>NC_080577.1:39195000-44667500 GCF_029962835.1 Magnolia sinica | reverse complement strand
ATTAAACGTTTCACAATTAGTGAACTGGATTTATTGTCATAACCGAAATTTTCCATAGGTTCGTAAAAAATCGATCCATTTAAACCATGATCATGAGCAAGTGCGTAGATATACTCCTGAAATAGAAGCGGATATAGGAAGTGTTGTTGCCTAGATCTATCTATTTCTAAATATCCTTGTAATTCCTCCATTTGAAATTATACAAAGGCACGGGGGATTTCTTGGGTTATCAAATGATACATAGTGCGATACGGTCAGAACAGGGTATATAGTAAGAAAAGAATAGATACCCCGGAGACGGGGAGTCCAATGAACGGATCCTCTCTCTTTCCATCCAATTTGGTTGTGTTCGTTATAGTTACAAGAGATGGTTAGAAATCCTTTATTTTTGCAACCCGATCGCTCTTTTGACTTTGGAAGAAATTCTCTTTATCAGTATACCGTTTCTTCTACACATTCGTCTCCACTCCATAATAGAGAAAGAATAGTTAATAGTTAGGATTCATGAAAAAAAAAGGAATCGATGATCCACTCACAGGAGAACCCTTTCCCGCATCAGGCACTAATCTATTTTTAACGTCTAATTAGATCGGGTAATCATTCGAATTATGAACCGAGCTCGTTGCTTTTGGTTTCCTTATAATTGGAGCCATTAGGGCTCTATCCATTTATTCACTCGACCAAACTGTGAATTGATTTGGTACCGTTCCAAGAATCAAAACAAGATTTTCTACCGACCCAGGAAGTATTCTCAGAGTTCTCCATTTATACGACATGCTGTTTTTTCCATTCATTCCCTTTCAGGATCAGTCGTGGTCTTACAAACCATACCAATGGTATGGACGAATCTGTTGCTTCATCCAAATGTGTAAAAGATCCTAGCCGAACTTAAAAGCCGAGTACTCTACCGTTGAGTTAGCAACCCGTATAAATATGGTGTGTAGATACGATCGGAATCAAAAATAAATAAATAAAGAGATTGGATTGCCCTACCCCATCAAAACATTGAACTAGCAACAAATCGAAAAGAAACATTTGATGATCAATTATGAACATCAAAATGTTCAGATCAGATTCAAATACAACGGATTCACGGATAAATATAGATAGATGTAAAAATTTGTGGACCCTCCTGTTTTGATCATTTTTTTTTTCATTATCTTAAGAAGATACTTCTTGTGTCACAGTGAATCCGGCGAACCTAGTGAAGTAAAGAAACAAACTTATGGGACGTAGATAAATAGATCTATTTATCCACGATCGAATTATATTTGATCGATACACCATTGTCAATATAAATTGAATTTTGAGAAAAAAAAATGAAATAAAGAAAATAAAGACTTGTGTTGGATTGGCACTACATAGATAAGAAATGAAGTGTGGGGGGGGGAATAAATAAAGAAGAAGTAGGAAAAAAATCTCTGGTTTTCAATAGAAGTACAAACAATAGCAAGATTGATCCCTTATTTATTCGTAGAGTCCCAACGAAAACCATCTGATTGATGGCAATCCCCTCAATTGCCAGTTATTTCACTCAATCTTTTTTTTCTATTTCATAAATTTTATTTCGTTTGATTAATTCGAAGTTCCTTAAATACTTCGGCCTTCTTTGAAATATCATGAACAGTTCCTGTAGGTTGAGCGCCTTTTTCAAGGAAATATAGAATAGCAGGAACATTTGAATAAGTTTGGTTCTTTATCGGATCGTAAAAACCCACTTTACGAAGATCTCTTCCTTCTCTTCGGGATCGAACATCAATTGCAACGATTCGATAGATGGCTCATTGGGATAGATATAGATGAACAATGCCCCCCCTAGAAACGTATAGGAGGTTTTCTCCTCGTACGGCTCGAGAAAGAATGATTCGAATTTATGTATTGTATATAGTGACAAATGGATCCATAAAATCATCAATTAGATTAGGATTTGAGTCGTTTTTTTTTTGGAAGGAATAAAAAAAAAAAAAAGAAATCTCATTCGTACTCATAACTCAAGTTGGGTAATTCTCAAAGAGCTCGAAGGGAAATCCTTAGACATTTATTGAGCCGTCTCTAACCTCTTTTGTTTGTCTCGTCTAGAATCGATTTTCCTTTCTCATTCTGATCTAGTTATTGAGACAATTGAAAATGGCGTTTCCTTGTTCCGGTATCCTTTATCTTTGCTTTGAATCATTGGGTTTAGACATTACTTCGGTGATCCTTAATTGTTTCAAAATGGCAGCAACATACCTTTTGTTCTTTCTATTGAAGAATCATACAAATGGTTGATTCCCCTGTGATACACTTTTGATCGAAATAGTTTTACCAATTCCGACAAATTTTCCTTTTTTTGCTTTTTTATTTGAAACTTGTTCGAATTTGCGATTTCTATATCGAAGATATACTTACGAAGTTGTTCCAACTTATTGACTGGCACTAACCCTAGATCCTTCCCTCTGATAAATGAATCAAGAATTTATGCTCGAGCTCCATCATGTACTATTTACAACCCCCCAAAATGGGGTCCTGGTGGCAAAGAACAAACTATGTCGAGCCAAGAGCATCTTCATTGATATATAAAAAAATGGTGGATGCAAGAATCCACAGCCGATCATGTCCTTCAAGTCGCACGTTGCTTTCTACCACAT
The DNA here is from genome assembly GCF_029962835.1 of Magnolia sinica. NCBI lineage: Eukaryota > Viridiplantae > Streptophyta > Magnoliopsida > Magnoliales > Magnoliaceae > Magnolia > Magnolia sinica. The sequence continues at coordinate 44,664,873 of NC_080577.1, read as the reverse complement.
CGTTTCAAACGAAGTTTTACCATAACATTCCTCTAATTTGGACCGGTATGGAATTGATTCAATATGGAATCATGAATAGTCATTGGCTCCATCGGTGCATAGTAGTCCATACTTTATTTTTATATATGTATGAATAGGTATTTCTCTGGGGAAATCTCAGCAAAAAGCCAAATTAACCCATATTCTGTTATAGGAATGAAACACATTTATAAAAAACACGAAGAAATTAGTTGCTTAACACTTATTTACATCTACATCTTCAACATATTGTTATATTGTTCGGGACGATCAATCATGAAAGATCCAATTCCAATTCTTTCTCGAACAACTAAACTAAAGACGAGTCTTTAATTCGATTACCAATACTGGAACAAAATAAAATGAGTCATTAACCAAATAAGCTATTCTAATGACCCGGAAAAGTCGCAAGTGACTCGGTCGCAAGTGACTCGATAGGATAGATTCACCAATCTCACACTTCTTCGAATAGCGAGGATTTATAAGGTAAGAAATCATAAAAAATAAAATGATTTCAAGAATTTCCTACTTCGACATCATTATCATTACTATAAATAAGTTTTCCTGTAAAGACTGAATTTAATTTGATCTCTAAATCAATCAAATCAACAAGTCGGCACAATCACAACGAGTAACTAAAAAGTTTAGCAGATATCTCATTGATTAAAGAGACGCGAATTCGATCATCATAAGAGAAATCCATGTTTCTTTTCCAATTGAATCATCAATGATTTAAATCGGATGGATGGGTCGAGAAAAAAATCCAATTTAGTTGTTTTCATGGGGATGGATAGAAAAGAGCTCATGGAAGATAAGATTAAGGTCGCTATTCTTTCATCTGATTGAGAAAATCCAAATCGTAGGAGTATGACCTTTCCGTATCCATCAGATACACCGAACAATTGTCACCGGGGGTCATCGTGTATATTTAAGAGATCACAAATCTTTTTCACCGAAACCGAAATACCGGTGTCACTGAAATAGAACAATAAAACTACATATGGGCATGGTTCATTTTCTACGGATTTTGCTTTATTTCAGGTTCAGAAATTTTTCCATTTCCATAAAGATAAACTAAAGTGAATGGAATCTATGAATCCCCCCCCCCCATCGTTACATTGATTTCCAATTATTCATTGGAGCCTGATGCAAAATAAAAGCAATTAAGTCCAAAGAAAATACATCTGTTCCGTATTGAACTTTATTGTTTGTTAATGAGATCCGGATGACACAGATATTGATTGAAATTGATACCTTCCTTTGCTAATTAACTCGTATCTACACGAATTCTATGGGGATCATGAATCATACTCAAAGCCAATCAAAAAAAGATCCTCTTATGGGATGCTATACCATCTTGTATAGGTACAAAGCCGAATGGGTCCAGATTCATTCGTTGTTTCTATTTTATTTTGCCCCACCCCAGTCTTAGGAGCTTTAATCCCAGTGATGGAATTAGTACCAAGAACTCCTCCTGTTTAGAATTCAGGATCCACATAAAATTAGTCATTTACCCCTATTTACTTTACCTTTCTTCCGCATGTCGACTCAGAATGCATCATGTGGGAATCCAAATTTGATAAATAGGGGGCATAAAGTTTCTCTAAATGACTAACTAACTTCAATATGAATATGAGCGGGGGGGAGACGGGCATACGCTGAATGGCCACCCAATCTTTTTTTTTTTGAATGGAACTTTGATCTTTGTTCCCATCCTACCTATATCAAAAAGATATTTATTTCCATACACGTGTCATTGACACTCGATTCTGTTTCTGTTTGTGAGAAACAGAAACAGGATCGAAAGGTAGGATATGATTCTTCTCTGAATCATTAGAAATCAGAAAGAAAGATTGGATCACATTGTATCCAACATTACACTCTTAAACAGAGGATTGTTAAAGAAAAGAGCACAATCTTTGTTCTGATAGAATCGGTCTGGGACAGAAGGATTCGAACCTCCGAGTAACGGGACCAAAACCCGTTGCCTTACCGCTTGGCCACGCCCCATTGAGATTTCTATTTGACACTAATAACACTAATATGGATATTGGTTGTTCGTCAATTCCAGCCCAAATATCTATGGAATAGGTTGTTGCTAGGATTCGACACGTGTAGATGTAGAATCAAAAGAAATTCATTGATCATTATCTATAATTCAATTAAGATATTGTATGAAAGTATGATTCCTTCTATTCTCATTTAAGAATTGAAGGATTTTTGATTGGGGGAGTTCAAAGAAAAAGAAGGATTTGTCATGCTTAATATCTTCTCTTCTTTCTTCATTTTAAGGATTTGGCCTATCTTCTCTTCTTTCTTCATTTTTCCCCAACTCACTAATAATGAAATTCTCCACAAGAGAAAATTTTTTGTTATGCTTAATATCTTTAGTTTGATCTGTATCTGTATTAATTCTGCCCTTCATTCGAGTAGCTTTTTCTTCGCCAAATTACCCGAGGCTTATGCTTTTTTCAATCCAATCGTAGATGTTATGCCAGTCATACCTGTACTCTTTTTTCTCTTAGCCCTTGTTTGGCAAGCTGTTGTAAGTTTTCGATGAGATCTTTAATACTGTCCTAGAAACATTCATGATTGATTCACTAAAAAAGGAAAAATTCTATTCTAACAATTGATAAGATCAGATAAATCTTACATTATGAACTGTCGATTCAAACATTGAAATTCTTTTGGATAGCCGCGATGAATCTGGATCACCTCATTTTCTCATTCTGACTTTCCGGAGGTCAAAGACCTTATGTATGGTCCCTCACAATACCTAATTGTGGGTATGAAAGATCATTTTGGTAACGAAGGAATCAGAATCTTATTACAAATGAATTCCTGCAAATTCCTTTCTTTTCTAGAAACCACTCCATTTCTTGGTGTCAAAATGGGATATGTGGTACAAAAATAGAGAATCTATTCCCTTATTTCCCCCAAAAATGATCTTGGAGATTGTGTAATGCTTACTCTCAAACTCTTCGTTTACACAGTAGTGATATTCTTTGTTTCTCTCTTCATCTTCGGATTCCTATCTAATGATCCAGGACGTAATCCTGGACGCGAGGAATAAAATAAAAAAATCAGAAGTTTTTCGTTGCTTGATTTCTGAATTTTCTTATGATTTTCTCTATTCCATACATTTAACTAAGATAACAAGGGCTCGAGATTTTTTCGAATTCGAAAGATAACTCTCAAGTGATCAGAGGGAACGGAGAGAGAGGGATTCGAACCCTCGGTACGAATAACTCGTACAACGGATTAGCAATCCGTCGCTTTAGTCCACTCAGCCATCTCTCCCAATTACAAAAGGATAATTCATATGTGGCGCGTGAAGTAAAGATTGATAAAAGTCTTTCTTTATCTTTCTTTTCTTTATTCTATATATATACGAATTTTATCAGCAATTGCATTTAGATAAGGATTCGAAACAGATATCTCCAATAGAAAGAATACCTCTTTGATTTCGTACGAAAGGTTCTTTTATTCCCCCGGCCTGGCCAGTACCTATACCTAGCCAGGCCATTCCTTGTTTTGTTCCAATGAATCATAGATCAAATGATTTATCTGATTTGAAAACGAAAATACTTGTTATTGAAGCAGCAAGAAGGGCTATTTCCATTCCTATGACAGGAGTGTCATTTCTTATTATTCTTTGTTTTTCCTTTTATCGATTGACTTACTTTACTGGAATAAAAAAAAATGGAGTTATGGATTCTTCCACAATTCAACTTATTTTTATGTTCCGACTTCAATGGCTCTTTCGGGCCGGAACTGTCAGTAACGATTCCCCCAGCAAAAGAAAAGATATAACTTGTTATTTAAATGAACCTTCTTCTCCTATTTCATTAAGTCCCCCGTCGGAACACGTCAGGACTCACTCCAATTTTCATGATTCTGATCCTATCTTGATTACGTCTCACTCCCTTGTTCGACAAATGGTCCATTCGTATACAATAATCATATTGTAGCGGGTATAGTTTAGTGGTAAAAGTGTGATTCGTTCTATTAACAACTGAAATAGTTAGGGGGTCTTTCGGTTTGATTCATATTCCGATCAAAAACTTTATTTCTTAAAAGGGTTTAATCCTTTACCCCTCAATGCTATATTCGAGGAAGAATATACATTCTCGTGATTTGTATCCATTAGAAATTGAACAACAAAATTCATTGGATTACGGAATCGCGAAGCATAATTTCTTTTTTTTTTAAGTTGGATCAACCCTTCCAATTGAATGAGTATAAGTAAAGGATCCATGGATGAAGATACAAAAATGTATTTCTAATCGTAACTAGATCTTCCATTTTTTTTTTGTAAAGGGGGAGATTGAAGCCAAATAGCTATTAAACGATGACTTTAGTTTACTAGAGCCGTCGCATCGACATATTTTTTCAGCTCGGTGGAAAGAAAATTCTTTTCCTCAGGATTCTCGTGAGTAGAAATAGAGAACGAAGTAACTAGAAGGATTTGTTAGAATCCCCCTCTTCTAGAGGGATCATCTAGAAAGCGAGTCGTTTTGGATGCATTCAGACAGAAAAGCTGACATAGATGTTATGGATCGAATTTTTTTCTTTGAATTCGAATTTGCTATAACTCCCTTTTTCCATACATCGTAAATGTTTTCTTTTTTTTGTAGTTTCGTTTACGCCTTAGATCCGGGAATCTATCCATCTTCCATAAAGGAGCCGAATGAAACCAAAGTTTCATGTTCGGTTTTGAATTAGAGACGTTAAAAATGATGAATCAACGTCGACTATAACCCCTAGCCTTCCAAGCTAACGATGCGGGTTCGATTCCCGCTACCCGCTTCATATTCATTATTATGATACATGCATCATTGATTTGGATATGCATCTTTATTCCCTAAAATCTCTCACATACAATCGGATTCTTTTATCCGAACAGGAGATAGGAAAGTAAGAGTGTGAAAGAAAAGAAGAAAATCGGAATGAAAGGCGTCCATTGTCTAATGGATAGGACAGAGGTCTTCTAAACCTTTGGTATAGGTTCAAATCCTATTGGACGCAATTTATTTCCATCTATTTGTGTAGATTGCTATGCCAAGAAACATATTTTGAATGATTCGAATCGGAGACATTTATCAATGATTCCTCTTGTACTAAGAGTGATCAATTTCTTTATGTTTGTTCCTGAAGTAGAAACAGTTCTATCTGTTCCGGAATAGCTTCCTTCAAAAGGGCTTCTGCCTGCTCGGTGAATGTCTTGGTAGAAGATATGATTTCTTGGAACTGAGGTTTATTTGTTTTTAAGTAGGTACGTAACTGAACGAGAAATTTCTTTACCTGCCCAATTTCTAACGGATCAAGATACCCATTCGCTCCGGTATAAATAGTAACTATCTGGTCTTCCACCGTGAGAGGGGCTGATTGGGATTGTTTGAGCAACTCGCGTAATCGTTGACCTCTTGCCAATTGATTCTGAGTGGCTTTATCGAGATCAGAAGCAAATTGGGCAAAGGCTTCTAACTCCGCGAATTGAGCCAGTTCCAATTTTAATTTGCCAGCTACTTGTTTCATGGCTTTAATTTGAGCGGCAGATCCTACTCTGGAGACGGAAATACCCACATTAATAGCAGGACGGATTCCAGCATTGAATAGATCGGCAGATAAGAATATTTGTCCATCTGTAATGGAAATCACATTAGTAGGAATATAAGCCGAAACGTCCCCAGATTGAGTCTCAACTATTGGTAAAGCAGTCATACTTCCTTCACCTAAACGAGAACTTGATTTAGCAGCTCTTTCCAAAAGGCGTGAATGCAAATAAAAAACATCTCCTGGATAAGCTTCACGACCGGGTGGTCTTCTTAATAGAAGAGACATTTGGCGATAAGCTTGTGCTTGTTTGGAGGGATCATCATAAATTATTGAAGTATGTCGTTCACGGTACATAAAATATTCAGCTAGAGCCGCTCCTGTATAAGGAGCGAGGTATTGTAATGTAGCAGGTGAATCTGCCGTTTCGGCTACCACAATAGTGTATTCCATCGCCCCCTGTTCCTGGAAATTAGTCACTACCTGGGCCACGGAAGATGCTTTTTGACCAATAGCTACATAAACACATATTACATTTTGCCCTTTTTGATTGAGAATAGTATCTGTGGCTACTGCTGTTTTCCCGGTCTGTCTGTCCCCAATAATTAATTCTCGCTGACCGCGCCCTATAGGGATCATCGAATCAATAGCAATAAGCCTCATTTGAAGAGGCTCATATACGGAACGTCTAGAAATAATACCTGGAGCAGGAGATTCAATTAACTGAGATTCAGAAGCTGAAATTTCACCTCTCCCATCAATAGGTTTAGCCAGAGCATTTATAACACGACCCAAATAAGCCTCACTCACTGGTATCTGAGCAATTCTTCTTGTTGCTTTTACAGAACTTCCCTCTTGTATCATCAAACCGTCACCCATTAATACAACGCCAACATTGTTTGATTCCAAATTCAGAGCTCGAACAAAGAAGACTTGATTCAGAAAATCAAACGAAATGTTTGAAATTTCTATCCGATGTAGTTACAACTGATCCAAATGATCAAACAATTCAAAAGAAATCTATTAGAATAGAAGAAATCGATAAAAAGGTTCGTCGATATTCATACAAATTAACCGACCATTTGGAAGAACAGGAGGAAGAAAATGAGGAAGAATCGACAGAGGATCATGGGATTCGTTCAAGAAAAGCCAAACGTGTGGTAATTTATACTGATAATGATCAGAATACCAATAATGATCAGAATACCAATACTTATACTAGAATTGGCTTATCACTAATAAACTTCTTCCTAAATACAAGGTTTCACTTTTCATTATAGTAGGTTTTGATAATTTGAGAGATGGGGGTTGTTTTTCCCCCCCCCCCCCCCCCCACCCCCCACAAAAAAATATTTTTTTTAGGAAGAAGTTTATTCTATTATGTATCTCCAATAGTTATACATCATTAAGATTTTTGAAAGATCTGAAACAAGTATGAACGACAGTAGTAAAAATGAATGGATCCTTGAAACTAATTGATTGAAATATATATTTTAAGACTTTGCTTTGTAACTCTCCGAATCACTACATAGATTCCCTCTTGTTTCAACCTAATCAATAAAACTTCCCGGATCCCTCTTTTTCGATCCTTTCGGTGATGCCAGAAGTCATTTCGATATATGATTTTATCTGCTTGTGCGGCCGTTGCTTGCTGGCTGAAAAGCTTATTAGTAAAACGCGCTAGCGCGCGCATACGTTTGTCAACAAAAGTCCAGGAACAACTAAAAAGGCTTGAAGAGACAGTGGCTCGACAGGTACAAGGAGGAATGTCATTGTAAGATGCCAGTTCATCCCAAAAGGACTTCACCCCTTGAGTTCATTTTCTTTTGGTTCAATATGGTATCGATAGCAATAGCTATTTTTCTAGTTTGTCAGTCCCTGATTATAAGTTCTCATTGACCACGGCCTATAGGAACCAAGCTATCCACAGCTTTTAACCCTGTTTGCATAGGTTCATGCACAAATTTACATTCAATAATCCCTGGGGCTTTCACTTCGACACGTCTTCGTTCGTGATCGCTTAGAGCCCCTCTTCCATTAATAGGTACTCCCAACGCGTCGCCCACATAGCCTAACATGGCCTTTCTCGCAGGAACATCCACAATAGATCCAGTGCGCTTGACAAGATCTCCTTCTTTAATGGCGGTATCACTACCAAAGACAACAATCCCTACATTCTCATTCTCAAGATTCAACGCTATTCCTTTCACACCGCTGGCAAATTCCACCATTTCCCTAGCTTGAATCTTGTTCAATCCATAAACACTTGCAATCCCATCTCCAACTGAGACCACTCGACTAATCTCATCCACTTGAAAGTTCCCTCCGGGCTGCCTAAGGAACACAAGCTGCTGCTGTTCAAGCCGTTTCACTCGTGCTTCTTTAGCGAAGCACTCGCTCCACTACACTGAAAACTCACTTACAGTAACACTCAGAATCACGTACACCAAACTAAATATAACTCACGCTTAGAAAAATAAAGCTAATTGACTCAGTACAAGATGTTTCACTTGTGCAATTTATATCATAAGGGCAGAATCACTTCGTTACACTCTCCTGAAAGCTCCCTGTAAGTAACACTCAGAAAAAAAGGTACACAACTCAGCAGAAGAGGGAGGAAGATTAGTATAAAGTGAGTCCCCCCTATCAAGTAATAGGCGGTCAAAAGACCTGATTCCAGTAACCTGCTGTCATACCCCAGTTACTAAGAGCACCGTCGCTCTTGCTAACAGTGGCCTGACTAGGCGCAGTTGCTAACAGCGACCACGCAGTTAACAACTGTGCCCTAAAGCAGCGCAGTTACTAATAGCGACCACGCAGTTAGCAACTGCGTCTTACTGCTGTCAGTTTCAAAAACTCCATTTTTGCTCCGATTCGCTCTGATTTTCGGCACTGTTTCCGCCCAGAAATTTTGACAAAGGAACGAAGGCTTTGCATTCTCAGGCTCGTATTCACAAACAACATCGACGTTTAACCATCCATTTTCGTCTTTATTACCTTTACTACTCAGACTCAAAAGCTCAAAAGTATTCATAGGCTTTTTTCTAACTCAAGCTTTTCAGAGGGCCTTATACTAGATAAGGGGCTTTTATTACTATTACGTTTCTTCAAAAAAAGAAAATGGAAAGCAGACAAGACGCTGTTAGTAACAGCGCCCAGACAGTTTCTTTTTTAACTGCCTGTACCACTTTTTGGGACCCGTGCCCTCTTTTTTTAACTTTTTTTTTCATTGTTCTGGCTCGCGGTTTGCTTATCTGGTTTAGCTGCTTTCTTGACGTGTCCTTGTCTTGCAGGTTATCCCTAAGAGATTGATCTTTAGGGGTCTGTAATCGATTCATTCTCACACTTGCTTAGATGGCACCTTGGCGAGGAATCTTTGAACCTAGAAAAACTAAGAGCTTTGTCCCTCCTCTCCTGTGAGGAAAGACCCACCTCGAGCTCAGCGGCTGCTTAGTAGATCAAGGTTTAGTTCTTTTCTTCCTAAGGGCTTCACTGGTAAAGAATCCAAAGAGTTTCACTCAGTCATATACCCCCTCTACCAAAACCCAGATTCTCTGCTTTTGGGTTACCCCATTACCACTAAAGCTTGATATTTATCTTGATCCTTATCCTTTCTTTGATTAAATAAGGAGCCTTCACTCCGCCCCAGCTACCTTTTGGTATGCTTTCATCCGAACTCCATCATCCACCCTTCTCCTGGCAATCTCGCTCCTTCAATGACATTAGTGAGTTGCCCACCCCATTCATTATTTTAGGATTCTCTATGACCTGCTTCCGCCCCATCAGAAACTAGGTCTCATTCGTCGCTGTTGCAAGCTAGGATATGCTCAACTTCTCCCATAGAAAGAGCCGAGTCGTCTCTCCCAGGGCTCCCACTCGAGCATTCAAAGGCAATCGTTGATCCGGCCGGCAATTGCTCTATTTTCGACATTTCCGAGTCGATCCTAGAGTTGGTGGACAAAGAGAGTTCACCAGGAGATCGGGAAGGAAGTTCTCCTCTTTCTGACCGGGTTTGACTTCTATTTCTCGTGTAGTAGTGTTGAAACGTCAATACATGGAATGGGGGAGAAAACCAGATCCTCGTTGATCCACTAGCTGTCGAATCTCCTCCTACCAGCTATAAATGATCGACTGTCTATTCCATCTCCGTAACCCGTTACTAAAGAGTAAGGGTGGATTGAATCTCCCTGGGGATGTGTAAAATTCCGAACATTCAACGGATCAAAGCCCCCAGCCCTTCTTCCGTCATTTGCTGTTATGAATTCTACAACTTTCTTCCTGATATCTGCATCTCCTGTCTGAATATTCGTTGTCGGTGGGATTGGTACTGCTGTTGCCTCAGTCCAATTAGTAAATCTACTCAAATACATTCCCTCGAAAAAGCTCTGTAAGAACACTGCTTTGATTTTTTCAATGAGTGGACACCTTGTCAAGCCAATTCCCTTAAAGGGGCATAAGTCTTCAAAGATCGCATTTGAAATTGTTGTCTTTTGATGAAATACGAGCATTGTATGTCCCATAATAGGTCCCATTCTTCTACCCTTTCCTGGGAGTCAATGACTATTCATAACTATTACCTTGACACTAAAGAAGAGTTCGACCCAATGCTTTATTTCTGTCCTAGTTGATCCCGATTCGACATTAGAAGTATATTGATTTCAGCAACTTAATGCTATCCAGGAAGATGAGGGAGGAGCCGCTCAGTGGAGCTAGACCAGAGGGACAAAATCCGCGGCAAGAAGAGGTCCATTGGCGGCAAAAGTCGATGGTCTTTTTATAGAAATACAATCGTCTTTTCATGTCTCAACCGGAGTAGAAATTCCATAAGGGAGTTGAGTCGGGATGATGGGTCCAGTATATCTTCGAATTCCCAATTCGCGCAGAAATCTGTTAAGTATTTTCAGGATCTTCTCTTGAAGGATCCCGACCTCGTCAGTCTCGAGGAAATCCCTAGGTTGGTGTTAAAAGAGTACCTTAAATAGGGCCCTAATAAAACTGGTATCGATGGAGGAAGTGTCAGAAGTGGTAGTCCATTTGCAAGGAGACAAGTAGGGTCATGTAGCGGAAAGACTTTGCAAGGAAACCATACATGTTTCACATTGTTCGTGTGAAAGTGAAAAAGCGGTCCTAAAAAAGGAAATCAACCTCTGTTCTGTAACTGTAAGCTGCTATCTTGCAAATCGAAGCAAGCAATGGCTACAGTAAGCTCCCGTGTCTAGCAGACAAGGACAGGGACTTCTATAAAGACGAAGATCGACGTTGTTTGTGATTTGCAAACGCGTCATCCTCGAACAATTTGGTTGTTCTGTGTATGGGAGTTGCAGAGGGAGAAAGGTGAATCTGCTCATGATGCGTGGAAAGTAGGGGAAGAGTTTGATTCAAAACCGTCTGTGATAGATCACGTCGAACTGAAGCACTTAACCCAAGTCTCCCGAGTTATCTGAGTCCTAATCCAAGCCTAGTCTTGAGATACTACCGTCCATACAACCATTCAAGCTTCAATCAATTTCATTAATTTTAAGCATTAACATTATGCAACACTCATTCCCTTCTCAACTCCCTTGCTCCTCATATACACCATCACTACATCACATTTCATTGTTTTCTCATATTTAACTGGCAGGTGTATGCTCTGTGACTTGCTGATATAATCGGAGCTAGCCCACCAGAAAGCTTAGCCAGTTAGTTATCATTTTAACATGTACATCAACATTACATCACATTCCATCATTTTCTCGCTTCTAATTAGTTGGTCATTGTTCTATCATAAGCACTAATATAGCATCCAACATCCCATACATCACATTTCTACATATTTTGCACCATGCACTTGGTTAGCTTGAACGTATGCTCTACGACTTTGTAAGTGCTATTATGTTAAACACACATAGATTGTCAAATTTTGTAAGACAAACGTTCATAAGATAAAACTGATTTAAGATCAGTTCACAAATATGGATTCGTACCAATTCTACACTCCTCAAGATCGGATTATGAGCAGCTCAAGATCAGCTTAAGATCAGCTTAAGATTGGCTTATGATTAAGTCAAGATTGACACATCTTCTCAAAGAAATCGTCGCCCGTATTCAAGTCAAAGTTCAAGACCAAATTCAAGACAAGGTGACTGAGATATTTTTTATAACACAGGTGGTATAACCCTAGAAAAACCTTAGGAATAGGTGCTTTCAAAAATTCTATATTTTGGATTTTTATAACTGTTTTTGCTTTGGAATTCGGCCAACCCAGCTTCAAGCTCAAGCTAAATAACAACTTTTGTTAAAAATTTGGCTAGCCTAAGTTCTGGTTCGGCTAGCCTAAGCATAAACTTCGGCTAGCCCGAGAAAGTTCGGGTGAAATTCCAGTAATGTAATCTTTTGGAATTCGCGGGAATTCAGCCAACCAAGTGGCAAATTCAACTAGCTGAATTTGTCCTCGGGCCAACCGAATTTTGGATCATTCTTATCCCGCGCAATCCAAAATCCGTTAAATAGAACATAGTGAACTCGGGCTAGTTAAACCTTATCTGAGGCTAGCCGAAGTTCTATTTTCTTTGCCTATAAATTAAGTCTTTCTCTCATTCCAAATTACAATAAAAATTTACTTTAATCCTTCGGCATGAGAGAGAGAAGCTCAAGTCTTCGGCAAGCTATCTATTAGTGTTTATATATTTTATTTTAATAGCTTACTCAATTTCCTTTTTCTCAAGATCATTTTATACTTAATCTAAGAGAGTAAACTATACTCTTCTTCGAGATCTAAGAGAATTGAATTAAGTAGCATTTAGGTTTTTCATTTTTAAAATTTATAGAACCCTAGACTCCTATGTCTGATTGAACATTACGACATTTACGTTTAAGAAATAAGTCCTTTTGCTAGAAGCTTTTGTGACATCTTCTACATTTGAACATAAGAATACTTTCTGAAATTCTTTCTAAGGTTTTATCTAAGATAGCCTGTGAAAATCTCAGTGAGGTTTTGTCTAATATATCCTGTGAAAATCTCAACAGGGTTTTTATTGTGATAGCTCGTGAAAATCACAAGGAACTATATCAGGTTATTAAGATGACCCTATGAAAACCTTTTTTTCATGAAAGTCAAAATTACGAGGCTAGTAATTTTGGGAGTGAAGCAGGTGTGGTTGTTTTAAGCACCGAGCCACTATAACTCCTTCTGTCATGTGGTGAATGTTTTATTCTTTTTGGTGATTGGATGTTAATTATTATTTTATTATTATGGTGAATGTTGTAATCCTTTATATACTCTTGATAGTTTGAAAGATTGATTTTAAAGACATTTGTGAAATAAGGTTGTCTTGTCTAATATTTTAGGTAAAGGTTATCCTACAAATTATTTGGAATCAATGTTTCAATACTCAAGTGATTGAGATTTTTGTAATATTTACATATTCCATATTTATTTCAATTATTTGGCATTGTCCTATTCACCCCCCCCCCCCCCCCTCTAGAACATCGCTAGCTCTCCATTTCAAACTTGCCGATATAATCGGATCTCGCTCATCAGAAATTCAGACCGATTAGTCATCATCATCATTACATTACATCACATCTCCTCCACACCAGAACTACTCTATTCCTTAGAAATTAGTTAGATCTTGTGAAGTAAAGATCGTACATTTGTATGAGTAGAGAGGATTCTTAAAACCTTTCGTCTCTGTAACTGCGGTCCTTTACTCAGAATCTCTGGAACGCAAGCTTAAGAGTCATCTTAGGGTTAAGAATCTTCAGGTTCTCAATCATAAGCGTTTTTACAGGGTCTAACCGACTATAGGATTTACGGTGACTCTAGTTAAATATAACACATCTTACACCTAAACAAAAACCCTCGAGTGAGGCAAGCCATGGAAAAGCAAGCTAATCTCCCATCCCCCAAGGAAATCTCCTTCTAACATCCACAAGTTGTAATGAGCTCGAGCTCCAACTGTCCATCTATAGTTCCCACCTTAATGATCTAAACCATCCATTAAAGACCTCAAAGTGATACAACAGATGTCATCCAATCCCCACCGTTTTATGTTGTGTGGCCCACCTGAGTTTTGAATCAATGATCTAATTTTTCAACCTAGAACCTAATCGAATCTGGCAAAGTTATTAGACGGGTTAGATTTCATTTCAGACTTTCCTTGTAAATCCCACAGAACCCTCCATCATTCGGGAATCATGTGTTGAATGAAGCTTCTCCTCTTCGTTTCTCGCGGATGGCGTAGCCGCACCAAGCTTTAACGATCAATCTTAATCGTCTGACCTTCAGATTCTCCTCAATATTCTTAAGGCCCATAGTGATGTTTATTTGTCATCAAACCTATTCATGAGGTCATACATACATGGATAAAGGAAAAAACACAAATATTAGCTTAACCAAAAACTTTTAGTCTCCAAGAATTGTTCAATGGTAGGAGTTCAATTCCCACTATTTTCTATGGTATAGTCCACTTGAGCTTTGGATATGGTTCAATTCTAGGCCCATGCCCTACAATGTGTTGGTAAAACAGGTGGATAGTGTGGATAAGATACATACATCATAGTGGCCCCTCAGAGTTTACTTTTTCTTCCTTGGGTGATAGTTCATGTCCCCAAATGCTCCTCCCCTTCTTCTATCCCTCTGTCTTCAATGCAAATTGCCTTGAAGTGGGGGTTGCAAGATGTGGTGCCCACCATGGTGTTTGTTTTATATTTTTTTATATTTTAAAAAAAGATTTAAAAATAAAATGTGTTTCAAATTCAAAATTCTACCTTGTTTCTCTTTTGGAAAAAATAATTTTCTTTTAGTGGTTCTCTTGTTCCCATTGAAAATAACCAAAGAAAACATTAATTTTATCAGAGGAGACTTTTGCATGGGGCATGTGAATTTGGTTTGATGGAGGGGCTATGCCATTAGTCCTAAACTATGCTTTTCACCACACACGCTCGTTAAGCTGGGGACATGATGTGCGTGCGCACGCGGGCCACACCATGTCGAGTCAAGTCTGGGTCTAGGTCTAGGTCTATCTGTGGACTGAGACATCTATTTTCAATAATCTTAAAACTAAATCTAATTGTTGGAATCAATATACATATGTTTTCTTATCTATTCGAAAACATAAAATGTTTTTTCTTTTCTTTTGAACCTTTATGTAACCATAACTCGACTACTTTTTAAACTGGTTGAAAACTGAGTTGCAACCAAAATTCGATTATCAAAAACTATAATCAATGGCCACCATCATAATCAACCCTATGACCAAACAATCCAAAATTAAACCATTCGTTGGACAAAATGTCAAAAGATGCAAAAAAAATCAGTTTTGCACTGGAAATATTAAAGTTCATCATTTACATACTTTCTGATTCATTTATAGTTGATACAACCAAGTAAAATGAACTTAAAGATGCTAATAATTGTAAACACTACATTCTGAATCCCTTATCTAATGAACTGTATGATATTTATGTTTCCTACGAATCTGCTATAAACATTTAGACTGCACTAGAAAAGAAATATGTCCTTTAAGATGTAGGATCTAAGAAACATGCTATCACAACTTCATTCATTATGAAATAACAGAAGATAAACCCGCCTCAAACCAAATTCATTATTATCATAATTTGGTACATGAACTGATGGTTGGGAGAATGAAAATCGATGAGGTATTCATGTTAGGAGCGTTAATTGAAAAGTTATATCCTTGGAAAGAATACAGAAACCGAATGAAACCTAAGAAAAATGGTATTTCTTTGGAAAATATAATCATACACATAAGAACAAAGGAAACTAACAGAAATAGGGACCAAATTGATAATGCAAACGGGTCGGGATCAAAGGCTAACCTAGTGCAAACAAGTCGAGCACAAAAGGGGTAAAAAGAAAGAGAATTATTACAACTATGAAAAGCCTAGACATCACTCTAAGGAGTGTAAGCTCAAAAAGAAAATGAACGATCAATTCAAGAAAAAATGGTCCTATGATTATTGTAAAAAACCTTGACATTATGAAAATCAATGTAGGCTTAAGGAAAAGAATGATAAATCTCAATTCAATCTCATTGAGGGTGAAGAAAATCAAGACATGGTTGTTGTTGTAGTGTTCGAATTGTTCCTAGTGAACAACAAGAAATAAATTTTAGATACTGGTACAACTCGGCATGTATGTAAGGATTAAAGTATGCTTACTTCCTATCAGGTGACAGAGGATGAAGAACAACTATTCATGGGAAATGCCCGATACTCTCCAGTTGTTGGAAAAAGAAATGTTCTTTTAAAGCACACATTAGGAAAAACTTTCTTGCTAAAGAATGTGCTATATGTACCTGACATTCATTACAATTTGATCTCCAGTTCACTCCTCATCAAGGCTGCAGTTAAACTAGTATTCGATTCTGATAAGTTTGTAATGACCAAGAATGGAACCTTCCTTGAAAGGGTTATTGTACTGATGGTCTGTTTGTTGTAAACATTTCATGTGATAATAATAAGATGTCATTCAGTTCGGCTTATATTGTTGAATCTCTTTCATTATGGAATAGTAGATTAGGCCACATAAATGTAGAATCCTTGAAAAGAATGAAACAAATAAGATTGATACCTGATATCTCAGTTGATAACTTTGGAAAATGTGAGACTTGTATAGAATCTAAGTTTGTTAGAAAATCCTTTGAACTTGTTGGTGGAAGTTTTGCGTTATTAAAATTAATTCATAATGACTTAGATGATTTTAAAAATCATATTTTTAGAGGTAGCAAAATGTACTATGTAATGTTCATAAACAATTATTTTAGATATGTTAAAGTGTACCTTCTAAGGAATAAAGATGAAGCTTCCCAGTTTAGAGAACTTTGCGAAAAGAATTGGATAGCTCACAAAACTATTGTTCCTTACACACCAGAATAAAATGGAATAGTTGAACAAAAAAATAGAACATTGAAAGAAATGATGAATATTATGTTCAATAATTCTGATTTGCCTCTAATATGTGTGGAGAAGCCATACTATATGCCTATTTTATACAAAATATAATACCTCATAAGAAAATTGGTAAGATACCATATGAACTGTGGAAAAATTACACTCGAAATTACAATTACCTTAAAGTGTGGGGGTGTCTAGCTAAAGTAAGGTTACCTAAAACTAAAAAAAATAAATTAGGTCCTAAGACAACTGATTGTGTGTATATAGGATATACAAAAAATAGTGCAGCAAATAAGATCTTAGTTATGAAATTCAAGGATAACTTTCTAGATCCAAAAACTATCATAAAATCTAGAGATGTGGAGTTTTTAGAAAATGTCTTTCCTATGAAGTTTAAATTCATAAAAATAAAAGACATTAGTGGATCAGATGTTGCGTTAACTAATAAAAACATACATGTGAATAGTGAAGTAGAACCATAACTTAAAAGGACCACGAGAGCAACCTAAGAGATGTATTTTTTTTACTTTCTTATTACAAGATTATCCAAAGGTCTATTTAAAAGCCATTAATTCTCTTGATGCATTTTTCTGAAGAGAAGCAAAAAAATGATAAATTAAAGTTGTTAAGTGTCAAATATTGCATATTTCCCCTGTTTATATCTTGGTTTTATGTATATGATAATGCTTAATGGGTATGTTTTATACATGTTTGCATTGCGAGGTGAGTTTAAGAGCTTGAATTGAAAAGAATGTTAAAAGCATGGATTTGATGCTCAAGAATCACCAAGGTAAGGGATGGATCTTCGGAGACCAAAATTGAATATTTCAAGACCCCAAGATTCAAGGAAACCAAGTAGAGAAGGAAGGACTGCAAAGTGCAGAAATTCACAGAATCTGAACTTCACCGTCGATGTCATCGATCGGTGGTCGATGACATCGAAGAATTATAGGAAATC
This sequence comes from Magnolia sinica, assembly GCF_029962835.1. Classification (NCBI taxonomy): domain Eukaryota; kingdom Viridiplantae; phylum Streptophyta; class Magnoliopsida; order Magnoliales; family Magnoliaceae; genus Magnolia; species Magnolia sinica. The sequence continues at coordinate 44,647,439 of NC_080577.1, read as the reverse complement.
AAGTCTGGTTGCTGAACAAATTGGATGCAGTTCTCGATGACATCGAAAATATGTTCGATTGTTCGAAGACCTTCTCAATAACATTGAAGGTAGTTCGATGACAACGGGATTTTTTTGGATTTTTGGAGTAACTCGCTAGAACACTCTGGACACATTCTCGATTGATCGAACACCCTTCGATGACATTGAAGGTATGTTCGATGACATGAAAAGTTATGCAGTGCAAAAAGCATTACGCAGAGTGAAAAGGCGTGACTTTCGGATTTAAGTTAGGTTCGATGACATCGATGGCTGTTCAATGACATCGAACGCGTTACGCAGAGTGCGTAAATTTGTGGTGGTTTTCAAAGACGGTTGGATAAAGGCTATAAATATGGGTTCTTTGAGGAGTTCTAAACATGAATTAGGTTTTGAGAAGCAGAGCCAAAGGGTGGGCAGCCTCCCAAGAGTTTTTCTTCATTCTTTATTTATTTTTAATGCTTTATTTTAGGGTTTTAGATCCAATCATGTCTATGGTTGGCTAAACCTCTTAGCCAGGGCTAAGAGGTGAAACTTGTAGCATGTTGTGATGATTTTCTTGATTTGATTCTTGTTCTTGTTGAACCTCATTGATTTCTAGTTTGATATTAAATGAATATTTTTAGTTTTCTATGATTTATTGTGACTTAAATTATAATCGATGTTGTGATAGCTTTGGATATCTTCTTTTCCTATTTTGAGATTGTGAGATTGGTAAATCCTATTATTTACCATCGTCTCTTGGGCATGGTAGGATAATGGAATCCCTTCCAATCACCACAATACTCCTTCATTGAGGACTAGATCAATGAAAAGTTCAGAGATTTTATTTAATTGCTTTATCTTCTAATTAGATAGGATAAGACTCCAATTTCAATTGTGTTCCTTGATCAAGTAAGGTAGCATCCTGATAGCTATAAGTGGATCCTTGGCACCCTAGTTCCCACATTTCAATTGATAGTTTAAATCAACATTATTCACAATTACTCTCTTTTATTCCAAATTTAGGTTTAGATCTTCTTCTAGTTCTAATTGTAATTATTTCCAGAATACATACAAGTTTAATTCCTGTGGATTCAACCTCGGTCTCATCGAGTTATTACTATATCGTGACCCTACACTTAGGGTTATGAACAAAAGTCAGTTGTATCAAACAACACCTAGGAACTGGTAGACGTTCCTCTTGTAAACAAGCCTATAAGGTGTGAGTGGGTGTTTAAAAAAAAAAAAAACTTAAACTAGATGGATATATAGAAAAGTTTAAGGCTAGATTGGTCACTAAAGGCTTTAGACAAAAAGAAGGATATGATTATTTTTATACATATTCTCCTGTAACTAGGATTTCAATGATCATGGTATTAGTTAAAATAACATCTATATACAATCTAGTAGTGTATCAAATGGATGTTAAAATGGTATTTCTAAATGAAGAATTAGAAGATGAAATCTACATTAGCAACCTGATGGTTATAAGATCTTAGGAAAAGAAAATAAAGTGTGTATGTTAATCATGTCCTTATAGGGTTTGAAACAAACTCTTACGCAGTGGAACAAGAAATTTGGTATTGTTTTAAAGTCAAATGGATGTAAAATTGATGATGTGGATATGTGTGTATATAATAAATTCTCTGATACTGATGGCGTTATAATATGCTTATATGTAGATGATGTGCTTATATTTGGAACCAATGTTTAAGTTAGTCATTTCGACTAGGAAACTCTTATTCTCTAAATTTGATATGAAAGATTTAGAAGAAGTATGATATTAGCTATTTAGATAATCATAAAAGATGATAGCATTACTTAATCTCAATCTCATTACATTAATAAAATATTAAAAAGGTTTGATCACATCAACTGCTTGCCTGCTAATACACCTTATAATCATATTGTGCATCTTAGGAAGAATGCAGGAAGTAGTGTCTCTCAACTTAAGTATTCTTAAATAATTGCTAACCTAAAATATCTGATGAATTGTATTAAACCTGATATTGCATTTGCAGTAGGTGGGTTAAGCAGATATATACATAATCCTAGATATGATTATTGAAATGCATTTACTAAAATATTGAGATATTTGAGCGGTACTGTTGTATATGGTATTCGTTGTATATATTATCCTCCTATGTTAGAAGGAAATAGTGATGCCAATTAGATCACTGATTCAGATGAAACAAAATTTATAAGTGGATATATTTTTAACTTTAGTGGATGTGTAGTATCTTGGAAGTCTACTAAACGGACTTGCACTGCTCATTCTACATGGAATTCAAATTTGTTGCCTTAAAAAAGGTGGGATAAGAAATTGAAGGGCTTAAAAATCTCTTCACATATATTCCTCTATGGCTAAAGCCCATGTCAATTATATCTATTCATTATGACTATTAAGCAGCTATTACTAGGGAAAAGAGTAAGATATAAGATGGCAAAAGTAGACACATTAGACTTTGACATAATATCATGAGACACATGTTGAATGATGGAGTCATAACTATTGATTTCATAAGATCAGAAACGAAATTGACTAATCCTCTGATTAAATGACTATGTAAAGGATTAATCATGAAACATCGAAGGGAATGGGGCTGAGCCTAACAAAATGAGCTACCAGTGTCGGCAACCTAACCTATACAAGTGGAAACCCCATGCAATAGGTTCAATGGATAAACAATAAGACACTAGGGAACTAGGAAACACTGCAGAGAACTTGCTACTTCCTATGATGTAGGCAATGCAAACAATAACGTAAGGGAGGATGGTTTGTTTAACTCTTAATAAATCCATAACCATATGTGGTAGTGTATCCAGTTGTTGTGTATGTTAGTGCACTAATGTGATGCATCTTTTTTATCAATCACGTGAGTTCATGTATCATGTAGTTGGTTGAGCCTTTGGAAGATGAAAACCGAAGACACAGGAGGACAAGATATAAATTATATCATGTAGTCAGTTCATCTTTTTTTTTTTTTTACGGAACAAGTGAGCACAATTATCAAGCAGAACGCTCCCTCAAAATATAAAGACCTGGGTAGCCCTACGATTTCATGTATCATAGGGAAATTTCGGATCGAACAAGCCTTGCTAGACTTGGGGGCAAGCATTAACCTTATACTCTACTCATTGTATGAACAATTAGGGCTTGGTGAATTAAAACCCACCAAGACCACCCTATAACTCGCTGAATGATCTATTCATATAATGAGAGAGGTAGTTGAGGATGTGTTAGTCTAGGTTAATAAGTTCTACTACCCAGTAGACTTTATAGTCTTAGACACACAGCCAGCTATAAACGCCAGCACTCAGATTCCAGTCATCCTAGCATCGATCAGGTAACTCAGATATGTCTAGCAAGAACAAATCATATTATTTGATTTTCTTAATGGTATCGAGGTACCCTTCAATGACATCGAAGGTGACCTCAATGGCATCAAAGACGTTTCAATGGCATCGACAGAGCCATTATCTACCCATTTTCTGACTATTAGAACTCAAACTTCTTATAAAAGACATTCAATTCTTGGGCATTTAGATGGATTTTTAGTGTAATAGAAGCATATGTGAATCCATGATCATATCCCTCATCCCAAGCCTATAAACTAATGAGTTCTAAGTCATCTTCTTTGAGATTAACACTCTAATGAGGATTTCAACCTCCACCTTGAAGATATGCTTAAACTTCTCCACTCTCTAGAGATTAGACTCAACCTCTATAGGCATATTGTTGTCTAAATGCTATAGAAGACCCATTTAAGTGAATCCCCTAAGAAATACAACTTCCCATTAGTTGTAGGAGATTCAACCAACCTCTTATCACTTTTGTCACCTCAAAAGAGCACCACATGCAATTAACACCCCATACTTTTTAGTACTCAAGTGTCACCATGAATACCTAGCTCATTGAACTGATCACCCCACTTTAACCAGAATCCAACCATGAGGGGTAATCTTGTAATACCCAGTCCATTCCATACCAGTTTCTATCCATATATGCACGATGATCGACACCCTTAGCTAGACCTAGATTAGCCGTTCATAGTATACACCCAACTGACCGGGACCTCAAGACTTTGAAACCTATCTCATATCAACCGGCCCATCGCTACGATCGTGGAGGTACCACCCGTGCGTCGGTATGATACTCCATTAGTGAGATACGCCATGAAGAATAATAAGTGTATTATGTGCGCATGGCACCATGTATTTCATTCCACACATGTAAGACCCGTATCCTAGTCTGTACTGTCTCGTCGAATCCCGCGATCCTTCCTGTCGAATTTCGGTAACTTGTGACGTATAATTGACGTTGCGATCGACCCTAAGTTGTATGCTGTACATTTGAGTCGGCTTAAATCAAGACTTGTACCATTGCGACCGCACCGTCGCCACGGTTCCGACGCCGCGTCTCTCGCACCGATCCGATACCCTGGCAGGAAGATATGAGCCGACGTTTATTTCAAAGAAAACGCCGCGCGTTTGTAATCCCAAGAGAATCTCTACAATATGTCAAATCAATCCCATCAATCAATCCCATCCATCACCTCATGTCAAGTACAAGCAACCCATGCTTTCTCTCTCCAAAGTCAACCCTTTCTCACCCTCTCTCTTACACACCCATGCTAGTCAAGTACACATCACCTCACCCATCACTCACATCCATCACTCTCTCTCTTTACATCCCATCTCTCCATCTCTCTCTCTCTCTCTCTCTCTCTCTCTCATTTCTCAACTCTATCCCAAGCAACAAGTGAGCTCACGTCCAAGCTTCTCCATGTGAGAGAAATGTGATTTTGGTGGCCCACTTTCTCATCCCAAATCCTCCATCCTAGCCTTTCACTTCTCATCTTCCACCATCAAAGTGAAGCTTAAGGAGACCGGCATTTCAACGAACCGAGAAGATCGACCGGTGGGTGCTTATTAGACTAGATTTTTCATGTTTTACGATGGGCAAAGTGAGGCCTACCGAATCAATGGCATGGATCTCACTTTGGACCACTAGGTGTGGCCAATGGCCCACCTTGATGCTCATGATCATTTCATGATGGGGCCATTCTCCATGGACCCCATCATGATGTTTATCTTCCTTGCATGCATAGGGTCATCTAGACCGTCTATTTTGGTGGAGAAAGGATCTCCACCATTGATTTTCAATTTAATGGGCCCACATGCAATGGGACCCACTTGATGTACAATTGGATGCTTGAAACGGAGGGCCCATAGTGCCGGGGTCCCTCCATCACACGTGTCCCACTCTCTTTTTCTCTCTCTCCCTCTCTTGTTATGTATGTATTTTATGTATGATGGAATGGCCATATGGCCCACCCGAATGGACCCCACCATGAAGCATGGTTTGGACCAAATCCATTTGTGGGTGAGGCCCATCTTACATGTGTATGTGATCCATACCACCCCACCATGTGATGTCTCGCCTAAGCAGGGCCCACCCCAATGCAAGTGTTATGTCCAGACGTCCAGGGACGTCCCTGGACGTTAATTGAAAACACAAATATTAGCTTTTCTAAAGCTTATTGGGTGTGCCATTCATGTAGGCCCCACCTTGATGTAAGTGTTCAATCCACGCCGTTCATTCTATTCTCGGGTTCATTTTAGGCGTTGGACCGAAAAATGAAGCTGGTCCGAGTATCTGGTGGGCCATAGTATGAGAAATTGTGATGGTTGCCGTTGAAAAATCAACTACTATTTTTATCCATCAAAACATATTCAATATTGGGCTCATTTGCCTTGTATTAAGCCATGGGACCCAATGGCAGGGTCAGATTCCACTGATGCGGGCCCCATACACGAAAAACCATGACATTTGGTGTTTTCAAAAAAATATATATATAATGCATGGAGCAGACGCTGCTGCTGCTGCTGGCGGACGGGCGGACGCAACAGACCCACGGCTCCAGCCGTGGGCCCCACCATGATGTATGTTCAATATCCAAACCGTCCATTGGGTGAGCCCCTCCTTGCAGTACGCTCCCGCCGAAAATCCGGCCGATCTGATACTCAGGTGGCCCACATTATAGGAAACAGTGGAATTGAATGTATACCATTAAAACCCTTTTTGGGTCCACGGAAGTTTTTGGTTCAAGCTGAAATTTGTTTTTACTCTTCATCTAGGTCTGAGTGACCTTATGGACGGATTGGATGCCATATAAGCATTATGGTGGGCCCCACATGAGACCCACAGTGATGTATGTGTTCTAGGCCCACCGTCCACTGCTGTGGACGGTGGATTCCACCTAGATATATGTGTCTAGTGAAGGTCGTCCAGTGACTGGACGGCCAGTGAGCCCCACCATGATTTATGTGTTTATCCACACCGTCCACACCTGGACGGTGGGACCCACCATGATGCGTGTGTTGCATCTAAACCGTCAAGTTGCATCTAAACCGTCAATCCATTTTGCAAACTCATTTTTTAGCGTGAGCTAAAGAATGAATCAGATCCATGGTCCATGATGCATGTGTTGCATCCAAGTCATCCAACCACTTGAAAGCTTATTTTAAAGCCTGAGTTCAAAAAAAAAAAAATGAGACAGACCTAGGAATAGGTGGACCACATTATAGAAAGTAGTGGGTTTGAAGGCCCACCATTAAGACCCTTGGTCTACTAAGTTTGGGACCAAATATGATATTGGTCTTTCCTTTTAATTCAGATCTGTGAGGCCTTAAAATCAGATTGGATGAGAAATAAATATTATGGTGGGCCTTAGAAATTTAATGGTGGAAATCATTACCACCACTTGTATTTGAGTATAGCCCATTTGATATGCATATGGCCCATGCGATGTGGCCCATCTGTCATATTTAAGGCCCATTTGAGGAGGCCCACCTTGATATTTATAAGGCCCATTTGAGGAGACCCACCTTGATGTATTTGTGGCCTGTTGTTGAGGCCTATCCTGATATATGCGAGGCCCACTGTGATGTATTCAAAGGCTCATAGGACATGGCCCATTGCAATGTACATAAGGCCCATTGATGCGGCCCACTTGATTTATATAAGGCCCTTATGAGGCGGCCCATTTGATGTATTTGAGGACTATGGGTCGAGGCCCAATGAGATGTATATAGGTCCATTGCAATGTGTGATTCCCTATGGTTTGTGTTATGGTATTTTATGGGGGGCCATGCCTTGGGAGCAATGTTGGTTTGACGTCCACATTGTAGGTACAATGTTGGTTAAATGTCCGCATTGTAACTCTCCTTAAGGCCCACTGATAGGCCCATACTTGTTGATAGTTCATTACTTTATAACATGCTTAGTGCACTTCCATGATTCATGCCCATACGCATCATATGTATGCTTGATATGAAGAATGTTTGATCATAGCATAAGCCGTTGGGCTGAGACATTTACGGGACTCCTTATGAGACGGAATGCCCCACATAATCGCGTGATACGCGCAGGATTGCTGCATGATTGTACGGTGTGACTCATGCATCTCGCATATGTGTGACTTGATCACTGCATGCCCTAGCGACATCAGGGTCGTGGCCTCCACAGACACATCGTGGATGGTCGTATCGGATACTGAAAATATTGGCTCTAGCATTGTGAACACTTAGGATGTCCTTGGATGAAAATTTCAGAACCTTTTTAGTACTAGGAGATGCTCCAACGATTAAACCGAGTGGATACACGAGCGCCCGAGTGCCGAATACCAGTAGGCCGCGTCTCCTACTGTGTTGTGGTCGGTTGGAAGGGAGTGTGGCCTTATCCGCCCGAGTGAGGGGGTTATAAGCTAGGCTGAGTTTGACTAGCTCACAAATGAATCCGCTATCGACGAGCCGGGTAGATATTGGCAGACTACTGGTCGGTCTATTCCACTTGCTCGACTGTGCAGCTAGGGAGGAGGCAGTCTGTGTGGAGTGTATTAGACCCCGGTGATATCCAGAGAGGAACTGTACTGATATGTGTACTTGATGAGGACTGACATGCTTGCTTCGCATCTCGCATATGACATTTGGCTACATAGGCCTCGCATCGCATGGCCTTGGTATGGTCGATAGCATTCATGTCTTGCATCATATAGCTTTGGTAGAGCTGATAGCATTCATGGACTTATCGCATATTTCCGCATTACTCTGATACTGTACACTTGGCGCTGGCCTTGCACACACACTTACACCACCCTCTAAGCTTTTGTAAGCTTATGCACGACCGTTGCGTGCAGGTAGTGTTGGACAGCAGCAACGCTGAGGCAGGAGTGCACATCAGTTTATTTTGAAGCTTTTGATCACCCTGTATTTCCCTTTCCGCATTGTACTTAAGTTTTTGATTTAGTGGATATGTGGTGATGTTGTTTTGTGACTTGGTTATGCTTATAGTTATGCTCCATTACAAAAAAAAAAATTCTCATACTGAAAATCCTCCTTGTAGGATCCCAGGATCGGAATCTGGTATGTGAGTGCCGGAATCCGAGAATGGGGCACTACGGAGGCTGTCGGTACCGGATTCGGCGATCGGGAATTTTGTGAGCCCGTTTTCTGAGTTTGGGGCGTGACAACACATGTGCACAACACATGTCATGACACATGTACATGCCACACATGGGTGAGAGAATCTCTACCCATGTGTGTGATGTCACATACCCATACCTCTTCTCTCTCATGTGCATGAAAAGTCAACCTTTCTCCATGTCATACGCTATGCATGACATCACCACACCATGTCATCCCATGCTCCTTTAATCCACCATTAATTACAAAGCATTAATTAAGTACCATAATCCTAGCCTAAGCTAATATTAATCACATTAGCTTAACTTAACCAAAATTTTATCCATTTCTTTATAAATACCCCTCCATCCCTTAGCATTTCATCATTTTTCCATATAAGAGAGAGAGAGAGAGGAGTGATCTTGGTGGGCCATCAACTCCATCAATCCCATACCTTCCATCCATCTCAACCATCAATTCCATCCCTTCCATCCATCTCAACCATCCATCTAATTCATCAAGGTGAGTACACCCTCCCCACTTATTTTTATTTTTTTGTTTTCATTGTGTTATGGATGATGATGCTATTAATGGTGTGGATGATGAAGATAGTATGATTGATGGTGAAGATAATTACAATAATGATGTTGATGTTATTAATGGTGTGGATGTATGGGGGAATATATACAAAACTTAAATTGTCATAGGCTTCATGTGGGACCCATCAATAGTGGGCCCCACTAGAATTTTGTATGCCATCCAAACTGTCTAAGTGTAGCTCATTGAGCTGGCCCCACAAGCACACCCATGCACACACGTGCACATATGTAATTTAAAAAAAAAAAAAAACAAACAAAAAAAAGAGAAGGAATAGAGGACGCTGTTGCCAGCGTCCAGAGGACCGCTGGAGTAACAGCGTCCCAGCTTGCTTAAGGGTAGGGGCTGTGGGCTCAAATACCTCCCGTCCTTGATGTATGTATTCAATCCACGCCGTCCATCCAATTTCCCAGCTCATTTTAGGCGTTGAGCCGAAAAATGAAACTAATCCAGATCTCTGGTAGGCCACACCATTAAAAATCATGTGAAGACATGTTAAAACATATAAAAGTACTTGTTGGGGCCCACTTGAAATTTTTATATATCTGAAACTGGGACTGACCCCTCCACCACATGGGATACACACAACAGATGGACTGGATCGTCCTGTTGTGGGCCCCAAATATGAAAAAAATAATAATAATAATAACACAAAAAAAAATATTTCAAAACAGCCGTGACGCTGTTGCTGTCAGCGTCTGACGCTGCAGTAAGCAGCGTCTGCTACTGACGTTGGAAGAAAGTGGCCCCCACCACAGGCCCCACCTTGATGTATGTCGAACATCAGCACTGTGCATTTGATAGGTCCCCTTTAAAAATGGGCCACCCCCAAATTTAAGCCGTACATGGAACTCAGGTGGCCCACACCATAAAAAAAAATATATAAATATATGAAGCTGAATAAGTCAGCAATTTTCATGGGTCTGATCATAAGGTATATGTTATATCCAAACCATCCACCCATTTGGTGAGCTTGTCTTAAGGCTTGAGAAAAAAATAAAAAAATAAAAAAATAAAAAAAATAGAAAGATCTAACTATCAAGTGGGCCACACTACAAAAGCAACCGGGATTGAATGTCTACCCTTGGAACCCTTTTGGGTCATAGAAGCTTGGACCAATATGAAATTTTCTTTTCCCCTTGATTCAGGACTCATGACCTTATGATTAGATTGGATGGAAAATCAATGTTAAGGTGGGCCCTGTGAATTGTTTAACGGTGAAATCATTATCTCCACTACTGTTTGTGGTGAGGTCCAAATAATCTTTGGATATGATTCATTTTGATTGGATAATGCTCTAAAATGATATCTAAAAATAAATGAATTATGTATATATAATAAATATATCACTTTGGGGCCCATGTAACTTTGATCTCCTTGAACCTTTCATACAAGTCGGAACTCGAGTATATAGAATTACTTCTGGGGTCCACCTGAAATTTTGATGCATATGAAACTTGGACTGAAGCCTCAACCAAGTGGGACCCACATAATAGATGGACTAGATTTATGAACCACATCTCTGTGGGCCCAACAAATGATTATGAATATTTAATGGAGGGTAAACCTCTCAACTTGTGTGTGGTATGGCCCACTTTGATGTAGGAGTTATGTCACTTAATCCACCATGGTTATGACATGATATATATTTAAGATCCTCACCGTTTATATATTTTCTCAACCCTTTTATCGATATGTTACCAAGACTCAGGCACATCCAATGATTAGATAGCCTTACATTATGAAATAATGTAAATTGAACTCTCATCACTAAAAAGTTATTATGGGCCATCCTGATGATGTATTAGATATCCAACCCATTTAGTCCATGTACCGGGTCCCCTTTAGGGCATTGTCCGAAAGATCAGTCAATCCAACCTGAATTGGACCATACAATACAAGGCTGCGAGAATAAGGACCTAACTATTGAATCCAACCTAAGGCCACCATGGTGTACCTATTCAATCCATACAGACCATCCACATCCTCATATCATTTTAAGATTTGGACTAAAATCAAGGTAGACCTAAGTCTTAAGTGGGTCACACATGACTTAATCTCATGGGAAAGCCCCATGAGCTCCACCACATAGATCTCATTATAATTCCATTGATGTGTGGGCCCAAGAATGTTAAGGGCCACTTTGAGTGAACGCCATGTGGGCCCATCAATGGTAGCCTTGTCTGGGCCAACCATTGGGCCTCTTCAACAAAAGTTTATAATCTCCATGTGTTGAACATATGACAAACTTGTATTATAATTCTTGAAGTAATGACGATTAATCCCTTAAATGGGCTGATTGTGGATAGCCCTTGATCACTTGGCACTTTGGTTAGAGTGCGGCCTTAAGTAATAAGATCATGTGACTTGTGTTTAAACCCTTAATCATGTTTAATTATAACAAATATATAGACTCTAGTGGTGTGAGGGTGTGATATACCTATTTGGTCCATTAATCATGTAGGTATTTGATGTATATATAACCACCTCATCATAGGCAATGGTGGGGTATATGTAGTATATGTAGTCATCTAATTGTATGAATGTGAAATACGTACAAGGCCACCTAACCGTATGAAATCAAGTGGTATTGATGGCTATTCAATAACGTAGGTTTGTGCTTATCGATATAGATACCGCCACTTGAATCACATATAACCAAGTTGTACACTAAACCGAATGTAATGTAGGGTTATGTTACTCAAGCTAATGCTATCAAGGTCCTGGATTCTATACCCTGTGATCTCTAAACCATAATTGTTACGATGAAATGTGACTCTTGGCCCTTAACCATGCAACACCAAATATGAGTCATTAACTATGTGACGTGTGATATAAGACTTATCATAATTGGTGTAGCCCTGTATTTGTGGCCTATGGATAAGGCCCATTGAGATATATTTTCGGCCCATATGATGTGGTCCATAGTGATGTGTATCAGGCCCAGGTATGTGGCCTACCTGTGAAATAGATTTAAGGCCACTTGCAATGTATTCGAGGCCTAATGTGATGTATTTGAGACCCATGGTTGTGGCTCATTGAGATGTACTTTAGGCCCATGGGTTGTGGCTCATTGTGATATATTTGAGGTGCATGTGTAGGGCCCACTTATTGTGTAGTTGAAGCCCATGGTTCATGAAGCCTGATGTGGTGTATTCATGGCCCATGTGACGAGGCCCATTGCAATGTGTAAGGCCCATATGATATGGCCCAATGTGATGTATATGCGGCCCATGAGTGAGGCCCAATGCGATGAATGTGCGGCCCTTGTGTGAGACCCAAAGCAATTTATCTAATAACCGATCTGATGTGTGATTTCACCATGATGTATGTATTGATGTTTATGTGGGCCATTCCTTGGGGGCAATGTTGGTTAAATATCCATATTGTCGAAGCCGATTGTTGAGGCCGGTTATTGATGCTGATTATGAGTATGTGATAGCATAGCATCATTATACATGCCCATACACATCATCTGCATGTTTGTTATGAGATGTGGTTAACAATTGCATACGTCGTTGGGCAGATTGTTATGAGACTCCCTGATAGGCGGAGGTTATCTCACATGAGTGCACAGTATGCGCAGGATTGATGCATGACTGTATTGTATGACTCATATATCTTGTATTGTGTGCCCTAGTGACATCAAGGTCGTAGCCTCCACAGGCATATCGTGGATGGCTAGATGGGACACCGAAAATGTTTGGTTCTAGCATACGAGCGTCATAAATGTCCCTGGGTGAAAATCCCTAAACCTCTGAGGCCAGGAGACGCCCCAACATCGAGACCGAGTGGATACATGAGCGCCTGAGTGCCGAATACCAGGAGGCCGCATCTCCCACTATGTCATGGTCAGTTAGGAGGGGGTGTGGCCTTACTCGCCCGAGGGTAGGAGGCATTACTAGGCTGAGTTTGACCAGCTCGTGAATGGGTCCACTATTGACGTGCCAGATAGGTATTGACAGACTATTGGCCAGGCGGATAATGAGGTTTCTTACGCTCACTTGGACTATGCTGCTAGGAGAGAGACAGTGCTATTTGGAGTGTACTAAACCCCAGTGATGATCCCAGAGATGAACTGTACTGATATGTGGACTTATTGAGCAGGAGTTGCATACTCATTCATTCATTCATTCACGATTCACTCGGGCTGGTGGTGCGCAACTATTTGTTACGTGTACCTTCACAATGGCCAGGATTTCGGTTGGGGTGCGCGACTAACTTGAGATCAGGAGTTTACCACATTAAGTCTGACTATCCAAATTAGGTATGGGACTAGTTTGGATAGAAGTCCTTTATGATAGACCCCATAGTCTGCGATACTACGTACTATCATCCCGACTTCACTCCAGCATAGTCATTTCATTCGCACCACATATTGCATTGCATTAGCAACATTTAGCATTTCAGATTACTATGTTTCAGTTTTTAGATACGATTGACGGTATTCGTGAACTCATCCGGAGCTATATATTGCATTGCATCCTAGACATCTGATATTTGGCTCTTTATAACTCTTCATTTGCATAGCTGATTTATATTGCGTACTCTGATATTGTATGACTCATGGACTTGTTAGTATTTTCGATATTGTATAATTATGGCATGATAATATGATGATGATGATGTGATTACGGATGCATATAATATGGTTATGGATGTGGTATGATTTCCTTGTAGCATATTTATTTTGCTTGCATGTAGGACACACTACACACACGTGTGTACTCACTAGGCTTTTTGCCTAAGCCTCCTATTTTCCATTTTTTTCAGGGCTGGAAAGCTTGGAAGACTTTGCTTTCTCGATGCATTGCATCTATTTTTTGATTTGGCAATGTTGACGTTGTGTACCTTTGGAAAGCATTGTACTTGTAACAATCAGGATTTCTATTGGAGAGTGTTGCTTGGTAATTTGATCATGGATCTTTATGCTCAGGTATTACTATGTATATAAATAAAAAAAATTAGTCAAAAATCTTCCTTGTGGTGCGCCAAACTCAGGACTTGGTGTATGGAAGTCGAGTGCCAAATTCGGGGCATCACGGAAGCTGTTCATCCTCGGATTTGGGGCGTGACAAATCTTCACCTGTAGATCAAGCTATCCATCCATCAATTGTCAAGATGGACTATCACATCATCAAAGAAATATATTTTTAGGGTTTCAATTACCTTGGTAGATAATGTCACGCACCAAACTCAAAAACTGGGTTGACAGAATTCTCGATCACCGAATTCGGTGCCGATAGCCTCCGTAATACCCCATTCTTGGCTCCTGACACCCATGTGAGACCTGTATCTTAGACCGTATCATTTTGTGATCTTCTGCGGTCGTCCCGGTTGAATTCTGGTAACCCTTGACCTGTAAACGGTATTTGCGTGCGACCCTGAGTTTCATCCTATCGATCTGAGTTGGCTCGGTTCGAGACTTGTATCATTGTGACCACGCCATCACTGTGGTTTCGACGTTGCGTCTCGCGTACTGAGGTGATACCCGGGCCAGGAAATGTGGGCTCGCGTTCACTTCGAAGAAAGCACCGCACATTTGTTAAACCCAAGAGAAATCACATCAATCATGTCAAGTACAACACCCATCCCCAAGTACAACCACCCTCCCCAAAGTCAACTTTCTCTTTCAACCAAGTACACCCATCACTCACTCACCCATCAAACCCCATCACTCACCCATCCCTCTCTCTCTTACAACCTCTCTCTCTCTCTCATCTCTCTCTCCCTCATTCGCCAAGCAACCTACGTCCAAGCTTCCATGAGAGAAGCCAGTGTGGCCCACCTTCCTACCTCCCATCTCCACCATCTAAAGATCATTTCAACTGTTGAAATTGTTCCCTTGGAGCTCTAGAGGCTATGGGCGGAAGAAGGAAGAGGAGATCAAAGGTAGGTGTTTTCTAGAGTTGATTAATGTGATTTTGATGGATTGAGGGCCCACATATGATGGGACCCATCTTAATGTATTCATTGTATAGAGGGGCCCATAGTGGAGGGGTCCCTCCACCATCCGATTTCTTTCTCTCTCTCTCTCTCTCTCTCTCTCTCTCTCTCTCTCTCTCGGGATGACCATGTGGCCCACCTGATTTATGTGTCTCATCCAGCCGTCCAGTTGGGACGGTGAAGCACCCTGATGTATCTGTATCTAAACCGTCCATTGTTGGACGGTACTGTGCGGGGGGCTACTGTGATGTATCTGTTCTATCTATGTCGTCCATCACTTGGACGATGGGCCATTATGAGGCATGTATTATATCTAACACCATCCATCCACAGCTGCAGCTGTTGTGCAGCGTCAGCAACTTCTGTAGGGCCCCTCATGATCTATATGTTTTATCCTTATCGTCCAGATGGGCTGGACGGTGGGGCCCACTGGAATGTATGTGTGGCACCCAAACGTGGGGCCAGTGATGATCCAGACTGTCCATTTATGTGGGTCCCGCTATGATGCAGTGTGGCACTCACCTGCCACGTGTGTGGACCCCACCTTGATGTGTGTCCTAGATCCTCACTGTCCACCAGATTGGGAAAGCCCTGGACGCTGGACGTTTTCAAAAAATATATATATTATAATATAATATCGTATTATATATATATGGATATGCATGTGAGTGGTGGGCCCCATGTGGGACCCACCTGATAGAAGCAGATTGGCTGGTGTATGCTCGCCAGCAGCCAACTATTTAGCTGCTGTATTGGCGCCTACAAGTTCTGTGGGCCTTGATCGTGATGGGTGTTTTAATCCACACCATCCACCCCAACTGAAACAGATCTAACTCTTTGGTGGGCCACCACGTGGACACCACCTTGATGTATTTATTTCATCCACACTGTCCAGATTATGTTAGACGGTGCTGGACAATGTTTGGACAGTGCTGTCCAATGTTTGGACATGCTCGACAATGTCTGGATGGTGTTGGACAATGTTTGGGCAGTGCTGTTTAATGTTTGGACATGCTGGAGAATGTTTGGACGGTGCTGTCCAATGTTTGGACATGCTGGACAATGTTTGGACGGTGCTGTCCAATGTTTGGACGTGCTGGATAATATCTGGATGGTGCTATCCAATGTTTGGATGGTGCAGATTTACATGGACAGTGTTTGGACGGTGCTATCCAATGTCTGGACAGTGCTGATTTACATAGACAATGTTTGGCAGTGCTGATCATCATTAGTGAGCCATGTGCCCTATAGAATGATAGTGTACAGTGATACATATGTTGCACCTGCAACTATTGAAATGATTTTTGGTATACTTCAAGCTCTCTCTTAAGGCCTATTAATGCGGCCCACTTGTTGTATATGAGGTCCATTGGTGCAGCCCATTAATGCAGCCCACTCGTTATATATGAGGCCTATTGATGTGCCCATTAATGTGGCACATTCATTGTATATGAGGCCCATTGGTGTGGCTATTGACGTGGCCCATAGTGGTGTGTATTAGGCCCACGTGAGTGATGAGTATTAGGCCCGTGTGAGCGGCCCATAGTGATGTGTGTTAGGCCCATGTGATGCGACCCATAGTGAGTGTATTAGGCCCGTGTGAACGGCCCATAGTCACGTATTTTAGGCCCATGTGATGCGGACCATGGTGGTGTGTATTAGGCCCATAGTGATGAGTGTTAGGCCCGTGTGAGCGGCCCATAGTGATGTGTATTAGGCCCGTGTGAGCAGCCCATAGTGATGCATATTAGGCCCATGTGAGCGGCCCATAGTGATGTATTTTAAGCCCATGTGATGCGGCCTGATGTGTTGTATATGAGGCCCATATGATGATGCCCGATGTGATGTATAAGGCCCATGCGATGCGGCCCGTTTTATGTATGAGACCCTTATGTAAGGCCCATTGAGATTGTACGTGGCCCATTGTGATTGTATGTGGCCCATTGTGATTGTATGTGGCCCATTAAGATTGTATAGGGCCCGTTGTGATGTAATTATGGCCATTGATGAGGCCCGATGTGATGTATTTATGGCCCAGTGTGATGTATATTAGGCCCTTGTGTGAGGCCATGGGCCCACTATATGTTTGGCTCTATGTGGGCCACTCCTTGGGAGCAATGTTGGTTAAATGTCCACATTGATGGGCAATGATGGTTAAATGTCCTCATTGTGACCTTCCCTTAGGCCCTTTGATAAGCCGATTATCGATGCCGGTTATCGATACCGATTATGAGTATGTGACAGCATAGTATCATGATACATGCCCATACGCATCATCTGCATGTTTTTTATGAGATATGGTTGGTCCTTGCGTATGCCATAGGGCAGGTTGTTATGAGACTCCCTGATAGGCGAAGATTGTCTCACATGAGCGCACGGTATGCGCAGGATTGATGCATGACTGGATTGTATGATTCATGCATCTTGCATTGTGTGTTGTGATTACTGTACGCCCTAGCGACATTAGGGCCGTAGCCTCTATAGTCATGTCGTGGATGGCCAGATGGGACACCAAAAATTTGTTACTAGCATCGGGCCGCCATAGATGGCCTTGGGTGAAAATCCTTAAACCCTCTTAATACCAGAGGACGCTCCAACGTCTAGACCGAGTGGATTACATGAGCACAAGAGTGCCGAATACTAGTAGGCCACGTCTGCCACTGTGTCGTGGTTGGTTTGACCAGCTCATAAATGGGTCCGCTATCGATGTGCAGGGTAGGTATTAGTTGACTACTAGCCAGGCAGATAGTGAGGTCTCTTCCACACACCTGGTTGTGCGCGATAGGGCAGCAATTTGGTTTAGAGTGTACTAAACCCCTATGATGATCCCATAGATGTATGGTGTTAATATGTGGACTTATTGAGTAGGAGTTGTATACTCACATCTTACTTATTTATTCATTCATTCACTATCCACTCGGGCTAGTGGTGCGCAACTAATTTGATATGTGTACCTTTGCAATGGCTAGGATTTCGGTTAGGCGTGCGACTAGCCTGAGATCAGGAGTTTACCACATTGAGTCTGACTATTCAAATTTAGGTATGAGACTGGTTTGGATAGAAGTCCCTTGTGGTGGACCCCGTAGCATGCGATACTACATACTATCATCCTGACTTCACACTCCAGCTTGGTCATTTCATTCGCATCGCATATTGCATTGCATCCTCAACACATAACATTTGGTTTACTGTGCTTCTGTATTACATAACCTGATTAAGGTTGACGGTATTCGTGGACTTGGTATTTGATATTTGGCTTATTGTGTTTTTACATCGCATAGCCTGGATAAGGCTGATGGTACTTATAGACTTACCAGTATGTTTTCGCTTACTCTGATATTGTATGATTAATGATCTTGCCAGTATTTTTGACATTA
This sequence comes from Magnolia sinica, assembly GCF_029962835.1. NCBI lineage: Eukaryota > Viridiplantae > Streptophyta > Magnoliopsida > Magnoliales > Magnoliaceae > Magnolia > Magnolia sinica. The sequence continues at coordinate 44,629,053 of NC_080577.1, read as the reverse complement.
AATGATTATGACATTGTATTGAATACTTGACACTTATCTTGTGCACACACTTTCACCACCCTCTAAGCTTTCTATAAGCTTATGCACGATAGATGCGTGCAAGTGACGTAGGTCACAGCAGCGTTGAGCTTGGAGGGTGCAGCGGACTCCTGGAGCTTTGATTTTGACATATGTATTTCCCTTTCAGCATTGTATTCAAATGTTTATATTACTAGATATGTGATGATGATGTTGCCTTTGTGATTTGGGTAAACTTGTGGTTATGCTTCTTATGAGACAAATGTACGTTGGAAAATCCTCCTTGTAAGATCCCAGGATCAGAATCCGGCGTAGGCACTAGGAGATGAGAATGGGGTACTATAGAGGCTGTCGGCACCGGATTCAACAATTAGAAATTTTGTAAACCCAATTTTCGGGTTTGGGGCGTGACTTGCTGGATTCCGATCCTGGGATTCTACAAGGAGGATTTTTAGTATGATTTTTTTTGAACGATTGATCTGTTTAGGCGATTACACATTTTGTACATGGTATCAACACATATCGAAGAGACGAATCTGTTTAATATATCACACATACTATGGTGCACCAACTCAATAGTAATGAGGGAAATAATAGTAACTCCAACTGCTCTTGCATGCATCATGAAAAAGTGTAAGTCATATATATGAGTAAACCACAACTCGTGAGTCTACTGCGTGCCGGGAGTAAAACACGTCTTATCAGGGTGCTCCTGTAAAGACATCCAAAACAACCATATGCATGTTATCAACCAAGCATGTTATCATATGTGAGCAGGTTATCAAATAAGCATGTTGTATAACTACAAAGTTTATCATGAACATGACATCAATAATTGACATGTCACTCAACAGGCGACCATGAATCATTAAAATAGCCAATCATCATGAACATGGTAATCAATTCCATTTTCTACTATATGCATACGATGAAAGGGAAATGGCAGAGCTGGAGTGTGTAGTCATAGTAAGCCAAATGTCATATGCTAAGGATGCAATGCAATATGCAATTCAAAAGAACTAACAAGCTGGAGTGTGTAGTCGGGATGATAATACGTGGTATCACAACTTGTGGGGTTCATCACAAGGGACTTCTATCCAAACTAGTCCAATACCTAAATTTGGATAGGTAGACTCAATGTGGTAAACTCCTAATCTCAGGTTAGTCGTGTGCCCCAACCGAAATCCTGGCCATTGCGAAGGTACACATAATAACTTGGTTACGCGCCACAAGCCCGAGTGGATAGTGGATGAATGAGTCGAATGCTGAATACGCAACCCCTGCACAGTAGCCTGCCAACCACTGATAGCTCGCCTAGGCCCTTAGGCCCCACTCACATCAGCGTCCACCCACATTTGCCCGCCCACATGTACAACAGTGACAGGGGGTCATAATACTAGTACCGAACATCTCTGGGATCATCACCAGGGACTAGTACAATGCCGTTAGCCATACCAAGGCTATGCGATGCAAGGCATGAATGTTATCTGGCGTTCCAAGGCTATGCGATGAAAGGCATGAATGTTATCTGTCGTACCAAGGCTATGCGATGCAAGGCATGAATGATATTGGCCACACCAATGTCATACGATGCGATGCAAGGCCTACATAGCTAATGTCATATGCAAGATGCAGCTCAAACAAACCAATCAACATTTCAATATAGCTCATCTTTAGAGCATCATATATTAGTACAGTTCTCTCTGGATAATCACTAGGGTCTAATACACTATACACCACATTGCCGCCCTACACTGGACGCACAACTATGCAAGCGAAAGAGACCTCACTATCCACCTGGCAAATAGTCAGCCAATATCTATTCGGTATTTCGATAGCGGACCCATTTACAAGCTGCTCATACTCAGCCTAGCAAATGCCCCCTCCCCTCAGGTGGGTAAGGCCACACCCTATTCCAACTGACCACCACACAGTGGGAGATGCGGCCTCCTGGTATTCGGCCCTTATGCGCTCATACATTCACTCGGTCTAAGCATTGGAGCATCCTCCATGGTAACATAAGGGTTTAGAGACTTTCACCCTGGGACATCCTTCGCGCCCCTGTGCTTAACAAGAATTTTCGATGTCTAATCCTTCCATCCACGCTATATCTGTTTAGGCTACAATCCTGATGTCGCTAGGGCATACAGTAATCATAATCACATAATGCAAAATGCATGAGTCACTCAATCCAATCATGCATCAATCCTACGTATACTGTGCGCTCATGTGGGACAACTTCGCCTATCAGGGAGTCCCATAAACAACCTGCCCAATGACATATGCAATGGTCAACCACATCTCATATCAAGCATGTAGATGATGCGTATGGGCATGAATTATGGTAATGATATACTCTCCTCATATTAAGGATGGGCCTAGATGGCCTACTCATATCAAGAATGTGCCTGATAATTATAGGGACCCAATGATTTAGGTTCGCCCACTAAGAGGAGATGAGAATGAGCCTAACAACGGGCCTTAGGGAGGGTTACAATGCAGACATTTAACCATCATTGCCCTTACAATGTGGACATTTAACCATCATTGCTCCCAAGGCATGACCCATTTTTAATACCAACTAAGAAGACAAATGGGCATCATAAACATCTTTACATACATCAGGTGGAATCACACATCACAATTGGGCCTTATATACATCACCTTGGGCCTCACACAAGGGCCTCATATACACCACTTTGGATATCAAGCATGGTGGTTAACTAGCATGTTTTGTCATTATGCATATATGTAACGCCCTGAAATTCGGGGGTCAAGCATAACTCAGCTCCCGAGTTCCAAAACATCACTTATGCAACATAATTAATGAATGATGTATGTTGACTGTATTAGCACATAAACATGGGATAGATTAAGCCAAAACACAGATATGATTCAGGGATAAGTGAATAAAGCAAGCGGAAGACTTATAGTAAAATATGTGTACAAGTGTAAGTCCCTGAATTACATATACAACCAGATCGTGTAAAAGTGTTATTTATCAAGATTATAAGTACAAGTTACATCATTTCAGTTCCCAAAATAGTAAACCCATAGATCCCGCGCAACAGACCGAGGCTCGCTAGAACCCGTCTGAAAACTGCATATAGGAGAAGGCAGCCTCGTCGTCATCCAGCTCCCGCTCTGCCTCAGACGTCGCATCCACATCTGCAACATCAGGGCCTAAGACAGAGTCTGGTGGGTGTGTAACACGGCCCCGAAACGTGGGAGTGAGTGATCAACTCAGTGGAACAATAAGGCACTGGTTAACATGTTATCAGTTCAATCAAACAGTAATGATAAAGCAGGACAATTAAAGAAATCCTAAGTACTCTTGTTAATGTAAGTATGAATGCGGTATGATGCGTGCCCTCACGCGTACACCCTCAGCGTCTTCCTCTTACGTTACGCATGACATCGCCTCAAAGTGCGCCACATCTACAAAGCACATGCAAATGCGGTGCATGGATATGATTACCAAGTTGTTATTAGTCCAATTCATACAGCAGGATTGGGAAGCTAAGATACCTTCCTCATATCACCATCCAAACAGTGATCCATACTAGGGTCGTCAATCCTAGATATCTCATACGATCATATAGTTGAGGTCGTAGCAAAGGGCTCGTCACCAATCAATGCACGCATTTCATACCCTTACTACCACAGATCGGCTCGTCACCTCCTTGCGGTATCCAGGTATGCTCGAGGTCACTACAAAGGGCTCGTCACCAATCAATGTAGGCCGACAGCACGAATATAGTGTCCCATACCACCATAATCGGCTCACGAGTTAAGTTGCTCACTGGTCACTACGGGGAGGCTCGTCACCCCAGCGTAGGCCGACAACTTGACCATGGTGTCCCATACCACCATGTCCGGCTCATGAGTCTTAACGGATCAGGTACCATGGTTATTAGGATTTCACTGGTAAGTTCGGTACCCTAGATTCAAGCAGTAGCGTCCATACATGGTTAACATACACTGGACAATCGGGTTAGTTGACGAACTCGACTAGCACGAGCGCACGTTGAATTGAACGACATAGAGTGCGCAAACACTCCGTGTGGCCAAACCACTGCCGCCAACTCTAATACGACTCGGGTTCGTCTAATGCGTCTCACGTGGCGAAAGCAATCTCAACCACGACCAAAGGGTCAATTACCGATTTCCTGGACTAAGGCATAGTCCCAAACATCCTACACTACGACAGATATTCATATGGAATGTAAAACAGTAATGGAACAACCACTCAAATCATGGTGCATACACATCTGAAGAATATCAACTTAACATAAATGTAAGCATAGGAATGCTTGAATTTAAATAACTTGGAATGTAACTGCAGAAAGAAATCATGCGCATCCATAGGAGTATTGAGAATCACTTCTCAACGCCCACATTTAGTGTAATCAGTTACACTAGATCATCCATGCATTTCTACAAACACTTAGCATACATGGAACAACATACATGACGCATGTTGAAATACATGCACTTAGACAATTCCTTTTATCAAGGAGTTGTCATACATGCATCTAGCATACATACATGACCAATAATCATGGCAAGCACAAGTGCGTATTTTATACGTATACGGTACTTTATAAATACACTTAGAATACACAAATCTCAATATAGCACATGCATATCAGGAAAGCAATGCAAACATAACATTTGACATGTGAAATCTCATCCATAACAAGAATAAATCACTAACTGGGATTGAAAGCCTTGAAAACCATAACCTATACACTTAAAGTCCGCACCTTAAGCGAAGAAAGAACCGCCGAACTGATTTAGACGAGTTGTCTTCGTCAACGGCGCAAGAATACCCTAAAATAAGGATAGAAATGAGATACAACAACACCAAGTCTAATCTAAGCTCTAACACAGGTTAGGGTTAGGTTAACTTACCCCAAAAGATCTCAGAATCGTCAGAGGAACGATTCAAAGTGAAGGTTCAAAGGTGAAGAAGAACAAGGAAGAATCAAGATGATTCACCAATCAATCTCTCTCACTAACTCTCTCTTTTCCACTCTCTTTCCAAGCTAGGGTTAGAGAAAATTCGTATGGAAATGAGAGCTAGGGTTTAAGGACTATATATAGGCCTTAAAATGATGGAAATAACCCCAGGGTCAAGGTATACTTAGGTTATAACCAAAGTACGCCTTTCTCGATCCAACGAAGCACTTCTGGTGGGCCTATAACCACGAAAGGTCGGACTTAAGCTCACTGACCATGGATCTAGGTCAGGCTGAGTTTTCGTATCGATCGTTCAGATCAGCGTGGCGGACCACACTCAATTCAATCGGTCACGGAATCTCGATCAGTCCACAAGCACTAGGATATGCCTGGGCCAACCATCCTGATCAGAGGGTGAAATTGGGTCAGAATCCAACGGTCAGAATGCTTAAAATCGTCGCGCAAGCGACACGACTCAGATTTCATAAAAAGCTTATTAAATTCCAACTGTTCTCACACTCTTCACTCCGAACTCAACCAAATCGACCCAGAACATCAGATCGACTTGATTTTCGAGGTGAAGACCAAGCCCAACTCAGTGACCGCAACAGCCTAAGATCATCGCCATCGGACTTTCGACGCGTGGTCTAGATCCGATCCAGATCTTCCAAAAAATTCACAGAACAACTGGATTTAGCGATGGATCCCAGATTTCAGAGTAACGTAGCGCTCACTAATCTGCACGTTTAGAGCCATGCAGATACAATTTAAAGTGATTGATGCGAATTTCACAAGCAATCAAGTAGAGCGCTAATTACCCCAAAAACAACTACTTAAGGAAAGATTAGCACAAAATTTTCCAAGGTCGTTACAATATATATATATACATACATACATATAATATCATCATCATTACCATGAGGATCATTTTCACTTCATGATTAACATAAATAATGTCATAAGTATTATAAATAATTACTCATCCATTATCAATGCATATGTTATAATTCACCATCCATTAAATCATATCTATCATTTCAACCGACAACTCACAATCATCATTATCATGTTACTATACATGTATCATCATCTCACCCATCACTAGGTGTATCCTACCTAGTGTGACTTCCACACTAGACTTGAACTACATGCAAGGCATGGGGTCGTATAGGTAAAGTGTGAGTCCCACTTGGTGAACCAATAGGCCAACCCAAGGGCATAAATGTCCAACCACAACGATTTTAATGGTGTGGATCTAATTCCACAACTAAGTGGGCTCCACACATTCCACCAACTAGAAACAATGCACAATCTCAAACACAAAGGATAACATACTAACATCTTTCATGTCATATAATATTGGGCCTACTAGCCACATACACAACAACTAAGAAAAAGCCCAAATATCCAGTTTATGCATTATAAAATAGGCCTCTCTAAGCGTGTTCTACTTGACTAGAGGTAGTATATAAGACACGCTGCCCAGCAGGCAATGGGCCTGCCCAACGAGCTCAAGGAAGGTTACCTTAGTGGGTTTCTCATTTCTCAACAATTTCTCCTAGTGTTTGGCTTGCTTCAGCCTTAGGGTTACATCATTTAGATGGGCCCAAGGCCACCTATGTCTTAATGAAACATTTGAACAACAAGCTCTGTCCACTAAATATTTTAAAGTTATACAACACTCATTTACAAAACATGTCAGGTGGACTTTATTACATGAAAGGTAAGACCCATACAAGACAGCCCATACTATATGGCCCACATAAGGTTTTTAAGCCCAACAATATCTGAGAGTTATTTTTCAGAGTTTAGATGCTGCATTAAATGCTTTGGGAAGGTGGTAGACCCCACTGACGTGGCCCCACATAAATTTTACATCAAACAAATTTTTGTGTAATGTTGGTTCTGGGCCATTTTAGAGTCAGATTCATGATCATGTGGGGCCTACATATGGTGAAAGAGAATAACCACCTGGTAGCTCTATGTATGGGTTTTACAAATTATAAGGCAGGCCTCATTGGTTGGGTGAGTACAATTTATGGTGATGACCCAAACAAGGGTACTTGGAGAAATTGTGCAGGAAATATAGTGCATAATTATTTTTGGCCTAATTTTAAGTATATCCCATGATCACAAGGGACCACATTTCAGTGTGTTGTTAGGTGCCCTTGGTTATACTATATATGCACTTCAAAAATTATAACTTGGGACCAACTAGTTGTGCACACGTATGGTATAAACATAGGCACTTCGATTTTCTGCACAACCATGCCTGACCACATTTTGGGATCCACTCCTTGATCATGTGGTCTGATTTGGCCCAATTAAAATATTATTTATATATTCATTAGTGTAGGTTAGAGGTTCCAAGTGGTGGCCTACTTAAACCTCCAACGTATGGTCCACTATAGAGACCCAAAGTTGGTACAAAACACAAATAATCAAATAGTTTTCAGAAATGGGGTCTGTCACAACTTAGGGTTCAATTTCCAAATACTCAAGGAATCATTCCTAACAAAAAGGTGGAACATCCCAGCTCACTTATATAAGGATTAAACATCCCCCAAAGTGAACCCTTAACTACAGAGGGTGGGGTCCACTGTAAGGTGTCAAAGAGGCCTACATGTAATATAGTCAAGTACTTAGAAAATTTTCAGCAAACAGAAAGTGTAAAGGGAATGAAATAGATCTAATGGAAAGTGGGGCCCACATACTAGCAAACCATAGATAAGAGACACACAAAAATATACATGGGTTCCTAGATTGGATGAACTAATAAAATGTATAAATCACAAGTGATCCCACACCCAAGTGGGTCAATGAGAGTAAAATTGTTATGTATAACATAGATGCCGACAGCCTCTGTAGTACCCCATTCTCGGCTCCCAATGCCCATATGCCAAGTTCCGATCTTGGGATTTTACAAGGAGGATTTTTCAACGTACATTTATCTCATAAGAAGTATAACCATAAGTTTACCCAAATCACAAAGGCAACATCATCATCACATATCCACTAATATAAACATTTGAATACAATGCTGAAAGGGAAATGCATATGTCAAAATCAAAGCTCTAGAAGTTAGCTACATGCTCTAAGCTCTACGCTACTGCAACCTAACATCACCTGCATGCATCTATCGTGCATAAGCTTATAGAAAGCTTAGATGGTGGTGTACGTGTGTGTACAAGGTAAGTGTCAAGTATTCAATACAGTGCCATAATCATACAATATCAGAAATACTAGCAAGATCATGAATCATACGATATCAGAATAAGCTGAAATACTGACAAATCCATAAGTCATACAATTTCAGAGTACGCAATACAGATCAGCTATATAAACGAGGATCCATAAAGAGTCAAATATCAGATGCCGAGGATGCAATGCAATATACAATTCTTGATAAGTTCACGAATACCGTCAGCCGTATCTAGACCATATAAATGTAGAAACACAGTAACCCAAAATGCCATATGCTGCGGATGTAATGCAATATGCGGTGCGAAAGGGATGACCATGCTGAAGTGTGAAGTCAGGATGATAGTACGTAGTATCACAGGCTATAGGATCCACCACAAGAGACTACTATCTAAACCAGTCTCATAACTAATTTGGATAGTCAGACTCAATGTGGTAAACTCCTGATCTTAGGTTAGTCGCGCGCTCCAACCGAAATCCTAGCTATTGTGAAGGCACACATAACAAATAGTTGCGCACCACCAGCCTGAGTGAATAGTGAATGAATGAATGAATGAGTACACAATTCTATACTGTACATCTTTGGGATCATCACCGGGGTCTAGTACACTCTATATGCAAATTGTCGCCCACTGACGTGCGACCATGCAAGTGGAAGAGACCTTACTATCTGCCTGACTAATAGTCAGCCAATATCTACCCGGCGCGTCGATAGTGGACTCATTCACGAGCTGGTCAAACTCAGCCTAGCTATGTCCCCTACTCTCGGGCGGGTAAGGCCACACCCCCTCCCAACTGACCACGACACAGTGGGAGACGCGACCTCCTGGTATTTGGCACTCAGGCGCTCATGTATCCACTCAGTCTCAACGTTGGGATGTCTCTTGGCCACGGAGGTTTAGGGACTTTTACCCATGGACATCCAAAGTACCCAGATGCTCGAACCAAACATTTTCGGTGTCCCATCTAGCTATCCATGACATGCTTGTGGAGGCTACGACCCTGATGTCGCTAGGGCGTATAGTAATCACAACACATAATACAAGATGCGTGAGTTATACAATCCAGTCATGCATCAATCCTATGCATACCGTGCGCTCATGTGAGATAGCCTCCACCTGTCAGGGAGTCTCATAACAACCTGCCCAAGGACATATGCAATGGTCAACCACATCTCATAACAAACATGCAGATGATGCGTATGGGCATGTATCATGATGCTATACTATTACATACTCATAAATCGGTATTAATAACTGGCATCGACAACTGACCTCGACAATGTGGACATTTAACCAACATTGCCCCCAAGGAATGGCCCACATAGAGCCTAATCATATAGTGGACTCATGGCCTCACTCAAGGGCTAAATATACAACACCATGGGCTTCACTCAAGAGCTTAATACACATCACGATGGGCCTTTCATATGGGCCTAACATACATCACAATGGGCTCCATCTCCTGGCCCTCAAATGCATCACATTGGGCCTCATCACATAGGCCTCATATACATCACATTGGGCTTTAAACACGGGCTGAATACACATCACAACAGGCCATATATATATCACATTGGGCCTCGTCAATCGGCCTCGATATCCGGCCTCGACAATCGGAATCGGAATCGGCCTTGATAATCGGAATTAGTGAGAATGGGCCTAATAAGGCCTAGGGGAAGGTCATAATGTGGTTGTCCAACCATCATTGCCCATCAATATGGACCTTTAACCTACATTGCTCCCAAGGAATGACGCTCATAGGGTCCATCGTATAATGGTTCCATGGCCTCGTTCAAGGGTCTAATACACATCATCATGGGCCTCTCTTATGGGGCATATACGCATCATATTGGACCTCACTCATGGGCCAATGTATATAACATCGGGCCATATCAATGGGTCGAATCAAATGGGCCGGTACAAAAGGGTCAAATCAATTGGGCCGATCAAATGGGCTGATATAAATGGGATGAGTCAATGGGCTGAATCAAATGGGCCAAGTCAATTGGGCCGAATCAAATGGGCCAAGTCAATTGGGCCGATCAAATAGGCCAAATCAAATGGGCTGGTACAAATGTGCCAAATCAATTGGGTCGGTACAAATGGGCCAAATCAATTGGGCCGAATCAAATAGGCCAAGTCAATTGGGCCGAATCAAATGGGCCAAGTCAATTGGGCTGATCAAATGGGTCGAATCAAATAGGCCAAATCAATTGGGTCGATCAAATGGGCCGAATCAAATGGGCCAAGTCAAATGGGCCGGTACAAATGGGCCAAATCAATTAGGCCGGTACAAATGGGCCAAATCAAATGGGCCGAATTAAATGGGCCAAGTCAATTGGGCCGAATCAAATAGGCCAAGTCAATTGGGCCGATCAAATGGGCCGATATAAATGGGCCGAGTCAATGGGCCGAATCAAACAGGCTGAGTCAAATGGTCTATTACACATCGCTATGGGCCTTTACCCATAGGTTCTAAATACATCACAAGGGGCACCAACCCATGGGCCCCGAATACGTCATATTAGATCACTCAAATACAACAAGTAAGCCGCACTACTTGGGCCGCATCATTCATCCAACTATAGAGATCATTTTAGAGCATTATCCAAATAATGAATCAGATCAATAGATCATCTGGACCATACCACAAATAGCAGTGGTGATAATGATTCCCACAGTTTAAAATTTTAGAGGGCCTTCCATAGCATTTATTTCCCATCTAGACTGTTCATAAGGTCACAAAAACCTAAAAGTGAGGGAAAATAAATATCATATTGGTTCAAAATTTCTGTAACCCAAAAGGGGTTTTAATGGTGGGTGTTCAATCCACTGTTTTCTGTGGTGTGGTCCACCTGATAACTGGATCTGTCTTACTTTTAATCTCAAGCCTTGAGACAAGTTTCCAAATGGATGGATAGTGTAGATGGAGCACATCCATCATGGTGTAGGTCCCATCGAACTTGCTGACTATAATCACAGCAGCACATTGCTACAGGGGTTGACCCATCCATCAGATAAACATGCACAAAACACTTACATCATGCCATGGGTCCCATGTAACGCCCCGGTTTTCAGGACTCGAGTATATGACCCGTGTCCCAGAAACCCGAGTGTTAACTTTAAAGGATGGTCAAATTCAAGTGTACGTTCTTTTTTTTTAAAACTATCAGAGTAGGCAGATGAGCGTAGAGTGGACAAATCGACATAAAGGAAAGTTTCATTATCATTCAAATTTACAAGAAGTTGCCCATAATGACTTATACAAACCAATGTCTCTGAATTTAACGAGTACAAGAATTACATGATCTAATACATGAGAAATAATAGAAATCATATAAATATAAGCCGCAAGATCACACAGCTCCTCCAAGCATACAGTCAAGCATTCCTGGTGATCGTACCCTGCTTCTTATCAAGTCTGAACATGCATATCACTTAAGCCACCTGTACTACCTGTACGGTTTTATATTTGATGGATGAGTGGCCAACTCAGTGTGAATTCCCCTCAAGATTACACACCACCGCATTAGGTAAGAAATAGTATAAAACATCCAGACAACCAAAACAGAGTAAATGCAGTCTTATTAGGTACATGGATGCATGAATGCAATCATCGACCTGGGTAAATCATCCGGACGGTCGGAGCCCCAGGAAAAACATCCAGACAGGCAATGGGGTTGTCACCCAAAGATGTGAGTGGTCATCAGCGCAACACGCAGCGTAATCGTATGGGCATGAGTGATCCAAGTCATCATCATAAATCGATCGGCTGGTCATTAGCGCAACTCGCAGCGTAATCGCATGGGCATAATGATCCAAGCCGTCGTAGTATGCCATGCATGCATGATTAGCCAAGTCATTATTAGTCCATTTACAACCAGCCAATTTAGATAAGCTCAAAGGTCACTATGGGGAGCACATGGCCCAGCGTAGGCCGATAACTCGGGCATAGTGTCCCATTACCACCATCTCCGGCTCATGAGGCTACCATCTTAGGATGTTTAATGGAAACCCGTCGACTAGTGGCCAATCATATTACAATATATGCGGCTTACCATCGTATGGTTACACAGTATAAAACATCGAACCCATATAGGGAAAATATTAGAACAAAGCCACACAGGGCGATATTAAACAAGCCACATAAGGCAATTATCAAAATAGGCCTCATAGGGCGAGTGTCAAAACCATGCAATAAAAGACCATCCTTGAAAATCATTTGGACACAATAACCCTGGATGGTAGGCCCACATCAATGATCCATTTAGACCACTACTCAATAACCACTAAGTCGAAGGTCCATTTTAATCACAACCAGTCGGGTTACATCCCAAGTATGGGTGTACATTTATAGGTGGGGGTTTCCCACTAATGTACCAGTTTAAAGTCCATAAGCAATACACAAATAATTCACAAGCATGAACAAATATACAGGATGAACATTAAGCAGGCAATATAGCAATTCAATTTCCACCAGCTAATGCATGTGATTATAAGAGAGAGATATCAATTATAATTTTTAATAAAAACTATAACTTAAGCTAATGAGAAGATGGAAAGCTCAAGGGGAAGAATCATCACCTTATGTTTTGAATCGCCTTCTAGTGTCGCTAAGTGCTTGTGCCCTTAGAATTATATCCTACCAAAAATCATGAACTTGTATAATTAGGTCAAAGTTCTAATCACTACCTAGGGTTTAAGATCATAACCTAGGGTTAACTTTTAGGGTTTTAATATAGAGTTAGGGTTTTCATCTTGGGGTTTAGTTATAGGCTTTAGATTCTAGGATTTGAATCCTATATTATTATTAGCATTATCATTGTAAAATGTGCCAATTAATATTCATAATAGGAGTATCAATCCATCCATATTAATAATGATGATCCATAAATATTGAATGTATCGCCACTATCTAATGACTAATAACCCCTAGGTAATGATAACAGAACATTTACTAATGATAATATAACAATGACTGATACTAATGATTTCAAAACAACCATATATACCCAATATTAGGTAACGTGACACTATTAATCATTTTGATGAAAACACATAATATGTTCTACCCTTAAGGATAATATTTAATAATAATAGAGTAAAATATTAATATTTAATAATAATAATCTTTATACACAATATCTAACATTAGTGTAGATAATTTGCTACAGGCCATACATCTCTAATATTAGAATTCCTAATAATGATAATTATGGCGATGCTTTAGAATGAGTCTAGTGTAGGTCTAAAGGGCCCCATGTATCATATTATTATTTGGGCCAGCACTAGAGAGGCCAGGCTCACCAGACTTTTGCCCTAATAGGGCAGCCCAGATATTGGGTCTAATCTAAACCCAAGTGGGACCAGCCCACTGCACCTTATGGTGAGGCCTACTGGATGGTGATTTCAGCCCAACCTGCTAGATTTCTCCACCCCAGAATATGGGTTATCCCTGGGATGATTTCAGCTCACTTCTGGGCCCAAGGTAAGGTCAGATTTTTGGCCAGCTCATGACTTAGATCATGGCCTGATCTCAGGCCATTTTTGGGCCTGATTGAGGGTCCTATGGAGGGCTTTTTCAGCCTAAGACATGGCTGATCTCAGCCCTTGATTGAAACCCATGCAGGGACCAACTACAGTCCCACTAACGGCCCAAGATGATGGCTGAGGCCCACCCTAGCCTGAGGCTGATCATGGCCCTGATTGTGGCCCATAGTATATATGGTGGGGCCCACTGAGTTTGGTTCAGGCCCCAGTAGTGTGGCTAGGCTTGGCCAAAATCGCGGCCCAAGTTATGGCCAGATTTTGGCCCAATTGAAATGGCTGGCTTGGCCCCCTATTGCAGCTGGACACAACCCAAGCCTCAGCCCAGATCAGCGGCTGGGCTTCAATACAAAACCACGGTTTATCAAGAAATTTGGTGCGGCCCAACCCAGGGCTGATTGGAGACTGGAACCGAGCCCAAGGACGGCCCAGCTGAGCCTCTTTGAGGCCTGATCTCAGCCCAGTATCTGAGGCCGATTTCAACCCAAACGTGGCTGGTTTCAGTCCAGCACACTGATCGACCTCAGCACCATGCTCAGTCGTTGGTTTCGGTCCACACACGGTCATGCTGATGTTCTTATTTAGCTCAGTTAATGGCTTGCTTCTCGGCCCAGATCAGAGACAGTTTCTGGCTAGTGTAACTAATAGAGGTGGAGTACTGGCCTAACTGACGGTCGTTTAGCTCTCACAGAGGCTCCCAATCTCAGCCGATTGACTCCCACGGCAACGTGCTATTGAGCGAAAGAAAAATGAGGAGGGTAGACTGTTACCCGGCCGGTTCTGATGTTTGCTGCGTTGGCTTGACTCAGGTGTGGCACAAACGGAGAAGAAGGCACCGACGTCAATGGCAGACTCCCACCCACTGCTTCTTTCTCCAATCCGACCGCATGGGTGAATTCTTAGGGGTGTAATGGAGCTTGTAGGTGAGAAGTTTCGAAGCTCCACCATCGTTTGAGTGGTGGGTTCAAAGGAAGGCGGAAGGTGGCTGCCGTTTTTCGAGCGCAGTTGCTGAAAATGGAGAATGAGCCCCTGTTGCTCAATCCCCATGTGCTTTTAACGAACCCTAGCTCCATCCTGATCCATTGGATTAAAACCACACGGTCCAGATTCGTTCTGGCTGAATCCGCCTTCAAAACAGTGGGTGGGAACCAAAACAATCCCTGGTTTTGCAAGGAACACCCTAAGCAAATGGATGGCTGAGATTTTCCCAAAAAAATGGTCGGGATACGCTGAATTAAAGGGCTGGGATTGGAGAGGGGAGAGAGCACACGGATTGCTCTCGTGGCAAGGAGGACAGTTGCCATTTTTGGAAATATGGTTTTGTAGGGCCATTTACAGCGAGGTTTGTGTGTCTATACATGCATGAAAGTCTGAAGTGAAACTTGGCTTTTGGTCTCACACGCGTCCTCTGTTAGATGGACGATTTGGATCATCAAGTTGGGTGATCATGGTAGCCCACGAACGGTCCCAAACGGTCATCCGACCATTGCTGTTAAAACCAGCGAGAGAGAGAGAGAGAGAGAGAGAGAGAGAGAGAGAGAAAACCTCTCTTCTTAAGGAAAGAGCCGGTCAGCAGCGTTTGACTGAGCCCCTTGGTTCAGTGCACAGCGGGCGCACAAACCTCCCATGCACTCACGACTCGAGGTGGGGTCCACCGCGATGTTTGTGGAAAATCCACTCCGTCCATTTCATTTGGGAGAGTCCCCATGAAGGGCCTGGGATCAAAGATCAGGCCGATGAATGTCTAGGTGGGGCCCACAACTTGATTTGTAGTCTTAATGGTGGTTTCCTGTCAATCTAGTGGTCAGATGATTCCGAAGTTGGACGTCAACGGTTAAAAGGGTCTTAATGGGCCATTTGTAAGGCTTTTGTCATATATTACTAACTGATACTAATATTAATATAATTTTTTATTATTTTTGTATCTTACTTATAATTACAATATTTAAAATCTCATACATATATATAAATATAATTTTAATATTAACATATCACTAATTACATACTGCTATTAACACATTTATTAATTTACATAATTCTTAATATACAATATTATATTTAATTAAAACTATATTTATATTTAATAATATTATAAAATTTCATTAAAATATCTAATGATTTTTGTATACATACGGATATAAAAATATTCACTGCTACATTATTATTTAAAATTTGATTTTATGTTGTGAAATTATTTTTCATTGTGTTTATTTAATATAATATTATTTTCATAATGTCTTATATACATTAAATACATATGCATCATTTTAGCATGAAATTTTAAATCTTTACAAAGTATATACACTTCATAGTGTATATATATTTAGGTTGTATTATTCTTTGTATTTATATTAAATTAAATTACATGGTAACACTCGAGTACTGGAAAGTACGGGGTGTTACATCACTATCCGCCTAGCCAATAGTTTGCCAATACCTATCCGGCATGTCGATAGCGGACGGTGTGGATTTCACACGTCCAGGCAAGGGTCCCACCGTCCAGAGTATATGGACGGTGAGAATATAAGTCACATACAGCAAGGTGGGTTCTCACGTGGGGCCCACTAATCCCATATATGTTTAACATGTATATTATATGATATTCTTTTTTTTAAAGGTAACGACCAACATCCAGGCCTGGACAGCCTGGATGTAAAACACATGTATCAGGTGCCCCACCGTCTAGGCCATGGACGGCATGGGTATTCATCACTTGTACGTCCCACACATATGAATGGTTTGGATGTTTTTATTTAATTATTATTATTATTATTTTGAAAAAAAGGTAGACTCAACATCCAACGTCCCTGTCCAAGCCTGGACGGACGACTGGATGTGCACCTTTATCATGGTGGACCCCACACGCTGCTATGGGGGTCCACGTCCAAAGAATGGACATGTGGATATAGACTCATACATCATAGTTGGACCCGCAGACTTGCTGACGTCCAGATTAGCGGCCACATGCTGCTGGCCGTCCAGTTGCCGGACGGCCCAGATTTAACGCATACATGTGGGTTCATACATGTTGGACCCACTAGTAGCTTTGATCATGTGGATATTTATGTTTTCCTTCCATCTAGGTTGACCTGAAATCGGGTAGCAAGTGGGCCACATCTACTGGATGATCAACAATCTGGACGGTCCAAATTGTTGTACACATCATCACCGCCATCAAAATAAGAAGAAAAGAGGGAGAGAGAGAGAAATGGTGAGATAGAGGGACCCCGCCACTATGGGCCCCTCTCTACATTTCATACATCAATGTGGGTCCCACAACAAGTGGGCCCTAAATTTTGAAATCAACGGTGGATCACCCCCTTATCGGCCTCCTTCTTTAGCTCCTTAGAAAGGTAGTCGCCTTAGCTTCGATCTCAACAGAAGATGATGAGGTTTTGATGGTTGAGATGGGAGGAGAGAGAAGGGAAAATGGGCCACACTTGTTGTTTTGGAAAGGCTTGGAGATCATGGACGTTTGGGTGTTTCTCTTGGAGTTGGAGAGTGAAGATAGAAATGAGAGAGGGAGAGAAATGATGGATGAAAAGGGATGGTTGGAATGGTTGTTGTAAGAAATGGGGATGGGGAGGTATGGGTTAGTTTGAAAATTTGTAAAAGAGGGATGGGTAGGGGAGAGAGAGAGTTGACTTAGGGAAAAAGGAGGGATAGGTGTAGGTACTGTGGTATGGAGTGTACTTGACTTGATTGATTGATTGATTGATGGGACATGTTGTAGAGATTCCCTCGAAATTTGTAATACGTGGTGTTTCTTCGGAATGAACGCAGGCCTACATTTCCTAGCTCGGGTATCGGTTCGGTGCACGAGTCACGTCACCGCGGTCGTTAGGGTACAAGTTTCAGGTCGAGCCGACGTAGGTATACAGGACTCGACTTCGGATCGTGCGCAAACATTTGATATAGGTCGAGGGTTGCCGAAATTTGACTGGGAGGGCCGTGGAAGCCTACGGAACGGTACGGATGAGGATACGGGCCTTACAACTCTCCCCTCCAAATAAAAATTTTGCCCTTGAAATTTATAGAACAGAAAAGGGAAGAGGAAAAATCATATATAAGTCAAGGCACAATCAGTTTACATAAGGATGGGGATAACGCTCTCTACTCTTAACATTGCACCCCTAAGACGCCTCACCAACAATGTGGTGACCCCAACTAAACCTCAGATCCTGAATCAGAAACGATCGAAACTAGGATACCTTGCAACCTCACTATCTCACTAATGATTAATCTAATAAGGTGGTCCTAATGCCTGGTTGCGTGAATCGTCGGCGACTCCTGATGACTGAGGGTCCTGCAAAGATGCATAAACCTACCCTAGGTTTGCTGGGGAGGTGTATGTCCCCCCCCCCCCCCCCCCAAAGAGGTCGTTGCTGTTGAAAATGGGGCCACTCACACTTACAATACCCCGTCTTACCACATTTGAAGTAAACGCCCGTAAACAGTCTCTTTAGTGGTGCTGAACGTGCTACTAATGCTCAAAAAGATGGACGGTTCCTGTGCCTCTGCGGCTGTCGATGCTACTGCTGCTGGAAACTACCAGAGGGGATCTTCCTCTTCCGGTCTCCTCTGTGGTCACGAACCCTCTGCAAATCGTTCCATTCTGCCTCATAAATCTGGGCCCTCTGAACTACCTACTCAAAGGTAGGAAGCATGTTTCCGACGACACGGCTCCTGAGGCTAAAACGTAAGTCGTTCTCAAAACAGTGGGTCTTTCGTTCCTCATCATTAACCAAATATGGTGCGAACCTTGATAACACCACCAAACGAGCAGCGTACTGCGCCACAGACATGTCTCCCTTTACCAAGGTCTCGAACTCTAATGCTCACTGCCGACGAATGTGGTCGGGGAAGTACTGCTGCTTGAATCAATCAGTAAAATCCTCCCATGTTCAGATAAAATCAGGCGCTACAACACGGGTAACGGAGGTCCACTAGTGCTCGGCCTCACCCTGGAGAAGAAATACTGCCAACCGGACTGGCTACTGGGTCGTACACGCCATAGTGTCAAAAATATTCTCCACATCAGAGTGCCATCTCTCAGCTGCAGTCGGATCTGGCTCGCCTTGGAAACACGGAGGATCGAGCTATCTGAACTCTCGAAGAAGGGCACTCGTGCACTCCTGCTCTACTTAGGCTGGTGAAACAACAAGATGCCTGCCCTATCCTTGAAGTGCAGCCGTCACAGCCTACAACATCTGCTGTAACTGGAAGGCACACACAGGTACGGTTGGATCCGCACCAGTCTCAGGTGGAGGATCAACATCCTCAGCTTAGGGAGTAGGGATCTCTAGGGGTGGAGCGGGGGCTGCAGGTGGTAAAGCTGGAGCCACATGTGGTGGAGCGGGATTCGCTCGAGTCATGCTTCTGGGTAGCATGTCCTATAGGGAAGAATAAAGGTGCCTATCAACCTTGAGAACTTTCGAAGGCACGCACGTTAAAAGTCTATAACAGAAGATTGCTAAGTTATTCAAACTCGAGACCTAATCATTCTAAGTTCTCAACAATCATAGAGTGCAGGATAGCTATCAGCAGATATGTGATGTTATCCTCAGGTATTCCCAAGTTATGCTCTGATACCAACTTCTGTCACGCCCCAAACCTAGAAATCGGATTCACAGGAATGCCGATCACCGAATCCGGTACCGACAGCCTCCGTAGTACCCCATTCTCGGCTCCCAATGCCCATATGCCAGGTTCCGATCCTAAGATCTTACAAGGAGGATTTTTCAACGTACATTTATCTCATAAGAAGCATAACCATAAGTTTACCCAAATCACAAAGGCAACATCATCATCACATATCTACTAATATAAACATTTGAATACAATGCTGAAAGGGAAATACATATGTTAAAATCAAAGCACCAGAAGTCAGCTACATGCTCCAAGCTCCACGCTGCTGTAACTTAACATCACCTGCACGCATCTATCATGCATAAGCTTATAGAAAGCTTAGAGGGTGGTGTACGTTTGTGTACCAGGTAAGTGCCAAGTATTCAATTCAGTGCCATAATCATACAATATCAGAAATACTAGCAAGATCATGAATTATACGATATCAGAATAAGCGAAAATACTGACAAATCCATAAGTCATACAATTTTAGAGTACGCAATACAGATCAGCTATAAAAATGAGGATCCATAAAAAGCCAAATATCAGATGCAGAGGATGCAATGCAATATACAATTCACAATGAGTTCACGAATCCGTCAGTCGTATCTAGACCATATAAATGTAGAAACACAGTAACCCAAAATGTCATATGCTACCGATGTAATTCAATATGTGGTGTGAAAGGGATGACCATGCTGGAGTGTGAAGTCGAGATGATAGTACGTAGTATTGCAGGCTACAAGATCCACCACAAGAGACTACTATCCAAACCAGTCCCATAACTAATTTGGATAGTCAGACTTAATGTGGTAAACTCCTGATCTCAGATTAGTCGCGCGTCCCAACCGAAATCCTGGCCATTGCGAAGGCACATAACAAATAGTTGCGCACCACCAACCCGAGTGGATAGTGAATGAATGAATGAGTATGCAATGCCTACTCTACAAATCTATACTGTACATCTTTGGGATCATCACTGGGGTCTAGTACACTCTACATACAAATCGCCACCTACTGACGCGTTACCATGCAAGTGGAAGAGACCCCATTATCCATCTGACCTGTAGTCAGCCAATATCTACCCGGCACGTCAATAGCAGACCCATTCATGAGCTGGTCAAACTCAGCCTAGCTATGCCCCCTACTCTCGGGAGGGTAAGGTCATATCCCCTCCCAACTGACCACGACACAGTGGGAGATGCGACCTCCTGGTATTCGGCATTCAGGCGCTCATGTATCAACTTGGTCTCGACGTTGGGACGTCTCCTGGCCACAGAGGGTTAGGGACTTTCACCCACGGACATCCAAAGTGCCTAAATGCTCGAACCAAACATTTTTGACGTTCCATCTAGCTATCCACGACATGCCTATGGAGGCTACGGCCCTGATGTCGCTAGGGCGTATAGTAATCACAACATATAATATATAAGATGCATGAGTTATACAATCCAGTCATGCATCAATCCTGCGCATACCATGCGCTCATGTGAGATAGCCTCCACCTATCAGGGAGTCTCATAACAACCTGCCCAAGGACATGCAATGGTCAACCACATCACATAACAAACATGCAGATGATGCGTATGGGCATGTATCATGATGCTATGTTGTCACATACTCATAAATCGGTATCAATAACCAGCATCGACAACTGACCTTGACAATGTGGACATTTAACCAACATTGCCCCCAAGGAATGGCCCACATAGAGCCTAATCATATAGTGGACCCATGGCCTCACTCAAAGGCCAAATATACAACACCATGGGCTCTACACATCACAATGGGCCTTTCACATGGGCCTAACATACATCACAATGGGCTCCATCGCCTGGCCCTCAAATGCATCACATTGGGCCTCATCACATAGGCCTCATATACATCACATTGGGCTTTAAAAACGGGTTGAATACACATCACAACGGGCCACATATACATCACGTTGGGCCTCGTCAATCGACCTTGATAATCAGCTTCGACAATCAGAATCAGAATCGGCCTTGATAACCAGAATCAGTGAGAATGGGCCTAACAAGGCCTAAGGGAAGGTCACAATATGGACGTCCAACCATCATTGCCCATCAATATGGACCTTTAACCTACATTGCTCCCAAGGAATGACCCTCATAGGGTCAATCGTATAATGGTTCCACGGCCTCGTTCAAGGGTCTAATACACATCATCATGGGCCTCGCTTATGGGGCATATACGCATCATGTTGGGCCTCACTCATGGGCTAATGTATATAACATCAGACCGTTTCAACAGGTCAAATCAAATGGGCTGAATCAAATGGGTCGGTACAAATGGGCTAAATCAATTGGGTCAATCAAATGGGACGATATAAATGGGTCGAGTCAATGGGCCGAATCAAATGGGCCAATTCAATTGGGCCGAATCAAATGGGCCAAGTCAATTGGGCTGATAAAATGGGCTGATACAAATGGGCCGAATTAAATAGGCCGGTACAAATGTGCTAAATCAATTGGACCGGTACAAATGGGCCAAATTAATTTGGCTGAATCAAATGGGCCAAGTCAATTGGGCCGAATCAAATGGGCCAAGTCAATTGGGCTGGTCAAATGGGCCAAATCAAATGGGCCGATCAAATGGGCCGAATCAAATGGGCCAAGTCAATTAGGCCGATCAAATGGGCCGAATTGAATGGGCCGGTACAAATGGGCCAAATCAATTGGGCTGGTACAAATGGGTCAAATCAATTGGGTCGAATCAAATGGGCCAAGTCAATTGGGCCGAATCAAATGGGCCAAGTCAATTGGGCCGATCAAATGGGCCGATATAAATGGGCCGAGTTAATGGGCTGAATCAAACGGGCCGAGTCAAATGGGTCTATTACATATCCCTATGGGCCTCTACCCATAGGTTCTAAATACATCACAATGGGCCTCAACCCATGGGCCCCGAATACATCATATTAGATCACTCAAATACAACAAGTAAGCCGCACTACTTGGGCCACACCATTCATCCAATTATAGAGATCATTTATGCTAACAATGAATCAGATCAAAAGATCATTTGGACCATACCACAAATAGCAGTGGTGATAATGATTCCCACAGTTTAAAATTTTAAAGGGCCCACCATAGCACTTATTTCCCATCTAGACTGTTCATAGGGTCACAAAAACCTAAACAGTGAGGGAAAATAAATATCATATTGGTTCAAAATTTTTGTAACCCAAAAGGGGTTTTAATGGTGGGTGTTCAATCCACTATTTTCTGTGGTGTGGTCCACCTGATAACTGGATCTGTCTTATTTTTAATCTCAAGCCTTGAGACAAGTTGCCAAATGGATGGACGGTGTAGATGGAGCACATCCATCATGGTGTAGGTCTCACCGAACTTCCTGACTATAATCATAGCAGCACATTGCTTCAGGGGCTGACCCGTCCATCAGATGAACGGCATGGACAAAACACTTACATCATGCCATGGGTCCCACTGTTCAGCCATTTGGACGGTGTGGATAAGACCCATGCATCACCGTGGTCCGCCAGGTACGGACGATGTGGATTTCACACGTCCAGGCAGGGGTCCCACCATCCAGAGTATATGGACGGTGAGAATATAAGTCACATACAGCAAGGTGGGTTCCCACGTGGGGCCCACCAATCCCATATATATTTAACATGTATATTATATGATATTCTTTTTTTTTTAAAAGGCAATGTCCAACATCCAGGCCTGGACGGCCTGGGTGTAAAACACATGTATCAGGTGCCCCCACCGTCCAAGCCATGGATGGCATGGGTATTCATCACTTGTACGTCCCACACGTATGAATGGTTTGGATGTTTTTATTTAATTATTATTTTTTTTAAAAAAGGCAGAGTCAACATCCAATGTCCCTGTCCAAGCCTGGACAGACGGCTAGATGTGCATATTTATCATGGTGGACCCCACACGCTGCTATGGAGGTCCACGTCTAAAGAATGGATGTGTGGATATAGACTCATACATCACGGTTGGACCCGCAGACTTTTTGACATCCAGATCAGCAGCCACATGTTGCTGGCCGTCCAGTTGATGGACGACCCAGATTTAACGCATACATGTGGGACCCACTAGCAGCTTTGATCAAGTTGATATTTATGTTTTCCTTCCATCTAGGTTGACCCGAAATCGGGCAGCAAGTGGGCCACATCTACTGGACGGTCCAGATTGTTGTACACATCATCACCGCCATCAAAATAAGAAGAAAAGAGGGAGAGAGAGAAAGAAAGAGAGAGAAATGGTGAGATAGAGGAACCCCGCCACTATGGGCCCCTCTCTACATTTCATACATCAATGTGGGTCCCACAACAAGTGGGCCCTAAATTTTGAAATCAACGGTGGATCACCCACCTATCGGCCTCCTTCTTTAACTCCTTGGAAAGGTAGTCGCCTTAGCTTCGATCTCAACGGAAGATGAAGAGGCTTTAATGGTTGAGATGGGAGGAGAGAGAGAGAGAGGGAAAATGGGCCACACTTGTTGTTTTGGAAAGGCTTGGAGATCATGGACATTTGGGTGTTTCTCTTGGAGTTGGAGAGTGAAGATAGCAATGAGAGAGGGAGAGAAATGATGGATGAAAAGGGATGGTTGGAATGGTTGTTGTAAGAAATGGGGATGGGGAGGTATGGGTATGAAAATTGTGTAAAAGAGGAATGGGCAGGGGAGAGAGAGAGTTGACTTAGGGAAAAAGGAGGGATGGGTGTAGGTACTTGTGGTATGGAGTGTACTTGACTTGATTGATTGATTGATTGATGGGACATGTTGTAGAGATTCCCTCAAAATTCACAACGCGTGGTGTTTCTTTGGAATGAACGCGGGCCCACATCTCCTAACCCGGGTATCGGTTCGGTGCGCGAGTTATGTCGTTGGAACCACAGCGATGGCGCGGTCATTCGGGTATAAGTTGTAAGTGTCATAGTTTATAGCCCTTTGTGGTTGTCAAATTTGTGGTGCCAAAGACACTGTTATAAACCTTGCATCTGTGAAGAACAATGCTCTACTCAAGATCAACTTAGTTTGACAAGCACTGTTCACAAGTCAAGAATCTTAAGAAGCTTTCAAGTTCAATCTCAAGATCTCAAAAAGCTCTTAAGTTTAAACGACATCAAGACTTCAAGCTCCATTACTTTCAAAGGTCACTCGTCTCTAAAGTTTCAATGTCCTTACTTCACTATTGAGGTATGACTGACCTTAGGTTGACCTTTAGAGTAGGCCATTTTGGATACATAATTCATATGTTTTATATAAGTGAGTTTGGTTTATTCTAAGACTAGTCCTGGACTTTGTTCGACTAGTCCTAACACTGCTTCGACCTATCTAAACATTTCCTGGATCAGTCGTAAGTTTGTTATAAAAATCAGACATTTTCTGTTAAGCTTCGACTAGTCCTGAGAACTATTCGACCAGTCGTAGGAACAGTGTTGACTGCATCTTTGACCAGTCATAGACCTATGACTCAAAGAACATCGTTGAAATTCGGCCACCTACGACCAGTCGAAGGGATCCTATGACTAGTCGAAGGAGACCTACGACCAGTCGAAGGAAACCTACGACCAGTCGTGAAACTGTCAAATCTTATCGTGCCTGAATTTTCAAATATCTGTTGGTTCTACGACCAGTCGTAGAGGTCCTTAGACCAGTCGAAGGTGTGATTTGGTCACCTATAAATAGAGCATGAATCTCAGAATAAAATAGGCAATTCAAGTTAATTTAATTCGGTCTTCTGAGAGATAAGTCGGTGCTCCATATAAGCTATGTGTGCATATTTAATATTCTCTTTCTTTAACTTTCTTAATTGATTTTGTTTCTTGCATTCCAATCTAATCTGAAAAGCGGAATTGTTGTTTTCCTTTTTTTGGAATCAAAATCAATTAGAGCTAGCCCTTTTGTTTTAATTTAAAATTTATTAAAACTTAGAACCATTATAAAGTGAGTATTGGACATTGAACTTTGACATTCAAATCTCTACTCCGACTTGGTTCTTCTGGGCTGCTACAACGAAGGAGAAAATCAGGTATTTTACAATTTGTGTAATTTACATTGTTTGGTTTTATTTGAGGTTAAGCCAGAAAAATCTCAAAGTTGTTGGTTATCTGAGGAGAGCCAGAAAACTCAGAAGTAAGGGTTTTTGAATTGTGTAAGCCCTTTGAAAAAGATACAATTGTGAAGGTTTTAGGTGAACCTATAAAAACCTATTTGATAGTGAACACTAATATCCCCTGTGTGAGGATATTAGGAGTGGAGTAACGTTCTGTATGGCTGTTGTTTAACAGTTGGTGAACACACAGGCGAACCACTATAATTCTTTGTGTTGTGGATGTGTGATTTATATTTCCTATCTTTTATCATTCAGAATTGTGGAATGTATGTGTGGATGAGAATGTTGTAAATTTTACATTCCAAGCTCAGTGGGGAATGTTGTAATAATTTAGATTTTTATTTCAACATTATATTTTTGATATCTCTTTATTATGTTGAGCTTCTATTTCTCTATTTGTTCTAGAAATAAGGTTTTCCTACCATAAACTTTAGTTTTTGGTGTAAGGTTGTCCTTAGAACAATTTTTGTTTCAATTTCTCTATTTTAGGTTGTTTTCCATTCCTATACTGTGATTGGTGTATAGTGCTATCTATCTTTATTTCATATTCCGCAGTATTTAAATTTAATTTGGCATAGTCCTATTCACCCCCCCCCCCCCCCTCTATGACATATAGCTTGGCCATTTCAAGTGGTATCAGAGCCTAATAGCTCGTTCTTATTGCTTTTTATTTGGATTTAATTCTTGAGCTAACGATCTAAGCTATATATATAAGATGTCAAATTTTGATAGCCTATCAGTCACTAGGCCTCCACCCTTTGATGGCTCCAATTATGCCTATTGGAAAGCCAGGATGAGGATCTTCTCAAATCAATGGATAAGACTGTGTGGCAAGCCACAGTGACTGAATGGAACCCACCTACCACTGTAGTGACTGGAATTGATGGTTCAAAATCAATGAGAGTAACACCATATTTCTCATGGACCACCCTTCAGAAAAATGAAAGTAGTGCCAATGCAAAAGCACTAGATGCAATCACTTGCACACTATCACCAGATGAGCTCAAAAGAATCATATCCTATGATACTGCAAAGCAAGCCTACGATATATTAGAAATGACACACGAGGGTACTACAATTGTCAAAAAATCTAAAGTCCAACTCCTCACAACCAAATTTGAAGAAATTCATATGGAGGAAAATGAAATGTTTATGGACTTTTACACAAGATTAAATGACATTGTAAACTCAATGTGGGGTCTTGGCGATAAAATTCCAGAAAGTAAAGTGTGTACAAAGATACTACGCTCACTTCCTAAACGGTTCAACTCTAAGGTAACCGCGATCCAGGAACTTCGTGATACGGATAATATGAGGGTAGAAGAACTAGTTGGCTCTTTACAAACCTATGAGTTAAACTTTAAAGCTCCTAAAAGTAAATCCATTGCTCTTAAATCTTCTAAAGGTATTTCTCAAGAAAACTCAGATTTAGAAAATTCTGAAGACGATATGGCTCTTTTAACAAAGAAATTTTACAAGATTTTCAAAAGCAAGAAAAGGGTAGATTTTCAAAAATCAAATAATAAGAAAAGATCTAAACCTAGATCTAAAAGTTGGAGGTCTTTGAAAGATAGTTAATGTTACAACTGCTAAGAGTATGGGCACTTAGCAAACAAATGTCCTAAAAAGGACAAAATAAAAAGAAAGGGTATGTTGGCTACTTGGGATGAATCATCTGATTCTGAATCTTCTTCTAAATCAGAAGATTCTGAAACCGAGTCGGGCAGTGAAGTTAAAACCCTTATGACTCTAGCCAAATTCACTTTTTCAGATCATGATGATTCGATTAGCGAAGAAAATCTGAATAGTGATTATGAAAATAAAGATGATCTTCAAGATGCTTATAATGCCCTATACAAGGAAAGTTGTAAAATTGTTGTTAAACTTAAACTTCAAAAAGAAAAGTTTTTTACACTCAAAGAATGTTTTGAATCACTTGTTTTAGAAAAATCCCAAATTTCAAATTGTTTTGAAAAATCAAAATGTGATTTAGAATTCAAAACCTCGCTGATTGAAAATCTGAAATCTGAAAATGAGATACTTAAAAATGAAGTATCTTCTCTTCTAGTTTAAAGGATACATGGAGGTATGCCCAAGGTGATCCAAAGTTAGAAAAACTATTATCCCGATCAAGAAAAAGTGGTGATCGATCCGGATTGGGCTATGATAAGAATATACCTCCTAAACAAAAGTATACTTTTTCCAAGTTTGTGAAAGGAGAGTCCTCAAACTCAAAAGGGAAAAGTACTTATCAAGGTTTTTCTAAAAATACAAAAACTTTTCAAAAACCTAAAAGTAGCCATGTCAACTTTAAAAATCAGAACCAAAACCCTCTTGCTGAAAAGATAGTAGATTTACTAAAGGAGCTCTTAAAATCTAACTCAGTAGGTCATTCTTACAACATCAGTCAGAAGAAGACCAACCATACTCCTAAACCCAAAATAGTTCTGAAATGTGTTCTTAAAGTTGCCTGCTTGGTCGCTCACACCGCTTTCAAAGAAACAAGCCATTCAAAGTGGTACCTAGACAGTGGATGCTCAAGGCATATGACTGGTGATAAAGGTTTATTCACCGATCTCAAAGACATGACTGATGGTTCAGTCACATTTGGAGATGGCAGCAACTGCAAGATTATGGGCCAAGGTACGGTTCAACTCTATAACCTTCCTTTGATTAAAAATGTGTTGTATGTTGAAGGACTGAAACATAATTTTCTAAGCATATCTCAGATTTGTGATAATAACCATAGTGTACGGTTTTCTAATCAAAGCTATGAGATTCTAAACAATAAGGGTTCAGTAATACTAACTGGACGTAGAACGTCTAAAAACTACTATATTGTTAGCGAATCCAACTCATCTAATCAATTGTATTACATGGTCCATACAGACAAGACTGACTTATGGCATAAATGTCTTGGACATGTACACTACCAAAATCTATATAGATTGAGCAAATGGGAACTTATAAGATGTTTACCCAAACTACAAAAATTAGATAAAATATGTGGTGAATGCCAGATTGGCAAACAAACAAGGAACTCACACAAAAAGGTGAATTCCAATACCACATCAAGACCACTCGAGCTTCTCCATATGGATCTAGTAGGACCTACCAGGACAGAAAGTCGAGGTGGCAAAAGATATATTTTGGTAATATTAGATGACTTTACCAGATATACATGGGTTGTCTTCTTAAGGGACAAATAAAAAACCTTGAAGAAGTAAAAAAGGTTCTCAAAAGGATTCAAACTAAAAAAGGTTCTCAAGTCAGTAAGATTCGTAGTGATCATGGATCTGAATTTGAGAATAGCGGTTTTGAGAAGTTCTGTAGCAACCAGGGAATATTACATGAATTCTCAGCGCCCAAAACTCCACAACAAAATGGTATAGTTGAAAGGAAAAATAGAGTGCTTCAAGAAATAGCTAATGTTATGTTGAACAGTATGAAGCTCTTTAAGAATCTTTGGGCTGAAGCAGTCAATACAGCTTGCTATATTATTAACCAGGTTTACACTAGTAAAGGTAATAATAAAACAGCTTACGAAATGTGGTTCGATAAAAAGCCTACTGTCAAATACTTTCGAGTTTTTGGCAGCAAGTGCTATATTTTATGAGATCGTGAAAATCTGAGAAAGTTTGATACGAAGAGTGATGAAAAAAGGACCGGTGTGATTCAAGAGTCCATCAATGTGGTCATTGATGATCACTTAAGCACACCTGTCTCAAGTTCAGATAATGATGAAGTTCTTGTAATTGTAAACTTGATATTTCATCTAATCAGACTGATTTTGAACTGAGGATTGTTAAAGATCATCCAACCACACAGATTCTTGGAAACCCTCTCACTGGTGTTCGTACCCGTAGACAACTTGAGGATATATGTAATTATGTATGTTTTACATCCCAGATAGAACCATCTAACCTAAAAGAAGCTCTTGCTGATGAAAACTGGATTGTTGCAATATAAGAAGAACTTAACCAATTTGTGAGAAATAATGTTTGGTATCTCGTACCTAGACCTAAAGATAAACACATCATTGAAACCAAATGGATTTTCAAAAATAAGTCTAACGAACTTGGCAATAAATTAGAAACAAGGCAAGACTAGTGGTACAAGGTTACACTCAAATTGAAGGTATTGAATATGATGAAACCTTTGCACCAGTAGCACATCTTGAATCAATCAGACTCTTTATATCCATTGCATGTTTTAGAAAGTTTAAGATTTACCAAATGGATGTGAAAAGTGTATTTTTAAATGGCGATCTGCATGAGGAAGTTTATGTTGAACAACCAATGGGTTTTGAAGACCCCAAAAATGCTG
Source organism: Magnolia sinica (assembly GCF_029962835.1). Lineage (NCBI taxonomy): Eukaryota > Viridiplantae > Streptophyta > Magnoliopsida > Magnoliales > Magnoliaceae > Magnolia > Magnolia sinica. The sequence goes on along the minus strand of NC_080577.1, from coordinate 44,599,254 downwards.
ATCATGTGTATCATCTTAAAAAGGCACTTTACGGCTTAAAACATGCTCCTACAGCATGGTACGAGAAACTAACAAAGTTTCTATTAAGCCATAATTTTCAAATGGGATGTGTTGATAAAACTCTGTTTATTAAAAAATATAAGGATCACATCTTATTAGTACAAATCTATGTTGATGATATCATTTATAGATCTACCTGTACTGGCATGACTATTGAGTTTGCAGATTTGATGAAATCTCAGTTTGAAATGAGTTTGGTTGGGGAATTGAATTATTTCCTCAGGTTGCAAATAAAATAAAAACCTGATGGAATGTTCATTTCTCAATCTAAATATGCTATGAACTTGATTAAGAGATTTGGATTTGAGAATGGTAAGAACTTTGATACTCCTATGAGTACAACCTTGAAACTCTTAAAAGATTCTGCACGTAAAAATGTGGATCCAAAATTATATCGGAGTATGACTGGTAGTCTATTGTATTTAACTGCTAGTAGACCCAATATTGCTCTAAGTGTTGGTATTTGCGCTAAATATCAGTCTAAACCTAAAGAGTCGCACTTGACTGCTGTCAAGGGGATTATAAGATAAGTTGCAAGTACTGTTAATCTCGGTCTCTGGTATCCACATGAGACTAGTGTTCAATTAGCTGGGTACTCGGATGCTGACTGAGCTGGTAATCTTAATGATCAAAAATCAACCAATGGTGGTTGTTTTTATATTGGAAACTGTTTAGTTTCTTGGTTTATCAAGAAACAAAGTTCTATATCACTTTCAACAGCTGAAGCTGAATATATCGCAGCTGGTAATGCGTGTACACAGCTTGTTTGGATGAAACGTATGCTAAGTGATTATGGAATTAAACAAGATTCTATGTTATTATATTGTGATAATTCTAGTGCCATAAATATTTTGAAAAATCTAATTCAGCATTCTTATACTAAGAAAATTGATATTAGATTTCATTATATTCAGGAATTAGTTGAAGAAAAGGTTATATCTTTGGAATATATCCCTGCCGAGAATCAACGTACTGATATTTTCACTAAACCGCCCGACAAAAGTAGGTTTAACAAAATGAAATTTGATCTTGGCATGCGCATTTTAAAATGAGTATTTATGCCTATTTGTATTATAGTGTATATATTTGCTAGCTTAGTTTTCAAATCTTGAAAAATATGCAAAAATCAGATTTTTTGGCCTGTACTCGACCAGTCGTGAGTATCCACGACCAGTCGTGCTACGACCGGTCGTGTATATCCATGACCAGTCGTGAATCGCGTGGATTCACTTAAAATTTGAGGGAAATCATCTTCTTCTTCATTTCAACTTCACTCTCCAACGAGCCGACACACGACTAGTCGAACCCATCTTCCAAAACCTTCAAAGTTAGTGCTCCATTTGCATTTTGCTTGTAGATTTGTGTCTAGATTGCTTCTACTTCTCTCTTGGAGTTGTATATTTCGAATTTAGTTGAGATTTGGAGTTTTTCTTTTGAAAAATCTGATGTGAGAAAACCCTTTTCTCAATCCATTGCAACTCTTTATACTCTTGAAATCTTTGTTGCATATGGCTTCTAGAGGAAGAAAATCAACGTCCCGTGCTCCGTCTTCTTCTTCCAGATCGGTCCCTATCACTAAGCGTCATCTTAGGGCTCCTGAGGATGATCCATCTTATGTTCGGGACATAAGATTACGTAATGTTATTGTTGAGCATCCAGTTGATATTAATTATGTTGCTCCTTTTGATATTTTTCCTATGCTCTATTCTGTAGGTTGGAATAACTTATTGCTTTGGGGTGGGCCAGCATACCGGTCCATTGTCCAATCCATGTTTACTTGCATATGTGCTTTCTCACTGAAAAATTTAACTTTTTCTATCTCTACAAGAGAAGGGCCATTTGAAATTGATCGTCATTTGATTTCAGCCCTTATGGATATTCCGGTGAATGATGAGGGTATTCTCATCCATACTTTATCTGATAAACCCTCTGTCGCTGAAAAACGTATGCTGACTAAGGACTTATGCAATTTGGATGTACAATGAACGCATAAAGGGAATGCGCTTCCTTCAAAATATTTGTAACCCAAATACAAAGTTCTTCACAAAATCTGTGTCTAATTTGTATCCTCGGTCAGGTAATAAATTTGAATTGACATCCTTCATGGTTCGTATTCTTCATTCTGTTGTCAGTGGTGTTAACATTTGTTTACCATCCTTGATTTGTCACTTCATCATTCAGTTTCGACTCCATCCTGCTCACAGTGACATTCCTTTTAGATATTTGATGACTGTGTTGGCTACACATATGTCAGTCGACATGCCAGTTGGAGAGGCCCCTATCCATCATCTGATATTTAACAATTCCAATATCAATAAGATGAAGTTGGATTTCCTTCCTGGCCAAGGTGATGGTGTTGGCAGTGCTGAAACTGAACATGAGGAAGAAGCTGGTGATCTTCCTCTTGATGATATTAACATGGATGATATTTTTGAAGAACTTGAGTCTGATTTTACAAATGATCCAGATTATGAGTCTTCTTCATTTGATGCACGTCTGAGTGCATTGGAAGATAAAGTTGAGAATCCAAATGTTAAGATGGAAAACATGTTTGTTGCCCATGATTTACAGTTCAAATACATGCGTAAATATCTTAGGCGCTTGAACAAAGGCATGCATCAACTTAATCCTTTCATTCCTGCTCCTTCATCTGGGTCAGATTAGTATTTTTAAGATTATTGGTCTGTAATTACTTTATTACTCCTAACTAGTTTTGAGTTTGTCACTCTCTTTAACTTAGCTCAGTTTATGAATTATGTGTGTTGCTTATACTATGTTCTCATATCTTGACTAGTTACCTCTCTTATTTCTCATTGATTATTTCTCCTCAGCCATCTGTTCTATGCTTCCTTTATCCTATTGTCACAAAAAGGGGGAGTATGGATATGTTATGGATATGTATATGATATGGATATTGTCATGAGGAGGGAGGTTGGGGGGAGATTGTATTGTATAGTGTTTTATGAGTATGTTACTCAAGGGGAGTATGAGCAGAGGTGTGCAGTATTGATTTACAAGTCTGCAGGATGCCGGTTGATAACAACTGGTGCATGATTCTTTAATCAGATATAACAACTAGTGCATGATTCTTTAATTTGGTGGTCGGGCCTTAGCTTTGAAAATACTCCGTCAAGGATATTTCTGGCCGACCATTAGGGAAAGATTGTAAGTGCCATAGTTTATAGCCCTTTGTGGTTGTCAAATTTGTGGTGCCAAAGACACTGTTATGAACCTTGCATCTGTGAAGAACAATGCTCTACTCAAGATCAACTTAGTTTGACAAGCACTGTTCACAAGTCAAGAATCTCAAGAAGCTTTCAAGTTCAATCTCAAGATCTCAAAAAGGTCTCAAGTTTAAATGACATCAAGACTTCAAGCTCCATTACTTTCAAAGGTCACTCATCTCTAAAGTTTCAATGTCCTTACTTCACTATTGAGGTATGACTGACCTTAGGTTGACCTTTAGAGTAGGCCATTTTGGATACATAATTCATATGTTTTATATAAGTGAGTTTGGTCCGTTCTAAGACTAGTCCTGGACTTTGTTCGACTAGTCCTAGCACTGCTTTGACCTGTCTAAAATTTCCTGGATCAATCGTAAGTTTGTTACAAAAATCGAATATTTTCTGTTAAGCTTCGACTAGTCCTGGGGACTGTTCGACTAGTCGTAGGAACAGTGTCGACTACATCTTCGACCAGTCGTAGACCTATGACTCAAAGAACAGCGTTGAAATTCGGCCACCTACGACCAGTCGAAGGGATCCTACGACCAGTCGAAGGAGACCTACGACTAGTTGAAGGAAACCTACGACCAGCCGTGAAACTGCTAAATCTTATCACGCCTGAATTTTCAAATATATGTTGGTTCTACGACCAGTCGTAGAGGTCCTTAGACCAGTCGAAGGTGTGATTTGGTCACCTATAAATAGAGCACGAATCTCTAAATAAAATAGGCAATTCAAGCTAATTTAATTCGATCTTCTGAGAGATAAGTCGGTGCTCCATATAAGCTAAGTGTGCATATTTAATATTCTCTTTCTTTAGCTTTCTTAATTGATTTTATTTCTTGCATTTCAATTTAATCTGAAAGAGGAATTGTCGTTTTCCTTTTTCTAGAATCAAAATCAATTAGAGCTAGCCCTTTTGTTATAATTTAAAATCTATTAGAACCTAGAACCATTATAAAGTGAGTATTGGACATTGAACTTTGACATTCAAATCTCTACTCCGACTTGGTTCTTTTGGGCTGCTACAACGAAGGAGAAAATCAAGTATTTTACAATTTGTATAATTTACATTGTTTGGTTTTATTTGAGGTTAAGCCAGAAAAATCTCAAAGTTGTTGGTTATCTGAGGAGAGCTAGAAAACTTAGAAGTGAGAGTTTTTGAATTGTATAAGCCCTTTGAAAAAGACACAATTGTGAAGGTTTTGGGTGAACCTGTGAAAACCTATTTGATAGTGAACGCTAATATCCCCTGTTTGAGGATATTAGGAGTGGAGTAGCATTCTGTGTGGCTGTTGTTTAACAGTTGGTGAACACACAGGCGAACCACTATAATTCTTTGTGTTGTGGATGTGTGATTTATATTTCCTATCTTTTATCATTCAGAATTGTGGAGTGTATGTGTGGATGAGAATGTTGTAAATTTTACATTCCAAGCTCAGTGGGGAATGTTGTAATAATTTTAATTTTCATTTTAGCATTATATTTTTTTCTATCTCTTTATTACGTTGAGCTTCTGTTTCTCTATTTGTTCTAGAAATAAGATTGTCCTACCATAAACTTTGGTTTTTGGTGTAAGGTTGTCCTTAGAACAATTTTTGTTTCAATTTCTCTATTTTAGGTTGCTTTCCATTCCTATACTGTGAATGGTGTATAGTGCTATCTATCTTTGTTTCATATTTCGTAGTATTTAAATTTAATTTGGTATAGTCCTATTCACTCCCCCCCCCCCCCCCCTCTATGACATATAGCTTGGCCATTTCACAAGTTTCAGGTCGAGCTGACTTAGGTATACAGGACTCAGCTTAGGATCGCGCGCAAACATCGGATACAGGTCAAGGGTTGCCAGAATTTGACTGGGAGGGCCGTGGAAGCCTAAAGAACGGTACGGACTAGGATACGGGCCTTACAATTAAGATCAATATCAAATACATCTGACCGTTGGAATCACAGATATGGCCCAAACAAGAATGGTCATAATAAGCTCCCCAATACATCTTTCATATAAGGCCAAGATCTCAGCCATCCGAACTTCGATTGAGGCTTATTATATACCGTTGGAAAGCTGGTTTAATTTTTTACAAATCCAATAGGACATATATTTTTAATACATTCATTAAAAGAGTTTAAAAATGGGTCCATTTAGGCAAATCGAAATCCTGTATGTGTTGCTGGAGAGCAGCTAAGTAAACTTGATGTTACGGATGATTGGACCTTTAGATGGCTACAAAATTTGGTCCAAAGTTAGTCCATATTGTGATTCATAATATCCCCAAGTTTCAACTTCAAGCTTAGCATAGTTGATTTTCTATGATTTTTAGAACTTGCTGTCCAGAAACAAAAATAGGATTATAAATGAAGGGTGTAGATTTGATGTTCATCATGGTGGACCATATTGACATGGGCCACTTTGCTGACCACCATAGATATAAATACATGCACACAAGAACTCCACACTAGTGGGGCTCATACATATCAAGAAAATAAAAAGAAGAAGAAAGAGGAGGATGAGGAGGATGGGAGGAGGGGTGTAGACTCACCTCAATGGATGGATAGTTGTATGATGATGTGTGGTCTACTCCCTCTAGGATTGATGGTGGGCCACAGCTTGGTCCCAATGTCTCTCACTCTCTCTTAAAATCTCAAAAATTTTCTAAGTATAGGAAAAGAATAAGTGCAAGAGAGCTCCTACTCTTAATAGGGAATTGGGGGTTGAGGTGGCAAGATAACGTGGCAAGTTTATGAGATCTTATTGGTGCTAAAAGTGAGGTGGAAGGTGGTATATGGCATGGGTAGTGGATAAATGAGGTGGATGGTGCTAAGAATGCATTGGTCAAGGTGGAAGAAATCTAGACACGCATTGGCTAATGGATGGATAAGGGTTATGAGTTGTAGGTGATGCGTGGTGGATGATAAAGTGGAGTATTGTAATTAGTTGTTTGAAGTGATGTGGCACAAATCAAGACATGCATTGAATGCATGTATAGGATGAGGTGGACATGGGTCATGATTAGCTTCTAAGGGATGGGGAGAGAGCTAATGATGGGTTTTGGGAGAGAATCCAGTTTTGTCTTATAGTGCTTGTCTTATATTTGCTAGCTTCTTATTTTGTCATGTAGCAATTGTCCTATTTGTTGGTAATTTTCATGTTCTAAAAGTGGGCTTAAAGCCCACAAGGGCTCAAGTCCAATGGGCCTAGCCTAATAAAGGTTGCTTGTGTTACTGGATACATAATTTGGGCCTTACATTCGATGGGTCATATCTCACTAACGGAGTGTTGGATTGACACACGGTTTTCACCATTGCGACCACAACGACGACGCGGTCCACATGATAGAGGTTTCAAGGTCATCCAGAAAAAATTATTTTGGTAAGTTTTCTAGGTGCACTAGGGTGCAGTGTATAGTTTATCAACGGTGCGAGTTAGGACACGTGTGCACACGAGCGATGTTGCAAAAGACCGGGATCCCATAGATAAATCAAACTGTCCATTGTCAATGTCAAACCTTGGATCATTAAATTCATTGTCCATCAGGCCACATAACCTAAAAATTTATAATCCACAACTGATAATAACTTAAACATATAAGTAAGCTATCTGGTTTCAAATCACTTGCAAAATCTAATTTAGAGTAGATTATATACCGTAAGTATTGTTAATGATTAAACTTTGAAGTGATACAATCGTTGGAATGTATAACGTCACTCAACGTTGAGTTTCATCCCTTAATCAAATAATTTGGACACACAATTATAAAGGAAACCATTACATTTTCTCTAGATTAGGTTGGAAACTTTAGGAGTCACTAACGATGTTTGGAATCGATCTGACTGTTATATCAACGGATATCAACAATTTGAACAAAAAAAATCACTTAGTATGGCTGTTTCAACAAGAAATGAAAGGTATTTGATTTGGGAATTATCTCATTCAATTATAACAAAGAAAAGATGCAAAGAATAATAATCATATTTTATTTATCTTGAATTCGTTTACATCCTTTATATCCCTTGATTACAAGATAAAATACTTATAATTAAAGAATACAAGTATTAAATCAGTTCGATATTAATTTCAGCAGCATTCCGGATCATGATATAATTTTTTATCATATAAATCATTGTGTGGGAATGATATCATTCTAATCGACTTCATGGTCTTGAAGAACTTTATTTTTGTAGCTTGAATTGAGCTTTATTTGACATCTTCAAGACGATAATTCATCATTGAAAATTCATTGTCCGCGTAATAGACTCATTGTGTGGTTAGAGGGTGAATATTGTCATCCTGTTGCATTAACTACTGACTGCGCTGACCACTTCCTTGCGCGGGACACCTGTTGCGCGATACTCTTGAGTACTTGGATAAATCTTGGGAAATCTTCTCTTCTACTCTTTGGGAATACTTCGATCGATCCAAATGAAGAAGATGGTGGGGTATTTATAGCCTCTCGCACGTGCCAACCCTTCTTTCCATGCAACGAGGTAGCATAATGTATCTATTACGCGGACATGTTCATTGCGCACACAATGTTATTGCGTGTGGGCTTTCATTGCGCACCGAGCAATGAATCCTCCAATACTTGTCTTGCGCACCATGCAACAAACCACTATCGATCTTCGATTTTTCCATTCTTCTTAATTTTTTATGCTCTAATAGATGCCCCCTTGATCCTTTATTTGAATATTCCCTTCAATATTATAAAATGAAGGATCAATAAAAAAATTATTCATTCCAATTATTCTTTTACGTGCAACAACCTGTCATTGCACTATTGGGTCCTCGATACTATATAAGCAGGACTTGTCTTCATTTCATCCGTTAAAACTTCAGAGCCAACCCCTTTTTGTGCTAAAATTTATTTCCGCACAACAGAACTAGAGTGCAATGAGACTTTGCGCGCAATTGAACTTCCACGCAACTAGACTTTGTGCACAACAGAATTTTCTATTTGAAAATTTTTCTGAGGACCTGAACTCTACTGATTTTTCCTTTGCTTCTTCAATGGCTTGATCTAAGAGACCGCACCCTTCCTAGGGTGAACATATAGCCGAATCTTCCAACCCATCATTATCTTCAGAGGATCATCCTTAAGAACCCGCTCAACTGAAGATCATTCTTCTTTCTTCAAAATACCGGATCCGCCGGTCCTCAACTTTGCCAATCTTATGTTGCTTCTTGTTGACTCTATTTGTATTGCTGTATTAATGGGATAACTTGAGAGACCACCAACACAGGGTCATGAATCTAATTGGGAGAACTGGTTAAAATCTATTGCCAATTTTTGTATCGACAGTTCTCATCCTGCACCTGCCAAATCTTCCCCTCCTCCATCCTTCTCAAAGATTAAGAAGCATAAGAGTAAAAATGAAATTCTTCAGGAGAAGATAAGAGATCACAACAAGAAACATTATCAAAATGTTTGGGATATGGTTAAACTTTAAGAAGATGTGATCACATTCAAGAACCCTTATAAGGATGAAACCGTCATCATTCCAATGAATCTTCATCGCCACCTCTCCATGATTCAAAGCGAACCCTCTAATCATATGACTTGGGTTATAAAAGAACCAAAGATTCTAAAAGGTTTTGTTACGGAAGGAGGACTCAAGTAGAAGACAGGGTAGATATCATATATACGATTCCTTATCCCTTGTTATAATCCCCACACTTTATATCGCACTCACTATTTCGAGACTGTCCAACAACGCTTCTATGACAGAGATTCTCTACGAGGAAATGACAAATTCAAGACATGCGGCTTTCTTTCTTACCGTCAATATTATAATCAGTGGGCTAAGGCAATTCTTCATAAATATACATAAATCCTCTGTGATATCAATCTTTATGTTGCTATAGAAGCTACTTCAAATTCCTTTCACAAAGATACTATGATTTATAAAGGATTCTTGAAGCGTTGGTCTTCCACAACAAATTCCTTCCATCTACCAATTAGTGAAGTGAGAATTACTCTGTGGGATCTTCATCACATGGCGGGTCTTCCTATCACAGGATCTTTTCTTGATGAATTTGTTCCCACTAACTCAGAATTTATTTATTTTGACCCTGGAAGAGATCCTTCTATTTCTGTTTCTACCATCGAGCTCTTTCGGGAAATGTCCAAATTCCTTGATATTTGTAAAGTCTCTCTGTTCTAATGGCTTGTACATTGTATAAGATATTTGTGGTATGATCTTCTTTCTTCGCTTTTATATACATACTCATTCTTATATCTTTCCTTTCATATTCTCTTTCTTTCTTTTTTTAGATTCTTTGGCAGCCATTCTCTAGACTTGGAATCTGCTCGTCAGACAATAAGAGGATCGGCTGCCTTTAGCCCTGAGACTGAACTAGCTGTGTTTCTTGCGTAATGGCTTAGTTTAGTTGTTCTAACAAGTTCAAAATGGGCAGACACTATTTGTCCTACTTTGTTTGTCATTGTCGGGGCTATGATAGAAGGCAAGAAATATTCTTTTAACTCCTCCTATTCTCTGCTCTCTTTATAGGGCATTTGGAAATGTTACGGTGCATTGCTCAAGTCCGGCAATATGAGCTTCTTCTTCATATACTTCATGGCTTTACTTCTCTAGCTGCTTGGGCATATATTTTCCATGGACGTATAATGACCCTAAAGCTTACGTCAACCCTGAATGCCCTCCCTTACATCATTATTAGAAGCGTAAAAGGGTGAAGAAAATATATGTCTGCGTCACGGATAAGATTGAGAACATGTAATCTATCGACTTCTTCCCATTTTATCTATCACACCAAGCTGAAGATAGAGAAGTCATAGATAATAATGATCTAGAACCAGTTGAAAGGACCTTTCTGATTTGCATAAGGTCTTGCAGCCTTCTGCTTCGAGAGGGTAGTGAATTTTGGTGAGAACTTTATTACCCTAGCAAATTTGTAAGACAGTTTGGCTATGATCAAAATATGCCACAAGCAAGAGAAGAAGTCACTCGTATAATGTGGAGCTATGGAGTAGGTTCGTATAATTGGGTTTTGATATGGAATCAACTATTAGCAAGGAATTTCAATTCTTGCTCCATTCTCCCAGGTTACAATTGTCGAGTGCAGGCTTCGTACGCTTGGATGCATTGGTGGGTGCATCAGTATTATTTGGTGCGTAATTGCTACCCCGTTAATCGTCCTATCTGGATTCCTCCTCCTAGATTGAGGAATTACAAACCAGAACAAGGAATTAGCTATTTTGTTGAGAGAGATCACATGGTGACTCTCGGTCAAATTTGTTAAATAATTTCTTTGGAAGATCCTATACTTGAGATAAAGTCGGTTAATACAATAGAAGGATAGATAGCTTTCAGATATCCCTTGGATCTTATAAAGTGATCAGGAAGACAGACTACTCCTGCTAGCGAACCTGAAGTTCCTACTGCTCCTTTGTATTCTCCTACCCATAGATCAAAAAATCAAACCATGGATGCAGTCTCTTCTACTGAAGGTCAAACCGTGGCTATAGTCCCTCCTACTGAAGGTCAAACTGTGGCTACAGTCTCTCCTACTGAAGAATTGGCTCGCCATTCTCTGATGACTCGTTCGAGAACTAAATCTCTGTCTCCTCAGGTTCCAACTCAGCAAGCTTCTCCTCCCTCTTGGGGTACTCATCTTCTTCCTGTAAAAACTATGTATAAAGGCAAACAAGTAGCTTCTGAGGATAGTTCATCAGATTATTCTGCGGAGACCTTAATCAGTGAGATGTCTACCTCAATGAGTTTAACTAATGAAGGAGATGTTTTATTAGATGATAATCAAGGAGAAGATGCTGAAGTGGACATTGGCGAAGAAGGCGAGATTGGAGATGATATCCCATATTACTGAGGTTCAGCGAGATGATCAAGATGTTTCTTCTCCTGTTAGAATAACTTCTCTTGAGGAGGAACAACTTGATTATGGAGGTTCTAGTTGTTCTCCAGGTGCGAATATATTCATATCTTATGATGCTTTGTACTCTCCTTCTCCTGCAGCGACTGCTAATGTTACTTAACAAAATCTTGTCATACTTCCCACTATTGTGGAGGTATCTGCATCAAGAGAAGCTAAAATTTCTTTGCCGGAAGTGCAAGAAGAGTCAGAAGCATTATTTTTGCCTCAAAGTATAGAAGTGAATCAAGATACATCTCGTATTCAACCAGCTGCTGATCTAATCGCTGATGTTCTGGTTCGTACTGAGAAAACTACTATTGCACGTCCTGCTCCTATTCAGCCAGTCGCTCGGAGTCTGGAATTTCCTTCTGATCCAGTCGACATAACAACTCCAACAACTTTGGACTCAAGCACTGGGGTTAAAGAACTCTCTTTCAATGTTATAGCTGATGCTACAGATATTCCTGTATCTTTAGGGATATAAGCATCTTCTATGCCAACTACCTCTCGTCCTGCCCCCATAAATGGTAACCTTTCTTTCCATTCTTTTGTTATTTTTTTTAACATTTATATTCCCGATTATATTATTTCATTTTTTCTTTTTCAGTTGTAATTATTCCTTCTTCAAGTGGATTAGCAGGTTCTAATTCAGTAGCCATAATATCTGACAGAATGTCTTTAGACAAAGTATTGCCTATTATGCTCGTGTTTTTCAAGAATGTTATTTCTTTCATTATAGATGCATTCAAGGATCCTACACAATGGCCTTACTTGGACAGTGTACTAGTTGTTCTAAACCATTCAGCAAGATTGGCTCATATCAATGTTCTTCCATTGCATAATTCCTTATTACAATTTTATGATTCAGTGAATAACTTGGAGTCAACATGAAACATAGTTGTTCCCCTAGAAATTTTAGAGTGCCAAAGAAAATTGCTGTCTTTTAGGGAGAAAATATCTCGGACTGATACTGTCATATTTGGTTACGACAACAAATATCAATGAAAGACTTACAGCTTCTGATAAAAACAGTATAGTTATCAGTAATCAAATTGCTCTCTTAAAGAAAGAGATTGCTCAACTTGAGATGAGGGAGCATGAAGAGAAATTGAATATGAGTAAAACCAGAGAGGAAATGGAAGTTAATGTTCGTATTGCTAATCTTGAGAAGTTTAAATTGATGAGAGATAAAGAAATTTTTGCTTCTTAGGAAAAGGAATTGGCCAATGTTCCAGATCAGGCCAAGATTATTCTCGAGGCTGAATTGACGAATGTTGTAGCACAAGTCCAATTGAAAGAGTATTTACAAAGATATGTAGAAGCTTTGGGGATGTTAGCTGTTGAGACTCAAATATTACATAATTTCCCCCATTTATATCTTGGTTTTATGAACATAAATCAGCTTAATGTTCTATTTTACTCATGTTTGTGTTGCAAGGTGAATTTAAGAGCTTGGATTGAAAAAGGTGCTAAAAGCATGGATTTAATGCTCAAGAATCATCAAGGCAAGGAATGAATCTTAAGAGACTAAGATTGAAGAATTCACATGCCAAAGATCCAAGAAAACTAAGTGAGGAATGAAGAGAATCGAAGATTTGAAGTGAAGATTCCTGAAATCGTCCTGAAAAAGTGTATTATGAAACTCTGAAGTCTATTTTGGAAAACTGCATAGCGTGAAGTCTATTTTAACAAACTGAGCAGCGTGAAGTCTATTTTAGAAAATTACATAAATTTGAGGCGGTTTATATAGTTTTCCAACTTTGTATGAAAGTTGGAGTTCCCCACTTGTAAATAGGGCTTCTCAGGGCTTTCTTAAGCATCATTCAAAGCATCCCAAAGTAAGATCTATAGTTTTTAGAGAGTTTTATCTAGGATTTTTGAAAAGTTTCATAGTTTTAATTTTTTTTTCTTTACAAGCTTTTAGATATTTATTCTTTCTTATTGTTTTCTTTTTTCTAGTTATGTTTTTCTAGTTTCCTCTGGCCCAATGATTGATTATTTAAATGATGAGGAGAATGGTGTATGCATGTTATATATAATTTAGGTTTAGTTTTTTATTCTCATGTGAGATCTATATGTTTCCATCATATGAGATCCACATTGATGGATAAGCTTACCCTGGATCAATTAGATTTTCTAGGTAGGAGAGGTTCTCAACCTGCTATATTTCTTTGATATTCATTATCTCATTGATATTGAATTCTTAAAATCACTAGCACTTGAGAATATATATTAATGGTGCAAATCCATGATTTTTTAATATTTTATATCATTTATTAAAATATTTAAATTATTTTATTTTCCGATTAGGCTGACCATAGTGCTCAGACCTAGTTGTGTTATCCAAGTCATCATGATTTTGGAACATTAACCTATGTGTGGAAGTTTGAAGCTTGGGTGTTGTTTTAATTCAGTTGAATTACATCCATTGAAAACTCCTAAAATCAAATCATCAGTTTAGTTTTGTTTTGTTTTTTTACTTAGTTTATTTTGCATTTGATTTTCTCATTCTCACAATTCATCTCCCGCTGGGATCGACCTTGTATTCACAGGATATTACTTACAAACCTCTGCACTTGGAGGCAGGCAATCATCAACAGATTTGTAAAATTTATTCCTACCAATCATATGCAATCTTTTGATTTGTAAAGTTTAAGACGATATGAATGAGTTTCGATATTTTATCTAAAATATACTTTTGCTTTTGATTATAATATGATGAGCATATTTCTTCATGAAATAATCAATTGGACATATGCTTTTATGATGTTTACTTTATCAATATTTATAATCATGTTTTGATAATATTTGTGACTTTTAGCATATAGTAAAGTAACAACTTATTCTTGATCATTAGTATGATGTCACCTATATGGTGTTCTTTTTGATAGGCGGAGCTAGTTTTCAATCTTAGTTAGTTTCACACACACAGTTTAAGCTCTTAAGTAGTGGAGCAATCACAGTTTCTCAGACTCTTAAATAGTTGGAGTCGGGTCTTATGCAAGTGGTCTCTGTAACTCTTATGAGTTCGATGAACCATTGCGGCCGGGGAATTCACAAACCATGATTCATCAGAGGGGCCCGGTGAAGCTACCGGGGAAATGAACTTGGTAGGTTTTATGCGTAGGGTTAGCCGCGATAACTCTCTAGAGTTCATGGGCTTGCAAGGCTACCTTAGGGGTACCAAATTCAAGGTCGTTAGTCCATTGATGAGGGAATAATTCATTTTAAAGGCCCGTCCCTATGAGTTTCTACTAAAATTAAGCCAGGAATCTGGGGGGTCTACTGCCCGCTTTTTCTTCGTGTGCGAGGTCGAACCCATTCACGGGAGGGCATTTTCTCTCACCTTCCCCCATGACGCTGTCAGAAGCTATATAAACGACATTGGTCTTATGCGTGGTTGGCCGTATAAGCATACTCTGCTGCCCACTTGGGTCTAAGCATGTGATGGCCTTTGCGGGCTTTTTAGGGCCACTGGCTTCTCACTGCTACCCACATAATATTTGATGTATCACCGATTGTGGTAGGTCTTATACATGGTTGACCATATAAGCACACCCTGCTGCTGTAAGTGATAAATCGCCATCGTTATTGTAAGACTTAACGCGTAGTTGGCCGTATAGGCACACTCCTCTACTGTAAGGGAAAAGTCGATAAATAATATATCGCCATTATTGATAATATTCTCGACAATATTTATGTTTAAAGTAGTGTATCAACTTGGCAATAATATCAATTCGACAATAATGGCTTTTATAATAATGGTCAGCAGTGATTAGCAATGGCGATAATATCAATCTGATAATTATTGGTGTTTGGCGATAATCAGTGATAAAATTAATTTTGGTGATAATCATGGGTGTTTGGCAATAATTGGCAATAATATTAATTTTAGCAATAATCATCGATGTTTGGCGATAATCTGCTATAATATTAATTTTGGCGATAATCATTGTCGTTTGGAGATAATCAACGATAATATTAATTTTGGCGATAATCATTGGGGTTTGGCGATAATCGATGATAATATTGTTACGCTTGAGATAACTTTGACATTCTTGAAGATTTTCATTTTATTTATTCATATATGGAGAAGAATACATGGTATTTGCCTTTTAAGGCTTTTTCATCATTCTGCTTGTCTTACCCCCTTTGATTAGGAAGAATTATTCTAATAATCTTCGTAATCAAAACTGCAGCGATCTTTAGGGATAATATATTCTGATGAAGCGAACATTGACCGGTATAACGATGCCTCATCCATTCTGATCCACAACTCGGTAGGCTCCGTTCGAGTATACTTTTGTAATTACATACAGACCATCCCATTTGGGATCGAATTTGTCCCCTGTTCTGCGAGTGACCACTATTGGTCTTTTTAACATTAGCACCAGATCACCTTTCTTAAAGAAGTGATGTTTAACTTTTTTATCAAAGGCAGCATAAATTCTTGCCTGATATAGTTCTAATCATTGTTGGGTCGCTAGCCATTTTTCATCGAGGAAATCTAACTTGGTCAGCCTTATTCTTAAATTTTCATCATCTGTCAATGATTAATGCATTGCTACTCTGAGCGACGCAACTTACGTTTCGATAGAAATAACAGCTTCGACACCATAAACCAATGAATATGGTGTGGCTTTTGTTGCAGTATGATGAGTAGTTCTATAAGCCCACAGAGCCTCTTGTATCTTTTCATCCCAATCACGTTTATTTCCTATAATGGTTTTCTTCAATATTTTGACAATCATCTTATTGAATGCCTCTGCTAACCCGTTGGTCGGCAGATAGTAAGGTGTTGAGAATGAGTGATGGATGCCAAATTTCTGGCATAATTTCTCCATACCCCTGTTCTTGAAAGGAGTACCATTATCAGTGATGATTCCTTTTGGAATGCCATGGTGATATATTATCACATATCGGACAAAATTCACGACGTCTTTTTCTTTGACATTTTGCAGTGTAATCACTTCTGTCCATTTAGAGAAATAAACTATCATTGCTAGGATGTATTGTCGTCCTCTAGACAAAGGCGGATTTATAGGACCAATGACATCAATTCCCTAAGCAGCAAAGGGCCAAGAAGCTACCGATTAATGAAGATCTTTAGGAGGGATATGTATGACATCGCCATGTACTTAACATTCATGACATCATTTCACGTAATCAATAGCGTCCTTGATCATTGTGGGTTAGTAATATCCCATTCGATGCACCCGATGGAATAAATTCTGATCAGGCAGATGTGCTCCGCATTCTCTGGAATGGGCTTCATGCAATACTCGATTCTCTTCCTCTGTATTCAGACACCATAACAGCATTTCATTATATGATCTCTTTTATAACACTTCATTACATGTGATGAATTTCTTCGATCTCTACTTAATCTGCAATTTCTATGTTGGGTCGTCTGGCAAAATATCATATTTAAGATAATCAACAAGAGGTTGGCGCCAATCATCTGTGGTGATCTCTAAACATGATATAGGAAGTGCTTTGGCAGCTTCATCGATGACTTCAGGTGATGGTAAGAACCTCCTTTCTTCAATCGTAACCTAGAGAGGACTCCAATCAGGACAGGATAAAGCTACGCCCAAGCTAGCTAAAACGTTTGTCCTTGCATTCTCGCATCGCGGTATATGCTTGATTTCGACATTATGAAATTGGTCTAACAGTTGCTTTACTCGTCGACAGTATGGTGGGAGTTATTGCTTTCTTATTTCAAACTCAGTTGTCAGTTGGTTTATGACCAACTTAGAGTCCCCAAAAATCTGCATTGTCTTTATTTTCATTTCTTTTGCTATTTTGATCCCAATAATAAGAGCCTTATATTCAACCTCATTATTCGTATATGCAGTACCTAATGTAAAAGAATTTGGCAACAAATCATCTTGGGGGCTGATGAATATCACTCCGGCACCTGCTCCTGAAGATCTGGAGGCACCGTCAAAGTACATTTGCCTAGAATTAGGCGATTCTATCATCATTACTTGTTCATCTGGGAAATCATCACTGATCATTTCACTGTCTACTAAGGGATAAGTTACCAAGAAATCTACCACTACTTGTCCTTTTATTGCTTTTTCTAACTCATAAGTGATATATATTCTGAGAGCAACAACATCCATTTGGCCAATCTTCTTGATAACATCAGCCTAATATTAAAAACTTTATAGGATCCGCTTGTGAAATTAGGATTATATCATGAGAAAGATAGTAATGTCTTAATTTATGTACTACAAATATTAGCGCTATGCACACTTTCTCAATGGGCAAATAATTGCATTCTGCACCTATTAGAGTCCGACTCAAATAATAGAGCGCAATTTCTTTTCCTTTCTCATTCACTTGTGCTAACAGAGCTCCTAAAGAATTTTTAGTTGTAGAGATATATAGGATGAGAGGTTTACCTTTCACAGGAGCCACTAACACCAGAGGTTGTTTCAGTAATTCTTTGATAGATTCGAATACATTTTGACACGACTAATCCCATACGAACTCTATTCCTTACTTCATTAAGTGAGCGAATGGTTGACATCTTCCGGCCAAGTTGGAAATAAAGTGACGAATACATGCCAACTTTCCTTGCAGGCTTTTTAACTCTTTCAATGTTTTTGGCGGTGGCATGTTCTGGATAGCTTAGACTTTCCCTGGGTCGATTTTGATTCCTCAATGTCTGATGATGACACTAAGAAATTTTCTTGATGAAACACTAAAGGCGCATTTAGCTGGATTCATCTTTAGCTGTTTCTTTCTAAGATGGCGAAATACTGAGGTCAGATGTTCGCGGTGTTCTTCATGGTCATTCGATCTGACGACCAAATCATCGACATAGCATTCCACATGCTTATGCATCATGTCTTGGAATATATTCTACATCACTCTCTGATATGTTGTGTCAGCATTCTTGAGGCCGAGAGAAGTTTGAAAGCTATAGCTTCTTCATCTTCTGGGGCCATCCTCATCTGATTATATTCGGCATAGCCGTCCATGAAAGACATAACAGCATACTTCGTCATGCTGTCGATTAACAGTTCTGTTATCGGTAATAAGAAGTCATCTTTTGGGTAGGCTTTATTTACGTCTCTGAAGTTGATACATACTCTGATTTGTCTACTTTTCTTTTTCATTGGGACAATATTTGATATCCATTTAGGGTACTTTACTTCTCTAATGAAACCAACCTTGATCAACTTATTTACTTCTTCCTCTATTAGAGGAATTAAGTCTAGATGGAATCGCCTCTGTGTCTGCTTGATTGGCCTTTTATCTTTAGAGATGTTTAATCGATGCATTGCTACTGATGGTTCCATGCCCGACATCTCTGCATATGTCCAGGTGAATACATCCTTGTTTTTTTTTTCAGGAGCTTTATGTACTGATCGGCTTTTACTCAGGGAGACTGGCACTTATGAAGGTATTTCACGGCTCTTCTTCTATACCTAGATTTATTTCTCACAAACTATCAATTGTTAGCTGCCCTCCATCTTCTATCTGTTTCGGAGTTGTTTCAGGATACTTGATTATTTCAAAGTTTATTCCTTCGCTGATTGTCGGATCCACCATGATCATATTTGCTTATGCTCGAGAAGGTTATGCCCCCAATCCACGGAGTTTGTCTCATTTTTCTTCATTTACTTCGATCGGAATCTGGATTCCTTTTCCATTGTTCAACCCGGTTGGTCCTTCACAATCAAAGCCCATATTCTTCATGATTTTTCTACTAATAGGGCTATATCTTTTCAGATGTTTAAACATTAACCTTTGACAGTTTAGACGTTAACCTTTTATTATCACTTGGGATTTTTTGTGCCGGGCTTAACGTGAAATCTTTTTGGCATAGACGGGAATGGTTTGTTCCTTTGAGCATGTGGCAACGACATTGTATAGTTTGATTGCAGGACTTCTAACTGTTTAGGCGACAATAACGTTAACGGGGGTTGTCCTGGTTGTCTCAAGTGTTTTGGCACGAAGTAGAATTTCTTTTTCATGTTCACTTTCCCAAACAGTTCAATTCTTGCAATTTGATTTTCTATTATTTCTATTTGGCTACTTTTTGTGATCTCATTCTTATCATCTTTTCTTTATCTTTATCTTCCATTACAAATCCATCGTAATAGCTTGCATCGGCGAAAAAAGATTCTACTTCTGCATATGGCCTAGTATCAACCATTACCTTGTGTTGAATTCCATCTTTACAGTATTTGAAGCATTGATGTAGGGTGGATAGTATGATGCCATACTGATGCATCCATGGCCTACCCAGGAGGAGGTTCCATGTTGTGACCGCATTGATGACATGACAAACAACGTTTGTCATTAACTCTACTATTTCCAAGGTTAATGTGATCTTGCCCAGTGCATGTTGTCCATCTTGGTTAAAACCCAATATCATCATTCCACTAGGGCATAGATAGGAGAGATGATATCCGAGTTCATTCAACACCATTAATGGTAACGGATTCACCACTGATCCTTTATCTAACATTATTCGCTTAACTTGCTTACCACAAATATGACCCACGATCATTAATGGCTTGTTATGCTCCTTATCACAAGTCAAATCATCATCAGAGAAGGAAATGATAGGCATGCAACTACTTTGTATTTCTTGCTCTGTACTTTCCATCTCTACGAGTAATGCTTTTCTAACCTCATTATTGGATAAGGCTTGAATTAGAGTGTGTCGACAGTCTTCTAATAATTGAAGTGCATCATACACACACCTATGATTTTGAGTGAATTTTCAAATCAGAGACGTGTCTATTCCGGTGGTCGCATCAAATGGGTTCAAACTCAACAAATTTAGCCCACTTGAAACAGTTCTTTAAGCACACCTAATCATAAATATAAATAGACCTACTCTAATTTGTTTTAAAACGCTCGAAAAATCAAGTTCTCTCTCTATCTTTCAAACTTTGTCACTGGGTTTTCTACAACTGAGTTTGTCACCGAGTCAACTGACTTCGATCTTAATTTCTATGCATTGGTTTGAGCCCGTGTACAACAAGTGCACTGTTGGGATCGGGTCATAGTCATTGCATTTTAGAGGCCAATTGCTCGAGATTTCTGTTGCACTTGAAATGCGGTCCAAGTAGGGTAGATATGGTTTCAAGCCAAGTAACTTGGTCACGCTTCAACTCAAAATTACAACTCATCTTTTCTTTACTTAATTTTTGTTAATTTATTTTTTGTTTTTGAATTTTACCTATTGTTTCCAACACATATTTTCTAACAATATCTTCATCAAACTATTTCACCAACTGGTTTTAGGAAATAAACCTAGACATGATGCAAATCCAAAGCCTAAGTGGACCGCCTCACAGGAAACAAATAAGGACACCACTATTGAAACCTCCCTAATTCACACGGTGATGTTTATATGCCATCCAACCTATTCATAAGGTGGCCCCTACCTAGATGAAGGGAAAAAATATTGGATTGATCTAAAATGTCTATGGACCCTCAGTTTTTTTTTTTTTTTTTTAAAGCCTGCATGTGGGGTGGTACACTTGAGCTTTACATCTCTTGTATGTTTGGGTTTTGTCCTAAAGTGATTTGGAGAAATGGATGGAAGGAGTAGGTATAACACATACATTACAGTGGCCCCCACAATGCTCAGGGTTGCTTCTTGCGATCCTCAGTTATAGCAAGTGGAGTCTTTGGACCTGAATACTCAACAATCCCTATCTTATGTAGTGCGTGAAACACCACAAGTCTATGAGGCAAACCACATGAAACAATGGGGATGCAATGTTGACCATAGGTCTGCGTGTGGGGCACTGTGGTGCATTTTTCACCAAAACTATTAAATAGGAAGCCACGAGGATGAATAGAAGATATAACGTCATATTGATAAGAACCTCAAACAAGCCACTTAATCTAAACTTCATAGTTTTGGTAATAATTTTACATTATGGTGCCACTTAATCATATAATCAAATATTGTATGCATGACCACTTTTCCATGTGAGAATGTGATGAATGTGTAACCACTTTTTATTACATACACCCACAGTCACACACATACCCACACCACATGGGTCCTCAATCCTATGATCTCGATATTGAAACAGAGTTTGTCTGCCACTGAGACATGGAAACTAACCCAAATGCATGACAACTTAAACATGTGAAATTATGAGGTATGGCCTGATTATCTAATGTATATATGACCACATATTTATGTGACTTTGTGTGACCCTTTATTTATAAGAATTTGTGATTTTGTTGCCATCTAACCATGTGATTATGTGATCTATATCTGGCCACTAAACCATATGAAATTATGATAAATATGTTGCTACTTTACCCTATGATCATGTGATATATATATATATATATATATATATATATATATATATATATATATATATATATATATATATATATATATATGGCCACATAATTAACCATGCGATCATGTGATGTGTATATAGCCACTTAACCATGTGAAATTGAGTTGTATGTGTGGCCATCTGACTATGTGATCATGTAACATATGTATGACCACTTATCTTATGAATTTATAATGCTTGGTGGTCACCGATCTATGCGAATTTTTGATGCTCGGTGGCCACTTATTTATGTGAACCATTGAAGTATCTATTGTATCCATGTAGTCCAATCGAGGGTTGTAGCTTAAGGCATGTTTGATTTTCTAAATCTCATGTAAATACTCTGTAAATAAGTAAATGCACTTGTATTTTTGTTTTAAAAATTGATTCAAAATGACTAGTTTAAAATTATGGGCCCCACCGTGGTATATATGATGTATTTACACCATCCATCCATTTTAGCATAACATTTTGAGGCATAATGTCACGCCCCAAACTAAACAACAGGGCTCACAAAATTTTCAGGCGCCGAATCCTGTGCCGACAGCCTCCGTAGTACCCCATACTCGGTTCTCAGTTCCCATACGCCAGGTTTCGATTTTGGGATCATACAAAGAGGATTTTTTAAGGTGATTTGTTTTTTGTAAAGGAGCATAACCACAAGTGTATTCGAGTCACAAAACATCATCACCACATATCCGCTTATATAATCTTTGAGTACAATGTTGGAAAGGGAAATACAAGATGTAATCAAAACTTAAAAGAACAGGCACATGCTCTGAGCTCAATGTTGTTGATACGCCTTAACATCACCTGCAGCGTAAACAAATGCACACAAGCTTCCTACGAAGCTCACTAGAGTGCATGTGTGCGTGCACAATGCGTATGGCATTAATACATATATCAGAGTATATGGAAAATGATGGATGGCTAATATGTCAAGTCCATGAGTATTGTTAGCCATACCAAGGCTCTGCAATGCAAGGCCTATGTGGCCAAAACATATGCTAAGAAAGCAATACAAAAGATGCAAATCCTCAACTTGTCCACATATCAGTACAGTTCGTATTTGGAAATATCATCGGGGTCTGGTACACTCCAACATTGGCTATCACCCCATCAGGCGCAGGACCAGGTGAGTGGAATAAACCTCACTATCTGCCTCTTCAGTAGTATACCAATGCCCACTCGGCTCACCGATAGCAGACCCATTTACGAGTTGGTTAGACTCAACCTAGCTTACAAATCCCTACCTTCGGGCAGATAAGGTCACACTCCTTTTCAACCGAATACGACATAGTGGGAGACGTGACCTACTGGTATTTGGCACTCGGATGTTCATGTTATCCACTCGGTCTCGACGTTAAAGCATCCTATTGGTACTACAAGGATTTAGGGACTTTCACCCAAGGACATCCATAATGCCATAATTCTATAACATATATTTTCGGTATCTAATCTGGTCGTCCACGATATGTCTGTGGAGGCCACAACCCTCATGTCGCTAGGGTTTAAAGTGATCGTGACATACAAGATGTGAAATGCATGAGTCATACCATCCAAGTCATGCACCAAACCTGTGTACTGCACGATCATGTGGGGTGACCTATCTTATATAGAGTCCCCTAAGGTCTCAAGCCGAAGGGCATAAGCTATGAACGATCATCATCCACAACAAGCATACAAATGATGCGTTTGGGCATGTAACTGGGCATGATATCATTACACTAAGCATGTTATTAGTGTGTCCTATCAGGGAAAGTACACTAGTATGTTATTAGACATATCATGTGATAACTGGCCTTAATTGACACGTCATATATAGAGTGGAACCCAAACAATAGGCCCCACTAGAAATGTAAAGGTCTATGTGGCATGGCCCACATGAGACTAGAATCAACCCCAAACTTGGGCCTGCACACATAAAGGAGGTAATAAAACAGATGTATGGTTCAGATAAAACACATATATCAAGGTGGAACCATGGCGGCCCCTCAATCAAGTTGGATAACAATTAAATATTATAGTAAGCCTAAGAAGATTTCCAATGGCAGGCAATCAACCACCTCTATTTTCACGATGTGGCCCACTCAAATCCAAGCCCCACACCCTACCAAGAAAGACGGTAAGGTAGCCAATACATCCCTCCAGGGTGGGACCCTAAAATGGGCTCCACAGCCCCTGGTGGGCTGGGAAATAAACATCAGATAGGCCTAAGGAAGGTTTCAACAATAGATATCGTTGCCCTCATTGTTTCCTGTGGCATGACCCACTTGAGATCTGGATCGGCCAAATTTTTGGGCTCTTAGACTAAAATGATTTGGCAAAATTGATGGGTGGCCTAGATCAAATACATGCACTAAGGTGGGTCCCACGAGTGGGCCCTAACTCCACGCCCTAATGGGCATTTGCCTTGAAAGTGCCATTAGTTGTCAATATACATGAGTATTAAGTCTATCAGTCAAGTGAACCCCAAGTTGAAGATATCAAGTTCAAGACTCATCAAGATGAAGGCATACGATCGTGCTAAAAACATAAACTAAGCCTCATTTACTTAAAACAAACCCTGATAGGTATATGCTGCTAAAAGAACCTAACTTACCCTTAACTACTTCTAAAAACTTCTCATAAGATTGGGTTGCTTTTAGCACTTTGAGTATTGGAGGAAGTATGAAATGTATAGGTAAAACAAAGGTCCAAACAATAACATCCATATGCAATTGAGGACATCTTCGATGGAATCGAACATGGTTCGATTACATCGAAATCAAGCGCATATAGTCCAGCAACAAATTGAACAATTGCTGGGAAATATTGATTACATCGAATACAATTTGATGACATCGAAACTTAAGTTTTGATGCCATCGAACCCACTATAATTGAATCGACCTTGGGCTTATTTCCTCTAAAAACCAAAATTACTCTAAGTTCTCCTCGATGTAATTGAACCTTCTTCGATAACATCGAGAGTAAGTTACCGATGGCATCGAAGATTGATCGATGGCATCAAAATGAGGACCAGATTGTCCAGCAAGCCTTCCAGGAAAAACTAATATGTCCGATCACATCGAAGACCGTTCGATTGCATCAAAATTTAAATTCAAATTGCATCGAAGGTCTGATCGATTGCATCGAATAAGGGACTAGATTGTCCAACAACCAATGTTTATTTTCTCAAAAGGAATCCTGATGGCATCGAAACATCCCTCAATGACATCGAAGTGCACGTTAATGACATCGGAGGGTGCTTGATGAGATCGGACAGAATTTGTCCTACATCCAACTGAATATTTTATGCAAGAAGTTAATGCAATTGGAGAAGGTTCGATGACATCGAAATTCAAATTTGGATGGCATCGAAGACCCTTCGATGGCATCAATAATGTCAGATTTCTGCCCTTTTTTTACCGTTGAGATTTGACTTTACAAATACACTTGGTTTGCTTCTTAGTAAAATAAGCTAGAATTTAAGAGAGTTTGAGAGAGTTGTTGTAAGAGTTAATACCCTCATTTCCTTTTTCCCATTAAAGTTCATCATTTAATCCTTTGCACAAGCATTTACTCAAATCTTCATTGCTCGGATTAAATCATGAACTCTAGCATTCATTAAGATTCTAGTAGCACTCTTTAATGGTAAATCATTGTGCTGGAACTCTTGAATGCTTAGCTCATGGGAATCTTCTCTAGGTATTTAATTCATATCATTTAATAGAGAAGATCAGTACAACCCTAAACCTCATAACCTTGGAGCATTGCTTGGTTCATCATCAATGGTTGCGGTTTAAGGGAGTTGAAGACTCTTCAACAACAAAGAAGATCATCTTTAGATTGTGTGAGAAAAGAGGCTCACACACTTAATTGTAAATATATAGAGACTATTGAGTATGAAGCCCTTTCCTTGTGTAGGATTGAGATTCAGAGTTTGAGCTGACAAACTTGCCAAGACCTTTCGTAGGCCTCCGATGGGAGAATACGTTGTCCTTGTGTAGGACACATTGCCTTGTGTAGGCATAAGTTGCCTTATGTAGGCTCTTAGTTTTGTCCTTGTGTAGGACTTGTCGCCTTGTGTAGGCATCTAAGGTTCCTTGTGTAGGCTCCTTAGTTAACCTTATGAAGGTTGTGAAGGTTCATGGTTAACCTGATTTAAAACCATTGGAGAGTGAAATCTGGTACACTCTAGGAGAGAGTGCGTCAACCGGGAGTGGAATAGGCAAGTAGCCAACTCACTATATATGATTGTGTTTGGGATTGCTCTTTGTGCATTGATCTAATTATACTTATGTCTATCAAATGATTATTATGATGCATGATTAAGTAAATGTCTAATCATTGATAGGAATCACATCCCACACACTATCTTCATAAGCTAGTTGCTTGACATATAAATCTTGTGTACCCTATGTGTTTGGACCCTTTATTGGCTTGGAAGCCATAGAGTTACTTTGCCTTACTTATCTTGCTTGAAGTTAGGCATTGTTTTTTGTTATAAGAAAATAATTTTTTAAAAATTCCTATTCACTCCCTCTAAGACACTTGGACAAATTCCATACTTCTACAATAGTAGTTCTACCGCCCACCCTCTAGACGCTGGCAACAGTGCCAGTTTTTTTTTTAATATGTATATATATATATATTTTTTAAATCCACCATCGAGGTGGGCCCCATTTGGACAATTTGATCTGTCCACCAGATGGGCAACTCAAGAGGAGTCCAATGGGCTCTAATTGGGACGGGACTCCACAGCGAGCCTTGGAAGGTTTCAATAGCCTAGAATTATTTCGCTTAGTGTGGTCCATTGGAGACTCAGATCTACCTCATATCTTGATCCATGGCCTAAAATGATCCGAAGAAGCTGGTGGATGGAGTGGATTAAACATGTACATCAATTTGGGGTCCACAAATGGGACGCCCGCACCCCACATCCACATGGCTGACGTGAGGGGTGCTCCTAGCCCCATTGTCACTTCTGTGTGGTCCATTTGATGGTTGGATTAGCTTGAGATTTTGGCCCAACGGCCAAAATGATCTAGGTAAATAGGTGAATGGTGTGGATCTATATAATACATTAAGGTGGGCCCCATGAGTGGGAACCCACCCTCCCAACTCCTCCATGTGGAAGGCGTAATTGATGTTTAGGCTCTACAACCCATTGATTAATATAGTGTGGCCCACCTGAGATTCATATCGGCTTCAATTTTAGGCTTAATGCCTAAAATAGGTTGGCAAGATGGATAGACGGTATGGATCAAACATATCCAATATGGTGGGACCCATGAGTGGAGGTCCCACTCTCCCTCCATTCTTAGGGTTGGGCGTCTAGACGCTAGAAGTCTCTGACTCTGAGAACGTCTGGTGTCTGGACGGTTCTCTTCCCCTTTTCTTTTACATTTTTTTATTTACAGGGTCCACGTGAGTGATGCAAACCGTCTATCCAGTGGGCTAGCTCGAGGTGGGCCCAAGGAGCTTTGGGTCAAACTGGTTTTGGTGTATTTACACCATCCAAGTGTGTTTACACCAATCAATATGTTCAAATGAAAAATAAAGATCATGGTGGGCCACACAAGGTAGTCCGCACTGTGATAATGTGTGGAACACGTTCTCTAATAGCGTGGCCCACTTGTGAGCTCCATAAACATCATAATTTTAAAAGAAAGAAGGAGAGAAAGGAAAGGGAAGAAAAGCAAGAGAAGAGATCCAGCCATTGGGGTGGGCCTCCGCCACTATGGGTCCATTATACACTCCACACATGATCAAGGTGGGTCTCATCCTTGTGAGCTCACCAAAAATAGATAAATTACAAAGAAATGGAGGGTTTTGATCCTCTTATGCACTCACAACGAAGGATGAATTGTTGGATCGGATCGAATTGATGATCAGACGATCCACCGAGCTCCTCTCCACCCCTAATCTCCTCTAATCTCTCTTATGTCTTTCTCTTACCCTCTTGATCCCTCCTTATTCTCTCTCAAGCTCTCTCTTTTCTCTTAAACCATCTCTAATATTTCTTTCTTTTCTCTCTCTCTCTTAAATTCTTTCTAATTCTCTCTAATATTTTTCTTTCTCTTAATCTCTCTCTACTCTTACTAGAAAAATGGTAGAAATGAGAGGGAGTTAGGGAATTTTGTGGCAGAACTTTTAAGATAGGGATGGAATAAGAAGAAGGAGAGATAAAATGGGGAGAAAAAGAAGGAAAGAATGATAACCAAGCATGGGTAAGGGCATGGGTTGCATAAGTAAGGCATGGGCTTGTTTGACTAGTGGGGGAGAGAGACATGAGTGATGGATGACTTGATCGATTGATGGATTAATTAATTGTACAACCTTGGGACTTTTGTAAGTGGGGTCCGAGTCCGTTGCCCGGCCCACCTTGGATTGTGTCAAAACTACAACTTTTAATCTAGGGATCACAATGGGGCGTACCACGCGGTTTTGGAATCATAGTGTTTGCGCGGTCGCTAGGGTACAAGTCTTAAGGTGTTGCGATATTAAAATAGGGTCACGATCAAAACTCATCGATCTGGTCCGAAGGAACATGCTGGTGCCGAAGTTAAAGCATATGAAAGGTCTCATGAGATTACGGGTTTGACAACCCTCCCCCCTTAATAGCAAAATTCGTCCTCAAAATTTGCACTACAACCCAAACTAGACAGAATTCACAAGAGAAGTGAATCATATCATTATATATAATCTAAAATACAACATACAAATACAATCAAATATTAAAAAGATAGGGATAACGCTCACCAATGTCAGCTTCTCGCTATTCACAACCCCAAGTGCAGGGTCGTAATGTAGTAATAAATCGGTGAGACCGAGGTTAAATCCACAGGGAATGGAGAACACGGTCTAGAACTACTCTAAATCTAACTTGGTTGGTCTAGGTTTTTAATCCAATGATTTAGAAAAAAGAGGTTTAAAACTAATAAAGATAAAAGACTAAGGATCCAGGAATCCACCTATAGTAATCTCAATATTCAATCTACTTGATTCAATGATAACTCGATTGGAATCGAAGTCTTATCCTATCCAATCGGATGATGGAGCGGTTAAAATAGAGTCTGAACTTTCATTAGATTAGTTCCCAAATATCCGTCTAATTGTAATGATGGCAAGGAATTCAATCATTCACCATGCCCAGGAGACGATGGTGAACAATGACTTATACACATCAAACAATTTAAAATAAGCAAGAAGATATTAAAATTTCTCATAGCATTTACTGTAATTGGAGTCACAATAAACCATAGAAAATTGAAAATATTCCTTAAATCAAACTAGAAATCAATGAAGTTCAACATAAACTTGATTCAAAATAAGATAAATATCAAAATAAACTACAGGTTTCATCCCTTAACCTTAGCTAAGAGATTAGCCTGAGAAGACTAACATCCTAGAAGAGGAAGAAAAATTTTACTAGAACCATGAAGAAATCAAAGTGGAAGAATGTTATCGGCGCTCTACCTAGGCCTTCTCTCCCTTTCCAAACCCTAAAAGATAATTTGGAATAGCCTAGGGACTCCTTTAAATAATTTTACAACTTAAATATTCACACCGCCTAAGAAAAATTCGCAAACCGCCTCAAATTTACACACTCTATGTAACGCCTTTGATGTCATCAAAGGTATAATCCCAGTTTGAATCGAATTCAAAAATTACGCCTTTCCGCACTATGTAGATACTTTCATCATCAACCAACCTTCGATGAATTGAAAAAGTGTTCATAGAGCTCCAGCAAGTTGAGCCCGAAATTCCTGAATTTGTCGATGTCATTGAAGGCCTTTGATGACATGCAAGTCTATTTGGGGAATCATTTCAGGACTTTCTCTTTTAGACTTAGAGTTTCAGAATATCATTTTTTTGGCCAATTTTCAAGATTCCTTTTCTTCACTTCCAACCTTCAATTCTCTTCATTCCTCACTTGGTTTCCTTGGATCCTTGGCATGTGAATTCTTCATTAATGACTTCCAAATTTTCAATTCTTCATTATCTTCTTTTGAGCTCTAAACCCATCCTTTTAAGCGCATATTCATCATAAGCTTTCATATCACCTTGCATGACAAAAATGTACATAATTAAATCAAATTATCAATTAAATGCTAGAAAAACTAATGTAATTAAAGGGTTAAATATACAATATTTAAATCTCAACACTCACTCCCAAGTCACCTCATCCACACTATGATGGCCCCATTGAACCTTCACTAAGGGAATAACCCTGTTATGGAGGACATGCTCCTTCCGGTTAAGAATACGAAATGGCTGCTCAATATAAGAAGCATCCTTATGAACTCCAACAGCGGCCAATCTATCATGGGAACCAAGTCTGACCCACACTTTCGCAACATAAAAATATGGAAAATATTGTTAACGCCAGACAACTGAAGTGGCAAGGCAAGCCAATAAGCCACGATGCAAACACATCTAGTGATCTCGAAGGGTCCAATGAACCTCGGGGCAAGCTTCCCATTGGCTCCAAAATGAACTATACCCTTCATGAGTGCGACCTTGAGATACACATGGTCCCCAACAACAAACTCCAAAGGACAATGCCGACGATTTACAAAACTCTTCTACTGGCTCTGAGTTATGCGCATCCTCTACCTGATGATATCAATGGCCTTTGATGTCCTCTACACAAGCTCAGGACCTAGGATACGACGCTCTCAAACCTTTGTCCAATAACTCAGGGATTTACAAGTTCTGTCATATAGTGCTTCAAAGGTAGTCATGCTAATAGTCGCCTGATAGTTATTATTTTATACAAACTCAGCAAAATGTGGGTGCTCATCCCAACTACCTAAGAAATCCATCATGCAAGCTTGAAGCATATCCACAAGCATCTAGTTGACCCTATCAGTTTGCCCATCATTCTACAGATGATAAGCAGTGCTAAACTTCAAGGCAAGCCCCATTACCTTCTGGAAACTCCTCCAAATTTGAGACACGAATGTCGAATCTTAGTCAGAAATGACCAAAATCGAGATGCTATACAATCTCACAATCTCATTGATGAACAATCCAACAAGACAGTCTAAAGGCCAAGTCGCATGTATTGCAAGAAAATGTGTCAACCTCATCAGACAATAAATGACAACCCAGATGGCGTCATGACCATGCTGAGTCCTCAGCAAACCCACGATAAAGTTCGTAGTCACGTGCTCCCACTTCCACAACGGACACTCAACGGCTGCAAGGAACCTAGAGGCCTCTAATGATCGACCTTGATACACTGGTGGGTATCACACTCGGCCACAAAATTATCAATCTGATGATTCATCCCAGTCCAAAAATACTGCCTCCTCATATCATGATACATCTTACGTGAACCAGGGTGGATAGTAAACCTCGAGCATCCTCCACTCATAAACCATCATATGTGCCACTAGGCCTTGTGGTTGTTGGCTAAAGGCATCTGCCACCACATAAGCCTTGTCGGGGTGGTATTGAAGATCAAAATCAAAGTCCTTCAAGGGCTTCATTTAGTGCCTCTGCCTCATATGCAACTTAGACTGCGAGAAGAGATACATCAGGCACTTTTGCTCAGAGAAGAGCTCGAACATGGCCCTACAAAGATAATGCCTCCACACCTTCAGTGCAAAGACAATCACAACCAACTCCAAATCATGTGTGGGATAGTTTTACTCATGGACATTAAGCTGGCAAGATACGATGGCCATAGGCTTCCCTTGATGCATCAAGACAACACCCAAACTAATATGTGAGGCATCGGTAAAAACCACCAATCCTTCACTCCCAAAGGGGAGAGTGAGGACTAGAGCAGATGTAAGATGATCCAACAGTTATGCAAATTCTCTCTCACACATGTCACTCTACATGAACTCAGTGCCCTTCTGGGTTAACTTATTCAATGGGTGTAAGACCCGTATCCTAGACCGTACCATTCCGTATGCCTCCACGGTTCTCCAGATCTAATTTCAGTGACCCGCGATCTGTAAACGATATTTACACGGGACCCTGAGTCGCATCCCTTCAATCTGAGTCGGCTCGACCCAAGACTAGTACTAGAGCAACCGCACCATCGTCGCGGTTCCGATGCCGCGCCTCACGCGCCGAAGCGATACCCGGGCCAGGAGATGTGGGCTTGCGTTCAGTTCAAGAAAAACACCGCGCGTTGTAATTTTTAAAAAAATCTCTACCCTAAATGTCACATCAATCCATTAATCAAGTCTAAGTGCACAACCTTACCTAGCCATCCCTTTTTCACCAACAAGGCATGGCACCCATACCTTTTTCACCCAAAAGTCAACATGCATCATGCTCCCTCATCCCATCACCCCATCCATCACCACTCCTCTCTCATTCTCTCTCTCCATTCTCCCAAGCAACCCCATCATGAGAGACGTCCAAGCTATCTCCAAGAGAGGGGAGCTTGGTGTGGCCCACCTCCCTATCTTCCATCTCCACCGTCCAATCACCATCATCCTCCATTAAAGTGGTAGCTGAGGAGTTTAGCGTGCCATTAATCGAAGAGGGAGCAAGAAAGGTGGGTGTTTTTCTAAGGTTTGAGTTGTGTGATTATGATGGTTTAAGGACCCACTTGTGGTGGGACCCATCTCGATATATGCATTGTATAGGGAGGGCCCTTAGTGGCGGGGTCCCTCCCTCTACCTCACCGATCTCTCTCTCTCTCTATCTCTTTTCCATAGTTGTAGCCCACCATGGTGGATGTATTTTATCCACGGTCTAGATGGTGGGATGGGGGACCCACCTGGATGGATGTATACTCACCGTCCATTGCTTGGACGGTGGGAACACCACCCATACGTGGAGCCTACCCTGATGAGGAGGGGATTGATGGGTGTACATCACACCAACTATAACTGACGCAGTGACGTCAGCAAATTTCATAGGACCCATCAGATATATGGGTTTCATCCACACCATGCATCTACTTTTGGCAGCGGCAGCAATAGCTGTTACTGACGTCAGCGGTTGGTGAGGACCACCATGATATATGTATTTCATATCCAGGTCGTCCATGCTTGGACGATTCTATGGGTCCCACTGCTGTATATGTCAGCAGCCCTGAGGGTCTAATGTATGTGTTATAACCTAGACCGTCCACTCTCGTGGACCCACGCTGATGTGTGTATCCATGATCCACCCCGTCCATGCACAGCTACGTGGGGCCCACCTTGTGCCTGCCACGTGTGGCCTGCCATGATGCATATCCAGCCGTCCATCTTAAGGGGCCCCACGTGATGTACATATTTTATATCCAGATCGTCCAGCGTCCCTGCTACTGGACGGTGGCTGGATGAAATAATACATATTATATATATATAATGTATTAATATTATATTAATATCATAATACATGATGTGAGGTGGGCCACACGTGTGGACCCACCATGTGAATATGTATGAAATCTCCACCATCCAGAACATCCAAGGTTTGGACGGTGGCTATTTGTAATTTATATATATTATATTATATTATATTATAATATGATATATATTATATTATATTATATTATATATGTAAGGTGGGCCATGTGCGTGGGACCCACCACTGATGTATGTTTGTATCCACACGGTCCAGCCATCTGGACGGGTGGGGCCCACCGTGATGTACGTTTATATCCACGTCATCCATTCATCCAGCAAGCTCGTCTTTGGCTCAAGACAAAAATGAAGTAGATTTAATCCCCTAATGGGCCACGTATGTGGACCCCACCCCTGATGTTTGTATTACATCCAAACCGTCCATCTATTTTGGGCCACCTCATCTCACGGCTTGAGACTAAAAAAATAAATAAATAAATAAATAAATAAGGTAGATCTACTATCAAGTGGACCACCCTACAGAAAACAGTGGTGTTCAACACCACCCTTAAAACCCCTTTACATTACAGAAGTTTTGATTCAATATAATATTTATTTCCCTTCCCTATTCAGGTCCTTGTGACCTTATGAACAGTATGAATGGAAAATAAATACTATGGTGGACTCACTAGAAATTTAACTATGGAAATCATTACCACCACTGTCATTTGTGGTATGGTCCAGATGATCTTTTAATATGATTCATTGTTTGGATAATGCCCTAAAATGATCTCTAAAAGTAGATGTATGGTGTAAGTTGCTCACCTAGAATGGTGGGCCCGATTTGACGATAATGAGGCCCACCTCGATGTATTCTATGGCCCATCATGTTGTATGTTTGAGACCCATGTGATAGGGCCCACCTGCCTTGTATTTAAGGCCCATATGATGGGACCCAATATGATGTTTATATGGCCCATGGGTTGTGGCCTATGTGATGTATCTGAGGCCCATGTGCAGGGCCCACCTGTTGTGTATATGAGGCCCTAAGATGTGGCCCAATGTGATGCACATGTAGCCCTTGTATGAGGCCCATTGCGATGAATATTAGGCCTTTGTGTGAGGCCACGGGCCCACGGTATGTTCGGCCCTATATGGACCAGTCCTTGAGAGCAATGTTGGTTGAATGTCCACATTAATGGGCAATGGCAGTTTAATGTCCACATTGTAACCTACCCTTAAGCCTTAATTGATCGATCATCGAGGCCGATTCCGATTGTCATGACCGATTGCCGATTCTAATTGACGAGACCAATTTATCGATTCTGATTATCAATCGATTTTAAGTGTCGTGGTTGATTGTCGATTCCGATTGACGTGACCGATTTACCGATTCTGACTACGATCGATCCTGATTTTCGTGACCGATTGCCGACTCTGAATGACATGACCGATTTGCCGATTCTGATTATCGATCGGGGCCGATTATTATGGCCGATTACCGATTATGATTGTCATGGCCGATTGACCGATTATCGATCGAGGTCGATTATCACAGCTGATTACCTATTATGATTATTATGGCCGATTGACCGATTATCAATCGAGGCCAATTATCGTGACTGATTACCGATTATGATTGTTATGGTCAATTGACCGATTATCGATCGAGGTCGATTACTGATTATGATTGTCGTGGTCGATTGACCGATTATCAATCGAGGCCGATTATAGTGGCCGATTACCGATTATGATAGTCGTGGTCGATTGACCGATTATAAATCGAGGCCAATTATAGTGGCCGATTACCGATTATGATTGTCATGGCCGATTGACCGATTATCGATTGAGGCCAATTATCATGGCCGATTGTCGATTATGATTGTCGTGGCCGAATGGCCGATTATCGATCGAGGCCAATCATCGTGGCCGATTGTGGATTCCGATTGTGATATATATTCTGCCCGTGTTTGAGGCCTAATGTGATGTATATGCGGTTCGTATTTAAGGCCTGTTATGATGTGTATTCTGCCCGTGTTTAAGGCCCAATGTGATGTATATGAGGCCTATGTTATAAAACCCATTGTGATGCATTTGAGGGCCAGGCTATAGAGCCCATTGTGATGTATGTTAGGCCCATGTGAGAGGCTCATCATGACATATATTAAACTCTTGAGTGAGGCCCATGGTGTTGTATATTTAGCCCTTGAGTGAGGTTATAGGTCCACTATATGTTAGGATCCATGAGGGTCATTCCTTGGGGGCAATGTTGGTTAAATGTCCACATTGTCAAGGTCGATTGTCGATGCCAGTTGTTGATACCGATTATGAGTATGTGACAGCATAGCATCATGATATATGCCCCATACGCATCATCTGCATGTTTGTTATGAGATGTGGTTGATCATTTCATATGTCATTGAGCATGTTGTTATGAGACTCCCTGATAGGCGAAGGTTATCTCACATGAGCGTATGGTATGTGCAGGATTGATGCATGAATTAATTGTATGACTCATGCATCTCGCATTATGATTACTTTATGCCCTAACGACATCAGGGCTGTAGCCTCCATAGGTATATCGTGGATGGCCAGACGGGACACCAGAAATTTATTCTAGTATCGGGCTGCTATAGATGGCCCTAGGTGAAAATCTCTAAACCCTCTTAGTACCAGAGGATGCCCCAATGTCGAGACCGAGTGGATACATGAGCATCCGAGTGCCAAATACCAGGAGGCCGCGTCTCCCACTATGTCATGGTCGGTTGGGAGGGGGTGTGGCCTTACCCACCCGAGAGCAGGGGACATTGTTAGGCTAAGTTTGACCAGTTGGTGAATGGGTCCGCTATCGACATGCCGAATAGGTATTGGCAGACTATTGGCCAGGCGGATAGTGAGGTTTCTTATGCTCACTTGGACTGTGCGGCTGGGAGAGCGGCAGTGCCATTTAGAGTGTACTAAACCCCGGTGATGATCCCAAAGATGAACTGTACTGATACGTGGACTTATTGAGTAGGAGTTGCATACTTATTCATGCATTCATTCACTATCCACTCGGGCTGGTGGTGCGTAACTATTTGTTACGTGTACATTCGCAATGGTCAGGATTTCGGTTGGGGCGCGCAACTAACCTGAGATCAGGAGTTTACCACATTGAGACTGACTATCCAAATTAGGTATGGGACTAGTTTGGATAGAAGTCCCCTATGATGGGCCCCATAGCCTGCGATACTACGTACTATCGTCCCGACTTCACACTTTAGCATGGTCACTCTATTCGCGCCGCATATTGCATTATTTCTGTGGCATATGGCAATTTGGGTTATTGTGTTTCTGCATTTATATGGTCTAGGTACGGCTGATGCTATTTATGTTACTCATCAGGTATGTATATTGCATTGCATCCTCTGCATCTGATATTTGGCGCTGTATAACTCCTCATTTGCATAGTTGATTCGTATCGCGTGTCCTAACATTGTATGACTTATGGACTTGACAGTATTTTCGCTTACTTTATTATCTTATGATTTGTAATCTCGTCAGTATTTCTGTTTACTATGATAATTGTAAGTGCTATAGTTTATAT
Organism: Magnolia sinica; assembly: GCF_029962835.1. Taxonomy (NCBI): domain Eukaryota; kingdom Viridiplantae; phylum Streptophyta; class Magnoliopsida; order Magnoliales; family Magnoliaceae; genus Magnolia; species Magnolia sinica. The sequence goes on along the minus strand of NC_080577.1, from coordinate 44,562,872 downwards.
CCCTGTCTGTTGTCAAATTTGTGGTGCCAAAATCACTGTTATGTTATATATAACTTGCATAAGTGAAGCTCTCTCAAGGATCAACATTCATGAACAAGCTAAGCTCACAACAAGCAAAGCTCACAAGACAAAACTCAAGCTGCAAGACTTCAAGAAGAGTACAAGGCAGAACTCAAGACCCTTTCAAGATTGAGCTACATGAAGATTTCAAGATTGATCTATATCATGACCTCAAGACTCATTCTTCAAGGTCACTTGTTCCTAATGTTTCAATGTCCATACTTCATGATTAAGGTTTGACTGACCATAGGTTGACCTTAGAAGTAGGTCATTTCGGATACATAAACCGAATGTTTATTTTACATGAGTTTGGCCTGTTCTTCGACTAGTCCTAGGCCTTCTTCGACTAGTCCTAGAGTTGCTTCGACCAGTCTAAGAAATTCCTCGATCAGTCGTGAGTTTGTTACAAATTCCGGATGAAATCTGTTAGGCTTCGACTAGTCCAGGAATCTGTTCGACCAGTCGTAGGAACAGTGTCGACTGCATCTACGACCAGTCGAAAATCTTCGACTCGAATTCCAGCGAAGCTTTTTAGGACCTACGACCAGTCGAAGGAGAGCTACGACCAGTCGTAGGAGACCTTCGACCAGTCGTAGAACGGTCAGAGCATATTCCGCAGGATTTTTCAAATATCTGTTGTTGCTTCGACTAGTCAAAGAGCACTCTAGACCAGTTGAAGACCCGATCTTCTCACTTATAAATAGTGCACGAATCTTAGAAGAAATCATTGAATTAATTAATCTATTCAAGCCAATCTTCGTCGAACTTCTGAGAGATAATTCTGTGCTCCATCTAAGCTAAGTGTGCTTATTTAATATTCTCTTTCCTTAGCTTTATTTTAATTGATTTTGTTTCTGTTATTCCAATCTGATTTGATAAGAGAAATTATTATTCCCTTTCTTTGGAATCAAAATCAATTAAGCAAGCCCTATTTGGTTTAATTTAAAATCTATTAGAATTAGAACCATTGTAATCGAGTACTGGACATTGAACTTGGACATTCAATCATCTACTTTGATTTGGTTCTATCGGGCTGCTACAACGAAGGAGATAATCAGGTATTTTACATTTAATTGTAAATCCCTTTCTATTTTGGTTTCTTTCAAGATTTGCCAGAAAAATCTTGTTGTATTGGTTTTCTGAGGAGAGCCAGGAAAATGGTTTTTTAATTGTGTAAGCCCACAGACAAAGACACAATTGTAAAGGTTTTGGGTGAACCTGGGAAAACCTATTTGTTAGTGAACACTAATATCCCCTATGTGAGGATATTAGGAGTGGAGTAGCATTTTGTGTGGCTGTTGTATAACAGTTGGTGAACACACAGGCGAACCACTATAAACCCTTGTGTTGTGGTTGATTGATTTATTCTTCTAATCTTTAATTAATTTTTGTGGGATGTATGTATGGTGGTGAATGTTGTAATTATTTAATTCAAGCTTTGTGAGAATGTTGTAATAGTTTAGAATTTATTTTCTGCTATTCCTTTATCAGCTTGATTTTCAATTTCATTTGAAAGTTGTTCCAGCAAGGTTGCCCTGCCATTTTTATGGTGTATGGCTGTCCCTAGAACAATACATTTTTAATTACAATTTATTCAGTTTGTATTTAATTCTGTATTCCTCTTCGATTTGAGATTTGATACAAAGATCTTTCTAGAAATAAGGTTGTCCTACCATAAACTCTGGTTTTTGGTGTAAGGTTGTCCTTAGAACAACGTTTGTATCAACCTCTCAAGATCTGAATTTTGAGGTTATTTTAATTTACTGCTGTGTGATTTACTTTGGCTATCATATTCATTTTATTTCTGCTGTTATTAGTTTTATTTGGCATTGTCCTATTCACCCCCCCCTCTAGGACATATAGCTTGGCCTTTTCAATAATTCATGATCTTGTCAATATTTCTGCTTATTCCGACATTGTACGATTTATGGATTACCAGTATTCTCAGTATTGTATGACTATGGCATTGTATTGAATACTTAGCACTTACCTTGTGCACACACTTACACCACCCTCTAAGCTTTCTATAAGCTTATGCATAATAGATACGTACAGGTGATGTCAGGTTACAGCAATGTTGAGCTTGGAGTATACAGTGGTCTTCTGGAGCTTGATTTTTGATTTATGTATTTCCTTTTTAGCATTGTACTGAAATGATTATATTAGTGGATATGTGATGATGATGTTGCCTTTGTGAATTGGGTAATCTTGTGGTTATGCTTATTATGAGTTAAATGCATTAAAAAAATCTTCTTTATAGGATCCTAAAATCGAAATCTAGCATATGAACACTAGGAACTAAGAATGGGGTACTACGGAGGCTGTCGGAACCGGATTCGACAATCAGGATTCCTATGAATCTGATTTTCGAGTTTGGGGCGTGATAGAAGTTGGCATTAGAGCATAACTTGGGAATACCTGAAGATAACAATGACATATCTACCGATAACTTCCCTGCACTATATGGTTGTTGAGAATTTAGAATGATTAGATCCCCGAGTTCGAATAACTTAAAGATTTTCTGATATACCTCCCTACCATTGTGATAGCGAGACTGCATAGTATTCCAGTTTCGATCGTCTCTGATCCGAGGTCTGAGGTTCAGTAGGATCGCCACAGTGTTGATAAGGCGTCTTGGGAGTGCAAGGTTAAAATTAGAGAGCGTTATCCTCATCCTTATGTAAACAGATTGTGCCTTGACTTATATATGATGTTATCTCTTCCCTTGTCTGTTATATAAATTTCGAGGACAATTTTTATTTGGGGGGGAGAGTTGTAAGACCCGTATCATAGACCGTACCATTCCATATGCTTCCCCAGTTCTCCCGATCTAATTTCGGCCACCCGCGATCTGTAATCGGCGTTTGCACATGACCCTGAGTCGCATCCCTTCGATCTGAGTCAGCTCGACCCGAGACTTGTACCAGAGTGACTGCGCCGTCGCAGGGGTTCCGAAGCCGCATCACACGTGGCGAAGCGATACCCGGGCCAGGAGATATGGGCCTGCGTTTAGTTCGAGGAAAACACTGTGCATTGCAATTTTAAAGATAATCTCTACCCTAACCGTCACATCAATCCATTAATCAAGTATAAGTACACAACCTTACCTACCCATCCCTTTTTCACCAACAAGGCGTGGCACCCATACCTTTTTCACCCAAAAGTCAACATGCACCATGCTCCCTCATCCCATCACCCCATCCATCACCACTCCTCTCTCATTCTATCTCTCCATTCTCCCAAGCAACCCCATCATGAGAGACGTCCAAGCTATCTCCAAGAGAGGGGAGCTTGGTGTGGCCCACCTCCCTATCTTCCATCTCCACCGTCCAATCACCATCATCCTCCATTAAAGTGGTAGCAAAGGAGTTTAGTGTGTCATTGATCCAAGAAGGAGTAAGAAAGGTGGGTGTTTTTCTAAGGTTTGAGTTGTGTGATTATGATGGTTTAAGGACCCACTTGTAGTGGGACCCATCTTGATATATGCATTGTATAGGGAAGGCCCTTAGTGGCGGGGTCCCTCCCTCTACCTCACCGATCTCTCTCTCTCTCTCTCTCTCTCTATCTCTATCTCTCTTTTCCATAGTTGCAGCCCACCATGGTGGGTGTATTTTATCCACGGTTCAGATGGTGGGACGTGGGACCCACCTAGATGGATGTATAATCACCGTCCATTGCTTGGACGGTGGGAACACCACCATACGTGGAGCCTACCCTGATGAGGAGGGGATTGGTGGGTGTAGATCACACCAACTATAATTGACGCAGTGACGTCAGCAAATTTCATGGGACCTATCAGATACGTGGGTTTCATCCACGCCATGCATCTACTTTTGGCAGCGGCAGCAACAGCTGTTGCTGACGTCAGCCGTTGGTGGGGACCACCATGATATATGTATTTCATATCCAGGCCGTCCGTGCTTGGACGGTTCTATGGGTTCCACTGCTGTATATGTCAGCAGCCCTGAGGATCTAATGTTTGTGTTATAACCCAAACCGTCCACTCTCGTGGACCCACGCTGATGTGTCTATCCATGATCCACCCCGTCCATGCACAGCTACGTGGGGCCCACCTTGTGCCTACCACGTGTGGCCTGCCATGATGCATATCCAGCCGTCCATCCTAAGGGGCCCCACGTGATGTACATATTTTGTATCCAGACCATTCAGCCTCCATGATATTGGACGGTGGCTGGATGATATAATACATATTATATATATATATATATATATATATAATGTATTAATATTATATAAATATCATAATACATGATGTGAGGTGGGCCACACATGTGGACCCACCATGTGAATATGTATGAAATCTCCACCTTCCAGAACATCCAGGGTCTGGACGGTGGCTATTTATAATTTATATATATTATATTATATTATAATATGATTATATTATATTATATATATATATATGTAAGGTGGGCCACGTGCGTAGGACCCACCACTGATGTATGTTTGTATCCACGCGGTCCAGCGATCTGGCCAGGTGGGGCCCACCGTGATATATGTTTATATCCACGCGATCCCTTCATCTGGCGAGCTCGTCTTTGGCTCAAGACAAAAATGAAGCAGATTTTATCCCCTGCTGGGCCACGTACGTGGACCCCACCCCTGATGTTTGTATTACATCCAAACCGTCCATCTATTTTAGGCCACCTCATCTCACTGCTTGAGACTAAATAAATAAATAAGGTAGATCTACTATCAAGTGGACCACCCTACATAAAACAGTGGTGTTCAACGCCACCCTTGAAACCCCTTTGCATTACAGAAGTTTGATTCAATATAATATTTGTTTCCCTTCCCTATTTAGGTCCTTATGACCTTATGAACAGTATGAATGGAAAATAAATACTATGGTGGACTCACTAGAAATTTAACTATGGAAATCATTACCACCACTGTCATTTGTGGTATGGTCCAGATGATCTTTTGATATGATTCATTGTTTGGATAATGCTCTAAAATGATCTCTAAAAATAGATGTATGGTGCAAGTTGCTCACCTAGAATGGTGGGCCTGATTTGACGATAATGTGGCCCACCTCGATGTATTCTATGGCCCATCATGTTGTATGTTTGAGACCCATGTGATAGGGCCAACCTACCTTGTATTTAAGGCCCATATGATGGGACCCAATGTGATGTTTATATGGCCCATGGGTTGTGGCCTGTGTGATGTATTTGAGGCCCATGTTCAGGGCCCACCTATTGTGTACATGAGGCCCTAAGATGTGGCCCAATGTGATGCACATGTAGCCCTTGTATGAGGCCCATTGCGATGTATATTAGGCCTTTGTGTGAGGCCATGGGCCCTCTGTATGTTCGGCCCTATGTGGGCCAGTCCTTGGGAGCAATGTTGGTTAAATGTCCACATTTATGGGCAATGATGGTTTAATGTCCACATTATGACCTTCCCTTAAGCCTTGACCAATCGATCATCGAGGCTGATCTCGATTGTCGTGACCAATTGTCGATTCTAATTGACGGCATCGAATTGCCGATTTTGATTATCGATCGATTTCGATTGCTGTGGTCGATTGTCGATTTCGATTAACGTGACCGATTTGTCGATCTGACTATCGATCGATCTCAATTTTTGTGACCGATTGCTGACTCTGAATGACATGACCGATTTGTTGATTCTGATTATCAATCGGGGCCGATTATCGTGTCCGATTACCGATTATGATTGTCATGGTCGATTGACCGATTATCGATCGAGGTCGATTATCATGGCCGATTATTGATTATGATTGTCGTGGCCGATTGACCGATTATCAATCGAGGTCGATTACCGATTATGATTGTTATGGTCAATTGACCGATTATCGATCAAGGCGATTACCGATTATGATTGTCGTGGCCGATTGATCGATTATCAATCGAGGCAGATTATAGTGGCCGATTACCGATTATGATTGTCATTGTCGATTAACCGATTACCAATCGAGGTCGATTATAGTGACCGATTACCGATTATGATTGTCATGGTCGATTGACTGATTATCGATCGAGGCCGATTATCGTGGCCAATTGTCGATTATGATTGTCGTGGCCGAATGGCCGATTATCGATCGAGGCCAATCATCGTGGCCGATTGTGGATTCCGATTATGATATATATTCTGCCCGTGTTTGAGGCCCAATGTGATGTATATGCGGTTCGTATTTAAGGCCTGTTATGATTTGTATTCTGCCCGTGTTTTAAGGCCCAATATGATGTATATGACGCCTATGTTATGAGACCCATTGTGATGCATTTGAGGGCCAGGCGATGGAGCCCATTGTGATGTATGTTAGGCCCATGTGAGAGGCCCATCGTGACATATATTAAACTCTTGAGTGAGGCCCATGGTATTGTATATTTGGCCCTTGTGTGAGATCATGGGTCCACTATATGTTAAGATCCATGAGGGTCATTCCTTGGGAGCAATGTTGGTTAAATCTCCACATAATTGAGGTCGATTGTCGATGCCGGTTGTTAATACTGATTATAAGTATGTGACAGCATTGCATCATGATACATGGCTCATACGCATCATCTGCATGTTTATTATGAGATGTGGTTAATCATTACATATGTCATTGAGCATGTTGTTATGAGACTCCTTGATAGGCGGAGGTTATCTCACATGAGCGCACGGTATGTGCAGGATTGATGCATGACTGGATTGTATGACTCATGCATCTTGCATTATGATTACTGTATACCCTAACGACATCAGGGCTGTAGCATCCACAGGCATATCGTGGATGGCCGGACGGGACACTGAAAATTTATTCTAACATCGGGCTGCCATAGATGGCCCTGAGTGAAAATCTCTAAACCCTCTTGGTACCAAATGATGCCTCAATGTCGAGACCAAGTGGATACATGAGCGCCCGAGTGCCGAATACCAGGAGGCCCCGTCTCCCACTGTGTCATAGTCGATTGGGAGGGGGTGTGGCCTTACCCGCCTGAGAGCAGGGAGCATTATTAAGCTGAGTTTGACCAGCTAGTGAATGGGTCCGCTATCGACGTGCCGAATAGGTATTGGTGACTATTGGCCAAGCGGATAGTGAGGTTTCTTATGCCCCCTTGGACTGTGCGGCTGGGAGAGCGGCAGTGCCATTTAGAGTGTACTAAACCCCGGTGATGATCTAAAAGATAAACTGTACTAATACGTGGACTTATTAAGCAGTAGTTGCATACTTATTCATGCATTCATTCACTATCCACTCGGGCTGGTGGTACGCAACCATTTGTTACGTGTACATTCGTAATGGTCAAGATTTCAGTTGAGGCACACGACTAACCAGATATTAGGAGTTTACCACATTGAGACTGACTATCCAAATTAGGTATGAGACTAGTTTGGATAGAAGTCCCCTGTGATGTGCCTCATAGCCTGCGATACTACGTACTATCATCCCGACTTCACACTTTAGCATGGTCACTCTATTCGCGCCGCATATTACATTATTTCTGTGGCATATAGCAATTTTGGTTATTGTGTTTCTGCATTTATCTGGTCTAGGTACGGCTGATGCTATTTGTGTTACTCATCAGGTATGTATATTGCATTGCATCCTCTGCATCTGATATTTGGCGCTCTATAACTCCTCATTTACATAGTTGATTCGTATTACGTATCCTAATATTGTATGACTTATGGACTTGACAGTATTTTCGCTTACTCTGTTATCTTATGATTTGTGATCTTCTTAGTATTTCTATTTACTCTGATAATTCATGATCTTGTCAGTATTTCTGCTTATTCCGACATTGTACGATTTTTGGATTATCAGTATTCTCGGTATTGTATGACTATGGCATTGTATTGAATACTTGGCACTTACCTTGTGCACACACTTACACCACCCTCTAAGCTTTCTATAAGCTTATGCAGGATAGATGCGTGCAGGTGATGTCAGGTTGTAGTTGTGTTGAGCTTGGAGCGTACAATGGTCTTCTGGAGCTTGATTTTCGATTTATGTATTTCCTTTTTAGCATTATACTGAAATAATTATATTTGTGGATACGTGATGATAATGTTGCCTTTGTGAATTGGGTAATCTTGTGGTTATGCTTATTATGAGTTAAATGTATAAAAAAAAATCTTCCTTATAGGATCTTAGAATCGGAATTTAGCATATGAACGCTAGGAACCAGGAATGGGGTACTATGGAGACCGTCGGTACCGGATTCGGCAACCAGGATTCCTGTGAATGTGATTTTCGGGTTTAGGGTGTAACAGAAGTTGGCATCAGAGCATAACATGGGAATACCTGAAGATAACATCATATATCTGCCGATAACTTCCCTGCACTATATGGTTGTTGAGAATTTAGAATGATTAGATCCTCGAGTTTGAATAACTTAGAGATTTTCTGATATAGCTCCCTACTATTGTGATTGCGAGACTGCATAGTATTCCAGTTTCGAGGTCTGAGGTTCAGTAGGATCACCACAGTGTTGATAAGGCATCTTGGGAGCACAAGGTTGAAATTAGAGAGCGTTATCCCCATCCTTATGTAAACAGATTATGCCTTAACTTATATATGATGTTACCTCTTCCCTTGTCTGTTCTGTAAATTTTGAGGACGAAATTTTTATTTGGAGGGGAGAGTTATAAGACCCGTATCTTAGACCGTATCATTCCATATGCCTCCACAGTTCTCCTGATCTAATTTTGGCGACCTGCGATCTGTAATCAGCATTTGTGCGTGACCCTGAGTCGCATCCCTTCGATCTGAGTCGGCTCGACCCGAGACTTGTACCAGAGCGACCGCGCCGTCGCTGCGGTTCCGATGCTGCGTCTCACACGCCGAAGCGATACCAGGGCCAGGAGATGTGGGCCTGTGTTCAGTTAAAGGAAAACATCGCGCGTTGATATTTTTAAGAGAATCTCTACCCTAAACATCACATCAATCCATTAATCAAGTATAAGTACACAACCTTACCTAACCATCCCTTTCTTACCAACAAGGCGTGGAACCCATACCTTTTTCACTCAAAAGTCAACATGCATCATGCTCCCTCATCCCATCACCCCATCCATCACCACTCCTCTCTCATTCTCTCTCTCCATTCTCCCAAGCAACCCCATCATGAGAGACGTCCAAGCTATCTCCAAGGGAGGGGAGCTTGGTGTGGCCCACCTCCCTATTTTCCATCTCCACCGTTCAATCACCATCATCATCCATTAAAGTGGTAGCCGAGGAGTTTAGCGTGCGATTGATCCAAGAAGGAGTAAGAAAGGTGGGTGTTTTTCTAAGGTTTGAGTTGTGTGATTATGATGGTTTAAGGACCCACTTGTGGTGGGACCCATCTCGATATATGCATTGTTTAGGGAGGGCCCTTAGTGGCGGGGTCCCTCCCCCTACCTCACCGATCTCTCTCTCTCTCTCTCTCTCTCTCTCTCTCTCTCTCTCTCTCTCTCTCTTCCATAGTTGCAGCCCACCATGATGGATGCATTTTATCCACGGTCCAGATGGTGGGACGTGGGACCCACCTGGATGGATGTATACTCACCGTCCATTGCTTGGACGGTGGGAACACCACCCATACGTGGAGCCTACCCTGATGAGGAGGGGATTGGCGGGTGTAGATCACACCAACTATAATTGACGCAGTGATATCAGCAAATTTCATGGGACCCATCAGATACATGGGTTTCATCTACGCCATGCATCTACTTTTAGCAGCGGTAGCAACAGCTGTTGCTAACGTCAGCAGTTGGTGGGGACCACCATGATATATGTATTTCACATCCAGGTCGTCCGTGCTTGGACGGTTCTATGGGTCCCACTGCTGTATACGTCAGCAGCCCTGAGGGTCTAATGTATGTGTTATAACCCAGACTGTCCACTCTCGTGGACCCACGCTAATGTGTGTATCCATAATCCACCCCGTCCATGCACAGCTACGTGGGGCCCACCTTGTGCCTGCCACGTGTGGCCTGCCATGATGCATATCCAGTCGTCCATCCTAAGGGGTCCCACGTGATGTACATATTTTGTATCCAGACCGTCCAGCGTCCCTGCTGCTGGACGGTGGCTGGATGATATAATACATATTATATATATATATATATATATATATATATATATATATATATATATATTGTATTAATATTATATTAATATCATAATACATGATGTGAGGTGGGCCACACGTGTGGACCCACCATGTGAATATGTATGAAATCTCCACTGTCCAGAACATCCAGGGTCTAGACGGTGGCTATTTGTAATTTATATATATTATATTATATTATAATATGATATATATTATATTATATATATATATATGTAAGGTGGGCCACGTGCGTGGGACCCACCACTGATGTATGTTTGTATCCACGCGGTCCAGCGATCTGGACGGGTGAGGCCCACCGTGATGTATGTTTATATCCACGCCATCCATTCATCTGGTGAGCTCGTCTTTGGCTCAAGACAAAAATGAAGCAGATTTAATCCCCTGGTGGGCCACATACGTGGACCCCACCCCTGATGTTTGTATTACATCCAAACCGTCCATCTATTTTGGGCCACCTCGTCTCATGGCTTGAGACTAAATAAATAAATAAATAAGATAGATCTACTATCAAGTGGACCACCCTACAAAAAACAGTGGTGTTCAACGCCACCCTTGAAACCTCTTGGCGTTACAAAAGTTTTGATTCAATATAATATTTGTTTCCCTTCCCTATTTAGGTCCTTGTGACCTTATGAACAGTATGAATGGAAAATAAATACTATGGTGGACTCACTAGAAATTTAACTATGGAAATCATTACCACCACTGTCATTTGTGGTATGGTCCAGATGATCTTTTGATATGATTCATTGTTTGGATAATGCTCTAAAATGATCTCTAAAAATAAATGTATGGTGTAAGTTGCTCATCTAGAATGGTGGGCCCGATTTGATGATAATGAGGCCCACCTCGATGTATTCTATGGCCCATCATGTTGTATGTTTGAGACCCATGTGTTAGGGCCAACCTGCCTTGTATTTAAGGCCCATATGATGGGACCCAATGTGATGTTTATATGGCCCATGGGTTGTGGCCTGTGTGATGTATCTGAGGCCCATGTTCAGGGCCCACCTATTGTGTATATGAGGCCCTAAGATGTGGCCCAATGTGATGCACATGTAGCCCTTGTATGAGGCCCATTGCGATGTATATTAGGCCTTTGTGTGAGGCCATGGGCCCTCTATATATTCGGCCCTATGTGGGCCACTCCTTGGAAGCAATGCTGGTTGAATGTCCACGTTTATGGGCAATGACGGTTTAATGACCACATTGTGACCTTCCCTTAAGCCTTGACCAATCAATCACCGAGGCCGATCCCAATTGTCGTGACCGATTGCCGATTCTAATTGACGACATCGATTTGCCGATTCCAATTATCAATCGATTTCGATTATCGTGGTCGATTATCGATTTCGATTGACGTGACCGATTTGCCGATCTGACTATCGATCGATCCCAATTTTCATGACCGATTGCCGACTCTAAATGACATGACTGATTTATCGATTCTAATTATCGATCAGGGCCAATTATCGTGGCCGATTACCGATTATGATTGTCGTGGTCAATTGACCGATTATCGATCGAGGCCGATTACCAATTATGATTGTCATGGCCGATTGACCGATTATCAATCGAGGCCGATTATCGTTTATTCTGATTGAGAAGTATATTCTGCCCGTGTTTGAGGCACAATGTGATGTATATGCTGCTCGTATTTGAGGCCTGTTATGATATGTATTTTGCCCGTGTTTAAGGCCCAATGTGATGTATATGAGGCCTATGTGATGAGACCCATTGTGATGCATTTGAGGGCCAGGCGATGGAGCCCATTGTGATGTATGTTAGGCCCATTTGATAGGCCCATCGTGACGTATATTAAACTCTTGAGTAAGGCCCAGGTGTTGTATATTTGGCCCTTGTGTGAGGTCATGGGTCCACTATATATTAGGATCTATGAGGGCCATTCCTTGGGGGCAATGTTGGTTAAATGTCCACATTGTCGAGGTTGATTGTTGATACTGGTTGTTGATATCGATTATGAGTATGTGACAGCATAACATCATGATATATGCCCTATACGCATCATCTACATGTTTATTATGAGATGTGGTTGATCATTTCATATGTCATTAAGCATGTTGTTATGAGACTCCCTGATAGGAAGAAGTTATCTCACATGAGCGCACGGTATACGCAGGATTGATGCATGACTGGATTGTATGACTCATGCATCTCGCATTATGATTACTGTACGCCCTAGTGACATCAGGGTTGTAGCCTCCACAGGCATATCGTAGATGGGCAAACGTGTCACCAAAAATTTGTTCTAGCATCAAGCTGCCATAGATGGCCCTGGGTGAAAATCTCTAAACCCTCTTGGTACCAGAGGACGCCCCAATGTCAAGACCAAGTGGATACATGAGTACCCAAGTGTCGAATACTAGGAGGCCGCGTCTCCCACTATGTCGTGGTCGGTTGGGAGGGGGTGTGGCCTTACCCACCTGAGAGCAGGGGGCATTGCTAGGATGGGTTTGACCAGCTCGTGAATGGGTCCGCTATCGACTTGCCGAATATGTATTGGCAGACTATTGGCCAGGCGGATAGTGAGGTTTCTTACGCTCACTTGGACTGTATGGTTGGAAGAGTGGCAGTGCCATTTGGAGTGTACTAAACCCCGGTGATGATCTCAAAGATGAACTGTACTGATACATGAACTTATTGAGCAGGAGTTGCATACTCATTCATTCATTCATTCACTATCCACTCGGGCTGGTGGTGCGTAACTATTTGTTACGTGTACATTCGCAATGGTCAGGATTTCGGTTGGGGTGTGCCACTAACCTGAGATCAGGAGTTTACCACATTAAAACTGACTATCCAAATTAGGTATGAGACTAGTTTGGATAGAAGTCCCCTGTGATGGGCCTCATAGCCTGTGATACTACGTAGTATCATTCCGACTTCACACTTTAGCATGGTCACTCTATTCGCGCCGCATATTGCATTATTTCTGTGGCATATGGCAATTTGGGTTATTGTGTTTCTACATTTATATGGTCTAGGTATGGCTGACGCTATTTGTGTTACTCATCGGATATGTATATTGAATTACATCCTCTGCATCTGATATTTGACGCTATATGACTCCTCATTTGCATAGTTGATTCGTATTACGTATCCTAATATTGTATGACTTATGGACTTGACAGTATTTTCACTTACTTTATTATCTTATGATTTGTGATCTTGTTAGTATTTCTGTTTACTATGATAATTCATGATCTTGTCAATATTTCTGCTTATTCCGACATTATACGATTTATGGATTACCAGTATTCTCGGTATTGTATGACTATGGCATTGTATTGAATACTTGGCACTTACCTTGTGCACACACTTACACCACCCTCTAAGCTTTCTATAAGCTTATGCATGATAGATGCGTGCAGGTGATGTCAGGTTGCAGTAGTGTTGAGCTTGGAGCGTATAGTGGTCTTCTGAAGCTTGATTTTCGATTTATGTATTTCCTTTTTAGCTAGGTTAAGTCTGACCAGCTCGTAAATAAGTCTGCTATCGGCGAGCCGAATGGGCATTGGCATACCACTAATGAGGCAAAAAGTGAGGTCTATTTCACACACTTGGTCCTGTGCGCGATGGGGCAGTAGCGAGTGTTAGAGTGTAGTAAACCCCAATGATATTTCCATATATAAACTGTACCGATGTGGACTAGTTGAGGATTGGCATGTTTTGCATTGCAACCCTAGCATATGACATTCGATCATGTAAGCTTTGCATTGCATAGCCATGGTATGGTTAACAACATTCATGGACTTGGCATATCAATCCTTCATCATCTTTCGCATACTCTGATATCTGTATTATTGTCATATGCATTTTACATGCACATACACACACTACTGAGCTTCCTAGGAAGGTTATGTGCATTTGTTTACACTGCAGGTGATGTTAGGGCGTATCGACAACATTGAGCCCAGAGCATGAGTCTGTTCTTTTGAGTTTTGATTACATCTTGTATTTCTCTTTCCAGCATTGTACTCAAATATTATATTAGTGGATTGTGAACGCTGGAAATAAGTGCCTATTCTTTTTATCTTTGTTTTAAGGTGTATGGGATGATTTGGATTGATGATGTAGTAGAGTTGGAGTTGTCACTAGCTAATTCGCTCAAGATCCCGTAATCGGCTAGAACCCGCAGAATCTGTAAAAGTTAGAAAATCTGGGGACTCTCTTGCTTTAAGTTGACTCCTGATCTGTGACGTGGGATTTCGAATAAGGGACCTCAGTTACAGGGAGAGAAGGTGTTAGGCACCCTCTCTGCCCATATGGGTGTAAGGTCTCTACTTCGTGTGGTAAGCTGATATTAGGAGATAAGATGATATGACGTAAAGCATCAAAATGATACTAAGCAAACTCAAATTTTTGATGTGGCAAGGTCCAGAATTCCGGCAAGCCACAAATCATACGTCCATAGAATGTATAGAGGTGAAAGGAGGTTAAGAGGAGATATGGTGACATTAGAATGTTATGCAAGAAGACAATGCTACCATGAGTTTCTGACGTGACAAGATCCGGAGTTCCAACAAGTCACAGAGCATACATTTGATGATAACCTAGAAAAGTAGAGGGGTTGAGAAGGGAAGTAATGATGCGATTGATGAAATATGAATGTTAATAATGATGACATGATCTTTGGCTTGCACTTGAAATGGTTTGGATGTTGGGTGTGCAATGATTGGAAGGGTTAACCCAAGTGGGACTAAGAGGCTAAGAGAGGGTTAGAGAAGGCTCGAGGGCGCTGAAAAGGATGGGAGCTTGAAAACTCAAGCACCTCTCTCACTATCTCACTCTCTCTCTCTCTCACTCTCCTTCTCCTAGTGGGACTTGCTTGATTGTTGGTTGTTGTGAAATGAAGAGAGGAGGGGGTATTTATAACCCCTAGGGATAGTTTTTTGGTAATTATAGGGATTATGGAGGATAAATGATGATGTTGTTGAGGGTTAAATATTGCATATTATCCCCCATTTATTACTTGCTTTTATGAACATGATAATGCTTAATGTTCTATTTTCCTCATGTTTGTGTTGTAAGGTGAATTTAAGAGCTTGGATTGAAAAGGGTGCTAAAAGCATTGATTTGATGCTCAAGAATTACCAAGGCAAGGGATGGATCTTAGAAGGCTAAGATTGAAAAATTCACATGCTAAAGATCCAAGAAAACCAAGTGACGAATAAAGAGCATTGAAGACTTGAAGTGAAGAAAAGGAATCTTGAAATTGTCCTGAAAACAAACATATTCCTGAAAGTGTCTTAAAGAAGCATATTCTAAAACGATGGGATATTCTATGAAATTATGCAGAGTGAAGCCTATTTTGGAGAACTGCATAAATTTGAGGCGATTTTTAGAGTTTTCCAACTAGGTGCGAAAGTTGGAGTTCCACAACTATCAATAGGACTCCCTAGGATGTTCCTAAGCATCGAACATGTGGAGGAGTAAGAGAAGAGAGAGAGAAGGAGAGAGAGAGAGAGAGAGAGAGCATGGTCAGCCGGCTAAGTTTTTCTTCTCCCTCTTCTTTAGTTTTCTTCCTTTAATGCTTTTAAGAGATTTTTAGTTCAGTTATGTCTATGATTGGTTAAACCTCTTAGCTAGGGCTAAGAGGTGAAGCTTGTAGCGTGATGGGATGTGTTCTATGGCTTTGATTCATGTTCGAGCTGACTAACCTTGATTTTAGTTTGATTATAAGAAATACTTTTAGTTTTTAATGATTTGTTGTGACTTAAATTACAATAGATCTGCGATAGCTTTGAGTATGTTCTTTTCATTATCGAGGTTGTGAACTTGGGAACCCTGTTGTTCACCATCATCTCTTGGACATGGTTGGGTGATGGAATTCTTCCTAACGTTCATAATTCTCCCAAATTGGTTGTGGATTGGTACATTCTGTTGTTTGCTTTGTCTCATAGGCATGGTTTAGTGATGGAATCAATTCTAGTTCTAATACCTTTCATCCATTGAGAACTAGATCAAAGGAAGTTCATATTTGATTTTTAATGAATTATCTTCCAATTGGATGAAGATGGGACTCTGATTCCAGTTGTGTTTGTGAATCAAGCATAGATCTCCCTAATCTCTACAAGTGGATCCTTGGAAACCCTAGTTTCCCACCTTTGAATTTTACAAGTTTTAGTTTAATAATTCACCATCATTCTCTTACATTCTCTTGATTTAGATTACATCTTCTAGTTCTAGTTCTAGTTACTTGTAGAAAACGTACAAGGTTCAGTCCCTGTGGATTCGACCTCAGTCTTACTGAGATTATTACTACATCGCGACCCTACACTTGGGGTTGTGAACAAGTTTTTGGCGCCATTGTCGGGGATTGACGGTTGCGTTTTTCTGAGATTGGCTAGTTTTGGGATTAGTTTAAGATTAGGTTTTTATACTTTCTAATTTTAGGATTAGGTGCATCAAGCACCCCCGCCTCGTACTTTGTGAGATTATTTACAACCGATGGGGGTGAGTATGCCCTTATGCATGGTTTTTCCAGAAAATATGGGACACATGGATATTAAGCAAGGGTGATCCAACTCCTTCCAAAATTCCATGGACTTGAATCTGAAAGTCCATATTTGGACCTGAAAGAGTTTGATGAGATCACAGCCGCTTTATATTTTCCAAACGTATTTGAGGACACGGTCAGAATGAAACTCTTTCCCTTTTCTTAGAAAGAGAAAGCTAAGATGTGGTTGCATTCACTACGTCTCAGATCTATTAGCACATGGAATGACATGATAAGGGAGTTCAAAAAGAAATTTTTTCCACATTATAAAACAAACACCTTAGAAAGTCAATCATGAACTTCGCCCAAAAGGAGTATGAAATATTCTTCCAATGTTAGGAAAGGTTTAAGGATCGTGTCAGTTCATGCCCACAACATGGTTTTGAAACGTGGCGCATTACACACTTTTTCTATGATGGTCTAACATCTTCCATGCGCCAATTGGTTGAGACAATGTGCAGTGGGGAATTCATGAATAAAAATGTCGATGATGTGGTACTACTTGGATAGACTTGCTAAAAATGCACAATCATGAGACACTTACCCAAAATCAAGTACCACCTCTAGGCCCACTCAATTAAAGGAGGGGTGGATTATACCTTCTGAAAGAAGATGATGATATCAATGCTAAAGTGTCTAATCTTATAAGAAAATTCGAGGCCATAGAACTAAAGAAGGATAAGGTTAAGGAAACTGTTTGCGGTATTTGTCCTTGCAACGTTCACATAACTAAAAATTGTTTAACAATACCTACCTTTCAAGAGGTGTTGAATGTGCAATCCAATGCCGTGAACAATTACTAAAAACCTTTCAATAGACCTACCTCCAATACATACAATCCTAGTTAGAGAAATCATCCAAACTTCAGTTGTAGGAATGGACAAACTGCTACTCCTCAAGGTTTCTTTAATCAAATTCCAAATTAAGTAAAACCTCAAGAAGAACTGGTTCAAAACTCCACACAAACTCAAGGGCTTACTCAAGCAATACGAGAACTTACGAAATATATGCAAAAGATGGATTCATGTGTTACAGTTATAGAAAGGGGGATGCTTCCTGCTTAACCTCTCCCCAATCCTAAACCGCAATACAAGATAAGTGATCCAAGCTCTTCAAATTAGATGGAGCAAGTTAAATCTATCACCACTCTTAGGAGTGGGAAGACCATTGACAAAACTATTCTGGTTAGGGCCGAAAAGCCTAAGGACCCAGAAGAGGACAACAATGATAGATCTAGCATTTCTCCATAAGAATTAGAATGGAATTTCAAGGTAAGCCGATTGCTCCATTTCCCTAATGGTACCAAACCTCTCTCTAACTCTTAGGATAGTTTAGAGGTGTTGAAACAAGTGAAAGTCAATATTCCTCTACTGGATGTGGTTAAACAAATACCTTTATATGCCAAATTTCTGAAAGACTTGTGTATGACCAAAAGACGGTAAAATATTTAAAAGAAAATCTTCTTAACTGAAAAAGTGAGTGTCATCCTACATCAAGATGTGCCACAGAAATTCAAAGATCCCGGTAGCCCAACCATCACTTGTGTAATTGGAAATTACAACATTGAGTACGCAGTTCTTGATTTAGGAGTAAGCGTAAATCGGATTCCTTACTCAGTCTACAAACAGTTAGGTTTGGGTGAATTGAAACCCACCCTAACCACATTACAACTTGCTGATTGCTCAGTTCGTGTACCGAGAGGGATAATTGAGGATGTGTTGGTATAGGTTGACAGATTCTACTACGCGGTAGATTTTATCATCCTGGATACAGAACCCATCAGTAACATGAGCACTCAAATTCTCATCATTCTTGGTCGCCCATTCCTTGCCACTTCAAATGCAATCATTAATTGCAGGAATGGAGTCATGAGTATGTCTTTTGGAAATATGGCATTGGAGTTAAACATCTTTTTCAATACTGGCAAATGGTTAGAGGATGATGACGATTTCCACGACATTAACATGATTGACTCTTTCGTGGAAGATAGAACACCTTTGACCTTATCCTCTGACCCTCTAGAGACGTGCCTGGCCTACTCCCATGATTTTGATGATGACATGATTAGGGAGGCGGGTGCCATGCTTGATACTACTCCGGTACTTGAAGATAACCGGTGGAGGCCACAATTTGAAGAATTGCCCCAAACCAATGAAGTGTCTCTACCGTTTAGCTTTAAGGCACCGAAGCTTGACCTAAAATCATTTCCCTCTGATTTGAAATATATCTATTTATGTCAAGATGAGACATACCCGATGGTGATTTCTTCCCACCTTGAGTAAGAACAGGAGAGTATGCTCATCTCTACTCTCATTGAGCATATGGGAGCCCTTAAATAGATGATTGTAGACCTCAAGAGAATTCACCCTTCAATTTGTACTCACCACATTTATCTTAAGGATAATGTGAAGACCTCTCAAAAATCACAACGTAGACTAAATCCAAATATGAAGGAAGTGGTTAAGGCTGAGGTTCTTAAACTATTGGATGTGGGTATCATATACCCTATATCTGATAGTCAATGGGTGAGTCCAACTCAGGTGGTTCCTAAGAAGTCCAGAATCACCATCGTACCCAATGACAATAATGAACTCGTGCCAACTAAAGTTACTACTAGTTGGAGAATATGCATTGACTACAGGAAGTTGAATACCATCACGAGGAAGGACCACTTCCCTTTACCCTTCATTAATCAAATCTTGGAAAGTCTAGCTGGTCACTCGTACTATTATTTCCTTGATGGGTATTCGAGTTACAACCAGATAGAGATAGCCCCTGAAGATTAGGAAAAGACCACGTTCACATGTCCTTTTGGCACCTTTGCTTATCAAAGAACGTCATTCGGACTGTGCAATGCCCCCGCCACTTTTCAGCGATACATGATGAGTATTTTTTTGACATGGTGTGGCAATATCTAGAGGTCTTCATGGACGAATTCTCTGTCTTTAGTCCATCTTTCAGTGAATGCTTAGAGAATCTTAAATGTGTGCTGAAAAGATGTGAAGAAAAGAATTTCATACTCAATAGAGAGAAGTGTCATTTCATGGTTCGTAAGGGAATTGTCCTTAAACATATCATCTCTTCCAAGGGAATTGAGGTAGATAAGGCTAAAATTAATCTTATCTCTAACCTACCTCCACCCAAGAACATACGAGACGTGCAATCCTTCTTAGGACACGCCGGCTTTTATAAGAGATTTATAAAAGGACTTTAGTCATCACTCTCAGCCTTTGTGTAATCTACTTCAAAAGGTGCACCATATGAGTGGACTGAGCAATGCTAGCAAGCTTTCACTAAGCTTAAGAGTATGTTAACCACTTCACCTATCATGTAGTCATCTGATTGGAGCCTTCCTTTTGAACTGATATGCGATGCGTCTGACTATGCTCTCAGGGCAGTTTTAGGCCAGAGAAAATAAAAGAAGCCCTACGTTATTCATTACGCAAGTAGAACTCTAAATCATGCCTAAGTGAACCACTCGACTACAGAAAAGGAAATCTTAGCCGTAGTGTTCACTTTTGAAAAATTTAGGTCCTACTTAATCAGATCCAAGATCATCATTTACACAGATCATGCGGCGCATAAGTATCTTCTTTCTAAGAATGATGTTAAGCCCCACTTGATTAGATGGATCCTCCTACTCCAAGAATTCGATTTGAAAATAAAAGATAAAAGGGGAGTAGAGAATGTAGTGGCTGACCATCTTTCCTGCCTTGATTTCCTTAATTCCCTTGAGACAACACATATAAATGATATGTTCTCTGACGAACAACTGTTCAAAGTCTCCCATTCACCTTGGTTTGCTGATATTGCTAATTATCTTCCCACAAGTTTCACGGCAACACATTAGACTGCGCAAGATAAGAAAAAATTCTTCGCCAAGGTGCGTAAGTTCTTCTAGGTGATCCATATTTGTTTAAATATTGCCCAGACCAAATCTTAAGGAGATGTATACCAGATAATGAACACTAAAGTGTCATCTACTTCTGTCACTCTCAAGCCTTTGGTGGTGACTTTTCTGCTAAAAATACCATGGCCAAGATTCTGTTATGTGGCTTTTACTAGCCCACTATGTTCAGGGACACTCATGAGTTTTGCAAAGCTTGTGAGCATTGTCAGAAATTGGGAGCATTGTCCCATCGAAATATGATGCCCTTGAACCCCATTCTTATCATAGAAGCATTTGATTGCTGGGGCATCGATTTCATGGGACCATTCCCCCAATCCTTTAGAAATCTATATATTTTGTTCGCCGTAGACTATGTCACTAAATAGGTTGAAGCGATTCTATGCCGGAACAATGACCATCAAACGGTCATTAAATTCTTTAAAGAAAACATCCTTTTCCGGTTCGGAACGCCTCAATCCATTATTAGTGATGGGGGCTCATACTTCTGTAATAGGCTATTCACGAACTTAATGAAGAAATATGACATCTCCCATAAAGTGAGCACTCCATACCACCCATAAACAAGTTGGCAAGCTTAGATTTTCAACAGAAAAATTAAACACATCTTGGAAAAGTCGGTCAACCATGACTTTCAAGATTGGTCAATTCGATTGACTGATGCCTTATGGGCTTACCGTACCACATTTAAGACCCCTATTGAAATGTCTCCCATTAGATTTATTTATGGGAAAGCTTGTCACTTGCTGTGGAGTTGGAGCATAGAGCCTACTGGAAAATTAAAAATCTGAATTTCAATTTGGACAACGCTAGCTCGCGATGCAAACTTCAGTTGAATTAACTTGAAAAAATCTGGAACGATGCGTACGAGAACTTGAGAATTTACAAGGACAGGATGAAGGTATTTCATGACCAACACATTCTTCGTAAATCATTCACACCAGGTCAGAAAGTCCTTTTGTATAATTCTCGATTACATCTCTTTCTGGGTAAACTCTGATCTCGTTGGATTGGCCATTTCATTGTTACCAATGTTTATCCTCATGAGGCTGTCGAGATTTGAAATCCAAACAATGGAATTGAATTCAAAGTGAATGGATATCGATTAAAGCCATTTGTTGAGAAATTTGATTTAGAGGATATGTCCATACCTCTGAATGATCCTATTTATCAAGACTGATCTCCTAGTCTGACGGAGGTGTAGTTAGGTTTTCTGTTTTCCATTCTAGGATAGTTTGCTTTATGCCATTTTAGGATAGTCAGCTTTATGCTGTTCAGGACAGGGTGATTTCCATTTATTCTAGGAAAGTTTGTTTTTTGTTATTTTAACTCTTATACTGACCCACTCTCACGTTAAGACCATTGGAAAAGCCTCTTGATTCCTTCCTCGGGTACTACCTTTCCATCACTTCTCCTTTATTTTCGTTGTCTCATGTGCACTGCATGCTTATATCTTTTACATTGAGGACAATGTAAATTTTAGGTTGGGGATGGGAGATTAGGATACCTAATCAGTGTTTTCTTGGTCTTAAAAAAATGTGATTTTTTTTAATTTTTTCTGAAAATTTTGTAAATTCGAGTGATTTTGAAGGCCATCCTTGGTTTAGAAGTATAAGATACTTAATGTTGGTGATTTGTGACTCTTGGATTCAGTTACCCATTAGATTTCACTGTTAAGTTCGAATTATTAATCCATGATTAGAAGTTTGAAACATTTATTGAATCATGATTTCACATGTCACATCTAGCTTACACACTAAGGTGTCCGTTTAGTATTGAATTGTTAACTTGGTAATCACTAAGCATGGAAGGAACCAACCTGGAAAAATTTTCCATCATGTTCAATGAGAAGAATTGAAATAATAATAATAATAATAATAATAATAATAAATAAATAAATAAATAAATAAATACCCAGCTAAAAAAATAGTTATTGTCGAAAACGGCTACCTATTAAAGATCTTTAAAAAGGTTGACATAGCATGAAAGCCATCAATGGAAAATCAAAAGCTGGAAGAATGAAAAGATGAACTGTAAGGCAAGTTTTGGTTTAGGTTTTGGTTGTCCTTAATGCTCTTTTGATTATCAATGTTATCATGAAAATTAAGAATTGAACCTTTGATTGTGATAAGTCCAGATTTCACTATGCACCCGTGGAACTCAATGTTTAGAATTGTTCTAATTTCTGGATTAATACTTTGAACTTGACTACGAAATTTACCGAGTGCTATAGTTTAGGAGAAAATAATGCTCAACATTGATGAATTTAGAAACTCTATTATTTGGATTGTTTTAAAGCCACTTGAGCATATAGAAATTGTCTTATGGTTCTTGAAATATTTTTTGCATACTTTGCTCTGGACTAGCAAAATTATGGTTGGGGATTGTGTTGAGGGTCAAATATTGCACATTATCCCCTATTTATTACTTGGTTTTATGAACATGATAATGCTTAATGTTCTATTTTACTCATGTTTGTGTTGCAAGGTGAATTTAAGAGCTTGGATTGAAAAGGGTGCTAAAAGCATGGATTTGATGCTCAAGAATCACCAAGGCAAGGGATGGATCTTAGAAGGCCAAGATTGAAGAATTCACATGCTAAAGATCCAAGAAAACCAGGTGAGGAATGAAGAGCATTGAAGACATGAAGTGAAGAAAAGGAATCTTGAAATTGTCCTGAAAACAAACATATTCTTGAAAGTGTCTTGAAGAAGCATATTCTGAAATGCTGGGGCATTCTGTGAAATTGTGCAGAGTGAAGCCTATTTTGAGAAGCTGCGTAAATTTGAGGTATTTTTAGAGTTGTTCAACTAGATGCGAAAGTTGGAGTTCTACAACTATAAATAGGATTCCCAAGGATGTTCCTAGGCATCGGACATATGGAGGAGCAAGAGAAGAGAGAGAGAGAGAGAGAGAGAGAGAGAGAGAGAGAGAGAGAGAGCGTGGTCAGCCGGCTAAGTTTTTCTTCTCCTTCTTCTTTAGTTTTCTTCCTTTAATGTTTTTAAGAGATTTTGAGTTCAGTCATGTCTATGATTGGCTAAACCTCTTAGCTAGGGCTAAGAGGTGAAGCTTGTAGTGTGATGGGTTTGATCTATGACTTTGATTCATGTTTAAGTTGAACTATCCTTGATTTTAGTTTGATTATAATAAATACTTTTAGTTTTTAATGGTTTGTTGTGACTTAAATTACAATAGATTTACGATAGCTTTGAGTATGTTCTTTTCATTATCGAGGTTATGAACTTGGGAACCCTGTTGTTCACCATCATCTCTTGGACATGGTTAGGTGATGGAATTCTTCCTAACGTTCATAATTCTCCCAGATTGGTTGTGGATTGGTACATTCTGTTGTTTGCTTTGTCTCATGGGCATGGTTTAGTGATGGAATCAATTCTAGTTCTAATACCTTTCATCCATTGAGAACTAGATCAAGGGAAGTTCATATTTGATTTTTAATGAATTATCTTCCAATTGGATGAAGATGGAACTCTGATTCCAGTTGTGTTTGTGAATCAAGCATAGATCTCCCTGATCTCTACAAGTGGATCCTTAGAAACCCTAGTTTCTCACCTTTGAATTTTACAAGTTTTAGTTTAATAATTCACCATTAGTCTCTTACATTCTCTTGATTTAGATTACATCTTCTTCTAGTTCTAGTTACTTGTAGAATACGTACAAAGTTCAGTCCCTGTGTATTCGACCTCAGTCTTACCGAGATTATTACTACATTGCGAACCTACACTTGGGTTTGTGAACAGATGTGGTAGCCTATAAAATGGTAAATAATAGGAACTTCAAGGTCAAATAAGTCCAACATAGTTGACTTTTGAGGGGAGCCACAGCTGTAGCTCTGGGCACATCTTTTAAGAAGAGGCAGTAATCCGATTACCGCTGGTGGTAATTGGATTATCGCCTCACTCTGGCGCACAATTTTCGAGAGGAAGCAGTAATCCGATTACACCACTTACTATTCTTCTCTGAAACGCAGCCAGCTAGTTCGTTCTTGCCTGTAGAGCGGATAAAGGCTTGGCTTTGAGGTTTGGGCTTGGAAACGGCTCATGTATGACTTGACTTAGGTAGTGGCTTGGGTATGGCTCGGCTTAGGTAATGGCTTTGCTTAGATAATAGCTTGGCTTCAGCTAGGGTTTGGCTTAGTCTTAGAAATGTCTAAAGTTTTAGGTAGGGTTTAAGATTAGTTCCTAAGGATCATCCATGCTTTGTCAAGTTGCTAGCCTGGGTGAGGTGTCTATAGACACCCCTCTTTGGAAGAGGTTGCATGCAACCGAATGCCAAAGCGAGTGGACACACCACCCCTTTAGTCAGAAAATACTATGTTATGTACATGTTGCCTATCATAGTATCATTGTCAGCTTACTGTCAGTAATAGCATCGGAGGATAATTTTGAAAAGTAGTGCCCTAGTGCTTCGTGGCCTTATGGGGAACCCCTACTATCTGGACCCGTGATGTTCCTTCGTTACGTGATCACCCTAAGAGTACTTGTTCTATTTGATCATCAAAGTGGTTAGCTGCTCTACACTTTTTGAGGCCTTACAGGGAACTCACTACGCCGACTTGGACTCGATCATACTTTCTAAGCATCCCGGACTAGGTATGTGTAGGTGACCCTTTTTCCATGCATCCTTCTGATTTTGATACATCATTTACAACTAATATTTCCCACTCTTTTAAAATGGTTACTCTAATCAGGGTTAGATCGAATTCACCATCACTCGCATTTAACTTCATCGTTGCACGATTGTCCTGTCATTATGTCCAGGCCGACTGTGCTTGTATCACATACAGATTCGCCAACTCCCAAGAAAACCGAAAATTGTTGAATCTTATTTTGTTATTGCGTTGGATGCCACTGAGAATTATAGAAGCCTCCTAGTGCCTTAGATATCGAGTGTTATTTTTTTCACAAACATTGTTTTAAAAACTATCCCACATGAGAAGCTACACTCCCTAGGGGTTTTATTGCAATGGCTTTTTTTACATTTCTTAGCCGTCAAAACGATCCAACCAATTTCACTGGTGGGCGTCTTCGTCTGGTTTTTATTTTGGCCTCCAATTTTTTTAAAATTTTGAATAAGTCTGGTCCTTCTTCACTATGGATAGTGGGAATGATCAAGGCCATTTTTTTTATCGAGAATGATTTTTATTTTTATTTTGAATTTTTTTAAAAGGAACCTACCTGTATATCAATGATCTGTAGGGTTTTTATTGTGAAGATTTTTTTGGAATGTGTTTAAAAAGTTTTGTGACCTCCACTGCGGGTTCCATAGGACTTTCACCAGATATGGTTTTTATTGAAACTGTATAAAACATCGGTTAAAAATATATTTTGTGATTTTTTTAAAAAAAAGGATCTAATCTATCGTTTGGCACTCTAACGGCTGCGATCGAGATTGGCGCCGCTGGGATACATTTTTTTTTCTAAGATATCCTATCTGTCATTTCATGATCCAACGGTTGCAATCAAGATTGATTTTTATTGAAATGTTTTTGTAATTTTCCTCTATTTTCCTCAAATTTTCTCTCTTTTCTTTTTCTTGAATTTTCTCTCTTTTCTTTTCTTCCCCTCTTTTTTCTATTTTTTCTTAAATTTTTTGCACATTTCCAATTTCAAATCTCACCTTTCCTCTTCCTTTTTTCCATTACCTACTGGTCATTCCTCTTCCATCTGAGCACCAAGAGAGTGCATACCAAACTAGGGGTTTTCTTGCTCTCTTCTATCCTTTCTTTATGTGACATATTATGTACTGGACTCTTTTTCATGAAATCTTCATTTGCTTGTACTACTATTGTGTTCAGATTCTGCTAATGGGCCTTTGGTGGGCCCATGATGATCGTACCACTCAACGAATCCTTTCTTCTCACAAATACTTCTTTTCATCTTTTAATGGTCAAGGGAGGATTGTTGGCCAATTTTGGCTTAATTGGTGCTGAAGCGGTAATTGGATTACCGCTTGCTACGTCATCTGATTGACCATTGACATTTTGACAATATTTTCGTGCGTGGAGAAAGGGGGCACATTGGTCGAGATGGGGTGGTAATCGGATTATCGCCAATGGTAATCAATTACTACTTCTGATCGACTTTCATTCCAATGACTGGGGCGTTCTTCCCCAAAACTCAAATTTGTTCCCTGTCTCATTCGTGTGTCATAGACCTCTTCGAAAATCTCTTTTTGCCCCCTTTTCTCCTACATTCTCTCCTTTTCACTTGCCCTGTCTCTCTCTTGTCTTCTTCTTTTTCTCCTTTTCCATGGTTAGTGGTGAGGGTAGCTCTTTTGGCCCCCCAAATGTGGAGTTTTTGAGATACACCATTGAAGGTACTGAAGCATCTTGTAGCCATTTTCATGGAGAGATTGTGAGAAGGGAAAGCATCTTTATAGGTGAAGCCATTAATGGGGGTTTGGTGGAGCCTTTTGATGAAGTATATGCCATTGATGAGGGAGCTCTAACCACCATTAATGGAGGGATGGGTATTGAAGAGGTGTTGGGTGATGGATTTGGGGAGGAATGGGTGATTATGGTTTAGATGAGTCCATAAAAGGTGGGCCATTAGGTGATGAGTTCTGAATTTTAGGAGATAATTTTGGTATGGGTGGACCAATCGGGTAGTTGGATGGCTTTTCCACGACTTGGATGTGAGGGTGATACCAATGGATGGCTTGGATTTTTTTTTACGTTGGTAGGATGGTCGTGATGGGTGGTATGCATTTGGGTGATGGGATGGTCATGATGGGTGGTGATGATTTTAGATGGCCCGGATGGCATAATACCTGAGACAGGTGGCACTTTGGTGGATCTGAATGTCAAGATGATGTTAATCAACTGTCTGGATCATTTTGGAGATGGTGGGATTGCCATGATAGGTGGTGCCCCCACATGTCCTTCTTAAAGATCAAATTCTTCACACCATTGGAAAAATTAGACCTTTTTCGCTTCGTGGTTTGTGATTTTTGGGAAGAACTCTGGCACCTACAATACAAAAATGAGAGAATTAACTAAGAAACCGGGGAGTTAGAGTATCTGTAGAGATATTTACCTTTCAATGATGATTATCAGGAGACCGTCGCTTATGAAAGGCCACTAAAGAGGATCAGGGAATTTAGGAATTTTATTTACAAAAATCCATACATACCTTTATCTTTTATACATGAATGGCCGTAAAGGGGAAACTTGTATTTTTCTCAAAGGGATGAGATAATATACAAAAAATGAAAATAAAATGATTTTTTTTGCGCCATGTCTGTTTGTATGTGCTTGTGTTTGAACTTGTGCCTGGATGGTGGAATCAGAACATTGGACTCAACCCACGTTGAATCCGGTATCCTGAGTTGTCTATTAGGGATCCCAATTCCTTAAGAGTAAGCGCATACTAGAATCTTGCCCATTGGATTTAGGTAGAGTCTGACAGAATTTCGATCCAGGACTTATCTTTTCCTCACACTTCTTCATTTTGCTCGTTGCCTTGACTTCCTCTATACCTGCTTTTTTTTCTTTCTTTTCTTTTCTATCTATTATTGCCTGTAGTGCCCTTTCGAGTTTTCACCATGACTGGCTTTCTCGTCATTTTTGCCAATGGTGCCCTTTCAGATTTTCACATCCCAAGTTTTTGCTCTTGCTTGCCCCTTAGCAGTTGTGCTCTTTTTACCCTTGGTGCCCTTTCAGGTTTTCACCAAGTTCACTACGTGCCCGTTGTTTTTTACTCGAGGTGCCCTTTCGGGTTTTCACCTAGTCCATTTTTCTTAGGAACGCTATTTTCTTCTGATTTTTCTTTTTTCTTTTTGAATAACAGAGGTGAGAGGCCAAATTTCATTCATTAATTATCGGCCAACCGGTGAGCTGCATGACTTTGTCTTCAATCACGACCTTGAAGTTGTTGACATTGGGTTAAACTATCCTGAGGGGAAATGGGTTGGTGACTTGTGTTCTCACTCATCGGGTTTGACTCTTTTTTTGCTTCTTTTTTGGACTTTATGCTTTTATTCATCCATTTTTTCTTCTTTTTCTTACCCCTTTATTTTTTAAAACACTTGTTGGAGGGAAGGAATGATAGTGGAATGTACCTCAAGATGCTAACCTCTTGTCGTTTGGCTTTAGCTTTACGATTATAGTTGTTTACATAATCAGGTAAGATTACCCGTGATAGATTTTTACATTGCCGATGTTGATGGGTTCTAGATGATCTTTGCCCCTAATGATGGTGAGACGAAGGGTACCTCCTGTAAGAACTCCGCGAATGATCAGCGAATCATCCTAAGATGGCTTGGACTTGCTCATTAGATCTAGTAGGTGCAATGATAAGATATGCATTATTACCATGTTGTTGACCTTCCTTTTCAGACATGCTAGTCATTGGTTATAGTGATCCTCTTTTGATAGAGTCATGAGTGGCTTACCACATCATGCTCTTTATGTCTGTAAGATGCAGTTGTTATATTGAGCTTACCACCACTCACTTCCTTTGACTTCTCTTTTCATTCACATCCATGATGTAGAATGTTGTTGCCACCTGCTTTTGTCTGCTGTGAGAATGTACTCATGACCATCGAATGCCTTTGGGTTCACTCTTCCAATGATGTCAACACCCCACAATGAGAAAGGGCTAGGGTGTTGCTAGGTTATAAAGACTCGAAGGATGCACATGCATCTATTATACAAGCTTCAAATACTTAAAACACTTCCTAATATGCTACAACAGTCTATCCCTAGCGTTCATATGTAACAACTCAGTCACAAGTTCTTATTGGATATCCCATATTCATTTATGCATGGGCCGCCTACTCCATTGTGGACTTCAGACATGATCTTGATAGCTTCTACTTAATGGGCTTGTCTTCAGGCTTCATAGCAGATGGTGTATGACTAACTCTTCATTGGATCTAGGTAAGGCTTCATAGGAGAATGCGAGGTTAAATAGCTTTGACCTCAAGAATTATGTCATCCTCTACTTGTATTCAAGAGGCGAGGATCTCTTGATGCGAACTTTTCAAAGGAGCTCGCGGAATCCCAAGTTCACAATTTTGAAATCATTCACAACGACATTAGTCTTTGTTTTGGACTATTTGAGGGAATCCCCTAGCTCGAGAGCCAGATCGTCATCTTTCACATCCTAGGCTTTATCCAAACCCATGAGTTTAAAGTCTAACTCTAGATTGAAATCATACAAGTTGACTTCGTACTAAGCACTTTAACGAACAAACTTGGCACTCTAATTTTTGAAAGATTTCTAGTGTTTTTGTGTTTTGAGAAAATTTTGTAGTTTTTGGATTTTAGCAAATATCTTAATGTTTTGGCATTTTAAAAATATCTAGATTTTTTTATATTTTGAAAATATCTATTTTTTTGTATTTTAAAAATATATGGTGTTTTTGGCTTTTGGATCTTCTGATTTTTTAGATTTTTTTAAGGGACTCGACCAAGACGGCGATGTGAGCTAGGGATTGCCTGATTCAACTCAAGGAGCCAAGCATTATTTGATTTTATTGTGCCATTATGGGGACTGCGAATCAACTACTGCCCTACACTCCCTCTCCTCAGGAGGCAAGGCCAAAAGGATCAGTACGTGGGCCCTCACCGTCATGCCCAAATGTCATGATGAATTCAGGATTGGGTTCTGAGTTGGTGTTTGATGTGATTTCTCTTAGCTCATCCCCGATGTATTACGACTCTTTGGATTCTTTTAGCTCAGGTGAGACCTAGACCCTCATCCAGTTAATCAGGGGCAAATCTTGCCCCTTGCCCAAGTCCTCTTCAAACAGCTTAGTTAAGCTCATTTTGCTCATTTGATCCTCTACGGTGGATCCCAACCTATTAATGGATAGATGATCCCTTCTTTAAGGGATCTGATTGATGCATGGATGAAGGGATCATCCTCCTCTTGCCAACTTTGCCCTCCTTCGATACATGTGTGCTTTGTTATCTCACCCATAGTTTAATCCGATGGGACATACAAGAGGAAGGTAATTCACAGTCTCAAACTTGAGACAATGGTATGAGATGTCCTCACTAGAGCATTATATGTCTATAATCGAGATATGTAGCTCTTGATGGTTAGCTGCTTTATCAGGAAAGTATGTTTGGGATCATCCAGAATTGTCAGCACCTTGTCTTTGAAAATGTACTTGGCCTTTTGGTGAAGAGTCGAAGAGATAGCCTCGACTTTGTGGATCCAAGATCGATCAGGGAGGAGATGAAATGAAGCTATGATGTTGAAGACCTGAAAAGTGATGGTTGATGTTTTGGGACTAATCAGAATCTTGACTTCATTCTCTCCCTCGACCTGTCTCATGGAGGCAAGAACCACCAATCGTAAACTCTTCTCTTGAAGGATCGAAGACTGGGTAGAGTTATGCAAATCCCTTTGAGTAGCAGAATGTCCTTCCCGGAAAGTCACCGCATGACTGAAGTTAGGCCCTGATTTTGTCAAGGCATGCAGCATGTTGACCGGAGAAGGGGCATTTTCTTGGAGCATGGCAGTTGGAGTAGGGGTCAGATAAGCAAATGGTGCCCCTTACAAGACAGAAGATGTGTAGACCGGACTGATTGGGCATGCCTCTTATAGACTTGGGGACATGGAGATTGGACTTACTGGAAATGACCCTTGCATATTTAAGGGTGCAAAAATTGGACTGTTGGGTATTCCCCTTGCAAAATCGGGGGTGGCAGTGATTGCATGGATGGATTAGACTGAATGGCAAGGTAATTCCCCTTGGATGATATTAGTGGCTGGGGTGCCCGATGAGTTGGGGCCTACTTGATACAGTGGCAGGGGATTCTAGAGGATGTGTTTGGTGGCGGAAACAGCAGGAGAGGTAACAATAATCCTTTGGTTGTCAATTAGATATTGGACCGCAAGCTTTCAGGGTAAAACAACGGTATGTTGTGTGGCCTTGGGATTGGTGGTATGCATAATATTCATTCTCATTACAGTTTGGTGGTAAAGGGTTTGGTGGGGGCCTAGGCAGTAGTGGGGTAAGTATTGAAATTACGGGTAAACCGCTAATTGAAGTACGAAATTATGCCTAAGTGTTCTAAAGGAGGGGTGAATAGTACTTTTAACACTTTAATCCTACGTAAAAATTAATGCTACTAATTAAAACAGAAGTAAGGTGGATTAACATAAAACTATTCACACTCAAAAGATAGGATAGTGAAATGTACAATAGTTGCAACTCATCAAACATGTAGTGTGCAGAAATTAATCATATCATGAATCAACACAACATAGACAAAAGCATGCATCACAAATACAACGATATATAGTGGTTCAGCCTACTCCACTCCCGACTAACGCACTCATCCCCATGAGTGTATTGGATTTCACTATCCAATGGTTTTAAATCAGGTTAACTATAAACCTTTACAACCTACACAAGGTTAACTAAGGTGCCTACACAAGATAACCCTAAGTGCCTACACAAGGCAACTCACAATGCCTACACAAGCAAACTATAATGCCTACACAAGGTAGTAGATCTTACATAATGACTTTACACGTATTCTCCCATTGGAGACCTAAGAAAGGTCTTAGCAAGTTTATGAACCAAACTCTGAATCTCACACAAGGAAATAACTTCAAACTTGATGGACTCTATTACTTCCTTGTAAGTGAGGAGCCCCATTTAGCACATGCTGATGACGATCTTCTTGTTGATGAAACATCTTCAGATCCCTTGAACTGCAACAACTTATGGATGCTCCAATCGAGGTACGACATTGTTGGGTTAGGGTTTGGTTCGATCTTCTCTAATTAATGATGGGGTCTTTAAGAACTAGAGAAGATTTCCAGAAGCTATGCATTCAAGGATCCCAGCACAATGATTTTTCATTAAAGAGTGTTGCTGGATGATCGATGAATGTCGGAGTTCATTCTTCAATCCAAGCAATGAATATACCAATAAATGTGTTTAAGCCATGGATTGCATGATGAACTCCTATGGGAAAGAGGGCTTAAGAGGATGGGTAACAACTAAGGTAATAACTCTCTCAAATCTCTCTTCAATACTCGTTCAAAAAGCCAAGAAGCAACCCAAGTGTTTATATAAAGTCGAATCCCAAGGGAAAAAAAATGGACAGAAATCTGTTATTATCAATGCCATCGAAGGGTCTTTGATGCCATTGAAGTTTCCCTTGATGTCATCGAACCTTCTTCAATTTCATCGAATTTCTGAACTAAGGTTTTCAAATAAGTGCATAACAGATTCTGTCCATATTTTAATGCCATCAAACAACCTTTCGATGTCATCAAAATTTGAATTTCAATGTCATCGAATGGCTTTCAATGCTATCAAAAATATATGATTTTCCTTGTAAGGCTGGACAAACTAGTCCAATTTTCGATACCATCGAACTGTGTTTGATGCCATCGATAACTTACTCTAATGTCATTGAAAGGGATTTGATTATATTGAGTATACTTAGAGTTTTTCAAAGTTTGTTGGAGAACAAGTGGCTTTTGATCTATGTCATCGAAGTGGGTTCAATGTCATTGAACTTCATTCGATGCCATCGAACTTATCCAGGACTTTCACAGTTTGGTTGTCGGACTATTAGGCCTCTATTTTGATGCCATCGAAGTTGCTCGATTGCACTTTAATTGCAATCGATAGAACATGAATTTTACCTATATGCTTCTATCTCTTTAAACTTAAAACAAACTCTAATATAAGCTTACCAAAGGTTTTACAAATACGGTTTTGGGCAAGTTTAAATTTATTTTAAGTGGGTGTTTTACCTGATAAGGTTTGGTTGGGAGGTGAGGCGTAATATACCTGTAAAGGACACTCAATTTCTTCAACTTGGTGAGTCTTTAGTCTTGTAGTCATATGGGGCTCACTTGACACTACAACTCAACATTCATGTATATTAACAAATAAGGGCACTTTCAAGTATTTGCCTTTGGACTAGCGCGACTAATATCTCGCTGTAAGTTTGGGCTATTAGTGTGAATCACCTACACTACTAGGCCATCCCCATCTATTGACCCTGGCTGGGGTACTGAGGAATCTCCCTTTGTTGTTATTGTTGTCCCTGTTAAGGGGCGAATGGAGCACCTTGAGTAGAGGCAATAAGATTATCTTCTTCTGTTGGATTAAGGACAAGAACACTTTTATTACCGTTCTCGTATCCAGTGGGCCTTTCTTCCACTATCTGTTGTACCAAGAAGGCCTAATGAGGCCACTAAGGGAAGATCATCCCAGCCCTTATTTCGGCTTTGTAACACCCCATATCTTCTATACTCTGTTGTTGCTATAATATACTCGGGTGTTGCTATAGAGATCTAAATAACTTTATACATATGTGAGAACACATGTAATTTAGACCACACACCTCCATCCAACCATTCTCAATCTATCCATCTTGACCATTAGATTCAGACTATGATAGCCACAAAATATTTGTAAGGTACAATTTCGAGGATGAAATTCTTTTTAGGGGGGAGATTGTAACGACCCAAAAATAATTTCTCTCTTTACGTAAATTTTCAATTTAAATAGGACGTACCACCACCCACTTGAAACTAACAATTCCAACTAAAAACCACTAACTGACTTTAAAACCACCCCGTGATACTATCTAACACAACTAAACAAGAGCTAACTAATGGCAGCCTATACACATCAAGAGAAACCTCTAAGTTCGATCCCTTTTCAAGGACAAAAACGGACTGATCATCAGTCCAGAACAATTTGGAAACCTTGCAAGGGAATCTAGCAGCCTAGATCTCACCCACAACTAATTAGGACTTACCAAAACAGCAATTTGGGGCGTGTTATGACCTTCCAAGGCTGATGGATGGAGTTGATCGGCCTAGACCAGATCATGGGACCCACATTTGATATGTGGGTGTACATGAAATTCATACATACGCCGTGCACGAAATCTCCACCTCAGGTCAAAGTCGCTTTAACCCGATGGAATTCACGAAACTAAGGAAATTTAAAATTTCCTCCCGCCCAGCGCTGCTCCAAAACTGACCATCCTTTTGGGGGTGCAGAGGACCACATTCCGAATACGAAAGATCGATCCAAACTGTCTATATGATTGGTTGGGCCCCATCAACCCTAACCTCACTTAGTTTAAGGATTGAAAACCACACACGAAAGCACGAGCAGCGACCGGTAGAGAGTTGCGCACGGTGGATGCTGACGAGAGAAGTATAGCCACGCACGCCATCCTTTTGGTTGATCTGACTGTTAAGAGCCGTCGGGTGGAGGCCACATATGCCCGGGAAAGCCCCATCAGCCCTATGATTTCCAAAAATACGCCCCTACTTGGCGGATTGTGGAAGAAATCTTTCCACTTATAGTAATGGCACATCTCACCCATCCATTTTCATCTAGAAGCTTCCTTAGAGTCAATCTGGGACGTTGAGAGTAGGGCTACCTGTTATATCTTGTAAGAAAGCTGAGAAATCGACGAGACGCAGCCATCTCTCTAACCGACCCTTAACTTAACAAATGTAGAAATCAACGGCCATTCTTCACCGTGCAATGGGCCCCACATTGTATTTAAGCCTTATCAGGACCGTCCAAATGTCCCTGATCTGAAGATAAGCCACCCATTCAAAATCTACCATTTTTGTACATCATCTTCCTCGAACCAGCTGAGAAACTCACTTTCTGCAAGAGTGACCCATTCACCCATCCGTGATGTCCATCGTGTGGCCCACACCATCTAAAGTCCATCAGGGAAAATTGTATGGGCTCATGCTTAAGATCACATTCATTGGGCGATCCGAACGGTGAGCCATTCTCAGTTGCTTGTGTTAACCAACACACTAATCCTAGTGATTAACTGTAGAACCGTCCAGAAAGGGAACGACTATCAATAGTCGTTCTATTAGGGTATATCTCAAGAAAGAAAGAGAAAAGAAATGGAAAGGGAGTGTGAGATCGAGGGCCTGTCATAGCTGGTGCAAGTTGCATGACCAGTTGCAACTCGATTCAGTGTGTGACCCGTATGTAGTGAAGATAACAGAGAGAGTGAAGTGAGATTGAGTAAGATGGAGAAGGAATAGAGAAAAGAGAGAGAGAGAGAGAGAGAGAGAGAGAGAGAGAGAGAGAGAGAGAGAAGGAAAGGTGGGCATGGTCTACTACCGGAACGAGTTTCCAGTAGGCCCTGTTTCACGTTACTTAAATCCCTTGTCAACTCAGCACTTGAAACCGTGTCTGGGATTATGGATTTGAATCCCGACGAACCCGGAGCTAGCTCATCACATTCAAATCCTTTCAGCGTTCAAACGTCGTCCCTGGTCAGGTACTCATGCGCATCTGTCTCTGTTATTATCAAATTTCACCCAACCAACTGACTGGTTTTGCAGTCAGCTCAACTCGGTTACAAGCTAGGTGACTAAACCCCATTCCAACTCTATTCCAATGAGAATGACCTGTCTGCCTCCATGGAGGTGGTCGATTTTCTTCCTGGAGCTGGGACTGATGCTCCTAGTCTTGCTCTGGTTCGCCAGATGCTGAGGGTTGCATTACCTTTGCATTATGGCACTACCGAGTCGATGACTCGGGTTGCAGTGTAGGGGATTGGGAACTAACTCCAAACTGGGCCCATGAACGAGTCCCCTGACTGAGACAACTTAGATCAGACAAACCTCATCTAACCTGAGCTCTACCGCTCTTGAGGACGTGGGTTGTGGATAGTTCAAGCCGAGTCATCACTGAGTCAGTGACTCGGAACCAATTCTGAATTAGAAAATTCTGACTCAGTGGCACCTGGGATACAAGTTTCCCTGTCAGCCTAAACCCTCAACTCGTGACAACCGAGATGTGCCCATTTTGGGGCTGAACCAACAACTTTAACTAACCAAGTCAACACGGTTGTAACTCACCAAAGTCTCGCAATGGTTCATCCAGGTTCAACCAGCTATTGGTTACCTTGGAAGACCCTCCATCCTTCGATTAGTCCAAATCAGTAAGTAGAAGTTATATTCTATGTAACTACTAAGTTAAAATGTGAGTTAAAGATTAGAAATTAGAACTTACACTTGTTTGGATTTTAGGATCATCACACTCACCACTTAGGAGCGTTGCAAATCAGAGAAAATACCCCAAGGTGAGGAGCATCCCCCATAGCCTCTTCCATTCACTAATTTCCATGTGGATTACATCTCTAATGTAGAGAAAATTTTGAGAATTATTAATTCCTAGTTATCTAGACTTCCATGAAGAAATTGTTTTAATGTCGTATTTCCTTATAATTATGTGTATGATGTTTTGTCTTGAAAACTCCATGCCACATTTACAATTATTTACCTATGTGTATACCTCCATTTGACATGATGAGAAAAGAAAGCTTTCATACTAGATTATCTATGAATTGTGTAGTGAGACATTACCTTATGACTTTCCATATTCTCTAATCTCTAATTTTATAGGTACCATCATGTGGATAGTTCTTACAATATGGAAATGAGAATTTGTTTGCATGTGGTGTACAAAGTGACAATTGAAATTCCATCCTTCATAACTATTATTGATTTGCAATAAGATAGGAATTCCTCTCGTCATCTTTACATCATGAGCATGACTCTAATGAAACGACTTGGGTCTTACAAATTCTTATTTCATTGTGAGTTGTATAAAGTATGTGTATGGGTAGAGTCCTTAATGATTCAAATGATGTGACCTCACTTAAAAATCTACATGACACTTAATGAGCTCTCCTTTGAATGTATAGAAATTATGGAAGTCCATGTTGAACTCATAGTTGGATTCTCTTATTTGAAAGTTGAAAGTCATTCCTTTTCTATCAAAGTAATGTATATAGTGTCATGGTGCATAACATCCATGCATGACATGTGAGCTTTTCCGGGTGTTCATTGTAAGTCACAGCTTATTGGTTTGTTCAGGGTTCTATTAACTAAGTTCAACCATCAGGTTATGTGCATTTGCGCACTTTGGGCTGCTCTTTCATGAGGCTTTTTTGGGATTTTTTTGACCTCCTTGGGCATACCCCGGGTATTTTTCCAGGAGGTCGTCCTTGGGCGCACTCACCTTCATGGCCTTTTCCAGGTAGTTTATCTATCGCAGCTGGTCTTTTATTTTGACAGCTGGATGTGCATACCCAGATCTGTGACTTGAACATACATACATTCATGTAAACGCATATGTAGTAGTATTGCCCTATGAATTAGATATGAATTGTTAATCTATTTTGGAATGATATGTTATGGTTGAATCTATGAGGAAAATTCCCACTGAGTTTTCACTCACCAATCGTGTGGTTGCACCAAATAGACACAGGTATGATGAATAGGTGAAGACCCCTATGACGGGATTCCAGGGATGGCTGAGGTGGAGTTTGGTAAGGAAGAACTCTATGTGAATGTTGTTGAGCCATTGGAGCTCAGCTGATACTTTAGGACTTACTTGCTTTCATATTCCAGACTATGTATTTTGTTTGAGTTATAAAAATATTTCCCTTGTTGTGGGATTTCATTTTGCTCCCCTTTACATGTATTAAACTTCCTTTTGTTACTCTTGATATCCTTAATTTATGCAATGTTGCCTTACTCCATGTTATAGAATTTGCCGCTATTTAGACGTATGTTAGTCCACTTCATAAAGTAATGTTCGGGTCCTCAATGAGGAGCGACTATCCTCGGGTTTTGAGGACCAGGGTGTTACAGGCTTCGACTTGTTCCCCGGCGTGGATGAGTTGGGTAAAGTTAGCATATGGATATGAGACGAGGTATCCAGAAATACTTGGGTTTACCGAGTAGATGATCATGGAGATTTGCTCCTTGACGTCGATAGGTGTTTTCATTCTACTTGCCATGGCCTGCCACCGTCCAACGTAAGTTGATAATGACTCATCATTCCTCTGCCTTAAGGCAGCAAGATCCACCTTTCTGAGCACTACATTAATATTATAAATGAAATGATCAATGAATCTTGGGAAAGTTGTTCCCAAGTTTTAATTCAATGGTAGTCTAATGACGTGTACCAATCTAATGTAACGCCTTTCAAGGATTTCTGAAATAAATGGATCAACGCTCCGTCATTATCTGCCACAGTATTAAGCTTTCCACAGAATGCTTTCAAGTGATCCATAGGACACCCTACACTATCATTTCTTTTGAATTTTAATACCTCAAAGTCTTGAGGTATATTTACATCAAGGAAGGGACAAAGATCTTTGAACTTGGTGGGTAGGAGATCCAACCCTTACTGCTTCCATAACTTCCTTTGCATCTCTCGCAATTGCTCTCGGAGTTCTTCAATTTCAAAGAGACCAGATGAGAGGGGTATTGTCCCTTGGAATTGATTGGATCTCCTACTAGGAAGAGGATGTTGGAATTAGCTGGGATTCCTAGCTGTGGGAGGTTGATTTTGATAACGGTTCTCATTAGTGAGAGGTTACTGGAAAGGATTCTCAGCTGTGGAAAATTGGCCTTGAAGGTGACTCCATTTATGGGGAGGATGCTGCAAAGTTGAGATGACTAGGGCATTAGGCGATGATATATGTATAGTTTGGGCAACCTCTCTTTCAATACATTAGGCAAGAAGGTCCTGCAAAACCTTGAGATTTTGGGCCACATCGTCCATGGATGTGGTGGTTGTAATATTACTAGTTATGTTCTTAGGAGATCTGGGGGGTGCCTTTTAGGCACAATGGTTTCTTCTTTTTGGTTTGCCATGACAACTTTGTATCAAGTTAGCATGAGGTGAGTGGAAGCCTTGAATGGGTGCAAGTCAAAGATCGATGCTCATCTTTTTTATTTTTTTATGCAAAATATGAATGCAAATGTTTGCATGTAGAATATCCCTAAGATTGGATAACCACACTCTTTCGAGTCGAGTCTCAGCTAGTGCAAGCTAGCAAATCCATAGTGGAGTCGTCATTCTGTGCCACTCTGTGAAAGTTGAAAATTGACAACCACACTTTTTAACTTTATTTTGAGGAGTATGGGCTGATTTAGATTGATGATGTAGTAGACTTGGAGTCGCCACTAGCCAATTAACTCAAGATCCCGTGGTTGGCTAGAACCTGCAGAATCTATCAAAGCCAGAGAATTCAAGGATTCTCTTGTTTTTAAGTTAACTCCTGATCTGCGACCTGGGATTCCGAGTAAGGGACCTCAATTACAAAAGGGGGAGGTGTTAGGCACCCTCTCTGCCCGTACGGGTATATGGTCTTTAGTTCGTGTGGTAAGCTGATCTTAGGGGATAAGATGATATGATGTAAAGCATCAAAATGATACTAGGCAAACTCAGATTTCTGAGGTGGCAGAGTCCGAAAATTTGGCAAGCCACAGAGCATATGTCTAGAGAATGTCCAGAGGATAAAAGAGGTTAAGAGGAGATGTGGTGACACTAGAATGTTATATAAGAAGACTAGGCTACCATGAGTTTCTAATGTGATAGGATCCAGAGTTCCGGCAAGTTATGGAGCATACATTCGATGGCAACCTAAAGAAGCATGGGGGTCGAGAAGGGAAGTGGCGATTGATGAAATATGAATGTTAGTGATGATGACATGATCTTTGGCTTCCACTTGAAATGGCTTGTATGTTTAGGTGTGCCATGATTGGAAGGGTTGACCTAAGTGGGACTAGGAGGCTAAGAGAGGGTTGGAGGAAGCTAGAGGGGGTTGAAAAAGATGGGAGCTTAAAAACTCAAGCAATCCCTCTCACTCTCTCACTTACTCTCTCTTTCTCTCTCTCTCACTCTCCTTCTCTTTGTGGGACTTACTTGGTTACTGGTTTTTTGTTGTGAAATGAAAAGAGGATGATGTTGCGTCCTAGGATTAGTGGAGGGAAGGGAGATGCCACATGAAACTTTCTTATGGGTTAAATGGCTTGGTAAAATGGTAAATAGTAGGAACTCCAGGGTCAAATGGGTCCAACATAGTTGACTTTCGAGCAAAGTCATAGCTGTAGCTCTAGGCACATCTTTTGAGAGGAGGCGGTAATCAAATTACCACCTCGCTCCATGGCACAATTTTCGAGAGGAGGTAGTAATTTGGTTATCACCGGTAGTAATTGGATTACCGCCTCTTATTTTTCTTCTCCAAAACTCAGCTAATTGGCTCATTCTTGCCTAGAGAGCGGCTAAAGGCTTGGGTTTAAGGTTTTCGCTTGGAAACGACTTAGGCATAGCTCAGCCTGGGCAGTGGCTTGGGTATGGGTCGGCTTAGGTAATGGTTTGCCTTAAATAATGTCTTGGGTTCAACTAGGGTTTGGCTTAGGCTTAGAAATGGTTGAGGTTTTAGGTAGGGTTTAGGGTTTAGGTTTAGTTCCTAAGGATCATCCATGCTTCATCAAGTTGCTAGCTTGGGTGGGGTGTCTACATGGATATGTGGTGATGATATTTTGTGACTTGGGTACACTTGTGGTTCTGCTCCTTCACAAAATATCACCATAAAATCTTTATTGTAGGATCCTAGGATCAGAACTAGGCGTATGAGAGCTGAGCGTTGAGAATAGTGTACTACAGAGGTTGTCGGCACCGAATTCGGCGGCTGAAAATTTTGTGAGCCTGGTTCCCGAGTTTGGGGTGTGACACATAAGCCAAAAAATGAGGCAAATCTAACACTCAAGTGGCCCACACCAACGGAAACAGTGGCCCCGATATGTTTTTAATGATAGGTGTTTTTAATGGTAGTTTGATTCCTTAAATCTTTTGGTGTGGTCCATGTAAGCTTTGGATCTGGCTCATTTTTTTCTTGCCCTAAATTCAACTGGCATAATGGATAGACAGTGTAGATAAGCCATATACATCATGATGGGCCCTGCATATATTCGACAACATTCTCGGTTTTAGCACTAAAAAAGTAGGTGTTAAATCAAGCATTAGTAACAATGTCGTAATTACTGAAGGAAATAATTATTACCCATTTGGAATGTATTTACCAAGGATTTAGAAAATCAAATTTGTCTTTAATGTACACGCTATATACATGTTGTCCCAGCACGGGACCCACCTGTTATACATGTTTAGGTACACTGCCTACTCAATGAAGCCTACTTGAGGTAAATGTTTATCCTCAATGTCCTTCTGTTTGGCCATGGACATGACCCACATCACCCATGAACCGCTGTAATGCACAATTTGACGTCCACATCATTGGTACAGTTGCGTAGGCCAGGAAAAAAATGGAAAATACAAATAGTAGCTTGATTTTCAAACTTCTTGCAAGGTCCACTGTGTGAGGCTCATAATTCAGAAACTTAATGCATTAAGTATTGTTTAGGTTTCGACCCTTAACCATGGAAATGATTCATAGATTAGTGATTTAACCTTGTGACTTTTAAAGCCTAAGTTAGTTACTCAAATGCGTGTTAATTGAGACTAAATGGGCCTAGTCAAACTTAATCAATGACATTTAAAGAGAATACTTGCACATGAGAGAAATGAACCCTATTTGACTTATACAATGCTCACTAAATATTACGCATCATAACCTATGTTCAAGTACACTCCTAAAGAAATAATAGACGGATGAAATGTGCATGAATGCTATTATTCAGGTATATTGTTGTAATGTCCCGTAAAATTCCGTACAGAAACCCTAGTACATCCATGAGCAGAAACTGCAGAGGGTCGTACTAGCCCAAGTAAATGCCCTAATTATCCTATAATTGATGAATTTAGGATAATTAGACCCAAATACCTATTTTTGCTAATCACGAATGGGTAGTGTTGTAAACTTAGTTAATCCCAACACTAGTCCATACCAACGAGAAATCTCAAGGTTTAACTTATTCCAAAAATGTCTCGATTAACCGAAATAGGTCTAAACCATGCATTTAAGGTCCACTAAACTTGATGTAAAATAACGTCCACCTTGTTGGGCTTGATGTCCATCGTAGATATTGAGCCGAGATGGCGTATAGGATTGTTCAACTTTAGCGTGCAAGATGAGTGCATAGAATGTGTGAGTGCCTATAAGTGCTTATACTTAAGCACAATTAGGATTGTCAATTTTTGTAGTCCTGAAAGGAGCACAAGCACTCATAAAGATACTCTTCGACAACTCATAAAGAACTCGTAAAGACTCGATCAACATCTCAAGAAAGACTTAACATCTCAAGCCTTAAAAGCTTTACATGGTTTGAAGATGGGAATACTTTGTGTGTGTCAACCACCAGGTGGTATAACCTTAGATTGACCATAGGTAAGGTATATTTCACATGATATCATAATAACATATGATTGTAAGTAAAATACATTAAAGTTAGGCCAACCGAACTACCTTCGGCTAACCCAACATAATTTGGGCAAGTATACAAGAAGAAAGGTTTTTTTCCAAAGAAAGTTCGGCCAGCCCAACCTTGGAATCGGCCAGACGAACCTTTCTGCTTGGCTAACTCGAAGTATGTTCGGTCAAGTTTCTAGCAAGTTAAGATTTCGAATCTCATGGAGATTCGGCCAGCCGAATTTTTCAAAGATTTCATCCCGTGAAATCTGAATAGTCATTGGAACACAGTCATTGGAATTCGACCAACTGAACCTAAAATCGGGCCAACTGAATTTTCAAATCCTTTGGTTATAAATAGAGGCTTTCTCTCACTCATTCAATACGTGAAACTTAGAGATCTATCTTCTCAAGCAAAGAGTGAAAGTCCAAACCTCACTAAAGTATTTGTGTGGTAATTCTTATATTTGATTTAGCTTATTCTATTCTCTTTCTCAAGTTAGTTTAATTTTTTTAATAGAATAATCCATACTCTACTTGAGAATTAGAGAATTGAATTTGCAGCATTAGGGTATTGTTTATTACATTGAAAATATATTAGATGCTTATATTCTTTTTGGCTTGAACACATATACGGCTTCATCAATATCTCAAGAAATAAGATCGCTGCAATCAACCTACAGTTACGACTTCGACTCGCCAATTGAAGATAAGTACTGTATTTACATTATGTCATTTTGGGTTTTTCTAAGATAGCTTGGAAATCTTAGCGGGTTGTTTTATGGTGATCTTGTGAAAATCACAAAGAGGATTTTGTTGTGATAGCCCGTGAAAATTACAAGAACTGTATAAGGTTGTTAAGGTGACCCTGTGAAAACCTTGAAATAGTGAAAGCCAAAATTACGAGGGTAGTAATTTTAAGAGTGGATTAGGTGTTGAGTTTAAGCACCGAACCACTATAACTCTTTGTGCATTACGGTGATTGTTTAATTCTTTATATGCTTTCCTTGTGATTAATTATCTCTTGCTAAGTTTGATATTTTGATCTCAAAGACATTGTCAAATAAGGTTGTCCTGCCTAAATCTTTTCGCTGAAGGTTGTCTTACGAACTATTTGAAATCAAGATTTTAATACTCTAAGGAATTGAGAGTATTTGTTTTATAATTCCCCATTATATCAAAATATTTTGTATTGTCCTATTCACCCCCTTTTAGGGCATCTATAACTCATACTTTCAGTGCCTTAGGTGATAACCTGAATTTAAGTGAAATGATCACCTTTCGCT
This sequence comes from Magnolia sinica, assembly GCF_029962835.1. Lineage (NCBI taxonomy): Eukaryota > Viridiplantae > Streptophyta > Magnoliopsida > Magnoliales > Magnoliaceae > Magnolia > Magnolia sinica. The sequence goes on along the minus strand of NC_080577.1, from coordinate 44,518,837 downwards.
CTTTGCTAAAGTTGTAGCTTTTGGACCAGTAGATGGTGACCAAATTTAGGACATTGATCTAGATTATAACGCCACTCACATTCGTATAGTTGTAGCCCCAATTGATACCCAATGACCATCGATCTGAGTAAGGACCTCCCCATTAATCAGCACGTCTGATCATTGAATGGTAATATCCAAACATAGATCTCCTATTGGGACACCTAGCCCATGGCTTAGATTGATCCGTATACCTCCCCCTGTGTCCCAATGGCTTAAAACAATCTCCCATAGGGTTAATATAATGAATAATGGGCCATTCGGGCCATTTGCACCCATTCTAGCATTATATATAGCATTTCATTTCACACCCCCTCCCCCATACGAATTTTTGTGCCCTAATAGTGTAGAGAAAGAGAGAAAGAGGGGAAAGAAGAATAGAGTGAGAGAGAGAGAGAGAGAGAGAGAGATCAGAAGAGGTTTATCCTTCTCCTTTCAATTTACGTGTTAGTAGTCCCTGGATCCTTCATCGGAGTCTCTTCGGCGACGATTGGAGGTGAGTGTTGAGTCACACTTATGAGTCTAGGTCATATAGTTCTAATTGTCCCTAAATCTTACAAAGCTCACATACTTGTTTAGGTTTTTAGCGATCTTTTCTTAAAATCCTAACCCTAAAAGCATTCTAAGTCAGGTGAATCATCGCAAGGTGTGGATCATTACTCAGTTATCTTTTATCGACTATTGAGGGTCTCAGTTAATGATTGGCTGTTATAAATGGCTTAATATAGGATAACATGGTTATATCTCGGTTATATCTACAAATCTTGCTATTACTTCCTTGTGATTGTTTACATGCTCGATGAAATGCCTAAATAAATAAGTTTAATGATTTTAGTGTTTATGTATAATCTTAGTATAATTTTTTAATGATTATCAAGTCCTTAGTAAATGATTAGAACTACCTTCATTATTGGGTCAGTCGACAAATCGCCGGAATTAAGGTCAGTCGACAAATCATTAGAGCCCGTTCTACTACATCGGCATACAATCTAAGCTTAAGTGGAGTCAGCTTGTTACGAATTGACCCTCTCAGACCTCGCTCAAACTTCTTAGCTTTGTGAGCTTCATTTTGAATCATATATGGAGCAAAACGGGATAATTTAACAAATTTGGACTCATATAAGCCTATGATTATCTCCCCTGTTCTAAGCTTATGAATTCTTCTGCTTTCTGCTCTCTTACACACTTAGGAAAGTATTTCTCATTGAACTTTTCATAGAACATATCCCACGTCCATGTAGTATCACCTTCAATTGTTCTAGCAATTGTCTCCCACCAATGGTCAGCCTTTCGCTCTAACATGAAAACCACAAGTGTGACCTTCTACTCCTCATCACATCCTAAAACAGTGAATATCTTCTTTATTTGCTTTTTTCACTTTTCTGCCTACATAGGGTCCGACAAACCCTTAAAAGAAGGTGGCTTCAATCTCTTAAATTTCTCTACTAAGCCCCCAATGCCATCCAGCATAACTGAGGCGGCACCTCCATCATCGCGACGAATGTGCTGTCCAAGAATGGCCACCATGTTGCCTAAAACACGGAAGACCCCATCAAGTGACTAGCCAATTTCAGTGAACCCCGGTGTGGCCGCCATAGGACTAGCTCTACCTCTATCTCTATCTCTACACCGACACCCGGACATATTTTAAATCAAACAATAAGGTTTAGATGTCACATAAGGCCGGATACTAAAATACAATACTATAAGTTAAGTTTTGATCACAACTACTCTCGCAAAGGATATATACTAATTTTTTCAAAGTGACTAAGTTTTCTAGTAAAACCCCAGATCCTCAATGATTCTAAACCTAAGCTTTAATACCAATCTGTCATGCCTTAAAATCCGGTGCCTGGGTATATCCAACCCCAATTCCGTACCCAAAGGCATGACTTATGTTTTGTACGTTTACATTTTATAATCCACACATATATTGACAAAATGATCTCATTCATAAAATATAACAATCCAAAAATTGAATAATCAAACATTTATTTAAAGAAGAATAAAATGTCTATGTTCCAACTATTCAAGATTACCATCAAACACATGTCATCGTCATGCTATCATACTATACTTAATGTTCATTACACTTATTTAGAAAATAGTAAAGAAACAAAAATAAATAAAAGAAAATCTCTTTAAGCTCCTCCATGAGATCCCAATCCTGAAATTTTAAAATCCTGACAGGGTAAGCTACAAAGCCTAGTGAGTAATCTCAACACAGGTTTCAAAATAACCTCATGTAACATGAATAAAAATGTATTATAAGATACAATACCTATTTAGGTTAAACAACAAATGAGGAGATTTAATAAACACAAATTTTTAATGTAAATTCAAAGAAATATGAATGAATGAAATCAACATATGTTATACTCCATAATAACATGTGTGGTATATTCTTTTTAACACTAGGGCCAGTTTACACTGGTTGGTCAACACCCATGCCAATACAACACCAAGCCTGACAATGGGAACCTCTCTCATGACATGCCCACCCATCCAAAGGGCATATGGTGAGGGACCCACTTGTACGTTAGCTAGTCAGACTACTATCCTACCGAACCTGGAAGTAGGAACCTTTTGCAATCCTGACATGCTCACCCACTCAAAGGGTACGGTAAAGGTTCCAAATGGTACCAATTGGGTTTCTGGGACTTTCAACCCAAGGGTCTTAATCGCCCCACCTATTTACGCTTTGGAGATTTTCAACCCAGAGGACTTAATCACCCCCACCTATTTTTTGGTGTTCCAAAAACTGTTCGAAGGATATATAATCAAAATATTTCTAAGGACAAATTATTTCTAATCATTGTAAACTGTTCGTACATGATTTAAAGTTCTACGTAAAAATATATTTATGTAATGAAATCCATCAAATCTGATCTGATAATTTGGAAAAGTATATTGAACTTGAAGTTTTTTTTTTTTAAAGATGCTCTAAATTCTAATTTTCTTAAAATTACAAAGTAATAATAATAATAATAATAATAATAAAAGAATTATTAATGCATGGTAAACAATAATCTAAATTTAAAGTTGATGCCAATTAAAATAAAGAGAACTATAAAAAAAAAAAAATCATGTTAAACAAACACAACAAACTATGAATCAAATAAATAAATCAAAAGGAGAAAAATGCACAATTATTGAATTATTTGCATATTAATAAAAATAAAAGGAAACCAAGTGGAACTTATTATAAGAAAAATATCAAGTGAGAGAAACTCACCTTTCTTAAAAAAGTATTTTCTTTTCTTTTCTTTTTCTTTTCTTTTCTTCCTCTCTTCCTTTTTCTCTCTCCTCTTTTTCTTTCTTCCTTTTTCTCTCGCTTCTTTCTCTCCCTCTTTCCAACATAAATAACCAGCAAGGCCCTTTTTTTCTCCTCATCTCCTCTCTCTCTCTCTCTCTCTCTCTCTCTCTCTCTCTCTCTCTCTCTCTCTCTCCTCACTTCCTCTCTTTCTCACGTGAATGACCAGCAACACTCCCTTCTTAATTATTATATATATATATATATATATTGTTATCTCTCTCTCTCTTCTCTTTCTCTCTCCTCACTTCTCACTTTCTTTCTTCATCTCACGTGTAGCAACCCAACTTCCCGCATTCACGCCTAGTGAATAGTCACCCCTCCCTCTTTATAGTGCCTTTTTACACATGTTGCATAAGCAAAACACTTCACATGCATTTATGTTTCCGTTTTGCATTTCTTTTCATCACGTTTTTCTTTTGTTTTTTTATATTTACAACGTGGGCTGGTTAAATGCACACATGCACCATGCATCTTATGTGCACCGCATGCATGTGCCACATGTATGTGTAAGCTATGATGCATGCATGGGCTACTTGTGTGTGTGTGAGAGGTATGTATGTGATGTGTTTGGTGTATGTATGTAGTTGTAATGTATTTAATGGTGCATAAGTGTATGATGTAGATGGATGGATGGATTAATGTATGCATAGATGGACGGATAGATATATGCAAATGAGTTCTTGTACGATCGATGGCTAGACTCCAAGATGGATGGGTAGGATTGTGGGTGGCCATATAACCAATATGATGGATGGTCAGTTCAGATGCAAAGGCAAATGTTCCGATGATTTTCAACATATGGACAGTTAGATGGTAGTATCATTGGATGGATGGTTAAATGTATGGTTGGATTCAATAGTTAATGAATAGTTGGATTGGATATGTCCAAGTCAATGGTTGAGATTGAACCAGTTGATCTTGTAGATCGACGGTCATATCGGACTAATTGGTTACGTCGATCAATGGTTAAAATTAGATAGTTAAAATTTATTTGGGTTATTACATTCTACCCTCCTTAATAAAAATTTCATCCTCGAAATTTACATACCTATAATGCGAACAGGTGAGGGTATTTCTCTTGGATCTCGACCTCTCGTTCCCAAGAAGCCTCTTCCTGGATATGGTGACTCCACTAAACCTTAACTAACGGTATAACTCTGGATCGAAGCACTTGGTCTTTCCGGTCAAGAATACGTACTAGTTGTTCAATATAAGAAGCGTCTTCCTGGATTTCTAATGGTTGCCAGTCTATAACATGAGAAGCATCCCGCTCATAGTTCCTTAACATTGACACATGGAAAACATCATGAATACCAGACAACTGAGGCGGTAAAGCAAGCCTATATGCGACAACACTAACCCTCTTTAGAACCTCAAACAGACCTATATACCTTGGAGCCAACTTTCCCTTTTTACCGAACCTCATGACACCCTTCATAGGAGAAATCTTTAAGAAGACGTGATCTCCAACTGCAAACTCTAAATCTCTTCTGTAATTGTCTACATAACTCTTCTGAGAACTTTGGGCTATGCGCAAATGGTTTCTAATGATAAAAATCTTTTCTGTTGTCTCTTGCACAATCTCGGCTCCAAGCAAACTACCTTCTCCAACTTTTGCCCAATAATTTGGAGATCTACAAGGCCTCCCGTACAAAGCCTCATATGATGCCATTTCGATACTCGTCTGGTAGCTATTAGTATAAGCGAACTCGATCAATGGTAAATGATTATCCCAACTTCCTTTGAAATCAAGCATGCAAGCTAGGAACATGTCTTCAATGATTTGATTCACTTGTTCAATCTACCTGTCAGTCTGAGGGTGAAAAGTGGTAGTAAAATCAAGAGTGGTTCCCACTACTTTCTGTAAACTTCTCTAAAAATGAGATGTGAACCTGGAATCCCGATCAGATACGATGGATACAAGCACTCCGTGCAGTCTAACTATTTCTTTAATATAGAGTTTACATAATTACTCTAGGGGATAGGTAGCACATATAGGAAGAAAATGTGCGGACTTAGTTAACCGGTCGACGATGGCCCAAACTTCATCATGATTATTACGTGTCCATGGCAATCCCATAATGAAATCCATGGATATGTGCTCCCACCTCCACTCAGAAATTGGTAGTGGATGTAACATCCCTGATAGCTTCTGATGCTCTGCTTTCACCTGTTGACACGTGAGACATTTGGCCATAAAATCAGCGATCTCCCTCTTCATGTTATTCCACTAATATTGCCTATGCATATCACGATACATCCTTCTACCTCCAGGGTGGATTGTGAACTTAGTGCGATGTACCTCATCCATAATTTCCTTCTTTAATTCAACCACATTTGGTATACATAATCTTCCTTAGAACCTTAATTGACTATTGGTACCAACTTTCCATTCCGACTTACTAACTTTTTTAGCTTCTATTACCTTGGTTTGCAGCCATACGTCTTGTTGTTGAGCTTCTATAACCTTACTAATTAAGGAGGTTTGAACTACTAGATTAAAGAGACGAGCTAGAGACTTTCGCGGATTTAATTAGACATCAAAATCCTTCGTCGTATCTAAAATCTTCCACCGCTGGATTATGAGGTGAGGGATTACTCCGTGTGGCTTACGACTTAAAGTATCTGCTGGGGTGCCTGATAATGTCGCTGCTAAGGTGCGTCTACAAAAATAAGTGAAGTGACCCTCCATTCCGCAGCTATAACATTTACTTGTAAATCTATTCGTTGGCTGAGTTGGAACTTAGGTGTTTATTACTGTTATATTCTACTTCTTGGAAGCATCTCCCTGTGCTTGATATGTATTTGGTGCAGCTCTAACATTGCTCATCTCTTCTCTCTTCTAGTTGTAACTTTTTCAAAATTCTTCGTTGTCTCGCTCTATCATTAGAGCCCGTTCTACTACATCGGCATACAATCTAAGCTTAAGTGGAGTCAGCTTGTTACGAATTGACCCTCTCAGACCTCGCTCAAACTTTTTAGCTTTGTGAGCTTCATCTTGAATCATATATGGAGCAAAATGGGATAAGTCAACAAATTTGGACTTATATAGGCCTACAGTCATCTCCCTTGTTCTAAGCTTATGAATTCTTCTGCTTTCTGCTCTCTTACACACTCAGGAAAGTATTTCTCATTGAACTTTTCATAGAACATATCCCATGTTCATGCGGTATCACCTTCAGTTGTTCTAGCAATTGTCTCCCACCAGTGGTCGGTCGTTCGCTCTAACATGAAAACCACAGTGTGACCTTCTACTCCTCATCACATCCTAAAATAGTGAATATCTTCTCTATTTGCTTTTTCCACTTTTCTGCCTCCATAGGGTCCGGTAAACTCTCGAAAGAAGGTGGCTTCAATCTATTAAATTTCTCTACTAAGCACCCAACTCCATCCTACATAACTGAGGCAGCACCTCCATCATCGCGACGAATGTGCTGTCCAAGAATGGTCGTCATGTCACTTAAAGCACGGAAGACCCCATCAAGTGACTGGCCAGTTTCGGTGAACCCCAGTGTGGCCACCACAGGACTAGCTCTACCTCTATCTCTATCTTTACACCGACACCCGGACATATTTTAAATCAAACAATAAGGTTTAAATGTCACATAAGGCCGGATACTAAAATACAATACTACAAGTTAAGTTTTGATCACAACTACTCTCGCAGGGGATATATCCTAATTTTTTCAAAGTGACTAAGTTTTCAAGTAAAACCCCAGGTCCTCAATGATTCTAAACCTAAGCTTTGATACCAATCTGTCACGCCCCAAAATCTAGTGCCTGGATATATCTGACCCCGATTCCATACCTGAAGGCATGACTTATATTTTGTATGTTTATATTTATAATCCACACATATATTGACAAAATGATCTCATTCATAAAATATAACAATCTAAAAATTGAATAATCAAACATTTATTTAAACAAGAATAAAATGTCTACGTTCCAACTATTCAAGATTACCATCAAACACATGTCATCGTCATGCTATCATACTATACTTAATGTTTATTACACTTATTTAGAAAATGGTAAAGAAACAAAAATAAATAAAAGAAAATCTCTTTAAGCTCCTCCATGAGATCCCAATCCTGAAATTTTAAAATCCCAACCGAGTAAGCTGCGAAGCCTAGTGAGTAATCTCAACACGGGTTTTAAAATAACCTCATGTAACATGAATAAAAATGTATTATAAGATACAATACCTATTTAGGTAAAACAACGAATGAGGAGATTTAATAAACACAAATTTTTAATGTAAATTCAAAGAAATATAAATGAATGAAATCAACATATGTTATACTCTATAATAACATGTGCGGTTTATTCTTTTTAACACCAGGGCCAGTTTACACCGGTTGTCCAACACCCGCGCTAATACAACACCTAGCCTAACAATGGGAACCTCTCGCATGACATGCTCACCCATCTAAAGGGCACATGGTGAGGGACCCGTTTGTACGTTAGCTGGTCAGACTACTACCCTACCGAACCTGGCAATGGGAACCTTTTGAAATCCTGACATGCTTATCCACTCAAAGGGTACGGTAGAGGTTCCAAAAGGTACTAATTGGGTTTCTGGGACTTTCAACCCAAGGGTCTTGATCACCCCACCTATTTACGCTTTAGGAATTTTCAACCCAGAGGACTTAATCACCCCACCTATTTTCTAGTATTCCAAAAACTGTTCGAAGGATATATAATCAAAATATTTCTAAGGACAAATTGTTTCTAATCATTGTAGACTGTTTGTACATGATTTAAAGTTCTACGTAAAAATATATTTATGCAATGAAATCCATCAAATCCGATCTGATAGTCTGGAAAAGTATATTGAACTTGGAGGTTTTTTTTTTTTAAGATGCACTAAATTCTGATTTTCTTAAAATTACAATAATAATAATAATAATAATAATAATAATAATAATAATAATAATAAAAGAATTATTAATGTATTGTGAACAATAATCTAAATTTAAAGTTGATCACAGCTTGCCAATTAAAATAAAGAGAACTACAAAAAAATCATGTTAAATAAACTCAACAAACTATGAATCAAATAAATAAATCAATAAGAGAAAAATGCACAATTATTGAATAATTTGCATAATAATAAAAAATAAAAGGAAACTAAGTGGAATTTATTATAAGAAAAATATTAAGTGAGAGAAACTCACCTTTCTTATAAAGGTATTTTCTTTTCTTTTCTTCCTCTCTCTTCCTATTTCTCTCTCCTCCTTTTTTTCTTCCTTCCTTTTTCCCTCGCTTCTCTCTCCCTCTTTCCAACATAAATAACCAGCAAGACCCCTTTTTTCTCCTCTTCTCTCTCTCTCTCTCTCTCTCTCTCTCTCTCTCTCTCTCTCTCTCTCTCTCCCCCTCACTTCCTCTCTTTCTCATGTGAATGACCAACAACACTCCCTTCTTAATTATTATATATATATATATATTTGTTATCTCTCTCTCTCTCTCTCTCTCTCTCTCTCTCTCTCTCTCTCTCTCTCTCTCTCTCTCTCCCCCCCCCCTCACTTCTCACTTTCTTTCTTCATCTCACGTGTAGCAACCCAACTTCCCACATTCACGCCTAGTGAATAGTCACCCCTCCCTCTTTATAGTGCCTTTTTACACATGTTGAACAAGCAAAACGCTTCACATGTATTTATGCTTCCGTTTTGCATTTCTTTTCATCACGTTTTTCTGTTGTTTTTTTAATTTATTTGCAACGTGGGCTGGTTAAATACACACATGCACCATGCATCATATGTGCACCGCATGCATGTGCCACATGTATGTGTAAGCTATGATGCATACATGGGCTACTTGTGTGGACCCCATCATGATGTTTTCCTTTGACCCATAGCTTGATGGGTCATCTTGACCCTAGATCCATGGTGGGGATGGTATCCCCACCTCAGATTTTTAGTTATAGGGCCCATGCATGGATGGGACCCCATGTATTATCTTGATATATGGTGTGATTGGTTTAGAAGGGCTCATGGTGGCGGAGCCCTTCTTATGGCTGTGATCTTCTCTCTCTCTTTCTCTCTTATTTTTCCTGATTGTGTGTGGCCCACCTGGTGCATCTAGGACGCCCAAACCATCCATCAAGGTGGGACGTCCTTGCTATCCATTTTTTGGATGTTGGGTGTCCCACTTGTTGTCTATTTTTGGCATGCAAAGAGATCTGATACTGCAGTCCTGGTTTGGAGTTTGTGGGGCCCACTAAGGTAGGCCACACCATATTTTATTTGAAGTATTTCTCCCTGTCCAGCAACCTACGAGCTGGAAAGTATAGCAACATATTGCTGTCCATATTTTTCCGGGCCCTTGTTGCTGATTATTGTATGGAGTTTAGCCTTGTTTGTAGCCTCATTTTCTTCCTGATGTAGGGTGTTTCTCTGAGGTGTGGACCTCACCTTGATGTATGATGAAACTCACTCCATCCATCCCTAATGGGACACCGATGGGGCATGCCCAAGAGGGCTGGATGGTCCAGGTTTTTAGACCGTCCAACAGTCCTGCATAGAGGGAAAACATATATATCAACTTGATTTTTGGAATGGTGGGCCACTTTTGTGGACCCCACCTTGCTGCACATTCATGGGTGCATACTAAGCACCCATTTTCCTCTTGTTTAGGCAATCCTGGGCCCACTCCATTAGGCGTACAAATCAGGGACAACAACATTTTATTTTTTATGCCTTGCTGTCCAGAATTTTTATTTGATGTTGTATATGTTCTTAGCTTCTCCTTTCATCTCTATTGTGGCCCACTTAGCTGAGACCCACCTCAGATGCATGTGAGAAATCCAGGCTGTCCATCTATGGGACGCAATCAGCTAGGCCAGTAGCCCACCTGCTGGACGTCCCAACTGGGCCAACGTCCAGTAGGGGCTGACCGTCCACCCCTATTGAGGCCTACCTTGATGTTGTTTATGACCCACACCATCCTCCATTTGTGTGGCCCACTTGGACGTGACCCACCCCCTGGTGGGACATCCACAAGTGGGGCCCACCTTGAGCTCTATAGGCTAGTCGTCCAGGCCCCTTAGGATGCCCCAGGCAGTTGGGTGCTAGTCCAGCAACAGGCCCACATTGTTTCTCGTATTGTAAGTATGCCTTCCATCCGATGGGGCCCACTTTTACATGTATAGGTCACCATGGAGTATCTATTTTATTCAAATTTACCATCTGTTGGACCCCAGCAGGCCCAAGAAGTTGGGCGGCCTGAATGTCCAGTAAGGCCTTAAAGAAATTTCTGCATGTAGCTGGATGTTGTGAAGATGTGAGGCCCACCAGATTGAGAGTGTTGTGTACACACACACCATGCTTGTATTTTCTGAGCATATTGGGCCCCATTAGTGCCTTGTGAGGCTCACCATTTATCTGATTGATTGGGGACCATTAGTCCAAATTTTCGGATGTCCAGCCTTGAGCCCAGTTTTCTGTATGGGCTGCTTACTTATTGTGCTGGACCTTGTAGGCTGATATGTTGCATGTAATTGGATCCTTGTTGCCCATCTATCTTGCCCAGGCTTAGGCTGAATTGTAAGGCCCATCTTGGTGAATCTTGGATATGCCTTACCAATGTATTTGGGCATATGGGCTGCCCATGAGGCCCATCATAATGCATGCATTCGTTGGCCATGGTACTTAGGCCATGGTTTGCCCCATTGAGCCCACGTTGATGTATGTAGGCTCTAGGCCATTTCTTGAGGCCCATCATGTGGTATGAGATGTTTTAGATTGCTGCCCATTTTCTTTTCATAGTTATATCCAGGCCATGGGCCTTGTTTTAGCTAGATTCCTTGTTGGGCTGCCTTCTAGGGAACAATGGTGGTTAAATGTCCACATTGTGAACTCGTATAGGCCCTTTTTTAGGCATATTCTCATCTATTGGGTCCATAGTGTTGCTTACCTAGACTTTGTGGGCTACCCCAAACCGTTGGACCCCCACTATTGGTTATACTTCTTCCATACCATGTAGAATCATCTAAGTACCTAGACCCAACCTTGCTAAGAGGAGAGTACATCATCACCGCATGTTATGCTTAGTTATCTTCGTGATTCATTCCCATATGCATCATATGTATGCTTGGTTGAGGAGTGATTGATTATGGTAGTGCCATTGGGTAGGTTATTTATGGGACTCCCTGAGTGATGGAGTTGCCCCACATGAGTATGTTGTATGCGCAGGACTGATGCATGGTCGATCGGTATGATTCATGCATCTCGCATTTGCATGGCACGATTATTATTTGCCCTAGCGTCATCAGGGCCATAGCCTCCACAGGCACATCGTGGATGGCCAGATTTGGACACCGAAAATGCTTGGTTCTAACACTATGGGTACGTAGGATGTCCTTGGGTGAAAGTCTTAAAACCTTTTTGGTACTAGGAGATACTCCAACATTTAGACCGAGTGAAAACATGAGCGTCGGTGCCAAATACCATTAGGTGGTGTCTCCCACTATGTCGTGGTCGGTTGGAAGGGGGTGTGGCCTTATCCACCAGAGTTAGGTGCTATAAGTTAGGCTAAGTTTGACTAACTCACAAATGGGTCCGATATCGACGAGACGGGTAGATTGGCAGACTATTGGCCAGGCTCTTCCGCTCGCTGGGCTGCACGACTAGGAAGGCGGCAGTTAGTGTGGAGTGTATTTGTCCCCGGTGATTTTTCTGAGAGGAACTGTACTGATATGTGGACTTGATATGACGACTAGCATGATTGCATTGCATATTGCATATGGCATTTGGCTATATAGGCCCCACATCGCATAGCCCTGGTATGGCTGATAACATTCATGCTTGGTGTAGCATAGCCTTGGGATGGCTGATGGCACTCCTGCCTTGTATTGTATAGCCTTGATATGGCTGATGGCATTCTTGTCTTGTATTGCATAGACTTGTTACGGCTGGTGGTATTCATGGTCTTACCAACATATTCCGCATACTCTGATATTGCATACTTGGTACCCGTCCTGCACACACTTACACCACCCTCTAAGCTTTTTATAAGCTTATGCACGATTGATGCATGTAGGTGACGCTAGGTAGTAGCTGAGCAGGAGTAGGAGCATGTCGTGGAGCTTTTGGGGTTTTATTATAGCCATTGTATCTTTCCCTTTATGCGCCTTATATTGTAAAAGTTTTTATTCTTAGTGGATTTTATGATGATATTCCTGTGGTTATTATTTGTGGGTTATGATATTGGTTATGATGATTATGAAACAGACTTATGTTATAGAAATCCTCCTTGAAGGATCCCAAGATTAGAACCTAGTATATGGGTGCCAGGAGCCTAGAATGGGATACTACGGAGGCTGTCGGCATCAGATTCAGTAATCGGGAATTATGTGAACCCGTTTTTGAGTTTGGGGCATGACAGTTCATGCCTAAGTGGGTAAGGGACCATACACTGAGACTTTTGAGTGAATGAAGTTTGGTTGAAGGATTCGCAATCCATAAACGAGTTAGAAAACCTCAAAATATTCCTAAAAAAATTTGAAGAGATCGTTACAACCATACATTTTAATGATGTTCCTACTGATATAATTAGAGTTAAATTATTTCCATTCTCTATAAAATAAAAGGCCAAATCATGGTTTCATTTGTTAATGCCTGGATCCATTGGCACATGGGCGTAGATGAATCAAGAGTTCCTTAAAAAGTTCTTCCCAACTCATAAAACCAACGCTCTTAAATGGGAAATAATGAACTTCTCCCAAAAAATAATGAGACCTTTGAGTGTTAAGAACAGTTCAAGGAATTACTTCTCGCTTGCCCACACTATGACTACGAAATTTGGCGAACCATGGACTTCTTCTAGGACAGACTAAATCCGAATATGCGCCAATTCATGGAAATGATGTGCAATGATGAGTTCATTAACAAGGAACCGAAAGATGCTTGGGATTACTTTGACATGTTAGCTGAAAATGCCCAAGCATGGGATACATCTTACCAAGCTAATAATTCCAAGGTAGTACCACGAGAGATGAGAGTACATGTACTTAAGAAGGAGGATGAGAAGGAGAGGAGAAAATGGAGTTTCTCATGAGATAGATCAAGGTCCACATCCTTGACCCAAAAACTGGGCCCCACACTATTTATGGACCCTATCCAGTCCGTTCAAATAGTCCAGATTGCCCTAAAACCCCCTAAGCAACATTCCACCATTAATGGATGGGTCGTCTTCCTCAATGGCTCATCCAAGCTTAATCGCGAGATGGGCCCCACCAGACCCAAGGGATGTGCTTCTATAAAGGCCATGATGTTAGTAATCCATCAATCAACCACCTTGGGTCCCATGCATAGCCATTTATAAATCCCAACCGTTGCATGAGGTGGGCCCTCTCCCAACTGTTGTTGATTCCTCCTCTAGGCTATAAATAGGACCATACTACTTCAGGATTTCCACACCAGAAACAAAGAGAAACGAGGGAGAAAGAGAGATAGTGAGAAAGAAAAGAAAGAAAGTGCTGGTGGGAGCATCAACCACCTTTATTTGTGCTTGGTAACGGCCTAACCACCGTCCCTTTGTCCCTCCTTTTTATGTGGATTCCATCCACATTTTCGTGCCCTAAGTAGGCCGCACATCTGGACCAAACTCAGGCCCTGCACCAGACTAAAAATCGCTTTTCTATTAGGTCATTGTATAGTCTGATGTTGGGATGAAACAAGCCATGAAGGTGGCTAGAAAACCAAGCCTGATATAGCTAAAACTTTGCCCAATGACAACTGATCATTCTGCTTAGAAATAGCTGAGGATTTTAGCTTGGAAATAGCTGAAAATGTGACCGGTAATCAGCAGGGCGTTCCGCTTAAGAGCAGCTATGGATTAGCTGGATAATCAGCCTAAAATCGGACTGGGTTGCAACTGTTTTTCAACATGAAAACACCTTGCAAACAGCTGGATTTCAGCTTAAAAACCAACAAGAAAAGAGGAGCTGTGAAACAACCTACAATGCTGGAAATGGACTGGAAATTCCAACCGGAGTGAGCCCAAGTGATGGGTCTCCACGGTGGGCCGCACCCTGCAGTAATGGGTGGGCCACACTACATCATATAAATGGGTGGGCCACTCCATTTAACCTACGATTCAAATCTCAATGCGCCACACCATCTTAAGCAGTGGGCTGCACTGCATCATATAAACGGGTGGGCCACTCCATTTAACCTGCAATTCAAATCTTAGTGGGCCACACCATCTCAAGCAGTGGGCCACACCACCTCATTTAAGTTTCTGTGGGCCGCACCACATTAAGATAGGTGGGCCCCACGTCGAAGCCAAACTATGGGCCTCGCCATAGAGTGTTATGGGCTGCACTTAAGCCAGCTCAGTGGGCCATAACAGCTGGGCCAAATCAGTCCAATTAATGGGCCAGGACGAGCCTAGCTCGGCTGCTCCCAGAGGCTTTGAACGTGTAGCAACTTGTGGGCCTAGATTTATCAGCCCACTCAGTTTCTGGGCTTGCTTGTATAACATAAACCAGGCCCAATTCGGGCCTTGGCTTGGAACAAATTCCAGGCCCAACCTGGGCCATCAGTGGAACAGAAATCCGATGGGCCTAGTCACTTTAAAGATGGCCCAAATGATCTTATTTATGGGCCCTTTCCAAACCCCTTAGATTTCATATATGCATTAAAACCTTAAGAGTTATTGTCTAGGGAACTACTTGCGTAACTTAGAGCCACTAACTACACACGAAAATTAGATCAAGGGAAAAACTATGACGACTCAGGTAATGACTTTCCCCTTGAGCTTTCCATCTCTAAGTTAGTTAAACATATTTACACTAAACTGCTACTATTAATTTAAGGTCCTTATGTCCATTGCAAAAATCTAATTTATAATACCATGTTCACACTATATGATAGGCCCACATGCTAGCTAATCCCTGAGAAATGATTTCTACCCACATGTATTGGTAATGCATCGATCATAGTTATTATTTAAATTCCATGGTGCCTCCCTACGTGTTTTAGCATCATCATTTAAAATCATATGTTGTTACATGTTACATTGTTGCCTTATATATAACTCATAACACTACACGTGGAGGATTCTGCTATTGTATGTAAGCCACTCGTGGGATGTAATTAGACTGATCGTGTGGAAAAGAATAGGACCCTTAACCTGGTGTCATTTTGATCAAGGGGTCTCATTAAAACATCCCAAGGTGGAGAACCTCATGAGTCAAGGATGGTAGTCATGGGACACTATGCTTAAGTTGTCGGCCTACGCTGGGTGATGAGCCCCTCGTAGTGACCATTGAGTTACTCAAACTAGATGATTGTAACTGGAATAATAATAGATTGTCTAATCATGCATCCATAGCATATTGACGATGATGGGTGGGTAATTTTGGATGTTGTAGCACGTGCCCTTAGGATCATCGGGGTATCATTTCGTTAGCTCCCAGACCACCGACTATTGATCTATTATTCCGAATGGATGATCATTCCCAGGTCAATGATTGCATGGGTGACGAGCCAAAGTCCGACTGCATGAGCATCCCCAGGTCGATGTGCATTCATACATCCATGCATTTAATAAGACCGCATCTTACCTATTTTAGATTATTGTCTTGTTTTCTTTAAATTATTTCTACTAAGGTGGCGATGCGTAATCTTGAGGGGAATTCACACTAAGCTGGTCACTCATTCATCAACTATCTAACCGTACAAAGTATACAGGGGTAGATGTAGAGGATGTCAGCACTGGCCTTAATGGTGCTATCGCAGAGCCCGAGGAAGGGGTACTATGATGACGAACCGCAGCAAGAGGCAGCAGCATATTTCAGGCTAAATCAGTAGCCTCATTATTTAATTTTAGTTGAGCAGTGTCTCAGAAATATATGAATTTTGTAACTAAGACCCCCAGCTGGGTGGGTCAAATATTTGGGCTTATATGATTATCCATTCTTCATTTTGCTATCGCACTCTGAATTTATACTTCCACTAGTTCTCTAATTTATAAACTTCCAGGTTTCTGAAGCGAGTCTCGTACTCGGGCTTTAGAAACTGAGGCATTATAATAGACCTGCGATAGCTTTGAGTATCTCTTTTCATGTATTGAGATTGTGAAATTAGGAAATCCTGTTATTCATCATCGTCCCTTGGGCATGGTTGAAAGATGGAATCCTTTCTAATCTTCATGATTCTCTTGTGTTTGGTTATGAGATTGTTACATCCTATTGTGAGCCATTGTCTCCTAGGCATGATTTTGTGATGGAATCACTTCCAGTTCTCACAACTCTTATCTATTGAGAATTAGGTCAAAGGAAGTTCTGATTTGGTTTTATTGAGATATAACTAGATAAAATAAGACTCCAATTCTAGTTGTGTCCTTGAACCAAGCATAGATCTCTGTGATCACTACAAGTGGATCCTTGGAAACCCTAGTTCCCACCTTTAATTTCTTAAGTTTTCATTAAATCTCTCACAATTACTCTCTTTAATTTTCAGTTTAAACTCACATCTTCTTCTAGTTCTACTTCTAGTTGCTTTCAAAATTACTCATGAGATTAGTCCCTGTGGATTCGACCTCATTCTCACTAAGATTATTATTGCATCGCGACCCAACACTTGGGGTTGTGAACAGTGAACACCTACAAGACTCATGAGTCGTGCACGATGGTATGGGACACCATGTTCTAGTTATTAGCCTACATTGGGGTAACAAACCTCCCTGTAGTGTCCGTTGAGTAATGATGATAACAATTTGCCCACCGTGTATGATTAATTGGGAGTGATAGACCTAAAACGGATCAAGGGACACAGGCGAAGGGTTGTTACAGCCTTTTCAAGACTAATGATATGGTGTAGACCGGTGATATAATGGAGGTACTCTAGTTGTCCTAATATGTAGAATGAATGAGATTTAATAATATTCAGCTAATCATACATATCAATCACATTGCATTAGAATAGGTTGTTACGATTTGACATTGGAGTCATGTGATGAGAGAGTGTTGGCAGTTGCGAAATATGCATTGAAGTCACTTGTGAGGGAGCGTTGGATTGTAAGGCACATGCATCATTCCATAATGACATTCGTGCATTTAACAAGAGTTGTGATAAGTATTTGTTTACCTGCTTTATTATTACTTTCGTTGATTGAGCTGATAACATCTGTAAATATAACTAATGAAACTATTGAGTTGATCACTCACTCTCACTCTGGTAGCTTTGTCCAGTCGTCGGCCATCCATCGCACATAGACCCAACTCCGTCAGAGATATAAGATGGAAGAGATCCTCAGAGATACCACGTTAAGTGGATCTCATCGATCTGCAAGTCGAACGAAAATATCATTCTCAAGAATGGAAATAACAGACTTTGGCACCAAGAATCTTGCAAACTATGATCCTGGGAAGATCAGAGCCGTCCAATCTACACCAGAGAGAATTTCGATCTCTCCCAAGACACCGAAAATGAAGGAACGTGAAGGAGTGATGTCCCGCTATTGTGCCACTTTTTTCGCGAAGCCACACGATGCGAAAGGATTTCCTTCCTTCACAAGAGGCCTCATAATCTTGCATCGACCGTAGATCCGATGGGTCGGAAGGCATTGGACAGCCAATCTGACCCACCCGTAGATGTCAAAAAGAAGGAAGAATAGATCTGACGACAACAACATGGACCGATCGTGGCTTTAACTCCACAAGACTAGACCACGCACAGGTCGGTTGCGAAGTCTTTGTACATAGACAGAGCTGCGAAAAGGAATCTCTGTTCAACTCTGACTCCTTTCTTCGTTGGACCGAAGACTATAAAGCCTAGCATAGGTAAGAAGGAGAGAACTTAGGAACGAGAGAAGGAGTTAGCTCTGGCCAGTCGCCTAGCTAAGGCAAGGAAGAGAGAAGGAGAAAGAAAGAAAGAGAGAAAGGAAGAAAAAATGAGAGAGTAATGGCCAACCAGCAGCAAGAGACAAAAAGAAAGAAAGAAAGAAAGAAAGAAAGAAAGAGAGAAAGGAAGAAAAAATGAGAGAGTAATGGCCAACCAGCAGCAAGAGACAAAAAGAAAGAAAGAAAGAAAGAAAGAAAGAAAGAGAGAAAGGAAGAAGACCACCGAGTCACGGTTAGGTCCAACTTTCCCTTCCTCTCTTCTTTTCCTTTTCAAATTCAAAGCCTCCCCATACGACAAGAACCCAATCACACATAACCGAACCAAGCTCTGTGGTAGGATAACTTATACATGGTAAATTGAAACTAGCAATATACAACTGGTCTAGATTGTAGTATGAACCAAGCATCCTCAGATTTACTAAATCTAATTGAAGTTTAATTTAAATAAGGTGAACTAGAATAGAATCTGACCATAAAGAACATCTCGGAGTATCAGCAAACTAAGGTGAGGGTTTAATCCTTTAAGCTTACTTTGATTTAATTGATGTGAATTATCCTGCCTTTTCATGTTTACATATTACTGAGAGTTATCCTTTCAATTGATTGATTTAGTGTCATCATATATTTACCTTTTGAGAACTATGATATTACGCGTGATCTTCATGAATTTACGTGGGGCAATGGATACAAGCCTTGCCCTTGCCACTCTCCTCTTTATTGAGTTAGCCATTGTCACTCCTCTCTTTGTTGAGTTAGCCATTGCTACTCTCCTCTTTGTTAAGTTGGCTATTGCCACTTTTCTCTTTGTTGAGTTGACCATTGTTACTCTTCTCTTTATTTTATTAGCCTTGTGCTATCTACCTTTAAGTCTTGGGCATGTGTCTTGATATTCCAGAAGCCTCATGATTTAGTTTATATTCTCTATCAATACAAGTGATATGTTAAAGGTATCACAACTAGTGATTTAAATATTTATCGTGGAAGTAATGTGTTACAGGGAGCGGCCTTCTTGGTCGACATGTAATTCTGTGGGTTAGTTAGCGTGGTGCACAATCGATATAAGTAAAATGTCATACGTGTTACATCACTTTTCGGGACTGAATGTCACAAATTATCACTCCATGAACACATCGTGTTACATAAACCCTCAATTGCATCGTTGTGTCGCCTTTAGATGCTCACATAAATCCATGTTAACGTTGGACATGCCGGCAAATATCCATAGTGTGAGAATGCGAGTTGAGTCGGATATTATGAATTATTTTCCACATTGTCACAGTGATCACTATATATGATGAGCCATACACACTTTACTAGGCATACATGCATGTAGATTGTTTGCGCATACTAATATCTCTCGTAGTAGTGGAGTATGTGACATATCAGAACCCTTACATTACTTTTATAAATCTCTTGAATTATTGTTAATCTTAAAGGATAATTATCACTATGAGTAAGGCGTTGACCTCTCCAACTGTACAGATGATGTAGGTGATGTACAGATTGAAGACTTAGAGGACCATCTCCCTATGAAAGATTACACTGAAAGAATAAGAAGATCATTTCATGATTTAGTTTTATACTTCCACCACGAACTTCATAAATGTAATAAGCTCTCATTAAGAGGGCATTTAATTATTTACTAAATCCTTTTAATCTGATGAAATAATCAAACAGTCTATTTTATTCTCGTGAATGTTACCTTTATGAATGTATCTGGATGTGATCTAAACAATGGAAAAAAAAATGAGGTGCGATTTGTAAGGCATCCAATTCATTCATTCATTAACATTTGGTTTTCTTGGGCACGAGTATGAACTCTGGCGGTGAAATTTTCGGATGTTACATAATGCTTTAAAATACCAATCAGATGTTGTTATATATGTAGGAGTCACTGAGGCAAATGCATTGGAGGACGCATATATGGACCCAGATGAGTTCTCATACTTCCAACTATCTGACGTACCGTTGTAGCCGACTCACCGCTCAGTTGGATGCGACGGATTTTGTGTTGGGTAGATTTTATATTTAACGCATTTTGATTTATTTTTGAAACTATATATGTGGGCCTCGATTGTGGCCCCATACTCTGGATATATGTATATTGTGTACATTGCTTTATTATTCATTTTAGACACATTTACTTCAGAGTATATTTTTACTGTTTAGGTTAGTTCTATTATTGCTCGGATATCAGTTCAAAAGTAGGGGAAATTCATGCTTCCGCAAAGCATAAGTGATATCCAAAATATCGGAGATCGAGTTCGTGCTTGCCATCTAAAATTTGGGGTGTTACAACTCCGATAGCATATTTAACTTATATATGCAACCTACGCTAGTGTGGTGTAAAAGTATCCTCGCATGAGTACTCTAGTAAAGTTCTCTGATAGTTTATCAATAGATCCATGTGTCAAAATGGTCTAACATGGTATGATAGTATATTGTAGAAGATCGAACACACGGATACACATACTCATAGTTTCTTGAATAAGAATATTGTGATTTAATGTCATTATATTCATGATGTGATTTTTCAAGTAGGTACCATATATGTAATACCTTCATCTTGGGTATCTTCAATTATTAAGCCATATGATTGCTTGAGGTACTTATATGCTCACTCCACTACGTGAATGTTCAATACATGCTTAACTACTACTCCACTGTGGGTATCATTCTTCTTTCTAGTTAGTTTTCATGTTTTCTTCTAAGATGTTAGTCTTCACTATAAAAAAAATAGGCTTTTAGCCACAGTTTTTTAGCCTCAGTTGAAAAAATGGAGGCTAAATGTGTCTTTTAGCCTCGGTTGCTAAGGAACTGAGGCTAAAAGTTCATCTTTTGCCTCAGTTGCATAGGAACCGAGGCAAAAAGTCTACCTTTTAGCCTCAGTTGCATAGGAACAGAGGCAAAAAGTCTACATGTTAGCCTCAGTTGCATAGGAATCGAGGCGAAAGGTCTACTTTTTAGCCTCA
Source organism: Magnolia sinica (assembly GCF_029962835.1). NCBI lineage: Eukaryota > Viridiplantae > Streptophyta > Magnoliopsida > Magnoliales > Magnoliaceae > Magnolia > Magnolia sinica. The sequence goes on along the minus strand of NC_080577.1, from coordinate 44,497,659 downwards.
GTTGCATAGAAACTGAGGCGAAAGGTCTACATTCTAGCCTCAATTGTATAGGAATTGAGGCGAAAGGTCTACTTTTTAGCCTCAGTTGCATAGGAACCAAGGCGAAAGGTCTACTTTTTAGCCTCAGTTACATAACAACCGAGGCGAAAGGTCTACATTCTAGCCTCAGTTGCATAGGAACCGAGGCGAAAGGTCTACTTTTTAACCTCAGTTCCATACGAACCAAGGCGAAATGTCTAATTTTTAGCCTTAGTTCTATAGGAACCGAGGCCAAAACTCTACATTTTAACCTCCGTTGCATAGGAACCGAGGCGAAAGGTCTACTTTTTAGCCTCAGTTGCATAGGAATCGAGGCAAAAGGTCTACATTCTAGCCTCAATTGCATAGGAACCGAGGCGAAAGGTCTACTTTTTAGCCTCAGTTGCATAGGAACCGGGGCGAAAGGTCTACTTTTTAGCCTCAGTTGCATAGGAACCAAGGTGAAAGGTTTACTTTTTAGCCTCATTTACATAGGAACCGAGGCGAAAGGTCTACATTCTAGCCTCAGTTGCATAGGAACCGAGGCGAAAGGTCTACTTTTTAGCCTCAGTTGCATAGGAACCGAGGTGAAAGGTCTACCTTTTAACCTCAGTTCCATACAAATCGAAACGAAAGGTCTAATTTTTAGCCTTAGTTGTATAGGAACCGAGGCTAAAACTCTACATTTTAACCTCCATTGCATAGGAACCGAGGCGAAAGTTCTAATTTTCGATGAATGGACCCTATTCCGTCTGGACATTGCTCTGTCTGATCAAATTGAAACCACCCATTTCATGATCAAATAATGAATGGGCCATGTTCTAAAAATCACAATGTAGAAAAAAAAAATAAAAAAAAATAAAATACTATTGAGTTCTTCTTATTGTGCATGCACCAGCTCAAATATATCAACCAAAAATCTGCAGTTGAATCGGACCAGCTCAATCATCCGGTGAACCACAACCAGCAGTTAAAATGGATTATGTAGAAAATACTATCAACAGTCCAGATTTAGCATACATTTATCTCATACGCAATTACTAGACCTGCCTAACTCTGGGGCCAAGGAACATACATGGAGGGGCCCACATGATATATGACCTTGATGTTTCACACAGATGTGAGGTTGGCACATGCAGGAAGTGGAGGAATAAGATGCGGATATATGGCGAGTAGCTGTAGCATTTCTCTAGAATGGTTGATAGATTTTAGTATCGAAATGGATGGCTAGAAATAAAGTTGGTCGGTCCTTCCAAGCCGTCTAGATGGAAAGCTAAATCTCGAATAGGCCTAGCTCAACCGGAGAGCCGGCCTAATCCAGTTTTCAGAAGCCTAATAAGTAATTAGTGTGTGGCGCTATAAAAGGAAATTCTCAAAATCCCTCTCTCTCAACAGAGCTCTCTTCTCAAAATCCCTCAGCTCCGAAAGGAAATTCTGTCCTCCACACCAGCGATCTCTTCGCCAATTTCAGTTAATCATTCTCTCTTTTTATCTACTGATTTCTCAACTGAAATCCTCTCGAAAATCAGAAATTGGGGCAGAAATCTCTCATTTTCATGCGTTTTCCCCATTTGGCCGTTCAAAATTCAATTTCCACATTTTTTGGTTCGATCTGAGTTTTTTTTTTTTTTTTGCTGATTTCACTGAAATCTTACTTAGGAAGTGGAAAATCCTGTCGTTTCTAGCTCATTTGCTAGATTTGAGCAGTTCTGCATTGCAATATTAGCGATTAGGGTTTGGTGTTCGATCTGAGAGCAAAACCTTGTTCTCTGCTGTGAAATTTGCTCCTCCATTACCGATTTCCATGTAGGCTAGATAAACAAGGGGCATATACACCAATTGCAGCTCCTCACCGAACCGAACCCTAGCTCTTCTCTCCGTCTTCTTTAATATTTCTCTCGTCTTCGTCAGATCTACCGTCTCTCTCTCTCTCTCTCTCTCTCTCTCTCTCTCTCTCTCTCTCTCTCTCTCTCTCTCTCTCTCTCTCTCTCCGATCATCAGATCCTCAAAAGACAGTGAGCTTTTTTCTAATTTTTTTCCACTTATGGTTTTTTTTCTCAATTTTTAGTGCTTAATCTATTTTAATATGAATCTAGCTTATGTCTCTCGATTCTGAGAGATTTTGTTGGATTTTGATCCGATTCTTGCTGATAGATCTATTTTCCTTTTCAGATCTCATTGTTTGGAGCTTTGCTTTTTTATTTTTATTTTGAGCTGATGATGCATATTGCCTTCCTTTTCAATTTTTTTTCCTTAGTTTGATTATTCATTTGAAGAAGTTACTCAAATTTACAGTTGGCATTATTTGAGGACAGAGGAAGGGTTTTAACTTTCAATCAGGTGAGCTTCCCCCTCTCATTTCTCCAAAATTTTCCACTTAGGGTTTGGTTTTTGTAATTTTTTCTTGATTTCTGGTGCTTGATCTGTTTTGATCTTGATCCAACTTATGTCTCTTTATTCTTAGAGATTTCATTGGATTTTGTTTCGATTCTTGCTGATTTAAGTTGTAATTTAGGTTTTTGTATTTAGATTTTAGAGATTTATCTTTGATTTATGTAATATCATGTATTTGAAATACATTTTGAGATTTCATTGGATTTTCTGTTTCTTTTGGTGATTTGAAATACATGAACCTGCAATAAAACACAGATTCTTAGGAACCTTCAATTGCTTCTTATCTACTAGTAGTACATGTGACTCTGATCTCCTGTAAGAAATTATCTCTGCTCATGCTTCCCTGCTATCAAAACTGCTGCCAATTCACAACTTAATCCATGTGGGAAGACATTTGCTGAATTTTCTCTTCCTACGCTTTGTCCTGCAACTTGTTTCAGTGCAACACCATCTCGTTTATACCAAACCAACAACTTGGAACACATGAGCTCTTGTTTGTATTTTAATGGGTTGTCTTGTAATCTTCTGATTGCCATAATCCACGAATGGGCCACGGTCCACTTAGATCAAGACACGAGATTTATATTATCTTAATGAATCATGGTTCTTCGACAAAGCATGCTCATTACTATGTGGTGCAATATAAAATAATATAAAATAAAATAATATACTTGTTTTAACATTTTTCATCATTGGTTTTTTTTTTTTCCTTTTGCTGAAAATCTGAAGCTTGTCTTCCCTTTCCATTGATTTCATGTTAGAAATCCTGAAAACAGCGCTTTTGTTTTCCATTGTTTCCCTTTAGCTTTTCTAGAGGATTATGCAATTTGCTGGCTGATAGCAGGTTCTTGGCTCATTTTAGGAGGATACATTTATTTTTTGGTGAAGGTGGATGGTACCACCTATATTTTTATCAACAGGAATAATAATAAAAATAACACAAAGAAAGGAGAAGTGGAAGAACAACATAAACTACAAGGATACCTGGTATCCCAGTTCAGTGGTACCATATTTTGCGTGCTGGCTAATATATTATGTATTAGTCATCAGATTCTGTACTTGTTGTAATATATTAGCAACAATCTTCAAAATCGTAGATGATCTAACTATGCCTCTGATAGTCAGTGCTGCACTTTCCTGATTACAGACCATGAGTACTGGAATCTCATTGGTTTCTAGGATTTCTGTTTCTTAAAAATAGCAAGATGTGCAAAATACAAAGAACTGAACTCGTGGACAAGTTAAAAAAGGAAAACTCATTAGGGCTTCTAATAACTCTAAAATGGTCTGTGATTTAATTTTCAAAGCAAGGTGATGACTTCATTTGTGAACTAAGAGTGCATTTGGGTGATGCCAAAATTCAACAAAAATGCATATTTCGATGGGTTACGGATGGTTATCCATTCAAATGCGCATTTTGGTGGCAGAATTTTAGGAACCACATTATACATTGCCCACATTTCTGTCTGTACCATGACAAGTAAATTCTGCTACATGTCAGTTCTGACCTGCAAAATACATTTTTTCCTCCTGACCTTTTCTGTACATCCAAACTCAGCCTAAACTTGTGGGCAAATTGAGACTCATAGGTTTCTATGATTATTTTGGGCTCTCAAATGCTGAAGCACCTTTCTCATATCTTACTTTCTTTTGTCCATCAACAATGGACCAAGAAACAGAGAATTCTATGTCCCCGAATGTCACACGTGAGTCAGAATACCAAAAAGGAGAAACTTCCCACAATATACTTAAAGTAGAGCTAAGTAATTCAATGCCCTGGAAAAGATAAGCTTGTGCTAACTCAAATTAAACTAGTTAGATTATGAAACAAATGGTTGCTCTAACTATTCATTTTCTTCTTTTGGTTTTGTAACAGACAATTGCAACATTTTTTAGCTGTGTTATGTCTGTTATTGGAGGAAACAGTGCTGGTCCTGGTCGGTATATTGTATTAGTATTGCAGTTTCTTTCTTCTGTTCATATTTTGAGTTTTTAAAATGCTCTTGATATGGTTGCGGCACTTCATCACCAATTAGGAGATACTAACGAGCCAAATGATGGCAATGCCTCAGTGAAGAAGAGAACTAATGTGTTACTTGTTGGTGATTACCTTGGAGATCTAGGAATGTCTGATGGTTTGAACTATGAGAACCAAATTGTTGTTGGATTCTTGTAAGTAAATCACTGCCTTTTTGTCTTTTATAGTTATGTAGGAAAAATGTTTAGGCATTCCCATGTATGATGCGCATGTAGTTTACTAGTGTGTGCATGCTCACACACACAGTACAATTCCACACACATGGGAAACAAAGCACAATTCCTAATTCTTTTTGACTTCTTATTTTTCAAAAACAGGCGTTTCCCTGCTCCTGCTTTTTTAAGAAGCTGCAACTAAAGTTCTTATCTTGATGATGGTTTCAAAAATAAGCGATGCTAAGAACAAGCACCTAGTGACTTCTCTATTGCTCAGTTCTGGTTTCTGGAGCGACTACTTGTTGTCCATGGGCACTAGTGCTATAAGAGGATTACCCAAAAGGTAAGAACTACAAAATCCCTTCTTTCTCTACTTTCACTCAACACAAAATTGTATATTTATATGGGTTGCATGGCTAATTTGTACTCGTGGAAACTACATTGCATTCAAATCTGTTATTTCTTTTATAAGAATATTTTATTTTGCAGCGATTTTATTTTGCAGTTTAAACTTAATACCTGACTTTTTTGCGTTCTTTGCTGAACTCACCTTGTTCCTACATTGTTCTCATTTTTGTGAGGGTTTTTGTTCTTTATATTACGAGTGATCAAAGGTAAAGTTGAGGATGTTGAATTTCCTGAGAAAGTGGACATTCTGATTTCTGGGGCTATATGATTCAGAAGGGTGTTCTCAAATGACCATGATGTAACTTCTGCAGTGTTAACAAGGTATGATTATGAAACAATTTAATTCAAGTGATTGAATTTGGTAATTTACTCATGAACTGTGAATCCCACTGTGGATGGAGCATATCACTAAAAATCCACTTACCAAAAGCAATTCTAACCATCCAATTAATTGCTATCAAATGGATGGTTCAAAGTAAAATAGTGAGTGGCTCATATTTGAAGAGAGAAAAAATCATATGGTTAAACTTATTTTCTCACTGCACTTTTTCTTTGAATTCAAATTACAAACATTTATAATAGATGTTTATGATAGATTATTCTCATTTCTGGAGTCAATGAAGTACACTTCTGTAATATCAATCCACTGCGACTGATATATTGAGTTTATAATCATCACAGTGGGAGGAGCTTCAAGGTGGGTTTGAGCAACTGGATTTACAGCATGTGTTCATATTTGGCGAGTGATTCATCCAGCACTGAATGTTTTAGCTAATCTTGTTTGCCCTCCTCCTTCAATCAGCACTGAATGATTACAGACCATTGTATCTTTTGGTGATCTTAGTTAATGCAGCTTACTCAGTCACGAATTAAAGTTTTTGTGTATAGTTTTTCTAACAGAATGTTGCTGTAAATAAGAGGTTGAGGTAGATCATCTCCATCCTCTCAAGCGACCAGCCTCCCTGCCCTCAGCTGTATCTGTACAGCACAGCTGACAAGGTCATTCCTGCTAATGAAAACGTTGATGATCTTGATATTCACCAGTTGGGTATGTGTGTGGTTCATCACCCCCACTGGAATCTGGAAAAAATCATGGCGTGTAGCTGAAGATGATGCCAAATCCACCTTCTTCGGATACTCCGGTACTTAAATTCTCACTATAGTTACTTCTTCTTTCACATGCCTTCTTTGAATGGGATTGCAGCAACACTTTGAGATTCTCCTTTATTAATCCTCCTAATTATCAATATTTCTCTGATTTGTAAGGCCTTAATTTCGCTGTATACTCCTTTCTTATCCTTGTTGTGGCGATCTTGGGTTTCATTTACTTGCATCTAAATGCCACAGATCAAACGAGCCGGTATGTTTCTCTGTTGCATTATTAACAAAAATAAAATAAAATCATGATGACTGTCAAACTGCATTTCATCCTACTTGTGCTAAACGTGTTGGCCAAGCATAGCTTGGATCAGAAAAAAAGGTCATATCAATTGCTTTTGAAGAATGAATATCTTATGATGCATTGTCTTTCATAGGATAAAAGTCTTATGTTACAATGCATAAGTTTATTTCTCCTGCCTCATCTTAGTTTTTATCAATTTTTACAGGCTGAGAGTCTGCAACATGGACCTGATGAGGTCCGCCGCATTAAGCACCGACGGCACTAGTGATGATGGGCGCAACCATGACTTTGTATTATTTGTGGAACCTAATGTTGTGTAACAGTTTGATTGAGTTAAACTTTAAATAAACTGTTGTTAACTATTTTGTTGGTATTGTGGCTTTCATGATTGATTGTTTCATGAGTGGATTGAATGAATGGATTAGTAGTTTAAATAAATATTTAAAAAAATAGAAAAATATTTTTAGCCTCAATTTGTAACTAAGGCTTGAATTTAGCCTCGGTTGTTGATAACCAAGGTTGAAATTCCCGTGGCTAAAGGCTTTAGCCTTAGTTGTTGAGAACCGAGGTTAAAAATAGATTTAGCTTCGGTTGGAGGCAATTGAGGCTAAAATTTTGATTTAGCCTCATTTCGAGAAAATTGAAGCTAAAAAGGTTTTTAACCTCACTTGAAGAACCGAGGCTATAAAAGTCATTTTAGCCTCGGTTGCTAAAACTGAGGCTAAAGCCTTTAGCCACAGGGGTTTCAACCTCGGTTTGGATAATTGAAGCAAAACTGAGGCTAAAGGCTTTAGCCTCAGTTTTTAACCTTTTTAGCCACAGTTTTAAACCGAGGCTAAAACCCCCTTTTCTTGTAGTGCTTGTTAGGCTAATCTCTTAGCTAAAGCTAAAGGTTGAAGCTTGTAGTTAATCTCAATTCGTAGTTTGTTGAATTTAATGTTATTATTTAGAATGTTGATTGATTATTGGTTTAGTTTCAATCTACTAGTGAATGTCTTGTAGTTGTTTATTTATGGACTCATTGTGCACTTCGGGAACAATGGATATTTCAATTTTGCAATTTTCGAGCCTTATTTGACAAAATGAATCAATTTATATAATTTATTATTCCAACGATGCCTAAGGGTGCCTTGGATGCCTTCGATTCCTTGTTATTGATCTCCAAGTGTTTTATGGAAGAACTGATCAACTAAAATCAAATTCATCTTAATTTTTGTGACTGATTTTACCGCTCTATTATCCAACTAGATAGGTTAGGACTTTGATTCCAGTAGAAGTATCATTGAAGCAACAAATTGATTATAAAAATTACTGCAAGTGAATTCCTAGATCCTTAGTCCATTTATCTTTGTTTTCCACTTTTTCCTAAATTCGCTAGATTAACCATCCAACCAACCAAGTTATACTTAGATTAGCACTAGGTCGTGTTTCTTATTCCCTATGGATTCGACCTCGATCTCACCGCAACCCTGCACTTGGGGTTGTGAACACCCACAAGACTCATGAGTCGTGCTCGGTGATATGGGATACCATGTTCGAGTTGTTAGCCTATATTAGGGTGACGAGTCTCCCCGTAGTGTCCATAATAATGATGATAACAACTTACCCACCATGTATGATTGATTGGGAGTGACAAACCTAAAGCGGATCAAGGGACACAGGGGAATGGTCGCTACAGCCATTTCGAGCCTAGTGTTCCGGTGGAGACCGGTGATATAATGGAGGTAATCTAGCTTTTTAATATGTTGAATGAATGAGATTTAATAATTATTCAGCTAATCATACATATCAATCACATTGCATTAGAATAGGTTGTTGCGATTTGACGTTGGAGTTATGTGATGAGGGAGTGTTGGCATTTGTGAAATAGGCATTGAAGTCGCTTGTGAGGGAACGCTGGAATGTAAGGTGCATGCATCATTTCATAATTACATTTGTGCATTTAACAAGAGTTGTTAGTAAGTGTTTATTTACCTGCTTTATTATTACCTGCGTTGATTAAGCCGATAACATGTGTAAATATAACTAATGAAACTACTGAGTTGATCACTCACTCTCACTCTGGGATGATACTTTAAAACACCAATCAGACATTGTTGTATATGTAGGAGTCACTGAGGCAGATGCGTTGGAGGATGCATATATGGACCCAAATGAGTTCTCATACTTCTAACTATCTGACATACCGTTGTGGCCGACTCACCGCTCAACAAGATGCGACAGATATTTTTGTGTTGGGCAGATTTTATATTTGACACATTTTGATTTATTTTTGGAACTATATATATGGGCCCTGACTGTGACCCCATACTCTAGATATGTGTATATTGTGTACATTGCTTTATTATTTATTTTAGATACATTTACTTTAGACTATATTTTCATTGTTTATCTTAGTTCTATAATTGCTCGGATATCAGGTCAAAAGTATGGTAAATTCATGCTTCTGCAATGCATAAGTGACATCTGAAATATCGGAGATCGAGTTCATGCTCGCCCTCTAAAATTTTGGGTGTTACAACTCAAATAACACATTTAACTTATATATGCAACCTACGCTAGTGTGGCATAAAAGTATCCTCGCTAAAGTACTCTTGTAAAGATCTCTTATAGTTTATCAATAGACTCATGTATCAAAATGGTCTAACATGGTAAGATAGTATATTGTAGAAGATCGAATACACGGATACACATACTCATAGTTTCTTGAATAAAAATATTGTCATTTGATGCCATTATATTCATGACGTGATTGTTCAAGTATGTACCATATATGTAATACCTTCATCTTGGGTATCTTCAATTATTAAGCCATATGATAACTTGAGGTACTTATACGGCCACTACACTATGTGAATGTTCAATGCTTGCTTCACTACTAATCCTTAAAAACATGTGATGTATGCTTGGCCACATAGAGATGTGAAATTAGTATCTTGTGTGGCTACCTAACTATGCGATCTTATGATATTTGTGTTGCCACTTAGTTGTGTGAATTTGTGGTGTTTGTGTTGCTACTTGAGTATGTGAACTTGTAGTATTTGTGCTTCAACTCAAATATGTGAGCTTGTGAAATTTTGAGACCACTTAACTATGTGAACTTGTGATGTTGTGTAGCCACTTAACTATGTAAACTTGTGATATTTTGTGGCCACTTAACTATGTAAACTTGTGTTATTTTATGGCTATTTAAGTACGTGAACTTGTGATATTTGTGTGGCTACTAAACTATGTGAACTTGTGATATTGTGTGGCTACTAAATTATGTGGATTTGTGATACTTTGTGGCCTCTTAATTAGGCTTTTATGATACTTTCGTGGACATGTAACCATATGTGCTTATGATGCTAGTACGACCACTTATCTAAGCGAACTTGCAATACTTATGTGACCACTTAATAATGTGATCTTGCGATCCTTAATTCACCACTTAACTATAAGAATAGGTGATGTTGTTTCGTTATTTAACAGTGAGTACATATGTGATATTATTTGACCGCTTAAGTTAGTGGAGATGTGAACAACCACTAGGCCTTATGACCACGTGTGTTGAATGCATACGTAGCTATCAAACCAAACTTGGTGTTCGCCTTGGTGTTCGCCATTGTTTATTCCTAGCAAGACTTGGAATTACTTAAGAATATGTGTGAGTTACTCGCGTTCCCTTAACACAATTGTAACACCCAGAACTTTTTAATACCCGAGTATTGAAAGTTCTCGAGTGTTACCATGAAGTTTAACCTAGTATGTACATGTATACAATACCAATTTAGCTATCATAACCCTACATCTATTCCTTAACATGAATCTGACCACTAAGAATGATCTTCATTCATAGATCAAGTCATCCGACCGTTTATTTTAAGACAAGACCATCCATCATGTAGTTTGATATATATGTATTCTCTTAATTAAATTGGTGAATAACTCTTATATCCATAATGATTTATATGTAAGTCTTTTTGTAAGAATTGTTTAGAAATGTGCATATAACCATGTAGAACTATTAGATTTCACAAAACTCTTAGATCAACAATAATTATGAAAATGACATTAACCTAGACCCTTGAATTCTAGATCACATGATTCTTATGATCTGTTTGATGTACAATTTTATACCATGCCTATATATCATAAATTAACCACAAATGTCAAATTTCAGCCATTAGATCATCATAAAAGTGGCCCAATTGACAAATCAACCCTCAATCATTGATTTTGGTGTCCATCGAATGAGGAAAGCTCGTGGGTAGTCATAGTAAGACATTTCTCTTCATATGAATGACTTGGATTGCCCATCATATGGACTAAGTATGAAATATGAAAACCATTTTATTAGGCTTTTACTTAGGCGTGAAATTATCCTTTTGAGGCTTACCAACTCTATATAAATCTAGATTTTCAGATTTAACCACTTTCTGCCATCCATCGAAACTCAAACTTATACCACAGCTTGGCCTCACACGACTACGACATCATACATAATTTGGACCCCGATCTATGATCCTACACTGTTGAACGCTAAAGCCAGTTCCTTTCATTTGACGCAAAAGGTGATATCTTAGATTTAGACTTTGCCTACCATCGATCAGCCACCAATTTTTGCCCAATCATTTACCTATTCTGATTACACATTTACTCCAAAACTTAACCCTAATGATTAAGTATTGACCATTACTTAAGATCAAGTTCGTTTTGGGCATCTTCTAGGAGAATTCCAAATGTAAGCTGATCTAAGGTTCGGATATGCTTCATATTTGGGCTCATGGGCCAACACGACCTGCATAGACCGATGAATGGAGTGGATTCCCTATAAATATCATAATGGACCCCATGTTATACTTGCACACAACGGACAAGGCTCCCTCACATATAAAATGTGTTTAAAGAAAACTTCTTTCCCTAAAATTTCTAATCTTAGAAGAAGCTCTTCAAACCTACCTTAAAGGGTGAACATCTTCAACTAATCCAGATCATGTGGTCCACCTGATTAATAGATCTACCTCATTTTTAACCCCATTTCCTAACATGATACGGAGAAACCGATGAACGAAGTGGATCACTTACAGACATCATAGTGGACCTCACCTACCTAAAACACCCAACGCATACATGAAGGAGAATCTACTTCAATGGTGAGTGTAGTCCCTACGGTGACTGACCGTGTGGCCCATCTAGAACTCAGATCGGCCTCATAGTTTAGCTCTTGGGCCAACACAAGGCGAGGAAACTGATGAAGGGTGTGGATTTCCCAAAGGCACACTGTAAGTGGACCCCACCTGATCCAGCAGTCAAACTAATGCCCCTGTTCGCGATAACAGCGTCCACAGGAACCATGATTAGCGAGTGTTTTGCTATCAACCTTCTGAATAAACAGCTCAACGAGATCTGAGCCGTCTAATCTCCACCTAATGGAAATTTGACGACAACCCAAAATAATGGAGACCGGAAGGATCCCCACGATCCCAGGATCTCCAAGGATATGAAACCGGACCATGAGCAATGCAAGGAAAATGGTAACTGCACCAGTCTCACCAACAAGACAATCTGGACCTTCATTTTTATAGTATCCTAAGCATCCCATGACCCATATGAAGCATCCAGGGAAGATAACTCGGAGAAAGATCAACAAGAAAACAATCCACCATTGAAGCGGGAGTCGTCTTCCTCAACTAAAACAAATCACGGGCCACATAATCTTATACTAATTCAAATCCAAGTTGTCTATCTAATGGCCCATTCGGACACGATCTAACCTTCGCAAGAAAGAACAAGAAAGGGCAACTGCAAACTGCATTTACGCAAATCGTCCATGGAACCGCAAGCAACACCTGCGTAACTCATTCCACATACAAGATGGGCAAGAATAACCTAAAGGCCCCCTGCCAATATAAAACCCCACGCCTGCTGCTAGGGAACGTACATAGCAAAGGAGAGGGAGAGGGAGTGAAAGATAGAAACAAGAGGAGAAGAAACAAAAGAGAGAAGGAGAGTCGCCGACTGAGGAAGAAAGCATCTTGGCAGTTGTTTGCAGGAAGAGAGAGAGAGAGAGAGAGAGAGAGAGAGAGAGAGCCGTGTGTTCCACTAACAATTCACTAAGTCGTAAGGAACATCCATATCCGAATCTCCTTAAACAATCTAAGGTTAGTAGCTGCTACCCATGCAAATCCATAGTTACGGGTGGAAGTCTATTCATAGTAGTGATGTTGAATGTACATCACTAGATCTAACACCAAGTCGAACTGAGTTGAAATCAATAAAGAAATCCATTGAACAAGGAATTTGGTCAGGCTAAGAAGCCTTACTAATTAAGGTAAGGAGGTAACTACATTCATATATTCCTAATTGAATGAGAAATTTACCTTGATCCTAGCCATGCAATCCATGTAAAGCAATGATCTAACCATATGAAACGTGTTTATTATGCTAGAATTGGGAACAACTACATAAATCTAGAACGTTATCGAGTTTAAGAGGTGAGGGTCTTTCCTTTAAACTTTGCAATTTAATTGGTTACATCTCTCTCACATGTTCCAAGATTTAATTATTATCTATCTTCACCATATGAATCAATGTTATATAATTCACATCATTATATTATCTTGTACGCAAGTATCCTATTGGGAATCTCACTTATAGTGATTAATGTAATATCATGGACATAATGCATTTTGGGTAACGACCCTCTTGATCGACACGTAATCTCGTGGGTTGGTGAGTGAGTGCACAATCGTTGTAAATAAATCGTCATGTGTGTTACATCACTTATCGGGATTGGATGTCGCAAATACTCTTCATGAACACATCGTGTCACATAAATCCCTCAATTGCATTGTTGTGTCTCCTTGAAATATTCGCATAAATCTACGTTAACATTAGACACGCCGATGAATCTTCATAGTATGAGAATGCGAGGTGAGCCAGATATCTATAAACTACTTTCCACATTATGATTATGATCACTAAGTGTGATGGACCGCACATACTTTGCTAGACATGCATGTCATATAGAATGTTTGTGCATACCGATACCACTTGTATTTGTGGAGTATGAGATGTATCAGAACCCTTCTATTATTCTTATGAATCACTTAAATCATTATAAACTTTAAAGGACAACCACCACTATGGGTATGGCATTGACCCTCTCCAACCATATATGTGTTGCAGGTGAATCACAGGTTAAGGTAAAGGATGATGACCGTTCTGTAGAAGATGGGTTTAAATAGAGAAGAAGAATAGTGCACAATTAGTTTTATTTATTTTTCGCCGCAAACTTTGATAATGTAATAATCTCCCATTGAGAGGGCATTAAAAAATTATTTATACATTTTTTTACTCTAATGGAATAATAAATACAGTTGATTTTATTCTCATGAATGTAACTGGATGTGATCTAAATGAAAAAAATGTGCGATTTTGAAGCATCCAATATTTACATTATTAACACCTGAAATTCTCGAGCACGAGCATGTAATCGAGCCACGAAATTTTGGGGCATTACAACAATAGACATGTATATTTGTGCATCATGGGTGTTGGAATCATAGGATGGTTGGATGTATTGCATATGAATGCTGAAACTGTAATACCCCACTCGACCTATAAGTACGACCGATTGGTTAGTAGATGAGACTCATCTTCTGAAATAAAATCCGGTAATGCTTGCATGTATAATTCGAATACTTGAGAGAATCCCTAATAGTACCTAGGACGCACACCCCTCGTAATGTGACCAAAAATGACCGAAACTGATACCATGATGACCACCCCGATGAGATGAATCTAACAATAACTTCTGCTCGTGAGCACGTGACCCCAAACGCATGCTATGACGTCAAGAACCGACACTTTTTATGTGCAAATATCCATGAAATTATATATAAATGACACCATCATGAAGTAATGATGAGGTCATATTTGAAACTATTCCATTAAGATTAGTTTAAATTAAATATAGACTTAAGTGTAAGCTAACCTACTCCATGCCTCATAAAAGTCAATTTAATGAGGTAAGTAGCTTTATTAGCTAAAAATCAAGGCTCTTCCTTAAATCAAAGAGAGTCATGACACCTAACATGTTTTGATTAAATAAATACTTACTATAATACAACATGGAACCTACTTAAGGAAGATAAAACTATTTTAATTAGCCATTAATAAAGTGAGGGCCCTAAAAGTCAAAAGTTTTTCTTGATTCAAGGAGATCATGCCACCTCACCTAGTTGTAGAATTCCCTAACCCCATATAGAAGGTTATTAAGACCCCCTAATCAAGCCCTAACAAGACGTATGTAGCTAATAATTGAATTAATAAAGTACACATGAAGAAAGTCAACAACACAATTCCTTAAATTAAGGAGATGTATATACATGGCTAGGATATTTCTAGAAAAGGTATGGAGGCCATTTATGATGAGCTAAAAAGTCCCTAATTAGGAGATTATCATGGGACAATCTTTCAAAAATCAAGGAGGGCCATACACCTCATAAATGATAAGATTAAGCAAAATGATTAAGCTCTTATCTATATATAGTAGGCATGGTTGAAACTTTGGGTACTTAGTGCCCAAACTTCCTACATCCCTTAGCCATTTTCTAGTCCTTTTTAAGCCTTTAAACCACTCTCCAAATAACCCTAATTAATCCCTTAGGTCTAAGTTAAAACATCCCTTACAATCAAGGCCATCAAAACATCCTAAGAAGATCACTCCTCTATCAAGGTGAAGTCCTCTTCCCTTCACTTTTTATTTTTCTCTAATTAGTGTTAATTTGATTCTCTTGTTGATATTGGTGTGCGAATCATTATGAAGGCCCCACTTTGATATTCATACGACATGTAATTTGCCTGAGTATGGATGCTGTGGAAATCACAAAAAAAAAAAAAAAAAATCATCTTAGTTCCACGCTTATGTGGACCCACAATAGGCCCCACCATGATATAAGTATCTAATCCACACCGTCCATCATATTTTCCAGATCATTTTAGGCGTCGGGCCAAAAAATGAAGTTGATCCAGTTTTCAGGTGCACCACTCCGTTTTTTTTAAAAAAATATTTTTGTACGCTGCTACTGTCAACATCCAAAAGACGTTGTAGCAAGCAGCGTCCCTGCTGCTTATAAGCACCAAGGGTGTGGGACCCACTATAGGCCCCACCATGATGTATGTATCTAATCCACACCGTCCATCGGATTTTTCAGATCATTTTAGGCCCTGGGCCGAAAAATGAAGCCAATCCAAATCTTTAGTGGGCCACATCATAGAAAACAGTGGTAAAAAATTATATTTACTATCGAAACCCTTTTAGGACCCACCATAATGTTTCTATACACCTAAACATAATAAATGTTAGGCCCATTGGGTCCACCATAACTTGGGGAATCTAATGAACGGAGTGGATCGTCCTCATGTGAACCCCACTTATGAAATACAAATAAATAAATAAATGCTGGACGTTGTTGCTATCAGCGTCCAAAAGACGTTGCAGCAAGCAGCGTCCTGCTGCTTGGAGGACGGTTGGGAGGATGGGACCCAGCTATAGGTCCCACAATGATGTATGTTGAATATCAACACCGTGCATTTGATGGGTCCCCTTTAAAAAATGGGATATCCCAAAAATCAGCTGTATACGGAACTCAGGTGGCACATACCATCTAAAATCATGTGGAGACATGACTACAACATATAAAAGCACTTAGTGGGGCCCACCTGAAATTTGGATGCATCTGAAATTGGTATGACCCCTCATCTAAGTGGGACGCACATAATGGATGGGCTGGATTTGTGAACCGGTTCTCAGTAGGCCCAACAAATGATTATGAATGTTTTAATGGAGGGTGACCCCTCTCAACTTTTGTATGTGGTGTGGCCGACACAAGTCACTGATTGACTTGATTTTTAAGCCCTAGGCCCACCATGGAATGGTGCTTCTGATTGATGGGGTAGATGTTCGACACGCATCACGGTGGGCCCACACAGCTTGACCTCTTAGGAAGTCCTCATGAGCTCGACCGCATAGAACCTTTTCCAACACACACACACACACACACACACACACACACACACACATAATAACACCTATGGTGGAACTAAATTTTGGGCCTCTCAATAACTATATGTTCTCCTCATCAAAGCCCAAACCAATACTCATATAAGTCCACCATGAGTACTTCGGTGTGTGTTAGACATAAGGCCACCCAACATTACTGAAATTTAAGGCCCAACATCATGGATATCTTGATTAGTTATACTAGGCACCTAAACCGCCCAGTACCATGAAGTGATCAAATCATGCAGAATGTAATTAAATTGTTAGTAGGGCATTCATACATAGGAAGGGAGGTTGGTTGATAAGAATGAGTAATAACTAAAATTACAATCAAGTATCCTAGTTTAGGAATTACAAGGACTATAAGTTAATTAGCCTTAATCAAGTAAGAAGGGAAAAGTACTTCCTAGTTGAAAGTACCAAGCTACGAGGCCACAAGTTGATATCACCATGTAAGGATTGGTTACCCAGATATATGATTCTTTAGTAATCTTGCACCCTGCATAGCGGCATACATTGACTTCTAGTTATTCCTTGAGTTGCTTATCATGTAGTATCACCATACATTCCATGGCATGATATATATGATAAGGATTAGTATCATAATTCTTTACAACATCACGGATTGATCGTATTATGTAATCTACCGTTGAATTGTGATAAGAATGATGTAACGCCCTGAAAATTGGGGGTCGAGGAAAGCTCAACTCCTGAGTTCCAACGCATCACTTATTCAACATAAATAATGATGATTAAATGTTATCCATATTAGTGCATTAAACATGAATGAGATTATACTAAAACAGTATATCATACTCTAGAGATGATTAATTTAGCAAGTAGAAGACTATGATAGATATATAAGGTATATGAGTGGTTACAAATCCCCAGAGTATGATCATGTACTAGGCTGAATATATACATGTTTGTTTTAAAATATACAAAATGATAAAGTCTAGTGTCCCACTAATTCGTATCCCTGCAATCCCGTCGATTAATACATAGTCTACATAGACCCACCTGATAGCTGCATATAGGAGAACTCCTCATCGTCGTCGTAGAAATCAGGCTCCGCTTCGTAAGCCTTGCCATCCTCTTTAACTAAAACAAAGTCTAGTTGGTGTTTTAAAATACCATCCCAGAGTAGGAGTGAGTGATCAACTCAGTGGTACTATAAGGCAAAGGTTAACATGTTATCAATTTAGTCAAGTAGTAATGATAAAAAAGTACAACAATCATGTCCTAAGTACTCTTGTTAATGCAGGAATGATATGCTATAATGATGCATGCCCTCGCCTGAACTTCCTCAACGACATCATCTCACGATCCTGCATGGCAAACTCCCTAAACGTGAGCTTCATCGCCAAAGCACATGCAATGCGGTGCATAGTCGTGTTAGCCAAGTAATTTATTTAGGCTTATTCACACAGCAGATTCGGGGAGCTAAGGTACCTCCCTTTATATTATTTACCCAAATGATGATCTATCTAGGGTCGTCAATCCTAGTTAATCACATACGATAGGCAAGTTATAGGCAACATCACCCCTGATTTAAAAGCAGTGGATAGGCAAGTTTAGGTCGCCACGGGAGGCTCGTCACCTCAGCGTAGGCCTAGTTTATACTCGAGGTCACTACGGGAAGGCTCGTCACCTTAGCGTAGCCGACAACTCGAATAAAATGTCCCATACCACTGTATTCAGCTCACGAGTTTAGGTTGCTTACTGGTCACTACAGGGAGGCTCGTCACCCCAGCGTAGACCAACAGCTCGACCATGGTGTCCCATACCACCATGCCTGGCTCATGAGTCTTAGCGGATCGTGATACCAAGGTTGAAACAGGATTTACATTGATAAGTGGTATCTTAGATTCAAGCAGTAGCGTCCATACATGGTAAACACATAATAAATCGGGTTATTTGTCAAGGTCAGTTTGTACGAGAGCACAAGCGCACGTTGAATTGTTCGACATAAAGCGCGTAAGCACTCTGCGTGGCCTAACCACTGTCGACAATCGTCATACGACTTGGATTTCTTGAATGTGTCTAACATGGCGAAATTAGTTCGGCCGCTCGATTAGGAGTCATTACCAATTGCCTGGACTAAGTGGTAGTCCCAAACATACTTAAATGCAATAGGAAATTACATATGTTACTCATATATGCATTTAACAAATAATACAAATATGAATCTCATTTGAGCATTTTATCAAACACATTTGACAAGTTAACATACGCATGCATTTCATCCATAAATCATATAGTGACAATTTGCAACACATGAAGAAAAATGAATCATATGACTAAGGAAACTAAGAATCTTGTCTCAATACATTTAATAAGTATAATCCATCAACAAAATATCATTCAGATATTTTAACAAATACTTAAACTACATAATACTACATACATGAACTAATCTAGTTATAGCATATATTATGACAAATCCTTTCATAAAGGAGTTGTCATACATACAATGAACATGTATTCTAGGTTAATAGGCATGGCCAGCATAAATCATAATTTCACTTTCATTCAAATATTTCAACAAATATATAGAATGTATTTTAAACTCACATATTTCACACATGTATAGTCTATCAAACAAAACGTCGTAGCTAATATCATATGGTAGCAATCAAGTCAAGCATAAATCATTGCTGACATTGAAAGCCTTAAAAATCATAACCTAAACGTTTATAGTCCGCACATTTCATCGGGACGCTCGTTACAAACTCGGTTCGTACACCACGTCTTTGTCTGAGGCACAACGGCTACCTAAACATTGAAATAGGTTAGCTATTTCACTGGTTTCTCTATTTAGATTTCTAAAACAAGATTAAGGTTAGAATTTCTTACCCAAATCGAAGATAGAATCGACGGTATAGCGATGGTGGGGTGGTGATTCAATACGAGGAGCAGTGGGAATGAATCCCAGTAACGATCTCCTGAACTCTCTCTCTTCTCCTCACTCCTTTCTCCTCTTTTCTCTCTTCTCTCTCTTAGGGTTAGGAAAATTCATATGGAATAAGAGAGGGGTGGGTTAAGGTCCGTATATAGGCCCGGAACTGATGTCAATGGCCCTAGGGCCATGATATACTTATGGTATAGCCAAAGGATGGCTGTTTCGAGCCAACGGAGCTCATCTGGAGGTCCATTGCTCGCATACGGTCTAGAGAAAGTTTCCTGACAATGGATATGCACTAAGTTTAGATTTCAGTCTGATCGGATTAGTGGATTGATCATGGAGGACCCGTTTTAGTTCAACGGTCATCGTCACTCGATTAGGGCCACAAGTATACCAATGGGTGCAGAGAAATTTTCCTAATCCAAGGGTGTAGTTGGGTCAGAATTTGACATTCTGAAACCTTAAATTTGGCCTACAAACGAATGGCCCAATTCACTTAAGTTTGAGTTCATTTCCTGAAGATATTCGCGTTTCTCACACACTTTGCTTCAGGCTCAAGTTATACGTTTCTGGATACTATTTGGACTCGATTCCCGCGTTGATTGTCAAGCCCAGTAAGGTGGTCATAACCTTATAGTTTTGCAGTCATCGGACTTTCGACGCGCAGTCCAAGCCCGATATGGAGTTTCAATGTGCACCCGTTAGCAATTGGGTTTTGAGACTGATCCTTAGTTTCTGAGTAATGTTGGGTTAGTGATTCTAATAGTTTTGGGTCATGCAGTTCGTATAAAAAGTGGTTCAAGTAAATTCTTCAATTTATTTAGTTTAGTACTAAATAAATTGTCGTCTAATTTCTAAAGGATTCGGTCCTTAGTGATTTCTGCCTGAGATGGTACTCGGGTCTTTGTACGGATTTTTTTTCGAGTCGTTATAATCTATCCCCCTTAAAAAAAATTCATCCTCGAAATTAGTACCTTTTCGTACTCCTTGAGAATCTGAGGGTAGTTCTTACGGACCCCGACTTCTGTTTCCCAAGTAGCCTCTTCCTCAATGTGATGCGTTCACAGTACTTTCACAAGCGAGATAACTTTACTGCACAGTACTTGTTCCTTCCTGTCCAAGATACGCGTCGAACGCAGTACATAAGAAGCATCTTCACTCAACTGTTCCTGCTCCCATTTGATAATGTGGGGAAGGATCAGAAACGTATTTCTTCAGCATCAATACATGAAATACGTTGTGCACACCTACAAGTGGAGTGGGCAAAGCGAGGCGGTATGCAACATACCCACTCGGTCTAGAATCTGGAACGGACCAATAAATTGTGGTGTCAGTTTCCCCTTCTTACCAAATCAAAGGACTCCCTTCATTGGGGAAACCTTCAGGAATACATGGTCCCCAACCTCAAACTCTAGCTATCGCCGCCTCGTATCGGTGTAGCTCTTCTGTCTGCTCTGTGCTGTAAGAAGTCGACGCCTGATAATGTTGATCTTCTCTGAGGTCGCCTATACTAAATTTAGGTCAATCAAACTCTTCTCGCCAACTTCTGCCCAATAATGTGGTGCTCGACATGAATGTCCATACAGTGCTTCGTAGGGAGCCATGCCAATACTCGCTTGAAAGCTGCTATTATAAGCAAACTGAGCATAGGGAAGACAATCATCCCAACTGTATTTGAAGTCAAGCATACATGCCCATAACATGTCTTCTAATACCTAATTTACCCGTTCCGTCTGCCCGTCAATCTGTGGGTGGAACGCGGTACTGAACTTCAATTTCACACCCATTGCTTCTTAGATACGAGTTCAGAAGATAGATGTGAATCGCGTGTCTCGATCCGACAATATCTCCATATGAACTCCATGCAGATGTACTATCTCCTTGATGTACAGCTTGGCCAAATCGTCTAAAGAGTTTAAGACTCTAATCGAGAGGAAATGAGCTGATTTCGTCAATCAGTCCACAATCACCTAAATGGAGTCATGTCCTTTCCTCATCTTCGGCAACCCTGAAATGAAATCCGTAGAGATGAAATCCCATTTCCATTCAGCTATAGGCATGGGCTGAAGTAAACCAGGAGGTCGGCGATGCTCAGCCTTGACCTGCTGGCATGTGAGGAACGGGACACAAAGTCTACTATGTGGGCCTTCATGTTGTCCCACCAGTACGAACGCTTCATGTCTCGGTACATTTTCGTACTGATAGGTTGCATTGTCATTCTCGAATTGTGAGCAGCTTCTAAAACTTCCTTTCTCAAATCATGAAGATTCGGGACGCATAGGCAGGCACGATAACATAATCCCCCATTCGAACCAACTCTCCATTCGGACTCTTCACTGTCGGTTGCTTGCTCTCTCACCTTTATCAACCATTCATCTTCTCTCTGGGTCACAATAATTCGGTCGTCAATAAGTGGTTGTAAGCGAATGTGTGTGACGCTCTCAAATGGCTCCTTTATCGTAAGTTTCTGCTCAAAGTCTCACACGAATTCTACCATGTTCCATTCTCCTATCATCAGCGGAACTGTAAATGATATCGTCTTCTTACGGCTCAACGCGTCTGCCATAAGGTTGGCCTTGCCAGGATAGTAGGAGACCTCAAACTTGAAATCTTTCAAGGTTTCCATCCATCGTCGTTGCCTCATATTCAGGTCTCTCTACGTGAATATGTACCTAAGGCTCTTGTGGTCACTAAAGAGCTCGAACTCCTCTCTATATAGGTAATGTCTCCAGAGCTTTAATGTAAAGACCGCTAATTCCAGGTCATGCATAGGATAGTTCTCTTTGTGTTTCCTCAACTGTCGCGATGCATAGCAATTACTCTATCCTTCTGCATAAGAACACAACTCAAACCAACACAAGAGGCATCAGTGTAAATAGTATATCTGACCCCCTGCTCTGGCAATACTAGCATGGGTGCAGACGTCAACTTGTCCTTCAGTTCCTGAAAAGCTACTTCTACCTTCTCATTCCAGGAAAACTTGAGATCCTTCCAAGTGAGCTGCGACAACAGTCTGGCTATCTTGGAAAAGTCCTTAATGGATCGACGATAGTAACCTGCCAGGCCGAGAAAACTCCTCACATCAGTAACCGAAGTAGGCTGCTCCTAGTCTTGAACTACGATCACCTTAGTAAGGTCCGCAGCTATTTCTTCTTTGGACACCACATGTCCCAGGAACTTGACTTCTTCTTTCCAGAAGTTGCATTTCTTGTACTGAGCAAATAACTAGTTCTCCCTGAGAGTATCAAAGACTGCTCGCAAGTGCTCCTCGTAATCTTTCTGACTCTTGGAGTATATCAGGATGTCATCTATAAATACGATGACGAATCGGTACAGATACGGCCGAAACACCTGGTTCATAAGGTCCATGAACTCGGCTGGCATGTTTGTGAGTCCAAATGACATCACAAGGAACTCATAGTGCCCAAAGCTAGTTCTGAACGCTGTTCTCTGCATGTCCTCATCCCTGACATGCAACTGGTGATACCCTGACTATAAGTCGATATTTGAAAAATATTGTGCCCCTTTCAACTGGTCAAACAGATCATCTATCATAGGCAAATGATACTTGTTCTTCACTGTCACGTGGTTCCACCTACGATAATCAATACACAATCGCAGTGATCCATCTTTCTTCTTCACAAATAACACAGGTGCTCCCCAAGGGGATACACTTAGTCGTATGAAGCCTAATTCCAACAGACTATCGATCTGTCTCCTTAATTCCTCCATTTCACATGGAGGCATGCGATATGTCGGTAGCAAAATGAGTGTCGCACCAGGCATAAGGTCGATATTAAAATCGATCTCGCGGCAAGGAGGTAGTCTAGGTATCGTCCTGAACACGTCCATGAAATCTCGGACTACAGGTGTGTTTCCAAGTGTCGGACCATCAACATTCTCTAGCAAGGTAGCATAACAACTGATACGGTAGTACTAACTGACCTAAACTAGGAAAGTAAAGGTCGTGCCCTCAGATCTATGGGCTATCACCACTTTAGTATCGCAATCGATCTCTGCCCTCATCTTGGTGAGCCAATCCATACCGAGGATGACATCATAATGACACAGTGGGGCAACAATCATGTCAACGAGTACTGTTCTGCTCCCTATGTCTATCGAGCAACCCTTACAAATCTTGGTAGTGACTGAGAAGGTCCTTGTAGTGCTAAGGAGTCTCACACCAACTATAGGAGTAGTTTTCATCACTAGTCGCTTGACCGTTGCACATGATATTATTGAAATAGTGGACCCGGTATCCACTAACAGAAATATGGGTGTACCTTAGATGTGGGCAGTGACTTCGAAGGCCAAAGACACTGTAGCTGCTGACTCAAACGCTTCACCTGCAAGCGCATGTACTCGCACCTACTGAGAACAGTTCGGTTGCGGTGTCGTAGGTTGTTAAGGCGGCCTAAATCGAGGTACATGTGGCCGGTAAGATGATTGTGCAAGCGGTGCTGATTATAGAGGTGGAGCTGAGATAGCCTGAGGTAACTGATGGTTAATCTTCTGAGGAGGGGCGAAGCCGTTGTCCCTCATCTTGGTAAAACAATAAGTGTCAGTATGGCCCGACCTCTTGCAGTAGATACCACAGATCTGATCACCTAGGCTATGTCGGCTGAGCCATAAGCATGTGAGGTGAATCTGCACATGGCCTCTTGCCGAGGAATGGTCTGCTCGGCAAATCAGGTCGAGGCCTAGGGCCCATGGGTACACATGTACAAGACAGTCTATCCCCATCGTGCTCAACTCACAGATACATGTTCACTAACTCAACATAGTTGAAAATGCTAGCGCAACACTTCTTCATGCGGATATCGGGCCGCAAACCATCTGAGAAGCGCCGCGTTCGCATCGGCTTGTCTACTAGTATCAAAGGAACGTATCTGGCCAGCTTCGTAAAGCAGTTCTCATACTCTGCTACGGTCATCCCTCCCGTCCGAGGTGAAGAAACTCTCCTTCCTTCTCATTACGGTACATGAGGGGAAAGTACTTGTCATGGAAGCGGGTCTCAAAAGATTCCCACGTCCATGCATACCCGGCAGCCACTGTCTATAGGATGTTGTCCCATCATAGACTAGCCTCTTTCTCAAACATGTACGTAACCAACTCAACCTGCTCCGCCTTAATGCAATGCAACGACTTTAGCATCTTAGAGATGCGGACAAGCCAGTACTCGGCCTCCTCGGGTCTGTGAGTACTCGTAAAGGTGGGAGGTCGGAAGCGCTGGAATCGCTCAAATAAGCCACTGACATTCATTTTCCATCATGGTACACAGGCAGCGCATGCGGGGCCACATTCATACTCTCGGTAAGAGCCCCCGCAATGGTGGTCAAAATCTGCTGATGCTGCTACATAAGGAGCATTATCTGCTCCAACCTATTAGGAGGAGGAGCCGCCTGATGCATGTGTGGCATCGACAAGGACGCATGGTTCTGTTCAGGAACTGCTGGTGCCCTAGGTGTTGACCCATTTGTGGGGCCAGTGGCCGATAGAGAATCCGGCATAGTCTCGTGATTCAAGCCCAAACTGGGGTCCGTGTGGCTATCGCTTAGGGGAGGTGCCTCGTCACTCAATTCGCCAAGTGTAAGACATGCTGCACTCCGAGTGGCCTTAGGTGGCATTCCCTATATACAACATAGGGTACAACATGTGTAAGATTTAGCATAACAATACTCAATTTCTCAAGCATTCTATACATTTCATAACAAAAGGAGCTTCATGCATTTCATTTAACCAAAATTGTCATAATACATGACATGTAGTTTTACATGGATCATGACAGAAGATGCATGTGAGCCAATCTAACAAAGCTTTAAACACTAAAACACACCAACAACTCTACCTTACTACTAAACCTATCTAGGCTGTAACATGGAAAGCAAGAAAACAAGGAAAACCCAAAGATGACTACATCATAGGACTAGTCATCCGAATCTGGTGATGGCGGAGGAGCACCCTTGTCCTGTATACAACACAGGAGAGCCTTCAAGGTACGAGACATCTTCTTAAACCTTTGTTTCATGTAAGCCTGACTCTCGTTAAGCTTTTGCTTTACTTCGGCCCAGGTCTCTCTGACCTCCTATCTCAGGGCGACTTGGCTCTCCTTAAGCTGAGCCAAGCAGGCTTCTAAAGTAGCCCGATCACGGTGGTGCTCTTGCATAGTAGGAGGAGAGCCCCCATCAAAGCCTTGGGCCTCCTCTTCTTCTTCCTGCTCTTCCTCATCACTTCCTTCCTAGCCTTCTTCATCTTCACTCACCTCATCCTCTTCACTTTCTTCCTCTTCCTCTATCTCGTCACCATACTCATCAAGTCGAGCTTGATGCTATCGTGGCCCAATGCCCATATTGTTGAGTGTGGTGTCATTGATGAAATGTATCGACGCAAGCTCATTCGCGTTAAGTCTGTAGCCGAACTCATGAGCAATCTTGCATATAAGTCAGCCAAATGGGTGTGAAATATCTGTCCTAACAAAGCATGCGGTTTGGACTATCTGTAGTAGTACGTACGTAGGCAGACATAGCTTGTCTCCCTGCCCAGCTCTGTATAGAAAGTCCACCATCAAACCCGTGCATTCGCTGCGATTGCTCCACCTAGGATACACATTGTTTACTCATAAGTAGGTGAAAGTCAGGAATCATCTTGAACGCTGAAAGGTAATTGCCTCGCTTCTAATGGACCAGTCGCCACAAAGAAATTACGTGCAGCGATCTCTTTCTCGTATACTCTTGAGATTCTTCTCGTTAGCATGCACTTCTCCACGTGGAATCCCCATGATTTGGGATATCACACAAACATCGACAATGGCTTCCTGCCTTCCCACGGGGATAGTGAACTGTAGAGGCTCCAGCAGTGGATCTCGTATGTGGGCGTAGAAGCCTCGAACAGTGCTCACACACCCACGTGACTTGCCCTCAAATATGGGACCCCACCCAGTGTCCAATAGGAGGTCCATCACCGGATAAAGCCCAAACAGTCTTTCGTCCACGTGCACTTCAAAGATAACTCTACGGCCTTGAAACCTACCATGTGTGATGCCCACCGGCAGAGCTCTTTCAATAGGAATTTAGGGATCGAGATCCCACTTCGTCCTTCGCTCCCACTCAACCCTAGTACTAGCCTCGGTGCCTCTCTGCTTCCTTGGACGGGTAGGGCGGCTAGGCCCGGCTTCATCCGCAAGCGCCCTCTTCTTTCCCATGAGGTAAAGAAGCGTGACGAGGGAGAAAATCGTGACAACAAGCTCGAAAAGAGCCATAGAGTTAAGAGAGCTAGCAAGATGAGATGAGTTGGAGGATTTTGAGATTTTTAAGACACAAAGGTGGGTTTGTGTACTCAAATGAGAAGAAATAAAGGGGATAGGAGATGGGTTTTGATGAGGATAGTGGAGGTGGGTATGTAATGAAGAAGAAGAAGAAGATATGAGAATAAAAGGGGGATTTGAGGTGAAAAATCAAGTTTTTAGAGGGGTTAGAAGGGCTTAGAAGCTAGATGGGGGTTAAAATGAAACAAAAAGGGACTTATAGAGGGTCCCACATGATTTTTATGGGCCCACACATGTGCAAAGGGTCGGCGGGCCACCTGACCCGCGAGCTCGACTCAGCCCACTAGACCGGAACCGCGAGGCCTCACGGTAGGCGTGATGTCATCGCGGTCCCCTGGACCTAGGGCGATGGCATCTCCCTCTCGAGATGATTAAATCATACTTTAATACCAACTTGTAACACCCTGAAAATCGAGGATCGAGCAAAGCTCAACTCCCGAGTTCCAATGAATCACTTATGCAACATAAATAATGATGATTAAATATTGTTCATATTAGTGCATTAAACATGAATGAGATTACACTAAAATAGCATATCATACTCCAGAGATGATTAAATTTAGTAAGCGAAAGACTGTGATAGATATATAAGGTATATGAGTGGTTACAAATCCCTAGAGTATGATCATGTCACCAGGCTGAATATATACATGTTTGTTCCAAAATATACAAAATGACAAAGTGTAGTGTCTCACTAATTCGTATCCCTGCAATCTCGTCGATCAGTACATGGTCTACATAGACCCGCCTGATAGCTGCATATAGGATAACTCCTCATCGTCGTAGAAGTCAGGCTCTGCTTCGTAAGCCTTGCCATCATCTGCAGCTAAAACAAAGTCTGGTTAGTGTTTTAAAACGCCGTCCCAGAGTGAGAGTGAGTGATCAACTCAGTGGTACTATAAGGTAAAGGTTAACATGTTATTAATTTAGTCAAGCAGTAATGATAAAGCAATACAACAATCATGTCCTAAATACTCTTGTTAATGCAGGAATGATATGCTTAATGATGCGTGCCCTTGCCTGAACTCCCTCAGCGACATCATCTCACGATCGCGCATAGCAAACTCCTTAAACATGCGCTTCCTCACCAAAGCACATGTAATGCGGTGTATGGTTGTATTAGCCAAGAAATTTATTTAAGCTTATTCATACAACAGATTCGGGAAGCTAAGGTATCTCCCTTTATATCATTTACACAAACGATGATCCATCTAGGGTTGTCAATCATAGTTAATCACATACAATAGCAAGTTATAGGGCAACACCACCCCTGATTTAAAAGCAGTGGATAGGCAAGTTCAGGTTACTATGGAGGCTCGTCACCTCGGCGTAGGCCTAGTTTATACTCGAGCTCACTACAGGAAAGCTTGTAACCTTAGCGTAGGCAGACAACTCAAATAAAATGTCCCATACCACCGTATTTGGCTCACGAGTTTGGGTTGTTCATTAGTCACTACGGGGAGGCTCGTCACCCCAGTGTAGGCCGACAGCTCGACCACGGTATCCCATACCACCATGCCCTGCTCATGAGTCTTAGTAGATTGTAGTACCAAGATTAAAACGGGCTTTACATTGGTAAGTGGTACCTTAGATTCAAGCAGTAGGATCCATACATGGTAAACACACAATAGTCCAATCAGGTTATTTGTCAAGTTCGGTTTGTACGAGAGCACAAGCGCACGTTGATTGATCGACATGAAGCACGTAAGCACTTCGCGTGGCCTAATCACTGTCGACAATCACCGTACGACTCGAATTCCTCGAACATGTCTAACATGGCGAAACTAGTTCAGCCACTCGATTAGGAGTCATTACCAATTGCCTGGACTAAGTGGTAGTCCCAAACATACTTAAATGCAATAGGAAATCACATATGTTACTCATAGCTGCATTTAACAAATAATACAAACATGAATCTCATTTGTGCATTTTATCAAACACAATTGACAAGTTAACATACACATACATTTCATCCACAAATCATATAATGACAATTTGCAACACATGAAGAAAAACGAATCATATGACTAAGGAAACTAAGAATCTTATCTCAATACATTTAATAAGTACAATCCATCAACAAAATATCATTCAGACATTTTAATAAATAGTAAGACTACATAATACTACATACATGAACTAATCTAGTTATAGCATGTATTATGATAAATCCTTTCATAAAGGAGTTGTCACACATACAACGAACATGTATTCTAGGTTAATAGGCCTGGCCAGCATAAATCATAATTACACTTTCATTCAAACATTTCAACAAACACATAAAATGCATTTTAAACTCACATATTTCACACATGTATAGTTTGTCAAACAAAACGTCATAACTAATATCATATGGTAGCAATCAAGTCAAGCATAAATCATTATTGACATTGAAAGCCTTGAAAACTATAACCTAAACATTTATAGTCTACACCTTTTGTCGGTACGCTCGTTATGAACTCGGTTCATACACCATGTTTTTATCTGCAGCACAATGGCTACCTAAACATTGAAATGGTTAGTTATTTCACTGGTTTCTCTATTTGGATTTTTAAAACAAGATTAGGGTTAGAATTTCTTACCTAAATCGAAGATAGAATCGACGGTTTAGCAACGGTGGGGTGGTGATTCAATACGAGGAGCAGTGGGAATGAATCCCAGTAACGATCTCTTGAACTCTCTCTCTTCTCCTCACTCCTTTCTCCTCTTCTCTCTTCTCTCTCCTAAGGTTAGGAAAATTCATATGGAATGAGAGAGGGTGGGTTAAGGTCCTTATATAGGCCCAGAACTGATGTCAATGGCCCCAGGGCCATGGTATACTTAGGGTATAGCCAAAGGAGCCTCGGGCCAACAGAGCTCATCTGGAGGTCCATTACTTGCATACGGTTTGGAGAAAGTTCCCTGACAATGGATCTGGGCCAGGTTAAGATTTCGGTCCGATCAGATTAGTGGATCGATCGTGGAGGACCCGTTTCAGTTCAACGGTCATCGTCACTCGATCAGGGCCACAAGTATACCAATGGGTGCAAAAAAAATTTCCTGATCTAAGGGTGTAGTTGGGTTAGAATCTGATGGTCTGAAACCTTAAATTTGGCCTGCAAGCAAACGTCCCAATTCACTTAAATTTGAGTTCATTTCCTTAAGATATTCGCATTTCTCACACACTTCGCTTCAGGCTCAAGTTGTGTGTTTCTGGATACTATTTGGACTCGATTCCACAATGGTTGTCAAGCCCAGTAAGGTAGTCATAACCTTATAGTTTTACAGTCATCGGACTTTCGACGCGCGGTACAGGCCCGATACGGAGTTTCAATGTGCTCCCGAGAGCAACTGGGTTTGGAGACTGATCCTTGGTTTCTGGGAAATGTTGGGTTAGCGATTCTAATGGTTTTAGGTCTTACAGTTCGTATAGAAAGTGGTTCGAGTTAATTCTCCGATTTATTTAGTTTGGTACTTATAAATTTTCGTCTAATTTCTAAAGGATTCGGTCCTTAGTGATTTCTGCCTGAGATGGTACTCGGGTCTCTGTATGGATTTTTTTTAGAGACGTTACAAATAATGATATTAAATTATGTGACATCGGAAATATGAAAATAGTAGAGGATGATGTGCCCATTAGGTTGGAAAATCCTAAACTCCAATGGTACTTAGGGATGCCTCACCATTGGGCTGGGTGGACACATGGGCTATGGATTTGACTCCCACTGACGAGGCCAGGTTGAGAAGGGGTATGTCCGACCCGCCTTAGGGCTGAGGTGGCAAACAAGGACCAGTTTGACCCGCTGGTGAGGAGAAGCATGAACGAGGTCCGCTACTAGTGTACACAATGAAAGTTGTAACCCCACTAGTGGGTAGCGAGGTCGATTGCTGGTGTCTAGTGCATGGGCATCAATCCTGGTGGATCCTAAATTCTAAAAGTATATGGATCATAATCGAGACGGTGATGTTCAGGAGTAGTGCGGTCAAGTCCGTGGTGAGAGGACTATTGCATATGTTTCTACGGCTAGCATACATTTATTTTATGCATCTCACACATGATCACCCTCCATCATTCATTAAGATATCGCTTTGCATAGATTATCACTTTTGGTAGTTCTTTCATTATATCTTTCATGTTAATTTATCTTGCATACTTATCATGAGGACTTTGCACTTGTTAAGTTATAAAACTTACTTCTCTTTTAACCACTTAGGTAAAGGATTTAAAAAAGAAAAACAAGTAGCGACCATGAGTTAGGCGTCACGTCGGGGGACTGATTTGACTTTTGAAATTTTGAATTGTATATGATGTATATATGTATCGCATAGACAAATAATGTACTTTTGGAATTTTGTAGTACCCAGTTTACTTGTATACAAATATTACCTATCTTGTCTTTGATGTCCCTCTGTTGTGAAGAATGAATGGTGAGATTTATTCCTTACATTACCTTGTCGGATGTCGGGATTGAGACTTAGTGTGTGGGCATTGGGTACCAATCCCGAAGTTCGGCTTATCGCGTGCAAGATCCAGTAGATATAGCGGTCGTACAAGACTATCGGGTCTGTGGTGTGATAGAAACTATGGGATGGTTGGATGTATTGCACATGAATGCTGAAACTATGGGATGGTTGGATATATGGCCTATGAAAGTTAGAACCATTGGATGATTGGTTGCATTACATGTTCATGAATGTTGGAACTATGAGATGATTGGTTGCATTGCATGTTCATGAATGCTAGAACCATGAGATGGTTGGATGTTGATCCATGTATTGCATGTTCATGGATGATGGAACCATGGGATGGTTGGATGTTGATCCATGTATTGCATGTTCATGGATGATGGAACCATGGGATGGTTGGATATTAGCTTATGCACACCATGCTTATGGATGATTGGAATCAAAACCTTATTAATGGTTAAAACACCATAACAAATGAGTTATGGAAACAATACCGGTGATTGAGAAGCTCCATGGGTGAAATTTCCTAAAGTTCATTTGTACAAATAGAGTGTCCAATCATCTAGTCGGGTAGGTGAGTATGTTAAGATTGCAAAAGATTCATATTCTCGAAGTTGGATGGGAAGATGTTGACTAGCCTAGCATATCAGGATTGCAAAATGGGTTCAGGTTTGACCCGCCTAGCATGTTAGGATTGTGGAATGGTTTAGGTTTGACTAGCCTAACACAGCAGGATTGTGAAAAGGGCTAACTATTGTAAGGCTAGGTGGGTGAGCACATGGGATGTATAAAATGTTCTCATTATCAAAGTTGAGTAAACGTTGGTCATGAGTCCTGGCTAGCCTAAGAAGAAATGGCCTCGGTTGTTTATGAAAGTTAACTATATTGAATATGTTGACACGTTTATGATCGCATATCATTCATTACCACACTACATTGCACAAACATACACATACCCTTTTATACCTCATTACTCGGGTAAATCATAATAAGATATAGGAACATACCTCACACATGGGATATGTACCCACTTGCTTATAAATCTCATTCTAACCGTTGTTTATTTTTTCATGGAATCCCAACTAACCAAAGTAGCTAAGCAAGAAAAGAACATACATAACATTTAACTTAGTCTTTCTTTTCGAAAAGTATTTGGAAATGAAATAAAATTTTATTTTATATTGCTCCCACCTCTTGTTTGTGATGTTGGATATCATGGTTAAGGATGAACACCATTTAACCAACTGTACCAAATAAATAATTTTTTTTGAGTCACTTCTTATGAGCAAAGTCAGGGGTCCAGGCTCTGTTTTCAAGGTGTGATATCTACTAACTCATTAATGTTTGTAGTAAATATCAAGGAGACGCCCAAAACCGAATCGGCTAAATGCGATTATTCCATATCGACCACTGTTAAACAACTTCATAATTGAAGAGATTCCATTATAAGTGAGGCACCATCAGTCAAAGTATCGGTCGAAATCTTTAAGCAACAATTTCAAGAGAGAATGGTTTATTGGCAAAACGATCTATCATTTAAGCATGAAAAGGCCAAGAAGCCTTACAAAGGATTAAATTGTCAAATAGTAGGCATGACAACCAAAAAGTATCTATGTTCACTAAGAAACATTGGCAGCCCTATAAGTTGATTAAAAACGAGAGAGATCCTCTTGATAGATTTGAGGCCCATTCGTTAAGGACTTTAAAACAGAAGAAGCGATAACAAGTTAGGGATTGCGTCATATCCTGAAAGGCCTCTTAGTGCATCATCCTCTTTTAAGATTTACCCTCATAAATAACTTCTTAAAGGAAACAATGCACCTTATCTGATTGCCTCCCTCATTTTGGTATGGTTATTTTCCTCAAGGCGCAACTCTTCCTTCATTATTTTTCAAAGTTGACAGAGTTCACGGATCTAGTTCTTAATTTATGTGAGTTTGGTGTTTATCTTCACATTCATCATACTCTAGTTATAGTTGTTTAGTATTTCCTTGCTCCTAAGTCTAATATTTGAATGATAGGTCTCCTAGGCGATCATGTTCTTTCCTCACATTGCAGTATGTCTGGGCGATCACTAGGATTTCATTAAGATGCTACAAGATAGTATGCCAATTAACACCTGCAATAACAAAAAATTGATGGCGATCGAGGAGTGACCGAACTTCTAAGAGATGGTAAAAAGAGATAAGAATTGGGAAATCCACCCTAAAAAGGTCTTGTAATAAGGCTCGAGCATAGAAGAGTTCAAAGGAAGTGATGTTCACTATCATGAAAATATTTTGAACAGGCAAGCCAGGGAGATGAGAGAACAAATGGAGGAGAAGGCCTCATATGGGAAGAGAAATGTCATGATATAATGTCCACATTTAATGGGACATCATGATGGTAAGCAGCTCTCGAAGCAAGGATTACGTAGGTGGTCAACGAATAAAGGGGCTACGCCACATGGAACCACCGATTCACATTCTTGTGTGAGAGATTTACCACCTCGTTACGAATATAAGACGCGGATTAACCAAACTCTGCCACGTGGGGGCGTTAGTACAACTTTATATGAAATGCGTCTTTGTCTCTTCACATTTCGTTGAATGCAAACAGACGTGGGGCATTGTTTTTGTCTGATATGACGACATCAAATCTAGTAGCTAACGAAATAACGAAATCTCAACAAGAGACAAATAAAAGATTTATTTGATTGCCCTGACGCTGAATGTGATCGTAATATGAAAAGACATGAGTAGCTAAAAATTGTTAAGTCCAACTGACTATAGTCATAAGACACATGTTGCATATCTCTCTTATATGGTGGAGCCAACTACTTGCCATAGTGACTTGATGACCGAAGATGGGTATCGACTGAAACTTGTAAAATCCCTTAGTGACGGATTTGGCTAATGCATCATAGCATCATGTAAAAGCCCTTACGACTGAAAC
The DNA here is from genome assembly GCF_029962835.1 of Magnolia sinica. Lineage (NCBI taxonomy): Eukaryota > Viridiplantae > Streptophyta > Magnoliopsida > Magnoliales > Magnoliaceae > Magnolia > Magnolia sinica. The sequence goes on along the minus strand of NC_080577.1, from coordinate 44,463,587 downwards.
CACTTAAGGAGCGGAATGGCAACTCTAAGTTGGTTGAGTTTCACGGTGCACTACACATGTTTGCATGGAGAAAAAGATGACCATCACCAACACACGGCGTCACGAGAGATATCTCATCTACGTAATATGAGCAGGACGTGCGCATAACTAATGGCCAACCCACAATAAACGTCTAACATACGTGACGTTCTTGAAAAGTCATAACTGTCTTTGCACCCAAATGGTTATTTCCACATCAGTAATTGTGAAGAGTGTCTATGGAGATCTCTCTCCAGCTACCACCTCAAAACTTTATAAATAGGAAAAATATCAAAGAGTTTCTGGCCACCACCAACCCAACACAAATCAAATTTACAGCACAACGCTGCCTATCTTATCTTTGTTTATCATAGACTAAGAGTAATGTAATCCAATCCATCTATGCTGCTACGTTGGATTGACTTTAGCATAAGAGCAACGCATTTTTGTTTATCTACGCTAATACGTTGGTTTGACCTACGTCGAGCGTTAGATTACAAGGATGACTTTTTCTTTTTATTTTCATTAGTGTAGTTCATTTCATTTATACCCAAGTTGTTAGATCAGGTAAGACTTATATCTATGATATCATCATCTATGTTATAGATGTTGGATTGTCGAGAAATACTTTTGTAAGTTTTTATTTTTATTTCATTTAATACAATTAAGTTTCTTCTGCTCTCACATTGCACGAATTAAATTATATATACTATCATGGCAAGAGAAACATTTTTGAATGAAAGAAAAAAATGACTTATTAGATTTAGAAAGATAAACCCTCCATTTCATAAATTGCACGGTTTTATTTATAGGTGACTAAATAGATGGCTGAACTGCTTCAGTTTTTAGTCATAAACAACTTATCTTAAAGCTTGGAATCATAGGTACTCAGTTCAAATTAAGTTGTAATAGGCTTTGGCACACCCACCATTATATGCATGTACTTCGACCAGATTTTGAGCATAAGAATCACTCAAGCCTAATATTGGGCCAATAGTTTATTTTTAGTAGTAATATGAATATGACCCATTCAGTCGGACCATCTTAGCATTTTAGTCATGAGCAGTGACACATGGTGGATCCTAAGTCGCAATCGACATGGATTGCATATTGAGTAAACTTTATAGGCCCACTGGCCACCATGATGTACGTCTTATCCATAACATTTTTTGGGACTTTTAAGGCATGAGCTCAAAATTAAAACATATCCAAAATTCAAGTGGACCACACCATCGAAAAGGAGTGGGAAGTGAATGCTTACCTTTGGAAACTCATTGGGGGCAAATAAGTTCTAGATCAAGCTAATATTTATGTTTTTCTTTTTTCCCCACCGGTGTGACCTTATTGAAAGGTTGTTTAACAAATATACCTCACTGAGGCCCCTAAGAAGGTTTCAATGGTAGATGTTGTTGTCCCCACTACGTCTTATGGTATAGTGTACTTGAGCTTTGGATATACTTCCATGCTAGGCTCATGTATCAAAATAAGCTGGTACAATGGATGAGCGTGGACAAGACACATAGGCCATGGTGGCCCATAGAGTTTACTAATCAAGCACTCTGCATCCAATTGCAACAGGGGCAAAGCATACCAAAAAATCAAACGACGGAAGAGAAGATACTGACAGCTGTGGGGAGTATGCCTTGCACAACGGTTGAAAATAGGCGTCCTTCTGCCTCCATCATTTTCTCAGGAGTTTGTGGTTTCAGTGCGCTGGATAAACAACGTTCGTCGCCTCATCCCTTACGTGTGGCAGAGGTGGATCCCGACTGTCCACCTAATGGGCCCATATATGGTTTAGAAATGAAGTCCGGATAACTCGATCATGTTTGATGACCGTACCTCTAATCGGGCTACACAGTGGGCCACCACGATGTTTCGGTTTTATACGGACGCGGATTAGCTAATGAACCCGACAGTAGCAAGTCTGTCTAGTGAAGTGATGTCACTATGTTCTTTGGGCCCCACCATAATGTAATTGCTGTATCCACACCATCCACCCATTTTGAGAAATCATTTTATGGTATTATAGAAAGAATGAGGCAGATCCCAGGTTCAAGTGGACCCCACCATAGAAAACAGTGAAGACAGTGACACTCACCATTGAAACTTTCTTAGGGGCCACCATGATGTTTATTTGAGATCCAACTTATTTATAAGTTAACATAAATATGAAACAAGGGAAAACACAAACATCTGCTCGATGGAAAACTTTTGTGGCCCAAATAAAATTTTAATAGTAGGCATTAAATTCCCACTTTTTTATGTGGTGGGGTCCACTTGAGCTTTGGATCTACCTCATTCTTTGGATCATGCCCTAAAATGATGTATCCAAATGTATGGACAGTGTGGATACGACAATTACTTCATGGTGGAGCCCACATAATGAGGTGACGTCACTTGACCTGCTACTTGGCAAGTTCAGTAATCCGTGTCCATTATATACACTCCTTTCATCCGTCACGTCAGCTCAATTAGGAAACAAGCTCAAAAACAACTGAGATCCAAAACTCAAGTGGGCCATACCACATGAGCAGTGTAAATGGAGACACCCCCTATCGAAAACCTTCCATTCCCCATTGTGATGTGTAGATGCCATCCAACCCGTTCACAAGGGAAGCCTAATTCCTGATCATGACCTAGCAAAGCTTTTGTATTATATCTCGCTCATGTTTGGGCTCATATTCTAAAATGAGTTGAGGAAATGGGTGGACGGAGTGGATATAACACAGGTATCGCGATGGTCAACTTAAGGAGTCCTGCAACCCGAGGTTCTAGGTAAGTCACGTCCGTGTACCTGGGAACCGGATTGGCTAGTGTACCTCACACAAGCTATATAGCTGTTGTAGGATCGTGTGAGTGCGAAGACGAGCACTGACGCTCCTCAATCTCCAAGTTGGAGTAGATCAAAGTTCCATGGCCCCCATAGTGATGTATTTATTATATCTACACCATTTATCTACTTTTAGAGATCATTTTAGAGAATTATTCAGAAAATGAATCATATCCAAATATTATGTGGACCACATCACAAATAGCAACGAAGATAATGATTTTCACTGTTAAAACATTCATAGGGCCTAACATAACGTCTATTTTCCATCCAATCCGTTCATAAGCTCAAATAGACTTAAATTAAATTAAAAGGAGAAACAAATTTCATATTTATCCAAAACTTCTGTGACCCCAAAAAGGTTTCAATGGTAGATAGTCAATTCCTCACTACTTTTTACAATGTGGTTCACTTGATTGTTAGATCTGTCTTATTTTTCGTTGCAAGACTTGAGATGATCTCGTCAAATGGATGGATGGTTTAGATATAATACATACCTCGTGATCAGACCCACGGAACTTGCTGACGTCAATACAGCAGCTATATTGCTGGTGTGACACACCAGCCAATCTGCTTCCGTGTACCTGCATCCCAGTCTACCACGTGTCGGAAATGAACGCACTTTCTCAATTCAGCACGACGGATCACATTCATCGTCTTCTTTATTTTTATGCTTTCGGCCCTCCGTTGCTTTTCAGCGCTCCTCTCGTTTTTCTCGCGCTGCAGCGCTTTCCTTCGTGCATTCGAGAACAAAGCAGCAGATTCTCTCTCGGCGATCGATTCCTCGACTCAAAGAGAAATCCTCTGATGTAGGGTTTTGAGGCCGTCTACTCCGTGTCCGATTCGTCTTTTATCCCAAATGCATGCAAAATAAACCCTTGCTTGAATTAGAGTTAGGGTTTTGCAGATCGAGGATTCGTCCTTCCTCCGACGGAATGTGTAGAGATCTTTCTTCACTCTTGTGATAACAAAGGTAGGGTTCCAAAATCTCCTCCCATTGACGCATGTGAAATAGAGGCTAGGTTTTTCTTGAATTACACCACCTTTCTTCACGGAATTTACGATTTCAGACCGGTTTTCGAGATTTGATATAGGCCTGACTCAAAAAATTAGTTTCTTTTTAATCAATCTGATTTTTATAAGATCGATTTTGTTGGAGAGATATCTAGCAGTTTGTCCACATCGAAAATTCTTTATTTTAGGGAATTGATATTTACACCCACCATTTTTGGCGCAAATGCCTCTCTTTTCCACTTCTGGTGAATGGTGATACATGAGGATGGTTTTGTACATATGTATTACCAGAAAGTAGAAAGAAAGGATATACCTATCAAGACGGGTGGGTTTAACCTTTTGACTGTGTTATTTTATTGCTGGTTGATATTTTTTCTTCTATTGTTGGAAAAGGTCAAGAAACTGTCTTTTTCTGCATCAGCTGGAATAAACTGGATTTATTTTCAAGATGTTCGTGTTGAACCGCTGCAATGGCATTGGTTTCATCAGCTGCTTCATTCCGCTGTGTGAATGGCATCCCTTAGATTAGCGAAGGTGATCGGGGCTTGATGCCCTCGTGTCTTCTACCTCGTTATTTGTATGTTTACCAGGTATTGATTTCTAGTCTGTGATCTCCTGGATTCTTGTTATGGTCAAATCTAACTGATGTAATGGGAAGTTCTGTTTGTTCATGATTATCCCCGTCATCATCACCATCATAGCTTGCCCCAGTTATGTGGGTTGGCTTTACAATTCCTGTTTCGCCATAAAACTCTTGTTATAGGCAATATTTTTATTTAAAATTTTATTTATGGACTAAGGCGTGTCGCAACTTAGAAATAACACGGGTTTCATGCACCCAGACCGGAATCTTTTATTATTATATTTGGCCCTTTGGCACATTTTAGTGGAACTCAGTCAATTCATCGACACACAAGGGAGACACACATGGGAAAGCATAAACTAATCTAGGGCTCTACTTGCATGTTGCATAGGATGAGCAATCAAAGTAGAGCCATGGAGTGATATTTTCCAAGGAAACTTCTAAGAACATAGTGAAGTACCCATATGCGTGAAAGATCATGCGCAAGTAATTAGCAGGTAGCCCCACCAATGCATGATTACCAGTGCCACTTACATGTACATGATAGGCCATGTATATGTCAGTGTTCATTGATATATGATTACCAATACCACTTACATATATGTGAAATGTCATGTGTGTGTGTGAGTGGGGACGCGCTCTTCGTCACCATTTAAGCCTTAACCAAACTAACTGGGGCTGGCTACACGAATCCTATTCCGCCATTCCACTCTATCAAGGAACATATCATTTATTAAACCAAGGTCATTAAGTCTTTTCTCACTACTTCCACCCATGCCCTTTTGGGCCCTCCCCCTGCTCTTTTAGGGCCTTCAGCTCGAACCAATTCACTCTTAATTGGCGCAGTTCCTGGTCTCCATTGCACATGACCAAACTATCTAAGTCTACATCCCAGATCCTTTATTAATTATTAGTCATGTTTATTATTTGAAAACCATCCTACAAAAGGCTTATTTCCGGAATGGACCTGCTTCTAGATGATTACAAATCCAAACCCACTTCTGAATTCTAGTTGTATTTGGAACTTGAACTGACAGTATGCACGAGTCCTATTGGAAAGCATATTTCTGGAATGGACCCGAATATGGATCTTGGGGTGGGGGATGCTCATGTCCAATTGGTTGGACTGCATATCTACTGCACGACCAGCATATAGTTTCCATTCCATCGTATTTGTGCAACATCCAACCCATTAAAAAGGTTGGCCCAACCATGAGGATCACATTTTCCGAAAATTACTTCGATCCACTCATCAAGTGGGCCATACCTGCATCTTTATTGTATGAGTGGATATCCAGTGTTTTCTATGTCGTGGTCAACCAAATGGGTGGATTGGTTATTGTAACACTAGGTGATCCTCATGGGTGGGTTGGATGTTGCATAACGGTAACCCATTTCTAGTTTTTTTAGTTAGTCCATCTCATAGGATACACCATAGACTAGCCACTGCCTGATTATTGCCTCGGTGAGACAATGTAACTGTCTGATTAGTTTGTCTATTGTATCTAGACAATTGAGGACTTTTGTTTTAATGCTCATTTGCATGTTCAGATTGACAGTTAGGATTTTCCAATTTTTGCGATTATTGATGCATGGCCTATTCACGATTGAACCCATTGAAAGAATGGTCTGGATCTCATCCAATCTTCTTTTAGAGGGTATGGTAGCTCTGTGCACCTGGTTGCATAGTTAGAGGGCCAATATATGCACGGAGATGCACTGAGCTTTTTTATACTGTCACTTTGACTATTTTCCTTTTGTTGAGAATGGATGGACTTTCTATATTACTTTTTCATATGCAAACTGCAGGAATTTGGAAGTTTTCTGTGTCCTCAAGGTCTGGGGATTTATTTGTGTTCGCGTTGCTTTGAATTATAGTTGATCTTCGACAGCGTCAAAGTTCTTATGGTTTGGAAGAATTTTTCTATCTCAATCTTGGCAGAAATGGGCTGCTGTAGTTGCTTTGGATTCTTGGGCAAGCCCCAGAGATCGGTGAGGTCCATTCATGGTTCCCATGGCCGGTTTTCCCGAGAATTCTTGCTACTCGACAATGCAGAAGATGCGGATGGTGTTCTATATAATGGCGAAGCAGCCAGTATGCTTCATGGAAGTGATGAGGAGTTGCAACAAAGCCATAAAAGTTCTGAAGAGATTCTCTTTCTTAGAGCTCAAAGTGGAATGATTTGCAGGGAAGTTCCTGTCAAGGAAACGCGTCATGTTATTCGCACAGAGGTAGACAAAGTGAATTTAGGCCATCCTTGGATAGACGGAATCCTAGGTGTGGAAATGGAAAAACTCATGATTATGTAGTGATATTTCCATTGCTACCGTGCAAAATCCTTTTTCATGTGGTCATGTTTGTTTTGCAAGCTGAAATCCCAATCTCCATGCAATAATGGCTACATTCATTTCTAGAGGAATGCGTATATGGATAAGATGGAAAAGTTATTTTGGAATCCATGGTTTCATTGACATCCAAACATGCCTGCATTTCAAATCAAGAGAAAACCTTTTCCTTTTCCTTGGGATTCTCTAGGATCTCGTCTGTCCAAACATGACTTTTTAAGAGTGAATGGAAAAAGTTAGTTCTTGATTTGATGAGAGATAAACTTGTTTTTCAAGATAACATGCTAGGGAAGGATACAAATTTGGTTGTTTCTCACAATGTCCTCTAACATGTACCCTTTCAAAATTTGGATGCCACTTTCTCTTACGGATAAGGTGTTTTAGATATGCTGTGTCGAGTAGTTTTTTTTTTTCCTTCAAAATATTCATTTTGATGTTTCTTTTGACTTTCCTGTTGACTCTTTCTGGTATTGATTTTCATTCACATCACTGTTACCATATTTCCACCATATGTTAGTTTAACTTCCCTTTTAAGGTGTTTCCGACTCTTACTTTGGGACTATTGCAGAGTAGTATGTGAATTTGTTTCAAGTTTCTATTGACAATTCGTTATGCTTCACAGAGTTTTGCCCTATAGACTTTCAATAATAACATCCTTACATAAAAATTAAAAACAATGATATCCCTATATCATCTCAATAGCTACCCTGATCCACTGTAAAATAAATGAGGATTATTTATTTTTATCTTTTATTTTTTGGTGAGTACACACGGGTACAGGTGGATAGGAGTTGGTTACAAACCAATTGATACCTGTGGGGCTCAAGCCTGTGGCGTTTGCTAGGATCGAGAGTGCTCTATCCAACTTGATTACGAGTGGATTCACTAATGAGGAATTTATTCTGTAACACGGTTAAACTATGTTACCCACCTTGAGTTTTGGGGAACCCACCTTGAGTTTTAGGGAATCCTATTAGTATTGATCCAGGGAATATAACCCTGCAACCTTCTTAAATTACTGAGGAAGTCGACCCTCGTGAGTCGGCATCGAAGATATGGAGAAACCTCCCGTCGCCCCCGATCCTCCTGATGAATATGGAGCCCCCGATGATCGATCTACACCTGATTCACATCGACAGTCAGACGAGAGACCACGGACGGACAACCATGATCACCGAGAGGCCCGACAATGCTCCTTAGAAGATGTAGACAACACTCGTAGAGGCAAGAGAGTTGATTTCGCAAGAACTACGAAAGTCGCGAGTCGGCATCGGAGGGCTGGACCAAAGTTGAACGACAACAGGGTTGGGCTCCGGGAGCCCCCAAAAAGGGGAGAAAGCTTTCTTCCTACCCCACCCTCTATGTTAAAGGATTCCCGATTGGATGGCTTCCTATGAATATCGCTAGGGTTTTCGGACGATCTGGTGTAGTGATGGACGTAGTTATGCCCAGGGATGCCCACACAGGGCAGTACAGAGGTTTCGCCCTAGTTCGTATGAGAGCTCGGAAGATGAACTTTCCAGAGCAGTTTTCATGCTCCATAGAGAATGCTTCGGCGGGATGCCGCTTCTAGTTCAACGGGCAAGATTAGGCCCTCATCGGACATCTCTCTCCGATCCCCGTCCACATCCTCCCCCTCCTTCCAACAGACCGTTGTCTGCGGATCATCGTCGGAAATCCACATCTGCACAGGCACCTTCTATAGAGACGCTCTGATTGATTCAGAAAGATCCTAAAAAACGGCTGAGCCTGACCTTGCCCCGAAGCAAACAGGTTGCGAAGCAACCGGGAACATCCACTCAACTCCGATAGGATCCAACAATTCCTTCTCCTTAACCATCCCCCCAGAACGATTAGCCTTGGCTAAGAAGAAATTACAGGATTCTGTAGTTATCAGCACCAGGGAGGGAGCGTCCATTTCGCAGGTTCGCAGCTGGATAGATGACTGCTGCCACATCTGTCCGGCTCAATTCTCGATCAAGCCGATCGGATATAACGAGCTTTGGGTCAAGCTCTGCTCGGGGTTGAACCCAGACATTCTGATCATGGCAGGAGCCTTACATGTGGACGGACCAATTGTTAAGGTTCATAGCTGGGAAGAATTTTCTCTGTTTGGGTTGGAGGACATTTGGGTCCTCATCTAGGGCATTCCCTTTGACATCTGGGACGATGAGTTCTTCATCGCCGTAGCCAAGCTCCAGGGTACGTTGATCGAGTTCGACAGCAAAACCAAGTTAGGCGAGGAGATGGCGGTGGCTAGAATGTGAATTCGAAAGGTTTGGCCCTTCCGTCCCACATTCAAGTCCATGCGGCAGGGAGAGAGATCCCTCTTCCAGTGTAGCTGGAGGAGAAGGATGGCCCGCTTCCAAGGTGGGGCGACTATTGGCGCGCTAAGGACTCTCTTCCCTCTCCAGCCATGTCCAGGGGAGTGGAGGAAGACGACGCGGGATCACGACCTCAATACTCCCGGGGAGTACCAGATACCCACTCTGCTGCTCTCGCTACGACCATTATCGCGTCTGTCAGAGAGCAGACGTCGCTCAGTACGCGTGGCGCTCCTGTGTTGCCGGATCGGGTGCGGGTTTCGGAGGCCTCGACACGCGTCCTTCGACCGGACGTGATCCGTCCAAGTGACGAGTGCCTTTTCCCCATTGTCGAGGCTGCAGGCCCTCATCATGACGGTTGCAGGTTCTCTGGTAGGAGTGCCCCCCTCGTGAGACGCGTGACGCTTTTTCAGCGGCCCATCGGGATCGCGCCAATGCTGCTCTTCCACGTGGCATTTCTCCGTCCGAGTTGAGGCTAGCTGATCGCCCCGCTACCAGTGATAGCTGGTCTTCTGTGATGATCGAGGCCTTTCCCTCGACACGTGGCGGTCCCTCTTCTGATCTTGCTGGAGCAGCGACCACGTGTGTAGCCCAGTTGTCGATGATAGAACCACGTATTTGCAGAGTTTCTTCCCATCACTTTGCTTCTGGGCGTTCATTCTCAGGGGGTCCCTCCCCTCGGTCACGTGGCAACTTCGGATTTGATTGGATACCATTCAGACCTAACTCCCCCTCGTCAATGGGAGTCGGGTACAATATCGGGCATCTTAATGTTTCATATCGGTCATCCTTTTCAGACCTTCTCGAGTCTGGGTCCCGGGTCCTATGCCTTTCGGATTCGGACCCGTGCAATTTAAATCTTTCACTTCTTACAAATTCGAATGCTAATTGCAGGATAGGTATATCTTCCAGAGAGACGTCCGATCTTCCCCCTTCCGCTTCGGTTTCCCCAGCTATGATCCAAGCTGCTGACCAGTCGGATTGCATGCAACAAAATATCAGGCCGTTATCAGCTTCTAAGTATGGCAGTAGACAGCAGTCGCGGTCCACCTCCGCCCCTCTGCGGTTCGCCCATTCTTCCAGGAATCCCCCCAGAACCAGAATGCTCGGAGCTCGACCAGGGCTCTTACGAGTCAGACAACCCAATCCCCATCATTCATGCCCTCTTCCCCTGAATCTTCTCTCCGCAATTGGACTGAGCATAGCCTTCTGACGTTATTTCAAGAACAACCAAACACTGATGTTATTGAAGCAGAACCTCTGCAGGTTTGCCTTGGAGTCACCTCTGAATCTGCTCAGGTTGCAGACAACCACATTGAAGACGGTCCAGTTAGAGCTAAACTCATTGACACCATTCATAAGAAAATGTGGATCAGAGATGCCATGGGGCATGTTGGGAGGTATCTAGGTCTCTCTTTTGGCGACTGCCCAATTTTTTAGCTCTCCTTCACTGCGTTGAGAACCGTGGTAGGCCTCTATCAGCCTCGAAGTCTCCAAGAACTCGTCGCGCCAGATCTGGGAGCAGCAAAGAGCTGCTAAGTCTTACGGATGGTCTTTCACACTCAGAGGTCTCCTCCGGTAGGGGGAGGAGCCAAAGCAACTAGGGAAGTTTGTTTGATTAATGAAGTTGCTTTCTTGGAATGTCAGAGGCGTCGGATCCAAGCAGAAACGACGCCTTATCAAGGACATCTGCGATCGCTCCAATCCAAATGTGGTCTGTTTTCAGGAGTCGAAAGTTTCGGGTTGCGACGAGCAGCTCCTGAGTACCCTATGGAAGTGCAGAGACATCAAGTGGATCTCTCTGGATGCTATCGGTAGCGCATGAGGTATAATTGTCACCTGAAAGTCCTCCATTTAGTCCCTCCTCTCCAGTTGGACTGGTTCCTTCTTAGTCTTGGTGATTCTTCAGCACACATCTTCGGGCTTCTTCTGTCTCGTCTCCACTGTCTATGGCCCGAATCTTGATTCCTGCAGGCCTCAGTTCTGGGAAGAGGTATCGGATTCCATCCTCAGATTTTCAAGGCCCTGCTGCATCATGGGCGATTTCAATATTATCAGATACCTGGATGAAAAGTCCCATGGTTATGGCGTCACTCCTGCAATGGCTGCCTTCTCTCGATAGATTGAAGATCACGAGTTAGTGGACCTCCCGCTGCTTGGCGCTAGATTCACCTGGTCCAATGGCCGGGCCACTCCAACTCTTTCCACACTTGATAGGTTCCTTGTATCTACTGCCTGGCTCGACTCGCACCCCTCTTCCTCCCAATCCGCCCTTCCCAAAGTTACCTCGGATCACTGCCCTATCCTCCTAGATGTGGAGGATCAAAACTGGGGTCCTAAGCCTTTTCGGTTCAACTGCTCGTGGTTAAAGATAAACGGCTTCAAGAAGATGGTCGAGGATTGGTGGTCGACATTCTTGGTTGAAGGTTATGTAGGGTTCAAGCTTAGCTCCAAACTGAAACGTCTGAAGGCTGCGCTGAAGGAATGGAGTTTCAATGAATTTTGTGGTAAAGAGTAGGAAGTCGACGCTCTGCTTGATGAATTGCAAAGAATCGATTCTCAGGATAAAGGGACTCCCATGTCTACAGACATTATGGCTAGAAGAATTCAGATTATTCAAGACTTGGCAGGTAGGGCGCTGCATAAGGAAATTTCGTGGAAGCAGAAGGCTAGAGTTTCTTGGCTAAAGGAAGGGGACCGTAACACCAGGTTCTTCCACAGTGTGGCTAGTATGCACGCTAGGAACAACCGGATCAGCTACCCGGATCGAAGACAAAGCCAGAATAGTCGATGAATCTGTCCGTTATTTCGCAGCTGTCCTCAAAAGTGATGAAAGGCGCAGACCAGTTCTTGATAATCTCTTTTTTGAGAGGCTCTCGGACGCTGATGCCAATCTTCTAGAGGCCCTTTTCTTTGTTGAGGAAGTCAGCAGCGCTCTAGCCTTTATGGCTGGGGACAAGGCCCCTGGCTCGGACGACTTCCCCATCATTTTTTTCCAACATTTTTGGGAGGTGGTCCAAGGCGACGTGATGGAGTTCTTCTTTGAGTTTCATGACAGAGGCAGGTTATCCAAAAGCTTGGGGGCATCCTTCATCGCCCTCATTCCAAAGATGTTAGGGGTAGCGTCTCTCAAAGAGTTTAGGCCGATCAGTCTTCTGGGAGCCCCCTACAAAATCTTAGCTAAAATGCTGGCTAATTGTCTCAGTAAAGTGATCAGAAGCATTGTTTCTGGCAACCAAAATGCCTTCATTGCTGGCAGGCAGATAGTGGATGCAGTCCTCATCGCTATCGAGTGCCTGGACTCCGCTTCTAGATCTGGAAAGAAGCACATCGTCTGTAAGCTGGTCATCGTAAAGGCTTATGACCACGTGGATTGGGCTTTTCTTTAGTATCTTTTGAATCGGATGGGGTTCGACAAGAAGTGGAGAGGTTGGATGGAGGAATGCATCGGGTCCGCTCATTTTTCTGTTCTTCATAACGGATCCCCTAAAGGTTTTTTCAAGAGCTCGAGGGGCCTTAGGCAAGGCGATCCATTATCCCCATTTTTGTTTCTCATTGTGATGGAGTCCTTATACAGAATGTTGCAACAAGGTCAGGTCGAAGACGTCCTCCTCGGGATCTCTATCCCAGGCATGTGTGACTCGATCACTCACATCCAATATGCGGACGACTCCCTAATTTTTTCAGATGCTAGTACTGATAAGGTAGAAATTCTTCGGACTGCTATTCGATGCTTCGAAGTTGTTTCGGGGCTGCGAGTCAATCTGGCGAAATCCAAGCTATTCGGTATCGACATGGATAGCAACGAGATTGCGGGCATTGCGTCTATTGTCGGTTGCACTGCGTTTGCTTTCCCTACTTCCTTCGTGGGTCTCCCCCTTTGCTTTGGTAGGCCCCCCTTATTGATGTGGGAGAAAGTCACTTCCAGATGCGAGAAGCTGCTGGCGAGATGGAAATGTCGATACCTTTCATTAGGTGGGCGTATTACCCTGATTAAAGCCTCCTTGTCCAACCTCCCGATCTACTTCATGTCTCTTCTCAAATGCCTGAGCGCGGTGCTGGCCTTGTTAGAAAGAGTAAGGCGTGACTTCTTATGGCACGGAGGGGAGGTCAAGCAGAAATTCCATTTGCTCAAGTGGAAGGAGGTTTGTTGTCGCATGGTTGACCCGGGGGGGGGGGGGGGATTAGAGTGCTCAAAGATATGAATCGTGCGCTGATGGGAAAGTGGATTTGGCGTTTGGGAGTAGAATCAGGGAGTTTTTGGAACTCTGTTATCAAGCTCAAATATGGGGAATCTGATGCTGGTTGGTGGACCAAGGAGTCATCCTCTTACAAGGCATCCCCCATTTGGAAGGACATCCTCAAGTTGAAAAGGGAGGTGGTTAGAGGTATTGGCTTCGATCTTGGCATTGGGGCAAACATTCGTTTCTGGTAAGATAATTGGATTCAAGACAATTCCCTTAGAGTTCGCTTTCCAACCATCTTCTCTCTCGCCTCACAAAAATCAACCTCTGTTTCTGACTGCCACGAGATTATAAGCGGAAAGTCTGTTTGGAGTATCGGTTGTAGAAGAAATCTCCACGATTGGGAAATTGCCGAATACGGTGAATTATTGGAATGCCTTTCAGCCATCCTGCCTTCTTCTTCTGCTGCTGACAATTTGAGATGGAACCCTGACAAGAAAGGATCTTTCTTTGTCAGATCTCTATACAGCTTCCTGACGGCCATCAGCCCCACATCTCAGCCCAGTCACGCCCCATTTTTGTGGAAATATGCTGCTGCTCCTAGGATAGTGGCTTTCGGTTGGCTTGCAGGAAGAAAGAAGATTCTCACTATTGACAACCTCAGGCGCAGAGGGATGATCATTCTGAATATTTGCCTTTGTTGCATGCGGGAAGCAGAAACAGTCGATCACCTTCTTGTCAACTGTCCTTTCATTCAACCTGTTTGGGCGAGTTTACTTCGCTCTTTCCACGTTAGTTGGTGTTTGCCAGAGAAGACCGACACCCTGCTTTTATCGTGGCATGGTGTGCAAATAGGCAAGTCCAAAACTAAGCTTTGGAGGATGCGCTCCTCGCGGTCTGGTGGTTCGTGTGGGAAGAGCGAAACAATCGTTGTTTTCGGGACATGGCTAATTCTGCTGACTTTGTGCCGTTTAAGGCTAAAAGAGCCTTAATCGAATGGGCCGCCCATGTTGCTTCTTTTAAAGACAGTGATTATCTTTTTCTAGGATTTTAGTTTCGATCTGCTATCTCAGCGGATCTTCCTTGTTTCTGTTTTCTGTTTTTTCTTTTATGAAATCGTCATCTTTCAAAAAAAAAATACCGAGGAAGGCCAAAGATGTTGATTGCGACTGGCCTATGTTGGCTATCTTGCACTTTTATTTTTGTTGTCCACTCTTATCTGTACAGTACTGGTGGGTGGATGCTAACTGTTGATTTTGAATGCATGGTTAGGATGAAAATGGAAATAAAATGGTCAATGAATATGTTCGTGAGTGCAAGATCGGTGCTGGCAGCTATGGAAAAGTGGTAAGTCTGAAGCTCTTGTTGCTAAATTACAGGTCACATTTTTTATATCAACAAATTTTACAACCTTCTCATAATGCAACAGGTTTTATATAGAAGCACTATAGACGGGAAGCAGTATGCAATTAAGGTAGTGCATCTTTGTCTAAGTGTAGAGGCTTCTTTATCATGTAAAGAGGCACTTTTATTGCTCTTGTGCTCTACTCTTGTGCTGTTTTACGTGGTTGGGGGTCTATTATGAACCTTTATGGAAATGAAGTTGCTCAATGTAGGCAACGTTGATCATTTTTTTTTTTTCCTTGAATGGTTATTAGCTTCTTTCCAATAATTCCACTTTACCATGCATAAAAAAGTAAATGAATATAGTTTTAGTTTTCTCTAGAAATTATGGGTGCTTGAGGTCACATTTGCATACTATAGTGTCGAAGACTCTTCTAGGTGCATTTTCTTCTGTTGGGGACAGTCTTTTAGCTCACTGTTGCTGGTTAGGTTTGGGAATGTATCCATACAATCAATACACAGTAACACAGAACACATGGCATAGGCATCAGAACGCCCAATTCAATTGCCCATTTATATAATTTGTCTGTTAAGTTTGTTAATGCTTTTATTTTCCTGTATATTGGTCCCTTTTCACCTTATGGGACCATTTAAACCAATAGAGTCGAAGTAGCATCTTTTGACAGCCCACTGGATTTAATATAGCTTTTGTCCAGAACAGATAACAATCTTGGCATATGTTCTGAGCTTTGTCATTTACTGCAGGCTTTCCACAAGTCTCATTTATTAAAGTTGCGAGTGGCACCTTCTGAAACAGCCATGACAGATGTGCTTAGGGAGGTGAGTACGTTGTTCTTGGCTGTACATATGATTTTGCTGCTCCTCCTCCTCCTCCTCTTCTTTTTTTTTTTTTTTTTTTTGAAGATTAAATGTAAGTAGTAAATTGAATATTTCATCATTCAGAAATCCTGGCTTTACAATAAATACAAGCTGGGAAAAGTCCCAGCCATTCTGGAAAGGGATTTAGTTACACTCTTATATATGTTTTAGAATGATGAGAAATATTGATCAAGGATAAGATCTAGTTGCCTTTCCGAAAAGAAAAAGACGAATATGCATTATTGGTCCATACTTCAAAAATTGGGCATACAACATGGTATGCCAAATCGGTTACGTATCGGCCGTATCGGCCGATACGTAACGGTAACGGTGCGAACCGTTACCCGTTTCGGGGCCGAAACGGCCGATTCGATTTTTTGTACCCGTATCGGCCGATACGGGACCGATACGGGCGTAACGGCCCGAAACGGGCCGTTACGGGCCCGTAATGGGCCCGAAACGGTAACTTTTTTTTTTTTAAGCTCTGTTTTTGCTGTTTTTTTGAAACCTCTTGCTTCCAAACTGTTTCTAACTCCTTCTACTACTAATTTCGACCAACCTTAGCTAGGTATTTGATAGAAAAACACATTATATTATAGATTTTTTTGAATCAAAGCTCGGTGGGCCATTTTTCAGAAATTCGTCAAAAATAGGTATTTATACTTTTTTTAATATATTTTGCTGTTTTAATCATGTCATATGATGTGTTAATCATAGTAGAACATGTTAATGTGCATTTTACAGATTTGGGGTGCCATTTAATAATTTTTTAATATTTTTTTTCTATTTACGCATAAATTTTGGCCCCTTTTTTTAAAATTCGAAAAATCAGTTTTTAATGGTTGTTTTGCTGTTTTAATCATGCCATTTGATGTATTAATCATAGTAGAACATGTTAATGTGCATATTACAGATTTGGGGTGCCATTTTATATTTTTTTAATATTTTTTTCTATTTACGCATTTATTTTGGCCCTTTTTTTGAAAATTCGAAAAACCATTTTTAAATGATTCTTTTGCTGTTTTAATGATGTCATATGATGTGTTAATCATAGTAGAACATGTTAATGTGCATTTTACAGATTTGGGGTTCCATTTTATATATTTTATATATATTTTTCTATTTACGCATTTATTTCGGCCCTTTTTTTGAAAATTCGAAAAATCATTTTTTAATGATTCTTTTGCTGTTTTAATGATGCCATATGATGTGTTAATCATAGTAGAACATGTTAATATGCATTTTACAGATTTGGGGTGCCATTTTATATATTTTTTATATTTTTTTCTATTTACGCATTTATTTCGGCCCTTTTTTTGAAAATTCGAAAAATCATTTTTTAATGATTCTTTTGCTGTTTTAATGATGCCATATGATGTGTTAATCATAGTAGAACATGTTAATGTGCATTTTACATATTTGGGGTGCCATTTTATATATATATTTTTATTTTTTTCTATTTACGCATTTATTTTGGCCCTTTTTTGAAAATTCGAAAAATCATTTTTTAATGATTCTTTTGCTGTTTTAATGATGCCATATGATGTGTTAATCATATTAGAACATGTTAATGTGCATTTTACATATTTGGGGTGCCATTTTATATTTTTTTTTCTATTAACGCATGAATTTTGGCCCTCAAAAATAATTGCAAACACCTAAATGTAAGATATTTTCATATTACATTCATTCTAATATATCTATCATTGATAGTAGATAGTTAGAAAATTAAATATATGAATTTTGTAGTCAAATTCAGGTTATCTGGTTCATAAATTCATCAGACAGTCCGATACAACTTCTCACTAAAGAGTGGACCGTTACACCACCATAAACATGTTCCAATTGATAAATGAATGCATATTTGGAATGCTTAGAATATTCCGGATTTAATCCATATTTTTTCATATTTTTTTGGCAAAAAAAAAATTTTGCGCCGTTACGGGCCGTTACGCCCCCGTATCCGTATCGGTTTTGGAGGTCACCGTTACGCCAACCGATACCGATACGGGACACCTTGGCATACAACCTGCAGGGGAATACTGATAATTTATTATAAACCAAGTGGAGGTGAAAACAACCCCAATACTGAAAAAGAAGGATGGGATGATGAGAAACCATACATTCCCTAGAAGCCTAGACATTACCCTAAATGCAAAGAACAAGAAGGAGACTCCTTATTGACCTCTCCCATAAAATGAAGAACCAGTCTAGGATTTGTTATTCCCTTCCATTCATTCTTTACCCACTGTAGGACATTCATGCATACCAGCGCATAATACCAAAGGGAATCATTCCCATGGAGACTGGTGCATTTGGTCAAATAAATATTGGGCGTGTCGAGTATTCAGAGGCTTCTTTTCATCAGAACTATAGGAGGCTAAAAGTACAACTCGTTTGAAAAAGAGGAGGTGTTCTAGGAGGACTACAAATCGGGGCTGTTTGGGGGCCATCCACAAATCATTCTTTGTTAAGCAAAGTTGACAAAACAACTTTGCAGTCTGTTTCCTTGGGAATTTTGCCTTGAAAAAATGTTGTGTTCAATTGTGTTCCTTGAGTTAGATTGTGAAGGAGAAAGAGAATATGAGAAGAAGCGAGAGAAAAGAGAAAGAAGGCTTAGAAGGTCTTTACGCCCCTAGCCTCTCCTCTCATCATCATTAGGGCTTTCATAATATATGTTAAAGTACAAAAATATCCTCATGCTTTAATTAGTCCATAACCAAAGCCCATATGCTTAAACTCTATGCTAACACATCACCTTAAGGACTAAACAAAAGGAGTAATGAAATAAAACAATAGAAACCTTAATCTCCATATGAAGTGATCCTCACATGTGATCATCACCATCCACCACGGTCCGTCAACACTCACTCTCAAGCTGGGGTATATATCATGAATACCCTGCTTGATGAATAGACGATCCACATGAGTGTGAACAAGAGACTTAGTGAACTCGTCTACCAATTTATCCTAAGACTAGACGAATGGCATTCAAATTTCCTTACAACATCTTTGGTGAAGCGATAATCAACTTCGATGTGCTTGCTTCTGTCGTGATAAATCAGAATATTGGCAGTATGAGAAGCAACTCAATCATCACCATATAGCTTCATGGGAACATCAACCATAAACCCCAACTTACTTATCAATGTCTTCAACTAGACAAGCTCACATGTAACATGAGCCATTGCCCTATATTCACCTCTGTACTTAAATAGGCCACCACACTTTGCATCTTACTTCTCCATGTAACCAAGTTTTCTCTTACAAAGGTATAATAGCCCGTAGTAGATTGTTTGTCATATAGAGAACTAGCTAAGTCTACATATGAATATTCTTCTACTCGAAGATGATCATTACACATAGAATACGACGACCAAGATTTGTCTTTAAGTATCTGAATATATGAAACACAACTTCCATATGAGGAACAAGAGGAACTTGCATAAACTAATCAATTACACTTATAGGAAAAGTGATGTTAGGCTTGCATAAACTAATCAATTACACTTATAGGAAAAGTGATATTAGGCTGAGTGATCGTTAAGTAAATCAATTTTCAATGAGTCGACGATATCTTCCTAGATCATCAGTTAACTCTCTCTAGTCCACATTAAGCTTTTGATTTGGGTCCATAGGAGTTTTAATTGGTTTGGCTCTCAGAAGACTAGTCTTGGCCAATGTTTTAAATATCGTTATCGTGTAATGTATCGCACCCTTGGGATACCGATGCATATCGATTATCGCATGGGATATATCGGTTGAATTGCATAATGTATCGTTGTTGTTGGGAAACATGGGAACATTAGGAAATTGGTCGATTTTTTCAATGAAACTTCAGGGATTGTTGAAAAAGACATCAATACACATTTAGAAATCAAAACATTACAAAAAAAGGGCACGTAACAGGGTTTTCCTTTGTATGGGATCCTAATATATGCGCTTTCCAATTGAACTGATGCAGGTTTATTCAAAGTCTATTCATATAATTTATAAGCGTTAGAAGACATGTATGGAAATACAAGCAATACATTCAAAAGCAAAAGAAGAATCACTAGATCAGGTTACATGTTTAATTTTTTGTTTGGATACAAACATTGCAACTGATTTGCAGGAAAATGACAAATTTTGATTTTTCTCAATTTTCCGCAACTTGACCCATCTCCCAAATCTCGAAATTGAAGTTCCAAATCCATGATTTTTCATGGAAAACATGAAGAATCATAGATTTGTAACAATTTGACACTGGTTTAACGCGATTTACAACAAAAACATGGATCGAAAATCGAAAATGCTCACTGGATCGAATAGCAGGGATATATCGCCACTACCCGTGTGTTTCGTATCGCACGGGTGGGATACAAGATATATCATGGGATATATCGGCTGATATTGTCGATATTTAAAACATTGGTCTCGGCTAGTAAATTCATCACATATTTTCGTTGCGACAAATTAATACCCACCTTAAATCTTTCCACTTTAATACTTAACAAGTATTGAAGACGGCCTAAGTCCATTGTGCTGCCGCAAAAATGTCATCACCTTGTCAATAACCGCACTGTCATTGCCAACACAATGATGCCTGCCTCACTTCGCCTTACAAAGATAAGAGTGGTCAACATGAATTTGTTTCATTCCATATTCAAATATGATGTGAGAGCAATCCAAAATGAGATTCTATTTCACAGACAATAGAAAGTCAACAAGGGCTTTAACCACATATCGAGGCTTCAAATCAAGTAGCACATGATGCAAAACTGTCAAAAAAATCCAGCCGCAAGCCACCCCCTTCTCACGAATTACAATGAATCAGTGAGGAAAAGGCCTCATTACTTTCAAAACAGAAAAAGAATGAAAAAGAAGAATGCAGGTTGAAGGGAAAATGATTAATAAGAAGTTGTGCTTGTGTAGGGAAGGAAGGGAACCACCACTTGTTGAAGAATGAAGGGTGAAGGGAAAAAGGGTTAATAAGAGGCTGTTGTCATATAGGAAAGGAAAAACGAAAAGTGGAAAGAAAGAAAAGAAGATTAGGAAATGAAGAAAGGGAAATACCATTTGTTGAGAAAGATTAGAAGAATAAAACTCATAGAGTTAAGAGGAAAAAGAAGGAAAGAAAGAAGAAAAAGAAAAAGGAAGGAAAAGAAGGGAACCGCTGAGAATTAGGAAGGAAACACAAAAATATACCCAAAAATCTGCCATAATAATAAAAAAAATCAACAAACCCTATCTAAGCAACACAAAAATTTGCTTCAACAGGAAAAATCTAGCAGACCCTAGCCAAGGCAATACAAAAATTTGTTTCAACTAGAAAAATCCATCAAACCGTAGTCAAGGCAACCCCAAAATTTGATTCAGCAGAAAACATTTAACAAACCTTAGCCAAGGCAACACAAAAATCAACAAGTCCAAAAAAAAAAAAAAAAAGAAGAAGAAAAGAAGAAAACAATTGAAGAATAATAAGAAAAAAAGTGAAGAGAAAATAGAAAGAGAAAAGAAAAAGTAGCCCTAGAAGAAGAAGAAGAAACTCTAGGAGCACTTAGGCTCCGATACCATGTTAAACGGCTACGTGGTGTTAATCTTAAGGGCCTATGAGAAGAATAAAGGAGAAGAAAGATGGAAGAGAGAAATGAGTGAGAGAGAGTAGAGAGATAACAAGAACATACGATGCTTAGGGTGTATTGAAATTCTAGCCTTCTACTCTTATTTATAATACTAAAAATGTGAATGGCCGCTATGGGCCTTCTTTCATGGACTTGGCATCAATGGGCCTTATTCAACTATCAACCCTTCAACACTCCCCCCTCAAGCTAGAGCATCCAAATGAGGCTCAATATATATATATATATATATATATATATATATATATATATATATATATATATATATATATATATATATATATATATATATATATATATATATATATATATTTGAAAGGTAACACTACCAGGGATTGAACCCTAGATCACTCACACACGCAACGCAACACTATCTCCCCAAACTCATCTAACGAGTGGGAGACATGATGGCTAGCACAATCAAACCTAAGAAAGACAAGTTCTTCTCTAACATTGATAAAGCATTTCATGATGAGATTGATGGCCATATTTATTGTAGTACACATTCTGTGATTGGAATAATGCAATTCGCGTTCGGATCTGCCATTATATGTCCATGAGAAGCAGACATTCTTATAGTCCTTGGATGGCGGTGGTATTGGACTATTGTTGGGCCATGTGATGAATGAATCAAATCTGTCCCATCCATTGGGTCTCCCTTCTAGGGTCAGAATTTAGACTGAATAGAACATGAGGCAGGCCACACCATATACATATGGAAAACACTCATACGGTACCAGTACCTTTGCTATTAGTGGTGGCATTGGGCTATTGTGGGGCCTACATGATGAGTAAATCAAATCCATTCCATCCATTAGGATTTGGGGTCTTTGATGTTAGGCCACGGGGCCAAATTTCGTCCAGAACAGAAATTCAGGTTGGCCACACCATTAGGGACAGTTGGGAGGGGACCCCCAACCAATAAAACCTCCCCTGAGGTTTCTGGGGCCCACCATGTTGTTTATATATATCATCCAAGCCATTCATCATACATGCCCCACCAGGATAAAGGGAGACCAAACATCAGGCAATTCCAAAATTCAGGCTGGTCACACCACATGAATTTAGAAGTTTTAGGCATGATTTGACCGTGTTCGCTATGGTGTGGCCCAACTGAGTATTGGATCGGCCTGATTTTTGGTCTATGGTAACATGAAGGGGCTATCATGATGGACGGAGTGGATTAGCTGCACACATCACATGGGCCCCATGATAGCCAGGTATCATGAAATGTTGTGGTGGTACTGGTACCTTGTGAGAGCACTCCTGCACACACCCACACGCGCGCGCTTGCGCACACTAATTTCTCTTCTTCGAATTCTACTATCTATTAAAATCTGGATCCTTTTCTTTTATTTCTTTTTATTTTTTATTATTTTTATTTTTTATAGTCTTGGGATTTGAGGTTTAAGTATCGGATTAGACAAGTCTGGAGTTGAAGCCAACTGGGTTCCCAGCTATGCAAGTGCAGTGTAACACAGGAAAGGGATTGCCTGACTCTGAAGCAGCCAACAAAGAAAGAAAGAGAACTGGAAGGGAAATCAGATTGCAACGAGGTGTAGGGAGAGGAGAGCTCATCTCGGATACCTACCTAATCAAGGAAGAAGAAGGAAACTGCACCCTTTTCTTAGCTCCTATGTTTTCAATTCAATTTCATAAATCAGCCACTAGATTTCATTCTTACAAAATAGTATTCACACGACCCTAACAACAAAAATTCTCAGCCCTTTGATCCCTCTCCTATCTTCTAATCTTACCCATGTGTCCATTAAAAGTGGTACTCAACCAACACTTTGGACTTAAAAAAAGAACCAAAACAAAGAGGCTCGCTAAGGAAACAAGGAATTCACTGGTTGGTGGAAATCTGTTCCCTGTCATCAGTGTTGTCAAAATGCTATGATTTATGATTCACAATTTACAATTTGAGTTGAATCTTAAGCAAAATGGTTTGAATCCCACCTTTGAATCCATTTTCATATGAATCCTACGATTTTATGATTTGAATCCTATGATTTACAATTGAAATCCTGATTTATGATTCAAATTATACTTGTTTTCTTGTATTTTAAGCTTCACTCAGCTTTCATTTTATGCTTTTAAATTGATGGGGGCTTTAAGAATCATTTAGAAAAAAAAACCTTTCAAAAAAAAAAGTTTAGAAATGGTAAATTATTTTATTTTGTTCTTTAGAAGAGATTAAATGATATATATTCTCTTCAATGTTAATTCCTAGAGTTGTTTTTTTTTGTTTTATATTATTTATTTTTTTATTTTTTTATAAATTTAATTCAGTTTAATTTTTATGATTTCTTAATTCTTAATTGGCTGAAATACCAAATTGATGTATGGCTTATCTGGAATGTTTTTATGGATGGTTTATGGTTATGATCAGTGTTCGAATTATCGATACTATCGGCCGATATTATCGTTATCGGCCCCCAACGAGACGATACTCGGCGATAACGCCCGGAAGATACCAAAAATGCAAAAATTCAGATATCGCACGATATCGCCATGCGTATAGGTGAAGAATAAAAAAAATTTGAATTAGAAAAAAAGAAGGAGAAATCGGAGAGTACCCGCGAAGATTGGTGATCGGAGGTGGGCCATTCGACAGGCAAGTATGATATATCTGTGGGGATTTCTCGGAGATTCCAGCAAGAAATCGGGCCAGATTGAGGAACCCCTTCCTCCGGACAAGAATCGTCATTGCTGCGATCGTTGGAACCTCTGCGTGCGTGAAGGAGAGGGAAAACGAAGAAGGGTGCAGAGATGGGGTGAAAAGGGGGTTTCGATCGTGCGGTGGGTTACGGAGTACGCTCTTATCGTACTCAGTAAACTCAGTTGGGCCCACCTTTAATGTATGTTGTCTATCCACGCCATCCATCCGTTTTCCCATCTTATTTAAGGGGTTGATCTCTAAATTTAGGAATTTTAAGGGCCCACCTTTAAGGAGTCACTCTTTCCACTGTTTTCTATGGTGGGGTCCACTCGAGCTCTAGATCTGACCCATTTTTTGGCTCATGCCATAAAATGATCTCTTTAAATGTATAGACGGTGTGGATACAAAAAATACATCATGGTGGGACCCACATAAGTTGGTCATGTGGCAATGGCGCCATCAATGACGGAAACGGATTGGATACTCCCCCCAACACCAGCCTGCGGATGGTGGTCGGTGCTCTGTGGGCCCCACCATAATGTATGTATTTCATCCATTCTGTTCATCCATTTTTAAAGATAATTTTATGGGTTTATCCCAAAAACGAGAGGGATATAAATCTCAGGTGGACCACACCACAGGAAAACAACAGTGATTGGATATCCATCATTTAAATCCTCCTAAGGCCCACTGTACTGTTTTTTTGACATCAAATCTGTTGATTAGATCATAAAGACCTAGATGAAGGGAAAAAACAAATATCAGCTAGATCCAATACTTTTATGGACCCCAAAAAGTTTTTAATGGTCAACGTTCATTCCACACCATTACCTGTAATGTGGTCCAATTGATATTGGAATATATCTAATTTTTTGTGTAATATCATAAAATGATCTAGAAAAATAGATGGACGGCATGGATGAAACACATACATCATGGTGGGGCCCACAGAGCACCAACCGTCAGCCATTGGCTGGTGGAGTAGCCAATCCGTTTCCGTCAATGACGGGCCACATGGTACGCCCGTACCAAGTAAACTCTGTTGGGCCACCGTGATTGCACGTGGTTTATCCACGCCGTCCATCCATTTTTACTAGTCATTTTAGGTGTTCAGCCCAAAATTGAACCATACCCACAACTCAAGTGGACCATACCACAGGAAACAGCGGAACTGTTAATTTCCACCCTTGAAACCTTTTTAAGGCCCACAGTGATGTTTATTTGTCATCCAACCAAGTATTTATTTTTTCCCTTCATCTGGGTCTTTATGACCCAATCAACAGATTGGATGTCAAATAAACAGTACAGTGGGCCTTAGGAGGATTTTAATGGTGGATATCCAATCATTATTGTTTTCCTGTGGTGTGGTCCACATGAGATTATATCCCTCTAATTTTTTGTATCAAGCACTAAAATGATTCGTAAAAATGGATGAACGGAATGGATGAAACAAATACATTATGGTGGGGCCCACGGAGCTGAGATGAACTGAAATCACAAATATTAACCTGATTCAAAACTTTTATGGCCCCACGAATATTTCGACTGTGGATGTTCAATCCTTACATTTTCAGCCCATTTGAAAATTGGATCCTGTTCATTTTTGGCTCCTTGTTCTAAAATGATCTTAAAAAGATGGAGTGGATTACTCACAAACATCACGTTGGGCCCCACTTAAGTTTTCAGCGCCAGAACTTCCTGCAAATGGCTTGCACAGGAAATCCGCGTCCTCGGATTCTCAAGACGTGTAGCCAGACCGGCTACTAAAGTGATGTCACCAAGTTCTGTGGGGCCCACCATGATATATGTGTTGTATCTACATCGTCCATCCATTTGGCTAGATCATTTTATGGCATGAGACAAAGAATGGGTTAGATCCAAATCTGGAGTGGACCCCACCATAGAAAACAGTGGGGAGAGGGACACCCACCATTGAAACCCTGATCGTGGGTCCTCTATGATGTTTATCTGAGATCCAACCTGTTTATAAGTTAAGATAGACATGAAAAAAGGGAAAAAAACAACTTTCCGCTTGATCAAAGACTTTTGTGGCCCTTAGAAATTTTTAATGGTGGGCGTCACTCTCTCCACTATTTTCTGTGGTGGGGTCCACTCGAGCTTTGGATCTGACTCATTCTTTTTCTCATGGCCTAAAATGATATCTTTAAATGGATGAACGGTGTGGATACAACACATACATCCTGGTGGGCCCTTCAGAACTTGGTGATGTCACTTCATGTCCCCATTATTGATACGTATATTTCTCAAATTTTACATCTTCAGTTATTCTTCGTCTTTTCAATGAATTGGTTGTATTTTCATACATAACTATGATATATTTATAAATATCATGCATCCAATTTAAATATAGTTGCATTAGTTCAGTTAAACATCGCATAGCTTAGGACCCTATACAAAGGAAATTTATTATGTGCATATTTTTTTTTTGAGATGTTATGATTTAAAAGTGTGTATTAAGAGCTTTTTTAACAATCCCCAAAGTCTCATTAAAAAATTCAACCATTTTCCCAATGTTTCCCCATGTTTCCCAAAAAGTGTGATAAATTATGCGATACAAACGATATATCCTGTGTGATAACCAATACGTATCTGTATCCCAGGGGTGCGATACATAGTGCGATACCGATATTTCGAACACTGGTTACGATCATGTTGACTTATATATTGTGGAATAATAGTTACAAATCCAAATATCTTTTTTCGCCGGTCTACGGAATCAAATGCCACTTTCCTACGCGATTCTACCTTCAAGAAAGGCAACAAAAACATAAATTATCAAAGAATCCTTGCATGTTTTGTAAGGAAAATTTCTTGAAAGAGAAAAAATAGAAAGATGAGAATAATTTAATTTTTAAGTAATACCATGTCATGAGTGTTAAAGTTTCTTTTTTTTTTTTTCCTGATTTATTTATATTTTCATATTTTTAAGAAAATCATAAAAAATCTTATGATTTACGGTACGATTTGCGATTCAATATGATTCAACTTCTATTACGATTTGCAATATGATAACGATTCTGACAACATTGCCTGTCATCCATATAGTCCACATGACAACTGTATGAATCACTGGTTGGTGGGAAACCAGTTTCTGCTAACCAGGAAAGGGTCTTGAAAATCCTCTGGCTGTAGGAAATGGCTTTCCTGCCAGCCAGGAAATATTCCTGCATGATGGTGTTAAAATGCTGCAACCTTGAGATATCATGTTTGATCCCAGCTTACTTAAGAAAACCAGATTATAGTTGTAAAGTTGTTTTTCTCCTTCTTACATATATAAGGCTGCACTTACTAGAAAAAAAAATTGGGTACAAATATGTAGTGCAGTATCCTCTATACTAGGATTCCTTTTCTTTATGGGAGTTGATTTCCTCTATTGTGAAGTGACTGTGATATATTTTTTGCTTTTTATTTGTTCCTAAATAAAACAAACTAGACTGTTACCAATCAAAAAAGGAAAAAGAACATAAAGATGGCTTATATGTGTGATGCAAGCAATTTTCATCATGTTTATTAGTAACTCCAGGCTCAGGCTAAAAGTTATCTACTTTCTGCTTTACAGGTTTCAATCATGAAAATGTTGGACCATCCCAATATAGTTAATCTAATTGAGGTGATTGATGACCCAAACACAGATAACTTCTACATGGGTATTTATTGATACTTTCTTGTCTGTTACTTTTTTCTTTTTTTGCTCCATCACTCAGCTAAGTATACGAGTCTTATGTATTAGGATGTATTTTTTAAAGCAGCACAAGGCTATATAGTACCTAAACCTTATTGCTTTGTTTGAGGTTTTCTGTTTCTTGTGCAGTTCTGGAGTATGTAGAGGGAAAATGGGTATGTGAGGGTTCTGGTCCACCAGGTGGCATGGGGGAAAGTACTGCAAGAAGATACTTGCGTGACATTGTTGCTGGGCTTATATATCTCC
This sequence comes from Magnolia sinica, assembly GCF_029962835.1. Lineage (NCBI taxonomy): Eukaryota > Viridiplantae > Streptophyta > Magnoliopsida > Magnoliales > Magnoliaceae > Magnolia > Magnolia sinica. The sequence continues at coordinate 44,435,830 of NC_080577.1, read as the reverse complement.
ATACTCATGTAAGATGATTAATTTCATATGCTTTCTGAATGCTAGTTTGCTCTACTTGTTTGCACACGGTAGACATGCTATCTAAAATGTAGTCCATGATTTCTGGAAGGAAAGATCTTATTTCTTGCTAAGCTTATATTTCTTTTGTTCTCCTGTGCTCACCAACGCCAATCTCTTTATCATTTTTCTTCTTCTTTCCCCTTCTTTTTAATTTCATTTTTATTGTTAACTGTTGCTCTATTTTACTGTAATGTTGTGGAGACTACATCAAAGGCCTAAATCATTGGCCAACCAGCTGTTGTGGGAGGTCTCACTAGTGGATATTGTGCCTTTTAGCTTCATGGTAATTCATATTAGTATCTGATGGATGGTGGCATATAATTAAAAGTCAAGCATGCCTATACAAATTTGCATATTCCAAAAGTATATTGACAGTTCTAGCTACTTGCTTGCTGTTTACTAATTTATTATTGTAAAAAAATCATTGTTGACCAAATGCGTGAAAAAGCTAAGAATTATGAAGCTATCTCATTGAATGACATCCCTAAGAGAATTATGTTTGTTCTATCATATAGCTAGAGCTGCAATAGTCCAAGGTTTGTTTGTTTGTTTTTTTTTTTTTTTTTTTTTTTTTTTTTAAATAAAATTTAAAATCATATTGGTTGTTTGTGTCGATCTTGGGTCCATGCAAGGGAAAACAATGATTAAGTGTAGGGGTGCTCAGTGCAAGGGTTGTCAGAGACTACTTACTACGAGGGGCACAATATGAGCTGGAAGTTATGGTCATGGATTTTATTTTGACGGACGGGAATTGTATTCAGAGAACTGGCACTAGGAGTGATTACAAGCGCCCCTTGGCTCAAAGATGCATAGAGAAACTAATCAAAATCCTTTAAAAAAAAAGAAGCTAGAGAAGGACCCACACAACAGACCCTCCACGCTTCAGCGTTTCAAGGTTCCTTATCAAAATAAGCTATTATTGTATTGAGAAGATGGCAATTGCCCTACAAAAATGAATGTTAAAAAGAAAGGGGGGAAAAACTCCCTACACAAATGGGCAGGTTTTTATACAGATGGACTCTTGTGGCTTTGTTATCTTAGCTAATCTTTTTAGCCGCAAGGTTTTAAGCTTGCTTTGTTTAAACTACAAAGCGAAAAGAGTGGATACAGATGACTAATGGTGCACAAGTGGACAAGGACTCATGGAATAACGATTGACTGGGGTGGTGGGCTGGGGTTGGCCCTAGCTTGGTGCTAGTCCTTGGCCCTAATTAGGTCGAAAAAGCCTAAGCCTTGACTTCGTAAGGAAATGAGTTAATGATCAAAGGTTTCAGGTCTCAGGTTCAAGTCTCAGGTTCGAGCCCATGCCTTAAAATATCATATAATGGTTTGGAATAGGGCCCTGGATCCAATGAGCATCTTTAAACTATACCTGTAGGTTGAATGGGAGCCACTAACAAGTGCCTCAGACCAAGTTCAGAGGCCCTAGCCTTGGTCCTACAAGGTTGGGCTAGGCCGGCTGACCCATCGCCACCCCTACAACTGCCCATAACGCAATGAAAAATGATTTTCTTGGAGCTAAGGAGAGACCCCTTGGGCAAGACTGCACTGAAGGGAGACTGCTCGGATAACCTTGGGAATTGTGGTCCTCCTTTGGCGTGATATTGGGAAATAATGGCTTGGGAGGAAGGAGTAGAGGTGACTGGAGTGAGTTTTTGGGGAGTGAATGTGCTTTTGTTCATAAGCAAGGGGTCCTTGCTAGGGCTGTCAACAGGTACCCAGACTTGTGGCTATTTGATGGACCCTTCTATCCAATTTTATGACCAGTTTAGATATTGGGTTGGTTGGGGTCCACCATTTTGGATGCAGTTAAGAACTGGGTTTAATTTGGTTCAGGTTGGATCCACTGTCTTGGACCCATTTAAAACTGAGCCTGGTTAATTTTAATAGTAATATTTTCTATTTTAATTATTCTTGCAACAATGAGGTTTGCTAAGCGAAATGCATGTAAGAAAGCTTATTTACTCACCACGAATATTTCAATGTGGCAAACTTCTGTGTGATTTAATCCATCCATTGAGTGAGCTTGACCATGCAATCCCTATTTGACCTGGACCTGACTTGAATCTAACTCGAAACCAAGGTCCAAAGACCATTACTTGAACCTGATTGGGCTCTTGCCTGGGTCCTCAAAAGGGAGACTCAGACACGGTAAGACCTGAACTCGATAAGCCCCGGGTATGTGTACTTTAGGATTAGACCTGAAAACCCAACCGATCCACAACCCTACCCTTGATTGTCAACTCGTATGAGTCTTAGGTTAAAACTAGGAGATGACACGTGTTGCCTTGATCTGCAATCTCTTAATGAATCACTACTTAAGCCCGTGTCTCTTACTGAGTCAATTGTCTAGAGTTTAATGCCCTGTTGAAATGACATCAGTAAGCATTAATAGTCATCGAGTCATGGTACTACTGAATCCCATAGATCATGTCGATGACATTGGCGTGGAATCCAATTCCTGTTAGTTCATGGGAAACACCCCCATCCAACTGCTAATTGTAGCCACTCTACTCCTTCAGTCTGAGCCATGTCCCTCCACAAGTATGTTGGTCATTTGCTGGTGCGAATGGCAAGCTTGTTGGTCTACCCTATCGGTCAACCACTTGGGTGAGCAGTGGGTCTGTCAAGCGACGAATGTCTGGTTTTCCAAAGTTGATGGTCCTCTTCATTCCTTGTCGCTTGTTAGACCCGATGATGGAGGCTTGTAATCCGGGTGCATTCTTGGTTTGCAAGCAGCAACTGGAGTTTCGAGATGGTGGCCAGAACGAGTATTACTTGTCCCAGCTCCCAGCTAACCAACATTATGTAATAGTTCAAAAATATATTTCTCGTGGGGCGAGGAAGGAAATTGTTGCGAGCGAGGACCAAGAGAGAGAGAGATGATCGGAAAACAATGATCAAAATGGCAGAACAGTGGAAAGAGATGATCAGAAAACAGAAGGAGAGCGAGGAAGGAACGGCCTGGCAAATAGTTAAGAGAGGGCGAAGAGAGAAAGGGTTAGATCTAAATAGAGGGAGGGATGTTTTTGCATTCCCTACTCTATTCGTTAAGGGATTTCCAGTAGGTTGGCTTCCCATCAACTTCTCTAGGGTCTTTGGCCGGGCTGGGAGCGGTGATGGATGTCGTTCTGCCCAGGAACAGGGTGACAGGGAAATTCAGAGGTTTTACCCTTGTTAGGCTGAGTTTGGAGGAAGAACTTAGCAAGGCAGTCTAGATGTTACACGGTTAAGGATTCAGTGGCATTAAACTGATGGCTTAAAGAGCAAGATTTGGACCAGAGCTGAAGAACAAAACAGGAGAGTGATGAAAGCGAAGAGTCTCTCCAGAAGGAGGAATCCTATCAGCTGTGGTTCCGACTCACAAGGGGAGCAGAGATCTTCAAATAGTGGTGAGATGCCTTCCTTCAAGGAGGTGTTACTCAAATCGAAAGCCACGCAATCGGACCACAGGCTAGCAGAACAAATATAGATGAAGAAGAGAGGCAGAAGAATGACGAGGGTACCTCCACAGGGAACAATACCTGGGTTCGTATTAACCTTGTTTCCTTCAACCATTCAAGAAGAGCCCTTCAAGACTTGGTGGCGGCGATTACAAAAGATGGAGTGTCGATATAGCAAGTTAGGAAATGGTTGGATGAATGTTGCAGACTCCTGCAAGAGACTTACAACATCAAACCCATGGGGTATAATGAGCTTTGGATCGAATCGGGTGTAGGTATTAACCTAGATTGTCTGATCATGGCGGGAGCAATTCATAAAGATGGGCTGATCATCAAGATTCTGAAATGGGAGGAGTTTTCTTTGTTTGGGATGGAAGACGTCTAGTTGTTGATTTGGGCGGTTCCCCTGCTATGATGAATTCTTCCTAGCAGTCGCAGCTCGACTTGGTCAGTTTATCGAACTCAACTCCAAAACAAAGCTTACAGAGGAGATGGGTGTTATCAGGGTCAGAGTTAGGCGGAGGAAGAGAGAACTCCTTCCACCTCACGTCCAGGTGAAGGCGGAAGATAGAGAGCTTCTACTTCCGGTCCAGAGGGAGGAAAAGGATTCTCCCATTCCTAGATGAGGTGATTTCTGGAGGTAGAAGGGGAACTCAGCTTTCCATTAGATGCGGAGCTGGTAGGGGCTTCGGAAGATGGAGTACAAGCCCTAAGCTATCGAGGAGCACGGAACATAGTCATTAGGGGTGTACATGAACCGAGCTAGCTCGATTAGCTCGCTCAACTCGACTCGAAAAAGCTTAATTCGACTCGGTTCGAAGTTGAGTTCGAGCTGAGTCGAGCTGATTTTTTGAGCTCGAAAATGAGTTCGAGCTGGCCCCAGCTCGACTCGACTCGGATCGAACCCAACTCGAATCAAACTTGGATCGAACCAGTTCAGTGACTTAGTTACTTTGATATTGATGTTGCTCACCAAGTGTTTGATGAAATGACTTAAAGAAGTGTGGCTGGTGGCAAGGAAGGTATGTATATGAAACCAACACCCTTTTTTCTTGATTTTTATGTTGCTTAGAAGGTGTTTGATAAAATACTTGTAAAACCATTGCTGCTGTCTCAAATACAGTGAGATTTTATAGGTGTAGTCAAGGTGTTTGTGAAAATGCTGGAATGGCGAACTTGGCTCGAACTGGCCCGAGTTGCTGACCGAACCGAGCCGAGCTGGCCAGTCAAGCTTGAGGACCGAGCCGAGCTGAGCCGAGTTCGAGCTGAGGTCAGCTAGTGGCCGAGTCGAGTCGAGCTGAGGCCAGCTCGACTCGGTTCGACTTGATGTACATCCCTAATAGTCATGGAGACGTGTCGAGCGCCTATTGCTGATAGAGGAGAGGTCGTCAGCCCTTGGCGGGATTGTTCGACATGTCTTCTCTCGGGTGACGTGTCAATAGGGTTTCAATCCTCGCCGCACATAGAACCCGAGTCGGAACAGCGCAATCAATTATTTCCTACATCGAAATTTCAATTGTGTCAGAGCGATTGTCGTGGCGATATAGGTGGCTGCCTCGGAGACCCTGGAGGACCCGAATGAGAGGCTCAGAAGCTATTAGTCGGCTTGGTAGCTACTAATATCGAGGTGTTTGCTTCGGACCCTCCGACTCTACCTACTTTCGATCCAGGCTGTTCTTTCAATGCGGAGATTCCATCCAATCGTAAGATTATTCCGATCCTGTATCCTCCTCTTGTGCCAAGTGTCAATGATGCACATCAGATCCAACGGTTCATTTCCCTGTCCATGTAATGATCCTGCCTGCGTGCAAATGATTTCTGCTATCTTCCCCTGCAGATGGATGTAATCCCTTCCTTAGATAGTGGTGCATCCTTAGAGAGGGGTGCGTCGGATGGCTTCGACGTCAAAATTTTGCCCTGGAATTCAAATACCACGGGTTCCTCTGCTTGCTCCTCACTTCACTCCTCTTCTCCTTTAGTTCCAATGGTCGATCGGGTCATAGCAGATCTCTTCCATGCAGATCCAGGAGGAGTCATGGAGGTGGAACCATTACAGATCAGAGTGAGCACATCCTTTGGTGAGACGGGGACGGGACATCAGGGAAGTGCAGATGAAGCAAAACAGAGGACAAAGTTGATCGATACTATTCAAAAGAAAAAATGGATCAGGGACGCAATGGGTCATGTTGGGAGATCTATAGGAGTTTCTTTTGGCGATCATCCAGAAGGTTATATAGCGCTTTTTCACTGTATTGAAGATCGTGGCCGCCCACTGTCTCGTATCATAACTCCCAGGAAATCTCTCATCAGATCTAACAGTAATAAAGAACTACTTAGTCTTGCTCTCAGCCCCACGACGATCAGTCGCTCCTCTTCTACAGGTGGGTCTCAAATGCAACGGGGCAGATCAATTTCCTAAATGAAAGTGCTATCTTGGAATATTAGAGGAGCGGGGTCCAAGCGGAAGAGGAGACTTATCAAGGATATCTGTGGAAGAAGTAAACTTGAGGTGATATGCTTCCAAGAAACAAAGGTTCAGAAGTTTAGTGATCAATTGCTAGGAACTCTTCGGAAAGAAAAAAAAAGCTAAGTGGGTGGCATTGGATGCTGTTGGAAGTTCAGGAGGTACCTTAGTGGCATGGAATTCTTCTTCTTGGTCCGCTATAGATAGTTGGTGTGGAATTTTCTTTGTTTCAGTCTTGCTCAAAGAGGTTTTAGGTTTTTTTTCTGTTTAATCACTTCAGTCTACGGTCCCAACCAAGAAGATAGAAGATTAGAGTTTTAGGAGGAATTGAATTTTGTCAGACAAAAATTTGATGGTCCTTGGTGTATTGGCGGTGATTTCAACATCACGCGATACCCTGACGAGTGATCCCAGGGTGGTAGGACTTCGGCTAGTATGCGTCTGTTCTCTCAATGGATCGAAGATCAGGAATTGGTCGATCTCCCTCTTCTCGATGCAAGATTTACGTGGTCCAACGGCAGAACTAATCCATGTCTAGGCTGGACAGATTCTTGGTCTCGCCAGAGTGGTTGGAAACTTTTCCTCGAGTATCCCAAACAGTTCTCCCGCGTCCTACTTCTGACCATAGCCCTATTCTTCTAGAAGTAGAGGAGGAAAATTGGGGTCATAAGCCGTTCAAATTCGAAGCTTCATGGTTGAAGATTGAAGGCTTTAAACAACTGGTTAAAGACTGGTGGGCAGGCTTTAGTGCGTCAGGATATGTTGGTTTTAAGTTTTGCAGTAAGTTGAGATTGTTGAAAGCCAAGTTAAAAATCTGGAAAGTGGAAGTTCTTCGTAAAAGATAAGTGGAAACTGGAGAGATTTTGGCTGAGTTACAAGCTATTGATCAGATATCGGAAGATGCTTCCACTTCTTCAAACTCTCAGTCTAGAAGAATCCAGCTGATTCAAGATTATTCAGCAAGAGTGATGGAGGATGAAATTTGCTGGAGACAGTGGTCCCGCTGTAAATGGTTAAAAGAGAGCGACAAAAATTCCAAAATTTTCCATTGTATAGCTAGTGCCCGAGCGAGATTTAACAAGATTAGAAGCATAGTAGTAGTTAATGGGGTTCGATTGGAAGACAAACATAGTATATCAGCTGAGGCCATACGCTACTTTAGTAACCTTCTCCAGGGAGGAGGATGGAAGAGACCCAAACTGGATCACTTACATGTGGATCGTCTTTTCGAGATGGATGCTACTGCGATCGAATCTCCGTTCTCTATCCTTGAGGTGAAAGGAGCCGTAGATGTGTTGGGAGGGGACAAAGCCCCTAGCTCGGATGGCTTTCTGATGGTCTTTTTTCAATCTTTTTGGGATACTTTAAGGGATGATGTGATGGAATTCATGGAGGAATTTTATGAAAGAGGTAGGCTTTCCAAGGATCTCGGGGCATCTTTTGTTGCTTTGATTCCTAAAGTTCAGGGGGCTGAATCCCTAAAGGATTTCAGACCGATCGGTCTTTTAGGGGGGCCCCTATAAGATTCTAGCTAAGGTGTTGGCATCTCGTCTGAAAAGGGTGATTGGATCTCTCATCTCTGATAACCAAAGTGCCTTTATCCCGGGTCGTCAGATAGTGGATAATGCTTTTATCGCTTTTGAAAGCTTAGATTCTAGACATAAATCTAAATTACAGGGTCTCCTTTGCAAATTGGATCTTGAAAAGGCATATAATCACGTCGATTGGGGCTTTCTCCAGTATATGCTCTCACGGATGGGATTCCGAAGATGGCGAAGATGGATTGGGGAATGCGTGGGCTCGGCCTTCTTTTCCATTTTATTCAACGACTCTCCAAAAGGTTTCTTTTGTAGTTCTAGGGGTCTTCGTTAGGCCATGAGGTCAGTATTATTAATGGTTTCAGAGTAGTAGGGGAGACCTTCTCGAGAATGCTAAGTAAAGGCCATGAGGTCAGTATTATTAATGGTTTTAGAGTGGAAGGGATGGCAAATTCGATTTCTCATATTCAGTTTGCGGATGACACACTTTTGTTTTTTGAAGTAGACCAGGATAAAATCAACAATCTACGGACCATAATCAGGTGTTTTGAAGCAGTTTCGGGCTTGGAAGTTAACATGGCAAAGACTAAAATGTTTGGGGTAAATATGGCGGAAGATCAGATCGAGAAGTATGTAGCGTTCTTTCAATGTGCGATGGGTCGCCTCCCAACCACATTTATGGGTCTTCCTTTGTGTATCGATAAACCCCCTATAGCTTTATCGGACAAGGTGATTGAAAGAGTGGGTTTTTATCTAGCTAGATGGAAATGTAGATACTTATCTCTGGGTGGTAGGCTCACCCTTATCAAGGTGGCTTTATCGAACCTCCCTCTATATTTTATGTCCTTATTCAGATGTCCAGCGTCAATTTTGGCTTCGCTCGAGAAACTTAGAAGGGATTTTCTATGGCACGGTAAAGAGGACAAGAAAAAGTTCCATTTGGTTAGTTGGAAGGAAGTTTGTAAGCATACTCGAGAAGGCGGGGCTGGAGTAAAAGATCTCAAGAGTATGAATCGGGCTCCGTTAGGCAAATGGACCTGGAGGCTAGGGACCAAGAATGGATCTCTTTGGAACAATCTGATCAAAAGCAAGTATGGTAGCTCGGTAGAGGGGTGTTGGACAAAGAATTCTTCCTCATACAAAGCCTCGGCTCTTTGGAAAGGAATTTTATCAAATGAGGCGGCAGTCCTTAAAAGATCAGGAATTGCAATCGGAAATGGTAATCATACTCGATTCTGGGAAGACATTTGGGTGGGTGATGATATGCTTGCATCAGCTTTTCTGTGTATTTTCCGTCTCGCTCCAAACCAGTCTATATCAGTGGATTCATGTTACTCGATCCTAGTGGGAGTAGTTGCTTGGAACCCGTTGTGTAGAAGAAATCTTTGTGACCAAGAAGTCGAAGAATACGTCGCTTTGCTCAATCGTATTCAGGGTAGCAATCCGGTCCAGTCTTCTGAAGATAAATTAGTTTGGCGTCTCGACAAAGAAGGGCTATTTTCAGTCAAATCTTTATATAGGCATATTGCTAGGAATCCTCATTCAGTTGAAGAAGATTACTCTCACTATATCTTGAAATTTCAAGTGCCTCCAAAGATAGCTTCTTTTGGATGGTTGATTGCTAAGAAAAAAGGTCCTCACAATGGACAACTTGAGAAAAAGAGGCATGTGCATCACAAATATATGCTTATGTTGTATGGCTAATGAAGAATCTTTGGATCATCTATTTGTTCATTGTCCGTTCACATACCGCATTTGGTCCGAAATTCTGTCTCGATTTCAGATTCAATGGGTTTTTCCAGATTCGGTTTGCAGTTTGCTGAAAGCCTGGCAGGGTGTTAAGTGTGGCAATCAAAGATCTAAACTCTAGAAGATGTCCTTCCTGGCAGTTTGGTGGGCCATGTGGGAAGAAAGAAATGGGAGGTGCTTTAATGACACTTCCAAGTCTATAGAGGATACTATCAGTAGGGCTTTCCGCTCTATTGTTGAATGGGCTTCTGCTGTGGATAAGTTAAAGGGTTGTAATTTGGTTTTTCTAGGGAGTTTCTGATCGGCTATCTCAGCTGGTCAGTCCCCTTTTGTTTTTCTATCTATAAAATTTCTCGCTATCTGTCAAAAAAAAAAAAAAACTGGAGTTTCGAGGGATCTCTATTGCTCTGAAACCTTGATTTCTACAGGACACAACCATTACCCCTTGTTTTCATGGGCTTTGCTGACTTGAGGTCACTGACCTGAATCTAACCAATTAACCTGTTGGGTCTTTGGACATTGGGTTCAGTTAGGTTCATGTTCGTGCAACCTTTCAAAAAAAAAAAGAAAAAGACAAAGGTTCAGGTTCGTGCAAGCTCACGATGCACCAGAAGTTGCCTAAGGTCATTCAAGAAAGCTCATGCTGCACATGCAAGCAATTTTATTCAGAAACACTGATAAATGATACTATAAATTACATAGCCCTACGAAACTGGTTAACTGACTTGACGCCATAACTTGGTCTGATATGCTAGACCTAAACCCTGTCTGATTTAAAAAATGGGTTTCAAATTGGACATGGACCTGTTTAAACAGGTTCGGGTTAGTATCAGTCTATACCAAGATAATGGCTGGTACAAAACTTACAAGAATCCTCAAAACTCAAACCCTCCGTGGTTAACCACCCCAATACGAGGATAACAAACCTTGCACACCAATTTTCTCATTCATCATTCTTTGAAATCCTAGTACCATACATAGTTCAAAAATGAGAACTTGACTCGAGGTTGGGTTGGGTTGGGTTGGGTTGACAGTTGACTCGAAGACTTGACCCGATTCGACATGATATTTAATTATTATAAATTGAAATTAAAAGGAAAATTAATAAATATTTAAAATAGTTAAATGTAGTGCAAGTAAAGACAAAACATAAAGCAACAGCCCTGCATGTACTTTGCTGGTTAGAAGTGCTGCTCACCATGTGAGAGGTTACGAGTTTGATTCTCACTCATCCCATTTTTCTTTTTAATAAAGTCTGCCCTTCTCATGGTGAGTGACTCGGTTTGAGTCGCGTTGAGAAGCTACATTTTCTTTCTTCAAGGAATTAAAAAGTGCTCATGAAGTTAAGAAATCATCTTCATCATCATCTAAGAAATTTGAAGTTAAGAAATCATCTTCATCATCATCTAAGAAATTTGAAGTTAAAAAATCATCTTCATCATCTAAGAAATTTGAACTTTAAATAAGATTGTTAGAGTCAGTCTTCACCTTTGGTAACTGCAGGCACATGGGTGGTTGTGTTAGTCACAGGGACCATGGTTTTAAATAGAGATATGGTTGGAATGTGCAGATATGGGGCTGTATTGGCCCACGTCGTATCATCACGGGGTTACAGGGTCCAATGCTGATATTTAAAGCCACAGTGAGGACCCAATAAAGCTGGCAATCGGCTGTCCTAGCACTCTAGGATGTTAATTGGTAAAAGTATTGGGGTTGGTTGAATGTATTTACTGAAATAACTCAATCCCTTTTTGGTAAAACCCGCATAGAAATATGCCATTGACGTGGGTAAAGCTAAAGGGGTAGTAATGGGTTTGATTCTGGGGAACCATATTAGAATTTTGAATAGGTCTGGCCTGACCAGTTCAAATCCAGGCTCAAGTCAACCCAGTCCTAGCCCTATAACAGTGTAGTACCCACCAGAAACAGGGAGGCGCAGAATACAATTCTTGGTATGGAGACTTCGGTGGCCTGATTATGACTAGTTGCACCCGAACCTTCTATTGAGGTGCCGAGGGTTGAAAAAAAGTGATGGATTTGATTATGGGGAACTAGATTAGGATTTTGAATATGTCTGGCCCGACCAGTTCAAATCCAAGCTCACGTCAACCCAGTCCTAGCCCAATAAGTGTAGTACTCACTAGAAACAGGAAGGCAAGGAATACAATTCTTGGTACGGAGACTTCGGTGGCCCGGCTATGACTAGTTGCACCCAAACCTTCCAGTGAGGTGCTGCTCCAACTTCTGATGCAGGGACATGTGATGACCTAACCCTAGATGCATGTATAATCAGGTTAAGGAATATTCAAATAAATACACTAATTAAGTAACCATTTCCAATCCAAGCGATTAGGTAAATCTCAATACAAAGATGAGGTTATTCCATTAGGATCATGCCCCTTAGCATAAGATCACGTAAACAGCAAAAAGGAAGAACCTCGGGATATGAAGATACCCGGATCTAGCATAAGTCAGTACACAATTAAGCTTAGATCTGATTCTATTGACTAACCATCCCTCATTTCCGTTCGAACTAGAAAGGGGATATCTAGTGAGGAATGAAAGGGGTGAAGGATGAGGGGTTTGAGATGAAGAAGGTATAGGTCCTTTTGTCATCAAAAGAAAAGGAGGGGGAAGATGATTCTTACCTTTTCCTGCACCTCGAAGATCTTAGAAAGAAGGAAACCTGAAATCGGGGTGGAATCCTCAACACCCAAGGGCCAATCCTGAAACCCTAATCTCTTGAATAAATAGGAAGAAAAGAGTCAAATTTCTATTCACTCAATAATAATCCAAAATAGGGTTTCTCACAACGTATATATAAGCTATGGAAAGTAAAAGTGCACTAAAGCTTTTGGAAACAAGAAAAATAACAATAAAAGATGAAAAGTAAAGAAAGTGCAATAAAGCCTCTGAAATAGGGAAAAGAGCAAAAACGCCTAGAACTAAAACACCCGTGTAGTAGGGTGTGAAATCCGACCCATGGATCTATGGTCACGGTGTGGTCATGCCGCTCCTGCACTCGTAGCACGTCAGAAAATGGGTCTGATGGACCCAACGTCCATCCACATAAACTCATCCGCTCCGGTACTCTGTTGGCGACGTCTCCTCCTCTGGTACACTCTAAAGGGTGCACCACTAATGTCCGCATTAACTTCCAATCATGTTTTGGACTTGTTGCCCCCGCTCATGCTTCCTAGCATTTATACTTGTTATCATTTTGAAATGGGTGCTTTTGCGCTTCTCTATCTGAATCTATTGCCACTCCATGCTTAATTTAGCTATAAACTTATTTCTTCAGTTATAAGAAGGGAGACGGCTGGGGAGCAGGTGTCATAGCCACTACATGCTTAGCTGGCCTAGAGTTTAGAGATTGAGACAAGTAAGCGAATTGGGGGACATGTTGATTGTTTATCAGAAAGCTGTGGTAGCTTGATAAACCATAGCTATTTTTAAGCAGCCAGTGTGTTGATCACCAGAGTTCAGTGCCTATTGGGTGTAAGCTTTTGGATTTTTGTACATTGCATGACCTTCGTTTCATGGTTTATGTTGGGTATAAGTTAGTCACATCCAATGTTTTAAATATTGTTATCGCGTAATGTATTGCACCCTTGGGATACGGATAAATATCGGTTATCGCATGGGATATGTCGGTTGTATCGCATAATGTATCGTTGTTGTTGGGAAACATGGGAACATTGGGAAATTGGTCAAATGTTTCAATGAAACTTTTAGGGGTTGTTGAAAAAGACATCAATACACACTTAGAAATCAAAACATTACAAAAAAAGTGCACATTATAGGGGTTTCCTTTGTATGGGGTCCTAATATATGTGCTTTCCAACTGAACTGATGGAAGTATATTCAAATTCTATTGATATAATTTATAAATGTAAGAAGACATTTATGGAAACACAAGCAATACATTCAAAAGCAAAAGAAGAATCACTAGATCGGGTTACATACCTGTTTAATTTTGTGTTTGGATATAAAGATTGCAACTGGTTTGTGAGAAATTTTGTTTTTTCTCAATTTTCCGCAACTTGACCCATCTTCCCCAAATCTCGAAATCGAAGTTCCAAATCCATTATTTTTTCATGGAAAACATGAAGAATCATAGATTTGTAACCATTTAACGCTGGTTTAACATGATTTATAACAAAAACATAGATCAAAAATTGAAAATGCTCACTGGATCGAATAGGTGGGATATATCAGCACTACCTGTGTGTTTCGTATCGTACATGTGGGATACAAGATATATCGTGGGATATATCGGCTGATATCGTCGATATTTAAAACACTGGTCACATCTGATCCCCTGTTTCTTCACATAGATTTTGCCTGACATTGTTTTCATGTCAATTCAGGGCCAGTGGTATTTTTGGCATTGTGCTTGCTATGTAGACATTATTTTCTTTATTTCTATATAGATGTGTGCATGCTAGTAAAATAATTTTTATTGTTAACCATTGTATATTATTAATGTCGTCACATCTTGATTATTCTTTTCAACCAACAGAATATTGTGCATGGGGACATTAAACCTGATAACCTTCTGGTCACGAGCAGTGGGACAGTGAAGATAGGAGACTTTAGTGTCAGCCAGGTCTTTGAGGTAAACAGCTACATTACTCATATCTTTTTAAACATGTTCAAAGAAAGCAGCCTGAGATGCAGGTGCATGTGTTCCTTTTTTTCCGGTTTGGGATCAAGGAAATAAGAATGTGAATTCGGCAAATGTCAGATTTGTGGATTTTCTTTGGATTTGGATTTGCAAATTCTCAAGTCCACTGTTTGGGAATCAAACTACAAATCTGTCGATTTAGAGAGCATTTATTACAATGGCAGAGCATTTATTATTAAAAACTTGCAACAAGCTGCATGTGGGGCCCACCACTTTGTATGTTGGACATTCAATTCATCAGACATGGTTGCCTCATCATGAAAATCAGATGGTTAAAGTATGCTGATCCAATCATCATGTGGGCTACATGATAGGAAACAATCAACAACCATCCAAAATCTTCGAAATTCATGTAGTTGATGATTAGGTTGAGCATGATTTTGGTAGCATACCATTTTCATTATGGGGAACCATGCCAGACTGTTGGGAATCTTAGGATGCCATATCTACACCACGGTGGGCTGATTGCTTATGCCATCGCATAAACGAATAAGCGATCGCTCAGGCTGATGATATTTATTTATTTATTGAAAATTTAAAAAATAAAAAAATGAAAAAAATCATAAAAAAAGAAAAAAAGAAAAATTGTCTAATTACTACAAGTGATTGGATTGGGTTTATTTACCCAATTTGTTGTAGTTTGACTATTAGACCATTTATACATTGAGTTATATTATATTATATATAACAAAACAAATTTAAACAATCAACAAGTTACACTAAGAAAGAACTAATTATTGAAAACAAAAAATATAGAAATTGTATTGATAACTTGAATCTTGATGAGTTGATGCATACAATACAAGTTACAAGGTATAGCTTACAACTTACTACAATCTATAAGAAATTTGACCATTGGCCATTCTGCCATTGCATACCGGAGTATGCCATGGTTATGCAATTATGCCATGGCATAACCATCTCATACTTTAGTATGCCATGGCATACGTGATCTGAGCCAATGTATGCGATTGTGCGAATGCACATGACAACACTGGGCTTGACACCCTCAACTAGTAGCATCTACAGCTAGTTGCATGTGAGACGTCCCCCCCCCCCCCCAAAGAAAAAGAGGGTAAATTTCATCCCTATTCCAAATCCTTCACCCCAAGCATCCTTGTAAGGTGCTTAATACTATCAAATCATCATCATATATGCCTTACCCCAACTAATTTGGGTCAGCTACATGAGTCCTGACCCGCAATTCCTCTCTATCTCAGACCATATCTTAAGTAGTGTTCAAAATATCGGTATCGCGCTATGTATCACACCCTTGGGATACAAATATGTATCGGTTATCGCACAGGATATATCGTTTGTATCACATAATTTATCGCACTTTTTGGGAAACATGGGGAAACATTGGGAAAATGATTGAATTTTTCAATGAAACTTCAGAGATTGTTAAAAAAGACTTTAATACACGCTTTTAAATCATAACATTTTTTTAAAAAGGTGCATATAAGCTATGCGATGTTTAATTGAACTAATGCAACTATATTTAAATTGAATGCATAACATTTATAAATGTATCAAAGACATGTATGAAAACACAACCAATTCATTGAAAATCAAAAGAAGTAAAAATTGATAAACATACATATCAATGATGGGGACTGGTTGTGGCCTAGACCCATATAGAGTTGCGCGGTGGCTCGTAATCATCGTCTACATCTCAACGTGGCTGGGAATAGTACTGTTGCTCCAAAAATCGACAATACTGTGCTGATATTTCTGTTTTCTCTTCATTCAAGTGTGCTTGACGTAATCAACAGGTTGTATGCCAAATAAACATTATAGTAAGCCATAGAGAGTTTTTAATGGTGGGCATGCAATGACCATTGTTTTCTTGTGGTGTGGTCCACTCGATTTTTGTATCTCCTTTAATTTTAGGCTCATCCTCTATAATTATTTGGAAAAATAGATGGACAAGTTGGATAAAACATACATATCGTACGGGGTCCACAGAGTAGTGTCAGTAGCCACCTCGCTGTTGACGTTGTCAGTATGCAATCCTCGTTGAATCATTCCGCCGAGGTGGGTGAGACCCCTGATTGTGGGGGCCACCGTGATGTATGTGGCTACATCCACACCGTCCATACCTATTGGAAGCTCATTTTAGGCAATGATTCAAAATATGATGCAGATCCAAATCCTAGGTGGACCATAATACATGAAATAGTGGTAATCGATCATTAAAAGCTTCATGTGGGCCACAAAAGTTTTAGGTCGATCTTGTATTTTTTTGGTCTCTTCATCCAGATATTTGTGACCTTATCAACAGGTTAGATGACAAATAAACATTCTGGCGGCCCCCGTAAAGTTTTTAGTGGTAGGGATTCAATCACTAATGTTTCCTGTAGTATGGCCCACGTAAGATTTGGATTTGCTTCATTTTTGGGATCATAGCTTAAAATGATCTTTCAATACTGTTGGATGGTGTAGATTTAAGACACATATATCACTGTGAGCCCCACAATCAAAGTCCCATCCACCTCGGTGGATCTACGCCTACGGTTGTAACTGGCACATTTGCTGCCAAAGCCTTTTGCATGAAGTTCCTCATCGGGAACCTAGGTGGGGCTCACTGTGATGTTTGTGAGAAATACACTCCTTCCATCCATTTTTTGAGTTTATTTTAGGACATGATGCCAAAAAGAGCCGAATCCAATACACAAGTGGGCCGAAAATGTTAGGATTGAACATCCACAGTTGAAATATTTGTGGGGCCACAGAAGTTTTGAATAATGCTAATATTTGTGTTTTCAGTTCATCCCCGTAGGAATGACGTTATGAACGGTATGGATGGTGTGTAAACATCAGTGTCGACCCCAGGGAGGTTTCAATGGTAGGAATTTCCCTAACCAGATTTTCCTTTAGTACGGACCACTTGAGTCTTGGATCCTACTCACTTTTGGTCTAATACAGTAAAATGATCTCATAAAACGGATGGACGGTATGGATTTCTCACAAACATCAAGTTGGGCCCCACATAGGTTTCCAGTGCGAAAATTCCTGTGAAAGGCTTCCGCATCAAATCCGCGTCCGGTGTAACTCGCGTACCACATCAAATCCGTGTCCAGTGTAACTTTATTGAGTAAACTCTATGGGGTCCACTGTGATTTATATATTTTATCCACTTCTTCCATCCATTTTATAATATAATTTTAGGGCTTGAGACCAAAAATAAATAATATCCAAAGCTCAAATGGACCACACCACGGAAAACAGTGTGAATTAAACATCCACCGTTGAAAAATTCTTAAGGGCCACAAAAGTTTTGGATTAAGCTTATATTTGTGTTTTCCCTTCATCCATGTTATTGTGGTCTTTTGAATAGTTGGATGACAAATAAACATCATTGTGGGCCCTACAAAGGTTTCAACGGTGGAAATCATTATTCCCACTGTTTCCTATGATATGGTCCATTTGAGGTTTTGATATTCTTCAATTTTGGGCTCAACCCTTTAAACGAACTGGAAAAACAGATCAACGGCGTGGACAAGCCAGATGCATTATTCACGATGGGCCCAAAAGCCCTGTTAAAGAGTATCGGATCTACCATTTAAAAAGACCGGACGGCGTGGATAAACCACATACATGCTAACTCCCTGTTAAAGAGGGATCGGATTTCTCTCTCACAAAGACCGGCCGAAGCCATTTTCGAAGAAAGAGGGTTCCGGTACTTCCGGAACCCAAAATCCCTGAAATTTCGTCGTTTCCGATGGCATTTTCGAAGAAAGAGAGTTCCGATCCTTCCGGAACCTCAAATCTCATGGATTTCTAGAAGAAAGAGGGCTCTGATTATGCAATCTTCTTCTCTACATGCACTGAAACCCCATCTCTCACATCGATTCAAATATTTTCATTTTTAAAAATTTTGTTCTCGATTTTTCGGTAGTTATGGAACCCCGGCATCTCCAGCATTTTTTATTGTCGAAATGTCTGTCATAAAATCTGCAAATAATGCATGATATCCTTACAAATATCGAGGAAAATCGTGACAATATCAACGAAAATCGTGTGATATCTTGCGATATATCGCACAATACAAAGAATCCTTCAAAAAAATAAAATAAAATTCCAAGTGCTTTTTGGGGGTTTCTTATCGCTTGCATGTGATAACGATATTATCGGCCGATAGTATCAAATATTACGAACACTGATCTTAAGTTAAACTATTGGTCTTGAAGTCTTTTCTTTCTACCTCCACCCACATCCTTTTAGGCCTTCCCCTTGCCCTTTTAGAGCCTTTCAGATCATTTTCAAATTATTAGGCAGAAATCAAAATTCATGCTTTGATACGGACGCTGATTACCTACTGATGGGTTCAGTAGCGAAATTCCTACTGAAGTGACATCACCAAGTTCTCTGGGCCCTACCATGATGTATGTGTTGTATCCACCTGTCCATCCATTTGGAGAGATCATTTTAGGACATGAGGAAAAGAATGAGGCATATCCAAAGCTCAGCTGGACCCCACCACAGAAAACAGTGGGGACAGTGACGCCCACTGTTGAATCCTTCCTAGGGCCCACCAAGATGTTTATTTGAGAGAAGTTTTTAATGGTAGGCATTCAACCCCCACTGTTTTAGGTGGGGTCCACTTGAGCTTTGGATCTGCCTCATGCCCTAAAATGATCTCTCCAAATGGATGGGCGGTGTGGATACAACACATGCATCATGGTAGGGCATACAGAACTTGGCGACGTCACTTCAGTAGCCAATTTTGCTACTGGCACTGTCAGTATCTAAACCGTGTCCCTTTGATACAGTGGAGTTTGGTAAAAAAATATATTCCTCTTTTAACACTGCATGTTAGATAGCGAAGCATTATGAACTGCTAGAACTCATCAGAGCAAAGCAAACAAAAAAAAACACGTGCATATGCAAAAAGATCTTACAAGGTTTTATGTTATATGATAGCATATCTAACATGGACATGATTTGAAAATTTGGAACATAAAAATACACTGGAATGCTTTCTGCCTTAAACACAAACTTCGGTGGTTTCTTGGGTTTCAAATGACATGGCTCTTTTCTTTTATTTCTCTCTTTTCGATGGTGTGTTTCAACTAACCATTAATAGATGAAATAAAAAAAAGAGAACCATTATGAGATGCTATAATAAAATAAAAACATGCATTGCAATGTCTAACTCAATCCCATTTCTCTCGAAAACTGCTTCGTGTTTCTTCGTATGGAAAACACTCTTTGTTTTTTCATAGTTGCTTCTTGTCTGCAGGACAATAACGACGTTCTTCGGAGATCTCCGGGAACTCCCGTCTTCACTGCACCAGAATGCTGTTTAGGTGAGGCATGATTCTGAAAATTATTCCAGAATAGGCACCCTATGTAAGGACAGTCATGTTCTTTAAAGTAGAATTTGGTGGTCTATCAGACACAAGTTGCAACATCTTAAAAATAAAATAAAATAAAATAAAATTAAAAAAAAAAAATTGTTGCAGACCTGTCAGGCAAAACCTCAATATATGTTTCTTCTCTTGTAATTTAGCAATATCGATTTATACAGTTCTAATGCATTTCAAGTATGCAGATACATCTTTCCATATCTTATGCATCTATGAACTAATATTTATATAATAATACATTCCCTCTTTAACAATATATGTTTGTAGAAATGTGTCTGTTTGCTGGGTTTTTCAGGGTCCAAATTTCCCCAACGCTCATGATGTGTCCCTGTGCAAGTTGCTTTGGGTGCACTCAATAACATTTATGTACTGTACTGATACTTTTGTGAAACTTCTTCCAAACAGGGCTAACCTACCATGGTAAAGCTGCGGATACATGGGCCTTGGGAGTAACCTTGTACTGTATGTTGCTGGGTCAGTACCCATTTCTTGGGGACACGTTGCAAGATACTTACGACAAGGTCCTACCTGCTTCTGCTCTTTTAACGCCTTTATTTTTTATTTTTTGTTTTGCTACTTTCTTCAGGTTGAGCTTTTTTAGTGACTAAGTTTAGTGATGCACACCACTGCTTCAGATTGTTAAGAACCCATTATCTCTTCCGGATGGCATCAATCTGCAGCTGAAGAACTTACTGGAAGCGCTTCTCTGCAAAGGTCTATCAGTTCTCTTGACAGTTTACTTCAGTTTTGGAGAGAGCAATTTTTATAGGTCAATGCTGATTGCATAAGACTTGCATCACGCACATCCCCTTGCGGTCCCGTGTTCAGATGTGTGCAAGGTGCTTAGCAATCATCCATTGGTCCACCATATATGGACTGTGGCCCAAAATTGGTTTGGTTGGACAATCATAAACCTTGATTTGAGGTAAAGTGACCACCACCCACTTGTTGCCCTGATCCAATCAGGTTGTTAGGGTTGTCTGATTGGAATAGTGGGGCCATTGGATGAGCATCTGGATCTTGCCCTTGTACAAAATTGCTTTGGTCGGACAGTGCTAATCTGTCGATATGATGAAAATAAAGAAACAAAAAAAGAAAAAAGAAAAAGAAGACCACTACTATTGGTTCTGTTCTAAAAAGAAACCAAAAAAGAAAAAGAAAACCACTCCTGCTTTTGGCTCTGTTCCAATCAGAGGTTGCTAGGAGTTTCTGATTGGAATGATTGTTGGGTAATGGGCAATTTATAGTGGGGCCATTGGATAAGTGGTCCAGATGTTGCCCTCACCATGACATGTTCAGATGGGTGCTTGGTACAAAAGTTATATGCAATTATCACCCTCAATTTTTGAATGTTGTTTATCTTTTATTTATTTATTTATTTTTTAAATATTTGTAAATTTATATTGCAGATCCAAAACAGCGGATTGTCTTGGAAGCTGTAAGAGTGCATCCATGGGTCGTTGGAGAGGAAGGGCCGATCCCTGAGTATTTGTGTCGGTGCAAGCGCAAGAGCTTCCAAGGTGTAGCCTCCGTCTAAGGTGCCAATGTGCAAACATAGGTGGTGTTGACTAAACTGGGATCTATCGTTCAAACTTGTAAGAAGTATTTTGTACAGTGCCAAAAAAAAAAAAAGAAGAGGAGAGAGAGAGAGAGAGAGAGAGAGAGATTTGGCAGTTGGATCTCAACCCTTAAGTGTGAAACATACATGTGAGATTCTTGAGAGGTGGGTGGCGAGATCCCCTTTGGATTGCTCTGGTTAGAGGCACGTCAAAAATATCCATGAATTGAAGCAAAGGGTATCATCGTAATTAGGAACTTGTTGGTTTTGCCTTTTCTTTTGTTCAAATACCATATCAGGTCAGGCAGAGGGAGTGCCAACAGTGCCTGCAGCATCAAATCATAACATCATGGCTGGCACAGAAAATCTATTAGCAGAGGGTCTCTCTGTCTCATTTTTCTCACTCACTTGAAACCGTGTGCATAGTCAGACTCTTAACTCTGTAATACAGGTTCACTGTTGCTTAAAATCTTCGGGCTACAAAAGTCAGTAGAGGTTGAGTTTTGTTTCTTTTGATTTGTGCTTGGAACTAGGTTTGCTTCTTGAAGTTGGGAGATATGCTGGTACTCAGCTGTTTTAGTGCATCATGGCTACTGTCCTCGATAATGAATTTTATTTGTTCTCTTGAATGCTCCGGGATGTGTTGTTGCTGATGTTCCTCTTCCATTATCTTGGTGTGCAGGCCAGAGTGATCCAAGTACTTGTTTTCTGGACCTTAACAATTGGGGTGGGGCCATTACCTGCGTCGGCCCAGTGCATGGTCTGCAAGCGCTGATGCCCTGATGGGCATTTACCAGCCCCTGATATGACATCAGCTGGGTTTAGCCTTTGTGGGTTGAGGGTGGCCTGCTGGACCATTTGGGTGCTAACCAGAGCCGACTAGAAATCAATTTTTCCTTCAGTGGGCCGCAATGTCCTGTGCATTCTTTATGGCATCTAAGGGCCTTTTTTGGACTGAAAAACGGTTTTCATGGGTTCTCTGCTGACAAGCAGGCCAGCGCCTGCAGCCTTCTTTCAGTTCGTCCCACCATGATGGTTGTGGGGAGGAACAGAAATGAGAAAATATGGGAAGATTACTGTCCCAAATCCAACGCTCAATGAGAAAAATACGGGGGGCAATAATTGATTTTGAGCGCTAAGCAATTGTATACGTGGCATGCATTAACCCCAGTTTATAGTAAATTTCTGGAACAGTCATAAAAAAATCCAGCTGCTGAATATTCCATTTAAT
Organism: Magnolia sinica; assembly: GCF_029962835.1. NCBI lineage: Eukaryota > Viridiplantae > Streptophyta > Magnoliopsida > Magnoliales > Magnoliaceae > Magnolia > Magnolia sinica. The sequence continues at coordinate 44,413,728 of NC_080577.1, read as the reverse complement.
CCCTCCATCAAATGTCCATCAATTGGCTAGTTTCGTTGCCATTAAATGTCCATCCGCCTCTTTGGTCTACGATCCATCTAAATTTGGAGCCATAGGTTAGAAGGTTTGATTTTAGTTACTTACATGCCGTCATGTATTGTTTCTTGATGATTGCGGGTCAATCGTCACATCTACCAGAGTGTTGAGGTCTTTCCCAATATTGATCATATCCTTGTAGCAGTCACAACTACTACTTATTCCATTCTCCTTCTCTTTTCACAATCATACCAGTTGTATAAATTTTATTTTATTTTTTCATGGACATTTCACCCTTTCAAACAAAATAAGAAAGCTAGGAACAGGTTTTTTTTTTTTTTTCCTTCGGGTTAGCTTGTTAGTACACACCCATGCCAGTACACACACTCCATGTTAGCCAACCCCACTAGGGATCGATACCAAGACCTCAAGTGTTGAAACGAGATATCTCCACTCAGTCTGCCAGTTGAGCTATGGATCTGGGTGGAGAAAGTTAGGAGCAGTTATTGCCCCAAAATTACTGTTTTTGGATAATCCTAGCCATCAATTATTGGGTACAAGTGACACGTGGTTCAAATTTAGTGGGGCTAATTAATCAGATGGCTTTGATTAGCCATGTTTCGGATTTCCCTTGTCTCCTTCCAAGCCACGTGTATGGTGGACGTGTCGCCTCCATCTTTTAAAAAAAAAGGTGCGGAAGTCCGTTGAAGGAATACGCTAGACTACACACGGCTGTCCGGTTTATAGTCTACTGGTCCACGGTCCATTCCTAAAAGGATCCCCTCTGATGTACTATTTCCTGGAATCAGATCCCTAGGGAATGTACTTTTTCTTTAGATCCTCTTGGAGCGGATGGCAATGGTCCGCATTAAACCTCAATGTACAGTACAGTGGTTAGGAGAAGATATCGTATGCCTCCGGAGGAATGGAACTTTCTTACCCACGTATCCTGGACCCTACATGTATCATATCCTATCCTGATCCTGACAGTTCATTCCGCATGAATCAATGCAGACTGGCCACTAAACAGAATTTGCCTTGATCGGACCATCCTCACCCTCTAATGGAATTAATTCCTTTCATTTGTTTTTCGGCATTCATTTGAATGCTACCAATTAAGGTGATTTTTTCATCTATGACCCATCCACTATTGGAGCTACTAAATGGACGGTTCCGATCCAGTCCGTGGACTGACATGTACGTGGCAATTACTTCGAAGCACGGTCTAGTTCATAACTCTCCTGATGCAACGAGTGGGTCCCGATGCATCCACGTCGTACAAGTGGTCCCATGGTTCAACGCTCCGAAGATGGGGATGATGCAAAAATATTTTCAGTTTAAAAGATACTAGCTATGAAATCTTTGGCCTTTGTTCTGGACCATTGCTGCATTTCTTTACCTTTAATTTCTGGGCCACTGCTGAAAGGGTTAGAAGCATCTAATCTGTGAGAATTTTAAGAAGCCCACCATCCAAAGTATGGGCCACAAGATGAACCTTCTGGATGGCCGAATCATCTGTCCCATTTGCACATGATGGTTCCCCAGGACATTTCAAGTTGCATCAGGAATTTGAAAGTCCTCGGTTCATGGGCATGGATCTTTCCTCTGTCAAGACGTAGACAGATGGACGTTATGAACCGCATCTGGCCTTTTAATAACAAACTCTGTCGGAACCACATGCTTGCTTGTGGGGCCCACATCTCCTTTCCTTCAAAACCATATCAATCTCCCTGCACATGCGTGAACATGGACCTTGCTGTACAACTCTCCTCTCTCTTTTTTCTCATCTCGCGAGAAGTAAGATTGATTATTACACTTCTCGTCTCGTTCCTTGGCGTGGGACGTATAATTGTTCACCACCATTTAAAAAATGATAGTGAGTATTGTTTCGCACCGATGACATGGTTGCATCGCAATCCAAACCGTTCAAATGGCTTAACCGATTGTGTAAGGGGCACAAAAAAAAATTATATCGAGAAGCAATAGTACCGTCTGATTCTGCCCTTGCTAATTTGGCCCAGTCACTTATTTACTTTTATCCATGATGTTGGTAGACAACATTTGGACGGTTAAGTTTTGGTAATCAGTGTAATTTCTGAGCCTTTCCCAATCGCAATGTTCCTCACGGTTTGGATGGCCTGTATACACGTACATGAGTTCCAAGCTCCAACTGGTCAGGGTCTGTTTGGATAGTGGTATTAAGTTATATTAAATGGGATTCATTGGCAATCCCACTTTGAAGTTGGGAATGACATGTTTGGAAGTAATGTGAGATGGGATTAAAATTAACTTTGTAGGCTTTGAAAAATAAGTCTCGTGTTGGAAAGTGTGAGATGAGATTTTGCTAATCCCATGAATGACGGATTTTTGCTTCATCCAGGTTCAATCCAAGTGCAATTTGAAAGTAAAATATGGGATTTATTTTTGAATGCATACGTTCCAAACATATTATTAAAAAACATGGGTTACACTCAATCCAGGGACAATACCCTACTCATGCATTTATTGTAACTTTTATGATTCTATCCACCTGTTTTTCTTTTGTGGTAGCTTGTTAGTACACCCTACTATCAATTCACACATCACTGTGCCACTCCCATTAGGGAATTGATACTAAGACCTCAATGTTGAAACACTGCATCTTTCACTCAGTCTACCACTTTGAGCTATGGATCAGGGTGTATGATTCCATCCACCTTAATCCCACCTAATGCTGCTGGCCAAACAAGCCTATTGAGTAAATTTTGTGAGGTCAACCATGATTTAGGTATTTTATCTACTTCGTACATCCATTTTTCCAGATAATTTTAAGGCTTGAAACCAAAATAAAGCATATACAGTGTTCAAGTGGACCACACCATAGGAAACATTTGAATTGAACTTCTACCGTTGAAAATTTCTTGGGGGCAATGTAAGTTTTGGATGAAACTTATATTTGTGTTTTCCTATCATCTATGTCTTTATGATCTTATGAAAAGGTTGGATGGCAAATAAACATCACCGTAGGGCCTAACAAGGTTTCAATGGTGGAAATAATTATCCTACGATACACTTGATCTTTGCATATACTTCAATTTTGGGCTCAACCTTTTAAATTAGATGAAAAAGCAAATGGACTACATGGATAGACCACATACATTCAAGGTGGGCCAACTGGGTTTACTCAGCACGATAAGAGCTTGCTGAGTAACTCAGTAGGCAATCAGATTTTGAGGGAAAGTAGATGAATGTTACATGGGCTCACAATGATGTATTTATTATTTCCACATTGTTCATCTATTTTGGGAGGTTATTTTAGAGCATGAACCTAAATATGAATAATATGCATAGCTTAAATGGACCATACCACTAATAGTAGTGGGACAATGATTCTCACCGTTAAAACATAAACAATCGTGCGCCCTCCATAACATTTATTTTCCATCCAATCTGTTCATAAGGTCACATAGACCTGGATGAAGAGGAAAAACAAATATATTGATCCAAAACTTCTGTGACCCCAACAAGGGTATCAATTATAGACATTCAATCCCTAATTGCATTTTGCAGTGTGGTCCACTTGATCATTGGATCTATCTTATTTTTCGGGTCAAGACTTACTACTAGTTCGTTAAATGGATGGACGGTTTGGATACAAGACATAAATTATGATGGACTCACATAACTTGCTGACGTTAACACACCAGCTAGGTCGGTGGTGTGGTACACCAGCAATCCGTTTCCTGAGCCACCACTATTTTCAAAATGGTGGTAAATACATCACGAGAGTTTAACCTCGGGGGCGGATTAGGTGAGGTAGCGGTGACAGCTTAATGGGTGAGGCACTGTCCGTGGGTCCCACCTCTATGTATGTATTGTATATCCATGCCATCCACCCGTTTTTCCAGATCATTTAAAAACATGTTCCCAAAAATTTAGTACATCCAAGCCTCAGGTAGACCACACAGTACGAATTGAATTTTCACCATTAAAAACTTCTTTGGAGCCGCCATAGTCTCATGTGAGTGTATATATATTCTTTTTATCCCAGCCTGTTTTAGGGATTTTGCATCCTATAGACCCAATGTACTACCCACATTTTTTCATTGGACCCAAACAAAACCTTAAGCACCAAAGTAGATTATAGTTGTACGGACGAACCCAGAAGGATGAAAATACCCTTGCCTTATCCAGCTGCTTTACCCTAATAGGTAGGGGTATTTTCGTCAAAAAATCAATGTCCGTACCCTAACAATCGCCTTTGGTCAGATAAGTTTCCGATTGGCGATTAAAAAAAGGGCGTTGTATGGATTCATCTACAGTGCTAATTTTTTCTCTATTTTACCTTATAATAGGTCGGATGGAAAATAAACATTACAATAGGCTTTAGAAAGTTTTCAATGGTGGACGTTCAATCACCACTGTTCTCCTTTGTTATGGTCCACTTGAGATTTGTATTTACCTCATTTTTTGGAACATATCCTAAAATAATCTTAAAAAATGGATGGACGGAGTGGATATAAAAAATACATCAAAATGGAGCCACAGTCAGGGCCTCACCCATTAAGCTGTCAGCCCTGCCTCACCTAATCTTATCCGCAACCGTTTCTCCGTGGAAATTTGGATTAGGCTACATGGTGCTTTAGCCATAATTTAATTACGATGAACGTGGCATAATAGATACACGCCTATCCGGACCACCTAAATAGTGTGTTGATGCAGAAATCTGGTTAACTCTCATTGGATCCTCGAATACCTATACACAAAGAACACAAAGGAGACCCTAGCTGTAGCAGGGGACCCTCCAATGCCAAAGTCAGATAAACAAACTAGGTCTAGTTGAATGTAGAAATTTTGGGTGTGATTTACGCATTAGGTTGTGTGTACCTTTTCACCATTGGAGAAACTCGTATTTATAATTGAAAGGTGCAGCGACGTAGATGATAACCTCCTATTTAGTAGGTTCATATTGTAGAGGGAATTGTATCCTGAGTGTGTCGTTGATATTTTCTGAGATTTTCGGCTGAGGTCTCGAATAGACCCATGTCATGGTCATCTTTCGAACATGTCGCGGTTACCTTCTGAGATCAGAGGAAACATGTAGTAGGAGGTTGAGGTCGAGCATCCGAGGTGGCCTACATAGCTATCCCGAAGAGTAGTTTATCGACTTGAATTTTCTAGTGAGCCATGGTCAAGTTTTTCCTTAACCTTTGAGTGAATCACCGACCTGCCGACCTGCCCTTGGACGTCGTATCTAAGCACCGAGATCAAGCTCCTTTCCCTGGTGGAATATAGACGAAGTTAAGGATGACCATCTTCTTCATCTTATCGTACGGTGTAGGGCTTCCCTCAGTGTAGCAACTCGGAATCTCGCATCGAACGAGGTCATACCTCGAGAACACTTACCAAGAGATGATTCAAGCAACATATCGAAAATGGATGGGATCGTGGAAGGGCTCGTCATATGATGGAAGTGGAGATACTTTATCTTCTGATGATTGAGATCGGAAAATAGGCAGTTTCTTCAATAATGGGTCACTGTTTTCTGGTCGTTGATGAGCTCCTCGGTCATGATTGGTGTTGGCTAATCACACGACGAGTACAGATGTCCAAGCTAGCCCTTTCTCCTTGATTAGTCTATTTTTACCCATAACATAGTTGGTCCCGTATGAATAAGGGAAGCAAAGTGTGATATTGACACCAATCTCAGGGTCTTATCCATCTTATCTGTTGAATCTGGACCACTGACCATTTCTAATTTTAAACGTCCATTTTGATAGATACCGATCCCCCGGTCAGGTTGGTCTCATTAGTAACTTTTTCGGGCTTACACCCCCTCCATAGTCGGCAAATGATTTGGACAGACTGGATTAGCATGCATGTATGCCATATGGGCCATGTATACACCACAATCTAGTGAATCGGGATGAACTTTGCATTATGGTCTGCGGACGCGGATTGCGTCCTACACCCGCCCGGCCGCCGTCTCCAGCTGGGAACGGGCAGGAGTTTTGAGTGGCCACCGTATTGTATGGGTTTTATCCACACCGTCCATCCACTTTTACATGACACTATATGAAATGGAACCAAAATCTAGACAGATCCAATGCTCAAGTGGACCACACCACAGGAAGCAGCGGTGATAATGATTCTCACCGTTGAAACTTTTCCACGGCCCACCATGATGTTTATTTTCCATCCAACCTATTCATAAAGTTAAATAGACCTGGATGAAGAGAAAACACAAATATCAGCTCGATCCAAAACTTCTGTGGCCCCCAATAAGTTTTCAACGGTAAGAGTTTAATCCCCATTGTGTGGTCCATATTTATCTTGGATCTTTATCAATTTTTTATTTATAATCTTACATGATACCAAAAAATGGATGGACGGTATGGATAAAGTCCATACATCACGGTGGCCACTCAAAGCTCCTGCCGGTTCCAGTTGGAGACCGACGGGCGGAGGTATGACGCAATCCATGTCGGTAGACCATAATGTAAGTTCAACCCGATTCACCAAAAAGTGATATGTATCGGACGATCCATAACATATGATCAGTGGGTTTGGGCCTTTGAATACGGGCCATTGCCGATTTTTTTTTCTTTTTTTCACGCCGTCCATTTGGTGCTTGCCCTTGCTGAAATGAAAAAGGAATAACGTGGATTGGGATATGGACCACTCACCGACCGCGTATTGATTCTGCAAAGGTTGTCACTGTTGGTCTTATGAGGGATTCCCAATCTGAAAGTTCTAGAACGGTCATGTTTGGATGCACAATCCAATTGAATTGTATTTATGCACCAGCATTAAAAAAAAGTTGTTAAACCGTCAGTATAGTTTGTACACAGTGGTCCATCTAATGAGTGAAACTACCTGGTTTTTGAGGCAGAAAATCTAAGAATTATTTCCACCCGAATGGAAAACTCAGATACTGTAATCACATTTATAGTGAGAAAAGGTCTATTGATTAGATGGTCCAGGTACTCCTATCGGAGCAAAATTTCAATAGCAGCCAATCAATGGCGGAGCCCACAGGATCCATGGTTCGGATCATCACGAACGCGTGCTGTATGCTTTTTTGCATGATCTGGATGGTGGAGTTTTAGGTTAAAATGCAGTGGAACAAAGGTTCTTCTGAAAATCCGATTTAATATATTGAGCTAAGAAACTCATTGCGATAATTTCAAAATTTACATTTAATCTAAATTATATATTCAAAGGAAAAGTCATACCATTGATGTCAGTGATGATGTTGTAGTTTGATTTTTGGCCCCTTCCTTTTAGAAACTTGAGATGGGATGATAGGTTCTCAACTTCTATTTATAGAACAGAGTGTTGGTGCATGGGATGGTAGGTTCTGGACTTCTATTTGTGGAACAGACTGTTGGAGTAGTTAAACTCCTTACAGTTACAGTAGAGTCTTTCATATTATAAGAGTTTATGTTATTCATCCCATTATCGCCATTCCCTTTGAGAACCAGTAATGGGGAGTTGCGTGTGATCTGTACGGATCTGTATGGTGTATTTAAAGATTTGTAGATATGTCCGGATAATAGTTTTTGATAATAGTAATTAGAGCATATCAAACAATGCCGTGTCATTGTTTGAGCGACCAATGAAGAAGCAATCGTATGATACGATTATAGGACATATGGCAAAGAGAGGAATAAAGGAAGTCAAGTAGTGCTGAACGGTTCTGGTAAGCGTCGGAACGTAGGAAGGATCTAGATGGACAATGGGAAGGATCTAGATGGATAGATCAAAACTATAAATAAAGGATGAATGCAAGAAGAAAAATTGTCTCATACTAATCCAAATAAACTAAATTTATCTTTCGGTTATCCTTTCAAGTACTGGTCAATTTACATTCCATAGTATAATCATTTACTTTTCTTGTTAAGTAAATTACATTTCTTAGTGTAATATTTTACTTTTAACTTGCTATTTACATTCCGTAGTATAATCAGTAGTGTCAACCAAGTAGCTAGTAATCTTTAACTATAATTTGAGTTCACGTTCGCACACTGGATTCATTTCTTCAGTTGAAAAGGTCTATGGCTGTTCTTCACGACCGACTATAAGAATCCCTTCCTCATCTCATTTTATCTATATCAAAAAGTCCTTTCATACGGAAGGCAAAGGGGCAACCCATCATCAGAGGACGAACCCCACCTTCTGAATATCGCCTGATCTTGTTTTCACATTGAGCGAGTGGCTGAATAGGCGACCGATCTCATCAAATCTCGGTCATACACTACGTGTCTGCCTATATTGGCGCTTGGGGTCATTGTTGTTCAGTTTGAATTGAAGCCATAATTTTAATTCTGGCATGTCCCCACACCTACGACCGAAAATGACAATAACATATGTCTCTATAAGAGTACATGTTTCACTGAAATACTCTAGAGTCCATGTCTATCCGAAGTACTTTGGATACGTAGCTAGAGCTGAGCAGGATCCGACCTGAATCGTCGGATCCAACCTGATGGAACTGGTCGGATCCAATCTGACCTGAACCAAAGGCCAAGATCGGGTCAGATTGAGTAGGCCCACTCGGATCCAACCGTATAACGAGTCGAGTTTGGTTCAGTGGCCAATCCAGACTGATCCGATCCAGTCGGGTCCTATATAACATATTTTAAAATTTTAAAAAAAAACTTTTTTACTGCCCTCTACTCGAACGAAAGTCCTAAGTCCCCAACCCCTCTTCTCTATCCGATCGAAGTTGTTGTAATGCTTGATGCCTTCCTCATTCACTCCCTCACTTAGTCTTTTAAGAGGCAATATTCTAGTCTAAGAAGTGGAGAATCTGAATGCATCCAACCCCATTTCCTTCATGATCTTCACATCTTCCTTGTAGTGATGGTGCAAATCCATAGCTATATCTCCATTGCTGTCGTCCTCTATTTTTTCTGGGTATGTGTGAGTGTAAAAATCCCATATGCTGATGCCTTTGCCGTCTTCCTTAGCCGCTCCTTCGAACCGATAAGCAGAAGACGAGGTTCCGAAAATGAAGCTTGGCGGGAAGGAGCTCCGGTGTATCAAATGCCCTTACTCATGTGCTGGGGCACCTCTAGCATGTGACATGGAGCCCTGCAGAACGAGGAGTATGAGCATGAAAGCCACTCCTCCATGCTTCATTCCCAAAATCTCTCTCTCTCTCTCTCTCTCTCTCTCTCTCTCTCTCTCTCTCCCTCTTCAGGAGGAGTCTGTGAACACCATAGGTTAGACTCCTAAGTAGTTTAGTACCATTTTGAAAATGGTGGTGACTCATCTTCCTCACACGTGGATACTGCCCTACAACTATCCAAACCATCCAAATTGTGAGTCCCATCATGGATGGAGCATATTTCTAAAAGCACACTATTCTAGCATATTTCTAAAAATAGAAGACTTGATCTGAACCGTACCCAACCTGATCCGACGCGGTTTCCCTAACCGAGTCGGACTCGGTTCGGGTCAGGCCAGCAGTGTATCAGATCGGATCGAGTCAGATGACTTGGACTCGGTCCCAGATGGATCGAGTTCGGGTTAGTTCATTGAAAATTTCGGACTGAGTCGAGTTGGACCCAATCCGATCCGACTTGACTCGATGCCCACCTCTATACGTAGTAGAGCCTAAGTGCACCACCTCTTACATATTTGAATTGATTACAACTTTTATAAGGTTCACTAGTATATTAGTTAAAATATCCAATGGTTAGTAGGTTTGATCAATTTGAGCTATTGATTATGTAGGGCCATCTAACAGAGGTCTTACATTTTCTCACTTGGATCATAATGATTGTAAGTGCTTATACTTAAAGCACAGTTAGGGTTGTTAAATTTTATAGTCCTAAATGGATCACAAGCACTCATGAAGATGTTTTTCGGCAACTCATGAAGATTATGTAAATTTTGGATCAACATCTCAAGGTTGACTCAACATCTCAAGCGTTAAAGACATTGCATGGTTCAAGACTGAAGTACTCTGTATGTGTCAACCATCAGGTGATATAACCTTAGAATGACCCTAGGTTAAGTTTATTTCACATGGTGATATGATAATATATAATTTTAAGTAAAATATACTAAAGTTAGGCCAACCTAACCTCTAGTTCGGCCAGCCTAACTACCTTCGGCCAACTCAACATAATTCGGGCAAGTATACAACAATATATGATTTTTTCGTATCAAGTTCGACTAGCCCAACTTTGGGTTCGGCCAGCCTGAGTGTGTTTGTCAAATTTCTAGCAAGGGTTGCATTTCGAATTTCAAGGAAATTTGGCTAGTCGAACCCTGTGTTCGGCTAGCCGAATTTTGACTTGGACCAGCTGAATTTTTGAAAGATCTTATTCTGCGAAATCCGAGTGCCGTTAGAATGCAATCATTGGAATTCAGCCAGTCGAACCGAAAATCAGGCTAACCAAATTTTCAAATCCTTTGATTATAAATAGATGCATTTTCTCATTCATTTTAATAACGAAAAATTGTGAACAATATCCTCAAGCATAGATAGAAAGTCAAAGCCTTCTTAAGCTATTTGTATGGTAATTCTGATATTTAATTTAGCTTATTGTATTCTCTTTCTCAAGTTAGTTTTAATCATTTTTAATAGAGTAATCCATACTCTACTTGAGAATTAGAAAATTGAATTTGCATCATTAGGATTTTTATTTATTACTATGAAAATATATTAGATCCCTATATTCTTTTTGGGTTGAACACATATATGGCTTCATCAAATATCCCAAGAAAGAAAATCGCTGCAATTAAGCTATAGTTACATCTTCGACTAGGCATCTAAAGATTAGTACTATATTTACTTTTATTACTTTTGGGTTTTTCTGAGATAGCCAATCTTAATGGGTTGTTTTGTAGTAAGCCTGTGAAAATCACAAAGTGGGTTTTGTTGTGATAGCCCATGAAAATCACAAGAACTATATAAGGTTGTTAAGGTGAACCTGTGAAAATCTTGAAATAGTGAAAGCCAAAATTACAAGGGTGGTAATTTTGGGAGTGGAGTAGGTGTGGGGTTTAGCACCGAACCACTATAACTCCTTGTGAATTGGTGGTGATTGATTATTCTTTATTGCTTTTCTTGTGATTGATTGTCTCTTGCTAAGTTTAATATTTCGATCTCAAAGACGTCGTGAAATAAGGTTGTCCTACCTAAAACTTTTAGGTGAAGGTTGTCTTACGAACTATTTGGAATCAAGATTTTAACACTCTAAGCAATTGAGAGTATTTGTTTTATTATTCCGCATTATATCGAAATATTTTATATTTTCTTATTCACCCCCTATAGGACATTCATAGTTCGTCCTTTCAAGTGGTATCAGAGTGAGGTTGCTCTTTTTTTGGATTTACCTCATAGAGCTAGAGCCAGAGCTATTAGACTGTCAAATTTCAATAGTCTGTCCATTACCAGGCCACCTCACTTTGATGGCTCAAATTATTCTTATTGGCAAGCTAGAATGAGGATTTTCCTCAAATCTATTGATGAAAGTGTGTGAGAAGCCACTCTAACTAAATGGATCCCTCCAATGATGGAAGTATTGACTAAGGACGGAACCACGTTCATGAAAGAAACCGCTTATACTTTTTAGACAACCACCCAGAAAAGTGAAAGTAGTGCAAATGCAAAAGCTTTAAATGCAATAACATGTGCTTTATCACTAGATGAATTTAGAAGAATCATTTCTTATGATACAACAAAACAAGCATGAGATATTCTCGAAATGATACATGAAGGAACTAACATTGTAAAAAAGTCTAAGATCCAAATCTTCACAATAAAGTTTGAGGAAATTCATATGGAAGAAAGTGAGTCATTCATGGACTTCTATACGAAACTAAATGACATTATTAGTTCTATGTGGGGTCTTGGAGAAAAAGTCTTTGAAAGCAAGGTTTGTGCAAAGATACTGCGATCACTTCCTGATAGGTTGAATTCAAAAGTACTACTATACAGGAATTGAGGGTTACCGATACTATGAAGGTTGATGAATTATTTGGATCTCTACAAACCTACAAGCTAAATTTCAAAGCTCCTAAAACAAGTCCATAGCTCTTAAATCCTCTAAATCTAAATCTAAAGATATAAATATAAATTCTGATAATGATCAGAATGAGGATGATATGGTAATGTTGGCTAAAAAAGTTTTATAAAATTTTTTAAAATAAAAATAGATCAAATTTTCAAAAACCTTTTAACAAAAGAAAAGGAAATTCAAAATCTAAAGACACCCAATACTTCAACCGTTCTAAATTTGGGCATCTAGCTTCAAAATGTCCTAAGAAGGATAAATCTAGAAGAAGAGGCATGATTGCTACTTGGGATGAATCATCATAATCTGAATCTAATTCAAAAACTGACGAATCAGATCAAGAAACCGTGAAAGATCAAAAGGCTTTTATGACTATAGCTAGAATCACTTCATCAGATGAATATGAAATTCTGATTATGAAACTCCTGAAAGTTATTCTAAAAATAATGATAATCTCCAAGTAGCATATGATGCCCTATACAAAGAAAGTTGTAAGATTGTGGCTAAACTAAAAATTTAAAAAGAAAAATGTGCCAAGCTTCAATTAGAACTTGAAAAAACCATTTTGGAAAAACTCATTTTTCTGATTACTTTGAGAAAACTAAATTAGATTTGAACTTAAAGATTTTTGAAACACAAAATCTCAAACCTGAAAATCTCAAAGCTAAAAATAGAAATTTTCTCCCTTAAGACTTCAAAAGATACTTGGATAAATACCCAAGGAAACCAGAAACTTGAAAAATTATTAACTGCATCTGTAACGCTCCGAACTTTTCGATACTCGCGCATCGAAAGTTCTCGAGCATTATCATAAGATTCAACTTAATATATACATGTGTACTATACCAATCCAACTATCCTAGCCTTACATCCTTGCCCTGACAAAAACCTAACCGTTGGGAATGGTCCTCATTCATAAATCAAGTCATCCGACCATTAATCATGTAGTTTAATACGTGTACGTTCCTCTGACTAAATTTACAAATAACCTATCATCCATGAAGAATTAAATGTAAACTCTTTTGTAAGAACTATTAGGAAATGTGCCTACAACTATGTAGAACCCTTAGAGCTCACAAAACTCCTAAATTAGAAATAATTACGAAAACGCCATCACCTTAGACCCCTAAATTCTGAATCACATGGTTCCCATGATCTGAATCATGTAAAACCTTATAGCAACCTTAATAATCATAAATTGACCGTACATACCAAAGTTCATTGGTTGGATCATCAAGATCGATAACGAAACATAACAATTGATGATATGGCCCACATAGGACCAACCTCAGTTTCCCATTCTTGACGCGGACCCTAATGTCAGCCCACTGAGATGAATGAACGGAGCCGATTTAACCGAACTACCCACGGACCCCACACAGGAGCAGCGCACGTACATGGAATTCGCATAGCCACGGAGCACCGTATCCGAAAGGGAGTCAAAACTGCCTTGACCCGACCGATGCTGTGAAAATCCATCTCGCAGGGGACAATCGTCTGCTGGACGATTCGTGGGCCACCAACATCGTTCTCATGGATGATCGGGACCGTTCATTACAATCAGGAGAAAAAACCACTTAGACCGTAGGTTTCTCTGCACACCTTCCAGATCTCCACATGAGAATGCAGCACGTCGCAAATCTCCCCACATCAAGAGATCCGCGAACCGGCAATCCAGGTGGGCCACCAGTTTGACAGATGTGAGTAATCCGAACTGTCTATCGAGTCTAGCACTCGTCCTCGACTAAGAATATAAGGTCCAGTGGGACCCATGCAAACCGTTGCGTGCGCAACACCAGGCACAAGGAGAGCCTTTCCTATTTAAAAACGGCAAAACTTGTCACGTCCTAAACTCGGAGACCAGGCTCACAAAATTTTCCATCGCTGAATCCGACGCCGACAGCCTCCATAGTACCCCATTCTCGGCTCCCGGCACCCATACACTAGGTTCCGATCCTGGGATCCTACAAGGAGAATTTCAAACATGATTTTGATTCTGTACAAGCATAACTATAAGCATAACCCACGAACAATAACCACAAGAACACCATCACAAAATCCACTATAATAAAAAACTTTTGAGTACAATGCGTATGAAAGGAAAATACAAGATGATGATAATAACAGAAACTCCAAAAGTTCGGCTGCACACTCCAACTGCGATAAGGCTACGGCTGCGTCCTAGCGTCACCTGCACATATTAATCATGCATAAGCTTATAAAAAGCTTAGAGGGTGGTGTAAGTGTGTGCGCAATATAAGCGTGCTCAGAATGTAGGGTCAGAGAAATGTGGAATCATGCTGATGAGTACATGAATGCAATCAGTTGTACCAAGGCTATGCGGTGCAAGATACGAATGCTATCGGCCATAACACTGCCATGCGATGCTAGATGCAACTGAAACATGCCAATCCTCATCATATATGTAACGACCTTGGAAATTTTTGTGCTAATCTTTCCTTAAGTAGTTGTTTTTGGGGTAATTAGCGCTCTACTTGATTGCTTGTGAAATTCGCATCAATCACTTTAAATTGTATCTGCATGGCTCTAAACGTGCAGATTAGTGAGCGCTACGTTACTCTGAAATCTGGGATCCATCGCTAAATCCAGTTGTTCTGTGGATTTTTTGGAAGATCTGGATCGGATCTAGACCACGCGTCGAAAGTCCGATGGCGATGATCTTAGGCTGTTGCGGTCACTGAGTTGGGCTTGGTCTTCACCTCGAAAATCAAGTCGATCTGATGTTCTGGGTCGATTTGGTTGAGTTCGGAGTGAAGAGTGTGAGAACGGTTGGAATTTAATAAGCTTTTTATGAAATCTGAGTCGTGGCCGCTTGCGCGACGATTTTAAGCATTCCGACCGTTGGATTCGACCCAATTTCACCCTCCGATCAGGATGGTTGGCCCTGGCATATCCTAGTGCTTGTGGACTCGATCGAGTTGCCGTGACCGTTGAATTGAGTGTGGTCCGCCACGTCTGATTAAGAGCCGGTCGGCACGAAAACTCAGCTGACCTAGATCCATGGTCGTGAGCTTAAGTCCGACCTTTCGTGGTTATAGGCCCACCGAAGTGCTTCGTTGGATCGAGAAAGGCGTACTTTGGTTATAACCTAAGTATACCTTGACCTGGGTTATTTCCATCATTTTAAGGCCTATATATAGTCCTTAAACCCTAGCTCTCATTTCCATACGAATTTTCTCTAACCCTAGCTTGGAAAGAGAGTGGGAAAGAGAGAGTTAGTGAGAGAGATTGATTGGTGAATCATCTTGATTCTTCCTTGTTCTTCTTCACCTTTGAACCTTCACTTTGGATCGTTCCTCTGACGATTCTGAGATCTTTTGGGGTAAGTTAACCTAACCCTAACCTGTGTTAGAGCTTAGATTAGACTTGGTGTTGTTGTATCTCATTTCTATCCTTATTTTAGGGTATTCTTGCGCCGTTGACGAAGACAACTCGTCTAAATCAGTTCGGCGGTTCTTTCTTCGCTTAAGGTGCGGACTTTAAGTGTATAGGTTATGGTTTTCAAGGCTTTCAATCCCAGTTAGTGATTTATTCTTGTTATGGATGAGATTTCACATGTCAAATGTTATGTTTGCATTGCTTTCCTGATATGCATGTGCTATATTGAGATTTGTGTATTCTAAGTGTATTTATAAAGTACCGTATACGTATAAAATACGCACTTGTGCTTGCCATGATTATTGGTCATGTATGTATGCTAGATGCATGTATGACAACTCCTTGATAAAAGGAATTGTCTAAGTGCATGTATTTCAACATGCGTCATGTATGTTGTTCCATGTATGCTAAGTGTTTGTAGAAATGCATGGATGATCTAGTGTAACTGATTACACTAAATGTGGGCGTTGAGAAGTGATTCTCAATACTCCTATGGATGCGCATGATTTCTTTCTGCAGTTACATTCCAAGTTATTTAAATTCAAGCATTCCTATGCTTACATTTATGTTAAGTTGATATTCTTCAGATGTGTATGCACCATGATTTGAGTGGTTGTTCCATTACTGTTTTACATTCCATATGAATATCTGTCGTAGTGTAGGATGTTTGGGACTATGCCTTAGTCCAGGAAATCGGTAATTGACCCTTTGGTCGTGGTTGAGATTGCTTTCGCCACGTGAGACGTATTAGACGAACCTGAGCCGTATTAGAGTTGGCGGCAGTGGTTTGGCCACGCGGAGTGTTTGCGCACTCTATGTCGTTCAATTCAACGTGCGCTCGTGCTAGTCGAGTTCGTCAAGTAACCCGATTGTCCGATGTATGTTAACCATGTATGGACGCTACTGCTTGAATCTAGGGTACCGAACTTACCAGTGGAATCCTAATAACCATGGTACCTGATCCGTTAAGACTCATGAGCCGGACATGGTGGTATGGGACACCGTGGTCGAGTTGTCGGCCTACGCTGGGGTGACGAGCCTCCCCGTAGTGACCAGTGAGTAACACCGCCTCGTGAGCCGAATATGGTGGTATGAGACACTGTATTCGTCTTTGTCGGCCTACATTGATTGGTGACGAGCCCTTTGTAGTGACCTCGAGCATACCTGGATACCGCAAGGAGGTGACGAGCCGATCTGTGGTAGTAAGGGCATGAAAGGCGTGCATTGATTGGTGACGAGCCCTTTGCTACGACCTCAACTATATGATCGTATGAGATATCTAGGATTGACGACCCTAGTATGGATCACTGTTTGGATGGTGATATGAGGAAGGTATCTTAGCTTCCCAATCCTGCTGTATGAATTGGACTAATAACAACTTGGTAATCATATCCATGCACCGCATTTGCATGTGCTTTGTAGATGTGGCGCACTTTGAGGCGATGTCATGCGTAACGTAAGAGGAAGACGCTGAGGGTGTACGCGTGAGGGCACGCATCATACCGCATTCATACTTGCATTAACAAGAGTACTTAGGATTTCTTTAATTGTCCTGCTTTATCATTCCTGTTTGATTGAACCGATAACATGTTAACCACAGTGCCTTATTATTCCACCGAGTTGATCACTCACTCCCACGTTTCGGGGCGGTGTTGCACACCCACCAGACTGTCTTAGGCCCCGATGTTGCAGATGTGGATGCGACGCCCGAGGCAGAGCGGAGCCGGATGACGACGAGGCCGCCTTCTCCTATATGCTCTGACGGGTTCTAGCGAGCCTCGTGCTGCGGATCTATGGGATTACTATTTTGGGAACTGAAATGATGTAACTTGTACTTATAATTTTGATAAATAACACTTTTACACGATCTGGTTGTATATGTAATTCAGGGACTTACACTTGTACACATATTTTACTATAAGTCTTCCGCTTGCTTTATTCACTTATCCCTGAATCATATCTGTGTTTTGGCTTAATCTATCCCATGTTTATGTGCTAATACAGTCAATATACATCATTCATTAATTATGTTGCATAAGTGATGTTTTGGAACTCGGGAGCTGAGTTATGCTCGACCCCCGAATTTCAGGGCGTTACAATATATCAGTATAGTTCTTATTCTGAATAATCACCGGGGTTTAGTACACTCCAAATGGCATTGCCGCTCTCCTAGCTGCATAGTCCAAGCGAGCGTAAGAAACCTCACTATCCACCTAGCCAATAGTCTGCCAATACCTATCCGGCATGTCGATAGCAGACCCATTCACGAGCTGGTCAAAAACTCAGCCTAGTATTGCCCCTACTCTTGGGTGAGTAAGGCCACACCCCTTTCCAACCAACCATGACATAGTGGGAGACGCGGCCTCCTGGTATTCGACCCTCGTGCGCTCATATATCTACTCGGTCTCGACGTTGGAGTCATCCTCTAGTACCATCGGGTTTAAGAATTTTCACCCAGGGACATTTATGACACCCCGAGCTTAGTAACAATATTTTTGGTATCCGATCTTGCCATCCACAAAGTTGTAGACACTCATACAGTTTTATAGATATTGTTGCATAAGGAATATGATATTCATTCATTCAGCATAAGCTACCAGCTTTGAAACTGAATCTGTCATTAGTTTCTTCAAAGAAGGGGGTTGCCTGTGCTAGAGTTGTTATTAAATTATTTTTGGTTGATTAGTTTTGGTTCTGTCAAGGTTTCAGAGGAATGGCACTATGAGTTGTTTATGCTTTTTAGGGAACTAGATGGTCATTATCTCTCTTTTTGGGTTCTTTCATGGTTCCAAATAAATAGTTCTTGGTAGAGTTTTCTAAAATTCTTTTGGGAAGTTCTTGGTGGAGTTTCAGATAAATAGTTCTCAAAAGAAGCTTACCAAAAATTTCTAGTTGCAACCATGTATTATATAATGCTTGCGGCCAAACGGTGTACAACATTCAGGTTTTCAATTTGTAAAGTAGGGGTGCTCACAGATATTGCAGGCTTGAAATTATTTATTAAATTTTTGTAAAAATTGTTGAGAACTTTATCTTGAACATTGTTTCAATTGCTGATGAAATCTCTCTATAAAATTGTTAAATCTTCTTTTTCTCCATAGTATTTTCATGGATTCTGTTAAATCTTCCCTTTCTCCTTAGTGTTTTCTTGGATTCTGTTGAGATCCATTTTACTTTGAATGCTAATTCTAGAGGCATATATTGTGTCTAAAATTTCAAAACTAAGGGTATGCTTCAAGCTTGCTTTAGTCTGTATTATCTAGTATTGAATTCAATTAAAATAACTAGTAGTTCAGTAAAGTGGAAGCAACCTTTTGAAATGTTTTGTAGAGAAAATAAACCTCTTTTTCTAGCCTTTCTTGGGTATGCTTGGTTATCATCTGATTCTTTTAGATTTCTTTTTCTAATAGTTCAGCAGGATTTGCTGATTTTTAATAGAAACGTATGCACGATTTGCTCATTTCCTCTCTCCTTTCTCTCTTCTACTCTTACACTTCGAACATTACATTGCAAGCTGTTTGATGAAATGGAAATTGAGCAGTGCTAATGAACGTTTATGTTTTTGTAGTTGGTATGTTGTGGTATCAATGGTTGCGGGACAAACTGTACAACTGCCCCATTGTTCGAGGCATTTGGAGGAGTGCCCTTTCAATCAGGTTGGCAATTTCTGAGAATAGGTGCTTCTGAACTATTGTAAAGTGAGAAATGTTTCAAGAATTGTTATTATGGAACTTTTGTACTAATAAAGTTGATGAAACTTTTGAATCAAGAAGGTAGGGGCAGCTTGTTACTTTCTTGTCAAGTGACATTTCTGCATATAATTAAACTAACAAATATGGAGATCCACAGTAACTTAAATTGCCTAAGGCAATCTCATTAGAAAATAACATATGTCAATTGAATTTCTTATGGTCACTTAAATGAAGGGGAAATAACGAAAATAATGGTGTTTCTTGGTATGCATCCGGAGGAAGTATCTCTCGAGTAGTGGTTATGTTTCATTCGAGTCTAGCTAGGAAGTAATGGTATTGTAGTTCGGATTAGGGCTAAGGGATTCAGAAACAGTTATGCAATGATGCTAATGGTGGGACCTGTCACGTGATACAGGGTTGTAACGCCGATCTGCAAAAATGGCATGTAATGGCTGTAATGGATTGATACAAAGCTGATACATTTTTTTCTTATAATTATTTTTTGACTGGTACAGGGTTGTAAAGTAATGGTCATATGGCTGGCTGTTACACCAGCCGTTACCGTTATCGAATACCTTGATTTGGACCCTCAATATGAATGCCATGAAAGATAGTTTTTTCCATTGTTTAAATGGACAATTGCGATTCAATTCAATAGTGCATGCATGCGCACCCTTATTATTGGATGAACTTGAAGTCATACTGATCAGGCTTCCTTTATCTGTTTTACTTGTAGTATTTTCACAATTGGACAGGAAACAGGTTGATACATTTCACTCAATTTACTGGGAATTTGTTGAAATCAGTTGTATTCTCCCTATTTTGTTACTTTACACCATTCCATCTTTCTGTATCATCGCATTCGGTGCTCTAGTTTCATAGATGTGTACATTGTTTCTGCATGTGGACATGTGCATGGGTTTGCATGATATGTGCACATGTGCTGGCACAGGGTGTGTTTGAGAGAGTTGCGGTTGGATCCATGACTTCCATTTTGTGATCCTTCGAGGCTAGACCAAGGCTGTACGCTATTTAGTACTAGCTTTGATAGCGGTTGCCCCAACTATCCAACATCAAAAAACAGTATATGTGCCACATGGAGATGAGATCTGAACCATTCAACAGGTGGGCCCTACTACAGAGGGTTTGTGGCTTAAAAATTAGAATGGTCGGGTAATCCTAACTATCCAATCAGCGGCCTGCAAGAGGGGCACTGAAGACATTTGCATGTAAGAATGCTCTCCTGTTTGGAGGGTCAGGATATTCTCTCTCTCTCTCTCTCTCTCTCTCTCTCTCTCTCAGCCATGGATCAACCACTGTAGGACTCTCCTGATGGATGGTCAAGATCTCATCTGCGAAACTTTTGTATGTGGACACAACTCTTTGCTGAATCTTTTCCCAAACTCTATTATCCATTTCGATTTGGATTTTGAATTTCTAAGTTTATGTAATCTTTAATACTATGCTGAATCTGTTGCAGAGTGACATGCTAGCTCAGCCTGAAGGAAGGTCTCTTCAGAGATCAGGTACGTATGTTATTTCTTTTTTCATCCTATTGCCTTAAAATTGAGTTCCTTTTGGCTCAAAATTTTCAAACCATAATGTGAATCGTTATTTGCAGGAATTCTGTCTACATGGGCAGCTGTACAATTAAACTCATTGCAAATGATTCAAAACTCCAGAATTATCAGTTTCCACAAGTTGATAGTACAATCTTTTCATTTATTTTTTTACTTGGGGTGCATTTGGTTGCCCCAAATATCATGAAATTTGATGGATTGGTTCAACAAAACACATCCTTATATACTAGGGAAGAAACTTCTCAAGGAAGGATAATTGTGTCATTTCTTTTATGTAAATTTTTCTTTTTTTATTTTAAAATTTTTAAACACCGATGGCTTTAACTGTCGGCGTTAGTCAAAGGAGTTGTCGGCAAAGGCAGGTAGCATAACTCACCAAATGGTGTAAAGCCATCGGCATTACTAATGGCCAATCCTGATGGTTATACTCGTCGGCTTTAAACTGTCGGTGAGCAACACCGATGCCTCCTTTGCCGATGGCCCATCCGACGGCTAAAAGCCATCGGTGAAGATTTACGCTAACAGTTTTTAGTCGTTTGTGTTGCCATTTTTTTAGTAGTGGTCAGCTCCATCGTATCAAATACTAATGCTAAAAAAGATGATAGGCCAAGACTAGTAATAAGAAATCATCTAAATGGTGAAAAAGACATTATAACTTAAGTGTAAAAACCATAAGATTGTACGGAAAAAAAGTTCACCTACACATCTTTGTTGTTCTATCCACAGAGGCATTTGTAGGTAATTATTTTTATTTCTCTTCTTATTTTATTTTACTTTCGCTAACTGTATTGTTCTCTCATGTAAATCAATAAAAATCGACAATTAGCCTTTATTTTAAAACCTGTTTATCCATTATCTCATTACTGAGAAACCTGATAACCACTATCACCGTTGAAAGAAAAGTCCTTAGTACAAGGCAAAACGATCCCATTTTTAAGGACTAACTCTCTCCTTCTAAATCGCCTAATCAATGTAACATTGGTGGCTGAATAATTAGATCAACCTTCACAGGTCTGATTAATCTGGCTAGTTTTACGCATAGGGTCACAAGCGTTTAATAAATTCAAGTTGAGTATGACTCTGGCACATCCCGACACAATCTTAATCACATATGTTTGACCGAATTTGGGTTATTCATAACACGTGTGGCCATACGTCTAGATTGAATAACAATATTTTTTACATGCCTGCTGAGCTACGATGTGATATTTTTGGCATTTCTTAGTAAAGTATCATGGTTGGTAGACCGCAAAGGATAGTAATCCCCCCGACGTTGTGGAAAAGCCACAAAATGAGGAACAACAAGTCAAACTTGTTGTCATGGACGCATGATCCTCTTCTCAACTGAACGCCACCTTAGGAGGAGTCGCGAATCACATCCTCGAGATGGGAGGAGATTTGTGGAGGGTCATGGAAGACAATAAGGTCCATGCAAAGATCTTCTCTAAACTGATCAAATGTTTCTTCAAGGGGCTTTCAACGTCGGTGAACCTTCAACCTGATTATAATTTTCTTGTTGAACTAGAACCAGAACTGTCGATTGAACCCCCCATAAGGATCAATTAAGTTGGACCTTAAGGCCATCCTATATTACCTCCAGTGGTGGGAAGGAAAAACGACCAAAATGGCCAAGAAAATATGCAACATGAATTTGCAGATCCCTAGAATGTCTACATACCCGAGGGGAAATTCTATGCAAGCACTGATCAACTCAAATGGGAAATGCTCATGCCATGGTTGCCACAAATCTAGTATCCTGGAACCATATATCTATGGGCAACCTCCTGTGGTGTCGACGACACAACAAGGCTACTAAAGTGTTGAGATACCTGAGAGACAACCTCCTATCCCTCCATCTCCAATGACTAGTAACCAAATGGTGCAAAGGCAATATCCTACACAATTCGCATCATCCTCTCGGCCGAGATGACGTCATAGAACTCATATAGTAATATGGCATCCAATCTAATGGCTGATGAGTTGCTTGACTAATTTACAGAAAACCCTATCCCGACTGGGTTGATTAATATTTTGAACTTCCTAGTGGGTTTAGGGTCCCTAGTTCACCCTCTTCTCTTGGGAGGGTGAATCTACTACGATCAAACATATTGATCGGCTCACCATGTAGTGTGGTGAAGTGTTGATCTACGAATTTTTAAAACTCAAGTTGTTCAATTAATAAATCCTTAACATGAGTGGCATTTTACTTGGTATATAAATCTTCCCCCAACTCAATCTAGACCATGCTCGAGATGGAAGAGAGATTCAATATGCAATTTCACCAAACTGAGCTTAAGGTGTCCATGGCCAATTTGTCTGGACTTTGACTACTGCTTGGGAAATCGGTCAAGCAATTTATTACTCGGTTTAAGAGAGCCAAGAACCAGTGCTCTGTGATTCTACCTGAGGCCGAATTCTCCAAACTCGCCTTTCACTACATGGACTTCGAGCTTCATAAGAAGTTCGAAGGTATACACTTTGGGAACTTATTTTAGCTACCGGCCTGGGCCACCCACTATGAGTGGATTCTGTAAGAGGAGAATCAAAGAATGAACTCCTCACAGGGCACGTATTACCATGACCCTAATTATAAGTTGATTGTCGCAAAAATGGTGGCCAAACAGCCATACAAATCTTCGGTTTTAAAATGAACAGAGGTTCAGACCTCCATTAACACGAAACCTCAAAAGAATATTTTTGAGTTCTTAAAGCAGTATTCTTTTGACATCTCCAATGCTGATGGGATCTTTGAACTCTTCTTGGAGGTCAAGTTTATTAAACTAGCAAAATATTAGAAGATTTCATTTGTCAAAGAGTTATAGAAATGGAATTATTGTAAATAACATAGTTTCAAAACTTGTTCCACAAAAAATTATGTAATTTTTAGGAACATCATCTAAGAGAATATTAATTAAGGCCTTCTTAAGTTTCCTAACAAGAAAGAGGCAATGGGGATCAATGGAGATCCCTTTCCTAAAAGGGTTGGTGCCAATGTGGTCCACACTAAAATCAAAACAGCTAGTCATTCTATATAAAAGCAGGTGGCGGTGACACCCCAACCGGTAGGAAACCTGTCACCACCACCCAAACTACAAATGACCATTCTCTCTTTAGCACCACTTCAAGAGATCATGCAAGAAGGACATGCCTAACCAAAAGATAAGGGTAATGCTCCAATGGTTGAACGACCTCAACAATATGCTTTGTGAGTGTTGCTTAAAGCATGTCTGCAAGCATCCTTGACAGTCGATCATGACAAGCATTCCATCAGCCCAGTCATCTCCACTTCTCCATAATAACTCCAACCCTCCTCGTCAGACAACCATCGTGACACTAAGCCAGAAACCTTTCAGTTCACAAAGATCATGTGAGCGAGGGGAATCAGGCCGATATTGTGGGATGATTCGTAGCGAGGGAAGAGAGCCTCAACCAATTCATGTTTGGGTACCTAAGAATTATCACCCAGGGATTCGAGAGAGGCCTAGTCACACCCCAAAAAGGTGGATTATAGATGAGAACTACAATTATCAAGGTGCATGGCCTCCTAAAAGGCATAGGATGGTTCAGCCGGCCAAGACAGATCAGTGGACCCTTGTGGTTCATCGAAAGTTCTCGGAAGCAGCCTAGGGTCTAACCCCGATCAAGAAAAGGAGACTCTAGAGATAGTGAGCCACGACTAGAGCATTCACTATCGCTGAACGCATGATCCCAAAAAGGCTACAACTGATCATAGTAAGACTTGGGCCCCATATTAAGGAGCATGCACCCAAGGAGAAGATGCCTCTTAACAAGGTGCCTATGGAAGAAGACCTTGGAGATGATCATCTCACCTTCAAAGAATATCATATGGCCGATCAGTCCATAAAGGGTCTCCTAGGATCAAGGATTTTCTAGAGAAAACAAGAAGTTAGACTAAAGCAACTAAAACCAACGAGGGATACAACAAAACACCAATTAAGTTTGGGACGTTATCATCACTCACCCTCAGCTGCAACATGGTGTTCAACTTGCCCAATATGTCACACCCCGAAATTCCGGTAACCAAATAGGGTTGCTCAAGACCTGAATCCCATACCCACCAAGTATATTTAATCAAATTATCATGAAATCCACAAAATTTTTCATTCATTCTCAAAGGCAACCAAAGCCAACTAAAGGGGAAAAATTAATGTTGAAATTATTCTTAACAATGCTATGTCTACAATCATTCATCCAACCTTTAATGAATCTCTTTTACATTGATATTGAAAATCAAACTAAACTAATGTACAAAATAATTTAAATCCCAACTAAACCTAACTAACAAAAAAAAAAGAGATTAGCAAAATTTCTAGCTTGCTCGAAGTTTTCCAAATCTATACTTACAAAATAGTCTAAGGGGGTTTGAGTGTGACATTTTGTAAGGTCACATCATTCCGAAATTGGAAATTCTACAGTGTCACCAAGTATGAGCTCAATATAATGAATAGGATCAATTATAATAAATAAATTAGCATTCTAATTTCATAGTACATTTGAAGTTTACGATAACGAAATAAAATAAAACAATTCTTCATGATTCTTTTAAAACTATTCGATGATAGAGCACCCATCAATTATACTAATCCTTTTAGGATAGAGCACTTGTAACATAAATGATCCTCTTAGGACAGAGCATCTGTAACAAAAGCACTTAATCTAATGTCAATTTATAACAAACATCAAGTAACACATGCAAGCAACTGAAATATTCAACAGTATCCTCATAAGTGCAGCAAAAAAATAAACTACACTCACGACCATTCCAGATGATGATACATTTAAAGACCATATTTAAATCAATATGCTATAACTGAAATTAAGACATTTACAAGAATCAACTAAAGAGACGATAACACACTCTCACAAAGCTACACCCATAACATCAAGTGAAACAAATAATACATGATGTTATGGGAAATATAGGATGGTCCATAAAAAGAGGTCGAATCAACAACCAACATGAATTAATGGACCAAACTACCCGAAAGAGAACTACTAGCTAGAAAGAGCCGACCAATAAGATAAGTCAACCCGATCATAGGTCGATCCAGTTATAGGTCGGCACGACCATCGATCGACATGACTACATGTTAGTGCGACCATAGGTCAACGCGACCCCCGACGAACTTCCCAAAACAACGGCCTAATAAGGACTATTGAGCTTGGCAAGGGAAGTCGATGGCTACTAGGATCGACAATCACAAGGGCATCGCAAGCCAATCAACATCGGGATGGTACTGACCCATCAATAGCTCGGTACTATCCACCTCCAAGGCTTCATCCATTTGATCTTACCTAAAGGTTAGATAACGTTATCAGTCCTCGACTAACGTTTGGTCTTATCCAAGTTCAACGGCTTGGAGATCTCTCCCAAAGATCTCGGAAGATCAGATCAGGATCCTGAAGCTCTCGAACACCTGTGATCTAAGGGAGATCTCCAACGTATCTGAAGTCCCTAAAGGGGAAAGATCTTCAACAGTGTGATCTTCCCTTAAAATAGAGAAAATTTTCCGCTCATGTGATCTTCCCTCTTGATAAATAGGGGAGACCCTAGACGGTGAAAGGTACACACGTTCTCAAACATATACTCATAACCTGAAATGACTGGTAACTCTTTTCCTTAAGATCATTTCTTAGAAAGACCTCGGTCCCTGACTTAGGCATCGGAGGGTCCCCTGGATAAGTCAGGGTCTCCTTTGTTCTTTTATCTCTTGTGTGTAGGTGTTCAATGATCTAAGGAGGGTCTACTAGAAAATTGCATCAACAATTTGACGTCATCTGTGGGAAGCGACATTGAAAGCTATTTTTCGCTTTACTAGAGAGACCGTGATGGCTAGAGAGAAAAAGAAGACTCGGGTCTCCCCAGTTACGTGCAACCTTACGCCACCACCGGAACAGCCCGACAGTCATTGGGGTTCTTCCTCCCAACATCAAGCTGACTCTAGTCCTGGAAGGCAAGGTCAGTAGTCCTGCAACAAAGGAGGATGGTTGAACTCTCTCGAGTAAAAGGTCAAAATGCTAAACAACAACATGAATTCCATGAGGCAATTATTGGAACAACTACAGCCTCAGCAAGTGTAAAAAACCACTAAGAAGGATGAGCAAGCAGGCCACAATCGCCCTCATCCTTCCAGTGCACCCGCCACCTCTTAGAAAGGTCGATAGCATGACTTAACCAAACTAGCCCCATCTCATGTTTCCAGAATTGCGACCTTGCCCACATCTGATATACACCACGAACTAGACTGAAAGAAGTGGGGCAAAGCCCTAATCGAGGCTACTGCTACGAGTGGCGAACCATGGGTAGCCGAGCTCAAAGATTTACGAGGTCAGATTAAAGCATGTGACAAGACTACCGTAGGAACGGGCTATCTTCGATGGAGACAATAATGGAAGAAACTGAACCTACATTTATTGCTGACATTATGTAGGCCTGGCTTCCAGACTAATTCTGTATGCCTCAGATCATTCCCTTCTCGGGAGCGACTGACCCATCCGAACATCTGAAATCCTTTAAGGTATGGATGGATCTCCATAATGCATCTGCCGCAGTGATGTGCCAAGATTTCTCCCTAACCTTAACTGGAGTTGCTCGGTTATGGTTCAAGCAATTGAAGCCAAACTTCATCAGCTCATTCTCTTAGCTCTATTAGATCTGAAATTGTGGTAGAACCACTAGTACTGAAGTATGAAGTATGACTAAATGTCCTAGAGGGGGTGAACAGGACTTTTTCAAAACTTGTTATATATTAATAACAAACTATGCCTAACTTTAAAACAAATGATGTAAGGCAAAGTAAATCTATGGCTTTCAAGCCAATAGAGGGTCTAATTCAGATAAGCTTATACTAGATTTGTATATAAAAATAAATCCTATAAGGATAGTGTATATTGTGTGTGGAATGTGACTTCTATCAACACTTATACATTAACTAAATCATGCATCATTGTGATCATATGATAAATATAAGCATAACTAAATAAACGTACTCAAAGCAATCCCAAACACAATCATGTATAGTGGTTCAGCTACATGCATACTCCACCCCCGGTGGACACACTCTCTCCTAGAGTGTACTAGATTTCACTATCCAATAATTTTAAATCAGGTTAATAATGAACATTCACAACCTACACAAGGTTAACTAAGGGACCTACACAAGGTTCCCTTAAATGCCTACACAAGGCGACTCGTCCTGCCTAAGGACACAACATTAGGATCCTACACAAGGCATCCCATGCCTACGTAAGGCAAAAAAAAGTCCTACACAAGGATAAAATGTATTCTCCCGTCAGAGGCCTACAATTGGGACTTGGCGAGTTTGACACTCAAACTCTTAATCCCAATCCTACACAAGGAAAGGGCTTCAGACACATTGGAATCTGAATACTTATAAATAAGTGAATGAGTCTCGTTCTCACATTATGTGAAGACCTTCAATGATGATGATGAATCTTCAGCTCTTTTTGAACCGCAACCTTCTTGATATGTAGATGAATGCTTTGAGGTTGTGAAGTTTAGAGATTTTTTATCTTCTCTATTTAAAAGATAAGATTTAAATCAATAGAGAAGGTTCTCATGAGCTATACATTCGGGAGTTCTAAAGATAGGTATACTTAGTTGGAAATTCTCTGAATGTTAGAGTTCATAATTCAATCCAAGCATATCAGATAATGAGTTGATGCTTGAGCAAAGGATTGAATGATGAACTCTAATGGGAAAGAGAGAGTGAGTAAGAGGGTATGTAGATCTTGGAATAACAAGCTCAAAATCTTTTGGATTCTAGCTCATTTTACCAAGAACAACACTAGTGTATTTATAGAGTAAAATCCTAACAGTAAAAAAATGGGTAGAATTTTGAAATCATCGATGTCATCAAAGGGTGTTCTATGTTATCAAAATTTGAATTTCTATATCATCAAACCAACTTCGATTGCATCGACTCTCTACCTAAGATTTTTATTTGGGTGTAGGATAGCTTCTGACTGTTACTTATCGAGCATCCTTTGATGATATCGACGTGCACTTCGATTCATCGAGGGGCGCTTGATGCCATCGAGATTTCTTTTGTAAAATAAACAAAGGTTGTTGGACAGTTTTGTCCCCTGTTCGATTTCATCGAAGAGTCCTTCGATCCATCGAAGTTTGAATTTTGATGGTATCGAATAGTCTTCGATGAACTCAAAGAAAATAGGTTTTCTTTGAAAGCTTGCTAGACAAAACTGAGTTAGTTTCGATGCTATCGAATAGAGTATTTTCTGGTTCTTTAGAAGAGGTCCATAATTGAAGTAATCAGAGGCCATTCGATGTCATCGAAGCATGGACTTCAATGATATCGAATAACTATCAATGTTATTAAGGTTTCCAACATATCTTTCTTTTTGTTGCTGGAAAGAATGGGTGTACATTCGATGTTATCGAACGATGTTCGATGTACTCGAAGATTTCCTCGATTGCAGTTCAATGCACTCAACCAAGACTTGTGATTTTTCCAGTTTTTTTTTTTCTTTCTTTCATTTATACTCATTGTGTATTATATACCAACTTTACCAGAAGATTATAATTTCTTTTTATAAGGTAAGTTGGGATTATATGGGGGCATATACTTGCTAGGGTTTGTTGTGGCATGATGAGGCTATAGTTTACCATATGTAAGCTTAATCATGGCCTTCATCTTTGTTGAGGCTTGGTCTTGATGTCTTCTTCTAAGGTCTCACTTGGACTGACAGACTCAACATTTACGTATATTGACAAACAAGGGCACTTTCAATCTCCCCCTTTCTCAATTACATGACAAAAACAAACTAATAAATCCTAGATTCTTACAAACAACACAATACATAAAAAGTCTTTAATTAAGTTTATTCTTGAGTTGATTGTAGCTCCCCCATCGTTCATGCTCTCCTTTATGCTCTCCCTAAGTTCCTACATTAAGATTTAAGAAATACAAAACAGTAGAAAACTTGGGAGCATAAAATGTTCTCCTTTTTGTCAATGATTGGCAAAGGGTAAGCAATAAACCAATACAATTGAAGTATATTTATATCCAAAGCTAGAGGGAGAATTAACACTTACGTTCATAAGACAGGAATATGTGAAACAAAACTCAAGGTGTAAAATGCACGCCAAGGAGATATATATAATCATAAAACATAGATGGTAGCAAACATAAGTAACAACAAAAAAAATGATAAGATGTCATCATTCATCCACAAAAGTTAACCAAAATAACTACCCCAAGCTTGGGTAGTATAATCATCATCCAAAAAGAAAACAAGCCCTTAAGGGCATAAACATCCAAAAAGTATCATCATGAACAACATTCTTTCAACAAAGGGACACTTAAATCTGATATGGATAGGAATTATGATTTGATCAAATTGGTTTACTTATTAAAAAGATAACTGATAAACAAGCTAGTGGCACTATATCTCCATCTATGGATCAGGCTAGGTCGAAGGACTGGCTCCGTGTGGCATGGTGTCATCACGTCTGCATGTGATGGTTGATATCAGGTCTTGCATCATCTTCTCCACTCGCTCCAATCCTCGTTGCATCGCTCCTGTGATCCGCTCAATTTGTGACAACCATTCATCTTACTGGCGAAGCTGATGTATGATCAAGGCGCGACACTCGCGCTAGCCAACATGACAATGAGTGTGTGTGACTGGTGTAAATGGAACGTCACTAGGCAGTTGTCTCTCATCCATTGTCTCTCTGACCTTTGTATCCAATGCTTCAGTTTTGGCTCCCTCAGCTTCTGTTTACCCCATAGTATCATCATGATGAGGTGCGGAAGAAGAAGTTGGTGTTCTCAGTAGTCCCATTCTTTTAATATTTGATTTGGTGAACTTGTGACATGATCTAGAACGGTCGGTGGTGGGAAGCAATCCCACATAATAGGACAAAAGGCAGATAAGATATGGGAATGGAATGTAGGTATCTCTAATCCCTTATATTGCGATGGCCAACTGATGCAAAATAAGAGTAGGAAAACAAAGTTCCACTCCATGACCGACTGCATATAGAATCCCTAACATGAATGGCGTAAGATCGGATTTGTTAGTGCCCCTGGGATACACGTTTGAACTGAAAATTCCGTGAAGGATACGGAATTTTGGAGACATGTGGGAACCTCGCAGTGCATTTCCCTCATGCCAAGGAATATTTTTCCCATTGCAGAGATATTTAGTGATTTCTGATTGAACTTCAAGTGAGTTGAAATCATACTCTGTAAAACCTTGGGGTTTTATGGAAATTCCAATGTGTTGGTTAATAAGAGCCCAAGTGATATGTGTAGTAGTTTGGCCAATGGTGATATCTAAGGAGAGAGGATCAGAGACGGGTGCGTGGCAATAGGCTAGGAACCTAAATATTTGTTCGTTTCAAGTTACTCCACCAAAATCAAGCACTCTTGACCACCCAATAGCCTCAAGAATTGGTTCACTCCCAAATGGCGCTAGACAAGTTCTATTAATTTGTCTCTCATATACCATTTTTCATACTCTAAACTTTTCATAGAGAGATTCTGGAGATGGTGGCTCAATAGGGATTTGAATTTCAGGGGCCAGATCATTTCTCTGCAAAGGAGAGTCTATTTGGGTTGGTGGTTGAGCCGATTTTCTTTGGGCAAACATTTTGCTTTGTTTTGCCCTGGAAGATTCTCCTTGATCAGAAGATTTACTTTTGTCTTTTCCCATTTTTAAGGAAAACTCAAAAATGAATAGATATTATAGGGAAAAACTAGAGATCGGAACCAAGGAGGCACAAAATAGATGGAGCAATCGATTTCAAAGGATGAGATTGAGTTTTGGATAAGAAGAAATGACTTACCAACCTCAAATGATCAAGAAAATGGATCGAGTGAAAGTCCACCAATGTCTGGGAGCCGAGGAATCATGGGGCGAGGGAAGATGAATGAAAGAAATGAAATTTCCCGCCCGTTCCGCATATATAGAGTGTAACTCTTCGATTTATTTGAAGAACCTTCTGTAAGTGCTATAGTTTATATCCCTGTCTGTTGTCAAATTTGTGGTGCCAAAATCACTGTTATATATAACTTGCATAAGTGAAGTTCTCTCAAGGATCAACATTCATGAACAAGCTAAGCTCACAACAAGCAAAGTTCACAAGTACAAGGATCAATCTTGAATGCAAGAACTGCTCACAAGACAAGACTCAAGCTGCAAGACTTCAAGAAGAGCACAAGGCAGTTTGTAAAGAACTCAAGACACTTTCAAGATTGAGCTACATCAAGATTTCAAGATTGAACTACATCAAGACTTCAAGGCTCATACTTCAAGGTCATTAGTTCCTAATGTTTCAATGTCCTTTCTTCATAGTTGAGGTTTGACTGACCTTAAGTTGACCTTAGAAGTAGGTCACTTTGGATACATAAATCGAATGTTTATTTTACATAAGTTTGGTCTGTTCTTCGACTACTCCTAGGCCTTCTTCGACTAGTCCTAGAGTTGCTTCGACCAGTCTAAGAAATTCCTCGATCAATCGTGAGTTTGTTACAAATTTTGGATAAATCTGTTAGGCTTCGACTAGTGCAGGAATCTGTTCGACCAGTCGAAGGAACAGTGTCGACTGCATCTTCGACCAGTCGAAAATCTTCGACTTAAAATCCAGCGATGTTTTTCAGGTTCTTCGACCAGTCGAAAGAGAGCTTCGACCAGTCGTAGAACGGTCAAAGCTTATCGCGCCTGATTTTTCAAATATCTGTTATTGCTTCGACTAGTCAAAGAGCTCCCTAGACCAGTCGAAGACGCGATCTGCTCACCTATAAATAGTGCACGAATCTCAGAAGAAATCATCGAATTAATTAATTCATTCAAGCCAATCTTCGTCAAACTTCTGAGAGATAATTCTGTGCTCCATCTAAGCTAAGTGTGCTTATTTAATATTCTCTTTCCTTAGCTTTATTTAATTGATTTTGTTTCTGCTATTCCAATCTAATTTGAAAAGAGGAATTGTTATTTCCTTTCTTTAGAATCAAAATCAATTAAGGCAAGCCCTATTTGGTTTAATTTAAAATATATTAGAATTAGAACCATTGTAATTGAGTACTGGACATTGAACTTGGACATTCAATCATCTACTCTGATTTGGTTCTACCGGGCTGCTACAACGAAGGAGATAATCAGGTATTTTACATTTAATTGTAAATTCCTTTCTGTTTTGGTTTCTTTCAAGATTTGCCAGAAAAATCTTATTGTATTGGTTATCTGAGGAGAGCCAGGAAAACTCAGAAGTGGGGTTTTTTAATTGTGTAAGCCCACAGACAAAGACACAATTGTAAAGGTTTTGGGTGAACCTCAGAAAACCTATTTTGTTAGTGAATGCTAATATCCCCTGTGTGAGGATACTAGGAGTGGAGTAGCATTCTGTGTGGTTGTTGTTTAACAGTTGGTGAACACACAGGCGAACCACTATAATCCCTTGTGTTGTGGTTGAATGATTTATACTTCTGATCTTTAATTATTCTTTTGTAGGATGTATGTATGGTAGTGAATGTTGTAATCATTTAATTCAAGCATTGTGAGAATTTTGTAATAGTTTAGAATTTATTTTCTACTATTCCTTTATCAGCTTGATATTCAATTTCCTTTAAAAGTTGTTCCAGCAAGGTTGCCCTGCCATTTTTATGGTGTATGGCTGTCTCTAGAACAATACATTTCTGATTACAATTTATTTCAATTCAGTTTGTATTTATTTCTATATTCCTCTTTGGTTTGAGATTTGATACAAAGATCTTTCTCTTACCATAAACTCTGGTTTTTGGTGTAAGGTTGTCCTTAGAACAACATTTGTATCAACCTCTCAAGATTTGAATTTTGAGGTTATTTTACTTTCTTGCATTGTGATTTATTTTGGTTATCATATTCTTTTTAATTCCGCTGTTATAAGTTTTATTTGGCATTGTCCTATTCACCCCCCCTCTAGGACATATAGCTAGGCCTTTTCAAGTGGTATCAGAGCCTAATAGCTCTTTTTTAATTCTTGGATTTAATTCCTGAGCTAACGATTTAAGCTATTTAAGATGTCAAATTTTGATAGCCTTTCAGTCACAAGGCCTCCACCCTTTAATGGCTCCAACTATGCCTATTGGAAAGCCAGAATGAGGATCTTCCTCAAATCAATGGATGAAAATGTGTGGCAAGCCACAGTGACTGAATGGAAACCTCTTATCATGGAAGTTACTGGGGTTAATGGTTCAAAATCTATGAAAGTCACACCATATTACCAATGGACCACTCTTCAGAAAAGTGAGAGTTGTGCAAATGCTAAAGCACTAAATGCAATTACTTGCGCACCATCACCGGATGAGTTCAAAAGAATTATTTTCTGTGATACTGCAAAGCAAGCTTGGGATATATTAGAAATGACACACGAGGGTACTACAATTGTCAAAAAATCTAAAGTCCAACTCCTCACAACCAGATTTGAAGAAATTCATATGGAGGAAAATGAAATGTTTATGTACTTTTACACTAGATTGAATGACATTGTAAACTTAATGTGGGGTCTTGGCGATAAAATCCCAGAAAGTAAAGTGTGTGCAAAAATATTACGCTCACTTCCTGAACGGTTCAATTCTAAAGTAACCGCGATCCAGGAACTTTGTGATACGGATAATATGAGGGTAGAAGAACTAGTTGGTTCTCTACAAACCTACGAGTTAAACTTTAAAGCTCCTAAAGGTAAATCTATCATACTAAAATCTTCTAAATGTAATTCAGAAGAAAATTCTGATTCAGAAGATGATATGGCTCTTTTAGCTAAGAAATTTTACAAGATTTTCAAAAGCAAGAAAATGGTTAATTTTCAAAAATCAAATGATAAAAAGAAGTTTAGACCTAAATCTTGAAAATCTTTAAAAGATAGTCAATGTTACAACTGTCAAGAATATGGGCACTTAGTAAATAGATGTCCTAAAAGGGACAAACCCAAGAAGAAGGATATGTTGGCTACATGGGATGAATCATCTGATTCTTAAGGTTCTTCTGAATCAGAAGATTCTAAAACTGAGTCGGGCAATGAGGTTAAAGCTCTTGTGACTCTAGCCAAATTCATATTTTCAGATAATGACTCAACAAGTGAAGAAAATCTGAGTAGTGAATGTGAAAATGAAGATGATCTTCAAGACGCTTACAATGCCCTATATAAGGAAAGTTGTAAAATTGCTGTCAAACTTAAACTTCAAAAAGAAAAGTTTTCTAAACTCAAAAAATGTTTTGAATCACTTGTCTTAGAAAAATCACAAATTTCAGATTGTTTTGAAAAATCAAAATGCGATTTGAAATTCAAAAACTCCCTAATTATTGATTTAAAATCTAAAATTGAGAAACTTAAAACTAAAGTATCTTCTCTTTTGAGTCTAAAGGACACATGGAAATATGCCCAAGGTGATCCAAAGTTAGAGAAACTTTTATCCGGATCAAGAAAATGTGACGATCTATCCGGGTTGGGCTATGATAAAAATCTACCTCCTAAACAAAAGTATACTCCTCCTATGTTTGTTAAAGGAGAGTCCTCAAACTCAAAAAGGAAAAGTACTTATCAAGATTTTTCTAGAAATTAAAAAACTTTTCAAAAACCTAGAAGCAACCATGTCAACTTTAATCAGAAATAAAATCCACTAGCTGAAAAGATAGTTGATTTACTCAAAGAGCTCTTAAAATCTAACTCTATAGGTCATTCCTACAAATATACACAAAAGAAGACCAACTATGTTCCTAAACCCAAAACAGTTATGAAATGGGTTCCTAAAGTTACCTGCTTGGTTGCTCACACTGCTTTCAAAGCAACAAGTCATTCAAAGTGGTACCTAGATAGTGGATGCTCCAGGCATATGACAGGTGACAAAGCTTTATTCACGGATCTGAAAGATATGACTGATGGTTCAGTCACATTTGGTGATGGTAGCAACTGCAAGATTATGGGCCAAGGTACGGTTCAACTTTTTAATCTTCCTGTGTTTAAAAATGTTTTATATGTTGAAGGCTTAAAACATAACTTGCTTAGTATATCTCAAATATGTGATAATAACCATAGTGTTCGGTTTTCTAATCAAAGCTGTGAGATACTAAACAATAAGGGTTCCGTAATATTAAATGGACGTAGAATGTCTGAAAATTGCTATATTATTAGCGAATCCAGCTCATCTAATCAAACATGTTACATGGTCCATACAGACGAGACTGATTTATGGCACAAACGTCTTGGACATGTACATTATCAAAATTTATATAGATTGAGCAAACGAGAACTTATAAGAGGTTTACCCAAACTTCAAAAATTAGATAAAATATGTGGTGAGTGCCAGATAGGCAAACAAACAAAGAACTCACACAAAAAGGTGAATTCAAATACCACATCAAGACCACTAGAACTTCTCCACATGGATCTGATAGGACCTACCAGAACAGAAAGTCGTGGTGGGAAAAAGTATATCCTGGTAATAGTTGATGACTTTACCAGATTCACTTGGGTAGTCTTCTTAAGGGATAAATCTGAAACCCTTGAAGAAGTAAGAAAAGTTTTCAAAAGGATTCAAACTGAAAAATCTTCTCAAATCAGTAAAATTCGTAGTGATCATGGATCTGAATTTGAGAATAGTAATTTTGAGAAGTTCTGTACCGACCAAGGAATATTACATGAATTCTCTGCTCCCAAAACTCCACAACAAAATGGAATTGTAGAAAAAAAGAATAAGGTGCTTCAAGAAATGGCTAATGTCATGTTGAATAGCATGAAGCTCTCTAAAAATCTTTGGGCTGAAGCAGTCAACACAGCTTGCTATATTATTAACCGAGTCTACACTAACAAAGATAATAATAAAACGGCTTACAAATTGTGGTTCAATAAAAAGCCTACTGTTAAATACTTTCGAGTTTTTGGCAGCAAGTGCTATATTTTACGTGATCGTGAAAATTTGAAAAAATTCGATACGAAGAGTGATGAAGGTATTTTTCTAGGATATTCCTTAAACAGTCGAGCTTATAGGGTTCTGAACAAAAGGACTGGTGTGATTCAAGAATCCATTAATGTTGTCATTGATGATCACTTAAACATGCCAATTTCTAATTCAGATAATGATGAAGTACTAATCATTGATAAACCTGATACTTCATCAAATCAGACTGATTCTGAGTTGAGGACTGTTAAAGATCATCCAACCACACAAATTCTTGAAAACCCTCTCACCGGTGTTCCCACCTGTAGACAACTTGAGGATATATGTAATTATGTATGTTTTACATCCCAAATAGAACCATCTAACGTAAAAGAAGCTCTTGCTGATTAGAACTGGATTGTTGCGATGCAAGAAGAACTCAACCAATTCATAAGAAATAATGTTTGGTATCTCGTACCAAGACCTAAAGATAAACACATCATTGGAACAAAATGAATTTTCAAAAATAAGTCTGACGAGTGTGGAAATATAATTAGAAACAAGGCTAGACTAGTGGTACAAGGTTATACTCAAATTGAAGGGATTGATTTCGATGAAACTTTTGCACCAGTAGCACGTCCTGAATCTATCAGACTATTTATATCCATTGCATGTTTTAGAAAGATAAAGATCTATCAGATGGATGTGAAAAGTGCTTTTCTAAATGGTGATTTACATGAAGAAGTCTATGTTAAACAGCCAATGGGTTTTGAAGATTCCAAAAATATTGATTATGTATATCGGCTTAAAAAGGCACTTTATAGATTAAAACAAGCACCTAGGGCATGGTATGAGAAACTAACGAAATTTCTTTTAAGTCATAATTTTCAAATGGGATCTGTTGATAAAACTCTGTTTGTTAAAAAACATAATGATCATATCTTAATGGTGCAAATTTATGTTGATGATATCATTTATGGATCAACTTGTACTGACTTGACTACTGAGTTTGCAGATTTGATGAAATCACAGTTCGAAATGAGCATGGTTGGGGAATTGACTTATTTCCTTGGATTGCAAGTAAAGTAACAACCTGAAGGAATATTCATTTCTCAATCTAAGTATGCTTTGAATCTAATCTAGAGATTTGGATTTGAGAATGGTAAGAATTTCAATACTCCTATGAGTACTGCCCTGAAACTCTCAAAAGACTCTAATGGTAAAAATGTTGACTCAAAACGTTATCGGAGTATGATTGGTAGTTTGTTATATTTAACTGCTAGTAGACCTGATATTTCTCTAAGTGTTGGTATTTGCACAAGATATCAATCTGATCCAAAAGAATCTCACTTGATTGCTGTCAAGCGAATTATTAGATATGTCGCAAGTATTGTAAATCTCAGTCTTTGGTATCCTCATGAGACCAGTGTCCAATTAGCTGGGTACTCGGATGCTGATTGGGTTGGTAATCTAGATGATAGAAAATCAACCAGTGGTGGTTGTTTTTACATTGGAAATTGTCTAGTTTCCTGGTTTAGTAAGAAACAAAATTCTATATCACTTTCAACAGCTGAAGCTGAGTATATCGCAGCTGGTAATGCGTGTACACAGCTTGTTTGGATGTAACGAATGCTAAGTGATTATGGAATTAAACAGGATTCTATGTTATTACATTGTGATAATTCCAGTGCGATAAATATTTCAAAAAATCCTATTCAGCATTCTCGTACTAAGCACATTGACATTAGATTTCATTATATAAGGGAATTAGTAGAAGAAAAAGTTATATCTCTAGAATATATTCCTACCGAAGATCAACGAGCAGACATTTTCACAAAACCTCTCGATAAAAGTAGGTTCAAAAAGATGAAATTTGATCTTGGCATGTGCATTTTAAAATGATTATTTATGTCTACTTATATTATAGTGTATATATTTGTTAGATTGAATTCTAATTTTTGTATAATTTGCAAGAAATATGAATTTTTGGACATTCTTCGACCAGTCGTGAGTATACTCGACCAGTCGACCTTCGACCGGTCGTAGATATCCACGACCAGTCGTAGAACTCGGGAATCACTTAAAATTTGGAGATTTTTGCTTTCTTCCTCATTTCGTTTTTCTTCTCTAAGGAGCTGAGCTTCGACTTGTTGAACCCACTGTTCATGTTCTTCAAGGTTAGTGTTCTAAATCACGTTTTTCTTGCAGATTTGTGTCTAGATTGTTTACTTTTCAAGCTTTAAGCTTTTTATTTTGAATTTCATTGAGATTTGGAGTTTGGATTTTGAAAAATCTGTTTTAAGTAAACCCACTTCTCAATCCTTTGCAACTTCTTAATTCCTTGATATCCTTGTTACGAATGGCTTCTAGAGGTAGAAAAACTACTTCCCGTGGTCCTTCTTCTTCCTCCAGATCATCCGTTATCTCTAAGCGTCATCTTCTTGTTCCCAATGATGATCCATCATATGTTAGGGACATTAGATTACGTAATGTTATTGTTGAACATCCTGTTGATGTTAATCATATTGCACCTTTTGACATCCTTCCTGTGCTTGAAGTTGTAGGTTGGGTTAACTTATTACATTGGGGTGGGCCTGCATACCGGTCCATTGCCCAATCTATGTTTACATGTATTAGTGCTTTCTCACAGGATAATTTAACTTTTAAAATATCTACTAGAGAAGGGCCTTTTGACATTGATCGTCATTTAATTTCAGCCCTTATGGACATTCCTGTGAATGATGAGGGTATTCCTATCATAACTTAACTGATAAACCCTCAATATCTGAAAAATGCATGCTCATTAGAGACTTGTGCAACATGGATGTTCAATGGACACAAAAAGGGAATGCGCTTCCCGCAAGGTATTTGTTACCCAAGTACAGAATTCTCCACAAAATCTTTGTGTCTAATCTGTATCCTCGTTCGGGTAATAAAACTGACTTGACTTCGTTTATGGTTCGTATTATCCATGCTATTTCCAATGGTACTCAGATTTGTTTACCATCCTTAATCTGTCATTTCATTCTTCAGTTTAGACTCCATCCTGGTCATAGTAACATTCCTTTTGCCTATTTAATTACTGTATTGGCTACACATATGTTAGTCGATATGCTGGCTGATGAGGCACCAATCCATCATCTGATCTTCAACAATACTAATATCAATAAGATGAAGTTGGATCTTCTTCCTGAACAAGGTGGTGGTGGTGGTGGTGGTCATGAAGAAGCTGGTGATGACATTAATATGGATGACATTTTTGAGGAACTGGATTCTGACTCAACAAATGATCCAGATTTTGAACCATCTGATGTTGATGCTCGTCTTAGTGCATTAGAGGATAAAGTTGAGAATATAAATGTAAAGATGGAAAACATGTCTGTTGCTCATGATTTACAATTCAAGTACATGAGCAAATATCTTAGGCGAGTGAACAAAGGCATGCACCAACTTGATCCCTCTATTCCTGCTCCGTCATCTGGTTCTTGTTCTGACTAGTTTATATGAGACTTCTGGTCTGTAATAACTTTATAACTTAGCACTTGGTTGACTGATTTTGAGTTGGATACTATCTATGTTTTATGCTATATATTTATTCTATGTGAAGCTATGCTGAGTATCTCTATCACTGCTTTGCTATACTCTCATAACTCCTCATGTTTACTCTCATATATCCCTTTATTTAGTTCTCTTTTATTGTTGTTTCCTTTGTCGTATTGTGACAAAAAGGGGGAGAATGGGTTGTTCTTAACGATGTGATTGTGAGAGGAGTAGCATTGGTTATGTTACTCAGGGGGAGTATGTTTGAACTAGTTAAATGAAACTGGTTGAATGTTGAGTGTTGAATATTGAATATTGATTTGCAGGTAAGCCAGTTTATATGACTTGGTTCATAACTCTTTAACCAGTTGTTTTACTTTATGTTTATCTTGGTTATGTGTTTTATCACTAATTTGACAAAGGGGGAGATTGTAAGTGCTATAGTTTATATCCCTGTCTGTTGTCAAATTTGTGGTGCCAAAATCACTGTTATATATAACTTGCATAATTGAAGTTCTCTCAAGGATCAACATTCATGAACAAGCTAAGCTCACAACAAGCAAAGCTCACAAGTACAAGGATCAATCTTGAATGCAAGAACTGCTCACAAGACAAGACTCAAGCTGCAAGACTTCAAGAAGAGTACAAGGCAGTTTGTAAAGAACTCAAGACACTTTTAAGATTGAGCTACATCAAGATTTCAAGATTGAGCTACATCAAGATTTCAAGATTGAGCTATATCAAGATTTCAAGATTGAACTATATCAAGACTTCAAGGCTCATACTTCAAGGTCACTAGTTCCTAATGTTTCAATGTCCTTTCTTCATGGTTGAGGTTTGACTGACCTTAGGTTGACCTTAGAAGTAGGTCACTTTGGATACATAAATCGAATGTTTATTTTACATAAGTTTGGTCTGTTCTTCGACTAGTCCTAGGCCTTCTTCGACTAGTCCTAGAGTTGCTTCGACCAGTCTAAGAAATTCCTCGATCAATCGTGAGTTTGTTACAAATTTTGGATAAAATCTGTTAGGCTTCGACTAGTCCAGAACTGCTTCGACCCGAAGGAACAGTGTCGATCGCATCTTCAACTCGAAAATCTTCGACTCAAAATCCAACGATGTTTTTTAGGTTCTTCGACGTGACCTACAACCAGTCGAAGAACGGTCAAAGCTTATCGCGCCTGATTTTTCAAATATTCATTATTGCTTCGACTAGTCGAAGAGCTCCCTGGACCAGTCGACGCGATCCGCTCACCTATAAATCGTGCACGAATCTCAGAAGAAATCATCGAATTAATTAATTCATTCAAGCCAATCTTCGTCGAACTTCTGAGAGATAATTCTGTGCTCCATCTAAGCTAAGTGTGCTTATTTAATATTCTCTTTCCTTAGCTTTATTTAATTGATTTTGTTTTTGCTATTCCAATCTAATTTGATAAGAGGAATTGTTATTTCCTTTCTTTGGAATCAAAATCAATTAAGGCAAGCCCTATTTGGTTTAATTTAAAATATATTAGAATTAGAACCATTGTAATTGAGTACTGGACATTGAACTTGGACATTCAATCATCTACTCTAATTTAGTTCTACCGGGCTGCTGCAATGAAGGAGATAATCAGGTATTTTACATTTAATTGTAAATTCCTTTCTGTTTTAGTTTCTTTCAAGATTTGCCAGAAAAATCTTGTTGTATTGGTTATCTGAGGAGAGCCAGGAAAACTCAGAAGTGGGGTTTTTTAATTGTGTAAGCCCACAGACAAAGACACAATTGTAAAGGTTTTGGGTGAACCTGGGAAAACCTATTTTGTTAGTGAACGCTAATATCCCCTGTGTGAGGATATTAGGAGTGGAGTAACATTCTGTGTGGCTGTTGTTTAACAGTTGGTGAACACACAGGCGAACCACTATAATCCCTTGTGTTGTGGTTGAATGATTTATACTTCTAATCTTTAATTATTCTTTTGTGGGATGTATATATGGTGGTGAATGTTGTAATCATTTAATTCAAGCATTGTGAGAATTTTGTAATAGTTTAGAATTTATTTTCTGCTATTCCTTTATCAGCTTGATATTCAATTTCCTTTAAAAGTTGTTCAAGCAAGGTTGCCCTGCCATTTTTATGGTGTATGGCTGTCCCTAGAACAATACATTTGTGATTACAATTTATTTCAATTCAGTTTGTATTTATTTCTGTATTCCTCTTTGGTTTGAAATTTGATACAAAGATCTTTCTAGAAATAAGGTTGTCCTACTATAAACTCTGGTTTTTGGTGTAAGGTTGTCCTTAGAACAACATTTGTATCAACCTCTCAAGATCTGAATTTTGAGGTTATTTTACTTTCTTGCATTATGATTTATTTTGGTTATCATATTCTTTTTAATTCTGCTGTTATAAGTTTTATTTGGCATTGTCCTATTCACCCCCCCTCTAGGACATATAGCTAGGCCTTTTCACTTTCGATGATATTGAAGATGATACTTCGATTCTATTGAACCATGTATGATGATATTGAAGAGAGTCCAGATATGTCAGAGCGATTTTACAATACTTTGATTCTATCTAGTAGTGTTTGATGTTATCGAAGGTGGTTTGATTGATATCGAACATCCCTTGTTACTATCAAAACAACTCATTTTTCATTTCAAATTACCTAGCCTATCTCAAATGATGTACACACATTTTGTATCAGTACATATGCATTTTGTGCATCTAAAACATGGTCAAATAAAAGAAGGAAAATTTACACATATCTCAAAATGGAATGGTGAGGCTATGCCTCCTCAAATTTTGTCATATGAACCATTAATCAATCTGTGTAGATGGTTGATCTTCTGTAAGAATATTGATTGATGGAAGTAAATCAACCTTCTCTGATTCAAAATAAGTATCAGTGCATTAAGAAGAGTTTTATAAAACTGCATGATACCTAGTTTATATGAATAAGTTGAGCTTATAAGTTAATTTTCTGAATTGCTCAAATCTCAACAAACTCCATATATGATAAAATTATTAGTTAAAAGAGAGATTGTAAATTGATTCCAAAAAAATATCATTATGTCTTTTAGTGTTCTTGAATCAATTTTATATATTTATAATTTACTTCTTGACCAATATCTTTTAATCAATCCTCAAAGAGAAATCTTCTTTTGCTCACTATTTCTTGTAATGGCTCCCTTATAAGGTACTTGACCCAACGTAAGGTATATTAAAAGATGGGTCAAGGTAACAAGCTGATTTACTTGGAGTGATGGGTACAAGAGCCTGATTTAATCTCTTCATTTTCAAGGCACTTGTATTTATTTTGTGTTACCCATTTGGTAACAACTTTCTTTAAGCAATAAGAATGTTCCTTAGAGTGACTTCCAGATGATTTAGATACATCTTTGAGATTTGTTTAGGAAGTAAGATGAGGATTTCTGGATATAGGACATTCGCATTTATAGTGTCCTATCTTTCCACAATGATGACATAATAATTCGACTAAATATTTCTGATTTGGATTAGTTTAATTTGTCATCTCTGATG
Organism: Magnolia sinica; assembly: GCF_029962835.1. Taxonomy (NCBI): domain Eukaryota; kingdom Viridiplantae; phylum Streptophyta; class Magnoliopsida; order Magnoliales; family Magnoliaceae; genus Magnolia; species Magnolia sinica. The sequence goes on along the minus strand of NC_080577.1, from coordinate 44,370,042 downwards.
AGGTAGAGGAAGAATTAGATTTATCTAATTCATATCGCAGGCCTTTCATGTTTTTGGAGTTTCTACCCATGCCTAGAAGTTTCTCAAAATTTTCATTGTTTTAAATGAATTTTCGAGTTAGTTCTGCTGTGTGATTAGAATTTTTTACTTCTAGTTTTAACTTTTTATTTTCTCTTTTTAATCTCTCAATTTTTACTTCTAGAAGCTCAATTTTCTTAATTATATTATCAAAGGTAATACTTCTAACAACAATTCCTCTTCTGTTTTTAATTCTCTCAAGATTAAGTTCATCTTCCTCTTCTGGTTCCTTGGGAATGACTGTAGTAGTGAAGGCCATGAGTATCTTCAATGACTTTTGGTCTTCATCCCTTTCTGACTCACTTGAATCTGAATTGGAGTCATTAGTGTCATCCCAAGTGGCTGTCATAGCTTTCCCTTTAGATTTCTTTGTAAGGCATTCTGTAAAAATGTGACAATATTTTTTACAGTCATTGAAGTTCTTTGGACTTGTTGATTTTGCCGGTTTGGCGTTTGTGGTCCAGATGAATTCCTTTGTTATTTTATGGTTTCCCATGGTTCCTATTAAAGAATCATTTAAAGTTCTTAGCTAAGAGGACAACCTCCTCATCTCCATCTACGTTCTCACTACCTTCTTCCTCTATTATATTCATGAGGTTTTGAGAACATTATTTTTGAATTTTATTGGTGTTTTAAGATGTAGTTCAAATGTTTGTAGAGAACCAACCAATTCTTATACTTTCATCTCATTAATATTCTTACATTCTTCTATGGTGGTTACTTTAGAATTAAACTGTTCCTTAAGTTATCTTAAGATTTTCCTACAAATTTTAGGTACAGGAATTGTTTCTCCAAGTCCACCCATGGAGTTGCATATGATATTTAGTTTTGCAAAGAACTCCATGAAGGTCTCGTCTTCCTCCACTTTCAATTGTTCAAATTGAATTGTCAAGAACTATAACCTTGATCTTTTTACTGTGTTGGTTCCTTCATTGGTGGTTTCCAATAGATCCCATGCTTCTTTTGAGGTTTTACTCATACTAATTTGGTTGAATACCTCTTCAGAAATTGCACAGTAAATGGCATTCATGACTCTTGCTTCATTTGTTTTATTCTCTTAATCAAAAGCTGTCCATTTCTGTTTTGGTTTGGGATTGGTGATGTTTGTGCCATTTTCTAATACAATTTGCTCGGTTAGTGGCACATATCCATTCTCAACTATTTTCCAAACATCATGATCCAAGGATTGCAAAAAGTAATTCATTCTTGCTTTCCAATATGCATACTTTGAACCATTGAAAATAGGAGGACGAGAGACTGATGTTCCCTCTCCTTTGGCCATATTTCTTACTTCATTTTTAAGGATCTCACTCTAGGTTGCTAAATCCTTCAAGAGGAACCCTCTCTGATACCAAATGAAATTGTAGTAGAACTGCTAGTACTAAAGTATGAAGTATGACTAAATGTCCTGGAGGGGGGTGAATAGGACTTTTTCAAAACATATTATCTATTAATAACAAACTATGCCTAACTTTAAAAACAAAGGAAGTAAGGCAGAGTATCTCTATGGCTTTGGAGTCAATAGAGGGTCCAATTCACATAAGCTTATACCAGATTTGTATATAAAAATAAAGCTTATAAGGATAGTGTATATTGTGTGTGGGATGTGACTTCTATCAACACTTATACATTAACTAAAACATGCATCATTGTGATCATATGATAAACAGAAGCATAACTAGATAAACGTACTCAAAGCCATCCCAAACACAATCATGTATAGTGGTTTTGGCTACTTGCCTACTCCACTCCTGGCGGACACACTCTCGCCTAGAGTAACAAATTTCATTATCCAATGGTCTTAAATCAGGTTAACAATGAACATTCACAACCTACACAAGGTTAACTAAGGGACCTACACAATGCTCCCTTAAATGCCTACACAAGGTGACTCGTCCTGCCTAAGGACACAACAGTAGGATCCTACACAAGGCATCTCATGCCTACGTCAGGAAAAAAAAGTCCTACACATGGACAATGCATTCTCCCGTTGGAGGCCTACAATTGTGACTTGGCAAGTTTGACACTCAAACTCTTAATCCCAATCCTACACAAGGAAAGGGTTCAGACACATTAAACTCTAAATACTTACAAATAAGTGGATGAGTCTCGTTCTCGCATTATGTGAAGACCTTCAATGATGATGATGAATCTTCAGCTCCCTTTAAACCGCAACCTTCTTGATATGTAGATGAATGCTCTGAGGTTGTGAAGCTTAGGGGTTTTTTATCTTCTCTATTAAAAAGATAAGATTTAAATCAATAGAGAAGGTTCTCATGAGCTATGCATTCAGGAGTTCTAAAGATAGGTATACTTAGTTGGAAATTCTCTGAATACTCATTCTCCCAGCTCGATCAGATCTGAAATTACGGTAGAACCACTAGTACTGAAGTATGAAGTATGACTAAATGTCCTAGAGGGGGTGAATATGAATTTTTTAAAACTTGTTATCTATTAATAACAAACTATGCCTAACTTTAAAAACAAATGAAGTAAGGCAAAGTAACTATATGGCTTCCAAGCCAATAGAGGGTCCAATTCACATAGGCTTATATAAGATTTATATATAAAAATAAAGCCTATAAGGATAGTGTATATTGTGTGTGGGATGTGACTTCTATCAACATTTATACATTAACAAAATCATGTGTCATTGTGATCATATGATAAACATAAGCATAACTAGATAAATGTACTCAAAGCAGTCACAAACACAATCATGTATAGTAGTTTAGCTACTTGCCTACTTCACTCCCGGCAGATGCACTCTCTCCTAGAGTGTACCAAAAATTCACTATCCAATGGTTTTAAATCAGGTTAAACATGAACCTTCACGACCTACACAAGGTTAACTAAGAGACCTACATAAGGCTCCCTTAAATGCCTACATAAGGCGACTCGTCCTACCTAAGGACACAACACTAGGATCCTACACAAGGCACCCATGCCTACGTAAGACACATGTCCTACACAGGGACACAACGTATTCTCCCGTCGGAGGCCTATAACTAGGACTTGGTGAGTTTAACACTCAAACTCTTAATCCGAATCCTATACAAGGAAAGGGCTTTAGACACATTAGAATCTGAATACTTACAAATAAGTGGGTGAGTCTCATTCTCGCATTATGTGAAGACCTTCAATGATGATGATGAATCTTCAGCTCCCTTTGAACCGCAACCTTCTTAATATGTAGATGAATGCTCAAAGGTTCTGAGGTTTACGGGTTTTTGATCTTCTCTATTTAAAAGATAAGATTTAAATCAATAGAGAAGGTTCTCATGAGCTATGCATTCAAGAGTTCTAAAGATAGGTATACTTACTTAGAAATTCTCTAAATGTTTGAGTTCATAATTCAATCCAAGCATATAAGATAATGAGTTGATGCTTGAGCAAAGGATTGAATGATGAACTCTAATAGGAAAGGGAGAGTGAGTAAGAGGGTATGTAGATCTTGGAATAATAGGCTCAAACTCTCTTGGATTCTAGCTCGTTTTACCAAGAGCAACACTAGTGTATTTATAAAGTAAAATCCCAATGATAAAAAAACAAACAGAATTTTGAAATAGTCGATGTCATCGAAGGGTGTTCGATGTTATCGAAATTTGAATTTTGATATTATCGAACCATCTTTAATTACATCGACTCTCTATGCAAGATTTTTATTTGGTTGTAGGATAGTTTCTGACTGTTTCTTATCTAGCATCCTTCGATGATATCGACGTGCACTTCGATTCATCGAGGGTCACTCGATGCCATTGAGATTTCTTTTGTAAAATACACAAAGGTTACTAGACATTTTTATCTGCTTTTCGATTCCATCGAAGAATTCTTCGATCTATCGAAGTTTGAATTTTGATGGTATCGAATGGTCTTCGATGAACTCGAAGAAAATAGGTTTTCTTTAAAAGCTTGCCGGACAAAACTGAATTAGTTTCGATGCTATTAAATAGACTTCGATGCCATCAATAACTTAATCTCGATAACATCGAGGAAGCTTCGATGTCATCAAGGAGCACTTAGAGTATTTTTTGATTCTTTGGAAGAGGTCCATAGTTGAAGTAATCGAAGGCCATTCGATGAGATCAAATAGCTATCGATGTTATCAAGGTTTCCAACCTATCTTTCTTTTTGTTTTTGGAAAGAATGGGTGTACATTCGATGCTATTGAATGATGTTCGATGTACTCGAAGATTCCATCGATTGCAGTTCGATGTACTCGACCAAGACTTGTGATTTTTCCAGTTTTGTTTCTTTCTTTCATTTACACTCACTGTGCATTATATACCAACTTGACCATTAGATTTATAATTTCCTTTTATCGGGTATGTTAGGATTATATGGGGGCATATACTTACTAGGGTTTGTTGCGGTATGATGAGGCTATGGTTTACCAAATGTAAGCTTGATCATGGCCTTCATCTTTGTTGAGGCTTGGTCTTGAAGTCTTCTTCTAAAGTCTCACTTGGACTAACAAACTCAACATTTACGCATATTGACAAACAAGGGCACTTTCAAGATCTTCGTCATGAACTTCATCGGGAGAAAGAAGAGACTCAAACCGCCCTCCCACCTCCTTCACATCATTCAAAAATACAATGAACTATTAAAGGATTACATCAAACGCTTCAATCTCGAAGCCTTGCAAGTACGGAAGCATTCTGAAGAGCTTGCCTTGACAGGAATAATGGGAGGACTGAGAGATCATCAAATTCCCTTTTCACTAGACAAGAACCCACTGACAACGATGGCCGATCTACTGAACAGGTCGCAATAATATGTCAACGCTGAAGAATCCCGTACCCTGCGAGATACCGTCCAAAATAAAGGCATCTCAACCAAAGAGCGACAAACGAGGGTAGAGCCTAGTTTGGCCACTACAAATAGGAAAAGGAAGGATGACCAATCATGTGATAATCAACATCTGAGTAAGTGACCTGACAACAAGTTCAAGGTGTACACTCCTCTTAAGAAGACGCCTGAACAAGTTCTAATGGAAATTCAAGACAAACGTATCCTCACTTAGTCGAGCAAGTTGAAGTATGATCCTAATAAAAGGAGTAAAAACAAATATTATCTTTTTCATCAAGATCACGGTCATTCAACGCGCGATTGCTTTGACCTTAAGCAAGAAATCGAAGCACTCATTCCCAATGAACACCTCGTGGAATACGTAAGTCATCGAGAAGATTGGGCCACGTTAAAAGATGCATAGCCCGTCAATAATGAACTAGCAGGAGAAATCCACACCATCTTCGGGGCGGGCAGTGGAGGAGATTCGAACCAAGCTTGAAAAGCCCACGCACGAAACATCAGCCACTCCAACTCGAAATGTGAAGTCTTCACTGCCAATAGACCTTCAAAAGCATAAAAGCTGGAGACCTGCAGTTTAACTTTCATCGAAGAGGACGCCCGAGGAATCCACCATCCGCATGATGACGCGCTTGTGGTTATACTGACCATAGCCAACCGTAAGGTATTCCGTATCCTCATGGACACTGGATCATTGGCTGACATCCTCTTTGCATAGGCGTTTTTCAAGATGGGAGTCGGTTGGTCTAGACTTCAATCCGTCAAGACTCCTCTACTCGTTTTCTCAGGTGGCAAAGTCATACCAGAATGATCAATACAGCTCCTGCTTAATGTCGGATATGGACATAACCAGGTAACCACGATGATCGACTTCTTGGTAGTAGATTGTCCCTCTATCTATAACGTGATTCTCAGCTGACCTTCCCTCAACGCCCTCCGAGCAGTGGTCTCAACCTACCACTTAGCCATGAAGTTCCCAACTAAGCAGGGCGTTGGATCGGTGAAGGGAGATCAACATGAAGCTTGACAATGCTACATGATGGCGCTGAGGGTGTCACCTCAGACGATGACTGTTGCATCTCTTGACCCTCGAGAAGATTCCGAAGAAAGAGGTTGCCCCATGGAGGATCACATTCTCATCCCACTTGACGACTCTGATCTATCCAGAACAATCCAAATTGGGTCATCCCTAAAGCCCCCAATGAAGGACAAGATGATAAACCTCCTTCAATGGTATGCAGATGTCTTTGCATGGTCTCACAAAGACATGCCCGACATTGTCCCAAAGGTCATTGTATATTGGCTGAACGTCAACCCTGGCCACCGATCAATTCAATAGAAGCACCGGGCACTCAACCCTGAGCGATATGCAATGATCAGAGAGGAAGTCGAAAAGCTACTTAAAGTCGGATTCATTAAAGAGGTTTACTATACTGATTGGATAGCCAACATCATCTTGGTTAAAAATTCCAATGGGAAATGGCGGGTCTATGTTGACTACACTGACCTGAACAAAGTTTGTCCCAATGATAGTTTTCCTCTGCCACGAATTGATCAGGTGGTTGACAATACTGCCAGGCTGAACTACTTGGTTTTATGGACGCTTATTCCTGTTACAATCAAATTGTAATGCATCCATTTGATAAGTCAAAAACAACCTTTGTCATTGACAAAGGCCTTTATTATTATCGAGTTAGGCCATTTGGCATGAAAAATGCCCGAGCCACTTATCAATGGCTCGTCAACAAGATGCTTACCCGCTAGATCGAGCAAACAATGGAAGTCTATGTGGACGATATGCTCGTCAAGAGCATCAAAGCCACAGATCACACGTCTAATCTCGAAGAAATATTTCTCATTCTCCACGAGTATCAAATGAAGTTGAATCCGAACAAATGTGCCTTAGGGGTTAGCTTGGGTAAATCCTTAGCTTTTTGGTTAGCCAACAAGGGATCGAGGCCAACCTTGAGAAGATCAAAGCTCTACTTGATATGAGTTTGCCAAGAACAACTAAAGACGTCCATCGCCTTACGGGAAGGATCGTCGCGCTCAATCGCTTCGTGTCCCGAGCTACGGACAAATGTCTCCTCTTTTTCAAACAGTTGAAAGGGAAGCAGGTCGTAGACTGGACAGAAGAATGTAAGATAGCTTTTCAAAAGCTTGAACAATATCTGGGGTTGCCACCACTACTCTCTAAACCTGAATAAGGAGGATCGTTGTTGTTGTATTTGGTTGTGTTAGATGTAGCAATTAGTTTGACCTTGATTAGGGTGCATAACGGGAAGCAACTCCTGGTATACTACATAAGTATAGCTTTGGCCTCGACCAAAATTAGATATTCATAACTGAAAAAATTGGCATTTGCACTGGTCATTTCCTCTCGATGATTGCGGCCATATTTCCAGGCCACACCATCATCATTTTAACAGATCAACCTCTCCATCAAGTGCTACAGAAGCTTTTTTTTTAACACACGCACACACACCCCACACACGCACGTTGTGCGATTTCACCACTGGTGGGTACTCGAACCCTTGACCCGATGTTGAAACTCCTCGGAGTCTACCACTCCGGTAAGAGTAAGGACCCAAGTGCTGTAGAAGCTTGAAGCTTCGGGAAGACTGACCAAGTGGGAAATCATGCTAAACGAATTCAACATCAAGTATCAACCTCAAACAACTATTAAAGGTCAGGCGGTGGCTGACTTTATCGTCGAACTTACTCCAGAACTCAAAAAACTAGCTGAACTGAATGTTCAAGCTGACCTATCTAGGTCAGAGCTTGTTCCGAGCATTCTGCCCAACCAAACGCATGGTTCCTGAGACGATCCCTACCTACCCAAGTGGACCTTATATGTTGACGGCTCATCCAACTCTAAAGCCAGCGAGGCCGGGATAGTCCTGAAAACTCCAGATCACGTGTGCATGCAATATGCCTTAAGATTTGGATTTCAAGCCTCCAACAACGCGGTGAAATAAGAACCATTGCTCGTTGGACTTAGGTTGGCGGCCACCATGGGAGCCCTACACCTTGAAGTTTTCAGCAATTCTCAATTGGTCGTCAATCAAATAGCTGAAGAATATCAAGCCAAAAAGGAACACATTAGACCATATCTATGGAAAGCTAAAGAATTGATCGGCATATTCCAGAAGTGCAACGTCACCTTGATCCCTGGAGCAAAAAATTCCAAAGCCGACATGTTAGTAAAGTTGGCCACTGCAGATGAAGATGATATTCTAAGATCAGTTCCGATCGAATTCCTTAGCATGCCAAGCATTAATGAAGACGACCTTGCCATAACTCTTCCAGTAAGCTCGGGACCAACAAGGATGGATCCAATCATCGAGTTCCTCAAGGAAGCAAAGCTACCCAAAGATCAAGCAAACGTGCGCAAGCTACGAACCAAGGTAGCTCGTTACACCATGGTCAATGACATCCTCTACAAGAAGAGGTTCTACCTTCCTTATCTCAGATACCTTCGACCAATCGAAGCGAAATACATCTCGAGGGAGACTTATGAGGGTATTTACGAAAATCACTCTGGAGGCCGGGCCTTAGCCTATAAGGTCATTCAGTAAGGGTACTATTGGCCAACTATTCAAGCCAATGCTCGGCAGTATACTTGGAAATGTGATAAATGGCAGTGCTTTGCGAATATACCTCGGCAACCTCTAGAGGAACTAACTCCTATGAGTGAGCCATGGCCATTCGCCTAATGGGGGATTAACATCATCGGCCCTCTCCCGACAGGTAAAGGCTAGACCAAGTTTGCTATGGTCGCGGTCGACTACTTCATAAAGTGGGCCGAAACTAAGCCTTTGGCAAAAATAACTGGATAAAATATAACAAACTTTGTTTGAAAAAATATAATATGTAGGTTTGGCATACCCCACATGATTGTCTCTAATAATGGAAAGCAGTTTGACAACAAACAATTCCAAGGAATGTGCAAAAACCTCGAAATCCGAAATGTTTACTCCTTGCCATGACATCGGTAAGCCAACGGATAGGTCGAAGCAGTCAACAAGATCATTAAACACCATCTCTGAACCAATCTCAAGAAAGCAAGGGAGCATGGGTCGAAGAACTTCCTAACGTTCTTTGGGCGTACCGAAACATAGATCGGACAGCCACTCGGGAAACTCCCTTTTCCTTAGCCTATGGAGCCGAAGCCATCACCCCTATAGAAATCGGACTACCAACAGCTCGGACTGAGTCCTTCGATGAATAGAAAAACTCTAAACTAATGGCCCTAGATCTCTATCTTCTCAAGGAAAGAAGAGAGCATGCTCAGATTCGGACTGCAATCCTCCAACAAGTAACAAGTTTCTACAATGCCAAGGTAAGCCTTAGGAAATTCCGAGCTGGTGACTTGGTCCTTTGGAATATCTTCCAAAACACCAAGGAACTTGGATCAGAAACCTTAGGCCCAAATTGGGAAGGACCCTACATGGTGACGAGTACAAGTTGACCTGGGTCGTACCGTCTAGAAGATCTGGATGGTCGACTCTTGCCTCATCCCTAGAATGGCGAACATCTTAAAATTTACTACCCTGAAGAGACTAGTTTATTATGCGCTGGTCATGTTCAAGATAGCATAAAATGAAAATTTTTTCAGTTCGATTCCTACTTTCACATTCTCGAAGGAGTGTACATCGGAACGGTCCACTGAGGACTTCACAAGATAACCAGGAAGAACCCTCTTCCCAAGGGCCCGGCCTATTGTTGAGTGTCAAATATTACATATTTTTCCCCATTTATATCTTGATTTTATAAACATGATAAGGCTTAATGGTATATTTTATATATGTTTGTGTTGCAAGGTGAGTTTAAGAGCTTGAATTGAAAAGAATGCTAAAAGCATGGATTTAATGCTCAAGAATTGCCAAGGTATATAATGGATCTTTGGAGACCAAGATTGAAGATTTCAAGGCTCCAAGATCCAAGATAACCAAGTAGAGAAGGAAGTTGAAAGAACAAAGTGTTAAAATTCACTTCACTGTCTATGTCATCGACCACTGTTCGATGACATCAAAGCCACCGTTCGATGACATCGAACACAGCTCAATGACATCAAATTTTTACATGAAAATCAAGTTGGTCACTGGACATATTGGGTTTCATTCTCAATTACTCGAATTTTCACTCGATGACATTGAGGAGTTGCTTGATGACATCGAAGTCTGTTTGATGGCATCGAATTTTTTGAAGAATTATGAAGCAACTCGTTGGACTATTTTGGACACTTTTTCAATTACTCGAGGACCTGTTCGATGACTCAAAGATACACTCAATGACATTGAAGGAAGGCTCAATGACAAGAAGAGTTACTCAGTGCGAAAGGCGAAAAGGCGCTACTTTCGAATTTAAATCCCTTCAATGACGTCAAAGGCTGTTCGATGAGTTATGCAGACTGCATAAATTTGATACGATCTTGCAATTTTGAGAAAACTAGCCTATAAATATGGGTTTCCTAAGACTTTTTAAGATATCTAGGGTATGGAGAAGCAGAGCAAAGGGGTGGAGCCGTCATCCAAGAGTTTCTTTTTTCCTTTCTTTCTAGTTTATAATGTTTTCTTTGAGGATTCTAGATCCAATCATGTTTATGGTTGGCTAAATCTCTTAGCTAGGGCTAAGGGGTGAAGCTTGTAACATGATTGGGATGTTTTTCTTGTTTGATTCTTATTCTTGTTGAACTTCTTTAATTATAATTTGATATTTAAGGAATACTTTTAGTTTTTAATGGTTTGTTGTGACTCAAATTAGAATAGATCTGCAATAGTTTTGAGTATCTTCTTTTCCTCATTTGAGATTTTGAAGATAGTAAATCCTGTTGTTCACCATCGTCCCTTGGGCATGGTTAGATAATGGAATCTCTTCTAACTTTCACAATTCTTCTATGTTTGGTTGTGGGATTGGTAAACCCTGTTGTTAGCCATTGTCTCCTAGGAATGGTTAGATGATGGAATCACTTCCAATCTTCACAACTCTCATCCGTTAAGAATTAAGTCAATGAAAGTTCATATTGATTTTATTAATATATCTTCCAATTGCATAGGATAGGACTCCAATTCCAATTGAGTTCCTTGAATCAAATAAGAAAACATCCTAATAGCTGCAAGTGGATCCCTGGGCACCCTAGTTCCCACCTTTGAATTTATAAGTTTTTATTAAATTATTCACAATTACTTCCTTATATTCCTGATTTAGATTCATATCTTCTTCTAGTTCTACTTCTAGTTGTTTTTAGAATACACACAAGATTAGTCCCTATGGATTCGACCTCGGTCTTACTGAGATTATTACTACATTGCGACCCTACACTTGGGGTTGTGAACACCTATCTACGGGATCCGATCTATCTACTCAGATCTGTTCTATTTTCTTAGAAGAATTTGCACACAAATGTCATACTAAAAGAGTGAATTATATTGATAAAAGCTACTAAGAGAGTATTACACTGAAGAGTTCACAAAATTACAGGGAGAGCTGGTCTTTATGCCTCAGGGGGCTGCTCAGAAGGGGCGTCTTTGGCAGAAGTCTCAGAGTCAGCATCCTCAAAACTCGAGAGGTCCAGATCTGGAAAGGCCTCCTTAACCTCTTCGATGCACTTTGAAAAGGCCATTTGATATAAGGTATCTCTATCTTCTGAATATTCTTCGGAAGACTTGTACTCCTCGACGGCAGCCGCTCGAGTTAAGGAAATAGCTGCCTGAGCTTCTACATCGTCCACCTTGAGTCTCGCCTTAGCTTCCCCAAGCTTTGCCTTCAGTTCCCTATTGTCAGCTTCCCACTGAGCCAACTTATCAAAGGCCTCCACAAGAAGCTTCTTTGTCACCTCAAGTTCAGCCTCCAGGGCTGAAGCACAAGCTTTCATAGTAGAAGGGGCCTAGTCGACTACAACAGCTGCAGCCCAAGACTGTTTAGCTTCAGTCTCTTTCTACAAGAGCTTCTGCTCGCCCTCGCTCACCATCGTCCGCAAGTGAACGATATCATGATGCACTTTCATCATGCCAGGGGCCAACTGCTAAAAGAGTAAAAGAGAATATCAACAATCGAATAAAAAGGGAGAAAAATAATGGGTGCTTAGGGGATCTACTTACTGCACGGAAGCTCTTTATTGCGGACGCAATGACCGCATCCAGAGTGTAGTTTAGCGAATGAAAGAACTCCTTTTTGGGTAAATTCCTCTTGGCCCAAGGAAGAAGCTCTCCTATAACTTTGTTAATCATCCTAGAAGGACGTCCTCCCTCCTTCTGAGCTTTGGAAGGCCACGCAAAAGGCCTGCTAGCCTCTTCAGCCTCCATAGGCCGAGCCTCGGTAGAAGGCTCAGCAGCTCCCTGAACCTCCACGGAGGGAGCCTCCTCACATACAGTCACCTCAACCATCGTCTCAGCAGCAGCAGTCAGAGGCTGCTACCGTCGCCTCATCTTCCACCTCCACAATAGTAGGAGATGAAGGGCCGACCTTCCCCTTTCTCTTGGAGAGCATCTTTTTCTTCTTCATTGTCTTCTTCTCCATCACGATTTCCTCAAGAGAAGGTGCCTTGCGGTTGAGGATAGGCTTTAACAAAGGACGAGCTTCAGGCATATCTACATCGGAATGAAAGAAGAGTTAGTCATGAATTTGTGAAAATTTTCTCAAGTCCTAAAGGTCGGCAAAGGTTCATACTTATGACTCGATATTAAGGCCTGACTTCAACAAGAGCTCCAGTTGGAGAAGCTTTCTCCAAGACTGATCTTCCTTCTTTAATGCCCTCACTTCTTGAACTCGAACAAGAGGTCCAACAGCTAGTACTAGAGGATATTTGGGAATAACTGTTGAGTGTCAAATATTGCATATTTCCCCTACTTATATCTTAGTTTTATGAACATGATACTGCTTAATGTTTTATTTTATACATGTTTGTGTTACAAGGTGAATCTGAGAGCTTGGATTGAAAAGAATGCTAAAAGCATATATTTGATGCTCAAGAATCACCAAGGTAAAAGATGGATCTTGGGAGACAAAGATTAAACAATTCACATGCCAAAGATCCAAGGAAACCAAGTGAACAATGAAGAGAATCGAACATTTGAAGTGAATTTGCATAATTCTCGACCAGCCCTGGCTCTGACTCGACTAGCTTAGGAAACTTTGACTTGAACTCTAGCAACATTATCTTTTAAATTTGCACGATCCAAGACTAGTCGAAGACTATCCTCGACCAGTCCAATGTGACCTTCGACCAGTCGAAGATTGCCCTTAACTAGTCGAAGTTTATGTAGATTTTGCGCGGGTTGTGTAAATTTTAGGTAGTTTCCGGACATTTCCAACTCGGTGCGAAAGTTGGAGTTCCCCAACAATAAATAGGAGTCCATAGGATATTCCTAGGAATCTTCTAGGGTTTAGGGAATGGAGGAAAAGGGTGGAGCCACCATCCGGGAGTTTTTTCTTCTTCCTTAGTTGGTTTTTATGTTTTATTTAAGAGTTCTTAGTTCAATCATGTTTATGGTTGGTCAAACCTCTTAGCTAGGGCTAAGAGGTGAAGCTTGTAGCATGATTGGGATGTTTACTTTACTTTGATTTATGTTTATGTTTATGTTGAACTTCATTGATTTCTAGTTATTTTAAGGAATATTTTCAGTTTTCAGTAGTTTGTTGTGACTTAAATTACAATAGAATCTGTGATAGCTTTGAATATTTTCTTTTCTTATTTGAGATTATGGGATTGGTAAATCTTATAATTTACCATTGTCTCCTGGGCATGGTTTGGTGACATAATCCCTTCTAAATCTTTGCAATCCTCTTCCATTAAGGCTATATCAATGAGAAATTCAGAGACTTGATCATCTCTCCTTCCAATTAGATAAGATAGGACTCTAATTCCAGTTGGATCTCTTGAATCAAGTAAGGTAACATCCCAATAACTACAAGTGGATCCTTAGCACCCTAGTTCCCACCTTTAAATTCACAAGTTTCAATTACATCATTCACAATTACTCTTCCTAATTATTTAAATTTATATTTACATCTTCTTCTAGTTCTAGTTTTAGTTACTTTCAGAAACGTACGAGATTAGTCCCTGTGGATTCGACCTCGGTCTCACCGAGATTATTACTACATCGTGACCCTACACTTGGGGTTGTGAACAATAATTGTGATGGGGAAAAGACATGTGCAAACAATTAAGAATACTTGAAGCCGATCAATTAAGAAACAATCAAGGAAGAGCTCAGGAAAGCTGACTTGGAGCAGTGAATGCATTAGGGAGAAGACTACAGTGAAAGGTCAAGGCTGCCTATAACGGCCCAACCAACATTGTACGATATTGTCCGCTCTGGGTCCCACTGGACCCGTATGGTTTTATTCCTGGGGTTGCCCCTAAAAGGCCTCATACAAGGAAGGTCCGAACCACACATATAACCACCATTACTTCGGACAACTCTTCCGATAGTGGACAAGTTACGCTACAGTCAACTGCAACAGTAACTCACCCAGCGCACTAGCTCATCTAGGCATCCAGCCCTGCCCACATCACGCCTGCCCACATTGAAGCAATAACCGGGGCGTCACACTGTCACTTCCCAACTGCTAGAGGCCCAGAACCACTTACTCCTCCAGTTCTTATTGGAGGTAGGGGCATCCGTGATAATTCTTCCTCCAGTCCCCCTCCAAGCAAAGAGATAGTACCAACCTTTGTAAGAATGGTTAGGTTTCAGCTGGTACATATGGAAGAACTCCATGATAGTAAGCTTTGGATGCTCGAGCTCGGACTAGAGGACTGTATAGCTGATCAACGTCCTCCATGCATTAGGGATCAACTGTACGGGGACCAAGTCTAGATGATCGAGCACCCACCTCACTATACTCTGCAAAGGGAGCCTCAGGGCACATTGGAGAGTGACCTGAAAAATGGCAACTACCCCCTTTGGAGAATGATTAGGGAATTCATCCAGCGAAGGAACCCGAAGAACCACCAACTCTAGGATATGACATCCCAATCTAATCCGAGCTAAGTCAGCGTCGTTGAGGGACGAGCGTACTGGACCCTATGTCCCTTTATCACTGGAGGATTCCTCATCACTTCATCGAATAAATTGTGCGATGCCCTAATCGGCCGCTCTGCCGGGGACTTCTCCCATGCTCTCGATGACTGCAACGCTAGAAAATTGCCTCACTCATCATCACCAGTGGTGACGGTGGGTTCGACATAGGTCTAAGGCTACTCGCCCCACTGTCACCACAAGAGACTTGTTCACAACCCCAAGTGCAGGGTTGTAATGTAGTAATAACTCTGTGAAAATGAAGTCGAATCCACAGGGAATGGGGAACACGGTCTAGAACTAATTTAAGTCTAAGTTGTTTGGTCTGAGTTTTCAATCCAGCGAGATAAAAAGTTTTGAATAATAAAGATAAAAGACTAAGGATCCAGGAATCCACTTATAGCAATCTTAACATTAATATACTTGATTCAATAATAACTCAATTGGAATCGGACTCCTATCTTATCCAATCGGATGATGGAGCGGTTAAAACCAAATCTAAAATTTGCTTTGAATTAGTTCGCATATGAAGGAATATTGTGAAGATTGGAAGGGATTCCGTTATCCTACCATGCCTAAGAGGTGATGCTGAACAATAGGATTTACCAATCCCACAATCTCATAACGGAAAAGAAGATATTCAAAGCTATCGCAGCCTCTATTGTAATTTGAGTCACTACAAACCATAAAAAACTAAAAATATTCCTTAAATCAAACTAGAAATCAATGAAGTTCAATATAAACTTGAATCAAAGTAAGATAAACATCAAAATAAATTATAGGTTTCATCCCCTAGCCTTAGCTAAGAGATTAGCCAAACAAGACTAACATCCTAGAAGAAAAACAAAAAGATTAACTAGAATCTGTGAAGAAATCGAAGTGGAAGAATGTTGTCAGAGCTCCGCCTTGGCCTTCTCTCCCTTTCCAAGCCTTAGAAGATGCTTTGGAACATCCTAGGGACACTTATTTATATTTGTGGAACTCCAACTTTCACACCGTCTTGGAAATTTCACAAATCGACCTTATATTTATGCACTTCTATTACACTTCGGTTGGATCGAAGTTGTCTTTGTTCGGACTAAAGTCGCGTCTGAAATTTATGTGTAGAGTATTTAGGTTCGATCAAGTCGAGCCGAAATCTCAAACCAAAGTTGGCTCAGGTCGGACCAAATTAAGCCTGAAAATCCTGATTTTTTGTTGGATTGTTTTGTACGATTTCAATCGGACCGAAGTTGGCTCAAGTCGGAACGAACTGTCTATTTTTTCTTTTGTTTGACTTTCACTTTTATCACTTTTTTTTTCCATCCTTTGCAGTTGGTTTTCTTGGATCTTTGGCATGTGAATTCTTCATTAATAACTTCCAAACCTCCAAACCTTGCTTTATGATCTTTTGAGCATTAAATCACTACTTTCATCCCTATTTTCGAATCAAGCTCTCAAATTCATCATGTAAGAGAAACATGTATGAATATAGTGATTAAGTATTATCATGTTCAATAAATCAAGGTATAAATTGGGGAAAATATGCAATATTTGAGTCTTAACACACCCCCCAACCAACATTTTGCTAGTGCTGAGCAAAACATGCGTGAAGTAATAATCAATCCCTAAGTTTCAAAACCTCTCTTGGAAAATAACCCTTTTGTGCAATCAAGTATGAATGAGTAGGATTTCAAAGATGAGAGAGTGAAAATTAAAAACTTAGAGCCGAATCTAATGAGTAAACAATTGGATCAAGTCTTCATGTATCAATTTCCTAATGTGCTCAGTGATTCTTAACTTACTTTTCATAGAAAACAACTATTGTTTCGTAATGTTAGCAATGCACATCAATTCAAGGCAATTATATTAACACAAGCTCTGATTTTGAACTTATTCCCTTTTTCCTTCTTTTTCCAGTTTTTAATTTTTTTATCAACAACCCCTTTTATATTAATTTCAGTCTTTTTATTCTTTTTCAGAGAATTTCTCATTTAAACACATGGCCTTTTTGTCGATCTCACTATTTTTTAACTGGTTTTTCTCTTCTTTTAAGCTGGATGAAGATCTCCAGACTTTGTTTCAATGCTTATCAGTGATATACATACTAAAAATCAGAAATTCTAGTATTATCCACAGAAAATAAGTCAAGTGTGAATGTTTAAATTAAATCAAAGTGATATTCAAACTTTTCTTTTAGTCAATCAATCGGAAGGTATTAGCAATGGTCTACTTAGTTGATCAAGCTCCATTAATTCAAAGTTCAAACTCTCAATCATATCATCATAGTCAAAACATTCTTATTATGCAAACTATCACTTCCAAGCAAGTCTTTTTAACTGGAAAAATTGAAATTTTTCAAAAATTGTGCTTGAAACATAAGAAAACACTGATTAATTTACCTAATCCAACACCCGCCCCCCCAACCTAAAATCTACATTGTCCTCAATGTATAATATATGAAATAAGAGTAAAATTGAAAGCAATGAAAATAAAGGGGAGTAGATGAAGAGTACCTGTGAAGTAAATATGAACTTCTAATAAAATGTGGTTCTAGTGACTAAACTAAACCACAAAAAAGTGAACTAATTCTAAGAAAGCAAATAAATTCTAATCCTAAACTAGGAAAGTGAGGGAAAACTACTCAATTATGAAGAAAGGTTCCTCCTCCGGCCAGTATCTTGATAAATTTCTCAGTAGGTTTCTCAACAAGATCATCCAAAAGCCATTTTTGCAATAGGCTTGGATGCCCTAGAGCATGAATGTCTAGAGAAATTTATGGACCTTAGCAAAAAAAAATCTTTCAATCCCCTAAGGTATCCGGAGTGGATAATATTCACTTGTGACGAAAAAGTTTTCAATGTTAGTACACCATAGTGAATCAGAGACTACAAGTAGGTGAAATTTGAAAAAATTCTCGTCAAGCAGTGTAAACTCAACAAATTCTGAAGTTTCAGACTTCAGTTCAAATTTCAGTTCCTCCTCCTTTAATGGTAAACATTCAGGATCTGTGAAAGGAGGTTCTTCAGAATAAGGATTCCCTCGATTAGTAACAACTACTGAGGTATTGTCTTGAAAGGCATTCACTATGTCTTGTATCATGGGATTGTTTGAATCTGCAAAGTGTGCCAAGAAAACTTCTAAAGAGTTGAGAGATTCAGTACAGAGGGACTCATTTTTCACATTGAGATCTGTGATGATATGCCCAAGGATTTCTTCATCTTCTTTGAGAGTAGAGGGAAGCATGCTCTCTTGATCTTCATCTCGATGAGAGTGATTCATCACCGGATATATCTCGCCTTGCCCTGCATAAACAGATTGAGAATTAGAAGGTGAAGATTTAATGTGAAGACTCATTTCCTTGATACTAATTAGTAGAAGCTTTGTATTGTTAAAGGATGATTGCTCATACGGTGGCCTTCACTAGGTGAGTGGGTCAACATCATTATGTTTGAAAAATACTCGTGCCTCTTAATCATTAACTTGGACAGTCATCGAGATCGAATCATTAGGAAATTGAACTGTATACTCATTAACACAATCTAACTCATCATTCTCAAATTCAGTATACTCCACAAGCGAGTTGGAATCACTCTCCTCACATTGTGTGTCTAGATTCGGTTGAGGCTGGGATAAACTAGCCTCTTCCTCTTCATTGAGGTGCAACTGAATTCTTTAAATTGAGGATTCGAGCAATTCACATGATTTTCTAATTTCTATGAATGATTCCATGATGTGTTTGTTAATTTGCTTTTGATCATCCATGAATTTCTGAATTAACTCTTCTTGGATTGTTTCTGATTGGATCTCAAAGATAGGTGATCCAAGATAATAATCGTTATGATCTGTTGTTGGTTCATCTCTCCAATTTTGATGTTTCTACTAATCATAGTCATACAAATCATATGTCGAAGAGTTTGATGGTTGTTGGTATACTTGTTATCATCCATAATATAATCACCCATTATTTTCTTCTTGCCGGATGGGTGGTAATTGTTCTCGATCCAATAATCAAGTAATGATTTCCTAATCCGTGGAGTGTAATTATTCTCCCACATATGCTTGCGTATAGACTTCTTAACCGGTGGAGCATTATATTCCAGTCAATTCTCGATAATGTTTTTAGAAAAATTTTGAGACATAAGTTGTTTCCTAACATAATCATTTACAGCCCTTCAAGGTACCTCTCATCTTCTAGAAGTAGATTGGCACACTTACATGTCCACTCTTGCGTATACATGGTGAAACCCTAGTTCTGAATATATTCCTAAAATAAACTCCTACAGAAAAATCCTACAACAATAAGAAAAGCATAATTAAGAGGGGAAGGATATTACCAGAAGAGAAGAACTAAAATAGACGATCCTACAAAATAGAAACAATAAACAATGTTAGTAATCTTAAAAAAGAAAAAAATAAGCCCTAAAAACAAAATTCTAAAAGAAATTTCTAAAAACCCTAGGTTGGAAAATTCTGAAAAACTAGAAAAATCTAACCTAAAACAAAGATCAAACCTAGAAAAATTTAAACCTAATTGTGTTCAACGCCACTCCCCGGCAACGGCACCAAAAACTTATTCACAACCCTAAGTGCAAGGTCACAATGTAATAATAACTCGGTGAGAGCAAGGTTGAATCCACAGGGAATAGGGAATACGGTCTAGAACTAATCTAAGTCTAACTTGGATGGTCTGGGTTTTTAATCCAGTAAGATAAAAAAAAAATTTGAATAATAAAGATAAAAGACTAAGGATCCAAGAATCTACCTATAGCAGTCTCAACATTAATCTACTTGATTCAATGTTAACTCAATTGGAATTGGAGTCTATCCTATCCAATCGGATGATAGAGCGGTTAAAACAGGATCTAAACTTTGCATTGAATTAGTTCGTACATGAAGGAGTATTGTGAAGATTGGAAAGGATTCCATCATCTTACCATGCCCAAGAGATGTGGTGAATAATGGGATTTACCAATCCCACGATCTCAGAATGGGAAAAAAATACTCAAAGCTATCGAGCGTCTATTGTAATTTGAGTCACAACAAATCATAGAAAACTGAAAATATTTCATAAATCAAACTAGAAATCAATGAAGTTTAACAGAAACTTGAATCAAAGTAAGATAAACATCAAAATAAACTGTAGGTTTCATCCCTGAACCTTAGCTAAGAGATTAACCAAACAAGACTAACATCCTAGAAGAAAAACAAAAAGATCAACTAGAACCTGCAAAGAAATCGAAGTGGAAGAACGTTGTTAATGCTCCGCCTTAGCCTTCTCTCCCTTTTCAAGCCTTAGGAGATGCTTTAGAACATCCTAGGGACTCTTATTTATAGTTGTTGAACTCCAACTTTCACACCGTCTTGGAAATTTTACAAACCGACCTTGTATTTATGCACTTCTGTTATGCTTCGGTCGGACCGAGATCTCGAACCGAAGTTGGCTCAGGTCAGACCGAATTAAGCCTGAAAATCCTGATTTCTTGCAGGACTGTTTTGTGCAATTTCGGTTAAACCGAAGTTGGCTCAGGTCGAACCAAATTAAAGTCTGATAATTACGATTCTTGCTGGACCGTTTTATGCACTTTGGGTCGGACCGAAGTTGGCTCAGGTTAGACAGAACTGTCTCTTTTTTCTTCTGTTTGACTTGTGCTTTTGCCACTCTTTTCTCCATCCTTTGCACTTAATTTTCTTGGATATTTGGCATGTGAATTGTTCATTAATAACTTCCAAATCTTCAAACCTTACTTTGTGATCTTTTGAGCATTAAATCACCGCTTTCATCCTTGTTTTTGAATTAAGCTCTCAAATTCACCTTATAAGAGAAACATGTATGAATATAGTGATTAAGCATTATCATGTTTGTAAGTGCTATGTTGTAATTCTAGCACCCGGTATTGTCAAATTTTGTTGTGCCAAACCACTTGGAGTCAGTATCTTGTTATGATAAGATGGAAAGTTCACCTTTAAGATCACCATTGTCAACTCTTCTACATTTTCAAGTTGAAGAACTTTACCAAAGATCCAACACAAGCTCAAGTACAAGAACACAAAGTCTATCTCAAGCTCAAAGCTTAAGTTCAAGTTCATTACCTCTAGCTCAAGTCTTAAGTACTCAAGCTCATATTTCAAGATCGCTACCTTATACTTAAGATCACAAGCTCAAGCTCAAGCTTAAGAATACAAGGTCAAGTTTCATGTGCATCAATATAAATGATCTACTGAAGCAATCGATGTTTCAATATTTCATACTTACATTTAATGTATGGATGACCCTAGATTGATCATAAGTTAGGTCATATTAATTGCATATTAAATTTGGGTCAATGTATAAATTTATAGGCTTTTCTTCGACTAGTCTTAGTCATTGTTCGATTAGTCCAGGCACTGGCCCGACTAGTCTAAGATTTGTTGAGAATTTTTAAGAATTTTTTGTTGTGGCTTGACTAGTTGTGCACACTGCTCGACCAGCTGAGTGAACAGTCTCGACTAGTCGAACAGGGCTCGACTTGAACTCAAGCAAGGAGATTTTTACCCACTCGACCAGCGAGCAGGCCACTCGACCAGTTGAGTAACGGGTTTTTCTTATTGTGCCAGAATTTTTAAAAATTGGTTGCAACTTCGATGAGTCGAACTGACCCTTAAACTAGTCGAGGGAATAAATTTTTTTTCCTATAGACTTTTTTTCCTATAAATAGAGGATGTTTCTCAGAATTATTCATTCATTCCAAGCCTAATCAAGCTATTATTCTTAGAGATAAGTTCATGCTATTATGAAGCTATTGCTTATTAATTTTAGATTCTTGTTATAGTATTTTTGTATTTGATTTTGAGATCTCTTTATTCAATTCTATTCTATTAAAAAGGGAATTTTGATTTACCCTTTTGAGATCAAAATCAAATTAAGCTAGCCCCAAGTTAATTTAATTTAAAAATCATTTAGACTTAGAACCCTTTCATTTGTGAGATTGGACATTGAACATCTACGTCTACATCGAATTGGTTCTACCAGGCTACATCGGAAGAAGAATCTTAAGATAAGTACAATTTCATTTTCTGCATTTTTGGTTTATGAGATTCAGCCAAGAAAAACTCATTGTGGGGTTTTATGTAAGCCCATTTGAAAAATACAATTATGAAGGTTTTAAGGTGAACCTTGGAAAACCTTTCTTAGTGAAAGCCAATATCCTGTGGGTGTGGATATTGGGAGTAGAGGAGTTATGTGGCTGTTTGCGAACAGTTGGTGTACACACACGAACCACTATAATTCTTGGAGTTTGGATGATGATTGTGATGTATGTGTGGTGTTGAATGTTGTAATAATTTAGTTTATTTCCTTTGCCTCATTCTCAGTTTGAGTTTTTGATACTTACCAACGTTCTAACATCAGGTTGTCCTACCATAAACCTTAGTTTTTGGTAAATGTTGTCCTTAGACTCAGTTTGTATCAACCTCTCAAGACTAGTGCATTTGAGGTTGTTATTTAATTGTGTTATCTGTGTTTATATTCCGCATTTATTTTTATTTGGCATAGTCCTATTCACCCCCCCCCCCTCTCTAGGACTTAGAGCTCAGCCTTTCAACGTTCAATAAATCAAGGTATAAATGGGGGAAAATATGTAATATTTAAGTCTCAACAAGACTCCCTCCCGTGAACTCCAAGAGTCAGACATGACAACTAGCTCTATAAGTACCAGAAACTAGTAAAAAGAAGAAAAAAAGGAAAGGGAGGCTGTGAATTACAGAATGAGACTCATCGGCAAAGGAGAATCTCGCCTTAACATCGATAACTCCACAGAACACCGAAAATGGCCTCTGGAAGTGTCGAGTAGAAATTAGGAACGAAGAAGGGGGAAAAGCAAACGAAATTGGTTAAGGGTTAGGGCTTTCCTTATATAGGAGAGCCACGTGGCAACACTTGAGTGCATCCTTCAATGCAGATGTCGTACGACGTCCCCTCAATTACCCCGTTTCAACAAGTGGCGTGACCCAACATGTCGATCGACCCTAATATCGAGAAATGGCCACGTGTCATTCCCTTGTTGGTCTAACATCGAAACGACAGTTCGACAGACTAGGTGGCCTCAAGCCACGACACGCCACCTCGACTATGTCATACATGATTATTGACGCACCTCAACTCCGGTACTGGCCGTTGTATTCAGCATTTATGACAAAATAGTTTGACCTACTTTCCAAGCCTGTATAGTAGACTCAAAAGTAGGGGGCTTACTGTTATGGGAAAGATAAGATGGTTCATAAAAGAGGTCAAACCAACAACCAGCATGAACCAATGGACCAAACTACCCGAAAGAGAATTATTGGCTAGGAAGAGCTGACTAATAAGATAGGTTGACCCAATCATAGGTTAGTCCAGTCATAGGTCGGCATGACCATCGATCGACATAACTACAGGTCGATGCGACCATAGGTCGGCGCGACCCTCAATGAACTTCCCGAAGGAACGACCTAATAAGGACTGTTGAGCTTGGTAAGGGAAGACGATGGCTACTATGATCGACAATCATAAGGACATCGCAAGCTGATCAACATCGGGATGGTACGGACCCATCAATAGCTTGGTGCTATCCACCTCCGAGGCTTCATCCATTCGATCTTACCTAAAGGTCGGATGACGTTATCGGTCCTTGACTAACGTTTGGTCTTATCCAATTCAACGGCCCAGAGATCTCGAAAGATCGGATCAGGATCTCGAAGATCTCGAACACCTGTGATCTAAGGGAGATCTTCGACGTATCTGGAGTCCCTAATGGGAAAAGATCTCTGAAAGTGTGATCTTCCCTCTAAATAAAGAAGATTTTCCGCTCATGTGATCTTCCCTCTCAATAAATAAGGGAGCCCATAGACTGTGAAAGGTACACACACATTCTGAAACACATACTGATAACCTGAAATGACTGGTGACTCTTTTGCTTAAGATCATCTCCTACAAAGACCCCGGTCCCTGACTTAGGCATCAAAGGGTCCCCTGTATAAGCCAGGGTCTCCTTTGTTCTTTTATCTCTTGTGTGCAGGTATTCGAGGGTCTAAGGAGGGTGTGCCAGAAAACTGCATCAACACGCGCTAAACATGATTTAAATCAATACATCCTTAACAAAAATTGTTTTAAACATGGATTAACACAATGTATTCACCACATCAAGAAAAGACAATATCCTATATTAAACAATACCGAACTATTACATCTATCAATGACAAGAAACAAAGCATTAATACTTAAACTTAGTGCATAGTGTAAACGTAGAATTTTCAAGTCAAGAAAGATCACATACTTGAAAACATATGCATGGGTTGAGATGATCTCTAGAATACATGCACATTACATCAAGGTTCGGTTTCCATTTACACGCAGTTCTACTAAAGGTGACTTAAGGGTTTATCAACATAAATCGAAGGAGTTCTCTACATGAAAATATACACGTTGATTACTATGCTTCTACTCTGGGGTTATCAAGTTTTCTGAACTAAAATAAAACAATTCAACACATCGACTCAATGAGTCGCTAGCATCAAAACTACCTTTAACGTACTATTTCAAATCAAAGAGCCTGAAAGGGGAAACCTATCTAAAGAACATTGATAATATGGTGACTAAGCTCAACCCTAGAAATCATCTGAATCAAAACTCTTCGGATCCACTTACGGAGTCGACTCGGTTGAGTCGTCAACCATCTTCTCTTCTTCTCTTTCCTTTCTTTTTTTCCTTTTCTTTATCTTACTCCTGCTTCTGCTTCTTTTCTTTAGCTTTCTAAACTTCTAGGATGTCCAGCAAGGTCACTGGACTTGATTGAGATAACGTGACTCAGTGATTCACAACTCACTATATCATGATGATCTCTCTCTCTCTCTATGTGTGTGTGTGTGTTTCTATAGCTTTACTAAGATGGGTTTCTCAGGTCTGCAAGAGGGTTTTAGAGTCTCTCACAATTCCAAAACTAATAACTATACAAGGGTTTGCGATCGGTTATATGGGTTATACGATGGAAAGATTACGATGCTTAAAATGTTGGGTTTCTAGATGGTATACACTGGTACGACTCCTTAATTAATAAAAATGCTTAGATGGTGTTCAGATAGTCACAAAATGCACATATTTGGATTTCGATTCGAAGGTTATTCAAGGGCGTGTGGTGGTGAAACTCGATGAATAAGACAAGTAGGTTCTAATGGAAAATTTGAATATAATGGTTTTTCCTTCGTTCTAATGATGATGGAAATCTAGATTATCCGAATGGAGCTCGTTGATGCATGAAATTGAAGGTCTGTCGTAGTTTAGTCGGTAGGTTTGAAAGAATATTATTTCGGTCCGGAGCTGCAAACCGCTAAGAAAAATGGAAATTGGGCATTATGATTTATTGTGTAACATGACTTAGATTGAATTCTGTTGAGAAATAAACATAAATTTTATAAAACTATTATGGTGTGGTAAACTAATAGTTTAAGAGTAGAAGCTTCAAGAGAGCTATCTAGAAGCTTCATAATTAAAATTCGTATGGAAAATGACATGGGTAGTTGGAGTAGATAGAATCTCATTAAATGTAAAGAATTGTGTAGAAGGGCCTTAAGAGCCTACATATACATGTAGGGGTCTTCATTGTAACAAAACAAGTGAAGAATATCTAATACAAGTGAGCTTTTTCATCTCCAAGTCCTTCCACTTGTTCCACTTCTAGCTTGTTTAGAAATATAAAAATATTAAAGGCCTCTTCACATACAACATAGTGGTATCAGAGCTAAAAGTTCGTAGATGGCGAATGGGATGATGTCATTTTAAGTTCCTCGGCTCACCGCAGACAACTATGAGAATTGGTGTATCCAAATGAAGGCATTGCTTGGCTCTCAAGATGCATGGGAGATCGTTGAAAAAGGGTATGTTGAGCCATAAGATGAAGCCACGTTATCCTAAAATCAAAGAGAGACTCTACGAGATGCAAGAAAGAGAGACAAGAAGCTGTTCACAACCCCAAGTGTAGGGTCGCGATGTAGTAATAATCTCGGTGAGACCGAGGTCAAATCCACAGAGATTAATCTTGTATGTATTCTGAAAGCAACTAGAAGTAGAACTAGAAGAAAATGTAAATCTAAATATGAAAGTGTAGAGAGTGATTGTGAATTATTGAACTAAAACTTGTAAACTTAAAGGTGGGAACTAGGGGTTCCAAGGATCCACTTATAGCAATCAGGGAGATCTATTACTTAATTCGAGGACACAACTGGAATCGGAGTCCTATCTTATCCAGTTGAAATATATCTCAATAAAATCAAATTTGAACTTCCTTTGACCTAATTCTCAATGGATGAGAGTTGTGAGAATTGGAAGTGATTCCATCACCTAGTTATGCCTAGGAGAGAATGACAAATAACAGGATATACCAATTCCATAATCAAATATAGGAGAAATATGAAGATTAGAAAGGATTCCATCATCCAACCATGCCCAAGAGACGATGGTGAACAACAGAATTTCCTAATTTCACAATCCCAAAGCATGAAAAGAAAATACTCAAAGCTATTGTAGATCTATTGTAATTTGAGTCACAAAAAACCATTAACAACTGAAAGTATTCCTTAAATATCAAACTAGAATCAAAGAGAGTTCAACATAAACATGAATCAAAGCAATAGAAACATCCCATCATGCTATAAGCTTCACCTCTTAGCCCTAGCTAAGAGGTTTAGCCAACCATAAACATGATTGGATCTAAAACCCTAGAAGAAAACATGAAAAACTAAGGAAGAAAGAAGAAAAATGCTTGGTGACGGCTCTCCACCCTTGTGCTTTGCTCCTCTAAACCCTAGATGGATGCCTAGAAATGCCCTGGGGACTCCTATTTATAGTTGTGCAACACCTCCTTTGCACCTCCTTGGAAAAATCCAAAAATTGCCTCAAATTTATGCACTCCATGCAATTCTATGCAACTCCATGTAAGTGGTTCGATGACATCGAATTGCCTTCGATGTCATCGAAGGTGACTTTTATACGTGCTTTTTTTCGTGCTTTGTAACGTCATCTGGACTGCATAACCTTCTATGTCATCGAACCTTCCTTCAATGTTATCGAAGGTGTCTTCGATGTCATCGAACCTTGTTCGAGGAATTGATAATGCATCCAAAACAGTCTAGTGACATCTAGCGAGTTTTGCTGAAAATCCACAGAAAAGTCGATGTCATCAAGCAAGGCTTCGATTCATCGAACAAGTCCTCGAGTCATCAAAAAAAGTTTTTAATTTGTCCAGCAACCAACTCGATTTTATCTCATAAATTTGATGTCATCAACCCGTGTTCGATGTCATCGAATGTGTCTTCGATGTCATTGAATGGTGATCAATGACAGAGTCAATGTGCATTTTGCACTTGTTCTTTCGACTTCATTCCTTCTCCACTTGGTTTTCTTGAATCTTAGGACCTTGAAATCTTCAATCTTTATCTCTTAAGATCCATTCTTTGCCTTAGTGATCTTTGAGCGTCAAATCCATGCTTTTAGCACCTTTTCCAATCTAAGCTCTTAAATTCACCTTGCAACACAAACATGAATAAAATGGGACATTAAGTAGTATCATGTTCATAAAACCAAGATATAAATGGGGGTTAATATGCATATTTGACTCTCAACACAATCCCCAACCAGCATTTTACTAGTCCCGAGAAAAGTATGCGTGAAATAAACCTCAATGCTCAATGTCCAAAACCCTATGAAAGTGATCTTTTGAAACCCTATAATCAAATCACATAAGCAATCTATCAAATAGATTCTTTATTAACCAAATCAAAGTATAAGTCTATATATCATGTTTTTCAATGTGCTTCAGTGAAAATCAACTTACTTCTTGTACGAATACAATCAATTCATCATGTTAGCCATGTTTGTCACTTCAAGGCTGATTTGAAACTCAAGTACTGATTCCTAACTTATCCCCTTCTTCTTTTTCCAATTTTTGATTTTATATCAACGGTCAATTTTTATTCATTCTTTTTATTTTTGCATTCTTTTCATTCTTTTTTTTTCATGACCTCTTTGTCGATCTCACTGCTTTTTAACTGGTTCTTTTCTTCTTTTAAGCTGGATAAAATTCTCCAGACTTGATTCTCATTATCTATCAATGATTCACATACCAACAATCAAAACTTCCAGTATGTCTTACCGAAGACAAATTAAATGTGTTTTTTTAATTTAGATTAACATGATATTCAAACATCCTCTTAATCGATTAAGCATACGAACTTAGGTGATAGATTACTTAGTTGATCAAACTCCAACAATCCAAAATTCAATCTCTATCTTGTCATACCCAAAGCATTCTTAAGTACACAATTCATCGCTTCCCAAATAGATTTCAACTTGAAACATTGAAAATTTTTAAAAATTTTGCTCAAAACTGAGAAAACACTGATTAGTTTACCTAATCCTCCATCCCTAACCGAAAAATCTATATTGTCCTCAATATAAAAGAAAGAAGCATGTAATGCAAAAGAGGCAATGAAAAGAAAAGGAAAGTGATGGAAAGGCAATACCTGGAGAAGGAATTTTGAGGCTTTTCCAATGATCTTAGTGTGAAGATGAGTTAACAAAAGAATTAAACCAACAAAAACTAAACTATCCTAAACGATGGAAAGCAAAATATCCTAAATAACGGAAAGCAAACTATCCTAATCCTAACATATATGAAAGCAATAAACCTAACTATACCTCCGTCAGACTAGGAGGTCAATCCTGGTAAATAGGATCAATCAGAGGTATGGACATGTCCTTTGAATCAAATTTCTCAACAAATGGCTTTAATCGATGTCTATTTACTTTGAAATATTGCCATTGTTTAGATTCTGAATCTCGATAGCCCCATGAGGATAGACATTAGTTATTGTGAAAGGGTCGGTCCAACGAGATTGGAGTTTACCCAGAAAAAGTTATAACCGAGAATTGTACAAAAAGGACCTTTTGACCTGGTGCGAATAATTTCTAAAGAATGTATTGGTCATGAAACACCCTCATCATGTCCTTGTAAATTCTCAAGTTCTCATATGCGTCATTCCGGATCTCTTCAAGTTCATTCAACTAAAGTTTGCGCAGCGAGCCAGCGTTGTCCAAATTGAAATTCAGATTTTTAATAGCCCAGTAGGCCCTATGTTTCAATTCCATAGGCAAGTGGCAAGCCTTCCCATAGACAAGTCTAAAGGGTGACATTCCAATAGGGGTCTTGAATGCAGTACGGTAAGCCCATAAAGCATCGGTCAAGCGGATTGACCAATCCTTACGGTCAGGGTTAACCATTTTTTTCAAAATATGTTTAATTTCTCTATCGAAAATCTCAGCTTGCCCACTTGTTTGTGGGTGGTATGGAGTGCCCACTTTATGGGAGATGTCATACTTTTTCATTAAATTCACAAATGGCCTGTTAAAGAAATGTGAACCTCCATCACTAATGATGGCTCAAGGCGCTCTGAACCAAGAAAGGATGTTCTCTTTTAAGAATCTAATGACTGTTTGATGATCATTGTTCCAGCATGGGATCGCTTCGACCCATATAGTGAGATAATCTACTGCTAGTAAAATATATAAATTTCCAAAAGATTGGAGGAATGGTCACATGAAATCGATGCCCCAACAATCAAATGCTTCAATGATCAGAATGAGGTTCAAAGGCATCATATTTCGATGGGACAATGCTCTTAATTTCTAACCACGCTCATAAGCTTTGTAAAACTCATGAGTTTTCTTAAACATAATGGCCAGTAAAAGCCGCACTGTAGAATTTTGGTCGTGGTCTTTTTAACAGAAAAGTGACCACCACAGGCCTGAGAATGACAGAAGGAGATAACACCTTATTGTTCATTGTCTGGCACACATCTCCTTAAGATTTGGTCTGGGCAATATTTGAATAAATATGGATCATTCCAAAAGAATTTGCGTACCTCGGTGAAGAATTTCTTCTTATCTTGCACAGTCCAATGTGTTAGCATGAAACTTGTGGCAAAATAATTAGCAATATTCACAAACCAAGGTGAATGTGAGACTTTAAATAATTGTTCCTTAAAGAACATGTCATTTATATGTGTCATCTCAAGGGAATCAGAGAGATTAAGGCGGGAAAGATGGTCAGCCACTACGTTCTCTATTCCCTTTTTATCTTTTACTTCTAAATCAAATTCTTGGAGTAGGAAGATCCATCTTATCAAGCGGGTCTTAACATCATTCTTAGAAAGAAGATACTTGAGTACCATATGATCTGTGTAGATAATGATCTTGGATCCGATCAAGTACGACCTAAATTTGTTCAAAGCGAACACTACGGCTAAGAGTTCCTTTTCCATAGTAGAGTAGTTCACTTGGGCAGGATTTAGAGTTTTACTTGCATAGTGTATAACGTAAGGTTTCTTCTGTTTTCTCTAGCCTAAGACTGCCCCAAGAGCATAGTCAAATGCATCACACATAATTTCAAAAGAAATGTTCCAGTCGGGTGGCTGCATGATAGGTGTAGTGGTTAACATACCATTGAGCTTAGAAAAAGCCTCTTGGCATTGCTCAGTCCACTGGTATGGTACATCCTTTTGAAGTGGATTGCATAAAGGACGAGAGAGGTGAATAAAGTCCTTCATGAATTGTCTATAAAATCTCGCTTGTCCTAGGAAGGATCACAAGTCTCGTATGTTCTTGGGTAAGGTAAGTTAGAGATAAGATCAATCTTAGCCTTATTTACCTCAATTCCCTTAGACGAGATAATATGTTCAAGGACAATTCCCTTACGAACCATGAAATGACACTTCTCTGATTTTAGTTTCAAATTCTTTTCCTCGCATCGCTTCAACACACATTTAAGATTCCCCAAATAGTTGTTGAAGGATGGACCAAAGACAGAGAAGTTGTCCATGAAGACCTCTAAATATTGCACCACCATATCAGAAAAAATACTCATCATGTATCGCTGAAAAGTGGCGGGTGCATTGCACAGTCTGAATGGCATCTTTCGATAAGTAAAGGTGTTAAAGGGACATATGAATGTTGTCTTTTCCTGATCTTCAGGAGCTATCTCTATTTGGTTGTAGCCCGAATACCCGTTGAGGAAGCAATACTATGAGTGACCATCTAACCTTTCTAAAATTTAATCAATGAAGGGCAAATGAGAGTGGTCCTTCCTTGTGACGGTATTCAATTTCTTGTAGTCAATGCACATTCTCCAACCAATAGTAACTCTAGTTGGCACGAGTTCATTATTGGCATTTGCTACGATAGTGATTCCGGACTTCTTAGGAACCACCTGAGTTGGACTCACCCATTAACTATCCGATATAGGGTATATAATACCCACATCCAATAGCTTAAGTACCTCGGCCTTATCCACTTCCTTCATGTTTGGATTTAACCTACGTTGTGGTTGCTAGGAGGTCTTTGCATTATCCTCTAGATAAATGTGATAACTACACATGAGAGGATCAATTCCCTTGAGATCCATAATCAACTATCCAAGGGTTCCTTTATGCTCAATGAGAGTAGAATAAGCATACTCTCCTCTTCTGGCTCAAGGTGGGATGAAATCACCACCGGGTATGTCTCATCTTGACCTAAATAGACATATTTCAATTCAGAGGGCAAAGGTTTCAGGTCAAGCTTCGGTGCCCTAAGATTAGACGGTAAAGGCACTACATCAGTTTGGGGTAATTCTTCAAATTTTAGCCTCCACTAGATAACTTCAAGTATCGGCATAGTATCAAGCATGGCACCCGTCTCCTTAATCATATCATCATCTAAATCATGGGAGTAGGTCAGGCACGTCTCTAAAGAGTCAGAGGATAAGGTCAGAAGTGTTCTATCTTCCACGAAAGAATCATTCAAATTAACGTCATGGGCATCGTCATCATCCTCTGCCTGTTTGCTCATATTGAAAAAGATATTGAGCTCCAATATCATATTTCCAAAAGATAAATTCATGACTCCATTCCTACAGTTAATGATTGCATTTGATGTGGCAAGGAATGGGCGACCAAGGATGAAGAGAATTTGAGTGCTCATATCCATGATGGGTTGAGTATCCATGATGACAAAATCTACTGGGTAGTAGAATTTGTCAACCTAGACCAACACATCCTCAATTATCCCTCTCGGTACATGAACTGAGCAATCAGCAAGTTGTAATGTGCTCCAGGTGGGTTTTAATTTACCTAGACTCAGTTGTTTGTAGACCGAGTATGGGATCAGATTTACACTCGCTCCTAAGTCAAGAAGTGCGTCAATTCAGTAATTTCCAATTATATAAGCGATTGTTAGGCTACCTGGATCTTTATACTTTTGTGGCACATCTTGCTTTAGGATGTCACTCACTTTTTCTGTCAGAAAGATTTTCTTTTGAATATTTTTGCCATCTTTTGGTCATACACAAGTCTTTCGAAAATTTGGCATATAAAGGTATTTGTTTAACCGCATCCAGTAGTGGAATGTTGACCTTCACTTATTTCAACACCTTTAGAATATCCTGAGAGTTAGAGAGAGGTTTTGGTGCAATCAACCATTGGGGAAATGGAACAATCGGCTTGCCTTGAGGTTCCGGTTCTAACTCATGTCGAGTGTTGCTAGGTCTATCAGTTTCATCTATTTTCGGGTCCTTAGACTTTTCAGCCTTTACTGGAATAGATTTTTCGATTATTTTCCCACTCCTAAGAGTGGTGATAGACTTAGCTTGCTCCATTTGATTTGAAGAGCTCGAGTTGCTAACTTCATATTGCTATTTTGGATTGGGGAGACGTTGAGCTGGAAGAATTCCTTTTTTCCCAGTCGCATTTTTTATCTCAAGCCCTTGTATGGCCTTTGTAAGGTCTTGACAGGCTTGTAGCATACCCTGATTGAAATGCTCTTGATTTTGAAGATGCTTTAGAACCAGATCCTCTTGAGGTTTCCCTTAATTTAGAATTTAATTAGGGAATCCTTGAGGAGAAGCAGTTTGTCCATTCCTCCAACTAAAGTTTAGATGATTTCTCCAACCAGGATTATACATATTTGAAGTAGATCCACTGAAAGGTCTTTAGTAATTATTCACGGCATTAGATTACTCATTCAGTACTTCTTGAAATGTAGGTATTGCTGGACAATTTTCAGTTGTGTGAATGTTGCAAGAACAAATACCACAAATAGTTTCCGTAGCCTTATCCTTCTTTAGTTCCATGGCCTCGAGTTTTCTTATGAGATTAGCCACTTTAGCATTTATATCATCATCTTCTTTCAGAAGATAAATTTTGCCCCTCTCCTTTGATTGAGTAGGCCTAGAAGTGGTGCTCAATATGACCATCCATCTCTACGTAGATTCAGTTACCCTACCCGCATAAGTCACGTTATTGACTTACTCAGGTAGGGTAACCAAACCTATGTAAAGATGGATGGTCTTATTGGGCCCATTGTGATGTATATATTTTATCCACGCCATCCATTCATTTTGAAAGATCATTTTAAGGAATGAGCCCAAAAATGAGGCATATCAAAGGCACATGTGGACCACAACATAGAAAGCATTGAAATTGAAAACCTTTTGGGGGCATAAATTTTTTTAATGTAACTCATTTTTTAGCCCATGAAGTTAAATTAAATTCTAAAACCAATGGACAGATTAGATTCAACACATATATCACGACAGAACCCACGACCCTTATAACATGACAACTCGACCTTTATTACGTTACAACCACAAACTCCATACGATACATGACAACGTCGACCCATATAACATGATAACCACAGCCCATATAACATGACAACCACGACTCATATTAACCACGACCCATATAACATGACAACCACGACCCATATAACATAACAACCTTGACCCATGACAACCACGACCCATATAACATGACGACCACGACCCTTTCTATATTACAACCACGACTCATACCCATATAACATGGTAATGGTCATTGTTGTAATGTGGTAAGGGTCATGGTTGTAATGTAGTAAGGGTCGTGGTTGTCGAGTTGATGTAATTAATAACTTGATTATTTTTAAATAATAGGAGTCGAGGCCCACAATAGGGTAATCCATTCCATCCACCTTGTCAGCCAGCTCGTCGTGGGCCCAAAAAGCCCTGAACTGGGCAGTGTCCAATTTTAACAAACATTACAGTGAGCCTGAAATTTTTTAACAATGAGTGCCATTGTCACCATTATTTTCTATTATGTGGTCCACACGAGCTCTAGATCAGGCTGATATTTGGGTCCTAATCCTAAAATGACACAGCAAAAAGGATGGGCGGCATGGATTATACACATACATCAATGTGAGTTGCACGAGTCGGGCCTTGCCCATGCCCAAAAGGCTTCCGTACACATCACTTTCTCAGCATTAAATACAACGTAATTTCTTATTCACTTAAAAACCGTACAACTACTGAACCAAGGATAAAGGCATTTTTGTCCACCCTCGGAATATTTGGAAGGTGGAATCTCTTTTGAAAATTTGACCATACCATGATGCCCGTACGGTCAAAATCCCTTTTTATTTAGAACGATTGGGCAGTTGGCCATTCCAAGATGGTTGGGAGAAATCAACTCCCTTCGTTCATTTGTTAGATCTTCAAAGGACATGAGCTCAAAAGTGAGGTAGCTCCAGGACTTAAGTGGGCCACATGAATTAAAGAAGTTGATAGAATAACGACCACCGTTGAAACCTCCAAAATAAATAGTTATGTATATGGATGGCCACGATACAATTATAGATGGTTCTGATTAGAAGGTGAACTGCTAGGGATAGTTAGATGAGTTGAGTTGATGGTCTTGATGGATGATCATATGGTTTATGAGATGGGTAGTAAATTATACTGTTTAGCCGAGTCAAATGATCATTGGCGTGTAGTGGAATAATCATTGATGTGCTTGTGGCCATTGAAATTCAACTTAGACAATGTAGAATGTTGATTAAAGTATTAGCATCATGATGGAGGGTTTTGAACGTCAGATGATTAGGTGTAGATAACTTAGACTAGATCTTTGTTAATTCATGATAACAGGATGGATGATATTAGGATCTAACGGTTGGAGCATTTTTACAATAGTTAAGATCGATGATAGGTTAAGTATATGAAGGTATAATGAATTTCAAAGGTCATTACGCGTTGTACGAGGGTCTAAGTGTGAGATGTATACTAGGACATGTACTCATGTACCCACATGAGCATACAAATTTTAAGGGTATTACATTTACCCACCTAACAAAACTTCCGTCTTCGAAATTGAATCTACCTATAACTA
The DNA here is from genome assembly GCF_029962835.1 of Magnolia sinica. Lineage (NCBI taxonomy): Eukaryota > Viridiplantae > Streptophyta > Magnoliopsida > Magnoliales > Magnoliaceae > Magnolia > Magnolia sinica. The sequence goes on along the minus strand of NC_080577.1, from coordinate 44,334,901 downwards.
TGTTCGAATTGAGTAGCCTAACGAGTGTAAGTATTGATAGTGCAAGTGTATATAGTTATACATATACACACCAAAATTATATAATTATTAACCACATACATCAATTATTCACACTAACATATAAATCACGATTATCAATTGCCACTACTTGCACTAATTAATGGATGTATGTATGCATGGATGCATGGATGCATGAATACTTGATAAATGCATGAAAACAAGCGTGTACATATATGCATGTGCACTAAAATTTAGACTCGTTACATTCCTATCACCTTAAATGAATTTCATCCTCGAAATTCAAACGCACCCCCAACTATGCTTCCACTGCATACTCCAATGCACCTAAGCATTCATTACTAGAAGAAAACATCAAACACTATCTTCAAAGTAGAGGTAGGCTTACGGCAATATCTCAAGAAAAACAGCCAATCAAGCACAATCAATATTGCAAACAAAATAGTCAATTACAACACAACTAACAACAACTAGAAGAAACATCAAACACCCTCTTTAAAGAAAAGGTAGGCTTACGATAACATTCTAAGTAATATGGCCAATCAAGCACAAGCAATATTGCAAACAAACAATTAATCACGGCCCAACCAATGACAATATTTACCACAATGGTGTGCCCTATTTCAATGTGCCTACGGCTAATGGAGGGAATCTAAGTACACTAAACGATTCATTAGGTTGAAAAGAAGATCAAATGAGTTGGAGTGGTATACGTGAAGATTTAAGAGAAATTGTGTCGGGGTACACATCAAAGTTGAGTGCAAAAAATTTAGATTCTGAAGCTGATGTTTCTATTATCATTTTGATACTTCTAAATATTGGATAAATTTTAAAAATTTTCTAGTGGTGTAACTACAAGCCTTTTGACATCTCACAAAATTTCGCATGATTTTGAGTTCTGTAAATATTCTTAAAATTCATACAGTGAACATTATCCAGAAATGATCGATTTCTGACCAGTCCTACAATAATCTACAATCGGTATAAGAAAAGTCTGGAATTACATATTCTAACTATATTTTCTAAAATTAAAGTCATTAATGTACGATAAGAATTTCGAATTGCTTCAATTAGAGTAATCGATAAACAGATACTACTTTTTTGAAGTCAAGGGTTTTCTGTTGTCCATTGCTGACCAACAAAATGTAGGGAGCTAAAATCCTTAAAATTCTTCTAGTGTCCTAATTTGAGTTCTCAATCTGATGTATAGTATAAATATGGTCAAATTCTATATCGACATAGATGCAGAGGGATCCTAAGTTTAGGTTTCAAGATTAATTCATCACAAAAGCAAAAGGTCCTATCTAATTTGATTGCTACCCCATGTCCTCAGTTGATTCTAAACCTAGGCTCTGATACCAATCTGTTACACCCCGAAACTCAAGTACCAGAGTAGGGTTGTTCGAGACCCAAATCCCACACCCATGAGGTATATTTAATATAATTATCGTGAAATCCATAAAATTTTCCATTCATTCTCGTAGGCAATCAAAGCTAATTAAAGGGAAAAAATATTGCTGAAATTATTCTCAATAATGCCATGTCTACTATCATTCATCTAACCTTTAATGAATCTCTTTTACATTAATATTTAAAATCAAACAAACCAAACGTACAAAATAATTTAAACCCCAACTAAATCTAACTAACAAAATAGAGATTAGCAAAATGTCCAACTTATTCGAAATATTTCAGATCTATACCTATAGAACAATCTAAGGGAGTGTGAGCATGATCACTCGTAGGGTAACATCATTCCCAAATTGAAAATTCTACGATAACACCAAGTATGAGCTCAACATACTAATCCTTTTAGGATAGAGCACCTGTAACATAATTGATCCTTTTAGGGTAGTACACCCATAAATAAACATTTAATCTAATGTCAATCTATGACATAAATCCTGTAACCCATGAAAGCAACTGACATATTCAAAAATATCCTCACAAGTTTGACACAAAAATAAACTACACTCACGTCCATTCCACATAGTGATACATCCAAGGACCCGATTTAAATCAATATGCTACAATTGAAATTAAGGCATCTACAAGCATAAACTGAAGAGACGATAACACACGCTCACAAAGTTACACCCACAACATCAAGTGCAACAAATAATACTCACTAAACACGATTTAAATCAATGCATCCCCAACCTCGTTGTTTTGAACATGGATTAATCCAAATCCACCACATCAAGGAAAAACAATATCCTATGTTAAACAATAGTAAACCATTACACTAATCAACAACAACAAATAAAGCATTAATACCTAAACTTAGTGCATGGTATAAACATATATAAGATTTTCAAGTTGGGAAAGATCACCTACCTAAAAAGACATGCAAGGATCGAGATGATCGTTGTGGAATACACACATATTACATCGAGGTTCGGTTTCCATTTACATGTAGTTCTACGAGAGACAACTCAAGGGGGTTTTCAATGTAAATTGATGGAGTTCTCTACATCAAAATGTACACACTGATTACTAAATTTCTACACTAGAGTTATCAGGTTTTCAGAACTAAAATAAAATAATTCAACACATCGACTTAATGAATCAACTCAGTGAGCCGACTCAATGTGTCACTAGCAACAAAACTACCTTTAACGTACTATTTTCAAATCAAAGAGCCAGAAAGGGGAAACTCATTTGATGAACGACAATAATGGTGGCTGAGCTCGGCTGTAGAAATCATCCAAAATTGAAACTCATCGGGTCGACTTGTTAAGTCAACTCGATTGAGTCTTTAACCATCTTCTCTTCTTCTCTTTCATTTCTTTTCTCTTTTCTTCTTCTTCTTTCTGATTTTGCTATTTTTCTTCTGCTTTCTAGCCTTATAGGATGTCCAACAAGGTCGATGGACCTGAATGAGACAACGTGACTCAGTGTATCATGACCCACTATATCATGATCTCTCTCTCTGTGTGTGTGTGTGTGTGTGTGTGTGTGTGGGTGGGTGTGTGTGTGTGTGTACACACACACATTACCTTCTCTCATTGCACTCTCTCGATATCTATCGCTTTACTGAGATGGGTTTCTCACATCTGCAGGAGGGTTTTAGAGGCTCTCACAGTTTTAAAAATTATAGCTATATAAGGGTTTGCGATCAGTTATATGGGTAATACGCTGGAAGAATTATGATGCTTAAAATGTCAGGTTTCCAAATGTTATATGATCTTAGTTACCCCAAGTGCAGGGTTGCGAAGTAGTATATACTCAGTAAGACCGAGGTCAACCCACATGGACTGAATTGGATAAAAACACTACTAGAACTATATTAAATCTAAATTTAGAGTTTTCAGCAGATTAAAACAATAATAAACAACAACTAACGATCCAAGGATCTACTTTTAACAAACCCTTATAGTAATTTGTCGATTTAACTTCAATAACTCAATTGGAATCGAATAATGATTCCTTCCAATCAGAAAATAGAACAATTAAACCAATATAAACCATTCAAACAAGGTGTGAATCTCAATTGATTGATTTCTTGTAAAGAACTAATTAATTGATCACCGGTAATTCCAAGCATCGATTGTGCCCAGAGTCAACAATAAATCAAGGGATATTACAGATCAAAACTTTCATAAATACTAAGAATTCAATAAAAAACAATCTCAATTCATCAATCAAATACAATAAATTAACTATAATAATCCATTAAAAGTTTCACCATTTAGCCTTAGTTAAGAGATTAGCCAAGCATAGCTAACATCTTAAAATGAAAAAAAGTAAATAAACTAGAACTAAAGTAGAAATTGAAGAAGGAAGGTGTCAATGCAGCTCCACACACACACACACACACTCTCTCTCTCTCTCTCCTAAGTTATGTTCTAAACATACATAGAAGGGTTCCTTACATAGAAAAAATTTCATCAACTTAAGAACTTATGCAGTTACACAAACTGTAAATTGAACTTTTCGATTGAATCAATTGCAATCAAAATCCATCGATCAAATTGAAATCTCTTTCAATCGAATCAAACACATCAAAAACTATCTAACAACCATATTAAAAAATTCTGTATTTTCTCGATTGAATCAAAAATCTGGGCGATCAAATCAAAGATATCGATATTTGTCCAGCAACCAAATTAGGAATTCTAGCGTTTTCTCGATTGATTGACCTCCAATCAATGGTCGCTTGATCGAATCGAAGGTTGATCGATTGCATCAAAAATTACTGATTTTCTTCATTTGATTTCCAACTCTTGATCGGCATTCTTCTATCTCAGGTACTTGTTCCCTTTTAACCTTCAATACTTGAGTTCTTCAACTTTAACTCTTCAATCTTCAATTGCTCAATCTCCAACTCCTTTGGGCTTCAAAACTTCGTTTTAGCTTAGATTTTCCTTATACTTCCAAATGCTTTTACACATCAAAAATTCACCTAATTAAGCCAGTATACCATTCAAATGCAAGTGAAAACAATGTAAAATTGAGGATAAATATGTAATATTTTCCATTTTGCTAGCCCCAAGCAAAATATGCGAAGAAATTTAAAAAATCCAAGCTAAAAAATCATCATAGAAGAATAGACTCAGTATACTTAGAATTTCTAAGGCACAAAGTTTTTCCAATAATATTAGTCTAATTTCCAGTCTAGATTCTAATACACTCTGTAACCAATCTAACATGGGTTCATGTAACACCCCGTACTTTTCAGTACTCGGGTGTTACCATAAGGACCTGATTTATGATGAATGCAAACCTGATTTAACTAAACACTTAGCCTAACTCAAATTTGAAACCAACCATTAATCATGACCCATAGATTGAGCCATACAATCATCGTCTTTTAAGATAGACCATTACATCACCTAGAGAACTGCATTGAACCTCATGAGGCTAAACGTTAGGAACCTAATTGGGATAAAATGTCAGCCGACATCCTGTTAGATTTATTAAACTGTGGAAAATCAATTTCAAGACTTAAGTCATTAGATTCACCATTCCTCAGTTTTATAACCAATATTTAGGCAATCCATCCCCATAAATCACCTCAATAGATAGATAAGACTGTCCACTGTCAGTATCAAACTCCAAGGATCACAAATGGTCAGGTCTGAAATCCATCAAACTGCCGGATGGATGGAAATCATAGTTTGAACCCATAAATAAACATTGGGTGACCCATCTGGTTAAAAGGATGTTAGTTTAAAATATAGAGTGGCCTTGGATGGCTCACTAGTTAGATGAACGATTTTGATCACGGGAGTGGACCACAAATCATCACGAATCAATAGTGATTGGGACTTAATGGCCATAATTCAGATGATATGGCCCACCTAAGTCATGGATCTACTTCATTCTTTGGATTGGGCCATAATACAGCTCAAAAAAAAAAAAAACAGATGAACGGAGTGGATCGAATCACACACCATTATGGGCCCCACACGAGAGTGGATGTGCACATAAGTTTCGAGCACTCGCGGTGCACTGGTCCGGGAGAACCCGGTCAAACCACTCTGACCCGACATCTCCCAAAAAGGAGATTTTTTCTCCAGCGTTCCCGCCCGAGCCAGTTTAAATGGACAGCGTCCGTTTGGTAACGCTGTGGCTCACCATGATCAGTCACTCGGGTGATCTGATCCGTCCATCTTATTGGACAACCGCAAGCTACTAGAACCACGGTGATCCACTCATTGGATCCCACACGCGTGATCACAAACACCAGCGCAAGAGGGCCGTTTGTGTTTCTTCTCTTTCCAAAAATGGAAAGCCCGGTTTTCCTCCGCGCTGGCAATCCGCATGAAGCTGAATCCACACAATCTTGGTCGTTGGAACAAGCTCATCCCAACCATTCATTTTCCTCTGGTTTAGGGCTTCCTTACCAAGCTGAAAACCACGGCCGGTTTTGGTTTTACCGGCCGTATTCGAAGGCTATTGCAAGCCAGCGCAATCCAGGTCATCCGTTTTCATCCGACGGCTCTGAGAGATCGAGATCTTACTATAAGGAAAAGAATACCTAGACAACAGGGCCGCATCTCCACTCTCTGCATCTGCTCGAGAAAATCTCGGCTGTCATCTACAAGCTCCAAACCCATCAAGCAAACCTCAATGGAGCTATGATTTCTCACTCCCTCAAGCTTCACGACATCAATCTGAGTTGTCCAGTGCTCTAATTTCAAAGAAACAGACACCGATCAGAAATCTGCCATTATCATCCTTGTTGAAGAGAAGTCGCACAACGTCGAGACGGAGCGGATTTGAGCATGTCCGGACGAGTCCACCTGAGTCCAGAGGTCGCTGGACTTCTAACAGAAGGAAGGGAAAAGAGAGAGAGAGAGAGAGAGAGAGAGAGAGAGAGAGAGAGAGAGAGAGATGAGGTGTGGTGCAGTCGCACTTCCGTCCGAGCCCGAGTTGAAGTCGGGGGCTACCACAACAGCTCGACTCGGTTGAGCTGTCTGTCCGAGTTGGGTTGTTTAGGCTCTCTTGAGCCTTCAAACAGAAGGAAAGAAGAAGAAGGGAAGGAAGAAAGGGGGAGTTGGGTCGGTGGTTATTGCACCAACCTGATGCAGTCAAGTTGAGCGCGACTCGGGCTTTGGCTCGGTCCAGGTTTGCTGGACGGTGCAAAAAAAAAAAAAGTGGTTAGAAGAAGAAGGGGAAGAAAAGAGAGAGTGACTAAGAGAGAAAATGAGAAGGAAGAGAGGAAGAGGAAAGAGGAGAGAGGGGGATGGTGGTGATTGCTACCAAGTCCAGCTGAGTCGAGTTGGGTTTGGGCCTTGGTCCAGACATTGCTGGACATTCCAGTAGAAAATAGGAGAAGCAGAAGAAGAGTAAGAAAAGAGGAGTAGGAGAAGAAGAGGGAGAAAGGAGAAAGAAAGAAGGGAGAGTTTGGGTTTGAGAGGTGAGTCGACTCGGCGATCTTGCGATTTAAACCAGAGGGGGGACCATGACAAGGATGAGTCGTCAACTAGGTGAGCTGACTCTCTAGTCACCTTGTATTAGTATAAATAAATAAATAGTAATAATAATAATAAGCTATGTTATTTATCTTCTTGTATTGGTTGAGTATAGGTATTCAGTAGAGGCTACCTTAGATCGCTTTGTTGAAGTTAAGTTGGTGTGGACATTGCAATTAGCTTCAAGTTGATTACATCTAATAATTGATCAAAGGTGAGGACTCACCCTTTGAGCTTTTCACTTAAATTCATTAATCTAATCATAGATGATGCCTTAATCCCTTCCATTTAGTATCTCCTAGGTTACTTAATTGAGTTACTTATCTTGCTATGTGAATATGTTAATATGTTCTACAATTGATTCCTACATTAGATAATGGGCATGTCTCTTTAATTTTTTGCATGCATAAATGATTGATGTTCACATGTTATTTCCATATGCACCACCTGTTAATTAATTGGATGTTTGCTACTTGTAATTATTTGATGGATTGAATGAAACTTGTTGGGGACCCATCATCTTGTGGTCCCTATTTACCTGACACGGCTTGGATCGCATATTTGCCTACACGGCTTAGACCGTATATTTGCCCTCGTAGCTTTGATGGATTATTGGTGCCCTTTTGTGGCTTGTTGGTAGTATTCACATATCTTGTTGTTTTCTAGCCATCTTGTGGTGTTCAGTCATATGGTGATTTTTGGGTGGAGCTGAAGTTTGTTTATCGATTTTCTTGCCATCTTGCGGTGTTCACGTATGATATGATTTTCGACTGGTCTAGAGTTTGTATGTTGATTTCTCTTCATCTTGCGGTGTTCAGTCATATTGTGATTTCTGGGTGGAGTTGAAGTTCGCTTGTCGATTTTCTAGTCATCTTGCGGTGTTCACATACAATATAATTTCCAAGTGAAGTAGAGGTTTATATGTTAGTTTTCTAGCCATCTTGCAGTGTTCAATCGTACCATGATTTTCGGGTGGACCTAAAGTTCACTTATCGATTTTCTAGTTATCTTGCAATGTTCACGTACGATATGATTTCTACGTGGTCTAGAGTTTGTATGTTGTTTTCTTAGCCATCTTGCGGTGTTCGGTCATAACATGATTTTCGGGTGGAGCTGAAGTTCGCTTATCAATTTTCTAGCCACACACGATATGATTTTCGGGTGGTCTAGAGTTTTTATGTTGATTCTCTCTTCATTTTGCGGAGTTCAGTCATACCATAATTTTCGGGTGGAGCTGAAGTTCGCTTATCGATTTTCTAGCCATCTTACGGAGTTCACGTACGACTTGATTTCCAGGTGAAGTAGAGGTTTAAAGGTTGATTTTCTATTCACGTTATGGATTTCGCTTGTACCATGATTTTCGGGTGGAGCTAAAGTTCATTTATCAATTTTCTAGCCATCATGTAGAGTTCACGTACAATGTGATTTCAGGTGTAATAGAAAGTCGTATATATGACTGATTATTTCACTATTTGGACATATTTCCCTTATCTTGCGATCGCTATTATATTTTGCTTATGGTGAGATTCTGTTGATTGGCTTAATTTTTTAGTACATGATCATGATTATGAAATGCCCTGTTTAATATATTCATTTTCATGGCTTACAATCTATATTGGATATGAATGATGAGTGTGCAATCTTAAAGGGTGCTCCTCACTGCGATAGAAATTGATGCTATCAAACTATAGCAGTTGATGCAGGTGTAGAGCGAGCCGATGCTGTTCGTTGGGTTGCTAGAGCAGATCAGGTGGTTGAGGAGCTAGACGGGGTCCCTACAGCCCATATTGAGCTCCACCATTAGATGATAGGTTTCTGTTTTTTTTTATTATTAATGAACTTTACTATTTGAGGGTTGTATAAGTCCTGTATGGGCGCTACATTTGGGTTTTTATTATGGATAGAATGTGTTTATATAATGCATGGTTAACTCTAGTTACGTTGTTGTTAACTCCGATTAATGATAAGCGGTTCCAATTTACACTGAATTTTATAAGCTAACACTCAGGCTTTTGGAGAATGAGTCATATACTCGGGTTCCAAAAACTGGGGTGTTATAGTTCAAAACACTAATTAACCAATGGAGAATTCTAAACATTGAGAACCATGGTGCTTAATAAATTCCAAACTTAACACCAATTAGGGTTCGGTTTTCTACAGTAATGATTACTCCAATAATCACAAAAAGTGAGCAGATTAACCCAAGACTCTGAATCGAAGCCTTTCTAACTATCTAGAAATTTCAGCTTTCTCTTTTTTTCACATCAACGGCTTTCACACTATTTAATCTTCTTTTCATTTTCTTCTTTTTTAAAATGTCCATATATCAATCATTCTTTTTCTTCTTTCATAGACAATTTTCTTCTTCTTTTTTTCTCAAATAATAATAATATAAGCACTTACAATCTCCCCATTTGTCAATTTCATGACAAAATACAATCATACACAACTCATCATACAATATTACAACATCTCATAGACTCATTATACCAATGAACTCTGGTTCAAAAGAACATCTGTACACCACCTGTAGTACCATATCTTGAAGTTCTAACTTGATGCTCCCCTTTAGAACAGGCATCAATAGCTCCCCCTGAGCACTTAGTCAAAAATATATATATATATATATCCAATCTAATTCTTTTTCACATGCAATCCAATGCAAACAAAGATAATCTCCTATCATAACATGCATCAGAAAAAAAAAATATCCATTTCCCCATATATTTCCATATATCTGCACATGCATCAGATAAATATATCCTATCCGATTTCTCCCCCTTTTTTTTCAGAAGTTGACAAAGGAAGAAATAAATTAAAAATATGCATAATAGAAAGCATGAATATCAAGGACAATATCATAGAGATTAATGATATAAAATTATTCAAGTGCATAAAGACAATTATCTAAATATCTTAAGGTGAAACCAAGTAAGTGTGCAGGTAATCCAAAGAGTAATATAAAGTTATTACTTACCATAAATGTAATATCATTCTGACTCAGAAGAAGACAGTGCAGGTATCTCAGGAACATTAATCTTCAAACTCCTATTAAAGTGATGAAAGTACTTTTTAATATACTTCATATGTTGTTTTTTAGTTTAAAGTAGTTAAGTCCTGAGATACTTGTAAAGTGTTTACCTTCTTCTCCAAACTATCCAACCTATCAAAAAATTGAAGAGGTTGAAAATCATAATCATTTGTATCTCCCGATTCTTCCAAATCAGCAAAAATATCATCTATGTTGATGTCGCCTTCACGAGCTTCTTCCTGATCGCCTTGTTGCTCAGGATGTGGACTTAACAACGTCATATTCAGATTTGCATTTCCAAAAGGGATATTAGATTTCGGTGCTTTGATTGCGTGAATTTGAACATTAAAGCGTAAAGAAAAGGAAGTCATAAGAAATGCAAAAGGAATAGAGTCACGACATAGATAGAGGCGATATTGAATAATCAGTAAAGAAATAAAAAATGGAAGGCAAATACGTATACCGGATGCAACAGCATGCATAACTCGCATCATGAAGGGAGTAAGATCGGTCTTATTCCCTGCCCTATGATAGACATTTGATGTAAAGATGCGATGAAGGATGTGGTATTTTGGAAGTAAATTATAAGTGGGGAGAGAGTTACTGGACCGCCATTCGGCGTTAAATCCGCATAACACCTGGGTAAGAGAGGTTCTTTCTGAATTGTTCAAATCTTCAGAAAGAGTAGCAAATGATACCCTACCATCCGTCATTTCAATGTCCATTACAGACGATATAATGGAGGGTGTTACTGTGATAGTTTCTTCTAAAAATTGAATATTAAAAGATAAGTTTTCTGAAGAAACTTCATTAATGGATGCATACATCCCTTGTGCAATGGACCAGTAAGCCGCCCCGCCCCATTTCAAAATTTTTCCCATCCTACCTCGGAGAGGAGTTCAAAGAGAACATATTGAGCGATGTGATCAAGGTTAACCGATCGCTCAATGATTATGCTCCGAGAGTGGAAATCCTAAATATTTTTCGGATCATCCTCCGGTGCACGTATGGACCGCACAACCCGAGGAGCGAAGTGGGATGAGGAACTGAAATGAGGTCTACGAACAGTGCATTTGTATATAAGTTCCATGGAAGAAAATATGTAAGAAATAGAAAAATGGGGGATGGTTTTGAGAAGATCATATTTTTGAAGAAAACCCACCAAAAAGAGGGATCTAGATTCAAGAAAAATGAAAGATACACAAATAAAATGCAACTAAGAACTTAAATCTAGAAAAAAAATGCAAACGAACAATTTACCAAGAAGTTAAAGTGATGGGTTGACCGAATGAAGCACTAGCGAGCTGAAAAAGAAGAGGTAGAAATGAAGAAATTTGGGTTTTTCCCCCTTGTGATCCAATCCATGCCCGATTTGGCTAGCCAAGTATGTGCTCGGCTAGCTAAATTGGTCGGTCAGCAATGGGCTAACCAAAAATCCTAAAATTTTTATAATTTTCTCATTTTTTCCTTTTATGCAAAATTTAATAAAAATAAAAATTAATAAAATGCAATAAAGAAAGATTAATTAAAGACAACATAATCAATTAATATAACATAATCTAATGTCATATTTTAAATTAGAGAGGTTTTTCTGAATATCTGCAAGTTGCTTCTTAGTTTGAATGTATTCTAGCATGACAATCTTATCTTCAACTAATTCTCGAATATAATGATATCGTGTGTAAATATATTTTGTACAAGAATGTTGAATAGGATTTTTAGATATGTTTATAGCACTGGTATTATCACAATATAGATTCATGGTATCTTGATTAATATCATAGCCAGCTAACATACGTTTCATCCACATAAGTTGCATGCATGCATTCCCTGCTGCAATATATTCAACTACTACGGTGGATAACAACACTAAATTTTGCTTCTTACTCATCCAAGAAACTAGGCAGTTTTCAATATAAAAACATCCACCACTTGTGGATTTTCTGTCATAAACATTACTTACCCAGTCAGCATCAGTGTATCCAGCTATTTGTAGAGACGTATCATGTGGATACCATAAACCTAAGTTAGTAGTACTTACAACATATATGAACATCTTTTGACAACAGATAAATGAGATTCTTTAGTGTTACATTGATATCTAGTATATACCTATACTGAAAGAAATATCAGGTCTGCTGGCAGTTAAATATAACAGACTACCAATCATGCTACAGTAAAGACGAGAGTCAACACTTTTACCTGATTCATCTTTAGGTAATTTAAGTGTTGTACACATGGGTGTCTGAAAATGTTTACCATCCTCAAAACAAAATCTCTTCACTAGGCGCATAACATATTTGGTTTGAGAGATAAATATTCCATCTTTAAGTTGTTTCATTTGGAGACTAAGGAAATAATTTAGCTCACCAATCATACTCATTTCGAATTCTGATTTCATTGAATCTGCAAACTTAGAGGAGAGGTTAATACAAATTGATCCATAGATAATATCATTTACATATATTTGAACAATCAATATATCTTCATTACATTTTTTGATAAATAAGGTTTTATCAACACTCCTCATTTTAAAATTTTGATTAAGTAGAAATTTAGTTAGTTTTTCATACCATGCTCTTGGGGCTTATTTTAAAACATACAAAGCCTTTTTAAGATGGTATATATTATCAGGAAATTTGGGATCTTCAAAGCCTTTAGGTTGTTCAACATAAACTTTCTCGTTTAAGTCACCGTTTAAGAAGGCACTTTTGACATCCATTTGGTATGTTTTGAAATTTGTATGACATGCAATGGAAATTAATAATCTAATAGATTCAACATAAGCAACTAGTGCAAAGGTTTTATCATAGTTAATCTCTTCAATTTAAGTGTAACCTTGCACAACTAGTCGTGCCTTATTTCTTATAATATTACCTAGTTCATCAGATTTATTTTTGAAAATTCATTTGGTTCCAATCACATGTTTGTCAGAAGGTCTGGGAACCAAATATCAAACATCGTTTTTAACAAAATGGTTTAGTTCATCTTGTATGGACAAAATCCAACTTTCATCTGTTAGGGCTTCATTTACCTTAAATGATTCTATATGAAAAGTGAAGCAAACATGATTACATATGTTTTCTACTTGTCTTCTAGTTTGAACACCAGTGTGAGAGTTACCAAGTATTTGATTAGTCAGATGATCCTTGACTAATCTTATCTTAATTAAATCTGATTTCGATGATGGTTCAGATTGATTAACTATGGTAATTTCATCATTTTGATCAAGTTTGTTTATGATAGTTTAATCATCAATAACAACATTTATAGATTTTTGTATTACCCCGGTTCTATTTATTTAGGACACGATATGCTCGACTATTTAGAGCATATCCTAAATATATTCCCTCATTACTTTTAGCTTCAAACTTTTTCAAAATTTTCCAGTCTTGTAAAATGAAGCACTTGCTTCCGAAATTTCAAAAATATTTCACAGAATATTTTTTATTAAACCAAAGTTCATAAGCTATTTTATTTTTACCTACTCTTATATAAACACAGTTAATAATATAGCAAGCGGTATAAACACTTCAACCCATAGATTTTTAGCTAATTTTAAACTATTTAGCATAACACTAGCCATTTCTTATAAAACTCTATTTTTCCTCTCATCAACTTTATTTTGCTGAGGAGTTTTAGGAGCTGAAAATTCATGTAATATCCCATGGTCATTACAGTACTTTCCAAAATTGCTATTTTCAAATTCAGTACTATAGTCACTTCTTATTCTGATCACAGACAATTCTTTTTCAGTCTGGATATATTTAATTAACTTTTTAACTTCATCAAAAGCATCCAACTTTTCTCTTAAGAAGGCTATCCATGAATATCTAATGTAGTCATCTACTACAACTAGAAAATATTTCTTTCCACCTTTACTCTCTATTCAAGTTGGTCCAACTAAGTCCATATGGAGTAGTTCAAGAGGTCTTGTAGTGGCTAAGGAGTTCACCTTTTGTGACTACTCCTAATTTGTTTGCCTATTTGATAGGTACCACATACTTTATTTTCTATCTTTTTTAGTTTGGGTATACCACGAAGATGATCTCTTTTGCTCAATTTATATAAGTCTCTGTCATTTACATGTCTAAGACATTGATGTCAAAGTTCAGTTTCATCTGTTTGGATCATGTAACATGAATGATTTGTTGAGCAAGAGTCATCAATGATATAGCAATTTTCAGAGGTCCTACGACCAATTAATATTACATGACCTTGATTGTTAATTATCTCTCATCCGCGATTTGAAAATTTTATACTATGATTATTATCACAAATTTTATATATGCTTAGTAAATTATGTTTTAAGCCTTTAACATATAACACATTTTCAAAGATAGGTAGATTGAGAAGTTTTTCATTACCTCTTCCAATGATTTGGCAGTTGCTACCATCTTCAAAAGTAATTGAGCCTCCATCGATTTGACTGATGTCTGATAGAATCGCCTTATCACCTGTCATATGTATAGAACATCCACTATCCAAATACCATCTCGAATGGCTACTTGCTTTGAAAGCTGTGTGGATGACAAAACAGTTAACCTTTGAAACCCATTTTATTATGGTTCTAGGTTTAGGAAGATCTCTTACCATTTATTGTGTTTAGGAGTAAGAGTTTTTCTTGTTTCTACTTACTCTGTTATTTTCCAAAGTTGGATTTCAAGAGCTCTTTAAGCAAGTCCACTATCTTTTCTATTAGAGGTGGATTATTATTTCTCATTTGATAATTGTAGTAGTTGCCATTAGTTTTTATATTTGAAGTTTTTTTGAAAGGATTTTACATTCTCATTCACTTCCTTTAGAGTTTCTCCTTTAGACTTTGAAGATTCTCCTTTTACAAATACAGGAGCAGAGTTTTTAGATTTTTCTATGTAACTTTTGATATAATCCAAGTTAGATTTGTCACCACTTCGGCAAGATGCTGTAACATCCTAAAATTTCACGGCCAGAGTTTATACTCGTGCCCGAGAAATCGAGTGTTAATAATGTAAAACTTGGATGCTTTAAAAATTGCACCGTATATTTTTTTTCCATATAGATCACATCCAGATACATTTCTAAAGGTAGCATTCACAAGAATAAGATCACCTGTATTGATTATATTTCATCAGAGTAAAAAAGAATAATCAAATGCTCTTTCAATGGGAGCTTATTACAATATTAGAGTTCGCAACAGAAGTATAAAACTAAATTATGAATTGTCTTCTTAATCTTTCAACATAATCTTCCTTAGGGAGATGGTTCACCAGGTCTTCAATTTGTGCGTCACCTACATAATCTGTATGGTTGGGAGAGGGTCAATGCCTTACTCATAGTAATGGTTATCCTTTAAGATTAACAATAATTCAAGTGATTCATAAAAGCAACGTAAAGGTTCTGATATGTCTCGTACTCCACATCTACACGAGGTATCCATGCACAAGCAATCTATATGAGATGCATGCCTAGCATAGTATATGGGCATATCACACTTAGCAGTCGCCATAATATGGAGTACGATTATAACTATCCGACTCCCCCCGCATCCCATATTACGGAGATTTCTCAGCGTGTCCCATGTTTAACATGGATTTATGCGGTTATCCCAAAATGAACACCACACATGACCAGGTGAATTTCGCAAACAGGATTAGAGTGACTCAATGTGACATCCAACCCCCAAAAGAAAGAACTAATGTGTCACGTATATAGAATGATTTACACACACTAGCTATTGCACCATCACCCGTGAATATGGAATTACATGTTGCCACAAGGCCGCTACCGAAAATGCATTATGTCCACGATATTTATTCGATCGCTAGAGGAGGGATTGCCAACATAGTACTTGCATCAAAAAGAAATCTTCAATCCATGGAAGGTTCAGAATATCAAAACACCTGCCGAGCCCTTGAGGTAAAAGAGGCGAGTGACAATAACCAACTCGAATAAGAGGCGAGTGATCAAGGTCAACTCGAATATGAGGAGAGTGATTAAAGCTATAATACCCTGGTTCTCAAAACCCGAGGATAGTCGCTCCTCGTTGAGAACCCGAGTATTACGTTATGAAGTGGACTAACATACATCTAAATAGTGAAAATTTTCATAACATGGAGTAAGGCAACATTGCATAAACTAAGGATATCAAGAGTAACAATAAGGGAGTTTAATACAATTAAATGAAAGCAACATGAAATCCCTCAGTAGGGGAATTGTTATTACAACTCAAACAAGACTTTAAGTCTAAGATATGAAAGTAAGTAAATCCTAAAATATTAGTTGAACTCCAACGACTCAACTATATTTACATATAGTTCTTCCTCGTCAAACTCCACCTCAGTCGTTCCTGGGATCTCATCATAGGGGTCTTCACCTGTCATCAAACCTGCGTCTATTTGGTGCAACCGCACGATGGGGTGAGTGAAAACTCAGTGAAAATTTCCCCTAAGGATTCATGTATATCATATCATTCCAAAATGGTTTAAATCAACATATTCAAATTATACAGAGACTAGTCATGAAATTATAAATGAATGTATGTACAAGTCACAGATCTGGGGATGCACATCCAGCTGTCAAAATAAAGGGTCGCCCAAGGCGAACTAGTCACCTGGAAAAATACTCATAGGTACGCCCAAGGAGAACTAGCCACTTGGAAAAGACCATGCAGGCTACCCGCGGTAGATTATCTACCTGGAAAAAGCCATGTAAGTGAGTGCGCCCAAGGATATCTCCTGAAAAAATACGCGGGGTACGCCTGAGGAGTGTCTAATCTCAAAAACCCTTATGTAAAGAAAGAGCGCTCAAAGTGGTACAAATGCAAGTGCTCTGTGAGTTTAACTAAAATGTCAGAACTTTTAGTAAATTGAACAAAGTGTGGCTTACATTGAGCACCCGGAAAAACTCATATGTCATGCGTGAATGTCATGCACCATGATATTCATATACACTCCATACGATTAACAAGGTTACTTTCATAGACGTTGTCAAAGATCACAGGATTTTAAACATCCAAGCATGATTTCAATCATAAATTCATTTACATTTCTCTAGGTCCAAATGAGGGCTCATATATAAACATGATATTTTAAGCATACTAAATTAGTGACAGATTCATTCGACTACATAAGAAAGGTGATGTACCACACCTAGCATTTGTTGTACAACTTGTGAGATAAATGGAATGGAAGCATCATGGTTCCTTTCTACTATGTTCAAAATGGGGCAATTGCTAGGATAGCATAGAGAATGCAAGACTAAATCCTAATCACATAATTATAAAGTGTACGACTTGAATAGTAGAAGTTAATACAATATCCCATGTTCATCAATTCTAAATGGAAATCCAAAGAACTAAGTTACCATTTGTAACATTCTAATACTATATTAGATTCAATTTATAACTAAACTAGTGTATACAAGGAGTTAATGGAGCAACTCACCATTAGAATAGAAATAATATCTCTAACCTCTTACTGCAACTAATATAAGTACACATGTACATAATCAATTGCAAATGGAGCATAACGAGCATAATACAATTCTTATATGATGGATTAAAGGAACAAGTTTCAAGACAATCCTACAGGATTATTAATATCAATTCAATTTTAAAGAAACACAACTACTATTTGCATAATTAAAATATCTTATGCAACTATCTCAGAAGTCAATGAAATGACGAAGCCATGTGGGATGTCCCTCACCTTTTAGTCAAATTTACTTGCTCATTTTGCATTCTAAGCATGACGATTCACATGAGTTAGTTCCCAGCTCAACTCGGTACCAACTTGATCGTTGACTCGGCGAGTCACACGATCCCCACTCCTTCTCCTTTCTTCTTCCTTACCTTCCTTTTTCTTTTCTTCTTTTCCTACTTTGTTATGAACTCCTAGCAGGGTCTGGACCTGACCAGACAGTGAGTCAGAGTCCTGACTCGATTTCGAACTGAGTCAACTCAAAGACTCGTCCCATCTTTTCTTCTTCCCTCCGATCTTCTTCTTCTTTCTCCATTTTCTTTCTCTCTTACTTTCTTCTTCTTTCTACAACCTTCTATGCTAAAGTGTCCAACCACATTTTTGAACTCGAGTAGGTCTCGAAACTTGCTCAACTCAGTGAGTTATAGCAGTCCGACGACTCAACTCGACCGTGACTTAACCCGACTCAATGCCACAGCCCTCAATCAGCTCTCCTTCTCTCCTCTTCTTCTTCTTTCTTTTTTCTTTCTTTCTACCTACTGGAAATCATCCAGCAGTGCACACCCATGCCGATTCGACTCAGATCCAGTCGGACTGAGTTAACTCAGTGCGGCTCGAACGGATGCTCTCTCTCTCCCTCTCTCTCATTTTCTATCTTCTACTTCATTTCTTCTCTTGCACCAACAGCAAGCCTACCCACACTTCTAGACTCTAGTCTTCAGCCGAGTCAATTTGCAATGGAGGCGGTGTGGCTGATGAACAGGAAACAACCCGATCTCCAACCTTCTTCTTCTTCTCTTCCTTTTGTCTTCTGCCTCCTTTTCCTTCTCCTGTAATGACCGACAACTCCGCTTGAGACCCAACCGATTCGAGCTAGTGCGACAACACCTGACTCAGAAAGCTTGGCAACCCAACACGAGGTTCTTACGGCTCTCTCTCAGCATTTCTCTTTGTCTCTCCTTATCTCTTCTTCTACTTTCTTTCTTCACAGTTGGAAATAACCAGGTGGAGCCCTGGACTCGACCTGCGCTCGACTGCGACTTGAACCGAGTCAACTCAACAGGGTGCAGTGGCTAGTGCGGCGCCCTTTCCTTGCTCTTTTCCACTTTCTCTATTTTTCTCTCTATCTCTTTCTATTTTTCGAAGGGATGCCCTAAAAGAGGCCTTAAATGGGCCCTACTAATCCTCTTCTAGAGGGTTCGAATCGTAACTAATCAAAGGATCTTTAGTCGTTTGATATATGACGTTTTGTAATGACGAATGTTAATCCTGATTGTGTGGCTGTGATCGGAAGTTGTGGATGATCTTTAGGCACCATAGTCCATCGGATGGACGACTCTAATCAGGAAATGGGGTCCACTTGAAGGAAATGGGGTTTTCGAATGGATGGGGAAGATGATGGCCATGATCATGGCAGATTCTGATCGGGTGGGTCATCCCTCGATCTGAGGCACTTGGATGGTGTGGATAGGTCCCAGGGTCATTGTGGGACCCACCGAACGGATGGCTACTAACGTCTATAATTAATGGATTTGGTTTCAACTCACGGCGGCGGCGGTGAGAAAAGCTAAGCCATAGCTGGGGAAACCCTAAAGACATAGGGCTTAGATGCTTCCAAATGGAGGGTTGAGATGCGTGGATTCAACTTCACGCGGATCGCCAGCGTGAAAGGTGGGAGGAAACAGAATATTTCCATTTTCACAAAATCAGCCGCACACAGTCACTTTGTGCTCGACGTTGTGTGCACGGATGTGCGATTCAATAGGTGAAACCGGGTAGGTAGAGGAATTATTTAGGTCCTCTATGTGATGAACAGTTCAGATCATGGGGACGCTCGAAGATGGTGGGTCTAAATTTGAACGGACGAACCCAGTCCGTTGTTGGCGGGAAGGAGAGAGAAAAAGAAGAATTTTCTTCTTTTGCTCGGGTCAGCGGGTCAAACCCGACTTGACAGAGATTTGTGGTCACAGGTGCACGCCTGTTGGCGTACACATGCACTATGTGTGGGGCCCACAGTGATGTTTAGGTGAAATCCGTTCCATCCATTTACTTTGGGGCATCCAAATTAACGTCATTGCCCAAAAATCAGGCAGATCCAAAGCTCATGTGGATCAAAATTCACTGATTTGATCGTCCACTAACAGTTTTTAATAATCCAATGGTCAGATCTATTCCAAATCTGATCATTAGTGATTCTTAGGATTTCTAACCCTGCCTATAAGGAAATGCATTAGTAGATTTGATGATCTTAGGGTTCAATCGCAATGACCGAGCGCATCTAGTTTATGTTTATTGATAATTTAGCGGTCAGCTTATTTCAAATATGAACAGTAATGGTTTGAATGTCTCAGGGTTCATCCGGATGAAGATCCAGGTTGTTTTAGTGATCCAATGGTCTAAATGTGATGATCAAGTGAAAGGCCTTCAAGTTGGACCCTGATGAATGGTGGATCTAGTGATCTACGACTCGGATTTTATACTTAAAGTTCACTTTCAAAGGAATATGATTGTCTCTCATAAGGTTCAATAATTGGGATGAACGGATCTTGAATTACAAATTGCTAGTGATTATTATACATTGGGTGTGTACGTTCAAATAAGTTTGCTAACTAGGACTACAATAGTAAGATCATTTTGGTAGTTTAATAATCAAGATTTTTGAGCCTAGGGCCTTATTTCAAGATGGATTATGTAATTAAGTGGGTCACAAATAATTTAATTAAAGTCCCTAGTAGTTACTTACCAGTTATTGAGACACAACTGTCGAATGGGTTTCGAGCTGTCGATCCATATTAATCTAATGATTTGATAGTGTCCATTACTGGTTACGGATTAATTGGTTGGTAGATTCATGAGTTTGGTCCAGTGTTGGATTTCCAAATTGAATAGTGTGGATAAGATGAAAGGCGAATTTGACAATTCAGATCCCAACTTGAATAGTGTGGATAAGATGAAAGGTGAATCTGACGACTCGGATCCCAACCTTAAAGATGATCTAAGATTAAGGCCCGCCATGATTCATAACGGATGCTTTGATTTGTCAATCAAGCAATTGGTCTATAGGGTGATTGAAATCCTAAAAATGGAGTTGTTGATGTAGTGATCTCTATCAAAGATTCAACGAATAGATAACATGTTCTAGGGATGAATATTACACTCAACGGTTAGATTTCCGCTAGAACATGTGAATATTTTAGTGAATTAGATTTGCATTTATACTAAATTGGATTTTTACATATACTAAGTTGGGTTACACAGTAACACCCGATTACTGAAAAGTACGGGGTGTTACAAAAGCTAACTCAATGAATAAAAGAGCCCTAACGGCCGATTCTTTAATAAGGAGGGTGGCAATGGCCAACTCCATAAGTAGAAGAGCGACAACCGTCGATTCTTGGATATGGAGAGTGGCGGAGCCAAATCAATATGGTAAGGCAAGAGTAAGGCTTGTGTCCATAGCCTCTCATGAATCCAGGAAAGCTCCTTATAATGGATATCATGGAAAAAAATCTCAAAAGGCCAATAATCGATGATAACAATTTAAAATGAAAACCAAGGGAATGTAATAAAAATCAGAGAACAGATAAAAGGCATGTAAAGGACAAGTGTAAAGGTGAGATAAAATACATCAACTCAATTAAGACAAAAAGGTACGTAAAAGGCGGAATAAAATAACGGGAAGGCATAAAAGGCAGAATAAGTATAACCACTTCAATTAATGCAAGCTCAAAGGATTAAACCCTCACCTCTAATGTTATTCCTTTCTTGAACATAGGTGGATGTCGAGGGTTTATGTCACGCCCCAAACCCGAAAATCGGGCCCATAAAATTTTCGATTGCCGAATCTAGTGCCGACAGCCTCCTTAGTACCCTATTCTTGGCTCCTAGCGCCCATACGTCAGATTCCGATCCTAGGATCATACAAGGGGGATTTTCCTACGTACATTTATCTCGTAAGAAACATAGCCACAAGTATTCCCAAATCACAAAGGCAACATCATCATCACATATCCACTAATATAAACATTTGAATATAATGCTGAAAGGAAAATACATATATCGAAAATTAAATCTCCAGAAAACCATTGCACGTTCTAAGTTCAATACTGCTGCAACCTAACGCCACCTACACGCATCTATTGTGCATAAGCTTATACAAAGCTTAAAGGGTGGTGTAAGTGTGTGCACAAGATAAGTGCTAAGTATTCAATACAATGCCATAATCATACAATATCAGAAATACTGGAAAGATCATGAATCATACGATATCAGAGTAAGCGAAAATGTACTGGTAAGTCTATGAATGCTATCAGCTGTACCAAGGCTATCCGATGCAAGGCATGAAGGCTAACGGCCATATCAAGGGTATGCAATGTAAAAACATAATAAGCCAATATCATATACTGAGGGAGCAATGTAGATCAGTTATAGTGAGCCAAATATCAGATGCCGAGGATGCAATGCAATATGCGGTGCGAGTGAAATGACCCAGTTAGAGTGAAGTCGGGATGATGGTATGTAGTATCGCAAGCTACGGGGTCTATCACAAAAGACTTCTATCCAAATCAGTCCCATACCTAAATTTAGATAGTCAGACTCAATGTGGTAGACTCCTAATCTCTGGTTAGTCATGCGCCTAACCAAAATCCTGGCCATGCGAAGGTACACAATAATTAGTTGCGCACCACCAACCCGAGTGGATAGTGAATGAATGAGTATAATGCTGAGTATGCAACTCCTGTTCCACAAATCAGTACTATACATCTCTGGGATCATCACCAGGGTCTAGTACACTCTACGTGCAAATCACCACCCACAGGCTCACGACCATGCAAGTGTAAGAGATCTCACTATCCGCTGGCCAGTAGTCAACCAATATCTACTCAGCACAGTGATAGCAGACCCATTCATGAGCTGGTCAAACTCAACCTAGCTATGCCCCCTACACTTAGGCGGGTAAGGCCACACCCCTTCCCAATCGACCACGACATAGTGGGAGACGCGGCCTCCTGGTATTCGGCACTCGGGTGATTATGTATCCACTCGGTCTCGACATTGCGACGTCTCTTGGCCTCGGAGATTTAAGGACTTTCACCCACGGACATCCAAAGTGCCCAGATGCTCGAATCAAACATTTTCAGTGTCCCATCTAGCCATCCACGATATGCCTGTGGAGGCTACGGCCCTGATGTCGCCAGGGCATATAGTAATCACAACACACAATCCAGTCATGCATCAATCCTGCACATACCGTGCGCTCATGTGAGACAATCTCTGCCTATAAGGGAGTCTCATAACAACCTGCCCAATAACATATGCAATGGTCCAGCACATCTCATAACAAACATGCAGATGATGTGTATGGGCATGAATCATGGTGTATGTCATGCATGATCATCAATCATAACAAAGCTCGACCTCACACAATCACAATGAGCCTTACACATTGCAATGGCCCTCATCCAGTCACGACGGGCCTCATACAATCACCATGGGCCTCATACCATCACAATGAGCCTCCTACAATCACAACGGGCCCCACATGGTCACAATGGGCCTCACGTGGTTACAATGGGCCTCTTACAATCACAATAGGCTGCATATAATCACAACGTTACACTAACTCATACACAGTGCATATACTAACTCAGTCGTAGCCAATAATCGGCCTAAATATGGTGGGGTCCATAGAAGGACAGTAGACTTAATCTGTAACATAAGGATCGGTCCTCGACATTCGAAATCGGCCTTGACAATTAAAATTGGCCTCGACAATTGAAATCGGCCTCGATAATTGGAATTGGCCTCGACAATCGGAATCGACCTCAACAATCAGAATCGGCCTCAAAAAATGGAATCGGCCTTGACAAATGGAATCGACCTCAATAATAGGAATTGGCCTCGATAATCGGAATCAGTCTCGACAATCGGCTTCGACAATCAAAATCGACTTCGACAAACAGAATCGGCCTCAATAATCAGAATCGGAATCGGCCTCAACAATCGGCCTCGACAATCGAAATCGGCCTCGACAAACGGAATCAGCCTCAATAATCAGAATCGTAATCGGCCTCAACAATTGGCCTTGACAATCGGAATCGGCCTTGACAAATGGAATTGGTATCGACAAACAGAATTGGCCTCGATAATCGGTCTCATTATTCAGAATCGGGATCGGCCTCGACAATCAGAATCGGCCTCAATAATCGGAATCAGAATCGCCTCAACAATCGGCCTCGATAATCGGAATCGGCCTCAATAATCGGCATCGACGATTGGAATCGGCCTCGACAATCAAAATCGACAATTGGAATTGGCCTCGACAATCTACTCGGCCTCAATAATCGGAATCGTAATCGGCCTCGACAATCTGACTCGGCCTCAACAATCGACCTCGACAATCAGAGTCAGAATCGGCCTCGATAATCTGACTTGGCCTCCATAATCAGCCTCGACAATTAGAATCGGCTTTGATAATCGGCCTCGACAATCGGAATCGGCCTCGATGATCAGCCTCAACAATCAAAATCAGCCTCCATAATCGACCTTAACAATCGGTGAGAATGGGCCTAACAAGACCTAAGGAAAGGTCATAATGAGGACTTTGAACCATCATTGCCCATCAATGTAGACATTTGACTAACATTGCTCCTAAGAAGTGGCCCAAACAAGGGATTCATACACAACGTAACGGGCCATACATACATCTTATTGGGCCTCAACCATGGGCCTCGAATACATCACAATGGGCCTTGCCCAAGGGCCTTAAATACATCAAGTCAGCCATATCACATGGGCCGCACTAATGGACCTCGTATACATCAAGTGGACCGCATCCACGGGCCGCACCACATGTTAAAAATAAATCAGATCGAAAGATCATCTGGACTGCACTCCAAATAGCGATGGAGATGATGATTAGAAAATCATCTGAACCATACCACAAATAGTAGTAGTGATAATGATCTCCATTGTTAAAATCCTATAGGGCCCATTACAGAAAACCGTGGGAGCAGCCACATCCACCGTTAAACATTTATAGGACCCACCGTGATGCATTTTTAAGATCCAACTATTCATAAGTTAACATAGAGATAGATGAAGTGAAGATAAAATATCAGCTTGATTGGAAACTTCCGTGGCCCTTAAGAAGTTTTGAATGGTGGATATCACTGTCCTCGCTATTTTCAATGGTGAGGTTTACTTGTACTTTAGATCTGACTCATTCTTTCTTTCATGCCATAAAATGATCTCTCAAAATGGTTGGACAGTATGAATACAACACATGCATCATGGTGGGTCCACATATGTGGCCCACTATCTAAATGGATGGTGTAGATTAGAATAAATACATCTAAGGTGGGTCCATCCCACATGTGTAACACGTGTGGGGTGGCCCCACATGCCTGAAACGGATGGACGACATAGATAAAACAAATATATATCACAGTGGGGTCCTCAGAATTGCTGACGTCAATGACACCAGCTATATAGTTGGTATGAGGTACCCCAGCCAAACCGTTCCCACCGCTGGTGGGTCCCACCGTCCTGTTGTGTGGATGGTGTGGACACCACACGTGCCTCACGTGGGTCCCACTCCGATGAAAGGCTTGGGTATAAAACCCATACATCAAAGGTGCAGCCCCACACGTGGGGTAGGTCCCACCGTCCGGTGGATGCAACACATGCATCATGGTGTGGCCCATCCAAATGGATGGACGACGTGGATGGGGTCCCACAGACCCTACAAACATCAATACAACAGCTGTAGAGCTGCCTACTTCAAGCAAAGCAGGTGGTCCCACGCAGGGCCCACCACCAAATACTATATATATAATATTAATTATTTAATTAACCGGTTAGTACACTCCACCGTTAGTTCACACTACACTGTACAGTGTTAGCCAAACCAGTGTCCAGCATCCAGGTACGCTGGACGGCCTAGATGTACGAATCGAGGTGGGTCCCACATGGACGTGGCCCACCTGATTTGGATTAACCTAATATTTGTATTTTTTTCCTTCATCAAATCTGTCCCAAAAATGGGCAGCAACGTGGTGGGCCTCATGATCGAATGGTGAGGATAATATATAAAGGTGAGTCATGTAATCAAGGAAAAAGAGAGGGATAAAGAGAGAGAGACGGTTGAGAAAGGGAGGGACCTTACCACTATGGGCCCTCCCTAAACAATGCATACATCGAGATGGGTCCCACTATATGTGGGCCCTCAAATGATCAAATCCACATAAACAAAACTAAAAAAAAACACCCACCTTTGATCTTCTCAGACTCCTCCTTCCATATCGATGCGATCTAGAGCTTCAAGGGGTGGATTTTAACGGTTGACATTGGCTTTAAAGGGTTGGATTAAGTGGTAGGGAGTGGGCCACACAAAGCTCTCTCATGTAGCTTGCTTGGACCTGGGTTGCTCTCATGGAGCTTAGGAGAAAAATGAGAGAGAGATGAGAGAGAGCGGTGATGTGAGTGATGGAGTGATGGGGAGAGGGATGGGTGAAGTAATGGAAAGTTGACTTTCGGGGATTGGTAGTTGTACTTGGGGATGGGTGTGAGTGATGGGAGTGATGTGATGTATACTTGACATTTGATGTGATAGATTCTCTCGGGATTACAACACGCAGTGTTTTTCTCAAACTGAACACGGGCCCACATCTCCTGGCCCGGGTATTGCCTCAGCGTGCTAGATGCGGCGTCAAAACCGCGGCGACGATGCAATCGCAAGGGTATAAGTCTCAGGTTGAGCCAACTTTGGAATACAGGATACTACTCAGGGTGGCGCGCAAACGCCAATAACAGATCGCGGGTCGTCGAAATTCGACTAGGAGGACCGCGGAAGCCTACGGAATAGTACGATCTAAGGTACAGGTCTTACAGTTTAGATCTATAATTTAGAGTTAAAGATTCTTTTGAATGATTAGCTTAATTTAACCTCATTGGTTTTTCGAGGTTAAGAAAGGAAAATAGGAAGGGTTCTAGCTGTAGAAAAGGGTGGGCAACCTACCTCAAATATTAACTCGTGGTGTAGCGAGTCACTCGCTCGAGAAGGGCCGACTACCAATGACCACTATCTCTCTCCCTCTCTCTCTCTTCTTCTCTTTCTTTTCTTTTCTTTTGTCTTCCTTTTCTTTCTCTTTCTTTTCCTTTCTTCTTCTCTTTCTCTTTTCTTCTCTCCTTACTAGACGGATGTAAGCCTGGGCGAACGGAGCTGCTACTCTACTGAAGTCTCTCTCTCTCTCCCTCTTTCCTTTGCTACATTTTCACAATTATGGGGAGGGAGGTTTTTATAGGTTGGGAACGCCCGAAACTCCCGCGTGTATTACCTACACAAGGTGCTGCCTACACAATTAGTTTATACAGCCTTTCGCAGTGAGTCAATCGCGGATCACACCTGATGAAAGATTGGTCTAGCATCCCTGCTGCGGAATCTTTTCCAATTGGCCTTCATGGGCATGGTCGGAATCCCTTAGGGATGGGTTTGAATGGCCCTGATCTCACCAGTGGTCGTGTGGCTGATCCTTGTGCGATCAGTTTTGTAAGACCCATGTCATAGTCCGTACCGTTCCGTTGGCTTCCACAGTCCTTCCGGTCAAATTTTGACAATCCTCGACCCGTATCCAACGTTTACGCGCCATCCTAAGCAGGGTCCCACATACCAAAGTCGGTTCAAACCGAAACTTATACCTTAGCGACCGCACAGTTGTCATGGTTCTAATGCCGTGACTCGCGCACTAATCCGATACCCAGGCCAGGAGATGTGGGCCTACGTTCATTCTGAAGAAACACTTCTTATCATTCCCATCACCTCACACTCTGTCTCATTTCCCAAATCTCCCAAGCAAGCCCAAAACTTCATATGTTCCCAAGCCAAGTGTGGCCCACCCTCTCATCCCTCATCCCCACCATCAAAACCCCATCAACCTCCATCAAAGATGAAGGCAAGGAGCTTAGGAGCCTAAGGGAGCAAGGAGAAGGCTTAGAGGTGGGTGATCCACCGTTAAATTCCTTTTCTTTTGGGACCACTTGTTGGTGGGACCCATTTTTTATGTATGAGTTGTATCATGTAGGGCCCATAGTGGCGGGGCCCCACCATCACCGTCTCTTCCCTCTCTCTCTCTCTCCCCTTTGCTATGGGCGTGGTCCACTAGATCCACACCGATCGTGGACACACCATGATGGATGTATTTTATCAATGTTGTCCATCTGCCTTATCCATGCCATCCAGTGGGCCTGGATGATGAGAAATCACAAATATCATGTTGATCCAATAGGTGGGCCACGTCCATGTGGGACCGACCATGATGTCTGTGACTACCCACGTCGTCCAGCGTCCCTGGACGTTGGACGTAGGTAGTGGCAAACATGGAGTGCGTATACTAACATGGGCGTGTACTAACAGCAAAAGAAAAAAATATATATATTTTAAAGTTTGGGGTGGGCCGCTCATGCAGGCCCCACCTTGATGTATGTATAAAATCCACGCCGTCTGTCCTGTTCCCCAACCTATTTTAGGTGTTGAGCCAAAAAAATGAGGCTGATCTGACTTCCTGGCGTGCCATGGTTTGTATAATAGAATTTTCACCATTGAGATTTCCCTTGATGTTTCGATACGCCAAAACCCATTGAATATTGGGCTTGATGGGTTTGTATAGAGCTATGGAGACCAATGGCTGGGCCGGATCCACCTGATGCGGGCCCCACCTAAGGAAAACCATGAAATTTCCATTTTTCAAAAAAGTGAGGCAGAGATGCTATTGTCGTCAGCGTCTCTGGACGCTGTAGTCAGTAACGTCCGCTGCTCTATGGGCCAGATAGTGGGCCCCATCTCAGGCCCCACCGTGATGTGAGTCGAACATCTGCGCCTTGCAGATGGTGGGCCTCCCCCCTAGCGTTAGGCCACCCAAAAATCAGCCGTACCTGGAATTCAGGTGGCCCACGCCAAAGGAAACAGTGAGAATTGAACGTCTACCATTGAAACCCTTTTGGGTTAGAAGGTCTGGATCAATATAAAAAAAAATTATTCATTCAGGTTCCCTGTGACCTTATCAACAGTTCGGATGGCATAGAAAAATTATGGTGGGCCCCATGTATATGGCCTTGCCAACAGATTGGATGACAAATAAACATTATGGTGGCCCTGGTCCATGTGACCTCACCCACAGGATGGGTGGAAAATAAATAGTACAATGGGCCCCAGGTCTGAGTGGCCTTATCAACAGGTTGGGTGCAAATAAACATTATTGTGAGCCCCCAGGTCTGAGTGACCTTATCAATGGGTTGGATGGAAAATAAACATTATGGTAGGCCCCACATGGGACCCACTGATGTATGTATTGTAATCCACACCTCCCATTAGTATGGGCCCCACCATGGGTATGTACCTCATCTATGCTATCCATCCTTTCAATCACTATGGGATCCACCATGATGCATGTGTTGCATCCAAGCCGTCCAACCATTTTGAAGGCTCATTTTAAGGCTTGAAATTAAGAATAAGACAGATCTAGGATCAAGTGGGCCACATTTCAGGAAATAGTGGGTCTGAACGTCCACCATTAAACCCTTGGGAATTCTAATGGTGGAAATCCTTATCACCATTTATATTTGAGTGTGGCCCACTTGATATACATGTGGCCCATGTGGTGTGGCCCACTTACCATATTTATGACCCGTTGTTGAGGCCCACCTTGATTTGTATGAGGCCCGTTGTTGAGGCCGCCTTAATAAATATGGGGCCCATGTTATGAGGCCCATTGTGATATATGTGAGGCCTATGTGATTAGGCCCACCTTGATGTATATATGGGGCCCATGCTATGCGGCCCATTTGATGTATCTAAGGTCCATGGGTTGAGGCCCAATGGGATGTATATAAGGCCTATTGCAATGTATGATTCCACCAAGGTTTATGTAATGATGTTTTAGCGGTCATGCCTTGGGAGCAATGATGGTTTGATGTCCACATTGTAAGGATAATGTTGGTTAAACGTCCGCATTATGACTCTCCTTAAGGCCCATTGATAGGCTCATACTTGTAGTGTGTAGTCCGTCTAGGCTCATCATCGTTATGAACAGAGCCCATCACCACATAACTTGTTTAGTATAGATCCATGATTCATGCTCATACACATCATATGCATGCTTGATATGAGGAGTGACTGGTCATAGCATATGCCTTCGAGCAGATTGTTTATGGGCTCCCTGATAGGCGAAGTTTCCCTTCATGAGCGCGCAGTCGCGCAAGACTATCGCATGACTGGTAGTGTGATTCACGCACTTCACATTTGTATGACATGATTACTATA
Source organism: Magnolia sinica (assembly GCF_029962835.1). NCBI lineage: Eukaryota > Viridiplantae > Streptophyta > Magnoliopsida > Magnoliales > Magnoliaceae > Magnolia > Magnolia sinica. The sequence goes on along the minus strand of NC_080577.1, from coordinate 44,304,934 downwards.
CGCCCTAGCAACATCAGGGTTATGACCTCCACAACCAAGATGGCTGAGTTTGATGAAGACAACCAAATTTAATGTTTTTTGATCAATATAGCCGAGTTTGACCAGGACGATCAATTTTGATCTTTTTCGATTAAGATGACCGAGTTCGGTCGAGGCAACTAAATTTGATGTTTTTCGATTAAGATGACTGAGTTCAACCAAAATAGAAGACCTTGATTTTTATTTTATTTTTTTAACAAGATGGCCGAGTTTGAAATTGATGTTTTTCGAACAAGATAGTTGAGTTCAACCAAGACGGACGAATTTGATGTTTTTGGATCAAGATGGTTCAGTTCGACCATGATGGCCAACCTTGATGTTTTTCGACGAAGATGGCTACGTTCGACCAAGACGGCTGAGTTTGATGTTTTTCAATATAGCTGGCCAATTTCAAACAAGATGGCCAGCCTTGATGTTTTTCTACCAACATGGCCGAGTTCGAATAGGATGACCAAATTTGATTATTTTTAACCAAGATAGACGACTTTAACTAAGATGGTCGAATTTTATATTTTTCCCTAGTTGAGAAATCACACTTATTGCATTGAATAACGAACCAACATCACTTTCACCTTTTTACCCAAAGGTGAAGCAATGTAGGGGGCAATGTTGTATCTTATTTCTAACCGATCTTAAAATAGCCAATCAAAGAACGACACGTGTATTAAACGGGGAAGAAATAACATGCAAAAGATATGTGGAAATATTTGGGCCACTTTTTATGGAAGTATAGTTGGTGCTGAGTTGGATGATACACATCATCTGAAGATGAGGCACAATTGAGAAGCCCAGAAGTCAAAAGCAGTCCAGCGAAAAAGAATGCTTAGAGGGACACGAAATGACAAAAAGGATATGGAAGACTGATGTGGCAACAATTCAGTTTCCATAATGGTTGAAGTAAAGAGCAGAAATGGATGGAAAGTATCTACATAGCAAGGAAGTTTATAAATAGAAAAAGAAATTAATAGAGAAAATTGTCTCATACCAACCTATGGATGTTGAGGATCCTGGGTCGAGGATCGACTCGCTTTTTCACGAGTTGCCTCACTCGAGGGCTTTCGTTAGGGGTTAAGAGGGTGTTATATTTAACCAATTACTTCGAATCTGCAATCGATTAGACTTTGTAAAAATGCTTAGGATTGAGAATATGAAGATCCTTAACCCTAAGATGACTCTTAAATTTGTGTTCCAGAGATTCTGAGTAAGGGACTGCAGTTATAGAGAGGGAATGCATTAGGCACCCACTCTGCCCATATAGATGTACAGTCTTTACTTCACAAGATCTGACTAATTTCTTAGAAACATCATTAGTTCTCGTGTTCAGTGTTGAGTGAAATATTATATATTTTCCCTCATTATGCATTGGTTTCATATGCATAGATGTGTTTAATTGATCTAATTACATATGTTTTACGATTTAGAAAGCTAAGATAAAAAGAATGATTAAAGAGATGATTTAATGCTCAAAGAACGACCAAGTGAGTATTTGAAGGTTATTAATGAAGAATTCAAGTGTAAAAGATTCAAGAAAATCAAGTGCAAAAGAGAGAAAAGATTGACAAAAATCACAAAGTGAAATTACAGAAATAATAGTCTATTCGGTCCTACCTGAGGTTGGTTCAGTCCTATTGAATGTGTATAGAACAATCCAGTGATAAATTGTGATTTTCAAATATAATTCAGGTCGACACTTAGGTTAGACTGAAGCCAAGTTTGGTGCCATTGAAGTGAGGGAGACAAAGACTTTAGACCTATATTGGAGAAATTCGGCTACAATCGAGAGACTCATTCGATGCGACCGAAGTAATGTTTGATGCGACCGAAGACTATTGTTGATGTGACCAAATGGTAACAAAAGTGCAAAAATTAAAGTCGGTTCCATGTCCATGCGAGTTTTTTCTATTTAAAGGGATGATTTATGCTAGTCTAGATATGAATTAGGGTAGTGGAGAGAGAGAGAGAGAGAGCAATGATTTGTGAAAATTCTATGGAGTCCCCTTTCTTCTCTAGTTATTTGGTTCTACTTCAGTTTTTATGTTTTTGTTTGAGTTTATTTCAATTATGTCGATGGTTGTCTAAATCTAATACTTATGCCTAATAGGTGAAGCTTGTAGTGGTTTTTAATATTTTAGTTTACTTTGACTAAAGTATTTGGTTTGAGTGTTGAACAATTCATTGATATTAGTTTGAATGAAGATTTATTTTTACTTTACTTTGATTCATTATTAACTCCGGGCACATTGGATTCTTAAGAAAGATAAAAGTGATTGCTTATCTATTTTGTAATGGATTGATATGTAAAATCCATTAATCTATCGTAGACTTAGGACATGATGGATAATTTGAATTCCATGTGATATACACTATGGTGCCGTATGTGAGAACAAAATCAATTGAAGTTTGAATCTATTTTGGTTTGTGAATGATGAATTAACTGCTCCATTATCTGTCTTGATAGGATAAGACTTTGATTTCAGTTGAGTTATTTAATTGAATCAAGTGAATTAGACATTAAGAATGGCTATAAGTGGATCCTTGGCACTCTAGTGCTTTGCTCTATTGATTTTCTTTTTAAATTATCTTAGTTTCAATCATACTTCTTCTTATAATTCAATTCTATAGTTACTTTTAGCTCTACTTTTAGTTATAAAGTATTCTAAAGAACACATAAATATAAGTCACTGTGAATTCGATCTCGGTCTCACTGAGTAAAACTCCATCACAGCTCAGCACTTGGGGTCTGCTCAACAAGTTTTTAGCGCCATTACCAGGGATTTTAGCTACATTTTTTTGAAATACCTTAGGGTTAGAATTGTTGTAGGATTAGGATTAGTTTTCTCTGCATTTTTATATTCCATTTTTCTGAGATTTAAGGATACTAACATTATTCATTTGTTTCATAGAATCTAACTTAGAATTATCAATCGGGTACTATCCTTCCAACTCTCTTGCTTTAGCTTGTTTCATATTTCTTATTTTGTTGTAGAGGTTTCTATTTCAATAGAATAGGTTTAGGTTTGGAATTTGGTTTTTAAATGGTTCATGCCCAAGTGGGTTCATGACAACACTCTTTTTATCTTAAGTGAATGAGGACTAGTTGAAGAATTGCCTATCCATCATCGGATTAGACAACACCTAAGATCTTCTGAATTGACTAGAATATGGCTAAGAATCAACCTCATCGTCGTGCTGATGAGCAACAAGATGGAGAATGATGTGCACAATGGTCCTCCAATCAGAACCCTACATGATTATTTGCAATAAGGATGAGTACACCTTCCTGCATAATGCATGAAATGTAGATTTTAAACTGGGAGTGAATCAATTACTTTTGAAATTCCATGGACTAGATTCTGGGAGTCCATGTCTACATCTCAAAGAGTTTGATGAGATTGCAGTGACCTTGCATTTTAATAATGTGACGGATGACATATTGAGAATAAAATTATTCCATTTTTCATTGAAGGAGAAAGCCCAATCATGTCTTCACTCCTTAAGACTGAGATCGATTAGGACAGGGCTAAGATGACCTGAGAGTTCCTTAAAAAGTTCTTCCTGGTTCATAAGACTAACAGTCTTAGAAGGGCCATCATGAACTTCTCGCAAAAAGAGGAAGAAACTTTCTTCCAATTCTAGGAGAGGTTTAGGATCTTCTAAGTGCTTGCCCACATCATGGCTACGAAATTTGGTAGGTCATAAGCTTTTTCTTAGATGGATTGACTTTGCCCATGTGCCAATTTGTAGAAATGATGTGCAATGTAGAATTCATGAACAAAGATCGCGATGACATGCATGACTATTTTGACATGTTAGCTAAAAGTGCACAATCTAGGGATACTTCAGCCAAGCCGACCAATCCCAAGTTGACTCAGTCCAAAGAAAATAGAGGAATGTACATCTTAAGGGAAGAAGACAACATCAATGCTAGGGTGGCCAACCTCACAAGAAAGGTCAAAGCCATGGAATTGAAGAAAGTAGAAATGGTCAAACCCGAGGAAACCCTTGAAACTATTTGCAGTATTTACGCAAGTAACATACACTTAATGCAAGAGTGTCCAACAATTCCTGTGTTCCAAGAGTTGTTACATGAGTAATCCAATGACATGAACAATTATCAAAGGCCCTTTAGTGCTCCAATCTTAAACATGTACAATTCTAGTTGGTGGAACCACCCGAACCTCAGTTGAAGGAATGAACCAACGACTAATGTACAAGGGTCTATTCCTTCGATCCTTATTCCATTATTAACATAGAAAATGACCCAAGAGGATCTATAATGAATGTGAAATGATCAAGAGTAATTCAATCAGAATTGTAACGCCCTGGAATTTCGAGGGTCGAGCAAAGCTCAACTCCTGAGATCCAACGCATCACTTATACAACATAGATAATGGTGATTAAATGTTGTCCATATTAGTGCATTTAAACATGAGTGGGATTATACTAAATCAGCATATCATACTCCAAAGTTAATGTAATTAGGCAAGCGGAAGACTAAGATAGATATATAAAGTATATAAGTGTTTCACAACCTCCAGAGTATGAGTATGTTACCAGGCTGAATATATACATGTATGGTTTAAATTTTACAAAATATCAAAGTGTTAATGTCCAACTAATCCATAAGTCCCTGTAATCCCGTCAAATCAACACGGGGTCTACATGAACCCGTCTTAGAGCTGAACGTAGGAGAATCCTTCCTCCTTGCCTATGAAATCCAACTCCCTTGCATAGACTTCGCCATCACTTACATCTAAACCAGAGTCTGGATCACTTACATCTAAACCAGAGTCTGGGTGGTGTTTTAAAACACTGTCCCAGTGTGGGAATGAGTGGCCAACTTAGTGGTACTATAAGGCGAAGGTTAACATGTTATCAATTCAATCAAGCAGTAATGATAAGACAATACAACAAACATTTCCTATCTACTCTGGTTAATGTAAGAATGATATGCGTAATGATACATGCCCTTGCCTGCACTCTCTCAGCGACTTCATTTCACGGTCACGCATGGCAAACTCCCTATATTGCACTTCCTCACCAAAGCACATGCAATGCGGTGCATAGTCATATTAGCTAAGTAATTTATTAAGCTTATTTATACAGTAAATTCGGGAAGCTAAGATACCTCCGTTTATATCACTTACCCAAACAATGATCCATCTAGGGTCATCAATCCTAGTTAATCACATACGATAGGCTAGTTATAGGGCAACATCACCCTTAATGAAAAGTAGTGGATAGGTAAGTTCAAAAGTTTATACTCGAGGTCACTCCACCAATGCCCTACCAACTGGAGCATTATTTTCGAAGGGAGTCCGGATTAAACGGTTCACCCCAACCCACACTGGGATCGCAGCTAGGCTGCATCAGTGTAGGCCAACAACTCGAATACAATGTCCCATACACCACCATATTCGGCTCATGATTTTAGGTTGCTCACTGGTTACTATGGGGAGGCTCATCACCCCAGCATAGGCCGACAGCTCGACCACGGTATCCCATATACCACCATGCCCAGCTCATGAGTCTTAGCGGATCGTGGTACCATAGTTGAAACGGGCTTTTACATTGGTAAGTGGGACCTTAGATTTAAGCAGTAGCGTCCATACATAGTAAACACATAATAGACCAATCGATTTATTAGACAAGTTCAACTGGTATGAGCGTACGCTGAATTAATCGACATGGAGTGCATAAGCACTCCACGTGGCCTAACCACTGTCGACAATCATCCTACGACTCAAATTCACTGAACGCATCAAATGTGGTGAGACTAATTCGACCACTTAAATAGGAATTGTTACCGATTGAATGGACTACGTAGTAATCCCAATCATACTTAAATGCAGCATGTGAAAACATGTGATAATCATATAGGCATTTAACAAACAATCCAAGTACAACATTTGAGCATTTTATCAACATATTGAGCATGCTACCGAACATTTCAATTCATCCATAAATTGCATTGTTGAAATTAAGATTACATGAAGGAAATTATGCATATAGATAAGGTAATTGAGAATTCTATCTCAACACCCTTATTAAATACAATTCATCAAATAATATCTCATTTAGACATTTTATCAAACACATAGAACATGTTATGATACATATGCATTTTATACATAAATCACATAGTTGAAATTAAGACTACATGAAGGAAATTATACATGTAGATAAGGTAGTTGAGAATCTTATCTCAATGCCCTTAATAAATACAATTCATCGGACAATTTCTCATTCAGACATTTTATCAAACTCTTAGACTACACATTACCACATATATGAACTAAATTAGTTATAGCCTATATTATGGCAAATTCTTTCATAAAGGAGTTTTCATACATACAACAATCTTGTATTCTAGGTTAATAGTCATAGCAAGCGCAAATCATAATTTCATATTCATTCGAACATTTCAACAAACACATAAAATGCATCATATATTCACATAGTTCACATACATGTATAAATTATTGAATACATCGTAACTAAGATCATATGGTAATAATCAAGTCAGACATAAATCATTAACTAACATTGAAAGCCTTGAAAACCATAACATAAATGTTTATAGTCCGCACCTTTCGTCGGATTGCTCGTACGAACTTGGTTCGTATCTTACGCTCCCGTCTACAGAACAATGGTTACCTGAATCACGAAATAGTTAGCTATTTTGTCGATTCCTCTATTCAGATTCCTAAAAAAAAAATTTAGGGTTTGAATTTCTTACCCAAATCAAAGTTGGAATGGCTCGTGCAGCGATGGTAGGGAGGCGAAATGATGTATAGAGTCGTGGGAATGAATCCCAGTAACAATCTCCTTATCTCACTCTCTTCTCCTCACTCTTTTCTCTCCTTTTCTCTCTTCTCTCTCTTAGGGTTAGAGAAAATTCGTATGAGAGAGAGAGGTGGGTTTAAGGTCCTTATATAGGTCTAGAAGCGATGTCAATGGCCCCAGTGCTATGGTATACTTAGGTTATAGCCAAAGGGCGACTGTTTCTAACGAATGGGGCTCATTTGAAGGTCCATTACCTGTCTATGTCATGGAGTAAGTTCCCTGACAATGGATATAGACCAGGTTATGATTTTGGTATGATCGGATTAGTGGATCGACCGTGGAGGACACGATCAGATCAACGGTCATTGTCACTCGATCAGGGCAATAAGTATACGGATAAGAGCAGAGAAATTTCCCTGATCCATGGGTGAAGTTTGGTCAAAATCTGATGGTCTAAAGTCTTCAATTTTGCCCACAAGTGAATGGTCCAATTCACTTAAGTTTGGGTTCATTTTCTAAAGATATTCGCGTTTCTTACACACTTAGCTCAAGGCTCAAGTTGTGCATTTTTGGATACTATTTGAGCTCGATTCCCTCGATGCTTGTCAAGCCCAATAAATCGGTCATAACCTTATAGTTTTGTGGTCATCGGACTTTTGATGTGCAGTCCAAGTCCGATATGAAGTTTCGATGTGCTCCCGAGAGCAACTGGGTTTTGAGATTTCTCTGAGGTTTTAAAGTAATGTTGAGTTAACGATTTTAATAGTTTTATGTCTTGTCATTTGTATAGATAGTGATTCAAGTTAAATCCATCAATTATTTAGTTTAATACTTAACCAAAATCCGCCCTAATTATGATAGAATAAGGTCTTAGGGTAGTTCTATGTCCCTTTTTGACATTTTTAGTTAGTATATTATTTTAATTATTTTTTTAGTATTTTGTCATCAAGTCTACTTTATTTTCACCAAATTTTGTTAAATTTTGTATTCTAAAAAAATTTAAAAATTCTGGAAGTAGCAGCTGCCCAAACTAATAATTTTTTGACAGTTGTCACATCAACCTAGATTTAACTATATTAAAAATTTTATTTTATTTTTTACTTATTTTTATATAAACTAGACTTATCAAGCTTCAATCTAGCTTTTGAATCACCTAAATCGGAGTTATATTGAGGGAGATATGACTTTTTGAAGTCAATCGAAAAATGTAAAAAATCGTAGCGAGGGTCCACCAAAATCCGGTGCATTGGCGGCGCGCCGCGGTCAGGGCAGTGGCGTCGTGTGCTGCTGTGATGTCTAGTAGTGATTCTACCACCTGATATTTGAAACGGGTGTATTTTGTAAACCAAAATGAGTTATTTGACATGCAATATATGATTTTGGGGTAAGAGAAAATACTTTATCCAAATAACCTATTTATTTCATGAGATTCCAAAAGGTTAATGGTCAGAAATTCTTTTTATTTATATATTTAATATTTGTAATAAATTTTAGTTTAAGTATTGTCCTTCATCATTTAAACTTTAGAATTTGTGTCTAATATGAAAGTACTTAGAAAATTTTGAAGAATAAGGTGGTGAAAGGTGAGATTTTTGAAGAAAATGGGTTGAAAGGGGATTTGAGGTTTTAGGATTGAGTTTTGAGAAGTCAATAAGGGGTTGTGATCGACCAATTGTCCAAGGACGTCTAACTCTAAGTTGGCAAAAATATGGGATATTACAAGAATGCTCCAAGATAATAAAATATCCTTGAGAATGTTTACATCGTCCATTCAAAGATTGGAGTCACAACTAGTTGTTAGGGAGAAGGGGAGTCTTCCAACCCAACCTCTACCTAACCCAAAACCATAATGTAAGATAAGTAACCCCAACTATTCCACCCAACATGTGGAGGAGGCAAAGTCCATCACCACTAATAAAAGTGGAAAAATAATTGACAAAAGTATCCCGATGATGGATAAGAAGCCCAAGGACTCAGAAGAATCTAAGGGAGATGATGAGACTAGCGACACTCCATATGATAATGAACTTAAAAAAGAATATAAGCCGGTGGCTTCATTCCCATAATAGTCAATTTCACCAAAACCTCTGCTCAGCACTCAGGATATTCTAGAGGTTCTCAAATAGGTGAAAATCAGCATCCCTTGTTGGATACTATAAAATAAATTCCATCATATGCCAAATTCCTTAATGACCAGTTCTGATTATATCGGCAAGGCACAGAGCATACGTCCGCCAGTTAAATATGAAAAAATGATGAAATGTAATGCAATGATGATGTATTTGAGGAGTAGGAGGGTTGAAAAGGGAATGAGTGTTGCACAATGCTAATGCTTAGATTTGATGAAATTGATTGAAGCTCGAATGGTTGGATGGATGGAAGTATTGTAAGGCTAGATTGAGTAGCTCATATTAGGACTTGAGTGTCACAAGAGACTCAGGTTTCTAGCTAGGCTACACTAGACCAGGGTTGGACTCTCTCTCTCTCTCTCTCCTTGGTGGATGGATGGTTAGATGGCTAAGGCCCTAAGGGATGAAGAGGGATGCTTGATCCTCCTTGAATGCTTTAGAGGTAGTGGATGCTCCCTGAATTTTCTAGATGCCTGATCTTTTTTGAATGGTAGTGGATCTTTGAAATAAGAAAGGGAGGGGGCTATTTATAGCCTCAAAACACAGTTTTCTTGTAATTTCAGCAAAGTCCAGGGGTAAAAGGTGGTTGACGGGCTAAGATTGGAGATTGCCACATGACATCATCTCATGGGTTGTATGATGTGGTAAATGGGTAATTTTGAGTAAGGAGATGGGCATCAATGTAAATGCACCTCAATTGCACACTCAGGGTATGCAAAAAGAAGATCCTACTTGCTTGAGGTACACCAACCCAAAAAGGGGGAGTGCCGTATAGCCGGTGGCAAGTTAGCTACTACCGGTACCCACTTGGACTCCTTGCTTTGGCAAGTAACCTCCCTTACTCATGTGGAGGCCCTATTGTGAAGGTTTCTGCGTTGAGATTTTGCATGGTACCCCAATTGGGCTTACTTTTGAGGTTTGGTTTGGGTTTGCTTTTGGCCTTAATTAGGTGAGTTGACTGGGTTGTTGGATGGGTAGGCTAACCATTTGAGTTGACTAGGTGAGTTGACTCGTCGAGTGAACTCAAGGCTCTAGGGTTCTAGGTTTCTAGGGTTTAGAATTGGTTCGATTGGGTTGACTAAGTTGGTTGGGTTGACTGGTTCGAATGTGTTGTCTGGTTCAAGTTTAGAGTTTAGGAATGGAGTTCCTAAGATTTATACCTCTAGGGTTGGAGTTTTGGATTAGGGTTTCGTTGACCATCCATTGGTTCAAACTCAATCAACTTATCAGCCTGGGGTTGGGTGTCCACACAAGGAAACAAACAAATCACATTATCTTTCCTTATTATCTCTTTAGCTCTATCTTAGGATTAGTGACAATCTTTAGCCATAATCCAAGTTTATGCTCTCATGCTGGACTATTTCCATTTTCCATACAAAAAATTCATCATTCAGAAAAGGTTCCTTACAAATTCACCTTGTTGTCGATTATAAGTATTTAATTTTTATGTGCTTATTTTTTATTGCATGATATAGTAAAAGTTCTTTTGTATAGAAGGCAAAATACAACCCATCTTCGGAGGAAGAACCCCATCCTTCGACAATTGTTGATCATCTTAAAAAAATCATGTGTGAGTGGCCGAATAGCTAACTGATCATCTAGGTCTTGGATCATATGCAATCCCATTCAATGTATTTACCTATCTTAACACTTGGGTCAAAGTTATTCCGTTTGAATTGAGCCGCATAATTAGTTATGGCACGCTAGCACACACCACACGTAACAGAACAAACCCAGAGCCAACAATATGCAAGGCATCTATCCTATCCAAAAGATGAACTCCCATACCTGATGGAAATCCCCGGGTATCAAGCTAAGCCAATCAATGAGCCCCACCACTTGAATTTGAAGGTTTTGAGGTCTACTTTTATTATTTTCCCGTGGTGTGGCACACCGGTTGGTTGGATTGGCCTCATTTATGGGGGCATTTGCTCATCTAGCCGCCTCCACACTATATGTACGTGCCTTGTAGGCGTAGTGAGCCGAAAATTTTTCTAGTTCATGGCAAAAACTTCGAAGCTCATGATGGACTGCTGATTGTACCGGTACCACCACTGGAGCAGGCTTCAGGAAAAGGAGAGAACTTTCATACTAGGGCATGGTGTGAAGGATGATCCACAGGCAGCTAAAAATTAATAAATTACTAAGAAATTCCATACGTAGCATGCAAGTAATTCAAACTAAGCCGTCCATATGGAGACCCGTTAAATGTATCATTAACCAACAAATACTTGTACTTGGTTATCTAACCGTTAGGTTTCTGGACATTTTTTGGACGGTTAAAAATGAATAATATCCAATGGTTTTATTTGAAAACTAGTGTTCACGAATCAGTGGTTAGGATTGTTCCACAAATCTGATTTCTAGCCTGGGTCCACACGATTTAGTCGATTTAATTTGGAGTTAATATCTGCCACGTGTAGCATTTCTAAGTGGCCGATACGGAGTATCAAATAACCTACCCAGGGTAAACATACAAAACAAAGTACACGCATCATCGCCAAAGGCATGTGAGGACACGCTTCTCCTGTCAGAGAACAGGTGCAGGATACGTGAGGTTAGTACTTCCCATAATCCGATCCGCAGACGTGATTTTTCTCCTGCAAGTGCATCCGATATACCCTGACCGCATACGCATCGGGGAGAACGAGATCAAGCCCTCATATAGATCTTTCTCTAAACGGGTAAACGGCTTAGAGATTTTCCATGTCTTTTTAACAGGTGCATTTGTTTTTTAAACTTTTATCTCTTGATATTACTGTCCTATTTTAAAAGGATTTTGAAATAAAATATTTTAAAATTTTAAAATTTGTCCTTGTTTTTAGTGTATCTCTTATCCCACATTGAAGAGGACCCAAGAAAAATCCAAATATACAATAAATGAGTTTTTTATTTTTATTTTTTATTTTAAAAAAAATAAAGGGCATGCCCATCTATCTTTGTTAATTAGCAGAAGAAGATGTACAAGGATTGGACATTCAAGAGGACTCTACAGATACACTGGGCCTCACCTATCGTATTGCCAGATTAGCTAGCAGGAAAAGGAGAAGGGAAAAAATTTAAGAAGATCAACAGAGGGCATCTCTCGTGTAGGAGAGAGGGGAGACGGGAGACCATGAAAAAATGGGGACAAACATATGCTGATCCCTGCAGCAAAGCTAGGGAAGGCATTCGCACACATATCCACTAACTTCAGCCACCAAGATACCAGTCCTCATCCAAGGGGTTATTTTTATACCATCAGACGAGTCAAAGGCTGAAGAGAGGAGAGTCCTCGATGCTCTCAACTCACTCCCTGCTTAGCTATGGAGCTCCTGATTTGACCCATACACGCGTTATCCTGCACTAAGGAGCCTCTAATGTTTCTTAGGAGGTCAGCTCTAGTGCGATAGAGAGTGTTGAGGCTTCGACCATTTCACAATCTGAGTCTTGATGCCATTTGCCGCATTACTGGGTTTAATCCCCAAGGATTGGAGGGTGACATCGTGAAGGAAAGAGGATTTATTTGAGTCTGTGAGTAGGTTACCTACTTCTTTTAGCTAGGATGAAACGTTGCGGATCACCCAAGCTGCCGAGAGTTGATGATTATCATAGATGGCCACATTTCAGCCTAGCCAGATTTCCCAAACTATGAAGGAGGGGGACAGCCCTCAAAGATGGTGCCATTTAGAGGAGAGACTGGCAAGGGAGCTCCATTGGTTAACTCAACAGTCAATGGATTGATCATGTATAAGAGGAACATGAAACAACCAGGCAAAGTGAGACCAAACCTTGGTAGCAGTAGTTTCATGGAAGAATAGATGGTCCAGGTCCTCAATAGCATGTTGGACTTGCAAATGGCACATCTGATGGCCTCAAGGATCATCTTGGGGTTGGATCTGGTGAGGTTGCATGGTGTTGGAAGTTGAGGCGACTAGTCGAAGGAGGCCCTGGCTGTTGAAATCAACAAGGCGTGTCGGAGATGAGACGACAAGGGGATGCCCCGCTGCTAATGTTCGTCCTCACGAGGATGGCCCTGATGGCTGGCAAGGGCATGATGGTCTATAATGGGGGTAAGGAGCAATCATACCAAAGCTATCGGTCTACTGCTAAGAGGGGAGCATGATTGGATGAGGATCTGCTGCCATCTGACGCAGGTGTTGTAGGTTATTGCTATCATGAGCACAGTTTGCAAAGGGGTAGAGGGTGGACCGATGCTGTTGAGGATGTAAAACTACTCTAAGGATCAATGGTGCTTGTTCAGGAGCAATGGAGGTGTCATTGATTCCCATAAGCTGAGAGGGAGTTGTTGTGACTGAATCTTCACAGCAGATACATTTAGAGGCCAAGTTGATTCCTACCTTTTGGATGGCAGCATCCACAGGGATGGCTCTACGCATGACCTTCCTGAGAAGAATAGCTATCTTGGGTGGCACAAATTTGTTCCATGCCCAAATAGACCAGAGAAGCTTGGGGTGACAGGAGCGAGATGTATTCCATGCAGACTTCAAGGAGAATTTACCTGAGGAAGACATGTTCCAGACTAAGCAATCTTCCCTGTTAGAGAGCATGATGCCACTCTCTTGAATGGATTTGACGGCTATAGTAGGGATCATTCCTGAAATATCCGCTAGGTTCCACATGCCTAGTTGGCTGAGGAAATCCTTAACCAAAGCTGAGTAGCAAGGGTCTGGAATGGGGATAGAGGAAGCACCGATGATCAGCTCCCTGTCAGTCCAACTTTGAGTCCAGAATTTGATATTACCTTTACCAATTATCCATCTCGAGTTATGAATGGAGAAAAAAAAGTTTTTTTTTTCTGAGTCTTTCCATAGAGACGAGGTTCCTGAACCAATGGATCCATGTCTGTTCAAGAATTTTTGCGTGTACTTGGTCATGGATAGCTTGGTCCAGAGGGATTTGGCAGCCAGAAGTCGCCATGCCATCTTGTATCGAGAGGCCTGCATGACGTCTGATATTTTTCTGACTCCAAACCCACCTTCAACCGCAGGATAGCAGATATCGGTCCATTTGATCCAGTGATGTTTGTTGCTAGCCTTTGTGTTTCCCCCAAAAGAACCTAACAAAGGCTTTCTCAATCTGGTGACAGGCTTTAATTGGAATGTTGATATCTGAAAGCAGTTGAATGAGGAAGTTGGATAGTACATACTTAATGAGGACTAGCTTTCCACACCTTGATCCATATCTGAAGTGGAAGACTAGAGAAGATACCTCGTTTCAACATTGAGGTCATGGTATCGATTCCCTAATGGGGGTGGTTGACGGTGGAGTGTATACTGACAGTGGGGTGTGTACTAACAAGCTAACCCACCCCCACCCGAGGACTAGCTTTCCTGACTGGTTGAGGAGCTTCGCTTTCTAGCCTGTGACTTTATTCTCAATTTTTGGATAAGGGGTTGGAGTTGAGGAGTGCGAATTCTGCCCCTGGTTATCGGAATGCCCAGGTAAACAAATGGGAATGACGCTTGTTGAAAGCCTAAAATCTGGCTGATTTGATGTGCCCTGGCCGCAGATGATTCCGTAGGCATGAGGAAGGAGATTTTGGATGCATTAATTTTTTTGTCCCGATTGACCTTCATAAGATTTGATGAACGTTAGCACTTTGCGAATTGAGGAGACCCTGTCATTCAAGAAGATTATAGTATCGTCAGCATACAAAGGGTGAGATATGATGGGGCAGTTCCTGGGAAGTTTGTAGGCCTGGCACGTTCCAGATAGAAAGAGGTGCTTTAGTCCTCTACTAAGGACCTCTGTCACAGTAACAAAAATTGTCGAGGCTAGCGGATCTCCTTGACATAAACCTCGTGAAGATTTGAAGAAACCACACAGTCTTCCATTTAAGAGGATTGAGAACCAAAAGTCTTACTAGCATTATTGAGCCATGAGAATCCATTTCGGGTCAAAACCAAACCTTAGAAGGACCCGGGAAGTGAAACTACATTCCAAGCGATCGTATGCCTTTTCCATATCCAGCTTGAGGATGATGTTGCCCCCATGGACTTTCCTGTCAATTCCGAAGGCCATTTCACTGGCAATGGACACACTTTCCGCTATCGTTCTCTCTCTCATGAAGGCACCTTGTTCTTTTGAGATGATATTGGGGAGGATCCAGGATAACCTAATTGCTATGATTTTTGAGAAAAATTTTGCGGATGCAGTTACACAAGCTAATCGTCCTGAAGTCCCTTAAAGATTCTAGGTTTTTCTTCTTTGGAACGAGGTATATCATTGTGCAGCAGAAGGCCCTAGGTATGGTTCCATCCTCAAAGAATTCACAAACCGCTTCAAAGATATCTTAACTTATTATTTCCCAGTAGGAAGAGAAGAAAGCCCCTGAGAATACATCCGGTCCTGGAGCACTATCAGCCGAAATCGTGAACATGGATGCCTTGACCTCTTCCAAGTTTGTTAATCTAACAAGGTCTGTGTTCATAGAACTCGTGATAAGGTTAGGAATGCAATCCAATAGGTTGTCGTTATCTTGGGTGGGCTCAGATGAGAAGAGGTCTTTGTAGAACTTAACCATTTCTTCTTCCATGTCTTCAGATGTGTAAAGGGAATCACTCGATTGGAGTTGGATTGATCTGATCGTTGAGTTCCTCCTCTTAATCATTACCAAATCGTCGAAGAACTTAGTGTTATGGTCTCCCTCCATCAACCGTGAAACTCTGGATTTTTGTTTCCAGAAAATTTCTTCCTGAAGTTGGGCATTCTTCAGCTCAGCTACAACTTTGTTTAGACTCTCTCTGTTCTCCTCTGATATGAGGTTAAGAAGGTTATATTATGCCTTGTTGACTGCATCTTCAGCCCTCTGTACATTTTGGAAAATATTGCCAAACACAGCTGAATTCCAAGTCTTCACGGCTGACTTTAGATTCTGCATTTTTAGGAGCAGGTTTAGCATTGGAGTTGCACACGTGGGAAGCTCCCAGTTGACCCTAACAACATTGAGAAAGTCTTTGTGAGAAGTCCACATTCGTTGAAATTTAAAGGGTCTGGGAGCTTTTGTAGATTCTTCTTTAAAACAGAGAAGTAACAGGGAGTGGTCGGAATGCACACAAGGCAAGTGATCAACTTTTCTATGGGGGAAGGATTTGATCCAGTTCATGTTGAACAACATTCTGTCCAATCTAGCCCAACGATGATTGTAAACTGCTCTGTTGTTGCACTAAGTGAACATTGAGCCTGAGAAACCTGCATCATTAAAACCTAAGTCAAGGATGGCATTACGGAAGTCCTCCATTCTTTTGTTATCTATTGGCATGCTACCCATTCTTTTGTCTATGTTAATAGTGGTGTTGAAGTCCCCACATACCAACCACGGTCCCATGGATAATCTGGAAATGTTTTTAATTTCATCCCATAGAAAAACTCTGTCATACCTGTTACAGGAAGCATACACCACAGAGATGATGCACAACTGGGAGTTGGATTTATTTGAGACTTGGAGAGTTAGACATTATTTGGAGGTTGCAATAGTTAAAATGTGGAATGGCTTGTTGAAGAGAATCCAGATCTTGCCTTCTACTGATTCTTCTTCGACTGTGAATTGGAATTCCAACTTGGCTGCCATAGGTTGTCTTCTAGATTGTTAATCATCGGTTCTTAGAGGATAAGAATAGCTACCTTCTTACTCACCAAACTTTTTAGGTATATTAAGGTTGGTGTATTACCAACGCCACACACATTCCAGAATAAGATACTAGACATCAGTTTCCCATCCTTCAATAGGGGCCCTTTTCTTAGGTCTCGCTTGGCGGAGACTCCTCCTTAGCAGTGATTTTCTTCTCGAGCGACGTACCACATTGGTATCCAAGAGTGAGGCCCAAAGTCAGTAGAGGAAGGGGAAGATTTGTGATCCTGAGCTCTCGTAACCCACAGATCTAGACCTCCCCTGGCTGGTTGGATGGTAACAGTTGGGGTGGAGAGGTCAGGGACTGGATAAGACACCAAGATAGCTAGGGTTGCATCGTTCTAAGGAGAGTGAGGGTCCCAACAACGAGAGTGTACATCTTCTCGTCAGCTCCATCTATCAAAGGTGTAACTGTGATTATCTCTTGTAGTAATTATCTAGGTAGTGACATCTTCTGAGAGGGGGTGATAACTATCTGGTTGAACCATGGAGACTCTGATGGGCAAGGCCTCCTGTCGAGGCAATAAAGTAGGAGAGTCACACATAATTCCTTGGTCTAGAGTAGGGGCTGACAGGGATTGAGACTCTAGAGAAAAGAGAATGTTGATTTGATCTGGAGGGGACTGATGCAAAGCATTGAGGCATACTGATGGCAGGGGAGGGGAAAGATTATGGGGATGGCTGGGCCGCATTCTGTCAGCTGGGGCACTATGGAAGTTTTGGCTTGAGACCCTTTGACATGGCTCGAGAGACGACCCAGCTACTATTGGATGGTCGTCTGATGCCCCTAGGTGAGCCTCATCCCTTGGGTGAGTCAGAGTTTCTGGTGGGGCAATCTGGGGAGCAACTTGTTTATGTCCTTCTACGATGAGGAGGCATCTGGTTATCTCAACTGTATTTTGTCGAACACCCAAACTACATTGGTTCAAAGTCCCAGCTGGTTGTACCTCCGGGGGAGATTCCACTTGATCAAATGTTCTGCCAGGGAATTCTGGTTAGTTGAAGGTTGTCAAAACCCACTGTCTGGTGCCCTTGCCAGGATGAGGATTTAGTTGAAGGTGTTGTGTCGAGCGTTTGCTTGCTGGAAACATGGAAGCTGGTTCGATGTGTACAATGATCGGGAACGAGAGCCCATCAACTTCTAGGTCAAGTACAGAGTTAAGGGATGCTGCTGGATGGAGGGTTATCTTGACCCTCGCGAACATTAAGAAGGAGCTATTCAACGTGTTCTTCTCTATCTCCACTATTGATCTGAAAGGTCCTGCTATATGCCTAATCGTGTGCTCACACCAAGCATGGAAAGGGATTCCTTCGATGCAGATCCAGGTCCCTCTGTTCATGGTCACCATCGATGGTCCCCACAGTCTGATAGAGATGAGGTCCATTTTCTAGTAGAGAAGCGCATATCTTTCGAAAGCCACAGTTTCCTCTCTGGATTGGAAGGTGAGCAGAAAAGCTCTGACCGAGATTCTGGCCACCTCCACTTGAGAAGCACTAAATGGTGAGGTTCGAAGGGAGTCTATTAGACAGATGACTGAGCAATTGGGGCTTGCGACTTCAGCAATGAGAGCATTGGATAGTTCCTTTCTCCTTCTATTAGAGATCCATTTCGATACCCCCAGCGATTGCGCATTTCAGCTAAGTGGGTGTTCATGTCGGACAACTGCAGCATAACCACAATTATCAAATGCACCTCCTATAGAAGGAATTCTGGCCAAGGAGTGATGGGTAGGTTGTGAGCTGCAGCATAGAGCTTGCTTTTTGAATATCCTGTGAGGGGAGAAGGTGTTGCCTGTATTTGTTCATGGGCTACGTTTATCCGCATAATACGTTCCCATAATTTTCGCCCCTGCAGTTTGTCCATAGCAGACATGGCATCTTGCTTATGCTTGAAGCAAATGAAAGCGTAACCTTTGCTTTTCCCCATATCAAACAGAGTCAAGATGTATATATCTACAATATCCCCAATTTTGTTGAACTTTGCCCTAATATCATCGAGTTTACAAAGGAAATAGATGCTGCCAATGAACAAGCTAAAGGAACATTGGCAGCCGCGGCGTTGGCGCATCATGGTCCATCCTTGATCATCTTCCTTACGTTCTTGGTCTCCGTCTTCCTAGCAACCCTGGCCATCGTTGTAGAAGACTTTGATGCGGAATAGCTAAAGGAGCTTCTGTGCATTAGACATGGATATCTATAAATCTGAATACATGACGTACCTGATTGAGACGTCGTTGCTGTAGATAGGATGTTGAGGTCTTCCTCTCCTTACACCCTTTAGAGAAGTTATGATGGGTCTGTAACTTCAATCGGTGGTGTTGGATTGGGGACCCGGCCCTGTTATATAAAGCAGAGGGCAGAGGAGTTTGAAACCCCTCAAAATCTCCCTATGGCTCCACACGAATTTGATAATCCTAGTTCCTCTAAAATATTATGTGTGTATCACAGTTATAGCACTCCACCCCTTACACGAATTTCTAAATGTATCACAACTTAGTGGGGCCCACTGGTATACCCGATTACATTATCCAACCCTTAGGACAATTTAGACCGTTGATCAATAAGGCCCACCTTATAGAATTCTTACATTCTCCCACTTGGGCCACATTTGATCAATGTCAATGATTAATCTTTTGAAATATTTTGAAAAATATGTTTTGATTTGAAGAAACATCCAAATGGTTAACCGATTACATTGTTGGATAATACGAGTAGTGCTATGACAATCTGGTCCATCAAGATTGTCAGTATCGAATCGCGGTAGTCATCACAATATTTAATCTAAGCGAAGTGGGGTTAAGCGCGGTCACAAATACTAATAGTCTTGACGACATAGATCTGGAACTAGAAAGTGTGGTATAAGGATTACACATGTAATGTGATGATGTGTGTCTATCCTTAAGAGGTCTTGAAGCTTTCAAATGTCTCCAATGAGACATTACTAAATTTCTATTTACTCAAATTATATTGCGCATACTTAGAGAGAAGTAGAAATTAACTATATATCAGAATCATCAAATAACTTTATTAAATGAGATCTCTTTAATGTCTGTGAAAATAAAATACACTCAAGTCCCAGTAACTGAAAACATCTGTAGGATCAATGACTCTCATAGATGTTATGTGCTCCTGAAATGACGTGATAGGGAGCCCTTTAGTGAGCCGATCTGCAATCATTTGCTTAGTGTAGATGAACTCCACAGACACTTGATGATTCTGAACTCTTTCCTTTATAACAAGATACTTGATGTCGATATGCCTCGACCTTGATGAGTGCTTATTGTTACTAGATAAGGAAATCAGAGCTAAATTATCGCAAAATGTTCTAATGGTTTCGGGATATGCTCTAGTACTTACAAACTAAAGCAGAAATGTTGTAACCACAATACCTGATTAGATGTCTTATGACAAGTAATTAATTCAGCTTCCATGGTGGATGAGGTTGTATTTGACTGTTTCACGCTTTTCCAAGATACAACTCTACAACCAACATGAAGATGTAGCCTAATGTGGACTTCTTAGTATCAACGCAGCCAGCATAATCTGCATCTGAGTATCTAACCAACTCCAAATGGTTAGATCTCCTGTAGGTGAGTCCAATGTCCATTGTTCTTTGTAGGTAGTATAACACTATTTTTGTAGCTGTGCAATGCTGCATTCCTGGATTAGATAGATACCTGCCCAACATTCTAACAGTAAAGAAAATATTCGGCCACGTGCAGACTTGAGCATACATGATGTTCCCTATTATTGACGCGTATGAAAATTCCTTCATTTGATTATTTTCTAAATCATTTTTGGGACACTGAAATTTTATGAATTTATTACCCTTTACAATGGGTGACTGTTCAGGAGCACAATTTTACATGTCATACCTTTCGAGTATCCTAATAATATAGGCCCTCTGTGACAAGATGAGCAGTCCACGAGATCTGTCATGACAAATCTCAATACCAATGACAAAAGTGTCACCATGGTCCTTACATTTCAAATCTTTGAGATAAGAATTTCTTGGTGTAGCTCAACATCTTGATGTCACTGCTAGCTTAACAAAATGTCATCAACATGCAAAATCATCATAACGAACTTTCTCCCACTTATTTTAATGTAGATACATTCATCTGCAGTGTTTTCTACAAAACCATACAAGGAAGTTACTTCATGAAACTTTAACTGCCACTGACGCGATGCCTGTTTTAACCCATAGATGGATTTCTTTAGTTTACAAACAAAATGTTCTGAGTCATTGGCTACAAAGCCTTCAGGTTGTAATATGTGTACATTCTTATTCAGATCCGCATTGATAAATGTTGTCTTTCCATCCATCTGTTGCAACTCTTAGTCTATATGAGCTACCAGAGCTATTATAATCCTGAGTGAGTCTTTCTTAGATACTGGTAAGAAAGTCTCCTTAAAGTCAATGCCCTCACACTGGTTAAAACCCTTGAAAACAAGTTTAGCTTTATATTTTTTGATATTATCCTTGGAATCCTACTTGGTTTTAAATATCCATTTACAACCAATCGGCCTTATTCCAGTGGATAACTCAACAAGATCTCATACTTTATTGTCCCTCATGGATTTTAACTCATCTTTCATGACATCGAACCAACGAGAAGGATCAATACTTTGTTTAACTTGTGTAAAGGATATAAGATCATTTTCCACCCCTATGTCAAAGTCATGCTCCTATAAGTATACGATATAATCATCTTGATTTACAGGCCTTCTCTCTCTTTCAGATCTTCTCAATAGTTTAGCTTATTGGGTGTGGTTTTGATTTTTTATTTTCCTCATCAGTGATTTGTATATGAGGTTCTACGTGGTGTTTTGCAGTGACTGCAGGATCGACTACATCATTAATATCCATGTGATCTGGAGTAACTATAACTGGAGTCACAGTTCTTTGTTCCTCAAATACAAAATTTCTAATGTTTATGCTCCCACTGTTTCTAGTGTCTTCAATGAATCTGGCATTCCCAGTCTCAATGTAACGTCTCGAAAAAATTCGTATAAAGACCCGAGTATCACCTCAGGCAGAAATCACTAAGGATCGAATTCTATAGAAATTAGAGGAAAATTAGTTAAGTATTAAACTAAATAATCAGTGGAATTAGCTTGGACCGCTATCTATATGAACTGCAAGACCCAAAACCATTAAAATCTCTAACTCAACATTACCTAAAAACCTAGGAGCAATCTCAAAATTCAGTTGCTCTCAAGAGCACATCGAAACCACATATTGGACCTGGACCGGGCATCGAAAGTCTAATTACCGCGAAACTATAAGGTTATGACCGCCTTATTGGGCTTGACAACTATCATGGGAATCGAGCCCAACTAGTATTTAGAAACGCACAACTTGAGCCCTGAGCAAAGTGTGTGAGAAACGCGAATATCTTTAGAAAATGAACCAGAACTTAAGTGAATTGGACCATTTGCTTACAGGCGAAATTGAAGACTTCAGACTGTCAGATTATGACCAAACTATACCCTTAGATCAGGAAAATTTCCCTACACATGTCAGTACACTTGTGGCCCTGATTGAGTGATAATGATCGTTGAACTATTACAAGTCCTCCACGGTCGATCCATAAATTCAATCGGACAAAAATCATAACCTGGCATAGATCTATGGTAAGGAAACTTACTCCATGATGCAGGTGAGAAATGGGCCTTCAGATGAGTCCCGTATGATCGAAACAGCCACCCTTTGGCTATAACCTAAGTATACCATGGCCCTAGAGCCATTTGAACCAATTCTGGGCCTATTTAAGGATCTTAACCACCCCATTCCCATTTCATACGAATTTTCTCCAAACCTTAGGAGAGAGAAGAGAGAAAAGAAGAGAAGAGTGAGGAGAAGAGAGAGAGTTTGGGAGATCGAGGCGGTGTTTCTTTCTTACAACTACACGCACTAGATCGTCTTTACATCTAGCTACACGAGCTATTCAAACTTCGATTTAGGTAAGAAATCCTAACCCTAATTTCTTTTTAGGAATCCAAATAGAGGAATCGACGAAATATCTATCCCATTTCATGATTTAGGTAGTCGTTGTGCTGCAGACAGGAGCGTAGTGTACGAACCGAGTTCGTAATGGGCGTACCAACGAAAGGTGCAGACTATAAATGTTTATGATATGGTTTTCAAGGCTTTCAATGTCAGCAATGATTTATATTTGAATTGATTGCTACCATATGATCTTAGTTACGATGTATTCAGTAAATTATACATGTGTGTGAACTATGTGAATATATAATGCAATCTATGTGTTTGTTGAAATGTTCGAATGAAAGTGAAATTATGATTTATGCTAGCCATGACTATTAATCTAGAATACATGTGTGTTGTGTGTATGACAACTTCTTTATGAAAGGATTTGTCATAATATATGTTATAACTAATTTAGTTTGTATATATAGTATTATGTAGTCTAATTGTTTGATAAAATGTCTGAACGAGTAATTGTTTGATGAATTGTAATTATTAAGGGTGTTGAGATAGGATTCTCAACTACCTTATCTATATGTATAATTCCTTCATGTCACCCTAATTTCAAATACGTGATTTATGTATAAAATGCCTATGTATGATAACATGTTCTATGTGTTTAATGAAATACTCAAATGATTATTGTATTTGAATTATTTGTTAAATGTTGTTATGATTATCACATGTGTCTACTTATTACATTTGAGTATGATTGAGACTACTACATAGTCCAGGCAATCGGTAACGTTTCCCGATGGAGTGGCCGAACTAGTTTCGCCACATTAGATACGTTTGATAAATTTGAGTCGTACGGTGATGGTCAACAGTGCTTAGGCCACGCGGAGAGCTTATACGCTCCATGTCGATTAATTCAACGTGCGCTCATACCAATCACACATGTCAAATAACCCAATTGGCCTATTGTGTGTTTATCATGTATAGACGCTACTGCTTGAATATAAGGTACCACTTACCAATATAAAACCCGTTTCAACCATGGTACCAAATTTTTTAAGACTCATGAGCCAGACATGGTGGTGTATGGGATACCGTGGTCCAGCTGTCGGCCTACACTGGGGTGACGAGCCTCCTTGTAGTGATCAATGAGCAACCCAAACTCGTGAGCTGAATATGGTGGTGTATGGGATATTGTATTCGAGTTGTCAGCCTACGTTCAGGTGACAAGCCTCCCATAGTAACCTCGAGTATAAATTAGACCTACGCTGAGGTGACGAGCTTCTCCGTAGTGATCTCGAGTATAAACTCTTGAACTTACCTATCCACTGCTCTTCATTAGGGGTGATGCCCTACAACTTACCTATCGTATGTGATTAGCTAGGATTGACGAACCTAGATGGATCATTGTTTGGGTAAATGATATAAAGGGAGATACCTTAGCTTCCCGAATCTAATGTATGAATAAACCTAATAAATTACTCGGCTAACACGACCATGCAACACATTGCATGTGCTTTGGCGAGGAAGCACACGTTTATGGAGTTTGCCATGCGGGATCGTGAGATGATGTCACTGAGGGAGTGTAGGAAAGGGAATGCATCATTACGCATATCATTCCTGCATTAACAAGATTACTTAGGATATGATTGTTGTATTGCTTTATCATTACTGCTTGACTGAATTGATACATGTTAACCTTTGTCTTATAGTACCACTGAGTTGATCACTCACTCCCACTCTGGGACGGTGTTTTAAAACACCAACCAGACTCTGATTTAGATGCAGGTTATGCCGAGGCTTTCGTGATGGAGCCGGATTTCTTCGACAAGGAGGAGTTCTCCTACGTTCAGCTCTCAGGCTGGTCTGTGTAGACCTAGAGCTGTGACACCAGGATTACAGGGATACTGGATTAGTTGAACACTTACATTTTGATATTTTGTACATTTTGAAACAAACATATGTATATATTCAGCCCGATAACATGTTCATACTCTAGAGGTTGTGAAACACATATATATTTTATATATTTATCACAGTCTTTCACTTGCATAATTATCTTAAATCTGGAGTATGATATGCTATTTTAGTGTAATCTCACTCATATTTAATGACTAATATGGACAACATTTAAACATCATTATTTATGTTGCTAAGTGATGCGTTGGAACTCGGGAGTTGAGCTTTGCTCGACCCCCAATTTTTAGGGCGTTACATGTTGGTATCAGAACATGATTTGGATTAAACTGGACATGGGTTATGATAACACGATGCACACTGACATACTTTGACTTAGGAGGGGGCGATAAAAATGTAGAAATGAACGTAGGATTCCAAGTTTCACTGACAGGCGAAACTAATAGCTGAAATATACCACGTATGTATCTAAGATCACATGAAATGATCTTAATCCCTTTTTACACCATCAATTGACGGGTTTAAGCTATTATTCAGCAGATCTCAAACTTGAGACACTCCAAAGGGTGTGAATATGTGTGAGATGGAACCCGAAAACACCTCACGCGGGCGTAGGGGCCCAAAACTCATTTTTCGGTGGGAGCCAGGGGGTCCCCCGCATCTTTTCGACACCTCAGGGAGGAGGCCACCACCACCAGGCGGCGGCACCGCCCACGATCCAGCGGACCGCGATGGCACCACGCCAACGGTGGCGCCCCATGCCCCTCTCTAGCGGGCACGCGGGTTCGGCGGCCCGCCCCCCCTTTACACATGTGTGAGGCCCTGTAATTCATGTGGGGCCCTCTATTTTACCCCCTTTGTCTCTTATTCCTCCATTTCACTGCATCCAAGCTCTCCAAACCCCTAAAAAAAAACTCATTTTCCCTCTCAAATCTTCATTCCATACTCAATCTTCTTCTTCTTCTTCAATACATACCCACCCTCCATCATATTCCTCAAAACCCCTCTCATATAACCTCTCATCTCCCTTATTTCCTCTCATTTGAGCACACAAATCCACCTTTGTGTCTCATAAACCCCAAAACTCACCAACCCATCTCATCCTTCAAGCTATCTTAACCCCATAGCTCTCTTTGAGCTAGTTGTCACTGTATTCTTGCTCTCCACACTCCTTTCTCTCATGGGGAATGAGAAGGACGTCCATGGATGAAGCCAGGCCTAGCCGCCCAACCCATCCAAGGAAGAAAACCGGCGTCGAGGCAAGCATGAGCGCCGAGCAAGAAAGGAGATCGAAACGGGATCTTGACCCGCGGATCTCCGTTGAAAGATCGTTACCGATGGGCATCAAATTAGGTAGGTACCGTAACTGTCAAGTGGTATTTGAGGCTCATGTCGATGAAAAGCTATTTGGACTGTACCCAGTAATGGACATGCTCCTAGAAAATGGTTGAGGTCCCATATTTGAGGGAAATACCCATGCGAGTGAAGGAGCAGTGCATGCCTTCTATGCTCATATACGGGACCCATTACTAGAGCCGTTACAGTTTACTATCCCTTTGGGAAGAGAACAAGCCATAACCAATGTTGACATGATAGCTCGAATCATGGGTATGGAGCGTGGACTTGTACATGCTAGTGAGAAAACTTGGCCAGTGAACGAGAAAGGAATCACCGCACCCATTTCCTCTGTGGCCATCTTGAGCAATGGAGGCGAGGAAATAGCCTTGCATCAACCAAATTTACAAATGATTTATGCCTGCTCCACCACATATTTTCGTATAATGTATATCCAAGGTGGAGCAACCGCATGGAGTGTACTCGCCTCATGGATGATTTCTTATACAGAGTTGGTCAGAGAGACAAGCTATGTCCGCCTACATTTGTCTTATATCAGATTGTGGATACTGAACGATCCATATGGGGAGATGCCTCACTTCCCTTCGGCCGACTTATTTGTAAAATTGCCCGCCACTTCAGTTTCAGACTTCATAAGGGTGACATTGCCCCAATTCACATCATCAGTGAGATTACACTCAACAATATGGGCATAGGCCCCAGACAACGCCAAGCAAGGCTTGATGAATATGGAGATGAGATTGAGGAAGAGAGTGAGGAGGAAGAAGGCAGTGAAGATGAGGAAGACAATGATGAGGAAGGTAGTGGCGAGGAGAGCATTGAGGAAGGTAGTAATGGGGAAGAATAGGGAGAGGAAGAAGAAGAGGCCCAAGATCTGCATAGGGAGCCTCCTACTGCTACGCATGATGACCGTCGTGATCGGGCCGCCTTAGAAGCCCACCTGGCTCAGATTGAAGAGAATCAGGCCGCTCTGAGTCAGAAAATCAAGGAGACCCAGGCCGAATTGAAGCAAAAGCTTGAAGAGAGTCGGGCTTATATGAAGCAGAAATTTAAGAAGATGTCTCGCACTCTGAAGGCCCTTCTGTACTGTATGCAAGATAAGGGTGCGTCTCCACCTTCGCCTGAGTAAGCAGACTAGTCACATATTGTGGTCGTCAATTGTTTTGCTTTGTTTTTGGTCTTTCTATGTAGTAGCCCTCGTAGCCTAGTGGTATGTTAAAATGGTTGATGTGAAACTTGTACTAGATTAGCTCACATGCATCTTCTGTCATGATCCATGCAAGTTCAAATACATTTGAGGTAGCATGTAAATTATTAAAGAAGTTCTTTTACGAGGCGCTTCTCGCCGTACTAATTTGAAGGGTGAAGACTTTCTTGAGCCAAACAACGCCGACCACATCAAAACATGTTATAGGTGGTGGACATGATCGTGAAAGCAGCTTGAGATTAGTGACCGGAATGACAAATTCCATACTTCCCCCAAAACAGCCCATAGTACAAAGAGATTTTTCACTAAACTGCTAACTCTGAAAAAGGAAAAGAAAAGATATATATATATATATATATATATATATATATATATATATATATATATATATATATATATATATAGCCCAAGCTTTGGAGAATAAAAAGGGCATGAAGCAAAAAAAATGATAAAAATTGGCTCCTAGGGGCAAGACTCTCCATTCTTATCACAAAGTTTCTCATACTAGAGTAAAACTTTGGGCTCTGTTGTTCAAAGTCTCCTACTCCATTGAAAGGCACAATTAGGCTAGTAATGAAAGAAATCCCACCATCAAGTGAAGATCTTGAAAAAAAAAAAAAGGTGTCTAAAAAAATGGGTGAGGTGAAAACCGAAAAAGGTGCCTCGAATAAAAATAGTGGACATCCAGAATGGACGTGGTGAAAACCCTAAAGGATGCCAGGGACAAAAAGGCACAGCCGCCAAGGGGCGGACAAGAACAAATACCCGGGACGTGGTGAAAATCCAAAAGGGCACCATGGGTAAAAATGACGGGCAGACCGGGCGTGGTAAAAACCTAAAAGGGCGCTATGGGTAAACATGTTCAGAAAGAAAAAAATCACATATCCAGGTGGGCACTATTGGAGTAAGGTAGATATGATAGTTATGATGTTCTAAGATCCTTCAACCATGCGCAGACTTTAAGCAGAGTTTCCTCTAAAGGCTTTCTAAAGATATCGTAATTCCCCAATAATCAACTAGAAAAATTGTCAAGTGATGCATGATTAAGTCAACATACCTAATCCCTACAATCCAGAGCACTAAAATCCAAACCTCAAATTGTACAGATAGGCTGGTACAAGAGCTTATTCATTTCATTTCTTCCATTGATAGTTCTATGTGCTTAAAAAAAAAGGAACAAAAAATAAAAAACCAGAAAGCAAAATGGGTGCACATACAGGTATATAATCAAAAAATAATAATAATAAATCCATCTATACAAGTTGCATCACTCAAACTAGGTACATTTCTATGAAGTGTCCAATCAATAACAACCTCAACCCAAAACCCATGTAAGCATCTACCCATCTTCAATTCCATTTCCTTTCACATGCATGCAATAAAACACATTATCCGATCTTGACCGTCAAATGCCTTAATTGAGGCATTTTGACAATGTTTGATGCATTGGATCCACACATTGGTCACACACACTTTTGATCTTAATCATCAAATGCTCTGATCAAGGCATTCTGATGTTGTATAATGGATCGAATCCCCA
This sequence comes from Magnolia sinica, assembly GCF_029962835.1. NCBI lineage: Eukaryota > Viridiplantae > Streptophyta > Magnoliopsida > Magnoliales > Magnoliaceae > Magnolia > Magnolia sinica. The sequence continues at coordinate 44,276,380 of NC_080577.1, read as the reverse complement.
CATTGATCAACATAATATCCGATCTTGACCATCAAATGCTCTAATCAAGGCATTCTTACGTTGTATGATGGGTCAAGTCTGCACATTGATCAACACAACTTCCGATCTTGACCGTTAAATGTTATGGTCGAGGCATTCTTACATTTTATGATGGATCAAATCCGCATATTGGTCAATATAATATCCGCTCTTGACCATCAAATGCTCTAATCGAGGCATTTTGATGTTGTATGGTGGATCAAATCCACACCGATCAATAAAACTTCCAATATTGACCATCAAATGCTTTGAGCGAGGCATTCTAACTCTGTATGGTGGATTAAATCCACACATCGATCAACACAACTTCCAATCTTGACCGTCAAATGCTCTAATTGAGGCATTCTGACACTATATAACAGATCGGATTTGCATATCTATCACGCATTATGTGGTCACACATGTCATGCATTCACACATGTCGTGCATTAACACACATTGTGCACTTCATTTCATCCATTTTTTCATTCCCCGGTGGATCCTTGGTCTTGACCATCCCGCATCCACTTGGAGCTATTTAGATGTCGGATGATGGATCAGATCCATTCCATTTCATTCCATGTATTTTTATTTTTATTTCCCCACTAGATACTTGATCTTGACGGTCCTGTATCCACTTGGAGGCCTTTGGGCGATGATGGATTAGATCCATTCCATTTTTATCACTTTATGCATTGCATTTAATCATACCATGCATTTGCATCACATCATGATCATCATTTCATCATATCATGCATTTGCATCCATCTCATTTTCATGCATCATTTTATAAGGAAACCTTGATTCCGACCATCCAATTTTTCAGAAAAAGACCGTTTGGTACTCGGGTGGCAAATCAGGTTTGTTCCATTTCATTAAGCATCTCTGATCTTAACTATCTAAAGCTTTAATCGAGGGCATTGGACGCCGTATGATGGATCGAGTTCTCATCATCCACACCAAACCCTGATTCCAACTATCTAAATTTCCAAAAAGATCTTTTAGATGTCGAGTGGCAAATTAGGTCCATTCCATTTTCTCCAACATCTTCGATGTTGACAACCTAATACTATCATCAAGGCCATGGGATATTGTATGACGGATCGGATTGACACATTGATTACCCTAGATCTTGATCGCCTAAAGTTCCAATCGGAACATATTGGATGTCATATAATGGATCAAATCTATCCTGTGCCATACCACAAGACCAAATTTTACAAGCACAACACCCATGCAAACGCCAGAGGGTAGGTCTGTATACTCAACACAAAAAGGCAAAAGAGAGAGAGAGACAGAGAGAGAGAGCATACATTAGATGGCCAACCAAACCTCACAGCTTCAGGACAGTCATCTTAGGAAAGGATAGATGCAAAATACTTTGTTTTGATACCTGGATTGGCGTAACTGCATTCTAACTTGTGAAAAGAATCTTTACAAACCACAATGACAAAATCTAGAACTTGGATGGCTAAAGAATAATCCAGAAAACTCTAGTCTAGGACACTCACAAAATTAGTGCATTGTAATGCAAAAGATTCGTAAAGACGCAAAATGCACAGGCAACTGCCCATTACTCTTGCCCTAATGGTAAACTCACATGAGTTTCAACACTAGGTCAAGGGTTTGAGTACCCATAAGTGGTGAAATTTGACTACAGCGTGAGTGTGTGGGTGTGTGTACATGTGAAAAAAAAAAGGCAATTGTCCCTTACAAATAATAGGCTTGTAAGTAATCCTAGGGGATTGTGTAGCATAAAAAACTACTCTTCTAGATCCAACATGTGTTATCCTCGTAAGGTCACATGCGCAGGGGCTCTAACCACTGAAACATCAAAACTAGTAGATTTCTTCGATGTGTATACCAATCAACAACGTGAAAGGGTTGCAATTAAATATTGTAACATTTTCCTTAACCTCATGAATTGTTTAGGTTAAGATTTTAACCAAGCAAGCTTCTCAATCATAACACTCTGGCAAATAGAGGAACCAGTCGCCTCTTCATCTACTCTAAGTGAGGTGTCCACTCCCTTTGAAATTAGGTTATATCCCTATATCAAAACAAGACCACTTAGCTTTGTAACATGCGTGAGCCCCTTGATCAGAGCAAGTACATGGCTCAAAACATGTTAAAAAGGTAGCAAACAGACTAGATTGGGGTAAACTTGACAGAAATGGCCCTATCGGTGCCAATTTTGACATAATGGCCTTGTTGGGGCCAATTTTGACATAAAATGCACAACCGACCCTAACAGCACTGGTTCTACATAGAACTGGCCCTAGCTCTACCGATTCTGCATGAAACTGGACCTAAATCCATTGGAATCGACTCCGACTCCACTGGTTGAGGTTTTTTTATGATTATATGTGTTAGCCCAATCAGGGCTCTCCAATGGTGGCTCATTTACTCTTATCTCTTCAACAGTAGTTTGGTTTGCCCGAGCCTGGCATTGATGTTAAAGCTATGGCTCAAGAGAATCGAACCTGCTTAAATCCTAGCCATGTGTCCTTATAAAAATGCCTACAAAAGGAGGATTTTTCCTTCACAAAAGGGGGAGGGGATAGAGAGAGAGAGAGAGAGAGAGAGAGAGAGAGAGAGAGAGAGAGAGAGAGCCCCAGAGTCCATAAGCCAAGAGACAGAGAGAAAAAAAAAGTTGAGAGTTTTATTTCTAGTTTTGAGACAGACAAAGATTATGTCTCTTCTATTCTTCAATCTCTTCTAGTCTATCAATCTTTGCACTTCTATTTTTATTTGCAAATCCAACCTCATATTCTCGATTTATCATTTTCTAATTTGTATATTCCAACCCCGCTGCTTTGAACACCTGAGGTAGTAGGCTCTGCTTTGACATCACATAATTTATGCTTTACAATTGCCTTTCTTAAGGATCTTTTGCATCAGAATGCGTGACTTAAAAGAGTAATTGAAAACATTGTATTCTTTTTTTTCCTTTCCATACTTCTATCGAAAAACCCTTTTTTCTACCATTTCCGTTTCATTTTCACTTTATCTTTTGTATTTTAGATATCTAAAGCTTAGTATTATACTTGGAGTTCTTTGAATCCCCTTTGAAAGTATACTACTTGGCAAAGTAGAGACCGTGTTTCACACGGGCAATAACAGGGTGCCTAAGATCTTCATTTTTCGTAACCAAAGCCCTTACCAAGAATCCATGGCACAGATTAAATAAGGAGTCACTCGAGTTAGGAATTCTTTAGTTTTCCCAATTTTAAGGCGAGTCCATGGATTCTACGCAACTGCGGATCTGGAGACTCTCTTTGGCTATTGGCGACTCCAAAATAGTGCTTAGTCGATCCATTCCATTAATGTGAAAGGTAGTGTACAACCCAAAACCAAACTAGGCATGTTTATTGCAAACCAAGTATACATCCCCTAGGGCTTAGGGTCAAATGATGCGATTGGAATGCACATGATGTGAGTAGAATGAGCATATCATCATTACTTTCTTTTCTCAACCCTTCCATGAGGTTCAAGTATGGAGGTCTTAACTATAGGTTCTACTAGATATAGATGGACTTCAAATTTGGGCCTTCATATGCTACTTCTCGTGTCAATTAAGCACACATGCTTCTACATTCTAGGTTTGTGAAAGACATATGCTCTGTGAGTTGTAGGTTATCTGAATCTTGTTACATCAGAAATCTAAGTAAATTCTAGTCATGTATCCATTAATCTATCATATATCCATCCTCTACAAGTGCAACTACAATTGGTCTGACAGGGATGCCTAGTGGATAACCTAGGGGAATTTCTCTAATAGCATTCACACTAACTGATTGTTAGAATTTGCTTACTAATTGCTGAAACTGACTGATTAACTAGGTGCCTAATGGCTAAGCATGTGCACTTTGGGCAGTGAGAGAGGCCCAACCTTAAAGGAAACAGGACATAAGCTCTTCCAATATCTTTAGGCTGAGAGCCACATCTAACATGAAAGGCTACACAAAGACTCTCCTATGAGGGGCCTTGGTGAAATCGATAATAATGGAAGTGTTGGCAGGTCATCCTGGATGGACATGACTATTTGCAATCCGGTGCAGATGATGTTGCGATATGGAAGGATGAACTTGGATGAGTGGCAAACTCGAAGTAGGTTCTTAGGTCCAATGATGGTGGATGCATCTTGCTTTTTCTAATGCTCTCTATTTTTTATTTTTCTTTTAATTTTTATTGATTGGATCTAATGAGTGGAGTATGTGCTTTGGGTGGTGTGGGTGCTCCGATTAGTAAATAAAGAAAATATACAAAATATAAACTGCAAGAATGTAAATGATAGGAATGTAAGTAGATTAGAGAACACTAGAGTAGTAGGAATGTAAATGACAAAAGGAAAAGGACTAACCAAAACTGTAATTGATGTAATTTAAATGACAAGAATGTAAATGGGCCAGTATGAATTGGAGTTGAAGGAAAATAAATGGCAAGAATGTAAATGGACCAGTTTAAACTAGAATAATTGGAATGTAAAGTGCTACAAAGTAAAATGCAAGACTGGTTCGAAACCAAATAACATAAACTAGAACTACAAAAATCTCAAAAATGGAAAATCTCCTATTTTGAGTCGAGCCTTGGCTAGTAGCTACCCACTATATCACCAGTGGAGTCATCATTCTATGGAATGTAGCCCCACACGAGCGAGTTAGCTCGCACCTTAGCATCACTCCTCGTGTGATGTGTGGCATGTGTTGAAGATGGGGGAATTGACTTAGATGAAATAATGTATATTTTGGAGTCACCACTAGCCAATAAAAATTTTGAATCTATGGCCGGTTAGAAACCATAGAATTGCTTATGAAATGAAAGATTCATATATCTCTTTATCTAAATGACTCTTGTGGTTGGTATACTGCCAAAGATTCTAAGGGCCTTAGTGACGGAAAAGGAAGGGGTTAGACACCATTTTCCTCATGGACAAAGTGTGATCTCTACTTTATAGAAATTTGGATTGTTTTAGGGAATCAAGAGAGTCGTATAGGTAATTATATCTATGGTTCAAGTGCACAAATTCTAAAAAAAATAAAATAAAAAAATAAAGGTAAGAAAGAAAATAAAAAGAAATAAGGATGTAGTGTTTATGTGTTATGTGTGAGATGCTAGTGTGTACGTTATGGAAAGGTGAGAATAAGAGGTAAACCAAGCACTCTTATGCTAAAAGAGATAGTCAAGCATGCTTGCTTCTATTTTTACTACGCTGAATAGCGAATTCTTTGAAGACGACATCCTATCAACATGGAGAAGATCGACAGGAGAACAAGCATACCAAGCTCACAGAACCCTCTCAAGCCTCTCGAAAACTCTCTCAAACCTCACTATTTACTAAGGGCCTATTTGGATTCGCGTATGGTATTGTATTGTATTATATTTGGGTACTGTTCATGTATACATTGGACGGTCTTTAGAATACATCCAAATCAATCAGATACTAATCAATGTTTGGATAGGAGGTATTGTTTGGCATAGTATACAATACGTTATACAAATCAATGCTTGGATAAGACGTATTATGTCTGCATATTGTTCAATCTTAATTGGGTCGGGTGGCCTTTTTGACGTATGGAACTTTCTGATTTCTAGCCCAGATGATTTTCACGTTGAAATGTACCAAATAAACGGTCCCGATCTTACATTGCATAGGTACTAGATATCTTGTAGTCGTACAAATTTCAAACTTTTATCCGCGGTCGAATACAACGCAATGAATATGAAGTATTGACGACAACAGAACCCACTGACAATACTCTACCATTGTTCGAAAATTTGGTTGGAGTTTGTATTCGCACGCATGGGATTCAACTCTTATTCACTCCAATCCAAACACGGTAAACATCAAATCATAACTTCTAATACGATATAATACATCCCAAAACGCGTATCCAAACAGGCCTTAAGGCAAGAACTCCCCTCTCAATTGTAACTCTTCATAGCTCTGCCTCGTTTGTTACTACCTATTGCAAATGAAGGAGGTTGGCTCTTTATAGACATGGCCGATGATGGCCATCAAATTCTTGGTGGGTGTTGATGTGGCATATCTACATGTTTTCAAGGTGCTTGGGGTGATACAAGCCCATGCAACTAATAAGTGGTCTTTTCAGGGCCAATGGGAATTGGATTCCCGCTGATTGTTTTTCAAAAAATTTGAGGCATTTTTGCCACCTCACCCACCACTAGCCCCATTTGTCAGCCTAGATCATTGCCACCTGGCCGATGGGAATTTGATTTTTGTCGGTTTCATTTGGATGATTCAAACAATTAGTTAGTTTTAAATGGGCTTGGGTATCCCTCTGGTGCACTTTATTTCCACTTGTGATGCTTTATTGGGTCAATCTAATGCTAATTCAAATAATTCACTGTGATCGCTCGAAGTATTATCTGAAATTTTAGGTGAGGTGTTTACATGTACTTTTTGCAATTCCAACACTTTTCTATTTTGTGTCATTTCAATTTGAATCGTGTCTGATCTCTCCCACTGGTACTTTTGTCGGTAGATATTCCTCTAACTATTGAGGCATCACCAATAGAACCCTCCTATTTTTGTGTCTAGGACTCTTAGATAAGCAATACGAACATGGCTTATTCTATATTAGATTTGGATCATTATTGAGATTATAATAAACAATCCCATGAATCTTGCATGATGTAAAGCTGAAGTGTAACCTTCCTTTTTTTTTCTACACTTCTTTTTTTTTCCCCCATTGTCAATATCCACATCAGCCACCACTAATATTCTAATCAAGGTATTAAACCCATTTAAGTGTTCTAACAAACAAGACCCCCAGTTCATCTTCAAGTTATACAGTTTCCGTCGGAGAAAGATTTTGTTTAACATCTATTTTATTTTATACAAGTTTTACAATTATTCATAGAAACATTTTGTAATGGTTTGATCGGACATGTTGAATAAAACTGAATCATCTAGTGTAAGAAGAAGATTCACCATAGGTGATTGATTTTTCTTATCAAATACTTCATTTTTTAATCTTTATAGGCTTCTTTTATTTTACTTTTATAGTATCTACACTACCTTTCTTTACTAACAATGCTTTCATCTTTACTTTTCATAATGCGTAATTAGATCTATTGAACTTTGGTACTTCGATTATGGTATATTTCGATCCTACTATTTGAGATACAATTGCAACACAAAACACCAATACAAATCTTGTGCAATAATAATAATAATAATAAAATTCTCAACCTCTGGCCTTTGAAATCAAGTATTATAGAAAAATACTTGCCCGATCAATGCAAGTAAAATAAAACAATAAAAGAAAAAGAAGCCAACCAAAACCTAGAAGGGCATTCCACCTGCATTCACATGTCAGCAACACTTTTAGGCATTCTACCTCTATTCACGGAGTTTTCTTCTTTAAAAAAAATTAAGAGAAAATAAAAATTCAAGGTTTATCTCTCTCCAACTGTTACTTTTGCTTTTACTCCGTGCTAAAATTTCATTTGTTCACGTGTGCGAAGCCAAGAAAAAGGAAATCGGATTGCGTACACAGTTACTCTGTACGGTCTGAGTAAACTTTTTTGGGCCCACCGTGAATGAACGTGGTTTATCCACACCATCCATCCATTTTTCCAGATCATTTCATGGGTTGAGCCCAAAATTGAAGCATATCCTGAGCCCAGGTGGACCATACCACAGGAAACAGTGGAAGTAATGATTTCCACCATTGAAAATTTCCTAAGGCCCACGGTGGTGTTTATTTGTCATCCAACCTGTTAATAAGATCATACAGACATGGATGAAGGGAAAAACCAAATATCAACTTGGTCTAACACTTCTGTGGCCCCCAAGAACTTTTTAACAGTCGATATTCAATTCACACTATTTCCCGTGGTGTGTTACTCTTGAGATTTGGATATCCTTAATTTTTGGACTAAGAGTCTAAAATTATAGGATGAAATTGATGGATGGAACGTGTAAAATTCATGAATGACAGTAGGCCCCACAGCGTTTACTCGGTATGCTAAGCCTACTTAATTACTCATATGCAATCGGCTTCCAGAAATAGAAGGAGAGAGATTCAAGACGCGTGTGAGAGAGAGATAGAGTAGGAGACGTCTCTGCCTTTGACATTTTTGTCATCTACCAAATTGTATACAGTTAACAATGTTTTTCTTGCTAGCTAAGTGGATAAACATAGGCTTGTTTGGTTGATCAAAACAAATTATTCATAAAAAGATTTTGTTTAACATCTATTTTATTTTATACAAGTTTTACAATTATTCATAGAAACATTTACAATGGTTTGATCGGACACGTTGAATAAAACCAAATCATCTAGTGTAAGAAGAATATTCATTATAGGTGATTGATTTTTCTTATCAAATACTTAATTCTTGTATTTTACTTTTATAGTAATTACACTGCCTTTCTTTACTAACATTGCGTTCATCTTTACTTTCCATAATGGCTAATTAGATACATTGAACTTTCGTACTTCGATCGTGGTATATTTTGATTCTACCATATGAGATACAATTGCAACACAAAACACCAATACTAATCTTGTGCAATACTAATAATAATAATTTAAAAAAAAAAAATCTCAACCTCTGCCCTCTGAAATCAAGTATTGTAGAAAAAGACCTGCCGGATCAAAGCGTGTAAAATAAAACTATAAAAGAAAAAGAAGCCAACCAAAACCTAAAAGGGCATTCTACCTGCATTCACATGTCAGCAACACTTTTAGGCATTCTACCTCTACTCACGGAGTTTTCTTCTTAAAAAGATTAAGAGAAGATAAAAATTCAAGGTTTATCTCTCTCCAACTATTACTTTTACTCCGTGGAAAAAATCTCACACTAAAAAATAGCTTAAAAAATACACTCTACCTATCTTCCAGAGTACACGAAAATTTCTTACCAACTAGTTTTATCTGTTCACGTGTGACAAGCCAAGAAAAAGGGAATCGGATTGCGTACCGAGTTAATCTGTACGGTCTCACCGTAGTAGTGAGTAAACTTTTTTGGGCCCACCATGAATGAACGTGGTTTATCCACACCGTCCATCCGTTTTTCTAGATCATTTTATGGGTTGAGCCTAAAATTGAAGCATAACCAGAGCTCAGGTGGACCATACCACAGGAAACAGTGGAAGTATTGATTTCCACCAATGAAACATTCCTAAAGCCCAAGGTATTATATGTCATCTAACCTGTTAATAAGATCATACAGACATGGATGAAGGGAAAAACCAAATATCAGCTTGATCTAAAACTTCAGTGGCCCCTAGGAACTTTTCTACTGTAGATATTCAATTCACACTATTTCCCGTGGTGTATTCCTCTTGAAATTTGGATATTGATAATTTTTGGGCTAGGAGTCTAAACTTGTAGGATAAAATTGATGGACGGAACGTATAAAATTCATGAATAACAGCGGGCCCCACAGCGTTTACTCAGTATGCTAAGCCTACTTAATTACTCATACGCAATCCGCTTCCAGAAATAGAAGGAGAAAGATTCAAGACGCGTGTGAGAGAGAGATAGAGTTGGAGACGTCTCTGCCTTTGACATTTTTGTCATCTACCAAATTGTATACAGTTAACAACGTTTTTCTTGCTAGCTAAGTGGATAAACAGAGGCTGGTTTGGTTGATCAAAACAAAATAGATTTCAATTCCGTTCTGCGGTACGTGGAAATTGCACACGTGTGGGCATAACTTAAATCAAATCAAACCATGCAAATTGTGGGACCACTGCACGTAGGTCACTGTCCAAAATTCAGACCGTTTGAGCGTCCTTAACCTCTTATAATGGACTTTTTTTTTAATGAATTTGGACAGCTGACTATTAATTTCAACTGCCATTAAAAATGTCCACCAAACGGTCAGTAAATTAAACCAATATGATTTTCTAACTACGTAACATCTATTTTAATTCCCTCTATGCCACGTTTGAAATTTCTTAATGCATGTGTATCAACCATCACACTCTACCAGAGCATCAAAGTTTTCCTGAGCAGAAGATAAGATACAATTTATCAAGATTAGGTAGTTTGGCACGTGGGTTTCTTTTTCCATCCAAAATATTACCGCTTTCATGAAAACTAACATTTTCGGGTTGGAAAGACTGGAAAATGGAATCCTGTGTGATGCAGCTTCAGCTTTCTGGGCTGCCCCAAACGCAATGAGAAACATATATACATTTGGGCCCTATGCCAATCGCCACTTTTTACTTGCTATTCGGCATACATCCAAACGCGCCACAAGATGATGTTTGGAATTGCACTCGTGCTATAAATTTTAAGTTTCAGGTAGTATTTGACAATATTGCAATTGAAAGTTGGCTGTGCTGTTTACTATATTGCAATTTGATCATCATGTCTGTTTGGCAGGTCCAATGCGAAATGCGATATATATGATTGCCAGATAAAACCCATCTGATCATGGATGATATTGATACAGGTGGAGGATAAGACCAAATTAGATTTGTCATGATTTTATTGACTTGGTCAAAGAGGCCCATTAGCCACGGGAGAGGATTAGGTGAGGCTCTGCCCTCACCCAAGACGGTGCGGCCCTTACCCTGGGGCCCACCTTGATGTATGCACTATAAATCCACGCCGTACGTCAAAAGAAATCTGAGGACCATGATATATTAAATAGTGGTGTTCGAATCCCCCACCGTTAAAAACTTCATAGGGCCCACCGTAATGACTACTTGCCATCCAACCTGTTGATGAGGTCACACAAAACCTGGATGAAGGAAGAAAAGAAAATATCAGATTGATTCAAAACGTCCGTGGCCCACAAGAAATTTTTAATGGTCAATCATCACTGTTTCCTATAGTATGGTTCACATGAGATTTGGAACTACTTCATTCCTGGACTCATGATCTAAAATTATCTGGAAAATCGGATGGACGGCATGGATGCAGGATACATACATCAAGGTGGGCCCCACGGTAAGGGCTGCACCATCTTGAGTGAGACCGGGGCCGCACCCAATCCGCTACCAATGGCCACTTGGCAACTGTGCCTTAACCAGGTGCCAACACCAGCTGTCATTGTATTGCAATTTGCAATTGAAATTGATTGGACAGCCAAACAAAACTCCGATTGAAGAAATCATTTTCATTTTAAAATTAGTGTTCGGATGACTACGATCTTATTGTATTAACTTGTTTATTTGGTCTTGACTTTTGTGTCCATAGATGACACATAAAGATGTCTGTCATTATCATGAAATAGGAACCCGCCGAACAAGTGGATAAGATCTCAACCGTTCACTTGGCGGGTCCTGGGTTGTAAGGGCCACAGGTCAAAAACCTATCTGATCAGAGAACCTTTTCCGTCATTCAAATTGGATTAATTCTCGAATTAAACTTGGAAGGTTGCTCACCATCTTACGCCGTCCACTTTAGGCCATCTATCGTAGAGAAATGTATTCACGCATGAGGGTGATCTTTGATCTTTGTACCCAACAATGAGAGGCCCACCTAATGAGCGGCTCTGATCTCAAGATCAGGAGGGAAAAGTAGTTAGGAAAAAAGGAAAAAGAGAATCCAGATGCGGACGAGTAAACGAACCTCTTTTCCTCTCTCTCTCTCTCTCCAACCTCTCACTTTCTCTCTCTCTCTCTCTCCTTCGTTTCGTTCTCCCAACAAAAACCGTTTTCGCTGCCTCATCCCCACCACCGCCTGACGCAATCCCACCAACCATCGCCGGGAAAACCTCTCTCCGGCGTTTTTCAGACCTCCGAACCCCGAAATCCGATCAACGCGTCAGATTCCGGTGATCGGTATTTTATTTGCCATACTATTTTTTATTTTTATTGTAAATTCGTTTCCGGGTTTTCTTCTTCTTCATTCTTGAAGTCGTCTTTCTCCCCCACTCTCTGTTCTAAGAATTTCAAACCCTAGGATAGATTCTCCGGCGATTTTTGGTCGGATAATTGATCGCGGACGCCGGAATCCGTCTCTCCGATCGGAGATCTGGTCCTACTTTCCAAGATTCAATTCGGTGGCCTGATTGTTTCTCCTTATAATTCGGATCGTGATCTGGCTGGGATAGAGCTGAGATTTTGCGATTCCAGCCGGAAAGTGCTGGAATTTGCGGTTTTCTATATCGGAGATCGGCACGTTCACAGGTCGTATTGGATCTTATTTTCAGGTCGAGATCGCACTCAAAAGAGATGAAAATCATGCAATTCAGTTCTTGAATTCACCATTTTTTTTTTTACTGGATATCTGATGTTTTTGTTCAGATTCCGATCTTATTTTACAGTCAAGATTGCACGAAGAAGAAACTGAAATTACGCTGGAAAACCCTGTTATTCGGGCAGGAGAATTCCGGAAAGTTGTAATCTTTTTTATTGGATATTGACGTTTTTGGTCGGATTCTGTTCCGATTTCCTGTCCGGATTGTACAAGAATGATATAGAATTTTGCTTCAAAAATTCATATTTCCTATCAGAGGAGTTCTCGATACATACTGTTCCATTCAGATGCAGTTTCTATATGTACTATCCGATGTCCTGATCTTGATTGTGCGTGGATAGAACTGAAATCTAAGTTGGGGAAGACCTGTAATTCAGGTTGGAGGGGAGAGGTGTTTTATGGCAAGGAAAGATCGGAATCCACTCTCTGGATTCTCTGAGCGTGATCGGGAATTGCAGCAGCATGAGAAAGCCGCAGGAAGTGTAAAACACCAGTGATCTATTCTTTTGTGTTGGAAGGATTTACATGAGATTCATGGTGTATTAGACTGCATAGATTTCTCGAAGGCATGATTGGTTAGCATGCTTCTAGAAGCCGGTAGATCGAAGAATCTGTTCTACTTTCTGGATTTGACTGTGAAATCCTGTTCTTCAAATTTGCTCGAGGAAGGAAGTTCTGTGGTTCCTAAGATGGGATCAAATGGTGGAGATTATGATGGCCGCCGTCGCCGCAGGTCATGTGATTCTCTCCTCCCAGGTCTTCATGACGACATTGCTTTGAATTGCCTTGCGTGGGTGCATCGGTCGGATTATTGTTCCCTTGCTTGCCTCAACTCTAGGTTCAATTCGCTGGTCACGAGTGGTTATCTCTATGGATTGCGGAAGCAGATGGGCATCGTGGAGCAGTGGGTCTATCTAGTCTGCGATCCAAGGGGTTGGGAAGCTTTTGATCCCACGAGGAAGAAGTGGATGAGATTGCCCAAAATCCCTTGTGATGAGTGTTTCAATTATGCAGATAAGGAATCCTTAGCTGTAGGCAATGAATTGCTGGTCTTTGGACGCGAACTGTTGGATTTTGCTATTTGGAGGTATAGTCTGCTTAGTCGAAAGTGGGTCAAATGTCTGGGGATGAATCTTCCCCGTTGTTTGTTTGCTTCAAGTAGCTTTGGCTCAATCGCCATCATTGCTGGAGGAAGTGATAAGAATGGGACCATTTTGAAATCAGCAGAGCTTTATGATTCCGAATCAGGCAAATGGGAGCTCTTACCTAATATGCATTCTCCACGCAAGCTGTGTTCCGGATTTTTCATGGATGGGAAGTTTTACGTAATTGGTGGGATGTCGAGTGCTACAGTTTCATTGACTTGCGGTGAAGAGTATAATCTACAGACAAGGACATGGAGGAAGATAGAGGGCATGTATCCAAATGCCAGCAGGGCCGCTCAAGCTCCTCCGCTTGTGGCGGTTGTGGACAACCAGTTATATGCAGTTGAGCATCTGACAAACATGGTGAAGAGGTATGAAAAGGTGAAGAATAGTTGGGTTGTGTTGGGCAGGTTGCCTGTCAGAGCCGACTCTTCCAACGGATGGGGTCTGGCTTTCAAGGCCTGTGGGAGGGAGTTGCTGGTTGTTGGCGGGCAGAGAGGACCAGAAGGCGAGAGCATTGTGCTGAACTCATGGTCTCCAGATTCTGGGAATGCAGGCGGGACTTTGGAGTGGAAAGTACTTACCGTTAAGGAGCATGCTGGAGTGTTTGTCTACAACTGTGCTGTTATGGGTTGTTGAGCTTTTATTCATCAGTTTTTTCTTGGGCTCTTCGCAGCTAAAGGAGTGGGCCTCTGCGGTTAACCAGGCCAGTTTCGGAACTATTTACACTTTTTAGACTGTTCGTCATCCTCTTTAATCTATTGACCGTACTATCTATTGTTTAGACATTGTCATTCTCCACTCGAGAACTTGTTTTCCTTTAACAAATTGTGTATTGGACATGGTGTTGCTGATTCTGCAGTCTTCATTGCTTTCAAGAGACTCAATAGGACGTCCCAGTAGCGTCGTTGCCTCTCTGCCTCATCTTAATTTCTATTTCTGATTCACAGGCAAGCATCTCTGTATCAAGAAAAGAAATTTTTTTTTTTCTTTTTCTTTTACTTTTTGCAACTTGATTTTTTCTTCATTTAAATGCTTAGATTTTGTACGTGGAAGCACAGCTGAATGGTATCTTTTTTTTAATCTCTCAATGTACCAGTTGTTCTTTTTGTTCTTTGTTTTGGCTTTGTTAGTTTGTTATCTATAATTCTATTACTTAGTTTGATGAAACCTTATTTTCGTCCTGCTGCCCAAGTCAATGCATCTATAATGTCTGGCATTACTCATTATGCATTTGATGTGCAGCATAGGCTAGCATGCCAACACATGCTCATTTAGATGCAATAAGACAGTGGTTATGTGGTTATGCCAGGTTTAATAACTCAAAACTCAACGAAGACCTGAGTTTGGGTTGGCTTGAAACTTGATCTGATTTTTCAACAAAATCAAATCTTTTGCGCTTAAAATGCTAAGGGCCTGTTTGGTAGATGCCTAAAAATGAGTTTAACTCATTTTAGTTAACAATAATTTTGTGTTAGAGATCTTGCTCTCGAGTACTTAATGTGTTCATGTAATCAGTAATTCTATATTAGTGATCAAGATCTCTTACACCCTGTTTGGCACGTTGGAATTGGGTGTAACTGGAGGTAATTGTAGGTATATACACCAAAATGGTGCGTTTGGCACTGTGGATTCAGAAGCAAATGAAAAGACACTTTTTCTGTGTTTTGAAATCTCATTATTTTGTTGTGAATCAGACGTTATTGCTATGAAATAACTTTTTTGCCTCCCTTTTTTAAGGTAGGAGAGTCAAATGAGTAACAAAGATGTCACTAGGCTACTAATATGCCGTACACTTGTCACGTTGATGATACCTCAAAACAATCCAATTATATGATGCATCACTAAAATAACACCAATAGAGTGATCCGAACTGTCCAAATGTTGGTCATCCAAATGTTGGTCATCGAAATAGATAGTTAAAAAATGTTGTTGAGTTGCTCGTTTGTGATCCTTACGTTTGTGGCCCATCCAAAGCTTGGAATGAAAGTATATCTTTCAATGGGCTTATTGCAATAATTTTGTCAAATATAACATATTTACACTAATTTGGGATATTAAAGCTGATTTAATTAGTCAAATTCATGTTACTATGAATATATTAAAGAATTACAATGCATTCCAATAATAGGCATACAAACACAATTTTTGGATTCCAATGCATTCCAATTACATTCTGCCAAATACAACTAAGGATTCCAATTCACATGGATTCTAGTATAATTATGAATTGGATTCCAATGCATTCCAATTACAAGGTACCAAATGAGTGATTATACATAATTACTATAGACTAAAATGAGATCAACTCATTTCTCTGTGTCTACGAAACAGGGCCTTAGGCTGTACTATTATTTGTTCAGAACATAGTACATGATTGAAATTCTCAATACTTGAGAGTTATTTTATTTTTTATTTTTCTATTTCTACAAAGATGAAGTGATGATCTTAGTTCGGTGGGAGTCTTGATTGAATCAACTGAGTGAGTTTTTCAATTGTACTCAATATTTAGACGGTGGTATATGGTATCCTGTTGGTGGATGACATGGCGGATTCAGGTCTATAATCTTAGATACATGCGGCTTCATGGTTAAATCATCATTAAGTAACACTCAATCTTGGATTTTATAACATGTTCTAGCACTCCTGGGAAATTTATTCAGCCATTCTATGTTTCTCTTGTGCATTTGCATGAGATGCTTGTGGTCAAACCTTTCGATCCCTCCCATTTCTCTCAATTTTAGTTACCGATTGCCTACTTTTTGTCTCTGGCTACAAGTTGTTGGATACATTTGCCACTTGAGTTCTTCCATAGTGGCAGTCGTTTAGCCATCATACACGGTCAGAAAATGCTGGCTCATTATCGTTGTTGTCTTGTACTTGCATAATCTTTCACTGAAGCTGCATTTCTGCTTCTCAATCTTGCTATATTTAGACAAGGTTCTTGCTACTGACCTTTATACTGCTGTCTAACTACTATCACTTGCTTATATACTTGGGGACTGTGTGACCTGAGTATGGGTGTGGGTATCAAGAATCTTAAGGATGGTAAGATGGTTCCTCAAAATCTAAATTCTCAAGATGTGAGTACGACTAGGTTTGGTGACTGCTCATAAGAGTAGAAATGCTAACATAGTTTTTGAGACGATGCATGCTAACGTACCTCCCTAACAATCACAGAAGTTGAATTTATAGCCCAATTTGTATCGTCCACTGCAGATTCTGAACATCTACTAGCTCTAGAGTTTGAAATCTAAGTTGATTTTGGTTTCAAATCTCGCCGGAAGGGGTCCCTGATCATTAACCTCATCTAAGTATCCTTGTCGGGAACTCTAGCTTCTCCAATGCACCCCCCACCCCACCCCCTCCAGCTGGTCATAGAACCTCTGCCAATCCACCATTTAAAAGCCAAGTGCTGGGTTCATGGCTAATTCTAAGAGCCTGGGTGAAAGAGGAATGATATCCACTGTGCCGCCAATCATAAGACTTTTGCCTATCTACTGTTTAAAAGCCAACCTCGAATTGCTATGAGAAAGTCTAAGATGGTGGTGATGATGATGATATTATGTAACATTTATTGCATATCATTTGCATTCATATTATTAATTTATGAACTAGTTATGTAGGAGCAAAGCCACACAGGTATGAAAGTGTCATCTTAATGCAAGTGATGCTGCTGGGTACCATTGAAAATATGCAAGGAAGTTTGTGCAGACGCATACTTTAACATCCCATTCCTTTTCATTCTATAATTTTATATGCTTATGCTTGATAAGGAAAGTTCAAGTCTATTCTCGACAAGGTTTAAAATATCATTATTGGGGACGTATTTGGCCAACTCAGAAACTGCTCTTACATTTAATATCGGTCTCATTATATCTTGGAGGGTTGGATACGAACCCAGACCCACTTTTATCTAGGTAACTATTTTTTCCTCTGTACTCTTTTGCCGTTGTTTTTGTAATTGTTAGTTTGAGATCAAAGGTTACCTGGATCGTGGGTTGCTTTAGTGTGTGCTATGGGAATGGATATGTGATATGCCACTGCACTATAGTTTTCAATCACCACCACCACCACCATCATCATCATAAGCCTTATCCCAATTAATTGGGGTCGGGTACACCAATTCTCTTCTGCAATTCCACTCTATCAAGGATCACATCAAATCTTACTACCTCTGCACCCACGTCCTTTTAGGGCTTCCACTTGCCCTATTGAGCCTTTAACTTGAACCAAGTCATCGCCTCTAACTGGTGTAGTTCTTGGTTTCTGTTGCACATGGTGAAACCATCAAAGTCTACTTCCCTCGTCTTAATACCTGTTAGTGCTACTACTAAGTTCCCTCAAAAGCATTAATTTCTACTTGCATCCTACCTCATCTTGCCAGTTATCAATCTTAACATCCTCATTTCAGTTGCACTCATCTTGCTATGTTTTAGTGCAATATAGTTTTGTATATGAATCCATATTACAATTTATATATGAAATGTTAAATGTTATCATTATTATACTGTCAAATCAAGTTTCAACCACAACCTGAGTCTCAGTCAGGTACTGTTATCACTTTATATATATTTAAAATGATTATGCCATAATCAGAATTTCAAGTTCTTTCAAGTGCTCAATTGAGGTTTTCAGGTTTTAAGGATTCTCCTTCCTCGTTACTCATTCCTGTTCCTGACCGGTTCGAATCAATCCTGCCGTGTTTTCTACTTCTTGAATTCTGTATCAAATATTTATAGTATAGAACTCTTTTCAAGTCTTTTATGGAGTCAGCTAGTCAAAATAATAAGATTTAACAGTCCCTTTGTCAGTACCATAATTAAATGTTTAACTTGTGAGATGGGGATCTCCTGATTTTTACCGTCATTTCCACACCTTAGATCCATGCAACTCCGGTTGCTAGCAGTTACCAAGTGACCGCCACTTCAATGTTAGAACACTTGCCTAGGGTACATTTGGTTGTTTGGCAACTTCAGGGTGGATGGAGTGCGTTCTGCCCAAACTGCTACCTGGTTAACTTCAAATCTGGCTCAAGTCTGCTGTGGATGGCTGCTGCGGGATGGAATTTTTTTCGAATCTGGATAGATATTGGAAAACTCAGACAGAACCAAAAGCCTGTCTTAAAACACCATCTTTTTGATAGCTAATTCTGCCAATTCGTTTAGCAGATTTCCAAACGCAGCCTATGTTATGAGGTGGGGACACTGATCTATTAATTCCATCTCCACACATCTGAGAATCTGGGATCCAAGCCCACAAACAACAGTAGTTTCCTAAGGTGCATGGTACTTTGTAAGCATCAAGAGGAATTATATGATTCTGATTCCCAACTGTATGGTCATTTGACTCCTGATTTTCAGTTCGTGCCAGCAGGGCACATGGTTTGGTGATTCAGACCATTGGTTTATTTGGTCCCACCATGATCAGCCATACACAAAAAATCTCCTAGATTGGAAGATGTAGCTACCAATCTTGGGATTAATTATTATTATTATTCTTCTGAATGTGGCCAGTGCTGTATTCCTTTGTACAGAAATTCATGGATTTAAGACTCGGACGAGTCTCATAGGACCTGTTCAAGTCAACTCCGACTTGATTGGACCCGATCTGGTTTGATGCCATGAGTCACCTGTGACTCGGGCGAATTGGGCCAATTCGCCCCGAGTTGGTCGAATCAAGGCCCAAAGAGTCGGTAGATTGAGTGGCTGAATCTTTTAATCATTTGCACAGATTGAACGGTCTGGACTATCATGTTGAGGAGATTTCCTAGGCATGGTACGTCCATTGTGGGCCCCATCATATACATAGACTTAAGCATACTTGCCCATTCCCGGTCCAGGATCATATCGTCCGGTATGAAAAAGCACTTGTAACTATTCCATCTACTTCTGCATCATACCTGCCTTCTCTACAGCATTTCTTGCGGTTACCTGGTAATAATGGAAGTTGTTGATACTGCTTACAATCTAGGGCAAGTTAATAGGTACTCTCTGGGAGTGCGATAATTTGTACTCCTGCACTATGATAATGTACTCTTCGCATGCATGTAACCGTCCAAGGCGTAGGCCCAGTGTCGATTGGTTGGTACCCTTATGTTCATCATATACAAAAGATCAGCCGGATAAGGTAAAAAATCTCAAATAGGTCACATCAAGGGGAAGAATGCAATTTTTATTTTTATTTTTTCTGAAACTAAGTTCACATTGTGTGGCTCGCCTGAGTTTTGGATCAGGCTAGATTTTGCATCTTCTCTTCATGTTGGTGAGTTACACTTGATTAACAGGTTTGATGAAAGATACACACAGTGGTTATTCTAAACATGGACACAAGGTTGGCATCCCATCCTCATTGTTTCCTGTGGTGTGGCCCACCTGAGTTGTGGATCTTGATGATTTTTGTAGAGATGGTCTAACGTGGAAGAGAGAACCGAATGAATGGAGTGGATTTTCATATACAAGATGGTTGCGCCGTAGAGAACAAGTGTTTTGTGCCTCGTCTAAAACAGGTGTTGTAGACGATTCGGGTCCAGCAATTACATGGTAATGGACGGTGCATGCACATGACCTTTGTGGTCTGCATGTGTCCGCAGGCATGCATGGGCATGCTGGTGACTATCCACATGCGGGTTATCTGCAATGCAGTGTTTGTCATGTTACCATGATGGGTAACTATCAAGATCCTATTATCCAATGCTCGGCCCGAGAGAGTGTCTTCAGCACGGTCGCGGAGGAAGCGGATTTCATAGCGAGTAACTCACTACGCTTAAGCGTACTGAGTAAACTCTGTGAGGTCCACCATGATTTATGTATCTTATCCCCTCTGTGCATCCATTTTACTAGATAATTTTAGGGTTTGAGCCCAAAAATGAATCATATAAAATTTTCAAATGGACTACACTATAGGAAACACTTGAATTGAATGTCTACCGTTGAAAAGTTCTTGGGGGCCATAGAAGTTTTGGATCAAGCTTATATTTGTGGTTTCCCTTCATCCATGTCGGTATGATCTTATGAACAGGTTGGATGACAAATAAACATCACTGTAGGGCCTAGCAAGGTTTCAACGGTGGAAATCATTATCCTCATTATTTTCCGTGGTATGATCCACTTGATCTTTGGATATGCTTCAATTTTGGCATCGACTCCTTAAATTTGATGGATGGACTGGCCAACTGCGTTTACTAAGTACGATAATAGCGTACAAGTTCCTGTGCCGGGAACTTAGGTGGGGCGTTTACTAAGTACGATAATAGCGTACAAGTTCCTGTGCCGGGAACTTAGGTGGGGCCTGCCTTGATGTTTGTCAGAAATCCACCACGTCTATCCCTCTTTTGAACTCATTTTAGGAGACATGACTAAAAGTAAGCAGATGGAAGGTGGGTTCCTACCGTTGAAACATCCCTGAGTCGACAGTCATGTTTACATGCCATCGATATCATTCATAAGGTCATTCCTAATAAACTCAAAACACAAATATTAGCCTGATTCGAAACTTCTGTGGCCCCACAGATAATTCTACTGTGAACTTTAAATCCTTAAGTTTGCGGCCCACTTGAGTATTGGATCAGGCTCATTTTTTGCCTCATGTTCTAAGATGATTTCAAAAAAATGGATGGACTTATTTCAAAAAAATAGATGGACAGGTGGATTACAAACATCATGGTGGGCTTCACTTACAGCGCAGTAGCTTCCTACAAAAGACTTCAACAGGAAATTCGCGTCCTTACGACACTGGGCGCGGATTTGGTACTACCCCCGCCGTTCGAGCTCAGGATAGGCTGGGCTCCGAGGGCCCTCAGTGATGTACGAAGTTCATCCACACTGCCATCCATTTTGACATGTCATTTTAGAACACGAGGCTAAAAATATGGAAGATCTAAGGCTCAATTGGATCACACAGTGGGGATTAAATTCCTAACATTGAAAATTTTTTGGGGACCACAAAAGTTTTGGATCAAGATGATATTTGTTTTTTCACTTCATTCAGTTGTATATGATCGCATCAACATTTGGATGGTAAATAAAAAACACAGTGGGCCATAAGAAGGTTTCTATGGTAGGCGTTCTTCACAGCGCTTCTTCCCGTGGTGCGGTATACTTGAAGCTTGGATCAGACTTATTTTTGGGTTAATAATTTAAAATAATATGGCAAAAATAAATAAATAAAATAAATAAATGGACGGTGTGGATAAAAGTCATACATAACGGTTGCTCCTTAATGGCCCCTCAAAGCCTCTGCCTGTCCCAAGCTCGGAACAGGCGGGGTAGTACCCGATAGGCGCCCCTTCACCACCCGGACGTGGTTTGGCTAGTGACGCTGCCACCAGCAAGGTGGCTAGTGGTCGGTGCTATGTGGACCACACCATGAGGTATGTGTTTTATCCACTGCGTCCATCCATTTTTTAAGATAATTTTAGTGCTGATCCCAAAAGATGAGGTAGATCTAAATCTCAGGTCGACCACACCATGGGAAAATAGTAATGATTGAATGTCAACCATTAAAAACCTGCTAGGCGGTTATTTGACATCTAACCTGTTGGTCAGGTCATACAGACTTTGATGAAGGGAAAAAATATGTATCAACTTGAAATAAAACTTTTGTGGCTCCGAGGAAGTTTTTAATGGTGAGAGTTCAATCAACACTGTGAGGTGCACTTGAGATTTTTATCAACCTCATTTTTGGGTTAATATCATAAAATTATATGTAAGAATGGATGGACGGCATGGATGAAACACATACATCATGGTGACGCCCACAGAGCACCGACCACTGGCAGGGTGAGGAGCCGATCCGTTTCCTCGGCACCTCGCGTCTTTCGGGCGCGGATTTCCTGCGAAAGTTCCTGCGCAAGGATGTTTTTGAAAATTCCACACCGTTCATCCTGTTTGAAAGCTCATTTTAGGACTTGCGACAAAAAATTATGTGTATCCAAAACTTAAATGGGTCACACGAAAGGAAACAGTGGGGATTCCGTGTGAATCGTTGAAACATACTTGGGACCATAAAATTTTTATGTCAGTCATTTTTTTAGTGTTCTCACTTCATCCCAGTGGTAATGACGTTATAAACGGTTTGGATGACATATAAGCATAAGTTGGAGACCAGGAAGGTTTCAACGGTAGGAATTTCTTTCCCCAATTTTTCCTCTCGTGTGACCCACATGAGTTTTGGGTACAACTCATTTTTTTGTCTCATTTCCATGAACGAGCACTCAAAACGGATGGACGGGTGGATTTATCACAAACATCTCTGTGGGCCCTACCCAGCATCCTTGCGCAGCTACTTCGAAATCGGATTGCGTACTGAGTTACTGTACCCTTTTATCGTACTGAGTAAACTCAGTTGGGCTCACTGTACATGTATGTGGTTTATCCACACCATCCATCCATTTTTCCTGATAATTTTAAGGGTTGATCCCAAAATTGAAGTAAATCCAAAGCTCAAGTGGATCATGCCAAAGGAAACAGTGTGGAATGATGATTTCCACCGTTGAAACCTTCCTAAGGCCCACAGTAATGTTTATTTGTCATCTAACTTGTTCATAAGATTACAAAGATATGGATGAAGAGAAACCACAAACATAAGCTTGATCCAAAACTTCTGTTCTCTCCAAGAATTTTTCAATGGTAGAGGTTCAATTACACTGTTTCCTGTGGTGTGGTCCACTTTAGCTTTGTAATGCTTCTTTTTGGGGCTAAAACACTAGAATTATCTGTTAATTTCGATTAACGGAGTGGATAAAATAAATAAATAACAGTGGCTCAGTACGCTACGGGTACTGAGTTACTCAGTACGCAATCCGCTTCCAGCAACTTCATGCCGCGTCCAGGTTTTTCTTTACACGTCGGACCCATTACTCCGAGATGCACACCTTGGTATGATGGGCTCTGCTATGGATGGCCCACGCAACTAAAATACTTGAGATTGGAAGATAATAGACATGGAATGTTTGGCCTTTTTCCTGGTGTGGACTGTTGTACGTTTTCCGGCCACCAAGTGAAGGGCTGGGATTATCCGATCTGGGTTATCCGATCTGGGCGATTTTTGGCGCATGGTCCATCCACGGTGGGGCCCATCATATGGTTCGGATCATCGAACCATGGGGCCCACTTTTACAAACTGAGAACTCCGAGCACACTGTAGAAAGCGTAGGGGAGCGCTGTACATACATACCTCGGGAATCAAATAAAAGGATCAGATATGAGGAGATTGCATGACGAGACACTTTCGTGTTTCACGTGGACCCGCTCACCATCATTGGTCGTGTAACCAACGCAATGAAAAATTCGATAATGACGACTGGTCCTTCGTGTGCTGGAGCACCTCAATCCGCACAGGTGCGATGGTCCAGCAATGCGGTCAGTTTATTTGATGGGCCCCACCTTGGATCTGGGGATGGCCCGAAATCTCTCAAACAATAATCTGGCCGGGGAAGGCAAGAAATTGGATGCGTTATGTTGATGCAAAAATCTGCTTAGCCCCTCTTTGGATCTGTTCACCTGCATAAGGAATAGATAAGGAAGACTCGGGCGGGATCAGGAACCTTCCGATGCATAATTCAGCTGCAGAATCTAGGTCTAGTTAAATATTAAGGCTTTAGGGTTAAAGATAGTGCGTACCTTTTACCATTGGAGGGCTTTCTATTTATAGTTGAGGAGATGTGGTATTATGGAATGGAATTCCCCGTTGAGTTGAGGGATCCCCCGAGATCCTCAAAGAGGATCTTGGGATCACGATTGTGTCATGGATGAATCCCATGATCTTCGGAGAAGATTTCGGACCTATCTTCCTTAGATAAAGTCGGATCATCCAGAACTGACATAGAGATGTTAGTTAGAAGCCGAGCTTAATTGGACTGACCTTCCTTTGAGGTCGGACCTAGGAAATAGCCGTGCACCGGAGACATGCTGAATATTGTCCTAGGACATGAGGGAGCTCATCCATGTATGCCGAAAAAAGTGATGGCCTTCCATTTATAAAGAAAGTCCTTGTGATGTCTAATTTTTATAACAGTTAACTTATTCACGAGTCCTGATAGCCTCTTCTTATTACTTTTGCACCAGTCTACCAATCCAGAGAGAAGTAAAGGATCTGGGCCTTGCCGACCTTGAGGTGCTAACCTTTAGTGCCGACCTAGGTCATACCGACCTACCTACTTAGTCAGGTGGCTGGGCTTCATTTGGGTTTGTAGTACTTTCTCCATCGAACTCGATCTTAACCCTTGGGCTTTGGAACCATTTGTTGAGTTGGATACGTGGGTTTCTAACCCAACCTTTCTTTTGTGGGTCGATCCATTTTCCCTATAACAATAAGCCCCCTACTTCCAAGTCCGTAGAACGGGCTTGAGAAGTAGGTCGGACCTGGTCAGGTTGGATTATTATTGCTCGAGATGTCGGGTCGTCCCGCCATTAATGTTGAATAAGGTGGTAGGTCCAAGTATTGAGGTGTATCAGTAATCATGGTACGATGCTATCAAGGCAGCATGTCAAGGCTCGAGGTCACATGGGCTGTCAAGGCGCCTTTTTAGCGCCTAGCGAATGAAGTGTTGACGCGTGGCCTGACCTTAGTCATGGAGTCGTACGGCGAGTGGGAGTGCGCCATGTGTCAAAATGGTAGAGCAGAGGAGCCGCTTTTCGGTCATGCATTGATTGGGAGCAATAAATGCTCGTACACGTGGCTCCCCTATAAAAGGGGATGCCCTAATCGTCGGGTGGGGTCATTTGCCTCTCCACATTCTCGAACTGTTTCTTATTCCTTGGCGTCAGGCGAATCCCAACGACTCCATCTCCGACGAGCATCACAGGCGGCACTGCCCCTCGACGAGCTCTGTTTCCATCTTCCCCTCCCTTCCCTTTTATTTTCTTTCTTTTCCTTCTCCGTTCTAGCTTTCTTGGGCCCACAGCCATACTAGAAACTTCGAGCTTAGGAGAGGGGACCCCAAGTGGTGATGGCGGGGTAGAGAATCTACGCCATATGTTGAACCCACCGTCACCCCTGATGATGATGAGCGACGCGATTTTTGGACGTCGAAGGCTTCGCGTGTGCTTGAACGGTCCCCGGAGAAGTGGCCCGCTGAGGTGGAAGAGGACTTCTCGGCATCAGAGGAGGACTCGGAATCCTCGTCAAAGGAGGAAAAGGGGCTTGTGGAGTCCATTCTAAAGGAGGCCGACCTTGTGAGGATCAGGTTGGGGTACCATATCCCGAAGTCTGTGGTACTCTGAGTTCCTTTGCTAGGCGAGCTTCCCAATAATGCCCCTGAAGGAGAGGTGGCTATTTACCAGGTTGACCCCCAGTGCGGCCTCAGGCTCCCTCCCCAGCGAATAGTGAGGCAAGTCCTTGTGCATCTAGGGTTAGCTCCAGGACAACTAATCCCTAATACCTAGAGAGCACTAGTAGGGTCATTTGTCCTCTGGTCTGAGCTTAACCAGCCTGAGCTAACCATGGAGGAATTCCTCCACATATACCAGGTGAAGTCTAACCCTCTCCACGAGGGCTGATATTATTTTTCCTCCTGGTGGGGATCCGACAAGGTCATCATCACTGATGTCCCGACCTCAAACAAAAACTGGTAGAATAGGTGGTTTTGGGCGTCAAGAGAGTGGGAGGCTCAAGGCATAGCTGGGCTGCGTTTGTGGGTCCCGACCTCCTTCACTGACCCAGGTTAGTACATCCAAAGTTGGATTTTTTTTATTTTTTATTTATCTTCCTACTTATTTCACTTGGTCACCATTCTTCTTCTAACTCGTGTTCCTTTTGGCAGTTCTCCCTAAGTACCCTACCTTGTTGGGTCCGGAAGCTCTCGCTCGAATAGTTGGAGCGAGGTCAGTGGAGGCTGACCTGAGATCTTGGAGGGAGCTTCTCGCGCCCGAGCTCCTACTTAAATCAGGCATTGATTCCGTCTTTACTGGTATGGTTTTTGCCTATTTTGAGACTTAGCATATTTTGCGAATTCGTTGCTAACATTTTCAGTTGTGCTGATATGCCGGATGCGAGGTCGTCAAAAAGGAAGGTTACACCCCCTCTTGTCGAGCTTGCTTAAAAGAAGAAGAAGCCAACCTCTAAGAGTACGGGGAAGGTCGGACCACCACCGTCTGCAACTCAGAGGGTGGTGGAAGATGTGCTGAGCTCGGCTTCCAGCCGTAAAGTTCAGCCAGCCTAACTTTTGGTTCACCCAGCCCAACTTACTTTAGTTAACGTAACTTCAGTTTTGGCTAAATTTTCAGATTTGAAAGTTTGAAAAATCTGTTATGAATTCGGCCAGCCCAACCTTGGGTTCGTCCAGCCTAACTTGATGTTCGGGTTAGTTTCCAGTAATGTATTCTCGGATTTTCAAAGGGATTCGGCCAGCTGAATTTTGGCTTGAGCTAGCCGAATTCTTTTATTTATCTTATCCCAAGGAACCATATAGCAGTTGGAACGGAATCTTTAGAATCCGGCCAACCGAACTTATTTTTAGGCTAATTGAATTTTTAAATCCTTTGGCTATAAATAGGGACATTCTCTTATTCTATTCCATAACGAAATTAACTCAAAAACCTTCTGCAAGTTAAAGAGAAACTCAGGTCCTCCCTAAGCTATTTGTGCGGTAATTATTATTTTTATTTAGCTTATTCATTTTTATTTCTCAAGCTGATGTTAAATGTAATTAGAGAGTAATTTATACTTGATAAATGGATAATTGAATCTGCAGCAATTAGAGTTTATATTCCTTGAAATATATTAGATCCCTATATTCTTCCTAGTTGAGCATATATTGTTTATTTGACACTCAAGAAAGAAGATCGTTGTATAAAACTTTGACTATATCTTCGAATCGTCATTTAAAGATAAGTACAATTGTCAAATATTGTTACTTTATTTGAAATTTTCTAAGATAGCCCAGAAATTTCTACGGGTTGATTTGTGATAACCCGTGAAAATCACAAAAGGGATTTTGTTGTGATAGCCTGTGAAAAAAAGGGGGGGAGGGGGTTTGTTGTGATAGCTCGTGAAAATCACATGAACTGTTATTAAAGTGAACCTATGAAAACATTGGTATAATGAAAGCCAAAATTACAAAGATAGTAATTTTGGGAGTAGAGTAGGTATGGGTTTAAGCACTAAACCACTATAACCCTTTGTGCCTATGTGGTGATTGTTTATTTCATTATTTGTGGTAGATGTTGTATTTATTTCATTTTCTCTTTCTAGTTTGAAAGTTTGATTTAAAAGACATCGTGATATAAGGTTGTCCTGCCTAAAATATTAGGTGAAAATTGTCTTACAAATTATTTGGAATCAATAGTTCAATACTTTATGTGATTGAGATTATTTATTCCGCTTTATTTCGAAGAATTTGGTATTGTCTTATTCATCTCTCTTATAGGACATCAATAGCTCATCTTTCACAACCATAGATATGATTGAACTAAAACTCATAAAGAAAAAATATAAAAACTAATTAGAACTAAATGATTTGAGAAGAATGACTCCACAAAAGCTCTACAACTCCTTACTCTGCTCCTTCTACCCTAATTCATGCTTTGGAAGTCCTAAAACATCTCTTTAAATAGGAAAAATCCACACGACTTGGAAACGACTTTAATTTTCGCACTTTTATTACGCTTCAATCGCATCGAATATACCTTCAATCACACCGAATTTGTCTTCGGTCGCACCAAATTTCTTCTGAAAAATATCTACAAAATTTGTCTAACTTAGGTCTCACATAAGCTTTCTTAGGTGGGACCGAACTTGGCTTCAGTCGGATCGAAGGGTCAAGCCGAATTAATTTTAAAAATCATAATTTCTTACTAGACTGTTTTACGCACTTTCAATCTAATCGAACAGTTTGTTATTTTTATTGTTGGACTTGTGATTTTGCTAGTCTTTTCTCTCTCCTTTACACTTGGATTTCTTGAATCTTTGGCATATAAATTATTCATTAAACACCTCTAAATCTCTAAATCTTCAGTTGGTCATTCTTTGAGCATTAAATCTTTTCTTTAATTATTTTTTTCTTCTTAATTCTCCAAATCACATCACATATGAAAACATATGCAACTGGATTGATTAAGTGCATCTATGCTTATAAAACCAATACATAATAATAGAGAAATATACAATATTCCATACTAAACAACCAATCTAATAAATTTTGGTTAGAAAAATCCTTGTTTCTCACTTGAATGCTCCTAATCTACTCATCGATCAAGTATGCCACTCATGAACATGGAGATAGACATTTTAGAGAAACAAAATCGCCAATTTACATGTAAGATGCATGGGTTGCCTAACATATTTGCAAGAAATAAAACATGTACATACGAGGTCAGGTCAAGTCGCTAAAATGACTTTAGCCAAAGCCTAGCCCAAAAAATTGATCCAGCCATGCATGCCAGGTAGTCCAACCCCGGTCCAAAGCTGGGTTGGGTCTGTGGGGCTGAGTAGGTCACACTAAGCTTGAATTGAAGCACTTAAACACAATAGATTCGTTTAGCTCCTTAGCCTTCAAAGCTTTGTATTCGACCCAGTCTCTTGTCTTTTAACTACGTGCGGACTGCTACACAAGGGAATGGATGGTGTGATATGTTTGGTGCACACCTTATGTGTAAGCAACCAGAAGAAATGAGCCGTCCCTCTGTGTCCACTTGTTGTCCGCTCGATTATGAAATGTCCACCTTACTAAAACCTCATCGTCCATTCATATGCCATCCAATCTGTTCATGAGATGATTCACACCAGAAGGCAAAACACAAATATCAGCCTGATCTAAAACTTTTGTAGGCCCAATAAGGTTTGGATGGTGGATGTTAAATATTCAGTGTTTCTTATGGTGTGGCCCACTTGAGTATTAGATCTGCCTCGTCCTAACATGAGCTGGTCTGATGGACAGAGTGAATTTCTCACAGACATCGTGGTGCCCCCTCATAGGTTTTGGTTGCCTGGCGGGATCTGGTGCCTTTCTTCGAATGGACATGCACCGTTGCTTAATTTCTCTTTTCAACCGTATATTTGTAGGCCACCAAACAAAAGGTTAGAATTGACTTCTCTCTGGGCACAGTCCATCCATGGTTAGTCTGAGCAGACCTATGGTCTGGATCACTGAACCACGGGTCGTACTGAAAACCCAAGCAAAATCTTGGGTCTAGATCCTGAGCAACTACCGTCTATCTTCTGTCCAGCCAACTACTCTATTCCGTCCGTCTATCTATGAGAAATTTACGACTGTGGACACCACCTTTTATCCATTGGATATTCTTGAAACAATACAAACTTAACATACTCACTTAGACCTCTTCGTACGGACGATAAATTCCAGGACGAAAATATGGCCGATCGTCGTGGTCTGTGGGCCCCACCATGATTTATGCTTTTCATCCATGCTATCTACATATTTTTCCGGATCATTTTATGGTATGAGACAAAAAATGAGGTATATCCAAATCTTAAGTGTACCACATTACAGGAAACAGTGTTGAATGAGCATCAACCATTAGAAATCCTCCCCCATCTAAGTTGGGGCCCACTGTGATGTTTGTGAGAAATCCTCCCCGTCTAAGTTCATTCATAGGGTCACAAAGACCTGGATGAAGAGGAAAAACAAATTTCATAATGATCCAAAACTTCATTAACCTCTGAAAGGGTTTCAATGGTAGACGTTCAATTCCCCACTGCCTTTTACAGTGTGGTCCAATTGATAGTTAGATCTATCTTATTTTTTTTTCTCAAGCCTTAATATGAGCTCACCAAATAGATGGACGGTTTGGATATAACACAGACATCATGATGGGACCCACGAAGCAACCTAACAAAAAAAAAAAAGCCACAGACAGCCGCGGCACTGCCGCCGGTTCGACGGCAATGCCGCGGCTGTCTGGTAGTTTTTTTTTTTTTTTTTAACGGAGAGAACTTTTTCTCTCCTACATTTTTCTCTAATACATAATTATGTAAATATGTATATATAAGTATATAAAAATATTTTTCTATCTTTTAATTCATTTCTTTATCTATTTATTAAGCAAGTATATCTCTTAAATTAGAAGTTGTTTTTTCTTTTTTTTACACATGCACATGCACCCCCATGCACTCACACTAGTGAAATTTCACCACGTATGGATACTCGAACCCTTGACCAGGTGTTGGAACTCCTAAGAGTCTACTACTCGAGTAAGAGTAAGAATCCTAAACTAGCGGGGCAAGCATGAAAATTAGCAGGGCAAGCATGTAAATGGTGGAAATCATTATGCCCACGGTTAGGCCCACTATGGTTTCAATGGTGGAAATCATAATGCCTACTGTTTCCCGTGGTATGATCCACTTGATCTTTTGATATGCTTTAATTTGGGGCTAAACCACTAAAATTAGATAGAAAAACGGATGGATATACCTCATTTTTTGTCTCATACCACAAACTAGGAAATCAGCGAGGGAAACATGAAAAGCAGCGGGGCAAACTAAAAAATCAGCGGGGGAAACATGAAAATCAGCGGGGAAACATGAAAAGCAGCGGGGCACCTGAAAATCAGCGGGGGAAACATGAAAAGCAGTGGGGCAAACTGAAATATGAGCAGGGCAAACTAGGAAAACAACGGGGTAAACTAGAAAATCAGCGGGGGAAACATGAAAAGCAGCGGGACAAACTAAAAAATCAGCTAGGGAAACATGAAAAGCAGCGGGGCAAACTGAAATATGAGCGGGGCAAACTAGAAAAGCAGCGGGGCAAACTGAAATATGAGTGGGGCAAACTAGAAAATCAGCTGGGGAAACATGAAAATCAGCGGAGGAAACATGAAAAGCAGCAGAGCAAACTAGAAAATCAGTGGGGGAAACATGAAAAGCAGCGGGGCAAACTAGAAAAACAGCGGGGTAAACTGAAATATGAGCGGGGCAAACTAGAAAATCAGCGGGGGAAACATGAAAATAAGCGAGGGAAACATGAAAAGCAGCAGGGCAAATTAGAAAATCAGTGGGGGAAACATGAAAAGCAGCGGGGCAAACTAGAAAAGCAGCGAGGCAAACTGAAATTGAGCGGGGCAAACTAGAAAATCAGCGGGGGAAACATGAAAATCAGCGGGGGAAACTAGAAAATCAGCGGGGGAAACATGAAAATCAACAAGGGAAACATGAAAAGCAGTGGGGCAAACTAAAAAATCAGGGGGGAAAACATGAAAAGCAGCGGGGCAAACTGAAATATGAGGGGGGCAAACTAGAAAAACAGCGGGGCAAACTGAAATATGAGCGAGGCAAACAAGAAACGCAACGGGACAAACTGAAATATGAGCGGGGCAAAGTATTTGATTTTGCTGATGAATTTGGAACTTTGAACATCTTTTCTTTGAGAGTAATATCTCCTACACCCGGCTGAAAATGAGAGAAAATTCATCAGCTGAAAATCGAAGATAGTGAAGAAAAATCCCTCAATTTCAAGAGAAAATGAGAACAAATCAAAGCTCATGTAAAGAAAATACCTGTATCTTGGAATGCTAGCATGGAAAGCCCGTTGTAGAACATCAATCCGAGCTGCAAATATGGACTCTTTTAACTGAGCCCACTTGAGGATTTACCGATTTTTCCAAAAGGAATCATAAGGTCCATGCCCAACTATGCAAGTTTGATGGATCTAACTGTAATAGCACCCCAAACTCACATAGATTTTAAAGTTGCTACCCTCAAACCTTAGACAATTCTTTAGTTGAACATTGACCATTACATAGTTTTATGCCACTAATTAGAACATTAAGATTATCCTATTGAAATTTTTTATACTACTCTTTCCAGAATGAGACTGAACAGACCAGTCCAAATCATGGATGGACGATGTGGATTCCTCACAAACATCACAGTGGGCCCCACCTAGCATCCCAACTTCCTCCAAAGGTCTCTCATAATCCGTGCTCGACCTCAAATCCCAAACCGTTCTCTCGCCCCAAACCCTCAACTCTTGTTCTCCCTCTCGCTAAGCCTCAAAGCCCCGAAGCCCCAAACCCTCTTCTCTCTCTCTCTCATTATCCCCACTGTTTCCCGTGGTATGATCCACTTGATCTTTTGATATGCTTCAATTTGGGGCTAAACCGTTAAAATTAGATGGAAAAACGGATGGATGGCATGAATATACTACATATATTCAATGCGAGCCCAACTGAGTTTACTTAGTACAATGGGAGCCTACTAACTCCCTCGCTCAATTTCATGTTTACCCCGCTGATTTTCTAGTTTCCCCCGCTCAATTTCATATTTTCCCCGCTGATTTTCTAATTTGCCCTGGTTAATTTCATGTATGCCCTGCTGATTTCAGTCCTGTTTCTTTCATCTCTTTCCATTGCGTTGCTTTCACTGTTGCCGTTTTCACCCCGTTTCTTCACTCCGTTCCAGTAAGGGCCTATTTGGCCGGGAGAATCCCATGGGATTAGGACGGATGGGATGGATTTTAAGGTAATGATGGTGGTGTTAGTGGATTGGAAAAAGATCCATGGGATTGCTATATCTCGGGACAAGTTCACTGGGTCTATTTGGCACGCCCGGCATATCCTGGGATTTTACCTTCCAATCTGTCCAACCAAGGGATGAGATCAATTTTAAGGTAATAATGGTGATGTTAGTAGATTGTTTTAAGATCCATGGGATTGCTGATACATGTCCTTTTAAACATAGACTTATGTTTGCCTCGCTCAACTTCATGTTTGCCTCGCTTAATTTCATGTTTGCCTCGCTGAATTTTCAATTTGACCGCGAACTGATTGAAATTGACCACGAACTGAATGAAATGGATTTTCGACCATCAACCCGATGGAATCTTGGAAAATAACGAGGTTGGTTAGCTAAATTAGCTTCTCTTACCCCAAAATCATTTGTGGTACTTTAAGTATATCATTCTAGTTTAGGAGATATGCTTGTAAAATAAATAGACAAAGAAATGAATTAAAAGATAGAAAAATATTTCTGGGAGAACTTTTTCTCCCTTACATTTTTCTCTAATACATAATTATATAAATATGTATATATAAGTATATAAAAATATTTTTTTATCTTTTAATTCATTTTTTTGTCCATGTATTCAACAAGCATATCTCCTAAATTAAAATGATTTGTTTTTTTTTTTTACACATGCACACACACCCCCACACACTCACACTAGTGGAATTTCACCACCTATGGATACTCGAACGCTTGATCGGGTGTTGAAACTCCTAAGAGTCTACCACCCAAGCAAGAGTAAGGATACAAACTAGAATGATTTGCTTAACGTACCATATATGATTTTCATGCAAACATGAAAATGAGCGGGGCAAACATGAAATTCAACGGGGCAAACATGAAAATGAGAGGGCAAGCATGAAAATTAGCGGGGCAAACATGAAAATGAGCGAGGCAAGCATGAAAAAGAGTGGGGCAAACATGAAAAAGAGCGGGGTAAACTAGAAAATCAGCGGGGGAAACATGAAAAGCAGCGGGGCAAACTAGAAAAATAGTGGGGCAAACTGAAATATGAGCGGGGCAAACTAGAAAATCAGCGAGGAAAACATGAAAATCAATGGGAGAAACATGAGAAACAGCGGGGAAAACTAGAAAATCAGCGGGGAAAACATGAGAAGCAGCGAGGCAAACTAGAAAATCAGCGGGGGAAACAGAAATATGAGCGGGACAAACTAGAAAATCAGCGGGGGAAACATGAAAAGCAGCGGGGCAAACTAGAAAATCAGCGGGGGAAACATAAAAAGCAATGGGGCAAACTAGAAAAACAGCAGGAGAAACTGAATATGAGGGGGGCAAACTAGAAAATTAGCGGGGGAAACATGAAAATCAGCGGGGGAAACATGAAAAGCAGTGGGGCAAACTAGAAAATCAGTGGGAGAAACATGAAAAGCAGCGGGGCAAACTAGAAAAACAGCGAGGCAAATTGAAATATGAGCGGGGCAAACTAGAAAATCAGCGGGGGAAACATGAAAATCAGCGGGGGAAACATGAAAAGCAGCGGGGCAAACCAGAAAATCAGCGCCTCTTTTTCTATATTTAGAATGGTTTATAACAGTTCTATCCATTTTGAGAGATCATTTTAGGACATGAGACCAAACATGAGGTGGATCCAAAACTCAAAGTGGGCTACACAAGAGATGAGAAATTCACATCGTCCCTTTTTCTATATTTAGAATAGTTTATAGAAGTTCCAAATTTGGAACAGTTTAAAACCATTCCTAAATCAAAGATAGAACCGTTCTAAATTCGCAATTTTGGTGTAGTGACAAAATTATTTGTATACCAAGAGTCATACTAGGAGACCCTTATCTCTCTTTTAAGATTTTACAAACACCTATCAACTGTTGGAAAGAAACCTCATTTTTCATGACATGCTCTCTTTAGTCTTTTTCTTCCCTCGTCAATATAACAAATCCATGATACACAAACTCAATTACAACAAATTACCTGCCGACAAGTTCACAAAACCATAATCCCTATATCTTGGAATGCTAGCATGGAAATCCCATTGTAGAACATCAATCCAAGCTGCAAATATGGACTCTTTTAACTGAGCCCACTTGAAGATTTACCGATTTTTCTAAAAGGAATCATAAGGTCCATGCCCAACTATACAAGTTTGATGGATCTAACTGTGACAGCACCCCGAACTCACATAGATTTTAAAGTTGCTACCCTCAAACCTTAGACACTTCTTTAGTTGAGCGTTGACCATTACATAGTTTTATGCCACTAATTAGAACATTAAGATTATCCTATTGAAATTTTTTATACTACTCTTTCCGGAATGAGACTGAACAGACCAGTCCAAATCATGGATGGACGATGTGGATTCCTCACAAACATCACAGTGGGCCCCATCTAACATCCCAACTTCCTCCAAAGGTCTCTCATAATCCGTGCTCGACCTCAAATCCCAAACCGTTCTCTCGCCCCAAACCCTCAACTCTTGTTCTCCCTCTCGTTGCGCCTCAAAGCCTCGAAGCCCCAAACCCTCTTCTCTCTCTCTCTCTGTTGGCATTTTTCAGGTATTTTCTTTACATGAGCTTTGATTTGTTTTCATTTTCTCTTAAAATTAAGGGATTTTTCTTCACTATCTTCGATTTTCAGCTGATGACACCCTTCTCTCTCTCTCTCTCTCTCTCTCTCTCTCTCTCTCTCTCTCTCTCTGGGGTGAATTTTCTCTCATTTTCAAGTTTGCCCCGTTAATTTTCTAGTTTGCCCCGCTCATATTTCAGTTTGCCCCGCTCACATTTCAGTTTACCCTGCTGAATTTCTAGTTTGCCTCGCTCATTTTTATGTTTCCCCCACTGATTTTCTAGTTTCCCCCGCTCATTTTCATGTTTCCCCCACTTTTTTTCTAAAAGGAGGGCGATGCCCCTAAAACTTTTGATAAATGAACAGACGATGTACAAGGAACATTTTCAAGTGGGCTCCACAAAAAACATCGGGCCTCACCTATCATATCTGCTATTCAGAGAAAGAGAAACGAGAAAAAACGTGTCAAGCTGCCCCTCAATGGGCATAAACACTACCAGGAAGACACCACCTCACTCATCAACAACATGGAGGCAAATCCGACTCCTCCACTCTTCGACCTTATTAAAATCTCAGGGGCCAAAGTGACCACTCTCCCTACATAGAATATTCCACTTATACAAACCAACCAGCTGCCACACCTTCCCATCTAGCCCTCTCAACTTCTGACCATAGACCATAGTCTGCTGCTATGATCTCACATCCAAGACCCTAAACCAACCTTAGCGACAACACCTCCAAGGGAAGGCCCACCACAACAACACATAGGCAGCATCTACTAGAAGAAGTAGAAAAGATAGACTGAAGCAGAGAATCATGAAATTGAGCAGGGGAAACTAGAAAATCAGCGGTGCAAACTAGAAAAATCAGTGGGGCAAACTAGGAAATCAGTGGGGCAAACTAGGAAATCAACGGGGCAAACTAGAAAATCAATGAGGCAAACTAGGAAATCAGCGGGGTAAATTAGAAAATCAGCGTGGCAAACTAGAAAATCAGCAAAGGAAACATGAAAATCACATTGAATGTATGTAGTATATCCACACCGTCCATCCTTTTTTCCATCTAATTTTAGCGGTTTAGCCCGAAATTAAAGCTATCAAAAGATCAAGTGGATCACACCACGGGAGACAATGGGCATAATGATTTCCACCGTTGAAACCATAATGGGCCCAACAGTGATGTTTGTTTGTTATCAAACCTATTCATAAGATCATACAGACATGGATTAATAGAAAAAATAATTATAAGCTTGATCCAAAACTTCTATAGCCCCTAAGAAATGATCAACAATAGAAGTTCAATTCAAAATTTCATTTGGTGTGGTCCATTTGAACATTGGATAAGTTTAGATTTATCGGCTCAAGCCATGAAAATATCTGTTAAGTTTGCCCTGCTAGTTGTTTAGTTTGCCCCGTTGAATTTCATGTTTGCCCTGCTCAATTTCATGTTTGCCCCGCTGATTTCCTAGTTTGCCTCGCTGATTTTGTAGTTTATCCCGCTAATTTTTTAGTTTGCCCCGCTGATTTTCTGGTTTGCCCCGCTGTTTTTCATGTTTGCCTCGCTGATTTTCTAGTTTGCCCTACTGATTTTCTAGTTTGCCCCGCTGATTTCATAGTTTGTCCCGCTGATTTTCTAGTTTGTCCCGCTGATTTTCTAGTTTGCCCCGCTGATTTTCTAGTTTGCCTCGCTGATTTTTTAGTTTGCCCCGCTGATTTTATAGTTCCCTCTGCTCAATTCATATTTGCCCCCCTCATTTTCATGTAGGACTGAAAGTTGGGCGGGTTCAACCCGACCGACCTGTGACCGACTCGACATTGGGTTAGGCTCGGGTAGGATATATCAGGTCCAATCTTAAGCTTGGGCTATACAAACACCAACCCGATAAAACTTAAGTTGGGTTTGGGTTGAGGTCTCAGGTTGCCTGACCCAACCCGAACCCAATCAATATATTAGTTACTTATAAATTATAATTGAGTGTGGATTGTATGTGTAGAAGATACACTAGTGATGTCGGGTCTCATTTGTCCACGTCATTTCCAAGGACTTAAGTTAATAAGATATGTCGGATTTCTCTCTCCCAAATAGACATGTATACACTCAACCAACCTAATCAACCCGTCGAGCCCTCTTGGGTTGGGCTTGGGTTGAGAATTCCCAACTCAAGATTGGGTTCGGTTAGGCCAAGGTTTAGGTAGAGGAACCTTGGGTTGGGTTAGGGTTGAGCACCAACCTGAACCAACCGGCTCGACTTTGAGCCCTAATTTCATGTTTGCCCTGCTCAATTTCATGTTTTACCCGCTAAGTTTCTAGTTTTTCCCACTTAATTTCATGTTTGCTTCGCTCAATTTCATGTTTGCCCTGCTGAATTTCCAGTTTGACCGCGAAGTGATTGAAATTGACCACGAACTGAATGAAATGGATTTTCGACCATCGACCCGATGGAATCTTGGAAAATAACTAGGTTGGTTGGCTTAATTAGCTTCTCCTACCCCAAAATCATATGTGGTACGTTAAGTAAATCATTCTAGTTTAGGAGATATGCTTGTTAAATAAATAGACAAAGAAATGAATTGAAAGACAAAAATATTTTTATATACTTATATATACATATTTACTTAATTATGTATTAGAGAAAAATGTAAGGGAGAAAAAGTTCTACATGTAAGAAAAAAAAAAAAAAGTCGGAATGCCGTGGCACCACCGCTGGTTCGGTGGCACTGCCGCCAAACCTGCCGCCAAACTGGCGGTAGTGCCACCGCCTTATGTGAATTTTTTTTTTCAATGTTACTTTTGTAGGTCCCATCATGAGGTCTATGTTATATCCAAACCGTCAATCTATTTGGCGAGCTCATATTAAAGCTTGAGACGAAAAATAAGATAGATCTAACCATCAAGTGGACCACACTGTAAAAAGTAGTGGGGAATTGAACGTCTACCATTGAAACCCTTTTAGGGGTTACAGAATTTTGGATCACTATGAAATTTGTTTTTCCTCTTCATAAAGACCTTTGTGGCCTTATGAATAGATTGGATGGAAAATAAATGTCATGGTGGGCCCTACAAAATTTTTAACGGTGAAAATCAATTTTCCCGCTGCTCTTTGTGGTGCCGTCCAGTTGATCTTTGGATATGATTTTTATTTTTTGTTATAATGCTCCGAAATGATCTCGAAATATGGATGAACGTTGTGGATATAATAAATACATAGCCGTGGGGCCATGTAACTTTGATCTCTTTTGAGCCATTCGTACAACTCTCGGTTGGAGGAGCGTCAGCGCTCGTCTTCGAAAGGAAGGTGGGGGTATTTTCGTTCCGAAATTCCGACTCCGTACGAGGAGGTCCAAGTGCGTATTCTAAGTTTGTATTGTTTCCAAAAAACCACTGGATAAAAGGTGGGGTCCACAGTCGTAAATTTCTCTCTAAGTGAGCCAGCTGCCGAGCAAAAATCACATTGGTCAAAACAAATCTAGCCGTCGCGATGGATGCCTTAAAAAATGACGGTTAAGATTGTTTATGGAAAATTACATCCTGTCAAAATTCGAGCCATCTATTTGTTGGGCTCCATGATGGATTGCTTATATAAGTCAAAGGAATCACTTTTATCAGAAGGTCATAACCATCCCAACTTCGGGTTGGAAGATGGATGGTAGAAGAAAAGAGGCCAACCTGCGGATTGGTTGGATGATGTCATCAGTATGATTTTCAGTTAGTAGCCGTTAAATTTTGTCTTGCACCTAATGGACGGCCCAGATCGATCAGTTAAACTATCCAGTGTCCTGATGCAACTAAGAGAGCACTATAAGTTACACTGCTCTAACGGCACTGGACCATTTCTCCACTCAATCAATCGATCACCATATCCGCATAAATCAATTCTTTTTTAAGCCTATATGAACCTCTAATACTACACACGGCTACACATGCTAACCTAGCATTCATGCAGGACTTCCCCAAACCGTACATTAGGTGGGTCCCACATACAGAAGCTCCTGCCCGGAAAGAACCAAATGAGTGATATAGGAAAGAAATTCCCAATACTTTTCATGCCCTTGATAAGACCAGCATGGTTTATGGGCCAAGCCATCTACAGGCACGACCGCATGCATTCAGTTCCCTTCCCTCACGAATGCCAGGTAGGCACGTGTGGAGGTCCCAGGTCCACATGGATAAGCGTGCGCGGGTATTACCAAAAGCTTCCATCCATCCAATGGATTGATGACTCGTCCAAGTTGACTTAGGACTTAATGTCACAAGTTGAAATTATAAACAGTTGGTACTTGTTGTGGTTGATGTCTTAAATCTGGTTTTTTGTATGCTCGACCGGTCGAGGGACTGGCTCGACCTGTCACGCCCCAAACTCAAAAACCGGGCTTACGAAATTTCCGATCATCAAATCCGGCACCGATAGCCTTCATATATCAGGTTCCGATCCTGGAATTCTATAGGGAGGATTTTTAACATAAATTTGATTTGTAATAAGCATAACTCATGAATAATAACCAAGATACCATCACAAAATCTACTATGATAAAAAACTTTAAGGTACAATGTGCATAAAGGGAAATACAATGATAATAACGGAAACTCCTGAAGCTCAACTACACGCTCCTGCTCCTACTAAGCTACGGCTGTGTCCTGGCGTTATTTGCATGCATCAACCGTGCATAAGCTTATAGAAAGCTTAGAGGGTGGTGTAAGTGTGTGCGCAATATTAGCATGCTCAGAATGCAATATCAGAGTAATGCGGAATCATGCTAATGAGTCCATGAATGCAATCAGTCGTACCAAGGCTATGCGATGCAAGACATGAATGCCATCGACCACACTAAGGCTATATGATACAAGGCCTACATAGCCAATGTCATGTGCAAGATGCAACTCAAGCATACCAATTCATATATCAATCCAGCTCATCTCTAAAGAATCATATATCAATATAGTTCTCAGTGGATAATCACCGAGGTTTAGTACACTTCAAATGGCATTGCCCATTCCTTAAGCGTGCAGTCTAAATGGGTGTAAGAAACCTCACTATCCGCCTGACTAATAGCCTGCCAATACCTATCCAGCACGTCGATAGTGGACCCATTTACGAGCTGATCATACTCATCCTAGCAATTGCCTCTTACCCTCGGGCGGGTAAGGCCACACCCCCTTCCAACCGACCATGACTCAGTGGGAGACGCAGCCTCCTGGTATTTGGCCCTCGTGCGCTCATGTATCCACCCGGTCTCGACGTTCGATCGTCTTCCGGTATCTTCAAGTTTAAGAATTTTCACCCAAGGACATCTATGGCACCCCTATGTTAATAACAGTATTTCTAGTGTCCAATCATGTCATCCACGATATGCCTGTGGAGGCTACGGCCCTGATGTCGTTAAGGCGTATAGTAATCACAACACATAATGCAAGATGTATGAGTCATACAATCCAGTCCAATCCTGCGCATATCATGCGCTCATGTAAGACAATCTCCGCCTATCAAGAAGTCCCATAACAACCTACTCAATAACATATACAATGGTCAACCACATTTCATATCAAATATACAGATGATGCGTATGGGCATGTATCATGATGATATGCTAAGCATACTCGTAATCAGTGTCGATATCCGCAATCGATAATCGGCATCAACAATCGGCCTACATGCAAAGAGGGTCCATAGATGAACAGCCGATCTAAACCATAATATAAATATCGACCCTTGGTCGTGGATATATCAATTCCACTAGCACGGAGTCTACGGCGAGGATGAACCATGCAACATCACTGGGCCCAATAATTTGGGTTAACCCACTAAGAGAATGATGAGAATGGGCCTAGCAAGGCCTAAAGAAGGAAGGTCATAATGTGGACATTTAACTATCATTGCCCATCAATGTGTACATTTAACCGTTATTGCTCCCAAGGAGTGACCCACATAGAGTCACACGTATAGTGGGCCCATGGCCTCACACAAGGGCCTAATATACATCGCCATGGGCCTCACTCATGGGCCTAATACACATCACGATAGCCCTCTCACTCATGGGCCACATATACATCACATTGGGCCTCATCATATGGGCCTCATATACATCAAATGGGCCACATATACATCACATTGGGCCTCATCATATGGGCCTCATATACATCAAATGGGCCACAATACATGGGCCCCGAATACATCACAATGGACATCTTATACGAGTCCAATATGCATCACATCAAGGTCGGCCTTAATGAATGAGCCACAATACATCAAGGTGGGCCCCATCGATGAGCCATAAATACATCAAGGTGGGCCGCATCACATGGGCCGCACCATCTATACCATTCATCTATTTAACAGATCATTTTATAACATTATCCAAAAATGAATCACATCGGAAGATCATCTGGACCATACCACAAATAACAGTGGAGATAATGATTTCCACCCTTAAAATTTCCAAGGCCCACCATAACGTTTATTTTCCATCCAATTTGTTCATATGGTCACAAGGACCTGAATCAAAAGGAAAAACAAATATCATATTGATCCAAAACTTTTGTGATCCCTAAAGGATTTCAATGGTAGCCGTTCAATCTCCCACTGTTTTCTACAGTGTAGTCCCCTGATATACAGATCTGCCTCATTTTTTGTCTTAAGCCTTAAGTCGAGCTCGTTTGGATGTAACACACACACCAAGGTGGCCAACCATCCAAGCAGTGGACAGTGGATACAACACTTACATCATGTAGGGGCCCCAGCACTTGCTGGCGTCACCACAGCAGCTACATGCTGCTGGGGCCCACAGAACTGACGTCAACACATCAGCTATATAGTTGGTGTGAGTATTCCAGCACTCCCATCCAGCGGGTGGGTCACACATGGGGCCCACCACATACATACATATATATATAATATTATTTTATATATATATATATATATATATATTTGAAAGATCAGCAGTGTCCATCTAGCATCCAGATAGATGGTCGGCTGGATAATCTGCATACATTAATGTGGCCCACCGTCCAAGAAATGGACGGTGAGGATCCACACATACATCATGGTGGGCTACACGTGCACCGTCCAGAGGGACGGTGCAGATATAAAATAAATACATTAGGTGTGACCCACCATCCATGGATGGACGGTGAGGATGAAATGCATACACCACGTAAGGGCCCCACCGTCCACTGCTGGACGGTGTGGATGTCATACAAACATCAATGGTGGGGCCACGTGCAGCACATACATCAGGTGAGAGAGGGAGAGAGAGAGAGATAAGTGGGACCCCACAGCTACTGGACAATACACATAGCACGGTGGATCCCTGCAGCTGCTGGACAAACGGTCCAGCAACGTTCCACCCGTTTGGAGGGTGTGGATTTAAACCCATACGTACAGGTGGGTCCCACGGATGGATGGAGTGGATTCTATATACATGTATGTGGGGTCCACGTAGTCAGTAGGGTGGCCTGTCCGCTGGACGTTCCACAGCTGGACGACCTAAAAAAATGCATACTATAGGGAGGGTCCACGTGGTGGCCCACCAGCTCCACGATCTGGACGGTCTGTCCAGCAGCAAATGGGCCCGGCTTGCTGGACGGACGGTGTGGATGGGATACACGCACAGCGGCGTCCCCAGATCAAGCTGATATTTGGGTTTTCCCCCTCCCTCTAAGCTTGTGTGATCGCTGGACGTCCAGCAACTTGGACTTCAAGGGCGTCCTTG
Organism: Magnolia sinica; assembly: GCF_029962835.1. Taxonomy (NCBI): domain Eukaryota; kingdom Viridiplantae; phylum Streptophyta; class Magnoliopsida; order Magnoliales; family Magnoliaceae; genus Magnolia; species Magnolia sinica. The sequence continues at coordinate 44,233,327 of NC_080577.1, read as the reverse complement.
CTGCTGGATGGTCTAGATCCATTACATGTGCTCATTAAGTGGGCCAGCAAAACAAGGAAAAGAGAGAAGGAGAGGGAGAAAGAGATAGAGATATGCGTGAAGGGGAGGGACCCCGTCACTATGGGCCCTCCCAACACTCAATACTAAGCTTACATCAAGTAGGTCCCACCATAAGTGGGCCTTTAAATGGAAATCAATGTTGGATCACTCACCTATTGGTAATCTTCTTGGTTCTATGCTTCCTTAGCTCCTTGGCTTCTTCTTTAATGGTGCAAGATGAGAATTGAAGGGTTGGATGGTGAGATGAGGGGGGTAGGAAGATGGGTCCTCTCTTGGCTATTTTCTCTCCCTAGGATTTTCTCTCATAGAAGCTTGAAAAATGGTGGTGAGAATGAGAGAGGAGAGGGTGTTGTAAGAAAGATGGGATGGGAGGAATGGATGTTGTAAGAAAGGGATGGGTGGAAAGAGAGAGAGTTGACTTTGGGAATGGAAGAGAGATGGGAGACATGCCTTGTTGGTAAGAGAGAGATGGGTTGTGTACTTGACTTGTGATTGATTGATCAATTGATGGGTTGTAGAGATTCTCTCGAAATTTGCAATGCGCAGTGTTTTCTTCAAAATGAACGCGGGCCCACAACTCCTAGCTTGGGTATCTCATCGGCAAGAGAGATGCGACGTTATAACCGCGGTGACGACGCGGTCGCTAGGATACAAGTTTCAAGTCGAGTCGACATATATATACAGGATGCGACTTAGGGTCGCGCACAAACGTCGATTACAGGTCGAGGGTTGCCGTGGAAGCCTACGAAATGGTACGGTCTAGGATACGGGCCTTACACGACCAGTGGAGGGTTCACTCGACCGGTCGAGGCCTTCTTGACTCAAAGTTCAGTGAGCACATGTTTTGGGTGTCCAGGAGCTCGACTAGTCGAGGGTTATGCTCGACCGGTCGAGGGTGCCCTTCGACCAGTTAAGGACCTAGCTCGATTAGTCGAGGGTTATGCAGCCGGTGTGTGGACTGCGTAAATTTGAAGCGGTTTCTAGACTTTTCCAATGGAAGTGCATAAGTAGAGTTTCATAAACTGCAAATAGGGGTCCCTAGGGCTATTCTAAAGGATTCTAAGGCTTTCTAATGATTTTCCAAGGGTTCCTATTGTCACGCCCCAAACCTGGAAATCGGGCTCACAAAATCCCCAATCGCCGAATCTGGTGCCGACAGCATCCGTAGTACCTCATTCTCGTCTCCCAGCGAGCATACGTTAGATTTTGATCCTGAGATCCTATAAGGAGGATTTTCCAACGTACATTTGTCTTATAAGAAGCATAACCATAAGTTTACCCAAATCACAAAGGCAACATCATTATCACATATCTACTAATATAAACTTTGAATACAATGCTGAAAGGGAAATACATATGTTAAATAAAATCAAAGCTCTAGAAAGACAGCTGCACGCTCCAAGCTCAACGCTGCTGCAACCTAACGCCACCTGCACGCATCTATCGTGCAAAAGCTTATAGAAAGCTTAGTGGGTGGTGAAAGTGTGTGCATAAGCAAGTGTCAAGTAAGTAATATCAGAGTAATCAGAGTAAGTGAAAATACTGACAAGCTCATAAATCATACAATATCAGAAATATTGGCAAGTTCATAAATCATACGATACCAGAGTAATGCGAAAACATGTTGATAAGCTCATAAATACCATCGGCCTTATTCAGGCTATGCGATGCAAAAATATAATAAACTAATATCATATACTGATGAAGTAATGTAGATCAGCTGTGCAATGCGGAGACAGTAAGTCAAATACTATGTACTGAGGATGTAATGCAATATGCGATGCGAATGAAATGATCAAGCTGAAGTGTAAAGTCGGGATGATAGTACGTAATATCGCAGGCTATGAGGTCCATCACAAGGGACTTTTATTTAAACCAGTCCCATACCTAAATTTAGATAGGCAGACTCAATGTGGTAAACTCCTCATCTTAGGTTAGTCGTGCGCCCCAACCGAAATCCTGCCCATTGCGAAGGTACACATAACAAATAGTTGCACACCACCAGCTCGAGTGGATAGTAAATGGATGAAAGAATGATTATGTAACTCCTGCTAAATAAGTCCATGTATCCGTACTGTACATCTCTGGGATCATCATCGGGGTCTAATACACTCTAAGCTAGCTACCGCCCCAACTGGCCACATAGCCCAGCGAGTGGAAAAGACCTCACTACCCGCTTGCCAGTAGTATACCAATGCCTACCCGACTCATCGATAGCAGACCCATTTGGGAGCTGGTCAAACTCAGCCTAGCTTACAGCCCCCTCACTCGGGTGGATAAGGCCACACCCCCTCCCAACCGACCATGACACAGTGGGAGACGCGGCCTATTGGTATTCGGCACTCGGGCGCTCATGTATCCACTCGGTCTAGACACTGGGGCGTCTCTTGGCCTCGGAGGTTTAGGGACTTTCACCCACGGACATCCAAAGTGCCCAGATGCTCGAACCAAATATTTTCGATGTCTCATCTGGCCATCCACGACATGCCTGTGAAGGTCACAGCCCTAATGTCACTGGGCGTACAGTAATCACAATCACACAATGCGAGATGCATGATTCATGTAGTCCATTCATGCATCAATCTTGCGCATACCGTGTGCTCATGTGAGACAATCTCCACCTATCAGGGAGTCTCATAACGACCTGCCCAGTGACATATGTAGGTCAACCACATCTCATAATAAACATGCAGATGATGTGTATGGGCATGTATCATGATGCTATGCTGTCACATACTCATAATCGGTATCAACAATTGGCCTTGACAATGTGGACATTTAACCAACATTGCCCCCAAGGAATGGCCCACATAGAGCCTATCAATAGTGGACCCATGGCCTCACACAAGGGCCTAACATACAACACCATGGGCCTCACTCAAGAGTTTAATACATATCACGATGAGCCTCTCAGATGGGCCTAATATACATCACAATGGGCTCCATCACCTGGCCCTCAAATGCACCATAATGGGCCTCATCACATATGCCTCATATACATTACATTGAGCCTTAAACACGGGCTGAATACACATCACAATGGGCCTCAAATACGGGCCGTATATACATCACATTAGGCCTCGACAATCGACCTCGATATTTGATCTTGATAATTAGAATTGGCCTCGATAATCGGCCTCAAAAATCGGAATCGGCCTAAACAATCGGCTTCGATAATCGGAATCGGCCTCGATAAGCGGAATCGGTCTCAACAATCGGAATCAGCCTCGATAAGCGGAATCGGTCTCAACAATCGGAATCAGCTTGGATAAACAGAATTGACCTCAACAATCGAAATCAGCCTTAATAAACGGAATCGGCCTCAACAATTGGTGAGAATGGGCCTAACAAGGCCTAAGGGAAGGTCACAATATGGACATTTAACCATCATTGCTCACCAATGTGGATGTCAAACCATCATTGCTCCTAAGGCATGGCCACCAAAAACATCATTACATACATCATGGTGGAATCTCACATCATAACGGGCCTCATATACATCACATTTAGCCCACACAAAGGCCTCACATACTTCTCATTGGGCCTCATATACCTTAAGTGGGCCGATCAAATGGGCCGAATCAAATGAGCCAATCAAATGGGCCAATCAAATGGGTTGAATCAAATGAGCTAATCAAATGGGCCAAATCAAATGGGCCGGTACAAATGGGCCGAATCAATTGGGTCGATCAAATGGGCTGTTATAAATGGGCTGAATCAATTAGGCCGATCAAATGGGTCGACTCAAATGGGCCGGTACAAATGGGCTGAATCAATTGGGCTGATCAAATGGGCTGAATTAAATGGGTCGGTACAAATGGGCCGATCAAATGGGCTGAGTCAAATGGGCCGGTACAAATGGGCTAAATCAAATGGGCCGATCAAATGGGCCGTGTCAAATGGGCCGGTACAAATGGGCCGAATCAATTGGGGCCAATCAAATGGGTCGGTATAAATGGGCCGAATCAATTGGGTCAATCAAATGGGTCGAATCAATTGGGCCAATCAAATGGGCTAAATCAAATGGGTCGGTACCAATGGGCCGAATCAAATGGGCCGATCAAATGGGCCGAGTCAAATGGCCCGATACAAATGGGCTGAATCAAATGGGCCGAGTCAATTAGGTCGTACCACTAAACCATTCATCTATTGATAGACATCTTTTTAGAGTATTATTAAAAATGATTGAATCATATCCAGAGATCATCTGGACCATACCACAATTGGCAGTGGTGATAATAATTTCCAGCATTAAATTTTCAGCGGGCCCACCAGAGCATTTATTTCCCATCCAGTCTATTCATAAGGTCACAGAGACCTGATCTTAGAGGAAAAACAAATATCATATTGATTCATGACTCCTGTAATCCCAAAAAAGGGGTTTCAATGGTAGACGTTCAAACCCACTGTTTTCTGTGGTGTGGTCCACCTGATAACTGGATCCGTCTTATTTTTTTAGTCTCAAGCCTTGAAACAAGCTTGCCAAATGGATGGACAGACCAGATGTAACACATACATCAGTGTAGGGTCCATATACATGGCCCAACACGTAAAAGGGATGGATGGTTTGAATATTTGCAGCAAGGTGGGCTCCCACGTGGATGTGGCCCCACCGCAACATACATATATATGTATATTAAATATACATCTGGTGGGTCCCACGTGGAGCCCACCATAATATATCATATTATGTAATATAATATATTATATACTTAAATATAATATAACATATTATATATATCTAAGGGGGAGTGGCTACCCAGATCTATCTGGACGGTGCAGATCCACATGGGTTAAAGGTGGGTCCCACGTAGGAGTGGCCCACCCATAATGTTATCAATATATATTATATATTATATAATATAATATCATATATTATATATATGTATACGGTGGCAGGAGGCTGTCCATATCCACCGTCTAGATCCATCTGGACGGTGTGGACATTAAGATAAAGGTGGGTCCCACGTATCAGTGGCCCACCACAACATTTATATAATATATAATATATTATATTATATAGTATATATATTATATGTATTATATATACACATATATACACGTGTGTGTAGCCATGTAGTGAAAGCGTCCAGCGTCCAGGGACGCTGGACGGCCAGGATGAAAGGGGCCCACCTAATATTGCAGGCCCCACATGAATGGACGGCCTGGATGAACACATCCTCATGGTGGGACCCACAGAATCTACAAACGTCATGGCCCCACTGATGGACAGTCACACCCCAAACTCGAAAACTGGGCTCACCAAAACTCCTGATCACCAAATCCAATGCCGACAGCCTCCGTAGTACCCCATTCTCGGCTCTTAGCACGTATGCGCCAGATTCTGATCCTGAGATCCTACAAGGAGGATTTTCTAATGTACAGTTATCTCGTAAGAAGCATAACCACAAGTATACCCAAATAAAAAAGCAACATCATCATCACATATCCACTAATATAAACATTTGAATACAATGCTGAAAGAGAAATACATATGTCAAAAATCAAAGCTCCGGAAGACCGCTGCACGCTCCAAGCTCAACGCTGCTGCAACCTAACGTCACTTGCACGCATCTATTGTGCATAAGCTTATAGAAAGCTTAGAGGGTGGTGTAAGTGTGTGCAATGCATGTGCTAAATATCCAATACAATGCCATAATCATATAATATTGGAAATACAGGCAAGATCATGAATCATATGATATCAGAGTATGCAATGCGGATCGGCTATATAAATGTAAAATTATAGAGAACTAAATATCAAATGTCTGATGATGCAATGCAATATGTAAATCCTGCTAAGTCCGTCTAAGCCATATAAGTGCAGAAACATAGCAACCCAAAATGTCATATGCCTGCAGATGTAATGCAATATGCGATGCGAATGAAATGACCAAGCTGGAGTGTGAATCGGGATGATCGTACGTAGTATCGCAGGCTACGAGGTCCACCACAAGGGACTTCTATCCAAACCAGTCTCATACCTAAATTTGGATAGTCAGACTTAATGTGGTAAACTCCTGATCTCAGGTTAGTCGCGCACCTAACCAAAATCCTGGCCATGCGAAGGTACACATAACAAATAGTTGCGCACCACCAGCCTGAGTGGATAGCGAATGAATGAATAAATGAGTATGCAATTCCTACTCAATAAGTCCACATATCAGTACGGTTCCTCTCTAGGATCATCACCAGGGTCTAGTACACTTCACAATAGCTGCCGCCTCCCTATCCGCACAACCAGCGAGTGGAAAAGACCTCACTATTCTCCTAGCCAGCAATCTGTCAATACCTACTCGGCTCGTCGATAGCGGACCCATTTACGAGCTGGTCATACTCAGCCTAGCTTACAGACCCCTTGCTCGGGTGGATAAGGCCACACCCCCTCCCAACCGACCACAACATAGTGGGAGACGCGGCCTACTGGTATTCGGCACTCGGGCACTCATGTATCCACTCGGTCTAGACGTTGGGGTGTCTCTTGGCCTCGAAGGTTTAAGGACTTTCACCTGCTGACATCCAAAGTGCCCAGATGCTTGAACTAAACATTTTTGGTATCCCATCTAGCTATCCACGACATGCCTGTGAAGGTCACAGCCCTGATGTCGCTAGGGCATATAATGATCATGTCACACATATGTGAAATGCATGAGTCACACCATCAGTCATGTAGCAATCTTGCGCATACCATGTGCTCACGTGGGTAACTCTTATCAGTGAGTCCCATAAATAATCTACCCAATTGCATATGCTATGATCAGACATTCCTCATATCAAGCATACATATGATGCGTATGGGCATGAATCATGGAGCTATATTAAGCATATTATATGGTGATGAACTATCCTTCCAATAAGGATGGGCCTAGATGGCCTACACAACAAGTATGGGCCTATCAATGGGCCCTAGGGAGAGTCATGATGCGGACATTTAACCAATATTATCCTTACAATGTGGACATCAAACCATCATTGCTCCCAAGGCATAGCCCGCCATAAACATCATTACATAAACCATGATGGAATCACATATTGTAATGAACCTTATATACATCCCATTGGGCCTCGACCCATGGGCCTCAAATGCATTAGATGGGTTGCATCACATGGGCCTCTTATATATCAATGTGGGCCTCAACAACCGGCCTTATACACATTAAGGTGAGCCTCAATGGACGGGCACAAATACATCAAGATGGGCCTCATCACATGGGCCTTATCCAATGGGCCGAATCAATGGGCCAAGTCGAATGGGCCGAGTTGAATGGGCCAATTCAAATAGGTCGAACCCAACTCATCTATTTTTAGAAATCAATATATATATATATATATATATATATATATATATAATGAATCATATTAAAAGATCAACTGGACCGCACTCCAAATAACAGTGGTGACAATGATTTCCACCATTAAAATTCTCAAGGCCCACTATAGCATTTATTTTCTACCCAATCTGATCATTTCTACCCAATCTGATCATAAGGTCACATAGACCTGAATTAAGAGGAAAAAAATAAACGTCCTAATGATCCAAAACTTTTGTGGCAATAAAAAGGGTTTCAATGGCAGACGCTCAATCCCCACTACTTTTGCTGTGTGGTCCACTTGATAAGCAAATCTGTCTCATTTTGTCTCAAGCCTTAAGGCAAGCTCGCTAACTGGATAGACGGTTTGGACGTAACACATACATCAAGAGTGGGGTCCACTGACCGTCCAGCGGATGGACGGCCCAACCAAAATGGCTGGACGACATTGATAAAACATATACATCAAGTGGGTGGGTCCCACCATTTAGTGGTGTAAGCCCCGTATCCTAGACCGTACCATTCCATAGGCTTCTGCGGTTTTCTCGGTCGAATTTCAGCAACCTTCGACCCTTAACTGGTGTTTGCGCGTGACCTTGATTCTCATGCCATCAACCAGAGTCAACTGAACCCAGGACTTGTACCTTAGCGACCGCGTCGTCGCCGTGGTTCCGATGCCGCGACTCGCGCGTCGAGGCGATACCCTGGTCGGGAGATGTGGGCCAGCGTTCGGTGCGAGGAAAACGCCACGCGTGCGAATTTTGAGAGAATCTCTACAAGGTGTCACATCAATCAATCAACCCATCAATCCCATCATGTCAAGTACACATCACCTTTCACCCTTTCCCAAGCAAGCCCCAAAAGTAAAAAAGGAGCCTCTTACACCCATCACCACCACATCCATCACTCCATCACCCCATCACTCCCTCTCTCTTTCTCTCTCCCTTTACAAGTCTCTCTCTCATTTTCAAACTCTCCCTAAGCAAAAAAAATTCCATACGTATGAGCTCTCCAACTCTTCCAAGCTTCAAGTATGGCCCACCTTTCCATCCTTAGATCTCCCATCCTAGCCATCCATTTCTCATCTTCCTCCATCAAAGAGAAGTACAAGGAGCTAAGGAAGCCAAGGGAGCAAGAAGATCAAGCGGTGGGTGCTTTAATAGGGTAGTTTTTAATGTTTTTAAGATGGGCCAAGTGAGGCCAACCGATCAATGGTTTGGATCTCACTTTGGACCCTAAGATGTGGCCGATGGCCCACTTGGATCATCATGATCATTCCATGATGGGGCCATTCTCCATGGACCCCATCATGATGTTTATTTTTCTTGCATACTTAGGGTCATCTAGACCGTCTATTTTAGTGGAGAAGGGATCTCCACCGTTGGATTTCGATTTCATGGACCCACATGTAATGGGACCCACTTGATGTATGATTTAGTGCAAGGGAGGGCCCATAGTGCAGGGGTCCCTCCATCACGCGTGTCCCACTCTCTATCTCTCTCTCTCCTTCTTTTTTTTTCTTTATGTGTGATGATAAGGAGGTTGTGTGGCCCACTTTGTGTGTATTGTACCCACACCATCCATCAGTGGTGGTCCACATGAGCAGGCCCACCTTGCATGGCCAGACAGTCCAGAATTCAGGGACGCTGGACGTTTTGGTTGGGAAACACAAATATTGGCTTGGTTCCAAGACAATGGGGGAGGCCCACTTATTTTGGCCCCACCTTGTTGTATGTCTTCAATCGACACGATCTATTCGTTTCCCCAGTCCCTGTATATTGTCTGTATTAGTGAATAAAACATGGAATAGATTAAGCCAAAGTGCAGATATAATTCAGGGATAAGTGAAGAAAGCAAGCGGAAGACTTAAAGAAATATATGTGTGTACATGTGCGAATCCCTGAAATACATACACATACCAGGTCGTAATGTAAGTATTACTATCAAAATTATAAGTATCAAAATTACATCATTTAATTCCCAAAAAAAATTTCAGCATCCCTCGCATCAGAACAAAGCTCACTAGAACCAGTCTGAAAACTGCATAAAAGAGAAAGCAACCTCATCATCATCAATCTCCCGCTCTGCCTCAGAAGTCGCATCAACATCTGCAACATCAGCAACTAAGACAGAGTCTGGTGGGTGTTTAACACCGCCCCAGAACGTGGGAGTGAGTGATCAACTCAGTGGAACAATAAAGCAAAGGTTAACATGTTATCAGTTCAATCAAGCAGTAATGATAAAGTAGAACAATTAAACATGTCCTAAGTACTCTTGTTAATGCAAGGATGTATGCAGAATGATGCGTGCCATCACGCGTACACCCTCAGCGTCTTCATCTTACGTTACGCATGACATCGCCTCCAAATGCGCCACGTCTACAAAGCACATGCAAATGCGGTGCATGAACATGATTACCAAGTTGTTATTAGTCCTTTTCATATAGTAGGATTGGGAAGCTAAGGTACCTTCCTCATATCATCATCCAAACAGTGATCCATTCTAGGGTCGTTAGTCCTAGACATCTCATACGATCATATGGTTGTAGGTCGTTGCAAAGGGCTCGTCACCAATCAATGCATGCCTATCACACCTTTGTTACTACACTAAGGCTCGTCACCTCAGTGCGGTATGCAGGTATGCTTGAGGTCACTACAAAGGGCTCGTCACCAATCAATGTAGGCCGACAGCACGAATATAGTGTCCCATACCACCATAATCGGCTCACGAGTTTGGTTGCTCACTGGTCACTATGGGGAGGCTCGTCACCCCAGCGTAGGCCGACAGCTCGACCACGTGTCCCATATCACCATGTCCGGCTCATGAGTCTTAGCGGATCAAGGTACCATGGTTAATAGGATTTCATCGGTAAGTTTGGTACCCTAAATTTAAACAGTAACATCCATACATGGTGAACATACATCGGACAATCGGGTTACTTGACGAACTCGACTAGCACGAGCGCACGTTGGGTTGAACGACATAGAGTGCGCAAACACTCCGCGTGGCCAAACCACTGCCGACAACTCTAATACGACTCGGGTTCGTCTAATCATGTCCTTCGTGGCGAAAGCAACCTCAGCCACGATGTTAAGGTCGATTACCGATTTCCTGGACTAATGCATAGTCCCAAACACATTACACTATAACAGATATTCATACCTACAATTTAGAATAGTAATGGAACAACAACTTCAACCATGTAGCATATGAGTACTTGAAGAATATCAACTTAACATGAATGTAAGCATAAGCAAGACTTGAAATTAAACAACAAGGAATGTAACTAGCAAGAAGGAAATCATACACACTAGTGGGAGAGTTGAGAATCGCTTCTCAACGCCCGCTAATAGCATAATATATTACACTTTAGATCATTTAGGCATTTCTACAAACACTTAGAATATATAGTACAACATACATGACGTATGTTGAAATACACACATTTGGACAATTCCTTTTGCCAAGGAGTTGTCGTACATACCATTAGCATAAGTACACGACAATTAATCATGGCAATCACATGTTCATATTTTATACGCATACGGTACTTTATACATACTCTTAGAATACACAAATCTCAATATAATACATGCATATCAGGAACGCAAAGTAAACACAACATTTGGCATGTGAAATCTCATCCATAACAAGAATAAATCATTCACTGGCATTGAAAGCTTTGAAAACCATAACCTATACACTTAAAGTCCACACCTTAAGCCAGAAAAGAACACCGAACTGATTTCAGACGATATGTCTTCGTCAACGGCGACAGAATAACCTAAGGCAAGAATAGAAATGAGCTACAACATCACAAAGACTATTCTATGCTCTAACACAGATTAGGGTTAGGTTAACTTACCCAAAGATGAACTCAGAATCGCCGGAATAACGATTCAAAAGTGAAGGTTTAAGGATGAAGAAGAACAGGAAAGAATCTAAGATGATTCACCAACTTCTCTCTCACTTTCTCTCTCTTTTCCTTTCTCTTTCTTAGGTAGGGTTAGGAAATTCGTATGGAAAAGAGAGCTAGGGTTTTAAGGTCTATAAATAGGCCTAACATTGATGAAAATAACCCCAGGGCCAAGGTATACTTAGGGTATAACCAAAATCGGCCTCTCACGATCCAAAGAAGCACTTCCAGTGGGCCTATAACCACGAAAGGTCGGACTTAAGCTCACTGACCATGGATCTAGGTCAAGCTGAGTTTTCGTACCGACCGGATCTTCAGATCAGCCGTGGCGGACCACACTCAATTCAACGGTCACCGAATCTCGATCAGGTCCACAAGCATAAGAACATGCCTGGGCCATCTTCCCTGATCAGAGGGTGAAATTGGGTCAGAATCCAATGGTCAGATAGCTTAAAATCATCGCGCAAGCAACACGACTCAGATTTCATAAAATCTTAATTAATATCTAACCGTTCTCACACTCTTCACTCTGTACTCAATCAAATCGACCCAGAACATCATCTGGACTTGATTTTTGAGGTGATGGTCAAGTCCAACATGGTGACCGCAACAGCCTAAGATCATCGCTATCGGACTTTCGACGCGTGTTCTAGGTCCGATCCAGATCTTCCAAAAATTTCCAAGAACAACTGGATTTAGCGATGGATCCCAGATTTCAGAGTAACATAACGCTAACTAATCTACAAGTTTTGAGTCATGCAGATACAATTTAAAGTGATTGATGCAAATTTCACAAGCAATCGAGTATATTGCTAATTACCCCAAAAACTACTAAGGAAAGATTAGTACAAAATTTTCTGGGTCATTACACCCCATCTTGATGTATGTTTTCAATCCATACCATCCATTCCCTTCCCAAGCACCTTTTAGGCATTGAGCCGAAAGATGGGACCAATCAGACCTTCGGGCGGGCCATACCATAGCAAATGGTAGTTTTCACCATTGAAACCTTCCCTGATATTGTTATACACCGAAATATGCCCAATATTGGGTTTGTTTTACTTGTGTTGAGCCATGGAGGGCCATTGGACGGAGTGGATCCTCAAAATGTGGACCCCACCTGCGAAAACCACAGAAAAATAGAAATAAAAAAAATAGACATCACAGCAGCTGCTGCTGCTGTGTCAGAAAGGCAGCAGCGCTGCCTGCGCACCAGCGCCCGGGCGAACGACGGACGGGCAGCCACCCACGGCTCCAGCCGTGGGTCCCACCTTGATGTTTTTCTGTCATCTAACCCGTTCATCGGGTGGGCCACTCTCTGAAGTGGGCCCACCCCAAAAATCAGCATGATCTAAAGCTCAGGTGGCTCACACCGTATGAAACAGTGGGATTGAACCTCTACCTTTGAAACCCTTTTTGGGTCCACAGAAGTTTAGGATCAATCTGAAATTTGTTTTTCCACGTCAATCCAGGTCTGCGTGACCTTCTCAACAGGTTGGATGGAAAGCAGACATTATGGTGGGCCCCACGTGGAGCCCATAGTGGTGTATATGTTTTACTCCCACCGTCTAGGCGGACGGTGGAGCCCACTGTGATGTGTGTGTCCCTGTGCGTGCGTGTGTGGGTGTGTACGTGTGTGTATATATATATTTATATATATATATATAATATTATATTATATATAATATTGTATGTATTATATATATAAATTATATATTATATTATATCTAATATACCGGTGGTAGGAGGCCCATCTCAGCTTACTTGTGGCCCATGGTTGAGGCCCACTTTGATATATATGTAAGGCCCATGGGTCGAGGCCCATTTGATGTATTAGGGGCCCATGGTTTAAGGCCCATTAAGATGTATTGGGGCCTATGGGTTGAGGCCCATTTGATGTACATATAAGGCCCAATTGGTGTGGCCCATTTAATACACATAAGGCCCATAAGATTAGGCACCATTTGATGCATTCTAAGGCCCACGGGTTATAGCCCATTGCAATGTACATAAGGCCCATTGGCGCGGCCCATTGATGTGGCCCACTTGATGAATATAAGGCCCATGTGATTTGGCCCATGTGATGTATTTAAGGCCTAATGAGATGTACCTAAGGTCCATTACAATGTGTGATCCCAACATGGTTTATGTAATGATGTTTATGACAGTCGTGCCTTGGGAGCAATGTTAGTTTGACGTCCACATTGCACGTTTAAATGTTAGTTAAACGTCCACATTACGACTCTCCCTAGAGCCCATTGATAGGCCTGTACTCGTTGTGTGTAGGCCGTCTAGGCCATCTGCGTTGTAAGGATAATGCATTACTTTATAACTTGTGTAGTATAGCTCCATAACTCATGATCATACGCATCATATGTATGCTTGATATGAGAAGTGACTGATCATGGCATATGCCTTCGGGCAGATTATTTAGGGGCTCCCAGATAAGGGGTGTTGCCCTACATGAGCGCATGATACGCGCAGGATTGCTGCATGACTGGATAGTGTGATTCATGCATTCGCATTGTGTGATATGGTTACTGTACGCCCTAGCGACATTAGGGTCGTAGCCTCCACAGACGTATCGTGGGAGGCAGGATTGGATACCGAAAATCTTGTTCTACATGTGGTGCTATAGATATCCCTGGGTGAAAGTCCCTAAACCCTTATGGTACTAAGAGGTTGCTCCAACGTCTAGACCGAGTGGGTACATGAGCGCCGAGTGCCGATTATCAGACGGTTGCGCTTTCCACTGTGTCGTGGTCGGTTAGAAGGGGGTGAGGCCTTACCCACCCGAGAGGAGGGAGTAAAACTAGGCTGAGTCTGACCAGCTCGAGGAATGGGTCCGCTATTGACGAGCCGAGCCCGATATTGGCAGGCGGATAGTGAGGTCTTTTCCACTCACCTTATTGCGCGTGATGGGGCGGCAATCTGGCTTGGAGTGCACTAGACCCCGGTGATATTCCAGATTTTTGAGTTGTATTAATGTGGACTTAGATGAGGATTTGTATGCTTGAGTTGCATTTCGCATTGCATGGCCTTGGTATGGCTGACATCATTCTTTACACAGCATAGCCTTGGTATGGCTAATGGTATTCTTGGCATTCATCAGCATGTTTCGCATTACTTTGATACTGCATAACTGCATTACCACCTTGAGCATACACTTTCACCACCCTCTAAGCTTTCTATAAGCTTATACACGACCGTTGCGTGCAGGTGACGTTGGATCGCAGCAGCGCTGAGGCTTGGGCACGTGGCAGATCATTTTGGAGTTTTTGTTTATCTTCATTGTATTTCCCTTTATGCTTATTGTACTTGTAAGGTTTTTTATCACAGTGGAAATGTGATAGAGTTTTTGGTTGTTGTTGTGGGTTATGCCTTTGGTTATGCTTATTACGAATCAAACTGATGTTAAAAATTCTCCTCGTAGCATCCCGGGATCGGAACCTGGCGAATGGGCGTTGGGAGCCGAGAATGGGGTTCTACGGAGGCTGTCGGCGCTGGATTCGGCGATCAAGAATTTTGTGAGCCCGATTTCTGAGTTTGGGGCGTGACAGAAGTTGGTATCAGAGCATAACTCGGGAATAACCAAGAGCAACATTACATGTCTGCTATGAATGATTAAGTCCTAAGTTCGGATAGCCAAGCAATTTCTTATTACTGACCCTTAACGAGCGTGCCTTCGAGAGTTTTTAAAGTTGATTGGCGCCTTTGCTCTTTCCTGTAGGACATGCCGTCGTGTAGGAGAGTGACTCGATCGACTCCGGCTCCACCACCTGTGGCTCCCGCACTACCACCTACGATTCCTACTCCACCACCCGAGATTTCTACTGCCCAGCCTAAGGATGCCGCTCCTCTACCACGGATTCATGCTGCCCAACCTATGGATGCAGCTCCTCCACCAGAGATCGGTGCAGAGCCGACCGTATCCGTGAGTGCTTCCTAGTTATAGCAGATGCTGCAGGCTGTGACGGCCGCACTTCAGGGGCAGGGCAGACACCCTATCGTTTCACCAGCGCAGGCAGAGCAGGAGCGCGCGAGTGCCCTCCTTCGAGAGTTCCGACGACTCGATCCCCCGCATTTCTAGGGTGATCCAGACCCGACCGTGGCTGAGAGATGGCGCGCCGATGTAGAGAAGATATTTGAGACGATGGGATGCATGACTGAGCGGCGAGTCCGATTAGCTGTATTTCTCCTTCATGGTGAGGCTGAGCACTAGTGAGCGTCAGTCTCCCGAGCAGCAGGTGCTGATTTTATATGGACTTGGGAGGATTTTATAGATCGGTTTGACCGACAGTATTTTTCTGATCACATCCGACGACAACGAGCGTTGGAGTTTGAGGCCTTGGTGCAGGGTGATATGACAGTGGCTCAGTATGCTGCTCGTTTTGTAGCACTGTCCAGATTTGCACCATACTTGGTAGATGATGAGGAGCGGAGAGCCCGCCGATTTGAGGGTGACTTACGTTACGGTCTTCGAGGCCGTGTTATTGGGCATGAGCTCCCAACTTTCGAGGAAGTGGTGCGGAAGGCCCAGATTTTTGAGGCTGAGTGGGACGGTTCTCAGTCTGATCGCGATCAGAGGAGGGACCAGAAGAGGCAGGCTCCTTCCAGCGATACCCAGCAGGGTTGACCACAGCAGAGGCGCACAGGTCGCCCAGCCTTCCGAGCTCCAGCAGCACCTCTAGCACCACCTCCGAGGCAGTTCACCGGCACTTGTTTTAGGTGCGGTGCGGCAGGACACCGTATGTGGGAGTGTCCTGGCCCCCAACAGCAGCAGCAGAGACCCCCACAGCAGTAGCAACAGCAGCCCTCACCACCGAGGCCACCTCAGCAGCAGCATCAGCACCAGCCTCCGAGACCGCAGCAGCAGAGGTAGCAGTTTCGACCACCTCAGCAACAGCAGCAGCAGCAGCACGCTCAGAGGGGACAGGTGTAAGCCCCGTATCCTAGACCGTACCGTTCCATAGGCTTCCGCGGTCTTTCTGGTAGAATTCCGGTAACCTTCGACCCTTAACCGGTATTTACGTGCGACCTAGATTCTCGTGCCGACAACCCGAGTCGATTCAACTCAGGACTTATACCTTAGCGACCGCATCGTCGCCGCGGTTCTGATGCCGCGACTCGCGCGCTGATGCGATGCTCTGGTCGGGAGTTGTAGGCCAGCGTTCGGTGCGAGAAAACGCCGCGCGTGCGAATCCCGAGAGAATCTCTACGAGGTGTCACATCAATCAATTAATCCCATCAATCCCATCATGTCAAGTACACATCAACTTTCACCCTTTCCCAAGCAACCCCCAAAGTCAATAAAGCTCTTACACAACCATAACTCCTCTTACACCTTTTGCCAAAAAGTCAAAAAAATCTCTTACACCCATCCCTCTCTCCCATCCATCACTCCATCACCCATCATTCTCTCTCTCTCTCTCTCCCTACAAGTCTCTCTCTCATTCCATACTCTCTCATAGCAAGTCCCATACGTATGAGTCCCCCATGGTGAGAAAATGGCATTTGTGAGGCCCACCTTTCCTACCCCTTCATCTCTCATCTCAACCATCCATTTCTCATCTTCCTCCATCAAAGAGTAGCACTAGGAGCTAAGGAAGCCAAGGGAGCAAGAAGATCAAGTGGTGGGTGCCTTGATAGGGTAGATTTTCATATTTTTAAGATGGGCCAAGTGAGGCCAACCGATCAATGGTTTGGATCTCACTTTGGACCCTAAGATGTGGCCGATGGCCCACTTGGATCACCATGATCATTCCATGATGGGGCCATTCTCCATGGACCCCATCATGATGTTTTCTTTCTTGCATATTTAGGGTCATCTAGACCGTTTAATTTAGTGGAGATGGGATCTCCACCTTTGGATTTCAATTCCATGGACCCACATGTAATGGGACCCACTTGATGTATGATTTAGTGCAAGGGAGGGCCCATAGTGCCGGGGTCCCTCCATTACGCGGGTCTCACTCTCTATCTCTCTCTCCCTATCTTTTTTTTTCTTCTTTTCTTATTTTCTTTATCTTGATATGATTGTGTGGCCCACTTGAATGGACCCCACCATGTAGTATGTATTTTATTTGAATGGGGCTCACCTTATAAGTATAGTACCCACACCATTCATCAGTGGTGGCCCACCTGAGCAGGCCACTTGTATGGCAGACCGTCCAGCGTCTCTGGACGCTGGACGTTTCAATGGGAAAACACAAATAGTAGCTTGGTTCAACTTTGGGTGGCCCATTTATATAGGCCTCACCTTGATGTATGTATTAAATCCACACCGTCCATTCCGTTCCAAACCTCAAGTTAGGCGTTGGACCAAGATATGGTGCCAACCCGAGGTCCTGGTGGGCCATACCATAGTAAATGGTGGTTTTCACCATTGGAATCTTCCTTGATTGTGTGTATGCTGAAATATGCCCGATATTGGGCTTGTTTTGCCTGTCGTGAGGCATGGGGAGCTATTTGACGGAGTAGATCTGCAAGAGGTGGACCCCACCTGCAAAATCCATGGGAAATCAAAAATATATATATATATATAACAGCAGCAGCTGCCTGCGCACGCCAGCGTCCGGGCGGACGGACGTACCAGCAGCCAAGCACGGCCCTAGCCGTGGGCCCCACCTTGATGTTTATGTGTCATCTAACCCGTTCATCGGGTGGGCCACTATCTGACGTGGGCCCACCCCAAAAATCAACCAGATCCAAGACTCAGGTGGCCCACACCGTAAGAAACAGTGGGATTGGACCTCTACCTCTGAAATCTTTTTGGGGTCCACAGGAGTTTCGGATCAGGGTGAAATTTGTCTTCTCCCTTCATCTAGGCCCACGTGGTGTCACGCCCCAAACTCGGAAACCGGGCTCACAAAATTCCCGATCGCCGAATCTGGCGCCGACAGCCTCCGTAGAACCCCATTCTCGGCTCCCAGCGCTCATTCGCCAGGTTCCGATCCTGGGATGCTACAAGGAGGATTTTCAACATCAGTTTGATTCGTAATAAGCATAACCAAAGGCATAACCCACAAACAACAACCAAAAACTCCATCACATTTCCACTATAATCAAAACTTTACAGGTACAATGAGCATAAGGGAAATACAATGAAGATAGACCAAAACTCCAAAAGAAGATCAGCCACGCGTCCAAGCCTCAGCGCTGCTGCGATCCAACGTCACCTGCACGCAACGGTCGTGCATAAGCTTAGAGGGTGGTGAAAGTGTATGCTTAAGGTGATAATGTAGTCATGCAGTATCAGAGTAATGCGGAACATGCTAATGTATCTAAGAATCTCATTAGCCGTACGAGGCCATGCGGTGCAAAGAATGATGTCGGCCATACCAAGGCCATGCAATGCGAAATACAAGTCAAGCATACAAATCCTCATCTAAGTCCACATGTCAATACGGCTCAAATCGGAATATCACCGGGTCTAGTACACTCCAAGCCGATTGCCGCCCCATCGCCCAATAAGGTGAGTGGAAAAGACCTCACTATCCGCGCCAATATCGGGCTCGGCTCGTCAATAGCGGACTCATTCCTCGAGTGGTCAAACTCGGCCTAGCATTGCCCCCTACTCTCGGGCGGGTAAGGCCGCACCCCCTTCCAACCACCCGACACGGTGGAAAGCGCAACCGTCTGGTAATCGGCACTCCCGCTCATGCACCCACTCGGTCTGGCGTTGGAGCAACCTCCTGTACCATAAGGGTTTAGGGACTTTCACCCGGGGATATCTATCGCACCCCATGTAGAGAGATTTTCTGGTATCCAATCCCGCCAACCACGATGCGTCTGTGGATGCCCATGATGTCGCTAGGGCGTAGAGTAACCATATCACACAATGCGAATGCATGAATCACACTATTCAGTCATGCAGCAATCCTGCGCGTATCGTGCGCTCATGTAGGGCAACACCCCTTGCACGGGAGCCCATAAACCATCTGCCCGAAGGCATATACTATGATCAGGCATTGCTCATATCAAGCATACGTATGATGCATATGATTATGAATCATGGAATTAAATATGTTATATGGGATGGATGATAATCATAACAAGGATGGGCCTAGACGGCCTATATATCAGGTGTACGAGCCTATCAATGGGCCCTAGGAAAAGTCATAATGCGGACATTTAACCACACTACACTTACAATGTGGACGTCAAACCAACATTGCTCCCAAGGCACGACTGCCACAAATATCATTTCATAAGTTATTTTGGGATCACACATTGCAATGGACCTTAGGTACATCCATTGGGCCCTTAAATACATCAAATTAGCCAAGTCATATGGGCTTTATATTCATTAAGTGGGCCACACCAATGGGCCTTATGTACATTGCAATGGGTTATAACCCGGGGGCTTCAGAACATATCAAATAGGCCTAAGCTTATGGGCCTTACACGTGTCAAATGGGCCTCGCCAATTGGGCTCCATATGTACATCAAATGGGTCTACTCACCCGGGCCTTATATGTATCAAATGGGCCTCACCAATTGGGCCCCATGTGCACATCAAATGGGCCTCAACTCATTGGCCCCATTACATCAAATGGGCCTCGACCCATGGGCCCCTAATACATTGAATGGGCCTCGACCCATGGGCCTTTTATATACATCAAAGTGGGCCTCACAAGTACTGAGGTGGGCCTCCATCGCGGGCCTCAACCTTAGTAAAAAAAAAAATAGACATATAATATAGTATATAATGTGTATATAGTATATAATATATATACATAATACATGTATATAATATTATATGAAATATAATATTATATATATATATATATCTATATATATACACACACACACACATCACAGTGGGCCCACACACTCATCACAGTGCACACACATCAAAGTGGCTCCACGTCCACCGTCCAGGCGAACGGTGGGAATGAAACACATACATCAATGTGGGCTCCATGTGGGGCCCACCATAGTGTTTATATCCCATCCCACCGTTAATAAGGTCCAGCAGACCTAGATGAGGGTGATAAAAAGTTTCACCTTGATCCAAGATTTCTGTGGGCCAAAAAGGGTTTTAAAGGTAAATGTTCAATCCCACGGTTTCATACGGTGTGGGCCACTTGAGTCTTCAATCTGATTTTGGGGTGGGCCCACGTCGGGAGGGGGCCCACCATATGAACGGTTTAGATGCATATAATCATCGAGGGGGGCCACCGCAGCCGGGGGGGTCGCTCCTCTCGCCCGGGCCAGCATGGGCCGCGCCAAAGAAAGGGAAACCGTTTTTATTATTTTTTTAATTTTCATCTTTCCATGGATTTTCAGGTGGGGTCCACCTCTTGCAGATCTGCTCCGTCAAATAGCTCCCCATGACAAGAAAAACAAGCCCAATATTGGGCTTGTCGTATGAAAGGGTTAGGAAAGGTTTCAATGGTGAAATCCATTTGCTACGGTATGGCCCGCCTGAAAGTCCGATGGATCCCATCTTTTAGGTCAACGCCTAAAAAGAGCTTAGGGAAGGAATGGATGGTGTGGATTTAATACATACATCAAGGTGGGGCCTACATGAATGGACCACCCCACTTGGAAACAAGGTAACACATATATATATATATTTCATCCAGGGGCGTCCAGCATCCCTGGACGTTGCACACGCATGGAAGCCTTGCTCAAGTGGGCCACCTCATGGTGAGTGGTGTGTGTACAACACCTAAAAGGTGGGTCCCACTTCTAGATATTTTGGATAGAAACACCTACTTCATAGTGGGGTCCATTCAAGTGGGCCACACATCCTCATTATCACAAAAAGAAAATAAATAAATAGATAAAATAAAGGGAAGAGAGATAGAGAGTGAGACCGTGTGATGGAGGGACCCCGGCACTATGGGCCCTCCCTTGCACTAAATCATACATCAAGTGGGTCCCATTTTATGTGGCCCATTAAAAATTAAATCCAACGGTGGAGATCCCTTCTCCACCAAATTAAACGGTCTAGATGACCCTAAACATACAAGAAAATAAACATCATGATGGGGTCCATGGAGAATGGCCCCATCATGGAATGATCATGATGATCCAAGTGGGCCATCGGCCACATCTTAGGGTCCAATGTGAGATCCAAACCATTGATCGGTTGGCCTCACTTGGCCCATCTTATAAATATGAAAATCTACCCTATCCAGGCACCCACCACTTGATCTTCTTGCTCCCTTGGCTTCCTTAGCTCCTTGAGCTCCTCTTTGATGGAGGAAGATGAAAAATGGATGGTTGAGATGAGAGATGAAGGGGTGGGAAAGGTGGACCTCACAAATGAAGTTTTCTCACCATGGGGAACTCATGGTGCTCTCTCTTGGATTTGGATTTTGTTTTTTTTTGAAAAAAAAGAATAAGAGAGATAGTTGTAAAGGGAGGGAGAGAGAGAGAAAGAGATGGGTGATGGAGTGATGGGGGATGGTTTGGGTTGAAAATGGTAAAAAGAGGTATGGTTGTTGTTGAAATTTGGAAAAGAGGAGTGGTGAGGTGGAAAGAATGGTGGACTTTTGAAAAAGGTGGGGATGGGTTGATGTACTTGAGGTATGGGATGCTTTAATGGTTGATTGATGGGACTAATTGTAGAGATTCCCTCGAAATCCGCAACGCGCGGTGTTTCTTCGGAATAAACGCTGATCGGCATCTTCTTGCCTGGGTATCGGTTCGGTGCGCAAGTCACGGCGTTGGAACCGCAGCGCGGCATGATATAACTTTCGAGAAGCCCGCGTCGGGCGGGACTGGCGATCGTGGCGCAAATCCGAATACGGTCGCTAACGGAACAGTACGGATTAGGACACGGGTCTTACACGTGGCCTTATCAACGGCTTGGATGGCAAATCAACATTACGGTGGGCCCCACATGGAGCCCACAGTGATGCATGTGTTTTGGCCACCGTCCAGGCAGACGGTGGGGCCAGCTATGATGTTTGGGTGCGTGCGTGTGTGGTGCGTGCGTGTGTATATTTATATTATATATATATATATACACATATATATAATATTATATGATATATAATATTATATGTACTGTATGTATATTATATACTATATTATATATATTTTTATTGGCGTGGGAGGCCCATTTCATTACTTGTGGCCCATGGTTGAGGCCCACTTTGATTTATATATAAGGCCCATGGGTCGAGGCCCATTAAAATGTATTGGGGCCTATGGGTCGAGGCCCATTTGATGCACGTATGGGGCCCAATTGGCGAGGCCCATTTGATACATTATAGGCCCATGTGAGTAGGCCCATTTGATGCACGTATGGGGCCTAATTGGCGAGGCCCATTTGATACATATAAGGCCCATGTGAGCAGGCCCATTTGATGCACTCTAAGGCCCACGGGTTATAGCCCATTGCAATGAACATAAGGCCCATTGGTGCGGCCCATGGATGTGGCCCACTTAATGAATATAAGGCCCATGTGATTTGGCCCATTTGATGTATTTAAGGCCCAATGGGATATACCTAAGGTCCATTGCAATGTGTAATCCCAACGTGATTTATGTAATGATGTTTACATCGGGCTATGCCTTGGGAGCAATGGTGGTTTGACGTCCACATTGCAAGTACAGTGTGGTTAAATGTCCGCATTATGACTTTCCCTAAGGCCCATTGTTAGGCCCGTACGTCTAATGTGTAGGCCGTCTAGGCCCATTTTTGTTATGATTATCATCCATCATATTTAGCATGTTTAGTTCCATGATTCATGACCATATGCATCATACGTATGCTTGATATGAGGAATGACTGATCATCGCATATGCCTTTGGGCAGATTGTTTAAGGGCTTCCGTACAGGGGGTGTTGCCCTACATGAGCGCACGATACGCGCAGGATTGCTATGAATGAATAGTGTGATTCATGCATTCACATTGTGTGATATGGTTACTATACCCTAGCGACATCCCATAGCCTCCCGCATCGTGGTTGACGGGATTGGAATCCAGGAAATGCTTCTACATGGGGTGCAATAGATATCCCTGGGTGAAAGTCCCTAAACCCTTATGGTACCGGGAGGTTGCTCCAACGTCTGACCGAGTGGGTGCATGGCGGGAGTGCCGATTGCCGGCCAGTTGCGCTTTCCAGCGTGTCGTGGTCGGTTGGAAGGGGGTGCAGCCTTACCCGCCCGAGAGTAGGGGGCAATGCTAGGCTGAGTCTGACCAGCTCGAGGAATGGGTCCACTATTGACGAGCCGAGCCCGATATTGGCAGGCGGATAGTGAGTCTTTTCCACTCACCTTATTGCGCGCGATGGGGCGGCAATCTGGCTTGGAGTGTACTAGACCCCGGTGATATTCCAGATTTTGAGCTGTATTGATATGTGGACTTAGATGAGGATTTGTATGCTTGACTTGCATTTCGCATTGCATGGCCTTGGTATGGCCGACATCATTCTTTGCACCGCATGGCCTTGGTACGGCTAGTGGGATTCTTAGCATTCATCAGCATGTTCCGCATTACTCTGATACTGCATAGCTACATTACCACCTTGAGCATACACTTTCACCACCCTCTAAGCTTTCTATAAGCTTATGCACGACCGTTGCGTGCAGGTGACGTTGGATCGCAGCAGCGCTGAGGCTTGGGCGCGTGGCTGATCTTTTTGGAGCTTTTGGTCTATCATCATTGTATTTCTCTTATGCTCATTGTACTTGTAAAGTTTTTGATTATAGTGGAAATGTGATGGAGTTTTTGGTTGTTGTTTGTGGGTTATGCCTTTGGTTATGCTTGTTACGAATCAAACTGATGTTGAAAATCCTCCTTGTAGCATCCCAGGATCGGAACATGGCGAATGGGCGCTGGGAGCCGAGAATGGGGTTCTACGGAGGCTGTCGGCGCCGGATTCGGCGATCGGGAATTTTGTGAGCCCGGTTTCCGAGTTTGGGGCGTGACAACAGGCACCTCCCCATCTGGCTCAGGCTTGATTCTATGCAGCCCAGCAGGATCCTCAGTCATCTGGAGGAGTCATTGAGGGTATACTTCCAGTATCTGCATGCATTGTACGTGTGTTGTTTGATTCTGGTGCATCGCATTCTTTTGTGACTGAGAGTTTTTGTCGATCGACTGGTTTGCCATTGGAGTCTGCTCGTGAGGGGTTGACAGTATCAACTCCCTTGGGAAAGACTGCAGTGTTGGGCCGATTTTACTCGTCTTGCCCCATTTTGGTTGGGGATATCTTTTTGCCTGCTGACCTGTTTGCTTTGCCGATGTCTGAGTTCGACGTCATCCTGGGCATGAATTGGCTTACCGAGTACCATGCCATATTGGATTGTTCCGCTAGGACAGTCACATTTTGTATACCTGGCTTGCCGTAGTTCCAGTTCAATGCTGAGCCCAGAGGAGAGCCGTTGTCTTGTTTAATGTCTTGTGCCATAGAGGAGCCCATAGCGGTGAGCATCGACCAGTTGCCTGTGGTTTGTGATTTTTCTGATGTGTTTCAAGAGATTTCGGGATTACCGCCTCGTCGACTCACTGAGTTTCAGATTAATCTCTTGCCCGGTACTGCACCTATTTCAAGGCTCCTTATCGTATGACACCATTGGAGTTGCGGGAACTGCAGAAGCAGTTGGACGAGTTGCGCGAGTTAGGCTTTATCCGTCCGAGCAGTTCACCGTGGGGAGCGCCGGTACTCTTCGTGAAGAAGAAGGATGGCACGTTGAGGCTCTGCGTAGATACCGCGAGCTCAACAAGGTCATGATCAAGAACAAGTACCCGCTCCCGAGGATCGATGATTTTGATCAACTTAGGTTGCCAGTTCTTTTTAAAGATTGACTTGCGGTTCATCGATTGGTCGAGGAGGACATTCTGAAGAAGCATTCGGGACGCGTTATGGTCATTTTGAGTTTTGGTCATGTCCTTTGGGCTAACCAATGTGCCTGCGGTTGATGAACGAGGTCTTTCGTCCGTATCTCGATCGATTTGTTGTGGTATTCATTTTGTTTTATTCGAGGACCCGTGAGGAGCACGAGCAACATCTGGAGGTTACGTTGCAGACCCTCCGCGCACACCAGCTGTATGCGAAGCTGGAGAAGTGCGAGTTTTGGCAGGAAGAGGTAAAGTTCCTCGGTCACGTGGTGACGAGGGAGGGTGTCGCAGTGGACCCCTCGAAGGTTGAGGGAGTGCGTCAGTGGGACCACCAGCCCACGATTACTGACGTTTCCTTGGTTTAGCGGGCTACTACCGGCGTTTCATTGAGGGCTTCTCTCGTATTGTAGCCCCGTTGACTAGGTTGACTCGGAAGGGCACAGAGTTTATTTGGAGCGACGCCTGAGAGCGAGCATTTATGGAGTTGAAGGACCGCTTCACGTCCGCTCCTGTCCTCACTCTTCCCTCTGGGAGTGATGGTTTTATTGTATTTACCGATACCTCGCATATTGGTTTGGGTACTGTCCTGATGCAGCATGGGAGACCAGTGGCCTTCTCGTCTCGCCAGCTCAAGGTCCATGAGCTGAACTACCCCACGCATTATTTAGAGTTGGCTGCAGTTGTCTTCGCACTGAAAGTGTGGAGACACTATCTCTATGGGGTTAGGTTCGAGCTCTTTTCTGACCACAAGAGCTTGAAGTACCTCTTCTCGCAGTCTAAGTTGAACATGAGGCAGAGGCGCTGGATGGAACTCCTGAAGGACAATGATTTCGATCTCCAGTACCACCCGGGCAAGGCGAATGTGGTAGGAGATGCCCTCAGCCATTAGCCACGAGCCTAGTGGCGCATATGATGATTCAGGAGTGGAGGATGCTCGAGGATATAGCAGAGTACGACTTTGAGTTTGGCTTGTAGTCTTCTATTGTGCAGTTATCGAGCCTGTCGATTCAACCCTCTCTTGTCGCAAGGGTGATCGAGGCTCAGCAGGCAGACGAGTCGTTACAGGATTACCAAGCAGAGGCAGCATCTGAGAGTCAAGCAGATTGGTTCAGATGGTGGACTTCGCTTCAGAGGCCGATTATGTGTCCCGGATATTCCTGAGTTACGTAGAGATCTTATGACCGAGGCACATCGATCGCGGTTTTCTATCCATCCTGGCTCGATGAAGATGTACCACGACATGAGGCGATAGTATTTTTGGGCGGGGATGAAGCGCCAGATCGCCAGTTTTGTGGCTGAGTGTGACACATGCCAGCGTGTCAAGGTCGATCATCAGAGACCCCCTGGTCTATTGCAGCCGTTGAGTGTCCCGATGTGGAAGTGGGAGCACGTGTCGACAGATTTCATTATGGGCTTGCCGAGGACTCAACGCGGTCATGACGCCATCTGGGTTGTTGTGGATCGTCTGACGAAGTCGGCACATTTTATTGCGATACGTGCGACTTGGCCTTTGGACCGGCTTGCGAGATTATTCATCAAGGATATTGTGAGACTGCATGGCGTTCCAGTCTCAATCGTTTCTGACCGAGACCCGAGGTTCATGTCTCAGTTTTAGGGGAGCTTCTAGAGAGTGATGGGTTCTGATTTGCAGCTCAGCACCGCGTACCATCCGCAGACCGATGGCCAGAACGAGAGGGTCAACCAGATCCTTGAGGATATGCTTCGGGCCTGCGCGATTGATTTCAGAGGTAGCTAGGATGAGCATCTGCGATTGATTGAGTTCGCATACAATAACAGCTATCAGGCGACCATCGGCATGGCTCCTTTCGAGGCACTATATGGCAGACCATGTAGATCACCGAGTTGTTAGACCGAGGTTGGAGAGTGTCGTCTCCTAGGTCCCGAGCTTGTGCAGGAGATGTCAGAGGCTATTGATATCATCAGGCAGAGGATGCGCACAACTCAGAGCTGGCAGAAGAGTTTTGCTGATCGTCAGCGTCGTCCCTTGGAGTTTGATGTACGGGACCATGTGTATCTCAAGGTCTTGCCCATGAAGGGCGTAGTTCGATTTGGAGCGAAGGGCAAGCTTGCCCCGAGATTCATAGGGCCTTTTGAGATCACTGGGCGCGTTGGCACCGTGGCCTATCGGCTTGCCTTGCCGTCTCAGTTGTCTGGCGTCCACAACGTTTTTCATGTCTCTATGTTGAGGAAGTGTGGGTCAGACATCGTTTCTGTTATCGATTGGCAGCCATTAGAGGTTCGTGAGGACCCTTCTTACATCGAGCAGCCAGTCCGTATCCTTGATCGGAAGGAGCAGGTCCTCCGGACCAAGGTCATTCCGTTGGTGAAGGTTCAGTGGGGTCACCATTCTATTGAAGAGGCTTCTTGGGAGCGCGAGGCTGAGATTCGAGAGCATTATCCCCATCTTTTTGATGATTGATTGTGTTGTATTTTGTATGTTATCTCTGATGTTATATGATGATGAGTATGTTTCTTCTTCCTTATGAGTTCTGCTTAGTTGCGATGATTATGTAAATTTTGAGGACAAAATTTTTATTAGGAGGGGAAAGCTGTAAGCCCCATATCCTAAACTATACCGTTCCATAGGCTTCCGCGGTCTTCCCGGTCGAATTCCGGCAACCTTCGACCCTTAACCAGTGTTTGCGCACGACCCTGATTCTCATGCCGTCAACCCGAGTCGACTCAACCCAGGACTTGTACCTTAGCGACCGCGGTGACGATGCCGCGACTCGCGAGTCAAGGCGATACCCTGGTCGGGAGATGTGGGCCAACGTTCGGTGCGAGGAAAATGGGGCGCGTGCGAATTCTGAGGGAATCTCTACAAGGTGTCACATCAATCAATCAACCCATCAATCCCATCATGTCAAGTACACATCACCTTTCACCCTTTCCCAAGCAAGCCCCAAAAGTAAAAAAGGAGCCTCTTACACCCATCACCACCACATCATTCACTCCATCACCCATCACTCCCTCTCTCTCTCTCCCTTTACAAGTCTCTCTCTCATTTTCAAACTCTCCCTAAGAAAAAAAAATTCCATACGTATGAGCTCTCCAACTCTTCCAAGCTTCAAGTGTGGCCCACCTTTCCATCCTTAGATCTCCCATCCTAGCCATCCATTTCTCATCTTCCTCCATCAAAGAGAAGTACAAGGAGTTAAGGAAGCCAAGGGAGCAAGAAGATCAAGCGGTGGGTGCTTTGATAGGGTAGTTTTTAATATTTTTAAGATGGGCCAAGTGAGGCCAACCGATCAATGGTTTGGATCTCACTTTGGACCCTAAGATGTGGCCGATGGCCCACTTGGATCATCATGATCATTCCATGATGGGGCCATTCTCCATGGACCCCATCATGATGTTTATTTTTATTGCATACTTAGGGTCATCTAGACCGTCTATTTTAGTGGAGAAGGGATCTCCACCGTTGGATTTTGATTTCATGGACCCACATGTAATGGGACCCACTTGATGTATGATTTAGTGCAAGGGAGAGCCCATAGTGCCGGGGTCCCTCCATCACACGTGTCCCACTCTCTATCTCTCTCTCCCTCTTTTTTTTTTCTTTATGTGTGATGATAAGGAGGTTGTGTGACCCACTTGAATGGACCCCACCACAAGGTATGTATTCCATCCAAATCACCTACAAGTGGGGCCCACTTTGCGTGTATTGTACCCACACCATCCATCAATGGTGGCCCACATGAGTAGGCCCACCTTGCACGGCCAGACAGTCCAGCGTCCAGGGACGCTGGACGTTTTAGTTGGGAAACACAAATATTGGCTTGGTTCCAAGACAATGGGGTAGGCCCACTTATTTTGGCCCCATCTTGATGTATGTTTTCAATCCATACCATCCATTCCCTTCCCAAGCACCTTTTAGGCATTGAGCCGAAAGATGGGACCAATCAGACCTTCGGGCGGGCCATACCATAGCAAATAGTAGTTTTCACCATTGAAACCTTCCCTGATATTGTTATACACCGAAATATGCCCAATATTGGGCTTGTTTTGCTTGTGTTGAGCCATGGAGGGCCATTGGACGGAGTGGATCCTCAAAATGTGGACCCCACCTGTGAAAACCATAAAAAAATAGAAAAAAAAAAAACATCTCAGCAGCAGCTGCTACTTTGTCAAAAAGGCAGCAGCGCTGCCTGTGCACCAGTGCTCGGGCGAACGACGGATGGGCAGCCACCCACGGCTCCAGCCGTGGGTCCCACCTTGATGTTTTTCCGTCATCTAACCCGTTCATCGGGTGGACCACTCTCTGAAGTGGGCCCACCCCAAAAATCAGCATGATCTAAAGCTCAGGTGGCCCACACCGTATGAAACAGTGGGATTGAACCTCTACCTTTGAAACCCTTTTTGGGTCCACAGAAGTTTAGGATCAATCTGAAATTTGTTTTTCCATGTCAATCTAGGTCTGCGTGACCTTCTCAACGGGTTGGATGGAAAGCAAACATTATGGTGGGCCCCACGTGGAGCCCACAGTGGTGTATATGTTTTACTCCCACCGTCTAGGCGGACGGTGGAGCCCACTGTGATGTGTGTGTCCCTGTGCGTGCGTGTGTGGGTGTGTACGTGTGTGTATATATATATAATATTATATTATATATAATATTGTATGTATTATATATATAAATTATATATTATATTATATCTAATATACTGGTGGTAGGAGGCCCATCTCAGCTTACTTGTGGCCCATGGTTGAGGCCCACTTTGATATATATGTAAGGCCCATGGGTCGAGGCCCATTTGATGTATTAGGGGCCCATGGTTTAAGGCCCATTAAGATGTATTGGGGCCTATGGGTCGAGGCCCATTTGATGTACATATAAGGCCCAATTGGTGTGGCCCATTTGATGTACATATAAGGCCCAATTGGTGTGGCCCATTTGATACACATAAGGCCCATAAGATTAGGCCCCATTTGATGTATTCTAAGGCCCACGGGTTATAGCTCATTGCAATGTACATAAGGCCCATTGGCGCGGCCCATTGATGTGGCCCACTTGATGAATATAAGGCCCATGTGATTTGGCCCATGTGATGTATTTAAGGCCCAATGGGATGTACCTAAGGTCCATTGCAATGTGTGATCCCAACATGGTTTATGTAATGATGTTTATGACAGTCGTGCCTTGGGAGCAATGTTAGTTTGACGTCCACATTGCACGTTTAAATGTTAGTTAAACATCCACATTACGACTCTCCCTAGAGCCCATTGATAGGTCTATACTCGTTGTGTGTAGGCCGTCTAGGCCATCTGCGTTGTAAGGATAATGCATTACTTTATAACTTGTGTAGTAGAGCTCCATAACTCATGATCATACGCATCATATGTATGCTTGATATAAGAAGTGACTGATCATGGCATATGCCTTCGAACAGATTGTTTAGGGGCTCCCAGATAAGGGGTGTTGCCCTACATGAGCGCATGATACGCGCAGGATTGCTGCATGACTGGATAGTGTGATTCATGCATTCGCATTGTGTGATATGGTTACTGTACGCCCTAGCGACATCAGGGCCGTAGCCTCCACAGACGTATCTTGGTTGGCAGGATTGGATACCGGAAATCTTGTTCTACATGAGGTGCTATAGATATCCCTGGGTGAAAGTCCCTAAACCCTTATGGTACCAAGAGGTTGCTCCAACGTTTAGACCGAGTGGGTACATGAGGGCCGAGTGTCGATTACCAGACGGTTGCGCTTTCCACTGTGTCGTGGTCGGTTGGAAGGGGGTGCGGCCTTACCCGCCCGAGAGGAGGGGGCAAAGCTAGGCTGAGTCTGACCAGCTCGAGGAATGGGTCCGCTATTGACGAGCCGAGCCCGATATTGGCAGGCGGATAGTGAGGTCTTTTCCACTCACCCTATTGCGCGCGATGGGGCGGCAATCTGTCTTGGAGTGTACTAGACCCCGGTGATATTCCATATTTTTGAGCTGTATTAATGTGGACTTAGATGAGGATTTGTATGCTTGCGTTGCATTTCGCATTGCATGGCCTTGGTATGGCCGACATCATTCTTTACACCGCATGGCCGTGGTACGGCTAATGGTATTCTTGGCATTCATCAGCATGTTCCGCATTACTTTAATACTGCATAACTGCATTACCACCTTGAGCATACACTTTCACCACCCTCTAAGCTTTTTATAAGCTTATGCACGACCGTTGCGTGCAGGTGACATTGGATCGCAGCAGCGCTGAGGCTTGGGAGCATGGCAGATCATTTTGGAGTTTTTGTTCATCTTCATTGTATTTCCCTTTATGCTTATTGTACTTGTAAAGTTTTTGATCATAGTGAAAATGTGATGGAGTTTTTGGATGTTGTTGTGGGTTATGCCTTTGGTTATGCTTATTACGAATCAAAATGATGTTAAAAATCCTCCTCGTAGCAACCCGGGATCGGAACCTGGTGAATGGGTGTTGGGAGCCGAGAATGGGGTTCTACGGAGGCTGTCGGCGCCGGATTCGGCGATCGAAAATTTTGTGAGCCTGGTTTCTGAGTTTGGGGCGTGACAAGTGGTGTGGACGGTGTGGATACAACACATACATCATGGTGGGGCCAGTGCTGGGACCCACGGTCCCTAGTCGTTCACGCCACAACAGCGCAGGACATTGCTGCGCGTCCCTGGACATTAGCAGCAGCACCTGCTGCTTATATATTATTTTTAAAAAATGGTTTTTCTGTGGTTTTTCACAGGTGGGGCCCACATCAGGAGAATTCATCTCATCCACTGGATTCTATGGCTCAAGACGGACCCATCAAGCCCAATATTCGATGTGTTTTGGCGTATAGAAACATCAAAGGAGATTTTAACAGTAAAAATAACTGTTTTCTATGAAATGGCCCGCCAGATAATCGGATCGGCCTCAATTTTCAGTTCAACACCTAAAATGAGTAGGGGAATGGGATGGACGACGTGGATTAGATCCATGCATCAAGGTGGGGCCTGTATGAGCGGCCCACCCAAAAAGTTTAGAATCAAGGTGATATTTTTTTGTGTTAGTACAATCCACTGTTTGTTCACACTTCACTACACGTCTAGTGTCCAGGGACGTTGGACGATGTGAATATAACTCATCCAGGTGGGTCCCACATGGACGTGGCCCACTTGATTTGTATCAATCTAATATTTGTGTTTTCCCATTGCCATAAGGTAGGGCCCACATGATTTAGACGGTGTAGATCTAACACGTCCATCAAGTGGGTCCCATGAAGGTGGACATCTTGGATAAATTGCATACATCATGGGGCTAACAACAAGGGAAAAGAGAGAGAGAGAAAGAGAGAAAGATCGAGTGATGGAGGGACCCCAGCACTATGGGCCCTCCCTTCCATGATTTACAACATACATTAAGTGGGTCCCATCACATATGGGCCCACCGATCAAAATCACGGTGGAGATCCTTTCTCCACCGAAATGCAAGGTCTAGATGACCCTATCCATATAAGGAAAATAAACATCATGATGGGGTCCATGGAGAATGGTCCCATCATGGAATGATCATGAGAATCAAGGTGGGCCATCGGCTACACCTAGGGTCCAAAGTGAGATCCATACCATCAATCGGTAGGCCTCACTTGTCTCATCATAAAAAATGAAGTCTAGGCCTATAGAAACACCCACCATTCGATCTTCTTGGTCCGATGGAACGCCGATCTTGTTGTGTCTCACTTTAATGGAAGATGATGAGAAATGAAGGGCTAAGATGGTGGATCTTGGGATGAGAAGTGGGCCACACACAACATCTTTTATCTCCTTGGAGTGCTTAGACATGCACTCCTTTGGTTGCTTGGAAAATATGAAGAGAAAGAGAGAGAGAAGGGGTGGTTGTAAGGGAGGTGATGGGTGTGAGTGATGAAGGTGAGTTGATAGGTGTACTTGACATGTATGGGTGTGTAAGAGAGAGAGAGAGAGAGAGAGAGAGAGAGAGAGAGAGAGTTGACTTTGGGGTTGCTCTTGTACTTGACATGAGGTGATTGATTTATTAATTGATTGATAAGACATGTTGTAAAGATTCTCTTGGGTTTTGCAATGCGCGGTGTTTTCCTCAAACTAAATACAGGCCCACATCTCCTGGCCAGGGTATCGAATCTGTGTGCAAGACATGGCATCGGAACCGCGGCGACAGCGCGGTCACTAGGGTACAAGTCTCGGGTCGAGCGGACTCTAGAATACGGGAGGCGACTCAAGGTTGCACGCAAATAAAGTCTATGTGTCGCGGGTCGCCGGAATTCAACCAGGAGGACCGTGGAATCCTACGGAACAGTATGAGCTAGGATACGGGCCTCACATAGACGGTACATCAAGGTGGTCCCATGTCCAGATTATCTGGATGATGGGGATGAAAACACTTACATCATGATGAGCGTCCACGTCTTGCATATTTGGACGGTGGACGGTGTTCTCCACCTGAGATTTGAATCTATCTCATTGATTGGAAGAACGGATGGAAGGTGTGGGTACACACATGCAAAATTTTTAAATCAAGATGGTATTTGTGCACTCCAGCATCCAGGTGAGGTCCACATCAGTTTGACCCACCTACTTTAGATCAAGGTGATATTTGTGTTTTCCTTCCATCCAACAGATCAGCAGAGGGACAGTGTGGATTCAAAATACATACATCATAGATAGGGTCCACAGTACCATCCACCAAGGTGGACCATCACACAAGGAAAATAATAAAAAAGAAGAGAGAGTGAGATAGAGAGATGTGAGAAGGGGAGGGACCCCGCCACTATGGGTCTTCCCTATACAATACATACATCAAGATGGGTCCCACCACAAGTGGGCCCTCAAATCATCAAAATCACACAAATCAACCTTAGAAGAACACCCACCTTTGATCTCTTCTTCCTTCTTCCGCCAAAGTATGCTAGAGCTCCAAAGGAACAACTTTAATGGTTGAGATGAAACTTGGATGGTGGAGATAGGAGATAGAAAGTGGGCCACACAAACTCTATCCATGGAGCTTGGACGATTGCTCTCATGGGGTTGCTTGAGAAAATGGAGTGAAGAGAGAGAGAAAGAGGAGTGATGTAAGGAAGAGAGATGGGTGATGGATGGAGTGATGGGTGATGGGTGATGAGTGGTATGGGTTGTGTAAGAGAGAGTTGACTTGGGCAATGGCTTGTGTACTTGGGGATGTGATGGAGTGATGGGTTGTACTTTGATTGATTGATGGGATTGATTTAACATTTAGTAGAGATTCTCTTGCGTGACATTTTTCCTCGAACTAAACATGGGCCACATCTCCTGATCCAAATATTGCCTCGGCATGCGAGATGCGGCGTCGGAACCACGACAACGACGCAGTCACAAGGGTACAAGTCTCAGGTCGAGCCGACTCTAGAACACGGGATATGACTCAGGATCGTGAGCAAATGTCGATAATAGATCGTGGCTCGCCGAAATTCTACCAGGAGAACCACGAAGGCCTATGGAAAGGTACAGGCTAGGATACGGGTCCTACAGCTCTCCCCACCTAATAAAAATTTTGTCCTCAAAATTTACAAAACATCCTTAAGTATATATGTCAAGGCTCAATCAATCTATAAAAGGATGAAGATAGCGCTCACTAATCTCAACCTCGTCCTCCCAAGACGCATCATCAACACTATGGTGATCCTACTGAATCTCAGATCCCGGTTAGAAACGATCGAGACTGGAACACTAAGCAGCCTCACAATCTCAACGGTATGGAGTTATATCAGAAAATCTCTAAGTTATTCAAACTCGGGGACCTAATCATTCTAAGTTCTCAATAATCATAGAGTGTAGGGTAACTATCAGTAGGTATATGATGTTTTCTTCAGGTAGTCCCAAGTTATGCTCTGATACCAACTTCTGTCACACCCCAAACCCGAAAATCGGGCTCAGAAAATCACCGATCGCCGAATCTGGTGCCGACAGCCTCCATAGTACCCCATTCCGGATTCCCAGCGTGCATACGCTAGATTCCGATTCTGGGATCTTACAAAGAGGATTTTTCAACGTACATTTGTCTCATTAGAAGCATAACCATAAGTTTACCCAAATCACAAAGGCAATATCATCAACACATATCCACTAATATAAACTTTGAATATAATGTTGAAAGGGAAATACATATGTTAAATAAAATCAAAGCTCTAGAAGACAGCTGTACGCTCCAAGCTTAACGCTGCTGCAACCTAACGCCACCTGTACGCATCTATCATGCATAAGCTTATATAAAGCTTAATGGGTGGTGAAAGTGTGTGCATAAGGTAAGTGTCAAGTAAACAATATAAGAGTAATCAAAGTAAGTGAAAATACTGATAAGCCCATAAATCATATAATATCAGAAATACTGATAAGTTCATAAATCATACGATACTAGAGTAATGCGAAAACATGCTGATAGGCCTATAAATACCATCAGCCTTATTAAAAATATGCGATGCAAAAATATAATAAACCAATATCATATACTGATGAAGCAATGTAGATTAGCTATGTAATGCAGAGACAGTAAGCCAAATACTATGTGTTGAGGATGCAATGCAATATGCGATGCGAATGAAATGATCAAGCTGAAGTGTGAAGTCAGGATGATAGTATGTAATATCGCAGGCTATGGGGTTCATCACAAGGGACTTCTATCTAAACCAGTCTCATACCTAAATTTGGATAGTCAAGCTCAATGTGGTAAACTCTTAATCTCAGGTTAGTCACACGCCCCAACCGAAATCCTGCATATTGTGAAGGTACACGTAACAAATAATTGTGCATCACCAGCTCGAGTGGATAATGAATGGATGAATGAATGAGTAAGCAACTCCTGCTCAATAAGTCCACGTATCAGTACTGTACATCTCTGGGATCATCACCGGGGTCTAGTACACTCCAAGCTGGCTATCGTCCCAGCCGGCTACGTAGCCCAGTGAGTGGAAAAGACCTCACTACCCGCCTGCCAGTAGTATACCAATGCCTACCTAGCTCATCAATAACGGACCGATTTGGGAGCTGGTGAAACTCAGCCTAACTTACAATACCCTCACTCGGGTGGATAAGGCCACACCCCCTCCCAACCGACCACGACACAGTGGGAGACGCGGCCTACTAGTATTCGGCACTTGGGCGCTCATGTATCCACTCGGTCTAGACGTTGGGGCGTCTTTTAGCCTCGGAGGTTTAGGGATTTCACCCACGGACATCCGAAGTGCCCAGATGCTTGAACCAAATATTTTCGGTGTCCCATCTAACCATCCACGACATGCCTGTAGAGGTCACAGCCCTGATGTCGCTAGGGCGTACAGTAATCACTATCACACAATGTAAGATGCATGATTCATGTAGTCCATTCATGCATCAATCCTACGTATACCGTGCGCTCATGTGAGACAATCTCCGCCCATCTGGGAGTCTCATAACAACCTGCCCAATGACATATGCAATTATCAACTACATCTCATAATAAACATGCAGATAATGCATATGGGCATGTATCATGATGCTATACTGTCACATACTCATAATCGGTATCAATAATCAGCCTCGACAATGTGGACATTTAACCAACATTGCCCCCAAGGAATGGTCCACATAGAGCCTATCAATAGTGGACCCATAGCCTCACACAAGGGCCTAATATATAACACAATGGGCCTCACTCAAGAGCTTAATACACATCACGATGGGCCTCTCACATGGGCCTAATATATATCACAATGAGCTCCATCACCTGGCCCTCAAATGCACCACAATGGGCCTCATCACATAGGCCTCATATACATTACATTGGGCCTTAAACACGGGCCGAATAAACATCATAATGGGCCTCAAATACAGGCTACATATACATCACATTAGGCCTTGACAATCGGCCTCGATATTCGGTCTCTATAATCAGAATCACCCTCGATAATCGGCCTCAATAATCAGAATTGGCCTCGATAATCGGCATATACAATCGGCTTCGACAACCGGATCGGCCTCAACAATCGGAATCAGCCTCGATAAACGGAATCGGCCTCGACAATCGGAATCGGCCTCAACAATCGGCCTTGACAATCAAAATCAGTCTCGATAAATGGAATCGGCCTCAATAATCGGAATCAGCCTCGATAAACGGAATCGGTCTCAACACACAGAATCGACCTCGATAAACAGAATCAGCCTCAACAATCAGTGAGAATGGGCCTAATAAGGCCTAAGGGAAGTCACAATGTGGACATTTAACCATCATCGCTCACCAATGTGGACATCAAACCATCATTGCTCCCAATGCACGGCCGCCAAAAATATCATTACATACATCGTGGTGGAATGTCACATTGTGACGGGCCTCATATACATTACATTCGGCCCACAGAAAGGCCTTACATACGTCTCATTGGGCCTCATATACCTTAAGTGGGTCTGTCACGCCCCAAACTCAGAAAACGGGCTCACAAAATTCTCGATCACCGAATCCGGCGCCGACAGCCTCTGTAATGCCTCATTCTCGAATCCCGGCACTCACATGCCAGATTCCGATCCTGGGATCCTATAAGGAGGATTTTCAGTATTAATTTTTTTGTAATGGAACATAACCACAAGCATAACCAAGTCATAGAACAATATCACCACATATCCACTATATCAAAAACTTTAAGTACAATGTGGGAAGGGAAATATAAGATGATCAAAAAGCTCCAAAATGATTTAATACGTGCTCCTGCCTCAGTTCTTGCTGTGATCCAACGACACCTGCATGCAACGGTCGTGCATAAGCTTACAAAAGCTTAGAGGGTGGTGTAAGTGTGTGCGCAAGGCGAATGTCAAGTATACAACATCAGAGTAATGCGGAAATATGCAGGTAAGTCCATGAATGTTATCAACCATACCAAGGCCATGTTATGCGAGGTCTATGTAGCTAAATGTCATATGCGAGATGTAAAACAAGCATATTAGTCCTCATCAAGTACACATATAAGTACAGTTTCTCTTTTGGATATCACCGGGGTCTAATACACTTCACACTAACTGCCGCCTCCCGAGCCGCACAGCCCAGCAAGTGGAAGAGACCACACTATCCGCCTAACCAGTAGTTTGCCAATACCTACCCAGCTCGTCGATAGCGGACTCATTTATGAGCTGGTCAAACTCGGCCTAGCTTATAGCTCCCTCACTTGGGCGGATAAGGCTACACCCCCTTCCAACTGACCATGACATAGTAGGAGACGCGGCCTACTGGTGTTCGACACTTGAGCGCTCGTGTATCCACTCGGTCTAGGCATTGGAGCATCTCCTGGTACCAAAAAGGTTCTGGGACTTTCACCCAAGGACATCCTAAGTGCCCACAGTGCTAGAACCAAGTATTTTCGGTATCCGATACGGCCATCCACGATGTGCCTGTGGAGCCACAACCCTGATGTCGCTAGGGCGTACAATGATCACGTCACACATATGCGAGATGCATGAGTCATACCATCCAGTCATGCAGCAATCCTGTGCGTACCATGCTCTCATATAGGTAACTCTTATCAGTGAGTCCCATAAATAATCTGCTCAATGGCATATGCTATGATTAGTCACTCCTCATATTAAGCATACATATGATGCATATGACATGAGTCATGGAATTATACTAAGCATGTTATAAAGTAATGAACTATCCTTACAATGCAGATGGGCCTAGACAGCTTACACACAACAAGTATGGGTCTATCAATGCGCCCTAAGGAGAGTTACAATGTAAATATTTAACCAACATTGTACTTATAATGTGGGCGTCAAACCATCATTGCTCCCAAGGCATAGCCTGCTATAAAGGTCAACACATAAACCATGGTGGAATCACATTACAATGGGCCTTATGTACATCCCATTGGGCCTCGACCCATGGGCCTCCAATAAATCAAATGGGCCTCATAACATGGGTCTCTTATATATCCAGGTGGGCCTCAACGGATGGCCCATAACTACATCAAGATGGGCCTAATCACATGGGCCTTATATATATACCAAAGTGGGCCTCAAACATCCCCAAAAAGAATCATATGGACCATACAACAAATAGCAATAGAGATAATAATTTTCATAGTTAAATAATTCACAGGGCCCACTATAAAGTTTATTTTCCAACCAATCTAATCATAAGGTCATAAAGACCTGGATTAAGAGGGAAAACAAATATCATAATGGTCTAAACCCTGTAGCCAAGGGTTTTAATGGTGGACGCTCAATTCCACTGTTTTCTATAATGTGGTCCACCTGATCCTAGATCTGTCTCATTTTTAGTCTCATGCCATAAAATTATCTTTCAAAATGGTTGGACGGCTTGGATGTAACACATGCATCATGGTGGGTCCCATAGAGGGACGACATGGATGAAGTAGGTGGGGTCCCATGCCGTCCAGCAGCCCAGCCAAAATGGCTGGACGGCATAGATAAAACACATATGTCATAGTAGGTCCCACCGTCCAATGGTGTGGACGGTGTGGGTAAAACACATACACCATAGTGGGTCCCACGTGGGGCCCACCATAATGTTTATATGCCATCCAATCTATTGATAAGGTCACGTAGACCCAGATGAAGAGGGAAAACAAATTTCATGATGATCCAAAACTTTTGGGACACCCAAAAAGGTTGCAATGGCAAATGTTCAATCTCGCTGTTTCCTATGACGTGGGCCACCTGAGTGTTGTATACGACTGATTTTTGGAGGGGCCCACTGCCCTAAGGGGCCCCATCAAAACGTACGGTGTTGATGTTCCCACACATCACGGTGGGGCCCACGGTTGGGACCCGTGGTCCCTACACGCCCGTCCACAGCGCAGTAGCGCCTGCTGCTCTGGACGTCAGCGGCAACAGGTGCTGCCTATTTTTATTTTTATTATTTTTTTAAAAATAGTTTTTGTGTGGTTTTTCATACGTGGGGCCCACATCAGGTGAATCCACTACAGCCATTGCATTTCATGGCTCAAGACCGACCAAACAAGCCCAATATTCAATATGTTTTGGCTCAAGGTGGGTCCTATTCGATTTTAACGGTAAAAATCAATATTTTCTATTTTGTGGCCCACCAAAAAATCGGATTGGGTTCATTTTTCAGCTCAACGTCTAAAATGAGTTGGGGAATGGAATGAATGGTGTGGATTGGATTAATACATCAAGGTGAGGCCTGTATGAGTGGTCCACCCAAAAGCTTATTGAATCAAGCTAATATTTTTATTTTCTTTTCATGTCCAGTGTCCCTAGACGTTGGACGGTTTGGGCATGACATATGTACAAGGTGGGCCTTGCTCAGGTGGGCCACCAAATACATAGATGGGGTGGATAAGACATACACCAAGGTGGGGTCCATCCAAGTGGGCCACACGGCCACATCATCACACACAAAAAAAGATATGAAAAGGAGAGGGGAAGAGAGAGAGAAAGAGAGAGGGACACTGTAATGGAGGGCTCCGCCACTATGAGCCCTCCCTTGCATTCAATCATACATCAAGTGGGTCCCAATACATGTGGGCCCACCAAATCAAAGATCAACGGTGGAGAATCCTTCTCCACCAAAATGGAAGGTCTAGATGACCTCTATTCATGTAAGGAAAAATAAACATTATGATGGGGTCCATGGAGAATGGCCCCATCATGGAATGATCATGAGAATCAAGGTGGGCCATCGGCCACACTTAGGGTCCAAAATGAGATCCATACCATCAATCGGTAAGCCCCACTTGGCCCATCATAAAAATATAAAAATCTAGCCTATAAAGCACCCACCGTTCAATCTTCTTGGTCTGATGGAACGCCGCTTTCCTTATACCTCTCTTTGATGGAAGATGATGAGAAATGAAGGGTTAGGATGAAGGATTTTGGGGTGGGAATTGGGCCACACAACACTCACTTTTCTCTCACTTGGGATGCTTGGACGTCCATTTTTTTTCTCTTGGAATGGCTTGGAAAATGTGTTGAGAAAGAGAGAGAGAATGGTTGTAAGGAGAGAGAGTGATGGGTGATGGATGTGAGGTGAGTGATGGGTGAGGTGAGAGATTTGTTGACTTTTGGGGTATATTGCTTGACTCATAGAGAAAGAAAGTATGGGTTGTGTACTTGATATGAGGTGATTAATTGATTGATTGATTGATTGATTGATGGGACAGAGATTCTCTTAGGATTTGTAATGCGCGGTGTTTTCCTTAAACTGAATGTGGGCCCACATCTCTCGGCCAGGGTATCGGATAGATGCGCGAGTTGTGGCGTCGAAACCGCGTCGACGGTGCGGTCGCAATGGTACAAGTCTCGGATTAAGCCGACTAAAATCTACAAGATACGACTTAGGGTCACTAGCAAACGTCGGATACAAGTCGAGGGTTGCCGGGATTCGACGAGAAGGATTGTAGGAGTCGATGAAACAGTACGGTCTAGGATACGGGTCTTACAGGGCCGATCAAATGGGCTGGTACCAATGGGCCGAATTAATTGGGCTGATCAAATGTGCCGAGTCAAATGGGCCAGTACAATGGGCCGAATCAATTGGGCCGATCAAATAGGCTAAGTCAAATGGGTTGAATCAATTGGGCCGATCAAATGGGCCGAGTCAAATGGGCCGGTACAAATGGGCTGAATCAAATGCGCTGAGTCAAATGGGCCGGTACAAATGGGCCGAATCAAATGGGCAGAGTCAAATGGGCCGGTACAATGGGCCGAATCAATTGGACCAATCAAATGGGCCGAGTCAAATGGGACGGTACAAATCGGCCGAATTAATTGGGCCAATCAAATGGGTCGGTACAAATAGGTCGAATCAATTGGGTGAATTAAATGGGCTGAATCAAATGGGTTGGTACCAATGGGCCAAATTAATTGGGCCGATCAAATGAGCCGGTACAAAGGGGCCAAATCAATTGGGCCAAATCAATTGGGCTGGTACCAATGGGCTAAATCAATTGGGCCGATCAAATGGGCTAGTACAAATGGGCCAAATCAATTGGGCCAAATCAAATGGGCCGAGTCAATTGGGCCGTACCACTAAACCATTCATCTATTGATAGAAATCTTTTTAGAGTATTATTAAAAAAGATTGAATCATATCCAGAGATCATCTGGACCATACCACAATTGGCAGTGGTGATAATAATTTCCACAATTAAATTTTTAGCAGGCCCACCAGAGCATTTATTTCCCATCCAGTCTATTCATAAGGTCACAGAGAACTGATCTTAGAGGAAAAACAAATATCATATTGATTCATGACTCCTGTAATCCTAAAAAAGGGGTTTCAATGGTAAACGTTCAAACCCACTATTTTCTATGGTGTGGTCCACCTGATAACTGGACTCGTCTTATTTTTTTAGTCTCAAGCCTTGAAATAAGCTTGCCAAATGGATGGACAGACCAGATGTAACACATACATTAGTGTGGGGTCCATATACATGGCCCAACAAGTAAAAGGGATGGACGGTTTGAATATTTGCAGCAAGGTGGGCTCCCATGTGGATGTGGCCCCACCGTAAAATACATATATACGTATATTAAATATACATCTAGTGGGTCCCACATGAAGCCCACCATAATATGTCATATTATATAATA
Source organism: Magnolia sinica (assembly GCF_029962835.1). Lineage (NCBI taxonomy): Eukaryota > Viridiplantae > Streptophyta > Magnoliopsida > Magnoliales > Magnoliaceae > Magnolia > Magnolia sinica. The sequence continues at coordinate 44,190,665 of NC_080577.1, read as the reverse complement.
TAATATATTATATACTTAAATATAATATAACATATTATATATATAAGGGGGAGTGACTGCCCAGATCCATTGTCCAGATCCATCTGGACGGTGCAGATCCACATGGGTTAAAGGTGGGTCCCACGTAGGAGTGGCCCACCCATATTGTTATCAATTTATATTATATATTATATAATATAATATCATATATTATATATATGTATATGGTGGCAGGAGGCTGTCCATATCCACCGTCCAGATCCATCTGGACGGTGAGGATGTTAAGATAAAGGTGGGTCCCATGTATCAGTGGCCCAGCACAACATTTATATAATATATAATATATTATATTATATGTATTATATAAACACATATATACACGTGCGTGTAGCCGTGTAGTGGCAGCGTCTAGCGTCCAGGGACGCTGGATGGCCAGGATGAAAGGGGCCCACCTAATATTGCAGGCCCCACATGAATGGATGGCCTAGATGAACACATCCTCACAGTGGGACCCACAGAATCTGCAAACGTCATGGCCCCACTGATGGATGGTACATCAAGGTGGTCCCACGTCCAGATTATCTGGACGGTGGGGATGAAAACACTTACATCATGGTGAGCGTCCACGTCCATCATATTTGGATGGTGGACGGTGTTCTCCACCTGAGATTTGAATCTACCTCATTGATTGGAAGAACGGATGGAAGGTGTGGGTACACACGTGCAAAATTTTTAAATCAAGCTGGTATTTGTGCACTCCAGCGTCCAGGTGGGGTCCACGTCAGTGTGACCCACCTGCTTTAGATCAAGGTGCTATTTGTGTTTTCCTTCCATCCAACAGATCAACAGAGGGATGGTGTGGATTCAGAATACATACATCATAGATGGGGTCCACAGTACCGTCCACCAAGGTGGACCATCACATAAGGAAAATAATAAAAAAGAAGAGAGAGAGAGAGAGAGATAGAGAGACGTGAGAAGGGGAGGGACCCCGCCACTATGGGCCCTCCTTATACAAAACATACATCAAGATGGGTCCCACTGCAAGTGGGCCCTCAAATCATCAAAATCACATAAATCAACCTTAGAAGAACACCCATCTTTGATCTCTTCTTCCTTCTTCCTCCAAAGTATGATAGAGCTCCAAAGGAACAACTTCAATGGTTGAGATGAAACTTGGATGGTGGAGATAGGAGATAAAAAGTGGGCCACACAAACTCTATCCATGGAGCTTGGACGATTGTTTTCATGGGGTTGCTTGAGAAAATGGAATGAAGAGAGAGAGAAAGAGGAGTGATGTAAGGGAGAGAGATGGGTGATGGATGGAGTGATGGATGATGGGTGATGGGTGGTATGGGTTGTGTAAGAGAGAGTTGACTTAGGGAATGGCTTGTGTACTTGGGGATGTGATGGAGTGATGGGTTGTACTTTGATTGATTGATGGGATTGATTTGACATTTGGTAGAGATTCTCTTGCATGGCGTTTTTCCTCGAACTGAACACGGGCCCACATCTCCTGGTCCGGGTATCGCCTCGGCACGCGAGACGTGGCATCGGAACCGTGACGACGGCGCGGTCGCAAAGGTACAAGTCTCAGGTCGAGTCGACTCTAGAACACGGGATATGACTCAGGATCATGAGCAAACACCGATAACAAATCATGTCTCGTCGAAATTTGACCGGGAGAACTACTGAGGCCTACGAAATGGTACTGGCTAGGATACGGGTCTTACACCTAAAAGGGTTCTAGGGTTTCTAAAGGGTGTCGCAAGGGTGAGATTCGAGGTTGTTCGAATTGGGTAAGTCCTCTTTCTTTGTAATTTTTATTTTCATAGTGGAGATTTGTCGCTTTGTGCCATGATTTTTCCCGCAAGGGTTTTCCACGTTAAATCTATGTTATCTTATGTTTGCTTAGTGCTCTTGGATTACTATCCCAGATCTAGATCTGTGTGATTTTGCAGCACAAATCCCAACAAGTGGTATCAGAGCAATCATTGGGGCATAAATCTGAATCTGAGGGTTAGTAATATTGGGAAGCACTAGGTATGAGATTGAGAAGTATTCAAAGAAAAATAATCTTGAGTTATGGAAGGTCAAGATGATCAGTTCCTTAATCAAACAAGGCGATGATGGTACTTTTGAGGAGCGAAAGTCTACTATGACTATGATGAATGGAATACTCTTGATAAGAAGGCTTTATCATCGATCCGTTCACGTCTCACGGATGAGGTTCTCTACAACATCATGAGGAAGAAAACTGTGGCTAAGTTATGGGCAAAGTTAGGATGTCTATGTGAAAAAAATCCTTTGAAACTTACCTGCACTTGAAGCAGCAGTGGTATAACTTCAAGATGGCAAAGGGTGGAGATTTGGAGGCTCACATCAGCAACTTTAATAAATTAGTTTGCAAATTACTGGATATAGAGGAAGTGATGAAAGATGAAGAACAAGCATGTATATTGCTGAATTCTCTTCTAACGTCTTATAAGTCATTCAAGGACACAATATGCTCCACGAATAAAACCCTGAGTGTCGACACCGTTATCTCAGTCCTTCAAGGGAAGGCTATGAGAAAGCTTAACGTCGACATGGGGATATCTTCTGAGGCACTACTTACAAGGGGTAGGAATTCTAAACAAGGTACAGGTTCTTCAGATTCTAGGTCCAAATCTAAGGGCAGGAGTAAAGGAAAGGTAAAGTGTTAGAATTATGGGATGGAAGGACATGTGAAGAAGGATTATAAAAATCCTAAATCTAAGAGAGAAGATTTTGAGGCTTCGTACAGGGAGGCCAATGCTGCCACGTCAGATGGATCGAGTGGATGTGGTGATAATATTTTATTTGTGTCTACTATCAGGTGGCTATACAATGATCATAAGGGCGAGTGGATGCTAGACACAGGGGCATTTTTTCACATGACTCCTCATCAGAGTTAGTTCACCAACTATAGGGAGTGTGATGGTGGACAGGTATTTATGGGCAATGACATTGCTTGTAATGTTGTGGGTATTGCTACGGTGCGTATTAAGATGTTTGATGGGGCGGAGCGTACCCTAACTGATGTGAGGCACGTACCTGACATGAAGAAGAATCTGATTTCTCTTGGTGTATTTGAGGCAATGGGCTACAAGTTCATAAGTATTGAGGGTGCTCTTAAGGTATCTAAGGGGGTACGGGTAATCATGAAAGCGCAACGACTTAGAAACATGTATAGGTTGATTGTGAGCACTTCAAAAGGTGGAGCTGTAGTGGCTGTAGTGGATTCCACTTCTGCACGTGTGTGGTATGTTGGACATGGCCACATGAGCGGGCAGGGCAGGAAGGTTGAGATGCACGGACAAGGATACAGAGCATGTGGAGCAACCACCTGTGAGAAGAATCACACGATATAATCGCAGGATATCGGTGAGGTACTTAGACGACTCCAATATCGCAGGGGATTCATCTTCTGTTCAGATGGCTCTAGATGAGCTTGGTGCTAAGAAGTGGACAGTGACTATGAGTGATGTGATGGACTCATTGTACCAGACCGATATATGGGAGCTGGTGGAGTTTCCAGTCGGCCGGAAAGCGGTTGTATGTAAGTGGATCTTCTGAAGGATACAACATAGATATAAAACGAGGTTGGTAGTGAAGGGTTATGCTCAGAGAGAAGGGATCGGCTTCTTAAAGATATTCGTACTGATGGTGTAGTATGTATCTATTAGATCTGTGATTGGCACTAGTTAGCCAATGTGATCTTGAGCTGGAAGGATGGATGTGGAGTCTACACTTCTGTACGAGAAATTGGAAGAGTAAATCTGCATGAAGCAACCAAAGCGGTTCAAAGTTAGAGGCTGAGAAAAGACTTTGCAGAGTCGTGGTACGACCTGTCGCTTAGGCAATGGTTTGATTCTTTCATGGTGGGTCAGGTATTGTATGTTGATGACATGTAGATTACCAATTATAATATGTCTGAAATCAATGTACTGAAGACTCGGTTAAGTGGGACATTCAGGATGAAGGATCGAGGGGTTGCAAAGATGGTTCTCGGTCTTGAGACTGGAAGAGGAGTAGACTTTGGTTATCTCAGGTAGAATACCTTGGGTAAGTAATGATCAAGGAGGTTATGGACCATGTAAAGCCAGAGAGCGTTCTCTACGCGTCTCTACTCAAAGTTTTCCTCAGGACATGTCCCAAAACAGATGAGGAAAAGCAGGATATCTCATGAGCCTTATTCCAATGTGGTTGGCAGTGTATGCCATGGTCTGGATTAGACCGGTTATTTTGCAGGCTATAAGTGTTGTGAACAAATACCGCGACAAGCAATATTGGGTAGCGATGAGATGGTAAGAAGACTACGTCTTTCCTATTGAGAAGAGAGGAGCAAAGGAGGTTGGGGACATGGATTCTGATCCGGCAGACATGCTCACCTAGAACATTCATACGGAGAAGTTCAAGTTCTGTGCAACTTCTCTGGGCTTGGCAATGGCGGAAAAGAAGGACGGAGTGTGCACAAGAAGCTATGATGTGATACAGAGATAAGAGAAGAGGTCAAGAAGCTACATGGTTGAAGATTGAAGACATGGTGGAGATTGTTGTGATTGATGTCTTAAATCTAGTTTTTGGTATGCTCGACCAGTTGAGGGTCCACTCGACCGGTCGAGGCCTGCTCGACTCAAAGTCCAGCAAGCACATGTTTTGGGTGTCCGGGATGCTCAACCAGTCAAGGGTTATGCTCGACCGGTCGAGGGTGCCCTTCGAACAGTCCAGGCCTAGCTCGACTAGTCGAGGGTTACACAGCCGAGGTGCGGACTGCGTAAATTTGAGGCAGTTTTCGGACTTTTCCAAAGGAGGTGCGTAAGTGAAGTTTCCTAAACTATAAATAGGGGTCCCTAGGGCTATTCTAAAGGATTCTAAGGCTTTCTAAAGGTTTTCTAAGGGTTCTTAAATGGGTTTTAGGGTTTCTAAAGGGTGTGGCAAGGGTGACATTCGAGGTTGTTCGAATCGGGTAAGTCCTCTCTCTTTGTAATTTCTATTTTCATAGTGGAGATCTGTCTCTTTGTGCTGTGGTTTTTTCCCATAAGGGTTTTTCATGTTAAATTTGTGTTCTCTTGTGTTTGCTTGGTGCTCTTAGATTGCTATCCTAGATCTAGATTTGTGTGATTCCGCAACACAAATCCCTAACAGTACTTAGCCAAACTCAGTGAAGTCAGGACTCAACTAAGTGTGACAATGGGCCATGTAGCCCGCTTTTGAGCAGGCTTGGACCTACTAGCTTGACCCATTGGTTGGGTTCGGGCGTCATGTGCATGGCCAGATCAATTTTCTGATCGAGCTTTGGTTCAGGTCATTTTAGCCCCGCCCATCTGAGTGCAACCCGATTTTATATATACTATGTTAGGCCATGTTGGCTTGGGCCACGCTCAGGACTTGGGTCTTAATCTCGGTTGAGCAGGGCCTAACCTAGCATATTGCCACCCTAGACTTAACTCATTTGACTCAGAGCTAAACAAATCAACCCGAGTTGGTAAGTCATTCAATTTAGGCCTGTTTGGTGGTAGCAAAAGTTAAAAATCTTTTCATATTGGGCAGACTCCTAAAACTCAATGGATCAAAAGTTATAATCGAGTTAAAACTTAATATAAATACTAAAAATGGAAATAAAATGGATTTTCAAATGTCAATCTGATAGAATCTTGCAAATTCGGGCAACTTGTAAAAGAGTTAGTTGGCTAAAGTAGCTTCTCCTACTCCAAAATCATATATAGTACATCAAATAACTCATTCCGGTTTGCGAGATATGCCTATTTTAGGGTTCTGACAGTCCTGATCACTTCTACCTATGATCGGACCTTTTCTGGTCCATCTTGGAGATGAAAGTGTCCGCGACTTGCTCTACATCATACAATTTAGGCCTGTTTGATCGCAGCAAAAGTTAAAAGCTTAGACAGCCTATCTAGATCTGGCTTGTCCTAGTTTTGTCTAAGTCAACGATCCAGGCCACAGTTTCGATGGGCCCCACTGTTGTAGATGGTCAAAAAATTTCAGAGATTGGGCTCAATTCAACTGACCAAGCAGCATGATCAGATGTACCCAGGGTATAGTGTAGGCCAAGATGCCATGGGTCAGCCCCACGACCAGCTTGCTTTCCTCAATTTCGGCTGAGTGGAAGCAACAACCGGCTTAGTTGGGCATGTGTTTTCCATCCAAAGAAATAGTCTGGATGGCTTTTGGTTTGGATCTGCATAAAGATCAGACAGAGCTGTCTGGTTCAGGTTATTAAGCTGGCTGGGCCAAGGGCCACTTTGATAATCGTTCGTGTAAGGCCCGTATCCTAGTCCGTACCGTTCCTTAGACTCTCATGATCCTCCCCGTCGAATTTTGGTAACCCACGACCTGTAGACAGCATTTGCACGCGACCTTAAGTCGCATCCCGTAGATCAATGTCGGCTCGACTCAAAACTTGTACCCTAACGACCGTGCCGTCGCCGCAATTCCAACGTCTCGTCTTGCGCACCCATGCGATACCCAGGCTAAGAGTTGTGGGCCCGTGTATATCTTGAGGAAACGCCGTGCATTGCGAATTCTGAGAGATTCCAGAGAATCTCTACCCACCTTTCACATCATTAGTCAAGTACACTATCATTTCACAACCCATCACTAGTCATGCTTTCTTTCTCCCCAAGACAAGTAACCTACCCCCTAAGTCAATTCTCATGTCATTCCACCCATCGCTCCACCCATCACTCCATCCCATCTCCCTTACAACCACCCTCTCTCTCTCTCTCTCATTCTCTACCCATTCCCCAAGCAACCCAAGAGAGAGAACGTCCAAGCATTCTAAGGAGAGGAGAACCCAAGTGTGTGGCCCACTTCCTACCCCTAATTGCTCATCCCAACCCTTCAATCTTCATCAACCTCCATCAAAGTAGAAGCTTAGGAGCTAGAGATTTCAAGGAGCCAAGAAGAAGTGAAATAGGTGGGTGATCTTATGACTTTTGTTCATGGGACAAGTGGGGCCTACTAGTTGATGGTAGGGATCCCACTTTGGGCCCTAGGTGTGGCCAATGGCCCACCATGATACATATATGAATTCCATGATGGGGCCATTCTCCATGGACCCCATCATGATGTTTATTTTGATTTCCATTTCAAGAAGGTCATCTAGACTTTGTATTTGTTGGTGGGAGAGGAATTTTCACCATGGATTTGATGGTTTGAGGGCCCACATTCGATGGGACCCAATTGTTGTATACACTGTATCATGCAAAGGGAGCTCATAGTGGTGGAGCTCCCTTCACCACTCGATTCTCTCTCTCTCTCTCTCTCTCTCTCTCTCTCTCTCTGTCCTTTTATTTTATGTTGATGGCCCACCATCATGATGCATGAGTGTTATCTACGCTGTCCAAATCGGGGCCCACCTTGCTGCCACCGTCCAGGGCCACCTTGCTGCCGTTTTTGGGCAATCTTGGATGGTGGGGATAACACGTATAACAGCCGGATTTGAAAGTGTCTTGGTTTGTCAATTAGCATGTGTTGAATCTGTAAGACAAGTGAGACCCATAGGAAGATCATTCAAGCATCTGCCTCAACTGGATGTGGCTTCAGATCTCTACAAAGGTAAACATAGCCTCACATCCCATTTTCCAAAACACCAGGTATGTAAAACCCTTAAAAATGATTAGAACAACATAGGGTTTAAGGTGTGAAAACTGTTTTGCAAAATCAAAAAAATATCTAAGTTTTCATCCTTTGTCGATTTATCGATAGCGCTTCGATGACATCGAACTCTATTATCGACGTCCTCGAAACTCGCTCGATGTTATCAAAATGAGGACTTCAGATATCCAACAACCAAAATAAATCTTGGGTTGAATTCTCGATGAATCGATGACAGGATCAATATCATTGACTTTCGAATCTCGAGTTCATCGAAACAGCTTGATAAAATCAACATCTGATCAGTTTGTGTCCATTAAGCAGTTAAGAAAAATCATGTGATTTTCGATCACTCAAAGAGAGCCTCGATATCTTCGAATTTCAAATCTTGATGATATCGATGGACCTTCGATGATATCGGATTGGGACACAAATCTGTCCAGTAAGCTTTCAGGTAAATTCTTTTAAATGTTTGAGGTATCGAGAATCACTTGATGATATCGATATTCAAAGATCGATCATATTGAGACTAGGTCGATGTCATCGAATTGGGACACAAAACTGTCCAGCAAGTTTATAGGAAAATTTCTTGAAAAGATCGATGAATCGAAACTGGTATTGATATCATCGATATTCAAAACCAGATGACATCAAGGAATGCTTAATCATATCGATGTCTGTTCAGTTCCTAAGGCAAGTCTGCTCTCATGTTTTTAAATATCGAGGAATCGAACCATGGGTCGATGAAGTCGGAGTTCGAAATCCGATGACATCGAAGCATGTTCAATATCATCGATCAGTTGGCAAAAAGGTTGAAAAGCATTTGACAGATTGAGTTTGTGTTATCGAGCGGCCATTCGACGTTATCGAGAGTATACACTCGATGATATCGAAGCTTACTCGTACTCTGTCAAAAAATATGACTGTTTTATTTCCATTGGAACTTTTTGCCTATTTAATGAGAGCTTGCCTTAGGTTGTTTGAAAGAGAAAAAAGATAGAGCTTTTGAGTATTTAATTCAGATCACCTTCCCTAAGCCCTTTTCTCTCAAGGGAGTTCATTCCTCAATCCACCCTCATCATTGATATTCAATAGAGTGGATTGGTGAATGAACTTCTGCATTCAAGGATCCTTCAGCTATCACCATAATGGCAAATTATTGAGCTGAGATTCCTTGAATGCATAGATTGTGGTATTACTCTGCCACTCCAATGATTAATCATTTAATAGAGTAATTACCAACATAACCTTGACCCAACCCGTCGCCTTACATTGGAGCATCATACATGTTGCAGATCAAGGGAGTTGAAGATTCTTTATCAACAAAGGAGGAGATCTTCATCAACGTGCTTAATGGGGCTAATCTACTTATCTGTAAGTCATTAGAGTCCAAAGACCCTGCTGATCATTCCTTTGTATAGGATTAGGTCACAGGTGATTCTCACCCCTTTCAAGTCCTCATACAAGGCCTTCGACGAGAGAATGCGTGTGGGTGCTGTATGTTGACCCTTGCTCTTGGTGAGTATAAACTTAGGTCCTTAGTATAGGTCCTTGGCCTATGTGGCCTAAAACCCTGGGTGTTGTGTGTTAACCCTTGCTCTTGGTGAGCATAAACTTAAGTCCTTAATGTAGGTCCTTGGCTTGTGCGGCCTAAAGCCCTAGGAGCTGTGTGCTGACCTTTGCTCTTGTAAAGGGCATAAACTTTAGGTTCCTTGTGTGGATCCTTGGCCTGTGTGGCCTAAAACCCGGGTGTTGTGTGTTGACCCTTGCTCTTATGTGGGGCATAAACTTGTATCTTATGGAGACACGTCTAGGTTCCTTGTGTAGGTCCTAGAGTCGACCTTGTGTAGGTTGTGAAGGTTAGAGGTGAACCTGATTTAAAACCTCTGTTAGTGAGATCCGGTACACTCAAGGGTTGAGTGCGTCCACCAGAAGTGGAGTGGGCATATAGCCGAACCACTATAGAACGACCATGTTTGAGATTGTTATTTGCATATTCTTTTATTGTGTATACTTTGAATGATCACATGATGCATGATTATTTAGAACTGATAAGTATCACTTCCCACACACAGTCACTCTGTCCATCCATCATAGACTAAATTTATGTATTGCTTAGATATTGAATAGTCTTGTGATTGGAACCTCTATCTGGCTTGGAAGCCATTACAGTTAAGATAAAGATATCTTGATAAATTATTATATTAGTTCAAGATAATGATGATAGAATTTTAAAATGTCATAAAATTTTATAAAGTCCTATTCACCCCCCTTTAAGACACTTTGGCCTATTCCTACTTCTACTAAAGTGGTCTTTACCGTAATTTCAGAATTTTCAGCCATGTGGACCCCCATTTGTGGGCCCCACCATGATGTATTGTATCCTCGCCGTCCATCCAAATTTTCCAGATCATTTTGGGGCAGGTGGGCCACCTTCTGTTGGATAGTCTGCTGTCCAGCAGCAAGCCATACTGTTGAAGGCAAAGACACAAATATCAGCCTTAATTCAAAAGGCTAGTGGGCCACACTAACGTGGACCCCACCTAGATGGATGTATTACACCCACACCGTCCATCTGCAATGGTGTAGGTTTGGTGTTTGAGGGCTGCACCAATAGCAGCAGCACCGTCCAGACAGCTGACCATCTAGATGGTAGGGCAGACACAAATATCAGCTTGATTCAAATCAAGTGGGCCACGTGTACGTGGACCACACCTGATGCATGCGTTCATCCATGCTGCCCACCGTCCAGCAAGGGACGGTGGAGCCCACATGCTGTATGTGTTTCATATCCACACCGTCCATCGTCCAATCATGGATAGTGGGACCCACTGATGTAAGTGTTTTATCCACATCGTCCAATCTGGACGTGGGACCCCACCTTGATGCTTGTGTTTCATCCAGACCGTCCAAGACGGTGGGGCCCTGACGTGATGCATGTATTATATCAGCACCGTTCATAGGACGGTGGGATCCACCTTGATGTATGTATTCTATCCACACCGTCCAGCTGAGGACGGTGGGACCCACCTGCTGTACATGCAGGGCCCACCCGCTGGACGTGTGGGACCCACTGTGATGTTTATTATATCCAGACCGTCCATCAGTTGGATGCATGGCTTGCCCTCGTAATGTATGTATTATATCTAACTGTCCATCTTGTAGGCCCACCGTGAGGCCCACTTGCCGATGTATAGGACCACCTGCTGTATGTGCAAGGCCCTCTTGATGTATGTGAGGCCCATTGTAGCCATGTATGAGGCCTATGTGTGAGGCCCATTATATATATGAGGCCTATTACGATGGAATGAGGTCCATTGTGATGTATATGAGGCCCATGTGATGAGGCCTATTGTGATATATATGAGGCTCATGTGATGAGGCCTATTGTGATGTATATGAGGCCCATGTGATGAGGCCTATTGTGATGTATGAGGCCCATGTGATGAGGCCCATTTTGATGTAAGAGGCTCGTGTGTGAGGCCCATGGTGATGCGTAAGGCCTATTGTGATGTATGAGGCCTGCATGTGAGGCCCAATGTATATGTAAGGCCCAATTGTGATGTGTGAGGCCACCATGAAGTACTTATTATATACACACTATTCATCTATTTGGCCAGGGCCTTGGGGTCCCATTACTTCGTCAGGCCCACTGTGATGCATGCAGCTCACTTGTTGTATATATGGGGCCCATCTAAATTGGAATGAGGCCCATTATATGTCTGAGGCCCATTGTGATTGTATGAGGGCCCTTGTGATTGTATGAGGCCCATTGTGATGTATGAGGCCCACCATGATGTGTATTGTATGCACACTACCCATTCATTTATACAGGCCACCTCATGTAGGCCCACCATGATGTATGTGATACACACACAGACCATCCCTCTTTCTAGATATTTGGAAGGCTAAGGGCCCCATTGTGATTCCGATTCCAATCCCAAATAGATCGCACTTTAAGAAACAATAGTAGTTAAATGTCCACCATTGTAAACTTCCCTAGGGCCCATTGTCAAGCTCATTTCCACCCTTACCTTATTAGGATAACCCAAACCGTTAGGTCCCCACCGATGTTAATAATACCCATTGGGCTAACCCAAACCGTTGGGCCTCCATTGATAATGGTGCTTCCCACCATGTCCTGTAGGATTATCCAAACCTTAGAGCCCACATTATGTTTATATCGAGCCTTCCATAGCAATGCGTCCCACCTAGATACATGTTTTGCCCAAGTTTAGTGACCATACCTAAGGCCCACTTAGATGTTAAGCGAGCTACCCAATCCGCTTAAAAGGACATATCGTCCTAGATGTATGAACTCCACCAAGACCACTTTGTATATGCATGTATAAAGAGATGGGCTCTAGGTATAATGGAGATGGTCCTAGACGGCCTACTTACCATAATTATGGGCCTATCAGTGGGCCTTAGGGAGAGTTATAATGCGGACATTTAACCAACATTATCCATTTAATGTGGACATCAAACCAACATTGCTCCCAAGGAATGACCTTCCATGAATCACACATTGTAATGGGCCTTTTGTACATCTAATTGGGCCCTGACCCAAGGACCCAAATACATCAAATGGGCTATATAACATGAGCCCCATATCTATATCAAGGTGGGCCTCAATGGGCCTCATAATATGGGCCTAATACAAATCAAGGTGGGCCTCAACAAGGACCACTAATGCATGAAGATGGGCCTCCATAATGGGCCTTAAATTATCTCCAAAACAGTTGGACAGTGGGATGAAACACATACATTATGATGGAGCCCACACTAATAGAGGGTGTGGTTTACAATACTTACATAAGTGGGGCCCACCAAAATGCTCATTTTCCACCCAGCCTAAGGCCCAATATAATGTTTATTTTCCACCCAACTTAAGGCCCAACATAATGTTTATTTTCCACCCAACTGTTCATAAAGCTACCTGAACCAAGGTAGGGCCCACTGTAATATTCATTTGCAATCCAATCTATTCATAAGGTCACATGGACCTTGGGAGGGAGCCCACCGTGCTGGTTTTATTTTATTTTATTTTATTTTATTTTATTTAATTTATTTACATATGTATAAATATATATATATATATATATATATATATCACATGGACAGGGGGCCCACCGTGATGTGGTCCACAAATCCAGCCCGCTCATTATGTGTGCCCCACTTGGCTAAGGGTACAGACCAAGTTTCAACCGCATCCAAATTTCAGGTAGGCCCCACCAAGTGTTTTTATATGTTTAGACATGTCTTTTTATGATTTTTTGATGGTGTGGCCCACGATTGATTTTGGAGTGGACGGCGGTCCATGGGGACCCAAAATGCTGGGGCCGTGACCCCCAGCCTGCCCATCCGTCCGTCAGCGGCAGCGCAGGCGCTGCCTGCGTTTGTTGTCAGTGGCAGTGGCTGCTGCTGCTGGCTTCTTTTTCTTTTCTTTTTTTGAAAATTGGTTTTTCTACGGTTTTTCCCAGGCGGGGCCCGCTTCAGTAAGATCCACACCAGTCATTAGTCCCTGTGGCTTGATACAAACCCATAGAGTCCAATATTGAGCTGTTTCAAATATACAGGAGCATCAGGGAGTAAATCAAAGGTAGGAAACTTGTTTCCTATGGTATGGCCCGCTAAGGAAGGGGATCAACTTCATTTTTCGGCTCAACGCCTAAAATGAGATGGGGAACAAAATGGATGGCTTGGATTTTACATATACATCAAGGTGGGGCCTGCATGAGTAGCCCACCACTCCCTCCTCTAGGCTAGCTCGTTAGTATAGGTTCGCCAACGTCCAGCGTCCAGGGACGCTGGACGGCATGCATAAACACATTGCTGTGGTGGGTCCCACGTAGATGTGGCCCACCAACATATATGCATATAATATATATATTATATTATATATATAATACATATTATATTATATATATTATATAAAATATAACATATATACATATATTTATATATATAAAAATACATTGGGTCCATCCAAACAATGGATGGTGTGGATCATCACCTGCAATAGAGTGGGCCACACCGTCTGATGTAGATGGATGGGGTAGATGTAGCACATATTGGTGGGATCCACACCATTACAAAGAAAGAGAGAAAGAGAGAGATAAAGAGAGATATACGGTGAGATAGAGGAACCCCGCCACTATGGGCCCTCTTGATTAAATCACATACATCCAAATGGGTCCCACCAACAAGTGGGCCCTAAAATTTAAAATAATGACAAATCACCCACCTTATCTTCCTTCTTCTTGGTCCCTTGGACTCCAATGCTCCTTAGCTTCAACTTTGATGGAGGTTGATGGACTTTTGATGGTGGGGATGTGAGATGAGAGGTTGTAGATGGAAGATGGAAGGTGGGCCACACTTGAGAGGGAGAGGAAGCTTGGACGTTTGAGGCTTGGGGTTGCTTGGAGATTTTGAGAAATGAGGGAGAGAAAGAAGATATGGATGGGTGAGGTAAGGTGATGGAGTGATGGGTGATGGGTTGGGTTGAAATTTTTGAAAAGGGGTATGGTTGTTGTTGAAAATGAGAAAAAGAGGAGTGGTGAGGTGGAAAGAGGGTGGACTTTTGAAAAAGGAGGGAATGGGTTGATGTACTTGAGGTAAGGCTTGCATTTATGATTGATTGATGGGACTTATAGTAGAGATTCCCTCGAAATCCGCAACGCGCGGTGTTTCTTCGGAATAAACGCAGACCGGCATCTTCTTGCCTGGGTATCGGTTCGGTGCGCAAGTCACGGCGTTGGAACCGCAGCAACGACGCGATCGCTAAGACATAAGTTTCGGATCGAGCCGACATCGGTGTGCGGGACTTGGCTTAGGATCGTGCGCAAATGCCGGATACGGTGCGAAGGTTGTTGAAATTTGACCGGAAGGACCGCGGAAGCCAACGGAACAGTACGGACTAGGACACGGGTCTTACAATAAGTATCACTTCCCACACACAGTCACTCTGTCCATCCATCATAGACTAAATTTATGAATTACTTAGATATTGAATAGTCTTGTGATTGGAACCTCTATCTGGCTTGAAAGCCATTAGAGTTAAGATAAAGATATCTTGATAAATTGTTATATTAGATCAAGATAATGATGATAAGATTTTAAACTGTCATAAAATTTTATAAAGTCCTATTCACCCCCCTCTAGGACACTTTGGCCTATTTCTACTTCTACTAAAGTGGTCTTTACCGTAATTTCAAGATTTTCAACCATGTGGACCCCCATTTGTGGGCCCCACCATGATGTATTGTATCCACGCCATCATCCAGTTTTTCCAGATCATTTTGGGGCAGGCGGGCCACCTTCTGCTAGACAGTCTGCTGTCCAGCAGCAGGCTCTATTGTTGAAGGCAAAGACACAAATATCAGCCTTGATTCAAAAGGCTGGTGGGCCACACTAACGTGGACCCCAACTAGATGGATGTATTGCACCCATACCATCCATCTGCAATGGTGCAGATCTGGTGTTTGAGGGCTGCACCAGTAGCAGTAGCACCGTCCAGACAGCTGACCGTCTGGATGGTAGGGTAGACACAAATATCAACTTGATTCAAATTAATGGGCCACGTGTACGTGGACCCCACCTAATGCATGCGTTCATCCATGCTGCCCACTGTCTAGCAAGGGACGGCGGAGCCCACATGCTGTATGTGTTTCATATCCACACCATCCATTATCCAGTCATGGACGGTGGGACCCACTGATGTAAGTGTTTTATCCACGTCGTCCAATCTGGACGTGGGACCGTCCAAGACAGTGGGGCCCTGACGTGATGCATGTGTTGTATCAGCACCGTCCATAGGACGATGGGATCCACCTTGATGTATGTATTCTATCCACACCGTCCAGCTGAGGACGGTGGGACCCACCTGTTGTACATGCAGGGCCCACCTGCTATAGGTACAGGGCCCACCCACTGGACGTGTGGGACCCACCGTGATGTTTATTATATCCAAACCATCCATCAGTTGGATGCATGGCTGGCCCTCGTAATGTATGTATTATATCTAACTATCCATCTTGTAGGCCCACCGTGAGGCCCACTTGCTGATGTATAGGACCACCTGCTATATGTGCAAGGCCCACTTGATGTATGTGAGGCCCATTGTGGCCATGTATGAGGCCTATGTGTGAGGCCCATTACGATGGAATGAGGTCCATTGTGATGTATATGAGGCCCATGTGATGAGGTCTATTGTGATGTATATGAGGTTCATGTGATGAGGCCTATTGTGATGTATATGAGGCCCATCTGATGAGGCCTATTGTGATGTATGAGGCCCATGTGATGAGGCCCATTTTGATGTAAGAGGCTCATGTGTGAGGCCCATGGTGATGTGTAAGGCCCATTGTGATGTATGAGGCCTACATGTGAGGCCCAATGTATGTGTAAGGCCCAATTGTGATGTGTGAGGCCACCATGAAGTACGTATTATATACACACTATTCATCTGTTTGGCTAGGGCCTGGGGGTCCCATTGCTTCGTCAGGCCCATTGTGATGCATGCGGCTCACTTGTTGTATATATGGGGCCCATCTACATTAGAATGAGGCCCATTATATGTGTGAGGCCCATTGTGATTGTGTGAGGGCCCTTGTGATTGTATGAGGCCCATCGTGATCTATGAGACCCACCATGATGTGTGTTGTATGCACACTACCCATTCATTTATACAGGCCACCTCATGCAGGCCCATCTTGATGTATGTGATACACACGCAGACCATCTGTCTTTCTAGATATTTGGAAGGCCAAGGGCCCCGTTGTGATTCCGATTCCAATCCTAAATGGATCGCACTTTAGGAAACAATAGTAGTTAAATGTCCACCATTGTAAACTTCCCAAGGGCCCATTGTCAAGCCCATTTCCACCCTTACCTTATTAGGATAACCCAAACCGTTAGGTCCCCACCGATGTTAATAATACCCATTGGGCTAACCCAAACTGTTGGGCCCGCATTGATAATGGTGCTTCCCACCATGCCCTGTAAGATTATCCAAACCTTGGAGCCCACATTATGTTCATATCGGGCCTTCCATAGCAATGCGTCCCACCTAGATACATGTTCTACCCAAGTTTAGTGACCATACCTAAGGCACACTTAGATGTTGAGTGAGCTACCCAATCCGCTTAAAAGGACACATCGTCCTAAATGTATGAACTCCACCAAGACCACTTTGTATATGCATTGGGCCCCATAAGGAAGCCCAATATATTCATGATAAGAGATTGAGGAAGCCCAATTGTTCATCCTTTTAGCTCACCCTGTGAACTCATCTCATTTTATACCCATTTGACTCACCATGAGAAATGTATTCTACCTTTGTACCCCATTTGTTATGACCTCGTAACATATACATATCATCCACATCATCCATCTCCTTATTAAGACGAGTGTGAGGTCCACCCTTGACATTAGTGTGTTATCTAGGCCATCCGCTATCTGGAGGAGAGTACATCATCATCCTTTGTCGTAGATGGAAGAATATGTGGTATCATATTTGGTATATTCACTGTGTAGAGACTACCTTGATACATGGGGTAAATCCACCGTCCTTTTAGTGGACCCCACCTTAGGATATATGTTATGCTAGTACCTTGATACATGAGGTAGATCCACCATCCTTTTAGTGGACCCCGCCTTAGGATATATGTTATGCTAGTACCTTGAGTAGGTTATGATAGTCTAACATAAACCATTCCATATAGACTTCTATATGTCTAGTGGGGCGTATTGTTCAGCCCCTATTCTTGTAAGTGACATACCGGTTAAGGCCGATCATCGCCTGCTATATCTGATAATCATGCTAGTTGATGCAGGGATGAACGTGATGAGGATAACTACTCCGAATCCACAGAGCTTCTCTGGACTCCTCACAGAGACTTCTCGAATCCATAAGGAAAGAAAGCAGGAAATAGAAATAAATTCTAATAAATTTGAAATTGATTAATTGATGAATAAAAATGAGTTTAAAACCCTTTAAATAGGGGTACCAAGCAATGAGAAAGAAATCAGAATCAAACTACAACTAAAATTCCTAGAATCCGCGACTTACTATAAATAGTAAACTTACTATTTATAGACGGTCGTGATGTCTACTAGTGCGCAAGGTTTTCAGCCAAAAATAGTAAGTGTCCTATTTGGCTTCACCAAACCGTTCTCCTAATTATTCTAAGCTCTTTTCACGTTGGACACAACTCCTAAAGCCCGATGGATGAAAAGTTATAATCAAACTAAAACTTACTATTTATAGTAAAAACGAAATTAAAACAAGGAAACGACCGTCGATCCAGGGATATTTCGCAAATCTGGCTTGCGTAACCCGGCTGGCTAAAGTAGCTCGTTCTACCCCAAAATCATATATTTTACGCCTGATAACTCATTTCGGATTGTGAGATACACCCGATCTAAGGTCTGACGGTCTGGATCACTTCTGTCATCGACTGGGCCTTTTCTAATTCATCTTGGCCATGAAACTGTCCGCGACCCGCTCTACATCACTAGTGTACTTAGTCTAGTAGGACACACTGAGAATATGCTTAGTACTACATCATGATACATGTTCATACACATCATTTATATGCCTGTTGTAAGGACTGTTTGATCATAGCATTGCCGTTGGGCTGAGTTATTTAGGGGACTCCTTGCGAGATGGACTTTCCCCACATGACTGGATAGTATCACTCATGCATCTCGCATTTTGTGTTACATGATCACTTTGCGCCCTAGCTACATCAGGATTGTGACCTCCACAGGCATATCGTGGTTGACCAGATGGGATACTGGAAATGTTTGGTTCTAGCACTTGGGCACGTTCGATGTCCTTGTTTGAAAGTCCATAAACCCCTTGGTACTGAGGATGCTCCAACGTCTAGACCGAGTGGATACATGAGAGCCGAAGTGCTGAATACCAGTAGGCGGCGTCTCCTACTATGTCATGGTCGGTTATGAAGGGGGTGTGGCCTTATCTGCCCGAGTGAGGGGGCTGTAAGCTAGGCTAAGTTTGACCAGCTCGTAAATGGGTTCGCTATCGACGAGTCGGGTAGGTATTGACAGCTACTGGCCAGGTGGGTAGTGAGGTCTTTTCCACTCGCTGGGTTGTGCGGCTCGGGAGGCGACAGCCAATGTGAACTGTACTAGACCTCGGTGATATCGCAGAGATGTATGGTATTGATATTGTGACGCCCCGTCAATGTTACACACATGGGCAGACGCTGATATGGGTGGGGCCTGGGCAAGCTACTAGTAGTTGGCAGGCTACTGTGCATACAGTGAGGCGAAACCTTGTCCCACATCGGAAGCGTTGTGGCGGTCATATATGGACTTACTGAGCAGGAGTTGCGTACTAAGCACTTGACTCAATCATTCATTCATTCACTATCCACTTGGGCTGGTGGTGCGCAACCAAATCATTATGTGAACCTTCGCAATGGCCAGGATTTTGGTTGGGCGCGCGACCAACCTGAGATCAGAAGTTTACCACATTGAGTCTAGTTATCCAAATTTAGGTATGGGACTGGTCTAAATAGAAGTCTCTTGTGATGAACCTCACAGCTTGCGATACCACGTATTATCATCCTGACTACACACTCCAGCTTTGTCATTTCTTTTATATTGCATCCTCTGTATATGACACTTGGTTTACTATGTTTCTGCATTACATGGCCTAGATAAGGCTGGTGGTATTCGTGGACTTGTCAGGATTTGCACATTGCAGTGCATCCTCGCATATGACATTTAGCATACTATGTCTTGCATCACATAGCCTTGTTATGGTTGACAGTATTCATGGACTTGCCAGTATTTCCGCTTACTCTGATATTTATGTGCTTGACACATGCATTGCGCACACACGCACCAGCCTCTAAGCTTTTTAGTAAGCTTATGAACGATCGTTGCGTGCAGGTGATATTAGGGCGTAGCAGCATTGAGGCAGGAGCTTGTGGAAAACCGTTTTGAAGATTTTGTAATTCATGTGTTTCCCTTTCAGCACTGTATTCTAATATTTATATTAGTGGATATGTGGTGATAATGTTGTTCTTGTGATTTGGATATACTTGTGGTTATGCTTCTTTACAAATAAATAATAAAAAATCACTGAAAATCCTCCTTATAGGATCCCAGGATCGGAATTTGGCGTATAAGCGCTGGGAGCCGAAAATAGAGTACTACGGAGGCTGTAGGCACCGAATTCAGTGATCGAGAATTTTGTGAGCCCGGTTTCTGGGTTTGGGGCGTGACAGTTCGCCACCAGCCCAACCCATTTAATTATTGTTATCGTTTTTTATCCTCTATGGTGCAGGCTTTTCATGGAGTACCATCAGGGCCATCAAACGATTCCACTATACGTGTGGCACATGCATATGCTGATCAGGACCCTCGCACTTGTGGGCCATCATGCCCATGACCGCCGAACCACTAATGATTAGGACCATCTGATGATTAGGATGGTATAACTTGTGCACTGTGCAGTCCATGAAGTGAAATCATAATAGCATTTCTCATACAATTAGTGCCCACGAAAGAGATTCCATCATCTTTCAATCAATGATTTAGATTCTTCCTAGATTTAAACAAAACCAACCACGTGATCAAAGTAATCCATCCACTCTATGTAAGACTCTTCTCAGGTGGGCCACACATGATCATCGGTTTAGTTTTGACCGTTGGATTATTCAGATTAAGTAATTCAATGGGCCCTACTATAATCATGATCATTGCAAATAGTTTCGGGGTGGGACGCTTGAGCTGTGGTCCCTATACACAATTATTAAGCCAAATATGAAAACCTTCTTTGTGGAAATCCTAAAGTAGAGAAGTGTAATGGATAAACTCATCTAGCCATTTTTCCTATAAATAGATGTCATGATAACCTCACCAACATAAGTGAAAAAACCTAACATCCTTAGGCAACAACGAGGCATCATAAATGTCTTCCAAATCAGATTCTCCATTATTGATGCATATACAATCCGTCAATACCACAATACATAAACAACACTCTCTTCAGCTAACAACAGTCCAGCTGCACTGGAAACAATCGAAGAAAGATCCAATTGATCATGACTTTGTACATTCGAGAAGTCGACGGACAGAATTCGAAATGGCCCACATCTTTCTCAAATCATGCTGAACGATGAGGTCGACGTATTACTGGTGGAAGTTTTGGAGCTCTCGGACGTATGTTTGTGGCCTATTTTCATGTCCATGAAATCCGAGATCACTCCCGGCCGTGAGATTGGGACATCCCTAACGTCAATCTCGTCCAATAACATCTTTACAACATTCGGCATCTGCGGTCTGCGGCCTGGCATCTCTTGCACACATAGAAGAGCCACCTTCAGGAATCGGACAGCTTCGTCGCCAGGGAATTCTCCTTTTAGCATGGGGTCCACCAGTTGCAGAAGTTCATTGGCATTGTACAGCTCCCATGCCTACACCGCAAAATTCATGTCATCGTGGCTGTTCATCTGGTGGGCCCAACTATTAGGCTGATCTGGTTCTCAGGTTGACCACACTATGTAGAGCTAAAAGGGTCCGATCTACCCACAATGATAATGGGCCTGTTACCCGTCATCATCAAAATCTCGTTCTCGTGCCCTCCAAAACAGGCCATGAGCATTCAAGCTCATCTGAGATCATGAGAGATTAGCATGTGTCACGTCCGTTCATCTGATGGGAGCATATAATCACGCCAGTCTGATTCTCAGGTGGGCCACAGCAGAATTAAAAAAGGGACAGTTAAAAGGATCCACCTTCCAACATAAGAATTCAATGATAATGGGCCGGTTATCCGTTATCACTGAAACTTTTTCTGCACATGGGATGCATGGTCCCTGCTGAAACAGCCGTGAGCATTCAAGCATATCCAAGATCACCAGATATTAGCATGTAATCAAGGCCATTCAAATGGTGGGCCCCAAGATCAGGCTCGATGTTTCTCGGGTTAGACATTTATAAGGGCAAACTGTCCAGATTATGCATGGGACGGCCGAAATGACATTGAACATTATAGTGCCCAAAAATCATCTGATGGGCCCAAAAATCAGGCCGGTATGGTTCTGAGGTGGGCCACATTTGCACGGAGAATGGACAGTTAAAAGGGTCCACTATCAAGAATAAGAATTGGACGACCATGGACCCATTATCTGTTTCCATCCAAATCTTATTCTCATGGGCCCACCGAAATGGGCCATGGTGTCTAAGAGGACCCAAGATCACTAGATAATAGCAATTTATCTCACCTGTGTTACAAGGTACTGTTCAAGCTCCACTGCGAAGTCTGTAACAGATCGGCCACTGATTATTTCTAGTAGGAGCACCCCGAAGCTGTAGACGTCGGATTTTCGAGTCAGCTGCCCTCGCACGGCATATTCCGGAGCTAGGTACCCTCTTCAGTTTTTAGCATTTCATGAAATTTCAGGAAAAGAAGAAGAAGATTAGATCATGTGGACAACAGAATCAGATGATTTGATCAAACATCAGCAACACTGATAGGAGCCAATGGGCTAGATTGGGCCCTTGAATTCAGGCCCGAACACAGATCATGACCCAAAATAGGCCTTAATAGGCCCAGTTCAGACCCAAGAGGAGTAACTTTGAGCCCAACCTTGGTTTGTGTTGAACCAAGCCCAATGGGCCATACGGCTGATCAGGGCCATTCATAATATCAAAAATGAGAACGATCCATCGTGTGCTAACGTGTGCTATTGCTGGATCAGAAAGGGATGAGCTTCCAACTTACATGGTTCCAGCCACACGTGTGCTAATGTGAGTGATGTTATCAGGGAAGAGCTTTGCAAGGCCAAAGTCTGAAATTTTTGCGGTAAGATCTTCATCAAGAAGTATATTGCTAGCTTTAATATCTCGATGAACGACGTGCGGTTTGATCTCGTCATGAAGATAGGCTAGGCCGTGGGCCACTCCGAATGCGATTCTACTCCGCACTTTCCAACTGAATTTAGCTCCATTGCGCTCTTTGCCTAATATGGGAGGGAAGGGAAAATGTGCTGTGTCAGTTGTATTTGTAAGCTGTTATTGCATTAATCAAAATTGATAGGGATTAATCTAATACACTTGAAAAAAAAAAAAAAAGAGGAGGAAATTACTTAAATCTTTAGTGGGCCAGACTATTTTGTCTGTATCCTTTGACCACTCAATGGATGATAGCAATCATGTGGTGGGTTGATCGATATAACCTTAGGTAGGAAGACCATCCATAATAAGGCCCACCTGATCATTGTCGTTGACGTGGCAAGTGTACACTATAAATTCTGAGGGTGAAGTGGGCCCATCCAAAAAGAGGAAGTAAAATGGGAGTAGAAAAATACCGAGCAAGGCTTGGGAAAGGCTGTTGTTGGGCATGTAGTCATAGACCAAAATTCGATTGAGACCTTGGGAGCAGCAGCCTCTCAGTTTAACAAGATTCTTGTGTCTGACATTGGACATTGCAGCTATCTCAGCCAAGAACTCCCTCTCTCCTTGTGTTGATTCCACCGATAGTACTTTCACGGCCACTGCACTTCCGTCTCTCAGCTTTCCCTACACATTCCAAGCCCACAATTTCATTAGACATACATGCATGGAAAGAGAGAAAGGACCCACAGCTCATGTGGGGCAATGAACACATATGACATTGTGTGAATAAGGTGGAACATCTCTAACTCGTTCACTTATCTTTTTGAATTCGAGGGATGGTTATAATGATGACTTTTTACAAAAATGTAGTATTAAAAGTGTCAATGGAGAAGGTACAAGAATATCTATACCCAGCCAACTAATCTAATTCCTAATACAATCATACCCACATGAACTGGGCACCGATACATGTACCCTACAGGGTGTGGCTGTACCCATTATGGAATCAGGCATCTTTTTATGATTTTGAGATTTACACACACACCCCGCATTAATTCAAAAACTTAAATTTTATAGTAGATTTAAATAAATAAATAACTAAAATTTTCCCTTTCAAAAAACACGAGCCTGTTTGAGAGCGTGGAATTAGAACCCCTAATTTGGAACCCCCTCAATTTGAAATCCTCCTTTTGTATTTGTCACCCTGGATTCAGAGTCCCCAATCATCCAAAAGTAGCTATACACAGGTTTAAATTTAATTACTAAATCAACTTTAATATCTTTAATTATTGTACGTATGCAATGCTTGGTACAATGGTTGTAATGAGCCTGTTGAAATAAAATATATACTTTACTTGAAAATGATGAAATTTCAAGTCTCGGATGGACTGCCAGCACAAGATTACATCCAAGTGACAACCAACGATTTTTAATAATTGATTTACATGAACAATGTTTGGACGACACTTATCACCGTATTAAAGTAATTATAGTGATGCAATTGATAATTTGATAGTTTCGGAATATCATCAATGACCCATGTGCCTAGTGACACAAATGTTACACATGCAACTCTTGAAAGGATTTTAGATGTAATCCAAACTTTCACTTTGGATTTCAAACCCCCTCTTTGAGGGGATTTGAAACACCTTAATTTAAAACCCCCAATTACTTTATGTGCACACATATAAAATTTATAATAGGGTTTTGTGTTTGGGTGTGTGTCGGGGTATACCCACACCCGGCCCATTTTTAAATCGGGCTCAAGAACATCCCCAACCTGGCACCCATGCCAAAGCCAAAAATAAAAATAATAAAAAAATAAAAGAGGGGTTTTTATTATTATTATTTATTTATTAGATATAAAGTGTCAATACCAGATTCATCTGACTTTGAATAAAGTTAATGATTGCCTGCACAGTTTATTATTTTCCACCTATATAAACAATAACTATAGTCCAACTAAAGGAATTCAGTATCTTTTCCATCAGAATCTCGCATCCAAACATGGAGAATAATACTATTCTCTTTTGGCTATCCATTCTTTATGACCATATACATTTGAACACGTTATATTTTCCATACGTTTGTGTGGAGTCCATATGATGTGTGAATGTCATCCAACCCGTCCATTAGATGTGCCTCTCCCATTTTAGGCCCAGATCAAAGAATCCTATCTAATCTACAACTCAGATTGGTCGCACCAAAGGGAACAATAGGGGACATTGGCCAAGGGATGCCCACCAAAGAAACTTCAAGATGGAATGTGGAACTTGATGTCATCCAACATAGTAATCGGGTCCCGGATGAAGGGACACTGAAATTTAGGCCATTCAATCGGACCACAGAGAATGAATATATGTTTTAGGTGTGATTCTACATTGCCTGCTGTGGTGTGTCCAAACATCGTACAGATAATCCCTGGTTGTCTTTCTTTGTAAATCTTATTATGATTTGAAAAGGAAAAAAAAGAAAAAAAAGAAAAAAAGAAACAGGAAGATGATTCTTGACATGGAAAGTGAATATGGGGAGAGGCACCAAATGCATGGTTTGGATTCTACGTACACATACGGAGTAGGCCTGCAGAGCTTGAATATATAGTATTGCTATTGGAAAACATATATGTATCATTCACCTTCTTTCATATACGTGTGGCCCACCTGCTGAATAGATCATCATGAGTTTATTAAGAAAGTGGAGTTAACTGATGCTTAATACAGAGGCATTCAAAAGAAGTACGCCTAGCATAGTTCAGCTCAACTCTTATACCACCCAAATTGTGGGACCCACTGTAGATAATTCATCATCCAAATCTGATTGATTGCCTGAGCAGATGATTAAATGCCTATTAAATGTACAACATTCAGTGATCCATCTAAATCAGGGCTCCACAACTTTGAACGGTTCAATTTGAATTGATTCTATAACGTGTACGACTTCCTTTCTCTTTTCCATGGAAGGTCTCTATACGGTGGGAAACGGGCCTTCGGCATTAACATGGCACCAGTTTAGTAAGTGGTGGGGCCTGCTACAATCTTAAAGAATCCGCCAATTGAAAAGCCAAACCGTCTAATTTGTGGGCCCTAATATTGATGGTCATGATCCAAAGAAGCACTCTGATCAGACGACAGCATCTGATAAATGGTCTTTTTTTTTTTCCTTCGGTGGACCATTGACTATATTAGTTCTTCTACCATGGTCACCACTTGGATAATCAGGGTCGTCAAATCAGCATTCATGGTCCAACCAAAATAAACACACTAGTCTAGTTCAACAATCAGCCATCCTTGTTGGCCCCACTGGTTATATGATTGATTTGCGGCATTGGCCCATATACATGATTAAAAAGAAAATGCAGTGAGACTGTACCTTGTAGACAGAGCCAAAACCCCCATCACCAATCTTGTTGGATGATCTGAATCCGTGAGTACTGGTTTTCAACTCCTTGAGAGAGAACTGCTGTACATTTTGAAAGCTTTGTCCACCTGGATCATTAACAAGAACATGTTTTACGTTAACACGTGATTTTAATGCATTCACATCAACATGCAACATAGTGTGTCAAACAACCACTTTTTTTTCTTTTTTTCTTTTTTAAAGGCTCCAGGTTTTAGACCTGTTATTATGGAGGAAGGTCCTGTGTTTCAATCTTAGCAAATATGCTTCTCTGATGTCTTCTCTCACAGCAGGCGGGCTGTTTATGGTGTGAGTGTTTGTCTACCCTTGCTCAATATGCTCAATATGTGGAATTCAACCATCCACCGTTACCCAATATGTTCAAGATATATTGATACACCATCCTATAATAGCTCAAGGAGGCTTTCACATATTATAGGTTTTAGATATACATTGATACACCATCCTATAATGGCTTGAGCAGGCTTTCACATATTATAAGTTCTTTTGGAACAGTGGGACTATGGCGTAGGGGATGACCTAATGAGGTAGCAATGTCTTCCTGAGGTGATAAGGATAACTATTCCGAATCCATGAAACTTTTCTAAACTCCTCACATAAATACCTTGAATCTACGAGGAAAATAAAGAAAATAAAATAATTTTGATAAATTCATAATAAATTGATTGATTATGAAAAATGAGCTTACGACCTCTTAAATAATAACATAATCCCTAGGGAAAAGTTTCGGAATCAAATTACAACTAAAACTCCCAGAAATTGTGACTTACTATAAATAGTAAACTTACTATTTATAGATGGTAGTGATTCGTACTAAATATCACGGTTTTCAGCCAAAAAAAGTAAGTGGCCTATTTGGCTCAACCATCCTATTCTCCTAATTATTTTAAGCACTTTTTATGTTGGACGCAATTGCTAAAGCCCAATGGATGAAGAGTTATAATCAAACTGAAACTTACTATAAATAGTAAAAATGAGAATTCAACCATTGATCTGATGGAATCTTACAAATTCGGTGTGGGCAACCAGGTGGCTAAATTAGCTCGTCCTATCCCAAAATCATATATGACAAATTGGATAACTCATTCCAGTTTGCGAGATACACTCGTTTTAAGGTTCTAACGGTCCGGATCACTTTCACCTCCAATTGGGCCTTTGTTGGTCCATCTTGGCCATGAAATTATACGCAACCTGCTTTACATCAGACTAGATGGTTATGTTCTCAGTTGAGGTGTAGAACAAAGAATTGTCACTTAATATATATATATAGGGAAAAGGTATTATGTGCTCGACCTCACAAGACCGTCCCATGAGGTCGAGCTGTGTGGGCCCCACCGTGATGCGTTTTGCACATCTACCCCATCAGTCAGATGCACCATTCCATTGTGGGCCTAGGTCTCAAAAATCAAGTCAATCCATGACTTGTGTGGGCCACACCACATACAGAAGTGGGGAGGGGCTGTGCACCATTAAAACATTCATAATCATTTTTTGGGCCCACCGAGATGTGGTTTGTAAATCCAGCCCATCCATTATGTGTGTCCCACTTGGATGAGGGTTCGGACTATGTTTCAGCAGCATTCAAAACTCAGGTGGGCCCCACCAAGTGCTTTTATATGTTTTTGGCATGTATTCACATGATTTTAGATGGTATAGCCCACCTGAGTTCCATATATGGCTGATTTTTGGGATATCCCATAATTTAGAGGGGACCCATCAAATGCACGGTGTTGATGGTCGACACGCATCATGGTGGAGCCCACACAGCTCGACCTCACGGGAGCTTATCGTGAGGTCGAGCGCATAGTACCTTTTCCCATATATATATATATATATATATATATATCATTTTTTGACGATTCAATTTTCATTCATCTGATTTCATTAATTGGGAAAGGAAAAAAAAAAGATTCATTTTTCAATGAATCGAAGAAAATAAATAAATATTTTTTTTATGTATCACAATTGAATAAGTATATCATAGGAATTTCTATAAATATTTAAATAGTTTGGTATCAAATTCAATCAATACTGTATTTACCAAACAAATTAGGTATTGGACTACACGTGGAACAAAAGACTAAGAGTTAATGAATTTTTCTCCCCCTAAACCCATTCAAACTGGCCGTCAGATAACATGAGAGAAAAATGCTGTTCAAAAATTCTTTGATTGCCATCTGAGTGCACACACGGTTTGGGGAATTGACTCTTTGTCAGGCACGCAGAAAAAAACTGAAAAACCGGGTTTCCATTATTTATTTACTTTTGGGTCATAATACAGTCTAAACTTGGACCCGTAACTTGGATAGTTTAATTTAAATTACTCATATTCCAAAAAGTACGCAATGTCTATTTAATTTCTAATTCCCAGAGTATCATCATCGCACACTGTCGAGAGTATTTAAGTTTCTCTTCGTACCGTTCGCTTGACCCAGCAGAAGTGTCAGTGGTCCTCATTTTGTAATCCACACTGTTGATCGGGTAGCCCCACAATGGAATGGGCCATGCCCCAATATCTTCTACATTAGCGTGTTTACATGATCTGACACTAGCCAATCTGGCACTGTCACATCTGACAGCCATGTGATCTTAGCCATCCAATGAAAATAGAGAATGGATCAATGGTCTATATTTAATGGGCCAATTGAATATAATTACAAATCCACAAATATAATTTGTTTGAGGCCATTGCATAATTGTATTTTATTTGAGGAAGAGATCAATTAATTAGGTAAGAAGAAAGAGAAACATGATTCAGTTTTTCCTATAAAAAAAAGGATGAAATTAAAAAGGGTTATTCGTGTAAGACTCCTATAAGGTGGGCCACACATGATCATCGGTTCAGATATGACCGTTGGATTATTCAGATTAAGCGATTCAGTGAGCCCCACTACATTTGTGATCATTTTATATAGGTTTAGGGCGGGACGTCTTGAACCGCGGTTCCTATACTCGGTTATTAAGCGAAATATGGAAACTTACGGTGTGGAGACCCTAAAGAGAGAAGTGTGATGAGTAAGTTTTTAGCCATCTTTCCTATAAATAGATGTTTTGGTCCCCTCACTAACACAACTGAGAAAACCCTAGTCTTATTAAGAGATTCTCATAAAGGTGTAAGATGCGAAAGATCAAGATACCTGTCGGCAAGATCGAGGTATTAGGATGTCTTTCCAATCAAGTATGCCTTTTAGTTTATTGTATTGAATCTCATATTGATGCATAGACAATCCATTAATTCTGCAATACAGATATAACAATTCGTTCGTGATTGGGCTGAGTAGTTGTACAAATTGAGATATTATCCATTGATCCAGGCTGTTGATATTATGGTCCCTATAGTGAAAACTCCATGCACCCAGAAACCTCCCAGATGGAATAATCATAAACCTTAAAACAGTTAAAAATGAGAAAATAAATAAATAAATAAGTAAAGCAGTAGTTTTCATTCAACAATAAAAGGTTGCGCAATACACCGCTAGGATTTTCCAATGCAAGAGATTTTGGTGCATGGGCCATCCACACTAGCCCCCATCATCCAAAGTTTCGGATCATTGAACCATGGGCCCCACCCATATTTAGCATTTTCTAATATATATATATATATATATATATATATAATAAAACCTTTTACCTTCTCTAGGCTCAACTGCAGCTGCTTTGGATGTAGAAGAGAAACATCGAAAATATATGGAAGAGAACTTCATAGCTGTTCCTATTCCCAGTGTAAAGGATGTCTAATGATCGAATCTAGCAAGTTTATATTTGCAGTATCTTGTTTCCTTCTCTTCTTTTTACTAACTACTCAATCCTCGACCCTTCAGTATCTTCTTATGAAACCTTACCACGGCCTACCTTTACATCCATCCACGCCCGTAAGACAGAAGCTGAAATTCACCGATTCCCTACCTCTCCGCCCTGCTGCCATAAAGCATCCTACCCAGATAGCTTGCTTTCAAAGTCTCTACAATTATGAAATTAAAATATCGGCAGGTCACTAGCAAACTTACAAGGAAGAGACATAGATTATGTCTCATGCAGTTATTAAAACCGGCCTTTGATAGCTATTTTTATTTTTTATTTTTTTATAATGACAAGGTCTCCGGTCCAACCGGTTGGACCACTAGCTCTAGGTCCAACTTATTAAGTGGATAACTTCTAACCTATTAAGTGTGTCCTACATCCAACCCTTACAATAGGTTGGCCCCACCGCTTGAATTATTGTCTTTTGATAAAATCCAGACCCACGTATTCATTAGGTGGGCCACACCATAACAGACAATGCATAGCAATGTGTAGCTATGATAAATAACATAATACTAGTGTGGTCCACTCACTGAATGGATGCAGCTGATTTTTCCATAAGGTGATTCTTGATGTGGGGCCAACTGGTTAGATGGGTTGGATGTTATACACACATAAAAGACTGGTAGTTATTAGCTGGGTGGTCTATAACTTATGGTACAATCTGTTGGACTTGAGACTCTTTTTCTTTTTATAATATATAAAACCTAATAAATGTTATGTTGGTTGAACGGTTTAGATCTCCGGAAACTTTGTTGACCTTGTACTCCACGGCTGCGTTCAGGGGGGGGCGGCCGACTGTAGAAATTTGACTTTTTGATTTGACTACTTTTCCGTGTCGTTATTCGGAGAGAGAGAGAGAGAGAGAGAGAGAGGAACGCTTGGGAAATTGCTCGTGGAGATAATGTGGGCGCGTGGGATCCGGGCCAATCATCAGGTAGCCACCCATTATAAAGGGCGCGGATTAGGTGTTACCTGGGTAACAGCCCAGTGGATGTTACCCTCACCATAGGGCCCACCTTCATGATATGTTGTATATCCACTCCGTCCCTCTATTTTTTTTTCGGATCATTTTAAGACAGGGTGCCAAACATCAAGCATATCCAAATCTCGTGTGGACCACACCACAATATATAGTAATGATTGAACGATCATCATTAAAAACTTTACAAGGAACACTGTAAGCAGATCTAAGGTTTATTTGTCATCCCTGCTGGTGATAAGGTTAAATAGAATTGGATGAATAGAAAACATAAATATTAGCTTGATACAAAAATTTTATAACTTATAAAAAGATTTTAATAGTCATTCACTATTTTTTTCAGTAGTGTGGTCCACATATATTAATCTACTTAATTTTTGGAATGACGTACTTAAATGAGCTGAAAAAATAAATGGGCGGCTTGGATATGAAACAGATTCATCAAAGTGGGCCTCACAAGGTACGGGTAACACTAACTAAACTGTTACCCGAGTAACAGCTAATCGGCTCCCATTATAAAGGTGTGGAGTCCGGATCCTCTGTTATCATGTGAACAGAGAATTCCTGATACCCTAATTCTCATTGGTCCACGTCACCACTCACTAAAAAAGTAAAAATAATATAAAACAGCTTAGGGTAACAGGAATTCTCTGTTGACCGGATAACAGAGGATCCCGACTGAAAGGTGTGATGGCAGGAAAACCGAGAAGGTCACGTGTACATTCAGCTGAGACTGTTAATTGTCTTTTCTCTAACCGACGTGGCCCACCTAATCAGTGGACCAGCCTGAATTTTGGGCTGGGGCATGTTCGTGATGTGCCACCTTGAAGCTGTTTGTGGGGCATGCCTCGTTCACGAAAAGATCCCAAGCGTTGCACGGATTCATTGCTAATGAGGGGGGTGGTAGGATTTGAGATGACTACGTGCGTGCATTTGTTGAAAATGGAGCATTACAAAGCATGTTGGAAAGTTGCTAGGTTGTCTAAAGCCATGCAAATCATTTTTTAAAGGGACAGAAAGTTGTTAAGTTGTCTAAAGCTATGCAAATCAGTTTTGAAAGGGATATTGAGTACTACACGACATGAGATCTAATAAGACTAAACAACTTTCAAACAAGCTTTTGAATGCTTAGTCTCAACTTTCAAACATGTTTTCACGTATTCTTCATTTCTAACAAGCGGTTTGTCATCTAATTAAATCCTGTAACTTTTATACATATAAGGGTCTAATTCAATCAGATTTGTTTGAAAGTTGATAGAGATTGGGGACATCTCTAACGGAAACGGATTGGCTACTCCCCCGCCACTAGGGCTGGTGCTTGGTGTTCTGTAGGCCCTGCCATGATATATGTGCTTCATTCATGCTGTCCATCTAATTTTCTAGATCATTTTATGGTATAAGACCAAAAATGAGGTATATCACAATCTCAAGTGGACCATATTACAGGAAATAGTGTTGAATGAACATTGACCGTTAAAGACTTTTTGAGGGCAAGTAAAGTTTTTGGTTCAAGCTATAATCTTTGTTTTTTCCCCTTCATCTAGGTCTGTATGACCTAATCAACAGATTGGATGTCAAATAAATAGTACATTGGGCCTTACGAGGATTTTAATGGTGGATATTCAATCACTATTGTTTTCCTGTGGTGTGGTCCACCTGAGATTTATATTCCTCTTATTTTTGGTATCAAGCCATAAAATGATCTATAAAAATGGATGAACGGAATGGATGAAACACATACATCATGGTGGAGCTCACATAGCACCGACCACCAACCACTGGGCTAGTTCTCATATCTAAGTACGACTGTCGAGTCGAGTCAAGGTGGGCCAAGCTTGGCTTGACTCGTCCATGTTGTACTCGAGTTCGAGCTCGAACTCAGCCTTGAGCTCAACATCGAAGCTTGGCTTGTTTGCTAAAGCTCTTGAGTCGAGCTAGTGGTTCGAGTCGAGTCGAGCTCAAGCTTGTTCATATCATCAAGGATACAATCATACAGTACATACATGAAGTGGCCCAATCCAATGGTGATCCACAAAGTGGATGGACGGCCAGATCGTCTCATACATCAATGAACCGATCCAAGAAGTATTAATCCACTAATATATGAGTGGCCAGCAACATGTCTCGAGTGGGCCATCCCAACAAACAAAAATGAAGAATGAAGGAAAAATAAAAATGAGGAAGATGCATGGTGACCTACCTGGCTATTCTAGAAGTGTTACAAGTGTATGCTATTTTTCACCTTTGATCGAAATTGTCCGATGTTGTTGGCCTACTTTGATGGCCCGCCAAAACCTCTATTTTCAGTATACTATCTTCCACCTTCGATTGGGATTAGTTGATTGGACGCAGGTTTGTTCGGAGAGACCGGGAGTCGGGAGAGTGAGAGAGAGAGGTTCGGAGGAGGCAAGTCTGTGCGGACATGTGGGCAGCGTGCAGGAAGCCCTGGAGGTCTGGTGGATGCTGGCTAGGTGGGCGGCGGTTTTTTTGTTTGTTTGTTTATTTTTTTTAAAAAAATAAAAATAAAAAAAACTTAAACTTAAGTTAAGTATATATATTGAATATATTTAATTAAATATTATATATATATATATAATATTAAAAATTTTATATTTATTAATCGAGTCGAGTCAAGCTCGAGTTTGAGCTTTGAATTGAGTCGAGTTGAAATGACCAATGCTCGAACTCGGCTTGAGCTCAACTCGAGCTTCACAAAAATAGCTTAACTCGGCCTAAATTGGTCATTCAAGCCGAGTCAATCCGAGCTGAGTCGAGCGTGTTTGACGAGCTAGCTCGACTCGTGTACAGCCTTATATCTAACTGTGGCACACAGCCCAATAAAATCCATGCAAATTACCCAATCGCATGTATAAAGTCTGGTTTAGTACAAGTGACACCAGATGATCATGGTATGTTGCCATATATGTTAATTTTACACAATTTAAAAGATAGTGATGACTCATCTCCTCACATTTGCACTGATGTACAGCTATCCAGACCGTTCAAAATTCGGGCCCTATTTTGAATAGACCATATCTCTAAAATAATACTGATGAGGAAATCCTAAACGTCCAAATAATGGCTATCAAATAGATGGTTGAAAGATAAAACAGTTAGTGGTTCAAATTCCAAGAGAAAAATCAGATGGATGGTCAACTTCTTAATTAGTGCAATTTTTTGGTTATGCTTCGTTGACACCAGGGTCATTGATTCAGACGGTCTGGATTACTGTACAACTATGTAAATTATACATTTGAAAAGCCATTATATCAATTTTCAAATGATGCAAAACCAGCGTAAGGAGTCCAGCCCTATCATTGACTTTCTTTGTTCATATGAGGTCTGCTGTAATGCATCCGATCAGATTGGGTCCTTTTCAATATAGATACTCTCTGATCACCGAAAAGGTTAGAAAACTATCATATTAAAAAAGGAGTCCAATTATCAACGGGTTGTCTAGTTTTTACCTAGCCTCCATCCAAGGTGCGGCCCACAGTTTAAACGGTTTTTTTATGCAGAGCAGGTCGCAGACTTTCATGGCAAATATGGACCAGAGAAGGCCTCTGATCAGGCGGATTCAATAAAAGACTGTCAGGAGCTTAAATCAGTCGTATTTTTGTAAGTCCGGATGAGTTTTTCAATATATCATATGATCTTGGGTACGAGAACCAACTTAACCCAACCAACACTGCCACACAGGTTCCCCACACCAAATTTGCAATATCCTATCAAATTGACGAACAAAAGTCCTATTTACTTTTGTTTTTACTATAAATAATAAATTTTAGTTCGAGTATAACTTTTGATCCTTTGAGTTACAGAAGCCGTGGCCAACATGAAAAGGAAAAGGGCTTAGAAAAGTTATGAGAATAACATGGTTGGGCCAAATTGGACGCTTATTATTTTTGGTCAAAAATTATGTAGTCTAGTAGGAATAGAGCTTGTTTATAAATAGTAAGTTTACTATTTATAATAAGTTACGTTTTAAGGGTGTTTGAGTTGGAATCTAAGTCTGAAACTCCATCCTAAGTTTGAGTTCCTTATTTAAAGATTTGTAATTTCATTTTTTATCATCAATCAAATTATTTTCAATTTATTAGGAATTATTCCTGTTTTTATCCATTGTGGATTCGAGGAAGCTCTCTAAGGAGTCTAGAGAGCTCTGTGGATTTGAAGTAGTTATTCCTTAAGGGAGACAATGATTGACCTCATCACGTCCCTCCCTGCGCCAAGTGGTATCAGAGCGAGGGCTCCTTTTGAGCTAATGATAACTAACAACGGAATGGACCAAAATCCTATGGATGATGATCCAAGGATTTGTTATCTATTGGAAATAATTAAAGATTTCCACCGAAAGAGTCAGTAGATCATGTAAAGCCTGCAGATAACCCTCGACCATATTGTGGATATGCTAATTCCACTCCGAGCCCAAGGCGACACTCAGTCGCCCATGATCACTGAACGGTACAACCACGTTTTTCGTAGAACACATCCAGAGAAAATCGTAAGGTTATCCCAGATGAGTCAAGCTCTAGCGACGAGGACATGGGATGGCATTGTTGTTTAACGGTCGGTACATGGAGACAATCGACTAGATCGTGCTGAAAGAGACCATCGAGATAAGGCTAAACTTCCTAGTTTTAATGGCTTATTGCGTATAAAAGACTTCCTCATTTGGTTAGCTAAAGTAGACCCATATTTTGATTACATGGACGTGCCGGAAGAAAAGAAAGTGAAATTGGTTGCTTTTAAATTGAAATCCGATGCTTCCCCATGGTGGGAGCAATTACAGCTCTCATGTGCCATACAGAACAAGGCGCCCATCTGATCATAGACACGGATGAGACGCATTATTCAATCATGATTCCTCCCCAGTGATTACAAGTAAGTGTTGCTCCAACAATACCCAAATTACCGGCAGAGGAATCAAATTGTCACAGATTACATTGAAGAATTCCAGCAATTGGCAACAAGGAATGATTTGTCGCAGACCAAATCACATAAGGTAGTACGATTCATAGGCAGATTACGACCTACAATTAAAGACCGAGTTCAGATGCACCCAATTGGGATCGTGGACGAAGCAGTTTAGTTGGCAGGTAGGGCAGAAATGTAGCTTGTAAGGGTCCCTATTTGTTCTTATCCTTTGAATCCAGCCCTCATGATAGGTTCCACGCAGGATTCGGTGCTAGTTAAAGGAAAGGAACCAGTAGGAGGGCATCATCAACCTCCCACAACTGTAAACCATGATACAGGGAGCTGTCCAGCTAGGCATCAATGTGCAGCTCCCATAACAGTGGGTCCGAACGGGATTCCAAATCCTTATGGTTGGCCAAAGTCAGACCATTGTTATCGTTGTAGCCAATCGGACCACGTATTGAACACCTGTGTTATGCCCCAAACTCGGAAACCGGGCTCACAAAATTTTTGATCGCCGAATCTGGCACCGACAGTCTCCATAGTACCCCATTCTCGGCTCCCGGCACCTATACTCCAGGTTCCGATCCTGGGATGCTACGAGGATTTCAAACCATCAGTTCAATTGTAATGAGCATAACAAAAGCATAACCCACAAACAATAAACATAAGAACACCATCACAAAATCCACTATGATAAAAAACTTTTGAGTACAATGCAAGTAAGAGGAAAATACAAGGTAATGATAATAATAGGAACTCCAAAAGCTCGACTGCACGCTCCAACTCTAACGAGGCTACGATTGCGTCCTGGGATCACCTGCACGCATCAATCATGCATAAGCTTATAGAAAGCTTAGAGGGTGGTGTAAGTGTGTGCGCAATATAGGCGTGCTCAAAATACAAGGTCAGAATAATGCAGAATCATGGTGATGAGTACATGAATACATTCAGCCGTACATGCGATGCAGAATGCAAGTCAAGCATGTCAATCCTCATCCATATATCAATGCAGCTCCTTACTAGAGCATCAAATCAGTGCGGTTCTCAGTATGGATAATCACCGGGGTCAAGTACACTCTACGCCAGCTTGCCGCCCCTATCCGGACGTACAACTGGGAGGGTGGAAGAGACCTCACTATCCGCCTGCCAATATCGGGCCCGGCTCCTCGATAGCGGACCGATTCCTCAAGCTGGTCAAACTCAACCTAGAAATTGCCTCCTCACTCAGGCGGGTAAGGTCACACTCCTTTCCAACTGACCATGACATAGTGAGACACACGGCCTATTGGTATACGGCCCTCGCGCGGTCGTGTATCCACTCGGTCTCGACATTGGAGTCATCCTCTGGTACCATCGAGTTTAGAAATTTTCACCCAGGGACATCTATGGAGCCCGTATGCTAGAACCAAATATTTTCGGTATCCAATCCTGCCATCCACGATGTGTCTGTGGAGGCTATAGCTCTGATGTCGCTAGGGCATACAGTAATTACAATCACACAAATGCAAGTGCATGAGTCACACTACCAGTCATGCAACAGTCCTGCGTGTACCATGCACTTATATGGGACAACTCCGCCTATCAGGGAGCCCATAAACCATCTACCCGAAGGCATGTGCAATGATCAATCAATCCTTACATTAGGCATATATATGATGCGTATGATCATGAATCATGAATCTATACTAAGCATGTTATGTAGTGATGGGCTCTGATCAAAACGAATATGGGCCTAGACGGACTATATGCTACAGGTATGGGCCTATTGATGGGCCTTAGGGGGAGTGATAATGCGGACATCTAACCAACATCATCCTTATAATGTGGACGTCAAACCAACATTGTTCCCAAGGCATAGCTCACTACAATAGTCAACACATGAACCATGGTAGAATCACATTGTAATGGGCCTTATATAGATCTTGTTGGGCCTCGACCCAAGGGCCCAAATACACCAAATGGGCCTCAAACCATGGGCTCATATATCTCAAGTGGGCCTTAGTGGGCGGCTACAAATACATTAAGATGGGCCTCAACAAATGGCCTTAAAATAATCTCCAAAATGGTTGGACAGTTTGGATGAAACTCATGCATCACGGTAGGTCCCATAGGGATGGGAGGCATAGATAATTCACATACTTCATGGTGGAGGTCCACACTGATGAAAGGTGTGGACATAATACATAAGTAGGGCCCACCATAATGTTTATTTTCCACCCAACCTGCTGATGAGGTCACAAGGACCTAGGGCCCACTAAAGTGTTTATTTTCTATCCAACCTGGGGCCCACCGTAATGTTTATCTGCCACCCAACTTGTTGATAGGGTCGCGTGAGCAAGGGCCCACTGAAACATTCATTTTCCATCCACCCTGTTGAAAGGTCACGTGGACAGAGCCACTGCAATGTTTATTTGACAACCAAACTTTTGGTACGGTTATGTGGTCCTGGGGTCCACCGTGATGTAGTTCACAAATCCAACCCATTCATTGTGTGTGTCCCACCAATTTAAGGGTCCAAGCCGAGTTTCAGGTGGATCCAAGCTGCATGTGGACCCCAGCATTTGATTCCATGTGGTTTGGCATACCACCGCATGAATGGTGATGGTGTGGGCCGTTCGAGAACTGTTTATGGCTGATTTTTGGAACCAACGCATCATTAAAGGGGACCTATTAAATGAACGGCATGGATGTAGAACATGCATCATGGTAGGGTCCACAACTGGGGCCAAGGGGGCCCTCCCTATTTAACGTTGGACGTCCAGACTCCTTTGGACATCAAGGTATATTTATATATTTATTTATTTATTTTTATCCTAGGTGGGACCCACATTAACCAGATCTACTCCGTCCATTATATGTGTCCCACAAAATTAGAGGTCCAAACCAAGTTTCAATCACATTCAAAACTCAGGTAGGCCCCACTAAATGATTTTATATGTTTTAGGCATGGCTTCACATGATTTTAGATGGTATGGCCCGCCTGAGTCCCGTTTACGGCTGATTTTTGGGTGGACCGTAGCCAGGAGGATGGCCCACCAAACGCACGGTGTTGATGTTTAAAACACATCACGTGGGGCCCACAGCTGGGGCCGTGAGCCCCAGCCCGTCCGCCCGCTCGTCAGCTGCAGGCAACGCCTGTTGCATACTGACAGCGGCAGCGTTGCTACATGCTTCTTCCTTTTTTTTTCTTTTGAAAACCTTAAATCTGTGGTTTTTGATAGGTGGGGCCCACCTCAGACAAATCCATCCCAGCCATTGGTCCCTGTAGCTCGATACAATCCCATAGAGTCCAATATTGGGTTGTTTTTGATATACAGGAGCATCAGGGAGTAAATCAAAGGTAGGAACACTGTTTCCTATACTATGGCCTGCCAGGAAAACAGATCAACCTCATTTTTTTGGTTCAACGCCTAAAATGATCTGAGGAAGAGGATGGATGGCTTGGATCTTATACATACATCCAAGTGGGACCTACATGAGTGCCCAAAAATATATTATTTTATTATTATTATTTTTTTTTGAAAGTTGGCTTGTGCACCAGCGTTAGTTCACACTTCTCTCTGTTTACCCCTCCACGTCCAGCGTCCAGGGACGCTGGACGGTCCACATACAATACAAGCATTGTGGTGGGTCCCACTTGGACGTGGCCCACCTATATGTATACATATATATATATATATACATATAATATATATTTTATATTATATATATACAATACATATATATTATATGAAATATAATATATAGAAAAGAGGATGTATTGGGTCCATCCAAACAGTGGATGGTGTGGATCATCACTTGCAATAGGGTGGGCCACACCGTCTGATGTAGATGGACGGGTAAATATAACACATATTGGTGGGATCCACACCATCACAAAGAGAGAGAGAGAGAGAGAGAGAGAGAGAGAGAGAGAGATATACGGTGAGATAGAGGGACCCCGCCACTATGGGCCCTCTTGATTAAATCACATACATCAAAATGGGTTCCACCTACAAGTGGCCCTTAAAATTGAAAGCAACGGTAGATCACCCACCTTATCTTCCTTCTTCTTGGTCCCTTAGACTTTAATGCTCCTTACCTTGCCTTTTGATGGAGGTTGATGGAAGATTGATGGTGTGGATGAAAGATGAGAGGGTGGGCCACACTTGTTATTTGGGAGAGAGCTTGGATATTAGGCTCTCATGAGATTTTGAAAAATTGTTAGAGAATGAGAAAGAGAGATAGAAATAATGGATGAAGGGATGGATGGAGTGGTGGTTGTAAGAAAATGATGATGAGAGGTATGACTTAGTTTGAAATTGGTGGAAAAGAGAGATGGTTGTGGTTGAAAATGGGACAAAGAGGAATGGTGAGGTGGAAAGAGAGTGGACTTTTGAAAAAAGTAGGGATGGGTTGATATACTTGAGGTAAGGCTTGTACTTGACATTGATTGATGGGACATATCGTAGAGATTCTCTTGAGATTCGCAACGCGCGGCATTTCTTCGGAATGAATGCAGGTCCACATCTCCTAGCCTGGGTATCGGTTCGGTGCGCAAGTCATGGCATTGGAACTGCGGTGACAACGCGGTCGCTATGATACAAGTTTCGGTTCGAGCCGACTTCGGTATGCGGGACCTGGTTTAGGATCGCGCGCAATCATCGGATACGATGCGAAGGTTGCCGGAATTCGACCGGAAGGACCGGGGAAGCTAACGGAACGGTACGGACTGGGACACGGGTCTTACAACCTGCCCTTAACACCCCACAACTCATTTAGCCATTAATGAAGGGGGTGTTGAAGGTTAGGTAGCAAAAGAAGGCCCTGAATTTGATGAGGATGAACAAGCCATTGAAGAAGGAGCTGGTGACAAAGAATGCTTGTCCAAGGATCATGGCGAATCCTTGGTCGTGAGGCGATTATTGTACACTCAAAGGAAGGAGGTGACCCCACAGCGGCACAATATATTCCACACGTAGTTTACTGTCAATGACAATGTTTGTGATGTAATAATATACATTGGTAATAAAGACAACATTGTTCACACCCCAAGTATAGGGTTGTGATGTAGTAATAAACTCGATGAGACTGAGGTCGAATCCCAAGGGACTAGAACCTGTACGTAATCTGAAACTAAATAGAACTAAAACTAGACTAAGATGAAATCTAAATCAAATGTAATTGAAGGAATAATTATGAAACATTTATTTAAAACTTAGAGAATTTAGAGGAAGGAAACTAGGGTGCCAAGGATCCACTTGTAGCAATTGGGAAGTTACCTTGTATTGATTCAAGGACGCAACTGGAATCAGAGTCTTATCTTATCCAGCTGGTAAGAAGAGATTTGTCAGATCTTTGAACTTCTCATGGATCTAATCATCAACAGATAAGATTGGTGAAGATTTGGAAGTGATTCCGTCACCTAACCATGCCCAGGAGATGATGGCAAACAACAGCAATTTACCAATCTCATAGCTAATCATAAGAGAATTGTGAAGGTTAAGAAGGATTCCGTCACCCTACCATGCCCATGAGATGATGGTGAACAACAGGGTTCCCTAGTTCACAATCTCAATACATGAAAAGAGAATATCTCAAGCTATCACAGATCCATTGTAATTCGAGTCACAACAAACCATTAAAAACTAAAAATACTCCTTATAATTAAACTAGAATCCAGAAGAGTTCAACAAAATAAGAATCAAAACCAAGAGGTTTAGCCTGTCATAGACATGCTAAAATCTCTTAAATAAAAGCATAAAATAAACTAAGGAAAAGAAAAACCAAAAAAGGAAGATGGAGAACTCGTTGCCAGCCCGCTCCACGTCCTTGCCTCCACAGCTGCTCAGGATCCAGGATGATTCCTCCACGTCTCCTCTCTCTCTCTCTCTCTCTCTCTCTCTCTCTCTCTCTCTCTCTCTCTTATATAGACACC
Source organism: Magnolia sinica (assembly GCF_029962835.1). Taxonomy (NCBI): domain Eukaryota; kingdom Viridiplantae; phylum Streptophyta; class Magnoliopsida; order Magnoliales; family Magnoliaceae; genus Magnolia; species Magnolia sinica. The sequence continues at coordinate 44,149,134 of NC_080577.1, read as the reverse complement.
TTAAGGCGTGGCTGGGAGTTGCTGTCACAGAGGCGGATTATGCGTTTCTGCGTATGTACAGGTGGGATTTACGCTGATTTTTTAGAGGGGCCCATTATTGATTTCAACGGAAGAATCCAAGCCGTCCATTAGATGCAGAACAAAAAACCAGTCAGAAATAATGTGGAATGGCTTGCATTCGGTGTGGCCCATAGAGATTTTACTTCATCGTCGGTTGTCTTATTTGGACGGTTTAAAACCGATCTTCATTAACTTCTGCCATTCTGTCACCTAGGCTTGGGTGAGAGGGAGCGTGGGCTTCTGATGGACAGTCCAGATCAGACTTTGCTGTCCTATGGAGCCCCACAGAGATCAACCGCAAACTCTGTTTGCGAACAGAGCTTCCACGTCAGCGCTGTGATGGATGGTGGCCCACTGATTGATGTCAAGAAGAAAATCCATTCCGTAAATTGGAATTTACTCAAAATAAAATTCTGGAAGGGATGTTTTTGGAGTGAAATCGGTGTGGCCCACACGATCTTTTATTTCTCCGTTCATCCTGCATTTAACGGATAGGATCATGCGATCACTTGTATAGTGTCAAAAGTTCACCTAGGTGAGGTTATGGACACCCTCTTGAGTGAATTAACGGTTCAGATCTAGCATAGGAGTGATGGGTGGGCCCCATTACTCAAAACTGGTGGACGTCAGTTCATCCGCTGGACGTTTTATGCCGGAGAGACGGGTCAGCCCGTCTTTGACCGAGCTGACCGTCCGGTGCACAGCCGGTGCGTGTAAACCATGTACATGCACTATTCATTCAGGGTCCGTTGTGATGCTTGTGAGAAATCTGTGTCGTCCATCCATTTTTTCACCTCATTTAAGGCGTTGATTCCAAAATTGAAGCGTATCCAGAGATCAAGTGTACCCCACTTAAGGATTTAAGGGGCTGATCTGTCCATTGAGCCACTTCTACAGGGATCCGATGGTTCAAATTTGACATGTACGGTTCATTTATAGTCCTCAAGCCATGTATGAATTTTTGAACTGAACAGATGGTGGAAACCCTATGATCTTTCATTTTGGCCGACTTTCAGGCCACTTGAGCTTTAGTTTCTCGATTTTCTCGGATCTCTGGCATGTAAATCCATCGATCTTGGTCTCCTAGGGTCCGTCCCATACTTTGGCAACTAATGAGCATTAAATCTATGTTTTAAGCATCCTATTTCAATCCAAGCTCGTAAATACATCATGCATCACAAACACGATTAAATCGGGCCGTTAAACAGTACCATGTTCGTAAATTCAAGCAATAATTGAGGTCCAATATGCAATATTTAACTCTCAACACAACCCCCAACTAGCATCTTATTAGTCCTGAGCAAAGTATGCGAAAAATAAGTTGAGACTTACAGGATGATTTCCATAAACTCGAGTGATTTATGAAAAACAATCCAGATCATAGAATTCTAAGATTCATGAATATTGGGCATTACTATCTCCTGAACTCGAGCACACGGTAAATTCCATAGTCAAGTTCAAAATATTAATCCATCAATTAGAAAAAATTCTAAACATTGAGTTCCACGAGTGTATAGTGTAGTCTCGACTTATCATCATTAAGAGATTCAATCGTCAAGTTCCCTGATAACATTGATGATCAAAAGAGCATTCAGGACAATCAAAACCTAAACCAGAACTTGCCTTACAGTTCTTCTTTCTTCTTTTTTCTCTTTTTTCTTTTTCATTCTTGCAGCTTTTGATTTTTCCATCGAGGGGGAGGGGAATCGAATCCGCACCTATAGGGAGTACACCCAACCATTTTCTGATGACAACTATTTATTTTTCATTCGTTCTTTCTTTTTTCTCTCTTTTTTTTCTTTTTTCAAAGACTTCTTTTTCTTTTTCTATATTCTTCTTATTGAACATGATGGACAAATTCCCCAGGTTAGTCCTTCCATGCTTAATGATCACTAAGTTACAATTCAATATCGAACTGAAACCTTAATGTGCAAGCGAGATGTGTCTTGTGAAATCATGACTCAATCAATGTTTAAAACTTCTAATCATGGATTAACAATTCAAACTTAACTGTAAAATCCAACAAACAACTGAATCCATTAGTCATAAATTACCAACATCACGTATCTTGTAATTCTAAATCAAAGATGACTGTCAAAATCACTTCGAATTCACAAGAAATTCTTGAAAATTTTAGAAAATTTTTCACAATTTTTGTTCAAGACCAAGAAAACACTGATTAGGTAACTTAATCTCCCACCCCCAACCTAAAATCTACATTGTCCTCAATATAAAAGATATGAGCATGCAATGCACATGGGATATCAAAAGCAAATGAGAAGTGATGGGAAGATAGTACCTAGATAACGAATCCAGAGAGACTTTTCCATAGAGATCTTAGCATGAGAGCGGCTTAGCATAAGAGTGAAACTAACAAAATCAAACTATCTTAAAACAATATAGGAAGCAAACTAACCTAATAGTATAAAACCGCCTATCATAGAACAGCATAAAGCACACTACCCTAATCCTATGAAAGCAGGGAAAAACTACTGAGTCATACTGCAAGGTTCCTCTTCCGGCCAGTATCTTAATAAATTTCTTAGTAGGTTTCTCAATAAGATCATCCAAAAGCCTTTTTTACAATAGGCTTAGATGCCCTGGAGCATGAAATTCTAGAGAAATTTATGTACCTCATCAAAAAAAATTTGTTGAATCGCTTGAGGTATCCAAAGTATATATGATTCACCTGTAACAAAAGAAGTTTCAATGTTAGTATCCTATGGTGAATCCAAGACTACAAGTAGATAAAATTCAGAAAACTTCTCAAGAAGTAATGCAGTCTCAACACATTCTGAAGTGTCAGACTTCGGTTCCATTGTCAGCTCCTCCTTTAATGGTAGACATTTAGGATCAGGGGAAGAAGGGGTTTCAGAATAAGGGTTCTCTCGGTCCGTGACAACTACCGAGATGTTGTCTTGCAAAGCATTCACTATGTCTCTTATCATGGGATCGTTTGAATCTGCGAAGTGTGTTAAGCAATCATCTAAAGGGTTGAGGAATTCAGCTAAGAGTGACTCATTCTTCACATTAAAGTTTGTGATGTGTTGCCCAAGGAATCCATCGTCTTTAAAAATAAACGAATGTACGCTCTCTTACTCCAGCCTTGTACAGACAGATTGAAGGTCAGTGGACGAAGTATTGATGTAAGGACTCTGTTCATTGATACTACTCAGAAGAGGCATTAAATCGTTAAATTCAGATGGTGGCCTCAACTGGGTGGTTTCAAATTCCAGAGTCATATTGAGCAACTCGTCCATCTCCCGAATCATATCATCATTCAATTTAAGGGAGTGGTCCAAACATGTCTCATAAAAAATAAAAAGGTCAGTTGTAAGGAGCTCATCTACTTTGAAATCAGACATGTCAGGTGAGTGGAGTAGCTCATTATGACCGCTCACTTCGTGTACTTCCTGATCATTGACCTGGACTAAACTTGAGATAAATTCCAGGGGGACTCGGGCTACACATTCATGATCGTCATCCCAATACTCATCATAGTCTAGTTCAGTGCAGTGCACACTTGAGATGGGATCGTTTTCCTCACATTCTATTCTCAGATTGGGTTAAGGTTCACATACACTAACCTCTTCCTCATCATTGAACTCGAGTGTGTCATATGAGTGAAGTGTGTCATCATCATTATATTTGAAAGACACCCACGTCTCTTAATCATTCCTTTAGACTGTCATCGAGATTGACTCTTCGAGAAATTGAACCATATACTCATTAACGTAATTCAACTCTTCATTTTAAATTCTACAGTTTTTCAAAAGCGAGTGAGGATCACTTTCCTTGCATTGTATTTCTGGATTGGGTTGTGGTTGGGATGAACGAGCTTCCTCTATCTTATCGTGGCATAAATTAAGTGCTTCCATTTCTTTTCTAATTTCTGCAAGACACTCGCTGTTATGCTAAAATGAATCCTCTTGGATCGTTTCTGGTTGGATCTCAAAGGTAGGGTATCCAAGAAAATAATCATTATAATATGTTGTTGGTTCATCTTCCTATTTTTTATATTTCCACTAGTTATAGTCATACTGATCATATGTGGGAGAATATGATGGTTGATAATAATCCTCATTCCCATAATTATGATCGCGTACAGACTTATTAACCGATGGAGCATAATGTTCTAGTCGGTTCTCAATGTCGGTTCTCGATGGAGAAAAATCTTGAGGTATACGTTGAATTCCTAAACCCTCATGCATTCCCCAAAACTGCTTATCCATCTCAGCATAAACACGTACACAAGCTTCCATGGATAAACCCTAATTCTGATTCTAATCCTAAAAGAAAATAAAAGCAAAGTCCCACAACAATACAGAAAGTGAGAAGAGAAGTTAGAAAGATGTTACCAAATTAGAAGTTCCTATGTTAAGATCATGCAAAAGAAAACAAAAGAAGTTAGTTTCTAGAAAGTAGGACTTAATATAAAAAATAGAGAAAGTAAAGAAATTAGGACGAAGTTACCAATTTAGAAGATCTATCAACAACCTTACAAAACAAGAAAGTTCTACAAATCAAATAGAAAAAAAATCTAAAACTAAAGTTAATACAATCCTAATCTTAATCTAATTCTAAAACAAATTAATTTCAAAAATACGTACCCGTTAGTCCCCGGCAACAGCGCCAAAAACTTGTTCACACCCCAAGTATAGGGTTGTGATGTAGTAATAAACTCGTTGAGACCAAGGTCGAATCCCAAGGGACTGGAACCTGTACGTAATTTGAAACTAAATAGAACTAGAACTATGCTAAGATGAAATCTAAATCAAATATAATTGAGGGAATAATGATGAAATATTTATCTAAAACTTAGAGAATTCAAAGGAAGGAAACTAGGGTGCCAAGGATCCACTTGTAGCAATTGGGAAGTTACCTTGTATTGATTCAGGGACACAATTGGAATCCGAGTCTTATCTAATCAGTTGGTAAGAAGAGATTTGTCAGATCTCTGAACCTCTCATGGATCTAATCATCAACAGATAAGATTGGTGAAGATTTGGAAGTGATTACGTCACCTAACCATGCCTAGGAGACGATGGCAAACAATAACAATTTACCAATCTCATAACCAATCATAAGAGAATTTGAAGGTTAAGAAGAATTTCGTCACCCTACCATGCCCATGAAACGATGGTGAACAACAGGGTTCCCTAGTTCACAATCTCAATACATGAAAAGAGAATATCTCAAGCTATCGTAGATCCATTGTAATTTGAGTCAAAATAAATTATTAAAAACTAAAAATACTCCTTATAATTAAACTAGAATCCAGAAGAGTTCAACAAAATAAGAATCAAAACCAAGCAAACATCTCGACTACACTACAAGCTTCACCTCTTAGCCCTAGCTAAGAGGTTTAGCCTGTCATAGACATGATAAAATCTCTTAAATAAAAGCATAAAATAAACTAAGGAAAAGAAAAAAATAAAGAAGGAAGAAGGAGAACTTGTTGCCAGCCCGCTCCATGTCCTTGCCTCCACGACTACTCAGGATTCAGGATGATTCCTCCACGTTTCCTCTCTCTCTTATACAGACACCTTAAGGCTTTGGCTGGGAGTTGCTGTCACAGAAGTGGACTATGCGTTTCTACATATGTATAGGAGAGATTTATGCTAATTATTTAGTGGGGCCCATTATTGATTTCGACAGAAGAATCTAAGCCATCCATTAGATGCAGAACCAAAAACTAGTCAGAAATGATGTGGTATGGCTTGCATTCGATGTGGCCCATAGAGCTTTTTTACTTCACCGTCGGTTGTCTTGTTTGGATGGTTTAAAACCGATCTTCATTAACTTGTCATTCTGTCACCTAGGCTTGGGTGAGAGGGAGCGTGGGCTTCTGATGGACGGTCTAGATCAAACCGTTGCTATCCTATGGAGCCCCACAGAGATAACCACAAACTCTATTTGCGAACAGCGCTTCCCCGTTGGCATTGTGGTGGATGGTGGCCCACTGATTGATGTCAGGAAAAAAATCCATTCCGTACATTGGAATATACTCGAAAAACCATTCTGGAAGGGATGTTTTTGGAGTGAAATCGATGTGGCCCACGTGATCTTTTATTCCGTCGTTTATCCTGCGTTTAACTGCTAGGATCTTGCAATCACTTGCATAATGTCAAAAGGTCACCTAGCCTTTTATTCCACTGTTTATCTTGAGTTTAACTTCTAGGACTTTCCATGCATTAGAGCTAGCCTTCGACCCTGATACCACTTGCTCTCAGCTCTACTCATTGAGTCGATTCTTCCTTACATATCTCGATGAAAATCTCATTCTTCAATCGACCCTTCTGGATCCCTCTTTTACACTCAAACCCCCAAGGGCTTGGCAGAAACCTATAAGTGGATAGGAAGAATGGTATAACCACGTATATAAACAACATGGCAATACCTAGAAGTCAATTGGCTTTGAAGAATGCATTAAATTCTCTCTTATAGATTTTTTTAGCATATCCTTCGTTAATATTTGTTGCATTAGCTTTCTAGAGCCAATCAACAGATACTTTCCACTTTGGTTGCGGCCCTATGAGTCCAACATTTAGGGATATTTATGCCCTTACTCATCTTCTTCCATTTGGCGAGGCAGTCTACCCTAATTTTTCTGATAAAGATGAACATTTTCTCATTTACCTAAATAGACAAGGCATAACATATTCCAATTTTATGTTGATTTTTCATAAGAACACGTATATTGTTAGTCCTCAAAAGCATGCGACATTTCTTTTAATGTTGATTTACCGATATCCACTATGTGTGAACGCAATTCAAATCACCAAAAAATATATTCATTTAACTGAGGCATTGGCTAGCAGCCGACAATTAGCACTTGCCCTTTTGTGCTCAGTCACCTCTACCGCAACCTGTGCAAAGAAACCACCAAAGGTCTTCACAATAGTGGTGATCCGATGTGGCTTCTACATATGTGGCTCTTTGAGTATTTTAAGTCCTTTACTTGTCAACCCTTTTTGTTAGCAACCGTCTCTTCTTCTTTCGAGTTGAAAATCGTTTCATACCAAAGAATTCCTCATTCATTTACTAAATGTATGAGTTATTTTCTTTCCCTTCACAATCTCCATCATCGTTTCTTTTGTCCATTCCAGAATAAAGACATCAGTCCCTCTTGGCTATTCTTAGAAAACTTTGAATTGAATAATGATCAATCATCAAAGAAAAGAGAGAAAGCATGAGAGAGTTTCCTTATTTATAGAGACCTCCCATATAGCAATTCCATCAACTTTGGTGTTAATGCGAAATCCGGTGTCGAACAATATTGTCCAAACTTCCTTCCTCACCAATTTGGACTACCCCAATGTATTCTTTACCCTTTTTCTTCATCTTACTACAAATCAACCACCATATGATCGTTCTTTGGCTGATTTGGTCGATTTCAACATCTCTCTTCACAACAACTTCCAGTCCTTGAATTATACTTTCATATGCCCTCCATTTGAATGTCGTCATTTTCTGCATATGACTTTCCATGAATGGTGAGAAGAGTATTTTCTGAAATTGGTTTCCAAGACGACTAAATCCATCATCGGTCAAGTATTCCCACTTTCAGTAGAATCATGAAAACCTAGACTAGAATTGTATTTAAGCTTCAAGCGATTCCTTACATTTACATAACTTAAAACCCTAGATGAAATTCTCGAGGAAGACTACATTTACATGATCCACAAGGCACACACAAGCAATGGATGAAGGGTCCCACACGATGGACGGTTTGGATGGATGGGGACATCCCTAGGTTGGATGTCTCCCTCTCATGTGAAAGAGGTAGAGACATGAGGGTTTATGGGGAGAGATGGGGGGTGCACACACACCCTTTTTAAGAGAGGTGGGCGTGAGCTAGAGTGTGGCACATCCCACTTAGGTTTTTCTAAATCTTATGGTTCTGGTGATCTTTTATAAATTATAATCCATTCATGATATCGTAGTCAATGAATAGATTTGGGATACGTAATTTTTTTAATGATCCAAAATCTAGATTGGTTAATCTTGAAAAATGGCCTGGTAAGTGCGAAAACAAACTTGATCTTCATTAACGGTCCACGCTTGATGATTAGTTTCGAAAATTGAAAAAAAAAAGTGTAGTTATGATAAGAAAACAATTGGATAAAATTTGGTGGTTGATTGGTGGTTTGAAAGGTCTAAATCTAAAATCTCACCTATTGCATCAAAATGAACGAACTCGCTATAAGGCAGACATCATTCAATGGTATGTGATCATATATCGGAGTCTAAATTTTGTATAATCTCATAGTCATATGAGACCAATGAGTGATCCAAATTTTACTTGTAATTAAAAGTGAGAAGTAGTTCAATTGAAAGATCCAAATTTGGAAAGATTTAGTAACATGGCTATTTTCAAAGTAACTTTAGGCTTAAGAAAAGACTTATCAAAGTGAGGTACTCATATCTCATATTCAGTCCATATGATAAGTGATCCAAGTCATTCATATAAATGAAAATATTCAATTACAACTACCCACGGACTTTCCTTACTCGATGCACACTAAAATCAATGGTTAAGGGGCTGATTTAGAAATTGGGCCACTTATACTGTGATATAAGGGTTGAAATTCGATTTGTATAGTTAATTTATGATATATAGGCATGATATAAAAATTTAAGTAAAATGGATCATGGAAACCATATGATCTAGAAATCAAGGGTATATGTTAATGGCATTTCGTAATTATTTGTGATCTGAGAGTTTGAGAAATATAATGATTCCACATGGTTCTAGGCATGTTTCCAAGTAATTCTTATAAAATAACTCATATTTAAATCATTATGAATAAATAATTATTCACTGAATGAGTTAAAATTCTCATTGATAAAGGAAAAATATACATGACAAGTTATATGTTGAACCTAGTCTAAAACAGTAACATCCGGGATGTTACATGTATGTGCAGGTGCGAGTGCAAGGTCACACACATGTGGTAGTCGAGATATGCATACAAAGGCTTTGATGGCCATCGAAAATTTTTCACTCATTATAGAGAGAGAGAAGGAGAGAGAATATTCAGAAACACTACGCCAAAACTGTGAAAAAAGGATGGTCCAAAACTGTCTCAAATGACCAAAAAGGACGATCATGGACCGTCGCATGGGCCGTCAAATTTTGACGTGTCGTATTACTTAAAGGATGGTCAAAAACCGTCGTTTTTATTGACGAAAAAAGGACGGTCATGGACCGTCTCTTATGAGCCTTTAAAGGACGGCCATTGACCATCCTTAAAAAGGACTGTCATAAACCGTCTTTGATAAGCCTTTAAAAGGACGGTCATGGACCGTCCTTAAAAAGGACTGTCATGGACCGTCTCTTATGGCCCTTCAAAGGACGGTTATGGACCGTCCTTTAAAAGGATGGTCATGGACCGTCCTTAAAAAGGACTGTCATGGACCGTCTCTTATGAGCCTTCAAAGGACAGCCACAAACCATCCTTAAAAAGGACTGTCATGGACCGTCCCTTATGAGCCTTCAAAGCACACTTTCAAATTTGAGATGATCAATATACACCTGTTACAATATATTTCATCGTATTCTTCCTAATATACACCTGTTATATAATATATTTCATCATATTCACATTCATATCCATCTAAACCCAAACTACGTAAATCCAACATAAACTACATTCATCCAAACATAAACTACATCCATCCAAACACAAACAATCTTATCCACATTACATTCATCCACGCATAAATACATATAAGTTTAACATCATAAATAAAAAAAGGAAAAAAACCAGCAACAATTTTCTTTTTGTCTTTCATCTGAAAAAAAAATATTAAACCAACAAAACATTATAATTCAGAATCATGAAGAATTGCATAAACTTCTTCCAAAAAAGTGGGTGGAAGTGGGTACTTTTTTAAAATAAAACTGATCATTAAAATAAAGCTAATGCAAGAAAATAATGCAAAAAAAGTGTTTCAATTCAAGTTAATAGAACAACAACAAAAATTAAAGCTCTGTAAAAAGGGGCATGTGTTAAAAGAAATACATTCTTGTTTGTTGCCATGTGATTGGGCTACAATTCAAGTTAATAGAAACAACAATAAAAATTAAAGCTTTGTAAAAAGGGGCATGTGTTAAAAGGGATACATTCTTATTTCTTGCCATGTGATTGGGCTACATTATTACAGCAATTGGGTTTGGGTTCGGGATCGGGTTTAGGTTTGGGTTTTCAAGTTTAGGTTTAGGTTTAGGTTAGGGAGTTGAGATTAGGATTGGGTGTAGGTCTAGGTTTAAAGATTTGAGAATACATTTAGTTTTTAGGTTTAGGTTTAAGTTTTAGGTTATAGGTTATAAGTTTAGGTTATAGGTTATAGGTTAAGGTTTAGGTTATATGTTTTGGTTTAGGTTTAGGTTAAGGTTTAGGTTTAGGTTATTGGTTTAGGTTAAGGTTTAGGTTTTAGTTATAGGTTATAGTATATAGGTTATAGCTTTAGGGAATTGAGAATAGGTTAAGGTTTAGGTTTAGGAAACCTGGTCCGGGTTCGGGATCGAGTTTAGGTTTTGGTTTTCAAGTTTAGATTTAAGTTTAGGTTAGGGAGTTGAGATTAGGATTAGGTATAGGTATAGGTTTAAGGATTTGAGAATACATTTCGATTTTAGGTTTAGGTTTAGGTTTTAGGCTTAGGTTTAGGTTATAGGTTTAGGTTATTAGTGCAGGTAATAGGTTTAGGTTTAGGTTAGGTTATAGGTTAAGGTTTAGGTTTAGGAAATCGGGTTCGGGTTCGGGATCGGGTTTAGGTTTGGGTTTTCAAGTTTAGGTTTAGGTTTAGGTTAGGGAGTTGATATTAGGATTAGGTGTAGGTTTAAGTTTGGGGATTTGAGAATGCATTTAGGTTTTAGGTTTAGGTTTAGGTTATAGGTTATAGGTTTAGGTTTAGGTTTAGGTTATAAGCTATAGGTTTAGGGAATTGAGAATAGGTTAATGTTTAGGTTTAGGAAATCGGGTTCGGGTTCGGGATCGGGTTTAGGTTTGTGTTTTCAAGTTTAGGTTTAGGTTTAGGTTAGGGAATTGAGATTAGGATTAGGTGTAAGTTTAGGTTTAGGGATTCGAGAATACATTTAGGTTTTAGGTTTAGGTTTAGGTTTAGGTTATAGGTTATTGGTTTAGGTTAAGATTTAGTTTTAGGTTATAAGCTATTGTAAGTGCTATAGTTTTTATCCCTGTCTGTTGTCAAATTTGTGGTACCAAAATCAATGTTATGTTATATATAACTTGCTTAAGTGAAGCTCTCTCAAGGATCAACATTCATGAACAAGCTAAGCTCACATCAAGCAAAGCTCACAAGTACAAGGATCAATCTTGAATGAAAGAACTACTCACAAGTACAAGGATCAATCTTGAATGAAAGAACTGCTCACAAGACAAGACTCAAGCTGCAAGACTTCAAGAAGAGGTCAAGGCAGTTTGTACACTTTCAAGATTGAGCTACATCAAGGTTTGATCTACATCAAGATTACAAGGCTCATACTTCAAGGTCTCTCGTTCCTAATGTTTCAATGTCCATACTTCATGGTTGAGGTTTGATTGACCATAGGTTGACCTTAGAAGTAGGTCATTTCGGATACATAAACCGAATGTTTATTTTACATGTGATTGGTCTGTTCTTCGACTAGTCCTAGGCCTTCTTCGACTAGTCCTAGACTTGCTTCGACCAGTCTAAGATTTCCTCGATCAATCGTGAGTTTGTTACAAATTAGGATAAAATCTAGCCTTGACTAGTCCAGAATGCATTCGACCGATCGTAACAGTGTCGATGCTCTTGCACCGATTGTACAATCTTCCACTCGAAGTCTAGCGAAGATTTGCAAGACCTACGACCAGTCGTAGAACGTCATTATAGAGAGAAAGAGAAGGAGAGAGAGAGAATATTCAGAAACACTACGCTAAAACTGTGAAAAAGGATGGTCCAAAACTGTCTCAAATTACCAAAAAGGATGATCATGGACCGTCGCATGGGCCGTCAAATTTTGACGTGTCGTATTACTTAAAGGACGGTAAAAAATCGTCGTTCTTATTGACGAAAAAAGAACAGTCATGGACTGTCTCTTATGAGCCTTTAAAGGACGGCCATTGACCGTCCTTAAAAAGGACTGTCATAAACCATCTCTGATAAGCCTTCAAAAGGACGGTCATGGACCGTCCTTAAAAAGGACTGTCATGGACCATCTCTTATGGCCCTTCAAAGGACGGTTATGGACCGTCCTTTAAAAGGATGGTCATGGACCGTCCTTAAAAAGGACTGTCATGGACCGTCTCTTATGAGCCTTCAAAGGACAACCACAAACCGTCCTTAAAAAGGACTGTCATGGACCGTCCCTTATGAGCCTTCAAAGCACACTTTCAAATTTGAGATGATCAATATACACCTGTTACAATATATTTCATCGTATTCTTCCTAATATATACCTGTTATATAATATATTTCATCATATTCACATTCATATCCATTTAAACCCAAACTACATAAATCCAACATAAACTACATTCATCCAAACATAAACTACATCCATCCAAACACAAACAATCTTATCCACATTACATTCATCCACGCATAAATACATATAAGTTTAACATCATAAAAAAAAAAAAGGAAAAAAACCAGCAACAATTTTCTTTTTATCTTTCATTTGAAAAAAAATATTAAACCAACAAAACATTATAATTCAGAATCATGAAGAATTGCATAAACTTCTTCCAAAAAAGTGGGCGGAAGTGGGCACTTTTTTAAAATAAAACTGATCATTAAAATAAAACTAATGCAAGAAAATAATGCAAAAAAAGTGTTTCAATTCAAGTTAATAGAACAACAACAAAAATTAAAGCTCTGTAAAAAGGGGCATGTGTTAAAAGAAATACATTCTTGTTTGTTGCCATGTGATTGGGCTACAATTCAAGTTAATAGAAACAACAATAAAAATTAAAGCTTTGTAAAAACGGGCATGTGTTAAAAGGGATACATTCTTATTTCTTGCCATGTGATTGGGCTACATTATTACAGCAATTGGGTTTGGGTTCGGAATCGGGTTTAGGTTTGGGTTTTCAAGTTTAGGTTTAGGTTTATGTTAGGGAGTTGAGATTAGGATTAGGTGTAGGTCTAGGTTTAAAGATTTGAGAATACATTTAGGTTTTAGGTTTAGGTTTAGGTTTTAGGTTATAGGTTATAAGTTTAGGTTATAGGTTATAGGTTAAGGTTTAGGTTATAAGTTTTGGTTTAGGTTTAGGTTAAGGTTATAGGTTTAGGTTAAGGTTTAGGTTTTAGTTATAGGTTATAGTATATAGGTTATAGCTTTAGGGAATTGAGAATAGGTTAAGGTTTAGGTTTAGGAAACCAGGTTCGGGTTCAGGATTGGGTTTAGGTTTTGGTTTTCAAGTTTAGATTTAAGTTTAGGTTAGGGAGTTGAGATTAGGATTAGGTATAGGTATAGGTTTAAGGATTTGAGAATACATTTCGATTTTAGGTTTAGGTTTAGGTTTTAGGCTTAGGTTTAGGTTATAGGTTTAGGTTATTAGTGCAGGTAATAGGTTTAGGTTTAGGTTAGGTTATAGGTTAAGGTTTAGGTTTACGAAATCGGGTTCGGATTCGGGATCGGGTTTAGGTTTGGGTTTTCAAGTTTAGGTTTAGGTTTAGGTTAGGGAGTTGAGATTAGGATTAGGTGTAGGTTTATGTTTGAGGATTTAAGAATACATTTAGGTTTTAGGTTTAGTTTTAGGTTATAGGTTATAGGTTTAGGTTTAGGTTTAGGTTTAGGTTATAAGCTATAGGTTTAGGGAATTGAGAATAGGTTAATGTTTAGGTTTAGGAAATCGGGTTCGGGTTCGGGATCAGGTTTAGGTTTGTGTTTTCAAGTTTAGGTTTAGGTTTAGGTTAGAGAATTGAGATTAGGATTAGGTGTAAGTTTAGGTTTAGGGATTCGAGAATACATTTAGGTTTTAGGTTTAGGTTTAGGTTTAGGTTATAGGTTATTGGTTTAGGTTAAGATTTAGTTTTAGGTTATAAGCTATAGGTTTAGGGAATTGAGAATAGGTTAAGGTTTAGGTTTAGGAAATCGGGTTCAGGTTCGGGATCGGGTTTAGGTTTGGGTTTTCAAGTTTAGGTTTAGGTTTAGGTTAGGGAGTTGAGATTAGGATTAGGTGTAGGTTTAGGTTTAGGGATTTGAGAATACATTAGGTTTTAGGTTTAAGTTTAGGTTATATGTTATATAGGTTATTGGTTTAGGTTTAGGTTTAGGTTTAGGTTTAAGTTATAAGCTATAGGTTTAGGGAATTGAGAATAAGTTAAGGTTTAGGTTTAGGAAATCGGGTTCGGGTTCGGGATCGGGTTTAGGTTTGGGTTTTCAAGTTTAGGTTTAGGTTTAGGTTAGGGAGTTGAGATTAGGATTAGGTGTAGGTTTATGTTTAGGGATTTGAGAATACATTAAGGTTTAGGTTTAGGAAATCAGGTTCAGGTTCGGGATCGGGTTTAGGTTTGAGTTTTCAAGTTTAGGTTTAGATTTAGGTTAAGGAGTTGAGATTAGGATTAGGTGTAGGTTTAGGTTTAGAGATTTGAGAATACATTTAGGTTTTAGGTTTATTTTTAGGTTATAGGTTATAGGTTTAGGTTTAGGTTTAGGTTATAAGCAATAGCTTTAGAGAATTGAGAATAGGTTAAGGTTTAGGTTTAGGAAATCGGGTTCGGGTTCAGGATCGGGTTTAGGTTTAGGTTTAGGTTAGGGAATTGAGATTAGGATTAGGTGTAAGTTTAGGTTTAGGGATTTGAGAATACATTTAGGTTTTAGGTTTAGGTTTAGGTTAGAGGTTACAGGTTTAGGTTTAGGTTAAGGTTTAGGTTTAGGCTTAGGTTTAGGTTATAAGCTATAGGTTTAGGGAATTGAAAATAGGTTAAGGTTTAGGTTATAAGCTATAGGTTTAGGGAATTGAGAATAGGTTAATGTTTAGGTTTAGGAAATCAGGTTCGGGTTCGGGATCGGGTTTAGGTTTTGGTTTTCAAGTTTAGGTTTAGGTTTAGGTTAGGGAGTTGAGATTAGGATTAGGTGTAAGTTTAGGTTTAGGTATTTGAGAATACATTTAGGTTTTAGGTTTAGGTTTAGGTTACAGGTTATAGGTTTAGGTTTAGGTTTAGGTTAAGGTTTAGGTTTACTATCTGTCCTGATCTGTAAGAACCTTAACGACAACATCCTGCATTCCATGATTGAATAAATAAGAAGATGCATCACCTTTACTTTCAAGTCAAACAAAAATGGGATAGAAAACCATATAAGAAACACGAAGAAAAATGTGAATTTCTTTGAATATGATAGAGAGATTGGTCCAGGAACTGAACCACAAATTACTCTCATCAGGTTAGTTATCAGAATAACATTTCCAAAGAAGTTCCCTCCATTAAACACTTGCCTATGTAATTCAATTGTCTTCAGTAAAATCAAATTACTATCTTAAAAGAAATGCATGCCACGCATGCGAAACATCATTTTCAAACCAAACTACACTCGCTATTTTCAAATCTCACGCGGCCACTTCATTCCTCCATTATCTCCCTCAAATTCCCCACTCTCACCTCTCTGTCTCTCTCTCTTGAAGCAAAAAAGAAAATGATGAAAAAAAACTATTTTATGTTTTTTCAATCCATCTTCCATTTTCTTCTTAATAAGAAAATTCATATTTACTAATATTCCCATTTTTCTATTTTTCAAAAGAATGAGTTTGGACTCCGAAAGCATCAGCTCCAACACTCGTAGAATCCAGAAATTAGGGAACTGAGTTTTACAAGATCTTGTCCATAATAAAGTCAAAAACAGGAAATTGTAGGTAAGGGTAACATACCAACAAATGATTGAGACTGTACGATCACTGTAATTTTGTTCTATGACCCATTCATAATTGTCCCAGATTGAAAGAATAGTTCAGATCATCATATAAATTTATTCATCCCACATTGACTAGATCTCCTCAGTCTACATTATCAAGTTTAGTTCACCACTTTCACTAAAACTGAACAATCTCGAGCAGAATTTCGAAGGAACAGATTAGGAGGGAAGAAAGACCAGATCACCCGATATGTCTTATAAAAGTTGTTATCGTATGGAAATCCAAATCCTGTAACTAGCTGCAATGAAAAAAAGAACTGTTATTGTGACTCTGCATGTAATGGATGTTGCAGGAAATTTTTTCAGGAATCTGAATCTTGCCTGAGTCAAAAAGCCAATGATAAAGACAGAATCCAACAGTGATGGGTGATGATGACTTGCTAATGAAAGTTAAAATCATGAAGGCAAAACCAATCTGCAAAAGACTCTCAGGTTAAAGCAATAGGATAATTCCAAAGGGGCATGTTAAAGGTTTGCAGCATGTTCTAAAACTTCTGTCCTCAACAGCATTGCATGAGCTGAAGAGCATCCATTGATTAAGAATAGTAGAAGGCATACAAGAAAAGAGGTTCAGTGAAACAATGAGAACTGCACAGAAGAGCTTACCATATTGAATTGAAAAAGGAAAAACACAAGGGACAAAATCACGAAACTGTTGTGAAGGAAGAAGTCAAACTGAAACATCATTCCGAAGAATATTGAGAAAAGTGATGATAGAAGTGTCGGAAAAGTCTCCCATGTAAGCCATGACAACTAATAGGCAGATTCATAAAGACCCATAATAGACATTGCCTGCAAGTTACCACCAAGATCTTCAGATGATTTCAAGTGTCGTAGAGTAGATAAGCATAACCACATGCCTTCATTGGTGTGCCAAACTTAAAGATGCAGTTACCCATTTGAAGAAGTCAGAAGCATACAAAAATAATACTAAAAAGAAATACCTGGTGGAGTTTAAGTTCTTTCTTAGTGATCAAAGAACCAACTTGAAACACAAAACCAAACATGGCAATTGCAAGGAAAAATGTTGGTCCTACTGTTCCAACAGCAAAGAAAGTTTGAGTAGCTGGCTGTGCGAATTCCTTAGGCCCGACAATCCAGTTAAAATTTGGATTTGTACATCAAAATCCAAGTTAGTAGAATTCCATAAAGGAAAAGACAGCTCTGTGTTTACTAATGACAGAGTATTATTAGCATTACTGCTCTTCTAGTTCTATCACCCTAATGTGGTGAACAAGATACATCAATGCACATGCTTGCCCATAGATGGGATGTCTCTTGGATTGGTTATTGCCCAAAAATCTCGCCAGGTGGATGATCCCCACAAGAGAAATAGTTGCCTACTCTTTTATTGCTATTAACAGCTTATAAACATTTCAATTGATTGGCGATCAGAACCATCATATTGATGCCATTTCTGGAATGTGGTCCATACAAGAGGCAGACATCGGTTGAATGGTCTAGATCTGTGAGAACATGCACGAATTATAGTGCATACAGGAGACGTACCATACACCTAAAATATGGATTTGGGGATTATAGTGATAAAATATATACATCATGGTGGGGCCATAGATCATACAGGGCCATAGATCATGGTGGTGCTGCAGAGGAAATTGGATTGCATATTGAGTTACTCAGTACGCTCTTATTGTACTGAGTAAACTCAGTAGGGCCCACCTTAATCCCTAAATCCCTAAATCCCCAAATCACCAAATCCCCAAATCCCTAAATCTCCAAATCGTTTCAATCGGTATTGAGATTGAGAGAGATTGAGAGAGAGAGAGAGATACCTCATGTGGATGCGCGAGAGAGAGAGCACCGAGAGAGACAGAGAAACAGAGAGAGAGGGCGCGGTGGAGAGAGGACCGAGAGAGAGAGAGAGAGAGAGAGAGAGAGAGAGAGAGAGAGGGAAGAGAGGGAGGGTGCCGAGTGAGGGATTGGGCGTGCGCGCCCAATTTTGGGCTAGTTTGTGGTCGGTGCTCTGTGGGCCCTACCATGATGTATGTGTTTCATCCATTATGTTCATCCATTTTTAAAGATCATTTTAGAGCTTTATGCCAAAAATTAGAGGAATATAAATCTCAAGTGGTCCACACCACATGAGAACAATAGTGATTGGATATCCACCATTAAAATCCTCCTAAGGCCCACTGTACTCTTTATTTGACATCCAATCTGTTGATTTGGTCATAAAGGCCCAGATGAAGGTAAAAAACAAAGATCAGCTTGATCCAATACTTTTATGGCTCCCAAAAAGTCTTTAGTGGTCGACATTCATTCAACACTTTTTCCCGTAATGTGGTTCACTCGAGATTGGGATATAACTCATTTTTTTTGTAATATCATAAAATGATCTATAAAAATAGATGGACGGCATGGATGAAACACATACATCATGGTGGGGCCCACAGACCACCGAACACAGAAGTTGAGAGGGGTTACCCTCCATTAAAACATTCATAATTATTTTTTAGGCCCACAGAGATGTGGTTCACAAATCTAGCCCATCCATTATGTGTGTGCCACTTGGATGAGGGGTCATACCAAGTTTCAGACGCATCCAAATTTCAGGTGGGGCCCCACCAAGTGCTTTTATATGTTTTAGGCATGTATTCACATGATTTTAGATGGTATGGCCCACCAGAGTTCTGTATACAACTGATTTTTGGGATATCCCATAATTTAAAGGGGACCTATCAAATGCACGGTGTTGATTTACGACACACATCATGGTGGGGCCCACACAGCTCAACCTCATGGGGAGTTCCCATGAGCTCGACGTATAGAACCTTTTCCATATATATATATATATATATATAATATTTTAAAAATATAAAAACTTATGATGTATTTGTTATATCCACACCATCCATCCATTTTGAGATATCATTTTAAGTCACAAGCCAAAGAATGAGATAGATAAAAATCTGTAGTGGACCCCACCACAGAAAACAACGGGAGGGTGATTCCCACCATTGAAACTATCCTAAGGCCCATCGTAATGTTTATTTGAAATCCAACTGGTTCAAAAGTTTAAAAAAAATGGTCGTGGGGCCATAAATCATGGTGGAGCCCACACAGCACCAACCACCAGCCATTGGATGGTGTAGGGGGAGTAGCCAATCTGTTCCCCTTACTTGTGATGTGGTCCATTTAATCTTTAAATATGATTCATTTTTTAGATAATTCTATAAAATGATCTCAAAAAATGGATGAATGGTGTGTGTTGATCCCAAATTTTCGGTAAATCCAAAAGTCAAGTGGACCATGCCACACAAAACAGTGTGGAATAATGATTTCCACCATTGATACCTTCCTTGGGCTCATAGTAATGTTTGTCATCCAACATGTTCATAATATAAAAAGATATGAATGAAGGGAAAACACAAACATCAACTTGATCCAAAACTTCTATCAAATGCACAGTGTTGATGTTCTACACACATCATGATGAGCCCTACAAAACTTACTAACATTAATTGTTAGAGTCTCGGGGTGTCAATAAGTTGGGTCACAGTTTTGACTAGAATATTTGACCCATTTTACATGTCTGGTCCATTCACTCTATTTTACTGATCATTATAGTTACTCGCCCCGATCATGCTACATATGAGAAAGATATTGGCAAACAAGATTGATCAACAATTTGAGTGAATTTTGATTTAAACATCTGAAGTTATTTACTCTTCAATCTGGACTGATCAGATTGTCCAAAAATGGTTAAAGGTTGTTCATAATATCAAAATTATATGAATGAATAGAAAACACAAACATCAGCTTGATCCAAAACTTCTATGGCCTCTAAGAAATTTTAAACGATAGAGGTTCAATCACACTATTTCATGTGGTGTGGTCCACCTGAGCTTTGGATATGCTTCCTTTTTGTTCTTTAGACATCAAATTATCTGTTAACATGGATGAATGGAGTGGATAAAATAAATAAATAACAGTGGACCCCATAGAGTTTAATTACTCTGGTAAGGGTAACGAGTAACTCACCTAAATGTAGTAGAGAAGGGTTTCCTTAAAACATTCATAATCATATATTGGGCCTGCCTAAATGTGATTCACATATCCTATGTCTCACTTGGATGAGGGGTCAGACCAAGTTTCAACCGCATCCATGTCTGTATTAACTTATAAACATGTTGGATCTCAAATAAACATCGCGGTGGGCCCTAAGAAGGTTTCAATAGTGGGTGTCACTATCCCACTCTTTTCTATGGTGTGGGTCCACTTGAACTTTAGATCTTCCCTGTCAGTTAGATGCACCATTCCATGGTAGGCCACGAGCTTAAAAATAAAGTCAATCCATGACTTGGGTGGGCCACACCACATACTATAGTTGAGAGGGTTACCCTCCCATTAAAATATTCATAATCATTTATTGGGCCCACCTAGATGTGGTTCATAGATCCAGCCCATTCATTATATATGTGTCCCACTTAGATGAGGAGTCAGCTCAAGTTTCACACACATCCAAAACTCATGTGGGCCCCACCAATTAAATGGTTTTATATGTTTTAGGGATGTCTTCACATAGTTTTAGATGCTATGGCTCACCTGAGTTTTGTATATGACTGATTTTTGGACTTCAATGGGACACATCAAATGCAT
Organism: Magnolia sinica; assembly: GCF_029962835.1. Classification (NCBI taxonomy): domain Eukaryota; kingdom Viridiplantae; phylum Streptophyta; class Magnoliopsida; order Magnoliales; family Magnoliaceae; genus Magnolia; species Magnolia sinica. The sequence goes on along the minus strand of NC_080577.1, from coordinate 44,128,547 downwards.
GGTGTTAATATTCTACATACATCATGGTGGGGCGCACATAGATTAACCTCATGGGAAGTTCCCATGAGGTGACCTTATAGTACCATTTCACTATTTAGGTAACTCCTTCATGGGTGTTACTCTAACCATGTATGGCCCACCTTGATATATTTTATGTATATCGACACCGTCCATATATTTTTCCATTATATATTTAGGATGTGATTTCAAATCATAAGAACTCAATAATCTCAGGTGGGTCATGAAATCGCTCTTATGATGATTTTTTCACCTTTGAATTTTGCTATTTTGATGAGGCTGTATGTTGAATTATAGGGGTTGTAGGGTTTGATTTTGTTTTCTTGTTAAAGATTGTTCGATTCCACTAGTGGTGTTTGGAAACTAACCTCTGATATTAATTTGATTTCATTTGGGAAAAATTCTGTCTGTGTCAATGTCTTGTGTTTCTGCAAGTTCTAGGGTTTCTAGTGAGACTTATGTGTTGTGTTTTACTATTTTAGAGTCCTTAAAGCTAATATGTGGGGGCCGACTGTGGATGGGTGGAGAGCTGGGAATGTCTTTCATGGAACAATCTATGCCGCCTGATTGGTGGACTTAGTACGATTGGATGGATGTCGATCGTCTTCTTTTTTTCTTTTTTTTTTCGAGATTCCATTTGGCTTAAACTATATTCCAGTTCCTTTTTAATTAACAAGCAGCTTAAACTATATCTAAGCTGTGCAAGTTTACATCTCATTGCTTTGGAGACGAGTTAATAGCCGAAAAATGATAACATGAGAATGGTGTATACTAATGTATGCATTTGGTACCAATTCTTAATGTTGGCAACTCACCCACCCTGCACCTGGCATACCTGTACCTCTCCAAAGGTCACACTGATTGGATGATCTTAACTGTCTGAAATTGCCGTTGGATTAATTTGGACCATTTTCTTTTTGACTATCCTGAGGAACATTGAGTTGTACTATTCTTTTTAAACATCTATATGCTTCAATCTCCTTTGGTCTGCACTCCTATTGTGTTGAAGGGCACATCTATTCTGTTGGGTAGAACACTTATTTTAATATCACAATGATTGGATAATCTCAACCATCTGATATTACCGTTGAATTTAGACCATTTTCTTTTTTACCAAGGTATTGAGGAACTTTGATTTGCACTCCTCTTTCTTAAACGTGTATATTTTTTCTTAACCTCGAGTTAACACTCTTCTTCTTCTTCTTCTTCTTCTTTTTCTTTTTTCTTTTCACGTTTACATGTTTTTAATCCCACCTTGTGTATTGTAGGCCACATCCATTCAATTTGGTATAGATCCTTTTTTTTTTTTTTTCAATTTTTCTTGTCAAAATACAAAATCTAGTTTTCTTTTTTAAAATATATATTTTTTTACAATTTGTCAATTTTTTCACAATTTTGTTTAATTTCTTAATTTTTTTTCAAAATATCATTTTTTAATCTCACTTTTGTTATATAACTTTTTAATTTTTGTTGTCAAAATACAAAATCTAGTTTTCTTTTTTTAAAAAAATATATATTTTTTTTACAATTTGTCAATTATTTCACAATTTTGTTTAATTTTTTAAATTTTCTTTTTCAAAATATCATTTTTTAATCGAAATCCTATTATAAAACTTTTTAATTTTTCTTTTCAAAATACAAAATCTAGTTTTCTTTTTTAAAAAATATATATTATTTACAATTTGTCAATTTTTTCACAATTTTGTTTAATTTTTTAAATTTTCTTTTTCAAAATATTATTTTTTAAATATCACTTTTGTTATATAACTTTTTAATTTTTCTTGTCAAAATACAAAATGTATTTTTCTTTTTAAAAATATATATTTTTTTACAATTTGTCAATTTTTCACAATTTTGTTTAATTTTTTAAATTTTTTTTCCAAAATATTATTTTTTAAATATCACTTTTGATATATAACTTTTTAATTTTTCTTTTTAAAATAAAAAATCTAGTTATCTTTTTTAAAAAATATATTTTTTTACAATTTGTCAATTTTTTTACAATTTTGTTTAATTTTTTAAAGTTTCTTTTTCAAAATATCATTTTTTAAATATCACTTTTGTTATACGACTTTTTAATTTTTCTTTTCAAAATACAAAATCTAGTTTTCTTTTTTAAAATATATATTTTTTATATAATTTGTCAATTTTTTCACAATTTTATTTAATTTTTAAAATTTTCTTTTTAAAAATATCATTTTCTTATTGAATTTTTTTTTTTCAAAATTATCAACATTATTAAAAGTTCTTAATTTTTATTTCAAAATCTAGATTTTTATAAAATTACATTTTTTTTCAAAATCTAAATTTTTTTCCTAAACATTGTTAGTTATTTTTCTAAGCTTTTTAACTTTTTTTTTTTTTTTTTCCAAATTCATAAATTGTTTTGTACTTAATTTTTGACTTGAGCATTAGAGACGGTTTAGGACCGTCTCTAATGCAGACAGTCTTTGACAGTCTCAAATGACTACTATAAGATGGCTAAGGACCGTCTCTAATAGAGACGGTCTTTGACAGTCTCAAATAGAGACTACTAAGGACCGTCCGTAATACAGACTATTTTTGAGTGTTGGATAAAACCAGTAAAAGACGGCCGATGACCGTCTATAATTGAGACGGTCCATGATAGTCTCAGATTACTAATAAAAGACGGCCAATGACCGTCTCTAATATGAATGGTCCTTGACAGTCTCAAATGGAGATAGCTAAGAACTGTCCCTAATACAGACTATTTTTGACAGTCTCATATTACAGGAAAAGACGGTCAATGACCGTCTCTAATTGAGACGGTCTTTGACAGTCTCAAATTACCAGTAAGAGACAGCCAATGACCATCTCTAATATGGACGGTCTTTGACCGTCTCAAATGGCGGCATATAAGACGGTCAGAGACCGTCTCTTATTTCAAACGGTCAATGGTCGTCTTTTATTTGCAGTTAATAACGGTTTTTGACCGTCTTAAATGATTTGTAGACGTTCAAATTTTTAAGACAATATTAAGGATGGTAAAGGGCCGTCTAAAAGTTTAGAGACGGTTTATGGCCATCTCTAAAGCGTCTTTAAACCAAGCAATTTTAGAGACGGTCCAGAACCGTCTCTAAATCCGTCATTTTTTTCCATTTTTCACGTAGTGAAATAAGAGATAAATTGAAGGAGAAAAAGAGAGATACCGAGTTGACTCAATGAATCTAGATTGAGTTTGGGCCAAGTTGAGTTTAATTCGAGTCGAGTTTGGTCAAATAGTGTCGAGATCCCCTGGAGAGAATTGAGAATTTAAATGAAGAGGTGCATTGAGTTCAACATTGAGTCACACCGAGTTACAACCAAAAGTTTCCCCGAGTTGAACTGAGTTTGAGTCATTCGAGGTTCATTACATGCCATATCGAGTGATCATTCCAATTTTGTTATCTTCTGAATTTCAAGAGTAATTTTAGAATTTTTAATTATAAATCCAAACACTGATTATCATTAATCCTAAACCCCAAATTATTATATTTTTAAAACTATGACCTTATAATTATAATTTAAAATTAATCTAATTAAAATTTTGAACTAATGAAACATCTTAATTAAATTTATTAATATTAAACTATAACCTCAACTAGATTATGAATTTTAGTGTTAAATGGCGATTTAACTTTAGATTTAAACTAATTGGAAATTTATAAATTTAAAGGATATACAATTGTGATGAATTTAATAATTGATATCTTTATTGATTATGAGGTTATATTCATATCTTAGGAGAATGCTATTATTGAATTGAAATTGAAAGTATGGGTGATTTACCTTGATTTCCCCACAGGAATATTCACAGGTGTTCTTCATTGGGATTCCTAGAAGTAATTAACGGCATCTTACCCTAGGTTTCTTAAAAGTATATACACAGGGACTCTGCCTTAAGTTTCCTAAAAGTAATACATTATCTCTGCTTTGGGATATTCGTAAAAGTATCATGGGTGTTCTGCCATGGAATGGTCTTAAAAGTGTATGCAATGGTGCTCTGCCCTGGAATGGTCCGAAAAGTTTATGCAACGGTGCACTGCCCTAGAATGGTCATAAAAGTATATACACAGATTATATGCCTTGAACATTCCTAAAAGTATCACAAGTGTTTTGCCCTGGTCTGTCCCTAAAAGTAATAAGGACATGAAGTTGCATTTATTCAAGTTATTGTTCATAGAAATCATTGCATGTATATTCATTGTGCTTTAGTTCAATTATAAATTGTTAATTGTATAAATTAAAAATTTTCAAAACTTAATGAGGATATGATCCCACTAAGCTATTATGGTCACCCCACTTTGATAATATTACAGAGCGTAGAGTTTAGTTAGGGAGCCAAGCGGAGTGGAGATCTAGTCATATGTCTAGTCGTAGTTGCCTTTCCAATTATATCCAATGATATATATATATATATATATATAGGAAATGATTCTATGTAGTCGAGCTCATGGGAATTTCCCATGAGGTCGAGCTGTGTGGGCCCCACCGTGATGCATGCCGAACATCAACACCATCAGTCAGATGCACCATTCCACGGTGGGCCTCAGTCTTAAAAATCAAGTCAATCGATGACTTTAGTGGGCCACACCATGTACAAAAGTTGATAGGGATTACCATCCCATTAAAACATTCATAATCAGTTTTTAGGCCCACCGAGGTGTGATTCACAAATCGAACCCATCCATTATGTGTGTCGCACTTGGATGAGGAGTCAGACCAAGTTTCAGATGCATCTAAATTTTATGTGGGCTCCACCAAGTGCTTTTATATGTTTTAGGCATGTCTTCACATGATTTTGGATGGTATGGCCCACCTAAGTTCCTTATACGGCTGATTTTTGAGATATCCCATAATTTAAAGGGGATCCATCAAATGCACAGTGTTGATGTTTGACACACATCATGATAAGGCCCACACAACTCAACCTCATGGGAAGTTCCCATGAGCACGACCGCATAGAACCATTTCCATATATATATATATATATATTGTAATAACCTCAATTTTTATAATTAGTCGTATGCATTCAAACAAACACAAAACCTTTAAGGGAAAATAATGAATGTTTAGAGGCATTGTAAATTAGATTGTCACCATTCCTATCCACAGTAGAAGTACTGAATTTCGAGGACGAAATTCTCTTTAAGGAGGGTAGATTGTAACACCCCATACTTTTCAGTACTCAGGTGCTACCGTGTAACCAAATTCGGTATAAATGCAAACCTAGCTTAGGTAAACATTCACGTACATTTTAGTTTAAGATCGACCAATGAAAGTAATCCCCACATCAAGCCATCCATTCATTGTTATTCAAGATGGACCAGCACATCGTTGAAGAAGCTTATTTTTAGGATTTTGGTTTCAAGGAAGACAAACCTAATCGACAACCTTGGAATTTAAAGGTCTAAATCATAGGATCCACCGTTCATTAAACCCACAATGCCCCGTCGATAGCTCAAATGCCCAATCTCCCTAATCCAGCCATTTGATTATAAAATAAATAGTTAGGTTGAAATCAAACAATCCTAGAGGCTGCTAAGGTTGTTCAATAAGGGCTATAAAAGGCTTTGACCTTAAGTCATCTTAGAATTTGGACCCAATTCCCCAGATCCATCATTTATAGGCCCACCACACCTAGTTCACAACCCACTATTTGACAATCCTTCCTTCTAGTAATTGAATATACTATTGAGACTCACTTACACAGATTCCAAGGCTACTTTAATCGTTGAAACGGATAATTGAACTAATCCGGACTGGATCAATGAGGACCGACTAAATAGGTCCTAGGACGCACGATACAACTTGGGCCTCTCATCCACCTCATCCTTGGTCAGGGACGCTGACTGAGCCCTCCAGGTAGAATGGACGGAGTGGATCGATTACAAACACCACCATGGACCCCACACGAGGTGCGAGTTCACCTAGTGCACCCATACCCGCCGTGCACCGGGCGTGCCAGCGCAGTCAGCAGCCGCTGACCCGTAATTCTCTGAAAAGAGAGACATCACTCTCTCTCTCCTTGGTTTGACAGCGGACGTACGAACGTCCGTTCTCTTGATTAGTGGCCCACCTACACCGACCCTATAGGAGATCTGATCCATCCATCGTGTTCAGGGCTTGGGCCTCACCAAAAATTATCTCGTGCATTGGAGTGCACGTTTGTGAACACAATCTCTGGCGCAAACCGGCCCTACAAGCACAAAGTTTCCAAAAATGGAAACCTGTTGTTGCCAGGTTGGCAATCCGTGTAACACCCCATCTCTGCATCTCCATCGTTCAAACTAGAGTGATTCTAGCCTTTCAAAGTTAGGTTTTTAGGAAAAGAAAACGAATGAGAGAGGGAGAAGAGCCGCAACCTTCCATCTCCAAACCCACCAACGAAATCCTCTCCATGCTTTGAGAAAGCTTGTCTGGGAGCTTTGTAAGACCCATATGAATCATTTGAAAGAATCAGATTGGAGGAAGAAGCGTCCATTCACAATCCGCCATTGATGCCATACCTTCTTCCTCGATCGAAGTTGAGCCGCACCACGCCGTGACGTGGCAAGTTGGGTCGAGTTCTGGTCAGGTTGGACCTCCTATTGGCCGTGGTTGAAAGAAATAAAGGAAGGAGAAAAATAAGATGGAGAAGAAGAAGTGGAGGAAGGGAGAGAGTGAGTGCAGCCATTGCACTCGCTGCTGAGTCAAGCGAGCTCGACTCGCTGTGGCATGAAGTCGGGTCAAGATCCAGTCCAGCGACCTTGCTGGATGGGTCTGAGAAAAGAAAAACAGAAGGAGAAGAAGAGGAATGAGAGGGAGAGGGGGTTGCATCGTTGCATCAGCTCAGAACGGGCCGAGTCACGGTCGCGACTCAGGCCGAAAACGCCCCACGCCACGCTGAGTTAGGCATGAGTTGGGTTCTGGTTTAGCCCAGCAACTCTGATGAGTGTATGAGCCTGAGAAAGAGAAAAGAAAAACAGAAGAAGAAGAAGAAGAAAGGAGAAAGATGTTGCCTTCTTCACTAGCTCAAATGTCACTCTTGAATATTATCATAAATAGCATATCATAATATAAATTATCATCATTAGTGTTACTATAACTGTTGCAATTACTAAACGTGGTTAACCATTGTTAGGTTAATTTGGCTAGTATTAGTTATTATAGATATTAGATATTAACCTTTATCATGTCATTCCTATTTTGTCATTAGTAAGTTAATTATTTTAAGAATAATGTTGTTAGTATTAATGGACAATTATTACTTATCTCTACTTGAATTTAATATTTTTATAAACTAATTATAGGAGTTAAATTTCAAACTCTAAACCAAAGTCTAAGATTAGATTAATGGATAAAACCCTAAACATAAGTAAATCCAAACTCTAGGTTAAGACTTTAAACCATGAATAGCAAATAAAGCTTAGATCTAACTGTATAACTTTACAATTTATGTTAGGATTTGCTTTTAAGAGAATACTCATTCCCTAGCGATGCTGGTAGGCAATGCAAGCTATAAGGTGATGATTCTTCCCCTTAAGCTTTCCATTTCCAAATTGATTTAAGTTATAGTCTTTATCAAATGTTAAAATTGTTATCTCATAACATGAGACCTCTTACATTAGTATGAATTCTTAAGATATGATTTATATCTGATTTATGGTCAATAATTGTGAACCGTGATTGCATGCGATAGTTACTTACTCAATAACTCTCATTTTAATGGATAGTTTACACCGTGAATTATTGTGATTATTATGCTTACCTTCTGTCTGCCATGCCACAATTATATGCTTTCTCATTGATTGTTATGAGTCGTTATGGATCTTTATTCACTACACTTACTAGTAGGTGATACCTCTTGTGTACGTGAACCCATGCTTAGAATGTAACAAAATGGAGTGTGCTAAAGAATGGGCCCTCGATTTAGAGGTTATATGGTATATGGAACGTTAATGTGAGATTTTCCATCCATAGGGCATACGGCTTGAATGGCTTGAAATGACCTCTTTAACCGCTCTGATTTACTCTTACCTGACCATTTGCCGACTCGATTAATATTTCGAGCATTCTTTTACCGTTGCAATTTAACATATGTACCACGTTTTGATGATTTCCTTACGTGCCTTTGATGACCTATACCATGCGGTGAAAATTCCTACTTATTGAATTTGATTGGCCACTGATCGATGGGTTCCATTAAGCATCCTAAGGTGGGAGAATCTCATAAGCCGGGGATAGTGGTCTTGAGACACTATGCCCGAGCTGTCGGCCTACACTGGGTGATGAGCCCCCCGTAGTGACCATTGAGTTACTTAAATTGGCTGATTATAATTGAATTAATAATGGTTAGCTAATATGCATTCATAACATATTAGCGATGACGGGTGGCTAATTTTGGATGCTGTAGCACGCGCCTTAGAGTTGTTGGGGTATCGTTTCGCTAGCTCCCAGACCACCAACTATCGACCCATTTTTCTGATTGGATGATCATTCCCAGGTCGATAATTGCATGGGTAACGAGCCCAAGTCCGACTGGATGTGCATCCCCAAGTCGATGTGCATTCACGCATCTATACATATAAAAAGACTGCATCATGTTTTGTTTTGATTGCCTTGTCGTTTTAACTATGCTTAGTTAAGGCGGCGATGTGTAATCTTGAGGGGAATTCACACTGAGTTGGCCACTCATCCATCAAATATATAGTCGTACAAGGTAGCACAAGTGGCTTAAGTGATATACAGGTTCAGGCAGACGAGGAGCCATTATGGTGGTCGAGGATATGTGGTTGCACCTGTCAAGGAAGCCATGCGACCTTATGGCTTTCGTTTATATGTTTATATGCTTTAAATTTCTCATATATGTAATCTTATAATTGATAGTGTAAAGACATTGGTTTGTATAAGTCATTATGGGCAAACTCCTATGTATTCTAAATGTAAATGAATTTTTTTTTCTTTATGCTGACTTGTCCATCCTACGCTTATCTTCAAACTCTGATAAAAGAAAAGGATTATATATGGAATTTGGCTCTTCTTAGGTTAACACTCGGGTTTTTAGGAAACGGGTCATATATATATATATATATATATATATATATATATATATATATATATCTATATATATATATAATGCGTGTCGAACATCTATACCGTGCAAAACCCGAGTGTTAACCTAAGAAGAGCCAAATTCCATATATAATCTTTTTCTTTTATCAGAGTTCGAAGATATATATATATATATATATATATATAATGGAAGAATATATGAGAGTTTGATTATTGTAAAAATATTTGATATTTTATTGGATTTATTTTATGAATGTATAATTGGTGTTATTAGATTTTATAAAATTATAGTTGTGAATGCTTAAATTATAAATCATGACCTGGAATATGGAGTCGGGTTTTAACAACCCAAGTATCGAATTTTGAGGCATAATACTTATAGGTCTCTTTTATTTCCATCAAACAAGCCTGCTCCATGAAAACACAAATACAAAGCCTTATTAGCGTGATTAGTGCTAAAAATAGCTATTTAGAGCCTCAAAATTGCATAGATTTGAGTGTTATTTTAGATCGACGGGAGATTTCACGCCCCAAATTTGGAAACAGGGCTCACAAAATTTTCAATCACCGAATTCGGCGCCGACAGCCTTCATAGTACTCCGTTTCAGCTCCCGACACCCATATACCAGGTTCCGATCCTGGGATCCTATAATGACGATTTTCAACGTGAATTCATTTCGTAACAAGCATAACCCACGAACAAAATCCAAGACACCATCACAAAATCCACTATGATCAAAAGTTTTAAGGTACAATGCGCATATGCAATGGTCAACCACATCTCATATCAAGCATACAGATGATGTGTATGGGCATGTATCATGATGATATGCTAAGCATACTCGTAATCGGTGTCAATAACTGGCACTGATAATCGGCATCGACAATCGGCCTCTATAATTGGCCTACATGCAAGGCGAGGTCCATAGATGAACAATCGATCTAAACCATAATATGAAGATCAACCCTCGGCAAGATCAACCCTCGGCCGTAGATATATCAATTCCGGTAGCACGGAGTCTACGGCGAGGATGAACCATGCAACATCAATGGGGCCCAATAATTTGGGTTAACCCATTAAGAGAATGATGAGAATGGGTCTATCAACGCCTAATGGAAGGTCACAATGTGGACATTTAAACATCATGGCCCATCAATGTGGACATTTAACCAACATTGCTCCCAAGGAGTAACCCACATAGAGTCACACATATAGTGGGCCAATGACCTCATACAAGGGCCTAATATACATCGTCATGGGCCTCACTCATGGGCCTAATATACGTCACGATGGGCCTCGTTCATGGGCCACATATGCATCACATTGGGCCTTATCATATGGACCTCATATACATCAAATGGACCGCAATACATGGGCCTCGAATACGGGTCCAATATGCATCACATCAAGGTGGGCCTTAATGGATGGGCCACAAATACGTCAAGGTGGGCCTCATGGATGGGCCACAAATACATCAAGGTGGGCCACATCACATGGGTCGCACCATCTATACCATTCATCTATTTAACAGATCATTTTAAAGCATTATCCAAAAACGAATCACATCGGAAGATCATCTGGACCATACCACAAATAACATTGGTGATAATGATTTTCACTGTCAAACTTCACAGGGCCCACCATCACGTTTACTTTCCATCCAATCTGTTTATACGGTCACAAGAGTTGAATCAAGAAGAAAAACAAATATCATATTAATCCAGAACTCCTGTGATCCCTAAAGGATTTCAATGGTAGTTGTTCAATCTTCCATTATTTTCTGTAGTGTGGTCCACCTGATATATGGATCTGCCTCATTTTTATTCTCAAGCATTGAGATGAGCTCACCATTTGGATGGACGGTTTGGGGGTAACATATACATCATACAGTGGGCCACACACATGGACAGTGGATCAACGTATACATCATGGAGGGAACCACAGATCTTGCTGGCGTCCAGGGCAGCAGCAGCTGCCTGCTGCATGGGACCCACTGTCCAGATGGACGATTTGGATAACATACATACATTAAAGTGGCCCACCGTCCAAGCAATGGATGGTGGATACAATACCTACATCATGTAAGGGCCCCAGAACTTGCTGGCGTCATCACAGCAATCACATGCTGCTAGGGCCCATAGAACTTGCTAGCATCATCTCAGCAAATACATCTGCTGGTGTGACCAGCAGATGGATGGGTGAATAAAGCACATATATTATGGTGGGTCCCACATCCATGTATTGGACGGACGGTGGGGATTTAAACCCATACATCATGGAGGGCTTCACAAGCACCGTCCAGAGGGATGGTGCAGATATAAAACAAATACATCAACGTGGGTCCCACATGGGGCCCACCACACACACACACACATATATATATATATAATATTATATTTATTTATTATATTATTATAATTAATATTTTTGAAAAAGGTCCAACGTACAGACCTTAGATGTTGGACCGACAGTGTGGATTTAAAACACTTTCATCACAGAGGGTCCCACCGTCCAGGGGTCTAGACAGTGTGGATTCACATGTACATCATGGTGGGCCACGGATGGCCTGGATAGAATACATGAATCAAGTGGGTCCATATCGGCGTGGGCCACTGGTTTGGATCAGATAATATTTGTTTTTGCTCCAATCAGATCCGTCCAAACGGACTGCGAGGTGGTGATAAAATACATTCATCATGGTGGGATCCATCCGGGTGGGCCATACGGCCACATCACCATCTTGAAATGAAAGAGAGGGAGAGAAAGAGAGATAGAGAGAGAGACGGTGTAGTGGAGGGACCCCGCCACTATGGGCCCCTCCTAGATCACAACACATACATCAAAGTGATTCCCATCATAAGCGAGGCCTCAAATGAAAATCAATGGTGGATCACCCACCAATTGGCCTTCTTCTTTAGCTCCTTGAAATGTTAATATCCTAAGCTCCTTCTTTGATGGAGGATAATGAAATTTGGATGGTTGGATGGTGAGATGTGAGGGGTAGAAAGTGGGCCACACTTGGCTCTTTGGAATAACTTGAACGTTGGCTCTCTTGGTTGCTTGGGAGTGAAGAGAGAAATGAGAGAGAGAGAGAGAGGTGATGGGATGGGATGAAAAGGTGATGGAGTGATGGGTGTAAGGAATGAATGGGTGGAGGAGAGAGAGAGAGAGAGTTGACTTTGGGAATGGGAGAGGTATGGGTGCTGTAAGGGGAGTAATGGGATGTGTACTTGACTTAAGGTGATTGATTGATGTGATGGGTTATAGAAATTCTCTCGAAATTTGCAACATGCGGCGTTTTCTTCAAAACAAACACGAGCGCACAACCCTTGTCCTGGGTATTGCATCGGCGCGTAAGAGGTGGTGTTGAAACCGCGGCGACGACGCGGTCGCTAGGATACAAGTTTTGAGTCGAGTCGACATATATATACAGGATGTGACTTAAGGTCACGCGCAAACTTCGATTACAGGTCACAGGTTGTCGGAATTCGACCAGAAGAACCGCAGGAGTCCATGGAACGGTACGATCTAGGATACGAGCCTTACAGGAGTTATAATTGTGAATTCGACCAGGGCAATCTGGAAGTCTTTTAGAATATCTTGCCATACATAAGACCGAGCTGTCTAACCAGTGCTTTTAACATAAGAGCTTCCATCTTGAGGCATAATACCTTTTTAGATGCATGGCATTGAGAGGATATGCTCATTCTTCTCCTTTTGAGTTGACATTCTATATGCATTCCAAGGGTGAACCGTGGTGACGACATATGGTCCTTCCTACTTTGGCCCAAATTCCAAGTGCAGTAAAGGGAAAAATCTTCTTAAGAACCAGATCTCCTATTGTAAAGTAGCGCACCAAGACCGTCATTATGGTAAATCTTGTGATGATATATCTAGGCATGGTGGGCCGCTCGGAGCCTCTTTTCATCTAGCCATTCGAGATGGGCTAGACACTCTCCATGACGTTCCTCCTTGGGAAGTTGCAGCGAAAATTCACGTAATCATTGCATGGAGTCATCAAAATTTGTTAAAGCAGGAGCAATAGTCAAAAAGGTTCCCAAGAAGGGCTACATTTGCGTTAGGCCATGTAGGGACCTTAACCGGCATGAGAAAGGGCGTCTCCAAACTAGTACTGTATTCTAAAGTATTGACAAAAGCTAAAGGTAGAGAGAATGGAGAGTCGGTTGCATGAGAGTGTAGAGCTCTGCGACGATAGATGCCACGGGATTCTTTATTTTGAGCTTTTAAAATTGGTTTCTAATAATATTTCAAGTATATCTCTTGAGGTGACCAACAATCAATTCAAAAATTCTTATTATATCTATTTCTACTTGCATTTCGAGGTTATAGGTTTCACTGGGTTTGGCCTTTGGGAGCCATCAGGGGATTTTTTTCTAAGCTTATTCGCTTCTAGATTTCTAGCCTTAATACTCGATTATGCTCAAGATTAAGCTTGTTCCCTTCTTCTCAGTTGTTAGGGCTTCCACTTAGACGGAGTGGCCCTCTCTCTTGGCCTGGTTCTCTCCTTAGCTTGGTGTGGGTTCTCGTCCCTGCTGTTAGGTTGCCTTCTTTAGCTTGTTGGTTCTCTTGTTTCTCTCTTTCTTGCTTTTTGACTGAGGATGTGAGCTGTTTGTTTTTTCTTTCTACTCTTTCTTAGGTTTGAATTGAGCTTTCTATTCACGTAGGGCCCACCCTCATATATATATATTTGGAATATATATATATATATATATATATATATATATATATATATATATAGAGAGAGAGAGAGAGAGAGAGAGAGAGTCTGGATCCTCTGTTATCTAGTCAACAGGGATTTCCTGTTACGAGTCCGGATCCTCTGTTATCTGGTCAATAGGGATTTCCTGTTACCCTAATGGTTTGGCGTCTAAAGCTTTATTTTGTTTTTTAAAAAAAAAATAAAAAATTAAGTGAGTGGTGATGTGGACCGATGAGGATTAGGGTAACAGGAAATCCCTGTTGACCAGATAACAGAGGATCCCGACTCATATATATATATATATATATATATATATATATATATATATATATATATAGAGAGAGAGAGAGAGAGAGAGAGAGAGAGAGAGAGAGAGAGAGAAACTTCCATATCAAATAACATATATGGCCTATATATCTCCAAGAAGTTTGTAATGGTGGGAAGTTAAATCACCACCAATTCCTCCGGTGTGCTCCAACTGACATTGGATCAACCTCATTATGGTGAGGCCATGATAGGAAATAAGATGTAAAAATGGACAGACAACTTAGATGGAACACCTGCGGCATAGTGGGGCCCACAAAGGCCCAACCAGTTTCATCCAGTACCAAACAGGGAACTAGACGGGGCACAAGCGAATCCCAGACCATCTAAGCATGGATACATGCAGGTTTTGAACTTGCTAACACATACGTCATATGACAAGGAGCACCAAAAATAGAAGTTTCATTTTCATATGGGATTTTGACCAAAGTAACATTGTGGTATTCCCAAATGCCCCAAATATTAGAAGGATTAAATAAATATCTAGCTAGTCATCTGACACCTTTTAAAAATAAAATTGGGACAAGACAAATAACCTAAGTAATCATTTGACACCATTTTTAAAATAAAAAATGGACGAAATTGTCCCTACCTGCCTTTGTGTTGAGCCAATGTGTGACAGCGGGAGGGTTCAGATACATGGGAAAACACTGTAGGGCCTACTATGGTGTTTGTCAGAAATCCACACCACTCACATGTTTTTTCAAATTATTTTCTGACATGAACCCAAAAATGAGGTAGATCATCTAAAGCTAAAGTAGGCCACACAATAGAAAACAGTGGAGATCGTATGCATACTGTTGAAACATTCACAGGGTTGCAGAAGCTTTGGATCAGGATAATATTTTTATTCCTTCAGCCCGTCCCTATGGTAAGGAGTTTATGAGCATTCGGGCCACTGTATGAACAGTTTGGATTGCGTATAAACATTATAATGGAGCTTAGAAAGGTTTGAATGGTAGGCAACTTATTTCCACTATTTCCAATCTTGTGGTCTACTTGAGTTTCAGATCTGTCCAAATTTTTTTATCTCATGTCTTGGCATGATCTTCTAAAATGAATGGATGGAGTGGATTTCTCACAAACATCACGGTGGGTCCAACATAACTTACAATGGCAGAAATTACCTTTAAAAAGCTTTTATCCACGTCGTCCAACCATTTTGAAATATCATTTTAGGGCATGAGCCCAAAAATGAGGTATATCAAAGGCTCAAGTCAACTACACCATAGAAAGTAGTAAGATTAAAAACCTACCATTGAAAACTTCTTAGGGGCCATACAATTTTGTAATGTAACTCATTTTTTTGCCCAAGACGTTAAATTAAATTCTGAATATAATGGACGAAGTGGATTCAACATATAACCCATAGTAGGCCCCACAACCCTTAACACATGACAACCTAGACCCTTAACACATAATAACCTCGACCCTTAACACATTACAACTACGACATCAACTTGTAACACATTACAACCACGACCTCAACCCTTATAAGATGACAACCTCGACCTCAACCCTTATAACATGACAACCTCGACCCTTAACATATTACAACCACGACCTCGCCCTTTATAACATGAGAACCTCGACCCTTAACACATTACAATTACGACCTTCACCCTTATAACATGACAACCTCGACCTTTAGCATATTACAACCACGACATCAACCCTTATAACATGACAACCTCGATCCTTATAACATAACAACCTCAATCCTTAACACACGATAATCTTGACCCTTATTACATGACAACCTTGACCCTTAAGACATGAAAACCACGATCCAAACCCTTAACACACAACCTCACCCCCTTAAAAAATGATATATGTTCATTGTCTTCCAAAGTAATGCATTACAAAATCCAAAATTTATCTCTTTTATTGTCTTCCACATAATAATTACAACCATTTTTATCTACCCCAAATCCCTTCTGACAATCACTTCTCCCCGTAACAACAACAACAGCAACAATTCCTCTCTATCCACAACTAAAAGTGGCTTCCATTTCTAAGAAAATATTATTTTAAAAATAAAATAAAATAAAAAATTCATTAAAAGAATAAAATAAAGAATTCATTTAAAATGTCTTACGTGTATCATTGACTCATATCTCTAAGAAACGTGTTTGTTAAAGCAAAAACAACACTTTTTTAAGGACCTTAGAAGTTAGTAGTGCCTATACGCTAAAAAAGTTGATGGCGGTGATGCATTCGAAATGAGTGGTGGTGGGTTTGAAAATTATTTTAAAAAAAAGAGAGGGACACTAAGCCTAGGAAATTGTAAAGAAAGAAGAAAAAGGAAGTTTCATACTAACACTGAGTTCTAATGATAGGGGCAATTTAGTTGTTAAAAAATTTTAAAAAAAACTTAGGATGACTACCTAAAATATTTGAAACTTTCCCTCCATTTAAGGATTTTTATCATACCTCAACGGTCAAAATCCCTCTTAATACTCTCCGAGTCATCTTGCTAGTGCGGTAAGTCCCTCCTCATACTCTTCATGGCACAAGTACGTTCAGTAGTAGTTCCTGCGAGTTGCCATAGGATCCAAAGACAGAGTCTGATTAGTCAACTTACGGTTTAAACCCAATTTTGTTTTTCAAAGAAATGGAAAATACCTGGGAAATCGTAATTATTACAATTTCACTGCGTTTGAAAATTCATGGGATTTGTACCTTTGGAATTGGTTCAAAAGATGTAATTTTAATTTTAGAACTGCAAGGTAATGCGAATGATATATCCATTCCGTCGGTCTGTTTTATTACAATATTTTGGAGTATGAGACAAAAAATAAAGTGGATCCAACACTCAAGTGGCCCACGTCAAAAGAAACAGTAAGTATTTAATTCTCCTTTTGTATGACGTGATCCAATTGAATATTGGATATGCTTTAGGTTTTTATTCATGCTATGAATTCAGCTGGAATAATGGATGAACGGTATAGATAAGCGAAATACATCACAGTGGGACCCACATATATTTTGTAATATTCTTCGTTTTCGTGTCAAAAAATAAGTATTCAAATCAGATAAGTTGTAAATGTAGGGGAAGTAATTATTACTTTTTTACCCTGCATTTACCATAGAAAATCAAACACGCATTTGGAAATGATAGAGAGCAACGAAACATTTGAAGAATTTTATTCAACGTGCAATCATATGCACGTTACCGTTTATTCTCTCCCGATACGAAGAATGTGCGGAGGAGACTTTTGTTCACATCACACGTCTCAACAAAGCACATGTATTCACACCTAGATCCATAGCTCAACTGGCAGACTGAGCGGAGATACCTCGTTTCAACTCTCGAGATCTTGGTATCGATCCCTAGTCGTGGGTGGCTAACATGGAGTGTCTGTATTCTGTTTTTTATTTAAAACACACTCACGCTGGTGAAATTTCACCACCTATGGATACTCGAACCCTCGACCGGGTCTTGAAACTCCCGAGAGTCTTCCACCCGAGCAAGAGTAAGGATCCGTGTACTGACATGGGTGTCTACTAACAAGCTTACCCAAAAAAAGGCAAAGCACATGTATTCATGATCTGGGTCATTCATCAGGGGGTCCAACGGTCAACATTACCAGACAGGAAGATCGTTATAATAACCCATCCAGTGGGCCACACCTGATGACCGGCTCAGATCCTCACAAATGTGCCACGTTGCAACTGTGACTTGAAGAAAACCCTCAACTTCACAAGAGGGAGAATCACATGAGGAAGAGCACGAGTTCCGTAGCCCGCTCGCACTTGGTACTGGCGTTGATGGTCTAATCACTGATCTTGACCGTTCATTGATTCAATCCACGTTCATTAGCCAATATGGAAAACTCATATTGATCGGAGGATCCTAGCCTTTCAAACGTTTCCATCTCTTTTTATAACCGTAGGTTTCCACGCCAAATTGACCATTAAATATTCTTTGATCCAAACCGTTTTGATGGTCCAGCTGGCTATTGTCATGTTCTTCTCCGGCTGTATGGCCTTTCCATTGTCTAACCGGCCTTGAATGCCATGGCCCATCAAATTCCTAAAGCATCGCCGATCTATGGTGAGGCCTATCTGATCAACAGTTCAGATGCTACACAGGTGGGGCCCTCTTGTACTTAGAATACTATAATTCTGCATAGTCTAAAGACAGATGGTAGACAGCTTGGATGTTCTTTGCCTTCGTTTTACTGGGTGTTTGCTAATTCCACAAGCGTGCGGGAGCCGTAGACATGGACACACGGGCGCATGTCTCATAATGTGGCACGTGTGTGAAATCTGGGCTTTCCATCAGCTAAGATGCGCTGTTTAGATCTTCTGGCGTAAACATCATGCCACTTCACACTAAGGTGGACCGTGGCATACCAAAATAAATGAATGGCTAGAATAAAAAAATTTTGAGCGTCAAATTACATTGTGCCCACCTGAACCGCCAAAGTATCCGATTGTTTTGGCAGACGATCTACGAATCATTTCCAATCATGGAAGGCTCAGATCACACACATGTGTTTCATATAGTGGCCGCGTGTGGATATGTATTCGGATCTACATGCGTGCGAAATTAGCTAACCTTTGGACGCGTATTAGCTATGTACAGGTTGAGTAGCCAGATTCCCTAATTAAGTGACGTCACCAAGTTCGGTGGGCCCACCATTATGTATGTATTGTATTTATATAGTTAATCCATTTGGAGAGATCATTTCATGTCATGTAACAAAGAATGAGGAGATCCGAATCTCAAGTAGACTCCACCAAAGAAAGCACTTGGGACTATGACACCCACCCACATGATATTTATTTGATATCTAACCTGTTCATAAGTTAAAGAAGACATGGATGAACGGAAAACGCGGATATCAGCTTGATCGGAAACTTAATGTAGCCCCCAAGAAAATTTTAATGGTAGGCGTTTAATCCCATGATGCATATGTACGTTTTATCCACGGCGTCCATCCATTTTGAAAGATAATTTTAGGGGTTGATCCCAAAAAATTAGATAGATCTAAATCTCAGGTGGACCACCATGATAAAACAGTAGTGATTGAATGTCCAAACCTCCTAAGGCCCACTGTTATAGTTATTAGACATCTAACCTGTTGATTATGTCATACCAACTTGGACGAAGGACAAAACTATATATCAGCTTGATCCAAAACTTTTGTGGCCCCCAATAAGTTTTTAATGGTAGGCATTCAATCAGCACAGTGCGGTCCACTTGAGATTTGGATCAACCTCATATTTAAGCTCATACCATAAAATGATATGGAAAAATGGGTGGACCGCATGGATGAAACACCTACATCATGATGGCCCACAGAGCACCGACCACTAGCCATTGGCTAGTGGTAGGGTAAGTAGCCAATCCGTTTCCCATTCTCAAGTGGACCGCACAGTGTTGAAACGTGCGAAAATTGCAAGCGTTGGGGGACTCTGATTGGGCATCAGGTAACCCCCACTGCGGTGACCCACCTAATGAATAATGGACTAGCCTGATTCTTTTCACCCCTCATATGACCACACGTATGAGAGAGGGTGCTTGTGGGGGCTACCCAAAACCTCTTTGTCACACACCATCCAAGTTGGCAAGTGGGCCCCACTTGCCCTAAGTGGATGTGACCGTGCAATGTGCTTTCAACAACTGGGAGTTGGCAATGATGGTGTGGATGGAAGAGAAACCCACGAAACTCTGACACGATTGGAAGGAAAAATAGGAAGAAATATATCAAGATCACGTCTATTGGAAGATCGAGAATAATAATATTTTATTATATTTCCTATGCTGACATTAGTGCAAACGATACCCTCATCATCACATCCTTTATATTTTTATATATATTACTTGAATTTCTTTATACAGGTGTATTTGCTTTTATTATGTTTATGTATGTATCTTATCTTAGCATGTGTTTAAAGACATGAATGGCCATGCCATTACATTTTGGTATAGTCCAACACGTGTCATGTGTCACGTTGGAACGGTTTACAAATATCTGCCAGAAATGCAAAGTATAATCCCAGGATTCCATGCATGCGAGTCATAATCTCTGGTAATCTAAACCTTCCATCAGATGTCCCTCAGCCATCCATCTGGAATGTGCCAGAAATATCCCAGGTTGGAATAACTCAAACCATGAATATGGTGTCCTACGGATGGTAGGATGAAAGAACGATCAATGGTCTGCATTTAATGGTTGGATGTTTTGTACGGTATCCCTTGTGAGAAGGACCATGAGATGAACGGTTTGGATCACATAAACATTGACTTCAAATGTATGTAATTTTTAACGTCAGCAAACAAGGACTCAGCCTCATGTTCTGCATCTCATAATAACTCCAATGAGTCTGGTTGACCCAATGGGTCAATCGACCCAACTTCAAAAACTGGTCCGGGTCCAAAATTTAGACCCTCGATGTGAGTTTGGGTCAAAAATTCAACCCAACTGTGGAATATTGTTTTTCTAAAAATTCAAATATAATTTGTACAGTTGACTGAGGCCTGGCCCATCAAATTAATGGGTCCTCTATTTTTAACTCTGACATGACCTAGACCCAATCTGAGTTTTAAAGGGTTGGGTCTAGCTTGTTCCAGTATTCGGACCGGATCCATAAATGGGGTCAGGTCTAGGGCCCTTCAACCCGACCCATCCACTTCCCTTCTTTCATGCCAGGGCATTCCTAATTTTCTATGTTTCAGATAAAAGGTTATACTTAAGGCTGAAAGTTGGGCTGGCTCAACCCGACCATCCTGTGACCAACCCAATATTGGGTTGGGCTTGGGCATAATGTATTAGGTTCGGTCTTAGGCTTGGGCTATACAAATACCAACTCAATAAAACTTGGGTTGAGCTCGGGTTGAGGTCTTGGGTTGTCCGACCTAACTTGAACCCACTGATACATAAGTAACTTATAAATTATAATTAAGTACAGATCGCCTGTGTTAAAGATAAGAAATTTTAGCGTAGTTAGGTTTCATTAGTCCATGTCATTTTGGATCACTCAAGCTTAACAAGATACGTCATGTTTCTCTCTCAAATAGATTGCATGCTATACCATGCTACTTTTAAAGGCATAGTTTTATATTTTAACTTGTTTGTTAAAAAAAAAAAAAAAAGTCCTTTATGATAAATAATTACATATAAAATTAATAAAATCATAGAAACAAATAAAAACAGACATGCATTGAAAATATAATAGAATAATGTAATAGTAAAAATATTAGTATGTATAAACCCAACCAACTTGACCTAGCCCGCTGGGATTGGGCTTGGGCTTGGGTTGACAATTCCCAACGTGAGGTTGGATTGGGTTGGGTTAGAGTTGAGGCATAGGAGCCTTGGGTTGGACTAGGGTTGAGCACGAACCTGACCCCACCCGCCTGACTTTCAGCCCTATTTATACCATGGCTTGGCTTTGTCTACAGTATGTTGACGTGCCCTGATATATTCCTTTTCTTCTTTTCAGCACGTGCCATGTATGTGTGCCATCAGCATGCAACGGATTGTGCGACATGGCTCTAAGCCTACGGCCATGGCATGGCAGCATCCCATGTTTCAGCATTTCACGTTGGGCATGTCAGTGCATTTGAGAGTTGAGAAGGTTGCTAATTCTGTACGCGTGTGGGAACACACGTGGGATATGGAACAAGTGTGCAAGATTTGGGTGTTCCATCAAGCGACTACTGCCTTGATCTTTCGACTAAAACTCAATCCATCTCAGGCCATAAATGGACGGACGGCCTGAATTTTTTACTATAAGATCTGAGCATAGCACCAACCAGACGGAAAGCTGGGAACTCACGGGCGTCTTCCATATGACACACGTGCCTGCGTGTGGACTACTAGGACTCCACACGCGTGGAATTAGCAAACTTCTTTTTAATGAGAAAGGTTGGGTGAGTGGACCTGGTCTAGAAATGAGAAAGAAAATCACATACATCAATCAAACAACTAAATAAGGCCCACTAATAGAGCAAATAATATAATATAGGTCTGCCTATTCCACTGACATGTATTGACCAGGCTCGTATACGATCCACACTTACAAATAACGTATCGATGTTGCGTATGTAAGGAAGATTTAAGCCGTGCATTAGGTGGAGATTTTCTTTTCTTACACATGCACTCAAAACCCCACTCACACCCACGCATTCACACCACAATGGAATTTCGCCCATGACCTCGTGTTTAAACTGTGTGAATCTACCACTGAGGCACGAGTAAGGACCCACATGTCTTGACCAACTTAGAATAGATGGATGGATTTGAAAGTTGACCAGCCCTCCCCTCTGCATTCAACGTAGATTCTAGCCCCACCAGATCAGCAGACCAGCATTATTCTGAGTCATGGTAACCATTACGTCAGGACTACGTAATGTATGGCATTGATCTTGCACAGATATCAAACTTTGGCTCATCAACGGAGGCTGGGCTATACGACGAGTGAGGGATCGCCGAATCTCATCATGAGACTGTAGGTCTTGTTTTACACCGTGGATTTAGAATATTTGGATTGGAAATACTTGGATTTGAAATTCTTCTGTTGTGTTCGGGCACCCTGGATTCAAAATCACTTTTAATAATAAAAGAAAAGCTATGGATTTAAATTATATAAGATATTTTTAAGTGTTTGAATTTAATTGCTAAATTAATTTTAATATGCCTAATTAGTATACATATGTATGATGTTTGACACAATGATTGTATCAAGCCCATTCAAATATATACTTTGGCTAAAATAATGAAATTCCAAGCCTTGAATGGCCCACAGGCATAAGACAAACCAAACAACTAACCAACGTCTTTTAACCATTTATTTATATGGCTAAGGTTTGGACTGCTTATATTATTCTATTGATGTAATTTTAGTGATGCAGTTGATAATTGGAATATTTTGCAATATCATCAGTAGGTCACATATATAGAAGATTAATAGCTTAGTGGCACATATGTTACACATGCGGCTCTCTTATCTATAAAAATGAGCAAAAAAAGAAGAAGAGAGAATTGGCAATTAAAGTAAAGAGAGGTTTATAAAACTCATCAAGAGTGAGGATTTGAAATTTCCTAAATTCAAAATACCCTTTAATCCCTGCCAAAAGGTTGATGGATTTAGAATACCCTCATATCCCCCTAATTCGCAGTGCCAAGGGCTTGTTTGATTTGGAGAAATTTGTTGTAAACATATAAATAAGTAATGATTACTTGGTATTTTCTGCGGTGAGATGTTGACATGTATGACATTTAAAAGGGACTCGGTTAGAATGCAATTGTCTATGGCCAAAACTCTGTGGGCCCACTATAATATATGTGTTTTATCCATGCCGGATTATTTTATGGCATGAGCCAAAAATTTTAGCAGATCCAAAGCTCAGGTAGACTACACCACATGAAGCACAAGGAATAATGACAACCAACATTGATACTTTACCAGCCCCACCATGATGTTTATTTAACAACCAACCCATTCGTGAGGTCACACAAACATGGATGAAGGGAAAACACAAATATCTGTGTAATCCAAAACTTCTATAGTCCAAAGAATTTTTCAATGGTGAGTGTCATTTTTCTCACTGTTTTTTGTGGTGTGGTCCACTTGAGCATCGTATTTGTGTGAAGGATATCCTTGCGTGAGTGTGAAAATGCCCTCACTTCCTTGGCTTTCTCCTCTTCATTTGCTCTGATTTGGTTTAATTTGAATGCAGGGTTAACTCAAAGGTAAAAGTGCATTTAATTTGGAGTTGCCACTAGAATCTATGGTCGGCTAAAAACAATATAATCGATATAAGGTTGGGGAAGCGTAAGATTCCCCAATTCAAATTACTCCTGCAATTGGTCTGCAACCATATATTCTGAGTAAAGACCTCGCTTATGGAAAAGGAAGAAATTATGCACTTTTTTTGCCTGCACGATATGAGATCTCTACTTTACGAGATTTGATGTTTTTAAAGAATTTAATGTAGTTTTGATATTATTGTATTTAGCCACGCTTCGCAGACTTTGAGATGTCAAGCGGGCAAAATGAGAAAATAAACAACAACTAGCCTTATTGCACAAGGTTTAAGACTTTGGGTACACAAAATAAAGTAAAAAAGATATATAAACGAAAGTATTGTAGAATAAAATATAAAAGAAAGTGATTATGTGCTTTTAATGTGTCTAGGATGTGTTGAGTGGAATGCAAGTTGATTTGACATGTGAGAAGAAAAAGAGACAACCCGACACCCTTTTTTGCTAAAGATGGTTGTATATACTTGATTCGAACCATACTCTTGACTTAGTTGGCTTTTGTGAGTGGACAATTTTCCTTAGTATTGGCCTCCTGAGTTGGACAGGGACTCGTCATTGACCAAAAGTTTTCAAAGTCATCAAAAAAGAGGATGTTAATGCACTGATTTATGCACCTATTTTTCAACCATGTGTGTCAATATGTCAGTGAGTCAGTTGAGCCCTTGGAAGCTGAAAACCAAAGACACATAAAGATTTAGAGCATCAAGGACTAAGGAAACAGGTAACTTGAAGTACTTTGGTGACCCTAACCTTATATACAAAATAACATAGCCTATAATTGATCATAACCTTTATAGACAAACCTTATTTGTGTTCACGCCCCACGTATAGGGTTGTGATGTAGTAATAATCTCGATAAGACCGAGGTCGAATCCACATGGACTGAACCTTGTACGTATTTTAAAAGTAACCAGAGCTAGAACTAAAATAAGATGAAATCAAAATCAGGGGGATTTTAAGGGAATAATGGTGAAATCTAAACTAAAACTTGTGAAAGTCAAAGGATAGAAACTAGGGTGCCAAGGATCCACTTGTAGAGATCAGGGAGATCTACGCTTGATTCAAGAACACAATTGGATTTAAAGTCCCATCTTCATCCAGTTGGAAGGTATAACATTAAAATTCAAATCTTAACTTCCTTTGATCTAGTTTTCAAGAGAAGAGAAAGATGTAAATTAGTCTCGATTCCATCACAAAACTATGCCTATGAGACAAATCAAACAACAGAATTTAACCAATTTACAACCAATCTGAGAGATGTATGAATGTTAAGAAGGATTCCATCTTCTAACCATGTCCAAGGGGCAATGGTGAACAACAGAGCTTCCTAACTTCATAATCAAATTAATGAAAAGGAAAAACTCAAAGCCATCGCAGATTTATTGTAATTTCAGTCACAACAAATCATTAAAAACTAAAAGTATTTCTATTAATCAAACTATAATCAAGACCGTAGAGTACTACCCATCACGCTACAAGCTTCACCTCTTAGCCCTAGCTAAGAGGTTTAGCCCAACATGATCAGACTAAATCTCAGAAAAGGAAAGGAATAAACAATTTTTATTTTTTTTTAAAAAGGGAAAGGAAGAAAGAATAACAAAAAACTCCAAAGCCGTCCAAGCCTAGATGCCCCTTTGCTCTCTCTCCTTCTTCTCCTTTATATGGGCAGGGAGTCGGTGCTACTGAAGTCGGCAACATGTAGAGAACGTCCATTGCTTTGGAGTTGGACGAACTGACTCTTCTTACGCACGCCTCTCTTGCGCAGCGAATCCATGGAAGAAGACCTGCGTTTGAATGGAGTTTGGGACGGATGACCATCCCAAAACTCAGTTTGTCCTTCATGGTTGTAGTCATGGGCCTCTTCTCTATCTTCTAGACGGTCCAGATCTTCAAAAAGATCGATGATCGTGGCCCACAACTCCCCCGAATCTGCGGATTTCTCAGACGCGCATAAGGCTTATGCAGACGTGCTGACGTGTTCGGTGGGCCCCATAGTGATATTTTATGAGAAATCTGACCCATTCATTGGATTCCTAGAGAAAAACCAGTCTGGAAGGAGCAGTTTTTATCGAGTTTTGGTGCGGTCCACTGATGTTTTTCTTCCACCGTCCATCCTGCATTTGAATTGTGATATGCCTGTATCTACGTTTATTAGACTAAAAGAAAAGGTTGGAGAAGGTTGTGGCCACCCCCTTTAGTGAATTTACGGTCCCGATCATCCATTTGGATGATGGATGAGCCCCACTACCCAAAATCGGACGAAGACGTCCGTCCACTGGAGCCTTTTACGCGGGAACAGATTGGCTACTCCTGACACCAGCCCCGTGGCTGGTGGTCGGTGCTCTGTGTGCCCCACCATGATGTATGTGTTTCATCCATTCCGTTCATCAATTTTTATAGGTCATTTTATGGCTTTATCCCTAAAATTAGAGGTATATAAATCTCAGGTGGACCACACCACATGAAAACAATAGTGGTTGGATATCCATCATTAAAATCCTCCTAAGGCCCACTGTACTTTTTATTTGACATCCAATAGGTTGATTAGGTCATACAGGCCCAGATGAAGGGAAAAAATAAAAATCAGCTTGATCCAAAACTTTTATGGCCTCAAAATGTTTTTTAATGGTCTACGCTCATTTAACACTGTTTCCTGTAATGTGATCCACTTAAGATTGGGATATACCTTATTTTTGGTCTCATACCGTAAAATTATCTGTAAAAATATATGGGCGGCATGGATGAAACACATACATCATGGTGGGGACAATGGAGCACCGACCACCAGCCATTGGCTGGTGTCAGGGGGAGTAGCCAATCCGTTTCCCTTTTACGCAGAGGGACGGGTCAGCTTTGGTTTTTAGTGCACGGCCAGTGCCGTCTACATGGTGTACACGCACTGGCCATGTGGGGTCCATCGTGATGTATTCAAGAAATCCTCTATGTCCTACCATTTTATCACCCCATTTAAGGGGGTTGAAACCGAATTTAAAGCATATCCAGATATCGGGCGGGCCCCAAATCAGGATTTAAGGGTCGATTTGTCGGTTGGGCCACTTCCACAAGGATTCAATGGATGAAATTTGACGCATACGGTTAATTTATGATCCTCAGGCCATATATGAAGTTTCAAGCCAAAGAGATGGTGGGAACCCTGTGATCTCGCATTCTGGACGATTTTCGGGTCCGTTTAAACCCAATTACTTGATTTTTTGGGATCTTTGGCATGTAAATTCTTCGATCTCAGTCCCCTGGGATCTGTCCCTTGCCTTGGTGACTTTAGAGCATCAAATCCATGCTTTTAGTACCCCTTTTCAGTCCAGGCTCCTAAATACACCTTGCATCACAAACACGATTAAAATAGGCCGTTAAACAGTATCATGTTCGTAAATTCAGGTAATAACTAAGGTCTAATATGCAATATGTGATCCTCAACACAACTCCCAACCAGCATTTTGCTAGTCCCGAGCAAAGTATGCGAAAAATAAGGTAAGAATTACCGGACAATTTCTATGAACTCAAGTGATTTTTGAAAAACAATCCAGATACTAGAATTCTAAGATTCATGAATATTGGCATTACTCTCTCTTAGACTCAAGTGCATGGTAAACTTCATAGTCAAGTTCAAGATATTAATCCACCAATTAGAAAACTTCTAAACATTAAGATTCATGAGTGTATAGTATAATCTCGGCTTATCAATATTAAGATTCACTTCTCTATTTAATGATGTCATTGGTAACCAACAAGAGAATTCCTGACAACTAAAACCTAGACTAAAACTTGCCTCACGGATCATTTTTCATTCTTCGAGCTTTTAATTTTTCCATTACAAGTAACGCCAAGGAGGGGAATCAATCCTCACCTATAGGGAGCAAACCTATAGTGAAGACCATTCACCTAACCCATTCCGAATGTCAACCTTGGGGAATCGAACCGTCACCTATAGGGAGCAAACCTATGGTAAAGACCATTCGCCCAACCCTTTCAATTCCTCTTTATAAGCATGATGGTAAAATTTCTCAGGCTGGTTCCTTTCATACTTAGTGATTACCAAGTTAATCCTTCAATATCGAACTGAAACCTCGACGTGTAAGCGAGATGTGACATGTGAAAGCATGATTCAATCAATGTTTAAAACTTCTAATCATGGATTGATAATTCGAACTCAATTGTGGAATCTATCAGACAGCTAAATCCAAGAGATGTAAATCCCCAACACTCCGCATCTTATAATTCTAAATCAACGATGGCCGTCAAAATCACTTCGAATGCAAAAGAATTTTCAGAAAATTTTTAAAAAATTTTACAATTTTTGCTCAAAGCCAGAAAATACTGATTAGGTAACCTAATCTCCCACCCCCAACCTAAAATCTACATTGTCCTCAATGTAAAGGAAATAAGCATGTAATGCACATGGGACAACGAAAGTAAAAGAGAAGTGATGGAAAGATAGTACCTAACGAAATAATTGAACGACCTTTCCAAAGATATATCAGCGTGAGAGCAGGTCAGCACAAGAGTGAAACCACCGAAAGCAACCTATCCTTAAATAACTTAGAAAGCAAACTAACCTAACAACATAAAGCCATGTAACATCTTGGATTTTCGCTGTTTCGAATTTTCAAAACTTCTTGATTTTTTTTGATGTAATTAACTTATATTATCACTTTCTGACTATTAACACTCAATGTTAGTTTATACATAGGTGGTACCAGTAAAGAACTACACAAGTTCGATTAATCAACTGTAGGAAACCAACTAATCCACCTGATTACTTGAACATCAAGTTTAGCCTCATGATTTACTCATATAAGACCTAAATTTAATCGACCTATTACTAACTAATCAAGAAAATCATAACTAAATTAAAGATCTAACCGAAGCCGAGTCGGATAAGGCCCGGATCTTAACTAATAGACCAAATAAACTCCGTTACTCTTTTAACCTAAAATTGATGGAATCCTGACCAAATCTCCACTTTCACTAGCTATAAATAGGCCACATTATGAACATAGTTAATCCAAATCCTAATCATTGGCCACGAGAAATCTCAATACCTAATTCATTCTAGAAATGCCCCGATTTTTTGAACAAGCTCTAAACCGCTCGTTAGTGGGCCACTAGTTCCAAAACTATAGAATAATGTCCGTCTTACTGGGCTCGATGTCCATCGCGAGAGTCGAACTTAGGTACTGTCCAGAACCGCTCAACTTAAGTTAAAGGACCAGTGCATGAGAAGTACAAATACCCTAAAGGAAGAAGCTGAAACTTAAGTGAATTGGGTCGTCCACTCTTAGGCAAAGTTGAGGATTTTGGACCGTCGGTTTATGACCAAACTTCACACGTGGAGTAAGGATATTTCTCTGCTTATATCCGTATAGCCGCGGTGCCGATCGACCATCGGTGATCGTTGAACAGACTTCTAATCATATCTGTCGATCGGTGCATCCAAATGGCAGGCTGATCATATCCATACGTAAATCATCATTAGGGCTAACTATCCTACGGTGTATACAAATATGTACACCTATAGTGGGCCCTAGAGACTAGAAAGACCCTCTCATATGGCTAGTATAGTAAAAACCTAGCTCTTGAGGCCATTTACACCAAATCTGGCCCTATATAAGGGTTTCATTTGGGCACCCCTCTCCCCATACGAATTTACCCTAGGAGAAAGAAAGGGAGAAAGGGATAAGAGAAAGAGGAGAAAGGAGAAGAAAGAGATAGGGAGAGCTTGAAAGCATGAGGGTTTGTGTACCTTCACCCTCTCATCTCCTCTATAGCAACATTGTCCTTCATTGGTGTCGATTCGGTGACGATTGAAAGTAGGTATTGAGTTATGTTTGTAGGTTTAAGTCTTGTGTTTAATCCCTTTCAATTCTTCTAAGCTTGTATGCTTATTTAGGCATCTCAACGATGATTTCCTAACACCATAACCCTAAGGGCGCTGTGAATCGAGTGGTTCGTCACAAGGTACGGACTATTATTCTTAGGTGGCTTAGCACCAATTTTAGTATGAATCTAATGATTATGAATGTTTGGATGATGTATTTAGATAATCTAGAGAAAACCTAGGCAAGACCTTACATTTTAGATCCTCCCAATCAACATGGAATGATTATGGAATGTTTGTTGTTCCTCAACATGATTGGGCATGAATTTGGTGATTGCATGTTCATTTCTTACTGTATTCTTGTACAATGTTTCTTTATAGCATGTATGGTACATTAACCCTTATGTATTTTTATACTATGAGATATATGTAATGTTTGGCCTCCTCACTAACCCACACCACACACATGCACATTTATTTCGTAATATTGTTAGTAGTTGCAATTGTAGAGAAATTTAAATTTTTGTGTTTGATGTAAGAGTGCATGATGTCACTTATGTTAGATGATAAATTCTGATTTGTTAAAGTGTTATTGAATACCATCAAACCCCTGGGTTGGTCAGGAAACCGAGGTGAGAGAAAGTGGTCCCGTTGGTAGGACCATCCTGCGGCTGAACCAGCGGATTTGGGCGGATGTGAATGGGCGACAGTAGTTGGACTACATGAGTCGCTTGTACTCGATTTCGTCCGTCACGTACTCTCCTGAACTCATACGGTCTACTTCACTGTTCACTCCCCAAGTATAGGGTTGTGATGTAGTAATAAACTCGGTAAGACCGAGGTCGAATCCACAGGGACTGATACCTGTACGTTATCTGAAACCAAGTAGAACTAGAACTAGACTAAGATGTGATCTAAACCAAATAGAATTTAAGAAATAATTGTGGAAGAATTATCTAAGACTTTAAGGAATTCAGAGAAAGGGACTAGGGATTCAGAGGATCCACTTGTAGGGATCAGGGAGATCGTATGCCAGGATCACAAATTATGGAAATTTACTGAACTGCCATTGATATAGGTTTCAAGAGATGAAAGGTGTATGAATTAGAATGGATTCCATCACCAAACCATGCCCAGGAGACAAAGCAAACAACAGAATTAATCTAATAATCAATCAATCAACATGCCATGAAGGTCAGGAAAGTACTGTCATCCTACCATGCCCATGGGACAATGATGAACAACAGGGCTTCCTGACTTCATAAATATAAAAAGAGGAAAGGAATATTCAAAGCCATTGCAAGCCCATTGTAATTTCAGTCACAACATGCCATTAAAAACTAAAAATCTTCCCATAAAATTAAGTCAAAAATAATCTCTTCAATCTTAATCAAAGGGCACCAGCAACATCTCTCCCATCAGGCTACAAGCTTCACCCCTTAGCCCTAGCTAAGAGGTTTAGCCGAGCATGATATGGGTTAAATTCCAACTAAAAAGAAGAAGAAGGAAAAAAAACATTAAAGGAAAGAAATAAAATAAAAGAAAAAGGAAAACCTCTTTCTTCCACTCTCCTCAACCGGCTCCTCTTTTCCTCTCCCAAGCTCTCTCCGAAAAGCCAAGCTCCTCTCCACGCTGCTTCACGTCTCAGCCACGTCCAGCAGAAAATCCACAGCCGCTGTTTCTCTCCAGCAGCCTTAGCAAAGAAAACCAGCTGCTGCTGTCTAGCCTCAAAACTCAGCCTCCTTGAACGCTCCAACCTTCAAAACCGAGCATCCACGCTGCCAGCTCTCCCCTCGCAAGCCGAAGAGACGTCCTCCCCCGTTTATAGAACTGTCCTCTCGCGAGCTCCTGCAGAGTCCTACCAGAAACAGGTTGCGGCGACAGTCCTCTCGCGGCCAGCTATTCAAATCGCGTTTGTATGCGTAGTGAAACGCAAAACATCTTGTGTTTGGATCGAGATTTTGGACGACTGATCGTCCAAAATCAGAATCGGACTCCTTGGAGGTGGTCACGGCTCCCTGTTGATGAGAATGAACGATTTGGATTGCTGATCCGATCACCGTCCTGATCACCGAACATCCTGGAAGTCCCGGTTGCGCATAACAGGGCATGCGCGGTTCTTGCGCTGGGATGTTGGTGGAGGCCATGAACGATGCTGGAGAGCAAATCCACTCCGTCAGTTGAATTCGCCTCGGAATTCCGGTCGGAGATGGACGGTTTTGGTTGTCCGTTGATGCGGCCCATTGAATTGCAACTCAGCCGTCCATCCTGCGTTTAAACAGAGACCCACGCACATATGCGTGTATGGGTTTGAAGAAACCCCTCTTGTACGGTCGGTTGGCTCCTCTGGAATGGTCCCGATCTTCGAAATGAGGCGCGAGTGGGGCCCACATCGAGCGCCTGGCGAAACAGCGTCGGTCGCTGTTTCCTTTCGCGAGTGTTTTGACCGGACTCTCCGTCCGGTGCATGGCTCGTGCACCTGTACCCGATGTACATGCAATGTACATCTGGGTCCATCGTAATGTTCGAGAGACATCTGTACCGTCCATCCATTCTGTCATATTCTATAAACCGTCCATACCAATTTTGAAGTATATTCAGATATCAGGCGGGCCCCACATAATGATTAAAGGAGCTAATCTGTCCATTGGGCTACTTCCACAGTGATCCAGGAGCTGAAATTTAACGTGTACGGTTCATTTATGGTCTTCAGGCCACGTATGAAGTTTCGAACTGATCAAATGGTGGGAACCCTATGATCTTGCATTCTGGACACTTTTCAGGCCACTTGAGCTTCACTTCCTTGATTTTCTTGGGTCCCTGATGTGTAATTCTTTTGATCTTGAGTCTCTGGAGTCCGTCCCACGTTTTGGTGTCATTAGAGCATTAAGTCCATGCTTTAAGCACCCATTTCGGTCCAGGTTCGTACATACACTCTGCATTATAAACACGATTAATCAGGCCATTAAGCAGTATCATGCGTGTAAATCTATGCAATAAATGGGTCTGATATGCAATATTTGACCCTCAACACAACCCCCAACCAGTATTTTGCTAGTCCCGAGCAAAGTATGCGAAAAATAAGTTGAGAATTACAGGAGAATTTCTATGAACTCGAGTGATTTTGGAAAAACAATCTAGATATTCAGAATTCAACAATTCATGAATGTTGGGCCTTACTCTCTCTTAGACTCAAACACACGATAAACTTCATTCAAAGTATTAGTCCCTTAATTAGAAATAATTCTAAACATTGAGTTCCACAGATGTAAAGTGTAATCCCAACTTCCAACATTAATATTCAATTCTTTATTTCAGGATATCGTTGGTAATCAACAAGAGAATTCATAATAACCAAAGCTTGCCTCAAAGATCATCTTTTCGTTCCTTCAGTTTTTTTTTTTTTTTTTTTTTTTTTTTTTTTTTTAGACTAAAAACCAAGGGGAATGAAGTCCACACTTATAGGGAGCAAACATATAGTGAAGATTCTTTGCCTAACCTTTTTCAACGGTATCTCTTCCTTTTAATTGATCTTGACGGGCAATTGTTCAAGTTGGTTCCTTCTATGCTTACTGATCCCCAAATTAACCCTTCAGTTTTAACCTGAAATCTTGATGTGTAAGCGAGATGTGACATGTGAAATCATGACTCAATCAATGTTTACAACTTCTAATCATGGATTAATAATTAAACTTAGCTGTGAAATCTAACGAGCAACTGAATCCAAGAGCAGTAAATCACCAACATTTCATATCCTGTGATTCTAAATCAAAGATGGTTGTCAAATCACTTTGAATTCACCAGAAAGTCCAGAAAAAATTTAAAAATTTTCACAATTTTTTTTTTTCAAGAAAATACTGATTAGGTAAACTAATCTCCCACCCCCAACCTAAAAGCTACATTGTCCTCAATGTAAAAGATATGAGTATGGAATGCGCATAGAACAACAAAAGTAAAGAAAAAGTGAAGGGAAGATAGTACCTGGATGATGAATCATGAGAGACTTTCAAAGAGATCGCAGCATGGAATCCAGTCAGCACGAGAGAGAAAATAACACAAAACTAACAAAAATAAAATCCTACCTATACCACTTTCGCAGGTGCTCTCGATTGCATTTAGCGCATGCAACAAGCCTTTAAACCCCTAGGTTACCCCTAGTGGACGAGTTGTAGTCTCGTGAGGGTTTGCAGGAATGTTACCCACAAACATTGAACTAGCTAGGAAAATGAAATAAGTTGAAAAGCTGGGTTGCCTCCCAGGAGCGCTAGGTTTAACGTCTTCAGCCAGACCAAAGCAACTACCATAATCCTATGAAAGCGATAAACCTACCTATACCTCCATCAGACTAGGAGATCAGTCCTGGTAAACAGGATCAGTCAGAGGCATGGACATGTCCTCTGAATCAAATTTCTCGACAAATGGTTTCAATCGATGGCCATTGACTTTAAATTCCTTGCCATTGTCGGGATCTCTTATCTCAACGGCCCCATGAGGAAAAACAGTAACAACAATGTAAGGGCCGGTCCAACGAGATCGAAGCTTACCCGGGAAGAGATGTAATCGAGAATTGTACAAAAGGACCTTCTGACCGGGCGTGAATGATTTTCGCAAAATGTTTTGGTCATGAAATGCTTTCATCTTGTCCTTGTAAATTCTCGAATTATCATACGCATCATTCCGGATTTCCTCAAGTTCATTCAATTGAAGTTTGCGTAGCGAGCCAGCGTTGTCCAGATTGAAATTAAGATTTTTGATCGCCCAGTACGCTTTATGTTCCAACTCCACAGGCAAGTGACAAGCTTTCCCATAGACAAGTCTAAAGGGAGACATTCCAATAGGGGTTTTAAAGGCAGTACGGTATGCCCATAAGGCATCGGTCAATCGGATTGACCAATCCTTACGATCTGGGTTAACCGTTTTTTCCAAAATGTGTTTAATCTCCCTATTGAAAATCTCAGCTTGTCCACTTGTCTGCGGATGGTATGGGGTGCTCACCTTATGAGAGATACCGTATTTCTTCATTAAGCTCTCGAATGGTCTATTACAAAAGTGTGAGCCCCCATCACTAATGATGGCTCGAGGCGTTCCGAATCGAGAAAGGATGTTCTCTTTTAAGAATTTAATGACCGTGCGATGGTCATTCTTTCGACACGGAATTGCTTCGACCCATTTAGTGACATAATCCACGGCGAGCAAAATATACAGATTCCCAAATGATTGGGGGAATGGTCCCATGAAATCGATGCCCCAAAGAATCAAATGCTTCAATGATAAGGATGGGATTCAAAGGCATCATATTTCGACGGACAATGCTCCCAATTTCGACAACGCTCACAAGCTTTGCAAAACTCATGAGTGTCCCCGAACATAGTGGGCCAAGAAAAGCCACACTGCAGAATCTTGGCCGTGGTCTTTTTAGCGTAAAAGTGACCACCACAGGCCTCGGAGTGACAGAAGGAGATGACGCTCTGATGCTCATCGCCTGGTACACATCTCCTTAGAATTTGGTCTGGGCAATATTTAAATAAGTAAGGATCATCCTGAAAAAGTTGCGCACCTCGGTGAAAAATTTCTTCTTATCTTGCGATCCACTGTGTCGGTATGGCACCTGTAGCAAGATAATTAGCAATATCGAACCAAGGTGAATGGGAGACTACAAACATTGTTCATCGGGAACATGTCATTGATATGGGTCGCCTCAAGGGAATCGAGGTATTAAGGCGAGAAAGGTGATCAGGCCACTACGTTCTCTACTCCCTTTTATCTTTAATTTCCAAATCAAATTCTTGGAGTAGAAGGATCCATCTTATCAAGCGGGGCTTAGAATCATTCTTAGAAAGAAGATACTTGATGCCGCATGATCTGTATATATAATGATCTTGGATCCGATCGTAGGACCTAAATTTGTCCAAGCGAACACTACGGCTAAGAGTTCCTTTTCCGTAGTCGAGTAGTTCACTTGGCGGGATTTAGAGTCCTACTTGCGTAGTGAATGACGTAGGGCTTCTTGTCTTTTCTCCGGCCTAGACCGCCCCAAGAGCATAATCAAGCGTCGCACATAAGCTCAAAAGGAAGGTTCCAATCGGGTGGCTACATGATAGGTGCGGTGGTTAATGTGCCTTTAAGCTTGGTGAAAGCTTCCTGGCATTGCTCATTCCACTCGTACGGAACATCCTTTTGAAGAAGATTACATAATGGACGAGAGAGGAGACTAAAGTCCTTTATGAATCGCTTGTAAAATCCTGCGTGTCCTAAGAAGGATCGCACGTCTCCGATGTTCTTGGGTGGAGGTAGGTTAGAGATAAGATCGATTTTTGCCTTATCTACCTCGATTCCTTTGGACGAGATGATATGTCCAAGGACAATTCCTTTCGAACCATGAAATGGCACTTCTCCCAATTAAGTACTGTGTTCTTTTCTTCACATCTTTTCAACAGCACACATTTAAGACTTTCCAAGCACTTCTGAAAGATGGACCGTAAAACAGAGAAATCATCCATGAAGACCTCTAGATATTGCCCTACCATATCGTAAAAGATACTAAGCATACATCCCGAAAGGTAGCAGGGGCATTACATAGTCCGAATGGCATCCTTCGTAAGCAAAGGTGCCGTAGGGACATGTAAATGTGGTCTTTTCTTGGTCTTCGGGGCTATCTCTATCCGGTTATAGCCGAATACCCGTCAAGAAATCAGAATAGGAATGACCAGCTAACCTTTCCAGGATCTTGATCAATGAATGGTAAAGGGAAGTGGTCTTTCCTCATGACGGTATTCAACTTCCTGTAGTCAATGCACATTCTCCAACCAGTAGTGACTCTAGTTGGCACGAGTTCATTATTAGCATTGGCTACGATGGTGATTCCGGACTTCTTAGGGACCACTTGAGTTGGACTCACCCATTGACTATCAGATATAGGGTATATAATACCCACATCCAATAGTTTAAGAACCTCGGCCTTAACCACTTCCTTCATGTTGGGATTTAGTCTACGTTGTGGTTGCCGAGCGGTTTTTGCATTATCCTCAAGGTATATGTGATGAGTACAAATCGAGGGATCGATTCCTTTGAGGTCCGCTATCGTCCATCCCAGGGCTCCTTTATGCTCAATGAGAGTAGATATAAGCATACTCTCCTGTTCTTTCTCCAGGTGGGCAGAGATCACCACCGGGTATGTCTCATCTTGACCTAAATATGCATATTTCAAATCAGAGGGCAAAGGTTTTAGGTCAAGCTTCGGCGGCTTGAGGTTAGACGGTAAAGGCACTACATCAGTTTGTGGTAATTCTTCAAATTGTGGCCTCCATCGGTTAACTTCAAGTACCGGTGCAGTATCAAGCAAGGCGCACGTCTCCCTAATCATGTCATCATCAAAGTCATGGGAGTGGGCCAGGCACGTCTCTAGATGGTCGGAGGATAAGGTCAGAGGTGTCGTATCTTCCACGAAAGAGTCAATCATGTTAATGTCGTGGAAATCGTCATCATCCTCTGAGTTGCTGCCGTTATTGAAAAAAATGTTTGACTCCAATGTCAAATTTCCAAAAGACATAGTCATGATACCATTCCTGCAATTGATAATTGCATTTGACGTGGCAAGGAATGGGCGACCAAGAATGACAGGAATCTGAGTGCTCATGTTATTGATGGGTTCAGTGTCCAGGATGATAAAATCTACAGGGTAGTAAAATCTATCAACTTGGACCAACACATCCTCAATTATCCCTCTTGGTACACGAACAGAGCGATCAGCAAGTTGTAGTGTGGTTAGGGTGGGTTTTAATTCACCCAAACCTAACTGTTTGTATACCGAGTAGGGAATCAAATTGACGCTCGCTCCTAAGTCAAGAAGTGCGTGATCAATTCGATGGTTCCCGATTACACATGATATGGTTGGGCTACCGGGATCCTTGAATTTCTGCGGCATGTCTTGCTTCAGGATGGCACTCACTTTCTCAGTCAAGAAGATTTTCTTTTGAATAATTTTCCGTCGCTTGGTCGTGCATAAGTCTTTTAGGAATTTGGCATATGAAGGTATCTGTTTAACGACATCAAGCAGAGGGATGTTGACTTTCACCTGTTTCAACACCTCTAAGATATCCTGAGAGTTAGAGAGAGGTTTTGGTGAAACCAACCGTTGGGGGAATGGAGCAACTGGCTTCTCTAGAAGTTCCGGTTCTACTTTTTGTGGGGCATCACTGGATCCATCATTGTTGTCCTCTTCTGGTTCTTGAGGCTTTTCGGGCCTAACCGGAAGAGTTTTATCAATGATCTTCTCACTCCTAAGAGTGGTGATGGATTTAGCATGCCCCATCTGATTTGAAGAGCTGGGATCATTATTCTCGTACTACGGTTTAGGATTGGGGAGAGGTTGTGCAGGAAGCATCCCCTTTTCTATAACCGTCATACGAGAATCTATCTTTTGCATAAAATCTGTAATTCCCCGCATTGCCTGAGCCAGCTCTTGTATGGGATTTTGAACCAGTTCCTCTTGAGGTTTCACTTGAGTTGGATTTTGATTGAAGAAACCTGGAGGAGTCGCCGTTTGTCCATTCCTCCAACTAAAATTTGATGATTTTTCCAGCCAGGGTTGTATGTATTGGAGTTAGGTCCAGTAAAAGGTCTTTGATAATTATTTACAGCATTGGCTTGTTCATTCAACACTCCTCGAAAGGCAGGTATTGTAGGACAGTTTTCAGTTTTGTGAATGTTGCAATCACAGATGCCGCAAACAACTTCATTGACCTTATCCTTCTTTCCTTCCATGGCCTCAACTTTCCTTATGAGCGTAGTCACTTTACACTTGAGATCATCCTCTTCTTTCAAGAGATATAATCCACCTTTCTCCTTTAATTGAGTCGGCCTAGACGTGGTGTTCGCCATTGGGTAATAGTCCCATGATTGTATTTTTCAGAGACTATCGAGGTAATCCCATACCTCGTCAACATCTTTGTTGATGAACTCTCCATTACACATTGTCTCGACCATTTGGCGCATGGAAGATGTCAGTCCATCATAGAAAAAATTTGTAATGCGCCACGTTTCAAATCCGTGTTGTGGGCATGAACTGACCAAATCTTTGAACCTTTCCCAACATTGGAAGAATGTTTCATCTTCCTTTTGGGCAAAGTTCATGATTGCTTTTCTGAGGGTAATCGTTTTATGATGTGGGAAGAATTTTTTTATGAATTCCCTTTGCATGTCGTTCCATGTGCCAATGGATCTAGGACGCAGTGAATGTAACCACGTCTTAGCTTTCTCTTTTAAGGAAAAAGGAAAGAGTTTCAGCCTAATTGTATCCTCAGATACATTAGGAAAACATAATGTAGCTATAATCTCATCGAACTCTTTCAAATGTAAATATGGACTTTCTGATTCAAGTCCATGGAATTTGGGAAGGAGTTGGATAACTCCTGGCTTGATGTCCATTTGTCCTGTATTTTCAGGAAAAATCATGCATGAGGGCATACTCACTCCCGCCGGTTGCAGATAATCTCGTAAAGTACGAGGCGGGGGTGCCTGTTGCACCTCATTCTCATCTTGGGTATCCTCTACCCTAGGTGGAAGTAGAGGAGGTTGATCTTCAGCCATAACCTCAGTTAACTCAGGGGATTTCGAGCGGTGTCTAGTCCTCCGATGGATAGTCAACCCCTCAACCAATCCTCCTTCAGTCAAGAGACGTCGAGTGTCGTCACGGGCCCACTTGGGCATGAAAACACTCGCAGCCCTTAATTAAAAACCTAATCCTAAGAAAGGAAAAGAAAATCTAGAAAGAAAGAGAGGGAGAGTTGGAAAGAAATTACCAAATTGAAGCCCCTAAGTTAAGGACCTGCAAAATAAAACAAGAATAAGTTAGATTCTAAAAAGGAGAAAAACAATCCTTAAAAGAAAGATAGAAGTGAACTAGCTTCTAAAAGAAAGAATTCCTAAAAGAAGATGAAAATTTCTAAAATAAATTAGGAGAGTCCTAAACTAGAAAGTAAATTACTAAAGGAGAATTGAAAAATAGAAAGTAGGGAAGGAGTGTACCGGATTAGAGATTTCTATCTTAAAGGCCTACAAAATAAGAAGGTTAGTTTCTAAAGAATTCTAAAAATAAATTAAGAAACAAAATTAGATTCTAAAAGTGTCAGAATTAGAAAGTCACTAAAATAAAACAAAAATAGAAAGTTAATTTCTAAGAAGGGAAAGAAATAACCTAAATTCTAAAAATAAACTATTTCCTACAGAAGGGAGGATACTAGAATTAGAAAATTTCTAAAATTTAAACCCTAAATTCTA
The DNA here is from genome assembly GCF_029962835.1 of Magnolia sinica. Lineage (NCBI taxonomy): Eukaryota > Viridiplantae > Streptophyta > Magnoliopsida > Magnoliales > Magnoliaceae > Magnolia > Magnolia sinica. The sequence continues at coordinate 44,088,537 of NC_080577.1, read as the reverse complement.
AAAATATGAAAAAGTAGAGAGATTAGGAAGGAATTACCAATTTAGAAACTTATGTCCAGATCCTATAAAACAGGAAACAAGTTAAGTTCTAAAAATAGAATAAAATAAAATAAAAACTTCTATCCTAAAGTAAGTAAAATCCTAATCCTAACTTAATTCTAAAACTAATTAATTTCAGAAAAGTCAATCCCCAGCAACGGCGCTAAAACTTGTTCACTCCCCAAGTATAGGGTTGTGATGTAGTAATAAACTCGGTAAGACCGAGGTCGAATCCACAGGGACTGATACCTGTACGTTATCTGAAACCAAGTAGAACTAGAACTAGACTAAGATGTGATCTAAACCAAATAGAATTTAAGAAATAATTGTGGAAGAATTATCTAAGACTTTAAGGAATTCAGAGAAAGGGACTAGGGATTCAGAGGATCCACTTGTAGGGATCAGGGAGATCGTATGCCAGGATCACAAATTATGGAAATTTACTGAACTGCCATTGATATAGGTTTCAAGAGATGAAAGGTGTATGAATTAGAATGGATTCCATCACCAAACCATGCCCGGAGACAAAGCAAACAACAGAATTAATCTAATTATCAATCAATCAACATGCCATGAAGGTCAGGAAAGTACTGTCATCCTACCATGCCCATGGGACAATGATGAACAACAGGGCTTCCTGACTTCATAAATATAAAAAGAGGAAAGGAATATTCAAAGCCATTGCAAGCCCATTGTAATTTCAGTCACAACATGCCATTAAAAACTAAAAATCTTCCCATAAAATTAAGTCAAAAATAATCTCTTCAATCTTAATCAAAGGGCACCAGCAACATCTCTCCCATCAGGCTACAAGCTTCACCCCTTAGCCCTAGCTAAGAGGTTTAGCCGAGCATGATATGGGTTAAATTCCAACTAAAAAGAAGAAGAAGGAAAAAAAACATTAAAGGAAAGAAATAAAATAAAAGAAAAAGGAAAACCTCTTTCTTCCACTCTCCTCAACCGGCTCCTCTTTTCCTCTCCCAAGCTCTCTCCGAAAAGCCAAGCTCCTCTCCACGCTGCTTCACGTCTCAGCCACGTCCAGCAGAAAATCCACAGCCGCTGTTTCTCTCCAGCAGCCTTAGCAAAGAAAACCAGCTGCTGCTGTCTAGCCTCAAAACTCAGCCTCCTTGAACGCTCCAACCTTCAAAACCGAGCATCCACGCTGCCAGCTCTCCCCTCGCAAGCCGAAGAGACGTCCTCCCCCGTTTATAGAACTGTCCTCTCGCGAGCTCCTGCAGAGTCCTACCAGAAACAGGTTGCGGCGACAGTCCTCTCGCGGCCAGCTATTCAAATCGCGTTTGTATGCGTAGTGAAACGCAAAACATCTTGTGTTTGGATCGAGATTTTGGACGATTGATCGTCCAAAATCAGAATCGGGCTTCTTGGAGGTGGTCACGGCTCCCTGTTGATGAGAATGAACGATTTGGATTGCTGATCCGATCACCGTCCTGATCACCGAACATCCTGGAAGTCCCGGTTGCGCATAACAGGGCATGCGCGGTTCTTGCGCTGGGATGTTGGTGGAGGCCATGAACGATGCTGGAGAGCAAATCCACTCCGTCAGTTGAATTCGCCTCGGAATTCCGGTCGGAGATGGACGGTTTTGGTTGTCCGTTGATGCGGCCCATTGAATTGCAACTCAGCCGTCCATCCTGCGTTTAAACAGAGACCCACGCACATATGCGTGTATGGGTTTGAAGAAACCCCTCTTGTACGGTCGGTTGGCTCCTCTGGAATGACTGGACGGTCCGGATTATCGAAATGAGGCGCGAGTGGGGCCCACATCGAGCGCCCGTCGAAACAGTATCGGTCGCTGTTTCCTTTCGCAACAGGGACTTCGGTCAGCGAGTGTTTTGACCGGACTCTCCGTCCGGTGCCTTACTCGTGCACCTGTACCCGATGTACATGCAATGTACATCTGGGTCCATCGTAATGTTCGAGAGACATCTGTACCGTCCATCCATTCTGTCATATTCTATAAACCGTCCATACCAATTTTGAAGTATATTCAGATATCAGGCGGGCCCCACATAATGATTAAAGGAGCTAATCTGTCCATTGGGCTACTTCCACAGTGATCCAGGAGCTGAAATTTAACGTGTACGGTTCATTTATGGTCTTCAGGCCACGTATGAAGTTTCGAACTGATCAAATGGTGGGAACCCTATGATCTTGCATTCTGGACACTTTTCAGGCCACTTAAGCTTCACTTCCTTGATTTTCTTGGGTCCCTGATGTGTAATTCTTTTGATCTTGAGTCTCTGGAGTCCGTCCCACGTTTTGGTGTCATTAGAGCATTAAGTCCATGCTTTAAGCACCCATTTCGGTCCAGGTTCGTACATACACTCTGCATTATAAACACGATTAATCAGGCCATTAAGCAGTATCATGCATGTAAATCTATGCAATAAATGGGTCTGATATGCAATATTTGACCCTCAACATTCACTTACTGACCAACCATATTCGTTAACCATGTCTGCTCACGCCTATATGGAACCTGGAACACTCTTCAACCACCGAAGCCTATTGATAACCATTTGAAACTGATCCACTGACTCGAGAGTCGGGCATAGTGGAATAGGACACTGTGTCCGAACTGTTGGCCTACGCTGGGGTGACGAGCCTCCCCGTAGTGACCGCGAACGATCCCTCTTCTCAGTACTCCCCATGTGCTTGAAATCGGGGATGGGGAACCCAATGCGATCAAGAATCGCGGAGTCCTAGCCTCGCACATTGAGGGGCCTTGGCCTCGCAACTAGCTGAGGGCAATGATATGTGGGGTATACCAGTTTTTCCAATCTGCTGGATGAATGGAATTAATTAAAAACTTGGCTAACACGTTCACGATCGCATCGCATTAGTTAGGTTGGCGACTCGGCAGTTGATGTCGTAATAAGGGAGTGTTGGTCATACGCGATCATTAGACGAAGTCGCTCGAGGGAGTGTTATTGCGAGGGCATACATCATATCATAACACATGCATATGCATTAATAAGACTAGTAGGGATCTGTGAATGTATGTCTTTCATTAAATTCATCATATAATTGTTGCTTGTTGTAACTTAAGGCTAATAGTAACCACTGAGTTAGCTACTCACTCCCACTCTGGGAAAGTGTCTTAAAACACTAACCAGACCCTTTACTAAATGCAGGTGAGACGCAACTCGACGAGCTAAGTGGGATGAGCATGGATAAGGAAGAGGAGATTCCCTTCTTCCAGACTTTCAGCGGATCCTTTTAATTTGAGTTTGGGCTACCGCGGGATATGGGCCAGCGTTCTAGTCACTTGGGGTCATGTATGGGTGGGACTAGTTCCCTATTTAGATGACTTGAGATTTGTGGTTTAGATATTTTTATATTTAGTGGCACTCGATACTACTTTCTGACTTACTTATGCTGCATGCCTTGCTAAACTCTCCATTGTTTATGAGATCATCCAAATGTAATTAAAATTTGAAGCCCATTAGGGCACCCATGACACCTGAGAATTCGGGAGCCGAGTTCTTACACGGCCCCTGAAAACCCAGGGAGTTACACGAACCCAGGGACGTGTAACCTTCCCTGACGTATTAACTACCCTAGTCCTATGAAAGTAGGGGAAAAGCTACTCAGTCATGCCCCAAGGTTCCTCTTCCAGCCAATATCCGGATAAATTTCTCAGTAGGTTTCTCAACAGAATCATTTAAAAGCCCTTTTTGCAATATAATTAGATGCCCTAGAGCATGACTTTCTAGAGAAATTTATGTACCTCATAAAAAATTTATCGTTGATTCCCCTGAGGTATCCAAAGTATATATGATTCACCTGTGTCAGAAAAGGTTTCAAAGTTAGTATCCCATAGTGAATCAGAGACTACAGGTAGATAAAATTCAGAAAAATTTTCAAGAAATAATGTAGTCTCAACATATTCTAAAGTTCCAGACTTCGGTTCCATTGTCAGCTCCTCCTCATTTAATGGCAAACATTCAAGATCTGGAGAGAAAGGGGCTTCAGAGTAAGGATTATCTCAGTTAATAACAACTATCGAGATATTCTCTTGCGAGGCATCCACTATTTCATTAATCATAGGATTGTTTGAATCTAGAAAGTGTTCCCAGCAATCATCCAAAGAGTTGGGAAATTGCACATTGAAATCTGTAACGAAACGCTCAAGGATTCCATCGTCTTTAAAAGTAGATGGAGGTATGCTCACTTACTCCAGCCCTGCACAGACAGACTGAGGTTCAGTAGACGAAGTATTAATGTGAATACTATATTCATTGAAGTTACTCAGTAGAGGAATTAAATCATCAAAAGTGTACAGCTCAGATAGTGGCCTCAACTGGGTGGTTTCAAATTCAAGAGTCATATCGAGCGACTCGTCCCTCTCCTAAATCATATCATCATTCAATTCAGGGAAGTGGTCCAAATATGTCTCACAAGAGTTAGAAGAGTTGGTTGTAAGGGGCTCATCCTCCATATTTAAATCAGGCATATCAGATGAGTGGAGTAGATCCTTATGACCGATCACTTTGTGTACTTCTTGATTACTGACCTGGGCCATACTTGAGATTGATTCCAGGGGGATTCGAGCTGAACATTCATAATCGTTATCCCAATACGCACTCATCGTCTAATTCTGTGTAGTACACACTTGGGATGGGATTGCCTTCCTCACATTCTATCCCTAAATTAGGTTGAGGTTCGAATAAACTAACATCTACCTCATCATTGAAATCCTGTGTGTCATGTGAGTGGAGTGTATCACTATCATTATATTTGAAAGACACCCATGTCTCTTGACCATTCCTTTGGACCGTCATTGAGATCGACTCATCAGGAAATTGAACCATATGCTTATTAACACAATCCAACTCTTCATTCCAAATTCCAGAGTTTTCCAAAAGTGAATTAGTGTCACTTTCCTCGCATTGTATTTTTGGATCGTGTTGAAGCTGGTATGCACCAGCCTCTTCCTCCTCATTAAGATGTGACTGACGCTCTTGAATGGCGGTTTCAATCGCCTCTAATGATTTTGTCATATCTGCGATTGCTTGTGTGACATATTCGTTGAATTTTTCTTGAGCACCTATGTATTTTTGAATTGACTCCTCTTTGATTATTTTTGGTTGAGTGTCATAAGTAGGGAATTCAAGGGAGTAGTCGTTAAAATCAATTGGCAATTCATCTCTCTAATGTTGATGTTTCCACTGATCATAGTCATACGGGTCACAGGTCGGGAGTTGATACGCATCATCATTCCAATAATCACGTACCGTTTTTTTAACTCGTGGAATGCAATTATTTTCCCGCAGATAATCACCGAAGGACTTCTTTATTGGTAGAACATCATATTTTGATTGGTTGAAGAAATTTTCAGAAAATATTTTAGGCAAAGGCTATTTTGCTATCACTATCATCATACATTAAAAAAAAAAAAACTTTCCCAAGATTTATTGGCTATCTCAACATACACATGTTCCAACTCTTACATGGTAAAACCCTAACTCTAAATCTAATTCTAAAAATAAAATAAAAACATTTCTACAACAATATGGAAGGTAAGAGAAGAAGTTAGAAAGAAGTTATCAGATTAGAGATTCCTAAGTTAAAACTAAAAAACAAAACAAAACAGGTCAGTTTCTAAAAATTGAAAATTTTTAAAGGAAGGTTCTAAACTAAGAATTAGAAAGTAAGTTAAATTCTAAAAAAAAAAATCCTAGAATTAGAAAATTTTCTAAAAATAGAAAAGAAGACCTAATCTAAAGGATTTAAAAAAAAAATAGAAAAAACTAGAAAGAGATTACCAATTTAGAAAGTTTATATCAGAATCCTACAAAACAGGAAAGTTAGGTTAGTTTCTAAAAAAAAATAAAATAAAATAATCTAAACCTAGAATTAAGAACTAGAAAAACCCTAATCTTAACCTAATTCTAAAACTAATTAATTTCAGAATAACGCAACCGTCAATCCCCAGCAATGGTGCCAAAAACTTGTTCACGCCCTAAGAATTGGGTTGTGATGTAGTAATAATCTCGGTAAGACCGAGGTCAAATCCACAGGGACTGAACCTTGTACGTATTCTGAAAATAACCAGAACTAGAACTAGAATAAGATGAAATCTAAATCAGAGAGATTTTAAGGGAATAATGGTGAAATTTGAACTAAAACTTGTGAAATTCAATGGTGGGAAACTAGGGTGCCAAGGATCCACTTGTAGAGATCAAGGAGATCTACGATTGATTCAAGAACACAACTAGACTTAGAGTCCCATCTTCATCCAGTTGGAAGGTATAACATTAAAATTTAAATTTGATCTTCCTTTGATCTAGTTTTCAAGAGAAGAGAAAGATGTAAATTAGTCTCGATTCTATCACAAAACCATGCCCATGAGACAAAGTAAACAACAGAATTTAAGCTATTTACAACTAATCTGAGAGATGTATGAATGTTACGAAGGATTCCATCATCCAACCATTTCTAAGGGGCAATGGTGAACAACAAGGCTTCTAAACTTAATAATCAAATTAATGAAAAGGAAAAACTCAAAACCATCGGAGATCTATTGTAATTTCAGTCCCAACAAACCATTAAAACCTGAAAGCATTCCTATTAATCAAAGTAGTTCATAACATGAATCAAGACCGTAGAGTACTACCCATCATGCTACAAGCCTCACCTCTTAGCCCTAGCTAAGAGGTTTAGCCCAACATGATCGGACTAAATCTCAGAAAAGGAAAGGAATAAACAATTTTTTTTAAAAAAAAAGGAAAGGAAGAAGAAAGAAAAATAAAAAACTCCACAGCCGTCCAATCCTAGAAGCCCCTTTGCTCTCTCTCCCTCTTCTCCTTTATATGGGCAGGGATTCGGTGCTGCTGAAGTTGGCAACATGTGGAGAACGTCCGTTGCTTTGGAGTCAGATGAACCGACTCTTCTTACGCACGCCTCTCTTGTGCAGCGAATCCATGGAAGAAGACCTGGGTTTGAATGGAGTTTGGGACAGATAACCGTCCCAAAACTCAGTTTGTCCTTCATGGTTGAAGTCTTGGGCCTCTTCTCTCTCTTCTGGACGGTCCAAATCTTTGAAAAGATCGATGATCGTGGCCCACAACTCCCCCGAATCTCTGGATTTCCCGGACACGCGTAAGGCTTACGTAGACGTGCTGACGTGTTCGGTGGGCCCCATAGTGATGTTTTCTAAGAAATCTGACCCATTCATTGGATTCTTAGCGAAAAACCAGTTGGGACAGAGTGTTTTTTATCAGGTTTTTCTTCGTCCATTTTATCAGGTTTCACGGCGTTTGAACGGTGATCTGCCTGTCTGTATGTGTATAGGACCAAAAGGAAAGCTTGGCGAAGGTTGTGGCCACCCCCTTGAGTGAATGGATGGTCCAAATCATCCATTTGGATGATGGATGGGCCCCACTACCCAAAAATGGATGAAGACATCCGTCCGCTGGAGCCTTTTACGCAGAGGGACGGGTCAGCGCACGCTGACCCGTCTTTAGTTTTTGTGCATGACCAGTGCCGTGTACATAGTGTACACGCACTGGCCATGTCGAGTCCATCGTGATATATTCAAGAAATCCTCTCTGTCCAACCATTTTATCACCCCATTTAAGGGGTTGAAATCGAATTTGAAGCATATCCAGATATTAGGCAGGCCCCAAATCAGGATTTAAGGGCTGATCTGTCTGTTGGGCTACTTCCATAAGGATCCAATGGCTTAAATTTGACGTGTATAGTTAATTTACGATCCTCAGGCCATATATGAAGTTTCGAGCTGAATGGATAGTGGGAACCCTGTGATCTCGCATTTTGGACGATTTTCGGCCCCGTTTAAACCCAATCACTTGATTTTCTCGAATCTTTGGCATATAAATTCTTTGATCTCGATCCTCTGGTGTCCGTCCCTTGCCTTGGTGACTTCAGAGTGTCAAATCCATGCTTTTGGTACCCTTTTTCAGTCCAGGCTCCTAAATACACCTTGCATCACAAACACGATTAAAATAGGCCGTTAAACAGTATCATGTTCATAAATTCAGATAATAACTGGGGTCTCATATGCAATATGTGACCCTCAACAATTTGATCATCACAGAGACTGAGGAACCTTAATGGAACATGATAAGTTAGATTAAAAGATGTGCAAAGGTGTTGCAAATCGAACAGCTCAAAACAACAGCTTTCAAGTTTTTCGTGATCCCATCGACAGTCTCTCAATGGATCTCAATGGCATCGAAGACAAGCTCGATGAGATCAAAAAAATTGTCCAACAATCAAACAAAAAATTCCTAGATTTTATCTATGAGATCGAAGGACAATTTGATCATATGAAGGACCTTCAATCCCATCGCATGGCCTTTTGATCCTATCGATAGACCCGTTTATTTACCATTTTATAGTTATTGCAACACAAACTTTATAAAATGGTCATTCAATTCTTAGGCATTTTGATGAAATTTTAGGAAAAATAGAGCTTAGGTGACTTCCCACACAAAGATATTCAAGTCATATTATTTGTAATTTATCACTTGAAATAAGCATTCTAAGCTTCCTTTGAAGATAAACTTGATCTCCTCCATATTCTAGAGATTAGACCAAAAGCTTAGTGGTAAAATCCTTGTCCAAACCATCTAAAACACCATTGAGATGAATCCCCTAGCAAATCAACTATCTATTACCTATAGGAGATTCCACCATCCTTCATTGCCTTAGTCACCTCATTGGCACATTACATGCAAAGCAAACATTTATAGGAGCTGAAGCATTAGTATTAACGATCGGAGGAGCACAATGGGAGTTGATTGAAGCATGGAAGAGCATCGATCAAGGAACCCAAATAAGGCGCATTGACGAGGCTCAATCTGATAAGTAAGGTTGTCAATTTGGAATCCATACACTCCTTCCTTGTGTAAGATTGAGTGTAAGAGTTCATGACCCAAACTTGATTGGTTCTTGTGTAGGACTTAGGGTCTTGTGTAGGGATGAATTTACCAAACTCTGGTGCTTATGTGTTCGTATCCATAGGAAGCTTCTGATGAGAGTGTACGTAGGTCCTTAGATTAAGACCACTAGTGTTGGTCAACGGATAGAACACCAACTTAGTATATGCAGGAGCCACCGACATGGGTGGAAATGTGTTCCTCCAACATGGAAGTGTACATGTAGGTTCTTGTGTAGAACCACTAATTGTTGTTGGTTAGCAAATAGAAAACCAAGTTTCCACTTGAGCCACCGATATGGGTGGAAACTTGTTCCTCCGACACAGGAGTGTACGTGTTGGTTAGTGGTTAGCCTAGGAGAAACCATGTGAAGGTTAGAGGTGAATCTAATTTAAAACCTTCGATAGTGAATATTGGTACACTCGAGGAGAGCACGTCCACTGGGAGTGGAGTAGGAAAAATGAACCATTATACATGCTTGTGTTTACAATTGCCAATTGAGCACAATTCTATTCATGATTGTCATTGTTTAGTTAAACTATATGAATACTTTAATTAGATTATATGCTAGACACTTAACTTGCAAAGCACACACAAGTACACTATTTATATAAACTAGTTGTTTAATTGGCATATCTCTTATAGTCTATGTGATTAAACTCAGTTTGACTTGAAAGCCATAGTGTTAATTTGTCTTATTAGTTTAATTCATAAATTAGTTTATTAAGCAAAGAATTTTAATTTATCTTAATCCCCTAGGACTTAACCATGATTCTATAGCTTCGTCAAGCTTTCGCACGTGTTGTGGTAGACTATTCCACATAATTTCAATTGGTATCAAAGCAATTAACTCTTGAAAGGGTGTAACCACCTAGAATTGATCCGATATGAGCTTTTGAATTATGTCTATCCAAGAGGGGTGTGCCGTCACACGACCACCTTATTTTGATGGGTCTAACTACGCTTATTAGAAGGCTGGGATGAGGGTATTCTTAAGATCCCTTAACCCTATGGTTTAGGTAATTGTTGAACAAGAATGGACTATATCCCATGGAATAAGTCATGATTGATGGTAGAACCATTAGCACTCTCAAAGACCAATGTAAATATAGTGTAGATGAGAGAGCTCAGTATACCTATAATATTAAAAATCTCTATGTGATTTACTGTGCAATTTCTCTTGATGAAGTCAAACGTATATGTACAAGTGAAACGGGTAAGAAAGCATGGGATATATTGGAAACTATACCCACGAGGGAACTAGCATCGTAAAGCATTGAAAGATTCATCTCTTAATAACCCAATTTGAAAATATTAAATTGGAAGACTTTGAAACTTTCAAGGATTTTTATTCTAAATTTAATTATATTTACAACTCCACGTGGGGTTTTAAGGAGAGAATTTCATAAGGTTGTATATATAGGAAAATACTTAGATCCTTTCCAGATAGGTTCACTTCTAAAGTAACCTCAATAGAAGAGTGTATAAATATAGATGAGATAAAAGCAGAAGAACTTGTAAGCTTTCTACATACATTTAAACCATACTTTAGAGAAACCCCCTCTAAGAAGAAGAAATTAGTTGTCCTTAAAACTTCATATAGGCATTCGCATAGGTAGTAGATTATTGAATCTGAAAGTGATAGTATGATGAGGATGAGGAATTGTCTAGAAAATTTAAGAAATTCCTCAATTTTAGTAGAGGGACGAGTTATAACAAGAATGGGTAATAGTTGATAAGCATATTAGTAAACCTATTAAACAACCTAGAATTGTCCAATTTTACAACTATGATGGTTTTGGACATATTGCCTCCGAATGCACTAACAAAGTAAGATTTAAATATAAGGCTATAGAAGCAACATGGGATGATATGAAGGAGTCCGAATTCAATTTAGGAGACTCCTCTAATGATAAAGACCTTAGATACTTACGTGTTATAACGGCGATCCATCATGGTTTCCCTTCCTATGGACTTAGGACACCATAACATCTTAAATAGGTGACCTTAGAAGGCTCATATGGGCTTAATGGTTAAATATGAGGAGTTTAGCCTCATTGAGTGAGCCTTATAGAAAAATCTAAGAATTAAAGCCTCATTCCGTGCTTAATAGTTAAATTTGAGCATCTTTAGCCTCATTTCTTTTTTATAGTTTAACTTTAAAGTTGATTTTAAATCATATGTTTATTGTTATACTATCATTAGTCATTGATATTTCAACCGGTATATCTTTTTAAATGACTATAATAAGCATGCTCCATATTTCTGAAGTTATATGCACCATATTCCTTTATTATTATGTACTTATTGGTAATCCATGACTTACAGAGCTTTTCATTTTCTATGCTTAATTAATATATCTATGGAATTAACTATTTATTAAATAATGATAAAAAAGTGAGAAAAAGATCAAGTCCCACCAAAATAAGTTGAATTTTGTTTTGCAGAATTTGTTTATTGTTGCGAGGAATTGATTGAGATAGGGGGAGCATTTAAGGGGGAGTAATGCAAATGTTATATGGCTTTGTGTATTTGAGTTGTAAATCTTTATATTTGACATTTAATTTTTTTAATTATTTTGGTTTCTCATTGGTATAGACCATGACAAAGTCTAGGTTAGGTTTTTGTCAAGTGATTGACAAAGGGAGATATTATTAATGCACTGATTTGTGTACCTATTTTTCGATCATATGCTTTTGTGTGTCAATAAATCGTTTGAACCATTGGATGCTGAAGACCGAAGACACATGAAGACTTATTAATTAAGTACTGAAGAAACAAGTAAATTAAGATGCATTAGTAACCCTAACCTTAGATCCAAAACAACCCAGCCTCTAAATAATCTTAACATTTATAAGTAAACCTTATTTGATCATCACATAGCTTTAGGAGCCTTAATGAAACATGATAAGTTAGGCTAAAAGAGGTAAACAGTTGTTGTAAATCGAACAGCCCAAAATAATAGCTTTCGAGCGGTCCTCAATCCTATCGACAAGTTTGTTGATGGGTCTTGATGGCATTGAAGATTAGCTTGATGAGATTGAAGAAATAATCTAGCAACCAAATGGAAATTTTTTGAATTTTCTTGATGGGATCGAAGGACAGTTCGATCCTATCGAAGGACCTTCGATCTAATCGAATAGCCTTTTGATCCTATCGATAGAGCCATTAACTAGCCGTTGTAATATGAACTCTATAAAATGGGCATTCGATTCTGGGCATTTTGATGGTTTTTTGTGTAATTAGAGCTTAGATAATTCTCAACTCATATCATTCATCTTATAATTCTAAATCAAAGAGATTTAAGTAATCTTCCTTGTGATTTATAGCTTGAATGCGCATTCAAGCTCTATTTGAAGATGAACTTAATCTCCTCCATGTTCTGGAGTATAGACCAACAGGTTATTAGTAAAAACTTTGTCTAAACCCTCTAGAACACCCATTGAGGTGAATCCCATGGGTAATTAACTATCTATTACTTATATGAGATTCCACCATCCTCCATTGCTTTGATCACCTTATTGGCACATCACATGCAAGGCAAACATTCGTAGGAGTTAAAGCACCGACATCAACAATTGGAAAAGCATGAGGGGATATGATTGAAGCATGGGAGAGCATCAATCAAGTAACTCAAGCAAGGTCATCAACAGGGCTCAATCTGACAAGTAAGGTTGTTAATTTAGAGTCCAAACACTCTTTCCTTTTGTAGGATTGAATGTAAGAGTTTGTGACCTAAACTCAATATGTTCTTGTGTAGGACATACGCTCTTGTGTATAGATGAATTTATTGGATACAAGTTTGTACACGTTACAATCTATAGGAAGCCTTCGACGAGAGTATATGTAGGTCCTTAAATTAAAATCACTAGTGGTTGTTGGTTAGCCGATAGAACACCAACTTAGTTTCCACGAGATCCACTGACAAGTGTGGAAACATGTTCCTTCAACAGGGAAGTGTATGTGTAGGTTCTTATGTATGACTACTAGTGGTTGTTGGTTAGCCAATAGACAACTAATTAAGTCTCCGCTTAAGCCACTGACAAAAGTGAAAATGTGTTTCTCCGACAAGAGAGTATACGTGTAGGTTAGTGGTTAGCCTAAGAGAAACCATGTAAAGGTTAGAGGTGAACCGGATCTAAAACCTCTAATATTGAATACTGATACACTTTAGGACAGTGCATCCACCAAGAGTGGAGGAAGGAAACTGAACCACTATACATGTTTGTGTTTGTGAGTATCAATTGAGCACAATTTTATTAGCACAATTTTATTCATGCTTGTGATTGTTTTGTTAAATTATATGAATGCTTGAATTGGATTGTTTGATAGGGACTTAACTTGTAAAACACATACAAGTACACTATCTATATAAACTAGTTGCTTAATTAGCATATCTCTTGTAATCTATGTGATTGGACCCACTTTAGGTATGAAGCCTTAGTGTTAATTTTCCTTGTTAATTTATCATGAGAAGAATAAGGCTGTTATATTCATTACTAAACTTGTTGAAGAGATGAAATATAACCAAGGTATATCTTTTTTATCAAAGGTTGGTAAATATATTTATTAGGTAAAGAATTTTAATTGGTCCTAATCACCCCTTATGAGTTAGCCATAATTATATAGCTTTGCCAAGCTTGCACTGGTAGAATATTCCACGTAATTTCAGAAGACCCCACTCTGACCTCTCTCTCTCTCTCTCTCTCTCTCTCCATCCATTTATGTTATTGGGTCCCCTAAAATGGTTGTTGTTGCGTTGCATTTATAAACAGAGACCATCAGCTCATGATAAGCCAACGCTGGACTCCCCTTCTCACTAGGAGAGGGGATCAACATCTTAGTTAGGTCAAACGTGTGTCAGGTGGCTATTAGCTTGCAATGGGTCAACGGTCCACATGGCATCATTCCATTTAACAAAATAGGTTCATTGACACTTGTGGGAGTGAAAAACAAAAGCAGGGATGATGGCATCTGTCACACCCCAAATCCAAGGACGGACAACTTTCGTGATGCTCCGAATCCGGCACTTGACTTTTATACCCTAAACCCTAATAAGAATACTTGAGCATGAAGATCCATGATCAAAATACCATGCAACACTCTCCATTATAAATCCTGATGATTACAAGTACAATGCTTTCTAAAAGGTACACGACGTCAACATTGCCAAATCGAAGAATAGATACAATGCATCAAGCAAGCTAAGTCTTCCAAGCTACTCCTCCCGTGAAAAAAAATGGAAAATAGGAAGCTTAGGCAAAAAGCCTAATGAGTACACTCGTGTGTACAGTGTGTCCTACATGCAAGCAAGATAAATATGCCACGAAGAAATCATGTATGGTGAAAGGCGTGTAGTATGTAAGATATGATGCCAATGCCAATGCAATGCATATGCAACATAGGAACACTCCGAGTCAACGCTACTAGCATCACTAAGTCATATTTTCATTTCCCCTATACCACAGCCATAACCGTATTACACGCATCCGTAATCACATCATCATTATCATATTGCCATGCCATAATCACACAATATCAGAAATACTGGTAAGATCATGAATCATATGATATCAGAGTAAGCGGAAATACTGACAAGTCCATGAGTCATACAATATCAGAGAACGCAATACAGATCAGCTATGTAATTGAGGAGTCATAAAGGGTCAAATATTAGATGTTGAGGTGCAATGCAATATACAATTCCTTATGAGTTCACGAATACCGTCAACCATATCTAAGTGCAGAAACATAGTAAACCAAAATGTCATATGTCGTAGATGTAATGTAATATACGGTGCGAATGGAATGACCATGCTAGAGTGTGAAGTCAAGATGATAGTACGTAATATCGCAGGCTATGGGCCCATCACAAGGAACTTTTATCCAAACCAGTCCCATACCTAATTTAGATAGTCAGACTCAATGTGGTAAACTCCTGATCTTAGGTTAGTCGCATGCTCCAACCGAAATCCTAGTCATTGCGAAGATACATGTAACAAATAGTTACGCACCACCAGCCCGAGTGGATAATGAATGAATGAATGAATGAGTGTGCAAATAAGTCTACATATTAGTACTATTCATCTTTGGGATCATCACCGAGGTCTAGTACACTTTACACCAGCTTACCTCCCCATCAAGCGCACAACTGGGTAAGTGGAAGAGACCTCACTATCTGCCTGGCCAGTAGTCAGCCAATATTTACCTGGCACGTCGATAGTGGACGCATTCACGAGCTGGTCAAACTCAGCCTAACTATGCCTACTCCCTCAGGCGGGTAAGATCACACCCCCTCCCAACCGACCACAACACAATAGGAGACCCGGCCTACTGGTATACGGCTCTCATACGCTCATATATATCCACTCGGTCTCGAGGTTGGGGCATCTTCTGGTACGAAGAGGGTTTAAAGATTTTCACCCAGGGCTATCTATGACAGCCCGATGCTAATAACAGATATCCAATGTCCCATCTGGCCATCCACGATATGCCTATGGAGGCTACGGCCCTGATGTCGCTAGGGCTTACAGTAATCATAATACACAATACAAGATGCATGAGCCATACAATCCAATCATGCATCAATCCTGTGCATACTATGCGCTCATGTGAGATAACTTCCGCCTATCAGAGAGTCTCATAACAACCTGCCCAATGACATATGTAATGGTCAACCACATCTCATAACAAACATGCGGATGATGCGTATGGGCATGTATCATAATGCTATGCTATCACATACTCATAATCAGTATCAATAATTAGCATCGACAATCGACCTCGACAATGTGGACATTTAACCAACATTGCCCCTAAGGAATGGCCCACATAGAGCCTAACATATAGTGGACCCATACCTCTCACACAAGGGCCAAATATACAACATCATGGGCCTCACTCAAGAGCTTAATACACATTACAATGGGCCTCTCACATGGGCCTAATATACATCACAATGGGCTCCATCGTCTGGCCCTCAAATGCACTATAATGGGCCTCATCACATAGGCCTCATATACATCACATGGGCCTCGGCACATGGACCATAAACATGAGCCTCAAATATATCATAATGGGCCTCATATGCATCAAGTGGGCTGCATCAATGGGCCTCATACACATCAAGTGGGCTGCATCAATGGGCCGCACTAATGGGGCAACCGCTTTACTAAACTTTCACATAGTCAGGCGGCCAGTACCACAATTTCACATAGTTTAGCAGTCACCTAAGCACCACATAATCATATGGTTGGGCCACACATTCCCCACTTACCCACATGATTTACGGCTATCCACATCACGCATGATCACAAGATTTATGAGCTACATATTCAACACCATTTTGCCAAATCTAGCTGTCATTCATCCCGTCAGTGAGCATATGGTTAAGGGCCACATCATTCATAAACCCACTTAGGCAAGTAGTCACACAATTGCCCCAATTTCACACAGTTAGGTGGGCTATAAAAATCATGCACTCACATGGTGTGGTGGCCCACACAACTTCCACCAGTTCACATGACTAGTTGGGCCACCCAAAATCCCAAATTCCTATAGTGTAGTGATCCACATGATTCCTACCAACTGACAGTCTAAATGAGGAATAACCATTACAATGGGTACCATGAAAACGACTTAGATTCCAGTAAATATATAGGTAGCCCCACACTTTAAAATGATCTCATCAAAATAGATGAATGGATAGTAAAACATGTTTATTAGGTGGCCCATGATCAATTTTTTTTTTTAAAAAGAATAGATGGATGGATTTCTCACAAACATTACTGTAGCTCTAGGAAATATTTAACAGTGGACAAGTGATCAATATTGCTCCCGTGGCATGAGATTTGGATCTGACTAGTCTATGGGACCATACCTTAAAATGATAAGGATAAACTAATGAATGGCATGGATCTACATCATAAAATGATCTCATCAAAATAGATGAATGGCTGGTAAAACATGTATATTAGGTGGCCCATGATCGGTTAAAAAAGAATAGATGGATAGATTTCTCACAAACATTACTGCAGCTCTAGGAAATATTCAACGGTGGATAAGTGATCAATATTGCTCCCATGGCATGAGATTTGGATCTGACTAGTCTATGGGACCATACCTTAAAATGATAAGGATAAACCGATGAATGGCATGGATCTACATCATATTACAAGGTGGAGTCCATGGTCAAGGAAGCATCCTGACATATAGGGAGCACACTAGAGCCTAAGAATTTCCAATGGTTATTACTACTGCTTCTACTTGCAGCGTGGCCTACCTAAAATTGAATTCTACTTCATCTTGTATCCACGGGTAAGAGGTAGGCCCACTTCCTAAGTGATTGGAAAATATAGGTAGTGTGGGTTACAACACATGCACCTAGGTGGGCTCCACATGCATCACGTTATGTCCAGGGAAGTTTTCATTGGTAAGCATGCAACTCCCTTTCCTTATTATTATTATTATTATTATTATTATTATATTTTGTATAATTGTGGGTCCCATTGACATGGTGAGGTCCACCCCATGAACAGTTTGTACAACAAACAACATCATAGTTGATATCATCCATTAGATGAACGGCATGGCTATAAGGTACATACATCGGGTGGGGCCCCTTAACACATGCATGGTCTAAATGATGGATGACCTGGATATAAAATACATGTAATGATTTGGCTCCGCTGTCCAATGACCGACCCAACTTTGGTGGCAGTTACACATCATGGTAGAACTCAAGGGACTTAATGGTAGGGATTTTTATTCCCACTATTTCTTATAGTGTGGTCCACCTAAGGCGTGGATCTACCTCATTCTTTTACTCATCACTTCAAATGGTCAGAAGGAGTGGATGAATGGCCTAGATATACTTTTCATCACCAAGGTGGGCCCCAGAAAAATTTGATCATTTTTTAGTACAATTTCCACTGTCCAAGTGGCATGGCCTGCATGAGCTTCTAATCGGCTTGATTTTTTATACTGTGCAATGGATGGGGTTGGTAAGATGGATGAATGGTGTGGATTTAGCACATACATCATGGTGTGGCCATGATCAGCCCCACAAAACTTTACCCCAAAGGTGGGCTCGCCCTTTCTGGATGTCCAGGGAGAACGTCACCTCTACGCCCTTTCTTTATTTTATTTTATTTTTATATTTCGCATCAAGGTGGGTCACTTGAGAGATCCAGTCCATCCATTATGTGTCCCACTTGGTGGAGGGGTCAGTCCAAGTTTCAAATGCATCAAAATTTTAGGTGGGCCCCAGCAAGTACTTTTATATGTTTTAGCATGTCTTCACATGATATTTGATGGTGTGGGCCACTTGAGTTCCATGTACGGCTGATCTTTGGGGGATCCCACCATTTAAAGGGGACCCATCAAATGCACAGTGCTGATGTCCGACATACATCATGGTGGGGCCTATGGCTGGGACCCACGATCCCTGCCCGTTCCAAGCTGCAGTTGCTGCAGTGTCCTTGGACGGTGGACATCAACAGCAAGGGGCTGACGCCCCTTGCCTTTTTTCTTTTTTTGTTTTTTTTATTTGTTTTATTGTGGTTTTTCATAGGTGGGGTGCACATCAAGATAATCAAGTCCGTCTGTTGCATTCTCTGGCTCGTGACACATCCAACACGTCCAATATGCAACATGTTTTGATGCACAGAAACCTCACAGCGGGTCCTAACAGTTTAACACTATTAAAATAGTATTTTTTTTTATGGCGTGACCTACCAGGGATCTGGATTGACTTCATTTTTCGGCTTAATGCCTAAAATGATCTGAAAAATAGGATGAATGGTGTGGATCAGATACTTACATCATGTTGGGGCCTGTCGTGGGCCCCACACTCCTCCCTTTGCCAGTAGCAGTAGGGACGCTAGCTGCTACAGCATCCTTTGGACGCTAGCAGCAACAGTGTCCACGACATTTATTTATTTATTTATTTATTTATTTATGTGTTGTGCACATGTGTGCACGGGTGTGTGTGTGTGTGTGTGTGTGTGTGTGTGTGTGGCTAGCCTAATGGGCCACACTTTGGGCGGTTTGGATGGCCTACAAAATTCTAGTGGGGCCCACATAAAATCTATCAAAAAATTATTTTTATTATTATTCTTTTTATATGTATTCTCCCATGAATCCACACCATTAAACACATCATTATCATCATATCATCACCATTATTGATTATCTTTTTATATGTACTCTCCTATGTATCCACACCATTGATCACATCATTATCATCAAATCATCACCACTAATAATCATACAAATAATCAAAAAGAAAACAAACCAAGAGTGGAGTGGGTGTACTCAACTTGATGGATTAGATGGATGGCAGAGATGGATGGAAGGGATGTGATTGATGGAGTTGATGGTCCACCAAAATCACTCCTCTCTCTCTCTCTTGTGTAGAAAAATTGTGAAATGCTAAGGGATGAATGACTATTTGTAGAGAAATTGTTAAAATGTGGTTAGATTCAATTAATGTGATCCTGGTTAGCTTAGACTAAGATTATGACAATTCATTCATGATTTGTAATTAATGGTGGATTAAAGGAGCATGAGATGGCATGGTGTGATGATGTGATACATAGGGTATGAAATCGAGAGAAGTTGACTTGCATGCACATGAGAGAGGGGAGGTATGGGTGTGTGACATCACACACATGGGTAAAGATTCTCTCACCCATGTATGGCATGTGCATGTGTGCATGGCATCTGTTGTGCACATGTGTGGAATGAAGTACATGGCACCATGTGCACATGATAAACTAATGATTCTTCACGGCGTATCTCACTAACGGAGTATTGAACAGATGCACGAGTGGTACATACGCGATCGCAGCAACGGGGCGGTCGATATGAAATAGGTTTCGAAGCCTTGGGGATCCAGTCAGTCGGGTGTACTTATGCTCGGCTAGTCCAGGTTTGGCAAAGGGCGTCGATCATCGTGTGCATAAGCATAGGAATGGTACGGAATGGACAGGGTCTTACAGCATCACCGTTGGCTTCCATGAGCCTATGGTTTTATTTTTTTCAATTTGGTCTATCGGTTGCTTCTGAGAGGTGTTGGGGACCCTAAATATGTGACCCATTTGAATTTTTGATGCTTTACGAGTCTGATAAAAACAACTTTATGATGTGTCGAGTCTCCTACCCATTTAATTAATTAGATTTTCAATGGTTCTGAAGTTGCTAAGGATTGTTTTATCGAAGCTCATTTGAAGTCTGAAAAGTAGTTTAGTCTCATGCAGGGTGGGGTGTCTACAATTTGTCTCATTTTTTAGCTCATGCCCCAAAATAATCTGAAAAAATAATAAATGGCGTAGATAAAATACATACATCATGGTGGGGCCCCCAAAGTTTTGGATTAGAAACAAAAGTCATGTGGTTGAGTTTTATAGTTTTTGAGGTGAAATTCAACTTCTATCCAAACAGCCAACATCTGTCATCATTATACTTTTACCATTATTTGGACCCCTAATCAAATAGACTCTAAGGGCGTGTTTGTTAACGTTGAAAAAACCCACTTAATGCAGAACTCTGAAAGTGATCCACATTCAGCATTGTTTGTTAACTCTGAATCCGAAAAAGTGTCCATCATTTTCCCGTAATACTTTCCAGGGAAGAAGTCTAACTTAATGGGGAATGCAAAATGCGCTCTGCTAATTCTTTTGAAACCAAATATTTTTACTTCCAAAATTTCCCTTGCACATTGTGACATAGAATCTCTCTACATAATACACAACTTATCTTTTAATGTGTGGAACTTCTCTACGCCACTATGATTTATGTGTTAGATCCATATTGTCCATCAACTTTTTAAATAATACTAGAGCATGAGCCCTAAAAATGAGGCACATACAAAGCTTAAGTGGACCATGCCATAAAGAGTAGTGGGAATTGAACATTTACCCTTGAAACCTTCCCAGGGCCCACTGTGAGGTTTATTTGTCATCTAACCTCTTCATAAGGTCACATGGACTTGGATGAAGGAAAGACACAAATATCAGCTTGATCAAGGCCTTCTGTAGCCCCAAGAAGTTTTTAATGGTAAGCTCTAAATTCTCACTGTTTATAGTAGTGTGGCCCAGTGAGCCTTAGATCTACTTCGCTTTTTAACTAATGCCCTAAAATGGTGTCAAAAATGGATGGATGGTGTGGATGAAACATATATATATATATATATATATATATATATATATATATATATATATATATATATATATATATATGTTACAGGAGCATACGTCCCTGAAGGATATGGGGAAATAGATTGTGCGGTGACCTCTCGAGAGGATTTGGGGAAAACGGATTGCGCGGTGACCTCCCTAGTGTGTTAAGTTTTTTGGGCTCCACCATGGTCTATGTGTTATATCCACACTATCTGCCCATTTTAATAGATAATTTTAGGGCATAAGCTCAAAAATAAGGCAGATCTAAAGCTCAAGTAGACCACACCATAGAAAGCATGGAGGATTAGACGTCTTCCATTGATAACTTCTTAGGGCCACACAAGTTTTAAATCAATCTGATATTTGTTTTTTTCCTTATTCCTTGTCTTCGTGAACTCATGAACAAGTTAGATGACAAATAAACATAATGGTGGGCATTAAGAATGATTCAACGGTATGAATCATTGTTTCAATGCTTTCTGTTTTGTTGTCTACCTGAGCTTTATACCTGCCTCATTTTTTTTCTCATGTCTTAAAATGATGTCGGCAAATGGATGTATGGTGTGGATATAACACATAC
The DNA here is from genome assembly GCF_029962835.1 of Magnolia sinica. Lineage (NCBI taxonomy): Eukaryota > Viridiplantae > Streptophyta > Magnoliopsida > Magnoliales > Magnoliaceae > Magnolia > Magnolia sinica. The sequence continues at coordinate 44,066,812 of NC_080577.1, read as the reverse complement.
ATTATGGTGTGGCTCACATAACTTAGTGACATCCACACGAGCACACCACGCAATCCGCTTCCTGGATCTGGGTGCAGGTTCGGTGGATATTGGATCTAGAAGGGATTGCCTAGTAGCCTGGTGGCTAATCTACGGTGCTATTTTCCAGATCATTTTATGGCATGAGCCTAAAAATGAGACTAATCCAAATCTCAATTGGACCACACCAATCTCAATTAGACCACACCATAAGAAAATAGTGGTGATTGAACGTCCACCATTAAGAACTTCCAAAGGCCCACTGTAATGTTTATTTACCATCCAACCTATTGATGAAGGGTAAACAAAAATATCAGCTTCATTCAAAAAATTTGAGGTCACTAAGGAGCTTTTAATGGTGGGTGTTCAATCACCGTTGTTTCCCATGGTGTGGTCCACATGAGATTTGGATCTTCCTCATTTTTGAGATCATTCCTTAAAATTATCTAGAAAAAATGGATGGAGGATGTGGATAAAACACACTTCCTATAGACTAGTACCCAATTCATGCACGTCTGGATCCACCCGATGTGGGCACTATTGTCTCACCATTTCTTATTATGTGATCCACCAGAGATTAGGGTCTACTTCATTTTTAGGCCCATGACTTAAAATGAGATGGCAAAGGCGACGGATGGAGTGGATATAAAACCAATACATTATGGTGGACCCCACAATGCCTAACCTATCAAATACAATGAGAAACAAGAGGGATAATAGTGTTCATGTTCAATTTTTTCAAAAACACAACAAGACTCTCATTTACTTCTCCATTGCATCATTGATTGTTTCTTTTTACCTTTTTTTGTAAAAGATTAGAAGTATTTCTCTTCAGCAAGTATTATATGTAAGTGCTATGGTCTCATGCTCCTTTGATTGTCAAATTTTGTTGTGTCAAAACCTCTATCCGTGTCTTGTGTTTGTATGTTGATATATATATGATCAAGACACTGCATCACAACGGTTCAAGACATGTACGGTGCTCTACTTCAAGAAATGAAAAGTCATGTACTTTAAGCATCTATGTTCAGAGCTACTTCGATAAGAAGAGTACATTTCAAGACTTAAATACATTTTAAGACTCAAGTACATTTCAAGACTCAAGTACAACTCAAGATGAAGTTGAAGTTGAAGCTTTCGAAGATCTCAAGATCAAGCTATATCAAGATAGAGATCTCAAGCTTCATAAGGTTCAAAGGTCAACCTACATCTAAAAGGATGAAGTTCAATGTTCATACTTCATGTCCTAGGTATGATTGACCTTAGATTGACCTTAGGGTAGGTCATTTTGTATACATAATTCAAAATGAACCTATTTATATGAATTGGTCTATTCTAAGACTAGTCCTAGACCTTGTTCGACTAGTCCTAGCACTGGTTCGACCAGTCTAAGAAATTTCATGACCAGTCCTAAGTTGTTGAAGATTTTCAGAATTTTTTGGTTACTCTACGACCAGTCCTGGAGACTGTTTGACTGGTCGTAGGGTGGTCACGACTCGACCTTCGACCAGTCCTAAAACTACGACTCAAACTCCAGCAACCAAGCCTGGTTGTCTACGACCAGTCCTGGGTCAGCTATGACCGATCGTAGGTGGTCCACGACCAGTTGTAGACTCCCTAAGACCAGTCGTAGAACGGTTTTCAAAGACCACGCTTAATAATTCAAATTGTTGTTGAAGCTACGACCAGTCGAAGTATTCTTAAGACCAGTCGTAGACGTGATCTTTTCATCCATAAATTGAACATGAATTTCAGAGTTTTTCATCAAGAAAATTCAAGCCTCCACTCTAAGATAAGTTTGTTCATTTTAAGCCACGCTGTGCATATTTAATATTCTTTTTGTTAGCTTCTCTTATTTAATTTTATTCCTATATTCTAATCTTATTTGTAAAGAGGAATTGTTGTATTCCTTCTTCTTGGAATCAAAATCAAATAGAGCTATGCCCATTTGATTTAATTTAAAATCAATTAGAACTTAGAACCATTGTAAAGTGAGTATTGGACATTAAACGTTGATTCGAACATCTACTCCGACTGGTTTTACCGGGCTACTACAAAAAAGAGAAATCCAGGTGTTTTACGTTTATGTAAAATTTCTATTCTTTTAGTTTTTGTTTGAGATTCGCCATAAAAATCTCATTGTGTGGTTATCTGAGGAGAGCCATAAAACTCAGAAAGTGTGGCTTTTTTTAATTGTGTAAGCCCAAGTTAAAAAAACACAATTGTGAAGGTTTTAGGTGAACCTATGAAACCTATTTTGTTAGTGAATGCTAATATCCCCTGTGTGAGGATATTAGGAGTGGAGTAGCATTCTGTGTGGCTGTTGTTGAACAGTTGGTGTACACACAGGTGAACCACTATAATTCTTTATCTTGTGGTTTGAATGCTTGCTTAAGTTTTATATCTTTTATCATTCAGAATTGTGGAATGTATGTGTGGATGTGAACATTGTAAAATTTACATTTCAAGCACAATGGGAATATTGTAATAATTTAGATTTAAACTCCTATAATTTATTTCAATTCCTTGCTATTTATTTATTCCTATCCGGTTTGAGTTTTTGATACAAAGGACATTCTAAAAATAAGGTTGTCCTGCCATAAACCCTTGGTTTTTATGGTGTAAGGTTGTCCTTAGAACTGAATTCGTATCAACCTCTCAATTCTTGTTTATTAAGGTTGCTTTTATTTCAGCATTGTGAATTGATTTATTTTATTTGGTTATCATATTCGTTTATTCCGCTATTAAAGTTTTATTTTGGCATCGTCCTATTCACCCCTCCCCCCCCCCCCTCTAGGACGTATAGCTAGACCATTTCAAGTGGTATCAAAGCCTAATAGCTCGTTTTTAAATTCTTTATTTGTGGATTCATTTCCTGAGCTAATGATCTAAGTTATATTTAAGATGTCAAATTTTGATAGCCTATCAGTCACTAGGCCTCCAAAGAGTAACACCGTATTTCTCATGGACCACTCTTCAAAAAAATGAGAGTAGTATCAATGCAAAAGTACTAAATGCAATCACCTGTGCACTATCACCGGATGAATTTAAAAGAATTATATCCTGCGATACTGCAAAGCAAGCTTGGGATATATTAGAATTGACACATGAGGGTACATCAATTGTAAAAAAATCTAAAGCCCAACTCCTCACAACCAAATTTGAAGAAATTCATATGGAGGAAAATAAAATGTTTATGAACTTTTATACAAGATTAAATGATATTATAAACTCTATGTGGGGTCTTGGCGACAAAATCCTAGAAAGTAAAGTATGTGCAAAGATACTATGCTCACTTCCTGAACAGTTCAACTCTAAGGTAACCGTGATCTAGGAAATTCGTGATACGGACAATATGAGGGTAGAAGAACTAGTTGGTTCTTTACAAACCTATGAGTCAAACTTTAAAGCTCCTAAAGGTAAATCTATCACTCTTAAATCTTCTAAAAAAAACTCTGATTCTGAAGATGATATGGCTCTTTTAGCGAAAAAGTTTTACAAGATTTTTAAGAGTAAAAAGAGGGTTGATTTTCAAAAATCAAATGATAAGAAAAGATCAAATCCTAAATCTAAAACTTAGAAGTCTTTAAAAGATAGTCAATGTTACAACTGCCAAGAATATGGGCATTTAGTAAATAAATGTCCTAAAAAGGACAAACCCAAAAAGAAGGGTATGTTGGCTACTTGGGATGAATCGTCTGATTCTGAAGCTTCTTCTTAATCAAAAGATTCTAAAACCGAGTCGGGTAGTGAAGTTAAAGCCCTCATGAGTCTAGCCAAATTCACTTTTTCAGATCATGATGATTCAACTAGCGAAGAAAATCTGAATAGTGATTATTAAAATGAAGATGATCTTCAAGACGCTTACAATGCCTTATATAAGGAAAGTTGTAAAATTGCTATCAAACTTAAACTTCAAAAAGAAAAGTTTTTTAAACTCAAAGAATGTTTTGAATCTCTTGTTTTAGAAAAATCTCAAATTTCATATTGTTTTAAAAAATCAAAATGCGATTTAAAATTCAAAACCTCCCTGATTGAAAATCTGAAATCTGAAAATAAGAAACTTAAAAATGAAGTATCTTCTCTTCTGAGTTTAAAGGATACATGGAGGTATGCCCAAGGAGATCCAAAGTTAAAAAAACTTTTATCCGGATCTAGAAAATGTGGCGACAAATCTGGGTTAGGCTACAATAAAATGCTCCTCCTAAACAAAAGTGTACTCCTCCTAAGTTTGTGAAAAGAGAGTCCTTTAACTCAAAAGAGAAAAATACTAGTCAAGGTTTTTCTAAAAATATAAAGCTTTTCAAAAACCTAAAAGTAGCTATGTCAACTTCAAAAATCAGAATAGAAACCCACTAGCTGAAAAGATAGTTAATTTGCTTAAGGAGCTCTTAAAATCTAACTCAGTGGGTCATTCTTACAATTACAAAAACAAAAAGACTAACTATACTCCTAAACCCAAAACAGTTATGAAATGGGTTCCTAAGGTTACCTGCTTGGTTGCCCACACTGCTTTTAAAGCAACAAGTCATTCGAAGTGGTACCTTGATAGCGGGTGCTCCAGGCATATGACAGGCGACAAGGCTTTATTCACCAATCTTAAAGATATGACTGATGGGTCAGTTACTTTTGGTGATGGAAGCAATTACAAGATAATTGGTCAAGGTACGGTTCAACTTTATAATCTTCCCTTATTTAAGAATATTTTATATGCTGAGGGAGTAAAACACAACATGTAAAGCATATCTTAAATATGCGATAACAATCATAGTGTGAAATTTTCTAATCAATGTTGTGAAATTAAAAACAAAAAGGGTTCTGTAATATTAACTGGTCACAGAACTTCTGAAAACTGCTATATTGTAAGCGATGGTAGCTCATCTAATCAACAGTGTTACATGGTCCATACCGATGAGACAGAATTATGGCATAAACGCCTTGGACACGTACACTACCAAAATTTATACAGATTGAGCAAAGGAGAACTAATAAGAAGTCTACCTAAATTACAAAAAGTAGACAAAATAAGTGGTGAATGCCAATATGGCAAGAAAACAAGGAGCTCTCACAAAAAGGTGAACTCCAATGCCACATTAAGACCACTCGAGCTACTCCACATGGATCTTATAACACATACAAGGACGGAGAGTCGAGGTGGTAAAAAATACATCCTGGTAATTGTGGATGATTTTACTAGATTCACTTGAGTTACATTTTTAAGGGACAAATCCGAAACCCTTGATGAAGTGAAAAAGATCATCAAACGGATCCAGACTGAAAAAAGTTCTCAAGTCTATAAGATCCGTAGTAATCATGGATCTGAGTTCGAGAATAGCAATTTTGAAAAGTTCTGTAGCGATCAGGGAATATTGCATAAATTCTTTGCTCCCAAAACACCACAACAAAATGGAATTGTAGAGAGGAAAAATAAAGTGGCTCAAGAAATGGAATTAGGCTGAAGCAGTGAATACCGCCTGCTATATTATTAACCAGGTTTATACTTGTAAATCTAATAATAAAACAGCTTACGAACTTTGGTTTGATAAGAAGCCTACTGTCAAATACTTTTGAGTTTTTGGCAGCAAGTGCTATATTTTACGTGACCGTGAAAATTTGAGAAAGTTTGACACTAAGAGTGATGAAGGGATCCTTTTAGGATACTCTTTAAATAGTCGTGCATATCGTGTACTGAACAACAGGACTGGTGTGATTCAAGAGTCCATTAATGTGGCCATTGATGATCAATTGAATACACCTGCCCCAAGTTCAGATAATGATGAAGTTCTTTTAATTGACAAACCAGATACTTCATCAAATCAAGAAAACTCTGAACTGAGGACTGTCAAAGATCATCCAACCACACAAATTCTTGGAAACTCTCTCACTGGTGTGTGCACTTGTAGACAATTAGTAGACATATGTAATTATGTGTGCTTTACTTCCCAGATTAAACCAGCTAACGTAAAAGAAGCTCTTTATGACGAAAACTGGATAGTTGACATGCAGGAAGAACTTAATCAATTTGTTCGTAATGATGTCTGGTATCTCGTTCCTAGACCTAAAGATAAACACGTTATCGAAAAAAAATGGATTTTCAAAAATAAGTCTGATGAACTTGGAAATATAATTCGAAACAAAGCAAGACTGGTTATACAAGGGTACACTCAAATAGAAGGCATTGATTACAATGAAACTTTTGCCCCAGTTGCTCCCCTTGAATCAATCAGACTTTTTATATCCATTGCATGCTATAGAAAATTTAAGATTTATCAAATGGATGTAAAGAGTGCTTTTTTTGAATGACGATTTACATGAAGAGGTATATGTTGAACAACCTACAGGGTTTGAAGACCTTAAGTGTACTAATCACGTATACCGTCTTAAAAAGGCTCTCTATGGTCTAAAACAAGCTCCCAGAGCATGGTATGAGAAATTGACTAAGTTTTTACTTAGTAATAATTTTCAAATGGGCAGTATCGATAAGACGCTTTTTGTTAAGAAAAATAATAATGATGTTTTAATGGTTCAGATCTATGCTGATGATATTATTTATGGATCAACTTGTACTAACATGACTATTGAGTTTGCAGATTTAATGAAAGATGAGCATGGTTGGGGAATTACATTATTTCCTAGGGTTACAAGTAAAACAACAACCTGATGAAATTTTTATTTCTCAAACTAAGTATGCTTTGAACTTGCTTAAAATGTTCGGATTTAAGAATGGTAAGAATTTTGATACTCACATGAGTATATCTTTAAGACTCTCAAAAGACTCTACAAGTAAAGATGTAGATCCTAAATTGTATCGTAGCATGATTGGAAATTTGCTTTATTTAACTGCTAGTAGACCTGATATAGCTTTAAATGTTGGTATTTGTGCTAGATATCAGTCTAATCCTAAAGAATCTCATTTAACTGCTGTTAAGAGGATTGTTAGATATGTTGCAAGTTCTGTGCATTTGGGTCTTTGGTATCCATATGATACTAGTGTCTAGTTGGCTGGGTACACTAATGCTGATTAGGCTGGTAATATTGATGATAGAAAATCAACCAATGGTGGTTGTTTTTATATTGGAAATTAATTGGTTTCTTGGTTTAGCAAGAAGCAAAGTTCTATATCACTCTCAACTGCTAAGGCTGAATACATTGCAGCTGTAAATGCATATACTCAGCTTGTTTGGATGAAACGTATGTTAAGCGATTATGGAATTACACGGGACTCAATGGTTTTATATTGTGATAATTTCAGTGCAATAAATATTTTTGAAAACCCAATCCAACATTCACGTACTAAGCACATTGACATTAGGTATCATTACATTTGTGAATTAGTGGAAGAAAAAATAATAACTTTGGAATATATTCCTACCGAGACTCAACTTGTGGATATTTTCACTAAATCGCTTGACAAAAGTAGGTTTAATAAATTAAATTTTGATCTTGGTATGTGCAATTTAAATTGAATATTCTTGCATTATTGTATCATATTATATATATGTTTATTTGTCTTTTTGGTTGGATTTTTAAATTAGTTGTAAAATGCAATTTTTGGCCGATACTTGACCAGTCGTGAGTATACACAACTAGTCTTGGTACGATCGGTCGTGTATATCCACGACCAGTCGTGGAACTCGTGAAATCACTTTAAATTAGGGAAATGCTTCTTCTTCTTCATTTCCATTTCACTCCCCAACGAGCCTAAGCCCGATCGGTCGAACCCACCATCATTTTCCTTCGAGGTTAGTGGTTCTTTTGCATTTTTCTTATAGAATCTTGCTTATTGTATCTCATTTTTCACTTTTGTGCCCCTTATTTAGTCTTTCAGTGCAAGATTGGGGTTCTTCTTTTCAAAAATTTGATCTATCAAAACCCATTCCATATTTTTTGAATCTAGTTGTTTTCTTGTATCTGGTATTGCAAATAGATCCCAAAGGGAAAAAGAAATCTTCCCATGGTCCATCTTCTTCTAAATCAACTCCTATCACACAACGCCATCTTCGGTCTCCCGAAAATGATTCATCCGATGTACGGGATTTGCGTATGCGCAATGTCATCGTTGAACGTCCAATTGATCTTAACCACATTGCTCAATTTGGTATCCTACCTCTACTCTAATCTGTAGGTTGGGATAACATCTTACATTGAGGTGGGCCTGCATACCAGTCTATTGCTCAATCCATGTTAGCATGTCTCTCTGATTTTTCATATGAGAATTTAACATTTAAAATTGATACTAGAGAAGGTCTATTTGAAGTAGATCGACATTTAATAGCTGGTCTCATGAAAATCCCTGTTAATGATTAGGGTATTCCCATTCATAAATTATCTGAAAAACCCTCTAAATTAGAAAAACAGATGCTCACTAGAGATTTATGTAATATGGAAGTGCAATGGACCCATAAAGGAAATGCACTCCCCTTAAGGTATTTGTTACCCAGATACAGGGTTCTTCATAGAATCTTTATCTCAAATCTGTATCCGCGGTCTGGAAACAAAACAGAACTAACTGCCTTTATGGTTCGTGTTTTGCAGTGTGTCATTACTGGTGTAAAGATCTGTCTACCTTCTTTAATTTGTCATTCCATCATTTAGTTTCGAATCCATCCTGGTCATAGAGATCTTCCATTTGCCTATCTTATGACTGTTTTAGCTACTCACATGCTCATGGCTATGCCTGTTGGAGAGGCCCCTATTCATCATCTTATTTTTAACAATTCAAATATTAACAAGATGAAATTGGGATTGGCTCCTAGCCAAGTGGATGTTGGTGGTAGTGGTACTGAAGCTGGGAATGAAGCAGGAGATGCTGGCAATCTTCCTGATGATGTTGATATGAATGATATTTTCGATGAACTTGATTCAGATTCTGGAAATGATCCTGACTATGAGCCATCTGAGTTTGATGCTCGTCTTCGTGCTCTAGAGGAGAAGGTAGAGAATATGAATGTTGCCCATGATCTTCAGTTTAAATATATGCACAAATATCTTAGGCCCTTGAACAAGGGGATGCATAAACTTGATCCTACCATTCCTGCTCCATCTTCAGGATCTGATTGAATGATTTTAATTCTTGGTCTGTATTAACTTTCCTACTTATGTTGGATTGTGCACTTTAGTTGGTTTGCTGACTTTTTAGTTAAACTGGTAAATAGATTGTGAACTTTTACTTGCTTATATATTGTCGATTAAATCTATCTATTACTCCATCTTTTAATCCTTTACATTGTTTCTTCCTTTGTCATTTTGTGACAAAAAGGGGGAGAAGGCCTTTGGAAGCTCTTTTGGAAGCTTCTGGTTTGATTGCTTATGGATATGAGTAGTACTATAATACGTGTAGCAATCATTATATTTTTCATATGTGTGCTACTACTCAGGGGGAGTAAGTATATATGAATGTTGTGTGCTTGCGAGTTTATGACAACTAGTGCATAATTCTTTATTATGCATGTGGTGCTTCTCTTATTTTTATATGAGTGTGTTTTGTTACAAATTTAACAAAGGAGGAGATTGTAAGTGATATGGTCTCTTGCTCCTTTGATTGTCAAATTTTGTTGTGCCAAAACCTCTATCTGTGTCTTGTGTTTATATGTTGAGATATATATGATCAAGACACTGCATTACAATGGTTCAAGACATGTACGGTGCTCTGCTTCAAGAAATGAGAAGTCATGTACTTTAAGCATATATGTTCAAAGCTACATCGATAAGAAGAGTACATTTCATGACTTAAGTACATTTCAAGACTCAAGTACAACTCAAGATGAAGTTGAAGTTGAAGCTTTCGAAGATCTCAAGATCAAGCTACATCAAGATAGAGATCTCAAGCTTCATAAGGTTCAAAGGTCAACCTACATCTGAAAGAATGAAGTTCAATGTTCATACTTCATGTCCTAGGTATGATTGACCTTAGATTGACCTTAGTGTAGGTCATTTTGTATACATAATTCAAAATGAATCTATTTATATGAATTGGTCTGTTCTAAGACTAGTCCTGGACCTTGTTCGACTAATCCTAGCACCGGTTCGACCAGTCCAAGAAATTCCACGACCAGTCCTAAGTTGTTAAAGATTTTTAAATTTTTTTTATTACTCTACGACCAGTCCTGAAGACTGTTCGACCGGTCGTAGGGAGGTCACGACTCGACCTTTGACCAGTCCTAGAACTATGACTCAAACTCCAGCAACCAAGCCTGGTTGTCTACGACGAGTCCTGGGTCAGCTACGACCGGTCGTAGGTGGTCCACAACCAGTCGTAGACTCCCTAAGACTAGTCGTAGAACGGTTTTCAAAGATCGCGCTTAATAATTCAAAATGTGGTTGAAGCTATGACCAATCGAAGGGTTCTTAAGACTAGTCGTAGACGTGATCTTTTCATCTATAAATTGAACACGAATTTCAGAGTTTTTCATCGATTAATTTCAAGAAAATTCAAGCCTCCACTCTGAGATAAGTTTGTTCATTTTAAGCCACGCTGTGCATATTTAATATTCTTTTTGTTAGCTTTTCTTATTTGATTTTATTCCTATATTCCAATCTTATTTGAAAAGAGGAATTATTGTATTCCTTCTTCTTGGAATCAAAATCAAATAGAGCTACGCCCATTTGATTTAATTTAAAATCAATTAGAACTTAGAACCATTGTAAAGTGAGTATTGGACATTGAACGTTGATTCGAACATCTACTCTGATTGGTTCTACCGGGCTACTACAAAAAGGAGAAATTCAGGTATTTTACGTTTATGTAAAATTTCTATTCTTTTGGTTTTGTTTGAGATTCGCCAGAAAATCTCATTGTGTGGTTATCCGAGGAGAGCCAGAAAACTCAAAAAGTGTGAGTTTTTTTTATTGTGTAAGCCCAAGTTAAAAAGACACAATTGTGAAGGTTTTAGGTGAACCTATGAAACCTATTTTGTTAGTGAACGCTAATATCCCCTGTGTGAGGATATTAGGAGTGGAGTAGCATTTTGTGTGGCTATTATTGAACAGTTAGTGTACACACAGGCGAACCACTATAATTCTTTGCCTTGTGGTTTGAATGCTTGCTTAAGTTTTATATCTTTTATCATTCAGATGTGTGGAATGTATGTGTGGATGTGAATGTTGTAAAATTTACATTTCAAGCACAATGGGATTGTTATAATAATTTAGATTTAAATTCCTGCATTTTATTTCAATTCCTTGCCATTTATTTATTCCTCTCCAGTTTGAGTTTTTGATACAAAGGCCGTTCTAGAAATAAGGTTGTCCTGCCATAAACCCTTGGTTTTTATGGTATAAGGTTGTCCTTAGAATTGAATTTGTATCAACCTCTCAATTCTTATTTTTTGAGATTGCTTTTATTTCAGCATTGTGAATTGATTAATTTTATTTGGTTATCATATTCATTTATTCCGCTATTAAAGTTTTATTTTGGCATCATCCTATTCACCCCCCCCCCCCCCCCCTCTAGGACGTATAGCTAGGCCATTTCATTATACTCTCTCTCTCTCTATCTCTCTCTCTCTCTCTCTCTCTCTCTCAGTCTTTGAAAATTGACTTATTTTCTTTTTTTAATCTTTTTTATCTATGTTGATTTTTTTAATCTTTTCACATGCAAATCATTGATTTTTTATCTTTTTTTATAATAATGATATTTTAATTTTCTATTAAGCACTTTAGTTTATTTAAATTAAAATTTCATTTAATAAAAAATAATTTCTTCATGATGTAAAACATTTCCAAACATGAGATACGGGCAAATGTGTCAAATTAATAAATTTTAGACGTTTCAGATTTTTGTTAACAAACAGGTTGTTTCAAATTCAGTACTTACTTTTCAGACTTTAGCAATAGTTATCAAACATGTCACGCCCCAGACTCGAGGATCGGGCTCACAAAATTCCCGATCATTGAATTTAGTGCTGACAGCCTCCATAGTACCCTATTCTCGGCTCCTGACATCTATATACCAGGTTCCGACCCTGGGATCCTACAACGAGGATTTTCAATCATAAATTTGTTTCATAAGAAGCATAACCCACATGTCATAATCAGAAACATCACCACATATCCACTATGATAAAAAAAAAACTTTTGAGTACAAGGTACAAAAGGAAATATGATATAGAGATATCAAAAGGAAACACTAGAAGCTCAGATGCAGCTCCTGCCTCTGCTCAGCTACGACTGCGTCCTGGCGTCACCTGCACGCATCTATGATGCATAAGCTTATATAAAGCTTAGAGAGTGGTGTAAATATGTGCGCAATATAAGCGTGCTCAGAATGCACTATCAGAGTAATGCAAAAACATACTGGTAAATCCATGAACGCTATGTGGAAATGCTGGCAAGTGCATGAATGTGATCAGTCATACCAAAGTTATGCGATGCAAGGCCTACCTAGCCAAATATCAATGCAAGATGCAACACAAGCATGTCAGTCCTCATCTGAATCCACATAACAATTCAGCTCATCTCTGAAATATCATATATTAGTACAGTTCTCACTCTTGATAATCACTGGGGTCTAGTATACTCTACACTAGCTTGTCGCCCCATCTAAGCACGCAACTGGGTAAGTGGAAAAGACCTCACTATCCGCATGCCAATATCGGGCCTGGCCCAATGATAGAGGACACATTCCTCAAGTTGGTCAAACTCAACCTAACATTGCCCCCTCACTCAGGTGGGTAAGGTCACACCCTCTTCCAATCGACTACGACATAGTGAAAAATGCGGCCTACTGGTATACGGCCCTTGTACGCTCGTGTATCCACTCAGTCTCGACGTTGGAGCATCCTCCTAGTACCATAAGGGTTTGAGAACTTTTACCCAAGGACATCATTGCGCCCTGGTGCTTAGAACCAAGTATTTTCGATATCCAATCCTGCCATCCACGATATGCCTGCGGAGGTCATAACCCTGATGTCGCTAGGATACTCAGTAACCATATCTCACAATGCAAGACGGATGAGTCATATAATCCAGTCATGCATCAGTCCTATGCGTACCATGCGCTCATGTGGGACAACTCCGCCTATCAGAGAGTCCAATAAACAACCTGCCCAATGGCATAATGTTATGATTAATAACTCCTCACAACAAGCATACAGATGATGCATGTGGGTATGTATCATGATGCTATGTTAACACATACTCATATCGTAATCGATAATCGGCCTGTATATAAGGCGGGGTCCATAGAAGGACAGCAGATTTGATCTATAATATGAAGATCGGTCCTCAACAGTGGATATACCAAATCTGATACCACAGATTCTTTCATCTATGGTAAGGGGTGATGATGTATCCTTCCCCTATTATTGATGGGCCTGGATGGCCTACTCATATCAGGAATGGACCTAAGAATGAAGAGTAGGCTTCCTCGCTCGCTCTATCATGTAGTAAACTAGGCTTCTTAAGGGGGCCAATAAACATAACATGGACTCAATAGCTTAGACAATCTACAAGGCATGATGGAAGCATTAAGAATAATGGGGGCCTAATGGTTTGGGGTAAGCCCAAAGAGGTAGATCATGCTAATGTCAATGGGGGCCCAAAGAATTAGGATAGCCCAACAAGGTGAGGTGGATCATACTAATAATAGTAGGGGGCCCATCAATTTGGGTTAGCACACTAAGGGGGGATAAGAATGGTTCTAATCAATGGGCCCTAGGGAGGATCACAAGGTGGACATTTAAGCACCATTGCTTTTACAATGTGGACATTTAACCATCATTACTCCTAAGGCATGGCCTGCTAGAATCTATCCTATGATGGGGGCCCAAGGTCCTTATGCTAGCTAGGAGATGGATTGACATCATAGACATTATATATATATATATATATCTGTATTTATGTATGTATATATATCATGGTGGAATCACACATCACGGTTGGGCCTTATCTCATAGGCCTCATATGCACCACAATGGGCCTCATACAAGGGCCTCGTATATACCATATTGGGCCTCACACAAGGGCCTCATCATGTACATCATATTGGGCCTCACACAAGGGCCTCATGTGCATCATATTGATGCCTCAAACAAGGGCCTATGAGCTAGGCACAATGGATGGATAGTGTATGTAACACATACAATATAGTGGGCCTGATGGGGTAGCCCATATAGTCCAGAAAATGGATGAACAGTATGAATATACAATAAGGTGGGACTTAGAGGTCAGCCCTATGTCCAAAAAAATAGATGGACAGCGTGCTACAACACACACATCAAGGTGGGCCTGAACAGTTTAGGTGGACCTAGATCATACAGCAGGTGGGCACTACGTTTACACAACAGGTGGGCCCTGTGTTCATATAGCAGGTGGGCCCACCGTCCATGGCCAGACGGTGAGGATATATAACACATACAGCATGCTAGTACCACCATCCAACGAGCTGGACGGTGGAATACATAAATCATGGTGGGGTCCACATGGGGGTGTACACGAGTCGATCCGAGTCGAACTGGGCTCAACCCGGCCCGGCCCGGTCACCAGCCACACCCAACCTGAACTTGGCCCAGCCTGATCACCAGCCCAACATGTCCAGCCCGAATTCGGCCCAGTCAGTAATCGAGAGAGTTCAAGTAGAGTTTAGGCCAATTTTGGGCATGGTCCATCTACAAAGGGATAGACGGCGTACTCACTTCTCTGTCTCAAATGATTAGGATAAAGATTTAGGATATATATATATATAAACAGTCAAGTGGGGCCAGGTTAGGCCGAGTCGGGCTGAACTGGGACATATTTGTACTCAGCCCGAACTCAGTTTCGGGCTGAAGAAAATGGCTCGTTTAGGCCCGAACTCAGTTCCGAGTCGAGCTTTTTCAAGCCGAATCGAGCGAGTTAACTGGGCTAGCCCGGATTATATACAGCTTATCATGCCCCAAACTCGGAAAACGGGTTCACAAAATTTTCGATCACCGAATCCGGCGCTGACAACCTCTGTAGTACCCCATTCTCGGATTCCGACACTTACATGCCAGATTCCGATCCTGGGATCCTACAAGGAGGATTTTCAGTATGATTTTTTTTTGTAATGGAACATAACCACAAGCATAACCAAGTCACAAAACAACATCACTACATATCCACTATATCAAAAACTTTAAATACAATACGTATGAAAGGGAAATACAATATAATGAAAGTAACAGAAACTCCAGAAGCTCGGCTGTACGCTCCAAGCTCAACATTGTTGCAACCTAACGCCACCTGCACGCATCCATCGTGCATAAGCTTATAGAAAGCTTAGAGGGTGGTGAAAGTGTATGCAAGGCAAGTGCCAAGTGTACAATATCAGAGTAATGCAAAAATATACGGTAAGTCCATGAATGCTATCAGTTATACCAAAGCTATGTGATGCAAGGCATAAATGCTATCGGTCATACCAAGGCCAAGCGATGCGAGGCCTATGTAGACAAATATCATATGCGAGCGTGCCAATACTGATCAAGTACACTTATCAGTACAGTTCCTCTCTGGATATCACCGGGGTCTAGTACACTCACACTAACAGCCTCCTCCCTAGCTGCACAGCCAAGCAAGTGGAAGAGACCACACTATCCGCCTGACCAGTAATCTGTCAATACCTACCCGGCCCGTCGATAGTGAACTCATTTGCGAGCTGGTCAAACTCATGCAAGCTTATAGCCCCCTCACTCGGGCGGATAAGGCCACACCCCCTTCCAACCGACCACGACACAGTGAGAGACGCGGCCTACTGGTATTCGACACTCGGGCGCTCGTGTATCCACTCGGTCTAGACGTTGGAGCAACTCCTGGTACCAAAAAGGTCTTAGGATTTTCACCCAAGGACATCCTAAGTGCCCACAATGCTAGAGCCAATATTTTCAGTGTCCCATACGACCATCCGCGTTGTGCTTGTAAAGGCCACGGCCCCGATGTCGCTAGGGTGTGCAGTGAATCACGACACACAATGCGAAATGCATGAGTCACACCGTCAGTCATGCAACAATCTCGCGTGTACCACGCGCTCATGTGGGGCACTCCGTCTCATAAGGAGTCCCGTAAATGTCTCAGCCCAACGGCTTATGCTATGATCAAACATTCCTCATATCAAGCATACATATGATGCATATGCGCATGAATCATGGAAGTGTACTAAGCATGTTATAAAGTAATGAACTATCCTTACACCAAAGATGGGCCTAGACGGCCTACACATAACCAGTATGGGCCTACCAATGGGCCCAAGGGAGAGTCATAATGCGGAATTTAACCAACATTATTACAATGTGGACGTCAAACCGACATTGCTCCCAAGGCATGGCCCGCCATAAAACATCATTACACAAACCATGGGGGAATCACACATTGCAATGGACCCTAAGGACATCCCGTTGGGCCTCGACCCATGGGCCTTGGATACATCAAATGGGCCGCATCATATGGGCCATATATAAATCAAGTGGGCCACATCAATGGGCCTTATGTACATTGCAATGGGCCACAACCCCTGGGCCTTGAAATACATTATAATGGGCCTCATAACATGGGCCTTACATTCACATCGAGGTGAGCCTCAACAACGGCCTCATACACATCAAGGTGGGCCTCAACAACGGGCCATAAACATGACAAGATGGGCCTAATCACTTAAGCCCTCTATATATACCATGGTGGGGTCCACTTGAACTATAGATCTGTCTTATTTTTAGTCTCAAGCCTGCAAAATGAGCTTTCAAAATGGTTGGACAGTTTGGATGCAACACAAGCATCATGGTGGGTGCCATAAAGGCCCACCATCATGTATACATTATATAATATAATATATAAATGATATAAATAATATATATAATATATACAATATAATATATATATATATATATACATACATATATATATACACATATATATATTACAGATGCAGCCCACACGTGGGGTGGATCCCATATAGATGGACGGCATGGATGAAACATATACCACATGGTGGGGTCCCCCTGCCATCCAGCAGCTAGACGACATTAATAAAACACATACATCTAGGTGGGTTCCACTGTCCACAGCAGTGGACAGTGTGGATAAAACGCATACATCACTGTGGGTACCACGTGGGGCCCATAATAATGCTTATTCGCCGTCCAACCCGTTGATGAAGAGTAAAAACAAATTTCATATAGATTCAAAACCTCTGCAACCCAAAAAGGGTTTCAATGGAAGACGTTCAAACTCCCACTGTTTCCTGCCGTGTGGGCCACCTGAGCATCAGATCGGCATGATCTTTGGAGGGGCCCCACTTCAGGGAGGGTCCCACCAAATGAATGGGGTGGAGGATGAATAAACATCATGGTGGGGCCCATGGCTGGGGCCGTGGGTCCCTGCCCGTTCGCCCACGGCGCAGGACGCCTGCTCGTCCTCTAGTGGTGTCAGCGACAGTAGCAAGCGCTGCTGCCTTTCTTATTTTTTTTTAAAAACCCTTTTTTTTAGGTTTTTCACATGTGGGGCCCACATCATGAGGATCCACCCCGCCCACTGGATTGCATGGCCCGGTACCGTCCAAAGGAGCCCAATATCCAGTATGTTTTGGTGTACCGAAGCATCGGGGTGAGTTTTAACTGTGAAAACCACCATTTGCTATGCTATGGCCCACCAGAACCTCGGATCAGCTTCATCTTTCGGCTCAACGCCTAAAATGAGTTGTTAAATAGGATGGACGGCATGGATTGAACTCATATATCAATGTGGAACTTGTATGAGTGGCCCACCCAAAAGTCCTTTTTTAAAAAAAAATAAAAAAAAAACATAAACTGTTTGCTGTGAGTACACAACACTGCCCGTTCACACTTCATTTGTAAATGTCCAGCGTCCACAGTTTGTACACAATTAAGGTGGGTCCCATAGGGACGTGGCCCACTAAATAAATTGGATATTTGTGTTTTCCCATCTCCCTAAGGTAGGACCCGCATGGTTTGAACGGTGTAGATCCTACACGTCCATCAAATGGGTCCCACGAAGGTGGATGTCTTGGATAAAATGCATTCATCAAGGGGCCAACAACAAGGGGAAAGAGGGAGAGAAAGAAAGAGATCGAGTGATGGAGGGACCCCGGCACTATGGGCCCTCCCTTCCGTGATTTACAACGTACATCAAGTGGGTCCCATTACATATCGGCCCACCGATCAAAATCAACGATGAAGATCCTTTCTCCACCGAAATGAAAGGTCTAGATGACCCTATCTATGCAAGGAAAATAAACATCATGATGGGGTCCATGGAGAATGGCCCCATCATGGAATGATCATGAGAATCAAGGTGGGCCATCGGCCACACCTAGGGTCTAAAGTGAGATCCACACTATTGATCGGTAGGCCTTGCTTGGCCCATCATAAAAATATGAAAACTAGCCTATAAGAGCACCCACCGTTTGATCTTCTCGGTCCGTTGGAAAGCCGACCTCCTTGTGTCTCAGTTTGATGGTGAAAGATGAGGTTTGAATGGCTAGGATGATGGGTTTTGGAATGGGAAGTGGGCCACACACACTCACTTTCTCACCTTAGAAATGCTTGGACGTCCACATTTTTCTCTCTTAGTGTTGCTTGGAAAATGTGAAGAGAGAGAGAGAGAGAGGGTTGTAAGGAGAGGTGATGGTTGATGGAGTGATGTGTGAAGTGATGGTGTACTTGACATGTATGGGTGTCTAACAGAGAGGGTGAGAGAGAGTTGACTTGGTGGTTGCTTGACTTGTGGAGAAAAAAAGCATGGGTGTTTTGTACTTGAGATGAGATGATTGATTGATGGGACATGTTGTAGAGATTCTCTTGGGATTGCAAACGCGTGGCATTTTCTTCAAAATAAATGCCGGCTCACATCTCTTTCCCAGGGTATCAGATCAGTGCGCGAGACAAGGAATCGGAACAGCGGCGACGGTGCGGTCCCAATGGTACAAGTCTCCGATTAAGCCTACTCAAATCTATGCGATACGACTTAGGGTTGTGCGCAAATATCGATTACAGGTCACGGATTGCCGAAATTCGACGAGAATGATCGCGGGAGTCGACGGAACAGTACGGACTATAATACGGGTCTTACAGCTCTCCCCACCTAATAAAAATTTTGAACTCAAAATTTATACTGTCATCGCAACTAACCATAACTATAGGGGAATAAGGAACATAACATCATATATAGTCAAAACACAACATATCATCATAATCAAATACCTAAGGGATGGGAATGACGCCCACGAATCTCAAGCTTTAACTCCCAAGATGCATCATTCATGAGCAATCTAGCAAGACGGTGTAGGGGCCAAGTCACACGAATCGTCGACGATTGCTCCTAATGACTGAGGGTCCTGCTGGGTGGCATAAAATTTATCCTGGGCCTGCTGGGGAGGTGTAGGTCCCCTCTGAGGTCTCTGCTGCTGCAGGGGAGGTCCCGGAGGCTGGTGCTGTAATCGCTACTGCGGCTGTGGTGGCTGTCGTGGAGGTGGATGTGTTGCCCTTGGCTGCTGATGCTGTGGATGGGGACACTCGTGCACTCGATGTCCTGTCCTACCGCAACCAAAGAAGGTACCTGCGAACGGTCCCGAAGGTGGTGCTGGGGGCACTGCTGGTGCTCAGAATGCTGGGCGGGTCGTGCGTCGGTGCTGTGAATGATGCTGCTGCGACTGGGAGCTACTAGAAGGCTCCTTCCTCTTCCGATATCCCCTCAGGTCATGGGCTCTCTGCAAACTGGCCCAATCTGACTCGTAGATCTGGGCCCTCTCCATGATCTGCTCAAATGTCGAAAGCATGTGTCCGATCACACGGATCCTGAGGGCAGGACGTAAGTCGTTCTTAAAATGGTGGGCCTTCCGCCCCTCATCATCAACAAGGTATGTCGCGAATCTCGACAGCGCGACGAAACCTGCCTCATACTAGGACACCGTCATGTCTCCATGGACCAAAGTCTCAAACTTTAATGCGCACTGCTGTCGCACATGCTCGGGAAAGAACTTTCAGTCAAACCGGTCTACAAAGTCCTCCCAGGTCCACTCAAAATAAGTCGCTACCGATCGAGTGACAGATGCCCACCAATGCTGAGCCTCACCCTATAGAAGGAATAAAGCTAGTGGAACTCGGTGCTGGGTCGTACATCTCATAGTGTCAAATATCTTCTCCACCTCGGAGCACCATATCTCTGCTGCAGTAGGGTCTGGCTCACCCCAGAAATGAGGAGGATCGTGCTGTCAAAATTTCATGAGAAGGGCGCTCACACGCTCCTGCTCGGCCTCGGCTGGTGTAACAGTGGGACGCCTGCTCTGCCCCTGAAGAATAGCGGTCATCGCCTGAAGCATCTGCTGCACCTTGGTGGCACTCAAAGGTACGGTCGGATCTGCATTGGTCTCAGGTAAAGGAGTGGCATCCTCGGGCTGGAAAGCAGGAATATCCAGTGGTGGAGCGGAAGTCGCAGGTAGTGGAGCGGGATTCGCTCGGGTCGCTCTTCTAGCCATTACGTCCTATAGGAAGGAACAAGGGCCTATCAGCCTTGAGAATTCTCAAAGGCATAAACGTTAAGGGTCTATGTCAGAAAATCGCTAAGTTATTTGTACTCAGAACCTATCCACTTTAAGTTCATAGTAGATATGTGATGTGATCTCAGGTATTCCTAAGTTATACTCTGATACCAACTTCTGTCATGCCCCAAACTCGGAACACAGGTTCACAAAATTCTTGATCACCGAATTCGGCGCTAACAGCCTTCGTAGTACCCCATTCTCGGATTCCGGCACTTACATGCCAGATTCCGATCCTGGGATCCTACAATGAGGATTTTTAGTATGAATTTTTTTATAATGGAGCATAACCACAAGCATAACCAAGTCACAAAACAACATCACTACATATCCACTATATCAAAAACTTTAAGTACAATGCGTATGAAAGGAAAATACAATATAATGAAAGTAACAGAAACTCCAGAAGCTCGGCTGCACACTCTAAGCTCAACGCTGCTGCAACCTAACGCCACCTGCACACATCCATCGTGCATAAGCTTATAAAAAGCTTAGAGGGTGGTGAAAGTGTGTGCAAGGCGAGTGCCAAGTGTATAATATCAGAGTAATGCAGAAATATATGGTAAGTCCATGAATGCTATCAGTTATACCAAAGCTATGTGATGCAAGGCATGAATGCTATTGGCCATACCAAGGCCAAGCGATGTGAGGCCTATGTAGCCAAATGTCATATGCGAGATGCAAAACAAGCGTGCCAATACTAATCAAGTACACATATCAGTACACTTCCTCTCTGGATATCATCGGGGTCTAGTACACTCACACTGACTGCCTCCTCCCTAGCTGCACAGCCAAGCAAGTGGAAGAGACCACACTATCCGCCTAACCAGTAGTCTGTCAATACCTACCCGGCCCGTCGATAGCGGACTCATTTGCAAGCTGGTCAAACTCATCCAAGCTTATAGCCCCCTCACTCGGGCAGATAAGGCCACACCCCCTTCCAACTGACCACGACATAGTGGGAGACGCGGCCTACTGGTATTCGGCACTCGGGCGCTCATGTATCCACTCTGTCTAGACATTGGAGCAACTCTTGGTACCAAAAAGGTTCTAGAATTTTCACCTAAGGACATCCTAAGTGCCCACAATGCTAGAGCCAATATTTTCAGTATCTCATACGACCATCCACGATGTGCCTGTGGAGGCCACAGCCCCGATGTCGCTAGGGTGTGTAGTGAATCACGACACACAATGCGAAATGCATGAGTCACATCGTCAGTCATGCAGCAATCTCGCGCATACCACGCGCTCATGTGGGGCACTCCGTCTCATAAGGAGTCCCATAAATGTCTCAACCCAACGGCTTATGCTATGATCAAATATTCCTCATATCAAGCATACATATGATGCATATGCGCATGAATCATGGAAGTGTACTAAGTATGTTATAAAGTAATGAACTATCTTTACACCGAAGATGGGCCTAGACGGCCTACACATAACCAGTATGGACCTACCAATGGGCCCAAGGGAGAGTCATAATGCGAACATTTAACCAACATTATTACAATGTGGACGTCAAACTGACATTGCTCCCAAGGTATGGCCCGCCATAAAACATCATTACACAAACCATGGGGGAATCACACATTGCAATGGACCCTAAGGACATCCCGTTGGGCCTCGACCCATGGGCCTTGGATACATCAAATGGGCCGCATCATATGGGCCTTATATAGATCAAGTGGGACACATCAATGGGCCTTATGTACATTGCAATGGGCCACAACCCTTAGGCCTTGAAATACATCACAATGGGCCTCATAACATGGGCCTTACATTCACATCAAGGTGGGCCTCAACAATGGCCTCATACACATCAAGGTGGGCCTCAACAACGGGCCATAAACATGACAAGATGGGCCTAATCACTTGGGCCCTATACATATAACATGGTGGGGTCCACTTGAACTATAGATCTATCTTATTTTTAGTCTCAAGCCTGCAAAATGAGCTTTCAAAATGGTTGGACAGTTTGGATGCAACACAAGCATCATGGTGGGTGCCATAAAGGCCCACCATCATGTATACATTATATAATATAATATATAAATGATATATACAATATATATAATATATACAATATAATATATACATACACACACACACACACACACACACACACATATATATATATATTACAGGTGCAGCCCACATGTGGGGTGGATCCCATATAAATGGACGGCATGGATGAAACATATACCACATGGTGGGGTCCCCCTGCCGTCCAGCAGCTGGACGGCATTGATAAAACACATACATCTAGGTTGGTTCCACCGTCCACAACAGTGGATGGTGTGAATAAAACGCATAGATCACTGTGGGTACCACGTGTGGCCCACCATAATGCTTATTCGTCGTCCAACCCGTTGACATGGTCACACAGACCCGAATGAAGAGTAAAAATAAATTTCATATTGATTCAAAACCTTTGCAACCCAAAAAGGGTTTCAATGGAAGACGTTCAAACTCCCACTGTTTCCTTCTGTGTGGGCCACCTGAGCGTCAGATCGGCTTGATCTTTGGAGGGGGCCCACTTCAGGGAGCGTCCCACCAAATGAATGGGGTGGATGATGAACAAACATCATGGTGGGGCCCATGGCTGGGGCCGTGGGTCCTTGCCCATTCTCCCCTGGCGCAGGACACCTGCGCGTCCTCTAGTGGTGTCAGCGGTAGCAGCAGGCGCTGCTGCGTTGCTTCTTATTATTTTTTTTGAAAATCCTTTTTTTAGGTTTTTCACATGTGGGACCCACATCGTGAGGATCCACCCCACCCATTGGATTGCATGGCCTGGTACCATCCAAAGGAGCCCAATATCCAGTATGTTTTGGTGTACCGAAGCATCAAGATGAGTTTTAACAGTGAAAACCACCATTTGCTATGCTATGGCCCACCAAAACCTCGGATCAGCTTCATCTTTTGACTCAACGCCTAAAATGAGTTGTTAAAGAGGATGGACGGCATGGATTGAACTCATATATCAACGTGGAACCTGTATGAGTGGCCCACCCAAAAGTCCTTTTTAAAAAAAAAACAAAAAACATAAATTGTTTGTTGTGAGTACATAACACTGCCCGTTCACTCTTCATTTGTAAATGTCCAGCATCCCTGGACGCTGGGCAGTTTGCACGCAATTAAGGTGGGTCCCACAGGGATGTGGCCCACTAAAGAAATTGGATATTTGTGTTTTCCCATCTCCCTAAGGTAGGACCCACATGGTTTGAATAGATCCTACATGTCCATCAAGTGGGTCCCACGAAGGGGGGGACCCCAGCACTATGGGCCCTACCTTCCGTGATTTACGACATATATCAAGTAGGTCTCATTACATATGGGCTCACCGATCAAAATCAATGGTGGAGATCCTTTCTCCACTGAAATGAAAGGTCTAGATGACCCTATCCATGCAAGGAAAATAAACATCATGATGGGGTCCATGGAAAATGGCCCCATCATGGAATGATCATGAGAATCAAGGTGGGCCATCGGCTACACCTAGGGTCCAAAGTGAGATCCACACCATTGATCGGTAGGCCTTGCTTGGCCCATCATAAAAATATGAAAACTAGCCTATAGGAGCACCCACCATTTGATCATCTCAGTCTGTTGGAAAGCTGACCTCCTTATGTCTCACTTTGATGGTAGAAGATGAGGTTTGAATGGCTAGGATGATGGGTTTTGGAATGGGAAGTGGGCCACACACACTCACTTTCTCACCTTAGAAAAGCTTGGACGTCCACATTTTTTTCTCTTAGTGTTGCTTGGAAAATGTGAAGAGAGAGAGAGAGAGGGTTGTAAGGAGAGGTGATGGTTGATGGAGTGATGGGTGAATGATAGTGTACTTGACATGTATGGGTGTGTAAGAGAGAGGGTGAGAGAGAGTTGACTTGGTGGTTGCTTGACTTGTGGAGAAAGAAAGCATTGGGGCTTTGTACTTAACATGAGATGATTGATTGATGGATGGGTTGATTTATTGATGGGACATGTTGTAGAGATTCTCTTGGGATTACAAACGCGCGGCATTTTCTTCGAAATAAACGCCGGCTCACATCTCTTAGTCAAGGTATCGGATCAGTGCGCGAGAAGCGGCATCGGAACCGCGGCGACGGTGCGGTCGCAATGGTACAAGTCTCTAATTAAGCTGACTCAAATCTACGGGATATGACTTATGGTCGTACGCAAACGTCGATTATAGGTCGCGGATTGCCGAAATTTGATAAGAAGGATCACGGGAGTCGACGGAATAGTACGGACTAGGATACGGGTCTTACATAGCCCTAGGTCCACATCCCATGTGGACTGCCTGGATAAGACATGTACATCATGTGGGTCCCAAGGTCAGACGAACAGCGTGGATGTAAAGTACATACATTGAGGTGGGTCCCACCGTCTAAAGGATGGACGGTGCTGATACAACACATGCATCATGCCAAGGCCCACCGTCCAGCAAGCTGGACGGTGCTGGGTACACACGTACAGGGTGAGCCCTAAAGATGGATGGCATGGGAGGCAAATACATCAGGTGGGACCACACATGTGGCCCACCAAAGCTTTGAATAAAGCTGATATTTGTATTTTCACTCCGTCCAAGGGTGCTGGACAGTCCAGCCAGCTGTTGGATGTCAGCAAGGTGGGCCCCACGAGCGGTCGGCATGGATGAAACATATACATCATGCAAGGGGTCCACGTGGGTAGGCCACCCATCCAAAAAATTAGGCTGATCCTTGAGTTTTCCCTCATCCAGATTGGCCCGAAAATGGGCAGCAAGGGATGTGCGGGCATCCCATGTTTGGACAGCAACATACATCAGGTGGGCCATCATGCAAGGGATCAAGAGAGAGAGAGAAAGGGAAAAATGTGTGATGGAGGAGCCCCGCCACTATGGGTCCCTCAATACATGCATTTATATACATCATATATTCATAGATCAAGATGGGTCCATGCATTGCATGGCCCTATAAAAAAAATCTGAGGTGAGAATGTCATCCCCACCATAAAATCAAGGTCTAGGTGACCCATCAAGGCTATGGATTAAATCAAAATATCATGATGGGGTCCATGGAGAATGGCCCCATCATGGATCATGCATGCATCAAGGATGGGCCATTGGCCACATCCAAGGGATCAAATAAGATCTTCACCATTGATTGGTGGGTCATACATGCTCCCATGCAATAAAAACCAAAGATCTAAGAAAGGAAAGAAAGATCTACTCCTAAACATGACCCACCTTGGATCTTTAACTTCTTCTTCCACCTTAGGGTCCTAGAGCTTCAAAGGAATGAGTTTCAATGATTAAGATGGCTTGGGAAATGGTTGGATTAGGAGGGAAGGAGGGTGAAGATGGCTGGATTTTGGAGATGGGTTGGGACGTCCAAGGGATTGCAATGGAGGAGAAATGAAGAGAAAGAGGGAGGGAGGGAGATGAGAGAGAGAGAGAGAGAGAGAGAGAGAGAGAGACCTAGCCTCTCTTAGCTAGGCAATCATGAGATGTAAGGCAATAATGACAAGCATGGCTAGCTAGCCATCATTGCTTTGTAAGAACCATGAGGCTAGGGGCTAGTGTAAGGTGATGTCACCCCTAGGGTGACATCATCCTAATGATGAGTTTTTCTAGGAAAAAGTAACAACTGGGATAGGTGGGTCCCGCAATCAAGCGATTAATGGCTGGGATAATCGCGGGCCGGATCTTACAATCTAAGCGTCAGATTGGCACACTAGACATGGCGTCAGAAACGTGGCGATGGCACAGTCGCAATGGCATAGGTCTCGGGTCAAGCCAACTCGAGTTGACAAGTTACAACTTAGGGTCGTACAAAAATGCTAACTACATGTCGCGGGTTGCTGAAATTCGACCGGGAGGATTGCGGGATCCGACAGAACAGAATAGTCACTAGGAAACAGGCCTGACAAAACAAGTTTTTTGACTTCAGATTCAAACTTCATATTCAGTTTTAAATTCAAGGTTTAGATTTCATATTTAGGCTTTAGACTTCAGATTTAACAAACGAGGCCTAAGGCTTATTTGGATTCATGAATTGTGTTGTATCATATAGTAAATGCATAGTAATGATGATTTTAGAGGGTTATTAGCATATTAAGATGTATTACATCTGTCATCTACCTGTGTCCCTCATTCAGTGGCTCTTCCATAGTCTCAAGGGCATTACTAGTCTTTGGTCTCATTTTAGCAACCATACATATTGTTTTAATGAAAAATTTTGATTTAGCACACCGCATCTCAATGGATGTGTCAGAAAATAATGTTGTTGTTCAATCCGGACACGTGTAACAAATGGCCCAATTTCGATGAAATGTGTGTGATTAGATTATGCGTCAGGTGTGCCAGAGTTGAATTCGATTCGAATTGAACTGAACGCTTATGACTCCAGGTGTTGAACTAGCCAAATTAAGACCAGATCTATGAAGATTGGCCTGACTATTCAACCACCAATTGTTGTCGTTATAACGCAATTTTAAAAGGGAAGGGGTAGTCCTTCTGAATGAGATCATGTGTCTTGAAGACAGAGACTTTTCTTTCAATGGTGATAAATTAAACTAAATTTTTCAATAAAACAATAAACGATATATGAAAATAAGGCTGGATCACCAATTTTATTGATTTGCATACTAGAGCAGTAAGTGAAAAAGAAAATAGCTAAGAAGATGAAAGAATAAAATACTTATGGTGGCATGTAAGGATTTAATAATCTAGGGATCCAATCATATGTACGTACTGTGGTGATGCATTGGACAACAACAAAATTAAGCTAAGACTAATTGCTCCAGACTTACTGCAACGTGGCTAGACAGAAGTAGAGGAACCAAGCTAAGGAGCTAAATTAATAATTATCCATGAACAACGAAATGGATAAGCACCGTAAAGTTGAAATGATTTATTAATTTATGTTATCG
This sequence comes from Magnolia sinica, assembly GCF_029962835.1. NCBI lineage: Eukaryota > Viridiplantae > Streptophyta > Magnoliopsida > Magnoliales > Magnoliaceae > Magnolia > Magnolia sinica. The sequence continues at coordinate 44,039,373 of NC_080577.1, read as the reverse complement.
AGGACCTAGAATTCTCCTTCTAGTGTTGCTTTTAGAGACTTCTAAGGGGCGGTGTATTGAGTGTTAAATATTACATATTTATCCTCTCAATTACATTAGCTTTCCTGCAATTTAATGTTAATGTGATATAATTATATATGTTTCCTATATGAAATATGATTTTGGATCTAAAGATAAATATGTGCTTAAAAGGGAAGAATTATAGCTCAAAAGAAGATAATGAAAAATTAGATATTTGGAGGACATTAATAAAGAATTCACATGCAAAAAATTCAAGAAAATCAAGGACAAAGTAAAGAAAAAAGTTTGGCAAAATCATAAAGAGTAATAATAGAAATAACAGACTGTTTAGTCCCAATTGAGGTTGGTTCAGTCTGACTAAATGTATATAGAATAGTCTAGTAAGAAACACTAATTTTCATAGATAATTCGGCTCAACACTTAGGATCAACCGAAGTCAGATTCGGTGCGATCGAAGGTGAGTTCGGTGTGACCTAAGGGAGACAGAGACTTCAGATAAATATAAGAGAAATTTGGCTACAATCAAGGACTAATTCGGTGTGACCGAAGTGATGTTCGGTATGACCGAAGCATAATAAAGTGTGTAAATTTGAAGTCAATTCCAAGTCGATGTGGATTTTTCCTATTTAAAGGAGTGTTTTAAGCTTTCCAAAGTACAAATTAGGGCTTGAGGAGAAAGTCTAGCGGTGGCAGAGCTTCTACGGAGCCGTTATTCTTCTTCTTCCCTTCAAATCTAATTTGTCTCTCTAGTTTTCTTTTATTTTTCTTATAAATGTTAACCATGTTATGCTAATCTCTTAGCTAAAGATAATGGATGAAGCTTGTAGTTCAATTTTAGTATTTAATTTATTTAATTTAATAACATTATTTTGAATGATGATAGTAAATTGATTTGATTTAGATTTACTTTAAAGTCTTTGAGTTATTTATTTCTGAATTTACTTTCGCCTCCAGGTACAATGAATGCTCTGATTTAATAATTGTTTAGCCCGAATTAAGGAATGATTTAATCTATATAATTAATTAATCTATTAATGCCTAAGGGTGCTTTAGACACTTTTAATTCCTTGTGATTGAGATCTGAGTTCTTCATGATAGAATTATTTAATTGAAATCATATTCTTATTAGTATTAATGAATGATTTAACCCCTTTATCTTTCAATTGTATAGGATAGGCCTTTGATTCCAATTAAATTATGCATTGAATCGGTAAATTGGATATTAGGATTTCCATGATTTGATTCTTGGATACTTAATGTTTTATTTTTATTATTTTAAAATCTTTTTAACTCATTGAATTAAAAACTCAAACCAACTTGTTAGATTTAGATTAGTCTAGGTCGTGTTCCCCATTCCTTGTGGATTCAACCACAGTCTCACCAAGTTATTAGCACAGCGCAAGCCTACACTTGGGGTTGTCAAACCTTGGATTCAATCACAGTGGCCATGCGTAAGGTTCCGTAACTTATGCATGAATCTCCCGATTGTATAATTGTCTTATCTTACTAGGATTCGGATTATTTACTGGGTTGTGCCATCGTATGTGATCTACTTTTATTTTTGGATGACTTTTTGTTATTCGCTCCTAATTTCTTATGACTTTTGAGAAAGTCTTAGATGTCCCTTCAAAATTTAAGTTTATCCAGGATAGCCATTGTGCATGCTGCCTGCAAAGGATTTGACAATGGCATGTCTGTTTAGAAACTTCTTTGACACCCTAAGGGTTGCATGTGTCCTGCATACATCACTCACATGCCATATAAGAGATAGCCGCCTTTTTAGTTCCTACTCGTGAGTATAATTCTGAGCAATTGGCTCTTTTAGAAGGCTACGTGTCCTCAGTTGATAAGCACTAGTAGTCTCTCTTCACGCAAATACATTTCTCTCCTATCTATCATACAAGTGTTCCAACATATGATGACTTCTCATTGGCTAATGTAGACTGCATTGGGCTAGGTGTAAACAACAGTTACCACTTATTAATCATCGAGTTTCTTAGTCTATGATTAGTAAAGAAATCAGGTCAATAATTTATAAGGCATCTATTTCATACAACTCCATCATGTATATGGTAAAAATTAAAATATTTTTAAGGGATTTTATAAGTTCAGCTTGACAGGAGAACATTATGAGTTTTAAAATTTGAAGAGTCACTTCATTTTTCATTTGATTTCATCATTAATCCAGGGGCAATCTGTAATGACCCGAAAAATTTTGTGCCAAGACCCGAGTACTACCTCTATTCTTTCCTTAGTAGCTTATTGGGGTAATTAGCGTTAAACTCGATTGCTTGTGAATTTTGCATCAATCACTTCAAATTTGATCTGCATGACTCAAAACTTGTAGATTAGTTAGCGCTAGGTTACTCTGAAATCTGGGATTCATCGCTAAATCCAGTTGTTCTTAAGAATTTTTAGAAGCTCTGGATCGGACCTGGACCGCGCGTCGAAAGTCCGATAGCGATGATCTTAGGCTGTTGCGGTCACCATGTTGGACTTAACCATCACCTCAAAAATCAGTCCAGATGATATTCTGGGTCAATTTGATTGAGTCCGGAGTGAAGAGTGTGAGAACGGTTGGATATTAAATAAGGTTTTATGAAATCTGAGTCGTGTCGCTTGCGCGACGATTTTAAGCAATTTGACCGTTGGATTCTGACCCAATTTCACCCTCTGATCAGGAAAGGTGGCCCAGGCACGTCCTAGTGCTTGTGGTCCTGATCGAGTTTCGGTGACCGTTGTTTTGAGTGTGGTCCGCCACGGCTGATCTGAAGATCCGATCGGTACGAAAACTCAGCTTGACCTAGATCCATGGTCAGTGAGCTTAAGTCCGACCTTTCGTGGTAATAGGCCCACCGGAAGTGCTCCGTTGGATCGAGAGAGGCCTGTTTTGGTTATACCCTAAGTATACCTTGGCCCTGGGGTTATTTTCATCAAAGTTAGGCCTATTTATAGACCTTAAAACCCTAGCTCTCTTTTCCATACGAATTTCCTAACCCTAGCTAAGAAAGAGAGAGGAAAAGAGAGAGAAAGTGAGAGAGAAGTTGGTGAATCATCTTAGATTCTTTCCTGTTCTTCTTCATCCTTAAACCTTCACTTTTGAAACGTTATTCCGGCGATTCTGAGTTCATCTTTGGGTAAGTTAACCTAACCTTAATCTGTTTTAGAGCTTAGAATGGTCTTTGTGTTGTTGTAGCTCATTTTTATTCTTGCCTTAGGTTGTCTTGTCGCCGTTGACGAAGACATATCGTCTGAATCAGTTCGGTGCTCTATTTCTGGATTAAGGTGCGGACTTTAATCGTATAGGTTATGGTTTTCAAGGCTTTCAATGCCAGTGAATGGTTTATTCTTGTTATGGATGAGATTTCACATGCCAAATACTATGTTTATTTTGCGTTCCTGATATGCATGTGATATATTGAGATTTGTGTATTCTACGTGTATGTATAAAGTACCGTATACGTATAAAATATGAACCTGTGTTTGCCATGATTATTTGTCGTGTATTTATGCTAGATGTATGTGCGACAACTCCTTGGTAAAAGGAATTGTCCAAATGCGTGTATTTCAACATACGTCATGTATGTTGTATTATGTATTCTAAGTGTTTGTAGAAATGTCTGAATGATCTAAAGTGTGATATATCAACCTAGTATGGGCGTTGAGAAGCGATTCTCAGCTCTCCCACTAGTGTGTATGATTTCCTTCATGAAAGTTACATTCCTTGTTGTTTAATTTCAAGTCTTACTTATGTGAAATTCCATGTTAAGTGGATATTCTTCAAATACTTACATACTACATGATTTGAGTCGTTGTTCCATTACTATTCTAAATTGTAGATATCAATATCTGTTATAGTGGAATGTGTTTGGGACTATGAATAGTCCAGGAAATCGGTAATCGGCCTTAAGTTCGTGGCTGAGGTTGCTTTTGCCACGAAGGACGTGATTAGACAAACCCGAGTCGTATTAGAGTTGTCGGCAGTGGTTTGGCCACACGGAGTGTTTGCGCACTCTATGTCATTCAACCCAACGTGCGCTCGTGCTAGTCGAGTTCGTCAAGTAACCCGATTGTCCAATGTATGTTCACCATGTATGGACGTTACTGTTTGAATCTAGGGTACCGAACTTACCAATGAAATCCTGTAACCATGGTACCTGAATCTGCTAAGACTCATGAGCCGGACATGGTGGTATGGAACACCGTGGTCGAGCTGTCGGCCTACGCTGGGGTGATGAGCCTCCCTATAGTGACCAGTGAGTAACCAAACTCGTGAGCTAATTATGGTGGTATGGGACACTATATTCGTGCTGTCGGCCTACATTGATTGGTGACGAGCCCTTTGTAGTGACCTTGAGCATGCCTGGATACCGCATTGAGGTGACGAGCCGTATTGTGGTAACGAAGGTATGATAGGCGTGCATTGATTAGTGATGAGCCCTTTGCAACGACCTGAAACCATATGATCGTATGAGATGTCTAGGACTGACGACCCTAGAATGGATCACTGTTTGGATGGTAATATGAGGAAGGTACCTTAGCTTCCCAATCCTGCTGTATGAAAAGGACTAATAACAACTTGGTAATCATGTTCATGCACTGCATTTGCATGTGCTTTGTAGACGTGGCGCACTTTGAGGCGATGTCATGCATAACGTAAGATGAAGACGCTGAGGGTGTATGCGTGAGGGCACGCATCATTCTACATACATCCTTGCATTAACAAGAGAACTTAGGACATGTTTGATTGTTCTGCTTTATCATTACTGCTTAATTGAATTGATAACATGTTAACCTGTGCTTTATTGTTTCACTGAGTTAATCACTCACTCCCACGTTCTGGGGCGGTGTTAAACACCCACCAGACTCTGTCTTAGTTGCTGATGTTGCAGATGTTGATGCAACCTTTGAGGTAGAGCCGGAGATCGAGGATGATGAGGCTGCTTTCTCTTTTATGCAGCTTTCAGACGGGTTCTAGTGAGCCTTGTTCTAATGCGCGGGATTCTGGAATTTCTTTTGGGAATTAAATGATGTAATTTGATACTTGTAATTTTGATAGTAACAGTTATCAGTACGACCTGGTATGTATATGTATTTCAGGGATTTGCACATGTGCGCATATATTTCTTTAAGTCTTCCGCTTACTTTCTTCACTTATCCCTAAATTATGTTTGTAGTTTAGCTTAATCTATTCCATGTTTTATGCACTTATACAAGCAATATACATCCACCATTAAATATGTTGCATAAGTGATGTTTTGAAACTCAGGAGCTGAGTTATGCTCGACCCCCGAATTTCAGGGCGTTACAAGTTGGTATCAGAGCTTGAATTGGATTAAATCGGACCTGGGTTATGGTCACACACCGCATGCTGTCGCCACTTTAGTGTATTTGGGTGCGAGTTTATCGTAGATTGTGTGTTTGTGTTCCTTTGCTTCTATCGGCGAAAGTTTACTGAAAACGATCGCCAAGATCAAGTCTGTGCTCTCTCCTGATCACACACAGTGACCCGAAATCTCTTCTAGACCATCTATTAATGAGTCTAGATGGTTTATCTTCCCATCTTAACTCTTCAATTGTCTAGAAATCTTTATTTGTATCAGATTTCAACTCTAATGGCCCGATAGGCGTCGAACCAAGCAAAGGGGCCGATCGGGGCATTTCTAGGGGGACCCAGGGGGGACCCACCTCTTTTAGAGCATAGGGGACCAGGAGGACCTCCCCCAAATGGCGAGGCATCGCCGGACGATCTAGAGACCGGCGATGTCCATGCCGGTTCGGCGAGCCCTCACCGATCAGCGGGCCTGGCCGGCTCGGGCCGACGAGTTTATGGCCTAGTGTGGCCCACCCTTCCATGGTTTGTTGATTAAAACCCCTTCTAAACCCTACTTCCTTCACAATCCTCCCTCCCAAGCTCTCCTTTCCTTCAAGCTTCTCTCAAAACTCCACCAAATTTCTTTCAAATCTTCTTTTTCTTCCATTTTTGTGCACACCCATCCAACCCATCTCTAAACCTCACCCTCCATTGTTGTTTACCCTTCCTTTTCTTCTCATTTGGGCTCTCAAATCCTCCTTTGGGATCTCAAGTGTGTGGAAGCTTCACCATTCTTTCTATTTCTCTCTTTCTCCCATTTTTCATGGCCCTCTTTGAGTTTATCACGGCTATATTTTCTGTTTCTACCCTTCTTTCTTTGATGGGGAAGAAGAGAGCACCCGTGGTGAAGCCGGGCCTAGCCGCCCAACCCGTGCACGGAGGCCGAGAGGTGCCGCCACGAGCACGACCGCCGCTTGTGAGTTCCAGACTAAGGGGGACCTTGATCCTCAAGCTCCCATTGGTAAAACCTTGTTAGCGGAGATATCGCATGTAGTCTATGAAGGCCGTAGGGTCCTTTTTGAGGCTCATGTTGATCCGCGGCTGTTTGGTGAGTTTCTGTTGTTAGAGCGTCTAGAAGGGGCAGGTTGGTGTCCCTTGTTTGAGGGTGAGTATCGTGCGAATGCAAGTACTGTTCGAGCTTTTTATGCCAATATTCGTGATTCTTCGCTGGAGCCTCTGCAGTTCAAGATTCCTTATGGTAGCGATCGGGAGGCCACGGTTAACGTCGCTTTGATATCCCGACTCCTGAATGTGCCACTTGGTGAGGTGCATGCCAGTGAGAAGAATTTGAACAGTATGCGTGAGAGGGATCGTCGCACCTGGCTCTTGTGTGGTCGTCTGGTCGAATGGCAGCCGAATAGAAGTTTTCTAGCTACCAACATGACGGACGACTTCCACTTGCTTCACCACATGTGTACGTTCAATGTATATCCAAGGTGGAGCAATCGCAGCGAGTGTACGCACCTGATGGTAGATTTTCTGTATCAGGTGGGTAAAGAAGCGAAGTTGTGTGTACCGACGTACATCTTGCGTCAGATTATCCTTATCGCTCGTTCGACTAGGAGGACCGAGTCGCTTCCATTTGGCAGCCTCATTTGCAAGCTTGCGCATGAGTTTGGCTATAGGCTTGGAGCAGAGAAGTCAGTTCCGGTTCGTCACATTAACCTGACGACCCTTAAGCAGATGGAGATTAGTCCTCGTCAGTAGGCCTCAGAGAGTGAGGATAAGTCAGAGAGTGATGAGGATGAGAGTTATGCTGAAGGTGGAGCTGAGATTGAAGAATAAACAGAGCAGGACGAGGAAGAGGTAGAGGCATAGGATACGAGTGAGAGCTCTCCTCCTGTGGCACCAGAGCAAAGAGCAGATCAAGCTGCCAGGGATGCCCGTATTGCTCGGCTTGAGGAAGGGCAGGCTGTTCTACGCCAGGATATTATGGATCTTTGAGACCTTGTGAAGCATAAGTTTAAGAAGGTGACTCGAACTCTGAAGTCTATCCTGTGTTGCTTGCAGGATAAGAGTGCCCCGCCTCTATCTCCTGATTCCGACGAGTAGTAGTCGTTGTAGTCGTCCTTTGCTTTGTTTTGTTGTTTCTTTCTGTGTGTTGCCATTGTTGGCTTTTATAATTGGAAGTTGTTTGTAGTTGTTTGTGCTTGTTTTAAGTGTTAGATGTTGTAGTTCACATGCTTTCCTTGTCGTGATTCATGTAATGCTGCACTACTTGTATTGCGATGAATTTTGTTAAATGGAATGCATGTTGTTTATCTTTGAAGTTGTGTTGTGATTGCTGTATGGCTGAATCGGCGTTTGAAAGCACGCCTGTAGTTCGGGAGTTTGAAGATGTATTTGAGTCAATTCCTGGATTACCTCCTCAGCGTGAGATTGACTTTACTATCGATCTCATGCCTGGTGCGGCGCCCATTTCTTTGCCCACCTATTGTATGCCTCTGAGTGAAATGGAGGAGTTGAGGAAGCAGATAGATGCTTTGTTGGATTTGGGTTTTATTCGGCCTAGTGTGTCTCCTTGGGGAGCACCTATCTTGTTTGTGAAGAAGAAAGATGGTTCCTTGCGATTATGTATTGATTACGGCAGGTTGAATCTGGTAACTGTGAAGAATAAGTACCCTTTGCCTAGGATTGATGATCTGTTTAATCAGTTGAAAGGGGCACGGTACTTTTTGAAGGTTGATCTGCAGTCAGGGTATCACCAGTTGCTCGTCAAGGATGAGGACGTGCAGAAGACCGCTTTCAGGACTATCTTCGGTCACTATAAGTTCCTTGTGATGTCGTTCGGTCTTACGAACGCACCGGCCGTGTTCATGGATCTGATGAACAGAGTGTTTCGGCCATTTTTATTCTGATTCACCATTGTCTTTATCGATGACATCTTGATTTATTCTGCGAGTCGGGAAGAACACGAGGAGCACTTAAGAGCGGTTTTGGATACTCTCAGGAAGAATCAACTTTTTGCGTAGTTCAAGAAGTGTGATTTCTGGAAAGAATAAGTCAAGTTCCTGGGACATATGGTGTCCAAGGAAGGGATAGCTGTCGATCTTGCCAAGGTAGCTGCAGTTTAGGATTGGAAGCAGCCTGGTTCAGTTACTGAGGTAAGGAGCTTTCTGGGTCTTGTAGGCTATTATCGATGCTTCATTCAAGACTTCTCGAAGATTGCCAGACTGTTGTCGCGGTTGACACTGAAAGATTTGAAGTTTGCTTGGAATGAGATGGCGGAGTTAGCTTTTCAAGAGCTGAAGGACAAGTTGACGTCCGCCCCTGTGCTAGTATTACCAGAGCAAGGGGTTAAGTATATTATATATACTGACACCTCTCAGGTTGGTCTGGGTTGTGTCCTTATGCAGAAGGACAGGGTGATTGCTTACGCTTCGCGTCAGTTGAGGAAACACGAAGAGAATTACCCTACGTACGACCTGGAGTTAGCAGCTATCATTTCCGCATTAAAGCTCTGGAGACATTACCTCTATGGAGAGGAGTTCGAGCTCTTTTGCGACCACAAGAGCTTTAAGTATATTTTCACACAGCGTGATTTAAATATGAGGCAGCGCCGATGGATGGAAACATTGAAGGACTTTAAGTTCGATGTTTCATACCATCCGGGCAAGGCAAACTGTAAGACCCGTGTCCTAATCCGTACTGTTCCGTTAGCTTCCGCGATCCTTCCGGTCAAACTCCGGCAACCTTCGCACCGTATTCGGTATTTGCGCACGATCCTAAGCCAGCTCCCGCGCACCGACGTCGGCTTGGTCCGAAAGTTATATCATAGCGACCGCGTCGTCGCCGCGGTTCCAACGCCGTGACTTGCGCACTGAACCGATACCCAGGCAAGAAGATGCCGATCAGCGTTTATTCCGAAGAAACACCGCGCGTTGCGGATTTCGAGGGAATCTCTACAATTAGTCCCATCAATCAACCATTAAAGCACCCCATACCTTAAGTACAACAACCCATCTCCACCTTTTTCAAAAGTCCACCATTCTTTCCACCTCACCACTCCTCTTTTCTAAATTTCAACAACAACCATACACCCTTTCACAATTTTCAACCCAAACCATCCCCCATCACTCCATCACCCATCTCTTTCTCTCTCTCTCTCTCCCTTTACAACTATCTCTCTTATTCATTTTTTTTCAAAAATCCAAATCCAAGAGAGAGCACCATACGTATGAGTCCCCCATGGTGAGAAAACTTCATTTGTGAGGTCCACCTTTCCCACCCCTTCATCTCTCATCTCAACCATCCATTTTTCATCTTCCTCCATCAAAGGGTAGCACAAGGAGCTAAGGAAGCCAAGGGAGCAAGAAGATCTAGCGGTGGGTGTTTGGATAGGATAGTTTTTGATGTTTTTAAGATGGGCCAAGTGAGGCCAACCGATCAATGGTTTGGATCTCGCTTTGGACCCTATGATGTGGCCAATAACCCACTTGGATCATCATGATCATTCCATGATGGGGCCATTCTCCATGGACCCCATCATGATGTTTACTTTCTTGCATATTTAAGGTCATCTAGACCATTTATTTTAGTGGAGAAAGGATCTCCACCGTTGGATTTCAATTCCATGGACCCCACATGTAATGGGATCCACTTGATGTATGATTTAGTGCAAGGGAGGGCCCATAGTGCCGGGGGTCCCTCCATCACGCGGTTTCACTCTCTATCTCTCTCCCTTTTTATTTTATTTTTATTTTATTTTATTTTATTTTATTTTGTTGTATGATGAAGAGGTTGTGTGGCCCACTTGAATGGACCCCACCATAGGGTATGTATTCCATCCAACTCACCTGCGAGTGGGGCCCACTTTGTGTGTAGTATACACGCCATCCTCCATGAGGTGGCCCACATAAGCAAGGCCCACCTCTAGTATATTTGCAGAGTCCAGCGTCCAGGGACGCTGGACGTTTCATGGGAAATGTAAAAGAAAAGAAAAATTAGCTTGGTTTGGGGATGGCCCACTTGTGCAGGCTCCACCTTGATGTATGTATTAAATCCACACCATCCATTCCTTCCCTAAGCCCTTTTTAGGCGTTGACCTAAAAGATGGGATCCATCAGACCTTCAGGCGGGCCATACCGTGGCAAATGGAGGTTTGCACCATTGAAACCTTTCCTAACCCTTTTATACGAAAGCAGGCCCAATATTGGGCTTGTTTAGCTTCGAGGCATGGGAAGCCATTGGACGGAGCAGATCTGCAAGTGGATCCCACCTGCTAAATCCATGGAAAATCGATAATCAAAAAAAAAAATAATGAACACGGTGCTTTGCGGCCGCAGGGCCCCGGCTACGGGCGGGCGATCGCCGCCGTTACCACCCACATGGGCCCCACGTTGATGTTTATATGTCATCTAATCCGTTCATCAGGTGCCTCTCTGAAGTGGGCCCATCTCAAAATCACATCCAAGACTCAGTGGCCCACATCTTTGAAAAGAGAGTTGAACATTTACCTTTAAACCTTTTTTGGGTCCACGGTTTTGGATCGGGGTGAAAAATTTTTCCCCCTTCATCAGGTCCTGGACCTTATCATCCGGATGGAATATAAACATTATGGTGGGCCCCACATGGAACAAGGAGTGTTTTATCTCCCCGTCCGGCCGGGGAGCCCAGGTGCGTGTGTGTGGCGTGTGTGTGTGGGTGCATGTGTGCTTTTGTGTGTATATATATTTATATATAATATTATATTACATATAATATATGTTATATGTATATATATAATGTTATATTATATATATAATATCATATGTTATATATATATATATAATATTATATTATATATAATATATGTTATATGTATATATATATAATGTTATATTAAATATAATATTATATGTTTTATATATATATATATATATGTGTGTGTGTGTGTGTGTGTGTGTATATTATATTATATATAATTTATTGATGGTGGGAGGCCCACCTCAGTACTTGTGACCCATGGTTGAGGCCCACTTTGATGTATATATAAGGCCCATGGGTCGAGGCCCATTTGATGTAATGGGGCTAATGAGTTGAGGCCCATTTGATGTGCACATGGGGCCCAATTGGTGAGGCCCATTTGATACATATAAGGCCCAGGTGAGTAGACCCATTTGATGTACATATGGAGCCCAACTGTCGAGGCCCATTTGACACGTGTAAGGCCCATAAGCTTAGGCCTATTTGATATGTTCTGAAGCCCCCGGGTTATAGCCCATTGCAATGTACATAAGGCCATTGGTGCGGCCCGCTTAATGAATATAGGCCCATATGATACGGCTCATTTGATGTATTGAAGGCCCAATGGGATATACCAAAGGTCCATTGCAATGTGCAATCCCATGATTTATGACTCGTGCCTTGGGAGCAATGTTGGTTTCGTCCACATTGCAAGTACAATGTTGGTTAAATGTCCGCATTATGCCTTTCCCTGGGCCCATTGGCGGGCCCATGCGTGTTATATGCGGGGCCCACCGTTATGCATGTCATCCATCCTATATAGCATGTTTAAATTCCATGATTCATGATCATATGCATCATACGTATGCTTGATATGAAAAATGACTGATCATAGCATAGCCTTCGGGCAGATTGTTTAGGGGCTCCCGTACAGGGGGTGTTGCCCTACATGAGCGCACGATATGCGCAGGATTTGCTGCATGACTGAATAGTGTGATTCATGCATTCGCATTGTGTGGTATAGTTACTGCACGCCCAGGGCCGTAGCCTCCCCAGACGTATCGTGGTTGGCGGGATTGACAACGGAAATCTTTCTACATGGGGTGCGATAAATATCCGGGTGAAAGTCCCTAAACCCTTATGGTACTCGGGAGGTTGCTCCAACGTCTAGACCGAGTGGATGCATGAGCGCGATTGCCGATTACCAGACGGTTGCGTTTTCCACATGTCGTGGTCGGTTGGAAGGGGGTGCGGCCTTACCCGCCCGAGAGTAGGGGGCAATGCTAGGTTGAGTCTGACCAGCTCGAGGAATGGATCCGCTATCGATGAGCCGAGCCCGATATTGGCAGGCGGATAGTGAGGTCTTTTTCACTCACCTTATTGCGCGCGATGGGGCGGCAATCTGGCTTGGAGTGTACTAGACCCCGGTGATATTCCAGATTTGAGCCGTATTGGCATGCGGACTTAGATGAGGATTTGTATGCTTGACTTGCATTTTGCATTGCATGGCCTTGGTATGGCCGACATCATTCTTTGCACCGCATGGCCTTGGTACGGCTAATGGGATTCTTAGCATTCATCAGCATGTTCCGCATTACTCTGATACTGCATAACTACATTATCACCTTGAGCATACACTTTCACCACCCTCTAAGCTTTCTATAAGCTTATGCACGACCGTTGCGTGCAGGTGACGTTGGATCGCAGCAGCGCTGAGGCTTGGACGCGTGGCTGATCTTCTTTTGGAGTTTTGGTCTATATTCATTGTATTTCCCTTATGCTCATTGTACTTGTAAAGTTTTTTTTATTATAGTGGAAATGTGATGGAGTTTTTGGTTGTTGTTTGTGGGTTATGCCTTTGGTTATGCTTATTACGAATCAAACTGACGTACAAAATCCTCCTTGTAGCATCCCAGGATCGGAACCTGGCGAATGGGCGCTGGGAGCCGAGAATGGGCTTCTACGGAGGCTGTTGGCGCCGGATTCGGCGATCGGGAATTTTGTGAGCCCGGTCTCCGAGTTTGGGGCGTGACACGAACCTTGTGGCAGATGCGTTGAGTAGCAAGAAGGCTATTGAGTTTGCGGCTTCGCTGATGATAGCAGAGTGGGATATGTTGGAGTTTGTGCGAGACTTTAAGCAAAAGCTTACGGTGGAAGAGCCGTATGAGGTTATCACACATATTCTTGTACAGCCCCTCATCAATGAGAAGATCATTGCAGCTCAAGCAGATGATGAGTTTTTGGTGAAGATGAGAAAGCGGGTTGGTACAGATGAGAACTCCGACTGGAGTGTTAGTTCTGATGGGGGCCTACGATTTCGTGGCTAGTTATGTGTCCCTGACATTCCTGACTTGAGACGGGAGGTTCTCGAGTTAGCCCATAGTTCTAAGCTTGCATGCATCCAGGTAGCACGAAGATGTATCAGGATATGAGAAAATCATATTGGTGGGACAACATGAAGGTTCATATTGCTGAGTTTGTATCTCGTTGTCTCACGTGCCAGTAGGTCAAGGCAGAGCATCGCCGACCTCCTGGGTTGCTCAGCCCATGCCCATAGCAGAATGGAAGTGGGACTTCATCTCTATGGACTCTATTTCTGGGTTGCCGAGAATGAAGAAGGGACATGACTCTATTTGGGTGATCGTCAACCGATTAACGAAGTCAGCGCATTTCTTACCTATCAGGGTCATAAACTCTGCAGACAAGTTGGCTAGGTTGTACATCAAGGAGATTGTGCGTCTGCATGGAGTTCCCTTGGAGATTGTGTCTAACAGAGACACGTGTTTCACATCTATCTTCTGGACTCGTATTCAGGAAGCGATGGGTGTGAAATTGAAGTTCAGCACTGCGTTTCATCCACAGATAGATGGGCAGACGGAATGCGTGAATCAAGTCCTAGAAGACATGTTGTGAGCTTATGTTTTGGATTTCAAGGACAGTTGGGATGATTGTCTCCAGTATGCAAAGTTCGCGTATAATAACAGTTTCCAGGCTGGTATCGGCATGGCTCCCTATGAGGCGTTGTATGGTCGCCCGTGCAGAGCACCGCATTGCTGGGCAGAAGTTGGCGAGCGTAATTTGCTTGGCCCGAAATTGGTGCAGGTGACTTTAGAGAAAGTTGACATTATTCGACGTTGACTTCTGACAGCCCAAAGTAGGTAGAAGAGTTACGCTGATACGAGGCGTCGACCGCTTGAGTTTGAGGTTGGAGACCATGTATTTCTTAAGGTCTCTCCTATGAAGGAAGTTCTGCGGTTCGGTAAGAAGGGAAAGCTTACGCCGAGATTTATTGGTCCATTTCAAGTTCTGAATCGAGTGAGAGCGGTAGCATACCGCCTTGCTTTGCCCACACCTCTTGCGGGCATGCATAACGTATTTCATGTTTCTATGCTGAAGAAGTACGTTCCTGATCCTTCACATATTATCAGTTGGGAGCAGGTGCAGTTGAGCGAGGATGCCACATATGTACTGCGACCGACGCGTATTCTAGATAAGGAGCAGGTATTGCGTAGCAAGGTCATCCCTCTTGTGAAAGTTCTATGGACGCATCATAGTGAGGAAGAGGCTACTTGGGAATCTGAAGCTGAGGTTAGAAAGAGCTACCCTCAGATCCTTGAGGAATATGAGAAGGTATGAATTTCGAGGACGAAATTTTCTTTAAGGGGGGTAGATTGTAATGACCCAAAAAATTTTGTGCCAAGACCCGAGTACTACCTCTATTCTTTCCTTAGTAGCTTATTGGGGTAATTAGCGCTAAACTCGATTACTTGTGAATTTTACATCAATCACTTTAAATTGGATCTGCATGACTCAAAACCTGTAGAATCATTAGCACTAGGTTACTCTGAAATCTGGGATTCATTGTTAAATCCAGTTGCACTTGGAAATTTTTGGAAGTTCTGGATTGGACCTGGACCGCGCGTCGTAAGTCCGATAGCAATGATCTTAGGCTGTTTTGGTCACCATGTTGGACTTGACCATCATCTCAAAAATTAAGTCCAGATGATATTCTGGGTCGATTTGATTGAGTCCGGAGTGAAGAGTGTGAGAACGGTTGGATATTAAATAAGGTTTTATGAAATCTGAGTCGTGTCACTTGCGCGACGATTTTAAGCAATCTGACCATTACATTCTGACCCAATTTCACCCTCTAATCAGGAAAGGTGGCCCAGGCATGTTCTAGTGCTTGTGGTCCTGATCGAGTTTCGGTGACCGTTGTTTTGAGTGTGGTCCGCCATGGTTGATCTGAAGATCCGGTCGGTACGAAAACTCAGCTTGACCTAGATCCATGGTCAGTGAGCTTAAGTCCGACCTTTCGTGGTAATAGGCCCACCGGAAGTGCTCCGTTGGATCGAGAGAGGCCTGTTTTGGTTATACCCTAAGTATACCTTGGCCCTAGGGTTATTTTCATCAATGTTAGGCCTATATATAAACCTTAAAACCCTAGCTCTCTTTTCCATACGAATTTCCTAACCCTAGCTAAGAAAGAGAGAGGAAAAGAGAGAGAAAGTGAGAAAGAAGTTGGTGAATCATCTTAGATTCTTTCCTGTTCTTCTTCATCCTTAAACCTTCACTGTAGAATCGTTATTCCGGCGATTCTGAGTTCATCTTTGGGTACGTTAACCTAACCCTAATCTGTTTTAGAGCTTAGAATGGTCTTTGTGTTGTTGTAGCTCATTTTTATTCTTGCCTTAGGTTGTCTTGTCGCCGTTGACGAAGACATATCGTCTGAATCAGTTCGGTGCTCTATTTCTGGATTAAGGTGCGGACTTTAATCGTATAGGTTATGGTTTTCAAGGCTTTCAATGCCAGTGAATGGTTTATTCTTGTTATGGATGAGATTTCACATGCCAAATACTATGTTTATTTTGCGTTCCTGATATGCATGTGATATATTGAGATTTGTGTATTCTACGTGTATGTATAAAGTACCGTATACGTATAAAATATGAACCTGTGTTTGCCATGATTATTTGTCGTGTATTTATGCTAGATGCATGTGCGACAACTCCTTGGTAAAAGGAATTGTCCAAATCCGTGTATTTCAACATACATCATGTATGTTGTATTATGTATTCTAAATGTTTGTAGAAATGTCTGAATGATCTAAAGTGTGATATATCAACCTAGTATGGGCATTGAGAAGTGATTCTCAACTCTCCCACTAGTGTGTATGATTTCCTTCATGCAAGTTACATTCCTTGTTGTTTAATTTCAAGTCTTACTTATGTGAAATTCCATGTTAAGTTGATATTCTTCAAATGCTTACGTACTACATGATTTGAGTCGTTGTTCCATTACTATTCTAAATTGTAGATATCAATATCTGTTATAGTGGAATGTGTTTGGGACTATGAATAGTCCAGGAAATCGGTAATCAGCCTTAATTTCGTGACTAAGGTTGCTTTTGCCACGAAGGATGTGATTAGACGAACCCGAGTCGTATTAGAGTTGTCGGCGGTGGTTTGGCCACGCGGACTATTGGCGCACTCTATGTCGTTCAACCCAACGTGCGCTCGTGCTAGTCGAGTTCGTCAAGTAACCCAATTGTCCAATGTATGTTCACCATGTATGGACGCTACTATTTGAATCTAGGGTACCGAACTTACTAATGAAATCCTGTTAACCATGGTACCTGGATCTGCTAAGACTCATGAGCCGGACATGGTGGTATGGGACACCGTGGTCGAGCTGTCGGCCTACGCTGGGGTGACGAGCCTCCCCATAGTGACCAGTGAGCAACCAAACTCGTGAGCCGATTATGGTGGTATGGGACACTATATTCGTGCTGTCGGCCTACATTGATTAGTGACGAGCCCTTTGTAGTGACCTCGAGCATGCCTGGATACTGCATTGAGGTGACGAGCCGTATTGTGGTAACAAAGGTATGACAGGCGTGCATTGATTGGTGACGAGCCATTTACAACGACCTGAAACCATATGATCGTATGAGATGTCTAGGACTGACGACCCTAAAATGGATCACTGTTTGGATGGTGATATGAGGAAGGTACCTTAGCTTCCCAATCCTGCTGTATGAAAAGGACTAATAACAACTTGGTAATCATGTTCATGCACCACATTTGCATGTGCTTTGTAGACGTGGTGCACTTTGAGGCGATGTCATACGTAACATAAGATGAAGACGCTGAGGGTGTACGCGTGAGGGCACGCATCATTCTACATACATCCTTGCATTAACAAGAGTACTTAGGACATGTTTGATTGTTCTGCTTTATCATTACTACTTGATTGAATTGATAACATGTTAACCTGTGCTTTATTGTTCCACTGAGTTGATCACTCACTCCCACGTTCTGGGGCTGTGTTAAACACCCACCAGACTCTGTCTTAGTTGCTGATGTTGTAGATGTTAATGCAACCTTTGAGGCAGAGCCGGAGATCGAGGATGATGAGGCTGCTTTCTCTTTTATGCAGTTTTCAGACAGGTTCTAGTGAGCCTTGTTCTGATGCGAGGGATTGTGGGATTTCTTTTGGGAATTAAATGATGTAATTTGATACTTGTAATTTTGATAGTAACACTTGTCAGTACGACCTGGTATGTATATGTATTTCAGGGATTTGCACATGTACACATATTTCTTTAAGTCTTCCGCTTGCTTTCTTCACTTATCCCTGAATTATGTTTGCAGTTTGGCTTAATCTATTCCATGTTTTATGCACTTATACAGGCAATATACATCCATCATTAAATATGTTGCATAAATGATGTTTTGAAACTCGGGAGCTGAGTTATGCTCGACCCCCGAATTTCAGGGCGTTACATGATCGTATCAAGCAAAGCCTAATTCAAAACTTCCCTTGCTGTTTAATCAATTTTCTTCTAGTTTTTGATTTTTTTCCATCAACGCCTTTCACACTATTGTAATTACTTTTTTTTTGTCCATACACTTTTTTCTCTCTTTCTTACAACCAAAATCTTTACTTTAACAATTTAATAAGTAGCCCTTTTTTACAATAACTATTTTTTTTATTTGCGTATTGCTCTTTTTTCACTTAAACATGATGGGAAAGTTCCCTAAACTTGGTTCCTAACATTCTCAATAATCATCAATTAACACTATAATATCAAAATTATACTTTATAAATGTAAGCTAAATGTGACATATGAATTCATGAATCAATCAATGTTTAAAACATTCCACGCTAAAAATTAATAAGAAGAACTCAACTTTGAAATTTACCAAATAACTAAATTTATGCTTCAAAATTTCCCTTGACTAGGTGTCTTATCATTCTATATTTAGATTGCTTTAAAAATTACTTAAATTCACAGAATTCAAAAAAAAAAAAAAAAAATCAGCCAAAATCATTTAAATTAAGCTCTATTGAAGAATTTTTCAAAAAAAAAAAAAAAAAACCCACCCCCAACCTAAATGATATATTATCTTCAATATATGAAATACATGCAACAAAAACAACAATATGAGAGCAATTTAATTGTAACCAAGTAGAGGGTAGAGAGTACCTGAAATGGCAAACATGCATGAGTTCTTTAAATCTTTAAATTGGTGCAAAAATATGGCACTTATAAACTCATAAAACAAACTAGTCCTAAGAATGTAATTAAACTCTTAATATAAGAAAACAAAGGAAAAAACTACTCATTATTATAGACATATTCCTCTTCTAGCTACTATCTTAATAAATTTCTCAATAGGCTTCTCAATAAGATCATCTAAAAGCCCATTTTGTAGTAGGCTTAGATATCCTAAAGCATCAATGTCTGGAGAAATTTATCAACCTTAGCAAAAAATCTTCGATCAATATTTTGATGTGTCCAAATTATATAAAATTTGCTTGTGGCAGAGAAATTTTCAATGTCAGTACACCACAATGAATTAGAGACTACAACTTATTATAATTCATAAAATTTCTCTTTACCTAATGTAGTCTCAATGAAATCCAAAATTTCAATCTTTGGGTCAAATTCTAGCTCATCCACCCTTAATGGTAAATATTTAAGATCAGTGAAAGGAAGCACTTCAAAATAATGTTTCCGTTGGTTAATATTAACTATCGGGTTACATTTTTGCAAGGCATTCACCAAATCTTTAATCACGTCATCATTAAAATCCTCAAAGTATACTAAGAAAACTTCTAAGGAGTCAAACATTCAATTAAAATGGACTCATTCTCCACAATAGAATCAAGTATGTCATGTTGGTGGATTGTATCAACATCACATTGTTTAAAATTATCTTGTATATCTTAATCATTAACCGGGGCTTTAGATGAGATCAACTTTTGTGGAAACGAGATCATAGGCTCATAAATACACTCTAGTTCATCATATTGAACATTACTAATCTCATCATCAACCTCACCACTTATAAGGGTGGTGGTAAATTCAATATGCTCAATAAATGTGTTAAGAGAATTGAGCTCACTCACATCACATTTTGCTTCAGGGTTAGTCTGAGGTTGGGCTAGAAAAGTTCATTCCTCTCTAATGAGGCATGACTCAATTTTTTCAACTGACTTTGTTAGCTCATATGTGGCCTACGAGATATTTTAATTAATTTGCAATTTCCCTTACATAAATACTTACAATGTATCCTCAATTGTCCTTGTCGGTGGGGGCATCAAAGTAGAGGGCCCTTAGATAGTTCTTAGCATCCATGGTTAGTCCATTTCTCTAATTGAAATTTTGACGATTCCTCTAGGTAGGGTCATATGCATTATATGTGGTTGCTCTCAATGGTTGTTGATAAGTGTAGTCTCCTACATAATAATCACGCATCATCCTAACTGGTGGAACATCATATACATCGTTCTCATCATAAGCAGGTCAGTTATCAATCGTAGTTCCAATTCATTTATGAGACATAGGCATCTCCTAATATAGTGATCTAACAGCCCTTAAAATAGTATCATGTCTAGAAGTTTATTAGAGTAATCGTGTCCACTCAGGCTTGAACATGACAAAAACCTAATTCTAAACCTAAATCTAAAAGACCAAATTCTACAACAAATTAATAAACCAGAAAGGAATTAAAAGAGGTGGGGAGAATATGTTATCAAATAGAAGAAACTAGAATTAATGAGATTGTACAAAATAGAAAACAATGTTAATAATCTAGAACCCAAATTTTTTTAGGAAAATGCCTAAAATAGAAATTCTAAAATCAAATCCTAGGACTAAATTTTGAAATTAGAAATACTAAGAAAAGAAAAATCTAAAATTAGAAAACCCTAAATAAAAAACCCTAGGTTAGTTTAACAATTTAGAAAAATAGAAAAGTCCTAACTAAATCTT
The DNA here is from genome assembly GCF_029962835.1 of Magnolia sinica. NCBI lineage: Eukaryota > Viridiplantae > Streptophyta > Magnoliopsida > Magnoliales > Magnoliaceae > Magnolia > Magnolia sinica. Next base: position 44,019,034 of record NC_080577.1, on the reverse strand, counting down.
AATCTAGAAACAAAAACTAAACCTAAAAATTGAAATCCTAATGTGTTTGTTCCAATCCCCAGCAACGGTGCCAAAAACTTGTTAGGCATTCCCAAGGGTTGACAACCCCTATTGCAAGGCAGTGATGTAGTAATAACTTGGTGAGACCGAGGTCAATCCATAGGGAATGTGAGAACACAACTTAGGCTAGTCTAAAGTTAATGATTTGTCTGAGTTTTTAATCTGGCGAATAGGTTAGGGATAAAAATAATGAAACTAAAGCACTCAGGACCCAAGGATCCACTTCTAGTACTCACAATGCATAATTCATTGTTTCATCTTCTATAACTAAATTCTAATTCGTTCTAATCAGAAAATCAAACAGTTAATCCATTCACAAACATCTAACAAGGTACGATTTCACTTGAACGATTCCCTCATGAAGCACTCGAACATCAAACGCAGGGAATTCAAAGCATCTATTGTGCCCGAAGTCGACAATAGATCAAGGAATTTTATAAATTAATTCATTTGTTAATTAATCTTTGTAATTGTACTTCTAAGCATCCAATATAACCGGAGTCAACAATGAATCAAAGATGAAACAACACAAAATATTTAAAGTAAATTCAAACCCACTTCGATTAACAAATCATCATTAAATCCAAAAATATAAATTCATAAACTAGAACACTAGAACATTGAAATAAACTAGAAGCATCACCCCTTGGCCTTATCTAAAAGATTAGCCTAGCATGGCTAACTCAAAAGCAAAAGAAAAACTAAAGATTTACTAGAACCTATAAAAAAAATCGAAGTGGAAGAACGTTGTTGGCATTCTACCTAAGCCTTCTCTCCCTCTCCAACCCTGGAAGATGATTTAGGATGTCCTAGGGACCCCAATTTATACTTTTGAATATCTAATTTCCAAGGCCTCTCTAGAAAATTCACAAACCAACTTTGATTTACACACTTGCCACTTCTGTCAATAGAAGCTTTAATCAAATCGACAGGTAGTCGATGGGTGTCGCTAGGACTTCAATCCACAAAAAGAGATATGGGGTTTTTCTGGTCCTGCTCTTGCCTCACAAGGTGTTACCGCCTGCACAAGCCTCACAAGGTATTACCGCCTGCACAAGGGTCCCGTTCCTGCTCTTGCCTAACCCGCCTAGTCAGAATCTATCAGAATGGTTGGGTCATACCTGCCATACAAGACACTTTTCCCTTTCCCGGTGGTTTACATTCTCTTTACTACATATCCTATTCTCATATTCAAATATGGCCAAAGATTTGATGGATATGGGGGACATGGTGGTTGTGGTTCAACCTACCCGGACTTCAAAACTGCATGCAAACCCTGCCATAGTTAGTGCCTATAGATAGATTTGAGATTAAAGATTATTCTCTAAAGAGCCAAAGGCATTCTGGAGATTATTCTTCCGCCTACTGAGGGAAACTGAATGAGAAGTTTTTGCTTTTAAATCAATTTTCGGAAAGTTAGGGGCATTAAAAGACACAGCCTTTTTTCAAAGATGCATAAAAAAGAACCTCCGGCCTTAACCTATTTAGAAATTCTATCGTCGATATAGGTTATAACCAACAACTCACCGGTGTAAGGCATAACATCCGGGTGATAGTTAGATGGAAGCCAAGATACAAAATCTCCCTACCCCCCTCGATCCTTATCGACTGAAATAGGGCGTACCTCACCTATTATATATGTGTCACTCTGATCCGTACTAAGGAAAAGAGTGTATCTCACTTTGTACGGATTATAGCAAATTATATGCCTTAAGCATCATTTTAGTAAGTAAGGAATATGGTACAACAGTTTGATCGGCTTATGGCTGGCTTCCAATATGTATCACTTGTATCCCTTATAAAGTCAATATAAGTGAGCAATATGGGTTACACTCCACCTTATTAGTTCCATATCTATGGGGGTTCCCTAATTTACTAATAGATCTCATAGTCACTATGCAATGTCAGTAGTTAGTGTATGAACTTAGAATTGTTTTGATGGGGATAGGGAAGTGCTGCTGCCATTAACCTATGCCATTAGTGTGTACCCATTCCTAGTCATGCATAAGCATATTGGCATATATAATATGTAAAAGTTGGGGGTTGACCCCAACATCGATATTTGCCCATAAGATCTAGATGTCAGTAATTGTTATGGGCTATAAAAAAAAAGTATTTTTATGTCCTAAACTTCAATAAAATTATGTATGGGATATCTGATCAGGATGTAAACCCATTAAACCTTTAGTCAAGACCAGCTAAAAAATGATTATTACATCAAAGGCACTAGCGCATACATTTTAAGCAGCAAGCAACGACTGAAAACCCATTACACGCTAGCACAATCATACATTTTTTAGCTGGCTTCAAAGCTTATTACTAAGGTAAAACACGCTAACGCACCTGAATTGATAGTTGTTTTGAAGCTAGCATTCCTAATCACCCTATCTAGTAAGGCACTTTGATTTTTTAGGGCAAGATAAGGTCTCACTAACCGGAGGGAGAGTGATGGAAGGTGACAGCAGCTAAAAAAGACAGAAAGGTAAGATATTAATGACTAGTTTTATCTTCAAGCCGAAGCCGAAGTCGTCGAAAGGGGAAGGGCTCTATGGGGGACAAGAAGACCCATGAGAAAGAGACGTCCAAGAAAGGCCATGATGCTGACGATTGGCCCTAAGAATTCTGGGTAGAACACAAGATCTTTCATATTCTAATGCAACGATGGGCTTGTATGAATAATTAAAATCGTCGAGGGGTTATGTTCTTAATCGGGGAAGCCTTAGACACAAGAAAGAACTCCCGCTCGGGTGTGACATTGGTGTTCTCAATCAGTAAAGCCTCACATCTCTAGCTCACCCTTTGTCTAACTCCCTAATTACCTTCCTGCCTGCACAAGGCAAGCATAACTCACTTTTAACTATTGTTAATATAGTCCACCCTTACTCAATTCCTCATCGGATTAAGAATTGTGGGCACGTATAACTACTTTTAACTCATAATTATATCTTTAAAAATAGAGGGTGTTAATATTTAGTACTCATCTATTTACTAAACAAATCTATGAAGAAATTACCTCTTTTTTATATATACTCTTTGGAACCGACCACTGCCTCCCCTCAATCGTCAGGGGTGGGTGGGCTATGTTCTCAATTGGTGAAGCCTTAGACACAAGAAAGAACTCCCGCTTGGGCTTCTCCTCACCGGGAAGCCATTCACTCTAGTTCTTGACATTGGGTTACTCACTCACTCCGTCTTATGCTTAACCCTTTCATTTTAGGACTACGGTGGTGAGCTATGACTCTCTTCGCTCCTAACAAGGGAAACACAACTCAATGATTTCTACTTGATTTCTATTGAAGTTTTTATGACATTGGTGTTCCCGATCGGTGAACCCTCATATCTCTTGCTTGCCTAGCTTCTTTTATTTTATACTCTTAATTCTATTCCTATCCCCCTCAATTGTCGGGGGGGTGGCTATGTTCTCAACCGGCAAAGCCTCACATCTCTTGCTTGCTTTTTCCTCTTTCCTTCCCTTGCTTACATACCCCTTTTGTCTAATTACCGAAAGATAATTAGGGAGTTTTTGGTCTTGCTCTTGCCTCACAAAGTGTTACCGCCTGCACAAGGGTCTTGTAAATTCGCGGTGAGAAAGGGTTGGTTAAGAACTCTTGACTGTAAATCATAGCAATTACAGTCACTTAATGGAGATGTTCGCCTTTGGAATGAAGATGGATAAGCAGGCACTTGAGCCTAGAACTGATTAAATTCAGGGGGTGCACTTAAGATTCAAGTACCATTGAAAAGACTAGTGGAATGGAGGGAATGATTACCTGTAATAAAGCACAAGCTAATATGAGCAGACCAGATGATGCAATGCTTAGATTACCGGATCCTGGACACAATCTTCCTATAGATGGAGAGCCCCCACCATGAATCAGTAGATGGATGAAGCCGAGGGGACATCTATTGTGCACCTTGATGGAGACGGCTCATGAAACTGAGAACCTAGTGGATTTCCAATTCTCGAAAGATTGGAGGAGGAAGTAAGCTACCAAGCTAATGTCAAGAACCAGAGCGAAGCTTACCACCAAGGTAACACCTTGTGCAGGCGGGAAGGCAATTAGGGAGTTAGTCACACCCATTCTTTCTTGCAAGGAATTGAAAGTAGTTATAACTACTTTTAATACTGTATGAATAGTCACACCCCATTTTAAGGTTTGCTCCTTTGTTATAATTCACCGGGTTAATGAGTTCCCGTTTTCCTTTAGCCTTCTTCTTAGTACTTTCCTTGCAACCAAGTGTCGAACCCTATTCCTTCTTCTCCAAATGCCACAGCAAACGATGAACCTCATCCTCAATATCGCGGAAGGAAAGACCAATCACATTCCCTAGTTCCATGATTCTATCTTCAACCCTTTTCTTAGCCTCAATTTCCTTCAACCCAACCCCACCCTCTTCCAAATCTCTGCCCTGAGTTTCCCATATAACCACTTTAGACTGCACCAATTGATCACTCACAGAGAAACTGCATGACCACAAATAGAAATTCTCTATAGGATGGGGCAACCAACAGAACCTTTATCAGCTGTCGAAAATATGCACACATCAAACCCAATCGACACCTTCTGTCAGGCCTGTGTCCTAGTGACCATTTCGTTCCTTAAGGCCCTGCAGTCCTCCTAATTGAATTTCGATGACCTGCGACGCTTAGATAGCATTTGCACGCGACCATAAGTCGCATCCTATAAATTCGAGTCGGCTTGACCTGAGACCCATGCCATTGCAGCCTCGTCATCGCCGCGGTTCCAATGTCATGTCTCATGCGTCAATGCGACGCTTAGATCATGAGATATAGCTCGCATACTATAATGGCTGTGGACCGCACATTTGCGGGACCCACGTATCACAATGGCATTATTTCCTAGGTTATCATGGGGTGATCTCATCACCCCATCCTAAAGTAATAATTACTTACAAGCAATTATGGCTTTACTCTTCCCCATGAGTCAAACTCATCATTTTCCTTGGTAAGACCCCACCCCCCCACCCCCCCCCCCCCCCCTCTCTCTCTAATCTCTCTCCCTCCCTCTTTCTTCCCCATTTTTCTCCATTGTAAGAGTCGTGAGCGTCCCACCATTTGAAAAAAAATCCAGCCCTCTTCTACCATAGATCCCCACCAATCCAGCCTTTGGATCATGATCTCCACTGTTGTAAGAGCCTCATAGGTGCATTGGAAGGTTAGGGAGGAAGAAGAAGGTTAGGTGGGTGCTTCTTTCTCTCTCTCCCTCTCTCTCTCTTTCTCTATCTCCCTCTCTCTCTCTCTTTTTCCATGTAGATGTGGCCCACCTGATGTGTGTGCTCAGCTGGTCCAACCATCTAATAGGTGGGACGGCTTGACTGTCCCATTTTCTGGACGTCAGTTGGCCACCTTGCTGCCCTGTTTCACATGGTTCAAATACAAGGGAGAACGCATGAATATCAGCTTGATCTGGAGTGCATGGACCATCCAAGTGGACCACATCATGATGCATGTGTCACTTTCTAACTATCCAACAATCTGGATAGCATGTTGTCACCCCTTTTTTTTAGTCTGCATGATCAGTTGGTCATGTAGGGGTGGATATAGGGACAGAATCATCCTGGTCCTTTGGTGGAGTGGGACGGCCCATTGATGTGTGGCCCCCAACTTGATGTATGTTTTCTAACCCCAACCGTCCATCTAGTGAGGATCAAACTAGCATGGGCCCACGAGCTGGACAGCCAATTGCTGGCAACGTCCAGTAAGCCTGGAGGGAGGAAATATATAAATATCAGCTTAATCTAAGAAATGGGGTGGCCCACCAATGTGGACCCCACCTTGCTATAAATGTGTACCTGCATGCCGTCCATCCATTTTCCATGCTAGACAGGTCATGGGCCCCAACCAGGAGGTATATCCAACGTTCTAGGTACAGCAGCAGGTTGTTGTCCAACCTCCACGCCCACCTTGCTGTTGACCCCTTTTATTGAAGGGAAATTACAAGTACCAGCTTGCGTCCAAGCTGGTGGGCCACATGTGTGGACCCACCACTATTGCATGTGTTTCATCCATACAGTCCCCCGTCCACACGTGGATGGTCGGACCCAGGTCAGGTATGTGTTTTATATACACACCATTAATCAGGGGTCTGGGCATGGGACTTCACGATGCATGTGTTTTTCCCATGCTGTCCACATGTGGACAATGGGACCCACCACAATATATGTGATGTATCCACACCGTCCATCCAACTCCCCAGCTTATTTTAAGTGTTAAGCCGAAGGATGAAGCCAATCCAGATCTCTGGTGAACCACATCATCAAGTAGACCATGTTAATAGTGAAAATTTGTTAGGGCCCATTGTGATGTTTCTGTATGCCAAAAATGTTGAATATCGGGCTTGTTACACCCATCACAAGCCGAAGGACCCAACCAGTGGAGTGGATTCTCATGATATGGGCCCCACCTAAGAAAAAAATGAAAATACAAAAAAAAAAATATATGTTGATGCTGCTGCTGCCAACATCTAGAGGACGCTGCAGCAAGCAGCGTCCTGCTGCTTGTAACAATGGGTAGGGACCATGGGTCCCAGCCACAGGCCCACCATGATGTACGTCGAGCATCTACATCGTCCATTTGATGGGTCCCCTTTAATTATTGGGATATCCCAAGAATGAACCGTACATGGAACTCAGGTGACCCACACCATCTAAAATCATATGATGACATGCTAACACATATAAAAGCACCGCTAGTGCCCACCTAAAATTTGGATGCATCTGAAACTTGGTTGACCCCTTAACCTAGTGGAACACACATAATTGATGGGCTGGATTTGTGAACCCCGGCTTGGTGGGTCCAACAAATGATTATAAATGCTTTAATGGAGGGTAAACCTCTCAACTATTGTGCATGGTGAGGCCCACACAAGCCACAGATTGACTTGATTTTAAGTCCCAGTCCCCACCGTGTATATGTATTTTATTCAACCTATCCATCTGTTTGGACGCCCATTGGGCCAGTAGCAATGGTGGGCTGACCGTCCACTAGAGTGGCCCACCTTGCTGTATGCATGGTATCCATGCAAGCCATTTGATTTGATGGGACCATTAGTGATGTGTGGGGCCCCCACACTCCCCACCAGTCTTTCCCAAGCCTACTCTATGGTGCGGGCCCAGATTATATGCACCAGACTCAAACCTCAAGTGGATGCCCACTAAAATATGTGTTGGGCTGGGGCACCCAACCGTGGCTGCCTTGTGAGGCCCACTATGATGTGTGTGTTGTGTATACACTATCCACCTATTTTTCCCGTCGTTGCAAGGCCGTGGGCCCCATTGAGAAGCATATCTAAATCCCAAGAGAACCACACTAAGGGGTAATGATGATTGAGTGCCCACCATGGGCTACCCTGTGAGGCCCACCATGATGTATGTGCTATAAGTACCTTGTCCATCCATTTTTCCTGGGCCATGGGCTGCCTTATGAGGCCCAATATGATGTATATGTTATATCCATACTATTCATCCATTTGGGGCCAGTGGGCCGCCTTGTGAGGCCCACCGTATATAAGTAGTATGCATATGTTGTCCATCCTTTTTACCAGATTGTGTATGGATCGTAGACCCCATCACGAATTAAACCCCATATTCCAAATGGGTTGTACCATATTGAATATACCATATCCATGCTGGCTACCTTTTGGTGAGGCTCATTTATGATGTACAAGGGCCTCATTTGTTATATGATCGGCTGCCCATGGTACAGTTGTGACGCCCACCTGGATGTGTGTATTGGAAACACACTATCTATCTATTTTCTAGGCCACGGGCTGCCCCATGAGGGCCTGTTATGATGTATATGTTGCACATGCTACCCATCTATTTTGTTGGATTTTATGGACCGCCCCTTAAGGGCCCAATATGATATATGTGACTGAATCTTTGCTGCCCACCCAACTTGCCTAGTTTTGGGCTGAATTGTAAAGCACACATTGGTGGATGTTGGTTATACCTCAGCTATTTAATTGGGGCATGTGGGTTGCCCATGAAGTCTAACATAATGCATGAGTAGGATGTTCTCCTTGGCCATGATGTTTTTTTTTTTTTTTTTGCCATGGGCTGCCCCTCATGAAGTCCATCTAATGTATTTAGGCCCTGGGCCATTACTTAGAACCCAACATGGTGTGTAGAATATTGTGGATAATGCCCATTTATTTTCCAACTACTGTGTGGGCCATGGGCTGTTTCATGAGAACCTTGTATGAAGCTCATGGGTTGTGGCCCAAATATGATGCATATGAGGCCCTTGAGCGAGGCCCAACATGGTATGTTTATGGCCCTTGAGTGAGGCCCGATATGATGTATTTATGACCCTTGTTGAGGCCCAATGCAATATATGAGAGGCCCATGTGATGAGGCCATTGTAATGCATAAGTCCACTATAATTATGTTTGCCCAATCATTCTCTTAGTTAGTATAAGCCTTGGGCTCCCATCATGAGATAGATTCTATGGGACATGCCTTAGGAGCAATGATGGTTAAATGTCTATATTGCAAGAGCAATGGTGGTTAAATGTCTATCTTGTGATCCTCCCTAGGGCTCATTGATTAGGCCCATTCTCATTCCCTCCTTAGTGGGCTAGCCCAAACGGATGGGCCCCCACTATTATTAGTATGATCCATCCCACCTTATTGGGCTATCCCAATTCTTTGGGTCCCCATTGATGCTAGTAGAAGTACCTAAACCTGGAAACTCATCATTAAGCCCATGAGTAGGCCATCTAAATCTACCCTTGTTATGAGGCCAGTATATCATCACTGTAGATGGTAGGATCGGTGGTATCAGATTTGGTAGATCCACCGTTAAGGACCGAACCTCATGTTATGAATTAGAGCTCCTATCCTTCTATGGACCCCACCGTATATAGGTCGATCATTAATTTTGACTATGTTAGTATACACATTGGGTATGCGTTAACATAGCATTATGTTTGTATGAGGTCTGTCGGGATTGCATGAGGCCAATTATGATTGTGTGAGGTCTATTGTGATGGTATGAGGTCCATTGCTTGAGTGAGAACCATTGTGTGGTGATGATGTGAGGCCTATTACGATGTGTGAAGACCATTGCATTGTGATGATATGAGGCCCATTGCTTGAGTGAGAACCATTGTGTGGTGATGATGTGAAGCCCATTGCGATGTGTGAAGATCATTGCATTATGATGGTATGAGGACTATTACGAATATGAGGCCCATTGCACGATGCTCGTTGTGATTACTTGACGCCTATCATAACCATGTGAGGCCCATTGTGTTTGAATGAGGCCCATTGTGATTGTATGAGGCCCATCGTGACTATGTGAGGACCATAGTATTTATCTTAGGCTCTTTGCGATTATATGGGGCCCATTGTATTTGAATGAGGCCCATTGTGTTTGTATGAGGCCCATTGAGGTTGTATGAGGTTCATTGTGATTATATGAGGCCTATGGCACGAGATTCGATGTAATTGTGTGAGGCCCATTGTGACTAGATGAGGCCTATTGTGAAGTGAGAAGCCCATTATGATTGTGTGATCGATCATTGTTAAGTTCGATAATCATGCATAGCTTCATATTTCATGTTATACGTATTATATGTGTGCGTGTTATGAGGAGTGATCATAGCACATGCCATTGGGCAAATTATTGCATGATTGAACGATATGATGCATATACCTCAGCATTTTATGATATGAACACCATACGCCCTAGTGACATCAGGGTCATGGCCTCCATAGGCATATCGTGGATGGCCAGTTGGGACACCGAAAATGTTATTTGAGCATTTAAGGCACTTAGGATGTCCTTGGGTGAAAGCCCCTAAACCTCCATGGTACCAGGAGACACCCCAACACTGAGACCGAGTGAAAAACATGAGCGCCTGAATGCCTTTACTATAAGGTCGTATCTCTCACTGTAGCGTGGTCGGTTGGGAGGGGGTGTGGCCTTACTCGCCTGAGTGAGGGGGCATAGTTAGGCTGAGTTTAACCAGCTCGTAAATGGGTCCGCTACCATCGAGCCTTGTTGGTGATTGGCTATCCACAAGCGGGTAGTGAGGTCTCTTACGCTCGCTAGGCTATGCAGCTTGGAGAGCGGCAGTCAGCACGTAGTGTACTAGACCCCGGTGGTGATCCCAGAGATGTACGGTTTAGATTATGATGACTCGTCACTATTACACATGTGGGCGGGCACACGTGGGCGGACGCTGGGCGGGGCCTAAGGGCCTGGGCGAGCTATCAGTGATTGGAAGGCTACTATGTTGGCAGGCTACTGTGCATATAGTGAGGCAGAACCTTGTCCCACATCGGGCACTGTGGCGGTCATATGCGGGCTTGCTAGTAGGAGTTGCATACTTAACTCTTTATCCATTTATTCATTTATTCACCATACACTCGGACTGGTGATGTGCAACCAAATCATTATGTGTATCTTCACAATGACCAGGATTTCGGTTGGCGCATGACCAACCTAAGATCAGGAGTTTAGCATATTGAGTCTAGCTATCCAAATTTAGGTATGGGACTGGTTTGGATAGAAGTCCTTCGTAATGGACCCCCATCGTTTGTGATATTACGCGCTATCCTCCTGATTACACACTGCAACTTGGTCATCCGCATTACATACTTTAGTATCATTTATCCTCAGCACATAGCATTTGATTTACTATGTTTTTGCATGGCCTAGATGAGGCCGATGGTATTTGGGTTCGTTAAGTATTGCATATTGTATTGTATTCTCAGTTATTAATATTTGGCTTACTATGTTTCTACATTTGCATAGCTGATCTACATTACTTTCTCAGTTCATGGCACTGGCTTATTATGTATTTACATGGCATACCCTGGATATTGTTGTAATATTTCTACAGACTTGCTAGTACTTTCGCTTACTTCAATATCTGTGTGCTTGGCACTTATCTTGTACACACACTTATACCACCCTCTAAGCTTTCTATAAGCTTATGCACGATAGATGCGTGAAGGCGACGCTTGGGCAGTCGTTACTGAGCAAGAGCAGGAGCGCGCGATCGAGCTTTGTGGAGATTCTGTTATATACATGTATTGCCTTTGAATATTGTAATCAATGATTTATTATTGATAGATATATGATGATGATGTTGCCATTATGAATTGGGTACGCTCGTGGTTATGCAAGAAAAAAATATCACTTACAAATCCTCCTTGTAAGATCCTAGGATCGGAATCTGGCGTATAGACGCTCGGAGCCGAAAATGGGGTACTGCGGAGGCTGTCGGCGCCGAATTCGGCGATCGGGAACTCTGTGAGCCCGATTTCTGAGTTCGGGGCATGACACCTTCTCCGACACCTACCTTCAAAGCCCCTTCCTTAATCATTCCGCTCCCATCCTGACCTAATTCCCTCACATTCAAGGCCTGTAACATACACCAAAATTGACTCATTTCTGGAAACATCCCCTACCTGTGGTGACGAATTCCCAACATCCTTACAACCAAATGCACCTTGGGCTGGAATAGAAGACCCCGTAACCAAAAACCTAACATCAAAAGCATCTTAAGCTCCACAAGAGGATTCCCCTCTCTAAAATAAACCCCAAATCCTCTGGGTCGTAACCCCCTAAACCCCTGCCCAGCCATTAATGTTCAAGGAAGCCACCCTATGAGAATCATCCTTATCCAAACGTCGCCCAAATGATGTACGAGTCCCGGAAACCCTCTGCTGCATACTGGAGAGGGGAGTTAGTCACACCCATCCTCCTAAGCTTTCTCAACTCTTTATTGTATATATCCAAAGAACATTCACACTAAAGATGGATAATTTAGAGGGAGAGACTTGTGAGTGCTTATACTTCGCAGCAGGCGTTCCGGTGGGATATTCCTCAACAGAAAAACCCATGTCTAAAATACTCGCTCTAAATTCCAGCCTTTGTAAATTCTGTATTCCCACAAGGAAAGAAATTTAAACAGGTTTACCTCGGGTGTGACTACAAGAAGGCTCTGGTATGGGAAGCAAAGTCCGAAGGTCCCACCTACACAAGGTGTTACCGCCGAACCGGTTCCCGGTTTTGACAAAGGCGGCCATTAAGGGCAAGCACGCTTACACTGCGATGGTGGCTCCATACAAGTAGTAAAACGTAGAGATTATAGTTCGAATTATTCATATACAGGATATTTTTGAATTCTACTCTCTACTTCCCAGAGGTGAATCAGAGTAGGCAAGCCCTCAGCCCGGAGGGCTCTATTTCCCTTTTAAAGAAGGTAGATGTTACTTTAGAGAATCTTAAGATAAGATACTCTATAATACTATCATAAGAGTATCTGAAAGAGGTATTTTCTTATAGAAAAGTACCCTTTCAGAGCCTCCCTTTCCTAATTAAAAGGTACTTTCAACTCTTAACTCCTTCTGTAGTTAATATAGTCTGCTCTTACTCAATTCCTCATCAGATTTGGAATTGCGGCCGGGTATAACTCACTTTTAACTACTGTTAATATAGTCTGCCCTTACTCAATTTCTCATCAGATTTGGAATTGAGGGCGGGTATGAGTACTTTTAACTCATAATTTCACCTTTAAAGACAGAGGGTGATAGTGTTCAGTACTCTTCTGTTTACTAAAGAAATCTATGAATAAATTACCTCTTTTTTATATATACTCTTCGAAACCAAATACTGCCTCCCCTCAATTGCCATCAATTTGGAATAGAAGTTTTCCAGCAACTAAACTTGAAAATTCATGAATTTATCGATCAGATTGAAGCCATCTTCGATTGGATCGAAGGGTCATTTATGCAATTTTTAGGATTTTGTCTTTTTGGCCCTGAAATTTTAGGATTTGATTTTCATGGCCCTTAATTTTTAAGACTCATTTTCCTTGGTTTCTTTACTTGTTTTCAAGCATCATTTTACTTCGTCTTGATCTCTTTTGGTCCACATGCTCGAACATACTTGATCTTCAATCCTTAAGTTGTTAAATCTTTAATCATTCTACTCTTGATCATTTGTGGGCTTTAAATCCTCACATTTAGCTCAGATTTAGCTTTAGGCTCCAATTTATTCCTTGTGAATGAAACACACTCTATTATAACCAATTAATTTGATTTGTATGATAAAAGCAATGTAAAATATGGGATAAATATACAATATTTAGGTGTTATCACACCCCCAACCAGCATTAAATATATAAAAGATATTTCAAATCCAAGTTCAAAACTATATATAAGAGTAACTTCTATAGATCAATGTGATATTTTAATTATCTAATTAATAGAATTTTAAGGCACATATTTCTAAAAATAAATCAACCTAAACTCTAGTGTACTCAACAAATAACCTAATTGAGTTCAAATCATTAATTACTCAGTAGAAAATTCTCAAACATTGAGTTACATGGTGTATGGTTAAATCTAAACTTGACACATCTAAAAGTTCAGTTATCTACATTCATGTTAACATGAAGAATTAAAGGAATGATCATATCAACCAAAACTTGCCTTACAGTTCAATAAATTTTCTTCCATCTTTTGATTTTTTCCATCGACGACTGTTACACTATCATAATTACTATTTTCTTGTCCATACACTTTTTTCTCTCTTTCTTACGTAACAAAACTTTATGTAGACAATTTAATAGGTAGTCCTTTTTTACGAGAACTATTTGTTTAACTAGGTATTACTCTTTTTTTACTTAAACATGATGGACAAGTTTCCCAAGCTTAGTTCATAACATTCTCAATAATCATCAAGTTAACACTATAATATCAAACTTAGACTTTAGAAATGTAACCTAGATGTGACATGTGAAATCATAACTTAACCAATGTTTAAAACATTCCATGCTGAAAATTAATAAAAAGAACTCAACTTTAAAATTTACCAGATAACTAAATCTAGGCTTCAAAAATTCTCATCACTAAGTGTGTAAGACCCGTGTCCTAATCCGTACTGTTCCGTTAGCTTCCGCGGTCCTTCCGGTCAAATTCCGGCAACCTTCGCACTGTATTCGGTGTTTGCGCACGATCCTAAGCCAGGTCCCGCGCACCGACGTCGGCTTGGTCTGAAAGTTATATCATAGCGACCGCGTCGTCGCCGCGGTTCCAACGCCGTGACTTGCGCACCGAACCGATAACCAGGCTAGAAGATGCCGATCAGCGTTTATTCCGAAGAAACACCGCGCGTTGCGGATTTCGAGGGAATCTCTACAATTAGTCCCATTAATCAACCATTAAAGCATCCCATACCTTAAGTACAACAACCCATCTTCACCTTTTACAAAAGTCTACCCTCTTTCCACCTCACCACTCCTCTTTTTCCCATTTTCAACATTAACCATACCTCTTTTTACAATTTTCAACCCAAACCATCCCCCATCACTCCATCACCCATCTCACTCCCTCTCTCTCTCTCCCTTACAAGTCTCTCTCTCATTCAAACTCTCCCATAGCAAGTCCCATACGTATGGTCCTCCCATGGTGAGAAAACTTCCCTTGTGAGGTCCACCTTTCCCACCCCTTCATCTCTCATCTCAACCATCCATTTCTCATCTTCCTCCATCAAAGAGGAGCTCAAGGAGCTAAGGAAGCTAAGGGAGCAAGAAGATCAAGCGGTGGGTGTTTGGATAGGATAGTTTTTGACGTTTTTAAGATGGACCAAGTGAGGCCAACCGATCAATGGTTTGGATCTCGCTTTGGACCCTAAGATGTGGCCGATGGCCCACTTGGATCATCATGATCATTCCATGACGGGGCCATCCTCCATGGACCCCATCATGATGTTTATCTTCTTGTATATTTAGGGTCATCTAGACCGTCTGATTTAGTGGAGAAGGGATCTCTACCGTTGAATTTTAATTTATTAGGCCCACATGTAATGGGACCCACTTGATGTATGATTTAGTGCAAGGGAGGGCCCATAGTGCCGGGGTCCCTCCATCACACGGTCTCACTCTCTATCTCTCTCCCTTTTTATTTTATTTTTATTTCATTTTATTTTATTTTTTATGATGATGAGGTTGTGTGGCCCACCTGAATGGACCCCACCATAGGGTATGTATTCCATCCAAATCACCTACAAGTGGGGCCCACTTTGTGTGTAGTATCCACACCATTTTCCGTGAGGTGGCCCACCTAAGCAGGGCCCACCCCTAATATATTTTCAAGGGCCCAGCGTCCAGGGACGCTGGACGTTTTGGGAAAGACATAAATATTAGCTTGCCAACGGGGGTTGTCCACTCATGTAGGCCCCACCTTGATGTATGTATTAAATCCACACCATCCATTCCTTCCCTAAGCCCTTTTTAGGCGTTGACCTGAAAAATGGGATCCATCAGACCTTCAGGCGGGCCATACCATAGCAAATGGTGGTTTTCACCATTGAAAACTTCCCTGATTGGTTATACACTGGAATATGTCCAATATTGGACTTGTTTTGCTCGTGGTGGGCCATGGAAGAACACTGGACGGCGTGGATTCACTAGATGCGGACCCCACCTATAAAAACTTTGAATTTTCAAAAAAATCAAAAAAAAAAAAAAAAGAAGCAACACAGCAGCAACGCTGCTGTGTCAGAAAGCGCAGCAGGCGCTGCCTGCGCCAGCGTCCGGGCAGACGGTCCGTGTGCAGCCACCCACGGCTGTGGTTGTGGGCCCCACCTTGATGTTTATAAACCATCTAAACCGTTCTTGGGGTGGGCCACCCCCTGACATGGGCCCACCCCAAAAATCAGCTTAGTCCAAGACTCAGGTGGCCCACACCGCAGGAAACAGTGGGAATGAGCCCCTACCTTTGAAACCCTTTTCGGGCCCACAGAAGTTTTGGATCAGGGTGAAATTTGTTTTCACCCTTCATTTGGGCCCATGGGACCTCATCAACGGGTTGGATGAAATATAAACATTATGGTGGGCCCCACATGGAGCCCACAGTGATGTCAGTGTTTATATCTACACCGTCCGCCTGGACGGTGGAGCCCAATGTGACAGTGGACGTGGAGCCCACTGTGATAATTGTGTGGGCCCACTGTGATAATTGTGTGGGCCCACTGTGATGCGTGCGTGTGTGTATGTGTATATATATATATAGATATATGTATATATATATATATAGATATATATAATATTATAGTTCATGTAATATTATATGTATATTATATATTATATTATATATATATATATATGTATATAAATATTGTACTTATTTATGTTGAGGCCCATGATTGAGGCCCACTTTGACATATAGGTAAGGCCCATCTCAGTTGCTTGTGGCCCATGAATGAGGCCCACTTTGATGTATAGGTAAGGTCCATGGGTCGAGGCCCATTTAACGTATTAGGAGCCCATGGGTTGAGGCCCATTTTATGCACGTATGGGGCCCAACTGGCGAGGCCCATTTGATACATATAAGGCCCATAAGATTAGGCCCATTTGATGCACTCTAAGGCCCACGGGTTATAGCCATTGCAATGTACATAAGGCCCATTGGTACGGCCCATTGATATGGCCCACTTAATGAATATAAGGCCCTTGTGATTTGGCCCATTTGACGTATTTAAGGCCCAATGGGATGTACCTAAGGTCCATTGCAATGTGTGATCCCAACATGATTTATGTAATGATGTTTACGACGGGTAGTACCTTGGGAGCAATGGCGGTTTGACGTCCCCATTGCAAGTATAGTGTTGGTTAAACGTCCGCATTATGACCTTCCCTTGGGCTCATACGTGTAATGTGTAGGCCGTTTAGGCCCATCTTCATTATAAATATCATCTATCCTATATAACATGTTTAATTCCATGATTCATGATCATATGCATCATACGTATGCTTGATATGAGAAATGACTGATCATAGCCTATGCCTTTGGGCAGATTGTTTAGGGGCTCCCATACAGGGGGTGTTGCCCTACACGAGCGCACGATACGCGCAGGATTGCTGTATGACTGGATAGTGTGATTCATGCATTTGCATTGTGTGATATTGTTACTGTACGCCCTAGCGACATCAGGGCCATAGCCTCCACAGACGCATCGTGGTTGGCAGGATTGGATACCGAAAATACTGTTCTACATGGGGTGCGATAGATATCCACAGGTGAAAGTCCCTAAACCCTTATGGTACCAGGAGGTTGCTCCAACGTCTAGACCGAGTGGGTGCATGAGCGCTGGGTGCCGATTACCAGACGGTTGCGCTTTCCACTGTGTCGTGGTCGGTTGGAAGGGGGTGCGGCCTTACCCGCCCGAGAGTAGGGGGCAATGCTAGGCTGAGTCTGACCAGCTCGAGGAATGGGTCCGCTATTGACGAGCCGAGCCCGATATTGGCAGGCGGATAGTGAGGTCTTTTCCACTCACCTTATTGCGCGCGATGGGGCGGCAATCTGGCTTGGAGTGTACTAGACCCCGGTGATATTCCAGATTTGAGCCGTATTGACATGTGGACTTAGATGAGGATTTGTATGCTTGACTTGCATTTTGCATTGCATGGCCTTGGTATGGCCGACATCATTCTTTGCACGCATGGCCTTGGTACGGCTAATGGGATTCTTAGCATTCATCAGCATGTTCCGCATTACTCTGATACTGCATAACTACATTATCACCTTGAGCATACACTTTCACCACCCTCTAAGCTTTCTATAAGCTTATACACGACCGTTGCGTGCAGGTGACGTTGGATCGCAGCAGCGCTGAGGCTTGGACGCGTGGCTGATCTTCTTTTGGAGTTTTGGTCTATCTTCATTGTATTTCCCTTATGCTCATTGTACCTGTAAAGTTTTTTATTATAGTGGAAATGTGATGGAGTTTTTGGTCGTTGTTTGTGGGTTATGCCTTTGGTTATGCTTATTACGAATCAAACTGATGTTAAAAATCCTCCTTGTAGCATCCCAGGATCAGAACCTGGCGAATGGGCGCTGGGAGCCGAGAATGGGGTTCTACGGAGGCTGTCGGCGCCAGATTCGGCGATCGGGAATTTTGTGAGCCCGGTTTCCGAGTTTGGGGCGTGACAAAGTGCCTGATCATTTTATATTCAGATTGCTTTAAAAATTACTTAAATTCATAAAATTCAAACTTCTAAATACATTTTCAAAAATTCAGCTCAAATCATTCAAGTTAAGTTCTATTGAAGAATTTTCCAAAGGAAAGCCCATACATAACCTAAATGAAACATTGTCTTCAATGCATGAAATATATGCAATATAAACAACATTAGAGCAATTTAATTGTAGCCAAGTAAAATGTAGATAGTACCTGAAATGGTGAATATGCACAAGTTCTTCAATTCTCTAAATTGGTATAAAAATAGGGAACTTTTAAACTACTAAAACAAACTTGTCCTAAGAAAGAAATTAAACTCGTAATATAAGAAAACAAAGGAAAAAAACTACTCATTCTTATAGACATTTTGTTTCTCTTGTTACTATCTTAATAAATTTCTCAACAGGCTTCTCACATCCAAAAGCCCATTTTATAGTAGGCTTGGATATCATAGAGCATAAATGTCCAGAAAATTTTATCAACCTCAACAAAAAATCCCCAATCAATATTTTGAGGTATCCAAATTATATAAAATTCACATGTGGTAGAAAAATTGTCAATATCAGTACACAACAATGAATCAAAGACTATAATTAATTATAATATTCATAAAAAAAATTCTTTAGCCAATATAGTCTCTATGAAATCTGAAGTTTCAATCTTTGGGTCAAATCCTAGCTCCTCCACTCTTAATGGTGAACATCGAGGATTAGTGGAAGGAAACACTTCAAAATAATGTTTACCCCGGTGCAGTATCAACTACTAGGGTAGAGTTTGTAAGGCATTCACTATATGTCATGTTTGTGTATTGTATCAACATCACCTTGTTTGAAAAATTGATGTATATCTTGATCATTAAATGAGGCCTTAAATGAGATCAACATTTGGGGAAACGGGATCATAAGCTCATAAATACACTCTATCTCATCATGTTGAACATTAATAATCTCATTATCAACCTCACCACTTATAAGGGTAGTGGTATATTCAATATGCTCAACAAGTGTATTAGGAGAATTGGAACCACTCACCTCGTATTGTGCTTCTAGGTTAGGCTGAGGTTGGGGTAGAAAAGTTCATTCCTCCCTAATGAGGTATGACTCAATTTTCTCAACTAACGTTGTTAGCTCATATGTGGCCTATGAGATATTTTAATTGATTTGAAATTGCCCTTGCATAAATGCTTGTAATGTATCCTCAAGGGTCCTTGTCGGTGGGGTTATAGAAGTAGAGTGCCCTTAGGGATAGTTGTTAGCATCCATTGTTGGTTCATCTCTCCAATTAAAATTTTGATGATTCCTCTAGTTAAGATCATACATATTATATGTGCGTGCAGTCAAAGGTTGAAAATAAGCATAGTCTCCTTCATAATAATCATGCATTTTTCTAATCGGTGGAATATCATATTACTTGTTCTCATCATAAACAAGTCAGTTCTCGATCATAGTTTCAATTATTTTACGAGACATGGGACGTTTCCCAATATAATGATCTGACAGCCCTTCAACTAGTATCCCGTCTAAAAGAAATTTATTAGAGTAATATTGTGTCCACTCGGGCATGAACATGATAAAACCGTAATTCTAAACTTAAACCTAAAAGAGAAAATCTAACAACAAATTAATGAACTTGAGAAGAATTGAAATAAGTGAGGAGAAGATTTTACCGAATAGAAGAAACTAGAATTAAGGAGATCCTACAAAACAAAAACCAAAAACAATATTAGTGATTTAAAACCCTATATATATATATATATATATATATATATATAGACACACACACACACACACACACACACACACACACACACACACATACACTCCTTGGCATTGACGCAAAAAACTTGCTAGGCAATCCCAAGGATTGACAACCCTTAGTACAGGGCTACAATGTAATAACAACTTGGTGAGACCAAGATCGATAGATAGGAAATGAGAGATCGCAACTAAAGTTAATCTAAAGCTAATGGTTTGTCTAAATTTTTAATTCAATGAATAGGTTAAGGGTAAAAATAATAAAAATAAAGCACTAAGGATATAGGGATCCACTTCTATTATTCATAATGCATAATTCATTGGTTCATCTTAAATAACTCAACTAGAACCAAATTCCAATTCGTTCTAATTAGAAGATCAAACAATTAATTTATTTATAAACATTCAACAACATATGATTTCAATTAAACAATTATATTTCAATTAAACAATTATTTCATGAAGCATTCAGACATCAATCGTGGGGAATTCAAATCATCTATTGTACCTACAATCTACAATAGATCAAGGAATTTTACATATTGATTTCTTCTCTAATCAAGCTTTGTAGTTGTACTTCTAAGCATTCAATATAACCAGAGTCGACAATAAATCAAAGATGAAACAATGCAAAAGATTTAAAGTATATTCAAATCAACTTTGATTAACCAATCATCATTAAATCCAAAAGTATGAATACATAAACTAGAACATTAAAATAAACTAGAAGCATCACCCCTTAGCTTTAGCTAAGAGATTGACCTAGAATGCTGACTCAAAAACAAAAGAAAAATTAAAGATGTACTAGAACCTGTAAAGAAATTGAAGTGGAAAACGTTGTCGGCGTTCTATCTAAGCCTTCTCTCCCTCTCCAAACCCTAAAAGATGATATAGGATGGCCTAGGGACCTGAAGTTATAGTTTTGGAGATCTAACTTTCACACCTCTCTAGAAACTTCGCATAACGATTTTGATTTATGCACTTGCCACTTTTGTCAATGGAAGCTTCGATCAGATCAACAAGTTTTTGATGGGTGTCGATGGGTGTTCAATCAAATCAATTTAGAATAGAAGTTTTCTAGCAACTAAACTTGAAAATTCATGAATTTCTTGATTAGATCGAAGCAATCTTCGATTGGATGAAAACTGTCTTTCATTGGATCAAAACTATCCTTGGTTGAGTTGAATGGTCGTTTATACAGTTTTTAAGATTTTGTCTTTTTGGCCTTGGAATTTCAATATTTAATTTTTATGGCTTTAAATTTTCAGGACTCATTTTCCTTAATTTCTTTACTTGTTTTCAAGCATCATTTTACTTCTCTTTGTTCTCCTTTGGTCCACATGCTCGAATGTACTTGATCTTCATCCATTAAGGTATTAAATCTTTAATCACTCCACTCTTGATAATCTTTTGGCTTTAAATCATCATCTTTAGCTCAAGTTTGGCTTTAGGCTCAAATTTATTCATTGCACATTAAATACACTCTATTAAGACCAATTAACTTGATTTATATGATAAAAATAATACAAAATACGAGATAAATATGTAATATTTAAGTGTTAGTAGGGCCCACCGGACCACTCAATCTAAATAATACAACAACTAGATTAAAAATAATAAATAATAAATAATTTTTTTTTAAAATGATAATCATGTATAGCCCACCTAATAGAAATCTTACATACCCCACTACAAATATGACTATAAGCAAGTATGGGCTGGTCCACTTACCCAGGAAGCCCACTCACCAGGAGCACTAAGGCCCCCGCCCAAAATGAAGCATATCAGGCAAGCCACACTATAGTAAATGGGGGTGATACACTTATAGTAAACGGTGGTGATTGAACGCTCATAGTTAAAAACTTCGTAAAGCCCATTTGTAATCCAACCTTTTGATAAAGCAGGCGGACCTGGATGAAAGGAAAACACATATCAGGTTGATTCAAAACTTTTGTGGCCCACGAGAAGTTTTTAATCGCCAATAACTAATATTTCTTGTAGCGTGGTCTACCTGAAATTTAAATCTCATTATTAGTTTCATGTCCTAAAATAATATGGAAAAACGGATGGACCATGTGATATACTACACATACATCAAGCTGAGCCTACGGTCAGGGCCGCACCAAGTTGGGTAAGGCCAGGTGGCACCTAATCCACTCCCCAGTTTGCACTGTGACTCACCTGACGGGACCTTGAGTTTCATCGTATAACCATGCACGGATGGGGCATTCTGATGAACGTCCCAGATCCCACACGCATGCGGTACCTTGGCACGGGTGGAGCTTTTGTCCTTGGCGCTTGAAACGCGTCTGGTAATAGCAGTCCCCAACATCTACACCCTGCCTACGGCCGAGGGTGTAGCTGGCAATAAAATAACAAGGGAGAATGACCACATACTCCTACCTCTAGCGCCTATTGTGGCAGACCATCACGGCCCATGTTTGTGGGGCCCGCATGAGATGTCCTTTTACAAGTGGGTAATACTTGTAACGCACAAGAACCCTTTGGATTTTGAAAATCTCTATGGTCCTCGCCATACAATGGATGGGGCCCACCTCAGATATTGACTTGGATTGGAAGATATGTAGCGATCTTTGGCCTTTTCTCTATTGAATGGGCACCGTTGCTGCGTTTCTTTCTCTAAACCCCTGGTACATCTTCCGGTTAGATATCTGAGGGGACGCGGATTGCCACCCACAGGCCATGGCAGTAGGTTCCTACGCTCAGAAAGTAGGCGGGCTTAGTGTAATGTCCGTGAGTTCACGTGGTGTCCATCTATTCTGTCCGGTCATGTTAGGACATGAGCCAAAAAATGAAGTAGATCCAAAATTTAAGTGGACTGTATAACAAGAATTACTGAGGATTGAACATCCACGTTTGAAACATTCATAGGACTACATAAGTCTTGGATCAAGCTATTATCTTTAGTTTTCACTTCACTCGGTGGCAACGACTTTACAAACTCTACGGACGACATATGAAAATCAGGGTGAAACCTGAGGAGGTTTCAATATAGTCATCTCCCTAGCTACTTTTTCTCTGTCATGCCGTGCTTTTTGAATTTTGGATCTACTTCATTTTTGAGCTCATTTTTTGACATGATATACATATATATATATATATATATATATATATATATATAAACATCATGGTGGGCCCCACCTAGTTTCGGACTAAAAGAACTTCTTACAACGGGCTGTCACAGGCAATCCATGTCCTATCGAGACATGGTCCATCCCTAGTGGGATCCACTGGCTTGATCCACTTTTTCTATGGAAGCTGTCCAATGACAGCAAAAATTTGAGAGCACTTGGAATACAATAGTCATTTGGTAGTGAGGGTTGTTTTGGAGCAAGAGGTATTCAAAATGTACCATCTTATCATGGTGTTTTGAAATCCCAATCTTGCTGCGTTTTAAAATCTCCCTTCTATCGAGATTCAGAATAGGCAAAGTCAGAGTCATGTGTGTGTCAAAGTGTCACTAGACTAATATTTCATCGTACATGTGATGCACTAATGATACTCAAAATAATTAAATTATTAGCTACATTACTAAAATTATATAAATAAAAGATTCTAAAAAATCTAAATCAATGGTTAAAAAACATTAGCTAGTCTTTCATTTGTAATCCTATGCTTGTGGTGATCTAAGGTTTGGAATTTCATCATTTTTTGTTAAGGTATGTATTTTAATCAACTTATTACAATCATTCAGTCAAATATCATATAAATATTAAATTCAAACTAATGTAAATATATTATAAATTTTGAATGTATTTTTATTTTTAAATTTTAATTTATTTTGAATACAAGTAACTAAACACAATTGAAGATTCAGAATTGTCTTAATTTGTGATTTGGATTCCAATCATTCCAAATACGAAGCTCCCAAATGAGCTGTTTTTCAGGTACTCCGCGGATAAGCATCAACATTCCAAATTCAAGAAATCAAGTATATTAATCCCAGGTTAAATTTTTTCAATCAGCCCAATTTCCTCCTATTTCCTTGACTGCGAGGCGGATGAACTTGACAGTTTAGAATGCTACATGCGTATGACACGTGGGTAGTGACCTTGCATGGAGCTAATTTTCTGTGTTTGTTGTAGCTCTTATCAACAGGTGAGGAAAATGCACCCACAATGTAGAGATTGTACGGATTACCTAGTTACCAGATACTGGCATCCACTCATTCACTACTTTGCTTGCCTAGTTTAGAGCTTATGACTAGAAACGATGAAGTATCTAAAGCTCAAGTGAGCTACATCACAGGAAATAATGGAAATTAAATGGTACCATTAAAATCCTTTTAGGACCATAAAAGTTCTGGATCAAGCTGATGTTTTTGCTTTCCCTTGGTTTAGGTATTTGTGACCTTATGAACAGATTACTTGGATGAAAATTAAAATATCATGGTGAGCCATAAGAAGGCTTCGATGGTGGGTGTCATTATTTCTATCTTTTTCTATGATGTGGTCCACTTAAGCTTTAGATTTGCCTCTTTTGTTTTTTTGGCTCATTGGCTGTTAAAAACAGATGACAACAATGATAAAAACACATATCATGGTAGGCACCACAGAGTCGGCTTACCGGTGAGGTCACCCAACCGCATTCAGCGTCGGATAGGGACATTGTCCACCGGAGCAGATTAGGTGTCATCCGACGTAGCACCCAGGGCATGGCCGCATATCATTGTGTAACACCTAATCCGCTCCGGCTGTCCACATTACACGTGGCAATTTGAGAAGTTAGATGGGAGCCGTTGGCCCGTGGGCCCTACAATTGATGGCTCGTTGGAATGACCGCATGGAATTGAGATTCCTTTCGTATTGACTTATTACAGCTCAGCGTCAACGAGTAACCAACTTTGACTGTTGTTGTCCTTTTGACGGTTATCTGTTATATTTGAACAGTACTCTACCAAGGACAGGGTCCACAAGGTGAATGGTTCAGATCCACCATGTCCTGCGATGCATGTACGGTCATTCAATTAATCATGTAACAGGTACGGTTCGCTGGCCGTAATAACCATACGCTAGTACTTTTGTCTGTTTGTTTTGGTTCTTTTCAATCGCATGGCACATCCCTAACATAATCCACCAGTCGGATGGTCCAGTTTAACCACCGTTCATCCACGTGTCCAGCCAAGGCAGTTGGTCAGCTAACAATAAACTACCGTTTGTAGCCCAGCAATGCACACGTGAGTACTGCCCCCGCCCGTCCCTAGCTCCGAACGGGCAGGTCGGTGGGTGGGTGGGCCCATGTATCTGTACATCCAAGCCGTCAATCCCTTTAAGGCATTAAAACAGAAAAAAGGCAGATCTAACGATCAAGTGGACCACACAAAACGATAAGCTTGGTTGCATGAAAATGCACAAAGCATTAAATGTCAGTTGCATTAAATGCAAGAGTCACATGGGTGTGGTCCATTTGATGCCTCATTTTTGTTTTAAAGACGGCTTGGATGTACATATACATCACGGTGGGCCCGCCCACAGATCTTCCCGTTCGGAGCTAGGGACGGGCGGGGGTACTCCTGACTATGGAAACGGATTGGCTACTCCCCCTACACCAGCCAATGGCTGGTGGTCGGTGCTTTGTGGGCCCCATCATAATGTATTTGTTTCATCCAGGCCGTCTATATATTTTTTCAGATTATTTTATGATATGAAACCAAAAATGAGTTATATCCAACTTTCAACTGGACTACATTACAGGAAACAGTGTTGAATGAGCGTCAACCATTAAAAACCTTTTGGCCGCCATAAAAGTTTTGGATCAAGCTGATCTTTGTTTTTTCCCATCATCTGGGCCTGTATGACCTAATTAACAGATTGGATGTCAAATAAACAGTACAGTGGGCCTTGGTGAGGATTTTAATGGTGGATATCCAATCGCTATTGTTTTCCTGTGGTGTGGTCCATCTGAGATCTATATCCCTCTCAGTTTTTGGTTAAATCCCTAAAATGATATGTAAAAATGGATGAGAGGAATGGATGAAACACATACATTATGGTGGGGCCCACAGAGCACTGACCACCAGCCACCAGGCTGATGGCAGGGGGAGTAGCCAATCCGTTTCCCCTGACTATTGATGGTCATGAGCAGCCCCTGTCATCAGTGTTCTTCTAATATTAATACTGCTTTCATCTTGGCCGTCCATCTCGGGCCGGTCAACATATTAATAAGTCGCATGTTAGGCATCTTTTTTAAGGCGCGGCTTTAGGTGGATACTGACTGTGGGGCCTACCATAATGTATGTGCCTTACATCCATACTGTCCATTTGTTTTGACCGCTCATGTCAGGACATAATCTTTAAAATGAAGCAAATCGTAGGTGGAACACACCCCACTAAAAAGTGTTGATTGAATACTCGGCCATTAAAAACCTCTTGGGGCTACCGAATGTTGATTTGCCAACCAACCTGTTGATAAAACCAAAGACTTGGATGAAGCAACCACACAATTATTAGCTTGATCCAGAATTTTCTTTTACACTTGAGAAGCTTTTAATGGTCCATCTGTTATACTTTGCTGTTTTTGAAAAATCCAGCCAGAATTGAAAATTACAGGTGCTATATTAAGGGAAAGACACGGTGCCTTAAAGATATTTAAGGATACTAACAACTTACAGTACGATGATATAGCAAGCAGCTATTCAAACGCAAATCAAGTGCCACTTTAATCTGACACGAGGTCATGGTATCGATTCCCTAGGTGGGGTGGCTAACAGTAGAGTACGTAGGGGGTGTGTACTAACAAGATAATCTCAAAAAAAAAAAAAAAAAGTGCTCAAGAAGCATTTAGGAAGCTACTTAGAGGTGTCTAAAAGTAGACTGAGCCACCGAGAAACATATGAAAGCAAAGCATGACTAAAACACGGTTGAGCATCCAAAAGTATATTACAGTTGAGAGGCTGAAACGCGGTCGAACATCTAACAACAAAAAGGCCACCAAGAAAAAAAAGTTACAAAAGAAAAACATAATAAAAGAATGATATTAAAAATAAAAATAAATTAACTATTGTAACTATTGTAGTAATAAACAAGATATTTGTTATAAACTTTTATAAAAAGTAGAGGAATGCAACGGAAAAAACAAATAAATATCTCAACAACAAACCAACATTCTCAAAAAAATAACCAACCAACAACAATCAATCTATCAATTTATCTTTTATTTTAGCTTATCCTAAGAATATCGGTAATTCTTAGCCATAATCTTTAGTTATAATCTAAGTCTACGTTCACACGTTAAATTTGTTCTTTATACAATATTAAGTTGTTCTTTCAATATATGTACTCTTGCAGTTGCTCCTAGTGATCGATTGAGAGTTTTCATTTTGTTTGATTTGCACTGGTATTCTGAAAGTCCTTTCTTATAGAAGGCATAAAGTAACCCATTTACGAAGGAAGAACCTCACCTTCTGATTATTACTTGATCACTATAAACTTCTACAAGTGGCTGAGTAAGGAATGGATCTTCTAAAAATCTAGTCTATATATATATATATATTCATATTGGACGTATCTGCCTATTTTGGCGCTTGGGGTCAAAGTTGATCGATTTGAATCGAGCCGATGTATCTATTCTTGCATGCCGGCATAACCAAAAATAAATTGAATGACCAATATTTTTTGGCATACCCAGTAGGATTACAAACTGCTTAGTTGCCATAAAAATTTATTATACATCAGTCGTGCAATAATTTTGACAAGCACCAATATTTTTTGGTACGCCTGATGGGATTATAACATGAGAAAGTATGAATATTCGTAATAGTATAACATGAGCTAGTATGAAAGTCAAGTGAAACCAGGTTGCCCAATAAATCCAATTAAGATTGTGTCAACTAGAATGCTTGATAAGTAATGAGGAATTTAGCATATCACCAAATAGTCACGAGTTCAGGCTGAAAATTTAGGCAATGAATTGTCAGTAATGCTAAAAGCATCGATTAGATGATGGCTATTTGTGTCGAAAGAACACACATAGCGCCTTAACAATAAATCAATACTAGTTCTGTCAGAAATCTAGCGCTAATACTGTAATTGACACTACAGGTACCTCTTCTGCAATAGAATACGCCTCTTCTAGTACAGGAAGTGCGGAATCTTCCGCCACCTACTAAGTTTAAGTGACTGGAATGGGAGGTTAGGAAATTTGTTCCTGAAGAAGGAAACCAAGGTATACCTGAGGGTAGCCCTTCCTTGAGAATCCATCATGTCATAGAAGACAAAATTTGGTAGACCATTAACAACCTTCAATGGATGAATCTCATTGTTGAAATCATGACCAACTATTTAAATGGTTTAGAAATTAGTAGGTCAAGTTCTCGACCGTATTACTACATCTATCAACCATAAGCCCTATTCGGAATAGATTGACCAACAATCTCCATTATCACGACCGAATTTACTTTTTTTTTTAATCAAGATGGTCGAGTTCAACCAAGATGGTAAAATTTGTTGTCCCTCGATCAAGATGATCGAGTTCAACCAAGATAACTAGTTTTACCGTTTCTCGTTCAAGATAGTCGAGTTTGACCAATACAACCAATTTTGCCATTTTTCGATCAAGATAGCCGAGTTTGATCAAAACGGCCAGATTTTTCATTTTTTTGATCAAGATGGCTGAGTTCGAACAAGATGGTCGAACTTGCCATGTCTTGATTAAAATGGTCTAATTTGAACAAGACAACCGAATTTATTGTTTCTCGATCAAGATGGCTGAATTCAACCAAAACAACCGAATTTGACATTTTTCGACCAACACGGCCGAATTCAACCAAGATAGTCAAATTTGTCATTTTTTTTTACCATGACAGTTGAATTCGACCAAAATGGTGGAATTTGTCATTCTTTGACCAAGATAAGTGAATTTGACCAAAATGGCCGAATTTGTCATTTTTCTACCAAGATGGCCGAGTTTGACTAAAATGGCCGAGTTTACCATTTTTTAACTAAGATAGCCAAGTTTGACCAAGATGATCGAATTTGCATCTTTTTTAAACTAAGATGGCCGAGTTTGGCCAAGTCAACCGATTTTGATGTTTTTCGATAAAGATGGTCGAGTTTGACCAAGATGGTCGAAATTGTTGTTTTTACTTGGCCGGGCAATCACATTTATTGTGCCAAACAATGAATTAACATTGCATTCACCTTGTACTAAAAGCAAAGCGATGTGGGGGCAATGTTGTACCCTAATTTTAACCGTTCTCGGGAAACCCAATTGGAAAGTACACATATTATAGTAAGGAAAAAATATAGCACGTTAAAAATCTTCAATGATAAGATAGTGAGCAACTGAGAGGTATTCAAAAGTAAACCAAGTGGCTAAGATGCATTTAGGAGGCAGTTGAAAGATGTCCAAAAATAGACCGAGCGGCCGAGAGGTGTCCAAAAGTAAACCAAACAGCCGAGAAAGCGTATGAAAGTGAAACACGGCCGAAGTACGGTCAAGCGTTGTAATGCCCCGTGTTTTCAGGACCCAAGTATATGACCCGTTTCCCAAAAACCAGAGTGTTAATCTATAAAGATCTAAATTCCATACCTTTTTTTGTCTTTATCATTCAGAGTTAGCAGTTAGCATATTATGGACAAATCAAATGTAAAGGAAAGTTGCATGATCATTCAAATACATAAGAAGCTGCCCATAACGACTTATACAACCAATGTCTCCGAAATTAATAATTAGGAAATAAAATAACATTACAGGTGAAACAAAATAAATTACAACAATCTTGAGATGTAAAATCCTAGAGCAATCCTTAGCAAATACAATCATGCGCCCTTGTCAATTATAACCTGCTCCTCATCAATAAGAACATGAATATCATCTGAGCCACCTGTGCTACCTGTACGGTTATATATTTGATGGATGAGTGGCCAACTCAGTATTAATTCCCCTCAAGAATACACACCACCGTATTAGGTAAGTATAGTTGTAAAAATAAGACATATAAAACAGTACATGATGCAGTCTTATTAAATGCATGGATGCGTGAATGCAATCATCGCCCCGGGGATGTTCATCCGTATGGACATTGGGGTCATCACCCATGCAATCATTGACTTGGGAATGCTCATCCAGTCGGACAAAATACATACATCACGTACGATAGCGATAGACGCTGGTCTGTGTCATGTATGCATGATTAGCCAAACCATTATTAGTCTAGTTACAATTAATCAATTTAAATAAGCTCAAGGCCACTACGAGGGCTCATCACCAGCGTAGGCTGACAACTTGGGCATAGGTCTCATACCACCATCCCCGACTCATGAGACTACTACCTTAAGATGTTTAATGAAAACTCGTCGACTAGTGGCTAATCATATTATAGTATATGGGGCTTACCATCGCATGGTTGCACAATATGAAACATCGAACCCATATAGGGCAAATACTAAAACAAAGCCACCTGGGTGAATTTTAAAACTAAGTCACATAGGGCAATTATTAAAACTAAGCTACATAGGGCAATTATTAAAACTAAGCCACATAAGGTAATTATCAAAACTAAGCCACATATGGCCGATATCAAAACCATGCGATAAAAGACCATTCTTAAAAACTACATAGACATAGCAACCGATTATAAGGCATGTAATCTAGCAATTCGATTCCAACAATTAGCACGTATGATTATAAGATAAAAGATATCAATTATCAACTGAAATTTTAAATAAAAACTATCACTTAAGCTAATGAAAAAATGGAAAGCTCAAGTGGAGGAATCATCACCTAACGTGTAGGATCACCTACTAGTGTTGTTAGAAGGTACGTACACCCTTAGAGTCGGGTCCTATCATGAATTATGAAACTGTATGGTTAGATCAAGTTCTACATACTATTTATGGTTGAGATTAACCTAGTGTTTAGATTACTTATTCTTAGGGTTTTAATGTGAAATTATGATTTTTATCCTAGGGTTTAGTCTTAAACTTAAATTTTAGGTTTTGAACTCTACTTGGTGTATTAGTTAAAATTAAATCTTAATAATTACAAGAATACTATCAGCGTTAGTGTTATAATTTATATTAGCTAATATGTTAATAATGATAGTTCATAGGTTCATATCTAAATATACTGACATTAAATTCTACACCTAGATCCAAACCCAACACACCATCTATGTTTAAAGTATTGACCTAGGGTTTAGATTACCTAGGTCTAAGATTTTATCCTAGATTTTAGGTCTATGCTAGATTTTTAGGGTTTTAATGCAGAGTTTAGAGCTTCATCCTAGGGTTTAGTTCTAGGAGATTTAGGATTTTAACGCTAATTGATGTAATTCGTTCGTAATGCTAGTAATACTAATAATCTTAAAACAATCGTTAATATTACGAATATACTTAATATTAGACAACGTAGCACTAATAATCATTGTGACGAGGATTCATGGTATGCTCTAATATCAATGATAATGTCTAACGAAGACAAAATAAAAATACTAATTGTTAATAATGATAATTTTATTTTATATGTAATACAAATATTAACATAGATAATTTACTAACTATTATCCATTCATAATATTCAAAATCCTAATAATAATAGAAATGGCAACAATGATAATCGTAATCGAAAGAATTTCGATATGGAGGAAAGATTGGACTCACCTTAGTCAACTCGATTGAGTCAACTCGACTCACCATCACTTGTCTCTCTCTTCTTCTTCTTTTCTCTCTCCTTTCTCTCACCTTCTTCTTCATCAACCCATTCACCAGCAAGGCTGTTGGACTGAACCAGAACCAACTTGACTCGCACGGCTCGACTCATTGGGTTTCAGCCAAGTTGAGTCGACTCAAGATGGGGCTCCCATTCTCCCATTTGTCTTCCTCTTTCTCTTTCTTGTTCTTCTCTTCCTATCTCCATCCCTTCTTTTCTTCAAGTGTTGGGACGTCCAGCAATGGACACCCAAATCAATGTGACTCGGGCTGGACCTGGCTGACTCGGCAGTGAATCAGGTCCAAACCCACTCTCTATCCTATCTTCTCCTTCCTCTTACTTCCTATTTCCTTTCTTTTTTTCCTTTTTTCAGCATCACAGCTCTGGACTCAGCCTGACTAAGTCCGAGCGAGATAGCAGCTCAGTTCTGGCCGGGACGGTGCAGCACAACTGCAACTGACTGCCTCTCTTTCAGACTCTCTCCTTCTTTGTTTCTCTCCCTGTTTGTTCAGGCCAACAACATCCATGGATGATCAGGCTCGACCCGAACTTGAACTCAGACTCTCGCCGGTGAGTCGAACTCGTTCGTGGGTCGGACAGGTAGTGAGCAACCTGCACTCGACTCTCTTCCTTCTTCCAGTTTCTTTCTCCCTTTCTTCTTAAACCAGGGACATCACTGGATGAAACCGCATTGCCCGAACCAATTTCAACTTGGTTTGAACGGTGGAGAAGATAATAGCCATTAATGGCTTTTTCGCCATCACCATGTTTTCTTCGAATCTAGCTCCATCAGGCAGTCTGTGAGGACCCTAAAGAGCTTGCAAGTAAGCTTCATCGAAGCTTTGAGGGGATTTGGTCAGTGGGTTCGAAGGTGGAAGATTTCGAAGAGCTTGCGGCCATAAGAGGTGGAGAGAGAGCTATTGCTCGATCCTCCTTCCCTTATAGGGAACCCTAATTCTCCTGAGCTGTAAGATCAAAATCAAATGGTTAGGATTCAAATTGTTTGAAATTGCTAAGTACAGCGGTTGAAACCAAAACTAGCTGCTCGTTTTTGGTTTTTTTGTGGGCGGCAATCCTCTCCCACGTGGAGAGCTATTAGATGGCTAGGATGGGCGGAGAGGAGATCACGCGGATTGTCAACCTAACAGCAGCAAGGCAGTCTCCATTTTTTTAAAAAAATTATGCTTGTAAACCCTGTTTGTACCAAGAAACTTGTGTCCATATGTACATGAAAACCTGTTATAACAATTGGGTTTTGGTCAAGCCCACGCCCTAAATCAGATGGACGGTTTGGATCCCCTAGTTGATTCGAGATGGTGGGCCACATACATTGCAACCGTCCGTTGGTTTGAAATGGGTGTTGGCGGGAAGTAAAAAAGGAAAGAAGGAGTTTTCCTTCTTTGGAATTCTCGGTCAAGGGAGCTTTAACTGCTCCTATTGGTTCGGTGCACAGCGAGTGTGCACCAGCTATGCATGCGCACCCCATTAAGTGGGGTCCACCATGATGCTCGTGGAAAATCCACTCTGTTTAATTGATTTGTAGGGCTATTTTATGATTGTCTACTAAAAATGAGTCCACTCTACAGGTCAGGTGGCCTCAATATTGATTTCACACATTTAAAAGGTGATACCCGACGACCCTTGAGTGTTTAATGGTTAGATCTCTCCCTAATATAGTTTAATTGATGATTTGGGGCTTTAAGGGCTGATTGTGTGGAATCTAATAGTAAGTCCTGATTAGATATGATCATATTGTTTTACTATATTAATAATAATGTTATTTGTTATATGAGATTTATATTATCACAGATTGTTAATATATAAATTATATGAATATTAGTAAGCAAGGATTTATGTATATTATTTGTACATTATTTATGTTATGTCTTAGTTTTATATAAATTGTTAAATTGTTTGAAATATGTTATTTATTATAAATTTTGCTAGTATATTTTTTAATATAAATTCTATAATTTGTAATTTATATTAATGAGGTTACACGTGTATAAATATAGTATGGATCATAGTTACTTCCCATTTTAATATCAAATTTTAAATATTTATAAAGTGTATAACATCTCATAGTGTACACATTTATGCTGTATTATTTTATTTATTATGAATTATTATTAACTAGTTAGATTACCGAATATATATATATATATATATATATATATATATATATATATATATATATATATATCTCAGAAAAGCTCACCTGCGAACTAGTTCGTACGTACTACGTACGAACTTTTTAAAGAACCCATCATACGTGATGTGGATCCAAAATCTGAACCGTTCATGTGAAGCAGCACCTCGTGAAACCCCCTGGGCCCAAGTTTTACTTTGATCTAAAACTTTGATGGGCTATGAAAAATAAAAACAGTTTCCTCCCTTGATTTGCATTTCTCTTTTCTATGGCCCACCAGAATTTTATATCAGGGTGAAAATTTGGCATATAAGGTTTCATGGGATTCCGCATCAA
Organism: Magnolia sinica; assembly: GCF_029962835.1. Taxonomy (NCBI): domain Eukaryota; kingdom Viridiplantae; phylum Streptophyta; class Magnoliopsida; order Magnoliales; family Magnoliaceae; genus Magnolia; species Magnolia sinica. The sequence continues at coordinate 43,985,064 of NC_080577.1, read as the reverse complement.
ATGGACCGTTCAGATTAGACACACATGGCACGTGTGAAAAGGTGCGCACGTGCGTAGGTGCGCAGGGGAGCATGACTCTACACACACACACACACACACACTTGATAATTATTACATATTACGCATTCTAAATTGGATGGTCAACCTAATGATTAGATAATTTCAAAGTTGATCCTAAGCGCACTTGACGTTTCTCATACTAGTTTAAGGAACTTTTGACAATTACATTTATAACCTGACGGTTAGATTGTTCTCAAGCTTGAACTAGAATGGTCTTAGGGGTTCGCAGCGATCTCTCCAGGAATCTAACCCAACCTTTAAGTCCAACAATTTATGATTGCCTACTCGTCTGACAATGAGGCCGACCAATAGCTTAGCTGGACCATGACTCTCAGATTAGGGTGTCTATTCTTGATAACCTAAATGTCAGATCAAATTCTAGAGGTAACCGTTGATGATTCTTAGGGTTTTTAGCCTAGTTCAGGGTAGCATTCAATTAGGTTAGATTACACGATAATACCTGAGTATTGGAAGGTATGGGTGTTACAAGCGTCCAGAAGCGTATTATGGCCGAGAGGCCGAAGCGCAGTTAAACGTCCAAAGACGAAAGGTGAACGAGATACATAAAACCTGATCGACAGAATATGAATAATTCACAAAAAGAAAACATAACAAAAGAAGAATCTATATAAGAGAAGGATCTAAAACAAATTCGACTACTGTAACCGTTGTAGTAATGAAGAAACAAGCCATAACAAAGGACTTCTATCCAAACCAGGCCCATACCTAAATTTAGATATATAGACTCAATGTGGTAAACTCCTGATCTTAGGTTAATCGCATGCCCCAACCGAAATCCTAGCCATTGCGAAGGTACACGTAACAATAGTTGCGCACCATCAGCCCGAGTGAATAGAGAATGAATGAATGAATGAGTATGCAGCTCTTGCTCAATAAGTCCACATATCAGTACCGTACATCTCTGGGATCATCACCAGGGTCTAGTACACTTTACATGCAATCGCCGCTGTCACCCCCCAAACCTGGAAATCAGATTCACAGGAATCTCGATCGCCGAATCCAGTGCCGACAGCCTCCGTAGTACCCCATTCTCGGCTCCCTGCGCCCATATGCCAGATTCCGATCCTGGGATCCTACAAGGAGGATTTTTCAACGTCATTTATCTCGTAAGAAGCATAACCATGAGTTTACCCAAATAACAAAGGGCAACATCATCATCACATATCCACTAATATAAACATTTGAATACAATGCTGAAAGGAAAATACATATATATCAAAAATCAAAAGCTCCAGAAGACCGCTGCACGCTCCAAGATCAATGCTGCTGCAACCTAACATCACCTGCACGCATTTATCGTGTATAAGCTTATAGAAAGATTAGAGGGTAGTGTAAGTGTGTAAGCAGTATATGCGTGCTCAGAATATAATATCAGAGTAAACGGAGGTACTGATAAGTCCATGAACCACACAAAATCAGATTAAGTAGAAATACTGACAAGTTCATGAGTCATACAATATTAGAGTATGCAATATAAATCAACTATACAAATGAGGAGTTTAAGAGAGTCAGATATCAAATGCCGAGGGTACAATGCAATACGTAAATCCTGCTGAGTCCGTCTAGGCCATATAAGTGCAGAAACATAAAAATTCTAAAATGTCATATGCGTGCGGATGTAATGTAATATGCGATGCGAATGAAATGACCAAGTTGGAGTGTGAAGTCGGGATAATAGTACGTAGTATTGCAGGCTACAGGGTCTACCACAAGAGACTTCTATCCAAACCAGTCTCATACCTAATTCGGATAGTCAAACTCAATGTGGTAAAATCTTGATCTCAGGTTAGTTGTATGCCCCAACCGAAATCCTGGCCATTACGAAGGTACACGTAACAAATAATTGTGCACCATCAGCCCGAGTGGATAGTGAATGCATGAGTATGCAACTCTTACCTAATAAATCCATATATCAGTACTGATCATCTTTGGTATTATCACCGGGGTCTAGTACACTCTAAACCAGCTTACCACCCCATCAAGCACACAACTAGGTAAGTGGAAAAGGCTTCACTATCCGCTTGGCCAGTAGTCGGTCAATATCTACCCGGCATGTCGATAGCAGACCCATTCACGAGCTACTTAAACTCAGCCTAGTTATGCCTACTCCCTCAGGCGGGTAAGGCCACACCCCCTCCCAACCGACCACGACACAGTGGGAGACGCTGCCTACTGGCATACGGCCCTCATGCACTCATATATATCCACTCGATCTCGACGTTGGGGCGTCCTCTGGTACCAAGAGGGTTAAAAAATTTCACTCAGGGCCATCTATGACATCCCGATGCTAATAACATATTTTCGGTGTCCCATCTGGCCATCCACGATATGCCTGTGGAGGCTATGGCCCTGATGTTGCTAGGGCGTACAGTAATCACGACACACAATGTCAGATGCATGAGTCATACAATCTAGTCATGCATCAATCATGCGCATACCGTGCGCTCATGTGAGACAATCTCCACCTATCAGGGAGTCTCATAACAACCTGCCCAATGATATATGCAATGGTCAACCACATCTTATAACAAACATGCAGATGATGCGTATGGGTATGTATCATGATGTTATGCTGTCACATACTCATAATCGGTATCAATATCCGGCATCGACAATCGTCCTCGACAATATGGACATTTAACTAACATCGCCTCCAAGGAATGGCCCGCATAGAGCCTAACATATAGTGGACCCATGGCCTCACACCATGGACCTCACTCAAGAGTTTAATATGCATCATGATGGGCTTCTCACATGGGCCTAATATACAACACAACGGGCTCCATCGCATGGCCCTCAAATGCACCGTAATGGGCCTCATCACATAGGCCTTACATACATTACATAGGCCTCAAATACATCAAGCCGAGGCCGAATGCTCATCAGGATGGGCCTCAAATACGGGCCGCATATACATCATAATGGGCCTCGGCAATCGGCCTTGATATCCGGCCTCGACAATCAGAGTCGGCCTTAATAATTAGAATCGACCTCAATAATCGGAATCGGCCTTAATAATAATCGGAATCGGCCTCGACAAACAGATCGGCCTCAACAATCAGAGTCGGCCTCGATAAGCAGAATCGACCTCAATAATTAGAATCGGCCTTGATAATAATCAGAATCGGCCTCAACAATCGGTCTCGATAATCAACATCAATAATCAGCACCAATAATCGGCCTATAAGCAAGGCGGGGTCCATATATGAACAGCCGATCGAACCATAATATAAAAATTGTCCCTCGGCCATGATTATATCAAACCCGATAGCGCGAAATCATCCGTATATGGCGAATGAGGCCCATTGATTAGGGTTAACCTATGAGAGAATGATGAGGAAGGGCCTAACAAGGCCTAGGGGAAGGTCATAATGTGGGCGTCCAACCATCATTACCCATCAATGTGGACCTTTAACCAACATTGCTCCTAAAGATTGACGCTCATAGGGTCAATCGTATAATGGGTCTACGGTCTCATACAAGGGTTTAATACACATCATCATGGGCCTCACTTAAGGGGCATATACGTATTACATTGGGCCCACTTAAGGGCCAATGTAAATAACATCGAGATGTATCAACGAGTCGAATCAAATGGGCCAGTACAAATGGGCCAAATCAATTGGGCTGAGTCAATGGGCCGAATCAAATGGGTCAAGTCAATTGGGTTGATCAAATGGGCCGATACAAATGGGCTGAGTCGATGGGCCGAATCAAATGGGCCAAGTCAATTGGGTCGATCAAATGGGCCGGTACGAATGGGCCGAGTCAATTGTCTGAATCAAATAGGCCAAGTCAATTGGGTCGACCAAATGGGCCGATACAAATGCACCGAGTCGATGGGCCGAATCAAATGGGCCAAGTCAAATGGGCCGATACAAATGGGCCGATACAAATGGGCCGAGTCAATTGGCCGAATCAAATGGGCCAAGTCAATTGGGTCAATCAAATGGGCTGATACAAATGGGCCGAGTCGATGGGCCGAATAAAATGGGACAAGTCAATTGGGTCGATCAAATGGGCCGATTCAAATGGACTGAATCAAATGGGCCGAATCAATGGGCCGAAACCAACCACACTATTCATTTATAGCTAGAGATCATTTTAGAACATCATCACAAATGAATCATATCCCAAGGATCACCTAGACCATACCACAAATGGTAGTGGAGGTAATGTTTTCCACTGTTTAAACCATACAAGGCCACCACAAGATTTATTTTCCACCCAATCTGTTCATAAGGTCACAAGACCTGGCTAAAGAGGAAAAACAATTATCATTTGATCCAAAACTTTTGGGATCCTTAAAGGATTTCAATGGTGGATGTTCATTCTCCATGATTCCTGTAGTGTGTTCCACCTGACCATCAAATCTGCTTCATTTTTAGTCTCAAGCCTTGAGGCGAGATGGCTAAAAGGATGGACGGTAGCCAAATGGATGAACGGTTGGATGTAGCACATCCATCAAGGTGAGGCCGCTGACCGTCCAGCAGATGGACGGCTAGATTTTTGCCAAGGAGATGGACCGTATACATTAGGGTGGTGTCCACATACGTGGCCCACCATAAGTTTGAATCTGCTACATTTTTTTAATTATATATATATATATATATATGTATTTGTCTCAAGCCCCTAACGAGCTCGCTGAATGAATGGATGGTGGTACTGCCCCCCCATACGTTCAACAGATGAGTGGTAGGGATACAACACACGCATCATGGTGGGGTGTATGTGGCCAGCGCGCCACAGATTGATGGACGGTTTGGATATGGCATGTGCCACATGCACAGCTCACAAAAACGGGTGCATCCATACCGCTGGGTAATCAAACCCTGGGATGGTATCGTTAATACAACAGCACTATAACTGTTGTATAAACCTCAGCTGCTGGCTTTCCACAGAGGTGGGTCCTATGTGGGGCCCACCAAACAATCAATATAATATATATATACATATATATTATATTAATATATTTCATATATAATATATCTATATAATAATATAATATATTATTTCATATATTTTATTCCTCCACTCCAACATCCAGATGGACTGCCTAGACGGTGGATACTTTACACATGTTTCAAAGGGGCACACCGTTCAGAGATCTATCCAGAGATCTAGACGATGTGGGTAATGTAAACGTCACGGTGGGTCCACTTAAGTGTGGTTAATCAGAGGATTAAGCTAATATTTTTGTTTTCCCATTCTTCGGGACTGCCCAAAGCCATCTAACAGATGGACAGCAAGGTGGCTGCCACTGATGGATGGTATGGATCTACTCAGTTCATCAAGTTGGGTCGCATATCAAGAGAGAGAGAGAAGGAGACACGTGAAGAGGAGGGACCCCGCCACTATTGGGCCCTCCCAAATATAATGCATACATCAAGTGGGTCCCACAATAAGTGGGCCCTTAGAAATCGAAATCAACGGTGGATCACCTACCTATCGGCCTTCTTCTCTAGCTCATTGGACTCGTATGCTCCATGTCTACAATTTTGATGGATGTTGATGAAAAATGAATAGTTGAGATGGGAGATGAGAGGGTGGGCCACACTTAGCTTTAAAAGAGAGCTTGGACGTTCTGAATTTTTGTTGCTTGGGAGTGAAGAGAGGGAATGAGAGAGAGAGAGAGAGGGAAGTGATGGATTGATAAGGGATGGGTGGAGTGGGTGTTGTAAGGGAAGGTATGGGCTTGGTTAAAAATTGTTTAAAAAGGGAATGGGTAGGGAGAGAGAGAGTTGAGTTGTAGGAAAAGAGGGAGTGGTCATTTGTACTTGGGATAGGGTGAGGTGGCATTGAGGTATGGTGGTGTACTTGACTTGATTTGATGTGACATGTTGTAGAGATTCTCTTAGAATTCACAACGCGCGGCATTTCTTTGAAATGAACATGGGCCCACATCTCCTAGCCCGGTATCGGTTCGATGTGCAAGTCGCGGCGTTGGAACAACGGCAACGGCGCGGTCGCTAAGGTACAAGTTTCGGGTCAAGCTAACTTCGGTATACAGGACTCAGCTTAAGATCGTGGGCAAACATCGGATACAGGTCGAGGGTTGCAGGAATTCGACCAGGAGGACCGCGGAAGCCTACGGAACGGTATGGTTTAGGATACAGGTCTTACAGCTCTCCCTTCCAAATAAAAATTTTATCCTCGAAATTTATACAATCAACGCAACTAGACATAACTCATAAAGAAAGAGGAAACATAGCATCATCATATAACATTAGAGACAGCATGCATGATATAACATATAATCAATCATCAAAGAGATGGGGATAGTGCTCTCGAATCTCGACCTCGCACTCCCAAGATACCTCATCAACATTATGGTGGCCCCTACTGAACTTCAGATCTTAGATTAAAAAAGATTGAAACTAGGATACCTTGCAACCTCACCATCTCACTAATGACTAATCTAACAACATGGTCCTAATACTTGGTTGCGCGAATTGCCGGCGACTCCTTCTGATGACTGAGGGTCCTACTGGGCTGCATAAAGTTTGTCCTGCGACTGTTGGGAGGTGTGTATCTTGTCTGTGGTTGTCATTGTCACGACTGTTGCTGGAGTTCTGATGGTGAGAGTTGTTGTCACTACTGTTGGTACTGAAGGCGAGGACACTCCCACCAACAGTGTCTTGTCTCGCCGCACCCATGACAGACATCGGTGAACTGCCTCAGAGGTGGTGTTAGGGGTGCTACCGATACTCGGATGGATGAGCGATTCTTATGCCTCTGCGCCCGTCGATGCTGCTGCTGTTGGGAGTTACCGAAGGGGGCCTGCCTCTTCCTGTCTTTTCTTTGGTCACGATCCCTCTGCGAACTGACCCGCTCGTCCTCATAAATCTGGGCCCTCCGTACTACCTTCTCAAAAGTTGTGAGCTTATGCTTAACAACACGGCCTCGAAGACCATAACGTAAACCATTTTCGAAACGGCGAGCCTTCTGCCCCTCATCATCAACCAAATACGGTGTGAACCTTGATAGCACCACAAAACGGGCAGCATACTGCATCACGGCATGTCCCCCTATACCAGAGTCTTAAACTCTAATGCTCTCTGACGATGAATGTGGTCGGGAAAGTACTGTTATTCAATTCGATCAATAAAATCCTCCCATATCCAAATAAAATCAGGCACTGCAACACGGGTGACGGAGGTCCACCAGTGCTTGGCCTCACCCTGGAGAAGAAATACTGCTAACCGGACTCGCTGCTGGGTCTTACATGCCATAGTGTCAAAAATCTTCTCTACATCGGAGCGTTATTTCTTGACTGCTGTCAGATCTGGCTCGCCTTGGAAACGCGGGGGATCGAGCTGTCGAAATTCTCAAAGAAGGGCGCTCGCGCGCTCCTGCTCTGCCTGGACTGGCGAAACAAAGAGTTACTTGCCTTGCCCCTGAAGGGTGGCCATCACAGCTTGCAACATCTACTGTAACTGGGAGGCACTCACAGGTACGGTCGGATATACACCGATCTCAGGTGGAGCAACGACATCCTCAGGCTGGGGAACAGGGATCTTTGGGGGTGGAGCAGGAGTCGCTCGCATCGCTCTTCTAGGTGGCATGTCCTATAGGAAGGAACAAAGGCACCTATTATCCTTAAATACTCTCGAATATACATACGATGATGAGCTTTATCAGAAAGTCTCTAAGTTATTCGAACTCGGGGACCTAATCATTCTAAGTTCTTAACAATTACAGAGTGTAGTGTATCTATCAGCAGATATGTGATATTATCCTTAGGTATTCCCAAGTTATGCTATGATACCAACTTCTGTCACACCCCAAACCCAGATATCGGATTCACAGGAATCCCAATCGCTGAATTCGGTGCCGACAGCCTCCGTAGTACCCTATTCTCGGCTCCCAGCGCACATATGCTAGGTTCCATCCTGGAATCTTACAAGGAGGATTTTTCAACGTACATTTATTTCATAAGAAGCATAACCACAAGTTTACCCAAATCACAAAGGGCAACATTATCATCACATATCCACTAATATAAACATTTGAATACAATGCTGAAAGGAAAATACATATATATCAAAAATCAAATCTCCAGAAGACCGTTGCACGCTCCAAGCTCAATGCTGCTGCAACCTAACATCACTTGCACGCATCTATCGTGCATAAGCTTATAGAAAGCTTAGAGGGTGGTGTTAGTGTATGAGCAGTATATGCATGCTCAGAATATAATATCAGAGTAAACGGAGGTACTGATAAGTCCACGAACCATACAATATCAGAGTAAGCAAAAATACTGACAAGTTCATGAGTCATACAATATCAAAGTACGCAATAAAAATCAGCTATGTAAATGAGGAGTTTAAGAGAGCCAGATATCAAATGCTGAGGGTACAATGCAATATGTAAATCCTGCTGAGTCCATCTAGGCCATATAAGTGCAGAAATATAAAAATTCTAAAATGTCATATGCATGCGGATGTAATGCAATATGCGATGCGAATGAAATGACTAAGCTGAAGTGTGAAGTCGGGATGATAGTACGTAGTATCGCAGGTTACGGGGTCCACCATAAGGGACTTCTATCCAAATTAGTCCCATACCTAATTTGGATAGTCATACTCAGTGTGGTAAACTCCTGATCTCAGGTTAGTCGTGCGCCCCAACCGAAATCCTGGCCATTGTGAAGGTACATGTAACAAATAGTTGTACACTACCAACCCAAGTGGATAGTGAATGAATGAGTATGCAACTCCTGCCCAATAAGTCCATATATCAGTACTGTTTAACTCTGGAATCATCACCGGGGTTTAGTACACTCTACACCAGCTTGCCGCCCCATCAAGCGCACAACTAGGTAAGTGGAAAAGACCTCACTATCCACCTAGCCAGTAGTCGGCCAATATCTACCTGACACGTCGATAGCAGACTCATTCACGAGCTGGTCAAACTCAGTCTAGCTATGCCTACTCCCTCAGGCGGGTAAGGCAACACCCCCTCCCAACCGACCACGACACAGTGGGAGACGCGGCCTACTGGTATACGGCCCTCATGCGCTTATATATATCCACTCGGTCTCGATATTGGGGTGTCCTCTGGTACTAAGAGGGTTTAAAATTTTTTACCCAGGGCCATCTATGGCAGCCCGATGCTAATAACATATTTTTAGTGTCTCATTTGGCCATCCACGATATGCCTGTGGAGGCTACGACCCTGATGTCGCTAGGGTGTATAGTAATCACAACACACATTGTCAGATGCATGAGTCATACAATCTAGTCATGCATCAATTATGCACATACCGTGTGCTCATGTGAGCAATCTCCGCCTATCAGGGAGTCTCATAACAACCTGCCCAATGACATATGCAATGGTCAACCACATCTCATAACAAGCATGCAGATGATGCGTATGGGTATGTATCATGATGCTATGTTGTCACATACTCATAATCGGTATTAATAACCGGCATCGACAATCGTCCTCGACAATGTCGACATTTAACCAACATCACCTCCAAGGAATGGCCTGCATAGAGCCTAACATATTGTGGACCCATGGCCTCACACCATGGGCTTCACTCAAGAGTTTAATATACATCACGATGGGCCTCTCACATGGGCCTAATATACAACACAACGGGCTCCATCGCCTAGCCCTCAAATGCACCGCAACGGGCCTCATCACATAAGCCTCACATACGTTACATAGGCCTCAAATGCATTAAGTCGAGGCCGAATGCTCATCAAGATGGGCCTCAAATATGGGTCGCATATACATCACAATAGGCCTCAGCAATCGGCCTCGATATTCGGCCTCGACAATAGGAGTCGACCTCGATAATCAGAATGGGCCTTAATAATAATCGGAATTGGCCTCGACAATCGGATCGGCCTCGACAATCAGAATCACCTTAATAATCGGAATCGACCTTGATAATAATCGGAATCGGCCTTGATAATCAACATCGATAATCAGCACCAATAATCGGCCTATAAGCAAGGCGGGGTCCATATATGAACAGTCGATCGAACCATAATATAAAGATTGTCCCTCGGCCGTGATTATATCAAACCCGATAGCGCGAAACCATCCGTCTATGGTGAATGGGGCCCACTGATTAGAGTTAACCCATGAGAGAATGATGAGGAAAGGCCTAACAAGGCCTAAGGGAAGGTCATAATGTGGGCATACAACCATCATTGCCCATCAATGTAGACTTTTAACCAACATTGCTCCCAAAGAATGATGCTCATAAGGTCAATCGTATAATGGGTCTACGGTCTCATACAAGGGTTTAATACACATCATCATGAGCCTCGCTTAAGGGGCATATACATATTACATTGGGCCTCACTCATGGGCCAATGTATATAACATCGGGACATATCAACGGGTTGAATTAAATGGGCCGGTATAAATGGGCCAAATCAATTGGGCTAAGTCAATGGGCCGAATCAAATGGGCCAAGTCAATTGGGTCGATGAAATGGGCCAATACAAATGGGCTGAGTTGATGGGCCGAATCAAATGGGCCAAGTCAATTGGGTCGATCAAATGGGCCGGTACAAATGGGCCTAGTCAATTGGTCGAATTAAATAGGCCAAGTCAATTGGGTCGATCAAATGGGCCGATACAAATGGGTCGAGTCGATGGGCCGAATCAAATGGGCCAAGTCAATTTGGTCGATGAAATGGGCTGATATAAATGGGTCGAGTCAATTGGCCGAATCAAATGCACTAAGTCAATTGGGTCGATCAAATGGGTCGACACAAATGGGCTGAGTCGATGGGCCGAATCAGATAGGCCAAGTCAATTGGGTTGATCAAATGGGCCGATTCAAATAGACTGAATCAAATGGGCTAATCAATGGGCCGAAACCAACCACACTATTCATTTATAGCTAGAGATCATTTTAGAACATCATCATAAATGATCATATCCCAAGGATCACCTGGACCATACCACAAATGACAGTGGAGGTAATGTTTTCCACTGTTTAAACCATATAGGGCCACCACAAGATTTATTTTCCACCCAATCTGTTCATAAGGTCACAAGACCTGGCTAAAGAGGAAAAAAATGTCATTTGATCCAAAACTTTTGGGATCCTTAAAGGATTTCAATAGTGGACGTTCATTCTCCACTGATTCCTGTAGTGTGGTCCACCTGACCATCAAATCTGCTTCATTTTTAGTCTCAAGCCTTGAGGCGAGATGACCAAAAGGATGGACGGTAGCCAAATAGATGAACGGCTGGATGTAGCACATCTATCAAGGTGAGGCCGCTGACCGTCCAACAGATGGACGGCTAGATTTTTGCCAAGAGGATGGACGGTTGGATGGACCGTATACATTAGGGTGGTGTCCACAAACGTAGCCCACCATAGGTTTAAATCTGCTACAGTGGGAGACGCGGCCTCCTGGTATTCAGCACTTGGGCGCTCATGTATCTACTCGGTCTTGACGTTGGGGCGTCTCCTGGCCTCGGAAGTCTAGGGACTTTCACCCATGAACATCTAAAGTGCCCAGATGCTCAAACCCAAATATTTTCGGTGTCCCATTTGGTCATCCACAACATGCTTATGGAGGTCACAGCCTTGATGTCGCTAGGGCGTACAGTAATCATAATCACACAATGCAAGATACATGAGTCATGCAGTCCAATCATGCATCAATCATGCACACACCGTGTGCTCATGTGGGATAACTCTACCTATCAGGGAGTCCCATAAACCATCTGTACTATGACATATGTAATGATCAATCACATCTCATAATAAAAATGCAGATGATGCGTGTGGGCATGTATCATGATGCTATGCTGTCACATACTCATAATCGGTATCAATAACCAGCATCAACAATCGGCCTTGATAATGTAGTATTTAACCAACATTACCCCCAAGGAATGACCCACATAGATCCTAACATATAGTGGACCCATGGCCCCACATAAGGGCCTAATATATAACACCATGGGCCTCACTTAGGAGCTTAATACACATCATGATGGGCTTCTCACATGGGCCTAATATACAACACCATGGGCCTCACTTAGGAGCTTAATACACATCATGATGGGCCTCTCACATGGGCCTAATATACATCACAATGGGCTCCATCGCCTGGCCCTCAAATGTGTTAGTGTTATGGTTTTTTGCTCCTTTGATTGTCAAATTTTATAGTGCCAAAACCACAATCTGTCTTGTGTAGCACATTGATATATATGTTCAAGGCAATGCATCACACGTACAAGGACAATGGTTTAAGTTAAGAACAAAGATCTACTTCAAGAAATGCAAGATCAAGTACATTGTTCACTATTTTAAGCTTCAAAGGTCAATACATTGAAAGACAAGTCAACTATTTATACTCAAGACTCAAGGTGAAGTACAACTTATGTACTACAAATCAAGCTTCAAAAGATCTCAAGTACAAGCTTTATCATGTGTCGAGATCAGATTCATGAACTTCAAAGATCATCTATCATCTGAAGAAAAGAAGGTTTAATGTTCATATGTCATCGTTAAGGTATGAAAGACCTTAGATTGACCTTAGGGTAGGTCATTTTGAACACATAATTCAAATTGAATCATTTTATAAGTGTTTGGTCTGTTCTACGACTGGTCCTGGACTCTGTTCGATTAGTCCTAGCACTGACTCGACTAGTTCATGAAATTCTACATCCAGTCCTAAGTTGTTGCAAATTTTTGAAATTTTTTGGTTTAGCTACAACCAGTCTTGGAGACTGCTCGACCGGACGTGTGAATAGTGCACGACTCGTTCATGACCAGTCCTGCAGCTACGAGTCAAATTCCAACAACTATTCTTGGCTCCTCACGATCAGTCATGGGCAAGTCACGACCAGTCGTGGAGGCCTCACGACCGGTCGTGAAGTGCATACGACTAGTCATGGAATGGTTTTATCCGATCGCACTCAAAATTTTAAAAATTCATTGGTCATACGACCATTCGTAGTGTCCATAGGACCAGTCAAAGGGGCGACTTCTGCACTTATAAATAGACGATGAATTTCAGAGTTTGATATCCAATTCAAGTATAATCAAGACATCACTCTGAGAGATAAGTTTGTAATCTTTTTAAGTTATATTGTGCATATTTAATATTCTCTTTTATTAGCTTTTTATATTTAATTTTGTATTCTACATTCCAATCTGATTTGAAAGAGGGATTGAAGAATTCCCACTTCTTGGAATCAAAATCAAATAAGAGCTAGCCTAACTTGATTTAATTTAAAATCAATTAGAACTTAGAACCATTTCGAAGTGAGTGTGGACATTGAACTTCTACTTCGATTTGGTTCTTCCGAGCAGCAACAAAAGGAGAAATCAAGGTATTTTATATTTGTGTAAATCTTCTGTTTTTGGTTTCTTTTGAGATTGAGCCAGAAAAATCTCATTCTTTTGGTTATCTGAGGAGAGCCAGAAAACTAAGAGTGTGGGGTTTTTAAATTGTGTAAGCCCATTTGAAAGACACAATTGTGAGGGTTTTTGGTGAACCTGGAAAAACCTATTTTCATAATGAACGCTAATATCCACTGTGTGAGGATATTAGGAGTGGAGTAGCTGTGTGGCTGTTGTTTAATAGTTGGTGTACACACAGGCGAACCACTATAATTCTTTGTGTTTTGTGGATGTGTGATTTATTTTTTATATCTTTTATCATTCAAGATTGTGGGATGTATTTGTGGATGTGAATGTTGTAATCTTTACATTTCAGCATTGTGGGTAATATTGTAATAGCTTAGATTTGCTTTCTTGCTATTTCCTTTTTATTCCTCTTCAATTTGAGTCTTTGATTCACAAATCGTTCTAGTAAGGTTGTCCTTAGAACAACATTTGTATCAACCTCTCAATACTAGAATTTTGAGGTTGCTTTTTATTTCTGTATTGTGGATTATTTATAGTACTATCTTTGCTTTAATTGTTTAAATTCCACTATTATCATTTTAATTTGGCATAGTCCTACTCACCCTCCCCCCCCCCCCCTCTAGGACATACGTCAGCCTTTTCAAAATGCACCACAATGGGCCTCATACATATCACATTGGGCCTTAAACACAGGCTGAATACACACACAATTGTTGAGGGTCAAATATTGCATATCAGACCCATTTATTACATAGATTTACACACATGATACCGCTTAATGGCCTGATTAATCGTGTTTATAATGCAGAGTGTATGTACGAGCCTGGACCGAAAAGGGTGCTTAAAGCATGGACTTAACGCTCTAATGAGACCAAAGCGTGGGACGGACTCCAGAGACCCAAGATCAACAGAATTACACATCAGGGACCCAAGAAAATCAAGGAATTGAAGCTCAAGTGGCCTGAAAAGTGTCCAGAATGCAAGATCATAGGGTTCCCACCATCTGATCAGTTCGAAAATTCATACGTGGCCTGAGGACCATAAATAAACCGTACACGTAAAATTTCAGCTCCTGGATCACTGTGGAAGTGGCCCAACGGACACATCAGCCCCTTTAATCATTATATGGGCCCCGCCTGATATCTGGATATACTCCAATTTTGGTCTCAACGCCTTAAACTATGTGTCAAAACAGATGGATGGAGCAGATTTCTTACAAGCATCACCATGGGACCCACACTTGCAGTGCACGTGCAAGGTGCACAAGTGCACCGGACGAGCATCAAAAATAAGGAAGTCGGTCAGCAGGCGCTGACCGACTCAAACTCAAATTATTCAAATTTTGCAACAGCGTAACGAACGTCCGTCCGTCGGTTTGCTTAGTGGGCCCCACTCATCATGTGATTAGAAGATCCAGGCCGTCCATTTAGATCTCAAAGGCTGTATTGTTAACGCCTAGGTGACAGAATCTTAGGAGATGGCATATATCAGAATTCAACCGTCAAAATGGAGGATGGACGGCAGTGAGGAAACTTTTGTGGGCCACGCATAAGACAATTCACAACCAACCATTCCCTAATGGATTTTTAAAAGGAAGCTAATGGACGGAGCTGATTTTCTAGAAGATTTCCATAGTGGTCCCACTGACTACTGCACTTCCGTGGAATCCGAAGCAGAGACGGAAAATCGTAAACAGGGGCTCCGGTTGGATTCTTGTGGCCCACAAAGATCATCTAGATGGATGATCCGAGCTGTCCAGTGGGTCCAAGGAATGATTTCAACAAGAACCATGGTGTTCTTTTGCAACCATGCACAACAGCGAGATTGGAAGATGGGAGGAAAGGACGCCACGTTGATTGATATTGCGGCCCACCTAAGATTTGGATTTATTCCAGATTTTGGCTCATGGCCTAAATCGGTCCTACAAATACATTAAACGGCTCTGATTTTTAAAAGAAATATTATAATTGGGGCCCATCATCACCAGCGTCGAACACGGAACCGGCCCTGTTTTCGCACGCTGCGTAGATGAAGTTTCCGCAGCTGGCTCGTCGGCAGACTCCAGCTCTCCACCGGTCCTGGCTGCGTAAGGAGTGTCTCCGCACCCTATTTTCGGAGGACTCTCGGAGGACAGCTCTATAAGGAGCGTGTGAAAGAGATGAAACGGGGGAGAGAAACAGGGAGAAGAGAGGGCAGCGTGGGAAGGCTCGGTTTGGAGGCTGGAACGAGCAGAAGTTTGTTGCTGCTGGACGTTGGCTGGGAGTGTTGGAGCAGAGGCTCGGTCTTGTTTTTTTTAAAAAGAAGAGTAGAAGTCTGTGCTCGGTTTGGTTGCTGCACGTGTAGAGTGAACGAAGCAAAGGTGGGGTCTTGGTTCCTCTTCTTCCTCTTCTTCTTCGTCTTTTTCTTCTTTTTTTTTTCTTTTAATTGGAATTTAGCCCATATCATGTGTGGCTAACCCTCTTAGCTAGGGCTAAGAGGTGAAGCCTGTAGCGAGATGGGAGACACTATCTCATGCGTTTAATTTGGATTTCTGAACTGAGTTTAAGTTGATTATTCAAGGAATATTTTTCTTAGTCTTTCATGGTCTGTTGTGACTGAAATTACAATGGGTTTGCAATGGCTTTGAATATTTCTTCCCCTTTTTAAGTTTATGAAGTCAGGAAGCCCTGTTGTTCATCATTGTTCCATGGGCATGGTAGGATGACAGTACCCTTCCTGATCTTCATACATTGTTGGCTGGTTGGTAATTAGTTTAATTCTGTTGTTTACCTTGTCTCTTGGGCATGGTTTGATGATGGAATCCATTCTAATTCATATACCTTTCATCTCTTGAAAACCAGATCAAATAAGTTCAGTTTGAATTCCATAACCATTGATGCAGGCATAAGATCTCCCTGATCTCTACAAGTGGATCCTCTGAATCCCTAGTTTCCTTCCTCTGAATTTCTTAAAGTTTTAGATAATTATTCTACAATTATTCCTTAAAATTTCTATTTGGTTAGATTCTATCTTAGTCTAGTTCTAGTTTTACTTAGTTTCAGATAACGTACAGATATCAGTCCCTGTGGATTCGACCTCGGTCTTACCGAGTTTATTACTACATCACAACCCTGCACTTGGGGTGTGAACAACAATGAGCCTCAAAAACGGGCCGCATATATATCATATTAGGTTTCGACAATCGGCCTCAACGATCATCCTCGACAATCGGAATTGGCCTCGATAATCGACCTCGACAATCAGAATTAACCTCGACAATCGGCCTCGATAATTGGCCTAGACAATCAGAATCTGCCTCGACAATCGGAATCGACCTTGATAATCGGCCTAGACAATCAGAATCGTGCTCGACAATCGGAATCAGCCTCGATAATCAGCCTAGACAATCAGAATCGGCCTCGACAATCGGAATCGGCCTCGATAATCGGAATTGGCCTCAATAATTAGAATTAGCCTTGATAATCGGAATCAGCCTTGATAATCAACCTTGACGCAAGGCGGGGTCCATAGATAGACGGCCGATAATGGATCAAGTAATATCAATGGGGCCTAATCATTTGCGCCACTACAGAATGATGAGGATGGACCTAACAAGGCCTAAGGGAAGGTCACAATGTGGATGTTCAACCATCATTGCCCATCAACGTAGTCCTTTAACCAACATTGCTCCCAAGGAGTGGCCCACATAGGGCCAAACATACAGCGGGCCCACGGCCCCGCACAAGGGCCTAATATACATCATCATAGCCTCAATTACATCAAATGGGCCACTTCAAATGAGCCAAATCAAATGGGTCGATCACAACACAATTCATCTATTTTTAGATATCAATATAGAGTATTATAAAAAAATGAATCATATCAAAAGATCAACTGGACCATACCACATCTAACAGTGGTGATAATGATTTCCACAGTTAAATTCCAATGGGCCCCACCATAGTATTTATTTCCTATCCAGTCTGTTCATAAGGTCACAAAAACCTGAAAAAGGAGAAAAATCAAATATTATATTGATTCAAAACTTCTGTAACCTAAAGGGGTTTCAATGGTAGACGTTTAACTCCACTGTTTTCTGTAGTGTGGTCCACTTGATACTAGATCTGTCTTATTTTTAGTCTCAAGCCTGGAGACAAGCTCGCCAGTTAGATGGATGGTATGGATACAACACATGCATCATGGTGGGGTCCAGGAGCGTGGCCCACCATGGCGGGCAAGCCAATGGATGAATGGTATGGATACAACACATACATCATGATGGGGTCCGGGAGCGTGGCCCACCATGGCAGGTAAGCCAATGGATGGACGGTATGGATACAACACATGCATTATGTTTGTCCCACCGTCCAGCCACCTAGACGGTGTAAATGACCACATATCAGGTCCGTCCATCACTTCTTGATGACGTTAGTACAGCAGCTATTAGCTGCTGTACATAACCCCTCCCCTTACCAAATATCAAAAGGGAGGTCCCACGTAGGAGTGGCCCACCCAGGTATATATTATATTATTAATATATAATGCATATATATATATATAATATTATATAATACAGCACAGTCCAGTGTCCAGTAGGTGGGTCCCACATGGGGCCCATCATATACATAAGTGATATATATGAATATATATATATATATATATAACATAATATATTATAATATTATATTATAACTTGAAGGCTTCTAGCGTCCAGAGACTCTCTGGATGCTGGATGGGTGGTTGGGATTTTCACATCCAGTAGGGTGGGTCCACGTGGTGTGGCCCACCCGATATTTGAAATCAAATTGATATTTTGTGTTTTGCCAATGTGTAACACATATATGGTGGGGTGCGCACCAGTAGACTACCCCACTGACCAAGCTGATATTCGTGTCTTCTTGCATTTGGGCTGGCTCGAAAACGAGTAGCAAGTGGGCCACATTTGCTGGATGTCTAAGAAAATTTGGACGGTCCAGATCATTGGACACATTGAATGGGCCATACACATCATCACCATCATTAAAGTAAGAAGAGAAGAGAGAGAGAGAGAGAGAGAGAGAAAGAGAGAGAGAGAAGCGTAAGAAGGGGAGGAACCCCGCCACTATTGGGCCCTCCCTTACACAATGCATACATCAAGTGGGTCTTATAACAGGTGGGCCCTTAAAAATTGAAATTTAATGGTGGATCACCCACGTTTAACCTCCTTCTTTAGCTCCTTGGACTCTTATGCTCCTTGGCTACGATCTTGATGAAGGATGATGAAGATTGGAAGGTTAAGATGGGAGATGAGAGGGTAGGAAGGTGGGCCACACTTGGCTTTGGGAGAGCTTGGAGAACTTGGACGTTGAGTGTTTCTCTTGGGAGTTGGAGAGTTGTTATTAGAGAATGAGAGAGAGAGAGAGAGAGAGAGAGAGAGAGAGAGAGAGAAGTGATGGATGAAAAGAGGTGGATGGAGTGGGTATTGTAAGAAAGGGGATGGAGAGGTATGGGTTGGTTTGAATTATGTGTAAAGGAGGAATGGGTAGGGAGCGAGAGAATTGACTTAGGGAAAAGAGGAAATGGGTGCTTGTACTTGGAATAGGGTGAGGTGGCATTGGGGTATGGAGGATGTACTTGACTTAATTGATGTGACGGATCGTAAAGATTCTCTCAGAATTTGCAGCGCGCGATGTTTCTTCAGAATGAACGCGGGCCCACACCTCCTGGCCTAGGTATCGCCTTGGCGCGCTAGACGCAGCGTTGGAACCGCCACGACGGCGCGGTCGCTAGGGTACAAGTTTTGAGTCGAGCCAACTCTGATATATAGGACGTGACTTAGGTTCGCACGTAAACGTCGGATACAGGTCGCGGGTTGTTGGAATTCGACCGAGAGGACTGTGGAAGCCTACGAAATGGTACAGTTTAAGATACAGGCCTTACAAGCACTCCAAACCTTCAAAGAGTAAGCTTAAAATGTAGGGGTAGATTGATCTAGATTGTCCAACGCCTCGATTATAAGTGGAGAAGGTGGGCCACTAAAAGAGCAACCGTGATTTATTTGAGGTATGATGTTGGCTCCCGATTTCCTTCGCAAATCCCTAATCTTAGCTTGGTTGTCTTCATTGGAAGAATCTTAATATTCTTAGGCTTGATGATCGAATCCAATTAATGGGCTAGGTACATCTTCCATCAAAGTGATCGGCTAAGAGAAGAAGATTTGAGAAGCTAGCAGTTCCGGATCTAACTGGAGTCCTTCATTTCCAATGCGAGCCAAATATGCAAAGGATCTAGAATCAACTCAATGTGGTAAACTCAATGTAATATGCGGTATGTGGTGAGAATAAAATGACCAAGCTGTAATGTCACACTACAGCTTGGTCATTTTATTCGCACCACATACCGCATATTACATTACATCTGCGACATATGACATTTTGAGTTGCTATGTTTCTGCATTTATATGACCTAGATGAGGCTGATGGTATTCATAGCTCTTCCGAATTGCATATTGTATTGCATCCTTGATATATGATATTTGACTCATTATGTTTCCACATTGCATAGTCGACCCACATTACTTTCTTAATACATGATATTGGCTTATTATGTCTTTGCATCGCATATCCTGGATAAGGTTTATGACATTTTTATGGACTTACCAGTATTTCCATGTAATCTGATACTACATTTTGAGCACATATATACTACTCACACACTCACACCACCCTCTAAGCTTTCTATAAGCTTATGCATGATAGATGGGTGCAGTTGACGTTAGGACGTAGTCGTAGCTAAGCAGGACCAGGAACGTGCGGCCAAGCTTTATGAAGATTTTATTATATGCATGTATTTTTCCTTTTAGCATTGTACTCAAATGATTATATTAGTGGATATGTGGTGATGATGTTGTTCTTGTGATTTGGGTATACTTGTGGTTATGCTTCTTACGAGATAATTCATATTGAAAATCATCTTTGTAGGATCCCAGGATCGGAAACTGGCATATAGGCACTGGGAGCCGAGAATGGGGTGCTACGGAGGCTGTCGGCACCGGATTCGGTGATCGAAAATTTTGTGAGCTCGGTTTCTGAGTTTGGGGCGTGACAGTACTGGATGAATTTGACACTTGATTTTGATTTGTTACGCGTCTGGATCAGATTTAATTCTCTCATTCTATTGGTCTCGATTGAACCATGGCTTGGGACCAGATCATTCGACTGATTTGTCTATCCTCCTGATTCGGGATCAATCTGTAATTGGATTTTCTTGGATATTGTTTCGATTTTTTAATATTTAGAATATTTTCCAATGATACAGACCCTCCAAACATCTTTGGGAAGATCTCTCATTTTGGAAGTAATGTGAGAGATGGCTTCGCTGAGTGTGTCATAACCAAATACATGATAAGATTTATTCTCTCAACGAGTCTCTTATAGGTTAGGTACGCTGTCTCATTAATTGACACAATAATCGTGGCCACATGACATTCTTCTATTCGTACTCCTAAAGGCTAGCGTATGGATTGTGCTTCTGCATTAATATTTGAATGTGTAACACCTGAGAAATATCAAATGAAGATACTCTCAGGCTAGAGTAGGATTTTTATTTTTATTTTCCAATACTAGCCTTGTAGTGTCAACATCCGATAGTCTTTCATTGGTCCATGTCAGGGCACTGAAAATGAGTGCAAATAATGTGTATAATAGATTAGTAGCTTAGCTTTATTACACATGCGACTCTTCTACCTTTAAAAATAAGTAAAAAACGACATTTCATACTTAATCACAATAAGATAAGGAGATTTTAAAACAAAACAAATTTGTATATTTCAAATACCTCTGATTTCATATATTTTCAAATCTATGTTGCCAAATGACTTTTGAATTTAAAGGCGCTCAACTCCCCATCGCTAAATGATCCCTTACGTGGTATTTGGTTCCACGTAATTACTTGCAATTTAATGTAAATAAGTGATAATGATTTACTTTGATATTTCCTCTGGATTGGATAGGAAAATAATTATTGAATTTGTGTGACGTTGTTACCATGTCTACGTGGCAAAACAACATGGCCCCACAATGATTTATGTGTTTTATCCATGCTATCCTTTTATTTTGGCAAATCATTTTAGGACGAGCAAAAATCAGATAAATCTAAAGCTTAAGTAGACCGTACTAAAGAAAGCATTGGAAATAATGATGCCCACCGTTAAACCCACTATTTTATGTGGTGTAGTCTACTTAAGCTTTGGATATACCTCAATTTTGAACTTATGTTATGGAATGATTTAAAAAATAAATGAACAACGTAGATATAACACATACCTTATGGTAAGGCCTAAATAGGTTGAGTTACACTCAAAATTGGAGATATATTTCAGACGGTTGGCACTCTTCATTATCTTGCTTTTATCAGGATTTTACCTGTATTTATGCCAACTTATAGCTTGGCTAAGGCATACCCCAAGAGGAAAAAAAAATTGAAAGGCAAAACCTATCATCAGCTTTGTCAAGAGGCCCTGTGGTATTTAGTGCAACCATCTAATCCGTTCATTTGATGTGCCAACTACTCAAAATTGATAGCATCCCAAAATTCGGTCAGACCATTTCACCTGATTTTATAAAGTGGCCCACTTAAGTGTCTAATCAATCTGACTGTTGGGATTAAGGGTGGTACATCTATTGGATGGGGTGGATTTCATGCACATTAAGTCCTTCTCAGACGTAAGTGACCCTGGTGGGTCCCATGTACCCAAGCCTTTTCCTTTCCAAATTGCACGGGCCACGTGTAATAATTGATGCGTTCATACTCTTGGCTTCACTCAAATAAATTATTCATTCGGTGGGCCCAGGTCAAATTAACCAGTTGATTATTAGATCATTTGATATTTTAATGAACCGTGAAGAAGAAAATAATCAACGGTGGGAATTAAAAAAGAGTTTTCGATGACCAAAGATTAATATAATCTGAATTAATATTGTTTTAAGTGTATAACCTATCTTGAGTTCATTTAATAATTTATTTAATACGAGTCACACGTGTACAAATGCATGTGCCTGCTTATCATCTACCTTACCAGAGTATCAAATAACTCTTCCCTCTAGATGCAAAATTGTCTGTGGAAGCAAGTTGGCCCACTTTGTACGTATCCTGTGATAAAATGGGAAAGTTGGCTGTTACCTAACATCTCGCCGGTTTGCATTGTCAGAATTCTTTCTCCAGGCCGTTCACCGAACCATAAATTAAACAAAGAACAAAACAAAAGGAAAAGAGAAAGCACTATCTGTTGGTCCCAAAGAAACATATAAGTAGCTCTTTGATCATCCAAGTGGGGCCAATGATTCACTCATCCAAGCCGTTAACTTGGTAAATCTTGCAATGTGGGGGCACACCCTAATTCTATCTAAGCTGTAAGATCTTAGTCGTCCAATCTACGATTTCTACTTCCCTTATTCTATCTTTAGATGCACGGAACTGGAAAGTTCTCTCTTGTACGGTTCAAACGGATTGCGTAGTGTGCCACCTCGGTGGTGGGTTGGCGTCACCAAGTTCTATGGCCCCACATTCACACGGTCCACCAATTTGGCTATATCATTTTAGGGCTTAAGCCAAAATAAAATAAAATAATAATAAATAAATTTAAAAAAGATTCCAAGCTCGATTGTGATCTCGCCACAAAAAGCAGCGGGGCGATAATTACCACCGTTGAAACATTCCTAGGGCCGCGATCATGTTTATTTGCCATCCAAACTTTTCACAGCGTCACACAAACCTGGATAAAGGGCAAAAACAAATATCAGATTGATCCAGAACTCTTGTCACCTAAGGAAGGTTTCCATGGTAGAGGTTCAATCCCCAGTGTGGCCCGCTTGAGCTTTGTATCTGTTTCAGTTTTGGGCTCAAGGGTTAAAACATTCTCACCAAAGGGACGGACGGATTGGATATAATACACATATCATGGTAGCCCTCCCATAAATTGGTGACGTCAGAGGTCGGTGGTGTGTGGCATACCACGCAATCCGTTTCCATGTACGGTGCACATGGCAAACGTGTCTGGTATCTAATTCAGGCATGTTGTGAGCTCAGCCATTGATCCGCAGCTCATCAAAACCTACCTGGATTGAACAATCCCAATCACGTCAATCAATCATCTCTCATTAAATGTCAGCCGTTGCTTACTCTTCTTGTGTTCTAACGTCCATTCGTATGCCAGCAGCTACAGGATTACGTGTTGTAATTTTCAAAGTTCTATTTTTATTTATTTATTTATTTATTTTTTTCACATACTAATTTTACAAGGACGGTTTGAGTTTGTGTTATTCGCACATGGGTGGGCCACATCATCATGATCGCTTGGTAGTAAAATAAGACCGATGAAGTCATTGGGTGGGCCAAACCAATACACTGAGTCGTAGCATTGTCTCTTCAATGATTTTGATACAGGTGGTCCCGCTGGACAAGTGGATCCGCCTTATTTTTCATAGCAGGTGATCATCGTGGTGTGGCTTACCTTTTGCTCATCTTCACATGTGATAGGTTGGCCGGGTAGGTATAGCTGTGTTGAAACTTGAAACCTGAAAGTTCAGGTACAGCCTCTGTACGTTGATCATTTCTCTTTATTATATGGGCCCTCTGTTTTCTGTGGAAGTGGATTGGGTGCGGCCGCGCCTTCACTCAACATGATATGGGCTGACCGTGGAAATATTGATGTATGTATTGTATATCCACGCCGTCTATCCGTTTTTCCCGTTCATTTGAGGGCATGAACCCAAGAACAAAGAAGATCCAAATCTCAGGTGGACCACACCATGGGAAGCAGTGGTGATTGCCTGTTAAAAACTTCTTGTGGGCCACGAAAGTTTTGGATCAAGTTCGATATGTGTTTTTTGTTCTTCTTTCATCTAGGTATATATAACCTTATCAACAGGTTTTTTTTTTTTCTTCTTTCATCTAGGTATATATGACCTTATCAACAGGGTTCATGGCAAATAAATGTTAAGGTGGGCATTAAGGTGGGTTTCAGAAGTTTTTAGTGGTAAGCGTTCAATCACCACTGTTTCCCATGGTGTGGTCTACCTGAGATTTGAATATGCTTTATTTTTTGTAATCATACTCTAAAATGAGCGGGAGAAAAAGGATTGAACGGATATACAATATAAATATCAAGGTAGGGTCCACACGGTCAGTGCGGCACCGTGTTGGGTGAGGCCGGGGCTGCACCTAATACGCTCACGGCTTTTGTCCGGAATCGACGGCGGTCAGTGGAGCCTCGGAGAGAGAAGTATGGAGAAGTTAGAGCTCGCACTCGCCTATAAACGGACGGTGTAGATCGCCCAACGGACCCCACGGGTACTTGCTGCGCGGCATGACGACACGAATCACGTACCACTGCATCATCATCACGAACCGATATTTCATTTTGTTCTCCTTTTCTCCTACCAATGCCTCTTTCAGCTTTGTTGCTGTGGGTGGTGCCTCAAGCAATCCCATTATCACAACAAACCAGATAAAACTCTTCTGAAAAAGAAAAAAGATTCCTCTCTCTCTCTCTCTCGATTCCCAATCTTCAAATAACTCAAAACCCAATCCTAACAAATCTCAATCCTTCCAATTTCATCTCTCTCTCTCTCTCAGAGCTGTTGTATGATTTTCCAGGTTTTCTCGCTTCCATAAATCATTTCTTTCTAGGAGGGGAAACTGAAGAAAGAAAGAAAAGAAGAAGAAATTGAATTTCTTTCAAAGACTAGATTTTTGTTTTTTCAGGTTTCCTACCCTCTGTAGGGTTTCTCTTCCTCTCATAAAGGCAGAAAGGGGAAAAAAATGGGAAACGTCGGAAGCAGCGGCCACCACAGCCGGAGACGGAACGGCAACCACCCCGGCCACGCTCCTTCCCCCTCTCCGCAACATCCCCCGGCCCCAACACCGCAACCACCCCCTCCGGAGATCAACGGCAACCGTTACGTTTTTGCCGCGGCCACGCCCTACCCGCCCCAATACCCCAACCCGCCAACGTACTACCCGTACTCTGGCTACTATCAGCACACCTCGCCGCCACCCCCGGTCCCAATGCCTGCCCCCTTTGATCACCGTGGTGGGCCCCACTTGGATCCCTCCCAGCCGAATTGGGTTGGGGGGCGGTACCCGTGCGGCCCTGCTCCGTCCCCTCCTGCGCCTTATGTGGAGCACCAGAAGGCCGTCACGATCCGTAATGATGTGAATCTCAAGAAAGAGACTCTGAGGGTTGAACCTGATGAAGAGAATCCCGGGAAGTACCTTGTTGCTTTCACCTTCGATGCCACTGTCGCTGGAAGGTAAGGATTTCAATTGGATATGCCTGAATTTCTATCTGCTCTGTGTTTTTCTTTTTTGCAGAGTGGTATGAAGTGCCCTGATTGTGGGATTTTGCTTGAATTTCCAATTACTATAATGGGTCGTTGTCAATCACAGTAAGAAAAAAAAAAGGCATGTGAAATGGTGTTGGTTGTGACGATTTTTTCTGAATTTCTTGACAAACGGCAAGGAAAACGTTGGGTTTTATGGATTTTCTTTGAGTTCCCTGTTAGTCTAATGGGTCATTGTCCGTAAGAGGAAAACGTGTGATCCTTGAGCGGAGGAAACTGTATTCGGGCAGGTTGGGCACATTTTTCAGTAATCCAGACCATTGGTCTGATGGGCCCCATTGGGGATCCCCCATGGCCAAGAAAATCTCCTTGATATGATGACCCTAACCTTTCAATCCGTGCCCTGCAATTTGATGGTCAGGAGAAATACAGCAGAGGTCAACCTTCAATTGGAAAAAAGGTCCAAGATTGGTGGCTAGGATCTTCTGATCTGGGTGATTTTTTGGAGCATGGTTCATCCAAGTTGGATCTCAATTTTATGGTCAGGAGAAATACAGCAGAGGTCAACCTTCAATTGGAAAAAAGGTCCAGGATTGGTGGCTAGGATCTTCTGATCTGGGTGATTTTTTGGAGCATGGTTCATCCAAGTTGGATCTCATCAGACCAATGGTCTATTGTTCTGAACTGTTGGATTGGCTATACTATATCATATCCTCCAGTCGAGGATCACATAATCCTCTTGTCTTTAATTGCGTTCAAAGATATAAGCACAAGGAATGCTTGGATCAGAAGGAATTGCTTTGAGTTCCTGAATAATATAACACCTATGAAAAAATCCTGAATAATATATGATTTGCTGTTACCAACAAGTGCAAATTTGCAATTAAATCTAACTTGAAATGCAGCTATTGGATATTTCCTTATGGTATGAATCGTACTTGATAGTGACATATGGTTTTTTCCTTTCTTACTTTGTCTGCTTCTGAGGATGACTGACTTTTGTTTGTTGTTTTATTTCTGTCCTTTTATCTGTGCTGAAATTAAGATATTCCTCAGAAATTGTAGCATTTGATTTAGTCAACTATAGAATACAGACTACTGTTAAGCATGGAATTATCTAGAAATGGTTGCATTCCCCTGTCTGGTGGGGCTGCGGAAGATTCTGCTGAAGCCCTTTGACATGATAATGACTTTGGACTGTTGTCTCCTATGGAGAAAATGTGAGGTTTTTCTAGCATTCTATGCCTTCTATGCTGAAAAACATTGGTCTTTTGTAGTTTTTTCTGCTTTCATGTGATGTTTTGATTTAATGGTGCTTGTGAATATGTGGGAAGAATGCTTTATGGGTACTAAAAATAGGCCCAATTGATGATTATAAAATTTCTACTTATAGGCATTCAATTAAAAAAAAACCCACTATTATCCGGCCCCAAATCACCAAGTAATGATGTGAATGGAGAGCTTCTGTATGCATTCTGTCTGAGTATTCATAGCTGCAAAACTTCCAGTATAGATGAGATGTACCTTGGAAGAGGGGGAAAGATCTGAGGCGTTAGAAATCATTTTACAGAGTTTCCA
This sequence comes from Magnolia sinica, assembly GCF_029962835.1. Taxonomy (NCBI): domain Eukaryota; kingdom Viridiplantae; phylum Streptophyta; class Magnoliopsida; order Magnoliales; family Magnoliaceae; genus Magnolia; species Magnolia sinica. The sequence continues at coordinate 43,957,750 of NC_080577.1, read as the reverse complement.
ACTTGGACAGTTTGAAGGAAGTGCAGCAAATGCGCCATTAGTCTTACCAGCTCTAATTCAGAAAAGGAAAAAACATTCTTTTAATGTCCTTGTCACATATGGTCCGAACAAATCATAATTGAAGATGGGCATGACTATCCACTGAAAACAAGCACCTTCAAGTGTGGGCATCTTTTTTCAACATCCAGCCATAAGGTGCATACAGTTTGATGGAAATTGAATATGATTGTAAAGTCGTAAGAGGACATGACCAAATAGAAACTGAAAATTGAATCATAAACATACGATTTTAACTATATCTTATTCGAGAAAGTATTGAAGTTATATAGTATAATAGATCTTCCATAGGAGAAACATCATTGTAGAAGAAACGTCATTGGCGAGAAACAGAATTCCCAAGACAAAACAATGTTCTACGCCCACCTTACTAGTCCAAGGCCTTATTCACTTCTGGGACAAGGCTATAATGATGATGATGTTGCAGATGATGCCACTCACATTCTTGCTAAAAGAGGTGTCCTTTGTGATGAATCAGGGAAGAGATTAGTGCGATATCTAGCATAGAGTTGTATATACCAATTAATAGATGTAAAACTCCTTAGCTGCTCCAAATAGAGAATAAGCACCCAAGTAATGGACCGTGGTATGATTTTCCAGCAACCTTCTAGTTTACTAGAACTAGAGAAGTAGAAGAATCACTCTTCTACAAATAAAGTTAAAGAATCCCTCAAAAAACTTTTATCTCGATCAATCAAATAGTGTATTCTGGTCCATACGCATGGCTTTATAGGCTATTTATTGGCTTTCTCAAGCTTTCCAAATTGAAATCAGCATCTACTTGCCCTCTATTGGTTCTAATCTTTCCTCAACTAAATAAGACAACTCCTACTTGCTTTCCAAGTTGGAGTGAGTAAAGGAAACTAACCAATAAAGACTTACAAATAGTGAAACAAACCAAAAATGATTAAAACTTAGTTCAAACATATAACTTGTAGGTGTTGTACAGTTTGCATACAACTCTTCTTCTTCTTCTTCTTGGAAACAAAATTTTTACAAATGATCTCAAGGGGGGAAAGAAAGCGACAGAATTCATCGAGGCAATGGAAAAGAGTCTCCATGCATAAGGAAGATTGAAGAACTCCTTCCTTTGCCAAGGAATCGGGCACAATTAGATTCATGATTGATCTGAATGAAAACAAGATAGCTTTTTTTTTTTTGTGGGGGGGGGGGGGGCGCAAGTCCCAATGGCCAAGGTGATCGCATTATGCACATCTAGCTCCACAATCAAAGGCTTACCTCACCCTAGATGTGAAGATCCCAAGTTGTCCCAAATCAATTACATATCGGCCGATACGTAATAGTAATGACAGTTATTGTTATGCGATATAGGGTTGAAATAGCTGGGTCCAAAAGAAAGGAACCGCAACAGCCGTTACGGGTTTGTAACGACTGTTACGCATGGTAACCCTAAAAGAAAATGAAAAATAAGGAAAAAAAAACTGTACCCGATTCTTTTATACTTCTTCATCTACTGTTGCGACTGCTGTTGCTTCTTCTTTGTTCTTCTTTCTTCCTCGTGGTGCCCCCCCTCTCCATTTCTTACTCGTTCTCTCTCTCTCTCTCTCTCTCTCTCTCTCTCTCAAATTGAATGGACGGTGTGGTTGTTTCACAGCCACACACTAAGTTTTTTATTTTATTTTATTTTAATACTAAGTTTTTTTTTCTTTTTTGTTTTGTTTTGTTTTTTTTTTTTTAAATACTTTGCGGTGTATGCCACTTAATGCATGCGCACATGCATAATTTTGGTGCATGGCGCCCACCTTGATTTATGTGTTTGCATATTCATGCCATCATCACTTTTTCCAGTTCATTTTAGGCCATGGTCTCTAAAATGAGGCAAATCCAAATCTCAGGTAGACTGCACAATAGGGATTGAATGCCCACAATTAAAAACTTCCTAGGCCCATTGTAATGTTTATATGCCATCTTCCTAGGGCGCACTATAATGTTTATTCGCCCTCAAACCTATTGATAAGGTCACATAGACCTGGATGAAGGGAAAACACAAATAATAGCTTGATTCAAAAAATCTTTTGGTCCCAATAAGTTTTTAATGGTGGGAATTCAATCCCTACTATGTGGTCCACCCAAGATTTGGATTTGCCTCATATTTTGGACCATGCCCTAAAATGAGTTGGCAAAAAGGATGGACAGCATGGATATACAACAAATGTGTCGAGGTGGGCCCCACATTCAAGGCGTCACTCACTAATTCACTATGAACCACTTGAGATTTAGATCTGCCTGATTTTTGGGACCATGCCTTAAAATGAGTTGGCAAAACAGATTAACTGCATGGATATAAAAATACATCGAGATGGGCCCCACATTCAGGGCCTCACCCATTAGTGGTCTGGCAGAATTATGGATCTACCTCATTTTTGGACCATGTCATAAAATGAGTTGGCAAAACGGATGGACGACATGGATATACAATACATAAATCAAGGTGGGCCCCACATACACGGCCTAAAAAAATTGTACATGAGGCATATATTAACTAAAAATTTATTAATTAAATTATGGACCCTTGTCGCTAAGTCACAATCCAAAAATTAAATTATTTGAATGATTTTCACCATTAATTTGTAGACGCTTGTTTTTTGAAATAGTACAATTTGATATTTTTTTCATTCTTCACTATCCCATAAATGTCCACCAATCCATTAGTCGGATAAGTACCAATAGATTGCACGAATTTAAGGCTGATTTGGGACATCGAATGGTTTGGCAAATCAGCTCCAAATCAACAACACTATTCACCCGAATCTAATTTTAATTTTTTCTTAAGATCTATTGGGGAAAATGATATAAAATTGTTAGATACATGAATTATATAACAGGACACAAAAGTCCTTAACCTATATATGTTGAAATGAAATGTAAGATAGTCGCAAGGTATGTAATACATCAACACTATAAATAATAGTTAAACCTACAAATTTGAGATGTTTTGGTATTACATTCATTCTAATAAATTTATATTGATATTATATAATTTAATAATTAAATATATAAGATTTGCAGTTAATTTCAGGTTGTTAGGTTCATAAATTCATCAGACAACTCGATACCACATTCTCACTAAAGGTTGGACCGTTACACTACTATAAACATGTTCAAAATTATAAATGAATGCATATTTGGAATATTTACAATTTTTTGAACTTTCTAGATATTTTTCCAGATTTTTTTTTTTTTTTTTTAAAGAAGAAGAAGAAGAAGAAAACTAAAGACCGATACAGGGGCGTATTGGCCGTTATGCTGATTCAGCGTATCCGTAACAGTGGGCACCATTATGCTCACCGGTACTGCTATGGAACACCTTGGAAGATCTACACATCAGCTTTGATAGCTAGTTTGTGTACAACTCTAATGCTTCTGATTGGACTTGTGGGACCCACAATCCAATTGGTTTAGTGTTTGGACTATTCAATTTGTTTGAGGTTGTATGCCACGAAGACTGCATAGTGGGTCATTTTTTTGGTCCAATGTGTCCCATGGGTCAATTGGATAACCACATTTTTTGTGTTCATTGGTTGGCTAGCAATATGTGGGGTGCACTCTTGGACCTTCATGTATGGGTACAATGGATAGCTGGCTGGATGTATCAACTCCTTCCTGGATTGTGAGAACTTGCCCTTGAGCTGGTTCTTTTGTCGATTTGTGGTTCATCATTTCTGCCAAGCACCATGTTGCTTGTCCCAGCCTTAGCATCTTTGTTGGTGTGTCCATGCAATGGAATCATCAGTTAACGCTTTGTTGGTGTGTCCGTGCAATTGAATCATCAGTTAATGCTTTCTAAATTAAGGAGCATTTGACTCATGGTGAAGGTGTTGATGAAATCGTAGTTGCATCTTACAATTATATAAACCCAAGGGCATCCCAGCATGATGTTATATGCTCAAACCAAATAAACTCAATGAAATGTCATCCCATTGAATTATTCATTTTGCAACAATTTGATAGTTGAACACGCCCACATCCACACTTGCACATGCATATGCACGTGTGTACACACGCATGCGCACACACACACCCCACTCCCACACACACCCACCACACAAACATGCGCACGTGCGCACATGCACGCTAACACACACCTACATGTGCACACGGGCACACATGCAAACACGCACTTAAATGCACCCACTCATGGACACACACAACACTTGCACACACTCACCCATAGGCACACACCAAGGTATTCAATAATGGCAATGGTAGCTGTAATTGACTAGCCTTATGGCAATTATGATACGGGTTCACAGTCATTTTTTAAGGCAGAAAATGTATTGGCCCCGTATCAGTCTGTTACGGCCCCATATTGGCCAGTTACGGGCATGTAACGGCCATTATGACGGTTAGGAAACTTCTTTTTTTTTTTTGGTTGTTGTTGTTGTTGTTGTTCAGAATAGGTGTTACAGTCCCTTAGTGCGTAACGGCTGTTACAGCTGTTTACTGTTTTTGAATACCATGGCAACCACAGTCCCACACCCACAACAGGGTTTAAAGTATTTGTCCGAAACAAGTATATAGTGCCTAATACAAACTGGTTTAGTCATAATTGATATGGTTGTATCGACCTGTATCAACTCAAAACTGCCTGATGTGGGGGATGCGGGGTGATACAACTCGGTTTTGATGGCAACTGATATGGTATACTGAAACTGATTTCAAACCTTGACCCACACCCACACACCCACTTACTCACTACACACACCAACCATAGCCCCCCCACCCACCAACCACTCATGCCTACATGCGCCATGCACTCAAATATGTATGTGCGCACACAGACACCCACACATGTACACCCACCCACCCGCGCATGCACACGTACATGCATGCAATATACATGGAAAAAATTTAAAATAAAAACCTAAATGCTATAAATGCCAATTCATTGTGTTAAAATATTGAATGGGTATTTGAAAAAAAAAAAAGAAGTAAAAACCTACATATATAATATATATCAATTTGTTATGCTAAAATGCTAGATGCGTTTCTGATTTTTTTATTTTTATTTTTTTAGGATAAAATAATAAATTTTAATAAAATATTTTTTAATTAATAAATTCATAGGAGGCTCCGAAATCATCTCTAGAGACTTTAATAACTTAAAGCTAGGGTTTGTCAGTGAAAATGGAAAAAAAAAAAAAGATGAAAAGGGTTTGAGTTAGGTCGAGTCACATGGGACTGACTCACTCAAGTCTCAAGTGATTCGTTTGAGACAGCTCAAGCCTACTATCCCCTGTAAGACTTGCAGTATTGACTCGACCTAGGCCTGAGCTGACAAGGAAGAGTCGTATCAGACTATGGCGAGTCTTTAAGCCGTGATCAGGTCCGCTTGTGGGTCAACTGGTCTGACCTGCTCAAGTTAGGCTTGGGTCAAGCTAAATGGGTAGGTAGGTTTGGCTAGAAAATGTGGCCCATTTAGTTCCATTGGGCAGGCTTTGGTTGAACCCTACCTGACGCACCATATAGGTTATCAATACGCTATGCCAATAACTTGACTGGATGTGGCCCAAAACTCAACACAAACTAAGAGAAGACAAGCATAGCCACATAGACATGATGTACATGTAGCATAGACATAGAGATATGATGCATGTGTAGCTCATGATCCACCATCTGGGATTGTTTGGGCTGAGCGTACCTTTGCCCTATTTTGTACCTTCTTGAACATGAGTTGGGTCATGCTAGGTTGGTCGGGTGGTCGAGCCCAACCCAATTACAATTGAATGGGTTGGGTTGGGTTGGGTCGGGTCGGGTCGGGTCAGGCTTGGGCTAGATGAATGTTAAGTGGATCTGGTGGGGCCACAGGGTAATGGGTTGTAGGTCCTGTCAGGCCAAGTTTATTAAACCGGTTGGGCTTGGGCTGACCCCGATCCATAGGTGTAGACTGTATACTTGGAATACATCTCATAAGAAAATAAGCATCATCAAGAGCTTCTAGTGCTAAATGTTCACCCTTCATTGTTGGTGCTTCCTCTTACGCTGACTGGTTCTTGTTCTACATAGAACACTTTGTCCTATTCCTCACAGAATTGTAAATTCTTTGTAGGACAGATGGATGCAAATTGTCCTCTACCCACATGCTTGAAACAAGCATTTCTCAATTTGTTCTAAGTGGATAGAACTGCCTTGACTTCTAGTCATCGTTCCATTATGTGGATTTAGACCATTGATTGCGATCATTGTTCATTGTAGGAGTGTTCTGCACACTCCTATCATCTTGACTTCTTGAGTAAAAGTATGTGGTGCGGAGCTTTTTGGAATAGAGCATGGAGCTGAGTACCGTGTACCCCTCAGCTTCGATGGTGTGGTTAGAATACACCTCATAATAAATAGTACCTTCAAAAGCCTCTATCTCATTTCTTCATCCTTTGTTGTCAATGCTTCCTCTTACACTTCAACCGCATTCCACATAGAACACTACTTATTCCCTGCAGAATTGTGAATTCTTTGTGGGAGACACAGATGCAAATTGTCCTCTACCCCTCCACGCTTGAAACAAGTGTTGTTTGATTTATCTTGATCCGTGAGAACTGCCTCTACTTCAATTCATCATTTCATTGTGGATATACACCATTGATTGTTACCATTATTCATTGTACGAGTGTTCTGCACACTCCTACTTTCTTCAGTAAAAGTACATGGTGGCGATCTCTCTGAAGTAGTGCGTGGAGCTGAATACCTTTGAGCTCGGATGCTGCTGCGTCTAGCAGTCACCTTCTAATTTGTTCTTGGATCCTAAGAGACATTTTTTTTTTTTTGAAAAGTGAATGGAGATGTATTAATACGAAAACAGAAACAAAAACAGAGAGGGCTCAACGAGCCAAAAGAACAAACAGAAAACAAAAGCAGAAAAAGCAAAAGACTGGGACTGAGAAAGATCTGCTGAGATAGCAGAAACAAAAGCAGCACAGATCACACTCCTAAGAAGAGCAAATCAACATTCTTCAGCAGGTCGACCTGCAAAACCCATTCAATCAAAGCCTTCTTCGCCTTTGAGGAAACATACTGAGCCGAATGAGCATCATCCCTAAAACATCTGTTATTTCGTTCTTCCGAGACAAACCACCAAATAACAAGAATCGACAATCTCCAAATCTTTTTTCTCTCCTTTCCCATCTGAACACCATTCCACGCTTGCAGGACAGAATCTGTCCTCTCAGGAAAGCAGAAACTGATCTTGAAAGAATGAAGAAAATCGATCCAGATGTGACAGATGAAAGAACAATGACCAGTAAATGATCCACAGTTTCCTACTGACTCATGCAACACAAATAGATATTCGGAAGAATCATCCATTTTTTCTGTAAATTGTCGATCGTGAGAATCTTTCTTTTCCCCGCCAACCAACCAAAGGCCACTATTTTGGGAGGGGCCGCATACTTCCAGACTACAGACTCCCCTCTATCCAGATATTCAATACCGACGGATGAGATGAGACTGAACAAGGACGAAACCGAGAAGCTTCCCGACTTGCTGTACTTCCAAACCAACTTGTCTGGAGACGAGTTGGAAGGAGAGAAAACAGAGATGCATTCCATAAGCTCTGCAAATTCCTTGACTTCCCAGTCTTGCAAATTCCGCCTGCAAATGACATTCCACACGATTTTGCTGCCGACTCGCTCATAGCAGTCCACCACGAGAACTGATTTAACTGGAGCCAGGGCGAAAATCTGCGAAAATCTATCGTTGAGAAGACTGTCGCCCGCCCAGTTATCTTCCCAAAACCGAATCTTCGCCCCATCTCCCAGCTCAAAACTGATACCGGAGGTCACCACTCTTTTAGAGTTAAGAATATCCTTCCAAATAGCAGACGCTCTGTGAGTAGAGGATTCTTTCGTCCACCAGCCTCCTCTCGCTTTCCCATACTTTCGCTTGATAACCTTGTTCCAGAAGCTATCATTCTCTACCCCCAATCTCCAGATCCATTTATCTAACAAGGCCTGATTCATAGCCTTAAGGTCCCTTAATCATGCCCCGCAATCTGCCGTCCTTCTACACACATCCTTCCATTTGATCAAGTGAAATTTTTTTCTGATGTCGTTGCCGTGCCATAGGAAATCACGTCTGCACTTTTCCACCAATGCCAACACTGAAGCGGGACACTTGAGCAACGACATGAAATAAATCGGAAGATTGGAAAGGGCAGCTTTTATAAGAGTCAGACGACCGCCAAGAGATAAGTAACGGCTCTTCCATCTTGCAAGAATCTTCTCGACTCTGGAGATAACTTTCCCCCACATGCTTTTAGGAGGCCTGCCGATGCAAAGAGGGAGCCCAACGAAGGAACAGGGTAGCGACGCTGACTCACACCCGAGCGGGACATGCTGATCCTAAGAGACATTTGATAAGCCTTATCCACAATGTAAAGTTATACTGTCATCATCTCTTGTTGGATCTCACCTCATAGTCCATGAGAGTAAGGGCCGCCGCCTAACATCCATTTTCAGTTCACAAGAAGCTGTGAGACCATAGAATTTTTTTGTGTACTCCTTCATAGGTAGATTTCCTTGACATGGTGAGATACGATCCTCGTGAATTCTTCATAGTCAAGGTGCAGGAACCTTTCGTCACCTTGATTCTCATCTTCTCTCTAGTGCTCATATTAGGTTTGTCTACCACACCATAACTGTGATTTTACACAGTGCCTCTAGGTTTTAGCTGAACCCTTAAGCCTCAGCAAATAGTATCTTCTTCCCATCATTCATATCATAGCATCTAAAATAAATTCTGGGGATCACATCGTGCACTCGAATTTGGTGTTTCTTTGCTTCATGCTTCGGCTTCGTGCAACTATAGTCTAGAGAGATACTACCCATTTCCACAAATCCTTCTCACATTGAGAGGCTCTTTCAGTACTCCAACTTGTGGGTCAGAGCTATCCTGAATGTTATTCATTTCACCTTCCTACCATATTATATTCATTCAATCCATGATAGCTTGTGACTGTTGCATCATCACTTTCACTCGCTTTGGTCAGTCTCTGCCATCTTAGGACTGAAAGATGTCCTGCTATGAGAGGGCATCGAACTTCAATACCAAGTTGGCATGTAGAGTGTGTTGGAATATGGGCAGCTTTGGAGCCATTTTCAGCTGAGCCATTTTCAGCTCAAATAGTTTTAGGAAATTGGGTTGTTTGTGTCGGATTATGGACTGAAATTTAGGAACTGGAGTTTGGATTGTGGACGAATAGGGGCAGGTTGTGGTTGAATCAGCTTAGGTTGAATGCTGGTTTATGGGATGGTTAAGAGGACTGTTTGGTGGAAGTTAATGGAGAGATTTGGGTACAGTCCTTAAGGTGGAATCAGGGCTTGGATGTTGACATTTGAGACTGAGGTGAGGGCAGATTTTAAGACTGTTTTGTGGACTGCTTTTGGACAATTTGGGGTGTTTGGAATTAGCTTTATAAGTGGATGGGGTCAGGCTATGGTTTATATGCCGTGGACAGATTTGGGTCTTGTAGGGATAGTGTAAGAGGCAAGGTATTCTGAAACGGCACCGTTACGTTTCAGGTGGCCTTTAAAAAATATATATACCCCCCCCCCCCTTCCTGTAATGGCCGTTTTAGCCCTGCAATGGTAAACATAAACCGTTACATTAACTGTTTTGGTGTTCCATGGTAAGAGGTGCAATGGTGCTAGCAACATCCCAAAACCTTTTAAACGACACATGGGGTTGATCTATTGTCAATACGAATTGTTCACTCATTCATACGTGATACAACTAGGAGCAAGCCATGGTGCAAAATTTATGCCAATCAAGTGATACTAAGCTTCGGACCAATGTCATGAAAATGGATAGTCAAGATTGACAGGAGAAACAAAATGATTCCAATCATCATCTTGAAACTTCTAGTAGGTAGATCCTACTTTTTATTTCTTATGATTCTAAAATAACACTTTGATTTAATGATTCTAACCATGTGGTTCATGGCTTGTAAACAATGGGCGATTGTAACAAATCAGTCCCATTCAAAGGGTTAAGGATTATAGGCATGATTTTTACACCATGGCTTGCTCCTTGTTGTATGCATGAAATGAACAGTTTAGATCTATGATAGGTCATCCTGTGTGCCATTTAGAACTTTTAGATGTGATTTAGGGGCTGTTGACAAGGTATTCCGTAACGGCCACCACTGTTACCTTTACAATATGGGGTGCACCGGTCGTTATGGGGGCCGTTACACAATCTCTTCTTTTTATTGAAAAAAAAATCTGAGAAACCTGTATCGGCCCTGTAGTGGACCGTTATGGCATTTACGGAGTGTATAACGGACCGTTACGGGGGCTATAGCGGCCTTTACGCGTCATTTTTTTTTTTTTTTTTGTAATGCCCTTTATGACCCCGAAACGTGTAACGGTTGCCACCGTTACCTTTACGTAACGGCTTTTACGGCACACCATGGCTGTTGAGACTTGAGAGTATGCTATTAAGGTTTATGGGACTATTCAACAATTGGATGTGGTTGAAGTGTGTGTGTGTGTGTATTTCAAGATAAGGAAGGTTTTTATTGAAAAGCACATGCCAAAACCAGCGCAAAAGTTACAACCTAAACACGCTACAACAAACTCATATCACAAGATTTCAAGCTAGAAGCCTACCTTTTCACCTCAAATTGAACCTTTCTAATCACCTCCACCACTGACCCACTAACGTTACAAAAACATTGACTATTCCCTTCTTCCCAGATTACCCATGTGACTGCCATAAAGACCAACCACCAAACTCTTTTCCCTTGTTTCCCAACCCCTCCTTCGTGCCAACCAAAAGTCTTGTGACTATAGAGGTTAGGGTTAGAAGAATAGAGGTTAGGATTCAAATTTACTGTTTATGGTTTGGGTTTCTAGGATGTAGTTGGGATTTGGGAGGGCTTGGGAATCTAGGGTAAAATATTGTCTGGTTTAGTGTTTGGATATGCACAAAGGTTATGGTTTTGGAGAGGTGTAGGGCTTGTCGTTGGAAAATTTGATGTGGAAAATGGGCTAGAGTCAGGGGTTGGGTTGTAGGAAGGGGACTCGATTAGGGTTTGGGATGGAACTAAGACTAGGATTAGGTTTTGGGCCAGGTTTCTGAAACTGGTATGTGTCGCCAATATGTACCAGTATTTGTGTTGCGCTGTGATGTAGGGGCGATAACGGGCCATATCGGGGGTGAATGCTACTGATTTAAAACCTTAGATTTGGGTTAAAACCTTAGATTTGGGTATATGGTTAGGGCAATTAGGCTAGCTTTAGGGTTGGGGTTTAGGGCTCGGGACAGATTGAAGGAAAAATAGAAGGGGAAAAAAAAAATAATCCAAAATGGGAACTTGCTTTGATAGCAAAATTAATGTAGTGAAGAAATTAGCTCAAGATCTATTCTAGAGTTGTACATACCAATTTATCATCATCATCATCTTCTAAACCTTATCCCAATTAATAGGGGCCGGCTATGTGAATCTTGTTCTGCCATTCCACCTATCAAGGGCTACCTTTAGTTAGACCATAGGTCAAAGCCTTTTTTTAACTACCTCCAACCACGTCCTTTTGAGCCTTCCCCTGGCCCTTTTAGAGCCTTCCACTTGTACAGGCTCACTCCTAACTTGAGTGGTTCTTAGTCTCCATTGCACATGACCAAACCATCTAATTCTCTCAACTTATTACCTATTGGTACTACTCCTATATTCCCTTGAATTCATTCAATTCTAATTTTATCCTTCTTCTTCTCACCAATTATCCATCTTAACATTCTCATTTCAGTTACACTTATCCTATGAACATGCTGTTCTTTAGTTTCCTAACGTTCTGTCCCATAAAGCATGTTAGATGGATAACTGGTGAGATGAAATCTTCATTTTAGTTTGAGTGGTACTAGTACACGACGATCACATGAAACTCCAGTGGCACCTCTTTGTTTCTTCCACCCAGCTTGAATTCTATTGCAACATTGATGCAGGATGAATGCTTTATGAAGTTGATTTACTAGAAGAGATCAAAGTTCAGATTCACACAAATAAATCAAGTAAAAAATCATGTATTCTACCAAAGAAACAGAAAATGCAGATTTAAACTATTCTGATTTGACCCAAAAATAACATCCCACAAGCATGTTCACTAGAAAATAAAGAACGAGCGCCCCCTACGAGATATGGGAATCCCTTTCTAGCATAGGTTAATCCCAATAATCAAGTAGATTCGTGATTTCATGATTAGGACGCAATAGGGGCTAGGGGAATCAAGAATTGAACAATTAGGGCTAGGTTTAGGGAAACTAGGGTTAGGGTTTTGGAAAAGGACAAAATAGGGTTAGGGATTTAGGGTTGCACGTGTCAGCCCGTTTGAACACATGTGCGCATGTGCGTGCGTGTGTGCATATGGGTTGGGTTTTGGTGTTTTAGGTTTGAGGAAGAAAGGGAAAAAAGAAGAGAAAAAGGAAGAAAGAATAGGGATTTTAGTTTTGAATGAAGAAGGAAGAGATGGAAAAATACCATTTGAAAGGAGAAGAAAGAAGATAGGTGAGGATCACCCCTGAGGCTTCGCACCCCCTCTCCAATCCCCAGAGGACCCAAAATCACTACCTGCAAATCACATGCAAGAAAGGAAGAAGAAGAGAGCTTCACCTTTTCTTTTTTCTCTAAAAAAATAGAGCATAGGGTGTGGACGTACTCCCCCCTCTATTTATATGCTCAGAAGTTGAAAATTACAAACCCTTATCTCTTAAAAATTAAGTGCATACTTAAAAATAAAAGCTGTAAACTACCAAATCCTAATCCAAACCAATAATCAAGTCCAAAAAACAAAAAAACATAAAACATAAATGCCAACTATTGGGGAACCATGTGGTCCAAAATCTAAGTAGATCAACGGTCCGATGGTTCGCAGATGATGATCTGGCGATCGGATGGGCCAACGGGCATAATCCAACGGTCCAATACTCATATCAAGGCAGCCCATATGCATCCTTCCAGTGTGGGGTATTCCTGCATGTGGGGTCTTCAAAGTGACCCATCGGGCTCTATGTAGATGCATTCATCCAAAGTGAAGTTGGGGTTGCAGTTGGGACCCTCCTCTGGTAGACGCAATATGAAGGTCCAATGTCCACATCAATCCTCCTCGGTTGAGAAAGATTCACCTCTGGCAAAGCAAAACTATAGAACCGCTCCAGAAGATTAGGATCCAACCTCTGAAACTCCATCTTTGTAATCCAAGTGCTATTTTATGTTGTTCTATCCTTCCATTTGAGAAGTAATTTTTGGAATCCTCGTCTCGTGGAAACCACGTGGTGATCCAACACATCCTCAATCTTCTCTTTTCTCTCAGGTAACGATGGTAGAGAAGGTAAATAGTGTGATGACGATGTAGGTAAAGGCCAAGGACTAGGGGACAAATATGGCGTATAGTGGTCTATAAGAGGCTAGTGGGTGCAGTAGCAGGACCATCACAAGAAACCAGGTCCTCCACATTGAATGTGGAGCTAGGTAAAGGCCAAGGACTAGGGGACAAATATGGCGTATAGTGGTCTATAAGAGGGCTAGTGGGTGCAGTAGCAGGACCATCACAAGAAACCAGGTCCTCCACATTGAATGTGGAGCTAATGCTCATGTTAGAAGGAACATCTACCACATGCATTAGTGCGCACTCTTTGCAAAATTTTATAGAGACCTGCACTACGGGTATTTAACTTTTTAACGGTTCCTTGAGGAGACCGCTCTAGTCGTATGCAAATCATGACGTAGTCACCCACCCGAAATTCCCTATACTCGTGGTGAGAACCAACATGAAATTTATACTTTTTGTTACTTGCATTAATCCTTCTTTTGATCTCAGCTTGTAAATCATGGATATGCTGTGCAAATGCAGATGCTGACTCAGATGGCCTATGTGAGATGGACATGGGGATGAGATCTATAGGCTTCCTAGGTTGGTACCCATGCACAACTTCAAATGAACTCATACCTATGACCTATTTACTGAACTGCTGTATGCAAACTTTGCAATAGGTAAAACTGCATCCCAGGTCCTAGTATGGTCTCCCACTAAGCAACGCAACAGGTTTCCTATGACTACTTCCTTCTGCCCATAAGTTTGAGGATGGTAAGCTGAAGAGAATTGAAGTCTCGTACCCATCATCTGCCAAAGTGTCTTCTAGAAGTAACTCATGAAGCGCACATCCCTGTTAAACGCTTTGGTCTTTGGCAAACCATGCAAACCAACTACCTCCCCAAATAAAATCTTAGCCACATTGGAGGCGTCCGACATTTTTGAACACGATAGAAAGTGAGCCATTTTGAAAAAAAAAAAACGGTTCACTACGTCAATGATGGAATCGTGCTTCTTGATAGTCTTGGGAAGTCCAAGTACGAAATCCATACTAGGGTCTTGCCATGGAGCATGAGGAATTGACAAAGGCATACAAGCTTGTATTATGCCTTCTTTGCTTTGTCAATTGACAAGCCCTACATTCCCCAATAATTTTGGCCACATCTCTCTTTAGGCTTGGCCAGTAAAATTTGTCCACCACAAGGGCAATAGTCTTGTCCCTCCCAAACTGACCAGCTATCCCTCCAGAATGAAGCACCCAAATTGGAAAATCCCAAATATGAGTACGAGGGATGCAGAGTCTGTCACATTTGAATAGGAAATCATCAACAATGACAAACTCATGATCATTCCTCGTCTAATCACCTAATAATGATGCATACACCTCTCCAAAATCTGGGCATGATGAATAGTCTTTTTTAAAATGCTCGAACCTAGTGACCTCAATACTCATGGATTGGAGTATTGAAGGGAAGGATGCTTTAAGAGTTTTGTCCCCTACCCAAATGTCCTTCAAAAAACGGATACGATTACCTTTGCCTAGTTCGAAACCGATGTCTTTGAGGATGACCTTTTTGAGATGGAGAATGCCCTTCCAAATGGCAGAGGCCCTATGCACAGACGACTCTTTAGTCCACCAACCCCAGGCGAAGTACTGTATTTGCTCTTAATTATCTTGATCCAGAGGCTGTCTTTTTCGGATCCTAGCCTCAAAATCCACTTCCTAGCAGCGCCCTATTCATTTGCTTGAGGTCTTTGATACCCACCCCACCTTCTTTATATTGCTTGCAAACTTGATTCCAATCCATTAGATGGAATCTCTTAAGGTTCTCCTTCCCATGCCATAAAAAGTCCCTTCTTAGCTTGTCATTAGAGGCCAAAACAGTTGCCGGGCATCTGAACAAGGACATGTAGTAGAGGGGGAGATTTGAGAGGGCTGATTTGATTAAGGTGAGCCAACCGCCTAGGGAAAGAAACTGGCACTGCCATTTGGCTAAAAATTTCTCGAATCTTAGGATGATCTTGTTCCATAGGGAAATAGGAGGAGGACCAATGCAGAGAGGGAGACCTATGTACGTAGTTGGGAATGAAGCCGATGAACAGCTGATGCGTGAAGCATGCTGAGAAACTTCTTCTTCTTTAAGATTCACCCCATATAATCTTGACTTTCTCATATTGATTCTTAGGCCGGATACTGCCTCAAAACAGCAAATTGAGGTTCGCAAGTTGTCCACCTTAACTGGGTTAACGTCTGAGAATATGAGAACGTCATCTGTAAATTGAACATGGGAGATGGGATTGCTCATTCCCCTAACCGAGACCCCACTAAGAACACCGACTTCTTGGCCCTTGTGGAGCATTCTAGAGAAAGCTTCACCCACTATGAGAAAAAGAAATGGAGATAGGGGATCTCCCTGCCTCAAGCCTCTCGAGCTTTTAAAATACCCCTTCGAAGACCCGTTGATGAGAATTGAGAAAAAAGGCGAAGAAATGCATTCGGCTATCCACCTGCTCCATCTATCTCCGAAGCCCATCCGATTCGAAGAAAATTCCAGTCGATGTGATCATACGCCTTTTCGACATCCAAACTACAAAAGATGCTTTTGGTTCTCGTTGAATGGCAGGAGTGTAGACATTCATTAGCAATTAGAGCGCAGTCAATTATCTGTCTACTCGGGATAAAAGCGCTTTGGTTAGGAGAAATGATGGAGCCTATGATGCTCTTCAGTCTAGATGCCAGAACCTTTGCCAGGATTTTGTACGGGCCCTCGATAAGGCTGATCGGCCTGAAGTCGCTAAAGGAGGCTGCTCGCGATGTCTTGGGGATAAGAGTAATGAAGGAGGATCCAAGATCTTGGGAGAGTCTGCTTCTCTCGTGGAATTCCATCATAAAATCCAGAATGTCGACTCTGATGGTTTCCTTAAAATGCTGAAAGAATCGTATAGGAAAACCATCAGGGCCCAGGGCCTTATAGGCACTCAAGGAGGTCACTGCCAGCTTGATTTCCTCCTCAGAGAAAGGGGCCTCCAGAGATTTGGAATTTGCGAGGGATAATCCATCGACTTCCAAGAGGTTGAGACGAGGCCTACTGCATTCATCGGATTCGAGAAGTTGGCCGAAGTGAGAGACAGCTTCAAGGCCGATGTCTTCTGGATCTTCAATGCGGGAGTCATTTACTAGAATGCTGTTGATTTTGTTCACTCTAGCCTGCATGCTGGCTAAGCTGTGGAAGAACTTTGTATTTTTGTCTCCCTCTTTTACCCACTTTGATCGGGATTTTTGCCTCCAAGAGGTTTCACTTTCGAGAGCTCTGGAGGAGAGAATCTGAATAAGCTAAATTCTCCTGGCTAGAATTTTTGCTGTCATCGGATAGACCTTTGCCTGCGAGTCAATAGACTGAAGCTCTGAAATGATCGATACCAGTTCACCTTCTCTAATGCTCCATTCATCCTGTTTCCATTGTTTTAATTTCTTCTTCAGCAGTCTGAGTTTGGAACTGAGTCTATATCTTGCAAATCCTTGTACTTGGAAGCTAGCCCACCATTCAGCAATCATGTTGGAGAAGCCTGGGATTTGAAGCCAAGAGATGTCAAACTTGAAAGGTTTTGGGCCCCAATTGAGCTCATCTGCTGATAGGCAAATGGGCCAATGATCTGATGTGAATCTGGGTAAGATAGATTGAGAAACAGAGGGGAACTTTTCCATCCACTCAGAGGACAGGAGGAAACGATCCAACCTGGACAAAATGGGATTAAGTCTCCCGTTTGTCCAAGTGAACTTTGTGCCAAAAAGAGGGAGGTTGACAAGGTCATTGTCGTCGATCCATTCAGAAAAGTCTCTCATGGAAGGGGTGATTTTGGATCCGACTGACTTTTCGTCCGCATATCTGATGGAGTTGAAGTCCCCTACGAAGCAGCATGAACCGTTGAATCTCTTCCTTGAGGCAGACAGTTCTTCCCACAAGTTTCTTCTATTGACTTCCACAGAGGGGCCATAAATGGAGCTGATGAGAACGGAAGCATTTGTCGCAGATTCTTGTAGAATGACTGAGATGGAATAGGAGCCAGACCAACTTTGTTGCAGCATCCAGTGGGAAGAGTTCCAAGTTACTAGAATGCCCCCTGTATTGCTCACTGCATTTAGTGAGACCCATTTGATGTCTTTAGCCCCCCACAGTGACCTCATCAAGCGATAGTCGAAATGCGGAACTTTCGTTTCTTTAGCCTCTCATAGTGACCTCATCTAGTGGGTGACCCATGTGATTTGGGGCCCACGGGAGAGGTCTCATGTTCGCGACTCCTCACCGGGGGTGATTAATGCGCATTTCACACTGGGCTCGAGTGGGGTAGCCTATGGGATGTGGGGACACACTCGGGGTGGGCGGCCCATGTGATTTGGGCCCCACGAGGGGGGTTCGGCCGAGGTCCTAACCCGTGAGATGTGGGGCCTTGGCTATGAGATAAAGGGATTAATTCGCCATACTCTAACAGTTCGAGCTTTTAAAGCAAGTGATTAATTGTCCTGCATCAAATTGGTATCAGAGCGGGAGGTCTCGTGTTCGAGACTCCTCACCGGGAGTGATTAATGTAGGGGCATTTTCACACCGGGCTCGAGTAGGGTAGACCGTGGGATGCGGGGACACTCGGGGTGGGTGACCCATGTGATTTGGGGCCCACGGGGGAGGTCTCGTGTTCGAGACTCCTCACCGGGGGATTAATGCGCATTTCACACCGGGCTCGAGTGGGGTAGCCTATGGGATGCGGGGACACACTCGGGGTGGGTGACCCATGTGATTTGGGGCCCACGAGGGGGGGTTCAGCCGAGGTCCTAACCCATGAGATGTGGGGTTTGGGCTATGAGATAAGTGGATTAATTTGCTATGCTTTAACAATTCGAGCTTTTAGAGCAAGTGGTTAATTGTCCTGTATCAAATTGGTATCAGAGCGGGAGGTCTCGTGTTCGAGACTCCTCACCGGGGGTGATTAATGTAGGGGCATTTTCACACCGGGCTCGAGTAGTGTCGCCTGTGGAATGCAAGGATACACTCGGAGTGGGTGACCCATGTGATTTAGGGCCCACGGGGGAGGTCTCGTGTTTGAGACTCCTCACCGGAGGTGATTAATGCACATTTCACACTGGGCTCGAGTGGGGTAGCCTCTGGGATGCGGGGACACACTCGGGGTGGACGGCCCATGTGATTTAGAGCCCACGAGGGGGGTTCGGCCGAGGTCCTAACCCATGAGATGTGGGGCCTGGGCTATGAGATAAATTGATTAATTTGCCATACTCTAACAGTTCGAGCTTTTAGAGTAAGTGGTTAATTGTCTTGCATCAAATATTACAGGCTTGTAGTGCGGGACCTTATAAGATACTGAAACGAATTGGTTCTAATGCGTGCATTGTAGATCTTCCACCTTCCATGGGGATTCGTTCTACATTTAATGTGGAAGATCTTGTGTCTTATATGGGGCCCCCGACTGCAACTACCAACATTTCACTTGACCATCATAGTGATCCAGACATGTCCTATGATCCATGCCCTTTACCTGACCTATCTTCCCAGCCTTTGCCTCCCTTGCCATCCATACCTGCTAGACGAGAGATTGAGAGTATCTTGGATGAGCAAGTAGTTTCTACACACCAACGAGGGTTTCAAAAGTTCCTTGTGAAGTGGAAGAACAAGCCGATTTCAGCAGTACTTGGATCACAGAGATGAAGTTTCAGGGTGTCGATCCAAACTTACTTGAGCAGTATCAGAGCTTTATTCTACCAGAGGTGGATTCTTCTTAGCCGGGGAGAGTTGATGGGGACATCACATTATGGACGTCATTACGCAAATATCAGAGGAGGGTCCGAGCCCTAGTTTCCTTATGGCTAGGCGAGTACCTGTTTGAGTCTCAAGGAGGAGCCAAAGACCTCACATAGCATGTGGGTTGGGTGGAGGATGTTTTTAGACCTTTGGATCGTGAGGACTTCACGATCGAACCATTGGATGCAACTTGATCGTGGGCCTTGTGATCGTGGACGCCTTCAGAGTTCATTGGATAATCTTAGTTTCTTAGGATTGTAGTGATTTTTGTTTTGAGGACTTAGTTTGCTTTTGAGATTTTATTTATATGTTTTATTAGTTTTATGCTTTTACAGGGGGGGGGGGGGGGGTACAAAGTAGGTGGTTAAAAGTAAATATGTTTTTCATTAATGGTCTTTTTGTAAAAGACAAACTTTTAGACTATAAAGGCTTGGACATTCAAGCCTAGTCTTTTTATTTTTTTTAATTTTTTAGGTGATGTTAATCAAGAAGCTCGAAGTTCTCTCCTCTCTCTTGTGTTTATGAAGAATGTGGTGTGAAACTCCATTAAGTGTGAATTCGAATGAAAACTACCTTGGTGTGAAGTCTTGTTTATTCGTCTCTTCTCTCTTCTCAAACTCCAAAGGTATTTTGTCTCATCTCTTTTTCTCTTTTCCTCTCAAAATTTCTTCTTTATCTTTTTATCTTTTCTTCTTAAACCCAAACCATCCCAACCTATACTCGAACAAAAAGTCCAGTCGTACGAGTGAATCCATACGTTTGTATGACTGTATGAACAGTCCGTACGGATTGTTTTGTGGACTTCACTTCAGCCCCTTTCTTACATACATATTCTTCTTTCTTCAACCAAACCCTCACCTAAAACTCTAGATTCCCCTTTCAAATAAACCTTAATTTCAGATTTCCCCAATTTTCAAACCCTAACCCTTACCCTAATTTCCCTAAACCTAGAATCATTTAGAATCCCTTTTGAACTTAGGTGGTTCCCTTTATAATAATTCTATCCTCATGTTTTGGATGGAATTTCTTAATTCCATTGGGCCTATTTCAAATTAACATTTTACTAGTTCCTTTGTATGACCATGTGGTAGCCTAGGTTTACATGTAATTGCTTATTTGATTAATTGTTTGGTTTATGATGAGGTTGCTGAAATTTCATACTTTTGTTGCTCATGTTTTAAACTGAAAAGCTGATTTCATCTATCATCCTAGGTTAGAAAACCATCGTATGTCAAAAGATCATGTGGAGATCCTTCCTCCTTTCCTTATATTTCTCCGTCAATTGTCTAAGTAGTAAAATAGCTTCAGTGGTCGACCTCCCAGGCATGAACCCAAACTGATTTTTTGATACATTTGTCTCATGCCTTAGTCTTTGTTCAATCACTCGCTCCTGAAGTTTCATAGTACGGCTTATAAGTTTAATCCCATGAGAGCTAGTGTAGCATTGTATGTCTCCTTTCTTCTTATAAATAGGTACCACGTTACTTTCATTCCCTTTGCCTGACGTTTTCTTCGATCTTTCAATCTTCTTCAAAATTGTCAACCAAAATAATCCATTATCTCTCATACACTTCCAAACCTCTATTGGTATACCATATGGTACAAGGGCCTTTCTTGTTTTCATCTTTCTCAAAGCTTCTTTCACTTTGGATATCCTAATCCTATGAGAGTATCTATGGTATCCAACCTTATTTGAGTTTATGGTTCTTTCTACTGCTATGCTCGCAAAGTTTTTGTCATTTTAACAAGTTCTGAAAATAGCTTCTCCACCTTTCATTGATCTCATCGTCTTCTACTAGTACTGTTTGGTTATTGCTTATAATAGATGCAAAAGTCATTAGTGCCACAAATAAGTGTCTGGAATGATTTTCCAGTAGCCATCTAGTTCACTAGAACTAGAAAAAAGAAGAATTACTCCTCTAGGAAATAAAGTAAAGAGCCCCTCAAAAGCTTTATCACAATCAATCAAATAGTGTATTCTTGTCCATATGCATGGCCTTCTAGGCTTATATGTAGCCCGTTCTCTACAAGCTTTGACAAACTGAAATAAACATCTACTTGCACCCTATTGGTTAATATTTCCTTTGCTAAATAAGACAAGATGAGGGAACTTAGAAGTAGCACCAATTGGCAATAAGATGAGGGGAAATACACATAGATGGTTTGGCCATGTGCAATGGAGACCAAGAATTGCACCAGAAAAAAAGTAGTGTGTTGGTTCAAGATGAAGGCCTCTAAAGTGGCAAGGGGAAAGCCCAAAAGGATGTAGGTGGAGGTGGAAAAGATCTGATGACCTTTGGTTTGACTGAGGATATGGTCTTCAATAGAGTGGAATAGCGGGACAAGATTGGTTAGGCTGAGGCTTTGATGATGATGATGATGAAATAAGGCGACTTTTGCTTTCTTAGAAGGTTGGATTAAGGACAGGAAACTAACCAATAAAGACTCCAAATAATAAAGGCTCCAAATCCATTGCAACTAGTCAACCATGTTGGCTATAGGGGCTGTATTATTTGCTTACAAATCTCTAAGGCTGCTGATTGGACTTCTAGGCCCCACACAAAAATTGGTTCCTTATTTGAACCATCAGTGTCAGTGGGTCCTGTAAACCAATTGGATCACTAGGGAGTGTTCTGATTACTCCATTGTGTTCCATGGGTCCATCGGATGCCCCAATTTGTGTATTTATTGGTGGACTAGCATGGGGAGTGCCCTCTTGGACCTTCTTTGATACGTATGATGGATGGGTGGCCTGGATGCATCACTTCCGCAGTCAATTTATATCAGAAATTCTTTACCCATCTCTTGACGTTCCCTTTGTAACTCTTCTTTTCTTATAACATTACTGTTATTTCTAAACATTCCATGAAAATTGTCTTTTTAAAGGTTTCATGTCACCTTTTCCAAACAGCATTACTGTTATCTTCTTTGCAAAAGAAGGTACAGACTGTAACTTGACATCCATGAAGGAAAGCTTGGAACCCATCACAGTATCCTTCCAACAAGGCTTGGGTCAGAAGTTCAGGCAACCATCAGGAACTGGGATTGACTTCTCGATATTTGATGAGTCAGAGCTGCTGAAAGAGGGAGATACAGAAGTGTATCCTCTTGCAGTTAAGGCAGAAGCATCTCCAGTCGAGGATAATGAATCAGCAGCTGGAACTCCAACGCCAGGAAATATAAATTCTCAGATCACACAAGCAGTGTTCGAGAAGAAAGAGAAGGGCGAGTATCAGGTAAGGGTTGTGAAGCAGATCTTGTGGGTGAACGGTATGAGGTATGAATTGCAGGAGATTTACGGGATAGGAAATTCGGTCGACAACGACTTTGATGGGAATGACCCAGGAAAAGAATGTGTCATCTGCCTGTCAGAACCACGGGACACAACTGTCCTTCCCTGCCGACATATGGTAAATCTCTCTCTCTCTCTCTCTCTCTCTCTCTCTCTCTCTATGTGTGTGTGTGTGTGTGTGTGTTTCCGATAACTGCTTTCTAACTGGATCTGCAACTGATAAGCATGATACGGACTTCATCTGAGTAGTTCGATAAAAATAATTATGGATGAATTGGAAATTATATCGATTAATTAAAAAAATAGGGTTTTAGAGAGGGACTGTTTCTTTTTCTTTTCCAACTAAATAATGTTTTTCCTATATGTTTCAATCTATGTAACTGGGACGTCGGTGTGTGACGTGTGTTGGGCATGGACATTAGTTGTATAAAATGGGGACCCTGAAAAACTCAACGGGCTGAGATGTCATACAAATGTATAATGATGTTAAAAAAATAAAAAAGTTTATTATTATATTAATTTTATTTATATCCACAAGATTTAAAAAATTGTACCTGCACAAGTAAAAATGCACTAACAATATAAGAAGTGTATAAATACTGCTAAAGTACAAGAAGAAGAGATACAGCAAGGTTTTTCCTTATAAAAGCATAACAGAAATGGAGTGTCCTTGTTTCATGGGTTTGTACTTTGTTAAAACTGAGTAAGAGAGAGTATCGTGGCAAACACCATTGGGAGCAATTGCTGCTGGTGAACCACCCATTTGATCAATACGGAACAGTGATGGTATTTGACCCTACTTAATTCCCTGCAAAGTCTACGGTAGTAGTTTCATATCAGTGTCTAATCTTGTTCAATGCTGCCAATGTTACCAACATTGCTAACCCCCCTACATTTTTCATTCCAAATTACGCGATCCGGATTATGAGTCATGTATGATCTGGATCGCTATTTTTAACGATCCAAAATTGTGGTTTATGATCTTATTATTGATTAGGTTGTAATTTAAATTATATTCAGAATGTTTATATATATATATATAGGGAAATGGTTCTACAAGGTCGACCTTATGGGAACTTCCCATGAAGTCAAGCTGTGTGGGTCCCACTGTGATGTGTGTCGAACATCTACCTCATCAGTCAGATGCAACGTTCCATGGTGGGCCACGGGCTTAAAAATCAAGTCAATTCATGACTTGGGCGGGCAACACCACATGCAACAGTTGAGAGGAGTTACCCTCCCATTAAAACATTCACAATCATTTATTGGGCCCATCAAGATATGGTTCACAAATCCAGCCCATCCATTGTGTGTGTCCCACTTGGATGAGGGGTCAGATCAACTTTCAGCAGCATCCAAAACTTAGGTGGGCCCCACCAAGTGATTTTATATGTTTTAGGCATGTCTTCACATGGTTTTAGATGGTATGGCCCACTTAAGTTCCTTATATGGGTGATTTTTGGGATATCCCATAACCTAAAGGGGACCCATCAAATGCACGTTATTGATGTTTGACACATGTCACGGTGTGTCTCACACACACACACACACACACTCTCTCTCTCTCTCTCTCTCTCTCTCTCTCTCTCTCTCTCTCTATGAGGTTGACCTCATGGGAACTTCCCATGAGGTTGAGTTGTGTGGGCCCCACCGTGATGTGGGTTGAACATCAGCACTGAGTATTTTGATGGGTACCCTTTAGGTTATGGGATATCAAAAAAATCAGCCGTATATGAAACTCAGGTGGGCCATCCCATTAAAAACCATGTGAAGACATGCCTAAAACATAGAAAAGCACTTGGTAGGGCCCACCTGAGTTTTGGATGCTGCTGAAACTTGGTCCGACCCCTCATCCAAGTTGGACACACAATGGATGGGCTGGATTTGTGAACCACATCTCAGTGGGCCCAATAAATGATTATGAATGTTTTAATGGGAGCGTAACCCCTCTCAACTGTTGTATGTGGTGTGGCCCATCCAAGTCATGGATTGACTTGATTTTTAAACCTGTGGCCCGTCGTAGAATGGTGCATCTAACTAATGGGGTAGATGCTCGACCACATCACGGTGGGGCCCACACAGCTCGACCTCATGGGAAGTTCCCATGAGGTCGACCTCATAGTACCATTTCCCACACACACACACACACACACACACACACACATACTTGCGCACCTTCTTACGTGTGCACCTTTGCACACGTGTCATGGGCATAGAATCTGAACGGTCCACGTGATGCGGCACCCCTTGAAACCTCACAAGCCCAACTTTCAGCCTGATAAAAAACTCTGGTGGGCCATGGCAAAAGGAAACAATTTCATCCCTTGATTTTCATTTATCTTTTCCATGGCCCACTAGAGTTTTGTATTGGGCTGAAAGTTGGGCCCATGAGGTTTCAAGGGGTGCTGCATCACATGGACTGTTCAGATTCTGTGCCCATGACACTTGTGCAAAGGTGCGCATGGGTGCTCGCATAAGGTGCACAAGTGAGCATTCCTCTCTCTCTCTCTCTCTCTCTCTCTCGATATATATATATATATATATATATATATATATATATATATATATATATATATATATATATCAATTTTGGTTATGTCAAGCATATACAGCATAATACTACCATGCAGGTTTTTACAATAATAACATTCATCACTCTCTGTATTAATTATAAAACGCGTATGATTTACCTATTCCCCTACAATGTACCAGAGCAACCCATAACTTTCCCTATTGGCATTTCGTAACTGATCATTGCCATTTTCCAAACGGAAAAATATTAGGAAATGAGATTAAACTAAAAATAAGATGTTTTCGGAGAGAAAAGAACTATTGTAGAAGTGTATATTCAGGGGGTTGAGGTAAATATTTTTTGTGTCATTGTTTTTGGAAAGTCTTTGTCCTTAGTCTTCAATCATTGGGAAACTTGAACCAAGATGTGTGCCCAACAAGTGGTTATAACAGAAATGAGAAAATTGTGGTTTAGTGTCTGTTTGCATATGTGGTCTGTTCTACATTCCAATCATAAACAGCACCTGACAGGATGCCAAGTTATCAGTTTCCCTGTCATGTTGTGGAAATGGCTCCCAAAAGGACAGTGGTCTCTGTGCGCGTGTGAAGGTACTATGGGTTTCATTTCTGCATTTGGTAAAAAGGATAACTATCATCTTTGGGAGAGCCATTTCTGAAAAATGATGGTGGAATTGATGACATAACAATACCGTTGGATGGTGGTGTTATTGCAATCTCAAATAAGTTGACTATTGCTATCCTGTTGGAACACTCATTTCGACCTTACCAATTCATGTTAGGATATGTTCAGAAATCCCTGATGCCTCTTCCTACCCCCATTTGGGGGTGCCAAAACTTGACCTGATTGCGTAGTCAGTGTTTGGATCGGCCCATTTCCGATATGGCCTGGGTTTGGGTTGTGTTTTCTCAACCTTGAAATTAAATGGGTTGGGTTTGGGTTTGCTGGGCTAGACTTCGCGAGTCTAGAACATGGTCTGCCCCCTTCCCTTTTTGCTAAATGCCGACTGTATATATGTATTATATGAGACCGAGTTCCCTGTTCGAAACTTAGTTTTTTGATGTGTGATGGGACCATCCAAGTCATTGATCTGCCTCCATCATGGATGGACCGTTCCCAGAATATCCCAATTGTTCAACTTTAAACCTTCCCTTTGTTGGCATGTGATTACATGGTTGAAAAGAAATGCACGAACAATCCGTATACCATGTATGAAAGAGCAAAGATTCAATGGAGATGGTCTTCCAATCTATGGGATTTTGTGCGATTTGTCCAACTGTGATGGGGCTCTCAGATTAATGGCTTGGATAGAGTAACCATGGGCACTGATGCAACTAGGAGCCTATAGTGCTTTGAGAGCATTGGAGAAAGAAATGCACGAACAAACCATATACCATGTATGAAAGACCAAAGATTCAATGGAGATGGTCTTCCAATCTGTGGGATTTTGTGCAATTTGTCCAACTGTGATGGGGCCCTCAGATTAATGGCTTGGATAGAGTAACCATGGGCACTGATGCAACTAGGAGCCTTATGGTGCTTTGAGAGCATTGGAGCATTTCTCTAAGTTTAGAAACCCAAAACTTGGTTGTGAAAGTTGTAATTTGAATTATAGTAAGGGTTCGATTTTGTAATTGTTAGGAGTTTTAAATGTGTTTGATGTTTTTATATTTTCTATTCAAAACGACAGTATTCTTATTTTTTAATTAAATGGGTCATGTGGTTTAGGTTTGGATTGACCCATTTATAGATGGGTTGGGTTGGTATTGTGATTTTTGACCTGTTTAACGAGTTGGTTGGGTTTGGGTTGGACCTGGCCTTGTTTTGACCTGAGCATAACCTGACCTCAACCCACCCTGACTAATTGCCATCGATAATCTCACTTCTGATTTGGTGTGGGGGAGAATTAGGAAACCGCAAACCTGCTTAATGCAGGTTTTGTTTTGTTTTCCATGAGACCGCAAGTGCTAAGTGTACCTTGCATGGCCTGGAATACTAGCCGACCACAATTTGGAGGTGCATCCAAACATTAGCTTATCCATTTTCTCCTTGTTAACATACCTGTTATTTTGCCTTCGTGTAGTGCATGTGCAGCGGATGTGCAAAGGTTCTGAGGTTCCAGACGAACCGATGCCCAATATGCCGGCAACCCGTTGAGCGGCTTCTGGAGATCAAGGTCAACAACAGACCTGAGGAGTGAGAGGGAGGCGCATTGTGAGAACATGTAAAGCGTTGTTTTTTTTTTTTTCCTTTTACTGTGGCTTCCAATAATCAGATGGTTGATATAGTATGCAGTTTTGCGGATTTACATTGGCCTCAGTTTGATAGGCATTGCCTGGCCGGGAAGACTGTATCCTAACTTAAATGTATGTTGCAACAGGTAAGATTGAGATTGCAATTTGATTGTTTGAGCTTTTCATAAGATTTAGTATGGTATGGTATGTTGGTCAAATGGATCCTGCTCTCTTGTTTGCCGGGTGGGCCACAACTTATGCAAAAGAAGTTGATGATTGAACAATAATGACTGATAGCCCATGCTCAACATACATGGGTGGCCCACCAGACTAGCCTGATTTATGGGCCAGGGACTCTACATAGTGCAGGCATACCTGTCCAAGTCTGGCTAGCATTTTTTTTGTCCTTGTTTTAAGCGGGAGTTGTTGGATATACTCTGGCAGTGTGTTAACTCAGATTTAATGTCCATTTTTTGGGGGCCAAAGTCATCCCAAAAGTAGAGCTGGCACTGGACGACTCAACTCGGCAAACTTGACTCGTCCGACTTGTTCAGATTCGACTCGATCCGGACCGAGTGAGTCGATCTGAATTGAGTTGACCTCGTCCAATCTGAACTCAAACCGAGTCGAGTTTGAGTCACCCAGTAACTTGACTCGACCTGAAACCCAACTCGGTACGGACTTGACTCGATCCGAAACTCGACTCATACATATAGATTAAAAAAAAAATCTAACATTTCATATTTGAGATGCCGTGTAGTTGATGGAGAGGCTACAATTCGGCAAGTGAATCTATGTTGAGTTGTGATTTCAGCCTGTGGATACCTGTTGCACCCCATATGACATGATGCCAACTTGACTTGACTGGGTACTTGTGAGCGGGTTGGACTCCGTCTGTTTTAGTCCAGGCCAGATCCAGACTCGGAACTAGGGCTGTACCCGAGCAGAGTTTGCTCGGTAGCTCGCTCGACTGGACTCGAAAAAGCTCGATTCGACTAGGTTCGAAACTGAGTTCAAGCCAAGTCGAGCTGATTTTTTGAGCTTGGAAAATTTTTTACCTGAGTTCGAGCTTGCCCTAGCTTGACTTGACTCGGATTGAGCCCAACTCAAATCGAACTCAGATGGTGACTTGGTTACTTTGATATTGTTGTTGCTCATCAAGTGTTTGGTGAAATGACTCAATGTGGCCGGTGGCAAGGAAGGTATATATATGAAATGATGGAGAAGGTGAGCCTGAGAAATGATGGACGGATTGGCGGAGTGAATTCAGGCTATTTCTTTTAGGTCCCACAAAGCTTTCGGCCATGGGAACTTGCTGTATGCAAGGTAACTGGCAATTCACGTCCTCATTTCAACCATTAAAGCTTTTCTTCCCATGGATCCGGATGGGTACAAATATCATTTTCTTTTCTGGTTTTTTATGTTTTGCTTGCATGCTGTTTGATGAAATACATGTAAAACCATTGCTGCTGTTTTATACAATGAGATTTTGAAGGTGCAGGTCATGTGTTTGTGAAAATGCTCCACGGGCGATCTTGGCTCGAACTCGGCTCGGACCGGCCTGAGCTGCTGACCGATCGAGCTGAGCCGAGTTCAAGCTGGGGTTAGCAAGTGGCCAAGCTCGACTCGGTTCGACTTGTGTACACCTCTACTCGGAACCAAGTCTGGTTGAGTTCGGGTCAGGCCTATTTCAAAACTGGGCCCTAACTCAGTCCGGCTCGACTCATGCCCAAAGCAATGCAAATTTTCATTTTAGACATCTGCTAAATATGGGCCAATGAGCTAGCTAGGTAGTTTTGGTTCTCTCATTTACTTGCGTGTGACGTGCACAATTCTTTAATACCTGCATATCAGCCATCACATTCTTATAAGGGTATGGAAGTTTTTTATCCTTGACCTGGGGTCCTTTACTTAACCATCATATTTTTGAATCCTGTTGGGTTCTTGGCGAGGTAGCTGAACGTGGATGAAACTTCTCAGGCTTGAGGTTCTGCTTCCTTTATTAAGCATGTTTGGATGCATTATCCAATTGAATCATTAAGTGGGCCTTGGGAAGTTTTTAGTGGTGGGTGTTCAATCCCACTGTTTCCTATGGTGTGGTCTACCTGAGATTTGGATTTTCTTCAATTTTGGGCTCATGCCCTAAAATGAGCTGGAAAAGCTGATGGACGGTGTGGATATACAATACATGCATCTAGGTGGGCCCACTTCTAAGTCCGTACCGTGTTGGGGACACGATTTCTAAAGTTCCTGCACTGGGATGCTAGGTGGGGCCGAATGTGATGTTTGTGAGAAATCTACACCGTCCATCCATTTTGAGAGCTCATTTTAGGACATGTGACCAAAAATGAGGTGGATCCAAAACTCAAGTGGGTCACTCCAGGGGAAACAGTTGGGATTCAGTGACCACCGTTTGAAACATTTGCATGGCCACAAAATTTCATATCATGTTAAGTGTTTTTGGTGTTTTCATTTCATCCTAGTGGGAATGACCATGTAAGCGGTTGGGATGAGATATAAACATCAAGGTAGATCCCGAGAAGGCTTCAACTGTAGGAAACTCTTTCTCCGGTGTTCCCTCTCGTGCTGCCCACTTGAGTTTTAGATACGCCTCATTTTTTGTTGCTTGTCCCAAAATGAGCTCGCAAAACGGATGGACGGTGTGGATTTCTTACAAACATCACGGTGGCCCCACCGAGCATCCCAGAGCGGGAACTTCCCGCCGGAAATCAACCAGACGCTGATTTCCTGGGAAAGGTTTTCGCAATAAGTTCCTGCGCAGGAATCCTAGGTGGCGCCCACCGTAATGTTTGGGAAAAATATACTCCGTTCATTCATTTCGAGAGATTATTCTAGTACACGCAGTAAAAAAAAAAAAAAAAAAAAAAAATCGGAGTAAAAACTGGGGGAAGATATTCCTACCGTTGAAACCTTCTTGGACTCCACTTAATGTTTATATGACAACTAGACCGTTTAGAAGGTCTTTCTACTGGGATGAACCGAAAACACAACAAACTTAGCCTGATACAAAACTTTTGTGGCCATTTCAATGGTGGTTGCTCAATCCCTGTTGTTTTCTCTAGTGTGTTATGGGTCATTTGACTCCTGGATCCGGCTCATTTTTTGTTGGATGCCTAAAATGACCTGGCAAAAGGGATGTAGGGGGTGAATTTCTCACAAAAATCACGGTGGTCCCCACCCAGGTTCCGTACCCAAGAGCTTCCTGATAATGCTTTCCCATGAAATAGTGTTGGGTGCGCGCGGGCTGCACCCAGGGTATTCAAAATCTGTTACACATCGGCTGTAGTGTCAGATACTTAACAGTAACTGTCGATATTGCTATGTGATATGGGGTCGTAACGGTGACCCCCTGATTTTTTAAATCGTAACAGCATTTAGGGGTTTGTAATGGCCAACCATAATGGTTAGGGAGAAACGGTAATATATATATATATAGAGTCATGCTCCCCTGTGCACTTACGCACGTGCGCACCTTTGAATACGTGCCATGGTGTCTAATCTGAACGGTCCATGTGATGCGGAATCCCATAAAACCTCATGTGACAAATTTTCACCCCAATCTAATATTCTGGTGGGCCATAGAAAGGAGAAATGCAAATCAAGGGAGAAAACTGTTTTCATTTTTCATGGCCTATCAAAGTTTTAGATCAAAGTAAAACTTGGGCCTGGGGGGTTTCAGGAGGTGCTGCTTCACATGAACGGTTCAGATTTTGGATCCACATCACGTATGATGGGTTCTCAAAAAAGTTCGTACGTAGTACGTACGAACTGGTTCGCAGGTGAGCGTTTCCGTGTATATATATATATATATATATATATATATATATATATATATGTATATATATGTATGTATACATACATATATATATATATAGTCTACTTAAGTTGTGATTTTTCTCATTTTAAATATTTTTTTCTTCCAAATTCTTTCATAAACTATTGTATTGTAAATTCTGACCACTCTTACCTTAAATTTGAGGATCAAAACAAGTTATTTCAATTGTTGGTTTAGAAATCTAGTTAGCCCCTTCTGGACTTGCTTACTTGCAAAAGGAACGGACAAGGAAGACCCTGGCTAGATCAAGGACCCTCCGATGCCTAAGTCAGGAAAGAGATTTGGGTCTAGTCAAGTATTGAAGGTTTAAGGCTAAAGATAATGCGTATATTTGACCATTAGAGATGCTTCTATTTATAGTTTAGGAGAGGTGGTGGTGTAGGGTAAATCTTCCTATTTAGTAGGTGTGTATCGGGGAACGATTTGGATCCCTGACTAGTAGGAGGATCATCTGAAATCCTTGGTGAAGGTCTTAGGGAGCGTCCTGCAGATATCCTTCGAGATCTTTGGAGAAGACCTTGGTCGAATCTCTCTTGGATAAGATCTGATTACATGAGACCGATTGAGATGTGCAATGGGAGGCCGAGGTGGCCTTGGCCAACCTAACCTGGGAGCAGTACGCCACTTTGAGCCATGCCGACCTAGGTCATGCCAACTTGGGTTGTGTCGACTTGGGCCATGGGGACCTAGGTTGTGTCAACCTGGGTCACATCGACTTGGACTATGCCAACCTGTCTCTTTAGTTGAGCAGAGGGACAGGATATTCCTGACGAACTCTAGAGATCTTGGAATCGTCAGAGGTGGTGCTCTTGTGGGCATGTCCCTCGGTCATGGACTCTGAGTAGGGGGCGGGCTCTCAATAGGGCTTTCCGTGGTTACTTGTTGGGTTGAGTGTATAAGATTCCGACCTAACCTTCTTCTACGGGTCGATCCTTCTTTCCCCATAACAGTAAGCCCCCTACTTCCAAGTTTATGAAACAAGCTTGATAAGTAAGTCGGACCTGGTCAGGTCTGATTGTTGTTACTCGAGATGTTGAGTCATCCTTTCATTAATGTTGAACAAGTCGACATGTGTGAATATCAGGGCATATCAGTAATCATAGTACAACACCCTCGAGGTGGCGTATCATGGCTCGAGGTCATGTAGGCTTTTAGGGCGCCTTTTCAGCGTCGGGTGAGTGAGGCAGTGACGTGTGACCTGTCCTCGGTCGTGGGGTTGTGCAGCGAGTGGGAGCGCACCCGTGTCGAGACGAGAGAGTTGAGGAGCCATTTCGGTTATGCATTGATCGCGAGCAATAAATAGTCATACAGGCGGCTCCACTATAAAAGGGGGTACCCTAATGTTGAGCAGGGTTATTTGCCCTTTCCACCCTCGCGGGCTTCTTCTTCTTTGGCTTCAGGCGATTCCTGGTGAGCAACCTTCCGGCATCTTCTCAGGCGAGCCGCTTCCTTTGGTGAGCTTTGCTTCCGCTCCCTTACTCCTCTCCCTTTTATTTACTTATTTATTTTTTCTGGTTTTCTGACGTGATTTGGGCCCATAGCCATGCCGGAAACTTCGGATCTAGGGAGGGGACACTTGGTCGTGATGGCGGGCGGGCAGCCTTCGCCCAGTGTCGAACCCACCATCACCGTTGATGATGATGAGTGACAGAGACTTTCATGCATCCCATGCATCGCGGGTGATTAAGCGGTCCCCAGTAGAGTAGTCGGAGGAGGCGGAGGAGGCTTTCCCAACGAAGGAGGGGGTTGTTGGATCCTCGTTGGAGGAGGAAGAAAAGGGGCTAGTCGAATCCGTTTTAATGGATGCTGACCTGGTGCAGATAAGGTCGGGGTATCACATTCCAGACTCTGTGGTACTTTGAGCTCCCTCACTCAGCGAGCTTCCTAATACGATCCTGAGGGCGAGGTGGCCATCTTTCAAGTCTTCCTTCAATGCGTCCTTAGGCTTCCCCTTCAACGGATAGTGAGGCAGGTGCTTGTGCACTTAAGGTTAGCTCCTGGGCAGTTGATCCTAAACACTTGGAGGGCATTGGTAGGGTCATTTGTCCTCTGGTCCGAGCTTGACTAGCCCAAGCTGACTGTGAAGGAATTTCTCCACCTATACTAGGTAAAATTTAACCCTCTTCATGAGGACTGGTATTATTTCTCCTCCTGGGGGGATTCAGTAAGGCCATAATTATAGACATTTTGACCTCGAATAAGACCTGGAAGAATAAATGGTTTTGGGCGTCGGGGGAGAGGGAGACGCCAGGGATAGCCGAGCTACGTTCATGGGTCCCGGCTTACTTCGCTTTGTGAGGTCAGTACATTCGGGCTAAGATCTTCCGTTCCATTTTTTTTTGTTTCGATTGGTCATTGCTTTCGCTCTGATTTATGTTCTTCTTTGGCAGTTCTTCCCAAGTATCCCATTGTGTTAAATTCGAACGCTCTAGCTCAGATTGCTGAAGCGAGGTTAGTGGACGCTAAGCTGAGATCTTGGAGGGAGCTTCTCGCACCCAAGCTTCTGCTCAAATCATGTCTTGACTCAGTCTTGACAGGTATAACTTCTGTTTGTTTGGGAATTAACGTAGTTTGTGGATTTATTGCTGACTCTTCTAGTTGTGCAGATATGGCAGAGGCAAGGCCTTCGAAGCGCAAGACACCTCCTCTCTCCGAGGTCACCCAGAAGAAGAAGAAGCCGACCTCGAAGAGCAAGGGGAAGGTTGGTCCTCCTTCCATCGTGGGCCGAGAGGTTGTAGATAACGCGTCGACCATAACCCCCATTGTTGATGACTCCGAGGTGGTTGAGATGGTCGTGGGGTCGGCCCCCGCTGTCGGGATTTGCGCTCGTGTGGTCCCGGAGAGTGGGGCCGATGCTTCTGCATCTTAAGTGGAGGGCTCACCCGATGGCCGCAGTGAAGGGGGTCTTGGGTCTTCCAAGTTGGTCCAAAAACCTATGGAGGGCCTGTGTCCCTGGTTTGACCAGCATATTCCTAATGCTAACTTTACCAGGGTAATGGAGATGCCCCCGGATGAGGTGGTGGGGTAGTTGGCAAGGGTCCTTGCCAGGGTAAGGTTTTCTCTCAAGCCTTTGTCTAATCATTAAGTTGTTTTCGCCTCCTCTCTCTCTCTCTCTTTTATTTAACATATGCCTTTGCTTCAGTTCACTCCTCCCCTTCTGAATGCTCACCGCGAGATATTGCGCGGTAAAGTGGAGTAGTATAAGGAGACTGAGGCCGCGCTGCTATAGAAGGGAGTTGAAGCTGAGTAACTCCGCTCGGAGAATGTGGCCCTGAAGGTTCAGGTGGAAGGCGTAGCCCCAACCATAAAGGCTCAGTCGAGGCAGCGAGTGCGTCCCTAAAGGCTCAGGTGGAAGTGCCGCATACTGAACTGGAAGCGTATAAGAAGCTTCTCGCAGAAGCTTCGGAGAGGGTGGCCAAGTGGAAGTTCGACCTGATTGAGCTACAGTACGAATACAACGCGAAGATGAGAGAAGCTTAGGTGGCTATTCCCATGGCTCAGGCGGCGATCGTGGAGAAGTTCAAGGCCTCCAACAAATATGAGGAGGATAGGGATGCCTTATATGACCTCGAGTACGAGAAGTGCCTTGAGGATGTCAAGGGAGGAAATCCCGAGCTCGACCTCTCAGCCTTTGAGGAGGCCGGCTCCGATTCCGAGGTACCTCCAGTGGACTCACCCTCTGAGCAGCCCCTGCAATGCCGTAACCCCTTCCTCTTTTTGTCATATTTTGCAATGTACTTCCCAACTTGTTTTAATGAAAGGATACTTTTGGTCTATTACACTGATTGCTTTGAGTAGATCGGTATATCTTGTGATAGGCACATAGGCATCTCGTGCCGAGGTTGAACCCTTAGTCGTTTTAACCTTATGAATCCATGATTCTTGGTCGAGCCTTTCTGTAGGTCGGATACTTCTGTATTTTCAGAGTATTGCCTTTACCGCAAACTCAGCTGTAACACCCCGTACTTTTCAGTACCCGAGTGTTACCGCATCACCCAACTTAATATGAACACTAACCTAGCTTATTGAATGTTCACCCTCATTCTAATATATTTTTGACCATCGAAAATAATTCCCATCAACATATCAAACTATTCATTCGATTGATTTTTAAAATAGTCGATCATAGCTTCAAAGACATCTATTTTGGGATCTCAATCACTTTGATAGACCAATTAAACCATTCATCATTGATTGAAGGATCTAAATCCAAAGACCCACCGTTCATTAGGTTTACAATGTCCCGTAGAACGATCCATCATTTGAAAATACAAATCAGATTATCTGATTTCATATCCAACTCCCAGATCACACCTAAACATTTGTTAGGATCCCAAGGGTTATTGATAATTAAATGCTAGTCAATACAATCATTGGATTGTTTGAATGCTCAGTAAATCATGATTTGGTAATTAGAAATTCATGTGGTGTAGCTCACTTTAATGCAAAGTAACCCTAATATTACGGTATGTAGATAAATGACGCATAATGAATAGTCTCACATCTTACATATAGGCATAATAATAATAAATAAATAAAAAGATAAATCAATAACAATGTATAGGTAATAATAATGTAATAATAGTTAAATAGTTAATAATATAAAATCATGAGATGGGTAGCCCTAATAACCTACAGAGTGGGACCACAACATGACAAAATATATATCCATGTAATAATAAAAAAATAAAATAAAATTAAAATTAATATTATTATTTAGATAGTGATAAGTCTTGAACATAAAGATGACCCATTATGACCTTTTGACTGTCGATGGTTAGATTGGGATCGATTGACCATCGGATCGATGTATTCGACACCTAAAGACTGTGTTTTGGTTAGTATGCCCCATCTAAGCATTGGATCTACCACATCTCCGGTCAAGATGGCCTAGTTAAGCCCTTGAGCATCATAGACAGAGTGGATTTCACAAGAACATCACTGTGAGCCCCACACATTCTGCTTGTGCACTGAGAATGTGCACTCTCGCAATGCACTTGACCAGGGATCTAGTCAAATTGGGTTTGACCCGTGCCTAGCCGAAAGAAGCAAAGGCCTCCTCCACTTTTCTCCCGCCAGTGCCATTTTAAATGGACAATGTCCATTTTAATCTCATTGTGGCCCACCATCAGGACCCATTTGGACAATCTGAATCGTCCATCAGGTGTGGTCCTCAAGTTCAACCAAAATCCAACACTTTCGCACATTGAAACCCATGAGCATGTGCACAGTTTCCGGCTGAACTGGGCTGGCGTGCAAGCAAAGTTGTGTTTCCAACACTCTCAAAACCAACGGTTTGTGATCTATGTGGGCCACCTCAAGCCAATCCAAATCGTTCAGATTGCAAGCCTCTTAAATCCATCCAGGATGGTGGGACCCTCATAGATGCATGCACATGTGCATGTGCAGAAATTTGGCCCAATGTCACCCTCTCACGAGTATACCATTTTCAAAAATGGAAACTATTCCTTCCCCTTCACGAGCCAGTTGTTGCGATCCATGTGAGGATCCCTCCTCCAATCAGAGCCCTCTGTTTCAGACGAATCCAAACCATCCAGGCGCTGTTCACATGAAATAGGGTTTTCCACTGGAAAATCGATGTTAAAATCGTGTTCCATTAGCGGTTTTTAGAAACTGGACACCTAAATCACATCCTAACCATCCACTTTCCATTCAACGATCTAGAAAAGCTAGGTCTTGATATAAAGAGGAACAGGAAGGATCTAATAAGAGCAATTTCTCTCATCTTCTTGTGGCAACATGAAGAAAACCCAGCCATTTTCTCCCTCCTTCGAACCCACCAACCAAACGACATCCAAGCTCCATTCCATCCATCCCCCAAGATCCCTATAGTCCATCAGGGCTGTTCGGAAGAAAGAAAATGGAGAAAAACCTACCGATCTTCGATCCGCCATTGACACCTATACCTTCTTCCTCGTCGTTCTACAACACCGGGTTGACGCGGTTTAAGGAAAACCTTGCTGGATGTCTGGTTATTCTCGCTAGATGTTCAATAGATGAAAGTAAAAGAAAGTGGAAGGAGAAGAAAAGAAGAGAAAGAAAGAAAATAAAAGGAAGAAGAGAGTGAGGGCGTGTGCACTATGCCGCATTGGGTCAGGGCTAGTGTCCGACCTCGTGCTGATCAAATCAATGTTGTTCGAGTCGGGTTGGGCGTTGCTCGGTCCAGGTTGTCCCGGGAGAGAGAGAGAGAGAGAGAGAGAGAGAGAGAGAGCAAAGGGAATGGGTTGAGTTCGGGAACTCGACTCAGCCATCTGAGTCATTGACCACTGACTCACTGGTGCGAGTTGCTGGTTGGGTTTAATCCATTCTAGATGTTGGGGAAGTCTAGGGAAAGGGAGAGAGGAATGAAGGGAGAGGAAGAGAAGAAGTGAGGGGAAAAGAGAATTAAGAGAGAAAGAGGGAGTGTTTGGGTTGGAGTATGAGCTGACTCACTACTGAGTTAGCTGGTTCGAGTTAGAAGCCTGTTGGAGGTTCCATCAGGAAAGAAAGGGAGAAGAGAAGCAGAAAAAGAGTGAGAGAAAAGAGAGAAGATAAGAAACTAGAGAGAGGAGACCGAGTCAACTCGGTGGAACTAAGTTTACTCGACTGGAACTGAGTCCGGCTGGGTCGGGTCATGCTTGGGCCTGGTCTAGGCTTGGCTGAGGTCTAGCAAGGAGAGAGAAATATGGAGGGTGCATGTGGTAGCAATTTGCCACACCAACACGACTTGAGCTAGTCATGGACTGAGTTGGGTCCATTCTTGTGCAAGTCCAACTTGTTGTTGGGTCATGTAGACTCGACACGTTGAGTCTAAGTTGGGTTTGGGTCGCTAGCTAGGTAGCTAGACAAGTAAAACAAAAAGGGAGAGAGAGAGGGAGTGAGTCGACTTGCCGTAAAGTTAATATGTACAGGCATGTTGAGTCCTGTTCGCGTTCGGGTCAAGTTAGCCGAGTCGGGTTCAAGTTGTCATGGGATTCGATTATAAGGGCACACATAGCTCCTAGAAACGTTAGCTGACGATTAGAATCGTAAGGTGATGACTTCTTCCCCTTAAGCTTTCCATTTCTAAATTAGTTTAAGTGATAGTTTCCGTTTGAATTACAATTGCTATCTTATAACTCATGATCACTTACACTAGTTATCAAATCTTAAGGAATGACTTACATTTGAACTATAATTGATAGCTCATAAACCATGTTCACATGCAATAGTCATTAAATCTTACATGTTAATTTCCATTTTAATTGATAGCTTATGCCTTTGATTTATGATCTCTTGTGGTAGTTAAGAGTTTTATTATCAACACCTATCTTGCATGTTGTATCCATACACTTTCTCATGCTAATGAATCACTTGTAAGTCACTTATGGAATTCGATTCACTACATTTACTAGTGGGAAACTCCACTTATGTATGTGAATCCACACTTAGGATGTAATGTGAAGGAATGTGTGGGAAATGGACCCTTGACTTGGAGGTTACTTTTGGAATGTCAACTTGGGCTTACCATCCATAGGTTGTCGTGCCTACATGGCCTTGGTAATAACCTTTTTATCGCTTGATTTAATATCACCCTACATAACCTTTTTACTGCTTTGATTTAGCATTTACCACGCGTGACCTTTTTATCGCTTTGATTTGGTATTTGTCCTATGATTTGATATTTGCGCTGTGTGGCTTCGATGGTTCATTCTCATATAAATATACTGTAGTAAGTCTCATATACTGAATTATGATTGGCCACGAGTCGTTGGGCTTCCAGTAAACATCTTAAGGTGGAGGTCTCATGAGCCGAGAATAGTGAAATGTAACACTATGCTCGAGCTGTTGGCCTACGCTGGGTGATGAACCTCCCGTAGTGACCTTTGAACTTTCTTAAACTGGCTGATTGTAAATGGAATAATAATGGTTGGGCTAATCATACATTCATAGCATACGGGCGATGACGGGTGGCTAATTCTGGATCTTTTAGCACGTGTTCTTAGTCGTGGTATCATTTCACTAGCTCCCAGACTATTGACTATTGACCCACTTTCGGTGAGTTTGGCACTACGCATGTACGGGATGTACTTTCGCTAGTGACCGACCACATGCATGGGTTTCACCCAAAAGCCAATTAGATGAGCATCCCCAGTGGATGTGCACTCATGCATCCATGCAGTAAATAAGACTGCATTATATATTGTTTTGTATACCTTGCTATTTTTAAACTATGCTTGTTTAAGGCAGCGGTGTGTAATCTTGGGGGGAATTGACACTGAGTTGGCTACTCATTCATCGAATATATAACCATACAAGTAGTACAGGTGGCTTAAATGATATTCATGTTCAGACTGATGAGGAGTAGGGTACAATTGTCAAGGATGCATGATTGTATTTGCCAAGAGAAGTTGCACGATCTTGCGGCTCAAGTTTATATACATTTTATCATTTCTCATGTGTTAAACTGTGTATTTATTGTATTTGTTATCATAGAGACATTGGTTTGTATAAGTCATTTGGGTAGCCGCTCTTATATTTTGAATGAATATACAATTTCCTTTATGCTTGATTTGTTTCTCTTCCGCAAAACTACTAACTTTGAAAGAGAAAAGAAAAAATAAATATATGTGAAATTTGACTATCTTTAAAGGTTAACACTCGAGTTTTTAAAAAATGAGTCACATACTTAGGTTTCAAAAACTCGGGGCGTTATATCAGCGACTCAAGTAGTGGTGATACTTTATGGCCCGACCTTTTCTTGAAGGGTCGGCCCATCGGTAAGGGTTGTTCTTCCCCTGTATTGTGAGGAGCCCTTAGTAAATTTTTAGTAGATAGATTGTTTGTAGATAGGGAAGTAGAAAGCAAAAATCGCCTGACTTTGGGAATTTTATTGTAATAGTTCCAATGTTGTAGACTAAAAACAATAAAAAGGTAGATTTTTCGGGCTCAGTCCAGGTCGGCCCTTATGCATAGTAGATCTTGAGGTGCTCAACATTCCATGGGTGTGATAAGAGTCGTCCTTCCAAATCTTCAAGTCGATACAATCTTGGTTGGCTTATGCTTGTTACCACGTCGAGTCCTTCCCAGTTCAGTCCTAAGGTTCCCAAGTTGGGTTTCTTGGTGTTTTGGAAGGTTCTGCAGAGAACCAGGTCTCCAGCTCAAAACATCCTTGTCTTCACCCTAGAATTGTAGAAATGGATGACCCGCTGTTGTCGGATCGCAACCTTGATCTAGACTAGTTCTCTTCTTTCTTCAATGAGGTCGAGATCTAGTCCCATCTGTTCGGCATTCCATTGTTCATCGTAGGAGTGGGTTCGAGCAGTCGGTAGCCCGATCGCAACTGGGATAACGACCTCTGCGTCGAAGGTCAGGGAGAAAAGGGTTTCTCTTATGGCCATTCGAGTAGTGGTTCGGTATGCCCACAGGACGTTGGGAAGCTCCTTTTCACAAGCTTGTTTGGCTTTCTTGAGTTTTGTTCGTAGGTGGTTCTTAATGATCTTGTTGATTGCTTCAAGCAGTCCGTTGGCCTAAGGGTGCCTGGGTGATGAGTAGACATTTCAGATATCAAGATTTTTGCACATACCTCAAAATTGCATATTGTCGAACTGTTTTCCATTGTATGAAATGATAGTGTGGGGGATTCCATATCGGCATATGATGTTCTTTCAGATAAATTTCATAATTTTCTCCTCGTTAATCTTAGTAAGGGGCTTGGCATTGGCCCATTTGGTGAAATAGTCGACTGCGACGACGTCAAATTTAGTCTGCCCTTTGACGGTTGGTAAGGGTCCAATAATGTCGATCCCCTATTGGGTGAACGACCATGGTCCGGTCATAGGAGTCAATTGCTTAGGAGGCTGTCGAGGTATTGTCACGTATTGCTGACATTTGTTGCATTTCCGAGTGTGCTGTTGCGGGTTTGTTTGGATGGTCAGCCAGAAGTATCCTTTTTAGATGACCTTATGGGTGAGGGCTCGACTGCTGGAGTGGTTACCGCAAATACCTTCAAGGACTTCTTTTAGA
This sequence comes from Magnolia sinica, assembly GCF_029962835.1. Lineage (NCBI taxonomy): Eukaryota > Viridiplantae > Streptophyta > Magnoliopsida > Magnoliales > Magnoliaceae > Magnolia > Magnolia sinica. The sequence goes on along the minus strand of NC_080577.1, from coordinate 43,916,647 downwards.
ACATATACTGCTTCGTCAGATCGAAGGCATCTAAGATATGGGAGCGAGAATCCTTTTTTGTATAGAGTGTCTCCGACCATGGTATAGCGAGCCACTCTTGCTCAAAGCTTGCGCGCCTCTGGATGACTTTTGGGCAGCCTTCCCTCTTTAAGGTAATTAATTATTGGGTCCATCCAGGTCGACTCCGAGTCTATCGGGAGAACCACACTTAGGTCCGGTTCGCGGATGCTCGGTTCAATTAAAAACTTGATCGGGATCAGTTTCGAGGTGTCATCCTCGGCTGCCGAGGTTAGTTTTTCCAACCTATCCACTTTAGAGTTCTTTGTCCTAGGGATTAGGCTGATGTTGCACTTTAGGAATTTGCTGATAAGCCCTCAGGCTCTCTCCAGATAGGCTTTCATTCGCTCTTTTTTGGCTTGGTATTCGCTAGCCATCTGGTTGATGTTGAGCTGTGAGTCGTTGTGAATGGCTGCTGTCAACCTAACACTAGACAATAGTGTCTCTTATTATGCTGCATTGTTTGATGCTTGAAATTCAAATCTTAAGGCATATTGTATGCATGTCTGATCAAGAGCCTCTAGGACTACACCAGCCCTGCTGCCTTTAGAATTGGATGAACCATCAACATGCAACGTCCAAGTCGACTGATCTGGGTCGGACATCTGATGTTTGCCTGGTTCAGACTGAATGTTTGGACCGGATTTCAGCTTGGCACTACGCAAGTCGGCATGACCTGGGTCGGTGATAGGACAGGGTCCCATCTCTGTGTGACTTGGCTTAGCAAAACCCAGGTTGTTCTCGGGTATGAGCTCGACGACAAAGTCGGATATTGCTTGGCCTTTAATTGTTGTCTGGGTCTGATACTTGATGTCGAACTCACTTAGTTCGATTGCCCATTTCGTAAGCCTTCCAGATACATCAAGATTTTGGAGCACCTGACAGAGAGGCTGATTAGTCGGGAGGACAATAGTATGGGCTTAGAAGTATGGTCGCAAGCGACGCGACGAGATGACTAGAGCTATGGTAAACTTTTCTATTTTATATACTTGGTTTTGACAAGGACCAGTGATTTGCTAACATAGTACACCGAAAGTTGTTTCCCTTCTTACTCTCTGATGAGGGCTGAGCTAACTGCCGCTGTTGACATGGCTAGGCATAACAGTAATGGTTCTCCGTGCTCAGGTTTAGAGAGCAGTGGTGGCGTCCAGGTACTGCTTGGGTTGCTGAAAAGTGAGCTCAGACTCTTCCATCCACTCTATTGAAAAAAGGAAGGCATTTGTCGGTTGTGCATGATACAAAGTGGTTTAAGGCGGCTATTCTTCCCGTAAGACATTGGATCTCTTTCGTTGTCTTGGGTGAGCTCATGTCGAACAGAGCTTGGATTTTCTTAGGGTTGGCCTCGATCCCTCTCTAGCTGACAAGAATTTGAGGAATTTCCTCGAACTAATCCCGAAGGCACACTTACTTGAATTCAACCTTATCTGATATTCTCGCAGGATTATGAACGTTTCTTTAAGGTCGGAGATATGGTTCGCAGCTTTAATGCTCTTGACGAGCATGTCATCGATGGAAACCTCCATGGAGCGCCCAATCTGGTGGGCAAACATTTTGTTGACAAGCTTTTGATATGTAGCCCCGACATTCTTCAGTCCAAAAGGCATGACCTTGTAGCCATAGAGTCCCTTGTCTGTGACAAAAGTTATCTTCTGCTTGTCATATGGATGCATAGCGATTTGGTTGTAGCTTGAGTAGGTGTCCAAGAAGCTCAAGAATTCCTGTCCGACCGTGCTGTCGACGAGCTGGTCAATCCTAGGGAGAGGGAAGTTGTCCTTGGGGCAGGTTTTGTTCAGGTCAATGTAATCAACACAGACCCTCCATTTTCCATTGGACTTTTTAACCAAGACAACATTGGCTATCCAGTCTGGATAGTAAATTTCCTTAATGAAGTTGGCCTTAAGGAGTTTTTCAACTTCTTCTCTGATTACAGAGTATCGTTCGTGTTTGAATGCTCTTCACTTCTATTGGATTGGTTGATAATTAGGATCGACATTTAACCTATGGACCATAAATTTTCGGCTAATGTCGGGCATGTCCTGGTGAGACCATGTGAATACGTCGGCATATCGTCGACGGAGGCCCATAACTTCGTCTCGCAGTGGTGGTGTTAGGGATGAGCCGATCTGCACTGTTCGGGTCGGATCAGAGTCATCGAACGAGGATCAAGAGATGATGATAGGTCCTTAGAGCCATCGAATAACATTGCCGAGCTTCTTGTTGGTCTCCTCTAACCAGTCTAGTATTATGTTCGGTAGGGAATGTCATCGTAAGATGGTACGTTGACACGATGACCCGAAGAGCATTGATTAAAGGTTATCCGAGAATGATGTTGTAGACGGAGGGGCAGTTTATCACTAAGAAGTCGATCATGGTTGTTGTCTATTCTGCCCTTCCTCAGCCGTGACTAGGAGTTGAATCGATCCTTCTGATGTGACCTAGTCTCCTGTAAATTCGAGCAAGGGAGTTTTAACGACTCGGAGGCGAGGTCGCCCGACTCCCATTTTGTCAAATGCTTCAGCGAAGAGGATGTTTGCTGAGTTGGCAGTGTCCACTAAGATATGAAACACTTTACGGTTAGCTATACTTATAGTTACCATGAGTGCATCATCATGGGGGTGGTGAACACCTCGGGCGTCCTCTTCAATGAAGGTTAGATCGCAGGGCATTATCTTTTGCTCCTTCAGGGGTCTACTGGTGACGAGGATCTGATGCTCCAACCTGGGGTAGCTAATGCTTCTGGCATGGGCTTTCCAAGCTCGGTTTGAGTAACTCCCTCTGACAGGTTCACCGAAGATTGTGAATTTCCCCCGTCGGTTCATTATTGATGCATTGCTCGTTCTTTAGGTCGGCTTGTTCTTCCTTTCTATTAACATATTCACGTGGGTGCCCATTATGATGAGAGCTTCAATTTCCTCTTTCAGGTCGAAACAGTCACTAGTTGAGTGTCCGTGGTCTCGGTGAAAGTGACAACATTTTTACTTGTCTCATCTATCTGCATCAGATGTCATCTTGTTCAGCCAATTAAGGATACGCTTGTCTCTGATTTCCCTAAGAACCTGCTCAGCCATCACATTGAGAGGGGTGTATGAACTAAACATGTTGTCAGGTCATCTGCTCGAGCGATGATTCCTTGGAGGCTCATTTTCTTTCCTCCTTTTGTTGTCATTGGCCGAAGTGGGTTCTTCTTTAGGTCATCTTTCTCTGGCCGAGCTTCCTTTATTCCAAATAGCTTTTCGCAAAGTAGCAATTTCTTTGGCGTTAGAGTATTTCTGGGCTCTGTTGAGGAGGTCAGTCATACTCAGGGGAGGATTTTTGTCTAGCGAAAAGAGTAATCTTCCTTCCCTGAGGCCCACCATCATGGCGGTTAGAGTAATTTCTTCTGAGTGTGAGTGTACTTGCATGGTTTCCAGGCTGAAATGCTTGATATAATCCTTCAATTGCTTGCCTTCTTTTTGAACTATATTAAGGAGATGGGAAGTGGGCTTAACATTTTCCTTTCCTCCAATGAAGTTGGTGATGAAGGCTTTGTTGAGCTGCGTGAAAGAACTGATTAATTGCGACTTCAACTGGTGAAACCACTTCTGAGCTGCTCCAGTCAAGGTCAGTGAAAATGCATGGCACATGACAGCGGTTGATGCACCGTGCAATTTCATCAAATCCCTAAATGATTCCAAGTGCTTGGCCGGGTCGAAGGTTGCAGAGTATAGGGCGATCTGAGGCATACAGAACCTTGGTGGGAGCTGTGCGTACATAATGTCGCTGGTGAATGGGGACTCGGTTTCCTCTAATATTGCTTCCACTGATGTTAGGACATTCGAGTGGTAGGCCTGTCGTATGTCATCGATTTGACCTTACAAGTCATTGAGTTCGGCTTCCCAGGGGTCACCGCTTTCAGCCATGACTTCGGCCACGGCTTCGAGTGCTTTGTCGCACTTCTTTCTATCTAATTCATGGTGTAGGTTAAAAGCAGCTAGCGTTGTGGTTCCAGAGATATGGGAAGGTGTCGGCCTTGATGTTCTGAGTTGTTGGCTCCGGCGGGAGACAACAGGTACGTCAGACGGCTCAGGGAGTTGCCGAACTGTTGGCCCCGCCACTGGCCCGTCCTTTTGTGTGGGGTGGGGTTGTAGCTATTCCAATAGCTATTTCATGGAGTTCATATTGTTGTTAATCATTTCAACTTATTGCTCGAAAGAGACAATCATCCTCCACGATCGTGGGATCGTTGCGTCGGCCCTGCAGGCATGGAATTAGCCTGCAGCTGGGAAGAGGAATCCCGGTGGCTAGTGGATTGTTCCGGCGGTGCTAGGTTTGGCACAACAGAGGAGGCTAGAGCTTTCTTCTTCCCTTTCATCATTGTTAAGATGTGGTGAGATGAGAACGACTTTCGATGTCGTTCCCATAGACGACGCCAAACTTTTGATGTAGAAATCTAGTTAGCCCCTTCTCGACCTGCTTACCTACACAAGGAGCATATAAGGAAGACCCTGGCTAGAGCGGGGGACTCTCCGATGCCTAAGTCAAGAAAGGAATCTGAGTCTAGTTGAGTATTGAAGGTTTAGGGCTAAAGATAGTGCGTACCTTTCACCATTAGAGATACTCTTATTTATGTTTTAGGAGAGGGGATGACATAAGGGAGATCTTTCTATTTAATAGGTGTGTATTGAGGAGATCTTCCTATTTAGTAGGTATATATTGGAGAGGCATTCGGATCCCAGACTAGTAGGAGGATCTTCTGAGATCCTTAGCGATGGTCTTGGGGTTTCGAGTGCCCCGTAGATATCTTTCGAGATCTTTGGAGAAGACCTGGTCGGATCTCTTGGATAAGATCTGATTATATGAGACTGGAGGAGACGTGCAATGGGAGGCCGAGGTAGCCTTGGCAGACCTGACTTGGGAGTGGTACGCCACTTTGAGCCATGTTGACCTAGGTCTTATTGACTTAGGTCATGTCAAGCTGGGTCACGCCAACTTGGGTTGTGTCGACCTGGGCCATGGGGACCTAGGTCACGCCGACCTGGGTCACACCGAACTGGACTATGCCAACCTGTCTCTTTAGTTGAGCAGATGGATGTGATATTCCTGACGAACACTAGAGATCTTGGAATTGTCGGAGGTGGTGCTCTTGTGGGCATGTCCCTCGGTTACAGACTCTGAGTAGGGGGCGGGCTTGAAATTACAGTAATGACCACTCTAGTAAAAGTAGGAATAGGTCAAAGTGTCCTAGAGGGGGGTGAATAGGACTTTATAAAATTTTATAACTATTTAAAATCCTATTACCATTATCTTGATCTAATATAACAATTTATCAAGATATCTTCAACTTAACTCTAATGGCTTCCAAGCCAAATTGAGGATCCAACAACAAGACTATTCAATATCTAAACAGTATATAAATTTAGCCTATGATGGATGCACTGAGTGACTGTGTGTGAGATGTGATACTTATCAGTTTTAAACAATCATGCAACATGTGATCATTTAAAGTAAACACAACAAGGGAATATGCAAATAACAATCTCAAACATAGTTGTTTTATAGTGGTTCGGCTATATGCCTACTCCACTCCTAGTGGACGCACTCAACCCTTGAGTGTACCAGATTTCACTAACAGAGGTTTCAAATCAGGTTTACCTCAAACCAGTACAACCTACACAAGGCTAACTCTAGGACCTATACAAGGTACCTAACATGTCTCCATGAGACACAAGTTTATGCCCCACACAGGAGTAAGGATCAACACACAACACTCAGGTTTTATGTCCTACATAAGAGCAAAGGATTCACACAAGGAACCAAGTGTTTTAGGCCACACAGGCCAAGGATCCACACAAGAACCCTATAGTTTATGCCCTACACAAGAGCAAAGGTCAATACACAACACCTAAGTTTTATGCCCTACATAAGAGCAAATGATCCACATAGGGAACCTAACTTTTAGGCCACACAGGCTAAAGACCTAAACTAAGTACCTAATTTTATGCCTTACACAAGAGCAAGGGTCAACACATAGCACCCACACGTACTCTCTCATTGGAGGCCTCCTATGAGGACTTAAAAGGGGTGAGAAGCACCTTTGACCCAAACCCACAAAAGGAATGATCAAAAGGGTCTTTGGACTCTAATGACTTACAAATAAATATGTGAGCCTTATCTTGGAATCTACTTCAATAAATATTACCTATTAAAGCAATGGAGATTCTAAGGTCTTCGGCATTCAAGGGATCCTAGTTCAAAGATTTGCCATTAAGGTGGTAGCTGGATGATCCTTGAATGCGAAAGTTCATTCCCCAATCCACTCTATTGAATATCAATGATGAGGGTGGATTGAAAGATGAACTCCTATGAGAAAAAGGGCTTAGGGTAGATGATATGTAGTTACTCTCTCAAAGCTCTCGCTCTTTTTCTCAATATTGCAACTAAAAACAATCTCTCCTTAAATAGACAAAAAGTTCCAACGGTAATAAATATGTCAGATTCTGATTGAGTTCGATATCATCGGGCCTGCTTCGATGTCATCGAGCGTATACTTTCGATGACATTGATGCAAGGTTCGATGATACGAACTCTACTAAAGTACATACCTGAAACTTTTTTCCTGAGGATCGATGCAATCAAGCGTGCGTCAATGTTATTGGAGTTTGAATTCCGATTTCATTGGCAATCTGTTCGATACATCGATCATATCCACATGATTTTCAAAAGAGCTTACTTAACAATCGTTGATCCATTTCGATCATATCGAACATGTATCAATTTCATCGATATTTAAATTACGATCATATTAAGACATCATTGATTCCTTAGACATTTTCAATGGATTTTCCTATTGAGCTCGTTGGTCTAGTTTGGTCTTAATTCGATAACATCGAAGCTCTCTCGATATCATCAGACTTTGAGTTCCAATGATATCGAGGCTCGCTTTAAGTCATTAGTAAATATGAGATTTGCCTTAACAACACATTGGACACAAACTAGCCAGAATTCGATTATATCGAGCTGTCTTGATGTTATTAAAATTTGAATTTCGATGATATCGAATCGTCCATCAATTCATCGAGAATTTTGTCCAAAGATCAAGTTGGTTGCTAGACATATGAGGTCCTCAATTTGATGATATCGAGTACTTTTGAGGACATCGATAACAAGTGTTTGATCACATCGATGTGATATCTATATATTGAAAAAGGCTAAAAACTTAGAAATTTTCTTATTTTGCAAAATAAGTTTTCATACTAAAACACCTATATTGTTCTACTTATTTTAAGGGTTTATATACCTGGGTGTTTTGGGACATGGGATGTGAGGCTTAGTTTACCTTTGATGAGTTTAGAGCATACATCCAGTTGGGGCATACACTTAATGATCTTCATATGGGGCCCACTTGTCTTACCGACTCAACTCTCACGCTAATTGATAAATCAGGGCACTTTCAATCTCCCCCTTTGTCAATTACATGACAAAAATCTTAAAAATACACATAGAACAATATCCTAAATTGTGTGTACATGAACTTCACACATTTTTACAAGATACTATGGAGTTCACCCACAATCTTAATCCAGGCAGTTGCTCCCCCTATCACCTGCATCACTATGCTCAAAACCATATACCAAAAGTGTTCTCATGGTGGGATTTGTTCTCCCTTTTTTTGTCAATCATTGACAAAGGTTAATATACCAATAATAGATCAAATGACTGAAGTTGACATTAAAGAAACTAGGAGAGTTAAGGCAATAGGAGCTGATAATTCCCATGTGAGCATATAATCAGTGAAACATTTCAAGATAGATATGCATTGTAAAGCATAGACTCACCAAACCACACACAAAAACCACTTCTATGGGTATTCAATAATTAGCAGAGAATCAAGTATCATTTTGTCACATAACCTGCATCCCATAGACAGAAAGCTCAAACAGATCATCAGTAAATATATGAGTACTAGACAGGCTACATTTAAAATCAACAAAAATAAATCATCATTCATGCACGGAATATGCAAAAGAACTGCCCAAGCTTGGCAGAATTTAGAGCATTTAACACCAATCATCCATCGAAATATTCAGCCCATCTAAGGGCATATCAAAACGCAAGTATTTTCCTCGTCTAGAGGACGAAAACCCCCCTAAAAAAAAACTGACTACTAACCACCAGAAAATGTTAATTTTTCCAACGTTAGCTGACCACCACATACACTCATAGGTACGTAGGGCATTCAAAAAGATACTCATGCCCTAAGTATAAATGCGTAATCGGTGTATGTGATGGCATAAGAGTAATTGTCACTATGGTGCTGGGGCCGAGTGAGATGGCGCCGTGTCATCTCGATGGCATGTCATTAGATCAATGAGTTGCTGTGTCGTGTGCTATAATCCATCGATTTTGTCCTCGATCCTAGTCAGGGCCCATGGAGTCGGACGCTGATTGTCTTCAACATCATGAACTGGCAGAGGAGGACTAACCGATTGAGAGGAGGTGGTTAGAAGTAATAGCTGAAGAGTATCATCATTGAAACATACCTCATGTTGTATTGCATCGGATGTGGACGGAAGTCCCAAAAATTTTGCAAGCTTACAAATGAGGGATGGAAAAGGCAGTGTGGCAAGGCCTTCTCCTTTAACAATGTGAATCAGTTGTCCTAAAATGAGAGTAGGTAGGCACACGAGAATCTCTAGATAGACGTCATATAAGACGTTGAGCATGAAAGGAGAGAGGTTTTTTCCCAAGATGTCACATGAATACAAATTGGTGCCAAAAATGTCATGCATGATCTTATAGGTAGTCTCAAGATGGTTAACACAGAGAAGGTTTCCCTCGGTTCTAGGAATAGTGAGACCATTACATAGAGCATGCGTTATCTCTCCTCACACCCTTAAAGCATTCAGATTGCGTTCTATGACCGGTACCCATGTGACTTCCACATCCAACATGAGTCTGAGTAGCATAGGAGGGATAATTTTGTTCTGATTTCCAACTCTAAGACTGATGCTTAGTGGATCTTTACAAATGGAATGACAACATTGAAAGAATTGGTGAATAAGTTCATATTGGTAGGTTCCTCCCATTTTTAGTATTTTCTCCCATCCGATGATTTCCAGCATTAGGTCTATACCATCTGGTTCAATACAGCTGGGAAGGACAACATAGTCAGCAATAGCAGCCTTCTCCCACTCAAGGCGTTTGGGAGGAGACCTATGAGCTACTGTTTTGACCTTCCTGGATTTTCTGCCTTTCGAAGATTCATTAAGGACTTCCTTACCTTTTCCTTTCACCATCCTTCCTCTTTTGAGATAGATTTTCCTCCTTTTTGAGATGGACTTGCTTGAGATTGGGAAAAGAGGATGACAAAACACTCCAAGGAAGGTTTGATTTGGATTTTCTGCATGTCGGCCGGGTTTTTATACAAAGTTCATTGATGACATCGAATCAGTTTCGATGTCATCGATCAAAAACTCATAATGACATTGAATTCTAATTCGACGACTGTTGGGAGTAACCAAAGGTCTTTCCAACGTTTTAGCTTCCCGATGATGCAATCCAGGATTGCTCGATGACATCGATTCTACATCGATCTCATCGATTAGCATAAGTCGATGTTATCGAAGAGGTCTTCGATAACACTTTATAACATGTGACACTTCGGATTCTGAAAGGTTGTCGATGATATCGATATCGATTCGATATAATTGAGGATTAGTCCAATTCATCGACTGACTTATCGAAGAGAAAAAGTATGACATTGATTTGAGCACTTCGATGATCTTTCATATATGCATATCATAGTATATTTTCATATCAACTTGTATACACATAAAAAATTATAGAAAAGGTTGTAACCTTCAAAATTATAAACACTTGTAGTGTTTATATTCAAAAAGAATTTTTGAGGAGTATTTATCCTCAGATATATCCTGATAATCACAAAAAAAAAATTCATCTTTTAACATATGTACGTCCAAAACTTTAGATGTTGTAGCCTGGACATATTCTCTGTGTTCCCATACTAGTAGGCAAAAGGATCATCCTTCCCATTGCCTCTATTAACATAACATTGTTCATTAGTGCGAAGACCGTTCATAATTAGTTTTCCTGATAGGTCCAAGATCTTACACTCTTGTGTGGAGAATGTTACCACATGCTTGTTATCACATATTTGAGAGATGCTTAGAAGGTTGTGTGTTAGACCTTCTACACAAAAGGCATTATCATTTTTGAGCATCTCTAATCCAACAATGGTTCCATGCCCTAGTACCTTAGCGGTGCTTCCATCACCAAAAGTGACCTTCCCACTATTAAGAGGTGAGTAGTTGGAGAGAAGTGTCTTGTCACCTGTGACATGTCTCGAGCACCCGCTATCTAAGTACCACTTCGTATTATTGCCTATTTTTGGACTTGAATGAATTACTAGGCAATTTTTCTTTTCTTTAACCATCCATTTTGTGGCATGTTTCCATGAGGAAGGTTCTTTCATTTTGCTAGGAACTGTCTGGGTACATTAGGTAACTAAATCACTTTTCCTTGTTTTATCATTTCATTTGTTTTCTGATTCAGTTGAGCCACTTGACTTAGTAATTCCTCCATTTTCTTGGTCATTTTAGGTGGAGATGGATATGTCTTACCTTTGGATATGAACCTTGGTGGACTCTTATCATTTTGCATTGTTCTTCCGGTTGGTTTATATTTACCAGTAAAGTTTAAATCGGAATAAGGATGAGTCCAATCAAAGGTATGACATTCAAATTTGTAGTGTCCTGAATCTCCACATAAGTGACAAATAAGAGTACCCCTTGTATTACTTCCTAAAATAGCTATTTTCTTAGTTGTTGTTGCTGCAGGGGTAGGAATTGGTTTGAAGTTTTCATATCCTAATCCCCTTTTGTCCTTTTGTGGTCTCCCCATTCCCAAAAGTTTTTCTAATTTTTCACTACTTTGAGAGAATTTGTAACTCAACTAAACAGATTTTTTGGATTTTTCTGCTCAAACATGAGTGTGTGATTCTCATTCCTAAGACACATGTTTTCATCTTTTAATGACTCAATTTGTTTGTTCAGTTTCATCGACTCAGATTTCAGAAATGAGTTGATTCTTTCAAGCCTATCATTATCTGAGTGGTATTGCTGAAGATCATTAATTATATGTGTATTGGTCTCTAAAGTTTTATCTAGATCTATTTGTAGCAATTTATTATTATTTTCACTAATGCCAAGTCTTTTAAAGATGTTGATGCTATGTATGTAAGTTGATTATAGGCATCTTATAAATTATCCTTTTCTTCATGTTTCTCTTCATCTGATGGAAATGTCCCTTCAATTCGCAATTCATCAGTTTCCTCGATAACCAATGAACTGTTTGTGGGTATGGAGGCCATGAGTATTTTCAGGGATTTCTGGTCTCCATCACTTTCCGAACCATTGAAGTCTGAGTTTGATTCTTCTGTATCATCCCAGGTGGCTGCCATAGCCTTTCCTTTGGTTTTTCTGTTGGGGCATTCAGTGGATAGGTGCCCAAACTTTTGGCACGTGTAACATTGTGGCTCTTTGGACTTTTTAACAAGTTAGCCTGTATAATGCATGTTGTCGGATTGTTTCCCTTTAAATGGTCGACCATGGTTTTTATGGAAGAATTTTCTGAACCGTTGAGCCAAAAGGGCCACTTCTTCATCATCATTTTCCCTTTCACTTTCATCTTCCTCATTTGTAGGGATGTGTTTTGAAGTTTTGAGAGCATTATTTTTAGATTTGGGAGCAGGTTTAAAGTGTAGTTGAAATGTTTGTAGGGAACCTAAAAGTTCTTTTACTTTCATTTCTTCCACATTTCTACACTCTTCAATAGTTGTTACTTTGGAGTTGAATCGTTCCTGTAGGGATCTTAGTATTTTCCTACAAAATTTTGACACCCGAACCTTCTCTCCCAGTTCACCCATGGAATTACAGATGACATTCAGTTTTGTAAAGAATTCCATGAAGGTCTCATGCTCCTCCATTCTAAGATGTTCAAATTGTGATATTAGAAGCTGCAGCTTAGATCTTTTCATTGTACTGGTTCCCTCATAGGTTGTTTCCAACAAATCCCATGCTTGTTTTGATGTACTACACATACTAATTTGATTAAACACTTCTTGAGACACAACACAGTAGATAACATCCATTGCTTTAGCTTCAGAAGTTTGTTTTTCTTTATCGAATGCTGTCCACATTTCTTTGGATTTTGGCTTGGAGATGGTTGTGCCATTTTCAAGTACCACTTGATCGGTTGGGGGCACATATCCGTTTCCAAAAATGTCCCAAACATCATGATCCAAAGATCTCAGAAAGTAGTGCATCATAGCCTTCCATTAAGCATAATTTAAATCATCAAAGATATGAGGTCTAGTTATAGATGAACCCTCTCCTTAGGCCATGATTCCAACTTCAGTCAAGATTACTCTCTAGGCGGTGAAGCCCTTAAGAGAGACACGCTCTGATACCAATTGAAATTGCGGTAATGACCGCTCTAGTAGAAGTAGGAATAGGTCAAAGTGTCCTAGAGGGGGGTGAATAGGACTTTATAAAATTTTATGACTATTTAAAATCCTATTACCATTATCTTGATCTAATATAACAATTTATCAAGATATTTTCAACTTAACTCTAATGGCTTCCAAGCAAATAGAGGATCTAATCACAACATTATTCAATATCTAAACAGTATATAAGTTTAGTTTATGATGGATGCACCGGGTGACTGTGTTGAGATGTGATACTTATCAGTTCTAAACAATCATGCATCATGTGATCATTCAAAGTAAACACAACAAGAGAATATGCAAATAATAATCTCAAACACAGTCATTTTATAGTGGTTTGGCTATATGCCTACTATACTCTCGGCGGACGCACTCAACCCTTAGGTGTACTGGATTTCACTAATAGAGGTTTTATCACGCCCCAAACTCGAAAATCAGGCTCACAAAATTTTCGATCACCGAATCCGGTGCCGACAACCTCCGTAGTACCCCATTCATAGCTCCCAATGCCCATGCGCCAGATTTCGATCCTGGGATCTTACAAGGAGGATTTTCAACATGAATTTGTCTCTTAAGAAGCATAACCACAAGTATACCCAAATCACAAGAGCAACATCATCACCACATATCTACTAATAAAAACATTCGAGTACAATGCTGAAAGGGAAATACATGCATATAATAAAATCTCCACAAAACTTGGCCGCATGCTCCTGCTCTTGCTTAGCTACGACTACGTCTAGACGTCACCTGTACGCATCTATCATGCATAAGCTTATAGAAAGCTTAGAGGGTGGTGTAAGTGTGTCCGCAAGATAAGTGCCAAGCATGCAAATATCAGAGTAAGCGAAAATACTAGTAAGTCCATAGAAATGTCATCAACCTCATCTAGGATATGTGACGCAAAAACATTACAAGCCAATGTCATATATTGAGAAAGTAATGTGGAAACATAATGAGTTAAATATCAGATATTGAGGGTGCAATACAATATGTAATTCTGAAGAGCTACGAATACCATCAACCTCATCTAGGTCATATAAATGCAAAATATAGTAACCTAAAATGCCAAATGTCGCGGATGTAATATAAAATGCGGTGCGAATAAAATAACCAAGCTGGAGTGTGAAGTCGAGATGATAGTACGTAGTATCGTAGGCTACGGGGTCCATCACAAGGGACTTCTATCCAAACCAGTCCCATACCTAAATTTGGATAGATAGACTCAATATGGTAAACTCCTAATCTCAGGTTGGTCACACGCCCCAAGCAAAATCTTGGCCACTACGAAGGTACACACGATGACTTGATTGTGCACCACCGGCCTGAGTGGACAGTGAATGAATGAATGAATGAGTAAAATGCTGAGTATGCAACTCTTACTCCACAAATCAGTACTATACATCTCTGGGATCATCACCGGGGTCTAGTACACTCCAAACTGGCTACCGCCCTGGCCGGCCGTATAGCCCAGTGAGTGAAAAAGACCTCATTATCCGCTTGCTAGCAGTATACTAATGCCTACCCGACTTGTCGATAGCGGACCCATGTAGGAGCTGGTCAAACTAAGCCTAGCTTACAGCCCCCTCACTCGGGCGGATAAGGTCACACCCCCTCCCAACTGACCACGACACAGTGGGAGATGCGGCCTACTGGTATTCGGCACTCGTGCGCTCATGTATCCACTTGGTTTAGACGTTGGGGTGTCTCCTTGCCACGGAGGTTTCGAGACTTTTACCCACGGACATCTAATGTGCCCAGATGCTAGAACCAAACATTTCTGATGTCCCATCTGGCCATTCGCGATATGCCTGTGGAGGCCATAGCCCTGATGTCGCTAGGGCTTATAGTAATCACAATCACACAATAGAGATGCAGGAGTCACGCAGTCTAATCAAGCATCAATCCTGCGCATACCGTGTACTCATATGGGATAACTCCACCTATCAGGCAGTCCCATGAACCACCTACACTATGGCATATATAATGGTCAATCACATCTCCTAACAAACATATAGATGATGCGTATGGTTATGTATCATGATGCTAAGCTGTCACATACTCATAATCGGTATCAATAATTGGCCTCAACAATCAGCCTTGATAATTAGCCTCGATACCCAGCCTCGACAATCAGCCTTGATAATCGGCCTCGATATCCGACCTCGACAATCAACCTTAACAATCAGTCTCGATAATCGGCCTCAATATACATCCTCGATGATCGGCCTCGATATCCGTCCTCGATAATCGGCCTCGACAATTGTCTCGATAATCATCCTCGACAATCAGCCTCAATAATCGGCCTAACAAAGGGCCTAAGGGAAGGTTACAATGTGGATATTTAACCATCATTGCTCCCAATGAGTGGCCCATATAGGGCCAAGCATATAGTGGGGCCCATGGCCTCACATAAGGGCCTCACATATCACTATGTGCCACATCTCATGGGCTTCATATACAACACATTGGGCCTCATCGTGTAGACCTCATTTACAACACATTGGGCCTTACTCATGGGCCACATGTACATCACAATCGGCCTCGGCACATGGGCCAAATATAAATCACAATAGGTCACATCTTATGGGCCTCATATACATTGCAATGGGCCACAACAATGGGTCTCATATACATTAAGTGGGCCACATCATATGGGCCGCACCAATGGGCCTCATAAACACCAAGTGGGCCACATCAACGGGTCGCACCAATGGGCTTCATAAACATCAAGTGGGTCACATCAATGAGTCACACCAATGGGCTTAATATATATCACAAAGGCCCCTCACACGGGCCTGAAATACATCACAATGTGCCCCATCACCTGGCCCTCAAATGCATCACAATGGGCCTCGTCACTTAGGCCCAATATACATCACAATGGGCCACACAGCAGGGCCTCATGTATAATCTCAATGGGCCTCACAAGATGGACACTTAATACATACATCATGACGAGTCCCACATTTACACACATACATAGTGGGCCTCACACACAACAAATGGGCCTCACATGCTACAGATGGGCCACATATTTACACCATACATCTATTTTTAGAGATCATTTTAGAGTATTACTCAAAAGTGAATCATATTGAGAGATTATCTGGACCATACCACAAATAATAGTGGAGATAATAATTTTCACTGTTAAACAATGTACAGGGCCCACCACAACGTTTATTTTCTGACCAATCTGTTCATAAGGTCACAAAGGCCTGAATTAAGAGGGAAAACAATTTCATATTGATCCAGGATTTCTGTGACCCCAAACAGTTTCAAGGGTGGGCGTTCAATCTCCACTAATTTTTGCAGTGTGGTCCACCTGGTATACAATTGTATATAACATATATATCACGGTGTGCACCACCGTCCAACCATCTGGACGGTGGGAATTGCAAAATAGGTGGACCATACTGATGTAAAATAGATGGACGACATTGATAAATACATGCATCATGTGGAGTCCACACGTGCGTGGGTTCCACGGCTGCTCTGCAGCATGGATAAAACACATATATATCATGTGTGGCCCAGGGATGCACGGTGTGGATATAATAAGTGCCACATGATCAGTCCCACTGATCATACAGCAGCTATATAGCTGGTGTGCGGTAGACCAGCCAACCCACTACAATGGTAGGTGGGTCCCACGTGGGACCCACTATAATATTTTATTATATTATTAATATATATAATATATACATTGAGGTGTGCCACATATAGGTGGACGGTGTTGATGAAACACACGTCTGGTGGGTCCCACCGTCCTCAGTTGCTGGACGGTGTTGATGCCACACAACATCATGGTGGGGATCCATGACCTGGACGGTCAGGATCAGACCCCCATAACTTGCTGACGTCAATCAGCTATATAGCTGGTGTGTAGTAGCCCAGCCAATCTGTTTCCATGGTAAGTGGGTCCCACGTGGGGCCCACCATAACGCTTATTTTCCATCTCATATATTCATAAGGTCACAAAGACCTGAATAAAGAGGTAGAACAAATTTTATATCGATCCAAAACTTCTATGACTCAAAAAGGGCTCAATGGTAGACATTCAATCTCCTGTTGATTTTTAGTGGTGTGGATCACCTGAGTTCCGTGTATGGCTGATTTTTGGGGTATCCCTATGTTTAAAGGGGACCCAAAAAATGCACGGTGTAGATGTTCGACAGCGTCAGTTCTTTTCCTTTTTCTTTTTTTTGTGATAATTTTCATAGGTGGGGCCCACATCAGGACGATCCAGTCTGCCGGTTGGATTCCTGGGCTCGGGACAGGTGTAATGAGCCCAATATTGGATATGTTTTGGTGTGTAGAAACATCACAGCGGGCCCTAACAGTTTAAATCACCCAAAACCACTATTTTCTACATTATGGCCTGCTAGAGATTCAGATTGGCTTCATTTTTTGGCTCAACCCTTAAAATAAGCTGGGAAAAAGGGTAAATGGTGTGGATCAGATACATTCATCAAGGTAGGGTCCATGTGTGTGGATGGTGTGAATATATATAAAATACATACATCATGTGGGCTCCCTTGGTGCACGGTGTGCATTTAACACATATACCATAGTGGGTTTCCACCGTCCAGATAGCTGGATGGTGGATGGCATGGATGGAATGCATACATCTGGTGGGTCCACACGTGTGGCCCACCTGCTTATATCAAGCTGACATTTGTGTTTTCCTCCAATCAGGCCCATCCAAATAGACTGCCATGTGGGCCCACTCGGTGGATGGCATGGATAAAATACATTCATCATGGTGGGCCACAAAATATGGAAGAGAGATAGAGAGAGAGAGAGAAAGAGAGAGAGAGATGGTGTAGTAGAGGGACCCCGCCACTATGGGCTCCTCATATGATTACAACACATACATCTAATTAGGTCCCATCTCAAGTGGGCCATCAAATTGAAAATTAATGGTAGATCACCCACTGATTGGCTTTCTTCTTTAGCTCCTTGGACTCCTCGGCTCCTTAACTCCTTCTTTAATGGAAGATGATGAAAGTTGGATGGCTAGGATGGGAGATGAGGGAGTAGGAAGGTGGGCCACACTCTTAGCTCTATCTTAGGGGGGGGGAGGCTTGGAATTTTCCACCCCTTTGGTTGCTTGGGAGTAAAGAGAGAAATGAGAGAGAGAGAGAGAGAGAGAGAGAGAGAGAGAGAGTGATGGGTGATGGATGAAAAGGGATGGGTGATGGGTGAGTGATGGGTGATGGGTGAAAAGGGATGGGTGATGGGTGATGATGGGTGTGTAAGAGATGGGTATGGGTTTTGTTGACTTTGGGTGAGAGAGGGATGGGTAGGGTATGGGTTGTACTTGACTTGATTGATTGATGGATTGATGTAATGTTTGGTAGAGATTCTCTAGAAGTTGCAAATGCGTGGCATTTTTTCAAGATAGACGTTGGCCCACATCTCCTAGCCCGGGTATCGCATTTGCGCGCGAGACGCAACGTCGGAACCGCGGCGATGGCGCGGTCACTAGGGTACAAATTTTGAGTCGAGCCAACTCCGATATATGGGAAGTGACTTAGGTTCACGTGCAATTATCGGTTACAGGTCGCGGGTCACCAAAATTTGATGGGAAGGATCATGAAAGTTTACAGAACGGTACTGTCTAGAATACGGGCTTTACAGGTTTCAAATCAAGTTTACCTCCAACCAGTACAACCTACACAAGGTACCTAACATGTCTCCACGAGCCATAAGTTTATGCCCCACACAAGAGCAAGGGTCAACACACAACACCCAGGTTTTATGCCCTACACAAAAGAAAAGAATCCACACAAGGAACCTAGGCTTTTAGGCCACACAGGCCAAGGATCCATATAAGAACCCTAGAGTTTATGCTCTACGCAAGTAAAGGTCAACACACAACACCTAAGTTTTATGCCCTACACAAGAGCAAAGGATCCACATAAAGAACCTAACTTTTAGGCCACACAGGCCAATGACCTACACTAAGGACCTAAGTTTATGTCTTATATAAGAACAAGGGTCAACACACAGCACCCACACGTACTCTCCCGTTGGAGGCCTCCTATGAGGACTTAAAAGGGGTGAAAAGCACCTTTGACCCAAACCTATAAAAGGAATGATCAAAAGGGTCTCTGGACTCTAATAACTTACAGATAAGTAGGTGAGCCTCATTAAGCACTTTAATGAAGATCTCCTCCTTGATGACAAAGATTCTTCAGCTCCCTTGATCCACAACACTTGATGATGTACCAATAAAGATGATGGGTTGGGTCAAGGTTATCTTGAAATCCACTCTAATAAATATTACCTATTAAAGCAATGGAGAGATTTCAAGGTCTTAGGCATTTAAGGGATCCCAGCTCAAAGATTTGTCATTAAGGTGGTAGCTGGATGATCCTTGAATATGGAAGTTCATTCTCCAATCCACTCTATTGAATATCAATGATGAGGGTGGATTGAAGGATGAACTCCAATGAGAAAAAAGGGCTTATGGTAGATGATATGTAGTTACTCTCTCAAAGCTCTCTCTCTTTTTCTCAATACAGCAACTAAGAAAAATCTCTCCTTAAATGGATAAAAAGTTCCAATGGTAATAAAGATGTCAGATTCTAACTGAGTTCGATATCATTGGGCCTGCTTCGATGTCATCGAATGTATACTTTCAATGACATTGAAACAAGGTTCGATGATACGAACTCTACTAAAGTACATACCTGAAACTTTTTGCCTAAGGATCGATGCCATCGAGCATGCATCGGAGTTTGAATTCCGATTTCATCAACAATCTGTTCGATACATCGATCATATTCACATGATTTTCAAAAGAGCTTGCTAGACAATCTTTGATCTATTTCAATGCTATTAAACATGTATTGATTTCATCGATATTTAAATTACGATCATATCGAGATATCATTGATTCCTCAGACATTTTCAGAGGATTTTCCTATTGAGCTTGCTGGACTAGTTTGGTCTGAATTTGATAACATCGAAGCTCCCTCGATATCATTGGAATTTGAGTTCTTATGACATCGGGGCTCGCTTCGAGTCATCGATAAATATGAGATTTGCCCTAACAACACGCTAGACACAAACCAGCCAGAATTTGATTATATCGAGGTGTCTCAATGTTATCGAAATTTGAATTCCGATGATATTGAATCGTCCATCGATTCATCGAGAATTTTGTCCAAAGATCAAGTTGGTTGCTGGAAACAAGAGGTCCTCAATTCGATGATGTCGAGTACTTTCTGAGGACATCGATAACAGGTGTTCGATCACATTAATGTGATATTGATATATCAAGAAAGGTTGAAAACTTAAAAATTTTCCTGTTTTGCAAAATAAGTTTTCATACTAAAACACCTTTGTTGTTCTACTCATTTTAAGGGTTCATATACCTGGGTGTTTTGGGGCATGAGATGTGAGGCTTAGTTTACCTTTGATGAGTTTGGAGCACACATCCAATTGAGGCAGACGCTTGATGATCTTCATATGGGGTCCACTTGTCTTATCGACTCAACTCTTACGCTGATTGACAAACCAGGGCACTTTCAGGGCTCTCAATAGGGCTTTCCGTGGTTGCTTGTTTGGTTGAGCGTATAAGATTCCGACTTGACCTTCTTCCATGGGTCGATCCTTCTTTCCCCATAACATCAATGATTTTGTTAAATTGAAGTTTCATGGACTATTTTTCAAAAAATCTTCAAAAATAGGTATTTATACAAATTTTTTTTTTCCTTTTGAATCTCTGTTTTTATGATCAAATATAATGTATTCTTCAAATTAGAAGATATGAATGTGCATTTTACAGATTATGCAACTGATTTTTTTAATTTTTTTATTTTCAGACTATTTTCGGCTAATTTTTAAAAATTAAGAAGTTTTTTTTTAATCTTTTTCTGTTTTAAAGGTTGAATATGATGTGTTAATCACATTAGAACATATCAATGTGCATTTAACATATTATGCAACTGATTTATATTTATTTTTTATTTTTTTAGTTTTTTATTTTTAGAATATTTTCGACCAATTTTAAAAAATTAGGAAAAATCATTTTTTCAATGTTTTTCTATTTTAATGGTTGAATATAATGTTTTAATCATATTAAAACATATCATTGTGCGTTTAACATATTAATCAATTGATTGTATATATATTTTTATTTTTTAATTTTCGGACTATTTTGGGCCGATTTTTTAAAAATAGAAAAAAATTATTTTTGTTCAATCTTTTTCTGTTTTAATGGTTGAATATGGGATGTTAATTATAGTAGAACATATCAATGTGCATTTAACTTATTTCACAACTGATTTTATATATTTTTTATTTTTTTTTGTTCAAACTATTTTTAACTGATTTTTAAAAATTAGGAAAAATAATTTTTATTTAATATTTTTCTATTTTAACGGTCGAATATGATGTGTTAATCATAGTAGAACATATCAATATGCATTTAACATATTATACAACTCATTATATATATATATATATATATATATATATATATATATATGTATGTATGTATGTATGTATGTATTTTAGATTATTGACTTTATGTTTATATTTTCTTATTTTGTACAGGTTTTGGAGCTTCGTAGGTAGAGTTAGGCATCGAGTCGAGTCGGACTGGGTTAGGGTTGACTTGACTCGATCCAGTTTTGAAATAAGCTTAACCCAAACTCGATCCGACTCGATACCGAGTCCAGCATGCCTGACTCGATCCGAGTCTGGTCTGGCCTGGACTGATCCGGACCGAGTCTGATCTGGTCAGAAGTACCGAGTCAGGTCGAGTTGGCACTGAGTTAGATTGAGAGATGAGGGAGGGAGAGATCGAGAGAGTGAAGAGGAGAGAGAGGAGGAGGAAGAGGGTGATGGTGGTGGGTGGTTACCAGGCTTGGAAGATGAGGAGGATGAGGGAGGGAGAGAGAGATTTCGGGATCGTGTTGGGGTAGGGTGCGGCAGTAGGGTTGCAGAGTCAGGTTTCAGATCGAGTCAGGTCTAACTAGATCGAGTTTCAGGTCGAGTTACTAGGTAACTCAAAATTGACTCGGTTTGAGTTCGGATGGGGTGAATTCTCTTGGTTCGAACAGACTCATCCATTTGGTTCATGTCGAGTTGGATCTGAACGAGTCGGACGAGTCGAGTTAGCCGGATCGAGTCGTCTCGTGCCCACCTTTATTCGTAGGGCTTAAAACTAAATTTCTTCTTTATTGATTGGATTCAGAAGTTCAAACTTTATTTCATTAATCTATTTACGTTAAGTTTCGAGATTTAATTAATTCATTCTCATATAAAAACTATATTTAAACTTAGAGAATTGAGTAGACTCTCGCATAGGCTATATCTATCTAAGAAAGTGTCTGTGTTTGGCCAACAAGGAAGTGGGGATATTGAATGGCAATATTGTCATAGGGTAGGTGGTACTAGGCACCAAATGAAGTACAACTGTTGCGATGGACTAATAATTGGTGGAATTACGTGAGTCAAACAACATTTGACACATCAAAATGGTAAAGTTGCGGGATGTACCAGAGTACCAAAATAGATAATGACCTTAATGCAAGCCAGTTTGGATGAGTTGAAGGGGAAACATACTATTAGGCAAAAGAAGAAAGATGAGATTTTAAAGGCAGCCCGACAGAAGGTGTTTGGTCTTGAATATAAGTGTTCATAATGAAAATATCATTAATTTTGATGAAGATTCAGATTAGGAAGTAACTATAGTTAGGAGAGAGCTTGCGCTTTGCTCGAGGAGAGGAAGAACATTGGTGCATGTTTGGCGTGAGGAGGTCTATACGTGATACAGAGGGGTACAGTGGGAGTGGGAGTGGGAGTGCAGTTGGAAGTTTGACTGCATTTCCAAGTGGGGGTGGGTGTAAGTTAAGTGGATTACGACGTATGTTTGGCAGCCAACAGGATGTATCTTCATGTGATGCCCCTATATATTTGGAAGAAGAAGTAAATGAGCCCAAGAGACTCTCTGTTGATCTAATCTTATTTAGGAAAGAATCAACTAAACAAAAGAATACAAAATAAATGTGGAGTAAAGCTTTTATTGAGAAGTTAGGTAGGGCAACAACAAAGTTATTTATACATGCCAACATACCTCATAACGTGGCCAATTCTCCGTATTAGCAGGTGATAATTGATGCAACATAAGAAGCATACGAAAGAATTAAAGTTCCCACAACTAGGCAGATTAGGGGGAAATGGACGGATGCAGAGTATACGGATGTGAAAGCATACATGGCTACCTTTAAATCTATATGGCGAACCAGAGGATGCACAATCATGTACGATGGTTGACTAGCTCAACTAGACATAACATGATCAACTTCATAGTGTATCGCCACTTGGGAATGGTGTACCATAAGTCAATTGATGCCTCGACTAAAACAAAAAAATGATAATTATATATTTTCCCTAATGGATAAGTGGTGGATATGATTAAAGATGAGAATGTAGTGCAAATTGCGATAGATAACGAAGCAACATATAAGGCTGTAAAACAAAAGTTAATGATAAAGAAACCACATATATTTTGGTCACCATGTGCTACCCATTGTATTACTCTTATGTTGGAAGATATTGGGAAGAAGAAGAGTGTTAGGGAAATGGTCGAAAGGCCAAGATAAGTAACAACATTTATTTTCAATCATAATTAAATAGTCACAATAATGAGAAAGTTCACAAAGGGACGATATTGTTGAGGCCTGTGGCGACTAGATTTGCAATAAACTTTATAGCCTTGGAGAGTTTCACTAGCATAGGGAAGAGTTGAGTGAAATATTCGCTTCCTGGGATTGGTTCAACACAGAATATGAGAATAAGACATCAGGGACACCGGTTGATGTTGTAAACACTAAAGGGATAACAAATATTGGAAAAAGGTCCAAAGGATCCTAAAGGTGATATAGCCATTAATGAGGATACTGTCTTGTTGAAATAGACGAAGTACCTACCGTGGGCTTCCTCTACGATGCCATGGATAAGGTAAAGTTAACAATTAAATGTGATTGCACAAGCTGGGATCTTATTGGAAGATGATCGACAAAATATGGACAACACAACTCCATCATGATGTTCATGCATCAGGTTACTACTGAGATCGTAGGTATAGATATGCCCAATCATTCATTATGAATAATGAAGTTTACGCCGGACTAAAGAATATGATAAAGAGATTAGAGCATGACTTAGATATGCAAATAAATGTGTTAAATGAATTAGATATATTTGAAAATCGTATGAAGATGCTCTTTTACAGCATGTAATATCTAGGTTTCAATCGGATGAATGGTGGATGAATTTCACAGAGAGTACAAAGGCCCTTTAAAAAATTGCAGTAAAAGTTTTGAGACAGATAATATTTTCTTTTAGTTGCAAAAGGAACTGGAGTTGTTTTGCACATATTTATTAAAAAAATATGAATAGATTGCAGACTAGGACATTGGATCAACTTGTCTTCATGCACTACAATATGAGCCTAAGAATGAGGCGACATTATACGAGCATTACAGACACCAGTGACACGGACTACTATCCAATAAACTTGGAGAATATTTATGATGAGGATGACCCGCTTCTACTTTAGTTGGAAGCAAAGGAAAAACAAATTGAAGAGAATAGTGAAGAATTGGAAGTTAATGACCCAATAATATGCACAACGTAGCAAGAGAGTTATATAGCTATGTTGGACACAGAAAGATGGGCAACTTTCATACAAAGTCCGACTCAAGTTCAATAGAAGAGTACGAGCAGTAGTAGCAACGAAATTGTGTCGGTTGATCGCGATGGTGGTGGTGATGACAACCCTAATGTTAGTACCACTTCCGATGTTGCTTAGTACACCATACAACCATCTACAGATCACGATGTCGATGAACATCAATAGAGTACACGAGGTCAGACTTATGAGTGTATTGAGTCACGATACAGGTAGCAGGAGGAGGCTACGTTTAGTAGTCCACCGAGAGGTCTGAAACATCAGCAGGCCCATGGTCCCAGGCATTATGATGGATATTACTATGGCTAATGGGATTAGAATTATATGGAGCCTGTTCCGTCACATTCATTTTGGAGAAGTCCTCCTAATCCATGTCCATATAATTATAACTATCTATATCCAAATCTAAGTTGCTCATCACAGATACATTTTCAATCTTAAATTCTTCACAGCTTGAGTATAGGCACTAGTACGACTATTCAACAGACACTGGTGGATATCTTTACTCAGGGTCGAAGTTGTTACTTAGTCAGGATTAGTCATCTTTTGGTTTCGTTGACCTGGTCTTTCCCTCTAGCACCTGATATTATGGATATGTAGCACCTATTCCACAGTCACAGATTGATGATGACGATAATGTGGAGGTTGAGGTCGAGCAACCACAACAAAACAAATTTTCATTTTGGTGGTGAGTGGTGACTCGTGAATTTTATTATGGTAACTGTAAGTATATATTTTTATTAAGGTAAGTATTGCTATATACCCATTAATCCATTACCCACACATTCACCAAGCAAGCATATACTTGACACTATCAAACTTGTACTTAAAATAACTCCCCTAACAACCAATCAAGTAATCGTTAATCAAGTTATAGGGGAGTATATCAGACACTACTATTTTTTTTTTATTATATATTCTTGACTTGATGATGAAAGGATATGATTCATAAGATAAGAAAAGCTCTGACATGTTAAAGTCTTTACAATATAATAAACACTGTAATTTATGTAAATCCTCACTCCTTGGGTATGTTAATATAGAATAAATTATGAAAAATAATTACAGACACCTACACATATGAGATATTTTGGTATTACATTCATTATAATATATCAATCATTAATATTAGATAGTTAGAAAATTAAATATATGAATTTTGTGGTTAATTCTAGGTTGTCAGCTTCATAAATTCATTAGACAACTCAATACATCTTTCTCACCAAAGAGTGGACTGTTACACAACTATAAATATGTTCAAAATTATAAATGAATGTATATTTGGAATATTTAAAAATTTTCAAATTTAATGGATATTTTTCTAGATTTTTTTGACAATTTTTTTTTGACTGTTACAAGGCCCGTATAGGTTGTTACCCCCCGTATCAGCCAATACGAGCCATAACTGTATCGGTAAAGGTGGGGACCATTACAGCCACTATTACCACAATGGCACAACTTGGCCACACCTAATCTACTCCCAACCATTTTAGCACTTTTGCGGAGCTAACGTTTTAATCTGGAGAGCTTTGAAACCAGTTCATGTACTTACGCTCATTTTTTTTTCATAAGTGCATCTTGTGGCTATTGGTCACCCGTGATGGTGTTTCAACACACAATAATCTGGATTTGATTTTCCATACTCCAAGGGGGCACATGCACTCTGCTGCCTTAAGACTAAGGTGTCAACAGGCCAGGTTTGGGTCGGGCTAGCCACTGTCCAAGCTTGGCATGTACTACTTAATGGAAGTCCAAATCCGGCCTGGGCTTGTAATGGACTAAAATCGTCTAACCCAAGCCCGGCCTGAAATGCTACTATAAAGCCCAGCTTGAGCCCGAGCCCATATGACTATTTGAATTCATTAACCCCCATTTGGGAGAGACAGTGAAGAAATGACGATTGCATGTTATAGGATGCTTGGTGGGGCCAACTGTGTGTTTATGAGTAATCCACCCAGTTCATCCATTTTTTAGATCATGTTAGGACATGGGCCTAAAATTGAGGCAAATCCAACACACAAGTGGGCCGTAGGACAGGAAAAAAGTGTGTAGGGAAATGACTGTTGTTGAAACCTCCCTGGGTCCTTTGTGATGTTTAAATGCCATCTACCGTCACGAGGTCATTCCTATTGGGATAAACTGAAAACACAAAATAATAGCTTGATCCAAAACTTTTGTGGTCCCACAAAATTTTTAATGGTAGACATTCAATCCTAATTGTTTCTTGTCTTGAGGCCTACTTGAGTTTTAATTACTAACCCTAGAGATACTAAGGGTCAATGTGCCTTAATTAAGGGAAAACACACATAACAAGCAATATAGTGATCTTAAGCTAAATGGAAACATTCAGGATGTTACACCCCTCCCAAAAATTAAAAAAAAATAAAAAATATGTCCTCGAAGTTTACTTAAGGTGCAATGTTGAAAAGTTGAGGGTATATCTTTCTGATGTCGTCCACACTCTCCCATGTGGCTTCCTCTTCTCTGTGGAACGACTAGAGGACTTTAACTAGGGGGATGACTTTGGTACGAAGAACTTGCTCCTTCCGATCTAAAATATTTACCGTCTCTTTTACATGCGATGCATCATCTCGAACCTCAATATGCTCCCACTGGATCACATGAGAATCATCTCACTCAATACTTTTGCAACATCCAAACATAGAAGGTATTGTGCACATTTAACAATTGTGCTGCCAAACCAAGACGGTACACTACTTCCTCAATACGCTGCAAAACCTCAAATGGGCTAATATACCGTGGGGCTAGCTTTCCCTTCTTACCAAATTTCAGCATAGCCTTCATTAATGATACTTTCAGAAACACATAATCTCCCACCTCGAACTCAAGATCTCGACGCCTAGCATCTGCGTAACTTTTCTGTGTGCTCTGAGCGGTCTGTAAACTCTTACGAATAATTTCTATCTTCTCATAAGTAACTCAAACTATCTCGGGCCCAATCAAACTATGCTCACTAACTTCTGCCCAACAGTGCGGTGCACAACAAGGGTGTTCATACAAAGCTTTGAAGGGTGTCATACCTATACTCGCTTGAAAACTATTGTTATAAACAAACTTTGCGAAATGTAGGTAATCTTCTCAACTTTCCTTAAAATCTAACACACACGTGTGTAACATATCTTTTAGAATATGATTCACTCTCTCTATCTGACCATCTGTCTGGGGGAAATATGTGCTATACTTAAGCGAAGTACCTATCGCTTGCTGTATCTTCAACCAAAGAGAGGATGTAAATTGCACATCATGATGGCAAAATAATCGCCACTGGTACACCATGCAAACACACTACTTCACATACAACTTTGGCAAGTCCAACACTAAGGTAATGGCACGTGTTAGGATGAAGTGCACCGACTTAGTCAGACGGTCCACTATTAACCCATATAACATCATGGTTCTTACATGTTCGGGGTAGACCGGTGATAAAAGTCCATCAAAATTTGCTCTCATTTCCAAGTAGGAATATCCAGTGGGTCTACCAATCATCCCGACTTCTTGTGCCCGACCTTCACTTGCTGACATGTGAGGCATTTCGACACATATTCTGCATTCTCATGCTTCATAATATTCTATCAATACTGTTTCTTCATTTCCTGACATATCTTCGTACTTTCTAGGTGGATTGTCAGCTTAGACCTATGAGCTTTCTCCATCACTTCTCGCTTCAAATCTAGGTCATTCAGCACATATAGGCGATTGCGAAAACAGATTCCTCCATCTGTCCCAACTCACCATTTAGCTTTGCCTTCTCCATCTCCCTCCTTGGCTATCATCTCCTGAAGTTCCTTATCTTGCGTACTAGGGTCGGCTCCACTGAAATATTATTGAGGCACGTTTTATATTCACCAAGATTCAGCTTGATTATCAAAATCCATGATAAAATTCAACATCTCCCGCCTCTTAATAATACATGGCACGATCACTTGATGTGCCTTCTTCCTACTAAGGACACCTGCCACTGCATTGGCCTTGCCTGGATTATAACACAGTTCACTATGAAAATCTTTCAATGTTTCCATCCACATGTGCTAATGCATATTTAGATCCTTCTTCTAGAACAACTCAGCCTAGTGGCATGGATCCTTAATTCCTTATTCTCAAGTAAATCTTCTACATGATCAATTAATACCTTAATTCCTCATCCTCAACTAAATCTTCTATATGATCAATTAATACCTCCTCAACCGGTGATCAATTGGTTTGACCAAATATCAATGTAGCTGAAATTTACCACCTCTGGTCAACATCATAAGAAACCGCCGCTACAGCCGACCCAACGGCCTAGAGACACCAAATTGTGGAGCACTAGGGCAATTCGTCCTAGGGACCGATTAGCTTTGAGACCTGGGGGGCAACCTCATGAGCCATCGGTTCCACCAACAATTAACTTGGTTCCTCCTGTGGTTAATCTGGCCACTCGGGGATATCAAGCACCTGCTCATGTCCCTCAGATGGGTTAAGAAGATTTGATCGATCTAATCCAAGAGGTCGTAGGCCATCAGCAAGGCCAGCGCATAAATCAACCAACCTACAGAAAGTCCTATACATAATGGATAGATCGGCACTATAAGCTGTCGAGTGTATAAACCTCGAGTTTACTTTATTCTCAGGAGAATGTGATCAATCGATCATTTCAAATCATTACTTTCTGAAGCTCGTACTTTACAGAAATTCTCTTACTGGTACGGCTTTTATGCTGTACATTAAGGTACCACCTAATTCTATTAACATAGCTAGAGATGGAAGAAAAATTCAATGCACAATTTTTCTGAATTGAGCTATAAGTCTCAATAGTCGATCTACCCCCGTCTAAGACAATTGTCAAGAGAAACGTCTTATAAGTATATTGCTTGCTTCGGAAAGGCGAGGAACAAGTGCTTAGTCACCATGTCGAGGCCAAAATTGTTAAACTGACGCAAGACAGCTTAGATATTGAATTAAGAAAGAAATTTATAGGCATAGAATTCGAAGATCTATTTGATTTGTCCACTCAAGTAACCCATTATGAATGGCTCATCCGAGAGAAAAAACCAATGGAAGAATTCCTCATTAGGGACTTTATTATCAAGACCCTAACTTTGAGCTGGATATGACAAAAGCTGTGGCTAGAAAGTCATTTGACTGTCAATCTCTGACCAAGAAGGAAATGGTTGCTCCTTTCGAGCCAAAATACGAGGAAAAATGTTTTTGAAGTTGATAAACAATACTCATTTGACATTGCTCATGCTAATGAGATCTTTGACCCTAGAATGTTACAGCGTCTCTGCACTTTAGTAGTGTTGCCAACGGAAATGTTAAGATGGCATTACCTATCGGTATCACATTATGTATCGCATCCTTAGGATACAGATACGTATCGGTTATCACACGGGGTATATCTTTTATATCAAGTAATTTATCACACTTTTTGGAAAACATTAGGAAATACTTTTTTGGAAATATTGGGGAAATGGTTGATTTTTACAATGAAACTTCATAAATTGTTTGAAAAAGACCTTAATACACACTTTTAAATGATAGCATCTCAAGAAAGAAGTACACCTAATAGATTTTGTTTGTATAGGGTGTTAAGCTATTCATTGTTTGACTAAACTAATGCAATTATATTCCAATTAAATGCATTACATTTAGATTGTATGTAATGATCATTTCATCAGACACTCCTAAATACGTTGAAATTAGTCTCAATTGACAAAAAAAAAAAAAAAAAAACCATTTTAATAACTTTTTATTAATTTTTAATTAAAAATTATTTTTATTTTTTAAAAACTAACAAAGACTTAACAAATCACTAGATCAACCCTCATACATACTTGATTTCATGTTTAGAGTGCAACATTGCAAGTAATTTGGAAGAAATTGGAAAATTTTCAAAATTTTCCCAAATCGGACCACCTATAACTCAAATTTGAAATTAGAGTGTATGTGATGATCGTTTTATCAAATACTTCAAAATTAATCTCAATTGACAACTAATTGGAAAAAAAAAAAACAATTCAAAAAAAAAAAAAAAAGAAGCATGGAGAACAAAAAGAACCAATGGATATTGAAATCAAAGCTCAACTCCATGATTTATTATTATTATTATTATTATTATTATTATTATTTTAATGCAAAACATGAAGAACTAATCAATTTGTAACTATTTGACATTGATTTAACGAAATTTCAATTTTTTTTAAAAAAAAGGATCAAAAATTAAAAATGCTCACCGGATCAAACATGTGGGATATATCGGAATTACTTGTACATTTCATATCGCACAGGTAGGATACAAGATACATCATGAGATATATCGACTGGTATTGTTGATATTTAAAACATTGATGGGTAGATAAACATTACAAGAGAAGAAAAAAGTCCATGCTCACCCATAGCATGCATTGGGGATACAACTGCAATTTTGAAGCATTAAAAAAATAAGGAAACAAAAAAAACACAACTAAACAATATAGCAATATGCCCTACAACATATTATTTCATTCCCCGCCTTATTTCATTTGTGCTCACTGCATACTAAGCAAAATTAGACAACTCGGTCCTCGAAATCATGGTACAACAACATCACTTCCCTCTACCACTGCTTTCTTTTTCCTGAAATAAGTAGGATACAGGGATTTTTAGGAAAAAAAAAATATAAATAAAATCAGAGAAATCTCGCAACCCACCTTTCAAAGTGGAAGGACGGCCGCCTCAAGCTTTGGTGCCTCCACAGGTTCTTGGAGGCAAGGGTTGATGGGTAGCAGCTGGCATTGTGCATACTGCACCATCAGTTGATCCAAAATAACCAAAGCAACCATGGCTTCCACCATCGGCACAGCTGCAACACCAGCAAGCAATTGTTAACATGAATCTTCTTCCATGATGTTTAATTAGGTTAAATGTAGACCAAGAAAGCAAATGACAGATTGAAAGACGGGGGAGTTTCCCTATGAAGGAAGTTTCTGAACAGACCTCGAGGGACCACACAAGGATCATGGCGTCCTCGTGCAATGAGTTCAGTCTCATGTCGGTCTCTGGTCACTGTTTGTTGTTTCCTCTGCGAGTGTCGCATAACAAGTCCGATAAGAAAAAATAAAATAAAATTTAGCTGTCAGACTGACAGTGTTCGGTTTTCAATCCATGCTGAATGTACAAGTGTTCTATCAGGGAGTCCAACTTACTGCAATTGTAGAAGTAGGCTTGAAAGCTATCCTCATGGTTATCATTTCACCATTTGATATTCCACCCTACAAGAATTAGAAAAAAAAAATAAAAAATCATGGAAACCCAGGAAACACTGTACAGTTTGAATCTTAACGGACTAGTGAGAAAGAAAAGTAAAAAAGAAAGGAAAAGGGAACAGAAAATACCTGTATCCCACCTGAACGATTTGTTCTTGTTCGGATTTTTCCATCCTCATCAGTATAGAACTCATCATTATGCTCACTTCCCGTCATAAAAGTACCTACACGGATTACCTCAAGACAAATTACTTACAACATAAAACAAATCCCAAACTGATAATAGCCAATGATCTCTTGAAGATAGCAGTTGAAATCATTGTTGGAAGTTAACGACCAAATTATAAACAGTTTGTTTCTACTTTTCTTTCACAACTAATCAGTAAAAGATACGTTTCTGTACCTGCAAATCCACTACCAATTTCAAATGCCTTGGTTGCTGGCAATGACATGACAGCTTTGGCAAGCTCAGCTTCAAGTTTATCAAAGGCCGGTGAACCAAGCCCCTGTAACCAAATGGGTCATCTTTATTAGACAACTACTGACTTGGGATTATTTCCAAACACGATGAAAAATGTATATATGCTTGAAAGGAGACTTTGCGAGTCAACAAAGGAGAGATTGAATTGAGTTGAATTCTTACACGTGGGACATTCCTCACAATGCAAGTCACAACACCACCAACAGAGTCCCCTCTCACTCGAACAGCATCGATGGCATTAATCATCTTCTCAGCATATTCAGGATTTGGACACCTGACGATATTACTTTCTACCTGGAAGAATTTCATATAGGAAGATAATTAGTAAATTGCAACAATAACACTATTAGCTGAACCTCAGCAAGAGAGAAAAATAAATAAATAAATAAATAAATAACCGTTCCGCACCTGTTCAAGTGTCACGGCCTCATTGTCGACCACTCCCTCTGGAAGTACAACTTTATGCACTTGAGATACATATGCCAAAACCTGAAAATCATCGAGAATATTAGGGCAGGGATGGATGCAACACACGACAAGGAGTCAACCAGTACCAATTCATGCATGTAATCCTGTGCATGCATCAGTAGCAAGATGTAATGCAAAAACATGTTTGACTATACAAAATAAACACAGATTAGACCAGAACATCAGAACCCTAAACGCGTAACTATAAAATTTCCTCGGGCGTGAATAGACAAGTTCAAACACAAACAACAAATCAACAATATTAAAACATGGACAAGCTGTTAAAAGATGATACACACTACACTTATATACATGCATAACACTTCACCATGCATTGAATTGCATACTAATTTGGGATTTGGGGCAAAGAT
This sequence comes from Magnolia sinica, assembly GCF_029962835.1. Lineage (NCBI taxonomy): Eukaryota > Viridiplantae > Streptophyta > Magnoliopsida > Magnoliales > Magnoliaceae > Magnolia > Magnolia sinica. Next base: position 43,883,805 of record NC_080577.1, on the reverse strand, counting down.
GGGTACAGCAGCTTGTGGAAACGGGACCCAGCCAAACTCATCTCAATAAAAGATAGTTGCAGTCAGAAACTTAATAAACACACCTCAGTTCCTGACACCATCTTGAGAATCTTCTTTGCAACAGCTCCAGGTATTACTCTCCCAATGGTTTCTCTGGCTGAAGATCTGCCACCCCCCTACAAATTCATTTCCAACAAGTTTTACAATGATGTTTATACATCGAATCATCTAAAGAATTTGGTTTCAATGAGCCACCATAATAGTTGGAAACATGAGGTTACCTGTACTGATCTCACACCATATTTAAAATCATACGTGGCATCGGCATGAGAAGGCCTATATGCTATGGACATTTCACTGTAATCCTGCAAAAGTTCACAGATGGGAATGATTTGAAGATACAATACAATAGATGATGATCATGAGGGATTTTGCTTTGGAACTTGTTTGGGACCTCATATTACAGAAGCCCCCTGTTCCCAAGGGATACTCACGTGACTTCTTTGATCAGTATTTGGTACAAAGACATGGATTGGGGTTCCTGTAGTCATTCCTGCATTACATAATTCTGCATCAGTCAACGAATTACTTGGAGAAAAATGCCATACCACAGCATGCAAGAAAGCAATGACTGGTAAAAAAAAAGAAGCAGCAGCAGCAACGACCTTCAGAAACGCCTGAAAGAATCCGACATGTATCAGTCTCTTTTCTTGGGGTAGTTATTCGGCTCTGCCCTGGCCTCCTGGAGACATTAATTTTGGAGTTAAAACTTGAAGGCATTCATCATCATTACCATCTTCTTCTTCTTTTTTGGCTAATTGAAAAGCCCAATATTCTCGTATAGCATGATTAGGTATTCTTAATTTCATCCCAGTTATTAGAAAAGGAACAGTATTTAGGGCACCTGGAAGCCCTAAACATAGATAAAAATACTGGTTAACAAAATATATCATGAACCAGACACCATGTTAAATAGGGATTTATGAGCAATATGTGATGCAGAACTACCATTTTTCTCATTTATAAAAAAGCATAAAAAGCTGAGAAAAAAATGAAGATGTCTGAATGAAATAAGGAGACACCAGCAACATATTTAGATATATTACAAAACAAAAAGAAAATGTTGTACCGGCGCTCAGGTTTTGGTTGAATTCCAAAAAAAAAAAAAAATGAAAAAAAAAGAGAGAAAAAAAGCTTGCTTTTAAACTGTTTCCTAAAACCTGCCTATGGTTTTGAAATAGGATAAAAAAGCCACTTGTTTTGATTTTGACTAACGGCTGTCAAATAACTCCATCTATTGTATTCCAAAAAGATGATCATGCCCTCTTAAATGTTTTGTTCCTTGCGCAAGGCTCACGGAATCCACTCCAATGAGGGATTATGCCGTGGACCCCACGATGATGTGTTTGCTTGATCCACACCGTCCACCCTTCCTTGATCATGATTTCGTAGCATGAGCACAAAAATGAAAAAGATCCAAATCCCATATGGACCAACAAGAGTTAACGGTGGCAATTAAATCCTACCATTACAAAATGCTATGGCCCACTATAATATTTTTTTACCATCCAACCCATTGATTAGGCAATGTGGACCTAAATTAAGGGCCCATTGTAATTCTTTTTTCTTTTTCATCCAACGTGTTTGGCCTCCAAGAAGTTATCAAAGGTAGGCATTTAATCCTTTCCTCATCCTATGGTGTGGTCCACTTAAGATTTGGATCTACCTCATATTTGGGCCTATGCCCTAAAATGACCTTGCAAAATGGATGGGCGGTGTGGAAATACCACATACATCATGACAGGGCCCACAACTTTTGAAACTCCAATGGAAACGTGATGTTGGAGGAGCGCCGCTTGGCTATGACCTGGAACCGGCGGAGGCAGATTTCCTACGTAAGGCTTTGGTAGGAAGTTCCAAGGTAGGTTAGTTAGGTGGGGCCACCATTTAAGGGTCCAAGACTGAAGTGGGCCACACGAGAGGAAATAGTGGGGATTGAACTGCCACCATTGAAATATTCGTATGGCCACAAAAGTTGTATCATGATCAGTTTTTTGTGTTTTCAGTTCATCCCAATGGGAATGACCTTATAAACGGTTTGGATGGGATATAAACATCAAGATGTAGCCCGGGAAGGTTTCAACAGTAAGCATTTCATTTCTTAGTTTTCCCTCTCGTGTGGTCCACTTGAGTCTTGGATCCGGCGCATTTTTTGTTGAATGTATTAAAATGAGCTCGCAAAATGGATGGACGGAGTGGATTACTCATAAACATCACAGTGGGCCCCACCTAGCTTCCCAGCACAGTAACTCCCTACGAAAGGCTTTTGCAAGAAACCCGCACCAGGAACCAGCGATGTGTGGTGTGGCCCTAGGAAGGTTTCGACGGTGGGTGGTGGTGTGGCTGTAGGAAGGTTTCAATAGTAGGTGATGGTGTGGCCCTAGGAAGGTTTCAATAGTCGCTGTCATTATCCCCACTTTCCTGCGGTGTGGTCCACTTTATCTGCCCCGCTTTCCTGTGGGAGAGGGGTTGCAACATTTGGGCATTCGGGCAAGAGAGAGAGAAGAATGGTTTTGCTGGGTATTTTGTTTTGAGGGCTTGCTTTAAAGGTAAAAATGTCATTTCAAAAATATAGTATGAAATACATACTGGTATTAGACTGTGTGTGTTTTTTAGGCTAACAGCAAAAACCATTGGCGAGTTTTAGGAAACAATTTAAAAGCAAGCTTAAAAAAAAAAAAAAAAAAAAAAAAAAAAAAACGTAATTCAACCAAAACCTAAGCATTTGTAAGGCATTGTTACAAATAAAAATGATGGCTCGAATCTCACGGACAGGTGCCAAGTTGGAACATGGGCAGCAAGTCACCTCTTCAATTTGGTTTGTGCAAATCACCTTAGCATCTCTCGAGTTGCATGGGCTAGACTATAGTATGAATTTACTAAACTAGGAAGTAACATCAGCAGCGCGTCCATATCCACAGTACATATGGCATACATGTACATTGATCAGTCCTTGAACCTTCCAGTCTGGCCTGATGCAGTCAGTTGATGTCCCTGTCCAGGACAACTTCAGATATTTTGATTGGGTTTAGAAATGATATTGTTTTTTTTCTTTTCCTTCCTTTCCTTGTTTGTTTCTTTCTTTCTTGCTGATGAAGCTTCAAGTTCATCCTCAGGCTTTTCTCACATTTCACACTGTAAAAATTCGCTGCTGAAAATTCCTCTTTGCAGGTAACATGTAATAGTTGTTCTAAGGGCATAGTGTGGGTCATGACCATGTTGGCATGTGAATAGTGTTGGTAAACATTAGCACTGGGCTCCCTTCTATCTTTCAGCCAGCTTCTTGGGCATGACCCCTCATGCATGTGGGTGCTCCGTGCTTAAGAGGTTTATCTAGCCACTGCCCCTCCATGATTGTGCTTGCTCATCCTTTGAGGCGTGGGTGGATGTAACAATTGGATCTGGGGTTTATATTGGGTGGCCCACGGCCTATTTTCAAGAGCCTGGTAAAATGGGAAGGTTGATGCCTGGCGGGCAGCTAAATGTAGAAGTTTTACCATTTAAAAGGCAACCCCAAGTTTCTGGAAAAACGTACGATGAGGAAAAAAATGGTGGCCTATAACTCTATAAGAGATCATTGCTAGAATGATAGTATACTGCATGAGTTTTAAGGGGGAAAAAAAGGACCATTGGTAGACAGATAGTATACAGAATTAAGGTACAAAATGGGAAACGAACTGCATTAATAATTTATCATAAAACTTAAATTGAAGATCCAGGAAAATAGTAAATGAGTAGAAGAGTGAGAAGGAAATCAGTAGTCAGGGATGATAAAAATGTGTTGCTGTTGAGTTACAAGAAACCCCTTAAGAATTAGTTTTGCCCCATTTTTGTTGCTATTTGCATGAGATGGAAGAAGAATAACAACAAAAGAGAAATGGATGTAATTTGTTAGAGAGGACAGAGTGCACTGGTTTAAGAAGACGAAAGAGAGTATTGGTTTGCATGGTTTGATAAAAGAACAAAAGAGAGAAGATATCAACAGATATTGCTAAAACCAAAAGTTGCCATAAGTAAAATAGACACCAATTCTGATGCAGAGTTCATCTATCACTCAACCATATAGCTGCAAGTAGCCAGGACTGTTCGCAGACTGGGCTGGGCTGGGCCAGGAAGAGGTCAGGCAGGGCCCAGCCCATTTAAGTCTAGACCCTCACCCAGCTCATGGGCCTGAAATTCAGACCAAGATTGGTCCACAGAATCAAGCATAGGTTCAGGGTCAGACTGAGCCTTGAAAATGGGAAGGTTGTTAAATATAATCCCATGCCCAGTATATCTCTATTTTCAGGCCCAAAAATATTGGGCCTAAAAAATAAACCCGCGCCTGACCAGTTGTGGGCTTGGCCAGGGATCCTGATGGGCAAACCCAGTCCATTGACATTTAACAGCCCTGCAAGTAGTGTTCATTCTCGATGCACGTGATCGCCACCAAGGAAGCAAACAAATGGCTCATACCTTAATCCTAGATCCAGTTGCACCAATATAATAACAGTGTGCTTGTGACAATGAATCTGACAGGTTAAAAGGAATACCTTCTATCGAGTTCTACTTGCATATCAGCTTCTGCAAGGGGAACCTGAGGAGGGCATCCATCAATAACACACCCGACACCTCCTCCATGAGATTCTCCATATGTCGTAATACGGAACAAGGTCCCAAATGAATTTCCAGTACCAGCCTGCACCTCTGGTATTTTAAGCACAGCATGTAAGATTTTAAACATTTCCAATCATGAACAGATAAAGGTGGAAAATAAATAAAGTACCTATGTGTATTAGATATCAAGCATGGTACATGGCTACGTAGAGAAAGAGCCCAACAGTAAACAGCAAGATGCTAATGATAACCAATCCCCTCCCCATGGCTAGTAAAAGTATGAAATTCTAAGACAAGAAATTATAAAGGAAAAAAATGATAAACCATAGGGGTGTTTGGATTCAGCTATAACCAAACAGGCCCTGTGTGAATGCAGTGGAGAGGCATCAGATTAGGAAGCCCTCCAAACACCCATATCCATAAACAGTTGCAAGCAAAAGAAATTGTATCAACTAGTTCAAGAACTTCAGATGAAGATTAAAATGATGAACTCAATTAAAATCTGCATTCTATATAAAAGAAAAACAGAAAAGGGCTCACAAAGAATGAAATCATGCACTGGAGAAGAGTGGTAGTAAACTAATTAGTCTTCTAGGATTCAAACTAAAAAACTTAGGATCTAAATGGGAAAATGAAGAGCCACGTCGGAGAAATTTCAGTTGAAACAAGACACAGGGAGAATTCAACAAACAAGGCATTAGAGATCAACTAACTTCGAGAAAATACAGCCCCAGCAAGTTTATCAAGATGAGGAACTTTACATAATAAATCAAAGAAAAAAAGAAAAAAATCCAAAGCTTATACTAACAATTTTAGACCAGAAAAGAAGCAATGAATATGATTGACACATATTAAAGCTCATGAAGCTTCTAGAAATCAAATCTATGTAACCTAATCAAGATTGGAAGTTCCAAAAATCGAAACAAAAAGACATTTTTCCCCATAGATGAAACTGTTTAGTTTAAAATCAATACAAAGGCCTGATTTCAGATTAATAAATCAAAACTGGACATCCCAATCGGTACCTAAAGCAGTTATAAACAACAACACAAAATCCATTTGGCAGCATAGATTAAACAACTAAGATGACAAGCAAGGGAAGTGCCTAGATTCTGCAGAGATCACTTGTGCAATCACATCCCATCCCACGGATGGACGCTCCACACGTGTGCACAAGAAAAGACATAATTTCCATTTTTAGATTGTTCTTAGTTTCCTTTTTTTTTTTTTTTTGGTTTTTGTGTGTGTGTGTGTGTGTGTGTGTGTGTTAGGAAATATGGTTTTGGATTTCGTATTTTATAGGTTTCTTATTTTAGAGATCTTTGCTAACAAGGAATTGCATTTTTACACTCTTTAGATTGTGCAAGGGATTTATCTCAAGAATGAAACCTTGTAAGCCTCTCCTTAGGCAGATCATATGAAATAACAGAGATAAATGATACTTCACTTTGAGAAAAATTTCTTTGTTTCTCTGCAATAGAATGTTGGGAGAGAGTTGTTGATCTCTAGTACAAGACTAGAGGGTTGTTGAGCTTGCACACTGTAATTGCTTATTTTCTCTACAAGCGGATCTTCCCCCACTTGTGTGTGCTTTGAACATCTTGCATTTCTCTACTTGAATTTCATTGCAATTAGTTTTTTTCTTCATCTGGTCGCATTAATCACCCAAGCAATTAAAATCACAATGCAAAACAGTTCAAAACAATAGAGACTGAGAACAGATTAAAACAGATAATTCAGCAGCCTAGTTTGAAATCTCTATTGTATCCGAGTTCAATCGAATCAGGATCTAAAGCAATTCGACAAAGCCTATTGAAATCAACATCCTAATTCCAAACAAAAACCTAGAAATTTGTAGAGATCAGGGTCAAAATCAATTCAAAACGGCAAACCAAAGAGAGATTCCACGATCCAGATCAGGAATTCAGTTGAGGATGTCTAAAAGAATATCGGAATCGATCGAAGAAGGAAAGGGATCTACCGAGCTTTCGGGGAGCAGGAGCGCGTCGGATCGAGATCTGTACGGACGGAACGGATAATCTCCTGAGATCTGAGGTTTGGAATCCCAGACCAGAGATTCCGTCGGTTCTCGTGGCTTTGAGAAAGGGTTTTGACGACAGAGACGACGCCATGGGAGTCGATCTCTCCTTTCCAAACGTCAGAAATGAGGAAGATGGGAAACGGGAAGGAGACTTTTGGTGGAAAGGTCTATATAATCTATAGACAGGTAGCACTCCACCTACCCCGTGCTATCTTTCCGCAGCCACTCCCTCACCAACCCCTTCACGTAAATGGTACGTGGACTCGTACGTGTACGCTTTTCAAAAATACTGACTTCGCACGTGGGAAATGGTAACTCAGACGGATGTGGATTGCGCGCTGAGTAACTCTACTTTCTGCTGAGTAAACTCCGCGAGGTTCACCATGATTTATGTAATTTATCCCCTCCGTACATCCATTTTATCATATAATTTTAGTGTTTGAGCCCAAAACTCGTGGGCTACGGAAGTTTTGGATCAAGGTTATATTTATGTTTTCCCTTCATCTCCATCTGTATGATCTTATGACCAGGTTGGATGACAAGTAAACATCACTGTGGGGCCAGAAAAGTTTCAACGGTGGAAATCATTATTCCGATTGTTTCCTATGGTATGATCCACTTGAGCTTTGAATATGATTAAATTTTGAGCTCAACCCTAAAATGAGCAGAAAAAACAGATGGACCGGGTGGATAAACCACACACATTCATGCAATTAAGTTTACTCAGCAACCTATGATATATGATAAGAGCATTCCCAGTAACTTAGTACGCAATCCCATTTCAACTCGGACATCTACCTACCTCGGTGGATCAGGGCCAGGCTACTGACGGCCAACTCTCTTGCTAAACCTGGCCCTATTTTGTTTTATTTTATTTTTTCTGGCCGAGCCTGCGTACGCGGAAGCGGATTAGCCACTGACAGGCTGAATAGCCTAACTAACTCGCGGACGCGGATTTCCTGGGAAAGCCTTTCCCAGGAAGTTCCTGTGCAATGATGCTGGGTGGGCTCCACCACCATGCTCGTGGGAAATATACTCCATTCATCCGTTTTTCTAGCTCATTGTAGGAAAAGAAACAAAAAATGAGGTGGATTCAAGACTCAAGTGGGCCACACGAGAGGAAACAGTGGGGATTCGGTGAGAACCGTTGAAACATTCTTATGACCATAGAAGCTTTGTTTCAGTCTAAATTTTCTGTATTTTCACTTCAGCTATGTGGTAATGACAATATAAATGGTTTGGATGGCATATAAACATCAAGGTGGAGCCCAGGAAAGTTTCAACAATAAGTATTTCTTTCCCAAATTTCCCTTTCATGTGGCCCACTTTAGTTTTATATCCACCTAAATTTTTGTCGCTAGTCCTAAAATGAACTCAACAAACGGATGAACGGAGTATATTTCCCACAAACACGGTGGTGGCCCCACTCAGCATCCTTGCACAAGAACTTCTTGCGAAGGGCTTTCGCAGGAAATCCGCGTCCCCAACTCGCTACTAAAGTGACGTCACCAAGTTCCATGGGCCCCACCAAGGATGAGCCAAATAATGAGGTAAATCCAAAGCTCGAGCAAACCCGTCATAAAAATAGTGGGAAGAGTGACACCCACTATTTGAACCTTCCCATAGTCCACTGTGATGTTTATTTGACATCTAACCTGTTCATAAGTTAACAAAAAAGGAAAACACAAATATTAGCTTAATCAAAAACTTTCATGGCCTGTGGAAGTTTTTAATGGTGGGATTTTAATGTAACACCCCGTACTTTTTAGTACTCAAGTGTTACCATGTCACCTAACTTAAGCAAACACTCGCGCTCATTTTAGTATCAATCCGACCGTTGAAAGCAATCTCCATCCATATATTAAGCTATCCATCCGTTATTATTCAAGATGTACCTCCACATTGACATAGGAATCTATTTTCTAGATTTCCATCTCTTGGATAAATCAATCCAATCATTCACCGTAGATTTGGAAATCTGAATTACGAGATCCACCGTTCATCAAATCTGTAATATTTCATTAATCGCTCTAACACTTGATTTCCCTAATCCAACCACCAGATTTTAAATTGAATTTTTAGGTTACAATTGGACAATTCTAGAAACTATTAAATACAATTTATACCATACCTACTTAGAATTCATGTTAATATAACCGTTTGGTTTTAAATAAGGTAAATCAAAATTCCATTTAGACACCTCTAAGAGATCCTAAAAACATAAATTGGTATCTTAGAAACAATCTAACCATAGGTTACGTGAATTGACTGTCGATCCGAGGACCTATCAATGCATTCACATTGTAGGATTCTAAGGAACCCAAATGATCATTTGTTTCGGTTTAATCAAATCATCCAACTATTGATCCTTGAGGAGAAGCCCCATGGACACACCAACTCCGATTTAAGGCCGATTTGATCGTTGAGTTAGGAGTCTAACTATACACCCACACCATCAATGTGCCTACAACACTCAAGTTCATAGCTCATTAATTGATCGTCCTTATCCCAACTTCTAGTAACGGAATGTACCATTGAAACCCACTTAAATAAGCCCTGAGACCCTTTTAACCATCAATGTTCAAAGGTAGAGTGATCTAACTATCAGATCAATGAAATTCCACAAGTGAAGACTTAAAATATAGGAGAATGGCCCACCTAAGCTTTGGATCTGCCCGATCCTCGGTCTGATGGCCCAATAGTTTTATTTGGGATGAGAGGACGAAGTGGATTTCACTAAACACTACCATGGGACGAAATTACTCACATGGGTGCCAAGTTGTGAAAGTAACCACTGGAATATATTCAAATAAGCTTGGGAATGTTCAGGAATGCTGGTGATCCGATCAAGAAATAATCCGACCGTTGAAGTGTCGGTAATCGCTAGTTAGAATCATGGAATTGAGTAGGATGGCCCACCTAAGGTACAGATCTGCCTCATCTTTAGTCTGAGGTCCATGATTGAAATAGAGGACTTGATGGTTGGTGTGGATTTCACATAACATTAGTGTGGACCCTACATTTTTTTCAATGTGCACCACAATGGGTGTGCACCCTCGGTACACTAGACCCGATCAAAACGGTTTGATCGAGATTTCTAAAAGAAGGAAGATATCTTCTTCCTTTTTCACTACCATGATCAGCACGTTTTGAACGGGCAAGCAATTGTTCATCTATTCAAGTTGTGGCCCACCTCCACTACCCACTTAGATGATCCAAACCGTCCATCTGATAGAGCGACACGGGCATGCAATCGTTCATCTATTCAAGTTGTGGCTAATTTTGGATGCTTTAGATAGCACGTGCCCTTAGGCTTAGTGGGGTATCATTTCGCTAGCTCCTATACCATCGATTATTGACCTACATACGTGATGTATGATGACTTGATCATTATGTTGTACGTGATGTACGCACGTGATGTGCTACGTTGATGACTAGTTATATACATGGGTGACGAGCCCAAATCCAATTGGATAAGCATCCCCAGGTTGATGTGCATTCACGCATCTATGCATTTAAGTAAGACTGCATCATGTATTGTTTTGAATGATTTATTCTTTAAAACTATGCTTGACTAATGTGGCGGTGTGTAATCTTGAGGGGAATTTACACTGAGCTAGTCATTTATTCATCAAATATATAACCGTACAGGTAGTACAGGGAGAGCTGGGTAGAAACAGACCGATCCAACGGATCCAGCCCAATCCGCCCCGATCCAATCCGAACAGATCTGAATCGAAGTTTAGGATTGGGTCGAATCGAGTTGGCCCAGTCAAATCTGACCATAAATCGGATCGAGTTTGGATCAATAGTCAATCCGGACCGATCCGACTGGATCCGACCTAATTCGCACAATATTTATTCAACACTGTTTGTTGTAATGTTGTCCACTTGAGATTGGGATATATCTCATTTTTACTTTAATACAATAAAATAATCTAGAAAAATAGATGGATGACATGGATGAAATAAAAACATCATGCTGGGATCCACATAGCACCGACTATCCACCATTGGCTGGTGGAAGGAGTAGCCAATCCCTTTGCCATGATCAAGGCTCGAGGTGCATCGAGCACCGAGCTACACAGGGAGGGGAACAGGTTCTATGCCGTCCAGCTCATGGGAAGTGGGAACTTCCCGTGAGGTCGAGCCGTGTGGGCCCCACCGTGATGTGTGTCGAACATCAACACCGTGCATTTAATGGGTCCCCTTTAAATTATGGGATATCCCAAAAATTAGCCATATACGGAACTCAGGTGGGCCATAACATCTAAAATCATATGAAGACATTCCTGAAACATATAAAAGCACTTAGCGGGGCCCACCTAAAATTGGGATGCATATGAAACTTAGTTTAACCCCTCATCCAAGTGGGACACACATAATGGATGGTCTGGATTGTGAACCACACCTTGGTGGGCCCAAAAAATGATCATTTCATGGAAGTGTAACCGATTGCCTCTGAAAGCGAAATACACCAGCTGTAACCCATAGGGATTGGCTGCCACCTACTAATGGTTGCTGGTCAGTGCTTTGTGGGCCCCACAATGATGTATTTGTTTCATCTACACCATACATCTATTTTTATAGATCATTTTATGGTATGATATTAAAAATTAGTTATATCCCAATCTCAGGTGGACCACATTGTAGGAAACGGTGTTCAATGAAGGTCGACCATTAAAAGCTATTTGGGGGCCATAAAAGTTTAGAATCAATTTGATCTTCGTTTTTTCCCTTCATCTGGGTTTGTATAACCTAATCAATAGATTGGATGTCAAATAAACAGTATACTAGTCCTTAGGAGGATTTAAATGGTGGATATCCAATTTCTATTGTTTTCATGTGGTGTGGTCCACTTGAGATTTATATCCCTCTCATTTTTGGTACAAAGCCCTATAATTATCTTTAAAAATGGATGAATGGAATCGAAGAAACACATACATCATGGTGGGGCCCACAGAGCACCGACCACTAACACGGGGCTGGTGGCAGAGGATTCCAATTGGTTATGTGTGCAAGTGAAACACACCAGTTGTTATACAGCTGGTGCAGATACGTGTCGTGCGAAGAAAAGCGCAAACGTGCCTCGAGCTCCGCATTATACGAACGGCTCAAATGAAATCAAAGTTATATGGGCCCCACAATGATGTATTTATTATATCCACACCGTTTATCCATTTTTCGTGACCATTTTAGAGCATTTGAAAAAAAAACTAAATATATCTAAAGCTCTAATGGCCCACACCGAAAATAGCAGTGAAGATGATGATTTTCACCATTAAAAAATTCGTAGGGCCCACCATAACGTTCTTTTTCCATCAATCTGTTAATAAGGTTAAAAATACATGGATGAAGAGGAAAAATAAATTTCATATTAATCCAAAACTTCCATGATCTCCAAGAGGGTTTCAATGGTAAATGTTCAATCCCCCATTGTTTTTTGCAGTGTAGTCCAACTGATCTTTAGATCTATCTTATTTTTCAACTAAAGCCTTAAGACGAACTCTCCAAATGGATGGATGATACTCACAGACCCAACCCTATTCGAACCATATCCAAATCGATCTAACTCGGTTTTCCTGACCGAGTCGGACTCGGTTCGGGTTAGGTGCATCGGATCGGTTCGAGTCAAGTGTCCTAGACTCGGTCCTGGATTGGATCAAGTTCAGGTCAGCCCATGTAGATTTCGGACCGGATCGAGTTGGACCCAATCCAATCTGACTCGGTCCGATGCCCAACTCTAAGTATACGTGGCATAAATTATATGCATGTTTAGATGAGGAGCAGGGTACAAGTACTAGGGATGTATGGTTGTATTTGCCAAGAGCACTACGCCAAAATGGTCAATTTGCGACGTATTTTTGCGACGGACTTCGTCCGTCGTAAAAATCTCTTGGTTTAACGACGGATTTAATCCGTCGCTAACGAAAAAAGTCCGTCGCTAAGCTCGTCTTTCTCGAATATTCGTAGGCCAAACGTCGCAAAATATAGCGACGGATCAAAATCCGTCGCTAAAATCCGATTTACGACGGATTTTTGACCGTCGTAACTAGGCGACGGACGAAATCCGTCGCAAATTTTGATTTGGCGACGGAAAACGAACAGTTGCAAATTCCCGCCCAATATACCAAACGGCGGGCTTTTCAGTTGATTTTGCGACGGATCAGGTCCGTCGTAAAAGGACTTTTGCCTAAACATTATTTGTTTTTTCATTTTTTTAAGAATATGGTGGAAAATTAAGTTTTTTGTAGTCTAATAATTATTTTTTAATATAATTTCAGTGGTTTAATTGTACATATTTGTATCTAAGATTATTTTTTAACAATTAATTGAATGCAAAAAGAATTTATTTTGTTTTATATCAAATGAGTGGAATTTTAATTTTAATTTTTTAATTTTAAACTAATATTTAAATGATTTGAAATATCACATGAAAAAGAATATTGAGAAGTTTAAAAAATTTAACAATGTTTGAGAAAAAAATTAGATTTTGAAAAATAAGAAATTGTGATTTAATAAAAATCTATTTTGTGGGAACAAAAAAGAATATTTAATAAAGTTGATAAATTTGAAAAAAAAAAAAAAGCATTTGATTTTGAGAAAAAATAATATCCTGAAAAAGAAAATTAAAAATATTTTTAAAAATGTGAAAGTTTTCACAATGTTGAAAAATGATAATATTTTAAAAAAGAAAATAAGAGTTTAAAATTTGAAAAATAAAATAAAATTGTGAAGTTCAATTAAAATTGACAATTTCGAATAAAATGCTTTTAAAAAAATGGAGAAGTGAAAAAGAATTGAAAATTTTAAAAATAAAACGATATTAAAAAATCGTTATGTTATCAAAAAACAAACATTTTGAAACAAAAAATAAATGACTTGAAAATTTTTGTGATTTTGAAAAATAATTGAAAATGTTCAAAATTCGAAATTAAAAGAAAATTTTATTTATAAAAACACTACGATTTTGAAAAAATATATATAATTTAAAAAAAAAAAATTGAAAAGTTGAAAACAACATGATGCTTTTAAAGGAAAAAAATTGGCATTTTGGAATTTTTGGGAAAAAAAATTAAAAATTGTGAAAATTTAAGATATTTTGAAAATAAAAATTCAGAATTTGTATTTAATTTAGTTTTTTGAAATATTTTATATTAAAAATGATATTTTGTTAAAAGTTTTCAAAGAAAAATTAAGAGTAAAAAAATATACATTTTGAAAAAAATGTAACTTTTGAATGGAAATTGATATTTATCTATGAAAAAAAAAATATTTTTTAATAAATTACTAGGCACATCCACTAATTGAACATTAACCGTTTTTGGACAATCGAATTAGTTCAGATTGAAGAGTAAATAACTTCATATGTTTAAATCAAATTTCACTCAAATTGTTGATCAATCTTGTATTCCCAACACCTTTCTCACATGTAGCTAGCCTGATTGAGGTGAGTAAGTAGTCAAATTGAGGGTATTGATCAATAAAATAGAGTGAATGGACTATACATATAAAATGGGCTAAATATTATTGTCAAAATTGTGACCCAATTTATTGACCTCGCGAGAACCTACGAATTGATGTTGATAAGTTTTGTGGGCCCCATTATGATGTGTGTCGAACATCAACACCGTGCATTTAATGTGTTCCCTTTAGGTTATGAGATATCTCAAAAATCATCCGTAAACGAAACTCAGGTGGACCATACCATATAAAACCATGTCAAGACATCATAAAAAATATAAAAGCACTTGGTGGGGCCCACATGAGTTTTGGATGCGGCTAAAACTTGGTCTGACCCCTCATCCAAGTGGGACACACATAATGAGTGGGTTGGATATGTGAATCACATTAAGGCAAGCCTAATATATGATTATGAATGTTTTAAAGAAACCCCTTTACATTTAGGTGAGTTACTCATTACCTTTACCAAAGTAAACTTTGTGGGGTCCACCGTTATTTATTTATTTTATCCATTCCGTTTATCCATGTTAACAGATAATTTGAGGTCTAAAGAACAAAAAGGAAGCATATCCAAAGCTCAAGTGGACCACACCACAGGAAATAGTGTGATTGAACCTCTACCATTGAAAAATTCATGGAGGCCATAGAAGTTTTGGATCAAGCTAATGTTTGTGTTTTCTCTTCATTCATGTATATTTGATATTATGAATAGGTTGGATGGCAAATAAATTAACGTTACTGTGGGCCAAAGGAAGGTATCAATGGTGGAAATCATTATTCTACATTGTTTCGTGTGGCATGGTCCACTTGAGCTTTGGATTTACCGAAAATTTGGGATCAACCCACACCGTTCATCCATTTTTCGAGATCATTTCAAAGAATTATTCCAAAAATGAATCGTTTCCAAAGATTAAATGGACCGCACCACAAATACCAGCATGGATGGGAACGGATTGGCTACTCCCCTGCCACCCACCCATTGGCTAGTATTCGGTGCTATGTAGGCCCCACCATGATGTATGTATTTCATCCATTATGTTCATCCATTTTTACCGATCATTTTAGGGCTTGATCAAAAAAATGATAGGGATATAAACCTAAGGTGGACCACATCATAGGGAAACAATATTGATTGGATATCCACCGTTAAAATCCTCTTAAGGGCCACAGTACTATTTATTTGACATCCAATCTGTTGATTAGATCATACAGGCCCTAATGAAGGGAAAAAACAAAGATCAGCTTTCTCCAAAACTTTTATGGCCCCCAAAAGGATTGGCTACTCCCCCTGATGAAGGGCTACTCCCCCTGATGAAGGGAAAAAACGGATTGGCTACTGCCCCTGACACCAGCCATTGGCTGGTGGTTGGTGCTCTGTGGGGCCCACCATGATGTATGTGTGTCATCCATGCCGTCCATATATTTTTATATATCATTTTATAATGTACGTAAAAAAATAAATTATATCTCAATCTCAAGTGGACCACATTACAGGAAACAGTTTTGAATGAATTTTGACCATTAAAAAAGTTTTGGGGGAATAAAAGTTTTGGATCAAGCCGATATTTATTTTTTCCATTCATCTGGGTCTTTATGACCAAATCAACATATTGGATTTCAAATAAACAGTACAGTGGGCCTTAGGTGGATTTTAATGGTGAATATCCATTCATTATTTTTTTCCTGTGGTGTGGCCCACCTAAGATTTATATCCCTATCAAATTTTTTGTATAAAGCCATAAATTGATCTGTAAAAATGGATGAACGGAATGGATGAAACACGTACATCATGGTGGGGCCCACAGAGCACCGACCACCAGCCCGTGTAGCCAGTCCGTCTCCCCTGCGAAATTGGATTGCGTACGAGCTACTAAGTACGAATGTATCGTACTGAGTAAACTCAATCGGGCCCACTGTGAATGTATGTGGTTCATCCACACCGTCCATCCTTTTTTCCCGCTAATTTTAGGGGTTGATCCAAAATGTTAAGTAAATCCAAAGCTCTAGAGTACCATACCACAGGAAATAGTGTGGAATAATGATTTCCACCGTTGAAAACTTCCTAGGACACACAGTGATGTTTATTTGTCATCCAACCTGTTCTTAAGATCACAAAGACATAGATGAAGAGAAAAAACAAACATCAGCTTGAACCAAAACTTCTATGACCTCCATGAATTTTTCAATGGTAGAGGTTCAAACAAACTGTTTCTCGTGGTGTGGTCCACTTGAGGTTTAGATATTCTTCAATTTTGGTATCAAGTCTTAAAATTATCTGTTAAAATGTATTAACAGAGTGGATAAGATAAATAAATAACGGTGGACCCCACATGATTTACTCAGTACGTTAAGGTACTGAGTTACTCAGTACGTAATACGCCTAAAACAGCGCCTCTGTTCCCTCTCCCTCCATTCCACTCCGTCTGTTCCTCTCCCAGCGCTGGCCGCAGACATCTCTCCCACCTCTCTCTTCCTGTCGATCTCTTCACCAACGCAGGTAATGCTCTCTCTCTCTCTCTCTCTCTCTCTCTCTCTCTCTCTCCCCTACATGGTGTAATTATCGGGGGCGGGATGCGGGCGGTGGTGGCGAGGCACGGTCTTGACGATGAGGGTGATGAGGCCCTGTCCAGGTGCCGGGACAGGGCCGCCCTGTCCAGGTCTTGGAGGTTCCTACTCCGTTCATCGTCCGTCGCTGAATCCGCCGCGTTAATCTCCAGCGGCCCACCCCACGGATCTCGTCCGTACATACTCATCTCGAATCCACAGAGAGAGATAAAACAGAGAGTTTCGGACTCAGTTCAGTTGAAAAATGCTCCTTCCCAAATCTCTCTCTCTCTCTCTCTCTCTCTCTCAGCGTCAGATGAGCGGAGTCTGTGGAAGGAAGGAAAGCATCTCTCTCTCTCTTTGTTTTGGCAGAACTTCGGTACTCTGGCAGAATATGATACTTGATACTCAGGCGCAAAGGAAGTGCTGACGTGGCATTTAAGTAAATTAAATAGTTAATCTAGTTTGGATGAGTTAATTGGCTCATTAGTTGGCTCTTATGGGACCGTCAAATGAAACAGATCAACGGTCTGAATTCCAGAAGCAAATGCCTTTTGATAAGACGTTAAAAATTGTTTGACAAATGTGAATTCTGGATGATGATCTATCCAGAGAGAGTGCCAAGTTTTGGTGTGGACGTCATTGTCCCCACTGCTTTTTTTTGGTGTGGTCCACTTGAACTTTCCTCCTAAAATGATCTTGCAAAATGAACGGTTTGGATATAACACATCATGGTGAGCCCATGGAAGTCTGCCACGTCAGCACATGTTGCTATGTCCTATATTACTCAATCGGAGTCGAGGCAGATAGATTGCCTATTTTGAAAGACCACGCAGGGCTGTGGGGTCCACAGAGATGTCTGTGACAAATCTACCCCATGCATCTGTTTTGAAATACCACAATAGGGAAGGATTCTAAACAGTATTCACTTAACCAATGGCGTACATGTTAGGTGAGCATGTCCTTTACAAACGTTACAGAGAATTCTCTATGACAGCTACCAAATTCAACACATGATGCTAATGTTTATGTTGTTGACAAAAGCTGTCCAGATCGTATGCACATAAGGCGACCTCCACAGTGGCAAACGTCATTCTCAGATTTCGACATTTTTCTTCTAATAATATTGGAAAATTTGACTGAAAATAAAATATTAAAATATATTTACTATAATTAATAAATGATTTAAATTTTAAATAAAAATGAATTTATTTACACAATTAAAACCTTTGCGGTGTAACACAATGCATGGAACCCACACATTCTAATCTTATTTAAGTAAAGGGAACTCGGACTTCAAAAGAAAAAAAAAAAAATACTTATTTAAAATTTTAGCTATTATTATGTAAATGGGGTGAAAAAGTGATTTTTTCAAGATCCCAACCATATCTGTCACATTGTTGCTCACCAGGGTAAATCTGATAGAGTAGAGAGATCATAAGCCTTCAATTTTTTTTTTACGGCTTCTTAGCCTTCAATTTTTTCTGACGGCTTCAATTTTTTTGCTTCCCAGTCTGTAGTGACATCAACTCTTGAGGCAGAGATTCTCTTCCTCCTTATGGCAGCAAGCTTCTGCCACTTCCTTGCGATCGCGACTATGCTCTTGGGGTTGATCATGGTTGATTCCTTGGGTTAGAAGAAAAACTTTGAGAACCAAAAAGGAGATGAAAATTTAGAAAGCAGTGAAGATGGCTACCTATATATAATAAATTAGAGAGATGGAGAATGCATTTGTGTAGCTCTCTCATGTTAGGCCATAAAGGGTGCAAGCCCATGTGTTGTTTGGCATTGTGGGGAGCATTTTCACGTGGGCATCTTTTCTAATCATCAAGATAAGGTCCAGTTAGAAATGGGACTCTCACTTAAAACAGCATGGTGGGTCCTTCAATTACTATGTATGTCCAATTTCCTGTGGATGAGACGAAAGGTACATGGGGCTTTCAAGTAGACTGTGTCTGGGTGCAAGGAATGAACACCCATGTGATAAATGTACCAATGTAGAGATTGTTTGGTCAGGATGCATTAACAAATTACCTCCCCAAACATTACCAGACTAACAACACCTGGGTTCCAATTATTGAAATTTGCTATTGTTAGTAAAAATGTAAATGGGAGGCAGCTTTTAAACGCCATGCAAATCCATGTAAAGGTAATCGAAATCCAAGACAATCTTTTAAATGGCTAAACTGTTCTTAGACAATTACCATCCATAAGAAAATTTTAGTCACTTGAATCTTTTCTAATTTTTACTATATATAATGTGATTAGCTTTTCTTGGCCAGTTACCATCCATAGAAAATTTTAGTCACTTGAATCTTTTCTAATTTATGCTATACAGAAAAATCAAAAGCAGAAGTTTATCGATGTCATGCATTGTTGGAGAAACTACATGTGGTAACTGGTCGGTAGATGCATGTAGATGCTTCTTGTGTAGTTTTTGCAGTTCAGGCATCCATTTTGGTTTGTTTTGAATCTTATTTTGGGTTTTGGATTTTGTTAGATTGATTAGGATTTTTAGATTTTGGTCATGTCTATTTTCATGTATGGGACTAACTAGATTACACCCATCTGTTAGAAAAGAATATCCCCATCACCATGCTTAATAAAAAAAAAGGAGGATAAACATGTTACACTTGTATTGAGCATTTTCTTTTTGTTACTACTGGTGAAATGAGGATTCAATGTTATTCAATGTCATGCTCTGAGTTTTGTTTATCTGTTTATGTATGGAGAACAGGTGGTGCTGGTATCTGGTGAGACTGGTTGCAGGAAAACAACTCAGGTTACCAGTTCTTTTGCTTTGATTCTACATTTATAAATGAGTTGTATTTTGAATTATGTTCATTTAGATTACAAATTTTGATGTGATTGTATATAGATTAAGACAATCAGTTACCCATTTAAGGGTTTTTATGTGGCCAGGCATAGATACAGTGTGCTCCTTGGTGCATAAAAATCCTTAAATTGTCCCTGTTTGGACAGTTCAATGCCGGATAGAATGTAATGCTTTCATTTTAGTAATTCAAATGCACTTGCCTTTTCTATGCATCATCTCTCTTTCTCTCTGGATATGTTTCTTGCATTTATTTCCATTGTCAAATATCATCACTTTGTGTTGATACCTGACGTGGGAATCAAATACAAGATCAATATATCTGGAGAGATATGGGGAGATGCTGCCGGAATTTCGGTGTAGGCATTTAAATTTGAAAATGAAAGCGTTACAATCTATTTGGTCTTGGATGGGCAACTGATTTAGTCAGTTAAATAGACATACTCATTCGTAATCTAACTTAAACACATCATGTATACGTTACCAGAGATGGCTTCCATGACACCATGCAAGAACTGGATGCGGGCAGGAAGGTTAACTGTTGAATACATGGAAGGTGTTGTAACATTTCTAAAGTACGTGAAACAAAATTCAAATGGGGAAGACTGGCACAGCTGTCCTTGTGCCAAGTGCTGTAATATACGTGGGAAGATGACATTAGAAACCATTTCCGAACACTTGGTTTTTAATGGCATAGATCAAACGTACACGACATGGTTTCTCCATGGGGAACAACGTCTTGAAACAGGTGCGAGTACATTTGTCGATAATCGTAATGAAGATGTATTGCCCAAAATGGTCGATTTGGTAAATGATGCTTTCGGTCGTTTTCAACCCATTGAGTTAGATGCATGCATGGATGAGGTTAATAATGGAGATGATATTGAAGCTCATGATGAATTAGGCGATGAGGCTCGGTATAGGAAGTTAATGGAGGATGCAAAACAACCCCTATATCCATCGTGTAAACCAGAGCATACAAAGTTGTCTGTGATAGTGGAGTTGCTGAGTATGAAGGCTAGGTTTCGTTGGTCAGACAATAGCTTTACAGAGTTATTAAACTTGCTCAAGAAAATTTTGCCCAACGAGAACTCTTTGCCAGATAGTACTTATAATGCAAAGAGGCTGATCAGTTCATTGGGTATGAACTATGAGACAATACATGCATGCCCTAACGATTGTATTTTGTACTGGAAGGACCATGTTGATAAGCAGTGTTGTCCAAAATGTGGAGCAAGCAGATGGAAATTTAATAGTGTTGTAAGGTCAACCGCCCCACATGTACCTTGTAAGGTGCTAAGGTACTTCCCATTAACACCGAGGTTAAAAAGACTTTACACTATACCAGAGATTGCAGAGAATATGATATGGCATTCAAAGTCGGCTCAAGATGATATTTACATGCGTCATCCAGTGGATTCGTCTATGTGGAAGATTGTCGATGAAAAGTATGCTGATTTTGCTGCGGAGCCACGTAACGTTCGTTTAGGACTTGCAACAGATGGATTCAATCCTTTTGGGAATATGAGCAATTCATATAGTTGCTGGCCTGTTATGATTGTTACGTATAATCTCCCGCCTCATTTATGCATGCGGAAGGAGTTTACCATGTTAACACTTTTGATCCCTGGAAAAAAAGGTCCAGGACATGACATTGACGTTTACTTGCAACCGTTGATTGTAGAGTTGCTTGAATTATGGAAAGGATCTGTAACATATGACTCGCACAGTAAGAATATGTTCACAATGAGGGCAATTTTACTATGGGCAATACATGATTTTCCAGCATATGGACATCTTTCTGGTTGTAGGACAGGAGGAAAGTACGCATGCCCTATTTGTAGTGAGGAGACAGAATCGGTTTGGCTTGAACATGGAAAGAAGTTTGCATATATGGGACATAGAAGATTCCTGCCATCAGGTCATGACTTTAGGACTGATAGAACCAGATTCAATGGGAAAGAAGAAAAAAGAAAGGCTCCGAAGCGTATGAAAGGTTCAGATGTACTACGTAAAATGAATAATATTGAAACCGTTTTCGGAAAGCAAGTGGGAAAGACTAAGAAAAAGTCTAAGGATGACCCGAACAACATTACTGCTTGGACAAAGAGATCAATCCTTTTTGACTTGCCATACTGGGAGCATTTGCCCATTCGTCACAATCTGGATGTGATGCATGTTGAGAAAAATGTCACCGAGAACCTCATTGCAACAATCATGGATACAAAAGATAAGACTAAGGATGGTTTACAAGCCCGTCAGGATCTTCAGGCTATGAAGATAAGAAAGTCTATGTGGCCTGAAGAAAGAAACGGCAGGTTATTCTTACCCAAAGCTCCTTTCACGTTGTCCACATCTGAAAGAAACATGTTTTGTCTGACACTGAGCAATTTGAAAGTCCCAAGAGGATATTGTGCAAACTGGACACATCGTGTCAATTTAGAGGATTGTCAGCTAAAGGCCCTCAAGTCACATGATTATCACATTGTGATGCAGCAATTGCTACCAGTTTTGTTGATGCACTCATTTTTAGGAAAGAAGAAGACATTGCGCACTGCCATTTGTGAAATGTCAAGATTCTTCAACGTCATATGTTCAAAAGTTATTAATCGTGAAGAGCTTCAAAATATGAAAAATAAAATAGTGGAAACATTATGTGTATTCGAAAAATATTTCCCCCCATCTTTTTTTGTTCCTATGACACACCTAGTGGTGCACTTAGCAGAGGAAGCACAACTTTGTGGACCTGTCAGATATCGGTGGATGTATCCTTTTGAGAGGTAACATTAATTATCAGAATTTATCAACTTTCTTTTTCCATTTTTTTTTAAAATTTATATCCATATCTGATTTTAATGTGTATAGGATGATGAGAACATACAAAAAGTATGTGACGAATCAAACTTATCCAGAGGGTTGTATTGCTGAACGCTACATACTGGAAGAGTCCATGATGTACTGCATGGACTACATGCCTGATAAGATGTTAGGAAGCCATAAGAGAGTGAAAAAGATATTCTATGATGAGGGTGATGATAATGCCGATAATTTCCAAATCGATAAAAAAGGAAAAAGTTATCTTCTTACTAATGTGCAATATCAACAAGCACGCAGATGGGTATTACAACATCACGCTGAAAATGCTCAATGGCTGGGGTAAGTTAACAAAAGTCTATGTTTCTATCCTTAATGTTTTTAAATTGTACCATATAAAGTAAAAAGTTTAATTCATACATTATATTATATGTGAATTGTAGGAAGTACAATGAATACATTCATGGCCAAACACGTAAGGGACAAAACAGGAGGGGCAATCCGTCGGTACAAAAAGAAGTAGACTACAATGCTTGGTTAAGGGAACAATTAGAGAATGAAGAAATGTCACAATTTAAGAGAATCGCTACTGGTCCTAGCTACGATGCCACATCATACAGTACATACTCAGTAAATGGATATGTTTTTTGCACATCAGACTCTGAAAAAAACTTGACAACACAAAACAGCGGAGTCTCTATGAAAGCCTTAACTATGTTCAGGGCGAGTGCCAGGGATAAGAACTTGGTAGAACAGGAAGCCACCTATTATGGTATCATTAGACAAATTCTTGAATTAAACTACTTCACCTTTAAGATAACATTGTTCTACTGTGATTGGGTGCATATCGAAGATACTTCAAATGGATGTTATGTAGATCCTGAAACAAATCTGATATTTCTTAACCTAGGAAGGTTTAGAAGGAATATCAAGGAAGAGGATGAGCCATTTATACATGCATCTCAGGCGGCTCAAGTCTTCTATTGCAAGGATCCGACAAGAGATGACTGGCATGTTGTATTAGATGTTCCGAAGCGACTAACAAAAGATGCATATGCATTTGAGGATCCGCTAGTGTTTGAGGCCGGGTTGACTGCAGGTTCCTCGAGCCCTTCCTTAATAGATGATCTGTATGACCCAACTAGTGAAGATATACAAGAAGGGTCATATGTAGAAATTGTATCAAGTAACCCACGTATTCAGAAGCGAAAAAGAAACTGATCAAGTTTCATATCAGGTTGAAATAAATTTAACTACTTTTACTATATTAGATTATTTTTCTTTTCATTTTTTCTAAATTCAGTAAAAACTTATGCACGTGTATAGTGTCATCTCTTTATTATGTATAGCAACATATTAAATGACTAATAATCTTAATTTTTTTTTTAGGAATTATGTCGTATGTAAGGCCTTCTAGTTCTGCCCCAGGAAGCACCACAAAGATAAAAGTTTCAATTAGTCCAGTTGGAGAGATTACTGGAGATAACAAAAATCAATTCACCTCATTTCTAGGAAATGTGGTCAGGACTCATTGTCCAATTGCATACAAAGACTGGCGGCTTGTGCCAGATTCTATCAAGGATAATGTTTGGTCAACTATTTTGGTAAGCATTTAAATACATGAGTTTTACTTTCTAATGTTTATAATATAATTGTTGTTGACTAATTGCCCTATTTAATGAAATATGTAGGCCAAATATGATGTTGACGACAGTGACAGGTGTAAAACTGCCATAATTAAGCGTGCTAATGATATGTGGAAAGACTGGAAGAACCGATTACGAGGAACTGTCCTGGATATGTATGATAATGATGGAGACAGGAAAAAAAATTGCCCTAATGGCGTAAAGCTAGAAGATTGGGTCAAATTCGTTGATTACGAATCTACAAAAGAGGCAAAGTCTCGTCGTGGAAAGGGAAAGGAATCCAGAAGCGAAATGAAGTTCCCTCACACGACTGGGCGACGGGGATCTGCTAGGACGGCAGAGTTGATTGTAAGTTTTTAATATAACTTTAATTTCTTTTAATCCAATTTAAGAATACACAATAATTAACATGATTTCTCATTGTAAATTACAGCAACAAAAAAATCCAGATACTCAAATCACAAGAACTGAATTGTTTCTGGCAACTCATACTAGATCCGATGGGTCTCTCCCTTCACAGGAGCTGAGCATCACAACGGAAAAAATAAAAGACATAGTTGCCAATGACCCGGCTTGTATACATAATGATTTAAATCATGACCCGGTTGCACAGGTTTTTCATTCATTCTCTTCACTTTGACATACTTAGCTTTCTGAACATTTTTTTGTTACTAATATACATGCATTACTAATAATGGTTGATTATCATTTAGGTTTGTGGTCTTGATAAAAGAGGACGTGTAAGGGGGTTGGGTCATATTGCAAAAACTACCATTATTGCTTCAACCCCTTACATTAATGAAATTAGAGAAGGAAAGGGTGAAATTGCTGAGGTTAAAGCATCGATAATTGTATTAAAAGAGCAAATGGAAAACAAGATCAACGAGTGCAAGGACATGATATTGACCATTGGAGAACGTTTGCTTGAAGTTCAGAATCAAATAAATACTCCAGTTCAACCAATGCAATGCTCTCCAGGCACTGCTGGTTCTCAGGTATTTTAACAATAAAAGAATAATGTACAGTTACTATTTTATCTATGAAAATAATAAAAATTATTTCTTGTAGGCATTTTTTCGATCTGGCGATACCTCAAGTCATCGTGATGAGTCAGCTCCACCTCCACCTCCACTTCTACGGGTGGAACAAATCTGTCATTTGACAGATATTTGTAGTCGAGTTGTTGCACGTGGGCGTCTAATTAGAGATAATGCAGGCATCCCTCCAGATTGCATCAAAGTTATATTGGATGTTGTTGAAGTTCCCAGTGCGAATGTGTTTGGTGACATTGAGAAGACGTTAGCCGATTGCGACGTGGGTGACGTTCTCGTTTGGCCTAGAGTGCTGACGAAAACATAGATATTAAAGGAGTTTACTTAAAACTTTTCCTAAGTCAAGAACATATTTTTGTAATTTGGTCAGGACATATGGATTGTGTTTGAGGTTATTTTGGATATTATTTGACTAAATCTTTATCTTGAATTATTTAGTAGTTTTGCTTGACTAATCTAGTGATTTGTTTCAGCTTTTCATCTTCTTATGCATGACAGAAGGTACACATATTTCTATTATGATTTATTTTAATTTTTTCTTTGCTTATGCGTAAAATGTTCTGATTTAAATATTAAGAACTACGTAGTGGCTTGATCCCAATCTTCCAAACATTGGGTACGTAGGCAGCCGTTCATACTAGACCGTATCGGTGCAGCCACAAATTTATTTATTTTTTTCCCTTCTCGTAGTGTGGATGCATTTTCGTCAGGACTACTTGGCAATAAGAGCGAGGTGGATGTAAGTTCTCGAAACCTTTAATTAATCTCAAATCATTTATATCTTTATCGCTTCATTTATATGCTGTCGTTAGGGTCAACTTGTAACTCCTAAGAACCCGCTCTGCCGTAAGACATTATGGTGCATAACGGTTCCTAACAGGTTAAGTTGCAAATTATTATTAAGAGTTGGTTGGATATATTTTATTTTTTGTAAATGTTGTTAATAGTTTGATGGATGATGAATGTATTTGTGAATGTAAATGAAAAAAAAAAACTTATTTTATATATATATATATATATATATATATATATATATATATATATATATATATATATATATATATATATATATATATATGTTATCAATGGAGGATGCCTTGTTTAGGGGGACATGAAATTTTGTAGCTTATGGTATGGTGCCCCAATATTGGTTGTATGTTACTAGTATGTAGTAGATAATACTAGGATCAATAGTAAACATTTTGTTTTGAGTGGAAGACCGAGTAAAAGAACTTGGAAGATGTACTTTTTATGCCTTTCAGCTTCAAACTGGATACCTTTTGGATAAACCAAACATCCTTTCACCACTAGTTTTCCAACTTCAGATTCATACTTTGGAATTCAGATTTAACAAATACCAACCTGGCATGTTTTGGTAGGAAATGAATAGATAGTTTAATGTTTATTTTTTCTTCTTTTAATGCGATTTGTGTGATGGACGGTTGCAAGTGTTCGGTTTATGTGATTGAATTTGCTATTTTTTTCCTTATTTTTTCATTCCAAAGTTATCTGGGATTCTTTTAGTCTAATATCATCCCTTGCACTTGCATTAAGCACTTTTGTGGACATTTTCAAGTTTTGTATCTTTTACAGCATACATGGCTGACTCCAATGGTGATGGTTATTGCAAAACTGAAGATGTTAATGCAATTGACAATCATGATTTTTTTTTTCCCCCAACTTGACAGTCATTGAAATCAACTGATTCAGGTGAGATTTTACAAGGACATTGGTAATGAACTACACATGCATTGGATTCTTTTCTTTAGTTTGATCTCCAAATTCTTGCATTTTACTACTAACAGTATTTGTTTTAGTTGCAATGCATGTTTGGGGATCTATTTATCTTTTCTTCTTTTCCATTACACCTAGAGCTCTTCCTTAGCTCTGGAATTGTTTGCCTCTCTATTTATTCATTGGTTGCTAGGATCTTTGGCATGAATCTCTCATATACATGGAATCTAAACCATGGATATCTATTTAAATGGGTACATTTTCTCCTCTCTTTTTTCCCTTTCAAATAGACTATGTGCTTGACCAAACACATAATATTTTCATATACAAATCAAGTTTCTTCATGTGGTCTCAAACAGTCAACATGCATGTGGGACCAGCCTGAATTATGGGTCAGGGCATCTATACATATAGGGTTCATCTGATGCATGGATTGTGCTAATTTTTGCACAAGGTGCTCCTCATGGTAGGCCCACGTTTTGGACAAGTTGGATGTTGCATGCACGACAGGTTAGAAGTTGTCCACTGGTTGGACAATAACCTACAGTCCAACTTAGCTGAACTTGATGCATTATCCCTGCTCATAAAAGAGTTCGAATTGTTGAGAAATAGGAATTTCCCAATTCCTACACTTTCCTTTGGTCATGTCGTTAGACTAGTGCATTAAATGCAGATTGCCTTGCACTGTTGTGTATTGATTCCAACATCTAAAGATCCTTTCAAATTGTATTGTGCTCTCCCAGTGAATGCTATGAAGTTAAGAAATGCTCTTACCTGAACCTCTAATGGCTAGGATGAATTCTAATCTTTTATTTTGTTAATTGGTTTCAGTTGATTAAACTCTTCACATTTCATGGATTTGAGCTGGTTATTTGTAATATATGAAGGGTTGACTAAACTATTCTTTTCTTGGATTGAATCTGGTTGTTTGTAATATATGTAGGAAGGGCTCAAAAGAAGGTTGAACAAGAGCAGATACTAAGTAGCCAATTCAAGGCAAGGCATAGCCAACAGTTGAAGTTCCGGGTAATTTCTTTTGTACGGGTCCTAGTTTAAGAGGGGAAAATGTTTAGTTTGTAGGGTAAGTCAATTTTTGTTGGAGTGGACCACTTGGGTCATTTCCTCTTTTATTGAATTGAGTTGTTACCAATTTTGTGAATTAGATTCTTATCAAACAGTACTGTGAATTATTTTTTGAATGACTATCAGGTGCAAGATTAAAAAAATAATAATAATAATTTATCAATATTTTGTTTTATTTACAGATATTTTAGCGACGGACCAAATCCGTCGCTAATTTGTGAACATTAACAATCAACGACGGATTTGATGTCCGTCGCTTACTCATATTAGCGACGGACCTTATCCGTCGCTAATTTCCGACCGTTGAACGACGGATTTGATGTCCGTCGCTTATTTATATTAGCGACGGATCTTATTCGTCGCTAATTTCTGACCGTTGAAAATCAACGACGGATTTGAGGTCCGTCGCTTACTCATATTAGTGACGGATCTTATCCGTCGCTAATATATTTAGTAACGACTGATTTTTTGAATTTTACCGACGGATTTTTTATTTTTTACGACGGATCTTATCCGTCGCTATGATACGACGGACGTTATCCGTCGCAGATTAAACGACGGATTTTATCCGTCGAAAAAAAAAAACGACCCAGTAAACAGCGACGGACCCAGCGACGGTCGAAATCCGTCGTTTATTTGGTTTTACGACGGATTTGGTCCGTCGCAAATTGGTGATTTTGGCGTAGTGGAGAAGCTGCCGATCTTGTGGCTCAAGATTATGTGCATTTATTATTTCTCTTGTGTAAATTATATAATTCTTGTATTTGTTATTACAGAGACATTGGTTTGTATAAGTCATTATGGGCAGCCGCTTGTATATTCTGAATGTAATACAAATTTTTCTTTATATTTGATTTGTCTATCATTCGCTAAATTGCTTACTTTGAAAAGGTAAAAAATATATTTGAATTTGACTATCTTTAAAGGTTAACACTCGGGTTTTTGGAGAACGAGTCATATACTTGGGTTTCGAAAACTCGGATCGTTACATTTAATCCCCCATTATTTTATGTGGTGGGGTCCACTCGAGCTTTGGATCTATCTCACTCATTGCTCGTGCCCTAAAATGATCTATCTAAATGGATGGACAGTTTGGATACATAACATACATTATAGTAGTGCCCACAGAGCTTGATGACGTCACTTGCGTAGCGAGTCTCGCTACTCAACCAATTAGTAGCTAATATGTGTCCTAAAATTTGAATCTATATCCTTTTCTAACTCCCTAGTCATTATTATTATTTTTTTTGTTAGAATAAAGATGCTCCTCTGTTAGTCATTTTCTCTTACAGTGTTAACTTTTTGTGCAAGTTGAGATGGTCTCTTAAGAATGAGATATAGGCCTCACTAAATCAATGATTAGGGCCACTTATCGGCCAATCTAATCCTTTCACTTCAATCGAAAAATTGTGAATCCATAGTAGGACCATTTATATTTAAAAAAAAAATGAAGTTGTATGTAGCATACAACTGCATTACATTGTAAGTTAATTCCAAACTGTTTTTTTCAGTGTGATCCATCTATGATAAGTTTTACCCTCAAACTTGGGCAGATGGCATGAAATTAAAACCCATTTCATATGGATGGCTTTGATATGCTACAAGACAATCTAGTGGGCCTCACAGAAAATATGGGATGGGGTTCAATAGGTAAGTCCATTGCACATGAAGGCCATTTAATCTTTTTTCTCTTTTTTTCTTTATTTTCTCACAGAAATCGACCATTTTGGACATTAGGACTGTTGCCACCTCCGTGGCACCCACTTCGATGAGCATCTGATGTTATTCCCTCCATTCTGACAAGCTTTTGAGTATTTTTTTTTTTTTAAAATATTTCTAACTACACTTTGACGTAAAAGTTATAACGTCCAAAGGTAGGTTTAAGTTAAGATAATAGTGACTTTTGTGTATTTTTTTTTATAGACATCAATGGTGGGAGTTTGTGAAAGAGATGAGGGAGTCATGACCATTTTCGTCGAATCGACGATTCATAGTGTGAATCAATGATCTGTAATCTTTAATGAACTTTGGGCTCACTTTTAGGTAATCGAATAGTGTCCAAATGAGAAGATTCTATAACAATTTGAAAGTTCTAAGTTCATCAAATTATCTTTCCAACGAGTACAAGATCACCCAAATCAGACATATAACGAGGAAGTTATGACCATTTTTGTGAGATCGGCGATTCATGATATGTATCGGTGATCCATAGTGAGTATCGATAATCTACAATGAATATCGGCGATCCACAATTAATATCGGCGGTCCTCATTGAATATTTGTGATCCATAATTGATATTGTCAATCCTCACTGAATATCGGCAATCTATAGTGAATATCGACGATCTATAGTTAATATTGGTGATCCTCATTGAATATCGACAATCCACATTAAATATCGGTGATTCATATTTAATATCGGCAATCCTTATTGAATATTGACAATCCACAATGATTTTCAACTATCCACTACGAATATCGACAATCCACCATATAACATTCATCTATTATAATATTCTTCCATCTAAACATTCATCTATTATAACATTATTTCATTTTGACATTCATCCATTACAAAATTCATCTATTTCACAAATTTCTACCATTCGAACCTAACAAAAAAAGTATTTATAAAAGAAACCATCATACCCTCCTCATTTCACAAACTCCCACCATTGATACTCATTAAAATAGTAATAAAAAAAAACACAAAAGTCATTATCATCCTAACCAAAACCTAAATTTAACCGTCATAGCTTTTACGTCGAAAGTGTGGCCGGAAATATTCAAACAAATACTACCAAGCTCACTAGAATGGAGGGAATGACGTTGGATATACACCGGAAGCTCGTCAGAGTGGGTGCCACGGAGGTGGCATTAGTTTTTGTAATGACCCTGAAAATTTTGTGCTAATCTTTCCTTAGTAGCTTTTGGGGTAATTAGCGCTATACTCGATTGCTTGTGAAATCTGCATCAATCACTTTAAATTGTATCTGCATGACTCAAAACTTGCAGATTAGTTAGCGCTATGTTACTCTGAAATCTGGGATCCATCGCTATAGCCAGTTGCTTTTGGAAATTTTTGGAAGTTCTGGATCGGACCTGGACCGCGCGTCGAAAGTCCAGTAGCGATGATCTTAGGCTGTTGCGGTCACCATGTTGGGCTTGACCATCACCTCGAAAATCAAGTCCAGATGGTGTTCTGGGTCGATTTGATTGAGTTCGGAGTGAAGAGTCTGAGAACGGTTGGAAATTTAATAAGATTTTGTGAAATCTGAGTCGTGTCGCTTGCGCGACGATTTTAAGCAATCTGATCGTTGTATTCTGACCCAATTTCATCCTCTGATCAGGGAAGGTGGCCCAGGCATGTCCTTGTGCTTGTGGACCTGATCGAGATTTAGTGACCGTTGAATTGAGTGTGGTCCGCCACGGCTGATCTGAAGATCCGGTTGGTACGAAAACTTAGCTTGACCTAGATCCATGGTGTAATCTAAATGATGTAATCTAATACTTGTAATTTTGATTGTAACACTTGTCAGAACGACCTGGTATATATATGTACTTCAAGGATTTGCACTTGTACACATATATTTCTATAAGTCTTCCGCTTGCTTTCTTCACTTATCCCTGAATTATATTTGCTATTTAGCTTAATCTATTCCATGTTTTATGCACTAATACAGACAACATACATCCATCATTAAATATGTTGCATAAGTGATGTTTTGGAACTCGGGAGCTGAGTTATGCTCGACCCCCGAATTTCAGGGCGTTACAGTTTTAATGGCCAAAATGATCCTCTCCTGTGGAAAAAAAAAGAGGAAGAAAGAAAAAGAAAAGGCTAAATGGGTTTCTCGTGTAAGAGACCCATCTATTGAACCTATCCTACATCTTGTATGAGACCCATCAGATCATCTTGTAGTAGATTTAAACTGTCCACATTAAAGGAATTTTAATTTCATTCCATCTACCTAAGTTTGAAGGCAAAACTTATCACGAATAAACTACATCGAAGGAAACAATTCAGAATTAACTTACAACGTTAATGTAGTTGTGGGCCACAGATAGTTTCTATTTTTTAAATGACTTTACTGTGGGTTTGTGACTGTCTGATTAAAGTGAATGGATCAAATCGCCCGAGTGGTGGCTCCAATTGTTAATTTAATGAAGCCCACACCCCATTGTCAAAAGGCCCTCTCAACTTGCGTGAAAAGTTATCATTATACGAAGGAATGGCCAGCCCAGAGGCATTTTTGTCCGAAAAAGCAAAAAACGACCCATGGCTTAAAAAGATATGGCTTTGAAATTATGATGCCAACACCTATATTACATAATTTATGGGTATTTTAATTAATAGTTGAGGGGTTAGTGGATTAGGTGTAGCCGCCGGCCTCACCTAAGATGGTGCTGCCCTTATAGTGGGGCCCACCTCAATGTGTGTATTCTATATCTAGGTTGTGCACCCATTTTCCCTTATCATTTTAGGGTATGAGTCTACGAAGGAAGAAGAATTCAGATCCCAGGTGAACCATTCTATAAGAAACCACTAAAATTTTCCTAAGGCACGTCGTAATATTTTATTATGTTTATTTTTCATCCAACCCATTTCTAAGATTTTTTTATTTTTTTATTTTTTTTAAATTTTATCAAAAAACAAACAAACAAACTGGATGAAGTGAAAGAACAAATATCAGCTTTATCTAAAACTTTTGTGGACTACAACAAATTTTTAATGGTCAATTCCATTGATTCCTTCTGTATGATCCACTTGACAGTTGAATCTGATTCATTTTTTGGTATCTTACCCAAAAATAATTTTTCAAAACAGATGGATGACATACATATCGAAAACATACGTGGGCCCCGTAGTAAGGGCCACACCATCGTGGGTCAGGACCCACCTAATCCGTTCCCATTAAAGCGCACATGGGCTCAACACTGAAGCCAATTGCGTGGTGCGGCAAAGTTCTGTGGGCTCACCATGATATATGTGTTATATCCACACCCTCTATGTATTTTGCCACATTATTATAGGGCATGATTAAAAAAAATGAGGTAGATCCAAACCTCAAATGGACACCATGAAAAGTAATAGGGCTGATAGTCGGGCGAGTTGGTGCTCAACCCTAGCCCAACCTAAGGTTACCATACCTCAACCCTAACCCAACCCAATCCAACCTTGGGTTGGGAATTCTCAACCCAAGCCCAACCCAAGCGGGCTCGGTTGGGTTAGTCAGGTGGATATATGCTAATATTTTCATCATTACATTAGTCTATTATATTTCAATACACATATTAGTTTTTGTATCTATGATTTTATTAATTATATATGTAGTTATTTATCATAAAAAACTTCATTTTTTTCTAAACAAACAAGCTAAAATATAGGACAACTACTCCTTTAGAAGTCGTGTTGTGTAGCACGCAATCTATTTGGGGGAGAGATGTTGCATAGCACGCCGACAATGCAGTGAACTGAGATCCAGTCTCTGGTCTCACCCATAAACGATAAACAAGAAGAAATATAATTTATATATACAATCAAAGCACACCAAACAAACCACAAGATAGAATATATGTGGAAAAACCCCAACAAAGGTAAAAAACCACGGGTGCGAACTTCCACTATGAAGAAAACGAAATTACAAACAATATACTAACCTTTTCCCATTGGATGTATAGAAAAAAACCTTTACATATACCTTAAAATACTTTAGAATAGCCCCAGGGACCTCTATTTATAGTTTATGCAACTTTCCTTCTGCACTCTTACGAAACTGCCTTAAATTTACGCAGTCCGCACCAAATTCACACAAAATCTGCATAACCTCGACTAGTTGAGAGAGGTCCTCGACCGGTCGAGCAGGCTACTCGACCAGTCGAGCATGGGCCTCGACTGGTCGAGCATCTCGAACCAAAAATAACTTTTGCTTGCTGGACTTTGAGTCGAACGAGCCCCCGAGCAGCCCACTCGACTGGTCGAGTAGCACTATCCAGATGTGGCTCCATATCTCAACAAGAGAAATCCAGCGTATCTTGTTGGCTTGAGTCATCAGAAATGATGTGGACCAATGAAACCCGATGGCACTGAATTTTCCTATGCTTTCAACATAGACAATCCACACTCAATTATAATTTATGAGTAACTTATATATTGAACAGGTTTGCGTTGGTTCAGGCAACCCAAGACTTCAACCTGAGCCTGACCCAAGTTTTATCGGGTTGGTGATTGTATAGCCCAAACCTGAGACCGGACTCTATACATCCTACCCAAGCCTAACCAAATGTCAAGTTGGTCACGGGACAGACGGGTTGAACCCGCCAACTTTCAACCCTGAAAAGCTATATGGACTGACGCCCAACATCAAAACTTTCCTAAGGTTACTAATATGTTTATATGCCATCCAATCTGTTCATAAGGTCACACATCCTGAGGTTTGAACCTGCATCATTTTTGGGTTGATTCCTTAAAATTATCTCACAAAATGGATGGACGGTGTGGATATAACACATACATCGTAGTGGTGCCACATAAATTTGCCACGGCACAAAACGACCAGCAAAACACCCAAACAGCACATGCGGCGAACTTGGATAAGATCCAGACTGTTCATCCGACGAGCCCTTCCCACGAATGATCTAACGATAGGATTACTGCGAACCATCAGCCTTCCAGTGCTCTGTGTATAGGCCACCAGTAGAAAATTTCCAATAGTGCGATTTCTGAGCTATGATCTTCAGTGAGCGGGCCCACCTAATCAACGATCCAGATCATATTCACATGTGTACTTATCAGGTCTTGGTCGTAGGACCGTAAAGTGCATGTGCTCCCATGCAGTATGGAAAATCAAATCCAGATTTTTAGGCTTTGAAACGTTATAGAGGTGACGAACAGCCACGTGATGCACGTGTGCAAGAAAAACGAGGGGAGTGAATAAACTGGTTTCAAAGCTTTCATGATTAACACGTGCGCTCTGCATAAGTGCTAAAATTTTCGCGGGTGTTTTCAAGGTTGTCGGTCTCCGTAGCAACCCCTCCGGTAACGAAGCATAGGTTTGGTATAATTCTAAGGTGTGTATATATATATATATATATTATTTTTTTTCTTTTGGTTTGTGCAAACGCCTGTCGTTTAAGTTATTTTTCTTAAAACGCATGCTTTCATATCGTATCCACTCCTTCCATCCAATTTAGCAGATAATTTTAGGGCTTGATCCCATAAATGAATCATATCCAAAGATCAAATGGATTACACCACCGGAAACAGTGTGAATTGAACGTCTACCATTCAAAAATTCTTGAGGGCCACTGAAGTTTTGGATCAATCTTATATTTGTGTTTTCCCTTCATTCATGTTGTTTTTAAAAATAAAAATAAAAAAATTCTTATGAACAGGTTGGATGACAAATAAACATTATCGTGGCGCCTAGAAAGGTTTCATAGGTGGAAATCATTATTCTTATTGTTTTCAGTGGTATGGTTCACTTGAGATTTATATATGCTTTAATTTTAGTTTCAACTCCTTAAATAAGCTAGAAAAACATATGAAGAGCGTGGATAAACCACATAAATTCTCAATGGGCCCAACAAAGTTTACTTAGGAGGCAATCCAATTTCCTCGTAGGGACATTTACCGCGTGGGATAAAATTGCATTTGGTATGTGTAACTTCTATCCGAAATTCGGGGAGGTTGGGATTATGTGGGATGGAATGCTGTGTAGTCTCCCACATATTTTTGTGATTTTTATAAACTAGCATGTTCCCCATCAATGTGAAATTCAGCAAAAGGCTGTGCTATATCCATACCATCCGTTCATTTTTCAAGATCATTTGAAGGCACAATTACAAAAATTAAGTAAATCTAAAGCTCAAGTGGACGACATTATAGAAACTAATGAGGATTGAAGGCCAACCATTGAAAAATTCTTAACATATATGGAAGTTTTGGATCAAGCTATTATTTGTATTTTCCCTTTATCTAGGCTGCATGACCTTGTGAACAGGTTGGATGGAAAATAAACATCACGGTGGACCCTAGGAAAGTTTCAACGGCATGTGTCATTGTCCCCACTATGGTGTGGTCCATGTAAGCTTTGAATCTATCTCATATTTGGGCCCCATGCAATAAAATGACCTCACAAAATGAATAAATGGTGCATAAATAAGACACATCACGGCGGGTCCACAACAGTTGTTAATGTCATCACAACAATAGAAAAGTCAGTTGCACGTGATTTCTCCCAGCAATGTACTTCATGAGATGGTGGGTTTTGATTGCATCCATGGCTTAATCCAAACATGATATACAATCGAATATAATGTCCTCTGAAGTCAGGAGTTTTAAGACAATCCCTGAAAGTGGATAATCATTGCACTAAAGCAATTTTCACCCTGATCCATAGCTCAAAGCGGTACACTGAGTGAAAGATACCTAGTTTCAACACAAAGGTCTTAGTATTAATTCCTGGTAGGGGTGGCTAACAGTGAAGTGTGAACTGACAGTGGGGTATACTAACAAGCTAACAAATAAACAAAAAAAATAATAATAATACAATAAAAAAAAAAAAAAAAATTCAGTTAAATTCAAGCGCCTAATACACCCTACGAATTTCGGGCGTTGGACATCCGAACGCTTGACATGATATGCGGTTTTGGTTATTTAATGAAAAGATAAAACTACCCTTCATTCATGTTCGGTCCTGTCAACATCTGGAGGTCAGAGGCTAGGTGGGGCTAACCATGGTGTTTGTGAGAAATCCACCCCATCCATTTGTTTTTCTGGATCATGTCAGGGTATTGAACAAAAATTGAAGGAGAGAGGGGAGTGGATTAGGTGTGGCCATCACTGTATAGCCACCTTGTCTGGTTCTATCGTTTTATGGCATGGTCCCATAAATGAAGTAGATCCAAGTCTTGAGTGGACCAAAATACAAAAAATATACATGAAAATAGTGGTGATTGAACACTTAAAACTTCTTGTGGGCCACAAAAACTTCTTGTTTTCAATCGTGTAGCCCAGTTAAGTATTCGGATAATACAGTTCCGTGTGACCTTATCAACAAGTTCATATTGCAAATAAATATTAGCCCTAGGTAGTTTCTAATGGCAGGCATCGAATCACTAACATTTCCTATGGTGCAACCCGCCTGAGATATGGATCTGCTTTATTATCATTATTATTATTATTATTTTAATCCTATGCTCTCAAATGAGCTGGGAAAATAGATGGACGACACCCCCACCTAATTCGCTCCCTAGATGAAGATGGGATGTGTCTTAGGTCAGAAGCTAGGTGGGGCCCACCATGATGTTTGTGAAAAATACTTTTTCATATGTTTTGCCTTATCATTTCGGGGCAACGGTAAAAAAAATAATAGTGGAGATTGTACGCCCAACATTGAAACATTCATGAGGCTACACAAGCTTTGTATTAGACTATTATTTTTTATTCGATTTTGTAACGCCCCAGATTTCCTAACCCATGTTTTAGTGCTCGTTTTTCAAAATCCTGAGTGCTAACTTTAAAGTTTAAAGTCTTAAGTCAAACATTCTTATCAACATTAAGAGTTAGACAACAAATGTTAGCAAAGCAAATTATGAATTGAGTAAAAGATTTCAATACAACCTCATACCAAAAATCCAAATCTGGTGCCCAAAAAGGAGTTATACAAATCAAATACCAAAAGTTTACTAAAAGCATAAACGGAAATCTACCAACTAATAATGGAGCCTAATATGCTCCACTATAACCTCGCCTAGTTCCTCAACTACTTGATCATTTCCAGCAACCAGGTGAACACCATCGGCTTGCTCTACACCTACATATTAGATACTCGATCCTTTGTGTGTATGTTAGTTTGTTAGAATTTTACAAATCAAGTATAGTTCGTAAGACATAAAGAGATATATTCAACAAAAATAAAAATAAAAAATTCTAACTAAATACAAAGAATATAGCAAGTTAACACAATTCCACCATCAAGAAAATGTGGTAGAAAACATTGTACGTGTGAACATAGTAATATAATAAGATAATTAACTCATGACCTTCAACTTTACCTGAAAATCATGTTGTATGTGAACTTTGCAAGTTGACTAGAAATCAACAAGTGAAACTTCAATGTCACCAAGAAATTGTGTAGAGCTCTGCAAGATGAATAGAATCAATAAGAACTACGGCTTCACCCGAAAATCACAATACAAGTGAACTTGTGAATGGAAAATTAACATGCAAACTCCGATGTCACCCAGAAATCATATAGAACTCTGTCTGATTACTCATAAATCAATGAATTCTCATATAACTCACTATTGTACCAAATAATGACCCATACCATTCAAAATTAATCTTCCAAGGGACAATTTATACAAATTCATCACACATTACAAAGTAGTTTAATCCATATCCAAACTCCAATAATCATTCTCTCAATATAATTCATCCTAAAATATTGTTTCACAAATGATTCATTTAATAAGACAATTATTCGCAATGATCTCATAATATAAAGAGCATTCAAATACCATAGCACTAAAGATATAATATCATGTGGCACAATTCATGATTTAGCCAAATCTAACAAATTAAAGTCTCAATCACATGCGGCAACCATTTAATTGATTAATCAAAGTTCAACTAGGCTACACTAGAGACTTCATATGGTAACATTTTACAAACAAGCTTGCTAGAATTTAGGATACATATAAGAGAATCCATTAAAGAGTTAATTTCGAAAGATTTACATACTAATATAAAGTAATATATAAATGAAAAAATTCAGGAGATTCTTAATATAAGGAAATAAAATGACACAATGTAAGAAATGACATTTTACTAATCTATAAAAAGATTAATGAATTTGAGCGGAAAGCTTAAAAAGGAAACCTCACATTTAAATTGGATTGAAATGAATTCAACTTGAATTATCTAAACTTGTACAATCCAGCTCGTTGAGAACTCAAGTTCACAGCATCACTTGGAATCAATCCACTAGAGAACTCAAACTCGCCATCTCCATAAGATCTTTAAGTGCTGCAGAACAATAAAGGACCAAAATAGATCTCTCAAACTAACGGACACAGAAATAACTACTAAGTTATTTTAGTAGCAAGACAATGGATTGAAATAGTAGTCCACTCGCAATAACTCAGATTCAAATAAAGTTCTCTTGAAGTTGATCGGCTATAAGAGAAGATTGATCAATCTTTGATCCCAACACAACTCGCTGAACTAGAACTCGATAAAAGAACACCTGAATTGGCTCAATAGTTCACTAAGTCAACTTGCTTAGACTCAACAACTACACTTCTATTCTCGCAATTCTTCTTATTCCTCTCTCTCTCTCTCTCTCTCTCTCTCTGTCCCCCTTCATCCTTTCTTTTCTTCTACTTTCAAACACAAAACCAAATACATATCTAGCCCAGAACCAAATCTAGAAAACTCACGACTTAGTGAGTCACACTCCTCTTTTTCTTTCCTTTTCATTTCTTATTCTTCTTTTATTTTCTATCTTTTTTTTTTTTTTGAAACGTCTAGCCCCATATCTGGACCCAAATCTAATTTTGAAACGGCTTGGCTTGGTGAGTCACCTCACACAAACATACTCGAACCCACAGTACCCATCTTCATCCTCTCCTTCTTCTCCCTTCTTGGATTAGCACCCGAACCAAACTTGAACCCGATCAATTTAGTGAGTTGCTGAACCCTAGGTGTCTTGAACCTAACCTTAGAGCTATTCGACTCAGTGGGTTAGAGCAGTTCATCGACTCAACTCGACCCGGCTGCATTCCCGAGTGTAATAGTAGCTTCGACTTGGCTTTTACACTTTCTTCCTCTTCTTTCTTGTTCTTCTTCTCCTCTCTTTCTTCCTTCATAGCCAGAGGAGTCTCTAGACAGAGTGTAACACCCCGAACTTTTCAATACTCGAGTATTGAAAGTTCTCGAGTGTTACCATGAAATTTAATTTAATATATACAGGTGTATATCATTAATTTAGCATATCCTAACCTTACATCTATTCTCTAACCTGAATCTGATCGTTGATAATAATCTTCATCCGTAGATCAAGTCATCTGATCGTTGATTTTTAAGACACGATCATCATATATTCAAATATTCTCACTTGTCTATAATAACCAACCATTCAGTCGACTATTCACCGCTAGGTAAAGATATCAAATCGTCCACTTTGAGTTTGGACCACCCGATCATGGAAACCAACTACTTGATATCTACATATGCTCGTACATGTATTGAATCGAGATGTTGATCCATTCATCTTGTTCACCACTTACGAATATTCTTAACCCACCATCAAAATTATAATATGAGGAACTTACATATGTGAACAAGCCACTTAAATTTAATGGTATACATGTCCCACCTCTTGATCACTCCAAAAACCTACTTTGTTTTAATCCATTTATGAAATTGACCATACATCTACCTACATACATGGTCAAGATACTAACCATCAAGTTTTACTAATTTTTAACATATCATCTGACCATCCATTATGTGGTTTAGTATATATAACATCCCTTAATTAATAATAATTTTAACTTATTTGGTGAATGACTCTTTATTCATAATGATTTAAATATAATTTAGTTTATAATAATTGCTTAGAAAAGTGCCTATAACCATGTAGAACCATTAGATTTCCCAAAACTCTTAGATCAGTAATAATTACGAAAATGTCATTAACCTAGGCCTTTGAATTTTAGATCCCAGGGTTTTCATGACCCATTTGATGTAAAAATTTGTCTCATGTCTATCTATCATAAATTAACCATACAAATCGAATTTCAACCATTAGGTCATAATGTAAGTGGTCCAATTGGCAAATTAGCCCCTTAAACCTTAGTTTTGGTGTTCATCAAGTAAAGAAAGTTGGTAAGTAATTGTAGTAGGATATTTCCCTTCATATGAACGACTTGGATTACCCATCATATGGACTGAGTGTGAAATGTGAGAACAACACCTCAGTAAGCTTTTCCTTAGTCGTGAAGTAATCCGTTTTAGGCTTATTAACTTTTTTTAAAATCCAAACCTCATATTTTACCCACTTTCCACCATCAATCAAAACTAAAATTTGAACTACAATTTGGCCTTATATAACTACAAGATCATATAAAATTTAGACCCTAATCTATTATCCTATACCATTGAAGGTTGCCCGCTTTAGAGCTAATTCCTTCCTTTTAGCGCAAAATGTGAAATTTTAGATTTAGAATTTTTCCACCAACGATCAACCACCAAGTATTTTCCAATCATTTGAATATATCGACTACACATTTATCTCAAAATTAGGCTCTGATCATCAAGCATGGACCGTTAATTGAGATCAGGTCCATTTTGACACCCGTTATGAGAATTTTTAAGATAAGCTAATTTAAATTTCGAATCACCAAGAAAATTATCTATCCTGGCCCTATTCGATGACCTCGTTATAATGAATAAATTAGATTTAAAGAAAGATCACCAGAAGAGTTAACTTGGAGAAACCCAATTCAAGCGAGATGAGAAATCCTTTAAAAAAGGGGGTGTGCATCCAGGCCCACCACCTTCTCATGTCCATGGAAGAGAGAGAGAGAGAGAGAGAGAGAGAGAGAGAGAGAGAGAGAGAGAGAGGTCCAAGCTTAGACACCCTTCCCTTTTCTTCCTTCCCCACACGTGTGTTGTCTCTCTCTTGCTCGAACGACATTATGGTTCATGTAGAAGCTTTTCTACATTGAGATCTATCTAGGGTTTACTCTTAAGGATAAGATGAGGGATTTCTTTAAGCTTACACTAATTTGAGTTGATTTATACATAATTTATCTTATGTTTTCATATTTCATTTTACTACGATTTCCATGCCATTGATTGATTGACCGTTATGAATATTTATCCTTACGAAAATTATGATTAAAGTATAATTTTACTTATGTGTGATATTTATGATTTCATGTGGGGTGGGGATATAAGCCTTGCCCTTTGTTGATTTTGAGAGCGATGCATGTTTCCACTCTATATTGAGTTGGCTTTTGCTCATCTCCCCTTATTTTTGTTGAGTTAGTTTAATTTTACTCTTCTCTTTTATTAGGTTAACCTTGTACTACCTCCCTTTATAGCTTGGGCGTGTGTTTTGAAATTTCAAAACTCCCATGGTTCAATTTATTTCTCTATTGATGCAAGTGATGTGTTAAAGGTCTCACATATAGTGATTCAGATATTTTATTTTGGATGTAATGCACTCTGGGTAGTAACCCTCTTGCTCGACATGTAATTTCATGGGTTTGGGTAGTAGTGTACAATTGATATAAGTAAACCGCCATGTGTGTTACATCACTTCTAGGATTGGATGTTGCAAATAGTCGCTCCTTGAACAAATCGTGTCACATAAATCTTCCGATTATGTGTTGTGCCGTTGTGTGTTGTGCCGCCTCGAGGTGTTCATATAAATCCACGGTAGCATTGGACACACCGATGAATCTCCGTAGTATGGGATGCGGGGCAAGACAGGTTTTTTATGAATTATATTCCACACTGGATGATCACTACGTATGATGAACATCATACACTATGCTAGGCATGCATTCATGTAGATTAGTTGCGCATACTGATACCACTCGTAGTAGTGGAGTACGAGATGTATCGGAACCCTTACATTACTTTTATGAATATCTTGAATTATTATTAATCTTAAAGGATAATCATCA
The DNA here is from genome assembly GCF_029962835.1 of Magnolia sinica. Lineage (NCBI taxonomy): Eukaryota > Viridiplantae > Streptophyta > Magnoliopsida > Magnoliales > Magnoliaceae > Magnolia > Magnolia sinica. The sequence goes on along the minus strand of NC_080577.1, from coordinate 43,841,235 downwards.
CTATGAGTAGGGCATTGACCCTCTCCAACCATACAGATGTTGGAGGTTAAGTGCAGATTAAAGATACAAATGATGAACGCTTTATGGAAGATTATTTTGAATAAAGAAGAATGATAGCACTACATTTGGCTTTATTTAATTTCTGTTGAAAAACTTTAAATAATGTAATAATCTCTCACTTGAAAGGGCATTAGATAGTTAGTTGATTTTAAACTTTGAAGGAATAAGAAGTACAATTAATTTTATTATCGTGAATGGTTGCCTTTGTGAATGTAAGTGAATGTGATCTAAATGAAAAAAATAAGGTTCGATTTTGAAGTATCCAATTATTACATTATTGACATTCAGAATTCTCGGGCACGAGTATGTACTTGGGCTGCGAAAATTTGGGGCATTATAGAGATACTATGTGACTTAGCTTGACTCAAGCTACTGATACAATAACCTAACATGAGACATGATCCAAGTCAATTGGTGCAGTAGAGGGAGAAACGACACACACACACACACACACACACACACTCTCTCTCTCTCTCTCTCCCTCTCTCTCTCTCTCTTATTTTCAATTTCTGAAAACAGGGTGCCCTAATGAAAGAAAGCTTATATAGCCTCTCCTAATCTAATTCTAGAGCCTTTAAACCTAACTAATCAAAGGTTAATCCACACAAATTCTGAATTCTACGATGTAATAACTTATGATTACCACTAATCGTGCTAGCATGGCTTTAATCCACCAAAACAGATGAACTTCCAATGTTAGGGTCCACCTATTGGATGCCTCAGATCATTATTTCAGGCCCACACACCGAAAGTGTGATTTTCGTTTAATTGAGGAAGAAGGTGGACCCGTTCATGGTGGGTTTCCACTAGATGATTTATCTTCCAATCTGAAATGCATCGAAGTTCTAATTTATCCAGTTGGATGATTGAGCAGTTGAAACATCATGCATATATCAAAATAGATTCTGAACTTTCATCGGATTGGTTCCCTCATAAAGCATCTATGTAATGATCGCGGAGAATTCAAAGCATCTATCGTGCTCGGAGTCAATGATAGATCAATGGATTTTACAGATCATAGAATTGCAAATCATGTAAGAACATATCAAAAGCTTTCCTAAGCATCCAAAGTGCCTGGAGTCGACAATGGATAAAAGTAAACTAAAAATACTTCTTCATTCAAATTAAAATCCATGAATTGTTCAACATATAGATCAAATAACTTGAATCAAAGTAAAATAAACATCAAAACGAATTACAAGCTTCACCTCTTAGCTTTAACTAAGAGATTAGCCAACCATAGACATGATTGAACTAGAACTCTTAAAGAAAATCATAAAAATTAACTAGAACTAAAGTATTGGAGATGAAGTGCTCTTTAAAGCACCACGACTCCTTACTCTAGTCATTCTACCCTAATTCGTACATAGAAACTCCTAAAACATCCATTTAAATAGACTTGATTGGCATTAACTTTAAAACATCCTCAATTTTATGTAGCTATTACAGCTTCGATGGCATCGAAGTCCCATCGAAGAGTTCGAGTCGAATTGAGAAACTGCCTAGCAACCATCTTTTGAATCGATGTGATCTCTTGATGTCATTGCACGTCTTTCGATGGCATCAAACCAAGCTTTGATGGCATCAAACACCTCCTTGATAGCATCGAAGAATGCTCTAAAGTGTCCAACAACCAAAACTATAAATTCATGATTTTAATGATGAGATCGGACTAGCTTCGATGGCATCGAATACTCCTTCGATGGCATCAAACACTCATTTGATGGAATCGAAGGGTGCTCAAATATATCCAGTAAGAAAATTGAATTTTTTTTATTTTTGCTATGGGATCGAACTACTTCGATTTCATCGAACACTTACTTCGATGGCATTGAAGGTGTCATCGATGGCATCAAATTGTTGAGTTCAGCACTTTTGAGTTTCTGCACTTTGCAACTTTGATTTTCTTTATTCTTCACTTAGTTTCCTTGGATCTTGGACTCTTAAATTCTTCAATCTTGACCTCCATAGATGGAATCCTCACTTTGGTATATCTTTGAGTATTAAATCCATGCTTTTAAGCATCCTTTTCTCCTTAGCTCTCAAAATCACCGTGTAAGAAAACATCTATAATTAGATGATTAAGTGCATCCATGTTTATAAAACCAATGCATAACAAGGGGGAAATATGCAACATTTCATACTTAACAAGTACTCCCCTAACCATTGAATCAATCAGTGATCCCTCCAAGGGCGCCAATCTAAAAAAAAAGCCAATTTAAATAACATTTGGCACCTTGAACTAGGTCAGCATCAGTCGTGGTTCGCAATGCCGGAGTACTCAGGCTCCCTTAGAACCCAACAATCTAAAAAAAAAAAATCTTCAAGAACCATATAGCATTTTGATTTCTTAAAATTTTCAAAAACCAAAAAGCCTTTCAATTCCTGTATTCAATACTATGCCTAGTTCCTTTGAAGTGTCGTATGAGTTCGAAGTTGACTTCGACATTGAGTTAGACTTCGAACTAATGGGTCTGAACGAAGTCTAGGGTGGGGAAGATGATGATCCGGCTCCCGAACTTGAGGATATCCTCAAAAATTCAAAACTAAAGCCAATGTCATAGTCGACGACTTCGAGGTAGTAAACTTAAGAACTCCCGAAGTACCTAGGGAAGTACGCATTAGGAAATCCTTGCCACCAGAATTCAAGTAGAAAATAGTAGAATTCCTGACCCTAAGACTATCCAACTTTGCGTTCTCATATGAAGACATGCTAGGGCTTGATGAAGAGCTCGTCGTACATTATCTGCCAATGAAGCCAGAGATGAAGCCAGTAAAGCAGAAGCTTAGAAGAATGAAGCTAGAATGGGCCCTAAAAGTTCACGAAGAAGTCATCAAACAATACAATGCGAGATTCTTGGTAGTCTTTAACTACCTTAAATGACTTGCTAACATCGTGCCAATACCAAAGAAGTATGGCGAGGTCTTGATGTGCATCGACTTCCCCTTGCCACACGTCGACACTCTGGTTAAAAATACTAAAGGACACAAGATGTTCTCATTCATAGACGATTTCTCAAGGTATAATCAAATCAATATGGCCATCGAAGATTATAAGAAGATTTCGTTTATCACACCATGGGGAACATTTTGCTACATGGTTATGTCATTCAGTCTGAAGAATGTAAGAGCTACATATCAGTGAGCAATGGCAGCATTGTTCCATGACATGATGAACAAGGAAATGGAGGTATACATAGATGGCATGATCGTTAAATCCCGCACAATTGAAGGAACTTTGAAGACTTGAAGAAGTTCTTCGATAGGTTAGAGAAGTATAAGCTCTGACTTAACCTTAAAAAATCATCTTTGGTGAAACTAGAGGGAAACTTCTTGGCTTCATGGTTAGTAAGGAAGGCACCAGGGTCAACGCAACAAAGACAAGAGCCATCATTAAGATGCCACCTCCAAGAACAAAAAAGGAAAATCATGACTTCCTTGGTGGAATTCAATACATCAGCCGGTTTATTGCTCAACTCACCCCTATCTGTGACCCAATATTCAAGCTCCTTCAGAAGAATTTTCCTAAGGAATGGAATGATGATTGTCAAGCCCCCTTCGATCATATCAAAATGTATCTCATAAATCTTCTAGTTCTAGTACAACTAATTCTTGGATGACCTTTACTATTGTACATCTCAATAGTAATGGATGCCATCGGCTGCGTCTTCTGCTAACACAATCAAACAGGAAGGAAGGAACAAGCAATATATTATCTAAGTCACAAGTTCACCAGTTATGAGACCAGATATTTAACACTCAAGAAGACATGTCTGGCCTTAGTTTGGGTAACTCAACAACTTTGACAATACATTATTGCATATCCTATCATTCTCCTCGCTCGCATGGATCTGATCAAATACCTTTTCGAGAGGCCGTCACTAACTGGAAGGATAGCCAAATGGCAGCTACTTCTATCTAAGTTTGACACCACTTATTTCACTTATAAGGCAATCAAGGGGCAAGCCCCAACTGATAATATTGTTTCCCACTCATTGCCCAATTATTAACCACTAAAGACCTTCCCTGATAAAGATCTCTTACTGATCAAGGAAGAAGAAAAAAGAAAGGCAGACAAGTGGACGTTATTCTTCGACGGCGTAGCAAACTCCAAAGGAAGTGAAATCAGAGCTATCCTCTACTCTCCCAATGAGGTCCCAATTCCGATCTATAGGCGTATATCATTCGAGTGCACCAACAACATGGTAGAGTATGAAGCTTGCATCAATGGTCTAAAAGAAGCCATAATCTTAGGCGTAAAGAAACTATGAATATTCAGAGGCTCACAACTTATCATCAACCAAACCAATGAAGACTGGAAGAGTAAAGATGAGAAGTTGATACCATACCATGTATACCTTGAAATTTTGATTAAAGAATTCAAAGAAATCACAATCTTATACATGCCACGAGTAAAGAATCAATTCACAGATGCTCTTACCACATTTGCATCGATGTTGGAAATTCTAAGAGGAGCTTCAAAATGGGAGCTCAAAATTGAACTTTAAGATGAACCTACTTTCTGCCTATAGATTGAAGAGGCCAAAGCCGCCCCTACTAGCAAACCCTGGTATACCGATATCAAACGGTATCTGGAAAGCCAGGAGTACCTGGAAGAATCTACATTAACTGACTGCCAAACCATCCAACATTTAGCGGGACAATTCATGATCAGTGGTGAAATTGTCTACAAATGATCATATAATCAAGTTCTCCTTCGATGAGTCGATGAATCTGAAGCTACAAATATTATGAAAGAAATCTACGACGGAGTGTGCAATCCACACATGAATAGACATATGATGGTAAGGAATATTCTATGACTCGGCTACTATTGGATGACTATTTTAACAAACTGCTGCTAGCACATTAGGAAGTTTTTTAAGTGTCAAGAGCATACAAATCAAATACATGCCCTAACCTCAGAGCTATATAACCTGACTATGCCATGGCCTTTCTCTATGTGGCGTATTGACATCATCGGAAAGATAATTTCAAAAGCTTCAAATGGTCATGAGTACATATTTTTGGCAGTTGACTACTTCACTAAGTTGGTTAAAGAAACATCCTACACCATTGTTGAGGGTCAAATATTGCATATTGAACCCCATTTATATCTTAGTTTTATGAACATGATACTTCTTAATGTCCTATTTTACTCATGTTTGTGTTGCAAGGTGAATTTAAGAGCTTAGATTGGAAAAGGTGCTAAAAGCATGGTTTTGATGCTCAAAAATTACCAATATAAAAAATAGATCTTAGGAAACAAAGATTGAAGATTTCAAGGTCCCAAGATTCAAGGAAACTAAGTGGAGAAGGAACGAAGCCAAAAGAATAAGTGCAGAATACATATTGACTGTGTCATCGAACACCGTTCGACGACATCGAGGACACATTCGATGACATCGAACACAAGTCGATGACATTGAATTTATGAAGGAAAATTGAGTTGGTCGCTGGAAAAATTGAAGATGTTTTTTGATGACTCGAGAACTTGTTCGATGACTCGAAGCTTTATTCGATGATATCAAAGACCTGCTCGATGACATCGAATTTTTCGTGGAATTTTGGCAAAACTCGTCGGACATATTAGGCACCATTTTTGAATACTCGAAGCCCTCTCGATGACATCGAAGGTTTCTTCGATGACATTGAATTTATTGAAGAAATTGGAATAACTCTCTGGACTGTTTTGGACACATTATTGATTCCTCGAACAATGTTCGATGACATCGAAGGTAGGTTCGATGACTTAGAAGGTCGCAGAGCCCAGATGAAGCTACAAAAGTGCGTAAAAAGCACATACAAAAGTTCAATGACATTGAAGGCTGTTCAATGTCATCGAACGGATCACGCAAAGTTACACAGAGTTACGCAGAGTGTGTAAATTTGAGGCAGTTTCTTGATTTTTCCAAGGAGGTGCGAAAGGAGGTGTTGCACAACTATAAATAGGAGTCCCCAAGGCATCCCTGGGCAAAAATCTAGGGTTTGGAGAAGTAGAGAAAAAGGGCAGAGTCGCTTCCCAAGAGTTCTTCTTTCATTCTTCTTAGTTTTTAATGCTTTCTTCTAGGGTTTTTAATCCAATCATGTCTATGGTTGGATATATCTCTTAGTTAGGGCTAAGGGGTAAAGCTTGTAGCATGGTTGGGATGTTTTTCTTATTTGATTCTTGTAATTGTTGAACTCCCTTGATTCTAGTTTGATATTTAAGGAATACATTTAGTTTTTAATGGTTTGTTGTGACTTAAATTACAATAGATCTGCAATAGCTTGAAGTATCTTCTTTTTTTGTTTGAAGTTTGTCAAAATAGGAAATCCTGTTGTTCTCCATCGTCCCTTGGGCATGGTTGAGCGATGGAATCCCTTCTATTCTTCATAATTCTTCTATGTTAGTTGATAGATCTGTATATCCTGTTGTCTACCATAGTCTCCTGGGCATGGTTAGGTGATGGAATCACTTCCAATCCTCACGACTTTCATTCATTAAGAATTAGGTCAATGAAAGTTCAGATTTGAGTTTATTGAATATCTTCCAATTGGATAGGATAAGACTCTAATTCCAATTGAGTGCCTTGAATCAAATAAGGAAACATCTTAATAGCTACAAGTGGATCCTTAGAAACCCTAGTTCCCACTTTTAATTTCTTAATTTTCTAATTTCATACATCACAATTACTCCCTTTATTTCCAGATTTAGATTTGCATCTTTTTCTAGTTCTACTTCTAGTTGCTTTCAGAACACACACGAGATTAGTCCTTGTGGATTCGACCTCGATCTCACCAAGATTATTACTACATCGCAACCCTACACTTAGGGTTGTGAACAACCACCATAGCAGCGTCTCAAGTAATTAAGTTTATAAAGAACAATATCATTAGCCAATATCGAGTCCTAGACACCATCATCATCGACAATAGTTCACCCTTTGTCAACAAAAATATTGATGTCTTCCTTGAAAAATTCAAGATTTAACACTGACGGTTGACCTCCTATCGACCCCAGAAGAACGAAGGAGTGGAAGTCGCCAATAAGACACTTATCAAGATACTCGAGAAGATGGTCAAGACATACAAAGATTGGTCTGAGATGCTCCCATACTCACTCTGGCCCTATCAGACATTTGTACGATCTACTACAGGTACAACTCCTTTTAAGCTTACATATGGAATGATAGCAATTCTACCAGTGGAAATGAAAATAATGTCTCTTTGAGTGCTACTTGAGAGTGAAGTTGAGGAAGGGGAATGGCTCAAAGCCAGATACGATCAGCTGCTCCTTGCAGATGAAAAGTGCATGCGTGCATTAAGTCATTTCCAGTGCTATTAGAACATGATCGCTTGGGCCTACAATAAGAGAGTCCAAAAGAGAAGTTTCAAGGTGGGCGACATGGTCATGAAGCGCATTCTACCGTCGTATCTCCTAGATCTCCAAGGAAAGTTCAAAGCCTTGTTGGAAGGACTGATGATCATCAGAGAAGTACTTCCAAGAGGCACCCTTCGACTCACCAACATGAAAGGAGAGGATCTTCTAGAGCTAATCAATGCTGACAACATAAAAATCTTTCATGGGTAAGCCTATCTAATCTCATCTATAGTTACATTAGTAAAGCTGAAATCAACTAACCAAACATGGTCATCTTGAAAATCACCCCTGTCAAAAAATAGAAAAGAGAAAAGAGAAAAAGAGTGAAAATATATATAAAAAAAGAAAGGAAATAAGGGCAAAATAAAAGAAAACAAAACAGCGACTCCCAAAGCACAAACAACCGCTCATTCACCTTAGAATGAGCCTGGCTAAGGTCAACAACTTTACCATTATAACTTAAGATAATGTTACAATAACTGCCAATTAGCTGGCAACGATAGAATTTTGAACCCTCAACTGTTGTGAAAAAGAGAAAAAAAAAGGAAAAAGAAGAAAAAAATGCCTAAATAAAAAGGGAAGAGTGAAAACCCGAAAGGGCACTTCAAGTAAAAACATTAGGCACATGGCTGACTTGGTGAAAATTCGAAAGGGCGCCAAGGGTAAAAACAACGTAGCTACCAAGGGATAGGCAAAATTAAATACCCAGGACATGGTAAAAACCCAAAAAGGTGCCACCGAAAAAAAAATGACCAAAAAAGTCGGCTGTAGTGAAAACCCAAAAGGGCGCTACAGGAAAAACTGGCTCAAGAAAAGAAAAGAGAAATAAAAAAGAAGGTATCAGAAGAGAAGTTTAGGACAACTCAGCAAGCAATCTTAGTCAAGAACAAGAGGGAGTCTAGTCGAGGATAAGGATTCTACAACATCTAATAGATTCCGAAAGGCAACGGTTTCAATTGCATACTCCCTTAGGGAATCAAGGATTTTTCTAAGGCAATTAGCCTAGGTCAAAAGTAAAAAACACTGACTGAGTCACAGTTCTGATTCCTTCACCCCGGCACAAAAATCCAAACACACACAGATGATATAAGGCACATTTTTTTAAAAAAAAATCTTTTCTCATTTCATTAAGTTTTCATTACATGCATGTCTTTCTCTTTTTCAAAAAAACAAAACAAAATAAAAATTATTTCCCAAGCCCTTCATGTAACAGACAAAAGAGCATATAGAAGATTCAAATTAGAAATAAAATTTTAGCTCTCATTCTCACTAGGTAAGTACCACTCCATGGCCTCATACTCATCTAACCTTTCTCTCAGCCTGCTGATCTCCATACGAAGATAGTATAGTTCCTCTTACTCAGATTGTTAAGCAACTTTCTCCTCCTCATCCTCCCGACAAGTCGTTGAGACATCTCAACGCATAGGTAGTGCAACGAAGAGATCTTAGACAGAAAATGACAATGGGTGGTTACTAAGAAATCAGGATCGATGAACGGTCACTCCTCAAAATGTTCATAAAAGATGATAGTTAATCTAACGTCAGGAAAATCTAGCTCCTCAATCTCGTCGGTTAAAAGCCAACTTAGAAGGCTTCAATAAAAGGACTGCACCTCCACCCATTGAAGATATGGAATGATCGCTAAAGGTGGCCCCTGGGATTCAAATTCGAGTAAGCCAGCCATCAAATAACCATCCCATAGTAGTCAAACCCAAGAGCTATGACCTCGAGTCGTCAGTGGATGGGGATAATGACCAAAGCCTAAGAAAGCAAGCTGAAATCTCTTGCTAGAATCCATATTGGTGGAAGAATATGATTGAGTGATAGAAAAAATATAACTGCAACCCAACAATGATCAGAGACTCTCTATGGGCACTATAGATGATGGGTGGACACACGAGCCAGGAAGACTCATAGTGAATCTCCCAAATATGCAACTACGCAAACATTTAATGATACAAAGACTCGCTCATACTTGTTATATGAGGAAACCTCCTCATGATACAATGTAGAATGTTAGCACGAGGAATGGATCAAGAAAGAGGAGCTGTCATTGCAAGCCTCTCCCAAAGCCACAATTTTCAAAGTCCAAATGAGAAAAAATCAATAAGGATGATCGAAAAAGAATAGATAGAAAAGGCTGATGATGTCAGGCAGGAAAAGTACCTGAAGGAGGGTACACCTGCCTCGTAAGACATGCGTATGGCCTCGTGCGCAATCAGATAGCCCCTCAAATATCTCGGCAAGAACCAATGATATAATACTCTTCCAAAAATACGTGTGACTCAGCACCTCAAAGAGTAGATCTAAGCTCCCCCAGAAAAGAGGCACTCAACAATCAGGTAGAAAATAAGGGTTGTGTGGCACTCTCAGATGATCACGTAGACCCTAGAAAGCCCCTATCCACTGAGAAGGCGTCGTATAAAGCATCTAACGAAAAATGACTGCATCCCGACCATTAGTTGTAGCCCAGATCAGATACATAAATGTTAAACCAATGATGAGGGTCATCTTCCCTCACTTGGCGCCTTCTTGGGATATGAGGGGAGAGATTTAAGGTCAATCCGATTAGATAAGAAAGCTCCTCCAAGAATGGTCCCAACTCCAGATCATTGAACTTGAAAAAGTTCAATGCAGGAACCCAACCATCCAAGGTTGCCCCTAGCATCCTCTAGTCAACATCCATCTAGATCACTTGAAGGACGCTGCCAAAGCTATAATACATCATCTCGTGAAGCTCAAATTTGACAAGCTCTTGACCTAGGATTGCAAACAATCAAAGCAGACCAAACGTGGACGGAGCCAACAAGTGTGCACGGGAACACCCTTAATTACTACCATCTCAGAAGGAACTGACAAGTCGTTAAAGTGAGGCATACCCTCATCATGTAGGTCAATGACAACATTCGTTTGAAGGGAGTCGATAAATATGGTCAACTAAGGGGAATCTCAACATTGGCTGACATCGCATTGCCCTACCCTACAGTCGCATCAACAAGTACTCCATGAGGCATGACCAATAGCTCAACTCTCTCCTTGATAGTCCCAGAAGACTCACCCATCTCATATTTGGACCGCACTAATATGCCAATCGATGTAGACAATGTCTCAAGAGGAAGAGAAGTAAGGAACAATGGATGATCCCCACCATCAAAGCTAACCATAGGGATGTCACTAAAGATTGCACCACATATGTCCCCAACTGGATTGATCTAACCATCCAAAATTGCGTTGCGATCCATCAAAGTTGACAAGTGATAATCTGAGCCATTCAGGATGCCATTTGAGTTGTTTAAAAGCACCATCATGGGCTCGATCAAAGCATCAATGCTGAAATCTCCATAGATAAGCTCCTCCCGAGTAAAGGTAGGTATCTAACCATGATCTTGATCGTCCAAAAGTGTCATCAAGTCAAATGGAAAGACCTCGCTTCTTGACCATCCATATGGCGATTAAACCCATCCAATGTGGTCCCCATCCAAACCATCCAAATGGTAGGTCAACCCCTTTACATCAATCACGACCTCATCCTCACCATTCAAATCCACATCTACATGACCCACATCAATAGAACCCATGTCTTCCCTCTCAAATTTATCCTCACCATAAAATCCTTCATCAAGGACATCCTCATTAATGGTGGGAATTTCAACAAATCCTCCATTAATGGAGGCACTTAATTCATCCCCAACCACCATTTCCAAGCTTTAATTAACCCCACTATTAATATCTCCAACTAAAGCATCATCTAAACCATCAATGAGAGAGGTATCACCACCATCCAAAGCCATTAACCTATCCAATGATGAGGATCCTCCTACTCAAGCAATAAGAGTAGCCAAAAACTTGAGATTGCAGCTGTACCACTACAAATGAAGCTTGAAAGTATGTCTGATGTCCTAGAGGGGGGTGAATAGGACTTTTTAAAATTATTTAAACTATTAACATGCACTTACTTCTAAATACACAAGTAAAGAGTTCTAAATGATAAGAAGTGCATAATCATAGTCTAATCAATGAAATAAATCATTCATGCATTATGAAAAACATGTTTGCTGTAGAAATTAAACATAATATAGAGTTCAGCCAAACATCACAAATACGGAATTAAAACATTTGCTACAGTGCACGAGATGTATGGTAGTTTGGCTACGTGCCAACTCCATTCCTGACTGACCCACTCTCTCCTAGAGTGTGACGGATTTCACTATTAAGATGGTTTTAAATGAGGTTCACCATAAACCTTCACAACTTATACAAGGTTACTGTTTTCCATCCGTCGATGGCTTACGCAAGCTCTTATCATGTCCTACGTAACGTCTTATCATGTCCTACACAAAATGAACACTCTCGTTGGAGGCCTATTCAGATGAACATTCTCGGCTAACCCACTCTCTCTTAAAGTATGACGGATTTCACTATTCAGATGGTTTTAAATGAGGTTCACCATAAACCTTCACAACCTACACAAGTTTACCGTTTTCCATCCATTGATGGCCTACACAAGGTCTTATCAAGTCCTACACAAGGACTTAAGACATCCTACATAAAATGAACACTCTCGTCAGAGGCCTACGTAAGGACTTGTCGAGTTTGGAAATGCAAACTTTGAAACCCAATCCTATACAAGGAAAGGTTTTCAGACACAAATGGACTCTTAGTACTTACTGAAAGTGTTGAGGGGTAAATATTGCATATTATCCCCCATTTATATCTTGGTTTTATGAATATGATAATGCTTAATGTTCTATTTTACTCATGTTTGTGTTGCAAGGTGAATTTACGAGCTTGGATTGAAAAGGGTGCTAAAAGCATAAATTTGATGCTCAAGAATCACCAAGGCAAGGGATGGATCTTAGGAGACCAAGATTAAAGAATTCACATGTTAAAAATCTAAGAAAATCAAGTAAGGAATGAAGAGAATCAAATATTTGAAGTGAAGAAAAGGAATCCTGAAATTGTCCTGAAAACAAACATATTCTTAAAAGTGTCCTGAAGAAGCATATTCTGAAACTTTGGGTCATTTTGTGAAATTGCGCAGAGTGAAGTCCATTTTGAAAAATTGCGTAAATTTGAGATGGTTTTTAGAGTTTTCCAACTAGGTGTGAAAGTTGGAGTTCCACAACTATAAATAGGACTCCCTAGGATGTTCCTAGGGATCTTCTAGGGTTTGAGGAGTGGAGCAAAAGCGTGGACAAGCAGTCGCCAAGAGTTTTTCTTCATTTTTCTTAGTTATTTTTATGTTTTTCTTAAGAGATTTGAGTTCAATCATGTCTATGGTTGGTTAAACCTCTTAGCTAGGGCTAAGAGGTGAAGCTTGTAGCGTGATGGGATGTTTTCTATTACTTTGATTCATGTTTAAGTTGAACTATCTTTGATTCTAGTTTGATATTTAAGAAATACTTTCTGTTTTTAATGGTTTGTTGTGACTCAAATTACAATAGATCTGCAATAGCTTTGAGTATGTTCTTTTCATGTATTGAGATTGTGAAATTAGGCAATCCCTTTATTCACCATCGTCCCATGGGCATGGTTGAGTGATGGAATCGTGCCTAATCTTCCCAATTATCTTATGATTGGTTGTGGGATTGGTAAATCCTACTGTGTGCCTTGTCTCCTAGGCATGGTTTTGTGATGGAATCACTTCCAGTTCTCACACCTCTCATCCATTGAGAATTAGGTCAAAGGAAGTTCAAATTTATTTTTACTGAGACATCTTCCAATTAGATAAGATAGGACTGATTCTAGTTGTGTTCTTGAATCAATCATAGATCTCCTTGATACCTATAAGTAGATCCCTAGAAACCCTAGTTACCACCTTTGAATTTGTTAGTTTTAATCACTTTAATTACAATTACACTCTCAATTAATTCAGATTTAGATTTACATATTCTTCTAGTTCTAGTTCTAGTTACTTTCAGAAGACACACAAGTCAGTCCCTGTGGATTCGACCTTAGTCTCACTGAGATTATTACTACATCGCGACCCTACACTTGGGGTTGTGAACAAGTTTTTGGCGCCGTTGCCGGGGATTGACGATTGTGTTTTCTGGATTTGATTAGTTTTGGAATTAGGTTAAGATTAGGATTTATTTACTTTCTATTTTTAGGTTGTTATTTTTTTTAGAAACTTTCCTTTTTTGTTTTTAGAAACTAGGCTACTTTTTTAGAAACTTTCCTTTTTTATTTAAAAAAAACTTTCATTTTTTGTTTTTAGAAACTAGGTTGTTTTTTTTTTTTAATTTATAAACTTTCCTTTTTTATTTTTAGAAACTAGGTTGTTTTTTAAAAAAACTTTCTTAATTTGTTTTTAGAAACTTTCCTAATTTGTTTTTAGAAACTTTCCTTTTTTTTTCTTTTTAGAAACTTTACTTTTTTGTTTTTAGAAACTAGGTTGTTTTTTTTAGAAACTTTCCTTTTTAGTTTTAGACACTAACTCATCTTTCAATTTTTATTTTTAGAAACTTTCTTATTTCCTTTTTAGAAACTAATTTACTTTCATTTTTCTTTTTTAGGATCCTAACATAGAAACTTCAAATTTGGTAACTTCTTTCTAATTCTTTCTCTTTCTATTTCCCTTTTTCTTTTTAGGTTTAGGTTAGATTCTGAAATTGAGGGCTGAGAGTGTTTCATGCCCAAGTGGGTCTGTGACAATACTCGACATCTCTTAAGTGAAGGAAGATTGGTTGAGGGGTTATCTATCCATCACAAGATTAGACACCACTCGAGATCCACAGAGTTAATCGAAGTTATGACTACAAATTAACTGGCCAATCAACCTCCAAATCCACCCCAACTTAGGGTAGAAGAAATCCAGGATGAGAACGAGATGCATCAAGTACCCCCGCCTCGTACTTTTCGAGACTATTTACAACCAGTGGGGGTGAGCACCCCTTCCTGTATGGTTTTTTTAGAAAATACAAGAAACATAAACATCAAGCCAGGAGTGATCTAACTCCTTCCAAAGTTCCTTGGGCTTGAATTTGAAAATCCATATTTACACTTGAAAGAGTTTGATGAGATCATAGCCACTTTATACTTTCCTAATGTGTTTGAGGACACAATCCGGCTGAAACTCTTCCCTTTCTCCCCGAAAGAAAAGGCTAAGATGTGGTTACATTCACTACGTCCACTATTTATTGGTAGATGGAATGACATGACAAGGGAGTTCATAAAGAAATTCTTCCCATATTATAAAACGAACACCATCAGAAAGTTGGTCATGAACTTCACCCAAAGGGAAGATGAAACGTTCTTCCAATGTTGGGAGCGGTCAAAGATCTTGTTAGTTTATGCCCACAACACGGTTTTGAAACGTGGTGCATAACAAATTTCTTTCATGAAGGACTGACATCTTCGATGCGCCAATTTATCGAGACAATGTGCAATGGAAAATTTCTAAACAAAGAAGTTGATGAAGTGTGGGATTACTTTGATAAACTTGCTGAAACCGCACAATCATGGGACATCTCCCTAAGAACGAGCATCACGTCTAAGCTTACTCAATCAAAGGAGAGAGGTGGAATATATCTTTTGAAAGAGGAAGATGATATTAACGTTAAAGTGACCAGTCTCACAATGAAACTCGAGGCCATTAAACTTAGGAAGGATAAGGACAAGGAAGTTGTCTGCGGTATTTGTGCTTGTAACATTTATACAACTGAAAATTACCCAACAATACTTGCATTTCAAGAAATATTGAATGAGCAATCAAATGCCGTAAACAATTGCCAAAGGCCTTTTAAGGGACTCACTTCGAACACATACAACTCCAACTGGAGAAATCATCCAAATTTTAATTGGAGGAGTGAACAATCTGTTACACCTCCCTAATCAATTCTTAAATTAAGGGAAACCTCAAGAGGAATTGGTCCAAAATTCTCAAGAGCTCATCCAGCAAAGTACTCTTCAAGCCTTACAAGAACTCATACAGGCTATACAAAAGATAGACTCATGTGTTACAGTTATAGAGAAAGGGATGCGTCTAGCCCAACCTATCCCCAATCCTAAACCGCAATACGGAGTTAGTGAACCAAGCGCTTCAAATTCAACGGAGCAAGCTAAGTCTATTACCACTCTTAGGAGTGGGAAGATAATTGACAAATCTATTCCGGTAAGGGCTGAAAAGTCTAAGGACCCGGATGTAGATGAGAATGATAAACCAAGCGATGCTCCACATGAGGTAAAACCGGAACTTCGAAGTAAACCAGTTGCTCCATTCCCCCAATAGTTGATTGCACAAAAACCTCTTTCTAACTCTTAGGACATCCTAGAGGTGCTGAAACAAGTGAAGGTCAACATCCCTCTACTGGATGCCATAAAATAGATACCTTTATATGCCAAATTTCTGAAAGACTTGTGTACGACCAAAAGACGGAAAAACATCCAAAAGAAAATATTTTTGACAGAGAAAGTGAGTGCTATCCTAAACCAAGATGTGCCACAAAAATACAAAGATCCCAGTAGCCCAATCATTGCTTGCATAATTAGAAATTACGGGATTGAGCACGTACTTCTTGACATAGGAGAAAGTGTAAATTTGATCCCTTACTCGGTCTACAAACAACTGGGTCTAGGTGAATTAAAACCCATCCGAACTACATTACAACTTGCTGATCGCTCAGTTCATGTACCAAGAGGGATAATTGAGGATGTCTTAGTCCAAGTTGACAAATTCTACTACCCAGTAGATTTTATCGTCCTAGATACTCAACCCATCGTGGACATGAGTACTCAAATTCTTGTCATCCTTGGTCGCCCATTCCTTCCTACATCAAATGCAATCATCAATTATAGGAATGAAGTCATGAATTTGTCTTTTGGGAATATGATGTTGGAGCTCAATATCTTTTTCAATATAAGCAAACAGGTAGAGGATTATGACGATGCCCACGATGTTAACTTGATTGATTCTTTCGTGGAAGATTGAACTCTGATGACCTTATCCTCTGACCCTCTAGAGACGTGTTTGGCCCACTCCTATGATTTAGATGATGATATGATTAGGGAGATGGGTGCTATGCTTGATACTATGCCGGTACTTGAAGTTAACCGGTGGAGGCCACAATTTGATGAAGTGCCCCAAACTAATGTATTACTTCTACTGTCTAACCTCAAGGCATCGAAGCTTGACCTAAAACCTTTGCCCTCTGATTTGAAATATGTATATTTAGGTTAAGATGAGACATACTCGGTGGTGATTTCTTCCCACCTGGAGCAAGAACATGAGAGTATGCTTATCTATACTCTCATTGATCACAAAGGAGCCCTTGGATGGTCGATTGTAGACCTCAAGGGAATTGACCCTTTGATTTGTACTCATTACATTTATTTAGATGATAATGCAAAGACCTCCTGACAACTACCATGTAGACTAAATCCAAATATGAAGGAAGTGGTTAAGGCTGAGGTTCTTAAGCTATTAGATGTGGGTATCATATACCCAATATCCGATAGTCAATGGGTGAGTCTAACTCAGGTGGTTCCTATAAAGTCAGGAATCACCATCGTAACCAATGCTGATAATGAACTTGTGCCAACTAGGATCACTACCGGTTGGAGAATGTGCATTGACTACAGGAAGTTGAATACCATCACGAGAAAAGACCACTTTCCCTTGCCCTTCATCAATCAAATTTTGAAAAGGCTAGTTGGTCATTCCTATTACTGTTTCCTTGGCAGATATTCGGGCTACAATCAGATCGAGATAGCCCTTGAAGCTTGGGAAAAGAAGACATTTACATGTCCTTACGGCACCTTTGCTTATCGAAGGATGCCATTCGGACTATATAATGGTCCCGCCACTTTTTAGCAATGTATGTTGAGTATTTTTTTTGATATGGTGGGGCAATATTTAGAGGTCTTCATGGATGACTTCTCCGTCTTTGGTCAATCCTTCAACGAATGTTTGAAAATTTAAAAAAAAAATACTGAAGCGATGTGAGGAAAAGAATTTGGTACTTAATTGGAAGAAGTGCCACTTCATGGTTCGTAAGGGAATTGTCCTAGGACATATCATCTCTTCTAAAGGAATTAAGGTAGATAAGGCTAAGATTGATCTTATCTCTAACTTACCTCCACTTAAAAACATATGTGACGTGCGATCATTCTTAGGACACGCTAAATTTTATAGAAGAATCATAAAGGACTTTAGTCACCTCTCTTATCCTTTATGCAATCTACTTCAAAAGGATGTACCATACAAGTGGATTAAGTAATGTCAAGAAGCTTTTTCTAAGCTCAAGGGCATGTTAACCACCGCACTTATCATACAGCCACCCGATTGGAGCATCCCTTTTGAACTCTTGGGCAGTATTAGGTTAGAGAAAAGATAAGAGGCCCTATGTTATACATTATGCAAGTAGAACCTTAAAATCTGCCCAAGTGAATTATACTGCTATGGAAAAAGAACTCTTAACCGTAGTATTTGCTTTGGACAAATTTAGGTCCTACTTAATTAGATCCAAGATCATCATTTACACGGATCATACGGTGCTCAAGTATCTTCTTTCTAAGAATGATGCTAAGGCCCGCTTGATAAGATGGATCCTTCTACTCTAGGAATTTAATTTAGAAATAAAAGATAAAAGGAGAGTAGTAAATGTAGTGGCTGACTACCTTTCCCACCTTGATCTTTCTGATTCCCTTGAGACGACACATATAAATGACATGTTCCCTGATCAACAATTGTTTAAAGTCTCTCAATCACCTTAGTTTGTGGATATTGCTAATTATCTTGTCACAGGTTCTACGCCAACACATTGGACTGCGCAAGATAAAAAGAAATTCTTTGTCGAGGTACATAAATTCTTCTAGGATGATCTATATTTATTCAAATATTACCTAGACCAAATCTTAAGGAGATGTGTGCCAGATAATGAATACTAAAGTGTCATCTCCTTCTGTCATTCTCAGGCCTATGGTGGTCACTTTTCTGCTAAAAAGACCACGACCAAAATTTTGCAGTGCGGCTTTTACTGGCTCACTATATTCAAGGACACTCATGAGTTTTGCAAAGCTTGTGAGCATTTTTCAGAAATTAGGAGCATTGTCATGTCGAAATATAATGACCTTGAACCCCATTTTGATCATTAAAGCATTTGATTGTAGGGGCATCGATTTCATGAGACCATTTCCCCAATCTTTTGAAAATTTATATATATTGCACACAGTAGACTATGTCACTAAATGGGTCGAAGCAATCTCATGCCAGAAAAATGATCATCAAATGGTCATTAAATTCTTAATAGAGAATATCCTTTCTCGATTCGAAACGCCTCGAGCCATCATTAGTGATGGAGGTTCACATTTCTATAACAGGCCATTTATGAACTTAATGAAGAAATATGGCATGTCCCACAAAGTGAACACTCCATACCACCTATAAACAAGTGTGCAAGCTAAATTTTTCAACAGGAAAATTAAACATATTTTGAAAAAAATGGTTAACCTTGACCGTAAGGACTAGTCAATCTAATTGACTAATGCTTTATAGGCTTACCGTACTGCATTTAAGACCTCTATTGGAATGTCTCCTTTTAGACTTATTTATGGGAAGGCTTGTAACTTGCCAATGGAGTTGGAACATAGGGCCTATTGGGTGATTAAAAATTTAAACTTCAATTTGGATAACGCTGGCTTACGCATGAACTGGAAGAAATCCGCAATGATGCATATAAGAACTCGAGAATTTACAAGGATAAGATAAAGGTGTTTTATGACCAACACATTCTTTGAAAATCATTCACACCAAGTCAAAAAGTTCTTTTGTATAATTCTCAGTTACACCTTTTTCTCGGTAAACTTCAATCTCGTTGGACCGGCCCTTTCACCATTCCTAATATTTATCCTCATGGGGCTGTCGAGATTCGAAATCTAAGCAATGACAATGAATTCAAAGTAAATAGACATCTTTTAAAGCTATTTGTTGAAAAATTTGATTCAGAGGACATGTCAATACCTCTTATTGACCCTGTTTACCAGGATTGACCTCCTAGTCTGACGGAGGTATAGGTAGATTTATTAACTTTCATATGATTTAGGATTATGATAGTTTGCTTTCCGTTGTTTAGGATAGTTTGCTTTCCACTGTTTAGGATAATTTACTTTTTGTTGGTTTAATTATTTTTCTAACCCATCTTTACACTGAGACCATTCGAAAAGCCTTAAAATTTCTTCTTCAAGTATTACCTTTCCATCACTTCCCTTCTCTTTTCATTACCCATTTTGCATTACATGCTTATTTCTTTTACATTGAGGACAATATAGATTTTTCGGTTAGGGATGGGGGATTAGGTGAACTAATAAGTGTTTTCTCAGTTTTGAGCAAAAATTTTAAAAATTTTCAATTTTTCAAGGTGAAATCTATTTGGGAAGCGATGAATTGTGTACTTAAGAATGCATTGGGTATGATAAAAATAAAGATTGAATTTTGGATTGTTGGAGTTTGATCAACTAAGTAATCTATCACTTAAGTTCTTGCGCTCAATTAATTGAGAGATAGTTTGAATATTATGTTAATCTAAATCACAAGACACATTCAATTTATCTTCTATAAGATATGCTAGAAGTTCTAATTGTTAGTATATGAATCATTGATAGATGGTGAGAAGTGAGTCTGGAGAATTTTTCCACCTTAAAAGAAGAAAAGAACCAGTTTTTAAAAAAAGGAGATCAACAAAGAGGTCATGAAAAAGAATAAAAAGAATGAAAAATATGAAAATGAATGCAAAAATAAAAGAATGAATAAAAAATTGACCATCGATATAAAATTAAAGACTAGAAAAAGAAGGAAAATGGGATAAGTTTGGAATTAGTACTTGAGTTTCAAACTGATCTTGAAGAGATGAGTATGGCTAACATGATGAAGTAATAGTATTCATACAAGAAGTAAATTGATTTTCACTGAGCACATCGAAAAACTTGATATGCAAATTATGCTCGATTTAATGGATAAAGAATTTACTTGATTGGTTGCTTATGTGGTTCGGCTCTAAGTTTTTAAAACTCCACTTTCGTATCTTAATTCTACCCATTCATACTTGAGTGTACAAAAAATTATTTTCTTAGAGAGGTTTTGAACATTAAGCATTGAGATTTATTTGATGCATACTTTGCTCAGGACTAGTAAAATGATGGTTAGGGATTGTGTTGAGGGTTAAATATTGCATATTATCCCCTTTATATCTTGGTTTTATGAACATGATAATGCTTAATGTTTTATTTTACTTATGTTTGTGTTGCAAGGTGAATTTAAGAGCTTGGATTGAAAAGGGTGCTAAAAGCATGGATTTGATGCTCAAGAATCACCAAGGCAAAGGATGGATCTTAGTAGACAAAGATTGAAGAATTCACATGCTAAAGATTTAAGAAAACTAAGTGAGGAATAAAGAGAATCAAATATTTGAAGTAATGAAAAGAAATCCTGAAATTGTCCTGAAAACAAACATATTCCTTAAAGTGTCCTGAAGAAGCATATTTTGAAACTCTGGGTCATTCTGTGAAATTGCACAGAGTGAAGTCTATTTTGAAAAATTATGTAAATTTGAGGTAGTTTCTAGAGTTTTCCAACTAGGTACGAAATTTGGAGTTCCACAACTATAAATAGGACTCCCTAGGTGTTCACAACCCCAAGTGTAGGGTCACGATGTAGTAATAATCTCTATAAGACCGAGGTCGAATCCACAGGGACTGAACCTTGTACGTATTCTGAAAGTAACTAGAACTAGAACTCGAAGAAGATGTAATTTAAACCAAGAAAATTAAGAGAGTAATTATGAATAGATTAATTAAAAACTAATAAATTTAAAGTTGGTAACTAGGGTGCCAAGGATCCACTTGTAGCAATTGGGAAGCTACCTTACATGATTTAAGGACACAACTAAAATCAGAATCCTATCTTATCCGGTTGGTAAGAAGAGATTTGTCAGATCTCTGAACTTCTCATGGATCTAATCATCAATGGATAAGAGTGGTGAAATTTTGGAAGTGATTCTGTCACCAAACCATACTCAGGGGATAAGGTAAACAACAACAATATACCAAACCCACAACCAATCATAAGAGAATTGAGAAGATTAGGAGGATTTCATCACCTAACCATGGCCATGAGATGATGGTGAACAATGAGATTACCTAATTTCACAATCTCAATACATGAAAAGAAGATATCTTAAGCAATTACAGATCTATTGTAATTTGAGTCACAAAAAACTATTAAAAACTAAAAATATTCCTTCATAATCAAACTAGAATCCAAAAGGTTCAACAAGACATGAATCAAAACAAAGTAAACATCCCAATCATGCTACAAGCTTCACCTTTTAACCCTAGCTAAGAGGTTTAGCCAATCACAGGCATGATCACGCTAAAATCTTAGGAAAGCATAAAAGGAGAAGAAAAGCCGAAAGAAGGAAGAAAAGCTGAAGAAGGAAGACTCCAGCTGGCCATCTCCACGTCTCTCTCTCTCTCTCCACGTTTGCTTCTTCACATTCAAGATGGCTCTCTCTCTCTCTCTATAGGCAGAAGGAGGGTTGGTTGTGTGTAAAGAGAAGTTGAAGTTGGTGGAGAGGTGGTGCGTAATTCTTACGCAACCAGAAAATGTAAAACCGCAACTCATCTTGCGCTCAACCTAGGTTTTGGCACAAGGGAGAGCCGGTTGCGGGATCTGAGCCGTTCAGGCTCCTTGGCGATGGTCGGTTGCCCCGTGGAAGTGGTTTGGATGGTTCAGATCACAAATTCAGTTGTGATCTTGATCGTAGAATGGCTCGGAAGTACCGGTTTTCCAGGACGCAAGCCATGCGCATGAGATTGCGCTGAGGTGTTCAGTGGGCCCCATAGTGATGTTTTTGGAGAAATCCACCCTATCCATTGGATTCCTGATGCGATTTTAGTTAGAAAGGGTTGGTTTTAGTCGAGTTTGGTATAGCCCAAAGGATTGAATCTTCCCGCCATTCATCCTATATTTGACGGTGATTTGCATGTGTACACGTGCATGGGAGCAAAAGGACTCTAAGGCTAGGGTTGTGGCCAACCCTTGGATTGAATGGATGGTCCTGATCGTCCATATGATGCATAGTGGTGGTCCACTACGCGTCACAGCGGGACAGACGTCCCTTGCTGTGTAAGAGATTGGGTCAACCTGTTCTTTGACCGGGGTCTGGGTCCAATGTGGCTCGGTTGTGCACCTGCAGTGCATACGCATCACACGGGAGGTCCCACAGTGATGTTTTTGATAAATCTACTTCGTTCATCCTCTCCTCCATCCAATTTAAGGGGTTGAGACCAAAATTAAAGCATATCCAGATTTTAAGTGGGCCCCAAATCAGTGATTTAGTGGCTGATCTGTTTGTTGAGCCACTTTCACAAAGATCCAAGGGATGAATTTCGACGTGTACGGTTAATCTAGGGTCATCAGGCCAAATATAAAGTTTCGAGCCAAACAGATGGTGGGAACCCTGTGATCTTGCATTAAGGATGATTTTCATACCTCTTTTTCTTCAATCACTTGATTTTCTCAGATCTTTTGCGTGTGAATTCTTCGATCTCAGTCCCCTAAGATCCGTCCCTTGCCTTGGTGATTCTTGAGCTTCAAATCCATGCCTTTAGCACCCTTTTTCAATTCAAGCTCTTAAATTCACCTTGCAACAAAAACATGATTAAAATAGAACATTATCATTTTGTAAAAACATGTGATAATTGGGGTCTAATATGCAATATTTGACCCTCAACACAATCCCCAACTAGCATTTTGTTAGTCCTGAGCAAAGTATGCGAAAAATAATTGGAGAATTACATGACAATTTTGTATAAACTCATGTGATTTAAAAAAAAACAATCTAATTAATAGAATTATAAGATTCATGAATGTTAGGCTTTACTTTCTGCTAGACTCAAGCGCCCGGTAAACTTCATAGTCAAGTTCAAAGTATTAATCCATCAATTAGAACAATTCTAAACATTGAGTTCCATGGGTGCATAGTGTAACTTTGACTTATCACAAATAAAGGTCCGATCGTCAGTTTTCATGATAACATTGATAACCAAAAAGAGCATTCCGGATAACCGAACCTAAACTAAAACTTGCCTTACAGTTCAGCGTTTTTATTCTTCTAGCTTTTGATTTTTCTATCGATGGCTTTCACGCTGTATTAACCTTTTTAAAGATCTTTAACAGGTAGCCGTTTTCGACGACAACTGTTTTTTAGTTGGGTATTCCTTTTTTTTTTTCAAAGAACATGATGGACAAATTCCCCAGGTTGGTTCCTTCCATGCTTAGTGATTACCAGGTTAACAATTCAATGTCGAACTAAAGCTTTAATGTGTAAGCTAGGTGTGACATGTGAAATCATGACTTAATTAATGTTTAAAACTTCTAATCATGGATTAATAATTCGAACTTAACTGTGAAATCTAACAGTCAACTGAATCCAAGAGTTGTATATCACCAACATTACATATCTTATACGTTTTAAATCAACATTATCCTTCAAAATCACTCGAATTCACAAGAATTTTCAGAAAAAATCTCAAAAATTTTCACAATTTTTACTCTAGACTGAGAAAACACTGATAAGGTAACCTAATCTCCCATCTTCAACCTAAAATCTACATTGTCCTCAATGTAAAAGATATAAGCATATAATGCACATGAGGCAACGAAATTGAAGGAGAAGTAATGGAAGGATAGTACCTGATGAAGGAGCTAAGATGCGTTTTCCAAAGAGATCTCAGCGTGAAAGTGAGTCAGCATAAGAGTTAAACCACAAAAACAAACTATCCTAAAACTTTTGAAAAGCAAACTATGCTAACAGCATAAATCCAACTATCCTAGAATGATAAAAAACAAACTACCCTAGTCTTATGAAAGCAGGGGAAAAGCTACTCAGTCATGCCGCAAGGTTCCTCCTCCTGCCAATATCATGATAAATTTCTCAGTAGATTTCTTAACAAGATCATCCAAAAGCCCTTTTTGCAATAGGCTTGGATGCCCTGGAGCATGAATTTTCAGAGAAATTGATGGACCTCAGCATAACGTTTCCTTTTAATTTCATGAGGTGTCCAAAGTATATATGATTCACCTGTGACAGAGAAAGTTTCAGATTTAGTATCCTATGGTGAATCAGAGACTACACATAGATGAAATACTAAAAAATTCTCAGAAAGTGATGTAGTCTCAACACATTTCAAAGTTTCAGACTCCGACTCAATTTCCAGCTCCACCTCCCTTAATGGTAAACATTTAGGATCTGGGGAAGAAGGGGCTTCAGAATAAGGGTTCTCTCAGTCAGTGACAACTAACGAAGTATTGTCTTATGAGGCATCCACTATTTCTTTTATCATAGGTTCGTTTGAATCTGTAAAGTGTGTCAAATAATCATCAAAAGAGTTGGAAAATTCAGTTGAGAGTGACTCATTTTCTACATTGAAGTTTGTGATGATTTGCCCAAGAAATCCATCGTCTTTAAAAGTGGATGGATGCATGCTCTCTTGCTCTTGCCCTACACAGACAGATTGAAAATCAATAAGGGAAGCATTGATGTGAAACTCTGTTCATTGAAGCTACTCAGAGAGACATTGAATTGTTAAAAGTATATAACTCAGATGGTGGCCTCAAGTGGGTGGTTTCAAATTCCAGAGTCATATTGACAACTCGTCTTTCTCCTGAATCATATCATCATTCAATTCAGGGGAGTGGTCTAAACATGTCTCATAAGAGTTAGAAGGGTTGGTTGAAAGGAGCTCATTCTTCACATTCAAATCAGTCATGTCAGATGGGTGAAGTAAATCATTATGGTCAACCACTTCCTGTACCCCTTGATCATTGACCTGGAACAAACTTGAGAATAATTCTAGAGGAATTTGGGCTGCACATTCATGATCATCATCCTAATACTAATCATGTTCCAATTCAGTATAGTAAATACTTGGGATGAGATTGCTTCCCTCACATTCTACTCCTAAATTGGGTTGAGGTTCGAATAAACTAACCTCTCCCTTATCATTGAAACCAAGTGTGTCATGTGAGTAAAGTGTGTCATCATCATTATATTTGAAGACACCCATGTCTCTTGATCATTCTTTTTAACAGTCATCGAGATCGACTCATCGGAAAATTGAACGGTATACTCATTAACAGAATCCAACTCCTCATTCCAAATTCCAGAATTCTTCACAATCGCCTCACGTGAACTCCACTGTTGAATATCTTTTTTAATTTCATGCGGTCTTTGGAGTGTATTTTACAGGCTGAGCTTTAGAGTTTGGAAGAAATTTTAAATTGAATTCTCTTGGATTGTTTCTAATTGAATTTCAAAGGTAGAGGACCTAAGAGAATTATCACTATGATGCATTGCTACTTTATCTTCCCAACGTTGATGTTTCCACTGATCATAGTCATACTGATCATAGGTGGGAGAATATGATGGTTGTTGATACATGTTATCACCCATAATATAATCTCTCATTGTCTTCTTCTTGTTTGATGGTTGATTATAATTCTCACTCCCATAAGTCTGACAACCCTAGCATTCACATACTGTTTCCTTAATGCATGGAGTGTAATTATTTTTCCACATATGATCATGTAAGGACTTCTTAGCTGGTGGAGCATTATATTCCAGTCGATTCTCAATGATGGTTTTAAAATTTTTTTGAGACATATGTTGATTTCTATCATAATCATCATACATTCCTCCCTAATATTTGTAAAGTCCTGAATTTTCACTGTTTTGAATTTCCAAAAACCCTTGAAAACTTTTGATGTGACTAACTTACGTTGTCTCTTATTGACCCCTGACGCTTGAAGTGAGTCTATACACAAGTGGTACCAGTAAAGAACTGCACGAATTTGATTAATCAACCGTAGAAAGTAAATAAATCTGCCCAATCACTTAAGCACCGAGTAAAACCTCTTGATTTGTTTACATAGGGCCCAAATCTAGCCGACCTATCACTGACTAAGCAAAACAACCACGACTAAATTAAAGATCTATATAAAGCCGAGACAACTAGGGGTTGGATCGTAATTAACAAATCAAAGTGGCCCAATTATCCATATAGCCTACGAACCAATGGTTTAGAGTGATTATGTCTAAATCGCCATTTTCACTAATTACAAATAGGTCACACTATGAACATGGTTAATCAAACCCTAATCATTGCACATAAGAAATCTTGCTACCAAATTCATTCCAGAAATGCCTTGATTTTCCAAATGAGATCTGACCACTCGTTAGTGGGCTACTAGTTCTGAAACTATAGAATAATGTCCATCTTACTGGGCTTGACGTCCATCGTGAGACATCCAGTCGAGATCATGACTCGAATTGCTCAACTTGGACTCACAAGGTCAGTACATGAGTTGTGCGAATATTCTTGAAATTTACCAAGAACTTAAGTCACTTATCTACGTTTGGTCTTTGCCCAAGTTGTAACTTTTGGACCATTAGATCATAACCAAATTTGAGGCAATAACCTAGAGTAATGTCCTACACAGATCCGTATAGTTGCGAGCTCGATTGATGGTCGGTGACTGTCGAACAGACTTCTGATTGTACCCGTCGATCGACGCATCCAAATGACAGGCCGATTGTGTTTATGAGTAGATCATCGCTAGGGCCAGCTATCTAATGGTGGGTGTTGACTCCTATGCCCTGTAGTGGCCCCCAAATGGTAGAAAAACACTCCCTTAGGGCTAGTATAGTAAAAACCCAGCCCTTAGGGCCATTTATACCAAATCTGGTACTATATAAAGGCCTTATTTGGGCACCCCCTTCTCCCATATGAATTTTATGCCCTAGAGAAAGAGAAAAAAGGGAGAAAGGGAGAAGAGAAAGAGGAGAAAGGAGAAGAGAGAGAGCTTGGGGTGTGGGTGTTGGTGCACCTCCGCCCTCACATCCCATCTCTAGCCGCCTCACCGTAATAAAAGTCGTCGCTGGAGTTTTCCCCACAATAAATGGAGGTAAGTGTTGAATTTCACTTGTAATCTAGGGTTTCAATACTTATTTATGCCTTTTCTCACAAGCTTGTATGCCGCTTAGGTATATCAATGATTTTTCTCAAAACTCTTACCTAAGGAGCACCATAAATTGGGCGAAACATCGCAAGGTGCAGACTATAATTGCTTAGGTTGCGATTTATCAATGCTTTCATTATAGTTAATGATTTAAAATTGCTAATGTAGGTTTTCTTGTTGTCTTAAGTATACTTATATCACTATCTAATGAATTGATAAATTGCAAGTTGTTGTGTGACGTTGTCTATGTGTTCGATGAAATGCCTAAATGAATAGATTATCATAATTTGCTTATCGAATGCTAACCCATATGTTATGAATGTTTGTTAACATGATTTGGATAGGAATAGGGCTACGAGTGGAGTTTAGGCAACTGGTAAACTTCTACGTTTGGGTGGCCAAATTGGGTTGGCCACCTTGGGTAAATTCGAAAGATACAGGTCGGACATTGACTATCGACAGTAGTTAAGTCACGAGGGGCGCTCATATGCTCCATGCCGATTATGTTAGTGTGTGCCCGTAACAATCGAAATTACCTAAAGAACCGGTTGACCTATTGTATGTTCACTATGTATGAGCGCGATTGCTTGAATCTAAGGTACCCCCTTCACTATTGTAAAGATCCACCTTTAACCATGGTACCATGATCCTCAAGAGTCGTGAGTCGGACATAGTGGTATGAGACACCATGTCCGTGCTATCGGCCTACGCTGGGGTGATGAGCCTCCTCGTAGTGACCGTGAGCATCACTTCTTACAACTTGCCTATCGTATTTATTTATTTAGGAGTGACGAACCTAGATGGATCAAGAATATAAGAGTAGGACCGTTGCAGTTGTCTAATGCCTAGTGATTAGATTAGGATCGATGTTTAAAAGAGAGGTATCCTAGCTTTCCCAAATTGCTGGATGAATGGGCATAATTAATCACTCGGCTAACATGATTATGTACCGCATTGCATTAATTAGAATGTGGCGAAACATGCATTGGAGTCGCATGTTTGAGGAAGTGTTATCATATGCGAAATAGGTAATCGGAATCACGTATTGAGGGAGTGTCGATGGGTGAGGGCATACATCATTACATAAACTCTATTCTCGCATTAAAAAGAGTAGTTAGGAAGTGATTGCCTTATATTGCCTTATCATTACTGTATTAATTAACTTGATAACATGTGTAACTTTTACTTTATGGAACCACTGAGTTGATCACTTACTCCCACTCTGGGATGGTGTTTTAAAACACCAACTAGACACCAGTGTAGATGCAGGTACTTTGATGCTGATACACTGCAGCAGGCTTTCATGGATGAGGAGAAATTCTCCTATTTTCAACTCTCAAATGGGCCGATGTAGGCCATGTACCATTGAACAGGGAACGCTGGGCTTAGTTGGATATCACATTTCTACATTTTGTCCATTTTTTAGAATTATATATATATATATATATATTGAACCCAGCTAATACTTTAGAAGAAATTACACTAAATATGTTTTGATTTATACATTTGCTTTAATCACATTAAACCTGAAGTATGATACATTGCGAGACCCGTATCCTAACCTGTACTGTTCTGTAGGCTTCCGCAGTCCTCTTGGTCAAATTCTGGCAACCCACAACACGTAGATAACAATTGCATGTAATCCTGAGTTGTATCCTATATTCTAGAGTCAGCTCAACCTGAGACTTGTACCCTTACGACGGCGCCGTTGCCATCGCCGCGGTTTTGATGCCGCGTCTCGTACATTGATGCGATACCCAGGCCAGGAGATGTGGCCCTACATTCAGTTCGAGGAAAACACCGCGTTTTGTAATCCCAAGAGAGTCCCTCACATCAATCACTTCACTTGTCAAAGTGCACCCATCACTCAACCCATTACTTTATTCCATCCCTAAGTACAAAAGCAACCCCAAAAAGTCAACTTTTCATCACTTCACCCATCCCTCTCCCCATCACTCCATCACTCATACCCATCCATCCTCTCTCTCTCTCTCTCTCTCTCTCATTTTCTCCATTTTTCAAGCAAGCAACCCACGTCCAAGCTCCAAGCTCTATGGATAGAGCTTGTGTGGCCCACCTTCTTACCACTCAATCCCATCGTCCAAAGATCATCTCGACCATTGAATCGCATCCCTTGGAGCTCTAGAACGCGTTGGTGGAAGAAGGAAGAGGAGATCAATGTGGGTGTTCATAGCATTTGGTTTTGATAGTTTGAGGGCCCACTTGTGGTGGGACCCATCTTGATGTATGCATTGTATAGGGAGGGCCCATAGTAGCGGGGTCCCTCCCCTTCTCATGTCTCTCTATCTCTCTCTCTCTCTCTCTCTCTCTCTCTCTCTCTCTCTTTTTCCTGATTTGCTGGCTCACCTAAGGGCGACTCAGACCATCCAGCAGGTGGGGTGGCCCTGCTGTCCACCTTGTTGGACTAACGGTCCAGTTAGATGGCCTAGATGATGGAAAAATACAAAATATCAACTTGATCTGATTAAGTGGGCCACATACATGTGGACCCATCTTGATGCATTATCTATGCCGTCCATCTAGGAAATGCGGCAGATCTAAATCCCAGGTGGATCGCACCATCGATGATGTAAGTGTTTTATCCACTCTGTCCACCGTCCATCTGGACGGTGGGACCCACTTGTGTTGCTGGACCCATGTCAGGAAGCTCCATGGGTCAGCATGATGTTTGTGTTCCATCCTTGCCATCCATCATGTGGACCCAAATTTCATGTGGCATCTACACCATCCATTGCTTGGACAGTGGGCCACTTGTTGTATATATTTTATCCAGCCATCCATCACTGGACATTGGACGATGTGGATCAGCTAACCAAAAAATATAATAATAATATAAAATAATAAGTAATATAAATATTATAATATTATAATATATTATATTTAATATATGATGGTGGGCCCCACGTGGGACCCACTTGATGTGTGGCTGGACGGGATCTACCAGATGTGTGGATTTCATCCAAACCGCCCATCCAAGGTGGGGACCCGCCATATTGTATGTGTTCCCTCCAACCGTCCAACTATTTCTGGATGTGGGACCCACCCACACGTGCTACACGTGTGGAGTGGGCCCACCTTGTTATATGTACTCTATATCTGCACCGTTCATCTGAACGGTGCCATATGGGTACCACCGTAACGTATATGTTTTATTCGCACCGTCCAGATGGGACGGTGGGCCCTCCCATGATGTATGTGTTCCATCTAAATTGTCCATCCATTTGGCAAGCTCGTTTTAAGGCTTGAGACTAAAAATGAAGCAGATTGATGGTCAGGTGGACCACACTGCAGAAAACAGTGTTGAGTGAACGTCCACCATTGAAACCCTTTTTGGGGTCACAGAAGTTTGGATCAATATGAAATTTATTTTTCCTCTTAATCTAGGTCTTTGTGACCTTATGATCAGGTTGGATGGAAAATAAAGTGGTGGGCCCACAAATTTGAAAGGTGAAAATCATTATCTCCAACGTTATTTGTGGTATGTTCCAGATGACCTTCCAATCATCTTCTCCGCCGCTATTTGGAGTGCGGTCCAGATGATCTTTTGATATAATTGGGTAATGCTCTAGAATGATCTCTAATAATAGATGAATGGTGTAGATGGTGCTGCCCGTTGATGCGGCCAATTTGATGAAGCCTTAGGCCCAACATGCTCTCTGGGCTTTGCCCATTATTTTTTTAATGTATATGAGGCCCACTGATGTGGCCTATTGATGCGGCCACTTGATGTTTATAAGGCCCACTTGTGTGGCCTATTGATGTAACCCACTTGATGTTTATGAGGCCCATTGGTGTGGCTTATTGATGTGGCCCACTTGATGTTTATGAGGTCTATTGTGCTGCTCGCTGATGCGGCCCACTTGATGTATATGAGACCCATTAGTGCGGCCGCTAATGCGGCCCACTTAATGTTTATGAAGCCCATTGGTACGGTCCGTTAATGCGGTCCACTTGATGTATATGAGGCCCATTGGTGTGGCCTACTAGTGCGTCCCACTTGATGTTTATGAGGCCCATTGGTGCGGTCCATTGACATGACCCACTTGATGTATATAAGGCCCATTAGTGCGGCCCATTGTGATATGTATTAGGCCCATGAGACGCGGCCCATTGCGATGTGTAAGGCCCATGTGATACGGTTCGTTGTGATATTTTTGTAGCCCATTTAGTGAGGCCCATTATGATGTGCATTAGGCCCATGGGATGTGGCCCATGTGATGTATTTGAGGTCCATGTGCAGTGCCCACCTGTTGTGTATTTGTGGCCCATTTGGTGAGGCCTATTGTTGTGTATTTATGGCCCATATAGCAAGGCCTGATGTGATGTATTTGAGGCCCATGTGCGGTGCCCACCTGATGTGTATTTGAAGCCTATGTGGTGAGGCCTATCGTGATTGTATTAAGCCCTTGAGTGAGACCCATTGTATTGTATATGTGGCCTATGAGTGAGGCTCGATGTGATATATTTATGGCCCATGTGCCGAGGCCCATAATGATAGGTATTTAGGCCCATTGTGATATGTATTTAGGCCCATTGTGATGTGATGAGGCCCATCGCGATGTATATTAGGCCTTTATGTGAGGCCATGAGCCCATTATTAGTTTGGCTCTATGTGGGCCACCCCTTAGGAGCAATGATGGTTAAATGTCCACATTGATGGGCGATGATGGTTAGATGTCCACATTATGACCTTCACTTAGGCCCTTTGTCGAGGCTAATTCCGATTGCCGATTCTGATTATCGAGGCCGATTCCGATTGTCGAGGCCGATTTCAATTGTCGAGGCCGATTCCAAATGTCAATTCTAATTGTCGAGGCTGATTCCGATTATCGAGGTCGATTTCGATTGTCGAGGTTGATTATCAAGGCCGATTTCGATTGTTGAGGTCGATTCCGATTATCAAGGTCGATTCCGATTGTTGAGGCTGATTTCGATTATCGAGGCCGATTCTGATTGTCGAGGCTAATTCTGATTGTTGAGG
Source organism: Magnolia sinica (assembly GCF_029962835.1). Lineage (NCBI taxonomy): Eukaryota > Viridiplantae > Streptophyta > Magnoliopsida > Magnoliales > Magnoliaceae > Magnolia > Magnolia sinica. The sequence goes on along the minus strand of NC_080577.1, from coordinate 43,808,796 downwards.
TTGATTCTAATTATCAAGGCTGATTCCGATTGTCAAGGTGGATTCTGATTATTGAGGCCGATTCTGATTGTCGAGGTCGATTGTATAGGCCGATTATCAGTGCCGGTTGTCGATACCGATTATGAGTATAACATTATGATACATGCCCATACGCATCATCTGCATGCTTATAATGAGATGTGGTTGACCATTGCATATGTCATTGGGTAGGTTGTTATGAGACTCCTTGATAGGCGGAGATTATCTCACATGAGCACACGGTATGCGCACGATTGATGCATGATTGGACTGTATGACTCATGCATCTCGCATTTATGTGATATGACTACTATACGCCCTAGCGACATCAGGGTTATAGCCTCCATAGACATGTCGTGAATGGCCAGATGGAACACCAAAAATCTGTTACTAGCTTCGGGCTGCCATAGATGGCCCTGGGTGAAAATCCTTAAACCTCTGAGGCCTGGAGATGCCCCAATATCGAGACCGAGTGAATACATGAGCGCTTGAGTGCCGAATACCAGTAGGCCATGTCTCTCACTGTGTCATGGTCGGTTGTGAAGGGTTAGTAGCCTTACCCACCCGAGGGTAGTGGGCATAGCTAGGTTGAGTTTGACCAGCTCGTGATTGGGTCCACTATTGACGTGCCACGTAGCTATTGGCTGACCATGGCTAGGCGGATAGTGAGGTCTCTTCCACTTGCATGGTTGCGCGTCCAGTGGGTGGCGATTGCATGTAGAGTGTACTAGACCTGGGTGATGATCCTAGAGATGTACGGTACTGATATGTGGACTTATTAAGTAGGAGTTGCATACTCATTCATTCAGAATCCACTCGGGCTGGTGGTGCGTAACTAATTGTTATGTGTACCTTCACAATGGCTAGGATTTCGGTTGGGGCGTGACACCAACTTGAGATCAGGAGTTTACCACATTGAGTTTGACTATCCAAATTAGGTATGGGACTGGTTTGGATAAAAGTTCCTTGTGATGGACCCTATAGCTTACGATACTATGTACTATCATCCCGACTTCACACTCCAGCATGGTCATTCCATTCGTATTGCATAATGCATTACATCTGCGGCATATGGCAATTTAGGTTACTATGTTTCTACATTTGTTTGGCCTAAATACTTCGTGGACTTGTCAGGATTTGTCTATTGTATTGCATTCTCAATATATGATATTGCCTTATTGTGCTTTTGCATTGTGTAGTCTGGATAAGACTGATGGTATTTATGGACTTACCAGCATGTTTCCACATTACTCTGATACTGTACGATTTATGGACTGCCAGTATTTCCACTTACTCTGATATCTATATGCTTGGCACGTGTATCGCACACACTTATACCACCCTCTATGCTTTCTATAAGTTTATGCACGATAGATGCGTGAAGGTGGCGTTAGGTTGCAGTAGTGTTGAGCTTAGAATGGCTACTTGGAGCGTGCAACCATCTTCTGGAGCTTTAATTTTTGATATATGTATTTCCCTTTCAGCATTGTATTCAATTTTTTATATTAGTGGATATGTGATGATGACATTGCCTTTGTGATTTGGGTAAAATTGTGGTTATGCTTATTACGAGTTAAATGTATGTTGGAAAATCCTCCTTGTATGATCTCAGGATCGGTATAAGGTCCGTATCCTAGACCGTACCGTTTCGTAGGCTTTTGTGGTCCTCCCAATCGAATTTCGATAACCCGTTACCTGTAATCGACATTTACGCACAACCCTAAGTCATATCCTGTATTCTAGAGTCGGCTTAACCCGGGACTTGTATCCTTGCAACCGCGCCGTCGCCGCTGTTCTAATGCCACATCTCACGCGTCGATTCGATACCCAAGCCAGGAGTTGTGTGCCCGTGTATTTTCTGATGAAATGTCGTGCATTACGGATTCCAAGAGAATCTCTACAACTCATCACATCAATCCATCAAACAATCAAATTAAGTACAACCCATACCCTACCCATCCCTCTCTCCCCCGAAGTCAACAACACCCCTACTCATCCCATTCCTTTCTTACCAACAAGTCAACAAGCACCATACCTCCCATGTCATACACATCACTTCTCTCTCTCTCTCTCTCATTTCACACTCCATTTTCAAGTAACTCCCAAGGGGTTGACGTCCAAGATTTCCAAGAGGGGAGCTAGGTGTGGCCCACTTCCCTACCCCAATCTCCACCATCTAATCTTCATCTACTTCCATCAAAGTCGAAGCCGAGGAGCTTAGCCTGCCATTGATCCAAGAAGAGATCTAAGGTGGGTGTTCTTATAGGCCTAGATGTTGTTTTTGATGATGGGCCAAGTGGTGCCTATCGATCAATGGTACGAATCTCACTTTGGACCCTAGTTGTGGCCGATGGCCTACCATGATTTGTACATTCCTCCCATTATGGGGCCATTCTCCATGGACCTCATCATGATGTTTTTTTCCTAGTTTCATAAGGGTCATCTACACCTTGCATTTTGGTGGAGAAAGGATTTCCACCGTTGATTTTGAGTGGTGGGCCCACATGTATTGGGACCCACTTGATGTATGCTGTAAAGCATGGTAACGGAGCTCATAGTGGTGGAGCTCTCTCCACCACACAATTCTCTCTCTCTCTCTCTCTCTCTCTCTCTCTTTTCCATATTTTTCAGCCCACCTGATGATGTGTGATGAATCCAGACTGTCCAGCAGTTACTTGGGTCTATTTGGATGGGAAAAACAAATATTAGTTTGATCCTGTGCTCGAGTGGGCCACATTGATGGACCCCACCTGATCTATGCATTTTATTCACACCATCCACGTGTATGAGGACCCCACTTGTAGCATACGTCCACCATACAGTCCATCATCCAGGTAGGGACGGTGGAACCCACCTTAAGTATGTATTTCATACACACACCGTCCACTGTCCAGTCTTTGCACGTTGGAATCAATACGTAAATAGTGTTGCATTCACACTGTCCATCCTTTTTGCTTGAAGTGGAAACCCACCTAAATAGATGTTACATCTCCACTATCCATCCCATTTCCCAACTTATTTTAGGTGTTGAGCCAAAAAATGGAGCCAATCCAAATCTCTGGTAGGCCACACCATTAAAAATAATTATTTTAATATTGATAAATCGTTAGGGCCCGCTGTAATGTTTCTGTGCATCAAAACATACCCAATATTGGGCTCATTGGACCTATCCCGAGCCCGGGAACCTAGTGGACGGATTGGATCACCCTAATGTGGGCTCCACCTATGAAATTCCTTTGAAAAAATAAATATAATACGCAGCGGCTCCTACTGCCAGCGTCCAGAGGATGCTACAGCAAGCAATGTCCTGCTGCTTGGAATGGGCAGGGTAGTGGGCCCCACCTCAGGCCCCACCATGATGCGTGTTGAACATCTACACCGTCCATTTCATGGGTTTCCTTTAATTAATGGGGTACGCCAAAAATCAGCCATACACGGACCTTAACTGGTCCACACTACAAGAATCAGCGGGAGATTGAGCGTCTACCATTGAAACCCTTTTGGGTCACAGAAGTTTTGGATAAATATGATATTTATTTTTCCTCGTAATGTAGGTCTCTGTTACCTTATCAACAGATGGGATGGAAAATAAGCATTATGATGGGCCCCACGTGGGACCCACCTACTGTGGAAACGGATTGGCTGGGCTACCACGCACCAACTATATAGCTGATTGACGTCGGCAAGTTTTGTGGGAGCCCACCTTGATAAATGTGTTCTATATTTACATCGTCCAGTGTTTCTAGACAGTGTGACCCCTTGATGCATGTGGCTTATATCCACTCCGTCTAACTAATTGGGACGTGGGGGCCCACCCCACAGGTGTGGCACATGTGGGGGTGGGACCCACCTTGATGTATATGCTCTATATCCACATTGTCCATCTGGATGGGTGGTGTGAGGCCACCATGATGTATTGTTTCTCCAAGCCGTCCATTTGTAGGACCCCTATGATGTATATATTTCATCTGGCCGTCCACACTATTGGTGGGACCCACCTGGACGTAGTGTTGTATCCACTCTGTGCATCCATGGTCCCATGTGAGGTATGTATTTCCTCCAACCGTCCATCCGTTGGACGAGTAACAAGACTGTTGTAACAATGTCAACAAGTTCTGTGACCCACCATGATGTATGTGTTATAATCTGCACCATCCAGCCATGGACGGTGGGACTTACATGATATATGTGTTTTATATCCATGCCATCCGTCCGTGTGATTGGGCGTGCAGGGCCAGCTTGCTGTACACGCAAGACCCACCTGCTGTACACGCAGGGCCCATTTGTTGTATGTGCGAGGCCCATTTTGGCAGAATGTGAAGCCCATTGTGGCCATATGTGAGGCCCATTATGGTTATGAGTGTGAGGCCCACTTGATTGTGTACATAAGGCCCATGTATGCGGCCCAATGTGATGTATTTGTGGCCCATGATTTAGGCCTAATGTGAGAAATACTCGGCCCATGTGTTGGGACCCATTGTGATGTATTTTCAGCCCATTGGTGGGGCCCATCCATGAGGCCCATCTTGATGTATTTGTGGCCCATCCATTAAGGCCCACCTTGATGCAATTGCGGCCCATGTGATGAAGCCCATTGTGGTGTATATTAGGCCGTGGGACATGGCCCATGTGATGTATTTTCAGCCCATTTGATAAGGCCCATTGTGATGTATTTTTGGCCCATTTGGTAAGGTCCATTGTGATGTATTTCTGGCCCATTTGGTAAGGCCCATTATGATGTATTTTTGGCCCATTTGGTAAGGCCCATTGTGATGCATTTCTGTTCCATTTGCTAAGGCCCAATATGATATATACCCGGCCCATTATGATATATTTGAGGCCCATGGGATATGGTCCATTGAGATTGTATATGGCCCATTAATGCGGCCCACTGGATGTATATGAGGCCCATTGGTGCAGCCCGTTGATGCGGCCCACTTGATGTATATGAGGCCCATTGGTGTGGCTCGTTGATGCAGCCCACTTGATGTATATGAGGCCCATTGGTGTGGCCCGATACGGCCCACTTGATGTATATGAGGTCCACTGTGATGTATGTGCGACCTATGAGTGAGGCCCATAGTGATGTGTATTAGGTCCTTGTGTGAGGCCATGGGCCTACGATAGTTTGGCTCTATGTGGGCCACTCCTTGGGAGCAATGATGGTTCAATCTCCACATTGTGACTTTCCCTTAGGCCCTTTGTTAGTCTTATTACATATTCTGATTATCGAGGTCGATTCTGATTATCGAGGCTAATTTCGATTGTCAAGGCTGATTCCGATTGTTGAGGCCAATTGTCAAGGCCGATTCTGATCATCGAGGCCGATTTTGATTATTGAGGCCGATTTTGATTGTCGAGGCTGATTTCGATTATCGAGGCTAATTTTGATTGTCAAGGCTGATTCCGATTGTCGAGGCTAATTTTGATTATCGATGCCGATTCTGATTGTCGAGGTCGATTCCAATTGTTGAGGTCGATTATCAGGCCGATTGCATAGGCAGATTAGCGAGGCTGATTATCAATGCCGATTATCGGTGCCGATTGTCGATACTGATTATGAGTATGTGACAACATAGCATTATGATACATGCCCATAGGCATCATCTGCATGTTTATTATGGGATGTGGTTGACCATTACATATGTCATTGGGCAGGTTGTTATGAGACTCCCTGATGGGCGAAGATTGTCTCACATGAGCACACAGTATGCGTAGGATTGATGTATGACTGGATTGTATGACTCATGCATTTTGTATTGTGTGTTGTGATTACTGTACACCTTAGCAACATCAGGGCCATAGCCTCCACAGGCATGTCATGGGTGGCTAGATGAGACACATGAAATGTTTGGTTCGAGCATCTGGACACTTTGGATGTCCGTGGGTGAAAGTCCTTAAACCTCCGTGTCCAAGAGAAGCCCCAACGTCTAGACCGAGTGGATACATGAGCACCCGAGTGCCCAATACCAGTAGGCCGTCTCCCACTATGTCGTGGTCGGTTGGGATGGGGTGTGGTCTTATTCGTCCGAGTGAGGGGGCTGTAAGCTAGACTGAATTTAACCAGCTCCCAAATGGGTCCGCTATCGACGAGTCGGGTAGGCATTGGTATACTACTGGCAGGTGGGTAGTGAGGTATTTTCCACTCGCTAAGCTGTGGGGCTAGCAGGGGCGATAGCCAGCTTGGAGTGTACTAGACCCCGATGATGATCCCAGAGATGTACCGTACTGATACGTTGACTTATTAAGCAGGAGTTACATACTCATTCATTCATTCATTCACTATCCACTCGGGCTGGTGGTGCGTAACTAATTGTTGTGTACCTTCGCAATGGTAAGGATTTCGGTTGGGGCGCGTGACTAACCTGAGGTCAGGGGTTTATCACATTGACTCTGGCTATCCAAATTTAGGTATGGGACTAGTTTGGATAGAAGTCCCTTGTGATGGACCCCATAGCCTGCGATACTACGTACAATCATCCCGACTTCACTCCAGCTTAGTCATTTCATTCGCACCGCATATTGTATTGCATTTGCAATATTTAACATTTTTGGATTATTATGTTTCTGCATTTATATAGCCTAGATGAGGTTGATGGTATTCGTGGCTCTTCAGGATTTGCATATTGCATTGCATCCTCGGCATCTGATATTTAGCTCTCTATGTCTCTGCACTGCATAATCTATCTGCATTGCATACTCTGATATTGTATGATTTATAGACTTACCACTATTTTCGACATTGTATAATTTATGGACTTGTATTGTATACTTGGCACTTACCTTGTGCACACACTTACACCACCCTCTAAGCTTTCTATAAGCTTATACACGATAGATGTGTATAGGTGGCGTTAGGTTGCAACAGCATTGAGCTTGGAGTGCACAATGGTCTTCTGGAGCTTTGATTTCGATATATGTATTTTCCTTTCAGCACTGTATTCAAATGTTTATATTACTGGATATGTGATGATAATGTTGCCTTCGTGATTTGGGTAAACTTGTGGTTATGCTTCTTATGAGACAAATGTACGTTAAAAAATCTTCCTTGTAGGATCCCAGGATTGGAATCTAACATATGGGCATTGGGAGCCGAGAACAGGGTACTACGGAGGCTATCGGCACCAGATTCGGCAATCAAAAATTTTGTGAACTCGATTTTTGAGTTTGGGGTGTGACAATCGGAATCTGGCATATGGACGCTGGGAGCCGAGAATGGGGTACTACAGATGTTGTCAGCACCAGATTCGGCGATTGAGAATTTTGTGAGCCCAGTTTCTGAGTTTGGGGCGTGAAATACACTATTAAGAATAATTTTATGCATGCTCAAATGCCCAATGTAGAAGAAATCAAGAAATCGATTTCCGCAAAGCATAAGTGATGTTTGGAATCTCAGGAGTCGAGGTTTGCTCGACCCTCGAAATTCAGGGCGTTACAATATCTCTTATTCATCTCAGCATACTGACATACACACTCTTGCATGGTGAAACCCTAATCCTGAACCTAATCCTAAAATAAAAGAAAAAATCCAATAGCAATATGGAAGTAAGTAGAGGGAAGAAGCTAGAAAGAAATTACCAGATTGGAGAGTTCTATGTTAAGATCCTGCAAAACAAAACAAAACAAGTTAGTTTCTAAAAACAGAAAATCTAAAATTAGAAAGTTTCTAAAAACAAAAATAGAAAGATGAGTTAGTTTCTAAAAAGGAAAGAAATTCTAAAATTAAAAAGTTTCTAAAAATAGAAAATAAAACCTAATCTTAAAAATAAAAAAATCCTAATCATAATCTAATTCCAAAACTAGCTAATCTTAGAAAAACGCAATCATCAATCCTCGGCAACAGCGCCAAAAACTTGTTCAAAACCCCAAGTGTAGGGTCACAATGTAGTAATAATCTCGGTAAGACTAAGGTCGAATCCACAGGTATTGAACCTTCTACGTATTCTGAAAGTAACTAGAACTAAAACTAGAAGAAGATGTAATCTAAACCAGGAAAATTAAGAGAGTATTTGTAAATTTAAAGGTGGTAACTAGGGTTCCAAGGATCCACATCAGAGTCCTATCTTATCCAGTTGGTAAGAAGAGATTTGTCAGATTTCTGAAATTCTCATGGATCTAATCATTAATGGATGAGAGTGGTGAAAATTTGGATGTGATTCTGTCACCAAACCATGCCTAGGAGACAAGGCAAACAACAACAATATACCAAACCCGCAACTAATCATAAGAGAATTGAGAAGATTAGGAAGATTCCATCACCCAACCATGGCCATGAGATGATGGTGAACAACGGGATTGCCTAATTTCACAATCTCAATACATGAAAAGAAGATATCTTAAGCTATTGCAGATCTATTGTAATTTGAGTCACAACAAACCATTAAAAACTAAAAATTTTCCTTCATAATCAAACTAGAATCCAAAAGGTTCAACAAGACATGAATCAAAACAAAGCAAACATCTCAATCACGTTACAAGCTTCACCTCTTAGCCCTAGCTAAGAGGTTTAGCCAATCACAGGCATGATCACGCTAAAATCTTAAGAAAGCATAAAAGGAGAAGAAAAACCGAAAGAAGGAAGAAAAGCTGAAGAAGGAAGACTCCAATCAGCCGTCTCCACGTCTCTCTCTCTCTCTCTCTCTCTCTCTCTCTCTCTCTCTCTCCATGTTTACTTCTCCACGTCCAAGATGGCTCTCTCTTCTCTAGGCAGCAGGAGGGTCGGTTGTGCTTAAGGAGAGGCTGAAGTCGGTGGAGAGGCGGTGCGTAATTCTTACGCGACCAGAAAATGCAAAACCGTAACTCGGCTTGCGCTCGACCCACGTTTTGTCACAAGGGAGAATCGGTTGCGGGATCTGAGCCATTCAAGTTCCTTGGTGATAGTCGGTTGCCCCCTAGAAGTGGTTTGGATGGTCTGGATCACAAATCTGATCATGATCTTGTTTGTAGAACGGCCCGAAAGTCCCAGTTTTCCCGGATGCATGCCATGCGCCCGAGATTGCATTGAGGTGCTCGGTAGGCCCCACACTGATGTTTTTAGAGAAATCCACCCCATCTAATGGATTCCTGGCACGATTTTGGTTGGAAAGGGGTGGTTTTGGTCGAGTTTATTGCGGCCCAAAGGATCGAATCTTCCCGCCATTCATCTTATGTTTGACGGTGATCGCGTGTGTACACGTGCATGGGAGAAAAAGGACTCCATAGCCAGGGTTGTGGCCACCCCTTAGATCGAATGGACGGTCCTGATCATCCATACGATAGATAGTGGTGGCCCACTACGCGTCACAATGGGACGGATGTCCCTTGTTGCGTAAGAGATCGGCTCAACCCGTTCTTTGACCGGGGTCTAGGTCCGGTGCGACTTGACTGTGCACCTGTGGTGCAGACGCATCACACGAGTAGGTCCTACAGTGATGTTTTTAGTAAATCTACTTCGTTCATCCTCTCCTCCATCCAATTTAAGGGGTTGAGACCAAAATTAAAGTATATCTAGATATTAGGTGGGCCCCAAATCAGTGATTTAGTAGCTGATCTGTCCGTTGGGCCACTTCCAAAGATCCAAGGCTGAATTTCGACGTGTACGATTAATTTATGGTCCTCAGGCTAGATATAAAGTTTCGAGCCAAACAGATGGTGGGAACCCTGTGATCTTGCATTTGTGACGATTTTCATGCTCTTTTTCTTTAATCACTTGATTTTCTCGGATCTTTGGCGTGTGAATTCTTCGATCTTGGTCCCCCAAGATCCGTCCCTCGCCTTGGTGATTTTTGAGCATCAAATCTATGCCTTTAGTACCCTTTTTCAATCTAAGCTCTTAAATTCACCTTGCAATAAAAACATGATTAAAATATAACATTAAACATTATCATGTTCGTAAAACCATACGATAACTAGGGTCTAATATGCAATATTTGACCCTCAACACTAGGATATTCCTAGGGATCTTTTAGGGTTTGAGGAGTGGAGCAAAAGCGTGAAGAAGCTGTCGCCAAGAGTTTTTCTTCATTTTCCTTAGTTGTTTTTATGTTTTTCTTAAGAGATTTTAGTTCAATTATGTCTATGGTTGGTTAAACCTCTTAGATAGGGCTAAGCGGTGAAGTTTGTAGCGTGATGGAATGTTTTCTATTGCTTTGATTCATGTTTAAGTTGAACTATCTTTGATTCTAGTTTGATTTTAAGAAATACTTTCCGTTTTTAAAGGTTTGTTGTGACTTAAATTATAATAGATCTGCGATAGCTTTGAGTATGTTCTTTTCATCTATTGAGATTATGAAATTAGGCAATCCTATTGTTCACCATCATCCCATGAGCATGGTTAGGTGATGAAATCCTGCCTAATCTTTCCAATTCTCTTATGATTGGTTGTGGGATTGGTAAATCCTGTTATGTGCCTTGTCTCCTGGGCATGGTTTTGTGATGGAATCGCTTCCAATTCTCACACCTCTCATTCATTGAGAATTAGGTCAAAGGAAGTTCATATTTGGTTTTATTAAGATATCTTCCAATTGGATAAGATGAGACTCTGATTCCAGTTGTGTTCTTGAATCAAGCATAGATCTCCCTGATCTCTACAAGTGGATCCTTGGAAACCCTAGTTACCACCTTTGAATTTGTTAGTTTTAATAACTTTAATCACAATTACTCTCTCAATTAATTTAGATTTAGATTTATATCTTCTTCTAGTTCTAGTTCTAATTACTTTCAGAAGACACACAAGTCAGTCCTTGTGGATTCGACCTCGGTCTCACTAAGATTATTACTACATCGCAACCCTACACTTGGTATTGTGAACAAAAAGTGCCCTCGTTTGTTAATTAATGTGAAGTATGAGTCTTAGAGTCAAGTGAGCCCCAAATGAAGAATACAAGACTGAAGACTCAACATGTTGGGAGGTTCAAGTGTGAAACAAAGGTAATCTAAGCCTCACAATCCTAACCAAACTCCTCCATTTACAAAACTCCCAAAACATGTACCATACTTGACCAAAACCATCTAGCAACATCCCTTGGTAAGTATGATGAAAGTATAAATTAGTAGCTAAAGGAGTTAAAAGTTCATCTGAAATTCTGTTACTGTCGATGTCATCGAAGTAGGGTCAATGACATCGAGAATGAGTCATAACAGTCCAACAACCAAACTTTAAAAATCTAAAAACTCTCAATGACATCGAAACTTAATGTTCGATGACATCGAACCACCTTCGATGTCATTGCAACTGAATAAAAACTCTTCAGAAACCTTTCAAGGAAAATCCAGAAATCTACGATGACATTGTAAATGAGCACAAAGGCCCAGAGAGTTTTCAAAGGAAATCATACAATTCTCGATGACATCGAAGTTCAAATATCAATAACATAGAAATCGATTTCATGACATTGTAAATGACTTCTCTCTGTCCAGCAAATTATTGGCAAAAATGTTGGTTGGTTCGATGGCATTGTGTAACACCCCGAACTTTTCAATACCCAAGTATTGAAAGTCCTCGGGTGTTATCATAAATTTAATCTACCATATATATGAGTACGATACCAATTTAACTATTCTCACCTTGCATCTATCCTCAAACCTGAATCTGACCACTGGGAATGACCTTCATCCATAAATCAAGTCATCCAACCGTTGATCATGTGGTCGGATACATGTACCTTTTCTCGACTAAATCGGTGAATAACTCTTTAACCATAATGATTTAGATGCAAGTTATTTTGTACGAATTGTTTAGAAATAGACATAGAACCAAGTAGAACTGTTAGATTTCACAAAACTCTTAGATTAACAATAATTACAAAAATGCCATCAACCTATACCTTGAATTCAAATTCACATGGTTCTCATGATCCGTTTCATGTGAAATTTTATACCGGGTCTAATTATCATAAATCAACCGTACACATAAAATTTCAGCCCTTAGATCCCATTAATTTAGCTATTTGATCTCTACATCCGTCCGTACACTTATCAGATCAAGATTCTGATCCGTTCACCTTGTTCACACCATATGAATATGCTTAACCCACCATTAGAATTACAATCTGAGAAACCTACACATGTGAATAAGACACCCTAATCTGACGATACACATGCTTTACCCCTAATCCTCCTGAAACTCGCTTTACATATTATCCGTTTACGAAACTGACCGTATACCCACCTACATACATAGTAAGAGTGTTAACCATTAAGTTCTCTTATTTTTAGCTAGTCATCTGACCCCCGGTCATATTTGGATCTGTAAACGGGCCACAAGAACATCACGGTAAACCGATCATCATGAAGATCTTAGGTTCTAAGTCCAAACTGCCCGGTAACTTGTCGATTAGAGGTGTACAAATATTATTTTAGAATTTTGAAGTATATTAGCCATTAAAAGAATATTTTATTCATCCTCAGGAGATCGGGACCCAAACTGGATCACATGAAAGAGCACGAAAAATGATGCATGTTCGTCAAATTTCAAGACATTCGGACGGCACATTTCGATATAACGGGCGTCGGATGCCGGTTAAAAAATGGATGGCGAGTTCGTAAATACTGAATGCCATTACATGCCACCATTGATGCTTGAATCGAATAGTATGGCCCACCTGATCAACAGATCTGCCCCATTTTTGGACCTTAATCCTAGCAGGATATGGGGAACACAATGAACAGAGCGGATCGTACAACTATTAGTAGTAAAGGGAACTTCTCACAAAATATCAATTCACTCAAATTTCTACGTGCATGGGGTTTGACGTTAAATACCATTTAATATATTAATAGATCGTGTGGCCCACTTGGAAAGCGGATCTGACTCAAACTTGGGGCTGTGGGATACAACGACATGCAAATAGTGGTGAATGGCATGGATTCTCTGAAAGATCATCACAAGTGGACCCCACCTAATCAAACAGAATTGGCATTCTTTCCGCACAAGCTAGCTGTTGTTACAGCGACTAAACCGAAAGCGGAATGACGGGTTTCACCCCACTTCCCTACCCCGCGTGTGGGTCACCTGATCAATGGATTCCCACCATATTTTGGCCCTTGGCCTAAAACAACCCTACAAAACTAATGAGCGGATTAGATCTCTGGGAATGCCATCAAAGTAGACCCCACTCAATGCTACAGTAAGTCTCAATTCTCCAAGATAGAAATCCTTCCGAAATATGTATTCAAATTCAAAAAGAACTACCTCCGTTTCTTCCTCCTAAAACAATCACGTTCCAACTAGGATTAGCATCAATAGATCAATCACGTTCCAACTAGGATTAGCATCAATAGATCTCACCACTCCATATGGGATGATCCCCACCCTCAGTGGACCCTGCTAACTGAAGGACCGATTTGGAAAAGGAACTCTCTTGCATGCTACACCAATGCCCATGAAAATCGTCATTGTAACGATATGTAGTTTAGATTTAGGGTGTGCCCCATTAGCATGGGCCACTTGAGTTTTGATCTTACACCACCCATAGTCAGATGGCCTAAATAGGACCCATAAAACATGACAGACGGTATGGATCTCACTAATCCTCACTGAAGGCCCCACACATTGGTGGTGCATGTACACATAATGTGTACACTCCTGAGGATCACCAAAACCAAGGCTAGCTAAGATTTCAGCCAAGATTTCACGTGAAGGATATGCACGGGTCCTCATGTTTACAAAAGACTTCCCATCCCACCAGTATAAGCCACGATAGAAAGAAAAGAAGAAACGTGGGAGGAAGAGAAAGCTGAAAGATTCAGGTAAAACCCCAGATCTGAACTCCAATTCCCACCATTATTAGAATTTAACCGTTCTCCCATTTAGTTGGATTTAAATTCTCCTGTTTTGATCACCTCATGTAGTTTTCTGTTTTAAAATTTCGATTCCAGTTCTAGTGCGGATCTCTTGAAACCGGTTGCATTTCGGCCACATTAAAAGGTCTGGCTTTCACTTCCTGATTTTAATATATAAATATCTATCTTTTCATCCATTGCTATAAAACCCCTCTCTTATTGGTATTATTACCAAATAAATCCTAATCGTGCATGCCAGTTGGCTGAAGTTTTCCATCCCACCTGCCGACTTGGATGGGGTACTACTTCTCTAGTAATCTGAGGGGCCCACATGATCTCTGATTTGATCACTATACATATATTCCATGTGGAGTGTGGTTAACGTTACCTCGATCTTACATGTATTAATGTTCGACCCAGCTAGGTAATCTAGACCTTAGGTTGAGATCTTAACCCTAAATAGTTTGTAAGCTTGAACATAATTGTATAAATTTATAACTCATGATAGGGTTTGATTCTAAGGAAACACGCACTCCCTAGTAACACTGGTAGGCGATTCAAAGTATAAGGTGATGATTTTTCCCCTTAAGCTTTCCATTTCCAAATTGGTTTAAGTTATAGTCTTTATCAAATGTTAAATTTTTTAATTCATAGCATGCGATCTCTTATATGATTTATATATGATTTACGATTGATAAATGGGAAAAATGATTACATGTGATAGTTGCTACATGATAGCTCTCATTTTAATTTATAGTACACATCATGACCTGTTTTGATTATTATGCTTAACATATGCCTGTTATGCTATAGCAGTATATTCTCATATGAATTGTTGTAAGTCATTATGAACCTATATTCACTACACTTATTAGTGGGTAAACCCTCTAGTGTATGTGAACCCAGACTTAGGATGTAACATGATGGAGTGTGGAATCGAATGAACCCTCGATCGGAGGTTATGTAGGATATGAGATTCCCTACTCAATTAATTTGATTGATCACTGATCGATGGGTTTCATTAAGCATCCTAAGGTGGGAGAAATCTCATGAGCCAAGGATGGTGGTAATGGGACACTATGCCCGAGCTGTCGGCCTACGCTGGGTGACGAGCCCCCCGTAGTGACCATTGAGTAACTTAAAATGGCTGATTGTAATTGGAATAATAATGGGTTGGCTGATCATGCATCCATTGCATATTGGCGATGACGGGTGGCTAATTCTGGATGTTGTAGCATGTTCCCTTGAGAGCATTAAGGGATTACTTTGCTAGCTCCCAGACCACCGACTATTGACCTATTTGTTCGACTGGATACATCCCCAGGTCGATGATTGCATGGGTGACGAGCCCAAGTCTGACTGGATAAACATCCCCAGGTCGATGTGCATTCATGCATCCATGCATATAAAAAGACTGCATCATGTACTATTTTGAATGTTTCTTATTTTTAACTATGCTTAGCTAAGGCGGCGGTGTGTAATCTTGAGGGAAATTCACACTGAGCTGGCCACTCATTCATCGAATATCCAACCGTACAGAGTATGCAGGTATAGGTGGAGAAAACGATAGTACTGACCCTGATGGTACGATGGTGGAGCCTGAAAACGGATATTACGAAGACGAGCCGCAACAAGAAGCGGCCGGTTGTTTTGATTTAAATTAATAGCAGTAGTGCTCTTATGTTTAATTTGATACATTGATAATTTTTGTTTTAAAAAAAAGTGTAATAAGGCCCCCAGCTGAGTGAGCTAAATAATTGAGCTTATATGATATTAATCCATGCTTGCTTACGCTATCATACTCTGATTTTAATCATCCGCTAGATCTCTGATTTGTTAACTCTCGGGTTTCCAGAACAAGTCTCGTACTTGTGCTCTGGAAACACGGGGTGTTACACATTGATACACCCTTCGATGACATCGTAAATTGACCTAAACTGTCTAACAACCTTGTAGTATTTTTTAGGAAAATCTTGATGATATCAAGTTATCCTTCAATGAATTGAAGGACACTCAATGACATCGGACTGAAATTGTCGAGTAATTATTTGAAAATCTTATTACAGGGTTTGATGACATTGAAGGAAACTTTATTGACATCGAAGACCCTTCCATGACATCAAACCTGACAGTTTTCTACCCTTTTTTTACTGTTAAGATTTTACTCTATATAACATTTGGGGTTACTTCCAAGATTTTCAAGTGAGTATTGAAGAGAGCTTTGAGAGAGTTATTCCAGCAGTAAATACCCTTCCTCTCAAGCCCTCTTTTCTCATAGGAGTTCATCATTCAATCCATAGCTTAAAGTTAATCATTGTGATATTCATTACCTGGATTGAACTATGAACTCCGACCTTCATTGATGATCCAACAACCTTCTTTAATGGTAGATTTTTAACCTGGATACATTGAATGTTTAGCTTGGGGAATTCGTTCTATCTCATAAAGACCCATAATTAACTAGATAGGATTTACCCAAAATCCCTTGACCTAGCAACCTCAGCATTAACATTGGAACATCTACAATCGGCTATGGTTCAAAAGAACTAAAGAGTCTTCATCAACTTGAAGAACTTCATCATTTGTGTTGAATGGGGCTCACTCACTTTTAGGTAAGTATTCGAGTCCATCTTGTGTCTGAAAACCTTTCCTTGTGTAGGATTGAGATTCAAAGTTTGATTACTTTAAACTAGCCAAGCCCTTTTGTAGGCCTCCGACAGGAGAGTACGTATAGTATCCTTGTGTAGCACTGTTTTGTAGTTCTTGTGTATAACTTGTTGTCTTTGTGTAAGACTTATCAAGTGCCTTGTGTAGGCAATTTTGGTAACCCCGTGTAGTTTGTGAAGGTTTATGGTTAACCTGATTTAAAACCATTGGTTAGTAAAATCCAACATACTTTAAGAGAGAGTTGGTCAGTCGTGAGTGGAGTTGGCACCTAGCCAAACCACTATATATCATTGTGTAATGTGTTGAATGATTTACTTCATGTTTTGTGTTAATTTATTGCTGCAATGCTTTACTCATTTCCTACACAATACATGTTTGATATTATGCCACAATGATGTATGTCACTATCTTAATTATGTATCATGCACTTACTCTTGTTTAAATCTCTTTACTTAAATAATTAGAAGTAAGTATTTATGAAAAGAATAGTTAAATTTTAAAAAGTCCTATTCACCCCCCTCTAGGACGATTAGACATATATCCAAGCTTCTCTTGTAGCAGTTAGCTATAATTTCACTTACCTAGAATTGAGTGAGCCCCTTAAGCACGTTAGTGAAGATCTTTATGGATGATGAAGGATCTTCAACTCCCTTGAACTGCAATCATATGAAGATGCTTCGATGTAGATGCCAAGGTTGATGGGTCAAGGGTTTTGGTGGATCCTAACTAGGTATAGATGGGTCTTTAGGTATTAGTAAGGATCCCTATGGCTAATTATTCAATGCTTGTTAGCATATAAATTTACCAATAAAAGTGGTTGCTAGAGCATTCATGAATGTTGGAGTTCATTGTTCAATATAAGCTTTAAATATTCCAATGATTGTCTTTAAGACAAGGATTGAATGATGAATCCATGAGGAAAGAGGGCTTGAGAAGATGGGTATTAACTCTCTTAAAGCTCTCTCAATAACTCACAAAATTTCCAAGAAATAACTCACATGAATATGGAGTGAAGATTTTTAACAGTAAAAAAAGGGCAAAAAAATATCAGGTTCGTTGTCATCAAAGGGTCTTCGATGCCATCGAACTTCCTTTGATGACATCACTGAATTAAGCAAAATATCCAAGTTGGTTGCTGGACAATTTTTGATCTTCTATCGATGCCATCGAGTGACTTTCGATGTCAAGGATGGCTTAATGCCATCGTAAAAATTCAAATTTTGACAATGAGGTTGCTAGAAAATTTTAGTCCAATTTCGATGCCATCGAACTAGCCTTCGATTTCATTGAAGGTTCCTTTGATGCCATTAAAGGATGGTTCGATGACATTGTTAAAATTCAGAATTTATGTGATTTCTTGCTGGATAGTTTGAGCACTTCTTCGATGCCATCGAAGCTAGGTTCGATGTTATCGAAGTTTAGGTTTCGATGTCATCGCAAAAATTTAGATTTTCCTTGTTTGCTTGCTGGACAAATTGTGCCCTTTTTCAATGTCATCGAAGCTATGTTCGATGCCATTGAAGAGGTCTTCGATTCCATTGTAAAAATTCAGAAAATACTTGTTTGCTTACTAGATAATTTGAGCTCTTTTTTCGATGTCATCGAAGCTATGTTTGATGCCATCAAACTGCCTTCTATGCCATTGTAAAAATTTATTTATTTTTTACTTAATTTCTTACTAGACAATTTAATATACTAGCTCGATCCCATCGAGTTGCCTTCGATGCCATCAAAGGCAGTTTGATGGCAGTTTGATGGCATTGACAATGTCTAATTTCAGAGTTTAACTTTTAACTCAGACATCAAATCTCATAGCATTTTGACATACTTAAAAATAAATTTTGCTAGATGTTTTTGGTTAAGTATAGGTTATGTTTGAGGGGTTTTGGTATAGGGTTTGGCAAGGTCTTGAGTCTTTCTTACTTTGTCTTGAATCAGAAGACTTTAACCCTTTAAATCTTTAGTCTTTGTTCTTCTTGGGGGTCGCTTGACTCTAAGACTCTTAATTCATGCTAATTGACAAACTAGGGTACTTTGAATCTCACTCTTTGTCAATTACGTGACAAAACCTAACAAACCCTATACAACTCAATTTACAATTCGATTTACATGTCTTTGAAATAAAATTACATTGATTTACAACTAATCAAAGACATGCTAGACTTGACTTTCTTGATGATCCCCCTAACTTCTTGTAACATGATTGTTTTTAAAAAAAGATAATACAAAACATATTGTGGGAGTATGTTTCTCTCCCTTTTTGTCAGTGATTGGCAAAGGATGTTAGTGAAAATATACTGATCACTAAGAGTTCGAAATATAAGCATGATAGATAATTCAGAGGGAGTAAACAATAAACATAAGACCACATAGGAAGGCATCAATAAACATAATAATATCATCCAAAAGGATGGGCAGAGAAGGCCAATTCAAAATATCTAAGATGTATATAAAGAACGTAATAAACACAACATTTATACATGTAGAGAAATATAACTATGAAATCCAATACATGAAATCACATCTTGGTGCAACCAAAAAGATATCCATGATCAAGATGGTCGAACTAACACTAAGCATGACTGACTATATCTAACTATCTAGACTAGGATCCGGAGGGACAACATAATCTCGGCGGCATGTCACATGGGCAATTAAGTCCCGAATAGTGTGCTGTAGTGTCTAGATCATCTGCTCCATCTGAGACAATCGCTCCCCTACTGGGACTACTCTACAATGATAAGCTTGAGTCAATCCTACTGCCTCATGTATCATTGTGCTATCATTGAGTTCGGTGTGGGCTGCACTGATGGCTCGTCGTCTCGCTGCGTTATTGCATCACTTGTTTGCCCGACCTCTATAGTCGCTGCATCTGCTGCATTAATCATTGGCGAAAGAGGCTTCACCTGCATATTCTTAATGTTATCTTGTGTAATCCGCAGCGCCGGTACTGGTGCATTGGAGGTGGGAAGAAAGACGCACTCCCGTGCAAGTAGGCAGATGAGATGATTGAAAGGAAGATAGGTCGGTCGACTCCCCTTGATCAATAAAGAAATCTGATATAAGATAATGGATGGGAGATAAAGGCGGATGCTAGAGGCGACACAGTATATGATGTCCACCATAAAAGGGGTGAGATCCATCCTATTGGTGCCACGTGGGTAGACATTGGTAAAAAAAATGGAATGGAAGACTCGATATTTTCTCGTCATGTTTGGGGAATGAAGGGCATTGCCTTGAAGCCAAGGCCCATCTTTCTCATTGCAAAGAAATTTCGTCATTTTGGACTGAACATCGGGAAAAGCTGTGTCATGGCTTGACAGCCCTTCACTAGACAGAGATACTCCAAGAAGGTTCGCAATGCGACCTAGAGTGACTTTGACAACAGATTGTCCTACCTCAACTTTTATGGATGGAGGATCAATTTGGGGGTTCCTACAGTGTGACAGAAAGTCATAGATTTGATTCGACTACATCGTCCCACCAAATTTCAAGACATTTTGCCAACCTACTGCAGTTAGCATTGTATCGATGCCATATGGTTGCACACAAGCCAAATCTACAGTCCTCTCTAAATTCACCTTACGTCCTATATACTTATCAAGCAATGTGTTTATTAGACACTGTGGAGAGGGCTATGGAACCTCACTCCGTGTGGATTGGGACGGGAAATGCGATGAGGTTGTCTCCTTGGTCAGTCAGCCCGTCGTGGGGAAAGTTTCTTGACCCTTCTAGATCGAGAAGATTCCCTGATGTCCGGTGCTTTGCCCTTGTCCTTTGGCATAGTGAATCAATGAGGAATCAAACAAGGAATCAAAGGATGTGATAGAAAACACATAAGAATAAGCTCTTTTGACAGAAAAATGAAAGATTTGACATAATGGAAGCAAATAATTGTCTTACTGTTGAAAAATGTGAAATTACAGGTAAACTGCTAATACTAAAGTACGGAGTTATGTCTAAGTGTCCTAGAGGGGGGTGAATAGGACTTTTCAAAATTTTAATCCTACTTAAAACAAATACTAACTACTAAGCACTTTATAAGAAACGATTAACTGAAAAGCAATCACAATCAAAAGCTAGGATAGTGAAACATATGAAAGTTGCATTTCATCAAGCATGTTGTGTGTAGAATTGAAGCATATCATGAATCATCACAAAAACAAGAAAAAATATGCACCACAAACACAACAAAATATAGTGGTTTGACTATATGCCTACTCCACTCCCGGCGGACCCACTCAACCCATGAGTAGACCAGATTTCCCTATCCAATGGTTTTAAATTAGGTTAACCATGAACCTTTACAACCTATACAAGGTTATCAAAAATTCTTACACAAGACAATAAGTCCTACACAAAGACAATAGATCCTACACAAGGACTCTACACGTACTCTCCTGTCGTAGGCCTATAAAAGGACTTAGCAAGTTTGAAGATACCAAACTCTGTATCCCAATCCTACATAAGGAAAGGTTTTCATACAAAATAGACTCTAATACTTACCTCTAAGTGAGTGAGCCCCATTTAGCACATGATGATAAAGATCTTCTAGTTGACGAAGATTCTTTAGCTCCCTTGAATTGCAACCCATTGTAGATACTCCAATCGAAGATGCCGAGGTTGTTGGGTCAAGGTTTGGGCGAATCTAATCTAGTTAATGATCAATCTTTAAGAGCTAGAGAAGATTCCCAAGGCTAAGCATTCAAAGATCCCAACACAATGATTTGCCATTAAAGAGTGTTGCTGGATCATCAATGAAGGCTGAAGTTCATAGTTCAATCCATGCAATGAATGTTCTAATGATTGTCTTTATGCCATGGATTGAATGATGAACTTATATGGGAAGGAGAGCTTGAGAGTAAGGGGATTTACACCTACAATAACTATCTCAAATCTCTCTTCAATGCTTGCTTAAAAAGCTAGGAAATAACCCCAAGTGATATATAAAGTAAAATCTCACCAGTCAAAAAATGGGTAGAAATATGTCGGTTCATCGAAGGGTCTTCGATGTCATCGAACCTTCTTCGATGCTATCAATCCCTATACCAAGATTTTCAAATAGGTGCTTGATAGATTATGTCCGATGTCACTGAGCATCCTTCAATGTCATCGAACAATGACTCGATGCCATCGAGATTTTCCTGAAATATGCACTGAGGTTACTGGACATATTGAGCATTATTTTGATATCATCTAAGTTTGAATTTCGATGTCATCTAATGTCACGCCCTAAACTTGAAAATCGGGCTCACAAAATTCTCGATCACTGAATTCGGTGCCGATAGCCTCCGTAGTACTCCATTCTCTGTTCCCAGCGTCCATACGCCAGATTTTGATCCTGGGATCCTACAAGGAGAATTTTTCAATGTATATTTAACTCGTAATAAGTATAACCATAAGTTTACCCAAATCACAAAGGCAACATCATCATCCCATATCCACTAATAAAAATATTTGAATACAGTGCTAAAAGGGAAATACATATGATAAAATCAAAGCTCCAGAGGTTCGCTGCATGCTCCAAGCTCAACGCTGCTGCAACCCAACGCTACCTGCACGCATCTATCATACATAAGCTTATAGAAAGCTTAGTGGGTGGTGAAAGTGTGTGCACAAGGTAAGTGCCAAGTAAGCAATATCAGAGTAATCAAAGTAAGTGAAAATACTGATAAGCCCATAAATCATACAATATCAGAAATACTAGCAAGATCATAAATCATACGATATCAGTGTAATACGAAAACATGCTGATAGGCCCATAAATACCATCAACCTTATCCAGGCTATACGATGCAACAATATCATATACTGATGAAACAATGTACATTAGCTATGCAATGTGGGGACAGTAAGCCAAATATCAGATGCTGATGATGCAATGCAATATGCAGTGCGAATTAAATGACCAAGTTGGAGTAGAGTTGGGATGATAGTATATAGTATCACAGGCTATGGGGTCCATCACAAGGGACTTCTATCCAAACCAGTCCCATACCTAAATTTGGATAGCCAGACTCAATGTAGTAGACTCTTGATCTCAGGTTAGTCGCATACCCAACCGAAATCCTTGCCATTACGAAGGTACACAACAATTAGTTGCACACACCAACCCGAGTGGATAGTGAGTGAATGAATGAATATGTAACTCCTACTCGATAAGTCCACATATCAGTACGATTTCTCTCTCGGATCATCACCAGGGTCTACTACACTCTACATGTAAATCGCCTCCCACTGACACGCGACTATGCAAGTGGAAGAGACCTCACCATCCGCTTGGCCAGTAGTCATCCAATATCTACCCAGCACGTTGATAGCGGACCCATTCATGAGCTGGTCAAACTCAGCCTAGCAATGTCCCTTACCCTCGGGCGGGTAAGGCCACACCCCCTCCCAACCAACCATGACACAATGGGAGACGCAGCCTCTTGGTATTCGACCCTCATGCGCTCATATATATTCACTCGGTCTCGACGTTGGGGCGTCTCCTAGCCACGGAGGTTTAGGAATTTTTATCCAGAGACATCTATGGCACCTGTATGTTAGAACCAAATATTTTCTATGTCCCATCTGACCATCCACGATATGCCTGTGGAGGTTATGGCCCTGATATTGCTAGGGTGTACAGTAGTCACATAATGCAAGATGCATGAGTCATACAATCCAGTCATGCATCAATCCTGGCATACCATGCACTCATGTGAGATAACCTCCGCCTATCAGGGAGTCTCATAACAACCTACCCAATGACATATGCAATGGTCAACCACATCTTATAACAAACATGCAGATGATGTGTATGAGCATGTATCATAATGCTATGCTGTCACATACTCATAATCGGTATAAATAACCGGCATCAACAATTGGCCTCGATAATATGGACATTTAACCAACATTGCCCCCAAGGAATGGCCCATATAGAGCCTAACATATAGTGGCCCCATGGCCTCACACAGGGGCCTAATATATAACACCATGGGCCTTACTCAAGAGCTTAATATACATCATGATGGGCCTCTCACATGGGCCTAATATAATCACAATGGGCTTCATCGCCTGATCCTCAAATGCATCACAATAGGCTTCATCACATAAACCTCATATTCATCACATTAGGCCTTAAACACGGGCTGAATACACATCCTAACAAGCCCCAAATACGGGCCGCATATACATCATATTGGGCCTCAAACACGGGCTGCATATATATCACATTGGGCCTCAAACATAGGATGAATACACATCATAATGGGTCTCAACTATGGGCCGCACATGCATTATATGGGTCTCGACAATCGCCCTCAGCAATCGAAATCGGCCTCGACAATCAAAATCGTTCTCGACAATCGGAATCGGCCTCGACAATCGGAATCGGTCTCGACAGATGAGATCGGCCTTGTCAATCGGACTCGGCCTCGACAATTGGAATCGACGATTGGAATCGAGAACCAGAATCGACCTCGACAATCGGAATCGGCCTCGTCAATCGGACTCAAACTCGACAATCAGAATCGGCCTCGACAATCGGCCTCAACATACGAAATCGGCCTCAACAATCAGAATCGGCCTCGACAATCATCCTCAACATACGGAATCGGCCTCGTCAATCAGACTCGGCCTTGACAATCAGAATTGGCCTCGACATACGGAATCGGCCTCATCAATCAGACTCAGCCTTGACAATCGGAATCAGCCTCGACTAACAGAATCAGCCTCGTCAATCGGA
Source organism: Magnolia sinica (assembly GCF_029962835.1). NCBI lineage: Eukaryota > Viridiplantae > Streptophyta > Magnoliopsida > Magnoliales > Magnoliaceae > Magnolia > Magnolia sinica. The sequence continues at coordinate 43,784,618 of NC_080577.1, read as the reverse complement.
CTTGGCCTAGATAATCAGAATCAACAATCAGAATCGGCCTCGACTAACAGAATCGACCTCATCAATCGGACTCGGCTTCGACAATCAGAATAGACAATTGGAATTGGCCTCAACTAACGGAATCGGCCTCGTCAATTGGACTCAGCCTTGATAATCAAAATTGACAATTGAAATCGGCCTTGACTAACAGAATCGGCCTCGTCAATCAGTCTCGGCTAATGGAATCGGCCTCGGCGAGAATGTGCCTAACAAGGCCTAAGGGAAGGTCACAATGTGGACATCCAACCATCATTGCCCATCAATGTGGACATTCAACCAACATTGCTCCTAAGGAGTGGTCCACATAGGTTTAAACATATAGTGCGCCCATGGCCTCATACAAAGGCCTAATACACATTGTAATGGGCCTCATACAAGGGTTACATACACATCACTGTGGGCTGCATCACATGGACCTCGAATACATCACAATGGGCCACGTCCCATGGGCTTCAAATGCATAATAGGTGAGCCCTACGCATGAGCCTTATACACATCAAGTGGGCTGCATATATATCAAGTTGGCCATATCACATGGGCCGCACCAGTGGGCCTCATATACATCAAGTAGACCGTGTCCACGGGTCACACCAATGGGCCATAAATATGCAACAGGTGGGCCCTGTACATGGGCCTTATACATAATAACGGGCCCCATCACTTAGGCTTGATGTACACCACATCGGACCTCATATATGGACCTCAAATATACATCACAGGTGGGCCTCAAATATATATTACAGGTGGCCTCAAATATACATTACAGGTGAGCCCTATCACATGGCCAGGCGGTGTGGATGAATCACATCCATCAAGGTGGGACCGGCAGAATGACGGCGTGGACATAAAATACAAACATCATGGTGGAGTCCTCATCACTGTCCAAGCAGGTCCAGCACCATCCAGATCATCTGAACGGTGCAGATGAACAAATGCATCATGGTGGGGCAGCACGACACCATCCAAATTGCCCAGCATAGATGGACGAAGTAAATATAATACATACATCAAGTCAGGGCCCCACCGTCCCTGTGGATAGAGCACATACATCGTGCGTCCAGCACAGATGGATGGTGTGAATACGATACATGCATAAAGGTGGGGGTCCTCCAGTGGGACGGCTTGGATAAAACCCGTACTCATGGTGGGGTCCATGCATGTGGACAATGTAGATCAACAACACATACATCATGTATGGGACCCATAGAACTTGCCGATATTGTAGCAGCTGCCAGCTGTGTGGATCCCATTGTTCCGTGGTGTGGACGGTAAGGATGAAACTTAACCAACAGTCCCACCTGAGTGGACGGCTGGATGTAAAACAGATGGACAGCATGAGTGCAGAAAAAGTGGATGATGTGGATCCATACGTCCAGGTGGTCCCTACTGTCCAGATCATCGGACGGTGTAGATATAAGACACATACAACACATGTGGGTCCCACACGGAATGGCGATGTGGATACAATGCAAGCTCCACGGTCTAACCCACATATCTTGCTGATGCTTCAGTACTGACCCACCGTCCAAAACAGATGGTGTGGATTTAAATGAATTCAACAAGGGGTCCCACCCCACACTGTCACACATGTGGGTAGGTCCCTTACCATATGGAGAATGGATGGACGGTATGTATAATACATACATCCACCGTCTAGTCCACTAGACGATTGGGATAAAATACATTAAGGTGGTCCCTGTACAGCACCGTCCCACAATGGACGGTGCAGATGAGACGTACATCATGGTGGCCTGCACACAGCACCGTCTAGATGGACGGTGCAGATTACATATGTTAAGGTGGGTATCCACGTCCCTCACCAGGGACAGTCTGGAGGGGTATCAGATGGCCCACATCATCACGCAGGCCCCACGAAACTTGGTAACGTCATTTCAGACAACCAGTCAATAGCTAATCCTCATCTATGTGAGCTCTCATCCGTCCATCTGGTGGGTCCCACATGTTACAGTATGCACTGAACTTCAAGGGAGTGGATGGACGGTGTGAGTATCACACATATAGATGGGACCCTGCAGTGGGCCCCACTGCATTGGAGAACGCTATCTAGCAGTGTACTCCACCTGAAATTTGAATCTGCCTCATTGGTTGATGGTGTGGATACACTACATCAAGGTGGGTCCACGTGAATGTGGCCCACCAACTTGGAACATCAAGCTGATATTTGTGTTTTCAGTTCATCCAGGTCCATCCAAATGGACAGGCAGCGAGGTGGGGCCCAACACACGGACGGTCTAGATCAGGTGGGCCACATTCCAACACCAAAAGAGAAAGAGAGAGAGAGAAATAGAGAAAAGAGGGAGAGATCAGTGGAAATAGGAAGGACCCCGCCACTATGGGCCCCTCTATACAATGCATACATCATGATGGGTCCCACAACAAGTGGTCCCTAAAAAAATGAAATCCAACGGTCGATCACCCACCGTTCTCGCTTCTTCTAGGCTCCTTAGACTCCTTAGCTCCAAAGCTCTAACTTTAATAGAGGAAGATGAGGATTAGATGGCCAAGATGGTGGAGATGGGAGGTAGGAAGGTGGGCCACACACAAAGCTTCTCTCCCATGGATGTTGGGTTGCTTGGGAGAATGAAAGAGAGATGAGAGAGAGGTGTGATGTAAGGAGAGAGGGATGGTGAGTGATGAGTGAGTGAGTGGTGGGTGATGGGGAGTGATTGGTGGAGAGAGAGAGTAGACTTTGGGGATGGGTAGTTGTACTTAGGGATGGGTGTGAGTGATGGGAGTGATGTGTACTTGATTGAATGATTGATGAGATTGATTTGATTAGAGATTCTCTTGGGATTTGCAACACGCGGCATTTTCCTCAAACTGAACGTGGGCCCACATCTCTTAGCCTGGGTATCAGATCGGTGTGCGAGTCGTGACGTTGGAACCGCGGCGATGGCGCGGTCGCTAGGGTACAAGTCTCGGATTAAGCTAACTCAAATCTACGAGATACGACTTAGGGTCGCACGCAAATGTCGATCATAGGTCGCAGGTCGTCGAAATTCGACTAGGAGGACCACGGAAGCCTACGGAACAATACGATTTAGGATATGGGTCTTACATCTAAGGTACTTCGATGTCATTGAGAATCAAACGATTTTCCTTTGAAAACTCTCTAAACCATCTTGTTCATATTTCGATATCATTAAACATCCTTCGATGTCATTGAAATTTTTATGCTTTTCCTTGAAAAGCTTGTTGGACATATGAGTGCCTATTTTTTGATGTGATCGAGATAGTTTAGATCTCATCAAACTTGTAAGTTCGATGTCATCGAACACTTTGATGCCATCGAGAATTTATCCAAAATTATGACCTTGGTTGCTTGATTGATGAGGCATTTTTACGATGTCATCGAACCTAATTTCGATGTCATTAACAACTACAGATTGTTTTTATAGTGTTTCAAGTCCAACTACTGCTGAGTTATTTGTTTGCCAAGCTTGCCATGGGGTTTTCCAAGATGGTTTGGGCAAGTTGGACCATTTTTATGGGGTTTAATACCTGATAGGGTTTGGTTAGGGATGTGAGGCTTGATATACCTTTAATGTTCACTTGAGCCTCTTCAACTTGGCAAGTCTTCAGTCTTGTATTCTTCATATGGGGCTCACTGGGCTATAAGACTCAACTTTCACATTAATTAATAAACAATGACACTTTCAATCTCTCCCTTTGTCAATTACATGACAAAACACCTAACAAACCATAAATGGTCTATAACTCAAGGTTACAAACTATTATATTGCTTTTTATAAAACAAATGTACAAATAGGCAACTTGGCTCTTGAGTTGCTCCCCCTATCTTCCTGCATCACCATTAAGCAACAAAATAAACATACACACAAAATGGTGGGAGTATGGTTCTCCATCTTTTTGTCAGTGATTAACAAAGGGTTAGCAATAATCAATATGCAACATCACTGAAGTTGGAGAATAATCAAAATGTATTCATGAAAGATAGAATAATGCACAATCAAACAAATAAGAATGAAGTGCAAACAAACAACCATATCATCATCATCATCATCATCATCATATATATATATATATATATATATATATATATATATATATATATATATATATATATATATATATATATATATGTAAGCATTAATGCCTAAACATGGCATAAATATCCTAAACATATCCAAAACAGAACAAAGTGCCCAAGAAGGGCAATATCATCCAAAAAGTATCCATAAAACATCCATTCATAACACAATAGCCTAAACATGGCTATGAACCACTCAAACTAGCAAAACAAAACAAACCCAAAAATAATATCCAATGAACACACATTGTAGGCTAGGGCATAAGAAAGATATACCGCCCCAGACCCGACTCAAAACTCTACATCCTGGTCTAACTATAACTACAGGGCTGGAGCCACGTCGTGCGAAGCAGTGTCGTCACGTTAGCATGTCATCATCTCCATTATATGTTGGGCAGTGCACTAAAGTACCTCCAACATTCCCTCCATGCCTGATAGTCTCTCCTCATAGTGGTTGAGCCGCTCCTCTATGCAGGTCTAACTTAGAAGGATGGTCCCAATGCGATCCTAGTGGAGCCGATGTCTGCATGTATGCGATGAGTCAGGAGTGCACAAGATGGTGGGTGGGGGATGAACGTCATCCTCAATAGGAATGTAGTCAAAACGTCCATCTTAGCAGCCTAAGCCTCTCTGTGCGTGTTGTCGTCATCCTGCTATGCCGACGTGAGGCGGTTAGTGGAAGCGCCTTTAAATTCATTCTTCGAATGTTATCTTTAGTGAATTTAGGCATTGGTCAAGGACGATTAGTGGTAGCCAATAATCCAACCTCCCAAGATAATAAGTAGAGAAAATGTGGAAAGGGAAGGTAAGTAGGGTGAGTGCCCTGGACAACAAATGCAATATGATGAAAGATGACTGACGGGAGATAAAACTTCAGACCTGATGTGATATTTTATATGATGGCTACCATAAAAGAGGTCAAATCGACACGATTTGTACCCCGAGGGTACACATTTGTACTAAAGATCGCATGGAGAACACTATACTTGGACAACATACACTTGGAATTTAGAACATTCTCGTTATGCCAGGAAGCATCCAGTCCATTACATAGATATTTCGTGACTAAGGAGCGTATGGTAGGGGAGTCTGAAAGTGCCCTTGTTTGTCAATTAACATGAATGTTGAGTCTTAGAGTCAAGTGAGCCCATATGAAGAATATCAGATCGAAGACTCACCAAGTTAAAGAGGTTCAAGTGCATAACATAGGTAAATTAAGCCTCGCATCCCTAACCAAACCCGATCAAGTATTAACCCCCACTAAAATGGTCCATACTTGCCCAAAATAATATTTCCAAAACCCTTGGTAAGCAAATTATTAAAGTTAACTTGAAGTTTGTGGAGATTGAAATGTATTAAAAAATTTCATGTTCTGTTGATGTCATCGGAGTGCAATCAAGACATCTTCGATGTCATCGAAGACCTGACCGATGACACCAAAACGGTGGCCGAATAGTCCAATAACCAACTTATAAAATCCTGGAAATTGTTGATGGCATCAAAGGGAGTTTGTTGACATCAAAACTTAAGTTTCGATGGCATCGAACCTACTTTGATGAGATCGAACCTACTTTGATGACATCGGACTTAGGCCATATCTCTCCAGTAAGATTGAAGGAACTCTGATATTCTCAATGCAATCGAAGGACCTTCGATGGCATCAAAGATAAGTCATCGATGACATCGAAAATTGGACCAGTTTGTTCAGAGAGCTTTCAAGGAAAATCCAACAATTCTCGATGGTATCGAAGCTCTTTCGACGACATTGAAATTCAAATTTCGATGACATCAAAATATGGATAAAGTTTAAGAGAGCTTTTAAAGGAAGATCAATTTATTCTTGATGACATCGAAATGTCTTCAATGGCATCAAAATTCAAACTTTGATGGCATCGAAGTATTGTCGATGACATCGATATTTTTCTCAAATAATCTAGCAACCTCAGTGCATTTTTCAGGAAAATCTCGATGGCATTGAGTCATCTTTCGATGACATCGAATAGAATCTGTTTAACACCTATTTGAAAATCCTAGTGCAGATATCGATGACATCAAAGAAGGTTCGATGACATGAAAGGAAACATCGATGGCTTCAAAGATCTTTCGATGACATTAACAATCATAAATTTTTGTCCCTTTTTTTACCATTGGGATTTTACTCTATATATCAGTTGGGGTTGTTTCGTGGATTTTTGAGCAAGCATTGAAGAGAGATTTGTGAGAGTTATTGCTAGAGTTAATACCACTACTCTCAAGCCCTCTTTCCCATTAGAGTTCATCATTCAATCTATGACTTAAAGGCGATCATTGGAACACACATTGCCTATATTGAACTATGAACTCTAGCCTTCATTGATGATTCAACAACACTCTTTAATGGTAAATCATTATGCTGAGATCTTTGAATGCTTATGTCTGGGAATCTTCTCTAGCTCTTAATGACCCATCATTAACTAGATTAGATTCACCAAACCCTGACCCAACAACCTCGGCACCTTCGATTAGAGCATCTACAAGTGGTTACGGTTCAAGGAAGCTGAATACTCTTCATCAAATGGAAGAATCTTCATCAATATGTGCTAAATGGGGCTCATTCACTTAGAGGTAAGTAATATAGTCCATTTTGTCTGAAGCCCTTTCCTTGTGTAGGATTGGGATTTAGAATTTGGTTTCGTCACACTTGCCAAGACCTTTCATAGGCCTCCGACGAGAGAGTACGTGTAGAGTCCTTATGTAGGATCTACTGCCATGTGTGGGCATTTTTGATAGTCCTTGTGTAGGATCCATTGCCTTGTGTAGGCATTATTAATAACATTATTGATAACCTTGTGTAAGTTGTAAAGGTTCATGGTCAATCTGATTTAAAACCATTAGATAGTGAAATCCCGTACACTCATGAGTTGAGTGAGTTTTTCGGGAGTGGAGTAGGAATGTATCTGAACCACTATATATCGTTGTGTTTGTGGTGCATGCTTTTGCTTGTGTTTGTAATGATTCATGCTATGCTTAAATTTCACACACAATATATTTGATGAAATACAGCCTTGATATGTTTCATTATCCTAACTTTTGATTGTGATTATTTTTTAGTTAATCCCACCTTATAAGTTCTTTGTAGTTAGTATTTGTTTTAAGTAGGATTAAAAGTTTGAAAAGTCCTATTCACCCCCCTCTAGGACACTTGGACATAACTTCGTACTTCATTAATAGTGGTTTACCTACAATTTGAATTGGTATCAGATCGGGTTCCTCTTGAAGGGTTTAACAACCTAGAGGGAGATCCTTGCGGAAGTTGGAAGAATGTCCAAATGAGAGGGAACATCGGTCTCTCAATCCCCAAGTTTTAATGGTTTGAATTATGCACATTAGAAAGCTAGAATGAATATATTTTTGCAATCTTTAGACCATGATGTATATGATATTGTTGAGAGTGGATATGAGCCACCAATGGAAAAAATTGTAATTGACAATGGCACTACCATAGCTTGACCAAAACAAAAGGCAATTTGGACTGACTATGAAAAACAATGGAAGACATGTGATGCTAAAGCAATGAATGTGATTTACTATGTTGTTTCACAAGAGGAGTTTAAACACATATGTATGTGTGAAACATTAAAACAAGCATGGGATCTATTGGAAACCACCATGAGGGAACATGCATGGTAAAATGTTCCAAGCTACAACTCTTAACAGTCTAATTTGAGAATATAAAAAATGGAAGAACATGAAACATTTATGGAGTTTTACACAAAACTAAATGATATATGTAACTCCATGTGGGGACTTAAAGAGAGAGTTCTGGTACAAAAAAATGTAGGAAAATCTTAAGATCCCTACCAGAATGCTTCTATTCGAAAGTCACCACCATAGAAGAGTGTAGAAATATTAATGAAATGAAGTAGAAGAACTCATAGGCTCCCTATAGACTTTTGAGCTATACTTACTATCCTCAAAACTTCTAAAAACAAAGTTGAATCTAAGGAGGATAGTGAAAAGAATGATGAAGATTAAGAGGTGGCCCTTCTGGCCAAATGGTTCAAAAAATTCTTCAACAAGAACCATGGAAGAACATTCTACAAAAAGGGGAAATATCTTGACCAAAAGCACCAAATAAGCAAACCATTAAAGAGGTCAAAGGAGCCCTAATGCTATAATTGCCAAAAGTATAGCCATTTATCTACTGATTGTCCCTAAAAGAAGTCAAAAGGAAAGGCTATGGCAGCCACATGGGATGACATTGAAGACTCCAAATCAGATACAAGTGAGTCTGAAAGTGATGGAGACCAAAAATCCTTAAACATTCTCATGGCTTCCACCACTATGGTTATCCTGGATCTAGGAAACAATGAGGAGATGATGAACAACAAACTAAAAAGCCTCCTCCTCCTCCTCCTCCTCCTCCTCATCAGAAGAAAATGAATGAGAAGAACAAGAAAAACATAATATTCATGATGCATATGACCAGCTTTACACTCATAGTTTGAGCATCCTTAAAAAGCTTGGTCAAGCCAACAATGAGAACAAACAGCTACAAATAGATTTGGATGAAGCATTAGCTATAAATACAAAATTGTTTGATGACTTATAAGAGTATTATGTTGACAATGCCAAGATTGAAAGGGAATTTGCTGATGATGGCTTCAAATTTGAAGATTTGAATAAAATGATTAAACATCTAGAATCAAAAAATGAGAAACTGAAATCAGAAAATGAAAAACTGAAAACTGAAAATGCAAAATTGAAATTATATGTAGAAAAATCCAAACATTTAGCTGAACTTAGTCGTAGGTTTTCCCAAAGTGATGAGAAACAAGAGAGCTTTTTAGGTTTAGGAAGAAACTCTAGGGATAAGAAAGGTTTAGGCTATGAAACTTGCAAATCTAGCCCTTCTCTTGCACCTCCTATGATTAAGAAAACATTTGCATCCGGTAGTAAAATAATAACTTCCCCTATCTGCCATTCATGTGGGGAGATGTTCATTTCAAATTTGAATGTCTTGAATTTAGACAGCCCCATTTCACTTCCGGTTCAAGCAATATTGGTAAATTTAAACCAACCTAAAAAATGATGTAGAAACCAAAGAGTCCTCCTAAAAAAATTCCAAATGAGACAAGGAAATATCCCACTCATCCTAAAATGACAAAGAGGATGGAGGAGTTACTGAAACAAGTAGCACAACTAAATCGAAAAACTAAATAATTGATGAATCGAGGAAATCTGGATCAGTTGCCGCAAAATTCCAAATCAACCAGAAATAACCAGCCTAAAGGAGAAACTGTTGGAGCACAAAAATGCTTCATCCCCCGAGCCGTCCAGCATGTTGAGCGCCCCCTATTTAGCTGCATTCCATCTGTTACGTGCACCCAGTTCCCAATCCAGCTTATCTATTCTGTGCCCAATCTCCAGACCTTACTTATCTATTGCACACCCCCTACTAGGTTGCAGTTCAGCCTATTTCGCGCACCCTGGCTGGAGTGCACTTAGCCCCATTATGCACCCTTGTCCATTACGTGCTTACCCTATTAGACGCCCTACTCCATTGAGCCCCCTATCTTGTTGTGTGCTGGCAGAGTTCTATGGTGCGAAAATCAAGGTCCACACATGCGAAAGTTGATAAATACCCCCTCCTCTCATCATTTGGATCATCAGAAGTTTCAGAGAGGTACCAGGAGTAAGAAGAGAGAGAGAAGAAGAAAAGGAAGGAGAAGCAAGTATTTGGAAGATGCCCAGCCTATTGTGCGCTTATGCAATAGGAGTGTTGTGCGCCCACGCAACAGGGATGTGTTGCATGATCGCACAATAAAGTGTCCCTCCCTGCAGCTCTATGCTTTGCAATTTTACGGATTACTCTGCAGTTCGACCTCCGATGCATATATCTTTTGAATGTCAACTCGAAGCGAGGGTTTCGACTACACAACTCTTCTGTCATTGCGATGGATGCTTCATAAGCTGAAATGCTGCCAAAATCACCATTGAATCTCCTTTATTTCCTCTATTACATTGATTCTGTGCTTTGTTTTGGAATCAAAGGAAACAAGAGGATGTAATCAGAACTCAAAATCAATAAAATACATGATGATGATTATTCTCCCATTCTTCCTTTATTATTATTAAACAAGATCCCAACCGAAATGCTTTTATTTCTTGTCAAAACAAAAAACAAAAGAAATACTTCATCTCCAAAGAAGGTTACCAAATGGCTTGTAAAAAAATAAAGTTAACTACCTTGTGATACATACTGCACTTAAAGCGAGCAGTAACTCAAAATGGTTTCTTGATAATGGTTGCTCTAGTCATATGACTGGTGACAGGACCCACTTTTGTAGTAACAACGAGTTTGATGGTGGGTTGGTCATTTTTGGAGATTAGAGTACCGTCAAGATAGTTGGACGTGGGACAATAGTTAGGCTTGGATTGCTCAAGATTGAGGATGTTTTTTGTGTCGAGGGACTGAAACACAATCTATTAAGCAATTTCCAAAAATGTGATAAAGAACACTCAGTCATTTTCTCCAAACTTGTGCGAGATCTTGGACCATATAGGTAAATTAATCATAAAATGTCTCTGCACAAGTGACAATTTCTATGTAATAAAAAGCAGTGGAGAAAATGCCCCATCCACAAGATGTCGTATGGCCAGAGATAATGAGTTTGAATTGTGGCACCAAATACTTGGCCATGTACACTACCAGAATTTGTCCCAACTCAGGTTAAAAAAATCTAGTGAGAGGACTTCCTGAGATCGGGAAGAAAGAGAAGGTTGTGTGCAGTGATTGTCTCAAAGGAAAACAGATAAAAGTTGCATAAAAGAAGACAACTATCATAGCAACCTCAAAACCACTTGAGTTGTTATATATCGATCTAGTAAGTCCCACCAGAGTTGAGAGTCATGGAGGGAAGAGACTTTTTTTGGTGGTGATAGACGATTACTTCAGATTCATCTAGGTTGCATTTCTTAGAAAAAAATCTGATACTTTTGAAGAATTCAAAAAACTTGCTAAGCGACTCCAAACCAAAAAGGGATATGTTATTGATAGGATAAGGAGTGATTATGGGGGAGAGTTTGAGAACGACCGATTCCAAAGGTATTGTGATGAAAATGGGATCTGACATGAGTTCTCAGTTCCAAAAACTCCACAACAAAACGGAGTGTGTGAAATAAAGAATAGGGTATTGCAAGAAATGGGCTCGGTTATGCTGTAACACCCCGTGTTTTCAGGACCCGAGTATATGACTCGTTTCCCGAAAACCCGAGTGTTAACCTTAAAGGATAGTCAAATTCGAGTATATATTTTTTTCCTTTATCAGAGTAAGCAGATGAGCGTAGAGTGAACAAACTAACATAGGAGAAATTTCATTATCAAATATATAAGCAGCCCATAATGACTTATACAAACTAATGTCTCAACATTAACGATTACAAGATTTGCACACATAAGAAATAACAGAAAGCATATAAATGTAAGCTGCATGACCACATAGCTCCTCTTAGAAATACAGTCGTGCATCCATGACACCTGCACAGCTCCTCATCAAGCCTGAACATATACATCATCTGGGCCACCTGTTTTACCTGTACGGTTGTATATTTGATGGATGAGTGGCCAGCTCAGTGTGAATTCTCCTCAAGATTACACACCACCGCATTAGGTAAGCATAGTTATAAAACAACAAAGCAATCAAAACAATACATGATGTAATCTTTTTAAATGCATGGATGCATGAATGCACATCAGCCTGGGGATGCACATCCAGCCGGACTTGGGCTCGTCACCTATGCAAATCATCGACTTGGGAAAATCATCTACTTGGACAGGGTCGATAGTTGGTGGTCTGGGAACTAGCGAAACGATACCCCAAAGATCCTAAGGGCATGTGCTACAACATCCAGATTAGCCATCCGTCTTCGCCAACATGCTATGGATGCATGATTAGCCAAACCGTTATTAGTCCAGTTATAATCAGTCAATTTAGGTAAGCTCAAGGTCACTACGGGGAGCTCAGAGCCTAGCGTAGGCCAACAGCTTGGGCATAGTGTCCCATTACCACCATCCCCGGCTCATGAGGCTACCACCTTAGGATGTTTAATGGAAAACCGTCGACTAGTGGTCAATCATATTACAACATATGGGGCTTGTCATCGCACGGTTGCACAATATAAAAACATCGAGCCCATATAGGGAAAATACTAGGACAAGGACACATACGGCGATATCAAAGCAAGACACATAAGGCAAATATCAAAATAAGCCACATAGGCAAGTATCAAAATCATGCGATAAAAGACCATCCTTGAAAACCATTGGACACAACAACCCTGGATGGTAGGCCCACATCACTAGTTAATTTAAACCACCATTCAATAACCACTAAGCCAAAAGTCTATTACTATCACAACCAGGAGAGTTACTTCCTAAGTATGGGTGTACACATATTGGTGGGGGTTTTCCACTGGTGTACCAATTCAAGTTCCATAAGCAATCCACAAATAATCTACAAGTATGAATAAATATGTAGGATAAACATTAAGCATGTAATATAGCAATTTAATTCCAACAATTAACACATGTGGCTATGAAATGGAGATATCAATTACAAGTTAAAATAAAAACTATGACTTAAGCTAATGGGAAAATGGAAAGCTCAAGGGGAAGAATCATGACCTTGTACTTTGAATCGCCTACCAGTGTCGCACAGTGCTTGCACCTTTAGAATTGTATCCTACCACAAATCATGAACTTATACAATTAGGTCTAAGTTTTACGCATTACCTAGGTTGGGATCATGGCCCAAGGTTTGAATTATTTATCTTAGGGTTTTTAATGAAAAATTAGGACTTTCATCTTAGGGTTTAGTCTTAAACTTAGATTCTAGGATTTGAACTTAGCGTATTAGTTAAAACTAAATCTTAATAATTACAAGATAACTATTAGTGTTAATGTTTATATTAGCTAATATGTTAATAGTGATAGTTCATAGGTTCATATCTAAATATATCGATATTAAATTCTACACCTAGATCTAAACCCAACACACCATCTATGTTTAAAGCATTGACCTAGGGTTTAGATTACTAGACCTAGGATTTTTATTCTAGAGTTTAGGTTTAGGATAAATTTTTAGCTTTAATTTCTAATAGATGTAATAACCATATTAATAACGTTACTAATTAAAAATAGTAATCCAATAATGGCTAATGATGTATAGTCGATAATAATAATGATTTCAAAACAACCATGAATCTTAATAATACATTTAACATTAGTTAATGCGATACTAATACTCATTGTGATGAAAATACAAAGTATGGTCTAATAATAATATTTAATACTTGACAAAATAAAAATGCTAATATTTAATGACAATAGCTTTTATATGTACTAATTAATATTGGTATGGAAAATTTACTAAAGGCTATACATGCTTAATAATTGCTACAATCATGGAAATGAAACTAATGGTAATTTAAAATAATCTGATTTGAGAATAGAGAGTTAACTTACGATTCGATAACCTGGCTTAATGATTTGACTCAGCCGAGTTGACTCAGCGAGTCAAAGTCCCATTGCCCCTTCTACCTTCCTTCTCCTTGCTTTCTTCATTCTTCTCCTTCCTCCTTATTTTTTTTTCTTTTCTTGCCTAGGCTAACCCAGACCAAACCAGGTCTAACTCGACTCAATCTCCTTGCTTTCCTTCTTCTTCTTCTCCTTTCTATATTCTCCCATCTGCTAGGACTCTAGCAAGGTCTGGAGCAGACCCAAACCAACTCAACCCAGCTGGCTTGACCTGTACTTGAACCCAACCCCTTAGCGAGTCAAACTCGGCTCGATTCAAGTTGGTGCAACACGCACCCTCTCTTTCTTCCTTTCTCCCCTCTCTTTTCTTCTTCATTTCTTTCTTTTCTTTCTCTCTTCTTATTCCTCCTTCTCTTTCTTTCCCTGTCAGCCGAAACGTCCAGCAACTCGCTGGCGCTTTGATCAGTTCAGCGGACTGGTGCGCCCTAAACTGAGCTCGGTTGGAGCTGCTGCCGCACAGGGCAGCCACTCGCCGATCTCCCTTCCTCGTCACTCTCCTTCTCTCCTTTTTCCCTTATTCATCTTTCTTCCATTTCTTTCCTCCCTACTGCGCTCAGAACGTGGTCTAGCAGCAAGTCAACGACCGATGATTGCCGAGGGAGATGATCGCCATTAATGGCAGATACGAAATGGAGCTTTGTCCCTTCGAAATGGTGCTGCTAGAGGGTCTGTATCATCCCTTTGGAGCTTATGGATGCCTCAAATCGAAGCTCCATGAAGGTTTTCCTGGTGGGTTCGGATGAGGAAGATGGCGGCCGTTTTTTAGTGCGACTACAAGGGATGCATTTGGATCTCATTACTGCTCAACCCTCCCACTTTTATTTGCTCGCCCTAGCCTCCCAAAGCCGTCGGATCATCAATAAGTGGTTCAAATTTTCCCTAGCTAAGACCGCTTATGAAACCGTGGGTAGAAAACCGCCAGTTTGTCTTTTGGTTTGCTAGGAAAACCCTAAGTAATGAATGGCTGCGATGTGTTGCATCTCACGGCTGAGATTGAGAGAAGCCAGCTGTGAGGGTTGCCAGCTCGACACTACAAAAATAGGATTTCCATTTTTAGAAAGATCCACTGCAAGTCATACCCTTGCTTGTGTTGCTGTGGACATGAGTGTGTTCCTGAATGAATGAGAACAGATGACATGGTCTTGGTCAGGACGTCCCGCCCAACACGATGGACGGTTTGGATCATTAAGATGGCCCCTTATGGTGGGCCACCAATCCAAACGAACGGACGTCTGCCCATCCGCTATGTAAATCGGAGAGAGAGAGAGAGAGAGAGAGAGAAACTCTCAGTTCGAGAGAGGGTGCAGGTCAGTGCTGGTCGGCCTATCTGGCACGTTTAATGCACACCAGGTGCACTACACCATGGTGTACGTGCACAGCAACATAGGGCCCATAATGATGTTCACGATAAATTTACTCCGTTCATTAGTCTCGGAGGCTCCACTAAGGGATCTTGGCCATTGATCAGGCTGATCTAAGGTCTAGGTGGGCCATACGGGTCAATTCCTAGCTCTAACGGTGGATTCTCGTCGATCTAATGGACAAATTGTTCTGAAATTGAATGTCAATGGCTAAAATAGTCCCTGAAATTTATCAGACGATTGGGTCCACTTGTTGTAGGGACATGGTGGTGGAAACCACAGTCACTTCCGGTTTCTAAATATTTCTTCACGTTGCTGTTCAAAATTGGTGGGGTCCACCTGTGATGATCTTTCAGAGAATCCATGCCATTCACCACTTTTGTATCGCTATGTTAGGACACGGGGTCAAATATGAGACAATTTGGTTGGTCGAGTAAGTCGTACGGTGTGTCCAATAGCAACCAACACTCATCGTTAAACCCCATGCACGAGAGACATAGCTTGCTGTAAAAATTTGAATGAATTGAGTTATTTTGTGCGAAGTCCTCTTTACTACTTTTAGTTGTACGATCCGCTCTGTTCATTGTGTTTCACATGCCCTACTAGGATTAAGGTCCAAAAATGGGGCAGATCTATTGATTAGGTGGGTCATACTATCTGATTCAAGCATCAATGGTGGCATGTAGTGGCATTCACTATTTATGAACTCACCATCCATTTCTCAACCGGTATCTGCCGCCCGTTATGTCAAAATGTGCCGTCCGAATGTCTTAAAATTTGGCAAACATGCATCATTTTTCATCTTCTTTCCTGTGATCCAGTTTGGGTCCCGATCTCCCGAGGATGAATAAGATGTTCTTTTAATAGCTAATATACTTTAAAATTCCAAAATAATATTTGTACACCTCTAATCAACAAGTTACCAGGCAGTTTGGACTTAGAACCTAAGATCTTCATGATGATCGGTTTAACGTGATGTTCTTGTGGCCCGTTTGGCAGATCCGAATATGACTAGGGGTCAGATGACTAGCTAAAAATAAGGGAACTTGATGGTTAGCACTCTTACTATGTATGTAGGTGGGTATATAGTCAGTTTCGTAAACGGATAATATGTAAAGCGGGTTTCAGGAGGATTAGGGGTAAAGCATGTGTATCGTCGGATTAGAGTGTCTTATTCACACGTGTAGGTTTCTCAGATTATAATTCTAATGGTGGGTTAAGCATATTCATATGGTATGAACAAGATGAACGGATCAGAATCTTAGTCTGATAAGTGTACAGACGGATGTAGAGGTCAAGTAGCTGATTTACTATGATCAACGGGCTGAAATTTGACGTGTATGGTTAATTTATGATAATTAGGCATGATATAAAATTTTACATAAAACGGATCATGGGAACTATGTGATCCAGAATTCAGAGGTCTTGGTTAATGGCATTTTCGTAATTACCATTGATCTAGGATTTTTGTGAAATCTAATGGTTCTATGTGGTTCTATGCCCATTTCTAAACAATCCTTATAAAAGAACTTACATTCAAATCATTATGGATAAGAGTAGTTCACCGATTTAGTCAAGGGAAGGTATGTATATCAGACCACATGATCAGCGGTCAGATGACTTAATTTATGGATAAAGATCATTCTTAATCAATTAGATTCATGTTGGAGGATGGATGTAAGGTTAGGTTAGCTAGTAGGTTAAATTTATGGTAACACTCGAGGACTTTCAATGCTCGGTATTGAAAAGTTCGGGGTGTTACATATGCTCAATAGTAAAAATCTACCAAAAAGCTTCTTAGCTGAGGCCGTTAATTAATCATGTACACCTTAGAGCAAGTTTAAATAAGACTCCGTATGAACTGTGGACTAGTAAACAACCTGGTGTTAAATATTTATGTGTCTTTGGTAGTAAGTGTTATATTCTTAGCGATCAGGAACAACTAGGTAAATTTAATTATAGAAGCGATGACGACATATTCTTGGGATACTCACAAAATAGTCGCACTTATAATCTTTAATTTAAGGACCTTTACAATCCAAGAAAAAGTCAATGTGGTTGTTGATGACCAACCACATGACAAAAATGGTCCTACCATTGACGTGGAACCATGCGTGATAGGTAAATCATATAACAAATCCACTTCTCCACATGAGTCTTAGCTGTTGGGTGACATACCGGTTATCAAGGATCATTCCCTTAATAAGATTATTGGAGATCTTAAAGCCGATGTGAAAACTTGGCGACAACTTGAGACCATTAATAGTCATCTTTGGTTCACCTCGAAAATTGAACTTAAAAATGTTGCTGAAGCCCTAAAAGATTAATTTTGAATTGTAGCTATGTAAGAAAATTGCAACGATTTGAAAGGAACGAGGTGTGGGAACTTGTCCCTAGGCCACAAGATACAAATATCATCGGAACAAAATGGATTTTCAAGAACAAATCTGATAAATTTGGGAATGTGGTAAGGAACAAGGCAAGACTCGTGGAGCAAGGTTATTAGCAGTTTGAGGGCATCGATTTTGATGAAACGTTTGCCCCAGTAGCGTGCTTAGAGTCTATTAGAATACTCAAGTTCATTGCATGTCAATTGCAATTTAAATTATTTCAAATGGATGTGAAGAGTGCCTTCCTCAATGGTGTACTTGAGGAAGAAGTATGTGTTGAGCAACCAAAGGGATTTATTGATCCCAATGATCCTTAACAAGTATACAAGTTGAGAAAAGCGCTCTACGGTCTTAAAAAAGCATCCCAAGCATGGTATGAGTGTTTAACACAATTTTTGCTAAACCACCAGTTTTGTAGGGGGAATGTTGATAAGACACTATTTACTCAAAAGACTGGTAATACCTTGCTAATTACCCAATTTTATGTGGATGACATTATTTTTGGATCCACTAGTGAAGATATGTCTCCTGAGTTTGCTAATCTAATGCAATCTGAATTTGAGGTGAGCTTGGTTGGTGAGCTAAATTTCTTTCTAGGATTACAAGTGAAACAATGCATAATGGGATTTTTATTAACTAGATTAGATTCACCAAACCCGGACCCAACAACCTCAGCACCTTCAATTGAAGCATCTACAAGTATTTACGTTTCAAGGGAGCTAAAGACTATTCATCAAATGGAAGAATCTTCATCAACATGTGCTTAATGGAGCTCATTCACTTAGAGGTAAGTAATATAGTCCATTTTGTTTGAAGCCCTTTCCTTGTGTAGGATTGGGATTCAGAATTTGGTTTCTTCAAACTTGCTAAGACCTTTCGTAGGCCTCTAATGGGAGTGTATGTGTAGAGTCCTTATGTAGGATTTATTGCCTTGTGTAGGTATTTTTGATAGAGTTCTTGGGTAGGATCTATTGCCTTGTGTAGGCATTATTGATAACCTTGTGTAAGTTGTAAAGGTTCATGGTCAACCCAATTTAAAGCCGTTGGATATTGAAATTCGGTACACTCATGGGTTAAGTGAGTTTGTCGGGATTGTAGTAGGAACGTAGCTGAACCACTATATAGTGTTATGTTGTGGTGCATGCTTTTGCTTATGTTTGTGATGATCCATGCTATGCTTAAATTCTGCACACAACATGTTTAATGAAATGCAGCCTTGATATGTTTCATTATCCTAGCTTTTAATTGTGATTCTTTTTTAGTTAATCCTACCTTATAAGTTCTTTGTAGTTTGTATTTGTTTTAAGTAGGATTAAAATTTTGAAAAGTCCTATTCACCCCTCTCTAGGACACTTGGACATAACTCCGTACTTCACTAATAGCAGTTTATCGACAATTTTAGTGTCCATGTTAAGGTCTGAGAGACCAACGGGCGAACATGTGAGACAAAGAAGATGGGCAATTGGACTAGCGGTAATGATCGTGGTGGTCTACCCGATGGTGACGAAGACGGAAGGAGGATCCAAGACCGGAGTGTGGCAATATGACCAAAATTGGTAGACTTGCTCGGAGTGAGTCACACCACCAAAAGTGAAAGCCTTGCTCCACCCGACAGAGTGAAGAATGGTTTTGATCTTGTAAGGGCGAATACATTCCAAGTCGACTTGTCATTCCAGAATTAGCTTCTGCCCCCGATATTTTTCCAAAAGCTTGTCGCTAGGGGGTGGAACTAATGGAATCCGAATCTCCGGCTGTGGAGCTCCTCAGAGTGGTGTTTCCTGGTGTGGATCAGGAGACGCTAGTGCCAACAACTTTGCTGGAGCCTTAGCTCTGGGGCGAGGCTCACATTTCTTAAATCTAGTGGATCATGATGAATCTCCCTATGCTAAAGTCTTCCATTTATCTTTCAACATGGTATGAGTTGCTTTAAGATTGTCCAACCATGCCAAAGGAAGCTCAAGCAATGGATTTACCAAGATAGAATTCTAGAGAATCAAGAAATGCACAAATGCGCAACCAAGAACCCAAAGAAAAATGATGGAAATAGAGGCAAGGATGGGTTGTCTTACCATAAGGAGGGACTTCTTGAGGATGAAACCAAGAAAAAAAATGACTGAAGAAGCTCCTAGGTCAGTGGAAGTCAATGGAGTGTAGAAGGGATACAAAATAGGTGAAATACAAATTTTCGGCACGCGCCCAATTTAATTGTTATCGAGATACTTCGATGACATCGATCCATATTCAATGAGATCAAAGGTTAAGTTTCTATGTCATCGAAGGTATGTTCAATTTCATTGAACCTGCTTCGACGACTCACCTTCCATAAGCACTTCGACGTCATTGAAGTGCCTTTGATGTCATCAAATGTCTCATCGAAACACATTATTTCAGTTTTTAAGCATGCTTTGAATCAAAATATGAGATGTACATTCTTATATACCTGTAAAGAAAGATTTGTACACTCAATTCATGTTGTGTAAAATTCACAAACAACAAAAAATCTCAAGTAAATTATTCACATATTTACACAAAAATGTTGAATGAGACTAAGAATTCTTATATTTAACAGTTAAAACACATGGGCCAATGATGAAATTGGACCGCACATACCCCAATAGATTTTTAGAGGTCTCTAAATCTAGTGGCATCCAATGACTTCGTTAATATATCAGCAGTTATCGCTCGGTAGGCACATATTCCAACACAATCACATTTTCCTCTACAAGTTCACGAATAAAATGGTGTGGAATATCAATGTGCTTTGTTCTAGAATGTTGAACTGGATTTTTTGAAATATTAATGGTACTAGTGTTGTCGCAAAATGATGTCATTGTGGTTTGATCAATCCCATAATCCAGCAACATTTGCTTCATCCAAAGAAGTCGTGCATAACAACTACTGGCGGCTATGTATTCAGCCTCAGTGGTAGATAAAGATATAACATTTTGTTTCTTGTTATGCCAAGACACAAGACAGTTGTTGATGTAAAAACAACCGCCGCTGGTTGACTTACGGTCATCAATATTACCAGCCCAATCAGCATCCAAATACCCTACAATGATAGCAGATGTGCTACATGGGTATCATAGCCCAAAATCGGTAGTCCTAGCCACATATCTTATGATTCTCTTAACAATGGTTAAATGTGACTCTTTAGGATTGGCTTGAAACCTAGCACATGCACCTACACTAAAAGAAATGTCCGGCTGACTCACAATTAGGTATAGTAAGCTCCCTATCATACTACGATATAAGTGTTGATCCACATTCTTGCCATTTAAATCTTTGGAAAGCTTGAGTGTGGTACTCATGGGAGTATAGTTTGTACGGCCAAATTCAAGTCCAAATCATTTTTCCAATTCCTTAGCATAATTAGTCTGGCAAATAGCAATCCCATTGTGAATTTGTTTCACTTGTAATCCTAGGAAAAAATTGAGCTCACCATCCATGCTCATCTTAAATTCAGATTACATCAATTCAGTAAATTCATGAGCCATATCTTCACAAGTGGATTAAAAAACAATGTCATCCACATAAATCTAGGCAATTAGCAAGATGCTACTGGTCTATTGAGTAAACAGATTTTTATCAACGCTCCCTCTACAAAATTGGTGGTCTAACAAAAATTGCGTTAAACACTCATACCAAACTTGGGGTGCTTGTTTAAGACCGTAGAACGCTTTTCTCAATTTGTATACTTGTTGAGGATACTTGGGATCAATGAATTCCTTTGGTTGCCCAACGTATACTTCTTCCTCAAGTACACCATTGAGGAAGGCGCTCTTCACATCCATTTGAAATAGTTTAAATTGCAATGCGCATGCAATGGTCATGATATTTTAATAGACTCCAAACGCGCTACTGGGGCAAACATTTAATCAAAATTGATGCCCTCTATTTGCAAATATCCTTACACAATGAGTCTTGCCTTATTCCTTACCACATTCCCAGATTCATCGGATTTGCTCTTAAAAATACATTTTGTTTCGATGATGTTTGTTTCTTCTGGCCTAGGGACTAGCTGCCACAACTTGTTTCTTTCAAAATTTTGCAATTCATCATGCATAGCCTCAATCCAATATTCATCTTTAAGGGTTTCTACAACATTCTTTGATTCCATCTTCGAGGTGAAGTAAAGATAACTATTAATGGTCTCAAGCTGTCGCCGAATTTTCACACCAGCTCTAGGATCTACAATTATTTAATTGAGGGGATGATCCTTGATAACCGGTATGTCACCCAACGATTAAGACTCATGCGGAGAAGTGGATTTGTTATCTGATTTACCTATAACACATGGTTCCACATCATCATCCACGTCAATGGTAGGACCATTTTTGTCATGTGGTTGGTCATGAACAACCACATTAACTGATTCTTGGATTGTGAATGTCCTCAAATTAAAGACTCTATAAGCACGATTATTTTATGAGTATCCCAAGAATATGCCGTCATCGCTTTTAGAATCAAATTTGCCTAGATATTCCCCGTCTCTAAGGATATAACATTTACTACCAAAGACGCGTAAATATTTGACACTAGGTGGCCTACCATTCCACAGTTCATATGGAGTCTTATTTAAACCTGCTCTAAGGTATACACGATTAATTATATAGCAGGCAGTGTTGACAGCCTTGGCCCATAAATTTTTTAGCAAATTTTTACTATTGAGTATAACCGGGCCCATCTCTTGTAACACCCTATTCTTTCTTTCAACCACTCTATTTTGTTGTGGAGTTATTGGAGCCGAGAACTCATGACGAATCCCATTTTCATCGTAATGTCTTTGGAATCAGTCATTCTCAAACTCTCCCCCATGATCGCTCCTAATCCTATTAATGACATATCCTTTTTTGGTTTCGAGTTGCTTAGCGAGTTTTTTGAATTTATCAAAAGTATCAGATTTCTCCCTAAAAAATGCGACCTAGGTGAATCTGGAGTAATCGTCTACCACCACCAAAAAATGTCTTTTCCGTTCATTCCTCTCAACTCTAGTGGGACCTAACATATCCATATGTAATAACTCAAGTGGTTTTGAGGTTGCTACGGTGGTTTTTTTTATGTGCAACTTTTATCTGTTTTCCTTTGAACAATCACTGCATACAACCTTTTCTTTCTTACCAATCTTAGGAATTATTCTCACTAGATTTTTTTGAGCTAAGTTGGGAAAGATTTTGGTAGTGTACATGGCCAAGTCTTCGGTACCACAATTCAGACTCATTATCCCTGACCATGTGACATCTTGTGGACGGGACATTTTCTCCACTGGTTTCTATCACATAATAGTTGTCACTTGTGCAGAGACCTTTCATGGTTAATTTACCTACATGGTCCGAGATCTCACACACATCTTTGGAGAAAGTAACTGAGTGTTCTTTGTTACATATTTGAGAGATGCTCAACAAATTGTGTTTCAGTCCTTCTACATAAAGAACATTCTTAATCTTGGGCAATCCAGGCCCCGCTATAGTTCCACGTCCAATAATCTTTGCGTTGCTCCCATCTCCAAAAGTGACTGACCCACCATCAAACTCGGTGTAACTACAAAAGTGGGTCCTATCACTAGTCATGTGTCTAGAGAAACTGCTATCAAAATACCATTTTGAGCTACTGCCTGCTTTAAGCGATGTATGTATTACAAGGCAGTTTGCTTTGTTTTTCACAACCCATTTGGTAACAACCTTCGTTGGAGATGAAGTGTTCTTTTTGGTTTCTCCCTTAGGTTTTTGGTTGCTCCTCGGTGATTTGGATTTTTAGGGCAACTGATCCAGATTCGCCTAATTCACCAATTCTTTGGTTTTCTGATTTAGTTGTGCAACTTGCTTAAGAAACTCCTCCATCCTCTTTGTCATCTTAGGAGGAGTAGGGAATTTCCTCATTTCATTTGAAAATTTTGTAGGAGGACTCTTTGTTTTTTGTATCATTCCTCTGGTTGGTTTAAATTTACCAATATTACTTGAACCGGAAGTCAAATAGGATTGTCTAAATGGTAGACATTCAAATTTAAAATGTCCCATGTCTCCACATGCATGGCAAATAGGAGAGACTTTTGTTTGGATGTCAGATGCCAATGTTTTCTTAGTCATAGGAGATGCAAGTGAGGGACTAGATTTACAAGTTTCATATCCTAATCCTTTCTTATCCCCTAGAGTTTCTTCCCAATCCTAAGAGTCTTTCGAGTTTCTCATCACTTTGGGAAAACCTATGACTAAGTTTAGATGAATGTTTGAATTTTTCTTCATCTAGTTTCAGTTTTCCATTTTCAATTTTTGGTTTTTCATTTTCTGATTATAGATGTTCAATCTTATTGTTCAAATCTTCAATTTTAAAACCATCATAAGTTGCTTCCCTTTCAAGCTTGGCGTTGTCAACATAATAATCTTGTAAATCATCAGCCAAATTTGTATTTATAGCCAATGCTTCATCCAAATCTATTTGTAGTTGTTTGCTCTCATTATTGGCCTAACCAAGCTTTTTAATGATGCTCAAATTTTGAGTGTAAAGCTGGTCATATGCATCATGAATATCATCTTTTTCTTATTTTTCTCCTTGTTGTTCTTCTTCTTCTTCTTTTGAGGCCTTTTCTGTTTCCTGCTCATTTATCTCCTCATTGTTCCCTATATCTGGGATGACCGTAGTGGTGGAGGCCATGAGAATTTTCAAGGATTTCTGGTCTTCATCACTTTCAAACTCACTTGTATCTGATTCAAAGTCTTGGGTGTTGTCCCACGTGGTTGCCATAACCTTCCCTTTAGATTTCTTTATGAGACAGTCAGTAGATAAATGACCATATTTTCTACAGTTGTAGCATTGTGGCTCCTTTAACCTCCTTAATGATTTGCCTATTTGGTGCTTTTAGTCAGGATATTTCTCCTTCTTGTTGAATATTTTTCCACGGTTCTTGTTTAAGAATTTTTTGAACTGCCTGGCCAAAAGGGACACCTCCTCATCAACATCATTATCTTCACTATCCTCTTCAGATTCACTTTTGTTCTTTGATGTTTTGAGGACAATATTTTTGGATTTTGTTGGGGTTTTGAAATATAGTTCATACGCCTGTAGGGAACTTATGAGTTCTTCCACTTTCATTTCATCAATGTTCTTACATTCTTCAATGGTGGTAAATTTAGAGGCGAAGCGTTCCAGTAGGGATCTCAAGATTTTCGTACAAATTTTTGGTACCACAACCCTCTCTCCAAGTCCCCACATGGAGTTACATATATCATCTAGTTTTGTGTAAAACTCAATAAATGTTTCATGTTCTTCCATTTTCGTATTCTCAAATTGGACTGTTAGGAGTTGTAGCTTTGAACATTTCACCGTGCTTGTTCCCTCATGGGTGGTTTACAACAGATCCCATGCTTGTTTCAATGTTTCACACATGCATATCCCATGCTTGTTTCGATGTTTCACACATGCATATGCGTTTAAATTCCTCTTATGAAATAGCATAGTAAATTTCATTCATTACTTTTGCATCACATGTCTTCCATTGTTTATCATAATCAGTTCAAAAGGCCTTCTATTTTGGTCGAGATATGTTGTACCATTTTCAAGTACAATTTGTTCCATTTGTAGCTCATACCCACTCTTAACAATATAACATACATCATGGTCCAAAGATTGCAGAAATATATTCATTCTATCTTTCCAATATGCATAATTTGAACCATCAAAATATGACGGTTGAGAGAACAATGTTCCCTCTCCTTTGGACATACTTCCAACTTTAGTAAGGATCTCTCTCTAAGTTGTTAAACCCTTCAAGAGGAACTTGCTTTGATACCAATTGAAATTACGAGTAAACCGCTACTAGTGAGTACAAAGTTATGTCCAAGTATCCTAGAGGGGTGTGAATAGGACTTTTCAAAATTTTAATCATACTTTAAAAATATACTAACTATTAAACACTTTATGAGACATGTTTAACTGAAAAGCAATCACAATCAAACGCTATGATAGTGAAACATATGAAAGTTGCATTTCATCAAGCATGTTGTGTGCAGAATTGAAGCATAGCATGAATCATTACAAACAAAAGCAAAAGCATGCACCACAAACACAACGATATACAATGGTTCGACTATGTGAATGCTCCACTCCCTGCGGACCCACTCAACCCATGAGTGTACTGGATTTCACTATCCAATGGTTTTAAATCAGGTTAATGATGAACCTTTATAACGTACACAAGGTTATCAAAAATGCCTACACAAGACAATAAGTCCTACACAAGGATAATAGATCCTACTCAAGGACTCTACACATACTCTCTCGTCGGAGGCCTACGAAAGGACTTGGTGAGTTTATAGATACCAAACTCTGTATCCCAATCCTACACAAGGAAAGGTTTTTAAACAAAATGGGCTCTAATACTTACCTCTAAGTGAGTGAGCCCCATTTATCACATAATGATAAAGATCTTCCAATTGATGAAGAATCTTCAGCTTCCTTAAACTGCAACCCGTTGTAGATGCTCCAATCGAAGGTACCAAGGTTGTTGGGTCAACGTTTGGGTGAATATAGTCTAGTTAATGATTAATCTTTAAGAGCTAGAGAAGATTCCCAAGGCTAAGCATTCAAAGATCTTAGCACAATGATTTTCCATTAAAGAGTGTTGTTAGATCATCAATGAAGGCTAAAGTTCATAGTTCAATCCATGCAATGAATGTTTCAATGATTTCCTTTATGCCATAGATTGAATGATGAACTCCTATGAGAAAGAGGGCTTGAGAGCAAGGGGATTTACACCTACAATAACTATCGCAAAGCTCTCTTCAATGCTTGCTCAAAAAGCCAAGAAACAACCCCAAGTGATATATAAAGTAAAATCTCAGCAGTAAAAAAAAGGGCAGAAATCTGTCGGGTTCGATGTCATCGATCCCTACACCAAGATTTTCAAATAGGTGCTTAACAGATTCTATTTCAATGTCATGAACATCCTTCGATGTCATCGAAGTTTGAATTTCGATGTCATCAAAGATACTTCGTTGTCATCAAGAATTAAATGATTTTCCTTTAAAAACCTCTGAACCATTTTGTCCATATTTCTATATAATCGAAGTTTGAATTTCAATGTCATCAATGGTACTTCAATGTCATCGAACTTTTTATGATTTTACTTGAAAAGCTTGCTAGACATATGAGTGCCTATTTTTCGATGTCATCAAGATAGGTTCGATGTCATCAAGAATTTATCTAAAATTATGACCATGAGGCATTGTTATGATGTCATCAAACCTAAGTTCGATGTCATCGAAATTTTAAGTTCGATGTCATCAAACAAGGTTTGATGTCATCGACAACAGCAGTTTTTTTTTATAGCATTTCAAGTCCAACTGCTACTAAGTTATTTGTTTCCTAAGCTTGCCAAGGGGTTTTCCAAGATGTTTTTGGGTAATTTGGACCATTTTTAAGGAGTTTAATACATGATAAGTTTTGGTTAGGGATGTGAGGCTTGATATACCTTTAATGTGCACTTGAGCCTCTTCAACTTGGTGAGTCTTCGATCTTGTATTCTTCATATGAGGCTCACTGGACTCTAAGACTCAACTTTCACATTAATTGACAAATAAGGGAACTTTCAAAATGACCAATAACCCTAAGATCCGAAGTGATTTCTTCACCAAATCTCTAATATGGAGGAGAATAAGAGGCTTGGCAGGTGAAGGAACAGCATGGGAGAGTCAAAAACCAAAATCAAAAGTGAAAGGGATAGCCATATGCGCCCATTTTTATCGTTGCCATCGATACTTCAATGGCATCGAAGATCCTTAGATGGCATCGAGGGTCCAATCAAAGCCAGACAGATAGCTAAGTATCATCAATTTTTACATGCTCCGACTTTGAAAATGAGATGTACACAAATATTGATCTTTAATACTAAAATTTGTACACTCAATAAGGACACCAAAAGTTAACTAATAAAACTAAAATAAATAAACAAATTTGTACACAAAAATTGTTCAATGAGGCCATAGATCTTCAGATATGACATTGATTTCATTTACATTGATAATTACCTATATCACACATACCCCAATGGACTTTTAGAGATCTTCAAAGCTATTAGCATCTCAGGGTTTCATTAATATATCGGCAAGTTGTCTTTCTGTGGGCACATAATCCAGCAATATAACATGTTCTTTAACAAGTTCTCATATAAAGTGACACCGGATGTCCATGTGCTTAGTTCTTGAATGTTGCACAAAATTCTTGGAAATATTTAGGCACCGATATTATCACAAAATAGTGTCATTGTATTTTGATCAATTTTGTAATCTGTCAACATTTGCTTCATCCACAAAAGTTGGGCACAACAGCTACATGCTGCTATATATTCGGCCTCGGAAGTTGATAAAAAGATGGAATTTTGCTTTTTACTATGCCAAGACACTAAGTAATTCTCAATATAAAAGAATTCATTGCTGGTTAATTTTCAATCATCCATATTCCCATCCCAATCAGCGTCTAAATACCCGGCAATGGTAGTTGAAGTATCAAATGGGTACTAGAGGGCAAAATTTGTAGTCCTAGCCATATATATGTTTATTCTTTTCACAATGGTTATATGTGATTTTTTTAGATCGGCTTGGAACCTTGGGCAAGCACCTATGCTAAATGATATATCTGGTCGGTTTATAGTGAGATAAAGTAGGTTCCCGATCACAATGCGATACAAGTGTTGATCCACACTTTTTCTAGTTATGTCTTTAGATAATTTTAGTGTGGTGCTCATGAGTGTGTGATATGTGTAGCTAGACTAAAGCCCAAATCATTTTACTAATTCTTTCATGTACTTGGCCTGGCTAATGAAAATCCCATTTTAGAACTGTTTTACTTATAATCCCAGTAAAAAATTTAGTTCTCCCACCATGCTCATCTCAAATTCGGATTGCATCAAGTGAGCGAACTTATGAGCCATATAATCACATGTAAAACCATATATTATATTGTTCACGTAAATCTAGGCAATGAGCAAGGCATCCCCGATCTTTAAAAAAAGAGAGTTTTATCAACACTCCCTCTAAAAAAATTGTGGTCAATTAAGAATTGAGTTAAATGTTCATACCATGCACGGGGAGCTTGTTTGAGACCGTAAAGAACTTTCCTCAATCTGTATACTTGGTAAGGATGTTTAGGATTAACAAATCCCTTAGGTTGTTCAACATATACTTCTTCCTCTAGTACACAATTTAGAAAGGCACTCTTTACGTCCATTTGGAATAGTTTAAATTTCAGAGCACAAGTTATTGACATAAGGATTCTGATAGACTCTAATCGCTCAACGAGGGAAAAATTTTCATCAAAATCAATGCCCTCAATTGGTGAGTATCCTTGTGCAACTAGTCTTGCCTTGTTCCTCACAACATTTCCAAATTCATCGGACTTATTTTTGTATATCCATTTATTTATAATGATATTGGTGTTTTGTGGTCTTGGGACAAGTTGCCACACTTCATTTCTTTCAAATTGTTGTAGCTCTTTTTGCATAACAATTATCCAATATTTATCTTGTAAAGCTTCTGCAGCATTCTTTGATTCTATTTTAAGGTGAAGCAAAGATGACCGTTTATGGTCTCAAGTTGCCGTCGGGTTTTCACACTGGTACATGGATCTCTAATTATTTGATTGAGATGATGATCCTTGATAATTGGAATGTTACCCAAAGGTTGAGACACACGTTGAGAAGTAGGCCTATCATCAGATATACCTATTACGTTCGAACCCAATTCTTCATCCACATCTATCGCAGGAAAGGTCTTGTCATGCGGTTGGTCATCAACAACTACATTGATAGATTCTTGAATTGCAAGGGTCCTAAGATTATAAACCCTATAAGCACGACTGTTTAAAGTGTGTCCTAAGAAGATTCCTTCGTAGCTTTTTGGGTCAAATTTTCCTAAGTTTTTCCAATATCTAAGTATGTAACATTTGCTACCAAACACCCAGAAATACTTAATGCTAGGTGGCTTCCATGCCACAAATCATACATTGTTTTGTTTAAGCCCGCTCTAAGGTAAACTCGGTTAATTATGTAACAATTTGTATTTACAGCTTCAACCCAGAAAGTTTTTCCTAATTCTTTATTATTTAACATGACTGAGCTCATTTCTTGAAGCACCCAATTTTTTCTTTTAGCTACTTCATATTTTTGTGGAGTCTTGGGTGACAAGAATTCATGTCAAATCCTAGATTCATCACAAAACTTCTGGAATCGATTAGTCTTGAATTCGCTACCATGATAACTCCTGATTCGGTCTGTCATATACCCTTTTTCATTTTGGAGTCGCTTTACAAGTTTCCTAAAGTCTTCAAATGTATATGATTTTTCCCTTAGGAAAGCGACCCAAGTGAACTTGGAGTAATCATCCACTACCACTAAAAATAGTCTCTTTCCACCTTAGCTCTGAACTTTGGTGGGACCAAATAGGTCCATATGTAAAATTTCAAGAGGTTTTGAGGTGGCCAGGGTGTAACGCCCCGGATTTCGAGGGTCGAGCAAAGCTCTACTCCCGAGATCCAACGCATCACTTATGTAACATGAATAATGATGTTTAGATGTTGTCCATGTCAACACATTAAATATGAGTGGGATTACACTAAAACAGCATATCATACTCCAGATATAATTAAAGTAGCAAGTGAAAGACTTGAACATATGTATATCAGAACGGTAAATGTTTTACAACCTCCAGAGTATGATGATGTAGCAGGGTTTAATATATACAAGGGTTGTCTCAAAATATACAAAATGACAGAATGTAGGTGTCTAACCAATCCATGAATCCCTATAATCCCATCGAAGCAGCATGAGGTCTACATAGACCTGCTAGAGAGCTAAACATACGAGAACTCTTCCTCCTCATCTACGAAGTCCAACTCCGCTGCATATACATCCTCATCACCTGCATATATAACAGAGTCTGGTTGGTGTTTTAAAACACCATCCCAGAGTGGGAGTGAGTGATCAACTCAGTGGTACTATAAGGCAAAGGTTAACATGTTATCAATTCAATCAAGCAGTAATGCTAAAGCAATACAACAATCATTCCCTAACTACTCTTGTTAATGCAAGGATGGTATGCAGTAATGATGTATGCCCTCGCCCAAAGCTCCCTCAAAAGCGACTCCATCAAACATTCACACATGGCAAACTCCCTAAACATGCACTTCCATGCCAAAGCACATGCAAATGCGGTGCATGGTCGCGTTAACCAAGTACTTAATTAGGCTTATTCATATGGCAGATTTGGGAAGCTAAAGTACCTCCCTTTATATCATTTACCTAAACCAGAGGATCCATATAAGGTCATCAATCCTAGTTAACCACATACAAAAGACAAGTTGTAGGGCATCACCCCTAATGAAAAACAGTAGATAGGCAAATTCAAGAGTTTATACTAGAGGTAACTACGGGGAGGCTCGTCACGTCAGCATAGGTCGACTGCTCGAATACGGTGTCCCATACCACCATATTCACGAGTTTGAGTTACTCACTTATCACTACAGGGAGGCTCATCACCCCAGTGTAGGCCGATAGCTCGACCACGGTGTCCCAAACCACCATGCCCGGCTCATAAGTCTTAGCGGATCATGGTACCATGGTGGAAGCGGGTCTGTACATTGGTAAGCGGTACCTTAGATTCAAGAAGTGATGTCCATACATGGTAAACACACAATAGACCCATCGGTTTATTAGACAAGTTCGATCGGTACAGGTGCACACCGAATTAATCGACATTGAGGGCGTAAGCACTCCCCATGGCCTAACCACTATCGACAATCGTCGTACGACCCGGATTCACCGAATGTATCAAATGTGGTGAGACGAATTCAGCCACTCAATGGAATTCATTACCGATTTCCTAGACTATGTTGCAGTCCCAATCTTACTCAGATGTAACATGTAAATACATGTGAAAATCATATTAGCATTTAACAAACAATTTAAATCAATATCTCATTTGAGCATTTCATTAAGCATATTGAACATATTACCAAACATTGCATTTCATTCATAAATTGCATAGTTGAAAATTAAGATTACATGAAGGAAACTATACATATAGATATGGTAATTGAGAATCCTATCTCAATACCCTTTTTAAATACAATTCATCAACAATTTCTCATTCTGGCATTTTATCAAACACTTAGACTACACATACTAATTACATAGACTAGACTAGTTACAACATGAACTATAACAATTCATTACACAACAAGATCATGATACACACGACAAACATGAATCCTAGATTTATAGTCATGACAAGCAAAAATCATAATTTCATATTCATTCAAACATTTCAACAAACACATGGAATTCATCATATATTCAACATAGTTCACACATGTATAATTTGTCGAAAATGTTGTAACTAAGATCATATGGAAGCAATCAAGTCAGACATAAATCATTAGCTGACATTAGAAGCCTTGAAAACCATAACCTAAATGTTTATAGTCCGCACATTTCATCGGATTACTAGATTTGGACGCGGTTCGAATCCTACATTCCCAAAAATGGAATAACGGGTACCTTAATCATGAAACCCGTAAGCTAGGTCAACAAACGATATTCTAAACCTTAAGTATGGCATTAGGATTTGGATTTCTTACCCAAATTGTAGTTGAAATGAGTTGTGTAGCGCAATAGAGAGGTGAATCAGTGCGTGGAGTTGTGAGAAAGAATCCCAGCAAAGATCTCTAGGAATCTCTCCTCCTTCCTTCCTCTTTTCTCTCTTCTCTCTCTCTCTCTACTAGGGTTTGGAGAAAATTCGTATGAGAGAGGGGTGGAGTGGTGTAAGTCCCGTATCCTAGACTGTACTATTCCGTAGGCTTTCGCGGTCCTCCCGATCAAATTCTGGCAACCCTCGACCTGTATCTGATATTTGCGTGCGATCCTAAGTTAAGTCCTGTAAACCAGAGTCGTTTCGACCCGAGACTTATACCCTAGCGACCATGCTGTCACCATTGTTCTGATGTCACGTCTCGGGCTCCGATCCGATACCCAGGGAAGGAGATGTGGGCCCGCGTTCAATTTGTGGAAAACGCTGCTCGTTGTAAAATCGAAGAAAATCTCTATCCAATATCACATCAATCAATCAATCAATCCCATCAAGGGTCAAGTGCATCTCCAATAAACATCACCTCACACCCCATCCCCAAGCAACCCCATAAGTCAATAATTCCTTACACAACCCATACTCTTACACACCCATCACTCACCTCACCCATCACTCCATCACCCATCCCTCTCTCTCTCTCTCTCTCCTACAACCCTCTCTCTCTCATTTCTCAAACCCATTTCCAAGCAACCAAAAGATCACATGTCCAAGCTCTCCTAAATCTCCATGAGAGAGTTTTGTGTGTGACCCACTTCCTACCCTCTCATCTCTCATCTCAACCATCAAAACTTCATCATCTTCTGTTGAAATCAAAGCTAAGGCAATTACCTTTCCAAGGAGCCAAGAAGAAGTGGACAGTGGGTGAACTTGGACCCATATTTTCATTCTTTTTATATTTTTCTTTTGTGATTTAAGGGCCCATAGATGGTGGGACCCACCTTGATGTATGCTTGTATCCAAGAGAGGCCCATAGTGGCGAGGCCCCTCCGTCATCGCCGATCTCTTTTCTTTCCTCTTTCTCTCCCTCTCTTTCTTTCTCTATGATTAATGGCCCACCTATGATGTGTGTATTTTATCCATGATGTCCAACAAATGGGCCACCTTAATCTTGGTTGGGGCCTACATGACCGGACGGTCAAATAGGCCCGGAAAAGAGGGGAAGACAAATATCAGCTTGATCAAAATCCCTTGGCCCACTACATGGGACCACCATGATGAAGTGCATCATCCAACACCATCCAGCTTGCTGGACGGTGGCTGGACGCTGGACAGTCATTGTATAAAATATATATTTATATATGTATATGATTTATATATATTATAATATTCTGTTATATTATAATATATCATATCATACTATGAATATAATATATATATATATATATATATATTGTATACCCATTTCAGGGCATACAGTTCATGCTCGTACATGTGGGACCCCATGTGGGACCCACCCTCTTGGGATTTCAAGGGGCTAGCGTGCGCTGATCAGCAGCCGCACCCACCCATCATGTTGTCCATCCATTTGCATGGGACTCACCCCACACGTGTGACATGTGCGAAGGTGGGGCCCACCAGATATATGTGCCTTTCATCCACCGTCCGTCCAATAGGGATGGGATGGTGGGCCTTGTGATGTATGTATTTTGCATGGACGCTGGACGTTGCAGCTCCATTTCAAAAAAATAAAATATTACCAGATGGTGGGCCCCACATGGGACCCACCTTGAGACACGATGTAAATCCCCACCGTCGATGGGTTAGGACGGTGGGTCTGGCCATGTAGTGCATGTGACATTCACGCCATCCATCGACCTTAAATCCATACCATCCATCTGCTAGATGGTGGGACCCACTGCCATTTAACGCCAGCCCATTTTGTGGGTCCCATGTGATATTCAAACCATCTAGATGGTGGGACCCATCTGCTGACTGACATCAGCAAGTTCTATGGGTCCCAGGTGTGGATGTATTCTACCTAAACTGTCCATCTATTGGCAAGCTCGTTTTAAGGCTGCCTCTAACTGAGGCAGACTCAAATTTCTAGTGGGCCACCACGTGGACACCACCATGATGTATTATTTCTTCCACACCGTTCAGATTATGTTGGACGGTGCCGAACAATGTTTTGACAGTGTTGTCCAATGTTTGGACATGCTGTCCAATGTTTGGATGGTGCGGATTTAGATGGGAATGTTTGGAGGGTGCTAATTTACATGGGGAATATTTTGAGGGTGCTGATTACCTGGACAATGTTTGGATAATGTTGATCATCATTAATGGGCCATGTACCCCATGGAATGATAGTGAACAGTGATACACGTGTTATACCTGTAACTAGTGAAATAATTTTTGGTGTGGTCTAAGACCATTTGAGGCCCATTGGTGAGGCCTATCCATGAGGCCCATCATGATGTATTTTTTACCCATGTACGGGGCCCACCTATTTTATATTTTGAGACCCATGTGATAGGGCCCACCTGCCTTGTATTTAAGGCACATATGATGGGGCCCACCTGCTTGTATTTATGGCCTGTGGGCGAGGCCCATTGTGATATGTATCAAGCCCAGATACATGGCCCATTTGATGCATATGAGACCCATGTGTAGGGCCCACATGTTATGTATTTGAGGCCCATGAGCAGGGCCCACCTGTTGTGTATATGAGGCCCATTGTAATGTGTTCAAGGACCATGTGATGCGACCTATAGTGATGTGTATGTAGCCCTTGTATGAGGCTCATTGCGTGTATATTGGGCCTTTGTGTGAGGTCATGGGCCCACTTTATGTTAGGCTCTATATGGGGCACAACTTGGGATTAATGATCGTTAAATGTCCACATTAATGGGCGATGATGGCTAAATGTCCACTTTGTGACCTTCCCTTAGGTCATTTGTTAGGCCGATTCCAATTTGTCGAGGCCGAGTCAGATTGTCGAGGCCGATTTCAATTCCGATTTGCCGAGGCCGATTCTGATTGTCGCAGCTGAGTCAGATTGTCGAGGCCAATTTTGATTTTGATTGTCGAGGCCAATTTCTGATTGTCGAGGCTGAGTCAGATTGTCGAGGCCAATTCTGATTCCGATTTGCCAAGGCCGATTTCGATTCCGATTGTCAGGACCAATTTTCGATTATCGAGCTCAATTGTAGAGGCCGAGTCAGATTGTCGAGGCCAATTCCGATTTTGATTGTCGGGACCAATTTTTTATTATCGAGGCTGAGTCAGATTGTAGAGGCCGATTCTGATTCCAATTGTCGAGGCCGATTCTGATTCCGATTTGTCGAGGCCAATTCCAATTATCGAGGCCGATTCTGATTGTATAGGCCGATTTCAATTTGCCGAGGCTGATTCTGATTGTCGAGGCCGAGTCAAATTGTCGAGTCCGATTCTGATTTCGATTGTCAAGGCAGATTTTTGATTGTCGAGACCGAGTCAGATTATTGAGGCCGATTCCAATTTCGATTTACCGAGGATGATTCTGATTGTCAAGGCCAATTATATAGGTCGATTCCAATTTGCCGAGGTCAATTTTGATTGTCGAGGCCGAGTTAGATTGTCAAGGCTGATTCTGATTCCAATTTACCGAGGCCGATTCCGAGTATCAAGGCCGATTGTCGAGGCTGAATATTGAGGCCGATTGTCGAGGCCTAATGTGATGTATATCTAGCCCATATTTAAGGTCCATTGTGATGTGTATTCAGCCCATGTTTAAGGCCCAATCTGATGTATATGAGGCCTATGTAATGAGGCTCATTTTAGTGCATTTAAGGGTCAGGCGATGGAGCCCATTGTAATGCATATTAGGCCCATGTGAGAGGCCGATCATAATGTGTATTAAGCTCTTGAGTAAGGCCCACGGTGTGGTATATTAGGCCCTTGTGTGAGGCCATGGGTCCACTATATGTTAAGCTCTATGTGGGCCTTTCCTTGGAGGCAATGTTGGTTAAATGTCCACATTGTCGAGGCCGATTGTTGATGCCAGTTATTGATACCAATTATGAGTATGTGATAGCATAGCATCATGATACATGCCCATACGCATCATCTACATGTTTATTATGAGATATGGTTGGCCATTGCATATGCCGTAGGACAGGTTGTTCATTGGACTCCCTGATAGGCAGAGTTGCCCCACATGAGTGTACGGTATGCACAGGATTGATGCATAATTGGACTGTGTGACTCATGCATCTCGCATTGTGTGATTATGATTACCATACGCTCTAGCGACATCAGGGTCGTAGCCTCCACAGGCATATCGTGGATGGCCAGATGGGATGCCGAAAATCTGTTCTACATGGGTATTATAGATATCTCTGGGTGAAAGTCCCTAAACCCTCTTGGTTACAGAGGTTGCTCCAACGTCTAGACCGAGTGAATGCATGAGCGCATGAGGGCCGTATACTGTTAGGCCGCATCCCCACTGTGTCGTGGTCGGTTAGAAGGGGGTGTGGCCTTACCTGCCCAAGAGGAAGGGGTAAAGCTAAGCTGAGTTTGACCAGCTCGAGGAATGGGTCCGCTATCAACGAGCCGGGGCTGATATTGGCAAGCAGATAATGAGATCTCTTCCACTAAACATATTGCGTGCGATGGGGCGACAATCTAGTTTGGAGTGTAATAGACCCCGGTGATTTTTCAGAGAGGAACAGTACTGACATGTGGACTTATCGAGTAGGAGATGCATATTCATTCATTCATTAATTCACTATCCACTCGGGCTGGTGGTGCGCAACTAATTGTTATGCGTACTTTCGCAATGGCCAGGATTTCTATTAGGGCGCGCGACTAACCTGAGATCAGGAGCTTACCACATCGAGTCTGACTATCCAAATTTAGGTATGGGACTAGTTTGGATAGAAGTCCTTTGTGATAGGCCCCATAGCCTACGATACCATGTACTATTATCCCGACTTCACACTACAGCATGGTCATTTCATTCGCACCATATATTGCATATTGCATTAATCCTTAGCATGTGGCATTTTGAGTTGCTATGTTTCTACACTCATATGACTTAAATGAGGCTGATGGTATTCGTAGCTCTTCAGAATTGCATATGGTATTACATCATTAGTATCTGATATTTGACTCATTATGTCTCCGCATTGCATAACTAACTCCCATTACTTTCTCAGTTTATGACATCGTCTTGCTATGTCTTCTCATCGCATAAGCTGGATGGGATTGATGATATTTTATGGACTTGCTAGTATTTCCGCTTACTCTGATTTTGTATGATTTATTAACTTACCAGTATTTCCGTTTACTCTGATATTACATTTTGAGCACGCATATACTGCTCACACACTTACACCACCTTCTAAGCTTTCTATAAACTTATGCATGATAGATACATGCAGGTGACGATATGATGCAGTTGAGCTGAGGCAGGAGTGTGCAGCAGAGCTTCTGGAGCTTTTGGCATTTATCTTGTATTTTCCTTTCAGCATTGTACTCGAATGATTATATTAGTGGATATATGATAATGATGTTGTTCTTACAATTTGGGTATACTTGCGGTTATGCTTCTTACAAGATAATTGTACGTTGAAAAATCCTCCTTGTAGGATCTCAAGATCGAAATCTGGCGCATACACGCTGGGAGCCAAGAATGGAGTACTACGAAGGCTGTCAGCACCGGATTCGAAGATCGGGAATTTTGTGAGCCCAGTTTCTGAGTTTAGGGCATGACAGAAGTTGGTATCAGAGCATAACTTAAGAATTCCTGAGGATAACATCATATATCTGCTAATAGCTACCTTACACTATATGATTGTTGAGAACTTAGAATGGTTAGATCCCCGAGTTTAAATAACTTAGCTCTATGATTTTCTGATATAGCTCCCTACCATTGAGATTGTGAGGCTGCAAAGCATTCCAGTTTCGATTATCTCTAATCCAGGATCCGAGGTTCAGTGGGATCATCATAGTGCTGATGAGGCATCTTGGGAGTAAGGGGCTGATATTTGTGGGCGTTGTCCCCATCTCTTAGGTATTTGATGATTATATCTATAGTGGTAGGATTTCTCTTCCTTGGTGAGCTTTGTTTCAGTTGTGTTGTGGTTTAAATTTTGAGGACGAAATTTTTAGTAGGAGGGGAGAGTTGTTAGGCCCGTATCTTAAATCGTACTATTCCATAGGCTTCCGTGGTCATCCCGATCGAATTTCGACAACCCTCAACCTGTATCCAACATTTGCACGCGATCCTAAGCTGAGTCCTGCAAACAGAGTTGACTCGACCTGAGACTTGTACCCTAGCGACCGCACCATCGCTGTGGTTCCAATGTCGCGTCTTGCGCACTTGTCCGATACCCAATCCAGGAGATGTGGGCCCGCGTTCAGTTCCAGGAAAATGCCGCGCGTTGCAAAACGCAAGAGAATCTCTACCCAATATCACATCAATCAATCAATCAATCCCATCAAGGGTCAAGTGCATGTCAAGTATACATCACCTCACACCCCATCCCCAAGCAACCCTATAAGTCAACAATTCCTTACACAACCCATACCCCTCTTACACAAATTACCACAAAAGTTAATAAAGCTTTTACACACCCATCACTCACCTCACCCATCCCTCTCTCTCTCCTTATAACCCTCTCTCTCTCTCTCTCTCATTTCTCAAACCCATTTCCAAGCTACCAAAAGATCACATGTCCAAGCTCTCCCAAATCTCCATGAGAGAGTTTTGTGTGTGGCCCACTTCTTACCCTCTCATCTCTCATCTCAACTATCAAAACTTCATCATCTTCCATTAAAATCAAAGCTAAGGCAATTACCTTTCCAAGGAGCCAAGAAGAAGTGGATGGTGGTGATCTTGGACCCACATTTTCATTCTTTTATATTTTTCTTTTGTGATTTAAGGGCCCACAGATGGTGGGACCCACCTTGATGTATGCTTGTATCCAAGAGAGGCCCATAGTGGTGAGGCCCCTCCATCATCGTCAATCTCTCTCTTTTCTTCTTTCTCTCCCTCTCTTTCTTTCTCTATGATTAATGGCCCACCTATGATATGTGTATTTTATCCATGATGTCCAACAAATGGGCCACCTTAATCTCAGTTGGGGACTACATGACCGGATGGTCACATAGGCCCAGAAAAGAGGGGAAGACAAATATCAACTTGATCAAAATCCCGTGGCCCACCACATGCGACCACCATGATGAAGTGCATCATCCAACACCGTCCAGCTTGCTGGATGGTGGCTGGACGCTGGACAGTCATTGTATAAAATATATATTTATATATGTATATGATTTATATATATATTATAATATTATGTTATATTATAATATATCATATTATATTATGAATATAATATATATATTGTATACCTATTTCAGGGCATACGTTTCATGCCCGTACGTGTGGGACCCCATGTGGGACTCACCCCATGCTATCCATCCATTTGGGTGGGACTCACCCCACACGTGTGACATGTGCGAGGGTGGGGCCCACCAGATATATGTGCCTTTCATCCACCGTCGTCCAGCAGGGATGGGACGGTGGGCCTTGTGATGTATGTATTTTGCCCAGCCGTCCATCTGGATGCTGGACGTTGCAGCTCCATTTCAAAAAATAAAATATATATACTAGAAGGTGGGCCCCACGTGGGACCCACCTTGAGACATGTTGTAAATCCCCATCGTCCATGGGCTGGGACGGTGGGTTTGGCCGTGTAGTGCATGTGACATTCACGTCGTCCATCGACCTTAAATCCACACCATCCATCTGCCAGCTGGTGGGACCCACTGCCATTTAACATCAGCCTATTTTGTGGGTCCCATGTGATATTCGAACCGTCCAGATGGTGGGACCCATCTGTTGACTGACGTCAGCAAGTTCTGTGGGTCCCACGTGTGGATGTATTCTACCCAAACCGTCCATCTATTGGCAAGCTCATTTTAAGGCTGCCTCTAACTGAGGCAGACTAAAATTTCTAGTGGGTCACACCGTGGACACCACCATGATGTATTATTTCATCCACACCATTCAGATTATGTTGGACGGTGCTGGACAATGTTTGGATGGTGTTGTCTAACATTTGGACGTGCTGTCCAATGTTTGGATGGTGCGGATTTACATGAGAATGTTTGGAGGGTGCTAATTTACATGGGGAATATTTGGAGGGTGCTGATTTACCTGGACAATGTTTGGATAATGTTGATCATCATTAATGGGCCATGTACCCCATGAAATGATAGTGAACAGTGATACATGTGTTATACCTGCAACTAGTGAAATGATTTTTAGTGTGGAGCCCATTTGAGGCCCATTGGTGCGGCCCATCCATGGGGCCCATCATGATGTATTTTTGGCCCATGTACGGGGCCCACCTGTTGTGTATATGAGGCCCATGAGTGAGGCCCATTGTGATGTGTTCAAGGACATGTGATGCAGCCCATAGTGATGTGTATATAGCCCTTGTATGAGGCTCATTGCGATGTATATCAGGCCTTTATGTTAGGCCATGGGCCCACTTTATGTTCGACTCTATATGGGCCACTGCTTGGAAGCAATGATGGTTAAATGTCCACATTGATTGGTGATGATGGTTAAATCTCCACTTTGTGACATTCCCTTAAGCCATTTGTTATGCCAATTCCGATTTGTCAAGGCCGAGTCTGATTGTCAAGGCCGATTTCGATTCCGATTTACCGATGCCGATTCTGAATGTCGAGGTCGATTGTCGAGGCCGAGTCAGATTATC
Organism: Magnolia sinica; assembly: GCF_029962835.1. Lineage (NCBI taxonomy): Eukaryota > Viridiplantae > Streptophyta > Magnoliopsida > Magnoliales > Magnoliaceae > Magnolia > Magnolia sinica. Next base: position 43,743,835 of record NC_080577.1, on the reverse strand, counting down.
GAGTCCGATTCCGATTCCAATTGTCGAGGTCAATTTTCAATTGTCTAGGCTGATTCCGATTTGCTGACGCCGATTCTGATTGTCGAGGCCAATTGTATAGGCCAATTCCGAATGTATAGGACGATTCTGATTTGTCAAGGCCGATTCTGATTGTCGAGGTTACTTGTCGTGGCCGATTCTAATTCCGATTTGTCGAGGTTGATTGTCGAGGCCGATTCCAATTTCGATTTATCGAGGCCGATTCTAATTGTCGAGGCTGATTATATAGGCTGATTCTGATTGTATAGACCGATTCCGATATGCCGAGGTCGATTCTGATTATTAAGGTCGACTGTCGAGGCTAAGTCAGATTGTCGAGGCCGATTTCTGATTGTCGAGGTCGATTCCGATTTGCCGAGGCCGATTCCGATTGTCGAGGCTGAGTCAGATGTCGAGGCCGATTCCAATTCTGATTGTTGAGGCTGAGTCAAATTGTCGAGGCCGATTCTGATTCTGATTTGCTGAGGCCGATTCCGAGTATCGAGGCCGATTGTCGAGGCCAAATATTGAGGCCGATTGTCGAAGCCTAATGTGATCTATATGTGGCCCGTATTTAAGGCCCATTGTGATGTGTATTCAGCCCGTGTTTAAGGCCTAATCTGATGTATATGAGGCCTATGTAATGAGGCCCATTGTGGTGCATTTGAGAGCCAGGCGATGGAGCCCATTGTGATGCATATTAGGCCCGTGTGAGAGGCCGATCGTGATGTATATTAAGCTCTTGAGTAAGGCCCACGGTGTGGTATATTAGGCCCTTGTGTGAGGCCATGGGTCCACTATATGTTAGGCTCTATGTGGGTCATTCCTTGGGGACAATGTTGGTTAAATGTCCACATTGCCGAGGTCGATTGTTGATGTCAGTTATTGAAAAGGCCAAGCTATATGTCCTAGAGGGGGGAGGGGGGGGGGGGTGAATAGGACTATGCCAAATTAAAATGATAGTAGCGAAAATTTAAAAATTAAAGGAAAGATAGCACTATTATCAATTCACAATACTGAAATGTAAAGCAACCTCAAATGTATGAGTATTGAGAGATTGATACAAATGTTGTTCTAAGGACAACCTTACACCAAAAACCAAGGTTTATGGTAGGACAACCTGATTCCTAGAAAGGTCTTTGTATCAAAAACTCAAACTAGATATAGAGGAATAAATAAATAACAGGGAAATGAAATCTAAGTTATTACGACATTCCCCACAATGCTTGAAATGTAAAAGATTAGAACATTCACATCCACAAATACATTCCACAATATTGAATGATAAAAGATATAGAAATTAAACCACACATCCAAACACAAAGAATTATAGTGGTTCACCAGTGTGTACACCAACTGTTCAACAACAGCCACACAGCTACTACACTCCTAATATCCTCACATGGTGGATATTAGCGTTCACTATGAAAATAGGTTTTTCTCAGGTTCACCTAAAACCGTCACAATTGTGTCTTTCAAGTGGGCTTAGACAATTAAGAAAAAAAAACCCACTCTTAGTTTTTTGGCTCTCCTCAGATAACCAAAAAGAATGAGATTTTTCTGACTTAATCTCAAAAGAAACCAACACAATGGAAATTACAATAATGTAAAATACCTGGATTTCTCCTTTTGTTGCAACCCGGAAGAACCAAGACAAAGTAGAAATTCGAATATAGAAGTTCAATGTCCACACTCACTTTGAAATGGTTCTAGGTTCTAATTGATTTTAAATTAAATCAAGTTGCAATAGCTCTATTAGATTTTGATTCCAAGAAGTGGAATATCACAATTCCTCTTTCAAATGCGATTTGAATGTAGAAACAAAATCAAATATAAAAAGCTAATAAAAAGAGAATAATAAATACGCACAGTCTAGCTTAAGAAGATTACAAACTTATCTTTTAGAGTGATGCCTTGATTTTACTTGAATTGGATATCAAAGTCTGAAAATCGTGCTCTGTTTATAGTTACAAAAATCACGTCTACGATTGGTCCTATGAACACTATGACTGGTCATAGAACGAACTGATTTTTGAAATTTTGAGCGCGTTGGATAAAACTGTTCCACGACTGGTCGTAGGCACTTCACGACCGATCGTGAGGCCTCCATGACTGGTCATGACCTGCCGAGCCAGGAATAGTTGCTAGAGTTTGAGTCGTAGCTGCTGGACTGGTCGTGAACGAGACATGCACTTTTCACACAATTGGTCGAGCAGACTCCAGGACTAGTCGTGGCTTAACAAAAAAATTTTAAAAATTTGCAACAACTTAGGACTGGTCTTGGAATTTCTTAGACTGGTCGAGCCAGTGCTAGGACTAGTCTAAGAACAGACCAAAACACTTATAAAATAAGCAATTGACTTATGTATCCGAAATGACCTACCCTAAGGTCAATCTAAGGTCTTTCATACCTTAAACATAAAGTATGAACATTGAACCTTCTTTTCTTCACATGATGGATGATCTTTGACATTCATGAAGCTTGATATCACAACACTTAATGAAGCTTGAACTTATGATCTTTTGAAGCTTGAATGTGTAGTTCTTGAGCTGTACTTCACCTTGAGTCTTGAACAAGATCTTGTCTTTCGATGTAGCTTTAAAACTTTGTAGCTTACAGAAGATAACAATGTACTTGATCTTGCAGTTCTTGAAGTAAATCTTTGTTCTTGACTTGAAGCATTGTCCTTGTACATGTGATGCATTGCCTTGAACATATATACCAATGTGCTACATAAGACACGGATTGAAGTTTTGGCACTACAAAATTTGACAATCAAAGGAGTATGAAACCATAGCACTTACAATCTCCCCCTTTGTCAAATTTGTGACAAAATACACTCAATAAAAATAAGAGAAGCATCTTAATAAATAATCATGAACCAGTTATAAAAGAAAATCAGTTATAGCCTGGTTAAAGAGTCATGCACCAGTTATCATCAACTTACCACACATCATCATGAACTAGTCAAAACACCTCCTTACTTACTCCCCCTAAGTAGCACACATATATCCATAAAAAAAAAATACTACTATCCAATCCCAATCCAATTCATATCCATACAAGCATACCAAAATATTCTCCCCCTTTTTGTCAGAAGATGACAAAGGAAGCAACTAAGATATGGAAGAGGAAAAGAAAAGAGGAATAAGGAAGCAAACTAGTCAAGTTATAAAAGATATAAGCAAATTCAAAGACCACATATCATTAACCAACATAAACCAAATTCATCCAAAGTCAGTCTCAAAAACTGAAAGAAAAGAAATAAGTATCACAAGAGTTATTATAGGCCAAAAAAAACTTAATCAGATCCAGAAGATGGTGCAGGAATAGATGGATCAATTTGGTGTAAACCCTTATTTAAGCGCCTCATATATTTGTGCATATAAGCAAATTGAGAATTTTGGATTACACGAATCTAAGCCACCTGTTCCTTAAGAGATTGTAATCGCTCAATAAAATCAGAAGGCTGATTGTCAGGGTCAGCCTTAGAATCTGATTCAATCTCATTAAAAATATCATCCATATTTATATCATCTGGAGGTAAATCTCCAGCTTCTTCTTCATTCACTACTTCAACACCACCAACACCCACATCCACTTGGCCAGGAGCCAGTCCCAATTTCATCTTGTTTATATTTGAATTGTTGAAAATAAGGTGATGAATAGGAGCCTCTACAACAGGCATAGCAACTAGCATGTGAGTAGCTAACACAGTCATAAGATATGCAAATGGAATATCACTATGTCCAGGATGGAGACGAAATTGAATGATAGAACGATAGATCAAAGAAGGAAGACAGATATTTATGCCTGAAATAATGGAATGCAAAATTCGAACCATAAAGGAAGTCAGTTCTATTTTGTTACCAGAATGTGGATACAGATTTGAAATAAATATTTGATGAAGAACCCTGTATTTGGGTAACAAGTACTTAAAAGCAAGGGCATTCCCATTTTGACTCCATTGTGCATCTATGTTGCATAATGCTCTAGTAAGCATGCGTTTTTCTGATTCTGAGGGTTTCTCAACTAGAGTGTGAATATAAATACCCTCATTATTAATAGGTATGTCCATTAGAGCCGAAATCATATGATGGTCAATTTCAAACGGGTCTTCTCTAGTAGCAATTTTAAAAGTTAAATTTTCTGTAGAAAAATTAGAAATGCATACGAACATAGCCTGTGCAATAGACCGGTATGCCGGCCCACCCCAATGTAGAATGTTAGCTCATCCTACAGCTTGAAGAAGTGGAAGGAGACCAAAAGGAGCAATGTGTTCAACATGCACAGGTCGCTCAACAATAACATTGTGCAATCTTTAATCCCGCACATATGAGGGATCATTGTCGAGTGACCAAAGATGGCGCCTTGTTAAAGGTGTCGATCTATATGAGGAAGCACCACGGGAGGTTTTCTTTTTACCTCTAGCATCCATTTACAACAAGAAATGAAGGAATCAAGAGGTTGTAAAAGATGTAGAGTGGGTTTCTTCAAAATTAGATTTTGGAGAAGAAAACCCCAAAAACTTCAAGAAAACTTGAAATCAAGCACTCTAAGGAAGAAAATGAAGTGATTAGAGCTTGAATCTATAAGAAAAACTGAAATAATGCATTAACCTTAATGAATCAAGAAGTTGGGTATGACTAGTCGTGCCATGGCCTGTTGGAGAAAAAAGAGGAAATGAGGAAGAAAGGATTTTTCCCCAGATTAAAAGATCCAGCGCGTTACACGACTGGTCGTGAGACGTCCTCGACCGGTTGTGCCACGACTGGTCGAGTACGTCCTCGACTGGTCATGCAAAGACAAAAACATGCATTTTTCACATAATACTAAAATTTAAAATTATAATTTAATAAATATATAAACTATAATACAGAAATGCATGAATAATTAAATTAAATTACACATACCAAGATCAAATTTTAATTTATTAAACTTGTTTTTTTCGAGCGGTTTAGTGAAAATGTCAGCAAGTTGAGTCTCGGTTGGAATGTAATCCAAAGAGATTGTCTTTTCTTCCACTAATTCACGAATGTAGTGAAATCTAATGTCAATGTGTTAGGTTCATGAATGCTGAATTGGATTTTCAGATATATTTATTACGCTAGAATTATCACAATATAAAACCATTGAATCCTGTATAATTCCGTAATCGCTTAACATTCTATTCATCCATACAAGCTAAGTACATGCATTTCAACCTGCGATGTATTCAGCCTCAGCAGTTGAGAGTGATACGGAACTTTGCTTCTTGCTAAACCAAGAAACTAAACAATTTCTAATACAGAAACAACCACCACTGGTTGATTTTCTATCATCGATATTATCAGCCCAATCAACATCTGTCTACCCAGCCAACTGAACACTAGTATCATATGGATACCAGAGACCCAAATTAGCTGAACTTGCGACATATCGCATAATCCACTTAACAGTAGTTAGATGGGACTCTTTAGGGTCAGATTGATATCTAGCACAAATACTAACACTAAAAGTAATATCAGGTCTACTCGCAGTTAAATAAAGTAAGCTATCAATTATATTACGATATAATTTAGGATCCACACTTTTACCTGTAGATTCTTTTAAGAGTCTTAATGTTGTACTCATATGAGTATCAAAATTTTTACCATTCTCAAATTTGAACTTTTTAATTAAGTTAAGAGCATATTTGGTTTGAGAAATAAAGATACCATCAGGTTGTCGTTTTACTTGCAACCCTAGAAAATAATTTAATTCCCCAACCATGCTCATTTCAAATTTAGATTTCATAAGATCTGCAAACTCAATAGTCATGTTAGTACAGGTAGATTTATAAATAATATCATCAACATAGATCGGCACTATTAAGATATGATCGTTATGTTTCTTAACAAACGGAGTTTTATCAACACTTTCGATTTGAAAATTATGACTTAGTAGAAACTTAGTCAATTTTTTGTACCAAGCCCTGGGAGCTTGTTTCAAACTATAGAGAGCCTTTTTAAGGCAATAGACATGATCAGCATTTTTAGGGTCTTCAAAACCCCTTGGTTGTTCAACATATACTTCTTCATGCAGATCGCCATTTAAGAAAGCACTCTTTACATCCATTTGATATATTTTTATCTTTCTAAAGCAAGCAATGGGTATAAATAGTCTGATTGATTCAAGACGAGCAACTGGGGCAAAGGTTTCATCATAATCGATGCCTTCAATTTGAGTGTACCCTTATACAACCAGTCTAGCCCTGTTTCGAATTATATTACCAAGTTCATCAGACTTATTTTTGAAAATCCACTTAGTTTCGATAATATGTTTATCTTTAAGTCTAAGAAAAAGATACTAACCATCATTTCTCACAAATTGGTTAAGATCTTCTTGCATTGCAATAATCCAGTGTTCGTTAGTAAGAGCTTCTTTTACGTTAGCCGGTTCCATCTAAGATGTAAAGCGTACATAATTAATTACATATATCTTCTAGTTGTCTACGAGTGCGCACACTAGTGAGAGGGTTTTCAAGAATTTGAGTGGTTAGATGATCTTTAACAGCCCTTAGTTCAAAGTTAGTTTGATTTGATGAAGTATCTGGTTTGTCAATTAAAAGAACTTCATCATTATCTGAACTTGAGGCAGGTGTATTTAAGTGATCATCAATGACCATATTAATGGACTCTTGAATAACACCGGTCCTCTTATTCAGTACTCGATATGCTCAACTGTTTAAGGAATACCCTAAAAAGATCCATTCATCACTTTTAGTATCAAACTTGCCCAGATTTTCACGGTCACATAAAATATAGCACTTACTGCCAAAAACTCGAAAGTATTTGACAGTAGGCTTCTTATCGAACCACATTTCATAAGCCATTTTATTATAAGTTTTACTTGTATAAACCCAGTTGATTATATAACATGCAGTATTTGCAGCTTTAGCCCAAAGATTTTTAGGGAGCTTCAGACTATTCAACATTACATTTGCCATTTCTTGAAGCACTCAATTTTTTCTTTCAACAATTTCATTTTGTTGTGGAGTTTTGGGTGCAGAGAATTCATGTGATATTCCCTGATCGCAATAGAATTTCTCAAAACTATTATTCTCAAATTCTGATCCATGATCACTACGGATCTTACAGACTTGAGAACCTTTTTCCGTTTGGATTCATTTGAGAACCCTTTTTACTTCATCAAGGGTTTCTGATTTATCCCTTAAGAAGGCTACCCAGGTGAATCTGGTATAGTCATCTACGATTACCAGTATATATTTTTTGTCACCTCAACGCTCCATCCTGGTTGGTCCTATAAGATCCATATGGAGAAGCTCGAGCGGTTTTAATGTGGCATTGGAGTCCACCTTTTTGTGAGTACTCCAATGCCATAACTCAGTCTCTTCGGTATGGACCATGTAACACGATTGACTAAATGAGCTAAAATCACTAAAAATATAGCATTTTTCAGAAGTTCTACGACCAGTTAATATTATAGAACCTTTTTGTTTAAAATTTCACAACCTTAGTTACTAAATTTTACGCTGTGATTGTTATCGCATATTTGAGATATGCTTAACAGATTGTGTTTTAACCCTTCAATGTATAAAACATTCTCAAATAAGGGAAGGTTAAAGAGTTGAACCGTACCTTAGCCAATAATCCTGCAATTGCTACCATCACCAAATGTGACTGAACCATCAACCATGTCTTTAAGATCGGTGAATAGACATTTATCACCAGTCATATGCCTTAAGCATCCACTGTTTAAGTACCACTTTGAATGACTAGTAGCTTTAAAAACCATATGAGCAACCAAGCAAGTAACCTTAGGAACCCATTTTATAACTGTTTTGGGTTTAGGAGTATAGTTGGTCTTCTTATATTTGTAGTTGTTGTAAGAATGACCCACTGAGTTAGATTTTAAGAGCTCCTCAAACAAATCAACTATTTTTTCAGCTAAAGGGTTTTGATTCTGATTTTTATAGTTGATATGATTACTTTTAGATTTGAAAGATTGAAAAGTTTTAGCATTTTTAGAAAAATTTTGATTTGAACTATTCCTTTTTGAGTTTGAGGACTCTCCTTTCACAAACTTAGGAGGAGTATTCTTCTGTTTAGGAGGAATATTTCTATTATAGCCCAAACTGGATCGGTCGCCACATTGTCTTAATCCAGATAAAAGTTTTTCTAACTTTGGATCACCTTAGGCATACCTCCATGTATCCTTTAAACTCAAAAGTGAAGAGACTTCAAGTTTAAGTTTTTCATTTTCAGATTTCATATTTTCAATAAGGGAGGTTTTAAATTCTAAATCGCATTTGCATTTTTCAAAACAATCTGAAATGTGGGATTTTTCTAAAACAAGAGAATCAAAATTTCCTTTAAGCTTTAAAAACTTTTCTTTTTGAAGTTTAAGTTTAACAGCAATTTTACAACTCTCCTTGTAAAGGGCATTATAAGCATCTTGAAGATCATCTTCATTTTCATGATCACTATTCATATATTCTTCACTAGTTGAATCATCATTATCTGAAAAAGTGAATTTGGCTGGAGTCATAAGGGCTTTAACTTCACTACCCAACTCAGTTTCAGAATCTTCTGATTCAGAAGCGGCTTCAGAGCCAGAGGATTCATCCCAAGTAACCAACATTCCTTTCTTTTTAGGTTTGTCCTTTTTAGGACACCAGTTTGCTAAATGCTCATATTCATGGTAGTTGTAACACTGACTGTCTTTTAAAGATTTTTGAGTTTTAGGTTTAGATTTCTTCTTATCATTAGATTTTTGAAAATCAATCCTCTTTTTACTTTTGAAAAGTTTGTAAAACTTTTTTGCTAAAAGGGCCATATCGTCTTCAGAGTTTTCTAAATCAGAATTACTATTATTTTCTTGAAAAACATTTTTAGAAGATTTAAGGGCGATAGATTTACCTTTAAGACCTTTAAAAGTTAACTCATAAGTTTGTAAAGACCCAAATAATTCTTCTACCCTCATATTATCCGTATCACAAAGTTCTTGGATCGCAGTTACCTTAGAATTGAACCGTTCAAGAAGTGAGCGTAGTATTTTTACATATACTTTACTTTCTGGGATTTTATCACCAAGACCCCACATAGAGTTCACAATGTCATTCAATCTTGTATAGAAGTCCATGAACATTTCATTTTCTTTCATATGTATTTTCTCAAATTTGGTTGTGAGGATTTAGACTTAAGATTTCTTGACAATTGATGTTCCCTCGTGTGTCATTTCTAAAATATCCCAGGCTTGCTTTGCAGAATCACAAGAATAATTCTTTTGAATTCATCCGGTGATAGTGCGCAAGTGATTGCATTTAGTGCTTTTGCATTTGCACTACTCTCACTTTTCTGAAGTGTGGTCCAAGAAAAGTAAGGTGTAATTCTCATAGATTTGGATCCATTGATTTCAATTACTTCACTGGTAGGAGGGGTCCATTCAGTCACTGTGGCTTGCCATACGCTCTCATCCATGTATTTTAAAAAAATCTTCATTCTGGCTTTCTAATGGGCATAATTGGTGCTATCAAATGGTGGAGGCCTAATGACTGAAAGGCTATCAAAATTCAACATCTTGTAAATAGATTAGATTGATTAGCTCAGGAAATAAATCCAAGAATATAACAATTAGAACAAGCTATTGGCTCTGATACCACTTGAAAAGGCCAAGCTACATGTCCTAGAGGGGGGTGGGGTGAATAGGACTATGCCAAATTAAAATGATAACAGCGGAAATTTAAAAATTAAAGGAAACATAGCACTATTATCAATTCACAATACTGAAATGTAAAGCAACCTCAAATGTATGAGTATTGAGAGATTGATACAAATGTTGTTCTAAGGACAACCTTACACCAAAAACCAAGGTTTATGGTAGGACAACCTGATTCCTAGAAAGGTCTTTGTATCAAAAACTCAAACTAGATACAGAGGAATAAATAAATAACTAAATAAATAAATAGCAAGGAAATGAAATCTAAGTTATTACAACATTCCCCACAATGCTTGAAATGTAAAAGATTACAACATTCACATCCACAAATACATTCCACAATATTAAATGATAAAAGATATAGAAATTAAACCACACATCCAAACACAAATAATTATAGTGGTTCGCCTGTGTGTACACCAACTGTTCAAAAATAGCCACACAGCTACTACACTCCTAATATCCTCACATAGTGGATATTACCGTTCACTATGAAAATAGGTTTTTCTCAGGTTCACCTAAAACCCTCACAATTGTGTCTTTCAAGTGGGCTAACACAATTAAAAAAACCTCCACTCTGAGTTTTCTGGATCTCCTTAGATAACCAAAAAGAATGAGATTTTTTTGACTTAATCTCAAAAGAAACCAACACAATAAAAATTACAATAATGTAAAATACCTGGATTTCTCCTTTTGTTGCAGCCTGGAAGAACCAAGACGGAGTAAAAATTTAAATATAGAAGTTCAACGTCCACACTGACTTTGAAATGGTTCTAGGTTTTAATTGATTTTAAATTAAATCAAGTTGCGCTAGCTCTATTTGATTTTGATTCCAAGAAATGGAATATCACAATTCCTCTTTCAAATCAGATTCGAATGTAGAAACAAAATCAAATATAAAAAGCTAATAAAAAGAGAATAATATTAAATATGCACAGTCAAACTTAAGAAGATTACAAACTTATCTTTTAGAGTATCTTTCAGAGTGATGCCTTGATTTTACTTGAATTGGATATCAAACTCTGAAAATCGTACTCTATTTATAGTTGCAAAAATCACGTCTACGACTGGTCTTATGAACACTACGACTGGTCGTAGAACGAACTGATTTTTAAAATTTTGAGCGCGATCGGATAAAACTGTTCCACGACTGGTCGTAAGCACTTCACGACCGGTCGTGAGGCCTCCACGACTAGTCGTGACCTGCCCACAACTGGTCATGAGCATCCAGGAATAGTTACTGGAGTTTGAATCGTAGCTGCTGGACTAATCGTGAACGAGTCGTGCACTGTTCACACGACCGGTCAGCAGACTCCAGGACTAGTCATGGCTTAACAAAAAAATTCTGAAAATTTACAACAACTTAGGATTGATCTTGGAATTTCTTGGACTGGTCGAGCCAGTATTAGGAGTAGTCGAACAAAGTCCAGGACTAGTCTAAGAATAGACCAAAACACTTATAAAATAAGGAATTGACTTATATATCCGAAATGACCAACCCTAAGATTAATCTAAAGTCTTTCATACCTTAAACATGAAGTATGAACATTGAACCTTCTTTTCTTCACATGATGGATGATGTTTGACGTTCATGAAGCTTGATATCGCAACACTTAATGAAGCTTGAACTTGTGATCTTTTGAAGCTTGAATTCGTAGTTCTTGAGTTGTACTTCACCTTGAGTCTTGAACAAGATCTTGTCTTTCGATGTAGCTTTAAAACTTTGAAGCTTACAGAAGAGAACAATGTACTTGATCTTGCAGTTCTTAAAGTAGATCTTTGTTCTTGACTTGAAGCATTGTCCTTATACATGTGATGCATTGCCTTGAACATATATACCAATGTGCTACACAAGACACAGATTGAGGTTTTGGCACTACAAAGTTTGACAATCAAATGAGCATGAAACCATAACACTTACAGTTATTAATACCAATTATGAGCATGTGACAGTATAGCATTATGATACATGCCCATACGCATCATCTGCATGTTTGTTATGAGATATGATTGGCCATTGCATATGCCGTATGACAGATTGTTCATAGGACTCCCTGATAGGCGAAGTTACCCCACATGAGCACACGGTATGTGCAGGATTGATACATGATTGGACTGTGTGACTCATGCATCTCACATTGTGTGATTATGATTACCATACGCCCTAGCGACATCAGGGCCGTAGCCGTCGTAGGCATATCGTGGATGTCCAGATGGGATACCGAAAATCTGTTCTACATGGGGTGCTATAAATATCCCTCGGTAAAAGTTCTTAAACCCTCTTGGTTCCAGAGGTTACTCCGACGTCGAGACCGAGTGGATGCATAAGCGCATGAGGGCCGTGTACTATTAGGTCGCGTCTCCTACTATGTCGTGGTCGGTTAGAAGGAGGTGCGGCCTTACCTGCCCGAGAGGAGAGGGCAAAGCTAGGCTGAGTTTGACCAGCTCGAGGAATGGGTCCGCTATCGATGAGTTGGGCCCGATATTGGCAGGGGAATAGTGAGGACTCTTCCACACACCTTGTTACATGTGATGGGGCAGCAATCTAGTTTGGAGTGTAATAGACCCCGGTGATTTCTTAGAGAGGAACAGTACTTATATATGGACTTATCAAGTAGGAGATGCATATTCATTCATTCATTTATTCACTATCCACTCGGGCTGGTGGTGCGCAACTAATTGTTATGTGTATTTTTACAATAGCCAGGATTTCGGTTGGGGTGCGCAACTAACCTGAGATCAGGAGCTTACCACATTAAGTCTGACTATCCAAATTTAGGTATGGGATTGGTTTGGATAGAAGTCCTTTGTGATAAGCCTCATAGCCTGCGACACCATGTACTATCATCCCGACTTCACACTGCAGCTTGGTCATTTCATTCGCACCACATATTACATATTGCATTACATCCTCAGCATATGGCATTTTGAGTTGCTATGTTTCTCCATTCATATGACTTAAATGAGGCTGATGGTATTTGTAGCTCTTCAGAATTGCATATGGTATTGCATCATTAGTATCTGATATTTGACTCATTATGTCTCCGCATTGCATAGCTGACTCTCATTACTTTCTCAATTTATGACAACGTCTTGCTATGTCTTTTCATCGCATATGCTACATGAGATTAATGATATTTTATGGACTTACTAGTATTTCCGCTTACTCTGATATTATTTGATTTATTAACCTACCAGTATTTTTGTTTACTCTAATATTACATTCTGAGCACGCATATACAGCTCACACACTTACACCACCCTTTAAGCTTTCTATAAGCTTATACACGATAGATACATGTAAGTGATGATATGATGCAGTTGAGCTGAGGCAAGAGTGTGCAGCAGAGCTTCTGGAGCTTTTGGTATTTATCTTGTATTTTTCTTTTAGCATTATACTCGAATGATTATATTAGTGGATATGTGATGATGATGTTGTTCTTGCGATTTGGATATACTTGTGGTTATGCTTCTTACAAGATAATTGTACGTTGGAAAATCCTCCTTGTAAGATCCCAAGATCGAAATCTGGCGCATGCCCGTTGGGAGCCTAGAATGGGGTACTACGAAGACTGTCGGCACCAGATTCGGCGATCGAGAATTTTGTGAGCCCGGCACCAACGTTTGGACGTGCTGGCCAATGTTTGGATGGTGCGGATTTACATGGGAATGTTTGGAGGATGCTGATTTACATGGGGAATATTTGGAGGGTGCTGATTTGCCTGGACAATGTTTGGATAATGTTAATCATCATTAATGGGCCATGTACCCCATGGAATGATAGTGAACAGTGATACATGTATTATACCTGCAACTAGTGAAGTGATTTTTGGTGAGGTCAAAGCCCATTTGAGGCCCATTGGTGCCGCCCATCCATGGTGCCCATCATGATGTATTTTTGGCCCATTTATGGGGCCCAACTGTTTTGTATTTTAAGACCCATGTGATAGGGCCCACCTGCCTTGTATTTAAGGCCCATATGATGGGGCCCGCTTGCTTGTATTCGTGGCCTATGGGCGAGGCCCATTGTGATATGTATTAGGCCCAAATACATGGCCCATTTGATGCATATGAGACCCATGTGTAGGGCCCACATGTTATGTATTTGAGGCCCATGAGCAAGGCCCATCTGTTGTGTATATGAGGCCCATGAGTGAGGCTCATTGTGAAGTATTCGAGGACCATGTAATGCGGCCCATAGTGATGTGTATGTAGCCCTTATATGAGGCTCATTGCGATGAATATTGGGCCTTTATGTGAGGCCATGGGCTCACTTTATGTTCGGCTCTATATGGGTCACTACTTGGTAGCAATGATGGTTAAATGTCCACATTGATGGGCGATGATGGTTAAATGTCCACTTTGTGACCTTCCTTTAGGCCATTTGTTAGGCCGATTCCGATTTGTCGAGGCTGAGTCAGATTGTCGAGACCGATTCCAATTTCGATTTGTCGAGGCCGATTCCAATTGTCGAAGTCGATTCCGATTCCGATTGTCGAGGCCGATATTCGATTGTCGAGGCCGATTCCGATTCTGATTTGCCAAGATGATTCCGATTGGCGAGGTCAATTGTATAGGCTGATTCTGATTATATAGGACAATTCCGATTTGTCGAGGTTGATACTGATTGTCGAGGTCGATTGTCGAGTCCGATTCCGATTCTGATTTTCGAGGCCGATTTTCGATTTTCGAGGTTAATTTTCGATTGTCGAGGCCGAGTCAGATTGTCGAGGCCGATTTCGATTCCGATTGTCGAGGCCGATTTTCGATTGTCGAGCCCGAGTCTGATTGTCAAGGTCGATTCTGATTCCAATTCCGATTTGTCGAGGTCGATTCTGATTGTCGAGGCCGATTGTATAGGCTAATTTCGATTTGCAGAGGCCGATTCTGATTGTCGAGGCCGATTCAAATTGTCGAGGTTGATTCCGATTCCGATTGTCGAGGCCGAGTCAGATTGTCGAGGCCGATTCCGATTCTGATTTGCCGAGGTCGATTCCGATTGTCAAAGTTGATTATATAGGCTGATTCCAATTTGCCGAAGCCGATTCCGATTGTCGAGCCTAATCAGATTGTTGAGGCTGATTCCGATTTCGATTGTCGAGCCCGAGTGAGATTCTCGAGGCCGATTCTGATTCTGATTTGTCGAGGCCGATTCAAGTATCGAGGCCGATTGTCGAGGCCTAATGTGATCTATATGTGCCCCGTATTTAAGGCCCATTGTGATGTGGATTCAGCCCCTGTTTAAGGCCCAATCTGATGTATATGAGGCCTCTGTAATAAGGCCCATTATGGTGCATTTAAGGGCCAGGCGATGGAGCCCATTGTGATGCATATTAGGCCTATGTGAGAAGCCGATCGTGATGTGTATTAAGCTCTTGAGTAAGGCCCATAGTGTGGTATATTAAGCCCTTGTGTGAGGCCATGGGTCCACTATATGCTAGGCTCTATGTGGGCCATTCCTTGGAGGCAATGTTGGTTAAATGTCCACATTGTCGAGGCCGATTGTTGATGCCAGTTATTAATACCAATTATGAGTATGTGATAGCATAGCATCATGATACATGCCCATACGCATCATCTGCATGTTTGTTATGAGATATGGTTGGTCATTGCATATACCTTAGGACAGGTTGTTCATTAGACTCCCTGATAGGCAGAGTTACCCCACATGAGTGTACGGTATGCATAGGATTGATGCATAATTGGACTGTGTGACTCATGCATCTCATATTGTGTGATTATGATTACCATACGCCCGAGCGACATCAGGGTCGTAGCCTCCACAGGCATATCGTGGATGGCCAGATGGGATACCGAAAATCTGTTCTACATGGGTGCTATAGATATTCCTAGGTGAAAATCTCTAAACCCTCTTGGTTACAGAGGTTGCTCCAACATCTAGACCGAGTGAATGCATGAGCGCATGAGGGCCGTATACTGTTAGGCCACGTCCCCACTATCTCGTGGTCGGTTAGAGGGGGTGTGGCCTTACTTGCCCAAGAGGAAGGGGCAAAGTTAAGCTGAGTTTGACCAACTCGAGGAATGGGTCCGCTATCGACGAGCAGGGGCCAATATTGGCAAGCGGATAGTGAGGTCTCTTCCACTCACCTTTTTGCTTGTGATGGGGTGGCAATCTGGTTTGGAGTGTAATAGACCCCAGAGATTTCCTAGAGGAACAGTACTGATATGTGGACTTATCGAGCAGGAGATGCATATTCATTCATTCACTATCCACTTGGGCTAGTGGTGCACAACTAATTGTTATGTGTACTTTTACAATGGCCAGGATTTCGGTTGGAGCGTGCGACTAACCTAAGATCAGGAGCTTACCACATTGAGTCTGACTATCTAAATTTTGGTATGGAACTGGTTTAGATAAAAGTCCTTTGTGATAGGCCCCAAAGCCTGCAATACCACTTACTATCATCCCGACTTCACACTGCAGCTTAGTCATTTCATTCGCACCACATATTGCATATTGTATTACATCCTCGGCATATGGCATTTTGAGTTGCTATGTTTCTGCATTCATATGACTTAGATGAGACTGATGGTATTCGTAGCTCTTCAGAATTGCATATGGTATTGCATCATCAGTATCTGATATTTAACTCATTATGTCTCCACATTGCATAACCGACTCTCATTACTTTCTCAGTTTATGACATCGTCTTGCTATGTCTTTTCATCGCATATGCTGGATGAGATTGATGATATTTTATGGACTTGCTAGTATTTCTGCTTACTCTGATTTTGTATGATTTATGAACTTACCAGTATTTTCATTTACTCTAATATTACATTCTGAGCACGCATATACTACTCACACACTTACACCACCCTCTAAGCTTTCTATAAGCTTGTGCATGATAGATGTGTGCAGGTGATGATATGATGCAGTCGAGCTGAGGCAGGAGTGTGCAACAGAGCTTCTGGAGCTTTTGGCATTTATCTTGTATTTTTCTTTTAGCATTGTACTCGAATGATTATATTAGTGGATATGTGATGATGATGTTGTTCTTGCGATTTGGGTATACTTGTGGTTATGCTTCTTACGAGATAACTATACATTGATAAATCCTCCTTGCAGGATCGTAAGATCGGAATCTGGCGCATGGGCACTGGGAGCCGAGAATGGTGTACTACGGAGGCTGTCGGCACCAGATTTGGTGATCGGGAATTTTGTGAGCCCGGTTTCCGAGTTTGGGGCATGACAAGTGGTTTAAGGCCTTTATATAGGCCTAGAACTAGTGTAAATGGCCTTAGGGCCATGATATACTTGATTTACATCCAAAGGGCGACTGTTTCTGACGAATGGTGTTCATATGGAGGTCAACTACTCACTTATAGTGTAGGGTAAGTTCCCTGACTATGGATCTATGCCAGGATGTGGTTTCAATGCGATTGGATAGGCCGATCGACCGTAAAGGACCTGTATAAGATCAACGGTTGTTGTCACTCGATCAGGGCTGCAAGTATACAGATATGAGCTACAAAATTTTCTTGATCCATGGGTGAAGTTTGGTCAGGAACTGACGGTTTAAAATCCTCAATTTTGCTCGCAAGCGAACGGCCCAATTTACTTAAGTTTCGTTATATTTTCCAATGATATTCGCATTTCTCACACACTTCACTCAGGGCTCAAATTGTGCACTTTTAGATATTATCTGGGCTCGATTTTCACAATGGTTGTCAAGCCCAATAAGACAGTCATAACCCTATAGTTTCGCAGTCATCGGACTTTTGACGTATGGTCCAGGTCCGATACGAAGTTTCAATGTGCTCCCAAAAGCAACAGGCTTTTAAGATTTCTCCTAGGTTTTTAAGTAGCATTGAATCAGTGATTGTGATGGTTTTGGGTCTTACCATTGGTATAGATAGTGGTTCGAATTAAATCCACCGGTTTATTTAGTTTAGTACTTAATTAATTTTCGTCTAATTCCTACAGAATACGATCCCTAGGGATTTCTGCCTGAGGTGGTACTCGAGTCTTCGTACGGATTTTTCTGAGACGTCACATTCTACCACCCTTAAAGAAAAATTTCATCCCTTAAATTAGTACCTTTTCGTACTCCTCGAGGATCTAAGGGTAGTTCTTACGGACCTTGGCTTCTGTTTACCAAGTAGCATCTTCCTCAGTGTGGTGAGTCTACAATACCATCACGAGCGGGATAACTTTGCTGCGTAGCACCTGTTCCTTCCTATCTAAAATACGTGTTGGTAGCAGTACATAGGTAGCGTCTTCACTTAACTGTACTTGCTCCCATTTGATAATATGGGAAGGGTCATGAACATATTTCTTCAACATTGATACGTGGAACACATTATGCATACCTACGAGTGGTGTAGGCAAAGCGAGACGGTATGCTACTACACCCACTTGGTCTAGAATCTTGAATGGGCTAATGAATCTTGGCGTGAGTTTCCCTTTCTTACCAAATCAAAGAACTCCCTTCATTAGGGAAACTTTAAGGAATACATGGTCCCCAACTTCAAATTCCAGCTGTTGCCGTCTGGTATCGGCGTAACTCTTCTGTCTGCTCTGGGCTGCAAGAAGTCGATGCCTAATAATGTCAATCTTCTCTGAGGTCACCTGTACTAAATCTGGGCCAACCAAACTCTTCTCGCCAACTTCTGCCCAACAATGCAGAGCTCAACATGGACGCTCATACAAAGCTTCGTAGGGAGCCATGCCAATGCTCGCTTGGAAGTTGTTATTATAAGCAAACTTGGCATAGGGAAGGTAGTCATCCCAACTGTCCTTAAAATCAAGCGTAAACGCTCGCAACATATCTTCTAGTATCTAATTTACCCGTTCCGTCTGCCCATCTATTTGTGGGTGGAACATGGTACTAAACTTCAGTTGTACTCTCATTGCTTCTTAGATTCGAGTCCAGAATATAGACATGAATCACGTGTCTCGATCCGACACAATCTCTATAGGAACTCCATGCAGCCATATAATCTCCTTGATGTACATCTTGGCTAAATCATCTGCTAAGTTCGAAACTCTAATCAAGAGAAAATGAGCCGATTTTGTCAATCGATCCACAATCACCTAAATGGAGGCATGCCCCTTTCTTATCTTCGGTAACCTGAAAATGAAATTCATGGATATGAAATCTCATTTCCATTCAGCTATGGGCATGAGCTGAAGTAAACCAGGAGTAAACCAGGAGGTCGGCGATGTTCGGCCTTGACCTGCTGGCACGTGAGACAATGAGACACGAACTCTGCTATCTAGGCCTTCATGTTGTCCCACCAATACGAACGTTTCATATCTCGATACATTTTCGTACTGCCCGGATGCATTGCCATCTTTGAATTGTGGGCAACATCTAGAACTTTCCTTCTCAAGTCATGGAGATTCGAGACACATAGGCGGCCAAGATATTGTAAACCTCCGTCTAAACCAAGTCTCCATTCGGATTCTTCACTGTCACTTGCTCGTTCTCTCATCTTCACCAACAGTTCATCTTCTTTCTGAGCCACAATGATTAGGTCATCAATAAGTGGTTGCACGTGGATGTGTGCGATATTTTTAAAAGGCTCCTTAACTATAAGCTTCTGTTCAAAGTCTAGCACAAACTCTACCATATTCCACTCTTCTATCATCAGCGGAGCTGCAAATTCTATTGTCTTCTTGCGGCTCAACGCGTCGGCCACAAGGTTGGCCTTGCCAAGATGGTAGGAGACCTCAAACTTAAAGTCTTTCAAGGTTTCCATCCGATGTCGTTGCCTCATGTTTAGGTCGCTCTGCGTAAAAATATATTTAAGGCTCTTGTGGTTGCAAAAGAGATCGACTCTTCTCCGTAGAGGTAATGTCTCCAGAGCTTTAATGCGAAAATGACCACCGCTAATTTCAGGTCGTGCGTGGGGTAGTTTTTCTCATGTTTCCTCAACTATCGCGAGGTATAGGCGATCACCCTATCCTTCTGCATAAGTACGCATCCCAAACCGACTCGAGATGTGTCGGTGTATATAGTATATTTGACCCCTTGCTCTGGCAATAATAGTACAGGTGCAGACGTCAGCTTGTCCTTTAATTTCTAAAAGGCTGCTTCTACTTTCTCGTTCTAGGCAAACTTAAGATCATTTTAAGTGAGTTGAGACAATGGTCTGGCTATCTTGGAAAATTCTTTAATGAATCGGTGATAATAGCCGGCAAGTCTGAGGAAACTCCTCACTTCTGTTACTGAACCAGACTGTTCCCAGTCCTGTACTGTGGCCACCTTGGCAAGGTCCACGGCTATCCCTTCTTTGGAAACTATGTGCCCTAAGAACTTGACTTCTTCCTTTCAGAAGTCGCATTTCCGGTACTATACAAATAATTGATTCTGCCTAAGGGTATCAAGGATTGATCGCAAGTGCTCTTCGTGATCTTTTCACACTTAGAGTATATCAAAATGTCATCTATAAACACAATAATGAATCGGTACAGATACGGCCGAAATACCCTGTTCATGAGATCCATGAATACGGCCGGTGCGTTTGTAAGTCCAAACGACATCACTAAGAATTCATAGTGCCCAAAATTAGTCTTGAACGTTGTTTTCTACACGTCTTCATTCCTGACTCGCAACTGATGATACCCGGACTGTAGGTCGATCTTAGAGAAATATTGTGCCCCTTTCAACTGGTCAAACAGGTCATCTATCATGGGCAAAGGATACTTGTTCTCGATCGTGACGTGATTCAGCCTGCGATAATCAATACACAATCGCAGCGATCCGTCCTTCTTCTTTACAAACAATACAGGTGCTCCCCAAGGAGATACACTAGGCCGTAGAAAACCTGAATCCAACAGATCATCTATTTATCTCCTCAATTCCTCCATTTCACACGGAGGCATGTGGTATGTTGGTAAGGAAATGGGCGTCGCACCAGGCACAAAGTCGATAGTAAAGTCGATCTCGTGCTGAGGAGGTAGTCCAGGTATTGTTCTAAACACGTCCATGAAATCTTGGACTACAGGCATGTCCCCAAGTGTCGGACCAGCAACATTTTCCAATAAAGAAGTGTAACAACTTATGCGGTAGGGCCAATTGACCTGAACTGGGAAAGTAAAGGTCGTGCCCTCAGGTCCATGGGTTGTCACCAATCCGGTATCGCAGTCGATCTCTGCCTTCATTTCGGTGAGTCAATCCATGCCGATGATGGCGTCGTAATGATACAGCAGGGTGACAATCAGGTCGATGCACACTGTTCTGCTTCCTAAGTCCATCAGGCAATCTTTACAAAACTTAGTAGCGTTAGAGAAGGTCCCTGTTGCGGTAAGAACTCTCACCCCAACCATAGGGATAGTGTTCAGCCCTAAGCGCTTGACTGTAGAGTACGATATTATCGAAATAGTGGACCCGGTGTCCAACAATAGAAATACAGGTGTACCTTGAATGTGGGCAGTGACTTCAAAGGCTAAAGGGACTGCAGTTGCTGACTCAAATGCATCAGCTGCAAGTGCATGTACACACGCTTATTGAGAACGATTGGGTCGCGCTGCCATAGGTCGTTGAGGCGGTCTATTTCGAGGTACAGGTGGTCGGTAAAACGGCTATGCTGGTGGTGCAGATCGTAGAAGTGGAGTTGAAATAGCCTATGGCAGCTGGTGGTTGATCTTCTAAGGTGGCGTAAAGCCGTTATCCCTCATCTTAGTAAAACAATAGGTGTCTGTATAGCCCGCCAGCCTTTTTACAGTAGACGCACCACAGATCTGATCGCCTCGATTGGGTCATTGGAGCCATTAGCCTGGGAGGCGAATCTGCACGTGGCCTCTTACCGAGGAATGGTCGGTTCAACAGTTCAGGACGAGGCCTTGGGCCCATGGGTATACGTGTCCAGGACAATCTATCTCCATCATGCTCAGCTCGCAGGGACATGTTCACTAGCTCAGCATAGTTAGGAATGCTAGCGCAACACATCTTAGTGCGGATATCGGATCACAGACCCTCTGAAAATCACCACATTCTCATCGGCTCGTCTGCTAAGATCAGTAGAGCATATCTGGCCAACTCCGTAAAGCGGTTCTTGTATTAAGCAACAGTCATCCCTCTCTGTCGGAAGCGGAGAAATTCACCCTCCTTTTCATTACGGTAAGTGAGGGAGAAATATTTTTCATGAAAACGTGTTTTGAACACGTCCCACGTCCACACGTATCCTGTGGGAACGGTTCGTAAGATGTTGTCCCACCAAAGACTAGCCTCCTTCTCGAACATATAGGTCACAAGCTCCACTTGCTCTGCCTCGGTACAGTGCAGTGGCTTCAGCATCTTGGATATACGATCTAACCAATACTCTGCATCCTCGGGTCGGTGAGTACCCGTAAAAGTAGGAGGACGGAAGTGCTGAAAAAGCTCAAATATGCCACTCGTATTCATCGTTCCATCAGGCTGCACAGGTGGTACAAGCGAGACCATGTTCATGTTTTGGGCAATGGCCCTGCAATAGTGGCTAAAACTGTTGTTGTTGCTGCATCAAGAGTATCATCTACTCCAACCTATCAGGAGGAGAAGCTGCCTAAGGCACGTGTGGCGTCGATGTAGACACACGGTTCTATCCCAAAATCGGTGGTGCACTAGGTGTTGGCTCACTGGTGGGGCCAATGGCCGGCTGTGAATCCGGCATTGTCTCGATATCCGAGCCTAAACTAGGGTCCGTATGGCATCGCTTAGGGGAGGTGCCCCATCAATCGATCCACCAAGAGCGAGACGTGTCATATTCCGAGTGGTTTTCGGAGGCATTCCCTATATACAACATAGGGTGCATCATGTGTAAGATTTAGGATGATATTATCCGTCTTGTCCACACAATCTACACATTCCAAATCAAAAGAAGCTTCACGCATTTCATTTAACCAAAATTGTTACAATACATGAGATATAGTATTACATGAATCATGACAGAGGATGCATGTGAGCTAATTTAACAAAAATTTTAACACCAACCACTCTAACATTTAACTAAGCCTACCAAGGCTATTACAAAGTAAAAATAAGAAACAAAGAAAACCAAAAGACAACTACAACACATAACTAGTCCGCTGACTCTGGTGAAGGTGGAGGCACACCCTTATCCTGTATATAGCACAGGAGAGTCTTCAAAGTGAGTGACATTCTCTTGAATTTCTGTTTCAGATAAGCCTGATTCTCCTTAACCTCTTGTTTCAGGGCGGCCTGATTCTCTTCAATCTTGGCCATGAGAGCTTCTAAGGCGGCCTGATCATGGCGGTCCTCACGAGTAGCACTAGGAGGTCCCCCATCAGGGTCTTAGGCCTCCTCTTCTTTGTCCTACTCTTCTTCCTCACTGCTTTCTTCTTCACCACCTCCCTCATCATTTCCTTCCTCATCTTCACTTCCATCTTCCTCTTCACTCTCTTCCTCTATCTCATCCCCATACTCATCAAGTCGGGCTTGGTATTGCCTAGGGTCAATTCCCATGTTGTTGAGTGTAGTATCATTGATGAAGTGGATCGGTGCAAGATTATCCATGTTTAGTCTGAAACTGAAATTACGAGTAATCTTGCAGATAAGTCGGCCAAATGGGAGTGATGCGTCTCCCCAAGTAGAGCATGCGGTCCTGATTATCTGGGACAGGGCGAAGGTAAGCAGGCACAGCTTGTCTCCCTGTCCAGCTCTGTACAAGAAGTCCACCATAAGGCGAGTGCATTCTATACAATTACTCCACCCAAGATACACGTTATACGTGCATATGTGGTGGAGTAGGTGGAAGTCTGCCGTCATGCGTGTCAATGCGAGGCTATCGTCTCACCTCAAATAAGTTAGTCTGCCACAAAGAAAATGTGTGCGGTGTTCTCTCTCTCATCGACTAGTGAGATGAGATGCACTAGCATGTACCACACCACGTTCAATTCCCATAATTCGAGCTATGACGTTCACATTAACTATGGCTTCTTGCCTCCCCAAAGGGTTAGTAAATTGAAGAGGCTCCAATAGTGGGTTCTGTATGTGAGCATAGAAGGCTCGTAAGGTGCCTTCACTTGCATGAGACTTGCCTTCAAACATGAGACCCCACCCGGTCACCAACAGGAGATCAATCGCTGGATACAGTCCAAACAGCATATCATACTCCCAAGATCCAAAGCATCACTTATGCAATATAAATAATGATGTTTAGATGTTGTCTATGTCAACGCATTAAACATGAGTGGGATTACACTAAAACAGCATATCATACTCCAGATATAATTAAAGTAGCAAGCGGAAGACTAGATATGTATATCAGAACGGTAAATGTTTTACAACCTCCAGAGAATGATGATGTAGCAGGGTTTAATATATACAAGGGTTGTTTCAAAATATACAAAATGACAAAATATAGGTGTCCAACCAATTCATGTATCCCTGTAATCCCATCGAAGCAGCACGAGGTTTACATAGACCTGCTAGAGAGCTGAACATAAGAGAACTCTTCCTCCTCATCTAAGAAGTCCAACTCCGCTGCATATACATCCTCATCACCTGCATATATAACAGACTCTAGTTAGTGTTTTAAAACACCGTCCCAGAGTGGGAGTGAGTAATCAACTCAGTGGTACTATAAGGTAAAGGTTAACATGTTATCAATTCAATCAAGCAGTAATGATAAAGCAATAAAACAATCATTCCCTAACTACTCTTATTAATGCAGGGATGGTATGCAGTAATGATGTATGCCCTCGCACAAAGCTCCCTCAAAAGCGACTCCATCAACCATTCGCATATGGTAAACACCCTAAACGTGCACTTCCTCGCCAAAACACATGCAAATGCGGTGCATGGCCGTGTTAGCCAAGTACTTAATTAGGCTTATTCATACAACAGATTTGGAAAGTTAAGGTACCTCCCTTTATATCATTTACCTAAACCGGAGGATCCATCTAGGGTCGTTAATCCTAGTTAACCACATACGATAGGCAAGTTGTAGAGCATCACCCCTAATGAAAAGCAGTGGATAGGCAAATTTAAGAGTTTATACTTGAGGTCACTACGGGGAGGCTCGTCACCTCAGCGTAGGCCGACAACTTGAATACAGTGTCCCATACCACCATATTCGACTCACGAGTTTGAGTTGCTCACTGATCACTATGGGGAGGCTCGTCACCCCAGCATAGGCCGACAGCTCGACCACAGTGTCGCATACCACCATGCCCGGTTCATGAGTCTTAACGGATCGTGGTACCATGGTTGAAGTAGGTCTGTACATTGGTAAGTGGTACCTTAAATTCAAGTAGTGATGTCCATACATGGTAAACACACAATAGGCCCATCGGTTTATTAGACAAGTTCGATGGGTACGGGCGCACACCGAATTAATCGACATGGATCGCGTAAGCACTCCCCATGGCCTAACCACTGTCAACAATCGTCATACGACCCGGATTCACCGAACATATCAAATGTGGCGAGACGAATTCGACCACTCAATGAAAATTATTACCGATTGCCTGGACTACGTTGCAATCTCAATCTTACTCAGATGTAGCATGTAAATACATGTGAAAATCATATCAACATTTGACAAATAATTCAAATCAATATCTCATTTGAGCATTTCATTAAGCATATTGAACATGTTACCAAACATTGTATTTCATTCATAAATTGCGTAGTCGAAAATTAAGATTACATGAAGAAAACTATACATATAGATATGGTAATTGAGAATCCTATCTCAATACCCTTATTAAATACAATTCATCAACAATTTCTCATTTGGGCTTTTATCAAACACCTAGACTACACATACTAATTACATAGACTAGACTAGTTACGACATGAACTATAACAATTCATTACATAACAAGATCATGATACACATGACAAACATGAATCCCAGATTTATAGTCATGACAAGCACAAATCACAATTTCATATTCATTCAAACATTTCAACAAACACATGGAATGCATCATATATTCAATATAGTTCACACATGTATAATTTGTCGAAAACGTCGTAACTAAGATCCGTCGTAACTAAGATCCTATGGTAGGAATCAAGTCAGACATAAATTATTAGCTGATATTGGAAGCCTTGAAAACCATAAACTAAACGTTTATAGTCTGCACCTTTCGTTAGATTACTCGATTCGGACGCGGTTCGAATCCTACGTTCCCGAAAATGGAATAATGGGCACCTAAATCATGAAATCCGTTAGCTAGGTCGACAAACGACTATTCTAAACCTTAACTATGGCGTTAGGGTTTAGATTTCTTACCCAAATCGTAGTTGAAAAGAGTCATGTAGCGCAATAGAGAGGTGAATCAGTGCATGGAGTTGTGGGAAAGAATCCCAGCAAAGATCTCCAAGAATCTCTCTTCCTTCCTCTCCTATTCTCTCCCTCTCTCCTAGGGTTTGGAGCAAATTCGTATGAGAGAGGGGTGTAGTGGTTTAAGGCCTTTATATAGGCCCAAAACTGGTGTAAATGGCCCCAGGGCCATGGTATACTTGATTTACATCCAAAGGGCGACTGTTTCTGCCGAATGGGGTTCATCTGGAGGTCCACTACTCACTTACAGCGTAGGGTAAGTTCTCTGACGATGGATCTATGCCAGGATGTGCTTTCAATGCGATTGGACAGGCCGATCGACCGTGAAGGACCTTTATCAGATCAACGGTCGTTGTCACTCAATCAAGGCCATAAGTATACGGATATGAGCAGCGAAATTTTCCTGATCCATGAGTGAAGTTCAGTCAGGAACTGACAGTCTAAAATCCCCAATTTCGCCCGCAAGCGAACGGCCCAATTTACTTAAGTTTCGTTACGTTTTCCAAAGATATTCACATTTCTCACACACTTCGCTCAGGGCTCAAGTTGTGCGCTTCCGGATACTATCTGGGCTCGATTTCTATGATGGTTGTCAAGCCCAATAAGACGGTCATAACCCTATAGTTTCACGGTCATCAGACTTTCGACGTGTGGTCCAGGTCCGATACGGAGTTTCAATGTGCTCTCGAGAGCAACAGGCTTTTCGGATTTCTCCTACGTTTTTAAGTAGTGTTGACTCAGTGATTGTGATGGTTTTGAGTCTTGCCATTGGTATAGGTAGTGGTTCGAATTAAATCCACTGATTTATTTAGTTTAGTACTTAATTAATTTTCATCTAATTCCTACAGAATACGATCCTTAGGGATTTCTGCCTGTGGTGGTACTCGGGTATTCGTACAGATTTTTCCGAGACGCTATACCAGGGTAATTATCTTTTTATGGGCGACCTTAATTTGTTTACCTTTCTGGGAATCGCCACATACAATCTTGCCTCTATTTTTTTTTCTTTAAAAAAAAAATAATAATAATAAATTGGGAAGCCCTCTCACTAGATTTTTTGAGCTTAGGCCAGAGAAATTTCGGTAATGAACATAGCTGAATCTTTGGTGCCAAAGTTCGGACTCATTATCCCTAGCCATCTGGCATCCAGTGGGTAAGATGGTTTCTCCACCGCTTTGAATCACATAGTAGTTATCATTGGTGTGAAAACCTCTCGTAATCAATTTGCCTATCAGATATGAGATTTCACAAACCTCTTTGAAAAAATTTACGGAATGTTCTTTGTCCCAAACCTGGGATATACTCAAGAGATTAAGCACAGTTATTAAAAAATCACATGCAAAAGTGAATCACGCGGGCCACACAAAGTGATACAGTTTCAAGGGTTAACATTGTCTTACACACTCTGTTATTGTGTCCACTGAAATCATTGAATACACTGAAATATTCACCCGAGGCCTAAAGTATGGTAACTTACATGGTGGTCCAGATGGATTTTGCACATACATTAAGGTGGGGCCGTCCCCATTTTTTTCACAGCAAAGGATGCTGTGAGGTCCCGTGCTTATAAACGGTCCTTTTGCAGTGATTCTCAACATCAATTTGTCGATGTATTTTCTTACATGCTCATCACGCTCTGTAGCCCCACCATGAAGTACGTGTTTTATTGACAAAGTCCATATATTTTATATGGTTGTTTTGTGGCATGATCCCTAAAAAAGAGTCTGATACAAATCTTAGACGAAACATACTTAGAGGAAAGTGGTGATTCAACACCCACCGTTAAAAACTTTCTATGGCTCATTGTAATTTTTATTTGCCATCCAACCTGTTAACTAAGTCACACAGACATGCTGATTGCATCACCCGGATATGGATGAAGGGAAAACCCAAATATCAGCTTGATACGAACTTTTGTGGCCCCTGAGAACTTATTAATGGTGGGCATTCAACTAGCGGAGTTTCTTGTGTTGTGGCCCACTTGCGACTTGGATTTACCTCATTTTTTGGCTCATACCTTAAAATAAGTTGGAAAAATGGATGGATGGCGTTGATAAAGCGCATGCATCATGATGTAGCTTATACCTTAAAATAGGTTGGAAAATGGATGGATGGCGTCGATAAAGCGCATGCATCATGACGTGGCTCATATCACACTGTCCACCACGTCACGCTGCTGGCGTAGCGTCAGCATGCAATCCTCACCTAATCTACTCCCTTCCAATTTTTGGAAGGGACCCACCTTGTTGTTGTAAGAAATCCACCCCGTCCATCCATTTTGGGAGCTCAATTTAAGGTATTCTACAAAAACGAGGCTCAAATCAGCCACACGAGGACAACTCGGGAAACAAGTGTGGGTATGTTTTGTCACCTCAAATGTAGCCATCCAACGCTGAAATTTCTCAAGCACACCTTCCAGGGTCTAAGGAAGCTCCACACCATTTTTGAGCAAAATCAGATCAACTGTAACATCTTGAATTTTTGCGGCCCTGGAATAAAAAGCATACAAATAATTCTTTAATACCCTATCAATGGAAGCTTATTACATTATTAGAGTTTGTAGCGAAAAAAAAAATTTCGTGGTATTATCCTTCTTCTTTTCTTTTTGAAAGAATATTCCATAAAATGATTATCGGTTGTGTCATCAACCTATAATTTACCTGCAATATCTGTATGGTTGAAGAGGATCAATGCCCTACTCATATTGATGGTTATCCTTTAAGATTAACAATAATTCAAGGGATTCATAGGAATAATATACGAGTTCTGATACGTCTCGTACTCCACCACTACGAGTGGTATCAGTATGTGCAACCAATATATATATATATATATATATATATATATATATATATATATATATATATATATATATATATATATATATATGAATGAATGAATGCATGCCTAGCAAAGTGTGTGCGATCCATCATATGTAGTATTATCACAATGTGGAATATAATTCATAAAAAATTTGGCTCACCTCGCATTCTCACACTACGGAGATTCGCCGACGTGTTTAACGTTAACGTGGATTTATACGAACATTTCAAGTCGACACAACAACATGATTGGGGGTTTTACGTGAAATGATGTGTTCATGGAGCAACTATTTGTGATCTCGAGAAGTTATGTAACAAGCATGACGATTTACTTACATCGATTGTGCACCACTTATCAACTTACGGAATTACGTGCCGACTAAGAGGGTCACTACCCGAAACGCATTACGTCTACGATAATATATATATGAACCACTATATATGAGGCATACAACACATCACTTGCATCAATAGGAAATAAGTCAAACCATGAGGATTTTGGAATTCCAAGACACATGCCCAAGCCATAAAAGAATGTAGCACAAGGTTAACCTAATAAATGAGAGGAGTAGCAATAAACTAACTCAATAAAATACAAGAGTAACAAATAAGCTAACTCAATAAAAATAAGGAGAGAGGAGCAAAAGGCTAACTCAATATAGAAGAAGCACGCGTTGCTCTTAAAATTAGCAAAGGGCAAAACTTGTATCCATCACCCCACATAAATTCATAAAAATCATGTATAATTAAAATCATACTTTATCCATAATTCCCAAAAGGATAAATAATTAATAATGGTAAATCAATTAATTGTATGAAAAATCACAGTAATATGAAAGTATGCAAAAACAAGATAAATCATATCAACTCAAATTAGTATAAGCTTAAAGAAATCCATAATCTTAGCCTTAGATCTAAACCCTAGGTAGATCTCGATTTAGGAAGTTTTTATATGAATCATAACATCGCTTGAACAAGAGGGAGACACCACACGTGTAGAGAAGGAGGATAATGGAAGACTGGGCTTTCTCTTTCTTTTTCTCTTTCTCTTTCGCTTTCTTAGACATAGTATCATGGGTGTGTGAGAGGAGAAGGGGACGCACTCCTCCTTTTATAAAGGAGTGGGCGTGTGAGAGGGGGTGTGTTTCACATACCACTTGTATTGGGTTTCTCCAATTTGACATTTTCTATCGATCTTTCTTTAAATCTAATTCGTCTAATGTGTCGGGATCGTCGAAGAGGGCTGGGGTATATGATTTTCTTGGTGACCCGAAATTTAGATTGACCTATCTTGAAAATTCTCCTAACGGGTGTCAAAACGAATTTGTTCTCAATTAACGGTCCACACTTAATGATTAGGGCCTAATTTTGAAAAAAATGTGTAGTCAGGATAGGCAAATTGTTAGACAAAATTTGGTGGTTGATCGATGGTGGAAAAAAACTAAATCTAAAATTTCACATTTAATACCAAAAGGAAGGAACTGGCTTCAACATTCAATGATGTAGGATCATATATTGGGGTGTAAATTTTGTACAACCTCATAGTCATATGAGACCAAAGTGTGGTCCAAATTTGAGTTGCGATGGACAGCAGGAAATGGTTAAATAGGAAGATTCAGATTTATAAGGAGTCGTAAACCTCTGAAGGATAACTTCTCGCCTAAGGAAAAGCATACGAAAGTGGGGTCTTTATATTTCATAGTTGGTCCATATTATGGGCAATCCAAGTCGTTCATATGAAGGGAAATATCTTACTACAACTACCCACGAGGTTTCTTCACTCAATAGACACCAAAATCAACGGTTAAGGGGTTAATTTTTCAATTGGGTTACTTTTACAATGATCTAAGGGCTGAAATTTGACATGTATGGTTAATTTATGATACATAAGCTGATATAAAATTTTACATCAAATGGATGGTGAGAACCACGTGATCTAGAATTTAAGGGTCTAGGTCATTGCATTTTCATAATTATTACTGATATGAGAGTTTTGAGAAATCTAAGGATTTTACATGGTTATAGGCACGTTTCTAAGTAATTCTTAAAAAAGAATTTGTATCTAAACCATTATGAATAAAGAATTATTCACCAAATTAATTAAGAGAATGTACATATATCAAGCAATATAATGAATGGTCAGATGACATGTTAAAAATAGGAAAAACTTGATGGTTAGTACTTTGATCATGTATGTAAGTGGTTGTTCGATCGGTTTTGTAAACGGGTGAACACAAGTGGGTTTTTGGAGTGATTAAGAGGTAGAACATATATACCGTTAAATTTAAGTGACTTGTTCACATGTGTAAGTTTCTCAGATTGTAGTTCTGATGGTGGGTTAAGCATATTCATAGGTGGTGACACTACACCAAAATCGCTATTTAGGAACGGCTACTCCTTTGGTTTAAGAACGGACTTAGGCTGTTTCTAATTTGGAGCGGTTTTCAGCCGTTCTATAACTTTTATTTCCCATTGTTTTAACGCACAAACCCCCCAAACCCTAAATTACTCTTTTCACAAACCCTTCCTCTCAAAACTCTCTCTCTCTCTCTCTCTCTCTCTCTCTCTCTCTCTCTCTATTATATAGAGATCTCATTGCTAAAATCTCTCCTTTTACAAACCCCTCCTAAAATCGTCCTCTCCCAAAACCAACTCTCTCATAGAGATTTCATTGCAAAAATCTCTTCGGTTCGTTTCTCTTTTCTAGATTTCCAATCTTCGATTCTCGATCAGGGTTTTAGTGGTTGCCTCTATCGGAGATGCTCGGATCTGGAAGAAGAATAGGAAGCAACATTAATGAGGGACGGATATAGCTGTTTGGATGGGTTCGGCAATCGCGGGCTGCAAATGTGGCACCGGAGATGAGAGAGATAGAAGACAAGGGTTTTGGGTGGCACCAAATCTACCAGAAACAATGATATGTTTGATTGGACCCCGCTATGGATATGGAGAGTGTGAAATTGTAAGGAGGGCTGCAAAGGAAAGATGTTATGCATGTTGAATTTCATGTTATTCTACATGTTTGACAAAATTCCTCAACCAAACTTATGTTTCTCAGGTTGGGGTTCAAGCATCTTGTTTCTAGATTAGTAATTATATTGTCTTATATTATTTTATTTATTATTTATGTTATATTTTAAAGCAACTTCCAGCCATCCATGGTTGGTGGGGCATGCTCTAGAGTTGGACAGTCTAGATCAAGGTACAAGTATCCATGCATGTGGTGGTTGTTAGTATATTATAATTTTGTAGTATCCAATGAAAGCTTTTAATTTAGTTGAGACCTTAGCCTTGTTTTTATTTGTTTGTTAAAATGATAGGCTATATTGGAAACCTTCTATCTTTAATTTCTTCCTTTTTCTCTTTTGTCAAGATGAATACTTGCAACTTGATGTGGGGCATCACACCACATTATGCATGTAAATGCATTTGTGTGGCAGAGTATGTGTGCAGAGGTGCTTTAGTTGCACTTTGCAGATTCTTTCACATGAAAAAGACAGAGAGTTACTTGAATAGAAACTAGCAAACCTGTTGCAAGTAAACGAAAGTTACTTGAATAGAAACTAACAACCCATTATACACATTGTTTAAAGATATAACAACTAATGTAGATTTCAGTCTTAATTATCTTTCCTTAGCCGCTTCTGTAAATTTTCTCCTGTTTTG
Source organism: Magnolia sinica (assembly GCF_029962835.1). NCBI lineage: Eukaryota > Viridiplantae > Streptophyta > Magnoliopsida > Magnoliales > Magnoliaceae > Magnolia > Magnolia sinica. Next base: position 43,711,366 of record NC_080577.1, on the reverse strand, counting down.
TAGGAAGTGGTTGAGATCATGAAAGAATCCTTATATGATAACTATGTTGATGAGCATGGATTTGTTGACTTGCACACAACAGTGCAATGAGCCAACAGAAGGAATAAAAGCAATTCTCAAGTGCTTTGCACAAGCAATCAGAACTGCAGCAGAAAGATTACTTTTCATTTTCTATAAGTGTTACTATTGTTTTAGCCGACGCTAAATAGCTGGGAAAAGGTTGTAATTATCATTATGATCTAGCATTTTCTTTATTTTCTTATAATTATGAAAGTAATGGCATTTTCTTTAATCATATTTTACACTCTAGAATTCTGATTATCTGCAAACTTATTCCTTTATTTTGCAAATGCAAAGGATGCCACGGAAAAATCTCCTAAAATGCATGATCCCATTCACATTACACATTTCAGCTCGATTGAACTGTAGAAATTTGTATATAGGCACATGCTCATCATTCACGCACAACAGATTCTCATGTTACATCTGGTTATTCATTGTCAGGAATATGCAATCGGCTTGTAAATGGTAAATTGGTGAAAGTTTCAGAGTCTGGAGATCAACCTTCCTTTTATCCAGGCTCTGAAACCAACTGTGGAAGATGGCATTTCTTTATTTACCTGAATTGTAGTTTCCTTCTATCATATAATTTTAGGCAGTGCAGTGAATCAGCTTACATCACAATGTTTTATATTATTCAGTTTGGGTAATTGAGCATGTTATAGCCATGCTCATCTACAGGTGCAATATACAAGCCATACATCAGATGGTCAGCTGATCACATTACCTGGGCCTGAAAATCAGGCTAGTTAGTCATAAGGTGGGCTAGTGTAAAAGACTAAATGGAAAAAACAACATGTTCAGCCATCCATTTGTCTCATACACTGTTTAATCGTGACCAGTGAACCAGCTTAGCTTGGCTTTTGGGCTGGGGCATCTTTAGTGTAACCCGACTGTTTAGATCTTGCAATTTTTGTCCATAAGTAGTGTAAACAAATTTGAGGTTGCTTCATGCATGAGGGACTGCAGCCGGTTGCTGAGGAACTTGTGAGTCCTTGTTCCATCAACTCCTTGTTCTTTATCAACTCCTTGTTCTTTTTTCATTTGACCTTTTGCTTTCTAGGATAAAATTCATCCTTGAAAAGTATGGGTTTGGCGAAAGAATTTCATGATGCATTAGTTGTGAATTCAGAAAAAGCTAATCCATGGAGGTTTCCATGATAATGTGAGACACATCTTGCTGTTGACCATCGACCTTGGTTCAAAAAACTAACAACATACATTATTATTTTCAGTTTCTCTGGACTAGCCAGATCGGGAGATGCAATGTAAGGGGGAAGCCCTTCTTTTGAAAGAAAGGCTGTAGTTAATAAAGAGTGGTCCAGGCCAGTTATCATTGAAAGAGGCTCCTCATATGTCATAAATTGGGGAGCAAATGAGCAAGGGTCATTCAGGCTAAAGTTAATAAAGAGTGCTTTCATATGCTTTTGATGAAAGGATGGTAATCATACTTTGGCCATTCCACTTTATTAATGCACTTTAATTGGATAGTTCATCCAAACACACCCATAATTGCTGCATATAATGTTTTTCCCATGCAAGTATTTTCTTAGTTGTCTGTATGTCAGTGTGATATTAATAGGGTTTCAAAAGGAGTTTAGGGACTACCAGACAACTTCCGGTCAGCTATTAGCAGCGTTCCTTCTGCAAAATCTCTCACGTACTTTGGGCTGATCCTGGCAACTGGAATTTTCTTCATTTTCATCGCATTCACCATGTTCCTTCCAGCTATGGTGCTGATGCCTCAAAAATTTGCTCTTTGTTTCACTGTCGGTTGTGCCTTTATCATAGGATTGTTCTTCGCACTCAAAGGCTTGAAGAATCAGCTTTCATCTTCTAGAGTTTAGAATTCCGACATATTTTATTTTATTTTGTTTATGTGGGTGTACCTTATTTGAATTTTATTGTTACACGATGTATTGACTTGGGTTATACTGATTTGTTTTTCACTCCTTTTTTTATCATAATGATTTGGGCTTTTAAATGTTTATATAGTTTTAAAATCATTATATACTTCTTCTGCTTGATACTTTTCAGCTTAATGGACGTTCTCTGTATTTTTTTTAAAAAAAAATGATTGGACCATTTGTTAAATAGCTAGATTTTGAGCTGATTCACAAACTGTTGTAGTAGATAACATGACCATATTCTGGTTTTATAGCATCGTTGCATTGCTGCTGTGGTCCATCTGACTAAATATATGATTTTCTGGTCTGCAGTTTTGTGATGCTTCGGAAGAGGAAACTATTGATCAAAAGGCCATTGGTGGAAAGCAAAAGAGGCAGAAATTTTCAATTAGACATGTAAGCATGCATTTTCTTCCTGAACTGATATTCAACCTTTGATGTGTATGCCTTCGGATCTATTAACTAGACATTGAGATTTGAGAGACGGTGACTTCTCTGCTGCCATTTTCATTGGAAGTAATGAAGAAACCCATTGATAAAGTGGGGGCCAATGCTAAATGCTTGGGCCATATGCCAAATGAAACACTAAAACTCATCTCCTGTGCAAACAATCAGCTCTCTTTATACCTGCACAACTAGGGCATGTGTTCTTAGTTCATTCTGTAATGCACGTTGAAGATCCTAAACACAGACGTCAAATGATGAGTGAAAAACTTAACAAAGACCTGGTTAAGAATTCACAAATGAGGAGTGTGATTTGGCCATCTGATAGCATTTAGCTTGTTTTCTCAGTCAATCATGAAGGAATTGAAAACAATAATTTCAAAAAAAAAAAAAAAAACCTCCAGGGCTTTGTCTTCTCATGGATGTGTCATCAGCTTCACTCACTGTGGTGGTGTAATATACAACAATGGATCATTCGGAATCATGCATGAGGCCAACTGCAATAATGGATGATCAGGTTCACTTTGCTTCCACCATCAGAATTAAGCTTCTAGATTATACCAGTAGGCCCCAAACATCAGGTGCATTGAGGACTTTAGAAGTCAGTCCACACACTTACAACCTGATTGGAGTAGAGCTTAGCATCCGCTTCACTCACTGTAGGTAACTGCTTGCAAATAGGGAAAATAACATATTTTCTCCTTATATAAGGGGAGGATGAGTGTAAATTGTGATCCATTAATCCTCAAATACTAGAATAGAAGAGGTTTTCTCCTTATATAAGGGAAGGATGAATCATATGAGCATTAGGCTACATGTGATTTGGAAGCTTTCAATAGTCTAAGACTTCATATATGCAATGTTCCTTAAAAGCCAGAGTAGCCCCTATATTGTGAATGCTATCCATCCAAGTGGAGCCCAACAGAGCAATGAGCCCAGATTTACAAAAAAAAAAAAAAAGAAAAAGAAAAAGAAAAAAAAAAGATGAAGAGAATGTCAATCATGCATTAGATGCCCCAGTTGTTTCTGAAAAGATGCCTGACTGGATTGTTTTGTTTTTTTAAACTTATGTAAGTCAATAAGTTACTTCTTATTTAGTTTGGCTTTTAAACATACATAAGTATCTCTTAAGAAAAAGTAGGTTACTTCTTTTGCTTTTCTACTGCCAAAAGCAACTTATTTCCTTTATTTGAGTCTTTGGGGCATTTGGCAACCCACAAAGGAGTGGTTGTTTCTCTGCATTTGGTGGTACCAATGCCATGGGAATCGAAAAACCATCCAACCTTTTCATGCAGATGAGAAGATAGAAGGTCTCCGACAAGATTTGCAGTTGAAAACCAGGCAACCAGTTGAATACTAATGCCTATTTTCTCATGACTAATAGCATTAGTTCTAGATCAAATGAAAATCCCCTGTTCTCTATTGCATTATTCAATCCTCTAGACTAACACCTTATGTCAAGAATTCAGCATTAGATCATGATAGTGGAGTTTACAAATTTTAAATAGTTCCATGCAAGATGAAATGGGAAATCAGTTGAATGGTCTAATTGGTAGGCCATGTCTTGAATGGATCCTTGTAATTCTAACTGGTTGTGATGCTTGTGTATAGGTCGCACCATGAGAGTAGAGAAGCACCTGAATGAGATAGTGAATAGGTTGAACAAGACAAAAGTCGGAAGGAAGCCCGACGTGAAAGTTATGATGGTCTATCCTAGATTTCATGTCCGATTGATTCTTGACCTTCCAATTGATGATGCTTGCATTTCTGAGTCCATCCTGAAATTTTTAGTCTGTTATGTTTTGAAGGGTGTAAACCTTTTTGTTGGCTTTTCTTCATAGTCATGTCAGGAAGGCTGTAAACTGCTAAACAATCTTGTTTACTTCTGAAATATTTCATGTGGTATTTCCTTCGACCCTTCTATTTCTGAAGTTCACTGGGACTGAATAGATCTCTTCTAAGTTCTCAATTTTTGGCTTCTGCAAGCTTCCTGGAATATGTCCTGTACTATATATGGTGTTATAAGCCACTCATGTTGTGTTGTTTATGCACTGAGTGGGAAGCAGTGAATGCCACAGAAAGAGCGGACTTGAAATTTCAGCTGAGAGATAAAGTAGTCATTTCTTCATCGTATTTTGAAGTTCACCATACAAATTTACACAGCATAGGAGAATTCAATCCACTTCTTGATTGAGATGATTTGGAAGCCAAGCAAACTGTACTATTGATCCCGTGTGCTGCCTAAGTGGAGTAATTGATTTTGGGTAATATGGCATGGTGATGATTGGAACGCATGTCATGTCATTAGCTATCTTTTACCCATCATCCCACTTATGCTCCAATTGTTGCTTCAGCTCCAGCTTCAAAACCTCCTCTTGAGACCTTTTTTTTTTATTATTTTTATTTTTATTTTTATAAAGATAAGAATTTATTGAAAAAGGCAGCAAGTGCTGAGCAGAGACTGCCCCATGAAGAAACTTAGGAAAGAGGAAAGGGTAAAATGTGGCAATACCGAGTGTCCTGTTAGGATGGATTTGGGTCATTAATGGTGGTTCCCGTCACATGAACAGTTTAGGATTGCCATATGTATAGAGATTGATTAAGTGAATGATTGAAGTCTCATATTGTAAGTGTCAAACACATGGGATGGTCCGCTCCATGAAAAGATATTTCGAGTTCATTCATCAGGCATACATTCACATCAATCCAGACAGACCAGTTTGTAGGACCCCAGGGGTTGCATGATGCAGGCCCCAAAGTCGCCCATAGTCCAACAAATAGATGGTAGCCCAAACATTAGACTTGTTGAATGAAAATAAAATTTAATTCTTGGCAATTTTTCATATGGTAGTTTGTTAAACTCCATTGATAAAGTTGTTACTATTATTTTTAATATAAATCTAGATTTGGGGGCATAATTTGGATATTTCAATCTAAGTTACATGTTTGCCACGATGGCATTTTAAATGCCTATGCGTCAACCATACCACTCAAGTAGAGTATCAAAATTTTCTCTAGGAACAGAATCTGAAGCCAAAAATAAGCTTAAACATGGAGAGATCACTGTCCAGGCCTCTTGAGGTTTGATGAACAAGAACTAGTCAACTAAAAACTGTAGATATGTACCAACCATCAAAATATTCCACTTGCAGACAATTTTTTTTATTGTAAAGTAATTTATGTATGAAATGCATATGCATTCAAAATCTGAGAGGGAAGCAAATTTGCAATCTATTGCAATAGGATGCAGAGAACTCTAGCGCTTGGATGTTGGTATTTTTGAATGACTTGAACCATTTATATGATGGGCCTCACTTTGAATAGGCGATAATCAACAAAACTCTGATGGAAATACTACAGACGTTAATTTGATTATTCAATGTTCAATATAACTGTTCAAATGCAGGTTATTTGCTTTTGGAAAGTATCTGTTGAGGAAGAAGAATTTTAAGGAAGCCATCCATTTGCTAGAGGAGCTTGAGTGTGAAGGTGAAATGACTAAGGAAATGCTTTCTGCATGCTCAAGTGGGCTCTCTTACTTTTTGACTTGCATTTCGAGGATGCTGTAAATCATTTCTTGCAGTCAGAAACCATGTAGCCATCTGAAATCTTTCCATTTATAGTGCGAGATCCAAACCACTGGTCATAACTGGTATTGCTGATTCCCTATGAAATTTTATGTCATATGTTTTCTTCTGACTTGTGATTTTGTGACAAACATGTTTAAATGATATAATTTTGACCAAATGCAACTAGCTTGTACCAACCACTAAGTAGGAATCTTGCAAAACCTGCATAGAGAAGATTTGTTTTCTTTAGGAATGCTAATAATGGTGCAGTTTTCTGTTTGTAGTGAAGTGGTCTTAAGTTTGTACTTTGTAATGCCCTGGCAGGATCCATACATTTTCATACCTGCACAGTTTTTTTTTTGGGTAAATGTTCAGCATTCTATTTGTAAGGCATGTGTCAGAGGGAACTGTTAAAATACAATTCCATGACACCACCACCTTGCGCAAGAGCAGAGACTCTTTGATGTTGTGTTGGCATTCTCAAATTATCCAATCGACTCTTTGCACGGTAACAAGTGACAACTCTTGGTATTTGATTGTTTACTTTTTAATATTTGTATGAAATTGAATGCTCAACATCTCTTCTTTTTTTTTACGCTGGATAATTATCATTTCAATATACTGATTGATTTTGATTTCCCTTTCTTAGTCCTTTCATTTTTGTTGTTCTCTCGTTTCGTGGGTTGCAGGTTGAGTTTTGCTAGGCTTCAAGGGATTCAATGCTCACCGGGCCCATGACCAACCTAATAACTAAACACAACCAAGTATGTAACAATCATTTAGTGCAGAATTTTTTGCTGATATTGTTAGTTGGACGAGTAAATTAGGAATTTATGTCAATTCAATCTCCTTGTTTGCCTTCTTTTAATATCATGCACAATTTTATTGGCTTTTGCTTGTAGTTGCAAGGTTTTTTGGTTTAAAATTGTTCTAATATAAGAAAAAATACCGTTCCCAAAAAATAAAAATTGGGCTGGAAATTGAAATTTTGCGACGGTTTTCAACCGTCCCTAATTTTTTGCGACACCCTATTTCAAGAACGGTTGAGAGCTATCCCAAATTGAAAATTTTGGAACGGTTTTAAACCGTCCCTAATTTTTCATGATGCCCATATAATGTGAACAAGATAAACAGTTCAGAATCTCAATTCGATGCGTGTACGAATTGATGTAAATATTCAGTACTTAGTTTACTATGATCTAGTGGTCCAAAATCAAAGTGGATGGTCAGATATCCTTAGTGGTGAGTAGTTGACTGAACGGTGGGTTATGATGGATAGATTAGAATACTTAGATATATAATGATTGTCTTAAAATCAACAGTTGAATGACTTGATCTATGGATGAATATTATTCTCAATGGTCAGATTCATGTTGGAGAATAAATGTAAGGTTATAATAGCTAGATTGGTATCGTATACATGTACATACTAAGTTAAATTTCATGTTCAATACTCGGGCATTGAAAAGTTCGGAGTGTTACACTAACATATGGGCATTTTAAACCACTTCACCCCATTCAAGCTAGTTTCGGGTGAACAAGGTTTCAATGCCTCAAATTGGTCCCATCTGGGCCAAAATTTTTCCCGCAAACCTGACATAATCCAAGAGATGTCCATACAAGTTTTGAGCCAAATCGAACCAACTTAAGAGCCCTTCAGAAAACGTCACTCCACCCGAGCTTAATTTATATGAACTTGGTTTCAGCGCTTGAAACTATCTCCATCAACATTGAGAAATCTCTAGCATGCTTTTCATATTTCGAGGAAGCTCCATACAAGTTCTTAGCCAACACAAATAAAGATAGGGTTACATCAAACCACTTTATAGCACTTCACCCCACCCAAGCCCAATTAGTGTAAAATTTGTTTCGGTTTCTCTAACAGGCTTGATCCGACCTGAAATCTCTCTAGCAAGCTCTTCATGTACTAATGAAGTGTGACACCAAATTCAAATCGAATTGAACAAATATTAGGTCACATCGGACCACTGCACACCAATTTACCCTATCAATGCCTGATTAATGCAAACTCAGTTTCGGCCTGTCCAACAGGCCTGATCCCACTCAAAATCTCTCTTGAAAACTCTTTATGGTCCAATGAAGCGCAACACCAAATTCGAACCGAATCGGACAAAGATTAGGTCACATTAGACCACTTCATGCCAATTTACCCCACCCGCACTTGATTTAATGTGTACTTGGTTTCGGTCCCTCCAACAGTCCTGATTTGACTTGAAATCTCTTTGGTAAGCTCTTTATTGTCCGATGAAGTGAGATACCAAATTCGAATCAAATTAGACAGTTTAGGTCACATCACACCGATTTACTCCACATGCGCTTGATTAATGTGAACTCTTTTTTGGTTCCTCAAATAGGCATGATCTAATCTAAAATCTCTCTGGCAAGCTCTTTATAGTCCGATGAAGTGTGACACTAAATTCGAACTGAATCAGACAAAGATTAACTCACATCAAACCACTTCACGCCAATTTTTCCCACCAGCGCTTGATTAATGTAAACTCAGTTTCGGTCCCTCCAATAGGCATGATCTAACCCAAAATTTCTCTAGCAAGCTCTTCATGGTCCCATGAAGTGTGACACCAAATTCAAACCGAATCAAACAAATATTATGTCACGTCAGGCCACTTCACACAAATTACCCCACCTATGCCTGATTAATGTGAACTTGATTTTGGTCCCTCCAACAGGCCTGATCCGACCCGAAATCTCTTCAGCAAGCTTTTAATGGTCTGATGAAGTGCAACAACAAATTTGAACCAAATCAGATAAAGATTATGTCACATTAGACCACTTCACACCAATTTACCCAATCCGTGCCTAATTAGTGTGAACTTGGTTTCGATGCCTCAAATGTGCCTTATTTGGGAAGATATTTCTATAAGACAACCATGTGATGGTCGAATTAAGCTCGACAGCAGATTTGACCCGAATCGGACGAAAATAAGGTAACATCAGACCACGTCACCCTATTTCATATCATTCGAGTCGCATACAATCCCTATTTCATCTCATTCGAGTCGCATACAATTAAACTTAGGTGTGGTAGACATTCAACACACACTTTTTCAATGGGCGTGGTCCGCTTGATCGTTCGATTTGTTTCATTTTTTGCTCAATCCATAAACTTTTGTGCTAAAGTGGATGGATGGATTGGATGAAATACATAAATCACAGTCTGCCCCTCAGAGTTTACGATTGTATGCCCATCATACTATGTTACTGTGTACACAAGCGGCTTACACCTCAAGCACAACGGATTAAGTTAATCATGATCATTTTAAAACCAATGTGGCCCTTACCGTGGAGTCCATCTTAATGTATATATTCTATATCTATGCCGTCAATTCATTTTTCTACATCATTTTATACCATTTCCCAGAAAATCAGGAAGATCCAACAACGAGGTGGGCCATATCATGGGAAAACAAGGATGATTAACCATGATCGGGCCACAAAAGTTTAGGAACAAGCTGATAATTGTTTTTCCCTACTTTCAGCCTTATGTGACCTTATCCACCTATTGTATTATAAGTAAAAGCTCTATAAATATTGATCCGACACTTCTTCAAAATTTTAATGGTAGAGCGCTCAATCTTCACAATTTCATATAGAATGGTCCATTTAAGATTTGGATTAGGATGATTTTTCATTTCATGTCCCACTATGATGACCTGTAGAAATGGAAGGACGGTGAGGATATAGAATACACACATTAAGGTGGGTCCCACGGTTAGTGTCGCACCATAATTGATGGAGCCGGTGCCTAACCAAACTCATTCTATCCTAAACACAGGCAGAACTATCCGTACTCTTACATGTGACGTTGCATTAGGCACACAATTTCTTTTCTTTAAGATCAATTCCGACCATTAAAATGTAAACATAATATTTTGAAAAACCTAAAAATATGAGGCAGATATAATGATCATGTGGACCATAGCAGCCGGGGTTGTGTTTAATGGTTCATACGTAATCAAATATTCATACTTCCAATGGTTCATATACTACTCAGAATAGCCTCATTTTTAGGCCAATGAACAAAGAGTAAGTGAGAAAAAGGATGGACATTGTCTATCTCCAATGTTAATAAAAGTGGACCTCATTTCAATCTTCAAAAGGCAAACCCAAAAACTGATAATTCCATCGCAGCTTCCATTGGCAAAAATACCCTTATCAGAATTGATGAGGGGTTGGAATGATACCCCTCTCATTGCCCATTTGAGATATGCTTTCAAATCACTTTCCCCCATTAGAGGAAAGCCTATCTAGAAGCACGTGGTAGGATTGTATGTAAACGTACATACATCAACATAGAACTGTTTGTAGGATAAGCTTAACTTACACTTAAAGTAGTGGATCTGGCCTCTTAAATCCACCATGGTGAAGATGATCACTGTCAACTTAATCGAGACCATCCATCTCGCTGCTTCGGAGTGCGCACCCTTAGACTAATCACTGAAATCCAATCTGCGACCCGCAAATGAACCGTCAGGGTCAAATATGCCCATTTCAACCGACAAAAATGGCTATCAGAATCCATCGACGCTGCAAGTTTGAAACCATGACCCATCCGTAGTGCCCACTGGATGGAGATCACAGGCAGAACTACAGAGCAACGTGTGCTCTATAAATGCCTTAGGTACCCACGTCCTCATTTCCTGTTCAAAGAACAACCTTAAAATCTAGGCCCTCCAACGGTCATAACTCCTGCCGTGATTGGTCCACATAGATGGTGGACCAGTAGCATCAAAATACAGCCCCCCGCTTGCCTTTTCCTAGGCAGATGATCAAGCAAGCACCCCCATCTCAAAGACTGCCACACATCAGTTCTCAGCTTAGAGAACTCCTTTCTTATGTATATCATGGAAGGGAAGATGCAACAACACAAACGAGAGCAAACGAGAGCTTTGGTTATTTCATTTAGGTTGCGTTTGGATGCACAAGTGAGGCAAATTGCGAACATTCAGTTTAATCAGAAGGGAAATTGACAAATGATTTTGCTTAGCATTCAAGCTGTAGTTACGTTCCTTCCAAGTCCAACTTGAAGTTAGCAAAATTTACATTGAAGCCCCGTCCATGAAAATTTGGTTATTTTCATTTTTTCTAGAATAACAATTGCAATTCAATTGAATAGTGCATCCAAACATGATTAACAATGGAAGCAGAACAATCTCAAGCCTGTAAAGTTTCATGGACGGTGCTGTCACATTCAGCTACCTCGCCAAGATCTCAATAGGGTTCTAAAATATGATGGCAAGGCAAGGTAAAAAGGCCTCAGAACCAGGAGAACAACTTCCATACTCTATCAGAATGTGACGGTTGATATGCAGCTGCTAAAGAATTGTGCACGTCACACAACTATAATGAAACCGTCCAAATTGTGAGCCCTGAGTTTAGATCTAGAACTGAGCCAAGGGTGGGCGTGACGAGGCTGATCACTGTCTTCCTTGAACGATAAACACCTTAAATCTACAAGATTCGAGTCCCAAATCTATTGGAGAAATAAAGAAATTTTTATTCAAAGCCTCCTAAAATAAACAAGTTTGCATTCTTAAATAACCTTGAACAAATCCTAAGACATAATTAGATAATATCTAAACAAATAAGGAAACTAAAACTGAAAAGCATGCAAATTTCCGTATTCCGTCAATCGATCGGTCAACTTGTCGACTTAGAGCACAAACATCCAGAGACTAAAATCCATAAAATTGAATTTGTTCCGGTTGATCAACCTGACCCGTCGATCAATCGAACTGAGCAAAAAAGTATCCAACAAACTTTTCATCTAAATTTGAATTTCCATCGACTGATCGATCAATTGACTCAACTGGTCTGCTTGATCGACCTCGATCGATCGAACTATGCTGACTTTTGTTAATTTCCTTCTTGGACTTTTTCTAGTCAGATCTCCTCCACTTGAAGAAAAAAAAAAAAACTCATCCTTGATTTATCCTTTGATTCCAGTTCATGATACTCATACAAGTCCACCATGTTGGATGTGCTTGAGATCCCCACATTGTCAGAAAGATCAACGACATAAGCGTTGTCATTGATCTTGCGAAGTTTAGGTACCAGTCCAATCTTCTTATTTTTTAGTTTGTTGCATGTCTCAGTTGGAAATCTTTTCTTATATAGGTGAACCATAACATTGTTTCCCACATTGAGCACCTTCAAACGCCAATTTGTGTCAGTCCTTTCCTTGTACTTGTCGCTAGATGCTTTCAACTGGGCCTGAATGTTAGTATGTATTCTTATGATTTAGTCTATTATATGTTCTGCAACAACACTCACGCCTGGTAGCTTGGGCAATGGAACGAAATCAAGAGTATGTTTAGGTACTTGTCTGTACACAATTTTAAATAGAGACTTGCTAGTGGAATGATTATGCATATTGTTGAACGCAAGTTCCACTTGAGCCAAGGCAAAATCTCATTGTTTGAGCTTATTACCCGAGATGCATCATATAAGGTTCTTGAATGTACAATTCACCACCTCGGTTTGCCCATTTTTCTGTGGATGATATGCACTATTGAACTGTAGCTTGGTGTCAAATCACATCCACAAAGTCCTCCAAAAGTGACTGAGGAATCTAGTGTCATGATCTGAGGCAATAGATTTTGGGACTCCATGTAGTTGAATAACTTCTCGGAAGAACAAATTTGCAACATGTGTAACATCGTAGGTCTTCTTGCACGGTATGAAATGAGTTATCTTGAAGAATCGGTCGATCATGACAAAAATTGATTCCATTCCACGCTGGATCCATGGGAGACCTAGTACAAAGTCTATAGACAAATCTTCCCAAGGGCCTTCAAGGACAGGCAATTGAGTGTACAAGCTTGTGTTTTGTGACTGCCACTTGGATGCCTAACATGTATGACATCGTTGCATTTCTTTTCCCACATCCTACTTCAGTTGTGGCCAATATTAATCTGAGTTATCTTTCAAAAAAAAAAAATATGCAGTCATGAGGTGTGCGTTTTTTTTTTTTTTTTGGAAAGATAACTTAGATTAATATTAAAAATGCAAAAGAGGAAACAAAACAAAAAGGAAAGAAAGGAAAACTACATATCCACCGAGAGAGCAGATCACATTACGCGCCCAAAAAAAGAAGATCATAGTTGTTAAGAGACTCGACTTGCGTAGCCCATTCGACAATAAAACTTTTTAGCTCTAGAGGATGTGGCCTACAGAGTTGGCGGTATCCCTGAAACACCTGTCATTCCTTTCCTCTCAAACAGCCCACTAGATTGCCAAAAGGGCCATTTTCCACAGCCTGGACCGCAGCTTACCAAGCTTTGCCCATGCCACGCATGAAAAAGCGAAACCACAGTATCATGGAAGCACTAATAGACACCAAACCGGGCACAAAAATTGTCCCAAATAGAGGAGATAAAGGGACAATGGAGCAGCAGATGGTCCACAGATTCTTCCGATCACATACAAGACAAGCAGATGTTCACCAAACACATTCCTTTCTTCCTCAGATTATCGACAGTCAAGATCCTTTTCTTTGTGACCAACCATCTGAAGGCAATGATCTTGGGAGGAACCGGATACTTCCAAATTTGCTTGCAGTGGGGTATGTTGGAAGAAAGAGGACAGTTAAGCTGGCTATAAAGAGATCTCACTGAAAATTTGCTGGATTTGGAATTCAACCAGATCAGAATGTCTTCCATAGAGGGATCAGGGGAGACCTTTTGGATGCAATCAAGGAGGTTCACGAATTCCTGGATTGTGTGATTGTATGTGATCACATACATATCAAATATTGCAAACAATGCCTGAGTGTCTGCATATCAACTATCACACTCTGTTAGAGTAGTTTTGTTTTTTTTTTTTTTTTTTTTTTTTTTTTTTTTTTTTAATGCTAGTGGGACTTGGCCAGATATGCCTGCACCATGTAGACTCCCTGGCCCATAAATCAGGCTAATCTAGTGGGCCACCCATGCATGTTGAACATTGGCTATCAGTCAATATTGTTCGATCATCCACTTCTTTTGCACAAATTGTGGTCCCCCCAGCGACCAAGAGACCAGAATTTGACCAACACACTATACCATATGTTATGAAAAGCTCAAACAATCAAATAGCAATCTCAATCTCACCTGTTGAAACATAAATTTAAGTTAGGCCGGTCCTCCCAGCCAGGCAATGCCCCTCGCACCGAATCCAATGTAAAGCCACAAACCTGCATGCTATATCACCCATCTGATTGTTGGAAGTCACAGAAAAAAGAGAGAAACAACACTTTACATGTGCCCAGAACACGCTTCCCTCTCACTCCTCGAGGCTGTTTCCAACTTCGATCTCTAGGAGCCGCTCAACGGGTTATGGGCACATGTGGGCCTGGGTTCGCTAGGAGCATTCACTAGAGCATATTGGACATGAGTTCGTTTGGAACCCCAGAACCTTTGCACATGGACTATACTAAGGCAAGATAACAGGTATGTGAACCAAGAGAAAATGGATAACGGAATGTTTGGATGCACCTTCAAATTGTGGTTGGCTGGTATTCCAGGCCACACCTAAACCTGACCTAATTGTTAAACAGGTCACAAATCACAACACCAACCTAATCCATATATAAATGTGTCAATCCAAACTCAACCCACATTAACCATTGAACTAAAACGTAGGAATATTATCATTTTGCATAGAAAATATAAAAACATAAACAACATATTTCGAACTCTTAATGAAATATAAAACCAAATCCGTATTATAATTCAAATTACAACAACCATCACGGGTTTTTTAACTTGGAGAAATGCTCTAGTGCTCTCAAAGCACCATTGAGTTTTGCTCCTAAGTGCTCTCAAAGCACTATAAGTTATAGTGCTCCTAGTTGCATCAGTTCAGTTAGACAATCCAATCCAATCAACTGATATGTACTTTCCATCTAGTCCAAAACACATTTCCAAGGCTACCATGCAAAGATTGCAATAATTTGATGTCCAATCCATCCTTGGTTTGGCCTCCTTTTCTATGGCGATCCTTTTTCTAGGCCATAGATGGGATGTCTCCGGTTGCCTAACAAAAGTGATTCTTTAGAACCATAAGCAATCCATGATGGTCTCTAAGAAATACATGGATCAAATTGTTTATTAGACCTATTTTTGTGTAAATGATCTTGATGGTCCATTTTAAACACCATTCATTGAATAATTAATATTCATCAAATTAGTGTCTTGCTTGCATGGTTGCCCATGAAATGAGCGTCACACTAGTGAACAATCTACATCAATGAATTGGATAGTCCAAGTGTCCTGATGAAGTGCTGTTTGGTTTTCCAATTTCCTATGAAATGCAAAGTAAATGAGCCATTACTATCTTTTCTAGGTGTTTTTTTTTAACAGGAATTATGGCTTGTAAACTGAGAGTTAAATACACTTTGTATATGAAGTTGGTAAAGTAAATTGTAATCATTACATTTTCACACGATAAAATTACCATTTTTCGAGTGATTTATGGGTGAAACAAACCCTATGGCAAAATCATCATTGCAGTCAAATGTAAGTGATGTCACCGTACAATTACAATTACAGGAGCAAACAATCATTACCCATTTACAGCCATTTACATTTGTAATTGGAAAACCAAATGAACCCTACCCTCCCCATCAATGGTTCAACAAATGGACTGCTCCTCCGATCCATAGAGCCATAAAGCTTAGGGGACTTGCCAACAAAGGGATCCTCCAATTGGAGTGATTTTTGCCCCCAAGCTTGCCCCTATTGTATGAATGAATGACCAATTCAAATCAACGATTGATTGTCCCATGTGCCATTTGAGAGCTTAGGGGACCGTCCCGTGTGCCATTTGAGAGCTCAGGGGACGTTGCTAACCTCCCCACCTTCTTGGGCAGCTTTATTCATCATAGTCCTTAACAATAATGAAACCAAACTCAAGAACTTAAAGAAGATCACATAAAGTAAAGGAAAGTTCAACAACCTAAAAGGAAGAGCAAGTCAGCAAACTTCCAGAGACAGCATAAAAAGCACACAACAAACCAATGAAAAACATAGTCCTTAAACGATAAGGAAGCCAAAGTCTGGCAAACTTCAACAGGATCACCTGAAGTGAAACCAGATTTATTGAACACACACAAAGCGAGAATAATGTTTAGCAAACTTCCCAAGTAAGCTTGCTCACGCTACCATTGATGGACAAACACGCCGCTGCTTCTGAGAGCTTTAAAGAGGCTTGAGCAATCCCCACCAGTTGCAACTTGACCATCGGTGCTGTTTGTGCAGCGAAGAAAAAGCTCATCAACAAGGCATATAGCTCCACTCTCGAATAATTCATGTAGAAGTTTCAGTCCCACTCCTCCAGCATCCATTTTCAGAACCACGAAAGTACCTTTTCCCACAGTTCTTTTAAACCAGCCAAGAAAATCAAACCCTTCGGGTGCATCATTCGGTGATGGACCCAATTGTGGGACAGTATCGAGATCAGCTGTAGCCCAATTTTCTGACAGACCAGGATAATAAACAAAGGTAATGCCAGTGTTTCCAACATAGGAGGAGAGATGGGATGAATTGTGATCTACGGCATAAATGTCAAAGGCTCGAGATTGTGCAGGATAGAACGGCAGGAACCAATTTGCAATGCTGGAATTAGCAAACTCCCCCACCCCGACATCGATATAGATTAACTGGTTTCGATTGGAGATGTTCAGAAATTTTGGCAGATAGGAAAACCTCTCATTGGTCCCCATCAGTTTCTCCCTCACAAGAGGCTCCAGATGTTTGATAAAAGGCTTATTGTTTGTAATAGAAGAGCAATCATTGGGAAGGCGGTAATGATCAAACGAACAAAAATCACTGCATCTTTTCTTGAAGACCACCAATGCAAAGGAGTTGAAGCCACGCACGTGGACGACATCAGAGCTTTTCAGGAATAACGAAATCGGTGTCGCAGTAAGAATCAAGCTACCAGGGCTAGAACTAGCAACACCCACGAGCATCGCACCAACGCCACCTGGTTTCAAGACCCGCTCGATCTCAAGCACAGGGAGAGCAGGGATCAGAGCCGTATCAAGTTCCCTAGAGAAGACAAAGTCGAAAGAATTATCCCCAAATGGGAGATTGGAGGCAAACCTTTTCCTCCCCATGAAGGAAAATGGGTGTCGTTTGACCATGGAAACGTCAGAGATTCCCATTCCTTGCAACACAGAAACAGCAGCTGCTGATCCTTCCCCTACGGAGAGAGCTTTCGCACAGGGGCCCAACAGTTTCATATCCAGAAGCTCTCGAAACACGTCAGATGTGACATTCACCTTTTCATCACATGACATTTGCGAATCCAGAAGAGGAACAACATGGAAGGGAATTAGTTTGAGAAACCGACCCTGAAAGAGGTCCATATTGGAAGTGCAGTTGCTAGCATTCGCTGCAAAGAGCTCAGCCATATCTACATCTGAAACAAATTTCAGGAAAGGAAGCATTGCCACTGCTGTTACGATCATCAAAATACGAAGCAGGACGCGTCTAGCTAAGAACCCATGAAGCATATTAAATGTAGAAACCTTAAAAGCCATGTTCTTTTTCAATCAATCTACTTCGACGCAACTTGCAGTTTTCTGAATAGTTTTTTTTTTTTCCCAGCAGAGAACTCAAATATTTCAGATGGAGGAAAATCCAACCCGAGGAAAGATCCAAAATTCCCCTTCAAAAGTTCACGGAAGTTCAGAGACTGGGATATCTTTCTGTAGCTGAATAAGTCGATTCTTTCACAATGCCGCTCGAACCCTAACTAAATTCAGAAATCTCGATTTTCTTCTTCAGCCGAAACATTGAATCTTTCACAACTTTCATCGAACGCTCAAATATATTTCTGAAATTGAGGATATTTCCCATCAGAAACATCGAATCTTTTACAAATTCTGCTTGAATCTCTAATATCCGAAATTGGGTTTTTGGGATATTTAGAAGGGAAAAGGGCGGGAGAAATCAACCGGATAACGCCATGATATCTTTCTTTCTCTCCGAAAACAGTACATTTGCAGCGGGGCGATGCGAGGATCGACGATTTGGAAATTTCCGCGTCCCGAAAGGAAAAGGATTGGATCTTTCGAAAAGGAGGGGGTTAAAAACCCAAATCAAAGAGGAATTTCACAAGAAATGGGAGAGAGGAGGAGATTAGCGAGTACAGAACCTGGAAGAGGTGTGATTACCACCCACGAGGAGAGATCCCTGAGATTTCTGAAAACCGAACATAAGCCTCTCTCGAGCCATCCTCCGCATCGGCTCGAACTGCGGCCGAGCCCCCATCTTCCAACGGTCGGATCGCATCTCCCTTTCTCTTTCTCTCTTTCCCTTTCTACATTTCCCACGGAGGAGGAGAAGAAGGAAACCCTAGAAAGATTAAATTAGGGTTAGGGTTTTCGGAGGAAGGAGAAGTGCTGGATAGAGCGAGCGAGGGCGAGAGCGAGAGCGAGAGAGAGGCGAACTGCAAATCGCCTGCGGCGGATTCGACGTGTAAATAGCTGCACTACTTCCTCATACGCTAGTCCGCGGCATTTTGAAAAAAAATGGAAGTGACTCTTTAACCGTACACGTGGCATTGTTGTATGGAATCGGACGTCAAAATCTGCAAAATGTAGATGTAGCATAAACGAAAATTTTCACTTGGAAAATGATGTTAATCATCTGATTTTCACCTTTGAATTTGGATCAATCAGTATTTTACTTTTAACCGTCCACTGATAGATATTAAGTAGAAGGTTAGGATTTGTTGATCAGTATGATTTTAGAGATACCATCAATCCACTAAGGGACCCACAATATTCATGATATGGATTTCTCTACATCAGTTCGGATCGTGAGGGACCGTGTCGCCAACATTTTCAAATCGTGCTGAACTAATATACGAGTCTAGCGGACGCGGATTTCCTGCACTGGGATGCTAGGTGGGGTCACCCTATTATCTTTTAGAAATCTAAACCGTTCATCCGTTTTGAGAGATTATTTTAAGGCACTGAACTGAAAATTAGGTGGATCTAAAAGTCAAGCGGATAACACGAGAAGAAAAAGTGGATTCAATGATCACCATTGAAATATTTGTATGGCCATAAAAGTTTTATATAAGATTAAATTGTTGCGTTTTCACTTCATCCCAGCAGTAATGACCTTATAAACGGTTAGGATGACATATAAACAACCGTAGCCTAATTTTTATTCTTGTGTAATACACGTGAGTTATGGATCACCCGTTTTTTTTTTCTTTTTTTTTTTTTCTTTTTTTCACATGTCAAAATGAGCTCGCAGATGTACCGGAGGGGTTTCTCACAAAAATGACGGTGGCTCCACCTAACATCCAAGTCTAGCCATCAAGAAGGCAAACGGATTGGCTACTCCCCAGCCAATGGCTGATGGTCAGTGCGCTGTGGGCCCCACTATGAAGTATGTGTTTCATCCATGCCGTCCATCTAGTTTTCTAGATCATTTTAGTGTTGAGATCAAAAATGAAGTATATACGAATCTCAAGTGGACCACAAGAAACAATGTTGAATGAATGTCAACCATTAAAAATTTTTCGGGCCCATAAAAGTTTTGGATCAAGTTGATATTTGTTTTTTCCCTTCATCCAGGTCTTTATGACATAATCAACGGATTGGATGTCAAATAAACAGTACAGTGGGCCTTAGGAGGATTTTAATGGTGGATATCCAATCACTATTGTTTTTCTGTGGTGTGATCCACCTGAGATTTATATCCCTTTCATCTTTCGTATCAAGCTCTGAAATGATATGTAAAAATGGATAAACGGCATGGATGAAACACATGGAGCCCACATAGCACCGACCACGCCACGGGGCTGGTGGCCGGGGGAGTAGCTGATATTTGTGTTTTCCATTCTTTTACGTGTGCGGTAACACTTGAATGGATTGGATCTCAAATAAACATTACGGTGAACCTTCCTAAGGTTTCAACTGTTGGCGTTACTCTCCCCACTGTTTTATGTGGTGGGGTCCACTTGACCTTTGGATCATGCCCTAAAATGATCTTTCCAGATGCATGGACGGTGTGAATACAACACATGCGTCCTGGTGCGTCCTGGTGGAGCCCACAGAACTTGGTGACGTCACTTAAGTAGTGAATCTCCCTGCTCAACCTTTCAGTAGCTAATCCGCGTCCATCAAGAAGATGCGGATGGAAAGGAGTGGACACGTGTCATGCCTGTGAAGCATGATGTGAATATAACGCATACATCATGGTGGCCCACAGAATTTAGTGACGTCCGGTGTGTGGCACACCACGCAGTCCGCTTCCATCCAATTGGACGCTCTCTCTTCGAACGCGTGACGAGAGCCTGGGTGGGAAGGGTTGCCATGCGGGGGATGAAACTTGCAACTTCGCAGGTGCCCGTTCACATACAAGCGCACCTAAGGTGCTCGTGTTTTCACGTGTTGAATATCGGGTCCGTCCATCAGGTGGGACAGCTGGGGGATGTATTCTAGGATAAAACTCGGCTAGTCTAAGTCATTGGATGGTTCATGCGTGAACTTTTAGAATAACGATGAGTATGGATTCTTTCATTAATGCCTGTGATGCTGAGGAATGTAACGGTTTGATATTTGTTCTAGCGTACACTTATATGGGGCACACCTGATGAAGGGTCTGGATCTAAACTACGTATTATGTATGGTATATAAGGGCGCTTGTGTTGTTTGCCACATGTGGGCGCTTCTAAGCAGCAATCTTCTCCCGCGTGGCGTACTGATTTAATAACGGGCATTATTTGATACTCTGGCTTCGCGTGATGCTTGATACGCACGAACTTAGAAATTGCACGCGACATATTTTGACTCAAATTGAATTAGAACCACTGTCTCTAATTTGCAAAACGAAATTTGAATTGATTGAACAAATACCTCCTCTGATTCGTGGACAATTTTTTGTTAAAGTGGGAACATTGGATTTTTCAATTTTAACCGTCCAATACATGTACACCAATCTAATAATCCTATAATAAAAAAAAAAAAAAAAACCATAGTTGTTGGTTCATAATACATCTAAACATGCAGCCATAATTTGGACGGTTTAACTTGAATGGTTACATTCGACTTATGCAATTCGTAAGTAATGAATAAGCGCATGCGTATCATCCGTCGGAGCCTACCAAAAGTATCAAAGTTTTCCTCAAGCGCGTACCCTGTCGGTGGCAAGTACCCAAGCTGATTGCGTCCTACACCGGCTGGACGATAATTCGTCCAGGCAGGGCTCTGTGGGGCCCACCGTGATGTATGAGTTTTATCCACACCGTACATGCATTTTAACATGGGACATGAACTAAAAAATAAGGCAGATCCAAGGCTTAAGTGGACCACACCACGGGAAGCAGGCAGTGATAATGACAACCACCGTTGAAACTTTCCTAACAACCACTGTGATGCTTATTTGCCATCCAACCTGTCCATAAGATCATCCAGACCTGGATGAGTGGAAATCACAAATACCAGCTTGATACAAAACTTCTGCCGATTTTAAGAAGTTTTAATGGTGGTCGTTCAATCCCCACTTTGTGGTCCACTTGAGCATTGGATCGGCCTCATTTTTGGTTTATTCACCTGTAATGATCAGGAAAAACGGATGAATGGCGTGGATGAAATCCTAATAAGATAACGTAGCCTTACAAACCTCGCATTGAAGTCTACTACCAGATGGAAAGCATCATCTTACTTTACCTTATCTTAAGAAATGTCGCATCCACAGCAGGGCTCCACATGGAGTGAGGATTGATGGCTGTAGCCGTCCAACCACAATCCGATTCTTCCAGCGATTTCTTATCACCTTCCACGGGAAGCGGATTACGCCATGCACCCGCCCGGACAATAATCGGAAACGGATTGGATACTCCCCCTGCTACCAGCCCCGTGGCTGATAGTCGGTGCTCTGTGGGCCCCACCATGATGTATGTGTTTCATCCGTTCCGTTAATCCATTTTTAAAGATAATTTTATGGTTAAAACAAAAATGAGAGGGGTATAAATCTCAGGTGGACGACACCACAGGAAAACAATATTGATTGGATATCCACCATTAAAATCCTCCTAATGCACACTGTGCTGTTTATTTGACATGCAATCTGTTGATTAGGTCATATAGGCCCAGATGAAGGGAAAAAACAAATATCAGCTTGATGCAAAACTTTTATGGCCCCCCAAAAGGTTTTTAATGGTCTACGCTCATTCAACACTGTTTACTGTAATGTG
Source organism: Magnolia sinica (assembly GCF_029962835.1). Classification (NCBI taxonomy): domain Eukaryota; kingdom Viridiplantae; phylum Streptophyta; class Magnoliopsida; order Magnoliales; family Magnoliaceae; genus Magnolia; species Magnolia sinica. The sequence continues at coordinate 43,689,147 of NC_080577.1, read as the reverse complement.
GTCCAGTTGAGATTGGGATGTAACTCATTTTTGGTCTCATACCATAAAATGATCTAGAAAACTAGATGGAGGGCATGGATGAAACATATACATCATGGTGAGGCCCACATAGCACCGACCAGCAATTGGCAAGTGGCAGGGGGAGTAGCCAATCCGTTTCCACGATAATCCGTCCAGGCAGGGCTCTGCAGGGCCACCGTGATGTATAGGTTTTATCCGCGCCGTCCATCCATTTTCCCGGATCATTTTATCTAATGCTTAGGTGGACAATAAAGTTACGATTCAACGCTCGAACCACAAAAGTTTTGTATAACCTGATATTTGTTCTGCATGCCTAATGAAGAGGTTGGATGGCAAATCAACGTCACGTGACTCGTAGGAAGGTTTCAACGGTGTGTGTCATTATCACCGCTGCTTCCTATGGTGTGGTCCATTTGACCATTGTATCGGTCTTATTTTTTATATCATTTTTATAAAATGATCTGAAAAAAATGAACGAACGGTGTGGATAAAACCCATATATCAAGATGGGCGTCACAAATCCCATAACTGAATAGATTATCATCCACGTGGAGGCAGGACGCGATCCGCTGCCATTTCTACGAATGTTAGGATCGTTGAGCATCGAAAATGTGGAGGAGTACCTACCACCTGGCATTTTAAAAATAGATCAAATAATAACAATAACGTGAATGCCTGAAAATGTTTTCAACCACAATTAAAGTGTATTTACTTTATAAACAAAAAATAAAAATAAAAATTTGTCGAGTAATTTGGAATTATAGAATGCACGTGGATATGCTCGGACCTACTAACAAGACATCACGTCGGTGAGATATTTAAATCAGCATGAGTATGCATACTTATAATTGCAAGTACATTTCATTTTAATTTCAGTTGATTATTATACTTTTATTGTAATATACATTTTGCTTCCTATTTTCGTTGGTTGTGATAGGGTAAATGAGCAGAGTCATTACTCATGGATTGGTGGTAGATTCACAGGAGTTCCAACACGAGGTTGGTTTTACCCATTGCTAAGAAAAACCATTGCGGTGTAAGTGGGTGGGTGTGCGTGGGGTGAGAGTTTTTTTTTAAGTAAATAAGTAGATTATTACTTTCATTTGAAAAAGTAAAAATAATGGGACCATTTGAAAATTCACACGTGCAACCATACTTTGCATGAGATTTTCATATCATGTGCTTATACGTAAAACCGGACTAGCCAAAGAGAAGAAGTAAGCTTGGATATCTCTATACGACATGAGGTCAGCCAGTACCGGTCATGACAATGAGATCCTCAATGGTCAAGGAAGATATCCTCCGCCGAAGAGAGGTCAGTCACCTACGTATGAAGGTCGGTCGACAGGTCGGCAAGTCAGTCATCTACCCAATGATAAGGGGAGACTCATAGCTCATCCGAGTATCCAATTTAGCCAAGACCACCTCGGACTCTGGAGCTAGAACCACACAACATATTTCATCCGAATTCTACTAAGGAAATGAGTTTGGCCTCACTACCCTAACATGAAGTATGAAGGCAGGTTAGCTGGTCAGCAATCTACACGGCAGAGAGAGAAGGGTCAGGGCTTGCCAGAGAGTCCATGTCAGCATACTATACCCCCTAGTCAGGTTGGCCTCGGCCTCCTACTGCGCGCCGCCCTCGGTTCCTATCAATCAGGTCTTATCCGAAAGACCAACCTGAGATCTCCACTAAAGATCTCGAGGACAGCACCGATGCGCTCGGAATACAGATCTCCCCAGATCTTCGCTGAGGATCTCAAGAGATCATCCCGACATATTTAGGACTTGATTCCTTATACAATATGTCCCTGCTAAATAGGAATATCTCCTCTAAATTACCGCATCTCCTTGATTATAAATAGGAGTAAGTGTAATGGCGAAAGGTACGCAGAATCTCTTACTCAAAACCCCTCGATACTACTAGACCTATATTTCTAGCTTGACTTTGGGATCGAAGGGTCTCCTACTCTAGCCAGGGTCTCTTTTGTCTTATTCCTGTGCAGATACTCGAAGGTCTAAAAAGGGTGGACAAAATTTTTGCATCAACAGTTTTGCGTCGTCTGTGAGAACAACATTAAAGTCATTCCTTCTTTACCAGAAAATCACAATGGCGAAAGGAAAGAAGAAAACTCCAGCTGACATTGCTGCGGTCATCCCAGCTCTTCCTGAATCATCAACCGAGCAGGGTGCCCAACCCAACCAGCAGCGGGCTGACTCTACTACTGCAGCACTCGCTCCTCAATCCCGCACTCGGGGCGGTCGATTAGTCTCCTTGGAGACTGAGTCAAAGCCCTGAATAAAAATATGGATTGACTCGTTTAACTCTTAGAGAGACAAAATCCACCCCTCGGTTGCGATGCAGAGGAGGGTGCTACCACTGCACCACCTTAAGCATCGATCAACTCGCATAGAAACAAGCAACCTCATAAGCTGCCGGCTCAAGCTCTTTCCCACACTTTGGGAGCAGCCACAGTTGCAGACTTTGACATGTGTCCCGTGCCAGAGAGGAAGAGCTATGAAAAAACCCTCGAAGTAGTGGCTGAGAATAAGGGCTCTTGAGAGGCAAAGCTCAGGAAAATTCGAGGGCTGATTAGTGACATCAGACAAGTCTACCATGCCCAAATGACAGCTTCAGTGGAGTCCATATTAGAAGAAACTGAACCACCAGTCACCGACAACATTATGGTATCTCCGCTTCTGCCCAGGTTCCGGATACCTCAGATGACCCCCTACTCTGAAACCGCCGATCCGACCGAGTACCTTGAGTCCTTCAAATCCTAGATGGAGCTTCTGGCGCAATATGCCGAGCATTCTCCCTAACCTTATCAGGAGCTAATCGACAGTGGTTCAGGCAGCTGAAGCCGAGGTCTATCAATTCCTTCTCACAACTCAGTAAAGCCTTCCTCACACAGTTCATCGGTGGTAGAGACAGAAAAAAGTCATCAGCTCATCTTCTCACGATCAAACAAAGGGAGGAAGAGCTGTTAAGAGACTCCCTTATCCGTTTCAACGCCGAAGCGGTCCAGGTTAATGATTATTCCCACCAGATATCTCTGACCGTCATGGTAGCCAGCCTCAGACAAGAAAAGTTCCTTTTCTTTATTGGTAAGAACCCCCCGACTACCCTCGCCGACTTACTTAATCGAGCTTTAAAATATTTCAATGCCGAGGAGCTCTTTAGTTCACGAAGTGCTACTCAAAGAGAAAACAACTCGACTGAGGTAGGAAGCGAAGGGAAAAAGGGAAGTATTCTGCCGTTAGCACCAAAAGAAAGAAGAGGATGACTAAGACCAAGGCCAGCATATCAACTGACATTTAGAAAGTCACTTCCTGTTCAATCCCCAAGTATAGGGTTGTGATGTAGTAATAAACTCGGTGAGACCGAGGTCGAATTCCAAGGGACTGAAACCTGTACGTAATCTGAAATTAAGTAGAATTAGAACTAGACTAAGATTAAATCTAAATCGATTATAATTTGAGGAATAATGGTAAAATATTAATTTAAAACTTAAGGAATTTAGAGGAAGGAAACTAGGGATTCAGATGATCCACTTGTAGAGATCAAAAGGATCTTATGCCTGCTTCAAGAACTCAACTAGACTTAGAGTCCTATCTTCATCCAGTTAAAGGGTGGAACCATGAATATCAAAACTGAACTTCCTTTGATCTAGTTTTCAAGAGATGAAAGGTATAAGAATTAGAATGGATTCCGTCACCAAACCATGCTCAGGAGACAAAGTAAACAACAGAATTAACTAATTAACAACCAATCAACAGATATATAAAGGTTAGGAAGGGTTCTGTCATCCTACCATGCCCAGAAGATGATGATGAACAACAAGGCTTCCTGACGTCATAATCATAAAAAGAAAAGGAACATACTCAAAGCTATAGTAGACCCATTGTAATTTTAGTCACAACAGATCATTAAAAACTGAAAACATTCCCTTAATTAAACCAAAATCAACATCCGTTTAGTCTAAACAAAAGGCACGACAAAGAGTCTCTCATCACGCTACAAGCTTCACCTCTTAGCCCTAGCTAAGAGGTTTAGCCTAGAATAGACATGATTAGGCTAAACATCTTAAAAGAAATAATAAAAAGAAATAGTAGAAATAAAAAAATAAAAAATAAATATTACTCTCCCTCTCTCTCTCTCTCTCTGCTCCACGTTCCCTGGAAATTGAATACCCACTCTCTGTCTTCCTTTTTCTTTTATAGGCAGGAAGGTCGGTTGCTGCGTGTAGATCCTACTGGAGTCGGAGAACCGACTCTCCTTGCGCAAAGCCAATCGCAAACAACAAAGGCCACGCGCCTCTGTTTTGCGTAGCAAAGAAAAACGCAAAACTCATTGCATTTGATTCGCATCTGGGAGGAAGGATCCTCCCATCCACGAAATCCGATCGCGTCGGGAAAGTCGAAAATCTCTTGGCTGCCATCTGAACGGTCCAGATCAACTTCTTAGTCCCTTTTTTGATCGCACAACATGCGACGGTGATTGGCTCTGTCCGGGTTCTCTACTATCTGCAAATTTGCTGCGGACGATAGGTTTTGGTGATATCAGTGGGGTCCACATACCCCAGCATTTGAGAAATCCACCACGTACAATAGTTTCAGCTCGGAAAACCCATCGGGAATGGATGGTTCTTGACCGATTTCGGTGTGGCCCACCGACTCTTTCACTCTGCCGTCCGACCTGCGTTTGGATGATTGGAAATCGTTCTTCGATGCCTTCTCGGAATCTGTTACCTAGGCTGTAATCATAGGGCCCTTTAAGGTCTTATGGACGGTCCCGATTCATCATATGGACCATGATGGAAGCCCACAGAGATCAACCGTAAACTCTGTTTGTGAACGAAGCTTCCGCGTCGGCGTTGTGATGGATGGTGGCCCATTGATTGATGTCAAGAAGAAAATCCATTCCGTACATTAGAATATACTCGAAAAACCATTCTGAAAGGGATATTTTTGGAGTGAAATCGGTGTGGCCCACACGATCTTTTATTTCGCCGTCCATCCTGTGTTTAAGGGCTGGGCACATGCGGACGCTTGCATGGTGGCAAAAAGGCACCATGGCTATAGTCGTGGACACTCCATGGGGCGAGTGGATGGTTCAGATCGAGCCTGGGGACCATGATGGTAGCCCACTAACAATCACAGCGTCCGTTTCTATGGACGCTGTGCGTGAATTCGAAATGGGTCGGGTCAACGTCGGTTTGACCCGACCTTGCGTCCAGTGCACCTCCCGTGGACATGTACCCTATATACATGCAATGTGCATGTGGGGTCCATCATAATATTCATAAGAAATTCGATCCGTCCATACATTTTTTCACCTCCTTTAAGGGGTTGAGACTAAAATTAAAGCATATCCAGATATCAGGTGGGCCTCGAATCAGAGATTCATTGGATGATCTGTCCATTGCCATAGGGATCTGATGGCTCAAATTTGATGTGTACGGTTAATTTATGGTCCTCAGGCCATGTATAAAGTTTCAAGCCAAAAAATGGTGGAAACCCTGTGATCTTGCATTCTGACTGACTTTCAGGCCACTTGAGCTTCAGTTTCTCGATTTTCTCAGATCTCTGCCATGTAAATCTGTCAATCTTAGTCCCCTGTAGTCTCTCCCTTGCCTTGGTGATTTATGAGCATCAAATCCATACTTTTAGTACTCTTTTTCAATCCAGGCTCCTAAATTCACCTTATACCACAAACACGATTAAAATGGCCGTTAAAAAATACCATGTTCGTAAATCAAGGCAATAACTGGAGTCTAATATGCAATATTTGACCCTTAACACTTCCTACAGTACACTCCCTTAAACACTAAGCCAGAGTAGATATTGAAAGAATGGTACACTCCCTTGAACACAAAGCTGGAGTAGGTACTGAAAGAAGTCGAGTTGAACCAATTAACCGAGCTCAGTAATAAGGCTAATCGGCCAACTCCGACCTCAACATCAAATACTGAAGGACGTATCGACTAAAAGACATGGGGCGCTCTTACCTCGCCCATGGAATGCTAACCACTTGAAGATCTATTACTCATGAGGATTCAAGAAGTCCTTCAACCAGGAGCGCATTGACTGACCAACCTACTCAACAAAGGTGACTTCCCTTTCTAAAAGGGAAAAAGGTGCTTGCGACACTACTGTCGTGCTTTCTACTGTTCAATAATTTTGATAATTTCTACAATAAAATAACTTCCCTAGGTCAGGGGAAGAGAACTTCTTTCAAATTTTGACTATCCGATCTAAAAAATCAACTACGAGGACTTCCCTTAGTGCAAGGGAAAAAAGTCTTCTACCATGAACTCTACTATGGAAGAGCTTCCCCAGATCGGAAAGAAAATCTCTTTTTCTATAATCCGAGCTACACGAACTACTGAGGACTTCCCTTAGTGCAAAGAAAAAACAGTCCTCACCAGCTGACCGACCCTTAAAGAAGTGGTCGGACCACTAATTGGTAACACCACTCAGATCGCACAATCTATAGTGAGGATTTCTTAGTACAAGGGAAGATAATCCTCCTAAGTAAACTACTCGGCCCCTCATAAAGGGATCATTGCATCCAACCTATCTGTTCGACAAGAGCAGAATTTCCCTAATAAAAGGAAGAGCTCAAGAGCTCACCCCAATGCTCCTACTCAGCTAAAATGCCCGACCTCACCAAAACCAACTTACTTCTCAAGCCTACTGCGTGAGCTCGAAAGTAAGGAGGCTTACTGTTATGAGTAAAAATGGACTGACTAAAAAGAAGAGGTTAGCTCAGACAGCTCTCCAGGACATGAAGTCGGCCAAAGCTAGTCATGACCAATGAGCTCCTTAATGGCAAAGGAAGATCTCCTCCGCCAAAGAGAGGTCAGTCACCTACTACGTTTGAAGGCAGGTCGGCTGGTCGACAAGTCAACCATCTACCCAATGATAAGGGGAGGCTCAAAGCTCATTCGAGTATATAGGTCGGCCAAGATCACCTCAGACTCTTGAGCTCCACCCCCCCCCCCCCCAAAAAAAAAAAAAAAAAAAAAAACATATTTCATCTGAATTCTACTAAGGAAAGGAGCTCGGCCTCACTGCCCTAACACGAAGTATGAGGACTGGTCGGTAGTTTAGCAATCTATACAGCACAAAGAGAAGGATCAGGGCTTTCCAAAGAGTCCAAGTTGGCATACTACCCCCTGTTCAAGTCGGCCTCGGTCTCCTACTGCATGCCACCCCCTGTTCCTACTAATTAGGTCTTATCCAAAAGAGCCCGAGATCTCCGTCAAAGATCTCAAGAACAGAAACAACGTGCTTGGAATACGGATCTCCTCAGATCTTTGCTAAGGATCTTGATAGATCATCCTGAGATATTCGGGACTCGATTCCCTCTACAGTACATCCCTCCTAAATAAGGAGATCTCCTCTATGTCACTGTCTCTCCTCAACTATAAAAAGGAGCATATCTAATGGTGAAAGGTACACAAAATCTCTTACCCAAAACCCCTTGATACTATCAGACCCAGATTCCTAGCCTAACTTTAGCATCAGAGGGTCCCCTACTATAGCCAGGGTCTCCTTTATCTTCTTCCTGTGCCGGTACTCAAAGGTCTAAAAAGGGTGGAGAAGATTTTTGTATCAACATATACTATAAGGATTATATAGTTCAAAGTGTTTATATTTATGATCATGCTCGATCCCACTTTGATAAATGAAGTGACGATTGCCATGGTCTCATATCGACAATCTCAATTAATTGAATTCAAAATACTACTCATGATCCATTATATATATTTGGTAAAACTTTCAGGTCGTAAAATATGTACTAGATATACATAATTCATTAAATATTTAACAATAACACGAGTGTCACAAATGAAAAAAATATTAGTGTGACTGCATAGTGGGTCATACATGGCATCAATAAATGAACATTGGATTTGACGATTTATATCACTCAAATGGCCATCAGGTGGGGCCCACAAATGTGTTATGCATACAATTTATATGCCCTAGGAGTATTGTTCCACCTTTAAAAAAAAAGAGGTGTATACAACTATGATTCCTCTTTTTTCAATGAGAGAGGTGTGGAGACAACAAAAATTGGTAGAGAATCTGTCGATGGGTAGGATTCTACCGTTGGATGACTCTATAAAAGAATCTTAGTCCTTGACTCTTCTCTCACAATAGAAATCTTTAATCCCATTGTCAATGAAGAGGAAGAGAAGGTAGATCAGCTTCATTGTGCATCTTAAGAGGATGAGGTAATCGGCGATCAATGACACCATAGTGACAATGAAGTGGCATAAACAAATATGAACCTCGAGAGTTAGTCTTCTCCAGCAGGCTCCAACTCTAACTTAAATTGTAACACCCCGAAAATCGAGGGTTGAGCAGATGCTCAACTCCCGAGTGCCAACGCATTACTTATGCAACATAGATAATGATGATTAAATGTTGTCCATATTTTTGCATTAAACATGAGTGGGATTATACCAAATCAACATATTATACTTTAGAGGCGATTAAATTAAGCAAGCGGAAGACTATGATAGATATATATAAAGTGTGTAAGTGGATATAAACCTCAGAGTATGATCATGTCACAGGGCCGAATAATTACATGTATAGTTCCAAAATATATAAAATGATAAAGTGTAATGTCATCTAATCCATATCCCTATAGCCCCGGTGATGCAACTCCAGGTCTACATAGACCCACCAGAGAGTTACAGGTAGGAGAACTCCTCATCATCATAAAAGTCAGGCTCTGCCTCATAAGTATCGTCATCACCTGAAGCTACAATAGAGTTTGGTTGGTGTTTTAAAGCACCATCCCAGAGTGGGAGTGAGTAATCAACTCAGTGGAGCTATAAGGCAAATGTTAACATGTTATCAATTCAGTCAATCAGTAATGATAAAGCAGTACAACAAGCATTCCTATGTACTCTGGTTAATATAAGGATGATATGTATTAATGATGCATGCCCTCGCCTGCACTCCCTCTACGACATCATCTCACGGTCGCATATGCTAAACTTCCACTGTGCTCAATACCCACGTCAAAGGCACATGCAATGCGGTGCATGATCGTGTTAGCAAAGTTCTTAATTAGACCTATTCATACAACAGATTCAGAAAGCTAAGGTACCTCCCTTTGTTTCATTTATCCAAACAATGATCCATCTAGGATCGTCAATCTTAGTTAATCACATACGACAGGCAAGTTTGTGAGTTTACACTATAGGTTGCTACGGGAGGCTCGTTACCTCAGCGTAGGCTTAATTCACACTCGAGGTCACTACGAGGAGCTCGTCACCCGATCGTAGGCCTATTTTATACTCGAGGTCACTACGGAAAAGGCTCGTCACTTTAGCGCAGGCCGACATCTCGAATATAGTCTCCCATACTACCGTATTTAGCTCACGAGTTTGATTTAATCACTGGACACTATGGGGAGGCTCGTCACCCTAGCGTAAGCTGACAGCTTGACCACGGTGTCACATACCACCATGCCCGGTTCATGAGTCTTAGCGGATCATGGTACCAAGGTTAAACGGATTTTTCAATGGTAAGTGGTATCTTAGATTCAAGCAGTAGCATCCATACATGGTGAACATATATTAAGCCAATCGGTTACTTGACAAGCTCGACTAGTATGAGCGCACATTGAATTAATCGACATGGAGCGCATACACACTCCTCGTGGCCTAACCACTATCGATAATTACCGTACGACTCGGATTCATCGGACCGTGGCGAAACTAGTTCGGCCACTTGTCGTAAACCATTACCGATTGCTTAGACTACGTATTAGTTCCAATCATACTCAAACACAATAGACATTCATATATGCTAGCCAAAAACAACATGTGACAACCAATTCAAATATAAATCTCATTTGAGCGTTTTAACAAACACATAGTGCACATGTTAACATACATAGGCATTTCACCCATAAGGCATGTGGTAGCGATATTGGTTACATGAAGGAAACTGTAATGATAGATAAGGTAATTGAGAATCCTATCTCAACATCCTCATTAAATACACTTTAACAAGCATTTTCTCATTCAAGCATTTTATCAAACACTTAGACTATACATTTCAACATATATGTAATAAATTAGTTATAACGTATATTATAACAAATCCTTTCACAAGGGAGTTGCCACACGTTCCATAATCATGTATTCCCAAACAGCAATCATGGCAAGCACAAATCATAATTCCATATTCATACAAACATTTCAACAAACACATGGAATGCATTAAGTTCAACATAGTTCATATATATATATATATATGTAATACGTGAAAAATATCGCATTTAAGCATATGTGATAGCAATCAAGTCAGTCATAAATCATTAACTGACATTAAAATCCTTGAAAACCATAACTTAAACATTTATAGTCCGCACCTTTTGTTGGTATACTCGTATCGAACTCAGTTCGAACACTACGCCTTTGTCTACGGCACAACGACTACCTAAATCATGAAATAGGTTGGCTATTTCACCGATCTACCTATCTGGATACCTAAAGTAGATTAGGGTTAGAATTTCTTACCTAAAAATGGTTTCAGATTCAACGGTGTAGCGATATATGAGGGATGATTCGGCACGTGGAGCGGTGGGAACGAATCCCAACAACTATCTCTCACTCTCTCTCTCTTCTCCTCACTCTTTCCTTCTCTTTTCTCTCTTCTATCTCCTAGGGTTTAGGAAATTTATATGGATTGAGAGGGGTGGGTTAAGGCCTTAATATAGGTCCAGAACTGATGTCAATGGCCCCAGGGCCATGGTATACTTAGGTTATAGCCAAAAGTTGTCTATTTCGGGCCAATGGAGCTCATCTGGAGGTCCATTTCCTATATACGGTCCGAAGAAAGTTCCCTAGCATTAGATCTATGCCAGGTTAAAGTTTCAGTCTGATCGGGTCTAAAGATCGACCGCGGAGGACCAGTTTCAGTTCAATGGCCATCGTCACTTGATCAGGGTCACAAGTACACTAACATGTGTAGAAAATTTTCTTTGATCCAAGGGTGTAGTTGGGTCAGAATCTGATGGTCTGAAACGTTAAATTTTGCCTGCAAGCGAACGGCCCAATTCACTTAAGTTTGAGTATATTTTCTAAAAATATTCGCATTTCTCACATACTTCGCTCCAGGCTCAAGTTGTGCATTTCTGGATACTATTTCAACTTGATTCCCGAGATGGTGGTCAAGCCCAGTAAGGCGGTCATAACCGTATAGTTTCACAGTAATTGGACTTTCAACACGTAGTCTAGGTCCGATACAGAGTTTCAGGATGCTCCCAAGCGCAGCTGGGTTTTGAGATTGATCCTAGGTTTTTAGGTAATGTAGAGTTAGCGATTCTACTAGTTTTGAGTCTTGCAGTTCATATAGAAAGTGATTTGAGCTAATTGGTCGAGTAATTCAGTTTAGTACTTAATTAATTTTCGTCTAATTTCTACATAATTTAACCCTTAGTGATTTCTGCCCGAAGTGGTATGCGAGTCTTTGTACGAATTTTTCCGAGACTTTACATAAATGGCAAAATCTATTATGTTTTATTTAAAATCCCTTTTGTGATTGACGCATAATGATTCCAACATTAGTATTACAAAATGGTTCAAAAATTAAGGTCAATAGCTTTTGATTCGTCATATTTCAATAAAAATAATAGTAGCATAAATTCTAAATACTTCAAAAAGCAAGTTAGTTGAATTCCTAGTAAAATACCCTTCTCACGTTGCATTGAAAACTGAACCAAATGATTGGGCTTGAGCTTGGAAACATTAAAAATTTGAATAAGATTGGCCTAGAGAATTTAAAATCTAGGGCAAAGCCAATCCTAGCTCAACCCATTAATATCCCTACTTGCGGATGGGGCGACCTTGGTGTATGCATGGCATCAAAACCCTTTAAAAGTTTCCCCAAGCAAGAATTTGGGATGCCCGAAAAAATCAGACTAATCCAACCAACCATCATGTTGAGCACTATGTTAATTTATAGATTTTTGGGTGGATGTCCATTATTTTCTATTATTAGCCCACTTGATATTTTATAAGCCTCACTTTTTTAATCCCATCATCATGGCAGAGATTACTTGATATTTGTAGACACCCCATTGAAAGCAAGACAAAACCATTCTTCAAGCTTTGTCTAGACTTCAGTAAAACTATCCCTGGGTGCCTCAAGAGTTGTTGAAAATCCAAACTGATTAGATGGATAGTATCAAGCCTCAAAATTTGGATGCAGAGTGCGCAGCCTAAGACCTGAGTTATGGCACATAACTCGTATACCAAGTATATTAAAATCATTTCTCCATACAATTTTCCATATTCTCAGTTTACCTTTACTCTAAGTCCACAATCTCAATATTCAACAAGACATCTTTCATTCAATCATTCCAATCATACATCTACATAACCACCAATAATTTATAATCATTTAGTCCACACACACACACACACACACACACACACACACACATTTACAAAAGTTAAGCATTGTACTACAACCCACTCATTTAGGGCTTTATGAAACCATTGACTAAAATACTGTAAAATATTCAAGATTTCTCAACTATCCAACTAAAATTTGGCTACAAAAAACTAATCATAATTCAGCTAGATATGTTACTAATTTAACACAGCTCATCTTTATCAAGATAGGGCCATTTCCCTTGTGAATCGTCCACTTGTTCACCTTCCTGCCCTGAAACTTGAGTAACTATTGTATCGTCCACTAAATCTGTATAATTTTTCATAAATATACTGCCAGTTGGCTAGACCTAGTGAGTGAACTCATCATAGTTCATGTATTTCATAAATAAAATAGGAATGCATGAATGTCATGGATGCATGGATGCGTGAATGCATCAAGTGGATTGATTAGTCCATTTACTTGAGTTGGATTCCATCAGTCCACATCTCCTCTTCTAGAGTAAGCTTCAACATATTGTGGGCATCCAGGGATAGTCTCCTAAATCACCCGATACTGTAAATACCTACAGGTCACCTGAAATTTAATGATGTGGATTCCAATATGTTACCTCGAGATCAACTGGTTGGCGAATACCTAATTATATATCTCAATTAGTTTAGTAATTGTATCTACCTAAACTTATTTGATCAGTTTACTTATGGTTAATCTATTCCTTAACTCGGGACAGTCCACACGGAGAATTCAACCATTAGATTTTGAATTCTCTTATATCTTGTCCATAATACTTATAGTAAGTCGTCTTTTCATGTGGGTTCCACTTGAATAACCAAAACGCTTTGACTATCCCATTATCTCTAAATGATCAAGGGTTATCACTAAATTACCTCCCAAAATCAAAATATCAAATTTCTAAACAAATAGAAGATTCTAGCATATTATCAATCGGTTAACCCAATCAGTTGATATTTCCTTCGGCCGTTCGAGGTTCGATCGAAATCTACTTCAATCGATCGAATTAAATTCAAAATTGAACAAAATTCACTGATAATTTTTTGTCCATTTCAACCGGTCAAAAATACTTCTTTGATCGGTCGAAATACCCTTCAATTTGTTGAAATAACTTATCGACCATTCGAACACATTCTGGTTTTCGAAATTAAGTTGTTGAACTATCTGGGCTATTTTTGACTGGTCAAAATGATCAATCGACCGATCAAACCGGCTCTATTGGAAGTTTCCAGACATTCCAAAATTTGTAACTTTTAAAGTTTCCTTATTTTTCTTAATTATTCATGTTTTAAATGATCCATTGATCATATGGGATAGATCTAAGCTATCTATTGACATCACAAAGTCCCCAATTTGGGAATGGGTCAACAGATTACTTAGATCATATACATTCATACTTTCAAATTATAATTCGAGAGTAATAGGTGTGATTCTACCATTTCATCTTTATAACCGTTAAACGGTTAGGTCCATTCATACTTTCTAGATAGAAAGTTAGATCTATCCAAAATTAAGCATAAATGGTGGGGATCAGATCCAATCTATTTGATTACCATCTTAAAATCTACTGTATAAAATGATTCCTATGGTTATATCTGATTGACCCGACCATCATAAGATCTAATTAATATATAAATGGTTTAGATTAGATCTAACACCACTGACTGTCCACACACAACTTATTATACAATTTCATGTCTATGATTAGATCAGATTAATATGGACCATCCACTGATTAGATCGATCTGAAAATTAGGGCTTTGATATCTTTCGGCCCTTAAGATCAAATGATCCATTCAGATCCATCCTAGCATAGTCAGATGCAAAAATATTAACCCATTCTTAGAATACCATTGCCCATATATGAAATTCTAAATAAGCTCTTTCTTAAGATTTCTTAGCTATTAACTTGTTTTTGTTCTTAACTTTAAAATACAATTTTTAACTATTAATTGAAATTCTAAGTGCATGAAAATTTAGGGTTGTTACATTGAAAGCAAGACTAAACATTTCTTCAAGATTCATCATGACTTCGATAAAACTATCCCTGGGTGCCTTAAGAGTTGTTAAAAATCCAATCTTATCGAATGGGTTGGACCCACGACATGTCGCAAAAAAAAAAAAATCACCGGACCTAATTGGCATATTTAAAACCAAACAAATCAAATCCCATTCAATAATCTAGACACTCCAAAAACCATAACTGTACATCTCTTTAATAAAACAATCTCTTGCCAATACAAGAAACATCAAAATTTTGAGTAGGACAAGATGAAAGAACTCCTAACACCGTCCGAAGACATCCAGTGGGTTCGATCAACCGATCCTAGATAAAGATAACCAAAGCCTAGATGAACTACCGAACCCTACGGCACAATAGGTACCCCCTATACATGGCGGAACATGTGCACAAAAGGATAAAATAAGACCTTGACTTGTGGCAAGCTGATGATCTACGTGGCCCCTAATCATTCCATCTAAGCCTTATATCAACCAAATCATTGATGGGCAGTGGAAACATCATCGTCGGCCACTCAAACTCAACAATTGAGGTTTATAACTAGACAACAACTTAAGAGCAAAGAGATTGAGGAGCCGAGGGAAAGCAACGGTCTGAGGTTTTGGAGTACCCTAAAGGTCTTCAACATGTTGAGGTGCTGCCTCAATCAAGAAGCCATATAGGGAGGAAATAGTCTATCGATGAAACAACAAATACTTAGAGTAGAGTTACAATCGAGCATATTTGACCACCCCTTTTATGCAAAAAGGGTATTTGGTCTCCCATTTTCTTACTCACATCTCAATCAAGCTCAATTCGCATTCCACTCCACACATTCCTAGTATATCTACAACATTAGCTCGCACCTTTCTATTTGCTTTTCTTTGCATGTTCTATTACTTCATTTGCCTACCTCTGCTCTTGAATTCTATGAAGTAAGGCTATGATTGCATTCCACTTTATTTACTGTATTTTCATTTCATTTTGCTTATTTTACCTAATCAAAGTCATTTAAACTGTGAAGTAAAGGTTAGATAATTCATTAGTGCATGCCCTACCTCTTGTAGATTACATATAACATGACTAAATAATGTTGAAATCCTGTTGAATCCCCTAAAAAATTATAAAATACCATAGAGTAGAGACCGCACGTTGCGTGAGCAAAAAATGGTGCCCAACCCCTTCCCCTTTTATCACTCTGACCCTTACTCAAAATTTATGGTCACAGACCAACTGTGTGAGTCACTTGAGTTGAAGGATCTCGTAATTTCCCAAACCATAAGAGATTTTATGGTTCCTAGCTATCTATAGATTCTAAGTTTTATTATGCTAGTGGAGACTGCAAAAATCAACATACCCTCTTTATGCCTAAGTCACACTTCCATCCATGTAGTACAAACAAGGAAATAAAAGAACTCAACTATTGGGTGCATGCGCTCCCGTGTTGCAAAGTTCACAATATCCAAGTTGGATTGCATAGAAACAACATGGTGAGACCCACTATAGAAAATAATGGACAACTATTTAAAACCCTTCCATTCACATGGTGATCCCATATTGGATTATATTGATTTATATTGGGTTTTAATTTCACAGTCGGGTGACCCTTCTAAACATGTTTGATGCAATGAAAACATCGAAAGTGGATTGCCTGCATACCCCATCACTAGGGATATTTTTGGTGGTAGGTGTTGTGGGGACCACTGTGATGCATGTGTTTTATCCACAAAGTCCACCTGTTTTGCTAGCTAATTTTAGGGTATAAGCCCAAAAATGAAGCAGATAAGAAATTCAAGTGGATCATACCATAGGAAATAATGGTGATTGAATGCCCACCATTAAAAACTTCTTAAGGGCTACAAAAGTTTTAGATCAAGCTGATATTTGTGTTTTCCCTTCATCCATGTATGTATGATCTTATCAACAGGTTAGATGGAAAATAAACATCATGGTGGGCCCTAGGAAGGTTTCAATGGTGGGTGTCATTATCCCCACTGTTTCCTATGGTGCAGTCCACTAGAGCTTTGTATCTCCTTCATTTTTGGGCTAATGCCCTTAAATGAGGTGCCAAAATGGATGGACAACATGAATATAAAACACATACATCTCGATGGGCCCCACAGCGCTTGCCACAAGGGGTACCCCTAGTGATAGGATCTTCAGGGAATCCACTTAAAAAAAACATCATGGTGGGCTACATGTCCAAGGGTTGTAAGATAAGGCCTCTTTGATAAAACTTATTTTAAGCACTTATCACTGAATTTTGGTATTTTCAATGATTTTCCTTTATTCGGGGTGTTTGGTAAATCCACATAACTAAAAAAGATTTCTTCCAGCTCCCCTCTCTTAACTTATCACTTAACACAGAGTGCGGTAAATGAATTTTCTCTCCATCAATAATTTAAAATGACAACAATGTCCTTTGTCTTCTCAAAATATGACAACACTTTTTGGGCTGCCTTATGCTCTTTAATCACATATATAAATCGTTAACCTTGAAGTACCCATCTCTTTGAAATGAGTGGTCACTCACCCCGAAGAGAGATCAAAGCATTGAGATCTTCGACGTTGAAATTGATATGTTGCTGCAAATCCGGGCCACATGTGTAGTAATAACAATTTGACATTATGGCCCTTTTTTGAGATGTTTTTAAATTCTTTTTGTACAGTGGACCGTACATCTTGTAGTACTCATTGATATCTTCAAAACAAGTGGTTATATGTCTCAAAAGGAGATCGTAGCGTTGACATATTGTATATTAAAGTTACTATGTTGTCACACATTCATTCAGGCCACAATATGGTAATAATGATTAAAGTTTATGGCTCAAATTTTAAGGTTTTTACAGGATCCTGTAGTGAAGCAGATTGCAATTTAATACTCATTGATATCTTTAAAATAAGTGGTTGTATGTGTAATGCCCCGAATTTTCGTGGCCTGAGTTTATACTCATGCCCGAGAATTCCGAGTGTTAATAATGTAAGAATTGAGTACTTCAAAACCACGCCTTGTTTTTTTTTTAGATCACATCCACTTACATTCACGAAGGTACCCAATCAAAGAATAAAATCAATCATATTATAAATCTTATTTCATTTTAAATATAAAAGTTCAATTAATCATTTAATGCTCACTTAGATGGGAGCTTATTACAAATATCCAAATTTGTGGTATGAAATGTAAATAAAGCTAAACTAAAATAAAAGCATTGACAACATAATCCAACGTCACTTGTAGTCGTTCACAGAGAGATCATGCATCACCTATATCTTCAACCTGTGTATCCCCTACATCATTTATATAGTTGGAGAGGGTCAATGCCCTACTCATAGTGATGGTTATCCTTCAAGGTTAACACAATTTAACTAATTCCTCAAAATAAGAAAATCTAAAGGTTTCGAGACTTTCCTTACTCCACCACTACGACTGTTATCGGTATGCACAACCAACCTACATGAATGCATGCCTAACATAGTGTGTGTGACTCATCATACATATGACCACCGCATTGTAGAATACAATTCATAAAAAATTGGCTTGCTCAGCATCCTGTAACTACAAAGATTTGTCGGCATGTCCAACACTACCGTTGATTTACGTGAACACCTTGAGACGGTACAACATATGGATCAGATGAATTTTGTAACACGATTTGTTCATGAAGTTTCTACTTGCGACATCTAATCTTGAAAGGTGATGTAACTTGCATTGCAAATTACTTACATCAATTTGTGTACCATTACCCAAATCCATGGATTTACGCATCGACCAAGATGCTTACTACCTAGACTGCATTACAATCATAATAAATATATAGAAGTCACTAGTTGTGAGTCATTCAACACATCACTTGCATTAATAGGAAAATAAGTCGAATAATGATAGTTTTGGAATTCCAAGATTTGAGCCCAAGACATAAAGTAAGGGAGGTAGCACAAGGCTAACCTAATAAAGGAGAAAAAATAGCAATAAGTTAACTCAATAAAAGAGAAGAGTAACAATAGATTAACTCAATAAAAAAGAAGAGTATCAATAGGCTAACTCAACAATAAGATAAAGGAGCAAAAGCCAACTCAATATAGAGTGGTACACGTGTCACTCTCAAAATCAGCGAAGGGCAAGGCTTGTATTCATCACTCTACATGAATTCATAAAATTCAAGTATGATCAAATCATATCTTAACCATAATTCTCACAAGGATAAATAATTCATAATGGTCCATTAATCAATTGCATGAAAATCATAGTAAAATGAAAATATTCAAAAATAAAATAAATCATGTATAAATTAACTCAAATAAGTGTAAGCTTAAAGGAATCCCTCACATTATCCTTACATGCAGACCCTAGGTAGATCTCTATGTAGAAAAGATTTTACATGAACCACAACATCGATCGAGTAAGAGGGAGACAACACATGTGTGGAGGAAGAGAAGGAATGAGCGTATATGCTTGGACGTCTCTCTCTCTCTCTCTCTCTCTCTCTCTCTCTCTCTCTCTCTCTTCCTTGGACATTTAGGAAGGTGGTTTTATGAGTGGAGAAGGAGCGCACGTCCCCTTTCGTAAGGGAGTGGGCGTGAGAGGGAGTGTGTCACATCCCACTTGAATTGGGTTTCTTAAAATTTTTTTTACAGTGATCTTTATTTAAATCTAATTCATTTACAGTATCAGTCGGGGTTGTCGGATAGGGTCAGGGTACCTGATTTTCCTGTTGATCCGAAATTTATATTAACATATCTTGAAAATTCTCCTAGCGGGTGCAAAAATGGACTTGATCTCATTCAATAGTCTATGCTTAATGATCAGGGCCTAATTTTGGGAAAAAAAATATGTAGTCAGGATAGACAAACGATTTGGCAAAATTTTGTGGTTGATCGATGATGGAAAAGGCCTAAATATGAAATTCGCTAATTGCGCCAAAAGGAAGGATTTGGCTTTAAGTCAGTTACCGTTCAATGGTGTGGGATCATAGATTGAAGTCTAAATTTTGTATGATCTTATATTTATATGAGGCCAAAGCGTGGTCCAAATTTAAGTTATGATTGACGGTGTAAAGTGGGTCAATCAGAAGGTCCATATTTACAAAGAGTTGGTAAGCATAAAACAGTTAACTTCGTGCCTAAGGAAAAACCAACCAAGGTGGGGTTCTTACATTCCACGCTTGGCCTATATGAAGGTAAAGATCCTACTATGATTACCCACGAGCTTTCCTCACTGGATAGACACCAAAATCAATGATTAAGGGGTTGATTTATTAATTGGGTCACTTTTACAATGATCTAAGGGTTAAAATTCGACATGTATGATTAATTTATAATACATAAACATGATATAAAATTTTGCATTAATGACATTTTCATAATTATTGTTAATATGAGAGTTTTGGAAAATCTAATGATTTTATATGGTTATAGGAACATTTCTAAACATTTCTTACTAAATAATTTATATCTAAATCATTACAAATAAAGAGTTATTCACCAAATAAGTTAAAATTATCATTAATTAAGGCAAGATACATATATTAAACAACATGATGGATGGTCAGATGATATGTCAAAAATAGAAAAACTTGATGGTTAGTATTATGACCATGTATGTATGTGGATGTACGGTCAATTTCGTAAATGGAGGAACATAAAGTGGGTTTTTTGAGTGATCAAGAGGTAGAACATGTATACTGTTAGAATCAAGTAGCTTGTTCACATACGTAAATTCATCATATTGTAGTTTTGATGGTATGTTAAGCATATTCATAGGTGGTGAATAAGATGAACGGATCAGCATCTCGATTCGATACGTGTACGAGTAGATGTAGATATCAGGTAGTTAGTTTACTATGATCGGGTGGTCCAAACTTAAAATGGACGGTCATATATCTTTACCTAGCGGTGAATAGTTGACTGAATGTTTGCTTATAATGAAAAAGTGAGAATACTTGGATATATGATGATCCTGTCTTAAAAATCAATTATCAGATGACTTGATCTATGGATGGAGATTATTCCTAATAATCATATTTAGGTTAGAGAATAGATGTAAAGTTAGGATAGGCTAAATTGGTGACATACACATTTATATACTAAATTAAATTTCATGGTAACACTCGAGAACTTTCAAATACTCGAGTATTGAAAAGTTTGTGGTGTTATAGCACGTCCCAAACGAAGATTGAAGTGCTGAGATCTTTTATATCAAAGTTGGTGTGTCGCTGCATATAGGGCCACATGTGTCATAATAATAATTTGACTTTATGGCCCAAATTTTGAGGTGTTTATTGAAACTCAAATATTACATATTAATCCTCTTTTCTACACTAGTTTCCCATGCATTTATGTGTTAATTTAATATACTTAAGTGTTTTATGCATGCGAGATAATTTGGAGCTCATGACGAAAATGTGTATAAAGTGATGGAATTAGAGCTCAGAAAAAGACACAATGAAGAATTGAGGATTTCAAGGTCATGAAGGAGGATTTGAAGTGTTAAAGGATCAATGAAATAAAGTACAAAATGATAAAAAGTGAAGATTCAAACTGAAGATAGAATCTGAAGAAAATCAACACTCATCGATCCCATCGATAGGTCCTTCGATCATATCAACAAACCATCGATATGACTCGATGAGATTGAGCCACCTATCGAGAAAAATTGAATTTTACATATTGGTTACTGGACAGTTCCTTCGATTCCATCGAACATACTTTGATCATATCATGAAATTTATGGTTTTTCGAGTCAATCGCTAGGCAAATTCTATTTTCAAATCGATCCACTCGAAGACACTTCGATCCCATCAACACCTATAGGCAACCTGTTGATATGATTAAAGCTCCCATCGACAGAAGCGGCAAGTGCGTAAATCAAAGTCAGTTTGTAAATTTTTTAGAGAAGTGCATAACTTAGGTCTTAAAAACTATTTAAAAAAGTCTTTTGGACATTCTGATCAATCAAGTTAGGGATTAGGAAGTGATTTCAAGTGAGGAAAAGCTCTTTTGGTGGCGTTCTTCCTTAGTCAATCATCCATAGTTTGTTTTTCTTTTTCTCCTGCTTAAGATGTTAGTTGTACTTAGCTAATCTCTTAGCTAAGTCTAAGGGATGAACCTTTTAATGGATTTTTTTTTTTTTAATATTTAGTTCATTTTCAATGAAAATTATTATTTGTATATGTTGAATTGTTATTAGATGTGATTGAATTCCTAGATTAGAGAAGGAATCAATATGTAAAATTAATTGATCTATTGTCACCTCTAAGTACAGTGGATGCTTTTGATTCCCTGTGATTGATTGCCTAGTTATTCATAAAAGATTAATCTATCTTAATTCAAATCTATGTTGGATGTTTATGATTGAATTTACTATGTTATCTTTCGATTAGAATGGAGTGGAATCCAGTTCTAGTTGAGTTATCAACTCGAGAAGACGAATTAAGTCGAAGTTCTATTAATTGGGGATTGCTGAATCCTTAGTTGCTTTTATAAATTGTTTAAACGTTTTAATTCCTTTTCCACTAGATTAAAAATCTAAAAAAACCATTTTGCCTTCGTTGTGTTCTCATTAATTCCCCGCGGTTCTGTTGTGTTTTTTAAAATAAAAAATAAATTTTAAAAATAAAAGTTTATTTTAATAAGTAAACAAATATATTAATAATTAAACTTTCAATAAATAGAGTGTGCAGTCAGATGGTAAGAGAAGGGGTTTTTGATTCTGTGACCAGGGTTCAAATCTTCTTAAGGATGGTGCTCCGCGCTCGCGGCACTGGTTCAAATCATTTTGAGCCATGGTGCAACTTAAATTGAACTAAGGTCTACCATGAAGTATTTTAACCTTAGTGTTGATTGAGAGTGACTGTGACATGGTTGTACATGTGGCACCTACGCCACGTGTCGCTTATGTGGTAACAGTTAAGATGATTAGATCATATGGCTACAGTTTTTACTGTTGCATCTCTTCATGAAGAAATCCATGACCCTTCAATTGATATAAATCTTGGATACTATAATCCAGAAGTTAATACTCTTAATTCTTAAGGTATATCATCTTCTGTGCAAGTACTCTCGATCTGACCCTGTACTAAGTTTTTTCTGAACATTTTAAAGGCATATCAATGTCAAATATAAAAATCTGTTCAACACTTTAATGTGCAAATTTTTGTGTTAAAATTCAGATTGAGACTTCATTGTATCCTGAAGACAATTTGCAGATTTTCTATGTTTTGCACTTGCTGGAACTACCAAAAAAAGGCCAGTAAATTTGTCTTGAGATATTGACTATTCAAGTCAAGCCTTCATCTCAATAGATCTAATCATCTCATTATTTTTTTATTTTTTTTATTTTTATATCCTCCTTGTGTTACAAGAATCACTTCTTTCCTAATAGGTTCGACCTCAGTCTCACTGAGAATATATTACTTTGTAATCCTACACTTAGAATTGCCTAAGAAGTTTTTGACACCTTTGCCAATGATTTGCGCTGAGAATACTTAAGTTTGGGTTAGGTTTTGATTTCTATTTCTAACCTACAGTTTTGATTTTAGGGCTTAATTATATAAGGTTTAATTCTAATTAGGTTTTTTATTTTATTTTATTTTATTTTATTTTATTTTATTTTAAGCGGTAAATCCATTCCTCTCTTCTTTTTATTGCTTTCAGTCAAACCGGTCCACGAAGTACTCCCATGTCCACTCAACATCTAGTCCCACTGCTTGAGTGAACAATGCCCACCACTGCTTAGCCTCTCCCCGAAGAAGAAAGATGGCTAGGGAAACTCGCTACTGTGACGTGCATTGTATGGTGGTGAAGATCGTCTCTACCTCATACCTTCACCTCTTCGCTATCATAGGGTCTAGCTCGCCCTTGAAATGTGGGGAATCCATCGACTTTAAATCCATCAATAAGGAAGGAGCATGGTCATCCTCTAACTTGGTAGGTACTTTGGTTGATCTCATCTCCTGGCGCTCAACCATAGAGGTCATGATATGCCTCATCTACTGGAACCAATCAACACTCATAATTGGGGCCAGCTAAGATGTGCCTGTCCCGGATTGCAGTCTATTTGAAGCTTTCTTCAGCGCCATTTCCTACAGGAAAAGACAATGAAATGAACCTCTTAGCATGGGAGACTTTCGAATTTATGCACACATTGGGTGCTATATTCAGGAGTTTCTAGGCTTGCAATAGGAAACTCTATTTTAGACTAAATTTGTAACGAGAGCCTATGATGAGTTTGTAAGTTTTTGATATCGGGTCTTAATTATTCTAAGTTCGCAACAATTATACAGTGAAGAGTAGTTAATTTAGGGCCATTAGTAGATATGTAATGTTATCTACTGATATTCCTACGTTATATTTTCTTATACTAACTTATGTCAGCAATGAATTCAAGGTCGGCAAATTCTGTAAGCTGATTCATCATGTTTTGGATATGACAATTAAGTCAATAGAATTAAATATAACAAATTGTTGATTTTCAGACATTTGTAATTTATGTTTACCAAATAAATTTTTGATAAAAAAAAAATACTTATTTTAAATATTAAGGGATTTTTTAAAGACAAATTACTAAATACATTATTAGTATTTATAAGTACTTAAATTGAACGCTTGAAGTTTTAAACATTTAAATTAGTTTTTAAGCCTTATATTTTAGTTTGCCAAACGGCATTTAAGCTTGTTACACAAATTTTGCACAGATCCAGGAGGGCAAATTAGGAACAGCCACCGACATCCTAACATAGCATTCACCATCATGTCCCTCTAGTTGATGTGTCGCTTCTGCGTGGCATTAAAATCATGCACAAGGTGGACCCATCATGAAGAGGTCCTGCCCCAGGAGTAACACGGGTGCGGATTAGCTACCGACAGGTTGAGTAGCCATACTGACGTCACCAAGTTTCATGGGCCACCATGATGTATGTTTTGTATCCAGGCCTTTCATGCATTTTTAGAGATCATTTCAGGGCAACATCTAAAGAATGAGTTAAATCGATAGCTCAAGTGGAAAACAGTTAGGCGCACCATTAAAAACTTCAAAAGGCGGCAAAAGGTTTCGATCAAGCTGATATTTGTGTTTTTCTTACTTTCATGTCTTTTTTAACTTTTCAACAGGTTGGATTTCAAATAAACATTATGGTGGGCCTTAGGACAGTTTCAACGGTGGGAATCACTCTCCCCACTGTTTTCTACGGTGGGTCCACTACAGATTTTTACCTGCCTCATTCTTTGGCTCATGCCCTAAAATGATATTTTAAAATAGATGAATGGTGTGGATATAACACATACATCATATTGAGGTCCACAGAACTTGGTGACGTCACTTCAATAGGGGACTCGCGACTCAACTTGTCGGTATCTAATCCTCGTCCGATTAACACGGTATCCGCTGCCGTTGGAAAAGCAAGAGCATATTAAGATGATGGCCAATAAACATTACAGTCAGCTCCAGGACGTTTTTACGATGGGTGTTCATATGGCTACCCGAGAATTGGATTTGCTTTATTTTATAATTAATGCTCGGGCAGAAGATAGCAAAATGGATGTACGGAAGAGATAAGATACATAAATCGGGAAACGGATTGGCTACTTCCCTGCTACCACTACCAGCCATTTGCTCTGTGGCCCCACCCTGATGTTTGTGCTTCATCTATGCTGTCCATATATTTTTCTAGATCATTTTAGGTCATGAGACCTAAAATTCGGTATATACCAATCTCAAGTGAAACGCGTTACACAAAACGGTGTTGAATGAACGTCAACCATTAGAAACTTTTTGGGGCCATAAAAGTTTTGGATCAAGCTGATCTTTGTTTTTTTTCCCTTTATCTAAGTCTGTATGACCTAATCAACATATTGGATGTCAAATAAATAATACAATGAGCCTTAGGAGGATTTTAATGGTGGATATCCAATCACTATTGTTTTCCTATGGTGTTGTCCACCTGAGATTTACATACCTCTCATTTTTTGGATCAAGCCATAACATGATCCGTCAAAATAGATGAACGGTATGGATGAAACACGCATCATGTTGGGCCCGCAGAGCACCGACCATCAGCCACTGGGCCGGTGGCAGGGCTGGTGTACCTCACACATGCTATATAGCTCATGTATTGACGTCGGCAAGTTTAATGGATATTATTGCGAGATATGTGTTATATTTAAACCATTCATCTATTTGCCTAGCTCACCTGAAGGCTTGAGACGAAAAATAAGATAGATCTAATTATCAAGTGGACCACTTGAAGGTCTACCATTCAAATCCTTCTTTGGGTCTTCATTCAGGTCTTTGTGACCTTATGAACAAATTGGATGGTAAATAAATGTTATAGTGGGCCCTAAATTGTTTTTAACGGTGAAAATTATTATCTCCACAGCTACTTATGATGTGGTCCAGATGATCTTTGGATATGATTCATTTTTTTGGATAATGCTATAAAATGATCTTTAAAAATAGATGAGACGGTGTAGATATAATAAATACATCACCATGGGCCCATGTAACTTTAAACTCCTCTAAACTGTTCGTGCAACTCGGAGCTCGAGGAGCGTCAGTGCTCGTCTTCGCACGAGTCGTACTTACAGCAGCCGTATAGCTGGTGTGTGGTACACTAGCCAATTCGCTTTCCCGGCAGGGGGAGCAGCAAGTCCGTTTTCAAAAAAATCGGAGATAAAAGGAAACGGATTGGCTACTCCCGGACAATAGCTAATGGCAGATAGTTGGTGTTGTATGGGGCTCTTCATAATGTATGTGTTTCATCCATGCCGTCAATCTATTTTTACAGGTCACTTTACAATATCAGACGGAAAATGAGGTATATCCCAATCTCAATTGGACCACATTACAGGAAACATTGTTGAATGAGCCTCGACCATTAAAAACATTTTGAGGGCCATATAAGTTTTGGAAAAAACTGATTTTTGTTTTTGTTTTTTTCCCTTCATCTGGGCCTGTATGACCTAATCAACAGATTGGATGTCAAATAAACAGTACAATGGGCCTTAGGAGGATTTTAATGGTGGATATCCAATCACTATTGGTTTCATGTGGTGTGATCCACCTAAGATTTATATACCTCTCATTTTTAGGTTCAAACCTAAAATGATCTTTAAAAATGGATGAACGGAATGGATGAAACACATACATCATGGTGGGGCCCACAGAGCACCGACCACCAGCCACGGAGATGATGTCGGGGAGTAACCAATCCATTTCCGAGATAAAATACATAAATCATGGGGGCCCACTGAGCTTTCTCCCCATCCACAGCTACGCAGGTGTTACTGGCGGTGTCACTGCCGAATCCGAGTACGCCGAAAAGTTAGGTCACTGCATTATCGAGTGGGCCACACTGCGGAAATAAATCAGCCGAGGGCTGTCAGTATGATCGTACAGGTGCAGCCCATTTGATTGGACGCGAATGGTCTGCGGCTAAGGCTTACAGATCGTTCCGTGGTGGGAAGCTATGTGGGGCCCACACAGAGATTCCTATGAGAAATCCACTCCGTTCATCAGTGTCTGAAGCTTACAATAATGTGGGAAACTAAAATAACATAGATCCAAGATTCAGGTGGACCACGCCATAAGAAAAAGAATGATTAAATGCTCACCATTAGAAAGATTGTAGGGGCCATAGATGTTTGGATGAATATGATACTTATGCTACAGTTTATCCCAGTGGTAATAACCTTACGAACGGTTTGGATGGCATATAAACATCATGGTCAGCTCCAGAAGGTTTCAACGGTGGACGTTTCCATTCTCACTTTTTCCTGTTGTATGATCCACCTAAGATTCGGATCTGCCTGATTCCTCAACTACTATCCTATCCTAAGGTTAGGAAACTGATGGATGGAGTGGATTCGTCATTTTCATCTATGTGGGCTCCACATAGCTTCAGACACGCAACTCAGCTCCTATTTGATTCACCAATTAATGTGAAACACGTATTCTTTATGTTGGCCCTAACTTTTTGATGGATTGGATGTTTTCCATGACGGTTGGTAAGATGTAGCCATCGTCCATCATCGTAACAGAGCTGTGACCTCTCGCCACGTAGTTCCTACCTTCTGCTATGAACGGTGCTTGCATGCTAGCCATTACTGTCGCAAACTGGCCATGTGGATGTAGCTTTCAACCCGTCCATCTGTCACGATGCCTCATTTAAACCATTGAATCCAAAAGTTCATTATAATCCAAAGCTTAGGTAGCACAATGGAGGGAACGGATTGCCTACTCCCCCTGACACCAGCCCATTGGCTGCTGGTCGGTGCTCTGTGGGGCCCACCATGATTTATGTGTGTCATCCATTCCGTCCATATATTTTTATATATTATTTTATGGTATGGTAGAAAAAATGAATTATATATCAATCTCAAGTGGACCACATTACAGGAAACACTGTTGAATGAATTTTGACCATTAAAAACGTTTTGGGGGCCATCAAAGTTTTGGATCAAGCTGATATTTATTTTTTCCCTTCATCTGGGTATTTATGACCAAATAAACAGATTGGATGTCAAATAACCAGTACAGTGGGCCTTAGGATGATTTTAATTGTGAATATCCATTCATTATTTTTTTCCTTTGTTGTGGCCCACATAAGATTTATATCCCTATCATTTTTTGTATCAAGCTCTAAAATGATCTGTAAAAATGGATGAACAGAATAGATGAAACACATACATCATGGTGGGGCCCACAGATCACCAACCATCAGCCACGGCGCTGGTGTCAGGGGGAGTAGCCAATCCTTTCCCCACAATGGAACGCTCACATTGTTATTGGTGCCCCTGTGGTTGCGTCCTGCCCCCGTTGGACGATAATCCGTCCACACAGGGCTCTATGGGCCAATGTAATGTTTGGGTTTTTATCTATGCCGTCCATTCATTTTTCCATATCATCTCTGTCCGTGAGCCAAAAAATGAGGCATATCCAAGACTCAAGTGGACCACACAATGGAGATTAAACTCCCACCATTAAAAACTTCTTGAGAGCACCGGAAGTTATGGGCCAATATGATATTTGTGTTTTCCCTTCATCTCGGTGCTATATGACCTCATGAACAGGGTGGATGGGAAATAAACATCATAATAAAGATCCTAGGCAGGTTTTAACGGGGAATTCATTATCACTCCTGATTCCTGTGGTGTGGTCCACTTAACATTGGACCTGCCTAAATTTTAGGCTTATCATCTGAAAAAATTGAATAAATGGAATGGATAAAACACATCCATCACGGTGTTACTACAGCGCATTAAGCATCTAATGCGTCCTGGCGGGGCAGGGCGCGGTCACGCGGATTTCCTGCCAAAGCCTTTAGCAGGAAGTTCCTGTACAAGAATGCTGGGTGGGGCCCACTGCAATGTATGTGATAACTCCATTCCGTCCATCCGTTTTGAGAGCTTAATTTAAGATGTGATACCGAAAATGAGGTGGACTAAAAACTTAAGTCAGTCACACGAAAGGGAAATTTGGGGAAAGAAATTCCTACCGTCGAAACCTTCTTAGGCTCCACCTTCCTGTTTATATTCCAAACCGTTTATAAGGTCATTTCTAATGGAATGAAGTGAAAACACAAATCATATAGCCTGATACAAAACTTTGATGGCCATAAGAATGCTTCAACGGTTCTTACTAAATGCCCACTGTTATTCTCGTGTGGCACACTTAAGTGTTGTATATACATAATTTTCTGTTTCACTTCTTAAATTGAGCTCTAAAACGGATGGACGGGTGGATTTCTCACAAACATCAAAGTAGGCCCCACCCAGCATCCTTGTGCAGCAACTTCATGCGAAAGCCTTCCGCAGGAAATCCGCGCCGCCGGGCAGGACGCAATCGGAAACGGATTGGCACCGGCAAATGGCTGGTGGTCGGTGCTCCGTGGGCCTCAAATGATGTATGTGTTTCATCCATTCCTTCCATCTATTTTTTAAGATCATTTTAGGGTATGAGACCAAAAATGAGGTATATCCCAATCTCAAGTGGACCACATTACAGGAAACAATGTTGAATGAGCGTCAACCATTAAAAACCTTTTGGGGGTCATAAAAGTTTTGGATCAAGCTGATCTTTGTTTTTTCTCCTTCATTTGGGTCTTTATGACCTAATCAACAGATTGGATGTCAAATAAACAGTACAGTGGGCCTAAGGAGGATTTTAATGGTGAATATCCAATCACTATTGTATTCCTGTGGTGTGGTCCACCTGGGATTTATATCCTTCTCATTTTTGGGTTCGGGCCCTAAAATGATCTGTAAAATGAATGAACAGAATGGATAAAACACATACATCATGGTGGGAATATAGAGCACCAACCAACAGCCACCGGGCTGGTGGCAGGGGAAGTAGCCAATCCGTTTCCGACGCAATCCGCTTCCTCCGTTAGTTGGTGTAGGGCTCGCTGTGGTGATGTTTATGTGCCATCAATCCACTCACCGGTGCGCTTCGTCAAGACAAATTCAAAAACTCAAATGCGCTGTAACACTTGAATTTAGAGCAGGTATAATTTTTTTTGGTGGTGGCCCACTTGAGTGTTCAATAAGAAATTAAATTGCCTACTGATTTACTTAGGCTTTATGGTACTGAGTAAACTCTATTAGTCCCACAGAGAAGGTATGTAGATTATCCACGCTGTCTATCCATTTTTCCAGCTCATTTTAGGAGTTGAGCCTAAAATTGCAGCATATCCAAATTTCAAGTGGACCTCATCAAAGGAAACAGTGAGAATGATGATTTTCACTGTTAAAACTCAGTGATGTTTATTTGTTATCCAACTTGTTCATGAGATCACACAGATGTGGATAAAGGAAAAAATTATCAGCTTGATCAAAAACTTATATGGCCCTTGAGAATTTTTCAATGGTAGATATTTACTTCACACTTTTTCTCATGATGTGGTCTACTTGAGATTTTCATATGCTTCATTTTTGGGCTAAGTAGACACTCCACCTAAAATGAAAATAAGCTACTTTTTGAGCTTTAGCTTGACTTTAATAAATTATCTCTTATTAACTTATAAATCATTGAAAATTCAAACGGGTCAAATGGGGAGCATGCTCGGCACGTCCTGAAGACAACCAATGGACACAATCGACTAACGTCCAATCCAATAATGATTCGATCATGATCGTGTATCCGAATTCCAGAACACCGAGAACTCTTTGTATGTAGCAAATAATGTGCGAAAAAAGAATAAAATGAACTCTCTCTATCCAATGATCACTCTATTTATTACTGAGCCTTCCCAAATAATGTTATGTTGAGGCGTAAAAGGTCATATATTTGAGATTGAGGAAAGTACTATTATTTTTATACATAAAGTAACGATGGTGTTATTGAAAATAAATTTTGACGGATTAAGATGATTTATCATTCATTGGAAAGGTGGTCAAATGATCTTCTTAACAAACTTAAGTTTTCTCTAATTTAAGTTATGATAAGGAAGATCTGAGTCATTTACCAAAACCACGCATTACTAAGTGGCTAAAGTCATAAAAACTCTAATTGCACTTTAGATTAGTCAAATAGGATTTGATTGAAGTGATTTTAGTTATGTTGAAAAGCTCATCAGACAACATTTCCAATGAGCCTAAAATCATTGAAAATAGACAATCGGTCAAATTACAGACAACTAATTTCATATATTGAATGGTTGTACTTTCGACAGGTCAACGTGATTTGATCAAAGTTATTTTAGTCTTATTAGGAGGTTTATCGAATTATCTTTCTAACAAGACTAAGATTACCAACAATAGATAGATAATGAATAAGGTACAAATATTTAAATAATTTGTAAAAGAAGACAAAAATTAATCATGATGTTTCATATATAAATGATATATATAGATAATAAAACTAATCATTACTATTATAAATATATATATATATATATTTATTTATTATAAAATAAATATATAAAAAGGTCATCATTACCTTTAATTTTTATATATAATATATTATATATTAAAATATTTACTTCACTTCAAAAGTACTATATATAAATATTATTTTATAATTTAAATAGTGTGTGCCCACAACATAATCCTAAAAACTACGACCACTTAAAAAATGTGGCAGCAAATTACGGTCGCTAATGTTTATATAAGAAGGTTGTTACCATGAGGAAGTAAGAAAAGGAAAAGAAAAACACCAAAGGAACAAAGTGAGATAGATAGGGAGAGACCGAAAGAGAAAGAAACAAGGAGCATAAAAAGAAATAGGAAAATACAACAAGGATCCAAGGGTTGGAGTTCACACTAACTCGCTAACTATCCAGTATATACTCGTCCATTTAATTTTTTGCCCACCTCCTGCATTCCAATGCAAACTGGTCCCTTTTATTTTCTTGCGAGCATCCTATATTCCATTTTATACTAGTTCTCTTTACTTTCTTGTCTGCATCCTGCATTACAGTGCAAACTGGTCCCTTTACTTTCTTACGAGCATCCTGCATTGCAGTGTATATTGGTCCGCTTTACTTTCTTGTCTGCATCCTGCATTACAGTGCAAACTGGTCCCTTTACTTTCTTACGAGCATCCTGCATTGCAGTGTATATTGGTCCGCTTTACTTTCTTGTCTGCATTCTGCATTTTAGTGCAAAATGGTCCATTTACTTTCTTACGAGCATCCTACAGTCTATACTAGTCCGCTTTACTTCCCCGTCTGCATGCATTCCAGTGCAAGCTGGTCCCTTTATTTTCTCATGGGCATCCAGCATTCCAGTTGTCACTGGTCCATTTATTTTCCTGCAATCCAGTTCACATTAGTCTATTTACCTTTATGTTATTCCAGTGTGCGCTAGTCGTCCTATATTTTCCTGACATTTACGTTTTGCACGTTTGACTTTTATATAAAGAAAAAGTAAAAAAAAAAAAAAAAAAAAACACAAAAATAATCAGAAACTAAAAAGACAAAAAATCAAAAAAGAAAATAAAAAGAGATTACAAAGTAAACACATTATGAGGAAGTAGCGGGCCATTCTACAACCATTGTGCCTAGAAATCAGTCACGGTTTTACCGCCCTCCGCAATCATCATGTACCTAACAAAGCATCATTTAAACCCGCGCACAAGCAACAAAACCAACCCAAGATGACAGTCCTCCAACTCCTCCAGATTCGCTGAGGCCACAAGTCTCTCAACCGACCACATCCACGCCCTCGACAACCGATCTCGCCCATTGCTTGAACATGTTAGAAGATGTTGTCAACCGCATTCATGATGAAATTACACCACTCATCCATAACATGTGACCACCAAGAATCCATGTAGGTGTATTAGATCCAACTGTCAATCAATTCCAATCCATTCCCCTTAATAGAAATCGGGTTCACTTTCCAAACCCACCAGTCAGCTATTCAAAATCTAACACACCCTCCCCCTGATGGGAGAATGACAAGCGTTGGCAAAGGGCCAATTTTCTATCCACGTTCCTCCCCCTAATTGGAGTTAACCATCACTTTAACTAGCATATTCTAGTTAATCACAGTCCAATCAATTCTAACAACCTTCCCCTAATGGGAATTTATTTCTATTTTAACCCAATCAACCATAACAAGTACCTACTATTCATGGATATTTGTCCAACCAAGCTCGCCCTTTCAGTGGAACAACATTCCAATTCCCTCACCCCACCATGCACTAAATCCCTCCGACCGAGGAACATAGGAACATCGAAGAAGTCGACCATTATGAATAGGAGGCTAACCAAATGCCGAAAGGGACATGACCTCCTTTAGCCCAATAAAATGAACTTGATCAACTTTAGGAACACTTCGAGGACCAGCTAAGGGCCATGCGAAATTAGCTTAAAAACAACATGGGGTGGAACTTCCGTCCACAAAATTCAGGGATCTTTGCCCATTCCCTAATGCCAGGGTACCTACAAACTTCGAGGTATCCAAATTTTAATGGTATGATAGTACGAGATGCCCAACTAGGCATTTAAGTCTTTCTGTGGTGAACTTGATGTTGTAGCAGGAGATGGTGGGGCATTAATCCAATTGTTCCAGAAATCCCTAAGGGGTGATGCATTAGATTGGTACACGTCCATTGACTATCACAAGATTAAAACATGGGAACAATTGTCCCAAGCATTTATAGATTGTTTTGCGTACAATCTAAATAAAGGACCTCGAAGTCAGACTTAACAACCCTTATACAAAGGAGAGACAAAACATTGTCTGCATATGTGGGGCAACGGAGAGCCATGGGCACACAAATGAAAACATCCATTGATGAAGAGGAACAAATCTCTATGATTGTTCATTTGGCCAATCCAAATATATCAGGATATTTGATTTCATACACGTATGCCAATTTTACTCAGTTAATCCGTGTAGGGGAACAGATGGAAGCCGAAATAAGAGCTGACACAATTGTACCATGGCCCCACCAATCTACCTCAATGCAAAAAGCAATACCAGAAGAAAAGATAGGCAAATACAGAGTTAGCAATAGAGACATGGCTGCTCCTCACCTAGCGGAAACTAAAAATGTCGTTACCTCTACACAAGGAGTGCTAAGTGCTCCTTTGTAGGAACAACAACCCCAACCTTAGTAGCAACAACCCATGTGGAATCCACGATACACAGATTAGAACAAGCAAACGGGTGCAGCACAAGTGCCTAGGAATTTACACCCTTGGCCCAATCATACACAAACATTTTGTCCACACTAATCTAAAGACAATTCTTGGCACTTCTCTGTCCTAGACCACAACTAGACCTGTTGTCTCCAAATTACAAGGAGAATGAGTATTGCATATTCCACTAGGGAATATTATTTCTCCTTGAAATACACAGTCCAAAATTTGGTCGATCGGAATAAAATTACGGTTACACCCTAAGAAACAACTACTGCTAATGTAACATCCTGAACTTTTCAATACCCGAGTATTGAAAGTTCTCGAGTGTTACCATGAAGTTTAACTTAGCATGTATATGTGTATGATACCAATTTAGTTATCTTAACCGTACATCTATTCTCTAATATGAATTTGACTATTGAGAGTAATCTTCATCCCTAGATCAAGCCATTCAACCCTTGATTTTAAGATAAGACTACCATATATCTAAGTATCCTCACTTGTCCATTATAACCAACCGCTCAATTAAATATTCACTGATAGATAGAGACATCTAACCGTCCACTTTGATTTTGGAACACCCGATCATAGTAAACTAGCTACTTGACCTCTACATCCATCCGTACACTTATCAGATTGAGATTCTGATCCGTTCATCTTGTTTACCCCATATGAATATGCTTAATGTACCATTAGAACTACAATCTAAGGAACTTACACATGTGAACAAGTTACTCGAATCTAACGGTATACATGTTCTATCCCTTGATTGCTCTAAAAACCCACTTGTATTCATTCATTTACAAAACTAATCATATGATCACCTAGATACATGACTAGAATACTAACCATCAAGTTTACTTATTTTTGACAAGTCATCTGACCCTCCATCATGTTTAAATTCGCCAAACGGGCCACCTGAACATTATGATAAATCGGTCATTTCAAAGATCTTAGGGTGTATGCTAAGATTACCAGCTAACTTCCCCATTAGATGTATAAAAACTGTTTTGAGACCTTGGAGCAGTATTGTCCATTAAAAAGACATTTGGGTCATTTGGAGTCAATCAAGGCTCAAACTTAGGGGTGTACATCGAGTCGAACCGAGTCGAGATGGCCTTAGCTCAACTCGGCTCGACCACTAGCTGACCTCAGCTCGAACTCAGCTCGGCTCTGTCCTCGAGCCTAACTGGCTAGCTCGGCTTAGTTTGGTTAGTAACTTGGGCCAATTTGAGTTGAGTTTGAGCCAAGATCGAGCCGAGTTCGCCTATGCAGCATTTTTACAAACACTTGGACTGCACCTTCAAAATCTCACTATATTTAAGACATTAACAATGGTTTTACAGTTATTTTATTGAACACCTTCTAAGTAACATAAAAATCAAGAAAAAATGGGTATTGGTTTCATATACATACCTTCCTTGCCACCAGCCACACTTCATTGGGTCATTTCATTAAACACTTGGTGAGCAACATCAATATCAAAGTAACCGAGTCACCGAACTGGTTCAATTCGAGTTCGAATCGAGATGGGTTCGATCTGAGTCGGGTCGAGCAAGGGCCAGCTCGAACTCATTTCTGAGCTCAAAAAAATCAGCTCGACTCGGCTCAAACTCAGCTTCGAACCGAGTCGAATCGAGCTCGTGTACACTTCTACTCAAACTGGGGCGATGGAAAGAGTGTGAAAAGTAAAGATCACATGTAAAATCTCATCACATTTGGACGGTGGAGTTGTGAATTATGGATGGTGGAAGTTTGGAAACAATAAAGGGTAAAATTGTAAATAAGATGATACCACATGCATGGCACTGTCGGACGAGAATTGCAATTGATGTTTCAACGATGAATGTTCTCGATACTTGATCAGACCCTGTGGCCCACCTGATTAACGAAATTATTTCATTTTTGATCTCGTGTCCTAAATTGGCATAACAAACAGGATAAATGAGCGGATCCTCAAAGGAAACATTTATGTGGGCCCCATGTCACGCCCCAAACTCGGAAACTGGGCTCACAAAATTCCCGATTGTCGAATCCGGTGCTGACAGCCTCCGTAGTACCCCATTCTCGGCTCCCGACATCTATACACCAGGTTCCGATCCTGGGATCCTACAAGGAGGATTTCAAGCATGATTTTGATTCAGTATAATCATAACCATAAGCATAACCCACGAACAATAACCACAAGAACACCATCACAAAATCCACTATGATAAAAAACTTTAAGTACAATGCGTATGAAAGAGAAATACAATATGACGAAAGTAACAAAAACTCCAGAAGCTCAGCTGCACACTCCAACTGCGGCGAGGCTATGGCTGCGTCCTGGCGTCACCTGCACGCATCAATCGTGCATAAGCTTATAGAAAGCTTAGAGGGTGGTGTAAGTGTGCGCGTAATATAAGCGTGCTCAGAATGCAGGGTCAGAGAAATGCGGAATCATGCTGATGAGTACATGAATGCAATCAGCCGTACTAAGGCTATGCGGTGCAAGATATGAATGCTATCGGCCATGTCAAGACCATGCAATGCGAGATGCAATTCAAGCATGCCAATTCTCATCATATATCAGTACAATTCTCATTTTGGATAATCACCAGGGTTTAGTACACTCCAAATGGCATTGCCGCTCTCCTAGCCGCACAGTCTAAGTGAGCGTAAGAAACCTCACTATCTGCCTGGCCAATAGTCTGCCAATACCTATCTGACACGTTGATAGCGAACCCATTTACGAGCTGGTCAAACTCAGCCTAGTATTGCCCCCTACTCTCTGGCGAGTAAGGCCACACCCCTTTCCAACCGACTACGACATAGTGGGAGACGCGGCCTCCTGGTATTCGGCCCTCATGCGCTCATATATCCACTAGGTCTCGACGTTAGAGTCATCCTCTGGTACCATCGGGTTTAGGGATTTTCACCCAGGGACATCTATGGCGCCTCGATGCTTAGTAACAATATTTTCGGTATCCGATCCTGCCATCCACGATGTGTCTGTGGAGGTCATAACCCTGATGTCGCTAGGGCATATAGTAATCATGTCATACAAATGTGAAGTGCATGAATCACACTACCAGTCATGCAACAGTCCTGCGCGTACCGCGCGTTCATGAAGGGCAACTCCGCCTACCAGGGAGCCCATAAACAATCTGCCCGCAGGCATATGCTATGACCAGTCACTCCTCATATCAAGCATACATATAATGTGTATGAGCATGAATCATGGATCTATACTAAACAAGTTATGTGGTGTTGGGCTCTGTTCATAACGGAGATGGGCCTAGACGGCCTACACATTACAAGTATGGGCTTATTAATGGGCCCTAGGGAGAGTGATAATGTAGACATTTAACCAACATTATCCATATAACGTGGACGTCAAACCATCAATGCTCCCAAGGCGTAGCCCACTATAAATGTCAACACATATACCGTGGTGGAATCACACTACAATGGGCCTTATGTTCATTCTATTGGGCCTCGACCCATGAGCCTCCCATATATCAAATGGGCCTCATACCATCGGTCTCATATATATCAAAGTGGGCCTCAGTGGGCAGGCCACAAATACATCAAGTCGGGCCTAATCACGTGGGCCTTACATACGTCACAATGGGCCTTATAACATGGGCCTCATATCTATTAAGGCGGCCTCAACAACGGGCCTCATACAGATCAAGGTGGGCCTCAACAATGGGCCATAAATATCGTGAGTGGGCCACACCACATGGGCCACATGTATATCAAATGGGCCACATTCAAATATAAGTGGTGACGAGGATTTCCACCATTAGAATTCCCAAGGGTTTAATGGTGGACGTTCAAACCCACTGTTTTCTATAATGTGGTCCACCTGATCCTAAATCTGTCTTATATATATAATTTTTATTCCATCACGGGCCTTAAAATAATCTCCAAAATGACTGGACGGTTTGGATGAAACATATGCATCATGGTGGATCCCATAGGGATGGAAAGGATGGATGGCATAGATGAGGTACATACCTCATGGTGGGGCCCATGCTATGGAAGGTGTGGATTATAGTACATACATCAGTGGGTCCCATGTGGGGCCCACCGTAACGTTTATTTCCCACCCAGCCTCTTGACAAGGTCACACAGACATGGGGGCCCACCATAATGTTTGTTTTCCACCCAATCTATTGATTAGGTCACACGTACCTAGGGCCCACCATAATGTTTATTTGCACCCCAACCTGGTGATAAGGTCACATGGACCTGGGGCCCACTGTCATGTTTATTTTCCTCCAATCTGTTAATAAGGTCATGTGGACCTGGGGCCCACCGTCATGTTTATTTTCCTCCAATATGTTGATAAGGTCACGTGGACCTGGGGCCGACCGTAATATTTATCTGCCATCCAAACTGTTGACAAGGTCACCGAACCTGAATGAATAGGAAAAATAAATTTCGTATTTGATCCGAAACTTCTGCAACCCAAAAAGGGTTGCAGTGGTAGGCGTCAATCCTCACTGTTCCCTGTGATGTGGGCCACCTAAGCTATGTACACGACTGATTTTTGTGGCGACTCGCTGCCCTGAGAGGGGCCCACCAAATGCAAGGTGTTGATGTACGACACATATCACGGTGGGGCCTACGAGTGGAACCCCTGGTTGTCCATCTGTCAGTGGCGCAGGACGCCGCTGGCATCCTCTGCCAGTAGCAGCAGCAGACGCTGCTGTTGTTGATTTTTTTAAAAAAAAATCAGGTATTTTTGGGGTTTTTCATACGTGGGGCCCGCATCGGTCAAATCCACTCCAGCCATTAGATCCTACGGCTCATTACAGGCTAAATGAGCCTAATATCTAAGATATTTTGGCGTATGGAAAACTTCAAAGTGCATTTTAACGGTAAGAACCCCTATTTTCTACACTATGGCCTGCCAGATAATCTGAATGGCTTCATTTTTTGGCTCAATGCCTAAAGTGAGTTGGAAAATGGAATGAACGGTGTGGATTTGATTTTTGCATCAAGGTAGGGCCTACCTAAGTAGTGCACCCAAAAAAACTCTCTTTTTTTGTTAGCTTGTAAGTACACACCCCTTTCAATACACGCACTCCATGTTAGCCACGGTCTGTCCAGCGTCCAGGGACACTGGACGGCATGGATAGAACACAAGCATCATGGTGGGTCCCACATGGACGTGGCCCACCATGGATGTATATATATTTTATATACATATATATATATATATTATACATACATATATATATATATATATAATATAAATATATTACATATGTTTAGATCTAGTGGGTGGGATTTCCCTAATATGTGGTGGGCCACTCCGTCTAATGGATGGAGTAGATCTAAGACAATTCGGTGGGGCCCACAACATTTAAGGGAAAGAAGAGAGAGAGAGATAGAGAGAGAGAGAGAGAGATAGATACGGTGATGGAGGGGAGGGACTCCGCCACTATGGGCCCTCCATTGATACAACACATACATCAAGTGGGTCCCACAACAAGTGAACCTTAAAAATTAAATTTAATTATGGATCACCCACCTCTAGGCCTTCTCCTTACTCCCTTATGCTCTAAGCTCCTTGCCTTCAACTTTGATGGAGGTTGATGGGGTTTTGATGGTGGGGATGAGAGATGAGAGGGTGGGCCACACTTGGCTTGGGAGAGATTGTTTGGACGTATGAAATTTTTGGGGTTGCTTGGGAGATTTGAGAAATGAGAGAGAGAGAGAGTGAGGTGATGGATGGGATGATGTAAGTAAGGGGATGGGAGGGTATGGTTTACTTTGAAATATTTGTAAAAGAGGTATGGGTGAGTTTGAAAATTTGTAAAGGGGAATGGTGTCACGCCCCAGACTCGGTAACCGGATTCACAAGGAACCCGATGGCCGATTCTGGCCGCAACAGCCTCCGTAGTACCCCATTCTCGGCTCCTGAAGCAGGTTCCGATCCTGGGATCCTACAAGGAGGATTTCCATAACAATATAACCATTTCCAATACAAGCATACCCAAGATCATAACAAGTAAATCTGAGAATAAAAAAAGGCACATCACAAAATCCACTAAGAATTTGAACTTTTACAAGTTACATAAGGTCCAAAAGGATATACATAAAATAATAGAAGAAAGAAAGAAAGGATGCAATACTGGGTCCTCAAGCTCAGCTCTAATCCAAACTCTGCCACTGCGACACCTGCCTAGGATCTCCTGCACGCATCAATCGTGCATAAGCTTATAGAAGCTTAGAGGGTGGTGTAAGTGTGTGATAATAGTGCACAGAAGAATAATAGGAGATACAGGAAGGAGACATGCTCAATGAGAATATCACTAGCCTTACCAAGGCTTATCATGAATATGATGCAATGAGTACTGGACGCCATACCAAGGCAATGTATGAAGGGGCTTACATCACCAATACTAATGCGATGCAAGTAATGCCAGTGCTCATAACCAAACCGTATGTCAAGTATATTTCAAATCATAAGGAAATCACCAGGGTCCATTACACTGCTGGATGACTGCCGCTCTACAGACCCCGCACAGTCAAACGAGCGTAAAAGACCTCACTACGCGCCTGTAGACAACCAATCACCAGCAAGGCTTGACGGTAGCAGACCCATTCACGAGCTGGTCAGACTCAGCCTAGCAATGCCCTCTTACATCAGGCGAGTAAGGCCACACCCCTATCCAACCGACTACACGACAGTGGGAGTCGCGGCCTAATGGTATAAGGCCCTCGTGCGATCATATATTCCACCCGGTCACGGCGTTGGAGCAGATCCTTGGTACCATGGAAGTTTTAGAAATTTTACCCATGGGCATCCTATGCACCCAATATGCTCAAGTAACATTTTCGGTGTCCAAACATGGCCATCCATGATGTATCTATGGAGGCTACAACCCTGATGAAGCAAGGGTGATAATGCTCATATTATGCAATGCCAGATGCATGAATCACACAATCAACTATGCATCAATTCCAAGCATCCAACATGCTCAAGAGGGAATATTACGTCCCTCGGGAAGACAACATGCAATGCCCAATGGCACAATTATAACCACACACACAGTGTCATCCAAGCATACAATGATGCACATGGGCCATGAAGATGGGTTTAGGCGCATTATGAGGCGATATACAAAGTAAATTACATTCCTCCTATCCAAGAAGGAATCAAGACTAGGTACTTAGACAATATCCACAAGGAATCCCACCTCTAGTGGGGGCCCATTTACCTGGGGTAGCCCATAAGACTAAGCATACAACTACAAGTCTAAGTAATATAAAAATGAGCCTAGCAATTGTCTAAGATAAAGTATCCAATCACTTTTAAATACAATCAGACCTAGAGGGGTCCATAATGGGGACATTTAACCACCATTCCCCAAAAAGGCATATCTACCATGAACTATATGGATAAAAGGCCCAAGGCCTACATTTAAGATAAAAATAAAATTAACCACATACATATATTCCTCATAATAGGCCATAAAAAGATATAATACCACTTTTAACAATATGGCTCTAAGAGGGGAATTAAGGCCCAAGGCCCAATTCCCAATGGCCATAGAATCCATGCATTAAGTTGGACTTGGTGGGCAGCCCGCGTACACAATATACGGCCCAAAAAAATAGGCTTAAGTTTGGATGAAATGGGCCCCACTACATCAGCCCAATAACTAGCAATTTAAGTGGGCAACCAAGGGCCCAATACTATCCTTACCTCAGCCCACAAGTCCATCAAAATGGTGGAAGTCGGCCCAATGTATGGTTGGGCTAAGCTGGGATGTCCCTGCCCAATCTGGGCTCACTGGATGTCCCAAAATTCTGATCTTAAGATGGTGGTCCTCATAAGATCACTAAAAGTGACCCAAAAGAATGCACTGATTAAGCCCAAGGATTATAAGAAAGCATAAGCATGTAACACATACACAAGTTCTCAATATGGTGAGCCCCACAGCCAAATAAAGTTGTAACCATAAAATTGTACATCGAAGGCCCTTTGATAAACTTTTGGCCCATTTGACTTCCTGGGCCTGCTAAGGTCCAGAAATTAGTTGAGTATGTGGAAATAATCTCATGAAGGCCAACTATACTCACTGGGGGACCCCACCAGATGGAGAGTGTGTATATATCATGAAAAGATCAAGTGGGCCTGCTACTGGATTGTGAGTCCACCAGCAACCCAAGGCAAAGAGTGCTTCCACAATCGAGCGATCCAAGGCTTGGACGGCCTGGACCAAACATGCATTAAGGTAGGTTCCACATACATGCACATTGAGCCTTAAATAAATGGCCTAAGGTCTATGGTGGCCTTTAACCACCCATAGAGAAACCTATGAGCTTACCTTAGGATCACCCAGGAGGACATCCAACCTCAACTGGTTTCCAAGAGGTAGCTCACCACTACCCATATAATGAAAGATCTAAGGCCTAAGCAATGTGTGGACTAGTAGGCCATACACCAAGCCCAACTCATAGGCCATATAGTGGGCCCTCAAGTAAGGTTTGGGCCCAACCACAAAGGTCATAATTCCACATATTGTGGTAGGCTTCATGGGCAGCCCAGTAATTCATTTACATGGGCAAGTTTCATATTTAACACAAGTGAGTTGGGCCTCACTTTTGGCCTAAGTACAGGGTCAGTTTAGTGGGCAGCCAAGGGCCCAACTTCTTGTGTATTATTGCCCCTAAGCCCATCACAATAGATAGGAGAGTATAGGCCCAAGATCAGTGGGCCTATCCAAAAGAACCGAGTCCACAAGGCCTACTTGCTAACACAAACATGCATATACTATATCACATAATGGGCCCTAAAGAAATGGCCCAAAACAAAAGTCATCCATTTCATACATTATGGTGGACTTGAGGGCAGCCCATAAACCCAAGAATACACATAGGCAAGGCCTATACTGACAGTGTGGGCCTTGCCACATCAGCCCAAAGACTTAGCAAGGCCCTCCACACTATACATTTATGTGGGCCCCGCAAGTCAGCCCATAATTAAGCATTTCATGAGGGCATCACGGCTAATAAATACACACGCTCAGCCTGTAGACGGTTCGTTGGGCCCGTGAAACAATAAGGTCAGGCCCTACACGATCTTGGGCTCAAGAAATAGGTTTCCAGCCCATTGGGCCTATAAACTACCAAAAATCTGGTTAAGGCTAA
Organism: Magnolia sinica; assembly: GCF_029962835.1. Taxonomy (NCBI): domain Eukaryota; kingdom Viridiplantae; phylum Streptophyta; class Magnoliopsida; order Magnoliales; family Magnoliaceae; genus Magnolia; species Magnolia sinica. Next base: position 43,645,944 of record NC_080577.1, on the reverse strand, counting down.
CCCCCAACATCACCACAAAGGTGGGCCTTAAGAGGAACTAATTATGCCCAAAAGTATCTAAGGAAATAAGGCAAGGAGTGTGTGCAATACTCCCTTAAATCTGGTGGGCCACAACAACTCCAAAACAATCCACTATGGAGCAAATTTGGGCCCCTTGTTGGAATTCCAGCCCACCCACTTCCTGGGCCTGCTGGAATCCAGAAATTTATTTAATTCAGATGGGTTACTGGCCCATGGTGACCCACACATATCACAGTGGGTCCCACCGGATGAGAGGGGAATGCACAACACACATTAGAAGTGGGTCATGCCACTGGAATACAGGCCCAGCAACCGCCCAAGGTAGGGGTGTCCCGTGGTGGGTAGTCCTACGGGCCTGAGTATCTGGCCCAAAACTGACCCAAGTTTGCAGGCCACACCACGATCAGTACAGGGGCCCGATGGCCATGAAAATTTACAAGATGGTCCTCCCATAGGTGGACCACGAATCCTCAAAATTTTGTGATTTTTGGACGGTCAGAAGTATTTTAATTAATTTAAATAAAACAGACCATCAAGAAAATCTGGTGAATCGGGACACCTGAACGTGGTGAGCCATTCCAGCACTTGCCACGGTGTACACAGGGCTCCATTGGCTCCAAACATTTGTAGGTGAGTCCTACCATGGGTGGACCACATCTCTGTAAATTTTCATAATTTTAGGATACTCAAAAGTATTTAAATTAATTTAAAAAATACAATCTATCCAAGGTGAAATATTGCTGGAATATATCTGTCCTGAATTTGGGCCATCCAATGGGTGGGTTCTGGGCCTCCAAAATTCCTGAAATTTGGACCCAAGGTCCCTTAACAAGCCTAAAACAAGATGGGATCCAGAAATATGGCCCACCTTCTTAGAAATTATTTTTTTAATATTATTTTTATGGGACTATGCTGCTGGACTGCACAGCAGAAATTTCTGGCAGTCTAGTATGTTGGCCCACCCTTTTGGATGCCCAAATAGGATTTCTTCGCCCTGAAATTTTGTGGATAGGTCCTACCATGGATGGGACACCTCCCTACAAAAATTTAGGATTTTTGGGATAGTAAAAATATTTTATTTAACTCATGCAATTTATGGACAGCAAGGTCCAGATTTTTATTTTCCTGCTGCAGCAATGCTGCTGTCCCTGACTTTAGCACCCCATTTGAGTGGGCCTAGGTCTATGTAAATTTGGAAAAATGTAAGGCCAACCTTCCTATACAAGTATACAGTAAGTTGGGGTCCACAAAGGTGGCCCACCATTTCAAAATCAGGCTGATATTTATAATTTTCCAGCAAATAGTGTGGCTGGACAGTCCAGAAAAATCTGGACCGTCCACCCTCCTTGGCCCACCCTTTTGGGTGATCAAATAGGGACATTTGAAGGTGAGGTTTAACATAATTTTAGGTGGGGTCCACACCTCAAAGAGAAGTCTAAGAAATCAGGAAAAAGGAGACCACAAACAAGGCCTACAACACATACATTACAACATAAAAAAAATTCCAGCAATCTGGACAGCAACATGTTGCTGTCTAGATCAGCCCAAAAAAAAAATAATAAATGGGAAATAAATCATCGATTCCACAAGGTGGGGTCCACCCTAATGTGTCACAGAACTCCCAAGCCCAGCACCTCCCCAAGAAAATCCATAAAATCAGGCCCAAAGGCTTTCCAAATCAAGCAGCAAAACTAGGCAGCACAGTTGGGCCTGGGTGTCCAACAACTTGGGCCTGGATGTCCCAAAATTTAAAAATTCTGGTTGCATGGCACATCAGGTGGGCCACATAATCATTACATCCAAACCATAGAAAGTGGAGAAGAGAAGAATAAAGGAAATCTCATCAAGATGGGGTCCATGGAGAATGGCCCCATCAAGATCACATGCATGCAAGTGATGGCTAAAAAAAACCTTATCCAAGGAGTGGTGGACCTTCACCATTGATGTGGTGAGTCCTACACTCTCCATATGAAGCAACAAAAGATCTATGAAAATAAGAACTATGCAATCTATCCTACATGCTCACCCACTTGTTAGATCTTCAAGATTCTTCAACCACCATGCTCCTTAAGCTACAAGGAAGGAGGTTCAATGGTGATGATGGATCTTTGATGGTTAGATCTAGGGGGAAAGACGAGGAAAGAGGGCTGGAAAAATTCAGCAATGGAGGACATTTGCAAAGAGGAGAAGAGAAATGAAGAAAGAGAGAGGGAGATGAGAGAGTTTCTAAGGTTGAAATGATTGCTTTCTTAGAAAAAGATGAGTTTTGAAAAGAGAAAATAATCATTGCTCATGGGATAGGGTGGCTCATCATTGCCTAGAGAAGCTAATCTCATCATGGTTTTCTTGAGAAAAGAAGCCATCATTGTTAGCCTAAAGGTGGCTTACATGGGGAATAGTGCACATGGGGAAATGTGCAATCAGGTGGGTCCCACCAAAAATGCAATCAACGGTCCAAATAATGCGCGGCCCATAACTTTTGATGAACACGCTGGATTTACGCATGAGACCCGGCACTGGAACCGCGGCGACGATGCAGTTGCAATGGCATAGGTCTTGGGTCAATCCGAGTCGGGTCTACGTGACCAAACTCGAGGGTGACCGCATTCACTATCCGAAGGTCGCTGGTCACCGAAATTTGACCGGTAGGACCGCGGGACCAAAATACATGAGATGCATACTCACACAAACAAATGCACACATGCGAACTCGGGTCAGGTCTCACAAATGGTGAGGTGGAGAGAGAGAGTTGACTTGTGGGGAAAGATGGATGGGTTGCTTGTACCTAAGGCATGGTGTGTACTTGACTTGAATGATTGATTGATTGATGGGACATACGTAGAGATTCCCTCAAAATTTACAACGCGGGGCGTTTCTTCGAAATGAACACGGACCCACATCTCCTTGCCTGGGCATCGGATCGGTGTCCGAGTCATAGCATTAGAACCGCGGCGACGGTGCGGTCGCTATGATACAAGTTTCAGTTCGAACTGACGTTGGTATACGGGACCTAGCTTAGGATTGCGCGCAAACGTCGGATACGGGTCGAGGATTACCGAAATTTGACCGGAAGGACCGCAGAAGCCAACAGAACGGTACAGACTAGGACATAGGTCTTACACCCCACCTAATACCATATCCAATCACATAACAGAGTTATGTGGTTTCAAGAATGTTTAAGCATCGGGGAGCCTCAGATGATAAGATGTGTTGTGGTCCACCAATGGCTTAGATTTACTCCATCTCTTGGCCCATGGCCTAACATGATCTTCTCATGCTAATGAAGGGAGTGTATTTCCCTAAGAGACATCACAAGTAAACCCCACCGAAACGGTAAACAAATCGACTGAGAATAACCTCACGTGACAATAACACATGATGAAATCACAGGTTGGGATTTCTCTCCTCCTCATTACACCTCCTTACGCAACTCGTTGCACATCCTAACCATCCAAACTCCTCCTGGGAGGATTCCGATCCAACTCTGGAGATCTAGAAAGATCGGGATGGCCTCACGCACGGACAATTGACTCAAAGTGCGCCACATCTACAAAGCACATGCAAATGCGGTGCATGGATATGATTACTAAGTTGTTATTAGTCCATTTCACACAACAGGATTGGGAAGCTAAGATACCTTCCTCATGTCACTATCCAAATAATGATCCATCCTAGGGTCGTCAATCCTAGACATCTCATACGATTTTATAAGGCAAAGGGCTCGTCACCAATCAATGGACGCCTTTCATGCCCTTACTACCACGATCGGCTCGTCCCTCCTTGCGGTATCCGGGTATGCTCGAGGTCACTACAAAGGGCTCCACCAATCAATGTAGGTCGGCGACGAATATAGTGTCCCATACCACCATAATCGGCTCACGAGTTTGGGGTCACTACGGGAGGCTCGTCACCCCACGGGATGACGGCTCGACCACGGTGTCCCATACCACCATGTCCGGCTCATGAGTCTTAGCGGATCAGGTACCATGGTTATTAGGATTTCACTGGTAAGTTCGGTACCCTAGATTCAAGCAGTAGCGTCCATACATGGTTAACATACATCGGACAATCGGGTTACTTGACGAACTCGACTAGCACGAGCGCACGTTGAATTGAGCGACATAGAGTGCGCAAACACTCCGCGTGGCCAAACCACTGCCGACAACTCTAATACGACTCGGGTTCGTCTAATACGTCTTACGTGGCGAAAGCAATCTCAACCACGTATATAGGGTCAATTACCGATTTCCTGGACTAAGGCATAGTCCCAAACACCTTACACAACTACAAATATTCATATGGAATGTAAAGCAGTAATGGATCAACAACTCAAATCATGGTACATACACATCTGAAGAATATCAACTTAACATAAATGTAAGCATAGGAGATGCTTGAATTTAAATAACTTGGAATGTAACTGCATAAAGGAAAACATGCGCATCCATAGGAGTATTGAGAATCACTTCTCAACGCCCGCAACAAGTGTAATCAGTTACACTTTAGATCATTCATGCATTTCTACAAACACTTAGCATACATGGAACAACATACATGATGCATGTCGAAATACATGCACTTAGACAATTCCTTTTACCAAGGAGTCATCATACATGCATCTAGCATACATACATGACAAATAATCATAGCAAACACAAGTGCATATTTTATACGTATACAGTACTTTATAAATACACATAGAATACACAAATCTCAATATAGCACATGCATATCAGGAAAGCAATGTAAACATAACATTTGGCATGTGAAATCTCATCCATAACGAGAATAAATCACTAACTGGGATTGAAAGCCTTGAAAACCATAACCTATACACTTAAAGTCCGCACCTTAAGCGAAGAAAGAACCGCCGAGCTGATTTAGACGAGTAGTCTTTGTCAACGGCGCTAGAAAATCCTAAAACAAAGATGGAAATGAGATACAACAACACCAAGTCTAATCTAAGCTCTAACACAGGTTAGGGTTAGGTTAACTTACCCCAAAGGAACTCAGAACCGTCAGAAGAACGATTCAAAGTGAAGGTTCAAAGGTGAAGAAGAACAAGGAAGAATCAAGATGAATCACCAACAAATCTCTCTCACTAACTCTCTCTTTTCCACTCTCTTTCTAAGCTAGGGTTAGAGAAAATTCGTATGGAAATGAGAGCTAGGGTTTAAGGACTATATATAGGCCTTAAAATGATAGAAATAACCCCAGGGTCAAGGTATACTTAGGTTATAACCAAAGTAAGCCTTTCTCGATCCAACGAAGCACTTCTGGTGGGCCTATAACCACGAAAGGTCGGACTTAAGTTCACTGACCATGGATCTAGGTCAAGCTGAGTTTTCATACCGACCGGCTCTTCAGATCAGCCGTGGCCGACCACACTCAATTCAACGGTCACGGAAACTCGATCAGGTCCACAAGCACTAGGATATGCCTGGGCCAACTATCCTGATCAGAGGATGAAATTGGGTCAGAATCCAACGGTCAGAATACTTAAAATCGTCGCGCAAGCGACACGACTCAGATTTCAATAAAAGCTTAATAAATTCCAACCGTTCTCACACTCTTCACTCCGAGCTCAATCAAATCGACCTAGAACATCAGATCGACTTGATTTTCGAGGTGAAGATCAAGCCCAACTCGGTGACCGCAACAGCCTAAGATCATCGCTATCGGACTTTCGACGCGCGGTCCAGATCCGATCCAGATCTTCCATAAATTCCTCAGAACAACTGGATTTAGCGATGGATCCCAGATTTCAGAGTAACGTAGCGCTCACTAATCTACACGTTTAGAGCCATGCAGATACAATTTAAAGTGATTGATGTGGATTTCACAAGCAATCGAGTAAAGCACTAATTACCCCAAAACAACTACTTAAGGAAAGATTAGCACAGAAATTCTAAGGTCGTTACAATAAGCGTGCTCAGAATGCAGGGTCAGAGAAATGCGGAATCATGCTGATGAGTACATGAATGCAATCAGCCGTACCAAGGCTATGCGGTGCAAGATATGAATGCTATCGGCCATGTCAAGACCATGCAATGCGAGATGCAATTCAAGCATGCCAATTCTCATCATATATCAGTACAGTTCTCATTTTAAATAATCACCAGGGTTTAGTACACTCCAAATGGCATTGCCGCTCTGCTAGCCGCACAGTCTAAGTGAGCGTAAGAAACCTCACTATCTGCCTGGCCAATAGTCTGCCAATACCTATCTGACACGTTGATAGCGGACCCATTTACGAACTGGTTAAACTCAGTCTAGTATTGCCCCCTACTCTCCGGCGAGTAAGGCCACACCCCTTTCCAACCGACTATGACATAGTGGGAGACGCGGCCTCCTAGTATTCGGCCCTCATGCGCTCATATATCCACTACGTCTCGACGTTAGAGTCATCCTCTGGTACCATCGGGTTTAGGGATTTTCACCCAGGGACATCTATAGCGCCCCGATGCTTAGTAACAATATTTTCGGTATCCGATCCTGCTATCCACGATGTGTCCGTGGAGGTCATAACCCTAATGTCGCTAGGGCATATAGTAAACATGTCATATAAATATGAAGTGCATGAATCACACTACTAGTCATGCAACAGTCCTGTACATACCGCACGCTCATGAAGGGCAACTCCCCCTATCAGGAAGTCCATAAATAATCTGGTCGAAGGCATATGCTATGATCAGTCACTCCTCATATCAAGCATACATATGATGCGTATGATCATGAATCATGGATCTATACTAAACAAGTTATGTGGTGTTGGGCTCTGTTCATAACGGAGATGGGCTTAGACGGCCTACACATTACAAGTATGGGCTTATTTATGGGCCCTAGGGAGAGTGATAATGTAGACATTTAACCAACATTATCCATATAACGTGGACGTCAAACCATCAATGCTCCCAAGGCGTAGCCCACTATAAATGTCAACACATATACCGTGGTGGAATCACACTACAATGGGCCTTATGTTCATTCTATTGGGCCTCGACCCATGAGCCTCCCATATATCAAATGGGCCTCATACCATCGGTCTCATATATATCAAAGTGGGCCTCAGTGGGCAGGCCACAAATACATCAAGTCGGGCCTAATCACGTGGGCCTTACATACGTCACAATGGGCCTTATAACATGGGCCTCATATCTATTAAGGCGGCCTCAACAACGGGCCTCATACAGATCAAGGTGGGCCTCAACAATGGGCCATAAATATCGTGAGTGGGCCACACTACATGGGCCACATGTATATCAAATGGGCCACATTCAAATATAAGTGGTGACGAGGATTTCCACCATTAGAATTCCCAAGGGTTTAATGGTGGACGTTCAAACCCACTGTTTTCTATAATGTGGTCCACCTGATCCTAAATCTGTCTTATATATATAATTTTTATTCCATCACGGGCCTTAAAATAATCTCCAAAATGACTGGACGGTTTGGATGAAACATATGCATCATGGTGGATCCCATAGGGATGGAAAGGATGGATGGCATAGATGAGGTACATACCTCATGGTGGGGCCCATGCTATGGAAGGTGTGGATTATAGTACATACATCAGTGGGTCCCATGTGGGGCCCACCGTAACGTTTATTTCCCACCCAGCCTCTTGATAAGGTCACACAGACATGGGGGCCCACCATAATGTTTGTTTTCCACCCAATCTATTGATAAGGTCACACGTACCTGGGGCCCACCATAATGTTTATTTGCACCCCAACCTGGTGATAAGGTCAGATGGACCTGGGGCCCACCGTCATGTTTATTTTCCTCCAATCTGTTGATAAGGTCACGTGGACTTGGGGCCCACCATCATGTTTATTTTCCTCCAATCTGTTGATAAGGTCACATGGACCTGGGGCCCACTGCAATATTTATCTGCCATCCAAACTGTTGATAAGGTCACCGGACCTGAATGAATAGGAAAATAAATTTCATATTTGATCCGAAACTTCTGCAACCCAAAAAGGGTTTCAATGGTAGGCGTCAATCCTCATTGTTCTCTGTGATGTGGGCCACCTAAGCTATGTACACGGCTGATTTTTGTGGCCGCCCGCTACCTTGAGAGGGGCCCACCAAATGCAAGGTGTTGATGTACGACACATATCACGGTGGGGCCTACGAGTGGAACCCCTAGCCGTCCGTCCGTCAATGGCGCAGGACAATGCTGGCATCCTCTGCCAGCAGCAGTAGCAGATGCTGCTATTGTTGAATTTTTTTTTGAAAATCAGGTATCTTTGGGGTTTTTCATACATGGGGCCCGCATCGGTCAGATCCAATCCAGCTATTGGATCCTACGGCTCATTACAGGCTAAATGAGCCCAATATCTAAGGTATTTGGCGTATGGAAAACTTCAAAGTGCATTTTAATGGTAAGAACCCCTATTTTCTACACTATGGCCCGCCAGATAATCTGAATGGCTTCATTTTTCAGCTCAACACCTAAAGTGAGCTGGAGAATGGAATGGACGGTGTGGATTTGATTTTTACATCAAGGTAGGGCCTACCTAAGTAGCCCACCTAAAAAAAAGCTCTCTTTTTTTTTGTTAGCTTGTAAGTACACACCCCTGTAAGTACACGCACTCCATGTTAGCCACGATCTATCCAGCGTCCAGGGACGCTGGATGGTATGTATAGAACACAAGCATCATGTTGGGTCCCACATGGACGTGGCCCACCATGGATGTGTATATATATATATATTATATACATATATATATATATATATAATATAAATATATTACATATGTTTAGATCTAGTGGGTGGGATTTCCCTGATATGTGGTGGGCCACTCCGTCTGATGGATGGAGTAGATCTAACACAATTCGGTGGGGCCTACAACATTTAAGGGAAAGAAGAGAGAGAGAGAGAGAGAGAGAGAGAGAGAGAGAGAGAGAGAGAGAGAGAGAGAGAGAGAGAGAGATAGATACGGTGATGGAGGGGAGGGACTCCGCCACTATGGGCCCTCCATTGATACAACACATACATCAAGTGGGTCCCACAACAAGTGAACCTTAAAAATTAAATTTAATTATGGATCACCCACCTCTAGGCCTTCTCCTTACTCCCTTATGCTCTAAGCTCCTTGCCTTCAACTTTGATGGAGGTTGATGGGGTTTTGATGGTGGGGATGAGAGATGAGAGGGTGGGCCACACTTGGCTTGGGAGAGATTGTTTGGACGTATGAAATTTTTGGGGTTGCTTGGGAGATTTGAGAAATGAGAGAGAGAGAGTGAGGTGATGGGAAGGATATGGATGGGATGATGTAAGGAAGGGGATGGGAGGGTATGGTTTAGTTTGAAATATTTGTAAAAGAGGTATGGGTGAGTTTGAAAATTTGTAAAGGGGAATGGTGAGGTGGAGAGAGAGAGTTGACTTGTGGGGAAAGATGGATGGGTTGCTTGTACCTAAGGCATGGTGTGTACTTAACTTGAATGATTGATTGATTGATGGGACATACGTAGAGATTCCCTCGAAATTTACAACGCGGGGTGTTTCTTCGAAATGAACACGGACCCACATCTCCTTGCCTGGGCATCAGATCGGTGTCCGAGTCATAGCATTAGAACCGCGGCGACGGTGCGGTCGCTATGATACAAGTTTCAGTTCGAACTGACGTTGGTATGCGGGACCTAGCTTAGGATTGCGCGCAAACGTCGGATACGGGTCGAGGATTACCGAAATTCGACCGGAAGGACCGCAGAAGCCAACAGAACGGTACATACTAGGACATGGGTCTTACACCCCACCTAATACCATATCCAATCACATAATAGAGTTATGTGGTTTCAAGAATGTTTAAGCATCGGGGAGCCTCAGATGATAAGATGTGTTGTGGTCCACCAATGGCTTAGATTTACTCCATCTCTTGGCCCATGGCCTAACATGATCTTCTCATGCTAATGAAGGGAGTGTATTTCCCTAAGAGACATCACAAGTAAACCCCACCGAAACGGTAAACAAATCGACTGAGAATAACCTCACGTGACAATAACACATGATGAAATCACAGGTTGGGATTTCTCTCCTCCTCATTACACCTCCTTACGCAACTCGTTGCACATCCTAACCATCCAAACTCCTCCTAGGAGGATTCCGATCCAACTCTGGAGATCTAGAAAGATCAGGATGGCCTCACGCGCGGACAATTGATCTCTGCGGACAAAGTTGCGAAAGCACGTGGGTAGATTCGTTCCAAGAAACTCACCGCAAGAAAAGGGCAGAAACCATTGATCTGGTGGCCCAAGAAACATCAAGAGACTAACCCGGACCACCCATAGAAACCAATTCAATGATTAGTTGGCCACGATGAGATCTGCCATTGACGCAGATCATCCTTTTCGTCAGGAAGATGATGAAATTACGGTTTATACCGCTGATACTGAAGAATGAATATGAGAGAAAGTCCTAGAGGGGGGTGAATAGGACTTTTCAAATATTTTTGCTTATTTGAAATCCTGATTGCCTAACTTAAATAATCATTTAATTTAAAGCAAGTAAGGCAATATAACTCTAACGGCTTACAAGCCAGTTAGAGGTTCCAATCACAAAGGCTATTAAAAGATATACAGATATAACAACTAGCCTAGTGTTGTGAGCTTGTGTGTAGAATGTGCTTCCTATCAATCAATAGCATTCATTCAATCATGTATGAGAATTTAAAATATTAAAGAATATATAAGCATGATTAAATAGATGCACAAATGACAATTCCAAACACAAGCATGTATAGTGGTTCGGCTATGTGCCTACTCTACTCCCGGCATCCACACTCAATCCCAGAGTGCATCGGATTTCAATATTAATTATTTTAAAACAGGTTCACCAATAACCTTTACAGTTCTACACTAAGGATAAAAATTTATATACTCTGCAAGAGCAAAGGTCCTATATTAAGAACCCACGTTTAGGCCCACCGGCCAAGGTCCCATACTAGGCACCTCTGTTGAGGCCCACCGGCCAAGGTCCCACACAATGCACCTATGTTTAGGCCCACCGACCAAGGTCCCACACAAGGCACCTACGTTTAGGCCCACCGGCTAAGGTCCCACACTAGGAACCTAATCAAGTTAATTGATAACAAACTCTTAGTCTCAATCCTACACGAGGAAAGACTAAATTGTGAACTCTTAACAAGGACACTTATTTGTCGGATTGAGTTCTCTTTTATACCTCATCTTAGATTTCTTGATCTTCGCGCTCTCGTGCTTGAATTAACTTCCCAGTGGTCCCTCGATCGCGTAGCTTGGATTGTCATGTTGGTTCAGCTTCACGATCAAAAACCTTGCATAAGATATACCTATAAAGGTGAGCAACGTAATGGGAGTTGGTTGAATCTCTTATCTAGGATAATGAGTGGATTTCTTAAGGGATTCAACCTATGGATGCTCTAGAGTATTAAAAGGAAAAAAGGGTTTTCCTATTGGTTTGGTCTTTGTACTCTAGAGAAAGCACGAGTTCATGTTTTTCATTAATAGGAGCTTTGAATGCTTATAGAAGTGAGAGATTACAATGAAGAGAGCATGAAACTCGTATGGATAGAGTCTAGATAGGGTAGGGTAAGTTTGGAATACACTAGGGACTCTATGATGCCTATTTTCACTAATTTTGTAAGTTTCTACAAACCGCTTTTATAGATAAAAAGTTCCAACGGATAGAAAACGGCTAGTTTACGGTGCTACCGAAGCCAACTTCGATATTACCAAACTTGCTTATGTGGTATCGAAATATCATTCGTTAGTACCGAATTAATTCCTTTACTGAATGAAAAAGGTCTCTTTCAGTGGCACCAAAATTTGTTCGTTGGTGGCAGTCATTGTCATCGAAATATCCAGTTGGTGACACCGTATTATCTTTGTAATGTTGCTGGACTGTTTTGAGTCCCTTCGGTAACACCGAAAGTATCTTCGATGATACTGAAGGTGCTATTCGGTGGCACCTTTTTCCTGCCAAAAGTGGATAGATTTTTTTTGTTTATCCATTTAATCATTCATCAACTTGGGACTTGCTAAAGCCAAGACTAAAGAATAGAAAATGTGAACTCAGAATTGGCTTTGAATAGATAACTTAAGTAGGTTTTCTTATTTGGGTTGGGATCATCTATTTCCATGATCAAGATTGTAGAAGTGGTTCTTTGTCTTCAATGTGGCTTTGATGCTTCTGATCCAGTTGTGTCGCCGGTCTTCATTTGCCAAGAACTCATCCGACTACTTGACACAACTAGTCACATGATTGACAAACAAGTGTGCAAAGTTGGGTGCACTTACAATCTCCCCTTTTGTCAATTACGTGACAAAAACAACTTAACCTACGACCGTGTCATGGTCCATACCAATGACATACTAAAACAATAAAAATTACATATCAAACGTAAAAATTTACAACTCAAGACTTGACATGTAATACAAAATCATGCTCCTCCTCAGTTTCTACCAAGAATAAGTTGCAACAAGAGAAATAACAATTTCTGTAGAAAACAAACATTGTTTTGGTGGGTAGGTTTCTTCTCCCCCTTTTTGTCAGCTATTGGCAAAGGATTTACCAAGAATTTAACCAATAACATAGATGATAATCCAGAGGGTTAAAAAAAGATAGATCATATAACGATATAAGCATAAAGACCATCATTCAACGAAGGATATCACCATAAGCAATCAAATCACATTTAGACAGAAAAGAAAGGAATATCTAACATGAGCAGAATAGATATTACAATAAAATCATCAAAATGACTACCCCAAGATTGGGTAGATCCATCCATCATCCAAAAAATAAATCCCTTAAGGGCATATCGGAACTAACAAAGAAAATATCTAGATTAGTAGCATACAGCTTAAGTGAGTAGCAAAATATCAGGCTGTAAGGGTTAAGTGCAAAATAGGCCATGAAGATATCCATAGAGACAAACTAGTCTTCATTGCACAAACATGGAGGTAGGAAATCAAGGAGGACTGGGCTCTAAAGAATCTGCAGAGTCATCCTGGCGACATGATAGATGGGCTACAATGCGTTGCACCATCCGCTAGATAGAATGAACTATTCTCTCTAGTCAGGACTGGAGTTCGATGAGCTCCTGCAGCTGCTTTTTGAGATGGGTGAGAGTGGCATCTAATGAGGCAGAGGAGGTAGGATGCGTAGCCACAACCTCTTCTAGAGGCACATGAACTTCTTTTGAAGCTTCTTCCTCATCAGCGTGAGTACTCGTTCCTTGTCCGGAGGTAAGTTGCATTCGAATAAGGCTAATAGTTGTGAATTGGGGGGGGGGGGGGGGGGGGTTGGGGGAATTATGCCTTGCTCCCCCTTTATGCCAAATAGATTTTCTAATAGACATATCAACCTATCGAATGGTATCGCACTAGAATTTGATTCAAAGGCGGACACAAGTTGATCATAGATCATGGAAGGGAGACACATTGGCTCACCCGTTCCGAGTTTGTATAATGTTTCGACCATATATGGGGTAAGCTCGGTGGTGTTACCTCCTTGAGGATAGACATTTGCAACAAAGATAACATGGAGGATGCAGTAATCATGAGCCATTTCAGTTGCTCGGAGGGCATTTCCCTTGTGCCACTTAACATTGCGACCGTTGCAAAGAAACTCGGTCCAAACTATTCATTTTTCATCAGCTGTCATATCTAGTTCCGTTTCTTGGTCATCGCAAAGAGGGATTTTGATGAGAGAGGCTATCCTGGCCAGAGTGACATGGTAGGTTTTCCCACGATAGTTAACAGTAAAAGCCAGGGAGTCATGGTCATCCGGTTGTGTACAATGAGACATGAAGGCCTTGACTAGGTTTACATCAATGTCCTCTCTAAAAGACAAAATCGGGTCCCAGCCACAAACCGTATAATCCTTTTCACCACGGATAGATGTGATTCTTTGGGATCGGCCTGAAATCTAGCACATGCACCAACACTAAATGAGATATCTGGCTGACTCGCAGTTAGGTAAAGTAAGTAGCTGATCATACTGTGATACAAGTGCTGATCTACACTCTTCCCATTGATATCTTTAGAAAGTTTAAGAGTAGTGCTCATGAGAGTATTATGAGTGCGGTTAGAGTCAAGTCCAAATCTCTTTATTAGATCTTTTGCATACTTGGACTGGCATATGAATATTCCATTAGCCATTTGTTTCACTTGTAATCCTAGAGAGAAGTTCAGCTCACCAACCATGCTCATCTCAAATTCAGATTTTATCAATTCAGCGAATTAATGAGATGCATCTTCGCAAGTGAATCCAAAAACGATATCATCCATGTAAATTTGGACAATGAGCAAGATATTCCCAGTCTTTTGCATAAATAGTGTCTTGTTAACACTCCCCCTACAAAAATTATGGTCGAGCAGAAAAGCGCTCATACCATGCTCGGGGAGCTTGCTTCAGACCATAAAGTGTTTTACTCAATTTGTATACGTGTTGAGGGTATTTAGAATCCAAAAATCCTTTTGGTTGTTTTATGTACACTTCTTCCTCAATTACACCATTTAGAAAGGCGCTCTTAACATCAATTTGGAATAGTTTGAATTTCAATGCACACACAATAGACAAGAGAATTCATATGGACTCGAGGCGAGCTACATGGGAAAACGTCTCATCAAAATCGATGCCCTCAATTTGTGAGTAGCCTTGTGCCACAAGTCTAGCCTTGTTCCTTAGTACATTATCAGATTCATTAGATTTGTTCTTGAAAACCCATTTGGTTCCGACGATATTTGTATCATGTGGCCTGGGAACTAGTTGCCACACCTCATTCCTTTCAAATTGAAGGAGCTCTTCTTGCATAGCTGCTATCCAAAATTCATCTTGAAGAGCTTCTATAACATTTTTAGGCTCAATTTTCGAGTTGAAGCACAAATGACTAATAATGCCCTTAAGTTGGCATCGAGTTTTCACACTGAAAAGGGTGAGCACTCAGTCCTAGAGGGGGGGGGGGGGGGGGGGGTGAATAAGACTATGCCAAATAAAAATCAAAAGCGGAATATAAATGCAGATAGTAGAAATAAATAGCAACCTCAAATGCACTAGTCTTGAGAGGTTGATACAAACTTTGTTCAAAGGACAACCTTACACCAAAAACCAAGGTTTATGGTAGGATAACCTGATGTCTTGAACATAGTAAGGATAAAAAACTCAAACTAATACCAAAGACAAAAAAATAAATCAAGCTATTACACCATTCACCACATGTACATGAAAGTAAATTACAACATTCACCACATCATATACATCACCATCATCATCATCATCCAAACTTTGAGAATTATAGTGGTTCAGTGTGTACACCAAAAATAGCCACACCCACTCCACTCCCATTATCCACAACCCACAGGATATCAGCTTTCATTATGAAAAAAGGTTTTCCAAGGTTCACCTTAAAATCTTTACAATTGTGTTTTCAATGGGCTACCACAATTAAAAACCCCACACACTGAGATTTTCTAGCTATCTCAGTCAAAACCAAAAAGAAAAATTTTCTAGCAATCTTACAAACCACAATATAATAAATGAAATATACTTATTTGAAGATTTTTCTTCTTCGTTGTAGCCTGGTAGAACCACTTCTTTGTAGACGTAGATGTTTAATGTTCAATCTCATAAATGAAAGGGTTCTATGTCTAAATAAATTTTAATCTAAAATCAACCTTGGGCTAGATTGATTCAATTTCTTAGATCTCAAAAGGGTAAAACCAAATTCCCTTTCTAATATGTAGAATTGAATAACAAGACATCAAGAAATTCAAAATAAAAAAGCTATAAAAGAATCTTAAATTACCGAGCAATAGCTTCACAATAGCGGGGACTTAATTCTCAGAGAGAAGGCTTGATTTAGCTTAGAATAAATATCAAATGTTGAGAAAAGTCCTCTATTTATAGGATGAAATTCGATTCCCTCGACTGGTCTCCTGACAGTAACCAATTTTTAAAATTTTTGGTGTGATCGGATAAACCCGTCAGTCAACTGGTCAAGCATTGCACTCGACTGGTCAAGTGGGGCTTAAATAGCTTGCTGGACTTTGAGTCGAGCCCTACTCGACTAGTCAAGCCAGTCTCCATGACCAGTCAAGTAGGGTGCTCGACTGGTAAAAAAACCACTAGAGTTATCCAAAAATTCGAGTTAATTTCTGGACAAGTCAAGAAAAACCCTAGACTGGTCGAGCCAGTGCCTGGACTTGTTGAACCATGACTAGGACTAGTTGAAGCAAGCTCCAAATAGAGTACCATGACCCAAATTCTATATGTAATATGTATGACCTATCCCTAAGGTCTTTCTAGGGTCATGTATACCTTAAATGTGAGCATTAAACTTGTCAATACGGTCGCTTCAGTAGATAGTATACTTGAGGTACTTTAAAGCTTTATCTTGTACATTTTGAAGCTTGAAACTTGTGTACTTGATCTTGAGCTTGTAAACTTGAACTTGAGCTTGTGTACTTGATCATGTAATGCACTTAGAGTTGAACTAGTATTTGAAGTCGCACTTGCACTCGGTCTTGTGTATGAACTTGATTTGGTATTTGTAGTTGAACATGCACTTTGATTTGAAGTAGTAGTAGCACTTTGATGTTGATGTAGATGACTTGAAACTCATATTCGAATGAAGGTGAACTTTCCATCTATTGAACTTGAAGGTGAACTTTCCATCTAGCAAACAAGTAAATCACTCTCAGGTGGTTTGTCACTACAAAATTTGACAACACAAGGTGCTAGATCTAAAACATAGCACTTACAATCTCGCCCTTTGTCAAATTTGTGACAAAACCAATTTAGAGAATCAACCTATTCAAATTCACAACTCAATCAATCTTTCAAAAAGACTTCAAAACTCCCCCTTAATATGAGCTTGGAGACTTGTAGAGACCTGTATTAACAAATACATTTTTAAAAAACAAAACATACATATACGCATCTCTCTACATCATTCACATGCACCAAACATATCTACATGCACAAAACATATCCACATTATATAAATTCTCCCCCCTTTTGTCACAATATGACAAAGGAAAACATATAGAATAAAGCATGAGCATGATAGGATATATGAAAAGGATATATAGAAAGAGAATAAGAGTTTAGAAGATTAAGCCATAAAGCATGAAAGCATCAACATCTAATAGTTGTACATGTCCAAGTATCAAATAGTCAACGAGTGAAAGTGAGAATTAATCCTTAATATAAGTCCAAAAACAAAATATGAAGTAAAACATACTAATTAGAGCTAGAGGAAGGAGGTGGGATGGACGGATCAATCTGATGCAGTCCCTTAGTAGTGCGTCTAAAATACTTACGCATATATTTCATTTGACTCTCTTGGGATATCTTCAATCCATCCACCTTCTCTTATAAGACTCGCAGGCGCTCATCAAAATCAGAAGACTGAAAATCCTGATCAGCTTCTATGTCATCTGATTCCAATTCATCAAAGATATCATCCATGTTAGCGTCAGTTGGTAGCGCATCTTCCTCTCCAACTTCTTCCCTAACTTCCTCAGCACCCCCATCTCTTTGACCAGGAGCTAACTTTAAATTCATCTTGTTGATATTGGAATTATTGAATGGAAGATGTGAAGTAGGAGGTTCACCAGGTGGCATAACCACACAGCAGTGCAAGGCAAGTGCGGTCATCAAATAAGCAAAAGGAATATCGCTATGACTATGGTGAAGTCAAAATTGGATAATGATATAACATATTAAAGAAGGAAGATACACAGGAATACCAGACATAACTGAATGAAGGATACGAACAAAAAAAGAAGTCAGCTCTGCCTTGTTTCCAGATCTAGGATAGATATTGGAAATAAAGATACGATGCTGTTTCGATAAGAAAACAAAATACGTTTGATTTGGGGGATTTATTCAATGATAAACAAAGAAATAATGAGAGAACAATGATCACACGATATCTATTCATTCTGAGTTCATATTCCCTTGATTATGAAAATAGAGTATAATCAATGCAATGCAATGAATGAAACAGAAGGCATCTGATGGTGATTTTGGCAACATTTTGACACTTTTGATATTCATCACAAAGGCGGATGGGTTGTGTCGACTCGAAGAGACTTGATTTGGTCATACGATAGGGTTTGATCATCCTTCCATTCATTCTCCCAGTCGTACGGACAGATTCTTCTTTCTTTTAAAATTCTCTTTCTGTACTTCGCATTTCCTTCATTTTCCTCTGAAGATGGAGTGCACAACCCTTGAAATGTGGAACGCAAACCCTTGAAATGTGGAGTGCACAACCCTTGAAATGTGGAGCGCACAACCCTTGAAATGTGGAGTGAACATCCCTTGGAATGTGGAGCAAACATCCCTTGAAATATGGAGCAAACATCCCTTGCTTTAGGATAAGTCCCCATGGATAATGGTGCAAGAGGCTTGCATTTGGACATGCTCCCATGAGAAATGGCGTGAGAGGCTTGCATTTGGACATAGGAGAGAAAGAAGAGTTGCATGGGGAAGTCTTCAGGACAACAAAAGCCTTGTCTCAGGACAAGCTTTTACATGGAATGGAGCATGGAGTAGTCTTCAGGACAACAAAAGCTTTGTCTTAGGACAAGCTTCCACATGGAATGGCACATGGAGTAGTCTTCAGGACAATAAAAGCTTGGTGTGTGGACAATCTCCACACCCAGTGGCGCATGGGATTTATTTACAAAAATGGTTGCGCAGACTTGCGCAAAGGCTTTTTGCAGAATTGGTTGCGCGAGTTCGCGCAAAGGACTTCCTTAGGACATGAAAATCCTGTCTTCAGGACAAAGAGAGAGAAGTGGCGCAAAGGGATTTCTCTCCTATTTCCATTGTGCGGATAGGCGCAAAGCCTTTTTCCATTGCGCGGGTCGTGCAAACCCCTTCTTTATTGCGCGGCGCCTTCCTTTTGCACGGATAGGTGAAAAGCCTTTTACCATTGCATGGGTCACGCAAACCCCTTCTCCATTACTTGGATAGGCATAAAGCTTTCCTTTTACGTGGATAGGCGAAAGGCCTTTTTGCGGGTCGCGAAACCCCTTCCCTATTGCGCGGATAGGCGCCAAGCCTTCCTTTTGTGCGGATAGACGAAAAGCCTTTTTCCATTGCGCGAGTCATACAAACCCCTTCTCCATTGCATGGATAGGTGCCTTCTTTTTATGCGGATTGGCAAAAAGCCTTTTTTCATTGCGCGGGTCGCGCAAACCCCTTCTCCATTGCGCGGATAGGCATAAAGCCTTCCGTTTGCGTGAATAGGCGAAAGCCTTTTTCCATTGTGGGTCGCGCAAACCCCTTCTCCATTGCATGGATAGGTGCAAAGCCTTCCTTTTGCGCAGATAGGAGCCTTCCTTTTATGCGGATAGGTGCAAATCCTTTTTCCATTGCGCGGGTCACGCAAACCCCTTCTCCATTGTGCAGGTTCGTGCAAACCCTCTCCCTTTGTCTCTCTCTCTCTCTCTCTTGTCTTCCTTCCTTCTTGTCCCCCTTCCTTCTTGTCCTCCAACCAAACACAATGAACCCCTCAAATGTGGCATGGGGAGGGGTATTTATAGGCATCCCTCTCTTACATAGTGGTGATCACCACCACTTCTTTCTTCATACAACTTCCACCCTCCTTCCTTACATAGTGGTGTTCACGAGCCTCTTCCTTAAATAGTGGTGATCACCAACCTCTTCCTTAATACAAGGCAATGTCCATCCACTCTTTTTTACCAAGATAACCCTCTTCACTCCTTTTTACCAATATACCCCCATTCACTCATTTTTACCAAAATACCCTTCTTCACTCATTTTTACCAAAATACCACCATTCACTCATTTTTACAAAAATACCCCCTTCACTCATTTTTAACAAAATAACCTTTTCTTCACTCATTTTTACCAAAATAAGGAGTGAACAACCCAGGAAAGGATCCGCAACATAGAATTCTCTGACCCATGCAATGAATATTTTTTGTGCCTCAATAGATGCCCCCTCGATCCTTCTTTG
Organism: Magnolia sinica; assembly: GCF_029962835.1. NCBI lineage: Eukaryota > Viridiplantae > Streptophyta > Magnoliopsida > Magnoliales > Magnoliaceae > Magnolia > Magnolia sinica. Next base: position 43,625,941 of record NC_080577.1, on the reverse strand, counting down.
ATTGATTCATGAAATCAAATGGAGGATCGATCTTCTTCCTACCGAAGAACTGAATGAACTGCAACTGAAGGATGACTGGATGATCATGCTTGACCAGAAGATTGAATGATCACGCTCGAATGGAAGAATGGAACGCTCACGCTCAAACCGAAGACTTGAATGATCGCGCTCTAACAGAAGATTTGAATGATCGTACTCGAACGGAATATTTGAATGCCCCCTACCAGCAGCATTTAGTGGATGCTTCACTAGAGAGAGTAAAATTCTCTTTTCAACAAAACTTACAACTGTAACAGCTGTGACGACTTTATCCCTGAGTATCTTATTTAGAGAACTATCTTTCAATGTTACTACTGCTGCAACGGTATCTTTGATCAACTCAGGCGACTCTTTCTTTGAACTCTGTATTTAGGGGGTTGTTCTTTAATACTGCTCCTGCTGCAACAACTTTTTCGATTGTTTCCTTTATTCATGATCTGCATAACCTAAGCTTTCGAATGATAGTCTTTCCTGTCAAATTAATTGGAATTAGTATCTCAATACATTATAATTTTAGCTTCATAGAGCATTGATAATTTTTTGAAATATATTAAAAACTTCTCTTTTTAGGATGATTGTGATATTCGCAATATAATAATGACTTAATCATTACATCTTTGTGCTTGTCATCATTCTTCACATTGTATTTGTTACTCATTATATCGCGCTTTCGAAGATGTCATTTCTAGCTCCAAAGGTTCAACCGCTGAGTCTTTTGCTAATCCTTTTCTGGTTTGTACTCCTTGGCATTTCTTCATAGACTTTTCCTTGGATCTTTACTAATTCTGAAAAATAGACAAGACTTCTTTCAATTTTCATTTTAATAACTTTTTGAAGGCCATAGAAGTTACTGATGATGATTCTGTTTGTTCCTTGTCTCCATTAGATCCAGTACTTGTAGTCTTGTGATATCATCATTTTTAATTCTCGGCATATGAATTCCTCTGAAAGATCAAGGCATAAATTACTTTAAAGACATAGATCATGCCCCCTTTCCAGGCCAATCTTTTCATAAAGATTTCTTTAGAAGATAATATTTCCAAAGTAAAGCTTACTGATACCCTTGAAGAATGGATAATTTTTTGCTCCTCTTTTAACGAATCCAAAGAATATATCTGAATCTTTAAATTATCTGAGAGAGAATGATGATTCTTCACTAGTTTATTTTCTGCCGTCTTTGAGAATCTTGTGCGATAATATTTCTCTGTCATCACGAAGGTAAGAGACAAAAAGACCTCACGCCTCTTGTTAGCAGAACAAATATATTGTAATTGAAGACTAATGGTTAATCTTGAAGATTTAAACTTTTGAGTAGATAATTGTCAATATTTTGAAGGCATTTGTTGTTGCCGTAATTTGAACCTGATTCAAGAGAAACGCATTTTGCATGTTGTTTATTCAATATTTAAAATTTTCATCAGGTAATTGCATATTTAAGCATATCTAAAGTGAAATATGTATCTACAACATTTTGAATGCTACACATAGTTTATGCTTTTTAAGCAGTAGAGCTAATGTACTTTTGGCTGACCATACTTTGACTGGACAAGACTGAACTTATCATGACTTGATTGGACTGACTTGACTAGTTTAGATTGAACTAGACTGACACTACTGGACTTGACTGGACTGACACTACTTGATTGACACTTACACACAGTTTAGGCTCTTGAGTAGTGGAGCAACACACAGTTTAAGCTCTTGAGTAGTGGAGCCATCGCAGTTTTTTAGACTCTTGAGTAGTGGAGTCGGGTCTCACGTGATGGTCTCTATAACTCTTATGAGTTCGCTGAACTTCTCACAGCTTGGTGAGTTCACAAACCAAGATCCATCAGAGGGGCCTAGTGAAGCTATCGGGGCCGTGAACTCGGTTGGATTTATGCACAGTGTTGGCTGCAGTAACTCTCTAGAGTTCACGGGGTGCACAAGACGACCTTTGGGGTACCAAATCTAGGGCCGCCAGTTCATCAATGAGTAGGTTTAGGCCCTTCCTCATAAGTTACTACTGAAATCAAGCTAAAGATTTGGAGGGTCTTATGTATGGTTGGCCTATCTATGGACATGTCTAAAGAGCGCACACTGCAACCCGCGTTTTCTTCACCTACAAAGTTGGACTCATTCACGGGAGGGCAGTTTCATCCATTCCCTGTGGCGCTATCGGAAAGCTATACAGATAGCATGGGTGTTACGCGTGACTGGCCTTTAAGGACTTTTTGGCCTTTTAGGGCTTTCAGTCGCTGGCTCCGTCTGTTGCCCACATGGGTATGCATATGATGGCCTTCATGGGCTTTTTAGGGCCACTTGCTTCTCATTGCTACCCGAATGGCGATGGTGATAGGCCTTATGTGTAGTTGGCCGTATAGGGCTTGGCTAAACTGCCTTGAATGATAAACTGTTGTCGCTGACATGATAGTTGATCATATAGGCTTTATTGAAGATAACAAATTGATGACTGAAGATAACAAATCAATGATTGATATATCGTCCCTGTTGCTGTTAATGATATTATAAAATTTGGCTCAAACGAAGCTTCAACTTGGTAATAATATCAATTCCGATAAACTTCGATAATAAAATAATCTTCACGTCAGCGATTTGGCGATGGCAATTGTAGTTTTGCTAATCTAATCTAGCAATTATCATCGGTGCTCGACAATAATAATATTAATAATATACTTTAACTTGATATGCTTGGGAGTCTGCCTTTTATTTATGTATGACATAGGCATTCTGAGACTCGGGTTATCTTGGTATTCTGCTTATCTTGCCCCCTTTCGATTTGGAAGTGTTATGCTAATAATCTTCCAAATCAAAACTATAATTTATCTTCAAGGATAACATATTTTGTATGCCTTTATCTGCCCTCTGAATAATTATGTCGTGAATCTTCTGAGTCAAAACGCCATGAAACTTCTTGATCAAAACGCCGTGAATCATCTTGGTATTCGGAGATGATATATTTTACTGAACTGGCAGGTATATTGATGAAAATTTACCCCCATGATGAATATACTTGTCTTGCTTTCTTCTTGTTTGTTCTTTTATAGAGCGAATATTTTTAATCGGGACCATATGTCATTACTGTCTCTTTTATTTCATATGTCCTCTCTATGACAATTTTATTATTGTGGGTCATCTTCGGTAAAAGACCTTTTCTTCTTTGCTTCATTTCATTTGAATACTTTGGCCGTGGTAATTCGATTTTCTCCGTAGCTAGCCATCATAAGGAGTATTTCGTCTTCTTCAAATGTATATTTCATGTAGTCCTTGAATTGTCCGAACTCTTTCTTTACTTTCTTATTTGTAAAATCACCAATGTTCTCTTCATCGAAATATTCAATTCTTTACTTTTGACTATCCTTCGTTTTGTTTTTCTTCCTTTTGCAATATCTGTTGCTTTTCTCTTTAGACTTTGAAATAGCTGAATCATATCAGAGTTGAGCAACTTCACTTTGAATCTTTTCAAATTGACTTGTTTTTCTACTCTGGCAAGTTGTGAACACGATGCCCTTAAGGTTCTCTATTGACTGATGAATTCGTTGATTGATTCTTCTTCTCATTGGCGAGTAGTGCCTAATTTAGTTGAACTAACTTCTCATCTGAAGGCTTTCTTTAAGGAGAAATGTTGTTCATAGTAGTCGCTATTGAAAAATTAGGGATTTCTTCGGTAACATGCTCATCTAATGAAGACTGATTAGCATTCTCTGGCAAGTTTTTTTGTTTTCTATACACTTTGAATGTACTGATATTAAAGGAGAAAGTGAAAACTGCATTGCTGATGTTGTCGAGGAGGATGAACTGAGTGAGTGAGGTAAAACCGTGCCTCGTAACATTTCACATGATCGACCTGTTATCCATACTTGGCGGATTGAACCTTTTAATTTTTTTAGATGTTGCTATCATCCGTTCTTCATCATCTTGCTGTGCTACAGTTGAAGCAAAAACTATTCCGAATATTACTTGATATTGTCTGTCCTTGATCGCAACTAATTTGATCTTCTCTGATGCTTTCTGGTGGAAATCCGTTGGATGCAAAGTAGACAACCATGTTAGTCAGGAGAAAGGTCGTCGCGGTATAGATGTCATTCAGAATAGAGTGTGAGTTATTTTATTTAAATAAAATTGTACTTTATTTTTAGAGATGAAGGGGAGGATGTTCCTACTGAGAGTCACCATTTTGGCGTTTATACAGACGCCAAAAAGTGATAAATGTTCTCTGAATATTTTCTAAGTTATCATTGTAAAGTATCCCTAGCAGAGTCACCATTTTGTTTCCTTGTTGAAACAAAATTTTGATTTGGGGAATTTATTCAATGATAAACAAAGAAATAATGAGAGACAATGATCACAAGATATCTATTCATTCTCAGTTCATTTACATCCTCGGATTCCATTGATTATGAAAACAGAGTACAATCAATGCAACACAGTGAATGAAATAGAAGGCAGTTTGGTGGCGATTTTAGCAGCATTTTGTTGCTTTTGATATTCATCACAAAGGCAGATGGGTTGTGCGGACTCGAAGAGACTTGATTTGGTCGTATGATAGGGTCGGATCATCCTTCCATTCATTCTCCCAGTCGTACGGACTGATTTTTCTTTCTTTTGGAATTCTCTTTCTGTACTTCGCATTTCCTTCATTTTCCTCTGAAGGTGGAGCGCACAACCCTTGTAATGTGGAGCGCATGACCCTTGAAATGTGGAGCACACAAAATGTGGAGCGCACAATCCTTAAAATGTGGAGCAAACATCCCTTGAAATGTGGATGTTCGAACATCCCTTGAAATGTGAAGCGAACATCCCTTGCTTTGGACATGCTCCCATGAGAAATGGCATGAGAGGCTTGCATTTGGACATAGGAGAGCAAGAAGAGGTGCATGGGGAAGTCTTCAAGATAATAAAAGCCTTGTCTCAGGACAAGCTTCTACATGGAATGGCGCATGGAGTAGTCTTCAAGACAACAAAAGCTTTGTCTCAAGACAAGCTTCCACATGGAATGACGCATGGAGTAGTCTTTAGGACAACAAAAGCCTAGTGTGTGGACAATCTCCACACCAAGTGGCACACGGGATTTATTTACAGGAATGGTTGCGCAGACTCGCGCAAAAGGTTTTTGCAGAATTGGTTGCGCGGGTTCGCGCAAAGGACTTCCTTAGGACATGAAAAGCCTATCTTCAGGACAAAGAGAGAGAAGCGGTGCAAAGGGATTTCTCTCCTATTTCCATTGCACGGATAAGCGTAAAGCCTTTTTCCATTGTGTGGGTCACGCAAATCCCTTCTCCATTGCGTGGATAGGCACAAAGCCTTCCTTTTGCGCGGATAGGCGAAAAACTTTTTTCCATTGTGCGGGTCACGCAAACTCCTTCTCCATTGTGTGGATAGGCACAAAGCCTTCCTTTTGCGTGGATAGGCGCCTTCCTTTTACGCGGATAGGCGAAAAGCTTTTTTCCATTGCGCGAGTCGCGCAAACTCCTTCTTCATTGTGCAGATAGGCGCAAAGCCTTCCTTTTGCTTGGATAGGCACCTTCTTTTTGCGCAGATAGGTGAAAAGCCTTTTTCCATTATGCGGGTCATGCAAACCCCTTTCTCCTTTTACGCAGATAGGCGCAAAGCCTTTTTCCGTAAACCCCTTCTCCATTGCGTGGGTTCGCATAAACCCTCTCCCTTTTTCTCTCTCTTGTTTTCCTTCCTTCTTGTCCCCCTTCCTTCTTGTCTTCTAACCAACCACAATGAACCCCTCAAATGTGGCACTTGGAGGGGTATATATAGGCATCCCTCTCTTACATAGTGGTGATCACCACTACTTCTTTCTTTCTACAACTTCCACCCTCCTTTCTTACATAGTGGTGTTCACCAGGCTCTTCCTTAAATAGTGGTGATCACTAACCTCTTCCTTAATACAAGGTAATGTCCATCCACTCCTTTTTACCAAGATAACCCTCTTCACTCCTTTTTACCAAAATACCCCCATTCACTCATTTTTACCAAAATACTCTTCTTCACTCATTTTTACCAAAATACCCCCATTCACTCATTTTTACCAAAATGCCCTTCTTCACTCATTTTTACTAAAATACCCTTCTTCACTCATTTTTACCAAAATAAGGAGTGAACAACCTTGGAAAGGATCCACACCATGGAATTCTTTGACCCATGCAATGGCCATGCAATGAATATTTTTTGTACGTCAATAGATGCAACACTCAATGTTTGTGCAACATTTGGTTGGCGCGGAGCGCATTCCCGGAACTCCATTCCGAGTCCATGTTACACAAATTTATGGTTAAAGACCGTTTTTTGACTCATTCATTTTTTCAGTTAATGTTGGAATAGGAATGCCTTCATCATTCACTTGGACATTCAACAAACCAGAAATTAAGTGACGATCTACTTTATATGATCCTTCTCTAAACATTACAGTGAAGGTCAAATCTTCAATAGAAACATTACCTATACAAGCATACATTCCTTGTGCAATGGAGCGGTATGCTGGTCCACCCCAATTCAAAATGTTGTTCCATACTATAGCTAAAAGGAGGGGAATAATGTGAAATGGTGCAAGGTGGTTGGCATTTACGGTACACTCAACAATGATGTTGCGGTGACGAATATCCTGCACATATTTAGGTCCTCTTCGGGTGGTCAAAGAGTACACACATGTGTGGAACGGGAAGAAGATGCTCTAGTAGGTTTCTTCTTCGTTCTACCTTCCATTGCAAGGATCAACAAGAAAATGCAAGAAAGGAATCAAGGGTTTTAAACCTAACAAAATTTTCTCAAATACACCAAGGAAATCACAAGGAAATTTGAAATAAAAGTAAGAATGAAGCAATATGAGACTTAAGGGACCCAAATCTGAAAGGAAATTGAAAAGATGCACTTACCAAACACTAATCGAAGGTGGGTTTGACTGGCCGACGAAGAGGCAAGTGAGGAAGATGAGAGAAATGAAGAAAAGAGGTTTTCAACACCCTTAAAGGCCTTCCAACTGTGCACCTCGACTGGTCGAGTACATACTCGACCCGTCGAGCCACGATTGGTCGAGTACATACTCGACCTGTCGAGCTATGATTGGTCGAGTATGTACTCGACCGGTCGTGCAAGCACAAAAATGCACAATTTATCATATTTTTTTTAAAAAAAATAAATAATTTGCATAAAAAAATATAAAAATAAAATATACAAATATGATAAACTCAGTTTGAATTACACATACCAATATCCATTTTTAATTTAGAAAACCTATTTCTGTTAAGTGGTTTAGTGAATATGTCTGCAAGTTGATTTTCAGTTTGAATATAATCTAATGAAATAATTTTATCGTACACTAATTCCCAAATTTAATGATATCTAATGTCAATATGTTTGGTATGGGAATGCTGGATGGGATTCTTAGAAATATTAATTGCGCTAGAACTATCACAATACAGAATCATAGTATCTTGCGTAATCTCATAGTCATTTAACATTCTTTTCATCCACACCAGCTGGGTACAAGCATTTTCGGCTGCAATATATTCAGCCTCAGCTGTGGATAGCCATACGGAACTTTGTTTCTTGCTATGCCATAAAACTAAATAGTTCTCGACATAAAAACATCCATCGCTGGTAGACTTTCTATCATCTATATTCTCAGCCCAGTCAGCATCCGTAGATCTAGCTAATTGAACATTAGTATCATGTGGATGCCATAGGCCTATATTAGCCGAACTTATGACATAAATAATAATTCGCTTGACAACAATAAGGTGCAATTCCTGAGGATATAATGGATATCTAGCATAGATGCCTACACTGAATGCTATATCAGGTCGGCTCACACTTAAATATAATAAACTACCAATCATATTGTGATATAAATGAGGATCTACACTTTTACCTATTACATCCTTAAAAAGCTTAAGAGTTGTACTCATAGGAGTATCGAAGTTTTTGCCATTCTCAAATTCAAATTTCTTCACTAGATTTAGAGCATACTTAGTTTAAGAAATAAAATTACCGTCGTCAAGTTGTTTAACTTATAAACCTAGAAAGTAATTCAATTCTCCCACCATGCTCATTTCGAACTTAGATTTCATCAACTCTGCAAACTCAATAGATAGGTTAGAACATATAGAACTATAGATAATATCATCAATGTAGATCTGTACTATAAGTATGTGTTCATTATGCTTCTTAACAAAAAGAGTTTTATCAACACTCCCCATAACAAAATTATGACTCAGTAAAAACTTAGTCGATTTCTCATACCATGCCCTAGGAGTTTGTTTTAAACTATAAAGTGCCTTTTTAAGGCGATACACATGATTAGAATATTTAGGGTCCTTAAGACCCTTAAGTTGTTCAACGTACACTTCTTTATGTAGATCACCATTTAAGAAAGAACTTTTCATATCCATTTCATAGATTTTAAACTTTTTAAAACATGCAATGGATATGAACAATCTGATGGATTCAAGACAAGCTACTGGAGTGAAAGTTTCATCATAGTCAATTCCTTCTATCTGAGTGTACCCTTGTACAACCAGCTAGCCTTATTTCTTATTATGTTTCCTAATTCATCATATTTATTTTTAAAAATCCACTTGGTTCCTATATTATGTTTATGAGATGGTCTTCGAACTAAGTACCATACATCATTTCTAATAAATTGATTTAGTTCATCTTACATGGTAACTATCAATTTTCATCAGTGAGTGCCTCTTTTACATTGGCTGGTTCAATTTGGGAAGTAAAACATGCATAATTGCATATGTTTTCAAGTTGTCTTCGAGTACGTACACCAGTGAGAGGATTGCTTAAGATTTGATCAGTAGGATGATCTTTGACTGATCGTAGTTCAGAATTGGTTTGACAAGATGAGGAGTCAGTTTTATCAAATGTATTGACTTCATCATCTTCTGAACTTGATATTGGAGTGTTCCGGTGATCATCAATAACCACATTTATAAACTCTTGAATGATACCAGTTCTCTTTTTGAGAACACGGTATGCCCGACTATTCAAGGCATAACATAGGAAAATTCCATCGTCAATTTTAGTGTCGAACTTCCCTAAATTTTCTTGGTCTTGTAAAATATGACTTCAAAAAATATGAAAGTATTTTACAGTGGGTTTCTTATTAAACCATAATTCATAAGCCGTTTTATCTTTTGATTTTCTGATATAAACACGATTTATTATATAGCATGCAATATTAACAGCTTTGGCCCATAAATTCTTAGACAATTTCATACTATTTAACATTACATTGGCCATCTCTTGTAGCACTCTATTCTTCCTTTCAACAACCCCATTTTATTAAGGCGTCTTAGAGGCAGAAAACATGTGCGATATACCATGATCGCTATAGAACTTCTCAAAATTGCTATTTTCGAATTCCGATCCATGATCACTTCGGATCTTAATTACATTCATTTCTTTTTCTGTTTGAATACGCTTAAGAATTCTTTTGACTTCATCAAGAGTTTCAGATTTTTCTCTTATGAATGCAACCCAAGTAAATCTGGTAAAATCATCAACAATTAACAAGAAGTACTTTTTACCACCTCTACTCTCCGTTCTGGTTGGTCCTACTAGATCCATGTGGAGGAGTTCAAGAGATTTGGATGTGGCGGTGGAGTTCACTTTCTTGTGACTACTCCTTGTTTGTTTTCCAATTTGACATGCGCCACATATTTTATCTATTTTCTTCAATTTGGGTAGACCCCTAATTAGATTAGCTTTACTCAATCTATACAAATTCTGGTAGTTTACATGTTCAAGGCACTTGTGTAATAATTCACTATCATTGGTTTGGACCATATAACAAGATACTTTAGATGAGCAAGATTCACTTACGATATAGCAATTCTCAGACGTCCTATGACCATTTAATATCACACAACCTTTCTCATTTGAGATTTCGCATCCTTGATTAGTGAATTTTACATTGTGCTTATTATTGTAGAATTGAGATATGCTTAAAAGATTGTGCTTAAGACCCTTTACAAATAGAACATTTTCAAAAGGAGGAAGATTAGAGATATGTTCTGTACATTGGCTAATTATCTTATAGTTGCTTCCATCACCAAAAGTGATTGAACCATTAGTCATTTCTTTGTAATTGGTGAACAAATCTCTGTCACCTGTCATGTATATTGAGCAATCACTATCTAGGTACCACTTTGATTGACTCGAAGCCTTGAAGGCGGTGTGCGCAACCAAACAAGTAACCTTAGGAACCCATTTCATCGTAGTTTTGGGTTTTGGAACACTGTTGGTTTTTCTTCGCTTATAATTATTATTAACCTTAACATTAGAGTTAGATTTGAGAAGCTCCATGAGTAAGTCCACAATTTTTTCAGCTAAAGGATTACAAAATTATTTTCTAAAGCTGATATTATTATAATTGACTTTAGGTGCTTGAAAAGTCTTTATATTTCTAGAGTTGTTTTGATTCTTTTGTTTCAAGTCCTTTCCTTTTGAGTTAGAGGATTCTCCTTTGACAAACATTGGAGAAGTACTCTTATTTTTATGAGGCATGTATTTATCATAGCGTAGACTCGATCGATCTCCACATGTTCTAGATGCGGTTAATAACTTTTTAAGTTTAGGGTCTCCTTGGGCATATCTCCATGTATCCTTTGAATTCAAGAGGGAAGATATTTCATTTTTTAGTTTCTCATTCTCTAATCTTAATTTTTCAAGTTATGATGTTTTGAAATCCAAATTACATTTTGCTTTTTCTAAATAATCAGAAATATGAGACTTTTCTAAAATTGCATTTTCAAAATCCTCTTTTAATTTCAGAAATTTCTCTTTTTTAAGTTTAAGTTTGATAACAATCTTACAACTCTCCCTGTATAACGCATTATAGGCATCTTGAAGATCATCTTCGTTATCATTTTCAAGGTCACTCCTTAGATTTTCATCATTGGTTGAATCACAACTATCTGGGGAAGTGACTCTGGCTAGAGTCATTAAAGCCTTGACTTCATTTGAAGTTTCGGGTTCTGATTCATCCGACTCAAAAGAAACTTCTAAACTGGATGATTCATCCCATGTGGCTAACATGCCTTTACATTTTGGCTTGTCCTTCTTTGGACACTTATTTGCTAAATGCCTGTATTCATGGCAGTTTAAACATTGGCTATCTTTTAGAGATATCCATGTTTTAGAATTAACCTTTTTCTTCTTAGAGGGCTTTTGAAAATTAACTCTCTTTTTTACTTTAAAACATTTTATACAAAAAAAATTCACAAGAAAAGTCACATCATCCTCTCAGTTTTCACAATTAGAATTAGCATTACTATCATGTGAAGTTGATTTGGTTGATTTAAGAGCAATAAACTTACCATTTGGAGCTTTGAAATTTAATTCGTATGTTTGAAGAGAACCAACAAGTTCCTCAACCTTCATCTTATCTATGTCTCTAAGTTCCTGAATGGCAGTAACCTTCGAATTGAATCTCTTAGGAAGTGATCACAGAATTTTTGCATAAACTTTGCTTTCTGGGATGCTATCTCCAAGACCCCATGTAAGACCCCATCCATTCTGTACTACTTTCTATGCCTATGTGCATGGTGATCGACACCCTTAGCCAAACTTAGACTAGCCATGCATAGTGCACACCTGACTGACCAGAACCCCAAGGCTTCAAAACTGATTTCATATCTACCGCCCCATCACTGCGATCATGTTAGTACCACCCGTGCGTCTGTACGACGCTTCGTTAGTGAGATACGCCGCGAAGAATTGTTGGTGTATCATGTACGCATGTTGCCATATATTCCATTCCACATATGTGCACAACACATGCCATGCACACATGCACATGCCATACATGGGTGAGAGAATCTCTACCCATGTGTGTGATGTCACCCACCCATGCCATCCCTCTCTCATGTGCTCCTCAAAGTCAACTTCTCTCCATACCATACCCTATACATGACATCATCACACCATGCCATCCCATGCACCTTTAATTCACCATTAATTCTTAATCATGCACAATTTCCCATAATCCTAGCTTAAGCTAACATTAATCATATTGACCTAACCTAACCACATTTTTATCCATTTCTCTACAAGTAGTCCTCCATCCCTTAGCATTTTCACAATTTTCTACAATAAGGAGAGAGAGAGAGAGAGAGAGAGAGAGAGAGAGAGAGAGAGAGGAGTGATCTTGGTGGGCCATCAACTCCATCAATCCCATCCCTTCCATCCATCTCAACCATCCATCTAGTCCATCAAGGTGAGTACACCCCCTCCACTCTTATGGTTTGTTTTCTTTTTGATTATTTGGATGATTAATAGTGGTGATGATTTGATGATAAAGATGTGATCAATGGTGTGGATGCATAGGTGAATACATATAAAAAGATGATTAATAGTGGTGATGATATGATGATAATGATGTGATTAATGGTGTGGGTGCATAGGAGGATTCATACAATAATAATAATAATAATAAAATTGTTATAGACTTCATGTGGGACTCATTGATGGTGGCCCCCACAAGAATGTTTGTATGCCATCCAAACTGTCCATGTATGGGGCCAAACTCACATACACATATCTCACACACCACACAAAAATTTAGAAATAAAAAAAATAAATATATAGATAAATAAATAAATAAATGATATATATATATATGGAGAGTGGAACACTGTTGCTGCTAGCGTCCAGAGGACGCTACAGCAAGCAATGTCCAGGCTGCTTAATAGAGGCAGGGGGCTGTGGGCCCACAACACCCCCCTATGGCGTATGTATCTGATCCACACCGTCCATCCTATTTTCTAGATCATTTTAAGTGTTAAGCCAAAAAATGAAGCCAACCCAAATCTCTGGTAAGCCACACCATTAAAAATCATTTTAATAGTGATATTTACTATCAAAACTGTTAGGGTCCACTGTGATGTTTCTATACACCGAAACATATTGAATATTAGACTTGTTGGACCTATCACGAGCTTGGGAATCCAATTGATAGATTAGATCATCCTGATGTGGGCCCCACTTATGAAAAACTATTAAAAAAATAAAAAAACAGCTGACGTTGTTGCTGCTAGCGTCCAGAGGATGCTGCAGCAAGCAGTGTCCCATTGCTTGGAATGTAGGCAGGGACAATGGGCCCCACCACAGGTCGCATCGTGATGTATGTCGAGCATCTACACCATGCATTTGATGTGCTCCCTCTAGATAATGGATCTCCCCAAAAATCAGCCGCACACGAAACTCAGGTGGCCCACACCATCAAAAATCATGTGAAGACATGCCTAAAACATATAAGGTCACTTGCTGGGACCCACCTGAAATTTGGATGCATCTGAGACTTGGATTGACCCCTCAACCAAGTGGGACACACATAATGGATGGGTTGGATTCGTGAACCATGTCTCGGTGGCCCAACAAATGATTATGAATGTTTTAATGGAGGATAACCCTCTCAACCTTTGTGTGTGGTGTGGCCCACAAGAGCCACAGATTAACTTGATTTTAAGCCCCAGGCCCCACCATAATGTATGTGCTAAATCTACACCGTTCATCCATCTTACCAGCCCCATCCATTGTACGGTATAAAAAATCAGGCCCATTAGAAGCTCATGCAGGCCATGCCACTTGAACAGTGGAAATTGTACTCAAAACACTCGGATTTTCCTAAGGCCCACCTTGGTGATGAAAAGTATATCTGGGTCATCCATCTGCTACTTCAGACCATTTTAAGACATGAGTAAAAGAATGAGGCAGATCCATGCCTTAGGTGGACCACACTATAAGAAATAGTGGGAATAAAAAATCCCTACCATTAAATCCCTTAAGTTCTACCATGATGTGTAACTGCCACCAAAGTTGGGTCTATCATTGGACAGCAGAGCCAACTCTTTACATGTATTTTATATCTAGGTCGTCCATCATTTAGACCATCCATGTGTTGTGGGCCCCACCCGACATATGTACCTTATAGCCATGCCATTCATCTAGTGGGTGGTATCAACTATGATGTTGTTTGTTGTACAAACTGTTCATGGGGTGGCCCCCACCATGTCAATGGGACCCACAATTATGCAAAATATAATAATAATAATAATAATAATAATAAGTAAAGGGAATTGCATGCTTACCAATGAAAACTTCCCTAGACATAACGTGATGCATGTGGAGCCCACCTAGGTGCATGTGTTGTATACCCACACCGCCTATATTTTCTAGTCACTTGGGAAGTGGGCCCACCTCCTGCCCATGGACATAAGATGAAGTAGAACTCAATTTTAGGTGGGCCACGCTGCAAGTAGAAACAGTGGTAACAACCATTGGAAATTCTCAGGCTCTAGTGTGCCCCCTATATGCTGGGATGCTTCCTTGACCATGGACTCCACCTTGTAGTATGATGTAAATCCATGCCATTCATTGGTTTATCCTTATCATTTTAGGGTATGGTCCCATAGACTAGTCAGATCCAAATCTCATGCCACGGGAACAATATTGATACCTTGTCCACCGTTAAATATTTCTTGAAGCTGTAGTAATATTTGTGAGAAATCTATCCACCTATCCTTTTCATCTGATCGTGGGCCACATAATATACATGTTTTACCAGCCATTCATCTATTTTGTTAGATCATTTTAAAGTGTGGGGCTGCCTATATATCTACTATAATCTAAGTCGTTTTCATGGTACCCATTATAATGGTTATTCCTCATTTAAACCATCAGTTGGTAGAAATCATGTGGATCACTACACCATAGGAATTTGGGATTTTGGGTGGCCCAACTAGTCCTGTGAATTGGTGGAAGTTGTGTGGGCCACCACACCATATGAGTACGTGATTTTTATACCCCACCTAACTGTATGAAATTAGGGCAATTGTGTGACTACTTATCTAAGTAGATTTATGATTGTTGTGGCCCTTAATCATATGATCACTGATAGGATGAATGGTGGTTAGATTTAGCAAAATGGTGTTGAATATGTAGCTCATAAATCTTGTAATCATGCATGATGTGGATAGCTGTAAATCATGTGGGTATGTGGGGAATGTGTGGCCCAACCATATGATCATGTAGTGCTTAGGTGACTGCTAAAGTATGTGAGATTGTGGTACTGGCCACTTGACTATGTGAAAGTTTAGTAAATCGATTGCCCCATTATGCGAGCTATGGTATAGTAAATAATAATAATAATAATAAGTAACCATCTCACCTTAAGTCCCTTATTATGACTAGTAGAGTGACATTTGTGTGGCCTCTCAACCATATGGACTTCTGATAACGGAGTGACCATAAGATCATGTGGGCATATGAGAATTGTGTGACTCGTGGACTATGCTGATGGTATAACCTCTTCGGTATGTGAACTTAGGATGTGTGTCAGATTGATTATGGACCCTACCTTGATATAAATATTGCATATTTCACCATTTATCCATTAGGCTAGCTAATTTTAGAACAAAATGACCTAGATCCAATTCCTAAATAAGTCAGAAGATATGAAATAGTGTTAATTGAATAAATAACTTCCGAACACTTGTGAACCCACTCAATGTACATATTTTATCCACACTGTTCAATTGTTTTGCCAACGAAATAGTTCGATCATGGAGCGCACTGACGTGTGCCTTGTGCATCTGAACTGTTCTTCCTTGAACTACCTTAATGTATGTGAGTTACCTATATTATCTACTTGTTGGGACCCACCGTAGTGTTTGTGTGTGGACCCATCTGCTTGTAGTACCACTTGGAAGTAGGACTTACTATGTTGTATGAGACAAACCCACGTCATCCAATCATGACTAACTCTTATGTGTATATTATATACCCAAGTTGTTCAACTTAGGGCTCCCTGTATCTTATGAGGTTTACTTGTGCCTTCCAAACCATTGTAGAACTAATATGATAATTATTTACAAATCTAACCTGCTAATAGCCCACTTGAAGGTGAAACCCTCTACATTATATGAGTTTCACCAACACCATCCATCCTGTGGCTCATTTACTATATGTTATATCCATGCCTTTCATCGTATAACCACTTGGTGCATGTACTTTGCGTCACCGCCACTCATTAACCATAAGGCCTAGTTAGGGTATAACCATGTAGTGCCAACAGAAGAAAATGATGTTGGGCCAAAGCCACTAACGGAATATCTATCTTGTGAAGGATAAGGTGTGATTCTGAATATAATTAATGCTCGTGATCATGATAGCTATAAATGATATTAGTAATGTTAGTGATTATGATTAATAGAAGTATGTGATTTAATATCTTAATTAATGTTGTTCCACTTCTTAGCACACTAAATTCATCTACTTAACCATGTTGATGTTGATCATACTCCTGCACCATAGAATGATGGTATGTGTAAGTGTACTTCAATACATTTGTTCATGTATAAGAAATGTCTTCTTCAATTTAGTCACATGACCATGGATTGATAGAGTTGATAGTGGCACATGATGATTATATGTTATTTTTGGCTTAAAGGTTAAGCAGACCTTAAACTCATGGCATTATATGCATACCACATGCACTTGAACGTATGCCTTATGATAATTGCTTGAATTCTTGCATAATCATGACATACATGATGATCAAAATACCACAGTCATGCTGTATAACATGAGTTGGATCTTGACGATGAAATGTACATCTATGATGATGACTTGGGTTATCCCTAAAAATGAACGGGACACCGGAAGTGTGGAAATAGTAGGAGATGATGTGCCCCTTGGGTTGAAAGTCCCTAAACCCCGATGCTAGCTAGGGATACCTCACCGTCGGTCTGAGTGGATACATGGGTCATGGATTTGACTCCCACTGATGAGGTCGGGTTGAGAAGAGGTGGGTCCAACCTCCTTAAGGGCTGAGGTGCAAACAGGGACTAGTCTAACTCGCTGGCGAGGAGAAGCACGAATGAGGTTCACTACTAGCATGTCCGGTGGAAGTCCACCGCAGGGCGGGTATGCGAGGCCGATTGCTGGTGTCTGGTGCATGGGCGTCGACCACGGTATTTCCCGAGATATACAGTTATGATATGGCATGACAATATGATGATGATGATGTGATTACGGATGCATGTAATATAGTTATGGGTGTGGTATAAGACAAATGAAAATATGACTTGGTGATGCTGGTATCATTGACTCGGAGTGTTCCTATGTTGCATATGCATCGTATTGGCATTGACATCATACCTTACATAATACACGCCTTTCACCATACATGATTTCTTCGTGGCATATTTATCTTGGTTGCATGTAGGACACACTACACACATGAGTGTACTCACTCGGCTTTTTGCCTAAGCTTCCTATTTCTCATTTTTTTAGGGCTGGAATAGCTTGGAAGACTTCGCTTTCTTGATGCATTGCATCTATTTTTTGATTTGGCAATATTGACGTTGTGTACCTTTTGGAAAGCATTGTACTTGTAACCATCAGGATTTATAATGGAGAGTGTTGCTTGGTATTTTGATCATGGATCTTCATGCTCAGGTATTATTATATGTATATGTATGTGTGTATGTGTATGTTTGTATATTTAGTCAAAAATCTTCCTTGTGGTGAGCCGAACTCGGGACTCGGTGTATGGAAGTCGAGTACTGTATTCGGGGCATCATGGAAGCTGTCCGTCCCCGGATTTGGGGCATGACACCCCACATAGAGTTCACTATGTCATTTAGTTTCGTATAGAAGTCCATGAATGTCTCATTTTCTTCCATATAAATTTCCTTAAACTTAGTTGTGAGGATCTGAACTTTAGACTTTTTTACAATATATGTACCCTTGTGTGTCATTTTAAGAGTGTCCCAGGCTTGTTTAGCAGTATCACAAGATATAATTCTTTTGAATTTATTAGGTGATAGTGCACAAGTGATTGCATTTAAAGCCTTAGCATTAGCACTACTCTCATTTTTTTGAAGAGTAGTCCACATATAATATGGTGTTTCTCTCATGGACTTGGTTCCATCACTGCTTAGAACTTTAAACATTGGTGGAGTCCATCTAGTTACTGTGGCTTGCTACATGCTTTCATCAATGGACCTTAAAAAGATCCTCATTCGGACTTTCCAATATGCATATTCGGAGCCATCAAACAGTGGTGGCCTAGTAATAGATAGGCTCTCAAAATTTGACATCCTGAAAGCTCTAGATTGATAAACTCAGGAAATAAATCCAAATATATGGGCCACTTAGCTCTGATACCACTTAAAAGTTTGAGCTCTCAGTCTTGGGGGGAGGGGGGAATAGGACTATGCCAAATAAAAATTAAAAGTGAAATACAAATGCAGATAGCAGAAATAAATATGCACTATTCTTGAGAGGTTGATACAAACTTTGTTCAAATGACAACCTTACACCAAAAACCGAAGTTTATGGTAGGACAACATGATGTCTTGAACTTAGTTAGGATAAAAAACTCAAACTAATACCAAAGGCAAATAAAATAAATCAAGCTATTACAACATTCACTACATGTATATGAAAGTAAATTACAGCATTCATCACATCACACACATGACCATTATCATCATCATCATCCAAAATCTGAGAATTATAGTGGTTCGGTGTGTACACCAATTATTCTCAAACAGCCACACCTACTCTACTCCCAATATCCATAACCCGCGGGATATCGGCTTTCACTATGAAAGAAGGTTTTCCAAGGTTCACCTTAAAACCTTTACAATTATGTTTTCAATGGGATCTCACAATTAAAAACCCCACACACTAAGATTTCCTGGATATCTTAGTCAAAAAAGAAAGAAAGATCTTCTGTCAATCTTATGAAACATAATATAATAAACAAAATATACTTATCTGAAGATTCTTCTTCTTCATTGTAGCCCGGTATAACCACTTCTTTGTAGACGTAAATGTTCAATGTTCAATCTCACAAATGAAAGGGTTCTAAGTCTAAATGAATTTTAATTTAAAATCAACCTTGGGCTAACTTGATTCAATTTCTTGGATATCAAAAGGGTAAAGTAAAATTCTCTTTCTGATAAATAGAATTGAATAACAAGAGATCAAGAAATTCAAAATAAAAAAGCTATAAAAGAATCTTAAATTACCGAGCAATAGCTTTACAATAGCAGGGACTTAATTCTCAAAGATGAGGGTTGAATTAGCTTGGAATGAATATCAAATGCTGAGAAAAGTCCTCTATTTATAGGATGAAATTCGGTTCCCTCGACTGGTCTAAGGTCTGCCTCGACTAGTCCTGGCAGTAACCAATTTTTAAAATTTCTAGCGCAATCAGATAAACCCGTCACTCGACTGGTTGAGTGGGGCTTAAATAGCTTGCTGGACTTTGAGTCGAGCCAGTCTCCATGACCGGTTGAAGAACCACCAGAGTTATCTGAAAATTTGAGTTAATTTCTAGACAGGTCAAGAAAAACCCTGGATTGGTCGAGCTAGTGGCTGGATTAGTCGAACCATGACTAGGATTAGTCGAAGCAAGGTCCAAATAGAGTACCATGACCCAAATTCTATATGAAATATATATGACCTATCCCTAAGATCTTTTTAGGGTCATGTATACCTTAAATGTGAGCATTGAACTTGTCAATATGATCACTTCGGTAGATAGTATACTTGAGGTACTTTGAAGCTTTATCTTGTACACTTTGAAGCTTGAAACTTGTGTACTTGATCTTGAGCTTGTAAACTTGAACTTGAGCTTGTGTACTTGATCATGAACTTGATCATGTAATGCACTTGGACTTGAACTAGTATTTGAAGTCGCACTTGCACTCGGTCTTGTGTATGAACTTTATTTTGTATTTGCAATTGAACATGCACTTTGCTTTGAAGTAGTAGTAGCACTTTTATGTTGATGTAAATGACTTGAAACTCATCTTCGAATGAAGGTGAACTTTCCATCTATTGAACTTGAAGGTGAACTTTCCATCTATCAAACAAGTCAATCACTTTCAAGTGGTTTGTCACTACAAAATTTGACAACACAGGGTGCTAGATTTGAAACATAGCACTTACACACACCATCATTAGGATCTCCAATGATTTGATTGATGGGATGATCCTTAATGAAAGGTAGATTGTTGGACGGTTGAGGTTCATGAGATGAGGTGGATTTGTTATCTGATTTACCTATTATGCATGAGTCCACTTCATCCTTAATGTCAATTTAAGGACTATTTTCATCATGTGGTTGGTCATCAACAACCACATTAACGGATTCTTGAATGGTTAGTGTCCTCAAATTGTATACTCTATAAGCACAACTGTTAGTAGAATATCCTAGAAAAATACCTTCGTCGCTTTTTGAGTTAAACTTGCCTAGATGTTCTCTGTCTTTAAGAATATAACATTTACTACCAAAGACACGAAAATATTTTACACTAGGTTGGTTGCCACTCCATAGTTCATATGGAGTCTAAGATATACCCTATTGATTATGTAGCAGGCGGTATTGACAGCTTCGGCCCAAAAACTTTTAGCCATGTTTTTACTATGGAACATAACTGAGCCCATTTCCTACAATACTTGATTTTTTTCTTTCCACCACTCCATTCTATTGAGATGTTTTTGGAGTTGAGAATTCATGTCTGATTCCATATTTGTCACAATATATTTCAAATTGATCATTCTCAAACTCCCCACCATGATCACTCCTAATAGGACTTTTACAATATCCCTTTTCATTTTGAAGTCATTTTGCCATCTTCTGAAATTCATCAAAAGCATTGGATTTTTCTCGAAGAAAAGCTATCCAAATAAATCTGGTATAATCATCCACTACTACCAAAAAATATTTCTTTTTCCCATGGCTCTCAACTTTGTTAGGTCCCACTAGATCCATGTGCAATAGGTCAAGTGGTTGGAAGTTACTACGGTGGTTATCTTTTTGTGTCCAACCTTTATCTATTTGCCTTTAAGACAATCAGTGCTCACAATCTTCTCCTTATTTCTGATCTTAGGAAGTCCTCGCACCAAGTTTTTTGAGCTTAACTTTGCCAAATTCTGGTAGTGGACATGCCCAAGTCTTTGATGCCATAGCTTGGATTCATTGTTTAGGGCCATGTGGCATTTTGTGGATGGGACACTTTCTCCACTGCTCTTAATTACATAGCAGCTGTCACTTATGTGAAGACCTTTCATGACAAGTTTGCCTATACAATCTAAGATCTTGCACACATTTTTGGAGAAAGTCACAGAATGTTCTTTGTCACAAATTTGGGAAATGCTTAGGAGACTATGTTTTAGTCCCTCTATGCAAAGAACATCTTTAACTTGGGCAAGCTAGGCCCAACTACTATCCCTCATCCAACAATCTTGGCTGAGCTCCCATCACCAAAAGTGTCTGACCCATCGTCAACTTCTGAATACTCACAAAAATGGGTCCGATCACCTGTCATATGTCTAAAGCATCCACTATCAAGATACCACTTAGAACTACTGCCTACCTTAAGTGCAGTGTAAATTATAAGGCAATTGTTCCTGTTCTTTACAACCCACTTGGTGGCAGTTTTCTTGAGAGATGTCATTTTATCTTCATTTGGGAGTTGTTTAGATTTGTTAGGCAATTGTACCAGATTTCCTTGATTCATCAATTCCTTAGTTTTTCGATTCAGTTGATCCACTTGATTTATCAGCTCCACCATCCTTTCAGTCATTTTGGGTGGAGTAGGGTATTTTCTACCTTCATTTGATGTATGTTTTGAAGGACTTCTAGTTTTTTGAGCTAATCTTCCTGCTGATTTAGATTTTCCTATATGATTTAGCCTGAAAGTGAGA
This sequence comes from Magnolia sinica, assembly GCF_029962835.1. Lineage (NCBI taxonomy): Eukaryota > Viridiplantae > Streptophyta > Magnoliopsida > Magnoliales > Magnoliaceae > Magnolia > Magnolia sinica. The sequence goes on along the minus strand of NC_080577.1, from coordinate 43,604,158 downwards.
TAAGACCTACTGGATGCAAGACACTCAAACTTGTAGTGTCCCAAGTCTCTACAAGAGTGATAGATTGGAGTGGTTTTTATGTTGCTCCCAGATGCAACAGTTTCCTTAATCACAGGTGGTGCAGAGACAGGGCTTGACTTTCTAGATTCATAACCTAAACCTCTATTGTCTTTATGGCTTCTTCCCATTTCCAGCAATTTATCCAGTTTTTCACTACTTTCTAAAAATTTGTAAGTTTAACAGACCGTTTAGACTTTTCTAAATCGAATCTAGTTTGTGGTTTTCATTTTTGAGTTCTTCATTTTCTGATTTTAAAAGTTTGATCTGTTTATTTAGTTTTTGACTTTCAGATTCAAGGGATATTGAAGTTCTTTCAAGCTTGTCATTTTCAATATGATATTGATGAAGATCATGTATCACTTGTTTATTTATTTATTTCTGATGTTTCATCTAGATCTTTTTGTAATTGTTTATTTTTATTTTCTGAAAAGCCAAGTTTTCTGAGAAGACTAATGCTATGTATGTAGATTTGATCATAAGCATCATGTATACTCTCTTTTTCTTCTTTTTCCTCATTGATTTAATATTCAATTATTTCTTTAATATCCATATCTTCCATTTTTGCCAAGATCTCCCTCTAGGTTGTTAAACCCTTCAAGAAGAACCTTTCTTTGATACCAATTGAAATTGCGGTTTATACCGCTAATACTGAAGAATGAATATGAGAGAAGGTCCTAGAGGGGGGTGAATAGGACTTTTCAAATATTTTTGCCTATTTAAAATCTTGATTACCTAACTTAAATAATCATTCAGTTTAAAGAAAGTAAGACAATATAACTCTAATGGCTTCCATGCCAGTTAGAGATTCCAATCACAAAGGCTATTAAAGATATACAGATATAACCACTAGCCTAGTGTTGTGAGCTTGTGTGTGGAATGTGCTTCCTATCAATCAATAACATTCATTCAATCATGTATGAGAATTTAAAACATTCAAGCATATATAAACATGATTAAACAGGTGTACAAATGACAATTCCAAACACAATCATGTATAGTGGTTCGACTACGTGCCTACTCCCCACCTGACATCCACACTTAATCCCAGAGTGCACCGGATTTCACTATTAATTGTTTAAAATAGGTTCACCAATAACCTTTACAGTCCTACACTAAGGAAAAAAATTTATGCTCTTCGCAAGATCAAAGGTCCTACACTAAAGAACCCATGTCTATGCCTACCGGCCAAGGTCCCACACTAGGCACCTTCGTTTAGGCCCACCACCTAAGGTCCCACACAAGGCGCCTACATTTATGCCCACCGACCAAGGTCCCACACAAGATACCTACGTTTAGGCCCACTAGCCAAGGTCCCACACTAGGAACCTAATCAAGTTAGTTGATAGCAAACTCTTAGTCTCAATCCTACACAAGGAAAGAGACTAAATTGTGAACTCTTAACAATGACATTTACTTGTTGGATTGAGTTCTCTTTTGTAGCTCATCTTGAGTTGCTTGATCTTCGCACTCTCGTGCTTGAATCAGCTTCTCGGTGCTCCCCTGATCGTGTAGCTAGGATTTTCCTATCGATTGAGCTTCATGATCAAGAACCTTGTATAAGATATACCTATAAAGGTGACCAAGGTAATGGGAGTTGGTTGAATCTCCTATCTAGGATAATGAGTGGATTTCCTAAGGGATTCAACCTATGGATGCACTAGAGTATCAAAAAGACAGGGTTTTTCTATTGGTTTGGTCTTTGTACTCTAGAGAAGGCATGAGTTCATGTTCTTCATTAATAGGAGCTTTGAATGCTCATAGAAGTGAAAGATCACAATGAAGAGAGTATGAAACTCGTATGGATGGAGTCTACATAGGGTAGGATAAGCTTGGAATACACTAGAGACTCTATGATGCCTATTTTCACTAATTTTGTAAGTTTTTACAAGCCACTTTTATAAATAAAAAGTTCCAACGGATAGAAAGCAGCTAGTTTACGGTGCTACCGAAGCCAACTTCGGTATCACCGAACTTGCTTCGGTGGTACCAAAATATCATTTGGTAGTACCGAATTAGTTAATCAAGTTGCTGAATGAAAAAGGTCCCTTTCGGTGGCACCGAAATTTGTTCATTGGTGGTAGTCGGTGTCACCGAAATATCCAGTCGGTGACACCGAATTATCTTTGTAATGTTACTGAACTGTTTTGAGTTCCTTCAGTAACACCGAAGGTATCTTCGGTGACACCGAAGGTGCTATTCGGTGGCACCTTCTTCCTACTGAAAGTGGACAGATTTTCCTGTTTGTCCATTTAATCATTCATCAACTTGGGACTTGCTAAAGCCAAGACTAAAGGATATAAAATGTGAACTTGGAATTGACTTTGAATAGATGACCTAAGTAGGGTTTCCTATTTGGGTTGGGATCATCTATTTGCAAGGTCAATATCATAGAAGTGGTTCTTTGTCTTCAATGTCGCTTTGATGCTTCTGATCTAGTTGCATCACCGGTCTTCATTTGCTAAGAACTCATCCGACTACTAGACACAACTAGTCACGTGATTGACAAACAAGTGTGCACAGTTGGGTGCACTTACAGATGATGGCCAAAGAGATTCTTCCGACCATAATCTCCCAATCCTATCCGAACACGATCACTCTCAAAGGTCCAAAAGGAGAATTCTGAGAATGAGAGAGAGAAAGGAACAACATTACAGTCCTAAAGGGTCGGTTGAATATCTAGACGCAGGCGGTTTTCAAACCTTGTGTAAGAACGCCACATGACGTTTTAGTTAGAGTTGGAAACCCCTTCAATTCAGAAGATGTGCCCTACAACCCTATAAAAACACCTCATTGTAAGCTTTCCAGCATAACAAGATGAGAGAAAGAGAAAGAGGGAGAAACGAGAAGAAAAAGAGAAAGGGAGACAGAAAAATCAGGGAGAAACGGTGAAGGAGAAAGGGAGACGTGCATGTTGATTGGTGACTCACTGAGTCAATAAATAATTCAGACTCGAGTCAAGCTCCCACAACACCATTAAGGTGAATTACTCCATCCGTTTCTCTATCTTCAGTAAATGTTAGGTTCCAATTCCAAGTTAATGATATGGAAGAATGAATGGTTGTAGTTTTTCTTCGAGACGAGTAAACGAAGTCGACTCAACGGAAGTATTCACTGAACTCGTTTTATGAGGTTGAATTGTAGGTGCTAACCAAAGTAAGTCACCTCCTTTCATAACAACTTATGTTAAAGTTCTAATTTTGAATGATAATTTGTTTAACCTAAATGTAGATGAAAGATGAAACCCTAAATTAAACCTTAATATTATAATTTGTGTAATTTATAGTTGAAGTTGAACCAAAAGTGCATACACTAAGTTCTAACTACATAAGTGCTTCAACGTAAGAGGTGAGAAATTCCTTTAAGCTTACATTAATTTGAGTTAATATAATTTATCTTGTTTTTACATGCTTCTATGTTACTGTGAATCCTTCCTGCAATTATTTGATTTACCACCTTCAATTATTTATTCTTTGAGAATTATGGTTAAGGTATGATTTTAATTATGCATGATCTTTATGAATTTATATGAGGCTATGGATACAAGCCTGACCCTTGCCCTTTACTAATTTTCTTGAGTTAGCCATTGCTACTCCTCTTTTGATGAGTTAGCCATTGCTAATCTTCTCTTTTGTTGAGTTAGCCATTGTTACTCTCCTCTTTTATTGAGTTTGCATATCGCTACTCTTTTCTTTTATTGAGTTAGCTTATTGCTACTATCCTCCTTTATTATGTTACCCTTATGCTACCTACTTCCCTTTAGGGCTTTGTTCATAACCCTAAGTGTAAGGTTGCGATGTAGTAATAATCTCGATGAGACCGAGGTCAAATCCACAGGGACTGATCTTGTGGGTAATCTGAAGGTAATTAGAACTAGAACTAGAAAAAGATGAAAACCTAAATCTAGAAGTATAGAGAGTAATTGTGATTAAAGTGATTAAAACTAACAAATTCAAAAGTGGTAATGAGGGTTTCCAAGGATTCACTTGTAGATTCTTGGGATGTTACCTTACTTGATTCAAGGACACAACTGGAATCAGAGTCTTATCTTATCCAATTGGTGAGAAGAGATTTGTCATATCTCTGAACTTCTCATGGATCTAGTCATCAATGGATGAGAGTTGTGAGGATTTAGAAGTGATTCCATCACCTAACCATGCCTAGGAGATAAGGCAAACAGCAGAATTTATCAATCCCACAACCAATCATAAGAGAATTGTGAAGATTAGAAAAGATTTCATTATCCAACCATGCCCAAGGGACGATGGTGAACAACCAGACTTATTAACTTCACAATATCAAATCAGAAAAAGAAGATATTCAAAGCTATCGCAGATCTATTGTAATTTCTCACAACAAACCATTAAAAACTAAAAATATTCCTTATAATCAAACTACAATCCAAGAGAGTTAAACAAAACATGAATCAAAACAAATATCCCAATCATGCTACAAGCTTCACCTCTTAGCCCTAGCTAAGAGGTTTAGCCAACCAAAGACATGATTGAACTAAAATCTCTTAAGAAAAACATAAAAACGATTAAGGAAAAGGAAGAAAAAACTCTTGGCAACGGCTTCTCCACACTTTTACTCCACTCTTCAAACCCTAGTAGATGTCTAGGAACATCCTAGGACTCCTATTTATAGTTTTGTAACTCCAACTTTCGCACCGAGTTAGAAAAATTCAGAAACCGCCCCAAATTTATGCAGTCTTTGTGCGGTAAGCGTAACCTTAGACTGGTCGAGGACAACCTTCGAGTAGTCGAGGGTTTCCTTCAACTGGTCGAGGATGATGGGATTAAAGGGTTTTGATCGCTAGAGTTCGAGTTGAGGAATCTTCGATTAGTCGAGTAGGATCCCTCGACTGGTCGAATATGGCCTTGGACTAGTCGAAGGATGATGATTTTTAGGGTTCCTTTTCTTTACTTCAAGTCTTCAATGCGCTTCATTCCTTAGTTTTCTTAGATCTTTGGCACATGAATTCTTCATTCTTAGTCTCATAAGATCCATCCTTGGCTTTGGTGATTCTTGAGCATTAAATCCATACTTTTAACATCCTTTTCAATCCAAGCCCCTAAATTCATCTTACAACATAAACATGATTAAAATAGAACATTAAGTATTATCATGTTCAGAAAACCAAGTAATAAATAGAGGATAATATGCAATATTTGAGTCTCAACACACCCCTCACTAGCATTTTGCTAGTCCCGAGCAAAACATGCGAAAGATATTTCGAAAAGCCACTATATAATTTTCATAAGCTTAAGCGGTTCTAAAGATAATCCATTTCATAGAAATTTAGGATATATTAATATTGAGCAGTATTTCCTCCTAAACTCTAGTACACGGTAAATCTCATTGTCAATTTCAAAGCATTATTCCTCCAATTAGAACAATTCTAAACATTGAGTTCCATAGGTGTATAGTGAAGCCTAGACTTATCAAAGGTCCAATTCTCAATTTTCATAATAACATTGATAATCAAAAGAGCATTCAGGATAACCAAAACTTGCCTTACAGTTCAGTCTTTCTATTCTTCTAGCTTTTGACTTTTCCATCGATGACTTTCACGCTATATTCAATCTTTTCAATGATCTTTAATAGGTAGCCGTTTTCGATGACAACCGTTTTTTTTATGGGTATTTAATTATTTATTTTCTTTGTTTTCAATTCTTCTCCTTGATCATGATGGACAAATTCCCTAGGTTGGTTCCTTTCATGCTTAATAATCACTAAGTTAACAATTCAGTATCAAACTGACACCTTAATGTGTAAGCTCGATGTGACATGGGAAATCATGACTCAATCAACGTTTAAAACTTCTAATCATGGATTAATAATTCGAACTTAACCATGAAATCTAACAAATAACTGAATCCAAGAGTCATAAATTACCAACATTAAGTATCTTATACTTCTGAATCATGGATGAACTTCAAAATCACTTGAATTTACTAAATTACCAACATTAAGTATCTTATACTTCTGAATCATGGATGAACTTCAAAATCACTCGAATTTATAAAATTTTCAGAAAATTTTTCACAATTTTTGCTTAAAGACTAAGAAAACACTGATTAGCTTGCCTAATCCACACCCCCAACTTAAAATCTACACTATCCTTAATGTAAAAGATATAAGCATGCAATGCATATGAGACAACGAAAGTAAAAGAGAAGTGATGGAAAGGTAGTACCTGAAGAAGGAATCTAGAGGCTTTTCCAAGGGTCTCAATGTCACGCCCCAAACTCGAAAACCGGGCTCACAAAATTCCCGATCGCCAATTCGACGCTGAAAACGTTCGTAGTATCCCATTCTCAGCTCTCGACACCCATATGCCAGATTCCGATCCTGGGGTCCTACAAGAAGGATTTTTAGTGTGAATTTTTTTTGAACAGTTAATCTGTATAGGCGGTTACACTTTTATTCATGGTATCAATGCATATCGAAGAGACGAACCTGTTCAACATGTCACACATAATATGGTGCACTAGCTCAACAGTAATGAAGGAAATAATAGCAAACTCTAACAGCTCTTTATGTATCCTGAAAAGTGTAAGTCATACGTATGAGTAAACCACAGCTCATGAGTTCACTGCGTGCCGGGAGTAAAACACGTCTTATCATGGCGCTCCCGTAAAGACATCCAAAACAACCATAAGCATGTTATCAACTAGTCATGTTATCATAAGTGAGTAGGTTATCAATCAATCATGTCATATAACTACACAAGTTATCATGAACATGACATTAATAATAGACATGTTACTCAACAAGCGACCATGAATCATTAAAATAGCCAATCATCATGAAGAAGAGAATCAAATTCCATTTTTATACTATATGGCATACGATGGAAGGGCAATGACAGAGTTGGCATGTGGAGTCAAGATGATAGTACATGGTATCGCAAGCTGTGGTGTCCATAACAAGGGACTTCTATCCAAACCAGTCTCATACCTAAATTTGGGTAGCTAGAATCAATATGGTAAGCTCCTGATCTCAGGTTGGTCGTGTACCTAACTGAAATCATGGCCATAATGAAGGTTCACATAATGATTTAATTGCATACCACCCATCTGAGTGGATAGTGAATAAATGAATGAATGAGTCAGATGCTGAGTACGTAATTCCTACTCAGTAAATCCACATATAACCGTCATAACGCTTCCAATGTGGAACAAGGTTCCGCCCCACAGAATGCACAGTAGCCTGCCAACCACTGGTAGTTCGCTTAGGCCCTTAGGCCCCACCTACATTAGTGTCTCCCCATGTATGGCCTCCCACGTGTGCAATAGTGACGGGGGTGTCACAATATCAGTACCGTACATCTCTGGGATATCACCAGGGTCTAGTACGATGCTGTCAGCCATGCCAAGGCTATGCAGTGCAAGGCTTGCGGGGCCAATGTCATATGCATGATGCAATCACAAGTATGTTAGTCCTCATCAAGATCCACGTATCAGTATAATTCCTCTCTGGATATCACTGGGGTCTAGTACACTTAACACCAGCTTGCCGCCCCATCTAAGTGCACAACTAGGTAAGTGGAAGAGACCTCACTATCCGTTTGCCAATATCGGGCCCGGCTCGTCGATAGCGGACCCATCCTCAAGTTGGGTTAGACTTAACATAGTTATTGCCCCCTCACTCCGGCGGGTAAGGCCACACCCCCTTCCAACTGACCATGACATAGTGCGAAATGCGTCCTATTGGTATCCAGTCCTCATGCACTCATTATCCACTCGGTCTCGACATTTGAGCATCCTCTAGTACCATAAGGGTATGGGGACTTTCACCCTGGGACAGCTATGGTGTCCCCGTGCTTGAATAAGTATTTCTAGTATCCAATCCTGCCATCCACGCTATGCCTGTGGAGACTACGGCCCTGATGTCACTACAAAAAAAAGGTTTTCATCGACGAAACTTTTAGTGACGATTTTTTTTTTTGTTGCTAAAAGTTTACTTTTACCGACGAAATTTTTTTTCGTCGCTAAAAGTCACTTTTAGCAAGGAAACTTTTTGTCGCTAAAGGGTGTTTTGAATTTTTGAAAAAAAAAATAAAAAGTCAAGAAGTTTCCTTTTAATGATGAAATTAATTTCGTAGCTAAAGGTGGCTTTTAGCAATGAAAATATTCATTAATAAAGGGTGTTTTGAATTTTGGAAAAGAAAAAAAGTGGAGAATTTCCTTTTAACGATGAAATTAATTTCATAGCTAAAAGCCACCTTTAGCGACGAAAATTTTCGTCATAACAGGGTGTTTTGATTTTTTGAAAAAATAAAAAAGTTGAGAACTTTCCTTTTAGCGACGAAATAAATTTCGTTGCTAAAGGTGGCTTTTAGCGACAAAAATATTATTCGCTAAAGGGTGTTTTGATTTTTTGGAAAAAAAAAGTCAATAAGTTTCCTTTTAGCGATGAAATAAATTTCGTAGCTAAAGGTGGCTTTTAGCGATGAAAATATTCGTCGCTAAAGGGTGTTTTGATTTTTTGAAAAAATAAAAAGTTAGGAAGTTTCCTTTTAGCGGCAAAATAAATTTCGTAGCTAAAAGACACCTTTAGCGACTAAAAGTTTCATCGCTAAAGGGTGTTTTGATTTTTTGAAAAAAAACAAAAAAGTCGAGAAGTTTCCTTTTAGCGACGAAATTATTTTTATAGCTAATGGTGACTTTTAGTGATGAATCGGGTGTTTTGAATTTTTGAAAAGGCAAAAAAGTCGAGAAATTTCTTTTAGCGATGAAATTAATTTCGTAACTAATTTTCATTTTTTGAAAAAATAAAAAGTTGAGAAGTTTCCTTTTAGCGACGAAATAAATTTCGTAGCTAAAAGCCACCTTTAGCGATGAAAATATTCGTCACTAAAGGGTGTTTTGATTTTTTGAAAAAAAGAAAAAAGTCGAGAAGTTTCCTTTTAGCAACGAAATAAATTTCGTAGCTAAAGGTGGCTTTTAGTGACAAAAATTTTCGTCGCTAAAGGGTGTTTGGATTTTCTGAAAAAAATGGAAAAAGTCGAGAAGTTTCCTTTTAGTGACGAAATAAATTTCGTAGCTAAAGGAGGCTTTCAGCGACGAAAATTTTCGTTGCTAAAGGGTGTTTTAATTTTAAAAAAAAAAACAAAAAAGTCGAGAAATTTCCTTTTAGCGACGAAATAAATTTCGTAGCTAAAAGCAACCTTTAGCGATGAAAAATTTGTCGCTAAAGGGTGTTTTGAATTTTAACAATTTTTTTTTTTCGCGCTGGCTTAGAAAAGTTCGCGGTAAGACTTTTACCGACGAAAATGTTCGTCAGTAAAAGTATTTTTCCTAAATCTTTTTCTCGACGGCTGAAAACTGGCGGTAATAATGCAAAAATGTTTTAATTTTTAAAAATTTTTGTCTGTTAAAATGTGTGTGTGTGTGTGTGTGTGTGTGTGTGTGTGTGTGTGTGTGTGTGTGTGTGTGTGTGTAGTTTTTATATATATATATATATATATATATATATATATATATATATATATATATATATATATATAAAATTAAAAGGTAATATTTAAATGATTTGTAATATCACATGAAAAAGAATATTGAAAAGTTTAGAAATTTTAACTATGTTTAAGAAAAATTTTGAGAACAAAATAATGCTTTTGAAGAAAAAAAATTGGCATTTTGAAATTTTTAAGAAAAAAAACAAAATATGCGAAATTTTTTGAGATTTTGAAAATAAAAATTCAAAATTTGTATTTTAAATATTTTTGAAATATTTTATAATAAAAATGATATTTAGTTAAATGAGTAAAAAAATTATGCATTTTGAAAAAAAAAATGTTATTTTTAAAAGGAAATTGAAATTTATTTGTGAAAAATAAAATTACTAAATTATTAGGCACATCCACTAATTGAACCTTTAATCATTTTTGGACAATCTAATCCATTCAAATTAAAGTGTAAATAACTTTAGATGTTTAAATCAAATTTCACTGAAATTGTTGATCAATCTTGTATGCCCAATATCTTTCTCATATGTAGCTTGATTGAGGCGAGTAACTAGTCAAATTGAGAGTATTGATCAGTAAAATAGAGTGAATGGACCAGACATGTAAAATGGGCCAAATATTCTAGTTAAAATTGTGACCCAACTTATTGACCTCGTGAGAACCTAAGAATTGATGTTAGTAAGTTTTGTGGGCCCCATCATGATGTGTGTCGAACATCAACACCGTGGATTTGATGTGTCCCCTTTAGGTTATGAGATATCTCAAAAATCATCGGTAAATGAAACTCAAGTGGGCCATACCATTTAAAACTATGTGAAGACATCCTAAAAAATATAAAAGCACTTAGTGGGGCCCACATGAGTTTTGGATGCGGTTGAAACTTGGTCTGACCCCTCATCTAAGTGGGACACACATAATGAGTGGGTTGGATATGTGAATCACATTTAGGCAGGCCCAATATATGATTATCAATGTTTTAAGGAAACCTTTCTCCACTACATTTAAGTGAGTTACTCGTTACCCTTACCAGAGTAAACTCTGTGGGGTCCACCGTTATTTATTTATTTTATCCACTCTATTCATCCATGTTAACAAATAATTTGAGGTCCAAAGAACAAAAAGGAAGCATATCCAAAGCTCAAGTGGACCACACCATAGGAAATAGTGTGATTGAACCTCTACTATTTAAAATTTCTTGGAGGCCATAGAAGTTTTGGATCAAGCTGATGTTTGTGTTTAATATTCATTCATATATTTTTGATATTATGAACAACCTTTATCCATTTTTGGACAATCTGATCAGTCCAAATTGAAAAGTAAATAACTTCAGATGTTTAAATCAAAATTCACTCAAATTGTTGATCAATCTTGTTTGCCCAATATCTTTCTCATATGTAGCATGATTGGGGTGAGTAACTAGTCAAATTGAGGGTAATGATCAGTAAAATAGAGTGAATGGACCAGACATGTAAAATGGGTCAAATATTCTTGTCAAAATTGTGACCCAACTTATTGACACCCTGAGAACCTAAGAATTAATGTTAGTAAGTTTTGTGGGGCCTATCATGATGTGTGTCGAACCTCAACACCGTGCATTTGATGTGTCCCCTTTAGCTTATGAGATATCTCAAAAATCATCTGTATATGAAACTCAAGTGGGGCATACCATCTAAAACTATGTGAAGACATTTAAAAAAATATAAAAGCACTTGGTGGGGCCCACATGATTGTGAAGGACCCCAGCTCGAGGCCAGATCATCTAATTTATGCAACATCTGAGTTGTTTGTTAAGTGCGACCCATAACAAAAACACATTTGAAATCATAGATGGGCTGGGCAAAACAAACTGGTCGGGCCGGTAAACAGACATGGCTAATGAAAGAGGCTGAACTCGGGATTAAATCCTTAATTAGCAGGCTATGAGAGTAAGCTAAAGCTGGAGTCCTTAGCCCACAGGCAATGAACAGACATGCATTAGCCTAGCCCAATTGCAACTTTGTAACAATGGACCCACAAATCAAAGAAATGGAGAGAAGATACCACCATTTGTACCAAAGTAGCCCATGGGTTCAAGATCTAAGCTGTACATCAGGTGAGTACTACTGTGTATGTCTCTGATTCTAGCCTACTACTCAAGTGGATCACATTTTAGAAGATGGTCAAATGGCCATGAATAGGCTAACTTGTTCTTAGCTATCATTTTTCATTTTCTAATTTGTGGCCTACGTTAAGAGCAGAATAGCCTGATTTTTGGGACATTACACCTTCCAAATGGGACATTACACCTTCCAGATGGGAATCATAAGATGGATGGCTTGGATCTTGTACCCATTGGCTACTTTGGCAGATGTAATGGCATGTAGAGGTGCTACCTCACGTATTTGACTCAGAAAAACAACCATTGAGAAATTTCTTTTGGATGGTCCAATTTCATGTGGTGTGGTGCACCTGAGATATTGATTTATATACCTCTCATTTTTGAGATCAAGTCATAAAATGATCTTTATATACTTCTCAATTTAGGTGTGGCCTTAACTGTTGGGCCTGCCTTGAAGTAAGTATTGTATATCCACACCATTCATCCGTTTTGTCAGCTCATGGAGCACATCCAAATTTCTGTTGGACCACACCACATTTTGGGTGAAGCTGATATATATATTTTTTTAATTTTTAATTTTTTTTTAAATTTCCTTTGTTCAGGTATGTCCGACCTAATCAACAGGTTGGATAAAAATATGATTCATTTTTGGGCTCATATCCTACAATGAGTTGGTAAAACAAATGGACCATATGGATATACAATATATAAATCAAAGTGGGCCCAAGGTCAAGTCTGGCATCAGTTTGGCTGAAGTCAGGCCATAGGAGCTGGGCAACAAAGAGCTCTATTGGGGCCATCAACAATGTGTACGTGACATACCAAATGCACCCTAATACTTAATTAAGATTAACCAAAATGTGTACTCCTTAATGGATTCTAAAATCCATGATGCAATCTGATTTGATTACTGAAATTGCTTATTCGATTTTTAAAATTTCAATTCTCTGGATGGAATTCGAAATCCCTGATTGGATTACGAGATTCCCAATTCCAGATATGCCAATTTAGAAAATCCCTAATACCGAATTTTTGGGGATCGAAATCCCTAAGCATCGAATTTGGGAATTGAAATTCCAATTCCTGATTTGGGGATAGATTCTTAATTTTTTGATTTAAGGATCAAATTTCTCAATTTCTAATTTTAGATTACATCTTCTCTATGATTTTTAATGGTGGACGTCCAACCAATAATGTTTTATGATTGTGTGGTCCACAAAAGATTTATTTCAATCTAGTTTTTTGGGATCTTGTACAAAATGATTTCTTGAAATGGATGAACGGCATAGATGAAACAAATCTATCATGGTGGGGCCCATAGAGTAATACCAGGTCCAAAGATCGGCTTACCGTTTTGGATTTCAAGTTTTGCATTGTGAGTCTTGTATTCTGTATAAAATGGTGGTGACTCATCCATAACAATAGTGGATAAGATATAGAGTTATCTGAACCATTCAAATAATTGGTCTAGTTGTAAATAGTAAATATTTATACATTTTATTATGTAAAACAGTCTTAACCATCCATAAAATGGTCCAATGCATGTATAGTCGTTAATAGAGTGTGTTGTAAATAATGGTAAACTCGCAATATACGGATTTGAAATTTTTATCTAAAACCAATCAACGCCCGCTCCTGTTTTCCCTCTTTTCATCTTTTCCCTCTTTCCTTCATCTTCCATCGACGAGAAATCCTCTCAGGGCCGTTTGAGGATCATCTTCCATCGATGAGAAATCCTCCCAAGGCCGTTTGAGCGTCATCTTCCATCGAGCATCACCTTCAAATGGAAGGCCCCGCGTTCTGTTTCACCTCCACTGAGGTATATTCTACTTTCCCATTTCATTCCTCTCTCAAATTGTATTATAACAGATCTCTCTAATGCATCTGTTCCTTTTCTTCTCCTTACTTTCCTTACAAAATCTCCTGCATGCATTTCCATGAAAATGGTGGACCCCCCTGAACGCTTGACAACACCGTCCATGTCTAGCTTCTTTTTTTTTTTTTTTAAATTTAATTTTTAGGTGGATTTATTGAGGTTGGCAGTTTGTCCAGATGAGATGAGTGGGCGCAGCCCATTGTATTGATTATTTTTAGTCCAGGTTATTGAGATGTTGCCAATGACATAGATCGTTTCATGGTTCAAAGTTGGATCTACAATGGGTTTTGGGCTGCCTATTACATCTGAGTCTAAAATAGTATCCATCCATATGCTTATCAATGCAACCCATTGTTTAAGAGAATGTATGCTATCTCAAGGGGAAAGTTGGAAATAAAAAATCTCAAGGGGATTGGTCCTTTTTAATATAGGTGTGAAGTGATTATATACTATATTTGTAAGGACAGGCAATTCCTAGTTAAAAGAGGTCTCAAGTTCAACTGCTTGGTTTTTTGGTTTTTTATCTGTCGGTGATTGAGTAAAGGCTGGACATTTAATTTTGGCTGGGGTGGTCATAATTCAGTGATCCAAACTGTTTATATGGTGGGCCACAACAGATGCAATACCCAGAAATCGAAAAGAATTCTCATAGTAGATCTGCTGGGCCATCTCAACTATTGTTTTGTGGGCCATTGATTTAGAGTTTAGGATATCTGTTTCATGGCTATTGATCAAAAGTTTAGGATCTTCCATTTTGGAAGATTTCAAGGCTACCAGCTCTGGAATTAATTGGACTATATAATAATGCATAGTACAAACTACACCAGTAGTTGTACCTATTTAATTTAATGTGTTACTGTTGGACATGAATCTAAGCTATCAAAGATTGTGGCTGAACTCGGAGGCCAATTTTTGTTTATACATTATTCAATCATTGTCATCATCATTACCATTTTAGCCTTTTCCCAACTAGTTGGGGCTGCTACACGAATCCTATTCTGCCATTCTACTCCATAAAGGACCATATCCTCAGTTTAATCGTATATTGAAGAAGTGGAATATTATTTTTAACGATATATTGTAATTATTTACGTGTAAAAAATCCCAATAGATAAATAATGATAACAATAAGGGAATTGCTATTGGCACCCACTGACCTTCAATCACAAGTACAATTCTATATTATAAATAGAAGTACAAACAATTCTTTAAAAAGAAAAAAGCAAAGCAAGGATGAGTGTTTTAGCAGTTGGAGTGAGTGTATGTAGTGGTTTCCCATTCCTTAATGATAAACCTCAAATTTAGTTACTTTTGCAATGTTGTTAATCCAAAATTTAAATATTAGTCTTGAGTCGTGTCCACTGTTGTCAAGCATGTGGAGTTTGGACACAGACTCCATGTTGGCACGACTCAATTTCAAAAGTGCCCACTGTTATCATTATCTTCTATTGCTGGGGTACATTTTTTACATGTAATTATTTTTTAAGTTTATTTCTATCATTAATGAAAATAATGTCTCCGTCTATAAATAACGCTTGTTTATGATTTGACCAACTTTCAAATATGTATGTCCTTTTGAACCTGTGAGACCTGACCCGAGTTCGCATGTGTGCATATGTGTGTGTGAGTATGCATCTCGTGTATTTTGGTCCCGCGGTCCTACCGATCAAATTTCGGCGACCCGCGACCTTCGGATAGTGATTGCGGTCACCCTTGAGTTTGGTCACGTAGACCCGACTCGGATTGACCCAAGACCTATGCCATTGCGACCGCATCGTCGCCGCGGTTCCAGTGCCGCGTCTCATGCGTAAATCCAGCGTGTCCATCAAAAGTTATGGGTCGTGCATTATTTGGACCGTTGATTGCATTTTTGGTGGGACCCACCTGATTGCACATTTCTCCATGTGTACTATTCCCCATGTAAGCCACCTTTAGCCTAGTAATGATGGCTTTTTTTCTCAAGAAAACCATGATGAGATTAGCTTCTTTAGGCAATGATGAGCAATGATTATTTTCTCTTTTCAAAACCCATCTTTTTCTAAGAAAGTAATCATTTTAACGTTAAAAACTCTCTCATCTCCCTCTCTCTTTCTTCATTTCTCTCTTCTCCTCTTTACAAATGCCCTCCAATGTCCTCCATTGCTGAACTTTTCCAGCCCTCTTTCCTCTTCTTTCCCCCTAGATCTAACCATCAAAGATCCATCATCACCATTGAACCTCCTTCTTTGAAGCTTAAGGAGCATGGTGGTTGAAGAATCTTGAAGATCCAACAAGTGGGTGAGCATATAGGATAGATTGCATGGTTCTTATTGTCATAGATCTTTTGTTGCTTCATATGGAGAGTGTAGGACTCACCACATCAATGGTGAAGGTCCACCACTCCTTGGATAAGGTCTTTTTAGCCATCACTTGCATGCATGTGATCTTGATGGGGCCATTCTCCATGGACCCCATCTTTATGAGATTTCCTTTCTTATTCTCTTCTCCACTTTGTGTGTTTTGGATGTAATGATTATGTGGCCCACCTAATGTGCCATGCAACCAGAATTTTTAAATTTTTGGGACATCCAGGCCCAAGTTGTTGGACACCCAGGCCCAACTGTGCTGCTTAGTTTTGCTGCTTGATTTGGAAAGCCTTTGGGCCTGATTTTATGGATTTTCTTGGGGAGGGGCTGGGCTTGGGAGTTATGTGATACATCAGGGTGGACCCCACCTTGTGGAATCTATGATTTATTTCCCATTTATTAATTTTTTTGGGCTGATCTAGACAGCAACATGTTGCTGTCCAGATTGCTGGAATTTTTTTTATGCTGTAATGTATGGGTTGTAGGCCTTGTTTGTGGTCTCCTTTTTCCTGATTTCTTAGACTTCTCTTTGAGGTGTGGACCCCACCTAAAAGTATGCTAAACCTCACCTTCAAATTTCCGTATTTGATCACCCAAAAGGGTGGGCCAAGGAGGGTGGACGGTCCAGATTTTTCTGGACTGTCCAGCCACACTGTTTGCTGGAAAATCATAAATATCAGCCTGATTTTGAAATGGTGGGCCACCTTTGTGGACCCCACCTTACTATATACTTGTATAGGAAGGTTGGCCTTGCATTTTTCCAAATTTACATAGACCTGGGCCCACTCAAATGGGGTGCTAAAGTCAGGGACAACAGCATTGCTGCAGCAGGAAAATAAAAATCTGGACATTGCTGTCCATAAATTGCATGAGTTAAATAAAATATTTTACTATCCAAAAAATCCTAAATTTTTGTAGGGAGGTGTCCCACCCATGGTAGGACCTATCCACACAATTTCAGGGCAAAGGAATCATATTTGGGCATCCAAAAGGGTGGGCTAACATACTGGGCTGCCAGAAATTTCTGCTGTGCAGTCCAGCAGCATAGTCCCATAAAAATAATATAAAAAAAATAATTTCTAAGAAGGTGAGCCATATTTTTGGATCACAACTTGTCTTAGGATTGATGAGGGACCTTGGGTCTAAATTTCAGAAATTTTAGAGGCCCAGAACCCACCCATTGGATGGCCCAAATTCAAGACAGTTATATTCCAGCAATATTTCACCCTGGATAGATTGTATTCTTTAAATTAATTTAAATACTTTTGAGTATCCTAAAATCATGAAAATTTACAGGGAGGTGTTCCACCCATGGTGGGACTCACCTACAAATTTTTGGGGCCAATGGATCCCCGTGCACACCGTGGCAAGTGCTGGACTGGCTCACCACGTTTAGGTGTCCCGATTCACCAGATTTTCTTGATGGTCTGTTTTATTTAAATTAATTAAAATACTTTTGACCGTCCAAAAATCAAAAAATTTTGTGGATTTGTGGTCCACCTATGGGAGGACCATCTTGTAAATTTTCATGGCCATCGGG
This sequence comes from Magnolia sinica, assembly GCF_029962835.1. Lineage (NCBI taxonomy): Eukaryota > Viridiplantae > Streptophyta > Magnoliopsida > Magnoliales > Magnoliaceae > Magnolia > Magnolia sinica. The sequence continues at coordinate 43,586,767 of NC_080577.1, read as the reverse complement.
CCCCTGTACTGACCGTGGTGTGGCCTGCAAACTTGGGTCAGTTTTGGGCCAGATACTCAGGCCCGTAGGACTACCCACCACGGGACGCCCCTACCTTGGGCTGTTACTGGGTCTGTATTCCAGCGGCATGGCCCACTTCTAATGTATGTTGTGCATTCCCCTCTCATCCGGTGGGACCCCACTGTGATATGTGTGGGTCACCATGGGCTAGTAACCCATCTAAATTACATAAATTTCTGGATTCCAGCAGGCTCAGGAAGTGGGTGGGCTAGAATTTCAGTAAGGGGCCCAAATTTGCTCCATAATTGATTATTTTGGAGCTGTTGTGGTCCACCAGATTTAAGGGAGTATTGCACACACTCCTTGCCTTATTTCCTTAGACATTTTTGGGCATAATTAGTTCCTCTTAAGGCCCACCTTTGTGGTGATGTTGGGGGTTAGCCTTAACCAGATTTTTGGTAGTTTATAGGCCCAATGGGTTGGAAACCTATTTCTTGAGCCCAAGATCGTGCAGGGCTAGACCTTATTGTTTCACGGGCCCAACGGGCCATCTACAAGCTGACCGTGTGTATTTATTGGCCGTGATGCCCTCATGAAATGCTTAATTATGGGTTGACTTGCAGGGCCCACATCAATGTATAGTGTGGAGGGCCTTGCTAAGTCTTTGGGCTGATGTGGCAAGGCCCACACTATCAGTATAGGCCTTGCCTGTGTGTATTCTTGGGTTTTTGGGCTGCACTCAAGCCCACCATAATGTATGAATTGGATGACTTTTGTTTTGGGCCATTTCTTTAGGGCCCATTATGTGATATAGTATATGCATGTTTGTGTTAGCAAGTAGGCCTTGTGGACTCAGTTCTTTTGGATAGGCCCATTGATCTTGGGCCTATACTCTCCTATTTATTGTGATGGGCTTAGGGGCAATGATACACAAGAAGTCAGGCCCTTGACTGCCCACTAAACTGACCCTGTACTTAGGCCAAAAGTGAGGCCCAACTCATTTAAACTTGTGTTAAATGTGAAACTTACCCATGTAAATGAATTACTGGGCTGCCCATGAAGCCCACCACAATATGTGAAATTATGACCTTTGTGGTTGGGCCCAAACCTTACTTGAGGGCCCACTATATGGCCTATGAGTTGGGCTTGGTGTATGGCCTACTAGTCCACACATTGCTTAGGCCTTAGATCTTTCATTATATGGGTAGTGGTGAGCTACCTCTTAGAAACCAGTTGAGGTTGGATGTCCTCCTGGGTGATCCTAAGGTAAGCTCATAGGTTTCTTTATGGGTGGTTAAAGGCACACCATAGACCTTAGGCTATTTATTTAAGGCTCAATGTGCATGTATGTGGAACCTACCTTAATGCATGTTTGGTCCAGGCCGTCCAAGCCTTGGATCGCTCGATTGTGGAAGCACTCTCTGCCTTGGGTTGCTGCTGGACTCACAATCCAGTAGCAGGCCCACTTGATCTTTTCATGATATATACACACTCTCCATCTGGTGGGGTCCCCCAATGAGTATAGTTGGCCTTCATGAGATTATTTCCACATACTCAACTAATTTCTAGACCTTAGCAGGCCCAGGAAGTCAAACGGGCCAAAAGTTTATCAAAGGGCCTTCGATGTACAATTTTATGGTTACAACTTTATTTGGCTGTGGGGCTCACCATATTGAGAACTTGTGTATGTGTTACATGCTTATGCTTTCTTATAATCCTTGGGCTTAATCAGTGCATTCTTTTGGGTCACTTCTAGTGATCTTATGAAGACCCCATCTTAAGATCAGAATTTTGGGACATCCAGTGAGCCCAGATTGGGCAGGGACATCCCAGCATGGCCCAACCATACATTGGGCCGACTTCCACCATTTTGATGGACTTGTGGGCTGAGGTAAGGATAGTATTAGGCCCTCGGTTGCCTACTTAAATTGCTAGTTATTGGGCTGATGTAGTGGGGCCCATTTCATACAAACTTAAACCTATATTTTTGGGCCGTATGTTGTTCCCGGGCTGCTCACCAAGTCCAACTTAATGCATGGATTCTATGGCCATTGGAAATTGGGCCTTGGGCCTTAATTCCCCTCTTAGAGCCCATGTTGTTAAAAGTGGTATTATATCTTTTTATGGCTTATTATGAGGAAAATATGTAGTGGATTTTGTGATATGTGCTTTTTTTTATTCTCAGATTTACTTGTTATGATCTTAGGTATGCTCGTATTGGAAATGGTTATATTATTATGAAAATCCTCCTTGTAGGATCCCAGGATCGGAACCTGCTTCAGGAGCCGAGAATGGGGTACTATAGAGGCTGTTGCGGCCAGAACTGGCCATCGGGTTCCTTGTGAATCCGGTTACTGAGTCTGGGGCATGACAGAACCTTCCCTGATTGCGTAAGTGGCTGAACCATCTCTGTATGTAACACATAATTTGTCATCCACTAGTTTCTGTAAATGATCCATGTTGTATGTAGTGACCTTCTCTTCAAATGTGATCTTTTCAGCAATTTCTAATGGTAAACCGATTTCATGAATCCCTTTATATGCATCTCTAGTAATCACACTACGAGAAGAGAACCCTGATCCCCAGCAGCTTGGTAATTTTGGAGTCCTTCTTGGTTAGGGTTTGGGCTGAAAGTAAGAGTGCTGGAGCCGACGCTTTCGGATTCCGAACTTATTCTTTTGAAAAATAGAAAAATGAGAATATTAGTAAATATAGATTTTCTTGTTAAGAAGAAAATGGAAGATGGATTGACAAAATATAAAACAGATTTTTTTTCCTTCTTCTTCTTTTTTGCTTCAAGAAAGAGAGACGGAGAGGTGGGAGTGGGGAAATCAAGGGAGAGAGTGGGGGAATGAAGTGGCTGTTTTGTTTGGACCCTTACAATTTGTTATATTTCAGTTCATTGATCAGCCATTTGATTATTTTGAAGAGAGTCCTCAGTGGAAGCGTTGTCCACCTACTGTTAGAGTGGAGCAGATGTAATGAATACTGTTATTTTTGTTATACTTCACATTTAATGTATGAGTTAGTGCCATTTTTGAAGGTCCATGGAAGAAAAAGAACCTACCAGAATTTGGTACTGTCACTCAATGCATTGTGCCTCAAAGAGTTAATGACCAATGCCTGACAAATGTTCTTTTGAAGATAAATGCCAAAGTGAGCTATCATTGAAATATCATGTCCCTTCCCTATGGACTTTTAGGTGTGATCTCTCTATCTAGCTGACAACCTCCTTTCCTTTCTTTTTAACAGCTTGGTAGAATGAATTCCTTACTTATAGTCGAACACTCACTTTCCATTCCCCTGATTTTTGGAGTTCCCACAATCATCATGGAGATGGATGTATCACATGGTTCCCCAGGCCAGTCCGACGTGCCGTCAATTGCGGCAGTAAGATAAGATGCATGATTTTCCTTTTGAACTGTTAGTCATAGAGTGACAGTACTTGTTTCAATTTTCTTGGATGGATGATGAATGTATTTGCAAATGTAAATGAAAATAAAGAACTTATAATATATATATATATATATATATGTTATCAATGGAGGATACCTTGTTTAGGGGGACATGAAATTCTTGTAGCTTATGGTATGATGCCCCAATATTGGTTGTTTGTTACTAGTATGTAATAGATAATACTAGGTTCAATAGTAGATAATACTAGAAAATACCTAAACCTGATCCGAACCCGAAACCAAACCTGATTCCCTAAACCTACTTAAACCTATAACCTAAACCTAAACCTATGACCTAAACCTATGACCTAAACCTAAACCTATAACCTAAACCTAAACCTAAACCTATAACCTATAACCTAAACCTAAACCCGACCCCGAACCTGAACCCAATTTCCTAAACCTAAACCTTAACATATTCTCAATTCCCTAAAGCTATAACCTATAACCTAAACCTAAACCTATAACCTAAACCTAAACCTAAACCTAAAACTAAAACCTAAATGTTTTCTCAAATCCCTAAACCTATAACCTATAACCTAAATCCAAACCTAAACCTATAACCTTAACCTAAACCTAAACCTATAACCTATAACCTAAACCTATAACCTATAACCTAAACCCGATCCTGAACCTGAACCTGATTTCCTAAACCTAAACCTTAACCTATTCTCAATTCCCTAAAGCTATAACCTATAACCTAAACCTAAACCTATAACCTAAACCTATAACCTTAACCTAAACCTATAACCAAAACTTAAACCTAAAACCTAAATGTATTCTCAAATCCCAAAACCTAAACCTACACCTAATCCTAATCTCAACTCCTTCACCTAAGCCTAAACTTGAAAACCCAAACCTAAACCCGATCCCGAACCCGAACCCGATTTCCTAAACCTAAACCTAAACCTAAACTTAAACCTATAACCTTAACCTAAACCTAAAACATAAACCTAAACCTAAAACCTAAATGTATTATCAAATCCCTAAACCTAGACCTACACCTAATCCTAATCTCAACTCCTTAACCTAAACCTAAACTTGAAAACCCAAACCTAAACCCGATCCCGACCCCGAACCCGATTTTCTAAACCTAAACCTTAACCTATTCTCAATTCCCTAAAGCTATAACCTATAACCTAAACCTAAACCTAAACCTAAACCTAAACCTAAACTTATAACCTAAACCTATAACCTTAACCTAAACCTAAAACCTAAACCTAAACCTAAAACCTAAATGTATTCTCAAATCCCTACAGCTAAACCTACACCTAATCCTAATCTTAACTCATTTACCTAAATCTAAACTTGAAAACCCAAACCTAAACCCGAACCCAAACCCAAACCCGATTTCCTAAACCTAAACCTTACCCTATTCTCAATTCCCTAAACCTTAACCTATAACCTAACCTAAACCTAAACCTATAACCAACACTTATAACCTAAACCTAAACCTATAACCTAAACCTGTAACCTTAACCTAAATGTAAAACCTAAACCAAAACATAAAAACTAAATGTATTCTCAAATCCCTAAACCTAAACTTATAACCTACAACATTAACAGAAACTTATAACCCAAACCTATAACCTACAACATTAACCTAAACCTATACTTATAACCTAAACCTATTCTCAAATCCCAAAACTTATAACCTAAACTTATAACCTAAACCTATTCTCAAATCCTAAAACTTATAACCTAAACCTATAACCTATAACCTATAACCTAAACCTATAACCTATAACCTAAAATCAATTCCCTAAACCTTAACCTATAACCTAACCTAAACCTAAACCTATAACTTACACTTATAACCTAAACCTAAATTTGTAACCTTAACCTAAATGTAAAACTTAAACCTAAACCTAAAACGTAAATGTATTCTCAAATCCCTAAACCTAAACCTAAACCTAAACCTATAACCTAAACCTATAACCTACAACATTAACATAAACTTATAACCTACAACATTAACCTAAACCTATACTTATAACCTAAACCTATTCTCAAATCCTAAAACCTATAACCTAAACCTAAACCTATAACCTAAATCTAAACCTTAACCTATAACATAAACCTTAACCTATAATGTATAACCTATAACCTAAACTCAATTCTCTAAACCTTAACCTATAACCTAACCTAAACCTAAACCTATAAGCTACACTTATAACCTAAACCTAAACCTAAACCTACACCTAATCCTAATCTCAACTCCTTAACCTAAACCTAAACTTGAAAACTCAAACCTAAACCCGAACCCGAACCCGAACCCGATTTCCTAAACCTATTCTCAATTCCCTAAACCTTAACCTATAACCTAACTTAAACCTAAACCTATAACCTACACTTATAGCCTAAACCTAAACCTAAACTTAAACTTGTAACCTTAACCTAAACATAAAACCTAAACCTAAACCTAAAATGTAAATGTATTCTCAGATCCCTAAACCTAAACCTAAACCTTAACCTAAACCTAAACCTATAACCTAAACCAAAACCTTAACCTATAACCTAAAGCTTAACCTATAATGTATAACCTATAACCTATAACCTAAACTCAATTCCCTAAACCTTAACCTATAACCTAACCTAAACCTAAACCTATAACCTACACTTATAACCTAAACCTAAACCTATAACCTAAAACCTAAACCTAAAACCTAAATGTATTCTCAAATCCTTAAACCTAAACCTACACCTAATCCTAATCTCAACTCCTTAACCTAAACCTAAACTTGAAAACCCAAACCTAAACCCGATCCCGAACCCGAACCCGATTTCCTAAACCTAAGCCTTAACCTATTCTCAATTCCCTAAAGCTATAACCTATAATCTAAACCTAAGTCTATAACCTTAACCTAAACCTATAACCTAAGCATAAACCTAAAACCTAAATGTATTCTCAAATCCCTAAACTTATAACCTTAACCTAAACCTATTCTCAAATCCCAAAACCTATACTTATAACCTAAATCTAAACCTTAACCTATAGCCTAAACCTATACTTATAACCTTAACCTAAACTTATAACCATAACCTAAACCTATTCTCAAATCCTAAAACCTATACTTATAACCTAAACCTTAACCTAAACTTATAACCTATACTTACAACCTTAACCTAAACTTATAACCTTAACCTAAACCTATTCTCAAATCCCAAAACCTATACTTATAACCTAAACCTAAACCTTAACCCATAACCTAAACCTATACTTATAACCTTAACCTAAACCTATTCTCAAATCCCAAAACCTATACTTATAACCTAAACCTAAACCTTAACCTATAACCTAAACCTATACTTATAACATTAACCTAAACTTACAACCTTAACCTAAACCTATTCTCAATTCCCAAAACCTATACTTATAATCTAAACCTAAACCTATACTTATAACCTATAACCTATAACCTATAACCTAAGCCTAAACCTAAGCCTTAACCTATAACCTAAACCTATAACCTATAACCTAAAACCTAAACCCAAACCCGATCCCGAACCCAAACCCGATGTCCTAAACCTAAACCTTAACCTATTCTCAATTCCCTAAAGCTATAACCTATAACATAAACCTAAACCTATAACCTAAACTTATAACCTTAACCTAAACTTATAACCTAAACCTAAACCTATAACCTAAATGTATTCTCAAATCCCTAAGCCTATAACCTTAACCTAAACCTATTCTCAAATCCCAAAAAATATACTTATAACCTAAACCTAAACCTTAACCTATAACCTAAACCTATACTTATAACCTTAACCTAAACCTATTCTCAAATCCCAAAACCTATACTTATAACCTAAACCTAAACCTTAACCTAAACCTATAACCTATACTTACAACCTTAACCTAAACTTATAACCTTAATCTAAACCTATTATCAAATCTGAAAACCTATACTTATAACCTAAACCTAAACCTTAAGCCATAACCTAAACCTATACTTATAACCTTAACCGAAACTTATAACCTTAACCTAAACTTATTCTCAAATCCCAAAACCTATACTTATAACCTAAACGTAAACCTCCGCCTTCATCTTTGCGATTTTTTGTATTTTTGTTTATGATGCTAAGCTTATATGTATTTATGCGTGAATGAATGTGATGTGGATAAGATTGTTTGCGTTTGGATGAATGTAGTTTATGTTTGGATGGATTTACTTGTTTGGGTTTAGATGGATGTGAATGTGAATATGATGAAATATATTATATAACAGGTGTATATCAGGATGAATATGATGAAATATATTGTAACAAGTGTATGTCAGGAATTTTGTGTTGGAATATATTTTTTTTTAAAAGAGACTTTACTTAGGAAAATTTTCGTAGGTAAAAGTTTTGTAAATATTTTTACCTACGAAAATTTTCGTCGGTAAAAGTTTTTTACATATTTTTTAGTGACGAAAATGTTCATCACTAAAAGTTTAACATTTATTTTTTAGCGACGAAAATGTTCGTCGCTAAAAGTTTTGTAATTATTTTTAGCGACGAAAACTATCGTCGCTAAAAGTTTTGTAATTATTTTTAGTGACGAAAACTATGGTCATTAAAAGTTTAACATTTATTTTTTAGCGATGAAAATATTCGTCACTAAAAGTTTTGTAATTATTTTTAGCGACGAAAACTAGCATCGCTAAAAGTTTAACATTTATTTTTTAGAGACGAAAATATTCGTCACTAAAAATTTTGGAAAAGTTTTTTGCCGACAAAACAATTCGTCGGTAAAAGTTTTTTTTAGCGACGAAAAAATTCGTCGCTAAAAAGCTTGCCTTTGCTGACGATTAAAATTTTTCATCAATAAAAACCTTTTGCGTCGGTCTTTTAGCGACAAAAATTTTTGTCACTAAAACATTTTAGCTACGGAAATTTGGCTTTTAACGACGAAAATTTTCGTCGGTAAAGGTGAAATTTCTTGTAGTGTGTCGCTAGGGTGTACAGTAATCATGTCATACAAATGTGAGATACATGAGTCACACTATCCAGTCATACATCAAACCTGTGCATACCGCGTGCTCATGTGGGGCAACTCCGTCTCTTAGGGAGTCCCTTAAACAACCAGCCCAATGGCACATATTATGATCAATCACTCCTCATAACAAGCATGCAAATGATGCGTTTGGGCATATATCATGATGCTATACTAAACATTTTCTCAGTGTGTCCTACTAGACTAGGTACACTAGCATAACTATCAGATATAAACATCAATCGGCCTAAATACAAGAATAGTCAATGTGATGTGAGGGTCCATATATTTAAGTGTCTTCATAGCACATTGAGGCCCTATACCTCTTGTGAATACTTAACAAATGGCCACCAGGGCTCCTATAATACGCACATACATAAGGTGCATAAGTTATGGTGGTACACATGTTCTAACATGTATCATCATTATCATAGGTATCATTCAACATCAAATTTATCCTCATAACATGTATCATGCAATCATGTGCATAGAGTGCATAGCATATACGGATTCACATGCATCATCAAATCATGGCCATTGTCTGATACTATAATTATACATGCCTTAGGCATTAGTTGTCTATCATACATAAGGTTACCTTACGTCCACCAACGTCATTTGTTTATCATTATCCATGTATCAAGTAAAATATAGTTATCTTATCCACGTTATCATTATGACAATCAATACGTGCATTATTATCACTTGGATATCAAGCATGGTAGTCAACTAGCATGTTTTGTCATCACACACACACACACACACACACACATATAATATCATCATCATTACCATGAGGATTATTTTCACTTCATGATTAATATAAACAATGTCATAAGTACTATAAATAATTACTCATCCATCATCAATGCATATGCTATAATTCACCATCCATTAAATCATATCTATCATTTCAACCAACAACTCATAATCATCATTATCATGTTAGCATACATGTATTATCATCTCACCCATCACTAGGTGCGTCCCACCTAATGTGACTTCCACACCAGACTTGAACTACATGCAAGGCATGAGGTTATATAGGTCAAGTGTGAGTCTTACTTGGTGAACCAATAGGCCAACCCAAGGGCATAAATGTATAACTACAACGCTTTCAATGGTGTAGATCTAGTTCCACAACTAAGTGGGCGCCACACATTGCACCAACTAGAAACAATGCACAATCTCAAACATAAAGGATAACATGCTAACATCTTTTATGTTATATATCATATTGGGCCTACTAGTCACATACACAACAAACTAAGAAAAAAACTCAATTATCTAGTTTATATTTTATAAAATAGGTTTCTCTAAGCGTGGTCCACTGACTAGAGGTAGTATGAAAGGCACCCTGCCCTAGTAGGCAATGGTCCTACCCAACAGGCACAAGGAAGGTTACCATTGTGGGTTTCTCATTCCCCAACGATTTCTCTTAGTGTTGGGCCCACTTGGGCCTTAGGGTTGCATCATTTAGATGACCCAATGCCGCCTATCTCTTAAGAGAACATTTAGACAACAAGATCTGTCCACTAAATATTTTACAAGTTATACAAAATCTATTTAGAACATTTGGACAACAAAATCTGTCCACTAAATATTTTACAAGTTATACAAAACCCATTTACAAAACATGCTAGGTGGACCTCGTTACATGAAAGGTAAGGCTCGTACAAGATAGCCCATACTACATGACGCACTTAAGGTTTTTAAGCCCAACAATATCTGAGAGTTATTTTTCAGAGTTTAAATATTGCATTAAATGCTTTGAGAAGGTGGTGGACCCTACCGACGTGGCCCCACATAAATTCTATGTAAAACAGCCTTTTGGCGCATGGTTGGTTTTGGGTCGTTTTAGAGTCAGATTAATGATCACGTGGGGCCTACATATGGTGAAAGAAAATAACCACCTGATAGATATATGTATATAGGCTTTACAAATTATAAGGCAGGCCTCATTGGTTGGGTGTGTACAATTTACGGTGATGGCCTAAACATGGGTACTTGGAGAAGCTGTGCAGGAAATATAGTGCAGAATTAGTTTTGGCCCGACCTTGAGTATGTCCCATGATCACAGGGGACCACCTTTCAGTGTCCCATCAGGTTCCCTTGGTTGTGCTATATATGTACTTCAAAAACTATAAGCTGATATCAACTGGTTGTGCACACGTAATATTTGGTATAAGGCCAAACATAGGTACTTTGATTTTCTGCACAATTTTCTGCACAACCATGCTTGACCACATTTTGGGATCCACTCCTTGATCATGTGGGGTCTAATTTAGCCTGAGTAAAATATTATTTATCTATTAATTCGTATAGGTTAAAGGTTTCAAGTGGTGGCCTACTCATATCTCCAGCGTGTGGTCCACTATAGATGCCCAAAGTTGGTACAAAACATAAATAATCAGACAATTTTTAGAAATGGGGTTTGTCACAACTTAGGACCCAATTTCCAAACACTTAGGGAATCATTCGTGACAAAAAGGTGAGACATCCTAGCTCACTTATATAAGGATTAAACATTCCCCAAAGTGGGACCCTTCACTACTGAGCGTGGGGCCCATTACAAGGAGTCAAAGAGGCCTACATGTAATACAGTCAAGTGCCTGGAAAATTTCAGTAAATAGAAAGTCTCAGGGAAATGAAATAGATCCGATGGCAAGTGTAGCCCACATGCTAGAAAATCATAGATAAGAGACATAAAAATATACATGCGTTTCCAGATTGGATGAACTCATAAAATGCATAAATCACAAGTGATCCCACACCCAAGTGGGTCAATAAGAGGATGAATGTTATGTATAACATATATCCAACATACATATCTAGTAGCACATGAAATATATTTATCAAATCTCTATGATCAGATTCTCTATTGGAAAATCTGTTCCAATGGATAGTTCAGTAATACATCATTTAGGCTGTATAAAGATTTCCAACCATACAGAGCCTTAGATCCATCTGGACCATACAAGACAATTGAAGGTTTATCCTTACAGAAGTATCTGTCGGTTCAGAACTTTCTAAATTTTATCATGAAAGCATCTGATCATAGGGACCATAGATATGATTATTTACTATCTCAAGTAAGTTAAGAACAAATATCAAATGCATCTGACTGTTGCAATCACGGATATGGCCTACACAAGAATGGTCATAACAAGCTCCCAAATACATCTTTCGTATAAGGCCAAGATCTCAGCCGTCCGAACTCCGATTAAGGCTTATTATATACCATTGGAAAGTTGGTTCGATTTTCTATAAATTGAATGGAACGTATATTTTTAATACATTTATTAAAGGAATTAAAAATGGGTTTGTTTTAGGAAAATTGAAATCCTGCATGTGTTACTGGAGAACAGCCAAGTAAACTTGATTTTACAGATGATTGGACAGTTGGATGGCTATGAAATTTGGTCCAGAGTTAGTTCATATTGTGGTCAATATTATTTCCAAGTTCCAACTCCAATCTTAGCATAGTTGATTTTATACGAATTTTAGAGGTTGCTGTCCAAATATAAAAAGGGATTACATGTGAAGGGTATAGATATAATGTTCATCATGGTGGACCATATTGACATGGGCCACTTTGCTCACCACCGTAGCCATAAATACATGCACATAAGAAATCCACACCAATGGGGTCCACACATATTAAGAAAATAAAAGAGGGAGAAAGAGGAGGATGAGGAGGATGGAAGGAGGGGTGTAGACTCACCTCAATAGATGGATGGTTGGATGATGATGTGTGGTCCACTCCCTCTTTGATTAATAGTGGGCCACACCTTGGCCCCACTCTCTCTCTCTCTCTTAAAATCTCAGAATTTTTCTAAGTATAGGAAAAGAATAAGTGCAAGAGAGTTCCTACTCTTATATAAGGAATTAGGGGTTGAGGTGGTAAGATGTTGCAAGTTTATGGGATCTTATTGGTGCTAAAAGTGAGGTGGAAGGTGATTTATGGTATGGGTAGTAGATAGATGAGGTGGATGGTGCTAAGCATGCATTTTCCAAGGTGGAAGAAATCTAGACATGCATTGGCTAATAGATGGATAAGGGCTATGGGTTGTAGGTGAAGCATGGTGGATGATGAAGTGGAGTGTTGTAATTGGTTGTTTGAAGTGATGTGGTACAAATCAAGACATGCATTAGATACATGTCTAGGATGAGGTGGACATGAGCCATGATTAGTTTCTAAGGCATGGGGAGAGAGCTAATGATGAGTTTTGGGATAAAATCCAATTTTGTCTTATATATGCTAGCTTCTTATTTTGTCATGTAGCAATTGTCCTATTTGTTGGTAATTTTCATATTTTAAAAGTGGGCTTTAGGCTCACATGGGCTCAAGTCTAATGGGCCTAGCATAATAAAGGTTGCTTGTGTTTCTGGATAAATAATTTGGGCCTTATATTCGATGGGTCATATCTCACTAATGGAGTGTCAGATTGATGCGTGGTTTTCACCATTGTGATCGCAACGACGATGTGGTCCACATGATAGAGGTCTCAAGATCATCCAGAACAAATCACTTGGGTGAGTTTTCTAGGTGCATTAGGGTAAAGTGTATGGTTTATCAACAGTGCGAGTTGGGACACGTGTGCATATGAGCGATGTTGCAAAAGACCGGGATCCCACACTCAAAGTATCGATGGGTTAGCCAATGACTAAAATAGATGATAAGAAAACTATCCTAAAACAGCAGAAAATAAACTATCCTAATCCTAAATTTGTTGAAAGCAATAAACCTAACTAGGAAAACAGGGAGAAACTAATCAGTCATGCCGCAAAGTTTCTCCTCCGGTTAATATCTTGATAAATTTCTCAGTAGGTTTCTCAACAAGATTATCCAAAAGCCATTTTTGCAATAGGATTGGATATCTTGGAGCATGAGTGTCCAGAGAAATTTATGGACCTTAGCATCATGTTTGCAATCGAAGTTTGGAGGTTTCCAGAGAATATATGATTCACATGCAGAAGATAATTTCTTAATATTAGTGGGCTAGGGTGAATGAGAGACCATAAACAATTGAATAACAAAATGGTTGTTCGCCGTGGTCCCTTTAAAATCCGAAGTTGTAGGCTTCGGTTCAAAATCTATCTCCTCCACCTGTAATGGTAAGATTTCAGTGTTACTGGAAGGAGTGGCATCAACTTCCCGGCTAATGTGATCATTTGAATCTGCAAAGTGCGCCAAGTAGACATCTAGAGATTTAGGAGTTTCAGTTAAAAGAGACTCATTATCTTTAAATGTATCTATCAAGTTCATCTCATGGGTCAGGTCCCCATCCTCTTGTGGCTTGTGCAAATGAAACACATTGAATTCTACCATCATATTCCCAAAAGATATTTTCATTACTCCATTCCTACAATTTATGATGGCATTAGCAGTGGCCAGGAATGGCCGACCTAATATGATCAGAATTTGAGCGCCCATATTTGAAGCTGAGTGTGTGTCTAAGATGATGAAATCTATTGGGTAGTAGAATCTATCAACTTAGACCAACACATCTTCTATCTTACCTCTCGGTATTTTGGTCAAGCGATCGGCTAGTTGTAATGTTGTTTTAGTAGGTTTCAACTCACCGAGGCCAAATAGTTCATATACCGAGTATTAGATCAGATTAACACTTGCCCCAAGGTCTAAAAGTACATTATTGACGTTGAAGTTTCCGATCACACATGAGATCGTAGGACTTCCAGGATCCTTATATTTTCGGGGAGTGTTTCGATTGATTATGGCGCTCACCTGTTTAGTAAAAAACGCTTCTTTGTGTACGTTTAGCTTCCGCTTTACCGCACATAGATCTTTCATGAATTTGGCGCAAGATGGAAACTATTTAATTTCATCCAACAAGGGGGTGTTGACCTTGACTTGTTGAAAAGCCTCTAGAATATTTTGATTCTCACTTAAACTTTTTGATGTAATGAGACGTTGGGGAAATGGGGCCACGAGTTTGTATCCTTGCATTGGTTCTTTGTCATATGGAGCATTGCTAGATTCACCTCCATCCTTTGAATTTTTAGATTCCTTGGATTTCTCAACCTTCCTTGGAATCTCTTTATCTATTTCGTTTCCATTTTTCAAGATGGTGATGGTCTTAATATGTTCCAGATGCTAGGTTGAAGAGTTGAGATCACATATCTCACATTATCTTATTGGGTTGGGTTACGGTTGGGCCAAAAAGATCCCAATCTCCCTAACATTTAGTTGTGTCTCAAGTCTTACAACCGAAGTTCTAAGCTCATTCATAGCCTGTAGTTGCTCTTGCCTAAATGCATCTAATGTATCTTCAAGGGTTCTCCTTAGTGGAAGTCCACAAAATGGCCCTTGTGGATAATTAGTTACATTTGTAGTTGGTTCATTCGCCCAATTAATGTTCCACTCATCGGGAGTGTGTGTGTCAGAATTTGGTGCATTAAGTGGTCATTGATACACATTTGTAGTTTCTGCTTGAATGTGAAACACCTCTTGAAAAGATGGGGTTGTAAAACAATCTTTGAGTGGGTGTACCTTGCTCTCACAAATTCCACATATGGATTCGACGACCGCTTTGGGCTGAGTTGATTCCTTCATAGATTCCAAGTCCTCAATTTTTTGTGCGAGAATTGCCAACTATACATTAATATCATCCTCCTTCTTGAGTACATGTATTCCTATCTCTCTTGGAATTTCCTTGGGAGTACTAGCTTGGTTTGGTGTGTCCCATGATTGAGCATTTTCAGCTACCATGTCAAAGTAATCCCATGCATCTTCTGGTTTCTTATCCATGAACTCATCATTACACATTATCTGTACGAATTGGCGCATGTTTAGACTAAGTCCGTCATAAAAAAAGATCAATTGTCTGCCAAGTTTCGTAACCATGGTGTGGGCAGGCGAGCAGTAAGTCCTTAACTGTTCCCAACATTCAAAGAAAGTCTCATTATTTTTCTGGGAGACGTTCATTATTTCCCGTCTAAGAGCATTGGTTTTATGAGCAGGGAAGAACTTTTTAAGGAACTCTTGGCTCATCTTTGCCCATGTGCCAATGGATCTAGGCCTCAATGAATGAAACCATGATTTGGCCTTTTCTTTTAGAGAGCATGGAAATAATTTAAGGCTAATTATATCGAAGGAACATCATTAAAATGCATGGTTATAACAATCTCTTCAAATTCTTTAATGTGCATATATGGATTTTCTAAATCAAGTCCATGGAACTTAGGAACTAATTGGATTATCTCAGGTTTGAAGTTCACGTTTCCTGTATTGATTGGAAGAATTATGCAGGAAGGTGAACTTGTTCTCACCAGTTGTAAATAATCTCGTAACGTTCGAATCAGAGGAACTCGATGCACTTCATTCTCATCGCGCACCATCCTAATAGGTGTTGTGTGATGCACGGGGCCTTCATTAATCCGATGTTCTTGAGCCATGCTCTCAGATGATATTTCAAAAATATTTGAGGATTTTCTAACTTGTCAATCGATTTTTCAACCAAAACTACTTTTTTAATTCCTACAGCAAGTATGGAAAGCAGTTAGAGGGAAGAAGTTAGAAGAATGTTACCAGATCAGAGTTCTATGTTAGGACCCTGCAAAACAGAAAACAATGTTAGTTTCTAAAAACAAAAAAAAAAAAATACAGGAAAAATCCTAAAAATAAAATTCTAAAATTAGAAAGTTCTAAAACCCCTAGATAAAAAAAAAAAAAAAAAAAAGAAAATAAGAAAAATCTAACCTATTCTTAAAAAGAAAGAAACCTAAGTCAAATAGGAAATCTATAAAAGAAAGGAAGAGAATTAGAAAGAGGTTACCAAATTAGAAGTTTCTATATTAAGATCCTGCAAAACAGAAAAACAAATTAGTTTCTTAAAAAAGAAAAAAAAGAAAGCAACCTAGTTTCTAAAAAAAAAAACCAGAAAGTTCCTAAAAACAGAAAATAGAAAGTTTCTAAAAAGAGAAAGTAAGTTTTTAAAATAATTCAGAAAAACCTAATCCTAAAAATAGAAAATAGAAAAACTCTAATCTTAAACTAATTCCAAAACTAGCTAATCTCAGAAAAACACAACCGTTAGTCCCAACAACGGCGTTAAAAACTTGTTTACAACCCCAAGTTGTAACACCCCGTACTTTTCAATACTCGGCTGTTACCATATAACCAAGATTTAGGACAATTGCAAACCTAACGTAGTGAACATTCACGTGCAACCTAGTTTAAATCTGACCATCGAAGGTGATCCCTATCCACATATCAAACCATCCAATGGTCAAATTAAATATACTAAGTATATTATCTTATCTATTTATTATATTATAAATTTTACACAAACATGGATCAAAAGATTATGGATGTATTTTGATAATTTATTTATTAAATAAATAAAGTATGAAAATGCATTGTAATAGAGTGATACGCATGTATATAAGATATTATGAAAATAATATTACATTAACTAAACATAGTGGATAATAATTTTACAATATAGAATTGAATTATAAATGTTAGTGTAGTATTAAACATGTATGCAAAAATTATTAGATATCTTAATAAGATAGTATATCATTTAACAATGTGATTTTAAAAGAGATATTGTACAATTTTCAATCCATACATATGTGTGATATGATATTGTATATTAGGAATTTTAAATTAATAAATATATGACTAATAGCATGTATATAGTTTCATGTTAATATTAGAAATTATATTTATATATATGTATGAGTTTTTAATTATTTTAATTACAAGTAAATTCATATTAATATTAGCATTGGTTAATAATACATGATGAAAGCCTTAAATGGACCCTTGAACCCCTTTAACCGTTGACGTTCAATTTCGAATTGATCTGACTAACTGATTAACGGAAAATCCATAAACGAGACCCAAATCAAGTTGTGGGCCCCACCTGGACATTCATCGGCCTGGTCTTTGATCCCGGGCCCTGCTTGAGGACTTCCAAATGGAATGGACGGAGTAGATTTTCCACAAACATCACGGTGGACCCCACACCTACATCGCATGTGCGCCACAGGGGATGCACTGGCTGTGCACCGTACTAGCAGGAGTATTCAAAGCTCCTTTGACCGAGCTTTCTCTTAAAATAAAAAGTCTATCTTTCTCCCTCCAGTTTTCAACAGCGGACGGACAACCGTCTGTGTCTATGATCATGGCCCATGAGAGTGGACCCGATTCCATGATCTGAACTGTCCATCTTGTGCACATGAAGGTCCTGACCAAAACCCAACCTCTCTCGCACGTGGAAACACATGTGCGTGTGCACGATTCTGGACACAAACAGCCCCTACTAACACTTGTTTCCAAAAATGAAAACTGCTTTCCATGCGTCAGCTTGGCAATCCGCGTGAGCTAGCAAGGGCTCATCTCGACCGTCCAAAATGGGGCAATATCAACCACCCATTTACCGTTCACGTGAGTTAGGGTTCTCTGTGGGAAACCAGTGCCCAAAACCTCCCTTCCGCCAACTGTTTTCCAGAAAACTGGATAGCGGGATTCAATCCTAACCTTCCAGTCTCATCCGACGGCCCTAAGGGAGTTCAGGGCCTTATTTAAGTCCAAGAGATGGGAGTTGCAACGGGTCTCTCTCCCACTCCCTTGCCTCAACTCAAAAATGGACGTTTTCTTCATTCCTTCAAAACCACCAAACAGACCTTCCTCAAGCTTCGAAAAGGCTTATCTGGGAGCATTCTAGGACCCATACGAATCATCTGAAGGAGGCAAATTAGAGGTAGAAGCATCGTGTCCAAATCCGCCGTTAACGGCCATGATTGTCTTCACCAAGTTGCTGGCTCACTCAGACTTAGTTAAACCGAGTCCTGAGCTTGTTAGACATGTCAGAAAGGAAGAAGAAGAAGAAAGAAGAAAGAAAGAAATGGAAGGATAGAGAGAGAAGCAGAGATCGGGGGGTGAGCTCGACTAAGGCTGTATTGCACCACACCTGCTGTCAGTGCTAATCCGACTCAGTGCCGAGCTGAGTCTGCTCCAGCTTTGCTGGATGCTGGGAAATGGAAGGAAAGAAAAGAGAGAAAGATGAGAGAGAAAAGAGAGGGGAGGTGCGATCGTGTTGTTGCACCGAGCTGGGCCTGAAGGCTGATGAATCTGGACTGACTCTAGACTGAGTTAGGTGCGGTCTGGTCAAGTCCAGACATTGTCTGGTCCAGCAGACTTGTTGGACAGATCTGATGAAGGAAGAAAGAAAGAAAAGAGAAGAAAAGAAAGGAAGATGAGAAGAAAAAGAAGGAAGGCATTGCGTCTGGCTGCTGTTTGCTGCAGTAGCATGACTAGAGTGAGTCCTGGACTGAGTTGAGTCCTGTTGAGTCCAGATAATGGATGTGAGTGAGAAGGAGAGCAGGGAGTAGAGGAAGAAAGGAGAGAAGAAGGAAGGAAAGAAGGAGAAGGAGATTTGTGAGAGAGAGGGTGAGTGGGCGAGTGCAAGTTGCACTTGCTGCCGAGTTGAGTGTGCTCGACTCACTGAGGCGCTGTAATACTTAGCTGAGTTGACCCAGCTGATGACCCAAGACCAGGGCGGGTGCTCAGCTGATAGACTTGTCATTCATAGAAGGAAAGGGAGTAGAAAGAAGAAGAGAGAGGCGAGCAATGGTGAGTCGAATCGACTCAACCGAGTCGACTAGGTGCGTTCTTCTACCTCTCATTAAAATTCCAGTTTGTAGTTTAGTTGGTTAATAGATTTCTTAATCTCAACTAAGATATAAGTTAGCCTTCCCTCCTAAAGTAAATCGATTGATTTAGTATTATAATAGGTGTCGCCTTAATAATAGATCATAGTATTTATTATTATCATAATAATTATTATCACCATGTTAGTTAACATTAATTATAACATTAAGGTTAATAATCATTTTTCTAATCATTAAATTAACATTGTAATTTATTATACACCAACTACAATTTAGATCCTAGAACCTAAGTCTAAGGCTAAACTCTAGGATGGAAACCTAGCTCTACATCAACACACTATTTGCACTAATGCTAGTCATTATAAGCAAGTTACCATTAACGATGTTAGTGTAGTATCTATCACCCAAGAATATTATGATTAAAAATAAATTATACTGTTATATTGTAATACTTAGTATTACCGTGGTCATAAATATTAGTCATATCATTAATGTTAAAACTGTAACTAACCATATCATTACATTGTGTTTAAGCTACACCTACACCCTAGTTCGACTCCTAGAACTAAAACCCCAGGATGAAGCCCTAATTCCATATTAAAACCCTAAAAGAAATCCAAACCCTAGGTAGTGATTAGAATTTGGACCTAATTGTACAAGTTCATGATTTGTGGTAGGATACAATTCTAAGGGCGCAAGCACTTAGCGACACTAAAAGGTGATTCAAAGTATAAGGTGATGATTCTTCCTCTTGAGCTTTCCATCTTTCCATTAGCTTAAGTTATAGTTTTTATTTAAATTTATAATTAATATCTCTCTCTTATAATCACATGTGTTAGCTGGTGAAAATTAAATTATTATATTGCCTGCTTAATGTTCATCCTGTATATTTGTTCATGAATTATTTGTGGATTGCTTATGGAACTTAAACTTGTACATCAGTGGGAAACCCCACTTATAAATGTACACCCATACTTGGGATGTAACTCGATTGACGATGATTGCAATGGACCTTCGATCTAGTGGTTATTGAGCGGTGGTCTAGATGGATCATTGATGTGGGCCTACCATCTAGGCGTTGTTATGTTTAATGGTTTCTAAGGATGGTCTTTATCATCTGGTTTTGATATTCGCCCTACATGGTTCTGTTTTGATATTTTTCCTACATGGGTTCGATGTTTTATATTGTACAACCATACGATGGTAAGCCCCATATATTGTAATATGATTGGCCACTAGTCGACGGGTTTCCATTAAACATCCCAAGATGGTAGTCTCATGAGCCAGGGATGGTGGTATGGGACCTATGCCCGAGCTGTCGTCCTACACTGGGCTTTGAGCTCCCCATAGTGACCTTTGAGCTTATTAAATCTGCTGGTTGTAAAAGGACTAATAATGACTTGGCTAATCATGCATACATGGCATATTTATGATGACTTGGATCATTATGCCCATGCGATTACGCTGAGTGTTGCGCTACTGACCAGTTATTCGATTTATGATGATAACTTGGATCTTCATGCCTATGCGATTACACTGAGTGTTGCGCTGATGACCAGTCACATCCTTGGGTGATGACCCTAATGCCCGTCTGGATGGTTTACCCGGGTCGATGATTGCATTCATGCATCCATGCACCTAATAAGACTGCACTTACTCTGTTTTGGTTGTCTGGATGTTTTATATTATTTCTTACCTAATGTGGTAGTGTGTAATCTTGAAGGAAATTCACACTGAGTTGACCACTCATCCATCAAATATACAACTGTATAGATAGTACAGGTGGCTTAAGTGATATGCATGTTCAGACTTGATAATGAGCAGGGTACGATCGCCAGGGATGCATGACTGTATTTGCTTGGAGGAGCTGTGTGATCTTGCGGCTTATATTTATATGCTTTCTGTTATTCTTCATGTATTGAATCATGCTAATCTTGTACTTGTTTAAATTCTGAGACGTTGGTTTGTATAAGTCATTATGGGCAAGCTCTTGTATACCTCAAATGTAAATAAAATTTTCCTCTATGCTGATTTGTCCACTCTACGCTAATCTGCTTACTCTGATAAAAGAAAAATATTATATTTGACCATCCTTTAAGGTTAACACTCGGGTTTTTGGGACAAGGGTCATATACTCGGGTCCTGAAGATTCGAGGTGTTACACAAGTGTAGGGTTGCTATGTAGTAATAATCTCGATGAGACCGAGGTCGAATCCATAGGGACTAATCTTATGTATAGTCTGAAGGTAACTAGAACTAGAAGTAGAAAAAGATGAAAACCTAAATCTATAAGTATAGAGAGTAATTGTGATTAAATTGATAAAAACTAATAAATTCAAAAGTGGTAACTAGGGTTTCCAAGGATCCACTTATATGTTCTCCGGATACTAACTTGCTTGATTCAAGGACACAACTGGAATCGGAGTCCTATCTTATCCAATTAGTGAGAAGAGATTTATCATATCTCTGAACTTCTCATGGATCTAATCATCAATGGATGAGAGTTGTGAGGATTTGGAAGTGATTCCATCACAAAACCATGCCCAAGAGAATGACTCACAATAGGATATACCAATCTCATAACCAAACATAAGAGAATCATAAAGATTAGAAGGGATTTCATCATCCAACCATGCCTAAGGAACAATGGTGAACAACTAAACTTACTAACTTCACAATCTCAAATCAGAAAAAGAAGATATTCAAAGCTATCGCAGATCTATTGTAATTTGCCACAACAAACCATTAAAAACTAAAAATGTTCCTTATAATCAAACTAGAATCCAAGAGAGTTCAACAAAACATGAATCAAAACAAACATCACAATCACGTTACAAGCTTCACCTCTTAGCTCTATCTAAGATGTTTAGCTAGCCATAGACATGATTGAACTAAAATCTCTTAAGAAAAGTATAAAAACAACTAAGGAAAAGGAAGGAAAAACTCTTGGCGATGGCTTCTCCATGCTTTTGATTCACTCCTCAAACCCTAGAAGATGCCTAGAAACATCCTAGGGACTCCTATTTATCATTTTATAACTCTAACTTTCACATCGAGTTGGAAAAATTCAGAAACGGCCTCAAATTTACGCAGTCTGTGTCTTGTCCACCCAACCTTAGACTGGTCGAGGACAACCTTCAACTGGTCAAGGTTCACCTTCGACTAGTCGATGATTTCCTTCGACTGGTCGAGGATGACAGGATTAAAAGATTTTGATCACTGGAGTTTGAATCAAGGAATCTTCGACTAGTCAAGCAGGATCCCTCGACTGGTCGAATATGGCCTTGGACTAGTCGAAGGATGCTAATTTTTAGGGTTCCTTTTCTTTACTTCAAGTCTTCAATGTTCTTCATTCCTCACTTGGTTTTCTTAGATCTTTGGCATGTGAATTCTTCATTCTTGGTCTCATAAGATCCATCCTTGGCTGTGGTGATTCTTGAGCATTGAATCTATGCTTTTAGCATCCTTTTCAATCCAAGCCCTTAAATTCACCATACAACACAAACATAATTAAAATAGAACATTAAGCATTATCATGTTCATAAAACCAAGTAATAAATGGGGCATAATATGCAATATTTGAGTCTCAATAAGCTTGGGCTTGTGTCTTGGAGTTCCAAAACTCCCATGGTTCAATTTGTTTCCCTTTTGTGTAAGTGATGTATTAGAGGTATCACAGCTAGAGATTCAAATATTTTATCATGAACATAATGCGCTTTGGGTAGAGACCATCTTGGTCGACGCGTAATTCCATGGGTTTGGGTAGTGTTGCACAAATTGATACAAGTAATTCGTAATGCCTGTTACATCACTTTCGAAGTTGGATGTCGTAAATAATTACTCCATGAACAAATCATATCACGTAATTCATCCGACTCATGTGTTGTGCCACCTTGAGGTGTTCACATAAATCCACAGTAGCATTGGACATGCCTGTGAATCTCTGTAGTTATGGGATGCGGGGTGAGTCAGATTTTCTATGAAATTATATTCCACACTGTGATGATCACTACGTATGATGGACCACACATACTTTGCTACGCATGCATTCATATATATATATTGGTTGCGCATACTGATACTATAAGGCCCGTATCGTAGTCCGTGCCATTCCGTAGGCTTGCATGGTCCTCCCGGTCGAATTTTGACAACCCGCATTCTGTTATTGGCATTTATGCGTAACCCTGAGTTATATCCCGTATTCCAGAATCGGCTCAACTCGAGACTTATACCCTTGTAATCGGGCCGTCGCCGCGGTTCCGATGTCGCATCTAGCGTACTGAGGCGATACCGAGGCCAGAAGATGCGGGCCCATGTTCAGTTCAAGGAAACATCGCGCATTTACAAACTCAAGACGATCTTTCAAATTAATCACATCACATCCCATCAATCAAGTACCACATCACCTCACATGTCAAGTACATGCCCCATCCCTAAGCAACCCCAAAGTCAACTCTCTCTCTCCACCCATCACTCCCCATCACTCTCTCTTACAACCTTCTTTCTCATCTCTCTCTCTCATTCTCCAAGTAACCCACGTCCAACATTTCCAAGGGAGAGAGGAGAAGCTAGTGTGGCCCACCCCCTTACCACTCAATCCCACCCTCCAAAGACCATCTCCACTATTGAAATGCATCCCTTGGAGCTTTAGGATGCGTTGATGGAAGAAGAAGTCCAAGAAGATAAAAGGTGGGTGATTTTTGTTTGAATTTGATGATTAAAGGGCCCACATATGGTGGGACCCATCTTGATGTATGTTTTATATGTAAAGAGGGGCCCATAGTGGTGGGGCCCCTCCCATAATCTCTCTCTCTCTCTCTCTATTCTTTTTATGAATCATGGCCCGCCTTGATGTATGATCCACATTGTCCATCCAGTGGGACCACAACTGTCCAAACAGTGGGGTGCCCACTGTCCATCGGCTGGACTGTCTTGCTGCCCAACAGGGGGGAAGCTACAAATATCAACTTGATCCTAGAATGATGGGCCACACTGACGTGGCACCACCTCTGATGTATGTGTTAAATCCCAACCGCCCATCTACTTGGATAGTAGCCGTGTGGGACCATCATGAGGTATTGTTATATCCAAACCGTTCATCTGTTGGGTCTCATGCAATAGGCAGCTGCTGCTGCCTTGGATAGTAGCAGCTAAACAAGTACAAGCTGTCCAGCTGGTGGGCCACGTGTAGTGGCACCCAACCCTGATGCATTTATTGTATACTCACTGTCCATCAGGGACGGTGGGATCCACCATGATTTATGTAATTTTATCCACACCGTCCAATGCTTTGGATGGTGCTGGACATTGTGAGAAGATGTTGTGGGCCCCATCGTGGGATGTATTATATCTAAAACCATCCATCCATTGCTGGTGGGTCCCACATGTGTGGACCCACCAGATGTAGGTATTATATATCTAAACCATTCATCTACTCGGGGTACGCAGCAGTTGCTATGATTGACGTCAGCAACTTCTGTGGCCTAATCTCAGGAGGTATGGGTTATATCAAAACCGTCTGTATAGTAAGAGGATGTGGACCCCACTCACTGATGTGTGGGTTTTATTCACACTATCCATTGCATGGACGTGGGCCATTTGATGTTTGTGCATTGATCCACACCGTCCAACCTCTTGGACAGTGTGACCCACCTCTATGTATATATATATATATAATATTAATATATTAATATAATATTATGGTAGGCCCCACGTGGGACCCACCTTTTTAGAAGTGGATTGGCTGGATCACTCTAGCAGCATGTAGCTGGTACATAATGCCAGTAAGTTCTGTGGGCCCCATTCTGCATGATGTAGGTGTTGTATCCACCGTCCATTGCTTAGATGGTGGGCCAACTTGGTGTATGTGTTACATCCAAACAGTCCATCTAAACGGCAAGCTCATTTTAAGGCTTGGGACAAATAAGGCAGATCTATTTATCAGTGGACCACACTGCCAAAAATAGTGCAGATTGAACGCCCACAATTGAAACCCTTTTTGGATCACAGAGGCTTTTGGATCAATATGATATTTGTTTACCCTCTTAATCCAAGTCTTTGTGACCTTGTGATCAGATTGGATGGAGAATAAACTCTTTGGTGGGCCCTGTGATTAATCTAACAGTGAAAATCATTATCTCCATTGTTATTTGTGATATGGTCCAGATGACCTTCTGATATGATTCATTTTGGTAACATTCTAAAATGATCTGTTCAATAGATGTATGGTGTAGATAGCTCACTTAGAATGGTGGGACCGATTAGATGTATTTGAGGCCACCTATTATGTATAGGAGGCCCATTGGTGCGGCCCATTGATGCGACCCACTTGTATTTGAGGCCCTTGAGTTGTGGCCCATTATGATGTATTTCTAGCCCATATGATGAGGCCCATGTGATATATGTATGACCCATGGGATGCGGCCCGCTTTGATGTACATGAGGCCCACTTGATTGTATTATGCCCATGTGATGTGGCCCACTTATTGTATATGAGGCCCGTTGGTGCGACCCATTGATACGGCCCACTTAATGTATATTATCCCATATAGTACGACCCATTTGATGTATATGAGATCCATGTATTGCAGTCCATTGTGATGTATGTGAGGCCCATATAACGAGGCCCGATGTGATGTAATCATGGCCCATGTGCTGAGGCCCAATATGATGAGTATTTGACCCATGAGTGAGACCCATAGTGATGTGTATTAGGTCCTTGTATGAGGCCATAGGCCTACGATCGTTTGGCTCTATGTGGGCCACTCCTTGAGAGCAATGATGGTTAAATGTCCACATTGATGGGCGATGATGGCTGAGTGACCACATTATGACCTTCCCTTAGGCCTTGTTAGGCCCATTCTCACTGAGGCTGATTCCGTTTGTCGAGATCGATTTTGTTTATCAAGGCTGACTCTGATTGTCGAGGCCTATTCCAATTGTCGAGGCCGATTCTGAGTGTCTAGGATGATTCCGATTATCGAGGCTGATTCCGATTGTCGAGGCCGATTTCGATTGTCGAGATCGATTCCGTTTGTCGAGGCCGATTTCGATTGTCAAGGCCGATTTCGATTGCCGAGGCCGATTCTGATTATCGAGGCTGATTTTGATTCTCGAGGCTGATTCTGATTATCAGCAGATTCCATTTATCGAGGCCGATTCTGATTATCAAGGTTGATTCTGTTTGTCGAGACCGATTCCGTTTGTCGAGGCTGATTCTAATTGTCGAGGCTGATTCCATTTGTCGAAGCTGATTCCGATTGTCGAGGCTGATTCTGATTGCCTAGGCTGATTTTGATTATCTAGGCCGATTTCGATTATTGAGGACGATTTCGATTGTCAAGGCCGATTTTGGTTATCGAGACTGATTCCGTTTGTCCAGGCCGATTCCGTTGTCGAGGCCAATTTCGATTGTCTAGGCTAATTCCGATTGTCGAGGCCGATTCTGATTGTAGAGGCTGATTCCGATTATCGAGGCCAATTCTATTTGTCGAGGCCGATTCCTATTGTTGAGGCCGATTCCGGTTATCGAGATCGATTCTGATTGCCGAGGTCGATTTTGATTGCCGAAGTTGATTCCGATTATCGAGGCCGATTTCGATTATCGAGGACGACTCTGTTTGTTGAGGCCAATTCTGTTTGTCGAGGCCGATTCTGATTGTCAAGGCCGATTCCAGTTGTCGAGACTGATTCCATTTGTCGAGGTCGATTCTGATTTTTGAGGCGGATTCCGATTGGCTAGGCCGATTTTGATTGTCAGGGCCGATTTCGATTATCGAGACTGATTCCGTTTGTCGAAGCCGATTCTGTTTGTCTAGGATGATTCCAATTATCAAGGCCGATTCCATTTGTTGAGGCCGATTCCGATTGTCGAGGCCGATTCCGTTTGTCGAGGCCAATTCCGTTTATCGAGGCCGATTCTGTTTGTTGAGGCTAATTGTATAGGCCGATTATCAAGGCCTATTATCGATACCGATTATGAGTATGTGACATCATAGCATCATGATACATGCCCATACGCATCCTCTGCATGTTTGTTAAGAGGTGTGGTTGACCATTGCATATGCCATAGGGCAGGTTGTTTATGGGACTCCCTGATCGGCAGAGTTGCCTCACATGAGCGCGCGGTACGCACAGGTTTGATGCATGACTGGATGGTATGACTCATGCATCTTGTATTTTGTGATATGACCACCGTACGCCTTAGCGACATCAGGGCCGTAGCCTCCACAGGAATATCGTGGATGGCCAGATGGGACACTGAAAATCTGTTCCACATGAGGTGTTATAGATATCCCTGGGTGAAAGTCCCAAAACCCTCTTGGTTCCAAAGATTGCTCCAACATCTAGACCAAGTGGATGCATGAGCGCATGAGGACTGTATACCATTAGGCCGCATCTCCCACTATGTCATGGTCGGTTGGAAGGGGGTATGACCTTACCTGCCTGAGAGGAGAGGGCAATGTTAAGCTAAGTCTGACCAGCTCGAGGAATGGGTTCGCTATCGACGAGCCGGGCCCGATATTAGCAGGCAGATAGTGAGGTCTCTTCCACTCACCTTGTACGCACGATGGGGCGGCAATTTATTTTAGAGTGTAATATACTCCAGTGATTTCCAGAGAGGAACCGTATTGATATGTGGACTTATTGAGCAGGAATTGCATACTCATTCATTCATTCATTCACTATCCACTCGAGCTGGTGGTGCGCAACTATTTATTACGTGTACCTTCGCATGGCTAGGATTTCGATTGGGCGCTCGACTAACTTAAGATCAAGAGTTTACCACATTAAGTCTGACTATCCAAATTTAGGTATGAGACTGGTTTGGATAGAAGTCCCTTGTGATGGACGCCGTAGCCTGCGATACTACGTTCTATCATCCGGACCTCACACTCCGGCTTGGTCATTTCATTCGCATCGCATATTGCATCTGCAAGCATATGGCATTTTGGGTTGTTATATTTTCTGTACTTATATGGCCTAGACGGACTTAACAGGATTTACATATTACATTGTACCCTCGACATCTGATATTTGACTCTCTATGACTCCTCATTTGCATAGCGGATCTGTATTGCATACTCTGATATTGTATGACTCATGGATTTGTCAGTATTTTTGCTTACTCTGTTATCGTATGATTCATGATCTTGCCAATATTTTTAACATTGTATGATTATGGTATTGCATTGAATACTTGACACTTATCTTGTGGACACACTTACACCACCCTCTAAGTTTTTTATAGCTTATGCACGATAGATGCGTGCAGGTGACGTTAGGTTGTAGCAACATTAAGCTTGGAGCGTGCAACAGTCTTCTAGAACTTTGATTTTCGATATATGTATATTTTCCTTTCAGCATTGTATTCAAATATTTATATTAGTGGATATGTGATGATGATGTTGCCTTTGTGATTTGGATAAACTTATAGTTATGCTTCTTACGAGATAAATGTATGTTGAAAGTCCTCATTGTAGGATCCCAGAATCGGAATCTAGCGTATGGGCGTTGGAAGTCGAGAATGGGATACTAAGGAGGCTGTTGGTACTGGATTCGGTGATCGGGCAATTTTGTGAGCCTGGTTTCCGAGTTTGGAGTGTGACAGATACCGCTCGTAGTAGCGGAGTACAAGACATATCAGAACCCTTACATTACTTTTATGAATCTCTTGAGTTGTTATGAATCTTAAAGGATAACCATCACTATGATTAGGGCGTTGACCCTCTCCAACCATTTAGATGATGTAGGTGATGTATAGATTGAAGACCCAGAGGACCATATCCCTATGGAAGATTATATTGAATGAATAAGAAGATAGTTTTATGATTTAGTTTTATATTTTTGCTGTAAACTTGATAATATATTAAGCTTCTATTAAGTGGTCATTTGATAATTTGTTGAATTCTTTTACTCTAATGAAATAATAAATACAGTCGATTTTATTCTCATGAATGGTTACCTTCATGAATATAACTGGGTGTGATCTAAATGGAAAAAAGGTGCAATTTGTAAAGCATCCAATTTATACACTATTAACACCCGGAATTCTCGGGCACGAGTATGTACTCGGGTTACAAAAATTTTAGGATGTTACAGCTAATAGTAACAATATACTCTAAAATCCTTTACCGCAGCACCAAACAGGCCCTAGCACTTCTAGCACCCCCATCGTTAATGCCATTCATGGAGAATATTCCCCTATGTTTTCCAAGCATTCTCGGCCAAAATCTATGATAGGGAGTTTCCCCCACTTATTTTGTAAGGAGCGTTATCCCCTACCCTTAGTCCTATAAGGAAGAGCCCCTTCATCAGCACTAGTAAACAACCACCACCAGTCATGGGCCCACCAGCCAATGGTCCTTATAGGGAGAGCTTCATCCTCCATCCCTAGTTAGGTCCCATACCATCTACCTGTTGTTGCACAGGAAAAATGTCCTCCCTCGTTTTGTATGCAGCACGAACTCGCTAAGTCTCGCAAAATAATCTAGAAAGGCCTTCCTGAACAACCCCTAGTACTCCCAGGGGCACCACCAGCTCCTTAATCAAACCACACATCTTATATCACTAACCCTCTATCCCTTCTAGAATCATTGTGTAACAACCTAATTCTCATGACTCGGGGATGATCGCTCATCATTGAGAATCAAGTATTACATTAAGAAGTCTACTACTAATAAACCTCCAATGTTAGAGATCTCATGATATAATATGAATTAACAACCATATAAGCTATAATGTCAAGAGTATTAACAAGAGAGATTTAAAACAAGTAAATGTCAATAGAAAGAAATCCCTCAGCGGAGGAGTTTAATTATAAACCGTGGAATCAAAAGTATAAAGGCCTAATAACAAAAATAAGTGAATCATAAACTACTGGTTGACCTCAAATGGCTCGACTACACTAGCATAGTACCCCTCCTCAATAAACTCGTCCCTGGCCTCCTCTGAGATCCTGACTAGGAGGGGGGGTTCTTCCTCACACTCTAACCCTATATCTATTTAGTGCAACCGCATTATAAAGTGAGTGATAACTCAGTGGAATTTACCCCCCAAGATTTCATACTTGTCATAATAACCTAAAATAAACTTCAAATTAACTTACCAATTTATAATGAGGATAATATTACTTGAATATATTTTTGAATGTATGGATGTATGCTCACAATCACAGACCTGGGGATGCACATCTAGCTAGTAAAAGGGTCCCTCGAGGTAGATTCACTACCTAGAAAAGACCATGTGATGAGAGCGCCCAAGGTAATTTATTCTCTTGGAAAATCATTAAGGATACACCCGAGGAGGTCCTAAATGCATGCAAAAGCCTCATGCAAAGAGAGCAACCCATAGTGGTATGAATGCACACAAATCTGAAGGTTACGTTAGAATAATTTTTCTAAATAAAGTCATTAGTAGACCTAGCAAAATGTGTCTTATAGCAGCCATCCAGTAAAGCTCATATGTTATACATGAATGTTATGCATAGTGAAGAGGGTGAACTCTTAGTCCGGGGGGGGGGGGGGGTGTGAATAAGACTATGCCAAATAAAAATAAAATGCAGAATATAAAAGAAGATAGCTAAAACAAATTACAATCTCAATTGCAATAGTATTGAGAGGTTGATACATACATTGTTCAAAGGACAACCTTACACCAAAAACTAAAGTTTTTGGTAGGACAACCTGATTTCTTGAACTTTGGTAAGGATAAAAAACTCAAACTAAAGCAAGAAGCAATAAACAAGCGTCTAACTATTACAACATTCATCACATGTACATGAAAGAGATACAAGCATTCAACACACATACATCACATACATCATCATCATCATTCACCACAACTCTAAGATTATAGTGGTTCGGTGTGTACACAAACTGTTTGCAAAGAACCACACCTACTCCACTCCCAATAATCACAACCCACGTGATATTGGCTTTCATTATGAAAGAAGGTTTTCCAAGGTTCACCTTAAAACCTTTACAACTGTGTTTTCAATGGGCTATCACAATTAAAAACCCTGCGCTGAGATTTTCTGTCTTATCTTAAGAACCAAAACATAGATTTTTTAGCTTATCTCACAAACCAATAAAGCAAATAAAAATGTACTTATCTATAGATTCTGCTTTGTTGTAGCCCGATAGAACCGCTTCACTTATAGATGAGGATGTTCAATCTCTAATACACATATAGAAGGGTTCTAGGTTCTAAATGAATTTTAATTAAGCTTAAAACAGGGCTACTTGATTGAATTTCTTAGATCTCAAAAGATAGATAAGAATTCCCCTTTTATAAAGTAAGATTGAAAAGAGATCAAGAAATTAAACAATCAAAAAGCTATAAAAGAATCTAAAATTACCGAACAATAGCTTGTCAATCACGGGGACTTTTCTCTCAGAATGGTGGCTTGATTTAGCTTGAAATGAATGAAAATACTGAGAAAAGACCACTATTTATAGGTAGAAAAATAGTTCCCTCGACTGGTCTAAGGTAACCTTCGACTAGTCCTGAGAACAACCAAATTTCAAAAATTCTGGCGCGATCGGATAAAATCGATCCTCGACTGGTCGAGTGGACTGCTCAACTAGTCGAGTAGGGTGAAAAACAGTTGCTGGAGTTAGAGTCAAGCCCTGCTCGACTGGTCGAAAACTGTTCACATGACTGGTCGAGCAGGCTGCTCAACTAGTCATGACCCTACTAGAAAAAATTGAAAATTTGAGTTTTTTCCTGGACTGGCCGAGACGAACCCTAGATTGGTCGAGCCAGAGCCTGTACTAGTCGACCATATGATAAGACTAGTCGAAGCAAAGCCTATAATAAGTATATTAACCCATATAGAATATGCAATATGAATGACCTAACCCTAAGGTCTTTCTAGGGTCATATATACTTGAAAGTTGAACATTGAACCACGTAACTTCATTTGTATCTTGTACTTGAAGTTCTTGAAGCATGATCTTGTGCACTTGAAATCTTGAACTTGATCTTGTGTACTTTAAAGTTCTTGAATTTGATCTTGTCTATGTAGTGCCTTTATGCTAAGATAAAGAGTTGAAGTAGCACATGAACTAGGTCTTGAACTTGCACTAGAGCTAGCACTTTGACTTGATCTTGAATTTGAAGCTGCACTTGAACTTGAAGCAATACTTCATGACTTGAATGTAGCACATCTTCACTTGAAGGTGAACTTTCCATCACTTACACAAGTTCATCAATCCAATGTGATTTGTCACAACGAAATTTGACAACTAAGGATGCTTCATATATAATACAACACTCACAATCTCCCCCTTTGTCAAATTTGGGATAAAACCAACTTGAAAGATCAACCTATATATACATAATGCAGAAGTTTACAATAGCTTAACACTCTTTCCAAAAAAGAAACTCCCCCTCAATCTACTCCCCCTTAATTTGAGCTTAGTGACTTGTTGTAGAGTACCTGTATTAACAAATACACATATATCCAAAAAAAAAATGCACTCCTCTACACCATACACCAATCAAACTCTCCCATAATCACAAAGCCTACAAAATTCTCCTCCTTTTTGTCACAACTTGACAAAGGAAGATATTAACAATAAACAACTATAATTGTGATTATGATAATAGTAGTAGAATAAGAAGGATAATTTTAAAGGAAAAGTTAAAGTAAGTAGAGTGTAAACATTATAAGGAAGGATAATAAATGTCATAAAGATAAGCATCCAAAATCTTAAGTCATACAAGTCCAATAAAAGATAAAGTGATAATCCAAGTTATACATGCCCAAAAGATAAATAAAAAGATCACTAATCTGATCTAGAAGAAGAAGGAGATGGAATAGATGGATCAATCTAATAGAGTCCTTTGGTAATGCAATGAAAATACTTTCGGATATATTTTATGGATGATTTTTTACTCGCATGCAAATTGTCTTGAGAAATTTCCAAGGCATCCACCTTCTCTTCTAAAGAGTGAAGACGCTCATCATACTGAGGCACCTGATAGTCAAGATCAGCTTCGACATCGTTAGAGTCAAGTTCATTAAAGATATCTGCTATCATGGTCTCGGTTGGTAATGCATCTTCTTCACCAACTTCCTCTGCTTCTTCATTCCTTTGGCTAAGATTAAGCTTCAGGTTCATCTTATTTATATTTGAGTTGTTAAAGGGAAGAACCGAAATAGGAGCTTCACCAGGAAGCATGACCATATTGCAATGAACAACTAAGGCGGTCATCAAATAGGTGAAGGGAATATATCTGTGGCACGGATGAAGATGAAATTGAATAATAATGTAGCATAT
This sequence comes from Magnolia sinica, assembly GCF_029962835.1. Taxonomy (NCBI): domain Eukaryota; kingdom Viridiplantae; phylum Streptophyta; class Magnoliopsida; order Magnoliales; family Magnoliaceae; genus Magnolia; species Magnolia sinica. The sequence goes on along the minus strand of NC_080577.1, from coordinate 43,553,402 downwards.
CAAAAATGGAAGACAGATGGGAATGCCAGACACAATAGAATGCAAAATACGAACCATGAATGAAGTAAGTTCGGCTTTGGTGCCAAAGCGATGATAGACATTTGAAATAAAAATGCGATGCAGGACCCTGTATTTGGGCAACATTTGATTGGCCCGGAGCACATTTCCAACACTCCATTCCGAGTCCATGTTACATAATTTTCGAGTTACCAAACGTCTTTCCGATTCATTCATTCAATTAGCTAAAGTTGGTATGGGTATACCATCATCATTCACATTTATGTCTAACAAACTTGAAATTACGTACCGATTAACTTGAAAAATGCCTTCTCTAAAGGTAATTGAGAAAGACAAAATTTCAAGTGATATGTCGCTCATACAAGCAAACATACCCTGCGCAATGGAGCAGCATGCGGGTCCGTCCCAATTCAAAATGTTTTCCCAACCTACAGCCACTAGGAAGGGAAGAAGTTGAAATTGAGCTAAGTGATTAGAATTGACGGTCCGTTCAACAATGATCTCCTAAGTGCGAAAATCCCGCACATAGTCGGGGTTTTCATCGGGTGATCGAAGGGTTCACACCCTAATACTTGTAGAACGAGAAGAGGAAGCTTGAGTAGCTTTCTTCTTCGTGTGACCTTCCATTGTAAAATGCAAAGCAAGAAAAACAACAATGGAAGATGGGGTTTGAAGCAAATCAGATTTTGAGCTAAAACCCCGTGTAAATCAAGGGAAAACTTCAAATCGACACCTAAATGTGGCAAGATATGCAAATAAGAATCCAAATATGGAAGGAAATAAAAAATGAAGCACTTACCAAGCACTAATCTATGGTGGGTTCGACGGGTCGGAGAAGGGACGGATGAGGAAGAAGAGAAAAATGGTGAAAAAGTGATTTTTCTCTCTCATAAAGGACCTCCAACCGCGCAACTCAACTGGTCGAGTACATGCTCGACCCGTCGATCCATACTCAACCGGTTGTGCAAGCACCAAAAGTACATATATTATTTTAATTTTTAGCAATTATTTGTAAAAAAAATATATACAAAATAAAACATGCAAATATACAATGATAAACTTAATTAGAAGTACACATACCAATATCCAATATCAATTTTGAAAATCAATTTTTGTCAAGAGGTTTAGTAAATACGTCAGCAAGTTGATTTTCCGTTTGAATATATTCCAATGAAATAACTTTATCCTCAACTAAATCTCGGATATAGTGATACCGAATGTCAATGTGCTTAGTACGGGAATGCTGGATGGGATTTTTAGATATATTAAATCCGCTAGAGTTATCGCAATACAAAATCATTGTATCTTGCGCAATACCATAATCATTGAGCATACATTTCATCCATACAAGTTGGGTACAGGCATTTTTGGTTGCAATGTATTCAGCCTTAGTTGTGGATAATGATATGGAACTTTGTTTCTTATTGTGCCGGGATACCAGACAATTTTCAACATAAAAGCATCCATCACTGGTAGATTTTCTGTCATCTATGTTCCCAGCCCAGTCAGCATCCGTATAACCAGCTAATTGAACATTTGTATCACGAGGATACTAGAGACCTAGATTAGCCATACTTGCAACATATCTAATTATGCGCTTGACAGCAATAAGATGAGATTCCTTAGGATCTGATTGATATCTAGCATAGATACCTATGCTGAATGCCATATTAGGATGACTTGCTGTTAAGTATAGTAACCTACCAATCATACTATGATAAAACAGAGGATCTATACTTTTACCTATTTCATCCTTCGAGAGCTTGAGAGTCGTACTCAGAGGAGTATCGAATTTCTTACCGTTTTCGAATCCAAATTTCTTAACCAGGTTTATGGTGTACTTGGTTTGAGAAATGAAAATACCATCATCTAGTTGTTTAACCTGTAACCTTAGAAAGTAGTTCAATTCTCCCATACTCTTTTCGAATATGGATTTCATTAGCTCTGCAAACTCAGTAAACAGGTTAGTGCAAGTAGAATCATAGATAATATCATCCACATATATCTATACTATTAGTATGTGTTCATTATGTTTTTTAAACAAAAAGAGTTTTATCAACACTCCCCATAACAAAATTATGACTTAGTAAGAACTTAGTCAACTTTTCATACCATGCCCTGGGAGCTTGTTTTAACCCATAACGTGCCTTTTTAAGGCAATACACATGATTAGAGTGTTTAGGGTTCTCAAAACCCTTAGGCTGTTTAAAGTAGACCTCTTCATGTAGATCACCATTTAAGAATGTACTTTTAACATTCATTTGATAAATTTTGAACTTTTTGAAGCACGCAATGGATATGAATAATCTGATAGATTCAACACGAGCTACTGGGGCAAAGGTTTCAACATAATCAACTCTTTCAATCTGAGTGTGTTCTTGTACAACCGGCCTAGCCTTATTTTTTATTATGTTCCCTAACTCATTAGATTTATTTTTAAAAATCCACTTGGTTTCAATTATATGTTTATCAAATGGTCTAGGAACCAAATACCACACATCATTTCTAACAAATTGATTCAGTTCATCTTGCATGGCAACTATCCAATTTTCATTAGTGAGTGCCTCTTTCACATTGGCCGGCTTAATTTGGGAAGTAAAACACACATAATTACATATGTTTTCCAATTGTCTTCGAGTACGCACACTAGTGAGAGGGTTGTCTAGTATTTGATCAGCAAGATGGTCTTTAACTAATCATAGTTCAGTATTGATTTGACAAGATGAGGAGTCAGGTTTTTCAATTATATTGACTTCATTATCTTCTGAACTAGCGATTGGTGTATTCAGGTGATCATCAATAACCACATTTATGGACTCCTGAATGACACCAGTTCTCTTGTTGAGAACACGATACGCTCGAGTATTCAGAGCATACCCTAGGAACATCCCTTCATCACTCTTAGTGTCGAACTTCCCTAAATTTCGCAGTCTCACAAAATGTAGCACTTACTTCTAAAAACTTGAAAGTATTTAACTGTAGGTTTCTTGTTAAACCACAGTTCATAAGTTGTTTTATCTTTTAATTTTCTAATGTAAACACGGTTTATTATATAGCATGCAATGTTGACAACTTCAGCCCATAAATTTTTAAGTAACTTCATGCTATTCAACATTACATTGGCCATTTCTTGAAGCACTGTGTTTTTCCTTTCAACAACCCCATTTTGTTGAGGTGTCTTAGGAGCTGAAAACTCATGCGATATAACATGATCGCTACAGAACTTCTCAAAATTGCTATTTTAAAACTTTAATCCATGATCACTCGGATCTTAGTAATATTCATTTCTTTTTCAGTTTGAATACGCTTAAGTATTCTTTTAACTTCATTGAGAGTTTCAAATTTTTCTCTCATGAATGCTACCCAAGTAAATTTGGTAAAATCACCACAATTACTAAGAAATACTTCTTACCACCTCTACTCTCTGTTCTAGCTGGTCTAATAAGATCCATGTGGAGAAGTTCAAGAGGTTTGGATGTGGCAAAGGAGTTCAGTTTCTTGTGACTACTCCTTGTTTGTTTTCCGATTTGACATGTGCCACATATTTTATCCATTTTCTTCAATTTGGGTAGACCTCTAATAAGATCGGCTTTGCTTAGTCTATATAGATTCTATTAGTTTACATGTCTAAGGCGTTTGTGCCATAATTCGATTTCATTGGTTTGAACCATGTAACAAGATAATTTAGACAAGCAAGATTCACTAACGATATAGCAATTCTTAGATGTTCTTCGACCATTCAATATCACACAACCTTTCTCATTTGAGATCTCACATCATTGATTTGTAATTTAACACTGTGCTTGTTATCCCAGATTTGGGAAATACTCAAAAGATTGTGCTTAAGACCTTTTACAAATAAAATATTTATAAAAGGAGGAAGTTAAAAAGTTGAACTGTACCTTGGCCAATTATTTTGTAGTTGCTTCCATCACCAAATGTGACTAAGCCATCAGTCATTTCTTTGTAGTTGGTGAACAAATCTCTGTCACCTGTCATGTGTCGTGAGCAACCACTGTCTAGGTACCACTTTGATTGACCCGAAGCCTTGACGGCGGTGTGGGCAACCAGACAAGTAACCTTAGGAACCCATTTTATTGTAGTTTTGGGTTTTAGAGCATTATTAGTTTTCCTTCACTTGTAATTATTAACTCTCACATTTGAGTTAGATTTGAGAAGCTCCTTGAGTAAGTCCATAATTTTCTCAGCTAAAGGATTATAATTTTGTTTTCTAAAGCTGACATTATTAGCATTAACTTTAGAAGCTTGAAAAGTTTTTAGATTTTTAAAGTTGTGTTGATTCAAGCCCTTTCCTTTTGAGTTAGAGGATTCTCCTTTAATTAATGTAGGAGATACACTCTTAATTTTTAGAGGCATGTTTTTATCATAGCCCAAACCTGACCTGTCTCCACATTTTCTAGATGCAGTTGTAACTTTTCAAGTTTAGGGTCTCCCTGAGCATACCTCCATGTATCCTTTGAACTCAAGAGGAAAGAGACTTCAAGTTTTAGTTTCTCATTTTTTGATCTTAATTTTCTAAGTTCAGATATTTTCAAATTCAAGTCACATTTTGCTTTTTCAAAACAATCAGAAATATGCAACTTTTCTAAAATAGAAATTTCAAAATCCTCTTTCAACTTCAAAAATTTCTCTTTTTGAAGTTTTAATTTGACAACAATTTTACAACTCTCCCTATATAGGGCATTATAGGCATCCTGAAGATCATCTTCATTATCATTTTCAGGTTCACTCCTCAGATTTTCATATTCAGTTGTATCGCAACTATCTGTGGAAGTGACTCTGGCTAGAGTCATTAAAGCCTTAACTTCATTTGATGATTCGGGTTTTGATTCATTCGACTCAGAAGAGGCGTCAAAGCTGGATGATTCATCCCATGTGGCTAACATGCTTTTTCTCTTTGACTTGTCCCTTTTAGGGCACATATTTGCCAAATGCCCATATTCATGGCAGTTGAAGCACTGACTATCTTTTAGAGATTTCTAGTTTTTATATTTGCTCTTTTTCTTATCAGAGGGTTTTTGAAAATCAAATCTTTTCTTAAATTTAAAAATCTTGTAAAACTTCTTAGCAAGTAAAGCCATATCATTCTCTGAGTTTTCACAATCAGAAATAACATTACTATCTTGAGAAATAGATTTTGATAATTTAAGAGCTATAGACTTACCTTTAGGGGCTTTGAAATTCAACTCGCAAGTTTGAAGTGAACCAACAATTTCCTTAACCCTCATATTATCAGTGTCTCTAAGTTCCTGAATGACAGTCACCTCGGAATTGAATCTCTCAGGAAGTGATCGCAGTATTTTTGCACGAACTTTGCTTTCTGGGATGCTATCTCCAAGACCCCACATAGAGTTAACTATGTCATTTAGTTTTGTATAGAAGTCCATAAAAGATTCATTTTCTTCCATACGAATTTCCTCAAACCTAGTGGTGAGGATCTGAACTTTAGTCTTTTTTACTATAGTTGTTCCCTCGTATGTCATTTCAAGGATATCCCAAGCTTGTTTAGCAGTATCACAAGATATAATTCTTTTGAACTCATCAGGTGATAGTGCACAAGTGATTGCATTTAAAGCTTTGGCATTAGCGTTGCTCTCATTTTTCTGAAGAGTAGTCCACATATAATATGGTGTTTCTTTAAAGGACTTGGTTCCATCAATGCCTAAAACTTCAGACGTTGGTGGATTCCATCTAGTCACTGTGGCTTGCCACACGCTTTCATCAATGGATCTCGAAAAGATCCTCATTTTGGATTTTCAATAAGCATAGTTGGAGCCATCAAACGGTGATGGCCTAATGATAGAAAGGCTATTAAAATTTGACATATTGAAAGCTTTAGATCCATTAGCTCAGAAAATAAATCCAAGAAAATGAGCTATTAAGCTCTGATACCACTTAAAGAGGGTGAGCTCTCAGTCCTAGAGGGGGGGGGGGGGGATGAATAGGACTATGCCAAATAAAAATAAAATGCGGAATATAAAAGCAAATAACTGAAACAAATTACAATCTCAATTGCAATAGTATTGAGAGGTTGATACAAACGTTGTTCAAAGGACAACCTTACACCAAAAACCAAAGTTTATGGTAGGACAACTTAATTTCTTGAACTTCGATAAGGATTAAAAACTCAAACTAAAGAAAGAAACAATAAAAAAGAATCTAACTATTACAACATTCACCACATGTACAAGAAAGAGATATAAGCATTCAACACACATACATCACATACATCATTATCATCATCCACCACAACTCCAATAATTATAGTGGTTCGGTGTGTACACCAACTGTTTGCAAACAGCCACACCTACTCCACTTGTAATAATCACAACCCACGTGATATTGGCTTTCACTATGAAAGAAGGTTTTCCAAGGTTCACCTTAAAACCTTTACAACTGTGTTTTCAATGGGCTATCACAATTAAAAACCCCGTGCTGAGATTTTCTGGCTTATCTCAGTCAAAACTACAAGAGATTTTCTAGCTTATCTCAAAAACCAAAATAGAGATTTTTTGGCTTATCTCACATACAAATAAAGTAATTAAAAATGTACTTATCTGTAGATTCTGCTTTGTTGTAGCACGATAGAACCGCTTTACTTATAGATGAGGATGTTCAATGTCCAATATACATATAGAAGGGTTCTAGGTTCTAAATGAATTTTAGTTAAGCTTAAAACAAGGCTACTTGATTGAATTTTTTAGATCTCAAATCGTAGATAAGAATTTCCCTTTTATAAAGTAAGATTGAAAAAGAGATCAAGAAATTAAATAATTAAAAAGCTATAAAAGAATCTAAAATTACCGAACAATAGCTTGTTAATCACGGGGACTTTTCTCTTAGAGTGGTGGCTTAATTTAGCTTGGAATGAATGAAAAATACTGAGAAAAGACCTTTATTTATAGGTAGAAAAACAGTTCCCTCAACTGGTCTAAGGTAACCTTCGACTGGTCCTGAGAACAACCAAATTTCAAAAAATTTGGCACGATCGGATAAAACTGACCCTCGACTGGTCGAGTGGAGCCAAAAACAGCTGCTGGAGTTTAAGTCAAGTCCTGCTTGACTGGTCGAGCACTGTTCACACAACTGGTCGAGCAGGGTGCTCGATTAGTCGTGACCCTACTAGAAAATCTGAAATTTTGAGTTTTTTCCTGGATTGGTCGAGACAAACCATGGATTGGTCGAGCTAGAGCCTGGACTAGTCAACCATAGGCTAAGATTAGTCAAAGCAAAGCCTATAATAAGCATATTAACCCATTTAGAATATGCAATATGAATGACCTAACCCTAAGGTCTTTCTAGGGTCATATATATAGGAAAGTTGAACATTGAACCATGTAACTTCAATTGTATCTTGTACTTGAAGTTCTTGAAGCATGATCTTGTGCACTTGAAATCTTAAACTTGATCTTGTGTACTTTGAAGTTCTTGAACTTGATCTTGTCCATGTAATGCCTTTGAGCTAACTTAAAGACTTAAAGTAGCACATGAACTAGGTCTTGAACTTGCACTAGCGCTAGCACTTTGACTTAATCTTGAATTTGAAGCCGCACTTGAACTTGAAGCAATACTTCATGGCTTAAATGTAGCACATCTTCACTTGAAGGTGAACTGTCCATCACTTGCACAGGTTCATCAATCCAAAGTGGTTTGTCACAACGAAATTTGACAACTAAGTGTGCTTTGTATACAATACAACACTTACACGTAGTGACTCACATGCACAAATCTTTGATTTAGTAGTAATGTCTCTTAACTAGTTGTCACTATTCAATCTTAAGGTCCTAGGTAAGGCCTAGCATCTCGTCATGGATTTTGATCTTGCTTCAACGTAACTTATTGTAATTCTTCCATTTTTAGATTGGATAGGGACTCATAAGTATAGAATGCTAGTATATGAGTATATCTATATCATTTAGTATTTTGTAAGATTTATAAAGGAGTTCAAAATTCCCTAATAAGGAAAGAATATTATAAACATGATCCTTCTCACAAGATTTGTTAAATTGAGTAAAACATTATAAGAATAAACATGTTTCCAAAACTCGTTATGAAGAATATTAGAAGTAAAATTTGTGCTCACAAGGTTCATCAATATGAAGCAAGAGTAGTAGGAGTATAATCATGTGCACAAGATCTTATAGTTCACTAGGTTTATAGTAATTACATTCAAAAATTCAGCTCACTTGCTAGATTAGGCTATAATCGAATTCAAATGAATGTAGAAATTTAAGAGGGTGAATCCTCACCTTTTATGTGGACATATTTTTCTTGAATATCTCCATGATGAAAGCTTAAGTATCCTATGATCAGGTTAATAATAGCTCAATGCAATTTCTAAATCAAATTTGAACCATCCAATAGTAGGGCCTTGTTAGCTACTTACTTGAAGTAATCTGATTCAAGTTTGGTTGAGTGAGGGGTTTGTTCTTCATGGTAAGTGGTTGAAGGTGTTACCTGGAAGAGTTATTTTAGCGAGTTACTACTGAGTCAACTTAGTTAATATTTCTACTCAATAGACTGATTGAGTTTGAGTTGGGAAAATACTTGTTGCGGTCATAAGATCACTCAACTCTTGAATTTGGTGAGGCTTCCAAGCATCTCCTTAGGTAGTCCCTGACATTAGATCTTGGAGATAAATCAGGCTTGACTCAGTTGGGTATCTACCGAGTCAACTCACTAGCGAGTTGAGTGTAGTACTAACATGGACATGTGGGGTTTCAATGTAATACCTGAATAAGAGTTGTTCTTCATCACTAATGGAGGTAGGGGATTCGAGTAAACCCTACAACAAACCTGATTTAATCAGGGTGTTCGCTCCTTGACTCAGAACCGAACGTGTTAATCTTAGATGACTCAGATCAAATTCAATCTCGAACACAGTTGGAATGGCTATCTGGTTGCAGTGAACCAGAGGGTTTGGTGATGGCTCCTACTAGCAAGCTTTCTGGACTCAACTCGAATGGTGGTGTCCTGGTGACATAGTTAGTTATCACAGTGACTCGGTTCGCATAATCGTGGTGCGATGGTGGCCTGAAGGGCTCGGATTCACATGTGCTTCGCTGTTACTAGGAAGGTTGAGTTAGTGCGGTATTGACTCGCTCTTTTCCTTTGAAATTAGTACTGAGTCGACTCGAACTTGGCCGATTCGGACTACGTTAAGTGCACGACTTCGGTCTGTTGTGGCTAGAAGAATTTTTTTTCTTCTCCTATCCTTCTTCTCAGCTACTTCTTTTAGCAAGTGAACAGGGTCAGACTCATCCCTGACTCGCTCCACTCAGTGTAGTGTCCCGATTTTCATGTAGCTAATTATATGCGCACTTAAACATATCTACCTTATGAGTTATATATTGAAAACTTAAGCATAATAAAACAGTGAGAATGGTAGAAGTAATTAATTTTCGGTTAGTGCATTAGATAATCAGAGTACGCAGTGAAAGTGTAATGGGCCACGTAGACTTATCCTTTATGAGAATATATGATTTTGTGATGCTACCCATGAGTATAAAACAATTAGGATTATGGACTAATTGAACCATGTTTAAGGGAAATTTATGTGGTTTGACTCAAATTTTAAATCCTAACAAATCTCAAATGATCTCAAGGCCATGATCAAGCAAAGGATCGAGACTTAACAGGATTACGAGTTGATACCAGTAGACCTTTTGTATTGTGCAGGCGAAGGATCTGTGTATCAGGCTCAAACCCACTACAACCATCTATTTGTGTTACCTCAAACACAGGAAGTAGGGAATTGCATTATACTTTAGATAGCTAAGAACTTTCATAAGATATTGTTATTAGCCACTTAGATGAACTTGTAATCTTGGTAAATACTACCAGAAATTGTGATGTCATTAGGCATGAAAATAAATCCCTAGTTTGGATAGATATTAAAAGATTTTCAATCCCTGGAGGGACATATATACATTGGTTGACCTATTAGAATAGAGGAAGAAGAGCTTTTGTAAAAATTATATATAACCTATGAAAACTAAGTTGTGATAGCACACTTAGATATATTCGAGTCAGGGAGCACCATTAGGATAATTTTACTAGTAACATTTACAATTTGGATATAAGTTATTGAATCCCGTGGGTGAGGTTCTTCTTTAAGGGGGGTAGATTGTCACAACCCGAGTTCCTATAGTTAGTCACATTATTATACCTAAAATACACATTAAGGAATATTTAGTAACAACGGAAAATAGAGTACCCTCGCCTCCGCTGAGGATAAGAAATGTTGAATTTCGGGGGCAAAATTATCTTTATGGGGGGTAGATTGTAACACCCCGAACTTTTTAATACTAACATCCTGAATTTTCACGGCCAGAGTTTATACTTGTGCTCGAGAAAATTGGGTGTTAATAATTGAGTAAATTAGATGCTTTAAAAATTGCACCTTATTTATTTGTTTATTTTCATTTAGATCACATCCAGATACATTCACGAAGGTAACATTCACGAGAATAAAATCGACTGTATTAATTATTTTATCAGAGTAAAAGAATTTAGTGAATAATCAAATGCCTTCTTAATGGGAGCTCATTACATTTATCGAGTTCGCAGCGGAAGTATAAAACTAATTCATAAAACTATCTTCTTATTCTTTTAGTATAATCTTCCATAGGGAGATGGTCCTCTAGGTCTTCAATTTGTACATCTTCTGCATCATCTGTACGGTTAGACAAGGTCAACGCCCTACTCATAGTGATGGTTATCTTTTAAGATTAACGATAATTCAAGAGATATATAAAAGTAATGTAAGGGTTCTAATACGTCATGTACTCCATCACTACGAGAGATATCAGTATGTACAAACAATCTACATGAATGTATGCCTACCAAAGTGTGTGCAACTCATCATACATAGTGATTATCGTCACAATGTGGAAAATAGTTCATAATATCTGACTTGCCTCGCATTCTCACACTATGGAGATTCGTTAGTGTGTCCGACATTAACATGGATTTATGCGAACATCTCAAGGCGACACAACAACGTGATTAGGGAATTTACATAACACGAAGTGTTTATGGAGCAACTATTTTCGACATCCAATCCCAATAAGTGATATAACACGCATGATGATTTACTTACATCGATTATGCACCATGCCAACCAATCCACGAAATTACGTGCTGACTAAGAGAGCCGCTACCCGTAACGTATTATGTCCACGATAAATATTTGAGTCACTAGTTGTGATACGTTCAACACATCATTTACAATAAGGATAACAAAGTCCGAATCATGAGAGTTTTGAAAATCCAAGGCACATGCCCAAGACTTAAAGGTATATAGTACAAGGCTAACAAAATAAGGAGGAGAGTAGCAACGGCTAACTTAATAAGAGGAGAGTGGCAATGGCCAACTCAAAAAAAAGGAGAGTAGCAATGGCTAACTTAACAAAGAGGAGAGTGACAATAGCCAACTTAATAATAAGGAGAGTGGCAATGGCCAACTCAATAAAGAGAAGAGTAGCAACGGCTAATTCAACAGATTGGTAAAGGCAGGGGCAAGGCTTGTATCTGTCGGCCCACATAAATACAGATACACGTAAACAAGTCAGGCCTTAACCATTACTCCCAAAAGATAAATAATCAATGGTGTTGAATAAATAAATCTCATGAAGAGAATCATAATCACATGATAATAGAGCATATAAAAGGAATAATAAATCACATCAATTTAAACCAAAGAAAGCTTAAAGGAAAAATCCTCACCTTTGTTGTCTGGTCATCCATTAAGGTTAAACCTTCAAATGTATCTTTTAGGACCAACCTTTATTTTGGTTCACATGGTTTAAATTTGAATAAAGTGAGTGTTAGACATTTTAGATTAATGAATTTGAGGTTTATGTTATATCATGTATTGTCTTCATCTAAAAATTCGAGTGTGCTCTACCACTGAGTCGACTCGTTTTTGTGAGATGGGATCCTATTAATGGAATTTTAGAAAGGAAGGGAAAGAAAAGAAAAGAAAGGGAGTAAGTTAGGGAAGCTTGGTTGGATCCGAACCTAGTTAGTTGGCGACTCGGCAGGTCTAGCTGTTCTCTCTTCTCTCTCTCTTCTTTCTCTCCCGCACCTGTTTCTCTCTCTCTCTCTTTCCTTCTCTTTCTTTCTTCTTTTCTCGTTGGCGTGCTTCCCAGTGTGGGAAGTTTATATTATACTGATCTCGATTTCTAGAATATTCTGTGTACGCAGAGCAGACTTCATGTAATTGGATGTGTAGCTATGTGCGGTGTCCGTTTTAGAAGTATTTTCTCTTCTCCTTTGTTCTTTCCTACCAGATCTGGAGCATTCATTGGATGGGGCCCACAGAAGGGAGGCTTATGGCTACGTTCTTGAGTGCAAGAACATATAATTGACTGATCATCGGTGGCCCTGTACCAGGATCTATTCGGAAGAATTTTCTATTTTGTGGTAGTTTCTCTTGGAAACTGGGGATTACAAATCCTACCGGACTCCTTCCTTCTTTTACTGCCAACATGGATGCAGTCGAAAGTCCTTCCTCTTAACTTTGGATAGTTCATATTAGAGTTAGAGAGTTCTCCTCAAGTTTGCTACGCAAGGTGCTTGAGTTTGATTCGGTTTCTGGCACTATGTGCAGAGAGAAATATGGGATAGGTGCGGAAGGCCTTCAGTTTATTTTCTTGCTGGAGTTTGTGGGCCCCATTCTTACTGCTCTTTTGAAGGATCTAATCACTTCATCAGTTTGATAGTGGGTTTTTAGTTAATGGCTCCAAATTCAGAGTCGAACTGTGTTCTGGTGGTCCCCACTGTTGATCACGGCATGCATCAGTTCTGCTACTCGTTAGGCCTTGGTCGGAGGTGGGTCTTGCGCGTATGGTCCGGATCTTCCAATACAATCGTGATGGAGGGCCACAATGTCCATCAGATAGACGATGTCCATTCAAACCAGGTGTAGTGCAAGAGTCCAGGGAGAATTTTCTTCTCCCTTGCGAAAACTCTCAGGTCAAGCATGGTTTGACCAAGTCTCCCAGACTAGTGCACAGCGAGTGTACGCATAGGTTGTGCGCATGGATCATAGGTGGGGCCACCGTTATGTTCTTTTAAAATTTGATTCGTTCATTAGCTTCCATAGGTCCAAGTGGGACCACTAGCCATAGATCAGGCAAGTTCGAAACTTAGGTGGTCCATATCAAGTGAATGTTCATTTTAACCATGGATCTTGTTGATCTAAGGGTTGAAATTTGACATGCATAGTTAATTTATGATATATAAGCATGGTATAAGGTTTCTCATCAAACGGATCATGGGAACCTTGTGATTTAGAACTTAAGGTCTAAATTAGTGGCATTTTTGTAATTATTGTTGATCTAAGAGTTTTGGAAACTCTAATGGTTCTACATGGTTGTATGCACCTTTCTAAACAGTTCTTACAAACGAACTTACATCTAAATCATTACGAATAAAGTGTTATTCGCCAATTCCTTCAAGGGAAGGTACATACGTCAAATCACATGATGGTTGGTCTTGTCTTAAAATTAATGGTCGAATGGCTTGATATGTGAATGGAGACTATTCCCAATGGTCAGATTCGCACTGGGAAGTAGATGTAAGGTTTGGTTAGCTAGATTGGTACCGTACACATGTACATAATAGGTTAAATTCTGTGGTAACACTCGGGAACTTTCAATACTCGGGTATTGAAAAGTTTGGGGTGTTACACTCAGTGGCTAGGGTCAAGTTGTGATACAGGTATATCCTCTGTGAATGCCGCTCTCTCTCTCTCTCTTTCTTTTCTTGCTACTTTTCCTTGAATGTTGCGCTAACAAATTGGGATATTTAAATGCTCCGACTCGGTTCTAGAAATTTCTATGCTAACCGTGGGATTAGTTGCCATATTAGTGGTGGAAGAATCGAGAATACTTAGCGTAAGAGTTTTCTAAGCTTGGTTGATAATAACATGGGTTTAAGCGGCCTATCATGATGTGTTTTTGATGAGGTGGGCCACACATTGAATGATTTGGATTAGTGGATGGGTTAGACTTTGTCATGCCCCAAACTCGGAAACCGGGCTCACAAAATTTTCGATCACCAAATCCGGCACCGATAGCCTCCGTAGTACCCCATTCTCAGTTCCCGGCACCCATACACCAGGTTCCAATCTTGGGATCCTACAAGGAGGATTTTCAACATGAATTTGATTCACAGAGCATAACCGAGCATAACCCACAAACAACAACCAACAACATCATCACAAATCCACTATAAAAAAAAACTTTGAGTACAATGTGCATAAAGGGAAATACAGTAACAGAATCGAAAACTCCAGAAGCTCGACTGCATGTTTCTATTGCGACTAAGCTACGGCTGCGTCCTGTTGTCACCTACACGCATCAATCGTGCATAAGCTTATGAAAAGCTTCGAGGGTAGTGAGAGTGTGTTCACAATATAAGCGTACTTAGAATATAATATCAGAGTAATGCAAAATATGCAGGCAAATCCATGAATACTATTAGTCGTACCAAGGCTATGCAATGTAAGGCATGAATCCTATCGGCCATATGAAGACTATGCGATGCAAGCCATGAATGATGTCTGCCATGCCAAGGCCATGCAATGCGAGATGCAATTCAAGCATACCAGTCCTCGTCCAAATCTACATATCAATGCAACTCATCATTAGAGCATCAAATATCAGTAGAATTCTCACACTGGACAATCACCGGGGTCTAGTACACTCTATGCCAACTTGCCGCCCCTATCCGAGCGCACAACTGGGTAAGTGGAAGAGACCTCACTATCTGTCTGCCAATATCGGGCCTGGCTCATCGATAGCGAACCTATTCCTTAAGGTGGTCAAACTCAATCTAGATATTACCCCCTCACTCAGGAGGATAATGTTACACCCCTTTCCAACCGACCACGACACAGTGGGAGACACGGCCTACTGGTATACAGCCCTCGTGTGCTCATGTATCCACTCGGTCTCGACATTGGAGTCATCCTTTGGTACCATCGGGTTTAGAAATTTTCACCCAGGGACATCTATGGCACCCCGATACTAGTAACAGTATTTCTGATGTCTGATCCTGCCATCCACGAAATGTTTGTGGTGGCTATAGCCCTGATGTCGCTGGGGCATACAGTAATCATGTCATACAAATGTGAAGTATATGAATCACACTATCAGTCATGCAGCAATCCCGCGCGTACCGCGCGCTCATGTGGGGCAACTCCACCTATCAGGGAGCTCATAAACAATCTGCCCGAAGGGATATGCTATGATCAGTCACTCCTCATATCAAGCATACATATGATGTGCATGAGCATGAATCATGGAACTATACTAAGCATATTATATGGTGATGGACTCTATTCATAACGAAAATGGGCCTAACAATGGGCCCTAGGGAGAGTCACAATGCGGACATTTAACCATCATTGCTCTTACAATGTGGATGTCAAACCATCATTGCTCCCAAGGCATGGCCGCCATAAACATCATTACATATATCATAGTGGAATCACACACCGCAATGGACCTCATATACATCACATTCGGCCTCACACAAAGGCCACACATACATCTCATTGGGCCTCACTCATGGCCCGTATATACATCACATTGGACCTTAACCCATGGGCCTCAAATACATCACAATGGGCCTCATATACATCAAGTGGGTCGTATCAATGGGTCACACCAACGGACTAATATACATCAAGTGTGCTGCATTATATGGGCCGCACCAACGGGCCAATTTACATCAAATGGGCTGCACCAATGGGCCAATATACATCAAGTGGGCTGTATCATATGGGTCGTATCAATGGTCCAATATACATCAAGTGGGCCGCATCATATGGGCTGCACCAATGGTCCAATATACATCAAATGGGCCACATTATATGAGCTGCACCAATAGGCCAACATACATCAAATGGGCTGCATTATATGGGTCACACCAATGGGCCAACATACATCAAATGGGCCGCATTATATGGGCCGCACCAATAGGCCAACATACATCAAATGGGCCACATTATATGGGCCGCATCATTTACACCATTCTTCTATTTTTAGAGATCATTTTAGGGCATTAACTGAAAAGAAATGGATCACATTGGAGGATCATCTGGACTATACCACAAATAACAGTGGAGATAATGATTCTCACCGTTTAAATTCGTGGGGCCCAACATTTTATTTTCCATCCAACTTGATCATAAGTCACAAAGACCTGGATTAAGAGGAAAAATAAATTTCATATTGATCCAAACTTCCGTGACCCCAAAAAGGGGATGGATGTTCACTCTACAATGTTTTCTACGATGTGGTCCACCTGATCATCATATCTGCTTCATTTTTTTCCCAAGCCTTAAGATGAGTTTGCTAAATGGATGGATGGTATGGATGTAACACATGCATCAGTGGGCTTCACAGAATTGCCGACCACTACCAGAAAACTGGGCAAAGGCTATGGATAAAAGCCGTAACCAAAGAGCTATGGCTACGGTTTTAGTCCGTAGCCGACCGTAGTCGTAGGTGTCGTAGCATAGGTCTAAAACCTATGGCTACAGATTTAATCCATAGCCATAGATTACAATAGGTACAGATATAATCCATAGCAACCATTTCTATAGCTAAAAGTACCTACAACTACGGATAGTATTTGTAGCTAAAAGTAGTGTTAGATCCGTAGCAATATGCCGAATTTAATCAGATTACCTGCTATGGTCAATATCCGTAGCTATTGCCTATATTTAAAAAAAAAAATTATAATCATTCATTCTTTCAATTAACACCTGCATAATCATTCAGTCATTCAACTACAATCATTCATTCATTCGATGACGGTCATTCATTCATTCAATTACAATCATTCATTCAATAATGAATCAATTACAATCCTTCATTCAATCAATTACAATTACAATAATGTTGAAAATACAAATCTTGGTGAGTCTGCTCGCATATGGCCAAGTGCATCCTTCATCCACCATAGATTGAAAATGGATGCGAGTATCAGTAGTCCACCTGCATATCCGACAGTTATACCAATAACTTCTCCCATGCGTCTTTTGTAATTATTCGAGGGTGAACCACCACTAGATGATTCTACAACATAAAAATAAAGAATCAGTCAATTGAAGAAGGATGAAAACTAAATGCAAGGAAAATATAGAATTCCCCTGATGTAAACTGAATTAATGCTCCAAACAGCATTCCCACAAAAAAATTTTACAGTCAAGCGGTCCAAAGTGGATCAGGGTCACTACTTATCCGGTTTTAAATGGATCATGGTCCAATCAGCATGTGGGCTCTGATATTGGAAATAGTTGGATGTGTTAGACAACTTTAGCTAATATTTTTTAAATAGGTGGGTTCATGTTTCCCTATTTTTCTCTCCCAATTTGCAATTGACAAGCCATTCCACCTCACAAATATTTGGTAGAGAGTGCATCACATTCGGTACAGTAAGCAACTTGAGTAATTGACATAGCTGAAATTTTCACGTGAAACACATCAAAATTTATTTTAAAAAAAAGACCTTGATTGATACACAAGTTTCCCCTAAACCTATCAGTAAACTTAAGCAACTGACCTAGAGAAGACTTAGAGGTGTTGACCCAACTTCCAAAGCCATATCTTCATCCCCTGGGATTACTTGATTCTCCATAGAAATTAGAATTTTCTATATTTGTATTGAGAAAGAAGGTAGAAAAAATCAATCATTTGAAGCAGTTTATGTTCAAAATCCATGTTGTACATCCAAATACCTATTTTGGGCACGTTAGTAGGAACTGTCGGCATAAAATCTTTTGATTTGGGCAGAGAGACCTCACTAAACCACTCATGGTTCAGAGCATTTTTTGCTATTATTCGCTGCATTGAAAAGTTTTTTAAAAAAATGAACAAAAAAAAAAAGAAGCATTAATCCTCAAGTACATATGCAAATGAACAAGACCCCATGCTTACAACAACAAAAATCTGTAGATAAACAAAGGCCAGTTATGAGCATGGAAAGATGACCCACAACATGTCAAAAGATGAGATGATACAACTGTCAGCCAAAGATTTGCTGATAAAGGCTAAGCAAATGTTACCTTTAAAGCCAGCTCTTGGACAAATATCTGAGCGAGTTCTTGTGCCGAACTTTCTAGAATTATTCAAAGACATAACCATCATTACAGTCAATTTAATACCAGTAGGAATGATCACCTACAACCAGTTGCATGTGAACTTCAGATGAAACCCCGTTCACATAATGTGTATGACATATCAGGTTATGCATAAGATGAAGGCCATCTGGCATAGAAATCAGAAAAATCCACTGATCAGGCAGGACAGACATGCAGGTTGAATCCGACAATTAACATTTCCAATTAAAAATGCTCATTATTTTCATATAGGGCGGCTTCCTGATGAGCAGGCTGACCTGTTTTTTGCAGTAGGTGATTGTAATAGTGAGTCCCACCTTATGCATCGTTCAGATGTCCTACACATGACACTTTGGCATTTGAACAGGCTTGCATGTGAACTTCACATGCAACTAGCTGTTTGTGATTATTCCTCATAAAGAGATATTGAACATCCATTTACTTCAATTGCTATTTTTTCTATTGTATTTAATTTGTTAGGAGTCTTAGACTATTTCTAATATAAATACCTTTGTAAGAAAATGGTTTTCCAGAATTGTAAAAAAATCTAGCAATCTGATCACAATTCCCAGCATTCGAATGCAAATTCCAGCATCTGTAAACTTTTTTCCAGTTACTACCAGTCAATTTCTGATTTATCTGGACATAAACAGCCATTTAGTCAATAACATGATTTTAATAAGCAACGTATAACAATTTCAGGTTTCAATTTTTACAAGTGGGTCCCATGGTGAACAAGTTTAGTAAATCAATACTACAAACTTCACAAAATGACTAACAAAGTAAACAAACTTAGTAAATCCATACTACAAACTGAACAAACTAAGGGTGAACCAAGCTCAGTGAATTGGATTCATTAAGTGAAATGGCCAAGCTATATGTTCGGGGGGGGGGGGGTGTGAATAGGACAATGCCAAATTTAAACAATAACAGCAAAATATAAATGAATAAAAGATAACACTATTAATAAATCACTATATTGGAATGTAAAGCAACCTCAAAAAGAGAGATTGATATCAATGTTGTTCTAAGGACAACCTTACACCATAAAAACCAAATGTTTATGGCAGGACAACCTTATTTCTAGAACAAATTGAATATCAAAAACTCAAACAGAAAGGAAACAAATGAAATAGCAATAAATAAATTCTAAACTACTACAACATTCCCCAAAATGCTTGAAATGTAAATATTACAACATTCACATTCACATATACATCCCACAAATCTGAATGATCAAAGATAGAAAATATAAATCACACATCCACAAAACACAAAGAGTTATAGTGGTTCGCTTGTGTGTATACTAACTGTTAAAAAACAGCCACACAGATTGCTACTCCACTCCTAATATCCTCACACATGGGATATTAGCGTTCACTATCAAAATAGGTTTTCACAGGTTCACACAAAACCTTCACAATTGTGTCTTTTTAGAAAAGAGCTTACACAATTCAAAAACCTTCACTTCAGAGTTTTCTGGCTCTTCTCAGATAACCAACACAATGAGATTTTTCTGGCTTAATCTAAAATAAAACTCAAATGAAAATTTACATAAATGTAAAATACCTAGATTTCTCCTTTTGTTGCAGCCCGAAAAAACTAATCGGAGTAGAAGATCAAATGTAGAAGTTCAAAGTCAAATACTCACTTTAAAATGGTTCTAGGTTCTAATTGATTTTAAATATTTGATTTTGATTCTAAGAAGAAGGAATATCACAATTCCTCTTTTCAATTAAGATTGGAATGTAGAAACAAAATCAAATTAATAAAGCTAACAAAAGAGAATATAAATTATGCAAAAAGTAGCTTAAAATGAACACAAACTTATCTCAGAGTGATCCATTGATTTTACTTGAATTGAGTTATGAAACTCTGAAATTCTTGCTCTATTTATAGTTGCAGAAACTCGACTATGACTGGTCCTGAGGACACTACAATTGGTCGTAGGAGAAACATTTTTTTTGAATTTTTGAGCGCGATCGGATAAAACCGTTCTACGACTGGTCGTAGCATACACACGACTGGTCGTAGGACTCAAAGATTGGTTAATGTAGTTTGAGTCATAGAACTAGGACTAGTCATAGGACAAGTTGACACTGTTCACATGACCAGTCGAATAGAATCCAAGACTGGTCGTGCACAAACAGAAAATTCTGAAAAATTGCAACCAACTTAGGACTGGTCTTAGAATTTCTTAGACTAGTCGAGGCAGTGCTAGGACTAGTCGAACAAGGTTCAGGACTAGTCTTAGAACAGTCCAATTCCATGTACAATGATTCAATTGAATTATGTATTCAAAATGACCTACCCTAAGGACAATCTAAGGTCAATCATACCTTGAAAGTAAGGTATGAACATCGAGACTTCATATCTTTAGATGATAGATGACCTTTGAAGATTATGAAGCTTGAGATCTTTGAACTTGATGTAGCACTGAACATGAGATCTTCTATAGTTTGAATAACAATTCATCTTGTGTTGTACACTGACTTGAATCTTGAACAAGATCACTTCTATAGTTGTAGCTTGTACTTGCATTCTACTGTAGTAGCTTGTACTTGCATTTCTTGAAGTAGTTTGAAGTAGTTCTTCATTCTTGACTTGAAGTAAAGTGCTTAGAGTGGTGATGCAATGTCTTGAACATTTATAACAATGAACTACACAAGACTTAGATTGATGTTTTGACATTACAAAATTTGACAACCAAAGGAGCATAAAACCATAGCACTTATAATCTCCCCCTTTGTCAAATTTGTGACAAAACACTTAACAATAATATAACCAATATGAATACAAAAAAATATGCACAGGTTATAAAAGAAAAAACCAGTTACAACCTGGTTAAAGAATCATGCACCAGTTGTCATCACACATCAAGATGAAGTAGGCAGAACACCTCCTTACTTACTCCCCCTGAGTAGCACACATATCCAGAAAAGAATGCTACTCTACCACAGTCCATATTCCATCAACATATCAATTCATATGCAAAACCATATAAATTCTCCCCCTTGTTGTCACAATATGACAAAGGAAGAAGAAAAATGGAAAAGGATAATAAACAGGATTAATTAAGAAGTTAAGATATATGCAAATTAAAGTCCGCATACCATGAACTAGTTTAAACAAAGTCAGCAAGCTACAGTCAGTAAACCAAATAAAGTTTACAACCCAACAAAAGTAGACTTAAAGTTATTACAAACCAAAGAGTAAATCACTTAATCAAATTCTAAGGAAGGAGCAGGTATGGTAGGATCAAGTTGATGAAGGCCCTTGTTTAAGCGCCTAAGATACTTGTGCATATATTTAAATCGTAAATCATGGGCAACATTCATATTCTCTACCTTCTCCTCAAGTGCACACAGATGCGCATCAAACTCAGATGGTTCATAATCAGGATCATTAGCAAAATCAGACTCAATTTCATCAAAAATATTATTCATGTTTATGTCATCAGGAGGAAGATCATTAGCTTCTTCTTCATTCCCAGCTTCAGCTTCATCACCACCAACATCCACTTGGCCAGGAGCCAATTTCAATTTCATCTTGTTTATATTTGAGTTGTTAAAAATAAGATGATGGATGGAAGCCTCTCCAACAGGCATAATAACCAACATATAAGAAGCTAAAATAGTTATAAGATAGGCAAATGGAATATTACTATGACCTGGATGGAGACGAAACTGAATGATGGAATGACATATTAAAGATGGAAGACAAACTTTAGTACCAGGGACGACAAAGTCCAAAACACGAACCATAAAGGAAGTCAGTTCTGTTTTATTACCAGAACGCGGATACAGATTTGAAGTAAAGAATCTATGGAGGACTCTTTATCTGGGTAACAAGTACTTTGAGGGGAGTGCATTCCCTTTATGAGTCCATTGCACATCCATATTACATAATGCTTTGGTGAGCATTCATTTTTTTTATTCTAAGGGTATTTCAGTTAGAATATGAATAGGAATACCCTCATCATTAACAGGTATTTCCATAAGGCCAGATATTAGATGACGATCTACATCAAAAGGGCCTTCTCTAACATCTATTTTAAATATTAAATTCTCAGCAGAAAAATTAGAGATACATGCGAACATGGACTGAGCAAAAGATTGGTATGCAGGCCCACCCCAATGTAAGATGTTATCCCATCCTACAGATTGGAGGAGTGGAATGAAACCAAAAGGAGCAATGTGGTTAAGATCAACAGCTCTTTCAACAATAACCTTGCGCAAATGCAAACCCCGTACATATGAGGGATCATTTTCGGGTGACCGAAGATGGTGCCGAGTTATTGGAGTAGATCTAGAAGAAGATGGAACACGGGCTATTTTCTTTTTCCCTCTAGTATCCATTGGCAACAAGAAATTCAAAGAACGAAGGAGATGCAAAAGATGAGAAATGGGTTTTCTCAAAATCAGAAATTTGAGAAGAAAACCCCAAATAACCCAACAAAGCTTGAAATCAAGCACTCCAATGATGAGATTGAAGCAAATGGACCATGAATCTACAAGCAAGACTAATAAAATGCACTAACCTTGACGAATCACACTGTAGGGTTCGACTAGTTGTGTCACGGGTTGTTGGAGAGTAAGATAGAAATGAGGAAGATGAAGATTTTTTCCAAATAAAAGAGGACAGCGCGCTCCATGATCGGTCTTGAGCTGTCCTCGACCGGTCGTACCAGGATCGGTCGAGTACACCCACGACTGGTCGAGTATCAATAAAAATATGCATTTTTCATAAAAATTTGAAATTTAGCCAAATAAATTATCAAATATATATACAATATGATATATATATGCATGAATAATCAATTTTGAATGCACATACCAAGATTAAATGTTAATTTATTAAACCTGCTTTTGTCGAGCGGTTTAGTAAAAATGTCAGCAAGTTGAGTCTCGGTCAGAATGTATTCTAAAGAGATTATTTTTTTTCTACTAATTCATGAATATAATGATACCTAATATCAATGTGCTTGGTACGTGAATGCTGGATTGGATTTTTTGAAATATTTATAGCACTAGAATTATCGCAATATAGAACCATTGAATCCTGTGTAATTCCATAATCACTTAACATATGTTTCATCCAAACAAGCTGAGTACAGGCATTTCCAGCTGTGATGTATTTAGCCTCAGCCATAGAGAGTGATATAGAACTTTGCTTCTTGCTAAAACAAGATACTAAACAATTTTCGATATAAAAACAACCACCACTAGTTGATTTCCTATCGTCGATATTTCCAGCCCAATCAGCATCAGTGTACCCTGCCAACTGAACACTAGTATCATATGGATACCAGAGACCCAAATTAACTAAACTTATGACATATCGCATAATCCGCTTAACAGTAGTTAACTGAGACTCTTTAGGTTCACACTGATATCTAGCGCAAATACCAACACTTAAAGCAATATCTGGTCTACTAGTAGTTAAATAAAGTAAACTGTAAATCATACTACAATATAACCTAGGATCAACTTTTTTGCCTGTAGAGTCCTTTGAGAGTCTTAAGGTTGTACTCATAAGAGTATCAAAATTTTTACCATTCTCAAATCTGAACTTTTTGATTAAGTTCAGAGCATATTTGGTTTGAGAAATAAAAATACCATCAGGTTATTGTTTTACTTGCAACCCAAGGAAATAGTTCAATTCCCCAACCATGCTCATTTCGAACTTAGATTTCATTAAATCTGCAAACTCAACAGTCATGTTAGAATAGGTAGATTCATAAATAATATCATCAACGTAGATTTGAACTATTAAGATATCATCGTTATGTTTCTTAACAAACAAAGTTTTATCAACACTTCCCATTTAAAAGTTATGACTTAGTAAAAACTTAGTCAACTTTTCATACCACGCCCTGGGACCTTGTTTTAAACCATAGAGAGCCTTTTTTTAGGCGATAGACATGATAAACACTCTTAGGATCTTCAAAACCCGTTGGTTGTTCAACATACACTTCTTCATGCAGATCGCCATTTAAGAAGGCACTCTTTACATCCATTTGATAAATTTTAAATTTTCTAAAACAAGCAATGGATATGAATAGTCTGATTGATTCAAGACGAGCTACTGGGGCAAAGGTTTCATCATAATCAATTCCTTCAATTTGAGTGTACCCTTGTACAACCAGTCTACCCTTGTTTCGAATTATATTACCAAGTTCATCAGACTTATTTTTAAAAATCCACTTAGTACCAATAATATGTTTATCTTAGGTCTAGGAACAAGGTACCAAACATCATTTCTCACAAATTGGTTAAGCTCTTCTTGCATCACAACTATCCTGTTTTCGTTAGTAAGATCTTCTTTTACGTTAGCCGGTTCTATCTGGGATGTGAAACATACTTAATTACATGTCTTCAAATTGTCTATGAGTGCACACACCAGTGAGAGGGTTTCCAAGAATCTGAGTGGTTGGATGATCTTTAACAGTCCTCAATTCAGAATTAGTTTGATTTGATGAAGTATCTGGTTTGTCAATTAAAAGAACTTCATCATTATCTGAACTTGGGGCAGGTGTAGTGATCGTCTATGACCACATTTATAGATTCTTGAATAACACCGTTCCTTTTGTTCAGTACTCGATATGTGCGACTATTTAAAGAATATCCTAAAAAGATCCCTTCATCATTTTTAGTATCAAACTTTCCCAGATTTTCACGGTTACGTAGAATATAGCACTTGCTGCCAAAAACTCGAAAGTATTTGACAGTAGGCTTCTTATCGAACCACATTTCATAAGCCGTTTTATTATTAGATTTACTCGTATAAACTCAGTTAATTATATAACAGGCAGTATTAATAGCTTCAGCCCAAAGATTTTTAGATAGCTTCATACTATTCAACATTACATTAGCCATTTCTTGAAGCACTCTATTTTTCCTTTCTATAATTCCATTTTGTTGAGGAGTTTTGGGTGCAGAGAATTCATGCGATATTCCTTGATCACTACAGAATTTCTCAAAACTACTATTCTCAAATTCAGATCTATGATCACTACAGATCTTATAGACTTGAGAACATTTTTTCGTTTGAATCCGTTTGAGAACTCTTTTTATTTCATCAAGGGTTTCTGACTTATCTTTTAAGAAAGCTACCCAAGTGAATCTGGTAAAATCGTCCACTATTACCAAAATTTATTTTTTGCCACCTCAACTTTCCGTCCTGGTAGGTCCTATAAGATCCATATGGAGAAGCTCGAGTGGCCTTGATGTGGCATTGGAGTTCACCTTCTTGTGAGAGCTCCTTGATTGCTTGCCTATTTGGCATTCACCACATATTTTGTTTATCTTTTGTAATTTAGGTAGACCTCTTATTAGTTCTCTTTTGCTCAGTCTATATAAATTACGGTAGTGTAAATGTCCAAGACGTTTATGCCACAAATCAATCTCATCGGTATGGACCATGTAACACGTTTAACTAGATGAGCTTGATTCACTAACAATATAGCAGTTTTCAGAAGTTCTGCGACCAGTTAATATTACTGAACCCTTATTATTTAGAATTTCACAACCTTGGTTAGAAAATCTTACACTATGATTGTTATCGCATATTTGAGATAAGCTTAATAAATTGTGTTTTAACCCTTCAGCGTATAAAACATTTTTAAACAAAGGGAGGTTATAGAGTTAAACCGTACCTTGGCCAATAATCTTGCAATTGCTACCATCGCCGAATGTGACTGAACCATCAGTCATGTCTTTGAGATCGGTGAATAAACCTTTATCACCAGTCATATGCCTTGAACATCCATTGTCTAGGTACCACTTTGAATGGCTTGTAGCTTTGAAAGCAATGTGGGCAACCAAGCAGGTAACCTTAGGAACCCATTTCATTACTATTTTGGGTTTAGGAGTATAGTGGGTCTTCTTTTGATTGTAATTATTGTTAGAGTGACCCACTGAGTTAGATTTTAAGAGCTCCTTAAGAAGATCAACTATTTTATCAGCTAAAGGGTTTCGGTTCTGATTTTTATAGTTGATATAGATGTTTTTAGGTTTTTGAAAAGTTTTAGAATTTTTAGAAAAATTTCGATTACTTTTCCCTTTTGAGTTCGAAGTTTCTCCTCTCACAAACTTGGAAGGAGTGTTCTTCTGTTTAGGAGGAATATTCTTATCGTAGCCCAAACTGGATCGGTCATCACATTTTCTTGATCCAGATAAAAGTTTTTCTAACTTTGGATCACCTTGGGCATATCTCCATGTATCCTTTAAACTCAAAAGAGAAGAGACTTCAAGTTTAAGTTTTTCATTTTCAGATTTCAGATTTTCAATCTGGGAGGTTTTGAATTCCAAATCGCATTTGCATTTTTCAAAACAATCTGAAATATGGGATTTTTCTAAAACAAGAGACTCAAAATTTTATTTAAGCTTTGAAAATTTTTCTTTTTGAAGTTTAAGTTTCACAGCAATTTTACAACTTTCCTTATATAGGGCATTGTAAGCATGTTGAAGATCATCTTCATTTTCACATTCACTGTTCAAATTTTCTTCACTTGTTGAATCATTATCTAAAAATGTGAATTTGGCTAGAGTCATAAGGGCTTTAACTTCACTGCCCGACTTGGTTTCAGAATCTTCTTAATCAGAAGAGGCTTCAGAATCAAAGGATTCATCCCAACTAGCCAACATACTCTTCTTTTTACGTTTGTCCTTTTTAGGACACTTGTTTGCTAAATGCCCATATTCTTGGCAGTTGTAACATTGACTATCTTTTAAAGATTTTTAAGTCTTAGATTTAGATTTAGATCTTTTCTTATCATTTGCTTTTTGAAAATCAACCCTCTTTTTACTTTTAAAAATTTTGTAAAACTTTTTCGCTAAAAGGGCCATATCGTCTTCAAAATTTTCTATATCAGAATTATTTTCTTGAGAAACATTTTTAGAAGACTTAAGGGCAATAGATTTTCCTTTAGGAGCTTTAAAATTTAACTTGTAGGTTTTTAAAGACCCAACTAATTCTTCTAACCTCATAGTATCCGTATCACGAAGTTCTTAGATCGCGGTTACCTTAGAATTAAACCGTTCAGGAAGTGAGTGTAATATTTTTGCACACACTTTACTTTCTAGGATTTTATCTCCAAGACCCCACATAGAGTTCACAATGTCATTTAATCTAGTGTAGAAGTCCATAAACATTTCATTTTCTTCCATATGTATTTTCTCAATTTAGTTGTGAGGATTTGGACTTTAGATTTCTTGACAATTAATGTACCCTCGTGTGTCATTTCTAAAATATCCCAAGCTTGCTTTGTAAAATCACAGGATATAATTCTTTTGAATTCATCCAGTGATAGTGAGCAAGTGATTGCATTTAGTGATTTTACATTTGCACTACTCTCACTTTTCTGAAGTGTAGTCCATGAGAAATAAGGTGTTACTCTCATTGATTTTGAACCATCGATCCCAGTTACTTCAGTGGTAGGAGGGGTCCATTCATTCACTATGGCTGGCCACACACTTTCATCCATGGATTTAAGGAAGATCCTCATCCTGGTTTTCCAATAGGCATAATTGGTACCATCAAAAGGTGGAGACCTAGTACTGAAAGGCTACCAAAATTTGACATCTTATATATAGCTTAGATCAGTTAGCTCAGGAAATAAATCCAAATAACAAGAATTAAAAGGAGTTATTAAGCTCTGATACCACTTGAAATGGCCAAGTTATATGTCCTGGGGGGGGGGGGGGGAATAGGACAATGCCAAATTTAAACAATAACAGCGGAATATAAATGAATAAAAGATAGCACTATTAAAAGATCACTATATTGGAATGTAAAGCAACATCAAAAAGAGATATTGATATTAATATTGTTCTAAGGACAACCTTATACCATAAAAACCAAAGGTTTATGGCAAGACAACCTTATTTCTAGAACAAATTGAATATCAAAAACTCAAACAGAAATGAAACAAATGAGATAGCAATAAATAAATTCTAAACTATTACAACATTCCCCACAATGCTTGAAATGTAAATATTACAACAGTCACATTCACATATACATCCCACAAATCTGAATGATCAAAGATAGAAAATATAAATCACACATCCACAAAACACAAAGAGTTATAGTGGTTCGCCTGTGTGTATACTAACTGTTAAAAAATAGCCACACAGATTGCTACTCCACTCCTAATATCCTCACACATGGGATATTAGCGTTCACTATCAAAATAGGTTTTCACAGGTTCACCCAAAACCTTCACAATTGTGCCTTTTTAGAAAAGGGATTACACAATTCAAAAACCCCCACTTCTGAGTTTTCTGGCTCTCCTCAAATAACCAACACAATAAGATTTTTCTGGCTTAATCTTAAATAAAACCAAAATGGAAATTTACATAAATATAAAATACCTGGATATTTCCTTTTGTTGCAGCCTGGAAGAACCAATCGGAGTAGAAGATTGAATTTAAAAGTTCAAAGTCCAATACTCACTTTAAAATGGTTCTAGGTTCTAAATGATTTTAAATTAAACCAGTTGGGCTAGCTCTATTTGATTTTGATTCCAAGAAGAAGGAATATCACAATTCCTCTTTTCAATTAAGATTGGAATGTAAAAACAAAATCAAATTAATAAAGCTAACAAAATAGAATATAAATTATGCACAAAGTAGCTTAAAATGAACACAAACTTATCTCAGAGTGATCCATTGATTTTACTTAAATTGAGTTATGAAACTCTGAAATTCGTGCTCTATTTATAGTTGTAGAAACTCGGCTACGACTGGTCCTGAGGACACTACAACTGGTCGTAGGAGAAACGGATTTTTGAATTTTTGAGCGCGATCGGATAAAACCGTTCTACGACTGGTCGTAGGGTGTCTACGACTGGTCATAGCATACCCACGACTGGTCATAGGACCCAAAGATTGGTTATCGTAGTTTGAGTTGTAGAACCAAGGCTGGTCGTAGGACGAGTCGACATTGTTGACACGACCGGTTGAACAGAGTCCAGGATTGGTCGTGGACGAACAGAAAATTCTGAAAAATTACAACCAACTTAGGACTGGTCTTAAAATTTCTTGGACTGGTCGAGGCAGTGCTAGGACTAGTCGAATAAGGTTCAGGACTAGTCGATCACTTGTACTATTGTAGCTTGTACTTGCATTCTACTGCAGTAGCTTGTACTTGCATTTCTTGAAGTAGTTTGAAGTAGTTCTTCGTTCTTGACTTGAAGTAAAGTGCTTAGAGCAGTGATGCAATGTCTTGAACATTTATAATAATGAACTACACAAGACTTAGATTGAGGTTTTAACACCACAAAATTTGACAACCAAAGGAGCATAAAACCATAGCACTTACATTAAGCACCTCAAGAATCCAAACTGCAAACTAAACCTAAACTGAACTGAACCATGACTATGAAAACTGTGTGACATGACAACCCTGCCATCTTTCATATGGGCTCAGCACATAGAATACTTGGTCTTAGAGTCAGGTCATTCTACTCATCGAAAGATTAATTTATCCAGCGGCATCAAATTGATAAGATAATTGGAATAGTCCAATCATAGTCAACTACTAAACAGAGGCAGGTGAATGTCAGTTAATTATCTTATAATTGAATGATACATGTGCCAATGCTTACATGCTAAGGCAATGCAACTGTCTCCCTGCATTAGTGGACATGGCATTATCAGATTTGGGCTGGTGTGAAAATTGAAGCCCCGTTGTGCAGATTATCAGTTTGTCTTTTCTCCTCCAAAATAATAATTTCGCTCATTTCACATTGTAGTTGAAATGAGTGAAGCCTCGAATCCCAAGTCACTTCTAAATGTAACCCTGATTTTGGTTCTAGTTCTTGTTTTCTTAGAAATACTTCCATTGATATGATATGGACCTATAAAGAATCAAGTTGGGATGTGGTTTGACTAAACCCTGTTGCACTAGGTTCACTGATTGCATTGAAGTTGGACTTGAAAGAAAGGTAACAACAATTTGAGGGCTCCTGCCTCATTATGAATGCTAGTAAATGCTCACATGCAGAAATGATTCTAGTTAAGCATGGAACTATGAAGATGCAAAGCATTAAACAAACTGAATGGCATGAATATCAGGCAATACACTTTGCAACCACATATTATACTCTCTCTTTTTTAGCCTACCAAACAAACATGCATAAAACCTGAAAGTGATTGTGCAGAAAAAGAAAAAGAGAATAGGGAAAAAAAAAACACACCTTGTAGAGATGTCAGTTCCCTGTAGGAGAAATCAAGCCTTCAACCCTTTCACTAGGAAGAACCAACAAGCGTGCATGTATTTTATCCATATGTTCATCTATATGCACATTGTATGCATGATAATCTAGACATATTTCTAGATACTTGATCCCAAACATGAGATTAGATTGCCAAAATATCATGATATTTCTAGATATATGATCATTGTAAATTTCATCTAGACATATAATTCATTGTCTAAAATAGCACAAAATGCAATCCAATAAAAGGAAATTTCCATTTCTGCATGGATTATATATCCAAACACACCTCAAAGGTTAGAGAAAATGGCAAATGGATGGACAATTATTTACATTTTACAGGGGAAGAATGGATTGTTTAAATGGCTAGAAGTATCTAAACGTAATCATTTAGGTCATACCATCAATGTTGTTGGTAGATTTGGATGGCTAGAAGCATTTCTTTTGTCAGACATTAAATGGGTAGTAGTCGAAATCGCCATTTAGTTACATTTGGTTGGAAAGCAGGACCTTAATTTGATTCAAATTCAAAAAAGCATTCGCTTTGACAAAAAACGAGTAGCAAGCACACTGCTAGAGGGAAAAAGACCGAAACTGCAAATTCAAATGATTTTGAGTCTGAATTAAAATACATGATATGCAATGCCAACCTCATTCAAATTAGAATAATGATACCTGATTCAAGATTGTTTTTTTTTTCCATTTTTCTTTGTGTCCTTTAGTTCAATTCAACCGAGCATGCCTTACATCCAAACATGCCTTACGTTTAATATAATGACATCGCCAAAATCTGTGGCCCATAAGACATCTACATTGAGATCCATAGATTGAGTTTGGCAGCTTAGATTTGAATCCTGTCAGATCCATAAATTAAGTTTGGCAAACTAGATTATGACGTCAGAATTATATTGTGTATATTCACATGAAAATGAATTTGATGATGAAAAACGTCTCAAATTTTCCAACATAACCAAAAACAATTCAGGAGAATTCCAAAATCGCCCTTTTTGAGGATTTTCTTAAATCCTTGCTACCAAACGTCCTTAAAAGGAGTGAAATGGATTTCTAATCAATTTCCCTCCCAAAATCCTTGCAAACAAATGACCCCTAAACGGAATTTGATATCTGCATCCACCCCACCCTTTTCATATTTCCATAAACCCATATGAGGAATTCTTAAAATGGAAAATGAGTAGTATGAAAATAAAAAGGGTTTAGTATAAAAATAAATAAATAAATAAATAATAAAAATCAGAAAAATTAGAAAGGAAGAGAGTCGATTGCAGTTCAACCTTAGTTCTAAGAGGGTGTAGTTGTAGTTGGCGAAATTAATTCTTCCATGCGTCTCCAGCTGCCTCTGACATTCTCTCTCAATAGTCCGTGAGGTATCTTCCTCAGAATTAGACATGCTGCAGGAAAAAAAATGATATTACATCTCAAGCACAACACTAACCAATGCACAAGCATGAGGGAAAAAAATGCCCGTAATGTGAACAAGAAACAAACAGCTCAACTTCAAGTGATGGTCCACTAGAGAAGAAAAAAGTTTTGCAGAATTCAAAAGATATACAGTTTAATTTTGAGAAGAAAAAAAGAGGTCCTTTAATATTCTCTTATCCTAAATACCATGAGAGCATCAGCTGATGAATCAAGTGCATCTTTACTTAGAACAAGAAATTGATTATTAAAAGTTATCTAATAGACAAGCTTCAGTGTTCTATGAGAAGTTCCCATAGTTCTCAGGAACTCGAGGGATTAATTTCTCCACTGATCTCTTCAAATGTTCACAAATTTCGACTATCTGATTTAATCCTTTCTCACTTTTATTTTCCTTTTTTCCCAGAAGAACAAGGAAAAGATCAAAGGCAATCTCAAATAGTTGGCGGAAAGTTATGACAATGGCAATGATGGTGGCCAACAAGGAAAATGTCTAGGCCAAGAGCTTGTCTAATGAGATTGGGTTTTCAACATGAACAGGTGAGGCCCATGCATCAGTGATCCAATTATACGATGCTAGGTCTCAACATGGATGGCCCATGCGCTGAAAATCCCTAATGTGCATTTGCCCATGCACATACTGCAGATGGGCCCCACATTTTCAACATATTGGTTGGCTCCACTATGAACATGACTTGGGCCAAAGCTTAGGCCAGATGTGCCTGAGAGAAATGGATGATAGGACAAATATGACCAATGTTCTGTAGTCAACATACATGAAGATTTAAGACAAGATTTGAAATTAAAATATTCCATTAAAAAAGTATATTAAGACAAGATATATGTTTGGCTATTCATTTTTAGCAACGAGATTCAATCTGACCCATCCATTTGGTCCATTATAGATTGAGATCTTGCAAAGAGAAATCACCATTAATGCCTTTTTAATGCCATAACCCTAACAAGATTGCTTATAAACAAGTAAAATGAAATCAGCCCCAAACCACAAAGTGTTAAAAAAAAAAAAAATCAAAACCACACAGAAGATAAGTTTGTGCTTGTTTCATCCCATTGTAGATAGACCATATCTCAAGAACCTCCCGATGAATAGAGTGAATTTCACACATACAGCAAGGTGGCCCCCAAAGAGTTTAGGGTGTTTCATGAATAGCCCTCGTTTGAAACACTTCATACAATATGGATGAACAGTTTCTGCATGAATATCAGCTAAAGCAGTTTTTAGTAGTCATACAACACACATGAACTGAAAATTATGAATCCATACAAGAATTGCCAAAGAAGGGAAACTCATTTTAAGCAAAAGGTAACAAGATGAAAGGCCACAATGAATGATTAATTGGTTTCAAATCCATAATGGAATTCCCAAAGAAGGGAAACTGATTTTAAGCAAAATGTAACAAGAGGAATTCCCAAGCTAGACGTGTTCTACATCATCATAAAATCTAGATTTCCTAAATGTACAAGTAATCTTCAACAGAAACATTCAAATCAGTTGCATTATTTTAATATTTTTTCCTGTTTACTATTATTATGTTGGGTGAAGGTGGTTTAGTGCCACCAACCTAAAATACAAAAGAGGTTTGGACCAATGAGAAAAGAAAAGAAAAGTAAAGAAAGGACCAGAGCTTCATGAGAGCTTCAAATTTACAATTCCTTCCTTTCCTTGCTTTTTCAAAGAAAGTGGGAGCACACACCACCTGTCATTGTATCTATAAAGCTGAAATAAACACTTAAGCTAGGGAGGACAGGAACCTATAGTAGAACATGCTCTATATAATGTAATGTAAGGAGACAAAAAAAAAAAAAAAACCAGGGTCTCCAACGAAAGAACAGGGCAAGCATAGTAAGAAACCCCTGCTCTTGGAAGTACACTGCAGTTCCTTTCCACTGCATTATTTCCCAACAAAAATCTGATAACCACTCAATTTTCATTATCAATACATAAATTATAAGTACCCTGAAGAATCAGCTCTATATGCACATGTAATTTCAGTTTAAACCCAAAGTAAAATTAGAGTTCATGTTTCCATACACTAAATGAGGTAACTTGGATTTTAACATGAGGTTCTCTCACAAGCAATTACCTCTTTAAAGCAACGCTAAAAATAGAGTCCACTAATGTCACAAAGGTCATTTACATCATTGTATAGCAAAAAAATGAAGAAGCTGTGAGATCTTACCTTGTTGTTATGTAAGATATAAGCCTCTTGAGTAAAGGATAGCCATGACTCCTCGGATTTTATATAACATAAGAAAATTGTAGTTTCAGTGGCCGGATGTCAATCTAAAGAAGATTATAAGGATAGAACCTTCAAACACATGAAGTGATTTCTTAGTTTTGATGGCCATTAGGATAGGAAGTGGGATCAATCATTTAGAATTATTTCTTAGTGGTGAAAAACACATAATGGGCCCACTACCTAGATGGTTCTGATCGAGGAACACTAATGCCATGTTTACAATGGGTATTCGCATGGATGATAATACTAACACTCTGCCAACAAATTAAATAAATCCTTTCAAAATACACTTTTACTAATGCTATACTTCTTCCTGTCTAACAAATATAAGAATAAGTAAAAGAGGCAATAGAATCTATGGAAGATGAAAGAGAGCCCTGCATGCATGTTGAAAGAATAGGAAACCTAAGCCATATCTATGTCTCCATATCTGTGCAATCAACAACAATTACAAATAAGGAGAAAACAAATGCCAGAAAGCAGCCACTCCTCCAGCCCCATTCCAACTATACTTGAGACCAAAATCCCTCTCTCAAATCTGGAAGGTGAAATCCCTAATTCTAAAAATTCTTAGATTCCCAAAATCCTAAAATCCCCACATCCCCAATTTGCAAAATCAGAAAAACCCAAATTCAAGGTCCACATTCAAATCTATAAGCCCTAAAATCCCCAAATCCCTAAATGAGGGTCCACATTCGAATTGAAAATCCAAAAATTACTAAATCCCCAAATTCGTAAATCAACATTGAGATTGATAGAGATTGAGAGAGAGAGAGAGAGAAATAACTCACGTTTGTGAATCTAATTCAATCGAGCTTTAGAGAGAGAGAGAGAAGGGGAGGTCGTGATTGAGAGAGGAATGAAGGTGGTGCGTGGATAGGGAGGGCCTTAGACCACCACTCGGGCAAACTAGGATGGGCAGGGAGAGAGATGGGGAGTCGAGGATGGGGCTATTTTTGTCGGGAGTCGAGATGGAGAGAGATTGAGAGAGATGGGGAGTCGAGATGGAGAGAGAGAGAGAGAGAGAAGTGGGGAGAAGATGGAGAGAAAGGAGCGAGAGGGCTATTTTTGTGGGTGCTGGAATGAATTGTGGGTGCGAGAACGAAATTGGGTGTTTTTTGTGTGCACGGACACCCACTTGAGACGAACGATGATGTGTTAGGGGCCACGTGTGGCCCACTATAATATATGTCATTTACTTATGCCATTCATTAAATTCAACTAATTTTTTAGGGTTTTATCCCAAAACATTGGGCAAATAGAAGGCTCACATGGACCACACCAGAAATCAACGAAAGGCAACTAATCTCCATAGTTTCCTATGGTGTGGTCCACTGGAGCTTTTAATTTACCTACTTTTTGGGGTTAATGCATTAAAATGAATGTCAAAATGGATGGACGACTTAGATTAAATACAAAAATTGTGGTGGGCCCCATAAAACTACTAACGGATGTGCCTTTGCTGTGGTGGGGTACGGTTATTTAGCTATGGATTAAATCCATAGTAATGTAGCTATGGTTTATATCCGTAGCTAAAAGCTCCCATAATCCGTAGCCTTTACTCATTTTTTGGTAGTCAACATCATGAGGCCCACTAATGGACGGTATAGATGAAGCACGTACATCGTGCAGACCCACAGGGCCACATAGTTGGTTTGTGGTGTCCACATACATGTGTGGCCCACCATAAAGAAATGGACGAACGGTCTGGATCACAGGCTAATGTAAGTATTTCAGCTACACAGCTATGTGGTACTCCAGCCAATCTACTTCCGATCTAAGTGGGTCCCACGTAGAGCCCACCATCATATGTTGTATATTATAATATTATAATATTATTTATTTATTTTATATTATTATATATATATATATATTAAAAAAACAAAGCTACTGTCCAGAAGTCCAGATGAATGGATGGTTTGGATGTAAGGCACGTACACTAAGGTGGGTCCCATCCCACTTGTGCAGCCCATGTGGGGTGGGCCCTACACGTGCTAAATGGGAGGATGGTTTGCATATAACATATACCTCGTGGTGAGGTCCACTGTATTTGCTGACGCACTGGTACCCATCGTCTAGATGGATGGTGTGGGTATACCACATACATACAGGTGGGTCCACACGTGTGGGACCCACCAACTTGTAAGATCAAGCTGATAGTTGTATTTTTACCTTCATCTGGACCTATCTAGACGGACATGTAGCAAGCCCGTCCACTAGATAGTCCAGCAAGGTGGACCCACTAGGTGCACGACATGGATTGTACATATCATAGTGGGCCACACACACACATCAGGTGGGCCACACACCTCATCATCATCTTCACCATACAAAGGAGAGGGAGAGAGAGAGAGGTGTAGTGGAGGGACCCTGCCACTATGGGCCCCTCATATGATTACAACACATAGAACAAATTGGGTCCTATCACAAGTGGGCCATCAAATTGAAAATCAATGGTGGATCACCCACCTACTGGCCTTCTTCTTTAGCTCCTTGGACTCCTAGGCTCCTTAGCTTCGATCTTAATGGAGGATGATGAAGATTGGACAGCTAATATGGGAGATTGGGTAGGAAAGTGGGCCACACTTGGGTTACTTGGGAAGCTTGGACATTGGATGCTCTCTCCTTGGGAGCTTGAGAGTGAAGAGAGAAATGAGAGAGAGAGAGAGAGAGAGAGAGAGAGAAATGATGGATGAAAAGAGATGGGATGGGTGTAAGGAAGGGATGGGTTGGGTTGAATTTTGGGTGAGAGAGGGATGGGTGGAGAGAGAGAGAGTTGACTTTAGGTAAGGGTGGTGTAAGAGGGGGATGGTTACTTGTACTTGACTTAATTTAATTGATTGATTGATTCATTGATGGGATTGGTTGTAGAGATTTTCTTAGAATTTGCACGCGCGGCATTTTCCTCGAAATGAATGTGGGTCTACATCTTCTAGCCTAGGTATTGCATCAGCACGCAAGATATGATGTTGGAACGACGACGACGGCGCGGTCGCTAGGGTACAAGTTTCGAGTCGAGCCGACTCAAAATCACTGGATGCAACTTAAGGTCACACACAAATGTTGATTACAGGTCGAGGGTTGCCGAAATTCGACGGGGAGGATCGCGAAAGTCTACAGAATGGTAGGGTCTAGGATACGGGCCTTATAGACTTAGAGGGGTTGGGTTTTCCAGCCACCTTGGAGAAGATGGTCCACCTGTTAAGGCATTTTCACATTGACCAGTGGATCTGATGATCTGGGACACTTAGATGGTCCGGATGATACTTAGGAGGCATGTGGGGTCTACCTTATCGTGAGAGGAGGGCCGTGGATTAATTTATGTTAATTGCAATCGAGAACAGCTCGTGTCGTTTCAAATTCTGCTAGATTCTCATTGGCTTCTCGGTTTGCTATAAGGCTCCTGGAAGCCCTAGCTTCAGCGCTCCAGATTGATCGTGAGAGCCTTCTAGAAGGTGGTGGATGGCTAGGATTTTGCCAACACCCGAAATGGAAAGATTCTTTCTACTTTCAAGCTAAGGGCGGAGATATTTCCGGAAGTTGGGTGTTGACTCGGACTCCACGATGTGTATAACTGTGTTTTCAAAGTTTTTAAGTGAGAGGATCTGCCAGCGGAGCAATGGTGATGTGGATTCCTTCTTTCTGATTAGTATTTCTTACTAGTTGATTGGGACTGGGTTTGTGTACATGTACATGCGCTGCATTATAAGATCTGACCGTGGTTTTGGTTGGTGGGCCTAACTGCTTATGATGGATGGTCCAGATTTATTGAGTGGATCCTCGTAGGTAGGCCACACATTCCACAGTGGTTCGACGATTTTGGACTATGGTTCTGTGCGGAAAAGCAGACAGAAGCGGCTTCGCTTGGGTCAAAATGGTTTGACTCGACTTATGGTCCTGATGCTCCGTGGCTTTACACAATCATGTGTACACTCGGGTTTCTTGTGGTGTCCATTGTTGGTGTTTGTGAAGATCTGGACCGTTCACTAGTTGTATACTTCCTAAGAGATTTTTATTCCCAGGGATCGATAGATCTAAAGACTAAGTGGCTCACACTCTAAGGGTTAGTATGACTAACTCTTGATTTTAGATATTTTAATGGTCAGATTAGACCATAATCCGACATTTACGACCCTAAGGTTCTCAAGCAGATCTATGTACTATTATTTTAGGAGTTTAGTATGATATTACTAGTTAATGGGGAAATTTTCAAGTGGCTTAATCTAGGTGGTTCACCATTGCTAATGGCTTTGTTTGATAATGACTTCCTAAGTTTTGGTGAGTTTGATGAAAGATTTTTGGGGTTTTACCATGCTTTGTTTAATTATAGGCTTATTTGAGGGGTTATAATCAATAATGATAATAGGGGAAAGGGAAACATTAATCTCATTTGTACATTGAAATTTGAGGTTGTATTGATGGGGCGTTACAATTCGCCTCCCCTGGTTCTTCAAGGAAGGATGGAACCAATCTCAGACAATAAGACAATCCCCTAACATTACCCAAATTGCTCTAAGGTGGGAAACATGCATCCTAATGGAAGATGTTTCTGAAAAGAAGAGATCCCAATGGACCTTTTGTAATGCCCCGGTTTTCGAAACTTGAGTATAGTACTCTTTTTCAAAAACCCGGGTGTTTACCTGGTATGTAATGGCATGTATGATGCAACTCTGTGAAAATCAGAGTGAGAGAGAGAAAACTAAGCATGGTACGCCATCAAATATCACATATCAATTGTCATGCCCCAGACTCAGAAATCGGGCTCACAAAATTCCCAATCGCCGAATCCAATGCCGACAGCCTCCTTAGTATCCCATTCTCGGCTCCCAACGCACATACGCCAGATTCCGATCTTGGGATCCTACGAGGATTTTCCAACGTACATTTATCTCGTAAGAAGCATAACTACAAGTTTACCCAAATCACAAAGGTAACATCATCATCACATATCCACTAATATAAACATTTGAATATAATATTGAAAGGGAAATACGTATGTCAAAATCAAAGCTCCAGAAGTCAGCTATATGCTGCAAGCTCCACACTGTTGCAATCTAACATTACCTGCACGTATCTATCGTGCATAAGCTTATAGAAAGCTTAGAGGGTGATGTAAGTGTGTGCACAAGGTAAGTGCCAAGTATTCAATACAATGCCATAATCATACAATATTGGAAATATTGGTAAGATCATGTAGAGTAAGCAGAAATACTGACAAGTCCATGAGTCAATCAATATCAGAATACACAATACAGATCAGTTATGCAAATGAGGAGTCATAAAGAGCCAAATATCAGATGCCGAGGATGCAATGCAATATACAATTCTTGATGAATTCACGAATATCGTTAGTCGTACCTAGACTATATAAATGCAGAAACACAGTAACCCAAAATGTCGTATGTCATGGATGTAATGCAATATGCGGTGTAAATGGAATGACCATGCTGGAGTGTGAAGTCGGAATGATAGTATGTAGTATCGCAAGCTATGGGGTCCATCACAAGGGACTTCTATCCAAAGTAGTCTCATACTTAATTTGGATAGTCAGACTCAATGCGGTAAACTCTTGATCTCAGGTTAGTCGCGCGACCTAACTAAAATCCTGGCCATTGCGAAGGTATATGTAACAAATAGTTGCGCACCACCAGCCCAAGTGGATAGTGAATGAATTAATGAATGAATGAGTATGCAACTCCTGCTCAATAAGTCTAGATATCAATACTGTTCATCTCTGGGATCATCACCGGGGTCTAGTACACTCTGCACCAGCTTGCCGCCCCATCAAGCTCACAACTGGGTAAGTGAAAGAAACCTCACTATCCGCCTGGCCAGTAGTCAGCCAATATCTACCCGGCACATTGATAGCGGACCCATTCATGAGCTGATCAAACTAAGCCTAGTTATGCCTCTCCCTCATGTGGGTAAGGCCACACCCTCTCCCAACCGACCATAACACAATGGGAGACGCGGCCTACTGGTATACGGCCCTCATGCGCTCATATATATCCACTCGATCTCAACATTGAGGCGTCCTATGGTACCAAGAGGGTTTAAGGATTTTCACCCAGGGTCATCTATGGCAGCTCGATGCTAATAACAGATTTTCGATGTCCCATCTAGCCATCCACAATATGCCTGTGGAGGCTACGACCCTAATGTCGTTAAGGCATACAATAATCACAACACTCAATGCAAGATGCATGAGTCATACAATCCAGTCATGCATCAATCCTGTGCATACCGTGCGCTCATGTGAGATAACTTCCACCTATCAGGGAGTCTCAAAACAACTTGTCCAATGACATATGCAATGGTCAACCACATCTTATAACAAACGTGTAGATAATGTGTATGGGCATGTATCATGATGTTATGCTGTCACATACTCATAATCGATATCAATAACCGGCATCGACAATCAACCTTGACAATGTGGACATTTAACCAACATTGCCCCCCAAGGAATGACCCACGTAGAGCCTATGTCACGCCCCAAAATCAGAAATCGGGCTTACAAAATTTTTGATCGCCAAATCCGGCGCCGACAGCCTCCGAAGAACCCCATTCTCGGCTCCCAGCACCCATTCGCCAGGTTCTGATCCTGTGATGCTACAAGGAGGATTTTCAACATCAGTTTGATTCGTAATAAGCATAACTAAGGGCATAACCCACAAACAACAATCAAAAACTCCATCACATTTCCACTATGATCAAAAACTTTACAAGTACAATGAGCATAAAGGGAAATACAATGATGATAGACCAAAAGCTTCAAAAAGATCTGCTATGCATCCAAGCCTCAGCGCTGCTGCGATCCAACGTCACCTGCACGCAACGGTCATGCATAAGCTTATAGAAAGCTTAGAGGGTAGTGAAAGTGTATGCTCAAGGTGGTAATGTAGTTATGCAGTATCAGAGTAATGTGGAACATGCTGATGAAAGTCAGGAATACCATAGCCGTACCAAGGCCATGCGGTGCAAAGCATGAATGATGTCGGCCCTACCAAGGCCATGCAATGCGAAATGCAACTCAAGCATACAACTCTCATCTAAGTCCACATGTCAATACGGCTCAAATCTGGAATATCACCGGGGTTTAGTACACTCCAAGCCAGATTGCCGCCCCATCGCGCGCAATAGGGTGAGTGGAAAAGACCTCACTATCCGCCTGCCAATATCGGGCTCGGCTCGTCAATAGCGGACCTATTCCTCGAGTTGGTCAGACTCAGCCTAGCATTGCCCCCTACTCTCGGGCGGGTAAGGCCGCACCCCCTTCCAACCGACCACAACACAGTGAAAAGCGCAACCGTCTGGTAATCGGCACTCAGCGCTCATGCAACCACTCGGTCTAGACGTTGGAGCAACCTCTTGGTACCATAAGGGTTTAGGGACTTTCACCCAGGGATATCTATCGCACCCCATGTAGAACAGTATTTTCGGTATCCAATCCTGCCAACCACGATACGTCTGTGGAGGCTACGGCCCTGATGTCGCTAGGGCGTACAGTAACCATATCACATAATGCGAATGCATGAATCACACTATCCAGTCATACAGTAATCCTGCGCGTATCGTGCGCTCATGTAGGGCAACACCCCCTGTACGGGAGCCCCTAAACAATCTGCCCGAAGGCATATGCTATGATCAGTCATTTCTCATATCAAGCATACGTATGATGCATATGATCATGAATCATGGAATTAAACATGTTATATGGGATGGATGATGTTCATAATGAAGATGGGCCTAGACGGCCTACACATTACACAT
Organism: Magnolia sinica; assembly: GCF_029962835.1. Lineage (NCBI taxonomy): Eukaryota > Viridiplantae > Streptophyta > Magnoliopsida > Magnoliales > Magnoliaceae > Magnolia > Magnolia sinica. Next base: position 43,511,533 of record NC_080577.1, on the reverse strand, counting down.
ATGGGCCTAACAATGGGCCCTCGGGAAAGGCATAATGCGGACATTGAACCAACACTATACTTACAATGTGGACGTCAAACCAACATTGCTCCCAAGGCACGACTGTCATAAATATCATCACATAAATTATGTTGGGATCACACATTGCAATGGACCTTAGGTACATCCCATTAGGCCTTAAATACATCAAATGGACCAAATCACATGGGCCTTATATTCATTAAGTGGGCCACATCAATGGGCCGCACCAATGGGCCTTATGTACATTGCAATGGGCTATAACCCGCGGGCCTTAGAGTGCATCAAATGGGCCTACTCACATGGGCCTTATGTGTATCAAATGGGCCTCGCCAATTGAGCCCCATATGTACAACAAATAGGCCTCAACCCATTGGCCCCATTACATCTTAATGGGCCTCGACCCATGGGCCCCTAATGCATCAAATGGGCCTCGACCCATGGGCCTTACATATAAATCAAAGTGGGCCTCAACCATGGGCCACAAGTACTGAGATGAGCCTCCCACCACCATTATATTATATATGATATAATATATAATATATATACAGTACATATAATATTATATATATATATATATAAATATACACACACGCACACACCACACACGTACGCACCACACACGCACGCACTCAACAGGCCCACCGTCCCTGGATGGTGGGGATAAAACACTTACATCACTGCTAGCCCCACCGTCCGCCTGGACGGTGGCCATAAAACACATACATCACTGTGGGCTCCATGTGGGGCCCACCATAATGTCTGCTTTCCATCCAACCCGTTGGTAAGGTCAAGTAGACCTAGATGGAGGGTGGGAACAAATTTCACCCTGATCCAAAACTTTTGTGGACCCCAAAAGGATTTCAAAGGTAGAGGTTCAATCTCACTGTTTCATCCGGTGTGGGCCACCTGAGTCTTGGATGAACTTGAAATTTTGAGGGTGGTCCACTGACCTCAGGGCCCACCATATGAATGGATTAGATGGCTAATAAACATCAAGGTGGGGCCCATGGCTACAGCCGTGGGTGGCTGTACGACCGCCAGTCCGTCCGCCCGCTGGCGCTGGTGCGCAGGCAGCGCTGCTGCGTTTCTGATTTTTTTTTTTTATTTCAGTTTTGCTGTGGTTTTTGCAGGTGGGGTCCACATCTAAACAATCTACTCCGTCCAACGGCCCTCCATGGCTCCAGACAAGCAAAACAAGCCCAATATTAGGCCTGTTTCGACGTATAAAAGGGTTAGGGAAGGTTTCAATGGTGCAAACCACCATTTGATATGGTGTGGCTCGCCAGAACCTCGGATTGACTTTGTTTTTCGGTTCAACGCCTGAAAGGTAGTTGAGAAGGGAATGGACGGCGTGGATTGAATACATGCATCAAGGTGGGGCCTACATGAGTGGACCACCCCAAAGCTTGGGAAGAAGATGATATTTGTGTTTCTTTCCAGTAAACGTCCAGCGTCCCTGGACGCTGGACTTAGCATAATCGTTGGAGGTGGGCCCTGCTTAGGTGGGCCACCAAGTGATAGATGGCATGGGTACTATACATATAAGGTGAGCCCCACTTATAAATGGTTTGGATAAAATACCTACCTCATGGTGGGGTCCATTCAAGTGGGCCACACAACCTCATTATCATAACAAAAAAAAAATAATAATAAAATAAAAGGGAGAGAGATAGAGAGTGAGACCCGCGTGATGGAGGGACCCCGGCACTATGGGCCCTCCCTTGTACTAAATCATACATCAAGTGAGTCTCATTACATGTGGGCCCATTAAAATTAAATCCAACGGTGGAGATCCCTTCTCCACTAAATTAGACGGTCTAGATGACCCTAAATATGCAAGAAATAAACATCATGATGGGGTCCATGGAGAATGGCCACATCATGGAATGATCATGATGATCCAAGTGGGCCATTGGCCACATCTTAGGGTCCAAAGTGAGATCCAAACCATTGATCGGTTGGCCTCACTTCGCTCATCTTAAAAACATCAAAAACTACCCTATCAAGGCACCCACCGCTTGATCTTCTTGCTCCCTTGGCTTCCTTAGCTCCTTGTGCTTCTCTTTGATGGAGGAAGATGAGAAACGAATGGTTAGGATGAGAGATCTAGGGATGGAAAGGTGGGCCACACTTGAAGCTTGGGAGATATGGGGAGAGGCTCATACGTATGGAATTTTTTTGCTTAGGGAGAGTTTGAAAATGAGAGAGACTTGTAAGGGAGAGAGAGAGAGGGAGTGATGGATGGGAGAGAGAGGTATGGGTGTAAGAGCTTCTTTTTAACTTTTGGGGCAAAAGTTGTAAGAGAGGGTATGGGTTGTGTAAGAACTTTTGACTTTGGGGCTTGCTTGGAAAAAAGTGAAAGGTGATGTGTACTTGACATGATGGGATTGATGGGTTGATTGATTGATGTGACACCTTGTAGAGATTCCCTCGGAATTCACACGCGCGGCGTTTTCCTCGCACCGAACGCTGGCCCACATCTCCCAACCACGGTATCGCCTCGGCGCGCAAGTCGCGGCATCGGAACCGCGGCGACGACGCGGTCGCTAAGGTTCAAGTCCTGGGTTGAGCCGACTCGGGTTGACGGCATGAGAATCAAGGTCGCGCGCAAATACCGGTTAAGGGTCGAAGGTTGCCGGAATTCGACCGGGAAGACCGCGGAAGCCTATGGAACGGTACGGTCTAGGATACGGGGCTTACAGCTCTCCCCTCCTAAAAGAAATTTCATCCTCAAAATTTACACAATCATCGCAACTAGGCAGAACTCAAGAGGGAGAAGAAACATAACATCACTATATAAAATCAGAGATAACATACAACATACAACACATGATCAATCATCAAAAAGATGGGGATAACGCTCTCGAATCTCAGCCTCGCGCTCCCAAGAAGCCTCCTCAACAGAATGGTGACCCCACTGAACCTTCACTAACGGAATGACCTTGGTCCGGAGGACCTGCTCCTTCCGATCAAGGATACGGACTGGCTGCTCGATGTAAGAAGCGTCCTCACGAACCTCTAACGGCTGCCAATCGATAACAGGAACGATGTCTGACCCACACTTCCTCAACATGGAGACATGAAAAATGTTGTGGACGCCAGACAACTGAGATGGCAAGGCAAGCAGATAGGCCACGGCGCCAACGCGCCCAGTGATCTCAAAAGGTCCTATGAATCTCGGGGCAAGCTTGCCCTTCGCTCCAAATAGAACTACGTCCTTCATGGGCAAGACCTTGTGTAATAACCCAAATAAATCTTAACCGTCAAATTTTAACCATTAATCGACATACCCAATTAGTCCGATATGACCGACGATCTATAAGATCAACTGGTTCAATCTCAACCATTGATTTGGACATATCTAATCCAACTATTCATTAACTAATAAATTCAACCATATATGTAACCATCCACCCAACGATACAACCATCTAACCATCTATATGTTGAAAATTATTGGAACACTTGCCTTTGCATCTGAACTGACCACCCATAATATCGGTCATATGGCCACCCACAATCCTACCCGTCCATCCATAACTATACCTTAGAGTCTAGCCATCGATCGTACAATAACTCATTTGCATATATCTATCCGTCCATCTATGCATACATTAATCCGTCCATCCATCTATACATTAATCCGTCCATCCATCTATATCATACACTTATGCACCAATGAATACTTCACAAATACACCAAACACATCACATACATACCTCTCTCACACACACAAGTAGCCATGCATGCATCATAGCTTACACATACATGTGGCACATGCATGTGGTGCACATAAGATGCATGGTGAATGTGTGCATTTAACCAGCCCACGTTGCAAAAGAAAAAAAAAGAAAAAAAGAAGAAGAAACGTTATGAAAAGAATTGCAAAACGGAAGCATAAATGCATGTGAAGTATTTAGATTTGTGCACATGATGTAAACCAAAAGAAAGAAAGAAAGAAAGAAAAAAAAAATGAAAGTAAACTGAAATTTTAAAAGACATTAATAGCACACGTGAGATGCTATCCTTATAAATAAGGAGCAAAGGAAGAGAAGTGGGATGTGGTGTGACGTGAGAAGAGAGAGGAGAGAGAGAGAGAAAAAAGTATTGCTGGACATTCACGTTGGAAAGAGAAGGAGAGAGAGAAGAGAGAGAAAAAGGAAGAAAGAAAAGAAGAGAGAGAAAAAGGAAGAGAGAGGAAGAAAAAAAAGAAAAAAAGAAGAAAAGAAAATACTTTTAAGAAAAAGTGAGTTTTCTCTCACTTAATATTTATAGAAACTTTATATAATTTAATTTAATTCATTTTATTTGTTAATTCAATTGTACTTATAATACAAAATTGCCATCTTGGATGTACTTTTTAATTTGACGTAATTACTTACCCTGCTTCTTAAAATGTTGTTTAAATTATTATTTTTGTTGTCATTGCTTTAATATGATTTCATTGAAGTTTTATAGTCTTATTGTTAATCCTATTTTTTTAAAAAAAAATTATTTATTTGCATTTAGATTTTGTTTTGTTAAAAGTTATTGCAAAATCTTGAGTTTATATATTTTTTTTTATATAGATCTTAAATCGTATAAATCATATTGCATGCTTATCTTTTTAATCAAGATTTAATAAATCACGTTGCATGTTTATTTTTTTCATTGTATTTTAACAAAGATCTAATAGATTACGTTGAATGTTTATTTTATTTTTATGTAAAATTTTAATTATCTACATACAATTTACATTGATTGAAAATTTTGTTTTTAGTTTATTAAATCATGTACATCAAGTATTATGGATTGACCGAAGAATAGTAGTCATTGAAGATATTTAGAAATATTTGATTTATGCAATATTAAAATCATGCATCATTAAAATAGTTATGAAACACTAGAAAATAGGTGAGGCATGACTTATGTTTTGGGTATCAGAGCGCCCAAGTTGTGCAGGATGGCATTGGGGGCTTAATAGAGAAATTTAAGAGATTGAAGCCGCCTACTTTTGAGGGTTTGTCGGACCCTATGGAGGCAGAAAAGTGGAAAAAGCAAATAGAGAAGATATTCACTATTTTAGGATGTGATGAGGAGCAGAAGGTTACACTTGCAGTTTTCATGTTAGAGGGAGAGGCCGACCACTGGTGGGAGACAATTGCTAGAACAATTGAAGAAGATACTGCATGGACATGGGATATGTTCTGTGAGAAGTTCAATGAGAAATACTTTCCTGAGTGTGTACAGGAGCAAAAAGCAGAGGAATTCATAAGCTTAGAACAGGGGGAGATGACTGTAGGCCAGTATGAGTCTAAATTTACTGAATTATCCTGTTTTGCCCCATTTATGATTCAGGATGAAGCTCGCAAAGCTAAGAAGTTTGAGCGAGGTCTGAGAGGGTCAATTCGTAGCAAGTTGACTCCACTTAAGCTTAGATTGTATGTCGATGTAGTAGAACGGGCTCTAATGATAGAGCGAGACAACGAAGAATTCTGGAAGAGTCGTAACCAAAAGAGAGAAGCAAAGAGCAATGCTAGGGCTGCATCGAATACATCCCAAACACAGGGTGATGCTTTCAAGAAACTAAAGACGATGGTAACAAACACCTCAACTCCTGCTCAGCCAATGAACCGATTTACAGGTAAATGTTATAACTGCGGAATGGATGGTTACTCTGCGCATTTTTGTAAACAACCACCTCAGCAACCACATTATCATGCGCCCCCGCAGATGCACCCGAGACCTCAGCCACAGTTTCAAGCACCTCAACCACAGTACCAGAGACCCCCATATCATCAAGTATCAGAACAGTATCAGAGAAATTCGCAACAAAGACCCCCTCAACAGCAGCAACGCCCACAACAACACCACCACCAGCCGAGGCAGGAAGGTCAGGCTTCTCGACAACCAGCCCAGGGTCGCGTGTTTACTATAGTACCATCAGACGCAAATGTTAATGGAGCAGTGGTGGAAGGTACCATAATTATCTATTCCTCGCCCGCTCAAGTTTTATTTGATTCAGGAGCTACACATTCTTTTATTTTGATTCTTTTCATGCATACATTGGGTTTATCTCCTAAACTCCTAGATAAGAATTTAGTAATTGCTACACCAATAGGAAGCTCCGTAGTGTTAAATTAGATATGTAGATCTTGCCCTGTCATGGTTGGAGATTCCGTATTGTTAGCCGACCTTATCGTATTAGACATGCAAGAGTTCGATGTTATTCTGGGAATGGATTGGTTAGCTTCGTTCCATGCAAATTTGGATTGTTTTGAGAAGACCGTGACATTCTCTATTCCTGGGCGACCGAGACTCCAGTTTCTTGGAAAGCAAAAGAATGGACCGTTATGCGATTTCTTAGCACTTTTGGAGGAAGAACCACATGAAGTAGGTATCGATCAAATTCCAATCGTATGTGAGTTTTCCAATGTATTTCAAGACATTCTAGGGTTGCCTCCAAGAAGGGAGATCGAATTTGGTATAGATCTTATGCTCGGAGTCTCACCAATCTCCATGGCACCGTACCGTATGGCACCAGTAGAGTTGAAGGAACTGAAGGAGCAGATTCAAAAGTTATTGGAGTAAGGTTTCATTCGGCTGAGTACATCACCGTGGGGTGCACCAGTCTTATTTGTAAGGAAGAAAGATGGCTCGATGAGATTATGTATTGATTATCGCCAACTAAACAAGGTGACCATTAAAAACAAATACCCACTTCCTAGGATAGATGATCTTTTCGATCAGTTGAAAGAAGCCAAGTTTTTCTCCAAAATAGATTTGCGATCAGGATATCACCAGCTTAGAATTAAAGAAGTAGACATACCAAAGACGGCCTTTAGGACTCGTTATGGCCACTACTAGTTTCTCGTGATGCCGTTTGGACTAACAAATGCACCAGTAGTATTTATGGACCTGATGAACAAAGTATTTAAGCCACACCTAGATTGTTTTGTCATAGTATTCATAGATGATATTCTTATATATTCAAAGACCCAGGAAGAACATGAGCAACATCTTAGAGTCACTCTTCAAACCCTGAAGGAACACCGATTATATGCTAAATTTGAAAAGTGTCACTTTTGGAAGGAGGAAGTGAAATTTTTGGGCCATGTAGTTTCGAAGAAGGGTGTATCAGTAGACCCATCAAAGGTAGAAGCAGTATTAAAGTGGGAACAGCCCACGAGTGTGATCGAAATACGTAGTTTTCTTGGTTTAGCAGGGTATTATCGAAGATTTATCAAAGACTTCTCTCGAATTGCGGCACCGTTAACTTGATTAACCAGGAAGGGTGTAAAGTTCATTTGGGATGATACTTGTGATCAGGCATTTTCAGAGTTAAAGATTAGGTTGACGACAGCGCCTGTCCTCACCATTCCTTCGAGTGGTGAAAAGTTTGTAATCTTCAGTGATGCTTCATATAGAGGTTTAGGTTGCGTCCTTATGCAACAAGGTAAGGTTGTAGCTTACGCCTCTAGGCAACTGAAAGTGCATGAGCAGAATTACCCTACTCATGACTTGGAGTTGGCAGCCGTGGTTTTCGCTCTCAAAGTATGGAGGCATTATCTATATGGGGAGAAGTTCGAGCTATTTTCAGACCATAAGAGTCTGAAGTATCTTTTCTCTCAGAAAGAATTAAATGTGAGGCAGCGTCGGTGGATGGAATTCTTGAAGGACTATGACTTCACCCTTCAATATCATCCAGGTAAAGCCAATGTAGTAGCAGATGCCTTAAGTCGTAAGCCACACGGAGTAATCACTCACCTCATATTCAGCGATGGAAAATGTTAGATACAGTGAAGGATTTTGACATCCAATTGAATCCGCAAACATCTGTAGCTCGTCTCTTGAACCTAGCCGCTCAACCTTCCTTAATTAGTAAGGTTATAGAAGCTCAACAACAAGATTCATGGATACAAGATAAGGTAATAAAAGCTGAAAAAGGTGGTAAGTCAGAATGGAAAGTTGGTACTGATGGTGGATTAAGGTTCCAAGGAAGATTATATATACTAAATGTGGCTGAATTAAAGAAGGAAATTATGGACGAGGCACAACGCACTAAATTCACAATCCACCCTGGAGGTACGAAGATGTATCACGATATGCGTAGGCAATATTGGTGGAATAATATGAAGAGGGAGATCACTGATTTTGTAGCCAAATGTCTCACGCGTCAACAGGTGAAAGCAGAGCATCAAAAGCCGTCGGGGATGTTACAGCCACTACCGATTTTCGAGTGGAAGTGGGAGCACATATCCATGGATTTCATTATGGGATTGCCACGGACACGTAATAATCATGATGCAGTTTAGGTCATCGTCGACCGGTTAACTAAGTCCACACATTTTCTTCCTATATGTGCTACCTATCCCCTAGAAGAATTATGTAAATATATATTAAAGAAATAGTTAGACTGCACGGAGGGCCTGTATCCATCGTATCTGATCGGGATTCTAGGTTTACATCTCGTTTTTGAAGAAGTTTACAGAAGGCACTGGGAACCACTCTTGATTTTAGCACCGCTTTTCACCCTCAAACTGACGGGCAAACTGAAAGAGTGAATCAGATCCTTGAAGACATGCTCTGAGCTTGCGTGCTTGATTTCAAAGGGAGTTGGGATGATCATTTACCATTGATCGAGTTCGCTTATAATAATAGCTACCAGACAAGTATCGGCATGGCATCATATGAGGCTTTGTACGGGAGGCCTTGTAGATCTCCAAATTGTTGGACAGAAGTTGGAGAAGGTAGTTTGCTTGGACCAGAGATTGTGCAAGAGACAACGGAGAAGATTTTTATCATTAGAAACCGTTTGCGCGCAGCCCAAAGTCATCAGAAGAGTTATGCAGACAATCACAGAAGAGATCTAGAGTTTGTAGTTGGAGATCATGTCTTCTTAAAGATTTCTCCTATGAAGGGCGTTATGAGGTTCGGTAAAAAGGGAAAGTTGGCTCCAAGGTATATAGGTCCGTTTGAGATTCTAGAGAGGGTTGGTGTTGTCGCATATAGGCTTGCTTTACCGCCTCAGTTGTCTGGTATTCATGATGTTTTCCATGTGTCGATGTTAAGGAAATATGAGCGGGACATTTCTCATGTTATAGACTGGCAACCATTAGAGATCCGAGAAGACGCTTCATACATCGAACACCCAGTATGTATTCTTGACCGGAAGGACCAAGTGCTTCGATCCAGGGTTATACCGTTAATCAAGGTTTAGTGGAGTCACCATACTGAGGAAGAGGCTTCATGGGAACGAGAGGTCGAGATCCAAGAGAAATAACCTCACCTATTCGCATTATAGGTATGTAAATTTCGAGGACGAAATTTCTTTTAAGGAGGGTAGAATGTAATAACCCAAATAAATCTTAACCGTCAAATTTTTACCATTGATCGACATACCCAATTAGTTCGATATGACCGACGATCTATAAGATCAACTGGTTCAATCTCAACCATTGATTTGGACATATCTAATCCAACTATTCATTAACTAATAAATTCAACCATATATGTAACCATCCACCCAACGATATAACCATCTAACCATCCATATGTTGAAAATCAATGGAACACTTACCTTTGCATCTGAACTGACCACCCATAATATCGGTCATATGGCCACCCACAATCCTATCCGTCCATCCATAACTATACCTTGGAGTCTAGCCATCGATCGTACAATAACTCATTTGCATATATCTATTCGTCCATCTATGCATACATTAATCCGTCCATCCATCTATATCATACACTTATGCACCAATGAATACTTCACAAATACACCAAACACATCACATACATACCTCTCATGCACACACAAGTTGCCATGCATGCATCATAGCTTACACATACATGTGGCACATGCATGTGGTGCACATAAGATGCATGGTGAATGTGTGCATTTAACCAGCCCATGTTGCAAAAGAAAAAAAAAAGAAAAAAAAAGAAACGTTATGAAAAGAATTGCAAAACGGAAGCATAAATGCATGTGAAGTATTTAGCTTTGTGCACGTGATGTAAACCAAAAGAAAGAAAGAAAGAAAGAAAAAAAAATGAAAGTAAACTGAAATTTTAAAAGACATTAATAGCACACGTGAGATGCTATCCTTATAAATAAGGAGCAAAGGAAGAGAAGTGGGATGTGGTGTGACGTGAGAAGAGAGAGGAGAGAGAGAGAAAAAAAAGTATTGCTGGACATTCACGTTGGAAAGAGAGGGAGAGAGAGAAGAGAGAGAAAAAGGAAGAAAGAAAAGAAGAGAGAAAAAGGAAGAGAGAGGAAGAAAAAAAAAAGAAAAAAAAAGAAAAGAAAATACTTTTAAGAAAAAGTGAGTTTTCTCTCACTTGATATTTATGGAAACTTTATATAATTTAATTTATTTTATTTTATTTGTTAATTCAATTGTACTTATAATACAAAATTGCCATCTTGGATGTACTTTTAATTTAACGTAATTACTTACCCTGCTTCTTAAAATGTTGTTTAAATTATTATTTTTGTTGTCATTGCTTTAATATGATTTCATTGAAGTTTTATAGTCTTATTGTTAATCCTATTTTTAAAAAAAAATTTATTTATTTGCATTTAGATTTTGTTTTGTTAAAAGTTATTGCAAAATCTTGAGTTTATATATATTTTTTTATATAGATCTTAAATCGTATAAATCATATTGCATGCTTATCTTTTTAATCAAGATTTAATAAATCACGTTGTATGTTTATTTTTTTCATTGTATTTTAACCATGATCTAATAGATTACATTGAATGTTTATTTTATTTTTATGTAAAATTTTAATTATCTACATACAATTTACATTGATTGAAAATTTTGTTTTTAGTTTATTAAATCATGTACATCAAGTATTATGGATTGACCGAAGAATAGTAGTCATTGAAGATATTTAGAAATATTTGATTTATGCAATATTAAAATCATGCATCATTAAAATAGTTATGAAACACCAAAAAATAGGTGAGGCGATCAAGTTCTCTAGGTTGAAAATCCCTAAAGTGTAAATAGGTGGGGCGATCAAGACCCTTGGGTTGAAAGTCCCAGAAACCCAACTGGTACCTTTTGGAACATCTACCGTGCCCTTTGAGTGGGTGAGCATGTCAGGATTGCAAAAGGTTCCCACTGCCAGGTTCGGTAGGGTAGTAGTTTGACTAGCTAACGTACAAATGGGTCCCTCACCAAGTGCCCTTTGGATGGGTGAGCATGTCATGCAAGAGGTTCCCATTGCCAGGCTAGGTGTTGTATTGGCGCGGGTGTTGGCCAACCGGTGTAAACTGGCCCTGGTGTTAAAAAGAATAAACCACACCTTTATCATGGAGTATAACATATGTTGATTTTATTTTCCATTTTTCTTTGAATTTACATTGAAACATTTTATTTATTAAATCTCCTCATTTGTTGTTTTACCTAAATAGGTATTATATCTTTTAATACTTTTATTCATGTTATATGAGGTTATTTTGAAACCTGTGTTGAGATTACTCACTAGGCTTCGCAGCTTACCCTGTTGGGATTTTAAAATTTCAGGATCAGGATCACATGGAGGAGCTTAAAGAGATTTTCTTTTATTTATTTTTATTTTTTTTCCATTTTCTAAATAAGTGTAATGAACATTTAGTATGACAATATTATAATAATATGTGTTTGATGATAATCTTGAATAGTCAGAACATGGACATTTTTCTTTAAATAAATGTTTAATTATTAAAATTTTGGATTGTTATATTTTATGAATGAGGTTATTTTGTCAATATATGTGTGGAATATGAAATGTAAACATACAAAACATAAGTCATGCCTGCGGGTACGGAATCGGGGTCGGATATACCCAGGTGCCGGATTTCGGGGCGTGACACCTTGAGATACACATGGTCCCCTACATCAAATTCCAAGGGACGATGCCGACGATCAGTAAAACTCTTCTGCCGGCTCTGAGCTGTGCGCATCCTCTGCCTGATGATATCAATAGCCTCTGACGTCTCCTGCACAAGCTCGAGACCTAGGAGACGACGCTCTCCAACCTCGGTCCAACAACTCGGTGATCTGCATGGTTTACCATATAGTGCCTCAAAAGGAGCCATGCCGATGGTCGCCTGATAGCTGTTATTATATGTGAACTCAGCCAATCGTAGATGCTCATCCCAGCTACCCCCGAAATCAATCGCGCAGGCCCGAAGCATATCCTCAAGGATCTGGTTGACCCTCTCGGTCTGGCCATCGGTCTGCGGATGGTACGCGGTGCTGATCTGCAAATCAGAACCCATCGCTCTCTGGAAGCTCCTCCAAAACTGAGACGTGAACCTCGGGTCTCGGTCAGAAACGATCGAGACTGGAACGCCATGCAGTCTCACAATGTCCTCGATGAATAATCTCGCAAGCCGGTCCAAAGGCCAAGTCGCACGTATCGCAATAAAATGTGCCGACTTCGTCAGACGATCAACGATAACCCAGATGGCATCATGACCGTGCTGAGTTCTCGGCAAACCCATAATGAAATCTGTCGACACGTGCTCCCACTTCCACATCGGGACACTCAACGGCTGCAATAGACCAGGGGGTCTCTAATGTTCGGCCTTGACACGCTGGCACGTGTCACACTCAGCCACAAAACTGGCGATCTGGCGCTTCATCCCCGCCCAAAAATATTGTTGTCACATGTCATGGTACATATTCGTCGAGCCAGGGTGGATAAAAAACCACCATCGATATGCCTCGGTCATAAGATCTCTGTGCAACTCAAGAACATCAGGACACATAATCGGCTTCTATAGCGAAGTCCACCATCAGAACTAATCTGTTAATCTGACTGCCCCTCAGATGTCGCCTCAGCCCTATAACTCTTGTAACGACTCGTCTGCCTACTGAGCCTCGATCACCCTTGCGACAAGAGAGGGTTGAATCGACAGGCTCGATAACTGCACAATAGAAGACTGCAAGCCAAACTCAAAGTCGTACTCTGCTACATCCTCTAGTATCCGCCACTCCTGAATCATCATATGCGCCACCAGGCCTCGTGGCTGACGGCTGAGGGCATTCGCCACCACATTCGCCTTACCCGGGTGGTACTGAAGATCGAAATCATAGTCCTTCAGGAGCTCCATCCAGCGCCTCTGCCTCATGTTCAACTCGGACTGCGAGAAGAGGTACTTCAAGCTCTTGTGGTCAGAAAAGAGCTCGAACCTAACCCCATAGAGATAGTGTCTCCACACTTTCAGTGCAAAGACAACTGCAGCCAACTCTAAATCATGCGTGGGGTAGTTCAGCTCATGGATCTTGAGCTGGCGAGACGCGAAGGCCACTGGTCTCCCTTGCTGCATCAGGACAGCACCCAAACCAATATGCGAGGCATCAGTAAATACAATAAATCTGTCACTCCCAGAGGGAAGAGTGAGGATGGGAGCGGACGTCAGACGGTCCTTTAACCCCGTAAATGCTCACTCGCAGGCGTCACTCCAAATAAACTCTGCGCCCTTCCGAGTCAACCTAGTCAACGGGGCTGCAATACGAGAGAAGCCCTCAATAAAACGCCGGTAGTAGCCCACTAATCCAAGGAAACTGCGGATCTCGGACGCAGTCGTGGGCTGGCCCCACTGACGTACTGCCTCAACCTTCAAGGGGTCCACTGCGACACCCTCCCTCGTCACCACGTGACCGAGGAACTTCACCTCCTCCTACCAAAACTCACACTTCTCCAGCTTCGCATACAACTGGTGTGCGCGGAGGGTCTGCAATGTAACCTCCAAATGCTGCTCGTGCTCCTTACGAGTCCTCGAATAGATCAAAATGTCGTCGATGAAGACTACAACAAACTGATCGAGATACAGACGGAAGACCTCGTTCATCAACTGCATGAACACTGCTGGCGCATTGGTCAGTCCGAAGGACATGACCTGAAACTCGAAATGACCATAACGCGTCCTGAATGCTGTCTTCGGAATGTCCTCCTCTCGGACCCGAATCTGATGATAACCGGAACGCAAGTCAATCTTCGAAAAGAACTGTGCACCCTGCAGCTGATCGAACAAATCATCAATCCTCGGGAGCGGGTACTTGTTCTTGATTGTGACCTTGTTGAGCTCGCGGTAATCTATGCAGAGCCTCAACGAGCCATCCTTCTTCTTCACGAAGAGTACCGGCGCTCCCCATGGCGAACTGCTTGGACGGATAAAGCCCAACTCACGCAACTCATCCAACTGCTTCTGCAGTTTCCGTAACTCCAATGGTGCCATACGATATGGGGCCTTTGAAATAGGCGCAGTACCGGGCACGAGATCAATCTGAAACTCAGTGAGTCGACGAGGCGGTAATCCCGGAATCTCCTGAAACACATCGGGAAAATCGCAAACCACAGGCAACTGGTCGATGCTCACCGCTATAGGCTCCTCTATGGCACAAGACATCAAACAAGACAACGGCTCTCCTCTAGGCTCAGCAATGAACTGGAACTGCGGCAAGCCAGGTATACAAAACGTGACTGTCCTCGCGGAACAATCTAATATGGCGTGGTACTCGGCAAGCCAATCCATGCCCAGGATGACGTCGAACTCGGACATCGGCAAAGCAAACAGGTCGGCAGGCAAAAACATATCCCCAACCAAAACGGGGCAAGACAATCAAAATCGGCCCAACACTGCAGTCTTCCCCAAGGGAATCGATACTGTCAACCCCTCACGAGCAGACTCCAATGGCAAACCAGTCGATCAGCAAAAACCCTCGGCCACAAAAAAATGCGATGCACCAGAATCAAACAACACACGTGCAATGCATGTAGATACTGGAAGTATACCCTCAACGACTCCTCCAGATGACTGAGGATCCTGCTGTGCTGCATAAAATCGAGCCTGAACCAACTGGGGAGGTGCTTGTCCCCTCTGAGCATGCTGCTGCTGCTGCTATCGCTGAGGCGATCGAAACTGCTGCCTCTGCTGCTGCGGCCTCGGAGGCTGGTGCTGATGCTGCTGCTGAGGTGGCCTCGGTGGTGGGGGCTGCTATCGCTGCTGCTGGAGGGGTCTCTGCTGCTGCTGTGGGGGTCTCTGCTGCTGCGGTGGTGGAGGCTGCTGTGGACCTCTCTGCTGCTGCTGCTGGGGGCGAGGACACTCCCACATACGGTGTCCTGCCGCACCGCACCTAAAACAAGTGCCGGTGAACTGCCTTGGAGGCGGTGCTGGAGGTGCTGCTGGCGCTAGGAAGGCTGGGCGACCAATGCGCCTCTGCTGTGGTCGACCCTGCTGGGTATCACTGGAAGGAGCCTGCCTCTTCTGGTCTCTCCTCTGACCGCAATCAAACTGAGAACCGTCCCACTCAGCCTCAAAAATCTGGGCCTTCCGCACCACTTCCTCGAAGGTAGGGAGCTCATGCCCAATAACACGGCCTCAAAGACCGTAACGCAAGCCGCCCTCAAATTGGCGGGCTCTCCGCTCCTCATCATCCACTAAGTATGGTGCAAATCTGGACAGTGCTACAAAACAAGCAGCATACTGAGCCACTGTCATATCGCCCTGCACCAAGGCCTCAAACTCCAACACTCACTGTCGTCGAATGTGATCAGGAAAATACTGTCGGTCAAACCGATCCACAAAATCCTCCCAAGTCCATACAAAATCAGCGCCTGCTGCTCAGGAGACTGTTGTCCACCAATGCTCAGCCTCACCATGGAGAAGAAATACAGCTAATCAGACTCGCCTCTCTATCGTGCATCCCATCGTATCAAATATCTTCTCCACATCGGAGCGCCATCTCTCAGCTACGGTCGGGTCTGACTCGCCCTGGAAATGCGGGGGATCGAGCTGTCGAAACTCTTGAAGAAGGGCGCTCGCGCGCTCCTGGTCTGCCTGGGCCGGTGAAATAACGGGATGTTTGCCCTGCCCCTGAAGTGTGGTAATCACAGCCTGCAACATCTGCTATAACTGGGAGGCACTCACGGATACAGTCGGCTCCGCACCGGTCTCTGGTGGAGGAGCTGCATCCATAGGCTGTGCAGCATGAATCCCTGGTAGAGGAGCGGTATCCTCAGGCTGGGCAGTAGGAATCTCGGGTGGTGGAGCAGGAATCGTAAGTGGTAGTGCGGGAGCCGCAGGTGGTGGAGCCGGAGTCGATCGAGTCACTCTCCTACGCGGTGGCATGTCTTACAAGAAAGAGCGAAGGTGCCTATCAACTTTAAAAACTCTCGAAGGTACGCTCGTTAAGGGTCGGTAATAAGAAATCGCTAGGCTATCCGAACTTAGGACTTAAATCATTCATAGCAGACATGTAATGTTGTTATTGGTTATTCCCGAGTTATGCTCTGATACCAACTTCTGTCACGCCCCAAACTCAGAAACCGGGCTCAAAAATTTTCTGATCACCGAATCCGGCGCCGACAGCCTCCATAGAACCCCATTCTCGGCTCCCAGCGCCCATTCGCTAGGTTTCGATCCTGGGATGCTACAAGGAGGATTTTCAACATCAGTTTGATTCGTAATAAGCATAACCAAGGGCATAACCCACGAACAACAACCAAAAACTCCATCACATTTCCACTATGATCAAAAACTTTACAAGTACAATGAGCATAAAGGGAAATACAATGATGATAGACCAAAAGCTCCAAAAAGATCTGCTACGCGTCCAAGCCTCAGCACTGCTGCGATCCAACGTCACCTGTACGCAACGGTCGTGCATAAGCTTATAGAAAGCTTAGAGGGTGGTGAAAGTGTATGCTCAAGGTGGTAATGTAGTTATGCAGTATCAGAGTAATGCGGAACATGCTGATGAAAGCCAGGAATACCATAGCCGTACCAAGGCCATGCGGTGCAAAGCATGAATGATGTCGGCCCTACCAAGGCCATGCAATACGAAATACAACTCAAGCATACAACCCTCATCTAAGTCCACATGTCAATACGGCTCAAATCTGGAATATCACCGGGGTCTAGTACACTCCAAGCCAGATTGCCGCCCCATCGCGTGCAACAGGGTGAGTGGAAAAGACCTCACTATCCGCCTGCCAATATCGGGCTCGGCTCGTCAATAGCGGACCCATTCCTCGAGCTGGTCAGACTCAGCCTAGCATTGCCCCCTACTCTCGGGCGGGTAAGGCCGCACACCCTTCCAACCGACCACGACACAGTGAAAAGCGCAACCGTATGGTAATCGGCACTCAGCGCTCATGCAACCACTCGGTCTAGACGTTGGAGCAACCTCTTGGTACCATAAGGGTTTAGGGACTTTCACCCAGGGATATCAATCGCACCCCATGTAGAACAGTATTTTCGGTATCTAATCCTGCCAACCACGATACGTCTGTGGAGGCTACGGCCCTGATGTCGCTAGGGCGTACAGTAACCATATCACACAATGCGAATGCATGAATCACACTATCTAGTCATACAGTAATCCTGCGCGTATCGTGCGATCATGTAGGGCAACACCCCCTGTACGGGAGCCCCTAAACAATCTGCCCGAAGGCATATGCTATGATCAGTCATTTCTCATATCAAGCATACGTATGATGCATATGATCATGAATCATGGAATTAAACATGTTATACAGGATGGATGATGTTCATAATGAAGATGGGCCTAGACGGCTTATACATTACACATATGGGCCTAACAATGGGCCCTCGGGAAAGGCATAATGCGGACATTGAACCAACACTATACTTACAATGTGGACGTCAAACCAACATTGCTCCCAAGGCACGACTGTCATAAATATCATCACATAAATTATGTTGGGATCACACATTGCAATGGACCTTAGGTACATCCCATTAGGCCTTAAATACATCAAATGGACCAAATCACATGGGCCTTATATTCATTAAGTGGGCCACATCAATAGGCCGCACCAATGGGCCTTATGTACATTGCAATGGGCTATAACCTGCGGGCCTTAGAGTGCATCAAATGGGCCTACTCACATGGGCCTTATGTGTATCAAATGGGCCTCGCCAATTGAGCCCCATATGTACAACAAATAGGCCTCAACCCATTGGCCCCATTACATCTTAATGGGCCTCGACCCATGGGCCCTTAATACATCAAATGGGCCTCGACCCATGGGCCTTACATATAAATCAAAGTGGGCCTCAACCATGGGCCACAAGTACTGAGATGAGCCTCCCACCACCATTATATTATATATGATATAATATATAATATATATAGAGTACATATAATATTATATATAATATAATATTATATATATATATATAAATATACACACACGCACGCACCACACACGCACGCACTCAACAGGCCCACCGTCCCTGGACGGTGGGGATAAAACACTTACATCACTGCTGGCCCCACCGTCCGCCTGGACGGTGGCCATAAAACACATACATCACTGTGGGCTCCATGTGGGGCCCAACATAATGTTTGCTTTCCATCCAACCCGTTGGTAAGGTCAAGTAGACCTAGATGGAGGGTGGGAACAAATTTCACCCTGATCCAAAACTTCTGTGGACCCCAAAAGGATTTCGAAGGTAGAGGTTCAATCTCATTGTTTCATCCGGTGTGGGCCACCTGAGTCTTGGATGAACTTGAAAATTTGAGGGTGGTACATTGACCTCAGGGCCCACCATATGAACGGATTAGATGGCTAATAAACATCAAGGTGGGGCCCACAGCTACAGCCGTGGGTGGCTGTACGACCGCCAGTCCGTCCGCCCGCTGGCGCTAGTGCGCAGGCAGCGCTGCTGCGTTTCTGACACAGCAGCAGCGACTGTTGTGATGTATTTGTTATTTTTTTTTTGATTTCAGTTTTGTTGTGGTTTTTGCAGGTGGGGTCCACATCTAAATAATCTACTCCGTCCAACGGCCCTCCATGGCTCCAGACAAGCAAAACAAGCCCAATATTGGGCCTGTTTCGACGTATAAAAGGGTTAGGGAAGGTTTCAATGGTGCAAACCACCATTTGATATGGTGTGGCCCGCCAGAACCTCAGATTGACTTTGTTTTTCGGTTCAACGCCTGAAAGGGGGTTGAGAAGGGAATGGACGGCGTGGATTGAATACATGCATCAAGGTGGGGCCTACATGAGTGGACCACCCCACAGCTTGGGAAGAAGATGATATTTGTATTTCTTTCCAGCAAACGTCCAGCGTCCCTGGACGCTGGACTTAGCATAATCGTTGGAGGTGGGCCTTGCTTAGGTGGGCCACCAAGTGATAGATGGCATGGGTACTATACATATAAGGTGGGCCCCACTTATAAATGGTTTGGATAAAATACCTACCTCATGGTGGGGTCCATTCAAGTGGGTCACACAACCTCATTATCATAACAAAAAAAAATAATAATAATAAAATAATAAGGAGAGAGATAGAGAGTGAGACTCGCGTGATGGAGGGACCCCGGCACTATGGGCCCTCCCTTGCACTAAATCATACATCAAGTGAGTCCCATTACATGTGGGCCCATTAAAATTAAATCCAACGGTGGAGATTCCTTCTCCACTAAATTAGACGGTCTAGATGACCCTAAATATGCAAGAAATAAACATCATGATGGGGTCCATGGAGAATGGCCCCATCATGGAATGATCATGATGATCCAAGTGGGCCATTAGCCACATCTTAGGGTCCAAAGTGAGATCCAAACCATTGATCGGTTGGCCTCACTTCGTCCATCTTAAAAACATCAAAAACTACCCTATCAAGGCACCCACCGCTTGATCTTCTTGCTCCCTTGGCTTCCTTAGCTCCTTGTGCTTCTCTTTGATGGAGGAAGATGAGAAATGGATGGTTAGGATGAGAGATCTAGGGATGGAAAGGTGGGCCACACTTGAAGCTTGGGAGATATGGGGAGAGGCTCATACGTATGGAATTTTTTTTGCTTAGGGAGAGTTTGAAAATGAGAGAGACTTGTAAGGGAGAGAGAGAGAGGGAGTGATGGATGATGGAGTGATGGATGGGAGAGAGAGGGATGGGTGTAAGAGCTTCTTTTTTACTTTTGGGGCAAAAGTTGTAAGAGAGGGTATGGGTTGTGTAAGAACTTTTGACTTTGGGGCTTGCTTGAGAAAAAGTGAAAGGTAATGTGTACTTGACATGATGGGATTGATGGGTTGATTAATTGATGTGACACCTTGTAGAGATTCCCTCGAAATTCACACGCGCGGCGTTTTCCTCGCACCGAACGCTGGCCCACATCTCCCAACCACGGTATTGCCTCGGCGCGCAAGTAGCGGCATCGGAACCGCGGCGACAACGCGGTCGCTAAGGTTCAAGTCCTAGGTTGAGCCGACTCGGGTTAACGGCATGAGAAATAAGGTCACGCGCAAATACCGGTTAAGGGTCGAAGGTTGCCGAAATTCGACCGGGAAGACCGCGGAAGCCTATGGAACGGTACAGTCTAGGATACGAGGCTTACAGCCTAACATATAGTGGACCCATGGCCTCATGTAAGGGCTAAATATACAACACCATGGGCCTTACTCAAGAGCTTAATACACATCACGATGGGCCTTTCACATGGGCCTAACATACATCATAATGGGCTTCATCGCCTGGCCCTCAAATGCATCACAATTGGCCTCATCACATAGGCCTCATGTACATTGCATTGGGCCTTAAATACGGGCTGAATACACATCACAACAGGCCTCAAATACGGGCCGCATATACATCACATTGGGCCTCAAAAACGGGCCGCATATACATCACATTGGGCCTCAAATACGGGCCGCATATACATCACATTGGGCCTCGACAATCGACCTCAATATCTAGCCTTAACAATCAGCCTCGACAATCGAAATCAGAATCGACAACCGGAATCGGCCTCGACAATCGGAATCAGAATCAGCCTCAACAATCGGCCTCGACAATCGGAATTGGCCTTGACAATCAGAATCGGAATCGGCCTCAACAATCAGCCTCTATAATTAGAATCGAAATCGGCATCAACAATCAGCCTTGACATTTGGAATTGACCTCGATAATCGGCCTCGACAATCGGAATCAGAATCAGCCTCAATAATTGGAATCGGGGTAAGGTGGGGTCCATAGATGGATGGTCGATGATGGTCCAAGCAATATCAATGGGGCTCATTCATTTGGATTAACCCACTAGAGAATGATGAGAATGAGCTTATCTAGGCCTAAGGGAAGGTCACAATGTGGACATTTAACCATCACTGCCCATCAATGTGGACATTCAACCAACATTGCTCCCAGGGAGTGGCCCACATAGGGCCAAACGTATAGTGGGCCCATGGCCTCACACAAAGGCTTAATATACATCGCAATGGGCCTCATATAAGGGCTACATACACAATAGGTGGGCCCTGCACCTAGGCCTCAAAAACATCACACAGGCCTCAAATACACAACAAGTGGGCCCTGCACCTGGACCTTATCACACGGGCCTCAAATACACAACAAGTGGGCCTTGCACCTGGGCCTCAAATACATCACATGGGCCTCACCACATAGGCCTCATCACATCACATCGGGCCTTACCAAATGGGCCTCAAATACATCATGACGTGGCCCAACCATGGGCCTCAAATACATCTCAACGGGGCCACATCACATGGGCCTAAGGGGCAGCCCATGATCCAGAAAATGGATGAGCGGAGTGGATGTGAAACAGATAAACGACGTGGATGTAAAATACATACATCATGGTAGGCCGCATGGGTGGCGGGGTGGTTACAACGCACACAGCAGGTGGGGTCCACATCAGCGTGGATGGTGAAAATAAAATACTTACATTATGTGGCCCCACCCTGCACCTGTCTAGAAATGGACGGTGCATTAAAAAAACACATAAATCAAAGTGGTTTCCACGTGTGGGGCCCACGCTGTTGGGCATCAGGGATAAAACACTTACATCGTGGTGGATACCAGGCTAGCACGGATGGAACACTTGCATATGGTAGGGTCCACGTCCAGTAGACTGGATGGACGGCTGGGGTATAATACACATATATCAATGGTAGGCCCCACGTGGCACCATCTAAAATGGACAGTGCAAATAAATACATGCATAAGAGGTGGGTCCCACCCATTTGGCGATCGAACAGTGGGGATGAAATGCATAGAATCCTGTAACGTCAATGGGTGTGAGGTATACTAGCCAACCCACACCCCACATGTGTGAAGTATACCAGCTAATCCTCACCCCCACACATGTGAAGTATACTGGCCAATCCTCACCCCACACATGTGAGGATATAAAATACATACGTTTGGGTCCCCAGTGAATGGATGGACGGTGTGGGTGAAACATCATCAAGGTGGGTCCCACGGAACCTGGTGACGTCGATGTAGCAAGTGCTGCTAGTGTGAAGCACTCTAACCACTCTGCTTCCCAAGGTGGGTCCCATGTGGGGCCCATCACAATATTATATTAATATATTAATATATTATATATACATAGAGGTGGGTCACACCATCCAGGAGGCTGGACGGTGTGAATCAATCACATGCATCACGGTGGTCCCATGTCTATTGGGCCACACGTGGCAACAAGGTATGGTAGATGGTTGGGATATAATATGTACGACATGATCAGGGCCCATAACTGCTGACGATAACTAGGTGGGCCGCTGGCTACCGTCCATCATGGAATAAATGCATCAGGGCCCCACCACTTAAAAAAATGGACGGATGGTCTAGATGTAATAGATACGTTATGGTGGGGTGGATCTCCACCGTCTAGATCTGTTGGATATATAATAAATACATCATGGTGGGGTGCATCAGGGTGGGCCACACACATCAAAAGAAAGATAGAGAGAGAGCGAGAGATCGGTTACGGGAGGGACCCCGCCACTATGGGCCCCTCATCCATGCATTACAACATACATTGAGTGGGTCCCATTACATGTGGGCACTCAAACCATCAAAATCACATAAATCAAACCTTACAAAACACCCACCGGTAGATCTTCTTGGACCTCTTCTTCCATCAACGCATGTTAGAGCTCCAAGGGGACAATTTCAACGGTTGAGATGGGTCATGGAGGGTGGGATTGGGTGGTAGGAAGGTGGGCCACACAAGCTCTCTCTCATGGAGCTAACTTGGACGTTGGATTGCTCTCGTGGAGCTTGGGAGAAAAATGAGAGAGAGATGAGAGGGAGAGGTGATGTGAGTGATAAGGGATGGATGGAATGGTTGTTGTAAGGAAGGGAATGGAAGGGTATGGGTTTAGTTGAATTTTGGATAAAAGAGGGATGGGTGGAGAGAGAGAGAGTTGACTTGTGAGGGGTGAGGTAGCATGGGTCATGGGTGGTGTACTTGACTTGTGAAATGATGTGTACTTGATTGATTGATGTGACGGGTCGTAGAGATTCTTTTAGAATTCGCAACGCGCGGCGTTTTTTCATAATGAACATGGGCCTACATCTCTTAGCCCGAGTATCGGATCAATGCGGGAGTCGCGACGTTAGAACCACGGTGATGGTGTGATCGTTAGGGTACAAGTTTTGAGTTGAGTCGACTCCGATATGCAGGACTTGTCTTAGGATCGTACGCAAACTTCGAATACAGGTCGAGGGTCGCCGAAATTCAATCGGGGGGACCGTGGAAGCCTACTAAACGGTACGGTCTATGATACGGGCCTTATATCAATCCCAGTCTATTTAACTGGGGACTTAGCAAAAAACCCAAGTTTGTAAAAATCTTTAACCAATAACTAAAAGGAAATAAATAGTGATCTACTGGTTGAGCCCGTAGAGTTCAACCACGTCTTGACAGGGCTCGAAGAATTCCTCTCCCACCATAGTGGGGTTAGCATCAGAGTCCGCTTCATAAGTGTCATCATTCAGAGCTATCTGTATGGTTGTATATTCAAAGATGAGTGGCCAGCTCAGTGTGAATTTCCCTCATGATTACATACCACCACGTTGTTAAGTACAATTAAACAAGGAAACATATAAAAAGTCTAAAATGCAATCTTATTTAAATGCATGGATGCGTGAATGCACATCAATTATGGAAGCTCATCCAGTTGGCTTTTGGGCAAAACCCATGCATATGGTCAGTCACCAGTGAAAATATATTAAGTACGTACATAGTGACCAACTCACTAAAAGTAGGTGGATTGTCGCTAGTTTGGGAGCTAGCGAAATAATATCACGATAAAGGGCATGTGCTACAACATCCAGAATTAGCCACCCGTCATTGCTTGTATGCTATGAATGCATGATTTGCCCAACCGTTATTATGCCCATTGCAAACAACCAATTTAAGAAAGCTCAAAGGTCACTATGGGGGCTCATCACCCAACATAGGTCAACAACTCAGGCATAGTATCCCATACCACCATCCTCGGCTCATAAGACTCTAACATTATGATGTTTAATGGTAGACTCCTCAACAAGTGACCAATCATAATTCAACAAGTGGGACTTACCATCACAGGGTTATACAAAAATAATCCATCAAGACAGATAGGGCAAAATTTAATCGAAGCCACATGGGCTAAATATCAAATCAAAGCCGCATATGGAAAATATCAAAGTGATTATGTAATGCCCCGAACTTTTCAATACCCAAGTATTGAAAGTTCTCAAGTGTTACCATGAAGTTTAACTTAGTATGCACATGTGTAAGATACCAATTTAGTTATCCTAACCTTACATATATTCTCCAACATGAATCTGACTATTAAGAATGATCTTTATCCATAGATCAAGCCATCTGGCCATTGATTTTAAGATATGACCATCATATATTTAAGTATTCTCACTTTGTCATTATAACTAACCATTTAGTCAACTAATCACCACTAGCTAAAAATATTTGACCCTCCATTATGTTAGTTGATATATGTACCTTTCCTTAATTAATTTGGTGAATAATTCTTTATTCGTAATGATTTATATATAAGTTCTTTTGGAAAGATTGCTTAAAAACATGCCTATAACCATGTAGAATCATTAGATTTACCAAAACTCTCAGATCGATGATAATTACGAAAATGCCATTAGCCTAGACCCTTAATGTAACACCTCGGTTCGCGGAATCCGATTACATTACTCGTTTTCCAAAAACTCAAGTGTTAACCTTTAACTGTAACTCAAATTTTACACACACACACACATATATATATATATATTTTCAAAGTTAGTAAACTAGTGAAATATAATTAAATCAAGTATGAGAGGAAGTCCAAATATACATAACCAAGATTCCAAGTGGTTATCCAAAAACTTATACAAACCAATGTCTTAACCTTCGCAAAACATAAATTTAATTACAAATGAAGTCAGAAATAGAGAGTCACAAGATCATCTGACTCCACATACGCGTCATCTACGTCACCTACATACTGAGTACGGTTTGATAGTGTTAATGGCTATCCAGTGAGGTATAACCCCCAAGATTTATTATATCATCAAGATAATTAAGTATAGTTATCATAGACAGTGTATAACAATTATTAGACAATGATTATCATGAAAATTAGGTGAGGTTCATCACATATGCATTCATTAAATAAATTACAGAAGATAATCTTGTTTAAATGCATGGATGTATGCTCATGCTCACAGACCTGGGGATGCACATCTAGCTGGTAAAAAGTCGCACAAGGAAAACTAGCCAACCAAAAAAGTACTCAAAGGTACACCTAAGGAGATCCAGTCACCCGAAAAAGACTATGATATATAGATCGCCCAAGGAGAACTAGTCACCCGAAAAGTACACAAAAGTATGCCCAAGGAGAACTAACCACCCAAAAAAGACCATAATATATAGATTGCCTAAGGAGAACTAGTTACTTGAAAAAGTACATAAAGGTACGCCCAAGGGGAACTAACCACTTAGAAAAGACCATAATAATATATAGTTTGTAGCGGTTGCTGGCCCACCGTCCATCGGACGGACGGTTTGGATATTTAATAGATGGACAGTGAGGGTGTGATGTGGTGGGTCCCATCCAGATGGACGGACGGAGTGGATAAGATCATGTAACATCTCGAAAAAATCTGTACAAAGACCCAAGTACCACCTCTGGTAAAAATACCTAAAGACCATACCCTGTCGTAATTTAGGTGAAAATTGGTTAAGTGCTAAACTAAATAATTGGTGGATTTAGCTCGAACCACCATTTCCACAAATAGTAAGACTTAAAACCATTAATACCACTGACTCAATGTCTCTTAAAAACCTAGGAGAAATCCCAAGAGCCTGTCGCTCTCGGGAGTACATTGAAACCCCGTATTGAACCTAGACCGCACGTCGAGAGTCTGATGACCACGAAAATATAGGGCTATGTCCGTCCTACTAGGCTTAACAACCATCACGGGAATCGAGCCCAAAGGGTGTCCAGAAATGTACAACTTGAGCCCTGAACGAAGTGTGTGTGAAACACGAATATCTTTAGAAAATGAAATGAAACTTAAGTAAATTGGGCCATTCACTCACACGCGAAAGTGAAGATTTCGGACCGTCAGTTTCTGACCAAACTTCACCCATGGGAAAAGAAAATTTCCCTACATATATCCGTATACTTATGGTCCCGATCGAGTAAGTATGACCATTGATCTGACATGGGTCCTCCACAGTCGGTCGGCTTATCTGATTGCACCGAAATCACATCCTGACATAGATCTATTTCTAGGGAACTTACCCTATGACATATGTAAGTGGTGGGCCTCCCTGTCAGCCCTGTTTGTCAAAAATAACTGCCCAAAGGGTATATAACCCATATACATAGTGGCCTTGGGGCCATTTGCATCGCTTCTGGGCTTATATATAACCCTTATATCACCCCACCCCTCTCATATACGAATTTTCCTAAAACCCTAAGGGAGAGAGAGAGAAAAGAAGAGAAAAGAGGAAAGAGTGTGGAAGGCTTTTGGGAGATTGTTACTGTGAATCTCTCCCACTACTCCATGCACCGAATCACTTTGCCATTATGTTACACAACCTGTTTCGGCTACGATTTTAGGTAAGGAATCCTAACCCTAATACCGTAGTTGAGATCCAGAATGATTATTTGTCAACTTAGCTAACCAATGTCACCATTTAGGTACCCGACGTTCCATTTTCGGGAACGTAAAATTCAAACCGAGTCCGAATCGAGTATTCCGACGAAAGGTGAGGACTATAAATGCTTAGGTTATGGTTTTTAATGCTTTCAATGTTAGCTAATGGTTTATGTCTGACTTGATTGCTACCATATTGTCTTACACATGCCAATTTCGATATATTTTACATGTATGACCTATGTTGAACAAAATATGCATTCTATGTGTTTGTTGAAATGTTTGGATGAACATGTAAATATGATATATGCTTGCCATGACTTCTAATCTAGGATTCATAGTTGTCATATGCATACTGACTTATCTGTGTAAGGAATTGCTAAAATCTATGTTGTAACTAACCTAGTTAACTATTTGGTGAAGTGTAGTCTAAGTGTTTGATGAATGGTCTAAATGAGAAATTATTGATGATTTGTATGAATTACTAGTGTTAAGATATGATTCTTTCTTACCTTATACGTACGTATAGTTTCTTTCATGAAATCATATTCGCCTCTATGTAAATGATTAATAAAATTTTCAGTATTCGGTAACATGATCAAGGTGTTTGATGAAACGCTCAAATAAGGATTTCAATTGGTTTGTTTGTTAAATACAGAATTGATTATCACATGTATTTAATTGCTACATCTAAGTGAGATTGGGGCTATAACCTAGCCCAGGCAATCGGTAACAGTTCCTATTCGAATGGCCGAATTAGTCTCGCCACATTGGGTATGCTTGATGAATTCGGGCTGCACGACGATTGTCGACAGTGGTTATGCCATGAGGGGTGCTTATGCGTTCCATGTCGATTAAGTCAGCGTGTGCCCATACCAATCAAACTTGCCTAACAAACTGATCGGCCTATTATGTGTTTACCATGTATGGACACTACTGCTTAAATCTAAGGTACCCCTCTCCGATGTTAAAGCCCGCTTTAACCATAATACCACAATCCGCTAAGACTCATGAGCCAGACATGGTAGTATGGGACACCGTATTTGAGCTATCGGCCTACGCCGAGGTGATAAGCCACCCCGTAGTGACCAATAAGCAAACTCAGACTCGTGAGTCAGGCATGGTAGTATAGGACACCGTGTTTGAGCTGTCGGCCTATGCTGAGATGATTAGTCACCCCGTAGTGACCGCGAGTGTAAACTTATGAACTTGCCTGTCAACTGTTTTTCATTGGGAGTGATGACCCTACAACTTACCTATTGTATGTACTCAACTAGGAGTGACGAACCTAGATGGATCCTTCGATTCGATTCAATGATATAAAAGGAGGTACCCTAGCTTCCCAAATCTGCTGTGTGAATAAGCTTAATTAACTACTGGGCTAATATGACCATGCAATGCACAGCATTAGCTAGGACGTGTGTTAAAGGCGTGGAAGTCGCATAGGAGGCAGTGTTGTCATATGCGATATTGGTGTCAATGTCGCTTGTTGAGGGAGCTTTAATGTGAGGGCATACATTATTACTTGCACTCCATTCCTGCATTAACAAGAGTAGTTAGGATGTGATTGTTATGTTGTTTTATCATTACTGCTTGATTGACTTGATAACATGTTAACCTTTGCCTTATAGTATCACTGAGTTAATCACTCACTCCTACTCTGGGACGGTGTTTTAAAACACTAACCAGACTCTGGTTCAGATGCAGGTGATGATGAAGTCTATGCGACGGAGAAGGACTTCATGGACGAGGAGGAGTTCTCCTACTGTCATCTCTCAGGCGGGTCTATGTAGACTTCGTGCTGATATGCGGGGAACACTGGGACTTTTGGTTAGATGGACATCTTACAGTTCCACATTTTGTATATTTTATGACAATACATGTATATATATTCAGCCTGGTTACATCATCATACTCTGGAGGTTGTGAAACACTTACATATATATGCTTCAAACTTCCGCTTACTTAATTAAATTATCTTTGAAGTATGATATATTGTTTTAGTACAATCACACTCATGTTTAACTCATTCATATGGATGAAATCTGAACATCATTATCCATATTGCATAAGTGATGTGCTGGATCTCGAGAGTAGAGCCTTGCTTGACCCTCAAAATTCAGGGCGTTACAGATCCACATGGCAGTTGGGTCCCACAGACCTTGCTGACGTCAATCCATAGTTATGTATAGCTGGTGTGGTAGGCCAGCCAATCCGCTCTCTCAGCAGTGAGTCCCACGTGGGGCCCACCATATACAGGGGTGTGAATGTGTGTGTGTATATATATATATATAATGATATCATTATATATATATATATATATATTATTTTTTAATCATGTTAACGTTCAGGTAGTTGGGCGTTCATCCAACGAATAGTCTGGATTCTCTTACATTAAGGTGGGCCCCACCCCACACGTGCAGCACGTGTGGGGTGGGTCCCACGTCCCACTAAGTGACGAACGGTTTGGATATACCTCGTGGTGGCTCCCATCTATCACCGTCCACCAAAGGATGGTGTATATAAAACACATACATCTAGTCGGCCCCACGCGTGGTGACAAAATGTAGCAGCACACTATTGGTGTGAGACGCACCAGCTAATCTGCTTCCAAGGAGGTGGGTCCCACATGGGGCCCACCATATATACATATGTCATATATATAATATAATATTATATTATAATTATTTAATTATTAATTTTTTTAAAGGAACCAACGTCCAGACCCTCTGGATGGATGGTGTGGATTTAAAACACATGCATCATAGAGGATCCCACCGTCCAGACCTCTGGACGGTGCGGATCTAGTACAACATCAAGGTGGGTCCACATGTGTGGCCAACCTCGGCTTTGGATTAAGCTGATATTTGTGTTTTCCCTTCACCCATCGTCCAAGATGGATGGCAAGGGTAGTACACAGGTCATGACCCTACCATCCAAAGCATCTAGACAGTTGGATGACATGGATGAAAGGCATACATCAGTTGGGCCAACACGGCTTGTACGGAATTGATCAAGTGGGCCACACCCATCACAAGAGAGAGAGAGAGAGACGGAATAGTGGAGGAACCCTGCCACTATGGGTTCCTCTTAGATCACAACACATACATCAAAGTGGTTCCCATCATAGTGGGCCCTTGAATGGAAATCAATGGTGGATCACCCACCTATTGCACTCATTCTTGGTCCCTTGGCTTCCTTAGTTTCTATGCTTAACCTTTAATGGTGGATGATGAAGTTTGAAGGGTTGGATGGTGAGATGAGGGGGTAGGAAGTGGGCCACACACTAGCTTTCTCTCCTTAGAATTTTTCTCTCATGGAGGCTTGAGATTTGATGGAGAAAATGAGAGAGGAGCGGGTGTTGTAAGAGAGATGGGATGGGAGGAATAGATCTTGTAAGAAAGGGATGGGTGGAGAGAAGAGAGAGAGAGAGAGAGAGAGAGAGAGAGAGAGAGAGTGAGTGAGAGAGTTGACTTTGGGAATGGGAGAGAGATAGGAGCCATGCCTTATTGGTAAGAGAGGGATGGGTTATGTACTTGACTTGTGATTAATTGATTGATGTGATGGGTTGTAGAGATTCTCTTGGAATTCACAATACACGGCATTTTTCTCGAAATAAATGCGGGCCCACAATCTTGGCCTAGGTATCGCATTGGCACGTGAGACGCGACATTGGAACAGCGGCAACAGCGGGGTTGCTAGGGTACAAGTTTTGAGTCGAGCCGACTCAGAATCACAGGATGTGACTTAGGGTCGCACGCAAATGCCGATTACAGGTCGCGGGTTGCCAGAATTCGACCGGGAGAACTACGGAAGCCTACAGAATGGTACGGTCTAGGATACAGGCCCTGTATAAATATAATTACAAATGTAGTCAGAAATAGAGAGTCGCAAGATCATCTGACGCCAGTATGCGCGTCATCTGTGTCACCTACACACTGAATATGGTTTGATAGCATTAATGACTATCTAGTGAGGTATAATCCCTAAGATTTTTCATATCATTGAGATAATTAAGCATAGTTATCATAGACAGTGCATAACAATTATTACACAATGATTATCATATAAACCAGGTGAGGTTCATCACATACGCATTCATTAAATAAATTATAGAAGATAATCTTGTTTAAATGCATGGATGTATGCTCATGCTCATAGACTTGGGGATGCACATTTAGCTAGTAAAAAATTACCTAAGGAGAACTAGCCACCTAGAAAAGTACTCAAAGGTCCACCCAAGGAGAACCATCCACATGAAAAAGACTATGATATATAGATCGCACAAGGAGGACTAGTCACCCGGAAAAGTACACACAGGTACACCCAAAGAGAACTAACCACCTGGAAAAGACCATAATATATAGATCGCCCAAGGAGGACTAGTCATCTAGAAAAGTACAAAATGGTATGCCCAAGGGGAACTAACCACTTGGAAAAGACTATAATAATATATAGATCGCCCAAGGAGGACTACTCACCTGGAAAAGTACACAAAGGTACACCTAAGGAGAACTAACCACCTGGAAAAGACCATAATATATAGATCGCCCAAGGAGATCTAGCCACTTGGTACGCCCAAGGAGAACTAGTCATACAAAAAGGACCGCATGCCATGAAAATGCATGATTAACCCAACCATTATTATTCTAATTTCAAACAATCAATTTAGAAAAGCTCAAAGGTCACTATGGGGGGTTTGTCAGCTAGCATAAGCCGACAACTCAGGCATAGTGTCCCATTTCACCATCCCTGGCTCATGAGACTAACAAAAAAAAGATGTTTAAAGGTAACCTATTTAACTAGTGGCCAGTACTAAGTAAACAAGTAGATCTTACCATCATGAGGTTGTACGAAAATCATCCATAAAAGCCACTTAGGGCAATTATACAATCAATCCACATAGGGCAACTAGCCAATTGAAGCCACATAGGGCAAATAGTCCATTTAAGGATACGGTGAAAGGGATTGACCCCAAAAGCGACAAAGGCACAAACCATTCCTCAGATAGTAAGTCCACAACAAATTTTGATTTAATTTATTAGATAGAATGACCACTAGTTAAAGGACCTTCATAAACATCGTCATATCATCACAAGTAGTAAAACGAAACATGTACAATGTCAATAGTATTCACACATGCAAAATGTACATTTAAAATCGAAACAGGGATATTTGCGATCTATAACATGTCCAATCATGGAATTTAATTCACTCATCAAATATTTACAAAGAATCACTCAATTAGAACTAAATTTATCATCATTTCTATATGATATGGTATCAAGAAATCAATAAGATAAATGAATGAATATAATTAAACAATGCTAACTATCATGAAGTAGAAAGGCTTGAAGGGTGATCCTCACTTTTAAATTAAGTGATGGCAACATGAATGCTCCAATGCACAAATCCAACTTGGACGGTTTAGATCTAAGTTCCACACACCATCCGTGGTTAAGATCTAACCTCAGGCTTTGATCTCCAACCTACGTTTAAGGTTAGCCATTTTAGGAATTCTAAAATATAGGTTGCGCAATGGATGAAAATTTGTAGTAGAGGTTATAATCGACGAAGATTAATAATAATAACACTAGTTAGTATACAACCTAATGTAAGTTTATAACCACAATTGTAATCTTAGGCAATAGTAATAAAATGATACTAACTATTAACTTTAAATGATATTAATAATAATTAACTTTAAATGATATTAATAATAAAGCTATGTAATAAAGAATCTGTTGCGAAAAGGATGAAAAGCAACTTACGTATGTTGACTCGGTTGAGTCGACTCAACTCATCATCACATCTTCTTCCTAGTTTCCCTCTTCTTCTTTCTCCTTCTTCTTCCTTCTCCCTTTTCTTTCTCTATTTCTCTCTTTTTTCTTCCAAATGTAATGTCCAGTAATGAGTGCCCAACCTGATTTGACTCAACCTAGTTCAATTGGAGAGGGAAATTCGACTTTGGGGAAAAATAAATTCCTATAAACAAACAACCCCAAAACTAGGAATAAGCCCAAATTTAAATACTAATTGATTTAGGAAAAAACATGAAATAAAAAGGCAAAATCACCTAGTTGCTAACTCATTCCAACTCAGTGCCCAATCTCAAGCCCATATCAAAATCTGAACCTAAATAAGGTCCATTCGAATTAGATTTCAAACCAATCACATCCTCCATGCACTAAGTCACTGACTCAGTGACTAGGTGATGATTAAGATGCAAAAGTGACCCACAACGACACAATTTCAACCTAGCTGAGCCACAATTACTTACTTGATTACAACTCCAACAAGCCAAACTCAATGAAAGTCAGGTCATCTACAACTCAGAAACCAGCTGAGCTGACTCGGATTAAGATAATCAGACTTGACTTCTACAGACATTGAAGAAGATGATGGAACGATCACCTCTAATGGAGCTGGACGAGGAAAGACCAGACAGCCCACACATAAATGCAGCACAGAACTCGTCGCCCAACTCAGTTGCGAGTACACCTCCAGCCTTTCGATCCTGAATCGGCAACAAACTTGAAGGTTGGCCAACCCTATCTCACCTAACTTCTTTCCTTCTCTTGGACGCCAAATAGGGCCATCACTCGTCCCAGACACACCTCAAACTTGGGAAGGTAGTTGAGTCGACTCAGTGCAAGGTCTTAAAATACCTAACTCTTCTCCGATTCATTTCTCGATGGAGAAGAAGAGGGCCGGCAATGGCAGATCTCCATCTAGGAGTTATTTCTTCAAAACGAAGACCCTGGAAAACTCGGATGGATGTGAGGGAGTTTGTAGAAGAAAGATTTCAAAGTTCAAATGAGGATTTTCCCATGGGTTTGGTGGTAGAAGAGGAAGCGGATTGCGTACTGAGTAACTCAGTACAGTAAGCGTACTGAGTAAACTCCGTGGGCCCCAGTGTCATTCATGCATTGTATCCACTCCGTCCATCTCTTTTAACACATAATTTTAGTGCTCTATCCCAAAATTGGAGAATATCCAAACCTCA
Source organism: Magnolia sinica (assembly GCF_029962835.1). Classification (NCBI taxonomy): domain Eukaryota; kingdom Viridiplantae; phylum Streptophyta; class Magnoliopsida; order Magnoliales; family Magnoliaceae; genus Magnolia; species Magnolia sinica. The sequence goes on along the minus strand of NC_080577.1, from coordinate 43,477,590 downwards.
AATGGACCACACCACCGAAAACTGTGTGAATTGAACATCTACCGTTGAAAAATTCTTGGGGACAACAGAGGTTTTAGATCAAGCTGGTATTTGTGTTTTCCCTTCATCCATGTCTTTCTGATCTTATGAACAGGTTGGATGACAAATAAACATCACTGGGGGCCTTAGAAAATTTTCAACGGTTGAAATCAATACTTCCACTTTTTCCAGTGGTATGGCCCACTTGAGCTTTGTATATGCATCAATTTTGGTTTGAACCCATAAAATGATCTGGAAAAACGAATGGATAGCGTGGATAAACCACATTCATTCGTGGTGGGCCCAACTGAGTTTACTCAATACGATAAGAGCGTACTGAGTAACTCAGTACGCAATCCAATTTCGGTAGAAGAGCTTGGAAGAAAACAGCTTGATTTCAGAAAAACAAGAGGAATTGTTGCGGTTGTGGTTTCTTTCCTGGAAACTAGGGCTTTCCTATGGATAAAAGCTTCTGAATGGATGGCCTATATTGATTTGGAGGGATTTTTAGCAGTGGATGGGTGGCCGGGATCATGCTAGTGCAGTAATGGGTCCTCTCCGCGATTGCTTTCTTTGCTACAAGTGATGCCCTAACTCGAGCGTCAAATGGAGGGCTGGGATGTTCTCAAGTGAACGGTTAAGATGAATAGGGATGGAAGCACGCGGATTGCTAGTAAGGCAAATCAAAAATGATTTCCGTTTTGGAAACAATCTGCGCGTGCGCAGCATCACCCGCGGCCGAAATTGTTCGCCCGAGTGTGCATGACTAGGGCCAAAACATCGAGGATTTTGGTCATACCTCTCGTCTGGACCAGATGGACGGTTTGGATCGGTGTAATGACCGTGATGGTGGGCCACAATCAAACCCAAATGGCAATCTCCCTTTTAAACCGCATTCGTGCGGGAGTAAGATGAGAGTAATTCTCTCCTTTTTTTTATTTCCATCGGGTCAGACCCGGTTTGACCAGGTTTCACGGTCTGGTGTGGTGCGGGCGCACATAGTCTATGTGTACATGTACCCTCACGTGGGGTCCACCATGAGGTGATCAATGGATCCACACCATCCGTTCGGTTTGGGGGTCTCCATCAGCGTCTCTGACCAGAATCAAGGTAGATCCAAGGCTTGGGTGGGCCATATCTGTTGAATATGGCCTTAAAATGGCCATCATCATCGATCTGACAACTATTTGTGGTCCAATCCTACGATCAAAAACATTCACCCAACTGGTGAGTCAATTAGGGTCACTATCTATGTTATTTTGATGTCATCTGACATGGATAAGTCCCACAATGTTTGCCCTTTTGGGTTTTATTATGAATTCATGTTGATTGGAAGGTCGGATCATTTCTAGATCTGAGATTAAGGTTTCCTATAGATTCCTAGTCAATTTTAGAGAGAATTTAATGGTTGGTTAGGTGTTGATTAGTTTGTTTGTGTGTTTTAGGTATGGTTTGATCGTCAGGCTCTTAAGAACAGGTTGAATAGTTGATTTATCTTAGGATAGTTCATCGATGGTCCAGAAGTCCCTTAGCTGAATCCAATAACAAATTTTTGATGATCAGGTCCATCAACATGCGGTATGGAGTCTAAACTCAATGATCGATCTTGAATCTCATAGTTGATTTACAATTCCAACGGTTGGATCTTGTGATCCAACAATGCAAGTGTTTCCGACTCACTTCTCACTACTTCTAGGTGTCTTAAAGACTGTATAAGTAGATATATAACCATGGATCTTATGCTTAAAGGGTTGGATGGCTCAATCTATGGATGCAAGTTACCCCTGGCGGTTGAGTTTAGGTAAGAGTGTGTGAATGTTCACATAGATTGAGCTTGGGTTTATACTAAATCAGGTTCTTATGGTAACACCCGAGTACTGAAAGGTACGAGGTGTTACACTTAAGTTCTAGATCACATGGTTCTCATGATCTGATTAATATGGAATTTTATACCTTGCCTATGTATCATAAATTAACCATACATGTCAAGTTTTAGCTATTAGATCATTGTAAAAGTGGCCCAATTGACAAATCAACCTCTTAACCATTGATTTTTGTGTGCATTAAGTGAAGAAAGGTCATGAGTAGTCATAGTAGGACATTTTCTGTAACGTCTCGGAAAAATCCGTACAAAGACCCAAGTACCACCTCAGGCAGAAATCCCTAAGGACCGTATTCTGTAGAGATTTATGCGAAAATTAATTAAGTGCTGGACTAATTAATCCCTGAATTTAGCTCCAACCACAATCTATACAAATGGCAAAACCCAAAACCATCACAATCATCAACTCAACACTACTCAAAAACCTAGGAGAAATCCTAAAACTCAGTTGCTCTTAGGAGCACATTGAAACTCTGTATTAGACCTGGACTACACGTCGAAAGTCCGATGACCGCGAAACTATAGGGATATATCCGCCTTATTGGGCTTGACGAACATCGTAGGAATCGAGCCCAAATAGTATCCAGAACTGCACAACTTGAGCCTTGAGTAAAGTGTGTGAGAAACGTGAATATCTTTAGAAAATGCATTGGAACTTAAGTGAATTGGACCATTCGCTTATGGGCGAAATTGAAGACTTCGGACCGTCAGTTTCTGACCGGACTTCACCCATGGACCAGGGAAATTTCCCTGCACCTATCCGTATACTTATTGCCCTGATCAAGTGACAATGACCGTTGATCTGATATAGGTCTGTCATAGTTGATCGACCTATTCAAACGCACTAAAATCGCATCCTGGCCTAGATCCATTGTCAGTGAACTTACTCTGTGACATAGACAGGTAATGGACCTCCAGATGAGCCCCATTCGTCAGAAATAGTCACCCTTTGGCTATAACCTAAGTATACCATGTCCCTGAGGCCATTGATATCAGTTCTGGGCCTATTTAAAGGCCTTAAACCACCCCATTCCCATTCCATACGAATTCTCTAACCCTAGGAGAGAGAAGAGAGAAAAGAAGAGAAAAGAGTAAGGAGAGAAGGGAGAAACAGGGAGATCGTTGCTGGGATTCTTTCCCACGACTCCATGCCACGAATTCACCTCCCCACCTCGCTACACAATCGCCTTCGGTTCCAATTTGGGTAAGAAAACCTAACCCTAATCTTGATTTAGGAATCCAAATTGACGGTGAAATAGCTAACCTATTTCAATGTTTAGGTACCCGTTGTTTTGTATTCGGGAACATAGGATTCGAACCACGTTCAAATTGGGTATTTCGATGAAAGGTGTGGACTATAAACATTTAGGTTATGGTTTTCAAGGTTTTCAATGTCAACTAATGATTTATATCTGACTTGATTGTTGTCATATGGTCTTAAACATGTCGATTTCGATATATTACACGTGTATGAACTATGTTGTATGACTATGCATCCTATGTGTTTGTGGAAATGTTTAAATGAATATGTAAACATGATTTGAGCTTGTTATGATTCCTAAGCTATGACTCATGATTGTTATTTACATGATGACATCCTTATAAAAGGAATGGCTAAATTACTTGTTGTAACTAACTTAGTCTATGTATTTGCCTATGTGTAGCCTAAGTGTTTGATAAATTGTCTGAATGAGAAAATGTTAACGATTTGTATCTATTAAGAGTATTAAGATAGTATCCTTATTTACCTTGTTCGTATGTATTGTTTCCTTCATATAAACATATCTGTCCTTACACAACTCATGGATGAAATGCAAATTTTTGTTAACATGTTCAATGTGTTTGACAAAATGCTCAAATGAGAATTGTATTTGAACTGTTATTAAATAATGTTATGATTATCATACGTGTTTTCCTATTACACTTGAATAAGACTGGGGCCACAACCTAGCCCAGGCAATTGGTAACAAGTCCGTTTGAGTGGCTGAACTAGTCTCGCCACATTTGATACGTTCGGTGAATTCGGGTCGTATGACGATTGTCGACAATGGTTAGGCCACGGGGAGTGCTTACGCGCTCCATGTCAATTAATTCGGCGTGCGCTCGTACCAATCGAACTTGTCTAATAAACCAATTAGCCTATTGTGTGTTGATTGCTTGCCTCCAAGTGCAGAGGTTCATAAGTAATATCCTGTGAATACAGGGTCGATCCCACAGGGAGATGAATTGCGAGAAGGAAAAAATCAAATGCAAAACAAACTAAGTAATAAAAACTAAACTGATGATTTGATTTTTGGATTTTTGAATGGATGTAATTCAATTGAATAAAAAAAACACCCAAGCTTCAAAGTTCCACACATAGATTAATGTTCCAAAATCATGATGACTTGGATAACACAACTAGGATCTGAGCACTATGGTCAGCCTAATCGGAAAATAAAACACTTTAAATATTTTAATAAATGATATAAAAGATTAGAAAATAATAGATTTGCACCATTGACATATATTCTCAAGCGCCAGTGATTTTAAGTATTCAATATCTATAGGATAATGAATATCAAAGAAATATAACAGGTTGAGAACATCTCCTATCTAGGAAATCTGATTAATCTAGGGTAAGCCTATCCATCAATGTAAATCTCATATGATGGAAACATATGGATCTTACAAGAGGATAAAAACAAAACCTAAATAATAGATAATATGCATACACCATTATTCTCATCATTAAAACAATCAATCATCATAATTTAAAGAAATATTAAACCCATGTGCTTCCCTTCTAGCTTAGGCTAGAGGGAACTTAGAAAAACATAATTAAATTGCAGAAATAAAAAGCAACAAGAAAGAAAGAAGAAAAATTGCAAATAAAAAAGATCTAAAAGGAAAGAAACAACTTATAAAGCTTTAATAAAACTAAAAACTCTTTAAAAAAACCCTAAATATTGCTCTTGAATGCTTCTAATGATGCTTTAGAATGCCCTAGGAGGCCCTATTTATAAGTAGGGAACTCCAAACTTCGTACAAAGTTGAAAACCCTAGAAAACGCTTCAAATATACGTATTTTCCCAAAATAGACTTCTCGCTGCATCGTTCGTTTAAAACAGACTTCCTGCTGCGCAGTTTTCCAAAATAAACTTCACAGCTTCAAAATACACTTTTTTAGGACGATTTCAGGATTCTTCACTTCAAATCTTCGATTCTCTTCATTCCTCGCTTGGTTTTCTTGGATCTTTGGCATGTAAATTCTTCAATCTTGATCTCCTAAGATCCATCCCTTGCCTTGGTGATTTTTGAGCATCAAATTCTTACTTTTTAACACCTTTTTCAATCCAAGCTCTTAAATTCACCTTGCAATACATACATGAGTAAAATAGAATATTAAAATGATTTATGTTCATAAAACCAAGATAAAAATGGAGAAAATTATGCAATATTTGAGTCTCAACACACCCCCAAACCAGCATTTTGCTAGTCCCGAGCAAAATAAGCGAAGAAAAATAAAAATAAGAAAAAAAAACTTACACATGGATGACTATCCACACACCCCAACCTAAAATCTACATTGTCCCCAATGTAATGATAATGTAATGTAGAGAACAATAAAAATAAAAGAAATGGTGGATAGTACCTGCCATGAAAAACTCACCTGCTATGTGACACTAAAAAAATTGAATATGATACAAATCCTACACAAGCTCTTAAATTCACCTTGCAATACATACATGAGTAAAATAGAATATTAAAATGATTTATGTTCATAAAACCAAGATAAAAATGGAGAAAATTATGCAATATTTGAGTCTCAACACACCCCCCAACCAGCATTTTGCTAGTCCCGAGCAAAATAAGCGAAGAAAAATAAAAATAAGAAAAAAATAATTCTAGAAACAAAATTAAAATGAAAACAAAATTCTAACTACACCACTTTCGCAAGTAATCTCGATTGCATTTAGCATATGCAACAAGCCTTTAAACCCCTAGGTTTCCCCTAGTGGACGAGTTATAGTCTCGTGAGGGTTTCCAAAAATGTTACCCACAAACATTGAAAATAAGAAAAATATTTCAACACTATAAAATATATACAATTATACCTCCATTAATCATATGAATTCCAAAACAAAACAATACTTACCCTAGATATGAAGTTAGCTAGAATCTTAATTTTTTAATCCATTACATCCTTGAGTTCAGAGACCTAATCAAAATTTAGAATAGTTATAACCCAATATCCTTAGGTGCTTCGTGACACTAGTCTAACTTTGAGAAATATGCATGTTCCCTATCCTAACTCCTTTCAATCATCCCAAGAATATGAAATCTCTAGTTATCTCATTTTTTTTATGACATTTCTTCTTTTATCATCATATCCTCATTATTATAGACCACCCTTAGATGAAGATTCCCATCGGGTTTGCTTCATAACCTAAGGTATCATACTTGTAATGGTAACAGTAATGGATACTTAGGTATTCTTACTCCGGATTACTGACACGATTGTTATGGTCATTGCATTCATGCTCTATAATAAAAATTTCTTTTTTCCATCACTCTTTTTTTTCCTTTAATATTCTCTCTTTTAAACATATATCAATGGTACTAGTTCATTCAACCTTGTTTGAATCAAAAGTTGTTATTCTAGTTCACATATCATATTCCTCACTTAGTTAGCTAGGGTGTATTGTGAATTCAGTACATCAAATTACAACTCACTTTAAACTAGTGATTAGATAATTGAACTCAAGTTTATAATTTTCAGTTGTCAGATTTCTGACTACTATCAACCTAGATTAGGTATTAAATTTGCCTTTGGAATTCGCAAAATATCATGTTCACATTCTTGTATATAAAAAATATTATTTTGAAAATGTTGAAATTTTTTTTTTTTTTTTTTTTTTTTTAAATTTTCATAAACGTAAAAAAAAAAAACTTAAACCTAATTAAGCCTAAAAATAATAAAAATAATAATAATAAATAAACTGAAACCTAAAAAAACTCACATGGATGAATATTCACACCCCCTAACCTAAAATCTACTTTGTCCCTAATATAATGAGGATGTAATGTAAAGAACAATAAAAATAAAAGAAATGGTGGATAGTACCTACCATGAAGAACTCACTTGCTATGTGACACTAAAAAAAATTGAATATGATACAAATCCTACAGAAATGCTCCGTTAGACTAGGAGCATCAATCTGAATATTCTGGCTCATGAAGAGGGAAGGACTCCTCTCCTAAATGAAAGTTTTCCACATAAGGCTTCAATCTCTGACCATTAACCTTGTACACATTGGCATTACGTGGATTCTCAATTTTAACAGCCCCATGAGTATAAACATTCTTCACAATGAAGGGGCATGTCCATCTTGATCTTAACTTTTCCAGAAAGAACTGGGGATGGAAATTGTACAATAGGACCTTTTGCTCAGATTCAAAATTTTTTCTCAAGATGTTTTTGTCATGAAAAGCTTTGATCCTCTCTTTGTAGATTTTAAAATTTTCATAGAAGTCTCTCCTCAGCTCATCTAATTCATTTAACTCTAACTTCCTTTGTCCACTTGCTTAGTCCACGTTAAAGTATAATTTTTTTATTGCCCAGTAGGCTCTATGTTCTAATTCCACAGGCAAGTGGCAAGCCTTCTCATACACAAATCTATATGGGGACATTCCAATCGGGGTCTTATAAGTAGTTCGATAAGCCCAAAGTGCATCATTAAGTCTTAAAGACCAGTCTTTCCGATTAGGGTTCACTGTTTTCTCCAAGATCTGTTTGATCTCCCTATTAGCAAGCTCTACTTGTCCACTTGTCTGAGGGTGATAAGGGGTGGCAACTTTATGTGTGATTCCATATTTCTTCATTAAAGACTCAAATGGCTTGTTGCAGAAATGTGTTCCACCATCACTAATGATGGCCTTTGGAGTTCCAAATCTAGCAAAAATATTTTCCTTGAGGAATCGTATGACCACTTTGTTGTCATTGGTCCTACTTGGAACTGCCTCAATCCACTTTGAAACATAATCCACACCAACCAATATATAAAGAAATCCAAAAGAAGATGGAAATGGACCCATAAAATCAATACCCCAACAATCAAAAATCTCCAATGGTAAAATTGGGGATAAAGGCATCATGTTGCGCCGGGACACTCTTCCCAACCTTTGACATCTATCACAAGCAACACAGAAAGCATGAGTGTCTTTAAACATGGTGGGCCAATAAAAACCACACTGTAGGATTTTTGCAGTAGTTTTCTTAGCAGAAAAATGGCCACCACATGCTTCCATGTGACAAAAAGAAATAACACTTCGAACTTCATCCTCTGGGACACAACGTCTAAAAATTTGATCAGTCCCATATTTATATAAATACGGGTCATCCCAGAAGAAGTTCCTAACCTCGGTTTCAAAACGCTTCCTATCTTGTGACTTCCAATGATATGACATTTTTCCCGTTACAAGATAGTTCACTATATCCGCATACCAAGGCAATTTGGAGATCGCAAATAATTGTTCATCAGGGAAAGTGTCCTGGATATGTATCTCCTCAGTGGAATCATCTAACACCAATCTAGAAAGGTGATCGACCACTACGTTTTTCACTCCTTTCTTATCTTTTATTTCTAAGTCAAATTCTTGTAGTAGGAGGATCTATCTCAAAAGTCTCAGCTTTACATTCTTCTTAGATAACAAATATTTCAAAGCCGAGTGGTCCATGAAAATGACCACTTTGGATCCCAATAAGTAGGACCTAAACTTATCCAAAGCAAAAACTACTGCAAGTAACTCTTTTTCAGTTGTTGAGTAGTTCACTTGGGCCGAGTTTAGAGTTCTACTCGCATAGTGAATAACGTAGGGCCGTTTATCTTTCCTTTAGCCCAAAACAGCCCCTATGGCATAATCACTTGCATCGCACATTAGTTCAAAAGGAAGTGTCCAATCTGGTGGATGCATGATAGGTGCAGTGGTAAGGGATGATTTAATTTTATTAAAAGCACTTGCACACTCATCTGTCCACTTAAATGGAACATCCTTTTGAAGAAGATTAGTCAAGGGTCTAGTAATAACACTAAAGTCCTTGATGAATCTTCTATAAAAACCAGCATGCCCTATAAGTGATCTAATATATCTAGCAGTTCGGGGGATAGGTAGATTAGCTATAATGTCAAGTTTTGAGCGATCTACCTCGATTCCATTTTTGGAGATAACATGGCCCAAAACAATTCCCTTTTGAACCATGAAATGACATTTCTCCCAATTTAAGACAAGGTGTTTCTCTTCACACCTATACAAGACAAGAGATAAATTGTTGAGGCATTCCTCAAAACTACTCCCAAATACAGAGAAGTCGTCCATGAAAACCTCAAGAAATTTCCCAACCATATTTGAAAAAATACTTAACATACACCGTTGGAAAGTTGCTGGGGCGTTACACAATCCAAATGGCATCCGTTTGAAAGCAAACGTGCCAAATGGACAAGTGAACGTGGTTTTCTCTTGGTCTTCAAGGGCTATCTCTACTTGGTTATATCCAGAATATCCATCAAGAAAACTATAAAAGGAGTGACCTGCTACCCTCTCTAAAACTTGATCAATGAATGGTAGAGGGAAATGGTCCTTCTTTGTGACTTGGTTCAATTTTCTATAGTCAATGCAAACACGCCAACCAGTGGTGACACGTGTTGGTATGAGTTCATTATTAGAACTCTGCACAATAGTTATTCCAGATTTCTTTGGGACTACTTGAGTTGGACTCACCCAAACACTATCGGATATTGGGTAGATGATTCCCACATCCAATAATTTGATCACCTCATTTTTTACAACTTCCATCATGTTTGGATTGAGACGCCTTTGAGGTTATCTAATTGGTTTGGCGTCATCATCGAGGTGGATCCGATGGGTGCAAATGGAAGGGCTTATACCCTTGATGTCAGAAATGGTCCAGCCCAAGGCTCCTTTGTGGTCCCTTAGAACTTTCAACAATTTAATCTCTTGATCCTTCTCTAAAAATGAAGAGATCACCACAGGATAAGTTTTATTTTCACCTAAGTATACATACTTAAGCTCATTTGGCAGTGGTTTTAAATTAAGCTTTGGAACATTGGTTGGTGATGGTAGAGGTTGCAAGTCCTCGATAGATAGGATTTGAGTGCGCGGTCTCCATTGGCACATACCAATGTCCTGAGTGGTAGTGCTCTCATTATCATCAGAAATTTCAGCAAGCACTTTTTCTAAATCAGAATTTTTCAAGTCTCCAATGACTTGAATCAATTCATCAGTCAGACTAGGTTCTAATTCCTCTTCTTCTATCAAGCAGTCTATGAAATTCAACTCATGGATCTCATTATTATCAATGGGCTGCTTACATAGATTGAAAATATTTAGCTCTAAAGTCATGTTACCAAAAGACAAGTTCATCATTCCATTCCTGCAATTTATGATTGCATTTGAAGTTGCTAGGAATGGGCGGCCTAAAATGATGGAAACTTGAGCGCTAGCATTTACACATGGTTCAGTGTCTAGTACAATAAAATCCACGGGGAAGTAGAATTTCTCCACTTGGACTAGCACGTCCTCTAAAATTCCCCTTGGTACCTTAATAGACCGGTCAGCGAGTTGGAGTGTAATCGTGGTTGGTTTAAGCTCGCCTAACCCCATTTGTTTGTAAACCGAATAAGGTACTAAGTTGACACTTGCACCCAAATCTAACAAAGCATGTTCAATTTGAAAATTCCCAATAATACAAGGAATAGTGGGACTTCCTGAGTCTTTGTATTTGGGTATAACCCTTTATTGAATTATAGCACTCACTTTCTCAGTAAGGAAGGCCTTTTTGTGCACATTTAATTTCCTTTTTACAGTACACAAATCCTTGAGATATTTAGCATATGATGGAATTTGTCTAATGGCATCAAGTAGAGGAATATTGACAGTAACCTTTTGGAGCACATCCAACACCTCTTGATATTTCATGGGGACAGTTGGATTCCGAAGTCTAGATGGGAACGGAACTGGAGGCTCATATGACTTAGTCTCTTTATCCTTTTGCTGTTGCGGCTCTTGAACCATAGCCGGTTCATCATTTTCTTGAGATAGTGGCTCATCCTCCGGTATTTCTACCAGTTGCATTATCTTGTTATCGACCTCTTTTCCACTTCTCAAGGTAATGATGGCCTTAGCTTGTTCATGATGTAGCTCACTTGGATTTGAGTCTCCAATGAAATGTGTATTTCGAGGGTTTGGCACAGGTTGAGAAGGAAGGGTGCCTTTTTCCCTAGCATTTAGTTGAGTCTCAATCCTAGCCACAGCTGTCTTTAATTCCTGATTTGATTGGATTAGAGACTGATTCATTTGAGCTTGAGAGTTAATGAATGTGGTCAATGCATCCTCCACAGATGATCGCTTTGGCGGGGGCATATATGGTGCATTGTTAGGTGCCCCAAAGAAGTTATTTTGTGGAGGCATTTGAGGTGCATTGGGCACATTAATTTGTGGTCCATTCCTCCAACTAAGATTAGGATGGTTACGCCAATTTGGATTGTACGTGTTTCCCAATGGTTGCATAACTGACCTTTGGTAATTATTTATAGCATGTGCTTGATCATGCTCATGCGTGATATTTTGTACAACTGAGATTATTGGACAATCCTTTGTGTCATGGTCTGTACCACCACAAATGCTACAAAAATTACCTAAGGAAGTGTTTGCTTTAACCATATCAATCTTCCTAATTTCCAAAGCTTCGACCTTTCTAGCCAATGCAGCGAATTTTGCACTAAGGTCGTCTTCCTCTCTTAGGACATACATTCCCGCTTTCTCTCTAGGAATGGGTCTAGTTTGGTCTGATTTAGCAGAAACATCCCATGTCTGAGTATTCTCTGCTAACATATCTAGAAAATCCCAAGCCTCATTATGATCTTTGTCAAGAAAGGTTCCACCGCACATCATCTCTATGAACTGACGAGTATCCATGGTGAGCCCCTTTCGGAAAGCATCAATCACATGCCATGGTTCATAACCATGATGTGGACAAGTAATTAGAATGTCTTTGAAGCGCTCCCAAGCTTGAAAAAATAGTTCATTCCCCTTTTGGGAGAATGACATGATTTCTTGTTTTAGTGCATTTGTTTTGTGCTCGGGAAAGAACTTTTTCAAAAACTCTCTACTTAAGGCTTGCCATGAAGTGATGGTATTAGGTCTTAGAGAGTTGAGCCATGCTTTGGCCCGATCCTTTAGAGAAAATGAGAATAACCTAAGCTTAAGTATATCCCTATTGCCATTGTTTACTTGTAACGTTGCAATTACTTCCTCAAAGTCCTTGAGGTGCAAGTAGGGGCTTTCAGAATCTAAGCCATGAAATTTAGGAATTAATTGAATCACACCTGGTTTAAAATCAATGTTCCCTATGTGAGCAGGGAACACTATACAAGATGGTAAAGTTGATCTCTCAGGGTGTAAATGTTCACGTAAAGTCCGTGGTTGGTTTAACACATTCCTATGAACTTCATTTTCATCCTCAAGAGGAGGATTATTTTGATTTATAGTTGGATTTGGCAGATTTGGATTTGGATTATCAATTGCGTCCGCCATGGAATCCAAGTGATATTGAGTGCCTCTTCTAAGTGAATGATCAAGGCCTGGAACTAGTCCCCCTTCAGAGGAGAGTCGATTGTTTTGATCCCTACTCCAACGGGACATAAACCATCCACACCACACAACAAATACCACTAATTCAAATCGCAAGTATGATACTTAAAATAAAAATAAAAACTTAAATCAACAACCCAGGTGGCAGAGCCGACCATGAGGGTTCAGTCCACAAAGCAAAATAAATCAACAACCCAGGCGGCAGAGCCGACCATGAGGGTTCAGTCCACAAAGCAAAATAAATCAACAACCCAGGCGGCAGAGCCGACCATGAGGGTTCAGTCCACAAAGCAAAATAAATCAACAACCCAGGTGGCAGAGCCGACCATGAGGGTTGGCAGAGCTGACCATGAGGGTTCAGTCCACAAAGCAAAATAAATCAACAACCCAGGTGGCAGAGCCGACCATGAGGGTTCAGTCCACAAAGCAAAATAAATCAACAACCCAGGCGGCAGAGCCGACCATGAGGGTTCAATCCACAAAGCAAAATAAATAAATAAATAAATAAATAAAAGTAAAACTAATGCAGAAATTAAACTATGCTAATATGGAAAATAGATTCAGCGGATGATCTTTGTGATCAAACAGCAACTATAGGACAACCATAGCACTTGGGTGATAAAATCCCAAGCAGGGCAACCTTATGTCATAGTTAGTGCTTGAAAGTCCCAACTGAATTTATTTTCAAAGAAAAAGAAAATAAGAAAAAAAATAATAAAAAAAATCTATGGAAAATCTGGAGGGTTTAAAAGAAAACTTACCTTGGCTATCTTGCACAGATCTGATCTATCTCAGTCTCTCCCCGGCAACGGCGCCAAAAACTTAACTGCTTGCCTCCAAGTGCAGAGGTTCATAAGTAATATCCTGTGAATACAGGGTCGATCCCACAGGGAGATGAATTGCGAGAAGGAAAAAATCAAATGCAAAACAAACTAAGTAATAAAAACTAAACTGATGATTTGATTTTTGGATTTTTGAATGGATGTAATTCAATTGAATAAAAAAAACACCCAAGCTTCAAAGTTCCACACATAGATTAATGTTCCAAAATCATGATGACTTGGATAACACAACTAGGATCTGAGCACTATGGTCAGCCTAATCGGAAAATAAAACACTTTAAATATTTTAATAAATGATATAAAAGATGAGAAAATAATAGATTTGCACCATTGACATATATTCTCAAGCGCCAGTGATTTTAAGTATTCAATATCTATAGGATAATGAATATCAAATAAATATAACATGTTGAGAACATCTCCTATCTAGGAAATCTGATTAATCTAGGGTAAGCCTATCCATCAATGTAAATCTCATATGATGGAAACATATGGATCTTACAAGAGGATAAAAACAAAACCTAAATAATAGATAATATGCATACACCATTATTCTCATCATTAAAACAATCAATCATCATAATTTAAAGAAATATTAAACCCATGTGCTTCCCTTCTAGCTTGGGCTAGAGGGAACTTAGAAAAACATAATTAAATTGCAGAAATAAAAAGCAACAAGAAAGAAAGAAGAAAAATTGCAAATAAAAAAGATCTAAAAGGAAAGAAACAACTTATAAAGCTTTAATAAAACTAAAAACTCTTTAAAAAAACCCTAAATATTGCTCTTGAATGCTTCTAATGATGCTTTAGAATGCCCTAGGAGGCCCTATTTATAAGTAGGGAACTCCAAACTTCGTACAAAGTTGAAAACCCTAGAAAACGCTTCAAATATACGTATTTTCCCAAAATAGACTTCTCGCTGCATAGTTCGTTTAAAACAGACTTCCTGCTGCGCAGTTTTCCAAAATAAACTTCACAGCTTCAAAATACACTTTTTTAGGACGATTTCAGGATTCTTCACTTCAAATCTTCGATTCTCTTCATTCCTCGCTTGGTTTTCTTGGATCTTTGGCATGTAAATTCTTCAATCTTGATCTCCTAAGATCCATCCCTTGCCTTGGTGATTTTTGAGCATCAAATTCTTACTTTTTAACACCTTTTTCAATCCAAGCTCTTAAATTCACCTTGCAATACATACATGAGTAAAATAGAATATTAAAATGATTTATGTTCATAAAACCAAGATAAAAATGGAGAAAATTATGCAATATTTGAGTCTCAACATGTGTTCACCATGTATGGACATCACTGCTTGAATCCAAGGTACTACTTACCAACGTAAAAACTTGTTTCAGCCATGGTACCACAATCCACTAAGACTCATGAGCCGGGCATGGTGGTATGGGACACCGTGGTCGAGTTGTCGGCCTACGCCAGGGTGACGAGCCTCCCCGTAGTGACCAGTGAGCAACCCAAACTCGTGAGCTAAATATGTGGTATGGGACATTGTATTCGAGATATTGGCTTGCGCTGAGGTGAAGAGCCTCCCCGTAGTGACCTCGAGTATAAACTCTTGAATTTACCTATCCACTACTTTTCATTAGGGGTGATGCCCTACAACTTGCCTATCGTATGTGATTAACTAGGACTGACAACCCTAAATGGATCCTTTGTTTGGGTTAATGACATAAAAGGAGGTACCTTAGCTTCCCAAATCTGTTGTATGAATAGGCCTAATTAAGTACTTGACTAACACGACAATGCACCGCATTGCATATGCTTTGGCGAGGAAGTGCACATTTAGGGAGTTTGTCATGCGTAAATGGTTGATGAAGTCGCTTGAGGGAGCTTTGTGCGAGGTCATGCATCATTACTACACTCCATTCCTGCATTAACAAGAGTAGTTAAGAAGTAATTATTGTATTACTTAATCATTACTGCTTGATTGAATTGATAACATGTTAACCTTTACCTTATAGTACCACTGAGTTGATCACTCACTCCCACTATGGGACGGTGTTTCAAAACACCAACCAGACTCTATCATAAATGCAAGTGATGAGGATGTATATGCAATGGAGTTGGACTTTGTAAATGAGGAGGAAGAGTTCTCCTATGTTCAGTTCTCTAGCAGGTCTATGTAGATCTCGTGTTGCTTTGACAGGATCACAGGGTTATATGGTTTAACCAGACATTTACATTTTGACATTTTGTATATTTTGAGACAAAACATGGATAAATTTCAACCCGGCACTATACTCATACTCTGGAGGTTGTGAAACACATATATACTTTATATATTTATCTCAGTCTTTCGCTTGCTTAATGATATTAACTCTGAAGTATGATATGCTGATTTGGTATAATCCCTCTCATGTTTAATGCACTAATATGGACAACATTTAAACATCATTATCTATGTTGCATAAGTGATGCATCAGATCTCGGGAGTTGAGCTTTGCTCGACCCTCAAAATTTGGGGTATTACATTTTCCTTCATATGAATGACTTGAATTTTTCATCATATAGACCAAGTGTGAAATATGAGAACCCCACCTTGGTAGGCTTTTTTCCTTAGGCGCAAAGTTATTTATTTTAAGCTTACCAATTCTTTCTAAATATGGAGCTTCCGATTGACCCATTTTACACCGTCAATCGCAACTCAAATTTAGACCACACTTTAGCCTCATATGACTATGATATCATACAAAATTTAGACCTCGATATATGATCTTACACCGTTGAATGATGACCGCTTTGACTCTAATTCCTTCCTTTTGGTGCAAAAAATGAAATTTCATATTTATGCCTTTTCCACCATTAATCAACCACCAACTTTTGTCCAACCATTTTCCTATCCTGACTTCACATATCTCCCAAATTTGGGCCTTGATCATTAAGTGTGGACTGTTAATTGAGATCAAGTTCGTTTTGGCACCCGTTAGGAGAATTTTCACGATATGTCAAGCTAAATTTCGGATCACCAAGAAAATCATATACCCCGGCTCTATTCAACGATCCCGACACACTGGATGAATTAGATTTAAAGAAAGATTATCAGAAAAGGTCAAATTGGAGAAACCCAATCCAAGTGGGATGTGAAGCATACCCCCTCTCACATGCCCACTCCTATATAAAAGGAGTGTGCGTCCCCTTCTCCACTCACACACCACCTCTCAACCTCCAAGGAGGAGAGAAAGAGAAAGAGAAAGAAAAAGAGAGAAAGAGAAAGAAAAGCCTAGATACCCATCATCATTTTCCTTTTTCACAAGTTATTTTGTGCCCCTCTTGCTTAAGCGATGTCGTGATTCATGTAGAAGATTTTGTACATCGGGATTTGCCTAAGGTTTAGATCTAACGCTGATGTGAAGGATTCCTTTAAGCTTACACTAATTTGAGTTGATATAATTTATCTTGTTTTTACATACTTTCATATTACTATGATTTTCCATGCAATTAATTGATGGACTGTTATGAATTATTTATCCTTTTGGGAATTATGGTTAATGTATGATTTTAATTAGTCTTGATCTTTATAAATTTATGTGCGGTGATGGATACAAGCCTTACCCTTTGTCAATTTTGAGAGAGACGCATGCTTCTACTCTATATTGAGTTGGCCTTTTGCTCCCCTCCTTTTATTCTTGTTAAGTTAGCCTATTTGCTACTCTTCTCTTTTATTGAGATATCTTAATGATACTTTTATCCTTTATTAGGTTAGACTTATGTTACCTCCCTTTATAGCTTGGGCATGTGTCTTGAAATTCCAAAACCCTCATGGTTCGACTTATTTTTTTATTGATGCAAGTGATGTGTTATAGGCCTTGTATATAATGGTTCATATATTTTATCGTGGATGTAATGCACTCTGGGTAGTAACCCTCTTAGTCGACGCATAATTCCATGGATTTTGGGTAGTGGTGCACAAATTGATGTAAGTAATTTGCAATACGTGTTACATCACTTCCAAGATTTGATGTTGCAAATAATTGCTCCATGAACAAATATATATAGGTTATGCATACTAATACCACTCGTAGTGGTGGAGTACGATACGTATCAGAACCCTCACATTATTCTTATGAATCTCTTGAATTATTGTTAATCTTAAAGGCTAACCATCAATATCAGTAAGGCATTGACCATCTCTAACAATACAGATGATGCAGGTGATGTACAGATTGAAGATACGGATTACGATCTCCCTACAAAAGATTATTCCAAATAAAGGAGATAGGTTTATGTTTATTTTATTTATTTTCCGCTCTAGCTTTGAACAATGTAATAAGCTCCCATTTGAGAGGGCATTGCTAAATTTTATGTCTTGATGAAAGAATAAGCACAGATGATTTTGTTCTTGTGAATGTGTACCTTCGTGAAGGTAACTGGATGTGATCTAAATAAAAAAATGTGTGATTTTAAAGCATCTAATTATTACTTTATTAACAACCAAAATTATTGGGCACGAGTATGCACTCGGGTTGCAAAAATTCGGGGCATTACATGAGCTACCTGAAAAACTTCATGATATAGGGAATGAATGAAGGTCCGATGATTCTGACACCGAATTAGAACCTAGCCCCCACCACATCATGATGGTTGGGAACAATAGATAAAATCATCCCATTACATCCCAAAACCCTACCTACGGAGTGTAAGGCTCTAACTGGTTCACCACCCCTATGACGTTTGAATCGGCCGGTCAATCTTCTCAGAGTATAGGTCTGGAAAAAAAATGTCCTTGTAAATAGGCATTCGAACCCGAGGAAAGACAAGGATAGACACTGTAAGTGCTTGTATTTGAAGATTACATATAGTTGTCAAATTTCCTAGACAAAATGCTGGTTAGATCTCAAGTACACTTCAGTCCTCTACGACACCTCATGAAGATTGACTCAACATTGCAAGACTAGAAGAGTCGCATATTTTCAAGTTGAAGTTAAATATCAATGTGTATGCCAACCACCAGGTTGAATGACACTAGAAAAGAACCTAGGTTAGGTGTTTTTAAAACATGTCCTTAAAATGTTTAAAATATATAATTTATAGGTTAAGTTCACTAAAGTTTGGCCATCCCAATTTACGGTTCAACCAGCCTAACTAAATTTGGCTAACCCCGCTTTGGATTCGGCCAAGTTTCCAGATTTAATGGAAAGTTTGTTGCAAGTTCGGCCAACCCAACTTTGGTTCAGCCAGCCAAACTTGGGACTAGGCCAGTCCGAAGGTGTCTCGAGACAAGTTTCTAGCAATGGAACTTACATATTTCAAAGGGATTCGGCCAAACAAACCCTAAATTCGGCCAGCCGAATTGGAGATTTGGCCAATTGAATTGGAGATTCATCCAGTCGAATTTTGGTTCTGGCCTGCTAAATTTTTGATAAATCTTATCTCGAGCAATCTGATAGCCGTTGGAACAGAATCGTTGGAATTTGGCCAACCGAACCTATTTTTAGGCTAACCGAATTTCCACATCTTTTGGCTATAAATAGGGACTTTCTCTCATTCATTTCTACAATTAAAAAAAAATGGTGATAAACCTTCCTTAAGTCAGAGAGAAACTCAGGTCTTGCCATAGCTATCTGTGTGGTAATTCTTATTCTTATTTAGCTTATTCAATTCCCTTTCTCAAGTTGATATTAAATACAATTAGAGAGTAATCTATACTCTACTTGAGAAATAAAGAATTGAATCTCATCAGTTAGGGTTTATATTATTTACAAAATATAAATCCCTATATTCTTTCTAGTTGAGTATATACTACTTCATCAACACTTAAGAAAGAAAATCGGTGCTCGAAGCCTCAACTTCATCTTCAAAGTGACGCTCTATCTCAGAAGATAAGTATTGTTATTATTTTATTTCATTTTGGGTTTGTTGAGATAGTCAGGAAATCTCATTTAGGTTGATTTGTGGTAAGCCATGAAAATCACAAAGTAGGTTGATTTGTGGTAAGCCCGTAAAAATCACAAAGGGGATTTTATTGTGATAAGCCCGTGAAAATCACAAGAACTATAAAGGTTGTTAAGGTGAACATGTGAAAGCCTTGATATAGAGGAAAACCAAAATTACGAGGGGAATTTTGGGAGTGGAGTAAGTGTATGTTAAACAATGAATTACTAGAACTCCTTGTGCATATATGGTGATTGATTTATTTAATTTTCTATCTTTAACTGTTTTAAAAGATTGATTCCAATGACATCGTGAAATAAGTTTGTCCTGCCTAAATTAATAGGTAAAGGTTGTCCTACGAATTAAATGGAATTAAGGTTTCAATACTTTGTGCGATTGAGAATAATATTTTCCGTGATTTATATTCGAAATTAGTATTGTCCTATTCACCCCCCATCTAGGACATCTGTAGCTATTCTTTCAAGTGATATCAGAGAGAGGTTTCCCTTTTGGGATTTACCTCATAGAGTTAGATCCAGAGCTATAAGATGTCAAATTTTAAGAGTTTATCTATTTTCAGGCCACCTTCCTTTGATGGCTCAAATTATTCATATTAGAAAGCCAGGATAAGGATCTTCCTCAAATCTATTGATGAAAGTGTGTGACAAGAGATTGTAACTCAATGGATCCCTCCTATGATGGAATTAATAGCTGAGAATGGAACCACGCCTATGAAAGTGTGTGGCAAGCTATTGTAACTCGATGGATCCCTCCTATGATGGAATTAGTAGCTGAGAATGGAACTACGTCCATGAAAGAAATTGCTTATGGTTTTTGGATGACTACCCAGAAAAGTGAAAGTAGTGCAAATGTTAAAGCCTTGAATGTTATAACTTGTGTTCTATCATCAAATGAATTCAAAAGAATCATTTCATGTGATACAACAAAACAAGCTTAGGATATATTTGAAATGACACATGAAGGAACCAACATTGTGAAAAAAATCTAAGATCCAAATCCTCATAACCAAATTTGAGGAAATCTGTATGGAAGAAAATGAGTCATTCATGGACTTCTATACGAAATTGAATGACATAGTCAATTCTATGTGGGGTCTTGGTGAAAGCACCCTAGAAAGCAAGGTTTGTTCAAATATACTACGATCACTTCCTAATGGGTTTGATTATAAGGTTATTGATATACACGAATTGAGGGATACCAATATTATGAAAGTTGATGAGTTGGTTGGATTTCTACAAACTTATGAGTTGAAATTTAAAGCTACTAAGACCAAATCCATTGTCCTCAAATCCTTCAAGTCTAAATCAAATGCTTTAAATATACATTCAGATGACGAGGAAAATAAGGACAATATGGCTATGTTGGCAAAGAAGTTTTATAAATTTTTCAAAAATAAGAAAAGAAATGATTTTCAAAAACCATTTGATAAAAGAAAAGGAAATACAAACTATTGAAAATCTAAATCTAAAGACACCCAATACTTCAACTGTTCTGAATTTGGGCATCTCGCTTCAAAATGCCCTAAGAAGGATAAATCATGGAGAAAAGGTATGCTTGCTACTTGGGATGAATCATCAGATTCTAAAACTAATTTAGAAACTGACGAATCAGATAAGGAAACTATTAAAGAACATAACGCCTTTATGACTATATTAAAAATCACTTCTTCAGAGAGAGTTGCAAGATTGTGGTTAACTTAAAAAGTTCAAAAAGAAAAATGTGTCAAATTACAATTAGAACTTAAAAATACTATTTTTGAAAAATCTTATTTTTCTGATTGTTTTGAAAAATCAAAATTAGATTTAAGTCTAAAAATTTATGAATTGCAAAATCTTAAATCTAAAAATGAGAAATTAAAAATTGAAGTTTATTCACTTCAGAATTCAAAGGATACTTGGAAATATACCCAAGGAGACCAAAAAACTTTAAAAATTTGCTAACTTCTTCTTGTAGAAGTAGTGACAAATATGGACTTGGTTATATCAAAAATAACGATGTGAAGTCTAAAAATTATGCTCCTACTTTTGTAAAAGGAGAATCCTCAAACTTTAAAGTAGAAATTCTAAATGAATTAAACTATAAAAAAAATAACTTCAAAAATAAAAACCCTTTTAAGCCTTTAATGTAAAAACATTCTCCAACAATCGCAAATATCAAAGGAGTGATAATAAAAATCCTCCACTTGTTAATAAAATAGTGGACTTGCTGAAAGAGTTATTAAAATCTAACTCTAGTAAAGGAGGAAACAAAAATAGGAGAAATCCTAACTCTCAAACACATCGAAAGGTAAGAGACCCTCATAAGCCTAGAACTATAATGAAATGGGTTCCAAAGGTCAAGTGTCGTGTTATCCATACAACTTTCAAAGCAAGCATCCACTCAAGATGGTACCTGGATAGTTGATGTTCTAGATATATGATTGGTGATAAAGTTATACTTTCAAATATGAACAAGATCAACAAAAGATCTGTTACATTCGGAGATGGTAGCAACTGTAAGATCATTGACAAAGGTAATGTACAATTTCCAATTTACCTATCTTCAAAAATGTATTATATGTTGAAGGTTCGAAACATAATCTCCTAAGCATATCTTAAAACTATGATAATAATCATAATGTGAAATTTTTTTTATCATGGATGTGAGATAATGAATAATAAAGGACAAGTGATATTAAATGGTTGCAGAACGTCCTAAAATTGCTATATCATTGATGAATCTGCTCAACAAATCATTCATGTTACATGGTCCAAATAGATGAAACTGAAATATGGCACCAATGTCTTGGATATGTAAACGATAGAGATCTATATAAATTGAGCAAAAGATATCACTTGCGTAGCTTACCCAAGCTAAAAGGAAAGAAAACAAAGTATGTGGTGCTTGCAAGTAGGCAAGCAAATTAGTAGTCACAAAAAAGTGAACTCTAGCCACTACATGACCTCTTAAACTTCTCCACATGAAATTAGTCGGACCAACTAGAACGGAGAGTAGAGGTGGAAAGAAACACTTCTTAGTTGCAGTTGATGACCACACTAGATACACATGGGTAGCCTTCTTAAGAGAAAAGTCAAATGCTCTTGATGAAGTTAAAAAGCTTATAAAACACATCTAGACTAAGTTTGAAAATTGCAATTTTGAGAAATACTCAATGATTATGGCATATTACATGAATATTCTGCTCTAAAAATACCTCAACGAAATGGTGTTGCTGAAAGGAAAAATAGAGTATTGCAAGAAATGATTAGCGTAATGTTAAATAGTATGAAGTTGCCTAAATATTTATAGGCTGAAGCTGTGAATATTATACACTATATAATTAACCGTGTCTACATAAGAGCAGGAAAAAATAAAACAACTTATGAGTTATGGTTTGAGAAAAAGCATACTGTTAAATATTTTCGTACTTTTGGAAACAAATGTTATATTTTACATGATCAAGAAAATTTGGATTAGTTTGATGTAAAAAGCGATGAGAGAATTTTTCTAGGATATGCATTAAACAGTCAAGCATATCATGTTTTAAATAAAAGAACTATGGTGATTCAAGAATCAAAAAATGTTATAATTGATGATCAACCAATCATTCCCAGACATGATCAAAATGATGGTGATAATGATATTATTTTGGTTAATCAATCTGAACCATCTTCAAAATCATATATTATTAAGTTAACGTTGGTAAAAAACCATCCGACTGATCAAATACTTGGTAACCCTCATACTGGTGTTCAAACCAGAAGACAATTAGAAAATGTTTACAGTCATGTTTACTTCACTTCCCAGATAAAACCAACTAATGTAAATGAGGCATTAGCTGATGAAAGTTGGATCATGGCTATGCAAGATGAACTAAACCGGTTTGTAAGAAATGATGTATGGTATCTTGTTCCCAAACCATCTGATAAACATATAATTGGAACCAAATGGATTTTTAAAAATAAATCTGATGAACTTGGAAACATTATAAGAAACAAGGCACGACTGGTTATGCAAGGTTATATTCAAATAGAAGATATTGACTATGATGAAACCTTTGCACCAGTTGCTTGCCTTAAGTCTATCAGGATATTTATTTCCATTGCTTGTTACAAAAATTTTAAAATATATCAAATGGATGTTAAAAGCACTTTTCTAAATGCTGACCTAAATGAGAAAGTGTACGTTGAACAATCAAAGGTTTTTGAAGATCCCAAACTTCCGGATCATGTATACTATCTTAAAAAGGCACTATATGGTTTAAAACAAGCCCCTAGAGCATGGTATGAAAAATTGACTAAATTTTTGCTCAGACATAACTTTTAGATGGGTAGTGTTGATAAAACTCTATTTGTCAAAAGATTTAATGATAATATCTTAATTCTCTAGATATATGTTGATGATATTATCTATAAATCTACTTGCGCTGATCTTTCTTTAAAGTTTACAAATCTGTTGAAATCAGAATTTGAAATGAGTATGGTCGATGAGCTAAATTACTTTCTTAGACTTCAAAATAGCTCGAAGATGGGATTTTCATCTCCCAGACCCAATATGCACTAAATTTAGTAAAAAGGTTTGGTTTTGAAAAAGGTAGACATTTTAATATTCCCATGAGTACAACACTCAAATTAACTAAAGATGAATCAGGTAAAAGTGTTGATCCTCGTTTATATCGTAGCATGATTGGTAGTTTACTTTATTTGACTGTTAGTGTTAGCATTTGTGCTAGATATCAATTTGATCCTAAAGAATCACATCTATCCGCTATCAAATGAATAATCAAATATGTTGCAAGTACTACTAATTTGGGTTTATGGTATCCATATGATATGCCTGTTCAAATAGCAAGATACATTAATGCAGACTGGGCATGAAATGTTGATGATAGAAAATATAAAAGTAGTGGATGTTTCTATATTGGAAAATATCTTGTATCATAGATGAGAAAGAAATTAAATTCTATATCATTATCCACTGCAAAAGCAGAATACATCGTTGCAGGGAATGCTTGCACTCCGCTTATATGGATGAAACGTATGTTAGTTGATTAAGGGATTGTTCAAAATACAAAGAATTTATATCGCGATAACATAAGTGAGATAAATATACCAAAATAATCATATTCAACATTCTTGTACTAAACACATTGACATAAGATATTATTACATACGAGAATTAGTTGAAGAAAAGACTATCATGCTAGAATACATTCAAACAGAGAAGCGACTTTCATATATCCTGACTAAGCCGCTTGACAGTATTAAATTCTCTAATTTAAAGCATGATATTAGATTATATGTTATTTAATGATGATAATCTTGTTTATTTTTATTTTTCTTTATGCATTAATTCTTTATTATTTAATTGAAGAAAAATATGTGAAAGAAAAATGAGAAAAAATATAATAATGAAAAATTATAAAAATAATTTTTTATTTTATTTTTCGGCCAGCTAAGCACATACTCGGGCTAGCTGAATCGTGTGTGGAATCGATCAAAAGGGGTATAAGATCTCGAATTTTCACTTCTTCTTTTTCGGTTCGTTGGTGCTCCATTCGACCAACCCATCCTTCAAACTTCCCTGTAAGTGGATTTTGAGCATTTCTTTTCTAGATTTAAGTTCCAAGTTGCATTAGAATATTGATTTTATTAATTTTCTTGAATCTAGAAACCCATTTTTGTGGGTTTTCATCAAAATCTGATCCACTTGCTCTCTCTCTCCCTTTCTCTCTCTCTCTTTATATATATACATATATATATATATATTATACATATTATATATATATATATATATATATATATAATTTCTTGTTGTTCTAAGCATGAAACCTAGAATTAAACACACCGTATGCAAAGTACAAACAGGTTCCTCATCCCGATCCGATCCACGTGATGTGCGAACCTTACGTGCATTAAAGGATGACCCCTAAAATATTTGGGATTTTAGAATAAGAAGTATCATTATAGAGCGTTCGGTTAATCTTAATCACATTACTCAATATGGTCTTCTTGAACTCCTATATGAGGTAGGATGTGAGAAGATTTTACAATGGGGCGGGATGACTTATCGGTCCATTGTGCAAGGCATGTTTGCATCTACTTATGAGGTTTCTACAGATAAATTATGTTTCAAAATTAAATTTTTAAAAGAAACCGTAACTTTAATACCTTCCACCATCTCTTTATTGATGGAAATTGATATGGCAGAAGACGGGATTCCAATTTCGACTCTTTCTAATAAAAGGTCAAACTCAGAAAAAGAGTCTATCTCCCAAGTGTTATGTGGCTTCACTGCAGAATGGAGGTCTAGTAACGCCCTACCTATCAGTAGACTTTTCCTAAAATACCACATTTTTCATTGGATATTTACCTCAAATTTCTATTCAAGAGTAGGGAATAAGACTGATCTTACTCCCTTCATGGTTCAAGTAGCTCATGCCATTATGACTGATGTTCGTATTTGTCTTCCTTCTTTGATTTGTTATACTATCATTCAGTATTTTATGCATCCTAAACATGGTTCACTTCCTTTTGCTCATCTTATGACTTCGCTTGCTTTTCAATTTCGTGTCCAAATACCATCAACTGAGGCACTGGAGTCCGAATTACCCTTTAATTCTTCCAATCTAAATATGATGCGACTATCTCCTCCTCCTGAGTAACATGGCAATCAGGAGGAAAGGCAGGAAAATGACATTAATATGGACGATATTTTAAATGAATTAGAAGAAGAGTTAGGAGAGGATGCTAAAGACTCAAATTACCAGCCTTTTCATTTTGATGAGAGATTATCAACTTTAAAGCAAAGAGTGGATGCTTTGCATGCATCACAAGACTCTCTAGCTCAAACTCAAAAAATGAACATGAAGAACATGAAAAAGTACTTTCATCGATTTAGTCAGAGTTTGAAGATTATTGATCCTACTATGCCTGTAAGGCCCATCCTCACAACACATGACATTGTCCACTTTGCCGAAGCTTACAGATTTAAAATGCGTCATCTGGGGAAATGATACTAGTAGTTCGCCCAAGCCCGATCGGCCTACCCCTTTAGATATTTTCCAACCAACTGTCATCAGAGTGCGTAGCGGTGGTTTTGTTTGTCATTGGACACAATTTTACCTGTTCCAGGCATAACACGTCATGCTTGTTAAGGAAGGAACCCAACTTATAACCACCATAACTTTGGACGATGCTTCCGATGTGGGACAAAGTTCTACCTTTACTGTGTGCATAGTAAGTTTCCACCTTAGTAGCCTGCCAGCCACCTTAGGCCCGCCCACATGTGACTAGACAGTGACGGGGTGTCACAATATACCCCATCGAGGGCAGAGCCGTCATCCTCTCTGATATAATTTGTAAGGCCCGTCCCCACAGCACATAATATTATCTGCTTTGCCAAAGCTCACGAATTTAAAACGTGTCATCTGGGGAAAGGATATTGGTAGCTCACCTAGGCCCAATCGACCCCGCCCACATCAGCACCTACCCCTTCAGCTATTGTCCAACCAACTGTCATCAGAGTGTGCAGCGGTGGTTTTATTTGTCAATGGACACAGGTTCACCTATTCCAGGCACAACACATCATGCCTGTTAAGGAAGGAACCCAACTTATAGCCACTACGCTTTCGATGCGGGACAAAGTTCCACCTTCACTATGTGAACATTAGCCTACCAGCCACCTTAGGGCCCGCCCATATGTGTGCCCACCCACGTGTACCTACCACATGTGACCACACAGTGATGGGGTGTCACAATGCCTGCTCCTTCTTCCTCTGAGTCTGAATGATATTTTTATCTTGGGTTGTGATAACTTTAAGTTTGGATGTTTTGGTGCTACACTATTTGCTACACTTGACTTAGTTTTACGGTACTTATATGCTGATACAGTTTATTCTCTTTATGCTTCATTCATTTGCCTAGATCATATGGCTTCCTTTAATCATGTCTTCCCTTGTCAACTTGTGACAAAAAGGTGCTCATACTCATATACATATGTAATGATGCATATGATGATGCGATGCTTAGATGTTTGTAAAATTATAAAATTTCTTCATCTTAGGCATGGATATATCTTGTGTATATGGAAAACAACTTAAGTATATTTTTCAAGGGGAGCAACATGTGATGTACAAATGATTTGAACCAAAGCTTTGTACTGATGGAAGAGTTCATGTAATGTGTATTTTTAATTTTGTATGATGTGATGTGTATGTATGTATATGTGTTTTGTCATGAAATTGACAGAGGGGGAGATTCTAAGTGCTTGTATTTGAGGTACACATGTAGTTGTAAAATTTCGTAGACAAAATGTTGGTTGGATCTCAAGTACACTTCAGTCTTTTACAACACCTCAAGAAGATCGGTTCAACATTGCAAGACTAGAAGACTCACATAATTTCAAGTTGAAGTTAAAGATCAATGTGTATGTCAACCAACAACTTGAATAACCCTAGAAAAAACCAGGTTAGGTGTTGTTGAAACATGGTCTTAAAATGTTTAAAATATATAATTTACAAGTTAAGTTCACTGAAGTTCGGCTAGCCTAACTTTAGGTTTGGCCAGCCTAACTAAATTTGGCTAACCCAGCTTCGGATTAGGCTAAGTTTCCAGATTGAACGAAAAATCTGTTGTAAGTTCGGTGAACCCAACTTTGGGTTCAGCTAGCCAAACTTGGGATTAGGCCATCCCGAAGGTATCTCAGGTCAAGTTTCCAACAATGGAACTTTTAGATTTAAAAGGGATTCGACCAACTGGATTTTTTATAAATCTTCTCCCGCACAATCTGATAGCCATTGAAACGGAATCATTGGAATCCGGCCAGCCAAACTATTTTTAGGCCGACCAAATTTCCAAATCTTTTAGCTATAAATAGGGACCCTCTCATTCATTTTTACAATGAAAATCGGTGATAAACATTCCTCAAGTTAGAGAGAAACTCATGTCTTGTCAAAACTATTCGTGTGGTAATTCTTATTGTTATTTAGGTTATTCAATTCTCTTTCTCAAAGTTAATATTAAATGCAATTAGAAAGTAATCTATACTCTACTTGAGAAATAGAGAATTTAATCTATAGTAGTTAAGGTTTATATTATTTGAGAAACATTAAATCCATATATTCTTTTTGGTTGAGCATATACTTCTTCATCGACACCTAAGAAAGAAGATCGGTGCTCAAAGCCTAGACTTCATCTTTAAAGCGATGCTCTATCTTTAGAAGATAAATATTGCTATTTTTTTCATTTGGGTTTGTTGAGATAGCCTAGAAATCTCATTTGTGTTGATGTGGTAAGCCCGTGAAAATCACAAAATGGGTCAATTTGTGGTAAGCCCATGAAAATCACAAAGGGATTTTTATTATGGTAAGCCCGTGAAAATCACAAGAACTATAAAGGTTGTTAAGGTGAACCTCTGAAAACCTTGATATAGTGGAAAACTAAAATTACGAGGGTAATAATTTTGGGAATGAAGCAGGTGTGTTTTAAATACCAAACCACTATAACTCCATGTGCATTTGTAGTCATTGATTTATTTGATTCTCTATTTTGAACTATTTTGAAAGATTGATTCTAAGGACATCGTGAAATAAGGTTGTCCTGCCTAAATTAATAGGTGAAGGTTGTCCTACAAATTAATTGAAATTAAGGTTTCAATACTTTGTGCGATTGAGAATATTATTTTCCATGATTTATATTCAAAATTGATACTGACCTATTCACCCCCCTCTAGGACATCTGTAACTCATCTTTTAGACACTACAAAATGCCTGTTTTCTCAATGTTTGATAAATTTAAAACATAAAAAAAAAAATAGAAAACCCCTAAAACCCTAAAATAATAGAAATTTCTTAAAACTAAAAAATAATAGAAAATCCTCAAAACCAAAAAACAATAAAAAAATCCCCACAACCTAAAAATAATAGAAAATCCACAAAACCCAAAAATAATTGAAAACCTACAAAAAACAAAAACATTGAAAAAATTTAAAATACTTAAAAATTAGAAAACTTTTCAAAAACCTCATGTAATAAAGTGCTAGACTCATATGAAGAATTTCATGAATCCGAATTTGACATCTATGATGTTGACATAGAACTAGACTTCGAACTCATAGGTTTGGAAGAGGTCAAGAATGAGGGAATTAATGACCTAACTCCTGAACTTGACGATCTCCTTGATAAGTTTGATTTAAAAGCCAATGTTTCACGTGACGATTTCGAGGTCGTCAATCTTGGAACTCTTGAGAATCTTTAGAAAGTATGCACTGGAAAATCTGTCTCTAAGTGATAAAAAGAGGACGATCGAGTTTTTAAAACTACGGTTACTACATTTTGTCTTCTCTTACAAAAATATGCATGGACTCGATGAAGATTTGGTTGTACATCATCTACCTACGAAGCCTGAAATCAAGCCGGTTAAACAAAAGTTAAGGAGAATGCGACCAGAATGGATTCTAAAAATATGGGAGGAAGTAATCAAGCAATACAACCAATTTCCTGATAGTATCCAACTATTCAGAATGGACAGCCAACATTGTTTCCATCCCCAAGAAAGATGGCAAGGTCTGGATGTGCATGGACTTCTGCGACCTTAATAAAGCTAGTCCAAAGGTTGACTTCCCACTACCCCACATCGATTTCTAAGTTAACAACACAGTATGATACAAAATCTTCTCTTTCATGGACGGTTTCTTTGGCTATAACCAAATCAAAATGGTCGCGAAAGACCGTGAAAAGACATCCTTCAGTACACCGTGGGGAACCTTTTACTATTGAATCATGCCATTTAGGTTGAAAAATGCCAGATCAACATACCAACGACTCATAATGGCACTATTCCATGACACAATGAATAAAGAGCTGGAAGTATATGTGGATGATATGATCATCAAGTCCCTAAGCATCGATGGGTACTTCAAAGCCCTCAAAAAACTCTTCAACTAATTGAAAAAGATGAAGCTCTGACTCAATTCACAAAAGTGTGTCTTTGGAGTAACTAGGGGCAAGTCGCTTGGTTTCATCGTCAGCAAGGATGACATCCGAATTAATCAAAGACAAAAGCAATTCTTGAGATACCATCTCCAAAAAATGAGAAAAAATTTTGAGGTTTCTTGGGCATTGCCTAGATTATGCCCATATGTGATCCCATATTTAAGCTGCTCCACAAGAACATGCCAAAGGAATGGAATGAGAATTATCAAAAGGCCTTCAACAAAATTAAGAATTATCTGCTAGACCCACCGGTGCTAGTCCCACCGGTGCCCGGACGACCCTTGCTACTTTATATCTTAGTATCCGTAAATGTCATCGTAAATGTCATCGAGTGTGTCCTTGGCCAACATGATGCCACAAGAAGAAAGGAGTGACCCATCTACTATCTCAGTCGTCGATTCACCGATTATGAGTCCTGGTACTAGCTGATTGAAAAGACATGCCTAACCCTCATATGGGCCACTCAACGCCTACGCCAATACATGATTACTTATTCAATCCTTTTGTACACACGAATGGATCCATTAAAGTACATGTTCGAGAAACTAGCTCTAACTGGAAGAATAAAAAAATGACAATTGTTGCTTTTTGAGTTCAACATCAGCTATGTCACTCAAAAAGTAATAAAGGGGCAAGTGTGGGCCAACCATCTCGCAACATACTCTCCCTAACTACCAGCTATTAAAGACCTTCTTTGATGAGGACATCTTATTCCTCGAGGGAGAAGGACCAGAGGCAGATGAATGGACCTTATACTTCAACGGTGCATCTAACCCCAAAGGAAGCAGAGTAGGGGCCATCCTCTACTCTCCATATGACATCTCCATCCCTATTTCAAGAAGGCTAGCCTTCAAATGCACGAACAACGTAGCCCAGTACGAGACATGTATAGCAGGCTTAAAAGAAGAAATCATTTTATGTTTAAAATAGATAAGGGTCTTCGATAACTCTCAACTCATCATCAATCAAACGAACGATGACTGGAAGATGAAGGTGAGAAGCTGATTTTGTACCACATTTATCTCGAGAATCTCATTAACAAATTTGGCAATGAGTGTGAAATATTATATATTCCCCCTTGTATGTATTGGTTTTATAAGCATGATGCACTTAATCGATTTAATTACACATGTTTTCCTATGTGAAGTGATTTAGAGAGCTAAGATGAAAGGGACCCTTAAAGAGAAGATTTAATAATCAAAGAATGACCAAAAGAAAATTTTGAGATTTGGAGGTGATTAATGAAGAATTCAAATGCCAAATATCTAATTAAATCAAGTGCAAAGGAGAGAGAAAAGACTGGCTAAATCACAAGTTCGATAACAAAATAAATAGACTATTTGATCTCACCTAAGGTCGTTTCGGTCCGACCGAATGTGTATAGAATAGTCCAGTAACAAATGGTGATTTTCAGAGTTAATTAGGCTATAATCGAAGACCACTTTGGTACGACCGAAGTGATGTTCGGTGCAACCTAAAGAAGATAGAGACTTCATATGCAAATTCAGGAAATTTGGCTGCAACTGAAAGTTAATTCAGTGTGAACGAAGGCCATGTTTGGTGCAACCAAAGCTAATCGTCGACTGCAGCTGAAGCATAACAAAAGAGCACAAATTGAAATCAGTTTTAAGTCAGTTCCGATTTTTCCTATTTAAATGGATGTTTTGGGCTTTCTTAGATACAAATTAGGGTAGAAGGTGTGGAGCAAAGAGTTATGGATCCTCCAAGGAGTCCTCCAATCCTTCAGTTCTATTTAGTTTTTATGTTTTCCTTTTTGAGTTTTCGATCAATCATGTCTTTGATTGACTAATCTCTTAACTAAGGCTAAGGATCAACCTTTTGATGTATTTTTTATGTTTAATTTATTTCTTCAATGAAAGTTAAGGTTTTTATGTTGAATTATGATTGGATGTAATTGAATTCCTAGATTAGGTAAGGAATTAATCTATAAAGTTGTTTAATCTATTGTCGCCTCTAGGTACATTAGATGTTTTCAATTTCCTACGATGTAATTACTTATATCTTCATAAGAGATCAAGCCTATCATGATTCTAATCTATGTTGGATTTTTTTTTATTGATGTTAATGTATTATCTTTCGATTAGAATGAATTAGAATCCATTTATAGTTGAGTTATCAACTTGAGAAGATGAATTGAATTCAAAGTTTGTTAATTGGGGATTTTTGGATCCTTAGTCCTTTTTATCATTGTTTTTACAACTCTATTCCGTTGGATTAAAAACCCAAACCAACCATTCTTTTTAGATTAGAATCTTAGCATATTCTTACCAATTTCCCATGGATTTGACCTCAATCTTACTGAGTTATTACTACATTGCAACTCTATAATTGGAGTTGTCAACCCTTGTGTTCGATCAAGTTTTTGGGGTCATTACAGGGGAATTTACACTGAGAAATTTAGGTTTAGGTTAGGTTTTGATTTCTAGTTTTAAACTAGGGATTTGCTTTTAGGTTTTAATTCTAGGAAGTTTAGTTCTAGTTAGGTTGTTACAAATTTGTTTTAAAACTAATATCATTTGTTTGGTTTTTGTTTTGTACATTATTAATCCTATTTCTCCTAAACCGGTAACTTTGTTCTCCCATATTATTACTTCTTAGCTAATTATAATTACTATAGGATTTTATTTCCAAGGTTTGGGTGTAGAACTTAGTTTCCTGTACTTAGTTCTTGCCCAAGTGAGTGAGGGACCAAACACGATGACTTTTAAGTGAAGGAGGTCTAACTGACGGGCTTTCCATCTACCATCGAGTTAGAAATTATTTGAGTATGCCTGAGTCATCTCAAACCATAGTTACAAACACTCCAAACATGCTAGAGAATGAGGCATACTTTGAGGAGAATATGGTAGAAACTTGACAAAATTTTAATGAGATTCCTATGCGGAATGCGACACTGGCTAGGATGGTGCATGATGAGCATGAAGCACACTTCAATTCCCTGGTTAGAACTTTAAGAGATTACCTACAACTGGTAAGAACAACTACACTATCTTACATGATTTTTTCGGTGAATGTAGGTAACATGGATTTCAAATCAAGAGTGATCCAACTCCTTCCTAAATTTCATGGACCTAACTCAAAAATCTTGTATCTATATCTCAAGGAATTCAATGAGGTTGTAGTAACTTTGCATTACCACAATGTCTCTCAAGACATTATTCAACTTAAGCTATTTCGCTTCTCTCTAAAGGAGAGGGCCAAGTCACGGCTCCATTCACTAAGATCATGCTCCATAGGCACATGAGCTAAGATAACTAAGGAGTTCCTTAAAAAATTCTTCTAGGTTCACAAAACCAATACCTTAAGGCATGCCATCATGAGCTTCTCCCAAAAGGAAGATGAGACATTATTCCAATGTTGGGAGAGATTCAAGGACCTGTTACTCGCGTGCCTATTGAGACTCAAATATTACATATTTAACCCTTTAATTACATTAGCTTTCTTGACATTTAATTAATAATTTGATTTAATTATATACATTTTTGTCATACGAGGTGATTCAGAAGCTTATAATGAATATGTGCTTAAAAGGATGGATTTAGAGTTCAAAAGAAGATAATGATGAATTAGAGATTTAGAAGCCATTAATGAAGAATTCACATGCCAAAGATCCAAGGAAACCAAGTGAGAAATGAAGAGAGTAGAAGGTTTGAAGTGAAAAAAAGGAATCCCGAAAGTTGGCCAGAAAAATGATATTTTGAAACTCCAAGTCTAAAAGAGAAATTTCTGAAATAATTTTCAAAATAGACTTCAATGGCATCGACAATTTATGAATTTCGAGCTCAACTCGCTGGCTAGTTCTGGACAAATTTCGATGGAATCGAAGACAATTCAATGCCATTAAAGGTACAATCGAAGACTGTTCAATGGCATTGAAGATATGCAGAGTGCATAAATTTGAGGCGGTTTGTAAACTTTTTCGAGGCAGTGCGAAAGTTTGATTTGCAAAACTATTTAAAGGAGTCCCTAGGCTTCTCCAAATCATCTTCTAGGGTTTGGAAAGAGAGAGAAGGCCTAGGTAGAGTGCTAACAATGTTCTTCCACTTCAATTTCTACATGGTTCTAGTTGATCTTTTTATTTTTCTTCTAAGATGGTAGTCTTCTTAGGTTAATTTCTTAGCTAAGGCTAAGGGATCAAACTTGTAGTTTATTTTAACATTTAGTTTCCTTTAATTCAAGTTTATGGTTGAACTTCCATTGATTTCTACTTTGAATAAAGGAATATTTCTAGTTTTTTTATGGCTTATTGTGACTTCAATTACAGTAGATGCTTGGAAAGCTTTTCATATCTTCTTATCTATTTTGGAATTGTATGATCTGTAAAATTCATGATTTACCATTGTCTTGGGCATGGTAGATGGTTGAATTCCCTACGATCATCATATTGTTGCTTCATGAGGGAACTAATCCAATGAAAGTTCAGATTCTGTTTTAATTGCTCTATCATCCGATTGGATATGATAGGACTTCGATTCCAATCGAGTTATTGTTGAATCAAGTAAATTAATATTGAAATAGCTATAAGCGGGTTCCTGGATCATTAGTTTTTTATCTTTATTATTTAAAACTCTTTTTATTTCGCTGGATTAAAAACCTAAATGACCAAGTTAGATTTAGATTAGTTCTAGACTGTGTTCCCCATTCCCTATGGATTCGACCTCATTCTCACCAAGTTATTACTACATTGTGACCTCGCACTTGGGGTTGTGAACAAGTTTTTGGCATTGTTGCCGAGGAGTGGCATTGAACGCGATTAGGTTTAGGTTTTCTAGGTTTGATTTTTTATTTTAGGTTAGATTTTTCTTATTTTCTGAATTTTTCTAATATAGGGTTTGTAGAAATTTTCAATTTCAGAATTTTATTTTTAGGATTCATCTTAATTTTTTTCTTCTCTTTCATCTTTTAACATTACTAACATAGTTTAATTGTTTTTGTAGGATCTTCAATTCAAGTTCTTCTCTTTTGTTAATTTCTTTCCTCTACTTACTTTCCGTATTGTTGTAGGATTTTTTTATAGGAATTTATTTTAGGAATAGATTTAGAATTTGGTTTTCATCATGTTCATGCAAGAATGGACACGTGAATATGTTAATATACTTCTAGGAGATGAGAGATATTATGAAGGGCTATCAGATGATTATGTTAGGAAACAGCCTGTCTCAAAATTTTACTAAAACCATGATTGAGAACTGACCGAGATATAATATTACACCAGTTAAAAAGTCCTCATACAATCAAATACGAGAGAATAATTACACTCTACCGATTAAGAAATCATTATGTGATTATTGGAGTGAGAACAATTATCACCCATCTGGTAATAAGAAAATGATGCGCAATTATATTATGGGTGATAATGCATACCAACAACCATCAAACTCTCCCTCATATGACTCATAGGACTATAATCAGTGAAAACATCAAAGTTTAAATTAGAGAGGTGAACGAACAATCGATTCTAGTGACTATCCTCTTAGATCTACTACATTTGAGATCCAACCAAAAACCACCCAAGAGGATTCACTTTAGAAATTCATGGATGCTTAAGAGAAAATTAACCAACACATCATGCAATCATTCATAGAAATTAGAACATCATTGGAATTTCTTGAATTCTCCATTCAAAGAATTCAATCTCACCTTATTGTTGAGGAAGAGGCTAGTTTATCCCAGCCTCAACCCAATCTAGAAGCACAATGCAAGGAAGGAGAGTGATTCTAACTTGCTTGTGGAGTATACTGAATTTGAGAATGAGGAGTTGGATTAAGTTCATGAGTACACGGTTCAATTTTTCGAAGATTCGATTTCAATGACGATCCAAGTTAATAGTTAAAAGACTACTTTTTAAACATAATGATGTTGACCCACTCCACTTACATGATACTCCTGATTCTAATGTGGAGAATGAATCTTTCAACTAAATGTCCCGACTCTTTAGAAGATTGCTTGGCACACCTTGAAAATTTTAATGATTACATGATTAAAGACATCGAGGATGCCTTGCAAAACAATACATTGGTAGTTGTTACTGACTAAGGAAATCATTATTCTGAAGTACTTTCTTCCACAGATCTTGAATGTTTACTATTAAAGGAGGAGCTGAAAATTGAACCGAAGTCTCAAACTTCCGAATGTATTGAGACTACATTGCTTAATGAGATTTTTTTTTGAATTTCACATAATTGTAGTATCTGATTCACCATGGTGTACTAACATTAAAAACTTTTCTTCCACAGGTGAATATTATCTACTTTGGATACCTTAGGAGATTAAAAGAAAAGTTATGTTGAGGTTCATAAATTTCTTTGGACATTCATTGTAACAGCCTGAATTTTTACCAATTGGGAATTGGATGTCCTTGGGCAGTACATTTGATTTCTGGACTTAAGTGCATGTCCGTGTGTATATTGACACATATTTTGGACCAAAAGGAGTGACCTTGGATGCACCAAAACCGCCCGACTGAGTGAAATTTGAGAATTTTGAAGAACAAGGATAATAAGATTCGGTTGCATTACGTAAATTGGGGCAATTAAGGCAGTAATGCTCAGTTACACCAACTAAACCTCAAGCAACTGAGTAAATCTTAGTTGCACCGAGTAACTCTGTTTAGCAATATTCTGCATGCTTGGATTTTGACAATATCAGTGTATTGACTTTAAAAAGTCATATATTTTTCTACAACTCCGATTGAAGTGATTCAAAAACCAGATTGAAACTTGATGAGTTTAGTTTCATGAAAATAAATATAAAATAAAATAAAAAACTAAAGGAGGTTTATTTTAAGATTTTTTGGAAACTATACCAAAATCATTAGTTTCAGGCAACTGGTGCTCCCAGAATTTTTATGAACCTCAAAATGAGATGAAATTTGATAGGGATAAATTAGACATAATTATAAACCAATATAAAAAATTTAAAAATAATTTTCTACTAAAATTATGAAAACAATTACAAGCAATAGACCTATTGAAACTGAAAATTTCAGCAACTACACATTGCCGATGGGGCCCACACATCTTTTTCATCTTAGAGTTTTTATATTCGATGTATTCTTAGGAATTACTTCTAATCATACTAGGAATCATCCTATTTAATTAAATTAATAATTTCTATTTTTATATATTTTACTAATTCGGATAGCTTCAAGTATAATTGAATTATGGTCGTTGATTAGGGTGATTAGAGCCAAATTACTATTTTCACTAATTACAAATAGGCTACACTATGAATTTAGCTAATCCAAACCCCAATCATTGTGCATGAGAAATCTCGCTGCCCAATTCATCATGAAAATGCCCTGATTATCCAAATAAGCTCTAAACCGCTCATTAGTGGGCCACTAAACTCGAAACTATAGAATAATGACCGTCTTACTGGGCTTGACGTCCATCGTGGATGTCGAGCCGGGATAGCGTTTGGAATCGCTCAACTTGGACTGAAGGTCGGGTGCATGGGATGTACAAATGCCCTAGGTAGAAACCTGAAATTTAAGTGAATTAAACTCTCTGCTCTTTTACAAAGTTGCAAATTTTTAACCATTGGGTTTCAACCAAACTCAATGTGTGAGTTAAGGATATTTTTCCACACATATCCGCATAGCTACGGCCCCGATCGATCATCGATGACCATCCATCGTAAGTGTGGTCCCCACGGCTAATCGAAGCGTCCGATTATTGCCCGGTTGTGTCCAAACATAGATCCTATAGTGGGGCACCTTTCTCCTGACATGGATGAGCCAATTGGCCCCTAAAAGGACCCTGTAAATAAAAAATAACCCCCTCCCCCAAGGTTAGTATAATGAATAAAAGGGTCATTAGGGTCATTCTCACCAAATTTGGCTTTATAAAAGGGGCTCATTTGGACTCACCCTCTCCCCATATGAATTTTTGTAAGCCAAGGAGAGAAAGAGGAAGAGAGGAAGAGAGAGAGAAGGGGGAAATGGCGGAGCCCGGTGTTAGATCCCGTCGTCCGATCGCCATACTCATCAGATCTTATAAGATCCCACATTTACGCTCAGTTTCAGGCTTTTCACAGTTAAAATCTGATGAGTTTGGGATAAATTCTTCATCCCTTTCTAGGTAAAATATTTTTTAGTTGTCTTTCCCTCTCTTCCTTTCATTTTCTACTATTTTTGAGCCATTATGATTGGAAACCCTCTTTCATTTCCATCATTTCTTAAAAATCTTAACACTAGGGTTTGATCATGCTAGGATTTGGGGTTTTAAAAATTGATTTGGAGCGGCTCATGCTATTGTAAGAGCCATATTTGGGCATGGCCATGTGTGGATGCCGTAGTATGCCAATCCCGAGCCCCGACTCGTCGAATCGAGTTGGGATTTGCTCGGACTAAGTTAAGTAAAACCATTAACCCTTAGTTAAAACTTAATTATATTAAAATTCACATTACTAATGATGAAATTGTCGATGAATTAGGGTTTGGAGTGTTTTCCCTAAATTTCTGATGCTAGGGCCGCATCCTAGGTGAGGATTTTGACTCTAAAGTGAAGATCTAACCCCAAGCTTCTACTTGGCATTTTAAAATAATAAATGTATTTATTTTATATTTAATTAATAACATACTCTATGAAATTCTTGGATGACATGAAACTCTTAATATTATAAAATTCTTGGATGTTGAATGCTTATAAATACTAGGATGATTGAATTGTGTTGTTGCGGTGGATCGAGCTTTGCAAATTATCTAAATATGTGATAGCCTGCTTTAGGGAGGCTATCCCAGGCTTATACAGCTAACCGAACTTGAACACAGATGATCGATAATAGTTGGAGCTACGCGGGATGCTTTGCACCCAATGCTAGTTTGCACGGGGTCCTCCGTAGTCGATTACATCAGTCCAATTCAAGTTCGATCATTCTTGTACTTAGTGATTGTGTAA
Organism: Magnolia sinica; assembly: GCF_029962835.1. Taxonomy (NCBI): domain Eukaryota; kingdom Viridiplantae; phylum Streptophyta; class Magnoliopsida; order Magnoliales; family Magnoliaceae; genus Magnolia; species Magnolia sinica. The sequence goes on along the minus strand of NC_080577.1, from coordinate 43,438,392 downwards.
CATTTAATAGAATATGAGATACCACTGTTACCATTAATTTAGTCTCTTCATAACCATTAGTGCATTGCGATCCCTAAAGTCATGAGCGAGCATGGTGGTATGGGACACCGTGTTCGAGCTGTCGGCCTATGCTGGGGTGACGAGCCTCCCCATAATGACCATTGAGCACTGACAGAGGTGATAATATATTGTTCAAATGGCCCCCGTCAAATTACTCGATCGATGGTTCCGTGCCAGAGTACCATTCGACCGATCGGGCGTGAACCGAACTGGGTGACGAGCCCCTTTCCTTTTTATTGATTTAGTTTTGAGTGACAAGCCCGCACCCCTCAAATGATTATATCACACTCAGTTTTGGGTGACGACCTGTGCCTGTTGATACATTAATTTGGATCAAGGGACACTGGTGAGAAGCTGCCACGTGCTGCAACAAACCACGTGATCCGAATAATGACTTGTGATATAACAGTGGTATCCTAACTTCGCCAACCTGCTATATGAACTAGGACTAATAATCACTTGGCTAATCATGTATTAGAATATGATGTTGTGATTTAGCGTTGGAGTTGCTTTTGAAGGAGTGTTGGCATATGCGAAATAGGCATGGACGTCACTTGTGAGGGAGTGTTGGATTGTAAGGAGCATGCATCATTTCGTCATCATATTAATATACTTACCAAATAGATTAGGAAACTGTTTGTTTATTATGTTATCATTACTTTCGCTCTGTTTATTGTGTATAACTTACTTAGTAATTGTGCGTTAAAAATAACATGCTTGAGTGTATAATATGTATTAATATGTATTTATTGTGAACCTGCTAATCACTAAAATGTCCCAAGTAACAATCTTTGGAATATTTCTTCACTATGTTGGCGTTTGTCGCCTCCTATTTGACATATGCAGATAACTCAGGAATAAGACCAATTGGTGGCGTGCTCGGCGCGAGTAGATCCCTATCTTCTTCTCGCCTAGTAGTTGTTCTTCTGTTCCTTTTGTAATTGTTGTGATTTGTATAATTCTCACATGGGTGGTCGCCCCTTTTGGAACTGTAACTTCTAGATGTTAGCCCTATATTGTTGAATTTTTCTATCTCTAGCTCGCTTTGGTTCCATTAAATTAAGATGTGTTACTCTGATTATTTATATGTGAAATAAATGTGAATTTGAATCAAGACACATATGAAGTTTATTCAGTTAACAACCGAAAATTCGGGATCAGAGTCTATGTACTCGGGTGCCGATTTTTAGGGTGTTACATTCATGCTCCCGGGCATCCAAGTTTACTACAAAAATGGCTTTTTGATGATCTTGTTGAGAAATTTACCGAGAAATGTTTTGAGATATTGGCCGAAGGAGGAACCTTTCTACATGACTTAGTAGTTTTTCTTTGCTTTCCTAGTTTAGTATTAGGTGATTTATTTGTTTTTTTAGGATTAGTTTGCTTTTCACAGTTTAGTTTAGTCACTGGAACCATATTTTATTTGAAGATCGTATTCACTTCACAGATACTCTTCATCTACTTCCCATTATTTTCATTGCTTTCAATTTTACTTTTATTGCGTATGTTTATACATTGAGGACAATGTAGATTTTAGGTTGGGGGTACGTTTCCGATAGAAATTCTTTAGATTTGAGGAAAATTGTTAAATTTTTTAGTTATAAATTTTTTTCAAATTTTCTATGAAATTAAGTGATTTTAAAGATAATTCATATATTAGAATGATAAGATACTTAATTGTTAAAGATTGCTGAACTTAAATTCTATTTGATAGATTTTAAGGTTAAGTTTGAGTTATAATTCTTAATTAGAAGTTTTAAACATTGGTTGAAACATGTAATTCACATATCACATCTAGTTTACACATTAAAGTTTAAGTTTGATATTGAATTGTTAACTTGATGATTATGAAGAATGATAAGAACTAAACCTGGAGAATTTGTCTATCATGTTTAATGAAAAGAAAAGAAGAAAAAAAAAGTAAGAAAAAGAAAATACCTAGCAAAAAATAGTTGTCGTCGAAAAGGGCTACCTATTAAAGTTCAGTAAGGACTGTTGAAAAGAAGAAAAAAGTGAAATAGTGTGAAAGTCATCGATGAAAAAATTAAAAGGTGGAAGAATAGAGCGTTGAACTATAAGGCAAGTTTTGGTTATCTTCAACTCTTTTGATTATCAAAGTTATCATGAAAATAAAGAATTGAACCTTTAGTTGTGATAAGTCTAGACTTCACTATGCACCCATGGAACTTAATGTTTAAAATTGTTTTAATTAGAGGATTAATACTTTGAAATTGATTAGGAAATTTACAAAGTACCAACATTAATGTATATTAGATTTCTATAATCTGGATTGTTTTAGAACCGCTTGAGCTTATAGAAATTATACATTGGTTTTCAAAATATCTTTCACGTGTTTTGCTCGGGACTAGCAAAATGTTGGCTGGGGTGTGTGTTGAGACTCAAACATTGCATATTTAACCCTTCAATTATATTAGTTTTCTTGGAATTTAATTAATAATTTGATTTAATTATATATGTTTTTGTCATGTGAGGTGATTCAGAAGCTTATGATGAATATGTGGTTAAAAGGATAGATTTAGAGCTCAAAAGAAGATAATGAAGAATTGGAGATTTGGAAGTCATTAATGAAGAATTCATATGCCAAATATCCAAGGAAACCAAGTGAGGAATGAAGAGAATCGAAGATTTTAAGTGAAGAAAAGGAATCCTGAAAATTGGCCAGAGAAATGATATTTTGAAACTCCAAGTCTAAAAGAGAAATTTCTGAAATAATTTCCAAAATAAACTTCGATGGCATCGACAATCTATGAATTTCTAGCTCAACTCGCTAAACATTTTTGAACAAATTTTGATGAAATCGAAGACAGTTCAATGCCATCGAAGGTGCAATCGAAGACTGTTTAAGGGCATCAAAGTTTACCATCGAAGATTCACGAAGTGCGTAAATTTGAGGCAATTTGCGAACTTTTCCAGGGTAGTGAAAAATTTTGAGTTGCAAAACTATTTAAAGGAGTCCCTAGGCTACTCCAAATCATCTTCTAGGGTTTAGAAAGGGAGAGAAGGCCTAGGCGGAGTGCCGACAACGTTCTTCCACTTCAATTTCTTCATGGTTCTAGTTGATCTTTTTATTTTTCTTCTAGGATGTTAGTCTTCTCAGGCTAATCTCTTAGCTAAGGCTAATATATCAAACTTGTAGTTTATTTTAACATTTAGTTTCCTTTGATTCAAGTTTATAGGTGAACCTTCATTGATTTCTAGTTTGAATAGAGGAATATTTCTAGTTTCTGTGGTTTATTATGACTTCGATTACAGTAAATGCTTGAGAATATTTTGATATCTTCTTATCTATTTTGTAATTGTGTGATCTATAAAATTCATGATTTACCATTGTCTCCTAAACATGGTAGAAGGTTGGATTCCCTACGATCATCACATTGGTGCTTCATGAGGGAACTAATCCAATAAAAGTTCAGATTCTATTTTAATTGCTCCACCATCCGATTGGATAGGATAAGACTTTGATTCCAATTAAGTTATCGTTGAATCAAGTATATCAATATTGAAATTACTATAAATAGCTTCCTAGATCCTTAGTCTTTTATCTTTATTATTCAAAACTCTTTTTATCTTGCTGGATTAAAAACCCAGACAACCAAGTTAGATTAGTTCTAGACCATGTTCCCCATTCCCTGTGGATTCGACCTCGTTCTCATCGAATTATTACTACATCGCGACCCTGCACTTAGGGTTGTGAACAATGCCCACACCACAGTTACGAGATTTGGTAAGTAATTAGTTTCTTCTATGATGAACTAAATTCAAATATGCACCAATTTGTTGAAGTGATGTGTAATGGTGACTTAATGACAAAGGACCCAGAAGAGGCAAGGGATTACCTCGTAAGTTGGCTGAAAATGCACAATCATGGGACACCACCAACAAATCAAGTAATTCTAAGCCCAAATCTAAGGAAAATGGGGAATATACGTCCACAAGGAGGAGGATGACATGAATGAAATGATTGCGGGTCTCACTCGAAAAATTGAGGCCATGGAGCTAAGGAAGGTGGAAATGATCTAACCCAACAATGCGACTATGGAAAGTACATGTGGCATATGCGAGAGTGATGCACACCTTACAAAGGATTGTCCAACAATCCTAGCTTTTCAAGATGTGTCGGAAGCTCCAGTGAACGTTATGAATGCTTACCAACGCTCATTTAGTGTGCCTAACTCTAACACATATAGTCCTAACTGGCAGAACCATCCCAAATTTAGTTGGAGAAACGAGCCAACTGCCAATGCAAGCACTTCTCAAGGACCTCCCCCTACACGTCAAAGTGCACCATAAGTATAACCACAAAAAAGTACCATTGAGGACACGTGCACCATAAGTGTGACCACAAAAGAGGACCATAGGGTTATTTAAGACCTGAATTCCAGACCCGTGAATTATATATTTTCATTTTATTACAAAAGTACATTATGTAATTTGATAAACACGCACATTACATTACAACCCCTCACAAAATAAATCCAAAGCATGTATTAATATAAAATAGACTTATAGTCTTTCACCACATCGGCCTAAAGTATCAATGTAAATGTTAACCACTAAAAATCAACTTCAATGTTCTTATACATAATCAAATCAAGGAATTCGAACAAAATCTAAAACATGAAAGGACTACTACAAAAAAATAACTACGCCCGATACTTCAAAGAGCTAATAATAGTAACCCGCATCTTCTCTTCAAAGTATTCCAATCCTATACCTAAAACATGTAAAAAGGGTGAGCTCGACAACTCGTGTGGTCACTTCACAACCACAATTTCGAAATTCCAAGTTTACATGATATCAAAATATATAGTCATATCATACATGATTATTTAATGAAATTCTGATAATTATGAAGAGACATTAAATCATATGAGCATTAACATATAAACAACCAGTAATAAATAATGGTGGATCATTTTGTGACGAGCCCAGGTTGAAAGACCTGACCCGAGTTCTTGTGTGTGCATGTGTGTGTGTAGGTATGCAATTCATTTCTCTTGGTCCCGCGATCTAACCGGTCGAATCCCGACGACCCGAGACCCTCGGATAGTGTTTACGGTCATCCTTAAGTCCAGTCATGTAGACCCAACTTGGATCGAGCTGAAACCTGTGCCGTCTTGTCCGCTTCGTTGTTGCGTTCCAACGTCGTGTCTTATGTGTCCATCCGACGTGTAGATCATAAGTTGTGTCCATTTCATTTTCTAAGCCCTTGATCATGGTCATGTGGCCCACTTAGGGATAGTGTGCACGGATTTCTAGGTAGGTCCCATTTCTTAGCATTATTTTCAACACACACTACACACACACTACCTAGGCCCCATTCCTACACCGCCTATCTCTAAAATACCACCCACAAACCTAAAAAGCCTATTAACCCTACAACGTTGTTTCTAACTCCCTATAGCAATCATCACGCTTCTCTAACCAAGGCAAGAGAGAAATGATTCCTTGCCTTAAAACCCTCCCTCTTTCTTTTTTCCTCTCATTTCTCTCTCTCTCTCTCTCTCTCTCTCTCTCTCTCTCTCTCTCTCTCCTCTTCTCTTCTCTTCTCTTCTTTCCCTAGAAACTCCAAACCTTCCCACCTTGCTCAGCAAAATCCAGCCCACTTTCACTCATAAATTCCCCCATCTAACCCTTGAAGAAAGATCTCAACTTTAGATCTATGCACCTTGGAGCCTAAGGAGTCTAATGGTAGAAGATTCTTGGTGTTCTTGTGAGGTGGGTGCTCTCCTTAGTCTCTTCTCTTCTTCTTCTTCTTCCTCCCTCCTTCCCTTCTCTTCTGCCTCACACATGGAAGCATGTAGGGCCCACTAATCCATGGTGGAGGCCCTACAAGGCTCCTAGGTAGGGCTAATGGCCTAGATCTTATATAACTTAGCCATGGTGGGCCATTCTCCATGGACCCACCATGAGGCTTATTCTTCTTCCCATTTCTTGTACATCAAGGGCCATATAGGTCTTGCATGCATGTGAGGAGAGGAATCCCCACCATCCAGCACTTTATTTTTCATGTATATTGCTATGCATGAAGTTTGTAAGGATAGTAATGGTGTGGATGGTGTGTGGGTGGTCCATTAATGGCGGGATCACCCACTTATGGCCGAATCTCACTCTTTATCCTTCTCATTTCTCTGAAATTTCCTTTCATGTCTACTGATGAGGTGAGGCCCACCAATGAAGGTCAGCAACCTCCTAGGCCTCAAGTAGGGTGGACGTCCAAGCCTACTTGAATGGATGTCCAGGCCCAACCATGCATGCATAGTTTGGGTGATCTTCAAACCTCCCTTTTTATGAAGGTTTGAATGAAACCAAGGGCTTGAAATTTTTCTGGCATATCAAGGTGGACCCCATAAGTTAAATCAAGGCCATGGGCCCTTTGATTTTTATGCATGGGCCAAAATATGGACAGCATATGTTGTTGTCTGAATGTCAGCCCAGTTAGAGTAGGTGTTTTGAGTTAATAATTAGACCCAGTTTCAGATTCTTTTTCTCGAAATTTTTTTAGGGTATTTGTAGTGTGTGGACCGTACTTTGATGTGGGATGGGGCCCACACCCTACCTCCCATGATTGAGGCCCATGGGTTGGGCCAAAGATGGCTAACTGTCCAGAATTTTCTGGACAATTCAGCAATGTAGTATAGCAGAAATCATCTTGTTCACCTAAATTTTTGGAAGAAATGGGCCACTCCAATGGACCCCATTTGTTGACCAGATATAGGACCACCTTTTCCCCCAAATTTCCAAGCATTTGGGTGGGTTTAGGCCCACTCCATGTGGTCCCAAACATAAGGACAACTAAAATTCCAGCAACATTTTACTCTGAACAGATTGTAATTCTGAATTTAATTAAAATATTTCTAAGTATCTAAAAATTATGAAAATTTACAAAGAGGTGGCCCACACATATTAGGACCCACCTACCAAGTTTTGGGGGTAACAGACCCCTGTGCACACTGTGGCAAGGGCTGGACCGGCCCACTAGGCTGGGACGCCCAGAATTTCTAGACAGATTGTAATCCTGAATTAAATTAAAATATTTTTGAGTGTCTAAAAATCATGAAATTTTTTTGAGGTGTGTTCCACCCATGAGAGGACTACCCTGCAATCAGGGCCAACAGGTCCCTGTACCGACCGTTGTGCAGCTTGGAGTGGCCCACCAGGCTAGGACGCCCAGGCTGGGGAGTCCAGCCTTGGCTGGCCGTCCAGGCCAATTTGTGGGCCCACCTTAATGTATTTTATATCCCACCATTCATCCATGCGGGGTCCACAGGGGTAGTGATCATCCTCTCTCTGTAGTTTCCATTTTTTTGGCCCATTGGATGAGTTTTTGGTCCAAATACCCAGGCCCATAAGGCTGTCTACACATGGGATGCCTAGCCCATTGGGCTGCTGCTGGACGTCCAGTCCAGTAGCATAGCCCATCTGATTTATGTGTTCCATCTACTCCCTTCATCTGGTGGACCCCCCTGTGACATATATGGGCCACCAGGAACTAAAATAAACATATAATTAAATTAATTTTAGTTTTCCAACAATGTCAGACTGTGGGTGGGCTGGAATTTAAGTAATAGGCCCATGGTTGCTGTCCATAAATGGATGTTTTGGGGATATTGTTACACATATCTTGCCCTATTTTTAATTATATTTTGAGCATAATTAGTGCATACTTAAGGCCCACTTCAATTGGGATCTTATTGGAATAATATTCATATTTGCATATTGGGTTTCCTAGGCCCATTGACTTGGAATTTTCTTGGACCCCTGGCCCTTGGTCTTATAAATAGTACACTATTGTGATGGGTTTTATGGGCCAAATTGTAATGCCCCGATTTCTAAAACCCGAGTACGAGACTCGTTTTCAAAAATCCGGGAGTTAATGAATCAGAGAAACAGCGGAATGTAAACTCATAGTGCGATAGCAAAAGAAGCATGTGTATTCATGAGAGCCCAAATATTTGACCCGCTCAGTTGGGGGTCTTAGTTACAAAAATCCATAAGTCCAAAATACCAAACCACTAAAATATAAAGTATCAACTGCTGATTAACACCAAAATGCGCCGCTGTATCCTGATGCGGCTCGTCCTCATAATACTCCTCATCCTGCTCCATGGTGACATCATCAAGGCCGGCGCCGATACCTTCTACATCTGTTCCTGCATGTTCTGTATGGTTGGATAGTTGATGGATGAGTGGCCATCTCAGTGTGAAATCCCCTCAAGATTACACATCTCCGTCTTAGTAAACATAGTTAAAAGGAAAAACAAGCAGTAATCCAAAACAGACAATATGCAGTCTTATTAGATGCATGAATGTATGAATGCAAATCGGCCTGGGGATGCACATCCAGCTGGACTTGGGCTCATCGCCCATGCACTCATCGACCTGGGAATGATCATCCAGTCGGATAGGGGTCGATAGTCGATGGTCTGGGAGCTAGTGAAACGATACCCCAACAACTCTAGGGCACGTGCTACAGCATCCAGAATTATTCATCCGTCATCGCCAATATGCTATGAATGCATGATTAGTCAGCCGTTATTAATCCACTTACAATCAGCCAATTTAAGCAACTCAATGATCACTATGGGGGGCTCAACACCCAGCGTATGCCGACAGTTCCAGCATAGTGTCTCATTCCACCATCCCCGGCTCATGAGGTCCTCAACCTTGGGATGTTCTAATAGGATACCTTGATCAAAATGACACCAGTTCAAGGTCCCTATTTCCCACACATTTGTCTAATTACATCCCAAGTGTGGCTTGCATACAATCATGGTACCTCCATGTGTAGCATAAAAAGGTTATGTATAGAAGCAAATCATGTTAACATGTGACAATATATGACTTCAAATAAGGCATGAAAGGAAGCATCATGAAATAACTAATGAGGATATATTACCAAGTTATGTGAATAGTGATCAAGGATTAACTAGCATGTGGGCAAGTATCACAATAATGGTGATCTAGTACAACTAGGTTTAACTAGTTTAGAAATGGAAAGCCCAAGGGGAAAGTCATCACCTGTATGGTGGTGTTCTCGAGCTTGGCCTGATCCTTCTTGTGGTCCAAGGTTGCTTAAGGGATTTCCTAAAATCATGGTTTATATTTGTCAAGTATTTCCATGGCTTGGATTAACAGATGTTTCATAGTGAAGTCCCATGGATGGTGTAACATACCATGAGGTGGAATTTACCGCACAGATGAACAGTTAGATGAACCTCGTATATGGTGGAGTCCATATGTGACCAACGTGGGGGCGCATCTAATGGTTCAAATGGCACCGACACCACCCATGTTGGTACACACGTGCCATGTTAGCCACCCTGCTAGGGATTAACACCAAGACCTCTAGTGCTGAAACGAGGTATCTTCATCCTACCTATTAGTTGAGCTATGAATCTGAGTGATCATGCCCAAAGCTGGGTGTCCACAGGTGGGATGGCCTGGATTGCAGGCAGATGGACGGCCCAAATCCGACCAGACTCATCAAGGTGGGTATTCACATGTCTAGCTGATGTGTACAGAAACTGTGGTTAGTGTGAGATACACCAACCAACTTTTCCCACCTCTAGATCCTACAACACTTTCTTCATGCTCCACACGTGTGCACGTTCAGTGGCAAAACAGGCGGACGGAGTCATGTACAGACCTTGAATGGTCAGGATCCTACACATACACTAGGTGGGTCCTATAGGCACGATCCAGAAGGATGGTGCAGATGTGATTATACCATCGTGGGTTTCACACGGGGCTACTTCATGTGTCTAATGTTATATCAGTGCTATATGCACCTGATACATATTTAAATATTTTATTAACGTCATATGCATCTGGTATGTATATTGACGCCACATGCATATGATGCATGTATATCATATGTATCAGTTATATATACCATATCAACATGGGTTCCATGTGGCATCAAGGTGGTCCGATACATCAATGGGGTCCCACCTGTTCCACATGGGAAACAGATGGACGGCTGGATGAAACTGCGTGTGGGTGGTTCCTACGGACTGTATATGTTATCATGTTTTATAATAAAATATTATTTCATGTTTTTTTCCTCTGTGCAGCAACATTTAGTGCTGGACGATTTGGAACGTCCATTGGTGGACGGGTTGGGTGTAAAACATCTAGGTGGCCCACCGTGATCATCTGGTGGTGCGGCACACCCAGCTGGAATTGGAAATGGATGGACAGCTTGGATGTAATCCATCTATGCCACGTGCGTGGGAAGGATGCATGCACTCAGAGGTACTAATAATATAATTGAAAATCTTCATGCACGTACAGCTACATGTACTTTAATATATATATATATATATATATATATATATATATATATATATATATATATATATATATTAAAGGTAACACGTCCAGGGCCTGAGGAATGGATGGACGGCCTGGACGTCCTACATCATCAAGGTAGGGTTCACTTACGTGGCCTACTGATTGTGTAGAGTGAGGCCCACCTGCACTCATGCAGGGCCCAAAACTTAGGGTCAGCCATCTATTCCTGGGTGAGGCCCACCTGCATTTTGGTGAAGCCCATCAGCAATCCTCCTTTTCTTTTTTTTCTTTTTCTTCTCTTGAAGTGTGCAGGGTCTGACGAGATGGGTGGACGGTCTTAGTATAATGTCCATAGATGGACGGTTAGATGGATCTATGTGTGGGTGGTCCCATCTGCTGTTTAATCAGGTGAACGGCTTGGATCAGAACACAGTTTGTGGTGGGCATCCACCATCAGATCTGTTTAGACGGTGCAAGTATCATACATAAAGCAAGTGGGTTCCATGTGGCGTGGCCCACCATGATATACATACACGTATGTATTATATTTATATAATATTATTTTATCTTAAGTTTCTATCTTAGTTCTGCAGGTCAGCAGCGTCCCGTGATGGGTGGCTTGGATAAGGTACGTACATCAAGTGGCCCATGGATGCCACACGTGTACGGTGGCATGGATGGGATACAATCATCAGTGGGGTCCACGTTGTTGCAGCCCACTGACATTTGAATCTCATGTGCGGCTCATTTGGTTGCTGCCGATTGCGGCCCACTAATGTGCATTCTGCCAGATTTTTACTGAGGCCCACCTGTAGTTTGGTGAGGGCCAGTTGAAATTTGGTGAGGCCCATGGCCTCTTTACACTTCTGCTGCCAACGTTCTCGACCCATTTTGCAGGCCGTTTCTCAGCTGTTTCTCAGGCCAGAGACACCCTTCCATCTGGACCGTCGGTGAGGCTGATCTCAGCCCCAAATTGAAGCTCTTACAGGGACATTTTCTGGCCAGGATTTGGCCTGCTTTCTGGCCTACTTCCAGCCCCAGGAATGGCCAGAATAGCTGTTGTTTTCTGGTCTGATTTTCGGACTGGTTTTATATTGATTTTCAGTAGTTTGCTGAGGCTCTTTGAAGGTTTGTTCGTCCTCAAAACGAGGTACGTCTTTTAGAGCCCCGAACAGAGCCTGTTTTTGGATCTGTGCATGGTTCCGCTGGTGGTTATTTTCAGCCACGAATATGTGTGGGTGAGGTGTGATGGAGTTTACTTTTAGAGTTTATTTAAAACTGTTAGGAAGAAGAAGTGAAGGGAGGTGTCCTACGTGTTTGAGTTGGGTCCGACCCGAACTTGGGTTGTCACGCACACACCCACCACCCTCACCTTCTTCCTCTCTTTTCTCTCACTTTCCTTTCTCTTTCACCCCTCAAGTGGTGTGGCTGCAGACTTACACTGACTCGGCTCGGTCCGTTCTCATGGACTGAGTGGGGGCAGTGCGAGCCGAGCTCACCGTACGCTCAGTTTCCCTCTCTGTTTTCTTCCTCTCCCTCTCTGTGTGGAGTCTAAGGGAGCTGAGTCTCACCCTTTATAGGCTGAGAGAGAGAAGGTTGGTGTTAATGCAGCCTCGGGAGACAGCGGCTGCGTCGCCGCCCTCCCTATCCTAAAAAGAGAAGCATCAGACATTTCTGTCTAGCCTCATGATGAGGGAATGGACGGTCCATCCTCATCTCACTTGTTCCTATGAGCAGGTCTAAACCCTTATACTGTTTTGATTAGGGGACCCATGTGAGTGAAATGGACGGTGTGGATCGTACGGAAAATGGCCAGGGTGGACCACTTAGAGGCTCAAAGTCCAACATTTTTAAACAGGGGTTGGCGGGAACAATTGTGAGGGATTTGGTGTTTTGGGTTCGGTCAGCCGCTGTTTGACCACAGGGAGTTGTCCAATGCACATCGTGCATTAGAGCTTGGGGTGTACATGCACCTGGCTTTAAGGCACATCACGGCTTTGGTGTCTGATCTGCTCCGATCAATTGTCTCGGGGTCCAGTCTTAAAGGTCCTAGCCAGGTTTGGGGCAGAGTCGAGGCCCAGGTGGGTCGTATTATTACATTCGGGGCCTTACTTTGCCCATATGGCGCGTTCCACTGGTCAGATGGGCATGATTTTTTTTCTCAACGGCGGAATAGATATTTAAGGGGTTCCGAGTGCCTGGTTGGCCGTAATTTATTGTGTCAAGGTGGTTAGGGGGTTCATGGTGTCAATATAATTTGATTAATTGTGTTCATAACGTGTTTGAATCTAAGGAATTGTTGAGTTGTACCTTCCGAGCTGGGGTTGGGTTCGACTTGGCTCCTACGGATCGTGGTGGTTGGCTTTACTGTTGGACGAGAGTCTTGACCTACACGCGCAGAGTTTTAATTGTCTCAATAACCGGGATTATCAGGGGTAACACCCGAGTACCAGAGGTACGGGGTGTTACACAAATACTCAAGTAGTTCGGCCCTCACTTGCCCATTTAAAATAAATCCATGATTGGGCCGAGATGTGAGGCCCAACTTACTTATTTTAAATGTAAGGATTACCCATATGTTTGAAATAATGGGCTACCCATTAGGGTAACCACAATGAGTGGACTCATGACAATTATGGTTGGGCCCAAACCTTATTTAAGGGCCCACCATGATACCTAAGTATTGGGCTTAGTGTATGGCCCACCAGGCCATGGATTGCTTGGGCCTTAGACTTTACTTTATATGCGCAGCGAGATACTTTTTGGGACCCAGTTGAGGTTGGATGTCTTCCTTGGTGACCCTAAGGTAGGCCCATAAGGTTCCTATAGGTGGTTGAAGGCCCACCTTGGATCTTGTTAGGACCATTTCCTCCTTGAGGCTTTATGAGTCTCTTAGCTTGTGGGACATCCCAAAGTATTGGGCCCCCACTAGAGGACTTCACTTCTCCTTAGAGTACCTGTCTAGGTATCTAGACCTTGTCCCTCCTTGAGAATGAGGAATATATTCTACAGGTAGCGCACTTACTTCATTGTGACTCATATGCATTATTTTTATGAATTGATTGCATTGTGTGGTGGTAATAGAGGGATGGAGTTTCTCCCCTTATGCACATCGAGTGCTTAAAGCTAGTGCATGATCTGTATGTGTGACTCATGCATTAGCATCGCATTTCATGATGATACTGCCCTTGCTTCATCAGGGCCTTACCTCCACAGGGATATTCGTAGATGGTCGTATGTGTGGACACTCGAAATATTACTTGAGCATACCGGGTGCATAGGATACCCATGGGTGAAATTCTCAAAACTTCCATGGTACCAAGGATTTATCCCAACGCTGTGACCGAGTGGAAACTATGAGCGCACGAGGGCCTTATACCATTAGGCCGCGACTCCCATTGTCATGTAGTCGGTTGGGTAGGGCTATGGCCTTACTCACTTGATGTAAGGAGGCATTACTAAGCTGAGTCTGACCAGCTCGTAAATGGGTCCACTACCTTTAGGCCTTGCTGGTGATAGGTTGTCCAGAGGTAGGTGGTGAGGTCTCTTATGCTCGTTTGACTATGCGGATCTGTAGAGCGGCAGTTATCTAGCAGTGTACTAGACCCCGGTAATTTCCTTATGATTGAAAAATGTACGTGTTATGTGGATTTGGTTATGAGCACTGGCATCACTTCGCATTGCATTTGCATTGGTTGTATAAGCCCCCTTTATGCATCGCCTTGGTAAGGCACCCAGTACTCATTCCATCGTATTCATGATAAGCCTCGGTAAGGCTAGTGATATTGTTATTGATCATGTTTCCTTTCTTGTATCTCCTGTTATTCTTCTGCACACCATTATCACACACTTCCACTACCCTCTAAGCTTCTATAAGCTTATGTACGATTGATGCGGGCAGGAGATCCTAGGCAGGCGTCGTGGCGGCAGAGCTTGGATTAGAGTTAAGCTTGAGGACCCCGGTGTTGCAAACTTTCTCTTTCCTTCTTCTATTATCTTATGTATGTCCTTTTAGACCTTATGAAAACTTGTAAAAGTTTAAATTCTTAGTGAATTTTATGATGTGTGCCTTTATTATTCTTAGATATACTTGTTGTGATCTTGGGTATGCTCGTATTGAAAATGATTATACTGTTATGAAAATCCTCCTTATAGGATCCCAGGATCGAAACCTACCTTAGGAGCCGAGAATGGGTACTACGGAGGCTGATGCAGCCAGAACCGGCTATCGAGTTCCTTGTGAGTCCAGTTACCGAATCTGGGGCGTGACATGAGTTGGTATCAGAGCATTGTAAGTAATTCTAGAATAACTCTGGATAACATCGCATGTCTGCTAAGAGCATTGGACAAGTAGTGTCCCGAGATCCTTCTTTCGCTCCATATTGAGCCCGTAATTGTCCTGATTCCTTGCGTCGTCGTTATTTTGTAGACGATGCCGCCTAAACATGACACCCTTGGTCGTGGCACCCATGGTCGTGGCGCTTGTGGTCATGATGCCCGTGGACGAGGCGCCCGAGATACCCGTTCTACTCGAGCGCATCCCGCTCCCGTCTTTGTGGATCTAATTCCCCAGGTCCCAATACAGCCTGTTCCTCCTTTAGCGCCTGTTGAGCCTATAGCGTCCATTCCTTCAATTGCTCCAGTTCCCCCTCCTCAGCCTACTGTTCCAATTACAGAGGCTCCTACTTCGTCAGCCACACCCGTGCCTCCGCCCGAGACGAGTGTCACTCCTGCTATTCCAACAGTGCCTATAGGTGCCGAGCATTTTCAGCAGCTGATGTAGCTTGTCGCTACCGCGTTGCAAACTCATCAACTTGTAGCCGCTCCAGTTTTCGATCAAAGTGATCTGTTGCACGCTAACGCTATTTTTCAAGAGTTTAAACACCATGACCCTCCAAGATTCAGGGGTGATCTTGACTCATCTACCACTGAGGCATGGCGCACTGAGATCACAAGGATTTTCGACACTATACAGTGTCCAACCAATCAGAGGGTATCCCTTGCAACCTATCTTCTTCAGGGTGAAGCCTGTCATTGGTGGTCGTCCGTGTCTAGGATGGTCGAGCCAGATTTTGTTTGGACTTAGGAGGAATTCGTGGTCCATTTTGACTAGAAATTCTTTTCTGAGCACGTTCAGATACAGAGGGTGATAAAGTTTGAGACCCTAGTTCAGGGTGATTTGTCGGTATCCCAGTATGAGGCCAGTTTCTTGGCCTTGTCTAGATTTTCTCCTCATCTCATCAGCGATGAGAAGATGAGAGCTCGTCGTTTTGTGACTAGCTTGCGTCCTGCCCTTCGTAGCCGTGTGGTGGGACATTGTTTGGAGACGTTCGATCAGGTTGTTCATCGGGCATTGGTCTATGACGAGGATTGGGCTATGACCTAGAGATCGAGAGAGCAGAGTTCCGGTGGAGACCGGAAGAGGAGAGTACTAGCTGGCAGTTCCAAGCAGCACCGTCAGCAGAGATGGAGGGGTAAATCAGAGTTTAGAAAGCCTGCGGCTCAAACAGTAGCTTCATCATCATCAGCACCGCTAGCTGCTTCATCTTCAAGCCCCTTTTCCGGTGTTTGCTTCGGTTGTGGACAGGCCGGGCATCGGAGGCGTGATTGCCCTCTCCCCATAGAGCAGTAGAGGCCACCACAGTTGCCTCCTCCTTGTCCTCCTCAACAGCAGCTAGTGCAACTTCCAGCTACCACTCTTAAGGCTCTTCCTCAGTAGTAGAGGCAGCTAGGTAGACCTCCCTAGCAGAGACATCAGCAGCTGCAGAGGGGATATCCGCAGGTCCAGTCACCGGGTCGAGTATGTATTTCAGCTCAGCAGGCTTCCAGTTTGCTTCCCCTACTAGCTCAGGGCCAATTTTATTCCTCGCAGCAGGTGTCAGGCCAGGACCCGCAGTCATCCACTGGCGGGATTGTTGAGAGTATTCTTCTTGTTTGTGCTTGCATTGCCCACATTTTGTTTGATTCCGGTGCCTCCCATTCTGTCGTGGCTGAGTAGTTTTGTCGATCGACTAGTATTCCATCGGAGTCCGTGCTTAAGGCCTTGGTAGTTTCGACTCCCATGGGGAAGTCCGTTATATTGACCCGTCGCTGCCTTTCTTGCCCGGTGTTAGTGGGCGATATGTTCCTTTCTGCCGATCTGTTCGTGATGCCGATGACAGGCTTTGTTGTTATTCTAGGTTTGGATTGGCTTGCGGAGTATTGTGCCATCTTGGACTGTGCCGTGAGGACAGTTACGTTTCACATTCCCGGCTTGCCAGTATTTCAGTTTGTAACTGAGCCCAGGGGAGAGCCGTTATCTAGTTTCTTGGCTTTTCCCATCGAGGATTCTGTAAAAGGGTGTATTGAGTAGCTGCCAATTGTTTGTGAGTACCCGGATGTGTTCCAATAGATTCCGTGTTTGCCGCCACATTGGTAAATTGAGTTTTAGATTGACTTGGTGCTCGGTACCATGCCTATTTCAAAGGCCCCATACTGGATGACCGTTGGAGTTGAGGGAACTATAGGAGCAGTTGGATGAGCTCCGGGAGTTAGGTTTCATTCGTACCAGCAGTTCACCTTGAGGATCCCCAGTATTGTTTGTGAAGAAGAAGGATGACTTGTTGCGGCTCTGTGTAGACTATTGTGAGCTCAACAGAGTCACCATCAAGAACCAATACCCATTTTCTCTTATTGATGATTTGTTCGACCAGTTGCAGGGTGCACAGTATTTTTTCAAAATAGACTTGCGCTCCAGTTAACATCAGATTCGGATCTAAGAGGAGGACATTCCAAAGACGGCTTTTCGGACACACTATGGTCACTTCGAGTTTCTGGTCATGTTGTTCGGACTAACCAATGCACCCGCCGTATTCATGCAGCTGATGAACGAGGTCTTCCGGCCGTTCCTTGATCAGTTCGTGGTGGTATTCATTGATGATATTCTTGTATACTCAAGGACCTGGGAGGACCATGTTGAGCACCTGCAGATTGTGCTTAAGGCCCTCCGTGCCCACCACCTGTATGTAAAGCTGGAGAAGTGTGAATTTTGGCAGGAGGAGGTGAAGTTCCTCGGTCATATGGTGATGAGGGAGGGTGTCGTTGTGGACCCCTCGAAGGTGGATGTAGTGTGTCAGTGGGGCCAGCCCATGAACGCGTCCGAAATCCGTAGCTTCCTTGGTCTAGTAGGATATTATCAATGGTTTATCGAGGGTTTCTCCCGTATTGCAGCACCACTGACTTGGTTGACGAGGAATGGCGCTGAATCCTTCTAGAGTGACACTTACGAGTAGGCATTTACAGATTTGAAGGATCACCTCACGTCCGCTCCTGTTCTCACTCTTCCTGATGGGAGTGAGGGTTTTGTTGTTTTCACTGATACCTCCAGAGTTGGCTTGGGTGCTATACTGATGCGGTATCGGAAGCCAATGGCATATGCCTCACACCAGCTCAAGGTCCATGAGCTGAACTACCCCACCCATGATTTGGAGCTCGCAGCGGTCGTCTTCGCACTGAAGGTGTGGAGGCATTATCTGTATGTGGTAAGGTTCGAGCTCTTCTCGAATGATAAGAGCTTGAAGTATCTATTTTCGCAGTCCGAGTTGAACCTGCGTTAGAGGCGATGGATGGAGCTATTGAAGGACTATGATTTTGATCGTTGGTACCACCCGGGCATGACAAATGTGGTGGCAGGCACACTCAGTCGTCAGCCATGAGGACTAGTGGCTCAGATGATGGTGCATTAGTGGCAGATGTTTAAGGATGTGTCAGAGTTTGACTTTGAGTTCGGTTTGCAATCTTTCATTATTCAGCTTTCGAGCTTGTCGATTCAACCCTCATTGGTGGCTAAGGTGATCGAGGCTCAGCAGACCGACGAGTCACTTCGGGAGTACCGAGCAGAGTCCGCATCCGTGGAGCAGTCAGACTGCAGATTGGTTCCGATGGTGGATTACGCTTCACAGGCCGATTGTGTATCCCGGACGTGCCAAAGTTGTGTCATGATCTGATGACCCAGGCACACCGATCGAGACTTACTATTCACCTGGGCTCCATGAAGATGTATCGTGATATGAGGAGGCAGTATTTTTGGCAGGGGATGAAGCGTCAAATTGCTAGTTTTGTTGCTAAGTGTGACACATGTCAGCATTTCAAGGCCGATCACTAGAGATCCCCTGGTCCCTTACAGTCGTTGAGTGTTCCAGTGTTGACGTGGGAGCATGTGTCGATGGACTTCATTGCAGGTTTGTCGAGGACTCAGCGCAGTCACGATACCATCTGGGTTATCGTTGATCGTCTGACAAAGTCGGCTCATTTCATTTTTGTGCGTGCTTCCTGGTTTATGGACCGGCTTGCAAAGGTGTTTATTGAGGAGATAGTGAGACTGCATGACATCCCAGTTTCGTTCGTTTCCGACCGAGACTCTGGATTTATGTCTCAGTTTTGGAGGAGTTTCCAGGAGGCAATGGGGGCCACTTTACATCTCAGCACCGCTTATCATCCACGGAAGGATGGGCAGACCGAGAGGGTCAACCAGATCCTTGAAGATATGTTCAGAGCTTATGTGATTGACTTTGCGGGTAGTTGGGATGAGCATTTGCGCCTCGCCGAGTTCACATACAACAACAGCTATCAAGTAACTAT
Source organism: Magnolia sinica (assembly GCF_029962835.1). Taxonomy (NCBI): domain Eukaryota; kingdom Viridiplantae; phylum Streptophyta; class Magnoliopsida; order Magnoliales; family Magnoliaceae; genus Magnolia; species Magnolia sinica. The sequence goes on along the minus strand of NC_080577.1, from coordinate 43,419,396 downwards.
CAGCATGACTCCTTTTGAGGCACTTTATGGAAGACCGTGCGATCTCCTAGTTGTTGGACTGAGATTGGAGAATGTCGTCTCTTAGGTCCCGAGCTTGTGCAGCAGATGTCGGAGGCTATTAATGTTATCAGACAGAGGATGCGCACAACTTAGAGCCGGCAGAAGAGTTTTACTAATCGTAGTCGTCGACCCCTCGAGTTTGCAGTTGGGCACATGGTATATCTCAAGGTCTCACCTATGAAGGGCGTGGTTCACTTTGGTGTGAAGGGAAAGCTTGCCCTGAGATTCAGTGAACCTTTTAAGATTATCGAGCGCTTGGGCGTTGTAGCCTATAGGCTTGCCTTACCTCCTGAGTTGTCCGCAATCCATGACGTGTTCCATGTTTTTATATTGCGGAAATGTGGGTCGTACATTATTCCTGTGATTGATTGGTAGCCACTCGAGGTCCGTGATGATGCTTTTTACATTAAGCAGCCGATTCGCATTCTTGATCGGAAGGAGCAGGTCCTCAGGACCAAGGTCATTCCCTTGTTAAAGGTGCAATGGGGTCATCATTCAAAGGTCGAGGCGTCTTGGGAACGCGAGGTCGAGATTAGAGAGCGTTACCCAATTTGTTGATGATTGATAGTTCGCATTGCTTGTATTGTCTTCTCTTGTGATTGATGATTGAGATATATATATATATATGGTGTTTTTACCTTTTCTTTTATCCTGAATTGGTCAATTTCGAGGACAAAATTTCTTTGTTAGTGGGGAGGATTGTAAGACCCGACCCGAGTTCTTATGTATATGTGTGTGTAGGTATGCAATTCATTTCTCTTGGTCCCGCGGTCTTATCGGTCGAATCTCGGTGACTCGCGACCCTCGAATAATGTTTGCGATCATCCTTAAGTCCGGTCATGTAGACCCGACTCGGATCAAGACGAAACCTGTGCCGTCTTGTCCGCTGGTCATTGCTGTTCTGATATCGCGTCTTGTGCGTCCATCCGACTTGTAGATCATAAGTTGTGTGCATTTTATTTTCTAAGCCCTTGATCATGGTCATGTGGCCCACTTAGGGATAGTGTGCACTGATTTCTAGGTAGGTCCCATCTCTTGGCACTATTTCCAACACACACTACACACACACACACTACCTAGGCCCTATTCCTACACCACTTATCTCTAAAACACCACCTATAAACCTAAAAAGCCTATTAACCCTACAACATTGTTTCTAACTCCATATTGTAATCATCACTCTTCTCTAACCAAGGAGAGAGAGAGAGATGATTGCTTGCCTTAAAACCCCCCCTCTCTCTTTCTCTCTCTCTCTCTCTCTCTCTCTCTCTCTCTCTCTCTCTCTCTCCTCTTCTTTCTCTAGCAACTCCAAACCTTCCCACCTTGCTAAACAAACTCCATCCCACTTTCACTCATAAATTCCTCCATCTAACCCTTGAAGAAAGATCTTAACTTTAGATCTATGCACCTTGGAGCCTAAGGAGTCTAGTGGTAGAAGATTCTTGGTGTTCTTGTGAGGTGGGTGCTCTTCTTGGTCTCTTCTCTTCTTCTTCTTCCTCCCTCCATCCCTTCTCTTCTGCCTCACACATGGAAGCATGTAGGGCCCACTAATCCATGGTGGAGGCCCTACATGGCTCCTAGGTAGGGCTAATGGTCTAGATCTTGTATAACTTAGCCATGATGGGCCATTCTCCATGGACCCACCATGAGGCTTCTTCTTCTTCCCATTTCTTGTACATCAAGGGCCATATAAGCCTTGCATGCATGTGGGGAGAGGAATCCCCACCATCCAGCACTTTATTTTCCATGTAAATTGCTATGCATGAAGTTCGTAAGGATAGTAATGGTGTGTGGGTGGTCCATTAGTGGCGGGACCACCCACCTATGGTCGAATCTCATTCTTTCTCCTTCTCATTTTCTTGAAATTTCCTTTCATGTTTGCTGATGAGGTGAGGCCCACCAATGAAGGTCAGCAATCTCCCAGGCCTCAAGTAGGGTTGACGTCCAAGCCCACTTGAATGGATTTTCGGCCCAACCATGCATGCATAGTTTGGGTGATCTACAAACTTCTCTTTTTATGGAGGTTTGAATGAAAACAAGGGTCTGAAATTTTGCTGGCATATCAAAGTGGACCCCGCAATTTAAATTAGAGCCATGGGCCCTTTGATTTTTATGCATGGGCCAAAATATGGACAGCATATGCTGCTGTCCAGATTTCAATCCAGTTAGAATAGGTGTTTTGGGTTAATGATTAGACCCATTTTCAGATTATTTTTTTTCTCCAAATTTCTTTAGGAGATTTGTAGTGTATGGACCCCACTTTGATGTGGGATGGGGCCCACACACTACCTCCCATGATTGAGGCCCATGGGTTGGGCCAAAAATGGCTAACTGTCCAGAATTTTTTGGACAGTTCAGCAATGTAGTATAGCAGAAATCATCTTGTTCACCTAAATTTTTGGAAGAAATTGGCCACTCCAGTGGACCACATTTGTTGACCAGATATAAGACCACCTTTCCCCCAAATTTCCAAGGGTTTGGGTGGGTCCAGGTCCACTCCATGTGGTCCCAAACATAGGGACAACTAAAATTCCAACAACATTTCACTCTGGATAGATTGTAATTCTGAATTTAATTAAAATATTTATGAGTATCCAAAAATTCTTAAAATTTACAGAGAGGTGTCCCACCCATAGTAGGACCCACCTACCAATTTTTGGGGCCAATGGACCCCTGTGTACACCATGGAAAGGGCTGGACCGGCCCACTAGGCTAGGACGCCTAGAATTTCTGGATAAATTGTAATCCTGAATTAAATTAAAATATTTTTGAGGGTCCAAAAATCATGAAATTTTTTTAAGGTGTGGCCCACCCATGGGACTACCCTGTGAATTTTCAAGGCCAACGGGTCCCTGTATCGACCGTGGTGCAACCTGGAGTGGCCCACCAGGCTAGGACGCTAAGGCTGGGGAGTCCATCCTTAGCTGGCCGTCCAGGCCACTTTGTGGGCCCACCTTAATGTATTTTATATCCCACCATTCATCCTCATGAGGTCCATAGGGGTAGTGATCATCCTCCCTCTATAGTTTTCCATTTTTTGGGCCCATTGGATGAGTTTTAGAGCAAAATACCTAGGCCCACAAGGTTGTCTACACATGGGATGCCCAACCCTTTGGGCTGCTGCTAGACGTCCAGTCCAGCAGCATGGCCCATCTAATTTATGTGTTTCATCTACTCCCTTCATCTGGTGGACCCCCCTGTGATATGTATGAGTCACCAAGAACTAAAATAAACATATAATTTAATTAATTTTTAAATTTTCAGCAATGCCAGACCGTGGGCGGGCTGAAATTTCAGTAATAGGCCTAAGGTTTCTGCCCATAAATTGATGTTTTGGGGCAGCATGGTCCACTAAATTTGGGGATATTGCTACACATATCTTGCCCTATTATTAATTAGATTTTGAGCTTAATTAGTGCATACTTAAGGCCCACTTCAATTGGGGTTTTATTGGAATAATATTCATATTTGCATGTTGGATTTCCTAGGCTCATTGACTTAGAATTTTCTTAATGGACCCCTGCTCTTTGGGCTTATAAATAGTACACTATTGTGATGGGTTTTATGGGCCAAATACTCAAGTAGTTGGGCCCTTGCTTGCCCATTTAAAATAAATTCATGCTTGGGTCGAGATGTGAGGCCCAACTTGTTTTAAATGTAAAGATTACCCATATATTTAAAATAATGGGCTGCCCATTAGGCCCACCACAATGAGTGGACTCATGACCATTATGGTTGGGCCCAAACCTTGTTTAAGGACCCACCTTGATACCTAAGTATTAGGCTTAATGTATGGCCCACTGGGCCATGGAATGCTTGGGCCTTGGACTTTACTTTATATGCGTAGCAAGCTACCTTTTGGGACCCAGTTGAGGTTGAATGTCCTCCTTGGTGACCCTAAGGTAGGCCCATTGGGTTCCTATAGGTGGTTAAAGGCCCACCTTGGACCTTATTAGGACCGTTTCCTCCTTAAGGCTTTACGAGTCTCTTAGCCTGTGGGCCATCCCAAAGTATTGGGCCTCCACTAGAGGACTTCACTTCTCCTTAGAGTACCTGTCTAGGTATCTAGACCTTGTCCCTCCTTGAGAAGGAGGAATATCTTCTATAGGTAGTGCACTTACTTCATTGTGACCCATATGCATCATCTGTGTAAATTGATTGCATTGTATGGTGGTCATAAAGGGATGAAGTTTCTCCCCTTGTGCACATCGAGTGCTTGAAGCTAGTGCATGATCTGTATGTGTGACTCATGCATTAGCATCACATTTCATAATGATACTGCCCTTGCTTTATTAAGGCCTTGCCTCCACAGGGATATTCGTGGATGGCCATATGTGTGGACACCGAAAATATTACTTGAGCATACCGGGTGCATAGGATGCACATGGGTGAAATTTTCAAAACTTCCATGGTACCAAGGATTTATCCCAACACCGTGACCGAGTAAAAGCTATGAGCGCACGAGGGCCTTATACCGTTAGGCCACGACTCCCACTCTCATGTAGTCAATTGGGTAGGGGTGTGGCATTACACACCTGATGTAAGGATGCATTACTAAGCTGAGTCTGACCAGCTCGTAAATGAGTCCACTACCTTCAGGCCTTACTGGTGATTGGCTGTTCAGCGGCAGGTAGTGAGGTCTCTTACGCTCGTTTGATTGTGCGGGTCTGTAGAGTGGCAGTCATCCAGCTATGTACTGGACCCCGGTAATTTCCTTATGATTAGAAAATGTACTTGATATGTGGATTCAGTTATGAACACTAGCATCACTTAGCATTGCATTCGCATTGGTTGTATAAGCTCCCTTCATGCATTGCCTTGGTAAGGCGCCCAGTACTCATTGCATCGTATTCATGATAAGCCTCGGTAAGGTTAGTGATATTGTCATTAATCATGTTTCCCTTTTTGTACCTCCTGTTATTCTTCTACGTACCATTATCACACAGTTCCACCACCCTCTAAGCTTCTATAAGTTTATGCACGATTGATGCGTGCAGGAGATCCTAGGTAGGCGTCGTAGCGGCAGAGCTTGGATTAGAGTTGAGCTTGAGGACCCTGGTGTTGCAGACTTTCTCTCTCTTTCTTCTATTATCTTATGTATGTCCTTTTGGACCTTATGAAAACTTGCAAAAGTTCAAATTCTTAGTGGATTTTGTGATGTGTGCCTTTGTTATTCTCAGATATACTTGTTGTGATCTTGGGTATGCTTGTATTGGAAATGATTATACTATTATGGAAATCCTCCTTGTAGGATCCCAGGATCGGAACCTGCCTCAGGAGCCGAGAATGGGGTACTATGGAGGCTGATGTGGCCAGAACCGACTATCGGGTTCCTTGTGAGTTCGGTTACCAAGTCAGGGGCGTGACACAGGTGGAGCACCCTTGCAAAACCATTTTAGATCTCCTAAGGCAGGGCACCGTGCATCCAACATTTTAGGGATCTGAGCAAAGCACCCATGTACCATTTTAAGGAAAACCTAAGGTAGTGTACCCGTGTACCATTTTAGGAAAAATCTAGGGCAGTGCACCTGTGTACCATTTTAGAAAAAACCCAAGGTAGTGCACCCATGAAAACATTTTAGGGAGTTCAGGTAGAGCACCCGTGTACCATTTTAGGGGGGAAACCCAGGGTAGTTCGCACATGCTTTGTAAATTCAACTCGCATATAATATTATAATGTTATTTCAACAATCACATTAAATATCTTAAATTATACACACTAGACAAGTAAATAAAAAGAAAAATAAGATCTAATTTACATACAATTAAAAAGAACAATCACAATCTAATACAAACGTCAACAACTTGAAGTGTCTAATGGATTCCAGACTACTGTATTTACTATATGTACAAAACTAAGCATAACCTATATGTGAACATGAAATTCACAAAACATAAGAGGATCAACCACCTGATCTGACATGAATGATCGGATGAGATATTGGCCTAATGTGGACTAATTTAGGATTTACCCATCTTCGACTCATTTGATCTCAAAGAAAACTACGTGTCTTGGTTAAATCCTCGACTTCAGCAATGTTTGGTTCTCTGGAATTACATACATGGTGAACTCTTAAGGTTCTCAACGTCAAAGATCAAGTTTTGAAGGAAAAATAGTGTATTGACTTAGTGAATCATAGTACAAAATGGTGCTAGGGTTTGCATGAATTGATTGATGGAGAAGGCTTACCCCTGGAATTGTGAGATTCGAATATGATCTCACTTCGAAATCAACCTGAACACAACCAGTTAGTAGGTTGACTCTCTGAGTTGACTAAATAACAATTTTCACATTCTCCTATTTTCTTTCCTTTGTTCTACTTCCTTGTCCTCTTGTTTCTCTTGAACTTTCTTCTTTCGGGACTACCTTCTCGCATTGGGTCTAGCCCTTTTGCCTTGAGCATGCCCTTGTCGCTTTAAAAACATGCCTACCTAGATGGGATTAGTCATTTTTCTTCCCTTATGAATTTGTAGGGTTTCCCCATCAATTATGGATCTCTTAAATAATAAACTTGACAATTTATTTCTTGTTTGCAATAATTAAGGATACCTTGTTATGTATACCTTTGCCTCTCACAATTGTGATGTCGTATACTTCCTTGACATTATTCTCTCTCTCTCTCTCTCTCTCTCTCTACACACACACACACACACACCATGTGTCATTCTTAAATTATGATCATATTACCTCATTAGTTCCCTATATTACACGTTGATTATTATGTCTACATGTATCATGAATGTGATTGCATAAATTTGTATGCTTAGGTTGCTTGACTTGCATTGAAAAGATGGAGTGCTTTATGGTTGCATTGGGTGTCCTATCATAGAACAAATTGAAATCATATTGGATGATTTATAAGCGATATTGAGCAGGCTAGGGTTCCATTGACCTTTATGGCAAGGATGGTGATTTGTGGCTGATATTGAGCGGGGTTTCCCTTTGCCTCTATGGAAAAGATGATGAATTGTGGACGATATTGAGCGAGAGCTTCCTTTGCTTTTATTGCAAAGATGATGAATTATGAGCAATATTGAGCAAGGGTTCCCTTAGCCTTTATGGCAAGGATGATGAATTATGGGCAATATTGAGTAAGGTTTCCCTTGGCCTTTATGGCCAGGATGATGAATTGTGGGTGATATTGAGCGGGGATTCCCTTGGCCTTCATGGTAAGGATGATTGATTTGTGGGCGATATCAAGCCGGGGTTCCCTGGGATATCATATCTAGGATGACTTGCATTACTCATGCATCATATTATCATAATCATGTTGCGAAATCATGTATCATGGCATTACGTCTATATGTTTTACATGTCTCTATCATGTCTATTTTTAACATCCTTAAGAGTTATATTGAGTTGTGTTTCGATTGTGTATATTTTATCTCGATAATTTATCATAATATCATTCTTTTCCTTTTTATTCTTGAGTTTGTATCAAACTTGTGGTTGAAATGATCTCACTAGACTTCTAGCTTACCAAATCATCAACTTGTCGGTTTTCTAGATGGACTAGGAAAGGAAAAGTACCTGGATGACTATTTTCTTTAGAAGTTTATTTATCGATGTTTCTTTTATTTTAAAGGCATTGCAATATATTCTTAGTAGAAGAAGGTTGGAATGAGAACTAGAAGTAGTGAATGATAGGATTTAGTTTTATGGATTTAAAATTTAAAGTTTAAATTTGAATTATTATGGTTTAGACATCCTAATTATGGTTTGGTTTGGGTGAATAATAAATTGAATGTCATGTGGATATATGAATGTATGAAACTTAGTTCACACCCTAAAACTTGAGATTAGGGTCGCCATACTTGGATTCCAATTTTCGAGGCATCATAGATAATTTTTGAGATATTACACAAAATTAGGGAGTTCTCTAATTGGTCATTCGAAGATGAGCACTGGAGTGTAGATAGTCTTTGGATGTGGAAGGGTTTAACGGCTAAGATTGGCAAAAATTATTTCTTGAGGATCGTCGTGGAAAGAAAGTGGAAACGTCGAGCTTTTCGGCCTCAAGAGGCGTTGTAATAGTGTGCTGAAATGGGGTGAGGAACCTTTCACTATAACGGAATGCTAGGTCGGGTCCACTACAATGTTGGAGAGAAATCTCATCCGTTTATCAGGTTTGATGGGTTGAGAGAAGGCATGGGTTGAAAGATGAAGTAAATATAACGCTCAATTGGGTTGTACAACAGAAAACAATGAGGAATGGTGTCAGCCATTTGAAAACTTGTTGGGCCACTGACAATCAATTTAGATCATTAAGGTGGGTCCCAGATGATGGAAGATAGAAGAAAGCATGAGGGAGAAGAGGGGTTGGTTTCCTAGTTTCACAAAGATGTGTGCCTCATGGGCAACACAAGTTAATTTATTTATTTTTAAATAGTTAGGACAGTGGGCCCCACAAGATGTTTAGATTCATGAGGTTGTTTTAAGGATGGGCACAAAATTGAAGTCAGTCTAAAGCTTAGGTGGGCCATAAATGATTCAATGGATGATAAATGCAATCTTGTGATGATGAAGTGCCTCATTGAGAGATGGACAGTAGATTAGTTAAGTCTAACCTAAAAGTGTATTATGAACGGTTTAGATTTAAAGATGAGTACATACTAAAGTAGATGAGATAATCTGGAAGTTGGGTTACCATGATCGAGCAGTCTGAATTGAAATGACTAGTCGAATGTCTAAGTCTTGTGATGAATGCATATGGGATTCTCAATGATTGGTTAGATGAATAAACAAGTATGCGATGATATATTGGTCTCGAAAGTTTTGATAAGGGGAATGTGAGTCTAAGTGTGTGTATGTGAGTGCAAGTCCTAGTGATGTCACATATGTGCAAAATTTTTTAGGGTATTACATTCTACCCTCTTTAACAAAAAATTCAAACCTGAAATTTACTACACATTCGACTACTCTCGAATTGGGTGGTGAGTGTATGAAGGTGTGACATTACATTGGTGTTTTCTCTGGTTGCAACTCCTCTTCAAGTAGCAGTTTGTGTTTCCAAGTGTTGAGGCTTGCTCCTATGCTAGTGATGCGATGATGTATTTTCGAGTTGACAGACGCAATGACTATCTATCCTGGTTTAGGTTGTTGTTGCTACGATTGAGTATGTTACAATCTTGGTTGTTGCGAATGTTATGGAGGGTGTCGATTGTCATGCCCCAAACTCGAAAACCGAGCTCACAAAATTCTCAATCACCGAATCCGGCGCTGACAGCCTCCGTAGTACCCCATTCTCAGCTCCTGGCACCCATATACCAGGTTCTAATCCTAGGATCCTACAAGGAGGATTTTCAACATGAATTTATTCCATAATAAGCATAACCATAAGCATAACCAACGAACAATAACAAGAACATCATCACAAAATCCACTATGATAAAAAAAAAACTTTAAGGTATAATGCATATGGGAAATACAATGATAATATTGGAACTCCACAAGCTCAGCTGCATGCTCCTGCTCCTTCTCAACTCTATCCTAGCGTCACCTGCACGTAATGATCATGCATATGCTGATAGAAAGCTTAGAGGGTGGTGTAAGTGTGTGCGCAAGGTAGAAATGCAACTATGCAATATCAGAGTAACGCGGAAATGCTGGTAAGTCCATGAATACTATTAGCCGTACTAAGGCTATGCGATAGAAGGCATGAATGCTATCGGCCATACCAAGGTCATGCGATTCAAGGCATGAATGTTATTAGCTATACCAAGGCCATGTGATGAAAAGCCTATATGGTCAATGCCATATGCGAGATACAACTTAAGCATACCAATCCTCATCTGAATCCACATATCAATACAGTTCATCTCTGAAATATCACCGGGGTCTAGTACACTATACACCAGATTGTCGCCCCACACTGGACGCACAACCATGCAAGCGGAAGAGACCTCACTATCTGCCTGACCAATAATCTGCCAATATCTATTCGGCACGTCGATAGCGGACCCATTTACGAGCTGGTCATACTCAACCTAATAATAACCCCCTTCTCTCCGGGTGGGTAAGGTCACACCCCCTTTCAACCTACCATGACACATTAGGAGACGCAACCTCCTGGTATTCAGCCTTCATGCACTCATACATCCACTCGGTCTAAACATTGGAGCATCCTCCATGGTACCATAAGAATTTGGGGACTTTCACCCTAGGACATCTATGATGCCCCCGTGCTTTAACAAGTATTTCCGGTGTCCAATCCTGCCATCCACGCTATACCTGCGGAGGCTACAACTCTGATGTCACTAGGGCATACAGTAATCATAACACACAATGGAAGGTGCATGAATCATACAATCCAGTCATGCATCAATCCTGCGCATACTATGCGCACATGTGTGACAACTCCACCTATCAGGGAGTCCCATAAACAACCTGCCCAATGGCATAATGGTATGATCAGTCACTCCTCGTAACAAGTATACATATGATGCGTATGAGCATGTATCATGATGCTATGCTATCACATACTATAGTCGCCATCAATAATCAGCCTATACACAAGGCGAGGTCCATAGAAGGCTAGCAGATCTAAACCATAATATAAATATCGATCCTCAACTGTGGATATACTAAATTTGACATCGTAGATCCTACCATTTACAGTAATGATATACTCTCCTCATATCAAGGTTGGACCTAAGTGGCCTACCTATATTCCTAAGGATCCGGAACGGGCTTCCTTCTCCATACTATCATATAGCCTGCTAAATTCCCTAGGGGGTCCAAATGAGTCCTAGATGGACTCCAAGATTAAAATAATCCTACTAGCAACCAATAAGGGCTTAACATTTTGGGTTAGCCCAATATGAATAGATGGATCATGCAAATATCAATGGGGCCCAATGATTTGGGTTAACCCACTTAAAGAAGGATGAGAATGGGCCTAACAATGGGCCTAAGGGAAGGTCACAATGTGGACATTTAACCATCATTACCCATACAATATGGACATTTAACCAACATTGCTCCCAAAGAGTGGCCCACATAGAGCCAAACATATAGTGGGGCCCATGGCCTCACACAAGGGCCTCATATACATCACAATGGGTCTCACACAAGGGCCTAATATACTTCACAATGGGCCTCACACAAGGGCCTAATATACATCACAATGGACCTCACTCAAGGATGTAATATACATCACAATGAGCCTCACACAAGGACCCAATATACATCACAATGGGCCTCTTATAAGGGCCTAATATACATCACAATGAGCCTCACTTAAGGGCCTAATATACATCATAATGGGCCTCACACAAGGGCCTAATGAAACAGCCCATAGCTCTCATAATGTTGGAAAATAAATGGGCTTCACTCATATTATCTCATACATCAATATTGGGCCTCTTGGGTCAGTCCATAGCCCACATACATCAAGGTGGGCCACATGGGGCAACCCAAAGTCCAGAAAAATGTTGAGGTAGACTATGTGTAGCACATCTAACATGGTGGGCCTCTTTAGGAAGCCCATAGGCTCCAAAAATATAGCTAGGCCAAGTGTACAATATACTCAACATAGTGGTTTACAAATCAGCCCATATAGTCCACCATAATGGATGGATAGCACCTCACTATAGGAATTCTAAGGATGGATATTCAGCCCATCTGGAACATTAAACATCTAAAAAATATGGGTAATCTGGCCCATATACAATTAGATGAAAGGTGGGCTTAACAAGGCATCAAAGGGGCCCAAATTTTATTTAACACGGTGGTGTATATCATACAAGGAGGTGGGTCCACTGCTGGACTTTTGGGTCAGCAGTAGTCTAGTCAATCTGGGCGTTCAAGGGCTGGACAGCTAAGGATAAAACATGCATCAAATGGGTACCACGTCCAGGGGTTAGACAGCGTGGATATAGCACATACAACATGGTGGGCCCATGCATCACCGTCCAAGGAGGGATGGTGTGAATATATGACACATACATTGAGGTGGGTCCCACCGTCCAGAGGTTGGACAGCGTGGATAAGACCCATACATTATGGTTGGCCCCACACAGCACTGTCCAGAGATGGACGGTGTGAATATAGAATACATACATCAAGGTGGGCCCCACCCCCACACGTGCAACACGTGTGGGGTGGGTCCCACGTCCAACCAAGTGGACGGACGGCTAGGATATAAAACATATATATCACATGGGTCCCACCGTCCAGCAGTGGACGGTGGACAACATGGATGAAACACATACGTTAGAAGTGAGTCCACACATGTGGGACCCACCAGCTTTGAATAAAGCTGATATTTATGTTTTCTCTCCACCTGGGCTTGTCTAGACGGGCAAGCAGTGGGCCTACCACTAGACGGACAACAAGGTGGGCCCCATCATGTGGACGACATGGATATAGAATACACACATCACGTGGGGTCCATATACATCATCCCAACACATAAATTTCAGGTAAAATCAAAGCAAAACCCCTCTACAAACATCAAATAGGCCTGGAGAAAAATATGGACAGCAACATGTTGCTGTTCAATTCCAGGCCAAAAGCTTACTGGAAAAGTAAGTAAATAACACCATGTACGTCAAGATTGGACCACCTAGATGGGCCCCACACACTCAGACCAAGGTCCACATGCATCTAACCTTTGCATGCAAGACAGGGCAACAAAGTGGGCCCACTACGTCCAGGAAATTGAACAGCAGGGGTGTCCCACCCTGTTGGACGGTCTGGATGTGCTGAGCACATCAGATGTGCCATGATCATCAGGAAAAATAGGAGATATAGGGAGAGAGAGAGAGAGAGAGAGAGAGAGAGAGAGAGAGAGAATCGGCTAATAGAGGAGGGACTCCGCCACTATGAGTCCCTCACATGATCGACACCATACAATCACATATGGGTCCCATGCATGTATGGGCCCAACATAATATAAAAAAATCTGAGGTGGGGATACCATCCCCATTGTTGAGGGTCAAATATTGCATATTAGACCCCATTTATTACTTGGTTTTATGAACATGATAATGCTTAATGTCCTATTTTACTCATGTTTGTGTTGCAATGTGAATTTAAGAGCTTAGATTGAAAAGAATGCTAAAAGCATGGATTTAATGCTCAAGAATCATCAAGCCAAAGATTAGATCTTAGAATACTAAGAATAAAGAATTCACATGCGAAAGATCTAAGAAAACCAAGTCAATAATGAAGAAAATCGAAGTTTTAAAGTGAATTTGCGTAATCCTCGACTAGTCCTGCCTCTTGCTCGACTAGTCCTGGCCCTGCTCGACCAGTCGAGGATTCCTCGACTCGAACTCCAGCGGCAAAATCATCTAAAATCAGGTCATCCTCGACCCGTCGAAGGAAAACCTCGACCAGTCAATGGATGTCCTCGACCAGTCCTGGGTTACGTAGACAGCACACAAAGTGCGGAAATTTAAAGCGATTTCTGGAATTTTCCAACTCGGTGCAAAAGTTTGAGTTGCAAAACTATGAATAGGGGTCCCTACGATGTTCTTAAGCATCTTCTAGGGTTTGAGGAGTGGAGCAAAAGCATGGAGGAGTCGTCGCCAAGAGTTTTTCTTCCCTTTCCTTAGCAGTTTTTATGCTTTTTTTAAGAGTTCTTAGTTCAATCATGTCTATGGTTGGCTAAACCTCTTAGCTAGGGCTAAGAGGTGAAGTTTGCAGTGTGATTGAGATGTTTTCTTTGTTTTGATTCATTTTTTATTGAACTCTCTTGGATTCTAGTTTGATTATGAAGGAATATTTTTAGTTTTTAATGGTTTGTTATGACAAATTATAATAGATCTGCGATAGCTTGAGATATCTTCTTTTCTTAAATTGAGATTGTGAAATTAGGAGATTTTGTTATTCACCATCGTCCCTTGGGCATGGTAGGATGATGGAATCCCTCCTAACCTTCATAATTCTCTTATGATTGGTTGTGTGATTGGTACATCATGTTGTTTGGCTTGTCTCCTGGGCATGGTTAGGTGATGGAATCACTTCCAAATCCTCACAATTCTCATCCATTGATGATTAGATCCATGGCAAGTTCAAAGATCTGACAAATTTCTTCGTCCTTAAATCAAGCAAGGTAGCATCCTTAGAATCTACAAGTGGATCCTTGGAAACCCTAGTTTCCCACCTTTGAATTTCTTAAGTTTTTCATTATATCTCTCACAATTACTCTCTATACTTCCATATATAGGTTTACATCTTCTTCTAGTTCTAGTTCTAGTTACTTTCAGAAGACACACAAGTTCAGTCCCTATGGATTCAACCTTGGTCTTACCGAGATTATTACTACATTACGACCCTACACTTGGGGTTATGAACAAGTTTTTAGCGCCGTTGCCGAGGATTGATGGTTGCGTTTTTCTGAGATTAACTAGTTGTATAATTATGTTAAGATTAGGGTTTGTTTATTTTCTATTTTTAGGTTAGGTTTTTTCATTTTTTTTAAGAAACTACTTCCTAATTTTAGGTTTAAAAACTTTCTAATTCTAGGATTGTTTTTTTTTTTAAGATACTAACTCTGTTTTTAGAAACTTTCTAATTTTAGAATTTCTGTTTTTAGAAACTGACTTGTTTTGTTTTATTTTGTAGTATCTTAATTAAGGAACTTCTGATTTGGTAACTTCTTTCTAATTCCCTCTCTTTCTATTTATAGATTTCTATTTCCTTCTTCTTTCCCTTTTAGGTTTAAATTAGAATATGAAATTGAGGGTTGAGAGTGTTTCATGCCCAAGTGGGTCCGTGATAACACTCAACGTCTTTTAAGTGAAGGAGGATTGGTTGAGGGGTTATCTATCCATCATAGGATTAGACACCACTCGAGATCCTCAGAGTTAATTGAGGTTATGGCTGTCAATCAACCGGGAAGACAACCTCAACCTAGGGTTGAGGAAGTCCAGGATGAGAATGAGGTGCATCAAGCACCCCCACCTCGTACTTTACGAGCTTATTTACAACTGGTAGGGGTGAGCATACCTTCATTCATGGTTTTTCCAGAGAATGCAGGACATATGAATATCAAGTCGGGAGTGATCCAACTCCTTCCAAAATTCCATGGACTTGAATCTGAAAATCCATATCTACACTTAAAAGAGTTTGATGAGATAATAGCCACTTTATACTTTCCTAATGTGTCTGAGGACATGATCAGATTGAAACTCTTTCCCTTCTCCTTAAAAGAAAAGGCTAAGACATGGTTGCACTCACTACGTCCACGATCGATTGGTAGATGGAATAACATGACAAGGGAGTTCATCAAGAAATTTTTCCCATACCATAAAACGAACACCCTCAGAAAGTCAATCTGAACTTCGCCCAAAAGGAAGATGAAATATTCTTCCAATGTTCGGAGCAGTTCAGGGATTTTGCCAGTTCATGCCCACAACACAGTTTTGAAATGTAGTGCATCACAAATTTCTTTTACGATGGACTAACATCTTTCATGCGCCAATTGGTCGAGACGATGTGAAATGGGAAATTCATGAACAAAGATGTCGATGATGTGTGGGACTATCTAGACAGACTTGCTAAAAACGCACAATCATGGGACATCTCCCCCAAACCCACCATTTCTAAGCCTACTCAATCAAAGGAAAGGAGAGGAATGTATATTTTAAAGGAGGAAGATTATATAAATGCTAAAGTGGCTAGTCTCCCAAGGAAACTACTCGAGGACATGGAACTTAAGATGGATAAGGCTAAGGAAGTTATTTGCGGTATTTGTGCTTATAACATACATACAACCAAAATTTTCCAACAATACCTGCTTTTCAAGAAATCCTGAATGAGCAATCAAATGCCATGAACAACTACCAAAGACATTTTAGTGGATCCACCTCAAATACATATAACTCCAGCTGGAGGAATGGACAAACTGCTACTCCTCAAGGTTTCTTCAATCAAATTCCAAACCAAGGAAGACCTCAAGAGGATCCGGTCTAGAAACATATTTAAAACCAAGAGATTATCACTCAGGGTATATTGCAAACCCTTCAAGACCTTTCAAAGGCCATACAAGGGCGTGAGACAAAAAATTCAATAGGGGAAAAAGGGATTCTTCCAGCCCAACCTTTCCCCAATCCTAAACAGCAATACGAAATAAGTGATCTAAGCTCTTCAAATCAAATGGAGTAAGGTAAGTCTATCACCACTCTTAGGAGTGGGAAGATAATTGACAAATATATTCCGGTAAGGGCTGAAAAGCTCAAGGACCTGGAAGAGGACAATGATGATAGACTTAGTACTGCTCCATAAGAATTGGAACCAGAACTTCAAGGCAAGCCGATTGCCCCATTCCCCCAATAGTTGGTTGCACCAAAACCTCTCTTTAACTCTCAGGACATTCTACAGGTGTTAAAACAAGTGAAGGTCAATATTCCTTTACTGGATGCGGTTAAACAAATACCTTCATATGCCAAATTTCTGAAAGAATTGTGTACGACCAAAAGATGGCAAAATATTCAAAAGAAAATCCTCTTAATTGAAAAGGTGAGTGTCTTCCTAAAGCAAGATATGCCACAGAAATACAAAGATCCCGGTAGCCCAACCATCGCTTGTGTAATTGGGAATTACCGGATTAAGCACGCACTTCTTGACTTAGGAGCGAGTGTAAATCTGATTCCTTATTCAGTCTATGAACAACCAGGTTTGGGTGAATTGAAATCCACCCGAACTACATTACAACTTGCTGACCACTCAGTTCATGTATGTTAGTCTAGGTTGACAGATTTTATTACTTGGCAGATTTTATCGTCCTGGATACTCAACCCATCATGGACATGAGCACTCAAATTTCCGTCATTCTTGGTTGCCCATTCCTTGCCACTTCAAACATAATCATTAATTGTAAGAATGGAGTCATGAGTATGTCTTTCGAGAATATGACATTGGAGTTGAATATATTTTTCAACACAGGCAAACAATTATAGGATGAAGACGATTTCCACGATATTAACCTGATTGATTCTTTCGTGGAAGATAGAGCAATTCTGACCTTATCCTCTAACCCTCTAGAGATGTGCTTGGCCCACTCCCATGATTTAGATGATGATATGATTAGGGAGACATGTGTCATACTTGATGGTGTGCCGGTACTTGAAGTTAACTGGTGGAAGTCACATTTGAAAAATTTCTCCAAACTGATGTAGTGCCTCTACTATCTAGCTTCAAGACACCAAAGCTTGACCTAAAACCTTTGCCCACTGATCTTGAACAGGTTTACTTAGGTCAAGAAGAGACATACCCAGTGGTGATTTCATCCCACCTTGAGAAAAAATAAGAGAGTATGCTCATTTCTACTCTCGAAAAAGATAAAGGAGTTATTGGGCATATCATCACAGATCTCGATGTGGTGAATGAACTCCTTTCAACTAAATGTTTTGACTCTTTAAAAGATTGCCCGGTGCACTTTATAGATATAAACATTCCCATGATACAAGACATAATGGATGCCTGGCAAGGCAATACCTCGATAGTTGTTACTGATCGAGAGAACCCTTATTCTAAAGAACCTCCTCTCCCAGATCCTAAGTGTTTACCATTAAAGGAGGAGGAGCTGAAAATTGAACCAAAGACTAAAACTTTAGAGTGTGTTGAGACTACACCACCTACTAAGAATTTTTCTAAATTTCATCTACTTGTAGTCTCTAATTCATCATGGTGTACTAACTTGGAAACTTTTTCTGCCATAGGTAAATCGTATATACTTTGGACACTTCAGTAGATTAAAAGGAAACTTTATGCTAAGGTCCATCAATTTCTCTAGACATTCATACTCCAGGACATCCAAGCCTATTGTAAAAGGGCTTGTGGATGATCTTATTGAGAAACCTTCTAAGAAATTTATTAAGATACTGGCCGGAGGAAGAACCTGGATGCAATATTGAGTAGATTTCCCGTGCTTTCACAGTTGAGGATTAGAATTTACTGTTTTCAAAGAATTTAGGACTAGGATAGTTTGCTTCCGTTGTTTTAGGATAGTTTGATTTCCGTTTGTTTAGGATAGTTTGCTTTTCGGTCATTTAATTCTTGTGCTAACCCACCTTCACACGGAGATCCTTTGGAAAAAGCCTCAAAATTCCTTCGTCGGGTACTATCTTTCCATCACTTCTTCTTCCATTACATTGTCTCTTTTGTAAATCATGCTTATTTCTTTTACATTGAGGACAATGTAGAATTTAGGTTGTGGATGGGAGATTAGGTAAATTAATCAGTGTTTCTGTAGGTTTTAAGCAAAATTTACAAAATTTTTGAAAAATTTTCAATGTTTATTTGTTTGGAAAGCGATACGTTGTGCATTTAAGACTATTTTAATTATGATGATATGATAAAAATAGAATTTTAAATTGTTGGAGTTTGATCAACTAAGTAGCATATCAGTTCTGGTTCTTACATTCAATTGATTAAGAGGAAGTTTGATCACAAGACACATTCAAATTTTTTCTGTGAATAGTACTAGATTTTCTGATTGTTAATAAAATAGGAGATCGACAAAAAGGGTCATGTATGTTGAAAAGATTGAAAAAGGCTGAAAAAGAATTAAAAAAAAATTGAAAGAAAAGAGAAAAGATGAAAAGACTGAATGAATACAAATGACTGTTGATATAAAATCAAAAACTGGAAAAAGAAGGAAAATGGGATAAGTTCGGAATCAGTACTTAAGTTTTCAACCAATCTTGATGTGATGAGCATGGCTAACATTATGAAAAGATAGTATTTTCACTGAGAACGTTGAAAAAATTGATATGCGAATTATGCTCTGACTTAATGGATAATGAACTTATTTGATTAATTACTTATGTGATTCGACTCTAGGTTTTCAAAATCTCACTTTCTCATCATTGAGTCTACTCATTCATACTTGATTACACAAAAGATTATTTTCTAAAAAAGGTTTGAACATTGCACATTAAAGTTCATTTTTCGCATACTTTGCTCGGGACTAGCAAAATGCTGACTGAGGATTATGTTGAGGGTGAAATATTGTATATTAGACCCCATTTATTACTTGGTTTTATAAACATGATAATGTTTAATGTCCTATTTTACTCATGTTTGTGTTGCAGGGTGAATTTAAGAGCTTAAATTGAAATGAATGCTAAAGGCATGGATTTAACACTCAAGAATCACCAAGCCTAAGATTGGATCTTAGAAGACTAAGAATGAAGAATTCACATGCCAAAGATCTAAGAAAACTAAGTCAAGAATGAAGAGAATCGAAGTTTTGAAGTGAATTTACATAATCCTCGACTAGTCCTGCCTCCTCCTCGACTAGTCCTGGCACTGCTCGACCCATCAAGGATTCCTCGACTTGAACTCCAGCGGCAAAATCATCTAAAATCATGTCATCCTTGACACGTTGAAGGAAACCCTCAACCAGTCGAGGGATGTCCTCAACCAGTCCTGGGTTACATAGACAGCACATAAAGTGCGGAAATTTAAAGCGGCTTCTAGAATTTTCCAACTCGGTGTGAAAGTTTGAGTTACAAAACTATAAATAGGGGTCCCTAGGATGTTCCTAGGCATCTTCTAGGGTTTGAGGAGTGGAGAAAAAGCATAGAGAAGCCATCACCAAGAGTTTTTCTTCCCTTTCCTTAGTAGTTTTTATGCTTTTCTTAAAAGTTCTTAGTTCAATCATGTCTATGGTTGGCTAAACCTCTTAGTTAGGGCTAAGAGGTGAAGTTTGTAATGTGATTGGGATGTTTTCTTTGTTTCGATTCATATTTTATTAAAATCTCTTGGATTCTAGTTTACTTATGAAGGAATATTTTTAGTTTTTAATGGTTTGTTGTGACAAATTACAATAAATCTGCGATAGCTTGAGATATCTTCTTTTCTTAAGTTGAGATTGTGTAATTAGGAGATCCTGTTGTTCACCATCGTCCCTTGGGCATGGTAGGATGATGGAATCCCTCCTAACCTTCACAATTCTCTTATGATTAGTTGTGTGATTGGTGGATCCTGTTGTTTTCCTTATCTCCTGGGCATGGTTAGGTGATCGAATCACTTCCAAATCCTCACAACTCTCACCCATTGATGATTAGATCCATGAGAAGTTCGGAAATCTGACAAATCTCTTCGTCCTTGAATCAAGCAAGGTAGCATAATGAGAACCTACAAGTGGATCCTTAGAAACTCTAATTTCCCACCTTTGAATTTCTTAAGTTTTTCATTATATCTCTCACAATTACTCTCTATACTTTCAGATTTAGGTTTACATCTTTTTCTAGTACTAGTTCTAGTTACTTTCAAAAGACACACAAGTTCAGTCCCTGTGGATTCAACCTTGGTCTTACCGAGATTATTACTACATCACAATCCTACACTTGGGGTTGTGAACACCCACCATGCAAATCAGGGGTCTCGATGACCCTTAAAAGGTATGGATTGAAGTAAAACCATCATGGTGGGGTCCATGGAGAATGGTCCCACCATGGCTCATGCATGCAACAAGATGGGCCAAAGGCCACGTCTAAGGGATCATGGAGGATCTCCACCATGGATTGGTGGGTCCTTCAAGTCCCCATGCAAAGAAAAGAAAGAGATCTAAGGAAGAGAGTAAGATCTAACCCTAGAGGGCACCCACCTTCAAATCTCAAGCTCCTTCTTCCACTAATGAGATCCTAGTGGGCCAAGGAAGATGTTTCAATGGTTGAGATTGTCTTTGGATGATTGGATGAAGGGGTATAGGAGCATGCGAGGGGCTAGATTTTTGGAGAGCTTGGGATGCTCAAGCACTTGCAATAATGGAAGAATGGGAGAATGAAAGAGGGAAAGAGAGAGATGAAGGAGAGAGAGTTAGTGGGGTAGGGGAGTAGGGTAGCTAACCTCTCTCTCCTAGCTAGGCAATGATTTGTTGTAAGAAGGCATGGCTAGGGTCATCATTGCTTTGTAAGAGGCATGAGGCTATGGGGGTAGGATGATGTCATCCTAGGTTAGCTAGGGTGACATCACCCACATGATTGCCTAGGGAAATGGGCATGGACACCATGAGTCCCACAATGTATGATCAATGGTTGGGATAATGTGAGGGCCGGATCTCACTATCTAAACGTCAGATTGATGCACAAGACGTCACTTTGGAACCGCGGCGACGGTGTGGTCGTAATGACATAGGTCTCGAGTTGAGTCGACTTGGATTTACAGGATGTGACTTAGGGTCGCGCGCAAATGTTATTTACGGGTCGCGGGTTGCCAGAATTTGATGGGGTGATTTGCAGGATCCTAAGAAATGAAATAGTCACTAGGACACAGGCCTGACATCGATGACGTTGTGAATGACTCTGAGGTAATTGTCGAGATTGTCGAGATGGTCCTTGACATGGCTTTGATGGTGATGGTCACAACAAATGTTGTTGGTGATGTTGTTGTTGAGATACTTGGTATAGTTGTGGAGAAGCTCAATACTATAGTTGAAACTCTTAATATATATTGAGGTTGCCAGTGTGAGTGACTGGTGTTGTCCTCTATCTCTTTGCTTAATCCATTATGCAATGGTTAGTGCAATCATGTTCTAGATTATCACTTCTTTCTTCGTCTACTTCTGGGTCTTCTCAAAGTATGCATAGACTTTCATCGATATAATTATGGGACTAACTGTTAGAATTCTTTATTCCTTCATGCTATAGGCGGCTTGCATATCTAACCTAAGTCAATTACTCTATTAAGGGTCACTACTACTAATTTTTTTATAATGTGATAGGCCTGAAAAGTTGTAACACACCATACTTTTCAACACTCGGTGTTACCATGGAAATCTAATTAGTATATATGTGTGTGGGAATACACATAACATACTCTATAATCTCTCGCCCGATAATTCACAATCTGCCCTTCTCAACCGTCCGATCTTGGGCTATGATAACCCACAACTTACTCATAAGATTTAAGATCAATTTGCCATTTGATTGATCTTGGATTTCTCAGTGTAAGTTACATTACTAATGATTGTTCAAGCCGGGATCTAAATCAGCCCGTTGAGAATTGTGAGATCACACCTAAACACTTCAAATCGATCAGATTACAAAGATTGTTAGTGCACTGATTTATGCACCTTATTTGTCAATCACATGAGTGCTTGTGTCATGTAGTTGGTTAAGCCTTTGGAATCTGAAGACCGAAGATAGAAGTGAAGGTGGAGCATCGAGGAGCAAAGAACTGGTAAAATGCGGTTCCTTGGTGATCCTAACCGTTGACTCAAAATAACCTAAACCTCTAAATGATCTTAAACCCAATAAGTAAAACATTTATTAATCATCCCTTGAGCCATATAAGCCTAAATTCACCATCCTTAGATTGACTTTAAAGGTCCCATGTTGCTAAGAAAACTACACAATTTCAGCAAATTTCTGTCCCACTGAACCCACCTTTGGTCCAAATAAAAATGGCTAAAACAGGACATCATGCGTAGGCAGAATATCGTATAATTCGGCTATAACCGAGTGCCACCTTCGGTCTCACTGAAGACCATTTTCAGTGTAACCGAAGACCATCTTTAGTGTGACCGAAAGTGCCCAAATCTGTCTAATGGCCTTCCTGTCTAATTCGGTTCGACCGAACTTCAATTCGGTGTGACCGAACCTCCACTCGGTGCACCAAAGAATAGCCATTATAGATTCATTTGAGCCTTTTTCTTATAAATCTAACAACTAGATCTTTGTGGAGATGATGGATTTTGGCATTTTAGAGCTCGTAGGCTCTATCCTAATGAGATTCATGCTCTCTTCTTAGTGATTATTCACTCTAATGAGTATTCCAATCTCCACTATAAGAAGACCATGATCTCAAGCACTTTCCAAAGTTAGGCACCACTTCTCTAGGTAAATTCATGTGTCTATCAACCTCTAAAGTGTCCATCAAGTAGAATCCCCTAGGCTTTACAACTTCCCTTTAGTTGTAAGAGATTTTACCCAACCTCCCATCACCTTTGTCACCTCAAAAGAGCATTACATGCAAGGTGTTTGATCTTAGAGTTGAAGCCTTGGAAAAGCATTAATATCATAATTAGGGGAGAAAAGGGAAGTTGATTGAAACAGGGGAGAACAGCGATCAAGCAACTCGAGAAGGCATTACAAAAGGGGCTCAATTCAACAAGTTATCATGTGTAAGAGTCTGTATACACTCCTTCCTTGTGTAGGATTGAGTGTAAGAGTCGAAATTGCCATAATCGACTAGGTTCTTATATAGGATATTAGCTCTTGTGTATGGCCTAAATCTAAGTTCTTATTTAGGACCTTTGCTCTTGTGTAGGGTCTAAATCAAAGTCCTTATGTAGGCCACCGGGCATGGGTGCGTACGTGTTAGTATTCGTGGGAACCTTCAGTAGGAGTAAACGTAGGTCATTGGATTAGGATCAAGGTAGTTGGTTAGCCTAAGGAAAACCAACTAAAGTCTCCGGAGGGAGCCTCCGATAGCAATGTACGTCAGTAAGTTCTTGAATAAGACTAAGGTTCATGGCAAGCCTATAAAAAACTACAGAAAGTATCTTTCGGAAGCCGATCCTTTTGTATGATTGTAAAGGATAGAAGTGAACCTGATTTAGAACTTCTGATAGTGAAATCCAGTACACTCATGGGTTGAGTACATCCACCGGGAGTGTAGTAGGGAAACTAAACTACTATACATGCTTGTATTTAGGATTGTATTTGAGTACTTATTTAATTACGCTTATATGGTGAATGTTTAATTATATGTATGCATGATTAGATGAATGTTAGAAATTGATAGTTAGCACATCCCCACACACATGTACACTATCATATTTATAAACTTGTTGCTTAATTGACATATCATTTGTAGTCTATGTGATTGGAGCCTCTATTGGCTTAAAGGCCTAAGAGTTAATTATCTTGTTTGACTTAATTTTCATATTAGCTTAAGTAGATAATTGGGTTTAAAAGATAATTTTTTATTTGGTCCTAATCCCCCCTACCCCTCAAGGACATAGCCATTATTCTATAGCCCCACAAAGCTTTCGCAACGCAGCCGTGGTAATTCTATTACACCACGTGTGAATTTTCAAAGATGAACTAATGCCTTGATGTTTGTCCTAAACCTAGGTTATCTATATAATTAGCCTCGAGATTAGCCTGTATATTTGATCATACATCAATCCAACTATTAAAATGATTCATTAAGCCCACAACCTATTTATAACGATCCATCATTTGATTACACAAATCCGACTATCTGATTTCGAAACCAACCATTAGATTTCACCTAGACTAGTTTAGGGACTTTTGGACCATTGATGAACAACGCTGGAGCAATCTAGCCATTAGATTTAGAATCGGCCATTGAATTACTAGATGAATTGTTTGTTTGAGATTTATGACCATCTAATCGATTGAGCAATCATCAAATCCCCTTGTTGTGGGCTAGGGGATGTTTTGACCATAGATCATCGTACGATTTGGATCTAAATAGGGTTTGCATGTACATAGTCCTTACCTTAGTGGTAGACTCTGAGGAGTTTCAACACAAGGTCTTGGGTTCGATACCCATAGGTGGTGAAATCCCACTACGGCGTGCGTGTGTGTGTCAGGTGCATGTGTAAAAATAAAATAAAATAATAATAATAATAAATGTACACAAGCCATCTACGTGTGCACTAATGTGCATGAATCCGCGTGACATTGGATCAGCCTCAAATTTCTTCCTATGAGAGATAGTGAAACACAACCCATTTTTTTGTTAGGCTCATACTTTTCTCAAGTGGTAAAAATAGGCTCGGTGCTAGTCGTGGGTCCATTTTGGGATGATCCAAACCATTCAAACCCGCGCATAAACTGTTTAAATGGAAACTCTTCTCCATTTCTTCCTCCCATAACAATTCGAGGGAGAAGCCTTAGGCAAATCTTTACTGTTCAGTTGAAAGTTTTTGAGCGTTCGGAGCCCGTGTGCATGCGTGCAAAACTGGGAAACAAGATAATTGTCCCGCTAGCTATTACAAACAAAAGTAGAAACTCCTTTCCAGCTCAACCACGATCCAAGTGAGAGCTTCTCCACAAATCACAACCTTTTAAGAAGAGAAATCTCGATTGTCCGTTGATGTTCACACATATTAGAGTTTCATGAAGAAAACTGATGCCAAAAATCTCCTTTCCACTGTCTGTTTCTACAAACTAGACACCAAGATTAAATCCAAACCGTGTATTCTCAATCCAATGGTCTGGGAGGATTAGGTTATGTTACAAGGGAGTAAGGAATCGAAAGAAGCAACTAGAATAGTAGTGCATCCAAGACCCTAGGAGGCTTATCCTAGATGAAGGGTATCGTCACCAAACTAAACGACCGTCCATATGTCAAAGGTGTTGGGATTTAAGCTGCGAAATCACACGGATATGGATCTAGGATAGCAATTCAATAGCGTCAAGCAATCACAAGAGAACACAAAGATTTAACGTGGAAAACCTTCGCGGGAAAAAACCACGGCACAAAGCGACAAAAATCCACTATGAAAATAGAAATTACAAAGAGAGAGGACTTACCCGATTCGAACAACCTCGAATGTCACCCTTGCTACCCCCTTTGATAACCCTAAAACCCTTTTAGAAATCCTTTAGAATACTTTAGAAAGCCTTAGAATCCATTAGAAAGGCCCTAGGGACCCCTATTTATAGTTTAGGAAACTCTACTTATGCATCGACTTTGGAAAAGTCCGAAAACCGCCTCAATTTTACGCAGTCTGCGTAACCTTCGACTAGTAGAGCTAAGGGTTCGACTGGTTGAGCCTGTCCCTCGACTGGTCGAGCGTCCCGAAAATCCTAAATACGTTGTTGCTAGACTTCGAGTTAAACAGGCTTCGACCAGTCGAAGGGACCTTCGACTAGTCGAGCTAGTTCCTCGACTGGTCGAGCAACATGGACAAATTTAAGACATCAGTTATAACAACAAAAGGATGGTGAGGCCAATTGCTGCCACGTGGATCATTGGACCATAGTGATGCATCAGAAGTTTCCACAGATGCCTAGGGGCTGGTTAAGACATAAAAATGGAGGCTACAGAGAGAGAAGGCCGTGGCCAAGGCATTCACAATAGCAAATTACGTTACTAAAAAAAGGTCGTGACTGATTACTAAATGTCTTGGACTTCGGGTTAAGGAGCAGACGCCTCCAATAGCAAGTACCCCCATTGATGATATGGCCATGAATGAAGACCTCGAGGGCAATCACTTCACCTCCGAAGAATATTTCATCGCCAATCAATCTTTCCAAGGATCTCCTCGATGTGAGGAATTCCTAGAAGATATCGAGAGCCAAGTCGGAACGTTGAGCCCGATGAAGAAGCCAAAAGCACGTTAGTTAGATTTAAGACACTATCACTCCTCACGCTTAGCTATAACATGGTGTAGGACCTTGGTACTTAGTATCATCTCATAGTCAAACTCATGTGCCGACTAGCCCAACCCGTAGAAAGTAGAAGCCGAGTGTATAGACAGGCATCCAGACGGTTGGCAGCCATTGCACCTGAGACCTATGCCATATTGAACACACTGCCGCCATGAGTGCGGAGGTGCCACCCATGCATCAATTTGACGCTTTATTAGTGAGATACAACCTATTGAATTTACAACCCAAATCAAGTACCTTGGTGAACAAGCAACCTTAGTGGGCCTATGCCCAAAATTTCAAAGCCCAAGCCCATAGTTTAAGGCCCTTTAAGCCCATAGCACAAGGATAATAGTCACGGGACAAAATGAGACTCCTACACATACTAAAAGATAAGAGAAATTGTCTTCTTTAATCATCATCATAGCCTATTACGAGGGGTAGCCAATGCTTGTTGCCACCTCATCTCACATGCAACTAATGCAAGGCCTTGGAATGACCATGTCTCCCTTTGCCACCAATCATAGCCCATTTGCATCCACATCACATGCCATCTCACCATCGACTACTTTAATGGCTAATGCTTATTATAGCACCATCCTACTTGCCGAATGCATGTGCTATGCCCTTCCACATTATAAATCCACCTCAACACCCCAAGCACCAATAGAAATTTGTAAAATTGCCACGCAGACTTTCCATTATCCAAGCCACATCACTAATCCACTTCGTTTTGCACCAATGGCATTTGCACAACATGCCACATCATACCCTTTTCCTTTATATAAGAGAGGGGTCCCTCTTGCATTTCTCTCCTTGCAACACCTAGAAATTTGTAGAGAATTTTGGAAGAGAGGAGTGGGGACTAAGGTGCGGCACACAATCAAGCTTAGAGGTAGTGGACCACTCCATCATCAACCTAAGACCATCCAAGGCCTCCAAGCTCAACCATCAGTCCGGAGTTCGTTAGAGGTGGGTCATATTTCCTTCATTTCTTCCCTTTGGTTATTCTCAGTTTTTTGAAAATTTTCCAAGTACTTGAAAGTCTTCTAATTAGGCATCTTTGACACCTCATGGTGGGCCCTACGCTTTGTAGCCAGGGGTCCCACCATGGGAGATGTTTAGACCACATATCAAACATATCATAGGGCTGGGGTGTCCCATCACTTCATTGGAAACGAGCCCCAAATGTTTAGGAAGTTCCCTAAGTTGGGACAACCCTAGTTTTGAAACTCGTCTGATTTTTTTAGTTTTGGGCCAACTTTGGGCATCCGTGGTGAAAACACGGATTGCATCCTGCCCATGCCTGGATGGATTACCGTCCAGGCATATCTGTGGAGCAACCCACCATGATGTATCTGTTTATCCGCATTGTCTATTCCTTTTCTCGGATCATATTAAGGTATGACCCCAAGAATGAGGCAGATCCAACACTCAAGTAGACCACACCACAGATAACTCTTGCATTTAATGCTATTGTGCATTTAATGCAACCCAAGTGCCCAGTTTGGTGTGGTCCACTTAGAGCGTTGGATCTATCTCATTCCTGGGTTCATATCTTAAAATAATCCAAAAAAAAGGGATAGAAAACGTGGATAAACAGATACATCACATGAGCCCCTCCATAGACATGCCTGGACGGTAATCCGTTCAGGCAGACATAGGACGCAATCTGTGCTCCCGTGGTGAGCCCCACTTATGAGATATGTGGGGGCCACCACTTGGAATTTTTAACCTATGTGTATATTTAGAAAAATGATATTTTCCTTGGGTTCGGAAATTTGTCTCAAAATGGGACCAACTGAAGTTGTGCAGAAGTTTCAGTTAGCCATATTTAACCTTGCACCAAAAATCGTACATGCACATTCATCGGGCCCCACCTTATGGGTTTTGAAGCCCTTATATAGAGCTATCAGGGGGTCACACTCCTTCACCAAATGTGGGCCTCACGGGATCCGACGTGGGACTCAAAAACTACCGGAACCCATTTCTGCTGCAACTAAAAATCTATTGGAATCCAAATTTGTGTGAGCCTACATCCGTGGGGTTCACCACTTGCGTATGACTGTCACTTGTCCATCTGAATCCTGGACATGATCCAATGACCGTGATGGACCCAAAAACCAAGTAGGCCACTCTGTGGGCCTCATCCGACCGTTAAAAGCCATCCTTGGCCCCGTGATGTATATTTTTTTTATCCAACGGTTGAAATGCCTCTGAATTTTATTTTTTCTAATATATAAATCTATAATTTATTATATAATATGAATATTGCATGAAAAAAGAAACAAAACAAAAAAGAGGTGCACACGTTGCAGCAAGCAGCATGCGTCATTAGGGGTGTACACGAACTGGGCTAGCCCGGTTAACTCACTCGACTTAGCCCGAAAAAGCTTGACAAGGCCCGACCCAGAACTGAGTTCAGGTCGGGATGGGCCATTTTCTTTGGCCTGAAACTGAGTTCGGGCCGAGTTCGGATAGTTCTCAGTTCAGCCCGCTCGGCCCGAAACCTGACTCGACCAGGCCCGACTGGGCTCCGCCTGTCGACTGTTCAGCACCACCGACTAGGCTTTTCAACCGTTGCCTTTCGGCCATCCCTGATACTCTGAAGGAGTATAATAGTTCATGCACATGCACTCAGAAACGACACATGTAGTATTCATGTAACTCAAATCAAAGCGTCAGTATTGGGAAGAACACACTGTAGATAGGCCTCCTAACCTTTGCTTGATGGACGTTTATTTGTTTCATTCAGGCCATTGGCACGTTGTCAGTTTTAGGCTTTTAGCCATCCATCAGGGGTCCACCAATCGGCAAGCCAACACAATATCGGTTAACAGTAATAGTCAATTTATGATACACCGAAAGTGGGGCCCACTACTTTAACTGTTTGATTTTATTTATATTTGTGCCCTAATATAGTGATCATGAGGCACAATGCATGACCAACTTGGATTCTACACACATCACAGGTGGGTCCCACACAGCTCAAAAGTATGGTAGTTAGAATGGACGCGGATTGCCTGTGCCCAGGTTCCTGTAGTCGTAAGTTGTGTGGGCCCACATAAATGCCCATGAGAAATCCACTTTGTCCATCAGTTTTGAAAGAAGAAATAGGACAAGATTCTAAAAGTTAGGCAGATTCAAGACTTATGCGATGAATTTGATGTAAGGTCCGAAACTAGTCCGAACTCGGCCCGAACTTGCCCGATTACTGACTAAGCCGAGTTCGGGCTGGACATGTTGGCCCGGTGACCGGGCCGGGCCGGGTTCGGGCTGAGTTTGGCAGTGACTGGGCCGGGCCGGGCCGGGTTGAGCCCAGTTCGACTCGGATCGACCCGTGTACACTCATATGTGTCATGCACGTTGCCTTGTGTGTAGGGCTGTTAATGGGCCGGATTAGGATCGGGCCAACTTCTGCCCAATCGCAGCCCGTATCTTTGAATGTATGTACAAACCCAACTAGCCCATGTCGGGCCAAAATAGTCCAGTCCTCACCCAGCCAGAGATACAAATACAGGGTACGGCCCAAGCCCAGCCCGAACCAGAACCGGGCTACTCCCCCCAGAGAGAGAGAGAGAGAGAGAGAGAGAGATGCTTGTATGGATTGGGCCTGAAAGATCCATCTGGAAAAAAAAAAAACACTCAGGTGGACTGAGGTGGTTACATGGATTGAGCCTAAAAGGTCCAGCTAAAAATCTAGGGAAAAAAATATGGATTGAGGCTTTTCCTGATGGGGATGAGTAGATTAGATCGTATGGAAACATTTGGATTGAGGTATTTGTAGCTTGATTCCTCGGAGAATCTCTTTGCACAAATGAAAATCTTCAAAAGGTTAAACACATACAGTTTTAGAAGAAGATCTAAAAGAAGAAATGATTAACGAAATCAATAGTCATTAATTACAAAAACCTTAGAAAGATACGAGAATCAGTACGAATGAAAAGTTTGGAAGAACTCCAAAAAGAACCAACAGAAAACATATGTGACGAACCCTCAAAATTATGGAAAAAGGATAAAGCTTGTTGCAATATGGAAATTGTAGATCCAACCATGATTATTAGGTTAAAACCTGTTGATGCAATTTTCTAACAGACCCTTCGCGGTTAACTCTCCTGAACCTGTACAGGTGCAGAATAGAAACAAAGGAGACCCTGGCTAGTGCAAGGGACTCTCCGATGCCTAAGTCAGGAACGGAATCTTTTGTTGTAGAATAGGGTCTCCAGAAAAGAGACATCAATCGAGTGCTAGGGTAAGAATGAGCATACCTTGGATGGTTGGAGACACCTCTATATATAGGGAAGGGAGTACAATTACACGAGGACTCTTCCCTTATATCTTGGAGATCTGTTCGGATCCAGGATCTTTACAAGATTACCGGCTTCCGAAGTTATCGGTATCTGATCTTATCCCCTGAAGATCTAAGGAGAGATCTTGGGGATGTTATGAGATTCTTCGAATCTGTAGCTTGGATTTAGGTCAGCTCCCACATGCGGGTGACAACTCAGGAATAAGCCACATCGATCTACTTGACAGATCAGCATTCATCATCTTCGATCGATGGTTGGGTCGAAGGATCCATGTTCCCTTTAGCTGGGCGCTAATGGTTCTTGACTTTGTCATGGGAAGTCGCCGACTTGTAATCGAACGTTGGTCGATCTATATCCGACCTATGACCGACCTATGATCGATCTATAATCGACATATTAGATCAAAACACGGCTTATTCGAAAGAGCTCATAGTCGTGTTCTTTGAGTGTCCTTACAGTTGCCTCAACCTCCTTGAAGGTCAGCCTTTTTATGGATGTAGACGCCTTTTAGGCTCGGGTTTTACTGGGCTCGTGCTAATTCAGTAGAGTTAGTCCATTCCATAAGCCAACTTATTGACTTGTCAATTTTTTTTCCCCAATAGTGAGTCCCCCTTACTTTTCAAGCCGATCTACCAAGGTTTGGAAAGTAAGCTGGCTGTAGTTAGGTCGGGTTATGCACGGACTAGGTCGAGTCATATTGTCATAAATGTCAAGTATAGCTGTAAGACCCGTGTCCTAGTTCGTACCGTTCCGTATGCTTCTACGATCCTACCGGTCAAATTCTGGCAACCTTCGCACCGTATCCGATGATTTGCGCGCAATCCTAAGCCAGGTCTCGCATACCGAAGTCGGCTCAAACCGAAACTTGTATCATAGCGACCGCGCCGTCGCCGCGGTTCTGATGCCGCATCTTGCACGCCGATGCGGTACCCTGGCCAGGAGATGTGAGCCCGCGTTCAGTTCGAGGAAATCGCCGCACGTTGTAAATCCCGAGAGAATCCATCACATCAATCACCTCATTACTCTTCCCATTCCCAAGTACAAAAGGCAATCCCAAAAGTCAACTTTCCCATCACCTCACCATCCTCTCTCCCATCACTTTTCTTACACCTCTCTCTCTCATCTCTCTTTCATTTTTTTTCAAGCTCCCTCATTCTCTAAGCAACCCACGTCCAAGCTTCCATGGGAGAGAGCTTGTGTGGCCCACTTCCTACCTCCCATCTCCACCATCCAAAGAACATCTCGACGGTTGAAATCGTTCCCTTGGAGCTCTAGATTGTGTTGGTGGAAGAAGAAGAAGAGATCAAAGGTGGGTGCTCTTGTAAGGTTTATTTTATGTGATTTTGATGATTTGAGGGCCCCACTTATGGTGGGACCCACCTTAATGTATGCATTGTTTGGGGAGGGCCCATAGTGGCGGGTCCCTCCCCTTCACACGTTCTTCCTCTCTCCTTCATTTTACCGTTGATGATGAGGTTTGTGGCCCACCTGGTGTGGGTGTATGTGTGGCCCACCAACATGTGTTATATCCATGCCCTCTAACTGCGGGACCCAGCTTAATGAAAAATGTTCAGCCATCCGTCCCTAGACGCTGGACGGTGTCCAGTGGAGTGTGAACAGCCGATGGGAGGTCCAGTACGTAGTGCGTGGGTGGTGCTCTGTAAATATATATATATATATATATATATATATATATATATATATATATATATATATATATATATATATATATCACTTCATTTCTAAACTTTTTGGTGGGCCACCCACACAAGCTCTACCTCGATGTACTGATCTAATCGAAGCCGTCCATTCTTTTCCTCAGATTATTTTAGACGTTGATCCAAAATTTGAGACCAATCCGATTCTCAGGTAGGCCGTACCATAGGAAATAATAGTGTTTACCGTTAAAAATCTGCCTTGATGTTTTTATTTGGCAAAATGTACTGTATATTGGGCTTGTTTGGCTTGTTTTGAGCCATAGGAGCCATTAGCTGGGTCTGATCCACCTGATGTGGGCCCCACCTGCGAAAATCCTCAGGAAAACTAATATTTTCAAAAAATTATAAAAAATATATAGGTAGCAGCACCTGCTGCCGCTGACACAGCAGCAGG
Source organism: Magnolia sinica (assembly GCF_029962835.1). Taxonomy (NCBI): domain Eukaryota; kingdom Viridiplantae; phylum Streptophyta; class Magnoliopsida; order Magnoliales; family Magnoliaceae; genus Magnolia; species Magnolia sinica. The sequence continues at coordinate 43,386,607 of NC_080577.1, read as the reverse complement.
CGCTGCTGCGATATGGACGGATGGGCCAGGGACCACGGTCCAAGCCATGGCCCCACCGTGATGTGGATTTCACATCAACACCATGCATTTGTTGGGCCGTTAGGGAAGTGGACCCCACCCCAAAAATCATCCCTATCCGAAGCTCGGGTGGCCCACATCATAGGAAAAAACGGGATTGAACGTCAGCCATTGAAACCTTGTTTCTGGGTCACAGAAGTTTTGGAACATTATGAAATTTGTTTTTCCTATTCAGCGGGGTCCACGTGACCCTACCAACGGATTGGATGGCATATAAACATTATGGTGGGCCCTACGTGGAACCCACAGAGATGTATGTGTTCTATTTACACCGTCCACTGCTGTGGACGGTGGAACCCACCTTGGATGTTTGTATTCCGCATCCAAACCGTCCATACTGTTTAAAGGACTGACGGCAGTGGGTTTTAGTGGGCCCTGACCATAAGGCATGATGTATACCCGAACCATTCATCCGTGTGGGGCCCACACGTGTTGCATATCCACACCGTCCAATGGTTTGGACGGTGGGGATCACCCCGATTTAATGCTCTATATCCAAGCCGTTCAGGCTCTGGACGTGAGATGCAGGCATGGTGTTTTATTTTTATTTTTATTAAAAAAAAAAAAGAAAAAGAGAAGAAAGAAAGAGATGTATTTAATATAATATAAGATATTATTATAATAAATATATATATGTGTGTGTGTGTGTATGATGTGGGCCCTACGTGGGATCCACCTTTATTATTACATCTTCACCGTCCAGATGGATCTGGACGGTGAGGAATGGGCAGCCTTCGGCGACGTACATGTATATAATATATATCCTATTATATTATATAATATATATAATATAATAAGAATATTTACTGGGTGGGCCACTGCTATGTGGGACCCACCCTCTGACAACTTCTGCACGTGGGAATAAATTCACGCTGTCCATCTATTGGGTGGGACCCACCGTTGCTGGACGGCTAGGGGTCTCACGATGTGTAGAGGTCCACACGTTTGGACCACACGTGATATATGGGTTTCATCCACACCGTCCGAAGGCTGGGACGGTGGGCCCTTAAGATGTATGCATTCTATATATCCAAGCCGTCCATTTGTCTGTCGTGCCCCATGCGCCCTACCTTGATGTATTGTTCTACCCACGTCGTCGATCAAGATTTTATGGGACCCACCTTGGTGTATGAATTGTATACCCACTTTACCATCTGTCCAGACGGTGTGGTCCCCACTGAAATATATGTGTTTTATATCCACCGTCCATCCCTGGACGGTGTGCGTGGGACGCACCATGTTGTATGTTTTGATTTCAGCCGTCCATCCATTTCTGCTAATGGGACCCGCCTCCCATGATAGATGTGTTCCATCCAAACCGTCCATCCATTGGGCAAGCTTGTTTTAAGGTTTGAGACTAAATTTGAGGCAGATTCAAATCCCTGGTGGGCCACCACACCACCATGATGTACTTATTTCATCCACACTATCCAGATTATGCCGGATGGTGTTGGAGAATGTTTGGACGGTACCGGTTTATATAGACAATGTTTGGACAGTGCTGATCATCATTAGTGGGCCATGTGCCCCATGGAATGATAGTGTCCAGTTATACACATGTTGCACCTGCAACTATTGAAATGATTTTAGATGAAACCCAAGCTTTCACTTGAGGCCCACCTTAATATAATTGTAGCCCATTTGAGGCCCATTAGTGCGGTCCATTGATGAGGCCCATGGGCAAGGCTCATTGTGATATATATTAGGCCCATGATGCATGGCCCATTTGATGTATTCAAGGCCTAGATACGTGGCCCATTTAATGCATATGAGACACATGCGTAGGGCCCACATGTCATATATTTAAGGCCCATGAGCAGGACCCTCCTGTTGTATATATGTGGCCCTTGAGTAAGGCCCATTGCTATGTATACTAGGCCTTTGAGAGAGGCCATGGGCCCACTTTATGTTTAGCTCTATGTGGGCCACTGCTTGGGAGTGATGTTGGTTAAATGTCCACATTGATGGGCAAGGATGGTTTAATGTCCGCATTGTGACCTTGCATTAGGCTTTGTTAGGCCCATTCTTACCGATCCCAATTATCGACTCCGATTACCGTGACCGATTTGTCGATTCTGATTATCGATCGATCCGATTGTCGTGACCGATTACCGACTCTGATTACCGTGATCGATTTGCCGAATTTGATTATCGACCGATTCAATTGTCGTGACCGATTTGCTGAATTTGATTATCGACCGATTCAATTGTCGTGACCGATTTGCCGATTCTGATTATCGATCGATCTGATTGTTGTGACCGATTTACCGATTTTGATTATCGATCGATTCGATTGTCGTGACCGATTACCGACTCCGATTGTCGTGATCGATTTGCCGATTCTGATTATCGATCGATCCGATTGTCGTGACCGATTTGCCGACTATGATTATCGATCGATCCCGATTGTCGTGACCGATTGCCGATTTCGATTGTCAAAGCCTATTGTTAATACCTACATGATGCATATGCGACCCGTAGTTGAGGCCCATTGTGATGTATTTAAGGCCCATGGGCAAGGCCCATTGTGATTTATTCGTGGCATATGGGCAAGGCCCATTATAATGTATTCGATTTCCGTGGGCGTGGCCCATTGTGATACATTCGAGGCCCTTGTATGGAGCTCGATGTGATGTATGTAAGGCCCATGAGTGAGGCCCATAAGTGATGTGTATTGGGCCATTGGGTGGGGCCGTGGGCCCATTATATGTTTGGCTCTATGTGAGCTATTCCTTGGGGGCATTGTTGGTTAAATGTTCACATTGTTGAAGCCGATTGTTGAGGCCGGTTATTGATACTGATTATGAGTATGTGACAACATAGCATCATCATACATGCCCATACACATCATCTGCATGTTTGTTATGAGATGTGGTTGACCATTGCATATGTCGTTGGGCAGATTGTTATGAGACTCCCTGATAGGCGGAGGTTATCTCACATGAGTACACGGTATGCGCAGGATTGATGCATGACTGTATTGTATGACTCATGCATCTTGCATTGTGTGCCCTAGCGACATCAGGGCCGTAGCCTCCACAGGCATATCGTGGATGGCCAGATGGGACACCGGAAATATTTGGTTCTAGCATACGGGCGCCATAGATGTCCCTGGGTGAAAATCCCTAAACCTCCGAGGCCAGGAGACGCCCCAACGTCGAGACCGAGTGGATACATGAGCGCCCGAGTGCCGAATACCAGGAGGCCGCGTCTCCCACTGTGTCGTGGTCGGTTGGGAGGGGGTGTGGCCTTACCCGCCCGAGGGTAGGGGGCAATACTAGGCTGAGTTTGACCAGCTCGTGAATGGGTCCGCTATCGACATGCCGGATAGGTATTGGCAGACTATTGGCCAGGCGGATAGTGAGGTTTCTTACACTCACTTGGACTGTGCGGCTAGGAGAGCGGCAGTGCCATTTGGAGTGTACTAAACCCCGGTGATGATCCTAGAGATGAACTGTACTGATATGTGGATTTAGTGAGCAGGAGTTGCATACTCATTCATGCATTCATTCATTCACTATCTACTCGGGTTGGTGGTACGCAACTAGTTGTTACGTGTGCCTTCGCAATGGCCATGATTTCGGTTGGGGCGCGCGACTAACCTGAGATCAGGAGTTTACCACATTGAGTCTGACTATCCAAATTTAGGTATGGGACTGGTTTGGATAGAAGTCCCTTGTGATGGACCCCATAGCCTGCGATACTACGTACACCATCTCGACTTCATACTCCAGCATGTTCATTCCATTCGCACCACATATTGCATTACATCCGCGGCATGTGACATCTTGGGTTACTGTGCTTCTGCATTTATATGGTCTAGATATGGCTGACGTATTTGTGAACACATAAGGAATTATATACTCCATTGCATTCTCGGCATTTGATATTTGGCTCTTTATGACTCCTCGTTTGCATAGCTGTTATATACTGTGTATTCTGATATTGATTGGCTCATGGACTTGTTCGTATTTCCACTTACTCTGTTATCGTATGATTTATGATCTTGTGAGTATTTCTGTTTACTCTGATAATTCCTGCTCTTGTCAGTATTTCTGCTTACTTAGATAATTCATGATCTTGCTAGTATCCTTGCTTATTCCGATATTGTACGATTTATGGATTATCAGTATTTCCAGTTTGTATGATAATGGCATTGTATTGAATACTTGTCACTTACCTTGTGCACACACTTACACCACCCTCTAAGCTTTGTATAAGCTTATGCACGATAGATGCGTGCAGGTGATGTTAGGTTGCAGCAGAGTTGAGCTTGGAGCATGCAGCGATCCTCTGGAGCTTGATTTTCAATCTATGTATTTCTTTCTTTTTTTGCTTTGTACTGAAATAATTGCATTAGTGGATATGTGATGATGATGTTGCCTTTGTGCATTGGGTAATCTTATGGTTATGCTTATTGCGAGTTAATGTATATATATATATAAAAAAAAAAAAAAAAAATCCTCCTTGTAGAATCCCAGGATTGGAATTTGGCGTATGGACGCTAGGAGCCGAGAATGGGGTACTACGGAGGCTGTCAGCACCGAATTCGGCGATCGGAATTTCTGTGAATCCGATTTCCGGATTTGGGGCGTGACAATAGCGGCCAGCATGGTAGTCGAACCATGTCAATCTATAATCATGACATGCCGTTTCGTGGCTCAAGGCCACATGGGGCACCAAGCCGTCTTTTCGACGACGGACCAACGAGGTCATAACGCATAGTATCGTTTTCGATATTGGGGTCAAGCAGCGCATGGGGTCGTGCCACGTGTCTTGGGGTAGTCGAGGGGTCATCATATGGACTAGCATTGATGGGCGTCTTTAATGACTGCCACGTGGCACTACTATATAAGGGAAGCCCTAACCCTTGGGGTCTTTCCTTTTGCATTTTCGCTTCCTCCCCTCTTTGTCTTCCTCTTCTTTTCTGGACGATTTTCGGCATCTATCTTCTTCCTCAATCAAGCCATAGACTTGCTCGCTCTCTTCCCGGTGAGCTTCATCTACCCTCCTTTTATTTTTCTATTTTCGAGTAATTTTACTCGTAAGGACCACCATGTCAAGCTCATTGAGCTTGCGGGAGGGGGTCTCTGGCAGCGACAGTGGAGCAAGTAGTCACCTTAGTGTAATGTAAAACTCACTGTCACTGATGGTGATGATGGCGGACGTTAACTTCCAGTCGTCATTGTCGAGGGCATTGGAGAGGTCTCCAACATAGAGGTCGGCGCCCATGGTTAGGGTGTTGAATCTGTCCCCAGCGCAGAGGTCAGCGCCTGTGCCTAGGGCACCAAGTATATCTCCGATAAAGGAGCCGATGGTTGTAGGGCGCGACCCTTCCGGCAATGTGGATCCGGAAGAGCCCGATGATGAGGAGGGTCCGAGGGGGCCGATGCCCTCAACCTTGACTGAGGAGGAGTTAGCCCGGATCAGGCTCAAATATCACGTCCCCGAGTCTATAGTTCTCTAGCTTCCTTTGTTGGACGAGCTTCTAGATCAACCTCCAGAGGGGGCCGTCGCGATCTTCCAGGTCGTGCTTCTGTGCGACCTACGGCTTCTTCTACAGGGGGTAGTCAGGTGTTTGCTAGCTGGCCTAGGCTTAGCCCCAGGATAGATGATCTCGAACGGATGGAGGGCCTTGATCGGCTCGTGGTCCTGTGGGCCGAGCTAGACCAGCCCGAGCTCTTTGTGGACGAGTTCCTCCACCTGTACTAGTCAAAGCCGAATAAGCTGCAGCTCGGCTGGTACTACTTCTCTGCCTGGCGGAGCACTAGCGGGGCCTTTATAACTGACTCTCCGACCTCCAATAAAAATTGAAGGGACAAATGGTTCTGGGCCTCTGGGTGCTGGGAGACGGCCGAGCTCGAATCAACTCAGCCCCTGGTCCTCCGAGCTTTCTCCGACTCAGGTCAGTATTTTTGTTGTAGTAGTCATTCGTCCTTCAGTTGATCAGTTTTCACTGCCATCTAACCTTGTAACATGTGTTTTATGTTGTAGCTATCCCCAAACATCTTCCGTTGCTCAGCAGCGGGTTGCTCACTCGGATCAGGGATTTACGGGCGAGTGACAGGGATAAGAGGTGTTGGAGAGTACTTCTCCAACCTAAGCTACTCCTTAAGTCGGGCTTGGACTCAACACTCACTAGTAAGAATTTGGGTATGATCTTCAGCCGAGCTCCACAACTTAGAATTTTCTCAAGAACTTTTTTGACGTATTGTTCTTATGCATTAACGCAGAGATGCCTGAAGCTCGGCCCTTCATCCGTCCTCCCTCCAAGGTTCGTGAGCTCCCTCGAGATAAGTTGGCGGCACCGAATAAGAAGAAATAGAAAACCTCCTTTAAGACCAAGGGGAAGGTCGACCCCTCTTGCCCAGTCGTCCTAGAGGTTAAGGGAGAGGGCATGGAGGTGGTGACCTCCTATGGAGCGACGGGAACAGTTGTTGCAGAAAACATCGCCCTCACCGAGGTTCCTGCCAAGGCCCAGCCTTCGGGGAGCGGGGAGGCTAAAGAGAGGTGAGGGAGCCTTCGCTGGATCGTGGAGGAGATCCTCCCCTGGGTAGACCGTCATACGTCCGAGGAGGAGTTTGTCAGGTTATTCGAATATCCTACGGAAACGGCTCTTCGCGCATGTGTCGACGAGCCTTCTTGGAGTAAGTACATCGTCCGAAGCTAGTTATACTTCTATCTCTAGTTGCTCTTCTTCACCTTTTTTTCTTTTCTCTATAGTTTGCCCCATGCGTATTGAAGGTGCGCGCTGAGTTTGCTCAGATGCGTAATCGGATGGAGGTGGCCAAGCAAAAGGCGACTCAATTGGAGGCTTGGGCTTCGACTAATAAAGTCGAGCTAAAGACTGCGAAGACGGCTCTTTAAGCGTCTTTCGCTAAGAAGGCCAAGGTAGTTGCGCGGCTGGAGGAAGCCAAGGGCTAGCATGATGATTGCCACGCTCAGCTCGTCGAGACCAAGGCGAAGCTGGAGAAACTTAAGAAGGAGATCAAGGTCGTGATTGCTCTATCTCAAAAGGAGGTTGTCCAGGAGTTCGAGTCATCTCAGGCATTCCTGGATGAGAGGGATAACCTCTTTCGTCAAGGTTACACTGAGTGCATGACGGCGATGAAGGAGACCTTCCGAGAGCTTGATCTCTCCGCTTTTGACGAGCCAGAGTCGAGTTCTGATGGGTCAGGCAACGAAGCGGCTCCTGAGGCGGCTCTCGAGCAACCTTTTGAAGTTTAAAGCTCGGCTTCTTTTGTAGAGCAGTATTTCCTTCGTCCTGCTCTACCTTTCTCTTTTTCGGCTTCAAGCACTTCGAGCGTTGCTCGCCTATGCCTTTTTTAGCTTCAAGCACTCAGTCATTTGTAGATCAATGTACATGTATTTTTTTGGGATATTACCGATGTAATCATGCCCTTTAGGCCTTATCAATGAAAACACTTCTTTTTATTGAATTCTGAATTTATAAGCTGAGTAGATCATCTTTTATTTCATATGAGTAGGTCGGACTAAGCCTAAGTCATAACTTGAGCATCAGTCGGATATTAATTACTGAAACCTGTCTAAGCCATTTAGCTCAGACATAGCTCGATCGTCAATCGGATCAGGATCATTCATTGATCAGATCTCAGTTAGGAATTGATCAGATAATGTGCTTATAATTCAAAGTTGAGTAATACATAATGAGCATCATACTGACCTAATTTAGGGGTAATAGATCTTCAAATGCTCAGCGTTTCATGGGTGCGAGAGCAGTTGGCCAGCCAGATCCTCTAGTCGATACGAACCAGGTCGGCTTGTGCTTGATATCACATAGGGTCCTTCCCAGTTCAGACCTAAGGTCCCTCTTCTGACCTTGACCCGTGCATTATAGAAGCGTGATACCTATTGTTGGTGAACGATGGTCTGAGTCCGAGCTTGTTCCCTTTGTTTCTCGAGGAGGTCGAGATTGAGGGCCATAAGCTTGGTATTAGCTTATTCGTCGAGTGAGTCTATCTAGGCTGTATATAGTCTGATCTCTACGGGAGTGACTGCCTCTGCTCCATATGCTAAAGAGAAAGGGGTCTCCTTGATAGCTGTCCGGGCAGTAGTTCGTGTAAGTGCTATGCTGTATATCAAGCACTCTATGTTGTCAAATTCCATAGTGACTAACCACTTTAGAATGATGGACTTGTTCAAAGATGGAAAGTTCACCTTCAAGTGAAGAATGATGAAAGGTTTATCTTCATGTGAAGATCAATGGAAAGTTCAAGTTCAAGTGCATGTTCAAGTCCAAGAGGAAGACCAAGTTTAGGTACTACTACAAGTTCAAATCCAAGTGCACTACATGGTCAACATCAAGTTAAAGCTTCAAGTGTACTAGATCACGCTTCAAGTAAATCAAGTAGAAGATCTACCGAAGCTACAAAGTTCAATGTTCAAAATTCAGGTAGAAAGACCTTAGGATTAGGTCATTCATATTGCATATTTGGTATGGGTTATTATACTTCTTATAAGCTTTATTTCAACTAGTCTTAACCTATGTTCGACTAGTCCAGGCCCTGGCTTGACCAGTTCAGGATTTTTCTCGACCAGTCTAGGATTTGTTTCAAATTTTCAGATTTTTTTGGTAGGGTCACGACCAGTCGAGCACCCTACTCGACTAGTCGTGGACACTGGCTCGACCAATTGAGTAGGGCTCGACTCGAACTCCAACAAGGTTTTTTGGACCCACTCGACTAATTGAGTATTATGCTCTACTAGTCGAGCAGGCCACTCGACCAGTTGAGCAAGCCACTCGAGTAGTCGAGAGACAGTTTTATCTAATCGAGCCAAAATTTTTAAAATTTGGTTGAATCTTAGACTAGTCGAAGGTGACCTTAGACCAGTCGAAGGAACCGTTTTTCAGCCTATAAATAGAGGTCTTTTCTCAACTTTATTCATTCATTCAAAGCCAAATCAAGCCTCCACTTTGAGAGAAAAGTCCCCGTGATTATCAAGCTATTGTCCGGTAAATCGTAGCTTCATTTTTATAGCTTTTTGATTTGTAATTTCTTGATCTCTCTTTGCTTCAATCTGATTTATAAAAGGGTGTTCTTCTCTACCCCTTTTGAGATCCTAGGAATTAAATCAAAGTAGCCCAAGGTTGGATTAATATAAAATTCATTTAGACCTAGAACCCTTCTATATGTGTGATTGGACATTGAACATCTACATCTACAAGTGAAGTGGTTCTACCAGTTACATCAAAGCAGAATCTTCAAATAAGTATTTTGTTTATTTGCTTTTGGTTCTTGAGATTGCCAGAAAATCTCTGTACTGGTTTTGACTGAGATAGCCAGAAAATCTCAGCGCGGGGTTTTTAATTGTGATAGCCCATTGAAAACACAATTGTACAGGTTTTAAGGTGAACCTTGGAAAACCTTGTTCATAGCGAACACCAATATCACATGGGTTATGATTATTGGAAGTGGAGTAGCTGTGGTTGTTTGAGAACAGTTGGTGTACACACCATACTACTATAATTCTTGGTGCTTGGTCGATGTTGATGTATGTGATGAATATGTAGTGAATGCTTGTATCTATTTCATGTACATATGGTGAATGTTGTAATAGTTAGATTTCATTATTTTTTTCCTCTTATTTTAGTTTGGTTTTTTTATCCTTATCAAATTAAAGAAATCAGGTTGTCCTACCATAAACTTTGGTTTTTGGTGTAAGGTTGTCCTTTGAACAACGTTTGAATCAACTTCTCAATACTATTGCAATTGAGATCGCTATTTGATTCAGCTATCGTTATTTCTATTCTACATTTATTTTTTATTTGGCATAGTCTTATTCACACCCCCCCTCTCTCTCTAGGACTGAGAGCTCGCCCTTTCCAGTTCGATATGCTTTAACGTCTCGAAAAAATCCGTACAAAGGCCCGAGTACCACCTCAGGCAGAAATCCCTAAGGACCGTATTCTGTAGAAATTAGATGAAAGTTAATTAAGTATTAAACTAAATTAAACGGTGGATTAGCTTAAACCACTATCTATACAAACGGCAGGACCTAAAACCATCAAAATCGCTAACTCAATATTACTTAAAACCCTAGGAGGAATCCCAAAAGCCAGTCACTCTCAGGAGCATATTGAAACTCCGTATCGGACTTGGACTGCACGTCGGAAGTCCGATGACCACGAAACTATAGAGCTATGACTATCTTATTGGGTTTGACAACCATCGCGGGAATCGAGCCCAGATAGTACCCCAAAACTCACAACTTGAGCCCTAAGCGAAATGTGTGAGAAACGCGAATAACCTTGGAAAAAATATTGAAACTTAAGTGAATTAGACCATTGGCTTGCAGGCAAAATTGAAGACTTCAAACCGTCAGATTCTGACCGAACTTCACCCACGGATCAGGGAAATTTCCCAGCACATATCTGTATACTTCTAGCCCTGATTGAGTTACAATGACCGTTGATCTAATACAGGTCCATCACGATTGATCGGCCTATCCAAACGCGCTGAAATCGTATCCTGACCTGGATCCATTGTCATGAAACTTACTCTATGACATAGACAGGTAACAGACCCCCAGATGAGCCTCATTCGTCAGAAACAGTCGCCCTTTGGCTATAACTTAAGTATACCATGGCCCTGGGGCCATTTACACCAGTTCTGGGCCTATATAATGCCCTTAAACCACCCCATTTCTATTCCATATGAATTTCTCTAACCCTAGGAGAGAGAAAAGAAGAGAAAAGAGTGAGGAGAAGAGAGACAGTTCAGGAGATCGTTTGTAACACCCCGTACCTCTGGTACTCGAGTGTTACCCCTGATAAACCCGGTTATTGAGACATTTAAAACTCTGTGCGTATATGTCGAGACTCTTGTCCAACAGTAAAGCCAACCACCACGATCCATAGGAGCCAAGTCGAACCCAACACTAGCCCGGAAGGTAAAACTCAGCAATTCCTTAGATTCAAACAAGTTATGAACACAATTAATCAAATTACATTGACACCATGAACCCACTAACCACCTTGACACGATAAATTACGGCCAACTAGGCACTTGAAACCTCTCAAATATCTATTCCACCGTTGAGACAAAACCTCATGCCCATCTGACCAGTGGAACGCTCCATATGGGCAAAGTAAGGCCCCGATAATAATAATACGGCCCATCTGGGCCTTGGCTCCGCCCTAAACCTGGCTAGGACCTTTAAGACTGGACCTTGAGACAATTGATCGGAGCAGATCAGACACCAAAGTCGTGATGTGCCTCAAAGCCAGGTGCATGTACACCCTGAGTTCTAATGCACGATGTGCATTGGACAACTCCCTGTGGTCAAACAACGGCTGACCGAACCCAAAACACCAAATCCCTCAAAATCGTTCCCGCCAACCCCTGTTTAAACGTTGGACTTTGAGCCTCTAAGTGGCCCACCCTAGCCATTTTCTGGATGATCCACACCGTCCATTTCACTCACATGGGTCCCTTAATCAAAACCGTATAAGGGTTTAGACCCGCTCATAGGAACAAGTGAGATGAGGATGGACCGACCATTCCCTCATCATGAGGCTAGGCAGAAATGTCTGAGGCTTCTCTTTTTAGGATAGGGAGGGCGGCGACGCAGCCGGTCTCCCAGGGCTGCATTAACACCAACCTTCTCTCTCTCAGCCTATATAAGGTGAGACTCAGCTCCCTTAGACTGTACACAGAGAGGGAGAGGAAGAAAACAGAGAGGGAAATTGAGAGTACGGTGAGCTCGGCTAACACTGCCCCCACTCAGTCCGTGAGAACAGACCGAGCCGAGTCAATGTAAGTCTGCAACTACACCACTTGAGGGGTGAAAGAGAAAGGAAAGTGACAGAAGAGAGGAAGAAGGTGAGGGTGGTGGGTGTGCGCGTGAAAACCCAAGTTCGGGTCGGACCCAACTCAAACAGGTAGGACACCTCCCTTCACTTCTTCTTCCTAACAGTTTTAAATAAACTCTAAAAGTAAACTCCATCACACCTCAACCACACATATTCGTGGCTGAAAATAACCACCAGCGGAACCATGCACAGATCCAAAAACAGGCTCTGTTCGGGGCTCTAAAACAGGGCCAAACACGGCCTAGGGACGTACCTCGTTTGGAGGACGAACAAACCTTCAAAGAGCCTCAGCAAACCACTGAAAATCAATATAAAACCAGTCCGAAAATTAGACCAGAAAACAACAGCTATTCTGGCCATTCCTGGGGCCGGAAGTAGGCCAGAAAAGAGGCCAAATCCTGGCCAGAAAATGTCCCTGTAAGAGCTTCAATTTGGGTCTGAGATCAGCCTCACCGACGGTCCAGATGGAAGGGTGTCTCTGGCCTGAGAAACAGCTGAGAAACGGCCTGCAAAATGGGTCGAGAACGTTGGCAGCAGAAGTGTAAACAGGCCATGGGCCTCACCAAATTTCAACTGGGCCTCACCAAACTGCAGGTGGGCCTCAGTAAAAATCTGGCAGAATGCACAGTGGGCCGCAATCGGCAGCAACCAAATGAGCCGCACATGAGATTCAAATCTCAGTGGGCTGCAACAACGTGGACCCCACTGATGATTGTGTCCCATCCATGCCGCCCATCACATGGACACCGTACACATGTGGCATCCATGGGCCAGTTGATGTACGTACCTTATCCAAGCCACCCATCACTGGACGCTGCTGACCTGCAGAACCAAGATAGAAACTTAAGATAAAATAATATTATATAAATATAATACATACGTGTATGTATATCATGGTGGGCCACGCCACATGGGACCCACTTGCTGTATGTATGATACCTGCACCGTCTAAACAGATCTGATGGTGGATGCCCACAACAAACTGTGTTGTGATCCAAGCCGTTCACCTGATTAAACAGCAGATGGGACCACCCACACGTAGATCCATCTAACCGTCCATCTATGGACATTATAGTCAGACCGTCCACCCATCTCGTCAGACCCTGCACACTTCAAGAAAAGAAAAAGAAAAAAAGAAAAGGAGATTGCTGGTGGGCTTCACCAAAATGCAAGTGGGCCTTGCACGAGTGCAGGTGGGCCTCACTCTACACGGTCAGTGGGCCACATGTGTGAACCCCACCTTGATGACGTGAAACATCCATGCCGTCCATCAGAGGACGTCAGGCCTAGATGTTTTTGTAAACAAATTATATATATATATATATATATATATATATATATATATATAGAGAGAGAGAGAGAGAGAGAGAGAGAGAGAGAGAGAGAGGTACATGTGAGTTTTTAAATAATATTATATTATATAGATGCACCTCTCACAAATGTACAGCATGGTGTATGTGGACTGCATCCAGGCCGTCCATCCATTCAAACAGCCCTGGACCACTATTTATCCCTGACCGTCCATCATGGACTCCAGCGCTGGGCCCCTTAATTCGCCATGTAAAAATACTTATAGCAATACACGTGGTAAGCCCATCTAGGATCCACGCTGATGTCATGCTCATATATATATATATATATATATATATATATATATATATATATATATATATATATATATATATATATATATATATATATATATATATATCAAATGCATATAATACTTAAATATCAGATGCATGATATAATATTTTAATATATCTTAGATGCATGTATATTAGATACATGTGATGGGCCCTATGTGTGATGTATACTATTTAAATACATATCAGAGCGTATTTAAACATATATGGGGTACATGTGAGGTTGATGTAATTACTTGATGCATGAGGTGGCCCCATGTGGGACCCACCTGATACTCATGTTAAATCCAGACCACCCAAGGTCTAGACGTAGGACCACCTGGGTGTGTGTTTTCTTCACAATGTCCGGCTGAGGACAGTATGGACCATTGTGACACGTGTGTGTCCTCAACCACGAGGTATATGTTGTATACATACCATCCAGATAGGCTGGATGGATAGGATAGGGGCACTGTAATGTATGTGCTTGGGCACACCGTCCATCCTAAGACCGTAGTGTGTGGACCACCACGCTGCACGTATTTCGTCCACATCATCCAAAACGAGTCAGATTCAAATCTCTGGTGAACCACCTCTGTGGGCCCCACCCTGATGTATGTGTTTCATCCAAACCATCCAACCATCTGTGGAACTCGTCCTAAGGGTTGAGGAGAAAGATAAAGGTGGACCCTTGTCAAATGGACCACTCTGCCGTGAATAATGGTGGGTTAAACATCCACTAATCCCTTGGGGCCACCTTGACTGAATAAATACATGGTGGCCTAACAGGCCTTGTGTTACATTCCTTTGAACTTCTAAACAAAGCCCTGGCAATACCTGACAAATGTAAATTATAATTTTAGGAGATTCCCTGAGTAACCCCGGACCACAAGAAGGCTCAGACCAAGTTCAAGAATACTATCATATAAGTGATGGCCTTCTCCTTGAGCTTTTCATTTCCAAATTAGCTATACCTAGTTTGTACTAGATCACCATTATTATGATACTTGTTTTCACTAAATAGGCTCACATGCTAAATAATCCTTGATCACTATTCACATTACTTGGTAATATAATCCTCATTAGTTATTAACTCATGATGCTTCCTTACATGCCTTATTTGAAGTCATATATTGTCACATGATAACATGATTTATCTCTGCACATAACCTTTTGATGCTATACATGGAGGATTTCATGATCGTATGCAAGCCACACTTGTGATGTAATTAGATAAAACGTATGGGAAATAGGGACCTTGGACTGGTGTCATTTTAATCAAGGTATCCTATTAAAACATTCCAAGGTGGAGGACCTCATGAGCCAAGGATGATGGTAATGGGACACTATGCTCGAGCTGTTGACCTACGTTGGGTGACAAGCCTCTCATAGTGACCACTGAGTTACTTAATTTGGCTAATTGTAACTGGATTAATAACGGCTGGCTAATTCATAATATATTGGCGATAACGGATGGCTATTCTGCATGCTATAGCACGTGCCCTAGGGTTGTTGGGATATCGTTTCACTAGCTCCTAGACCATCAACTATCGACCCCTATCCGACTGGATGATCATTCCCGGGTCGATGATTGCATGGGTGACGAGCCCAAGTCCGGTTGGATGTGCATCCCCAGGCCGATGTGCATTCATGCATCCATGCATCTAATAAGACTACACATTGCCTGTTTTGGATTAGTGCTTGGTTTCCTTTTAACTATATTTGCTAAGGCGACGATGTGTAATCTTGAGGGGAATTCACACTAAGCTGGCCACTCATCCATCAACTATCCAACCGTACAAAACATGCAGGGGCGAATGTAGAGGGCGTTAGTGTCGACCTTAATGATGCTACTATGGAACAAGAGGAGTATTACGAAGACGAGCCGAATCAGGACGTAGCGGCGTATTTTGGTGTTAATCAGTAGCTTTATATTTTATTTCCAGTGGATTAGTATTTTTGAAACTTTTGGAATCTTATAACTAAGACCTCCAGCTGAGCGGGTCAAATTTTGGGCTCTCATGAATATACATTTTTTTTTTTGCTATCGCACTCTGAGTTTATATTCCGCTGTTTCTCTGATTTATAAACTCCCAGATTTCTGAAAACGAGTCTCGTACTCGGGTTTTAGAAATTGCGGCATTACATCGTTACCAGGATTCACTCCCACTACTCCTCGAGCTGATTCGCCTTTCCACATTGTTACACGACTCGTTTCAACTATGATTTGGGTAAGAAATCATAACCCTATTCTTGATTTAGGAATCCAAAAAGAGTAATCGACGAAATAGCTAACCTATTTCAATGTTTAGGCAACCGTTGTTTTGTATACGGGAGCGTAGGATTTGAACCGAGTTCGAAATGAGTATTCCGACGAAAGGTGCAGACTATAAATGTTTAGGTTATGGTTTTTAAGGCTTTCAATGTCAAATATGTCTAACTTGATTACTGCCATATGATCTTAGTTATGACATTTTCGACAAATTATACATGTGTGAACTATGTTAAATATATGATGCATTTCATGTGTTTGTTGAAATGTTTGAATGAATATGAAATTATGATTTGTGCTTGTCATGACTATAAATCTAGGATTCATGTTAGTCGTGTGTATCACGACCTCCTTGTGTAATGAATTGTTATGGTTCATGTTGTAACTAATCTAGTCTATGTATTTGGTGAAGTGTAACTTAAGTGTTTGATAAAATGTCTGAATGAGAAAATGTTGATGATTTGTATTTATTAAGTGTATTAAGATAGGATTCTCAAATTACCTGAATCATATGTATAGTTTCTTTTATGTAATCATATTTGCCGCTAGGTAATTTATGGAAAAAATGCAAGTGCTTAGTGTCATGTTCAATGTGTTTGATGAAATGCTCAAATGAAGGTTGTATTTAGATTATTTTTTAAATGCTGATATGCTTGTCACACGTATCTATTTATTGCATTTGAGTAAGATTGGGACTACAACATAGTTCAGGTAGACGGTAACAATTCCTATTTGAGTGGCCAAACTAGTCTCGCCACATTGATATGTTCGGTGAATCCAGGTCGTACGATGATTGTCAACAGTGGTTAGGCCACGGGGAGTGCCTACGCACTTGATGTCGATTAATTCAGCGTGCACTCATACCAATCGAACTTGTCTAATAAATCGACTAGCCTATTGTGTGTTTACCATGTATGGACATCACTGCTTGAATCTAAAGTATCACTTACTAATGTAAAGACCCGTTTCAACTATGGTACTACGATCCGCTAAGACTCATGAGTTGGGCATGGTGGTATGGGACACCATGGTCGAGCTATCGACCTACGCTGGGTTGACGAGCCTCCCCAT
The DNA here is from genome assembly GCF_029962835.1 of Magnolia sinica. NCBI lineage: Eukaryota > Viridiplantae > Streptophyta > Magnoliopsida > Magnoliales > Magnoliaceae > Magnolia > Magnolia sinica. Next base: position 43,369,728 of record NC_080577.1, on the reverse strand, counting down.
AGTGACCAGTGAGTAACCCAAACTCGTTAGCCGAATATGGTGGTATGGGACACTGTATTCGAGCTGTCGACCTGTGTTCAGGTGACGAGCCTCTCATAGTGACCTCGAGTATAAACTCTTGAACTTACATATCCACTGCTTTTCATTAGGAGTGATGCCTTACAACTTGTTTATCGTATGTGACTAACTAGGATTGACGACCCTAGATGGATCCCTATTTGGGTTAATAATGTAAATGGAGGTACTTTAGCTTTCCGAATCTGCTGTATGAATAAGCCTAATTAAGTACTTAGCTAACACGACCATGCACCGCATTGCATGTTCTATGGCGAGGAAGTGCACGTTTAGAGAGTTTGCCATACGCGAATGGTTGATAAAGTCGCTTGAGGTAGCTTTGTGCAAGGGCATGTATCATTACTGCACACCATCCCTGCATTAACAAGAGTAGCTAGGAAGTGATTGTTGTATTGCTTTATCATTACTGCTTGTTTGAATTAATAACATGTTAACCTTTGTCTTATAGTACCACTGAGTTGATCACTCACTCCCACTCTAGGACAATGTTTTAAAACACTAACCAGACTCTGTTATAGACGCAGGTGATGATGACATATATGCAGCGGAGTTAGACTTCGTAGACGAGGAGGAAGAGTTCTCCTATGTTCAGCTCTCTGGAAGGTCTATGTAGACCTTATTCTGATTCGACGGGATTACAGGGTTACATGGATTAGTTGGACCTTCACATTTTGATATTTTGTAAATTTTGAAGCAATACATGTATATATTGTAACACCCCGTACTTTCCAGTACTCGAGTATTACTAAGTAACCTAATGTAATATAAATACAAAAATAATACAACATAAACATATACACTGTGGAAGGTTATTTATATATACTTGTAAGATTTAAGATTTTCATATTGATATGTAACCATAATCCATACTATGTGTATACGCTTACAACATCATAAATATAAATTACAAATTATAGAATTTATAATACATAAAAATAAAATATACTAGAAAGATTTATAGTGGATGACATATTTCAAGCAATTTAACAACTTGTATATGATTTAAAACATAACACACGTATCACCATACAAATGATACACAAATAATATATAATAAGCTTCGCTTACTTACATTCATACATTTTATACGTATTAACAATATGTGGAATTATAAATTAAATATGACAAATTATATAAATGATAAAAATAATATAAAATCATAAATGGGGCCCACAACATCACTAAAATGCATGCATACGTGGGGGAAATAATAATAGAGAATATGATGATGATGATGATAATAATAATAGTATAATATTATTAAAGGTAGTATAACATAATATTTAGTGTTATAGAAATCAGAACTGGCCATATTTCTATAATCTGACCATTAAGTCTTAGCTTAAATAGTCCCTTAGGCCATTTTAGCCGTTGACGTTTAATTTCGGGCTGATCCGAAAAAACAAATCAGTAGGAAATTCATAAAAGATACCTGAAGGAAGTTGTGGGGCCCACCTAGGCTTTGGGTCTGACCGATCTTCGGTCAGAGGCCTTTAGTGAGGCCTATTAAGGGAATGAACGGTGTGGATTTCATCAAATCCACTTGTGAACCCCATGTTTCCTTGCACATGTACACAGTGCAAGACTACCCGCCGTGCACCGAACTACCAGGAGCGATCAGAGCTCCTCTGACCGACAGTTTCCTTAAGAAGAGAGGTTTTCTCTCTCTCTGCATTTTTGACAACAACGAACGAGCGTCCGTTTGCAACGCATTGTGGCCCACCTACAGTCTCCATATGGGCAATCTGAACCGTCCATCGGATTCATACGATGGGCCTGACCAAAATCCAACTATCATGGCAGATTTTCCTACACGTATGGACGCACTATCTTCACTGCAAATCGGCCTTACAAAACCTTATTTCCAAAAATGGCAACTGTCCTCCTTGCCACGAGGGCAATCCGTGTGCTCTCTCCCCTCTCCAATCCCAGCCTTCCAAGAAGACGATATCTCTACCGTCCATTTGCTTAGGGCGTTTCAAATGAAACCGTGGACGGTTTCAGTTTTACCCACTGTATTTGAAGACGGTTTCAAGCAGGCCAAATCCCTACCGTCCAGTTTTCATCCAACGGCTCTGAGAGCTAGGTTTTGGCCATAAGTAAGGAGTGAAAATGACTCTCTCCCATCTCCTACGAAAACCCAAAGAGAATCACAGCCACCCGAGGAAAAACCATCCGCCTCCTTGTCTTTCCGAACCCACCAACCAAACGGCGTCCAAGCTCCATTCCATCTATTCACCAAGCTCCAATGTACCCTTAGGAGTCGTCCCATGCCGTCAGAATGAAGGAAGGAGTAGTGGGTGGGAAGACGCCATTAATGCTTGGTCATCTTCCACGGTAAGCTTACACCGTCACTGTTGTTTGTGGTGAGGCTGGTCATGGATTTAAATATGTAAATGTGTGGCCCATATCATCGCAGTTCAAATGACAGGAATCACGTCTGAGAGAGGAAGCAAAGATGAGGAAAAGTAGTGCAGTTGTGCTGCTGGCTGGCCATGGCCATGTTAACTCAGCGAGTTCACCAAGTCTGGTTCAAGTTAGACAGGGCCTGCTGTGTTGGGTCATGACTGAGTTGAATCTAGACTCGCTCAGCCATAAAGAGAAAGGAAGATAGAGAGAGCAGGTTGTCGCCGCACTCACATTAACTATATGGCCATGGTTGGTACCACACCAAGTCGGGCCGACTCAGTAGCTGGATTCTGGCCCGACAAAACTGCTGGAATGAGTCCAGCCATACCGGTCTGGTCCAGTCCGGACTTCTTGCTAGACTTCCAGCAGGTGGAAGACACGTAGAAGGAGATGGAGGAGAGAGTTGGAGTTAGGAGAAGGAGAGCCGACTCGCTGCATTGCTGACTCGGTTTTCTCCTTGAGCCGAGTCGAGTCAGTAGACCGAGTTGGGTTGCACCTGGTGGTTGTTGTTAGACGTCCAACAAAGGGAAAAGCAGAAGGAATGAGAGAGGAGAAAGAGGAAAAGAGAAAGAAGGGAGTTGAACCCTGACTCACTGCCGAGTTAACTCGCTAAAATAGGAGTTGGGCCACACTCAACTCCTGCTGAGGTATAAACCCTCCACCCTCCTATGTTATGAATTATCATTGTTGGTATTGACTAACTAATACTTCTACTATGAATATTAGCTAAGAATAGCCATTAGCGAATTATCTATACTAAAGTTAGTTATGTTAGACAAAAATAAAATAAAATAAAATAATATCATTACTAGATACCGGTGCTTTGTTTTGTCACTCTTGAATATTATTATAAATAGTGGGTTATAATGCCAATTATCATCATAATGATTCGTATTAGTGTGTTAGATAATATAAATTATAACACTAACACTAATAGTGGTCTTGAAAGTATTAAGTTTATATTGTAATTAATGGCACGCCAACTAGAGCTCGAATCCTAAAATCTAAGTTTAAGACTAAACCCTAAGATGAAAACCCTAATATTACATTAAGACCCTAAGATGAATAATCCAAACCCTAGGTTATAATCTTAACCATGAATAGTATGTAGAACTTGATCTAACCATGTAATTTCTTAATTCATGATAGGACTCGATTATAAGGGACCACACGTCCCCTAGCTATGCTGGTAGGCGATCCAACTATAAGGTGATGATTCTTCCCCTTGAGCTTTCCATCTTCTCATTAGCTTAAGTTATAGTTTTTATTAAGAATTATAATTGGTATGTCTCTCTTATAATCACATGTGTTAGCTAGTGGAAATTGAATTGATATATTATCTGCTTAATGTTCATCCCGTATATTTGTTCATGCTTGTGGACTATTTGTGTATTGCTTATAGACTTTAAACTGGTACATTAGTGAAAAATCCCCACCTATAAATGTACACCCATACTTGGGATGTAACCCAACTGGTTGTGATTAAAATAGACCTTCGACTTAGTAGTTATTGAGTGGTGGTCTAAATGGATCATTAATGTGGGCCTACCATCCAGGGTTGTTGTGTCCAATAGTTTTCAAGGATGGTCTTTTATCGCATGATTTTGATACTGGCCCTATGAGGCTTATTTTGATAATTGCCCTATGTGGCTTGTTTGATATCGCCCTATGTGGCTTTGTTCTGGTATTTTTCCTATATGGGTTTGATGTTTTATACCGTGCAACCATGCGATGGTAAGCCCCATATACTGTAATATGATTGGCTACTAGTCGATGGGTTTCCATTAAACATCCTAAGATGGTAGCCTCATGAGCTGGGGATGGTGGCAATGGGACACTATGCCCGAGCTGTCGGCCTACGCTGGGCCATGGGCTCCCCGTAATGACCTTTGAGCTTATCTAAATTGGCTGGTTGTAATTCGACTAATAATGGGTTGACAAATCATGCACGCATAGCATACTACGACGGCTTGGATCATTATGCCCATACGATTACGCCGCGTGTTGTGCTAATGATCAGCCGATCGATTTATGATGATGACTTGGATCACTCATGCCCATACGATTACGCCGCGTGTTGCGCTGATGACCAGTCACATCCTTGGGTGACGACCCCATTGACTATCTGGATGTTTTTCCTGGGGCACTGACCGTCCAGATGGTTTACCCGGGTCGATGATTGCATTCATGCATCCATGCACCTAATAAGACTGCATTTACTATATTTTGGTTGTCTGGATGTTTTATACTATTTCTTACCTAATGCGGCGGTGTGTAATCTTGAGGGGAATTCACACTGAGTTGGCCACTCATCCATCAAATATACAACCGTACAGGTAGTATAGGTGGCTTTAGTGATATGTATGTTCAGACTTGATGAGGAGCAGGGTACGATCGCCAGAGATGCATGGTTGTATTTGCTTAAAGGAGCTGCGTGATCCCGTGGCTTATGTTTATATGCTCTCTGTTATTATTCATGTATTAAATCATGTAAATCTTGTACTTGTTTAAATTCAGAGACATTAGTTTGTATAAGTCATTATGGGCAACTTCTTGTAAATTTGAATGATAATGAAACTTTCCTTTATGTTGATTTGTCCACTCTACGCTCATTTACTTACTCTGATGAAGAAAAAAAATGTATACTCAAATTTGACCATCCTTTAAAGTTAACACTCAGGTTTCTGGGACACGGGTCATATACTCGGGTCCTGAAAACCGGGGCGCTACATATATTCAGCCCGGTAACGTACTCATACTCTAGAGATTGTGAAACACTTATACACTTTATATATCTATCTCAGTCTTCTGCTTGCGAAATTAAATTATCTCTAGAGTATGATATGTTGTTTTAGTATAATCCTCGTCATGTTTAATACACTAATATGGACAACATTTAAACATCATTATCTATGTTGTATAAGTGATGCGTTGGATCTCGGGAGTTGAGCTTTGCTCGACCCTCGAAATCCGGAGTGTTACATATGCACAGAGGACTTTTGGGAGTTCTTTAGCCCACTCCTTTAGTGTTCTCGAGCTTGGTACGGAGATGATATTTGATGATCTTGTTAACTACCTCAACCTGTCGATTTGCCTACGAATGTCGTGGCGACAAGTAGACATTGCGAATTACGAGGTTCTTGCACATCTCCTGATACTGCTTATTATCGAATTATTTCCCGTTATCGGAGATGATGGTCTGAGGAATCCCGAACCTACATATGATATTCTTCCAAGCAAAGTCTGTGATCCTTTGCTCGATTATCTTTGCTAATGGTTCTGCTTCTGCCCACTTGGTGAAATAATCAATGGTCATGACGGCGAACTTGGTCTAACATTTACCCATGGGGAGCGGACCGATAATATCAATCCCCCACTAAGCAAACGGCTATAGCCCGATCATAAGGGTGAGCTCTTCTGGCGATTTCTGAGGTACATTTGCGAATCTCTAACACTTGTCACATCTCTTGATGAGCTTCCGTGCATCATGTTGGATAGTCGGCCAGTAGTAACCCTGTCAAATGACTTTGTGTGCTTATGCTTGCCCTCCAAAGTGGTTTCCACAGATTCCTTCGTGGATTTCCCTTAGGAGGTACTCTACTTCTTCTGGTCAGATGCACCTCAGGTAAAGAAGGTAGAATCCTTTCTTGTCAAGTATACCGTTGAGTATGGTATGTCAGGTAACTTTGATCTTCATTCATCTTGCTTCCGTTCAATCCTTGGTTAGCTCGCCGTTCTCTAGGTACTTGATGATCGGGTCCATCTAGGTTGTGTAATACCCCGAACATTTTAATACTCGAGTATTGAAAGTTCTCAAGCATTACTAAGAAATTTACTTAATATGTACACGTGTACGATACCAATCCAACTATCCTAGCCTTACATCCTCGCCCTAACACAAACCTAACCATTGGGAATTACCTCTATTCAATAGATCTAACCATCTGACCGTTGATTTTAAATACAAGACCATCCATCATGTGACTTGACATATGTACCTTCTCTTAAGTGAATTAGCGACTAACTCCTTATCCATAATAATTTAGATGTAACTACTTTTGTAAGAACTGGTTAAAAATGTGCCTATAACCATTTAGAGCCATTAGATTTCACAAAACTCTTATAAAAGCAATAATTACGAAAGTACCATTAACTTAGACCCTTGAATTCTAAATCACGTAGTTTCCACTGTTCGAATAACATGAAATATTATACCATGCCTATGAATCCTAAGTTAACCGTACACATTGAATTTAAGCCCTTAGATCATTGTAAAAATAACCCAATGATAGATCAGCCATTAATCATTGATTTTGGAGCCCACCTGACCTATGATATGCTTCAATTTTGGACTTAACCCTTTAAATTAAATGGAAAAATGAATGGTTAGTGTTGATTTCCTAGAAGCATCACAGTGGACCCCACATAATGACCTACGAGTGCACTAGTAGGTGTGCACTCACGTCACACCGCACCTAGTATCGAGTCAAACCAGGTTTAACCCGATGAATCTCAAAGAAAGAAGGAAATCCTCTCTTCCTTTCACACTCGACGCATGACGTCCACTGGGGCAAGTTGTGGCCCACCATGATCATCCAATAGGATGATCTGAACCATCCATCATGTTGGGGAGATCGGGCCGACCAGAACCATGATGCCCATGTGCATCCGTGCATGCACGCGTGTGCACAGAAACAGTTCCATATGGGCTGGATGATGCACCCAACAAACGAATAGTGTCTATTTGTTGACGCTAGTGGCCCACCATTAAGGAACCGCGTAAGGATTTGAACCATCCAATCGGTTCGTACTGGCGGGCCAACCAAAGCCACGAAGACCCCACACGTTGGTACTCACATGTGCACGCACGATCGCCAGCAAGGTCGGGCGTGCGCAGCAGGACCTTTAGGAAAGAAGGGAAACTTCCGTTTTTCTCTCTTTCCATGCTGGAGATCACTCCTACATCCCAATCATCCAAAACAGAGCAAAGAGGAATGTATCCAACCACACCACGCTCTGGTTTCCACGCGAGCCAGCAATCAAACCATACCACACGCAAGATGGAATCAAAGCTTTCCACTCAGGAGCCATTCAGAGCAACCCAAAATTGTCCAAGATCCGATCGAATTTGCTGAAAGAAACCGAAACTCCAACGGACGTAGAATGCCACGGAACCTCTTCGCGTTTTAAATCCACAAGAGTTACGTCCATTGTTTCCGCTATGCGTAAGGCTACATAAAAAGCCTCCGCAAAAGAGTCTAGAGACTCTTAGCAAAAGCTATAAAGAGGGACCAACAACAGTAGGGAAAAAAAGAAAAGAAAAGAAAACGAAGAAAGAATGAGAAAGAGAGAGAGAGGGCTCCAACCGCAGTGGCAAGAGAGAGGAAAGAAAGAAAGAAATATGAAAGAAAAAGGAAAGAGAAAGAAAGGAAAAAGAGAGAAAGAAAGAAAGAAAGAGAAAGGAAAGGAAGAAAGAAAGAGAAAGAACGAAGGAAAGAATCGAGGAAGGAGCCAATAGTTCGCTGGGTCACTGGTTGCACACCAGGGTCCTGACACCTTCAAGTAAGTATGCCACGAACCCTTCTCTTTCAAACCCAATATGCCAAACAAAAGTTGACTCTGTGTTGGGATATGATCTGGATATAGCAAGTTGAAACTGATTAGTGCACACCTTGACCAGAGTATAACCACCTAATCAAAGAAACTACATTGAATAATCCAAACCATGTGGCCTAGCATAGAATTCAATCCTAAAAGACTCCCTGGACAATTAACCTAGAAGAGGGCAAGTCAACAACCTAAGGTAAGGGTTTTATCCTTTAAGCTTACATGAATTTAAGTTGTTATATTTATCCTGCCTTTTACATACCTTCATGTTATTTTATCTTCCCTTTTGCATGCCTTCATATTATTTTGAATTTACCCTGCAATTATATGTTTTACCATCAATTATTTGCCTTTGGCTTACAATATAATGTTGATTACAAGTGATCTTTATAAATTTATACGGGGTCATGGATACATGCCTTGCCCTTGCCTTATCAAATTTATTAAGTCGGCCCTGCCACTCGTCTCTTATTTGAGTTCGTATTTGCCACTCGTCTCTTATTTTAGTTGGCCCTTGCTACTCTTCTTCTTATTGAGTTGGCCCTTGCTACTCTTCTATTTATTGAGTTAGTCATTTCTACTCTTCTTTTATTGAGTTGACCATTGTCACTATTCTCTTTGTTATGTTGGCCACTGCCACTTTTTGAGTTAACCATTGTCACTCTTCTCTTTATTACATTGGCCTTGTGTTATTTATCTTTAAAGCTTGGGCATGTGTCTTGATATTCCAGAACCTCTATGATTTAGATCACGTTCTCTATAAATATAAGTGATGTGTTAAGAGGTATCACAACTGGTGATTCAAATATTTTATCATGGACGTAATGCGTTACGGGTAGTGGCTCTCTTAGTCAGCACGTAATTCTGTGGGTTGTTGGCGTGGTACACAATCGATGTAGGTAAATCACCAAGCATGCTACATCACCTTTTTAGGATTGGATGTCGTAAATAATCGCTCTATGAGCACGTAATGTTATGCAAATACCCTAACCACATATTATATTGCCTTGAGATGTTCGCATAAATCCACTTTAATGTTGACCATGCCGGTGAATATCCGTAGTTATGGGATGTGGGTCGAGTCGGGTTTTCTATGAATTATACTCCACATTGTAACGATCACTACATATGATGAGCCGCACACACTTTGTTAGGCATGCATCTCATGTAGGTTGTTTACGTATAATGATAGCTCATGTATTAGTGGAGTACAAGACGTATCTTAACCCTTACATTACTTTTATGAATCTCTTGAATTATTATTAATCTTAAAGGATAACCATCACTATGAGTAGGGCATTGACCCTCTCTCAATCGTTCAGATGATGCAGGTGATGTACAGATTGAAGACCCAGAGGACCATCTCCCTATAGAAGACTATATTGAAAGAATCTGAAGATAGTTTTATTATTTAGTTTTATGCTTCCATTGTGAACTCGATAAATGTAATAAGCTCCAATTAATAGGGCATTTGATTATTTATTTGATTATTCTTTTACTCAGATGAAATAATCAATACAGTTGATTTTATTATCGTGAATGTTACCTTCATGAATGTATCTGGATATGAAATAAAAATATTATATATATAAGGTGCAATTTTTAAAGCATCCAATTTATACATTATTTACAACCAGTTTTCTCAGACATGAGTACAAACTTTGTCCGTGAAAATTTAGGATGCTACAGTTAGTATCAGAGAATAAGAATGATATTAACTAGGCCTGAGAGAGTGGACCCCCATAAGCTTTACATGATTAGGAATTAGAAACCCAAATTCAGATTCCCCATTGGAATTATCAAGGTAGATGTGGAATTTAGAAACTACTAACCTAGGTACCTCAGGGATAAATCCCTAAAATCCAAAATAAACTTTTTCTGGACTTAAAGTCATCCTTAAATAGAGTCACAACCAAGAAGAACAAGTTTCCCTTATGGGAATAGAAATTTTCAAACTATTCCAGAATTTTTGACTATTTCGATGAAATTTTAACACATGGCGAAATCCCCACTAGTTGCAGAAAGAAGACACATTAGAAAATTTTGAAAATTTTCCAATAGATCGCTTAGGTCTCCATTAACCTTCCTCTAAAATTTCACATCGAATAAATCTATATAAAATTCCATAAAAATCCGACAGTAACAAAAATCAGTAGAAATTGCTACTGGACAGCAAGCTTTTATACACCTCACAAAGGTGAAACACCCCCGAACCATCAAATCTTGCCTCATGGATTTTTCTGGAGTGTCAAGAATAAGTTAGGGGCTTAGATTCTAAATTTCAAATAAGTTGGACATATGGATCGAAAGTTAAAATTCTTGGAGTGACGGGCAGTCAATATAAAACGATTGTGGGAATCTACAACCGTTCATATAAATGATGACACTAGATCTTAGGTTCAACAATGAATGGATGAGTTGACTATCCTTTATGAAACCTAGCCTATCCATTGTCATCTAATCCGGTTAGGATATCTGGCTTTTAGGGCGAAACGAGACTTTTTTTTTCAAAGATAATGAATGATCGGGACCATGGGATTATGAACCACATTCAAGCAAAGCACGAGAGGTTTAACCCAAATATCAAATCTCTAGGTTGAGATTTTCTTTTAAGGGGTGTAGGATGTAGCGTCCCAATTTCATTGTAACCAATAATACACACACTTAGACATATATATCTACATTCTGAGTAATACATTGAAATTTTAAGCAAATTGAATCACCGAGGATAATAAAAGAAATCTCGGGTAACGTATCAGGTGAACAAAGTACGCGGTGAAAGCATAATGATCCACGTTAGATTCATCCTTTATGAGAATATAAGATTTCGTGATTATTTCCCCTGAGTTTAAAACAAACAAGATTATGGACAGATGGAACTATGTTTACATGAAATTTACACGGTTTGACCTAAATTCTAAGTCCTCAAAAATCTTAAATGATCCCCATGCCCTGATCAAGCAAAGGACCGAGATTTAATAGGATTATAAATTGATACCGATAAATCCTCTATACTGTGCAGGCGAAGGATCTGTGTATCAGGCACAAACTCACTACAACCATCTATTCATATTACCTTGAACACAGAAAATAGGGAATCCTTAGAGGCATAACAAATGACTTGTATAATGGAAGTATTAAATTTTAGGGGCAAAATTATGTTTAAGGAGGGTAGATTGTAACACCCTGAACATTTCAATACTCGAGTATTGAAAGTTCTCAAGCATTACCAAGAAATTTACTTAATATGTACACGTGTACGATACCAATCCAACTATCCTAGCCTTACATCCTCACCCTGACACTAAACTAACCATTGGGAATTACCTCCATTCAATAGATCCAATCATCTGACCGTTAATTTTAAAGACAAGACCATCCATCATGTGACTTGACATATGTACCTTCTCTTAAGTGAATTAGTGAATAACTCCTTATCCATAATGATTTAGATGTGACTTCTTTTGTAAGAATTGGTTGGAAACGTGCCTACAACCATGTAGAACCATTAGATTTCACAAAACTCTTATATCAGCAATAATTACGAAAGTACCATTAACCTAAACCCTTGAATTCTAAATCACGTAGTTTCCACTATCCGATTAATGTGAAATTTTATACCATGACTATGAATCTTAAGTTAACTGTACACATCAAATTTTAGCCCATAGATCATTGTAAAAATAACCCAATGGATAGATCAACCATTAATCATTAATTTTAGGGCATGTTGAGGGTCAAATATTACATATTGAACCCCGTTTATTTCTTGGTTTTATGAACATGATACTACTCAATGTCCTATTTTACTCATGTTTATGTTGTAAGGTGAATTTAAGAGCTTGGACTGGTAAAGGTGCTAAAATCATGCAATTGACTTTCCAAGATCACCAATGCAAAGAATGGATTTTATGAGACAAAGATTGAAGATTTCAGGGTCCCAAGATTCAAGAAAATCAAGTGGAGAAGGAACGAAGCCAAAAGAACAAATGCATAATACACATTTACTGTTCATTAAACACCATTCGATGACATCAAGGACACGTTCAATGACATCGAACACAGGTCGATGACATCAAATTTATGAAGGAAAATCGAGTTGGTCGTTAGACAAGTTGAAGACATTTCTCGATGACTCGAAGCCTTGCTCAATGACATCGAAGACCTGCTCGATGACATTGAATTTTCTATGAAATTTCAACATACCTTGGTGGACACATTGGGCACTATTTTCGATTACTCGAAACACTCCTCAATGACACGAAGATCTGCTGGATGACATCGAAGGTCTCTTCAATGACATCAAATTTTTTGAAGAAATTGGATTAACTCTTTGGACTGTTTTGGACGCATTATCGATTCCTCGAACAATACTCGACGACATCGAAGGCCTCTTCGATGATACGTTCAATGAAATCGAAGGTTACAGAGTCCGGATGAAGCTACAAAAGCGCAAAAAAAGCATGTAGAAAAGATACTTTTGATGACATCGAAGGCTGTTCGATGTCATCAAATGGATCGCGCGAAGTTATGTAGAGTTACACAAGAGTGAGTAAATTTGAGGCAGTTTCCGTATTTTTTCGAAGAGGTGTGAAAGAAGGTGTTGCACAACTATAAATAGGAATCCCCAAGGCATCCTTAATCTAGGATTTGAGGAGTGGAGCAAAAGCGTAGAGAGTCGTCGCTAAGCGTTCTTCTTTTTCCTTCCTTAGTTTTTCATGCTTTCTTCTATGGTTTTAGTTCCAATCATGTCCATGGTTGGCTAAACCTCTTAGCTAGGGCTAAGAGGTGAAGCTTGTAGTGTGATGGGATGTTTTCTATTGCTTTGATTCATGTTTATGTTGAAATCTCTTTGATTCTAGTTTAATATTTAAGACATACTTTTAATTTTTAATAGTTTATTGTGACTCAAATTACAGTAAATCTGTGATAGCTTTGAGTATGTTCTTTTCATGTACAGAGATTGTGAAATTAGGAAGTCTTGTTGTTCACCATCGTCTCGTGGGTATGGTTAGATGATGGAATCTCTTCTAATCTTTATGATTCTCTTATGTTTGGTTATGAGATTGGTATATCCTATTATGAGCCATTGTCTCCTGGGCATGGTTTTGTGATGAAATCACTTCCAGTTTTCACAACTCTCATCCATTGAGAATTAGGTCAAAGGAAGTTCGAATTTGGTTTTATTGAGATATCTTCCAATTGGATAGGATGGGATTTCGATTCCTATTGTGTCATCGAATCAAGCATAGATCTCCCTGATCTCTACAAGTGGATCCTTGGAAACCCTAGTTCCCACCCTTGAATTTCTTAAGTTTTAGTTAAATAATTCATAATTACTCTCTCTACACTTCCAGATTTAAGTTTACAACTTTTTCTAGTTCTACTTCTAGTTGCTTTTAGAATTACTAATGAGATTAGTCCCTGCGGATTTGACCTCGGTCTTACCGAGATTAGTACTACATCGCGACCCTAAACTTGGGGTTGTGAACAAGTTTGTAGCGTCGTTGTCAGGGATTAATGGCTGCGTTTTTCTAAGATTGACTAGTTTTGGAATTAGTTTAAGATTAGGGTTTTTCTGTTTTTTATTTTTAGGATTAAGGTTTTTCTATTTTATTTTAGAAACTAACTTAGCTTTCTATTTTTAGGTTTAGAAACTTTCTTTTTCTATTTTTAGAAACTACTTTATAATTCTAGGATAGAAACTTTCCTAATTTGGTTTTAAAAACTAACTTTTTCTCTTTTTAGAAACTTTACATTTCTGTGTTTAAAAACTTTCCTTTTTTTTGTTTTTAGAGACTAGGCTGCTTTCCTTATTTCCTTTTTAGAAACCAATTCACTTTCCTTTTTCTTTAGTAGGATCCTAACATAGAACCTTCTAAATTGGTAACTTCTTTCTAATTCTCTCTATCATTCTATTTCTAGATTTTCATATTGCTGTAGGATTTTTCTTTTATTCTCTTTTAGGATTAGATTCAGTGTTAGGGTTTTACCATGCAAGAGTGGGAACGTCAGTATGCTGAGATAGCTAGGAGACATTAGGAAGAGATGTATGATGATTATGATAGGAAATAGCCTATGTCTCAAAAAAATTTTGGAAATATCATTGAGAACCAAACAAAATACAATGCTCCACCGGTTAAAAAAATCTTTACGTGATCATATGTGGGAGAATAACTACACCCCATAGATTAAGAAAACAGTACATGATTGTTGGGGTTATCATAAGAGTAAGAACAATAATCACCCATCAAACAAGAATAAAACAATGAGAGATTATATTATGGGTGATAATATGTACCAATAACCACCAAATTCTCCCACCTATGACCCGTATGACTACAATCAGTGGAAACATCAATGTTGGGATGATGAACCAGCAATACATCATAATGACAATTCTCTTGGGTCCTCTACCTTTGAAACCCAACAAGAAACGATCCAAGAGGAGTCACTTCTGGGTTACACAGACGATTTTGCTAACATCAAAAGAATGATAAAAGCACTTGAATAGCGCCCTGATAAGCTAATGGATGCCAGTTCACCCCAACCTCAACTCAATCAAATTCTTCATTCCCAACTCCCTACTTATGATCAGTGGAAACATCAAGATTGGAAAGTTGAATCAATAATACATTATAGTGACAATTCTCTTGGGTCTTATACTTCTAAGATGTAATAAAAAATGAAACAAAAGAATTCACTTCAAAATTCCACACAAACTCTAGAGCTCATCCAGCAAAACATGCTCTAAAGATTTCAAGAACTTATATAAGATATACAATAGTGGGGTTCATGTGATGCAATTATGGAGAATACTGAAATTGAGAATGAAGAGTTGGATTGTGTTAATGAGCATATGGTTCAATTTCTTGAAGAGTCGATCTCGATGACGGTCCAAAGGAATGATCAAGAGATGTGGGTTTCTTTCAAATATAATGACATTGACACACTTCACTCGCATGACACACTTAGTTTCAATGATAAGGAAAAGGTTAGTTTATTCGAACCTCAACCCAATTTAAGAATAGAATGTGAAGAAAGCAACCTCATTCCACGTGTGTACTGCACTGAATTGGAAGATTATGAGTATTGGGATGACAATCATGAATGCATGGCTCAAATCCCTCTGGATTCAATTTCAAGTTTGACCCATATCAATGATCAAGAGGTTTAGGAAATCGTCAACCTTAGTGATCTACTCCACCCATCTGACATGACTAATTTAAGTGTGGAAGATGAACCACTTTCAACTAACCCTTTCAACTTTTGTGAGATATTTTTAGACTACTCCCCTGAATTGAATGATGATATGATTCAAGAGATGAACAAGTTGTTTTATATGACTCTAGAATTTAAAACCATTCAATTAAGGTCATCATCTGAATTGTCAACCCTTAACAATACAATGCCTTTACTGAGTAGTACCGATGAATAGAGTCTTTACATCAATTCTTTGCTTGTCGATTTTTAAAGTCAATTTTTAATCTACCTATGTAAGCAAGATAAGATATATCTGGTGACTATTTATTCTCACCATGATGAAGAGCAAGAGATCATGCTTCCATCCACTTCCAGAGACGATGGAATCCTTGGGCAGATCATCACAAACTTCAATGTGGAAAATGAGTCACTCTCAACTGAATTTTCCAACTCTTTAGACATTTCTTGGCACACTTTGTAGATTCAGACGATCACATGATAAAAGAAATAGTGGATGCCTCGCAAGACAATATCTCGATAGTTGTCACTGACAGAGAGAACCCTTATTTTGAAGCCCCTTCTTTCCTAGATCCTAAATGTTTATCATTAAAGGAGGAGGAGCTGGAAATTGAACCGGAGTCTGAAACTTCGGAATGTGTCAAGACTACATCATTTTTCTAAGATTTTTTCTGAATTTCATCTACGTGTAGTCTCTGATTCACCATGTTAATGTTAACATTGACACTTTTTTCTATCACAGATGAATCATATATACTTTAGACACCTCAAGAGAATAAAAAAAAACTTTTTGTTGAGGTCCACAAATTTATCTGGAAATTCATGCTCCAGGGCATCCAAACTTATTGTAAAAAGGGCTTTTGGATAATCTTGTTGAGAAACCTACTGAGAAATTTATCAAGATATTGGCTAGAGGAGGAACCTTGTAGCATGACGAAGTAGCTTTTCCCTTACTTTCCTAGTTTAGGATTAGGATAGTTTACTTTCCCCCATTTTAGGATCGTTTGCTTTCTTCCGTTTTAGGATAGTTTGCTTACCGTTTGTTTGAATCTTTTATGCTAACCCATCTTTCCCACTGAGATCATTGGAAGAGCCATAAAATTCCTTCTTCAGGTATTACCTTTCCATCACTTCCCTTTTCTCTTCATTGCCTCTTTTGCATTCCATGCTTATTGCTTTTACATTGAAGACAATGTAGATTTTTTGGTTAGGGATGGGGGATTAGGTAAACTAATCAGTATTTTCTTTGTTTTAAGCAAAAATTTTGAAAAGTTTCAATATTTCTTATTGAAATCTATTTGAGAAGTGATGAATTGTGTACTTAAGAATGTTTTGGGTATGATAGGATAGAGATTGAATTTTGGATTATTAGAGTCGGATCAATTAAGTGATTTATCACCTAAGTTCTTGCGTTAAATTGATTGAGAGGTAGTTTGAATGCCATGTTAATTTAAATCACAAGACACATTTGATTTGCCTTCTGTGAGACATGCTAGAAGTTCTGATTGTTAGTATGTGAATTATTGATAGATGGTGAAAATCGAGTCTTGAGAATTTTATCCACCTTAAAAGAAGAAAAGAACCAGTAAAAAAAATAGGAGATCGACAAAGAAGTCATGAAAAAGAATGAAAAAAAATTGAAAAAGAATGCAAAAATAAAAACTGACCGTCGATATAAAATCAAAAACTAGAAAAAGGTGAAGGGGATGAGTTCGAAATCAGTACTTGAGTTTCAAACCAGTCTTGAAGTGATGAGCATAACTAACATGATAAATTGATAGTATTCGTACGAGAAGTAAAATGACTTTCACTGAGCACATTGAAAAACTTAATATACAAATTATGCTTCAAATTAATGGACGGAGAACCTACTAGATTGGTTGCTTAGGAGATTCAGTTCTAAGTTTTCAAAATCTCACGTTCATATCTTAATTTTACCAATTCATACTTGAATGTACGAAGGATTGTTTTTCCAAAAAGATTTCTAACATTAAACATTGAGATTTATTTTTTGCATTCTTTGCTTGGGACTAACAAAATGCTGGTTGGGGATTATGTTGAGGATCAAATATTGCATATTGAATTCCATTTATTTCTTGGTTTTATGAACATGATACTGCTTAATGTTCTATTTTACTCATATTTGTGTTGCAAGGTGAATTTAAGAGCTTGGACTGGAAAAAGTGTTAAAAGTATGCAATTGACGCTTCAAGATCACCAATGCAAAGAATGGATCTTAGGAGATAAAGATTGAAGATTTCAAGGTCCCAAGATTCAAAAAAACCAAGTGGAGAAGGAACGAATCCAAAAGAACAAGTGCATAATACACATTTACTGTATCATCGAACACCGTTCGATGCCATTGAGGACACGTTCGATGACATCGAACATAGGTCGATGACATCAAATTTATGAAGGAAAATCGAGTTGGTCACTGGATAAATTGAAGACGTTTCTCGATGACTCGAGAACTTGTTCGATGACTCGAAGCCTTGCTTGATGACATCGAAGACCTGCTCGATAACATTAAATTTTCTGTGGAATTTCGACAAAACTCACTGGACACATTGGGCACCATTTTTAAATACTTGAAGCACTCCTCGATGACATCAAAGATCTGCTCGATGACATCGAAGGTCTCTTTAATGACATCGAATTTATTAAAGAAATTGGATTAACTCTTTGGATTGTTTTGGATACATTATCGATTCCTCGAACAATGCTCGATGACATTGAAGGTTACAAAGTCCGAATGAAGCTACAAAAGCATAGAAAAAGCATGTAGAAAAGATACTGAAATTGCGATAAAGACCGCTTTAGTTGAAGTAGGAATATGCCGGTATGTCCTAGAGGGGAGTGAATAGGACTTTTTTAATAATTTTACGATATTTTAAAATCCTATCACACTAATCCTAATAACAAGCATATATTAGGATTACTCAAGAGTAACTCTCCTGGCTTCCAAGCCTGGTAGAGGATCCAACCACAAACTATTTGAGAGATGAACAAAATGCAAACTAGTCTATGATGGATATGACTGTGACTATGTCTGAGGTGTGATCTCAGATAATTAGATATGAAAGTAATTAAGGAAATCACATATTCAAATGAAAGACAAGAGTAATCTTAAACACAGTCATTTTGATAGTGGTTCGACTACTTGTCTACTCCACTCCCGGTAACCGCATTCAACCCTTGAGTGTACCAGATTTCACTAAGGAGGTTTCACAGCAGTTCACCTCAAACCTAAGGTTTTAAATC
This sequence comes from Magnolia sinica, assembly GCF_029962835.1. Lineage (NCBI taxonomy): Eukaryota > Viridiplantae > Streptophyta > Magnoliopsida > Magnoliales > Magnoliaceae > Magnolia > Magnolia sinica. The sequence continues at coordinate 43,351,155 of NC_080577.1, read as the reverse complement.
AGGTTCACCTTCAACCTTTACAACCTATACCGAGGCTGACTGTTTATGTTCCCTGAGCAAGAGTCAACACAAAGCACCCGATTTTAGGCACACTGGCCAAGGATCCACATAAGGAACCTCACTGTTTATGCTCTCACGAGCAAAGGTTAACACAACGCACTCACTTTTAGGCACACTGGCTAAGGATCTTCCATAAGACCCTAACTATTTATGCTCTCCACAGAGCAAGGGTCAATACAGCGCACCCACCATGTACACTCCTGCCAGAGGCCTCCTACGAGGGCTTGAAGGGGTGAGAAATACCTTAGACTAAATCCTAAAAAGGAATGATCACAAGTATCCTCGGGACTTTAATAACTTACAGATAAGTGGATGAGTTCCATTCATCACGTTGTTAAAGATTTCCTCCTTTGTTGACGAAGAATCTTCTGCTTCCTTGATTCGCAATATAGATGATGTACCAATACAAGGCTTCGGGTTGGGTCAAGGTGAAGACAAAATCCTACTCTATAAAATGTTTTCCTATAAGGAAGATAGAGTGATGCCAGTCATCTATGCATTCAAGGCATCCCAGCTTAATGATTTGCTATTAAGGTAGTAGCTGGAGGATCCTTGAATGTGGAAGTTCATTCCCCAATCCCTCAATGATGAGGGTGGATTGGAGGATGAACTCCCTTAAGAGAAAGGGCTTTGGGTAAATGATCTAAGTTTAAACACTTAAAAGCACTATATTCTTTCTTTGCCAACAATAATAGACAAGTCCTCTTTATATATACAAAAGGCTCCAACGGATATAAAACGATCACATTTATGACAGAGTTCGATATCATCTAGCGTATACTCTCGATAGCATCGACGGTCTGCTCGATGATACAAACTCAAATGTTATACGCTTTTGAAACCTATTGCCAACTGGTCGAGGGAATTGAAACATGTATCAATGTCATCGGATTTCGAACTCCGATTCCATCGATGCGAGGTTCGATTCCTCGACATTTGAAAATGAGAGGGACTTGCTTCAAAATTTTTCAGGCCAAAAGATATGATCGAGGTATACTCGATATTATCGGAATTTGAGTACCGATGATATCAAAGGCAGTGTCGTGCATCGATAAATCCAAAGGATTTTCCAGTAAGCTTTCTAGATAAGTTTATGTCCACTCTCGATGCCATCGATCCTGCCTCGATATCATCGATATTTGAATATCGATTCTATCGAGTAGCCCTCGATCAGAAATAAAAACCACTAGAAAAATGTTGCTGAAAAGAATGTGTCCAAGACCGATATCATCGAAGGCTTTTCGATATCATCGATATTTAAATTCCGAGGATATCGAGGGTACTTCGATATATCAAAAGTCTTCATGATTTTCCTATAAAAAACAGGGACACAAATACTCTACTGTCGATTATATCGAGTCTACTTCGATAAACTCGATATTCAAATATCGATGATATCAATATGGGAATCGATACATCAATAATTCTGTCCAGATGTATATGTAGTTGCTGGACATTTTATGTCCTCACTCGATTTTTTTGATTGAGTTTTCGAGGACATCAACAGTACATCTCGATTTTATCGATCCTATTATCGATAAATCGACAAAGCAAGAAAACTTAGAGATTTTTTATTTTTGAAAAAGTTTTCTTAACTTAAAAACCCTATGATGTTCTAATTTGTTTTAAGGGTTTTATATACCTGGTATTTTGAGACATGGGATGTGAGGCTTAGATTTACCTGTGGCGAGTTCGTGCGCACATCCGGTTGAGGCAGATGTTTTGATCAATCTTCTTATAAGGCTCTGCAGTCTAGCTGACTTAACACTCACGCTAATTGACAAACCAGGGCACTTTCAGATACCTTCGATAACATCGAAGGCTGTTCGATGTCATCGAATGGATCACGTGAAGTTACACAAAGTTATGCAGGAGTGAGTAAACTTGAGGCAGTTTCTGGATTTTTCCAAAGAGGTGGAAAAGGAGGTGCTGCACAACTATAAATAGGAGTCTCCAGGGCATACATGGGGATAATCTAGGGTTTAAGGAGTGGAGCAAAAGCGTGGAGAGCCATCACCAAGCGTTCTTCTTCTTCCTTAGTTTTTCATGCTTTCTTCAAGGGTTTTATTTCCAATCATGTCTATGGTTGGCTAAACCTTAGCTAGGGCTAAGAGGTGAAGCTTGTAGTGTGATGGGATTTTTCTATTACTTTGATTCATGTTTATGTTGAACTCTCTTTGATTCTAGTTTGATATTTAAGAAATACTTTCAGCTTTTAATGGTTTATTATGACTCAAATTACAATAGATCTGCAATAACTCTGACTATGTTCTTTTCATGTATGGAGATTGTGAAATTAAGAAATCTTGTTGTTCACCATCGTCTCATGGGCATGGTTAGATGATGGAATCCCTTTTAATCTTCATGATTCTCCTATGTTTAGTTATGAGATTGGTATATCCTATTGTGAGCCATTATCTCCTAGGCATGGTTTTGTGATAAAATCACTTTCAGTTCGCACAACTCTCATCCATTAAGAATTAGGTCAAAGGAAGTTCGGATTTGGTTTTAATGAGATATCTTCCAATTGGATAGGATGGGATTCTGATTTCAATTGTGTCCTTAAATCAAGCATAGATCTCCCTAATCTCTATAAGTGGATCCTTGGAAACCCTAGTTCCCACCTTTGAATTTCTTAAGTTTTAGTTAAATAATTCACAATTACTCTCTCTACACTTCCAGATTTAGGTTTACATCTTCTTCTAGTTCTACTTCTAATTGCTTTCAAAATTACTCACGAGATTAGTCCCTGTGGATTCGACTTCGGTCTTACTGAAATTATTACTACATCATGACCCTACACTTGGGGTTGTGAACAAGGCCCACCTGACCCTTGATATGTTTTAATTTTGGACTCAACACTTTAAGTTAAATGGAAAAATGAATGGTCGATGTAGATTTACTAGAGGCATCACAGTGGACCCCACATAACGACCTGCGAGTGCACTAATAGGTGTGCATTCACGTCACACCACACCTAGCATTAGGTCAAACCAAGTTTGACCCAATGAATCTCGAAGAAAGAAGGAAATCCGCTCTTCCTTTCACACTCGACGCATGACGTCTGCTGGGGCGAGTTGTGGCCCACCACAATCATCTAATAAGATGATCTGAACCGTCCATCGTGTTGGGGAGATTGGGCCGACCAGAACCACAATGCCCACGTGCACCCATGCACACACGTGTGTGCACAGAAATAGTTGCATATGGGCTAGAGGATGCACCCAACGAACAAACAGTGTCTGTTTGTTGACGCTAGTGGCCCACCATTAGGGACCCCCGTAAGGATCTGAACCATCCAATTGGTTCGTACTGGTGGCCCGACAAGAGCGATGAAGACCCCACACATTGGTACCCACATGTGCACGCACAATCGCCAACAAGATCGGGCGTGTGCAGCAAGACCTTCTGGAAAGAAGGGAAACTTCCATTTTTTCCTCCTTCCACGCAGGAGATCACTCCTACATCTCAGTCGTCCAAAACGGAGCAAAGAGGAATGTATTTGACCACACCATGCTCTGGTTTCCACGCGAGCCACCAATCGAACCATCCCACACGTAAGATGGAATCAAAGCCTTCCATTCAGGAGCCATGAAATCAACCCAAGATTATCCAAGATCCAATCGGATTTACTGAAAGAAACTGAAACTCCAACGGACATAGAACACCACGGAACCTCTTCGCATTTTGAATCTGGAGGAGTTATGTCATTTTTTTCACTGCGCACGAGGCTGCGTAAAAAGCCTCCGTAGAAGAGTCTAAAGACTCTTAGCAAAAGCTATAAAGAGGGACCTATGACGGTAGGAAAAAAAATAAAAGAAAAGAAAAGAAAAGGAAGCGAGAACGAGAAGGAGAGAGAGGGCTCCAGCCATAGCAGCAAGAGGGGAAGAGAAGGAGAAAAAGGAAGAAAGAGAAGGAAAATAAAAGAAAGAAAGAAAGAAAGAAAGAAGAAAGAAAAAGAAAAGAGAAAGAAAGGAAAGAGAGAAAGAAAGAAAGAAATATAAAGGAAAGGAAGAAAGAAAGAGAAAGGAAGAAGGAAAGAATCAAGGAAGGAGTCAACAGTTCTCCGGGTCGCTGGTTACGCACCGGGGTCCCAACACCTTCAAGTAAGTATGCCACGAACCCTTCTCTTTCAAACCTAATACGCCAAACAAAAGTTGACTCTGTGTTGGGATATGATCTGGATATATCATGTTGAAACTTATTAGTGCACACCTTGACAAGAGTATAACCACCTAATCAAAGAAACTATATTGAATAATCCAAACTAGGTGGACTGGCATAGAATTCGATCATAAAAGACTCCTTGGACAATTAACCTAGAAGAGGGCGACTCAACAACTTAAGGTGAGGGTTTTATCCTTTAAGCTTACATTAATTTAAGTTGTTATATTTGTCATGCCTTTTACATGCCTTCATGTTATTTTATCTTACCTTTTATATGCCTTCATATTACTTTGAATTTTTCCTACAATTATATGTTTTACCATCAATTATTTGCCTTTAGCTTACAGTATAATATTGATTACAAGTGATCTTTCTGAATTTATGTAGGGCCATGCATAAAATTCATTAAATTGGCTCTACCACTCGTCTCTTATTTGAGTTAGCCTTTGCCACTCGTCTCTTATTTGAGTTGGCCCTTGCCACTCTTCTTGTTATTGAGTTGGCCCTTGCTACTCTTCTATTTATTGAGTTAGCCATTGCTACTCTTCTTTTATTGAGTTAACCATTATCACTCTCCTCTTTGTTATGTTGACCATTGCCACTTTTTGAACTAACCATTGTCACTCTTCTCTTTATTACATTGGCCTTGTGTTATTTATCTTTAAGGCTTGGGCATGTGTCTTGATATTCTAGAACCTCCATGATTCAGATCACGTTCTCGATAAGTGCAAGTGATGTCTTAAGAGATATCACAACTAGTGATTCAAATATCTTATCATAGATGTAATGCGTTACATGTAGCAGCCCTCTAGGTCCACACGTAATTCCGTAGGTTGGTTAGTGTGGTGCACAATTGATGTAGGTAAATTGTCATGCGTGCTACATCACCTTTTCTGGATTGGATATCCCAAATAGTCGATCCATGAACACATCATGTTATGTAAATCCCCTAACCGCGTGTTGTGTTACCTTAAGATGTTCTCGTAAATCCACTTTAGCATTGGACATGCCGGCAAATATCCGTAGTTATGGGATGTGGGTTGAATCAGGTTTTCTATGAATTATACTCCACATTGTGATGATCACTACGTATGATGAGCCGCACATACTTTGTTAGGCATGCATCTCATGTAGGTTATTTGTGCATACTGATACCTCATGTATTAGTGGAGTACAAGACGTATCAGAACCCTTACATTACTTTTATGAATCTCTTGAATTATTATTAATCTTAAAGGATAATCGTCACTATAAGTAGGGCATTGACCCTCTCCCAACCGTACAGATGATGCAGGTAATGTACAGATTGAAGACCCAGAGGACCATCTCCCTATAAAAGACTATACTGAAAGAATCCGAAGATAGTTTTACCATTTAGTTTTATACTTCTGCTACGAACTCGATAAATGTAATAAGCTCCTATTGAGAGGGCATTTGATTATTTATTTGATTATTCTTTTACTCAGATGAAATAATCAATATAGCTGATTTTATTCTCGTGAATGTTACCTTCATGAATGTATCTGAATGTGAAATAAAAATAAGGTGCGATTTTTAAAGCATCCAATTTATACATTATTAATACCCAGCTTTCTCGGACATGAGTACAAACTTTGGTCATCGAAATTTGGGATGTTACAGCTTGATCGTGAGGTAACCGGAAGCACGGTTGTAAGCTCAGCTTCATTAATGCTTGGCTTAGCCAGAAATTCGATCGGGATGGATCTCAGGATTTCATCCACGTTTGATGTAGCAAGTTTTGCCAACATATCCTCTTTTGAATTCTTGGCCTATGGAATCAGGGCGACGTTGCATTTCTAAAAGTTTTTAATCAATTCTTTGGCTCTTTAGAGGTAGGCTATTATGTGTTCTTTCTTAGCTTGATAGGCATTAGCTATTTGGTTAACGACCAACTGTGAGTCGCTGAAGACTTCGAGATGTTGAGCCCTCATGTTTGCTACTAATTTGAATCCAATGAGTAAGGCCTCGTATTCTGCAGTATTGTTGAAGGCTTAAAATCCAAATCTCAAGGCATACTGCATACACATATGGTCAGGAGTCTTTAGGACTATCCCGGCCCTACTTGCCTTAGAATTGGATGAGCCATCAACGTAAAGCATCCACCTAGGTGGGTCAGGAACAGCCTAGGAGTTGGATGGTTCAATGACTCCTGGAGTGAGTTCTAACCTGGGTAGGTCTGTTGTAGATCGATCCTTGGTCTGATCTTGCTCAAGAGAATAAGTTAGCTCGACAATGAAGTCGGCCACTGCCTGACCTTTGATTATAGTCTGTGGCTAGTATTTGATGTCGAACTCACTTAATTAGATCACCCACTTAGTCAGCCGACCCGAAGCTTTGTGTTTTTTGAGGACTTAACGTAGTGGCTGGTTAGTTAGAACAATGATTGTGTGAGCTTGGAAATATGGCCATAAGTGTCGGGAAGAGATAACCAAAGCTAGAGCCAACTTTTCCAATGTGAGATATCTTGTCTCTGCAGGGACTAGAGTTTTGCTGACGTAATAGACTGGAAACTATTTTTCCTCATGCTCTCTAATCAACGCCGAACTAACTATTGCATCGGATACGGCCAAGTATAGTAACAGAGTTTCTGCTGGCTCCGGTTTAGAGAGCAAGGGTGGCGATCCTAGGTATTGCTTAAGCTGCTGGAAGGCTGCCTCGCATTCTTCAGTCTAATCTACTATTTGCATCCCCTTCAACAATTTAAAGAAGGGGAGACACTTGTCCATAACTCGGGACACGAAGCGGTTGAGGGCTGCTATTCTTCCAGTGAGCCTCTGTATGTCTTTGATCATCTTTGGTGACTGCATGTCGAGGAGGGCCTTAAATTTTTTATGGATTTGCCTCGATCCCTGGCTGACTAACAAAAAATTGAGGAATTTCCCAAGCTAACACCAAAAGTGCATTTGCTCAAATTTAATTTCATTTGGTATTTGCGAAGGATGAGGAACATTTCCTCTAAGTCGGCTACATGGTCTATAGCTACAATACTCTTAACGAGCATGTCGTCGATATATATCTCCATTGTCCGCCCTATTTTGCAAGTGAACATCTTGTTGACCAACCGCTAATAGGTCGCTCCTGCGTTTTTCAAACCGAATGGCATCACACAGTAACAATAAAGACTTTTGTCAGTGACAAAGGTAGTCTTAGATTTATCGTTAGAGTGCATTACAATTTGATTGTACCCCGAATATGCATTCATAAAACTAAGTAATTCATGTCTCGCTGTACTATTGACCAATTAATCAATTCTGGGAAGGGGGAAGCTATCTTTAAGGCAGGCTTTGTTCAGGTCTGTGTAGTCCACATAGACCCGCCACTTCCCGTTAGCTTTTTTAGCCAGTTCGATGTTGGCCACCCAGTCCGGGTAGTAGACTTCTTCAATGAAACCGGCTTTAAAGAGTTTGCTGACCTCTTCTTCAATCATGATACACCTCTCTAGGCCGAGAGCATGTCACTTATGTCGAATTGGTCAGGAGGATGGATCGATGTTTAGTCGATGCGTGATGACAGCGGGATCGATTCCAGGCATGTCATCGTGGGACCACGCGAAAATGTCGGCATAACGTCGGAGGAGGGGTATCATCCTATCTCACAGTGGTGATGAGGATGACCCAATTTGGACAGTCCTAGATGGGTCGGACTCATCCAGCAGGATTGGAATGAGGTCTTACATGGGTCGGCCTCTCTCTTGAGATTCTTCGCGCGGATACAACGACTCAATGGTCATCGCTTCACGCGAAGCTTTCAATACCATCGCATAGCACTGTCGAGCATCATGTCGATCACCTTTAATGGTCCCGACACCTTGCTCGGTCAGAAATTTCATAACCAAGTGGTAAGTTGATACCACTGCTCATGGGAGGTTCAAAGATGGTCATCCAAGAATGGCGTTGTAGACAGATGGTTGGTCGACCACAAGGAAGTCGATCATCATGGTGGTTTAATTATGTTCATCTCCAGACGAGAGGGGGAGCTGGACAACTCCCTCTGGCATGACCTGTCCTCTTGAAAAACCAAGTAATGGAATTTTGACAGGTCGGAATAGAGACCGACCAACTCCCATCTTGTCGAAGGCTTGGGTGAAGAGCATATCTGCTGACGATCCCGTGTCGACAAGGATTCGAAATACTTTTCGGTTGGCAATGGTTAGAGTGTTTACTAGTACATCATCATGGGGGAGGTGGATAACTCGGGCATCTTCCTCAGTGAATATCATACTATATTTTTCCACATTTCTCTCTTTCGAAGGTTGGCCGAGGAGCAGAAATTCCTCTTCAGGGCGACTAATGCTTCTTGCATGCATCTTTCGTGCATTGCGAGTTACCCCCACCTCTACGACCTCCAAATATTGTGTGGATTTCTCTAGTTGGTTGATTGTTGATAGACTGTTCCTCAACGGCTGTGATCTGATCTCCTCTATTGCTGACGTATTCTCCAAGGTGGCCGTCACGAACGAGCGATTCGATTTCCTGCTTGAGGTCGAAGAAATCGCTCATATTGTGACCATGATCCCAGTGGAAGAAGCAGTATTTATTCTTGCTTCTCCTATCAGGATTGGATTTCAATTTATTCGGCCAGTGGAGTAAACATTTGTCCTTGATTTCCATCAGGACCTGCTCTAGCATCTTGTTGAGAGGAGTGTAAGTTTTGAACTTACTATCAAGCCATTAGTTCAACTTTTAATCGTCTCGAGATCAATCGTCCTTTCTCTTCTTGTTCGTATTGGTCGAGATGGGCTCTACCTTTGCCTACTCCGTAGCTGGAGGATTTTTGCTTTAGGCGGTGTCCCGTAAGATTCAGGACTCTTCAGTGTTAACATACTTTTACAATCGATTCATAAATTCGGTCAGCGTGGTAGGAGGATTCTTATCTAGAGAAAAGAGGAACGGTTTATCCCTCAACCCGCTCATGATGGCATTTAGGACGACCTCGTTCGAGTGCTTTCGAACTTGTAATGCTTCCAGATTGAAGCGCTTAATATTGTCCTTCAGAAGCTCGCCTCCTTTCTGGATTAATTGAAGAAGATGAACAGGCGCCTTGAGTCTCTTCTTCCCTCCGATGAAGTTTGTAATGAAGGCTTGACTGAGCTTAGAAAATGAACTAATAGACCTCGACTTTAGCTATTTTAACCATAGTCGAGCAGCGCCAGCCAGAGTCAAGGAGAAGGCTTGGCACATGACTGCATCAGAAGTATTATGGAGTTCCATGTAAATCTGGAAAGATTCCATGTGCTCTGATGGGTCAGTATTCCCTGTGAAGGGTGTGATGACGCAATCGAAATCTATTCGGTAATCGTGTTTGCATGACATTGGCGGTGAATGGGGATTTGGTCTCCTCCGTCGCGAGCGTTATCGCGTTAGCTCGGTAAGTTTCCTGCATATCTCTGATCTGATATTGCAGGATCTTTAGCTCGGCTCTCCACAGTTCCCCACTCTCGGCAGTGGCCTCAACTGAAGCTCTGTTGCGCCTCCTCTGATCTATCTCATGACATAGGTCAGAGGCACGCAAAGGCACAGTCTCAGACACGTGAGATGGGACAGGTCGAGCTGGAGCATACTGCTGGCTCGGCTGAGGGGCAACCGACACGCCAATAGGCTAGGAGGGATAATAATTCGGCTGTTGATCTCCTTCACTGGCACCTGGTGCATGTTGGTGCTGCGGCTAGATCGGCTGGGGGCGGCATGCATGCAGGAAGGATGGGAAGGACCGTCGGCCCTCGATGCATGTTGAGGTTGAATTTGTTCCAACAATTGCATCATTTGGCCCAGGTCTAATCTTATATCCCCGACCTCTCTTTTGAGGTTATTTATTCGATCGTTCTTTGCATGAGTCTGCTAACCGCATCTTCCTGAGCCAAAGGAGGAACCTTGATGGCTCTCCTGTGGCTCGGGATGCCTTGGCTACTCTAGCAGTTCTGGGGCACAACTAGTCGTAGGTAGGGTTGCGATTGGAATCGCCACCGGAGGGGATTGAGCTTTCTTCTTTCCCCTAGCCATCGTAGATGTTGCTAGTAAAGCTAAAAACGACTTAGAATGTCATTCCCACAGACGGCGCCAAACTGTTGATGCAGTTTTCCGGCAGACCCTCTGCGGTTGACCCTCCTGAACCTGCACAGGTGCAAATGAGAAACAAAGGAGACCCTAGCTAGTGCAGGGGACTCTCCAATGCCTACGTCAGGAACGGGGTCTTTTGTTGTAGGGTAGGGTCTCTAGAAAGAGACACCAGTCGAGTGCTAGGGTAAGAATGAGCATACCTTGGATGGTTGGAGACACCTCTATATATAGGGAAGGGAGTATAATTGCACGAGGACTCTTCCCTGATATCTTGGAGATCCGTTCGGATCTGGGATCTTTGCGAGATTACTGACTTCCGAAGCTATCGGGATCTGATCTTATCCCTCGAAGATCTACGGAGAGATCTTCAGGATGTTAGGAGATTCCTTGAATCTGTAGCTCGGATTTAGGTCGACTCCCATAAGCGGGTGAGACTTGGGAATAAGCGACACTAATCTACTTGACAGATCAGCATTCACCATCTTCGACCGATGGTTGGGTCGAAGGATCCATGTTACCTTCAGCTAGGCGTTAATGGTTCTTGACCTTGTCATAGGACGTCGTCGACCTGTAACCAAACGTTGGCCGATCTATGGTCGTCCAATGGCCGAATTATGACTGAGCTATGGCTGGATAGTAACGACCTATGGTCGATCTATATCCGACCTATGATCGATCTGTAATCGACCCATTAGGTCAGAAGACGGCTTATTCAAAAGAGCTCATAGTTGTGTTCTTTGAGTGTCCTTACAGTTGCATCGACATCCTTAAAGGTAGGCCTGTTTTTGGATGTAGACGCCTTATCAAGCTCAAGTTTTACTGGGCCTATGCTGGTTCAGTAGAGTTGGTCCATTCCATAAGCCAACTTATCGACTTGTTAATTTTTCCCTCAAAAAAACCTATGATCTACACCGAACAAGACAGAAAAAAGTATGTTGTGCAGATAGAACTCTTAAAAATGAGACTAATAAGAAAAAGCAATAGTCCACACTCAAGTCCAGCCTTCATGGTTGGAATGTAAGTCTATATGCGAACTAGCAAGGACTGTGTTATGCATCGGATATGAAGATCTGAAGGGCTAGATGGCTTACCTTGTTGGGATGCCATTGTTGAAGATGAGATGCTGAGGTCTTCCTCTCCTTACACCCTTTAGAGAAACAGTGATGGGGCTATAACTTCAGTCGATGGTGTTGGATTAGGGACCCAACTTAGTTTTATAGTTACAGAGGGCAAAGGAGTTTGAAACCCATCAAAACTCTTCTCCCTATGGCTCCACGCGAATTTGACAATCCTAGCTCCTCTAAAACACTGTGTGTGTATTACAGTTGTAGCACTCCACCCCTTGAATTTCTGAATGTATCACAACTTAGTGGGGCCCACTATTATACCCAACCACATTATCCAACCCTTACGACTATCTAGACCGTTGATCAATAAGGCCCACCTTATAGAATTCTTACATTCTCCCACTTGGGCCATATTTGATCAATGTCAATGATTAATATTTTGAAAAACATGTTTTTGGTTTGAAGAAACATCTAAATGGTTAATTGATTACATTGTTGGATAATATGGGTAGTGCTATGACAATCCGGTCCATTAAGACTGTCAGTATCGAATTGCGGTAGTCATCACAACATTTTATCTAAGCGAAATGAGGCTAAGCGTGGTCACAAATACTAATAGTCTTGACGACATAAATCTGGAACTGGAAAGTGTGGTATAAGGATTACACACGTAATGTGATGATGTGTGTCATCCTTAAAAGGTCCTGAAGCTTTCCAAATGTCTCCAACGAGACACGACTATAGTTTTACTTACTCAAGAATTTGCGCATACTTAAAGAAAAGCAGAAATTAACTTTATATTAGAATCATTGAATAACTTTCTCAAATGAGATCTTTTCAATGTCTGTGAAATTAAAAACATGCTCAACTCTCACTAACTGAAAACATCTTTGGGATCAAAAACTCCCATGGATGTTACATGCTCCTGAAATGAAGTGATAGAGAGTTCTTTAGTGAGCGGATCCGCAATCATCTGCTTAGTGCCGATGAACTCTACAGACACTTGATGATTTTAAACTCTTTCCTTTATAACAAGGTACTTGATGTCGATGTGCCTCGACCTTGATGAATGCTTGTTGTTACTAGATAAGGAAATCGCAGCTGAATTATCGCAAAATATTCTTAATGGTTTCGGGATATGCTCTAGTACCCACAAACCAGAAAAGAAACATTGTAACCACAATGCCTGATTAGATGACAAGTAATTAATTCAGCTTCCATGGTGGATTACGTTATAGTTGACTGTTTCATGCTTTTTTAAGATACAACCCCACAACCATCATGAAGATATAGCCTAAGGTGGACTTCTTAGTATCAACGCAGCCAGCATAATCTACGTCTTAGTATCTAACTAACTCCAAATGGTCAGATCTCATGTAGGTGAGTCCGAAGTCCTTCGTTCTTTTTAGGTAGTGTAACATTATCTTTGCAACTATGCAATGCTGCGTTCCTTGATTAGATAGATACTCGCCCTTCATTTCAATAGTAAAGGCAATATCCGACCACGTGCAGACTTGAGCATACATGATGTTTCCTACTACTGACGCGTACGAAAATTCCTTCATTCGATTCATTGGCTGAATTTATCACTCTTTACAATGGGTGACTGTCCATGAGCACAATTTTGCATGCCATACCTTTTGAGTATACTAGTAATGTAGGCCCTCAGTGACAAGCTGAGCAGTCCACGAGATCTGTCACGACAAATCTCAATGTCAATGACATAAGAGGCATCACAAGGTCTTTCATTTCAAATCTTTGTGATAAGAATTTCTTGGTGTCGCTCAACATCCTGATGTCACTGCTAGCTAATAGAATGTCATCAACATACAAAATTATCATAATGAACTTACTACCACTGATTTTAATGTAGATATATTCATCTGCAGTGTTTTTTACAAAGTCATATGAGGAAATTACTTCATGAAACTTTAGGTACCACTGTCGTGATACTTGTTTCAACCCATAGATGAACTTCTTTAGTTTACAAATTAGTTGTTCTAAGTCATGGGCTACAAAACTTTCGGGTTGTAATATGTATACATTCTCATTCAGATCCCCATTAAGAAACATTATCTTTACATCCATCTGATGTAACTCTAAATCCATATGAGTTACAAGAGTCATTATGATCTTGAATGAGTCTTTCTTAGATATTGGTGAGAAAGTCTCCTTAAAGTTAATGCCCTTATGCTGGATAAAACCATTGGCAACAAGTCTGGCTTTATATCTTTCGACATTACCCTTGGAGTCCCGTTTGGTTTTAAATATCTATTTACAACCAATCGGCTTTATTCCAGAGGGTAATTCATCAAGATCTCATACTTTATTGCCCTTTATGGATTTCAACTCATCTTTTATAGCATCAAACCAATGAGAATGGTTAGCACTTTGTTTGACTTATGCAAAGGATTCAGGATCCTTTTCCATCCCTATATCAAGCTTGTGCTCCTGTAAGTATACGATGTAATCATCTCGATTTACAGGCCTTGTCTCTCTTTCGGATCTTCTTAATGGGTCAGCCTCTTGAGTGTGATTTTAGTTTTCCTCATAAATGGGTTATACTTGAGGCTCAACGTGGTGTTCTACAGTGATTGCAAGGTCAACTGTAGCATTTACATCCACGTGATCTAGAGTGACTATAACTGGAGTCAGAATCCATTTTTTCTCAAAGACAAAGTTTTTAATTTTTGTGCTCCCACTGTTTTTAGTGTCCTCAATGAATCTGGCATTCCCAGTCTCAACAATCCTGATAAAGTGGGAATGACAGTAGAATCGAAAATCTTTTAACCTTTCTGGACATCCAATAAAGAAATAACTTATGGTTCTAGGATCGAGCTTCCTTTCATGTGAGTTATAAAATTTGGCCTCAGCAGGACATCTCCAAATGTGTAGATTTCGGAGACTTGGTTTTCTCTTATTCCATAACTCAAAAGGAGTTTTAGCTACAGTCTTACTAGGGACCTTGTTAAGGATATGAACTGTGATTTTGATCGCATCACCCCATAAAGATTCTGGCAATGTCGAGTTGCTAACCATGCTTCACACCATAATCATAAGGGTGTGATTATACTTTTAGTCACACCATCTGCTCTAGAGTACCAGGCATAGTGTACTGGGTGACAATACCACAATCTTGTAGGTATCTAGCGAATGGCCCTGGATTGTTACCTGATTCGTCATATCTACCATAGTATTCTCTATCATGGTCAGATCTGACAACTTTAAAATCCTTTTATCGATTTGATTTTCAACTTCGGCCTTATAGATTTTAAAAGCATCCAGGGCATCTGATTTCTCACTGATAAGGTAGAGGTACCCAAAACGAGAGTAGTTATCTATAAAAATAATAAAATATCTGTGTCCACTCCAGAAAGTTGTAGGGAATGATCCACAAATGTCCATACTTATTACCTCTAAGAGTCCTACACTCCTTGTTGCACCTTTCTTTCTAGTTTTAGTATGTTTTCCTTTTATGCAATCAATGCACACTTTATACTCTGAGAAGTCTAGAGAATAAAGAATTCCTTCTTGTACAAGCCTGTCTAATCTCTCACGAGATATATGACACAATTGTCTTTGCCACAATATGGAGGAATTCTCATAATTTAGTCTTCATTTGAATCCTGTTTTATTTCCATACAAGGCATTAACATTATAGACGTACGAGGCAATCAAGTCTAACTGGTATAGGTTGGTCACCATAGAGTCGGTGCCAACTTTAATTGAATTAAAGTACATATTGAATCCTTTATTCTGAAATTGGAATGAATATCTCAATTTATCCAAACGAGAAATAGAGACTAGATTGCGCCTTATAGAAGGCACACAAAATGTATTTACCAAATCCAATGAATAATTAGACTTACCTAAGCCTATGAACTTAAATTGCCTCTACGTCGACTTTAACACCATTGCCCATGTATACTGAGCACTCTGCATCAGTTGGTGGCCTGGTTTGTAGTAAGTCATACATAGAAGTACATATGTGAATAGTGGTTCATGAATCTATTCACCAAGAATTCACCGACACATCAGTTAGATTAGATTGAAAACAGATCATAACAAAATTATTACCATTCTTTACGAGTCATTGCTTATACTTTAAGTAGTCATTCTTTTGATGGCCTATCTTCTTGCAAAAGAAGCAATTATCACCTATAGCCCACTTGCGGTTTGATCCATTCCTAAGTCGGTTTTCAACTGGAGAATCTGGAGGACCATGATGTCTTGAGGATCCCTTGTTAGAATCGTGTCTCATTTTTTAGTTTCTAGTATGTCCATGTACATGTCCTGAGGTTACAAGATCAATATTCTGACTATTTTCAAAGGATTTTGATGGTTCAGAATTTTCTGGAGTAATTTCAAAATGTAAATAGCCAAGGACTGTCTTTATGGCCTCTATCCGTTGAACATAATCAGACCCGTTTAGGATGGGAACTCGATGCGTTTGAATTGCAATTTTAACTAGTTGCAAAATATACTCACATTAACAGATTGTTTTACATAGAGCAATTCATGAATAAAACCAAATATCATGCAAACTTATCAATTCAATTGACTGGGGCTTTCAACTGAACTATCCAGGATGAAGATGGGCCTAAACATCCGATCCTAGGGAGAGTCGGTTACATCATCATTACTCCTCCTGTGGGAGGTAGTGATAATTAGTGTTCGAAATATCTCCGATATTATCTTTATCTCCAGCATAATATCGATAATATCTCGATATTGAGACCACAATCTTTCATTTCCTTTCCAAATATTGATGATTTCTTGGTGGCATATCATGTGTTGTTGATATTTTGCAATATCGATAGATGTTTGGATGGAAGGTTGGATGCTTAAATAGGCCCGATGGGATGGTTAGATTGATTTCGTACAGCAACACATGATTTTAACGCCCCATTAAATGGAAACTTGTTATGTATGCATTTTTATTTTTTTACAATTTTTTATCTCTAAATATGCAAATATATACATTTTAACATCTTATGAAGTTTCACTAAAAATTCCATCGGTTTTCCCATGTTTCCCCGCATTTCTGGTTATCAGCGATGTTATCGGCGATATCGATATTATTTCTGTATCCCTGGGCAGCGAAACTTGTAGCGATACTGATACTTCGAACACTGGTGATAATATGTAAGTGACCGTCCTGAACATGAAGCTAAGCGATGCCAATTATGTAAATTTGAGAGACTCAACACCTGTGGGTAGGATGAGTCTTTCAGCTTTATATCATAAGCACCATTTACTCCATCCTGTTCATGCTCTTGCCAAATAGTGATCGTCTGTGTTTTCGTCACCGTTCGCATGAAATGAGAACGCAACCGAATGCAATCCTTTAACTAAAATCCCAATATCACAAGTCCTAATTCGTGAAAATTTTCACTGATCGAGGTCACTATAGTGGCTAACACAACTGGATTCAATCCCACAAATTTTGACTTTAAGACTTAGGATTGCGACCATCAATGGATTGTGTATTAATTAGTCTGATTTGGCCCATAAATGCAGTTGGTATTGATCGTTGGGAAAAATGAGGAACCTTAAAGAGAAACAGATAGGTAGGTTTCACCTTCCTCATTTTAACGGTCTACATCAACTCCTAAAAGATGGATAATGGGCCCACAATTAAGCCGAATCAAGACTCTGTATGATCTGGTCATCATCAATGAGTATTACAAGTCCAGCCTTTAACACTCACATGATAAACGGCTGGTATGGAACGATTTAGATGGATGGTTGGATCTTTACATTAGTGTCCATAAGATGGACAGATCAGATCCAATACTTAATATCCACATGATGAAAGATCTTATTCTTTATCGTCTATCTAGTGAATGGTCTAGATTATTTGCTCATTTTAAACTAAGCAGATGACTTAGATCTAAGAAACGGATCCCAAACTTGGCCTTAAAGGGAAGTCCCAAACACTAAATGAGCATCCAATATGCCTTAAAATTGGGTTGATTTAAAAATAGGTATGGACCAAGATAGAAGTTGGTCAATCACTAGGCCTAAATTGAGCCCAAAATCAATTGGAGTGTGCCTATAAAATATCTAATGAATGTGAATTAAATTATTCCCATAAGATAGGTCCAACCTCGGCCCATCCCGAAATACATCAGGCTCCAATTGGTGCTACACTAGGCTTGAATCTGACTCACAAATTGATGGTTTTGATAAAAGAATTTTAGGCCCATTGGATTCGACAGCCTAGTGGTGTGGTCCACAAGATGGGCCAGCCTTGAACCATGAAACATGCCACACGAACAAGCCCAACCTTCACACTAATATAAGTGCCACGCACTTTGGTGGACCCCACATAATAAATCAAGCCCATCGGGCCAATCAGAGAGGCTGTAAAGGGGGCGCTGGCCCATTGCGATATATATATATATATATATATATATATATATATATATATATATATATATATATATATATATATATATATATATATATATATATATAGAGCCATGCTCCCCTGCGCACCTATGCACGTGCGCACCATTTCACACGTGCCATGGGTGTCTAATCTGAACGGTCCATGTGATGCGGAATCCCATAAAACCTCATGAGATAAAATTTCACGCTGATCTAATATTCTGGTGGGCCATAGCAAAGAGAAATGCAAATCAAGAGATGAAACTGTTTTCATTTTTCATGGCCCATCAAAGTTTTAGGTCAAAGTAAAACTTGGGCTCGGGAGGTTTCAGGAGGTGCTGCTTCACATGAACGATTACGATTTTGGATCCACATGACGTATGATGGGTTCTCAATAAAGTTCGTACGAAGTACGTACGAACTGGTTCGCAGGTGAGCGTTTCCCCATGTGTGTGTGTGTGTGTATATATATATATATATATATCCTTACGGGTTTTGAACGAACAGGGTTGGGAATCCTAATCCTAACAGTTCTACACCCGCCGCCCCACCCCTCTCAGCTTCTCTGCCTCAACCAAGGAGATCCGATGATCTCACGATGAGCTTCTAAACAACTGTCAGATCTCTGCTTCCGCATGATACAGGCGATGGAGGACGATGCGCTCAAAAATAATGATGCCCAGCAAAGGAGATAGCGTTCAGGGAAATCCGAACAAAATTCACTGATATATGGTTACCCATCCATTTTCGGTTATCAATGGCAGCCATTAGTGGTTGCATCGTCTTCCATCATCAACTGCGACAACGGAGATGCTAGGCAGTGACCGGCTTCGCCATCAGTTGAGAGGGGAGCTTCTGCTGTCAGCAATGGTTGTCGGTAATAGCCACGGTACATACACCTTTACTAGTTCTCATTAATGACAGCCACCGCCACTCTCTTCTCCTTGATTTTGAATCTGGAGATACGAATGTAAATCGTTCCTAATGACTGGATTTGAGATTTTTAAAAAAAATCTCTGATTTCTGATTTGGAAATCGAATCCCAGATATTTGATTTCGGAATCGAAATCCGAAATTACTAATTTTGGGGATTGAAATCCCTAATTCATGAAACATGGAATGAATACCTTAATTGCTAGATTTAGGAATTGAATTCCCTAATTGATATCGTGATTCCCAATTCCAGATGTGGAAATTCGAAAATCCCTAATTAGCTAGATTTGGGTATTGCAATCCTCAATATTTGATTTGGGATTTCGAAACAAATCCCTAATTAGCATCTGGATTTAGGGATCGAAACCCTAATTACTGGATTTTGGATTCAAATCTGAAATCCCCAATCGAACTGTTTTGGGAATTTTTTAAATCCCTAATTGATTTTGAGATTCGAAATCCCAATAATCCTGAACTGGGAATCCAAAAATTTCAAATTACTGGAATACGATTATCCATACCTGATGCATAGATGGCTTTGATACCAACTGTAAGTCTATATGCGGAATAGAAAGGACCGTGCTATGCATCGGATATGGAGATCTGAAGGGCTGGATGGCTTGCCTTGTTGGGACGCCATTGTTGAAGATGAGATGTTGAGGTCTTCCTCTCCTTACACCCTTTAGAGAAGCTGTGATGGGGCTGTAACTTCAGTCGATGGTGTTGGATTGGGGACCCAGCCTAGTTTTATAGTTACAGAGGGCAGAGGAGTTTGAAACCTATTAGAACTCCTCTCCCTATGGCTCCACACGAATTTAACAACCCTAGTTCCTCTAAAACACTGTGTATATCACTCTACCTCTTACACGAATTTCTGAATGTATCACAACTTAGTGGGGCCCACTGGTAT
The DNA here is from genome assembly GCF_029962835.1 of Magnolia sinica. Lineage (NCBI taxonomy): Eukaryota > Viridiplantae > Streptophyta > Magnoliopsida > Magnoliales > Magnoliaceae > Magnolia > Magnolia sinica. The sequence continues at coordinate 43,331,548 of NC_080577.1, read as the reverse complement.
ACCCGACCACATTATCCAACCCTTAGGACTATCCAGACCGTTGATCAATAAGGCTCACCTTATAGAATTCTTACACGGAAACCATGAGAATTTATTTCTGCTTGTAATCTCTCAATTTCAAATTTCAAATAATTTAACTGTTGAATGAATTCTCGCAGAAGATTTGAAAGCTCTAATCTGTTAATCTTGTAAGTAAATGTGCTAGTGTCTCCGTGTATGTAATCCGTTTATACTTTGAATCCTTGGGCCCACCTCGCCTCCATTCTTTTTCTTCTTCTTTTGCTCGGTTGCACTCCTTAACGCCTTCCTTCTCAGGGTCAGATTCCTCAACCGGACCTGTCTTCGGAAGCGAAGAAGCATTACCTACGAAGCAGGCCATAAGTTGAGCCCACCTCTCTCTCTCTCTCTTTGGTATATCATCTCTCCTCCCCTACAGCAAAAGGAAAGATTCTGACCTTCAAAATCCTCAAGAACCTTCTGCAAGAAGAAGACCTAATCCTGATATGCAGTTTCTCGAGGATTCCAGTAGGAGATTGTCGATGGTCATGGACGGAGGAGACCTTGTATCTCTCTCTCTCTCTCTCTCTCTCTCTCTCTCTCTCTCCCCTCCTAGCTCTATCATCTCTAAACATAGCAGATCAAAGAAAAGAAGCAGGAAAGATGAAATGGAAATTACCTAATCTAATTCTTCCTAGTCAAAGCTCAAGCCTCACATAACTTTCAGCAAAAGGAGAAAAAATCGAGACAATGGATGGTTTTGAAACTTTCAATTTCTCGAAAATTTGGAAAAACTTGAAATGAAGGAAAACATTTACTGTTTGAATTTTGAATTTTTTTAAATGCAAGGGCCGCCGGACTTTTGGAATGGGCTCCAATTTTAAGCCCGAACCTGACACTCGGGCCTGAAACTCTAGCCCTAGCCAAATTGAGGCAGGCCAGGCCCAGAAGCCCGTTGGGGTTAGCCTGGCCCATTAACAGCCCTACATGTATTCAACATTTAAAGCATGTCCTTGAGAATGACAGCTGGTGGGGTCAACGTGGGACCCCCACACTTATATATGTATTGTATATCCACTCCGTCTATCAGGTGGCCCACCAGTTTTTAGGCCGGGGGCCCAAAACTCAGGTAGATACAAAAATCTGGTGGCCAACAGTGGTGATTAAGCATCCACTGTTGAAACTTACCTACTAAAAGACGAAATACCATGATGGCAGTTCATTATATATATATATATAGGAAATAGTACGTACCATGAGGTCAAGCTGTGTGGGCCCCACCATGATGTGTGTTGAACATCTACCCCATCCTCTAGACCCACCATTCCCTAGTGGGCCACGGGCTTAAAAATCTAATCAATTCATGACTTGGGAGGGGAACACCACATATAACAGTTGAGAGGGGCTACCCTTCCATTAAAACATTCATAATCATTTATTGGGCCCACCAATATGTGGTTCACAAATCCATTGTATGTCTCCCACTTGGATGAGGGGTCATACCAAGTTTCTGCCGCATCCAAAACTTAGGTGGGCCCCACCAAGTGCTTTTATATATTTTAGGCATGTCTTCCCATGGTTTTGGATGGTATGGCTCACCTAATCGAGTTCCATATACAACTTATTTTTTGTATATCTTATAGTTTAAAGGGGACTCATCAAATGCACGGTGTTGATGTTTGACACACATCATGGTGGAGCCCACACAGCTCGACCTCATGGGAAGTTCCCCCACTATGATGTTTGCCAAACATCAACACCATGCATTTGATGGTTCCCTTTTAGGTTATGAGATATCCCAAAAATCAGCCGTATACGGAACTCGAGTGGGCCATACCATTTAAAACCATGTGAAGACATGCCTTAAACATGTAAAAGCACTTGGTGGGGCCCAACTGAGTTTTGGATGCGGCTGAAACTTGGTCTGGTCCCTCATCCAAGTGGGACACATAATGGATGGGCTGGACTTGTGAATCACATCTCAATGGGCCCAATAAACAATCATGAAGGTTTTAATGGGCGAGTAACCCCTTTCAACTATTATATGTGGTGTGGCCCACTTAAGTCATGGATTCAACCTTATTTTAAGCCTGTGTCCCATCATGGAATGGTGCACCTAACTGATGGGGTAGATGTTCGACACACATCACACTTGGCCCACACAGCTCGACCTCATGGAAAGTTCCCATGAGATCGACCTCATGGTACCATTTCCACACACACACACACACACACATATAGACACACATATGGGGAAATGATATACTATGAGGTCGAGCGTACGCTCGCTCCCATGAGGTCGAGACGTGGAGTGTCTGTAGCCGTCTGATCAAGTAAAAGAATAAATTATCGAAAATAAAGCTATTTTGGGTCGTGTATGTACATTGCCTGTATAAAAACAAAAAAGAAAACACTTCCTCATTTCCAGCCCTTTGGTCATGCCTCCCGGTTGCTCTCTCTATCTCAGCCCTCTCTCTAGCCCTTTAGCCATGCCTCTCTCTCTCTCTCTCTCTCTCTCTCTCTCTCTCCCTCCCTCCCTCCCTCCCTCTCCCTCTCCCTCTCTCTCAAGTGGCGACGACAACCCTTCTCTCTCCGTTCCTGCATCTCTCTCCACCCTAAGCGGCAATGCAAGCTCCGTTCCCGTATCTCTCTCCACAGCATAACGCAAGCGCACGCAGTCTCCCTTAGGTCTCTCTCTCTCTCTCTCTCTCAAATTTTATTGCATATATAATCAAACGGTTGCAAATATCCTTCTCAATCTTTTGGTTTATTTTCTTGATGATGATCGGAACCCTCTTCGATTTTGATTCTTGGTTAATCAAAGGGAGTAATCCAAAATTCTTATTGATTTTAAATTTTCAGAAATTTTCTTGATTTTTTTTTTTTAAATTTAAAGAAATTGACTAGCTTAATTTTTCTTTCTGATCATTGTGGTGTTGGCCATGCGTACTTGCCCATTTGGTTTTGGAAGCTGTCCACCTGCTGAAAATTTCTTTCTGATCATTGCACCACTTTTGTAAAATTTAAAAATTCTAGCTATCCACACTCGAAATTTTCATGATTACTCCTGAGAAATTTCAAACTCATTTGTTAAAGAAAGTAACACTAAAAAGTAAGGCAGGTAAATGTAGACTAAAAAATCTGTACATGTGTGGCACGCTATTAGTTTATTGGTAGCTAATTTGTACATGTATGTGCGAATTGGTTTATTGGTAGCTAATTTGTACATGTGTGGCACGTATTGGTTTATTGGTAACTAATTTGTACATGTGTGGCACGTATTGGTTTATTGGTAGCTAATATGTACGTGTGTGCCATTAAATTGGAAGATTCTAACCACAGTAAAAAAATAAATCATATTTTATAATCACACAAAAAAAAAAGATGCTGCATGCATCTAGATTTTATACAAGGAAATTCCTAAGTTTCATGTCTCAAAACAATCAAATTGAAAGTCATACTATTAAAGGATGTTGCTCAGGTAGTTAAAGAAAATTTCTTGTAGTTATGGTTTGCTTTAACATGGTTATGTTCTTAATTATTTTCATGCCATTAGGAATGTATATCCTTACTGATGCATGGTATATTATTTGGCCTGTAAGTTGTACCTATTATACTCATTGTTTTCCATCACATGATTTTGCAGAACTTGTTATTCCGCATTTGTGAAGGGAAAGTTTGTGGTCCCAAGCTTAGTATTCAGTGGAGAGTGCTGAAGGCAACGATCTGCTAGTTCCAATCGAGGGGAGACATGGGGGTTGATTATTTTTCATTTTGTTTGTGGTTAGGGAGGCTACCTATAATTGTAAACTTAATGTTTTTGTTTCATTTTAGGAAAGACGTGGTTCATCTTCTTTTGTCGAGCCCGCCTGCATAGTTTTATAAAATAGAAAATGTTATTTTATTCCATAAGTGAAGCCCATTTCTTTTATGTAGTTCCTGCCGGAATCATTATACAATTTTTTACATATTCAACAAAGGTACAGGTGGTGTGCTCCCACCTTTCTCAAAGAAGAAGTAATAAATCAATTATGACTTCTTTGTTTCCCTTGGTAACTTGGGGCGGCACACAATAACTTCTTATTCTTTTCCTTTTTTGTTTGCATATGGGTCAAATTTGGAATGGATGTGAATTTTGTGAATGTGGATTGTTTATGTAAATGGTTTGAATGTGTAAGAATTGGGGATTTGGTTTTTTTTATTTTTGTGTGTGTATTGAATGTGAAATGAATGGATTTTTTGTGCATGTGGGTTGAATGAGAGACAGTAGCTTGCTTGTAAAGAAGGGATTCACATACCAAATAATTACCCTCCAATGACCTCCTCATCTTCCCACAGCTATCCATGCAAGCATCACTTGGAGGATTGTTGTCCCTTATTGTGGTGCAAGATAAAGGAGATGGGAAAGCCAACTGAGAATGAGATTTAAAGGAAAGATTAAGGACAGCACCCCGTTGGATCCAGAGTGCTTTAAACATATTGAAATAACTAAATCATTGTTGGAAGCATCAAACTGTTCTGTTATCCCTAAGAGAATTAGAGATGTTATATGTGGCATCTTTGATAGCCATTCACAGGTTATGGTGTCTGGTAACCCAGTCATGTAACTAGGCAGTGGTAGAATTAATTTTATAATCCTTTATACAAGGATATGCACAGCATCCTCAGATTTTCAGTTTGTAGTTTGTATGAGCAGGTCCATAATCTAGTGGTCCAGAATATTGAACTAATGGTCCCCACACTATGATGTACTATGCAGCAAATATCTTTCAGAATGGAAGATTATAACCATCCAACGATTGGACTTTTCCAGCTGAAGGATGACATTAATCAACCGTTATACTAACAAGTTTGGTCTCTTAGTCACTTTTGGGGAACTTTAAATAGAATTGAACACTAAGGAATATGGTCTCTTAGTCGCTTATGGAGAACTTGTAATTTGTGAAGGAGAAACATATATGTCAATCAAAATTTAAAACCACACCCAACCAACATAAGCATCACATCCACATTTGACCAATACACTATTAAGGAATTGAAATTTACATTTATTGGCAAAGCTCAACATGTTAATCACAACCCCTCCATCAAATGCAGCACTCCATGAAAACCAGCAACCTAGAAATTAGCCCCATCCAAATCTTACATCCATGCTGTCCATTTGGATACACCCACTTAGCTGGCACTACACCAAAATTGTTTATTAGGTACGGCTAGTGTTTTGGTTCAGAAACGGTATTAAGCCGTTTCTAATTGCACACGGTTCTAAACCGTTTCTCAATGCAGGGACTGTACCCTCTTTCCACATACTGCTCTTTTGTTTTCCCTTTTTCTTCCATCTCTCTCTCTTCAAATCTCCAATCGGCGTTTTGCCCTTCTGCTCGTCCTGCTCTTCTTCTCTACACTCCTTCGACACCAAAACTCCAATCTCTCTCCTCTTCAAACCCTAACATCTCATCTCTACATTCCCATTTCCTCAACCCTTCCTTTTCCCTCTCTCCGCCTCTCTCCTTCTCAACCCAAACCCAAACCCTCCTCTCCTGACATCCTCACTGTCCGCATGTCCTGGGATGGCGCTCTCTCCTCCGTCCGATTGATAGTCGAAGGCAAAAATCTCGAGGTAAATTCTCTCTCTTTCTCTCTCTTCAGAAAACTCAGGTAAAAATCTCACCTGAAATCCCTTGCCATTTTCTCATTAATTACAGCTCACGAAAGCAGTGAAACGCCAGATTTACACCCGTAGAAGAATCCCTTTTCTTTTCTGGACAGATACAGAGACAGGATGATGATGATGATGCTGATGCAGGGGTTTTCTTCCGCAAGGAGGTCTCTTGCCATCCTCCACAACAAGATGCAGCAGCAACTGCTGCTACTTTTCTCAACCTCCTTCCTCTATGATGATACCCAGAAACATGTCCTATCTTTATTATTATTATTATTATTATTATTTTGTGATGGGGAAGGTTTTTTGAAGGTAAAAACGTCCTTTGCAAAATGTGAACTGATTAGGTGTGCGCGTGGGGTGTTCGATGAAATTCTGCTGAAAAAGTCCGCTTTCTAGAGGGTGGGGTATTTGAGTTTGTGATGATTGAGTGGAAGATTGACTCTTTTTACTTAAATTTTCATTGTGTTTTTCTGTCTGCAATGTGCCAAGGAAATTTCATGGCAGCATGTCATTTCTTTGGAGATCACTGGAACAGGGAATTGATTGTTATTCATGGGCCCTACGTGCCATGCAGAGTGGCACGCTTGCAAGATCAGAGCAGTTCATCAGTGTGGTCCCGAGGTGGATGGGACCGGGCTAAAAAATCAGCCCACCCCACTTACCAGGTAGGTGACACTTGATGTTGAAATGTGAACCGTTGCTTAGTTTTGTTTCGCCATATAAATTACTCATGTGGCCTATCTCAAGAGAATGGCCCAGTTCACATGGCTTAGTTCTCACTTGTGCCCCACTATGATCTAAAAAATCTACCCGCATGAGTGGCCTTGATAGAGCTTGTTTTAGGAATGGTGTAAGATGCAGAGGTTATCTGCTACAATACATCCTGATGTTTGGGTTTTATAAATTGGGACTACAGCAGCTGGATCTTGTGTCACATTTCAATGATCCATACCGTTTACATGATGGGCCTCAAAGCAGATGGGGGTTAAGTAAAATGACCCATAGATTTGGATATTTCAACTCTTTCATCAGTTAACCCTTTCCTTTGAACTTGAACCGTCTACTTTGACATCTCAATCACAATAGTTCCTATTCTCTTTAGTTAATAGCTATCGTGGCTTGTTGAGTTAGAGGATTCAGGAAAGACAAATGAACCACAACAGCTTGATGGCACACTTTTTCTACAGTTCATTAAACTACATGTACCATGATGGATTTCAATTAGGAATGTTTGTTCTCCTCCTCCTCTTCCTTTTCCTTCATTTCTTTTTTTCCTTTTTTCTTGAACCAATTCTTTTCAACACCCTTTTGGCTCCATTCTTATATATGTTGACTGGTTTGATTTTTGGATGGCCTTCATTTTTGCTAATGCCGATTTTAATGATGTTTTGGTTGGTTTCAATTGCAGGAAGTTGCCGTAGTGATTGCCTTCTTTGTTTCTGCTGTATTCCATGAGGTGTGTTGCTGCCCTTTTGGCTCCATTCCTATATATGTTGACTGGTTTGATTTTTGGATGGCCTTCATTTTTGCTAATGCCGATTTTAATGATGTTTTGGTTGGTTTCAATTGCAGGAAGTTGCCGTAGTGATTGCCTTCTTTGTTTCTGCTGTATTCCATGAGGTGTGTTGCTCCCTTTTTATCTCTTGTCAAGCATCCATTAATTCAGACATGCAATTTGAATGCACAGACATTTTTTTTAATGGTAATAACACCGAACTGTGGTTTCCACTTGTGCCAAATCAGAACATGAGCTCACTCTACGTTTCATCAGATAGACGATCATACAACTCCTCTTATTGGAGATCTCTCTGTTTGCTAATTTCAGGTTTCATTTTGGTTGGAGCTCACCGCACCAGCATTTCCAATTAAAGACATGGTAAATGAAATACCACCATCTATCATTAGAGTACCACCATCTATCATTAGATGCCAACTTCGGGAGCTAGACTTGGACCAACACTTCAATGTTGTGGGGTTGTGGGAAGAAAATTCTTGTGGGAGAGAATTATTTAATGGTTGCTTCTTGCTCTGCTTCTTTTATGTGGCTAAAATCTTCGTGGGTTTTACAGGAAGCAGGTTTTGCGATTTGGGTTTAGACAGGGTTTCCATGCCTCTCTTTAAAAGAAAGCCATTTCACCGATCCAAGGTGAGTGTTCTGATCCTTTTTGCTTGGATCTGCACCTGATTTTGTTGACTTCAATTTGTGAATAATACCCTATAATAAGTGATCTTGTTAGTGTATTATATCATAGAGAAGAACTATCGTGTGAGTTTGAATTTTGATTCACTTGTGGTTCTAAATGACCTCTTAGCTATCGTTCTCCCTAAAGATAAATTGTATCTTCAAGTGCAAGTCGTTTCTGGATTCTGCTTTTGAAAGATTTCATTCTTTATAATTTGGCAAACTCTATATTCTCCCAATTGTGCAGGTGAGGTTGCACATTGTTTGATTGGCAAACGGTATCCTATCCATGGTGGGAACCACCTCATGAATGGTCTTGACAATGGATGGTCATGACACATGTCCAACGTGAGAGCAGGTCACCAGATAAGAACTTTTTGAGCTCCCTAATTTCATCCATGGTGGGACCTGCCTGATGAATGGTCTTGACAATGGACACTTCCAATTTGAGGGCAGTGTAGCTGATGAGAACTTGCTCAGCTCTCCAATTTCATCATCATCATAGCTATTTGGTGTTATTTAAGTTTCAAATTTTGAAATTTCCAGATGTCTTTGTTGTTTTCATCATGCATTCTCTTTTAGGTGTTTGGTTGATGTACAAATTTTGCTTTACTAATTGCCATCAGATATTGTGATTTATTAATGTAACCGTGTCTTTGGTTCACAGAAGCTCTAGTATATCCTAGGAGACCTAGCTGATCAGGAACTCGCAAGCTTTAGTATCAAATGGCACATGAATACAGAGAAAGCAAGGTGGGTGCAGATAGATTGGCTCAGTTGGGCAGGACCTATCAGGCAGACCTGCCTTTGGAGATGAGATGCATCATGATGATAATTAATGCTGGAATTGGCCATGTCCACTGTAGATAGCCCCAACAAAGCACCTACTGAATTATTCCCCTTACTCAGTTGCCGTGTCTCTCATATACGGTAATTCAGTGCTAGCGCAATCTGCATAGTCTCTCACAATGCAGGGAGCTCTTGTTTCAGGTCTACATGCTGCTGATTAGCCAAGGTTTTGGATGAAGGACCTTTATAAAATTACGTCTAAAAACTTAAAACTTTCTTGAATTTATGGGCTTTTCATTTCCCTTTTTAATCTACTTATAGAAGTAGCATCTTTTTGTAATTTTCCCTCTGTTACATGTCATACATTGCAATACTACTTTCTATATTAATGGTTGTGATTAACTGTACATTTTTTTTTGCTCATGTTTCTTGAATTGTTGGATTTCAGGTGAAGTGATCAAAGGATGGGATGATGGGATTGCCACCATGAGAAAGGGTGAGAGAGCAATCTTCACCGTTCCTCTGAATTTGGCTTATGGGGAGGCTGGTGCTCCTCCACTCATCCCTCCTAATTCAACACTTGTTTTCGATGTGGAGTTATTGTCTTGGAACACTGTTCAGCAACAATTTCCGTCCTTTCTATCATTTCAAATTCGTTCTCGGTTGAAGATCAGATATTTACTTTTGATTCTATAGTTGATTCGGATTTTACCCAGGTTCGGAGCTCAGATCATACACAGTCAACTAAAGTTCTGCATTTAGCTTTATAAAAATTTAGACTATATTTAAATTTGAATTTGAATTTGTTTATGGATTCTTTAAATATTTTCACGCTTTTAATTGGATAGTCTTCTGTTTGTTGAATTCATTTCAAGGTTTTTTGAGACTCTGATTAGGTTATTAGCTTTGAAAGAATTCCAAGTATGCTACATTAGCTTTTTTGTTTTTCCTTCCTCAGGAATTACATGAACTTCAACTCAAGAATACACATGATATACTCATGTTTTCAGTTTATATTGGTGAGGTCCATGATTCATTTACACAGAGCATAAGTCTCAGCTTGGAAGGAGGGGAAAATGAAGGTTAGTCCTTTCAGATTATTAATATAGTATTTTTTTTAAGGATGACATTAGCACACCTACCCCATAACCAGATTGGTGGTAGTAGCCTTCCAACAATAGGTTGTGTAAGACCCTAGCCTGAGTATCCATTTCGTTCCTCTAGGTCCCGCGGTCCTACCGGTCGAATCTCGGCGACCCGTGACCTGTAGATTTCGTTTGCGGTCATTCTTAAGTTCCATCTTGCTTTCCTGACCTGGATCGACTCGAAACCTATGCCGTTGCGACCACATCGATGCCACGGTTCCAACGCCGCGTCTTATGCATGAATTTGATATGTACATCTTGAGATATTGACCGCACCATTTTTGGCCATTGATCATGCATGTGGGACCCACCAGACCCATAGGCACGTTTCCTCATGTGGACCCCACCTAGAGCACATCCTTCTATGATAGCTACTCCTATCCTAGCCATGATTGCCTCTTTTCTCTAAAACTCATCATGAGTTTCTTTTTCTCTTTTCTAGAACCCATCATTAGATTTTTCTCTTATCTATGCAATCCCTCTTCCGAAGCAACCCACTCTCCCAAGAAACAAATCATTACCTCCCTACTACCTCTCCTCTCTCTCCCTTCTCTCTCATTTCTCTCCTTCTCCCTCTCTTGCATGGTGGAACGTCCACCTCTCCATTTTTTCCAGCAAGTTTTCATCCCTTCTCTCTCCCAATCCCACCATTACCACGTCATCTCCTCCATTAAAACCTTCCCTTTGGACCTTGGAGCTAGTACCTTGAAGATTAGAGGAGATCTTGAAGGTGGGTGTTGCTTGAAGCTCTCTTTCTTCTCTTTCTTCTTGCATTTCCTTCCTAGCATGCTTGGGAGTATGTAGGACCCACCAATCAATAGTGGAGGTCCTACATAGCTCCAAGATGAGAGGCCAAGGGCCTTTTTCATGCATGTTCATTTCCATGGTGGACCATTCTCCATGGACACACCATGATGGATTTTCCTTTGATCTAGCATTTCATTGGTCATCTAGACCTTGCATGCATGGTAGGGATAACATCCCTACCTTAGTAACTTCCTTGATTTGTAAGATAGCATGCATGTATGATCTATGTATAGTGTATGGTGTGGATTGTGAAGGTGGAGGGTTCATAGCGACGGAACCCTCCCCTATGGCCGTTATCTCTCTCTCTCTCTCTCTCTCTCTCTCTCTCTCTCTCTATTTCTTCCCTTTTTGTTGCTGGACATTGGTGGCCCACTGATGTGATCAAAAAATCCTAGATCCACTAGGAAATTTGGGACGTCCAGGCCCACCCTGACATGCATGGGTTGGATGGCCTCTAAACCATGATTTTCTTGGAGATTTTGGTATGGACATGGATTTGAAATTTTTATAGTCCCTAAAGGTGGACCCCACTTGATGTATTTGGGTATAAATCCCTTTGGATATTTTCTAAGGACTGAAATATGGACAACATATGTTGCTGTCCAAATTTCAGGCCCATTTGCTGCATTGTTTTTGGGCATTGTTTCAGGCCCATTTGTGAGGCTTTTTATCCCTGATTTCTTTGGGGGTTTTTTGAGGTATGGACCCCACCTTAATGTAGGATAGGGCCCACATCATTTATCCCTTGATTGAGGCCTATGGGATGGGCCAAAGGAGGCTGGACATCCAGAAATTTCTGGACAGTCCAACAGGGTTGCATGTTGGAAATGAACCTTTTACACTTTGATTTTGGGGAAAGTGGGCCACTCCAGTGGACCAAATCCATCCATTTCTCCCTTGGGTTAGCAGGCCTAGGCCTACCCCATGAGGTGCTAAAGATGGGGACAACAATAATTTCAGCAGCAGATTTTTCAAAAACACCTTGCTGTCCATAAATTGTAAAAATTATTTGGCATGCCTAATGACCTCAAAATTTTCGTTCACTGTGGCTCACCTTACTGGGACCCATCATATATGATTGGGGTCATTTGGACCACCAGAATTTGGGGGACATGGCTGACCAGCAGCCATGCTAGACGTCCTATGGTCGTTGACGTCCAGCATGAGCTGGCCGTCCCACCTTCATTTGGCCCACCATGATGTAATGTTTTATCCACCCTTCCACCCATCTGGTGTGGCCCACTTGGACGTGGCCCACCCTTGGAGGGGCGTCCATGGTGGGGCCCACCTTGAGTATATTTTGGGCAGCCATCCAGTCCATTGGACCGCCTACCTGGTTGGGACGCCCACTGCTATGGGTTGACTGCTGGACTTCCAGTCCAGCAGTAAAGCCCATTTGATTTATGTGTTGAATAGCCACTCCCCATGTGGTGGGACCCCCTGTGTATGTTGCTGGTCACCCTGAGAAATTTATTCACTTGATTTTACATATTTCTGGACCTCAGCAGGCCCAGAAAGATAAATGGGCTGAAAATCCAGCTTGTTACCTTAAAAGAATGCATTGTTTATGGCTGGAGTTTTAAGGGTGTGGTGCCCACCATATTGTGAGGATTTGTGGGAATGTTTCATGTTTTTGTTTTCCTAATTTGGGGCTTATTAATTAATGCATCTTGGGGGCCCGCTTTAATTGGGTTATAAGGACCCTTAAACAACCAGATTTTTAGGACTCCTTGTAGGCCCAAATGGGCTGGGATGTCCTAGCTAGGCCCAGTGGATTTATGAGCTATGTCCATCATTATGTTGGGCTGAAGTATGTATGAGTGGTTGGGCCCTTAGTTGCCCACCAAATCAACTAGATTTTTGGGCTAAGGTTGTGAGGCCCAATTGACTTAACTTGGATGTGATTCTTGCCCATGTGTTTGGGATAATGGGCGGCCCACTAGGCCCACCATAATGCATGGATTTGGTGACCTTATTCCTGGGCCATAACCTTCCCTATGGACCCATGTTATTGTATGCGGATTGGGCCATGTATTGCCCCTTTGGACCCATATAATGAATGTAGGCCTTGGGCCACTTTATTGAGGCCCAACATATGATGTAAGTAGTATATATATAGCTGCCCATTTCTTATTTATGATCGTGCTCGGGCCACGGGCCTTGATTCTTGGTAGATTGTTATTGGGCTGCCTTTTTGGGACAAATGGTGGTTGAATGTCCACATTTGTGTACCCTTCTAGGCCTGGCTAGGCCCACTTGCATCTATGGGTGGTTAAATATCTACCATAGACCCTTGCTAGGCCTGTTCTTATAATTTAGGCCCATTTCATTGTCCATTGTCTATCTTAGTTTTGTGGGCTATCCTAGGCTATTGGGCCCCCACTAGAGGTTGTGTTCCTTATGGAATTTGTCTAAGTACCTAGACCCTACTTGGTTAGGAGGAAAGTATAACATCACCGCATGGCATACTTGCTTATCTTCTTGACTCATTCCCACATGCATCATATGTGTGCTTGGTTGAGATTATGATTGGTCATGGTTATGCCATTGGGCAAAATATTATGGTATTCCCTGAGGGATGGAGTTGCCCCTCTTGAGCACCTTGGATGCTTGGGATTGATGCATAGGTGATTGTGTGACTCATGCATCTGGCATTGTATAGCACGGTTAATATTCGCCTTAGCTTCATCAGGGCCGTAGCCTTCACAGGTATATCGTAGATGGCCAGGTTTGGACATCGGAAATGTTTATTTAAGCACTTTAGGGCACGTAGGATGTCCTTGGGTGAAAGTCCCAAAGCCTTCATGGTACTAGGAGACGCCCCAACGCCGAAACCGAAATAGAAAACATGAGCACCAGTGCCTTTACCATCAGGCCGTGTCTTCCACTGTATCGTGGTTGGTTGGGAGGGGGTGTAGCCTTACCTGCATGAGTGAGGGGGCAATAGCTAGGTTGAGTTTGACCAGCTTGTAAATGGGTCCGCTATTGTCGACCCTTGTTGGTGATTGGCTATCCACAAGCGGGAAATGAGGTCTCTTACGCTTGCTGGGCTGTGCGGTTAGGAGAGCGGCAGTCAGTAGGTAGTGTATTTGACCCCGGTGATTTCCCAAAGAGGAACTGTACTGATCGTGAACTTGATATGAGGATGAGCATGATCGCATTGCATATTGCATATGGCACTTGGCTGTATAGCCCTGCATTGTATAGCCTTTGATTGACAGATGGTATTCCTGTCTTGTATTGCTTAGCCTCGTGACGGCTAGTGGTATTCATGGTCTTACCGCATTCTTCCGCATACTCTGATATCGCATTCATGGCACCTGTCCTGCATGCACTTACACCGCCCTCTAAGCTTTCTATAAGCTTATGCACGATTGATGCGTACAGGTGATTCGAGGCCAGTGAGTGGAGCAAGAGCTGGAGTGTGTCGTTGATCCTTTTGGAGCTTTCTTTATATAGTTCTTGTATTTCCCCTTGAGCCATGTATCTTGTAAAAGTTTAAATTCTTAGTGGATTTTGTAATGGTGTTCCTGTAGTTATTATCTGTGGTTACGATGTTATGATCTTGGGTATGCTCATTATGAACCAGACTTATGTTATAGAAATCCTCTTTGTGGGATCCCAGGATCGGAACCTGGTGAATGGGCGCTAGGAGCCGAGAATGGGGTACTACAGAGGCTGTCGGCGCCGGAATCGGCGATCAGGAACCTGGTAAGCCCGGTCTCCGGGTCTGGGGCGCGACAGGTTGGGTTAAAATTGGCACAACTTAAACCATTCAGGTAGTTTGCAATAGCCTTAAAAATTACTAAAATAACAGTATTGTAGGCAATTTTATACAACCATATGGACTATATAGGTTGTACAGTTATATATGTACTAGCAAGTGGTTGATGTAGAGGCATATATATGAGTAAAACTCTGAATTTACTTTCTTGTCTTGCGCATTGTGTGTTTATACAATTGTATGGTTATTCAAGGCTCTATGATTGACATACAAAACATAATAATTCAATTGCCATTGGGTTACTTCACTTATGTTAGGTTGAATCATCCATGCAAGTGTGGTGGATGCTGATGTACATGTTGAGTATATTCATGCTTCTTTGGCCTTACCATATCTTTTCTATGAAAAAACAATTATCCTCATAGCATCTAGCATATTTTATTTAGATGTCCTTATGCAAGATAGGTGACCTATGCTTGTACTATCTCTGTCGCTGATGTAGAGTGATGTAAGGATAAATGGCTCTCTTGATTCTATTCTTCAATCTCATCAATATTAAACTGGCCCACGATAAACTTTAACCACTAATATAGGTGATAGCAGGGTTTGATTGTAGTACTAAGCATCGTGGAAATACAAAACTTGTTGGAGAAATTAATTTCCAGCTGCTAAGAACTAAATTCCAGCCGCTATAACACTTTCCCATTTAGTAGAAGTTGTTTTCTGGTGATTGGAAACCGTTTTTGACAATTTGAAGTTGTTTTCTAGCCATCAAAATTTAGATGAAATTCCTGAAAAAGTGTCGACTTCTTTTATTTTTCGTTTTCTTATTTATGTAATTATTACATGCTTTTATAATTTGGTGGTAGACACTCTCCGGCACACATAATCACAAGACTAAGTTGAAGAATATATCTTTCAGGTTTTGGCACTATTTGCAGGAGCACTATTGGAAAAACAAGTTGTAGTCATGAAATTCCTGAAAAAGTGTCGACTTCTTTTATTTTTCGTTTTCTTATTTATGTAATCATTACATGCTTTTATAATTTGGTGGTAGACACTCTCCGGCACACATAATCGCAACACTAAGTTGAAGAATATATCTTTCAGGTTTTGGCACTATTTGCCGGAGCACTATTGGAAAACAAGTTGTAGTCATATCCCCAAATTTGGTGAGTTGATACTAGTGTTTGAATGCTTTCCAATTCAATTTTTTATGAGCAACTTTCTTCAAAATATGTCGAATTTTAGAGTGGTGCGATTTAGAAGTGAGTCCATTTTATAATGCCCACATCAATTTTAATCTTGTTGAGAAAAGAAGATAGCTGAGCTTTATAGTCTGTTAAAAAAATGTACTTGGACAATCTATGATAACCAGACATTTCATTTCAACAAAGATGCAGGATCCAAGACCACTGTTGTATTCGCATGTTGCATTACAACATGAAACACCCTGGCCATTATCATCTGCACATTATAGATATTGATGAAAAGTATAGTTTCGACAAATGACCAGAGATGTATCTGTTTTATCAATGGTAGGAAAGATTGAAAGAAACAAACACACACAAACACAAAGCTCTGCCATGTCTAGTTCAGTTGTGCTAAAGGGAGCGCCATGGGAAGTTGATTGCTTGTTAAGGAAATGAAATCGAAAATGAAAAACTTTGCCTCTTCAGATGGTTACCTCGGGTATTCGTATTTCACAGTTGGTAGCTTCATCAGCTGCAACAGAAGGGTTGGTGACCATGCCATTTGTGACTGCTTTAAAAAATGCTTCCTCACTTGATGACTTTGGAGCAGAGTAGGGGTCAAGCCAGGAACTAGAACAGGACCTCCATGGCTAATTGGGATCCTAGCATCTGCCACACTTATCCAGTTCTCATTGTTTACAACTCTTATATTGCTTCCTGCTACATGCTCTATGAGGTTTGGTTCCTTGGTCAGGTTAGCCATCGATTCTTCTGCCAAGTTAACCAGTAAATCCCCTGTTGCATTAGCCTCTGATACATTTATCAGATCAGCCAGTGGTTCCTCTGTTACTTTCTGAAGATCTGCATTTTCCCAGTCTTCAGAAATGATGATTGTATTCTCAGTTTACCAAGTCTGGAAACACTGGTTTGGGCTGGGCTGCCATAGGATCTCTCCGTTAATTTCTTTGAGTATGAACTGCATGTATTAGTAAATTTTCAGAAGTTCAAACCCATATTTAATCATGATTAAATTTCAATAACACATCTAGTGGCTAATTGTAGAATGATTTCTAGCAGAAAGATTGTTCCATCCAACTATCATGAAATTTGCACCATATTAGATTGCTTAATCATTAAATATCATGAGCTTTTGTTTGGTTTGCATTCTATAATCTATAATCTATACCTGTACCAATAATTTATCTAAACTCAATCTCGTGATTTTAGAACTTGTTGCAAGTTGAATTTCAATCCTATTCTGAAGCTTCAATTAAACTAAATATGATTATTTTAAAACTGATTTGAAGCCAATTTTTTAGCTGTAATCTTAGAAGCATTCTTATAGCTTGATTTAAACAATCTGTTATGTTTAAGAACATGAAGTGAATTTTGCAGTTTTTCGTTTTGTTGGAGTATGTGCTAGTTTAATTCTTAAAACTGATTTGAAGCCAATTTCGCACCTGTAATCCTCTTCTTTACAAAGATACTGGCAGGAAGATGCTCATGAATTCTTCCAGTGCATGCTGGACAGGCTTCACAGTTTCTACATGGACTTGAAACTGCAAGATGAGCCCTCATCTTCACATGCTAACAGCTTCATAAACCAGATTTTTGGAGGCCATCTTAGAAGCCAGGTATAAGCTATAACAGATAATACTTTAGCCAGGTTTTTTTTTTTTTTTTTATTATTATTATTATTTTTAATTTCTATACAAATCAGATATGACCATTAATTCAATGCGTGAGATTGCAAGCTATAACAGATGTCTCATGTGTATCTTTAGTGTTTTCTTTCCAATATCCTTTTAAAGTTTTATGATTGGAAATTATTTTGATCTCTGAAAGTACACATTCAGCATAGCATCCACTTACCTGCATTACGGGCTTGTACTTAGTTTTCACCCTATCATATATGTTCATGATCTTTGTTAATTGTGAATTGCTTCATGGATATGTTAGGATTGATGCATCTGTTTTCTATGTATCAGGAAAGTACACAAGTGTGGTAAAAGCACAACAGGAGAGAGTTGGGATAATGTTGTGGATGAGGAAACCTATTATGAGAAAGATTGCATTCTATTTCATAAATCCAGGATGCATTTGGATGTGTAAATCAGTGGACTCGATATTTTGGTGGATCAGTTGGCTGTCTATTTCTCTGTACATTTGGAGACGTGCAAAAGGTAGAACTAAATTATGTGGGACTCCACTTCTCTACCATTTCGGCCCCAAAATAGTATCCAAAATGTTTCAGGTTGGCCTCGAAGCATTTTGGATATTGATTTGGGGAGAAAAGAAACCTGCCCTGCCAAACCCCTGGTGCACAATCTATACTGGGGTAATCTGCACAGCTAGATTTACATGACAACCAAAAACCATGGCATAGAAATTAGGGTCAAGGTTAACTTTACGGTCTGCCTCTGAAATGCAATAATTAGTTCGGATAAGTGGAACCACCAAATTGAAATTACCTTCCTTAGGGCCTGATTGGTGCCAAAACACCTTTTTGAGCCAAATCCCAAGATGTTTGTGTTTGGATCCACTTTCTCATACCGTCATTTGATCCCCTGCTCAATGAAATAAGCGCTAAAAAGCCCACTCACCAAAAACCAATCCAATTGATTTTCGGCGAGTCGGAGAAGTGAAATTGCTGGTAACTCTTCGCATTGACTTTTCTACCATGTATCTCTCAATTTATCTGCTTGACCACTTCGAATGTAACTAATCCCGTATTATCTCTTGAAGAATAAATTAATGTGTCTTTAAAATTCACATTGCATTGTCTTTTTTTTTTTTTTTTCAAACCGACTCATGTGAAGCAAGGTCCTTTGGCAATTTCTTACTTGGATCTTGTGTGTGTATGTGTGTGTGTGTGTGTGTTTTTATTTATTTATTTATTTATTTATTTATTTTATAAAGTTGATTTGGGGCCTTTGGCAAACTGCAAGGGAGTGGTGGTTTCTCTGCATTTGGTGGTAGCAATGCCATGGGAATAAAAAAACCATCCGACCTTTTCACACAGATGAGAAGATAGGTCTCCGACGAGATTTGCAGTTGAAAACCAGGTAACCAGATTTTTTTTATTTGTAGTTGAAATGCTGAATTGATGTAGTTTTTACATATGCCAATTAGGCCATAGACTGCAAATGCTAGTTGTTGTTTCCTAGTGTTTGATGGATGAACTAACTTGAAGGCTTCTTCTTCTTCTTTTATTTTTTAAAAAATTATTTTTATACTTTTTAATCCATTACCCAAAAAAAAATGCAAAGAAAAGGGATGAACCTGCTATCCATCAAGCCAATGGAAAAGAAAGCTTCTTTTACAATTGCATTTTCATTTAATTTCTTTTTTATTCCATGCAGGTGATGATAAAAAATCTGGAGCAAGTTATATACACATCTCCAATTGATGTTGTGCTATTTCCACTGTATCACCCTCTTGGTGAGATTGACTCTTCTATCTAGCACTGATGCCAATTAGTTATATACGCATATCTTGATGGCTGTAACTGGTGCTTGATTTTTATGACAAATGCAAGATGGAAATGTTGTTTGGATATCTCTAAAAAAAATTGCTTGTAATTTTCAGCACTTGAGAGGACTATAGCTGAATCTTTTACACTTGTACACTTGTCTGCTCCTTTTCTTTATCTTATGTTGTTGTCTATTCTACAGCCATCATAACATATGGAGAGATGCCCAGGTCCCTCGGATGATGTCAAGGTACTTAAATGACAGTTTCATTTTTTAATCAGTAGATGAGATGGATTGGTTCTGTTTTCCTTCATTTTCATTTCAGATCATGGCTGATCGCATCATTGGAATGCGGACTGCTCTACGTGAAAACCTTGAAAAGCTGGGCTCACCTGTCTTGGGAGCATATAACCAATCAAGTAGACATGATTCATATGTGGGGATGTACCAATGTGAATGCATCTCAAACTTATAATACAATTGAACCTTTGGCCTTCGACACAGGCATGAGCATGTGCACGTATTAACTGTGGAACATAAAAAAGACACTTGAAAACCGAAAACTGATTGCACCCAAGCAAATCTCAGCAGGATATTCAAAACTTGCATTTAGGGAGATGATGTCAACACATGGTGGCATTGAACATCAGTAACCACTTTTGTGTGAGAAGAGGAGTTTGTCCCTCGGCCAACGGTTTTTTGATGTCCTTTGCAAAAGTCCCCAGTCATGGACAAGGTCCCAGTATGTACTGACAACATCTGCAATTGCTGAAGTGATTGCAGCCAGTACCCTCCAACCCATTCCCTTTTCTATCACTCATGCATTTCATTTTAACATTATCATGTCAGTATCAATACCAAATATTGAATTTGATCTTGATCTTTTTTGGCATATGGAAATACCTTTTTAGGACAAGAATGATACTAATTACGAAGAAGTGGGAGGTTGTTGATGAGTTTGACAGCGACTTTGATGAGGTTTTGGAGCTGGCTGGGAATGCTGCTAGAGACAATAAGAAGTCCCGCATCATTCCAAGGCATGTTCTTTTAACTGTGAGAAATGATGAGGAGCTAGAGAAATTGCAAGCTGGTGTGACAATTTCAAGTGATGGTGTTTTGCCAAACATAAACTTTGTTCTCTTGCCTAGAAGTCTGAGAAAGGGAAGTACGAGGAAGCTTCAAAATCTCCAAAAAAGGATTGATTGGGTTGGGATGAATGCTTAGGCCCCACTTTGTAATTCTTATTTAATGGATTTTTTTGGGAATTTCTTCAAATTTGTAATTTTGGTTTTGTTGGGATGGTTTTTACTGCTTTCTTTTCTTTTTCTATATTTTGTAAATAGAGTAATCTTAATGTTGAGGTTTAGATGTATGTGCTTCAGCAAAAGGATGCAATAGATGTTATCATTGGATCTCCATCAAGGAAGTTTCTCTCAGTTTTAAAAATAAAATTCCTAAAATTTGACCGTTGGCAACGGAACGGTTTTAAAGTAACGTCCCTAAAATTTGAAACGGTACCCAAATTCTGCGACGCCTCAGTTAGGAACGATTTGAAACTGTTACAGAAGCAGTTAGGAACGGTTTAAAACTGTTCCTAAATGACGATTTTGGTGTTGTATTGGTAGTGTTTATGGATCATATTATGGTTTAGTTTTGGTTGGTTTAGTTTTGGTTATCTTATTGCATACTATAAATATAAATTTACAAAGCAATTCACATTGGTTGCTGTAATGTAGGGAGAAAAAAAGGAAAAGAAAAATATGACTTTGGTCAGTTATAATTAGATGATGTTTGCATCTCCTCAGTAGCTGGCCCTTTGATTTTGGCATGTCGAGGCCTATACAATGCACATGCATTCTCCTTTCCAGTAGCTTATATATACCTATTTGTAATGAACCTAAAAAGAAGAAGAAAAGATGTTATAATTCTAGGTGGACATTATCATTATAAAACAAAAACAACGGGTATGAAACCAAAGTTGACAAATGAAAAAAAAAAAATGAAAAAATAAAATGAAGACACCTCGACAAGAGGAAAATAATGGTCTTTTAAACCAAAAAAGGCATTATAATTCATAATATACCACTGTTAAATTTGGAAAGACAACTTCTATACATTGCATATGCTTTTTGGTTACATAACTTCCACTATGAAGAAAATATGATGCAGGACATGGAAAATTAAATATGATATGCAAGATTGCAGGCTTAGATCACACCAATTCAGAAACAATCACACAAATTCCACATCCCACATGAAAATCCAAACATTCAATTAAAGGGGAATCTATGCGGGTCCAAGCCGACACAGGCTAGGACTGGACCAATAAAATTATAAACCAAACAATGTCAAAGGGAAATAAAATCAACTACTCATGCATAAAAATCAGTCCCTAATCCAAGGGATTCCCTAATTTCAATTCAAGGAACCCTAAGGTGATAAAAAGGGGCAAATCAATTAGGGATCATGTAATATAGGGTTAGGATTCATGAAAAAATGACTATGAGAGGATAAAGAGGATAAAAACCTGAGCCAAAAGATGATCCCGCGTGTGGACAACAACAATGGCCCAAACGGACGTGCGTGTGATCCCAGCCGCACATGTGTGGAGCCCACTATTCAGAAAAAAGGCCACCTTGGCCCTGGTCAGCCAGGGATGGACTCCAAAACCTCCAAATTTCAACTCGATCCGATGTACGGTTTGTGCGTGGTGCTCCGCCAAAGTTTCAGCTCGCTTGCGGGCCGAAATCTGGAAACCTGCTTCAATGAAGAAATCTGATGCAACAAAAGGACAAATTCAAAGTACGGATGGTGGGGAAGATGGAAAAAAAAGATGATGGAAGATGGGGGTGAATTGGGATCGATGTGGCTTCGCACCACGGTAGTTAGCCCTTCGAAAAGGGAGGGCTTCGCACCCACTTTTGAATTCTTCCACAACTCACGAAGAGAGCAGAAAAATAAAGCAGGAATTTTTTATTAACTTCAATGAATGAAAAGAACTACAAGGGGTGCCTACTTATAGGGAGAACCCTATACCAAAAAACTCGCACCATGTGCGACACCTATTACTTGGCGATGAAGTAAACTAAAATAAAAACCAAACGAGGAAATCTAAAGCATTCACGATGTTCTAAATAATAACAATAAGCAAAACCTAAAATATAAAACCAATCTGACGAGTGGGCCACGATCATGAGATCCCATGGTGGGCTTTTCTTGACTATCGGGCCACTTTTCTGAACCAAAACTTGACTTCTAGCTAGGAGGCCCTCCCTGGACGTCGTCATCGAGGCAGATCGATGGTGGGGTCCTCCATCTACGTACGTACGTGCGTAGGGGTGGCGGCGTGAGTGCGCGTGTGCGCGTGATGTCCCCATCAAAATAGTTGTTGTCATTTAACAGAAGTTTTTGGTTACATACCAAAACATAAAGTAGATTGCAAAAACACTTCCTAGCAACATGTCTATAACCTGACGAACGAACATTTCAAAAGAAAAGAAAATAAACCCACAAGTAAGACATGTCTGAAGCTACTCCTTTTTCTAATATACCAAGTGTCACAGACCAAAACAAACAACACTAGCCTATCAAATATTTCCACATCACTGTATAGAAAAAGAAGAAAAATTGGGCCTTGCCTAAAATCTTGAACAAAGCTAATCACCATTCAAATTGCACCCGTAGAAGCTTGTTATGAAGCTAAAAGACTTTAGCATCAGCAGACGCCTCCAACACAACCTCATAAATAATAATTCCAGCAAAATCCTTACACATTCAACCCATTTACATAAATAATTAGGGCTATACACGAACCGAGTTAGCTCAATCAGCTTGCTTGACTCGACTCGAAAAAGCTTGATTCGAAACTGAGTTCGAGCCGAGTCGAGTTGATTTTTTGAGCTCAAAAAAAATTCAAACCGAGTTAGCTCAAAAAAAATTTGAATCGAGTTTGAGCTTGCCCGAGCTTGACTCGACTCGGATTGAACCCCAAATTGAATCGAACTCGGATCGAACCAGGTCGGTGACTCGGTTACTTTGATATTGATGTTGCTCACCAAGTGTTTGATGAAATGACTCAATGAAGTGTTGGCTGGTGGCAAGGAAGGTATATATATGAAAGAAATACCATTTTTTCTTGATCTCGATGTTGCCTATAAGGTGTTTGATGAAATATCTATAAAATCGCTGCTCCTGTTTTACATACAGTGAGAATTTGAAGGTGCGCACCATGTGTTTGTGAAAATATTGCATAGGCGAACTTGGCTCGATCTTGGCTCGAACTGGCCCAAGCTGCTGACCGAACCGAGCTGAGCTGGCCAATTAGGCTCAAGGACCGAGCTGAGTTGAGTTCGAGATGGGGTCAGCTAGTGCTCGAGCCGAGTCGAGTTGTGCCAAGCTCGACTTAGTTCAACTCGTGTACACCTTCGTAAACAATCAACATTCACAAGATTCACATTTATTCCAATTTCAATCCATATGCCAAAAAAGAAGAAGAAGAAGAAGAAGAATAAATTCACATTCTTCCAAACTTAATCCATATCATAAACAATCCACATTCTTCCACATCCACATTTAATCTATATCATAAACAATACACAGTCTTCCACATCCACATTCATCCACATTTAATCCATATCATAAACAATCCACATTCTTCCACATTTAATCTATATCATAAATAATCCACATTCTTCCACATTTAATCCATATCATAAACAATCCACATTCAATCCATATGCAAAAAAAAAAAATGTAATAAAAAGAAAAGAAAAGAAGTTATTGTGTGTCGCCCCAAGTTACCAAGGAAAACAACGAAGTCATGATTGATTTATTTCTTCTTCTTCTTCTTCTTCTTTTGAGAAAGGTGGGAGCACACCACCTATACCTTTGTTGAATCTGCAAAAAATCCATACAATGATTAGGGTGGGCACCATAAAAAAAGAAATGGGCCTTACATATTGTATCATATAACATTTTCTCTTTTATAAAACTATGTAGGCAGACTCGACTAGTACATCGTTGCCTTCAACATCCTCTACTGAATACTAAGCTTGGGACCACAAACTCTCTCTTCCCCGAATGCGGAATAAAAAATTCTACAAAATTATATGATAGGAAACAATGAGTATAACATGTATAACTTACTTCCAGGTCAAACAAAGTACCATGCATTAGGAGCTTAGTTATTGTTCTTGATAAAGGATCTTTTGAACAAGTTG
Organism: Magnolia sinica; assembly: GCF_029962835.1. Taxonomy (NCBI): domain Eukaryota; kingdom Viridiplantae; phylum Streptophyta; class Magnoliopsida; order Magnoliales; family Magnoliaceae; genus Magnolia; species Magnolia sinica. The sequence continues at coordinate 43,307,354 of NC_080577.1, read as the reverse complement.
TATAGATACAACGAAAAGTTCATTAGTAGAAAAATATAATATAACATTTTCTCTTTTATAAACTATGTTGGTAGACTTGACTAGTAGATCATTGCCTTCAACACCATCTACTGAATACTAAGCTTGGGACCGCAAACTCTCTCTTCCCCAAATGCGGAATAAAAAATTCTATAAAATTATATGATAGGAAACAATGAATATAACATGTATAACTTACTTCTAAGTCAAACAAAGTACCATGCATTAGGAGCTTAGTTATTGTTCTTGATAAAGGATCTTTTGAACAAGTTGTATAGATACAACAAAAAGTTCATCAGTCGTAAAATAGAATAGGAGATACCATATAAAGGTGGAAGTATAGAGAGAAAAAGAAAAGAAAAGAAAAGAAAAGAAAAGAAAAGAATATGGACAACTATTCTTACATGCTTTTTTTGTTGACAATCTTCTGCATCAAAGCTTCCCACCATTCTCAAAATAGCTTGATTCAAAATTACTAGCCAAAATGGTCTCAAGTTACTCTTGTAAACAAAATTGAGAAAAAATATTTAGTTACCCATTCATTGAAACATAAAATCGAAAGCATGCAAAAATGTACTTTTTTATGAGAAGACAATGTGATATAAGTGAAAGAAAATTCAATTTTAATAGTTTGTTTATTTTTAACTTACCTTTGCTTTATTTAACACTATACCACGACCCCGCCCCTTATCATTTCCTCTTGGCCTACTAACTCCTTTTTGCATTCCTTTCAATAATAGTATCGATAATATAAAAATAATAAATATAGCTTAGAAGGATTTAATGTAAGAAAGAACCAAATGCAAAATATATAAAATATTATGCATACCTAGCTTCTTCAGATGCATTATCAACTTGCTTATATGTAGGGTAATTTCGTTTATCATGCCCAATAACCCACTTGTTACACCCACGACACAGCTTGCTATTCTCTTCTCTACCAGATTTAAATCTTTTATTCGTGCGGCCTTTAGTAATTACAACTATTGGATCGAATAGAATGAAGGAATTCTTATAATGCGAATTGACAAATGGGTTGCTTTCACCTCCCCCAACATTATGACCAGTACTCACATCTTTTTCAAATCCACTTTGTTGATGAACATTTGTAACCAATTCTCTCAAACATGAAAAAATAGGTTGCATTATTTCAAGAATGCTTGTCCCTTCATTTATTCAATATTTCATCATATGAAATATTGCATTACATCCCAAGATGGTTGACTCATCAGCATTTGCAGACGGAGGAGTTGGGTCACTTATATATTTTTCCTTTACATTACATGTCCACCTTTTAAGTATATAATGAGATAGCATTTTTATGACAGATTCTTCCTTGAACACAACTAATAAATGCCTACAAACAATTTCTTGAAATCCGAAGCTTCGACAGGTACAAGAACCAGATTGTTCATTGACATTCCAAATAACTATATATATTTTATCATTCCTTCTATAGTAGAATATATTATATGTACTCAATAGTCCATTCTTTTCTACCAACTTACTAAGCAGTGAAATAATTTCTTTTACCTCAACTTGAAATTCATAAAACACTTCTCTTATATCAATATTTGCCTCTCTGCTTCTATAACGATTGGGGTTATTGCTATAGGCGTACTATAAGAGATGTCACAATCGGCCTTTAGTTCATCATATACCTCCGTTTTTCTAAAGCACAATCATAACCTTCTGTAAATTCCAATAATGTTAATTTATGACTAACAAAATAATAAAAAATTACATTCATGCCCTCGCTTTGTTGCGTTGTTGACATCCTTACAAAAAAAATGTCGTCTTAACGTAAGATGGAATCCACATCTTATGTATCGTGTACAGATCCTGCAACTACTTATTTTCTTGAAGATTATAGTTTGCAATCATCTTCGACCACAGTGTCTAGAATTCATTTTCCTTATCACACTTATATACACAATTTTTCCAATCAATATTGAAGGATAGATTTTCATTAATTACTTGACCTAACTTCTCTGGAAGCTTTTAAACAATATGTTACATGCACAATCTATGCTCCATAATTGAAAATACGTTTGCAATTGTAGCAACAATGGCTTGGTCTTAATATGTTATTATGGCCTTTAGATGCTTCCCTCCCATAGCTTGTAGCCATGCTCAAAATAACCATTCAAAATCTGCAATAGTTTCACCAAATAGAAGCCCCACACCAAATAAGATAGATTGATATGGTGGTTGACTCCGATAAATGGACTAAAAGGTATGTCAAATTCATTTATAATGTCGTATCAAAACATACAACATCACTGAAAGCTTGATAATCTAATTTTGAAATATTATCTGCCCAAAAATAATATGTTAATCTACATTCATTATCAATTTGGATCGAATAAGTGAACCTGTCATCATTCGTGTGCTTATTTTAAAAGTAAAGAAGCAACTTTTGAACACTTTTTCCATGCTTTTCATGTCTTTGAATTTTAAGAGCATTCCTAGCATCTTTATCAATAAAACTAAAAGACAAGCTATCGATGTCGTATATGGGGCGAATAGGAAAATACCAAATATTTTGATGTAATGTGGAATAAATAAATAATTAATCTCAATTTCTTAGAGTATTGAAATCTTAATTCCAAATAGTTCGTAGGACAACCTTCCCCTAAAAGATTTAGGCGGGACAACCTTATTTCATAACGTCTTTGAGATCAATCTTTCAAACTTGCAAAAGACAATAAAAACAAATAAAGCATTTAAATAAAGATATAATCAATCACAACCAATGCACAAGGTGTTACAGTGGTTCGGTGCTTAAACCCACACCTATTTTACTCCCAAAATTACTACCCTCATAATTTTGGCTTTCATTAATTCAAGGTTTTCACAGGCTCGCCTTAACAACCTAATACAATTCTTGTGATTTTCATGGGTTATCATAACAAAACCTACTTTATGATTTTCATGGGCTCACCACAAAATAACCTGTTGAGATTTCTGTACTATCTCAGAAAAATTCAAATGAAATAAAAGTAAATACATGGTACTTATCTTCAAATGTTGATTAAAGATGTAACTGAAGCTTGATTGCAGTGATTTTCTTTCTTAGAAAATTGATGTAGCAGTATATATTCAACTCGAAAGAATAAAAAAGGATCTAAAGTATTTTCAATAAAATAAAACCCTAATGCTGCAAATTCAATTCTCTGAATCTCAAGTAGAGTATGAAGAACTCTCTTAAATACGATTTAAAAACTAACTTGAGAAAGAGAATAGAAATGTTAAACAAATATTAGAGTTACCGCAAAACTAGCTTGAAAAGGGCCTAAATTTCTCTTTGATTTTGAGAAGGTTATTCTCCAATTTTCATTGTTGAAATAAATGAGAAAAGGCATTTGTTTATAGCCAAAGTATTTGGAAATTCAGTCAGCCCAATTTTTGGTTCAGCTGGCCGAATTTCAAAGATTGCGATCAAATGGCTTTTAGATTCTGCGGGATAAGAAAATCAATTTTTTGACTACCTCGAGCCAAAATTCGGCTGGCCGAATATAGGGTTCGGTTGACCCAATTTTCTTAGAATCTGAAAAATTGCATTACTGGAAACTTAACAAAACATAACTCATGCTGGCCGATGGTCAAGTTCGACTGGTCAAACCGAGAATCGGGCTAGCCGAACTTGCCACGAAAAACTCAATCATTGCTGTAAACTTGACCAAGTTATGTTGGGTTAGCTGAATATAGTTAGGCTGGCCGAACCTAAAGTGGGGCTGTCCTAACTTTAATGTATTTTACATTGTATACATTACTATTACGACTATAATTTAAGAACACCTAACCTAGGGTCATTATAAGGTTTATACCACCTGATGGTTGACATATACAGAGTGCTTTAGTCTTGAACCTTGCAAAGTCTTTAACGCTTGAGATGTTTAGCAGATCTTGAGATGTTGAGCCCGTATTTAAGTGATCTTCATGAGTTGCTGAAGAATACCGGAGTGTGCTTGTGATCCATTAAGAATTACGAAATTTGATGATACAAAGTGTGCTTTAAATATAAGCCCTTACAATCTCTCCCTTTGTCAATTTTATGACAAAACACAACCATACATAACTCATCATACAATCATACAACATCTCATGGACTTATCATACAATTAAGAAACTTTGGTTCAAGAGAACATCTGTACACCACCTATAGTATATTCACTTGAAGCTCCCCCTTAAAACAATCATCTGTAGCTCTCCCTGAGCACTTAGCCAAACATATGTACAAAAAGAAATATTCAATTCCAATTCCAAACATAACATGCATGCAGCGCTCAGATATATATATATATATATATATATATATATATATATATATATATATATATATATATATATATATATATATATCACTCCCTTTTTGTCATAATTTGACAAAGGAAGAAATAAAATAAACTTTTAATAAAGAGAGATCATGAATATTAATTATAAGGACATATAATAAAGAGAGCACAGAAATACTAATGCATGGATAATCCATTAATAATAAGAGTGCATATATCAAAAAATATTCAAAGTTATTACAAACCAAATGAAAATGAGATATCATTCAGATTCAGAAGAGGACAGAGCAGGCATCTCAGGATCATTAATTTTCAAACTCTGATTAAATCGATGAAAGTACTTTTTAATATACTTCATATATTGTTTTTGAGTTTGAGATAATGAATCCTAAGATACTCGTAGTGCATCAGCCTTCTTCTCTAGGATATCCAACCTTTCAGAGAATTGAGAAGGCTAGAAATCAGAATCATTGGTATCACCAGACTCATCCAAGTCTGCAAAAATGTCATCCATATTAATATTGCCTTCTTAAGCTTCTCCACGATCACCTTTTTGACATGGAGATAATCGCATCATGTTCAGATTAGCATTGTTAAAAGGAAGTTTGGATTATGGTGCTTCAATTGATGGAATTTGAACGCGATACTGTAAAGCAAGTGAAGTCATAAGAAATACAAATGGAATAGAAACATGACGAGGATGCGGGGGATAGTAAATTATCATGAAACAGATTAAAGAGGGAAGACATATTTGAACACTAGTGGCGATAACATGAATAACTCTCATCATAAAGGGAGTAAGATCAGTCTTATTCCCTACCCTGGGATAAACATTTGAGGTGAAAATGCAGTGAAGGACGCAATATTTGGGAAATAAATTAAAGGAGGGGAGAGTATTATTGGACCACCATTCAACGTTGAATCCACATAACACACAGGTAAGAGAAGCTCTTTCTGAATTGTTCATATCTTCAGAAAGTGTAGAGATTGGTATCCCGTCATCCGCCATTTCAATGTCCATCAAGGACGAGATGGTGGAAGGTGTTATTTGTTCACAACCCCAAGTGTAGGGTCGCGATGTAGTAATAATCTCGGTGAGAACAAGGTCGAATCCATGGGGACTAATCTCGTGAGTATTCTGAAAGCAACTAGAAGAAGAACTAGAAGAAGATGTAAACCTAAATCTGAAATATTTGAGAGAGTAATTGTGAGAGATTTAATTCAAAACTTAAGAAATTCAAAAGTAGGAAACTAGGGTTTCTAAGGATCCACTTGTAGAGATCAGGGAGATCTATGCTTAATTCATAAACACAACTGGAATTAGAGTCCCATCTTATCCAATTAGAAGATATCTCAGTAAAATCAAATCTGAACTTCCTTTGACCTAATTCTCAATGGAAGAGAAGTGTGAGAACTATAAGTGATTCCATCACAAAACCATGCCCATGAGATAATGGCTCACAACAGGATTTACCAATCCCATAATCAATCCGAGAGAATTATGAAAATTAGGGAGGATTCTATCATCCAACCATGCCCAAGGGACGATGGTGAATAACAGGATTTCCTAGATTCACAATCCTAAAACATGAAAAAAATATACTCAAAGCTATCGCAGATCCATTGTAATTTGAGTCACAACAAACCACTAAAAACTAAATGTATTCCTTATAATCAAACTAGAATCAAAGAGAGTTCAATATAAACATGAATCAAAGCAATAAAAACATCCCATCATGCTATAAGCTTCACCTCTTAGTCCTAGCTAAGAGGTTTAGCCAACCATATACATGATTGAACTAAAAATCTCTGGAGAAAAGCATAAAAATAAGGAAAAGGAAGAAAAATTCTTGGCGATGGCTTCTCCACACTTTTGCTCCCCTCCTCAAACCTTAGATGATGCCTAGGAACATCCTAAAGAGTCCTATTAATAGTTGTGAAACTCCAACTTTCGCACCTAGTTGGAAAACTTTAAAAATTGCCTCAAATTTACACAGTATCCCAAAATAGGCTTCACTCTGCACAATTTCATAGAATGCCCTAACGTTTCAGAATATGCTTCTTCAGGACACTTTCAGGAATATGTTTGTTTTCAAGATAATTTCAGGATTCATTTTCTTCACTTCAAATATTTGATTCTCTTCATTCCTCACTTGGTTTTCTTGAATCTTTAACATGTGAATTCTTCAATCTTGGCCTTCTAAGATCCATCCCTTGCCTTGATGATTCTTGAGCATCAAATCCATGCTTTTAGCACCATTTTCATTCCAAGCTCTTAAATTCACCTTGTAACATAAACATGAGTTAAATAGAACATTATGCATTATCATGTTCATAAAACCAAGTAATAAATGGGGGATAATATGCAATATTTGACCCTCAACATAATCCCCAACCAGCATTTTAGTAGTCCCAAGCAAATTATGAGAAAAATATTTCGAGAACCATAGGACAATTTCTATAAGCTTAAGTGGTTTTAAAATAATATAGATAATAGAGTTTCAAAATACATCGATGTTGAGCATTATCTTCTCATAAACTTTAGCACTCGGTAAATTTCATAGTCAAGTTCAAAGTATTAATCCACAAATTAGAACAACTCTAAACATTAAGTTCCACGGGTGCATAGTGAAATCTGGACTTATCACAATCAAAGGTTCAATTCTTAATTTTCATGATAACATTAATAATCAAAAGAGCATTCAGGACAACCAAAACCTGAACGAAAACTTGCCTTACATTTCATCTTTTCATTCTTTTAGCTTTTGATTTTTCCATCGATGGCTTTCACACTATGTCAACCTTTTTAAAGATCTTTAATAGGTATCCGTTTTTAATGATAACTGTTTTTTTAGCTGGGTATTTATTTATTTATTATTGTTATTTTTTTTTTCAATTCTTCTCATTGAACATGATGGACAAATTCCCCAGGTTGGTTCCTTCCATGCTTAATAATCACCAAGTTAACAATTCAATTTCAAACTGACACCTTAATGTGTAAGCTAGATGTGACATGTGTAATCATGACTCAGTCGATGTTTAGAACTTCTAATCATGGATTAATAATTCAAACTTAACTGTGAAATCTAACAAGTAACTGAACCCAAGAGTCATAAATCACCAACATTAAGTGTCTTATACTTCTAAATTATGGATGAACTTCAAAATTGCTCGAATTTACAAAATTTTTCAAAAAATTTTCACAATGTTTGCTCACAGACTAAGAAAACACTGATTAACTTGCCTAATCCACACCCCCAACCTAAAATCTACATTATCCTCAATGTAAAAGATATAAGCATGCAATGCACATGAGACAATGAAAGTAAAGGAGAAGTGATAGAAAAATAGTACCTGAAAAAGGAATCTAGAGGCTTTTTCAATGGTCTCAGTGTGAAGATGGGTTAACACAAGAGTTAAACCAACAAAAAGCAAACTATCCTAAAACAAATGGAAAGAAAACTATCCTAAACATCATAAAGCCAACTATCTTAGACATAACATGAAAGCAATAAACTAATCCTAAATTAGAAAAGCAAGGGAAAAACTACTTAGTCATGCCACAAGATTCCTCATCTGGCCAATATCTTGATAAATTTCTCAATAGGTTTCTTAACAAGATCATCCAAAAGCCCTTTTTACAATAGGGTGGATGTCCTGGAGCATGAATTTCCAGAGAAATTTATGAACCTTAGCAAAAAATTGTCATTGAATTGCTTGAGTTATTTAAAGTATATATGATTCACCTGTGACCAAAAAAGTTTCAATGTTAGTACTCCATGGTGAATCAGAGACTACATGTAGATAAAATTTAGAAAAATTCTCAGCAGATGATGTAGTCTCAACACATTTTGAAGTTTCAGACTTTGATTCAATTGTCAACTCTCCCTCCTGTGATAGTAAACATTCAGGATTTATGGAGGGAAATGTTTCAGAATAAGGGTTCTCTCGATCAGTAACAATTACCGAGGTGTTGTCATGCAATGCATTCACTATGTCTTGTATCATGGGATCATTTGAATCTACAAAGTGTGCCAAGCAATCGTCCGAAGAGTTAGGAAATTTAATTGAGAGTGACTCAGTTTCCTCATTAAAATTTGTGATAATCTGCTCAAGGATTCCATCGTCTCTAGAAGTGGAGGGAAGCATGATCTCTTGCTCTTCATCACAGTGAGAATAAATCATCACTGGATGTATCTTGTCTTGCCTTTCATAGGTGGATTGAGAATCAACAGGCGAATAATTGATGTGAAGACTCTGTTCATCGGTACTACTCAGTAAAAGCACTGTTATTAAAAGTGTACAACTCTGATGGTAGCCTCAACTGGGTGGTTTTAACTTCTTGAGTCATATCGAGCAACTCATCCATCTCCCGAATCATATCATCATTCAATTTAGGGGAGTGGTCTAAACATGTCTCATAAGAGTTAGAAGGGTCGGTTGAAAGGGGCTCATCCTCCACATTTAAATCAGCCATGTCAGATGAGTAAAGTAGCTCATTATGACCAATCACTTCATGTACTTCTTGATCATTGACTAGACCAAACTTGATATTAATTTCAGAAAATTTGGGCTGCACATTCATGATCGCCATCCCAATACTCATCATTTTCCAAGTCAGTGCAGTACACACTTGGGATGAGATCGCTTTCCTCACATTCTATTCCTAAATTGGGTTAACGTTTGGATGAACTAACCTCTCCCTTATCATTGAAACCAAGTGTGTCATGTGATTGAAGTGTGTTATTATCATTATATTTGAAAGACACCCACGTCTCTTGATCATTCCTTTGGACCGTCATCAAGATCGACTCTTCGAAAAATTAAACCATATACTCATTAACACAATCCAACTCTTCATTCTCAATTTCAGTATTCTCCATAATTGCATCACGCGAACCCCATTGTTGTATATCTTTTATAAGTTCTTAAAATCTCTGGAGTGTGTTTTGCTGACTGAGCTCTAGAGTTTGTATGGAATTCTGAAGTGAATTCTCTTGGATCGTTTCTTGTTGGATCTCAGAGGTATAGGACCCAAGAGAATTGTCACTATGTTGCATTGTTGATTTAACTTCTCAATCTTGATGTTTTCACTGATCATACATAGGGAGTTGGGAATGAATAATTGGATTAGGTTGAGGTTGGGGTGAACTAGCCTCCATTAGCTTATAGAGGCGCGATTCGAGCACTTTTATCATTCTTCTGATTCCAGCAAAATTGTCTGTGTAACCCTAAAGTGACTCCTCTTGGATCGTTTCTGATTGGTTTTCAAAGGTAGAGGGCCCAAGAGAGTGTTCACTATGATGTCTTGCTGGTTCATCTTCCCAACATTGATGTTTCCACTAATTATAGTCATACGGGTTATAGGTTGGAGAATCTGATGGTTGTTGATACATATTATCACCCATAATATAATCTCTAATTGTTTTCTTCTTGTATGATAGGTGATAATAATTCTCGCTCCTATAGTTATGATAACCCCAACACTTACGTACTGTTTTCTTAATCCATGGGGTGTTATTGTTCTCCTGCATATGATCGCGTAAGGATTTCTGAACTGGTGGAGCATTGTATTTCGTTTAGTTCTCGATGATGGTTTCAGAAAAATTTTGAGACATGGGTTGTTTCCTCATATAATCATCTGACAACCCTTCACAATTTCTCGCATTCTCTAAAACTAGCTCAATATATTGACATTCCCACTCTTGCATATACATGGTGAAACCCTAATCCTGAACCTAATCCTAAAAAAAAATAAAAGAAAAATCCTACAGCAATATGGAAAGTAAGTAGAAGAGAAGTTAGAAGGAAGTTACCAGATTGGAGGAGATCTATGTTAGGATCTTGCGAAAGAAAAAGGAAAGTGAATTAGTTTCTAAAAAAGAAATAAGAAAGTTTCTAAAAATAAAAATAGAAAGATGAGTTAGTGTCTAAAACTAAAAAGGAAAGTTTCTAAAAAAGCAACCTAGTTTCTAAAAACAAATTAGGAAAGTTTCTAAACCTACAAAGCTAAGTTAGTTTCTAAAAACAAATTAGAAATAACCCTTATCTTATCTAATCTAATCTTATCTTATCTTATCGTATCTTATCCTATCATATCTTATCTAATCTTATCTAATCTTATCTTATCTTATCTTATCCTATTCTATCCTATCCTATCTTATCTAATCTTATCTTATCTTATCGTATCTTATCTTATCATATCCTCGAATTAGAAAATAAATTAGTTTCTAAAAACAGAAAAGAAAAGTTAAAAAAAAAAACTGATCAGGAAAGTTCTAAACCTAGAATTAGAAAGTAAGTTACTTTCTAAAACTAAAAGAAATCCTAGAATTAGAAAGTTTCTAAAAATAGAAAACAAACCCTAAAAATAGAAAATAGAAAAACCCTAATCTTAACCTAATTCTAAAACTAGTTAATGAAATTGCGGTAATGACCACTTTAGTAGAAGTAGGAGTAGGTCAAAGTGTCCTAAAGGGGGGTAAATAGGACTTTATAAAATTTTATGACAATTTAAAATCCTATTACCATTATCTTGATCCAATATGCAAATGTCAAGATAAAATCAATTTAATTCCAATGGCTTCCAAACCAATTAGAGGATCCAATCACAAGACTGAGCAGAATCTAAACAATATATAACCTTAGTCTAAGATAGATTCACTGAGTGACTATGTGTGGGATGTGATACTTATCAGTTCTAAATAATCATGTCATCATGCATCATGTGAACATTAAAACTAAACACAATAAGCGAGTATGCAAATAACAATCCTAAACACAGTCATTTTATAGTGGTTCAGCTATATGCCTACTCTACTTCCGGCAGACGCACTCAACCCTTGAGTGTACCAAATTTCACTAACAGAGGTTTCAAATCAGGTTTACCTCAAACCAGTACAACCTACACAAGGCTGACTCTATGACCTACACAAGGTACTTAACATGTCTCCACGAGACACAAGTTTATGCCCCACATAAGAGTAAGTGTAAGACCCTAACCCAAGTGTGCACGCCATTCCTTTATGTCTCACTGTCCTACCGGTCAAATTTCGGTGACCCGCGACCTACAGATAGTGTTTTCGGTCATCCTCAAGTTCGGCCATGCAGACTCGACTTGGATCGACCTGAAACCTATGCCATTTCGTCCATATCGGCGCCACGGTTCCAATGCCGTGTCCCGTGCGTGAATCCAACATGTACATCTCAAGTTGTGGGCAACATTCGATATGGACCCTTGGTGTGTGATGGTGGACCCCACCCCACATGTTTTCCCATGTGCATCTGATGGATGATGTCACCCCTAGTGTAGGTTTCTAGAAACCCTACAACCCTACACCCTATGAACCTACACCCCCTAGCAACCTTGTTTATATCACCCTGGCCTAATGATGCTTTTCTCTAACCTAGGTAGAGAGAGTAATCATTACTCTCCTACACCTCCCAAACAACTCTCTCTCCCTCTCATTTCTCTCTAACTCTCCTTCTCCTCTCCCTTTGCTAACCTTCCAACGTCCCACCTCCCCCTTATTTTTAGCCCTTGCTACTCCAAATACCTCCCAATCCCACCTTCTTCAACTCATCTCAACCATAGATCCACTTTCCTTAGAGCTTGTAGATGAAGATGGTGTAACCCTGGAGCTTGATTGCTTAGGTTGTACATGCATTGTAAATTTTAGATTTCTTTAGTTTCTTTCTTATTCTTCAATTTTCTTCTCATGTTGGAGCTTGTGGGGCCCATCAAGTGATGGTGGTGGCCCAAGTCTCCATGGATGTGGCTTGTAGCCCATCCTACATTGCATGCATGTTACATGCAAGGGACCATTCTCCATGGATCCCTTTATGCCTGTTTCTTCCTTAGATCAGGGAGCTTTGGATCATCTAGACCCTTGATCCTTGGTGGAGATTGCATCTTCACCATAGATCCTAAGTAGATAACCATGATCATGTAGATCTTGTACATCTCATGATAGTGAAATGTGTATGCATGTATGATGAAGGGAAGGGCCTAAATGAGGCGGAGACCCTTCCCTTGTAGCCGTATTCTTCTTCTTTTCTTGTTAATTCATCTCTGATCATGATTGTGTGGCCGGCCCACCTTGTGGACCAACAAAATCTAGACCGTCCAAAGTAGGAGGTCGCCCATGGCAGTCCACCCTTGGACGTGTGGCCCCAAAATCCTCCTAAATGGGGTACATGTAAAGGTGTTTTTATGGTGGGGATGGTCTAGAAGTTTGTGAGGCCCACTTGGGTGGACTAAACCATGATTTTATGGGGTTAAATCCCCTTTTAAATAGTGTTTATAATTTATTTAAATCAGATATATGTTGCTGTCCAGAACTGTCTGGACAGATTTTTGGGCCATCTTGGGGCCTATGTTTTGGACTTTTGATAGGGTAATTGATGCCATATAATATATGATTCTTGAAGGTGTATATCCCACCTATGAGCATACCAAATTTCAGCCCCAACTGACCCTATTTAGGCCTCCAAAAGGGTGGGCCAACATGATGGACTGACAGATTTTTCTGCTGTACAGTCCAACAACATTACCTCAAGAAAACCTTAATTTATAAATTATTTTGATGAAGGTGGACCATCTTTTTGGGTTCCATCTTGTTGTAGACATGATGAGGGACCTTGGCCCTCAATTTCAAGAATTACAAAGGCCCTGAACCCACTCCATTGGAGTGCCCAAATTTAGGATAACGACATGTACATTGCTGAATTTTTCTACCTTGCTGTCCTCTCCATATTTGTAGCAGTAATTGGGCCCAGCCCATTGGGGATTTTGTGCATGATTGTGGGGCCCACCTTGTGATGTTTTAGAGGCCTTTAGGGCCATGGTTGTGGGGCCAACTAGCTGGATCAACGAGCATGACTGGACGTCCAGCTGGTGGACGTTTAGCCATGCTGGCCGTCCCTAGCCTAGGCCTACCATGATGTATGTTTTCCATCCTTGCCGTCCCTCTATTTTTGTGGGGCCCATGTGGGTGGGTCTACCCTAGGTGGACGTCCCTGGTGTGGCTCACCATTGAGGCGTGTGGAGCCCACCTTGATGTGTATTTGGTCTGGCCGTCCATGGCCTTGGATCATCCCACCCTTGGGACGCCCATGCCTTGGGTTACTGGTGGGGTTGTGTTCCAGCAGCAGGCCCACTTATGTTGAAGTGACAAATCCCCTCCTCCATCTGGTGGGAGCCCGTTATAAGAAATGCTAGCCCTTATGGGATTAATTTCCTCACACTTTGATAAGTTTCTGGGCCTCAATAGGCCTAGGAAATTAGGTGGACTGAAGGTCTAGCTATGGGCATTAAATTGTAACACCCTGAAAATCGGGGGTCGAGTATAAACTCAACCCACGAGTTCCAACGCATCACTTATGCAATATAGATAATGATGATTAAATGTTGTCAGTGTTAGTGCATTAATCATGAGTGGGATTATACCAAAACAGCAAATCATACTCCAGATCAATTCATATAACGCAAGCGAAAGACTGGAAAATGTATATAAACGTGTATGAGCCAAAAGGATCACGATCGGTCTCCAGAGTATGAATACATTACTGAGTCACCATATACATGTAATAGTTCAAAATAGTTCAACTACAATAATAAACCCCGTAGCCTCGTCGATCCGGATGGCCTAAGCGAAACCACCGGAGAATTACATATATGAAAACTCATCCTGATCATCATAATAATAGGACTCCGCCTCCTGAGTCGCATCGTCATCTGCAACTAAGATAGAGTCTAGTGGGTGTTCAGAACACCGTCCCAGAACGTGGGAGTGAGTGATCAACTCAGTGGAACAATAAAGAAAAGGTTAACATGTTATCAATTCAGTCAAGCAGTAATGATAAAGCAGACATATCAGACATTCCTAGATACTCTTATTAATGCAAGGATGAAATGTAAGGATGATGCATGCCCTTGCCTACACTCCCTCGTGCGACACCATCTTACGGTCGCGACATGCTTTCTTCCCTCTGTGCTCTTTAACCCGGGGCACATGCAGTGCGATGGAATGAGCATGATTACCGAGTTATTATTAGTCCCTTTCATACAGCAAGATTGGGAATCTAAGGTACCTCCCTTATATCAATTCCCAAACAATGATCCATTCTAGGGTCGTCAGTCCTAGCAATTCTCATACGATATTGAAGTTTCTAGGTCGCTGCAAAGGGCTCGTCACCTTATCAGTGCAGGCCTAGTATACTCTTGTTGCTACGTAAGGGCTCGTTGCCTCTACGCAGTCTTAGCGTACGCTCGAGGTCACTACAAAGGGCTCGTCACCTTATCAGTGTAGGCCGACAGCTCGAATACAGTGTCCCATACCACCTTATTCGGCTCACAAGTCTGGGTTGCTCACTGGTCACTACGGGGAGGCTCTTCACCCCAGCGTAGGCCGACAACTCGACCACAGTGTTTTATACGACCATGCCCGGCTCATGAGTCTTAGTGGATCGAGGTACCAAGGTTAACGGGGTTTTCATTGGTGAGTTTGGTACCTTAGATTCAAGCAGTAGTGTCCATATATGATGAACATACATCGGGTCAATCGGGTACTTGACGAGCTTGATTAGTATGAGCGCACGTTGAGTTGATCGACATGAAGTGCATAAGCACTCCATGTGGCCTAACCACTGCCGACATCCCAAGTACGGCTCGGATTCATCGATCACGTCCTATGTGACGAAACAACCTCAGCCACCTATTCAAAGCCTCTTACCGATTGCCTGGACTATTCCATAGTCCCAAACACATTCAATGATAACGAATAATCATAAAAGCTAATCAGAATAGTAATGGATCAACAATTCCAATCATACAAGCATGTGAGCATTTAATGGATTTTAACTTAAACATGAATTCACACATAGGCAGTGTCTAAGTAAAACAGATAAAGAATATAAGTTATATAGAGGAAATCATACACATCGTTAAGGTAGTTGAGAATTTCTTCTCAATACCCATATAAAATACAATTTATTACACACTTGTTCATTCAGACATTTCTACAAACACTTAGATTACATATTCCAACATACATGACGTATGTTGGTGATAACATGCATTACGACAAATCCTTACACTAGGGAGTTACCCCGTATACCGCACGCATATACCCACGGTGGATAATCATGGCATACATGAATCCGGGTTCCATATTCATTTAATCATTTCCACAAACACTTGGGCTACACACTTTTACAGATATAACGTATATTGGCCATGGTGTGATTTAGGGCAAGTCCTTTCGCTAAGGAGTTGTCGCATATATAACAAGCTTATATCCATGATAGATAATCATGTTAGGCATAAATCCAAATTCCATACGTATTCAAACATCACAACATATACATAGAATACACTATATGCCACATAGTTCATATATACTTGTAAAACGAAATAGACGATGCATTTTGCATGTAAAGTAGCACCCACGTCAGTTATAAATCATTAAACGACATTGAGAGCTTTGAAAACCATAACCTATACGTCTATAGTCCGCACCTTTCACCGGTAGACTCGTAACGAACTCCGTTTTAAAGCTAAGTCTTTGTCTATGGCAGATTGGCAACCTATAACATAAATTTCGTTAGCTATTTCATAACTTACACTATCTAAAACCCTAAAACAGATTAGGGTTAGGTTTTCTTACTTAAGAACGGAATCGGAATCGCCTGTATAGCGATACAGGAGTGACGGTTGAGTGCGTGGAGTAGCGGGGTCGAATCCCAGGAAGAATCTCCAACTCTCATCTCACTTTCTCTCTTTTCGCTTCTCTTTTCTCTTCTCTCTCTCCTAGGGTTTTATTAAATTCATATGGGGTGTGAGGGAGAGGGTTTAAGGTCCTTATATAGGCCCAGGTTTGATGGGAATGGCCCCAAGGCCAAGGTATACTTAGGTTATATCCAAATACGGACCGTTCTGGTCTAACGGAGCACTTCTGGTGGCCCCTTTTCCATGTGCGATCGGACTTAAGCTCCCTTACTATGGATCTAGGTCAGGCTAAGTTTTCATTCCGATCGGATTTACAGATCAGCCGTGGCGGACCAGTTTCAGTTCAACGGTCACGGTCACTCGATCAGGGTCACAAGTACATCTACATGTGTGGGACATTTCTCCTGATCTGAAGGTGTATTTCGGTCAGATTCTGACGGTCTGAATCCTTATATTTGGCCCGCAAGCGACACGACTCAAATAAATTCAAATTTTTATTTCTAAATATTTTCACGTTTCTCACACACTTTGTTCCGGGCTCAAGTTGTGCATTTTTAGACACAATCAAGACTTGATTTCCGAGGGGGTTGTCAAGTCCAGTAATGCGGTCATAACTATATAGTTTCGGGGTAATCAGACTTTTGACGTGTGGTCCACATCCGATACGGAGTTTCGGTGTACTCCCAAGAGCAACTGGGTTTTGAGATGGATTCTATATTTTAGGGTAACGTAGCGTCAATGATTCTGCACGTTTTTGGTCTTGCAGATCATATTTAAATCAATTAGTGCTAATTTCATAAGCAGTTTAGCACTTGCTAGCATTAACCTAATTTCTAAAAGGTTTTGGTCCTGGGTGATTTCTGCCTGAGGTGGTACTTGGGTCTTTGTATGGATTTTTTTGAGACGTTACATAAATGTACATGTATATTACTGAGTTTTTATTAGATGAGGGGCCCACCACATTGAGGGAATTGAGTACTTGTTGCTCCCTCATAATTTATCATTTTCTTGGGCTTAATTATGCTTGTTTGGGCCATTATTGATGATCATTTGTGGGATCCAAACTTAGACTAGATTTTAGGAGTCTTTAGTGGGCCCAGATTGGGCTGGAAAGTCCCAACTTGGTCAGCCATGTGTTTGGGCTGACTTTTACTATTTTAATGGACTTATGGGCTGAGATAAAGGTGGTATTGGGCCCTTGGTTGCCCACTTAAATTGCTAGTTATTAGGCTGATGTAGTGGGGCCCATTTCACCCAACTTAGACTTATTTTTGGGCCATATTTTTGTGCTTATGGGCTGCCCATTTAGTCCAACTAAATGCATGGATTTGATGGCCATTGGAACTTGGGCTTTGGGCTTTGATTCCCTTCCTTTGGCCCATGTTGTTATGGATGGATTGGATCTATAGTTCTTAATGCTTTATATGGACTTATGTACATCGATTGGATATGGGCCTAAGGCCTTATAGCTTATGGTTTGTGGTTGGATGCCTTGGGGTAATGGTGATTGAATGTCTCCATTTGGACCCCTCTAGGCCCATTTATATCTAAGTATGGTTGAATGCCCAACTTAATCTCTTGCTAAGCCCATCTCTGTATTATTTAGGCCCGTAGCCTATCTGCTTGGTCTCGTGGGCTACCCCAGGTAAATGGGCCCCTACTAGTGGTTCTATTCCTTATGAGAAATTGGTTAACTACCTAGACCCTTTATGATTAAGTAGAGAGTTCATCTTCACTTCATTGGCACCCTTATTCATTTTCATGGCTGACTCCCATATGCATCATATGCATGCTTGGTTGAGGCATAATTAGCCATGGCTGTGCCATTATGTAGGACATATTGGAATCTCCCCGAGGGATGGAGTTTGAAATGGCCAAGCTTTATGTCCTAGAGGGGGTGGGGTTGAATAGGACTATGTCAAATTTAAGATAAATACAGCGGAAATAAAGAAAGAGAGGTAGCTAAATAAATAAATCAATACACAATGTTGAATGCAATCTCAAAATATTGATTGTTCTAAGGACAACCATGCACCGCAAAAATGGCAGGGCAACCTTACTAGAACAAATAGAGAAACTGAAGCTCAAACTGATAAAGAGATAGCAAGGAATAAATTGCAGAAATATAAATCTAAACTTATTACAACATTCCCCACTGAGCTTGAAATAAAATGACTACAACATTCACATTCACATATACATCCCACAAATAAATAATTAAAGATATGAAATATAAAACACACAACCACAAACCACAAGGGATTATAGTGGTTCGCCTGTGTGTACACCAACTGTTAATAAACAGCCACACAACTACTCCACTCCTAATATCCTCACACAGGGGATATCAGCGTTCACTATCAAAGATAGGTTTTCCAGGTTCACCCAAAACCTTCACAATTGTGTCTTTCTCTGTGGGCTTACACAATTAAAAAAACCCCTCTTCTGAGTTTTCCTGGCTTTCCTCAGATAACCAATACAATGAGATTTTTCTGGTAAATCTCAAAAGAAAACCAAATGAAAGTAGATTACATAAACTAAAATACCTGAATTTCTCCTTCGTTGTAACAGCCCAGAAGAACTAAGTCGGAGTAGAGATTTGAATGTCAAAGTTCAATGTCCAATACTCACTTTATAATGGTTCTAGGTTCTAATAGATTTTAAATTAAACCAAATGGGGCTAGTTCTAATTGATTTTGATTCCAGAAAAATGAAAAAAGAAACTTCTTCTTTTTCAGATCAGATTGGAATACAAGAAACAAAATCAATTTGAAAAGCTAAAGAAAGAGAATATTAAATACGCACACTTAGCTTATATGAAGCACAGACTTATCTCTCCAAAGGTCGAATTAAATTAGCTTGAATTTCATGTATTATTCTGAGATTCGTGCTCTATTTATAGGTGAGCAAATCACGTCTTCAACTGGTCTAAAGATCTCTACGACTGGTTGTAGAACTAACAGATATTTGAAAATTCAGGCGCGATAAGATCTGGCGGTTTCACGATTGGTCGTAGGTGGTCTACGACTGGTCGTAGGTCTCCTTCGACTGGTCGTAGGTTGCTCACGATTAGTCGAAGCTAGCCGAATTTTAACACTGTACTTTGAGTCGTAGGTCTACGACTGGTCGAAGCAACAGTCGACACTGTTCATACGACTAGTCGAACAGTCCCTAAGACTAGTCGAAGCCTAACAGAAAATTTTTGAATTTTGCAACAAACTTACGACTGATTCAGGAAATTCTTAGACAGGTCGAAGCAGTGCTAGGACTAGTTGAACAAAGTCCAGGACTAGTCTTAGTACAGACTAAACTCACTTATATAAAACATATGAATTATGTATCCTAAATGGCCTACTCTAAAGGTCAACCTAAGGTTAGTCATACCTCAATAGTGAAGTAAGGACATTAAAACTTAGAGACGAGTGACCTTTGAAAGTAATGAAGCTTGAAGTCTTGATGCAGCTCAAACTTGAAAGCTTTTTGAGATCTTGAGGTTGAACTTGAAAGCTTCTTGAGATCTTGACTTGTGAACAGTGCTTGTCAATCAAAGCTGATCTTGAGTAGAGCTTTGTTCTTCACATATGCAAGCTTCATAACAGTGTCTTTGGCACCACAAATTTGACAACAAAAAGGGGCTATCAACTATAACACTTACAATCTCCCCCTTTGTCAAATTAGTGATAAAACACACTTCCAAGATATGTTACATAACACAGAATATCTGATTAAAGAATCATGCACCAGTTGTTATCAACCGACATACTAACATGATCCTGTAAACCTGTAACATGATCCTGCAAACCTGTAAATCAATATTCAACATAACATAACATACAGTCCACCTCTTTGCACATACTCCCCTGAGTAACATACATCAAACTCCCCTAAACTCAATGTAATGCTACTCCCTCCTCATAACATAATCATTAGCACATACATCCATATCCATTCTCCCCCTTTTTGTCACAAGAGGACAAAGGAAGCACATAACAGATGACTGAGGAGACAGAAGTAAAGAGATATATGAGAGGTAACAAGACAAGATATGAGTAACCGGCATAAACAAACCACATAATTTATAAACTGACCTACGTCAAAGATAGCTAAAATCTCAAAATCAGTTAAGCTAGCGTAAGAGTAATAAAGTTATAACAAACTAGTAAACTTAAAAGAACTAATCTACCAGATGAAGGAGCAGGGATGGAAGGATCAAGTTGATGCATGCCCTTGTTCAAGCGCCTAAGATATTTGCGCATATACTTGAATTGTAAATCATGGGCAACAGACATGTTTTCCATTTTAATATTCATATTCTCAACCTTATCTTCCAATGCACGCAGACGTTCATCAAACTCAGAAGGCTCATAATCTAGATCAGTTGCAGAATCAGATTCAAGTTCGTAAAAAATATCATTCATGTTAATATCAGCAGGAGGATGATCACTAGCTTCTTCTTCATGTTCAGCTTCAGCATTACCAACACCAGCACCTTCACCAGGTAGGAAATCAAGTTTCATCTTATTGATATTGGAATTGTTAAATATCAAATGATGGATAGGGGCTTCTCCAACCGGCATATCGACTAACATATGCATAGCCAACACAGTCATCAAATAACCAAAAGGAATGTCACTGTGACCTGGATGGAGTCGAAACTGAATAATGGAGTGACAAATCAAGGATGGTAGACAAACATGAGCACCGCTGGCAATAACATGAAGAACATGAACCATGAAGGAAGTTAATTCAAATTTATTACTCGATCGAGGATACAAGTTAGACACAAAGATTTTGTGAAGAACTCTGTATTTGGGTAACAGATACTTTGAGGGAAGTGTATTCCCTTTATGTGTCCATTGAACATCCAAATTACATAAATCTTTAGTGAGCATACATTTTTTAGATACTGAGGGTTTTTCAGATAAGGTATGGATAGGAATGCCCTCATCATTCACAAGAATTTTCATAAGAGCTGAAATCAAATGACGATCAACGTCGAATGGTCCTTCCGTTGTGGCTATCTTAAAAGATAAATTTTCTAATGGAAAATCACATATGCATGCGAACATGGACTGGGCAATGGATCGGTATACAGGCCCACCCCAATGTAATAAGTTATCCTAACCTACAGCTTGGAGCATAGGAAGGATTTCAAATGGAGTAACATGATTAGTATCAACAGGATGTTCAACAATAACGTTACGCAATCTGATGTCCCGAACATAAGATGGATCGTCTTCGGGAGCCCGAAGATGGCGCTTAGTGATAGGGACTGATCTGAAGGAAGAAGATGGACCACGGGATGTTGTCTTTCTCCCTCTAGATGACATTTGCAATAAGGATTTCAAGAAAATAAAGAGTTGCAAAGGATTGAGAAGAAGGTTTTCTCAAATCAAATTTTATAAAAGAAATACCCCAAATCTCAACAAAATTTGAAATAGATAACTTCAAGAGTAAAATAGAAGTAATCTAGACACAAATCTACAAGAAAAAAACAAATGGAGCACTAACCTTAAAGATTTTGAAGGAATGGTTCGACTAGTCGTGCGTCGGCCTATTGGAGAGTGAAGAGGAAATGAAGAAGATGAAGCATTTCCCCCAATTTTAAGTGATTCACACGATTCACGACTGGTCGTGGATGTACACGACCGGTCGTAACACGACTGGCTGTGTATACTCACGACTGGTCGAGTATCGGCCAAAAAATCTGATTTCCAACATTATATACAAAAATTGAAATCTAATCAAGAAATTATATACAATATGATACAAATAGGCATAAATACTCATTTAAAAATGCACATGCCAAAATCAAATTTTATTTTGTCAAACCTACTTTTGTCGAGCAGTTTAGTGAAAATGTCGTCACGTTAATTCTCGGTAGGGATATATTCTAAAGATATAACCTTTTCTTCTACTAATTCTCGAATATAATGAAATCTAATGTCAATGTGCTTAGTACGAGAATGCTGAATTGGATTTTTCAAAATATTTATGGCATTGGAATTATCACAATATAATAACATAGAATCCTATTTAATTCCATAATCACTTAGCATACATTTCATCCAAACAAGCTGTGTACACACATTACCAGCTGCGATATATTCAGCTTCAGCTGTTGAAAGTGATATAGAACTTTGTTTCTTGCCAAACAAAGAAACTAAACAGTTTCTAATATAAAAGCAACCACCACTGGTTGATTTTCTATCATCAAGATTACTAACCCAGTCAGCATCCGAGTACCCAGCTAATTGAACACTAGTCTCATGTGGATACCAGAGACCGAGATTAACAGTACTTTCGACATATTCATAATCCGCTTGATAGCAGTCAAGTGCGACTCTTTAGGATCAGACTGATATCTAGCGCAAATACCAACACTTAGAGCGATATTAGGTCTATTAGCAGTTAAATACAGTAAACTACCAATCATACTCCGATATAAGTTTAGATCCACATTTTTACCAGTAGAATCTTTTGAGAGTTTCAAAGTTGTACTCATAAGAGTATCAATATTCTTACCATTCTCAAATCCAAATCTCTTAATCAAATTCAAAGCATATTTAGATTGAGAAATGAATATTCCATCAGGTTTTCGTATTACTTGCAACCCAAGGAAATAATTCAATTCCCCAACCACGCTCATTTCAAACTAAGATTTCATCAAATCTGTAAACTCTATAGTCATGTCAGTACAGTTAGATCCATAAATAATATCATCAACATAAATCTGTACTATTAAAATGTGATCATTATGTTTTTTAATAAACAGAGTCTTATCAACACATCCCATTTGAAAATTATGGCTTAATAGAAACTTTGTTAGTTTCTCATACCATGCCCTAGGAGCTTGTTTTAAATCGTAAAGTGCCTTTTTAAGGCATACACATGATCAGCATTTTTATTGTCTTCAAAACCCATCGGTTGTTCAACATAGACTTCCTCATGTAGATCACCATTTAAAAATGCACTTTTCACATCCATTTGATAAATTTTAAACTTTCTAAAACATGTAATGGATATAAAGAGTCTAATTGATTCAAGACATGCTACTGGTGCGAAGGTTTCATTATAATTAATACCTTCAATTTGAGTGTAACCTTGTACCACTAGCCTAGCCTTGTTTCTAATTATATTGCCATGCTCGTCAGACTTATTTTTAAAAATCCATTTGGTTCCAATGATGTGTTTATCTTTAGGTCTAGGTACGAGATACCAAACATCATTTCTCACAAATTGGTTAAGTTCTTCTTGCATCGCAACAATCCAGTTTTCATCAGCAAGAGCTTCTTTTACGTTAGATAGTTCTATCTGGGATGTAAAACATACGTAATTACATATATCCTCAAGTTGTGTATTAGTACAAACACCAGTGAGAGGGTTTTCAAGAATCTGTGTGGTTAGATGATATTTAACAGTCCTCAGTTCAGAATCAGTCTGATTAGATGAAGTATCAGATTTATCAATTACTAGTACTTCATCATTATCTGAACTTGTGACTGGTGTGTTTAAGTGATCATCAATGACTACATTGATAGACTCTTGAATCACACCGGTCCTTTTGTTCAGAACCCTATAAGCTCAACTGTTTAAAGAGTATCCTAAAAAGATCCCTTCATCACTCTTCGTATCAAACTTTTTCAGATTTTCACGATCTCGTAAAATATAGCACTTGCTGCCAAAAACTCGAAAGTATTTGACAGTAGGCTTTTTATCGAACCATATTTCGTAAGCCGTTTTATTATTACCTTTACTAGTGTAAACCCGGTTAATGATATAGCAAGCTGTATTGACTGCTTCAGCCCAAAGATTCTTAGAGAGCTTCATACTATTTAAAGAAAGGTTCATACTATTTAACATGACATTAGTCATTTCTTGAAGCACTCTATTTTTCCTTTCAACTATACCATTTTGTTATGGAGTTTTGGGTGCTGAGAATTCAAGTAATATTCCCTGGTCGCTATAGAACTTCTCAAAACCGCTATTCTCAAATTCAGATCCATGATCACTATGAATCTTACTGACTTGAGAACCTTTTTCAGTTTGAATCCTTTTGAGAACCTTTTTAACTTCTTCAAGGGTTTCTGATTTATCCCTTAAGAAGATAACCCATGTATATCTGGTAAAGTCATCTACTATTACCAAGATATATCATTTGCCACCATGACTTTCTGTCCTGGTAGGTCCTACAATATCCATATGGAGAAGCTCGAGTGGTTTTGATGTGGTATCAGAATTTACCTTTTTGTATAAGTTCCTCGTTTATTTGCCAATCTGGCATTCACCACATATTTTATCTAATTTTTATAGTTTGGGTAGACCTCTTATAAGTTCACGTTTGTCAATCTATATAGATTTCGGTAGTGTACATGTCCAAGACGTTTGTGCCACAAATCAGTCTCATCTGTATGGACCATGTAACACGATTGATTAGATGAGCCGGATTCACTAACAATATAGCAGTTTTCAGACGTTCTACGTCCAGTTAATATTACTGAACCCTTGTTGTTTAGAATCTCACAGCTTTGATTAGAAAACCGTACACTATGGTTATTATCACAAATTTGAGATATGCTTAGAAGATTATGTTTCAGTCCTTCAACATACAAAACATTTTTAAACAAAGGAAGGTTATAGAGTTGAACCGTACCTTGGCCAATTATCTTGCAATTGCTTTCATCACCAAAAGTAACTGACCCATCAGTCATATCTTTAAGGTCGATGAATAAAGCCTTGTCGCCTGTCATATGCCTAGAGCATCCATTATCTAGGTACCACTTTGAATGGCTTGAAGCTTTGAAAGCAGTGTGGGCAACCAAGCAAGCAACCTTAGGAACCCATCTCAAAACTGTTTTGGGTTTGGGAATATAGTTGGTCTTCTTCTGTTTATTGTTATAAGGATGACCTACTGAGTTAGATTTTAAGAGCTCCTTAAGTAAATCAATTATCTTTTCAGCTAGTGGGTTTCTGTTCTGAATTTTGAAGTTGACATAGCTGCTTTTAGGTTTTTAAAAAACTTTTGTATTTTTAGAAAAACCTTGACTAGTATCTTTCCCTTTTGAGTTAGAGGACTCTGCTTTCACAAACTTAGGAAGAGTATACTTTTGTTTAGGAGGAACATTTTTATCGTAGCCCAATCCAGATTTGTCGCCACATTTTTTAGATCCGGATAAAAGTTTTTCTAACTTTGGATCTCCTTGGGAATACCTCCATGTATCCTTTAAACTCAGAAGAGAAGATACTTCATTTTTAAGTTTCTCATTTTTAGATTTTAGATTTTCAATTAGGGAGGTTTTGAATTCTGAATCGCATTTTGATTTTTCAAAACAATCTGAAATTTGGGATTTTTCTAAAATAAGAGATTCATAAATTTCTTTGAGTTTAAAAAACATTTCTTTTTGAAGTTTAAGTTTGACAACAATTTTACAACTTTCCTTGTATAGGGCATTGTAACCGTCTTGAAGATCATCTTCATTTTTATAATCACTATTCAGATTTTCTTCGCTAGTTGAATCATCATGATCTAAAAAAGTGAATTTGGCTAGAGTCATAAGGGCTTTAACTTCACTGCCCGACTTGGTTTTAGAATCTTCTAATTCAGAAGAAGCTTTAGAATCAGACGATTCATCCCAAGTAGCCAACATACCCTTCCTTTTTGGTTTGTCCTTTTTAAGACATTTGTTTGCTAAATGCCCATATTCTTGGCAGTTGTAACATTGACTATCTTTCAAAGACTTCCAAGTTTTAGATTTAGATTTTGATCTTTTCTTATCATTTAATTTTTCAAAATCAACCCTCTTTTTACTCTTGAAAATCTTGTAATTTTTTTTTGCTAAAAGAGCCATATCATCTTCAGAATCAGATTTTTCTTGAGAAATACATTTAGAAGATTTAAGAGCGATAGATTTACTTTTAGGAGCTTTAAAGTTTAACTCATAGGTTTATAAAGAACCAACTAGTTCTTTTACCCTCATATTGTCTGTATCACGAAGTTCCTAGATCACGGTTACCTTAGAGTTGAACCGTTCAGGAAGTGAGCATAGTATTTTTGCACACACTTTACTTTCTGGGATTTTATCGCCAAGACCCCACATTAAGTTTACAATGTCATTTAATCTTGTGTAAAAGTCCATAAACATTTCATTTTCCTCTATATGAATTTCTTCAAATTTGGTTGTGAGGAGTTGGACTTTAGATTTTTTTACAATTGTAGTACCCTCGTGTGTCATTTCTAATATATCCCAAGCTTGCTTTGCAGTATCACAAGATATGATTCTTTTGAACTCATCTGGTGATAGTGCGCAAGTGATTGCATTTAGTGCTTTTACATTGGCACTACTCTCATTTTTCTGAAGAGTGGTCCAAGAGAAATAAGGAGTTACTCTTATTGATTTTGAACCATCGATACCAGTCACTTCAGTGGTAAGTGGGTCCCATTTAGTCACTGTGGCTTGCCACACACTCTCATCCATTGATTTGAGGAAGATCTTCATCCTGGCTTTCCAATAGGCATAGTTGGAGCCATCAAAGGGTGGAGGCCTAGTGACTGAAAGGCTATCAAAATTTGATATCTTATATAAAGCTTAGATCGTTAGCTTAGGAATTAAATCCAAATAAAAAGCAATAAGAGCGAGCTATTAGGCTTTGATACGACTTGAAGTGGCCTAGCTATACGTCCTAGAGGGGGGGGGGGTGAATAGGACTATGTCAAATTTAAGATAAATACAACGAAAATAAAGAAAGAGAGATAGATAAATAAATAAATCAATACACAATGCTGAATGCAATCTCAAAATATTGATTGTTCTAAGGACAACCATGCACCATAAAAATGGCAGGGCAACCTTACTAGAACAAATAGAGAAACTGAAGCTCAAACTGATAAAGAGATAGCAAGGAATAAATTGCAGAAATATAAATCTAAATCTAAACTTATTACAACATTCCCCACTGAGCTTGAAATAAAATGATTACAACATTCACATCCACATATACATCCCACAAATAAATAATTAAAGATATGAAATATAAACCACACAACCACAAAACACAAGGGATTATAGTGGTTCGCCTGTGTGTACACCAACTGTTAATAAACAGCCACACAACTACTCCACTCCTAATATCCTCATACAGGGGATATCAGCGTTCACTATCAAAGATAGGTTTTCCAGGTTCACCCAAAACCTTCACAATTGTGTCTTTCTCTGTGGGCTTACACAATTAAAAAAACCCCTCTTCTGAGTTTTCCTGACTCTCCTCAGATAACCAATGCAATGAGATTTTTTTGGCAAATCTCAAAAGAAAACCAAATGAAAGTAAATTACATAAACGTAAAATACCTGAATTTCTCATTCGTTGTAGCAGCCTAGAAGAACCAAGTCGGAGTAGAGATTTGAATGTCAAAGTTCAATGTCCAATACTCACTTTATAATGGTTATAGGTTCTAATAGATTTTAAATTAAACCAAATGGGGCTAGCTCTAATTGATTTTGATTCTAGAAAAAGGAAAAAAGAAACTTCCTCTTTTTCAGATCAGATTGGAATACAAGAAACAAAATCAATTTGAAAAGCTAAAGAAAGAGAATATTAAATACTCACACTTAGCTTATATGAAGCACAGACTTATCTCTCAGAAGGCCGAATTAAATTAGCTTGAATTTCATGTATTATTCTGAGATTCGTGCTCTATTTATAGGTGAACAAATCACATCTTCGACTGGTCTAAAGATCCCTACGACTGGTCGTAGAACCAACAAATATTTGAAAATTCAGGCGCGATAAGATCTGGCGGTTTCACGACTGGTCATAAGTCTCCTTCGACTGGTCATAGGTTGCTCATGATTAGTCGAAGCTAGTTAAATTTTAACACTGTACTTTGAGTCGTAGGTCTACGACTGGTCGAAGCAACAGTTGACACTGTTCATACGACTAGTCGAACAATCCCTAAGACTAGTCGAAGCGTAATAGAATTTTTTTAAAATTTGCAACAAACTTACGACTGATACAGGAAATTCTAAGACAGGTCGAAGCAGTGCTAGGACTAGTCGAACAAAGTCCAGGACTAGTCTTAGAACAGACTAAACTCACGTATATAAAACATATGAATTATGTATCCTAAATGACCTACTCTAAAGGTCAACCTAAGGTCAGTTATACCACAATAGTGAAGTAAAGACATTGAAACTTAGAGACGAGTGACCTTTGAAAGTAATGAAGCTTGAAGTCATTATGCAGCTCAAACTTGAAAGCTTCTTGAGATCTTGAGGTTGAACTTGAAAGCTTCTTGAGATCTTGACTTGTGAACAGTGCTTGTCAATCAAAGCTGATCTTGAGTAGAGCTTTGTTCTTCACATATGCAAGCTTCGTAACAGTGTCTTTGGCACCACAAATTTGACAACAAAAAGGGGCTATCAACTATAGCACTTACAGAGTTTTCCCTCTTGAGCGTGATGGATGCTTAGGATTGATGCAAGGGTGATTGTGTGATTCATGCATCTGGTATTGCATAACATGTGGATATCCGCCCTTGCTTCATCAGGGTCATAGCCTCCACAGATATATCGTGGATGGCCGTATGTGAACACCATAAATGATACTTGAGCATTTGGGGCGCATAGGATGTCCCTAGGTGAAAGCCCCTAAACCTTCACGATACTAAGGAGACGCCTCAACGCCGATACCGAGTGAAAATCATGAGTGCTCGAGTGCCTTATACCGTTAGGCCGTGACTCCCACTATTGCGAGGTCGATTGAGATGGGGTTTGGACTTACACACCCGAGTGTGGGGGCATAGCTAGGCTGAGTTTCACCAGCTCGTGAAATGGGTCTGCTACGATTGAGCCTCGCTGGTGATTGATTGTGCACAGGCGGGTAGTGAGGTCTCCGACGCTCGTTTGACTGTGTGGGTCTTAGAGAGTGGCAGTCATCCTGCAGTGTACTTGACCCCGGTGGATTCCTTATGATGGAACTGTACTTGATGTGTGGATTGGACACGAGGACTGACATTACTTCGCATTGCATGACATCGGCTGTTGTAACGTCCCAGATTTTTTTCAACTTGGCGATGGACGTCCTTAGGCACTGGGTCGATCATAACACCTTATTAACTTCTCAGAACTCAATCCTAAAGACTAAAATTCCTTTTTAACCCATTTCCTTCAAAATCTCACTTTATACCACTTTATTCTTAAATGTTTCTACGTACTTTCATATTAGACATTAATCCAAAAGTTTAAATGATGAAGAACAATACTTAAACTAAAATTTACTATAAATAGTAAATATATAAATAAAATAATTTTTTGACTAGTAACCTTATGGAATCTCACAAAATAAATAGGTTATTTGGATAGATCAGCTTCTCTTACCCCAAAATCATATATTGCATGTCGAATAACTCATCCTAGTTTGCAAGATACGCCTGTTTTAAAAATCACAGGGCAAAAACAACACAGCGGGCGGGCGGCGCCTCCGCCAGATCGGCAGGGCCCCGCCCGGCCTCACAGCCTCGCCGGAGCACCAAGTTTTGGTGCATCCTCACTGCACATTTTTTGCACTTTTCATTCGACTTCAAAAAGTCATATCTCCCTCGTTACAACTCCGATTTAGGTGATTCAAAAGCCAAATTGAAGCTTGATATAGAACTACCCTAGGACCTTATTTTGTCAAAATTAGGGCAAAGTTTAGTTAAGTACTAGACTAAACAATTGATGGATTTGGATTGAACCACTTTCTATGTAAACTACAAGACCTAAAACAATTAGAATCACTAACTCTAAATTACCTAAAAACTTAGGATCCATCTCAAAACCTAGTTACTCTCAGGAGCGCGTTGAAACTCCGTATCGGACCTAGACCGCGTGTCGAAAGTCCGATGACTGCGAAACTATACGATTATGATTGTCTTATTGGACTTGACCACCATCTCAAAAATCAATCTTAAAGGTATCCAGAAATGCACAACTTGAGCCTGGAGTGAAGTGTGTGAGAAACGTGAATATCTTTCAGAAATGAACTAAAACTTAAGTGAATTGAGCCATTTGCTTACGGGCCAAATCTGAGGTTTTAGACCGTCATATTCTGACCCAATTACACCCTCAGATCAGGGAAAATTTCTAACACATGTCAGTGTACTTGTGGCCCAGATCGAGTATCAGTGACCATTGAATTGAAACAAGTCCCTCGCGGCCGATCCACTGATCCGATTGGGCCGAGATCTTAGCCTGACCTACATCCAATTTCAGGAAGCTTAAGTTCGACCGCATGTAGAAAAGGGACCTTCAGATGTGCTCCGTTGGACCGAAACGACCACCGTTTGGCTATAACCTAAGTATACCATGGCCCTGGGGCCATTCCCATCAGTTCTAGGCCTATATAAGGGCCTTAAACCCTCTCTATCCCTTCACATACGAATTTACAACCCTAAGAGAGAGAAGAGAGCAAAGAGAGAAGGAAAGAGAGAGAAAGTGGGAGAGAGTTCTTGGGATTCGATCCCATCGCTCCACGTGCTTAACCACCATGTCTGTATCGCTATTCTGGCGATTCTGACTTCGTTCTTAGGTAAGAAATTCTAACCCTAATCTATTTTAGGGATTCAAGTAGAGTAAATGGTGAAGTAGCTAACCTATTTCATGCTATAGGTTGCCGTTGTGCCGTAAGCGAGGACTTAGTGTTTAAACTGAGTTTGTTACGAGTCTACCGGTGAAAAGTGCAGACTATAAATGTTTAGGTTATGGTTTTCAAGGCTTTCAATGTCAGTAATGGTTTATGA
Source organism: Magnolia sinica (assembly GCF_029962835.1). NCBI lineage: Eukaryota > Viridiplantae > Streptophyta > Magnoliopsida > Magnoliales > Magnoliaceae > Magnolia > Magnolia sinica. The sequence goes on along the minus strand of NC_080577.1, from coordinate 43,276,534 downwards.
CTGACTTAATTGCTTTCACATGTGCTTAGATACAATGTTTTCCATATATTACATATACATATAAACTATGTTGAGTATAATGTGTTCTATGTGTTTGTTGAAATGTTTGAACGACTATGGAAATATGATTGTGCTTGCCATGCTTGTAAATTGAGAATATATGATCGTTATATGAGTGACAACTCCTTTGTGAAAGGATTTGCCATAATGTCTGTTGGAACTAGTATATTACACGTATGTGTAATATGTAGTCTAAGTGTTTGACAAAATGCCTATATGAGTAATTGGTTGATGCTTTGTATTTACGAGGGCTGTTGAGATAGCATTCTCAACTACCTTAGCTGCTATATGTATATTTTTCTTCATGTAGCTTTACTTTCAAGTGCATGTTTGTGTAGCAAATGTATATGTAGAATATCATGTTATATATGTTGAATAATATGCTCAAATGATATGTACGTTGGAATTGGTTATTAAATGCCGTATGACTATCATGTATGCTTACTTCTAGCATTTGACTGTGATCGGGACTACGACGTAGTCCAGGTAATCGGTAACAATTCCTATTTGAGTGGCCGACCTAGTCTCACCACATTTGATGCATTCGGGGAATCCGAGTCGTACGATGATTATCGACAGTGGTTAGCGCTCCATGTCGATTAATTCAGCGTACGCTCATACCAATCGAACTTATCAAGTAACCCGATTTGCCCACTGTGTGTTTACCATGTATGAACACTACTGCTTGAACCTAAGGTACCCGTTACCAACGTAAAGACCCGTTTCAACCATGGTACCATGATCTGCTAAGACTCATGAGCCTAGCATGGTGCTATGGGACACCGTGGTCAAGCTGTTGACCTACGCTGGGGCGACGAGCCTCCCCGTAGTGACCATTAAGCAACCCAAACTCGTAAGTTGAATACGGTGGTATAAGACACTGTATTCGAACTGTCAGCCTACGCTAAGGTGACGAGCCTTTCTCGTAGTGACCTCGAGTATAAAATAGGCCTATGATCGGGTGACGAACCCCTCATAGTGACCTCAATTGTGAATTAAGCCTACGCTGAGGTGACGAGCCTCCCATAGTAACCTATAGTGTAAACTTGCGAACTTACCTATCGTATGTGATTAACTAGGATTGACGATCCTAGATGGATCATTGTTTGGGCAAATGATATAAGGGAGGTACCTTAGCTTCCCAATCCTACTGTATGAATATGTCTAATTAAGAACTTGGCTAATATGACCATGCATCACATTGCATGGTGCTTTGACGAGGAAGTGCACAGACGAAGTGATGCATGCCGCGATCGTGAGATGATGTCGCTTAGGGAGTGTAGGCGAGGGCATGCATCATTTTGGCATATCATTCCTGCATTAACAAGAATACTTAGGACTTGATTGTTTTACTGCTTTATCATTACTGATTGACTGAATTGATAACATGTTAACCTTTGCCTTATAGCTCCACTGAGTTGATCACTCACTCCCACGTTCTGGGACGGTGTTTTAAAACACCAACCAGACCCTGTTGTAGTTGCAGATGATGTTGAGGCTTGCGAGATGGAGCCTACCTTCTACGATGATGAGGAGGAGTTCTCCTACATGCAGCTATCAGGCGGGTCTATGTAAACCATGTTCTGATCGACGGGGTTGCAGGGATGCCGATTAGATGTTATTATACTTGTCATTTTGCACTTTTAGAACACCCATGTATATTCATTTTGTTCAGTTTTGGAGTATACAAGTATATTTAACCTAGTAACATATTCACACTCTGGAGACTTACGACAGTTTATACATTTTATATATCTATCACACACTTCCGCTTGCATAATTTAACTGTCTCTTGAGTATGATATGCTGATTTAGTGTAATCCCACTCATGTTTAAATGCACTAATATGGACAACATTCAATCATCATTATCTATGTTGCATAAGTGATGGTTGGAACTCGGGAGTCAAGTTTATGCTCGACCCCCGATTTTCAGGGCATTACAAGTTGGTATGAGAGCACGATTTGGATTAAACTGGACCTAGGTTATGGTCACACGACATCCACTGACGTACTTTGACTTAAGAGGGTGCGATAAAACGTAGAAACGGTTATAGGATTTCCAGTTTTGTCGGTCGTTGGATTCGACCGAAACCGACCATCGTAGTTCACCCCGTAAGCACCTTTGATCGTGTAAAACGATCCTAATCTCCCTCTAGTCCATCAATTGACGAGTATGGACATCAATTCAGTCAATCCCATGTGCAAAACATGCCAAAAGCGTGAATACTCGCAAGATGAGGCTCGAACGTGTCTCAAACGAGTGCGGGGGGCCATGCACCAACTTCCGATGGGATCCAAGGTGGGTCTCACGCATTTTTGGCATCCGGGGGGGCGGGGGGGATGGACACCGCCCCCACACAGAGGCACCGCTGGCCAGACAGACCCTGGGTGGAGCCTCCGCCTGCCCGGCGGGGCCCTGCCAACCGACCGGCTGTAGGGTCCTCCACATACGTGTGGGACCCCTCTCCTCACTCTAAAAACTCATTTTAGGGTATTTTTGCAAAATCCCAACCCCCCTCCACTCCATATTCTCTCCCAAACCCCTCAAATCTTCTTCCATATCTTCCAAACGCCACCTTTTCCTTCATTTTTCACACCATCTCCCTCTCTTCTTCCCATTTGAGTACACAAACCCACTTGTGTGTCTAAAGACCTCCAAGACCCACCAACCCATCTCATCCTTCAAGCATTTCCACTTCTAATGGCTCTTTTCGAGGTTGTCACCGCCATCTTCACAATCTCTACGCTCCTTTCTCTCATAGGAAAGACGAGGGCGTCCACGGATGAAGTCGGGCCTAGCTGCCCAACCCATACAAGGAAGAGGACAGGCACCGAAGAAGGCACGAGCGCCGAGCGAGAGAGAAGATCAAAACTGGATCTTGACCCACAGATCCCCATCGAAAGATCGCTAACGGCGGGCGTCAAATTAGGTAGATTCCGTAACCGAAAAGTTGAATTCAGGGCTCATGTGGATGAAAAGGTTTTCAGGTTATACCCAGTAATGGACATGCTCCTAGAAAATGGTTGGGGACCCATATTTGAGGGAAACACTCATGCAAGTGAAGGCACCATACGAGCCTTCTGCGCTCATATATGGAACCCGCTATTGGAGCCTCTTCAGTTTACTATCCCTTTTGGGGAGAGAGGATGCCCGTGATTCAGATGGGGGACCTCCTATTGCTACTCGTGAGGACCGCCATGATCAGGCCGCCATAGAAGCCCGTATGGCCAAGATAGAAGAAAATCAGGCCTAGTTGAGGCAAAAGCTTGAAGAGAATTAGACTTACCTGAAACAGGAATTTGAGAAGACGTCTCGCACCTTGGAGGCACTCCTGTGTCGTATGTGGGATAGGGGGGCACCTTCGCCCTCAGAGTCAGCAGACTAGTCATATGTAAAAGTCGCCTATTGTCTTGCTTTGTTTCTCTCTTTTTTAGGTAACAACCCTTGTTGGTTTAGTTAGGTGTTAGAATAGTTTGTGTTAAAACTTTTGCTAAATTAGCTCACATGCATCTTCTGTCATGATTTCGGTAATGGCACATCATATGTATCATGACGATTTTAGTTAAATGAAAAGCATGAAGCTTCTTTGGAGTGAGATATGTAGAATGTTTGGAGAAGGGTGTGTTGTTATTTTAAATCTTACACACGTGCACCCTATGTTGTATATAGGGAATGCCTCTAAAAACCACTCAGAGTACAACACGTCTTGCACTTGATGGATCGATTGACGGGGCATCTCCCCTGAACGATAGCCATACGGATCCCAATTTGGGCCCGACTCACGACACTATGCCAGACTCTCAGCCGGCCACTGGCCCCACTAATGGGCCGACACCTGTCGCACCACCGGTTCTTGAGCAGAACCGCGCGTCTACCTCGACGCCGCACGTGCCTCAGTCAGCTCCTCCTACTGATAGGTTGGAGCAGATAATGCTCTTGATGCAGTAGCAACAACAGTTTTTTGCCACCATAGCAGGGCCCCTTGCCTAGAATATGAGTGTGGTTCCACCTGCATCACCTACTCACCCTACTGGGAACATGAATACCAGCGGACTTTTTGATCGCTTTCAACATTTCCGTGCTCCCACTTTTATGGGTGCTCATAGACCCGAGGAGGCTGATTTCTGGCTAGATTGCATCTCTACGATGTTGAAGCCGCTACACTGCACTGAGGCAGAATAAGTTGAGCTAGCCACCTTTATGTTCGAGAAGGAGGCTAGTTTATGGTGGGACAGCATCCTACGAATAGTTCCCACAGGACACGTGTGGACCTAAGATGCATTTGAGACACGCTTCCATGGGAAGTACTTCCCCCTCACATACCGTAATGAAAAGGAGGGTGAGTTTCTTCGCCTCTGATAGGGAGGGATGACCGTGTCAGAATATGAGAACAAATTCACGGAGCTAGCCAGATACGCCCCTTTGATACTAGTAGATGAACCGATGAAAATGCGTCATTTCTCAGATGGGTTGCGACCCGATATCCGCACTAAGACGTGTTGTGCTGGCATCCCCAATTACACTGAACTAGTCAACATGTCTCTACGAGCTGATCAAGATGGAGACAGAGTTTCTTAGAAACATATACCAATGGGCCCGAGGCCTCGTCCCGAATTACAGCACCGGCTAGTCCTAGGTAAGAGGCCACATGTAGACTCGCCTCCCAGGCTCAGGACTCCGCCGACCCAGCAGAGACAAACGGGCCGTTGGTGTACATATTGCAACAAAGGGGGACACACCGACCCCTTCTATTTTACCAAGATGAAAGACAATGGTATCGCACCACCTCAGAAGATCGACCGTCAGCCACCACGTGATATAGCGACTCCACCTCTACGATCTGCACCACCAGCGCAGCCATTCTACCGACCACCTGTACCCCTAAATAGGCCGCCTCAACGACCTATGGCAGCACAACCAAATCATCCTCAACAAGCCCGTGTGCATGCACTTGCAGTTGAAGCACCTAAGTCAGTAACTGCAGCGCCTTTGGCCTTTAAGGTCACTGCCCACATTCAAGGTATACCTACATTCCTATTAGTAGACACTGAGTCTATTAAACCAATTCATATAAAAGAATAGGCCTAACAATGGATTACTATAAAAATTATAAAAATAATATGGTAACTAGAGGTGACAAATATGTTATAAATAATAGAAGGAATGAAACAAAAAATTTCTACAACTTCGAGTTGCCCATAACCCCCTAGCCATATGATCGAAATGGTGACATACAAATATAATTTTAAGAGATTGAAAACCCTTCTAGTATAGTCTTTTGACTATGAGCACCATGGAAAAACTTATTATCTACCAAGTTAAACATAGGTTAAACAAGAACTCTCGTTGAACAAGACCCGAAGGACAACCTTATAAACATAAGGCTTGGACCTCCTAATGAATTATAATACTCTTAAAATAATTAGGATTATCAGATTTCAGAATTTCAGAACCACATCCTTATGAGGTATTCGCGACTTAACTTAATTCTTAATCCTGGGTGATTACTAAAAGACTCACTGCTTTGACCGAGCAGAAGACTAGGATTCATCAGGATTAGGAAGGAATACAACGAGTTGTCTACCCTGGTCAGGCGGGCAATCAATGTATCGAATTTGAACCTACCACAACTATCTTTCCGTATTAGCCCAATCATAAAGAGTAGATTATACTACCCTTAGGTAAACTTTATCATTAAACACTTAGCACAATAATAATGATTTGGACATTTATTTCCAAACCTTAAAGGTAGAAACTTTTAAAGGGGGTAGATCAATATGAGCTAGGCTGATGTAGTTATTATATACCTTAACACGTGTATAAACCTGAAACCAACAAGACTAAGCAAAATGAAATAATAAAATCTTTACTTATTACCCTTAGCCAATTTCAGGGATGAAATTATTTTTAAGGGGGGTAAATTGTAACATCCTGGATTTTTTTTCAACTTGGCGAAGGACGTCCTTAGGCACTGGGTCAATCATACACCTTATTAACATCTCAGAACTCGATCCTAAAGACTAAAATCCCTTTTTAACCCATTTCCTTCAAAATCTCACTTTATACCACCTTATTCTTAAGGTTTTCTAAGTACTTTCATATTAGACATTAATCCAAAAGTTTAAATGATGAAGAATAATACTTAAATTAAAATTTAATATAAATAGTAAATATATAAATAAATAAGTTTTTGACCAGTAACCTAATGGAATCTCACAAAATAAATAGGTTATTTGGATAGATCAACTTCTCTTACCCCAAAATCATATATTGCATATCAAATAACTCATCCTGATTTGCAAGATACATCCGTTTCAAAAATCACAGGGCAAAAACAACACAGCGGGCGGGCGACGCCTCCGCCCGGCCTCACAGCGCCGCCGATTTTCTGCAGTTTTCGACCGACTTCAAAAAGTCATATCTCCTTCGTTATAATTTCAATTTAGGTGATTCAAACCTAGATTGAATCTTGATAAGTCTAGTTTCATATAAAAATAAGAGAAAAATATAATAAAAATTTTAATATTGAATCTAGGTTGATGTGAAGACTGTTCGAAAATTATTAGTCCGGATAGTTGCTACTTATAGAATTTTTAGAATTTTTCTACAATACAAAATCTAATGAAATTTGGTAGAGATGAAGTAGACTTGATGGTGAACTTTTAAAAAAATAATTAAAATAATATACTTACTAAAAGTTCCAAGAAGGGACATAGAACTACCCTAGGATCTTATTCTGTCAAAATTAGGGCGAAGTTTAGTTAAGTATTAGACTTAACAATTGATGGATTTGGCTTGAACCACTTTTTATACAAACTACAAGACCCAAAACAATTAAAATTGCTAACTCTACATTACCTAAAAACTTAAGATCCATCTCAAAACCCAGTTGCTCTCAGGAGTGCGTTGAAACTCCGTATCGGACCTAGATCGCGCGTCGAAAGTTCGATGACTGCGAAACTATATGGTTATGACTGCCTTATTGGACTTGACCACCATCTTGAAAATCAAGTCCTAAAGGTATCCAAAAATGCACAACTTGAGCCTGTTGGACCGAAACGGCCACCGTTTGGTTATAACCTAAGTATACCATGGCCCTGGGGCCATTCCCATCAGTTCTAGGCCTATATAAGGGCCTTAAACCCTCTCTCTCCCTTCACATATGAATTTGCAACCCTAGGAGAGAGAAGAGAGCAAAGAGAGAAGGAAAGAGAGAAAGTGAGAGAGAAAGTGGGAGAGAGTTCCTGAGATTCGATCCCATCGCTCCACATGCTTAACCACCCTGTCTGTATCGCTATTCCGGCGATTCCGAATCTATTCTTAGGTAAGAAATCCTAACCCTAATATATTTTAGGGATTCGAATAGAGTAAATGGTGAAGTAGCTAACCTATTTCATGCTATAGGTTGTCGTTGTGCTGTAGGCGAGGACTTAGTGTTTAAACTGAGTTCGTTACGAGTTTACCGGTGGAAGGTACGGACTATAAATGTTTAGGTTATGGTTTTCAAGGCTTTCAATGTCAGTAATAGTTTATGACTGACTTGATTGCTGTCACATGTGCTTAGATACGATGTTTTCCATATATTACATATAGATATAAACTATGTTGAGTATAATGCGTTCTATGTGTTTGTTGAAATGTCTGAATGACTATGGAAATATGATTTATACTTGCTGTGCTTGTAAATTGAGAATATATGATCATTGTATGAGTGACAACTCCTTTGCGAAAGGATTTGCCCTAATGTTTGTTGGAACTAGTATATTACACGTAAGTGTAATATGTAGTCTAAGTGTTTGACAAAATGCCTGTATGAGTAATTGGTTGATGCTTTGTATTTATGAGGGTTGTTGAGATAGTATTCTCAACTACCTTAGCTATATATATATATATATATATTTTTCTTCATGTAGCTTTACTTTCAAGGGCATGTTTATGTAGCAAATGTATATGTAGAATATCATGTTATATGTGTTGAATAATATGCTCAAATGATATGTACGTTGGAATTGGTTGTTAAATGCTGTATGACTATCATGTAGGCTTACTTCTAGCATTTGACTATAATCGGGACTACGACGTAGTCCTGACAATCAGTAACAATTCCTGTTTGAGTGGCCGAGCTAGTCTCACCATATTTGATGCGTTCGGGGAATCCGAGTCGTACAATGATTATCGACAATGGTTAGTGCTCCATGTCGATTAATTCAGCGTACGCTCGTACCAATCGAACTTGTCAAGTAACCTGATTTGCCCACTGTGTGTTTACCATGTATGAACACTACTGCTTGAACCTAAGGTACCCCTTACTAATGTAAAGACCTGTCTCAACCATGATACCACGATCTACTAAGATTCATAAGCCGGGCATGGTGGTATGGGACACCGTGGTCGAGCTACGGCCTATGGTGGGGCGACGAGCCTCCCTGTAGTGACCAGTGAGTAACCCAAACTCGTGAGCTGAATACGATGGTATGGGATACTGTATTCAAGCTGTCGGCCTACACTGGCGCAGCCTGGCTGTGGTCCCTAGTCGTGTTGGTGACGAGCCTTCGAAAATAGACTGCCAGTTGGTAGGGCGTTGGTGGAGTGACCTCGAATATGAAATAGGCCTACCCCGGCGTAGCCTGGCTATGGTCCCTAGTCGGGTTGGTGACGAGCCTTCGATAATAAACTGCCAGTTGGTAGGGCATTAGTGGTAGTGACCTGAACTTACCTATCGTATGTGATTAACTAGGATTGACGATCCTAGATGGATCATTGTTTGGTAAATGATACAAGGAAGGTACCGTAGCTTCCCAATCCTGCTGTATGAATATGTCTAATTTAGAACTTGGCTAAGACGACCATGCATCACATTACATGGTGCTTTGGCGAGGAAGTGCACAGAGGAAGGGGTGCATGCCGCAATCGTGAGATGATGTTGCTGAGGGAGTGTAGGCGAGGGCATGCATCATTTTGACATATTATTCCTACATTAACAAGAATACTTAGGACTTGATTGTTGTACTGCTTTATCACTGCTTGACTGAATTGATAACATGTTAACCTTTGACTTATAGCTCCACTGAGTTGATCACTCACTCCCATGTTCTGGGATGGTGTTTTAAAACACCAACCAGACCCTGTTGTAGTTGTAGATGATGTTGAGGCTTGCGAGATGGAGCTTACCTTTTACGACGAGGAGGAGGAGTTCTCCTACATGCAGCTATTAGGCAGATCTATGTAGACTATGTTCTAATCGACAGGGTTACAGGAATGCTGAATAGACGTTATTACACTTGTCATTTTGCACTTTTGGAACACCCATGTATATTCATTTTGTTCAGTTTTGGAGTATACATGTATATATTTAACCTGGTAACATGTTCACACTCTGGAGACTTACAACAGTTTATATATTTTATATATCTATCACAGTCTTCTGCTTGCGTAATTTAATTGTCTCTGGAGTATGACATGCTGATTTAGTGTAATCCCACTCATGTTTAAATGCACTAATATGGACAACATTCAATCATCATTATCTATGTTGCATAAGTAATGCGTTGGAACTCGGGAGTCGTGTTTATGCTCGACCCCCGATTTTCAGGGCCTTACAGCTGTATAAGCCTTTTGTTGCATCGCCTCGATAGGGCATCCAGTACTCATGTATTGCATTGCATATCCTCGGTACGGCTTACTGCATTCATAGCTTAGCCTCGGTATGACTAGTATCATTCATGTTTCCTTCTGAATTCTCCCCTATCTTCTTCTGAGCACCATTATCACACACCTTCACCACCCTCTAAGCTTTCTATAAGCTTATGCACGATTGATGTGTGCAGGTGATTCTAGGTCGGCACAGTAGTGGTGGGGCATTAGATTGGAGCGTGCTGAGGACCCGTTGTAGACTTTTCTCTTCCTTTCTTACCTTATGTATGTCCTTTTAAACCTTATGTACTTGTAAAAGTTTAAATTTCTAGTAGATTTTGCAATGTGTTCCTATGAATACTTTTTTAGAATTACTTTGTAATGATCTTGGGTATGCTCTATCGGATTAGATTTATGCTATAGAAATACTCCTTATGGGATTCCAGGATCAGAACCTGAGCCAGGAACCGAGAATGGGGTACTATGGAGGCTGTTGCGGCCGGAATCAGCTATCGGCTTCCTTGTGAGTCCGGTCACTGAGTCCGGGGCGTGACAGCACGGGTCAACACACAACACCCAGGTTTATGCCCTACATAAGAGCAAAGGATCCACACAATAACCCTAAAGTTTATGCCCTACATAGGAGCAAAGGTTAACACACAACACCTAAGTTTTATGCCCTACACAAGAATAAAGGATCCTCACAAGGAACCTAACTTTTAGGCCACATAGGCCAAGGACCTACACTAAGGACCTAAGTTTATATCATACACAAGAGTAAGGGTTAACATACAAAACCCACATGTACTCTCCCGTCGAAGGCCTCCTATGAGGACTTGAAAGGGTGAGAAGCACCTTTTACCCAAACATATAAAAGGAATGATCAAAAGGGTCTCTAGACTTAATGACTTACAGATAAGTAGATGAGCCCCGTTTAGCACGTTGATGAAGATCTTTTCCTTGTTGATGAAGATTCTTCAACTCCCTTGATCCACAACACTTGAAGATGTACCAATAAAGGTGACGGGTTGGGTCAAGGTTATCTTGGAATCTACTCTAATAAATATTACCTATTAAAGAAATGGAGAGATTCCAAGGTCTTAGGCATTTAAGGGATCTCAGCTCAATGATTTGCCATTAAGATGGTAATTGTATGATCCTTGAATGCGGAAGTTCAGTCCCCAATCCACTCTATAGAATATCAATGATGAAGGTGGATTGAAGGATGAACTCTCATGAGAAAAAAAAGGGCTTAGGGTAAATGATGTGTAGTTACTTTCTCAAAGCTCTCTCATTTTTTTCTCAATACAGCAACCAAGAACAATCTATCCTTAAATAGACAAAAACTTCCAATGGCAATAAAGATGTCAGATTCTGATAGAGTTCAATATCATCGAACATATACTTTCGATGCTACCGAAGTAAGGTTCGATTATACAAACTCCACTGAAGTATATCCCTGAAACTTTTTACTGAGGATCGATGCAATCAAGCTGGCGTTGATGTCATCAGAGTTTGAATTCTTATTTCACCGACCGTCTGCTCGATACATCGATCATTTCCATATGAATTTCAAAAGAGCTTGTTGGACAATTTTTTTTATCCATTTCAATAACATTGAACATATGTTGATTTCATCAATATTTAAATTCCAATCATATCGAGTCATCATCGATTCCTTGGTCATTCCCATATGGTTTACCTTGCGAGATTGCTGGAATAGTTTTGTCTAGATTCGATCGTATCGATATACCTTCGATATCATTGAGATTTGAAATCCGATGACATCAAGTAGGGTTTCGAGTCCTCGATCTTTCTAGGTGATTTTCCTTTGAGGCTTGCTGGACAAAAAATTGACCGAATTCGATGATATCTAACTCATCTCGATATCATCGAAGTTTGAATTCATATGATATCAAGATGGTTCAATTACTCGAGAAATGTCAGGACATTTTCCAAAAGTTACTGGACAAAGCTCAAGGTAATTTAATATCATTGATTCCCATTCGATTTGATTGATATTTGAATGTTGATATCATCGAAATATTGATCGATTTATCAAACCCATTGTCCAAAATACTTTGTGGTTGCTAGACATAGAATGGCCTAATTCGATGATATCAAGTAGTTGTCGATATCATCGAACGTGAGTGTTCGATGCCATTGATGAGTACTCGATATTATCGAATACAGTCTGAAACACTTGGAAGATTTTCTTGTTTTGAAATTCAAGTTTACAAACATATGATCTGAGGTTGTTTTAATGTTTTTAAAGGCTTCATATACCTAAGTGTTTTCGGAGATGAGATGTGGGGCTTAATTTACCTTTGACAAGCTCGGAGTGCACATCCAGTTAAGGCAATGACTTGAACGATCTTCTTTGGGGCTCACTTGACTCATTGACTCAATCCTCACACTAATTGACAAACCCCACTTTCAATCTCCCCCTCTGTCAATTACGTGACAAAACACCAGAAATCCTAGAACAACACCTAAACCAACATCCTAAATTGTGTGTACATGATCTTTACACAATTTTACAAATATGCTATTTGAGTCCACACACAAAGTTGAAACATTCAGTAGTAACTGCTCCCCCTATCTCCTTGTAGTTGCTCCCCTTAACACCTGTACCACCATATATACATAGATACACACAATTTTACTCATGGTGGGATTTGTTCTCCCCCTTTTTGTCAGTCATTGGCAAAGGGCAATATATACTAATATCAGTTGACTGAAGTGGAAGCATAAAAACATGGGGGAAGCAAGATGATTGAGTATTCAAAATGCATATAAAAATACAATAGTTCATACATATGATAAGCACAGATGCATTTGAAACTAGAGGAATGAAATTATCACTAAGTACTCATATAAACCAAATCATGAGAGTAGAGGAAATGTGAAATCTATTACCATTCAGTATTCAATCCTCATATAATATCCTGCAGACATGATTCATTCTCATAGACAATCGAGAAATATCATTAATGATTAATCAGAAGTAAACCTTAGAAATAGGAGCATTCATTCAATGAGCATTCAAAAATAGCCGCCCAAGCTTGTCAGTAATTACTATATCAACTATAAAATATTCAGCCCATCCATGGGCATATCAAAACAAAAAGTATTTTCCTCATTCAGAGGATGAACAACCCCCCCAAAAAAAACAGACTAACAACCACCAAAAAATGTTAATTTGTCCAATGTTAGCTGACCACCACATACACTCATAAGTACGTAAGGCATTCAAAAAGATACTCATGCCCTAAGTATAAATGCGTAAACCGTGTATGTGATGGCATAAGAGCAACTGTCATTATGGTGTCGGGGTTAAGTGAGATAGCTCCATCATCTCGATGGCACGTCATTAAATCAACGAGCTGTTGTACTATGTGCTGCACTCCAGCCACCATTTTCTCGAAGGCTGAGAAATGCTCATCATGCTTCTTTAGTTTCTCTTCTATCCATGCCACTCCACGCAATTGTGCCCCCGACCCGATCTTGATGGAATTTGAACCATGGAGTCGGTGCAGAGTCTGTTAGAGTCGGAACTGGCCGAGGCTCCTGTGGATCTCCTTCTGTTTGAGCTGCTCCTTCCCCCATGTTTCCTTCTCCTTGGATTTCTTCTTCGGACTGACCTTTCGTATATGGATGGAATTTAAGATCTATCTTCTGAATGTTGATGTTGTTGAAATGCTGTAGTGGATGCTTAGGATCGTCTGTCATAGGTAGTCCAATTTTGTCACATAGCACATGGATGATGTGAGGAAAAGGTAGGTAGGTTGCTTTGGAAGTGTGAATGACACTAGCTAATTGATGGAGAATTACAATGGGCGGACATATCTTGACACCAGTTGCAATGTAGTATACAACCATGACCATAAACCCAGTAAGCTCAGCACGATTCGTTCTTCTAGGGTAAGCATTGGGTGAGAATATCCCATGCAAGATTTGGTATTTAGGACTCATATATTTTGCTTTTAAAGCATCTGTTGATACCATGGGATATCTTTGTCCTGGCATAGGAATTTTGTGACCTTAGAGCAAGTTGTTGGGTCCTCAAGATCAAGATTGGACACACCGATAGGGGACAAGGTAAGATCGAAAATGTTGGCAATGGATTCTGCAGTGATTTCAACACTCTGTTCCCCAACAGTGACAGTAATGGATGGAGGATCAAGAACCGGGGAATGACTATAGGCGAGAAATCGGTAAGTCCTCTCATCATGACATGGACCTCCAAAGTTCAAAACAAGCAACCAATCGACTGCATCTAACAGAGATTCTAGATTGAATTTTCTAATGCATTCCCTATCAACCAGTCTCTCGTGCATAAGACACATTCCTATATATTTTTCAAGGATATGTGGAGGAGGAGCTACAACAGCGGGTGGAGGTGTGAAGGCCGCAACCAAAGCTTCCCTGACGACATTTGTTAAGCAGAGGTGCTCTGATGGTGAGTCGAGGATCTCTGATCCTGTGCCCTGGCCCTTTCCTTTGGGGCTTGGGTTTTCGTCCTGGTAGGCTTGAAGGATTCCCCTATGGCAGGTGGTTTTCCCTTGTCTTTACGCATTTAGACAACCAGTAAAAAAGGGATTGACAGATTAAAGAGACCTAATAAACGACAAAAGGCTATGATGACCAACCAGAGCAAAGAAACGAACTTTCAATCAATCTAGGAGGACCCAAAAATGTAGAATACTTTGAGGAATCAAAAGGATATGCTAAGAGATTATCAGATTTGAGCCACGCTAGACTGCCTACGATCGTCAGAGGAAGGGAAAAATGGCCTGGGAAGATGGACATAACAAAATAGAATTTTCCCGCTTGTCCGTCTTTTTATCAGGCGGTGAACTTCGATATCATCGAACTTTGATTCGATGATATCGATACGCCCCATTCGATGTTCTCGAAGAGGTCTTCGATAACACTTTATAACGTGTGACGCTTCGGATTCTGAAAGATCATCGATGATATCGATATCTATTTGATATAATCGAGGATTAGTTCGATTCATCGACTGACTTATCGAAGAGAAAAAGTATGACATTGATTTGAGCACTTCGATGATCTTCCATATATGCATATCATAGTATATTTTCATGTCAGCTTATATACACATCAAAGTTTGTACAAAAAATTGTGTAGCCAAAAACTATAAACACCTGCTATGTTTATGTGCAAAAAGGGTTTTTAAGGTATAGAAACCTTAGATATATCATGATAATTTTCAAAAGTGCATCATTTCACACATCCATCCAGGTCTAGATGCCATGACCTGGACATGTTATCCTTGCTCAATTGACATTAGGCATATGGATCAACCTTCCCATTTCCTTTGATGACATAGCAGTGGTCATTAGTGTGAAGACCCTTCATAGCTGATTTTCCTAATAGGTCCAGGATCTTGCACTCTAGCTTGTTGATTGTGGCCACATGCTAGTTGTCACATATTTGAGAAATGCTTAGAAGGTTGTTTGTTAGACCTTCTACATAAAAGGCATTCTTATTTTTGAGCATCTCTAATCCAAAAATATTTCCATGCCCTAATACCTTAGCGGTGTTTCCATCTCCAAAGGTGACTACCCTATTATCAAGATTTGAATAATTTGAGAGAAGGGATTTGTCACCCGTGACATGTCTTGAGCATCCGCTGTCTAAGTACCACTTAGTACTATTTCCTGTTTTAAGATTTGAGTGAGTCACAAGGCAATTTTTCTTCCCTTTAACCACCCATTTTGTGGCAAGTTTTCGTGAGGATGGTTCTTTCCTTTTGCTAGGAACTTGTTAGGGTACATTGGGTAACTGAATCACTTTTCCTTGTTTCATCAATTCATTTGTTTTCTGATTCAGTGGAGCCACCTGACTTAGTAGTTCCTCCATTTTCTTGGTCATTTTAAGTGGAGACAGATATGTGTTACCTTTGGGTATGAACCTTGGTGGACTCTTAACATTTTGCACTGTTCTTCTGGTTGGTTTATATTTACCAATAAAGTTTAAACCGGAATCAAGATGAGTCCAATCAAAGGTATGACGTTCAAATTTGTAATGTCTTGAATCTCCACATAAGTGACAGATAGAAGTAACCCATGTATTACTTCCTGAAGTAGTTATTTTCTTTGTTGTTGTTGCTGTAGAGGTAGGAATTGGTTTGAAGTTTTCATATCCTAATCCCCTTTTGTCCTTTTGTGATCTCCCCATTCCCAGAAGTTTTTCTAATTTTTCACTGCTTTGGGAGAATTTATAACTCAACTTAACAGATTTTTTGAATTTTTTTGCATCAAACATGAGTGTGTGATTTTCATTCTTAAGACGCATGTTTTCATCTTTCAATGACTCAATCTGTTTGTTCAGTTTCACCGACTCAGATTTCAAAAATGAGTTAATTCTTTCAAGCCTATCATTATCTGAGTGGTATTGCTGGAGATCATTAATTATGTGTGTATTGTTCTCTAAAGTTTTATCTAGATCCATTTGCAGTAATTAATTCTTATTTTCACTATTCCCAAGTCTTTTAAGGATGTTGATGCTATGTATGTAAAGTTGATTATATGCATCCTGTAATTTATCCTTTTCTTCTTCTTCTTTCTCTGTTTCCTCATCATCAAATGGAAATGATCCCGTGGTTTGTGGTTCTTTGATTTTCTCAGTCTCTATGGGATTGTTGGAGGATGTGGATGTCATAAGGATTTTCAAGGATTTTTTGTCTCCATCACTCTCTGAGTCACTGCATTCTGAATTTGACTCTTCAGTATCATCTCAAGTGACTATCATTGCCTTTCCTTTAGTTTTTCTATTGGGGCATTTAGTGGACAGGTGCCTAAACTTTCAGCAAGTGTAACACTATGGCTCTTTGGACCTTTTACTAGGTTTACCTGTATAATGCTTGTTGTCCAACTGTTTCCCTTTAAATGGTCGACCACAATTTTTATGGAAGAATTTTCTAAACCATTGAGCCAAAAGGGCCACTTCTTCATCTTCATTTTCCCTTTCACTTTCATCCTCCTCATTTGTAGTGTTGTGTTTTGAAGTTTTGAGAGCATTATTTTTGGATTTGGGAACAAGTTTAAAGTGTAGTTCAAATGTTTGTAGGGAACCTACAAGTTCTACTTTCATTTCATCCACATTTCTACACTCTTCGATAGTTGTTACTTTGGAGTTGAATTGTTCTGGTAGAGATCTTAGTATTTTCCTACAAATTTTTAACACCAGAACCTTCTCTCCTAGTCCACCCATGGAATTATAGATGATATTCAATTTTGTAAAGAATTCCATGCTCCTCCATTTTAAGATGTTCAAATTATGATGTTAGGAGCTGCAACTTAGATCTTTTCATTGTGCTAGTTCCCTCATAGGTTGTTTCCAACAAGTCCCATGCTTGTTTTGATGTGCTACGCATAGTAATTTGATTAAACACTTCTTGAGACACAACACAGTAGATAACATTCATTGCTTTAGCTTCAGAAGTTTGTTTTTCTTTTTTGAATACTGTCCACTTTTCTTTGGATTTTGGTTTGGAGATGGTTGTGCCATTTCAAGTACTATTTGTTCGGTTGGCGGCACATATCCGTTTTCAACAATGTCCCAAACTTCATGATCCAAAGATCTCAGAAAGTAGTGTATCCTAGCCTTCCAGTAGGCATAATTTGAACTATCAAAGACAAGAGGTCTAGTTACAGATGAGCCCTCTCCTTTGGCCATAATTCCAACTTCAACCAAGATCACTCTCTAAGCGGTTAAGCCCTTAAGAGAGACCCTCTCTGATACCAATTGAAATTGTGGTAATGACTGCTTTATTAGAAGTAGGAATAGGTTAAAGTGTCCTAGAGGGGGGTAAATAGGACTTTATAAAATTTTATGACAATTTAAAATCCTATTAATATTATCTTAATCTAATATACAAATGTCAAGATACCATTAATTTAATTCTAATGGCTTCCAAACCAATTAGAGGATCAAATCACAAGACTGAACAGAATCTAAACAATATATAACCTTAGTCTAAGATAGATTCACTGAGTAACTGTGTGTGGGATGTGATACTTATTAGTTCTAAATAATCATGTCATCATGCATCATGTGAATATAAAAAGTAAACACAATAAGAGAGTATGCAAATAACAATCCCAAACACAGTCATTTTATAGTAGTTCGGCTATATGCCTACTCCACTCCCAGTGGACGCACTCAACCCTTGAGTGTACCGGATTTCACTAACATAGGTTTCAAATCAGGTTTACCTCAAACCAGTACAACCTACAAAAGGCCGACTCTATGACCTACATAAGGTACCTAACATGTCTCCACGAGACACAAGTTTATGCCCAACACAGGAGCAAGGGTCAACACATAGTACCCAGGTTTTATGCCCTACATAAGAGTAAAGGATCCACATAAGAACCCTAGAGTTTATGCCCTACACAAGAGTAAAAGTCAACACACAACACCTAAGTTTTATGCCCTACACAAGAGCAAAGGATACTCACAAGGAACCTAACTTTTAGGCCACACAAGCCAAGGACCTACACTAAGGACCTAAGTTTATGCCCTATATAAGAGTAAGGGTCAACACATAGTACCCACACATCTCTCCCGTCGGAAGCATCCTATGAGGACTTGAAAGGGTGAGAAGCACCTTTGACCCAAACCTACAAAAGGAATGATCAAAAGGGTCTCTGGACTCTAATGACTTACAGATAAGTAGATGAGCCCCGTTCAACATGTTGATGAAGATCTTCTCCTTATTAATGAAGATTCTTTAGCTCCCTTGATCTGCAACACACGAAGAAGTACCAATAAAGGTGATGGGTTGGGTCAAGGTTATCTCAGAATCTACTCTAATAAATATTACCTATTAAAGCAATGGAGAGATTCTAAGGTCTTAGGCATTCAAGGGATCTCAGCTCAATGATTTGCCATTAAAATGGTAGTTAGATGATCCTTGAATGCAGAAGTTTATTCCCTACTCCACTCTATAAAATATCAATGATGAGGGTGGATTGAAGGATGAACTCCCATGAGAAAAAAAAGGCTTAGGGTAAATGATGTGTAGTTACTCTCTTAAAGCTCTCTCTTTTTTTCTCAATACAACAACCAAGAACAAGCTCTCCTTAAATAGACAAAAAGTTCCAATGGTAATAAAGTGTCAGATTTTAACAAAGTTCGATATCATCGGGCCTACTTCGATATCATTGAACATATACTTTCAATGCTACCGAAGCAAGGTTCGATAATACAAACTCCATTGAAGTATATCCATGGAACTTTATACTGAGGATCGATGCAATCGAGCTGGCGTCAATGTCATCGGAGTTTGAATTCTGATTTTGTCGTCCGTCTGGTTGATACATCAATCATTTCCATTTGAATTTCAAAGGAGCTTGCTGGACAATTTTCGATCCATTTCGATAACATCGAACATATGTCGATTTCATCGATATTCGAATTACGATCATATCGAGTCATCATCGATTCCTCGGTCATTCCCATATGGTTTACCTTGCAAGATTGTTGGAATAGTTTTGTCTAGATTCGATCGAATCGATATACCTTCAATATCATCGAGATTTGAAATCCGATGACATCGAGTAGGGTTTTGAGTCCTCAATCTTTCAAGGTGATTTTCCTATGAGGCTCGCTGGACAAAAACTTGACCGAATTCGATGATATCGAACTCATCTTAATATCATTGATGTTTGAATTCAGGTGATATCGAAGATGGTTCGATTACTTGAGAAATGTCAGGACATTTTCCATAAGTTGCTGGACAAAGCTCAAGATAATTAGATATCATCGATTCCCATTCGATTTGATCGATATTTGAATGTCAATATCATCAAAATATTTTTCAATTTATTGAACACATTGTCCAAAATACTTTGTGGTTGCTGGACATAGAACGGCCTAATTCAATGATATCGAGTGGTTGTCGATATCATCGAACATGAGTGTTCGATGCCATTGATGAGTACTCGATATTATCAAATACAGTCTGAAACACTTAGAAGATTTTCCTGTTTCAAAATTCAAGTTTACAGACATATGATCCTAGGTTGTTCTAATGTTTTTAAAGGCTTCATATAGCTGAGTGCTTTGGGACATGGGATATGAGGCTTAATTTACCTTTGACAAGCTTAAAGTGTACATCCAGTTGAGGCAATGACTTGAACAATCTTCTTTGGGGCACACTTGACTCATTGACTCAATCCTCACGCTAATTGACAAACCAGGGCACTTTCAGTTAATATCAGAAAAAGGCAACCGTTAATCCCCGGCAACAGCGCCAAAAACTTGTTCACAACCCCAACTGTAGGGTCGCGATGTAGTAATAATCTCGGTGAGACCGAGGTCGAATCCACAGGGACTAATCTCATGAGTATTCTGAAAGCAACTAGAAGAAGAACTAGAAAAAGATGAAAACCTAAATCTGGAAGTATAAAGAGTAATTGTGAGAGATTTAATGAAAAACTTTAAGAAATTCAAAGGTGGGAAACTAGGGTTTCTAAGGATCCACTTGTAGAGATCAGGGAGATCTATGCTTGATTCACGAACACAATTAGAATTAGAGTCCCATCTTATCCAATTGGAAGATATCTCAATAAAATCAAATCTGAACTTCCTTTGACCTAATTCTTAATGGAAGAGTGGTGTAAGAACTAGAAGTGATTCCATCACAAAACCATGCCTATGAGACAATGGCTCACAATAGGATTTACCAATCCCACAATCAATCCGAGAGAATTGTGAAAATTAGGGAGGATTCCATCATCCAACCATGCCTAAGGGACAATGGTGAACAACAGGATTTCCTAGATTCACAATCCCAAAACATGAAAAGAACATATTCAAAGATATCGTAGATCCATTATAATTTGAGTCACAACAAACCATTAAAAACTAAAAGTATTCCTTATAATCAAACTAGAATCAAAGAGAGTTCAATATAAATATGAATCAAAGCAATAGAAATATCTCATCACTCTACAAGCTTCACCTCTTAGCCCTCGCTAAAAGGTTTATCCAACCATAGAAATGATTGAACTAAAAATCTCTGAAGAAAAGCATAAAAACTACTAAGAAAAAGGAAGAAAAACTATTGGCGACGACTTCTCCACGCTTTTGCTCCCCTCCTCAAACCCTAGATGATGCCCAAGAACATCTTAGGGAGTCCTATTTATAGTTGTGGAACTCCAACTTTCGCACCTAGTTAGAAAACTCTAAAAATTGCCTCAAATTTATGTAGTTTCCCAAAATAGGCTTCACTATACACAATTTCACAGAATGCCCCAACATTTAAGAATATGCTTCTTCAGGACACTTTTAGGAATATGTTTATTTTCAGACAATTTCAAGATTCATTTTCTTCACTTCAAGTCTTTAATGCTCTTCATTCCTCTGTTTACTTGGATCTTCAACATGTAAATTCTTCAATCTTGGCCTTCTAATATCCATCCCTTGCCTTAGTGATTATTGAGCATCAAATTCATGCTTTTAGCACCCTTTTCAATCCAAGCTCTTAAATTCACCTTGTGACACATGCATGAGTAAAATAGAACATTAAGCATTATCATGTTCATAAAACCAAGTAATAAATGGGGGATAATATGCAATATTTGACCCTCAACATTATTGTGATGGTTTCTTCTAAAAATTGAATATTGAAAGTTAAATTATATGTAGAAACCTTATTGATAGATGCATACATGCCTTGAGCGATGGACCGGTAAGCCGACCCGCCCCATTTCAAAACTTTTTCCCATCTTACCTCAGAGAGGTGCTCAAAAAGACCATATGAGCGATATGATCAATATTAACTGATTGCTCAATGATAATACTCCGAGATTTGAAATTCTGAACATTTCGAATCATCCTCTAGTGCACGTATGGTCCGCACAACCCGAGGAGTGAAGCAGGATGAGGAACTAGTATAAGATTTTTGAACGGTACATTTATATCTTGGTTCCATGGAAGAAAATAAGAAATAAATTATAAAATGGGAGGTGGGTTGGGGAAGATCAGATTTTTGAAGCAAACCCACCAAAAAGAATATTTTAGATTCAAGAAAAATGAAAAATGCACTAGTAACAAATAACTAGGAACTTAAATCTAGAAGAAAATTGCTTAAAAACAACTTACAATAAAGTTAAAGAAGTGGGTTGGTTGAAGGAAGCACCGGTGGACTGAAGAAGAAGAATTGGAAAATGAGCAATTTGGGCTTCTGCAATGGATAAAGACATTGAATTTTGCTTCTTGCTCATCTAAGATACAAGGTAGTTTTTATTATAAAAACATCCACCACTTATGGATTTTATAGCATTAATATTACCTACCCAGTCAGCATCAGTGTATCCACCTATTTGTATAGACGTATCATGTGGATACCACAAACCTAAGTTAGTAGTACTTGCAACATATCTTATTATCTGTTTAACGACAGATAGATGAGATTCTTTATGTATGATCAGATTGATATCTAACATAGATGCCTACACTAACAGAAATATCAGGTCTGCTGGCAGTTAAGTATATTAGACTACCAATCATGTTATGGTAAAGTCGCTAATCAACACTTTTACCCATTTCATCTTTAGATAGTCTGAGTGTTGTACTCATAGGTGTATTAAAATTCTTATCATTCTCAAAACCAAATCTCTTTACTAAGTTCATAGCATATTTGGTCTGAGAGATAAACATCCCATCTTTGAGTTGTTTGACTAGGAGTTCAAGAAAATAATTTAGCTTACCAACCATAATCGTTTCGAATTCTAATTCATCAAATCTGCATACTTAGAAGAGCGGTCAGCGTTAGTTATCTATAGATAATATCATCTAGATATATCTGAACAATTAAAATATCTTCATTACATTTTTTTTAAAAAATAAATTTTTATCAACACTACCTATTTTTAACTTTTGACTAAGCAGAAATTTAGTCAATTTCTCATACCATGCCCTTAGGGCTTATTTTAAACCATATAGTGATTTTTAAAGACGATATACATTATTAGGAAGTTTGGGATTTTCAAAGCCATTAGGTTGTTCAACATAAACTTCCTCATTTAAATCACCATTTAAGAAAGCACTTTTGACATCTATTTGATATACCGGTTGCAAGGTTTCATAGTAGCAATTCCTTCAATTTGAGTGTAACCTTACACAACCAATCGTGGGTTTTTTCTTACAATGTTACCCAGTTCATCATATTTATTTTTAAAAATCCATTTAGTTCCAATCACATGTTTTTCAGAAAGTCTGGGAACCGAGATACCATACATCATTTTTATCACATGTTTTTTCTAACAAACTGATTTAGTTCATCTTGCATGGCTAAAATCCAACTTTCATCTGCTAAAGCTTCATTCACATTAGTCAATTTTATCTGGGAAGTGAAGGAAACATGATTACATATATTTTATCTTCTGGTTTGAACACTAGTATGAGGGTTACCAAGTATTTGATTAATGGGATGATCTTTGACTAACCTTAACTCAGTTGAACCTAATTTAAATGATGGTTCAGATTGATTAACCATAGTAATCTCCTTATTACCATGATTTTGATCAAGTTTAGGTGTGATTGGTTGATAATCAATAACAACATTTATGGATTCTTGAATCACCCTAGTTCTTTTATTTAATACATGATATGCTCAACTATTTAGAGCATATCCTGAAAATATTCCCTCGTCACTTTTAGCTTCAAACTTTCTCAAAATTTCCTGGTCTCATAAAATGAAGCACTTGCTGTAAACACACCACCCAAGGACACAATATTGTTTGCTTATTTCTCGAGGTTGCCCCCAAAACGCATTGTTTCCTAAAGGTGAGAACCCCACGTATAGCCACCACAACTTCGGACGATTCTTCTGATGTGGGACAAGGTTCCTCCCCACTGTGTACACAGTAGCCTACCAACCACTGGTAGCTCGACCAGGCCTTTACGCCCTACCCACATCAGCGTCCGCCCACGTGTGCCCGCTCATGTGTGCAACAGTGACGGGGCGTCACACTTGCTTCTGAAAGTATGAAAATATTTAACAGAAGGTTTTTTTTATCAAACCATAGTTCATAAGCTATTTTATTTTTACTTGTGCTCATATATAAACACGGTTAGTTATATAGCAAACGATATTAACAGCTTCTACCCATAATTTTTTGGATAATTTCAAGCTATTCAGCATTATACTAGCCATTTCTTGTAAAACTCTGTTTTTCCTTTCAACAACTCCATTTGTTGAGGAGTTTTAGGAGTAGAAAATTCATGTAATATTTCATGGTCATTACGGTACTCCTCAAAATTTATATTTTCAAATTCAGTATCATGGTCACTTCTTATTCTGATCACAAACAGTTCTTTTTCAGTCTAAATGCATTTAATTAATTTTTTTACTTTGTCAAAAGCATTTGACTTTTCTCTTAAGAAGGCTACACATGAATATCTAGTGTAGTCATCTACTACAACTAGAAAGTAGTTCTTTCCACCTCTACTCTCCCTTTAAGTTGGTTCATCTAAGTCCATACGGAGTAGTTCAAGAGGTCTTCTAGTGGCTAAGGAGTTCACCTTTTTGTGACTACTCCTAATTTGTTTGCCTATTTGATAGGCACCATATACTTTATTTTCTATCTTTTTTAATTTGGGTATACCACGTAGATGATCTCTTTTGCTCAATTTATATAGGTCTCTGTAGTTTACATGTCCGAGACGTTGACGCCAAAGTTCAGTTTCGTCAGTTTGGACCATGTAACATGAATGATTTGTTGAGTAAGAGTCATCAATAATATAATAATTTTTAGAGGTCCTGCGACCATTTAATGTTACATGACTTTGATTGTTAATTATCTCACATCTATGATCTGGAAATTTTACACTATGATCATTATCACAAATTTGAAATATGCTTAACAAATTATGTTTTAAACCTTCAACATATAACAATTTTCAAAGATAGGTAGATCGAGAAGCTTTACATTACATCTTCTGATGATCTTAGCTGCCATCGATTTGATTGATGTCTGATAATATGGCCTTATCACCTATAATATGTTAGAACATTCACTATCTAGATACCATCTTAAATGGTTACTTGCTTTCAAAGTTGTGTGGATGACAAGACACTTAACTTTTGGAACCCATTTCATTACGGTTATAAGTTTAGGAGGATCTCTTACTATTTATTGCGTTAGGGAGTAAGAATTTCTCCTATTTCTACTTCATTATTACCAGATTTTGATTTCAAGAGCTTTTTAAGCAAGTCCACTGTTTTCTCGGCTAGAGGAAGATTATTATTTCTCCTTTGATATTTGTGGTAGTTGGCATTAGTTTTTACATTATAAGTTTTTTTTAAAAGGATTTTACATTTTTTTAAATTCCTTTAAAGTTTCTCCTTTAGACTTTGAAGATTCTCCTTTTACAAATGTAGAAGCAGACTATTTAAATTTTTTTGAGTGATTTTTAATATAACCCAAGCTAGATTTGTCACCACTTCGGTGAGATGCAGTTAATAATTTTTCAAGTTTTTGGTTTCCTTGGGTATATATCCAAGTATCCTTTGAAGTCTTAAGGGAGGAAACTTCTATTTTTAGATTCTCATTTTCTTTGTATTTTAAATTTTTTTTAAATTCAAATCCAATTTTGTTTTCTCAAAACAATCGAAAAATTAAGATTTTTCCAAAATGGCTTTCTCAAGTTCTAATTGAAGTTTGGCACATTTTTCTTTTTGAATTTTCAGTTTAGCCACAATCTTACAACTTTCTTTATATATGGCATCATATGCTACTTGAAGATCATCTTCATTTTTAGAATCACTTCTAGGAGTTTCATAATCAGACGTTTCACATTCATTTAAATAAGTGATTCTAGATATAGTAAAAAAAGCGTTTAGATCTTTCACAATTTCTTGGTCTTATTCGTCAGTTTTTGAATTAGATTCAGATTTCGATGATTCATCCCAAGTGGAAATCATGCCTCTTCTCTTAGGTTTATCCTTCTTAGGACATTTTGAAGCTAGATGCCCAAATTCATAATAGCTGAAGCTCCCAAGTTGTGGAATGACTAAAGGACAAACAGGAAAATTTGTCCACTTTTAGTAAGAAAAATGTCACCGAATGGCACCTTTGGTATCATCGAAGATACCTTTCCTGTTACCGAAGGGGCTCAAAACTATCCAGCAACATCACAACTATAATTCAGTATCACCGACTGGATAATTCGGTGACACCGACTGCCACCGACAAACAAAGTTCGGTGTCACTGAAATGAACTTATTTTTGATCAGCAACTTGAGGAATTAATTCGGTACTAATGAATGATATTTCGGTACCACTGAAGCAAGTTCGATGATACTGAAGTTGGCTTCGGTAGCACCATTTTGTAGCCATTTTCTATTTGTTGGAAGCTTTTATCTATAAAAGCGGCTTGTAGAAACTTGCAAAAGTAGTGAAAATAGGCATCATAGAGTCTCTAGTGTATCCCAAACTTATCCTACCCTATCTAGACTCTATCCATATGAGGTTCATATTTTCTTTATTGTGATCCTTCACTTCTATCAACATTCAAAGCTCCTATTTAATGAAGAACATGAACTCGTGCCTTCTCTAAAGTACAAAGACCAAACCAATAGAAAAATCCTTGGTTCTTCGATACTCTAGAGCATCCATAGGTTGAATCCCTTAGGAAATCCATTCATTATCCTAGATAGGAGATTCAACCAACTCTCATAACCTTGGTCACCTTTACAGCTACATCTTATGCAAGGTTCTTGATCTTGAAGCTGAGCCAACAGGTAAATTCAAGCTATGTGGGGGGAGCATCGGGAAGCTGATTCAAACACGAGAGCGCGAAGATTTAGCAACCTAAGACAAGTTACAAAAGAGAACTCAATCCGAAAAGTGTCATTTTAAGAGTTCAAAAGTTTAGTCTCATTCCTTGTGTAGGATTGAGACTAAGAGTTTGCTATCCACAAACTCGATTAGGTTCCTAATGTGGGACCTTGGCCGGTGGACCTAAAGGTAGGTGCCTTGTGTGGGACCTTGGCTGGTAGGCATAAACGGAAGTGCCTTGTGTAGGACCTTGGCCGGTGGGCCTAAACATGGGTTCTAGCTGTAGCACCCTTGCTCTTGCGGAGAGCATAAATTTTGTCATTAGTGTAGGACTATAAAGGTTATTGATGAACCTATTTTAAAACCATTGATAGTGAAATCTGGTGCACTCTGGGATTGAGTGTGGATGCCGGGAGAAGAGTAGGCACGTAGCCGAACCACTATAAATGCTTGTGTTTGGAATTGTCACTTGCGCATCTGTTTAATCATGTTTATATATGCTTGAATGTTTAAAGCTGTATACATGATTGAATGAATGTTATTCATTGATAGGAAGCACATTCCACACACAAGCTCACAACACTAGGCTAGTAATTATATTTGCATATCTTTAATAGCCCTTATGATTGGATCCTCTAATTGGCTTGGAAGCCTTTAAAGTTATATTGCCTTACTTGCTTTAAAGTGAATACTTATTTAAGTTAGGCAATTAAGATTTTTAAATAGGAAAATTAATTGAAAAGTTCTATTCACACCCCTCTAGGACATTGCATCATATTCATTCTTCAGTATCAGTGATGTAAACTACAAGTTCAATTGGCATTAAAGTGGGTTCCTATTGAAGGGTTTAGCAACCTTGAGGAATTAATTTGGTACTACAGAATGATATTTCGGTACCACCGAAGCAAGTTCGGTGATACCGAAGTTGGCTTCGGTAGCACCGTAAACTATCCATTTTATATATGTTGGAAGCTTTTATCTATAAAAGCGGCTTGTAGAAACTTGCAAAATTAGTAAAAATAGGCATTATAGAGTCTCTAGTATATCCTAACCTTATCCTACCCTATCTAGACTTTATCCATACGAGTTCCATGTTCTCTTCATTCCGATCCTTCACTTCTATGAGCATTCAAAGCTCTTATTTAATGAAGAACATGAACTCGTGCCTTCTCTAGAGTACAAAGACCACACCAATAGAAAAATCCTTGGTTCTTCAATACTCTAGGGGCATGTTTGGATTCACGTTTTGGTTGTATTGTATTGTATCCGGTACTATTCACATATACGTTAGCAATATTCATAATACATCCAGCGGAGACATGCCACTAACCAATGTTTGATAGGATGTATTACTCTAGAATGTATACAATTTCATGTCAGATCAATGTTTGGAAACGATCGGATAAGGGCCACACGATGTATATACGTGCGTGTAGTGGGGCTCACTCACTGTTCCATTGAATGATCTGAGCTGTTCATTCACTTCAGAGGGTAGGCATTACCCTTCCCTAGGTGTCCTTTTGTTTCTATGCAAACTATTGTAGAATCTCAACCGTTAAACATGAAATGGATGGCGGAGTAAACACCCTCATGGGCCACGCTGATTTCACTCTAAAAGCACTCCCTTGAGGATGGTTTTTCATCCTAAATCCAATGGACGGAGTGGATTTTCCAAGAAGCTACAATAAGTGGGCCACCAAACTTCACAGAGTCGACGTACGTCGACTCTGTTGCGAAACAGAGTTCCGTCTTTTCGTTGTGGGCCAACATCATGCAATGAAAGGTGGATCTGAACCGTTCATCAGGTAGAGGGAGAAAAACTCATCAAAAATATGTTGACCTTTCATAGCCATGTACTTCCTCATGATCGCTACAATGATCAAAAGAAGACCGTTTGACTATTGTTTTAAATTGATTGTCTCAGTGGGCCACATCATCGGATGATCAAAGCTCACCATTCATGGTTTAAATCTCAAGAGGAAGATGATGGACGGTGTGGATTTGTCAAAAGACGGCCATATTGGGTATTACCAGCAACACAGTGAAAGAAGAAAATGCTTTCTTCCTGTTTACGTCTGATTGAACGTCCGGCCGGTTGCGCGGTACAATCCCATCAATGATGCAAAGTGGTTCTCGGGTGTATTCGCGCAGGTTGAATGCGTCGCCCGCCGTTCGTTTCCAAACGAGGGACATGTCACATCAACCCCACTAATACGATACTATATACTTGAAACCGTGAATCCAAACATGCCCTAGAGTGTCCATAGGTTGAATCCCTTAAGAAATTCACTCATTATCCTAGATAGGAGATTCAACCAACTGCCATAACTTTGGTCACCTTTATAGGTACATCTTATGCAAGGTTCTTGATCGTGAAGCTAAGCCAACAGGTGCATCCAAGCTACGCGATCAGGGGAGCACCAGGAAGCTGATTCAAGCACGAGAGCGCGAAGATCTAGCAACCTGAGATAAGCTACAAAAGAGAACTCAATCCGACAAATATCATTTTAAGAGTTCAAAAGTTTAATCTCCTTCCTCGTGTAGGATTGAGACTAAGAGTTTTCTATCCATAAACACGATTAGGTTCCTAGTGTGAGACCTTGGTCAGTGGGCCTAAAGGTAGGTGCCTTGTGTGGGACCTTGGTCGGTGGGCCTAAAGGTAGGTGCCTTATGTAGGACCTTGGCCGATGGGCCAAAAGGTAGGTGCCTTGTGTGAGACCATGGCCGGTGGGCATAAACGGAGGTGCCTTGTGTGGGACCTTGGCTTGTAGGCCTAAATGTGGGTTCTAGGTGTAGGACCCTTGCTCTTGCGGAGAGTATAAATTGTGTCCTTAGTGTAAGACTGTAAAGGTTATTGCTGAACCTGTTTTAAAACCATTAATAGTGAAGTCCAATGCACTATAGGATTGAGTGTGGATGCTGGGAGTAGAGTAGGCACGTAGCCGAATCACTATAAATACTTATGTTTGGAATTGTCACTTGCGCATCTATTTAATCATGCTTATATATGCTTGAATGTTTAAATCTATTTACATGATCAAAGGAATGTTATTCATTGATTGGAAGCACATTCCACACACAAGATCACAACACTAGGCTAGTTATTATATTTATATATCTTTAATAGCCCTTGTGATTGGATCCTCTAATTGGCTTAGAAGCCTTTAGAGTTATATTGTCTTACTTTCTTTAAAGTGAATACTTATTTAAGTTAAGCAATTAGGATTTTTAAATAGGAAAATTAATTGAAAAGTCCTATTCACACCCTCAAGGACATTGTCTCATATTTATTATTCAGTATCAGTGGTGTAAACCGCAATTTCAATTACATTTAAGGCTTTTGCATTTGTACTACTTTTACTTTTTTGAGTGGTTGTCCAAAAATTACAAGCGATTTCTTTCATGGATGTGGTTCCATTCTCAGCTAATACTTCCATCATAGGAGGGATCCATTGTGTTACAGTGGCTTGCCACACACTTTTATCAATAGATTTAAGAAAAATTTTCATTGTGGCTATCCAATAATAATAGTTTGAGCCATCAAAGGGAGGTGACATGGAATTGGATAAACTATCAAAATTTAACATTTAATAGCTTTGGATCTAGCTCTAGGAGGTAAATCCTAAAAAGAGCAACCTCACTCTGATACCACTTAAAAAGACGATGTATCGATGTCATGGAGGGGGGTGAATAGGATAATACCAAATATTTCGATATAATACGGAATAAATGAGCAATTAGTATCAATTACTTAGAGTATTGAAACTTTGATTCCAAATAGTTCACAGGACAACCTTCACCTAAAAGATTTATGTAGGATAACCTTATTTCATGACGTCTTTGAGATCAATCTTTCAAACTTGTAAGAGATAATCAAAACAAATAAAGCATTCACAATAAAGAGATAATCAATCATAACCAATACACAAGGAGTTATAGTGGTTCGGTGCTTAAACCCACACCTACTTCACTCCCAAAATTACTACCCTCGTAATTTTAGCTTTAATTATTTCAAGGTTTTCACAGGATCACCTTAACAACCTGATACAATTGAAAAGGCCGAACTAAATGTCCTAGAGGGGGGGTGAATAGGACTATGCCAAATTAAAAAAAAAATGTGGAACAATCAAATAATAAAGAAGTATAAGTAAATAGCAACCTCAAATGCACTAATCTTGAGAGGTTGATACAAACTTAGTTCTAAGGACAACCTAACACCAAAAATCAAAGGCTTATGGCAGGATAACCTTATTAAAATGTTTGTAAGTATCAAAAACCCAAACAATAAAGACGCAAAGAAAATAAACTAAGTTATTACAACATTCACCACAAGTGCATAAAATGAATTACACCATTCACCACAAATGCTCAAAGTAAATTATAACATTCACACGCATAAGCAAATCCAAACATCCACCACAACTCCAGGAATTATAGTGGCTCGTTTGTGTGTACACCAACTATTTGAAAAACAACCACACAACACTCTACTCCCAATATCCACACTCACAAGATATTGGCTTTTACTATGAAAATGGTTTTCCAAGGTTCATCTTAAAACCTTTACAATTGTGTCTTTATATGGGCTTACACAATAATAAAAACCCCACACTTTAAGATTTTCTAGATTAGCTCAGATAAAACCAAAAATGAGATTTTCCTAGCACAACCTCACAAACCACAAAAGATATACAAAATGTAAATGGTACTTATCTGGAAATTCTCCTTCTGAAGAAGCCTAGTAGAACCAATCCGATGTAGACAAAGATGTTCAATGTCCAGTCTCACGAATGAAAAGGTTCTAAATCTAAATAATTTTTAGATTAATTCAGCCTGGGCTAGCTTGATTTGATTTTGATCTCAAAGAGGGCTAAATCACAATTCCCTTCTTTAAAGAAATAGAGTTGAATGGAGATCACAAAATCAAATACAAAAAGCTATTTAAGAGAATTTAAAATGAACACAATATAGCTTAAGAAATGTAGGAACTTATCTCTCAGAGTGATGGTTTTATATAGCTTGAAATGAATGAAAAACTCTGAGATTCATCCTCTATTTATAGGTGAAAATACTGTTCTCTCAACTGATCTAAGGGTCAGTTCGACTGGTCGAAGGACCAACCAAATTTTAAAATTTCTAGCGCTATAAAATAAGGTCATTACTCGACTGGTCGAGCAATGCACTCGATTGGTCGAGTGGGACAAAAAAAACCTTGTTGGACTTTGAGTCGAGCCTGCATGACTAGTCGAGCACTGTTCACTCGACTGGTCGAGGGTCCAACAAAAAATTCTAAAAATTTACAACAAACCTTAGACTAGTCGAGAAACTCTTGGACTGGTCAACCTAAAACTTGGACTAGTCGAATAAAGATTAGGACTGGTTGAGGTAATGACCTATAAACTTAAGAAATGACCTACAAAGTATATGCAATGAATATGACCTAACCTATGGTCAATCTAGGGCCATCCATACCTTGTTTGTAAGTTTGATTAATTGAAATATTGTTTGCTCTGCAAATTCACACACTTGAAATACTTGAAGCTTGTTTTCAATTCTTGAACTTGAGCTTGAGAAAAGACTTGAATTCTTGAGTCTTGAACTAGTATGTCTACTTAAGCTTGAAACCTTGAACTTCAATAATGCTTCTTCAACTTGAATATATTGAGAAGTTCGACGAAGACTTAGACAACTTTAAAATGCACGAAGTTGATCTAATCATCTCATAAAAACATGATACAGATTTTAAATGATTTGGCACAACAAAATTTGACAAATCTGGGTGCTAGATTTACAATATAGCATTTACAATCTCCCCCTTTGTCAAATTTGTGACAAAACCAAATAAAGAATCATGCACCAGTTACCAAAAAAATCATGCATAATAAAGAATCATGCACCAAATGTGTAACAAATACTCTCCCCCTGAATCCATTACTCCCCTGCAATCCAGGCGTGGTGATATGTAGAACCTGTATAAATCAAATGCATGTCCAATCTAAAAAAAAAATGCATCCATATCTACAACACACATCCCCAATCATCATAAAGCATTAAAATCAAGCCACATTCTCCCCCTTTTTATCACAATATGATGAGGGAAAGAAAAATAATCAGATGATATAATCAAAGAGATTGGAGAAGGATAAGAAATAAGAGTGTAAATCATAAACATGTTCCACAAAATATATTTAGGAAATATAAAGTCATGCTCACAAGCCCAAATATTATCCAAGTGTAAATAAAAGTTAAAAGTTAATACATGCCCAAAACAAACAGAGTCTAATCAGACCAGAAGGAGGAGCAGGAATAGAATGATCAACCTGATGTAATCCCTTGTTAATGCGCCTAAGGTATTTGTGCATATATTTGAATTGAGTCTCTTGGGGTACATGCAAACCTTCTACCTTTACCTCTAAGGTTCGCAATCGCTCATCAAAATCAGAAGGCTGAAAATTAGGATCAGCCTTAGAATTAGATTCTAATTCATTAAATAGATCATCCATGTTTATATCATTAGGAGGTAAAACATCTTCCTCTCCAACTTCTTTAGCAGCTCCTACATCATCCCTATCAACTTGGATGGGTACCAACCTTATATTCATCTTATTAATGTTAGAGTTGTTGAATGGTAAATGGGCAATAGGAGCTTCTCCAACAGGTATAACCACAAGACTATGAATAGCAAGTGTGGTCATCAGATATGCAAAGGGAATATCACTATGACCAGGATGGAGACGAAATTGAATAATGATATAGCAAATACAAGAATGAAGACATATTGGAACGCCAGAAACAACCGAGTGAAGTATGCGAGCCATGAAAGAAGTTAGCTCAGTTTTGTTACTAGACCTAGGATAGAAATGAAAATATGATGAAGAATCCTGTATCTGGGTAACATATTTTTGGAACTGAGCGCAATACCAGAGTTCCATTCAGCATTCATGTTGCATAACACTCTACTTAACGTACTTTTTTCAGATTCAGAAGGTCTCGTGACTAAAGTAGAGATAGGTATTCCTTCACCATTCACAGGAATATCCATCAATCCAGATATCAAGTGACGATCTACATCAACCGGACCTTCTCTAGTTGACACAGTAAAAGTTAAATTCTTAACAAAAAAGTCACTTATACAAGCAAACATGGCTTGCATAATGGACTAGTATGCAGGACCGCCCCAATTCAAAATGTTAGCCCATCATACAGCTTCAAGGAGGGGAACAATATTGAAATGACTCAAATGATTGGAGTTAACTGTCTGCTCAACAACTACATTGCGGAGACGAATATTCCACACATATTCAGGGTCCTCTTCGGGTGGTCAAAGAGTATGCACCGTAATTGGTGTGGAATGGGAAGAAGAGGGACCATGAGAGGATCTCTTCTTATATCTACTCTCCATTACACAACACACAAAATGAATACAAGAAAGGAATGGAGGGTTTCTCCCAAATCAGATTTTATGCTAGAAAACCAAAGAAACCACAAGAAAACTTGAAATAAACTACAAAATCAAGGAAATAGAAGTGCAAAGATCCTAAATCCAAGAGGAAGATAGAAAATATGCACTAACCAAGTAGCAATCGAAGGTGGGTTCGACCAGTCATGGAAGGGTTTGTTGGAGAAGATGAGATGAATGAAGAAAAAGTTACTTTTTGTACTTTTAAAACCCCCAAACCTAAGCTACTCGACTGGTCGAGTGTGTACTCGACTGGTCGAGCAACCTTAAAAATGTTCATTTTTTAGCAATTTTTTATTTTAAAATTTTAAATAAATAAACACACGCAATATAGTACAAGCAAACACAATTAACTCATATCACATTACACATACCAATATCTAATTTCAATTTAGCAAACCTATTTTTGTCCAGTGGTTTTGTGAAAATGTCTGCAAGTTGATTTTCTGTTTGAACATAATCCAATGAAATAATCTTATCTTCCACTAATTCACGAATATAACGATATCTAATGTCAATATGCTTAGTTCGTGAATGC
This sequence comes from Magnolia sinica, assembly GCF_029962835.1. Lineage (NCBI taxonomy): Eukaryota > Viridiplantae > Streptophyta > Magnoliopsida > Magnoliales > Magnoliaceae > Magnolia > Magnolia sinica. The sequence continues at coordinate 43,242,018 of NC_080577.1, read as the reverse complement.
TGGATTGGATTTTTAGAAATGTTGATTGCACTAGAATTATCGCAATACAAAACCATAGAATCTTGTGCAAATTCATAATCATTTAACATCCTCTTCATCCACACAAGCTGAGTGCATGCATTACCGGCTGCAATATACTCAGCCTCAGCTGTGGAAAGCGATACGGAACTCTGTTTCTTACTATGCCATAAAACAAGACAGTTTCTGACATAAAAACATCCACTGCTGGTAGACTTGCGGTCATCAATATTACCAGCCCAATCAGCATCTGTATAACCGGTTAATTGAACATTAGTATCATGGGGATACCAAAGACCAAGATTGGTCGTACTTGCGACATATCTCAAAATACACTTAACAGCAATCAGGTGGGATTCTTTAGGGTCAGATTGATATCTAGCACAGATTCCTATGCTAAATGCAATATCAGGTTGGCTCGCAGTTAAATATAATAAAGTACCTATCATATTGCGATACAACTTAGGATCTATACTTTTACCGGTTGAACCCTTAGAGAGCTTAAGTGTCGTATTCATAGGAGTATCAAAATTTTTACCACTCTCGAATCTAAACTTTTTCACCAATTTTAGAGCATACTTGGTTTAAGAAATAAAAATTCCATCTTCAAGCTGTTTCACTTGCAGACCTAAAATATAATTCAATTCTCCAACCATGCTCATTTCAAACTTGGATGTCATCAAATCTGCAAACTCAACAGACATGTTAAAACAAGTAGATCCATAGATAATTTCATCAACATATATTTGTACTATCAATATGTGATCATTGTGTTTCTTTACAAACAGTGTCTTATCAACACTTCCCATTACAAAGTTATGACTTAGTAGAAACTTAGTCAATTTCTTGTGCCATGCCCTGGGAGCTTTTTTAATCCATAGAGTGTCTTTTTCAGGAGATAAACATGATCAGTATGATTAGGGTCTTCAAAACCAGTAGGTTGTTCTATATATACTTCCTCATGTAGATCACCACTCAAGAAAGCACTCTTAACATCCATTTGATAGATTTTAAAATTTTTGTAACAAGCAATGGATATGAACAGTCTGATAGATTCAAGACGAGCTACTAGGGCAAAGGTTTCATCATAATCGATGCCTTCTATCTGAGTGTACCTTTGTACAACCAGTCTAGCCTTATTTTTTATAATATTACCTAGTTCATCAGACTTATTTTTAAAGATTCATTTAGTTTCAATAATATGTTTATCATTAGGTCTAGGAACTAAATACCATACATCATTCCTTACGAATTGATTAAGTTCATCTTGTATAGCCACTATCCAGTTTTCATCAGCAAGAGCTTCTTTTACGTTGGCCGGCTCAATATGGGATGTAAAGCACACATAATTACAAATATTTTCTAATTATCTACGAGTGTGCACACCAGTGAGAGGGTGCCCAAGCATTTAATTAGTTTGATGGTCTTTAATTGACCGCAGTTCAGTGTCATTTTGACTAGATGAAGAATCTGGTTTATCAAATAAAGAGACTTTATCATCTTTTGAACTTGAGACTGGTGTATTCAGGTGATCATCTATAACCACATTAATGGACTCCTGAATTACACCGGTCCTCTTGTTGAGATCACGAAATGCTCGACTATTTAGTGCATATCCTAGGAAAATACCCTCGTCACTTTTAGTGTTGAATTTTCTCAGATTTTCTCAGTCACGTAGAATATAGCATTTGCTGCCAAAAATACGTAAGTATTTGACTGTTGTCTTCTTATCGAACCACAGTTCATATGCTGTCTTATTATTTAACTTTTTAATATAAACACAGTTAATAATATAACAAGTCGTGTTCACTGCTTCAGCCCAAAGATTTTTAGAAAGTTTCATGTTGTTTAACATTACATTAGCCATTTCTTGAAGCACACGATTTTTTCTTTCAACAACCCCATTCTGTTGAGGTGTCTTAAGAGGAGAAAATTCTTACGATATACCATGATCACTACAGAACTTCTCAAAACTGTTATTGTCAAATTCAGAACCATGATCACTACGGATTTTAGAGACATGTGATTCCTTCTTAGTTTTGATACACTTGAGTACCCTTTTCACTTCATCGAGAGTTTCAGATTTCTCTCTCATAAAAACTACCCATGTATACCTGCTAAAATCATTTACTATTACCAGAATATATTTTTTACCACCTTGACTCTCTGTTCTAGTAGGTCCAACGAGATCCATGTGGAAGAGTTCAAGGGGTTTGGATGTGGCACTGGAGTTCACTTTCTTGTGAGCATTCCTAGTTTGTTTTCCAATCTGACATTCACCACAAATTTTATCCATTTTCTTTAACTTGGGTAGACCTCTTATAACTTCACCTTTGCTCAGTCTATAAAGATTACGATAGTGTACATGTCCTAGGCGTTTATACCATATTTCGATCTCATTGGTTTGGACCATATAACACGATATCTTAGACGAGCTTGAATATTGACTATATAACAGTTCTCAGATGTTTTGCGACCAGTTAATATCACAGAATTATTCTCATTAGAAATTTCATACCCTTGGTTGGTGAATTTGACGCTATGTTTATTATCACAAATTTGAGAAATGCTTATGAGATTATGCTTAAGGCCCTCTACAAACAAAACATTCTCAAATGGAGGAAGATTAAAGAGTTAAATCATACCTTGGCTAACAATTCTATAGTTGCTACCATCACCGAATGTGACTGAGCCATCAGTCATATCTTTAAGATTGGTGAACAAATCTTTATCACCTGTCATGTGTCTAGAACAACCACTGTCTAGGTACCACTTTGATTGACTCGAAGCCTTGAAAGCGGTGTGGGCAACCAGACAAGTAACCTTAGGGACCCATTTCATTACTGTTTTGGGTTTTGGAGCATAGTTGGTTTTTCTATGCTTGTAGTTGTTATATATTCTACCATTCAGTTAGATTTTAGAAGCTCCTTGAGTAAATCTACAATTTTCTCAGCTAAAGGGTTATGATTTTGATTTCTATAATTGATATGGTTATTTTTAGGTTTCATAGCCTGAAAAGTTTTAGGATTTTTGAAACTATTTTGATTCAAACTTTTCCCTTTTGAGTTAGAGGACTCCCCTTTAACAAACTTAGGTGGAGTGGACTTAGTTTTAGGAGGTGTATTCTTATCGTATCCTAGACCAGATCTATCGCCACATTTCATTGATCCTGTTAGCAGTCTTTCTAGTTTAGGATCACCCTGGGCATACCTCCAACTATCCTTCAAACTCAAGAGAGAAGAGAATTCTAGTTTTAGTTTTTCATTTTCTGATTTAAAGTTTTCAACTTGGGATGTTTTGAAATTTAAATCACACTTAGCTTTTTCAAAATAATCAGAAAAATGTGATTTTAAAAAAAAATTAAGTTATAAAAATATTCTTTTAACTTAGAAAACTTTTCTGTTTGAATTTTTAGTTTTACAGCTATCTTGCAACTTTCCCTGTATAGGGCATTTTAAGCATCTTATAAATCATCATCTTTTTAGGGTCACTCCTTAGATTATCATCATAAGTTAAATTACAACTGTCTGCCTTGACCTCATTAGTAGACTCGGGTTCAGAATCGTCTGACTCAGAAGAAGCTTCAGACAAGATGACTCATCCCATGTGGCCAACATACCTTTCTTCTTAGGTTTGTCCATTTTTGGACATTTGTTTGCTAGATGCCCGTATTCATGGCAGTTGAAACATTAGCTGTCGTTAATAGATTTCCAAGTTTTAGATCTAGTCCTTTTCTTTTCATAAAGTTTTTAAAAATCTACCCTCTTTTTGCTTTTGAAAATTTTATAAAACTTCTTGGCTAATAGTGATATATCATCTTTAGAATTTTCACAATCAGAATTACTAGTTTTATCATGAGAAATATTTTTAAAAAACTTAAGGGCTATGAACTTACCTTTAGGAGCCTTAAAATTTAACTCGTAGGCTTGTAAAGAACCAACAAGCTCTTCAACCCTTATATTATCCGTATCATGAAGTTCCTGAATGGCAGTGACCTTAGAATTGAACCTATCAGGCAATGAGCGCAATATCTTTGCACAGACTTTACTTTCTGGGATACTATCAGCAAGACCCTATATAGAGTTGACTATGTCATTTAACTTAGTATAGAAGTTCATGAAAGTTTCACTTTCTTCCATATGCATCTCCTCAAACTGAGTGGTGAGGATTTGTAGTTTAGATTTCTTGACAATAGTCATACCCTCATGTGTCATTTCTTAAATGTCCCAGGCTTGCCTTGCAGTATCACAAGATATAATTCTTTTGAATTCATCTAGTGATAGTGCGCAAGTGATTGCATTTAAAGCCTTTGCATTGACACTACTCTCATTTTTTTGAAGTGTGGTCCATGAAAAATAAGGTGTAACTTTAACAGATTTAGTTCTATCAGTGCTTAGAACTTCAGTTGTGGGTGGGCTCCATCTAGTCACTGTGGTTTGCCACACGCTCTCATCTATGGACCTTAAAAAGATCCTCATTCTATCTTTCCAATGGCATAATTGGAGTCATCAGAAGGCCTAGTAATTAAGAGGCTATCAAAATTTGACATCTTATAAACTCATCAGTTAGCTCAGGAAATGAATCCAAATAATAAAAGGAGATATTAGGCTTTGATACCACTTGAAAAGGGCGAGCTAAACGTCCTAAAGGGGGGGTGGTGACTAGGACTATGCCAAATTAAAAATAAATGCGGACTATGAAGATAGATAGCACAATCAAATAATAAAGAAGTACAAGTAAATAGCAACCTCAAATGCACTAGTCTTAAGAGGTTGATACATACTTAGTTCTAAGGACAACCTAACACCAAAAACCAAAGGCTTATGGCAGGACAACTGTGAGACCCTAATTGAGTGTGTGTGTGTGTGTGTATGCATTTTGTTCCTTTAGGTCCCGCAATCCTACCGATCGAGTCCCGGTGACCCGCGACTTGTAAATTTCATTTGCGATGCCCCTTGAGTTCGGTCATATAGACCCAATCTGTTTCGACTCGAGACCTATGCCATTGTGACCGCATCGACGTTGCGGTTCTAACGCCATGTCTCGTGCATTCATCCGAGTTCTAGATCATGAGATATGGGGTATGCACCATGATGGACCATTTAATATGATTGTGGGGCCCACCTAGGGTGGTGTGCACGTTCCCCAAGGTGGTCCACTCTATTGCACATTTTTCCATGAAGGCTACCTAGCTAGTCTAGCTACTTAACCTACCTACCCTATAGCCCTAGACCTTAGGGCCTAGCTTAACAATTATGGATTTCTTCCCTGTCAAACCATCATTACACTCTCTATCCCAAAAAGCCATCATGGCATTTTTCTTCCCTAGGCCTTACAACCCATTATTTCCTTATACTTCCATCATTTCTTCTCTACAACTCCCCTTTCTCTTCTTTCTCCTTCATTTTATTCCTCTCCTTCCCATTGCAAGAGGTTGGGATGTCCCACCATTTCCACCATTTTTTAGCCCCTTCTCTCCCTCATGTTCCCTCCATCTCACCCTTGAAACACCATCTTAACCATTGATCTTTGACCCTCAAAGCTTGAGGAGCATAGTGTTTGTAGAAGTTTGAAGATCCAAGAGGTGGGTGATGTATATGGAGCTTCTTCCTTCTTTTCTTTTTACATTTTTTTCTAGAACATTTGATAGTATGTAGGACCCACCAATCAATAGTGGAGGTTGTAAGTGCTATAGTTTCTATCCCTGTTTGTTGTCAAATTTGTGGTGCCAAAATCACTATTATACTCTGTTATATATAACTTGCATAAGTGAGGCTCTCTCAAGGATCAACATTCATAAACAAGCTAAGCTCACAACAAGCAAAGCTCACAAGTACAAAGATCAATCTTGAATGCAAGAACTGCTCACAAAACAAGAACTGCTCACAAAACAAGACTCAAGCTGAAAAAAAAGTACAAGGCAAGACTCAAGCTGAACTCAAGACTCAAGCTGAAACTCAAGCCACTTTCAAGATTGAGCTACATTAAGATTTCAACTACATCAAGACTTCAAGGCTCATACTTCAAGGTCACTTGTTCCTAATGTTTCAATGTCCATACTTCATGATTGAGGTTTGATTGACCATAGGTTGACCTTAGAAGTAGGTCATTTCGGATACATAAACCGAATGTTATTTTACATGTGATTGGCCTGTTCTTCGACTAGTCTTAGGCCTTCTTCGACTAGTCCTAGAGTTGCTTCGACTAGTCTAAGAAATTCCTCGATCAGACGTGAGTTTGTTACAAATTCCGGATGAAATCTGTTAGGCTTCGACTAGTCCAGGAATCTGTTCAACCAGTCGTAGGAATAGTGTCGACTGCATCTTCGACCTGTCGTAAATCTTCGACTCGAATTCCAGCGAAGTTTTTTAGGACCTACGACCAGTCGTAGGAGACCTTCGACCAGTCGTAGAACGGTCAAAGCATATCCCGCCAGATTTTTCAAATATCTGTTATTGCTTCGACTAGTCGAAGAGCTCCCTAGACCAGTCGAAGACCCGATCTGCTCACCTATAAATAGTGCACGAATCTCAGAAGAAATCATTGAATTACTTAATCCATTCAAGCCAATCTTCGTCGAACTTCTGAGAGATAATTCTGTGCTCCATCTAAGCTAAGTGTGCTTATTTAATATTCTCTTTCCTTAGCTTTATTTTAATTGATTTTATTTCTGCTATTCCAATCTGATTTGATAAGAGGAATTATTATTCCCTTTCTTTGGAATCAAAATCAATTAAGGCAAGCCCTATTTGGTTTAATTTAAAATCTATTAGAATTAGAACCATTGTAATCGAGTACTGGACATTGAACTTGGACATTCAATCATCTACTTTGATTTGGTTCTACCGGGCTGCTACAACGAAGGAGATAATTAGGTATTTTACATTTAATTGTAAATTCCTTTTTGTTTTGGTTTCTTTCAAGATTTGCCAGAAAAATCTTGTTGTATTGGTTATCTGAGGAGAGCCAGGAAAACTCAGAAGAGGGGTTTTTTAATTGTGTAAGCCCACAGACAAAGACACAATTGTAAAGGTTTTGGGTGAACCTGGGAAAACCTATTTTTAGTGAACGCTAATATCCCCTGTGTGAGGATATTAGGAGTGGAGTAGCATTTTGTGTGGCTGTTGTTTAACAGTTGGTGAACACACAGGCGAACCACTATAAACCCTTGTGTTGTGGTTGATTGATTTATTCTTCTAATCTTTATTTAGTTTTTGTGGGATGTATGTATGGTGGTGAATGTTGTAATCATTTAATTCAAGCATTGTGAGAATCTTGTAATAGTTTAGAATTTATTTTCTGCTATTCCTTTATCGCTTGATTTTCAATTTCATTTGAAAGTTGTTCCAGCAAGGTTGCCCTGCCATTTTTATGGTGTATGGCTGTCCCTAGAACAATACATCTTTGATTACAAGTTATTTCAATTCAGTTTGTATTTGTTATTGTATTCCTCTTCGATTTGAGATTTGATACAAAGACCTTTCTAGAAATAAGGTTGTCCTACCATAAACTCTGGTTTTTGGTGTAAGGTTGTCCTTAGAACAACATTTGTATCAACCTCTCAAGATCTGAATTTTGAGGTTATTTTACTTTCCTGCATTATGATTTACTTTGGCTATCATATTTATTTTAAATTCCGCTGTTATAAGTTTTCTAGAACATTTGGTAGTATGTAGGACCCACCAATCAATGGTGGAGGTCCTACATCACTCCATGATGAGAGGCCAAAGGCCTATTTCATGCATGCACGTTTCCATGGTGGGCCATTCTCCATGGACCCACCATGATGGATTTCTTTGATCTAAGATCTTATTTGGTCATCTAGACCATAGCATACATGTTAGGGATATCATTACAACTTTTTTGGATTGTAAGATCACATACATGCATGATCTATGAAGGATGTATGTGTGATTGTAATGATGGAGGATTCATAGTACTGGAATCCTCCCTTATGGCCGTTGATCTCTCTCTCCCTCTCTCTCTCTTTCTCTCTATTTATTTTCTCTATTTTTCTCTTGATGATTGGTGGCCCACTGATGTACCACAAATGTCCTAGACCCTCAGATTTTTAGGACGTCCAGGCCCACAAGGTTGGACGTCCCTATGCATGTTGCATGCATGGGTTGGATGACCCCAAATGCTTGATTTTCTTGGAGATCTTTAATTGGGAATGGGTCTGAAATTTTTATAGTCCATCTAAGTGGACCCCACTTGTATTATTTGGGCATTAATCCCCTTGGATATTTTTCTGTGGGCTGAAAATGGACAGCATATGTTGCTGTCCAAATTTCAGACCCATTGGATGTATGATTTTGGGCATTATTTTATGCCTATTTGCAAGGTTTTTCTCCCTGATTTCCTTTAGGGTTTTCTGAGGTGTGGACCCCACCTTAATGTAGGATGAAGCCCACACCACCTATCCCTGATTTGATACCCATGGACTAGGCCCAAAAGGGCTGGACTGTCCAGAATTTTCTGGACTGTCCAGCAGTCTTACATGCAGAAAATGGACCTATTACACCTTGATTTTTGGAAAGTGGGCCACTCTAGTGGACCCTACTTGCTGTCCATACACGGGAGCATCAAATTCACCCATTTCCCCTCTAATTTGGCAGGCCTAGATCCACCCTATTAGGTGCCAAAGTTGGGGACAACAACATTTTTACAACAACAGATTTTTTTAGATATACCTTGTTGTCCATAAATTGTATAAATTAATTGGCATGTCTATTGGCCTCAAATTTCTCCCCACTGTGTCCCACCTTGCTGGGACCCATCATACATGATTAGGGGTCATGTGGACCACCTAAATTTGGGGGAAACATGGATGACTAGCAGCCATGCTGGATGTCCCATGGTGGTTGACGTCCAGCATGAGCTGGCCGTCTCACCCTCCTTGAGGCCGCCATGATGTAGTGTTTCATCCATCCTTTCACCCATTTGGTGTGGCCCACTCAGACGTGGCCCACCCCTGGTGGGACGTCCATGGTGGGGCCCACCTGGGCTTGATTTTGGGTAGCCGTCCAGGCTCATGGACTGCCCACTGCATTGGGCTGCTGCTGGACTTTCAGTCCATCAGCAAGGCCCACTTGATTTATGTGTTGCTCATCCACCCTCCATCTGGTGGGGCCCCCTGTACACATTGCTGGCCACCCTGGGAATTATATTCACCTCATGTTTACTAGTTTCTCAGCTCCAGCAGGCCCATGAAGCAAGTGGGTTGAAATTTCAACAAGTACCCATAAATTTCTACATATAAATGATTGTTTTGAGGGTTGAGGGGCCCACCAAGCTGAGGATTGTTTTGTGTATACTCTATCCATATTAACCTCTAATTTTTTGGCTTAATTAGTGCCTTGTGAGGCCCATATATATATATATATATATATATTGATTTTGAGGGCCTTGGTAGGCTAGATTTTTAGGACATCTTGCAATCCTAAATGGGCTTGAATGTCCTAGTTAGGCCCAGTAGATTCATGGGCTGTTTCCACCATTGTATTGTGTTGGACTAGTGGGCTGAAATGTAAAGGTAGTTGGGCCCTTGGTTGCCGATTTAATTAACTAGTTTTTGTGCTAATGTGTAAGACCCATTTAGGCCCAACTTGGACATGATTTTTGCCTATATGTTTGGGCTTTTGGGCTGCCCACTAAGTCCAACATAATGCATGGGTTTTGGTGGTATTATCCTTGGGCCATAACCTCCTTTTTGGACCCATATTGTGGCATGTTTTTGGGCCATGTATTACCCCTTTGGACCCATGTAATGTATGTAGGCCTTGGGCCACTTTATTGGGGCCTAACATGTGATGTAAGTAGTATACATATAGCTGCCCATTTCTTGTTTATGATTGTGCTCGGCCTATGGGCCTTGTTTCTTGGTAGATTGTTATTGGGCCGCCTCCTTGGGCCAAATGGTGGTTGAATGTCCACATTTGTGTACCCTTCTGGGCTCATGTTAGGCCCACTTGCATCTATGGGTGGTTGAAAGCCCACCATAGACCTTTGTTGGGCCCATTCTTATCATTTAGGCCCATGTCATTATCTATCTTAGTCTTATGGGCTACCCCAGGCTATTAGGCCCCCACTAGGAGTTGTGTTCCTTATGGAAATTGTTTAAGTGTTTAGACTTAACCTAGTTAGGAGAGGGTACTTCCCTACAGCATGGCATACTTGGTTATCTTCATGACCCATTCCCATAATGCATCATTTGTGTGCTTGATGTCATTGGTCATGGTTTATGCCATTGGGCAGACCGTATGGGACTCCCCTATTGATGGAGTGACCCTCATGAGCGAACTGTATGCGCAGAGCTGATGCATGATTGATTGTTGTGAATCATGCATCCTACATTGCATGGCATGGATATTATTGCCCTTATATAATCAGTGTCGTAGCCTCCAAAGAGATTATGTGGACATCGAAAATGTTACCTGAGCATTTGGGGCACATAGGATGTCCTTGGGTGAATGCCCCTAAACTTCCACGGTACCGAGGAGACACTTCAATGTCGAGACCGAGTGAAAAATGCGAGCGCACGAGGGCCTTATACCGGTAGGTTGCGACTCCCACTGTTGCGAGGTCGGTTGAGATGGGGTTTGGCCTTACCCGCCTAAGTGAGGGGGCATAACTAGGCTGAGTTTGACCAGCTCATGAAATGGGTCCGCACTGTTGAGCCTCGCTAGTGATTGGCTATCCACAGGCGGGTAGTGAGGTCTCCTACGCTTGTTTTACGATGCAGTTCTTACAGAGCGACAGTCATCCTGCAGTGTACTTGACCCCGGTGGATTCCTCATGATAGAACTGTACTTAATATGTGGATTAGACATGAGGACTGACATTACTTCGCATTGCATTGCATCAGCTGTATAAGCCTTATATTGCATCGCCTTGGTATGGCACCCAGTGCTCATGTATAGCATTGCATAGCCTTAATATGACTTATTACATTCATATCTTAGCCTCGGTACGGTTAGAGATGTCGGTATTATTCATTGGCTCCTCCTGTATCCTTCTTATTCTTCTGAGCACCGTTGTCACACACTTACACCGCCCTCTAAGCTTTCTATAAGCTTAGGCACGATTGATGCGTGTAGGTGATTCTAGGTCGACACTGTAGCAGAGGAGCTACGGATTGGTTTGGCAAGTGTTATTGATCGGTTGCAGATCTTTTCTTCCTTTCTTTCTATATCATGTATTTCCTTTTTGAGCCATGTATCGGTAAGGTTTTAATTCTCAGTGGATTTTGCAGAATGTTCCTTGTTTATTTTTGAATTTTACTTGCTATGATCTTGGGTATGCTCTATTTGGTTTGGGATTGTGATATGGAAATCCTCCTTGTAGGATCCCAGGATCGGAATCCTGCCTCAGGATCCGAGAATGGGGTACTATGGAAGCTGTTGCGGCCGGAATCGGTTATCGGGTTCCTTGTGGGTCTGGTCATCGAGTTTGGGGTGTGACAACAACCTTAGTAGAACATTTGTAAGTATCAAAAACCCAAACTAATAAAGAGGTAAAGAAAATAAACTAAGTTATTACAACATTCACCACAAGTGCATAAAATAAATTACACCATTCACCACAAATGCTCAAAGTAAATTATAACGTTCACACACATAAGCAAATCCAAACATCCACCACAACTCTAGGAATTATAGTGGTTCATTTGTGTGTACACCAACCGTTTGAAAAATAGCCACACAACTACTCCACTCCCAATATCCACACCCACGAGATATTGGCTTTCAATATGAAAAAGTTTTTCCAAGGTTCACCTTAAAACCTTCACAATTGTGCCTTAAGAAGGGCTTACACAATAACAAAAACCCCACACTCTGAGATTTTTTGGATTACCTCAGACAAAACTAAAAATGAGATTTTCCTGGCACAACCTCACAAACCACAAAAGATATACAAAATGTAAATGGTACTAATCTAGAAATTCTCCTTATGAAGAAGCCAATCCGATATAGACGAAGATGTTCAATGTCCAGTCTCATAAATGAAAAGGTTTTAAATATAAAAGATTTTTAGATTAATTCAGCCTGGGCTAGCTTGATTTGATTTTGATCTCAAAGAGGGTAAAATCACAATTCCCTTCTTTAAAGAAATAGAGTTGAATGGAGATCACAAATCAAATACAAAAAGCTATTTAAGAGAATTTAAAATGAACGCAATATAGCTTAAGAAAAGTAGGAACTTATTTCTCAGAGTGATAGTTTTATATAGCCTAAAATGAATAAAAAACTCTGAGATTCGTCCTCTATTTATAGGTGAAAATACTGTTCTCTCAACTGGTCTAAGGGTCAGTTCGACTAGTCGAAGGACCAACCAAATTTCAAAATTTTTGGTGCGATAAGATAAGGTCGTTACTCGACTGGTTAAGTGGCTTGCTCGACTGGTCGAGTGGGACCAAAACACCTTGCTGGACTTTAAGTCAAGCCTGCATGACTGGTCGAGTAGTCTCCACGACTAGTCGAGGGTCTAACAGAAAATTTTAAAAATTCACAACTTGGACTGGTCGAGCCAAAACTTGGACTAGTCGAACAAAGACTAGGACTGGTCGAGGAAATGACCGATAAACTTATGAAATGACCCACAAAGCATATGCAATAAATATGACCTAACCTATGGTTAATCCAGGTTCATCTATACCTTTTTTGTGAGTTTGAACAATTGAAACATCGTTCACTCTGCAAATTCACACACTTGAAATACTTGAAGCTTATTTTCAATTCTTGAACTTGACCTTGAGAAAAGACTTGAATTCTTGAGTCTTGAACTAGTACTTCTACTTGAGCTTGAAACCTTGAATTTCAACAACGCTTCTTGAATTTCAACAATGCTTCTTCAACTTGAATATATAAAGAAGTTTAACGAAGACTTGGACAACTTTAAAATGCATGAAGTTGATCTAATCATCTCATAAAAATATGATATAGATTCTAAATGATTAGGCACATCAAAATTTGACAAACCTAGGTGCTAGATTTTTAATATAGCATTTACAACAATTCTTTTGATTTTCATGGGCTATCACAACAAAACCCACTTTGTGATTTTCATGGGCTCACTACAAAACAACCTGCTAAGATTTTCGGACTATCTCAGAAAAATCCAAATGAAATAAAAGTAAATATATGGTACTTATTTTCAAATGTCGATTCACAGATGTAACCGAAGCTTGATTGCAACAATCTTCTTTCTTGAAAAATTGATGTAGCAGTATATGTTTAACCTGAAAGAATAAAAAGGGATTTTAAGTATTTTCAATAAAATAAAACCCTAATGATGCAAATTTGAATCTCGAGTATGAAGAACTTTCTTAAATATGATTTAAAAACAAACTTGAGAAAGAGAATAGAAATGTAAAATAAAGATTAAAGTTACTGCAAAACTAGCTTGAAGAGGGCCTGAATTTTTCTCTAATTTTGAGAAGGTTATTTACCAATTTTCATGTTTGAAATGAATGAGAAAAGGCCTCTATTTATAGCCAAAGGATTTGGAAATTTGATCAGCTCGATTTTTAGTTCGGCTGACCGGATTTCAAATATTGTGATCCAACGGCTTCGGATTCTGCGAGATAAGAAAATTAAATTTTCAGCTGGCCCGAACCAAAATTCGGCTAACTGAATACAAGGTTCGACTGGCTCAATTTTCCTAGAATCTAAAAAATTGCATTGCTGGAAACTTGACTAAACAAAACTCGCATTGGCCGATGGTCAAGTTCGGCTAGCCAAACTGAGAATTGAGTTGGCCGAACTTGTCACAGAAAATTCAATAATTTCTGTAAACTTGCTCGAATTATGTTAGGTTAGCTAAATATAGTTAGGTTGGACAAACATGAAGTTCGGTTGGCCTAATTTTAGTGTATTTTACATTGTATAAATTATTATTACGGCCATAATTTAAGAACACCTAACCTAGGGTTATTCTAAGGTTTATACCACCTAATGGTTGAGATATACAGTGTTTTAGTCTTGAACCTTACAAAGTCTTTAACACTTGACATGTTGAGTCTATCTATACATGTTAAGCCAGTCCTTAATTGATCTTCATGAGTTGCCGAACAATACTAGAGCGTGCTTGTGATCCATCTGGAATTATGAAATTCGACAATACAAAGTGTGCTTTAAATATAAGCACTTACAAAAATCCATTTTATCATGTCCATCAGCTTCATTTGCAAAAAAAATATAATAAAATAAAAATAAAAATAAATTAACACTTTAGAGGGACCAGTACCTGCTTTTCTCATATTTTTTATGATATCTTCATGAGAATCTATAAAATGCCGATGTGATCATAGACAATGAACCTTATTTTGACTCATTAAAGCATGATTATGTTCTTCTACAAATGTCTTCACTTCCCATCTATCTTTTCCCTTCTTACAGACCACAATCTTTGCCTTGCAATTATATCTTGTCATACCTCTCAGTCTTCTCATATGATCTATTGCTTCTGTATACTTACTATCTCAATGCCCTTCTTTGGAACATGTGAAACTTTGCATTATTATTTCACCTGCTTTCATATTGTTTTGCGTAGAACCTTTTGTATGCTAAATCCACACCATCTTGTATAAATGTTATAAAAATTGTATGCGTCATCTACAGAAGTAAACATATTAGTAACTATCGGTTTAATTTCTTCAAGCGCTTCTGGAATGAATTTATATGGATTTGTGGTTATTCATTTTTCATGGTATATTCCATGTTCCTCTGAAATGTGATTACCAACTATTGCATCGATAGTGCTACATGAAGTAATAAGCAATCCATGTTGATTCTCTACACCTACATTTGGCCATGACTCCATTTCTGCACCCATGTTCAGAAGTAAACCCTAGTTATTATTCAAAGAAATGAAAAACATAAGGGCATAAATGAAGAAAAAGAAATATCAAAATAATTACAATAACAGGTACAACTTACTTTCAAGCCAAACAATGTACCATGCATTAGTAAGGATATATATTCCTAATGGTATGAAAATAATTAAGAACATAACCATGTTAAAGCAAACCATAAATACGAGAAATTTTTTTTTAAGTGCCTGAGCAATATCATTTAACATTATGACCAGAGGGAATGGAAGTCTCCAAAAATTCAAGGGAATTGGGGCTCCCAAAGCCCATGCAAGGATTTTCATTATATAAAATTTGGATGCATGTAGCATCTTTGTTTTTCTATAGTTATAAAATATGATTTACTTTTTCTTGTGGTTAGAATATTCCAATTTAATGGCACACATCTACAGATTACCTACCAATAAACTAATACGCACCACACATGTACAAATTAGCTACCAATAAACCAACAACGTGCCACACATGTACATATTTTTTTTACTCTACATTTTACCCTTTTTAAAAAGTTTTATTTTCTTTGAAAGATGAGTTTAAAATTTTATGATTTACTTTTTCCCGTGGCTAGAATCTTTCAATTTAATGGCACACATGTATAGATTACCTATCAATAAACCAATGCGCACCACATATGAACAGATTAGCTACCAATGAACCAATAACATGCTACACATGTACATATTTTTTACTCTATATTTTATCCCCTTTTTTTTGCAAGTTTAGTTTCTTTGAAAGACGAGTTTAAAATTTCTCACGAGTAATCATGAAAATCTCAAGTGTGGATAGGTAGAAGTTTCTAAATTTACAGAAGTGATGAAATGATTAGAAAGAAAAATTTAGCAAGTCAATTTCTTTAAATTTTAAAAAAAAAATCAAGAAATTTTCTAGAAAATTAAAATCAATAAAAATTTTGGAGAGAGAGATCCAAGAATGGAGAGCTTGCGTCGCTGCTTAGGATGGAGAGAGAGATTCAGGAACGGAGAGCTTGTGTTGTCCCTTAGAATCGAGAGAGATGCAAGAATGAAGAGTGGGGTTGTCGTTGCCACTTGAGAGAGAGAGAGAGAGAGAGAGAGAGAGAGAGAGAGAGAGAGGGGACTGAGATAGGCAGAGAGTAACAGGGAGATGAAGAAGCACGGCCAAAGGGCTAGAAATGAGGAAAAGTGATGCTCTTTTTTAGGTTATATATAGGTCATGTACATACACGGCCCAAAATAAGTTTATTTTTTATCATGGATTCTTTCACTTGATCAGACGGCTACTGACACTCCACGTCTCAACCTCATGGGAGCAGGCATATGGTGGACCTCATAGTATCATTTCCCATACACACACATATATGTAATATACATATATATAAGCATGCTTACCTGCTCACCTTTGCACACGTGTTATGAGCATCTAATCCAAATGGTTCATGTGATGCGGCATCCCATAAAACCCCAAGCGACCAATTTCCACCCTAATCTAAAATTTCGGTGGGCCATAACAAAGAGAGATGCAAATCAAGGAAGGAAATTGTTTTCTTTTTCATGGCCCACCAAAGTTTTGGATCAAAGTAAAAGTTGGGCCCTGGGGGTTTCATCGGGTACTGCATCACGTGGACCATTCATATTTTGGACTCACATCACATATGATGAGTTCTTAAAAAGTTCGCACAAGTTCCATGTAAATTGGTGCGCAACTGAGCATTTGGCTGTGTGTGTGTGTGTGTGTGTGTGTGTAAGTTAGCCCTGAGGGTTTCATGGGTGTTGCATCACGTGGACAGTTCAGATCTCGCAGTCATATTACAAGAGATGAGTTCTAAAAAAAAATAAAATCACGACTTCCCATGAGAACTAATACCCAGGTGTCATGTGTGTGCGTGTCTGTGTGTGGGAAATGGTATTCTAAGCTCGACCTCGTAGAACTTCCCAAGAGGTCGAGTTGTGTGGGCTCAATTGTGATGTATGTCAAACATCAACACCGTGCATTTGATGGATCTTATTTAGTTTATGGGATATCCCAAAAATCAGACGTATACGAAACTCAGGTGAGCCATACCATATAAAATTATGTGAAGACATGTCTAAAATATATAAAAGCACTTGGTGGGGTCCATCTAAGTTGTAGATGTGGCTGAAACTTTATCTGACCCCTCATCCAAGTGAGACACGCACAATGAATGACTGGATTTGTGATCCACTTCTCATTGGCCCCAATAAATGATTATGAATGTTTTAATGGGAGGGAAACCCCTCTTAACTGTTGTATGTGGTGTGGCTCAGCCAAGTCATGGATTGACTTGATTTTTAAGCCAGTGGCCCAACATGGAATGTTGTATCGGATTGATGGGGTAGATGTTAAACGCACATCATAGTGGGGCCCACACAGCTCCCCACCATGATATGCATCTAATATCTACCCCATCAGTCATATGCACCATTCCATGGTGGGCCACGGGCTTAAAAATCAAGTCAATCTATGACTTGGGTGGGCCACACCACATACAATAGTTGAGAGGGGTTACCCTCCCAGTAAAAATTCATAATCATTTATTGGGCCCACCAAGATGTGATTCGTAACTCCAGACCATCCATTGTGTGTGTCCCACTTGGATGAGGGGTCATACCAAGTTTCCACCGCATCCAAAACTTAGGTGGACCCACCAAATACTTTTATATATTTTAGGCATGCCTTCACATGGTTTTAGATGATATGGCCTACTTGAGTTCCATGTTCGACTAATTTTTGGGATTTCTCATAACCTAAAGGGGACCCATCAAATGCACGGTGTTAATGTTCAACACACATCATGGTAGGGCCCACACAACTTAGACCTCATGGGAAGTTCCCATGAGGTCGACCTCATAGTACCATTTATATATATATATTTGTGGTTGTTGATGTAGTTTTCTAGTTGTTCCTCCTAGACCATCGAGTACCTGCAAAATCAAATTAAAAAGGTGATCCTCCGATGCCAAAGTTAGAATAGTCACTCTAGGTCTAATAGAACTAGGGTTTTTGTGCATACCTTCTACTGTGTTTAGTAGTCATATTTATAGTCTCTTGATGCTCCGTATTTAATAATGAGTCTGTCATTCAGTCGCATATCACGCATGAGATCTTTCCCTCGGGTATGTATGGCGTTATCCTTTACGTTTATCTCGGTGAAGATCTCAGGGAGATAATCCTCTCCGTATACGAGGGAGTTATATCCCGGTGGTTGGCATCTGAGGAGGTCATAGTCAATAGTTGATGTCAATCTCTAAGTCGTATTAGCTAAGGTCTTGCAGACCGAGCTTAATTATCGATCGTGGTCGGGTTCATACCTAAAGTCGTTCGTTGGTCGTGATAACAAGACATCGAGGCTGAGATCATTGCTAGCAATCTGTGCTTGAGCTATTCATAGAGGTCGTTGTTCACAACCCCAAGTGTAGGGTCGCGATGTAGTAATAACTCGGCGAGACCGAGGTCGAATCCACAAGGACTAAACTTGTACGTATTCTGAAAATAATTAGAACTAGAACTAGAAAAAGATCTAAATTGAAATATGGAATAGTTGAGAGTAATTATAAATAAAGTATCAATAATAAAAAAGGAACTAGAGCGCTAAGGATCTACTAGTAGATATTAGGATATTACCTTACTTGATTCAAGAAACACAATTGGAATTGGAGTCCTATCCTATCCAATTGGAAGATGAAGCAATTAAACCAAATATGAACTTTTCATTGATCTAGTCCACACATGAAGAAGTATTGTGATGATCAGAAGGGATTCCATCATTCTACCATGCTCAGGAGACGATGGTGAACAAAAGGATTTACTGATCTCATAATCTCAAAATGGAAAAGAAGATATTCAAAGTTATCACAACATCTATTATAATTTGAGTCACAATAAATTATAGAAAACTGAAAATATTCCTTAAAATCAAACTTGAAATCAATGAGGTTCAAGAAAAACAAGAATCAAAGCAAAAAAATCATCCCAACACGCTACAAGCTTCACCTCTTAACCCTAGCCAAGAGGTTTAATTAACCATAGACATGATTGAAACTAAAACCCTTAAAGAAAACATTAAAAATAAATAAGGAAAGAAGAAAAAATCTTCGAAGGCTCCTTCACCCTTTGGCTCTGCTCCTTAAAACCTAATTCATGTTTAGAACTCCTCAAAGAACCCATATTTATATCCTTTATCCGATCGTCTTTGAAAACTGCCTCAAATTTATGCACTCCGCATAACGCCTTCGATGTCATCGAACAACCTTCGATGTCATCGAACGTAACTTGAATTCGGAAGTCGCACCTTGTCGCACTGCGTAATGCTTTTCATACTGTGTAACTCTTCATGTCATCGAATATACCTTTGATGTCATCGAACAGCCCTTCGATGTCATCGAAGGGAGTTTGAGTAACCGAGAATGTGTCCAGAGTGTTCCAGCTAGTTGTTATAAAAATCAGCAAGATGTCATCGAACTGCCTTCAATGTCATTGAGCAGGTTTTCGAGCAATCGAACAAGGTTTCGATGTCATCGAGAACTACATCCAATTTGTTCAGCAACTAACTTGATTTTCATGTAATTCTTCAATGTCATCGAATACTAGCTTTTATGTCATTGACCGGCGATCGATGACATAGGCAGTAAAGTTCAGATTCTGTGAATTTCTGCGCTTTGCACTTTTAACTTCCTTCCTTCTCCACTTGGTTTCCTTGATTCTTAGGGTCTTGAAATCTTCATCCATCCCTTGCCTTGGTGATTGTTGAGAATCAAATCCATACTTTTAACATTCTTTTCAATCCAATCTCTCAGATTCACTTTGGAATACAAACATGTATAAAATATACCCATTAAGCATTATCATGTACATAAAACCAAGATATAAACAGGGGAAAATATGCAATATTTGACACTCAACAGTCATGCTCGGCAATCAGGTTGAGCTCATCTCCTTTTCTCTGCTTCGCGTTCTCTCTTAGTCGGGTTACTTGATCAGTCTGATTTTACTCATAATAGTAGCCCCCTACTTCCAAGCACCTTTCAGAAACTCGAGAAGTAAATAGATATGGACTAATGCTTGAGTGCGAGGGCGAGGACTCACACGTGGGAGGTCGGTAGATTGGGAGCACTTGTCATTATGGTAGAAGAGGGAAATGCAGCAAGTGTGGGAATTGAGGAGGATCCACTAATGATTGTGACGAGTTGCACAAGGAGACGTGTGTTGAAACGACGCCTCTTCGTCTTTCGGTGTATGAGGCGAGGACGCGTGGTCCTTCCTTGGTAATCAGGTTGATCAGCGAACCAACAGTAGACACGTGGAGGGAGGCGTGAGTTGTGGCGTCTCTTCGGGTCACAGCATTGAATGAGGGCAATTAATGCCACAACTGTGGTGGTTATAAATAAGGGGGATGTCCCCAAATCCATTTCATTTGCTTTTTCTGCTTCTGCTGCTCTTCCGTAAGTTGGAAATCCTTTCTCCGGTGAACTTCTTTATTCCTCAATCTACTCCAGCCTCTTTCTCTTTTATTTAATTTTCTCTTCTACATTACTTTCATTTTTCAGCTGGAATGTTGGATATCTCTAATCGAGTGTCAATGTCTGGGGCATTCCACGAGTAATCCATCCTGGAAAGTGTGGATTCCTAGCTGGGCACCCACTCCAGGCCACCAACTCCAGTGCTATTAGGCAAAGAAGAAGTATGGATGTCTGCCCTAGTAGTAAGGGCAGTAGCTCAGCGTGTTGCGGAGCAGCCTTTGGACGTTGGCCCTTTTTGGGTCGAGGTTACTAAACACTGACCTAGTTCGGATGAGGGCAGAGTACTCCAAGCTTCCGAACTCGGTGAAGTCCTAGGCCACTCTCGCATGGGTGAGGTGGCTATATATCTACTCGCTCTTCAGTGCGACATCCGACTTCCCTTTCACTCCATTGTACGGGAGGTTACTTACCGCCTAAGGTTGGCCCCAAGTTAGATTATCCCGAATGCTTGATGGGCCTTGCTCGGGACCTATATCTTGTGGCACAAACTTGGGTTCACCGAGTTGTCTGTACATAAGTTTTTGTATCTGTATAGGGTGAAGATCAGCCCTAGCCACCAGGGTTGGTATTATTTTTTCACATGGGCAAACAAGGGTCAGACCGTCATCAGCGACAACCTGTCTTCCAACAAGGGCTAGAAGGACAAATGGTTCTTCGCACTGGGTGAGTGGGAAGTCATGACGGCTGAGGTGGCCAGGCTGCACTCTCATGTCTCCACCAATTTTGCTAACTCAGGTTGGAAGTAGCCGATCTGTAGACTTGTTATTTTTATTTGCTTTGTGGCCTTGTTTGCTAACCATAGTTGTATTTTTTATAGTTTTTTGTCCAAGATAGCCTCAATTCTTGGTCCATCTCTAATTTGCTCTATAATGGTCAAATGAAAAAAAATGGGATAGGATTTGGCTACTATCGCTGCAACTGCTCCCGCATCAGCCGAGCCCAAGCAGTATGACCTTATCGCTGGTCTCACTGTGATGTTTAAATGAAATCCACTCCGGCCACCGGGTGAGTCACCCTATTTTAACTGTCAAACCTAAAAACCAATATATTATGTAATTCAGGTGGGCCATTAAAGTAGTCCTCACCGTGATTCTCAAAGCGCGGCCGTGATAGAGGATAACGTTGTGCGTATTTACCTAACCGAAAATATCTCCATCCATGCATAGTTGAAATACTCTGATTGTGGCCAACCGTGACATATGTATTATATATCTAGTTTGTCAATCCATTTTGCCTGTTCATTTTAGGGCATGGAGCCAAAAATAAGCCAGCTCCAAACCTTAGGTGGACCACACCACAGGATACCGTGGTGATTGAACACCCACCATTAAAAACTTCTTGGGCCCACAATAATGTTTAAGCATGGGCCCAAAAATCAAGCCCATCAGTAGTACAGATGGGCCATACAAAGAGGAAATTGTTTGGAGGGTAAATGTTGCTCGATACACTGTTTTCAATCTTGGGGTCCGCACGAGTCACTGTTGGGGCTGGTTTTTCAGCCGTAGGCCTAACATTAAGTCACTTACCTGTTTGTTGAAGTAGATTTTTGAAATAAATGATGGTATGTCCCACCCAATCTGAACCGCATTTTTACGTGGAAGCGATAGATGGGACGTTGATTGTGCGGTGAGGCACTCACCATCCTTTACATGGTGGTGAAGATTATACCGGACCCACCATTGAAACCTTTCTAGAGCCCACAGTGATGCTTATTTGTCATCCAACCTATTAAAAAAAGTCAGAAAAAGTTTTCAATAATAGGTGTTCAATTTTCATTGCTTCCTGCTGTTTGGTGCACTTGAGCCATGGATATATTTTGATTCTGGACTGCGTGGATAAAACATATACATTATGTTTCCTCGTAGAGTTTTCACATCATGGAAAAAGGGAGGTGCGCACCTCACTACACAATCGGAAAACCATGACTACCATGTGTTCCTTTTAGAATACATCATGACGGGCCCACTTGAATCAGGGATAGGGCTGATCTTTGGGTCCCAGCTCTAACCTGGGATGTTGCATCTGATTTACGGAGTGGATTTCACATTAACATCATGGTGGGGCTACCTACCCGCAGATAAGCCGGACCATAAATTTCTTATTATGGTGTGTGTGTATATATGTGTGTGTCGTGATATATATATATGTGTGTGTGTGTGCGCGCGCGCTTATCTATGCATGAGCGCACCTTTGCACATGTGTCATGGGTGTCTAATATGAATGGTCTATGTGACGCGGCAACCCATAAAACCCCACGGGATCAATTTTCACACTGATATAAAACTCTAGTGGGCCATCACAAAGAGAGATGCAAATCAAGGGAGGAAACTGTTTTCTATTTTCATGGCCCAACAAATTTTGGATCAAAGTATAAGTTGGACCTTAGAATTTTGATGGGGTGTTGAATCACGTGTATCCATTCAGATTTGGGACTCACATCAGGTACGATGAGTTCTTAAAATTTCTGAATTGGTGTGCAACTGAGTATTCGGATATATATATATATATATATATATATATATATATATATATATATATATCTATATATATATATATGCGCGCTCGAGCTCATGATGAGTTCCCATGAGGTCAAGCTGTGTGGGCCCCACCGTGATGCATGTCGACCATCAACACCGCGCATTTGATGGGTCCCCTTTAAACTATGGGATATCCCAAAAATCAGCCGTATACGAAACTCAGGTCGGCCATACCATCTAAAATCATGTGAAGACATACCAAAAACATATAAAAGCACTTGGTGGGGCCCACCTAAAATTTTTATGCGTCTGAAACTTGGTCTGAACCCTCATCCAAGTGGGACACACATAATGGATGGGTTGGATTTGCAAACCACATCTCGGTGGGCCCAAAAAATGATTACGAATGTTTTAATGGTGCACGGCCCCTCTCAACTTCTATATGTGGTGTGGCCCACACAAATCACGGATTGACTTGATTTTTGAGACCTAGACCCACAATGGAATGGTGCATCTGACTGATGGGGTAGATGTTTCGAAACGCATCACGGTGGGGCCCACACAGCTCGACCTCATGGGACCTTCCCATCAGCTCGAGCGCATAGTACCTTTTCCCTATATATATATATATATAGGGAAAAGGTTCTATGCCGTTGAGCTCATGGGAACTTCCCATGAGATCAAGCTTGTGGGCCCCACCGTGATGCGTGTTGAACATCAACACCCTTAGTCAGATGCACCATTTCATGGTGGGCCTCGGGCCACACCACATACAAAAGTTGAGAGGGGTTACCCTTCCTTTAAAACATTCATAATCATTAGTTTGGCCCACCAAAATGTGTTTTACAAATCCAGCCCATCCATTATGTGTGTCTCACTTGGATGAGGGGTCGGACCAAGTTTCAGATGCATCCAAATTTCAGGTGGGCCCCACCAAGTGCTTTTATATGTTTTAGGCATGTCTTCACATGATTTTAGATGGTATAGTCCACCTGAGTTCCGTATACGGCTGATTTTTGGGATATCCCATCATTTAAAGGGGACCCATCAAATGCACGGTATCGATGGTCAACACGCATCAAGTGGGACCCACATAGCTTGACCTCATGGGGAGTACCCATGAGCTCGGCCGCATAGAACCTTTTCCCATATATACAAGTGCAGGAATTGAGGAGGATCCACTAATGATTGTGACGAGTTGCACAAGGAGACGTGTGTTGAAACGACGCCTCTTCATCTTTCGGTGTATGAGGAAAGGACATGTGGTCCTTCCTTGGTAATCAGGTTGATCAGCAAACCAACAGTACCCACGTGGAGGGAGGCGTGAGTTGTGGCGTCTCTTCGGGTCGCGACATTGAATGAGGGCAATCAATGCCACAATTGTGGTGGTTATAAATAGGGGGGATGTCCCCAAATCCATTTCATTTGCTTTTTCTACCTCTGCTGCTCTTCCGTAAGTCAGAAATCCTTTCTTCGGTGAACTTCTTTCTTCCTCAATCTCCTCTACTCCGGCCTCTTTCTCTTTTATTCAATTTTCCCTTCTACATTACTTTCATTTTTCAACTGGAATGTTGGATATCTCTAACCGAGTGTCAGTGTCTGGGGCATTCCACGAGTAATCCATCTTGGAAAGTGTGGATTCCCAGCTGGGCACCCACTCCGGGCCACCATCTCCAGTGCCGTTAGGCAAAGAAGAAGTATGGATGTCTGCCCCAGTAGTAAGGGCAATAGCTCAGCCTGTTGCGGAGCAGCCTTTGGACGTTGGCCCTTTTTGGGTCGAGGTTGCTAAACACTGACCTGGTTCGGATCAGGGCAGAGTACTCCAAGCTTCCGAACTCGGTGAAGTCCTAGGCCACTCTCGCGTAGGCGAGGTGGCTATATATCTAGTCGCTCTTCAGTACGGTATCCGACTTCCCTTTCACTCCATTGTACGAGAGGTTACTTACCGCCTGAGGTTGGCCCCAGGTTAGATCATCCCGAATGCCTGAAGGGCCTTTCTCGGGACCTATATCTTGTGGCACCAACTTGGGTTCATCGAGTTGTCTGTACATAAGTTTTTGTATCTGTATAGAGCAAAGGCCAGCCCTAGCCACCAGGGTCGGTATTATTTTTTCACATGGGCAAACAAGGGTCAGACCCTCATCAGCGACAACCTATCTTCCAACAAGGGCTAGAAGGACAAATGGTTCTTCGCGTTGGGCGAGTGGGAAGCCACAACGGCTGAGGTGGCCAGGTTGCAATCTCGGGTCTCCACCAATTTTGCTAACTCAAGTTGGAAGTAGCCAATCTGTAGGCTTGTTATTTTGCTTTGCTTTGTGGCCTTGTTTGCTAACGGTAGTCATATTTTTTACAGTTCTTCCTCGAAGATAGCCTCAATTCTCCGACCATCTCTAATTTGCTCTACAATGGCCAAATGAAAAAAGTGGGATTTGGCTACTATCGCTGCAACTGCCCCTGCGTCAGCCGAGCCCCGAGCAGTATGACCATATCTCTGGTCTCACCATGATGTTTAAATGAAATCCACTCCGACGACCGGGTGAGTCACCCTATTTTAACTGTCAAGCCTAAAAGCCTATCTATGATGTAATTCAGGTGGGCCATTAAAGTAGTCCTCACCTTGATTCTCAAAGCGCGGCTGTGATAGAGGTTAACGTTGTGCGTATTTACCTAACCGAAAATATCTCCATCCATGCATAGCTGAAATACTCTGATTGTGGCCAACCGTGACATATGTATTATATATCTAGTTTGTCAATTCATTTTGCCTATTCATTTTAGGGCGTGGAGCCAAAAATAAGCCAGCTCCAAACCTTAGGTGGACCACACCACAGGATACGGTGGTGATTGAACACCCACCATTAAAAACTTCTTGGGCGCGCCATAATGTTTACGCATGGGGCCCAAAAATCAAGCCCATCAGTAGTACAGATGGGCCATACAAAGAGGAAATTGTTTGGAGGGTAAATGTTGCTCGATACACTGTTTTCAATCTTGGGGTCCGCACGAGTCACTGTTGGGGCTGGTTTTTCAGCCGTAGGCCTAACATTAAGTCACTTGCCTGTTTGTTGAAGTAGATTTTTGAAATAAATGATGGTATGTCCCACCCAATCTGAACCGCAGTTTTTACGTGGAAGCGATAGATGGGACGTTGATTGTGCGGCGAAGCACTCACCATCCTTTACATGGTGGTGAAGATTATACCGGACCCACCTTGATATATGTGTTTTATCCACGTCGTAAACCATTTTTTTCAATTCATTTTAGGCTATGACTCCAAAATTGAAACATATCCAAAGCTCAAGTGGACCGCACCACCTAAAAAGTAGGATAATGACATCCACCATTGAAACCTTTCTAGAGCCCACAATGATGCTTATTTGTCATCCAACCTGTTTTTTAAAAAAAAGTCAGAAAAAGTTTTCAATAGTAGGTGTTCAAATTTCGTAGCTTCTTGCTGTGTGGTGCACTTGAGCCATGGATATATTTTGATTCTGGACTACGTGGATAAAACATATACATTATGGTTTCCTCGTAGAGTTTTCACATGATGGAAAAAAGGGAGGTTCGCACCTAACTACACAATCGGAAAACCATTGACTACCATGTGCTCCTTTTAGAATACATCATGATGGGCCCACGTGAATCAGGGATAGGGCTGATCTTTGGGTCCCAGCTCTAACCTGGGATGTTGCATCTGATTTAGAGTGGATTTCACATTAACATCATGGTGGGGCCTACCTACCCGCCAATAAGCCAGACCATAAATTGCTTATTATGGTGTGTGT
Source organism: Magnolia sinica (assembly GCF_029962835.1). Lineage (NCBI taxonomy): Eukaryota > Viridiplantae > Streptophyta > Magnoliopsida > Magnoliales > Magnoliaceae > Magnolia > Magnolia sinica. The sequence goes on along the minus strand of NC_080577.1, from coordinate 43,215,350 downwards.
GTATACGTGTGTGTGTGTGTAGGATGTATATATATATGTGTGTGTGTGTACACGCGTGCTCACCTATGCATGTGCGCACCTTTGCACATGTGTCATGGGTGTCTAATATGAATGGTCCATGTGACGCAGCATCCCATGAAACCCCACAGGATCAATTTTCACACTTAGCTAAAACCCTAATGGGCCATCGCAAACAGAGATGCAAATCAAGGGCGGAAACTGTTTTCTATTTTCATGGCCCAACAAGTTTTGGATCAAAGTATAAGTTGGGCCTTAGAATTTTGATGGGGTGTTGAATCACATGTATTGTTCATATTTGGGACTCACATTAGGTACGATGAGTTCTAAAACATTCTGCACGAGTTTCGTGCGAACTGGTGTGCAATTGAGCATTTGGCTATGGTTATATATATATATATATATATAGGGAAAAGGTTCTATGCCATTGAGCTCACGGGAGCTTCCCATGAGATCAAGCTTGTGGGCGCCATCGTGATGCGTGTTGAACATCAACACCATCAGTTAGATGCGCCATTTCATGGTGGGCCTCAGGCCACACCACATACAAAAGTTGAGAGGGGTTACCCGTCCATTAAAACATTCATAATCATTAGTTGGGCCCACCGAAATGTGTTTCACAAATCCAGCCCATCCATTATGTGTGTCCCACTTGGATGAGGGGTCGGACCAAGTTTCAGATGCATCCAAATTTCAGGTGGGCCCCACCAAGTGTTTTTATATGTTTCAGGCATGTCTTCACAAGATTTTAGATGGTATAGCCCACCTGAGTTATGTATACAGCTGCTCTTTGGGATATCTCATCATTTAAAGGGGACCCATCAAATGCACAGTATCGATGGTCAACACGATCATGGTGGGGCCCACATATCTCAATCTCATGGGGAGTTCCCATGACCTCAACCGCATAGAACCTTTTTCCATATATATATATATATATATATATATATATATATATATATATATATATATATATATATATATATATAGCCTACACAAGTCACGAATTGACTTGATTTTTAAGCCCTAGGCCCACCATGGAATGGTGCATATGACTGATGGGGTAGATGTTCGACATACATCATGGTCGCGCGCACATAGCTCAACTTCATGAGGAGTTCCCATGAGCTCGACCATATAGAACTCTCTCTCTCTCTCTCTCTCTCTCTCTCTCTCTCTCTCTCTCTCTCTCTATATATATATATATATATATATATATATATGAGGTCAACCTATGTGGGCCCCATTGTGATGTGTATCCAACATCAACAGCGTGCATTTTATGAGTCCCCTTTAGGTTATGGGATATTCCAAAAATCATCCATATGGGGAACTCAGGTGAGCCATACCATCTAAAACCATGTGAAGACATGCCTAAAACATATAAAATCACTTGGCGGGGCCCACATGAGTTTTGGATGCATCTGAAACTTAGTCTGACCCCTTATCCAAGTGGGACACACACAATGGATGGGTTGGATTTGTGAACCACATCTCGATGATCCTAATAAATGATTATGAATGTTTTAATGGAAGTTAACCCCTCATAACTGTTGTATGTGGTGTGGCCCACCCAAGTTATGGATTGACTTGATTCTTAAGCCCATGGCCCACGATAGAATGGTGCATCTGACTGATGGGGTAGATGTTCGACACACATTACGATGGGCCACACAGCTCAACCTCATGGGAAGTTCCCATGAGTTCGACCCCATACTATCATTTCCCACACACACACACACACACACACACATATATATATAGGGAAAAGGTTCCATGCGGTCGAGCTCATGGGAACTTCCCATGAGGTCGAGTTGTGTGGGCCCCACCGTGATGCATGTTGAACATCCATATATATATATATATATTTATGGAAAAGGTTTCATGCAGTCGAGCTCATGGAAACTTCCCATGAGGTCGAGTTGTGTGGGCCCCATCATAATGCATGTCGAACATCAACACCGTAGGTCAGATGCACCATTCCATGGTGGGCCTAGGGCTTAAAAATCAAGTTAATCTGTTAATTGTGTGGGCCACACCACATACAACAGTTAAGAAGGGTGACCCTCCATTAAAACATTCATAATCATTTGTTGGGCCCACCAGGATGTGGTTCACAAATCCAGCCCATCCATTATATTTGTCCCACTTGGATGAGGGGTCAGACCAAGTTTCAGATGCATCCAAATTTCAGGTGGGCCCCGCCAAGTGCCTCTATATGTTTTAGGCATGTCTTCACATGATTTTAAATGGTATGACCCACCTGAGTTCCATATACGGCTGATTTTTAGAATATCCTACAATTTAACGGGGACCATCAAATGCACGGCATTGATATTCGACGCGCATCATGGTGGGCCCACACAGCCCCACCCCCACACACACACACACACACATAAAGCAAAGAGAATGGGCCGCAGGTAAACATCTCCACCAAAGCTGCTGCAAGGGCAGCCCCTGCCACTATTGGTCCAGCATATGGGCCACCCTGTGGACCCCCACCTTAATGTGTATGTTCTGTATCTACACGATACATCTGGTTTTCTCGATTAATCCAAGGGCTGGGCCCAAAAACTGAAACAAATCCAAATCTTATGTGCACCACACCACTAGAAAATTTATAGAATTTGACTCTATCATTGAAAATTTGCCAAGCACAAGGTAATATTTATCTGCCATCCTACTTGTGGTTAAGGTCACATCAAACCTGGATAAAAGGGAATACACAAATATCAGTTTGGTTTCAAAATTTACTGGGCCACATTATGGGCCCAACGTGATGTGCTGGTCTTATCCATGCCATTGGATCGCCATGATACAGGTGTTTTGTACACACTGTTAATTCATTTTTGCCAGCCCAAACAGCCGTTATGTTGCGTTGGATTGATTTTAGGCCCATTATGATATGTGTTGTATATTGAGATTATCCCTTAATTTTGATTGCTCATTTGGCCCACTTTGATATATGTATTTGTGAACGCTAGAGGGTGGATTTTCTGAGTGTACGAGAGATCTACTCTCTTCTTTCCACTTAGTGCCTCGCTCGAGGGCTTTTGTATGGGGGTAAAAGTGTTATATTTGACTATAGTCGCCATTAACCAATTATTACGGTTCTACAGTCGGTTCAAGCCCATGGAAATAGTTAAAGTTGAGAACCTGGAAATCCTTAACCCTAATATAACTCATAAGTTTGTGTTCCAAATATTTGAAGGGACCGTTGTTACAAAGAGGGAATGTGTTAGGCACCCACTCTGCCCGTACGGATGTACGGTCTTTACTTCACAATATATGACTAATTTATAAAGAATCAGTAGGAAATGTAATGCGATACAATAGTAGTGGTGTTTGATTGATCTGAATTTCTGATGAGAAAGTTTCAACTATATCAAGAAGCCGCAAAGCATATGTTCGAAACAATCAAGTGCAATGTGTATGAATGAGATGCTTATGATGCTATATGGATGTTTATGATAAAACGACAGCCAACCAGCTAAGGTTTCTGGTGGACCTGCTGTGATTATATCGGTAGGTCTCAGAGCATATGTTTGCTAGTTAGATATGATGGAAAAAGATGAAATGCAATCTATATACCTAAACGACAGTTAATGGGGTAAGGTTTTTTATAGGCAAGATCCGATTATATCGGCAAGCCACAAAGTATATGCCCGCTGGTCAAATGCATGAACGTTGAAAATGCACTATGATACTGATGTATATGAGGAGTAGGAGGGTTGAAAAGGAAATGAATGTTGCACGATGCCAATGTCCTAATCCGATAAAACTGATAGAGGCTTAGATGGTAGGATGAACGGTAGTGTCGCAAAGCTAGATTGAGTAGTTCAAATTTGAACTTGGGCGGTTCAGGAGGCATGGACTCTAGCTAGGCTAGACTAGACCAAGGTCGGGCTCTCTCTCTCTCTCTCTCTCTCTCTCTGGTCATTCCTGGTGATCCTAAGAACAAAATGTGGTTGAATGACTGGGATTGGAGATTGTCACATAACATCATCTTATGGGTTGGATGGGGTGGTAAAAGTGTAATTTTGGGTAAGGAGATGTGCATTGAATTAAATGTACTTCAACCGCACAGTTAAGGTTCGAAAAAGAAGAAACTCACATGCTTGAGGGATACTGCCCGAAAGAGGGGGAGTGACACGTGGCCGATAGCAACTTGGCTACTATCAGTCCTCACTTGGATTCCCTGCTTTGGCAGACAATATCATCTAAGAGTGTGGAGACTCTGCTGTGAGGGTTGTTGTTTTGAGGTTTCGACCACTTATCCGATCAAGCTTGGTTTTTTAACTTGGGTTCGAGTTTGGTTTTGGATTCCACTAGGTGAGTTGACTGGGTTGTGAGGTTGGGTAGGCTGACCGGGTGAGTTGATTAAGTAAGTGGACTAAGTAAGTTGACTCGCTGAGTTGACTCAAGGCTCTAAGGTTTTGGGTTCCTAGAGTTTTAGGTTAGGCTAACTGGGTGGACTGGGTTGAATGCGTTGGATGGGCTGAGTTTGGGGTTAGGATTGGGGTTTATAGGGTTTAGGCTTCTAGGGTTAGGGTTTAGGATTAGGTTCGGTTGTCCTTCCATCCGTTAAAAGTCTATCAACTTATCAGCATGGGGTGAGATGTTTACAGATGCCCCCCTTTAACAGAGGTTGTATGCAACCCTGCCAAAGTGAGTGGACACCCCCGCCTTTACCAAACAGTCATGAATTGCGATCTCGATACGTTGCCTTTGTGTCTGTGTTAACTGGTTGCTTGGAAATAGATAACTTGCACATATCACGAGGATTTGAGGAAAATGTTGTAATTGTCCTTGCGTGGGCCGCCACTAGTGACTTTTCACTCCTAATCGGTACTAACATCGAAAAGGTACAGTAGAGCTATGCGCTTTATACGGCCTTACAAGGATACTGATCCGATAATGGATTGTCCGTTACTTCCCAGATCACCCCAGGAGTACTTGTTTTGTTTGATCACTAAAGTGGTTACCTGCCCTATGCTTTCAATGGCCTTACGGGGAACTCACTATGCCGACTTGGACTCGATCAAATTCCGTAAGAATCCACGTCTATGTATGTATGGGTGTCCTCTTTCCATGCAATCTTCTGGTCTTGACATTTAGATTACAATTTGTCTTTTTTGCTATTTGGATGAATTCTTTTTAGTAGTCTTGGCCTATCATCTTTTCAAAGCATTAGCATTTGATACAATGGAGCCAACATTAGAGTTCAGTCCTAATTGTATTTTAATGTGCATTTGGATCCGATGATATTCAGGGAAACCGCGAGATATCGATCCTTATTTGATTTTGTCCTGACTCCCACTTAAAGATATGAAAGATCTCTTGGTGCCTTAAAAGTTTGACGTATTATTATGCAAATCTTTTATGATTTTGAAAATTGCCCCACTTAAGGGAGTGATACTCCATGGGGATTTTTATTGTAAGATGATTTTGAAATGTGTCCAGCTACCGTTCGTTTCCACTGGGGATGCTTATGGGACTTCAATCATGTCTATGGTTGGTTAATCACTTAGCTAGCGCTATGTGAGACCTATGTCCTAGCCCATACCGTTTCGTATGCCACCGCTGTCCTTCTGGTCAAATTCTGGCGACTCATGATCTCTTATCGATGTTTGCGCGTGACCTTGAGCCGAGTCCTACATATCAAAGTTGGCTCGACCCGAGACTTATACCAGTGCGACCCCGCCATTGCCGCAGTTCCGACGCTGTGTATTACGCGCCGAGGCGATACCCAGGCCAGGAGATGTGGGCCCGCGTTCAGTTAGAGGAAAACGCTGCGCATTGCGAATTTTGAGGAAATCTCTAAGACCCGTCACATCAAATCAAGTCAAGTACACCACCATACCTTAATGCCACCTCACCTTATCCCAAGTACAAATGCCCACTCTCTCTTTTACACAAGTCAACTCTCTCTCTCCCCCTACCCATCCCTCTTTTTCTAAATTTCAAACAAAACCTTACCTCTCCATCCCCTTCCTTACAACACCCATCCCATATCAATCCATCATTCATTCTCTAAGCAATTCTCAAATCCCATGAGAGCTTCCAACATCCAAGCTCTCTCCAAAAAACTAAGTGTGGCCCACCTTCTCATCTCCCATCTCAACCTTTCAATCACCATCAACCTCCATCAAAGTTGAAGGCAAGGATCATACAAGTCCAAGGAGCTAAAGAAAGAGGCTGATAGGTGGGTGATCCACCATTAAATTTCATTTTTTTGGGATCACATGTAGTGGGACCCATTTGAAGTATGTAATGTAAGAAATGGAGGGCCCATAGTGGCGGGGTCCCTCCTCTCTCTCTCTCTCTCTCTCTCTCTCTCTCTCTCTCTCTCTCTCTCTCTTTCCCAAGTATTGTGGCCCCCATTGTGATGTATGGTTCATGTATTTGATCTAGGCCATCCATGAGCCACCATGGTGCACGTGTGAATCCACGCCATTCAGCACCTTGTTATGAGGCCACCTTGACGTATAGCTCGTGGGCCACATGTACATGGACCCCACCTTAATGGACATCCAGCCATGGAGTGTCCAGTAGCTGAGGCTATTGGACCGCATGCAGCTGATGACTATACAACCCCCTTATTATTATTATTATAATATATTACCTTATATGATGATGGCCCTACATGGGACTCACCTTGATGAACAAGCCTCTCATCCAAACCGTTCATTCATGTGGAGCCCATCATCTGGTCGTCCGTCCTGGACGCTGACTGTCCCACCCTCCCACACACTCACGTATACATATATAATATATTATATCATGATATATGTTATATTATAAATATAATATTTTATATTAAATGATATGGTGGGCCACTCTTACGTGGGACCCACCTTTAATTTACGCTATATGCATCGTTCGGATGTATCCAGACGGTGGATTTGGAGGGTATATATATAATATATTATATTATAGTATATAATATAAAATACATTAAAATATGTGATTATGGTGGGCCACGTACGTGGTACCCGCTTGCAGGAGACATGGATTGGCCGGTGCGTCTCACAGCAGCTAATCAGCTGCTGCGTTGACGTCACCAAACTCTGTGGACCCCACCATATATGTGTTTCGTCCCCACCGTCCATCATGGGATGCAGTGACGCCACCAAGTTCTGTGGACCCTATTATGATGTAAGGGGTCTTATCCACACCGTCCAGTAATCTGGACGGGTGAGACCCACCCCATATGAGTTCTTCAACACCGTCCATCTGATTGGGGGCCCCTGATGCATGTGCAGCATCCAAACCGTCCATCCACCAGCTGATTAGCTGCTGGATTGATGGCAACAAGTCCTGTGGGCCCCGCTAACGTATGTGATGCATCTAAACCGTCCATCCATTTGGCGACTTATTTCAAAGCTTAAGACTAAAAAATAAGACGGATCCAGTTACCAGGTGGGCCACACGTGTGAATCCCACAATGTTGTATTTGTTTCATCACACCGTCCAGATGTGTTGGACGGTGCTGGACAGTTTGGGCAGTGCTAGATACCATATGATAGTGCTGCGGACCACCATGATGTATATTTTGATCTACACTGTCCATCTCTTTTGGGGTTGGGCCCATCATGATGTATATGTTATAACCACGTCGTTCAGTCCGCTAGATGTGCGGCCCACTATTATAGGTGTTGTTCATCCATGCCGATCATTTGGTGGGCCCATTTCGAAGGTGCAGGTCCACCTATTCCGAATTTGAGGCCATTAGTGTAGCCCACTTGTTGCATATGAGGCCCATTGTGACATATCCGAGGCCCATGGGCGCGGCCCATTGTGATGTATTTTTGGCCCATTGGTACAACCCATTGATGTGGCCCACTTGATGTATATAAGGCCCCTTGGTGCAGCCTATTGTGATGTATTTTGGCCTGTGCGAGAGGCCTATTATGTTGTATTTGTGGCCCAGTTGATAAGGCCCATTGTGATGTATTTGTGGCCCGTATGACTAGGCCCGATGTGGCATATATGTGGCCCTTGAGGGAGGCCCAATGCGATGAATGTGCGGACTGATATAATGTGTGATTTCACTATAATGTATGTAATGATGTCTATGTGGACCACTCCTTGGGAGCAATGTTGGTTAAATGGCCATATTGATGGGCGATGATGGTTCAACGTCCACATTGTGACCTTCCCTTAGGCCTGATTCTCGTCATTCTCTAGTGGGTTATCCCAAACGATTGGGCCCCATTGATATTGCTTGGTCCATCATTGGTTGTCCATCCATGGATCCCGCCTTGCGTTGAGGCCGATTTCGATTGTCGAGGTCGATTGAATAGGCCGATTCCGATTGTCGAGGCTGAGTATCGTGACCGATTCCGATTGTCAAGAATGATTCTGATTGTCGAAGCTAATTGTATAGGCCGATTCCAATTATCGAGGCCGAATATTGAGGCCGATTCCGATTATAGAGGTCAATTCCGATTGTCGAGGCCGATTTCGATTGTCGAGGCCGAGAATCGAGGCCGATTCTGATTTGTCGAGGCCAATTGTATAGGCCGATTTCAATTGTCAAGACCGAGTATCGAGGCCGATTCCGATTTGTCGAGGTCGATAGTATAAGCCGATTTTGATTGTCGAGGCCGATTTCGATTTGTCAAGGCTGATTGTATAGGCCAATTCCAATTGTTGATGCTGAGTATCGAGGCCGACTCAAAATGAGACCTATGTCATTTTGACCGTGCCGTCGCCGCGGTTCCGACGATGCGTCTTGTGCGTCAATACGATGCTCAGATTATAAGATCCGGCCCGTGCATTATCTAGGCCGTTGATCGCTTGATTGTGGGACCCACCTATCCCTATTGTTGTACTTCCCTAAAAACATTAATTACTATGATGTCACCCTAGGGGTGACATCACCCTACCATACCACCTTACCTTCCCTTTTCCCCATAAGTCAACTCATTAATTCCCATTACCTCACCATCCCTCTCTCCCATCACTCCCTTACATCATTTCTCTCTTTCACTTCTCTCCATTCCAAGCAATCCCTCCATGGAGCAACCCACGTCCATGGCTCCCATGAGAGAGCTAGTGTGGCCCACCTCCCTATCTCCCATCTTCACCATCCAATGATCATCTCCGCCATTGAAATTGTTTCTTTGGGGCTCTATCATGCATTGGCGGAAGAAGGAAGAAGAGATCTCGAGGTAGGTGCTCCTTTCTTTTCCTCTCATTTTTTTTGTGATGTGTGGCCCACTTGGATGAATCCCATCTTGAGGTATGTTTTATCCCAACCGTACAAGTCATGTGGACCCTACTTTATAGTGATGGAAACACACAAATATCAAGTTGATTTAAATATGGTGGGCCACGTTCATGTGGGACCCACCTTGGTGACACGTGGATCACCTACACGTAGGACCCACTATGATGATGATGTTGCCTCTGTCAATTGGGTAATCTTGTGGTTATGCTTATTACGAGTTAAATGTATATACAAAAAAAAAATCCTCCTTGTAGGATCCCAGGATCGGAATCTGGCATATGGACGCTAGGACTCGAGAATGGGGTACTACGGAGGCTGTCGGCACCGGATTCAGTAATCGGGATTCCTGCGAATCCGATTTCTGGGTTTGGGGCGTGACAGAAGTTGGTATCAGAGCATAACTTGGGAATACCTGAAAATAACATCACATATCTGCTGATAGCTACCCTACACTTTATGATTGTTGAGAACTTAGAATGGTTAGATCCCCAAGTTCAGATAACCTAGAAATTTTTCTAATATAGCGCCCTACCGTTGGGATTGTGAGGCTGCATAGTATTCAAGTCTCGATCGTCTCTGATCCGTCCGAAGATCAGTAGGGTCACCATAGTGTTGATGATGCACCTTGGGGGGCGAGGTTGCGATTAGAGAACGTTATCTTCATCCTTTTGTAGATTGATTGAGCCTTAACATATATACTTGATGATGTTTCATCTTCCCTTGTCTGTTCTGTAAATTTCGAGGACGAAATTTTTATTTGGTGGGGAGAGCTGTAAGACCCGTAACCTAGCCTGTACCATTCCATAAACTTCTACGGTTCCCTCTAGTCGAGTTTCGGCGACCCGGGACGAGTAGATAGCATTGGCGCATGCTCTTGAGTCACATCCTGTAAACCCGAGCCGACTCAAAATGAGACCTATGTCATTTTGACCGTCGCCGCGGTTCCGACGATGCGTCTTGTGCGTCAATACGATGCTCAGATTATAAGATCCGGCCCGTGCATTATCTAGGCCGTTGATCGCTTGATTGTGGGACCCACCTATCCCTATTGTTGTACTTTCCTAAAAACATTAATTACTATGATGTCACCCTAGGGTGACATCACCCTACCATACCACCTTACCTTCCCTTTTCCCCATAAGTCAACTCATTAATTCCCATTACCTCACCATCCCTCTCTCCCATCACTCCCTTACATCATTTCTCTCTTTCACTTCTCTCCATTCCAAGCAATCCCTCCATGGAGCAACCCACGTCCATGGCTCCCATGAGAGAGCTAGTGTGGCCCACCTCCCTATCTCCCATCTTCACCATCCAATGATCATCTCCGCCATTGAAATTGTTTCTTTGGGGCTCTATCATGCATTGGCGGAAGAAGGAAGAAGAGATCTCGAGGTGGGTGCTCCTTTCTTTTCCTCTCATTTTTTTTGTGATGTGTGGCCCACTTGGATGAATCCCATCTTGAGGTATGTTTTATCCCAACCGTACAAGTCATGTGGACCCTACTTTATAGTGATGGAAACACACAAATATCAAGTTGATTTAAATATGGTGGGCCACGTTCATGTGGGACCCACCTTGGTGACACGTGGACCACCTACACGTAGGACCCACTATGATGATGATGTTGCCTCTGTCAATTGGGTAATCTTGTGGTTATGCTTATTACGAGTTAAATGTATATACAAAAAAAAAATCCTCCTTGTAGGATCCCAGGATCGGAATCTGGCATATGGACGCTAGGACTCGAGAATGGGGTACTACGGAGGCTGTCGGCACCGGATTCAGTAATCGGGATTCCTGCGAATCCGATTTCTGGGTTTGGGGCGTGACAAGATGTGCATCGAATTAAATGCACTTCAACCGCACAGTTAAGGTTCGAAAAAGGAGAAACTCACATGCTTGAGGGATGCTGCCCGAAAGAGGGGGAGTGACACATGGCCGATAGCAACCTAGCTACTGTCAGTCCTCACTTGGATTCCCTGCTTTGGCAGACAATATCTTCTAAGAGTGTGGAGACTCTACGTGAGGGTTGTTGTTTTGAGGTTTCGGCCACTTATCCGATCAGGCTTAGTTTTTTAACTTGGGTTCGGGTTTGGTTTTGGGCTCAACTAGGTGAGTTGACTAGGTTGTGAGGTTGGGTAGGCTGACCGAGTGAGTTGATTCAGTAAGTTGACCAAGTGAGTTGACTCGCTGAGTTGACTCAAGGCTCTAAGGTTTTGGGTTCCTAGAGTTTTAGGTTAGGTTGACTGGGTCGAATGCGTTGGATGGGCTGAGTTTGGGGTTAGGACTGGGGTTTATAGGGCTTAGTCTTCTAGGGTTAGGGTTTAGGATTAGGTTCGGTTGTCCTTCCATCCATTAAAAGTCTATCAACTTATCAGCGTGGGGTGAGGTGTTTACGGATGCCCCTCTTTGACAGAGGTTGTATGCAACCTCTGCCAAAGTGAGTGGACACCCCGCCTTTACTAGTCAATCATGAATTGCGATCTGGATTCATTGCCTTTGTGTCTGTGTCAACTGGTTGCTTAGAAATAGATAACTTGCATATATCGCGAGGATTTGAGGAAAATGTTACGATTGTCCTTGCGTGGGCTGCCACTCGCAACTTTTCACTCCTGATTGGTACTAACATCGGAAAGGTATAGTAGAGCTATGCGCTTTCTACGGCCTTACGAGGATACTGATCCGATAATGGATTGTCTGTTACTTTCCAAATCACCCTATGAGTACTTGTTTTATTTGATCATCAAAGTAGTTACCTGCCCTGCACTTTCTATGACCTTACGAGGAACTCACTATGCCGACTTAGACTCGATCAAATTCCGCGAGTATCCACGTCTATGTATGTGTGGGTGTCCTCTTTCTATGCAATCTTCTGGTCTTGACACTTAGATTACAATTTGTCTTTTTTGATATTTGGATGATTTCTTCTGACTAGTCTTGGCCTATCATCTTTTCAAAGCATTAGCATTTGATACAATGGAGCCGACATTGGAGTTTAGTCCTGATTGTATTTTGATGTGCATTTAAATCCGATGATCTCCAAGGAAACTGCGAGATATCGATCCTTATTTAATTTTGTGCTGACTCCCACTTAGAGATATGGAAGATCTCTTAGTGCCTTAAAAGTCTGACGCCTTATTATGCAAATCTTTTGTGATTTTAAAAATCGCCCCACTTAAGGGAGTGATACTCCATGGGGGGTTTTTATTGTCAGATGATTTTGAAATGTGTCCAGCTACTGTTCGTCTCCATTGGGGATGCTTATGGGACTTTAATCATATCTATGGTTTGTTAATCACTTAGCTAGCGTTAAGAGATGAAGCTTATGGTTTTTCTTAATGTTTATTTTACTTTGATTCAATTTATTTGGTTTTCGTATTAAACAAATCATAGATATTTGGTTTGAATGAAGAATTGATTCTAGTTTATTTTAATCCATTGTCGACTCCGGGTGCATTAGATGCTTAGGAACACTATGAATATTTTCTTACCTGTTTTATAAGAGTGATTCATATATTTCATTGATTTATCGTTGACTCTAAGTATGATAGATGCTTTAAATATATTACAATCAAGTAGTTGATGCTTTACGAGGGAACCAATTCAATGGAAGTTCAAATCTTTTTTGAAGAGTATGAATGATTATTTAGCTGCTCTATTATCCGACTAGATAGGATAGGACTTCGATTCCAGTTTTGTGATCTAATCTCACATGAGCTCACGGTATACGCAGGATTGATGCATGACTGGATTGTATAACTCATGCATCTTGCATTGTGTGTTGTGATTACTGTACGCCCTAGCGACATCAGGACTGTAGCCTCGATAGGCATATCGTGGATGACCAAATGAGACACCAAAAATCTGTTATTAGTATCGGGCTGCCATAAATAGCCCTGGGTGAAAATCTCTAAACCCTCTTGGTACCAGAGGATGCCCCAACGTTAAGACCGAGTGGATATATATGAGCGCATGAGGGTCGTATACCAATAGGCCGTGTCTCCCATTGTGTCGTGGTTGGTTGGGAGGGGGTGTGGCCTTACCTGCTTGAGGGAGTAAGCATAGCTAGGCTGAGTTTGACTAGCTCGTGAATGAGTCCGCTATCAACGTGTCGGGTAAGTATTGGCTGACTACTGGCTAGGCGGATAGTGAGGTCTCTTCCACTTACCCAGTTGTGCGCTTGATGGGTTGGCAAGCTGGTGTAGAGTGTACTAGACCTCGGTGATGATCTCAAAGATAAACTGTACTGATATGTTAACTTATTGAGCAGGAGTTGCATACTCATTCATTCATTCATTACTATCCACTCGGGCTGGTGGTTCGTAACTATTTGTTACGTGTACCTTTACAATGGCTAGGATTTCGGTTGGGGCACGCGACTAACTTGAGATCAGGGGTTTACCACATTGAGTCTGACTATCCAAATTAAGTATGCGACTGGTTTGGATAGAAGTCCCTTGTGATGGACCCCATAGCCTGCAATACTGCGTAGTATCATCCCGACTTCACACTCCAGCATGGTCATTCCATTCGCACTGCATATGGCATTACATCCGCAACATATGACATTTTGGGTTACTGTGCTTCTACATTTTATGATCTAGATACGGTTAACGGTATTTGTGAACTCATCAAGAATCGTATATTGCGTTGCATCCACAGTATCTGATACTTGACTCTTTATGAGTCCTCACTTGCATGGCTGATCTGTATTGTGTACTCTGATATTGTTTGACTCATGGACTTGTCAGTATTTTCGCTTACTCTAATAGCGTATGATTCATGATCTTAAAAGTATTTTCGGTATTGTATGATTATGGCATTGTATTGAATACTTGGCACTTACCTTGTGCACACACTTACACCACCCTCTAAGCTTTCTATAAGCTTATGCACGATAGATGCGTGAAGGTAATGTTGGGTTGTAGTAGCGTGGAGCTTCGAGCATTTAGCTGACTTCCGGACATATGTATTTCCCTTTCAACATTGTATTCATAGTATATATTAGTGGATATGTGATGATGATGTTGCTTTTGTGATTTAGGTAAACTTGTGGTTATGCTTCTTATGAGATAAATGTACTTTAGAAAATCCTCCTTGTAGGATCCCAAGATTGGAACTTGGCATATGTGCGCTGGGAGCCGAGATGGGGTATTACGAAGGTTGTCGGCACCGGATTCAGCGATCAGGATTCCTGTGAATCCGATTTCTAGGTTTGGGGCGTGACACGTTAAGAGGTAAAGCATGTGTTTTTTCTTAATGTTTATTTTACTTTGATTCAATTTATTTGGTTTTCGTATTAAACAAATCATAGATATTTGCTTTGAATGAAGAAGTAATTCTAGTTTATTTTAATCCATTGTCAACTTCGGGTGCGTTAGATGCTTTGAAAGACTATGAATATTTTCTTTCCTATTTTATAAGAGTGATTCGTATATTCCATTGATCTATCATTAACTCCAGGTGTGATAGATGCTTTAAATATATTACAATCAAGTTGTTGATGCTTTACGAGGGAACTAATTCAATGGAAGTTTAAATCTATTTTGAAGAGTATGATGATTATTTAGCTGCTCTATTATCTAGCTAGATAGGATAGGACTTCGATTCCAGTTGTGTGATCTAATTGAATCGAGTAAATTAACGTTAATGAAGTTATAAGTAAATTCTTGGCACTCTAGTATTTTATCTCTAATAATTTCTTCCACAATTACTCTTTAAACTGGATTCATGTAGTTAGTTTAAATTCTAGTTCTAATTCTAACGTATTCCAAAAATTACACAATAACAAGTCCTTGTGGGTACAACCTCAGTTTCACCAAATTATTACTACATTGCAGCCCTACACTTGGGGTTGTCATAACACTCGATGGCATCAAAATGCCCTTCGATGGCATCAAATGATCACCTCAATGGCATCAAAGACCAATCGATGGCATCCATAGAGCCATTATCTGTCCGTTTTCTAATCGTTGGAACTCGAACATTTTATAAAGAACATTTGGTTCTTGGTCATTTCCATAGGTTTTTGGTACAATAGATGCTTAGTGATTCCACAATCATGTCCCTCATCCCAAGCCTCTAAACCAATGAGTTATAAGTCATCTTCCTTGAGATTAACACTTTAATGAGGATTCCAACCTCCACTTTGAAGATGAGCTTTAACTCCATTTTTTAGAAATTAAACTCAATCTTTATATGCATAATATTATTTAAATCTTCTAAAAGACCCATTTAGGTGAATCCTTTGTGAATTACAACTCCCTATTAGTTATAGGAGATTCAACCAACCTCCCATCATCTTCGCCACTTCAAAGGAGCATTATATGCAAGGAGTTTGATCTTGGATCTAAAGCCTTAGTAAAGCATCGACATCACGATCGGGAGAGCAAAAGGAGACCTGATTGAAGCACGAAAAAACACCAATCACATAACCCGAGAAGATGCTATAAAAGGGGCTCAATCCAACAAGTAACTTGTCAATTGTAAGAGTCTATATACTCTCTTTCATTCTGTAGGATTAAGATTAAGAGTTTGTGAGCCAAACTTGACTAGGTTCATGTGTAGGACATTGGCTCTTGTGTAGGGCTTAAATCAAGTCCTTGTGTAGGCTACCAAACACGGGTGCATACGTGTTAGTCTCTATGGGAACCTCCAGAGGGAGTAAATGTAGGTCTTTGGATTATGACCAAGGTTGTTGGTTAATCGATAGAAAACCATCTAAAGTCTCTTAGGGGAGCCTCCGATGGGAATATATGTTAGGAGCTTCTTGTGTATGACCGATGTTCGTGGCAAACATATGGAAAACCACAGAAAGTCTCTTATGGAAGCCCATCCTTGTGTAAGATTGTAAAGGTTAGAGGTCAACCTGATTTATAACCTCTAATAGTGAAATTTGGTACACTCATGGGTTGAGTGCGTCCACTGGGAGTGGAATAGGGAAACTAAACCACTATACATGCTTATGTTTAGGATTGTTATTTGAGCACTTGGTTAATTATACTTATGTAGTAAATTTTAATTATATGCATGCATAATTAAATGAATGCTAAGAGTTGATAGTTAGTACATTTCACATACACATATACAATATCATATTTATACATTAGTAGCTTAATTGGCATATCATTTATAGTCTAGGTGATTAAACCCTTTATTGGCTTGTAGGCCTTAGAGTTAATTGTTTTTCTTAGCTTAATTTGCATATTAGCTTAAGTAGTCAATTGTAGTTTAAAAAAGATAATTTTATTTGGTCTTAATCACCCCCCATCTAAGACATAACTTTCATTTCGTAACCCCACATAGTTTCCACGGTGCAACCGTATTAATCCTTTTACACCACGTGTGAATTTTCATGATTGACGAGAGTGGATTGTACTCACGCAAAGTAAGGTTACCTACCCTTGTTTCTTAGTGACACATAACATGCTAAAATGAACTCGCTCTGATCCCTATGCATGTCTACACACAAAAAGGTGGTCATCATCCTCAGGGCACGTGCCGATGTATGCTACACAAGTGTGACTCCTAGCGTATTAAGGAAGTTTCCAAAGACTAGTTGAGGTTGAATTCTTCGTAATCCATCGTGCGCATGACATGGCCATCCTAGATTAATTTGAAAAGGAAAAATTTTTCCAGACACATCCAAACCCTCTCAGAGACAACAAAAAATTAGGAGTAAATAAAGCGATTTAAAATTAGAAGCAAATCATATATGATGGCATAAAAAGCAATAATTCCAAATCCTATTAGGATACAACCGCCGTGTAATAGAAAAATTCATGTGGAAACAATGAGACTTATGTGCAACCACTCCCTTTCCATATCTATAAAAGCAATGCTCAAGGAAGAGCTCTAGCCCTTCACCACAAACAATCTCTCTACAACTCAATGTTGCCCTTATCCTTTTGTCCTCCATAGATGTATATTAATTTTAGCTCTTCAGTTTAGCGACTCCACTTCTATCCAACCATGTTACAACAAGTCTGGAGCCATTAGTCTAGCTTCATCTCGCTACTTTCCAACACATCATTGCAATATGCATTAAGAGTAAGTTAAATATCCATAACCTCATTGACGGATTCCCCCTAGATTATTAGTTCATAATTGATATATCTACGGTCACATTTAACTGACTTCACACCATGACCGTCTCTTGACTGTCTAGTAGTTTCCATGGCCATTTTGGCAAAAAAAACCCGTTGTAGGTATTTTATTTTATTTCTCTCCTTAGTTATATTTCCCATTCTCTAATTGTGCTGCTTTAACATTCAAATTAATAAAATTAGTGATCTAGCCTTATTTTAATTATTCTAGTCCTTATTACTTTATTGACAAACTTGTCACACTTTCACCATTGAAAGAAAAATCTTTATTTATAAAGTAAAAGGATCCCATTTTGAAGGACTAACCCTCCTCTTTTAAAATTACATTATCATGGTAGCAAGTGATGGCTAAATAGTTAGGCCAATATTCATAAATCTAGTCCTAATCTGGATAGTTTGGCGTCTGGGGTCACAAGCATTCAATCCTTTCAAGTTAAATGTAACTATGAAACCCTCGACAATATATTTAAATGCACATGTTTGATCAAATTCAGACCATCCGTAACACGTCTTGCCACATGTCCAAATTCAACAGCGACACAAGCTACCCATCAAAATGGTGCCCCTAAGTAGATTTATTGTCCTGAGAACCAGGTCGGTCCACAAGTCATGCGGACCACCATTAGTTGATAAATGTCTAGTTGTGAAAAAATCACCTTAAGTTTTTCTAGCCTGTAAACTTATTTATAATATCATGGCTTACCTACTGGATAAATTATCTTTGAGTAGTTTTATCTACATGGTGAGGTCCATCTAATGGATGGATTTGTCAAACAATCACTTTCTTTAAAAGCTCAAGCCATTAGGGGATGACGTATCAATGTATATCAAGGAACTTTAACACTCCTCTGCACATGTAGGGTGAAACTCTGCACTAGGCAAGGGTGGAGGGGACACTCACAACTCACACCATAAATACCCTCGTGGGAGAATATATTAGAGAGGCATATTAGCTACTCCGGGATTCAAATGCTTGACCCTCCGCTTTGATACTAAGTCAAAGAGTCACTTTCTCTAAATGCTCAAGCCCATAGAGAATGGTGAATTAATATATATCAAGGGACTTTAACACTCCACATGTGCGGGGTGGAACTCTGCACAGGAACCCCCACACGGGAACATACTGGCAGGGGTGAGTTGAGTGTGAGCCACAATAGTATATTCTCCCATGGGAGGCTATTTATAGTGTGAGTTGTGTCTCCCTCCACTACGATGTGACTAGTGTTTCTCCACCCTTCCCAACTAAGTTGCTCTGTGGAGTTTCACTTTGCACGTGTGGGGGAATGTTGGAGTAAGTCCGTTGATATACATTGATACACCATCCCTCTAGCGGTTGAAGCTATTATTGGATATTTCATCTGTCCTTCCGTTCACTGACCTGCATATGCTTGTGGGCTCTATGTCCTTCCGTTCTCATTTTCTTGATGATGTATGGGCCATCCGATGATTCTAACCACTCTATGTGCAGATGAATGTAGACCATTGAAAACAAAGCTTCAATTCCATGGGTTCAACTCCAATAGTAAGGATCATCCTCGAAGCCCTAGTATTGAACCATAGCATATGCGTAGCACCAAAAAGATGGTTAGTTCAGATTATTGGACCACCTCTGCATGTGGGCCCAATGGGACAACATAGACAAAATTGACAAAAGCATAATAATTCCATTTTTTCTTCCCACTATTTCAAGAATTTTTTCTTTTTTAAATTAGACTGCTTCAAACCTTTGATCATTTAGCTATTTTCCTTATAGGGTTGGCTTGTGCAACAGGCCCTTGTCAATGGACCCAATTAGGGCTAGTGCTAGTGCTTAGGGAACTGCAGATGAGCCCATTTACAATCTAGTCCAAATGTCCAACATAAATAAGCTGGGCCTCTACTAGTTATTCAGCTTTTCTATTATTGCCCAACCCAAGCCCAGAAGTCTATGCTTGTTCAAGGTAGATTAATAAATAAACTAGGGGTGAAGATCTCCCCAGTCAAGCCCAACCCAGATCATTTCCACCCCAATCAATCAATCCTATGGATTCTGAATGGGCTTAATCATGTAGACTTGAGAGGACTGCACCGCCCCATTTCCCCACCTCTTTGTAGGTGCATTGGATGAACTTAATTTAAGCTTGATAGGATTCTGCATTGTGGCCCATTTCCACCCTTATCAATCAGTACATTGGATGGGCTTAATCATGTAAGCCTTGGCCCATCTGAGCTGCTGGGTTTGTTGATTGTGGTAATGGACCAGGCCGGATGCTAATACAATAAGGCCCAAGGCGAAGCCCAGTATGTATGGTTGTTAGTGGGTACCTGTTGGACCAACCAGATCTTAATGGTGGTCTAATTTCTCAGACGCATTTATAAATCATGCGGCATTTGGGTCCGCCATTTTGGACCCTTTTGATCGGGTCATGACAAGTTTGGTCAGGTCCATTTAATTTTAGAAGTAATATATAAATAAAGGAATGCTCACCTGCCCACCTTCCTACATGAGTACCTGTGTGTACCCTTTTACACGTGTCTTAGGCACAAAATCTGAATGGTCCATGTGATGCGGCACCCCTTGAAATTAATGTGACCAATTTTCAACCTGATCCAAAACTCTAGTGGACCATAGAAAAGAGAAATGCAAATCAAAGGAGAAAACTGTTTTCTTTTACCATGGCCCACCAGAGTTTTGTATTGGGCTGAAATTTCGGTTGGTGAGGTTTAAGGGGTGCCACATCATGTGGACCGTTCGGATTTTGTGCCTAAGACACATGCGCGAAGGTGCACACGTAAGAATGTTCGCAAGTGAGCATTCCTCTATATAAATATAATTATTATAGCACCGGGAAGAGATTTGCTAAGACTCATATGAGAGAGCCGGTTTACATCCAGCGTGTGTTAAATAACATGCGGGTTATCTGATCTATCCAACAATCTAAATGCACTTATTTGATGTGATCCTTCCCAATTTGACTCAAAACTAGAGCTGGGCAAAATCCGACCCGATCCGACAAATCTAACCCGATCCGATCCGAACAAAAGGCTAGGATCGGGTCGGTTCAAGTAGGCCCACTTAGATTTAAATGTACATCGAATCGAGTTCGGATCAGTGGTCAATCCGAACCAATCCAATCCGCAATTCGATCTGAATGGATCTGATCCGATCCGATTCGGTCAGGTACTATATAAGTAATATTTACTTTTTTATTTTCACTTTTTTACTACCCGCCTCACTTGAACGAAACCCTAATCCCTCCCTTCTCTTTCTTTACCTGAACGGACACCCACCCATCTCTCCTCCTTTCTCTCCCGATTTTCCTCCTCTCCTTCTTTCTCTCATCCTCTCTCCTTCTTTCTCTTCCAATTTCACATCTCTCATTCTCTCTCCTCCTTTCTCTACCAATTTCCCACCTCTCCTTCTCTCTCCTTCTTTCTCTCCATCTCTCTCCCGATCTTGATTCAACCCAGTCCGAATGGACTAGACAGACTCAACTTGATCCGACTCCGTTCGGTTTCCCTGACAGAGTCGGACTCGGTTCGGGTCGGGCTAGCAAGGATTTGAATTGGATCGAGTCAACCCTGCTGGACTCGATCCCGAATCGGATCGAGTTTAGGTCAAGTTCTCGGAAAAATCGAATCAAGTCGAGTTGGACCCAATCCGGTCTGACTCGATTCAATGCCCACCTCTACTCAAAACGAAGGTCCAAAGACCCGAACCTGATTGGATCCACCTTTGGGTCCTAAAAAGCAAGACCTAGGTATGGAAAAACTCGAACCTGATCAGCACGGGTCATTGAACTCCGCGACCCAACCAAACCCGATCAATTGACAACCCTTCCAGCATGGGACTAGCACAAGAGTACCAAGCCCAACTGGAAAATTGATCAATTCCCTTTTCCCACAGTGAATATTCTTATTCCAACCCTTGATAAGATGGGCCGAACGCACATGGAACATGTACAAAGAAATAAACATTTAGAAAAGTGAAAATCGAGTTCTACATGCAATATGTATATGCTGCCTAACCGGTGATTAGAATGGCAAACATGTTTAACATGAAGCGGGCCAGCCCTTGACGGGCTCCCACGCCTGGCCCAGAAATTGAATTGGCACAAATGCCACGACCAAGCCCAGGCCACTGGCTAAGTTAATGTGTCCAAGGAAGGGAAGTAAGTATGTCGAAGGCGAGCTGGGGAAGCCAACCCTCGAGCAGGTCGGACCGGGTTGACGATCAACCCAAGCTTAGGTCAAGGAATCTCACACCCAACCTAAGCCACCCAACCCAAGGTATTAACTGCTCGACCATAACACAATTTAAGTTAGATTAAACTTAGTTGACTTTGGATGGGATGTACGAAGTACAATTAATAAATTAATACATAAAATCATTAAATAACATTATTAAAAAAATACTTAAAAACTATAAAAATAATACTAGTAAAACAAATCTACTAGATTATCACTCATAATAAATAAAATAAAGAATAGATAATAATAATTATTATTATTGTTTAGAGAGATTATAGAAAGACATAGGACTACCCACTATATAGGCCTTAGGTTAATTCCAACCATGAACCCTATTTTCAATGCACCTGGATTCCAGTATTCTGTGCAAGCCATGATTTTATCATATTAGTATGTTAGTCATAATTTATATGTATTATTATACATATCAGATTAGATCCCAGTAGTCCACCCCAACCCCGCCTGGAGTCATTGGGGTAGGACTTCTAGTCCAGCTCAGCCCAACCTCAACCAAATGCAAGTTTGGGTTGGGCCAATTGGGTTCTGTTTGATCCAACCCAAGTTGCGCCTATACCTATTATAAGTTCCCCGTGCATGCCTCACATGCAGCCACGAGGTACATGCCCCAAGCACCCGAGTCAACGATGCAAGGCTTATAAAAAATTAGGGACTAGACTCCTAGCAAGTTCTACCTCATTAAAAAAATGCTGGTCACTCTTCATCCGTACAAATGGCATGGTCTGGATCATTGCAGTTGTTGCAGAAAAAGACATGCACACAATCTAAACAGTACACAAGAAAATAGCAAGAAAAATGAAGAGAAAAGAGGCATGGAGATTTTCTTAATTGGACAATTTTGTATGTTGTCATTAGGCTAATAATATAAAACTTCTTTCTTCATTAATATAAATGCAGTTGAGAATACAATACCTACCTCTTTCTCACTCCTTCACCCTGCATAAGGTCTCTTATAAAAGAATTGATCATATCACTAATTGTGTTTTTCCTTTACAAGTAATTCATCTTGATAGAAAGTCACTTTTATCAAACCCACTAAAATTAGGTCTTTATAGACTTTCAGGGGGGAGAGAGAGAGAGAGAGAGAGAGAGAGAGAGAGAGAGAGAGAGAGAACATTTCCAATTAGAAAATGGCACATGCGTTTTACGCATTTGCCGCCCCACCACTGCAACAGTAGCACCATGTGAGGAAGATATGAGAAGCATCATTTTCAAGATTGTTGTAAACTAACATAAAAGCTTACCTGTAATGAGGGTCCACATACAAAAAAGATGAGTTATCTTTAATAATTAGAAGAAAAGCTATAAAGAAAATTCCCTAACAAAGGTACTCAAGAAGAAACAAAGAAAGGGAAGGCTAATAATAGTTGATGTGCATATAATAACAAAAAGATGAGTGACCATCTTGTCTACCTTGCTTTAAAAAAGAGCTCAAAGAAACGTTAGGCTGTCCACATTTGTACAGGTACTGCATTACATGCTATGTTGGATATGGAAACTCAATTCCATTTTTATCCAGTTTGTGGACGCCAGGTCCAGGCCGACCAGACGGAACA
This sequence comes from Magnolia sinica, assembly GCF_029962835.1. Lineage (NCBI taxonomy): Eukaryota > Viridiplantae > Streptophyta > Magnoliopsida > Magnoliales > Magnoliaceae > Magnolia > Magnolia sinica. The sequence goes on along the minus strand of NC_080577.1, from coordinate 43,192,185 downwards.
AGGAAAGAAGAAAAGGTCAAGTCATTTTTATTTTCATGCAAGTGATCTTTGCAGTGGGGCCCACCTTTTGCATGGCTCAGATTCATGACATGTGGCATGTTGGCGTGAAAGACTTTGAAAGTTCAAATACAATGCATGTATGTATTTATGAGGTTTTTGCAAGAAGTGTATGGTCCTCCCCATTTGGCACTGACTACTTGCTCCTTTACGCAGAGAAACCCGCCACTGGATGAAAAGGATAGGCTGTTTTAAGTAATTAAATGATCGGATTTTCTACTAGACAAGGCCATATTTCACCATAATTTTGCAAGTTGTATCATCCACCATGGACAAAACTAGAGTTGGATATTTGCAATTGATGGATTTTAACATGCATGGAAGGATCTTATCTTGAAATTCACATTCGAAACAATCTTAACCACACAATTCCACACATTGAATCTGGGCCAATAACCAACTAATGTTTAATAGTTGATAATTGTGATGTGGGCCACCCATTGCATCGCTTAAATCAATTAAAGAGGCATATTGGTACGAGAGAAAGCGTTGAATGTTAAAGTTCATATATCATGACGTGAATATTTTCCAATGTGGGGCCTGTTTGGCAAACGTCATACTGATATTGGTATAGAAATAGTGCTATCATCATAGAAAGTATTGCATTTTGCATGTTAATATGCTATGCTCGCAACATAGTCAGCAAATTAACACTATTTCCTGCCATTTGTAAAATTATTAATTGCCGTATTATATAAATAGTTAGACTAAAATAAAAAGGTTACAATTCACCTATTTTGATAGGAATTGTTTTAGCATAGTTCTATGTACGTAGGAGGAGGGAAATTCCATGAGATACACACTCAATCCGCTGCTCCCCTCTGAAATTGTGTTATTCCTGGTATAGAGCTTTAGTTAAAACCCATCCAAAACTCAAGTACGCTACACCCTAGGTAGTAGTTGGGATAGGACCACTCTACTGTGTTTATGTCATCCAATCCATTCATCTGTTGCACATGTCAGATGAATGGACCACCCAAAACTTAGGCTATTGCAAAAGGAAGGTGCGCCCACCATACGAATTTAGAAGTTTTTGGCATGATTTTGCACTCTTTCCAATGGTTTCGAGTCTTTCGACTGCTTGAGTTTGGACCAGTCCCTTTTTTTAGGATTAGGCCAAGCAAGAGGTGGTGTATGCGCTGGATATTAGGCACGAGTCGTTTCCACGTGACACAAGGAGGCACACTGCACTCTTAAAATTGATACGCATGCACTCTTAAAATTGTGCTAATATTGTATCTGTAAGACAATCCAGACCATTGAAATAGTTAAATTATTTAATTATGGATGGATAGCTTTGGAAAAATTGCACTCCCTTCCACACAAGTTGTGATACAAGAAAGTGTCCAGTATTAAAAACAGTTGCACCATACACACATGTTTGCTTGGATTGGGAGCGGACCATCGTGACTTAGACAAAGAAAGTATGTATGCCGCACGAGAGTCGGTGCGCACGTTTCCAACCTTCCAGCTATGGTGGCTGGAATCTTTTGAAAGTGTTTTCGTTTTGAAGTGCTTGTTAGATTCCCATCAACTATCATAAACTGATGGGAGATGTGTTCACCGACTCTTCGTCCGCACCGTGCAAAGCCCCGACCTTTTGTCAGGATATGATCTAGAACCGTACACGTGGCACGAGTAGGCGATGTAATGGTTGGGTGGGTCTAATAGTGGAGGGTATCTTAATAAAAAATCAACGCATCATCGTAGCCACCTGATTAGATTAGATACTTTTTGCTCGTGAACGCTTTGTCGTTTACATCTAGGACACAAATTGAAAGACTGCCCTTCAATGAACGATGCCATCTATTCGTTGGGCCCCACATTGGATAGACCATAACCCAAGCTGTCACGTGCCTAATGTTTAAAGAGGAGCTATCGGGTCCCCGTGGCCACCACAGTATACTGGGTTTTCTTTCCTAAGAAGTGGGGTCCGTGGCCAATGTGCTTTTTGGGAAGCGGATTGGCTGGTGTACCACGGGCGCGGATTGGACACTGACAAGGTCAGTAGCCAATCGCTACTGAAGTGACGTAACCAAGCTCTGTGGCCCCCACCATGATGCATGTGTTGTATCCATACCGTCCAACCATTTTTAGAGATCATTTTATGGCATTAAGAAAAGAATGAGATAACATAAGTTCAAATGGACCCACCACAGAAAACCGTGGGAGCCGTCACATCCACCATTGAAACATTTATAGGGCCCACAGTGATGTATTTTTGAAATCCATCCTATTCATAAGTTAACATAGAGATAGATGAAGTGAAAACAAAAATATCAGCTTCATCGGAAACTACTGTGGCCCCTAAGAAGTTTTGAACGGTGGATGTCACTGTCCCCACTATTTTCTATGTTGGGGTCCAATTAAACTTTAGATCTATCTGATTCTCTTTGTACTGCCATAAAACGATCTCTAAAAATGGTTGGACGGTATGGATATAACACATGCATCATGGTGGGGTCCACAGAGCTTGGTGACGTCATTTTAGTAGCGATTTAGCTACGACCTTGTCAGTATCCAATCCGCGCCCGGTGTACCACACACCAGCGACCTAACTGGTGTGGGTACGTGTCGTGCGAGGACAAGGGCTGACGCTCTCGAGTTACACGAACGGTTCAAAGAAGATCAAAGTTACATGGCCGGCCCCACAGTGATGTATTTATCATATTTACACAGTCCATCCATTTGACGAGATCATTTTAGATCTTATCCGAATCAGTAATTAATTGCCAAGCCTCAGGTGTAGCACACCACAAATAGTAGTGGGTACAACAATTTCACTATTAAAATATTCGTAGGGCTCACCGTAACTTTTACTTTCCATCGTATCGTATGGTTATGCAGATCTCGAGGAGGAGAAAAAACAGATATCATAGTGATCCAAAATTTCTATGACCTAAAAGGGCTTCAACGGTAGCAGTTTAATCCTTCACTGCTTTTTACAGTATGGTCCACTTGATTTGTCAATCTGTCTTATTTTTTCGATCAAGCATTACGACGAGCTCACCAAGTGGACAGGCAGTTTAGATATAACTCATACTTCATGATGTGGCCACAAAACTTGATGATATCAACACATCAACCACGTTGGTGGTGTGTTGTACACCAGCCAATAAGTTTCTAACATACTTCATGATATCGGGAAGCGAATTAGTTAGCATACCCCACATCAGTTATATAATTGTTGTATTGATGTCAACAAGTTTTGTAAATTTGATCACGAGGTATGTGTTATAACCAAACCGTTCATTTATTCGGTGAGCTAGTCTTAAGGCTTGAGATGAAAAATAAGACAGATCTAACTATCATAAGACCACACTGCAAGAAGCGGTGGAGGATTGAATGCCTACCAATGAAACTCTTTTTCGGGTCACAAAAGTTTTAGATCATTATGTAATTTATTTTTCTTCTTAATTCAGGTCTTTGCGACCTTATGAATAGATTGGATGAAAAATAAATGTTATTGTGGGCCCTACAATTTGCTTAACGGTGAAAATTAATATCTCCGATGCTATTTGTGGTGTGGTCCAATGATCTTTGGATAAGATTTATTTTTTGGATAATGCTCTAAAATTATTTCTAAAAATAGATAAACAGTGTAAATATGATAAATACATCACTGTTGGGCCATGTAACTTTGATCTCTTTTGTACCGTTCGTACAACTTGAAGCTCGAGGAGCGTCAGTGCTGTCTTCACACGACACTTACCTACAACAGCTATATAGCTGGTGTGTGGTACACCAGCCAATCGGCTTCCTTGATTTTGAATACGTACGTGGAGGACCTGACACAGGTTTCCTAGGAAATGCCTTAGATGGAAGTTCGTGGGAACACATGGGCACTGTGATGTTTTTTTATAAATCCACAACATCTATCTATTGTGTGAGCTCATTTTAATATAAAAGTCTAAGAATAAACTTAGATTGAAGACTCAAGTGAACCGCATTAAAGGAAAAGGTGGGTAGGGAAATTCCTACGGTTGAAACCTCTCAGGGTTGACAGTGATACTTACATGCCATCGGTACCGTTCATAACGTCACTCCTACCGGGATGAGCTGAAAATAAAAATACTAACTTCATTCAAAACTTTTGCAGTCCCATGAATATTTCAACTATGGATGTTTAATTCTCATGTTTTCAGCTCACTTGAGTGTTGGATCAACTCATTTTTGACTTCATATCCTAAAATGAGGACGCAAAACAGATGTAGGTGATGGATTTATCAAAAACATAATAGTGGGCCCATATAGGTTCCAACTGCACGAGCTTCCTCCTGAATCCTGTAATCGGAAATCCGCGTGCGGCTGGACCTGCCAAAGAGAAGCGGATTGGCTAGTGTACCACACACCAGCTATTTAGCTGGTGTACTGACATCAGCAGCTTATATGGATCACATCATAAGGCACGTGTTATACTCGTAAGGCTTGAGCCGAAAAATAAGACAAATGCAAAGATCAAGTGGACCACACTAAAAAAAACAAAAAAGGCAGGGGATTGAACGTTTGCCAATGAAACCCTCCTCGGTCACCAAAGTTTTGGATTAATATTACTTGTCTTTCCTCTCCATCCAAGTCATTTTGACATTATGAATAGATTGGATGAATATGGTTCACTTTTTAGCTCATGCTATAACATAAGCACGAAAAATGGATGAATAGAATGAATATAATAAATAATCTCACCTAAGCCATTCCTACAACTTGGAGCGTTAGCAGTCTCGGCGGATGCGGATTAGCTATTTACAAGGTTTTTATTTTCTTGTTAGCTTGTTAGTCTACAATACTGTTAGTTGACACTTCAGTGTTAGCCACCCCCACTTGGGATCGATATCAAGTCCTCGAGTGTTGAAATAAGGTACTTTTCACTCAGTTTACCACTTGAGCTATATAGATCAGGGTGTGCCACCGATAAGTTGAATAGCAAGAAGTGCCACGAAGTGACATCACGAGGGGCCATGAGCCTATCATGACCCATGTTTTATATCCGCACCCTCCGTCCATTTGGAGAGATCCTATCAGGGCATGATTCAAAGAATGAGTCAGATTAAAAGCTCAGAAAACACTGGGGAGAGTAACGCCCATAAATGTGTTTTCCCTTCTTTCATGTTTTCTTTAATACATGAACAGGTTGGATCTCAAATAAGCATTGTTAGGATCCTTGGAAAGGTTTCAACGGTGGGGATAACTCTCCCCACTATTTTCTGTGGCCGGGTTCACTCCGGCCTTAGATCTAACCCATTCTTTGGATCATGCCTTAAAATGATCTCTCCAAATTTATGGGCGGTGTGGATATAAAGCATACATCATGGTAGGGCCACATAACTTGGTGACGTCACTTGAATAGCGAGTGGCTACTCAACCTGTCAGTAGCTAATCCGCGTGTCCTGTCTTCGCACGACACGTACCCACACAGTTATATCGCTGGTGTGTGGTACATCAGCCGATCCGCTTCCTGCCAAAAGGGTGCGGATTTGGTGCGGATCCGTCATTAACTAAGACCCTTACCGTGGCGCCCACCTTGACTTATGTATTCTGTATCTACGTCGTCCATCGGTTTTTTCAGATCATTTTAGTGCACGAACCGGAAAACAAAGAAGATCCAAATCTTAGGTGGACCATCTTACAGGAAATAGTGGTAACTGAATGCTCTATCATTAAAATTTTCATATGTCCACCATAAGGTTTCTGTCATTTTTATTTTCCATCCAAGCTCTTGTTTAGGTGACGTAAATCTGAATGAAGGGATGAAACCAATATCAGTTTGATCTAAAACTTTGGTGGCCTATTAATGGTTAACCACCACCGTTTCCGAAGCTACAGTTTACCTGAAAACGGTTCTGATTTATTATTAGGATCATGCTCTAAGAGGACAGGGAAGAACCGATGAACTGAGTGGATATAAAATACATACATCACGGTGGGACGGACGATGAGTACCGCACCGTCTTTCCACACCTAACAGGCTCCGATGCCCAATGGGGAAGTTGATTGGCTGGTGTACTACACACCAGCTATATAGCTGATGTAGATACGTGTCGTGCTGAGACGAGCGCCGACGATCCTCGAGCTCCAAGTTCTACTAGCGGTTCAAAGGAGATCAAAGTTACATGAGCCCCACAGTAATGTATTTATTATATCCACACCCTTTATTAATTTTTTTTAGATCATTTTAGAGAATTATCCAAAAAATGAATTATATTCAAAGATCAAATGGACCACACCAAAATAAGCAACGGAGATAATGATTTTCACCGTTAAAATATTCCTAGGGCCCTCCATAATGTTTATTTTCCATCCATTTTTCCATTTCATTTTAGGCCATGATGACGAAATGGGGTAGATGCAAGGCTGAAGAGGTCCAACACCCAGGAAATTATGGAGAGATAGATGTCCACGGTCGAAACCTTCCTTGGCCCCACCGTGATGTTTATATTACATCCAACCTGTTCATACGGTGATACACACCTGGATGAAGGGAAATACCAAATATCAGCATCATCCAAAACATTTGTGACGCCCGGGGAGTCTTCAACGGTAGGCATTCAAATCCTACATTTCATGTGATGTGGTCCACTCTGACAGTTGGAGCAATCACATTTATACGGCTCATGCCCTAAGATGAGATGACAAAATAGACGGAGGGCGTGAATAACAACCAAACATCATGAACAGACGCTTCTCACGTCATGCGTTTACACCCGAACCACGTCCTACATCATCCGCAGGGATAATATGTGACCACAAATCGAGTGGGGGGAGCACTGTATGAGTGTTGAAATTGATTGCCGGGTCAGTGCTTCTTTTTATGTTTTTTCCAAACGCTGTTGAATGCGTTGAATTTTATAGATTACGACCTTTTATAGATTACGACCTTTATCTACCCATCCAAGCACTGTTTCCACGTAACATCAGAACACCCTAATTCCACATAATACTAGCTGGCACTGGAATCATTACATCATTCCACGGCATTACTGTATAAACCGCAAATCCGAACTGTTTGCCCTCAGGCTTGGTTTTGGTCACATGTGATGTGTGCCGGTATGTCATGATCAACTGTGTGGTTCGATTTAAACTGAAAAACTCTGACCCCAAGCGCCATCAAGATAGATATGTCGAATGTGATTGTATACAACTCAAAATATGCTTGTTAGATGATTAGGTGATTGTCAGAGGGGTGAGGTTCTTCCTCCAAAAATGAAACAATCACACAAAGCAATCACACAGAAAAAAAAATGTTCACAATCGAATGCAAGGAGCCCTATCTGAATGAAGAATTGTTTGTATCGAAAACAAAACTAATTTAGTGCGACAATGCAGACTCATATTATAGTTAAAGATTACTACTAAGATAGATAAAACTATGATAGGGAAAGATAAATTAATTTGGTTTGTTTGGTTGGTATAAAATGCCTTGCTTTGCAGAGCTTCATGTTATTTATACATATTTGTTGCAACTTCTCTGTAGGCGTTTCTCTTCGTTATTTACGCGGTTTTGACAATTGAATCATTGCCACATTGCTCTTCTATATCTTTATATCTATTCTTTTCTTCTTGACACGTGTTCTTTTAATTATTACTTTAACTCAATCGCTTTCTGCCTCCTCAACTTCTCTTAGCCGCATCTTATCTCTTAGGCGTGGCTCGTCATCAGATGACATGTACCATACAACTCGGTACTAGTTATACTTCCGTGACAAGCATGCAAAATATCTTTGAAGATCTTTTACATTATATTTCATTCCCAAGCAATGACATATTTCTTCTAATCAACTCGGCTAGAATTAGGGTACAACACAAACAAGTTTTAACCTCTTCCAATTTGAGATAGGGGAATGGTCCAATCATGGCCCCACATCTACAAAATAACAAATACAGAACTCAAGCCTCATTTATTTACAGTAAAAATAAATAAAGATGTCACGTTCTGGAACCAAAAGTACAAGTGCAACTCGGACAAGCTAGGTAGGATTGATGGTCAACCCAAACCTTAAGAGGACCTAATCCATAACCCAGCCCAGCCGAAATTCCAACCGTAGGTGCCTAATCTCTTAAGAGGACCTAATCCATAACCCAGCCCAGCCGAAATTCCAACCGTAGGTGCCTAATCTGAAGTCCTCTCTATACTACCCTACCCGACCTGGGCTATATACACGTGCTTGTTCCTAACTCAACATAACCTGACTTGAATTTGCTCAACCCAGACCTAATCCAAAGTCAAACTGCATTTGGTTTTTTCAACCTAACTTGAGGACCTTGACAACCCAACCCAAACTCAGGTTACGTCAGCTGGGTGAACCCGAAACCAAGTTGCAGCCTACTACCTAGTCCGAGGCAGGGTCCTTAGTTTGCAAACTACTATGATTCTAAGTCAGTTGTATTTGAATCGTAGATTCTTGGGACATCATGAATCTTGCAATCCAACAGTCTTCATGGGCCACAAAGCCAAAATCACAACACTCAGGCATCCTACCCATTAGAGTTGCCACAACCTTGTATTTGGGAAAAACCAATTTGCTTACTCCCACTGACGAATAATCACAATTCAGTTTGATTGGGAATACAAACGCGTCTGTAGGCTGAGTGACTGTGTGGGGTTAGGAATTGCAGACGAAGGTCACAATCTTTGGGTTAACAGCTTAATTCAACTGATCATGGACAAAACAGGTAGAATCGTCAACGACATTTCCCATCCACGTTTCCATGCTGTTTCCTCTTCACCGCACACGTGGAAAATCGATAGGGTAAGCCAGGAATACTATAATGGTGGGCCACCATGCGGACAGGCCATGCACTAAAATTAGCTAATTTGGACTTTCAAAGTTTCAATGTCTCAGATGCCATTTAAAGGGAGGCGGATTGGGGAAGCGGATTGCGTAGTAACTCATTTCGCTTAGCCTGCCGAGTAAACTGTGGGCCTAACATGAGTTGTGTATTTTATCTACTCCGGCTATCAATTTTACCATTTTAGGGCAGTGACCCAAAATTGAAGCATATCCCACACCACATAAAACAGTTTGAATTGAACAATTACCGTTGAAAATTTCTTGAGAGTCATGGAAGTTTTTTATCATCCAGTATTTGTGTTTTCCTTTCATTCATGTTTTTGCGATCTTTTGAACAGGTTGATGATAAATAGGTATTGTTGGGGAAAAAATATGACAAGTCCAGAGACCTGGTTATGGAATGGATCAACTCTACTAAAACCGACTGAAGGATCCGAGTCAATAATTCGGATCGAACAAGATAGAGCCAAAGGAGAGACTTGTTCAGATTTGTAGGAAATGAATCCTAACTGAAGTGGAGAGTCGAGAGCCTAAGACAAGTATAGGACACATCAAGTTGACTCAGTCAACGAGGCAGCAATGCCTAAGGAGACCTGTTAAAGATCCCAAATTAGAAAGCCACCTGACCGATTATAAAAACAACTCATGTATGGTTGGTTGTAGTATCGGCTATTGGATAGAAGGAAAACATCGGCCCTGAGCCGACCCAGTTTCGTCCGATAGTAGGCAAAAAGTCTTCTATGTGAGCCAGCCGAGATTACGGATCTATTGAGGCCGAGTCAAGCAAAGGAGAGACGGTGTAATCTTAAACACTATCCCGAGAATTTTGTAGAAGGATCCCTGATCCCGGAAATCTCGGGATTGGGAGGTACCCATGAACAAAATACTATCTAAATCAAATATCCAAAATATCGGAAAAGAATCCCCATACGGTGAGATCATCCTCCTCTTATAAATAGGAGAGATTCCAAGGATGAAAGGTATGTAAAAAACCCTCTCCCGAACTCCCTCAATACAATAACACCTAGATTCCTAGTCTGACTTTGGCATCAAAGGGTCCCCTGCTCTAGCCAGGGTCTCTTTTGTCTTCTTCCTGTGCAGGTACTCAAAAGTATCTCGAGGGACGACCGGATTTTTGCATCAACAGTTTGGCGCCGTCTGTGGGAAGCGATACAAAAAGTCGTTTCCTACGCTCTATCCAGAGGTTGAAAAACGTACTTTAATGGTGGTTACTAGAAGGACGGTCCCAGAAAATCCGAATGAGACTACCGCCGTTGAGCCGTCGGATGCAAAGGGCTGTTCGAGGGATTCAAGGTCAGAATTCCACTGCTCGACCAGCGACCTCTGCCGGGACAAGGAACATTCAGCCGAATCGAGGTAATGGGCGACTGGATAAAGAGGTACAGGAACTCAGATCCGACATCAACGTTATGAAACAGCTGTTGGAACAAATACACTAGCAGCAAGTTCCGCTGGGTATTCAGATGACTAACTCCCCACAACAAGCTGTTGATCCCGAGCCTTATGCCCCGCAACCAGCAATCCCCCAGAAAAGTCAGCCCCAAGGTCCGTTTGAGCCGGCCCCCACTCATTCCACTACTCCCGTTTTACCCCCCACTGACCTCCGACATGAAATCGATCAGTAAAGGCGAAGTTGGCCTCCGATCGAGGGAATGGCCGAAAGTAATGAACTTTGGAAAGCCGACCTCCAAGATTTCAGGAGGGAGGTACGGGAGGAGATCGAAGACGTGAAGCAAGGTCGAGATTTGTGTCAGAATATGCCCGAGACAAAAGCGTCCCCATTTGTGGAGGAAGTGATGCAGACCCAACTACCGGAACGTTTCCGTCTTCCGCAAATTACACCTTTCACGGGTAAAACCGACCCAACTAAGCACATTGAATGCTTCCGAACGTACATGGAGCTACATGATGCCTCGGATGCCGTGATGTACCGAGCCATCTCCCTCACCTTAGCCGACGTAGCCCAACTTTAGTTCAAACAGCTGAAACCAAAGTCCATCCGAACCTTTACAGAACTTAGTGACGTCTTCTTTATCAATTTTATTAGCGTGAAGAAGAAGCTAAAACCTCCAGCGCACCTAAACAACATAGTCTAGAAGAAGGGAGAATTGTTGAAAGATTATATCAAACGATTCAACTTCGAATCGCTCTAAGTTCGGAAACATTCAGAGGAGACAACACTCAACTCCATCATGCAGGGTGTAAGGGACAAGCTGTTTTTGGCGTCCTTAGACAAGAATCCACCCGAAACTTTGGCAGAGTTCATGACTCGGTCAGACAAATACGGAGACGCTGAAGAAACACGAAACTTGCCCGAGGGCATCCAGAACACAAAAACCACAACCAAAAGCTCAGCCAAAACTAAGGTTGACTCGGCCGGAGGGAAAAAGCGCAAGGACGACTGAGCGCGCGATGAACGAAGTCAGGCAAGCGACCTGACCAAATGTTTTCTACTTACACCCCGCTTAACAAACCTCGAGAACAGATGCTAATGGAAATCAAAAGTGAAGGGTTCATGAGTTGGCTGAATAAGCTTCGAAGTAATCCAAATCGGCGGAATAAGGACAAGTACTGTCACTATCATCGCGATCACGGTCATAGTACAAGTGATTGCTATCATTTGAAGGAAGAAATCGAAAGGCTTATCCGAAAAGGTCGGCTTAAAGAACAGTCGAGAAAATAAGAACGACGGAAGAACGACCAAGCGACAACCGATCTACGGAAGAAATCTGGACGATAGTCGGAGGACCCCTGTGCGAGGGCGACTCAAATAACACCCGGAAAAATCACACCAAAAGCCTCAGCTGACCTGAGTCCAATATTCTGATCATAGCTCGGCCTTCAAAAGAAAAGAAGAAGGAAAAATACTGTATCTCGTTCACTGATGAAGATGCCCGATGGATCCATCATCCACATAACGATGCATTGGTCGTTACTCTGACCATTACAAACCGAAGGGTGTTCCGCATTCTCGTCGACACAGGGTCATCGGCTAACGTGTTGTTCACTCAGGCATTCGACAGGATGGGTGTTGAACGATTGGCGTTACGACCGGTTTGTACCCCGTTGGTCGGATTCTCGAGGGGACAAATACTCCCGGAAGGGATCATTTCGCTGCCGCTCATGGCCGAAAATCATCCGCACCAAGCGACAACAATGATTGATTTCCTGGTAGTCGACCAATCGTCCGTGTACAACGCTATACTCAGTCGACCCTCTCTGAGTATCCTTTAGGCCGTCGTATCTACGTACCACCTCTCCATGAAATTTCCAACTGAGTCAGGAATAGGAGTCGTCAAAGGAGATCAGCAAGACGTGAGGCATTGTTACATGACAGCTGTAAAGAGACCCACCGAGAAATCTCCAGTCGAAGTATCAATGATCGAATCGCTAGACCCCCGGGTCAAGACGCACGAACGAGGGCAGCCAGTTGAAGATCTTGTCTCGGTGCCCTTAGTCGAAACAGACGGGTCCAAAACAGTACAGGTTGGCTCGTCTCTGCGACCACTCTTGAGAGATAATTTGATAGCCCTGCTCAGACGATATGCTGACGTATTTGCTTGGAGCCATGAAGATATGAAAGGAATCGACCCGTCAGTAATCACCCACCGACTCAATGTCGATCCGACCTACCGACCGATCCGACAGAAACGACGACCTCTCGGCCCCGAAAGGTACGCTGTCATAAAAGAAGAGGTTAGCAACCTCTTCAAGGCAAAATTCATAGAAGATATATACTATACCTTTTGGGAAGAAAGGTAACGGGAAGTGGCGAGTCTGTATCGACTATACCGACCTAAATAAAGCCTACCCCAAGGATAACTTTCCTCTTCCAAGGATAGATCAGTTGGTGGATAGTACCGCGGGGCATGAACTTCTTAGTTTTATGGATGCGGATTCAGGATATAATCAAATTGTAATGCATCAGTCCGATAAATCTAAAACAACCTTTGTCACTGAAAACGGTCTTTATTGTTACCGTGTGATGCCGTTTGGTTTGAAAAATGCTAGTGCGACTTATCAGAGATTGGTAAACAAAACCTTTGCTCGGCTGATCGGTTGAATGATAGAAGTGTACATTGACAACATGCTAGTCAAAAGTGTACGTGCGACCGACCACATAGCCGACCTAGAAGAAATGTTCCTCATCTTACGTAAGTTCCGAACGAAACTGAACCCGAGTAAGTGCTCCTTTGGCGTAAGCTCGAGAAAGTTCATCGGTTTCTAAGTCAGTCAGCGAGGGATAGAAGCTAACCCAGAGAAGATAAAAGCACTGCTTGACATGGAGTCTCCGAAAACAATTAAAGATATATAAAGACTGACTGGACGGGTAACAGCACTTAATTGCTTCATATCCAGAGCCACGAATAAATGTCTCCCGTTCTTCAGACAATTGAAGGGACGGTAAACGTGGAATTGGACGGAAGAATGCGAAGCAGCATTTCAGCATTAAAGTCTTATCTCGGATCTCCCCCAATCTTATCGAAACCCGAATCAGGAGAAGCTCTGCTGCTGTACCTAGCGGTGTCCAAGGCGGCAATTAGCTCGACCTTGATACGTGAGCACGAAGGAAAGCAGCTGCCGGTTTACTACGTCAACAAAGCACTATTACCGGCGGAGATGAGATACCCACTCTTGAAAAAGGTGGCCTTAGTTTTAATAGTCTCCCCGCGCCGACTTCGACCATACTTCCAAGCCCACACCATCGTCGTAATGACCGATCTCCCACTGCGTTAGATTCTACAGAAACTGGACGCATCTGGCCGACTCACGAAATGGGCGATCAAACTCAGTGAATTCGACATTCATTATAAGCCAAGGGTAGTAATCAAAAGGCAAGCTGTGGCCGACTTCATCGCTGAAGTAACACCACAAGACAGTCCGATGACTGAGCATACTACCGAGCACGTTAAAGAATTAACTACTACTTCTCCCATATCATCGCCCAACCCGATACCCTGGAAGTTGTATGTCGACAGTTCTTCCAACTCTAAGGCAAGCGGGACAGGAGTAGTTCTGAAAACTTCAGATCAAACCTACATGCAATATGCCTTAAGACTTGGGTTTCAAGTGTCAAACAACGTAACAGAATATGAAGCATTGTTGCTCGGCCTTTAGCTCGCGACCAGCTTGGGTGTTAGGCATCTAAATGTTTTCAGTGATTCTCAACTGGTTGTTAACCAAGTTACTGGTGCATATCAAACACGGAAAGAACAATTAAAAGCGTATATGGAGAAAGTCAAAGAACTGATCAAAGGCTTTCAATGTTGTATCATTGCTCGGATCCCTCGTACAGAGAATGCTAAAGTCGACCTATTAGCAAAACTCGCCTCCACCGACGAAGACGATATACCCGGGTCTGTTCTAGTTTAGTACGTCGCTAAGCCGAGTATCGATGAACCAGTTAGCTCTATCGTACATTCAATCGACTCGGATCCTTCTTGGATTGACCCGATCGTCTGATAACTCAATAAGGGAGAGTTGCCTGAAGACCGCGCTAAGGCCCGACAATTAAAGATCCGAGCCTCCCGTTATACCATACTTAACGAAACGTTATACAAGAAACGTTATTATACTCCACTGCTGCGATGTCTGAACCCCAGCAAAGCAGATTATATACTACGAAAAATCTACGAAGGGATCTGCAGAAACTATTTAGGAGGACAGTCACTCACGCATAAGGTATTGCATCAGGGATACTGTTGGCCGACTATCCAACACGACACTCGTAAGCTCTTTCAAAAATGCGATAGATGTCAGAGATTCGTAGTTTTTTCGAGAGACCTCTAGAAGCACTGACACCTATGACCGGTCCTTAGCCCTTCTCGTAGTGGGGAATCGACATCATAGGCCACTCCTAGTGGGAAGAGGCCAAACCAAGTTCACTATCGTGGCCGTGGATTACTTCACGAAATGGGCTGAGGCTGAGCCATTGGCGAAAATAACCAAACAAAAGATCATTGATTTCATGTGGAAGAACATTGTCTGTCGGTTCGGAATACCCCGGACCATTGTTACCAACAACGGAAAGCAGTTCAACAATAATAGCTTTCGCGAAATGTGTGGCAACCTTGGGATCAGAAACGTGTACTCATCACCCCACCATCCTCAGACGAACGAGCAAGTGGAGGCAGTCAACAAGATCATCAAACACCACCTCCGGACCAAGCTCGACCGAGCTAAGGGAACTGGGCTGAAGAACTCCCGAAAATATTGTGGGCATATCGAACTACAGCACAAACTACTACGGGTGAAACTCCTTTCTCCTTTACTTATGGCTCGGAAGCCGTCACCCCGGTCGAGATCGGGTTGCCTTCAGCCCGAGTCAGTTCATTTAACGAAGAGGATAATGAACAACTCCTAGCACTCGGACTCGATCTTGTGGACGAACGAAGAGAAAGAGCTCGGCAACTTATGAGAGCTCGGCAACAGCAGGTTACTCGGTTCTATAACGCTCGAGTCAAGATCAGACATTTTCGAGTGGGAGACTTGGTTCTTCAAAAGACGTCCCTCAATACTAAGGAAGTCGGCTCAGGAACACTGGGACCGAACTGGGAAGGGCCCTATATCGTCTCAGTCACCATTCGACTAGGGACATAATAGTTGGAAGACCTAACCAGACGACTACTATCTCACCCGTGGAACGCTGAGC
The DNA here is from genome assembly GCF_029962835.1 of Magnolia sinica. Lineage (NCBI taxonomy): Eukaryota > Viridiplantae > Streptophyta > Magnoliopsida > Magnoliales > Magnoliaceae > Magnolia > Magnolia sinica. The sequence continues at coordinate 43,176,666 of NC_080577.1, read as the reverse complement.
ATATGAAAACCTAATACCCCTAAAGTAATGAAAGAGACTCGGAAAAAATAGGCATGTAAACTGAGTCAAAAATGAATAAAATGAAACTGATCATATTCATTTATCGGTGTGTTACATCTTGCTTCGGCAATACATTGTTAGACCAGACAGAGGCAAAAGAAAGATCGGCTACAACGTGTGAAGGTCTTCTTCAGTTAACGCTATTCTCGAGCTTGCCCGGAGCCGGTGTTAGTGCCACAAATGGAGGTGATGATGGTACCAAAAACCAAGTTCCTAGCGGAGCTGGTGTTAGTGCCAAAAATGAAGCCGATAATAGTACCAAAAGCCAATGATGGTATAAAAAACCGAGCTCCGGAGCTCTCAAGGATCATTCAGAATGACCTCTGGAGCCTAAGTCACTTCAGGCTTGACCCCGATACCACCCACAACATCGTCAGGCTCAGCCGCTTCAGTCGTCGGATCCTCGGGAGGCCCATCCTCAAATTTCGAGAGGTCAAGGTTGGGAAAAAATTGCTTCACCACTTGGATGCAAGCTTGGTATCCGCTCACATATAGGCGATCTCTCTCGTCCTCGAACTCCAGAGACTCAAGGAAGTCTTTTACGGCCTTCTCTTCCGCTTCTTTCTTGGCCACCTCGAGCGACGTTTTTGTATTCACATTCAGTCAGTTTAGCTTATCCTCGGAGGCTTCATGAGCCACGCGAAGTTGCTGACTCTCATCAGCAGCCCCTTTCATCAGCTGAGCCATCCAAGCACATTCAGTTTTAGCGTCTTCAATCATCTTCCGAGCCAAGCTCAACTCGCCAGTTAAGCGGCCGACCCTAATCGAGGCGATCTCAAATTAGGCTTCTGCCTTTGCTGCCCGTCTATGAGCAAGGAGTGAGCTGCACAAAAAAAAAATTTACTAAGTCCGATTAAAGCTGAAAGAGACAAAGAGCTAGAGAATAAAATTTAAAACCCCACCTAGAGCAAGACCTTTGCAGCATGGGAGAGTATCCGACTCCCAGGAGCTTCGAAGATGGAAGCGAATTCCCTTTCGCTCCCTACAGAAACAACCCAAGCACCATATCTGCCACGGCCCGACAGAAGGAGGATTGCTCCTGCGGAGCCGACTCCTCCCTTGAACTCTCCCCTCTCTGCTCCTCTCTACGCCCTGAGACTCGTTCGGCGACTGGTGTTGGCTCGAGAGTCGCTCAGGACTTTATAGGAACGTCCTCTGCCCTCTCTTCGGGGTCAGAAAGATCGACGATGGGCGAGACGGCCGAGGTAGTGGCAACTGGGGCAGAAGGCTCAGCGACAGAGGGAGCAATCTTAGCCTTCTTCGGGGGCCGAGGCTCTGACAGAAGGACTGACCTAGGGGGAGCCTTTAATTTTGACGGCCTCAAGAGGGGTCGAGCTTCAGCCATTTCTGTGTCAGATAAAACACAGAATCAGAAAAACTCAAGAAGGATGTGCCTGAGTAATTCAAAGTTACCTGTCACGGACGAGTCTAGGCTCGAGAAAAGAAGACGCTCCAGCTGTAAAAGGGACTTCCAAGACCTGTCTTCTGGACTCAACGTCCACAAGTCTCTGATCTAAGCTAAAGCGTTGGCTACTAGCTTCGGCTTTCTCTTGGAGATATCTGCAGAAGACGTTCAGTTAGACTCAAGAGGAGGTTAGCAAAACAAGACAAGGAAAAAGGCATGCCAAGTCACCTGCTTTAGAGAACACCGGGGGAACGAGGAATTTGAACAGCCCAGGCTCGGCAGTTTTTCAGCGACCGCATGCCCAGAACCACCTCTCTCTCTAGTGCTTGTTAGAGGTAGGAGGGTCGGTTATCAAAGAACCACCCTTGTTCCGCCAAGCACTTAAAAAATACCAGCCGGGTTGCGAAGTATTCGACCGAACTTGGTATAGATAGAGGAACTCATCCACATTCAGTGGGGGCTGCTCAGTCTCAGCCCACAATACTGCACATCCAAACAAGTTCTTCCACCCATTTGAGACTATCTGCCCAGGAGCAATTCTGATTCGGAAAAGAAAATTCTGAACAATAGGTTGTAGGGGTAGACGCAAGCCACATTGCAAGGCAACTTGAAAAATTGCGATCATTCCAGGAGGGGGATGGTCGGGCAATTCATTTGGAAGCGGAAGTTGAAGAATTACTGAGTCAGGGACATGATACCCTATTCGGATCCTATTTAAGTCTATCTCAGTCAAAACTGAGGGAACCGGCCCCTTTTGTTCGTCTCCGACCTCCTCACTCTCGGCAGCCTCTCCTTCTTCGGCCGCCGACTCAGCGAATCGAACCGATCTCCATAGGGGGACCGACTCAGTGGTTCCCCCAAACTTGGCCCTCATCGGTCTCCTAGGAAGAGCCGATTCAGAGGTTCTTAATTCTTCCTCCTCTTCCTCTAAGTCATCCCCTGGGAAAAAGGGGGTGGGCCTGCCCGGGGCATGTCTCAAGACAGAGGGGTCCTCTGGGGCAGGGCGTTCCGCTGAGGTCCTACTGGATATCCTGGCGGAGAGCTGGAAAGCCTTATTGGCACTTATCGCCATCTATGCCAATAAGGAAGGTGATTCCGAAACATTTCAAAAATGCTCCATTTCGCCCTCATCACCAGAAATTTCCCCCAGGGATTTAAAGGATGTATATTCACTAAACGTCGAAAAGAAAATGGGGAAAGATAAGACTCACCGGAAGGACGATAAGCACACAGTTGAGGAGAGAAGAAGGCAAAGATGGAGAAGAATAGCAAACCACAAACACAGCTGAGAAGAGAGAAGGGAGAATGGGATAGGAAAATGGATGGGGCAGGCGAAATTGTGAAAGTCGATCTCGCTCTTCCTTTTATAGCCAAGCCATGTGGCAGCAACATTTAAGGAGGAGTCAAATTGACGCTTATTTCGACTCCCTCGCCTGACGCGTGGCGCACGCCGACTGACGCAAGTAACGTTTTCGCCATGTGTCTGGCGCTCATAAGCGGATGAAATGACTCGACGACTGTCCGCTCGTACGACCTTGAGTAACGATCCGTCGCACATTAAGAACAACACAAGAAGCAATAAATACCCCATCATAACCTTGGTCTGTAATATAGTACTCCTTAGTGCCGATATAACTGACACAAGGAGTAGGGGGCTTACTGTTGGGGAAAAAATATGACAAGTCCGGAGACTTGGTTATGGAATGAACCAACTCTACTAAAACCGTCCGAAGGATCCGAGCCAATAATTTGGATCGAACAAGATAAAGTCAAAAGAGAGACTTGTTTGGATTTGTAGGAAATGAATCCCGACCGAAGTAGAGAGTCGAGAGCCTAAGGCAAGTATAGGACACATCAAGTTGACTCGGTTAACGAGGCAGCAATGCCTAAGGAGACCTGTTAAAGATCTCAAATCAGAAAGCCACTTGACCGATTATAAAAACAATCCATGTATGGTTGGTTATAGTATCAGCTATTGGATAGAAGGAAAACATCGGCCCTGAGCCGACTCAGTTTTGTCCGATAGTAGGTAAAAACTCTCATATGTAAGCCAGCCGAGATTAGGGATTTATTGAGGCCGAGTCAAGTAAAGGAGAGACGGTATAATCTTAAACACCGTCCCGAGAATTTTGTAGAAGGATCCCCGATCCTGGAAATCTCGGGATCGGGAAGTACCCATAAACAAAATACCATCTAAATCAAATCTCCAAAATATCGGGAAAGAATCTCCATACAGCGGGATCCTCTTTCTCTTATAAATAAGAGAGACTCCAAGGATGAAAGGTACGTAAAAAACCCTCTCCCGAACTCCCTCAATACAATAAGACCCAGATTCCTAGTCTGACTTTGGCATCGGAGGGTCCCCTGCTTTAGCCAGGGTCTCCTTTATCTTCTTCCTGTGCAGGTACTCGAAAGTATTTCGAGGGACGATCGGATTTTTACATCAACAAGTATCACTGAAGGTCCTGAAAGCATTTCAATGCCAACATAATTATTCCTACTATTTCTAGTAGTGTGGTCCACTTGAGCTTTGAATATACTTCTAATTTTCGGCTCATGACATGAAATGATCTGAAAACAAAAATGGACGGCATGGCGTGGATAAGACTCATATTTTCATGATGGCCCCACAGAGCTTACACAGTACATTTAAGCCAACCGGCTTAGCAGATTGGGTAGTACCCCTGCCTCAAGCTCGGCACAGACGGTCTCCCAGGGGCCACTAGAGCCCCTGTGATTTATGGGTTTTATCCACAGTATTCATTCATTTTTCCATATCATTTTAGGATACGAGCTGAAAATGAAGCAGATTCGGATGCTCAAGTGGACCCTACAGTGGGGATTGAATTCTTAATGTTGAAAACTTTTGGGGCTAAAAGTTTTATAAGAAGCTGTCAGAGGCAATGTGACTTACTTTGGGAGACCGGCCGTTTTGTTTCAAACGTATATTTGTATTTTCTCTTCATCAAGGTTTATATGACATTAATGCACAAGTTGGATGGCAAATAAACATATCATGGTGGGCGCTAGGAAGCTTTCAACTGTGGAATCATTATCATTGTTGCTTTATCCGGTGTGGTCCACTTGAGCATTGGATCCGCTTCAATTTTGGTCTTATATCCTAAAACGATATGGCATAATGGATGAAAGGTGTAGATAAAGCCCATACATTACGGTGGGCCCATCATAGCCCTTGCATAAGGCAAGCTCGGGACAGGCGGAGGTAATACACAATCCGCATCTCATTTAAAGTGGCACGTACGGACACGGTTTGCCTGTGAAACGTGCAAGTTCCTGTAGTGGGAAGCCGTGGTGGGGCCCACAGATATGGTGGTCGTCCATCATTTTTAGTAGACAACAATAAGATTGGAATCTAAAAATCAGGCAGATCCAAAACTAAATTAGCCACACCACATGAAACAGAATGGAAACTGTGGGAATCACAGAAGTTTTGCATATCGGGATGATATTTGTGCCTACAGTTGATCTGAGTGGTAATAATCTTGTGAAGAGCTTGGATAGCATATGTAGATCATGGTCAGCTCCGGGAATATGTTCATTGGTGTGCGTTTCCATTCCCACTTTTTTCGTGTGGTGTGGCCCACATGAGTTTCGGATCTTCCTGATTTTTAGATTCATGTCATATTATGGTCTTGAAAAATTGATCATGAACGGAGTGGATTTGTGATGAGCATCTCTGTGGGCCCCACACAGCTTCCAACTTGGAAAAATTGTAGGTCCGCACATACCGACAGACTTTTTTTTTTGCTCTCTCGTTCCGTAGTGTGGAACCCACCTACGTACGGAAAAAAAGAAAAGTAAAAGCATGCTCACACTCAGCCAAAGCTCAAACAGTTGAAGAGTGATGAAGCTTGCAACTACCAACTCCTCAAATTCAAACACTGAAAAGCATCACCACCACCGTATATTACATGGTAACACAATCATATGAAAATGCGTATGGGCCCTTGAAAGAGGGAGGAAAAACAAAAAAGGATCCAAGGGTCCCCTTCTCCAACCTGGCCACCACAACCACCACCCACACAAGACTCCAAACATACCAAAGACCCCACTAGTCCCCTCAATTAGATATGGTGGGTTTTGCTAAAGATCCCACCACTGCATCTCTCTCATCTACCACTGAAAGAACATGAAGATGAAGAAAGAAAAACACTAACCATGATGTTTTTGTTCAAGGGTTAGGTGCGGCTCGGCTTTACCCAACACGGTGTGGCACTGACCATAGGGCCCACATCGATGTATGTATTATATATCCCCGCCGGGCATCCGTTTTTCCAGCTTATTTTTTAGGCATGACCCAAAAAATGAAGCAGATTCAATTCTCAGGTGGACCACACCATAGAAATCAATGGTGATTGGACGCCCACCATTAAAAACACCCTAGGGCCCACCATAATGCTTATCTGTCATCCAACCCGTTGATGAAGTCACACAGACTTCGATGAAAGGAAAAACAAAAAAGTAAAAAATAAAAAATACAAATATCAGCTTGATCCAAAACTTCCATGGCTCACAGGAAGTTTTTAATGGCCAATAACCACTGTTTCCTGTGGTATGGTCCACCTGAGATTTTGATCTGCCTCATTTTTTGCTTCATGCCCTAAAATGAGCTGGAAAAACGGATAGACGGCATGAATATATAATAAATACATCAAGGTGGGCCCCACAATCAGCGCTGCACGGTATTGAGTGAGGCCCGGCCGCACCTAATCCGCTCCCGGAGAGGGAGGCTTGTGGGGACTGTCCTTTTTGTAGGGTGCCCTACGAAAAGTTTAAGACTTCCTGCCACTGGGGTAGGTGTTAGAAAGGATGAATGAGAAGGGATAATTGTTAACACTTCCCCTCATGTTTCCAACAAATCTCAACACCTCCTTATACTTGGATTATTACATATACCTGGCTCTGATTACAGATTCGTTGAAGATTGACACCCTTACCTTCTTTGAGAAATTGAACGTTTTGCACCTATCTCATAAGTAACAAGTTGCAGATGTGTGGTCCTACCATTGTGCATATGTGTCATCAGACTGAAAATCAGGCTGATTCAACCATCAGGTGGCTCAGTGGTAGATAGATGCTGTTTCAACACTGAGATCATAGGATGAGTACCCATGTGGTGTGGGTGTGGGTAAAAATTTCAAGGAAAAGAAAAAAAAAAAACAAAGCTCACCTTGTAAATTCTAATTTTATTGATTTGGTGTGACCCACTCATTGATGGGGTTAGAATATTTTTTGGGTGTTCTATATTTAAGGTGGTAGGAACTTGTTTGACGGGTTGGATAGCATTTATATAAATGGAGGTGGGAGCCACATGTGAGCAAAAAGTATATTTTGGGTCATTTGGTGAATCTTGGTTGGAGAGGGAAGGTGTTTACAGTTATCCCAGTACGAGGCAAAGAGAGTTGAAGGGCCAGATTTTCCACATGGAGGGAAACCTCAAATAGTTTTGACCTGAAAGAGTCTTTCCTCTCGAGGGTGGAAAGGGGACATGACCTTGCCGGTTGTCCACCAACCACAGAATCGCAATGAAATCTCTTTACGAGCTTTTCTTTTGGAAGATTGCTTCCCTTCTCTCTCTTTCTCTTCATAAAAAGTAAAAGCTGCTGTTTTCATCTCTTCTTTTCCCTCCTGCATTTCCACCACTTGCATCTCGCAAGTTAAAAAGGAAGAGAAGAGGGCAAATGACAAGAATGACCCCGAGTTCTACCTTCAGTTAGTCATAGGAGGGGGAGATTTACGTAAATTGCGCACCAAGAAAAGCAGCATTAGGGCGGGGCCTTCTCTCTTTAGACTGTAGATTTTCTTATGGTTATGTCCACGAGAGAGTGGCACCTATGCACGCGAACGAACATCGTACCGAGTGCCAACTAAGAGACTTTATGACATCATAACCATGCTTAAGCAGCCCCCACCTTGTAGGGACCTCGCCTGAAAATAAGCTGGTCCAATCATCAAGTGGGCCACGCCTAACCAACAGTGAGTTCAAGAAAAAGCTTTCCGTCACTCAGCATTCAACGCACATGCTGGGTGGACGCGGAGTGCGTGGTAAACCCAACACGAGGAAGGTACATGGTGTAAGGACTCTGTGGGGCCATCCTGACGCATGTTTTTATCCATTTTGCCACTTAATTTTAGGGCATGAGTTTGAAATTGTTACATATCAAAACCCAAGTGGACGAGGAATCCGTGGATATTGAACTGATGAATAGGTTAGACGATGAATAAACATTACTGTAAGCCTTAGGAAGGTTTCCATGGCAGACATCATTATTCCCACTTTTCCCGCCGTATGGTCCACATGCGAACTCGTGAATAGGTTGGGTGACAAATAAACATCACTATCTTGAATAGGTTGGTGACAAATAAACATTATAATAGGCCCTAGGAAGGTTTCAACTGTGACTTTATTATTCCCACCTTTTCCTGTGGTATGGTCCAATTGTGCTTTAGATATGTTGAGGCTCATGCCTTAAAATGAGCGGGAAAATTAGATGGACTTCGTGGATGTTATCAAATGTCTTAAATTTGTCTGTAACTGGGTATGTCTATGATATCGACAGACTACCCAATCCCATCGGGTAGCTTTCGATCCCATCGACAGCCCACTTGATCCCGTCAAGAAAATTTCATTTTTTTGTCCTTTGCTCGTTCGACAGTTTTTTGATCCAAATCAATCTGATCGAAAGTGACTCCAATCCCTCATCGATGGCACTCGATATGATTGAAGCATCCATCAACCCCCTTGTGCAGTTTTACAGAATTGCGGCTTTTGTTTCTTGTTTCAATTTTAATCTTTTTGAAGGGTTTGTGATCTGTGATTAAACATGCTTAGGGTTTTTTTTATAAGCAATAGGAAGTTCAAAGCTAAGCTTTTGTGGTGTTTAGGGTGTATTCTCGAATCAGTAAGATCTTTCATCTCTTGTATATTGATTATCATAGTAAATACGCTATTGCTTTGTGCCATAGTTTTTTCCCACAAGGGTTTTTCCACGTAAAATCTTATGTTCTCCGTGTGCTGGGTTTGTTTGATAGCTTATTGTTTGATTCTAAATCGGGGTTGCTTCCGGGCATCTCCCCAACAAGTGGTATTAGAGATAACATTGGAATTTTGATGGTTTTTTTTTTTTAAATAATAATAATATGAAAACATGTCTTATAAATACTCTAATATTAAGTATGAAACAGAGAAATTCACTAGGAGAAATAATTTTAAACTATGAAAGGTTAAAATGAGATGTCTCTTAGTTCAGCAATGATTGCGACACGCTCTCACTGGCAATGCGAAGCGTTCTGCATCTATAACTGATGAAGAGTGAGATGAACTAGACAAAAGGGCTACAAACTCGATAAAATTGTACCTAATGGACAATGTCATATATAATGTCCTGGATCAAAAGACCATCGTAGGGGTATAGACGAAACTAGATGGTTGTATATGAAGAAATCCTTGAGTAGTTGTCTATATCTTAAAAAGCAATTCTATGATCTTAAGATAACATGAAAGTCTCACATTAATAAGCACATGAGCACTTTCAGCAAGTTATTATATAAACTGACGAATGCGGCGATTAATATCAAAGAGGAAGATCAAGCTTTGATTCTCTTGAATTTGCTTCCACCATCTTTCGAGAATCTGGTAGACACACTGATCCATGGTACTGATCCATGGTAGGAATACCATCAATTTGGAGATTGTCATCTCAGCTCTTCATAAGAAGCAGTTGAGAAAGAGAGATTGTAAGACCCGTGTCCTAATCCGTACAATTCTGTTAGCTTCCGCGGTCCTTCCGGTCAAATTCCGGCAACCTTCGCACCGAATTCGGTGTTTGCGCACGATCCTAAGCCAGGTCCCGCGCACCGACGTCGGCTCGATCTGAAACTTATGTCTTGACGATCGCGTCGTCGCCGCGGTTCCAACGCCGTGACTTGCGCACCGAACCGATACCCAGGTAAGAAGATGCCGATCAGCGTTTATTCCGAAGAAACACCGCGCGTTACGGATTTCGAGGGAATCTCTACACAATAAGTCCCATCAATCATCATTAAATGCAACCTTATCTCAAGTACAACAACCCATACCTCTTTCTTCACAAAGTCAACTCTCTCTCTCTTCACCCATCCCTCCTTTACTCACTTTTCAAACAAACCCATGCCCCATTAATTACACCCATCACTCCATCACCTCATATCACTCCCATCCTCTCATTTTCTCTCTCATTTTCTCATATCTCTCCAAGCAACCCCAAGCCCCAAACGTCCAAGCCTTCTCTCCCAAACCACAAGTGTGGTCCACCTTCCATCATCCATCTACACCCTCCCATCTCTCATCCCCACCATCAAGAGTTCATCATCCTCCATCAAAGTTGAAGCTGAGGGGCATTGGAGTCTAAGGGACCAAGAAGAAGGAAGATAAGGTGGGTGAATTGCCATTATTTTAAATTTTAGGGCCCACTTGTTGGTGGGACCCATTTGGATGTATGTGATGTATTCAAGAGGGCCCATAGTGGCGGGGTTCCTCTATCTCACCTTATATCTCTCTTTCTATCTCTCTCTCTCTCTTCCTTTGTGATGGTGTGGATCCCACCAATATGTGTTACATCTACCCGTCCATCTACATTAGACGGTGCGGCCCATCTTATTGTAGGTGATGATCCACACCATCCACCGTTTAGGTGGGTCAAATGCTTTATATATGTAAATATATGTTATATTTTATATAATATATATAATATATATAATATAATATGTATTATATATATAATAATAAATATATATATATATATATTATGTATAATATTGGTGGGCCACATCTACGTGGGACCCACCACATTTGAAGTGGGAAAAGCAAGGGAAGGAAAGGGTGGGCCCAACTAATGGTGGCCCACCATGATGTATGTTGGATCCACACCGTCCAATCTATTCTCCGATTCTTTAGGCGTTGAGCCAAAATTTTAAGGCGATCTGATCCGGTGGGTCATACCATCTAAAACCATGTGAAGACATGCCGGATCATAAAAAGGTACTGGGGGACTCACTAAGTTTGGATGGTGCTTCGACGGGAAATAACAATAATGGGCGTGGAAATCACATCTCGGGGCCCCAAAACAAAAAAAAAATAAAAATAAAAAAAAAAGCGGCCGCCCCGCATAGTTTGTGTAAAACATTAGCATGCGGCCCCCACGGTGATGAATTTGGATCATCAACCCCGGCATTTGGTGGGTCCCCACTTCATTTCACGCCAAAATAAATTTGGAACTCGGTGGGCCACATCATTTAAATCATGTGAAGACATGTCTAAAACATATAAAATCGTTGGTGGGGCCTACGAGTTTGATCACATAATACATGGTCCACATCAAAGTTGGGACCCACATAATGGGTGGTGGATTGTGAATCACATCTCGGTGGGCCCCAAAACAAAAAAAAAATAATAAAAAAAAAAAAAAAAAAAAAAAGCAGCTGGGCCTGCGGAAGGCGGGGCGGGGCCTCACGGCCCCTGGGGCCCCACGTGATGTGTTTGACATCAACACCGAGCATTTGATGGGTCCCCTTTGATTATGGTCTGTCCCAAGTAGACATAGATCTCAAGTGGGCCACACCATCCAAAAATAAAAATAAAATCGTGAATATATGCCTAAAACATATAAAATTGTTGGTGGGGCCTACCTGAAATTTTAAAACTTGGTCTGAACCCTCTGCCAAGTGGGACACACATAATGAGTGGACTGGATTTGGGGACCACCTCCCAGTGGACCCCCTGTCCATGTGAATATAATAATAGTTATTATAATAATATATATATATATATATATATATATATATACATTTATAAACATGCATTACCATGGGCTTCCCTGGCTGTGTACACAGCTCCCCAGTCCAGTGGGCCCTACCCCAGTACCATAAGACCCTTTGAACGGGTGGGTGACAAATAAATATTACAATGGGCCCTACCTTGGTCCACGTAATTTTATGAACAATTGGGGTAGAAAATAAACATTGTGTTGGACCTTAGTTGGGTGGAAAATAAACATTATGTTGGGTCTTAAGCTGGGTGGAAAATGAGCATTTTGGTGGGCCCCACTTAGGTAAGTATTGTCAACCGCACCCTCTATTAGTGTGGGCTCCATCATAATGTATGTGTTTCATCCAACGGCCCAACTATTGTGGAGATAATTTAAGGCCCATTATGGAGGCCCATCTTCATGCATTAGTGTTGAGGCCCACCTTGATTTGTATTAGGCCCATATTATGAGGCCCATTGAGGCCCACCTTGATATAGATATGGGGCTCATGTTAGGTAGCCCATTTGATGTATTTGGGTCCTTGGGTCAAGGCCCAATTAGATGTATAAAAGGCCCATTACAATGTGTACTTCATGGAAGGCCATTCGTTGGGAGCGATGTTGGTTTGACGTCCACATTGATAATGTTGGTTAAATGTCCGCATTATAGCTCTCCCTAAGGCCCACTGATAGGCCCAAACTTGTGGTAAGTAGGCCGTCTAGGCCCATCTCCATTATACCTAGGACCCATCTCTTATTACATGTTTAGTATAGATGCATGATTCATGATCATTCGCACCATATGTATGCCCGATGTGAGGAATGACCGATCATAGCATAAACCTTTGGATAGACTGTTTATGGTCCCTGATAGGGGGAGTTGCCTCATATAAGTGCATGGTACATACAGGATGTCTGGTAGTTGATTCATGCACTTGCATTTGTGTGATTGTAGTTTCTGTATGCCCTAGCGACACGGGCCATACCTCACAGACACATCGTGGATGGCGGGATTGGATACCGAAAATATTTGGTTCCAGCATACGGGCACCATAGATGTCCCCGGTGAAAATCCCTAAACCCGATGGTAGGATGACTCCAACGTCGAGACCGAGTGGATATACGAGCGCATGAGGGCCGAATACCGGGAGGCCGCGTCTGTCGTGGTCGGTTTGGAAAGGAGTGTGGCCTTACTGCCCAGGGTAGGGGCAATACTAGGCTGCTTGCCCGTGAATGGGTCCGCTATCGCCGTCTGGATAGGTATTGGCGGACTATTGGTCGGGGGATAGTGAGGTTTCTTACGCTCATTTGGGCTGTGCGCTAGGAAAGCGGCAGTGCCATTTGGAGTGTATTAACCCCTGATTTTCAGAATGAGAACTGTACCGATACATGTTGAGGATTGGCATGCTTGAGTTGCATCTTGCATCGCATGGCCGTGTTATGGCCGATAGCATTCATATCTTGCACCGCATAGCCTTTGTACGGGCTGATTGCATTCATGTGCTCATCACCATGATTCCGCATCACTCGGACCTTGCATTTTGAGGACGTTTATATTGCGCACACACTTACACCACCCTCTAAGCTTTCCATAAGCTTATGCACGATTGATGCGGCGGTGCGCCAGACGACGCGGCCATAGTCTCGTAGTTGGAGCGTGCTGAGCTTCGGTTTTTCTTTTGTTACATTGTATTTTTCCCTTTTTCGCATTGTACTAAAAAGTTTTTGATCATAGGGATTTTGTGGTGGTGTTCTTGTGGTTATTAGTTGTGGGTTATGCTTGTGTTATGCTCATTATGAATCGGGTGATTTGAAATCCTCCTTGTAGTATCCCGGATCGGAACCTGGATGGGTGCCCGGATCCGAAAATGGGGTTCTACGGAGCTGTCGATTCGCCGATCGGGAATTTTGTGAGCCGGTTTCCGAGTTGTGACAGAAGTTGGTATCGAGCATAACTCGGGAATAACCAAGAACAACATTACATGTCGCTATGAATGATTAAGTCCTAAGTTCGGATAACCTAGCGATCTTTTATTACAAACCCTTAACGTGCGTGCCTTGCGAGCCTTTAAGTTGATAGGCACCTTCGCTCTTTCCCGTAGGACATGTCGCACGGGAGAGTGACCCGATCGACTCCCGCACCACTTGAGACTTCAGCTCCACCACCTGTCCCGCATTACCACCTACGACCCCCGCTCCCCACCAGAGATTCCTACCGCTCCGAGGATGTCGCTCCTTACGAGGTTTATACGCCCATCCCGAGGATCCCCCTCCACCGATACCGGTGGGATCCGCCGTATCTGAGTGCTTCTCGTTGCGGCGATCGCAGGGGCCGCACTAGGCGGAAGCAGACACTGGTTGTTTCACCGGCCCGGAGCGGGCGCGCGAGTGCCCTTCGTGAGTTTCGCAGTTTGATCCTCCACGATTCCAGGGCGAGCCAGATCCAGCTGAGAGGTGGCGGTCCGATGTGGAGAAGATTTTGATACCATGTCATGTACGGCCGAGCAGCGAGTTCGGTTGGCGGTGTTCCTTTTTCAGGCGAGCACTGGTGGACCTCGATTACCCGCGTCGCAGGACCCACTACGTCTGGACATGGGATGATTTTGTAGACCGATTCGAGGAGCAGTATCCCAACCACATTTGACATCGAGAGCACTAGAGTTCGAGACTTTGGTGCGGGGAGACATGGCCGTGGCACGACGCGGCTGTTTCGTGGCGCCGAGGTTTGCGCCATATATGATTGATGATGAGGGGAAGGCCCGCCGTTTCGAGGCGGCCACGTTTGGCTTCGAGGGTGTGATTGGGCACGAGCCCGACCTTCGGAGTGGGAGGGCTCGGATCTACGAGACGGAGTGGGCGGGCGCAGCCGAAGAGATCGAGGGAAGGGTCAAGAGGCAACCCCTTCCACGCTCCCAGCCCGGGGGCGACCACGAGGTAGGAGCCACCCGCTAGAGCACCGGCCCAGACGTCCGCGCCACCCCGGGCCTTTGGGGGACTTGTTTTGGATGTGGTGGGTCAGGGCTGCCTGTCGAGTGCCCTCGCCCTCATCTCCAGCCGCCGAGATCACAGCAGCCTCACCCACATCCGCCGAGAGCACCACAAAGACCGCAAAGGGGACCTCGGGGGCCCCTCGCGGAACCCCATCCGGGGACCCGCCACCTCCCGGGCCGAGACCTCGGGCAGAGGCAAGGATAGGCCGCCGCAGGGCGGGCGCACCGGGGACCTCGAGAGACAGGCACCTCCCCCCCCAGGGTTCTACGCGGCTCGGCAGACCCGCCATCCGGAGGAGTCGCGAGGTATACTTCCCGTCTCTTCATGCATCGCTCGAGTATTATTTGATTCTTGCGCTTCTCACTCATTCATGTCCAGGGATTTGCCGATCATGGATTGCCGGCGTCTACTAGTGAGGGATTGATCGCATAGACACCCTTGGGGAAGACTGATTTCGGTCCATCTTGCCCGGTTCTTTTCGGTGATATCTTTTTGCCCGCTGACTGTGCTGCCGATGTCAGATTTTGGCGTTATCTTGGGCATGGATTGGCTTCGAGTATCACGCTATCTTGGGCTGTTCGCGAGGCGGCACATTCGCATACCAGGCGCCACTTCATCGCCGAGCCGAGGAGAGCCGTTGTTTGCTTGATGTCTGTGCTGAGGAGCCTATGGCCATTTGTATTGATCGGTGGCCGGGTCTGCGACTTCCCGACGTGTTCCAAGAATTCTCGGATTGCCTCCTCGCCGTCATATCGAGTTCCGGATCGATCTTGTGCCTGGTACCGCCTATCTAAGGCCCCGTACCGTATGGCACCGTGGAGTTGCGAGAGCTGCGTTGCGGGAGTTGGGATTTATTCGTCCAGGCAGTTCATGGGGAGCGCGGGTACTCTTCGTTAGGAAGAAGATGGCTCGTTGAGGCTCGCGTAGATTACCGCGAGCTCAACCGGTCACGATTAAGAACAAATACCCGCTCCCAAGGATAGACGATTTATTTGATCGAGGTGCCGTTCTTTTCGAAGATTGACTGCGTTCCAGATCATCAGATTCGTGTTCGAGAGGAGGACATCCCAAAGGCTAGGAGGCGTTATGGTCATTTTGAGTTTCGGGTCATGTCCTTTGTACCAATGCACCCGCGGTCTTCATGCGATTGATGAATGAGGTCTTCTGTCCATATCTCGATCGGTTTGTTGTGGTCTTCATTGACGACATTCTGATATATTCGAACCCGTGAGGACCATATGCAATATCTGGAGATCGCCTTGCAGACCCCCCGTGCCCACCAATATGCGAAGCCGGAGAAGTGTGAGTTTTGGCGGGAGGAGGTGAGATTCCTGGCACGTGGTGACGAGGGGAGGGTGTCGATGGACCCCTCGAAGGTTGATGCGGTGAGTCAGTGGGGCCACGACTGCGTCCCAGATCCGTAGTTTCCTTGGTTTAGCGGGATATTATCGGCGCTTCATTGAGGGCTTCTCCCGTATTGCGCCCGTTGACCCGGTTGACTCGGAAGGGCGCCGAGTTTATTTGGAGTGATGCCCGTGGCGAGCATTTATGGAGCTAAAGGACCGTCTGACGCGCTCTCGTCCTCACTCTTCCCTCGGGAGTGATGGATTCGTGGTATTTCCGATGCTTCGCGTATTGGATTGGGTCGTCTGATGCGGCCCGGTAAGACTTTCGTCTCGTCCTCAAGGTTCATGGGAACTACCCCACGCACGATTTGGAGTTGGCGCGGTTTCGCCAAGGTGTGGAGACACTATCTCTATGGGGTTAGGTTCGAGCTCTTCTCACCACAAGAGCTTGAAGTATCTATTTTCTCACGAAAGGAACATGAGGCAGAGCCCGGATGGAGCTTCAAGGATTATGATTTTGACCTCCGGACCACCCGGGCAAGGCGAATGTGGTGGCGGATGCCCTTAGCCGTCAGCCACGAGGCCCAGTGGCACATATGATGATTCGGGAGTGGAAGATGCTCGAGGATATGCGATCGACTTTGATTTTGGTTGCCTCTTATCGTTCGTTATCGAGCTTGTCGATTAACCCTCTCTTTCGCAAGGGTGATCGAGGCTCGGCACAGATGAGTCGTTACGGGATTACCAAGCAGAGGCAGCATCAGATTCAACTTCAGAGGTAGTCGATGGTGGACTTCGCTTTAGAGGCCGATTGTGTGTCCCGGATATTCCCGAGTTGCGAGAGATCTTATGGCCGAGGCACATCGATCGCGATTTTCTATCCACCGGCTCGCGAAGATGTCGTGATATGAGGGAAGGGTTTTCGGAATGAAGCGCCGGATTGCCGGTTTGTGGCGAGTGTGACACATGCCGGCGTGTCAAGGCCGATCATCGAGACCCGCAGCCGTTGAGCATCCCGTGTGGAAGTGGGAGCACGTATCCGTCGATTTTATCATGGGCCGAGGACTTAGCGTAGGCATGACGCCATCTGGGTTGTCGTGGACCGTCGAAATCGGCACATTTTCTTGCGATTCGTGCGACTTGGCCCCTGCTGTGAGGTTGTTCATTGAGGAGATTGTGAGGCGCACGGCGTACCGGCTCGATCGTTTCAAGACCCGAGGTTCACGCTCGTTCGGAGGAGCTTTGAGACTATGGGCCGATTTGCCTCATCGCGATCATCCAGACCGATGGCCACCGAAAGGGGTCCCCGGATCCTTGAGGATATGCTTGCTGCGTGATTGACTTCGGTGGTAGGGGATGAGCATCTGCGATTGGGTGAGTTCGCATAAGCGACCATAGGCATGGCTCCTTTTGAGGCATTATACGACGTGCGGATCTCCAAGTTGTTGGACCGAGGTTGGAGAGCGGCGTCTCCTAGGTCCCGAGCGTGCGGGAGACATCGAGGTTATTGATACCATCGGGGAGAGGATGCGCACGGGCCTGGAAGAGTGTTCGATCCCGCGTCGTCCCTTAGAGTTTGATGTGGGGACCATGTGTATCTCAAGGTCTCGCCTTGAAGGGCGTAGTTAGATTTGGAGCGAAGGGAAGCTTGCCCCGAGATTCATAGGACCTTTCGAGATCAGGCGCATTGGGCGGGGGCCTTACCATCTCGGTTTCGGCCCACAACGTTTTCACGTCTCATGTTGAGGAAGTGTGGGTGGACATAGTTCTTTATCGATTGGCGTTGGAGGTTCGTGAGGCGCTTCTTACATCGGCGGCCAGATCCTTGACGGAAGGAGCAGTCCTCCAACCAAGGTCATTCCCTTGGTGAAGGTTCGGTGGGGTCACCATTTTGGATGAGGCATCTTGGGAGCGCGAGGGAGATTCGAGAGCGCTATCCTCATCTCTTTGATGATTGATTGTATGTTGTATGTCATAGGTTGTCTCTGGTATTTATATGGCGATGCCTTGCTTCCTCTTCTATTATGATTTATGTTTTCTTGTGTTGATTGTTTAAATTTCGAGGACGAAATTTTTATGTGGTGGGAGAGGTTAAGACCCGTGTCTAATCCGTACAACTTAGCTTGCGGTCCTTGGCAAATTGGCAACCTTCGCCCATTTGGTGTTTGCGCCGATCTAAGCCGGGTCCCGCCGCACGCGGCTCGATCTGAAACTTATGTCTTGACGATCGCTGCGCCGCGGTTCCAACGCCGTGACTTGCGCACCGAACCGATACCCAGGTAAGAAGATGCCGATCAGCGTTTATTCCGAAGAAACACCGCGCGTTACGGATTTCGAGGGAATCTCTACACAATAAGTCCCATCAATCATCATTAAATGCAACCTTATCTCAAGTACAACAACCCATACCTCTTTCTTCACAAAGTCAACTCTCTCTCTCTTCACCCATCCCTCCTTTACTCACTTTTCAAACAAACCCATGCCCCATTAATTACACCCATCACTCCATCACCTCATATCACTCCCATCCTCTCATTTTCTCTCTCATTTTCTCATATCTCTCCAAGCAACCCCAAGCCCCAAACGTCCAAGCCTTCTCTCCCAAACCACAAGTGTGGTCCACCTTCCATCATCCATCTACACCCTCCCATCTCTCATCCCCACCATCAAGAGTTCATCATCCTCCATCAAAGTTGAAGCTGAGGGGCATTGGAGTCTAAGGGACCAAGAAGAAGGAAGATAAGGTGGGTGAATTGCCATTATTTTAAATTTTAGGGCCCACTTGTTGGTGGGACCCATTTGGATGTATGTGATGTATTCAAGAGGGCCCATAGTGGCGGGGTTCCTCTATCTCACCTTATATCTCTCTTTCTATCTCTCTCTCTCTCTCTCTTCCTTTGTGATGGTGTGGATCCCACCAATATGTGTTACATCTACCCGTCCATCTACATTAGACGGTGCGGCCCATCTTATTGTAGGTGATGATCCACACCATCCACCGTTTAGGTGGGTCAAATGCTTTATATATGTAAATATATGTTATATTTTATATAATATATATAATATATATAATATAATATGTATTATATATATAATATAATATAATATATATATATATATATTATGTATAAGTATTGGTGGGCCACATCTACGTGGGACCCACCACAACAATGTGTCTAAGCAAGCCGTCCAGCGTCCCAGGACGCTGGACGTTGGCGAACAGTGATGTGTAAACTGGCATGGGCTGTACCAACGAGTTAGCATAGAGGAGGAAGTGGTGGGCCACTCGTGGGTCATACCATCTAAAACCATGTGAAGACATGCCAGATCATAAAAAGGTACTCGGTGGGACTCACCTGAAGTTTGGATGCAGGTGAAACTGGTTCTGGACGGGTAGAACAGTGGGATACACATAATGGGCGGGCTGGATTGTGAATCACATCTCTGTGGGCCCCAAAACAAAAAAAAAAATAAAAATAACAAAAAAAGGGGCTCCGAGTGGGCGGACCGGGGCCTCACGGCTCCCCTTTTGGGCCCCATGAGAATTTACATAAAATTTGGTGGGCCCCACGTTTATTTCAGAAAAGTCACCAATATGGAACTGGTGGGAATTTTGAAATCTGTGAAACATTTAAAAAAAAAATCTTGGTGATCTCGGTTTAGCTTCAGTTTTTGGCTCAACGCATTTTAATGGGCCCCATAATGGGTGGACTTGGGAATCACATCTCGGTGGGCCCCAAAAAAAAAAAAAAAAAATAAAAAAAAAAAAAAATGTGTGGGGCTGAAATGTTTTCATTGAACCATTTGTGGGCCCCATGATGTGTTTGGGACCAACCCGGTTTGGGGCCCCTTTGATTATGGTTAAAATATATATATTAATAAATAAAAAAAAATAAAACTGATCCCAAACATATAAAATTGTTGGTGGGGCCTACCCCAAAGTAATAAAACTTGGCCGTTGGGGGACAAATAATATTATTTGGGCCCCTCCCTGGCCCCCGTATTTATAAAATGTTTTAAAAATAAAATGTTTATTATTTAAAATAAACATATTTGGCTTTGGGTAAAATGCCAGTGGGGCCGATCATAATAAATAGCCATTGAAATTTACAAGGGCCCACCTTACTGTATAACTACACTGTCCTTCCATTTTTCCAGCCCATTTTTGGGTTGTGCCTAGAAATGAGGCAAATTGAGCAACAAAGGACGTTAGGTCGAGCATCGTCTTCCTCAGGGAGAATAACTGTTCTGTTTCTCCAAGCCATCCATTATGGGTGGTTTAAGGCCCATTATAGGCCCATACTTGTATGATATTTTTAACTATGGCTGATTTGTATTGGCCCATATTGAGACCCATTGAGGCCCACCTTGATATGTATGAGGCTCATGATGCCCATTTGATGTATTTGGGTCCTTGGGTCAAGGCCCAATTAGATGTATAAAAGGCCCATTACAATGTGTACTTCATGGAAGGCCATTCGTTGGGAGCGATGTTGGTTTGACGTCCACATTGATAATGTTGGTTAAATGTCCGCATTATAGCTCTCCCTAAGGCCCACTAATAGGCCCAAACTTGTGGTAAGTAGGTCGTCTAGGCCCATCTCCATTATACCCAGGACCCATCTCTTATTACATGTTTAGTATAGATGCATGATTCATGATCATTCGCACCATATGTATGCCTGATGTGAGGAATGACCGATCATAGCATAAACCTTTGGATAGACTGTTTATGGGCTCCCTGATAGGCGGAGTTGCCTCATATAAGTGCATGGTATCTACAGGGCTGTTGCATGACTGATAGTATGATTCATGCACTTGCATTGTGTGATTGTAGTTACTGTATGCCCTAGCGACATCAGGGCCATAGCCTCCACAGATACATCGTGGATGGCAGGATTGGAGACCGGAAATATTTGGTTCTAGCATACGGGCACCATAGATGTCCCTGGGTGAAAATCCCTAAACCCGATGGTACCAGAGGATGACTCCAACGTCGAGACCGAGTGGATATACGAGCGCATGAGGGCCGAATACCAGGAGGCCGCGTCTCCCACTGTGTCGTGGTCGGTTGGAAAGGAGTGTGGCCTTACTCGCCCGAGGGTAGGGGGCAATACTAGGCTGAGTTTGACCAGCTCGCGAATGGGTCCGCTATCGACGTGCCGGATAGGTATTGGCAGACTATTGGTCAGGCGGATAGTGAGGTTTCTTACGCTCATTTGGACTGTGCGGCTAGGAGAGCGACAGTGCCATTTGGAGTGTATTGAACCCCGGTGATTATCCAGAATGAGAACTGTACTGATACATGTTGAGGATTGGCATGCTTGAGTTGCATCTTGCATCGCATGGCCGTGTTATGGCCGATAGCATTCATATCTTGCACCGCATAGCCTTGTACGGTTGATTGCATTCATGTGCTCATCACCATGATTCCGCATCACTCTGACCTTGCATTTTGAGTACGTTTATATTGCGCACACACTTACACCACCCTCTAAGCTTTCCATAAGCTTATGCACGATTGATGCGTGCAGGTGACGCCAGGACGCAGTCGCAGCCATAGTCTCGCTGTAGTTGGAGCGTGCAGCTGAGCTTCTGGAGTTTGCTTCTTTTGTTACATTGTATTTTTCCCTTTTGTCGCATTGTACTAAAAAGTTTTTGATCATAGTGGATTTTGTGGTGGTGTTCTTGTGGTTATTAGTTGTGGGTTATGCTTGTGTTATGCTCATTATGAATCAGACTGATGATTTGAAATCCTCCTTGTAGTATCCCAGGATCGGAACCTGGTGAATGGGTGCCGGGATCCGAAAATGGGGTTCTACGGAGGCTGTCGGCGCCGGATTCGGCGATCGGGAATTTTGTGAGCCCGGTTTCCGAGTTCGGGGCGTGACAGAGATAGTAATGGAGTTATCTCTACGAATGCGTTGGTTGCTAGGGGAAGGAATACTAAAAGGGAGAATTGCGATTCTCGATCGCAATCCAAATTAAAAAGGAAAGACAATATGAAGTGCTGGAATTGTAGGATGACAGACGTATGAAGAACTGCAAAAACCCTAAGGCTTAAAATGGAGAAAAATTAGATAATGTGCTAGAAGAGGTCAACACAGCACAATCTTGTGAGGAGGTGGATGGTGGTAATGTCTTGACCGCATCTAAATCTAATTATCTTAGTAACGACTGGATTTTGGATTCGGGGGCCTAATACCACATGACTTCTCACAGGAATTGGTTCACCACATACAATGAATACAATGATAGACAGGTTCAATGCGCATCAAAATGTTCGATGGGGTGACCTCAGGAAGAATTTGATGTCTCTAGGGGCTTTTTAGGCACTTGGTTATAAGTTCACTAATTATGACGATGTTATTAAAGTTTCAAAAGGGACACTTATTGTGATAAAAGTGCAATGTAGCAATAATCTATATAAGTTGATTGGAAACACTGAAATATGTGGAGCTATAACATCTATAGTAGAATCCATATCGGCACGATTGTGGCATGCGCGCCTAAGCTACCTGACCGACCGCGGCATGAAGGTATTTTCTGGTCGTTGCTTAATTTCTATTTTAAAAAGTATCGAACTTAGTATATACGAGCATTGCATATATGGTAAATAATCAACGCTAACTTTTAAAAATATAAAACATGTTTATAAAGGTATGCTTATTCAAGCATTAAGAACTAGATCAAAGGAAGTTCAGATTTGATTTTTAATGAGTTATCTTCCAATTGGATGAAGATGAGACTCTGATTCTAGTTGTGTTCATGAATCAAGCATAGATCTCCCTGATCTCTACAAGTGGATCCTTGGAAACCCTAGTTTCCCACCTTTGAATTTCACAAGTTTTCCATTAAGTTTTTCACAATTATTATCTCACTTATTCAGAGTTAGGTTTTCATCTTTTAGTTCTAGTTCTAGTATTTTCAGAAGACACACGAGATTAGTCCCTGTGGATTCGACCTCGGTCTCACCGAGATTATTACTACATCGCGACCCTACACTTAGGGTTGTGAACAATATAGACAAGGTGAAACCGATTAGCATACCCCATACTGCTCACCTTAGACTTTCTTCTAAACAATATCCTACTACAAATGAAGAAAATCAAATGATGTCTCATGTGCCTTATTCGAGCATTGTTGGCAGTTTGATGTATGTCATGGTTTCTATGAGATATAATATTTCACATGCAATGGGTGTTGTGAGAAGATACATGGCTAACCCTGACAAGTAACACTATGAGGCAGTGAAATAGTAACTTCGGTATATTCGAGGTACAGTAGACTACGTCTTGACGTTTGAAAAGTCAAATAACAAGTTGGCAGGCTATGTGGATGCTGATTACGCAGGTAATGTGGATAACAGGATATCAACTTCCTGTTACTTGTTTGTACTGGTGGGTGGAGCGATCAATTGGATGTCGAAGCTTCAGTGTATAGTAACTCTTTCCACAATCAAAGCATAATATATAGTGGTAATGAAAGTATTCAAAGAAAGTGTTTAGTTGATAGGGATGATAAATCAACTTAAGCTTCAACAGGAAACCGTACTAGTAAATTATGACAACAGACACACAATAAATTTGGCGAAGAACTTGGTTTACCATTCTCGTACTAAACATATTAATGTTTATCATCATTTTATTCGACATGTGCTTAAGGAAGGTAAAGTGACTCTTAATAAGATCTACATAAGTGTGAATCTGACGAACATACTTATAAAGATAGTTCCTACAGAGAAGTTTAAGTATTGTGCGACTTCTTCAGGCTTGGCGAAGTTTTAACGAAGGCGAAATGTGCACGAGAAGCAACGACAATAGTTGAGCCATGATGAAGCAATTAGAGATGGAGCTTGGAGTTGTGGTTCGTGATAAATTGAAGACACGTTGAAGATTGTTATAAGTGTCTTAAATTTTTCTATAACTGGATCTATCGATGACATCAACAGACTACTTGATGCCATCGAGTAGCTGTCAATTCCATTGACAACCCACTCGATCCCATCGATAAAATCCCCCCTTTTTTTTTTTGCTCAATTGAGAGTTTTTTTTTTGTCCGAATCGATCTGATCGAATGTGGCTTCAATCCCAGCGATGGGACGTCGATAGCACTTATGATCGAAGCTCCCATCAACTGACTTGTACAATTTTGCAGAATTATAGTTTTTTTTTTTTTTTTTTCTATTTCATTTTTAATCCTTTTTTAAAGGTTTTGTAAACCGTGATTAGGTTATAGGGAAATGTGCTCAGGGTTCTTGGTGAGCAAAGGAAGTTGAAAGCTAGGTTTTTTGTTGTGTTTGGGGTGTATTCTCAAATCGATAAGCTCTTCCATATCTTGTAACATTGATTATCATCATGGATTTGATGTCGCTTTGTGTTGTGATTTTTTTCCACGAGTTTTTTCACGTAAAACCTTTTGTTCTCTGTGTGTTTGGTTAGTTTAGTCTCTTATTAATTGATTCTAACTCAGGTTACTTAAGCGCATGCCCCCAATAATGGATAAAACACATACATTACGGTGGACCTCAAAATCATTCCACTAATAGCTGTAGTGGTGGGGTCACCATGTAGTCCCTTTCCATCGGGTGCACACACTGTTTAGTTTAAATCTTGCGGCCAAATATATCACGCTACCGGATGCCCAAAGGCGAGCCGCATCATTGCTGAGAAATTTGTTTCCAACCATCACTTGTACACGTCACCAATGGAGAGGATTAAGTGCAGCCCCAGCCTCACTCGACACTTATTATTTCCTGTAGTGATGATGTCCACGTGAGATTTGAATCTGCTTCTTTTTTTTTTTTTTTTTTCTCTCTCATGTCTTAAAATGATGTAGAAAAATGAATAAGAGGTGATTATACTACACGTATATTAAGGTGGATTCGCTTCGATTGATTAGCCTACATGTGCCAGCTTGGCACCCTGAATCTTGGAATAGGGAATTTACTTAGTGACATGTTATGGCAAAAGCTCGTGGTGAAGGCGCATCAACCCAGTCGCAGTCATGGATGGGCCATTGCCTAAAACGAGGATAGATTGGACAGTCAATATTATTTGGGCATAATGGTCAAGAAAAGTTACCAGATGGTATTTTAAGCCACCCAGAGATGGCCATGGAAATATTTAGGTTTTGGGTATTTAGGTTTTGAGAATTGGCCCACTTAATAGATACACATTGTGTCTGACAGAGCAGGTAGCATTTAGTTCTGTCAGGCTGTGACATGACATTATTTCACTGGCCTATCAAATGCTTGTCACAGAGAGACCTACCAACTTTCGAAAGGTTGTTGGGCCCCTCTGATAGGCTGGGTTAACACTAAGTTCTGTCAGGCTAAAACGTGACACCAGACGTCTATCTAAGAGGGGCCCACCAATTTTCAAAAGGTTGTTTGGTCAAGGGCATCTTTACTGTGTTTGGCGGACCAATGAAATGATACTACATCACAGCCCAACAAAACTCTCGGTGTAAGTCGGCCTCCACATGTAAATGACACATTTAAGTAATAAAAAATAAACCATACAGATTTTGGATCCAATGTAGATCGATCACCTAGCTAACTGATCAGTTGACATCTAGTGAACATTTGAAATGAAACACAGCCAACGGTCTTAACTCAGAAAACAAGTGTCCATGCATATCGAAGGTTAGTACTGTCCAGCCGATGTGATTTTTGGAGCTATGACACACTTACAACAGGCCCTGCGATGTATGACACGTGCACATTCCACCGTGGAGGACCATCCCCGACGTTGAAGCCAACGATAAAGCCACGGGGTCTCAGCAAAACTTCCAGACAAAAAAGGTTTAGAAGCAGAATCGTAATTTTTGAGAGTTAGAGTGGCGGTTTGGACGCCTCACCCAGAAAAGCAACCTGGTCGTCTCGTACAAAAGCGCGGGGAAGGAATTTCGTCAACAGTCAAAATAGGGACCGCACAGTGCGTAAAACCTTTTACGGACTACGGGCATGTCCTGCAAAAAGCTACGCGATGACGAAAACACCCCTGCCCTTTGGTGATTTTTTTCCAAACAACCCAGATGCCCTCGGAAAGATCAGGCCCGCTGTCGGCAGACCGACAACACCACCACCCGGACTTCTGTCTCCTCTCTAACTTCTACAGCGACTGGTTGTTGAGCGCTCAGGAAAGGGACAAAAATTCTCTTAGTCTCGGAAAACGACCAAAAAAAAAAAAACGTCCCGAGTGACTCGAGGCTAGACCGAGTTAACCGAGTCATCATCCGAGTTTGTTTTAGAAGCTCATGACAACCCCCTTTCAACTGGAAGGGGCTCAGCAGTGATCGTTGGCATCTGCCAGAGTTAGCCGTAGATTCGAACTGGGTCTCCATTGCAGCTTGAGCAGACCACCCATCAGGGTGAGCGCTGCTGTCAGAGTCCACTCAACTTGGACTCAGCCATGTGATGCAGGTTCTTCCCTAACAAGTTCTAGGAAAAGATGGTTTGAGCACATAGCGTGCGCATCCGCTTCAGCGGGCAGGAATCATAACGTGAATTTCAAAATGGGCATCTGCAATTTCAGATTATAAAGTGCTTGCTAGATTCCAACGAACCATCTTTTCAAGGGAGAGGGAGATCTCATGTGTGTTCCAACTCTCCAAATTCAGCTTGGTTTATTTTTATTTTGAAGGATAAGCTCATCTTGATATTGAACTCAAGCCATGAGCTTTTGGCGGTTTAAATGAATTGGAGATATACAGTTGGTTTGAAGTTTTGGGGCAGGTCTACACAGACCACAGTTGGTTTGAACTCCAAGATCTGATCTAATTCAATGCAACAAGTCCACTCCCTACTCGGGTGAGTCACAACTCAATTCAAGACTGGATGAGTCAGTCCGCGTCACCGAGTCTTAACTATGACACAGCACTATGCAAAGCAATAAAAAATGAAACTAGAATGATTTTTTTTTTTTTCTTTTTTTCACTTTGATAGGTAATTGGGTCGAACAGGACAGTAAGCACAATCAAATCAAAGAACAAGTTCGGGCCCAATACTCACAAGAAATCATTATAGATTGAAAAGAAAGATTTTCAATGGGTTGGGAGAAAAAAACTACTCACTTTTCCACAAATCGGGAGTAAAATCTAGGTGGCCCTCTGAGTTGCTTGCTTGAATGCAACGGTGGGGGCTATTCTGCAGCTCCTTCTCTGGTGCTCCAGCACAAGTTCTCCTGCAAACCAATCCAGCTTCTCGTAGTTCGTCTGCTCCCCGATCCTCTTTCCCCCGAAGAGCACTGACTCCACGTTCTTCTGTTTCAGCATCTCCTCTGCCACACCTATCAGCATCTTCACGTTGCCCGGGCTCGGGTCGGAATCTGTGTTGGCTGAACAACGGCCAATATTGGAACCATTCACCTGTAATGTAGACAGAAGTCTTTGATGTGGAAATCCAAAAATATAATTCTAACCAAGCACTATCCTCATTGGGCATGCGTGGATGTGGTTTATGTTGTTGGGTAAATGCAACAAGGGATGTTAGAGAATGGAAACTGTAACAAATGACAAACAGAGCAACAAAGATTTTTCAACAGATTGATCAAACTGGTCAGCTTTTAATGGAAATTGTAATCAGCCTATGTAATAAACTATTTGATAGCACTTGATTGCAATCAACTTTATAGTCTATTACACTGCGTTTGCACCTACGGGAGTTTTATGCTCTCATTGCCGGTCCCCAACCATGATAAGGGAGGGGTTGAGTCAGGTTGGTAGCCGGTGTCAAAGATGTGCCATAACTTCCAACATAAACCTGAATGGCAGAAAAGGATTCATGTAGCCAACCCCAATTAGTTGGGATAAGGCTTAGATGATAATGATGATTATAGCAAACACAACATATGAAGAGGGAAATGTTAAATGTATGCACTTGGCTGCACCAAATATGATGAAATTTAATGCTTAATCAATCACATTTGGTGCAGCCAAACATGCCTCTAAGAAAAACCAATAAAATGTAACAAGGGATTCGTTCAACAAGTCTTAAATTTCATCATACCCTTGAACCAAAATAAATAAATAAAAATGTCTTCATCTCTGTTCAAATGCTATATGTATTTTAAATTTTGAACGGATCTGATTAAGGCATACAGAACTGCAATAAAAAGCATTTTATGCATACCGAACATAGTAAAATTTTGTTCAACGCGGTAACATAAACCCAGCTTTCCCCAATGAATGCATACCCTACTTCTCTTTTTATTTTGAAATTCCTTTTTGAGTTTTGACTGAAATTGCTTAGGCATGTTTGGACTGAATTAAAAGTTGAAAAAAAAGAAGGAAAATGAATTGTTTTTCCCTTATTAGAAGTTTACCCCTGTTTTCAAATGCGTGAAAGGGAATGAAATCTGTTTTCCATTCCTTCTTGCACCTCGGGTCTGATGTTTACCCCCATGAAAACTGTTTACCCTATTTGTGAACTTTATGAGTGTTGTTTACCCCTGTTTTTACACTTATTAACATATTCCACCCACTCACTTGTGGAATCCAAACAACTAAAGCGCCCCTGTTTCCAGTAGGGTTGTTGCTACAAAACTAACAAGTGAAAGGTATTTCCTTTTAACTGAGCTGACGTCAGTTTTACCTTGGCTTCTGTCATGATGTTTGTTTTCCTTTACCTTCTTTTCTTTTTCACCCAATCTGCCGTTGAGAACAAAGAACTGCTTTTTCCGATCTCCCTAGAAATGCTATACAACTGTCTTCACCATAGTGTGTGCCGTAAATTAAATCACAGCAGGCCATTCATTGTCTAATCGTGACCGTTCAATCGTGGTTGTTAAAAGGACTGCATTCCAAACTTAACCGGCAAAACAAGATTATTAAGATCATTCTACAGTGTGATTTAAAGGCTGTGTTCAGTCCACAGATAGAGAGTCTGAATTGGTGTATGTGGGTCGTGTGATAGCTGGAATGACAAATGAGTAATTATAAACACTGGCCAAACCACATCATAGCAACCCCCTCAGAGAGAAAGGCAAAAAAAAAAAAAAAAAAAAAAAAAAAAGGAAAAAAGAAAAAAGTGAGCACTGTTACTTTAGATCCACAGTGAGAAATTGTGGAGCCGAACTTGGGCACACACGTGTGCCAGATCTCGACCAGTCATTACATGGGATGGCCATGAATCATCCATTGCCCACAAATCAGGCCAATCCACTTATCAGGTGGGCCATAACATGAATGGAAAGTGAAATTTTCAGAAACAAGACCCCCCGTAGCCTATATATCAAAAGTAAATGCTGGTGATCACTGATCATCCTCATAAGTGGAGCGGCCTGGCATCTCAGACGTGTAAATGATCTGGATTTGGGACACGTCTTCCATGTTTGGCACATGCTGCATTTCGCCTCTTCAATCTACCCCCATGCAAATCGCTTCTTCATTATTATTATTATTTTTTAAAAAAAAGAGGCTGTGTTGGATGATTCACAGGCACTTAGAAATTCCAAACCTAGTACACGAGCAATTCAAATTAAAACCCCCAAGTCATGGAGCCCAATTTAGATGCAAACCAAAAACTACACTTATCCTCTTATCTTAAAGGATAGGTGGAAATTTACTTGGTGGTTAAAATTAAAAATATCCAACTGACCTATTTCCACAAACTAGTGTCCACGAATCAAAGCTTAGGATTGTTCAACTAATTTCATATTAGGAATGTAACTCAGCGACAGTGGGTTCCACAACCTGGTCTATTTAAGTAGAGTTAATGTCTGCCAGGTATCCAATTACCCCTCCTGTTATTTTCAGGAGACGGAGGCGAAGACTCTGCCCCCAATTGTTTTACTCAAATACTAGCAAGAATAGCAAACCTGACCCGTCTGGTTCACTGACCGAGCATTTTCATTTCACACCAGAGGCTGAAACAAAAACTGCGTTTCCCCAAAAACAAAAATAACACCCGGCCTTTATTTACCACGCCACTTCTGCAAATAAACAGCCGTCCTTAGAATAAAACAGTAACTTTCGAAAATAATCCTGTAGTTATCGCTTAGAGTTTTCGAAAGAACCTACTTATCCCGTGAAGCCCATTAACTGGAGTCAATTCCTCTTGAACGGCTCCAAATCACCCGTACATATGGCCCGATTAATGACTGACCGGGTACTTATGGCAATCTGCGGGCCTACTATATCACGCCTCATCTGGTGTTCTTAACCTCTTTTCTCTAGCTTTTTGACTTTCACGCGTAAAGGAGACCGCGGACCTCGTCACCATGCGCAGCCAAAGGGATTGGCTACTCCCCCTGCCCCCAGCCAATGGCTGGTGGTCGGTGTTCTGTGGGCCCCACCATGATGTATGTGTTTGATCCATGACGTCCATCTATTTCTATGGATCCTTTTACGGTATGAGACAAAAAATGAGATATATCGCAATCTCAAGTGGACCACATTACAGGAACAGTGTTGAATGAACGTTGACCATTAAAAACATTTTGGTGGCCATAAAAGTTTTGGATCAAGCTGATTTTTGTTTTTTCCCTTCATCTGGGTCTGTATGACCTAATCAACAGATTGGATGTCAAATAAACAGTACAGTGGGCCTTAGGAGGATTTTAAGGGTGCATATCCAATCACTATTGTTTTCCTGTGGTGTAGTCCACCTGAGATTTATATCCCTCTAAATTTTGGGCTAAAGCCCTCAAATGATATGTAAAAATGGATGAACGGAATAGATGAAACACATACATCATGGTGGGGCTCACAGAAAACCGACCACCAGCCACGGGGCTGGTGGCAGGGGGAGTAGCCAATCCGTTTCCGCGAAACGAGGGCAAAAATCTTGGGAATGCCGTTGGAAACGACACATGGATTACCGTTCCCGCGCCTCGTTGGAACGGCCTGCCAAATGGGTGAGGAGGGTTGATGCCGTTAAACAAGACGGCGCACCTGAGAGTTACGTGTACGTTTGCACGAGCAGTTCTAAAACGGAACCATCGTAAGAAACCTCGACGCCTAATTAGTGCTGATCCTGCGCGTCGCTGACTTTACCGCAACCAAGACCGTCCAAATCGTGGAACTCACGGCAATTAAACGATGATAGTTGTCAGATGGGCTCACGAATTTGGACCACCAACTATTTTAAATTCCATTAGACACTAATTGGATGGATACGATAGTACAAAGGTGGTATTTTCAGGTTGTGCTCTATCCAACGATTGTACCTACAATTTAGACGGATAGGAATTGACGTAAATGCCGCCACGTGTATGATGGATTATGCACCACAACTTAACAAAATGGTGGTTAACTCATACCGTACCCTGTCACTGAAGACCAACTGACAATGCCAGCGTACGCCAGTACCTGGACCCCCTTCCATGGTAAACGCCACCGAAGCAAGCCAGGTAATGAGCAGTGAAGGCGTAGGTTAACAGCGTGAATCGCCAGTGCGCAAGTTAGATTCCACCCGAACGAAAAAAAAAAAAACGGCAGCGGTAGGAAACGCATACCTGGATACGGACGTAATTGCTGCTCCGGCTCTGACCGAACGCCATGGCCACGGAATGGTCGACCAAGTCAGCGGCCCCATCTCCAGCAATCCTAGCCATTGGTTTGGCCCAGTCCTTCGCCTTCCATCCCTTCACCTGGTCGAACTCATAGCTACCCTCCATCATCCCCCCACCGCTGCCAAGCGACAGCACCATCAAATCCTCCACCCCTCGCACGAACGGGAACTCCTGCTTGTTGTGCAGCACGTGCGTGATGGCCGCCGCAGCCGGGTTGCTCATGGCCAGCCCGCCGTCCACCGCAACGCACCGAGTCGACCCGTCTACCGACCGCATCGCCACCGGTTCGAACATCCCCGGTTCGGCCGACGTCGCCCGGCACACCTCCCACAGCCTGAAATCGAAGCTGTCCGTCTCCAGAGCGTCCGCTCTCGAGAACAGGAACGGTGCTGCGCTCGAAAGATCATAGCATGGTATCAGAACCGGCTTCAACGTGTCTTTCAGCGTCAGATTCCGGTCGTTGTCCGTAAACGCCTCTTTCATCGCACGCTCCATTCCTGCAGTTCCTCCACCGCCACTGCCCTTGTGGAATCGCCGGAGAAAGCGACCGCCGCTGCTCCCGGACGGCGACCGGTAGAACCGCTTCCCCTGCTCCGCCAAGAACTTCCAGGTGTCCTCCGCGCGGAAAATCGGTCGGCTACCTCCGCCTTTCGTCGAGAACAGCATCGCCGTGAAAATCCCTCCAACGCCGGTCCCGGCCGCGACGTCGAAGTAATCGGCGATTCTCGCCTCCGGATCCCCGGATTTCGTCTTGAGAGCTTGCTCGAGGTAGGCTAGGGCTTTTCCAGCGACAATCCCTCGCATTCCCCCTCCGTCGATGCTGAGGATGCAGACCTTTCCCCTCTGGTTCTTGATCGAGGCGACGCTGCCAGTTTCAGCAGCTGCAGCTGGTGCGGCTGCCGGCGGCAGTGCTTCGTTACCAGCGGCGGTGGCGATCTGTTTGGGGATCCAGAGCTTCTGATCGTCGTAACCGAAGAGGAACTTGCTTTCGAGGATTGAGAAGATCTCGTAGCTGAGCTTGTCCGTATCGATGCTCGGCTCTTGCATCTCAGACGGATTACACGCCATTTCCAATAGCTTTTTAGAACAGAGCTCTTACTCGATCTGCTCTCTCCTTCATATGCTTCTGGTAGATTATATTAAAAAAAAAAACTTCAAAACCTCACCCTTCGAATTTCAACAGATTTGAGCTCCGAATTCCTCTTTCTTCTGCGATTTCAGCAGATTCGGTTGAAATTCGAGCAGATCTTCCTTCAAATTTCGATTCCTTGACGAACTCCAGCAGATTTTAGCTTCAAATCCGTCTCCAAGCGTTATCAAGATCGGGAAGGCCCAAAAGCCTCCTGTTTCCTTCCTCCGTTTCTCTGACGTAAAGCTCCAAAACGCCCTTCGACCACCTACTCTCTCCTTTCCTTTTCCTTCATATGCTCGCTCTTTCGTCACATCATCGTCCTGCAATTCCGCTGCCACAGAAAACTCGCTCCTCGACAATAAAAACACGAGCAACCTCCCTTCCTACCCTTTTTATCTTTCTTCCAATAGCTCTTTTTTACAGAGAGAGAGAAAGAGAGAGAGAGAGAGAGAGGCAAAGAGCTCAGAGGATTTCAGAGCATGTCTCTCTGCTTTAAAACCCCGAGATTTCCAGAGCTTCAGCCGTGTGAGGAATCATTTATCCTCTCCCCCTCTCTCCCCTCCTCTCTCCCTCTCTCTCTCTGAGGAGGGGTATGTCTAACCAGGGTTAGAGAGCATTGGTAACCGACGGTTGCTAGGTAAAAAACTCGGTCACACCGTCCAAACGAACGGTTGAGATTCTCCCTTAGTGCAGGAGGGTCATTCCGGGATCGACGGTAGAAATGCAAATTTCGTCTCCCGCGCTTGTCGTTTAACGTGTGGGGTCCAGAGGCTCCTTTTCTCCGCCGGTTAGGAAAGGCATCGCACTAATTATGAGTTTTTATCTACCCGAATTACCCCTTCGTCGGCGGAAATTGCGCTTGCGCCTCCTCGCCCGTTTTAGAGATGCACGTGCTGAGTCGGCTCAGGGACAAGTCATTGATGTGATGACTCGTTTTTTTAAGTGAAGGAGATGGGGACGTGGTTCGCTCATCCAAACCATTGATCTTATTGTCCTTACCATTCCAATTACAGTTCCCTGTCCGTTGCTCAGTGTACTTAACCAAAAAAAA
Organism: Magnolia sinica; assembly: GCF_029962835.1. Classification (NCBI taxonomy): domain Eukaryota; kingdom Viridiplantae; phylum Streptophyta; class Magnoliopsida; order Magnoliales; family Magnoliaceae; genus Magnolia; species Magnolia sinica. The sequence goes on along the minus strand of NC_080577.1, from coordinate 43,143,361 downwards.
AAAAAACAGCAAAATGGTGGAATATTTGATGGACAAGATCCTCTAAGTTGTAAGGGGGTGTTTAAAGCATGGGATTAGATGGGTTTAAGTGGAATGAAATTACCAAAATGTAATGATTACATAGGATTGTCGTCTAATCCCATGGCTTGGAGGCCATCCCACACTTCATGTCTAGGAATAGGATTGGCTATACTCACCTGTGCTCTATGAGCCTTACTGTTATTTATTTGTTTCATTCATGCCGTCTACCCATTCTTTCATGCCATTTTATGGTATGAGCCCAAAAATGAGTTTGATCCAAATCTCAGGTGGACCGTAAAGTTGGCCCTAGAAGCTTTTTAATAGTATAATTCAATCACTATTACTTTCCCATGATGTGGTCTGCTTGAGATTTATATCTACCTCATTTATGGGATCAAACTCTAAAATTATATTTCAAAATATATAGACAGTATGAATTACCTCGTGGTAGGATCCACTAGCTACACAGCCCAAAGTAAGATAGGAAAAATCCTGATGTCAACTCTTATCATAAGAAGGGGCTTCACAAGCCATATCTTATCTTATGTGAGTAGCGGTCGTTTCAATGATATACACAGGATCTTAAAACCCATTCCCACCGGATCCCAATTAAATCCATGCTCCAAACACCCCTAAGCGTTTATTGGCAAACCCATGCAACGGTCTGGATCAAAAACTATGTGTCCCAGATTTCAACGTGGCACATCAGTTCACGTTATGATTTATCTGCGACGGTATATTGGGAACATAAAAGCTGAAGCGACAAGTGTGAGATTGAAAAGCCGGACACGGCTTCGACCGGACGCGGATTGTGTCCTACCTCCGCCCGTCTCCTGCTGGAACGGACAGCAGCTTTGAGTGGCCTCCGTGATGTATGGGTACCATCCATACCGTCTATTTTTAAAAATCATTTTAAGATATAAAACCAAAAACGAAGCATATTCAAGGCTGAAGTGAACTACGCAATAGTGATTAAACTGTTACCGTTGAAAATTTCTTGAGGGGACAAGTTTTAGCTGGAGCCGATATCTGTGTTTTCTTTCCGTACAGATATATTTAACTTTATGGATATGTTAGATGGCGAATAAATATCTCAGTGGGCCTTACGAAAATTTCAACTGCCTTATTTTTTGGTTTATCCAGTAAAATGCTACGAGAAAATGGATGGACAATCTTGATAAGACCCATACATTGGGGTGGCCACTCAAAGCGGCGGTCCGTTCTCAGCTAGAGATTCCGCCGTGACCTTGCACGGTACCTTCCGATACTGGTCGGATCTGTGATCCGTGTGTTTTATCCGTGTTATCGATCCATTTATTGAACTTCATTTTTTAAGTTATGGACCGGCTGATAGAAATCTCAGGTTGACAACACTGCATGAACAGTGGTGATTGAATACCCACCATAAAATAAAATAAAACTTTCTAAGGTCCTATAATGCTTACCAACCATCCAACCTCTCGATTAGATCACACATATGGATAAAAGGAAAAAATAAAAAAATAAAAAAACGATCATCATTTTAATCCAAGACTTTTGTTGCTCATGATAAGTTTTTAACAGTGACCGTTCAATCAGCACCATTTCATGTGGTGTGATTCACCTTCGAATCGGAGCTGCCTTATTTTTAGATTAATCCCTAAAAAAAACAGCCGGTAAAAATGATGTACAGCATGCATTCAACGTAAACGGCCCATACCCTGGATCAGTACCGAACTTGGTAATGAAGGGTCCACTACCAAATCTGAGTCACGACATCCTTACCCTCGTCAGGTTGCGACCAATCGGAACATGCCACGTCCCAAAAATCTCATAGGTCCTGCACTGGCCACCTGACGACGAGACATGCCTTGAAATTAGGCCAGGGCATTTTCATAATGCCCCCACGTCGATGGTCCGGGTGGACACGAAGTCGTCCATTTTATTATTCACGGGCCATCTGATGACAGGGCAGATGGAATTGGGAAAGGATTGGCTACTCCCCCTGACAACAGCCAATGGTAGGTGGTCGGTGCTCTGTGGGCCCCACCATGATGTATGTGTTTCATCCATGCCGTCCTTCTATTTTTACAGAATATTTTACTGCATGAGACCAAAAATGAGATATATCCCAATCTCAAGTGTACCACATTACAGGAAAGAGTGTTGAATGAGCGTCAATCATTAAAAAAAATTTGGTGGCCATAAAAGTTTTGGATCAAGCTGATTTTTGTTTTTTTTCCCTTCATCTGGGCCTGTGTGACCAAATCAACAGATTGGATGTCAAATAAACAGTACAGTGGACCTTAGGAGGATTTTAATGGTGGATATCCAATCACTATTGTTTTCATGTGGTGTGGACTAACTGAGATTTATATACCTCTAATTTTTGGGATAGAGCTCAAAAATGATCTTTAAAAATGGATGAATGGAACGGATGAAACACATACATCATGGTAGGGCCCACAGAGCACCGACCATCAGCGACAGGGCTGGTGGCAGGGGGGAGTAGCCAATCCGTTTCCGATGGAATTTAGGCCAGTGCATTTTTTCTAGATGCACCTATTAATGAATGGTCCGGGTGGTCTGGACCTAGCCGCGGCCTAATCAAGGCAACTATCTAGATGTCCGGCCCACCTAGATACTCATAACAGTAGACCCCACCTTGGATCATTAATGATTTTAAGCATGTTAGCTTTGTCCGTCTAATTTTCCGTTCCACCGCTACGGAATCATATGCCTTCACAAGGACGGCTGTAAATATCGAGGAAAAACCCAAAGATATCACAGACGTGCCGTCGTTGCACACGTTTGCCAAAGTAATGCGGGATTGAATGGGTGATTAGCGGTACACGTTTGATGTGGACCCATGGGAACACGGCGCTATCGTTGCACGTGTGTGGTAGATCTCAGCGGATCTCAACCACATCCCGATTGTATATTTGTATGGCGCATCACGGGTTGTTGATGCCATTGTGTTGTACCGTCTGAGAAATTGATATGAAAAGTACACGTTTTATGATAAGAAAAAGACACTGTGTGCCAAAAATCTTATCAAATCATAGCTGACAGATTAATAAGACTGGGAGCGATTCAGATAAATTCGAAGGCAGACTAAGCCGCCAATAATCATTTAAGAAGTTGAACAAGCAGTCGATAATCATACATGAGTCAAATTAAGCAGCCGAGTGTCATTTATGAGGTCGATCAAGCAGCCAAGTGTTATTCAAGATATTGATCGGGCGACCGATTAAAATGCGGTCGAATCAGCAAGGAGTCCTGAAGCCATTATTAGGACAGGTAGTAAGTTTAGAAAAAATAAATTCTGAAGGTCATGTAGTACTGAAATGGTTACCACAATTATTAGAACGTGGGAAGTATCAAAAATACCAATAGCAACCGTCAGAACATAAGAAGTATCGAGATGGCTAAATTAAGCTATAAATTGTAAAGGAATTAGCAGGAAAATTTATCTCATACCAACCTAATTAAACTAAAAAATATCTTTCAATTTTCCTTTAAATTTTTTGTCATTTACATTCCTTAATGTAATCACTTTACCTTTTTCTACAAGTCAATTACATTTCCTAGTGTAATCACTTTACCTTTTTCTACAAGTCAATTACATTTCCTAGTGTAATCCTTTACTTTTTCGTTTGTTGGTTACATTCCATAGTGTAATCAAGTGACTAATGATCTTAGCTATAATTTGAGTCTAGGCTCATATACTAGATTCAGTTCTTGTAACGCCCCGATTTTGGAAACCCGAGTATATGACTCGTTTTTCAAAAACCCGAGTGTTAGCCTTTAAAATTCAATCTAAATTTGAACTGTTTATCATTAATCAGAGTTAGCAACAAATGTTGGCGGAATAAACCATACATTGTATAAAAATATTCTGATTGTTGATACAGAAATCTGGCTCACCCCCTCCGAACTCCGAGCACTCTTGCCGAGCGTTGTATGCCTGCACAGGAAGAAGACAAGGGAGACCCTGGCTAAAGCAGGGGACCCTTCGATGCCAAAGTCAGGCCATAAATCTAGGTTTAAGTAGTGTAGACGGGGGTTTTGGGTGAGAGATTTTACGTACCTATCTATGCAAATGAGTCCCCTATTTAAACCTTTTGGTTAGAGTGACCGTGCCCGTCATTCTTGACACAACTTATGCCATTTAGCGGGAACGACGCATGTGTTGAAGTTAGCAGTTACCTTGAGATCGTGCGCCGGGTATTGCTCCATACGTGCGTTACTGCAGTTAAACCTTGAGCGTGATTGTAGGGAATATCTTCATCCGAGCCGACCTTATTATCCGAGTCCTTCTTGTGACGGTTTTGCCGCGCTGTTGATGAGTACCTATTCGAGGTTGGCGGACAAGGTGTGTAATGACTTCTTCTGGGTTCCAGGCTGACGTGAAAGTTCTACAAAAGAGCTTGGATAGAGTAATATGGCTCGTTCCAGATTACGGGTTGGCTTGTCTTGCTCGACCATCCCTTTTCCCTGACACGGTCGCTCAACTAGCTGAGTTGTGCTTACCCCAATTAAGTTCGGCTCAAATTTTCCTATAACAGAAGCCCCCTACTCTCTAAGTTCGAGCTCGGACTCAGGGAGTAATTGCATGGGGAGATGTGTAAGTGCTATAGTTTGTAGCCCCTTTTTGTTGTCAAATTTGTGGTGCCAAAGACACTGTTATGAAGCTTGCATATGTGAAGAGTAGAGCTTTACTCAAGATCAGCTTTGATTGACAAGCATTGTTCACAAGTTAAGACTCGAGAAAGTGAGATTGTTTGACTTAATTCAAGACAAGGATAATCCAAGATCTCAAGAAGCTTTCAAGTTCAACCTCAAGATCTCAAGAAGCTTTCAAGGTTGAGCTACATCAAGACTTCAAGCTTCATTACTTTCAAAGGTCACTCGTCTCTAAGTTTCAATGTCCTTACTTCACTATTGAGGTATGACTGACCTTAGGTTGACCTTTAGAGTAGGCTATTTTAGATACATAATTTATATGTTTTATATAAGTAAGTTTAGTCTGTTCTAAGACTAGTCCTAGCACTGCTTCGACCTATCTAAGAATTTTCTAGATCAGCCGTAAGTTTGTTATAAAATTTGAATATTTTTTGTTAGGCTTCGACTAGTCTTATGGACTGTTCGACTAGTCGTATGAATAGTGTCGACTATTTCTTCGACCAGTTGTAGTCCTACGACTCAAAGTATAGTGTTGAAATTCGGCTAGCTTCGACTAGTAGTGAGCAACCTACGACCAGTCGAAGGAGACCTACGATCAGTCGTAGATCACCTACGACCAGTCGTAAAACCGCTAGATCTTATCGGCCTAAAATTTCAAATATCTGTTGGTTCTACGACCAGTCGTAGAGATCTTTAGACCAGTCGAAGACGTGATTTGCTCACCTATAAATAGAGCACGAATCTCAGAATAAAAGATGAAGTTCAAGCTAATTTAATTCAGCCTTCTGAGAGATAAGTTTGTGCTCCATTTAAGCTAAGTGTGCGTGTTTAATATTCTCTTTCTTTAGCTTTTAAAATTGATTTTGTTTCTTGTATTCCAATCTGATCTGAAAAAGAGGAAGTTTCATTTTTCCTTTTTCTGTAATCAAAATCAATTAGAGCTAGCCCCATTTGGTTTAATTTAAAATCTATTAGAACCTAGAACCATTATAAAGTGAGTATTGGACATTGAACTTTGACATTCAAATCTCTATTCCGACTTGGTTCTTCTGGGCTGCTACAACGAAGGAGAAATTCAGGTATTTTACGTTTATGTAATTTACGTTCATTTAGTTTTCTTTTGGAATTTGCCAGAAAAATCTCATTGTATTGGTTATCTGAGGAGAGCCAGGAAAACTCAGAAGAGGGGTTTTTTGTAATTGTGTAAGTCCACAAAGAAAGACACAATTGTGAAGGTTTTGAGTGAACCTGGAAAACCTATCTTTAATAGTGAACGCTGATATCCCCTGTGTGAGGATATTAGGAGTGGAGTAGTTGTGTGTCTGTTTATTAACAGTTGGTGTACAAACAGGCAAATCACTATAATCCCTTGTGTTTTGTGGTTGTGTGGTTTATATTTCATATCTTTAATTATTCATTTGTGGGATGTATATGTGGATGAGAATGTTGTAATCATTTTATTTCAAGCTCAGTGGGGAATGTTGTAATAGTTTAGATTTAGATTTCTGCAATTTATCTCTTGCTATCTCTTTATTAGATTGAGCTTCAGTTTCTCTATTTGTTCTAGTAAGGTTGACCTGCCATTTTTTTAATGGTGCATGATTGTCCTTAGAATAATCAATATTTTGAAATTGCATTCAGCATTGTGTATTGATTTATTTAGTTAGCTATATCTCTTTCTCTATTTCCGCTGTATTTATTTTAAATTTGGTATAGTCCTATTCACCCCCCTCTCTAGGACATATAGCTTGGCCATTTCAAGTGGTATCAGAGCCTAATAGCTCTCTTTCTTATTTGGATTTAATTCCTGAGCTAACGATCTAAGCTTTATATAAGATGTCAAATTTTTATAGCTTTTCAGTCACTAGGCCTCCACCTTTCGATGGCACCAATTATGCCTATTGAAAAGCCAGGATGAGGATCTTTCTCAAATCCATGGATGAAAGTGTGTGGCTATCCACAGTGAATGAATAGATCCCCCTACCACTGAAGTAACCGGGATTGATGGTTTAAAATCTATGAAAGTTACACCATATTTCTCTTGGACCACACTTCAGAAAAATGAAAGTAGTGCACATGCTAAAGCACTAAATGTAATTATTTGTGCACTATCACCGGATGAATTCAAAAGAATTATATCCTGTGATTCTGCAAAACAAGCTTGGGATATATTGGAAATGACACACGAGGGTACTTCAATTGTCAAGAAATCTAAGATACAAATCCTCACAACTAAATTTGAGGAAATACGTATGGAAGAAAATGAAATGTTAATGGACTTCTATACCAGATTGAATGACATTGTAAACTCTATGTGGGGTCTAGGTGATAAAATCCTTGAAAGCAAGATTTGTGATAAAATACAACGCTCACTTCCTAAACAGTTCAATTCTAAAGTAACCGTAATCTAGGAACTTCGTGATACGGACAATATGAAGGTTGAGGAATTAGTTGGCTCATTCCAGACTTATGAGTTAACCTTTAAAGCTCCAAAAGGTAAACCTATTGCCTTAAAAACTTCTAAAAATGGTTTTGAAGAAAATGATTTAAACTCTGATTTAGAAAACTCTGAAGATGATATGACTCTTTTGGCAAAAAGGTTTTATAAAATTTTTAAAAGTAAAAAGAGGATTGATCTTTAAAAGGCATTTGATAAAAAGAAACCTAAACCTAAATCAAGAAAATCATTAAAAGATAGTCAATGTTACAACTGCCATGAGTATGGGCATTTGGCTAACAAATGTCCCAATAAGGGCAAATCAAAAAAGAAAAGTATGATGGCTACTTGGGATGAGTCCTCTGATTCTAAAGCCTCGTCTAAATAAGAAGATTCTGAAACTGAGTCAGGTTGTGATGTTAAGACCCTTATGACTCTAGCCAAATTCACTTTTTCAGATAATGATGACTCGACTAGAGAAGAAAATCTAAATAGTGAATGTGAAAATGAAGATGATCTTCAAGGTACATACAATGCCCTATACAAGGAAAGTGGTAAAATTGCTGTGAAATTGAAACTTCAAAAAGAGAAATTTTCTAAACTCAAAGAAATTTATGAATATCTTGTTTTAGAAAAGTCCCACATTTCAGACTGTTTTGAAAAGACAAAATGCTATTTGAATTTTAAAACCTCCCAGATTGAAAATCTTAAATCTGAAAACGAACAACTAAAACATGAAGTCTCCTCTCTCTTGAGTTTAAAGAAAACTTGGAAATATGCTCAAGGTGATCCTAAATTAGAAAAACTCTTATCAGGATTGAGAAAATGTGGCGATCGATCTGGTCTGGGTTATGATAAGAATGTTTCTCCTAAACCAAAGAATACTCTTCCCAAGTTTGTAAAGGGAGAGACCTTAAACTCAATAGGGAAAGATCAAATGTTTTCTAAAATCTCTAAATCTTTTCAAAAACTTAAAAGTAATCATATCAACTATAAAAAGCAAAATCAAAATCTTTTAGCTGAAAAGATAGTTGATTTACTTAAGGAGCTTCTAAAGTCTAACTCAATAGGTCATACTTATAATTTTTACAAACAAAACAAGACCAACTATCCACCTAAATCCAAAATGGTTATGAAATGGGTTCCAAAGGTCACTTGTTTGGTTGCTCACATTGCTTTTAAAGCAACAAGCCTTTCTAAGTGGTACTTAGACAGCGGATGCTCAAGGCATATGACTAGTGATAAAGGTTTATTCACCGATTTCAAAGACATGACTAATGGTTCAGTCACATTTGGTGATGGCAACAATTGCAAGATTATGGGCCAAGGTATGGTTCAACTTTATAACCTTCCTTTGTTTAAAAATATTTTGTATTTTGAAGGACTGAAACATAATCTTCTAAGCATATCTCAAAATTTTGATAATAACCATAGTGTACGGTTTTCTAATCAAAGCTGTGAGATTCTAAACAACAAGGGTTCAGTAATACTAACTGGACGTAGAACATCTGAAAACTGCTACATTGTTAGCGAATCCAGCTCATCTAATCAATCGTGTTACATGGTCCATACAGACGAGATTGATTTGTGGCAAAAATGTCTTGGACATGTACACTACCGAAATCTATATAGATTAAGTAAACGAGAACTTATAAGAGGTCTACCCAAACTACAAAAATTAGATAAAATATGTGGTGAATGCCAGATTGGCAAACAAACGAGGAACTCACACAAAAAGGTGAATTCCAATACCACATCAAGACCACTCGAGCTTCTCCATATGGATCTTGTAGGACCTACCAGGACGGAAAGTCGAGGTGGCAAAAGATATATCTTGATAATAGTAGATGACTTTACCAGATATACATGGGTTGTCTTCTTAAGGGACAAATCAGAAACCCTTGAAGAAGTGAAAAAAGTTCTCAAAAGGATTCAAATTGAAAAGGGTTCTCAAGTCAGTAAGATTTGTAGTGATCATGGATCTAAATTTGAGAATAGTGGTTTTGAGAAGTTCTGTAGCAACCAGGGAATATTACATGAATTCTCAGCACCCAAAACTCCACAACAAAATGGTATAGTTGAAAGGAAAAATAGAGTGCTTCAAGAAATGGTTAATATCATGTTGAATAGTATGAAGCTCTCTAAGAATCTTTAGGCTAAAACAGTCAATATAGCTTGCTATATCATTAACCGGGTTTACACTATAAAGGTAATAATAAAACAGCTTACGAAATGTGGTTCGATAAAAAGTCCACTGTCAAATACTTTTGAGTTTTTGGTAGCAAGTGCTATATTTTACGAGATCGTTCCAAAAAATGCTGATAATGTGCATCGCCTTAAAAATGTACTTTACGGTTTAAAACAAGCTCCTAGGGCATGGTACGAGAAACTAACAAAGTTTTTATTAAGCCATAATTTTCAAATGGGATGTGTTAATAAGACTCTGTTTATTAAAAAACATAATGATCACATTTTAATAGTACAAATTTATGTTGATAATATCATTTATGGATCTACCTGTACTTACATGACTATTGAGTTTGCAGATTTGATGAAATCTCAGTCTGAAATGAGCATGGTTGGGGAATTGAATTATTTCCTTGGGTTGCAAGTAAAACAAAAATCTGATGGAATGTTGATAATATCATTTATAGATCTACCTGTACTTACATGACTATTGAGTTTGCAGATTTGATGAAATCTCAGTTTGAAATGAGCATGGTTGGGAAATTTAATTATTTCCTTGGGTTGCAAGTAAAACAAAAACCTGATGGAATGTTCATTTCTCAATCTAAATATGCTATGAATTTGATTAAGAGATTTGCATTTGAGAATGGTAAGAATTTTGATATTCCTATGAGTACAACTTTGAAACTCTCAAAATATTCTACAGGTAAAAATGTGGATCTGAAATTATATCGGAATATGATTGGTAGTTTACTGTATTTAACTGCTAGTAGACCCGATATCGCTCTAAGTGTTGGTATTTGCACTAGATATCAGTCTGATCCTAAAGAGTCGCACTTGACTGCTGTCAAGCGGATTATGCGATATGTCGCAAGTACTGTTAATCTCGGTCTCTGGTATCCACATGAGACTAGTGTTCAATTAGCTGGGTACTCGGATGCTGACTGGGCTGGTAATCTTGATGATAGAAAATCAACCAGTGGTGGTTGCTTTTATATTGGAAACTGTTTAGTTTCTTGGTTTAGCAAGAAATAAAGTTCTATATCACTTTTAACAGCTGAAGCTGAATATATCGTAGCTGGTAATGCGTGTACACAACTTGTTTGGATGAAACGTATGCTAAGTGATTATGGAATTAAACAGGATTTTATGTTATTATATTGTGATAATCCAGTGCCATAAATAGTTCACCGAGCAACGCGTCTGGCACCACGTCATCGATCTGGACGATCTCTTTCAGTTCAGATTTTTCAGATTCAAACCCACCCTATTCGCTTTAGGTCAGTATTAATGCATGGTTCGTGAGTTTTCACGGAAGCCACCTCCTTTAACTGAGATGTTTTGTGCATGTATGGGTGAGGCGTCGTGGTCAACGAAGAGGAAACCTTCTCGTATCCAGGAGATGTTGCGCTCCAAGCCTCAAGTGAAGGTCACTGTCCGGAGGAAGGAGACTCCTCGGGTCAAAGTTGATCCAGCCGTTACTACCGAGGTTAGGATAGCAGTCGCCCTTACCCCCGCCCTTGAATTGCCCCCGACCCCCCCCCGGTCCAACTCGAAGTGGAGAGGGAGGCAATCGGGGAAGATGCCATCGCCATCCCCTCCTCTTCTAAGCCCAGAAGTGGGGCTCCGACGGGTGACGAGGACAACGTCCTTGTTCCCGCCGAGGTTGAACATTCGGTCGGGGGAGCTCATTCTCCGCCCAGAGATGGGGGCGAGCCTATGACGGAGCATCAAGCTTTGGCTGCCAGCGGCATCGGCAAGGCTGTGGGGTCTGCGCCTCTCCTTGAGGTTGGGCCGTTTCCCCCTAGCTTTCACATGTCTTAGCTAGTCAGTTGGGCGGTGAAGCATCCTCCCGAGGTGGAGATAGCTGAGCTTCTCACACAACACCATGAATCCTTCGTCAACGACATCGCCTTGGTCTGCTATAAGGTAACCTTCCCCCCTTAGTCACATTTATCTTTCTCTGTTTTTTAACATATCTATCATTTTTTCTGCGCTGCCCATGTTCCTGTTGACCCGTGAAAGGCTGCAGGAGATAAGCAGGAAAGATGAGGAGATCGAGGTTCTTCGAGGGGAGATAGAGGGCCTCTGAGGAGAGAAGGTCGAGGCGAATTCGCTCCTAAAGGCGGCAGCCGAGGAGCGAGAGGAGCTCAGGGGCCTTATTGCCGAGGGTTAGGTGAAGAAACTGGTGTTCCACAGGGAAGTCAACAGCTCTAGTCTCGTCTGGACTCTACTGATGTCGAGTTGACGAAGGTGAGAGCCTTCTTAGGTACGGTGGACGATGCTATCGCTAATGCAGAGGCAGTCGTTGAGAAGCTCTTACAGTTCAGCGTGCCGAGCTTGAGGCCTCGGCTGCTTCGATGGTTGCTGCTGCTGTCGAGGCCTTGAATACTTCAGAAAAAGGGAGGCCAAGGCTGAGAAGGTCTACTATTATGGCTATAATGCCTAGGTAGAGGATGTTATGGGATTCTACCTAGACCTCAACCTTGAGGACCTAAGCACCGAAGATCCTCCTCCAGATGACTAGCCCCCCAGTGCCGATCCTGCATAGGCCGGCTAAGCCGCCTTTAATTCTGTTTCTTTTAATCTTTTTGTAATTGAATATTATTGCGGCTCAGTGCTATTTTGGATGTTATACTTGTAGATTTTTTTGTGGTCATGGTTGTCATTGATTGTGTGGATTATACTTATGTGAATTGTCGAGTGATGAGCTGACCTCTTCTTTAAGAGTCAGCTTGTCGAAGGGTTCCATCTCTGCACATGAGAAATGGTCCTTTGTAGGTTGCTCAGTTGACGGGATGATCACTTTTGTAAGTGGTTGCCCATCATCGGTATCTTCTCCCTTGCAGGGGAAGTCCCATGTAGACCAACTCAGCATTATGTAGAAGATTGCATCTTTTATTCAAAATGCCATTATAACAAGTAGTCTAGGCTCTTATATTGATTTCCCTAAGAATAGTAAATTTTCAGATACTTGGCATTCTAGGGATGTGGTGGAGTTCATCCGTCTAGGTCCTCAAGGCGATAGGATCTGGGTTTAGCTGAGCTGACTACTCGATAGGGTCCCTCCAGTTAGGGCCCAAGGACCCTACTCTGGGTTCCATTGTGTTCTAGAACACACGGCGAAGGACTAGGTCTCCCCGTCAAAAACATCTCATTTTGACTCTGGAATTGTAGAAGCGAGCGACTTGTTGATGCCGAGCTGTGATCCGCAGTCTTGCGGTGACCCTTAACTCTTCAAGCAGGTCGAGTCCTGTCGTAATATGCTCAATGTTCTGCTCGTCTTGGTAGGTCCGCACCCAGGCTGTGGGAAGTCCTATCTCAACGGGGACGACGACCTTTGCACCGTAAGAGAGGGAGAACGAGGTCTCTCCTATAGCTGATCGAGACGTAGTTTTGTACGCCCACAAAATGAACGGGAGTTCCTCGGCCCAATTACCCTTGGCCTTCTCTAACTTAGTTTTGAGGTGATTCTTAATGATTTTTTTCACAACCTCCACTTGACCGTTGGATTGGGGGTGCCGAGGTGACGAGTAAGCATTGATGATGTTGAACCTTTAACACATGGTCCTGAACCTATCATTGTCGAACTACATCCCATTATCTGACACAATGGTGTGTGGGATGCCGAACCGGCAGATAATGTTCTTCCAAACGAAATCCGTTCATTTGGTGAAATAATCAACCGCTACAATAACATACTTGGTTTGTCCCTTGAATTGGCGTAAAGGCTGAATGATGTCGATTCCCCACTGAGCAAACGACTAAGGTCCGCTCATGGGGGTCAGCTCTTCCGCTAGCTGCCTCGGGCAATGGCAAACCCCTAACATTTATCACATCTTCGGATGAAATTTCTGGGGTCCTCTTGGATTATCGGCCAAAAGTATCCTTGATAGATAATCTTCTGTGCCAGTGCTAGGCTGCCGGAGTGATCCCGTAAATTCCTTCATGTATTTCATGGACCACATACTCTACTTCATTGGGCCGTAGACATCTCAGATACAGATGAGAGTACCCTTTCTTATACAAAGTATCTTCTATGATCATGTACCGTGCCGCTCTAACTCTCTGGCACCGAGCTTCCAGTTTATCCTCAGGAACCTTGTCGTCCATTAGGTATCCGACTATAGGATCCATCCAACTTGTAGATAGCTGTATAGGATGGACGGACCCCTGTTCGGTGCGATCGATGCTCGGCTTATCTAGGAATTCCACCGGGACGATTCTCGGGATACTCCCTTCAGTTGCTGAGGCTAACTTTGCGAGGGTGTCGGCCTAAAAATTTTCAGCCCTTGCCATTTGATTGATGATGCATTTCTACAATTTATCCATGAGCTTTCGTACCTCGCCCAAGTAGGCTGTCATCCTGGTCTCCTTGGCATCATACTCCTCCGATACCTGGTTTACGATGAGTTGGGAATCACATCGAATGTCGAGAAACCGGACTCCCAAGAAGACTGCTAATCTAAGCTCATCTAGCAATGCCTCGTACTCTGCTTCGTTATTTGATGCTTGGAAGTCGAGCCTTATAGCATATTGGACCGTTGTCGAATCGGGCGCGACTAGGACAACTCCTGGTCTGCCTCGCTTCGAATTCGATGACCCATCCACAAACAAGGTCCATCTGTTCGTGGCTTCTGATTCCATTTTGATATCCTCGGCGGGTGGAGATATCTAAAGGGTCATGAGGTTTGATACTGCATGGGGTAGTCCATCCGAGTCAAATGCCTCGGCTTCACTATTTTGAACGATGAACTCCGCTATGAAGTCGGCCACTGCTTGGCTCTTGATGGCTGTTATCGATCGATATTCGAAGTCGAATTCGCCGAGCTCTATGGCCCACTTGGTCAGACACTCAGATACTTCGGGCTTCTAAAGCACTTGCCGAAGAGGTTGGTCAGTGAGGACGATTATTGAATGTTCTTGGAAGTACGGGTGTAGCCGTTGTGCTAATACGGCCAGAGCTGGGGCAAGCCTCTCCATGCTCGAATATCTTATCTTTGTCGGGATCGGTGCTTTTTTGATTTAATACACCGGGTACTGCTTCCCTTCAGATTCTCTAATGAGAGCCGAGCTGATGGCTGATGTTGAAATCGCCAAGTAGAGAAATAGAGGTTTCCCTTTTTTTTTTTGGCTTAGATAGCAACGGTGGTGACCCTAAATATTGTTTCAATTGCTAGAAAGCCTGCTCACAGTCCAAAGTCCATTCCGCCTTCTTATGACCCTTCAACTGCTGAAAGAAGGGGAAGCATTTATTCATGGCCCTGGAGATGAATCGGCTCACTGGTGAGGCACTGGATTTCCTTCATTGTCCGAGGTGAGCTCATGTTAAGGAGGGCTTTGATCTTGTCTGGATTTGCTTCGATGCCTCTCTGGCTAACTTAAAAATAAAGGAATTTACTAAAGCCCACGCGAAATGCACACTTGGTCCGATTTAATCTTATCCGGTACTTTCATGGGATAGAGAAGGTTTCCCCGAGGTCTGATATGTGGTTGGCTGCCCTGATACTTTTTACAAGCATGTCGTCGACATAGACCTCCATGGTTCGACTAATCTGTTGGGCAAACATCTTGTTTACTAACCTCTGATATGTAGCACCTGTATTCTTCAGACTAAAGGGCATTACTCGATAATTGTAAAGTCCCTTGTCTATGACGAACGTTGTCTTCTGCTTTTCTAGAGGATGCATCACGATCTGATTGAAACCAGAGTACGCATCTATGAAAGTGAGGAGCTCGTGCCCGGTAGTGTTGTCGATCAGTTGATCGATCCTGGGAAGGGGAAAGCTATCCTTAGGACAAGCTTTGTTCAGATCCGAGTTGTCTACGCAGACTCTCCATTTTCCTTTGGCCTTCTTTATGAGCACAACATTCACAATCCAGTCTAGGTAATGAACTTCTTCGATGAACCCTGCGTTGAGAAGTTTAGTAACTTCGTCGGTGATTGCGGAATACCTCTCGGGCTCGAAGGCTCTTCTCTTCTGTTTCACCAGCTTGTGTCCTAAGTCCACGTTTAGCCTGTGGACCATTACATCAGGGGTGATTCCTGACATGTCATGATGAGACTAGACAAAAATGTTTTGATGCTGCCGTAGAAACTCCGGCATTCATTTTTGTTGATCAGCGGTTAATGACGATCCAAGCTGGACCATTCAGGTCTGGTCGATATCATCGAGCGGGACGGTTAAGAGATCCTCCATGGGGGAACTCACCTCCAAAGAATCTTCTCTGGGGTTGAGCATGTTGACTGTGAGGGATTGTTTTGCCGAGCCCTTTCTACCTGCTAAGGCATAACAGCGTCGAGCCTCCCTTTGATCTCCTCGGAGGTAGTCGATCCCTCTGCTCGCATGAAACTTCATCATTAAATGGTATGTGGATACCACCGCCCTCATGGCGTTAAGGGATGGTCGTCCGAGGATGACATTGTACGTCGACGGTGTGTTCACCACCAGAAAGTCCACCAACAGGGTGACTTGATTCTGTCCTTCTCATGCCATGACCGGGAGAGAGATTGTCCCTTCTGAGATAAACTTATTACCTGCAAAGCTATGCAACGAGGTCTGAATAGGTTGGAGGCGTGACCTGTTAATGTCCATCTTGTCGAACGCCTCGGAGTACAAGATGTCGGCCGAGCTTCCAGTATCGACCAGGATGTTGTACACCTTTAGATTGGCTACCGTCATCGCGACCACCAGGGCATCATCATGAGGATGTTGAATTCCGTGTGCATCATCTTCCGTAAACGTAAGACCGCACGAGCTCACTCGGAGTTCTTTTCTTGGCCTATCTGCCAAGTGGATGTAGTGCTCGGGGTCAGTGCTCCGAGCATGAGCTTTTCAGGCTTGGTTTGAGTCTCCTCCTCTGAACGGACTTCTGTATATCGTCTGGATCTCGGTACCATCATCTGTTGCTCTGCTCGGTTGCTCATCCTTCTGAGCCTGTTTCTCTTCTTTTATGTACTGACGTAAGTGGCCCTTGCAAATAAGGGTCTCGATCTCCTCCTTCAAGTCGATGCAATCACTGGTATTATGCCCATGATCACAATGAAAGCGATAATATCTGCACTTATCTCATTGGCTCACTTCTATCTTCATACAACTCGGCCAATGCAATAGCCTCTTGTCTTAGATATCCAAGAGGATCTACTTTGGAGATGTGTTGAGAGGAGTGTACGAGCTCAATCGACTCTCAGGTTTCCTACTCGGTCTTTAGCTACGGGATCCATCCTCATCTGACCTCTTTTTGCTCGCACTTAGTTGAAAAGGAGCATCCTTGCACTTTATGTCTCCAGAGGAGGTTCCTGCATGATGGGTTCCTTTTCGGGGGCTGAAGAAGTACTTGACATTTGAGTATTTTTCTGCTCGGTTTATAAACTCTCCCATCGTAATCAGAGGGTTTTTCCCTATTGAGAATATGAACTTTCCTTCTTTGAGTCCAGTGATTATCACAGCCAGAGCTATCTTGTCTGAGTAATCTTTAACTTGCATCACTTCTCCATTGAATTGGAGAATATAGTCCTTCAGAGCCTCCCCATCTTTCTGCTTGATGGTGAGCAGGTGTGCGGAGGGTTTCCTGCGTTGTTTGCCTATGATGAACTGAGTGAGGAATGCTTTACTTAGCTTAGCAAATGAGCCGATAGACCTCGGATTCAATTGTCGATACCAGCCTCACATGGCTCTAGTAAGCATTATTGAGAATGCTTGGCACGTAATTGGTCCGTAGGCTGACTGGAGCTCCATTCACAAACGGTAGGATTCCATGTGCTCAGTAGGATCCCCGGAGCCCGAGTAGGGCGTGATAGGAGGCATTCGTAACCTTGGAGGCATCACTGCGTTCATTATCTCACTAGTGAATGGGGGTTCTGTTTCCTCCATCATTGTGTCTACGGCGGTCAGAACTTGAGTTTGATATGTCCGATGCATCGTGTCGATCTATCCCCGTAGTTCTTCGAGCTGAGTCTCCCAAGGATCTTTGTTCTTAGCCACTGCTTCTTGAACTTGGTCAGGCACGGGAGTTCTTTCTCGTATTCTTCGTTCCAATTTGTGGCGAAGGTTAGTCGGAGCCAGTGTTGATGTCTCTGAGACATGTGTTGGGGCGCGATTTAATGGCTCTCACAGCCGCATCGGGACCCAAGTAGACGCTCCTCGCGAGGCATCTCGAGACACTACAGGGGCCTGATGCTCTGGAATTGTCGGAGCATTTACCTCATAGTCTAGAGGTGGATGTTGCCTGTTCATCTGCTGCCTTATTTGGCTGACCTCATTAACTAGCCTCTTCACCTGGTTCTGTAATACTTGGTATTTGCCTCCTCGGTTCGTGGATCGCTAAGTAGGATCCGTTGGTGCAGATTCTATCTGTAGTCCAGAAGTTGAGTTTCGCGCCCTGGATGGCTCGGGATCAACAGGGACAATTGGCGTATACATTTTCTTCTTTCCTCATGCCATTCTTTCTTAGTGTAGTAAAAGCGATTTTTTGTTCAATTTCCCTTAGACAACGCCAAAATGTTGATGCAGAAATCTGGCTCACCCCCTCCAAACTCTGAGCACTCTCGTTGAACGCTGTATGCCTGCATAGGAGGAAGACAAAGGAGACCCTGGCTAGAGCAGGGGACCCTCCGATGCTAAAGTCAAGCCAGGAATCTGGGTCGACAGGGGTTTTGGGTGAGAGATTTTGCATACCTATCTATGCAAATGAGTCCCCTATTTATAACTTTCGGATCGAGTGACCGTGCCCGTCATTCTTGGCACAACTTATGCCATTTAGCGGGAACGACGCATGTGTTGAAGTTGGCAATTACCCTGAGCTCGTGCGCCGTGTATTGCTCCATACATGCGTTACTGCAGTTGAGCCTCGAGCGTGATTGTCGGGCATATCTCCATCCAAGCCGACCTTATTATCTGAGTCCTTGTGACGGTTTAACCAAACTGTTGATGAGCACCTATTCGGGGTCGGTGGATGAGGTGTGTAATGACTTCTTCTGGGATTCAGGCTGACGTGAAAGCTTTACAAAAGAGCTTAGACAGAGTAATTGGCTCGTTCCAGATTACGAGTTGACTTGTCTTGCTCGGCCATCCCTTTTCCCTAATGCAGTCGCTCAACTGGCTAAGTTGTGCTTACTTTAATTAGGGTTAGCTCAAATTCTGCCATAACGCTAATCATTACAAAATTCTAAATGTAGCGCCCATATAAGACTTATACAATCCCCAAATAGTTAAGTTCATTAAATAAAAATAAAAATCTATCATCTAATGGTGGAGCTCAATATGGGCCGCAGGGACCCCGTCTAGCTCCTCAGCCACCCGATCTGCTCTAGCAACCCAGTGAACAACATCGGCTCGCTCTACACCTACATCAACTGATATGGTTTGATAACGTCAGTGGTTATCGTAGTGGAGTACTATATTAGGCTACACACTCATCATTCATAATCCAGCATAAATCACAAGATATGAGAAGGGACATATTAAACAACACAATTTAAAATCATGATCATATATTCAAAAAATAAGTCAGTCAATATAATTTCAACATTAAGGAAATGTAATAGCAATCGTAATGCAAGTGAACGTGTCTAGATAGTCAAATAATCAATCAAACAACTTTCTATTTCACTCAAAAATCACATTGTACACGAACTATGCAAAATGAATAGAAAATCAAGCGTTAAATCTCTACTTCATCTGAAAATCATATTGTATGCGAACACCACAAGATGGTTAGAAAATTGATAAGCGAACTTCAGCTCCACCGGAAAATCACAATATGGCTAAACACCGCAAGATGAAGAGAGAATTAACATACAAACATTTACTTTACCTGAAAATCATATTATACGTGAACACCACAAGATGATTAGAAAATCGATAAGCGAACTCCCGCTCCATCTGAAAATCATAGTACGACTGAACACCATAAGATGAAGAGAGAATAACATACAAACTCTAGACCACCTAAAAATCATATCATATGTGAAACTGTAAGATGGCTAGAAAATCGATAAGTGAACTCCTGCTTTACCCGAAAATCATAGTATGACTGAACACCGCAAGATGGCTAGAAAACCAACATACAAAACTCTACTTTACCCGAAAATCATATCGTATGTGAACACCATAAAATGGCCAGAAAATCAACAAGCGAACTTCAGCTCCACCCGGAAATCACCATATGATTGAACACCACAAGATGAAGAGAGAATCAACATAGGAACTCCGACGTCATTCAAAAATCATATGAACTCCACAAGATGGTAAATCCAAGATAGGTTCCATTCATTTCATCACTTAAGTACAGTGGCAAACATACAGTTAATTAACAATTGTACAACTAAAGATAACATGTTATTATAAAATCATTTATGCTTTCTATAATTAAATAGATATGTCTATCATTTAATATAGGAAATAATTGCACAACAAATTATGTAACGCCCCGAATTTTGAGGGTCAAACAAAGCTCGACTCCTGAGATTCTAAACATCACTTATGCTTTGTAGAGCTAGTTTCTCGATTACTTCTACATTATACAATTAAGCATGTATACGATTATACTAAACAGTGTAGCATACTCCAGAATAAACACGATTAAAGCAGAAGATTAAATTTAAACACATGCAGTATGACAATCCAAAGTATGGGTCCAGCTGAGTCCAATATACAATTCTAAAATAAAAAAAATGTAAAAACGTGGCATCTAACTAAGCCCGATTGCTTGACTTTCCCTGTCGAGAAGTGCGCAGCTTACATCGACCCATCAGAAAGCTGAAAGTAAGAGAACTCCTCCTCATCCATGCCCGCCTAGTCCAATGCATCAGCCTCAGTGGTCCCTGCATCTATATCAGCGTCTAGTTGGTATTTTAAAACACCATCCCAAAGTGGGAGTGAGTGATCAATTCAGTGGTTCTATAAAGCATGGGTTACACATGTTATCAAGTCTATCAGTACAAGAATGATAAAACAACGTAAAACAAACATTTTCTAATTACTATTCTTAATGCAAATAATGGAGTTTATGAAATGATGCATGCCCTCACCATACAAGACTCCCTTAACACGCGGCTCCGACCACTTGTTTCGCAAATGACAACACTTCCTCATCACTCAACAACCACGCCTATTTCACCACATTCTAAGCTAATGCAATGCGGTGAATGATTATGTTAGTGAGTGATTAATTATACCTATTCATTCAGTAGTTTGTGGAAGCCAGGATACCTCCCGTTTAGTCATTGGTCTCAACTGAATTACTAGACGCGGGACAACCACAACGGTCTTACGCTTGTAATCCCTAATCTGTTTGGGTTTATCACTCTCAGCTGAATACATATGAAAGGCCAGTTGTAAAAGTAATACTCGCGGTCACTACAGGGAGGCTCGTCACCACAGCGTAGGCCGACAGCATGGACACGGTGTCCCATACCACCATGCCCAGATCACAAGTCTTGAGGATCTCGATAGTAATGGTTAATAGTAAACCTTTGCAATTGGCAAGGGGGGTCTCTCAGATTCAAATAGTTGTGATCATACATGGTGAACATGTAAAGGGTTAGCTAGTTGTTTAGATAGTTTCGGTTGATACGTGCGAACATCGGCGTAACCGGCATGGAGTGTGTAAGCACTCCGCGTGACCAAGCCGCTGTCGATTGTTCGTGTTCGACTTGAAATGATCGAACATGCCCAGGGTGGTCAAACTAATTTGGTCAACTCATATCTGGGAATTTACTAACTAGCCAGACTATCTTGTAGTCCTACTTCTTAATTTAATCAAGTTAACAAACATTAAAGATGATTGGATTCACATTCAATTATTAAAATAAATAATCTACTCGTTTAGGCATTTCATCGAACATGTAGGTGTCACTATCTTAAGATTTGTAAATCATGGACTGAAATCGAAATACACATAGGTTATCATGCAAATTCTAAGTTGGCAATCATAAATCATTCACTGAACAGTGAAATTAATAAACGACAACCTAAACATTTATGTTCTGCACCTTAAGAGGGGATTTCCAATATTTAGCTCATAGGGTTGGGATTTTGGAAAAAATCACCAATTCCTAATGTAAAGGAAGGGAGTATCGTTAATTGCATATAAAATAGGTATAAGTTACGAAATCGAAGGGTTGAATGCAAGTCTTACCTCTGGTTGCAAGTGACGGTGGATTTGGTGAAAGATTCGATAAGTTCCGGGGTTTGATTGATGAGATACAAATCCCCAAGCACCAAGATCCTTCCCTCCCTCTCCCTCTCACTTTCTTCTTCTTTCTCTCTTAAGGCTTGCCAATTCGTATGGGAGCAAATGAGGCCCCCAAATGACCTATTTATAGCATTAGATTTGGTGCAAATGGCCTTAAGGGTTGGGTTTTCACTATACTAGCCCTAGGGGAGTGTGTTTTTACCCTTTGGGGGCCATTACGAGGCGTAGGGGTCGACAGTCACCATAGGATAGTTGGCCCTAGTGATGATCTATGCATAGACACAATCGGCTTGACATTTGTATACATTGATCGATGGGTAAGATCAGAATTCAGTTCAACGGTTACCGACTATCGATCGGGCCCGCAACTATACGGATTTGTGTAGGACATTAATCTAGGTTGTTGCCCCAAATTTAGTCGTGATCTAACGGTCTGAAAACTACAACTTGGGCAGAGACCGAATGCATATAAGTGACTTAAGTTCTTGGTTAATTTTAAGAATATTCACACAACTCATGCACCGACCTTGTAAGTCCAAGTTGAGCAATTTAAGTCATGATCTTGACTGGATGTCTCACGATGGACATCAAGCCCAGTAAGACAGACATTATTCTATAATTTTGGAACTAGTGGCCCACTAATGAGTGGTTTAGAGTTCGTTTGAAAAATCAAGGCATTTCTGGAATGAATTAGGTAGCAAGATTTCTTGTGCGCAATGATTATGGTTTAGATTAACTATGTTCATAGTGTGGCCTATTCGCAATTAGTGAAAATGGAGATTTAGTCATAATCACTCTGAACTGTTGGTTCGTAAGTTATATGGATAATTGAGTCACTTTGATTTGTTAATTACGATCCGACCCCAAGTTGTCTCAGCTTTGGATAAATCTTTAATTTAGTTGTGGTCGTTTTGATTAGTTAGTGATAGGTCGGCTAGATTTGGGCCCTATGTGAACAAATCAGGAGGTTATACTTGGTGCATAAGTGATTGGACGGATTCGTTGGCTTTCTACGATGGATTAATTAAATTTTACGGTTCTTTACCAGTATCACCTATGTATAGGCTCACTTCGAGCATTAAGGGTCTATAATCGACAACGTAAGCTAGTCACATCGAAGGTTTTCATGGGTTTTTTGGAAATCCAAAACAGTGAAAATCCAGGAATTTACAAATTAGCATATTCAATAGTGAGGTAAGTAACTCAATGAGAGAAATCAAGGCATCATCTATGTCTAGATTGATGAATTTAAGTGGGAAGCTCAAAGGGTGAGTCCTCACCTTAGAGTGGGGGTTCACTACACAAGTTGTTAGCAACGCCAAAACAAATCTTAAGATTAAGTCCTATCAACTAGAATTTGCTCGAACTCAATTCGAATCAATACCACTCACTCAAATGCAACTCAATGGTGGAAATTGGGGAGCTCCAATTCCCTAAATTAAAATAAGAAAATAATGTTAATTAACCTAAATCAAGCTCTAAATAACATTCCAGCAAAATAATGAAGAGATCAACTCGCCTTGTACGATCAATTTGACTCACTTTGGCTCCAACTTGAACTCATCTTGATTTTAAATCAATTTGAACAAGGAAGATCTAACTTAGAGGCTTTGAATTCCATATTTTTTGATGTGACCCACTTGACTCAACTCAGTCCCAATTCGGCCTCAACTTGAACACAACTCGGTCCAAACCTTGTATCCAAGCTAGAATGAATTCGTCCATTGAGATCAGCTATCATTCTCTGGGTAGCAGAATTCCACGACTAGGCAACAATCTCAGATGAGCTGAACTGAGACACATACAACCTAGAACTCAGTTGCTGAGTTAGCCCAACTCGGTGCACCAGCAGCAGTGGCGGCAAGAAAAAAAAAGAGGACAGCATCCTCTCTCTCCCTTTTTTTCTCGTTTTCTTTTCCTGCTAGACTAGACAGTGTCTGGGCTCGACCAGACTGCACCTAACTCGGTCTAGACTTAGTCCAGGCCAGAACTCAGACACTGAGTCAGCAACAGTAGCAACAACAACAACCTCTCACTATCCCTCTCTCCCTCTCATTTTCTTTTCCTCTCTTTCCCTTCTTCCTTCTCCTTCCTCTTCCTCTGTCGTTTCTAGTAGAGACTGAGCTTGACTCAAACTAGGAAGAAACTCCCCCCAGCCCGACTTGGTGCGGCAGCAGTAGAGGCACCTCTGTCTCTCCTGTTTCTTTCTTCCTTTAGTTAGAAGTCCAGCGACTTCTGGACTCAGATGGATTCATCCGGACACGCTCGAACTTGCGCCATCTCGACGTGGTGTAGCTTCTCTTCAATGAGGATGATAATGGCGGATATATGATCTATGTCTGTTTCTTTGAAACGAGAGCATTGGATGACTCAGATTGATGTGATGAAGCTTGAGGAAGTGAGCAATCATAGCTCCATTGAGGTTTGCTCGATGGGTTCGAACGAAGGAGGTAAATGGTTCTTTTTTAGGGTTTTCAAAAGGAATGGAGGAGGCAATGGAGTGATGCTGGATCCTCCCTCTTTTAAGGATCTTCCTAGCTCTTCAGAGCCACTAGATGAAGGATGGATGGCCTAAATTTATTCTACGGTAGGGAGGCAGATGAAAACAACTGGTGCAACAAAACCGGCCGTGGTTTTGCCCAAAATCCCTAAACTGCACGAAGAGAATGGATGGTTGGGATGGACCCATTCCAATGGTTGAGATGATGGCAGGAATCCTGACTTGGATTGCCAGCACAACAAGCAACAAGTTTTCATTTTTGGAAATTTTCGCACGCACAACCCTTCTTGTGCTAGCGATCGTGTGCATGCACGTGTGCATAAACTCGCATGAGTGACATGGTTTTGGTCATCCCCACATTGCGCACATGATGGATGATCATGGTGGGCCACAACGTGTCCCAAACGGACGTTGTCCATTTGTATATTGCGGGCGGGAGAATTTTGAAAGTGCCCTAGTTTGTCAATTCGCGTGAAGGTTGAGTCGATGAGTCAAGTGAGCCTCATATGAAGATCATACAAGCTATTGCCTCAAATGGATGTGTGTTTTGAGATCGTCATAGGTAAATTAAGCCTCACATCCCATGTCTCAAAACACCTAGGTAAATAAATCCTTAAAAGCCTTAGAACAACATAAGAGTTAAAAGTCTAAAAATTTGTTTTTAACAGGAAAATTTTCTAAGTTTTTTGCTTAGTTCGATGACATCGAGCCTACATCGATGACATCGAACACTCATGTTCGATGACATCAAACAAGATTCAATGACATCGAAATGAGACCTTTTATGTCCAACAACCACATAATATTAGGATAAAATATTTGATGAATCAAACATACGTTCGATGACATCAAACATTAGTAATCAATGACATCGAATGCAGGTCAATGACATCGAAAAACTTAGAGCATTGTCCAGCAAAACTTCTTGAAAAGTATTCTGACTTTGCTCGGGGAATCAAACGAACTTCAATGTCATCGAAATTCAAAATTCGATGACATCGAGGAATGTTTGATGACATCGAATCTGGACAAGTCTGTGTCCAGCCAGCTTCAAAGGAAAATCAACTGAGATGTTCGAGGATCGAGCTAGCCTCGATGACATCGAAATTCAAACTTTGATGACATCGAAGAAACCTCGATGACATCGAAATTGGACAAAGAAGTGTTCAGTGAGCCTTCAAGGAATATTTTTTGAAATGATCGATAAATCGAACTGGGATTCGATGACATCAAAATTCAAACTTTGATGACATTGAATCATTCTCGATGACCTCGAAGACAGGCTTAAAAGTGTCCAGCATGCTCTTGTGTAATATCACATATAATATCGAGGAATCGAACTATATTTCGATGACATCGGAGTTCAAATCTCGATGACATCGATCTTCTTTCAAAAAAGTGTGAAATATTGCATATTTCCCCCTATTTATACCTTGGTTTTATAAACATGATAGTGCTTAATCGATATAATTATGCACGTTTTCATTTGCGAGGTGATTTCGAGAGCTTAAGGTCAAATTGATGTCAAAAGGAAGATTTATGCTCAAAAGATTAGTAAATGAAGATTTGGAGATTTGAACGTCATTAATGAAGAATTCATATGCCAAAGATTAAAGGAAACCAAGTGAGGAATGAAAAGAATTGAAGTTAAGAAGAAGAAAAGGAATCCTGAAAATTATCCTAAAAAACATATTCCTGAAAATTGTCCTGAAAAAACATATTTTGAAACTTTGAGTTTAAAGAATGAAAGTTATGGAAGTCTATATTGGGAAACTGTACAGAGTGGATAAATTTGAGGTGGTTTCTAGATTTTTCCAACTTGGTGTGAAAGTTGGAGTTTCATAACTATAAATATGACTCCATAAGATGCTCCAAAGCATCTTCTAGGGTTTAGAAAGGTCTCAAGGAGTATAACACAAGGGTGGAGTAGCCGCCAAAGAGTTTTTCTTCTTCCCTAGTTTATTTTTCATGCTTCGTTTAAGAGATTTAGTTTCAATCATGTCTATGGTTGGCTAAACCTCTTAGCTAGGGCTAAGAGGTGAAGCTTGTAGCTTGTTTAGATGATTATCTTGCTTTGATTCTTATTCTTATTGAACCTCGTTAATTTATAGTTTGATATTAAAGGAATATTTTTAGTTTTCTATGATTTATTATGACTCAAATTACAATAGATGTTGTGATAACTTTGGATATTTTCTTTTCCTGTTTTGAGATAATGAGATTAGTAAATCTTATTGTTCACCATCATCTCTTAGGCATGGTAGGGTGATGGAATCCCTTCCAATCATCACAATTCTCCTCCATTGAGAATTAGGTCAATGAAAAGTTTAAATTTGATTTAAATTGCATTATCTTCTATTTAGATAGGATAGGACTCCAATTCCAATTGCGTTCCTTGAATTAAGTAAGATAGCATCTTGATAACTACAAGTGGATCCTTGGCACCCTAGTTTCTATCTTTAGATTCATAAGTTTTAATCAACATTATTCACCATTACTCTCAATTATTTAGATTTCAATTTAGATCTTTTTCTTGTTCTAGTTCTAGTTCTAGTTATTTTCAAAATACGTACAAGTTTAGTTATTATGGATTCGGCCTCGGTCTTATCGAGTTATTACTTCATCACGACCCTACACTTGGGGTTGTGAACAAGTTTTTGGCGCTGTTGCCGGGGACTACGGCTACATTTTTCTGGAATTAATTGGTTTTAGAATTAAGTTAATATTATGATTTATTTTTCTGCTATGTTTTTAGGTTAGGATTTTTTCTGAAATTATTTTTAGAAACTAACATTGTTTTTTGTTTTGTAGGATCCTAACATAGCAACTCTTATTTAGTAATTTTGTTCTAACCCTCTCTCTTAAATTTTTTTAGATCTCTTTTAAAAAAAAAAGAAGCTTTTTTTAGTTTTTTTTTATAGGTTTAATTGTTTAGTTACTTGAGGGCTGAGAGTGTTTCATTCCCAAGTGGGTTCGTTATTACACCCTCCATCTTTTGAGTGAAGGAGGATTAGTAGAAGGGTTACCTATCCATCACAGGATTAGACACCACTTGAGATCCTCTTAGTTAATTGAAGTGATGGTTGCAAATCAACCTCAACCTCAACCACCAGTTGAGGAAGTTCTAGATGAAAACGAGGTGCATTATGTACACCCGCCTCGTACTCTACGAGATTATTTACAACCGGGGGGGGGGGAGGGTGAGTACACCTTCCTGCATGATATTTCCATTGAATGCAGGAACTATGGATATTAAACCAGGGGCAATTCAACTCCTCCCTAAGTTTCATGGACTAGATATTGAAAGTCCATACTTGCATATGAAAGATTTCAATGAGATAATATTTACATTACACTTCCTAAATGTGTCTGAGGACACAGTTAGACTGAAATTGTTTCCTTTCTCTTTGAAAGAAAAGGCTAAGTCATGGTTACATTCCTTAAGACCAAGGTCCATTAGCACATGGGCTGAGATGACCAGGGAGTTCCTTAAAAAAATTTTCCCCAATCATAAAACAAATACCTTAAGGAAACCAATAATAAATTTTGTGAAAAAAGGGGATGAGACCTTCTTCCAATGTTGGAAGAGATTTAAGGATCCCGTAAATTCATGTCCACAACATGGCTACGAAACATGACTTATAACAAGCTTTTTCTATGAGGGATTGACCTCACCTATGCGCCAATTTGTGGAGATGATGTGTAATGGGGAATTCATGAACAAGGAAGCCGATAAGGCATGGGATTATTTTGATAAACTTGCTGAAAACACGTAATCATGGGATACCTCCTCAAGAACTACCACTTCTAAGCCTACTCGATCAAATGAAATGGGAGGAATTTATGTTTTAAAAGAGGAAGATGATATAAATGTAAGAATGGCCAAACTCATAAGAAAAGTTGAGGCCATGGAACTTAAGAAGGTGGAACCCAAAAAAGCTGTGGAGGTTGTTTGTGGTATTTGTGCTTGTAACATATATACAACTGAGAATTGCCCAACAATTCCTACTTTTTAAGAGATATTGAATGAGTAATCAAATGCCGTAAATAATTACCAAAGACCTTTTAGAGGGCTCACCTCAGATACATACAACTCCAGCTGGAGGAACCACCCAAATTTCAGTTGGAAGAATGGACAAACGGCTTGAAAGTGCCTTGGTTTGTCAATTAGCGTGAGTATTGAGTTGGCTAGATAAAGAAGCTCAATAGGAAGATCAATCAACTATTTGCCTCAATCGGATGTGGGCCCGAAATCGCCATAGGTAAATCTTACCCTCACATCCCATGTCCCAAAAGACCAAGTAATTAAAACTCTTAAAATTGATTAGAATATCATAGGGTTTGTTGGTTAGAAAACTTTTTCAAAACTTTAGAAAATCTATAAGTTTTCTACCTCTATCAATTTATCGATAAACTGATCAATGTAATCGACAAGTGCTATGGATGTCCTTGAAGCTCACTTGATAGTATCGAATGAGGACATAAGTTGTCCAGCAACCGCATATACTTCTGGACGGAATTATCGATATATCGATAGCTGTATCGATATCATCGAAATTTATATCTCGAGTCTATCAAAGTTGACTCGATAAAATTGACAGCAGAGATATTGTGTCCTTATTTTTCTATGGAAAATCATAAAATCTTCAATATATCTAAGTTTTCCTTGAGATCCTCAGAATTCAAATACCGATGATATCGGAAGGCCTTCGATGATATCGGTCTTGGACACATAGTTAACCAGTAATATTTTCAGGTGGTTTATATATGGGATTAAGAGTCACTCGATAGAATCAATATTCAAATTTTGATGATATCGAGGCTGGGTCGATTGCATCAAGAATGGACATAAACTATCTAGCAAGCTTAACAGGAAAATCCTTTGGATTTATCGATGCATCGACACTACTACTGATATAATCGACATTCAAATTTCGATGATATTGAGTGTGCCTCGATAATTCTTTTTAACCTGAAATATTTCAAAGGCAAGTCTCTCTTATTTTTCAAATGTCGAGGAATTGAACCTCTTATTAATGCAATCAGAGTTCGAGATCCAATGATATCGACACATTTTTTGATGCCTTCGACCAGCTGGCAAAATGTTTCAAAAGCATTTGACATTTGAGTTTGTGTCATTGAGCAGCCAGTCGATGCAATCGAGAATATACACTCGATGATATCGACCCTGCTTGATGATATCGAACTCTGTCATAAATGTGACCATTTTATATCCGTTGAAACCTTTTGCCTATTTATAAAGAGCTTGTCCTTAGTTGCTGGTAGAGAAAGAAGAGAGTGATTTTAAATGTTTAACCATAGATCATATACCTAAAGCTCTTTCTCTCATGGAAGTTCATCCTCCAATCCATCCTCATCATTGACATTCAATAGAGTGGAGTGGGGAATGAACTTCCACATTCAAGGATCCTCCAGCTACTACTTTAATGGCAAATCATTAAGCAGGGATGCCTTGAATGCATAGATGATTGGAATCACTCTATCTTCCTTACAGGAAAGCATTTAAGAGAGTAGGATTCCATCATAGCCTTGACCTAACCTGTCGCCATGTATTGGTACATCTTCTAAGTTGTGGTTCAAGAAAGTAAAAGATTCTTCATCAACAAAGGAGGAGATCTTCGACAACGTGCTGAATAGGGCTCATCTACTTATCTGTAAGTCATTAGAGTCCAGAGGACCCTTGTGATCATTCCTTCTGTAGGATTGAGTTTAAGGTGGTTCTCACCCCTTGCAAGCCCTCATAGGAGGCCTCCGGCAGGAGTGTACCTAGTGGGTGCATTGTGTTGACCCTTGCTTTGTGGAGAGCATAAACAGTTAGGTTCCTTGTGTGGATCCTTGGCCAGTGTGCCTAAAATCGGGTGCTATGTGTTGACCCTTACTTGTGGGAGCATAAACTGTCAGCCTAGGTGTCGGTTGTACTGGTTAGAGGTGAACCTAATTTAAAACCTCGGGTTTGAGGTGAACCGTGTGAAGCCTCCTTAGTGAAATCCAACACACTCAAGGGTTGAGTGTGTCTGCCAGGAGTGGAGTAGACAAGTAGTCGAACCACTGTAAAAATGACTGTGTTTGTGATTGATATTTGTCTTTGATTACTTGTGTGATTTCATTAAGTGATTTCATATTTGCTCACACCTCACCTACAGTCACATTTGTCATAAACTTTGATTTACATCTTGATTATTATTCAATTAGTTTTATGATTGGATCCTCTATTTGGCTTGGAAGCTATTAGAGTTACTTTGAAGGAATACTGATTTATGCGTACTCTCTCAGGATAAGTTTGATAGGATTTTGAAATTACCATAAAATATTGAAAAAGTCCTATTCACCCCCCTCTAAGACATATTGGCTTATTCCTACTTCAACTTAAGCGGTCATTACCACAATTTCAATTGGTATCAGAGCAGGTCTCTCTTAAGGGCTACAATGCCTAGAGAGTGATCTTGACTGAAGTTGGAATCATGATCAAAAGTGTCTCAGAGGTCAGAACAATTGCTTTGTAATCCATACTGCTTTGAAAGTTGGCAATAGTTTAAAATGGTACCTTGATAGTGGATGCTCCAGACACATGACTGGTGATCAAACTCACTTTGGTGAGTATTCAGACTTTGATGGAGGATCAGTCACATTTAGGGATGGTAGCTCAACCAAAATTGTTGGACAAGGAACAATAGCTGTACCAGGCCTTCCAAAAATCAAACATGTTCTTTGTGTTGAAGGTCTGAAACATAATCTCCTTAGTATCTCCCCAATCTATGACAAAGAACATCTGGTCACATTCTTAAAGGATGTATGTAGGATTCTAGATCATATAGGAAAATCTCTCATAAAAGGTTTACGCACTAGTGATAACTGTTATGTTATTAAAAGTACAAATGAGAGTGTACTATTCACAAAGTGTAATATGGCTATAAAAAATGAATCCAAATTATGGCACCAAAGGTTGGGACATGTTCACTACCGAAATTTATCTAAGCTCAGTTCAAAAAATTTGGTAAGAGGACTTCCCAAGATTAGAAAAGAAGCAAAAATTGTCTATGAAGAATGTTCGAAAGGAAAACAGATAAAAGTCGGCCATAAAAAGACAACCACCATAGCAATAACAAAACCTTTGGATTTGCTGCATATGGATTTGGTTGGTCTAACCAAAGTGGAAAGGCATGGCAAGAAAAGATACTTCTTAGTAATAGTGGATGACTACACCAGATTTACTTGGGTCGCATTTCTTCGAGAGAAATCGGATGCCTTTGAGGAATTTGTGATTTTGGCAAAGCGACTTCAAAATGAAAAAGGATATTGCATCAATCGCATCAGAAGTGATCATGGTGGGGAATTTAAAAATGAGCGATTTGTAAAATATTGTAATGAGAAAGGAGTTCGTCATGAATTCTCAGGCCCAAAAACCCCAAAGCAAAATGGAGTCCTTGAGAGAAAAAAAATCAAGTATTACAGGAAATGGGGTCAGTTATGCTGAATGGGAAAGATATGGTGAAAAGTTTCTGGACAGAAGCTGTCAATACTGCCTGCTACATCATAAATAGAGTATATCTTAGAGCAGTTTTGAACAAAACTCCATACGAACTATGGTATGGGAAACAACCTAGTGTGAAATATTTTCAGGTTTTTAGAAGTAAATGTTATATCTTAAGAGATAGAGATCACCTAGGGAAATTTGAGTCTAAAAGTGATGAAGGTATTTTTCTGGGGTATGCCTTGAATAATCGTGCTTCTAGAGTGTACAATCTAAGGCCCTCACCATTCAAGAATCAGTCAATGTGGCAGTCGATGACCAACCTCATGAAGAAGATACCCCTGTGAATGAATTAGAAGATGATACAGATTGATGCATACTAGATAAACCTAATAACAAATCTCCATTATCCAATGAACCCCGTCGATCATCTAACATACCCATCATTAAGGATCTCGAGAGCAAATTATTGGAGATCCTAATGATGGGGTTAGAACTAGACGATAGATAGAAAATATCTATAGTCATTTCTATTTTACCTCAAAGATTGAACCCAAGAATATTGTAGAAGCTCTTCAAGATGAACACTAGATAAATGTTATGCAAGAAGAACTTCAACAATTTCAGAGAAATGAGGTATGACAATTGTTTTTCAGACCACTTAATACAAATGTCATTGGAACTAAATGGGTCTTTAAGAATAAATCCGATGAATCAAGATATGTGATCAGGAACAAAGCAAGGCTTGTTGCTCAAGGGTACTCATAGATAGAAGGCATTGATTTTGATGAGACATTTGCCCTTGTAGCTCGCCTTGAGTCTATTAGAATTCTTATGTTTGTTGCATGTGCATTAAAGTTTAAACTATTTTAAATGGACATAAAAAGTGCTTTTCTTAATGGGGATCTTACTGAAGAAGTTTATGTAGAACAACTGAAAGGATTTTCAAATCCTAAGCACCCCTATCATGTTTATCGTCTGAACAAAGCTCTTTATGGTCTCAAACAAGCACCACATGCTTGGTATGAACGATTGGTAAGATTTCTTTTGGACCATGAATTCTGCAGAGGAAGTGTAGATAAAACACTATTTATCCAAAGAACAAAGGAATCATTGCTTATTGTAGAAATTTATGTGGATGATATAGTCTTTGGTTCAACATGTGAAGATGCCGCATACAAATTTACTGATCTCATGAAAGTAGAATTTTAAATGAGTATGGTTGGCAAATTAAACTTCTTCATAGGATTACAAGTCAAGCAGCTAAATGATGGAATCTTTATTTGTCAAACCAAGTATGCAAATGATTTGGTGAAAAGGTTTGGTCTCGATTTTGGTTGCACTTATCATACTCCTATGAGCACCACACTTAAACTCTCCAAAGATGTTAATGGCAAGAGTGTGGATCAACATCTCTACCGAAGTATGATAGGAAGCCTACTATATCTCAAAGCTAGTCATCCTGATATATCTTTTAGTGTGGGAGTGTGTGCTTGATATCAAGTAGATCCTAAGGAATCTCACCTGATGGCCGTTAAGAGGATCATTAAATACATAGCAGGAACTACTGCTTTCGGACTGTGGTATTGATTTGAAACATCCACCATCATCGTTGGATACTCTGATGCTGATTGGGCTTTGGATGATTGAAAATCAACAAGTGGAGGATGTTTTTATGTTGGAAACTATCTAGTCTCCTGACAGAGTAAGAAACAAAACTCAATATCATTATCCACTGCCGAAGCTGAATACGTTGCCATAGGAAGTTGCTGTGCACTACTCCTTTAGATGAAACAAATGTTGTTGGACTACAGAATCGAACAACCCACAATGAGTCTGTTCTGTGATAACACAAGCGCTATCAACATTTCAAAAAATCCTATTCAACATTCTCGGACCAAGCACATTGACATCCGTCATCATTTTATCCGAGAACTTGTTAAAGATAAGATTATTGTATTGGATTATATTTCCATAGAAAAGCAACTCGCAGATATCCTCACGATACCTCTTGATACGAATAGGTTTAGTGATCTTCAAAAATCCATTGGAGTATGAGCTCATTGATAATATCCCGGTGACCATGATCCACATAGGTAAATCTTCACATTGGGACATTCATGGTTAAGTATCAGCCACAAGTCTAAACCTCATAAATTAACCATGTTAGTTTTGGGATGCCAAATTATGACATTCTCAATGATATCTAAACTGTGTTGATATCATCGATCTTTACAGTTCGATGATATCGATATTCACTATTGATGAAATCAAAGAATCTCAGGAATGCAAGGTTCAAACCGGTGGTCCTTCTCAACGGTTGGACTGTCAAAATTTCCACTGGATATTAACATCTTCCCTATGGTCATCAGCACGGTCTTTAATGTCATTATGAGCGTGATATCGATGCCATCGATGAGGAATTGATATGATCGATAACTAGCTATAATAACAAAGGTGTTTTCGATTTCAAATCCTCATATGCCCTCTCCTCTCTGGTTGCTTCTTCTTACTTTTACCTGTCTCTCACACTGAAAAATCATGATCAAGGGCAAAGGTAAGTCTCTTCCTCTATCTTCAAAATTAAAGACCAAGCAACCTAGTAAGCATCAACTCATTCCAGCAGAAAGACATCTAGCCACTATTGTTGAACGTCTGGTTCTTAACAGTGCCATCGAGTCTTTTGGTGTGGACCTCCTCCTAGAAGTGATAAGATGGCAAAATATTCTGAATCTTGGTTGTTCTTATCAACTAGGGTTAATCCATGAATTCTTCAGTAAATGCCATGTCATTCGTGATGATCCCCCGTGCATTCAAATCGAATTTTTGCATTACTCAAAACTCATCACTCCCATCACTTTGGGTCATCTTCTAGATCTTAAGGTCACTCGAATTCCAGTAACCAATAGGAATCTCAATGGTCTGGATGTTTGGGGAGAGGTAACTTGCGCACTATGTCAGGGGACCACTGTTCTTCGAAATGATGATAATTCGCTTCACATTAATAATCTTGGACCCACTTTTAAAATCCTCCATAGCATTTTTGGGTCCAATGTATATCTATGTGATGAGAAAGGTAATCATCTTCCTCCCTTTGTGCTGAATGTGCTTTATGATGTGTATCAAGAAATTCAAGTGTGCCTCCCAACGCTTCTTCTTAAGCAATTAATTCGCATCATCCAAGGTGACCATCAGAATACACTAGCCTTTCCTTCACTCATCATGTTGGCCTCCCTGCCACATTTGATGCCATTCATCTAGAAGCATGGTTTGATAGTGACGCAGCCCAAGTGGCTCAATAGTTATGTCTCATTTCATCTCTTCCCGAGAATAGTGCTCCCATGCAATCGGCTGCTCAACATGCTCAACCTTCATGTCCTCCTACTCGTTGGGGATCCAATCGAACGCCACTACTGAGTCTGGAGACTATCACAAATCACCAAGCTCATCACCTCGAACGTCACCTACTGAATGGGATGGCTAGTATGGAGGAGTGCCTTTACAACTGTGAAAGGTGACTCGCCATGATTGAAGAGAAAGTCGATGTTCTCCAGCAAACCAGCCAGTAAGTGGTAGAATTGCTCACACATGGTGATCCTTGGGGACGTTAGGAGCTGACTGGGAAAGTTCTATGCCACTACGGTTTTTTTTTTCTTTCACAACTTTTTGTTTTGGGTATGCTCATTTTTGGGCTAAGATTGGATGTGTTTTGTTTACACTGACTACCTGTTATACTACTGCCAAACTGGGGTAGTATATATATTTTGGATATTTTTGGATATGGCTGGTTATAATTCACACATATTTATGGCCATGATTATATCCCCTGTTTTATCTGGTGTGTGATGCATGTGATATTTTTATCTATATACTGTCTGTTATACATACGTGGTTGCTAAAATGCGATGTTTGTTTTACATCTACCTATTATTTGTGTTCGCTCTCTGAATGATGGTTCTCCAAAGTGCTTCAACTTCAGTCAATGTCAACTGCCATATTTACATTTACTAGTGACTGACAAAAAGGGAGAGAACAAATCCACACCTCGAAGAAGAATTGTGTGTATCTACTTGTGGATTGTGATGTAGGTGTTAGGGGGAGTTGCTTGCACCAAGATAGGGGGAGAATGCTGTTAGGGGGAGCAGCTACTGGTTGTGTGTATGGTTTCACTAGACATTGTAAAATTGTGTAAAATGCATGTACACATAATTTAGGATGTTTGTTTAGATGTTGTTCTAAGGTGTTTTGGTATTTTGTCACGTAATTGACAAAGGGGGAGATTGAAAGTGCCCTGGTTTATCAATTAGCGTGAGTGTTGAGTTGGTTAGACAAAGAAGCTCCTTAGGAAGATGAATCAACTGTCTGCCTCAAGTGGATGTGGGCTCAAACTCACCATAGGTAAATCTTAGCCTCACATCCCATGTCCCAAAACACTAGGTAATTAAAACCCTTAAAATTGATTAGAATATAATAGGGTTTGTTGGTTAGAAAACTTTTTCAAAATTTCAGAAAATCTGTGAGCTTTCTACCTCTATCGATTTATCGATAAACTGATCGATGTAATCGATAAGTGCTGTCGATGTCTTCGAAGCTCACTCGATAGTATCGATGAGGACATAAGTTGTCCAGCAACCGCATAT
Source organism: Magnolia sinica (assembly GCF_029962835.1). Taxonomy (NCBI): domain Eukaryota; kingdom Viridiplantae; phylum Streptophyta; class Magnoliopsida; order Magnoliales; family Magnoliaceae; genus Magnolia; species Magnolia sinica. The sequence continues at coordinate 43,107,221 of NC_080577.1, read as the reverse complement.
ACTTTTGGACGAAATTATTGATATATCGATAGCCGTATCAGTATCATTTAAATTTGTATCTCGAGTCTATCGAAGTTGACTCGATAAAATCGACAGCAGAGAAATTATGTCCCTGTTTTTCTATGGAAAATCATAAAATCTTTGATATATCGAAGTTCTCCTTGATATCCTCGGAATTCAAATACCGATGATATCGGAAGGCCTTTGATGATATCGGTCTTGGACACACAGTTAACCAGCAATATTTTCAGGTGGTTTTTATCTTGGATCCAGGCTCACTCGATAGAATCGATATTCAAATTTTGATGATATCGAGGCTGGGTTGATTGCATCGAGAATGGACATAAGTTGTCCAACAAGCTTAACAGGAAAATTCTCTGGATTTAACGATGCATTGACACAACTACCGATATCATCGACATTCAAATTCTGATAATATCGAGTGTGCCTCGATCATTCTTTTTAACCTGAAATATTTCAAAGGCAAGTCTCTCTTATTTTTCAAATGTCGAGGAATCGAACCTCGTATCGATGCAATCGGAGTTCGAAATTCGATGATATCGACACATGTTTCGATGCCCTCGACCAGCTAGCAAAATGTTTCAAAAGCGTTTGACATTTGAGTTTGTGTCATTGAGAGGCCAGTCGATGCAATCGAGAGTACACGCTCGATGATATCGACCCTGCTCGATGATATTGAACTCTGTCATAAATGTGATCGTTTTATATCCGTTAGAACCTTTTTCCTATTTATAGAGAGCTTGTCCTTAGCTGCTGGTAGAGAAAGAAGAGAGTGCTTTTGAGTGTTTAACCTTAAATCATATACCTAAAGCCCTTTCACTCATGGAAGTTGATCCTCCAATCCACCCTCATCATTAACATTTAATAGAGTAGATTGGGGAATGAACTTCCACATTTAAGGATCCTCCAGCTACTACCTTAATGGCAAATCATTAAGCTAGGATGCCTTGAATGCATAGATGATTGGAATCACTCTATCTTCCTTATAGGAAAATATTTAAGAGAGTAGGATTCCATCATAGCCTTAACCCAACTTGTCGCCATGTATTGGTACATCTTCTGAGTTGCAGTTCAAGGAAGCAGAAGATTCTTCATCAACAAAGGAGGATATCTTCGACAATGTGCTGAATGAGGCTCATCTACTTATCTATAAGTCATTAGAGTCCAGAGGAACCTTTTGATCATTCCTTCTATAAGATTGAGTCTAAGGTGTTTCTCACCCCTTATAAGCCCTCGTAGGAGGCCTCTAACGGGAGTGTACATGGTGGGCGCATTGTGTTGACCCTTTCTCTATGGAGAGCATAAACAGTTGGGTTCCTTATGTGGATCCTTGGCCAATGTGCCTAAAATCGGGTGCTATGTGTTGACCCTTGCTCGTGGGAGCATAAACTATCAGCCTAGGTGTAGGTTGTATTGGTTAGAGGTGAACCTGATTTAAAACCTCGGGTTTGGGGTGAACCGTGTGAAACCTCCTTAGTGAAATCCGGCACACTCAAGGGTTGAGTGCGTCTGCCGGGAGTGGAGTAGACAAGTAGTAGAACAACTATAAAAATGACTGTGTTTGTGATTGATATTTGTCTTTGATTACTTGTGTGATTTCATTAAGTGCTTTCATATTTGCTCACACCTCACACACAGTCACATCCATCATAAACTCTGATTTACATCTTGATTATCATTCAATTAGTTTTATGGTTGGATCTTCTATTTGGCTGGGAAGCCATTAGAGTTACTTTGAAGGAATCCTGATTTATGCATTCTCTCTCAAGATAAGTTTGATACGATTTTAAAATTACCATAAAATATTAAAAAAGTCCTATTCACCCCCCTCTCAGATATATTGGCATATTCCTACTTCAACTTAAGCGGTCATTACCGTAATTTCACGGCTAACCCACAAGAGGCCCTTACGCAATTCTTAAATCAAAAGAAGCCTTAAGAGGATACAGTTCAAAAGTTCATGCAAAACCAAGAGCTACTTAACTAAAATACAGTGCAAGCATTCCAAGATCTCAACAATACAATAGGAATGTTTGCATCATCAATTCAAAAGATTGAGTCACACTTGTCGAATGGGGAGAAAGGGATGCTTCTAGCCCAACCCCTCCTCAATCCAGAACTGCAATATGAAATAAGTGACCAAGATCTTCAAATCAGATGGAGCAAGCTAAGTCTATCACCACTCTTAGGAGTGGGAAGATTATTGACAAAACCATTCTGGCGAGGGATGAAAAACCTAAGGACGCAGAAGAAATTAAGAATGATACACCTAGCAATGCTCCACATGGGTTAAAATCGGAACCTCAAAGTAAGACGATTGCATCATTCCCTCAATGGTTGATTGCACTAAAACCTTTCTTTAACTCTCAGGATATTCTAGAGGTGCTTAAGTAAGTGAAGGTCAATATTCCTCTACTAGATGCCGTTAAACAAATACCTTCATATGCCAAATTTTTGAAAGATATACGCACTACCAAAAGATGTCAAAACATATAAAAGAAAATCTTTTTGATAGAAAAAGTGAGTGTAATCCTCAAGCAAGATGTGCCATAAAAATACAAAGATCCTAACAGCCCAACCATCACTTGTGTAATTGGGAACCACCGGATTGAGCACACACTTCTTGACTTGGGGGTGAGTGTTAACTTGATCTCTTACTCGGTTTATGAACAATTGGGTCTAGGAGAATTGAAACCCACCCAGACCACATTACAACTTGTTAATCGCTTAGTTCGTATATTGAGAGGGATGATTGTGGATGTGTTGGTCCAAGTTGATAAATTCTACTATCCAGTAGATTTTATTATCCTAGACACTCAACCCATCATAGATATGAGCACTCAACTACCTGCAATTCTTGGTCGCCCATTCCTTCCTTACTACATCAAATGCTATCATTAATTGTAGGAATGGAATTATGAATTTATTTTTTGGATATATAACATTAGATCTCGACATCTTTTTCAATATGAACAAACAGTCAAAGAATGATGACGATACCCACGACATTAACATGATCGATTCTTTCATGAAAGATAGAGCACTTTTGACTCTATACTCTGACACTCTAGAGACATGCTTGACCTACTCTCTTGATTTAGATGATGACACAATTAGGGAGATGGATGCCTTGCTTGATGCTACGCCGGTACTTGAAGTTAACCGGTGGAGGCCATAATTTGAGAAATTGCCCCAAACTGATGTAGTGCCTCTACCGTCTAGCCTTAAAGCACTGAAGCTTGACCTAAAAACTTTGCAAGATGATCTTAAATATGTCTACTTAGGTCAAGATGAGACATACCCGGTGGTGATTTCTTCCCACCTAGAGAAAGAACAAGAGAGTATTCTTATTTCTACTCTCAATGAGCATAAAGGAGCCTTTGGATGGTTAATTGCGGACCTCAAGGGAATTGATCCTTTGATTTGTACTCACAGCATTCATCTTAAGGATAATATGAAAATCCTCCCGACAACCACAATGTCGACTCAATCCAAATATGAAAGAAGTGGTTAAAGCTGAGTTACTTAAGTTATTGGATGTGGGTATAATATACCTTATATCCGACAGTTAATGGGTGAGTCCAACTCAGGTGGTTCCTAAGAGGTCCGTAATCACATTGTAGCTAATGCCGACAATGAACTCATACCAACTAAAGTTATTACTGGTTGGAGAATGTGCATTGGCTACAGAAAATTAAATATCATCACAAGGAAGGACCACTTTTCTTTGCCCTTTAGTGATCAAATTTTGGAAAGGCTAGCTGGTCACTCTTACTATTGCTTCCTTAATGGCTATTCGGGCTACAACTAGATTGAGCTAGCCCTTAAAGATTAAGAAAAGACAACGTTCACATGTCTATTTAGCACCTTTGCTTACAGAAGGATGCCATTCGAACTGTGTAATGCCCCGCCACTTTTCATTGATGCATGTTGAGTATTTTTTCTAACATGGTGGGGCAATATTTAGATGTCTTCATGGATGACTTCTCTGTCTTTGATCCATCCTTCAGTAAGTGTTTGAAAAATCTTAAATGTGTGTTGAAGTGATGTGATGAAAAGAATTTGGTTCTGATTTGGAAGAAATGCCATTCATGGTTCCCAAGGGAAATTGTTCTTGGAAACATAATTTCGTCAAAGGGAATTAAGGTAAATAAGGCAAAAATTGATCTTATCTCTAACCTACCTCCACCCAAGAGCGTACGTGACGTGCGATCCTTCCTAAGACACACCAGATTCTATAGACAATTCATAAAGGACTTTAGTCATCTCTATCGTCCTTTATACAATCTACTTCAAAAGGATGTACCATATGAGTGGACTGAATAATGCCAAGAAGCTTTCACTAAGCTCAAGGGCATGTTAACTACCGCACCTATCATGGAGCCACTCGATTGGAGCATCCCTTTTGAGATTATGTGCAATGCATCTGACTATACTATTGGGGTGGTGTTAGGCCCAAGAAAAGAAAAGAAGCCCTACATTATTCACTATGCAAGTAGAACTCTAAATTCTGCCCAAGTGAACTACTCTACTATGGAGAAGGAGCTCTTAGTTGTAGTGTTCGCTTTGGATAAATTTAGGTCCTAGCTAACGGATCCAAGATCATCATCTACACAGACCATGCAGTGCTAAAGTATCTTCTTTCTAAGATAGATGCTAAGCCCTGCCTGATAAGATGGATCCTCTTACTACAAGAATTTGATATTGAAATATGAGACAAAAAGGAGTTGAAAACGTAGTGACTAACCACTTTTTTTGACTTGACCTCCCTGATTCCCTTGAGTCCACACTGATAAACGTTATGTTCCCTAATGAATAATTGTTTAAATTCTCCTAACTACCTTGGTTTGCTGACATTGCAAATTATCTTGCTATAGGTTTTATGCTAACATATTGGACTGTGCAAGATAAGAAAAAATTCTTCGCCGAGGTATGCAAGTTTTTTTGGGATGATCCTTATTTATTTAATATTACCTAGACCAAATTCTAAGGAGATGTGTGTTAGACAATGAACGTTAGAGTGTCATATACTTTTTTCATTCTCAGACCTATGGTGGTCACTTTTCTGCTAAAAAGACCACGATTAAAATTCTACAGTGCGAATTTTATTAGCACGCTATGTTTAAAGATACTCATGAGTTTTGTAAAGCTTATGAGCTGTAAGACTCGACCCGAGTTCGCATGTGTGCATGTGTGTGTGAGAGTATGCATTTCATTCATCTTGGTCCCACGGTCCTACCGGTCGAATCTTGGTGACTCGCGACCTTCGAATTATGTTTGCGGTCATCCTTAAGTCCGGTCATGTAGACCGACTCGGATCAAGCCGAAAACTGTGCCATCTTGTTCACATCATCGTTGCGGTTCCGATGTCGTGTCTTGTGCATCCATCCGACGTGTAGATCAGAAGTTGTGTGCATTTCATTTCTAGCCCTTGATCATGGTAATGTGGCCCACCTAGGGATAGTGTGCACAGATTTCTAGGTAGGTCCCATCTCTTAGCACTATTTTCAACACACACCACACACACACACACTACCTAAGCCCTATTCCTACACCACCTACCTCTAAACACCACTCACAAGCCTAGAAAACCTACAAACCCTATAACTTTGGTTGTAACTCCCTATTGCAATCATCATTTTTCTCTAACCAAGGCAAGAGAGAAATGATTACCTAGCTTAAAAGGCTTTCTCTCTCTCTCTCTCTCTCTCTCTCTCTCTCTCTCGCTCTCTCTTCACTCCCACTAATTTCTCCCTTTCTCTTTCTCATTCTTCCTTAGCAAGAGAGGGTGGGACATCCACCCCATTTCAGCTCCATCTTCCCCTATTTTCTCTCAATCTAACCATCCATATCCCATCTCACCCATTGATATGGTTCCCTTGGTGCACTAGGAGCTAAAAGATACAAGTTTGGAGAGATCTAAGGTGGGTGTACTTATAGGATATAGGATTTCCATTTCCTTGTTCTTAGATCTCTTTTTCTTTTATATGGGAAGTGTAAGACCCACCAATCAATGGTGGAGATCCTACGCCATTCCGTAGATGTGGCCAAATGGCCTGTTTCATGCATGCAAATCCCATACATGGGGTTTCCCTTTATGGGCCCCATCATGAGGATTATTTGGATTCCAATGCATGATAGGTCCTCTAGACCTTAGAATCATGGTTGGGATGGTATCCCAACCATTGATCTTGATTCTAGGACATGCATGTGTTTGATCTATGTTGTATCATGTAAATTAATGAAATGTGTGGTGTGATTGATGAAGGGGAGGTCCTCAATGTGGTGGAGCACCTCCTCTTGTGGCTGATCCTTTATTTTTTTGATGTTAGCATTCTGATCTTGCATGTGTGGCCCACCTTGTGGACCAACAAAAATCCAGACCATCCATGGAGGTTGGACGTCCATGGCGGTCCATCCTTAGACAGGTGGCCTCAAAATCCACCTAAATGGGGCATATGCAAGGGGTTTTTGATGATGGGAAGGTCTAGGTATTTTTGGGGGTTAATTCCCATCTTAAATGATGTCTATATTTAATTTCTTTCAATTACATGTTGTTGTCCAAATCTGTCTGGATAGATTTTTGGGACAACTTGAGGCCAGAATGTGGGGCTTTGGTGGGGAGTTTTGTACCAAGTGATATATAATTTTTGAAGGTACATGTCTCACCTATAAGCATGCTAAAATTCAGCATCAACTAACCTTATTTGGGTCTCCAAAAGAGTGGGCCAATATGGGTACTTTGCTGAAATTTCTGCTGTAATTCCAACAAGGTTGTAATTTGGAAACTCAAAATTTTAAAATAGTTTCTGATTAGGTGGGCTAGTTTGGTTGACCCTAATTTGTACTAAATATATATGGGAATGTTTAAATTTAAAATTTCCAACTTTTGGACATCCAAGGCCGACCCCATTGGGTGCTCAATCATGGTCTATCCAAAATTTTGCACTTAACAGAATTTCTGAACAGATTATATTCCTTATTTTAATTAAAATACTTATGATCATCCAAAAATCATAAAATTTTGTATATAAGTGACCCACCCATGGTAGGACCAACCTACCAATGTTTGGGGCCAACAGACCTCTGTGTACACTGTGGAAAGGGTTGGACCGGCCCACCACGTTGGGACGTCCAGGTCAGACATATTTTCTGGGTAGACTATTTTCTTTAAATTAATTAAAATACTTCTAGTTATCAAAAATCACAAAATTTTGTGGAGGTGTGGCCCACCCATGAAAGTACCACCCTACAAATTTTTAGGGCCATCAGGCCCCTGTACTATCTGTGGTGCAGCCTAGAGTGGCCCACCTGGCTGGGACGCCCGGGCTGGGGTGTCCAACCTTGGCTGGCCATCCAGGGTACTTTGTGGGCCCACCTAAATGTATTGTATATCCCACCGCTCATCTATGTGGGGTCCATAGGGGACTTGATTATCCCCCCCTTTGGTAGCATCCAATTGGGGTCCATTGGATGAGTTTTTTGGCCAAATACCCAGGCCTATAGAGCTGCCTACACATGGGACGCCCAGCCCATTGGGTTATTGCTGGATGCCTAATCCAGTAGCATGACCCATCTGATTTATGTGTTCAATATACTTCCTTTATCTGGTGGACCCCCTTGTGACATGTATGGGTAACCAGGAACTAAAATAAACATATAATTTAATTAATTTTTGAATTTCCAGCAATGCCAGATTGTGGGTGGGCTGGAATTTCAGCAATATGCCCATGGTTGCTGCCTATAAATGGATGTTTTGGGGCAGTATGGTCCATAAAATTTAGGTATATTGTTATAAATATCTTACCCTATTTTAATTAGATTTTAGGCTTAATTAGTGCATATTTAAGGCTCATTCCAAGCAGGCTTTTATTGGACTAGTCTTCTTAGTTATTTATTAGGTTTTCTTAGGCCCATTGTCTTGAAACTTTTTGATAGGCCCATTGAACCCTTGGGGCCTATATTATGATGCCATTGTGATGGGTTTTATGGGCCAAATATTCAAGTAGTTGGGCCCTTGGTTGCCCATTAAAATAAACCCATACTTGGGCCGAGATGTGAGGTCCAACTTACTTGTTCTTAATATAAGGATCACCCACATGTTGGAATAATGGGCTGCCTATTAGGCCCACCACAATGAGTGGACTCATGACCTTTATGGTTGGGCCTAAACCTTGCTTGAGGGCCCACCATGTTGCCTATGTATTGGGCTTAGTGTATGGTCCACTAAGTCGTGGATTGCTTGGGCCTTGGACCTTACTTTATATGCGTAGCGGGCTACCTTTTGGGACCCAGTTGAGGTTGGATGTCCTCCTTGGTGGCCCTAAGGTAGACCCATTGGGTCCTCATAGGTGGTTGAAGGCCCACCTTGGACCTTGTTAGGACCGCTTCCTCCTTGAAGCTTTATGACTCTCTTAGCTTGTGGGCCATCCCAAAGTATTGGGCCCCCACTAGAGGACTTCACTTCTCCTTAGAGTACTTGTCTACATATCTATACCTTGTCCCTCCGTAGGAAGGAGGAATATATTCTACAGGTAGCGCACTTACATCATTGTGACTTATATGCATCATCTGTGTGAATTGATTACATCGTGTGGTGGTCATAAAGGGATGGAGTTTCTCCCCTTATGAACATTGAATGCTTGAAACTAGTGCATGATCTGTATGTGTGACTCATGCATTGGCATCTCATTTCATGATGATACTGCCCTTGCTTCATCAGGGCCTTGCCTCCACAGGGATATTCGTGGATGGCCATATGTGTGGATACCGAAAATATTACTTGATCATACCGCGTGTAACGTCTTGAAAAAATCGGTACAAAGACCTGAGTATCACCTCAGGCAGAAATCAGTAAGGACCGAATCCTTTAGAAATTAGACGAAAATTAATTAAGTACTAAACTGAATTGATTAGTAGATTAGCTTGAACTACTTTTTATACGAATTGCAAGACCCAAAATCAGTAGAATCGCTAACTCTACATTACCTAAAAACCTAGGATAAATCTCAAAACCCAGTTGCTCTCGGGAGCACACTGAAACCCCGTATCAGACCTGGACCGCGCGTTGATAGTCCGATTACCGCGAAACTATACAGTTATGATCGCCTTAATGGGCTTGACAAGCATTACGGGAATCAAGTGCAAAAAGTATCCAGAAATGCATAACTTGAGCGTGGAACGAAGTGTGTGAGAAATGTGAATATCTTTAGAAAATAAACTCAAACTTATGTGATTTAGGTCGTTCGTTTGTAAGCCAAATTTTAGGTTTCAAACCGTCAGATTCTGACCCAACTACACCCTTAGATCAGGAAAATTTTCCTACACAAGTCAGTGTACTTGTGGCTCAGATCGAGTGACGATAACCGTTGAACTGAAACTGGTCCTTCGTGGTCGATCCACAAATCCGATCGGACCAAAATCGTAACCTGACATAGATCCATTGTCAGGAAACTTTCTCTGGACTGTATGCAGGTAATGGACCTCCAAATGAGCTCCATTGGCCTGAAACAACCACCTCTTAGCTATAACCTAAGTATACCATGGCCCTGGGGCCATTAACTTCACTTCTGGGCCTATATAAAGCCCTAAACCCACCCCTCTCTCATTTGATACAAATTTCCTAAAACCCTAAGAGAGACAAGAGAGAAAAGAGGAGAAAAGAGTGAGGAGAAGAGAGTGACATCAGTGGTTTGTTGCTGGGATTCACTCCGACCACTCCACGTGCCGAATCATCCCTCCTGTATTGCTACACCATCGAATCCAAGTCTATTTTTGGATAATAAATCCTAACCCTACTCTATTTTAAGGGTCTAAATAGAGAAACTGGTGAAATAGCTAACCTATTTTAATGTTTAGATAGCAGTTGTGCCATAGATAAAGATATGGTGTACGAACCGAGTTCGTAACGAGCGTACCGACGAAAGTTGCGGACTATAAATGTTTATGTTATGGTTTTCATGGATTTCAATGTCAATTAATGATTTATGACTAACTTGACTGCTGCCACAAGTATTTAGATGCAATGTTTCCTGTACATTACACATATATATGAACTATGTTATTGCATTCCATGTGTTTGTTGAAATGTTTAAATGAATATGGAATCATGATTTGTGCTTGCCATGATTATTGATTGAGAATACATGATTGTTGTATATATGACAACTCCTTGTGAAAGGATTTGATATAATATATATTATAATAAATTTATTACATGTATGTTGATATGTGTAGCTTAAGTGTTTGATAAAATGCCTGAATGAGAAAATGCTTATTAAAATGTATTTAATGAGGGTGTTGAGGTAGGATTATCAATTACCTTATCTATAGTTACAGTTTCCTTCATGTAACTAATATTGCTACTACGTGAGTTATGAATGAAATGCCCTTTTTAATGTTTAGGTAGCAGTTGTGCCATAGATAAAGACGTGGTGTACAAACCAAGTTCGTAACGAGTGTACCGATGAAAGGTGCGGACTATAAATGTTTAGGTTATGGTTTCATGGCTTTCAATGTCAATTAATGATTTATGACTGACTTGATTGCTGCCACATGTATTTAGATGCGATGTTTCCCATACATTACACATATATATGAACTATGTTGAATATATTGCATTCCATGTGTTTGTTGAAATGTTTGAATGAATATGGAATCATGATTTGTGCTTGCCATGATTATTGATTGAGAATACATGATTGTTGTATGTATGACAACTCCTTGTGAAAGGATTTGATATAATATATGTTATAATAAATTTATTACATGTATGTTGATATGTGTAGTTTAAGTGTTTGATAAAATACCTGAATGAGAAAATGCTTATTTAAATGTATTTAATGAGGGTGTTGAGGTAGGATTCTCAATTACCTTATCTATAGTTACAGTTTCCTTCATGTAACCAATATTGCTACTACGTGAGTTATGAATGAAATGCATATTTTAATGTTTAGGTAGCAGTTGTGCCGTAGATAAAGATGTGGTGTATGAACCGAGTTCTTAACGAGTGTACCGAGACGTGATTATCGACAGTGGTTAGCCCACGAGGAGTGCGTATGCGCTCCATGTCGATTAATTTAACGTGCAATCATACCAGTCGAGCTTGTCAAGTAAATCGATTGGCTTAAAGTATATTCACCATGTATGGACGCTACTGCTTGAATCTAAGGTACCACTTACCAGTGAAAGGCCCGTTTAACCTTGGTACCACGATCCGCTAAGACTCATGAGCCGGACATAGTGGTATGGGACACCGTAGTCGAGCTGTCAGCCTACGGTGGGGTGACAAGCCTCTCCGTAGTGTCCAGTGAGAAAACCAAACTTATGAGCCGAATACGGTGGTATGAGATATTGTATTCAAGCTGTCGGCTTATGCTAAGGTAACGAGCCTTTCCATAGTGACCTTGAGTGTAAACTAGGCCTACGCTGAGGTGACGAGCCTCTCCGTACCGACCTGAACTTACCTATCCACTGCTTTTCAACTAGGGGTGATGTTACCCTATAACTTGCCTATCGTATGTGATTAACTAGGATTGACGACCTTACATGGATCATTGTTTGGGTAAATGATATAAAGGGAGGTACCTTCGCTTCCCTAATTTACTGTATGAATAAGCCTAATTAAATATTGACTAACATGACCATGCATCACATTACATGTGCTTTGGCAAGGAAGTGTATGTGTTCGGAGTGGTGCATGCGCGATCGTGAGATGATGTCGCTGAGGGAGTGCAGGCGAGGGCATACATCATTATCGCATACCATTTTTACATTAACAAGAGTACTTAGGATATGATTGTTGTATTACTTTATCATTACTACTTGACTGAATTGATAACATTTTAACCTTTACCTTATAGCTCCATTGAGTTGATCACTCACTCCCACTCTAGGACGGTGTTTTAAAACACCAACCAGACTCTATTTTAGTTGCAGATGATAGCGTTGCTTATGAAGGGGAGCCTGACTTTTATGATGACGAGGAGGAGTTCTCCTACATGCAACTCTTTAGTGGGTTTATGTAGACCTGGAGTTGCGTTACCGGGATTACAGGGATATGGATTAGACGACCATTACTTTTTACCATTTTGTAAAATTTGAAACTATACATGTATATATTCAGTCTGGTGACACGATCATACTCTGGGGATTTGCAACCACTTATATACTTTATACATCTACCACACTCTTTTGCTTGCTAAATTTAATCATTTCTGGAGTATGATATGCTGTTTTAGTATAATCCCACTCGTGTTAATGTGCTAATATGGACAACATTTAATCATCACTATCTATGTTGCATAAGTGATGCGTCGGAACTCGGGAGTTGAGCTTCCGCTCGACCCTCAATTTTTGGGGCGTTACAAGTTGGTATCAGAGCATGATTTGGATTAAACTAGACTTGGTTTATGGACACACAACGCATTCTGACGTACTTTGACTTAGGAGGGGGTGATAAAATGTAGAACCGAACATAAGATTCCAAGTTTTGCCGACGGGCGAAACTGACCATGGAAACGGGTCCCGTATGCATATGTGATCATGTGAGATGATCCCAGTTCTTTTCTATACCATTAATCGATGGGTTTAGATGATAATTCAGCATATTCCACATGCAAATGATCGGAACACGTGAATATACGCGAGATAGACTCTGAAAACGTCTTAAGCGGACTTGGGGGCCCAAACGACACAAATCGGGGGGGGGGGGGGGGAACAAAGTTGCTCCCGTACATTTCTAGCACCCTTGGGGGGGGGGGGGATGCCATCGCCCCTAGTGTAATGTCATCACCCTAGGTCCAGTGGACCATGATGGCATCGTGCCTAAAGCGAGGCCTTACGGTCTAGCTACAGCGGGCTGTGACCGGCCGATGATATACACGCATGTGGGGCCCACGAAACACATTTAAGACCATCCTATATGCCCCTTTTTGCTTCATTCTTCCATTTTCAACCTTCCAAACCCCTCCAAGCTCTCAAAAATTTGATTTTTCTCTCTCAAGTCTCCCTCCATTCTCATATCTTCTTCATCTTCTTCATTACATACCCACCTCCCCCCATTCCTTTTAAACCTATCTCCTATCTCCCTCATTTCCTCCCATTTGAGCACACAAACCTTCCCTTGTGTCTCAAAAATCTCAAAGTCCACCAATCCATCCTATCCCTCCATCTTGTTTCACTCTCATGGCTCTTTTCGAGCTCGTGGCTACTATCTTCTCTCTCTCCACATTTCTTTCCCTCATGGGAAAGAAGAGGGCTTCCACAGATGAAGTTGGGCCTAGCCGCCCAACCTGTCAAAGCAGGAAATCGGGCGTCAAAGCAAGTACAAGTGCCGCATGAGAACAGAGGACGAAGCAGCATCTCGATCCCCAAATTCCTCTCGAAAGAGCTCTACCGGTGGACATAGGACATGGTAGGTTTCAGAGCCGTAGAGTTATCTTTGAAGCACACGTGAACGAAAAACTATTTGGGCTTTATCTGGCAATGGACCTCCTGTTGGACACCGGATGGGGTCCCATATTTGAGGGCAAGTCACGTGCGAATCAGAGCACTATACGAGCCTTTTATACCCACATATGACATCCACTGCTGGAGCCTCTGCAGTTCTCTATCCCCGTGGGAAGGCGAGAAGCCATTGTTGATGTAGACGTGATAGCCTGTATCATGGGGATTCCGCGTGGAGAGGTACATGCTGGCGGGAGAAATCTCAGGAGTATGTGTGAAAAAGATCATTGTACGTGATTTCTTTGCAGCCAACTGATCCACTGGAATCGAGACAATTGCCTCCCAGTGACCAAGATGACTCATGACTTCCGCCTACTCCACCACATATTCACACACAATGTGTGTCCTAGGTGGAGCAATCGCAACGAATGCACGCGTTTGATGGTAGACTTCCTATACAGAGCTGGGCAAGGAGACAAGCTGTGCCTGCCGATATATGTACTACTACAGATAGTTTAGACCGCACACTCTCCTAGAACCATTCGTCTTACTTATATACAAGCTTGCTCGTGAATTTGGCTACAGACTTGGCTTCAAAAATCTTGTGCCGACCCATTTCATTAATGACACTACACTTAATAACATGGGTATCGGGCCATGACAACTTCAAGCCCAACTCGAAGAGAGTGAGGATGAGACGGGAAGTGAAGAGGAAGAAAGTGATGAAGAAGAGGACGAAAATGAAATAGAGAAAGGAAGCAAGGAAGAGAGAGAGCAGGAAGAGGAAGAAGAGGAGGCCCAAGACTCTGATGAGGGCTCTCCACTTGCTACACATGAGCGCTACCACGATCGGGTTGCTTTAGAAGCCTGCTTGGCTCAGATTGAGGAGGGCTAAGTCGCCCTGAGACAGGAGGTCAGAGAGACTTGGACCAAGCTTGAAGAGAGTCAGGCCTATATGAAGCAAAGATTTAAGAAGGTGTCTCGCACCTTGAAGGCTCTCCTATGTTGTATGCAAGACAAGGGTGCTCCTCCACCATCACCAGATTCAGATGACTAGTCCTATGTTGTAGTCATTATTGGGTCTTTTCTTTCCTTATTTTTTTCTTGCTTTCTATGTTACTGCCTTGATAAGCTTAGTAGTAGGGTAGAGTTGTTGGTGTGTTTTGATGATTAAAGCTTTGTTAGATTAGCTCACATGCATCTTCTGTCATGATTCATGTAAAACTACATCTCTTATATTGTGAAAATTTTGGCTAAATGAAATGCATGCAGCTCCTTTTGCTATGAAATGTGTAGAATGCATGAGAAATTGAGTGTTGTTATGCAAAACCTTACACATGTTGGACCCTATGTTGTATATAGGGAATGCCACCTATGGCCACTTAGAGTACGACACGTCTTACACTTGGCGAATCGAGTGATGGGGCCCCTCCCCTGAGCGATAGCCACACGGACCCCAGTTTGGGCCTAAATCACGAGACTATGCTGGATTCTCTACCGACCACTAGCCCCGCAAATGGGCTAACACCTAGGGCACCACCGGCTCTGGAACAGAAGCGTGTGTCCTCGTCGACGCCCCACATGCATCAGGCTCCTCCTCCTGATAGGTTAGAGCAGATGATGCTCCTTATGTAAGAGCAGCAGTAGATTTAGACCACCATCGTTTGGGCCCTTGCTCAGAACATGAATGTGGATCCACCTGAACCACCTGTGCACCTTGCTGGAAACATGAATGCTATCGACTTATTCGAGCGATTTTAGCACTTCCGACCTCCCACTTTTCTGGGTACTCACAGACCTGAGGAGGCCGAGTATTGGCTTGACCACATCTCTAAGATGCTGAAGCCGCTGCACTGCACTGAGGCAAAGCAGGTTGAGTTGGTCACGTATATGTTTGAGAAGGAAGCCAGTCTCTAGTGGGATTGCATCCTTCGGACCGTTCCTGAGGGGTATGTGTGGTGTTGGGATGCTTTTGAGACCTGCTTCCATGAAAAGTATTTCCTCCTCAACTACCGTAATGAGAATGAGGGTGAATTCCTTCACCTCTGTTAGGGAGGATGACTGTGGCCAAGTATGAAAATAGATTCACGGAACTGGCCAGATACGTTCCCTTTATACTAGCAGATGATCCGATGAAGATGCGGCGTTTCTCAGATGGTTTGCGGCTTGATATCCGCACGAAAATGTGTTGCGCTAGCATTTTCAACTCTGTTGAGCTAGTGAACATGTCTCTGCGAGTCGAGCAGGACGGGGACAGACTATCCCGTTCACGTGTTCCCGTGGGTCTGAGGCCTTGACGAGATTTGTTAAGCAAGCCGTTCCTTGGTAAGAGGCCACGTGCAAATTCGCCTCCTCGGCTTACAGCTTCACCGACCCAGCTGAGGCGATCAGATCTATGGTGAACCTATTGCAAGAGGTCGGGCCATACAGATACTTACTGTTTCACCAAGATGAGGGATAATGACTTCTCGCTGCCTCAGAAGATCAATCACCATCTTCCTCAAGCTATCTCGGCTCCACCTCTACGTTTAGTACCACCAGCACAACCTTCTTTAGGCTGAATGTACCTCGTAGTAGGCCGCCTCAACAACCTATGGTACCGCAACCAAATCATCCTCAACAAGCTCGTGTGCACTCACTTGTAGCGGAGGCATCTGAGACAGCAACTGTAGCATTACTGTCTTTCGAGGTCACGACACATATCCAAGGTATACCAGTCTTCCTATTGGTAGACACTGGGTCCACTATTTCTATAATATCATGCGTAGCAGTCGAGCGACTAATATTGGAAATAGCTCCTATGAAGTGGGTGAGAATCCTTATCGTCACAAGAACCTTTTCAGACGTTACCAAGATTTGTAAGGATTGCTCGATAGGCCTAGGAAGCAGGACAGTATTTGTTGACCTAATTGTTACCCCACTTTATCATTACGTCATTATCCTCGGTATGGATTGGCTCACATAGATGAAGACAGAGATCGATTGCGATACTAGAGTGGTGACAGCCCGTGCACCTAAGGGTACGACCTTTACTTTTTCAGTTCAGGTCAGTTTGCCCTGCCTCATGAGTTGTTACACTTCCTTATTGGAGAATGTTAATGGTCCAACACTCGGAAACACACCTGTAGTATGAGATTTCACGGATGTGTTTAGGATGATACCTGGATTACCTCCTCAGTGCGAGATCGATTTTACCATCGACCTAATGCCTGGTGCGACACTTATATCTCTACCGACGTATCGTATGCCTCCATGTGAGATAGAGGAACTGAGGAGACAGATCGATGATCAGTGTATCTCCTTGGGGAGCACCCGTGTTGTTCGTGAAGAAGAAGGATGGATCACTGTGATAGTGTATTGATTATCGCAGGTTGAACAAGTGACAGTGAAGAACAAGTATCTTTTGCCTAGGATAGATGATCTGTTCAATCCGTTGAAAGGAGCACATTATTTTTCAAAGATCGACTTACAATCAGGGTATCACCAGTTGCGTGTCAGGGATGAAGATGTGCATAGAATAGCATTCAGGACCAGTTTTCGGCACTACGAGTTCCTTGTGATGTCGTTTGGACTCACAAACACACCGGTTGTGTTCATGGACCTGATGAACTGAGTGTTTCAGCCGTATCTATACCGATTCAACATCGTATTCATAGATGACATCCTGATATACTTCAAGAGTCAGAAGGATCACGAGGAGCACTTGCGAGCAGTCTTTGATACGCTTAGGAAGAGCCAATTGTTTGCATAGTACAAGAAGTGTGACTTCTGGAAAGAAGAGGTCAAGTTCCTGGGACATGTGGTGTTCAAGGAAGGAATAGCTGTGGACCTTGCTAAGGTGACCGCAGTTTAGGATTAAGAGTAGCCCGGTTCGGTTACTGAAGTGAGGAGTTTCCTTGGCCTGGCAGGTTACTATCGTTGATTCATTAGGGACTTTTCCAAGATAGCTAGACTGTTGTCTCATCTCACTCGGAAGGATCTTAAGTTTGCCTGGAATGAGAAGGCAGAAGCAGTCTTTTAGGAACTGAAGGACAAGTTGACATCCACCCCCGTGCTAGTATTGTTAGGGCAAGGGGGTCAAATATATGATATACACCGACGCATCTCGTGTTGGGTTGGGTTGTGTTCTAATGCAGAAGGACAGTGATTGCTCATGCCTCGTGACAGTCGAGGAAGCACGAGGAAAACTACCCTACGTACGACCTAGAGTTAACGGCCATCATCTTTGCATTAAAGCTCTCAAGACATTACCTCTACAGAGAGGAGTTCGAGCTCTTTTACAACCACAAGAGCCTCAGCTACATATTCACGCAGAGAGACTTGAATATGAGACAGCGACGGTGGATGGAAACATTGAAGGACTTCAAGTTCAAGGTCTCCTTCCATCCTAGTAGGGCTAACTTTGTGGCAGACGTGTTGAGCCACAAGAAGACGATAACATTTGTGGCTCCGCTGATGATCGATGACTTGAACGTGGTAGAGTTTGTACAAGACTTTGAGCAGAAACTTATGGTGGAGGAACCGTTCGAGAGCATCGCACATATTCGTGTACAGCTACTTATTGATGAACAAATCATCGTGGCTTAGAAGGAAGATGAAGGGTTGACAGAGTTGAAATGGAGAGTTGGTTTAGATGGGGGTTTGCGTTATCGAGGCTGCCTATGCGTCCTAAATCTTCATGACTTGAGAAGGAAAGTTCTCGAAGCTGCTCACAATTCAAGGATGGCGATGCATCCTGGTAGTACGAAGATGTATCGAGATATGAAGCGTTCGTATTGGTGGGATAACATGAAGGCCCACATAGCAGACCATGTATCCCATTGTCTCACGTACCAGTAGGTCAAGGCCGAACATCGCCGACCTCCTAGTTTACTTCAGCCCATGCCCATAGCTGAATGGAAATGGAATTTTATCTCTTTGGATTTCATTTCAAGGTTACCGAAGACGAGAAAGGGACAAGACTCCATTTGGGTGATTGTGGACCGATTGTTGAAATCGGCTCATTTTCTCCCGATTAGAGTCTCAAACTCAATAGACGATTTGGCCAGGCTATACATCAAGGAGATAGTACGTCTGCATGGAGTTCCTATGGAGATCGTGTTGGACCAAGACACTTGATTCACATCTATCTTCTGGACTCGTATCTAGGAAGCAATGGGTGTGCAACTAAAGTTCAGTACTGCGTTCCACCCACAGACTGACGGGCAGATGGAACGGGTAATTCAGGTGTTGGAAGATATGTTGCAGGCATGTGTGCTAGATTTCAAAGATAGTTGAGATGACTGTCTTCCCTATGCTAAGTTCGCTTATAATAACAGTTTTCAAGCGAGTATTGGCATGACTTCCTACGAGGCCTTGTATAGGCGCCCTTGTCGAGCATCGCATTGTTGGGTAAAGGTTAGCGAGAAGAGTTTGATTGGCCCCGAAGTAGTGCAAGCGACCTCAAAGAAGATTGACATTATCAGGCATCGACTTCTTGCAGCACAGAACAGACAGAAGAGTTACGCCGATATGAGACGGCGACCATAAGAGTTTGAGGTTGGAGACCATGTGTTTGTTAAGGTTTCCCCCATGAAGAGAGTCCTTCGATTTTGCAAGAAGGGGAAACTCACGTCACGATTTATTGGTCCGTTCCATATTCTAAACCGAGTGGGTGTGGTAGCGTACTGCCTTGCTTTGCCCACACCACTCGCAGGCATGCACAACGTATTCCATGTATCGATGTTAAAGAAATATGTTTCTGAGCCTTCCCACATTATCAAATGGGAGCAGGTATAGTTGAGTGAGGATGCTACTTATGTACTGTGATCGACGCGTATTCTAGATAGACAGGAACAGGTGCTGTGCAGTAAGGTTATCCCGCTTGTAAAGGTATTGTGGACGCATCACACTGAGGAAGAGGCTACTTGGAAAACAGAAGCTGAGGTCTGTAAGAACTACCCTCAGATTCTCGAGGAGTACGAAAAGGTACTAATTTCAAAGACAAATTTTTTCTTTAAGGGGGGTAGATTGTAACGTATGGGAAAAATCCGTATAAAGACCCAAGTATCACCTCAGGCAGAAATACTAAAGAGTGAATCCTTTAGAAATTAAACAAAAATTAATTAAGTACTAAACTGAATTGATTAGTAGATTAGCTTAAACTGCTTTCTATACGAACTGCAAGACCTAAAACCGGTAGAATCGCTAACTTTACATTATTTAAAAACCTAGGATAAATCTCAAAACTCAGTTACTCTCGGGAGCACATTGAAACCCCGTATCGGAACTCGATCGCGCGTCGAAAGTTCGATTATCACGAAACTATATGGTTATGACTGCCTTACTAGGCTTGACAAGCATCATGGGAATTAAGTCCAAATAGTATCCAGAAATGCACAACTTGAGCTTGGAGCGAAGTGTGTGAGAAACGTGAATATCTTTAGAAAATAAACTCAAACTTAAGTGATTTGGGCCGTTTGTTTGTAGGCCAAATTTAAAGTTTCAGACCGTTAGATTCTGACCCAACTACACACTTGGATCAGGGAAATTTCCCTACACAAGTTAGTATACTTGTTGCCCCGATCGAGTGACAATAACTGTTGAACTGAAACTGGTCCTCAGCAGTTGATCCACAAATTCGATCAGATCGAAATTGTAACCTGACATAAATCCATTGTCAGGGAACTTTCTTCAGACTGTATGCAGGTAATGGACCTCTAGATGAGTTCCGTTAGCCCGAAACAGCCACCTCTTGGCTATAACCTAAGTATACCATGGCCCTGGGGCCATTGACATCACTTCTGGGCCTATTTAAAGCCCTAAACCGACCCCTCTCTTATTCCATACGAATTTCCTAAAACCCTAGGAGAGAGAAGAGAGAAAAGAGGAGAAAAGAGTGAGGAGAAGAGAGTGAGATCAGTGGTTTGTTGCTGGGATTCACTCTAACCACTCCATGTGCCGAATCACTCCTCTTGTATTGCTACACCATCGAATCCAAGTCCATTTTTGGGTAAGAAATCCTAACCTTAATCTGTTTTAGGGGTCTAAATAGAGAAACCGGTGAAATAGCTAACCTATTTCAATGTTTAGGTAGCAATTGTGCCGTAAATAAAGATGTGGTGTACGAACCGAGGTCGTAACGAGCGTACAGACGAAAGCTGTGGACTATAAATGTTTAGGTTATGGTTTTCAAGGCTTTCAATATCAGTTAATGATTTATGACTGACTTCATTGCTGTCACATGGATTTAGATGCGATGTTTCCCATATATTACACACATATGAACTATGTTGAATATAATGCATTCTATGTGTTTATTGAAATGTTTGAATGAATATCGAATCATGATTTGTGCTTGCCATGATTATTGTTTGAGAATACGTGATTATTGTATGTGTGGCAACTCTTTGTGAAAGGATTTGTTATAATATATGTTATAACAAATTTATTACATGTACGTTGATATGTGTAGTCTAAGTGTTTAATAAAATGCTTGAATGAGAAAATACTTTTTAAAATGTATTTAATGAGGGTGTTGAGATAGGATTCTCAATTACCTTATCTATAGTTACAATTTCCTCCATGTAACCTATCTTGCTACTATATGAGTTATGGATGAAATGCCTATGTATGGCAACATGTGTACTATGTGTTTGTTAAAATGCTAAAATGAGATTTATATTTGAATTGGTTGTCACATGCTGTTTGACTATCACGTATGAATGCCTATTGTGTTTGAGTATGATTAGGACTAATACGTAGTCCAGGCAATCAGTAATGGTTTACGATCTGTGGACGAACTAGTTTGCCACAACAGATGCGTTCGATGAATCCGATTCGTATGGTGATTATCGATAGTGGTTAAGCCACAAAGAGTGCGTATGCACTCCACGTCGATTAATTTAGCATGCGCTTATACCAGTCGAGCTTGTCAAACAACCCGATTGGCCTAAAGTATGTTCACCATGTATGGACGCTACTACTTGAATCTAAGGTACCACTTACCAATGAAAAGATCGTTTAACCTTGCTACCACGATCCGCTAAGACTCATGAGCTGGGCTTGATGGTATGGAACATCGTGGTCAAGCTGTCGGCCTATGGTGGGGTGACAAGCCTCCCCGTAGTGTCCAGTGAGCAAATCAAACTCATGAGCTGAATATGGTGGTATGGGACACTATATTCAAGTCGTCGGCCTACACTAAAGTTACGAGCCTTTCCCTAGTGACCTTGAGTATAAACTAGGCCTACGCTGAGGTGACGAGGCTCTCCGTAGCGACTTAAACTTGCCTATCCACTGCTTTTTAATTAGGGGTGATGTTGCCCTATAACTTGCCTTTCGTATGTGATTATCAAGGATTGATGACCCTAGATGGATCATTATTTGGGTAAATGATATAAAGGGAGGTACCTTAACTTTTCAAATCTGCTGTATGAATAAGCCTAATTAAATATTGGCTAACACGACTATGCACCACATTACATGTGCTTTGGCGAGGAAGTGCACGTGTTCGGAGTGGTGCATGCGCGATCGTGAGATGATGTCACTGAGGGAGGGCAGGCGAGGGCATGCATCATTATTGCATACCATTCTTACATTAACAAGAGTACTTAGGATATGATTGTTGTATTGCTTTATCATTACTGCTTGACTGAATTGATAACATGTTAACCTTTACCTTATAGCTCCACTGAGTTGATCACTCACTCCCACTTTAGGACGGTGTTTTAAAACACCAACCAAACTCTTTTTTAGCTGCAAATGATGGCGTTGCTTATACAGCGGAGCCTGAATTTTATGATGACGTGTAGGAGTTCTCCGACATGCAACTCTCTGGCGGGTCTATGTAGACTGGAGTTAAGTCGCCAGGATTATAGGGATACGGATTAGACGACCATTACTTTTTACCATTTTGTAAATTTTGAAACTATATATGTATTTATTCAGCCCAGTGACATGATCATACTTTGGGGATTTGCAACCACTTATATACTTTATACATCTACCATAGTCTTCCGCTTGCTAAATTTAATCATTTCTAGAGTACTATATGATGTTTTAGTATAATCCGACTCATGTTAATGGACTAATATGGACAATGTTTAATCATCACTATCTATGTTGCATAAGTGAGGCGTCGAAACTTAGGAGTTGAGCTTCCGCTCGACCCTCAATTTTTGGGGCGTTACACTGTGTGCATAGGATGCCCATGGTTGAAATTTTCAAAACTTTCATGGTACCAAGGATCTGCCCCAACGCCATGACCGAGTGAAAACTATGAGCGCATGAGCGCCTTATACCGTTAGGCCACGACTCCCACTGTCGTGTTATCTGTTGGATAGGGGTGTGGCCTTACTCGCCTGATGTAAGGAGGCATTTCTAGGCTGAGTCTGACCAGCTCGTAAATGGGTCTACTACCGTTAGGCCTTGCTGGTGATTGACTGTCCACAGGCAGGTAGCGAGGTCTCTTACGCTCGTTTGATTGTGTGGGGTCTCTAGAGCGACAGTCATCCAGCAGTGTAATGGACCTCAGTGATTTCCTTATGATTGGAAATGTACTGGATATGTGGATTGGTTATGAGCACTGGTATTACTTTGCATCGCATTCACATCGGCAGTATAAGCCCCTTCATGCATTGCCTTGGTAAGGCACCCAGTAATCATTGCATCGTATTCATGACAAGCTTTGGTAAGGCTGGTGATATTGTCATTAAGCTGTACCTCCTATTATTCTTTTGCGTACTATTATAACACACTTACACCACCCTCTAAGCTTCTATAAGCTTATGCACGATTGATGTGTGTAGGAGATCCTAGGCAGGCATCGTAGTGGCAGAGCTTGGAGTAGAGTTGAGCTTGAGGACCCCAATGTTGTAGACTTTTCTCTCATTCTTTTATTATTTTATGTATGTCCTTCTGGACATTATGAAAGCTTGTAAAAGTTCAAATTCTTAGTGGATTTTGAGATGTGTGCCTTTGTTATTCTTAGATATACTTGTTGTGATCATGGGTATGCTCGTATTAGAAATGGTTATGCTGTTATGGAAATCCTTCTTGTAGGATCCCAGGATCGGAACCTGTCTCAAGAGCTGAGAATAGGGTACTATGGAGGCTGTTGCGGCCAGAACCGTTGTCACGTCCCAAACTCGGAAAACGGGCTCACAAAATTCCCGATCGCCGAATCCAGTGCCGACAGCCTCCGTAGTGCCCCCATTCTCGGATTCCGACACTCTCATGCCAGATTCCGATCCTGGGATCCTACAAGGAGGATTTTCAGTAGAAAATTTTTTTTGTAATAGAGCATAACCATAAGCATAACCAAGTCACAAAACAACATCACCACATATCCACTAAATCAAAAACTTTAAGTACAATGCAGAAAGGGAAATACAGGGTGATCAAAAGCTTCAAAATAAACTGATGTGCACTCCTGCCTCAGCGCTGCTGCTGTCCAACACTACCTGCACGCAACAGTCGTGCATAAGCTTACAAAAGCTTAGAGGGTGGTGCAAGTGTGTGTGCAAGGCCAGCGCCAAGTGTACAATATCAGAGTTATGCGGAAATATGCGATAAGTCCATGGATGCTATCAACTGTACCAACGCTATATGGTGCAAGACATGAATGCTATCGGCCATACCAAGGCCATGCGATGCGAGGCCTATATAGCCAAATGTCATATGCGAGATGCGAAGCAAGCATGTCAGTCCTCATCAAGTACACATATCAGTACAGTTCCTCTCTGGATATCACCGGGGTCTAATACACCTCACACTGACTGCCTCCTCCCTAGCTGCACAGTCAAGTAAGTGGAAGAGACCACACTATCCGCCTGACCAGTAGTCTGCCAATATCTACCCGGCTCGTCGATAGCGGACTCATTTGCGAGCTGGTCAAACTCAGCCTAGCTTATAGCCCCCTCACTCGGGCGGATAAGGCCACACCCCCTTCCAACCGACCACGAAACAGTGGGAGACGCGGCCTACTGGTATTCGGCACTCGGGCGCTCGTGTATCCACTCGGTCTAGACGTTGGAGCATCTCCTGGTACCAAAAAGGTTCTGGGACTTTCACCCAAGGACATCCTAAGTGCCCACAGTGCTAGAACCAAGCATTTCCGGTATCCGATACGGCCATCCACGATGTGTCTGTGGAGCCACGGCCCTGATGTCGCTAGGGCGTGCAGTGATCAAGTCACACATATGCAAGATGCATGAGTCACACCGTACAATCATGCAGCAATCTCATGCGTACCACGCAATCATGTGGGGCACTCCGTCTCATAAGGAGTCCCGTAAATGTCTCAGCCCAACGGCTTATACTATGATCAAGCATTCCTCATATCAAGCATACATATGATGCATATGGGCATGTATCATGGAGCTATACTAAGCATGTTATAAAGTCAGGAACTATCAACAAGTATGGGCCTATCAATGGGCCTTAAGGAGAGTTACAATGCGGACATTTAACCAACATTGTATTTACAATGTGGACGTCAAACCAACATCGCTCCCAAGGCATGGCTCGCCATAAAATACCATTACACAAACCATATGGAATCACACATTGCAATGGACCCTAAGGACATCCCATTGGGCCTCGACCCATGGGCCTTAGACACATTAAATGGGCCGTATCACATGGGCCTTACATTCGTCAAATGGGCCGCATTAATGGGCCTTACCAACGGGCCTTATGTACATTGCAAGGGGCTATAACCCACGTGCCTTAGAATATATCAGAATGGGCCTAATCACATGGGTTTTACATTCATCAAATGAGCCACATTAATGGGCCTTACCAACGGGCCTTATGTACATTGCAATGGGCTATATCCCACGGGCCTTAGAATATATCACAATGGGCCTTGTAACATGGGCCTCAAATACATTGAATGGGCCCCATCACATGGGCCTTACATGTATACCAAGGTGGGCCATACCAAAACACAAGTGGTGATGATGATTTCCACCATTAAAATCCCTAAGGCCCACCAACAAATGTATATTATATAATATAATATATAATATATACAATATAACATATATAATATAATATATATTATATACAATATAACATTTATAATATAATATATATATATATATAAATATATATATTTATATACACACACCACACGCACGCACGCACACAGCACGCACGCACACACACGCGCGCACACACGCGCACAGGGGGGGTCCCACCGTCCAGGGAGGACGGTGCGGACGAACACATACAGCAAGGTAGGCCCCACCGTCTGTCTGGACGGTGGGTACAACACATACATCACTGTGGGTCCCATGTGGGGCCCACCATAACATTTATATGGCATCCAATCCGTCCATAAGGTCACTGAGACCTATATGAAGAGTATAAACAAATTTCAGCTTGATCCGAAAACTGCCGTGGACCCAAAAAGGGTTTTAATGGTATACATTCAATCCCACTGTTTCCTTTGGTGTGGGCCAACTGAGTCTTGGATCTGGCTGATTTTTGGAGGGGACCCACCTCAAGGGGTGGTCCACCTCATGGACGGCGTGGATACAAAATATACATCATGGTGGGGCCCACATGAGGGGCCGTGGGTCCCTGCACGGACGCCCGCCTACACGCGCGCCTCTGGCGCTGTCAGCGGCAGCAGAGCTGCTGCCATTATATTACCTATATTTTTTTTTTTGGAAAAACCGGTATTTCCATGGTTTTTCACGTGTGGGGCCCGCTTTAAGGTAATCCACTCTAACCATCATATTTTATAGTCCACAACAAGTTCATCAAGCCCAATATCGGACCTGTTTCAGCGTGTAGAAAAATCTGGAGGACTTTAAACGGTGGAGATCACTGTTTTGAAAGGTATGGCCCGCCAGAAGCTTGGATCAGTTTCATCTTCTGGCTCAACGCCTAAAATGGTTTGGAAAATGGAATGGACGGTGTGGATTAGCCCCATACATCAAGGTGGGGCCTACATGGGCAAACCCCTTCCAAATCTCATGAACCAAGCTCACATTTGTGTTTCCATTTCAGTCCAGGGACGTCCCGGGATAGGGACGGCCTATGCACAGGACATGCACAAGGTGGGCCTTGCTCCTGTGGGCCACCAAATGGATGAATGGTAAGGATAAAACATACATTAAGGTGGGGCCCATCCAAGTGGGTCACATGGCCACCCCATCACACACAAAGATAAGTAAAAGGATAAATAAAAGAGAGGGAGAAAGAGAGATAGAGAGAGAGATGGGACACGCATGATGGAGGGCTCCGCCACTATGAGCCCTCCCTTACAAGCAATCATACATCGAGTGGGTCCCATTGCATGTGGGCCCACCAAATCAAGGATCAACGGTGGAGATCCCTTCTCCACCAAAATGAAAGGTCTAGATGACCCTTTTCAAGCTAGAAAATAAACATCATGATGGGGTTCATAGAGAATGGCCCCATCACGGAATGATCATGAAGATCAAGGTGGGCCATCGACCACATCTTAAGGTCCCAAGTGAGATCCACACCATTGATCGGTAGGCCTCACTTGGTCCATCATCAAAACATAAAAAAACTATCCTATAAGGCACCCACCGTCCGATCTTCTTGGTCCGATGGAAAGCCGACCTCCTTGTGCTTCACTTTAACGGTGGAAGATGGGGAATGAAAGGCTAGGATGGAGGGTTTGGGATGGGAAAGTGGGCCACACACAAGCACCCTCTCACATGGAGAAGCTTGGACGTGAGAGCTCTCTTAGGTTGCTTGGAATTGAGTTGAGAAATGAGAAAGAGAGAGGGAGAGATGGGATGTAAAGAGAGAGAGTGATGGATGTGAGTGATGGGTGAGGTGATGTGTACTTGACTAGCATGGGTGTGTAAGAGAGAGGGTGAGAAAGGGTTGACTTTGGAGAGAGAAAGCATGGGTTGCTTGTACTTGACATGAGGTGATGGATGGGATTGATTGATGGGATTGATTTGACACATTGAAGAGATTCTCTTGGGATTACAAACGCGCGGCGTTTTCTTCGAAATAAACGCCGGCTCACATCTTCCTGCCAGGGTATCGGATCGGTGCGAGAGACGCGGCGTCGGAACCGCGGCGACGGTGCGGTCGCAATGGTACAAGTCTTGATTTAAGCCGACTCAAATGCACAACATAAGGTTTAGGGTCGATCGCAACGTCGATTATACGTCACAGGTTGCCAAAATTTGACAGGAAGGATCGCGGGACTCGATGGAACAGAACGGACTAGGATACGGGTCTTACAACCGTTTATCGGGTACCTTCTGAGTCTGGTTACCGAGTCTGGGGTGTGACATCGAAATTGGGAGGGTTGTCCCATTGAAATATGATGCCTCTAAACCCCATTCTTATCATCGAAGCATTTGATTGATGGGGCATATATTTCATGGGACCATTCCCCCAATCCGAAATTGAGAGGGTTGTCCGAAATTGGGAGGGTTGTCCCATCGAAATATGATGCCTCTGAACCCCATTCTTCTCATCAAAGCATTTGATTGATGGGGCATTTATTTCATGGGACCATTCCCCCAATCCTTTGGAATTATTTACATTTTGTTAGCAGTAGACTATGTCATTAAGTGGGTCGAAACAATCCCGTGCCAGTATAATGATATTAAAACAATCATTCGATTATTAAAAGAAAATATCCTTTACCGGTTCTGAATGCCTCAGGCCATCATTAGTGATGGAGGTTCACACTTTTGTAATAGGCCATTTGAGAACTTAATGAAGAAATATGGCATCTCTCATAAAATAAGCACTCCATACCACCCGCAAACAAGCGAGTAAGCTGAGATTTCCAACAAGGAAATTAAACAAATTTTGAAAAAAATGGTTAACCCCGACTGTAAGGATTGGTCAATTTGCTTGATTGATGCCTTATGGGTTTATAGTATAGCTTTTAAGACCCCCATTGAAATGTCTCCCTTTATACTCGTCTATGGGAAAGCTTGCCACCTACTTATAGAGCTAGAGTATAGAGCCTACTGGGCTGTAAAAAATCTAAACTTTAATTTCAACAACACTGACTCGCTGCACAAACTTCAATTGAATGAACTCGAAGAAATCTGGAATGACGCTTATAAGAACTCGAGAATCTATGTAACATTCCAAATTTTCACGGCCAGAGTTTATAGTCGTGCCTGAGAAAATTGGGTATTAATGACGTGTAAATTGGATGCTTTAAAAATCACACCATATATATATATATATATATTTAAAATTTAGATCACATCGAGATACATTTATAAAGGGAACATTCAAGAAAATAAAATCGATTGTATTAATTATTTCATTAGAGTAAAAGAATTTAACAAATTATCATATTCCCTCTCAATGAGAGCTTATTACATGATCGATTTCGCAGCAAAAATATAAAACTAAATCATGAAACTATCTTCGTATTCATTCAGTATAATCTTTCATTGAGAGATGGTCCTTTGGGTCTTCAATCTGTACATCACTTGCATTATCTATACTGTTGGAGAGGGTCAACGCCTTACTCATAGTGATGGTTATCCTTTAAGAATAATAATAATTTAAGAGATTCATAAAAGCAATGTGAAGGTTCTAAATCATCCTGTACTCCACAACTATGAGAGGTATCAACATGCGCAAGAAACCTGCATGAGATGCATACCTAACAAAGTATATGTAATTCATCACACTTAGCGATCGTCACAATGTGAAAAATAATTTAAAATTATCCGACTCGCCCTACATTCCATTCTACGGAGATTTGTTGGCGTGTCCCACGTTTATCATGGATTTATGCGTTTATCCCATAACGAACACAACACATGACTGGATTAATTACGTTACACGATTTGTTCATGGATAGACTATTTGCGACATCCAATCCTTGAGGTGATGTAACACTCATTGCGAATTACTTATATCGATTTGTGCGCCACTACCCATGAAACATGAAATTATGTGTCGCCCTAGGGGATGCTACCGAAAATGTATTACGTCCATAATATTTATTCAATCGCTAGAGGGAGATTTCCATTATAATACTTGCATGCAAGGTGGTGACATAGTGTTTTTAATTTTGTAACATTACTTAGCAATGGATTTAGAAATTTGTAGTATTAGATAGGCACTAGTAATTCAATCCAGATTTAAAGGAAAGTAATCCTCATATCAAAAAGGTCATGCATAATTAATTTCACATCTTAGCCCTTCTTTTCAAAGGCTAAAGAATTAATGATAAAAGCATTTGAAGGGAAGGTTCAAAGCATATGAGGAAACAAAATAAATCAAATCAATCATGTTAATATAAGCTTAAAGAAATTCCTTACATAAAATTAGAAGGATCGTGTAAAATTAACATCACACGTTAACCATTTTTTTTCAAGGAATAAATAATTGGAGGCAAATTAAACAAATTTCAAGGAGAGAATTATAATAACAGATAAAAGGAAAAATAATTCATATATATTTAAGGTAAGCTTAAAGGAGAAAACCCTCGCATAAATTCAGAAATGTCATGTATAATTAACATCACACTTTAATCATTATTCTCAAATGATAAATAATTAGTGGTAGTAAATTAAATATTTGTTGGGACGATTCAAGGCATGTGAGGGAAACTGAATAAATCATATTATCTCAAATTAATATAAGCTTAAAGGAAAATCCCTCATCTTAGCCTTAGATCTAAAGGCTAGGTAGATATCCATGTAGGAAAGCTTATACATGAAAAGTTTCCACATGAATCAAGACATCACTTGAGCAAGAGGGGGACACTATGCATATGGAGAAGGAAGAGGGCGCCTAGGCTTCTCCTTCTCCTTCTCTTTCTCTTTCTCTTTCTTTCTTTTTCTTTCTCTCTCTCTCTCTCTCTCTCTCTCTCTCTCTCTTTCTCTTTCTCTCACTCTCCTCCTTGGACGTAGGGGGTATGGGTGTGTGAGTGGAGAGAGAATGCACGACCCTTTTTAAAAGGCAGTGGCATGTGAGAGGGGCGTGTTTCACATTGTACTTGGATTGGGTCTCTCCAATTTTTCCTTTTCTGATAATTTTTCTTTAAATCTAATTCGTTCATTATGTTAGGGTCATCGAATAGAGTCAGGGTATATAATTTTCTTGGTGATCCAAAATTTATATTGATATATCTTGAAAATTCTCCTAATGGGTGCCCAAAACGAACTCGATCTCAATTAATGGTCCACACTTAATGATCAGGGCCCAATTTTGGAGAAAATGTGTAGTCAGGATAGACAAACGGTTGGACAAAATTTGGTGACTGATCGATGGTGGAAAAAGCCTGAATCTAAAATTTCACTTTTCGTACCAAAAAGAAGGGACTGACTTTAACATTCAACGGTGTAGGATTATAGATCTGGTCCTAAATTTTGCATAACCTTGTAGTCATATGAGACTAAAGTGTGATCCAAATTTGAGTTATGATGGACAGAAGAAAGTGGTTAAATTGAAAGATCCATATTTATAAGGAGTTGGTAGGCCTTGATCGGATAACTTTGTACCTAAGGAAAAGCCTACCTAAGTGGGGTCTTCATATTTCACACTTAGTCCATATTATGGACAATCCAAGTCACTATATGAAGGGAAATATCTTACTACGACTACCCATGGGATTTCTGTCAGGCCTGTGTCCTAGCATTTCGTCGTTCCGTATGATCTCACAGTCCTCCCGGTTGAATTCCATCGACTCGCGACCTGTAGATAATATTTACGCACGACCTTAAATCGCACCCTATAAACCCGAGCTGACTCAACCCGAGACCTATGCCATTGTGACCGCCCCATCACCGCAGTTCCGACGCCGCGTCTCGTGAGCCAATCCGACGCTTAAATTGTGATATGTGGCCTGCACTTTATCCTGGACGTGGACCGCACGTTACGGGGCCGTGAGATTCCTGATATATTGCATTCCCTAGGAGTCATCATGAGGGTGATGTCATCCTAGGCTACTAGCCTAGGAATGACATCATCCTATCCCATGCTTGCTAGGCTATCATGAGAGCATGCGTTACACATGCAATCATTACCTAGAAGCGATCATTTCTCTCTCTCTCTCTCTTATCTTTCTCTTTCCCTCCCTTTCTTCTTCATTCCTCATTTCATAGCAAGAGAGGCTTGGATGTCCATGGAAGCTCCTCCATTTCTAGTCCTCTCATACCTTTAGATCCCCTATATCTAACCATAAAAAAGCCATCTCAACTATAGAAATCCCTTCCTTTGGAGCTCTAAGACCCTAAGGTGGAAGAAGAAGTTGAAGATCCAAGGTGGGTGCATGTTTAGGACTAGATCTTTCTTTCTTTTCTTAGATCATTGGTTTTTATTGCATGAGAGCATGTAGGACCCACCAATCAATGGTGGAGATCCTACTTGATCCCTTGGATGTGGCCAATGGTCCATCCTTGTTGCACGCATGATCCATGATGGGGCCATTCTCCATGGACCCCATCATGATGTTTTGATTTAATCAATGGCCTTGATAGGTCATCTAGACCTTGATTTCATGGTGGGGATGGCATCCCCACCTCACTTTTATTTTTTATTTTATTTTATTTTTTTATGTAGGGCCGTGCAATGCATGGGTCCCATGTATAGATCTTGATGTATGGTTTTAATGTGATTGGAGGAGTTCATAGTGGTGGAGTCCCCTCCCATGGCCGATTCTCTCTTCTTCTCTCACTTTCTTTCTCTTGATCCCTTGCATGATGACCCACCTGATGCATGTTGCTATCTAGACATGGGATGCCCACACATCCAGATTTTTAGGATTACCTTGCTGCCCAATTTTGGGCCAATCTAGATGAGGGAAAACACATGGATCAGCCTAATTTTCTGGATGGGTGGTCCACCCACGTGGACCCCTTGCATGATATATGTATTTTATCCATGTCGACCGCCCGTGAGGCCCACCTTACTCATGTCTAGCAACTGGCTGGATGGTCCAACTCCCCTTGGACAAAGGAGAAAACAAATATCAGCTTTATCCAAAGCTGGTGGGCCACACGTGTGGACCCACCTTGATTTATGGGCTTCATCATCACCGTTTAGCAGGTGGACAGTGACCTTAAATATATGTGTTTTATACACGTTGTCCAACCATTTACTGGACGTGGGACCCACCCTACACATGCTGCACGTGTGGGCGTGGGGCCCACCTTGAGATATGTGTTGTATATTCACACCGTCTATCCCTGGACAGTGATTTGGGTGGCCACCTTGATGAATGTATTAAACATCCACACCATCCAGTTTGCTGGACGGTGGGACCCACCATGACGTATGTGTTTCATATCCACACCGACCACATCTGGATGGTGGGGCCCACTCGATATGTACTTGCTTCATCCAGACCGTCCATGGGCTGGACATCCAGCAGGCCGCCGTGATGTGTGTGTTGCATACACACTATCCATCTGGTGGGGCCCATCTTGTAGGCCCACCATGTTGTATGTATTTTATAATCATGCTGTCCATTTAATTTCTAGACCATATGGGCTGCCCCATCAGGCCCATTATGATGTATATGAGCTTCAATGTGATTATATTGAGGCCCATATGATGAGGCCCAATGTGATTTATATGAGGCCCGTGTGTTAGGCTCAATGTGATATATGTGAGGCACATATGATGAGGCCCAATGTGATGTACATGAGGCCCTTATGATGAGGTCCAATGTGATGTACATGAGGCCCTTATGATGAGGCCCAATATGATGTGTGTGAGGCCCTTGTGTGAGGCCTATTGTAATGTATATGAGGCCCTTATGTGAGGCCCATTGTGGTGCATATGAGGCGTATGTAATGAGGCCCAATTATGATGAGTGATTCCACCATGAAGTATGTGATAATGTTTATGATGCCCAACCATCTTCTAGCTAGAATAAGGTCTATGGGCCCCCATTATAGGACAGGTTCTAAATGGGCCATGCCTTGGGAGCAATGATGGTTAAATATCTACATTGTAAGAGCAATGGTGGTTAAATGCCCACATTGTAATCTCCCTAAGGCCCATTGTTAGGCCCATTCTCATCTCCCCTTAGTGGACTAACCCAAATTGATGGGCCCCCACTATTATTATTATGATCCATCTCACCTTATTGGGCTATTCCAATTCATTGGGCCTCCATCGATATAAACATGACCCACCTCATTGGGCTTACCCCAAACTGCTGGGCCCCCATTATTGCAGGGGTTTCCATCATGCCTTGTAGATTTGTCCAAGGTCATAGAGCTCACCTTGTGCATATCGGGGGTATTGGGAAGCCTAGTTTACTACGTGTCAAAACGGGCGAGGAAGCCCACTCCTTGTTCCTAGGCTCATCCTTGTCATGAGAGAGTATATCATTACTATAGATGGTAGGATCTGTGATGCCAGATTTAATATATCCACAGTTGAGGACTGACCTCCGTATTATGGATTTATTGTCCTTCTATGGACCCCACCATATATATAAGCTGATTATCACTGAGTATGTGTTAGCATAGCATTATGATTCATGCCCATGTGCATCATATGTATGCTTAATATGAGGAGTGATTGATCATAGCATATGCCATTGGGTGGATTATTATTGGACTCCCTGATAGGAGGAGTTGCTTACATGAGCACGCGATACACACAAGATTGTTGCATGACTGATTAGTGTGACTCATGTATCTCACATTTGTGTGACATAATTACTGTATGCCTTAGCGACATCACGACTGTAGCCTCAACAGGCATATCGTGGATGACATGATTGGACATCGAAAATGTTTTGGTTCTACATGAGACGTGATAGATGTCCCTAGGTGAAATTCTTTAAACCCTTATGGTACTAGGAGTTGCTTCAACGTTTAGACCGAGTGGATGCATTAGCGCCAAGTGTCAAATACCAGGAGGTTGCGCTTCCCACTATGTCGTGGTCAATTAGAAGGGGGTGCGACCTTACCCACCCGAGAGGAGGGGGCAAAGCTAGACTGAGTTTGACTAGCTCAAGGATTGGGTTTGCTATCGATGTGTCGGGTAGATATTCGCAGACAACTGGTGAGGTAAATAGTGAGGTCTCTTCCACTCAACTTGTTGCATGCGATGAGGTGGCAATTTGGTTTGGAGTGTATTAAACCCTAGTGATATTCCAGAGATGAACTGTATTGTTATGTGGATTTAGATGACGACCGGCATGCTTGTGCTGCATCTTGCATTGACATTCGGGCAGGTAGGCCTTGTATCATATAGCCTTAGTGTGGCTGATTGCATTCATGCACTTGCTAGCATTTCTGCATAGCATTCATGGATTTACCAGTATGTTTCCGCATTACTCTGATATTGCATTCTGAGCACGCTTATATTACGTACACACTTACACCACCCTCTAAGCTTTCTATAAGCTTATGCATGATAGATGCATGCAGGTGACGCTAGGACGCAATCGAGCTGAGGTAGGAGCATACGGCTGAGCTTCTAGAGTTTCTTTTTGACATTTCTATATTGTATTTCCCTTTATGGCTTATACTCAAATTTTATTTTATTATAGTGGATATGTGGCGATGTTTCTAGTTATGGTTGTGGGTTATGCTTATGGCTATGCTACTCTTACGTGAACATTTCATGTTGACAATCTTCCTTGTAGGATCCCTGGATTAGAATCCAGTATATGAGTACTGGGAGCAGAGAATGGGGTACTATGGAGGCTATCGGTGCCAAATTCGGTGATCGAGAATTTTGTTAGCCTGGTTTCCGAGTTTGGGGCGTGATAAGAGTGGGTATCAGAGCATAACTTGGGAATAACTGAAAACAACATCACATATCTGTTATGAGCTTAGGATGATTAGGTCTCGAGTGCGTAACCTTCTGGTTTAGTTCCCTAACGTCTGATCCTTTGAGGGTTCTCAAGGCTAATAGGCGCCTTTGTTCTTTTCTGTAAACCATGCTGCTTACGTGAGGCACTCGAGGCGCCCGAGTGACCCGAGCAGCCCCGCTCCCCTGCTTGAGGTTCCCATTCCTCCGCCTAAGGTTCTTATTCCACCACCCACAGCTCCTGGTCCCCCTCCTGAGCCTCCTGCGCCTCTGTCCGAGACTAGCGCAGCCCCTACCATATCAGTTAGTACCGATCAGTTGCTGCAGATGCTTCAAGCTATGGCAGCCGCCCTCTATGGGCAGGGTAGGCATCCCGCTAAGACCCTAGAGCAGGCAAAGCAAGAGATCCTTATTGTGAGATTTTCTTTGGCTCGATCCCCCACCATTCTAAGGAGAGCCCGATCCGTCTATAACCAAGAGATGGCGCTCCCATGTGGAGAAGATGTTTAAGACTATGAGATATACGACCCAGCAACAGGTCCCATTAGTAGTGTATATACTTGAGGGTGAGGTCGAGCATTGGTGGACCTCCATTGCCCGTGCTGCAGGCTTGATTTCGTCTAGACATGGGAGGACTTCGTGGACCGGTTTGGCTGACAGTATTTCCCCGACCACATTCGTTAGTAGTGTGTGCTAAAGTTCGAGACTCTAGTACAGGGAGATATGATCGTGGCTCAGTACACGGCTCACTTTGTAGCGCTTTACAGACACACGACGTACTTAGAAGATGATGAGGGACAGAAAGCCCACCGTTTTAAGAACGGCTTGCGATATGGTCTCTGAGGCCATGTTATATGCCGTATGCTTTAGACCTTCGAGGAGGTTGTTCAGAGGGCCCAGGTTTATGAGGCTTAGTGGGCCAGTTCGCTGAGTCATCACGATCAGAGGAGAGACCGAAATAGTTAGGCTCCCTCCGGTGGCTCCCAGCAGCAACGTCGACGGCATCAGAGGCGCAGGACCCACCGAGCACCAGCATCACCAGTAATGCCTTCAACACGACCTTAGAGGCCATTTTCGGTGACTTGTTATGGATGCGGTGGGATAAGACACCATAGGCAGGAGTGTCCCCTCTCTTAGTAGCAGCAGTAGTATTTGAGGGCACCATAATAACCTCCACCATAGTAGCAACGACAACAGCTCCTACCGTCGAAGCCCCAATAGCAGCAGCGGCAACACCAGCCTTCGAGGCCGCATCAGCAAAGGTAGTAGTTTCGACCACCTTAGCACAGCATCAATAGCACCCTTAGAGGGGACAGGCACCTCCCCAGCCGACTCTAGTTAGATTTTACGTGGCTCAGCAGGACCCGCAGTCGTCGGGAGGAGTTGTTAAGGGTATTTTTTCAGTTTTTACTTGCATTACTCGAGTTTTATTCGATTCTGGTGCATCTCATTCTTTTATGTCTGAGGATTTCTGCCGTTCGACTGAATTACTGTTAGAGTCTACCCGTGAGGGATTCTCAGTGTCAACGCACTTCGGGAAGACCACAATGTTAGGCCGATTCCATTCCTCTTGCCTTGTGTTTGTGGGAGAGACTTTCTTACCTACCGACTTGTTTATGCTGCTGATGTCAGAGTTCAACGTCATCCTGGGTATGGATTGGCTCACCGAGTACCACGCCATCTAAGATTGCTCCGCGAGGATATTCATGTTTTGTATACCCGGCTTACCGCAGTTCCAGTTCGTTACCGAACCTAGAGGAGAGCCGCTGTCCTATTTGATGTCTTGTGTAGTAGAGAGGTCCGCAGCAGTGAGCATTGATCAGTTGTCAGTTATTTGTGATTTCCCCAACATATTTCAGGAGGTCCCGAGGTTACCGCCGCGCTGGCATATTGAGTTTAAGATTGATCTTATGTCTGGTACCGTGCCTATCTTGAAGGTCCCGTATCATATGACACCAATGGAGTTACAGGAGCTGCAGTAACAGTTGGACGAGTTGTGAGGTTAGGTTTCATTTGTCTAAGCAGTTAGCCGTGGGGAGCGCCAATACTATTCGTCACGAAGAAGGATGACTCGTTGAAGGTCTGCATGGATTACTGCGAGCTTAACCGGGTCACAATCAAGAATAAGTATCCGCTTCCAAGGATAGATGATTTATTTGATTAGCTGCAGGGTGCACAGTTCTTTTTGAAGATTGACTTGTGGTCCAGTTATCATCAGATTCGAGTTCGAGAGGAGGACATCCCAAAGACAGCTTTCAGGACGCGTTATGGTCACTTTGAGTTTTAGGTCATGTCCTTCGAACTGACCAATGTGCCCGCGGTCTTCATGCAGTTGATGAATGAGGTCTTCCATCCTTATCTCAATCAGTTTGTTGTGGTCTTCATCAATGACATTATGATCTATTTAAGGATCCACGAGGACTATGAACAACATCTAGAGATTGCGCTGCAGACCCTCCGTGCCCAACAACTTTATGCAAAGCTAGAGAAGTGTGAGTTTTGGCAAGAAGAGGTGAAGTTCCTCAATTACATGGTGACAAGAGAGGGTGTCGCAGTTGACCCCTCTAAGATTGATGCAGTGCATTAGTGGGGCCAGCCCGCCAACGCGTCCGAGATCCGCAGAGTTTGTGTGGAGTGTCGTCTATGAAAGAGCATTTATGGAGCTAAAGGAATGCCTCATGTCCGCTCCTGTCCTCACTCTTCCCTCTAGGAGTGAAGGATTTATGGTGTTTACTGATGCCCCACATGTTGGCTTGGGTGCTGTCCTAATACAGCAAGGGAAGCCATTGACTTATTCGTCTCACCAGTTTAAGGTCCATGAGCTGAACTACCCCACGCATGATTTAGAATTGACAACAGTCGTCTTCACTCTAAAGGTGTGGAGGCACTACATTTATGGGGCTAGGTTCGAGCTCTTCTCTGACCACAAGAGCTTGAAGTATATATTCTCTTAGTCTGAGATAAACATGAGGTAGAAATGTTGGATGAAGCTCATGAAGGACTATAATTTTGATCTCTAGTACCACCCGAGCAAGGTAAACGTGGTGGCGGATGCCCTTAGCCATCAGTCATGAGGCCTGGTGGCACATATGATGATTCAAGAGTAGAAGATACTTAAGGATATTGTAGTGTATGA
The DNA here is from genome assembly GCF_029962835.1 of Magnolia sinica. Taxonomy (NCBI): domain Eukaryota; kingdom Viridiplantae; phylum Streptophyta; class Magnoliopsida; order Magnoliales; family Magnoliaceae; genus Magnolia; species Magnolia sinica. The sequence continues at coordinate 43,068,880 of NC_080577.1, read as the reverse complement.
CTTCGAGTTTGACTTGTAGTCTTCTATCATTTAGTTATTAAGCCTGTTGATTTAACCTTCTCTTGTCGCAAGGGTGATCGAGGCTCAGCAGTCAGACTAGTCACTTTAGAGTTATCGAGTAGAGGCGGCATCTAAGAGTCAGTCAGATTGGTAGATTGGTTCTGATGGTGGACTTCGCTTTAAAGGCCGATTATATGTCCCGGATATTCCAGAGTTTCGCAAAGATCTTATGACCGAGGCACATCAATTGGGGTTTTCTATCCACCCTAGCACGATGAAGATGTACCGTGATATGAGGCGACGGTATTTTTAGGTGGAGATGAAGCACCAGATTGCCAGTTTCATGGCCGAATATGACACATGCCAGCGTGTCAAGGCCGATCATTGGAGACCGCCAGGTCCATTGTAATCGTTGAGTGTTTCGATGTGGAAGTAGGAGCATGTATCCACAGATTTTATTATGGGCTTGCCGCGGACTCAGCACGGTCATGACACCAACTGGGTTGTTGTGGATAGTCTGACAAAGTCAATGTATTTTCTTATGATTCATGTGACCTGGCCTTGGACCAGCTTGCAAGATTGTTCATTGATGAGATTGTGAGATTGCACGGTGTTCCAGTTTCGATTGTTTCCGACCGAGACCCGAGGTTCACGTCTCAGTTCTGGAGGAGTTTCTAGAAGGCGATTAGGTCAGCGTTGTAGTTCAGCACCGCATATCATCCACAGTCTGATGGGCAGACCAAGAGGGTAAACTAGATCATGGAGGATATGCTTAGAGCTTACGTGATTGACTTCTCAAGTAGCTGGGATGAGCATTTGCGCTTGACTGAGTTTTTATACAATAACAGCTATTATGCGACTATTAATATGACTCCTTTCGAGACCTTGTATGACAGACCATGTAGATCCCCCAGTTTTTGGGCTGAGGTTGGAGAACATTGTCTCTTAAGCCCCAAGCTTGTGCACAGACATCCGAGGTTATGAATATCATCAGGCAGAGGATGCGCACAGCTCAGATCTGGTAGAAGAGTTTTACTGATCGTCAGCATCGTCCCTTGGAGTTTGTAGTATGGGACAGTGTATCTCAAGGTCTTGTCCATGAAGGGCGTAGTTCAATTTGGAGCAAAGGGCAAGCTTACCTCGAGATTTGTTGAGCATTTCGAGATCACTAGGTGCGTTAGCGTCGTGGCCTATAGGGTTGCCTTACCATCAGAGTTGTCGGGCATCTATAATGTTTTCCATGTTTTGGTGCTGTAAAAATGTGGGTCAAACTCTATTCCTGTGATTGATTGGCAGCCTCTTGAGGTCCGTGAGGATGCTTCCTACATTGAGTAGCCAGTTCGCATCGTTGATTAGAAGGAGCAGGTCCTCCGGACCCAGGTCATTCCTTTAGTGAAGATCAAGTGGGGTCACCATTCTATTGAAGAGGTGTCTTGGGAGCGCGAGGCTGAGATTAAAGAGTGTTATCCCCATCTTTTTATGGGTTGATTGGGCATGTATCGTGCTTTGTATTGTATCGATTGATATATCTATTTATGTGATGCCATGTTTTCTCTTCCTTCTTATTTTTTCTCTGTAATAGTATATTTCAATGATGAAATTTTTATTAGGAGGGGAGAACTGTCAGGCCTGTGTCCAAGTATCTCGCAGTTCCATAGGATCCCGCGGTTCTCCTGGTCGAATTCCGGTGACCTGCGACCTTTAGATAGTATTTGCACGCGACCTTAAGTCGCACCCTGTAAACCCGAGTTTACTCAACTCGAGACCTATGTCATTACGACCGTGCTGTCATCGCGTCTTGTGCGCCAATTCGACGCTTAGATTGTGAGATGTGGCCCGTGCTCTATCCCGGCATGGATCGAATGTTGCGGGGCCGTGAGATTCCTGATATATTGCATTCCTTAGGATTCATCATGAGGGTGATGTCATCCTAGGCTACTAGCCTAGGGATGACATCATCCTATCCCATGCTTGCTAGGCTATCATGAGAGCATGCCTTACACATGCAATCATTATCTAGAAGCAATCATTTTTCTCTCTCTTATCTCTCTCGTTCCATCCCTTTCTTCTTCATTCCTCATTTCCTAGCAAGAGAGGCTTGGACGTCCATGACAGCCCCTCCATTTCTAGCCCTCTCATACCTTTAGATCCCCCATATCCAACCATCAAAAAGCCATCTCAATCATAGAAATCCCTTCCTTTGGAGCTCTAAGACCCTAAGGTGGAAGAAGAAGTCAAAGATCCAAGGTGGGTGCATGTTTAGGACTAGATCTTTCTTTCCTTTCTTAGATCTTTGGTTTTTATTGCATGGGAGCATGTAGGACCCACCAATCAATGGTGGATATCCTGCTTGATCCCTTGGATGTGGCCAATGGCCCATCCTTATTGCATGTATGATCCATGATGGGGCCATTCTCCATGGACCTCATCATGATGTTTTGATTTAATCTATGGCCTTGATAGGTCATCTAGACCTTGATTTCATGGTGGGGATGGCATCCCCACCTCAGGTTTTTTTTTTTTAATGTAGGGCCATGCAATGCATGAGGCCCATGTATAGATCTTGATGAATGGTTTTGATGTGATCGGAGGGGCTCATAGTGGCGGAGTCCCCTCCCATGGCCGATTCTCTCTTCTTCTCTCTCTTTCTCTTTCTCTTGATCCCTTTCATGATAGCCCACCTAATGCATGTTGTTGTCCAAACATGGGACGCCCACACATCTAGATTTTTGGGATTACCTTGCTGCCCATTTTCGAGCCAATCTGGATGAGGGAAAACACAAGGATCGTCTTGATTTTCTGGATGGGTGGCCCACCCGCGTGGACCCCTTGCATGATGTATGTATTTTATCCATGCTGACTACCCGTGCGGCCCACCTTGCTGACGTCTAGCAGCTGGCTGGACGGTCCAACACTGCTGGTACCATCCAGCACTCCTTGGACAAAGGAGAAAACAAATACCAACTTTATCCAAAGTTGGTGGGCCACACGTGTGGACCCACCTTGATTTATGGGTTTCATCCTCGCCCTCCAGCTGCCGGACAGTGGGACCCACCTTGAATATACATTTTTTATTCACGTCGTCCGTCCGTTTTCTGGACGTGGGACCCACCCTACATGTGCTGCATGTGTGGGTGTGCGGCCCACCTTGAGATATGTGTTGTATATTCACACCATCCATCCTTGGACGGTGATTTGGGTGGCCACCTTCATGAACATATTAAAATCCACGCTGGACAGTGGGACCCACCATGTCGTATGTGTTTCATATCCACACCGACCACATCTGGATGGTGGGGCCCACTCGATATGTACCTGCTTCATCCAAACCGTCCATGGGCTGGACGTCCAGCAGGCCACCATGATGTGTGTGTTGCATGCACACTGTCCATCTGGTGGGGCCCATCTTGCAGGCCCACCGTGTTGTATGTGTTTTATAATCACGCTGTCCATTTAATTTCTGGACCATATGGGCTGCCCCATCAGGCCCATTATGATGTATATGAGGCCCAATGTGATGTATATGAGGCCCCTGTATGAGGCCCATATGGTGTATATTGAGGCCCATATGATGAGGCCCAATGTGATTTATATGAGACCCATGTGTTAAGCCCAATGTGATATATGTGAGGTCCAATGTGATGTACATGAGGCCGTTATGATGAGGTCCAATGTTATGTACATGAGGCCCTTATGATGAGGCCCAATATGATGTGTGTGAGGCCCTTGTGTGAGGCTTATTGTGATGTATATGAGGCCCTTGTGTGAGGCCCATTGTGGTGCATATGAGGCCTATGTGATGAGGCCCAATTGTGATGAGTGATTCCACCATGAAGTATGTGATAATGTTTATGATGCCCAACCATCTTCTAGCTAGAATAAGGCCTATGAGCCCCCCATTATAGGACAGGTTCTAAATGGGCCATGTCTTGGGAGCAATGATGGTTAAATGTCCACATTGTAAGAGCAGTGGTGGTTAAGTGCCCACATTGTAATCTCCTTAAGGTCCATTGTTAGGCCCATTCTCATCTCCCCATAGTGGACTAACCCAAATTGATGGGCCCCAACTATTATTAGTATAATCCATCTCACCTTATTGGGATATCCCAATTCATTGGGCCGCCATCAATATTAACATGACCCACCTCATTGGGCTTACCCCAAACCTTTAGGCCCCCATTATTGTTGGTGTTTCCATCATGCCTTGTAGATTTGTCCAAGGTCATAGAGCACACCTTGTGCATATCGGGGCCCATTGGGAAGCCCAGTTTTTTATGTGTCGGAACAGGCGAGGAAGCCCGCTCATTGTTCCTAGGCCCATCCTTGTCATGAGGAGAGTATATCATTACTATAAATGGCAGGATCAGTGACGTCAGATTTGATATATTCATAGTTGAGGACTGACCTTCGTATTATGGATCTGCTGTCCTTCTATGGACCCCGCCATATATATAGGCCAATTATCACTGAGTATGTGTTAGCATAGCATTATGATTCATGCCCATGCGAATCATATGTATATTTGATATGAGGAGTGATTGATCATAACATATGCCATTGGGCGGATTATTATGGGACTCCTTGATCGGAGGAGTTGCCCACATGAGTGTGCGATACGCGCAAGATTGCTGCATGACTGATTAGTGACTCATGTATCTCGCATTTGTGTGACATGATTGTTATACACCCTGGCGACATCAGGGCCATAGCCTCCACAAGCATATCGTGGATGATATGATTGGACACCGAAAATATTTTGGTTCTACATGGGGCACGATAGATGTTCCTAGGTGAAATTCTTTAAACCCTTATCGTACCAGGAGGTTACTCCAATGTCTAGGTCGAGTGGATGCATGAGCGCCGAGTGCCAAATACCAGGAGGCTATGCTTCCCACTGTGTCGTGGTCGGTTAGAAGGTGTGTGGCCTTACCTGCCTAAGAGGAGGGGGCAAAGCTAGGCTGAGTTTGACTAGCTCAAGGAATGGGTCTGCTAACAACGTGCTGAGTATATATTGGCAGACTACCGGTGAGGCAGATAGTGAGGTCTCTTCCACTCACTTTGTTGCATGCGATGGAGCGGCAATCTGGTTTAAAGTGTACTAGACCCTAGTGATATTCCAGAGATGAGCTGTATTGTTATGTGGTTTCAGATGAGGACCGGCATGCTTGCGCTGCATCTTGTAATGACATTCTGCCAGGTAGGCCTTACATTGCATAGCCTTGGTGTGGTTAATCACATTCATGCACTTACCAGCATTTCCACATAACATTCATAGATTTACTAGTATGTTTCCACATTACTTTGATATTGCATTCTGAGCACGCTTATATTGTGCACACACTTACACCACCCTCTAAGCTTTCTATAAGCTTATGCATGATAGATGTGTACAGGTGATGTTAGGATGTAGTCGAGCTGAGGCAGGAATGTGCGGCTGAGCATCTGGAGTTTCTTTTTGATATCTCTATATTGTATTTCCCTTTATGCCTTGTACTTAAAGTTTTTTAATTATAATGGATATGTGGAGATGTTTTTGGTTATAGTTGTGGGTTATGCTTATGGTTATGCTACTCTTACGTGAACATTTCATGTTGAAAATCTTTCTTGTAAGATCCCTGAATCGGAATCCAGTATATGGGTGTTGGGAGCCAAGAATGGGGTACTACGGAAGTTGTCGGCGCCAGATTCGGCGATTTGAAATTTTGGGAGCCCAGTTTCCAAGTTTAGGGCGTGACAGTTTCCTCACTCGATGGACACCGAAATCAATGGTTAAGGGGCTTATTTGTCAATTGGGTCACTTTTGCAATGATCTAAGGGCCTAAATTTGACATGTATGGTTATTTATGATACATAGGCGTGGTATAAAATTTCAAATGAAACGGATTGTGGGAACCATATGATCTAAAATTCAGGGGTCTTGGTTAATGACATTTTCGTAATTGTTGTTGATATGAGAGTTTTGGGAAATATAATGGTTTTACATGGTCATTAGCAAGTGTCTAAGTAATTCTTACAAAAGAACTTATGTTTAAATCATTATGAATAAAGAATTGTTCACCTAATTAACTAAGGGAACGTACATATATCAACCAATATAATGGATGGTCAGATGTCATGTTAAAAATATGAAGATTTGATGATTGGTACTCTAACAGTGCATATAGGTATATGTACGATCAGTTTTATAAATGGACGAACACCGAGTAAGTTTCTGGAGTGATTAGGGGGTAAAACATGTATACTGTCAGATTCGAGTGACTTGTTCACATGTGTAAGTTCCCTATATTGTAATTCTAATGGTGGGTTAAGCGTATTCATATGGGATGAACAAGATGAACGGATCTGAATCTTAATCTGATAAGTGTACGAATGGATGTAGAGTTCAAGTAGCTAGTTTACTATGATCCGGTGGTCCAAAATCGAAGTGAATGGTTAGATGTCTCTATCTAGCAGTGTATATTTGATTGAGTGATTGGTTATGATGGACAAGTGAGAATACTTGAGTATATGATGATCATATCTTAAAATCAACAGTCAGATGGCTTGATCTATGAATGGAGGTTATTCCCAACGGTCAGATTCATGTTGGAGAATAGATGTAAGGTTAGGATAGCTAGATTGGTTTCATGCACATGTACATAATAAGTTAAATTTTATGGTAACACTCAAGAACTTTTAATGCTCGGGTATTGAAAAGCTCGGGGTGTTACAATTTACAAAGACGGGATGAAGGTATTTCATGACAGGAACATCCTTCGAAAATCATTCATTACCGGTCAAAAAGTCCTTCAATACAATTCTCGGTTACATCTTTTTTTTTTTCGGGTAAATTTCGATCTCGTTAGACTAGTTCCTTCATTGTTACTAATGTCTATCCTCATGGGGTCATCGAGATAAAGAATTTAATGAATGACAATTTTTTTAAAGTGAATCAACATCGTCTCAAGCCATTTATTGAGAAGTTTGATTCAGAGGACATGTCCATGCCTCTGACTGATCCTGTGTACCAGGATTGACCTCTTAGTCAAATGGAGGCGTAGTTAGGTTTATTGCTTTCATAAGATTTCGGATTAGGATAGTTTAATTTTGGTTTGTTTAATCTTCATACTAACTCATTTGTATGTTAAGAACTTTGGAAAAGCTTCAATTCTCCTTCTTCAGGTATAATCTTCCCATCACTTCCCATCGCTTTCCATTTCTTTTCATTATCTCATGTGCATTGCTTGCTCATATCTTTTACATTGAGGATAATGTAGGTTCTAGGTTGGGGGTGTGGATTAGGTAAACTAATCAGTATTTTCTTAGTTTTGAGCAAAATTTGTGAAAATTTCAAATTTTCAAGTTAAAAGAATGTTTGGGAAATGATAATTTGTGGAATTAAAAATGCTTTGAGTATGATGATAAGATAAGAGATTGAATTTAAAATTGTTAGAGTTTGATCATGTCACGACCCAAACTCGAAAACCGGGCTTACAAAATTTTCGATCGCCGAATCCCGCGTTGATAGCCTCCGTAGTATCCCATTCTCGGCTCCGGACACCCATATGCCAGATTCCGATCCTAGGGTCCTACAAGGATGATTTTCAGTGTGAATGTGAATTTTTTTGAGTGGTTAATCTATTTAGGTGGTTACACATTTTGTACATGGTATCAACACATATCGAAGAGACGAACCTGTTCGATATGTCACACATAATATAGTGCACCAACTTAACAGTAATGAATAAAACAATAGTAAACTCCAATAGCTCTTATATGTATCCTAAAAAAGTGTAAGTCATACGTATGAGCAAACCATAGCTCGTGAGTCTACTGCATTCTGGAAGTAAAACACGTTTTATCAGGGCACTCCCATAAAGACATCCAAAACAATCATAGGCATGTTATCAACCAGTCATGTTATCATAGGTCAGTAGGTTATTAATCAATTATATCGTACAACTACATAGGTTATCATGAACATGACATCAATAATAGGCATGTCACTCAACAAGTAATCATAAATCATTAAAATAGCCAATCATTATGGACAAGATAACCAAATTCTATTTTTCTACTATAAGACATACGATGGAAGGGCAATGATAGAGCTGGCGTGTGGGGTTGGGATGATAGTACGTGGTATCGCAATCTGTGGTGTCCATCATAAGGGACTTCTATCAAAACCAGGCCCATACCTAAATTTGGATAGCTAGACTCAATGTGGTAAACTCCTAATCTCAGGTTGGTCATGCACCCAACCGAAATCATGGCCATTGCGAAGGTACACATAATGATTTAGTTGCGTACCACCAGCTCGAGTGGATAGTGAATAAATGAATGAATAAGTCAAATGCTGAGTATACAACTCTTACTCAGTAAGTCCACATATAACCACCACAACGCTTCTGATGTGGGACAAGGTTCCGCCCCACTATATGCACATTAGCTTACCAACCACTGGTAGCTTGCCCAGGCACTTAGGCCCTGCTCATATCAACGTCCGCCCACGTGTACCCGACCACATGTGCAACAGTGATGGGGCGTCATAATATCAGTACTGTACATCTCTGAGATATCACTAGGGTCTAGTACAATGCTGTCAGTCATACTAAGGCTATGTGGTGCAAGGCTTACGTGTCCAATGTCATATGCAAGATGCAATGCATGCATGTCAGTCCTCATCAAGATTTACATATCAATACAGTTCATCTCTGGAATATCACCGGGGTCTAGTACACTCAACACCAGCTTGCTGCCCCATTTAAGAACACAACCGGGTAAGTGGAAGAGACCTCACTATCTGCCTGCCAATATCAGGCCCGGCTCGTCGATAGCGGATCTATTCCTCAAGCTGAGTTAAACTTAACTTAGTTATTGCCCCCTCACTCAGGCAGGTAAGGCCACACCCCCTTCCAACCAACCACGACACAGTGGGAAATGCGGCCTACTAGTATCTGACCCTCATGCGCTGATGTATCCACTCAATCTCGATGTTGGAGCATCCTCTGGTACCATAAGGGTTTGGGGACTTTCACCCTGAGACATCCATGGCACCCCTGTGCTAGAACAAGTATTTTTAGTATCCAATCCTACCATTCACGCTATGCCTACAGAGGCTACGGCCTTGATGTTGCTAGAGCGTACAATAATTATGTCACACAAATACGAGATGCACGAGTCACACTATCCAGTCATGCAGTAATCCTGTACGTACCGCGTGCTCATGTGGGGCAACTCCGTCTCTCAGGGAGTCCCAAAACCAACCAACCTAATGACATATGTTATGATCAATCACTCCTCATAACAAGCATGCAAATGATGGTATGGGCATGTATCATGAAGCTATACTAAGCATATTCTCAGTGTGTCCTACTAGACTAGGTACACTATCATGACTATCAGATATAAACAAGAATCGACCTAAACACAAGAATAACCAATGTGACATGAGGGTCCATATATTTAAGCATCTTCAATAGCACACTGAGGCCCTATACATCTTGTGAATACTTAACAAATGGCCACCAAGGGCTCCTATAACACGCACATACATAAGGTGCATAGGTTATGGTCGTACACAAGTTCTAACATGTATCATCATTATCATAGACATCATTTAACATCAAATTTATCCTCATAATATGTATCATGCAATCATGTGCATAGAGTGCATAGCATATAGGGATTCACATGCATCGTCAATATCATCAATATCATCCATCATTATCATACATGCCCTATGCATTAGTTGTCTGGCATACATGAGGTTATCCTTATGTTCGCCAACATCATATATTTATCATCATCCATACATCAAGCAAAACATAGCTATCTTGTCCACAATATCATCAGAACAATCAATACGTGCATTATTATTGCTTGGATATCAAGCATGGTAGTCAACTAGCATGTTTTGTCATCATGCACGCACACACACACACACAATATATATAAAATATCATCATCATTACCATGAGGATCATTTTCACTTCATGATTAACATAAACAATGTCATAAGTACTATAAATAATTACTTATCCATCATCAATGCATATGCTGTAATTCACCATCCATTAAATCATATCTATCATTTCAACCAATAACTCACAATCATCATTATCATGTTACCATACATGTATTCTCATCTCACCCATCATCAGGTGCATCCTACCTAGTGTGACTTCCACACTGGACTTGAACTACATGTAAGGCATGGGGTCGTGTAGGTCAAGTGTGAGTCCCACTTGGTGAACCAATAGGCCAACCCAAGGGCATAAATGTCCAACCACAACGCTTTCAATGGTGTGGATCTAGTTCCACAACTAAGTGGGCCCTACACATTCCACCAACAAGAAATAATGTACATTCTTAAACATAAAAGATAACATGCTAATATCTTTCATGTCATATATCATATCGAGCCCACTAGCCACATACATAACAAACCAAGAAAAAGCCTAATTATCCAGTTTATGCATTGTAAAATAGGTTTCTCTAAGCGTGGTCCACTTGACTAGAGGTAGTATGAAAGGCGCACTGCCCAGTAGGCAACCTGTCCAACAGGCTCAAGAAATGTTACCATTGTGGGTTTCTCATTCCCAAATGATTTCTCTTAGTATTGGGCTCTCTTGAGCCTTAGGGTTGCATCATTTAGATAGGCCCAATGCCACCTATGTCTTAAGAGAACATTTGGACAGCAAGATCTATCCACTAAATATTTTACGAGTTATACAACACCCATTTATAAAACATGCCAAGTGGACCTCATTACATGAAAGGTAAGGCCCATACAAGATAACACATACTAGATGGCCCACTTAAGGTTTTTAAGCCCAACAATATTTGAGAGTTATTTTTTAGGGCTTAGATGCTACATTAAATGCTTGGGGAAGTTGGTGGACTATATTGACGTGGCCCCACATAAATTTTACACCAAACAGATTTTTGCGCAAATGTTGGTTTCTGGCCATCTTCAATTCAGATTTATGATCATGTGGGACCCACATCTAGTAAAAGGAAGGGTCCATCTGGTAGGTCTATATATGGGCTTTAAAAGGTATAAGGAAAGCCTCATTGGTTGGGTGTTTACAATTTACGGTGATGTCCCAAACATGTGTATTTCGAGGAAATGTGTAGGAAACACAATGCCGAATTAGTTTTGGCTCGATTTTGAGTATGTCCCATAATCATAAGGGACCACCTTTCAGAGTGCCGTCTGGTGCCTTTGGTAGTACTATATATGTACTTTAAAAGGTATAAGATGGGACCAATTGGTTGTGTACACATAATATTTGGTACAGGGCCAAACATAGGTACTTTGATTTTCTGCACAACCATGCCTGACCACATTTTGGGATCCACTCCCTGATCATGTGGGGTATGATTTAGCTCGAATAAAATATTATTTATCTATTCATTGGTATAGGTTAAAGGTTCTAAGTGGTGTCTTACTCATATCTCCAGCGTGTGGTCCACTACAGAGGCCTAAAGTTGATACAAAACACATAATTAGACAATTTTCAGCAATGGGGTCTGTCACAACTTAGGGCCTAATTTTCAAACACTTAGGGATCATTCTTAACAAAAAGGTGGAACATCCCAGCTCACTTATATAAGGATTAAACATCCCCCAAAGTGGGACCCTTAACTACAAAGTGTGGAGCCCACCACAAGGTGTTAAAGAGGCCTACATGTAATGCAGTTCTGTACTTAGAAATATTCCAGCAAACAGAAAGTGCAAAAGAAGGAAAATAGATCAAATGGCAAGTGGGGCCCACATACTAGTAAAGCATAGATAAGAGACACACATCAATACACATGGCTGTCTAGATTAAATGAACTAATAAAGTACATAAATCAAAAGTGGTCTCACTACCAAGTGGGTCCCTAATAAGAGGATGAATATTGTGGTCAACATGTATTCATACAACATATAAGTAGCACTTGAAATGTCTTGATCAAATCTCTATGATCAGATTCTCTGTTGGAAAATCCGATCCAATGGATGGTTTAATAATATATCATTTAGGTTGTATATAGATTTTCAATCATACAGAGCCTTGGATCCATCTGGACCATACAAAACAATTTAAGGTTTATCCTTATGGAAGAATTTGTTAGTTTAGAACTTTCTAAATTTTATCATGAAAGAATCTGATCATAGGGACCACACATATGATTATTGAATATCTCAAGTAAGGTAAGAGCAAACATCAAATACATCTGATCGTTGGAATTATGGATATGACCCACACAAGAATGATCAAAACAAGTTCCCAAATACATCTTTCGTATAAGGCCAAGATCTCAGTCGTCCGAACTCCGATTCAGGCTTATTATATACCGTTGGAAAGCTAGTTTGATTTTCTATGAATCCAATGGAGTATATATTTTTAATACATTCATTAAAGGAATTACAAATGGGTCTGTTTTAGGCAAATCAGAATCCTGCATGTGCTACTAGACAACAGTTAAGTAAATTTGATGTGATGGATGATTGGACCATTGGATGGCTACGAAATATGGTCCAGAGTTAGTTCATATTATGAGCCATATTATTCCCATGTTTCAACTCTGATCTTAGCATGGTTGATTTTATATGACTTTTAGAACTTGCTGTCCAGATACTAAAAAAAAATAGGACTACATGTGAAGGGTGTGGATACGATGTTCATCATGGTGGATCATACTAATATGGGCCACTTTGCTGGCCACCATAGCCATAAATACATGCACACAAGTACTCCACACCAATGGGGCCCACACATATTAAGAAAATAAAAAGAGGAAGAAAGAGGAGGATGAGGAAGATGGAAGGAGGGGAGTAGACTCACCTGAATGGATGGATGGTTGGATGATGATGTGTGGTCCACTCCCTCTTTGATTAATAATGGGCCACACCTTGGCCCCACTCTCTCTTACTCACTCTAAAAATCTCAGAATTTTTCTAAGAGTCCTAGGGGGGGTGAATTGGACTATGCCAATTTTTTTTAAAAGCGGAATTAAACAAATATAAATAAAGATAGCACTAAATAATTCCACAAAGCATAAATGAATAACAACCTCAAATGTACAAGTATTGAGAGGTTGATACAGATGTTGTTCTAAGGACAACCTTATGCCAAAAACCAATGGCTTATGGTAGGACAACCTGATTCCTAGAATGGTCTGTGTATCAAAATCTCAAACCGATACAGAGGAATAAAGAATAAAAATGGCAAAGAAAATAACTAAGCTATTACAGCATTCCCACACTTGCATAAAAGGATTACAACATTCTCCACAAATGCATAAAAAAGAAATAACAACATCCACACAATGCCATAATCAATCATTCACCACAAGACCAGAAATTATAGTGGTTCGCTTGTGTGTACACCAATTGTTTAGAAAAACCGCCACACAATTACTTCACTCCCGATATCCATACACAGTGGATATCTGCGTTCACTATGAAATAGGTTTTTCAAGGTTCACCTTAAACCTTCACAATTGTGTCTTTCAAGTGGGCTTACACAATTCAAAAACCCCACACTCTGAGTTTTCTGGATCACCTCAGACAAACCAAAAGAAAGAGATTTTTCCTAGCACAATCTCAAAGAAACCAAAAGAATAGATTTACTAAAATGTAAAATACTTATCTAGATATTCTCCTTTGATGCAGCCCGGTAGAACCAATTTGGAGTAGAAGTTTAACGTAGATGTTCAATGTCCACACTCACTTATGAAAAGGTTCTAAGTTCTAAATGATTTTTAAATTAAATCGCCTTGGGCTATCTTGATTTGATTTTGATTCCAAGAAATGGGAAAACTTCAATCACTTCTTCAAATAAGATTGGAATGTAGAATACAAAATCAAATGCAAAAAGATAATTAAGGAGAATATTAAATGAGCACTAAATAGCTTAAGAATATCGCTAACTTATCTCTCAGAGTGGTGTCTTGATTTTGCTTAAATTGAATGAAAATTTTTAAAAATCGTTCTCTATTTATAAGTACAAAAACTGCTCACTCGACTGGCCCAGAGGTCAGCTCGATTGGTCAAAGGACCAACAAAATTTTGAAAATTTAGGTGCGATATGATAAAGTCGTTCCACGACCGGTCGAGTGGGATGTTCGACCGGTCGAGTGGCCTTCACGATTGGTCGAGTCTTACTCACGACTGGGCTGGACTTTGAGTCGAGACTGCTCGATTAGTCGAGCAGTCTCCAGGACTGGTCGAGGCTATAACAAAAAATCTCAAAAATTAGTAACAAACCTGAGACTAGTCAAGGAAATTCTTGGACTGGTCGAGCCAGTACTAGGACCAGTCGAACATAGGCTAAGACTAGTTGAGAAACTACTTATTCACTTATAAAGTAACCCAATTAAAGTATGCAATCAATATGACCTAACCTATGGTCAATCTAGAGTCATTCATACCTTATAAGCGATGTTTGAATATTGAAATTTTTTTTACCTTAGTTGATAGTTGATCTTGAAGTACACGAAGCTTGATATCTTGACGTACTTTGAAGCTTGAACTTGATGTACTTTGAAGCTTGAACTTGAAGTACTTGACTTGTATTTCATCTTGAGCTTTGAGGTTCAAAGAAAAGTACTTTGTCTTGACATAGATGAAGCTTTGAAAGCTTGAACTATCAGTTGATGTAGTACTTGAACTCTTATACCTGTGATGCTTGAATGTCGAAATGGAACATCTTAAACTTATACTTGAATTGCATGATCTTGAATAAGAAGGTGAACTAAACAAGATACAGATTCCAAGAGGTTTTGGCACTATAAAATTTGACAATTAGAGGTGCTAGAAAACATAACACTTACAATCTCCCCCTTTGTCAAATTTGTGACAAAACACACTTCATTAAAATAAGATAAGCATAATCTGCACAATAAAGAATCATGCACCAGTTATAAATAGGTTAAAGAAATATGCATCATATGCATCATCAATCAATACTCATCAATACTTACTCCCCCTTAAAAAAAGGCTACATATCCACATTCCACACATCACAAACATGATAAAATTCTCTCCCTTTTTGTCATAATATGACATAGGAAGGAACCAATAAATGCTAATAGAAGTAGATAAATAAGGAAGTAAAAGAAGAGTAATGAGGAAGAAGAAAATATATGAACATGATAATTAAGATAACTAAATCCATAAGCAAGCATGTCCAAGCCCATAAAACAAGAGAAATTCAAGAAGTTTAAAAGTTATTACATAATAAATATTTGAATACTAATATGAACCCGAGGAAGGAGTAGGTATGGAAGGATTAATTTGATGAAGTCCCTTGGTAATGCGCTTCAGATACTTGCGCATATATTTAAATTGCATTTCATGGGACACATTCATACTTTCAACCTTCTCCTCAAGTGAGCGCAAACGTGCATCAAATTTAAATGGCTGATAATCAGGATCAGCAATAAAATCGGATTTAATTTCATCAAAGAGGTCATCCATATTGATATCAACTAGAGGCAAACCACTTTCCTCTTCATTTGCGGCAGCAGCTCCACCAGCACCCACATCAACTTGGCCTGGGGCCAACTTCAAATTCATCTTGTTAATGTTAGAGTTGTTGCATGGTAGTTGGGTAACGGGAGCCTCTCCAACAGGCATAGCCACTAGACAATAGGTGGCTAAAATAGTCATAAGATAAGCAAAGGGTATGTCACTGTGACCAGGATGGAGACAGAATTGAATGATGCTATGACAAATTAGAGAAGAAAGACGTAAAAAAATTCCAAAAATGATAGAATGAAGAATACAAACTATGATGTAGTAAGTTCGGTTTTGTTACTAGATCGAGGATAGACATTCGAAATGAAAATCCTATGAAGGATTCTGTATCTACGTAACAGAAACTTGGTGGCAAGCGCATTTTCAATATTCCATTCTACATCTATATTGTATAAATCTCTAGTAAGCATTCGCTTCTCAGTTTCAGATGATTTTCCACTACAGTACTAATGGGAATACCTTCGTCATTAACTGGAAGGTCCATTAAACCAGAAATAAGATGACGGTCCACATCAATTAGACCTTCTCTGGTCGTAATAGTAAATGTCAGCTTTTCAGTAGAAAAATCAGTAATGCAAGCATACATAGCCTGCGCAATGGAGCGGTATGCCGGCCCACCCTAATGTAGTATGTTATCCCATCCTACAGACTAAAGGAGAGAAACAATATCAAATGGTGCCACATGAACAAGATTAACAGTTCGTTCTACTATCACATTACGCAATCGAATATCCTGCACATAATCAGGATCATCCTCGGGCAACCGAAGGAAGCGCACCGTGATAGGAGTCGAACGAGAGGAAGAGGGACAATGAGATCCTTTCTTCTTAGTTCTACCCTCCATTTGCAATAAAGAGATCAAAAAATAAAGAGATTATAAAAGAGGTAAAATGAGTTTCTAGTAGATCAGATTTTTGAATAGAAAACCCCAAAAACCAACATAAAATATGAAATAAACCATACAAATGATGAAAAGGAAGTGCAAATGACTTGAATCTACAAGAAAATCGAAAACAATGCACTAACCATGGAGGAATCGAAGATGGGTTCGACCGGTCGAGGTAAGGCTCGTTGGAGAAGAAGACCTGAATGAAGAAAAAATAATTTTTTTCCTAAATAAAAGGCCAAACCCATGGTTCACGACTGGTCGAGTACATGCTCAACCGGTCGTGCCATGACTGGTCGAGTATGTACTTAACTGGTCATGCACATCATAAATTATGCAAATTTTCATAAAATTTAAATTCTAAAAACTTTAACATAATAATTATATACATTATGATACAAAAAGACATAAATCATCAATTCATATTACACATACCAAGATCAAATTTTAATTTTACAAACTTGTTTTTGTCGAGCGGTTTTGTGAATATGTCTGCAAGTTGAGTCTCGGTCGGAATGTAATCAAAGGAAATTGTCTTGTCTTCCACTAATTCATGAATGTAGTGATATCCAATGTCAATATGCTTGGTTCACAAATAATAAATTGGATTTTTAGAGATATTAATTGCACTTGAATTATCACAATATAAAACCATAGAATCTTGCGCAATTTCGTAATCACTTAATGTAACGACCTCAGTTTTGGGCGCTTAGTGGCATACGTTTGTACATGTAGGAAAATAATGGATATTATCATCATCCCTAATAATAATAGAAGCACTGAATTTCGAGGACGAAATTCTCTTTAAGGGGGGGTAGATTGTAACACCCCGTACTTTCCAGTACTCGGGTGTTACCGTATAACCAAGATTTAAGATAAATGCAAACCTAACTTAGTAAACATTCACGTGCATCCTAGTTTAAATCTGACCATCGAAGGTGATCCCCATCTACATATCAAACCACCTAGTAGTCAAATGAAATATACTAAGTATATTATCTTATCTATTGGTTATGTTATAAATTTTACACAAATGTGGATCAAAAGAATTATGGATGTATTTGATAATTTATTTATCATATAAATAATGTATGAAAAGGTGTTAATATAGTTGAATTATAAGTATTAAGGTAGTATTAAATATCTTTTATATGTATACAAAAATCATTAGATATTTTAATGAAATTTTATATTTAACAATATTATTAAATACAAATATAGTTTTAATTAAATATAATATTGTATATTAAGAATTATGTATATTAATGAACGTGTGAACAGCAGCATGTAATTAGTGGTGTGTTAATATTAAAATTATATTTATATATATGTATGAGATTTTAAATATTGTAATTATAGGTAAGATACAAAAATAATAAAAAATTATATTAATATTAGCATCAGTTAGTAATATATGACAAAAGCCTTACAAATGGCCCATGAAGACCTTTTAACCGTTGACGTCCAACTTCGGGATGATCTGACCGTCAGATCAATGAAAACACCAATTTAGAGGAAAAATCTTCATGTATGGCCCACCTGGGCATTGTACCCACCTGAGTTTAGGTTAAAAACCCATACTTGGGCCCATCAAGTGAAATGGACGGAGTGGATTTATCACAAACATCACTGTGGACCCCACTCATATGATGTGTGTGCATAGGGCATGTGCACACGCGGTGCACAGGACCATGGAGCTCGGTCAGGCGGGTCTGACCCGCGTCTTTCCAAAACGGAGAGATTTCTCTCTCACCTCGTTGTTTACAGCGGACGGACGGAAGTCCGTTTGTGATGATCGGTGGCCCACCAGCGAGGACCCATCTTCATGATCAGGACCGTTCATCATGGCCAGAAGATGACCCTAAACAAACCCTAGGTGGCCTCGCCTGTTAAAGTATACTTTCATGCACACAAGCACCGACCCAAATGAAGCCTATAAAGACAACGTTTCCGAAAATGGAAACCTGTCTTCCTTCCAGCTCAGCGATCCGCGTGCCCTCTCCCCTTCCAATCCCAGCCATCCTTCATAGTGAAATCTCAACCGTCCAAACCCGGTTTCCACCTCAGCAAAACAAAACGACACCCGGTTTTACAAAAACCAGCCATAACAGCACATGGTTTCTATCAGACCTCATCCGAGCCCTTGGCTTACCATCCAACGGTCCAGAAGCATTAGGGAAAACCATAAGAATGGGAGGGAACCGAGCAAACACCTCCTCATCCATTCCTTGTAGCCACACCCAAAAATCTGCTGTTTTCTTCATTCCTTCAAAACCACCAAACAAACCTTCTTCAAGCTCCGTTTTCTTCATCCTAGAAGCTTCCTAGGACTGGTCATGACCCTCCAGAAGCTCCGCTTTGGAGAAATATCAGTCAGGTCCAGATCTGCCATTAATGGCGATCATCTTCCTCGGCAATCCATGATCACGGATCTGCTGCTGGCGGCGTTTTGGGTGTAGCAGAAAAGTAAAGAAGGAAAATGGAAGAAGAAGGGGAAATGAATGAGAGAAAGAGAACATGAAGAAAGGAAGTAAGAAAGAAGAAAAAAAAATGTAGTGGTGCAGTTGTTGCACCGCACCCGACCAAGTTCAGGGCGAGCTGGCCGAGTTGGAGCCACGGTCAGACCGACTTCAGCTCGGGTCTGGTTCATTCCAGGCCTCCTGAAAGACCAGGAAGAAAGTGGAAGAAAGGACAGAGAGAGAGAGAGGGCGTTGCTGATCGAGTTCGGGCCAAGTTGAGGGGCCATTCTGGACGAGTCGGGTTGCTGTCTAGCTGGTCCATGGCTGCTGCTGTTGAGCTTGAGGAATTGCTGGAAGTTTCAGCAATAGGGATTACAGGAAGAAGAGGAAGAAGAGAAAGAAAAAGAGAAGAAGAAGAAGGAAGAATCAGAGAGAGGAAGAGAAAGAGAGTTGGTAGCTGAGTCAACTCACTGCCGGGTTCCGAGTCAGGCTCAGTTCGGTTGGGTCCATTGCTGGACACCTTCAGCGGAAATGGTAGGAAAGAAATGAGGAAGAAAGTGAGAAAAGAAAAGGAGAAGGAAGGAAAGAGAAGGAATGATGGAAGAGAGTGGTGGTGGCATTGCACCACACGTCGAGTTGACTCAGCTGACTTGCGAAGGTGCTGCGCTACCCTGTCTCAACTCGCTGATGAGTTGAGTTGAGCCTTAACTGAGTTAGAAAGAAAGGAAAGGAAGAAAAGATAGGAAGAAAGAAAGAGAAGGTGAGGCCGTGAGGGTTGAGCCGAGCCAACTCGGACGTCGAGATGTTGATTCAAGTCAAATTAACTAGAGGTGCGTTTTCTCTAAAAATATTGTATTGGAATTTTAATTAGCATATTGGTAGGTTATTTATGCTATAACTAGCTATTAAAATCAAAAGGTTGTAATTGTCAAATCTTAGTAATTATTATCATCATTAATGTGGCTATAATTATTACGATTATTAAATACAGCTAACCATTAGTAAGTTAATTCTGCTGGTGTTAGTTATTATGAGCGTTAGATATTAACATTCATCATGCTATACTTATTTTGTCATTGTAGGTTATTGACAATAGGTCTAGCATTGTTAGTGTTAATAGACAATTATTATTTACTTTTACTTCATCCTAATATTATTATGAATTAATTGTATGAGTTAGGTTTCAAACTCTAAACCAAAGCCTAAAGTTAGATTGGTGGATGAAACCTGAGTCTAAGTAACCTATACCATAAGTTATGATCCTAATTATATAAATTTATAAGTTGTTCTCTAAGATATCACTATAGGTTCCTTTTACCGTTGTTATTACTATCATGAGTCACTATTAGTATCATCATTCGGATGTTGTTAGATAATTTAATATAATATTAGTCGTTGAAATATTCTCAAAACTCATAACTAGAGTATTTATTAATTTTACTCGTTCATTACTCCCATTAACAATACCATTGATGGCCACTAAAAATAGACTTCAAACTTCATAATATAAACCTAAAACTAAATCGTAAGGTGAAGCCCTAAACTTTAAATTAAAATCCTAAAATCTAAGTATTGGACTAGACTCTAGAATAAAACCCTAATTCCACATTAAAACCCTAAAAGATGACCCTAGGCTATGATCTTCAACCCTAGGTAGTATGTAGAACTTGGATCTAATTGTGCATCCTGATTTATAGTAGGATTTGATTGTAAGGGAACGCGCATTCCTTAACAATGCTGGTATGCGATGCAGAGTATAAGGTGATGATTCTTCCCCTTGAGCTTTCCATCTTCTCATTAGCTTAAGTTATAGTTTTTATTAAAAATTATAATTGATATCTCTCTCTTATAATCACATGTATTAGCTGGTGGAAATTGAATTGCTACATTGCTTGCTTAATGTTCATCCTGTATATTTGTTCATACTTGTGAATTATTTGTGTATTGCTTATGGACTTTAAACTGGTACATCAATGGGAAACCCCCACCTATAAATGTACACCCATACTTGGGATGTAACCCAACTGGTTGTGATTAAAATGGAGCTTCGACTTAGTGGTTATTGAGTAGTGGTCTAAATGGATCATTGATGTGGGCCTACCATCTAGGGTTATTGTGTCCAAATGGTTTTCAAGGATGGTCTTTTATCGCATGGTTTTGACACTCGCCCTATGAGGCCTATTTTGATAATTGCCCTATGTGACTTGTTTGATATCGCCCTATGTGGCTTTGTTCTGATATTTTCCATATATAGGTTCGATGTTTTATACTGTGTAACCATACGATGGTAAGCCCTATATATCGTAATATGATTGGCCACTAGTCGACGGGTTTCCATTAAACATCCTAAGATGGTAGCCTCATGAGTCGGGGATGGTGGTAATGGGACACTATGCCCGAGCTGTCGGCCTACACTGGGCCATGTGCTCCCCGTAGTGACCTTTGAGCTTATCTAAATTGGTTGGTTGTAAATGGACTAATAATGACTTGGCTAATCATGCATGCATGGCATACTACGACGGCTTGGATCATTATGCCCATGCGATTACGCTGCGAGTTGCGCTAATGACCAGCCGATCGATTTATGATGATGACTTGGATCACTCATGCCCATACGATTACGCTGCGTGTTGCGCTGATGACCACTCACATCTTTGGGTGACGACCTCATTGCCTGTCTGGATGTTTTTCCTGGGGCACCGACTGTCCGGATGATTTACCCGGGTCGATGATTGCATTCATGCATCCATGCACCTAATAAGACTGCATTTACTCTGTTTTGGTTGTCTGGATGTTTTATACTATCTCTTACCTAATGCGGCGGTGTGTAATCTTGAGGGGAATTCACACTGAGTTGGCCACTCATCCATCAAATATACAACCGTACAGGTAATACAGGTGACTTTAATGATATGTATGTTCAGACTTGATGAGGAGCAGGGTACGATCACCAGGGATACATGGCTGTATTTACCTGGAGGAGCTGCGTGATCTTGCTGTTGACATTTATATGCTTTCCGTCATTCTTCATGTATTAAATTCTTGTAAATCTTGTACTTGTTAAATTTAGAGACATTAGTTTGTATAAGTCATTATGGGCAGCTTCTTGTAAATTTGAATGATAATGAAATTTTCCTTTATGTTGATTTGTCCACACTACGCTCATTTGCTTACTCTGATGAAGGAAAAAAAAATGTACACTCGAATTTGACCATCCTTTAAGGTTAACACTCAGGTTTTTGGAAAACGGGTCATATACTCGGGTCCTGAAAACCGGGGCGTTACACTTAACATTCTTTTCATCCACACAAGCTGAGTACATGCATTACCTGTAGTAATGTATTCAGCCTAAGCTGTTGAGACTGATACGAAACTTTGTTTCTTACTTAGCCAAGAAACTAAATAGTTCCCTACATAGAAACAACCACCACTGGTTGATTTTTGATCATCAATGTTACCAGCCCAATCAACATCCGTGTAACCAGCTAATTGCACACTAGTATCATGTGGATACCATAGACCAAGATTTGTTGAACTAGCGACATATCGCAAAATGCACTTAACAGCAATTAGATGTGACTCTTTAGGGTTAGATTGATATCTAACACAAATTCCTACGCTAAATGCAATATCAGGTTGGCTTATAGTTAAATAAAGTAAACTACCTATCATACTGCGATACAACTTAGTACCCATCGGAGTATCAAGATTTTTTCCACTCTCAAATCTGAACTTTTTAACTAAGTTCAGAGCATATTTGGTTTGAGAGATGAAGAAACCATCAGGTAGCTGTCTAACTTGCAACCCTAGGAAATAATTTAATTCTCCAACCATGCTCATTTCAAATTTAGACTTCATAAGAACTACAAACTCAACAGTCATGTTAGCATAGGTAGATCCATAGATAATATCATCAACGTAGATTTGTACTATTAAAATGTGATCATTATGTTTCTTTACAAATAATGTCTTATCGACACTTCCCATTATAAAGTTATGACTTAGTAAAAACTTAGTCATCTTTTCGTACCATGCCCTGGGAGCTTGTTTCAAACCGTAAAGTGCCTTTTTTTAGGCGATAGATATGATTAACATGTTTAGGGTCTTCAAAACCCGAAGGCTATGTAACATACACTTCTTCATGCAAATTGTCATTTAAGAATGCACTCTTTACATCCATTTAGCATATTTTAAACTTTCTAAAGCACATAATGGATATAAATAGTCTGATTGATTCAAGACAAGCTACTGGGGCAAAGGTCTCATCATAATGCCTTCAATTTGAGTGTACCCTTGTACAACTAGCCTACCCTTGTTTCTAATAATATTACCAAGTTTATCATATTTATTTTTAAAAAATCACTTTGTTCCGATAATGTGTTTATCTTTTGGTCTTGGAACTAAGTACCAAACATCATTTCTAACAAACTGATTGAGCTCTTCATGCATTACTATAATCCAATTTTCATCAGTAAAAGCTTCCTTTACGTTAACTGTTTCTATCTGAGATGTAAAGTACACGTAGTTACACATATCTTCAAGTTGTTTACGAGTGCGCACACCAGTGAGAGGGTTTTCAAGAATTTGAATAGAAGGATGATCTTTAAATGTCCTCAGTTCAGTATTATTTTGACTTAATGAAGAGTCCGGTTTATCAATTAAAAGAACTTCATCATTTTCTAAACATGAGACAGGTGTATTCAAGTGATTGTCAATAACCACATTAATAGATTCCTGAATTACACCAGTCCTCTAGTTGAGAACCTAATACGCTCGACTATTTAAAGCATACCCTAAAAATATCCCTTCATCACTTTTGGTGGTAAATTTATCCAGATTTTCTCGGTCACATAAAATATAGCACTTGTTGCTAAAAACTCAAAAGTATTTAACAGTAGGCTTCTTATCAAACCACATTTTATAAGCCGTTTTACCATTTGATTTTCATAAGCCATTTTACCATTTGATTTTCTAGTGTAAACGTGGTTAATTATATAATAAGCAGTATTTACGGCTTCGGTCCAAAGATTTTTAGGAAGATTCATACTATTTAGTATTACATTCACTATTTCTTGAAGCGCTCTATTTTTTCTTTCTGCTACACCATTTTGTTGTAGTGTTTTAGACGCAAAAAATTCATGTGATATTTCCCTGATCACTGCAAAATTTTTCAAAATCACTATTTTCAAAGTCTGAACCATGATCACTACGGATCTTAAAGACTTGTGATTCTTTTTCCGTTCGGATATGTTTAAGTACCCTCTTTACCTCATCGAGACTTTCTGATTTATCTCTTACGAAGACTGCCCAAGTATATCTGGTAATGTCATTTACTATCACCAGAATATACTTCTTGCCACCTCGACTCTCCGTTCTAGGTGGTCCAATGAGATCCATGTGAAGAAGTTCGAGTGATTTAGATGTGGCATTGGAGTTCACCTTTTTGTGAGTACTCCTGATTTGTTTACCAATCTAACATTTTCCACATACTTTATCTATTTTCTGTATTTTGGGTAAACCTCTTACCAACTCTCTTTTGCTCAATCTATACAAGTTGCGGTAATGTACATGTCCAAGGTGCTTATGCCATAATTCGGTCTCATCTGTATGGACCATGTATTACGATAGATTAGATGAGCTTGAATCATAAACAATATAGTAATTTTTAGAAGTTCTACGACCAGTTAATATTACAAAACCATTTTTATTTAGAATTTCACATCCTTGGTTAGTAAATTTTACACTATGATTATTATCGCATATTTGAGAGATACTTAATAAATTATGTTTTAACCTTTATACATATAAAACATTCTCAAATAGAGGGAGGTTAAAGAGTTGAACCATACCCTGGCCAATAATTCTGCAGTTGCTACCATCACCGAATGTGACTGAACCATCAGTCATGTCTTTAAGATTGGTGAACAGACCCTTGTCGCCTGTCATATGTCTAGAGCAACCACTGTCTAGGTACTACTTTGAATGCTCAAAGCTTTGAAAGTGGTGTGGGCAACCAAACACATAACCTTAGGGACCCATTTCATTACAATTTTGGGTTTTGGAGTATAGTTGGTCTTCTTATGTTTGTAGTTGTTATAAGACTGACCCACTGAGTTAGATTTTAAGAGTTCCTTAAGTAAGTCAACAATTTTCTCAGCTAAAGAATTACGATTCTAATTTTTATAGTTGATATGGTTGCTTTTAGGTCTTAAGTTTTGAAAAGACTTAGCATTTTTAGAATAATTTTGATTTAGGCGTTTCTCTTTTGAGTTAGAAGACTCTCCTTTCACAAATGTGAGTGGAGTATCTTGTGTTTGGGAGGAATACTTTTGTCATAGCCCAATCCAGATCGATCGCCACATTTTCTGGATCCTGATAAGAGTTTTTCTAACTTAGAATCACCTCGGGCATACTTCCATGTGTCTTTTAAACTCAAAAGTGAAGAGACTTCAAGTTTTAGCTTTTCATTTTCAGATTTCAAGTTTTCAACTTGGGAGGATTTGAAATCTAAGTCACACTTAGTTTTTTCAAAACAATCTAAAATGTGCGATTTTTCTAAGACTAGATTATCAAAATTTTCTTTAAGTTTTAAAAACTTTTCTTTTTGAAGTTTTAGTTTTATAGCAAGTTTGCAACTTTCCTTGTATAGGGCATTACAAGCATCTTAAAGATCTTCTTCATTTTCATGATCACTATTTAGATTTTCTTCACTAGTTGAATCATCATTATCTGAAAAAGTGAACTTAGCTAGAGTCATTAGGGCTTTAACATCATTATTAGACTCGGTTTCAGAATCTTCTGACTCAGAAGAAGCTTCAGAGCAGGAACATTCATCCCATGTAGCCAACATACCTTTCTTTTTCGGTTTGTCCTTTTTAGGACATTTGTTGGCTAGATGCCCATATTCATGATAGTTGTAACATTGGTTGTCTTTTAAAGATATCCAAGTTTTAGATCTAGATCTTTTCTTTTGATTAGGTTTTTGCAAATCAACCCTCTTTTTAATTTTGAAAATCTTATAAAACGTTTTAGCTAGAAGGGCCATATCATCTTCAGAATTTTCTAATTCAGAATTGTTATTTTCTTAAGAAATATTTTTAGAAGACTTAAGGGGGATATTTACCTTTAGGAGCTTGAAACTTTAACTCATAGGTCTGTAAGGAACCAACTAATTCTTCTACCCTCAGATTATTCGTATCACGAAGTTCCTGGATCGCAGTCACCTTTGAATTGAATCGTTCAGGCAATGAGCGTAGTATCTTAGCACAGACTTTACTTTCTAGGATTCTATCACCGAGACCCCACATGGAGTTGACAATGTCATTCAATCTTTTATAGAAGTCCATGAAAGTTTCATTTTCTTCCAGATGTATTTCTTCTAATTTGGTTGTGAGGATTTGGACTTTAGATTTCTTGACAATTGTTGTTCCCTCGTATGTCATTTCTAAAATATCCCAGGCTTGCTTTGCAGTATCACAGGATATAATTCTTTTGAATTCATCCGGTGATAGTGAGCAAGTGATTGCATTTAAAGCCTTTGCATTGGCACTACTCTTACTTTTCTAAAGAGTGGTCCAAGAAAAGTAAGGTGAGACTTTTACAGTTTTAAATCCATCAGTACCAGTCACTTCAGTGGTAGGAGTCCAATTGGTCACTGTGGCTTGCCACATGCTCTCATCCATGAATTTTAAGAAAATCCTCATTCTGGCTTTCCAATAAGCATAATTGGAGCCATCAAATGGTGGAGGCCTAGTGATTGAAAGGTTATCAAAATTTAACATCTTAAAAAGCTCAAATCGATTAGCTCAGGAAATTAATCCAAAAAATAATTCAAGCGAGCTATTAGGCTTTGATACTACTTGAAAAGGCCAAGCTAAGAGTCTTAGAGGGGGGGAGGGGTGAATAGGACCATGCCAAAATTTACAAAAAAATTAAAAGTGGAATTAAACAAATATAAATAAAGATATCACTAAATAATTCCACAAAGCAGAAATGAATAACAACCTCAAATGTACAAGCATTGAGAGGTTGATACAGATGTTGTTCTAAGGACAACCTTACACCAAAAACCAATAACTTATGGTAGGATAACCTGATTCCTAGAACGATCTGTGTATCAAAATCTCAAACTGATACAGAGGAATAAAGAATAAAAATAACATAGAAAATAACTAAGCTATTATAGCATTCCCACACTTGCATAAAAAGATTACAACATTCATCATAAATGCATAAAAAGGAAATAACAACATCCACACAATGCCACAATCAATCATTCACCACAAGACTGAAAATTAAAGTGGTTCGCTTGTGTGTACACCAATTGTTTAGAAAAATAGCCACAAAAATACTCCACTTCCAATATCCTCACACAGTGGATATCGGCGTTCACTATGAAATATGTTTTTCAAGGTTCACCTTAAACCTTCACAATTGTGTCTTTCAAGTGGGCTTACACAATTCAAAAACCCCACACTCTGAGTTTTTTGGATCAATTCAGACAAACCAAAAGAAAGATTTTTCCTGGCACAATCTCAAAGAAACCAAAAGAATAGATTTACTGAAATGTAAATTACTTATCTGGATATTCTCCTTTGATGCAACCCGGTAGAACCAATTTGGAGTAGAAGTTCAACATAGATGTTCAATATCCACACTCACTTATGAAAAGGTTCTAATTTTTAAATGATTTTTAAATTAAATCGCCTTAGGCTATCTTGATTTGATTTTGATTCCAAGAAATGGAAAAACTTCAACCCCTTCTTCAAATAAGATTGGAATGTAGAATGCAAAATCAAATGCAAAAAGCTAATTAAAGAGAATATTAAATGAGCACTAAATAGCTTAAGAATATCACTAACTTATCTCTCAGAGTGGTGTCTTGATTTTGCTTGAATTAAATGAAATTTTTTAAAAATCGTGCTCTATTTATAAGTGCAAAAATTGATCACTCGACTAGCCCAGAGCTCAGGTCGATTGGTCGAAGGACCAACAAACTTTTGAAAATTTGAGCGCGATAAGATAAAGTCATTCCACGACTGGTCGAGTAGGATGTTCGACCGGTCGAGTGGCCTTCACGACCGGTCGAGTCCTGCTCATGACTGGTCATGTGGGACCTAATTTAGTTATTAGGCTTTGAGTCGAGCCTGCTCGATTGGTCGAGCCCTGCTCACTCGACTGGTCGAGCAGTCTCCAGGACTGGTTGAGGCTATAACAAAAAATTCCAAAAATTAGTAACAAACCTTGGACTAGTCGGGGAAATTCTTGGACTGGTCGAGCTAATACTAAGACTAGTCGAACATAGGCTAAGATTAGTCGAGAAACTACTTATACACTTATAAAGTGACCCAATTAAAGTATGCAATCAATATGACCTAACCTATGGTCAATCTAGGGTCATTCATAGCTTATAGGCGATGTTTGAACATTGAAACATCTTTTGCTTCGGTTGATAGTTGATCTTGAAGTACACAAAGCTTGATATCTTGATGTACTTTAAATCTTAAACTTGAAGTACTTTAAAGCTTGAACTTGAGGTACTTTGAAGCTTAAACTTGAAGTACTTGACTTGTATTTCATCTTGAGCTTTGAGGTTCAAAGCAAAGTACTTTTCTTGACGTAGATGAAGCTTTGAAAGCTTGAACTATCAGTTGATGTAGTACTTGAACTCTTATACCTGTGATAATTGAATTTTGAAATGGAACATCTTGAACTTGTACTTGAATTGCATGATCTTGAATAAGAAGGTGAACTAAACAAGATACAGATTCCAAGAGGTTTTGGCACTACAAAATTTGACAATCAGAGGAGCTAGAAAACATAACACTTATAATGTGGCACAAATCAAGACATGCATTGGATGCATGTATAAGATGAGGTAGACATGAGCCATGATTAATATCTAAGGCATGGGGAGAAAGCTAATGATAGATTTTGGGATAAAATCTATTTTTGTCTTATAGTGCTTGTCTTATATGTACTTGCTTTTTATTTTTTCATGTAGTAATTGTCCTATTTGTTGGTAATTTTCATGTTCTAAAAGTTGTCTTTAGGTCCACATGGGATCATCTCCAATGGGCTTATCATAATAAAGGTTGCTTGTGTTGCTGGATATATAATTTAGGTCGTCAATTCGATAGGTCATATCTCACTAACGGAGCATCGGATTGATGCACGATTTTCACCATTGCGATCACAATGACGACGCGGTACACATGATAGAGGTCTCAAGATCATCTAGAGTAAATCACTTGGGTGAGTTTTCTAACTGCACTAGGGTGCAGTGTATGGTCTATCAACGGTGCGAGTTGGGACACATGTGCATACGAGTAATGTTGCAAAAGACCGGGATCCCACAGATCAACTAAGTAAGACTATTGCTTAAGTTCTTTCATTTAATCGATTAAGAGGAAGTTTGAATATCATATTAATCTAAGTCATATGCCACATTCAAATTACTTTCTGTGAATTGTACTAGAATTTCTCATTGTTAGTATGTGTATCATTGATAGATATTGAGAATTAAGTCTGGAGAATTTTATCCACCTTAAAAAGATGAAAATAACCAGTTAAAAAATAGAGAGATCGACAAAAAGGTCATGTATGATG
Source organism: Magnolia sinica (assembly GCF_029962835.1). NCBI lineage: Eukaryota > Viridiplantae > Streptophyta > Magnoliopsida > Magnoliales > Magnoliaceae > Magnolia > Magnolia sinica. The sequence goes on along the minus strand of NC_080577.1, from coordinate 43,039,416 downwards.
AAACGATTGAAAATGAATGAAAAATCTAAAAAGAATGAATAAATAAAAGGAACCATCGATATAAAATCAAAAACTAAAAAAGAAGGAAAACGTGATAAGTTCGGAATTAGTACTTGATTATTCAATAAAACTTGAGGTGATGAGCATGGCTAACATTATGAAATAGTAGTATGTTATGAAAAGTAAATAGAAATCACTTAACACATTGAAAAATTTTGATATATGGACTTCTGCTCTTAAATGATTGATAAAGAAACTTTTTGATTGATTACTCATGTGATTCAGCTCTAGGTTTTTAAAATTGCACTCTCGCTTCTTTAGATTGTATCATTTATACTTGAATACACAAAATATTATTTTCTGAAAGTGATTTGAACATTGAAGATTGAAGATCACTTCACACATGTTTTCTTGGGACTAACAAAATGCTGGTTGGGAGGTGTGTTGAGTGTGAAATATTGCATATTTCCCCCTATTTATACCTTAGTTTTATAAACATGATAGTACTTAATCGATATAATTTGCATGTTTTCATATGCGAGGTGATTTCAAGAGCTGAAGGTGAAATTGATGCCAAAAGGAAGATTTATGCTTAATAGATTACTAAATGAAGATTTGGGGATTTGGAAGTCATTAATAAAGAATTCATACGCCAAAGATCCAAGGAAACTAAGTGAGGAATGAAGAGAATTGAAGAATTGAAGTGAAGAAAAAGAAAATGAATCCCGAAAATTGTCTTAAAAAACATATTCCTGAAAATTGTCTTGAAAAATATATTTTGAAACTCCTAGTCTAAAAAATGAAAGTTCTGGAAGTCTATTTTGGAAAAATACCCGAGTGTAAATTTGAGGCAGTTTCTAGATTTTTTCAACTTAGTGCGAAAGTTGGAGTTCCATAACTATAAATAGGACTCCTTAAGATGCTCCAAAGCATCTTTTAGGGTTTAGAAAGGTCTCAAGGAGCATAGCACAAGGGTGGAGCAGCCGCCAAAGAGTTTTTCTTCTTCCCTAGTTTATTTCAATTATGTTCCTTGAATCAAGTAAGGTAGTTTTAATCAAGATTATTCACCATTACTCTTAATTATTCAGATTTCAATTTAGATCTTTTTCTAGTTTTAGTTATTTTCAGAATACGTACAAGTTTAGTCCATGTAGATTCGTCCTTGGTCTTATCGAGTTATTACTACATCGCGACCCTACACTTGGGGTTGTGAACAAAAATGTGATGAAGAACGTAATATTTTGGAAGAAGATTACAAGTGGGGAGAGAGTTACCGATCCGCCATTGTGCGTTAAAACCACATAACACCGGGGTGATGAAATTTCTTTACGAAGAATACATGTCTTCAAAAAGAGTTGTGATAAGAATTCCATCCTCCGCCATATCAATGCCTATAACAGATGAGATGATGGATGGTGTAATGGTGATAGTATCTTCCAAAAGTTGAATAGAAAATGTTAATGCTTCGGAAGAAACTTCATTAATGGATGCGTACATCCCTTGAGCAATTGACCAGCAAGTCGCTCAGCCCCAATTAAAATTTTTCTCCTATCTTACCTTGGAGAGAATTTTAAGAAGACCAAATCTAGCAATGTGATTGACATTCACAGTATGCTCAGTGATTATACTCAGAGTACGGAAATCCCGTACATTCTATGGGTCATTCTCCACTGTGCGAATGGTGAACACAACTTGAGTAGTAGAGTAGGATGAGGAACCAGAATGAGGGCGATAAATGATACATTTATACTGATGTTCCATGGAAGAAATGGCTAAAGAGTATCTAGAAACTACAAGGAACTAGATGGGTTTGTTTAGATCAGATTTTTGAACTAAAACCACCAAAAAGAAAGCTCTAGATTTAAGAAAAATGATGGAATCTCAAATAAATCATAACTAAGAACTTAAATTTAAAAGAAAATGACAAAAGAACCACTTACAAGGAGGCTTGGATGATGGGTTGGCCGAAGGAAGCACCGGCGAGCCGAGGAAGATGAAGTGGAAATGAGGGTTTTGAGGATTTTCCCTCTTTTTTCCCAAATCGCGCTCGATTCAGCTAGCCCGAGTGTGGTGCTCGGCTGGCCGAACTGATCGGTTAGCTATGGGCTGGTCGAAAAAATGCCAATTTATTTTTAATATGATGTTACTTTTTATATTATCTTTTTAAAGCAACATAAAATAAAAGATAATAAAACTAAATTGCAATGAAGAATGATTAATTAAGAAATATAACATAATCTAATATCAATTTTTCAAATTAAAGAATCTGACACTATCCAGTGGTTTTGTTAGAATATCTGTAAGATGTTTTTCAGTATTGATGTATTCAAGCATGACAGTCGTGCTTTCAACTAATTCTCGGATATAATGATATCGAATATCGATGTGCTTAGTTTGAGAATTTTGAATGTAATTTTTAGATATGTTTATGGCACTGGTATTGTCGCAATATAAATTCATGGTATCTTTATCAATACCATAGTCTGCTAACATATGTTTTATCCACATCAATTGCGTGCATGCATTTCCTATCGCTATATGCTCAGCTTCTGCAGTAGATAATAATACTAAGTTTTGCTTCTTGCTCATCAAGGAGACAAGACAAATTCCAATGTAAAAGCATCCAACACTTGTGGATTTTCTATCGTCTACATTACCTGCCCAATCAGCATTAGTATATCCAACAATTTGTAAAGATGTATCATGAGGATATCATAACCCCAAATTGGCTGTGTTGGCAACATATCTGATTATTCTTTTGATGAATAGGGTTTTATCAACACTTCCCATTTTAAAGTTTTAACTGAGAAGAAATTTAGTTAATTTTTAATACTATGCTCTTGGAGCTTGTTTTTAGCCATACAGAGCCTTTTTAAGACGTTATACATTATTAGGAAGTTTAGGATCTTCAAAACCTTTAGGTTGTTCTATATAAACTTCTTCATTTAAGTCACCATTCAAGAATGCACTTTTAACATCCATTTGGAGTATTTTAAAATTTTTATGACATGCAATGAAAATAAACAATCTGTTGGATTTAAGTCGAGCAAGCAGAGAAAAGGTTTCATCATAGTCAACTCCTTCAATTTGAGTGTACCCTTGAATAACCAATCGAGCTTTATTTCTTATAATATTACCAAATTCATCAAATTTATTTTTAAAGATCCATTTAGTTGTAATCACATATTTGTCGTAAGGTCTAGGAACTATATACAAAACATCATTTATGACAAATTGACTTAATTCATCTTGTATAGCCAAATTCCAATTTTCATCAGCAAGGGCTTCATTTACATTAGTCAGTTCTATCTAAGAATTGAAGCACACATGATTACAGATGTTTTCCAATTATCTTCTGGTTTGAATACCAGTGTGAGGGTTACCAAGTATTTGATTAGTCAGATGATCCTTGACTAATCTATTCTCAATTAAATCTGATTTTGATGATGGTTAAGATTGATTGACAATAATAATTTAATCATCATGATCATAATTTGGAGTGATTGATTAATCATCAATAACAACATTTATGGATTCTTGTATCACTCTAGTCCTTTTATTCAGGACACGATATGCTCTACTATTTAGAGCATAACCCAAAAATATTACCTATCACTTTTTGCTTAAAAATTTCTCAGATGTTCCTGATCCCATAAAATGAAGCATTTGCTTTCGAAAATATGAAAATATTTTACAGACGGTCTTTTATTAAACCAAAGTTCATAAACTGCTTTAATTTTACTTGCTCTTATATAAACTTGACTAATAATATAGAAAGCAGTATTAACAGCTTCAGCCCATAAAGTTTTTGATAATTTTTTACTGTTAATCATAACACTCCCCATTTCTTGTAGAACTTTGTTTTTCCTCTCGGTAACACCATTTTGCTAGGGGCTTTTAGGATCAGAGTATTCTTGTAATATTTAATGATCATTATGGAACTTCTCAAAATTGCTATTTTTAAATTCGGTGCCATGATCACTTCTTATTCTTTTCACAGATAGTTCTTTTTCAGTTTGGATGTGTTTAAATAACTTTTTGATTTCGTCAAAAGTATCCGACTTTTCTCTTAAGAAGGCTACCCAAGAGTATCTAGTGTAGTCATCAATTACAACTAGAAAGTATTTCTTATTGCCTTTACTTTCCATTCGAGTTGGTCTAACTAAGTCCATATGGAATAGTTTAAGAGACCTAGTTGTGGCTAAAGAGTTCACCTTTTTGTGACAACTTCCAATTTGTTTGCCTATTTGGCAGGCACCACATACTTTCTTCTCTCTCTCTCTCTCTCTCTCTCTCTCTCTCTATATATATATATATATAGTTTGGGTAAGCCTCGAAGATGATCTTTCTTGCTTAATTTGTATAAGTCTCTATAGTTTACATGTCCAAGACGTTGATGCCATAATTCAGTTTCGTCTGTTTGGACCATGGAGCAAGAGTGATGTGAAGAATAAGATTCATCAATGATATAACAATTTTCAAAGGATCTTCGACAATTTAATATTATATGACCTTGGTTAATAATTATCTCACATCCATGATCTAAAAATTTAACACTATGATTATTATCACAGATTTGAGATATTCTCAACAAATTTTGTTTTAAACCATCAACATATAAGACATCTTTAAAAACAGGTAGGTTAAGAAGTTTTACATTACCTCTTCCGATGATTTTGCAGTTGCTACCATCTCCAAATGTTACTGAGTCACCATCGATTTGATTAATGTCCAATAGTATCGCCTTATCACCTATCACATGTCTAGAGCATCCACTATCTAGGTACCATCTTGAATGGCTATTTGCTTTGAAAGTTGTGTGGATAACAAGACACTTATATTTTAGAACCCATTTCAATATGGTTTTGGGTTTAGGAGGATCGCTTACTATTTGTTGTGTTTGGGAGTAAGATTTTTCCTTGTTTCTACTTACTCTGTTATTTCTAGAGTTGGATTTTAAGAGTTCTTTAAGTAAGTCCACTATCTTATTTACTAGAGAAGGATTATTATTTTTTCTTTGATATTTATGATAGTTGGCCTTAGTTTTTGGATTAAAAGTTTTTTGCAAAGGTTTTTCATTTTTATTTTTGTATTTCTTTATAATTTCTACTTTAGATTTTGAAGATTCACCTTTTAAAAATATAGGAGCAGAATTTTTCAATTTTTTTGTGCGATTCTTGTTGCTACTTCGACAAGATGCAATTAATAACTTTTCAAGTCTCTGGTCACCTTGGGTCTATATCAAAGTCTCTTTTGAAGTTTTAAGAGAAGCAACTTCTAATTTTAAATTCTTATTTTTAGTTTTTGGATTTTGAATTTCAAATTTTTTTAAAAAAGATTTAATTCTAGTTTGGTTTTCTCAAAACAATCAGAAAAATGAGATTTTTCCAAAACGGATTTTTTAAGTTCTAATTTCAAATCAGCAAATTTTTCTTTTTGAAATTTCAGTTTGGCCGCAATCTTACAACTCTCTTTATATAGGGCATCATAAGCAATTTGAAGATCTTCTTCATTTTCATAATCACTTTCAAGAGTTTCATAGTCAGAATCATCAGAGGAAGTGATTCTAGCTATGGTCATGAATGCCTTTTGATCTTTCTCAATTTCTTGGTCTGATTTGTCAGTTTTTGAATTGGATTCTGATTCTGATGATTCATCCCTAGTGGCAATTATACCTATTCTTCTGGATTTATTCTTCTTAGGACATTTTGAAGTTACATGCTCATATTCAGAACAGTTGAAGCATTGGGTGTCTTTAGATTTTGATTTCCAAACATTTGAGTTTTCTTTTCTTTTGTTAAAAGATTTTTGAAATTTTGATCTATTTTTATTTTTAAAAATTTTATAAATTTTTAAAGCTAACATAGCCATATCATCTTCATTCTCATCATTTTCAGAACCTGAGTCTTTAGATTTAGATTTAGAAGATTTAAGGGCTATGAACTTGTTCTTAGGAGCTTTGAAATTCAACTCATAGGTTTGTAGAGATCCAACTAACTCCTTTACCTTCATAGCATCGGTATCCCTCAATTCTTGAATCGTAGTGACTTTAGAATTGAACTTGTCAGGAAGTGATCGTAGTGTTTTTGCGCACACTTTGCTTTTAGGGACATTTTCTCCAAGATCCCACATAGAGTTAATAATGTCATTTAGTTTAGTATAGAAGTCCATGAATGATTCATTTTCTTCCATACAGATTTTCTTAAATTTTGTTGTAAGGATTTGAATCTTAGAATTTTTGTCAATGTTAGTCCCTTCATGTGTCATTTCGAGAATATCCCATGCTTGTTTTGTTGTATCACAAAAAATGATTATTTTGAATTCATCTGGTGATAGGGCACAAGTAATAACATTAATGGTTTTTGCATTAACACCACTTTTACTTTTCTAAACTGTTGTCCAAAAGGTATAAGTGATTTCTTTCATGAATGTGGTTCCATTTTCAGCCACTACTTCTATCACTGGAGGGATCCATTGGGTCATGGTGGCTTGCCACAGACTTTCATCAATGGACTTGAGGAAAATCCTCATCCTTGCTTTCCAATAAGAATAGTTTGAGCCATCAAAGGGAGAAGGCTTGGAAATGGATAGACTATCGAAATTTAACATTCTAATAGCTTTAGATCTAGTTCTAGGATATTAATCCCAAAAAGAGTAACCTCGCTCTGATACCACTTGAAAGGATGAGCTATGGATGTCCTAGAGGGGGGTGGGGGGTGAATATAACTATGTCAAATATTTCAATATAATGCGGAATAATAAAAAAATAATACTTAATTACTTGGAGTATTGAATTCTTGATATCAAATAGTTCGTAGAACAACCTTCGCCTAAAAGATTTAGGCAGGACAACCTTATTTCACGACGTCTTTGAAATCAAAATATCAAAGTTAGCAAGAGTAAATTATTCACAAGATAAGTATGTAAGTAATAAAAATATTCACCACAATGCACAAATGAATTATAGTAGTTCAATGCTTAAACCCACACCTACTTAGCTCCCAAAATTACTACTCTCGCAATTTTGGCGTTCACTATTCAAGGTTTTCCAAGGGTCACCTTAACAACCTTATACAGTTCTTGTGATTTTCACGGGCTATCACAACAAAACTCATTTTGTGATTTTCACGGGATCACTACAAACAAACTCGCCGAGATTTCCAGGCTATCTTCGAAAAACCCAAAATGAAATAAAGTAAATTTACAGTACTTATCTTCCAATGGTGAGCGGAGATATTACTGTAGCTTGATTGCTGTGATCTTCTTCTTAGGATATTGATAAAACCCTATATGAGTTCAACCCAAAAGAATAGTGGGATCTATAGTGTATTTAATATAAACAAAAACCCTATGTGCTACAAATTATATTCACTAGATCTCAAGTAGAGTTTGGGTCACTCCATTACAAACATTTAAAGTGTCTTGAAACAGAGAATAAAATAAGCTAAAACAGAAGATTAGAATTACTATTAAAAAGATTAAGAGGAGCCTGGCTTTCTCTCTTGAATAAATGGATTTTCTCACTAACTTTTGTGTCTTAAAAGACTGAGAGAATGCCACTATTTATAGCCAAAAGATATGGGAATTCAGCTAGCCTGAGAGTTCGTTCGGCTACTCGGATTCCAACGATTTCGTTCCAACGGCATTCGGATTTCTCGGGATAAGATCTTTCAAAATTTTGGTTGGCCCAAGCCCAAGTTCGTCTGGCCAACCATAGGGTTCGATTGGCCCAATTTGTCTAAAATCTAAAATCTTGAATTGCTGAAAACTTGACCAAACATGTTCGGGCTGGCCGATTGGTCATGTTCGACTCACCGAACCCAAGGTCAGGCTGGCCGAACATCCCGTGGAAAATCTTGTATAATCTGTAAATTTTCCTGAATCAAGTAGGTTTAGCCAAAGGCAGTTAGGTTGGCCGACCTAGAAGTTGGGCTGGCCTAACTAGAGTATATTTTTACATAAAAGATGATCATTATAGTACTATGTGAAATACACCTAACCTAATGTCAATCTAAGGTTATACCACCTGATGGTTGACTCATATGGAGTGTTCCAGTCTTCGAACCATGTACTTTCATGCCTTGAGATGTTGAGTCTTTTCTGAGATGTTAGATCGAGTCAATAACATATCTTCATGAGTTGTCAAAGAGTATCTTCATGAGTGCTTGTGATCCTTTCAGGACTATGAAATTTGACAAACTTAATTGTGCTTGAGTATAAGGACTTACACTCTTTTTCTACTTCATCCTTCCTTTCCTTCCTTCTACCTTTCTGTTTTTTGAATCAGCTAAGAAGGAGCTTAGCCCCATATCAAACACACTAGACTCGCATTGACTCACCTCCAAAACCAGCCTACTCAGTTCGAGTTGAGTCAGTGTGGCAGACCAACATGCTTTCCTCTCCATTCTTCTTTCTCCTTTCTCCTTCTTCTCTTCTTCTACTTCTTCTTCTTTTTCTTTTCTTCTTTCTTTTTCTTCTCTTCTGCCGACGAATACTGAGCCTGGACTCGCTTGAACTTGGCTGACTCGGTTCGACTCAGTGCGGTGCAAAATAGATAGTGTTCCCTCACTCCACTCATTTTCTATTTTTGGCAAGAGGTTGCCCTAAAAGGTAGCCCTTTAAGGGATATATTAACCTCGTTCTAGAGGGTTCGAAGCTAACTAAACTTTAGATTATTTATGATTAGGTTTAAATGATTACCGGACAACACACTTATCTCAGTTCAAATGTAGCTTAAACTAGCTTGCATGGCCATAATCCAGCATCACTGATGGCCATCTGATGTTTTGCGTCACCAGATGAATGGCTCAAATCAGAAGGTGGGTCCCACTAGAAGGAGATGGGTTCTTCGGGTGAGTTGGGAAGATGACTCAGTTGATCATGGTAGAATTCCAATGGGTGGCTAGCCTTGTAAGGCCCGTCCCCACATCACATGATATTGTTTTCTTTACTGAAGCCTACAGATATAAAACACGTCACACCTATTAAGGAATGAACCCAACTTATAGCCACCACAACTTTAGAGGACACTTTCGATGTGGGACAAAGTTGCACCTTCATCGTGTGCAGTTTTGTCATGCCCTAAACTCAGGAACTGGGCTCATAAAATTCCTAGCCACCGAATCCGGTGCCGATAGCCTCCTTAGTACTCCGTTCTCACTCCCAACTCCTAGTGGTCAGGTTTCGATCCTGGGATCCTATAAATTGGAATTTTAGGGTGATTTTTTTTATTGTAAAGGAGCATAACCACAAGTGTACCCAAGTAACAAAAAATCATCATCACATCTCCACTAATATAATATTTGAGTACAGTGCTGAAAGGAAAATACATGATATAACAAAACTCGAAAAGATCGAGAACATGCTCCTGCCTCAATGTTGTTATGGTCTAGCATAACCTACACGTAACGAACATGCATAAGCTTACTATGAAGCTTAGAGATGCGTGAGTGTGTGCACAATGCATGTGCCCAGTATACAAATGTCAGAGTAAGTAGAAATGATGGAATGCTAAACTAACAAGTCCATAAATGATGTTAGCCATACCAAGGCTATGCAATGCAAGGCCTACATGGCCGAATTTCATATACTAGAGATGCAACATAAACATGTCGATCCTCAATGAGTCCACATATTAGAACTATTCGTTGCTGAAAATATCACCAGGGTCTAGTACACTCCAACACTGGCTACTGCCCCATCACGTGCATGACCAAGTGAATGGAAGAGAACTCACTATCTGCCTTGCCAGTGGTATGCCAATGCCCACCATGCTCATTGATAGCGGACCCATTTACGAGTTGGTCAAACTCAACCCAGCTTATAGTCCCCTTCCCTCCTATAGATAAGGTCACACCCATTTTCAACTGACCATGACATAGTGGGAGACGCGGCTTACCGGTATTCAGCACTTGGGTGCTCATGTTATCCATTTGGTCTTAATGTTGAAGCATCTTATTGGTATTATAATGGTTTAGGGACTTTCACCCAATGACATCCATAGTGCCCTAATGGTAGAACAAATAATTTCGGTATCCAATCCTTCCACCCACGATATGCCTGTGGAAGCCATAATCCCGATGTCGCTAGGGCGTAAAATGATCATGACATACAAGATGCAAAATGCATGAGTCATACTATACAAGTCATGCATCAAACCTACCCATACCACGCGATCATGTGGGACAACCCTATCTCATATGGGGTCCCCTAAGTATCTTAAGCCCAAAAGCGTATGCTATGATCAATCAACATCTACAATATGTATACAAATGATACTTATGGGCATATAACTAAGCATGATATCTTTATACTAAGCATGTTCTTAGTGTGTCGTATCAGGCCAAGTACACTAGTATGTTATCAGACATATCAGACAATAATGGACCTTAATTGACACATCACATACAAAGAGTGAGAACTGAATGGTAAGCCTCACTAGAAATATAAAAGACTATGTGGTGTGGCCCATGTTAGACTAACATTGGCTCCTTATGTAGCCTAGAAGGCATGAATGAAATACATATAAAAAAGTGGGGTCCACTAGGAGTGACCCGGATGGACACCCACATGTACAACACACGTGTCACTAGGCTACCAATCCATTTGAGCTTATGGCCTACTAATGATATCCCAAAATAATCAAATTATCAATGGCATTACTATAATTACTTTAGTAGGATGATATGCAACATCTGATCATTACTAACGTAAATCAACGGTTACAGATAATTGGTTAGTCACTAGGATGTGATCTTATGCTCATGACCCATCTAAGTCTTGGGATTTCATTAGTTCAGGCAAGGTATATGCTTAAATGGATTTAACATAACCATAGTTTCAACATTCACACACCTACTAATTTAGGGATTTGAATCCAAGATGCCAAACATAACCAAAGACAGGGATCTCGAATGCAGGGATTTCCAAGTCTAAGGGATCCCAAAACCAAGAAATCCCAAGTCCAAGAGGTTCTACCCCTACATTTCCTTGTGGTGCGGCCCACTTAAGATTTGGAATAACTTGAGTTTTGGGCTTAAGTGTCAGGCATGTGTCCTAGTGACCATTTTATTCCATAGAATCCTGCCGTCCTTCCGATCGAATTCCGGTGACCCGCGACCTATAGATAGGCATTTGCAAGTGACCCTGAGTTGTGTCCTATGAACCCAAGCCGACTCAACCTGAGACCTATGCCATTGTGATAACGCAGTCACCGTGGTTTTGACGTCGTGTTCTCGTGTGCCAATCCGACGCTTAGATTATGAGATGTGGCCCGCGCTCTATCCCGGCCATTGATCACATGATTGCTGGACCCAAAGTGTCTTAGAGCATTTCCCTATAAAGTAATCATGATGGTGACATCACCCTAGCCTACCTAGGGTAGGATGATGTCACCCTAACCCCCATGCTTCTTACATGCACTCATTGCTTGCATGCTTCTCTTACCCATGCCTCTCTTACAAGTCATTATTATCTTACAAAATAATCATTGACATCCCTACATTTCTCTTTTCCTCCCTTTCTCCCTCATTTCTCATCTCCCCTAGCAAGAGAGAAGCCATGGACGTCCCACCTTGGAGAGAAAATTCAGCCACATTCCACAATTAATCCCTCTCAATCCAACCCTCTAAACCCCATCTCAACCATTAAATCAACCATCTTGGAGCTTTAAAACCTATAGGTGGAAGAAGAAGGGGAAGTTAGAGAGGTTGATGCTTTTCTAGGATTTGCTTTATGTTTTATTGCATGGATTTTCTAATTTTTCTAGCATGAGGCAACTGGGACCCACCAATTAATGGTGAGGATCCTACCTTGACCTCTAGGTGTGGCCAATGGCCCACCTTAGCTTGCATGTATGAATCCATGGTAGGGGCCATTTTCCATGGACCCCACCATGATGTTTGATTTAATTTCCTAATGTATGAAGGCCATCTAGACCCAGATTCATGGTGGGAAGGAAACTCCACCCTTGATTTTGTTTATGGGCCCACATGTTTAGGACCCATCTTGATATATGTATTAGAGGGGTCCAAAATGGCAAGGCCCCTCCATCACATGTATCTCTCTCTTTCTCTCTCTCCTTCTCTTTTTCCTTGTATGATGGCCCACCTGATGATGTATGTATCTTATCCTAGTTGTCCAAGCAGTGGCACACCCACCATCCAACAAATAGGACCCATATTGCTGCCCAGATTGGGCCTACATGGCTAGACAGACCTTGCAGGCCTAGTTGAGGGAAAAACCCAAATACCATCCTTTTGAAGTGGGGTGGCCCACTGACATGTGGACCTCACCTTAATGTACGTCCACACCATCTAGGGCCAATAAGCCCATCGTGATGTATGTGTTGCACCCATAGCGGGCCCACCTTGCTGCCTGTCCAGTGGGCATGCTTGTAGTTTGTCCGTTTGGATGGGGCTGCATGAAGGAAAACATAAATGTCAGCTTGATACATAGCAGGTGGGCCACATGTGTGGACCCACCTGATGTATGCTTTTCATCCATGCAATCCAATCATCCGGATGGTGGGGCCCTGACCTGATGTATGTGTTTTACATCCACACCGTCCATCCGTCCATCTCTGGATGTGGGACCCACCTTACACGTGCTACACGTGTGGGGGGTGGGTTCTACCTTGATGTTTGTGTTGTATCTGCATCATGCATCCTTGGACGGTGGAGCCCACATGAGGTATGTGTTGTATATCCACACTGTCCAGATGGGTAGGACGGTGGGACCCACCATAATGTAAGTGTTCTATCCATGGTCGTTTAGTCCTTGGATGTGGACTAGACCCCAACTTGTGTTGTGTTTTATCCTAGCCGTCCAGTCCACTGGACATGGACCCCACCATATGTAGGTGTTTCAACCACGCCATCCATCTCTAGACGTGGGACCACCCTGGCATATGGATTTTATCCTCACCGTCCACCCATGCACGTGGGATCCACCATGATGCAAGTGTTTTGCCTGCACCGTTCATGGGATGTATGACCCACCATGATGTATATGATTATATTCATGTTGTTCATTTATATTCCGGACCATATGGGCTGCCCGATAAGGCCCAATGTGATGTATATGAGGCCTTTGATTGAGGCCCATCATGATGTATGTGAAGCCCATGTGATGAGGCCCAATGTGATGTATATGAGGCCCTTGCATAAGGCCCAATATGATATATGTGAGGCCCATGTGATGAGGTCCAATGTGATGTATATGAGGCCCTTGTGTGAGGCCTAATGTGATGTATGTAAGACCCTTTGTGATTTATGTGAGGCCCTTGTGAGAGGCCCATTGTGATGGATATGGGGCCCTTGAGTGACGCCCATTATGATGTGTATGAGGCTTATGTGATAAGGCTTAATTATGATGTGTGATTCCACCATGATATATGTGACGATGTTTATGATGTCCATCCATCTACCTAGTTAGCATAAAGACCATGGACCCCATTATAGGATAGGTTCTAAATGGGCCACACCTTGGGAACAATGATGGTTAAATGTCCACATTGTAAGAGCAATGGTGGTTAAATGTCCACATTGTAATCCTCCCTAGGGCCTGTTGTAAGGCCAATTCTCATCTCCTCTTATTAGGCTTACCCCAAACATGGGGCCCCCATTATGGCTATGCTTCCACCATACCTTTTAGAGCCCACCTTGTGCATATCGGGCCCATTGGGAAACCCAGTTTGCTACGTCTCGGAACGGGTGAGGAAGCCCACTCCTTGATCCTATGCCCATCCTCGTCATGAGGAGAGTACATCATTACCGTAGATATAAGAATCTGTGGTATCAGATTTGATATATCCACTGTTAAGACTGATCTTAATATTATATCTGTTAATCATACTAGTGTACTTGAGTTAGTAAGACAAATTGAGTATATGCTAGCATAACGTCATGTTACATGTCCATGCGCATCATTTGTATGCTTATTATGAAGAGTGATTGTTCATAGCATATGCCATTGGGCGGATAGTTTATGGGACTTCCTGATAGACGGAGTTGCCCCACATGAGCGCGCGGTACACGCGGGATTGATGTATGATTGGATAGTATAATTCATGTACATTGCATTGTATGATTCGATTGTTATACGCCCTAGCGACATCAGGGCCGTAGCCTCCGCAAGCATAGTGTAGATGGTAAGATTGGATACTGAAAATACTTGTTCTAGTAAGCGGGCGCCATAAATGTCCCAGGGTGAAAGTCCCCAAACCCTTATGGTACCAGGAAGATGCTCCAATATTTAGACCGAGTGGATGCATGAGCGCGTGAGGGCTAAATACCAGTTGACCACATCTCCCACTGTGTCATGCTCGATTGGAAGGGAGTGTGGTCTTACCCGCCCGAGTGAGGGGGCAATGACTAGGCTGAGTCTGACCTAGCTTGAGGAATGGGTCCGCATAGACGACTCGGGCCCGATATTGGTAGGAGGATAGTAAGGTCTCTTCCACTTACCTAGTTGCGCGCTTAGATGTGGCGGCAAGTTGGTATTGAGTGTACTAGACCCCGGTGATATTCCAGAGATGAGTTATATTGTTATGTGGATTCAGATGAGGATTGGTATGCTTGAGTTACATCTCGCATATGACATTGGCCATATGGGCCTTGTATCCCATAACCTTGGTATGGCCGACACCATTCATGCCTTGCATCGCATAGCCTTGGTGTGGCCGATAGCATTCATGCCTTGCATCGCATAACCTCGGTACGGTTAATAGCATTCATCAACTTATCAGCATGTTTCTGTATTTCTCTGATATTATATACTTGACACTTACCTTGCGTACACACTTACAACACCCTCTAAGCTTTCTATAAGCTTATGCACGATTGTTACGTGCAGGTGACACTAGGACCCCACAACATTACTGAGTCAGGAGCGTGTCACTGAGTTTCTGGAGCCTTTGATATCGACATTATATTTCCCTTTATGCATTGTACTCAAAGTTTTTTATTATAGTGGAAATGTGATGATGTTGTTGATTGTTGTTTGTGGGTTATGCTTATTATGAAACAAATTCATATTGAAAATCCTCCATGCAGGATCCCAGGATCGGAACCTGGTATATGGGTGCCGAGAGCCGAGAATGAGGTACTATGGAGGCTGTTGGTGCAGGATTCAGCGATCGGGATTTTTGTGGACCCAGTTTCTGAGTTTGAGGCGTGACATTAAGGCCTAAAATGATCTAGAAAAGTTGGTGGACAGCTCATATTAAATATAAACATCAAGATGGGTCCCACTTGTGAGACCCAAATTTGGACAGGAATGGGTTACCACCCATGCACATGGCCTCCTTTTTTTAATTATTATTTACATATTTTTTTAATACATTATCAAGCGGGCCCCAAATGGATGATCTTCTCTATCCATTGTCTTGGCTAGCTTGAGTGGGGTCCAATAGACTCTGATTTTGAATGATTCGGGACTCCACAGCGGATCCCAAAAGGTTTTAATAGATGAACATTATTTCCCTTAGTACGGCCCAGTCGAGACTCATCTCTACCTCATATTTCATCCCATGGCCTAAAATGATCTGGGAAAGATGGTGGATGGCGTGGATTAAACATATACCTCAAGGATAGTCCCACGAGTTAGGGCAGCCCAAGGAGGCTTGTACCCCTCACTAGAGCTGGGCAAAATAGATCCGATCCAGTCGATCCGACCCGATCAGACCCGATCCGACCCAATCCTAATCGAACTGATGGCTTACATCGGGGCAAATCGAGTTAGGTATTTCAGATCCAAATGGTTTTCGGATCGGGATCGGATCATGGTCAATCCGAACCGATCCGATCCGAATGGACCCGATCCGGAGCCTTAGGAGGATTTTAATAGAGGATATCCAATCATTATTATTTTCCTATGGTGTGGTCCACCTGAGATTTTTATCCCTCTAATATTTTGTATCAAGCCTTAAAATGATCAGTAAAAATGAATGAACGACATCGATGAAATACATACATCATGACCGGGCCCACAGATCACTGAACACATGAGTAGCAATCCATCAGCGTTAGTACCACACACCAGCTAGTTGTAGCCTGGGAAATAGGGAAATAGGATTGCGCATTGAGTTACTCAGTTGGCTTCTATCATACAGAGTAAACTCAGTTGGGCCTACCATTAATGTATTGGGTTATCCACGTCGTCCATCCGATTTTCGAGATCATTTAAGTGGTTGAGACGAAAATAGAAGTATTCCCAATGCTCAAGTGGACCACACCAAATAATGACTTTCACCGTTGAAACCATGCTAGGGCCGCAGTGATTTTTATTTGTCATCCAATATTGGCTTGATCCAAAACTTTTGTGGGCCCCAAGAAATTTTCAAGTGTAGAATTTCAATTTGCACTATTTCCCGTGGTGAGGTCCACTTGAGATTTGGATACATGTCATTTTTGAGATGAAACCATAAACTTGTCTGTTAAAATGGATGGATGGAGTAGATAAAATATGCAAATCATGGTGGACCCCACAGAGTTTACTCAATACACGTAGTGTACTGAGTTACATAGTATGCTATCCGCTTCCGTAGCATGCTAGCTAGCTAGGCACGTGTAAAGACGAGACTGATGCTCCTCGAGTTCCGAGTTGTACGAACATTTCAAAGGATATCAAAGTTATATGGGCCCCACAGTGATGTATTTATTATATGTAAACCATTCATATATTTTTAGATATCATTATAGAGTATTATCCAAAAAATGAATAATATCCAAAGATCATCTGGACCACACCATAAATAGCAGCAGAGAATATTTTTAACGTTAAACATCTCGTGTGGTCCACTTGACAGTTAGATCTATCTTTTTTTTTCTTCTCAAGCCTTAAGACGAGCTTGCCAAATGGATGGATGGTTTAGATATAACACAAACCCCATGATCAGACCCACGGAACTTGCTAACATCAATAAAACAAGATAGGTGCACAGCTGCACTTGCGTGAGATGTTGTGAAACATCACTGCACTTTTGCGCAGTGCACGATAACACTAAAATATCTAATATATATTTGATAAAAGCAAGGATACATAACGGAAAGTTCTATCATAACCATATGGGGCCCACCTTGATGTATGTTTTATCTAAGCCATTCACACCATCTAGGCCGAATAAGCCCATCGTGATGTATGTGTTACACCCACACCGGGCCCACCTTGCTGCCTGTCCAGTGGGCATGCTTGTATTCTGTCCGTTTGGACAGGGCTGCATGAAGGAAAACATAAATGTTAGCTTGATGCATAGTAGGTCGACCACACGTGTGGACCCACCTGAAGTATGCTTTTCATCCATGTCATCCAATCATCTGGACGGTGGGGCCCTGACTTGATGTATGTGTTTTACATCCACACCGTTCGTCCGTCCGTCCATCACTGGACGTGGGACCCACCTTACACGTGCTGAACGTGTGGTGGGTGGGGCCTACCTTGATGTTTGTGTTGTATTTGCATCATGCATCCCTGGACGGTGGAGCTTACATGAGGTATGTGTTGTATATCCACACTGTCCAGATGGGCAGGACGGTGGGACCCACCATAATGTAAGTGTTCTATCCATGGTCGTCCAGTCCTTGGATGTGGACTGGACCCCAACTTGTGTTGTGTTTTATCCCAGCTATCCAGTCCACTGGACATGGACCCCACCATATGTAGGTGTTTCATCCACGTCGTCCATCTCTGGACGTGGGATCACCTTGACATATGGATTTTATCCTCACCGTCCGCCCATGCACGTGGGATCCACCATGATGCAGGTGTTTTGCCCGCATCGTTCATGGCACGTATGACCCACCATGATGTATATGATTATATTCATGTTGTCCATTTATATTCTCGACCATATGGGCTGCTCGATAAGGCCCAATGTGATGTATATGAGGCCCTTGAGTGAGGCCCATTATGATGTATGTGAAGCCCATGTGATGCGGCCTAATGTGATGTATATGAGGCCCTTATGTGAGGCCCAAAGTGATGTATATGAAGCCCAATGTGATGTATATGAGGCCCTTATGTGAGGCCCAAAGTGATGTATATGAGGCCCTTATGTGAGGCCCAAAGTGATGTATATGAGGCCCAATATAATATATGTGAGGCCAAATGTGATGTATATGAGGCCCTTGTGTGAGGCCCAATGCGATGTATGTAAGACCATTTGTGATGTATGTGAGGCCCTTGTGAGAGGCCTTTTGTGATGGATATGAGGCCCTTGAGTGAGGCCCATTATGAAAAGGCCTAGCTATATGTCCTAGAGGGGAGGTGAATAGGACAATGCCAAATAAAACTTATAACAGCGGAATTAAAAAGAATATGATAGCCAAAATAAATCACAATGCAAGAAAGTAAAATAACCTCAAAATTCAGATCTTGAGAGGTTGATACAAATGTTGTTCTAAGGACATTGAAACATTAGGAACTAGTGACCTTGAAGTATGAGCCTTGAAGTCTTGATGTAGTTCAATCTTGAAATCTTGATGTAGCTCAATCTTGAAAGTGTCTTGAGTTCTTTACAAACTTCCTTGTACTCTTCTTGAAGTCTTGCAGATTGAGTCTTGTCTTGTGAGCAGTTCTTGCATTCAAGATTGATCCTTGTACTTGTGAGCTTTGCTTGTTGTGAGCTTAGCTTGTTTATGAATATTGATCCTTGAGAGAGCTTCACTTATGCAAGTTATATATAACAGTGATTTTGGCACCACAAATTTGACAACAGACAGGGATATAAACTATAGCACTTACACATTATGATGTGTATGAGGCCTAATTGTAATGTGTGATTCCACCATGATGTATGTGACGATGTTTATGAAATGGCCAAGCTATATGTCCTAGAAGGGGAGGGGGGGGGGGGGGGGTGAATAGGACTATGCCAAATTAAATTTAAATACACCGGAATATGAAACAAAGAATAGATAACACTATACACCAATCACGGAATAGGAATGGAAAGCAACCTAAAATAGAGAAATAGAAACACAAATTGTTCTAAGGACAACCTTACACCAAAAACCAAAGTTTATGGTAGGACAACCTTATTTCTAGAACAAATAGAGAAACAGAAGCTCAACGTAATAAATAGATAGCAAAAATATAATGCTGAAATGTAAATCTAAATTATTACAACATTCCCCACTGTGCTTGAAATGTAAAATTTAGAACATTCACATCCACACATACATTCCACAATTCTGAATGATAAAAGATAGAAAATATAAATCACACATCCACAACACAAAGAATTATAGTGGTTCGCCTATGTGTTCACCAACTGTTAAACAACAGCCACATAGAATGCTACTCCACTCCTAATATCCTCACACAGGGGATATTAGCATTCACTATCAAATTGGTTTTCACAGGTTCACCTAAAACCTTCACAATTGTGTCTTTTTCAAAGGGCTTACACAATTCACAAACCCTCACTTCTGAGTTTTCTGGCTCTCCTCAGATAACCAACAACTTTGAGATTTTTCTGGCTTAACCTCAAATAAAACCAAACAAAGTAAATTACACAAATTATAAAATACCTGATTTTCTCCTTTGTTGTAGCAGCCTAGAAGAACCAAGTCGGAGTAGAGATTTGAATGTCAAAGTTCAATGTCCAATACTCACTTTATAATGGTTATAGGTTCTAATAGATTTTAAATTAAAACAAAAGGGCTAGCTCTAATTGATTTTGATTCCAGAAAAAGGAAAACAACAATTCCTCTTTTCAGATTAGATTAGAATGTAAGAAACAAAATCAATTAACAAAGCTAAAGAAAGAGAATATTAAGTATGCACACTTAGCTTAAATGGAGCACCGACTTATCTCTCAAAAGATCGAATTAATTTAGCTTGAAGTTCTTGTTTTATTCTAAGATTCGTGCTTTATTTATAAGTGAGCAAATCACACCTTCGATTGGTCTAAGGACCTCTACGATTGGTCGTAGAACCAACAGATATTTGAAAAATTCGGGCGCATAAGATTTGGCAGTTTTACGACTGGTCGTAGGTGGTCTACGACTGGTCGTGGGTCTCCTACGATTGGTCATAGGTTTCACACGACTAGTCGAAGCAAGTCGAATTTTAGCGTTGTACATTGAGTCGTAGCTCTACGACAGGTCGAAGATGCAGTCGACACTGTACCTACAATTGGTCGAACAGTCCCCAAGACTAGTTGAAGCCTAACAAAAAATTTCCAATTTTTGTAACAAACTTATGACTGATCCACGAATTTCTTAGACAGGTCGAAGCAGTGCTAAGACCAGTCGAACAAAGTCCAGGACTAGTCTTAGAACAGACCAAACTCACTTATAGAAAACATATGAATTATATATCAAGAATGACCTACTCTAAAGGTCAACCTAAGGTCAGTCATACCTCAGGAGTGAAGTAATGACATTGAACATAGGAGACAAGTGACCTTTGAAAGTAGTGAAGCTTGAAGTCTTGATGGAGCTCAAACTTGAAAGCTTCTTAAGATCTTGAGGTAGAACTTGAAAGCTTCTTGAGATTCTTGACTTGTGAACAGTGCTTGCCAACCTAAGTTGACCTTGAGTAGAGCATTGTTCTTCACAGATGCAAGCTTCATAACAGTGTCTTTGGCACCACAAATTTGACAACACAAAGGGCTATAAACTATGGCTCTTACAGTTTATGATGTCCATCCATCTACCTAGTTAGCACAAAGACCATGGAGCCCATTATAGGATAGGTTCTAAATGGGTCATGCCTTAGGAGCAATGCTAGTTAAATTTCCACATTGTAAGAGCAATGGTGGTTAAATGTCCACATTGTAATCCTCCCTAGGTCCTGTTGTAAGGCCCATTCTCATCTCCTCTTATTGGGGTTACCGCAATCTGTTGGGCCCCCATTGTGGCTATGCTTCCACCATACCTTATAGAGCCCACCTTGTGCATATCGGGCCCATTGGGAAACCCAATTTTACAACGTGTCGGAACGGGTGAGGAAGCCCACTCCTTGTTCCTAGGCCCATCCTCGTCATGAGGAGAGTTCATCATTATCGTACATAGAAGAATTTATGGTAACAGATTTGATATATCCTCTGTTGAGGACTGATCTTAATATTATATCTGTTAATCATGCTAGTGTACTTGAGTTAGTAGGACATACCGAGTATATGCTAGCATAACATCATGTTACATGTCCATGCGCATCATTTTTATGCTTGTTATGAAGAGTGACCGATCATAGCATATGTCATTAGGCGGATTGTTCATGGGACTCCGTAATAGACGAAGTTGCCCCACATGAGCGCACGGTACACGCGGGATTGATGTATGATTCATATACCTTGCATTGTATGATTCGATTGTTGTACGCCCTAGCAACATCAGGGCCGTGGCCTCCTCAGGCATAGCGTGGATGGCAGGATTGGATACCAAAAATACTTGTTCTAGCATGCGGGTGCCATAGATGTCCTACGGTGAAAGTCCCCAAACCCTTATGGTACCTTGAGGATGCTCCAATGTTTAGACCGCGTGGATGCATGAGCATATGAGGACCGAATACCGGTTGGCTACATCTCCCATTGTATCATGGTCAGTTGGAAGGGGGGTGTGGTCTTACCCGCCTGAGTGAGGGGGCAATGATTAGGCTGAGTCTGACCTAGCTTGAGGAATGGGTCCACATCGACGAGTCGGGCCCGATATTGGTAGGCAGATAGTGAGGTCTCTTCCACTTACCTAGTTGCGCACTTAGATGGGGTGGCAACCTGGTGTTGAGTGTACTAGACCCTAATGATATTCCAAAGATGAGTTATATTGTTATGTGGATTCAGATGAGGATTGGTATGCTTGAGTTACATCTCACATATGACATTGGCCATATGGGCCTTACATCACATAACCTTAGTATGGACGATAACATTTATGCCTTACATTGCATAGCCTTAGTGTGGCCGATAGCATTCATGCCCTGCATCGCATAACCTTGGTATGGACGACAACATTCATGCCTTACATTGCATAGTCATGGTGTGGCCAATAGCATTCATGTCTTGCATCGCATAACCTCAGTACGGTTAATAGCATTCATGGACTTATCAGCATGTTTCTGTATTTCTATGATATTGTTTACTTGGCACTTACCTTGTGCACACACTTACAGTGCCCTCTAAGCTTTCTATAAGCTTATGCACGATTATTACGTGCAAGTGACACTAGGACACCGCAACATTACTGAGTCAGGAGCATGCCACTAAGTTTCTGGTGCCTTTGATATCGACATTGTATTTCCCTATATGCATTGTACTCAAAGTTTTTTATTATAGTGGAAATGTGATGATGTTGTTGGTTGTTGTTTGTGGGTTATGCTTATGGTTATGTTTATTATGAAACAAATTCATGTTCAAAATCCTCCATGCAGGATCCCAGGATCGGAACTTGGTATATGGGTGCCGAGAGCCGAGTATGGGATACTACGAAGGCTATTGGTGCAAGATTCGGCGATCGGGAATTTTGTGAGCCCGGTTTCTGAGTTTGGGGCGTGACATTAACGCCTAACATGATTTAAAAAAGTTCGTGGACAACTCAGATTAAATATAAACATCAAGATGGGTCCCACTTGTGAGACCCAAATTTAGACAGGAATGGGTTACCACCCATGCGCATGGCCTCTTTTTTTTTAAAAAAAATTATTATTTACATTTTTTTAATACACTATCAAACAGGCCCCAAATGGATGATCTTCTCTGTCCATTATCTTGGCCAGCTTGAGTGGGGTCCAATAGACTCTGATTTGAATTGTCAGGGACTCCACAGCGGGCCCCAAGAGGTTTTAATAGATGAGCATTATTTCCCTTAGTACAGCCCAGTGAAGACTCATCTCTGCCTCATATTTTATCCCATGGCCTAAAATGATATAGGAAAGATGGTGGATGGCGTGGATTTGACATATACCTCAAGGATGGTCCCACGAGTTAGGGCAACCCATAGAGGCTTACACCCCTCACTAAAGCTGGGCAAAATAGATCCGATCCGACCCAATCAGATCCGATCCAACCCGATCCTAACTGAATCGACGGCCTGGATTGGGGCGAATCGAGTTAGGTATTTTAGATCCGAATGGTTTTTAGATCGAGATCGGATCGTGGTCAATCCAGACCGATCCGATTCGAATGGACCCGATCCGATCAAATCCAACCTGATCTGGAGCCTTAGGAGTATTTTAATAGAGGATATCCAATCATTATTATTTTCTTATGGTGTGGTCCACCTAAGATTTTTATCCCTCTAATATTTTGTATCAAGCCTTAAAATGATCAGTATAAATGAATGAACGACATCAATGAAACACATACATCATGGCAGGGCCCGTAGATCACTGAATAAAGGAGTAGCAATCCGTCAGCATCAGTACCACGCACCAGCTAGCTGTAGCTTGGGAAGTAGCCAAGGAACTAGGGAAATAGGATTGCATATTGAGTTACTCAGTTGGCTTCTATCGTACAGATTAAACTCAGTTGGGCCTACCATGAATGTATTGGGTTATCCACGTCGTCCATTTGATTTTCGAGATCATTTAAGTGGTTGGTTCTAAAATAGAAGTATTCTCAATGCTCAAGTGGACCACACTATAAGAAACAATGCAAATAATGACTTCCACCGTTGAAACCATGCTAGGGACACAGTGATTTTTGTTTGTCATCCAACCTGTTCATAAGATTATGCAGGCATGGATGAAGATAAAAAAACAAATATCAGCTTGATCCAAAACTTCTGTGGGCCCTAAGAAATTTTCAACGGTAGAATTTTAATTCACACTATTTCCCAGGGTGAGGTCCACTTGAGATTTGGATATATCTTATTTTTGAGATGAAACCATAAACTTATTTCTTAAAATGGATGGAGGAGTAGATAAAATATGCAAATCATAGTGGACCCCACAAAGTTTACTCAGTACATGTAGCGTACTGAGTTACATAATACGCTATCCGCTTCCGTAGCGTGCTAGCTAGCTAGGCACGTGTGAAGACGAGACTGATGCTCCTCGAGTTCTGAGTTGTAAGAACAGTTCAAAGAATATCAAAGTTATATGGGCCCCACAGTGATGTATTTATTATATGTAAACCGTTCATATATTTTTAGATATCATTGTAGAGTATTACCCAAAAAATGAATAATATCCAAAGATCATCTGGACCACACCATAAATAGCAGTAGAGAATGATTTTCAATGTTAAACATCTCGTGTGGTCCACTTGATAGTTAGATTTGTCTTGTTTTTCATCTCAAGCCTTAAGACAAGCTTGCCAAATGGATGGATGGTTTGGATATAACACAAACCCCATGACCAAACCCACGGAACTTGCTAACATCAATAAAGCAAGTTAGGTGCACAACTGCACTTGCGTGAGACATTGTGAAACGTCACTGCACTTTTGTGCAGTGCACGTTAACAATAAAATATTTAATATATATTTGGTAAAAGTAAGGATACATAACAGATAGTTCTTTCATAACCATGTGGGGCTCACCTTGATGTATATGTTTTATCTAAGTCGCTCACACCGTCAAGGGCTAATAAGCCCATTGTGATGTATATGTTGCACCCACACCGGGCCCACCTTGCTACCTATCCAGTGGGCATGCTTGTAGTCTGTCTGTTTGGACGGGGCTGCATGAAGGAAAACATAATGTCAGCTTGATACATAGCAGGTGGGCCACACATGCGGACCCACCTGATGTATGCATTTCATCCATGCCATCCAATTGTCCGGACGATGGGGCCCTGACTTAATGTATGTGTTTTACATCCACATTGTCCGTCCGTCCATCTTTGGACGTGGGACCCACCTTACACATGCTGCATGTGTGGGGGGTGGGGCCTACCTTGATGTTTGTGTTGTATCTACATCATGCATCCTTGGACAGTGGAGCCCATGTGAGGTATGTGTTGTATATCCACACTGTCCAGATAGGCAGGACGTTGGGACCCACCATAATGTAAGTGTTCTATCCATGGTCATCCAGTCCTTGGATGTGGACTGGACCCCAAATTGTGTTGTGTTTTATCCCTGTCGTCCAGTCCACTGGACGTGGACCCCATCATATGTAGGTGTTTCAACCACGCCGTCCATCTCTGGACGTGGGACCACCCTGACATATGGATTTTATCCTCACCATTCACCCATGCACGTGGGATCCACCGTGATGCAAGTGTTTTGCCCGCACCGTTCATGGGACTTATGACCCACCATGATGTATATGATTATATTCATGTTGTCCATTTATATTCTGGACCATATGGGCAGCCCGATAAGGCCCAATGTGATGTATATGATGCCCTTGAGTGAGGCCCATTATGATGTATGTGAAGCCCATGTGATGAGGCCCAACGTGATGTATATGAGGCCCTTATGTGAGGCCCAATGTGATGTATATGAGGCCCTTGCATGAGCCCCAATATGATATATGTGAGGCCCATGTGATGTGGCCCAATGTGATGTATATGAGGCCCTTGTATGAGGCCCAATGTGATGTATGTAAGACCCTTTGTGATGTATGTGAGGCCCTTGTGGGAGGCCCATTGTGATGTATGTAAGACCCTTTGTGATGTATGTGAGGCAATTGTGGGAGGCCCATTGTGATGGATATGAGGCCCTTGAGTGAGGCCCATTATGATGTGTATGAGGCCTATGTGATGAGACCTAATTATCATGTGTGATTCCACCATGATGTATGTGACAATGTTTATAATGTCCATTCATCTACCTAGTTAGCATAAAGACTATGGACCCCATTATAGGATAGGTTCTAAATAGGCCATGCCTTAGGAGTAATGATGGTTAAATGTCCACATTGTAAGAGAAATAGTGGTTAAATGTCCACATTGTAATCCTTCCTAGGGCCTGTTGTAAGGCCCATTCTCATCTCCTCTTATTGGGCTTACCCCAAACTATTGGGCCCCAATTATGGCTATGCTTCCATCATACCTTATAGAGCCCACCTTGTGCATATCAGGCCCATTGGGAAACTCAGTTTGCTACATGTCAGAACGGGTGAGGAAGCCCACTCCTTGTTCCTAGACCCATCCTCGTCATGAGGAGAGTACATCATTACCGTACATAGAAGAATTTGTGGTATCAGATTTGATATATCCACTGTTGAGGACTGATCTTAATATTATATCTATTATTCATGCTAGTGTACTTGAGTTAGTAGGACGTACCGAGTATATGCTAGCATAACATCATGTTACATGTCCATGCACATCATTTGTAAGCTTTTTATGAAGAGTGACTGATCATAGCATATGCCATTGGGCGGATTGTTTATGGGACTCCCTAATAGACAGAGTTGTCCCACATGAGCACACGGTAATGCGGGATTGATGTATGATTGGATAGTATGATTCATGTACCTTGTATTATATGATTCGATTATTGTACGCCCTAGCGACATCAGGGCCGTAGCCTCTGCAGGCATAGCGTGGATGGCAGGATTGGATACTGAAAATACTTATTCTAACACACGGGTGCCATAGATGTCCCAGGGTGAAAGTCCCTAAACCCTTATGGTACCAGGAGGATGCTTCAATGTTTAGACCAAGTGGATGCATGAGCACATGAGGGTCGAATACCGATTGGCCACATCTCCCACTGTGTCGTGGTCGGTTGGAAGGGGATGTCGCCTTACCGGCCGGAGTGAGGGGGCAATAACTAGGCTGAGTCTGACCCAGCTTGAGGAATGGGTCCACATCGACGAGTCAGGCCCGATATTGCAGGCAGATAGTGAGGTCTCTTCCACTTACCTAGTTGTGCGCTTAGATGGGGTGGCAACCTGGTGTTGAGTGTACTAGACCTCGGTGATATTCCAAAGATGAACTATATTGTAATGTGAATTCAGATGAGGATTGGTATGCTTGAGTTACATCTCACATATGACATTGGCCATATGGGCCTTGCATCACATAACCTTGGTATGGCTGACAACATTCATGTCTTGCATCGCATAGCCTTGGTGTGGCCGATAGCATTCATGCCTTGCATCGCATAACCTCAGTACGGTTAATAGCATTCATGGACTTATCAGCATGTTTCTGTATTTCTCTGACATTGTATACTTGACACATACTTTGCGCACACACTTACAGCACCCTCTAAGCTTTCTATAAGCTTATGCACGATCGTTGCGTGCAGGTGACACTAGGACACCGCAACAATACTGAGTCAGGAGCGTGCCGCTTAATTTCTGGAGCCTTTGATATCGACATTATATTTCCCTTTATGCACTGCACTCATAGTTTTTTATTATAGTGGAAATGTGATGTTGTTGTTGGTTGTTGTTTGTGGGTTATGCTTATGGTTATACTTATTAAGAAACAAATTCATGTTGAAAATCCTCCATGCAGGACCCCAGGATCAAAACCTGGTATATGGGTGCCGAGAGCCGATAATGGGGTACTACAGAGGCTGTTGGTGTAGGATTCAGCGATCGGGAATTTTGTGAGCCCGGTTTCTGAGTTTGGGGTGTGACATTAAGGCCTAACATGATCTAGAAAACTTGGTGGACAGCTCACATTAAATATAAACATCAAGATGGGTCCCACTTGTGAGACCCAAATTTGGACAGGAATGGGTTACCACCCACGTGCATGGCCTTTTTTTAAAAAAAAAGTTATTATTTATATAATTTTTTGATACACTATCAAGCGAGCCCCAAATGGATGATCTTCTTTGTCCATTGTCTTGGCCATCTTGAGTGGGGTCCAATTGATTCTAATTTGAATGATCAGGGACTCCACCGCAGGCCCCAGGAGGTTTTATAGATGAGCATTATTTCCCTTAGTACGGCCCAGTCGAGAATCATCTCGACCTCATATTTTATCCCATGGCCTAAAATGATCTGGGAAAGCTGGTGGACGGCGTGGATTAAACATATACCTCAAGGATGGTCCCATGAGTTAGGGCAGCCCAAGGAGGCTTACACCCCTCACTAGAGCAGGGCAAAATAGATCCGATCTGGTCAATCCGACCCAATCAGACCCGATCTGACCCGATCCTAACCGAACTGACGGCCTGGATTGGGGCGAATCGAGTTAGGTATTTCAGATCTGAATGGTTTTCGGATCACGATCGGATCGTGGTCAATCCAGACTGATCCGATCTGAATGGACACGATCCAATCAAATCTGACCCGATTCGGAGCCTTAGGAGGATTTTAATAGAGGATATCCAATCATTATTGTTTTCCTATGTTGTGGTCCACCTGAGATTTTTATCCCTCTAATATTTTGTATCAAGCCTTAAAATGATCAGTAAAAATGAATGAACGGCATCAATGAAATACGTACTTCATGGCGGGGCCCGCAGATCACTGAACACAAGAGTAGCAATCCGTCAGCGTCAGTACCACGCACCAGCTAGCTATAGCCTGGGAAGTAGCCTGGAAAATAGGGAAATAAGATTGCGTATTGAGTTACTTAGTTGGCTTCTATCGTACAGAGTAAACTCAGTTAGGCCTACAATGAATGTATTGGGTTATCCACGCTGTCCATCCAATTTTCGAGATCATTTAAGTGGTTGAGTCTAAACTAGAAGTATTCCCAACGCTTAAGTGGACCACACTATAAGAAACAATGCAAATAATGACTTCCACCGTTGAAACCATGCTAGGGCCATAGTGATTTTTATTTGTCATCCAACCTGTTCATAAGATTACGCAGACATGGATGAATGTAAAAAACAAATATCAGCTTGATCCAAAACTTCTGTGGGCCCCAAGAAATTTTCAACGGTAGAATTTCAATTCACACTATTTCCCGTGGTAAGGTCCACTTGAGATTTGGATATATCTCATTTTTGGGATGAAACCATAAACTTATCTGTTAAAATGGATGGACGGAGTAGGTAAAATGTGCAAATTATGGTGGACCCCACAAAGTTTGCTCAGTTCACGTAGCATACTGAGTTACATAGTACGCTATCCGCTTCCGTAGCGTGCTGGCTGGCTAGGTACGAGCGAAGACGAGACTGACACTCCTCGAGTTCCGAGTTGTACGAGCGGTTCAAAGGATATCAAAGTTAATGGGTCCCACAGTGATGTATTTATTATATATAAATCGTTCATATATTTTTAGATATCATTGTACAGTATTATCTAAAAAATGAATAATATCAAAAGATCATCTGGACCACACCATAAATAGCAGCAAAGAATGATTTTCACCGTTAAACATCTCATGTGGTCCACTTGATAGTTAGATCTGTCTTTTTTTTTTCTTCTCAAGCCTTAAAACGAGCTTGCCAAATGGATGGATGGTTTGGATATAACACAAACCCCACGATCAGTCCCACGAAACTTGCTAACATCAATAAAGCAAGTTAGGTTCACCGCTACACTTGCATGAGACGTTGTGAAACGTCACTGCACTTTTGTGTCGTGCACGTTAACACTAAAATATCTAATATATATATTTGATAAAAGTAAGGATACATAATGGATAGTTCTTTCATAACCATGTGGGGCCCACCTTGATGTATATGTTTTATCTAAGTTGTTCATCCATTTTGACATATCATTTTTGGCCTTGAGCACAAAAAGGAGGTATATTAAAGGCTGAAGTGGACCACACCATGTGAAACAGTTAGATTAAATTTATATGATCCAAATCCTACCGAGCCCAATCTGACTCGATTTTCCTAATTGAGTCGAAGTCGGTTCAGGTCAGGCCAGCCATGTATTGGATCAGTCTGAGTCAGGTGACCTAGACTCGGTCCCGGATCGGATCGAGTTCAGGTCGGGACATTGAGACTTCGGATCGGGTCGAGTTGGACCCAATCCGATCCGATCCAATCTGGACTGATGCCTAGCTCTACCCCTCACGTGGCTAGGCATCAACAACTGCCTCATATTTATAGAGAAATGGATAAACTTTTGGTTAAGTTAGGCTAATGTGATTAATATTAGCTTAGGCTATAATTTTGATAATTAACTCATGATTTGTAATTAATGGTGGATTAAAGAAGCATGGGATGACATGGTTTGATGATGTCATACATGAGGTGTGGCATGGAGAGATGTTGACTTTGGGGAGCACATGAGAGATGGGAGGTATGGGTATGTGACATCACACACATGGGTAGAGATTCTCTCACCCATGTGTGGCATGTACATGTGTGCTTGACATGTGTTGTGCACATGTGTGGAATGAAATACATGGTGCCATGCGCACATGATACACTTATTATTCTTCACGGCGTATCTCACTAACGAAGTATCATGCCGACGCACGGGTGGTACCCCCACGATCGCGGCGATGGGGCGGTCGATATGAGATAGGTTTCAAGGTCTTGGGGTTCTGGTCAGTTGGGTGTGTATTATGAACGGTCAATCTATGTCTAGCTAAGGACATCAATCATCATGCACATATGCATGGAAAATAGTACCGAATGGACCAGGTGTTACAATCTACCCCCCTAATAAAAATTTCGTCCTCGAAATTTCTAGTTCTAAGCACAGTATCAAACTCACAACATAGAATCCAAACATACATCACCAAATTTATCAAACAATCATCTATCAAACACTAGAGGTATTGCTCACAACTATTACCTCATGCCTGGGTGATAGGTATAGCCTCTACATTCTCAAATAAAGGATCCTGTTTTAACTAGGTTCTCAAACCGGGAATCTTAAATTCATGTCTCTAGATTCATACAAATCAGGGGTACTAACAGCATCTAAGTTTTCGATCAACGACACTAGGAGACCTAGTTTAAGTTCCTCTATGTTTTCCACTTGCAGACCTTGCTTGTAATTGATCCCAAATCTTATGCTCTGATACCATCTTCTGTCACGCCCCAAACCCGGGGACGGACAGCTTCCGTGATGCCCCGAATTCGGCACTCGACTTCCATACACCAAGTCCCGAGTTCGGCGCACCACAAGGAAGATTTTTGACTGAAATTTTTTTTTATATACATAGTAATACCTGAGCATGAAGATCCATGATCAAACTATCAAGCAACACTCTCCATCATAAGTCCCGATGGTTATAAGTGTAATGCTTTACAAAATATACGCAACGTCAACATTGCCAAATCGAAGAATAAATGCAATGCATCGAGAAAGCTAAGTCTTCCAAGCTACTCCAACCCTGAAAAAAATGGGAAATAGGAGGCTTAGGCCAAAAAGCCTAGTGAGTACACACGTGTGTGCAGTGTGTCCTACAAGCAGGCAAGATAAATGTACTACAAGGAAATCATACCATAGCCATAACCATATTACATGCATCCGTAATCACGTCATCATCATCATATTGTCATGCCGTAATTATACAATATCGAAAATACTGACAAGTCCATGAGTCATACAATATCAGAGTACGCAATATAATTCAGTATGTAAATGAGGAGTTATAAAGAGTCAAATATCAGATGTCGAGGATGCAACACAATATGTGGTGCGAATGAAATGACTATCGTTGGAGTGAAGTCGGGATGGTGGTACGTAGTATCGCAGACTATGGGGTCCATCACAGGGACTTCTATCCAAAATAGTCCCATACCTAATTTGGATAGTCGGACTTAATGTGGTAAACTCCGATCTCGGGTTAGTCGCGCGCCCCAACCGAAATCTTGGCCATTGCGAAGGTACACACAACGAAATAGTTGCGCACCACCGGCCGAGTGAATAGTAAATGAATGAATGAATGAGTATGCAACTCTGCTCAATAAGTCCACATATCGATACAGCTCATTCTGGGATATCATCAGGGTTTAGTACACTCCAAATGACACTGTCTCTCTCCTAGCAGCACAGTCCAAGTGAGCGTAAGAAACCTCACTATCCGCCTGGCCAATAGTCTGCCAATACCTATCCGGCACGTCGATAGCGGACCCATTCACGAGCTGGTTAAACTCAGCCTAGTAATGCCCCCTACCCTCGGGCGGGTAAGGCCACACCCCCTCCCAACCGACCACGACACAGTGGGAGACGCGGCCTCCTGGTATTTGGCACTCGGGCGCTCATGTATCCACTCGGTCTCGACGTTGGGGGGTCTCCTGGCCTCGGAGGTTTAGGGATTTTCACCCAGGGACATCTATGGCGCCCGTATGCTAGAACTAAATATTTTCGGTGTCCCATCTGACCATCCACGATATGCCTGTGGAGGCTACAGCCCTGATGTTGCTAGGGCACACAATGCAAGATGCATGAGTCATACAATACAGTCATGCATCAATCCTGCGCATACCATGCACTCATGTGAGATAACCTCCACCTATCAGGGAGTCTCATAACAATCTGTCCAACGACATATGCAATGGTCAACCACATCTCATAACAAACATGCAGATGATGCGTATGGGCATGTATGATAATGCTGTGCTATCACATACTCATAATCAGTATCAATAACCGGCCTCAACAATCGGCTTCGACAATGTGGACATTTAACCAACATTGTCCCCAAGGAATGACCCACATAAATATCAATACATACATCATGGTGAAATCACACCACATCGGTCTTCAGATACATCACTTCGGGTCTCACACAAGGGCCGCACATTCATCGCATTGGGCCTCACTCATGGGCCATGAATACACCACATCAGGCTGTACGACCCATGGGCTTCAAATACTCAAGAGGTGAGCCCTACACACAAGCCTCAAATACATCACAATGGCCACAACCCATGGGCCTAAAATATATCTCAATTAGCCACGCCCATGAGTCTCAATTACATCACATTGGGCTTCGCTCATGGGCCTCGAATACATTGCAAGTGGCCTCAAATCTATTTCATAGGTAGACCACATACCTGGGCCTAATACACATCACTATGGGCCGCATCACATGGGCCAAAAATACATCACAATGAGCTTCATCATATGGACCGGAAATATATCTCAATGGGCCTTGCCCATAGGCCACGAATACATGGCTACACCAATTATGATAAGTCCTATACTACAACCACTTCGCACGTCACATAGATAATGACTCATATTCGGTGTCACCTGGTTAAGGGCCGAGAGCCACATTTCATCATACCATTTATAGTTTAAAGATCACATTGTATAAAAATTCAGGATCTTGATAGCATTAGCTTGGGTAATATAACCCTAAATCATATTCGGTTTAGTGTACAACTTGGTCATGTGTGATTCAAGTGGTGGTATCTATGTCAATAAGTACAAATCTACATTGTTGAATGGTCATCAACGCCACTTGATTTCATACGGTTAGGTGGCCTTGTACGTATTTCACATTCATACAATTAGATGACTACGTATACTACATGTACTCCACCATTGCCTATGATTAGGTGGCTATACATACATCAAATACCCACATGATCAATGGGCCAAACAGGTAATATCACACCCTCACACCACTAGAGTTTATATATTTGTTATAATTAAACATGTTTTTAAGAGTTTAAACACAGGTATCATGATCTTATTACTTGGGGCCGCACTCTAACCAAAGTGCCAAGTGATCAAGGGATGTCCACAATCAGCCCATTTAAAGGATTAATCATCATTACTTCAAAAATTACAATACCAGTTCATCATACATTCCACACATGGAAATTACAAACTCTTATCGAAGAGGCCCAATGGTTAGCCCAAACAAGGCTATCACTGATGGGTCCACATGGCGTTCACTCAAAATGGGCCTTAACATTCTTAGGCTCACATATCAATGGAATTCATAATGGGTCCTATGCAGTAGAGTCCATGGGGATTTCCCATGAGGTTGAGTTGTGTGTGACCCACCTACGACTTAGGTCTGCTTTGATTATTTTAGTCCAAGTCCTAAAATGATATGAGCAAGTGGATGGTCTGTATGGATTAAATAGATACACCATGGTGGCCTTAAGTTGAATTCAATAGTTAAGTACTTATCCTCACAGCCTTGTATTGTATGGTCCAATTCAGGTTGGATTGACTGTTCTGTGGGATAATGGCTTAAAGGAAACCCGGTATATGGGTCGATATCTAATACATCGTCAGGATGGCTCATAATGAATTTTCAATGATGAGAGTTTAATTTGCATTATTTCATAACGTACGACTATCTAATCATTGGATGGGCCTAAGTCTTGGTAACATATCGTCAAAAAAGTTGATAAAATAGATAAACGATGAGGATCTTAAATATAAATCATGTCATAACCATGGTGGATTAAGTGGCATAACACCTACATCAAAGTGGGTCATACCACACACAAGTTGAGAGGGTTACCCTCCCTTAAATATTCATAATTATTTGTTGGGCCCACAGAGGTGTGGTTCATAAATCTAGCCCATCCATTATGTGTGTCCCACTTGGTTGAGGGGTCAGACCAAGTTTCAAATACATCCAAATTTCAGGTGGACCTAACAGGTGATTTACATACTCGAGCTTCGAGTTGTACAGACAGTTAAGGAGATCAAGGTTACATGGGTGCAAAGAGATGTATTTATTGCATATACACAATTCACCTATTTTTATTTTATTATTATTATTATTATTTTGAGATCATTTTATAGCATCATCCAAAAATGAATCATATCCGAAGATTATCTGGACCTCACCACAAACAGTAGTGGAGATAATGATTTCACCACTAAACAATTTACAGGGCCCACCATACCGTTTATTTTCCATCCAATCTGTTCATAAGGTCACAAAGACCTGAATTAAGGGGAAAAACAAATTTCATACTGCTCCAAAATTTCTAACCCAAAAGGGTTCCAATGGTTTATGTTCAATCCCCGCCACTTTTGTAGTGTGGCCCACTTGATAGTTAAATCTATCTCTCTTTTCTTTTTTTTTTCCAGCCTTAAGACAAACTTGCCAAATGGATGGACGGTTTGGATATAACACATACCTCGTGAGCAGATTGATCCAAATCTTTTTTGTAATTATTATTTATTATTAATATTTATTTTTATGGTGTGGGCCGCTTGAGTTCTGTGTACGGCTGAAATTTGGGGGTGACCCATTTTTAAATGGGACCCATCAAATGCACAGTGCTGATGTTCGACATACATCAAGGTGGGGCATGTGGTGAGGCCCACATCCTTCCAGCGTCAGATACCACATTACATCCGTGTTTTTTTTTTTTTTTTTTTTTTAAATTTTTTCATATATGGGGCCCAGAAAAGGATGATCCAGACCATCTATTGTGTGTGTCCCACTTGATGGAGGGGACGGTCCAAGTTTCAGATGCATCCAAATTTCAGATGGGGCCCAACAACTGCTTTTATATGTTTTAGCCATGTCTGCACATTATTTTAGATGGTGTGGGCCACTAGAGTTCTTTTATACGGTTAATTTTTGGCGTGACCCATTTTTAAGAGGGGACCCATCAAATGCACGATCGATGTTCAATATACATCAAGGTAGGGCTGTGGTGGGGCCCATTTTCTTCCAACGTGAACAGCAGACGCTACTTGTTTTTGTGTTTTTTTGGTTTGTTTTTTTTTTTTTTTTTTTTTATTTCTCATATATGGGGCCCACAAAAGGATGATCCAGTCCAAATGTTGTGTTTTTCCCACGGGGTGGAGCGTTAAATCCAAGTTTCGGATGCATCCAAATTTCGGTGGGGCCCAACAAGTGCTTTTATATGCTTTAGCCATGTCTACACATTAGTTTAGATGGTGTGGGCCACCTAAGATTTGGATTGTCTTCATTTTTCAGCTCCATGGCTAAAATGAGTTGAGAAATTAAATGGACAACGTGGATTAAATACATACATCACGTGTGGGGCCCGTTGGGGACCCACAACCCCTGCCCCTTTAAATCAAATGGCTGGAAGTGTCTCTCTCTTCTTCTTTTTTTTATACGTGTAAGTGTGTGTGAGTTTGGCCAGCCCAATGGGCCAATGGATGGGTGATTTGGATGCCATACAAACATTTTGGTGGGACTCACTATCAATGGGTCCCACATGAACTCTATAATAAATTAATTTTATATGTTTTCTCCTATGCATCCCCACCATTAATAGCATCATCATCATTATTGCAATTATCTTCACCATCAATCATACTATCTTCATCATCCACACCATTAATCACATCATCATTAACATCATCTCTACCATACATAAACACAACAAAATAAAATAAGAATGAGTAGGGTGGGTGTACTCACCTTGATGAATTAGATGGATGGTTGAGATGAAATTAATGGTTGAGATGGATGGAAGGGATGTGATTGATGGCCCACCAAGATCAATCCTCTCTCTCTCTCTCTAATTGTAGAAAAATGGTGAAAGGCTAAGGGGTGGAGGTGTATTTATAGAGAAATGGATAAACTTTTGGTTAAGTTAGGCTAATGTGATTAATATTAGCTTAGGCTATGATTTTGATAATTAACTCATGATTTGTAATTAATGGTGGATTAAAGAAGCATGGGATGGCATGGTTTGATGATGTCATACATGAGGTGTGGCATGGAGAGATGTTGACTTTGGGGAGCACATGAGAGATGGGAGGTATGGGTATGTGACATCACACACATGGGTAGAGATTCTCTCACCCATGTGTGGCATGTACATGTGTGCTTGACATGTGTTGTGCACATGTATGGAATGAAATACATGGTGCCATGCGCACATGATACACTTATTATTCTTCACGGCGTATCTCACTAACGAAGTATCATGCCGACGCACGGGTGGTACCCCCACGATCGCGGCGATGGGGCGGTCGATATGAGATAGGTTTCAAGGTCTTGGGGTTCTAGTCAGTTGGGTGTGTATTATGAACGGTCAATCTATGTCTAGCTAAGGACATCAATCATCATGCGCATATGCATGGAAAATAGTACCGAATGGACCAGGTGTTACAGGTATCAACGGCCAAACTGAGAGGGTTAACTATACACACACACACACACACACACACACACATATCATGGTGGTACCAACGATTGGAGGCCACATGGTGACCAAGGGAAGGTGAACACCACCAACAATGTCTATGGACATTTTGTGTCCAGCGACACTTGTCGCTGCCCCATTTCTTGCTTGTTATTTTAATGGTTGTGGGGCTCACCTAAGGAGATCTACTCCATTCATCAGATTGGCCCGCTCATGGTGGATAAAGGAGTTTTTGATCAAGCCGATTCCTAGTGTTTTTCCTTCATCTAGATCCATGTAATCTAAACAATATGCTAGTTGGAAAAAATATCACAGTGGGCCACATAAGGCAACCCGCACTATGATAGTGTGCGGGGCACACCCTTCAACAGCATGGCCTACTTGTGGGCTCCACAATATCATTAAAGGAGAAAAATGAAGGGAAATGAAATGGCAAAAAGAAGCTAGGGAAGGAGATTCGGCCATCGGGGTGGCCCCCCGCCACTATGGAATCCACCATACACATCTACCATATAAACAAGGTGGGTTCCACCCTTATGGGTCCATGGGAATGAAAGAAAGCAAAGAGAAAGGGAGAGTTTGTCATCCCTTACACTCATAGTGACGATGGACGGTTGGATCGGTGATCGTACGGTCCACCAACTTATCTCCTCCCGTAACCTTCTCTAATCACTCTTTTCTCTCTCTTACTCTCTTGATCCTTCCTAATCCTCTCTCAAGATCTCTTATTTATCTTAATCTCTCCCTTATCTTTCTTTCTTTTCTCTCTTTCTCTCTTAATCTCTCCCTAATTCTCTCTAATCTTTCTCTCTCTCTCTCTCTCTCTCTCTCTCTCTCTTAATCTCTCTATACTCTTGCTAGAAAATGGTAGAAATGAGAGGGAGTTAGGGAGTTTTGTGGTAGAGATTTTTGGGTAGAAAGGGAATTATGAAAAGAGGGGTAAAATGGAGAGAAAAAGAAAGAAAGAATGATGGCTAGCATAGGTAGGGGTATGAGTTGTATGAGAAAGGCGTAGGGTTGTTTGACTAACGGGGAGAGAGTGACATGAGTGATGGATTGATTGATTTGAGAATATTGAGATTTACGCAAGTGGGACTCGCATGCATTACGCGGCACACTTCAGTTGTGTCAAAATTGTAACTTCTAATTTATGGGTCGAAAGGAGCATAAATTTAAGAAGAAAATGAGACAATGAAAATCAATATAGTTTGATTGCGTGGTGTGCAATAGTATGTTGATCTTGGTCCATTGTGCGACATAACAATATGTTGATCATGGTAGACCATTGCGCCCTTTGCAATAGGATTACAAGGTTTGTGCAGTAGGGAGATACTGTGTGGAATTCAGGGTTCACATGTGTGATTACTTATAAATACCCCTCCTCTCTTTTCATTTCCAACATACAAAGACTCTAAGAACCAACAGAAGACCAGAAAGTTCTTCGGAATTCGCAAGGTATTGGAGGATACCTGTTGCGCGACGCACAACATAGTGACCGTGCAATGGAGTAACCGAAGTTTATTATGCCACACGAAACATGAGTATTGCATGTGCAACGACTATATACTTATGATTCATATATTTGTAATTCTTCCAAAAGTTTGATTAATTCAAAGGGAAAGGAACTTCAGAAGAATCATCTTGATTGATAAAGAGACATCATTTTCACACAACAGTTTCTGCATTTAAAAGATTATATCATGAATTGAAATGCTAGCAAAATTGATATTCGAATAGATTTGATTATTATTGTTGATGCAGTAATTTGGACCACCATTCTCTGACCTCCTCGCACTTGCACAGGAAAGAAGATAAAGGAGACCCTAGCTAGAGCAGGGGACCCTCCGACGCCAAAGTTAGGCTAGGAGTCTGGGTCTAATCGTATGGAGAGGTTTAAGGTAAGAGATTTTTTGTACCTTCCTCTGTCGATGGTCCAGTTATTTATAATGTTTATAGGGTAGAGCTTTGTGTTAATTTAGGCGCGATCTTAGCCCTTGGACTGGACATGCACGAGTGATGAATATGAGCCATTACCCTTGAATCACGTGGAGGACGGTTACGCGAGAGGTGGGTGCTGGCAGTTATTTTTGAATTGTGCATTACTAAGGGGGATCTTGAGCTGAAATGATCTAAATCGAGCTTTGCCGATTGACAAGAGATGATCCGAGCTTTGCTAGTCGACCGAAGACATCCTGAGCTGAACTAATCTAAGTCGGTCTCTACCGATCAATCGAAGATGACTTGAGTCAAGCTAAATTAGAACTAAATCAATCTGAGTTGTAGCTCAGAACTGATCCTTCGCCGGGTCTATCTGTTCTCGATGGTCCCATGGCCTTACCGAATTATCCGGTCTTTCGTGGGTGCAAGTAGGCAGAAACTTAGAGTCATGCCCTGCTGAAGACTATATACCCATAGGAGTGAACGCCAATTTCCATTCATGAGGTGACGCAGGAACAGATTAGGTGTTCGTTGAGCCGAGCTGACTTTGAAAGTGGTCGAACTGCATTTTCCCATAACAGAAGCCCCCTACTTCATGAGTTTGCAGTGAGCTTGGGGAGTAAACTTGTGAAATGGAGATGGACGGACGTGCCATTACGCTTTAATTGATAGCTAGCGAGGGCAATATAATCGAGGAAAATCTGTAATGATGGCCTAGTAGGATCGAGGCACCGTACTCTATACCAGCAGGTTTTCAATTGCGAACTTGTGGGGAGTGGATGTGTGGTGCAAGCCAAGAGCACGAATCATCGTGGTGAATGGGGAGTTGCCATGTGTAAAGTGGTGGGTGAGGGAGCGATCCTTCGCCTGCGACATTTAATGCCGCTCATCAACAATTCGGCATGGCTTGGGGTTTTACATCAGAAGGATTAATCTAGCATTGCCACGTATGAGGTGGTGTTCAGGAGCGCAACTCTCCGCCTTCAACATTTAATGTCGGTAATGATTACTCTTAACCAAGCAGGTTTATAAAAGCCACCGCCTCCCACATCTGGTCTGTTATTTTCTTTAGGGAGAGAATTTTCGCTGTTGATAACTCCCAGAATAGGCAGTTTTCGGTGAGTTCTTCTCCTTCCCCGGCCTTTTTTCCAATCTTTTTTACTTGTTTCATTCCTTTTTTCTATCAAGGATCCAATATGTCGAACGATTCAGATGATGTGCGTGAAGTGTATGCCTTCGAGGGCGATACTGACCTAGGGAGTGTAAACTCTAAGAGACGGGCCTCGGTTGAACCACTTTCTCTAATTCCTCTGCGATTTGTTAGGATGACTGCCTGACCACAGGTTGAGCGACCCTCTGAGGTAATCCTCGAGGGGTCAGTTTTGACTAAAGCTGATATGGTCAAAGTCCACTCTAAATATTAGATCTTGAATTCCATACGTCTACGAGCACCGGCCCCCTTTGACATTCCAAAGGATTCAGCTGAAGGCAAGGTCTCCATATTTATCTGTTCTCTCCAATGTGGACTCTGGCTCCCACTTCACCTATTTGTGAGGGCGATGCCTGCCCGCCTGAGGCTAGATTCGGGGCAGCTCATTCTGAATGCTTGGTGGGCACTGCTCGGGACATACATCATCTGGTTCCAGCTCAGGAACAATGAGCTGACACCAGATGATTTCATTTACCTGTACCAGACTAAGCACAACCGGGTGGAACCAAGCTCGTATTATTTTTTGTTGAAGACAAACCAAGGTCGAAGCCTCATCGCCAAACTCCCTTCTTCCAACAAGGATTAGAAGAACAAGTGGTTTTGGGTATCAGGAGAGTGGGAGGCGCCCGCTGCCGAGCTTGCTAGTCTTCGGGAAAGAGTGCCCACTAAATTTACCATCCCAGGTCGAATTTCAGTGCGGCGCATAGGTCTTATTTCCCTGTCATTGAATTTTTTGTTGATCTGTTTCCTTTTGAACTTTTACATTTTTTCAAAACAGTTCACCCAACCTATCTCCATTCCTTCGCAGCCAAGTGGACAGAGCAAGGGTGTTGAAGGAGGAGCTCCACATTACTCTCGACCTGTTGCACTGATTCGGGCTTTGCAGATTGATTCCTTCTCTTTCCTCCCTTTGTAAGTACTCATTTATCAGTTAGAATTTTGATGTTGGTGCTTAGCTGATTTGAGTTGTGATGTGCAGTTATGGTCGAGCCTTAGAAACTTGGGAAGAGGAAGCGCCCTTCCATCAAGGAGATGCTTCAAAAGAAGAGAACCGAGCGGAAGAGGACGACTCCCTCCATCACCCAAATATTCTCTCCCACTATGGAGGCGAGGTTGGGGGCTGAAGCCAAGCAGCCCTTGGTCGCCCAGCCGTCTTCTGCCAGGGCAAAAAGGGGAGAGATCCCCAAGAAGGAGATGTTGTAGCTGTATCTTGGTCCCTGATGTCTTCCTTTACTCTTCAAGTAGGAGTATATAAAGTGTCGGTCAAAATTTTAAGAATTTTTGGCTGATTTGGAGAGGCAGTTGTGGTAGACTCTCTTTGATTATCTTACGAGGTCTAAAGAAGCCCCGTAAGCTATCCAACCTTCTAAAGTATTAGCAGGCTTTACCTACCGAATGGGTTCCTCCAAGGAAATTTTCAGACAAACTTGATTGGGAGTGGTAGCATGGTCTCTTTCAATGATATAACCAATGCCTTGTTCAGGCTTATAGTTTCTTATCCTGGGAGGAGGAATCCAAACAGGCCAATCCACCGAGTAGCAGTTACGCACAAGGTGGAATTGATGTCTTCACCACTGTATCTAAATGTAGGAAGCTTGAACTTGATCGTTGTAGGAGGGGAGAATGAAGCGGGAGCCAAAAAATTTGGCCAGCAACTATTTCCATATTAGAGCCCAGTTATAAGGACCTACTACGTAGCTCCTCATTATTCGAGTGACGGCCTCTCCGTCTTGTGGCATAGTTTGATCATAACCAAATTGTCGTGCAAACCTACTTGGGTTGTAAGGTTCGCGCCAAAACTCACTACCTTCTCATAGGGGGAGACTACTCGATTTAATGCAGATGAAAAATGTTCTCTTGACCGGTTCCAAATCATTATTGTCTATCACATCTCTGTCTTCAGCTTGGTGAGACAGGGG
Source organism: Magnolia sinica (assembly GCF_029962835.1). Classification (NCBI taxonomy): domain Eukaryota; kingdom Viridiplantae; phylum Streptophyta; class Magnoliopsida; order Magnoliales; family Magnoliaceae; genus Magnolia; species Magnolia sinica. Next base: position 42,997,523 of record NC_080577.1, on the reverse strand, counting down.
GAATTAGAGGAAATCGATTGAATCTATGCCTTCAATTCTTCATCAACTACCCAATCAAGGACTTCCAAAAACACCATAAAGTAATCAGAAGTGGTGAAACAAACCACATACAATTTTGATAACACTTAATCAGATAAAGTGTTCAATTTAAATCAAAATAAGAATATTTGAGATCACTAGCTTGTTTGAATACTTGAATTTAAATCTAACTACCCATCATTTAAGAAGAATCATTCAAATAGAAACTATCATTATTTTCATTACATGTTGTATTAGGTAAATAATTAAGTAAATGAACTAAGCTAACTATCATGATGTAGAAAAGCTGGAAGGGTGATCCTCACCTTAAATTGAGACCCTCCTTGAGTAAATAAGGGAAGGAAGATATGGAAAAACTCTCATTTTCCTATAATAAGTGAGTAATTTAATTAAAAAGACTAATATTGCCTTCTTTGACACCCAGATAGGGAAAATAAGGGTTGACTCACCTCAAATCTAAAATATTTCCAAACAAATCTAATCGTCTTAACTCCTATACACTTGAATTGAGAAGGTTAACACATAATATACCATTTTTTAATCTAAGTGTTAAGTTAAGATTTTGACTAAAATAAACTAGAAAGGAACTTCAAATGTAGATGAGTTGACTCACCTAAGTCTAAATCAACTTGACTTAGGCTGAAATTCTACCAAAACTACTTGTGTTTGCTACAGTAAATGTCTAAGATGATTCAAACCCTGGCTTGGTAAATGAGAACTCCCTTGGGTTATAACAAACTCGATTGGGTTCAGTGAGTTCTAACTGAGTTCACTTGGCAAGATCCACTCCCTTTACCTACTCTCTTTTCCTTTCTTCTTCCTCTTTCTTTCTTCTCTCGGATTTCTTCTTTCTTTCCTTTTTTAGCCACAAACCTTTGCCAGTAACTTGACTAGACTCCCAACCGAGTCGAGTCAGTGACTCTCGTCTTTAAACTCGGTCCTTTCTCTCTCTCTCTCTTGTTTTCTTTTATCCTCCCCTCACTTTTTGCTTTAACATTTTCAAACTCGGAACTCAACCCGAGCTCAACCAGGTGTTGACTCGGCCTTGCAAGTTGGGTCATTGAGTTGACTCAATGCTTCAACTCGCATTCTTTCTTCCCTCTTTCCTCTTCCTTATTTTCTTCCTTCTGCTTTTATACTGTAGAGGACCCATATCTTCTCAAACGAACGTGTTTCAAGTCAAAACTCAGTTGACTCAGACTCGGTGAGTCAAGTCTCAACAGCGACCCCTGACCCAGCTCTCTCTCTCTCTCTTTCTTTCTCTCTCCCCTTCTACTTCATCCTTCCTTTCCTTCCTTCTTCCTTTTTGCTTTCTAAATCGGCCAGGAAGGAGTTTGGCCGCATATTAGACTCATTAGACCCGCACTAACTCGCCTCTGAAACTGGCCAACTCGGTTCGAGTTGAGTCGGTTTGGTAAACTAACATACTCTCCCTCTCCATTCTTCTTCTCTTTTCTCATTCTTCTCTTCTACTAGTTTTTCTTCTTTTCTTCTACCGACGGATACTAAGCTTGTACTCGCTCGAACCCGACTGACTCGATTTAACTCAGTGTGGCGCAAAATAGATAACGTTCCCTCACTCCCCTCATTTTTTATTTTTGGCAAGAGGTTCCCCTAAAAGGTATCCTTTTAAGGGATATATTAACCTCGTTTTAAAGGGTTCGAAGCTAACTAATCTTTAGATTAGTTATGATTAGGTTGAAATGATTACCGGACAACACACCCATGATTAGTTATAATCTAGCATCATTGATGGCCATCTGATGTTTTGGGTCTCCAAATGAATGAATCAGATCAGAATGTGTGCCCCACTAGGAGGTGATGGGTTCTTCAAGCGAGTCGGGAAGATGACTTAGTTGATCATGGCAGAATTTTAATGGGTGACTGACCTCGTAAGGCCCGTCCCCACAACACATGATATTGTCCACTTTACCAAAGCTCACAAATTTAAAACACGTCATACCTATTAAGGAACGAACCCGACTTATAGCCACCACAACTTCAGACGATGCTTCCGATGTGGACAAAGTTCTACTTCACTGTGTGCACTTCTATCACGCCCCAAACTCGAGAACTGGGCTTCCAAAATCTCCAGCTTCCAAATCTGGTGTCGACAGCCTCCTAGTACCCCATTCTCTGCTCTCAAATCCCATGCGCCAGGTTTCAATCCTAGGATCTTACAAGGAGGATTTTTAGGGTGATTTTTTTTGTAAAAGAACATAACCACAAGTGTACCAAAGTCACAAAACATCATCACCACATATCTACTAATATAATCTTTGAGTAAATGCTGAAAGAAAAATATATGATATAAAAAAAATCTAAAAGATCAGGCACATTCTCCTGCCTCAATGCTACTACGGTATAGCATAACTTGCATGTAACGAACATGCATAAGCTTACTACAAAGCTTAGAGAGTGCGTGCGTGCGTGTGTGTGTAATGCATGTGCCAAGCATACAAACATCAGAGTGAGTGGAAATGATGGAAGGCTAAACTAGCAAGTCCATAAATGATGTTAGCCATACCAAGGCTATGCAATGCAAGGCCTATGTGGCCAAATTTCATATGCTAGAGATACAACGCAAACATGTTGATCCTCAACTAGTCCACATATCGTAACAGTTCGTCGCTGGAAATATCACCAAGGTGTACACTCCAACACTAGCTTCCTTCATCAATTTCGGTTGACTATGAGGAAATCTCTCTCATTTCATTTAATCTATACTGGAAAGTACTTTCATACGGAAGGCAGTAAAAATAGAAATAACAACTGAGGAAAGTAGAAACACTAAACATAAGGACCGAGAGGATTGCACATGGCACAGATCGTAGGCAATACTAGGAGGCCGCATCTCCCACTGTGTTATAGTCAGTTAGAAGGGGGTATGGCCTTACCGACCCGAGGGTAGGGGGCAATTGCTAGGCAGAGTATGACCAGCTCATAAATGGGTCCGCTATCGACATGCCAGATAGATATTGACTAACTATTGGCCAGGCAGATAGTGAGGTCTCTTCCACTTGCACGGTTATGCGTCCAGTGTAGGGTAGCAATGTGGTGTATAATGTATTAGACCTTGGTGATTATCTAGAGAGAACTGTATTGATATATGATGCTCCAGAGATGAGCTGGATTGATATGTGGATTGTTATGCTTGAGCTGCATCTTGCAATGATATTAGCTATATAGGCCTTGAATCGTTTGGCGTTGGTGTGGCCGATAACATTCACGCCTTGCATCGCATGGCCTTGGGGTAGCCGATAGCATTCATGCTTTGCATCACATAGCCTTGGTATGACTGTTAGCATTCATGGACTTAGCAGCATATTCCGCATCACTCTGATATTGCATTCTGATCATGCTTATATTACGCATACACTTTCACCACTCTTTAAGCTTTCTATAAGCTTATGCATAATTGATACGTGCAGGTGACACTAGGTTATAACTGAGCAGGAGTAGGAGTGTGTCATAGAGCTTCAAGAGTTTTGTTATTATTATCATTGTATTTCCCTTTATGCGCATTGTATCTTAAAGTTTTTTATCCTAGTGGATTTTGTGATGGTGTTCTGGTTATTATTCGTGGGTTATGCTTATTGTGAATCAAATTTATATTAAAAATACTCCTTATTGGATCCCAGGATCGGAACCTGGTATATGGGTGCCGGGAGCCGAGAATGGGGTATTATGGAGGCTATTGGCACCGGATTCAGCGATCGAAAATTTTGTGAGCCCAGTTTCTGAGTTTGAGGCGTGACAACACACAAGTAGATTGTCAAATTTTGTAGAAAAAATATATATTGTATGGAAATTTAACTCAATTTACGATTTCAAGACTAGAGCACAATTCAACATCTCAAGATTAAAAGGATTGGAAGAATTTCAAGAGAAGAATCAATTGTATGCTAGCCTACAGGTAAAGAAGACCTTAGGAATGACCCTAGGTTAAAATACATCTTAGTAGTTTTTCTAAGTTGTAACTTATTGTGTTATTACATTAAATTTTATGGTAGTTTGGCTAGCTTAACCTTATCTTTGGATAGCCAAATGATCTCGGGTCAGTCTAACAACAACCTAGGTCCACTTTCTAGAAATAGGTTGTTTTGATATTCATCAATCTGAGGCTAGCCAAACCCTGTCTCAGGCTAGATGAATGAATCTCAAACTAGCTGAACTCTATCTTGGGCCAGCCCAAGATTGATTGAAATCAAATCTCGTGAAATCTGCTAGTCGTTGAAATAGAATCATGAAACTTTGGCCAGACGAAGGGATTCTTAGGCCGACTGAAGCTATAATCTTTTTGCTATAAATAGAGCTCATTTCTTATTATTTCAACATAGAAAAATATAGAAAAAATGGGAAACAAAAGAAAAAAAATCTTCTTCTTCTTTTCATATTATTTGCATTATCTTTCATATATTATGTTTTATCATTCAATTCTCTTCTCAAGTCTTGTTAAATTCAAATAGAGAGTGGAATATACTTAACTTGAGAATAGAGGATTCAATCTGCAGGTTTTAGTGTTTCTCTCTTTGAAAATTTTTCTATCCCTAAATCCTTCTTAATTGTGCATACATTGATTTATTTTCTTCTGAGAATAGAAGCGATTTCTACATCTAATGAAGCTTCATCTTGAAAGGCTTTACCGATATCTTCACTTCGACTTACATCTTTAAGAAAATACATTTTCATCTGGTAAATTACTTTTAGTTAGGTTGAATGAGATTACCCGAAAAAAATCTCATTGGGTTGAGAAGTGATAAGCCTATTAAAATCACCTAAGGTTAGTTGTGATAGCCTGTAAAAATCACAAACTATAGGAAGTTGTTAAGATTAGCCTATGGAAACCTTTGTTATAGTGGAAAGCCAAAATTACATGGAGAAGTAATTTTGGGGGTGGAGTAGGTATGTGTTAACACTGAACCACTATAATTCTGGTTGTCTTGTTGTGTTTGAAAATATTTTCCTCATATTTATTATCTTGAAATACTAAAATTGAGAAATTCATGAAATAAGGTTATCCTACCTAATAGATTAGGCGAAGGTTGTCCTACAACTCAATTGAAATCTATATTTCAATATTAGTTGTTGTTCTGATTTTGTTCTCTAAGATTGTTTTAACAAAAACAGTGGTTAAGTCCTATTCACCCTTGCGTCTAGGAAATCGATAGCCCCACTTACAAGTGGTATTGAGAGGGTTGCTCTTGATTAGATTTACTTCCTAGAGCTAGATCCAGAGTTATAAGATGTCAAATTTGGAGAGCTTATCCATATTCAGGCCACATCCATTTGATGGCTTCAACTATTCATATTGGAAAGCTTGGATGAGGATCTTCCTCAAATTTATAGATGAAAGTGTGTGGCAAGCCACTATGACTCAATGGTCCTCCCTATGATGGAAGTAATAGCTGAGGATAGAACGACATCCATAAAAGAAGTAGCCTACAATTTATGGACAAATACTTAGAAAAGTGAAAGTAGTGCTAATGCAAAGGCCTTGAATGCCATAACTCGTGCCCTCTCACTGGATGAACTCAAAAGAATCATTTCATGTGAAACAGGAAAACAAGCATGGGACATACTTGAAATGATCCATGAGGGAACTAATAATGTGAAAAAATCTAAGATCCAAATCCTCATAACCAAAATCGAGGAAATTTGTATGGAAGAAAATGATACATTCATAGACTTTTATACTAAACTAAATAAAATAGTTAATTCTATGTGCAGTCCTAGAGAAAGTATCCCAAAAAACAAGGTTTGTGCAAAAATACTAAGATCACTACCTGAACGGCTCAATTCTAAGGTTACTGCTATATAAGAATTGAGGGATACCGATAAAATGAGGGTTGATGAATTGGTTGGATCTCTTCAAACATATGAGCTGAATTTTAAAGCCCAGAAGAACAAGTCTATAGCCCTCAAATCCTTAAGTCCAAATTAAAGGTATTGAATGAAAATTTGGATAATGAGGAAAATGAGGATGGTATGACTTTATTGGTAAAGGAATTGTATAAACTTTTTTTTAAAAAAATTAATTAAAAAAAAAAAAAACTTTTGATAAGAAAAAGGGCAATTCTAGCTATTGGAAAACTAAATCCAAAGGCAAACAATGTTAAAACTTCTATGAGTTTGGCCATCTTGCTTCAAAATGTCCTAAAAAGGATAAATTAAAAAGAAAAGGTTTGATTGCCACTTAGGATGAATCATCAGAATTTGAATTTGATTCAGAATATGATGAATCAGGTCATGGAGAAGTAAGATATTAAAATGCATTCATGACAATAACTAGAGTTACTACTCCAAAAGACAGTGGAACATCTGTCTATGAAACTTCCAAGAGTGACTCTAAAAATAAAGAAGACCCTCAAGAAGCATATGATGCTCTCTTTAGAGAAAGTTGCAAAATTGTGTTGAAATTGAAAATACAAAAGAAAAGTGTGAGGAATTGCAATTAGAACTTGAAAAGGCTATTTTGGAAAAGTCTCACCTTTTTTATTGTTTTAAAAAATCCAAACTAGACTAAAGTTTGAAAAATGTATAACTTCAAAATCTCAAGTCTGATTATGAGAAAATGAGGATTAAAGTTTCTACACTTCAGAGTTCAAAGGATACTTGGAATTATACCGAAGGAGACAAAAAACTTGAAAAATTACTAACCTCATCTCACTAGTATGGTGATAAGTCTGGCTTTGCCTATAACATCTATAACAATTTAAAGCTTAAGACTTCTACTCCTACCTTTATGAAAGGGGAATCCTTGGACTATAAAGTGGAAACTCAAAACGAGATTGAGTTCGATCATAAGAAAACTATTTTTAAAAAATAAAAACCCTTCCAAGAATTTTCTAAAGTGAAAAACTTTGCCAACATCCAGAGATATCAAAGGAGAGAAATTACCAATCCTTCTCTTGCTGATAAAATTGTGGACTTGCTCAAAGAATTATTGAAAGCCAACTCAAACAAGGAGTAAACAGGAGAAAAAAAAAGAGAGAAAAAAGAGAAATCCTAACTCCGAAAGACAACAAAAGGAAAGAGACCCTCCAAAGCCTAGAACCATTATGAAGTGGGTTCCAAAGGTTAAATGTCTTGTCATCCAAGCAACTTTCAAAGCAAGTAGCAATTCAAGATGGTACCTAGATAGTGGATGTTCTAGACATATGACATGTGACAAAACCATTCCCTCAAATATCAACCAAATTGATGGTGGCTTAGTTACATTCGAAGATGATAGCAATTGTAAAATCATTGGTCAAGGTAATGTACGTCTTCCTAACTTACCTATATTTGAAATTATTTTGTATGTTGAAGGATTGAAACATAACCTTCTTAGTATATCTTAAATCTATGACAATGATCATAGTGTAGGATTTTTTACGATGTAAGATAATTATTAAAGAAGGAAATGTGGTTTTAAATGTTCATAGAACTTACGAAAATTGCCATATAATAAAAATACTAGCACAACAAACGTTTCATGTTATATGGTCCAAACAGAAGAGACTGAATTATGGCACCAATATCTTGGACATGTAAATTATAGAGATCTGTACGAGTTAAGCAAAAGAGATCATTTGCGAGGCTTACCAAAGTTGAGTAAGAAAGAAAATAAAGTATCTGGTGCTTGTCAAGCTGGCAAGAAAATTAGGAGTTATCACAGGAAAGTGAAATCCTTAATCACTACTAGACCTCTTAAACTTCTCAACATGGACTTCGTTGGACATGTAAGAACGGAGAGTAGAGGAAGAAAGAAATATTTCTTTGTTCTAATTGATGAATACATAGGATATTCTTGGGTAGCATTCTTAAGAGAAAAGTTGGAAGCTTTTAACGAGGTCAAAAGGCTTATTAAAAGCATCTAGACTGAAAAAGAGCTATTTGTAGTCAAAATAAGGAGTTATCATGGAACAGAATTCGAGAATAGTAATATAGGAAAATACCACAATGATCATGGTATATTGCATGAATTTTCAACTCCTAAAACAACCAGCAAAATGAAGTTGCTGAGAGGAAGAATAGGGTGATACATGAGATGGCAAGTGTTATGTTGAATAGATTGAAATTGTCTAAATATTAATGGGCTAAAGTTGTGAATACTGCTTGCTATATAATCAATTGTGTTTATATTAGAGCTAGAAAAAAATAAAACAACCTATAAAATATGGTTTGAGAAAAAGTCCAGTGTAAAATATTTTCGTACCTTCAGAACCAAGAAGTATTACATTTTAAGTGACTATGAAAATTTAGGTAAGTTTGATGTAAAAAGTGATGAAGACATATTCTTAGGATATCCAATTAATAGTCATGCATATCGTGTTCAAAATAAGAGAATTGGGGTTATACAAGAATCTATAAATGTTATAATTGATGATTAATCGATCAATCCTATCTTCACTACGATGACGGTGATGGTGATATCATTCTTATTAATCGAAGTGAACCACCATCCATATCAGATGTTATTGATTTTAGATTGGAAAAATATCATCCAACAAATCAAATTCTTAGTAACCCTCTTTTTAGTGTTCAAACCAGAAGGCAACTGGAAAATATTTGCAATTATGTTTTCTTTACTTCTCAAATTGAACCGGCCAACATAAATGAAGCACTGGCTAATCATAGTTAAATTTTGGCTATGGAAGATGAACTAAATCAATTTATAAAAAAATGATGTGGTATCTTATTCCTAAACCATCTGATAAAAATGTTGTTGAAACCAAGTGGAGTTTTAAAAAGAAATTAGATGAGCTTGGAAATATTATTAGAAACAAAGTGTGACTAGTTATGCAAGGTTATACTCAAATAGAAGGAATTGATTATGATGAAACCTTTGAACTAGTTACTTGCCTTCAATCCGTCAAACTTTTTATCTTTGTTGCTTACTATAAGAATTTTAAAATATATCAAATGGATGTCATGAGTTCTTTTCTAAATGGTAACTTAAATGAAGAAATATATGTTGAACAACCTAAAGGTTTTGAAGATATCAAACTTCCGGATCACGTGTACCATCTTAAGAAAGCTTTTTATGGCTTGAAACAAGCCCCTAGACCATGGTATGAAAAGCTAAGTAAATTTTTGCTCATCCATGATTTTTGAATGGGAAGTGTAGATAGTACTCTATTTGTTAAAAAATCCAATGATGATACTTTGATTGTACAAAGCTATGTTGATGATATTATTTATCGATATGCATGTGTTAATCTATCATATAAGTTTGTAGAATTTATGAAGTCTAAATTTGAAATGAGTATGGTTGGTGAGTAAACATATTTCCTTGGAGTTCAAGTAAAGCAGCTCGAAGATGGAATTTTCATTTCCCAAACCAAATATGCACAGAATTTGGTTAAGAGGTTTGGATTTGAAACTCGGAGAAATTTCAATTCTCCCATGAGTACAACACTCCGATTATCTAAGGATGAATCAACTAAAAGTGTTGATTCTCATCTTTATCGAAGCATGATTGATAGCTTGCCATATCTAATTGCTAGTAGAGCATATATTTCATTTAGAGTCAGTATTTATGTAAGGTATTAATTTGATCCTAAAGAATCACATCTCTCAACTATCAAATGCATAATTAGATATGTTGCAAGCACTAGTAATGTTGGTCTATGGTATCCTCATGATACATCAATTCAAATAGCAGGATATACTAATGCAGACTAGGAAAGAAATGTAGATGATGGAAAATCCACTAGTGGTGGATGTGTTTACATTGGAAACGGTCTAGTCTTGTGGATGAGTAAGAAACAAAATTTAATACAGTTATCTACCGTAGAAGCAGAATGCATTGCTACGGGAAATGCATGTACTTAACTTATGATTTAACTTCTCCATCATGGGAATTGATATGATAGAACTTCGATTCCAATCAAGTTATCATTGAATCAAGTAGATTGAATATTGAGATTGCTATAGGTGGATTCTTAGATCTTTATCTTTTTAACTTTATTAATTAAAATATTTTTCTTCATCGTTGGATTAAAAACTCAGATAACCATGTTAGATTTAGATTAGTTCTAAACCATGTTCCCCATTCCCTGTGGATTCAACCTTGTTCTCACTGAGTTATTACTACATCACGATCTACAGTTAGGGTTGTGAACAAGTTTTTGGCGCCATTGTCGGGGAGTGGCATTGAATACGATTAGGTTTAAGTTTTCTAGGTTTAATTTTGTTTTAGGTCAGATCTTTCTTATTTTCTGAATTTTTCTAATTTAGGGTTTTTAGGATTTTTCAATTTCCAGATTTTTATTTTTAGGATTTGTCTTTTTTTTTTTCTTCTTTAACATTAGTAACATAGTTTATTATTTTTGTTTTATAGGATCTTCATTCTAGTTCCTATCTTCTGGTAACATCCTTCCTTACTCCCCCTACTTGCTTTCCATATTATTGTAAGATTTTTTCTGTAGGAATTTATTTTAAGATTAGTTCAGAATTAGGGTTTCATCATGTTCATGCAAGAGTAGACACGTGAATACACTAATCTACTTTTAGATGACAAGACATACTAGGAAGGGCTGTCATGATTATGTTAGGAAACAATCTATTTAAAAATTTTACTGAAACCATGATTGAGGACCGACCATGATATGATATTCCACTGGTTAAGAAATCATTACATGATGATATGATAGAGAACAATCATCACCCATCCAGTAAGAAGAAAACAATGCATGATTATATTATGGGTGATAACATGTACCAACAACCATCACAATCTCATTCAAATGACCCATGTGACTATAGTCAGTGGACACATGAAAGTTTAAATTGGAGAGATAAACCAACAATCGATTATAGTGACTATCCTCTTGGATCCCTTATATTGATCCAACCAGAAACGATCTAATAGGATTTATTTTAGAAATTCATGGATGCCCAAGAGCAAATTAACCAACACATTGTGCAATCATTCACAAAACTTATCATATCATTGCAATTTCTTTAATCCTACTTTCAAAGTGTAACGCCCTGAAATTCGGGGGTCGAGCATAACTCAGCTCCCGAGTTCCAAAACATCACTTATGTAACATATTCAATGATGGATGTATGTTGTCTGTATTAGTGCATAAAACATGGAATAGATTAAGCCAAATAACAAATATAATTCAGGGATAAGTGAAGAAAGCAAGCGGAAGACTTATAGAAATATATGTGTACAAGTGTAAATCTCTGAAGTACATATACATACCAGGTCGTAATGTAAGTGTTATTATCAAGATTACAAGTATCAAAATTACATCATTTAATTCCCAAAATAAATCCTAGCATCCTGCGCATCAGAACGAGGCTCACTAGAACCCGTCTGAAAACTGCATAAAAGAGAAAGTAGCCTCATCATCATCCATCTCCCGCTCTGCCTCAGAAGTTGCATCAACAGCTCCAACATCTGAACCTAAGACAGAGTCTGGTGGGTGTTTAGCACCGCCCCAGAACGTGGGAGTGAGTGATCAACTCAGTGGAACAATAAGGCACATGTTAACATGTTATCAGTTCAATCAAGCAGTAATGATAAAGCAGAACAATTAAACATGTCCTAAGTACTCTTGTTAATGCAAGGATGTATGCAAAAATAATGCGTGCCCTCACGCGTACACCCTTAGCATCTTCATCTTACGTTACGCATGACACCACCTCAAAGTGCGCCACATCTACTAAGCACATGCAAATGCGGTGCATGGACATGATTACCAAGTTGTTATTAGTCATTTTCATACAGCAGGATTGGGAAGCTAAAGTACCTTCCTCATATCACCATCCAAACAGTGATCCATTCTAAGGTCGTCAATCCTAGACACCTCACACGATCATACGGTTGTAGGTCGTTGCAAAGGACTCGTCACCAATCAATTCACGCCTATCATACCTTCGTTACTACACTAAGGCTCGTCACCTCAATGCGGTATCCAGGTATGCTCGAGGTCACTACAAAGGGCTCGTCACCAATCAATGTAGGCCGACGGCACGAATATAGTGTCCCATACCACCATAATCGGCTCACGAGTTTGGTTGCTCACTGGTCACTACGGGGAGGCTCGTCACCCCAGCGTAGGCCGACAACTCGACCACGGTGTCCCATACCACCATGTTCAGCTCATGAGTCTTTGCGGATCAAGGTACCATGGTTAATAGGATTTCACTGGTAAGTTTGGTACCCTAGATTCAAGCAGTAGCGTCCATACATGGTGAACATACATCGGACAATCGGGTTACTTGACGAACTCAACTAGCACGAGCACACGTTGGGTTGAACGACATAGAGTGCGCAAACACTCCGCGTAGCCAAACCACTGCCGACAACTCTAATACGACTCGGGTTCGTCTAATCACGTCCTACGTGGCGAAAGCAACCTCAGCCAAGATCTTAAGGCCGATTACCGATTTCCTGGACTAATGCATAGTCCCACACACATTACACTACAACAGATAATCATACTGAATGTAAAACAGTAAAGGAACAACAACTCAAATCATGCGATACATAAGCACTTGAAGAATATCAACTTAACATAAATGTAAGCATAAGTAATGCTTGAAATTAAACAATAAGGAATGTAACTTACAGGAACGAAATCATACACATCAATAGGAGTGTTGAGAATCACTTCTCAACGCCTGCAAATAGTGTAATAAGTCACACTTTAGATCATTCAGACATTTCTACAAACACTTAGAATACATAGTCCAACATACATGACGTACGTTGAAATACACGCATTTGGACAATTCCTTTTACCAAGGAGTTGTCACACATACGTCTAGCATAAGTACACAATAAATAATCATGGCAATCACATGTTCATATTTTATACGCATACGGTACTTTATACATACACATAGAATACACAAATCTCAATATAACACATGCATATCAGGAACACAACATAAACGTAGCATTTGGCATGTGAAATCTCATCCATAGCAAGAATAAACCATTAACTGGCATTGAAAGCCTTAAAAACCATAACCCATACACTTAAAGTCCGCACCTTAAGCCAGAAAAGAACACCGAACTGATTTCAGACGATATGTCTTCGTCAACGGCGACAGAATAACCTAAGACAAGAATAGAAATGAGATACAGCAACACCAAGACTATTCTAAGCTCTAACACAGATTAGGGTTAGGTTAACTTACCCAAAGATGAACTCAGAATCGTCAGAATAACGATTCAAAGTGAAGGTTCAAGGATGAAGAAGAACAGGAAAGAATCTAAGATGATTCACCAACTTCTCTCTCACTTTCTCTCTCTTTTCCTCTCTCTTTCTTAGGTAGGGTTAGGAAATTCGTATGGAAAAGAGAGTTAGGGTTTAAGGACTATAAATAGGCCTCATATTGATGAAAATAACCCCAGGGCCAAGGTATACTTAGGGTATAACCAAAACAGGTCTCTCTCGATCCAACGAAGCACTTCCGGTGGGCCTATTACCATGAAAGGTCGGACTTAAGCTCACCAACCATGGATCTTGGTCAGGCTGAATTTTTGTACCGACCGGATCTTCAGATCAGCCGTGGCGGACCATACTCAAATCAACGGTCACCGAATCTCAATCAGGTCCACAAGCACAAGGACATGCCTGGGCCACCTTCCCTGATCAGAGGGTGAAATTGGGTCAGAATCCAATGGTCAGATTGCTTAAAATCATCGCGCAAGCGACACGACTCAGATTTCATAAAAGCTTAATAAATATCCAACCGTTCTCACACTCTTCACTCCGAACTCAATCAAATCGACCCAGAACATCACATGGACTTGATTTTCGAGGTGATGGTCAAGTCCAACATGGTGACCGCAACAGCCTAAGATCATCGCTATCGGACTTTCGACGCGCGGTCCAGGACTGATCCAAAACTTCCAAAAATTCCCTAGAACAACTGGATTTAGCGATGGATCCCAGATTTCAGAATAACATAGCGCTAACTAATCTACACGTTTTGACTCATGCAGATTAGATTTAAAGTGATTGATGCGAATTTCACAAGCAAACGAGATTAGCACTAATTACCCCAAAAACAACTACTAGGGAAAGATTAGCACAAAATTTTCAGGGTCATTACAATCTAGCCCCCTTAAAGAAAATTTCGTCCTCGAAATTCATACCTTCTCATATTCCTCAAGGATCTGAGGGTAGCTCTTCCTGACCTCAGCTTCAGATTCCCAAGTAGCCTCTTCCTCATTATGATGCGTCCATAGCACCTTCACAAGAGGGATAACCTTGCTACGCAATACCTGCTCCTTCCTGTCGAGAATACGCGTCGGTCGTAGTACATAAGTGGCATCCTCACTCAACTGCACTTGCTCCCAACTGATAATATGCGAAGGATTGGAAACGTACTTCTTCAGCATAGAAACATGAAATACGTTATGCACGCCCGCAAGAGGTGTGGGCAAAGCAAGGCGATACGCTACCGCTCTCACTCGATCCAGAACTTGAAATGGACCAATAAATCTCGGCGTCAGCTTCCCCTTCTTACTGAACCACAGAACTCCCTTCATAAGAGAGACCTTCAGAAACACATGGTCTCCAACCTCAAACTCCAGCGGTCGACGCCTCGTATTAGCATAACTCTTCTGCCTACTCTGCGCTGTCAGAAGTCGACGTCGAATGATGTCAACTTTCTCTGAAGTCACCTGCACCAACTCTGGGCCAAGCAAACTACGCTCGCCAACTTCTTCCCAGCAATGCGGTGCTCTTCATGGGTGACCATACAGCGCCTCATAGGGAGCCATGCCAATACTCGCATAGAAACTGTTATTATACGCGAACTCTGCATATTGAAGACAATCATTCCAACTGTCTTTAAAATCCAAAACACAAGCTCGCAACATGTATTCCAGGACCTGATTCACGTGCTCCGTCTGCCCATCAGTTTGCGGATGAAACGCAATGCTGAACTTCAGTTTCACACCCATCACTTCCTGAATACGAGTCCAGAAGATAGATGTGAAACGCGTGTCTCTATCAGACACAATCTCCAGGGGAACTCCATGCAGACGTACTATCTCCTTGATATACAACCTAGCCAACTCGTCTGCAGAGTTTGTGACTCTGATCGGTAAGAAATGCGCCGACTTCGTCAGTCGGTCGACGATCACCCAAATAGAGTCATATCCCTTCCTCGTTCTCGGCAACCCAGAAATAAAATCCATAGAGATAAAGTCCCACTTCCATTCTGCTATGGGCATGGGCTGCAGCAACCCAGGAGGTCGGCGATGCTCTGCCTTGACCTGCTGGCACGTGAGACAACGAGAAACAAACTCAGCAATCTGGACCTTCATATTGTCCCACCAATAAGATCTCCTCATATCCTGATACATCTTCGTGCAACCTGGATGCATCGCAAGCTTAGAACTATGGGCTAACTCGAGAACCTCCCGTCTCAAGTCAGGGATGTCAGAAACACATAACCGGCCACGAAATCGTAAGCCCCCATCAGAACTAACACTCCAGTCGGAGTTCTCATCTGTACCAACCCGCTTCCTCATCTTCACCAAAAGCTCATCATCTGCCTGAGCTGCAACGATCCTCTCGTCGATAAGGGGCTGTACACGAATGTGTGCGATAACCTCATACGGCTCAACCACCATAAGCTTCTGCTCAAAATCTCGCACGAACTCCAACATATCCCACTCTGCTATCATAAGCGGAGCCATAAACTCAATAGCCTTCTTGCGACTCAACGCATCTGCCATAAGGTTCGCCTTGCCCGGATGTAAGAAACATCGAACTTAAAGTCCTTTAATGTTTCCATCCATCGGCGCTGCCTCATATTCAAGTCACGCTGCATGAAAATATACTTAAGGCTCTTGTGGTCGCAAAAGAGCTCGAACTCCTCACCATAGAGGTAATGTCTCCAAAGCTTTAATGTGAAAATGACAGCTGCTAACTCCAGGTCGTACGTAGGGTAATTATCTTCGTGTTTCCTTAACTGACGCGAAGCATAAGCAATCACCCTGTCCTTCTGCATAAGGACACAACCCAGGCCAACGCGAGAGGCGTCAGTATATATAATACACTTAACCCCTTGCTCTGGCAATACTAGCACAGGGGCGGACGTCAACTTGTCCTTCAGCTCCTGAAAAGCTAACTTCGCCTTCTCATTCCAAGCAAACTTCAAATCCTTCCGTGTCAGCTGCGACAATGGTCTGGCAATCTTCGAGAAGTCTTGAATGAAGCGTCGATAATAGCTTGCAAGACCCAGAAAACTCCTTACCTCGGTAACTGAACCAGGCTACTTCCAGTCCTGCACTGCAGCTACCTTGGCAAGATCGACAGCTATCCCTTCCTTGGACACCACATGTCCCAGGAACTTGACTTCCTCTTTCCAGAAATCACACTTCTTGAACTGCGCAAAGAGATGACTCTTCCTGAGAGTATCCAAAACCGCTCTGAAGTGCTCCTCGTGCTCTTCCCGACTCGCCAAATAAATTAAGATGTCATCGATAAAGACAATGACGAATCGGAACAAGAATGGCCGAAACACTCTGTTCATCAGATCCATGAATACGGCCGGTGCATTTGTAAGACCGAACGACATCACAAGGAACTCATAATGACCGAAGCTAGTCCTGAAAGCGGTCTTCTGCATGTCCCCATCCTTGATGCACAACTAATGATACCCTGACTACAGATCAACCTTCGAGAAGTACCGTGCCCCCTTCAATTGATCAAACAGATCATCAATCCTGGGCAAAGGGTACTTATTCTTCACAGTTACCAAATTCAACCTGCGATAATCAATACATAACCGTAAAGAACCATCCTTCTTCTTCACAAACAAAACAAGTGCTCCCCAAGGAGACACACTAGGCCGAATAAAACTCAAATTCAGCAAACCATCTATCTGCTTCCTCAACTCCTCCATTTCACTCGGAGGCATACGATAGGTGGGTAATGAAATGGGCGCCGCACCAGGCATGAGGTCGATAGCAAAATCAATCTCACGCTGAGGAGGTAATCCAGGAATCGACTCAAACACATCTTCAAACTCCCGAACTACCGGCGTGCTAACTAACGCCGATTCAGCCAAACAGCAATCACAGCACAACTCCAAAGATAAACAACATGCATTCCATTAAACAAAATTGTCACAATACAAGTAGTGCAGCATTACATGAATCACGACTAGGAAAGCATGTGAACTACAACATCTAACACTTCAAGCAACAACAAACAACTACAAACAACTCTAACTACAAAGCCAACAACAGCTACACACAGAAAGAAACAACAAACAAAGCAAAGGATGGCTACACCGATAACTACTCGTCGAAATCAGGAGATGGAGGTGGGGCACCCTTATCCTGCAAGCAACACAGGACAGACTTCAGAGTTCGAGTCACTTTCTTAAACTTATGCTTCACAAGGGCTCGAAGATCCACAATATCCTAGCGTAGAACAGCCTGCCCTTCTTCAAGCCGTGCGAGACGGGCATCTCTGGCAGTCTGATCTGCACTCTGCTCTGGTGCCACAGGAGGAGAGCTATCACTCGTATCCTGTGCCTCAACCTCTTCCTCGTCCTGCTCTGTTTCTTCCTCAATCTCAGCACCACCTTCAGCATAACTCTTTTCACCATCGCTCTCTGACTCATCCTCACTCTCTGAGGCATGTCGACCAGAACCAATCTCCATCTGCTTAAGGGTCCTCAGATTAATATGACGAACAGGAACCGGCTTCTCTGCTCCAAGCCTATAGCCAAACTCATGTGCAAGCTTGCAAATAAGGCGGCCAAAAGGAAGTGATTTGGTCCTCCTAGTCGAACGAGCGATGAGAATAATCTGGCGCATGATGTACGTCGGCACACACAACTTCGCTCCTTGCCCCACTTGATATAGGAAATCTACCATCAGGCGCGTACACTCGCTGCGGTTGCTCCACCTTGGGTATACATTGAACGTACACATATAATGAAGCAAACGGAAGTCGTCCGTCATATAGGTAGCCAGAAGACTCCTATTAGGCTGCCATTCGACCAAACGACCACACAAGGATCGGGTGCGACGATCCCTCTCGCGCATACTGTTCACATTCTTCTCGCTGGTATGCACCTCACCAAGTGGCACATTTAGAAGTCGGGATATCAAAGCGACATTGACTATAGCCTCTCGACCGCTACCACAAGGAATCTTGAACTGCAGAGGCTCCAGCGAAAGATCACGAATATTTACATAAAAGGCTCGAACAGTACTTGCATTTGCGCGATACTCGCCTTCAAACAAGGGACACCAACCAGCCCCTTCCAGGCGCTCCAACAACAGAAACTCACCATACAGCCGCGAATCAACATGAGCCTCAAAAAGGACTCTACGGCCTTCATAGACTCCACGCGACAACTCCGCCAACAAGGTCCTACCAATAGGAGCTTGAGGATCGAGGTCCCGCTGGTCTGGAATTCACGAGTGGCGGACGTGCTCATAGCGGCACCTCTCGGCCTCTGTGCACGGGTTGGGCGGCTAGGCCCGACTTCATCCACGGGCGCTCTCTTCTTCCCCATCAAAAAAAGAAGGGAGGAAAAGGAAAAGATGGCCGTGATAAACTCAAAGAGGACCATGAGAAATGAGAGAAAGAGAGAAATAGGAAGGATGGGAAGTTTCTACACACTTGAGATCTCAAAAGAGAATGTGAGAGCTCAAATGAGAAGGAAAAGGAGGATAAACAGCAATGGGGGTGAGGGTTTTGAGATGGGGTGATGGGGTTTGCACGAAAATGAAGAAAGAAGAAGATTTGGAAAGGATTTGGAGAAGTTTGGAGAGAAACTTGAAAGAAAAGAGAGCTTGGGAGGGGAGTTTGTGAAGGAAGTAGGGTGTAGGAGGTGTTTTAATCACCGAACCATGGAGGGGTGGGCCACACAAGGCCAAACAATCGTCGGCCCGCGCCGGCCCGCCCGGCCTGGCCCGCTGATCGGTGAGGCCTCGCCGAGCCGGCGATGGCATCGCCAGTCTCTAGACCTTTCGGCGATGCCTCACCATTTGGGCGAGGTCCTCCTGGTCCCCCATGCTCAGAATGATGTGGTTCTCCCCCTGGGCCCCACTGGAAATGCCCCGATCGGCCCCTTGCATGATTTGACGCCTATTGGGCCATTCGGGCAGAAATCTAGTTCAAATAGAGATTTCTTAAAGATTTAAGGGTTAAAAAGGGAAGATAGACCATCTAAACTCAATAATAGATGGTCTAGGAAAGGTTTCGGGTCGCTGTGTGTGATCAGGAGAGAGCACAGACTCGATCTCGGCGAACGTTTTCAGTGAACTTTCACCGATAGAAGCTACGGAACAAAAACACACAAGCTACAATAGACTCGCACCCAAATACACTAAAGTGGCGACAGCGTGCGGTGTGTGACCATAAACCAAGTCCAGTTTAATCCAGATCATGCTTTGATACCAACTTGTAACGCCCTGAAATTCGGGGGTCGAGCATAACTCAGCTCCCGAGTTCCAAAACATCACTTATGCAACATATTAAATGATGGATATATGTTGTCTGTATTAGTGCATAAAACATGGAATAGATTAAGACAAATAATAAATATAATTCAGGGATAAGTGAAGAAAGCAAGCGGAAGACTTATAGAAATATATGTGTACAAGTGTAAATCCCTGAAGTACATATACATACCGGGTCATAATGTAAGTGTTATTATCAAGATTACAAGTATCAAAATTACATCATTTAATTCCCAAAATAAATCCCAACATCCCGCGCATCAGAACGAGGGTGACTAGAACCCGTCTGAAAACTGCACAAAAGAGAAAGCAGCCCCATCATCATCCATCTCACGCTCTGCCTCAGAAGTCGCATCAACATCTCCAACATCAGAACCTAAGACAGAGTCTGGTGGGTGTTTAACACTGCCCCAGAACGTGGGAGTGAGTGATCAACTCAGTGGAACAATAAGGCACAGGTTAACATGTTATCAGTTCAATCAAGCAGTAATGATAAAGCAGAACAATTAAACATGTCCTAAGTACTCTTGTTAATGCAAGGATGTATGCAAAAATGATGCGTGCCCTCACGCGTACACCCTCAGCGTCTTCATCTTATGTTATGCATGACACCACCTCAAAGTGCGCCACATCTACAAAGCACATGCAAATGCGGTGCATGGACATGATTACCAAGTTGTTATTAGTCACTTTCATACAGCAGGATTGGGAAGCTAAAGTACCTTCCTCATATCACCATCCAAACAGTGATCCATTCTAGGGTCGTCAATCCTAGACGCCTCATACGATCATATGGTTGTAAGTCGTTGCAAAGGGCTCGTCACCAATCAATGCACGCCTATCATACCTTCATTACTACACTAAGGCTCGTCACCTCAATGCGGTATCCAGGTATGCTCGAGGTCACTACAAAGGGCTCGTCACCAATCAATGTAGGCCGACAGCACGAATATAGTGTCCCATACCACCATAATCGGCTCACGAGTTTGGTTGCTCACTGGTCACTACGGGGAGGCTCGTCACCCTAGCGTAGGCCGACAGCTCGACCACGGTGTCCCATACCACCATGTTCGGCTCATGAGTCTTTGCGGAGCAAGGTACCATGGTTAATAGGATTTCACTGGTAAGTCTGGTACCCTAGATTCAAGCAGTAGTGTCCATACATGGTGAACATACATCGGACAATCGGGTTACTTGACGAACTCGACTAGCACGAGCACACGTTGGGTTGAATGACATAAAGTGCGCAAACACTCCGCGTAGCCAAACCACTGCCGACAACTCTAGTACGACTCGGGTTCGTCTAATCACGTCCTACGTGGCGAAAGCAACCTCAGCCAAGATCTTAAGGCCGATTACCGATTTCCTGGACTAATGCATAGTCCCACACACATTACACTACAACAGATAATCATACTGAATGTAAAACAGTAAAGGAACAACAACTCAAATCATGCGATACATAAGCACTTGAAGAATATCAACTTAACATAAATGTAAGCATAAGTAATGCTTGAAATTAAACAATAAGGAATGTAACTTGTAGGAAGGAAATCATACACATCAATAGGAGTGTTGAGAATCACTTCTCAACGCCTGCAAATAGTGTAATAAGTCACACTTTAGATCATTCAAACATTTCTACAAACACTTAGAATACATAGTCCAACATACATGACGTACGTTGAAATACACGCATTTGGACAATTCCTTTTACCAAGGAGTTGTCACACATACGTCTAGCATAAGTACACGACAAATAATCATGGCAATCACATGTTCATATTTTATACGCATACGGTACTTTATACATACACATAGAATACACAAATCTCAATATAACACATGCATATTAGGAACAGAACATAAACGTAACATTTGGCATGTGAAATCTCATCCATAGCAAGAATAAACCATTAACTGGCATTGAAAGCCTTGAAAACCATAACCGTTCTCACACTCTTCACTCCGAACTCAATCAAATCGACCCAGAACATCACATGGACTTGATTTTCGAGGTGATGGTCAAGTCCAACAAGGTGACCGCAACGGCCTAAGATCATCACTATCGGACTTTCGACGCGCGGTCCAAGTCCAATCCAGAACTTCCAAAAATTCCCCAGAACAACTGGATTTAGCGATGGATCCCAGATTTCAGAGTAACATAGCGCTAACTAATCTACATGTTTTAAGTCATGCAGATCAGATTTAAAGTGATTGATGCGAATTTCACAAGCAATCGAGATTAGCACTAATTACCCCAAAAACAACTACTAGGGAAAGATTAGCACAAAATTTTTAGGGTCATTACACAAAGAATTCAGTCGCACCTTTTTTATTAGAAAGATGCTAGCTTATCCCAGCCTCAACCCAATCTAGAAACATAATGCTAGGAGAGTGATTCTAACTTGCTTGTAGAGTATACTGAATTTGAGAATGGAGAGTTTGATTATGTACATGAGTATATGGAGTTTTTTGAAGAGACGATGTTCACTCCCCAAATATAGGGTTGTGATGTAGTAATAAACTCGGTGAGACCGATGTCGAATCCCAAGGGACTGATACTTGTACGTTACCTGAAACTAGGTAGAAATAGAACTAGCTTAAGATGAAGTCTAAATTAAATATAAATTGATGAATGATGGTGAGAGATTAATGTAAAACTTAAGAAATTTAGAGGTAGGAAACAAGGGATTCAGAGGATCCACTTGTAGAGATCAGGGAGATCTTATGCCTGTTTCAAGAACTCAACTAGACTTAGAGTCTCATCTTCATCCAGTTGAAGGGTGTAACCATGAAAATCAACTGAACTTCCTTTGATATAGTTTTCAAGAGATAAAAGGTATATGAATTAGAATGGATTCCATCACCAAACCATGCCCAGGAGACAAAGTAAATAACAAAATTAAACTAATTAAAAACCAATCAACATGATATGAGGGTTAGGAAGGGAACTGACATCCAACCATGCCCAGGAGACGATGGCGAACAATAGGGCTTCTTGACGTCAAAATCAAAATAAGGAAAAAGAAATACTCAAAGCCATCGCAGATCTATTGTAATTTCAGTCACAACAGACCATTAAAGGCTAAAAACATTCCTTCAATAATCAAACTAAAATCAATTCAGTTCATAAATTAAAATTAAATTAAAAGCATAAAATAGAGTCTCCCATCTCACTACAAGCTTCACCTCTTATCCCTAGGTAAGAGGTTTAGCCACTCATAGACATGATTAACTAAATCTCAAAAAGAAAAGGAAATAAACAAAAATAGGAAAGAAATACTCTTCTTCAACGGCCTCCACGCTGCTCGTCCAAAGCTTGGATCCCCATTCCCCTACTCTCCCTCTTTCTCTTACTTTTTATAGGTAATGAAGGTAGTAGCTGCGTGTAGATCCTGCTGGGATCGGGGGAGAACCGACTTTACACAGTAGTGTCGTGCGAAGCGCCAGCGGAAGAAAAATGCAAATAGGTTCGCATTTGGATAGACTTTTTGGCAAGAGGATCACCGAAAAGCATGCTCTGACGTCGTGGTTAGGGTCGTGGCCACTCTATGAAGCTTGTGGATGGTCCGGATCGACCATCCGATCATCTCCACAGTCGTGTAACGGGCTGGAAAATTCGATCGATTTCCGGACGCGCAGACATGCGTAATTCTTCTTGCGCTGGATGTCGGTGGGGCCCATATTCTATGACGTTTGAGAGATCTACGCCGTCCACCGGATTCATCTCGAAAAACTCATCAGGAATGGATGGTTCTTGACTGATTTTGGTGTGGTCCACGGAGTTCTTCTTGCACCGTTCATCTTCCTTTTAGACAGTTGAAAATCGATCTTCATTTCTTCCTGTAATTTCATCATCTAGGCTTGGGTGATAAGGAGCATGGGCTTCTGATGGACGGTCCAGATCAGACCGATGAAGCATGGTAGAGGCCCACAAGATTCATCCGCAGGCTCTGTTTACGAAATAGAGCTACGGATGTTTCTTGCTATGATGTTGGTGGGCCCAGGATCGATGCCAGAAAGAAAATCTAGTCCGACCATTGTGTTCACCTTAAAAAATCGTTCCGCAATGGTGGTTTTGGAGTGAAATTGGTGTGGCCCACAAGATCTTCTTCTCCGTCGTCCATCCTGCATTTAACGGCTAAGATTGCCTAAGTGCATGCATGGGACAATAAGGAGATCTTGGAGAGGGTCTTGGCCATATCTTGAGACAGGAGAACGGTTCGGATCATTGAACCAGATGATGAGTGGGCCCTGCTACTGAAAAACGGACGGACAGCGTCCGTCCGCTACTTCTACGCAAGAAGAAGATGGGTCAGCCTGTCATTGACCGGGCTAACCATCCGGTGCACAGCCGGTAAGTGTGCACTGTGTACGCACACGTGCACACATAGGGCCCCCTGTGATTTTTCTCAGAAATCCAATCCATCCATTTATTTTGTTGCCCCATTTAAGGCGTTGAGTCCAAAATTAAAGCATATCCAGAGATCAAGTGGGCCCCACTTAAGGATTTAAGGGGCTGATTTGCCCGTTGGGCCACTTCTACAGGGATCCGATGGCTCGAATTTGATGTGTACGGTTAATTTATGGTCTTCAGGCCATGTATGAAGTTTCGAGCCAAGAAGATGGTGGGAACCCTATGATCTTGCATTCTGGACCAATTTTGGGCCACTTGAGCTTCAATTTCTCGATTTTCTCGGATCTCTGGCATGTAAATTCTTCAAGCTTGGTCCTTTGGAGTCTGTCCCTTGCCTTTAGTGTCATCAGAGCGTTAAATCCATGCTTTAAGCTCCCTTTTCAGTCCATGCTAGTAATTACACTCTGCATCACAAACATGATTAAAGCAGGCCATTAAACGGTATCATGTTCGTAAATCCAAGCAATAACTGGGGTCTAATATGCAATATTTGACCCTCAACACAATCCCCAACCAAAATTTTGCTAGTCCCGAGCAAAATATGCGAAAATTACTTTTAAAACTAAAAGACAATTCCTGTAAACCCGAGTGACTTGTGAACAAATAGTCGAGATGTGAAAATTCTAAGATTCATAAATGTTGGGCATAATTCTCTCCTAGACTCAAGTACACGGTAACTTTATAATTAAGTTCAAAATATTAGTTTGTCAATTAGAACAATTCTAAACATTGAATTCCATGAATGTATAGTCTAATCTCGACTTATCAACATTAAGATTCACCTCTCTATTTAACGATATCATTGGTAACCAATAAGAGAATTCACGATAACCAAAACTTGCCTCACACATTATCTTTTTATTCTTTTAATTTTTAATTTTTTCATTAAAAGTAATGCCAAGAAGGGGAATCAAATCCTCACCTATAGGGAGCAAACCTAAGGTAAAGACTGTACACCCAACTCTTTTTCAAATATCATCCATGGGGAATCGAATCCTCACCTATAGGGAGAAAACCTATGGTAAAGACTGTTCGCCTAATCCATTCAATTTTCCAAGTTGGTTCTTTTCATGTTTAGTGATTACCAAGTTAATCCTTCAATATCGAACTAAACCCTTAATGTGCAAGCGAGATGTGTTTTGTGAAATCATGACTCAATTATTGTTTACAACTTTTAATTCCGGATTAACAATTAAAACTTAATTATGAAATCTAAAAGATACTGAATCCAAGAGTCATAAATTACCAACATTACGTATCTTGAAATTCACAAGGAAT
This sequence comes from Magnolia sinica, assembly GCF_029962835.1. Taxonomy (NCBI): domain Eukaryota; kingdom Viridiplantae; phylum Streptophyta; class Magnoliopsida; order Magnoliales; family Magnoliaceae; genus Magnolia; species Magnolia sinica. Next base: position 42,972,336 of record NC_080577.1, on the reverse strand, counting down.
TCCAAAAAAAATTAAAAATTTTCACAATTTTTGCTCAAAACCAAGAAAACACTGATTAGGAAACCTAATCTCCCACCCCCAACCTAAAATCTACATTGTCCTCAATGTAAAAGAAATAAGCATGCAATGCACATGGGACAACGAAAATATAAGAGGAGTGATGAAAAGATAGTACCTGGACGAAAGAATCAAGAAGCTTTCCAAAGATATCTACGTAAGAGCGGTCAGCACAAGAGAGAAACCAACAGAAGTAAAATAAAAATAACAAAAATACAATCCTACCTACACCACTTTCGCAGGTACTCTCGATTGCATTTAGCGTATGCAACAAGCCTTTAAACTCCTAGGTTGCCCCAAGTGGACGAGTTGTAGTCTCATGAGGTTTTGCAGTAATGTTACCGACAAACATTGAACTAACTAATTAGGAAAATAAAACAGAATGAAAAGCTGGGTTGGCTCCCAGGAGCGCTAAGTTTACCGTCTATCCTAAAACAGCATAAAGGAAACTATCCTAGTCCTATGAAAATAGGAAACCTACCTATACCTCCATCAGACTAGGAGATCAATCCTGGTAAACAGGATCAGTCAGAGGTATGGACATGTCCTCTGAATCAAATTTCTCGACAAATGGCTTTAAGCGATGTCCATTTACTTTAAACTCTTTACCATTGTCGATGTCTCTTATCTCAATGGCCCCATGAGGATACGCAGTGACCACAATGTAAGGGCCAGTCCAACGAGATTGAAGCTTACCTGGAAAGAGATGTAATCAAGAATTATACGAAAGGACTTTTTGACCAGGTGTGAATGATTTTCGTAGAATACGTTGGTCATGAAACGCCTTCATTCTGTCCTTGTAAATTCTCGAGTTCTCGTATGCGTCGTACCGGATTTCTTCGAGTTCATTCAACTGAAGTTTGCGTAGCGAGCCAGCGTTGTCCAGATTGAAATTCAAATTTTTGATCACCCAGTACCTTTATGTTCCAACTCCACAGGCAAGTGACAAGTTTTCCCATAAACAAGTCTAAAGGGAGATGTTCCAATAGGGGTTTTAAAAGCAGTACGGTATGCCCATAAGGTATCGGTCAATCGGATTAACCAATTCTTACGATCAGGGTTAACCATTTTCTCTAGGATATGTTTGATCTCCCTATTGGAAATCTCAGCTTGTCCACTTGTCTATGGATGGTATGGGGTGCTCACCTTATGAGAGATCATATTTCTTCATTAAGCTCTCGAATAATCTATTACAAAAGTGTGAGCCCCCATCACTAATGATGGCTCGAGGCGTCTCAAACCACGAAAGGATGTTCTCTTTTAAGAATTTAATGACTGTACGATGGTCATTATTTCGGCACGGAATTACTTCGACCCATATAGTGACATAATCTACGGCGAGCAAAATATACAAATTTCCAAATGATTGGGGGAATGGTCCCATGAAATCGATGCCCTAGCAGTCAAATGCTTCTATGATAAGGATGGGATTCAAAGGCATCATATTTCGATGGGACAATGCTCCTAATTTTTGACAACGCTCACAAGCCTTGCAAAACTCATGGGTGTCCCTGAACATAGTGAGCCAATAAAAACCACACTGTAAAATCTTAGCCGTGGTCTTTTTAGCAGAAAAGTGACCACCATATGCCTGTGAATGATAGAAGGAGATGACACTCTGATATTCGTCATCCGGCACACATCTCCTTAGAATTTGGTCTGGGCAATATTTGAATAAATATGGATCGTCTCAGAAAAAGTTACGCACTTTGGTAAAGAATTTCTTCTTATCTTGTGCAGTCCAATGCGTCAGTATGGAACCTGTGGCAAGATAATTGGCAATATCAGCGAACCAAGTTGAATGGGAGACTCTGAACAGTTGTTCATCAGGGAACATGTCATTGATATAGGTCGCCCCAGGGGAATCAGAGGTATTAAGGCGAGACAGATGATCGGCCACTACGTTCTCTACTCCCTTTTTATCTTTAATTTCTAAATCAAATTCTTAGAGTAGAAGGATCCATCGTATCAAACGGGGCCTAGAATCATTCTTAGAAAGAAGTTACTTAAGTGCCGCATGATCTATGTAGATAATGATCTTGGATTCGATCAGGTAGAACTTAAATTTATCCAAAGCGAACACTACGGCTAGGAGTTCCTTTTCCATAGTCGAGTAGTTCACTTGGGCAAAATTTAAAGTTCTACTTGTGAAATGAATGACGTAGGGCCTCTTATCTTTTCTTTGGCCTAGAACCGCTCCAAGAGCATAATCAGAAGCGTCGCACATAAGCTCAAAAGGAAGGCTCCAATCGGGTGGCTGCATGATAGGTGCAGTGGTTAATATGCCCTTAAGCTTGGTGAAAGCTTCCTAGCATTGCTCCGTCTACTCGTATGGTGCATCCTTTTGCAGAAGATTACATAAGGGACGAGAGAGGAGACTAAAGTCCTTTATGAATCGTCTGTAAAACCCTGCGTGTCCTAAGAAGGATCGCACATCTCTGATGTTCTTGGGTGGAGGTAGGTTAGAGATAAGATCGATTTTTGCCTTATCTACCTCGATTCCCTTGGACGAGATGATATGTCCAAGGACAATTCCCTTCTAAACCATGAAATGACACTTCTCCCAATTAAGTACCAAGTTCTTTTCTTCACATCTTTTCAGCACACATTTAAGACTCTCTAAGCACTTGCTGAAAGATGAACCGAAAATAGAGAAATCGTTCATGAAGACCTCTAGATATTTCCCCACCATGTCAGAAAAGATACTTATCATACATCGTTGAAAGGTAGCAGGGGCATTACATAATCCAAATAGCATCCTTCTGTAGGCAAAGGTGCCGTAGGGACATATAAATGTGGTCTTTTCCTGATCCTCAGGAGCGATTTCAATCTGATTGTAGCCCGAATACCCGTCAAGGAAACAGTAATAGGAATGACCAGCTAGCCTTTCCAAGATTTGATCAATGAAGGGTAAAGGAAAGTGGTCCTTCCTCGTGACGGTATTCGACTTCCTGTAGTCAATACACATTCTCCAACCAGTAGTAACTCTTGTTGGTATGAGCTCATTATTGGCATTGGCTACGATGGTGATCCCGGACTTCTTAGGAACCACCTAAGTTGGACTCACCCATTGACTATCGGATATGGGGTATATGATACCCACATCTAATAGTTTAAGAACCTCGGCCTTAACCACTTCACTCATGTTTGGATTTAGTCTACGTTGTGATTGCCGAGCAGTCTTTGCATTATCCTCAAGATATATGCGGTGAGTACAAATCGAGGGGTTGATTCCCTTGAGGTCCGCTATCGTCCATCCAAGGGCTCCCTTATGCTCAATGAGAGTAGATATGAGCATACTCTCCTGTTCTTTCTCTAGGTGGGCAGAGATCACCACCGGGTATGTCTCATCTTGACCTAAATAGACATATTTCAAATCAGAGGGCAAAGGTTTTAGGTCAAGCTTCAGCAGCTTGAGGTTAGATGGTAGAGGCGTCTCTTCAATTTGGGGCAGCTCTTCAAATTGTGGCCTCCACCGGTTAACTTCAAGTACCGGTGCAGTATCAAACAAGGCACACGTCTCCCTAATCATGTCATCATCAAAATCATGGGAGTGGGCCAGGCACGTCTCTAGAGGGTCGGCGAATAAGGTCAGGGGTGTCGTATCTTCCACTAAAGAGTTAATCATGTTAATGTCGTGGAAATCGTCATCATCCTCTAAGTTTCTGTCGTTATTGAAAAAGATGTTTGACTCCAATGTCATATTCCCAAAGGACATAGTCATGACACCATTCCTACAATTGATAATTGCGTTTGAAGTAACAAGGAATGGGCGACCAAGAATGACGGGAATCTGAGTGCTCATGTTATTGATGGGTTCAGTATCCAGGATGATAAAATCTACAGGGTAGTAAAATCTATCAACTTGGACCAACACATCCTCAATTATCCCTCTTAGTACATGAACAGAGCGATCAGCAAGTTGTATTATGGTTAGGGTGGGTTTTAATTCACCCAAACCTAACTGTTTGTATACCGAGTAGGGAATCAGATTGACGCTCGCTTCTAAGTCAAGAAGGTCATGATCAATTCGATGGTCTCCGATCACACATGATATGGTTGGGGTATTGGGATCTTTGAATTTGTGTGGCACGTCTTGCTTTAGGATGGCACTCACTTTCTCGGTCAAGAAGATCTTCTTTTAAATATTCAGCCGTCGTTTGGTCGTGCATAAGTCTTTCAGGAATTTGGCATATGAAGGTATCTGTTTTACGACATCAAGTAGAGGAATGTTGACTTTTACTTATTTCAACACCTCTAGGATATCCTGAGAGTTAAAGAGAGGTTTTGGTGCGACCAACTGTTGGGGAAATGGAGCAACTGGCTTTTCTATAAGTTCCGGTTCTAATTTTTGTGGGGCATCACTAGATCCATCGTTGTTGTCCTCTTCCGGTTCTTGAGGCTTTTCGGGCCTAACCGGAAGGGTTTTATCAATGATCTTACCACTCCTAAGAGTGGTGATGGATTTAGCGTGCTCCATTTGATTTGAAAAGCTGGGATTACTTATCTCATTCTGTGGTTTAGGATTGGGGAGCGGTTGTGCAGGAAGCATCCCCTTTTCTATAACCGTGATACGTGAATCCATCTTTTGCATAAAGTCTCGCATTGCATGGGTCAGCTCTTGCATGGAATTTTGAACCGGTTCTTCTTGAGGTTTCCCCTGATTTGGATTTTGATTAAAGAAACCTTGAGGGGTAGCAGTTTGTCCATTTCTCCAACTAAAGTTTGGATGATTTTTTCAACCAGGATTGTACGTATTAAAGGTTGGTCCATTGGAAGGTCTTTGATAATTATTTACGGCATTGGATTGTTCATTTAACACTTCTTGAAAGGCGGGTATCGTAGGACAATTTTCAGTTGTATGACTGTTGCAATCACAGATGCCGCAAATACTTTCATTAACCTTATCCTTCTTTCCTTCCATGGCCTCAACTTTTCTTATGAGCGTAGTCACTTTATACTTGAGATCATCCTCTTCTTTCAAGAGATACAATCCACCTTTCTCCTTTAATTGAGTCAGCCTAGACGTGGTGTTCGATTTTGGGTAATAATCCCATGATTGTGTTTTTTCAGCAAGACTATCGAGGTAATCCCAAACCTCGTCAACATTTTTATTGATGAATTCTCCATTACACATTGTCTCGACCATTTGACGCATGGAAGATGTCAGTCCATCGTAGAAAAAATTTGTGATGCGCCACATTTCAAAGCCGTGTTGTGGGCATGAACTGACCAAATCCTTGAACCTTTCCTAACATTGGTAAAATGTTTCATCCTCCTTTTGGGTGAAGTTCATGATTGTTTTTTTAAGGGTAATCGTTTTATGATGTGGAAAAAATTTCTTTATAAATTTCCTCTGCATATCATTCCATATACCAATGGATCTAGGACACAGTGAATGTAACCATGTCTTAACCTTCTTCTTTAAGGAAAAAGGAAAGAGTCTCAGCCTAACTGTGTCCTTAGACACATTTTGAAAATATAAAGTGGCTATGATCTCATCAAACTCTTTTAAATATAAATATGGTTCTTTAAATTCAAGCCCATGGAACTTAGGAAGGAGTTGGATAACCCTTGGCTTGATGTCCACATGTCCTGTATTTTCAGGAAAAATCATGCATGAGGGCGTACTCACCCCCGCTGGTTGTAAATAATCTCGTAAAGTACGAGGCAGAGGTGCTTGATGCACCTCATTCTCATCCTGAATGTCCTCCACCCTAGGTTGGGGTAGAAGAGGTTGGTTTTCAGCCATCACTTCAATTAACTCAGGGGATTTCGAGTGGTGTTTAGTCTTACGATGGATAGTTAACCCCTTAACCAATCCTCCTTCAGTCAAGAGACGTCGAGTGTTGTCACGGGCCCACTTGGGCATGAAACACTCGCAGCCCTCAATCAAATTTGAAACCTAATCCTAAGAAAGGAAAAGAAAATCTAAAAAGAAAGAGAGTGTTGGAAAGAAGTTACCAAATTGAAGTCCCTAAGTTAAAAACCTGCAAAATAAAATAAAATAAGTTAGATTCTAAAAAGAGAAGGGCTAAAATTAGGAAATCCTTAAAAAAGAAAGATAGCAGTAAACTGATTTCTAAAAGAAGGAATTCCTAAAAGAAAGTGGAAATTTCTAAAATAAATTAGGAAAGTCCTAAACTAGAAAGTAAGTTACTAACAGGGATCTGAAAAATAGAAAGTAGAGAAAGAGGTTACCGAATTAGAAATTTCTATCTTAAAAGCCTACAAAATAGGAAAGTTAGTTTCTAAACAAAAATTCTACAAGTAGAAAATTTCTAAAAATATGTTAGGAAACAAAGTTAGATTCTAAAAGAGTTAGAATTAGAAAGTTTCTAAAATAGAAGATCTAAACCTAAAATTAGAAAGTTTCTAAAAATAAACTATTTCCTAAAAATAGAAAAAGTAGAAGAATTAGAAAGGGATTACCAATTTAGAAGTTTATGTCAGGATCTTACAAAACAGGAAAACAGGTTAGTTCCTAAAAATAAAATAAAAACCTTTAACCTAAAGTTAGTAAAATCCTAATCTTAACCAAATTCTAAAACTAATTAATCTCAGAAAATGAAACCGTCAATCCCCGGCAACGGCACCAAAAACTTGTTCACTCCCCAAGTATAGGGTTGTGATGTAGTAATAAACTCGGTGAGACCGAGGTCGAATCCCAAGGGACTGATACTTGTACATTACCTGAAACTAGGTAGAAATAGAACTAGCCTAAGATGAAATCTAAATTAAATATAAATTGATGAATGATGGTGAGAGATTAATGTAAAACTTAAGAAATTTAGAGGTAGGAAACTAGGGATTCAGAGGATCCACTTGTAGAGATCAGGGAGATCTTATGCCTGTTTTAAGAACTCAACTGGACTTAGAGTCTCATCTTCATCCAGTTGAAGTGTGTAACTATGAAAATCAACTGAACTTCCTTTGATATAGTTTTCAAGAGATGAAAGGTATATGAATTAGAATGGATTCCATCACCAAACCATGCCTAGGAGACAAAGTAAATAACAGAATTAAACTAATTAAAAACCAATCAACATGATATGAGGGTTAGGAAGGGAACCGACATCCAACCATGCCCAGGAGACGATGGCGAACAACAGGGCATCTAGACATTACATGCATGGTAGAGATAACATCCTTAACTCAGCAACTTCTTTAATTTGTAGGATAACATGCATATAAAATCTATGTACATTGTATGGTGTGGAAGTGAAGGTGGAGGGTTCATAGTGACGGAACCGTCCCCTATAGCCATGATGTAATTGGGTCTAAATCCCTCTGGATATCTTCTATGGACTAAAATATGGACAGCATATGTTGCTGTCCAAATTTCAGGCCCATTTTCTGCATTGTTTTAGGCCCATTTGTGGGGCTTTTTATCTCAGATTTCTTTGGGGGTTTTCTGGGGTATGGACCCTACCTTGATGTAGGATGGGGCCCACATCAATTATCCCATGATTGAGACCTATGGGATGGGCCAAAGAGGGCTGGACATCCAGAAATTTCTGGATAGTCCAGCAATGTTGCATGTTGGAAATGGACCTAGTATACCTTGAATTTGGGGAAAGTGGGCCACTTCAGTGGACCCCACTTGCTGTCCATACATGGGAGCACCAAACTCACCTATTTTCCCAGTGATTTTGGAGGCCTAGGCTCACCCCATGAGGTGTCAAACATGGGGACAACAACAATTTTAGCAGCAAAATTTTTTTGATTAATACCTTGCTATATTTTTTTATGTGTGTGATTGTTTGGGCTGGCGTTTGACCCCAAAATTTATCTCTATGGTGGCCCACCTTGCTGGGACCCACCCTATGTGAACATAGGCCATCAAGGCCATCAGATTTTGGGGTGGAAGTGGCTGGACAGCCACCTTGTTAGACGTCCCAGCTAGTTGACGTCCAGCAAGGGTGGCCATCCCACCTCCATGTGGCCCACCTTGATGTAATGTTTCATCCATGCGTCCATCCATTTGTGTGGCCCACTCCTAAGCATGACGTCCATGGTGGGGCCACTTTAACCTTTGATGTGGTCTAGACTATCAAGCCCATTCGACCGCCCACCCCTTTGTGGGACGCCCACTATATTGGGCTTCTGCTGGACTAAAAGTCCAGCAGCAAGGCCCACTTATTTTATGTGTTGTATGTGTACTTCCTATGTGGTGGGGCCCCCTATGCATGTTACAATTGGTGGTTGAATGTCCACATTTGTGTACTCTTCTAGGTCCGACTAGGCCCACTTGCATCTATGGGTGGTTAAATGTCGACCATAGACCCTTGCTAGGCCCATTCTTATCATTTGGGCCCATGTCATCGTCTATCTTAGTCTTGTGGGCTACCCTAGGCTATTGGGCCCCCACAAAAGGTTGTGTTCCTTATGGAATTTGTCTAAGTACCTAGACCTACTTGGTTAGGTGGAGAGTACAACATCGTCGCATGACATACTAGCTTATCTCCAAGACCCATTCCTACATGCATCATATGTGTGCTTGGTTGAGATTATGATTTGTCATGGTTATGCCATTAGGCAGGATATTATGATATTCCTAGAGGGATGGAGTTGCTCCTCTTGAGTGCATTAGATGATCGGGATTGATGCATGGCTGATTGTGTGATTCATGCATCTGGCATTGCATAGCATGTTAATATTCACCCTTTCTTCATTAGGGCCGTATCCTCCACAGGTATATCGTGGATGGCTGGGTTTAGACACCGAAAATGCTACTTGAGCATTTAGGGCACTTAGGATGTCCTTGGGTGAAATCCCCTAAACCTTCATGGTACTAGAAGATGCCTTAATGCCAAGACCGAGTGAAAAATATGAGCACCCGAGTGCCTTATACCATTAGGCCATGACTCCCACTGTAGCGTGGTCGGTTGAGATGGGGTGTGGCCTTACCCGCTTGAGTGTGGGGGCAATAGCTAGGCTGAGTTTGACCAACTCATGAATGGGTCCGCTACCGGCGAGCCTTGCTAGTGATTGGCTGTCCACAGCTAGGTAGTGAGGTCTCTTATGCTCACTAGGCTTTACAACTAGGAGAGCAGTAGTTGAAAGGTAGTGTATTTAATCCCGGTACATTCCTTAGAGTGGAACTATATTGATATTTGTATTTGTGATGAGGATTGGCATGATTACATTGCACCTGGCATATAACATTGGCTATGTAAGCCTCTTGTTGCATCGCCTTAGTATGGCGCCCAGTACTCATATGTTACATTGCATAGCCTTGAGACGGCTTGTATCATTCCTGCTTGGTATAGCTTAGTCTTGGTATGGCTGACAGCATCGATAGTATTCATGGTTCTTGCGCATTTTCGCATACTCTGATATGACATTCCTAGCACTGGTATTACACACACTTACACCGCCCTCTAAGCCTTCTATAAGCTTATACACGATTGATGCGTGCAGGTGATTCTAGGTAGCAGCAGTAGCAGGGTAGGAGCATGGAGCGTGCCGTGGACCTTTTGGAGATTGCCCTTATATAGTTCTTGTATTTCCCTTTTATGCCATGTATCTTGTAAAAGTTTAAATTCTGAGTGGATTTTGTAATAGTGTTCCTGTAGTTATTACACGTGGTTATGATGTTATGATCTTGGGTATGCTCTTTATGAACCAGACTTATGTTATAGAAGTCCTCCTTGTAGGATCCAAGGATCGGAACCTAGTGTATGGGTGCCAAGAGCCAAGAATGAGGTACTACGGAGGCTATCAGCACTGGAATCGGCAATAGGGATTCTTGTGAGTTCGGTCACCGAGTCTAGGGCACAAAAATTGTTGGTATCAGAGCATAATAGAATAACTCAGAAGTAACTTAGGATAACATTACATATCTGCTTCAAGCACGTTTTCTCTTTGATTCTGTTTCCCTAATATCCGAGTCCCTTGAGAATTCTAATCTCAAGGTGTCCATCACCTTTGTTCTTACGATGCCGCCTAAACAAGGCACCCGTGGTCGAGGCACGAGAGGTAGAGGCACCCGTGATACTCGAGCGACCCAATCGATCCGAGCACATCCTGCTCCATCTGTTCTGGACCCTAGTCCTGATCTTAGATCGGAGGTTGTCATTCTGCCTCCAGCTAATCCTATTCCTCAACCAAGGCCTGTCGTACCTATGCCAAAGGCTCCCACAGTTCCCGTGCCTCCACCTGAGGCTTGTACAACCCCTACCATTCCAGTTGGAGCTAAGCTGTTACAGCGAATGCTCCAGGCAGTCACCGCTGCCCTCCAGGGACAGGGCAGGTATCCCGTAGAGACTCCTAATCAGGCCGAACAGATGCAAGCTAGTGCTATATTTTGAGATTTCAGACAACATGATCCCCACGATTCAGGGTGAGCTAGTCCCCTTTGCAGTTGAGTTGTAGTGCTTCGAGGTGGAGAAGATCTTCGATACTATGTAGTGCATGACCCAACAGAGAGTTCCGTTGGTAGTTTTCCTCCTCCAGGGAGAGGCGCAGCACTAGTGGACTTCTGTTTCTAGGTCCGCTGGACCAGGTTTCGTATGGACATGGGAGGACTTCGTGGATTGCTTTGACCAGAAGTTCTTCCCAGAGCACATTCGAGAGCAGTGAGCCTTGGAGTTCGAGACCCTTATTTAAGGTGATATGACCGTGTCCCGGTATGAGGCGCATTTTGTTGCTTTGTCCAGATTCGCCACCTATCTTGTTGATGACAAGAGGCAGAAGGCCCACCATTTTGTGCGCGGCTTGCATCCTGCCCTCTGTAGCCGTGTGGTTGGGCATCTTATTACTACATTTGCTGAGGTTGTACACATGGCCCTAGTTTATGAGTAGGATTGGGCCATTTTACAGAGGGCTAGAGATCAGAGTGGGGACCGAAAGAGGAAGGCGCCTTCCGGTAGCTCCTATCAGCATCAGCACCATTGGCATAGGGGTCATCCAGGGTTTCGACAGCCAGCAGCACAGCTGGCGACATCTTCTTCCCAGCCAGCTTCATCTTCTTCTAGACCATTCGCTGGAGTTTATTTCAGTTGTGGACAGATGGGACATCGTAAGTGCAAGTGTCCCCATCCCCAACAGCAGCAACAGTAGAGGGCACCGCAGCAGCCCCCGCACCATCCACCACAGCACCAACAGCAACAACCCCAGCATCAACCTCCTAGGCCTCCTCCACATCAGAAGAGGCAGCAAGGTAGACCGCCCCAGTGGCCGCAGCAGCAGAAGAGACCGCCGTAGAGGGGACAGGTACCTCCCCCACCAACCCAGGGTAGGTTTTATGCCACTCAGCAGGTTATGGACCCTCAATTGCCTGGACTGCTTCCTTTACCCTCCCAGGGTATATTCTATGCTACGTAACAGGCGCCGGTTCAGGACCCTCAGTCATCGTTAGGAGGAGTAGTTGAGGGTATTCTCCTTATCTCCGCTTCTATTGCCCGTATATTATTTGATTTCAGAGCATCCCATTCGTTTGTGGCCGAGAAGTTTTGCCGATTGAACAGTCTTCCATTGGAGTCTGCTCCTGAGGCCTTATTCGTTTTGACTCTCTTGGGGAAGTTTGCAGTTTTGAGCGCCTCTATTCATCTTGTCCTGTCTTGGTTAGAGAGATGTTCCTGCAAACGAATTTGTTCGTTTTGCCGATGGCTGAGTATGATGTCATCCTAGGTATCGATTGGCTTACCGAGCACCTTGTTATCTTAGACTATGCCATGAGAACAGTCGCATTTTACATACCCAGCTTGCCTATGTTACAGTTCGTTGTCGAGCCCAAAGGAGAGCCGCTGTCGAGTTTATTGGCTTATGTTGTTGAGGGGTCAGTGGTTTGATGTTGTGATCAGTTTCCGATCGTATGCGAGTTCCCGGATGTGTTTCAGTCGATCCCAGATTTACTGTCACACCGGCAGATAGAGTTTCAGATTGATTTGGAGTCCGGTACTGTGCCTCTTTCGAAGGCCCCCTACCATATGGCACTGATGGAGTTGTGGGAACTGCTGGAGCAGATAGATGAGCTTTGGGAGTTGAGTTTTATTTGTCCTAGCAGTTCACCTGGGGAGCCTCGGTATTGTTCGTGAAGAAGAAGGATGGCTGGTTTAGGCTTTGCGTGGATTATGGCGAGCTCAACAAGGTCATTATTAAGAACAAATACTCGCTCTTGAGGATTGATGATTTGTTCAACCAGCTGCAGGGTGCTCAATTCTTTTCCAAGATTGACTTGTGCTCCGGTTATCATTAGATTCAGGTTCGTGAGGAGGACATTCCGAAGAGAGCTTTCCAAACACACCACGGTCACTTCGAGTTTCTGGTTATGTCTTTTGGGCTGACCAATGCACCCGTCGTCTTCATGCAGCTGATGAACGAGGTCTTCCGGACCTACCTTGACCATTTTGTCATAGTCTTCATCGTGTGTATTCGAGGACCCATGAGGACCATGAGATACATTTGCAGATTGTGTTAGAGACCCTCCGTGCCCACCAACTATATGTAAAGCTAGAGAAGTACGAGTTCTGAAAATTCCTCGATCACGTGGTGATGAGGGAGGGTGTCATTATGGACCCCTCAAAGGTTGATGCAGTGTGTCAGTGGGGCCAGCCCACGAATGCGTCTAAGATCTGTAGTTTCCTTGGTTTAGCGGGATATTATCAACGATTCATCAAGGGATTTTCTCATATTGCAGCACCGCTGACCAAGCTGACTCGGAAGGGTGCCAAGTTTGTGTGGAGTGATGCTTGTGAGGAGGCATTAGTGGAGCTGAGGGATCACCTCATGTCTGCTCCTGTCTTCACTCTTCTTGATGGGAGTGATGATTTTGTTGTTTTCACCGATGCCTCTAGAGTTGGTTTGGGTGTTGTTCTGATGTAGCACAGGAGGCCAGTGGCGTATGCCTTGCGCCAATTTAAGGTCCATGAACTGAACTACCCCATGCATGATGGAGTTGGCAGCAGATGTTTTCGTACTGAAGGTGTAGAGGCATTATCTCTATGGAGTCAGGTTCGAGCTCTTTTCAGACCATAAGAGCCTGAAGTATTTGTTTTTGCAGTCAGAGCTGAATATGCGACAGAGGCGATAGATGGAGCTCTTAAAATATTATGATTTCGACCTTCAGTACCACCCGGGTAAGGCAAACATGGTGACGGACGCGCTCAGCCGTCAGCCAAGAGGCCTAGTTGCACAGATGATGGTTCGTGAATGGAAGATGCTCGAGGATGTATCAGAGTTCAACTTTTAGTTTGGCTTGCAGTCCTCTATTGTTCTGCTTTCGAGCCTGTCGATTCAACCCTCTCTTATGGCAACGGTGATTGAGGCTCAACAAACAGACGAATCATTACAGGGATACCAGCAGAGGCAGCATCCATGGAGCAGTCAGACTAGCAGATTGGTTCCGATGGTGGACTTCGCTACAGAGGCTGATTGTGTGTTTTGGACGTGGCAGAGTTGTGTAGAGATATGATGACCAAGGCACACCGATCAATACTTACGATCCACCCAGGCTCCACGAAGATGTACAAAGATATGAGGAGGTAGTATTTCTGGTTAGGGATGAAGCACCAGTTTGTTAGTTTGTGGTCGAATGTGACACTTGCCAGCGTGTGAAGGTTGACCACCAAAGATCCCCTGGTCCTTTGCAGCCATTGAGCGTTCCACTATGGAAGTGAGAGCACGTGTTGACTAATTTCATCATGGGCTTGCCAAAGACTCAGCGTGGTCACGACACCATCTGGATTGTCGTCGATCGTCTGATGAAGTCGACACATTTTATTTTGATGCGTGCGACCTGGACATTGGATCGGCTTGTGAAGGTATTCATTGAGGAGATAGAGAGACTGTACCATATTCTGGTTTCGATTGTCTCTGACCGAGACTCCAGTTTCATGTCTCAGTTTTGGAGGAGCTTTCAGCAGGCAATGGGGTCTACTTTACAGCTCAACATCGCTTATCATTCGCAGATAGATGGGCAAACTGAAAGGGCCAACCAGATCCTTGAGGATATGGTTAGAGCTTGCGTGATCGACTTTGTGGGTAGCTGGGATGAGCAATTGCGCTTGACTGAGTTTGCGTACAACAACAGTTATCAGGCAATCATTGGCATGACTCCTTTTGAGGCACTATATGGTAGACCATGCAGATCTCCTAGTTGTTGGACCGAGGTTAGAGAGCATCGTCTCGTAGGTCCCGAGCTTGTGCAACAGACGTCAGAGATTGTTAATATTATCAGGTAGAGGTTGCGCACAGCTCAGAGCCGGCAGAAGAGTTTTGTTGATCATCGGCGTCGACCCCTCAAGTTTGCTGTTGGGGACATGGTGTATCTCAAGGTCTCACCCATGAAGGGCATGGTGTGGTTTGGAGCGAAGGGCAAGCTTGCCCTAAGATTCATTGGACCTTTCGAGATCACCGGGCACGTAAGCGCCATGGCCTATAGGCTTGCCTTACCTTTTGAGTTGTCCGGTATCCACGATGTGTTCCATGTATCGATGTTGCGGAAGTGTGGGTCAGACATTATTCCAGTGATTGATTGGCAGCCCCTTGAGGTTCGTGAGGATGCTTCTTACATTGAGCAGCCGATTCACATCCTTGATCGAAAGGAGTAGGTTCTCCGGACCAAGGTCATTCCCCTGGTGAAGGTTAAGTGGGGTCATCATTTGGAGGCAGAGGCGTCTTGGGAGCGCAAAGTAGAGATTTAGGAGGAAGAAAGGACTATCTTGGGAAGAGAGATGCATGGGATAGAGAGGATATCTCATGATTATTTTCTAGAAAAGAAAAATAATCATAGCTAGGCTATGTCATTATGGAGGGTAGCTTGCATAGAAAAAGGTGCACTAGGGTGGGGCCGACATGGGAAAATGTGTAAGGGTCTAGGTGGGCCTCACATGCATGATTAATGGCCCAAAAATGGTGCGGGCTACATCTTATGATGTACACATTAAATGGACGTATGAGATGCAGTGTTGGAACTGCGGCATTCATGCGGTCGCAACGGTATAGGTTTCGGGTCGATCCGGGTCAGGTTAACATGAGGAGATTTAAGGATGATCGCGAACGAAATCTATAGGTTGCGGGTCACCGGGATTTGACCGGTAGGACTGCGGGACATAATAGAAGAAAATGGATACTCAGGATAGGGTCTTACATCTCTCCCCACCTACAAAGAAATTTTATCCTCAAAATTTGCCATAACCAGGACAAAATGTAATGCAAAATTAGATCATCATATAAATATCAATTAACAACATAAGAGAAAGCAATACATAATGCAACACAAGCAATCAATCAACAAACAGATGGGTACAATCATTGCTTTTCTACAACCCTCCTCTGTCCTCTCTTCTCTCTTATCTCCCTCTCTTTCCTTTCCTTGCTAGGCGGGACGTCCACCTCTCATCCATTTTTCAGCAAGTTTTCCCCCCTTCTCTCTCCCAATCCCACCATTACAACATCATCTCCTCCATTAAAACCTTCCCTTTGGACCATTGGAGCTAGTACCTTGAAGATTAGAGGAGATCTTAGAAGTGGGTGTTACTTGAAGCTCTCTTTCTTCTCCTTCTTCATGTATTTCTTTTCTAGCATGTTTGGAAGCACCTAGGACCCACCAATCAATGGTGGAGGTCCTACATGACTCCAATATGAGAGGCCAAGAGCCTATTTCATGCATGTTCACTTCCATGGTGGGCCATTCTCCATGGACCCACCATGATGCATTTTTCCTTTGATCTATCACTTCATTGGTCATCTAAACCCTGCATGCATGGTAGGGATAACATCCCTACCTTAGCAACTTCTTTGATTTGTAGGATAACATGCATGTAAGATCTATGTACATTGTATGGTGTGGATGTGAAGGTGGAGGGTTCATAGTGACGGAACCCTACCCTATGGCTGTGATCTCTCTCCCTCTCTCTCTCTTTCTCTCTATTTCTTCCCCTTTGGATTGCTGATATGTGTGGCCCACTGAAGTGATCAAAAAAATCCCAGATCCACTAAAACACTACCAGAAAATTGGGCAAAGGCTACGAATTTAATCCATAGCCATAGACCTATGGCTACGGTTTTCATCCGTAGCATGATCGTCGTCGTAAGTGCTGAGCCAATAGGTCTAAAACCTTTAGCTATAGATTTAATCCTTAGCCATAGATTACAATAGCTACAGATATAATCCGTAGCAACTATTTTTGTAGCCAAAAGTACCTATAGCTACGGATAGTATTGGTAGCTAAAAGTAGTGTTAGATCCATAGTAATATGCTGAATTTAATAACACCTGCGGTTAATATCCATAGCTATTGCCTACATTAAAAATAATAATTATAATCATTCATTCAATTACCACCTTCATAATCATTCATTCATTCAATTACAGCCATTCATTTAATAATGAATCAATTACAATCCTTCATTCAATCAAAAGAAAGTGAGCATAGAGAGTGAATGGCATCTACTGTTTTTCCTAGTCATCAAGGAGTCAATTGTTATTGTGGCCCCAACGCAAACTGAGCCTCAACCACCCTTGATGGCTTCTACTATTTTTCCATAGCAAAAACAGTTTGCACAATAAGAGAAATTGAGGACAAAGATAAGAATAGAAGGTTATGCATTACATGGAATGAATGGCATCTCTAGAGCATTTGATTCCTTCCCGACTTTCTCCATAAGGGTCACCATCAACAAAATACCATCCAGTGAGTTGGGGTGGGAAGTTCAGGGAGATGTAAAGGCCCTGCAATGAGATCTGCTGAGTGGAAGTGTTAGAATTTTTGTACTAAGAAAAAGAAAGTGTGAGAATTCCATTTGGTCTTTAGGCATTATTATGCACAGTATTCTCTAGGATTTTAGTTTCTACAAATGTTGCTTTATTTCTCTTCTTATTTTTTTTTTAAAGCATGAAAGCAGAGAAGTTTCACTCAAAACAATCTTAATATGGAAGTTGTACAGTATCTTCCTCAAGAAGAGAATTCCCTCCCCTAAGTAATCTGAACTGAGGCAAAACCCAAGCATTGGTTCTCATTCAAACCAGTTCAGAAACCACAACCGAAAAATGAAAACAAAACCCCACATTCAAACCCATGAGGTATATAATACAGAGAGAGAGAGAGAGAGAGTCATGGTACCAACCCAAGATCCTTGAAATATTCATTTTCAAGTGCATTTCGGGCTGTGATTCTTCTGCTCGGTTCCAAGCAGAGCATTTTTGAAAGAAGATCGATTCCTTCTAGTTCAAGATCTGGTACATAGTTGCCAAATCCTAAGTTTCAGACCTTCATTCTATGGCCTAAAAATAGGCTGTCGAGAACAAATACAAAAACAGCCTACATATTCATCTGAGTGAGGGTGTTAAAGTCTTTAACACTTCCAAGCTAGTATATTCTCCCAAATGATTTATCAAAACTTTCACCCAAAAATAAAATACAAACAATAAAAGGAGAAGCAATAAAAATATTAAAATTACCATGCAAAGGATCAGTGATTGCAGATGTTTCAGAAAACAGTACACTGTCCAGAATAGAAATAAAAAGAGAAGCAACATAATGTGCTGTTTGGCCATTGATACGAGATATGTATCTGTTTGCCTGAAAATAGAAACACAAAATTGTAAGAAGATAGACATAAATCAAGAGAGATCATACAAAAGCATGATATACCCCAGAGATTGCATAAAAAGAAATCAAACAAATAGTCTACGATGAATTAAAAAGAGGAAATAAAAAAGAAAAATCAAATGAAAGAACCTACTGATTTTGAATAAAAATAGAGCTTATCAACAACTAATACTCAATATATTAAAAAATTCTATAAAAAAAGGCAAGAAAGAAAGAAAGAAAAAGAAAAGAAGTAGAATCTTGTAAAGATTTTTTAAATTCCATTTCCAAGGAAATCAAAACATTAACAACTTGAAAGTACACTTTTGAACTTCTAAGATGAGGTATTTTTTCATTTGTGCAGATTCCTCTAACATCTCTACCCACCAGGGGATTCCCCTTTTGAAAATTCATTACAGTTAAAATCAAACTATTAACAAAGAAGCTACTAATTGCCGCCAAATGGTTTTCAAAATTATGTTTATAAGAACAGAAATCAAGAAAACTCAGATGCTTTGAAATGCTTCTGTCAATTGATTCTCTTGGATTCGGTTTCAAAGGAAAGTAATTAAGATCGTTTGCAGCTAAAAATCGGTGCGGTGAATCGAATAAATGATTATTTTTAAAAAGGAATTATTCAAACAAAAGTATTATAAGATCGAATAATAAAGAAGTATAAGAAAAATCAATCACTCGAGATAGTTTTCAAGAACTAGTATCTAACCAGTCACAGCTTGAAATCATTCAAATAGATTGAAGATTATCAATAAAAACCATCAAAGATCATTCAATTCAACCAGGATGAAAGAAGAAGATAAGTATTCCAAGATCAGATAGAAGATGGAAACAAGTATCCCAATCAAAGGTTGGCTTACATAAATCCCAACATATTAAAACATGATGCGCTGGGATTCTAGACATTGGATTTAGGCCTTGTTCAATGATACAAACCATTTATACAAAATGCTTGGTAAGCATAAGGTCACCTGAATCAGAAGAGTTGGCATCCACAATAGGTAGAAGCTTCTTCATCTCATTCTGGCAGATCTAGCTTTAGTTGACCTTTGTAAACACTCATCCTACAAAATTAGAGCTATCTAGTTCTAGTAAACTCAAAAACTATAACAACTTCAAAAAATGGCAGAAAAAAACATAACTCCTCTTTGCTAATGTAGGTTTTGAGTGAAATATGAGCTATCTAGTTCTAGTAAACTCAAACCCACAGTGATGGCCAAATGCAAATTCATATATGTTTGTATTTTTATTTTTTATTTTTGCCTAAATCTCAATCTAACTTATTTTCTTGTTTAGTCCCTGCACATCTGCATGCATACACATATATGCCTTATATTGCATTGATAGGTGATCATGATCTCAGGCACTTGCAAAAAATGATTTGCAGTTTAAGTGACAATCAAGAGACACATTTATTTGAATAACTAGCAATGTTTTCAGCAATCAACTAGAATTTTCATGTTAAATGATGATTCAAAGGGAGATCTATATGAATTGAATTCTTGATCTTAATCTTAGCTGAGATCCTCACCATGTCCCTCCCATAATATAAACAAAGTAGATATTGACTCATCATCTCACCTTTGTCTATAAGGTCTTTTCCTCCTAAGCAACCTTTCATCAAAAGAAATACCAAAATCAATCCAATAACAACACAACAACCAGCTACGATGCGATGATTGCTCCAGCTAATAGCCCATTGTCACCACCTGCATCAGATCCATAGTCCACAAGGAGAAAAGATTAGATATCATGACAAGGAAGGCTTTGAAAAGGGAAAAGATCAGATATCATGACAAGGAAGGCTATGAAAAGAGAAAAGATCAGATCTTCATGTCCAAGGATGTAGAACGATATAGGAATGGAAATTCACTTTTAACAATGAGATGTATACGTCGAATCTAAGACTTAACGTGTTAGATCTTCGAAAGTTTTGGTTACTCTCTATTGCCTTAATTAAAGCATACTTGTAAAGAAGAGAAGAAAAGAAAAAAATTTCCCCACTTACCACCACTTATCAAACTAAAAGCACAGAAACCAAAAGGAAGAAAAAAAGAGAAAATATCCAAGAGTGTTTTTTTTTTTTTTTAAGCAACAAGATTTCATTAGAAAAGTGGTGAGATACCACACCAAGAGTTTCAGTTCTAGTGACATGTTAGAAGTTTTTGTAAACATACTCTTTTCCATATGAAGCATCTCCAGACCTTGGTGTTATGCAAAAAGTGCATCTAGAGGATGGGAAACACCTCTCACTTTCATCCAAACTCAACAATTGGTAAAAAAAAAAAAAAATCATGACAAAATAATAAGATGTAAAATATGAACCACCACGAATTTCATCAATTTTTATCAAAAAGAGTAATACAATATGGCAGCTGAATATAAACATGCATTCCAAATTAATGAGAACAGCCATAGCTGCTTCCCTGAATGCCAACCTCAGCTTTAACTCCTCCAGAATTTCAGTACTATCTTCTTGACCGGTTTCAAACGTACTCTTTTGCTACAAGTGAGTAGATTGAGAACATGTTATAGGTGTGAACCACACATGAGAACCTCCACCAAGATCTAATGTAGAAGACATAATGATGTTGAATCTAACACTACGAACTCCCAGGACAGGATACCTGTAATATGGCCAGCCTTCCATCCCTGGATGGTAAACCAACCCATATAATCTTGTCAAAATGACCATTCTAACAGAAATAGATTATATTTACTCTAGAACTTAAAGGACAGTTCTTATTGCATACCTGTGATGTTGAAACTTTGAACCCATCCATCTCAGTTAGTATTTGAAGCAAACCTTGCTCCCTTTCAGCGCCACCCTACAAACCATATGTAAGCAAACCCATTATTTACCAACAGTGCCTGATAGTGATAGCTAAAATACAGAGATAAGCAACTTTACATCTGGAATTTCCTTAAAATTGTGAAATTTTGAAATAGAAGTGGCACCCTAAAAAAAGGCTTTCAGCTATTGGAAACCACCATTAGTTGCATAAAGTGACATGAGGCGCATAAAGTATATAACAACATTGAAGACTCCATGATAGTAAAACTCAATTTTAAAAGCAACTAATATGGATAACAACTAAGATGTGGTTATTTTTAATTTTAATTTTATTTTTATTTTTTTTATAACACAGACTATATGTAAGTGCTATAGTTTTTATCCCTGTCTGTTGTCAAATTTGTGATGACAAAATCATTGTTATGTTATATATTACTTGCTTAAGTGAAGCTCTCTCAAAGATCAACATTCATGAACAAGATAAGCTCACATCAAGCAAAGCTCACAAGTACAAGGATCAATCTTGAATGAAAGAACTGCTCACAAGACAAGACTCAAGATCTTAAATGAAAGAACTGCTCACAAGACAAGACTCAAGCTGCAAGACTTCAAGAAGAGTTCAAGGCAGTTTGTACACTTTTAAGATTGAGCTACATCAAGGTTTGATCTACATCAAGATTACAAGGCTCATACTTCAAGGTCACTTGTTCCTAATGTTTCAATGTCCATACTTCATGATTGAGGTTTGATTGACCATAGGTTGACCTTAGAAGTAGGTCATTTCGGATACATAAACCGAATGTTTATTTTACATGTGATTGGTCTGTTCTTCGACTAGTCCTAGA
Organism: Magnolia sinica; assembly: GCF_029962835.1. Classification (NCBI taxonomy): domain Eukaryota; kingdom Viridiplantae; phylum Streptophyta; class Magnoliopsida; order Magnoliales; family Magnoliaceae; genus Magnolia; species Magnolia sinica. Next base: position 42,951,089 of record NC_080577.1, on the reverse strand, counting down.
CTTGCTTCGACCAGTTTAAGATATTCCTCGACCAGTCGTGAGTTTGTTACAAATTCCAGATAAAAACTGTTAGCCTTCGACTAGTCCAGGAATCTGTTCGACCAGTCGTAGGAACAGTGTCGACTGATCTTCGACCAGTCATACAATCTTCGACTCGAAGTCCAGCAAAGATTTTCTGGACCTACGACCAGTCGAAGGAAACCTACGACCAGTCGTAGGTGACCTACGACCAGTCGTAGAACGGTCAGAGCATATCCCGCCGGTTTTTTTCAAATATCTGTTATGGCTTCGACTAGTCGAAGAGCACTCTAGACCAGTCAAAGACCCGATCTTCTCACTTATAAATAGTGCACGAATCTCAGAAGAAATCGTCGAATTAATTATAGTATTCAAGCCAATCTTCGTCAAACTTTTGAGAGATAATTTTGTGCTCCATCTAAGCTAAGTGTGCTTATTTAATATTCTTCTTTCCTTAGCTTTATTTTAATTGATTTTGTTTCTGCTATTCCAATCTGATTTGAAAAGAGGAATTGTTATTCCCTTTCTTTGGAATCAAAATCAATTAAGGCAAGCCCTATTTGGTTTAATTTAAAATCTATTAGAACTAGAACCATTGTAATCGAGTACTGGACATTGAACTTGGACATTCAATCATCTACTTTGATTTGGTTCTACCGGGCTGCTACAACGAAGAAGATATTCAGGTATTTTACATATTGTAAATCCGTTTCTATTTTGGTTTCTTTCAAGATTTGCCAGAAAAATCTTGTTATATTGGTTATCTGAGGAGAGCCAGGAAAACTCAAAAGTGGGGGTTTTTTTAATTGTGTAAGCCCACATACAAAGACACAATTGTAAGGGTTTTGGGTGAACCTGGGAAAACCTATTTTTAGTGAACGCTAATATCCCCTGTGTGAGGATATTAGGAGTGGAGTGGCTTTCTGTGTGGCTGTTGTTTAACAGTTGGTGGACACACAGGCGAACCACTATAAACCCTTGTGTTGTGGTTGATTATTTTATACTTCTTATTTTTAATTATTCTTTTGTGGGTTGTATGTATGGTGGTGAATGTTGTAATCATTTAATTCAAGCTTTGTGAGAATGTTGTAATAGTTTAGAATTTATTTTTAGCTATTCCTTTATCAGCTTGAATTTCAATTTCATTTAAAAGTTGTTCCAGCAAGGTTGCCCTGCCATTTTTATGGTGTATGGCTGTCCCTAGAACAATACATTTTTTATTACAAGTTATTTCAATTCAGTTTATATTTATTTTTGTATTCCTCTTCGATTTGATACTTGATACAAAGATCTTTCTAGAAATAAGGTTGTCCTACCATAAACTCTGTTTTTGGTGTAAGGTTGTCCTTAGAACAACGTTTGTATCAACCTCTCAAGATCTGAATTTTGAGGTCATTTTAATTTACTGCATTGTTATTCACTTTGGCTATCATATTCTTTATTATTCCGCTGTTATAAGTTTTTATTTGGCATTGTCCTATTCACCCCCCCCCCCCCCCTCTAGGACATATAGCTTGGCCTTTTCACTATACCATCCAAAATTTTCAATAAAAAACCACATCCAAGGATTATCCTGTCAAAAGATTCCAGCAAATCAAAACTGCACAAAAATATTTCATTTTTTCTTGGCATCCATTAATTCAAAAAACATGAGAACCATCAAATAGTATCTAAACCAGCCTTCTAAAACTTGTAGCATCTTAAGAATTAGGAAATGGGAAAAGATCTTTACCCGTCAATAGATGGGACTGTCACAGACATCCAACTACCTATCCACATTTTTTGCCCACTTTTTGAAAAACTGGCATTAATAGAAACTTAAATTTGCATGGAACTCCTACCAACCACCAAATGGGCAGTGGAGTATCTTGGTACAAAATCCATGTCTACCAAAAGGAACAAGTGAGTCATGCTTTGGAAATTTATACCAAAGAACAAAAATCAAAGCACCAGTTGCACATGAAACAATGGATTTTACATATACCTGAAAAGCACATTACAAAGATGTAAGACTGCCCACCAACCTAAGAATCTAGACTGAATGAGTAGAAGTAAATAAGAGATAAAGAGACAATAGTCAAGATATGGTATCAAATGAGGGAATACAAATTCTATAAAGTAGTTTATCTTAACTTACCATCCAAACGCCCCCTTTGTGAGACAGTGTTCACATTGTATCTTGTAATGGGGAAATTGATCATTCTTGCAATTTAACACCTCCAAACATGGCCAAAGATCGGCAGTACAGAATCTGCTGGATTTCCATATCAACAGTACGAGAGCAGAAATTGTACTATGTTGATTGCTCTCCAATGCAATTGCTTCATTGGTATGTTTTTTATAGGTTTTTAACACATGCATTGAGAAATGAAGATGAACGAAAAATGCACCTATAGCCAGGATGTATAGTATATGAATGGACTAGATGAGAAGCTCGGCTTATTCTGTTTGCAGTTGGAATTTCTGTATCCCTTCTTTGTAGCGACTACCGAATGCTACTAGCAAAAAGATTAAAATGAGATATATTAAAACTTATCATAGATTGCTTATGATTCAAAAAAGTCACTTTTATTGGACAATCATAACTATCCATCCATTGCTCGGGGAAAGGATGGCTACATGAATAGGGACAAATCACGAATAGCTTGGATCATCTGATCAATGTGATTTTTGAGCCCATAAAAATGTCATCTGGAATTTATAAGAAGTTCAGATTGATTTTTGAACCTGATTTATTGTAGATAGTGTGGCCCACACCCCACTTAGAAGCAGTCAGGATGATTAGCTCGTGGGTGCATGCATCTGACTTTTTGACATCCTTAACTAGGTTTTCTGTTGTGATTACATGTAAAATATGCTATACTATGGTGTTTCTCACCATCTTTATGAGATCCAAACCAATCATAAGGTAGCCTATAGGTTGAATGGGCCATAACCCAAATATATATCACACTGATTTAACAATCCTAACCATTCTATTATAGAACTTTTATGGAAAGAAATTATATGGTTATAAGAAGTGTCAAACCAAGTTAATTTGACCATTTCAATTTTTCCAACCAATTTTGGGATATGAACTGTCTAAGGTAGGGCCAGCCTACCTGATGAGAGTTCGAATCTCATAAAGGTTTGCCACATAGTATACAAAACATGCAGATCAATCAGAATGTGAGATCAATCAGGAAATTTAACTTCATTAAAAGGCTGGAGCATCGCATAGCATATTCATCATTTCAAAGTCCCATTTTTAATACCTTTGCAACATCAGGCACATGTTGGCCAAGTACAGGATGCTTCCACCGCTCCCTATGGTGCAGCATGCCTAACTCTTGGATTTGACTGATTCTTAGGATCCTTGGTGAAAATGTGACTGCACCTAATGGGCAGGGTGGATTTGATGATTTTTTTTCCTACACAGCTCTTCGTCAGCGTAAGCAACCTTTTTGGTGTGCCTACACAAGTCAACTAGCAGATTCCTATAAAATCCCAATATTATCCAAACAAATCATACTCTAATAGGTCAATATCCCTATAATGCAAATCCATAATCAATATCGAAAAATGAAACACACAAACACATCACCTCTGCAACCTCAAATCCAATCCTGAAAATAAACAAAACCCACATCCGATATCTTCTCAAACCCAGATTAAAACGGCAAACCTAAATCAAATGTATGAATGTTCCCCCCTCAAACCAATCCTAAAAATCATCCAACATGATAAAAAACCGAAAACCCACATCGAATCCGCAAATCAAAATAGAGCAATTCCACACCAAATCTAACAAAATCAGCAACACCTGGTTGAGTTTTCTTACATATCAAACAAGAGATCCAATCAATTACCAAATCTCATGAGCTATTTAAACAAACAAGCAAACACCCAATTGAAAATCTCCATTGAAGCATTGGAACCAGACCCGATTGGACTGTTAACATCTTATACAATCCACATAAGCAATCAAAAGAAAACCCATCTCAGATTTTAGTCAAAGAATACAAACAGAAACAAGGAAAACAAACATGAGGGGAAGTCTCGCTCTGAGCCCATACGCTTCCATCATGTCCGATGATTTCCGCGGCTGTGAGAAATGGCTCTACCTATACAGAGATCTTCTTCTCCTTCTCTTTTTTATTCTCCTTCTTGCGGCAAAAGGGGGTTTTGAAGATTGAGAGATGGGTTATGGGAGGTTTGCTATGCGCAAGAGAAAAGGGCGGACTGAGATGGAGAGGCTGAGCGCATGAGGGAGAGCGGGAGATCGAGAGAGGGCGAGGGAGATGGAGAGGCTGAGTGCGAGAGAGAGATGGAGAGAGAGATTGAGAGATGGGTTTTGGGAGGTTTTTTGCACGTAGGAGAAAAGAGCAGACTGATTTCGATTTGGGAGGGCGCATTTCGTTTTGGGAGGGGCGCATGATGGACGGCCCATAAAGAATTTGGTTTTAGGATCGTGAGGCCCACCGTGATGTATTTTTTTCCACTCCGTCCATTAATTTTAAAATATTATTTTAAGTGTTGATCCAAAAAATGAGTCAAATCGAAGCTGTAAGAAGACCACACAACATATTAACAATAGAAATTTAATTTTTATTATTTCTTATGGTGTGGTCAACTTAGATCTTTAATCTACATAATTTTTGGGCTCATCGACTGAAATTATATATCAGAATTGATGGCCAGCTTAGATCAAACACATATATTCCAATGGGCCCCATGGAACCCCTTAAGCATCATCAATATCTAATAAAGTTCCAGTGAGGATGTAGGTTTTAGCTACATATCAATTAGGTTTTAGCTACGGATTAAATTTGTACCATAATAGATTTAATCCATACCTAAAAACTTTCAAAGTCCGTAGCCTTTGCTCGATTTTTGGTAGTGGAAATTTGGGATGTCCAGGCCCACTTTGACATGCATTGGTTGGATGGCCCCCATACCTTGATTTTCTTGGAGATTTTCACAAGGACATGGATCTGAAATTTTTATGGTCCCTTAAGGTGGACCCCACTTGATGTATTTCGGTATAAATCCCTCTGGATATCTTCTATGGGCTGAAATATGGACAACATATGTTGTTATCCAAATTTCAGGCCCATTTGCTACATTGTTTTTGCGCATTGTTTTAGGCCCATTTGTGGGGCTTTTTATCTTCAATTTCTTTGGGGGTTTTCTGGGGTATGGACCCCACCTTGATGTAAGATGGGGATCACATCAATTATCACATGATTGAGACCTATGGGATGGGCCAAAGAGGGCTGGATGTCCAGAAATTTTTGGACAGTCCAACAATGTTCCATGTTGGAAATGGACCTAGTATACCTTGAATTTGGGGAAAGTGGGCCACTCCAGTGGACTCACTACCAAAAAAATGATCAAAGGCTACGGACTATGCTAGTTTTTTGCTACGGATATAGACCGTAGTTAAATTGCTACGGCTTAAAACCGTAGCTAAAAAAGATCAAACCGTAGCTAAAAGCTAACACCTCCACACCTTCACATAACTTGGGACAGCCCCATAACGGACTCTACGGGGCCAATTAAAATATGTGTGCTTCATTCAATACATCTATCTGTTTTGAAAGAGCATGTTAGGGTAAGAGCCCAAAAAAGGAAGTAGATCGAACGCTCAAGTGGACCACATGGGAGGAAACTGTGGAGATAAATACCTGCCATTGATCGATGGTGTGGTTCAATTAGACCTTTGATTTACCTAGATGTTGGGGTCATTCCCTATTAAAAAAATTATAAAATTAATGGATGGAGTGGATTTATCAAATGCATCATGATGAACCCCACAAAGCCCCTGACAGAACCGTCCGTCCGAACCCGTCAACTTGTGCGAATGTGGAGGGGCGGTGAAGGATGACACAATGGCTATGGTCCAAAGGGCTTTTAGCTATGGTTTAAAACCGTAGCAAGTAAAAATGCGAAAACCACGCTACCCTTTTTCTTTTCCCCCTCTCATGAAACTATTCATTTCCCTCCACTCCTGGGAAGAAAAACCCCATTCTCTCTCACGAAACTTTTCATTTCGCGTCCCTTTCTCTCTCTCTCGATCTCTTGCGCCCCTTCTCTCTCTCTCTCAATCTCCCACGCCCCTTCTCTCTCTCTCTCTCTCTCTCTCTCTCTCTCTCTCTCTCTCTCTCTCTCTCTCTCTCTCTCTCTCCCTTGCCCCTTTTCTCTCTCACAATCTCCACTCTCATAAACCCCTCTTCTCTTCCTAACCATCCCCTCTCTCTCGATCTCATGAAGAGTTGCCTCTTTCACGTCATAATCCGCGTCCATTTTAGGTATGTAAGATCGATTTTCTTTTTTTCTCTTTTAAATATTCATATTTCTGTCCTTTTTTTGTGGAATTGGATTAGGGGTTTCTCATGCAATTTGGTGTCCAATGAATCAATGAGCTTAATTCATGGATGGAACACAACCCAGAAAATTTCATTAATAGAAAATGGTCAACCATCCAATGGATAGGCTTATTCTGTGCAACAATGCCAGTTAGGACCATTGATCAATGGATCATCTCTATTGAATGGCCATGTCCCACCAATCAAACATATTAGTTACCTTCTAAAGACATTGCTCTGAGCTATTGGTGTCTCAGAACTAATGGTGGACCTAGAATGTTTGATTTTCTACATTTAGTGGAGAAATATTAGGTATTTGGGTTATTTTTACTCTGCTTTTTGGCTATTACTATTAAACTTCTCTAGGTGAATAAGGACCATTGCAGATATTCGTTGTCACTATATGTCATCATCTAACCATGATCAGATGATGAGAGAGTCTTCCAGCTATGACCCACTCACCATGGTGACAGATCATGAGACTGATGTGCCACATTATGATGAGTGCAATGTGGTTCACCCAATGCCATTTCATTAAACTAAAAATAGATTATCTCAAAGATGACTTTATTTAGACCCATCATTATGAAGTTTCTTGGTTGTAGTTTCAAATCCTTATTCATCATTTCCATTATCACAAACATTCAAAAACCAAGAGGCGAGAGCATGATCATTGCAGTTGATTTCTACATTATTCCTTGAATTGTAAATCATTCATGTTCAGTCACTGTGTAAAACTAGATTAGGACATCCTCAGAAACATTTGACAATAAAAACTGATGAATAGCATTTTTCATCTGTGATTTTTAACCATCTACGATGAGTATCATTAGTTGGACAATTTATATGGACTGCTCCATTTATAACATATCATTCATTAAGCCATCAATGCCAATTTATTATCCAATTCAAATTTTCATAAATGCACTTCCCCATTTTCTTCAAATTACTTTCCATACTACAACAAAAATTCAAATACATCCATGCATGAAATAGATAGGAAGAAACGAAAACACTAGGCAACAACTCCCCATCTAAATCTCATTGAAAAGCACTTATTGTTGAAGAACACATTTCAACAGCATGTGGGGCATCCAAACCTGCTGAGTCCATATCGAATTCAACCATCCACTTTACCATGACAACCACATATAACACAGAGTCCAAAAGTTCCCATATTCTTAAGCAACATGTAATAAGAGGTATGCTAGAATAAGATGAGGTAAGATATCAGGGGCAAAATGACAATTCCAACGAGCAAGCTATAAGTAGATCCCCTTTATTATCTTCAGTGGAGAAGGGTCCTTGAAGGTGGATCATCTAAGGCCACTGAGAAATTGTACATGGACAGTAACTCAATTAAACTGAGTAAATTGCAGAACACAATATTACAAATTAACAATTCTAACCTTTCATTCATGGACACTTGTTTGTTAAAATAAGACCATTCGACATCTTCAACTTTCATCCATCCAATAAATATCCACAAATCCAATAGTCAGTTGATGAACTAAGCTAATTTTGGCCCATAATACATTTTAAACTTGCCAGAGAGTGTTTTATTTGAATTACTTGTATTCCACATGCAATTTTCAAGTGCTTGTGTATCATCCATGACACTCAAACAGAGTATCAAAGTCTTCTCTTAAACAAGGGTTGTAAATTTGCAAAGAGGACAGGTCTAGTATACAATTATCCATACTGAAAGTTGGCTATGTGTGAATCCTATCGCTGGCTAACCAAGGGTGGAGAATGATGGAAAGTGTATTGGAGCCAATTGGGGCCCGCTTCCCACACTTGATCAATCTTAGGTATATTAATCATAACAAAATTAAATCTGTACATCCAAGCAAATAAAAATTGAAGACAATGCACTAAATACATGTGATTTATAACCAGATTTTGGAAATAGGCTTCATTAACAAATACAATTACAAAAGAAAAAGGAAAAATCATATCTTTATATATTTATAAATGCCAATCGAGATCCAAGCCATCAATTAGGTGGCTCTCCATATAGAACATTGTGATTTCTCATCCTTGAGATAAGATTTCAAAACTCTTTGGTGTTTTAGATGGTTTCAAATCAAGATCATAGATGCTTGTGTTTAGAATTAGATTCGTGAATGGGTGAAAAATATTTTTTTTGGTAAGGTGCAGGTTCAAAATGGACCCTTTTTATTGTTGAAATTCATATTTCTTGCATGCCTATTCTACTATGTGTAAGAAATTTTAGATCTAACCTTTCTATACAGCTGTAGCGGTATTCACAGATTAAGATTCACTGTTATTGATCATGTGTTTTCTTACTTTATTGAATAAAATGTAGGATGGAAACATAAAGACGTGTTTGTGAAATTTGAGCCTATTCTTGAAGTTGACAATGACCCTGTCAAGGTTGTTGTTGCTGATAACCTCCATGATGTGGTTTTCAACTTTGAAAAAAATGGTTTGTACCTACTAACATCTCTTTTTGTATTCTTCTTCATCATACCTACAAAATGAACCTCTCCAAACCTTTCATATCCAAATACACTCACCTTCAACACTCATGCATGTATTTTCTCTTATTTCTTGACAATGTTTAACATCTTTTCTGCTTGTTGGTGCAGGTCAAGTGCATCGTGCAAGCTTGAAGGGTCAAGTCAGGTGCATATGGTATTCCAATTGGTTTTAGCTACAGATGCTCTTCTTCAACCCAAATTTGGCACTAAAGGTAATTTTCTATAGTTGAACATTCAACTAGGCCGATTGCAGTAGATTGCATGCATTCCATTATAGTGCTACTTGTAATGAAAGATGGTTGAGCTAAGTTATGACAAGGAAGTACATTTAACATGTTTGAACTTTGAATATTGGTCTTCCTTATTCATATGCATTGGGCTTCAATCAATTATAGGGATATTACTCAATGACTAAATAGCCATCGAACTTTAAGCTTCTCATTCAGGTAACAATCACCTTTTGTCCTCTGTCATCATTGTGTTTCTTTTTTGTATTTTTATCTTCTTCTTAGTAGTTATTCCTAATTACACTAATTTGTTTACTCTCAGCACAATTGTCATTTACATATTTATTTTGGGTTGTTTAGGTTAAGGGAATTTGTATTCTTTTTCCATGGTTTTTCAGGGTGTTTTTCTCTAAACTATTTATGAGAGATCAAGTTACATATTCAGGGATATAGTTACAACCCAATAACTAGAAATTGGGCTGTAACTATATCCCAGAATATGTAACTCGATCTCTCATAAATAATTTATTGGTTTATCTATTTAATAGATTGAATTTTTTGCAGGTTGATAATTTTGGCACAGTGAACCTTATGGATGCATGCCAAAAAATTGGGGTGAACAGGTTCATTCTTATCAGTTCAATTCTTATGAATGGAGCTGCAATGGGCCAAATCCTTAATCCGGCTTACTTCATTCTAAATGTGTTTGGGCTCACATTGATAGCAATCAGGAGATCTGGTATAAACTACACAATTGCTAGGCATGGGGGCCTAAAAAATGACCCGCCTAGTGGAAATATAGTCATGGAGTTTAAGGTACAGAACACTCATTTGATCCTACTTGTTTTTGTTTGATATGCACACCTATGCTAAGATCATTTCTTTAGTAAAATAGACTAAAATGCCAGTTCTATTTATGATCTATCTCTTGGGGTTTCTTTCACAGGATACTCTTTATGAAGGTTCTATATCCAGAGATCTGGTTGTAGAAGTTGTTATTGAGGCATTGCTGTAGCCAGAGTCTCATTACAAAGTGGTGGAGATGGTTTCTCGTACTGAAGCTCCTAAACGTTCATTTGAGGACCTATTTGGTGCTATTAGGCAAGAGCAGATTTGAAGATGATTCGAAAGGTCCAATCTGGCATGCAAGGTCAGATTTTAGATGTTCTTCTTTCATCTTTCCAATGATTGTCTATTATTGTACATGTCTTGTCACGGCCCAAACCTGAAAATCGGATTCACAGGAATCCCAATCGCCGAATCCGGTGCCGATAGCCTCCGTAGTACCCCATTCTCGGCTCTTAGCGTCCATATGCCAGATTCCGATCCCGTGATCCTACAAGGGGGATTTTTTTTTGTACATTTAACTCGTAATAAGCATAACCACAAGATTACCCAATTCACAAAGGCAACATTATCATCACATATCCACTAATATAATCATTTCAGTATAATGCTAAAAAGGAAATATATAAATCGAAAATCAAGCTCCAGAAGACCACTGTACGCTCCAAGCTCAACACTGCTGCAACCTAACATCACCTGCACGCATCTATCGTGCATAAGCTTATAAAAAGCTTAGAGGGTGGTGTAAGTGTGTATATAAAGTAAGTTTCAAGTATTCAATATAATGCCATAGTCATACAATACCGAAAATACTGGTAATCCATAAATCATACATTGTCGGAATAAGTAGAAATACTGACAAGATCATGAATTTTCAGAGTAAGCAGAAATACTAACAAGATCAGGAATTATCAAAGTAAACAGAAACACTGACAAGATCACAAATCATAAGATAACAGAGTAAGCAGAAATACTGATAAGTCCATAAGTCACACAATATTAAAATACGCAATACGAATCAACTATGCAAATGAGGAGTCATAAAGCGCCAAATATCAAATGCAGAGGATGCAATACAATATACATTCCTGATGAATAACACAAATAGCGTCAGCCATACCTAGACCATATAAATGCAGAAACACAATAACCCAAATTTCCATATGCCACAGATATAATGCAATATGCGGTGCGAATGGAGTGACCATGCTAGAGTGTGAAGTCGGGATAATAATACATAGTATTGTAGGCTATGGGGTCTGTCACAAGGGACTTCTATCTAAACTAGTCTCATACCTAATTTGGATAGTCAGACTCAATGTGGTAAACTCTTAATCTCAGGTTAGTCGTGTGCCCCAACCGAAATCCTGGCCATTGCGAAGGTACACGTAACAAATAGTTGTGCACCACCAGCCCAGGTGGATAGTGAATGAATGAATGAATGAGTATGCAACTCCTACTCAATAAGTCCATATATCAGTACAGTTCATCTCTGGGATCATCACCGGGGTTTAGTACACTCCAAATGGCACTGCCGCTCTCCTAGCCGCATAGTCCAAGTGAGCATAAGAAACCTCACTATCCGCCTGACTAGTAGTCAGCCAATATCTACCTGGCATGTCGATAGCGGACCCATTCACGAGCTGGTCAAATTCAGCCTAGCTATGCCCCCTACGCTCGGAGGGGGGTAAGGCCACACCCCTCCCAACTGACCATGACACAGTGGGAGACGCAGACTCCTGGTATTCGGCACTCGGGCGCTCATGTATCCACTCGGTCTTGACGTTGGGGCATCCTCTGGTACCAAGAGGGTTTAGGAATTTTCATCCAAGGCCATCTATGGCAGCTCGATGCTCGAACCAAAAAATTTCAGTGTCTCATCTGGCCATCCACAATATGCCCGTGGAGGCTACGGCCCTGATGTCGCTAGGGCATACAGTAATCACAACACACAATGCAAGATGTATGAGTCATAAAATCCAGTCATGCATCAATCCTCCACATGGCGTGCGTTCATGTGAGATAACCTCTGCCTATCAGGGAGTCTCATAACAACATGCTCAATGACATATGCAATGATCAACCACCTCTCATAGCAAACATGCAAATGATGAGTATAGGCATGTATCATGATGCTATGCTATCACATACTCATAATCGGTATCAATAATTGGCATCAACAATCGACCTCGACAATGTGGATATTTAACCAACATTGCTCCCAAAGAATGACCCACATAGATCCTAACATATAGTGGACCCAAGAACTCACACAAGGGCCAAATATACAACATCATGGGTCCCACTCAAGAGCTTAATACACACCACGATGGGCCTTTCACATGGGCCTAATATACATCACAATGGACTCCATCGCCCGGCCCTCAAATGCATCACATAGGCCTCATATACATCACATTGGGCCACGACAATCAGAATCGGTAATCGGCCTCGATAATCGAAATTGACAAATCAACCATGTCAATCGAAATCTATCTCGCTACTCGATCTAACAAATAGCCTAAGAAAATGTCACAATGAGGACATTTAACCATAATTACCCATCAATGTGGCCATTTAATCAACATTGCTCCCAAGGAGTGGCCCATATAAGGCCAAACATGTAGTGGGCCCACAGTCTTACACAAGGGTCTAATATACAACACTGTGGCCACAAATATACATCACAGGTGGGCCTTGCTAAATGGGCCACAAATACATCGCAATAGGCTGCATCATTTGGGCCGGAATACATCACAATGGGCCACAGCATATGGGCCAGAAATATATCACAATGGCCATAGCATATGGGCCGAAAATACATGACAGGTGGGCCCTGCACATGGGCCTCAATACATCATAGGTGGGCCTTGCACATGGGCCAGAAATATGTTACAATGGTCCTCATCATATGGCCTTTAAATACACAACAGGTGGGCCCCGTACATGGGCCTTAAATATATCACATGAGCCGTATCAATGTGCCGCACCAACGGGCCTAATACACAACACTATGGGCCGCTCACATGGACCTTCTACACAACGCTATGGGCCGCTCACATGGGCCTACTACATGACACTATGGGCCGCTCACATGGGCCATGTCAACGGGCCTAATACAGTATCACAATGGGCCTTGCCCATCGGCCATGAATACATCACAGTGGGCCTTGCCCATGGGCCTCGGACGCATCAAGTCGGGCCTCAACATGTGAGCTTCAAGTACAAAACAGCTGGGCCCCATCACATTGGCCAAAAATATAAACAGGTGGGCCCCGTACATTGGCCATAAACACATCACATCAGGCCTTGCCCATGGGTCTCGAATACATCACAGTGAGCCACAACCCATGGGCTTCAAATACAATAGGTGGGCCCTGCACATGGGCCCCAAATACATCACGTCAGGCCCTTCCAAACGGGCCCCAATTATATCAAATAGGCCATATCAAATGGACCACAACAACTACACCATTCATCCATCTATAGAAATCATTTTAGATCATTACCCAAACAATGAATCATATTAAAAGATCATCTGGACCATACCACAAATAACAGTGGTGATAGTGATCAAAAGGTCAGTTGGACCACATCACAAATAGCAGTGGAGACTGTGATTCCCACTATACAAAATATCACAGGGCCCATCATAACATGTATTTTTCCATCTAGTTTGTTCATAAGTTACAAGGACCTGGACCAACCTGTGAAGAAAATATCATATTGGTCCAAAACTTCTGTGAGCCAAAAGGGGTTTCAATGATAGACGTCCCATCTCCACTATTTTTGGCAGTGAGGTCCACTTGATAACTAGATCTATTTTATTTTTCATCTCAAGCCCTAGGACGAGCTGATCAAATGGATGGACGGTTTGGATATTTCATATACATTAGGGGGGCCCATGTACTTTGCCCACCTAAGACCAACTTGCCAAATGTATGAATGGTTTGGATGGATGTAACACCCTGTACTTTGTAGTACTTGGGTGTTACCGTATAACCAAGCTTAGCATAATTACAAGCCAGACCTAAGTAAGCACTTACGTTCATCCTAGTTTAAATCTGACTGTTGAAAAATAGTCCGCACCTATATATTTAATGTACATAAAGTATTATGAAAATAATATTATATTAACTAAGCATGATGGATAATAATTTTATGGAGTATAATTGAATTATAAATATCAACATAGTATTAAATATTTTATACAAAAACTATGAGATATTTTAATAAGATGGTATATTATTTAACAATGAGATTTTAAAAGAGATATTGTACAATTTTCAATCCATACATGTGTAATAGGATATTGTATATTGGGAATTATATATTAATAAATATTAGAAATTATATGTATATATGTGTATGAGATTTTAATTATTTTAATTATAAGTAATATACAAAAGTAATGAAGTTTATATTAACATTAGTATTGGTTAGTAATATGTGATGATTCTTCCCCTTGAGCCTTCTATCTTCTCATTAACTTAAGTTATAGTTTTTATTAAAAATTATAATTGATATCTCTCTCTTATAATCACATGTGTTAGCTAGTAGAAATTGAATTGCTATATTGCATGCATAATGTTCATCATGTATATTTGTTCATGCTTGTGGATTATTTGTGTGTTGCTTATGGACTTTAAACTGATACATTAGTGGGAAACCCCCACCTATAAATGTACACCCATACTTGGGATGTAACTCGACTGTTTGTGATTAAAATGGACCTTCGACTTAGCGGTTACTGAGTGGTGGTCTAAATGGATCATTGATGTGGGCCTACCATCCAGGGTTGTTGTGTCCAATGGTTTTCAAGGATGGTCTTTTTTCGCATGGTTTTGATACTCGCCCTATGAGGCCTATTTTGATAATTACCCTATGTGGCTTGTTTGATATCGCCCTATGTGGCTTTGTTCTGGTATTTTTCCTATATGGGTTCGATGTTTTATACTGTGCAACCATGCGATGGTAAGCCCCATATACTGTAATATGATTGGCCACTAGTCGATAGGTTTCTATTAAACATCCCAAGACGGTAGCTTTATGGGCCGAGGATAGTAGTCATGGGATATTATGCCCGAGCCATCGGCCTAAGCTGGGCCCTGCACTCCCCGTAGTGACCGTGAGCTTATTCTAAAATGGCTAATTGTAATTGGAATAATAATGGGCTGGAAAATCATGCACGCATAGCATTCTACGATGGCTTGGATCATTATGCCCATACGATTACGCCGTGTGTTGCGCTAATGACCAGCCGATCGATTTATGATGATGACTTGAATCACTCATGCCCATGTGATTACGTTGAGTGTTGCGCTGATGACCAGTCACATCCTTGGGTGACCACCCCATTGCCTGTCTGGATGTTTTTCCTAGGGCACAGACCGTTTGGATGTTTTACCCGGGTCGATGATTGCATTCATACATTATGCATCTAATAAGACTGCATTTACTCTGTTTTGGTTGTCTGGATGTTTTATACTATTTCTTACCTAATGCGACGGTGTGTAATCTTGAGGGAAATTCACACTGAGTTGGCCACTCATCCATCAAATATACAACTATACAGGTAATACAGGTAGCTTAAGTAACATGATTGTTCAGACTTGATGAGGAGTATGGTACGATCGCCAGGGATGCATGACTGTATTTGCTTGAAGGAGCTGCGTGATCTCCCGGCTTATGTTTATATGATTTCTGTTATTCTTCATGTATTAAATCATGTAAATCTTGTACTTGTTTAAATTCAGAGACATTGGTTTGTATAAGTCGTTATGGGCCGCTTCTTGTATATTTGAACGATAATGAAATTTTCCTTTATGTCGATTTGTCCACACTACGCACATTTTTATACTCTGATGAAGGAAAAAAATGTACACTCGAATTTGACCATCTTTTAAAGTTAACACTCGAGCTTTTGGGACATGGGTCATATACTCGGGTCCTGAAAAGTCGGGGCGTTATAAGTTGGTGTAACGCCCTAACTTTTCAGGACCCGAGTATATGACCCGTGTCCCAAAAGCTCGAGTGTTAACTTTGAAAGATGGTCAAATTCGAGTGTACATTTTTTTTCCTTCATCAGAGTAAGCAAATGAGCATAGTGTGGACAAATCGACATAAAGGAAAATTTCATTATCGTTCAAATATACAAGAAGCTGCCCATAATGACTTATACAGACCAATGTCTCTGAATTTAAACAAGTACAAGATTTACATGATTTAATACATGAAGAATAACAGAAAGCATATAAACATAAGCCGCGAGATCACGCAGCTCCTCCAAGCAAATACAGTCATGCATCCCTGGTGATCGTACCAAACTCCTCATGAAGTCTGAACAAGCATATTACTTAAGCTACCTGTATTACCTGTACGGTTGTATATTTGATGGATAAGTGGCCAACTCAGTGTGAATTCCCCTCAAGATTACACACCGCCACATTAGTTAAGAAATAGTATAAAACATCCAAACAACCAAAACAGAGTAAATGCAATCTTATTAGATGTATGGATGCATGAATGCAATCATCAACCCGGGTAAAACATCCAGATGGTCTGTGCCCCAGGAAAAACATCCAGACAGGCAATGGGGTCATCACCCAAGGATGTGACTGGTCATCAGCGCAACACTCGCCATAATCGCATGGGCATGAGTGGTCCAAGTCATCATCATAAATTGATCGACTGGTCATTAGCGCAACACGCAGCGTAATCGTATGGGCATAATGATCCAAGCCGTCGTAGCATGCTGTGCGTGCATGATTTGCCAGCCCATTACTAGTCAAATTGTAATCAGCTATTTTAGAATAAGCTCACGATCACTACGGGGAGTGTAGGACCCAACATAGGCAGACGGCTCGGGCATAGTATCCCATGACTACCATCCCCGGCCCATGAGGCTACCATCTTGGGATGTTTAATAGAAACATGTTGACTAGTGGCTAATCATATTACAGTATATGGGGCTTACCATCGCATGGTTGCACAGTATAAAACATCGAACCCATAAAGGGAAAATACCATAACAAAGCCACATAGGGCGATATCAAACAAGCCACATAGGGCAATTATCAAAATAGGCCTCATAAGGCGAGTATCAAAACCATGTGATAAAAGACCATCCTTGAAAACCATTAGACACAACAACCCTGGATGGTAGGCCCACATCAATGATCCATTTAGACCACCACTCAATAACCACTAAGTCGAAGGTCTTTAATCACAACCAGTCGGGTTACATCCCAAGTATGGGTGTACATTTATAGGTGGGGGTTTCCCACTAATATACCAATTTAAAGTCCATAAGCAATACACAAATAATCCACAAGCATGAACAAATATACAGGATGAACATTAAGTAGGCAATATAGCAATTCAATTTCTACCAGCTAACACATGTGATTATAAGAGAGAGATATCAATTATAATTTTTAATAAAAACTATAACTTAAGCTAATGAGAAGATAGAAAGCTCAAGGGGAAGAATCATCACATATTACTAACCAATACTAATGTTAATATAGACTTCATTACTTTTGTATATAACTTATAATTAAAATAATTAAAATCTCATACACATATATACATATAATTTCTAATATTAACATGCTACTATTTACATGTTATTAATCACGTATTTATTAATATATAATTCCCAATATACAATATCCTATTACACATGTATGGATTAAAAATTGTACAATATCTCTTTTAAAATCTCATTGTTAAATAATATACCATCTTATTAAAATATCTCATAGTTTTTGTATAAAATATTTAATACTACATTGATATTTATAATTCAATTATACTCCATAAAATTATTATCCATCATGCTTAGTTAATATAATATTATTTTATTATACTTTATGTACATTAAATATATAGGTGCGGACTATTTTTCAACAGTTGGATTTAAACTAGGATGAACGTAAGTGCGTACTTAGGTCTGGCTTGTATTTAAGCTAAGCTTAGTTATACGGTAACACCTGAGTACTGGAAAGTAAGGGGTGTTACAATCTACCTTCCTTAAAGAGAATTTCGTCCCCGAAATTCAGTGCTTCTATTATTATTAGGGACGATGATAATATCCATTATTTTCCTACACGTACAAACGTATGCCACTAGGCACCCAAAACTGAGGTTGTTACGATGGAACACCCTCATTAGCCGTGGGTCCCACCATCCAGCCATTTGGACGATGGATACAACACATAAGTGTGGGTCCCACGTGGTGGGCCACCCACTACAGCCCTCTCTCCCTCATGTGTATATCATATAATATTATATAATATATTATAGATATGTACATATATAAAGCACGTACATCATCCATCCACGACCCAGCTAGATGAAACAGATGGACGGTTGGGGTTTAACACATACCTCATGATGGGGTCCATCTCTGGCCACCTGGACAGGTGGATATATGTATATCAAGGTGGGTACCCACCATCACATGCCACATGGTGTGGCCCGACCAATGGATGGATGGAGAGGATGGGTCCCATGAACCCTGATGACATTCTCAGGTGCTGCATGTTGCAGCCAAAAGAGGAAAAAGAGGGATGGGTCCCACGTACTGGCTACCCTCCCCCATCTAATATTATATATTATTTTATATTTATTTTTTTTCTTACAGCTAGCTAGTACTCCCACTGTCAGTTAGCACTTTACTTTTAGCCATCTCCACCGTCGGTCCACTCTCCACTGTAAGTCTAGGACGATGTGGATATGCACCTCATCAAGGTGGGTCCCACATGGCCCACCTACTTTGGATCCAAAACTTCTGAGAAATCCCAAAGGATTTCAATGGTAGATGTTTAATTAACACTATTTGTTATGACGTGGGCCACCTGAGTTCCTCCAACGGCTGATTTTGGGATGACCCACTAATTAAAGGGGGGTCCATCAAATGCACGGTGTGGATGCTCTACATGCATCACGGTGGGGCCCACAGATGGGGCCGTGCGTCTCTGCCCACCCAGCGTCCACGTAGATGTTGCTGCATCTCTAGTCAGCGGCAGCAGCAGGTGCTGCATGCTTGCCACACGTATTTTTTTATTTTTCTATGGATTTTACTAGGTGGGGCCCACATCCGAAGAATCTGACCCAGCCATTGCATCCCATGGCTCAAGATCGATCAAAACAAGCCCAATATTGGGCATATTTCGGTGTGTAGAATCATCAAGTGGGTTTTAACGGTAGGAAACACTATTTCTTACGATATGGCCAGCCAAATAGTTGGATTGGGTTCATTTTTCGGCTCAATGCCTAAAATGATCTAAGGAAAAGGATGGACGGCTTGGATTGAGTCCATACATCAAGGTGGGGCTTATATAAGTGGTCCACCCAAAGTTTTTTTAAAAAAATAATAATAATCAAACTGACATTCTAGTTTACTTGTCAGTACACAACACTGTCAGTTCACTCTTCACTTCTCAGCCACGTCCAGCGTCCCTGGATGCTGGACGGTTTGCATACAACACATGTATAAGGCGGGTCCCACGTGTGGGGACCATGGCTGGTGGGTCCCATATGGATGTGGCCCACTTGATTTGGACCAACTTGATATTTGTGTTTTCCCATCTCCCTAAGGTAGGGCCCAAATGGTTTGGACAGTTGGATAAGACATACAACAAGTGGGGTACATCCGGGTGGGCCACACCGCCACATCATCACACACAAAAAAAGTGAAAGAGAGAGAGAGAAAGAGAGAGAAGAATAGAGGGACCCACATCATAAAAATGGAGAAATCTACCCTAAAGATGCACCCACCTTCCTTCTTTTTCCTCTGTAGTGCTCCAAAGCTCCAATGAGGCTCCTTCAAAGGTGGAGATGGACTTCTAATAGTTGGATTGAAGGGGATCTAAGGTGAATGTGGCTAGAAATGGGAGGGCTGCCATGGACGTTTTTAGCTTCTCTCTTGGTAGGGGAGAAAATGAAGAAGAGAGAGAGAGAGAGAGAGAGAGAGAGAGTAAAATTCATGTAAGGCCATAAATGCTAGGGTTAACTCATGGGGAAAATAAATGTCATAATTGCTTGTGAGCATTTATTACTTGGCATGGGGTGATGACATCACCCCATGATAACCTAGGAAATAGTGTCATTGTGATACGTGGGTCCCGCAAATGTGCAGTTTACGGCTATTATAATGCGCAAGCTACATCTCATGATCTAAGAGTCACATTGACGCACGAGACGCGGCGTTGGAATCGCAACGATGAAGAGGTCGCAATGACATAGGTTTTGAGTTGAGTCAGTTTAGGTTTATAGGATATGATTTAAAAGCACGTGCAAGTGTTATCTACGCACCACGGGTCGCAAGAATTCGACCGGAAGGACCGCGGGGTCCTATGGAACAGTACCGGCTAGAATACGGGTCTCACATGTCCTCATTGATGTGTAATTCCATTATTTTGCCCATGAAAAGAAGAAAAACCCAAACATGTCAAATTCATAAAATTGCATGATATATCAAACTTATAATTTACAATTTTTGCATATTCAAATTGGTTCCATTATTATCTACATATTAATATGTAAGTATTAAGATTTGTTTGAATGAGACCCAAGATAAATCGTTTTGCTCAAAACCTTCAACAAGATTGGTGTAATCTAGTTCACACTCAGTCCAATTCACATTAATATTTACACATTGTGATGATTTGAAAAAAAAAATTTACAAGAAAGTTTCTCATACCCTGATAAATAAGTATAACCATGTGTTCAACCTCATCATCGAATTCAGTCTGCACTTCTATCCCTCTAATGGTTCCGAGTTTCCGAAGTTGTTGATCTTCCCACTAGCATTATCAGTAGTAAGCTGTGATAACTTCTCATTTTATGGAAGTGATATCGTTGTTCCATCATTGTATATCTGCAATCCACATACATACAATATACATAAGTGGGACTAAAAACTCAGCTTACATTTGACTTGTAATCCTCTAGGTTAAGCCTAAACCTGGCTAGGGCGGACTCAAGCTTGCCGCAAGCCAATCAAGTCCATTTGCACCTCTAGCTATAGTTTTGGGTTCTAAGAAGTAGCAACAATAGTACAAAAGTCTCAGATGGTGATGTTGCCTACACAAGTTTCGGCTAGTTTCCTACATACATGTAGTCATGAGAAAATACCTACATCTAAGTAGGGAAAATGTGAACCCAACATCGCTTCTTTCTTCTTCTTTTTTTCTTTTTTTTTCCTTTTTGAACTAAGAACCCTCAATCCCATGATCCAAAAGCCATGGTTTGAAGGGATTGGTCAAATCTATGACCCTGTACAAATGTTGTATCTAAAAGGGCGTCTTGAACATCCATGTCATGAACAAGCCAAAATGGAACTGAGAAAGAAAAAATGAGCAATACATATTATTAGAAGCTAGCCTCAATTTGGATAACAATCAAATCAAGAAATTCAATGTCCAATGCAGATGAGATCTATACTACTGTTTGGTGATCTGATGAAAATTTACATTTATATCATATATGTTAGTGATAACTCATGTTTATTAGGTTTGGGCTGCTTGAAAATGACTTTAAGCCTAAGCATAACACCACCTAACTTGACCTAAACAGCAAATCTGATTTGCAAATGTGGTTTTTGATGAAACCCAAGATGCATCACCTTAATGGAGATGCAGCCTATTGGAATGGTATAATTCCTTTTTTTAGGAGCGTTTCCCACTAACTTTTAATGTTCGTTGAACGGGTACGGCCAATGTGTCACATGTATACAACATCCAAACTGTAGCTGTTTAAAATGTAGGTCCCACCTTGAGAACTCGAGTGCAAAAATTAGATACTTTCATCATGACGGCTACACATAACATTTGATTAAATCCATTGGCCAACCGTTTTATTCATTCAGTCCATGGTTTTTTATGGCGTGGTACCCCTTGAAATGAATGGATGTCTTTCGTTTATATTCTAAGTGCAGCCTCCCATCTCAGAGGCTGCCATATCCCATAGACATTTTCTGTTGAACAAGGCTTAGTTCTGACTCAGCTTGGACAGAGATTGCATGGTGACCCAACACCAAATAGCTCAATGGTGGCCATGAGCTGCGGTCAGAAATGGAGCCCATACAAAACATGTTTCTGAGTTGTTAGGTCGAGTATGTACTTGACCAGGCTCATCTTTGACAGGAGTCTTGGCCCAATCACATGCTACCATGCCCCAACACCACTTTAGCTCTGGTGTTAGAGTCACCATGCAATCTGCATCCAACTCAATGGGACTCTGTCACAATTTGCTGGACAGTGATTGGAAACTGTCAGGCTATTATTATATATGAGCTTGGTTGAATATTTACTTAATCAATTACTTGTAAACATGCTTTTGCATAGGCCCATCTCCAATAGCGGCTAGCTGTCCAAACAAACTCCACCACATCAACGATCGAGGAAGCTGGGAACAGGTGGGGCCAGTGCCAGATTCCTCTCAAGAATTTCATCAAACACGCCACATGCACACGCAATCTCTTCATATTTCACATAGAAACTCAACAGAAAGATTTTCCTTTTCTATTGATAACTAAAAATTGCATTTCCACTCACCAAATTTTGTTTCCACTAGTGTACATTTCAATTAAATATAGGAAATATGAAACCAGGATATCACCTTCAAACATATGAGAATGTAAACATTCACTATCTAGAAAATCCAATGTGGTATGCGATGTGACAATTGTGATTTTTTTTTCCTTTCATCTTTCTAGTGATTTTCTATTCTATAACCATATATAATTCTTTCTTTATTTTCTTTTCCTACCATTAGAAGGACCAAAAAATAAACCCAAATTTGTTAAATAGGAGAACAGAAAAGGAGAAAATTAACTGAAATTCATTAAATATTAGGGTTTGTTTCTCTATTGTATCTGATTGAATTGTGATTAATGTCTGAACTGAAAATGATCAAATTGGGGTTACCTTTTCAGTATTAATATTAGGGGTTGGGCTTGGAATTGGAATTACATTACTGTCAACCATAATTCAAAAGCCTGTAAGCTCAGCTTGACTTCATGATTTAACATTTAAGTTAGATAATTGGAAAATGTTTGGGGTAACATGTGTAGTGTCCTGGTTGAAGGCATTACTTTCCCCACTAGAGGTGGGAGTTCTGAAGTGCCCTAACTTTTACTAATGAACACTTTGACCATGTGAATGACTCTACCCAACTCATTGGCTGAGTTTAGCTGAAATGGTTAATCTATTCTATTTTTGCAAATTTAGTTGGTATTGTTATACCTATATTAGTTGGTATTTTGAATAGCTGATGTTTATTTTGTCTTTGGCTATTGCAGATTTTGCTTGTTCAGAAATGAGAAGATCAGTTTATGATCCTGAGTATTGTCTTTCTTTTTTATATCATCTCGTCGTCATCTTTCTCTATAATTTAGTTTTTCAGTTTTGGGGCATAGTTTTTTCATATGACTACATTGTTTGTATGATGAAATTGATTTTCAACCATGTGTAGTAAGCTTTCGGTTCAAAGCAAAGCTGAGAATAGGGTGTTAGTTGATGACAAATTGATAATCAGTAGAGGCACATCTGTGGACTTCTTGCTTGCAATTGTTGAGAAGCTATTTCGCTGCGAGAAGGCATTAGATCTTACTATCAATGAGAACTTTAAATAGACATATAACTATTATATTGGCATTGTACTTTTGTGAATGGATTAAAATGAATGATTGTGTTTGATTAATTGAATGAATGATTGTGTTTGATTGAATGAATGAATGATTTAGCCGTGAAGTATTTATCTATATTAGTTTATATGAGTTGATCTATTAGGGCATGTACTACAATGGTAAGGAATGCCATTATCATATTTTCTAAAAATATTTTTTTAAAAAATAGGTATTAACTATAGTTATTAACCGTAGCCCTTTATCTGAAAACCATAGCTATTGCTAATTTTAGCCTATTGCTACGGTTCTCGTTCTACTTTTATCTACAGATATAATCCATAGCTGTATATACTTTACAGCTACGGAAAGTATTGCTACGAATTTAATCCATACCTATTGTTTCTATGGCTATGGATTAAATCCGTAGCCATAGCTTTAAGACATATGGCTATGGTACCAATGGCTATGGCTGTGCTATGGAGTATAACCATAGCCATCGGCCTTTAGCTATGGATTTTATCCATAGCCTTTGCCCAGTTTTTTAGTAGTGACCCCACTTGCTGTCCATACATGGGAGCACCAAACCCACCTATTTTCTTTATGATTTGGGAGGCCTAGGCCCACCCCATAAGGTGCCAAACATGGGGACAGTAATAATTTTAGCAGCAGAATTTTTCTGGTTAATACCTTGCTGTATTTTTTTTATGTGTGTGATTGTTTGGATTGGTGTTTGACCCCAAAATTTATCACTATGGTGGCCCGCCTTGCTGGGATCTACCCAATGTGAACATAGGCCATCAGGGCCATTAGATTTTGGGGTGGAAGTGGTTGGACAGCCACCTTGCTAGATGCCTCAGCTGGTTGACGTCTAGCAAGGGTGGTCATCCCACCTTCATGAGGCCCACCTTGATGTAATGTTTCATCCATGCGTCCAGCCATTTGTGTGGCACACTCCTAAGCGGGACGTCAATGGTGGGGCCTACTTTAAACTTTGATGTGGGCCAGACTGTCCAGCCCATTGGACTGCCCACCCCTTTGTGGGACGCCTGCTGCTGGACTGAAAGTCCAGCAGCAGCAAGGCCCACTTGTTTTATGTGTTATATGTGCACTCCCTATGTGGTGGGGCCTCTTGTGCATGTTGTTGGCCACCCTAGGATTTAAATCCACTTCATATTTACCAGTTTCTGGGCTCCAACAGGCCCAGTTAGCTGGTGGGCTGAAAATCCAGCATGGTACCTTATAAATATCCATTGTTTATGGCTAGAGTTTTAGGGGTGTAGGGCCCACCATATTATGAGAATTTGTGGCAATGTTTCATGCTTTTGTTTACCTAATTTTAGGCTTAATTAATGCATCTTGGGGGCCCGATTTAATTGGGTTATAAGGACCCTTAAATAACCAGATTTTTAGGACTCCTTGTAGGCCCAAATGGGCTGGGACGTCCTAGCTAGGCCCAGTGAATTTATGGGTTATGTCCATCATTATGTTGGACTGGTTTGGCTGAAGTATGTATGTGTGGTTGGGCCCTTGGTTGCCCACCAAATCAACTAGACTTTTAGGCTAAGGTTATAAGGCCCAATTAGCTTAACTTGGATGTGCTTCTTGCCCACATGTTTGGGATAATGGGCTGCCCACTAGGCCCACCATAATGTATGGATTTGGTGACCTTATTCTTGGGCCATAACCTTCCCTATGGGCCCATGTTATTGTATGTGGATTGGGCCATGTATTGCCCCTTTAGACCCATGTAATGTATGTAGGCCTTCGGCCACTTTATTGAGGCCCAACATGTGATGTAAGTAGTATATATATATAGCTGCCCATTCCTTGTTTATGATTGTGCTCGGGCCACAGGCCTTGATTCTTGGTAGATTGTTATTGGGCTCCCTCTTTGGGACAAATGGTGGTTGGATGTCCATATTTGTGTACCCTTCTAGGCCTGGCTAGGCTTACTTGCATCTATGGGTGGTTAAATGTCCACCATAAACCCTTGCTAGGCCCATTCTTATCATTTAGGCCCATGTCATTGTCTATCTTAGTCTTGTCGGTGACCCCATGCTATTAGGCCCCCACTAGAGGTTGTGTTCCTTATAGAGTTTGTCTAAGTACCTAGACCCTACTTGGTTAGGAGGAGAGTATAACATCACCGCATGGCATACTTACTAATCTTCATGACCCATTCCCACATGCAACATGTGCTTGGTTGAGATTATGATTAGTCATGGTTATGCCATTGGGCAGGATATACGGTATTCCCTAAGGGATGGAGTTACCCCTCTTGAGCGCATTGGTGCTCGGGATTGATGCATGGCTGATTGTGTGATTTAGGCATCTGGCATTACATAGCACGTAGATATTCGCCCTCGCTTCATCAAGGTCGTATCCTCCACAGGTATCTTGTGGATGGCTGGATTAGGACACCGAAAATGTTACTTGAGCATTTAGGGCACTTAGGATGTCCTTGGGTGAAAGCCCCTAAACCTTCATGGTACTAGAAGACGCCTCAACACCAAGATCGAGTGAAAAACATGAGCGCCCGAGTGCTTTATACCATTAGGCCGCAACTCTCACTGTAGCGTGATCGGTTGAGATGGGGTGTGGCCTTACATGACTGAGTAAGGGGGCAATAGCTAGGCTGAGTTTGACCAGCTTGTGAATGGGTCTACTACCGACAAGCCTTGTTGGTGTTTGGCAGTCCACAGGTGGGTAGTGAGGTCTCTTACGCTTGCTAGGCTGTGCGCCTAAGAGAGTGGCAGTCGGTAGGTAGTGTATTTGACCCCGATGGATTCCCTAGAGTGGAACTATATTGATATGTGTATTTACGATGAGAATTGGCATGATTGCATTGCACCTTGCATATAGCATTGGCTATGTAGGCCTCTTGTTGCATCACCTTAGTATGGTTCCCGGTACTCATATGTCGCATTGCATAGCCTTGAGACAGCTTGTAGCATTCCTGCTTGGTATAACATAGCCTTGGTATGGCTGACAGCATTGATGGTACTCATGGTTCTTGCCTCATTTCCGCATACTCTAATATAGCATTCCCGGCACTAGTATTATACACACTCACACCGCCCTCTAAGCTTTCTATAAACTTATACACGATTGATGCGTGCAGGTGATTCTAGGTGGCAGCAGTAGTAGGGCAGGAGTGTGTAGCATGTCGTGGACATTTTGGAGATTGCCCTTACATAGTTCTTATATTTCCCTTTTGAGCCGTGTATCTTGTAAAAGTTTAAATTCTTAGTGAATTTTGTAATAGTGTTCCTGTAGTTATTACCTATGGTTTTGATGTTATGATCTTGGGTATGCTCTTTATGAACTAGAATAATGTTATAGAAGTCCTCCTTGTAGGATCCAAGGATCAGAACCTGGTGTATGGGTGCCAGGAGCTGAGAATGGGGTACTACGGAGGCTGTCGGCACCGGAATCGGCAATCGAAATTCTTGTGAGCCCGGTCACTGAGTCTGGGGTGTGACACTTTGAAAATATTAATGATTACATGATTAAAGACATAATGGATACCTTGCAAGAAAATATCTCGGTAGTTGATACAGACTTAGGGAATCATTATTATGAAGAACCTCCTTACACAGACCCAGAATGTTTATCATTAAAGGAGGAGGAGGTGAAAACCTGAATTCTAGTTATTTGATAGATTTTAAGGTTAAGTTTGAGTTATTAATTCATAATTAGAAGTTTTAAACATTGATTGAGTCATGAATTCATATGTCACATCTAGTTTACACATTAAAGTTAGTTTGATATTGAATTGTTAACTTACTAATTATTAAGAATGATATAAACTAAAATTGGGGAATTTTTCCATCATGTTCAATAAAAATAATTAAAAACGAGAGAGAAGTAATACTCAACTAAAAAAACAGTTGTCGTCAAAAAGGGTTACCTATCAAAGTTCATTAAGGACTGTTTAAAGAGAAAAAGATGAAAATAGTGTGAAATTGATCGACTGAAAAATTAAAAGCTAGAAGAATGGAGTGTTGAACTGTAAGGTTTTGGTTATCTTGAACTCTTTTGATTATCAATGTTATTATAAAAGTAAAGAACTGCACTTTTGGTTGTGATAAGTCTAGACTTCACTATACACCCATGAAACTCAATGTTTAGAATTGTTCTAATTATATGATTAATGCTTTGAAGTTGATTAGGACATTTACTAAGTGCTAGATTTTAGGAGATAGTACTCTTAACGTTAATGTATTTTAGATTTCTATAATTTGGATTGTTTTTAGAATCGCTTGAGCTTATGGAAATTATTCATTTATTTTTGAAATATCTTTCACATGTTTTGCTCGGGACTAGAAAAATACTGGTAGGGTTGTGTTGAGAATTAAATATTACATATTTAACCCTTCAATTACATTTGTTACTTGACATTTAAGTGTTAATTTAATTTAATTATATAAGTTTTTGTCATGCGAGGTGATTCGGAAGCCTCTGATTAATATGCACTTAAAATGATGGATTTAAAGCTCAAAAGAAGATAATGAAGAATTGGAGATTTGAAAGTCATTAATGAAGAATTCGCATGCTCAAGATCCAAAAAAACCAAGTGAGGAATGAAGAGAATCGAAGATTTAAAGTGAAGAAAAGGAATCTTGAAAATTGGCCAGAAAAATGATATTCTGAAACTCCAGGTCTAAAAAGATAAAGTCCAAAAATAATTCCAAAAATAGACTTCGATGACATAAAAAATTTCAAGAATTGTAGACTAAAGTTGTTGAACAGTTCTGCACGATTTTCGATGACATCGAAAACCTTTGATGACATCGAAGTGTGTCATCGAAGACCTTCGATGACATCGAAGTTTGCCATCAAAGATGCGCAGAGTGTATAAATTTAAGGCGTTTTGAAACTTTTTCGAGGAAGTGCGAAAGTTTGAGTTGCAAAACTATTTAAAGGAGTCCCTAGGCTATTCCCAATCATCTTTTAGGGTTTGGAAAGGGAGAGAAGGCCTAAGTTGAGCGCCGACAACATTCCTTCACTTCAGTTTCTAGTTGAACTTTTTGTATTTCTTCTAGCATGTTAATCTTATCAGGCTAATCTCTTATAAGCTAAGGCTAAGGGATGAAACATGTAGTAGGTTTTGATGTTTAATTTACTTTGATTAAAGTATGCATTGAACTTCTATTTAATTTTAGTTGAAATAAAGATATATTTCCAGTTTGCTATGATTTATTTAACTAAAATTACAGTATATGCTGTGAAACCTTTTGATATGATGTTATTGGCTTT
Organism: Magnolia sinica; assembly: GCF_029962835.1. Lineage (NCBI taxonomy): Eukaryota > Viridiplantae > Streptophyta > Magnoliopsida > Magnoliales > Magnoliaceae > Magnolia > Magnolia sinica. The sequence continues at coordinate 42,922,252 of NC_080577.1, read as the reverse complement.
AAAATTGTGTGAACTGTAAAATTCGTTGTTCACCATCGTCTATGGGCATAATGGATGATTGAATTCCCTATGATCATTTCAATTAGACGGATATTTAGGAACTAAACTAATGAAAAGTTCATATTATGATTTAATTGCTCCATCATCCGATTGGATAGGATAAGACTTCGATTCCAATCAAGTTATCATTGAATCAAGTAGATTAAATATTGAGACTGCTATAGGTGAATTCTTGAATTTTTCATATTTTTTATTTTTATTAATTAAAACATTTTCTTCATCACTGGATTAAAACCCAGACAACCAAGTTAGATTTAGATTAGTTCTAAACAATGCTCTCAAATCCCTGTGGATTTGACCTCGTTCTCACCGCATTATTATGACGTCACGACGCTGCACTTGGGGTTGTGAACAAGTGGCATATACTCAACTTAAGAATAGATGATTCAATCTGTAACTTTTAAAGTTTTTCTTTTTAAAAACTTATCTATCCCTAGATCCTTCTTGGTTCTGCATATATTAATTTATTTTCAAAGGCTTCATCGATATCTTCACTTCAACTCACGTCTCCAAGAAGATACATTTTCATCCACTAAATTACTTTTACTTGGGTTGAATGAGATTGCTTGGAAAAATCTCATCAGGTTGAGGAGTGATAAGACTGTTAAAATCACATGAGGTTAGTTGTGATAGCCTGTGAAAATCACAAACTGTAAGAGGTTGTTAAAGTTAGCCCGTGAAGACCTTTTTTTTTATAGTGAAAAGACAAAATTATGTGGAGAAGTAATTTTGGAAATGGAGTAGGTGTGTTAACACCAAACCACTATAATTTTGATTGTCTTATGGTGTTTCATAATCTTTTCATCGTATTTATTATCTTAAAATAATGAAATTGAGAAAGTCATAAAATAAGGTTGTCCTACAACTCAATTGAAATTAATATTTCAATATTAGTTTCTATTTCACCCCCCTAGGACATCGATAGTTTCAGTTATAAGATTTACCCTGAGAAGAACCATAGAGTCAGACAAGGTTGACGCCTTACGAGCGTGTACCCGCTCCGCTATTACAGATTAAGTGAGAAGAGGTGTACCAGATGGTCTTTGATGCATTGCACACATATAAACACACACACACACACACACACACACACACACACACACACACACACACACAGAGATGAGAAGGAAATACATATACTAGGTGCCATAGATGCCATAAGTAGATGAACTTCTATTCCCTACTAATATCAAGTGTTATGACTTCAAGAAGTTCGATGGTCGTGGGTTGCCTGAGGAACATCTGACACATTTAATTATGATGCAATAGTACCCTAGTACTATGTTAAGTTGTTTGGTTCAACATTGACAAGTCAAGCTTTTCGGTGGTATATGCCACCTTACCAGCCAAGTTGATCAAGACTTGTGAGCACATGCAAGATGCTTTCATCATTGATTTTTTCTCTACATAATGGGAGATGACATTGACTGATATGGCTTTTATTCAACAATGGCCACGAGAGCCCATAGAGAAGCTCATCGACCGTTAGAGTTCAATAGTGACATTGTGAAGAGAGTTGCCAAGCGAATAGTAGCAAGTCAAGATGTGCATGCGAGGAATGAAGCCCTCCATAACCTATGGGTTAGCCATTAATGATTTTAGGACATTTTGAGAATTAGCCTCCCATCTAGTGGAAGAGGCTGCTGCCAAAACACCCTTAAGGAGAGAGCAACCACGGAGTGAACACTACTAAAAAATCAAGCAAAGGCCACGGACTTTGAAAGTTTTTTGCCCTGGATTAAATCTGTAGAAATTTTGCTATAGATTTTATCCATAGCTAAAACCTACATCCTCACTGAACCTTATTAGATATTGATGGTGTTTAAGGGGCTCCATGGGGCCCATTGGAATATATGTGCTTGATCTAAGCCGCCCATCAATTCTGATATATAATTTCAGTGGATGAGCCCAAAAATTATGTAAATTAAAGGTCTAAGTGGACCACACCATAAGAAATAATAAAAATTAAATTCTATGATTAATATGTTGTGTGGTCTTCTTATTGCTTCGATCTGACTCATTTTTTGCATCAACACTTAAAATGATACTTTAAAATTAATGGACGGAGTGGATATATAAAATACATCACAGTGAGCCCCATGGTCCTAAATCCCAATGTCCTAAAGGCCGTCTGTCACGCGCCCCTCCCAAAGTGAAAGCACCCCTCTCAAAACGAAATGAATCCATCCGCCCTTTTCTCCCACGCGCAGCAGACCTCCCAAAACCCTTCTCTCAATCTCTCAATCTCTCTCTTGATTGGAAGAAGGAGAGCTGCTAGAAGACCTCCTTATCATTCAGATCTAGATCGAAATCAGTTCCAGGTAAGCTCGATTCTTTTCATTTCGCTCCTTCCACTCCTTTTCTCTCGATCTCAGATTTTCCAAAAAAGAGCTGAAACCCTAGTCTCTGCCCCTTTTCTCTCGATCTCTCCTTCCATTTTTTTGGCGATTTTCGATCTTTAATCGAGAGATTCATACCCGAAAAGCTCGTAGATGCTCGTAGATGGACTGCAACTGCTGCTTTTGGCGCTTCTATTCAAAAATGGAAGTTAAATCCCCTTGCGCTCCATTAATCGGCATAGTCTTTTGCTTATATGCTTGTTTGCTTGTCTTTTGCTCTTTTGTTGTCATGTATATTAGTTTCACTATCAAGTCATTCTATCTGGTTCTGGATGTTCTCATGGATACTAATCTTTGCATTTCTGTTCAACAGGATGATGATTTAGATGAATCGATTTACACTCCAGATTTGTTGGTTTGAGCTAATCCCTTTTTTCTTTTACTTTTCTCATTTTCATTCTTTAAACCCTATGTTGTTCTATTCACTTTTAAGGATTTTATATCCCTGAGTGTTTTGGGACATGAGATGTGAGGCTAAGTTTACCTTTGATGAGTTAGGAGTACACATTCAGTTGAGGCAGGCGCTTGAATGATCTTTCTATGGGGCTCACTTGACTTACTGACTCAACTCTCACGCTAATTGACAAACCAGGGCACTTTCAATCTCCCCCTTTGGCAATTACGTGACAAAACACCTGAAATGCTAGAACAACACCTAGACCAACATCTTAAATTGTGTGTACATGACCTTTACACAATTTTACAAATATGCTATTTGAGTTCACACACAATGTTGTAACATTCAGCAGTAGCTGCTCCCCCTAACACCTATACCACCATACACACATAGATACACACAATTTTCTTCATGGTGGGATTTGTTCTCCCTCTTTTTGTCAGTCATTGACAAAGGTTAAAATGTACCAATAATAGAACAAATGGCTGAAGTTGATACGCAATAAACTGGGAGAATCATAGTTAAAGGAGAGCTCAAAAATAGATAGTAACATCACTTTATCAAACTAAAAATCATAAAAGAGCTCACAACATCTATGGTCAGAGAATAATTTGCAGAAGAACAAGCATCAGTATAAGGAAATGTTGTTAACATCTTAACTTGGCAAAGGATTGGCATCAAACATATATATATTATCGAAATATCCAAAAGAAACTGCATAAGCTTAGTAGTATTTAAACACGCAACCCAAAGCAAAACAACCAATCCACATATCTAGCCCAACTATGGGTGCATGAAACTAAAGTATTTTCCTCCTCCAAAGGATGAACAACCCCAAAATGTTTTAATCCAACCTCTTGTTAGATAAAAAAAAAAAATCATGCTGTCCCCAAAAAGAAGTGAACCACAGTGTCCAGATATGACCACATCCATACCACCCCTTCTTTCTGCAACTAAGGTGCTCAAGTTTCTCCATCGGTCAAAAACTCAACTACTTGTTGTGTGGTATGCTGGAGTGCTTCAATCTTGTCCTCAATCGCTGTCAGACGCCTTTCCCAGTTGTAAAGACGCTCGTCAATACCAGCGAGACCATTCAGCAGATGACATTCAAGTTGATGATCCCGGCGATTTGTCATTGACGCATAACTGTGAAGCGGCATCCGATTAGATCCCTATGGTGTTGGCAGATTTGAGTGATGATCATTTTTGACACCAAGAGTCTATGCAGGTGGGCTATCCGGTTGATATGATGTAGTTAGGCACAACTGTTGTGCCAGCTGGACTGCATCTTAATCAAACCACACTTCCAGATGAATAGCATAGGATGTTGCGGGTAGGCCCATGTATTGAGCAAGTTTGCATATGAGCGAAGGAAATGGCAGCGTATCACGATGTTCCCCTTTGATTATATGAGCTAGCTATCCTAAAATAAGGGTTGGAAGGCATACTTGGACCTCTTGATAGACATCATATAGGACATTGAGAACAAAGGGAGTGAGATAACGTTCCTTTACATCACATGGATACATATTAGTTCCAAAGATGCTGTGAAGAATTTTGAAGGAGGGTGTAAGGTGGTTGATATGAAGAGCGTTTTCATCATTCCTAGGAATTTTGGTGTCATGACACAATGCACATGTTATCTCGCCCCATACTCCTAACCCATTTAGATTATGTTCCGTCACTGGAATTCGAGTTACTTCTAGGTTCAGGAGAGGGCCAAGTATGGTTGGAGTAATAACTATCGTGTAATGCATGAGCTCCAATTGAATACAATGGGGATAATCACGAACAATGTGACAACTGTTGAAAAACTGATGAATCAACTCAAATTGGTGGGGTCCACCAAGATTGAGTATATTCTGCCACCTTATTACTTCTAATAGGAGATCGACTCCTAATGGTTCGATTGCACTATTAAGAACAATACGCTCTGCTATTGTAACTTTTTCCCAAGCCAACTGATTGGGATGAGATTAACTCATTTCTGGTTGCTTATTCTTTGGTTTGGAAGATTTGGAATGAGTAAGATCCTTACCTTTCCCTTTCACCATGGTTCTTCTTGGAGGAGAAGGTAGGAAGATAGATATAGATAAGGAAAACAACCAGGAAAAAGAGAGGGAGGGAGAGAAAGTAAAAAATAAATAAATTCAGACGCTCGTTTCTCTTTTATAGCAGAGTGTTGATGATATTGATATCCTATCGATGTCATCGAAGTCAAGCTCATAATGATATCGAAGACTGTATCGATGACCGTTGGAAAGGACCAGCAGTTAAGAACCAACAGATATTGAGACAGATTGAATTTATAACCGTTGGAAGGGACCGACGGTTAAGGCATTGTATTCCTGAGAGCCATCGATGAGATCGATACTTGTTTGATTTCATCGAGTATGTAAAAAAATTGAAAAGTATCTTTCTTAGTATACAGAATATGGTTGAGACATGAAGATATACCCATATAGTACATGTTTAACCATACAAAATTAAGAGGACCATAGTCCTCAGATATGTCAATTCAGTTCATGTTTGACTCAACTTGTCATCAATTTGTACATAATCTAATTGATTTCTGAAGATTGCTAAACCTGTTTGCATCTAGAGGTTTAGTTAGTATATCAGCAAGTTGATTTTCTGTAGACACATAGTCCAGCACTATGATCTTTTCTTTAACAAGTTCTCGAATAAAATGATGTCTAATGTCTATATGCTTGGTCTGAGAATGTCGTATAGGATTCTTTGAAATATTGATAGCACTAGTGTTGTCAAAGAAGAGAGTCATTGTTGACTGCTCAATTCCCTAGTCCAATAGCATCTGTTTCATCCATAGGAGTTGCGCACAACAACTTCCTGCAACAATGTATATGGCTTCAGTTGTAGACAGGGATATCGAATTCTATTTATTACTCTGCCAAGATACTAAACAATTTCTAATATAAAAACAATTGCCACTAGTTGACTTGCGATCATCTAGATTTCTAGCCCAATCGGTGTCTGAATATCCAGCAATGATGGCAGATGTTTTGAATGGATACCATAGACCGAAAGAGGTTGTTCCAGCCACATACCTGATGATTCTTTTAACTACTGTTAGATGAGATTCCTTGGGATCAGCCTGATATTGTGCACATGCTCCTACGCTAAATGATATATCCGGACGACTTGCAGTTAGATATAATAGGCTTCCTATTATACTTCGATACAGGTGTTGATCCACACTTTTCCCATTTATATCTTTGGAGAGTTTAAGTGTGGTGCGCATGGGAGTATGGTAGGCACGACTAGATTCAAGTCCAAATCTTTTTACTAAATCTTTTACGTACTTGCTCTGACATATAGAGATCCCATTGTGCAATTGCTTCACTTGTAGACCTAAGAAGAAGTTCAACTCACCAACCATACTCATTTCAAATTCTGATTTCATGAGATCGACGAAGTTATGAGCAGTATCTTTACATGTAGAGCCAAAGACTATGTCATCCACATAGATCTAGGCAATGAGCAATGAATTCTCCATCTTTTGAGTGTATAGTGTTTTATCTACACTACCCCTGCAGAATTTATGGGCCAGAAGAAATTGCGTCAAACGTTCATACCAAGCACGTGGTGCTTGTTTGAGCCCATAAAGTGCTTTGCTCAATCGATAAACATGTTGAGGATAATTGGGGTTTGAAAATCCCTTAGGTTGTTCCACATAGACTTCTTCATCAAGTACTCCATTGAGAAATACACTTTTGACATCCATTTGAAATAGTTTAAATTTTAATGCACAGGCAATTGACATGAGAATCCTGATTGACTCAAGGCGAGCTACAGCAGCAAATGTTTCATCAAAGTTAATGTCTTCTATCTGTGAATATCCTTGTGCTACCAATCTTGCCTTATCCCTAACCACATTGCCAGATTCAAAGGATTTATTCTTGAAGATTCATTTGGTTCCAATGATATTTGTATCAGGTGGCCTAGGAACCAGTTGTCATACCTCATTTCTCTGAAATTGTTGAAGTTCTTCTTGCATAGCATTTATCCAATATTCATCTTGAAGAGCTTCCACAATATTCTTGGGCTCAATCTTTGAGGTAAGCAAAAATGACTATAGATGCTTTCTATTTGACGTCAAGTTCTTTCACCATCATTAGGATCACCAATGATTTGATTTAGAGGGTGATCTTTAATGATGGGTATCTTAGATGACAGTTGATGTTCATTAGACATGGAAGTTTTGTTATCTGATTTATCTAGAATGCATGAATCCACATCATCTTCCAATTCATTTAAGGGACTTTCTTCTTCATGAGGTTGGTCATCAACCACCACATTAACTGATTCTTGAATGGTGAGGGTTCTTAGATTGTATACTTAATAGGCATGACTATTCAGAGCGCATCCTAAAAAGATGCCTTCATCACTTTTAGACTCAAACTTACCTAGGTGTTCTTTATCTTTCAGGATATAACATTTACTGCCAAAGATACGAAAGTGTTTCACACTAGGTTGTTTACCGTACCATATCTCATATGGTGTTTTGTTTAACCCTGCTCTCAGATATACACTATTTATTATGTAGCAGGCGGTATTGACTGCTTCAGCCCAAAAGCTTTTAGCCATATCCTTCCCATTCAGCATAACTGAGTCCATTTCCTATAGAACTCAATTCTTTCTTTCAACAACTCCATTTTTCTGAGGAGTTTTTTGGGGCTGAGAATTCATGGCGAATTCCTTTCTCATCATAATATCTTTGAAAGTGCTCATTTTCAAATTCACCACCATGATCACTCCTAATGCAATTTATGCAGTATCCTTTCTCATTTTGGAGTCGCTTTGCCATGACAACAAATTCTTCAAAAGCATCAGATTTTTTTCGAAAAAAAGTAACCCAAGTAAATCTGGAGTAATCATTCACTACCACCAAGAAGTATATTTTTCTGCCATGACTTTCAACTTTGGTGGGTCCCACTAGGTCCGTGTGTAGCAAGTCCAATGGTTTTGGTGTTGTTATGGTGGTTGTCATTTTGTGTCCAACTTTTATCTGTTTACCCTTTAGAGAATCACCACATACAATCTTTTCTTCCTTTCAAATCTTGGGAAGACCTCTTAATAAGCTTTTTGAACTTAATTTGGCTATGTTTCGATAGTGCACGTGACCCAGCCTTTGGTGTCATAGTTTGGACTCACTTTTCGTAGCCATATTACATTTTGTGGATAATACATTGGCATTGCTACTTTCAATCACATAGCAGTTGTCACTTGTGTGTAACCCTTTCATGATAGATTTTCCTGTTTGATCTAAGATTCTACACACATTTTTTAAAAAAGTGATCAAGTGTTCTTTGTCACAGATTTGTGAGATACTAAGGAGATTATGTTTTAGACCTTCTACACAAAGAACATTTTTAATCTTGGGAAGTCCTAGTCCAACTATTGTTCCTTGCCCAATTATTTTGGCGGAGCTCCAATCTCCAAACGTGATAGACCCACCATCAAATTCTAAATACTCACAAAAGTGGGTTTGGTCACCCATCATGTGTCTGGAGCACTCACTATCAAGGTACCATTTTGAACTATTACCGACTTTTAAAGCAGTATGGATTACTAAGCAATTGTTCTGACCATTCGCACCCTCTGAACCTACACCATTTGCCATGATTCCAACTTTAGTCAAGATCACTCTCTAGGTGATGAAGCCCTTAAGAGACACCTGCTCTGGTACCAATTGAAATTACGGTAAAGACCGCTTAGTAGAAGTGGGAATAGGTCAAAGTGTCCTAGAGGGGGTGAATAGGACTTTATAAAAATTTTACGATGATTTAAAAAACCTATTATAATAATCCTGATTTAATAGACTCCCATCAAGATGACCCCAATTTAACTCCAATGGCTTCCAAGCCAAATAGAGGATCCAATCATAAGACTATTTAGTATTTAAGCATTATGCAAGCTTAGTCTATGATGAATGAAAGGTACGACCATGTGTGTGTGTGGGATGTGATTCTTATCAGTTCTAAATAATCATGTGAGCATGCTTTGTGAGAATATTCAAAGTAAACAGAAATAGTAAGGCAAAAATATCAATCCCAAACACAGTCGTTTATAGTGGTTCGGCTACATGTCTACTCCACTTTCGGCGGACGCACTCAACCCTTAAGTGTACCAGATCTTACTAACGGAGGTTTTAAATCAAGTTTACCTCTAACCTTCATAACCTAAATAAGGTTGACTCTAGGACCTACATAAGGAACCTAGACATGTCTCCACGAGACACAAGTTTATGCCCCACACAGGAGCAAGGGTCAACACACAGCACCCGAGTTTTATGCTCTACACACGAGCAAAGGATCCACACAAGGAACCTAAGGTTTTAAGCCACATAGGCCAAGGATCCACACAAGGAACCTAGAGTTTATGCCCTACACACGAGCTAAGGTCCACACACAACACCTAGGGTTTTAAGCCACAAAGGCCAAGGACCTACACTAAGGACCTAAGTTTATACTCTATAAGAGCAAAGGTCAACACACAGCACCCACATATACTCTCCCATTGGAGGCCTCCTATGAGGACTTGAAAGGGGTGAGAATAACCTGTGACCCAATCCTACATGAAGGAATGATCAGCAGGGTCTCTGAACTCTAATGACTTACAGATAAGTAAATGAGCCCCATTAAGTTCGTTGATGAAGATCTCCTTCTTCTTAATGAAGATTCTTCAGCTCCCTTGATCCACAACACTTGGTGATGTACCAATAAGCTGACGAGTTGGGTCAAGGTTATGTTGGAATCCTACTCTATTAAATATTTTCCTATTTTAGAGATGAAGTATTCCAAGCATTCAAGCATTGAAGGTATCTCGGCTCAATGATTTGCCATTAAGGTGGTAGCTGGATGATCCTTGAATGTAGAAGTTCATTCCTCAATCCACTCTATTGAATGTCAATGATAAGTGTGGATTGGAGTATGAACTCCCATGAGAAAAAGAGCTTAAGGTAAATAGTATGCAAGACTCTCTCAAGGCTCTCTCTGTTTTTCTCAATATAGCAACCAAGAACAAGCTCTCCTTAAGTAGACAAAAAGTTCCAATGGTAGTAGAGGTGTCAGATTCTGACTAAGTTCGATATCATTAAGCCTGCTTTGATATCATCAAACGTATACTTTCGATGCAACCGAAGCAAAGTTCGATGATACAAACTCCGCTGAAGTATATCCCTGGAACTTTCTGAAGATCGATGCAATCGAGCTGGCATCAATATCATCGGCATTTGAATTCCGATTTCATCGACTAGCTACTCGATACATTGAACATTTCATTCAAAAGAGCTTGCTGGAAAATCTTTGATCCATTTCGATGATATCGAGAATATATCGATTTCATCGATATTTGAATTATAATCTTATCGAAACATCTTTGATTCCACAGTCATTCCCATATGTTTACCTTATAAGTTTGCTAGAATAGTTTTGTCTAGATCCGATTTCATTAATATACCTTTAATATCATTGGTATTTGAAATTCGATGATATCGAGTAGGGTTTTGAGTCCTCGATCTTTCTAGATGATTTTCCTTTAAGACTTGCTAGACAAAAGCTTGACCAAATTCGATGATATCGAACTCCTCTCGATATCATTGACATTTTGACTTTAGATAATATCGACGATGGTTCGATTACTCGAGCAATGTCAGGATATTTTTCAAAAGTTGCAGGACAAAACTCAAGGTAATTCGATATCATCGATCACCATTCGATTTGATCGATATTTGAATGTCGATATTATCGAAATGTGTTTCGATTTATCGAGTATATTGTCCAAAATACTTTGTGGTTGCTAGACATAGAATGACCTAATTCGATGATATCGATTAGTTGTCGATATCATCAATAGTGTGTGATCGATGCCATTGATGAGTACTCGATATATCAACAAAAGCTGAAAACTTAGAGATTTTCCTGATTTACACAATAGTTTTCATTGTTTAAACCCTAAGTTGTTCTATTCACTTTTAAGGATTTTATATCCCTTGGTGTTTTGGGACTTGAGATGTGAGGCTAAGTTTACCTTTGATGAGTTTGGAGTATACATCCAGTTGAGGTAGATGCTTGAATGATCTTGCTATAAGGCTTACTTGACTTGCTGACTCAACTCTCACGTTAATTGACAAACCAGGGCACTTTCACAAACTACTCGAACTTGGCTAGTGTGAGAGCAGTTACAGTGATGATGTCCAAATCCCTCCACCCTTTCGCCATCGTAGAGCAACTGAAGGTGATAGATGAATTGGGAATGTGTTCACAACCCCAACTGTAGGGTCACGATGTAGTAATAATCTTAGTGAGAAAGAGGTCGAATCCACAGTGACTAATCTCGTGTGTATTCTAAGAGTAACTAGAAGTAGAACTAGAAGAAGATGTAAACCTAAATCTAAAAGTGTAAAGAGAGTAATTGTGAATTATTTAATTAAAACATGGAAAATCAAAGGTGGGAACTAGGGTTTCCAAGGATCCACTTGTAGCAATCAGGGAGATCTATATTGATTCAAGGACACAACCAGAATCGGAGTCCTATCCTATCCAGTTGGAAGATATCTCAATCAAATCAAATCTGAACTTCCTTTGACCTAATTCTCCATGACTGATAGTTGTGAGAACTGGAAGTGATTCCATCACAAAACCATGCCCAGGAGACAATAGCTCAGAATAGGATATACCAATCTCATAACCAAACATAAGAGAATCATAAAGATTAGAAGGGATTCCATCATCCAACCATGCCCAAGGAACGATGGTGAACAACAGGATTTCCTAATTTCACAATTACAATACATGAAAAGAATATACTCAAAGCTATTGCAGATCTACTGAAATTTGAGTCAGCATAAACCATTCAAAACCGAAAGTATTCCTTAGGAATCAAACTAACATCAAAGAGAGTTTAACATAAACATGAATCAAAGTAATAGAAAACATCCCATCACACTACAAGCTTCACCTCTTAGCCCTAGCTAAGAGGTTTAGCCAACCATAGTCATGATTGGAACTAAAACCCTAGAAGAAAGCATGAAAAACTAAGGAAGAAAAAAGAAAAAAAATGCTCAGTGATAGCTCTCCGCCCTGTGCTTCGCTCTTATAAACCCTAGAATGATTAGATAGATCCTCAGGGATGCCCTAGGGACTCCTATTTATAGTTGTGTAACACCTCCTTTCACACCTCTTTGTAAAAATTCGGAAACTACCTCAAATTTACACACTCCGCGTAACTATCTGTAACTTCATGTGATTCATTTGATGACATCGAACAGGCTTCGATGGCATCAAAGGTGTCTTGTATACGTGCTTTTTCTACACTTTTGTAGCTTCATCCGGACTCTGTGACCTTCTATGTCATTGAACCTACATTCGATGTCATCGAAGAGGCCTTTGGTGTCATCGAGCATTGTTTGAGGAATCGTTACTGTCTCCAAAACAATCCAGAGAGTTATTCCAATTTCTTCACTAAATTCGATGCCATCAAAGAGACATTTGATGTCATCGAGCAGATCTTTAATGTCATTGAGGATTCAAGTAATCGAAAATGGTGCCTAATATGTCCAGTGAGTTTTGCCGAAATTCCATAGAAAATTCAATGTCATCGAGCAGGTCATCGAGTGAAGCTTCGAGTCATCAAAAAAGGTCTTTAATTTGTCCAGCAACCAACTGGATTTGCCTTCATAAATTCGATGTCATCGACTTATGTTTAATGTCATCGAATGTATCCTCGATGTCATCGAACGGTGCTCGATGAGACAGTCGATGTTTATTTTGCAGTTATTCTTTTGGCTTCGTTCCTTCTTCACTTGGTTTTCTTAAATCTTGGGACCATTAAATCTTCAATCTTTGTCTCCTAAGATCCACTCCTTGCCTTGGTCATCTTTAAGCATCAAATCCATGCTTTTAGCACCATTTCCAATCCAAGCTCTCAAATTCACCTCGCAACACAAACATGAGTAAAATAGGACATTAAGCAGTATCACGTTCATAAAACCAAGATATAAATAGGGTCTAATATGTAATATTTGACCCTCAACACAATTCCCAACCAACATTTTGCTAGTCCCGAGCAAAGTATCCACCAAATAAATCTCAATGCTTAATGTCAAAAATCTTCTTTAGAAAACAATCTTTTGTGCACTCAAGTATGAATGGGTATAAATTAAATACGAAAGTGAAAATTTGAAAACCTAGAACCCAATCACATAAGCAACCAATCAAATAAGTTTTGTATCCATTACATCGAAGCATAATTTGTATATCAAGTTTTTCAATGTGCTTAGTGAAAGTCAATTTATTTCCTATATGAATACTATCAACTCATCATGTTAGCTATGCTCATCACTTCAAGATCAGTTTAAAACTCAAGTATTGATTCCGAACTTATCCCCTTTTCCTTCTTTTTCCATTTTTTGATTTTATATCAACGGTCAGTTTTTATTCATTCTTTTTATTTTTCCATACCTTTCCAAAATTTTCATTCTTTTTCATGACCTCTTTGTCGATCTCCTATTTTTTAACTGGTTCTTTTCTTCTTTTAAGGTGGATAAAATTATTCAGATCGATTCTCACCATCTATCAATGATTGACATACTAACAATCAGAACTTCTAGCATGTCTTACAGAATACAAATTGAATGTGTTTTGTGATTTAGATTAACATGATCTTCAAACTACCTCTTAATCAATTGAACTCAAGCACTTAGGTGATAGGTTACTTAAATGATTAGACTCCAGCAATTTAAGATTCAATCTTTATCTTATCATACTCAAAGCATTCTTAAGTGCACAATTCATCACTTCCCAAACAGATTTCAACTTGAAACATTGAAAATTTTGAAAAAAAAAATTGCTCAAAACTGAGAAAACACTTATTAGATTACCTAATCCCCCATCCCCAACCGAAAATTCTACATTAACCTTAATGTAAAAGAATAAGCATGCAATGCAAAAGATGCAATGAAAAGAAAAGGGAAGTGATGGAAAAGTAATACATGAAGAAGGAATTCTGAGGCTTTTTCCAATAATCTTAGTGTGAAGATAGGTTAACACAAAACAAAACACAACAAAGTATAAACAAACTATCCTAAACATCGGAAGCAACCTACCCTAGTCTTATGAAAGTGATAAACCTACATATACCTCCATCAGACTAAGAGATCAATCCTGGTACACAAGATCAGTTAAAGGTATGAACATGTCCTCTGAATCAAATTTCTTAACAAATGGTTGTAATTGATGTCCATTTACTTTGAATTCATTGCCATTGTTTGGATTCTTTATCTCGAAAGCCCCATAAGGATAAACATTAGTAATGGCGAAAGGGCTGGTCCAACGAAATTAGAGCTTACCCTAGTGTGAATGATTTTTGAAGAATGTGTTGGTCATGAAACACCTTCATTCTGTCCTTGTAAATTCTCGAGTTCTTGTATGCATCATTCCGAATTTCTTCAAGTTCATTCAACTGAAGTTTGCGTAGCGAGCCAGCGTTATCCAAATTGAAGTTCAGATTTTTAATAGCCCTGTAGGCCCTATGTTCCAACTCTACAGGAAAGTGACAAGCCTTCCCATAGACAAGTGTAAAGGGAGACATTCCAATAGGGGTCTTGAATGCAATACAGTAATCCCATAAAGCATCGGTCAATCGGATTGACCGATCCTTACGGTTAGGGTTAACCATTTTTTTCAAAATATGTTTAATTTCCTTATTAAAAATATCAGCTTGCCCACTTGTTTGTGGGTGGTATGGAGTGCTCACTTCGTGGGAAATGTCATATTTCTTCATTAAGTTCGCAAATGGCATATTACAAAAATGTGAACCTCCATCACTACTGGTGGCTTGAGGTGTTCCGAACCGGGAAAGGATGTTCTCTTTTAAGAATTTAATGATCATTTGATGATCATTGTTCCGGCACGGAATCACTTTGACCCATTTAGTGACATAGTCTACCACAAGCAATATATATAAATATTCAAAAGATTGGGGGAATGGTCCCATGAAATCGATGCCCCAACAATCAAATGCTTCAATGATCAGAATGGGGTTCAAGGGCATCATATTTTGATGGGATAATGCTCTCAATTTATTACAATGCTCATAAGCTTTACAAAACTCATGAGTGTCCTTAAACATAGTGGGCCAGTAAAAGCCACACTGCAGAATCTTGGTCGTGGTCTTTTTGGCAGAAAAGTGACCATCACAAGCCTGAGAATGATAGAAGGAGATGACACTTTGGTGTTCATTGTCTGACACACATCTCCTTAAGATTTGGTCTAGGCAATATTTAAACAAATATAGATCATCGCAGAAGAATTTACGTACTTCGTTAAAGAATCTTTTCTTATCTTGTGCAATCAAACGTGTTGGCGTGAAACCTGTAGCAAGATAATTAGCAATATCCGCAAACCAAAGTGAATTGGAGACTTTGAACAATTGTTCATCAGGGAACATGTCATTCATATGTGTCGTCTCAAAGGAATCAAAGAGATCAAGGCGGGAAAGATGGTCAGCCACTACGTTCTCTACTCCCTTTTTATCTTTTATTTCCAAATCAAATTCTTGGAGTAGGAGGATCCATCTAATCAGGTGAGGCTTAGCATCATTCTTAGAAAGAAGATACTTGAATGTCACATGATCTGTGTAAATGACGATCTTGAATCCGATCAAGTAAGACCTAAATTTGTCCAAAGTGAACACTACGGCTAAGAGTTCCTTTTCGTTAGTAAAATAGTTCACTTGGGTAGGAGTTAAAGTTCTACTTGCGTAATGAATAACGTAGGGCTTCTTTTCTTTTCTCTAGCCTAAAACCACCCCAAGAGCATAGTAAGACGCATCCCACATAAGTTCAAAAGGAAGGCTCCAATCGGGTGGCTGCATGATATGTGCAAGGGTTAACATATCCTTGAGCTTAGTAAAAGCTTCCTGGCATTTACTCAGTCCACTCGTATGGTGCATCATTTTGAAGTAGATTACATAGAGGATGAGAGAAGCGATTAAAGCCCTTTATGAATCTCTTGTAAAAACCGGTGTGTCCTATGAAGGATCGCACGTCTCGTATGTTCTTGGGTGGAGGTAAGTTAGAGATAAGATCAATCTTAGCCTTATCTACCTCAATTCCCTTGGATGAGATGATATGTCTAAGGACAATTCCCTTATGAACCATGAAATAACAATTCTCCCAATTCAGTACCAAATTCTTTTCCTCACATCGCTTCAGCACACATTTAAGATTCTCCAAACAATCACTAAAGGATGGACCAAAGATAGAGAAGTCGTTCATGAAGACCTTTAAATATTGCCCCACCATGTCAAAAAAAATACTCATCATGCATCGCTAAAAAGTGGCGGGGGCATTACATAGTCCGAATGTCATCCTTTGGTAAGAAAAGTGCCAAAGCGACATGTGAATGTGGTCTTTTCCTAATCTTCAGGGATTATCTTTATCTACTTTTAGCCCGAATACCCGTGAAGTAAAAATAGTACGAGTAACCGGCTAGCCTTTCCAAGATTTGATTAATGAAGGGCAAAGGAAAATGGTCCTTCCTTGTGAAGGTATTCAATTTCCTATAGTCAATGCACATTCTCCAACTAATAGAACTCTAGTTGGCACGAATTCATTGTTGGCATTGGCTATGATGGTGATTCCGGACTTCTTAGGAACCACTTGAGTTGGACTCACCTATTGACTATTGGATATAGGGTATATGATACCCACATCCAATAGCTTAAGAACCTTGGCCTTAACCACTGCCTTCATATTTAGATTTAATCTACGTTGTGGTTGTCCGGAGGTCTTCGCATTATCCTCTAGATAAATGCAGTGAGTACAAATCAAAGGATCAATTCCCTTGAGATCCACAATCAACCATCCAAGGGCTCCTTTGTGCCCAATGAGAGTAGAGATAAGCATGCTCTCTTGTTCTTTCTTAAGGTGAGAAGAAATCACCACCGGGTATGTCTTATCATGACCTAAAAAAACATATTTCAAATCAGAGGGCAAAGGTTTTAGGTCAAGCTTCAGTGCCTTGAGGTTAAACGGTAGAGGCACTATATCAGTTTGGGGCAATTCTTCAAATTGTGGCCTCCACCGGTTAACTTCAAGTACCGACACAGTATCAAGTATAGCACCCGTCTCCCTAATCATATCATCATTAAAATCATGCGAGTGGGCCAGGCACGTCTCTAGAGGATTAGAGGATAAGGTCAAAAGTGTTTTATCTTCCACGAAAGAGTCAATCATGTTAATGTCGTGGGAATCATCATCATCCTTTAACTGTTTACTCGTATTAAAAAAGATATTCAACTCTAATGTCATATTTCCAAAAGACAAACTCATGACTCCATTCCTACAATTAATGATTGCATTTGATGTAGCAAGGAATGGGCGACTAAGAATGACAGGAATTTGAGTGCTCATGTCCATGATGGGTTGAGTATCCAAGATGATAAAATCTATCGGGTAGTATAATTTTTCAACCTAGACCAACACATCCTCAATTACCCATCTCTGTATATGAACTAAGCGATCGGCAAGTTGTAATGTGGTTCGGGTGGGTTTCAATTTACCCAAACCTAGTTGTTCGTAGACCGAGTAAGGAATCAGATTTACGATGGCTCCTAAGTCAAGAAGTGAGTGCTCGATGCGGTAATTCCTAATTACACAAGCAATGGTTGGGCTAGCGGGATCTTTGTATTTCTATGACATATCTTGCTTTAGGATGACACTCACTTTTTCAGTTAAAAATATTTTCTTTTGAATATTTTAGTCTTTTGTTCGTACACAAGTCTTTCAGAAATTTGACATATGAAGGTATTTGTTTAACCACATCTAGTAAAGGAATATTGACCTTCACTTGTTTCAACACCTCTAGAATGTCCTGAGAGTTAAAGAGAGATTTTGGTGCAATTAACCGTTGGGGGAATGGTGCAATCGGCTTGCTTTGGAGCTCTGGTTCTAACCATTATAGAGTGTTGCTAGGTCTAACAATTTCATTTACTTCCAAGTCCTTGGACTTTTCAGCCCTTACCGGAATAGATTTGTCAATTATCTTCCCACTCCTAAGAGTGGTGATAGACTTAGCTTTCTCCATTTGATTTAAATAGCTTGGATCACTTATTTCGTAATGCGGTTTAGGATTGGGGAAGGGTTGGGCTAGAAGAATCTCTTTTTCCTCAATTGAATTTTTTGTCTCATGCCCTTGTATGGCCTTTGAAAGGTTTTGAAAGGTTTGTAATATACTCTGATTAACAAGTTGTAACACCCCGGTTCTCAGAACCCGAGTACACTACTCGTTTTCCAAAAACCCGAACGTTAACCTTTAAATATCCAAAATTTCACGTACATTTTTTATCTTCTTTTTATAGAGTTAATAAACTAGCAGGATAGAAGCAAATCAAGTATAAGATGGATTCCAAATATACATAACCAATATTTCAAGTGGTTACCCAAAAACATATACAAACCAATGTCTTAACTTATTACAAAACATACAGTACAAATTAAAATAGAATGAAATCAGGAAAGAGAGTCGCAAGGTCCTCTGGCTCCTCCTAACCCACATGAACACCTGTGTGTGCATCATCTGTGTCTCCTGCACACTGAATACGGTTCGATAGCGTCAATGGCTATCGTAGTGAGGTATACCCCTCAAGATTTATCGTATCATCAAGATAATTAAGTATAGTTAACAAAGGCAGTGTATAACAAATATAAACAATGATTATTATGGAAAACAGATAAGGTTCCTTAGATATACATTCATTAAATAAATTTCATAAAGATAATCTTGTTTAAATGCATGGATGCATACACATGCTCACAAACCTAGGGATGCACATTCAGCTGGTAAAAAGTTGTCCAAGGAGAACTAGTCACCCAGAAAAGTACTTAAAGATACGCCCAAGGGAAACCAGCCACCCAAAAAAGACTATAACATATAGATTGTCTAAGGAGGACTAGTCACCCGAAAAAGTATATAAAGGTACGTCCAAGGAGAACTAGCCACTCGAAAAATACCATAATAATATATAGATCGCCTAAAAAAGACTAGTCACCTGGAAAAGTACACAAAAGTACACCCAATGAGAACTACCCACCCGAAAAAGACCATAATAATATATAAATCGTCCAAGGAAGACTAGTCACCTGGAAAAGTACACAAAGGTACGCCCAAAGGGAACTAACCACTCGAAAAAGATGCATGCCATGAAAATGCATGATTAGCCCAACCACTATTATTCCAATTTCAAACAATAATTTTAAGAAAGCTTAAAGGTTACTACGGGGGGTTTGTCACCTAGCATAGGCTGACAACTCATGCATAGTATCCCATTCCAATATCCCTGGCTCATGAGACTAACAAATAAGGTGTTTTAAGGTAACCTACTCAACTAGTGGCCAATCGTAGTCCAACAAGTGGAACTTACCATCGCAAAGTTGTATAAAATAATCCATTAAAGCCGTAAAAGGGCAACTACTCCATAAAAGCTACAAGGGCCAAATATTCCACCTAATGGTGTGATTAAAAGGGATTATTCCCCAAAAGCCATATAGGCACAAATGGTCCATAAGGTGGTAAGTCCAGAACGTAAATTTATTTAACCCATTTCACAGATGGCTACTAGTTCAAGGATCTCTTAAAACACCATCAAGCGATCATGAATGAAAAATTAAATCATGTACAATATAGCACACGCATATCTAAAGCGTTCATTTCAAATCTGAATAGGGATATTCAAGTCCATAGCATGTTCAAATATTTGACTTTCAATTCAATTCATTAATCATTTATAAAAATCAAACTCAATAAAAGCAATCAACCATATTAACTAATCAGTAAGACAGATGAAAGAAGATGAATAATTAGGCCAACTATCAAGATGTAAAAAAGCTTGAAGGGTGATCCTCACCTCTCAAGTCAGGTCCACTTTTCAATGTTTGTTGGAATTTACGTGCACACCTTAGGATGAGATCCTATCATGAATTGCCAAATGGTACTATTAGATCCACGTTTGTACTCTATCTATGGTTACGAACATAACTTAGATTTTAGATTACTTAAGTTTAGGGTTTTATTCTAGGGTTTTAATTTATACCTAGATTTTAGGATTTGTACTATAATTGATGTATAATTACGAAAAATGTTAATAATGTGAGTATTTACAAAATAATTATTAACATAACAATATAATTAATATTAATTAACATGCTAATAATGATCATTACAATGATAATATTTTAGAATAATGAATAAAATACTAATACTTAGTAATTAAATTTTATTCATAATAATTAATATTATCATGAATAGTCCATTAATGGCTAATCTTTTTAATAATCATTATAGTAATGATAATTAATGGTAAATCAAAAATCAAACTTAGGGAAGGCAAGGTGACTCACTTTAGTTGACTCGATGACTTGACTCAGGCGAGTCACACGATCTTTACTTGCTCTCTTTTCTCTCTTTTCTTCTTCCTTCCCTACTGGGATGTCCAGCAATGAGTCAGGACAGACCAAACCCAAATCAACTCGACTGGACTCAGTTCGAGCCGAGTTAACTAAGCAGCAACTCCTATCCACTCTCTCTTCTTCATTTCATCTTCTCTCTCTCTCTCTCTCTCTCTCTCTCTCTCTCTCTCTTCATTGTCTTTTAGCAGGAAAAAGGGTCTAGCAATGACTGCTAGACTCGGTGGCATGAGTTCAACCAACCCAGGGACGAGTTACATGGCTCGGACCCGACTGAGTCAGGTTGGTGCACCCACACCAACCCTACTTTCTCCCTCTCTCTCTACTCCTTATCTCCACCTTCTTCTTTCTTTCTCTCTTTCATTCTTTATTTTCCTCTCCATTTCTCTTTCTTTCCTGGGTTGAACTGGACCGAACTAGGCCCAACCACACACCTGCACAACGGGTTCCACCCTGACTCGAGCCGCGTCGACTCAGCAATGCACAAAGACGGACCGCAGCCCCGACTCTTGCTGCTCTCACTTCCTCTTCTATCTATTTCTTCTTCCTACTTCTCTTTTCTTTTCTCCTCTTACAACCAGATGACATCCAGTCTTGACCAGACCCATCCAACTTGATCTATAACTCAGTTGAGGGTGTGACAGCGGCACCCACCACGATCAGCAGCTGCCCGCTCCTCTTCTTTCTCAAACTCTTCTTTCTTCTCCTTCTATCTGCTTTTGTTTCTTCATCCTCTTCCTATATTTCTCTGTCGTAGAGTCCAGTCGTCTTTGGACTTAAATAACTCGACCAGTCACACTAAATCATGCTAGCAGCTACAGAGAAGAAGACCGCTGATAATGGTGGATTGCAAAGCCATTGGTTTTGCTTCATTTTGACATTGCTGGCTAATGTGGAGGGGCTTAGGGGAGCTTGTCGAACCAAGCTTTCGAAGCTTGGCCACAGATTCTTCAGTGGGTTCGAGGAGGAGCTTGAAGATGGGCTTTCTCTCGAGCGGCCATAAGAGATGGATAAAGAGAGTTGTTGCTCAATCGTCTGGGTCCATGCGAGCTAGGGTAGGGATTTTGGATGGTCTGGATTCATTGGGAAGCCGTGAATGGCTATGATATTTTCAGAGGCCAAAAATATCTTCAGCCTAAAGAGAACATTTTCTATTTTGTTTTCTGGGAAACCCTAAATCGAAGGGCTAGGATTGCAGGGAATGGAGGGTTGAGATGATAAGGGAGAGGTTTCACGAGGCTTGCCCTCGTGGCAAGGAGAAACGAAAGCTTCTTGTTTTTAAAAAGATTGTGTTTGTAGGGTTGGCTTGCACCGAGGACCGTGTGCATGCACACGCATTACAAGGTACAAAGTTAGGTGGGCTTTACTCAGGACCCTCGTCTGCACCAGATGAACAGTTTGAATCTCCCAGATGGCTAGTATAAGTGGGCCACTAACCAAGGAAATGGATGCCCGTCCGTTTGCTGGTGAAAACTGAAGAGAGAGAGATTCTCTCCTTTTGAAGAAGTTGCAGGGCAGCCCACTTTGACCAGCATCCCTGGTCTGGTGTGCTGCAAGTGTATGCCTGTTATGGTACATAGCAGTGTCAGGTGGGGTACATATGACGTTTTGATGAAATCCACACCGTCCATTCTCTTTGGGGTCTCATTTGAGACACCGAGCCAGTGATCAGACTGATCCAAGGTTTAAGCGGGCCATAGTTTTAAAATCTCGGGCTTAATTGTGGATCTTTGTCAACCTGACGATGTTGTGGTCCAATCATGAAATTTGTGCCACTCATCTAACTTGTGGGCCACCCAAGGCCACTCTCTCTATTTTAAATTGATGTCTTCTTGTACAAATGGGTCATACAACGTTTATTCTTGGGTTCAGATTGTGATTCCTGGTCACCTGATGGTCAGATTATTCCAAATTTGATCATCAACATGCCTATTGGTTTCAAACCCGATTTAAGGAAAATCCAACAGTTATTTCTACCATTAATGGTCCATACTTTTCATTTGAATGAACGATCATGGGCTTGAACGGATGGATTAACTCAGAACGGTTCATCGACGGTCCAAGAGTAACTTGGATGGATTTAATAACTAGTTTTGACGATCAGTTCCATCATTGCATGATGCGAGACCTAAATCGAATGATCTACCTCGAATCCCATAATTGATCTATAATTCCAATAGTCAAATTTTAAGATCCAAAAACACAAGTGTTTTAGACACTCTCCTTACTAGTTTTACGTGCCCTAAAGACCCTATAAGTAGAGATCTAACCACTAGTCCTATACTTAGAGGACCAGATGGCTCGATCTACGAATGAAGATCCTCCTACTGGTTGGATTTAGACTAGAATGAACGTGAACATTTGCTTAACCTAGGTTTGTATTTATACCAAATTAGGTTACACGGTAAGACTCAAGTACTGAAAAGTACAGGGTGTTACATAAGCTCTTAGTTTTTAATATATTTTCAGACCGGATCCTCTTAAGGTTTCCCTTGATTCAAGAATTGGTTAGGGATTCCTTGACGGGTAGTAGTTTGTCCATTCCTCCAACTAAAGTTCGGATGATTTCTCTGACTAGGATTGTATGTGTTAGATATGGGTCCATTGAAAGGTCTTTGGTAGTTGTTCATGGCATTTGATTGCTCGTTCAGTACCTCTTGAAAAACAGGTATCGTTGGGCAATTTTTAGTTGTATGTATGTTGCAAGCACAAATACCGCAAACAACTTCCTTAGCCTTATCCTTCTTAAGTTTCATGGCCTCAACCTTCCTTGTAAGACTGGCCACTTAGCATTTATATCATCATCCTCTTTCTGCAAGTATATCCCACCCCTCTCCCTTACTTGAGTAAGCTTAGATGTAGTGCTAGATTTTAGAAAGATGTCCCATGATTGTGCAGTTTCAGCGAGTTTGTCAAAGTAATCCCACACCTCCTCGACATTCTTGTTCATGAACTCCCCATTGTACATTGTCTCAACGAATTGGCGCATGGAAGATGTCAGTCCATCATGGAAGAAAGTTGTTACGCGCCACATTTCAAAATTGTGTTGTGGGCATGAACTAACGAGATCCTTGAACCGCTCCCAACATTGGAAGAATGTTTCATCTTCCTTTTGGGCAAAGTTCATGATCGACTTCCTAACGGTGTTCATCTTATGGTATGGAAAGAATTTTTTTATGAATTCCTTCATCATGTCATTCCATGTGCCAATAGATCACGGACGTAGTGAGTGCAACACGTCTTAGCTTTTTCTTTCAAGGAGAAAGGAAAGAGTTTTAGCTTGACCGTGTCCTCAGACACGTTAGGAAAGTATAAAGTGGCTATAACCTCGGCAAATTCTTGCAAGTAGTATGGATTTTCATATTCAAGTCCAAGGAACTTTAGAAGGAGTTGGATCACTCCAGGCTTAATATCCATGTTTCCTGTGTTTTCTAAAAAAACCATACAAGAATGGGTGCTCACCCCTGTCGGTTGTAAGTAATCTCGTAAAGTACGATGCGGGGGTATATGGTGCACCTCATTCTCATCCTGGACTTTCACAACTCGAGGTTGCGGCTGATTCATCGGTTGATTTACAGGTTGATTTGCAGCCATAACCTCAATTAACTTTGAGGATCTCGAGTGGTGTCTAATCCTGTGATGGATAGATAACCCCTCAACTAATCCTCCTTCACTCAAAAGACTTCGAATGCTGTCACGGACCCACTTGGGCATAAAACACTTTCAACCTTCTATTTCAGATTCTAACCTAAACCTAAAAATAAAAAGAAAATAGAAATCTAAAAATAGAAAGAGAGAGAATTAGAAAGAAGTTACCAAATTAGAAGTTTCTATGTTGGGATCCTACAAAAGAAAAAGGAAAGTGAGTTAGTTTCTAAAAAGGAAAAAAGGAAAGCAACCTAGTTTCTAAAAAAAAAAACGAAAAAGGAAAGTTTCTAAAAACAGAAAATAAAAAGTTTCTAAAAAAACAAAGTAGGAAAGTCTCTATCCTAGAATTAGAAAATATATTCTAAAAACAGAAAATAGAAAGTTTCTAAACCTAAAATTAAAAAGCAAAGTTAGTTTCTAAAATAATTCAGAAAACCCTAATCTTAACCTAATTCCAAAACTAGTCAATCTCAGAAAAACGCAACCGTTAGTCCCCAGTAACGACGCCAAAAACTTGTTCACAACCCCAAGTGTAGGGTCACGATGTAATAATAATCTTAGTGAGACCGAAGTCGAATCCGCAGGGACTAATCTCATGTGTATTCTGAGAGCAAGTAGAAGAAGATGTAAACCTAAATCTGAAAGTGTAGAGAGAGTAATTGTGAATTATTTAATTAAAACTTGTAAATTCAAAGGTGGGAACTAGGTTTTCCAAGGATCCACTTGTAGCAATCAGGGAGATCTATGGATGATTCAAGGACACGACTAGAATCAGAGTCATATGCTATCCAGTTGGAAGATATCTCAATAAAATCAAATCTGAACTTCCTTTAACCTAATTCTCAATGGATGAGAGTTGTGAGAACTGGAAGTGATTCCATCATAAAACCATGCCCAGGAGACATTGGCTCACAATAGGATATATCAATCTCATAACCAAACATAAGATAATCATGAAGATTAGAAGGGATTCCATCATCCAACCATGCCCAAGGGATGATGGTGAACAATAGGATTTTTTAATTTCATAATCTCAATACATGAAAAAAGGATACTCAAAGCTATTGCAAATCTACTGTAATTTGAGTCACAATAAACCATTAAAAACCGAAAGTATTCCTTAGGAATTACACTAGAATCAAAGATAGTTCAATATAAACATGAATCAAAGCAATAGAAAACATTTTATCACGCTACAAGCTTCACCTCTTAACCCTAACTAAGAGGTTTAGCCAACCATAGTCATGATTGGAACTAAAACCTTAGAAGAAAGCATAAAAAACTAAGTAAAAAAAAAAAGCTTGGTGATGGCTCTCCACCCTTGTGCTCCGCTCCTCCAAACCCTAGAATGATTAGATAGATCCCCAGGGATGCCCTGGGGACTCCTATTTATAATTGTGCAACACCTCCTTTCGCACCTCTTTGGAAAAATCTGAAAACTACCTGAAATTTAGGCACTCCGCGTAACTTCACACAATTCGTTCGATGATATCGAACAGGCTTCGATGGCATCGAAGGTGTCTTTTATATGTATTTTTTTTCGCGCTTTTGTAGCTTCATCTAGACTCTGTGACCTTATATGTCATCGAAGAGGTCTTCGTTGTCATCGAGCATTGTTCGAGGAATCGATAATGTGTCCAAAATAGTCCAAAGAGTTATTCCAATTTCTTCAATAAATTCGATGTCATCGAAGAGACCTTCGATGTCATCGAGCAGATCTTCGATGTCATCGAGAAGTGCTTCGAGTAATCGAAAATGATGCCTAATATGTCTAATGAGTTTTGCCGAAATTCCACAGAAAATTTGACGTCATCGAGCGAAGCTTCGAGTCATCGAACAAGTTCTTGAGTCATCCAAAAACGTCTTCAATTTGTCCCGCGACTAACTCGATTTTCCTTCATAAATTCGATGTCATCGACCTGTGTTCGATGTCATCGAATGTGCCCCCGATGTCATCGAACAGTGCTCGATGACACACTCAATGTGTATTCTGCACTTGTTCTTTCGGCTTTCGTTCCTTCTCCACTTGGTTTTCTTAAATCTTGGGACCTTAAAATCTTTAATCTTTGTCTTCTAAGATTCATTCTTTGCCATGGTGATCTTTGAGCGTCAAATCCATGCTTTTAGCACCTTTTCCAAACCAAGCTCTCAAATTCACCTTGCAATACAAACATGAGTAAAATAGGACATTAAGCAGTATCATGTTCATAAAACCAATATATAAATGAGATCCAATATACAATATTTGACCCTCAACAGAATGGCTTCATTGTTATTTCCCACAAACAGTGCCAAACTATTGATGCTAAGATTTGGTCATCCTCATCGGACCGTCGAGTACCTACAAAACCAAATAACAATGGAGACCTTAGCTATAACCGGGGATCCTTCGATGCCAAAGTTAGATCAGGAACTCTAGGTCTAGTAGTAGGGTTTTTTGCGCATACCTTTTATTGTGTGGAGTTCATATTTATAGCCCTTTGTTACTCGTTACGTATATGGCAATGAATCTTCCATACAGTCGCATATCCCAGAAAGAATCGTCATCGAGATATACGAAGTTATCATTGGCACGATCCTCGGCAAAGATTTCGGGGAGTTAATCCTCTTCATACACGAAGGAGATTTCATGGTGGTCGGGTTTCGAGGATATTGTCTCCCTGTGGTCGGCTTCCAATGAGGTTTGTGGTCGACCGCTGATGTCGGCCTCTAAGTTAACCTGGTCGAGGTCCTACAGACCGAGCCAAACTGTTGGTAATGGTCGGAGCCTATCCTCGGGGCTGAGTCGGTACCCAAAGTCATTTGTTAATTGCGATAACAAGACGTCAATCGAGGCCGAGGTCACTGCTGACGGTTGGTGTTTAAGTCATCCATGGAGGTCGTGCTCGGCAATTGGGGCCAGCACATTCCCTTTTCTATGCTTTGCGTTCTCTCTCATTTGGGTTACTCCAGTTCAGTTTTACCCATAATAAGAAGCAATATTCCTATAATCATGCTTCATTGAGGATCCTGATTTTTGGATCTTGGAATTAACTGTGGGCCAATAAATGTTCATCTCAATGCAAAATCACCCATATAACAAGTGCTTCTTATGAGAACTAGGGAACATAGAAGCGGATTTACCAGTGTGCCACTACTACCGACCTGGCTGGTGTGTTTACGTCACTAGGTTATGTGGGTCCCATCATGAGGTATGTGTTATATACCAAGTGTCCTTCCATTTGGCAAGCCAAGGCTTGACAAAAAAAAAAAAAAAATAGGACTGAAAGCCTCCTCGGCACAAAAGTTTTGGATCAATATGATATTTTTTTCATCTTAATTTAGGTCAATGTGACCTTATGAACAGATTGGATGGAAAAGAAACGTTATGGTGGGCCTGATGAATGTTTTAAAGGTGAGAATCATTGTCACACTGCTATTTGTTATGTGGTCCACTTAAGCTTTGGATATGAATTATTTTGGGGCCATTTAGCGGCCATTTAACTTTGATCTCTTTTGAACTGCTGGTGCAACTCGGAGCCAGAGGAGCGGGCAGCGCTCGTCTTCATACGGCACGTACCCACACCAGCCAGATCGGTGGTGTGTGGTACACCAGCCCACCGGCTTCCTGAGAACATGAGCATAGATTCACTTTCCGGGGGAAACGGATTGGCTACTCCCCCTGACACCAGCCAATGGCTGATGGTCGGTACTCTCTAGGATCCACCATGATGTATGTGTTTCATCCATGCCGTCCATCTATTTTTACAGATCATTTTATGTTATGAGACAAAAAATAAGTTATATCACAATCTCAAGTGGGCCGCATTACAGGAAACAGTGTTGAATGTGCGTCGAACATTAAAAACATTTTGGAGGCCATAAAAGTTTTGGATCAAACTGATTTGTGTTTTTTCCCTTCATCTGAGCCTGTATGACCTAATCAACAGATTGGATGTCAAATAAACAGTACAATGGGCCTTAGGAGGATTTTAATGGCGTATATCCAATCACTATTGTTTTCATTTGGTGTGTTCCGCCTGAGATTTATATCCCTTTCATTTTTGGGATTTATATCCCTCTCATTTTTGGGATCAGGACCTAAAATTATCTGTAAAAATTGACTAACGAAATGGATGAAACACATACATCATGGTAGGGCACACGGAGCACTGACAACCATCCACGGGCTAGTGTCAGGGGGAGTAACCAATCCGTTTCCCTTTCCGGGGTAAGGAGACCCGTCCCGTATGTTGGTGTGGTAAGCGAATTGGCTGGTGTACCACGCACTGCCGACTTGGCTGGTGTGTGCACGTGTGAAGACAGCGCTTAAGCTCCTCTAGCTAATGGCTGTCGGAACGGTTCAAAAAAGATCAAAGTTATACAGGCTCAAAAATGATGTATTTATTATATCTATACCTTTTATCCATTTGGCGAGAGATAATTTAGAGCTTGATGTAAAAAAAATAAAAAAAAAAATAAAAAAAAAAAATCATATATAGAGGTTAAGTAGACGATACCACAAATAACAAAGGGAAGAATAATTCCCAAGATTAAAACTTTTGTAAAGCTCATTATAATATTTATTTTCCATCCAATCATTTCATGAGGTCATACATACCTTGACGAAGAGTAAAAACAATTATCATATTGATCCAAAACTTGTGTGACCCCCAAAAAGCTTTCAATGGTAGACATTCAATCTCCCGTTAGATTTTACAGTGTGGTTCACTTGATATTTGGAGCTGTCTTATTTTTTGGATCAAACTTTGCAACGAGCTCACCAAATGAACAGATGGTATAGATATAACATATACCTCATGGTGGGACCCACAGAACTAGGTGACGTAAACACATCAGCCTGTTCGGTGGTGCGTGGTACACCAGTCAATCCGCTTCCAGCGCACCCTACCCTAACAAAAAAGGACACGGATGGTGTTGATGTGTTCGGCGGTGTGGGGCCCAACGTGATGCATGTGATTTATATCGATACTATCCATCGTTTTTTCCTGCTCATTTGGACATGAACCCAATATAGAAGCATTTCCGAAGCTCAAATGAACCACACCACAGAAACAGTGGGTATAATGACATCTACTGCTGAAACCTTTCTGAGGCCATCCTAATGTTTACTTATCATCTAACCTGTTAAATGAAGGGGAAACACAAATATAAGTCCAATCCAAAAATTTTGTAGTCGCTGAGTTGTTTTCAATGGTGAGGTTCAATCACCACCGTTTCCTACGGTGGTTCACTTGAGATCTGCCCAAAAATGAGGGGCAAAACGGATGAACGACGTGGATATTAAAAAAAATAATAATAATAAATAAATAAATAAAATCACGTTATGAGAGCGCCCAACACATCGACACAACACAGCTGGGGTGATGTTGGCAGCACCATCTGATTTACGTCCAATAAAAACCTTAGCTGGAACTGTAGGACCCGTGCAGTTGCGGCTGTAGGACCCGTGCAGCTGCGGCGCCGTCTAAGCTTAGGGGGAGCGAATTAGGTGCGCTCCGGCCCCACCCATCACGGTTCTACCCTGACCATGGCCCCACATTGATATATGTGTAATATATCCACGCCGTCCATCTGTTTTTCCAGCTCATTTGAGGGCATTATCTAAAAAATGAAGCAGATAGAATCTTCGGTGGACTACACTACAAGAAACAGTTATGATTGAACAAAACAATTCCTAGGGCCAGAATAATGTCTATTTTCCATCCAATTGGTTGATAAGGTCACGTAGACAGAGATGAATGGAAAAGAAAATATCAGCATGATCCAAAACTTTGATGGCCCATAAAAGTTTTTTAATGGTCAACCACCACTGTTTCCTGTAGTGTGGTCCGTCTGACATCTGGATCTGATTAGATTTTTCCACTCATGTCCGAAAATGATCTGAAAAAAACGGATGGATGGAATATATATACTTCACATGCATCAAGGAAAGCCCCGTGGTCAGGGCCGCACCATGTTGAGTGAAGCCAATCCGCTCCCTGCGTGATGCGCCCGAACGGTTTTGCGTAGGGCAGTCGATGGCCGGGCCTAGGTAAGTCTCGGCCCGGACTTTGGACTGTTTCGGGCCAGGCCGGCGATCGGGCTAATTCAAAATCTGATTTTTCAGGCCCGGGCCGAGCTGACGAGCCCCCGCATTTTATCGAAGCCGTTGGAACAAGGCAGGGTAAGGTCTGATTTCCCAGAGACCCATACGCCCAGTGCCAACGTTACGCCCTGCACCGACAGTGTACGTTAGCTAGCTCTTGGAGTCCTACGCCGTTATCCCGACAAACGGAATATATCATCCGTTCCCCAAGACGTTTTGGATAGAGAAATTTAGGACCGTATTCCCCACCCTCTACCCACCGTCTTTTCCAAGCGCTCCCAAGCTTCACTTTAATAAACTCAACCATTCTGTACGGACATACTTGCAGGCGAAAATACCCTTGCTTTTAGGTCCTTACCGAGAAGCCACTAGCTTGAATTTCATGCTTGCCTGTGGCTACGGATATAGGTCAAGGGCATTTTCGTCCGTAAATAGTATATCCGTACAGAATGGTTTAGTTTAGGAAAGTAAAGTTTGAGAGTTCTAGGAAAAGACAGTGGTTAAAAGGTGGGGTATACAGTTGTAAATTTCTCATTTGGATAAAAAAAATTTATAAGGTATTCCCTAAGTACCGTACCTCAACGTACTTCACAATCATTTCCACCGATCTGTGAGATCTATAGTAAATCCGATCCATTAAAAATGATTAAATCATTATAATAATCACATTTCATGAAAAATAAGATAATATAAAATTTATGGGGTCCACAAAATTCACATAATTAACAGCTGACTATCTGATCCAACATACAGTTTTGCCTTCCATCATCGAATGTACTCCTGATATTTCTTCAAGTTATTTTTCATGATGGTTATGCCCGTTTCAACGGCTAGGATTTCAAAAAAGTGAACGTATTAATAGAAAATGCCCAGTACGGTAAGCTTACGGAGCGCGAAAAGGCTCTGCACTAATCCTTTCCATTGGATAAAACTACAAATAGAATTAAAACTAAAACTCGCAGACTTGGGAGAAGCTGTGGTTGTAACCTTCACATACAACCTTTTCTTTTCCTCCAACGTTTCATATTTGTAGAATATCCGTACAACGTGGCCGCATCATGTTAATAATTTATTATAAAAATCAGGGAAATCAGGTTGTTGTATGAATCTACACCATGGACTATTGAAATTTTTTGTTGTATCACAATAGATGAGCTGAACAGCTTAATATGGATAGCCAGAGATCATCATGGTGTGGACCACCTTTTGCACGGATCGGATATGCTGCAACTATCCCAAATCGGCAGAAAAGAAACAGTTGAATTGAAATTTCACATGCAACAGCTGTACATGATCATCTCTCAGCGACGAGACGAGAGGCATTAAAACCGCCCGTGCACCTTCTACTTTATTCCCACTTGTGTTTTATTTAATAATAATAAAAAAGACATCCACCCAACATATATTCAACTGAAAATCGTAGTAATCATTGCGCAGTTGTACGGTCTTCAAACATTTTCCACGTGGCATCATCGCTTGGCGCCACGTACGGATTTTGACACGCGGAGACTCATAATTTCGGATTTATTAATTGATTGGTTTTCAGAATATATTATGGTGGGAGCATTTTAGTCGTTGGCCACAAACGTTTCGACATTCAATCCACCAACATTGAGAGGTCGAGTGTGTAATAAAATACCCTGGTTTAAGAGGAGTTATTTGATATTCTAACGGACTATGACACTTGATACACAGGTATCAAGAAAATCTGCATCATATGTATAAACTGAAATTAAAACTTAACAAGTTATGGAAATTATCACCAAACAAGTATTTTTTTATTTTTATTATTGGTTAAAATTGGATGATATCTTTCATTTACGACTGTCCATGAAATGTCAGCTAATTCATTAGGGATGACAGAGAAGGTACAATTATTGGTTCACGATCTGATTAGACAGGGCTAATAATTTAGTCATTTTGATTTAATTTATGAGACGTGTGCAAACTCTGAGAAGTTGCTGAGTTCATGCGTATCATCCATCACACTTGTGAGAGTATTAAATATTTCCCTCCCTTTATTTTTTTTTAGTAGGGAATAATAGAAGTTGATGCGATGGCAACGACGCTCGCTGGTCCTGCTGGAATAGCATAGCTATGAAGCATGTAAGAAGATCGTAACCCCCTTCAGAAGATAGCTGATCACCCGGTATAATAGCTTTGCATGCAGCCCCATCCTTCTTGCCTGTTATCACGTGCTTAGGACATCCATATCATGTAAATGCTGGGCCCACCGTGAGGATCTGTTGTCTCAATAATCAGGCTAATCCTTTCATTAGGTGGGCCACGCTTGCATGTGGAGTCAAACCATTAGCATCCTTTTTATTCTGATGATGTGGCCTGTAAAATGGCTAGATCAGCCTGGATTTTTTTTTCGGATATTTTCATGGTGGGTTACACTACTTAGATGGATTGGATGTTTCTAAAGATGACACGTTGGCAAGAAAGATGGGGCAGCATACTAAGTTAGCACACTGTAGTCGTGGACACCCTTTGTGATGCGATGTGGCAGCGTCATAGGCACTGAGACATGAGCGTGCACCGTCATTAAAGTTTTGGTACCACTTTCCAAAAATACAAAACAAAATGAAAAGTTTTGGTGCATTAGGTCTTTCCTGAAGTTCCTCAATTTATGCTCTGGTCGGGTGTGAGTGTTCATACTCATGTCTCAAAAAGTGCAAGCGTGGCATATATTTAGATGGGCTGTGAATGATCTAACTCTCCAACTAGTGGACGTCTAAGGATGGTCAAAATGAAAATTGGTAAATAGTTGTAGTTGAATTCAATATATATATATATAATTCTGACATTTTTTCGATTTTATTCTAGGAATGTGGCTTATCTTCTGCGAGGCCGAAGGTGTTGGACAGTTTAATCGGAGTAACATAATTTTCATGCGTACAAATTCAAGTGCTTGTGCAGGGAGTATCACAATCCACTGTAGCACCAAACAATCCCTACGACACAAAAGCACGCTAAAGAGACGTGTGCCTGTGGGAGAAAGGGAATTTGTTTGGGGCCCGTTTGGCCGGGCGGATTGAAAGGGATTGGATGGTATTGGAAGGAATGGGTTGGGCGTGCCAAACAGACAAGGTGATTTGATCCCGAGATATATCAATCCCATGGATCTTAAGACAATCCACTGACAACACGATCATTACCTTTAAATCCCATCCAACCCACCCTAATCCGCTCAAATTTGCCTTGGACGTGTTTGGTCCGAGGGATTTGAAGGGTTAGGAAGGTTTAATCCCAGATTGGCCGGGCATGCCAAACACACTCGATATAGCAATTCTATGGATCTTAAGACAATTCACTGACAACACCATCATTGCCTTGAAATCCATGCCATCCACCCTAATACAATTCAATCCCTTCCAATTCACCCGTCCAAGCGGGCCCTCGGTGTTTCAGAGTTATAATCTTCTCATCAGTTACGGATGCGGATTAGATACTGACGGGTTGAGTAAGGAGACCACTACTGAACTGACGTCACCAAGTTCTGTGGACCCCACTATTATGTATGTGTTGTATCCACAATGTCCATTCATTTGGATATATTATTTTAAGGCATGACCCAAAGAACGAGGCAGATCTAAAGCTTTAGTGGACCCCACCATAGAAAACAATTGGAAGATTGATGCCCACCGTTGAAACCTTCCTAAGGCCCACCATGATGTTTTTCCGAAATCCAACCTGTTCAAAAGTTAAAAAAGACATTAAAAAAGGGAAAGCACAAATAACAGCTTGATATAACACTTTTGTAAATTTTAGAAGTTTTTAACGGTGGTGTCACTCTCCCCACTGTTTTCTCTGGTGGGGTCCACTGGAGCTTTGGATGTGACTCATTCTTTGGATCTTACCCTAAAATGATCTCTCCAGATGGATGGACGGCGTGGATGCAAAACATACATCATGGTAGGGCCCACAGAACTTGGTGACGTCACTGCGGTAGCCGTCTCGCTACTCAACTTGTCAGCAGCCAATCCGCGCCCGTAAGTTACAGCTACAGGAAACTACCGCCTTGGGGTTAGATGAGATTTCGGAGAGCTACAGTAATTACAAGCTTAGCTAGCGCCATACTTCCGTCCATGATAGGCTCAGTGCATGCAGGAGAAGGAGATGGGTCTTTGCGTGCTGAAAAGCTATCCAGTTACAGAGGTCTATCCTATCATGCGGGTGCCTTGAAATCTTCTTAGTTTAGGAGATGCGGGCAGGGTTTTGTCTGTCCAACTGACAGAGTGCGGGTCTTCTTTAGAGTAGAGCAGTTTTCTGTTGGTCCGAGACTGTTGGATTGATGGTGTCTGTTCGACTGATGGACTTCGACTCGGTTTTGTGATTTTGAAAAAGTCTGGGTATTTACGCCTACTTACTATTATAGCTCAGAGAGATGAGTGGTTTCTTTCAAAGGGCAAGTGTTTCACATGGTCAAAAGGTTTTCTATACTTATAAGTACTTGGGAAGGGTTTTTTTCTCAAGGGTTAGAGATTTTCTTAGGGTATGCATTATAAGAGGAGATCGGGTTGCTTCTGTAATCGAAAAGGTGTAACTCTAACATTTCAATTATAATGGAGATCTCTGCCGCTTTGTGCTGTAGTTTTTTCCTGCAAGGATTTTCCATGTTAAATCTTGTGTTTGCGATTGCTTGATTGGTTGTTTTTTATTTTGATTGTTGTATCTTCGTAAAAGGTACTTTTGTAAAGTGGATGATTGTTAATGAAATTGCACATAGTGTAGAATATTCTACCATGGTTATACATAAAAGCTTAATAGAGCTATAGAATGAAGTTTATATCCTGAGGGGTGATTAGAATCAAATAATTTTTTTTACCAATTAAACACACAATTTATTACTTAAACTAATATGCCAATTTAAAATAAGTAAAGAAATTTAAGACTAAGTCTTCCAAGCCAATAATGGGTCTAATCACATACACTACAATAGATGCGACATGCTAAGCAACTAGTTTATAAATAATAGTGTACATGTGTCTGTGGGGATGTGCT
The DNA here is from genome assembly GCF_029962835.1 of Magnolia sinica. Classification (NCBI taxonomy): domain Eukaryota; kingdom Viridiplantae; phylum Streptophyta; class Magnoliopsida; order Magnoliales; family Magnoliaceae; genus Magnolia; species Magnolia sinica. The sequence continues at coordinate 42,887,165 of NC_080577.1, read as the reverse complement.
AACTATTAAATCATAACATTCATATAATCAAACATACATATAATTCACTAATTAATCACAAAAACATAATTAAATAAGTGCTCAAATTATAATCCTAAACACAAGCATGTATAGTGGGTTCCGTTTCCCTACTCCACTCCCTGCGGATGCACTCAACATATGAGTGTACCAAATTTCACTATCAAATGTTTTAAATTAGGTTCACATCTAACCTTTACAGAACTACCAAAAGACCTAGTGTACAATCCCGTCAGAGCCTCCTTTAAGAGATTTTAGTTGGTTTTCTATCAGCTAACTAACAACCTCAGTCCTAATTGAAGGATTTATGTTTACTTTTACTAAAGGCTCCCAATAAGACTAACATGTACACACCTATGTCCGGTGAATTTGACCTTACACAATATCCCTAGTCCCATAAAAGAACCTATCGAGTTTGGGTTACAAAATTTTACCCTCAATCCTATATAAGGAAATAGAGTATAGACTCTCTAAATGATAATTATTTGTTGAATTGAGCTCCTTTGATGCGTCATGCTTAAGTTGTTTCTTCAAAACTCTCTTGCACTTGAATTAGCTCATCAATTACTTCCCCAATCGTTAATGCCGATGTGCTGTCAATGCTTTAACTCTAAGATCAAACACCATACATGCAGTACACTATATAAGTGAGCAAGGTGATAGGAGGTTGGTAGCATCTCCTATAAGTAATAGAAAGTTGAACTCTTAGGGGATTATCCTTGATGGATACACTAAAGGTTGATGGACACTAGGTGTAAGTGCTTTATTGTATAAAGCACACCTTTATTTGTCAAATTTCATTTAGACAAAATAGCTTATGAAGCGGCCTACTAATGTGGATTAAGATGGAAAGTTCAAGACTCTACCAAAGTTCAAGTCAAGTACAAGATCAAGATAAAAAGTTTAAATTCTATCAAGTTCAAGATGATTGAGTTCAAGTTCTACTAAAGTTCTAGTATAAGATCAAGCTTCATCTTCAACTTTAAGCTCTATTAAATAATCAAGTAGAAAAACAAGTTCTATAAAGTTCAGCATCCAATCTACTTTAAAGTTCCGTCATTTCAGGTATAAAGGACCCTAGAAAGACTTTAGGCCTAAGTACTTTCAAAACAAAACTTAAATGGGTTTTTATGTTTATGTTAGGCTAAAGTTCGACTAATCTAAGTTGTGACTCGACTAGTCTAAAGATTTTTCGACCAATCCTAGTTTAAATTGAGGAAAAACAGATTTTTTTTGTTACTTCTTCGACCAGTCGAGCAGACTACTCAACCAGTTGAAGATGGGCCTTCGACCAGTCGAGGGTTGCTCGACTTGAAGTTCAGCAACTGAATCAGTTCAGATTTTAGGCACCCTCAACCAGTCAAAGACCATACTTAACCAGTCGAACAGGCCCCTCGACCAGTCGAGCAAGGCCTTCAACCAGTCAAAGATCTGTTATATCTTATTGCGCCCAAATTTGAAAATTTGTTGGAACAGAATCCGGTTCTTAAACGAGTCAAAGACTGTTTTAGACGAGTCGAGGCAACAACTTCTTTACCTATATATAGAGGCTTTCTCTCAATCCGAAATTAACAATTCAAGCCTATCAAATCCTTCCATGAGAGAGAGAGAAGCCTCCATTATTGTCAAGTTATTGCACGGTATTTATAAAATTCTTACTAGCTTTTTTGTTTTAATTCCTTAATCTCTTATTCTCTAAATCTTATTTTATAAAGAAAGTAAATACTCTTCTTTGAGATCTTAAGGAATTCAAACAAGTAGTTTTTGGTTTAAATCTATTTAAAATCAATCTACAACCTTGAACTCTTATCTATATGGCTAAAAATTAAACAATATACTTCAAGAGAAGCGGTTCTACGGCTACATCGACTGATACATCTTCAAAGGAAGAGATAAGTATATTTTTCTTTTATAGTTTGGTTTTGTTGAGAATGTCAGAAAATCTCATTTGTTAGTTTTTCTGAGATAGCCAGAAAATTCTCAGAGATAGATTTTTTATTTGTGATAGCCCTTTAAAATCATAATTGTATCAGGTTTTAAGGTGACCCTGAGAAAACCTTATTTATAGTGAAATCCAATATCACGTAAATAGTGATTATTGGGAGTGAAGTAGGTGTAGCTATTTGAGAACAGTTGTTGTACACACCGAACCACTATAACTCTTGGTGTTGTGGTAAATGTTTTCTTTTTGCGTTTGTGAGGAATGTTTGTAATTTCATTTATGTAAAAGTGGTGAATGTTTGTAATAGATAGCTTTATTTTCTCTTGCTTAGTTTGAGATCTTAATTCTTAGAAACGTTTGTGAAATAAGGTTGTCCTACCTGAACTTGGTTTGGGCCTACAATTAGTTTGAATTAATTTTTCAATATTAATGCAATTGAGATTTCTGATTTATTTATTATCTCAGCACTTTAATTTTTTATTCACCCCCCTTTAGGACTTCTTAAGTTCGCCTTTTCAAGTGGTATTAGAGTTAAGTTGCTCATTTTTTAATTAATTTCCTTAAGTTCAAAGATCTAGAGCTTTTATAATATCAAATTTCGATAACTTGTCTATTATCAGGCTACCACCTTTTGATGGCTCTACTATGCATACTGGAAAGTGAGAATGAGAATTTTTCTAAAATCCTTAAATGAAAAAGTGTGTGGCAAGCCTCTGCAACCAAATGGAAACCTCCTATGACTGAGGTAGTAGCCGAAGATGGAACCAAGTTCATGAGAGAAATTTCATTCTACTTATGGACCGGGTCTCAAAAAAGTGAAAGCAGTGCTAATGCTAAGGCCTTGAATGTCATAACTAGTGCTCTATCGCCTGATGAATTCAAAAGAATTATTTCATGCGATACAGCTAAACAAGCTTGGGATATTCTTGAAATGACACATGAATGAAATACTATAGTCAAGAAATTAAAAGTTCAACTCCTCACTACTAGATTTGTGGAAATTCGTATGGAAGAATATGAAACTTTCATGGAATTCTATACGAAACTAAATGATATAATAAATTTCATGTGGGGGTCTAGTAGAAGGAATCACAGAAAGCGAGGTCTATGCAAAAATATTGCGATCTCTTCCTGATATATTCAACTTTAAGGTCACTGCCATTCAGAAATTAAGAGATATTGATAATACGAAGGTTAAGGAGTTAGGTGGCTCTCTCCAAACATATGAGTTAAATTTTAAAGCTCCTAAAGGTAAGTTTATTGCTCTTAAATCTTCTAAATCTATTTCAAAAGAAAATTGTACTAATTCTGATTTTGAAGATACAGAAGATGATATTGCATTACTAGCTAAGAAATTTTATAAAATTTTCAAAAACAAGAAAAGATAAGATTTTCAAAAACCATCTCTAATAAAAGAAAAGGAAAATATAAGTCTTGAAAAACTTTAAAAAAAAAGAGGGTCAATGTTTCAACTGTCATGAATACGGGCACTTGACAAATAAATATCCTAAAATAAATAAATCAAAGAGAAAAGGCATGATAGCTACTTGGGATGAGCTGTCTAGTTTTGAAAGTTCTTCAGAGTCTGATGAATCAGAACAAGAAAATATTAATGCAAATGATGTAAAAGCCCTTATGACTATAACCAGAGTCACCTCCTCAGATAGCTATAACATATCTGATTATGAAAATCTCAGGAGTGACCCTAAAAATGAAAATGAAGACGATCTTCAAGACGCCTACAATGCCCTATACAGGGAAAGTTGTAAAATTGCTGTTAAATTGAAAATTCAAAGAGAGAAATATGTTAAATTTAAAAAAAAAAAAAGAACTTGAAAACAATGTTTTAGAAAAATCACATCTTTCAGATTATTTTGAAAACAATAAAACTAGACTTAATTTTCAAAAGCTCAGAATTACAAAAACTCATAACTGAAATGAGAAACTAAAACTCAAAGTTTCTTCCATTTTAAGTTCTAAGGATACTTGAAGATATGCCCATGGAGACCCAAAATTGGAAAAATTGTTAACCTCATATAGAAAATGTGGTAACAAGTCAGGTCTGGGTTATATAAAAAATGATTCCTTGAAAATCAAGAATACACGCCCTACATTTGTAAGAGGAGAATCCTCAAACTCTAAAGGTAAGAATTTGAGAGATTTTGGTCGAAATGATTTCAAAAACTCAAAACTCTTTCAAGTTCCTAAAATTAACTTTAATGCCAATAGCCAAATCACCTTTAGCTAAAAAAATCGTGGACTTACTGTAACGCCCCGGATTTTGAGGGTCAAGCAAAGCTCTACTCCCGAGATCCAGCACATCACTTATGCAACATGGATAATGATATTCAGATTTCGTCCATATTAATGAGTTAAACATGAGTGGGATTATACCAAAACAATATATTATACTCCAGATATATAATTAAATTAAGCAAGTGGAAGTCTGAAGCATATGTATTTAAATATGAAAGTGTTTCACAACCTCCGAAGTATGAGTATGTAACCGGGCTGATTATATACATGTGTTGTTTCAAAATGTACAAAATGCGGAAAGTTTCATCTAAGCCATTATCCCTGTAGTCCCTGCGCATCGGCACGAGGTCTACATAGACCCGCCCGAGAGGTGAACGTAGGAGAACTCTTCCTCCTCATCCATGAAGTCCTACTCCATTGTATAAACTCCATCATCACCTGCATCTAAACCAGAGTCTGGATGGTGTTTTAAAACACCGTCCTAGTGTGGGAGTGAGTGATCAACTCAGTGGTACTATAAGGCAAAGGTTAACATGTTATCAATTCAATCAAGCAGTAATGATAAAGCAATACAACAATCACTTCCTAACTACTCTTGTTAATGCAGGAATGGAGTGCAAGTAATGATGTATGCCCTCATACAAAGCTCCCTCACAAGTGACTCTGACAATCAATTTCGTATATGACAACACTCTCTAAAGTGCACCTTCCTCGCCAAAAGCACATCCTAACTAATGCAATGCGATGCATGGCCGTGTTAGCTGAGTACTTAATTAAGCTTATTCATACAGTAGATTCGAGAAGCTAAGGTACCTCCCTTTATATCATTAACCCAAACGAAGGATCCATCTAGGGTCGTCAATCCTAGTTAACCACATACGATAGGCAAGTTGTAGGGCATCACCCCTAATGAAAAGCAGTCGATAGGCAAGTTCGAAGTTTATACTCGTGGTCACTACAGGGAGGCTCGTCACCTCAACGTAGGCCGACAGATCGAACACGGTGTCCCATATATACCACCATGCCCAGCTTACGAGTCTGGGTTGCTCACTGGTCACTACAGGGAGGGTCGTCACCCAAGCGTAGGCCGACAACTAGACCATGGTGTCCCATACCACTATGCCCGGCTCATGAGTCAACCATGGTTGAAATGGGCTTTTACATTGGTAAGTGGTACCTTAGATTCAATCAGTGATGTCCATACATGGTAAACACACAATAGGCCAATCGGTTTGTTTATCAAGTTTGATTGGTACGAGCACATGTTAACTTAATCAACATGGAGCGCATAAGCACCCCGTGTGGCCTAACCACTGTCGACAATCGTCGTGCGACCCGAATTCATCGAGTTACCTAATGTGGCGAGACTAATTCAGCCACCCAAACAGGAACTGTTACCAATTACCTGGGCTAGGTTATAGCCCCATTCTTACTCAGATGCAATTGGTAGACATATGTGATAATCATGCCAACATTCAACAAACAATCCAAATAAATTCCCCATTTGAGCATTTCATCATACACATTGATCATCTTACCTAGCACTTGCATTTTATCCATGAATCGCGTAGATGAAATTAAGATTACATGAAAGAAACTATACATATGATTAAGGTAATTGAGAATCCTATCTCAATACCCTTAATAAATACAAATCATTAACAATTTCTCATTCAGACAATTTATCGAACACTTAGACTACACATTACCAAATACATAGACTAGATTAGTTACGACGTATATTATGGCAATTCCTTATACAAAGAGATCATCATGCATACGACAAGGATGAATCCTAGATCAGAAATCATGGCAAGCACAAATCATATTTACATGTTCATTCAAACATTTCAACAAACACATGAGATACATCTTTTGTTCAACATAGATCATACATGTATATTATATCGAAAGTAGCATATCTAAGACAATATGGCAGCAATCAAGTCAGATATAAATCATTAGCTAACATTAAAAGCATTGAAAACCATAACCTAAATGTTTATAGTCTGCACCTTTTGTCGGAATACTCGATTCGGACTCGGTTCGAATTCTACGTTCCCGAAAACAAAACGCCGGGTACCTAAATGGTGAAATCGGTTAGCTAGGCTGATAAATAACCATTCTGGATCTCAACTATGGTATTAGGGTTAGGATTTCTTACCCAAATCGTAGCCGAAACTGATCGTGTAGCAAAATGGAAAGGTGATTCAGTACGTGGAGTAGTGGGAGGGAAGCACTGTAGCAATCTCCCAAGATTTCTCTTCTCTCCTTACTCTTTTCTCTTCTTTTCTCTCTTCTCTCTCCTAGGGTTTGGAGAAATTCGTATGAGAGAGAGATGGGGTGGTATAAGGGCTATATATAGGCCCAGAAGTGATGTAAATGGCCCCAGGGCCCTGGTATACTTAGGTTATACCTAAAAGGCAATTGTTTTTTACAAACAGGGCACATAGGGAGGCCCACTACTCACATACGTCGTAGGATAAGTTTCCTGACAATAGATCTATGCCAGGAAGTGATTTTTGATGCGATCGATAGGCCGATCGACCGTGGAAGACCCGTGTCAGATCAACAGTCGTACTTACTCGATCGGAGCCACAAGTATACGAATATGTGCAGGAAAATTTTCATTCGCATGGGTGAAGTTTGGTCAGAAACTGACAGTCCGAAAACTCCAATTTTGTGCATGACCAAATGGCCCAATTCACTTAAGTTTCATTACATTTTCTAAATGCATTCGCATTTCTCACGCACTTTACTCAAGGCTCAAGTTGCGCATTTCTAGACATTATTTGGGCTCAATTCCTGTGATGGTTGTCAAACCCAGTAGGACGGACATAAACCTATAGTTTCGCAGTCATCAGACTTTCGTCGTACGGTCCAGGTCCGATACGGGATTTCAATGTACTCTCGAGAGCGACAGGCTCTTGGGATTTTTTCTAAGTTTTTCTGTAGTGTTAAGTCAGTGGTATTAATGGTTTTAGGTCTTCTCATTCATGAAAATGCTGGCCCAAGCTTATTCCACCGCTTATTCAGTTTAATACTTAACTAAATTCCGCCTTAATTACAACAGGATACGGTCCTTAGGCATTTCTAGTTGAGGTGGTACTTGGGTCTTTGTACGGATTTTTTCGAGACGCTACACTTATGCAAAGAGCTTCTAAAATTCTACTCAGATGGAATTGGAATTAATAGAAAGTGGAATAATTTCAACTCCCAAAAACAGAGAAAATCCAATGGAACTCCTAAACCCAAAACCATAATGAAATGGGTTCCAAAGGTTACATGTCTTGTTGCCCACACAGCCTTCAATGCCACTAGCCATTCAAAATGGTACCTGGATAGTAGATGTTCAAGACATAATGATATTCACCAACTTCAAAAAGGTAAACGACAGCTCAGTTACTTTCGGAGATGGAAGAAACTATAGAATCATAGGCCAACGTACTGTTCAACTCTCCAATCTTCCTCCCTTTGAGAATCTACTGTATGTTGAAGGCATAAAACATAACCTCTTAAGTATATCTCAAATCTGCGATAACAGACATAGTATAAAATTTTCAAATCACGGATGTGAGATTAAAAATGAGAAGGGAAATGTGATATTAAATGGTCATAAGATCTCTGAAAATTGCTACATTATTGATGACTCATGCTCTTCTAACTATTCATCTTACATAGTCCAAACAGACGAAATAGAATTATAGTATAAATGTCTTGGACATGTTAACTTTAGAGACCTTTATAGATTGAGCAAGAGAGATCACATTCATGGCTTACCCAAATTAAAAAATGTAGAAAAAAATTGTGGTGCATGTCAGATTGGCAAGTAAATTAGGAGTAGTCACAAGAAAGTGAACTCCTTTGCCACAGCCAAACCTCTTGAACTACTCCATATGGACTTGGTGGGACCAATAAGAACGGAGAGTAGTGGTGGAAAGAAGTATTTTTGGGTTATTGTTGATATTTTACCAGATATACTTGGGTAGCCTTCTTAAGAGAGAAATCAAATACTCTTGATAAAGTCAGAAAAATTCTAAAACGAATTTAGACTGAAAAAAAAGTACCAGTGATCAAAATTAGAAGTGATCACTGTACTGAGTTTGAATATAACAATTTTGAGAAGTACTCTATTGACCATGGTATATCACATGAGTTCTCCGCTCGTAAAACACCTCAACATAATGAAGTTATTGAAAGAAAGAACAGAGTATTACAGGAAATGGCCAATGTAATTTTAATAGCATGAACTTATCGAAAAACTTATGGGCTAAAGCTGTTAATATTGCTTGTTTCAGTATAAATCGTGTGTATATTAGAAAAGCTAAAAATAAAACAGCATATGAATTATGGTTTAATAAGAAGCCGATCATCAAATACTTTTAGACTTTTGAAAGTAAATGTTACATTTTCTATGACCAGAAAAATTTGGAAAAGTTCTAAGCCAAGAGTGATGAGTGAATATTCTTGGGTTATGCTCTAAATAGTCGAGCATATCATGTTCTTAACAAAAGAACAGGGGTGATTTAGAAATCTATTAACGTAGTAATTCACAATCACCTAATCACACCCACATCAAGTCAAGATGATGATAAAGTCAACATTATAGATAAATCTGACTCTTCATCTAAATCAGATAATTCTGAATTAAGATTAGTCAATGACCATCCAACTGATCAGATATTGGGTAACCCCCGTACTGGTGTTTAGACAAGAAGACAGTTAGAAAATATCTGTAACTACGTCTGCTTCACTTCTCAAATTGAACCGACAAATGTAAAAGAAGCACTTACCGATAAAAGTTGGATATTGGCTATGCAAGAAGAGTTAAATCAATTCGTCAGAAATGATATCTGGTACTTGGTTCCTATACCTCCTGATAAACATATAATTGGAACCAAATGGATTTTTAAGAATAAATCTGATGAAATAGGGAATATCATTAGAAATAAAGCACGACTGGTTGTACAAGGTTACACTCAAATAAAAGGAATTGACTATGATGAAACCTTTGCAGCAGTTGCACGCCTTAAATCCATTAGATTATTCATTTCAATTATTTTCTATAAGAAATTCAAAATATATCAAATGGATGTCAAAAATACGTTTCTAAATGGTAATCTACATGAAGAAGTATATGTTGAACAACCTAAGGGTTTTGATGACCCTAAACTTTTAAATCATGTGTACCATCTTAAAAAGGCACTTTATGGTTTGCAACAAGCTCCTAGGGCATGGTATGAATAGTTGACTAAATTCTTACTTAGTAACAACTTTATCATGGGAAGTGTTGATAAAACCTTATTCATCAAGAAATATAATGAACATATATTGATAGTACAAATCTATATTGACAATATTATTTATAGATCTACATGCACTAACTTCTCTATTGAGTTTGCAGATTTGATAAAATCCAAGTTTGAAATGAGTATGGTTAGAGAACTAAATTACTTTCTTGGATTACAAGTAAACCAATAGGAAGATGGTATATTCATCTCGTAAACCAAGTATGCCTTAAATCTTATAAAGAGATTTGGGTTTAAGAATGGGAAAAAGTGTGATTCTCTTATGAGTACAACTCTCAAACTAAGGATGAATTAGATAAAAGTATAGACTCACATTGATATCAGAGTATGATTGGTAGTCTTCTATACTTAACTGCTAGTAGACCTGATATGGCTTTTAGCATTGGAATATATGCTAGATATCAATCTGATCCTAAGGAATCACATCTAATCGCTGTTAAAAAGATAATCAGATATGTCGCAAGTACTGCTAACTTGGGTCTATGGTATCCGCATGATACAACTGTACAACTTACCGAATATACCGATGCAAATTGGGCAGGAAACATCGACGATGGAAAATCTACCAGTGGTGGATGTTTCTATGTAGGGAATTGTTTAGTTTCCTGGCTCAGCAAGAAGTAAAATTTTATATCGCTCTAAACAACAGAAGCCGAATATATCGCAGCTGGTAATGCTAGCACCCAACTAATCTAGATGAAAAGGATGTTAGCTAATTATGGGATTGCGCAAGATACAATGACATTATATTGTGATAACTCAAGCACAATTAATATTTCAAAGAATCCTATTGAACATTCTCATATGAAAGATATCGAAATTCGATATCATTATATTCGAGAATTAGTTAAGGACAAGAGTATTTCATTAGAATATATTCAAACTGAAAAGCAGCTTTTAGACATAATGACAAAATCGCTTGACAAGAATAGTTATTCCAAATTAAAGTATGATATTGGTTTATGTACTTTTATTTAATTAATCATGTTGTTTATGCATTATTATTATTATTATGTTTATAATGTCTAAATGCATAACATGTAAATACATTTAAAATTTTAAATATATTTTTTTTTCAAATTTATGGCCTGCTCGACTAGTCGAGTACATCCTCGACCAGTCGACCTTCGATAGGTCGAGGACCATGCTCGACCAGTCAAGGAGCACGGGCTTACACAATAAAGGGGGAAAAATCACTTCTCTAATGTCACGTCCCGAACTCGGAAACCGGGCTCACAAAATTCCCGATCGCCGAATCCGGCGCCGACAGCCTCCGTAGAACCCCATTTTCGGATCCCGGCACCCATTCACCAGGTTCCGATCCTGGAATACTACAAGGAGGATTTCAAGTCATCAGTCTGATTCATAATGAGCATAACAAAAGCATAACCCACAAACAATAACCACAAGAACACCACCATAAAATCCACTATGATCAAAAACTTTTGAGTACAATACGGCAGAAAGGGAAAATACAATGCAACAAAAGAAACAAAACTCCAGAAGCTCTGCTGCACGCTCCAACTATGGCCAGACTATGGCTGCGACTACGTCCTGGCGTCACCTGCACGCATCAATCGTGCATAAGCTTATGGAAAGCTTAGAAGGTGGTGCAAGTGTGTGCGCAATATAAACGTGCTCAAAATGCAAGGTCAGAGTGATGCGGAATCATGGTGATGAGCACATGAATGCAATCAGCCGTACCAAGGCTATGCGGTGCAAGATATGAATGCTATCGGCCATAACACAGCCATGCGATGCGAGATGCAACTCAAGCATGCCAATCCTCATCATGTATCAATACAGTTCTCATTCTCGATAATCACCGGGTTCAATACACTCCAAATGGCACTGTCGCTCTCCTAGCCGCATACCCAAATGAGCGTAAGAAACCTCACTATCCGCCTGACCAATAGTCTGCCAATACCTATCCAGCACGTCGATAGCGGACCCATTCGCGAGCTGGTCAAACTCAGCCTAGTATTGCCCCCTACCCTCGGGCGAGTAAGGCCACACTCCTTTCCAACCGACCACGACACAGTGGGAGACGCGGCCTCCTGGTATTCGGCCCTCATGCGCTCGTATATCCACTCGGTCTCGACGTTGGAGTCATCCTCTGGTACCATCGGGTTTAGGGATTTTCACCCAGGGACATCTATGGTGCCCGTATGCTAGAATCAAATATTTCCGGTCTCCAATCCTGCCATCCACGATGTATCTGTGAAGGCTATGGCCCTGATGTCGCTAGGGCATATAGTAACTATAATCACACAAATGCAAGTGCATGAGTCACATTATCAGTCATGCAACAGTCTGTATGTACCATGCACTTATATGGGGCAACTCCGCCTATCAGGGAGCCCATAAACAGTCTGCCCAAAGGCATATGCTATGATCGGTCACTCCTCACGTCAGGCATACATATGATGCGAATGATCATGAACCATGGAACTATACTAAACATGCATATAGGGATGGGCTCTGCGTATCACAGAAATGGGCCTAGACGACCTGCAGAGTATAAGTATGAACCTATCAGTGGCCTTAAGGAGTGTGACAATGCGGACATTTAACCAACATTGTCCTTACAATGTGGACGTCAAACCAACATTGTTCCCAAGGCATGGCCCGCCATAAAGTACCATTATACAAACCATAGGAAATCACACATTGCAATGGACTAATATACATCTCATTGGGCCTCGACCCATAGTGCTCAGATACATCAATGGGCCATCTCATATGGGCCTTATATAAGTCAAGTGGGCCGCATTAGTGGGCCTTATGTACATTGCAATGGGCCATAACCCATGAGCCTTTGAAAACATCACAATGGGTCTCGTAACATGGCCCTTATATATATCAGAGTGGGCCTCGACATCGGGCCACCAATACGTCGAATGGGCCTAACCTCATGGGCCTTATATATATATCAAGGTGGGCCTCCCCAACGGCCAGAAATACATCAATATGGCTCTACCACATGGGCCTAGGGCCCACCATAATATTTATTTGAATCCAACCTGTTCATAAGGTCACTTGGACCTTGGGTAAGGCCCACTGAAATGTTCATTTGAAATCCAACTTATTCATAAGGTCACACGGGCAAGGGAGGAGGGGAACAACAATTTTCAGCTTGATCTGAAACTTCTGTGGACCCAGAAAGGGTTTCAATGGTAGAGTTCAATTCACACTGATTCTTGTGATGTGGGCCGCCCGAGCGCTGGATTGGCCTGATTTTTGAGAGGGGTCCATGTCAAATAGTGACCCACCAAATGGACGGTGTGGATACAAAATATACATCATGGTGGGGCCCACGGATGGAGCCGTGGGTCCCTGCCTCTTGGCCGCCCGCCCGTCAGAGCAGCAGCAGTTTAAATTTTTTTTATTTTTTTTTTTTTAAATTTTTTTTTTTTGTTTCGGGGCCCACCGAGATGTGATTCACAATCCAGCCCATCCAGTATGTGAGTCCCACCTAACTGACCGTTCAGACCAAGTTTCAGATTCATCCAAATTTCAGGTAGGCCCCACCAAGTGTTTTTATATGTTTAGGAATGTCTTCACATGATTTTTGATGGTATGGCCCGCCTGAGCTTTGTTTATGGCTGATTTTTGGAGTGGACGTGTGGGCTGAGGGGACCCATAGCTGGGGCCGTGAGCCCCAGCCCGGGCGCCCGTCCGTCAGCAGCCGTACGGCATGGCAGCAGCAGCGTCAGCGCTGCTGCCTCCCTCTTTTGTTTTTTTTTTTTTTTGAAAATTTGATTTTTTTTACGGATTTTCATAGACGGGGCCCACATCCGCAAAATCCACTCCAGCCATGGGTCCCTATGGCTTGATACAAGCCCATAGAGTCCAATATCGGGCTATTTTTGATATGCAGGAGCCTTAGGGAGTAAACCGAAGGTAGGAACACTGTTTCCTATGGTACGGCCCGCCAGAAAATGGGATCAACTTCATTTTTCGGCTCAATGCCTAAAATGAGTTGATGAACAATATGGACGGTTTGGATCTTACATATACATCAAAGTGGGGCCTGCATGAGTGGCCCACCTCTCCCTACTCTCTTTTTTTTTTTTTGAAACACAAAGGGGGTTGCTCGTCCAGCGTCCAGTGACGCTGGACGGCGTGGATAAACACATGTCTTGTGGTGGGTCCCACATGGACGTGGCCCACCAAATATATATGTGTATATATATATATATACATATAATATATATATATCATATTATATATATAATACATATTAAGTTATATATATTATATATATTATATAAAATATAACATATAGGTATATATATACAAAAAAAGTGCATTGGGCCCATCCAAACAGTGGATGGTGTGGATCATCACCTGTGATAGAGTGGGCCACGCCGTCTGGTGTAGATGGACGGGGTAGACATAGCACATATTGGTGGGATCCACACCATTACAAAGAGAGAGAAAGAGAGAGATAAAGGGAGATATACGGTGAGATAGAGGAACCCCGCCACTATGGACCCTCTTGATTAGATCACATACATCCAAATGGGTCCCACCAACAAGTGGGCCCTGAAATTCAAAATAATGACAAAGCACCCACCTTATCTTCCTTCTTCTTGGTCTCTTAGACTCCAATGCCCCTCAGCTTCAACTTTGATGGAGGATGATGGACTCTTGATGGTGAGGATGAGAGATGGGAGGGTGTAGATGGATGATGGAAGGTGGACCACACTTGAGAGGGAGAGGAGGCTTGGACGTTTGGGGCTTGGGGTTGCTTGGAGAGATATGAGAAAATGAGAGAGAAAATGAGAGGATGGGAGTGATATGAGGTGATGGAGTGATGGGTGTAATTAATGGGGCATGGGTTTGTTTGAAAAGTGAGTAAAGGAGGGATGGGTGAAGAGAGAGAGAGTTGACTTTGTGAAGAAAGAGGTATGGGTTGTTGTACTTGAGATAAGGTTGCATTTAATGATGATTGATGGGACTTATTGCGTAGAGATTCCCTCGAAATCCGCAACGCGCGGTGTTTCTTCAGAATAAATGCTGATCGGCATCTTCTTACCTGGGTATCGGTTCGGTGCGCAAGTCACGGCGTTGGAACCGCGGCGACGACGCGATCGTCAAGACATAAGTTTCAGATCGAGCCGACGTCGGTGCGCGGGACCTGGCTTAGGATCGTGCGCAAACACCGAATTCGGTGCGAAGGTTGCCGAAATTTGACCGGAAGGACCGCGGAAGCTAATAGAATGGTACGGATTAGGACACGGGTCTTACATCTAATTCATTTTTTCACTTTCTTCTTCAACTAGTTGGTGCTTCTCTCGACGAACCCATCTCCAAATCTTCGTTGTAAGTGGTCTATTTCTATTTTTCTTCTAGATTTGGGTTGCTCTTTCCTTTTTTATCTTCTATTTTTTGGTGTATTTGTGATTTACAATCTTTCTTTACTGGGTTTTAAGCAAAAATCTGATCTAGACTCAACCCATCTATCTTCTTTAATCTTCTCATTTGCAATCTCTAAATGGAGCATCGTACTAAGAGGAAGGCTACTCACAAGGGTCTTAGCGGCTCCTCTAGGTCGACTCCCATTAGGGTGAGAACCCTAAGATCTCCCGAAGAAGATTCGGAGCATGTTAGGGATTTCTATACTAGAGAAATTATTATTGAAAGGACTGTAAATGTAGACAACATTGCACCATTTCAACTTTTGCCTCTTCTTACCACTGTATTTGGGAAAATATTCTCGATTGGGGCGGAATGGCTTACCGCTCCATAGTGCAAGGCATGTACGCATCCATAAGCGATATGTCCCTTAAAAATCTAACATTTACAATTAATTTTTGAGAATGCACAATCCATATTGATCAACACCTGATTTTAGGTTTGATTGACATAGTCGTCACTGATGATGGCATTCCCATTGCCACTCTCACTGAGAAAATGACTCATACTGAGCGACGAGCGATCACTCGTAAATTATGTCGCTTTAACGCTGAATTGAAGTCTGGTAATGTCCTCTGTGTTAATCAGATGCTCTCCAAATACTGAGTCTTACATCGCATTTTTACGTCCAATGTGTAACCATGATTTGGGAATAAGTCTAAACTTACTCCCTTCATGACTCGTGTCCTTCACTCTGTTGTATCTGGTATTCCTATTTATCTTCCTTCTTTGGTGTGTTATTTGATTATTCAATTTTGTATTCATCCTGGTCATGCGTCGATTCCTTTCGCGTATCTCATGACTTGTATTGCTCTTTATTGCAATGTTGTCATTCCTTCAACCGAGGCACCGGAGTTGGAATTACCCTTTGATAATAGAAATCTGCACAAAATGAACCTAGCATTCCTTCCTAGCCAGTGAGATGAAGGAGAAGAAGAAGATGCACCTATACCAGAGGACACATCGATGGACGACATATTTGCCAAACTTGATGAGTCAGATGATGCAGCTGATCCAGACTATCAACCTTCCCAGGTTAATGATCAGCTCAAATTCTTGGAGCAAAAGGTGATCGAGTTGAAGGTATCTCAAGACAATCTGGCAGAAGGTCACAAATCCTTAATGAAATATATGCGAAAGTATTATTGTCGCATTATTAAGGGACTACACCAGATTGATCCTTCCATACCTCCTCCCTCTTCCTCTGGATTTAACTAGGCTACTTTAAATTTTTAAAAACATTTGGTTTGTAAAACTTTAACTTTGTGTGTGTGTTTTATGATCACTGTTATACTCTACTCACCTTTAATACTTATTGATGACCCCTTTAACTTAAAATTTTTATATGCTTATCTCTTAATATTTTCATCTTTTTATTCTACTAATTTTGATATGGTTATTTGAATGATTATTCTTTCCTTTGTCATAATGTGACAAAAGGGGGGAGAGGATTAATTATTACTAGGTAGAATGAATAAAGAATGATGATATGAATGTTGAATGTTGATGCATAATATGAGATGATATGAATGTTGAATATTGATGCATAATATGAGATGATATGAATGTTGATGAATGTTACATGATTATATATGCTTGGAGCATTCAATGGCATTGGGATGGAAAATGTGTATATCATAATACAGGGGAAGCTCACATTAAGGGGGAGTAGTAAATTTTTCGCACATTCATCAAAGCTGCAACAAATCTTCTACAACATGGGATCAAGAATACAAGATGTCATTCTAGTTGTTGTAATAGTAAGTGTTTTGTCATGAATTTGACAAAGTGAGATATTGTAAGTGCTATATTGTATAAAACACACCTTTGTTTGTCAAATTTCATTTAGAAAAAATAACTTATGAAGTGGCCTTCTAATATGGATCAAGATGGAAAGTCCAAAACTTTACCAAAGTTCAAGTCAAGTAGAAGATCAAGATGGAAAGTTCAAATTCTACTAAGTTCAAGATGATTGAGTTCAAGTTCTACTAAAGTTCTAGTAGAATATCAAGTTTCATCTTCAACTTCAAGATCTATTGAAGAATCAAGTAGAAGAATAAGTTCCATCAAGCTCAAGCATCCAATTTACTTCAAAGTTTAATCATTTCAGGTATAACAAATCTTAGAAAGACCTTAGGCCTAGGTACTTTCAAAACATAACTTAAATGAGTTTTTATGCTTATGTTAGGCTAAAGTTCGACTAGTCTAAGCTAAGGTTCGACTAGTCTAAGTTGTGGTTCGACTAGTCTAAGGATTTTTCAACTAGTCCTAGTTTAAATTGAGGAAAAATGATTTTTTTTTTGTTACTTCTTCGACCAGTCGAAGATGGGCCTTCTACCAGTCAAGGGTTGCTTGACTCGAAGTCCAACAATTGAATCAGTTCGGATTTTAGGCACCCTCGACCAGTCGAAGACCATACCCTTGACTAGTCGAAGACCATGTTTGACCAACCCTCGACCAGTTGAGCGAGGCCTTTGATCAGTCAAAGATCTGTTATATCTTATCGCGTCTACATTTAAAAATTTGTTGAAACAAAATCCGGTTCTTAGACGAGTCGAAGACTGTAATAGACGAGTTGAGCCAACAACTTCTTTGCCTATAAATAAAGGCTTTCTCCTAATCCAAAATTAACAATTCAAGCCTATCAAATCCTTCCACAAGAGAGAGAGAGAGAGAGGCCCCCATTATTGTCAAGCTATTACATGGTATTTATAAAATCTTAATAGCTTTTTTATTTTAATTCCTTAATCTCTTATTCTCTAAATCTTATTTTATAAAGAGAATAAATACTCTTCTTTGAGATCTTGAGGAATTCAAACAAGTAGCATTTGGTTTGAATCTATTTAAAATCAATCTAGAACCTCAAACCCTTGTCTATATGACTGAACACTGAACAATCTACTTCAAGAGAAGAGGTTCTACGGCTACATTGACTGATATATCTTCAAAGGAGAAGATAAGTATGCTTTTATAGTTTGGTTTTATTGAGATAGCTAGAAAATTTCATTTGTTGGTTTTTTCGATATAGCCAGAAAATTCTCAGAGAGGAGTTTTTGTTTGTAATAGCCCTTTAAAATGACAACTTTATTAGGTTTTAAGGTGACCCTGAGAAAATCTTATTTTTAGTGAAAGTCAATATCACGTGGATAGTGATTATTGGGAGTGGAATAGGTGTGGCTATTTAAGAACAGTTGTTGTACACACCGAACCACTATAACTCTTGGTGTTATGGTGAATATTTTCTTTTTGCATTTATGGAGAATGTTTATAATTTCATTTATATAAAAGTGGTGAATGTTTGTAATAGATAGCTTTATTTTCTCTAACTTAGTTTGAAATATTGATTCTTACAAACATTCATGAAATAAGGTTGTCCTACCTGAACTTGGTTTGGGTGTAGGTTGTCCTCCGAATTAGTTTGAATCATTTTCTTAATACTAGTGCGATTGAGATTTCTAATTTATTTATTATTTCAGCACCTTAATTTTTTATTTGGCATAGTCATATTCACCAACCCCCGCCCCCCCTCTAAGACTTCTTAAGCTCGCCTTTTTACTAGGATTTGTCAATAAAATTAATGTTTAAACTCTAGATAAGGCTTGAGATAATGATCTTCTTATATATGAGCTTGGAATACTCATTATAATGAACAAGCTCTAAGAAAAGAGCATGAATCTCATTGACGCTCTTCACTAACATGTCGTCGACATAGACTTCCATGGATCGTCTGATTTGTTGAGCTAACATTTTGTTTACTAGTCGCTGATACGTAGCTCCGGCATTCTTCAATTCGAAGGGCATGACCTTGTAGCTGTAGAGGCCCTTGTCCGTGACAAAGGTTGTTTTATATTTGTCAGACGGGTGCATCGCTATTTGATTATAGCCCAAGTATGCGTCCATGAAGCTTAAGAGTTTGTGCCCGGTTGTGCTATCGACTAGCTAATCGATCCTTGGGAGAGGAAAGTTATCCTTGGGGCGAGCCTTATTCAAGTCGGTATAGTCAACGCAAACTCGCCACTTCCAGTTGGACATCCTCACTAGGACGACGTTGGCGATCCAGTCGGGGTAATAGACTTCCTCGATGAATCTAGCGTCCAAGATTTTGCCGACTTCTTTGGTAATTACTGCATACCACTCTTGCTTAAACTCTCTCCTTTTCTGCTTGACTAGTCTATTGTCAAGATCTACGTTCAACTTTTGAACCATCACCTCGAGGTTAATACCTGGCATATCTTGATGGGACCAGGCAAACAAGTCGGCGTTTCATCGGAGGAGGCTCATTATTCGCTTACGGAGTTGGAGGTCAGCAATGACCCAATCTGAACCGTTCTGGTCCGGTCGGCCTCATTGAGGGGGATAGTCAGGAGATCTTCTATCAGAGAACTTCTTTTTGACGAGTCTTCCCTTGGGCCGAGCGAATTGATCACTAAGGTCTGTATAGGAGTCTTTCTCCTCAGTGCAGTCGAGTAGCATTGCCGAGCTTCGCGCTGATCTCCTCGGAGATAGCCTACCCTGTTCTCAGCAGGAAACTTCATCATGATGTGGTATGTGATACCACGGCTCTCATGGTGTTGAGAGACGATTGCTCGAGGATGACATTACAAGTCGTTCTCTAGTAAAGTAGGAACGACTTTGATGTTGTTCCCACAAACGAAGCCAGATGTTAATGCAAGAATCTAGAGTGCCCTCCTCCGACCTCCTCGCACCTGCATAGGAAGAAGACAAAGGAGACCCTGGCTAGAGCAGGGGACCCTCCGATGCCAAAGTCAGGCTAGGAATTTGGGTATAATCGTGTTTAGAGGTTTAGGGTGAGAGATTTTGCATACCTCCCTCTCTTGATGGTCCACTTATTTATAGTGTTTATAGGGTAGGGCAATCATCAATTTAGGCACGATCTTAGCCCTTGGGAGAGACGGTTACGCAAGTGGTGGGCGTTGACGGTTATTTTCAAATCATGCGTTACTGAGGGGGATCCTGAGCCAAACTGATCTAAACCGAGCTCTGTCGATCGATGGGAGATGATTCGAGCCGAGCTCTGCCGGTCGACCGAAGACATCCTGAGCTGAACTAATCCAAGCCGACCTCTACCGGTCAACCAAAGATGACCTGAGCCGAGCTAATTAGGACTAAATCAATCTGAGTTGTAGCTCGAAACTGATCCTTCGCTGGGTCTATCTATTCTTGATGGTCACTTGGCCTTATCGAATTATCCAGTCTTTGGTGGGCGCAAGCGAGCAGAAACTTAGAGTCATGCCCTACCAAAGACTATACCCACGGAGAGAATGCCAATTTCCGTTCGTGAGGTGATGCAGGAATGGATCGGGTGTTCGTCAAGCTAAGCTGACTTCGAAAGTGGTCGGACTGCATTTTCCCATAACATATATATATATATATATATATATATATATATATATATATATAACTATTCGGTTGAGCTGTGTGGGCCCCACCGTGATGTGGGTCAAACGTCAACACCGTGCATTTGATGGGTCCACTTTAGTTTATGGGATACCCCAAAAATCAGCCGTATACGAAACTTGGGTGGGCCATACCATCTAAAACGATGTGAAGACATGCCTAAAACATATAAAATCACTTAGTGAGGCCCAGCTAAGTTTTGGATGCTTCTAAAACTTGTTCGGCACCTCATCCAAGTGGGACACACATAATGGATGGGCTGGATTTGTGAACCACACCTTGGTGGGCACAACAAATGATTATGAATGTTTTAATGGGAGGATAACCCCTCTCAACTTTTGTACGTGGTGTGGCCCATAAAAGTCATCGATTGACTTGATGTTTAAGCCCGAGGCCCACCATGGAATGCTGCATCTAAATGATGGGGTAGATGTTCGACACACATCATGATGGGGCCCACACAGCTCGACCTCATTGGGAAGTTTCCATGAGCTCGACCGCATAGAACCATTTATATATATATATATATATATATATATGGAAATGGTACTACTCATCAGAGGTGGGCACGATTTGACTCGATCCGCCCAACGCGACTCGTCCGACTCGTTCAAATCTGACTTGACTCGAACCGAATGGGTGAGTCGATCCAAACCAAGTCGGCTTCACCTAATCTAAATTCAAACTAAGTCGAGTTTGAGTTACCCAGTAACTCGACCCGACTCGACCCGAAACTCGATCCGGTTAGACTCGACTCAATCCAAAACCTAACTTGACCCAACTCTCTAACCCTACCCGCCACACTCTACCCCGACCTGATCCCAAGCTCTCTCTCTCTCTCCCTCCACCATCCTCCTCTTCCAAGCCCGGTAACCACCCACCACCATCACCCTCCTCCTCATCCTCTGTCTCTCCTCTCCACTCCATCCCTCTCTCATCCTCCTCCTCTTCCAAGCCCGGCAACCACCCACCACCATCACCCTCCTCCTCCTCCTCCTGCTCTCTCTCCTCTCCACTCCCTCCCTCCCTCCCTCATCCTCCTCTTCCAAGCCCGGCAACCACTCACCACCATCACCCTCCTCCTCCTCCTCCTCCTCCTCCTCTATCTCCTCTCCACTCTCTCCCTCACTCATCTCTCAATCTGACTCGATGCCAACTTGACCCAACTCGGTACTTCTGACTGGATCGGACCCGGTTCGGATCAGTCCAGGCCAGACCGAACTCGGATCGAGTCAGGCATGCTGGACTCAGACTTGAGTCGGATCGAGTTCGGATCAAGCTTAATTCAAAACCGGATCGAGTCAAGTCGGCCCTAACTCGGTCCGACTCGACTCGTTGCCCAGCTCTATTACTCATGCTTGTTTCACGCTCAGGACAGGCAGATCCTCTGAGAGGCCGCCATTATGTATAGATTTTATCCACACCATTCATCTATTTTTATTTTTATTTCATATTATTTTACATTATTAAGCTAATGATGCTAATTATTGAAACCATCTTATGGCCCACATTGGTGTTTATTTGCCATCCAGCATGTTGATGCGGTCATATACACATGTAGGAAGTGAAAAAAAAAAAAAACAAATATCATTTGGATCCAAAACTTCCGTGGCCCCCAACATATTTTCAATGGTAGGAATTTAATACCCACTGTGTTGAACCATGCATCTTCCTTATTTATATGCTCACAATCTAAAATAATATGATAAAAATGAATGGACGGTGTGGATGAAATCAATACATCAAGGCGACCACTCGAAGCCCAGCCTGTCCCGAGCTCCGAACAGGAGTGATAGTACCTAATCTACCCAATCCGTGCCCGTTTCTTGCTCGGCTAGATAGACCGTGGCCCATCTGATGGAAAGACAGGATCTCAACACGAGTGCAGGTTAGCGTGGGGATGGATAGGGCTCAGCGAATCCCTCCATGCGGAACACTCAATGAAGGGATTGATGGGACTTCCAAACGAGTTATTTGAGCACATGTGGGAGGTTCGTATCTCCGGCCTTTGGTGGGTATTACGAGCCACCCAACATATCATCGAGAGTTGAAGATATGGAGCCCTAATACGTCACCAGCAGCAGGCTACCTCTGTCACACTGATCAACGCCCCTAATGTTGTCGTCATACCGCTCAAACTGTCATTCGGTTGAAATGATTACTTACTGTAAATTTATGGCACCCCAAACCGTCCAATTTCTGGGGCCAGCCATTGCTGTAAATTTAGTGTTGGACATGGTCCTAAATTCGAAGTAGATCCAAATTTCAAGTGGACCACACTATAGGAAACAGTGGTTATTGACCATAAATAACCTTTTGTAGGCCACAAAAGTTTTAGGTCGAGCTCATAAAGCTCATATATGTGTTTTCCTACTTTAAGGTATGTGATCCCTTATCAATATGTTGAATGGCAAATAAACATTGCAGTGGGCTCTAGGATTTTTGTAATGGTGGGTGATAGGGTGTTTGATTACCATTATTTTATGTGGTGTGAACCGTTGATATAGAAATTTGGTTAGCCATCTCTAGAAATTCATGTACCTGCACATGGAACGGACAAATAAGACTCTAGCTAACACAGGGACCCTTCGATGCCTAACTCAGGTAAAGAATTCGGGTCTAGTTGAACAAGGGGTTTTAGGCTAAAGATTGTGCGTACCATTCACCATTGGAGGGACTCCTATTTATAAGGGAGGGGAAGCGGTGTCGTAAAGAAGAATTTCTAATTTAGTAGGGTGTGTTGTAGTAGGATTCGGATCTCATATGTGTCGCGAAGATCTCCTGAGATTCTCGACTAGGATCTCGGGTGGATCTGTATTATGGTCGATTTCCTAGATCTTCGGCTGGGATCTTGGATAGACGTTGTTAGGATCAGGTCGAAACTAGTAGAAGAATAGTTGTGCCAACCTGGGGTTATGCCGACTTGGCTCCTTTAGCAAGCCGTGGTTCAGTTCCCTTCGGCATAAGGCTGATCAGCGGGTTTTTTGGCTTATTGATAAGAGATCGAGCTCGACCCAGGATCTGGTCTTCCAACCTACTAACGAGAGACCGATCTCGACCTTAGCTCTTACTCGGTCTGGGGCTACAGGTTGAGTCTGTAGTCGCATTTATTGTTGTCCAACTTGGTGAAGTACGCAAAGTCCGAACCTGACTTTATCTCTTTGGTTAGTCCAGTTCCCTCACAACATGTATCACTTGAGACTTGAACATAGTACATTATTGGGATCATGTTCTAAAATGAGTTGGAAAACTGATGAACATTGTTATGGGAAAATATAGTCTGATCACCTTCAAGGATAGCTCGGCCCGATCACCTTCAAGGTCAGCTCGGCCCGACGAACATTTGTCCCTGAAACACTTCACTTAGGAAAACTGGCATGAAGCCGATGCCCGCTCCCATGAACATAGCCCTCAACAAGATGTGGTCCCAAGTTCCTATTCGCTCGCACTCACTAGAAACCGGATGACTTGACAAGGCTAAGGGGCCATCGAGAACAGGTAGATCCGACGGGAGATCAGGTCCGAGCCATAGGTTGAACTGATTTAGTCGTGACTGGATCTGCTCGGGTTATCTTCGACTAAACAATAGCCAAGGTCCCCTTTGTCTTCTTTCCGTAGATGTGCTTGAACGTCTAGCCGTCGAGGAGGGTCAGCCAGATTTTTGCATCAACAAACATGATAGATATACAACACATGCATTAAGGTGGGCCCATGGCGAGGGACTCACCCAATTACCCTAAACTCACTTACTGGTAATCCCATGTGTTGCCATGAAATGGATGGTAAAAGATTAAGCGATCGGCATCTTATGGAATGTGCTTGATCTACGGTGGATGTCACAATTTGGACAATCTGGACGGACGACAGGTAGGTTGTACTTACTGTGGATGAGTCATTGAGGAATATTGAGGAATCGTTCACAATTTTCTTTTTTTATTCAACACACGTGACCCAGGAATACAAGAGCAAGTTCCAAGCGACTCATCAGGTAGGTCCCATTGTGTAGGTTTACAGGTCCAGATGGGGGTGTTGCCACCCAGCTGAGTGGTGAAAAGCTATGTGAGCCCCAGCATGGTGTAAATGTTTTATACAAACCGTACATCCATTTGACCAGCTTATTTTAAGGCATGAACTCCAAAACGAAGCTGATCCCAAGCTCAAGTGTACCTAGCCACAAGAAAGAGTGGGGATTGATCGCCTACCATTGATCAAATAAATATTGTGGTGGGCCCTTAAGAAGTTTTCCATGGGAAGCATTCAATCCCCACTGTTTCCTGTGGTGTAGTCTAGTTGAGATTTAAATCTGCCTCATTTTTTGGCTCATGCCCTAAAATAAAACAGCAAAATGGATGTACGGCCTTGATAAAACACATACACCGACACGTAGCTTTTCCACCACCTGGCTGGTTGGCGCAGGGGTCACCGCATAATCCGCTCGGGATAAGGATTCGGCTACTCTTTAGTTGGGCGCATTAAAAAGTGACGACCTAGAGAAATTTGACCAACCCATTCATACGACGTGCACATCTATCCTACCTGAAAAGTGGGCCAGCACTATTTTGTGCCCGAACGTGTACATAGTGTGCCACACTACATGAAATCATAGTCTGCCCGTTCGGCAATGTGGATGGCTTCAGGATGTAGGCCCACCATGGATCGACCCTCTAGTCTCTAAAGATGATTCTAACCATTTTTTTTTTTAAAATGAAATCTAACGTAAACAAACGTCCATTCATTGATCTTATTTTACAATGGGTTTAGAATTGAATGTGAAAATTTATACATTTCCAAGACTTATCATGCTGTACCCATCCCTTGAACGGCTTGGATCATCCATGCGGATGGCTCAACCAGTCAACTACGAATTCACTTCAGTAGTCCGTGGATTATCAGACGGGGTCAGCATTATATAGCAATATTAGTCAGCAAGAACTTCCGCCTCTAATATCGGACCTATAACAAAGTTTCGGCATTAAAGAGGATGTCGGGTTGAGGCGCAAACCCACAATGTCAATTAAGTGGGGCCCACTTGATTGGTCGAATCATAGCTATTGACTCCCAATATACATTATCCGGCAACCTGCCAGGCCTTCTACACTTGCCTTGGTTTGGAAAATAGATCGGACCTGTGATGCAAGACGGCTTAAACATTATCGAATCGTAAAGATGTATTTGTCTGATATCTTCGTCTTTAATAAACTTGGAAGGATCTTACATCCTTATCAACCTGACCATCAATACATATGCAACCAGGCATCCAACATCCATTAGAGAAGTAGATGGACCCCACAATGGTAGACATATGCCATCCAAGCCGTTCATCAGGTGATTCAACATCCAAAGAGTATGTTGACCGTCCATTTTTCAGAAATTAAAAGAGACGAATTTCAAAGAATTAAAATAACTCAATGTAAAGATTTTATTTGTTATTCATCATCATGTAAACGGTTAGGATGATTGGAAGATTACACAAATTCAATTGCTAAACGTCAAAGTATTATATGGTAATATGTGAGGATTATTCCACCAGTTTCGGTAATTCCACCGCAGGAGCCGCATGCATCTAGAAGGGGCACGTGTCAAATGTGGCATGTGTTTGGACGCGGATTTCCTGCGAGAGCCTTTCGCAGGAAGTTCCTGCACAAGGATGCTGGGTGGGGCCCACTGAAATGTATGTTATAAATCTATTCCGTCCATCCGTTTTTTGAGCTCGTTTTAGTAAATTCTACAAAAAAGAGGTGGATACAACACTCAAGTAGGTCACGCAAGAGGGAAAATTGGGAAAAGAAATTTCTACCGTTGAAATCTTACTGGGCTCAAACTTGATGTTTATATGATATCCAAACCTTCTACAAGGTCATTCCCAATGGGGTGAAGTGAAAAAATCAAAATTATAGCCTGATACAAAACTTTTATGGTGATGAAAATGCTTCAACGGTGCTCACTGAATGCCTACTTTTTCCTCTTGTATGGCCCACGTGAGTGTTAGATACACCTTATTTTTGGTCGCCTATACTAAACTGATCTCATAAAACAGATGGATGGGGTGGATTTCTCAACAACATTTCGGTGGGCCCCACCCAGCATCCTTGCGCAGGAACTTCCTGCGAAAGGCTTTCGCAGGAAATCCTTGTCCCATGTGTTTGGGGTCGCCCATCATTATCTAACCAGTGTTGTGTGTATGTTATATAACATAATCATCAGGTGGTGAGTGTGAACCACCGTGATGAAATGCCACATCGAAACGCCAGACACCAAAAAACTTAAATGGGCCGCAACAAGTGAATGTATAGGTTGTAAGAGTTATTGTATAGTGTTCTCATTGGTGTGTCCTATTTGAAATTTGAATGAGGATGATCCCAGGATGCACGGTGAAATTGAGGATACCCAACAAATTCACGGTTTGGATTTCATTTAGATATCATAAGGGGGGCCACATAACTCAGATGTACAGGATGACGAGCGATGAGTCCGGAGAGGTTGTTCGAATCCCTAAGTGCAATAATTCATGGACGCAGATTGCCTGCCACACCCGACCGCAGGAAGTTCCTGCTAGATGGGGACCACAGTGATGTTGGAGATAAATCTACTCCGTACATCCGTTTTGCAAGCTCATGTTAGGGCATGAGCGCCAAAATTGAGGCAGATCCAAAACTCAAGTGGACCACACCACAAGAAAAAGTGGTGAGAGAAATGCCTACCGTTAAAACTTTCCTATGTCCGCCATGATGTTAATATTCTATGTAAACCGTTAATAAAGTCATTCCCACTGGGATGAACTGAAAATACAAAATTTCCATGGCCCCACAAATGTTTCAACGGTTGACGTTCAACCTCCACTGTTTCCTATCATGTGGTCCACTTAAGTTTTGGATCTCCCTTATTGTTTGATGCATGTCCTAACATGAGCTGGAAAAACAGATGGACCGGGTGGATTCTCACAAACATCACAGTGGGCCCCACCTAGCAGGAGTTTCCGCCGGCCAGGCAGCAGGCAATTGGCAATTTATGGAAGAGCAAAAAGCCCATGTTAGTTTTGCACCATTTAAAGACGGGCAGTGACTGGTAGTTGAATTCAAAGGACAGATATTCGGCATTCTTCCGACTTGATTTCAGGATTGTGACTTATCTACTGTGAGGCTGAAGGCTTTGGACAGTTTAACTGGAATTAAATAATTTCCAGGCGTACAAATTCAAGTGCTTGTGCATGGACTATCACACTCCACAAGTGCACCAAACAATCCCTATGACACAAAAGCACACTTACGTTGTGTGTGTGTGTGTGTGTGGGTGGGAGAAAGAGGAGAGTCTTTACATCGTGAAACTCAAGGACAACGATGTTTCATGTTATAAAAAAACTAACCAGGAGGTCTATACCATGGTGGCTATGAATAGCACGTGCAAACAGGCAAGGGGGTCCACAGTCTAGTGAGGCTAGTTTTGAATATCATTGGGTCGAATGGTTCCAAGCTAGCGTTCTTTCCACCTCTATCTAAATCCATATACAAAGCATTTTAAATTTGGCTAGGAAAAGAAAATGAAAGACTTGCGTACCATGCCATCTTTTGTGCCAACATGACACTTGTCTAGGACATCAACACCATGAAAATGGTAAGCTCCGTTGAGTCATGATCCTAACAAAAAGCCATCATTTTCTCACTAAAAGCCATGTTACAAAAAAGAAATTCATAAACAAGCCATTAGATAAAAATTAGAATTAGTTTAGATGATAGGGAAAAAAATAAATTTATGATAATTATTCAATGATGATTTTTAAAGTTTTTTTTTTATATAATTATGGATTACCATAAATTTTATTAATGGAAGTCTTGTTTAAATAATAAGTAGAGTACAAATAATCTTTTAATTGTAAAAGTGACATGATATTTCATGCATGAAAATTTAATTATGATATTTAGGCAAAAATTACATCGTCAAATCTAATACTTCTTTGTTATACAAACTAGGTGATCATGCATCCCGTTACTGAGAGAGCCATCTACTTTCGTTTCTTTTCTTCTCTTCTCCTAGTAAACCGAGCAGCCAACGAAAAGAAAAATGATCCCCTAGGACTCATGAATATATTTGTTTAACCATGGGGTGTTTGGATGGGCTTATCTGAATGGACTATGTGGTTATATATTTTGTTGTTCATCAAATATATTATTTGAAAAAGTATATTTGACTCTTATATGTTTTAAGCACATTAGTACATGTGGCATTTTTATAGATTAATAGTGGTATATTAGTTTATTTGTAACAAAAGGTGGTTGTCTCATGGCAAGTCAATTTTCATTTCTCAAAATTTTCATTTCCATTTATCTATTGTGGGGTCATAACATCAATTTTAAATCTTGACCTCGGATAAATCGAAATTCAACACTAAAATCAAACCAAAAGCAATTGGGGCCTCGACCGTATCAAAATTTGAAAGTTTATATGTCTTGCAATTTATTCATTTTGAGCAATATGTCTTTCACGTCCAACTATAAAAGTAATTTTTTAAAAAGTAATTTCTTGTTTTTAAAAAGGCAGTTTCAAAGAAACATACTTCTATCTTTAAAAAAGCGTATTCATAGATATATTTGAAAGAAAAAAGGGATATATGCGCGTTCTCATTCACTAGCTTAAAGAGGAGTTACATGATACTCGGGCAGTTATAACAATTGATATGTTGACACACATAAATTCTACACAGGGCATACATTAACTCAAATTAAAATGTGGAACCCATCATTTCAAAGTCACGTTTCCAAAATCAGATTTTTCAATCATTCCTAGTTTCTGATTTAATGGGTACCTGCATGTTGAAATGGGACCATCGTATTTTTATCATTATCCGTCCAATATATGGACGCCAATCTAATAATCAAATACTTAAATAAGAATAATATTTGGCTCATGATACATTTAAACTTACAACCGTAGTTCGGGCAGTTGATTGTGACTTCCTTATATGCCTTCACGTATACAATTTTTAGGTAATTTTAAGTGTCTGCATGTCTCTATCGAGTCGGGATCCTCTGTTATCAGGTCAACAGAGAATTCCTGTTACCCTAATGGTTTGGCATCCCAAGCTGTATTTTTTTTATTTTTATCTTTTTAGTGAGTGGTGACGTGGACCAATGAGAATTTGGGTATCAGGAATTCTCTGTTGACCCGATAACAGAGGATCCGGACTTGTCTCTATCATGCCTGCATGTCATCCATCACGCTTTGCTAGGGTACCTACTCTTTCTCAAAATAAAATTCATTGCTTGCCTGAGGGTGCATTTGGTCGTAGTTCCTTTTTCAAAACTAAGGCCATTCGGTACTTTAAAGTAGTTTCTATTTTGTAAGAGAAGCTGATGCATCTTAATTGTCTAGAAGCTGTTGGGAGCAAATAATCGCCGCTGTTAGGCCCACCCCATCTTATCTAAAGCAGGTAACGGCTGTCAGTCAAGTGCTGTTATTGAAAGACTAGTTACTCCTCCCTTCAGTGGAAAATGACATGATACAAATAAAGATATCCACCTGACTGCACGTGGAAGAGTGTATGGTGGATCGAGACCGTCCACTTTGTAGACCCTGCTGCCGATGGCCCACTGGTATAAAACCACACTAAGTGGATGATCTGATAGGTTCCCTTAAGATTGACGATGAGATGTAGAGATGCTTAAAGGTTGACATTGATTGAGGGAAAGCAAGAGAAAGTGATGGTTTGGGTCATTGGAATGGCGATGGTTTTTTAACTGTGCACCTTTTCAAGCAGATCCCACAGGGTGGACGGTTCCGATCTACAGTTCCTTTTGCCATGTGTGAGGTGGAAGGGATTCTCTGTCTGAATGCGGCAAGGATGTCCTTGTCACGTCATTTCCTACGTTGATGTTGTTCAACAAGGACTGAAAATATTGTATTATTGACTCAAAGATATCACTACTGTTTTTCTTAGATCATGAGAACTTTTTCACGCCCATATTTCGTTTGGATTCAGTGGGATCCACATCACCTATCTGGACGTCCATTAGGTCCAGTGCACTCTTCATAGTCTGCATGGAGAAATTCGTACTGATCAGATGATCCAAACCATGCAATTGATGGCATACAAAATGGTTGTAGAAGATTTTCTGTAGAAGATAGGCACATTCACCAATGTTTAGAACCATTTGATTACTCAGAATTTTTTCCCAAGTATCGAGATAAGAGGGACCGGACTTAGTGGACGGTTCAGATATTAATATGAATGCCAACTAGTCCAAATACAACTATGTGCATGAGAAGGTTTCCGTGCACTTGGCTTGCATCATTATTCTCTCTTATCGCCTGATACAGTTCTTCCTATCCTAATCCTAGCCATATAAATAGAGAGGGAGGGGAGAAATGATCACATACGGCGGCTGTATGGAAAGTTATGATACACCCATTTCTTACCTGCCAACTTAGACACCCCAATGTCGAAAGCATCAGCGTTTGACTTTGAAAGATCAGGGTACACGTTCAAAAAAGCACCAGAAAGGCGACCATTGGTCCAGATGGGCAACTGATGGTCCAGATGGAGCCAGGAGTAGCGAAGTGCTATTGTTGCACAAATGCGGCGGCGGTACCACGGTCACTGGATGGATGCGGTGGCAGTACCATTGTTTCTACACCAAAACGTTCTTTTGAGCCTTTTTTAGCTTTGGTGTCGCATTTGTTCACCATGGAGCTTTAGTTTCTCCGAAACTAATTACTGCTTCTTCTTTTTTTTCCTTAAAAAAAATAAAAATAAATTTACACACGCACACACACCCCCACGCTAGGGGAATTTCACCACCTATGGGTACTCGAACCCTTGACCGGGAGTTGAAACTCCTGAGGGTCTACCACCCGAGCAAGAGTAAGGACCCAATCTAATTACTTCTGGTGACACACCACTCCCATTGAAGTTTTGGAGAAATTGAACCTGTGTACGGGTGCTTACGTGTATCCCTCTAAGCGCCTATTTAAAGGAGGACTCGTGAGAGTAAATAAGAAGAAAAGCGAGACAAAGAAAGCCTCCGCTAGTTACCTCTGCCATTTAAAAGTTAGGAAGCTCGGTTTTTCATTAATTCTCTCAATTTATTCTCTCTTTTTTGTTTTTTTTTTTTTCAATTTTTTCAATTTTATGTCAATTTTAAAGCCAACGCTAGCAATTCAATTTCAACTTCAAAGCTAACGTTGTGCTCTCAAATTATCATTTTTTTAGTTATTATATTTTAACCCGCACTACTCTGAACACCTGAGATAGTATGATTTACTCTGACATCACATAAAGTATGCTCTACAGTTATCTCTCTTAAGCATATTCTGTATCAGAATATGTGACTTAAAGGAGTGATGAAAGAAAAAAAACTCTGTGTTCTTTTCTTTTTCATACTTCTATCGAAAAATCTTTTTTCTACTGTTTTCATTTCATTTTCAATTTATTTTTTATAGTTTAGACATTTAAATCTAATTAATATTTTATTGAAACGTACAGCTCGGCAACGTAGAGACTATTTTTTACACGAACGATAAAAGGGTGCGTAACCTCTTTCTTTTTCGCATCCGAGTCCCTTACCCAGAATCCATAGCGTAAACATATCCAAGAGTCACTCAAGTCGAGAATTCTTCTATTTTTCCGATCTCTAGGAGATTCCATGGATTCTGGAGCTTTCATTTTGCATAATGGCAACTCTTACAGTGCTGACAAGTATTATTATTTAAAAAAAAAAAACCTTTTGAAAGGTAGTACAGAATTAAATCGAGCTTACAAATCAATCACATTCCCCTCGAGACTCAATATCCAAGAATACGAGCATATTGAATAAAGTGTTACGAACATTATAAGTATAATTATTAGCTTCTCTTCTCAAGCCTTCCGCGAGGTTTAGTTATGGAGGTCTTAGTTATGGGTTTCACTGAATCTGGATCAACTTTGGATCTAGACCTTCATATGCTATCATCCTTATCAACTAAGCACCTAAAATCATTAACCTTCTCTTCTTAACTCCTCCGCGAGGTTTGGGCATGGAGGTCTTACCTATGGGTTTCACTAGATCTAGATAAACCTCGGATCCAGGCCTTCACATGCTATCGTCCGTATCAACTGAGTATAAATATTTTCTAGGTTTACGAAAGACGTATGCTCTATGGGCGGATCCTGTTACATCAGAAATATGAGTAAATTCTAATTCTATTCTATATGTATCAACACACACACACACACACACACACACACACACACACATCCATCATTTGACTCTCCGACCCAGACTCCGTGGGCAACCTAGAGGGAAATTTTTCCGTCAACATCCACATAATGGTGACTCCGCTGGGGATGAACCAATAGCTAAAGGCCCGATTTGAAAAACCAATTTGTACGTTTTGTGGGGATCCATTCAAACTTCCAATATCGTGTTAGTATATATGTACTAGTTTAGTTTACTTTCTTGCAACCATTTAGCATTCTAGTCCCGTACCAGTCCTATTTACTTTTCCTACAAGCATCTAGCATTCGAGTCTTACACTGGTCCCTCTTTACATTCTTGTCTTTAACCACTTTTTTTTCCATTTAAAAAATTGAAAAGAAAGACAACAGAACAAAGAAAGGGTAGAAAGCAAAGAAATAGATAAAGATAGGAGGGAGAGCCAAAATCAGAGGCAAAGTCAGCTGACCTGACTTAATTATCAGTAATTAGAAGATCTGAAGAATCGCGCAAGCTTTCCTCTTCTTTCATTTTTCCATTCCCTGGTCTGTTTTGTTCTTAATCTCTTTCATTGAAAAAGAATAGAAGAGATAAATATTCTGAGCCTGTTCATGTTAGAGTTAAACCATCCTACAATCATTACACCCAGAAGGCAGCTAAGGGTCCGACGCCCTGCAAAGTCATCCTAACGACGCATCATTTGAACACGTTCACAAGCCAACAAGTAGGTCCAAGGGGATTTGTCAAATCCTATCCATGATTCACCCATACAGCAAACCTTCCAACCCATGATAGACCCTTCAATAGCTAGTCTAACTTTCACTTTGAATAAGATAAGAACTTAATGATCCGGTTTTTCCAAATAGTAGCCCAATAGTCTAACCACAGTGCAAAACAACTTCTATATATGTGGATCTTTTAAAGCATATGTAACGTCCTGAATTTTTGCCAACTTGGAGTTAGACGTCCTTGGGCAATGGGACGATTATAACACCTTATTGACTTCTCAGAACTCAAATCCTAAAGCCTTAAATCCCCTTTTAACCCATTTCCTGCAAAATCTCACCTTTCACCACCTTATTCTTCAAACTTTTCTAAGTACTTTCATATTAGACACTAATCCTAAAGTTTAAATGATGAAGAACAATACTTAAACTAAAATTTACTATAAATATTAAATTTATAAATAAAATGAGTTTTTGACTACTAACCTTTTAGAATATCATGAAATAAATAATTTATTTTGATAGAACATCTTCTCCTACCCCAAAATCATATATTACACGTCGAATAACTCATTCCAATTTGTAAAATACACCCGTTTCAAATATCAGGTGGCAAAACCACCACCGGACAGCATAGCCAACCGTGGCGCCATCGCGCCTACCGCGATACATCGCCAGTGCACCGAAATTTGGTGGATCCTCGTAGCGAATTTTTACACTTTTTATTTGACTTCAAAAAGTCATATCTCCCTCAATATAACTCCGATTCAGGTGATTCAAAAGCCAAATTGAAGATTGATAAGTTTAATTTCATATAAAAATATGAAAAATATAATAAAAATTTTAATATAGTTGAATTTAGGTTGATGTGACAACTGTCCAAAAATTATTAAGTTCGGACAACTGTTACTTCTAGAATTTTTAGAATTTTTTTACAAAAATCTAATGAAATTTGGTAGAGATAAAGTATACTTGATGATGAACTATTTTAAAAATAATTAAAATAATATACTAACTAAAAGTGTCAAAAAAGAACATAGAACTACCCTAAGACCCTATTCTGTCATAATTAGGGCAGAATTTAGTTAAGTACTAAACTAAATAATTGATGGATTTGGCTTAAACCACTTTCTATACAACTAAAAGACTCAAAACCATTAAAATCGCTAACTTAACATTATTTAAAAATATAAGACCAATCTTAAAACCCAATTGCTCTCGAGAGCACATTGAAACTCCGTATCGGACCTGGACTGCGGTCGAAAGTCCGATTACCGCGAAACCATAAGGTTATGACCACGTTATTGGGCTTGACAACCATCACAGGAATTGAGCCCAAACAGTATTCAGAACCCCACAACTTGTGCCCTAAGCGAAGTGTGTGAGAAACGCGAATATCTTTAGAAAATGAACCAGAATTTAAGTAATTTGGGCCATTTGCTTGCAGGCAAAATTGAAGACTTTGGACCGTCAGATTCTGAGCTAAATACACCCTTGGATCAGAGAAATTTTTCTGCACCCATTGGTATACTTGTGGCCCTGATCGAGTGACCATGACCGTTGAACTGAAACAGGTCCTCCACGATCGATCCACTAATCCGATCGGACCGAAATCTTAACCTAGCACAGATCCATTGTCAGGGAACTTTTTTCAGAGTGTATGTGAGCAATGGACCTCCAAATGATCTCTGTTGGCCCAAAACATACATCTTTTGGCTATAACCCAAGTAAACCATCGCTTTGGGGCCATTGACATCAGTTCTGGGCCTATATAATGCCCTTAAACCCCCCCTCTCTCATTCCATACGATTTTCTCAAACCCTAGGTGAGAGAAGAGAGAAAGAGAGAGAGGGAGGGAGATCGTTGCTGGGATTCACTCTCACGACTCCATACGCCGAATCGCCACCCCACCATCGCTACGCCGTCGATTCTAACTTCGATTTGGGTAAAAAATCCTAACTCTAATATTGATTTAGGAATCCAAATAGAGTAATCGACGTAATAGCTAACCTGTTTCGTAATTTAAGTAGCCGTTGTTCTGTAGACGAAAGCGTGGGATTCGAACCGAGTTCGAAACGAGTTTTCCAATGAAAGGTGCGGACTATAAATGTTTAGGTTATGGTTTTCAAGGTTTTTAATGTCAGTTAATGATTTATGTCTAACTTTTTTACCACCATATGATCTTAGTTACGATGTATTCGATAAATAATACATGTGTGTGAACTATGTGAATATATAACGCATTCCATGTGATTGTTGAAATGTTTGAATGAAATTGCTATCATGATTTATGCTTGTCATGACTATTAACTTAGAATATATTATTATTGTATGTATGACAACTCCTTTGTGAAAGGATTTGCCATAATATATGTTATAACTAATTTAATTCATATATGTGGTAATGTGTTGTAAGACCCGTATCCTAGTCCGTACTGTTCCATCAAGTCCTGCGATCCTTCCTATCGAATTTCGGCAACCTGTAACGTATAATCGACGTTACGATCGACCCTAAGTCGTATGTTCTAGATTTGAGTCGGCTTAATTCAAGACTTATACCATTACGACCGCACCGTCGTCGCGGTTCCAACGCCGCGT
This sequence comes from Magnolia sinica, assembly GCF_029962835.1. Classification (NCBI taxonomy): domain Eukaryota; kingdom Viridiplantae; phylum Streptophyta; class Magnoliopsida; order Magnoliales; family Magnoliaceae; genus Magnolia; species Magnolia sinica. The sequence goes on along the minus strand of NC_080577.1, from coordinate 42,851,293 downwards.
CTCTTGTACCGATCCGATACCCTGGCAGGAAGATGTGAGCCGGCGTTTATTTCGAAGAAAACGCCACGCGTTTGCAATCCCAAGAGAATCTCTACAATATGTCAAATCAATCTCATCCATCACCTCATGTCAAGTACAAAGCAACCCATGCTTTCTCTCTCCAAAGTCAACCCTTTCTCACCCTCTCTCTTACACACCCATGCTAGTCAAGTACACATCACCTCACCCATCACTCACATCCATCACTCTCTCTCTCTTTACATCCCATCTCCCTCTCTCTCTCTCTCTCTCATTTCTTAACTCAATTCCAAGCAACAAGAGAGCTCACGTCCAAGCTCTCTTCCATGTGAGAGAGTGCATGTGTGTGACCCACTTTCCCATCCCAAATCCTCCATCCTAGCCTTTCACTTCTCATCTTCCACCATCAAAGTGAAGCTTAAGGAGACCGACATTTCAACGGACCGAGAAGATCGACCGGTGGGTGCTCCTATGGGCTAGTTTTCATTTTTTTAATGATGGGCCAAGTGAGGCCTACCGATCAATGGTATGGATCTCACTTTGGACCCTTGATGTGGCCGATGGACCACTTTGATCCTCATGATCAGTCCATGATGGGGCCATTCTCCATGGACCCCATCATGATGTTTATTTTCTTGTATAGATAGGGTCATCTAGACCTTTCATTTTGGTGGAGAAAGGATCTCCACCATTGATTTTCAATTTGATGGGCCCACGTGTAATGGGACCCACTTGATGTACGATTGGATGCTTGAAATGGAGGGCCCATAGTGCCGGGGTCCCTCCATCATGCGTGTCCCACTCTCTTTTTTTTCTCTCTCTCTCCCTCTCTTGTTATTTATGTATATGGTGTATGATGGAATGGCCATATGGCCCACCCGAATGGACCCCACCATGAAGCATGGTTTGGACTCAATCCATTTGTGGGTGAGGCCCACCTTACATGTGTATGTGATCCACACCACCCCACCATGTGGTGACCCACATAAGTTGGGCCCACATCGAATGCATGTGATCCATCCAACCGTCCAGCGTCCAGGGACGCTGGACGTGGTATGAGAAAACACAAATATTAGCTTTTCCAAAGCTTATTGGGTGGGCCATTTATGTAGGCCCCACCTTGATGTAAGTGTTCAATCCACGCCGTCCATTCTATTCTCGAGTTTATTTTAGGTGTTGGACCGAAAAACAAAGCTGATCCGAGTATCTGGTGGGCCATGGCATGAGAACTTGTGATGGTTACCGTTGAAAAATCAACTACTATTTTTATCCATCAAAATATATTCAATATTAGGCTCATTTGCCTTGTATTAAGCCATGGGACCCAATGGTAGGGTTAGATTCCACTGATGCGGGTCCTATACAGGAAAAACCTCAGTATTTCGTAAATTTAAAATATATATATATATATATATATATATAATGCATGCAGCAGACGCTGCTGCTGTCAGAGACGCAGGTAGCGCCTGCTGCTGCTGCTGGCGGACGGGAGGACGCAACAGACCCACGGCTCCAGCCGTGGGCCCCACCATGATGTGTGTTTAATATCCAAACCGTCCATTGGGTGAGCCCCTCCTTGCAGTATGCTCCCGCCGAAAATCCGGCCGATCTGACGCTCAGGTGGCCCACATTATAGGAAACAGTGTGAATTGAACTCTACCATTGAAACCTTTCTTGGGTCCACAGAAGTTTTGGATCAAGCTTAATTTGTTTTTCCCTTTCATTCAGGTCACTGTGACCTTATCAACGGGTTGGATGGAAAACAAACATTATACTGGCCCCACGTGGGACCCACAATGATGCATGTGTTTTATTGGTAGCGTCCACAGGCAGTGGACGGTTGGAGCCCACAGTGATGTATGTGTTGCATGGGCACCGACCACTGACGGTGGGCAGTGGCACCCACCATGGTCCATATGTTGTATCTGCACCGTCCACCCTGGACGGTGGGACCCACCCCTACAGCTGCCCTATATATATATTACATTGTATATATTATATATATATATATATATTATATTTTATAATATACCTGATGGTGGGCCTTCATGTGGACCCCCACCATGATGCATGTGCTGCATCCAAGCTATCCAATCATTTTGAAAGCCTTGTCCAATCATTTTGAAAGCCCATTTTAAGGCTTGAGACTAAAAATAAGATAGATCTGTAGTTCAAATGGACCCCACCTTGGCATATGTTTGGGGCCCATCTTGATTTACTTATGGCCGTCCATTGAGGCTCACCTTGGTATATATCTAGGGCCCATATGATTAGGCCCATTTGGTATGCATAAGGCCCATATGATTAGGCCCATTTGGTATGCATAAGGCCCATATGATTAGACCCATTTGGTATGCATAAGGCCCCATATGATTAGGCCCATTTGGCATGCATAAGGCCCATGTTACAAGGCCCATTGTGATGTTTTCAAAGGCCCATGGGATATGGCCCATTGCAATGTACATAAGGCCCGTTGGTGGGGGGCCCATTAATGCGGCCCATTTGATGAATGTAAGGCCCATGTGATATGGCCCATTTGATGTATCTAAGGCCCATGGGTCGAGGCCCAACGGGATGTCCTTAGGGTCCATTGCAATGTGTGATTCCCCCTTGGTTTATGAAATGATGTTTTATGGCGGGCCATGACTAGGGAACAATGTTGGTTTGACGTCCACATTGTAAGAATAATGTTGGTTAAATGTTCGCATTATGACTCTCCTTAGGACCCATTGATAGGCCCATACTTGTTGATAGTTCATTACTTTATAGCATGCTTAGTGCACTTCCATGATTCATGCCCATACGCATCATATGTATGCTTGAGATGAGGAATGTTTGATCATAGCATAAGCCGTTGGGCTGAGACATTTACGGGACTCCTTATGAGACGGAGTGTCCCACATGATAGCGTGGTACGCGCAGGATTGCTGCATGATTGTACGGTGTGACTCATGCATCTCGCATTGTGTGTCGTGATCACTGCACGCCCTAGCGACATCAGGGCCGTGGCTCCACAGACACATCGTGGATGGCCGTATCGGATACCGAAAATGCTTGGTTCTAGCACTGTGGGCACTTAGGATGTCCTTGGGTGAAAGTCCTAGAACCTTTTTGGTACTAGGAGATGCTCCAACGTCTAGACCGAGTGGATACACAAGCGCACGAGTGTCGAATACCAGTAGGCCGCGTCTCCCACTGTGTCATAGTCGGTTGGAAGGGGGTGTGGCCTTATCCGCTCGAGTGAGGGGGCTATAAGCTAGGCTGAGTTTGACCAGCTCGCAAATGAGTCCGCTATCGACGAGCCGGGTAGGTATTGGCAGACTATTGGTCAGGCGAATAGTGTGGTCTCTTCCACTTCCTTGACTGTGCAGCTAGGGAGGAGGCAGTTAGTGTGAGGTGTATTAGACCCCGGTGATATCCAGAGAGGAACTGTATTGATATGATGAGTACTGGTACGCTTGCTTTGCATCTCGCATATGACATTTAGCTACATAGGCCTCGCATCGCATGGCCTTGGTATGGCCGATAACATCCATGCCTTGCATCACATAGCTTTGATATAGCTGATAGCATTCATGGACTTACCGCATATTTCCGCATTACTCTGATATTATACACTTGACACTCGTCTTACACACACTTTCACCACCCTCTAAGCTTTCTATAAGCTTATGCATGATAGATGCGTGCAGGTGGCATTAGGTTGCAGCAGCGTTGAGCTTGGAGCGTGCAGCCGAGCTTCTGGAGTTTCTTTTACTTTCATTATATTGTATTTCCCTTTTATATGCATTGTACTTAAAGTTTTTGATATAGTGGATATGTGGTGTTGTTGTTTTGTGACTTAGTTATGCTTGTGGTTATGCTCCATTACAAAAAAGAAAAAAATTCATACTGAAAATCCTCCTTGTAGGATCCCAGGATCGGAATCTGGCGTATGGGCGTTGAGAGCCGAGAATGGGGTGCTACGGAGGCTGTCGGCACCGGATTCGGCGATTGAAAATTTTGTGAGCCCGTTTTCCGAGTTTGGGGCGTGACATGTATATTCTAAGTGTTTAATAAAATGTCTGAATGAGAAATTGTCTGATGAATCGTATTTATTAAGGGCGTTGAGATAGGATTCTTAACTACCTTATCTAGATGTATAATTTCCTTCATATAGTCTTAATTTCAACTACGTGATTTATGTATAAAATGCATGTATAATAACATGTTCTCTGTGTTTGATAAAATGTCTGAATGAGATATTGTTTGATGAATTGTATTTAATAAGGGTGTTAAGATAAAATTCTCAATTACCTTATCTATATGTATAATTTCTTTCATGTAATCTTAATTTCAACTATGCAATTTATAGATGAATTGAAATGTTCGGTAGCATGTTCAATATATTGATAAAATGCTCAAATGAGTGTTGTACTTGGATTGTTTGTTAAATGCTTATATGATTACTACATGCCTCCACATGCTGCATTTGAATATGATTGGGACTACTACGTAGTCCATGCAATCGATAACAATTCCTGTTTGAGTGGCCAAATTAGTCTCGCCACATTTGATGCGTTCGGTGAATCCGAGTCGTATGATGATTGTCAATAGTGGTTAGGCCACGTGGAGTGCTTATGCGCTCCATGTCGATTAATTCAGCGTATGCTCATACTAGTCGAACTTGTCTAATAAATTGATTGGCCTATTGTGTGTTTACCATGTATAGACGCTTGTTGAGGGTTAAATATTGCATATTAGACCCCCTAATTATTGCCTGAATTTACGAACATGGTACTGTTTAATGACCCAATTTAATTGTGTTTATGCTGCAAGGTGTGTTTAGGAGCTTGAACTGAAACAGGGTGCCAAAAGCATGAAATTAACGCTCAGAAGTCACCAAGGCAAGGGACGGACTCTAAAGGACCAAGATCGACGGATTTGCACGTCAGAGATCCAAGGAAATTGAGAAACTGAAGCTTAAGTAGCCTGAAAATCAGCCAGAATGCAAGATCACAAGGTTTTCACCATTCGTTCGGCTCAAAAATTCATACATGGACTGAGGACCATAAATTAACCGTACACATCGAAATTCAACCGTTGGATCCTTGTAAAAACGTCCCAACGGTCAAATCAGCCTACAAAACACTGATCTGGGGCCCACCTGATATCTGGTCATGCTTCAATTCTTGTCTTAACCGTTTAAATTAGATGGCATAACAGATGGTCGGAGCGGATATCTCATATACCTCAAGGTGGGACCCACCTTACATGGTGTGTGTGCACAGCACACGTGCATTGGATGAGCACCAAATCAGAGGAATCGGTCCACAGAGCTTTGACCGATTCTTTCTAAAAAGGATTTGAATCCTTCTCTCCCGCCGCTGTGAACGCTCGTAACAGAGCTTGCGGTCCAGTAGTGGGGCCCACTCTCTGCTCCATTGCATAATCTGAGTCGTCCATTCACTCCAGAGTATAGGCATAACCATCGCCTAGGATGTGGAATTCCAAAAGACAATGGAGAGATGATTTCAGCTGTTAAAATGGAAGATCGACGGTGTAAGGAGAAATCTGGTGGGACACGCCAGAACAGAGTAAAAACAGTCATGTCCGACCGGTTTTACATGAAGAATCCAATGAACGGACTAGATTTTGCAGGGAACACCAAGAAGTGGGCCCCACCAACATCGTAGCTCAGTCCTCAGGCCCTGTTTACGCACGCACGTGCTTTACGGCCGTTCAGTGATCATGAGGATGATCGGTCCCTTCACCTGGACGGTCCAAACACCTCTCAAGGTACAAACGATCGATGCCAAGCTGACTGAACGGATCAGATCAGGCAGCAGGCTTCGTTTTGCTGAGATATAATCATGTCAAGAAGTGACGGTTCTTGTTTTTGCGTACGACTGTGAAAGTAGCTGCGGAAAAAGCCTGAATTTTCTCTGCGAAAATCAGTCAGCCACCGTCTTCGGTTGCTTATAAGAGGAGAGAAGAAGAGAGAGAAAGGGCATTCAATTCCAAGGGGAGCTGGGACGTGAAGCGTGGAGCAGCAAGAGGGAGGAGTATTTCATATATTTTATTTTTTTCTTTTCTTCTTTTTATTATTTCCTTTTTAGAGGATAGTTTATCATGGCTGGCTAAACCTCTTAGCTAAGGCTAAGAGGTGAAGCTTGTACTGTAATGGGAATGATTTTATGGCTTTGATTTATATTGTTTGAATTACCTTGATTACGGGTTAATTAAGGGAATACTTTTAGTTTTTAATGGTTTGTTATGACTGAAATTACAATAGATCTGCGATGGCTTTGAGTATTTCTTTCTCCTTTTTATGTTTATGACGTCAGGAAGCCCTGTTGTTCATCATTGTCTCATGGGCATGATCGGATGACGGTACCCTTCCTAACCTTCATGCATTGTTGATTGGTTGGTAATTAGTTTAATTCTATTATTTACTTTGTCTCCTAGGCATGGTTTGGTAATGGAATCCATTCTAATTCATATACCTTTCATCTCTTAAAAACTATATCAAAGGAAGTTCAGTTTGATATTCATGGTTACACCCCTTAACTGGATGAAGAGGGGACTCTAAGTCCAGTTGAGTTCCTGAAACAGGCATAAGATCCCCCTGATCTCTATAAGTGGATCCTCTGAATCCCTAGTTTCTTACATCTAAATTCTTTAAGTTTTAGATAATTATTTCACTATTATTCCTCAAATTACAATCGATTTAGATTTCATCTTAGTCTAATTTTAATTCTACATAGTTTCAGATAACGTACAGGTTTTAGTCCCTTGGGATTCGACCTCGGTCTCACCAAGTTTATTACTACATCACAACCCTATACTTGGGGAGTGAACAAGTTTGGCGCCGTTGCTGGGGATTGACGGTTACGATTCTCTGAAATTAATTAGTTTTAGAATTAGATTAAGATTAGGATTTCACTAACTTTAGTTTTAAATTTCTATTTCTATTCTAGAACTAACTTATTTTCCTGTTTTGTAGGATCCTGACATCGGCTACTAATTTGGTAATTCCTTTCTAATTCCTCTACTTTTTCTATTTTTAGAATTAGGATTTGAATTTTAGAAATTTTCTAATTCTAGTATTTTCCTATTTTTAGGAAATAGTTTATTTTTAGAAACTTTCCTTTTTTGTTTTTAGTAACTTTCCAATTCTAACTCTCTTAGAATCTAACTTTGTTTCCTAATTTATTTTTAGAAATTTTTTACTTGTAGAATTTTTGTTTAGAAACTAACTTTCTTATTTTGTAGGCTTTTAAGATAGAAATTTCTAATTCAGTTTTTAACTTAGGGACTCCAATTTGGTAACTTCTTTCCAACCCTCTCTTTCTTTCTAGATTTACTTTTCTTTTCTTAGGATTAGGTTACGAATTTGATTGAGGGTTGCGAGTGTTTCATGCCCAAGTGAGCCCGTGACAATACTCGACGTCTCTTGACTGAAGGAGGATTGGTTGAGGGGTTAACTATCCATCGCAGGACTAAACACCACTCTAAATCTCCTGAGTTAATTAAAGTGATGGCTGAAAACCAACCTCTTCTACCCCAACCTAGGGTGGAGGACATTCAGGATGAGAATGAGGTGCATCAAGCACCCCTGCCACGTACTTTACGAGATTATTTACAACCAGCAGGGGTGAGTATGCCCCCATGCATGATTTTTTCTAAAAATACAAAACATATGGACATCAAGCTAGGGGTTATCTAACTCCTTCCTAAGTTCCATGGGCTTGAATCTGAAGAACCATATCTACATTTGAAAGAGTTTGATGAGATCATAGCCACTTTATATTTTAAAAATGTGTCTAAGGACACAGTCAGGCTGAGACTCTTTCCTTTTTCCTTAAAGGAGAAGGCTAAGATGTGGTTACATTCACTGCGTCCTAGATCCATTGGCACATGAAATGATATGCAAAGAGAATTTATAAAAAAAAAAAATTTCCACATCATATAATGATTACCCTTAGAAAAGCAATCATGAACTTCACCCAAAAGGAGGATGAAACATTTTACCAATGTTGGGAAAGGTTCAAGGACTTGGTTAGTTCATGCCCACAACACGGCTTTGAAACGTGGCGCATCACAAATTTTTTCTACGATGGACTGACATCTTCCATGCGCCAAATGGTCAAGATAATGTGTAATGGAGGATTCATTAATAAAAATGTTGATGAAGTATGGGATTACCTCGATAGTCTTGCTGAAAAAACACAATCATGGGACTATTACCCAAAATCGAACATCACGTCTAGGCCGACTCAATCTAAGGAGAAAGGTGGATTGTATCTCTTGAAAGAAGAGGATGATCTCAAGTATAAAGTAACTACACTCATAAGAAAAGTTGAGGCCATGGAAGGAAAGAAGGATAAGGTTAATGAAAGTGTTTGTGGTATATGTGATTGCAACATTCATACAACTGAAAATTGTCCTACGATACTCGCCTTTCGAGAAGTGTTGAATGAACAATCCAATGCCGTAAATAATTATCAAAGACCTTTCAATGGACCAACCTCTAATACGTACAATCCTAGTTGAAAAAATCATCCAAACTTTAGTTGGAGAAATGGACAAACTGCTACTCCTCAAGGTTTCTTCAATCAAAATTCAAATCAGGGGAAACCTCAAAAAGAATCGGTTCAAAATTCCATGCAAGAGCTGACCTAGGCAATGCGAGACTTTATACAAAAGATAGATTCACGTATGACAGTTATAGAAAAGGGGATGCTTCTTGCACAACCGCTCCTCAATCCTAAACCACAATACGAGATAAGTGATCCCAGCTCTTCAAATCAAATGGGGCATGCTAAATCCATCACCACTCTTAGGAGTAGGAAGATCATTGATAAAACCCTTCCGGTTAGGCCCAAAAAGCCTCAAGAACCAGAAGAGGACAACAATAATGAATCTAGTGAGGCCCCACAAAAATTAGAACCGAAACTTCTAGAAAAGCCAGTTGCTCCATTTCCCCAACGGTTGGTCGCACCAAAACCTCTCTCTAACTCTCAGGATATCCTAGAGGTGTTGAAATAAGTGAAAGTCAACATTCCTCTACTTGATATCGTAAAACAGATACCTTTATATGCCAAATTCTTGAAAGACTTATGCACGACCAAATGATGGCAGAGTATTCAAAAAAAGATCTTCTTGACCGAGAAAGTGAGTGTCATCCTAAAGCAAGACGTGCCACAGAAATTCAAAGATCCCAGTAGCCCAACCATATCATGTGTAATCGGGGACCATCGAATTGATCATGCACTTCTTGACTTAGGAGCGAGCGTCAATCTGATTCCCTACTCGGTATACAAACAGTTAGGTTTAGGTGAATTAAAACCCACCCTAACCACACTACAACTTGCGGATCGCTCTGTTCGTGTACCAAGAGGGATAATTGAGGATGTGTTGGTCCAAGTTGATAGATTTTACTACCCTATAGATTTTATCATCCTGGATACCGAACCCATCAATAACATGAGCACTTAGATTCCCGTCATTCTTCGTCGCCCATTCCTTGCGACTTCAAACGCAATTATCAATTGCAGGAATGGTGTCATGACTATGTCTTTTGGGAATATGACATTAGAGTTAAACATCTTTTTCAATAACGGCAGAAATTTAGAGGATGATGACGATTTTCACAACATTAACATGATTGACTCTTTAGTGGAAGATACAACACCTCTGACCTTATCCTCTGACCCTCTAGAGATGTGCCTGGCCCACTCCCATGATTTTGATGATGACATGATTAGGGAGACGTGTGCCTTGCTTGATACTGCACCGGTACTTGAAGTTAACCGGTGGAGGCCACAATTTGAAGAGTTTCCCCAAACTGATGTACAGCCTCTACTGTCTAACCTCAAGCTACCAAAGCTTGACCTAAAACCTTTGCCCTTTGATTTAAAATATGTCTATTTAGGTCAAGATGAGACATACCCGGTGGTGATCTCTACCCACCTGGAGAAAGAACAGGAGAGTATACTCATATCTACTCTCATTGAGCATAAGGGAGCCCTTGGATGGACGATAGCGGACCTTAAGGGAATCGACCCCTCGATTTGTACTCACCGCATATATCTTGAGGATAATGTGAAGACCACTCGGCAATCACAACGTAGACTAAATCCAAACATGAGAGAAGTGGTTAAGGCTGAGGTTCTTAAACTATTAGATGTGGGTATCATATACCCCATATCCGATAGTTAATGGGTGAGTCCAACTCAGGTAGTTCCTAAGAAGTCCGGGATCACCATCGTAGCCAATGCCAATAATGAACTCGTGCCAACTAGAGTTACTACTGGTTGGAGAATGTGCATTAACTACAGAAAGCTGAATACCATCACGAGGAAGGACCACTTTCCTTTGCCCTTCATTGATCAAATCTTGAAAAGGCTAGCTTGTCATTCCTATTACTGTTTCCTTGACAGATATTCGGGCTACAATCAGATTGAAATCGCTTCTCAGGACTAGGAAAAGACCACATTTACATGCCCTACGGCACCTTTGCCTTCAGAAGGATGCCATTTGGATTATGTAATGCCCCTGCCACCTTTCAGCGATGTATGATAAGTATCTTTTCTGACATGGTGGGGAAATATCTAGAGGTCTTCATGGACGATTTCTTTATTTTCGGTTCATCTTTCAGCGAGTACTTAGAGAATCTTAAATGTGTGCTGAGAAGATGTGAAGAAAAGAACTTGGTATTTAATTGGGAGAAGTGTCATTTCATGGTTCATAAGGGAATTGTCCTTGGACATATTATCTCGTCCAAAGGAATCGAGGTGGATAAGGCAAAAATTGATCTTATCTCTAACCTACCTCCACCCAAGAACATACGGGACGTGCGATCCTTCTTAGGACATGCTGGGTTTTACAGAGGATTCATAAAGGACTTTAGTCTCTTCTCTCGTCCCTTATGTAATCTTCTGCAAAAGGATGCACCATACGAGTGGACTAAGCAATGCCAGGAAGCTTTCACCAAGCTTAAGGGCATGTTAACCACTGCACCTATCATGCAGCCACCTGATTGGAGCCTTCCTTTTGAGCTTATGTGTGACGCTTCTGATTATGCTCTTGGAGCGATTCTAGGCCAGAGAAAAGATAAGAGGCCCTACGTCATTCATTACGCAAGTAGAACTTTAAATTCTGCCCAAGTGAACTACTCGACTACGGAAAAGGAACTCCTAGCCTTAGTATTCGCTTTGGATAAATTTAGGTCCTACCTGATCGGATCCAAGATCATTATCTACACAGATCATGCGGCCCTTAAATATCTTCTTTCTACGAATGATTCTAAGCCCCGTTTGATACAATGGATCCTTCTACTCCAAGAATTTGATTTGAAAATTAAAGATAAAAAGGGAGTAAAGAACGTAATGGCCGATCATCTGTCTCGCCTTAATGCCTCTGATTCCCCTGGGGTGACCCATATCAATGACATGTTCCCTAATGAACAACTGTTCAGAGTCTCCCATTCGCCTTGGTTCGCTGATATTGCCAATTATCTTGCCACAGGTTCCATACCGATGCATTGGACTGCACAAGATAAGAAGAAATTCTTTACCGAGGTGCGCAACTTTTTCTAGGACGATCCATATTTATTTAAATATTGCCCAGACCAAATTCTAAGGAGATGTGTGCCAGATGACGAGTATCAGAGTGTCATCTCCTTCTATCATTCACAGGCCTGTGGTGATCACTTTTCTGCTAAAAAGACCATGACCAAGATTTTACAGTATGGCTTTTATTGGCCCACTATGTTTAGAGACACTCATGAGTTTTGCAAGGCTTGTGAGCGTTGTCAAAAATTGGGAGCATTGTCCCGTCGAAATATGATGCCTTTGAATCTCATCCTTATCATAGAAGCATTTGACTGTTGGGGCATCGATTTCATGGGACCATTCCCCCAATCATTTGGAAATTTGTATATTTTGCTCGCTGTAGATTATGTCATTAAATGGGTCGAAGCAATCCCATGCTGAAATAATGATCATTGCATGATCATTAAATTCTTAAAAGAGAACATCCTTTCGCGGTTCGAGACGCCTCGAGCCATCATTAGTGATGGGGGCTCACACTTTTGTAATAGACCATTCGAGAGCTTAATGAAGAAATACGGTATCTCTCATAAGGTGAGCACCTCATACCATCCACAGATAAGTGGACAAGCTGAGATTTCCAATAGGGAGATCAAACATATCCTAGAGAAAACGGTTAACCCTGATTGTAAGGATTGGTCAATCCGATTGACCGATGCCTTATGGGCATACCGTACTACTTTTAAAACCCCTATTGGAACGTCTCCCTTTAAACTTGTCTCTGGAAAAGCTTGTCACTTGCCTATGGAGTTGGAACATAGAGCGTACTGGGCGATCAAAAATCTGAATTTCAATCTGGACAATGCTGGCTCGCTACGTAAACTTCAATTAAATGAACTTGAAGAAATCCTGAACGATACATATGAGAACTCGAGAATTTACAAGGACAGGATGAAGGCGTTTCATGATCAACATATTCTACGAAAATCATTCACGCCAGGTCAGAAAGTCCTTTTGTATGAGTCTCGACTTCATCTCTTTCCGAGTAAGCTTTGATCTCGTTGGACCAGCCCTTACATTGTTGTTACTGCTTATCCGCATGGGGCCGTTGAGATAAGAGATCCCGACAATGGCAAAGAATTTAGAGTAAATGGACATCGATTAAAACCATTTGTCGAAAAATTTGATTCAGAGGACATGTCCATGCCTCTGACTGCTCCTATTTACCAAGATTGATCTCCTAGTCTGATAGAGGTATAGGTAGGTTTATCGCTTTCATAGGACTAGGGTAATTTTCTTTATTTGTCTGGCTGAAGACGGTAAACTTAACGCTCGTGGGAGGCAACCCAGCCTTTTATTTTATTTTATTTTATTTTAGTTAGTTAGTTCAAATGTTTGTAGGTAACATTGCTGTAAACCCTCACGAGACTACAACTCGTCCACTAGGGGCAACCTAGGGGTTTAAAGGCTTGTTGCATGCGCAAAATGCAATCGAGAGCACCTGCGAAAGTGGTGCAGGTAGGATTTTATTTTTGTTATTTTTATTTTACTTCTATTGGTTTCTCTCTTGTGCTGACCCGCTCTTACGTAGATATCTTTGGAAAGCCTCTTGATTCTTTCGTCCAGGTACTATCTTTCCATCACTCCTCTTATATTTTCGTTGTCCCATATGCATTGCATGCTTATTTCTTTTACATTGAGGACAATGTAGATTTTAGGTTAGGGGTGGGAGATTAGGTTTTCTAATCAGTGTTTTCTTGGTCTTGAGGCAAAAATTGTGAAAATTTTTAATTTTTTTAGAATTTCTTGTGAATTCGAAGTGATTTTAACGGCCATCTAGGGCCCTTAGAATTTCGAGATACGTAATATTGGTAATTTATGACTCTTGGATTCAGTATCTTTTAGATTTCACAATTAAGTTTGAATTGTTAATCCAGAATTAAAAATTGTAAACATTGATTGAGTCATGATTTCACATGTCACATCTCGCTTTCACATTAAGGTTTCAGTTTGATATTGAAGGGTTAACTTAGTAATCATTAAGCATGTAAGGAACCAGCTTGGAAAATTTGCCAGTCATGATTCAAAAAAAAAACACACAATTGGAAAGGGTTGGGCGAATAATCTTCACCATAGGTTTGCTCCCTATAGGTGTAGATTTAATTCCCCAAGGATGATATGTGAAAAGGGCTGGGTATACAGTCTTCACTATAGGTTTGCTCCCTATAGGTGAGGATTTGATTCCCCTTCTTGGCATTACTTTTACTAAAAAAATCAAAAGCTAAAAGAAAGAAAAAGAATGATCTGTGAGGCACGTTTTAATTGAGGTTCGGGTGTCCTGAATGCTCATGTTGGTTACCAATGATATCATGAAATAACAAATTGAATTTTAATATGGGTAAGCTGAGTTTACACTATACACCCATGGAACTCAATGTTTAGAATATTTTCTAATTGATGGGTTAATACATTGAACTTGATTATGATGTTTACCATGCACTTAAATCCAAGAGAAAGTAATGCCAAACATTCATGAATTTTAGAACTCCAGTACCTAGATTGTTTTTCAAAAATCACCCGAGTTTATAAAAATTGTCCTGTAATTCTTAACTTATTTTTCGCATACTTTGCTCGGGACTAACAAGATGCTGGTTGGGGGTTGTGTTGAGGGTCAAATATTGCATATTAGACCCTAATTATTGCCTGAATTTACGAACATGGTACTGTTTAACGACCCAATTTAATTGTGTTTATGCTGCAAGGTGTGTTTAGGAGCTTGAACTGAAACAGGGTGCCAAAAGCATGAAATTAACGCTCAGAAGTCACCAAGGTAAGGGACGGACTCCAGAGGACCAAGATCGACGGATTTGCACACCAGAGATCCAAGGAAATTGAGAAATTGAAGCTCAAATGGCCTGAAAGTCAGCTAGAATGCATGATCACAAGGTTTCCACCATTCGTTTGGCTCAAAAATTCATACATGGACTGAGGACCATAAATTAACCGCACACATCGAAATTCAGCCGTTAGATCCTTGTGAAAACGTCCCAACGGTCAAATTAGCCTATAAAACACCGATCTGGGGCCCACCTGATATCTGGTCATGCTTTAATTCTGGTCTCAACCATTTAAATTAGATGGCATAACAGATGGTCGGAGCGGATATCTCATATACCTCAAGGTGGGACCCACCTTACATGGTGCGTGTGCACACACGTGCATTGGATGAGCACTAAATCAGAGGAATCGGTCGACAAAGCTTTGACCGATTCTTTCTAAAAAGGATTTGAATCCTTCTCTCCCGCCGCTGTGAACGCTCGTAACAGAGCTTGCGGTCCTTTTTCGTGGGCCACCATGATCAATTGTACGACTGATCTGAGTCGTCCATTCACTCCAGAGTATAGGCATAACCATTGCCTAAGAGGCGGAATTCCAAAAGACAATGGAGAGATGATTTCAGCTGTTAAAACGGAAGATCGACGTTGTAAGGAGAAATCTGGTGGGACACGCCAGAACAGAGTAAAAACAGTCATGTCCGACCGGTTTTACATGAAGAATCCAATGAACGGACTGAATTTTACAGCGAACACCAAGAAGTGGGCCCCACCAACATCGCAGCTCAGTCCGCAGGCCCTGTTTACGCATGCACGTGCTTTACGGCTGTTCAGTGATCATGGGGATGATCGGTCCCTTCACCTGGACGGTCCAAACACCTCTCAAGGTATAAACGATCGATGCCAAGCTGACTGAACGGATCAGATCAGGCAGCAGGCTTCGTTTTGCTGAGATATAATCATGTCAAGAAGTGACGGTTCTTATTTTTGCGCATGGCTGTGAAAGTAGCTGCGGAAAAAGCCTGAATTTTCTCTGCGAAAATCAGTTAGCCACCGTCTTCGGTTGCTTATAAGAGGAGAGAAGAAGAGAGAGAAAGGGCATTCAATTCCAAGGGGAGTTGGGACGTGAAGCGTGGAGCAGCAAGAGGGAGGAGTATTTCATATATTTTATTTTTTTCTTTTCTTCTTTTTATTATTTCTTTTTAGAGGATAGTTTATCATGGCTGGCTTAACCTCTTAGCTAGGGCTAAGAGGTGAAGCTTGTAGTGTGATGGGAATGATTTTATGGCTTTGATTTATATTGTTTGAATTACCTTGATTACGGGTTAATTAAGGGAATACTTTTAGTTTTTAATGGTTTGTTGTGACTGAAATTACAATAGATCTGCGATGGCTTTGAGTATTTCTTTCTCCTTTTTATGTTTATGACGTCAGGAAGCCCTGTTGTTCATCATTGTCTCATGGGCATGGTCGGATGACGGTACCCTTCCTAACCTTCATGAATTATTGATTGGTTGGTAATTAGTTTAATTCTGTTGTTTACTTTGTCTCCTATGCATGGTTTGGTAATGGAATCCATTCTAATTCATATACCTTTCATCTCTTAAAAACTATATCAAAGGAAGTTCAGTTTGATATTCATGGTTACACCCCTTAACTGGATGAAGAGGGGACTCTAAGTCTAGTTGAGTTCCTGAAACAGGCATAAGATCCCCCTGATCTCTATAAGTGGATCCTCTGAATCCCTAGTTTCTTACATCTAAATTCTTTAAGTTTTAGATAATTATTTCACTATTATTCCTCAAATTACAATCGATTTAGATTTCACCTTAGTCTAATTTTAATTCTACCTAGTTTCAGATAACGTACAGGTTTCAGTCCCTTGGGATTCGACCTCGGTCTCACCGAGTTTATTACTAAATCACAACCTTATACTTGGGGAGTGAACAATGCTACTGCTTGAATCTAGGGTACCACTTACCAATGTAAAGTTCGCTCAACCATGGTACCATGATCCGCTAAGACTCATGAGATGGGCATGGTGGTATAGGATACCGTGGTCGAGCTGTTGGCCTATGCTGGGGTGACGAGCCTTCCCATAGTAATCAGTGAGCAACCTACGGTGGTGTGGGACACTGTATTCAAGCTGTCAGCCTACACCGGCGCAGCCTGGCTGCGGTCCTAGCATGGGTTGGGGTGTACCATCTGATCGAGACCCCCATCAAAAATAGCGCTCCAGTTAGTAGGGCGTTGGTGGAGTGACCTCGAGTATAATCAATTGAACTTGTCTATCCACTGCTTTCATTAGGGGTGATGCTCTACAACTTGCCTATCGTATGTAATTAGCTAGGATTGACGACCCTAGATGGATCATCATTTGGGTAAATGATATAAAGGGAGGTACCTTAGCTTTTTGAATTTGCTGGATGAATAAGCCAAACTAAGTACTTGGCTAACACGACCATGCATCGCATTGCATCTAACACCTAGTTGCAGCCTAGTTATGGTCCCAGCGTGGGTTAAGGTGAGTCGTCTGATCCAGACCCCCTTCAAAAATAATGCTCCAGTTGGTAGGGCACTGGGTGAAGTTATTTAGGATGTGCTTTGGTGAGGAAGTGCATAGTGGGAGTTGTCATGCGCGACCGTGAGATGGTGTCGCTGAGGGAGTGCAGGAGAGAGCATGCATCATTACGCATATCATTCCTGCATTAACAAGAGTACTTAGGATATGATTGTTGTATTGCTTTATCATTACTATTTGATTGAATTGATAACATGTTAACCTTTGCTTTATAATTCCACTGAATTAGCTACTCATTCCCACCTGGGATGGTGTTTTAAAATACTAACCGAACTCTGTTGTAGATGCAGGTAATGACGGAATCTATGCAGCTGAAATGGACATCATGGACGAGGAGAAGGAATTATCCTATGTTCAGCTATTAGGCAGGTCTTCGTAGACCTTGTTCTGATTTAACGGGATTATAGGGTTACATGGATTAGTTGGACAGTTACACTTTGATATTTTGTAAATTTTGAAACCATACATATATGTATTCAAGCCTGATAACATACTCATACTCTGGAGGTTGTGAAACACTTATATACTTTATATATCTATCTCAGTCTTCCGCTTGCTAAATTACATTATCTCTGGAATATGATATGTTGTTTTAGTGTAATCCCACTCATGTTAAATGCACTAATATGGACAACATTAAACCATCATTATATATGTTGCATAAGTGATGCATTGGAACTCGAGAGTTGAGCTTTGCTTAACCCCTGATTTGCGGGGCATTACAGCATACCATTAACCAGTTCCAACCCATCAATTATAAGGGAAACCAGGTCCATTTCCAATATCCTACAGTAGCTCAAAGTCCCACCCATCTGCAGCCAAATGCTAGCCAACTAGTGTTTCGCCAAGCATACTCTAGTCAGTCTCAATCCAATCAGTTCCAGCCACCTCCCCTTATCGGGAGTGCTGCCCCATTCCAATTTAGACAACCACATGCACAATCCAATCCAGTTCAAGCTTCAACCTCTGCACCCGCTCATCATGAGAGATAAGCTCACCCTATGATAGCAAATCCATTCCAAACTCTTCCCATTTCTATGCCCCACCACCAAAACCCTCTCATCAGGGACAACTAAAACACAGGAGAGGTAGCTCATCATGAAGAGGAAGTCGCTCAAGCCACTCAAGGAGCATGGGTCCCTATTCAACATTCACAACCATCTGAGATTAATGAACTCGGGAGGCATTTTAAAAAACAACTCAGATCTATGAGAAATGACCTTTAGAAGCAACATAGAGTGGAACTTCTACCAACTCGATTTAGGGAATTTGTCCCTCCCCCAATGCCAGGTTACCTCCTGAGTTTGAAGTTCCTAAGTTCTAGAGATATGAAGGAACGAGATGCCCCATCGCTAATCTGAAAGCTTTTTGCGGTGAGCTCAAAGCAGCGACAAGGGATAATTGTAACCTCATCCGATTGTTCTAAAATTTCTCAAGGGGTGATGTGCTTAGTTGGTACACATCACTCGATCATCATAAAATCAGGAGTTGGGAGGACCTTTCCCAAGCTTTCATCAATCACTTTACGTACAACCTAAACCCTACACCACGAAGGAAAATTTTGGCAACCTTAGAACAAAAAAGTGATGAGGCTCTACCAACTTACGTTGGACGATGGAAAGCCATAACTGCACAAATGAAAACACCCATTGGCAAGGAAGAATATATTTCCATGATTATCAATTCAGCTAATCTAAACATATCTGGAATATCTAATATCGTATCCATATGTTAACTTCTCACAGCTTATTCGCGTAGGGGAACAAGTGAAAGTTGTAATCTAAGCCAACACAATTTCACCCCACCAGTCTCCCCCTATACAAAAAGCTAAGCAAGAAGAGAGGTCGAGGAGATATACCCCTATAAATAGGGATACCTCTACTCCTCCTGTAGGAATCAACCATTTCATTGCTTTAGCACAAAGGATGATGACGCCTCCTCCGTCGGAACAAAGACTACAACAACAACAACAATAACCACAACAGCCTAAGTGGAATCCTCAATATTCCAATCAAAATAGGCAAATAGGTATAGTGCAGCCTTAGCGGCAGTTCACTCCTTTGGCCCAATGTTACACCGATACCTTGGCTACGTTGGTTCAGAAACAACTTCTGACCCCTATGCAGCCCAAGCCTCCACCAAACCCATTGCATATAAACTACAAAGAAAACAGATATTGTGCATTTCACAAAGGCAGGGGCATACTAAGGAGTGTTGTTTCTCTTTGAAACATGCGATCCAAATCTTGATTAATCAAAAGAAAATCACAATCACGCCCCCTTAACCAGGCAGCTGCTAGCAACAACAATATATTTCATAATCCTATGCTACAACATTCGATAGGTACAGATACGTCAGGAACTCCAACAATCAATGTCGTTCAAGCAGTTCCAGAATTATAACTAGGAATTCACCCCTCTTGTCTTATAAGAGGCATTCCCGGCTCAGGAGAGGATTCCTGCTCCTGTCTACCTGCAACAATGGAACCAACCATTGGTCTTGCAAGGGCATTCCCCTCTAACCAATCCAAGCTACAATCAAGGTCTATCTTGGGACCAACAACTATTGATGCTCGTGGGAAGAGCACCAGATCCACCTAACTTTTCATCAATTCAGGCTACAATCAGGATCCATCTTGGGACCAGCAACTAGTGGTGCTCTTAGGAATAGCACCAGAGCCACCCAATTCACCAACTAGTTCAGGCTACAATCACGATCCATTTAGTACTAACAACCAGTGATACTCATGAGAAGAGCAGCAAATCCACCCAACTCATCTTTTAAACAGGTTACAACTAAAGTCCATTAAAGGATCGACAATCGGTGATGCTTGAAATTGCATGTGGTGGGCCAATGGGCTATGTAAGGAAGCTTGGTGGAGCTTTAGAATGAAGGCTATGTCCTAAAGGAGGTGATTATGACCAAATAAATTTTTAGCCAATTAAATATACAATTGCTTACTTAAACTAATTTCCAGTTAAAGCCAAGTAAAATAATTTAACACTAAGGCTTCCAAGTCATTAGTGGGCCCAATTACATAGTCTACAACAGATATGCCAATGAAGTAACTAGTGTATATATGATAATATACATGTGTGTCTGGGATGTGCTAATTATAAACTCCTAGCATTCATCTAATCATGCATACATATAATTTCTTAATTAATCACATAGGCATAATTAAATAAATGCTCAAATAACAATCCTAAACACATGCATGTATAGTGGTTCAGTTTCCCTATTATACTCCCTACGGACGAACTCAATCCATGAGTGTACCAGATTTCATATCAGAGGTTTTAAATCATATTCACCTCTAACATTTACATTCTTATACAAAAACCAGCTCCATCAGAGACTTATGTGATTTTCTATAGGCTAGCCACGAACCTCGGTCCTAGTCCAAGGACCGACGTTTACTTCCATCGGAGGCTCTCACAGATGTTAACACGTACACACTCGTATCTGGTGGCCTACACAAGGACTTGATTTAGGTCCTACACAAGAACCTAATTGAGTTTAGCAATCAAACCCTCATACTCAATCCTAAATAAGGAATGAGTGTACATAAACTCTACATATGATAACCTTACTTTTCGGATTGAACCCCTTTGACACATCGTGCTTAAATTGATTCTTTAAAGCTCTCCAGTGCTTGAATTAACTCCTCAATTTCTCCCCCGATCATTAATACCAATGCACTATAAATGCTTCAGTTTTAAGATAAAACACCTTAAATGCGATGCTCCTTTGCGGTGACTAAGGTGATGAGAGGATGGGTGAATCTCTTACAACTAATGGAAGGTTGTAATTCTAAGGGATTCACCTATATGGGTATTTTAGAGAATTTAGACAAAGGGGTATACCAATATGGTTGGCTATAATCTCTAGAAAATGGTGCAGATTGAGTTCATCTTCAACATCGAGGTTGGAATCCTTGTTAAAGTGGTAAAGCTTAAGAAGATGAATCAAATCTCTTGGGATTAGAGGTTTAGGGTGTGAGATATGAGTAGGGATTCACCTAAGCTTCAATTGCATGAAAAAATCATGGAAATGCCCAAAGACCAAATGTTCCATATAAAGGAATCAAGATCCAACAGTCATAAAAATGAGCAGAAACGACTAGTCTGCAGTCAGACCGAATTCAGGTTCGGTCACACAGAATTAGACAGGAAAGTGACTGGACATATTTTAGCACATTCGGTCGCACCGAACATGGTCTTTGGTCAGACTAAATTTAACATTTGGTTGCAGTCGAATTACCTGATTTTTGTCATAGCACACTGTCCTGTTTTAGCTAATTTCAGTTGGACTGAAGGTGAGCTTGGTGGGACCAAACGTTGTTAAAATTATGGAGTTTTTTTTAACAACTTGGGACCTCTAAAGCCAATCTAAGTATGTTCAAATAAAGCTCCTGAGGATAAGGGATGATTAATAAATGGTTTACCTATTAGGGTTAAGATCATCTAAAAGTTTGGGTTATTTTGGGTCAAGGGTTAGGGTCACCAAGGTACCTATGTACCTGTTCCTTGCTCTTTGATGCTCCACCTCCGCTTGTGTCTTTAGTCTTCTACTTTTAAGGGCTCAACCAACTCCCTGACACAATAACTCACACGATTGATAAAACATGTGCACAAATTAGTGCACTAACAGTGCTCATGGGAAGAGCACCAGATCCACCATCTTACATCAACCCTCCAACAGTCACATTATAAGGAGGATACTTCTCTGCATTCAACAAGCCATATAAATCAGCTCCAACAAATCATATCCAATCAGATCACTCGCAACAACCTCTTGTCTTATTAGGGGAAAACCCAACATCTCAACCAGATCAATAAAGGGCTCCTCTAAGCCCAACCTCCACATGCATCCATAAGCTTCCAACCCGACCCCCTTACGAGCCATCCAAGTTATGAATTAAGTAGACCCCGCTGTTTACTTGTTTTGGCCATGAAATCGATTTGGTTAACTCAACACATAGGCCGTGCATTAAGGAACCTAGAAGAATTGGACAGTTCAAAGAGAAGGGTCCACATTGGCATATGATGAGTGAACCCAACATGGAGGTTTGACAAACAATGCATGTTGTAGAACACATCACTGATGTTGGTATCATGTGCAGCTAGAAACGCTCTGTGGGCCTCAAAACGATGTATGTATTTTTACCAAGCCATCCATACATTTTTTTCCAACTTCTAATTTTAAGGCACAAGTAAAAAATGGGGCTGATCCAAATCTCAGGTGGACCACACCATATGAAAAAGTGGTAATTAAATGCCCCCAATTAAAAATTTTCTGGGACTACAAAAGTTTTGGATTAAGCTTATTTATGCTTTCCCTTTATCCAAGGTTTGTGTGACCTAATCAATAAGTTGGATGGTAAATAAACATTACATTGGGCCTTAAGAAGTTTTTAATGATAGAATTTCAATCACCATTGTTTCTTGTGGTGTGGATCCAATTGAGATTTGGATCTGTCTCATTTTTGGGCTCATGCACTAAAATGAGTTGGAAAAATGGATTGATGGAGTGGATAAATCACATAAATCACAAAGTCATCTAATTCTATCAACTCACAAAAAATTATCATACACATTTTTCCTTACCAAGTTGAAGAGATTAACCATGGTAATTCTAACTTGTGCTCATACTCGTATATATGGTAGGAGAATAAACGCCTAATATATACATAAAAATGGTAATTAGAAAAAATATGAAATAATAATAATAATTATTATTATTAAATAAAAATAAATTTAAAATCTACTTATTCTTTTTTGGATGTCAGTCCTGTCCACATATAAAAGCCTCCACAACTTCTGAAAGTAAGCAACTATGACTCTTATTGTCACGTCCCAAACTTGGAAACCGGGCTCACAAAATTCCCGATCACCGAATCCGGTGCTGACAGCCTCCGTAGTACCCCATTCTCGGCTCCCAGCGTATATACGCTAGATTCCGATCCTGGGATCCTACAAGGAGGATTTTTCAATGTACATTTATCTCGTAATTAGCATAACCACAAGATTACCCAAATCACAAAGGCAACATCATCATCACATATCCACTAATATGATCGTTTGAGTACAATACAGAAAGGGAAATACATATATAAAATAAATCAAAGCTCCAGAAGACCGCTATACGCTCCAGGCTCAATGCTGCTGCAACCTAACATCACCTGCATGCATCTATCGTGCATAAGCTTATAGAAAGCTTAGTGGGTGGTGAAAGTGTGTGCATAAGGTAAGTGCCAAGTAAGCAATATCAGAGTAATCAGAGTAAGCGGAAATACTGATAAACGCAAAATCATACAATGTCAGAAACACTAGCAAGATCATAAATCATACGAAATCAGAGTAATACGAAAACATACTGATAGGCCCATAAATATCATCAATCTTATCCAAGCTATGCGACGTAGAAATATAATAAAAACAATATCATATACTGATGAAGTAATGTAGATCAACTATGCAATGCGGAGATAACAAGCCAAATATCAGATGCCGCTGATGCAATGCAATATACAAATCCTAATGAATCCACGAATATCATCGTCATATCTAGGCCATATAATGTAGAAACATAGAAACCTAAAATACTAAGTACTGCGAATGCAATGTAATATACGGTGCGAATGTAATGACCATGCTGGAGTGTGAAGTCGGGATGATAGTACGTAGTTTCGTAGACTACGGGGTCCACCACAAAGGACTTCTATCCAAATCAGTCCCATACCTAAATTTGGATAGTCAAACTCAATGTGGTAAACTCCTAATCTCAGGTTAGTCGCGCGCCCAACCGAAATCCTGGTCATGCGAAGGTACACGTAACAAATAGTTACGCACCACCAGCCCGAGTGAATAGTGAAGAAATGAATGAATGAATATGCAATTCCTGCTCAATAAGTCCACATATCAGTGCAGTTACTCTCTGAAAAATCACCGGGGTCTATTACACTCCAAACCAGGCTGTCGCCCCATCGCGCGCAACAAGGTGAGTGAAAGAGACCTCACTATCCGCCTGCCAATATCGGGCTCAGCTCGTCGATAGCGGACCCATTCCTCGAGCTGGTCAGACTCAGCCTAGCATTGCCCCCTCCTCTCGGGCAGGTAAGGCCGTACCCCCTTCCAACCGACCATGACACAGTGGGAGACGCGGCCTATCGGTATACGGCTCTCATGCGCTCATGCATCCACTCGGTCTAGACGTTGGAGCAACCTCTGGAACCAAGAGGGTTTAGGGACTTTCACCTAGGGATATCTATAGCACCCCATGTAGAACAGATTTCCGGTGTCCCATCTGGCCATCCACGAAATACCTGTGAAGGCTACGACCCTGATGTCGCTAGGGCGTACAGTAATCACAACACACAATGCAAGATGCATGAGTCATACAATCCAGTCATGCATCAATCCTACGCATACCGTGTGCTCATGTAAGACAATCTCCGCCTACCAGGGAGTCTCATAACAACATGCCTAATGACATATCCAATGGTCAACCACATCTCATAACAAACATGCAAATGATGCGTATGGGCATGTATCGTGATGCTATGCTGTCACATACTCATAATCGGTATCAATGACTGGTATTGACAATCGACCTCGACAATGTGGACATTTAACCATCATTGCCCCCGAGGAATGCCCCTCATAGATCCTAACATATAATGGACCCATGACCTCACACAAGGGACAAATATACAACACCATGGGCCTCACTCAAGACCTTAATACACATTACGATGGGCCTTTCACATGGGCCCAACACACATCACAAAGGGGCCTCAACTACGAGTCGCATATACACCATATAGGTCTCGATAATTGGCCTCGACAATTGAAATCGGTCAATAATCGGAATCAGCACATCGGTCACGATAAATGGCCTCGATCGTTGGTCGGCAATCGGTCAAGATAAACGGCCTCGATCGCTAATCGGCAATCGGTCAAGATAAACGGCCTCGATCGCTAATCGGCAATCGATCAAGATAAACGGCCTCGATCGCTAATAGGCAATCGGTCAAGATAAACGGCCTCGATGGCTAATCGGCAATCGGTCAAGATAAACGGCATCGATCGTAATCGGCAATCGATCAAGATAAACGGTCTCAATCGCTAATAGGCAATCGGTCAAGATAAACGGCCTCGATACTTGGCACCGATAATCAGTAGATAAACAAAGCGGGGTCCATAGGTGATCAGCCGATTAACCATAGTATAAAGATCGACACCGGCCGTGGTTATATCAAATTTGATAGCATAGAGTCATCCATCTATGGTGAATGGGGCCCACTTATTTGGGTTAACCCACGAAGAGAACGGGCCTAACAAGGCCTAAGGGAAGGTCACAATGAGGACGTCTAACCATCATTGCCCCTCAATGTGGGCATCTAACCAACATTGTTCCCAAGGAGTGGCCCACATAAGGGATTTATATGCAACGCAGTGGATATACATGCATCACATTGGGCCCCACATACATCGCATTGGGCTTCATACAAGGGCCTCGAGTGTATCACAATGGGCCACGTCCATGGGCCTTGAATACATCACTTTGAGCCTCGCCCATGGGCCTAGAATATCAAGTGGGTCGCATTACATGGGCTGCATTACATGGGCCGCACTAATGGGCCCAATACACCTCACAAGGGCCACAGATATGGCTAAATGGACCACGCCGAAGAGAGTCATGAATACACAACAGGTGGGCCCTGCACCTGGGCCTCAAATACATCCTATGGGCCTCATCACACGGGCCCCAAATACACAATAGGCGAGCCTCAAATATACATCACAAGCGGGCCTACTCATCATAGCTGGGCCTACCAACGGTCCAACCAAAGGACGGCCTGGATAACAAATACATCACGATGGGTCCCACTAGGATGTGGGTGAGAGCTTGGATTACATCTAAAATCATTTCAATAGTGGCAGGTGCAACATGTGTATCATTATACACTATCATTCTATTTAGCACATGACGCACCAGCAATGGTCAGCACCGCCCAAACATTGTCCATGCAAATCAACACTATCCAAACATTGTCCAACACCGTCCAGACCCCCTAGACGGTGTGGGTCCTGGCAAAACGGATGGACGATGTGAAGAACACATACATCAAATGGGACCCACATAACTTGCTGACATCATGCAGCGTGGGACCCACTGTCCATATGGACGGACGGTTGGGACATAACACATACCCATGATTAGGCCAAACTTGTTGACATTGACACCACAAGTGAATTGCTGGTGGAGGTCTATAAAGTTGGACGACATGGATAACAAATACATCACAGCTAGCCCCACAGATGGACGTTGTGCAATACAACCATCACGGTGAAGTCTCACAGTCTAGGTGGATGGCGAGGATAAAACACACTACAGTGGGTCCCACTGTCCCAAACAGTGGACGATGTGAATTGCAACACGAGCAGGGCCCTGACGGATGATCTGGCTGGAAGACATGCATCATTCTGGACCCCATATGGCAGTGAGCGGTAGAGATATACATCTAGGTGGCCCATGCCCAGATGGATGGTAGGAATACAACACATGCTTCATTGTGGGACCGTGCATGGCTTACATCACGGTGGACTCCACCCTTAAAATGGATGGACGGCATAGGTGCCAGGCTTGCTACACCGTCTAGCAACTGGACGGTGCAGATATATATACATCATGGTGCAAGCCAAGCGGTCCACGTAGTGGCCCGCCAATATGTTATTAATAATAGAATATAATATTATTTATTATGTATATGTGTGCAGGTGGAAGCACTGCCCATACTCACCGTCCAGATTCATCTGGACGATGCAGATCCGTGTTTAAAGGTGGGTCTCACGTAGGAGTGACCCACCCATTTAATATTATCAACACATATTATAATATCGTATATTATATATATGATTCGGTGGCAGGAGGCTACCATATCCACCGTCCAAATCCAACTGGTCGGTGTGGATGCCAAGATAAAGGTGGGTCCCACCTAGCAGTGGCCCACCAAAACATATCTTATATAATATAATATAATGACATATAAGATAATATAATATCATTATTATAATACAACGTGATTTATAAAAAAAAGGGCCACCGTCCAGAGACCCCTCTGGACGGTGCTGATCTAACGTACAAGACCATGGTGGGTCTCACGTAGGGCCCACCATTATATATTTATATTATAATATAATATATTATAATAACATTACCTTTATTATTATTTTTTTTCTATCCTTATCTGTTAGTAGGTTAGGTGACTGCACTGTCAGCTCACACTTCCCTGGGATGGTACGAATATGACACATGCATTTAAGGTGGTCCCATGTGGAGATTAAGGTGGGCCCACACGATCTGGACAGTCCAGATCTCATCCAAGGACTGGACGTCAGGTCGTCCCACATACAGATGGCCGGATGGATGCACATACATTAATACAGGGTGGGCCCCACACGCTGTCGTCCAATGGATGGATGGTTTAGATATAAAACATATACATCACGGTGCGCCCCACACCACATATATGAAGGTGGTTCCCACCACACCGTCCAGAGATCTCTGGACGGTGGGGATTTGAAATAAATACACCAAGGTGGGTCCCACGTGGGCCCATCAGATACATTATATCTATATATATATATTATTGTTGTTGTTATTATAATAATAATTATTACTATCATTATAATTACCACCATCCAGCGTCCAGCAATGGACAGACGGCTGGATGCGTGGCTGGTAGGTGGAGTCCCACCGTCCCTGATGGACGGTGGATAAAACACATACAGCAGGGTGGCTGATATTTATATCTTCCTTCATCAGCGGTCAGTGGCACCTGCTGCTGCTATGGCGCAGTCCACAAGAGTTCTGGATCTGCACTGTTGCAGATGGACGGAGTGGGTATAATACATCCATCAAGGTGGGCATCACAGGTGGCTATGAAGCCGGAATCCAGCTGATATTTCTTCATTTCCACCATTCAGATGGTCCAACTGGACAGCCAGTCCAGCAGGGTGGACAGCAAAACCATCCCACCTGCTGGACGGTTTGGATCATCCATGCATGTATCCCATATCCAATAGTTGGGCCACACATAAAAGAATAGAGAGGGAGAGAGAAATAGGGGCACCCACCTTCCTTATTCCTCCTTGATGCTCCAAAGCTCCAATGGGGCTCCTTCAATGGTGGAGATGAGCTTTTTTAATGGCAGGATATGGGGAATCTAAGGTGGGAAAGGGCTAGGAATTTGGAGAGCTTGGGACGTCCAAGGTCTTGCTACCATGGTGGAAAAATGGAGAATGAAAAAGGGAAGAGAGAGATGAAGGAGAGAGAGTAATGATGATAGCTCTCTCTCTCTCTTAGCTAGGTAATAAGTGTTTTGGGGAAAAGGTAGTAAGTATGGGCTAGGGTCATTATTGCTTTGACTAGAATTTATGGATAGCTTAGGGTGATGTCACCGTAGCCTTGGGAAAAGTGCCAATATGATAAGTGGGCCCCACTAAAATATAATCAATGGTCCAAATAGAGCGCGACCTATATCCTTTGATGTACAACTCGGATTGCCATATGAGACGCGGCGTTGGAACCGCAACGACGATGTGGTCGCGATGACATAGGTCTTAGATCAAGCCGACTCGAAATTACAGGATGACACTTAAGGTCGCGCGCAAATACCGGTTAAGGGTCGAAGGTTGCCGAAATTCGACCGAGAAAATTGTGGAAGTCTACGGAACGGTACAGGTTGGGATACGGGTCTTACACTTATCAAGCACTCTACCACTAATACTAAATGTTGATTTTGATGTAATAGTAAAGACTGGAATCATCAAAATGTCACAGGCCATTCTTAAAAGTGGTGGGAACTTTTGACTATTGATTCGCCACCAACTTAATATGTTAAACTCTTACTTGTGAGGAAATAGTGGTTCTTTCAAATATTGATCTAGTTCTAATTTGTGGAAGAGAGCTTGAATGCTAGGACATGTATGAGAATACCACTTATCAAATCCTCCAAATTTATCTTTAGTCTTATCAGAAATACAACTAGATAATGAAAAACTATTATTACAACTGCTTTTACTAATGATTGAAAAAGTTGTCATTGATTTATTCGAATTAACAACTTTATAATCTGAGAAAAGATCATTCATTGTATGTCAAATTTTGTTAATGTAGAAATGAATGCTACCACCATAGATTTAATAGTAGTAATATTCCACCAATTCCATTTTAAATCGAGGATCAATAACTAATGGCACTGCCAAAACCAAAGTGCATTCATGCCAATACTTATCAAACTTCGATTTCATTCTATTTGTCATTTAACATATCGCAATCACTTTTCTCCCATTCAACCAATTTAAGATAAATTTCACAAACATCGAAAAAGTATATATTAGTAGTTGGATATTTAGAACATGAAAAGTTGTTGGTAACTTCATATAAAACCTTTAAACACTTACTAATAACTTTTTCCATATCTCATTCTTCATTGGAAGAATTAACCTTGAAGTCACGATCATATTGCTCTAATTAAGAAAATGTTTCTCTAAAGTCCAATGCAGCCTTGAGCATAAGATATGTGGAGTTCTACCTTGTTGGAACATCCATAGGTACAATTCCTGACAATTTTACTTGAACCATTGCAAATTGGAACTTTTGCTCCCTTGGTGGTGAATTAATGTTCTTTACACTTTCTCATATTTTTTAGAGCACGCATGCTATCTGTTGTAATCTGTCTTGCACAATTAAATTAAGAATATGAGTAGAAAAACAAATATTAAACAGCTCTCTAGATAATGAGAGCAATCCTTAATAATAATAATAATAATAATAATAATAATAAGACAAGTCTTCATCTTTTTACCATGGCATTGTTAGTGGAAGCATTGTCTGCGGTGATGGTGAATACTTTTTTTTAGCAATATTCTACTCTAGGACTCTATCCGTGACAATTCTACATAGAGTCTCTATATTATGAGAAGTTTTTATTGCTGTAAAAGCAAGAATCCTCCTTTGTAATTTCTATGCATCATCAATGAAATACGAAGTTATACAACAATACTTAATATTTTGTTGGTCCGATGTCCACAAGTCAATACCAAGGTTAATTCGGGAAGAGAGCTTATCAAACTACTCATAGAGTTTTTCTTTCTCTTGCTTGTAAACATGCATCACATCAGGCCTAACTGTGTTGAAATAGGGTTTTTTGCTTTTTGGTTTTTTAGATGGGCGATTAGGATTGAAACATTCATTGAAATATGATTTTTTTGGTAGTGAGAGAGAAATGAGGGAGTGAAGGGAATAACTTAGAATTTTTTACTTTTGGATTTTTTAGACGAACAATTGACACTGAAATATTCATTGGAATAATCAGATCGGGTCTTGGCCAGATCGGATCAGGGTGGATTTGGAACCGATCCAATTGTAAACGAATCAGCATCTTAAGATGCAGACCTGCCCCCATTGGACATGTACAATGGTCTAGACCTGCTATAAATGGATCAGATCGTCGGGTCGATCCTATCCATTGACAGGCATATTCCCACTACGTAATCCGAGTTTGGTGTGGACTTAGCATGTGTGAGCTCTGACTTGAGGGTTGTCTAATAAATCCTAAAGTGAAATCATAACATAATAGTTGTGTGATGGATATTGATGATCAGAACCCTTCAAGAGGTGGGTTTCATCATGGTTATGTCAAGAGGTGAAGTATAAGTGTCCATAGAAAATTCTAGCCATTGGATATATAGATAGATGAAATCATAATATGGTCAATGATTTACATTGATGATCTTACAGAAAAGGACTATTTGGGGCCTATCATGGTGTGTAATACATCCTAAGATGGATCCTACATTGACCCATGTGGCTCATTTAGGAGACTACGATCTCACCTCAGTAATAACGAGAAGTACCTACCTTTTACTCATTATGCATGTGATAGGGCAAGTGGGTATCATTATAACTAGAGCTATACATGAGTCGAGCCGAACCGAGTTTGACACAATTTTGGTTTGGTTTGTTTATGTGACACCCCATGTTCGAGCTTTACATGAGTCAAGATTCAAGTCTATGTCTATTATTTAAGCTTGGTTTGGTCCAAACTATACGAGCTTGAGTTTGGTTTGGTTTGGTCTAAATATCCAAGCTAAGCCGAGCCGAACTTAGCCAAGTTCGAATAGGGGTCAGCTCATTATTTTTATTGAATAAACAATATGTATAATATGAACTTTTTAATACAAAGATAACACTAAAAAATCATATAAAGTTTAATATCCTCCATAAGACAATAACAATGAACAAAAAGTTACGACTTAAAACACAAATATGTATGAGTCTCAAAGTTTCCAATCATAGAAGGCTATAATGACTAAAGTAATATAATTACATAGAAGGAACATCTCAATGCAGGTAAAAAAGGAACCTTCATGCAATGCAGTCTCACCTTGACCCTCGTGTTGATCCTCACCCTCCTCAAAATCATAACTACTACCTCCCCAAACCGAATGCAACCAATCTTGGAAACATATGAGGGTCTTAATTATTTTTTGTCTAAGTGAGCTAAAATGCTTGCTCACAACCCTACCCTATATACTAAAAGCCACTTCTAATGCCTCAATTGAAATTGAAATTGACAATATATTATATTTCATCATCATTAACGTTGGGTATAACTTCTCACCTTGTTTAAACTTCCACTATCCTAGAATATCAAAATTTAAATTAGAGTTCATTATATATGGCTCCTTAATATACAAGTCTAATTCTGATTCAGTTGTCTATTCTATTACTTTCTCATTTTGTAAGAACGACATTAAATTGAAATCATCGACATCTTGATCGAAATCATTTTCTGCTGATGCACTAGACACAACTTGAGGATGAGCTTCTTTATTTTGTGTTTCAACCACAATACTAACATAAAAATTGAATAACTCATTAAGTGAATCATGAACCAAAAGATACCTCATTTTGAACACTATCTGTAGGATACATCTTGGCAAAATAAAATCTAACCATTTTCATCTTGTACCGAGGATCAAGAACAATTGCAATAGCCATTAATAACCCACAATCAACCAAATACTTATTAAATTTTAATTTCATCCCAAATGCCATGATTTGGAGAAAATTTGGAACTCCATTAGATCATTTTTGTAAAATATCTTTAATCTTACAAACTTCTAGAAGGAACATATTCGCCGTGGGATACTTATTTTCTTAAAAAATCTTGGTACATTGATAAAAGATCGTAAGAAACTTATGTACCTATCTAGTCATTTTCCAATCATCTTTAGAAGGCGGTCAGGTATAACTTCTATCACGATTTGTAAAGTGAAGGAATGCTTGCTGCAACTTTAAGTCTAAATCCAACATTTCATAAGTTGAATTCTAACATGTACATACATTTAACTTTAACATTTTTTGTGATTTCAAATTCAACCATTGGATTGTTTCATTCCATACAACCTTGAAAGTGACCCCATAATGAATTTAACACTCTCTTGGATATTCTCTATCGTCTTATCAATTGTTTTAAATCATTCCACTGCAATCAAGTTGAGTATGTGGACACAACATCCAACTTGAAATAATTTTCCCCCAAAATATAAATTTCCAACCGCCTCGAATGTTTTTCATAAAATTGCATGAACACAATTATTTGTGGATGCCTTATGTAAAGTTTTTGCAAAAGCTTTATTTATAATGCCTCACTCAATAAGATAAATGTAGATACAACTAAAAATGTTCGTGCCACTATAAGAAGGAGGAAGGTGGTAGAAGTCTAAAATTATCTTGCATAATTTTCATTCTGCATCAACATAATGGGCAGTCAATGGCATATAACCCTTTCTTTGATTTGAAGCCGTCCACAAATCCGATGTCAAACTAACTCGCGACACTAATGCTAAAAGAGTCTTCAACTTCATTTTTTCTAGCTCGAGATGGCCTATGGAGAAGAACATAATGAAAAAGGTAAAAATCCAATATAATTAATACCCATATAATAGAAAGGCAAAATTTTAAATAGCTATACATTTATTGAAAGTAACTACACATCATAAGACCATTTCTTCTTCATTCCATTTTTTTTTCTTATTTACTTTTGCTAATCTAAAGCAAACAATTCTTAAAAGATAGTTTTCCAAGAACACAAAAATATGAATGATCTATTGAAGTCAACATAATCCCTCTTTCATTGGCATATGACACAAAGCTCATTCTTTTAACAACATGAATGATTGAAAATGGAGTGCTATGTGCATTAAAAATCATATAACACTCCATTTTTTAACTAATCCAAATTCGAAGAACATCATAATCGATTATTTTCACCAAAAATCAAAGAAACTTTAAAAGGAGACACCCACATGAGATTTCTTTATATACAACATAAAGCTAATATGGAATAGAATATAAACATATGTAAAAGAAAGATTTAAAGAGCATAAACCTAATAATTGCTCTCCCAAATCGAAGAGCAATGATCCTAACCCTAACCCTAAAGAAGAGAAAATTCACCTTGAGAGAGAGAAGGAGAGATTTGAGAGAGAGAGAGAGAGACAGAGAGAGAGAGAGAGGGAGTGCGGCTGACGGCTATGCAGGAAACAAAAAGGGCCGGAGAAAATCTCCAAGAGAGAGAGAGAGAGAGAGAGAGAGAGAGAGAGAACAAGAGATTTGAGAGAGGGAGGGAGGGAGTGGGCGACTGGGTGAGTAGGTATATGTAGGAAACCAAAAGGTCAATTTTGGCCTTTTGGGGATTTTTTGTGGAGACTCGAAGAGTTGGATTCAATAGTGACCCCTCAAGTACCGAGCTTGATATCGGTCAGTGTTTTGGGTCCCAATATGATGTATATGTTTTATCCACTCTATTCATCCACTTTACAACATATTTTTGGTGCATAAACCCAAAAATGAGACATATCCAAATCTCAAGTGGACCACACCATGGGACAGTGGTGATTTAATGCCTACCATTACAAATTATTTGGGGGCTACGAAAGTTTTAGATCTAACTAATATTTTTGTTTTCCCTTCATCTAGGTCTGTGTGACCTAATCAACAGGTTGTATGGAAAATAAACATTATAGTGGGCCCCAAAAAGTTTTTAATGGTGGGCATTCAATCACTACTATGTCATCTAGTGTGGCCCACCATAGACTAGGATCAGTCTCATTTTTGGGATCGATCCCAAAAATGATGTCGTAAAGTGAATGGACGAAGTGGATAAAACATATACATCAAGCTGGGGCCCACACAACTTTTCCAACACCGACCAACTAAATCCAAGTCCACTTAAAGGATTTGTTCCGTCTAGATTTTTCAATGAGGCCTACCTAAAATGTATGCGTTATATATCCACGCTGCCCATCCATTTTTCCATATCATTTTAGGACATGGGCCTAAAAATGAAGCATTTCCAAATCTTAAGTGTGTTAGAGCCGTTGCACAAACGTTAGGATCTAGCCTCCCAAAAACACCAGAATTATGGGATAATAAAGCAATGAAATAAATCAAAGCACAAACCATATGACACAAGAGATTTTTACGTGGAAAATCCTCAAAGAGGTAAAAACCACGGGACCTAGTCCAGAATAACAATCCACTATGAAGTAGAGCGTTACAACTGGTCACAAGCACACACCACTTGGATCAAATCTTCTTCACTCACACAAGAGTGGAAAAATAATAAGAGAATAAGAAAAATGGAGAGATCTCACCAATTATGAGGACATAAAAGCGCTAAGATGCCTAGTGCATAATAGATCACCTCTACGAGCATAACCCTCCCTTCTACAAGCTTCCTCTCTCTCTCTCTCTCTCTCTCTCTCTCTCTCTCTCTCTCTTTCACCTTGGTTGTCAAAACCCTTAGCACAATAGCTTTAGAAAGGCATCTCCATACCCTAGAAAATCCCTAGGTACCCCTATTTATAGTTTAGGCAACTTCCTTTCGTACCTTAGCGAAAACTGCCTCAAATTTACATAGTCCGCACAAAATCCGGACATGAATCTGCGTAACCTTGACTGGTCGAGCAGCTCACTCAACCAGTCCAGCAGACTCCTCGACTGGTCGAGCAGCACAAAAGATTTATCACATATGGTCACTGGACTTTGAGTCAAGCACCACTCGACTGGTCTAGTAGGGCACTCGACCGGTCGAGTCATGAGGAAAAAATCCCCATCAAATCTCTCCCTTTTCGACTCAAGAGGAATCCACCTTCTTTAAGCTAGCCCGGTTTCTACAAACCTCAAACTCACCCTTGAGCAAAGCCTTGGTCATCATGTCTGACTCATTATCGCCTATGTGGACCTTCTCAAGTTGTAACACCTTTTGTTCCAGAGTATCCCTGATCTAATGATACCGAATCTTTATGTGCTTCGACTTGGAGTGCTTACTTGAATTCATGCTCAAGTGTATAGTACTTTAATTATCGTAATAGACCACATGCTGCTCCTACTTCAGGCTAAGTTCCTGTAGGAACCACTTCATCCAAAGCACCTCTTTACATTCCTTTGTGACTACGATGTACTCGGCCTCTGTCGTCGACAATGCTACGACCTTCTGTAGCTTGCTCTGCCAAAAAACCACTCTCCCTACAAACGTGAACATAAATCCCAAAGTAGACTTCCTAGAGTCTATGTCACCTGCCATATCTGCATCTGTGTAGCTCTCTAACATAGGTTTTTCGTCACCATAGCATAGGCTCAACCTAGATGCGCCTCTTAAATACCGCAATATCCTATTTATCACTACTCAATGTTCTTTGCTAGGATTGACAAGATACCGGCTGACAACACCAACTGCATATGTTATGTCTGGGCGTGTACACACCATAGCATATATCAAACTTCCTACAGCTAACGTGTATGGTATCTACTACATCTCATCCACCTCTGCCTTCGTCTTGGGACACTGTATATCGCTCAATCTGAAGTGACCATCCAGTAGAGTATCGACCGGCTTCACTACATTCATATTAAACTTCTCTAGGACTTTCTCAATCTACCGTTCTTGTGACAGTCAAAGCTTCCTGCTGTTTTTGTCACGAGTTATCTCCATTCTTAGGATTTACTTAGCCGAGCCCAAGTCTTTCATCGCAAATGACTTACCCAACTCCTGTTTCAGCTTGTCAATCTTCTTAATGTCTTTTCCCATGATGAGCGTGTCATCAACATATAATAGTAGAACTAAGAAATCACCATTTAAAAACTTGCATGTGAACACACAATGGAGCTTGTTTTAACGTATACAAGCTCTTCCTTAGCCTACACACCATATGCTCTTTGCCCTTGACTTCGAACCCCTCTGGTTGATACATGTAGATCTCTTCTTCTAGGTCACCATTGAGAAAGACAGTTTTAACATATAACTGCTCTATCTCCATATCCATGCTAGCCGACAACCTAAGCAACACTCGTATGGATGTCATCTTCACCACTGGTGAGAATATCTCCTCGAAGTCTATACCTTTCCTCTGACCGAACCCTTTTACTATAAGTCTGACCTTGAACCTCGTTTGTGAATTCTTCTTTCTGAACACCCACTTGTTGCTTAGAGCTTTCTTGCCATTAGGCAATTTCACCATATCATAGATGTGGTTCTTATGCAAGGATTTCATCTCCTCTTGCATAGCTTTCAACCACTCCTCATACTCGTCGGTTAGGGCCTTAGAATAATCTTCTGACTCTCCCTCATCGGTGAGTATAATGTACTCATGCGGCGAGTACCTCTTAGACGGCTGTTTGTCCCTAGATGACGTCCTCACCTGTGGCTCAATAGGTAAATCAGGTGGGGGCTGCTCCCTCGGTCCATCTTCTGTAGGAACTCCCTCATTCTCTACACCTTGCTGTACTCCCCTGTCATCAGGCACCACGGGAGGAATAACCGGATCCATATCCTCCAGCTTTTCTGAACTAGGCTGCATCTTTTCTGGCTTACAAATGTCTTCAATATATTAGTTTCTGTAAGACCCGTATCCTAGCCCTTACCATTCCATAACTTCCACGGTTCCCTCTAGTCGAGTTTCGGCGACCCGGGACGAGTAGATAGCATTAGCGCATGCTCTTGAGTCACATCCTGTAAACCCGAGCTGACTCAAAATGAGACCTATGTCATTTTGACCGCGCCATCGCCGCGGTTCCGACGATGCGTCTTGTGCGTCAATACGATGCCGTTGATCGCTTGATTGTGGGACCCACCTATTCCTATTGTTGTACTTCCCTAGAAACATTAATTACTATGATGTCACCCTAGGGGTGACATCACCCTACCATACCACCTTACCTTCCCTTTTCCCCATAAGTCAAACTCATTAATTCCCATTACCTCACCATCCCTCTCTCCCATCACTCCCTTACATCATTTCTCTCTTTCACTTCTCTCCATTCCAAGCAATCCCTCCATGGAGCAACCCACGTCCATGGCTCCCATGAGAGAGCTAGTATGGCCCACCTCCCTATCTCCCATCTCCACCATCCAATGATCATCTCCACCATTGAAATTGTTTCTTTGGGGCTCTATCATGCATTGGCGGAAGAAGGAAGAAGAGATCTCGAGGTGGGTGCTTCTTTCTCTCTCTTTTTCTCTCATTAATTTAGTATGATAATGTGGCCGTGTGGCCCATCTGGATGTACCCCACCTTGATGTATGTGATGTCCAAGCCGTCCACCTAATGGACCCTACGGCCGTCCAAGCTGTGGGCCCCACTTAACAGCAATTGGAAAACATAAATATAAGATTGACCCAAATCAAGTGGGCCATGTCCATGTGGACCCCACACGTGGGACCCACCTTCAACAATACGTGCACACGGTCAGTCCAGCGTCCTTGGACGCTGGACGTTTTTCACAAGTAAAAAAAAAAAGAGAGGGGGGAGAACTTTTGGGGCGGGCTACTTATGTAGGCCCCACCTTGATGTAAAAATCGAATCCACACCATCCATTTCATTTCCAAGCCAATTTTAGGCGTTGAGCCA
Source organism: Magnolia sinica (assembly GCF_029962835.1). Lineage (NCBI taxonomy): Eukaryota > Viridiplantae > Streptophyta > Magnoliopsida > Magnoliales > Magnoliaceae > Magnolia > Magnolia sinica. The sequence goes on along the minus strand of NC_080577.1, from coordinate 42,813,336 downwards.
AAGAATGAATCCAATCCGATTTTCTGGCGGGGGAAACAACTTTTTTTACCTTTAAGATCCATTAGGACCCACCTTGATGTCCCTACCCGCCAAAAACATACTGCATAGCGGACTCGTTTGATCCGTCTTAGGCCATGGAATCTAATGGACGGAGTGGATTCTCAAGACACGGGCCCCACATATGAAAAACCTCGAGAAAAAAAAAAACCACAAGGACACGCTGCTGTCAGCAGCAGCGTGCGTGGGTGCTGCTGGCGGACAAACGGGCTGGCCTCACGGCCTTAGTTGTGGGCCCCACTGTGATGCTTTTCGAACATCAACGCCAGGGTCCCCTCGGACCGGGAGATATCCCAAAATCAGCCGTATACGGAACTCAGGTGGGCCACACCATATAAAATCATGTGAAGATATGCCTAAAACATATAAAATCACTTGGTGGGGCCTACCTGAAATTTGGATGCAGATGAAACTTGTTTTGGACCCCTAATTTTGTGTGACACATACAATGGACGGAGTAGATCTGATTAATGTGGGTCCCACCTAGGATAAATAAATAAATGTATGTATGGGGCATGCATTTGCTACTTGACGTCCAGAGGAGTCTGGACGTCTAACGTTAAACAGGGAGGCCCCCCTTGGCCCCAGTTGTGGACACTACCATGATGTATGTTCTACATCCATGCCGTTCATTTAATAGGTCCCCTTTTATGATGCGTTGGTTCCAAAAATCAGTCACAAAAAGTTCTCGAATGGCCCACACCATCACCTTTCATGCGGTGGTATGCCAAGCCACATGGAATCAACTGCTGGGGTCCACATGCAGCTTGGATCCACCTGAAACTCGGTTTGGACCCTTAAATTGGTGGGACACACATAATGAATGGGTTGGATTTGTGAACTACATCATGGTGGACCCCCAGGACCACATAACCATACCCAAAAAAAAGAATAAATTTGGTGGACAAATAAATATTACAGTGGGCCAAAGGCCCACGTGACCTTATGAACTGGTTGTATGGTAAGTAAACATTGCAGTGGGCCCCTGGCCCATGCGACTTTATCAACAGATTGGATGCAAGTAAACATTTCAGTGGGTCCCATGATCATGTGACCCTATCACAAGGTTGAAAAATAATAATAATAATAATAAAAATAAAAATAAATAAATAAATAAATACTGTAGTGGGCCCCAGGTCTGTATGACCTTATCAACAGGTTTGAATGGAAATAAACATTTTGGTGGGCCCCAGGTCTATAAGACCTTATCAACAGGTTGGATGCAAATAGATGTTATAGTGGCCCAAGTTGGATGATAAATAAATATTACAGTGGGCCCTAGGCCCATGTGACCCTATGACTAGTTTGGATGGAAGATAAACATCATGTTGGCCTCATTTTGGATGGACAGTATGTTGGGCCCTAGGTTGGGTGGAAAATAAACATTTTGGTGGGTCTTACTTAAGACTTATTTATGTATGTGTTGTGTCCACAACTGTGGACCTCCATCATGGAACATGTGACTTATCTATTCCTTCCATCCCTATGGGACCCACTATGATGCATGTGTTTCATCCAACCGTCCAACCATTTTTGGAAAATGATCCTTTTTTTAGGTTTGGGACGAAAATAAGTCAGATTTACTTATCAAGTGGACCATAGTGCACGGTGAGGATTGAACGGCTATCTTTGAAATCTTGAGACCCTATGATTAGATTAGATGGGAAATAAATGTTATGGCGGACCTTGAAAATTTTAGTAGTGGAAATCATTATCACCACTTATATTGAGTGTGGCCCATTTAACATACATGGGGCCCACTGATGTGGCCAATTTGATGTATGTATGACCATGTTATGAGGCCTACTTTGATGTATGTTGTGGCCCATTTGTCGTGCCCACTTTGATGTATCTTTATCCATGCCATCCAGGGCATGCACCCCATTATGATATATATATCGGGCCCATGGGTCGAGGCCCATTAGTGCGCTATTTGATACAACCCACTTGATGTGTACGAGGCCCATTAGGGCGGCCCGATGCAAGGCCTATTGTGACATGTATTGGCCCATGACGCGTGACCCATTTGATGTGTATAAGACCCATGGGTAGGGCCCACATATTATGTATTTGAAGCCCATGAGCAGAGCCCACGAGGTTTATATATGGGCCCCATTAATGTGGCCCACTTGTATTTGAGGCCCACGGGTTGCGGCCCATGGGTCGTGGCCCATTGTGATATATACTCCATACGTCGTGGCCCATTGAGATGTGTTTCCGACCCATTTAGTGAGGCCATTGTGAAATATTCCTACTCTTGTGATGAGGCCCATTGAGATGTATTTCGCTCATTGATGCGGCCCACTTGTTGAATTGAGGCCCATTGGTGTGGCGTGCGGCCCAATGTATCGACCCACCGTGATGTGTAGTCCCCGATCTTTGTATGTGTAAGGCTCATCTGTGATGACTATTTGGGGCCCGCTTGTTGGATATTTGGGCCCATCTTATGTTTGACTCTATGTGGACCACTCCTTGGGAGCAATGTTGGTTAAATGTCCACATTGCTGGGCAGTGATGGTTAGATGTCCACATTGTGACCCTTCCTTAGGCCTTATGAGGCCCATTCTCATCATTCTCTTAGTGGGTTAACCCAAATAAGTGGGCCCCATTTACCATGAACGGATGGCTCCATGCTACCATTTGATATAACCATGGTTGAGTGATCTTTATATTAAGATTGATCGAGATGTTCATCTATGGACCCATCTTGTCTATGTGACCGGTCGTCGGTGTTGATTATCGGTGCCGCGGTGCTAATTATCGATGTAGATTATCGGTGTCGATTTGTCGAGGTCGATTGTATTGCCCGATTGTCGAGGCCGATTCCGAGTATCAAATTCGATTGCCATGGCCGATTGTCGAGACCGTATGATGTATATGTGACCGTAGTTGAGGCCATTGTGATATGTATTAAGCCTATGATGCATGGTCCATTTAATGAATTCAAGACACATGTGTAGTGCCCACATGTCCTCGTGTTTGAGGCCTATGGGCAAGGCCCATTGTGATGTATTCATGGCCTATGGGCAAGGCCCATTGTGATATGTATAAGACCCATCAGAAGGGTAAACCAGATGTGTATATGTGGCCTTTGAGTAAGACCCATTGTGTTGTATATTAGGCCCTTGTGTGAGGCCGTGGGCCCATTATATGTTTGACTCTATGTAGGCCATTCCTTGGGGGCAATGTTGGTTAAGTGTCCACATGGTCGAGGTCGATTATCGATGCTGGTTGTGGATACCAGTTATGAGTATGTGACAGCATAGCATCATGATACATGCCCATACGCATCATCTGCATGTTTGTTATGAGAGGTGGTTGATCATTGCATATGTCATTGAGCATGTTGTTATGAGACTCCCTGATAGGTGGAGGTTATCTCACATGAGCACACGGTATGTGCGGATCGATGCATGATGGATTGTATGACTCATGCATCTCGCATTATGATTACTATACGCCCTAGCGACATCGGGGTCGTAGCCTCCACGGACATATCGTGGATGGCCAAATAGACAGAAATGTTTGGTTCTAGCATACGGGCGCCATAGATGTCCCCGGGTGAAAATCCCTAAACCTCCGTGGCCGAGTTGCCCCAACGCGAGACCGAGTGGATACATGAGCGCCCAGTGCCAAATACCGAGGCCGCGTCTCCCACCGTGTCGTGGTCGGTTGGGAGGGGTGTGGCCTTACTCGCCCGAGGGTGGGGGCAATACTAGGCCGAGTTTGACCAGCTCGTGAATGGGTCCGCTATCGACGTGCTTAGCAGGTATTAGCCGATATTGGCCGGCGGATAGTGAGGTTTCTTATGCTCACTTGGGTTGCTGGGAGAGCGGCGGTGCCATTTGGAGTGTACTAAACCCCTGTGATCTCAGAGATGAACCATACCGATATGTGGATTTAGTGAGCGGGAGTTGCATACTCATTCATGCATTCATTCATTCACTATCTACTCGGGTTGGTGGTAAGCAACTAGTTGATACGTGTGCCTTCGCAATGGCCAGGATTTCGGTTGGGCGCGACTAACCTGAGAGGAGTCTACCACATTGAGTCCGACTATCCAAATTTAGGTATGGGGTGGTTTGGATAGAAGTCTCTTGTGATGGACCCCATAGCCCTGCGATACTACGTACTACCATCCCGACTTCACACTCCGATGGTCATTCCATCCGCACCGCATATTGCATTACATCCGCGGCATACGACATCTTGGGTTACTATGTTTCTGCATTTATATGGTTTAGATATGGCTGACGTGTTTGTGAACACATAAGGAATTATATACCCAAGTGTATTTATAGGGTTATATGGTCTAGGTACGACTGATGCTATTTGTGTTACTCATCAGAAATGTATATTGTATTGCATCCTCTACATTTGATATTTGGCTCTTTATGACTCCTCGTTTGCGTAGTTATATATTGCGTATATATCGATTGGCTCATGGACTTGTTCATATTTCCGCTTACTGTTATCGTATGATCTATGATCTTGTGAGTATTTTTTACTCGGATAATTCATGATCTTGCTAGTATCTTTGCTTATTAGATATTGTACGGTTTATGGATTACCAATATTTAGTTTGTATGATAATGGCATTGTATCGAATACTTGGCACTTACCTTGTGCACACACTTACACCACCCTCTAAGCTTTCTATAAGCTTATGCACGATAGATGCGTGCAGGTGTTTTTAGGTTGCAGCAGCGTTGAGCTTGGAGCGTGCAGTTGTATTCTGGAGCTTTGATTACGATTTATGTATTTCCCTTTCAGCATTGTATTCAAATGATTATATTAGTGGATATGTGATGATGATGTTGCCTTTATGATTTGGGTATACTTGTGGTTATGTTTATTACGAGATAAATGTACATTGGCAAAAAAAAAAAAATCCTCCTTGTAGGATCCCAGGATCGGAATCTGGCGTGTGAACGCTAGGATCCGAGAATGGGGTACTACGGAGGCTGTTAGCACCAGATTCGGCAATCGGGGAATCCGATTTCTGGGTTTGGGGCGTGACAGTTTTCAAAGAAAACCACATCTCTGCTCTTGACGAGCTTCTTTTCAATCGGATCCCACAATCTGTAATCGAACTTTTCATCACCGTACCCTAAGAATACAAATTGTTTGATCTTCATATCGAGCTTGGACCTCTCGTCCTTTAGTACGTGAATGAATGTTTTGCATCCAAACACTTTAAGATGATTATATGATGGATCTTGTTCAGTCCACACCTTCTCAGGTACTTCTCCATTTAATGCGGCTAATGGAGACTTGTTTATCAAATACACTGCCGTGTGCATTGCTTCTCCTCAGAACGTCTTGGGCAACTTTGCATGGGATAACATGCATCTGATTCTCTCTACAATGGTGCATTCATTCGCTCAGCCACACCATTATGCTAGGGGGTCTTGGGAACCAACTGTTCATGCCGTATACCCAAGGACTTACAATACTCATGAAAGTCACTAATGTATTCACCACCATTGTCAGTGCAAATGCACTTCAATAATCTACCTGTCTCTCCCTCGACTATAGTATGAAACAATTTAAACACACCAAAGATCTCGTCCTTGGATTTCAAAGTATAGACCCAAACCCTCCTAGATGCATCATCTATAAAAGTAACAAAATACAATGCCCCACCTAAGGTTTTTGCCCTATAGGACCACAAACATAAGAATAAACCAAATCTAATGCATGTACTTTATTAACATGAGAAGCAGATTTAATAAATGAAACTCTATGTTGTTTCCCTGATAAACAATCAATACAAGTTTTGAGAGATATACCTGTTACGTCAGAAAGGAGCCGCTTCCTCGCTAGTAGTTGAACCCCTTTTTCACTCATATAGTCTAGACTCCTGTACCACATGTCAATAATTGAATCTTCTACTACGTTCAACCCACCCTTGCACACACTGACACTTGCCTCATAAAGGTGCAACACTTCTTTCCTCTAGATACGATCAACGAACCCTTGATGAGCTTCAAGTGCCCACCAGTAAACCGGCTTTCATGGCCATCATCATCCAACCTTATCGTCGACATCAAGTTGAGGTGAAGGTCTGGAATGTGCCTCACATCCCCGAGAACTAATGCGCAGCCCACATCGGTTTTCACACAAATATCACCGACCCATACGATCTTCGATACGTCAGAATTTCCCATCTTCACGGTCCTAAAGTCACCTGACTTGTAGTTTGTGAAAAAGTCTCTGCGTGCAGTCGCATGAAACGAGGCTCCCAAGTCTATCACCCAGTCAGTGTCCTGACTCATAGCCGTGAGATAAATATCGTGATCTGCTGAAAGAATAACTATAACATCGCCATCTGAAGCGACCGCAGTGGAATCTGATTCATCTTTCTTCTCATTTCCTTTTCCTTTATTGTCATTCTTCTTCTTATGACATTCATGCTTGTAGTGGCCCTTCTTGCCACAATTTCAGCATTCAACATCCTTCCTGGTACTCGACTTGCCTCTTGATTTATCTCGGGCCTTTTCGCCCAATCTGTTCTTTCCTCTCCCTCGTTCTTATGTCACAAGGGCTTCTTGCTGAGTAGACCCCTGAGACTTCTTTCTTATCCCCTCATTGAAGAGACAACTAGTTACCTATTTCATGGACACCTTTCTGTCTGGTGCAGAGTTACTTAGAGACACCACCAATGTCTCCCAACTATCAGGCAATAAGCTAAGCAATAGTAAAGCCTGTAATTCATCGTCCAAGACCATCTTCATAGTGGAGAACTGGTTCAATATATTGCTGACTTCATTCATGTGCTCAGTCACAGAACCACCACTTTGAACTTGAGATTCACAAGTCGTATTATTAGAAAAATTTTATTGTCGGCTGTCTTCCTCTCATACAGCCCTTGCAATTTCAACCATAGGCTAGCGGCCGAGGCTTCCGTAAACACATGGTGGAATACGGAATCGTCCAACCATTGTTTAATAAAGCCCACTGCCTTTCGGTCCAACTTCTTCCAATCATCATCTGACATATTCTTTGATTTTGCTGATATGCCTTGAATTAGAGAATACAAGTCCTTGCAATAAAGCAAGTCCTCCATCTTAGCCTTCCATATGGTGCTGTTAGAACCATTGAGACTGATCATCCTTGATGAGCCACCTTCCATAATTCAGAACCGATCCCACTCCGTTTAACCAACCTGAACGCTTTGATACCACTTTGTTGGATGTCGTTGTACAAACCTTAGAATATAGCCTCCCAAAAACACCAGAATTATGGGATAATAAAGCAATGAAATAAGTCAAAACACAAACCACATGACCCAAGAGATTTTTATGTGGAAAACCCTCAAAGAAGTAAAAACCACAGAACCTAGTCTAGAGCAACAATCCACTATGAAGTAGAGCGTTACAACCGATCGCAAGCACACACCGTTTGGATCAAACCTTCTTCACTCACACAGTAGTGGATAAACAATAAGAAAATAAGAAAAATGGAGAGATCTCACCGATTACGAGGATGTAGAAGCGCTGAGATGCCGAGAGCACAATAGATCACCTCTGTGATCATAACCCTCCCTTCCACAAGCTTCCTCTCTCTCTTTTCTCTCTCTCTCTCTCTCTCTCTCTCTCTCTCTCTCTCTCTCTCTCTCACCTTGGTCGTCAAAACCCTTATCACAATAGCTTTAGAAAGCCTTCTCCATACCCTATAAAAGCTCTAGGGACCTCTATTTATAGTTTAGGCAACTTCCTTCCGCACCTTGGCGTAAACCGCCTCAAATTTACACAGTCCGCACAAAATCTGGACATGAATCTGCGTAACCTCGACCGGTCGAGCAGAGTCCTCGACCGGTTGAGCAGACTCCTCGACTGGTCGAGCAGCATGAAAAATTTATCACAACTTGAGTTGAGCGCCACTCGACTGGTCGAACACCACCCTCGACTGGTCAAGTAGGGCACTCGACCGGTCGAGCCATGAGGAGAAAATCCCCATCAAAGTGGACATACCACAAGAAATAGTGATCATTGAATGACCACCATCACAACTTTCATAAGGTCTATCGCAATGTTTATTCACCATTCAAATTGTTGTTAATGTCACATAGACATGGATAAATATGATTGAACATGAAATACTTTCTGTACCATAAAAGTTTTCGATCGGTCTGATATTGACGTTACGATGATTTTAATACAGTCATTCAATGATCAATGTTTCTTGTGGTATAGCCCACTTGATATTTGGATCTACTTCATTTTTTGGCCTATGGCCATAAAATGAGTTGGAAAAATGGATGGGCTGCGTGAATATGCACCATATGCATTGAGGTGGGCCCCACCACAGGAAAACATTATTGATCCAAAACTTTTGTCCCCCAACAAGTTTGGATCCTGTGTTGTGGTCTACCAGAGGTTTGGATCTTCCGTATTTTTTTATCTCATGCCGTAAAATAAGCTGGAAGTTTTGATGGACGGCTTGATAAAACACATATCATGGTGGGGACGTTAGAGCTTTGACACCAACTACGTGGTGGGTGTTAAGGTCACCAACTAATTCTAGTCATGCTTAAACCGACTGAGTAAATTAACTTTGGGGGCCCACCATTATGTATATGTATTATCAATGCCAGTCCATCCATTCTTACATATCATTTTAGGACATGATCCAAAATTGAATCATATCCAAAGCTCAAGTGGACCAAACCACAGGAAACAATGTGCATTCATGCATAGTATTATGCATCATCCACGTTGTATGTGTTTTCCAGGTTGTCCATCCGTTTTTACATGTCATTTTAGGAATGATCCCAAAATTGAATCATATCCAAAGCTCAAGTGGATCACACCATAAGAAATAGTGTGCATATAATTTATGAGCAATCGCTTTGAGTCAAGCCTAGCTGATCGATACTACCTGGTTTAAACTTGGTTTTTTCTTCTTTTTTTAAAAAAAAAAAAAATTTAAGAGCTTGAGTTTGAGGCTTGGTTTGGTTTGTACTTCTATTCGGATTAATCCAAGCTAAGCTTTTTCAAACCAATCTGAGCCGAGCTTCCGAGCAAACATGGTTTGTGTCCATCTCTAGTTGTAAGGAGAGCGGATTCGGTCAAGGTCAAGGTAACATTGACTTCAGTCAGACCTTGACTGTGGGGCCTACCTTATTGTATGTGTTCTATATCCACTCCAAACATCCATTATTCCATATAATTTTAAAAAAAAAAATTACAAAAAAATAAAAATAAAAAAAATTGTACCAAAAATGAAGCCGATTTAAGTCTCTGGTGGATCACAGCATAGGAAACAACGGTGATTTAACACCCACTATTAAAATCTTTCTAGGGCCCACTGTGATCCTTATTTGCCATCCAACCTATTGATAAGTTCACACAGAGATAAATGAAGGGAAACATGAATTTCATCTTGATCCAAAACTTTTGTCACCAACAAGAAGTTTGCAATAGTCGTTCACCATTGTTTCCTCTAATACGGTCCGCCTTACATCTAGATCTATTAAGTTTTGATCCCATGCCATAAAATGAGCTGAAAAAAACGGAAATATGACATGGATATACAAACAAATGCATCAAGGTGGACCCACGGTCATGGCCTGACCGAACTCAGTGTTACCCGGATCTGACCAAATCCTATCCCCTTTAAGGGGGGTGGATGTTGCTGTGGGCCCCACAATGATGTATTTGTTTTATCCAAACCGTTGATATATTTTTTGAGCTCATTAATGGCATGAACCCAAAAAATGAGATAAATCAACATCTCAAGTGGACCACACCATAGGAAACAGTGTTGATTGGACGTCCACCGTTAAAATCTTCCTGAGAGCCACAAAAGTTTTGGATCAAGTTTATGTGTGTTTCCCTTCATCCATGTCCGTGTGACCTGATCAACAGGTTGAATGGAAAATAAACATTATAGTGGGGACAGGTGTTAATCACCATTGTTTTTCTGTGGTGTGGTTCACCTGATATTTTGATCTAGCTTATTTTTGGGTTCATGCCTTAAATTAATAATCCAAAATTGGTTGAGAGCGGACGCGGATTAGCTACTTACAAGTTGAGTAGCCATACTCGCTACTGAAGTCGGCCCCACCGTGATGTATGTGTTGTATAGACACCGTTTATCCATTTTTAGAGATCATTTTATGATACGAAAAAATAAAATAAAATGAGGCAGATCGGAAGCTGGAGCGAACCCACGATAGAAGACAATGAGGAGCGTGAAGCCCACCGTTGAAACCTTCCTAAGGTCCACCGTGATGTTTATTGGAGATCCAACCCGTTCATAAGTTAACAAAGACATTAAAGAAAGAAAAATACTAATATCAGCTTGATCGAAAACTTTCATGCCCTTTAAAAGTTTTTCATGGTGAGAGTCACTCTCTCCACTATTTTCTGTGGTGAGATCCACTCAAGTTTTGGATCTGATTCATTCTTTGGCTTATGCCATAAATTAATCTCTAAAAATGGATGGACGGTGTGGAAACACATACATAATTGTGGGGCGCATGAAGCACCGTCCAATAGCGACGTGGCTACTGGCACTGTCTGCGTGCAAACCGAAATCCGCATCCGCTGTGGGAAGGTTGTTGACCTTTCGCTGCCTAAGTTGTCGCGCTAAGCGATTTGCTCATCTAACTATAGCCCCGCATACAATAGAGTTTGGTTTGGTCCCAATGCCAGAAGTTTGCTGAGCTAACACATATACGGAGATACGTTCCATTATGGCTGCGAGATCCGAGATCTCAGGTGGACCCCACTGTATAGATATTCTGGCCTAAGAATATATAAGACCGTTTAGTCGTCCTCGGCTGGATAGACAGTGTGGCCCATCTGATGGAAAGCTCGGGTATCAACACGTGTGCAGGTTAGTGTGGGGATGAATAAGGCTCCACGCATGTGCGGGCTCAGCGAATCTTTCAACGAGGCTATGGATGGGGACTTCCAAACGAGTTATTTGAGCACGTGTGGAAGGTTCGTATCTCTGGCCTTTGGTGAGTGTGACAAGCCACCAAACATCTCATCGGGAGTTGAAGATATGGAGCCCTTACACGTCAGCAGTAGCAGCTACCTCTGTCACACTAATCAACGCCCGTAACATTGTCGTTGTACCTGTCTAACGGCCCTTCGGTTTAAAAGATTTACTCGTTAGCAAATATAGGTCAACCCAGACCGTCCGGGTCCCGCGCATGCGCCGAAAACCACGCTGCGGATTAGGGAAACGGATTAGCAACTTCCCTGTCCAATGGCTGGTGGTAGGTGCTCTGTGGCACCACCATAATGTATATATTTCATCCATTCTCGTTCTAGATCATTTTATTGTATGAGAACAATAATGAGGTATGTTCCAATCTCGAGTGGACAACATTACAGGAAACAGTTTTGAATGAACGTTGAAAATTAAAAGCCTTTTGGAGGCCATAAAAGTTTTGGATCAAGCTGATCTTTAGTTTTTCCCATCATCTGGGTCTGTATGATTCAACATATTGGATGCCAAATAAACAGTACAGTGAACCTTAGGAGGATTTTAATGGTTGATATCCAATCACTATTGCTTTCCTGTTGTGTGGTCCACCTGAGATTTATATAGCTCTTGATTTTTGGATAAAGCCCTAAAATGATTTGTAAAAATGTATGAACGGAATTGTTGAAACATATATATTATGGTAGGGCCCACAGAGCACCGACCATCAACTGCGGGGCTGGTGGAGGGGGGAGTAGCCAATCCGTTTCCGCGGATTAGGGAGAAGTTTAGGTGAGTCTGGTGTAACATCCTAGTGCATGAGTCCCAGACCGTGGGGTCAACCTTGATGTATGCGTTGTATCCATTCCATTTATCAGTTTTTTCAGCTTACTGCAGGACATTGTCCCAAATATAAAGTAGATTTAAATCTCAGGTGGATCACAACACAAGAAATAGTAGTCATTAACCATTAAAAACTTCTCGTTGGCCAGATATTTGTGATTTTCCCTTCATGGAGGTATGTGTGACCTTATTAACAGGTTGGATGGAAAATAAACAGAACGGTGGCCCCAATGAATTTTTTAATGGTTGGTGTTCAATGACCACTGTTTTTAGTGGTGTGGTCGAGTTGATATTTTTATCTAGTTTATTTTTGAGACCATAATCTAAAATGAGTTGAAAAAACTGATGGACGGATTTGATATACAACAAATAAATCAAGGTGGGGCTTACAGTCAGAGACTCTTCCACTAATCTGCGCCCATTGCAGATATCCTAGTCATCGATTTGGTACCATCAAATGGATGGTAAAAGATTAAGTGATCGGCATTTTATGGGATGTGCTTGATCTATGGTGGGTCTTACAATTTGGACAGTCTGGAAGGCCCGACAGGGAGGTTGCACTAATGGTGAATGAGTCACCACTGTTAAGGATTGAGGAATCATACACATTTTCTCTTTTTGCACTCAACATACATATGAGACAGGAATATGTGAGCGAGCTCCAAGCCAATCATCAGGTAGGTCCCCTGTAGGTTTAGTGGTCCAAGAAACGAAGTCGAATTGGGTGGTGGCGTCCCAACACCACCCAGCTGGATGGTGGAAAAGCTGTGGGCCCCACCACATGTGTTTTGACCAGACCGGCCATCCATGTTGCCAGCTCATTTTAGGGCATGAGCTAAAAAATGAAGCAGATTCAAAGCTCAGTTCGACCAAGACATAAGGATACAGTGGGATTGGAAGCCTTCCATTGGAAACTTTCTTGGGAGCCCATTGCAATGTTTATTTGCCATCCAACCTGTTGACAAAAGGAAAACATAAATATCAGCTTAATCTAAAACTTAGGTTGGCGCAAACAATTTTCAACATAGGTTTTTAATGTGAAATGGTCCACTTGAGCTTTGGATCTACGTGATTTTTGTGCTCATTTATAAAATAAGCTTGCATACAAATGAGCTTTTCAGCACCTAGCTGGGTGGTGTTAGGGTCACCGCCCAATCCGCTTGGAAATGGGAGCTGATTAGGTCTGACCCAGATCCACTGAGGTGGGTGGAACCCTAGACTATGGGGCTCATTGTGATGTATGTGCCTTAAAACCACACCGTCCAACCATTTTGAAAGCTCATTTTAAGGGAAGATCCCAAAAATGAAGTTGACTCAAATCGTAGGTGTACCACATCACAAGAAACAATCATGATCGAGCCCTATATACACTCCACCCCATGATGATAAACTAATTGAATTTAAACCAATGGATGGTTAACAAAAACCCTAACCTTAGAGGCCTAAACCCTAATAACCCTAATTTTAAACCCTAAATTCAACCAAATTCAACTCAATCAACCTAGTAGATCTAATCCTACACTCTAAGACCTTAAAATACTAAAGCCTTGAGTCAACTTGAGAGTCGGCTCACCTAATCAACTCAATAAGTCAATTCATCCAGTTAACTTACCCAGTCCAAATAACCCAATAAACTCACTTAGTTAAGTAAAAAACAAAGCCCTAATCAAAAGCCCAAAATCAAGCCCAATCATAGTACAGTGTGCAACAACAATATGACGCTCTTCACAACAGAGCCTCCACACAAGTGAGGGAGGTGGCCCACTTAAGGGGGCTCGAAGTGTGGACTGGTGGAAACCTGGTTGTCGCCAGCCACGCGACACTCTCCCTCTTCAGGTTGACATCTTTCAAGCACAATGAACCTTTCTTTTTCAGACTCTAAGTATGCGACTAGTGTGTATTTACTCTAATACACATATCCTTACCCAAATTTATTATTTTACTACCTCATCCAACCCATGAGATGATGTCATGTAACAATCTTCAATCATAGCCCTTCAACCACCTTATGACCCTGGACTTTACAGGAATTACAAGAAAATCGAGTTTGGAGGCTATAAATAGCCCCCTCCCCTTCCCATTTCAAGCATCCCACAAGCATCCAAGAATTCTCTTTCCATCCATCCATCAAAGAGAGTGAAAGAGAGAGAGAGAGAGAGAGAGTCCAACCTTGGTTTAGCCTAGCCAGAGTCTGAATCTCCTAAGCCACCCAAGTCCTAATCTGAGCCACATTTGAATCTCCTAAGCCACCCAAGTCATAATTTGAGATACTCGATTATACCTCTACAACATTACCATCTATCCAACCATTCAAGTTTCAATCAGTTGCATTTAAGTCAGAGCATTAGCATTGTGCTACACTCATTCCCTCTCCAACTCCTCTGCTTGTCAAATATATAATCATTGCATTGTATTCTATTTATAGCTTGCTAATATAATCATAACCCGTCCACTAGAAACTCAGCTAGTTAATCATCATTTTGTTATAAGTATTAACATATCATCGATCATTCCACACGTTACATTTATACATACTTCACACCCTACACTTGGTCAATTCGAACGTATGATCTGTGGCATACCGATATAATCAGATCATACCCATCGAAAATTTGAACCGATTAATCATCATCATTTTGGAGCATAAAATTTGAAAAGAAGAAAAAATGGAGATCAACATTCTTTGGTTATGCGGTGCGCAACGCATGTAGAAGATACAAAATCGTTGCGCGGCACGCAACGACTAGATGATGGTCGCGTAGCCAAAAGTGAAGATGATCTATTGTGCGAGGCATATCTCCTACACTATAAAGAAGTATTGCACAGATATGAAGGTTCACACGTGTGAGAGGTTATAAATACTCATCTATCCTCTTCATTTAGAGGATTCGAAGATTTCAAGAGAAAATAAGAAGATTTCAGATACTTCAGATGACTCAGGTATTGGGTATACTCGTTGCGCGGCGTGCAATAGGATGTCCACGCAACCAACAAGAGAGGCTCGCTTACTATCCATGCAACAAGTCTATTGCACGGATAGTAAGCTCCAGATGATGAATCCTTACTTCAAGACACCATGAAGAGTTTATTTCATATCAAGGAAGCAAAGTTCTTTAAGTGTACGAGATCAATTAAGAAAATATCATCCCCAGACAACAACTTCTTCAATCGGAAGATCATATGGCAATCCGAAATGCTGCCGGAATTGATATTCAAACTTACTTGATACTTGTAATATGTAATCATATATATACTTTATTTTGGAATCAATGAATGGATGAGAATGTAAATGAATTAATTTAGAATGAATAAAATACTTTGTGATAATTATTCTCTCATTCTTTCTTTGTTGTTATTGAATAAGATAATTTCCCTAAACCAAATACATTTCATTTCTTGTCAAAACAATCATCATTACATTGTATTTCAATTTTTTGTACACGTGAGAATTAATCTTATTTCTCATAAGTTAGTTAGATCTTGTAAAGTAAAAACTATACGCGCATATGAGAAGAGTGGATGCCTATTATGTTCCCTCTTTGTAACGTGGTTTCTTATTCATAATCTTTGTAATGCAAATTCAAGGGTCATCTTAGTGTTAAGGATGTTTGAATTCTCAATCATGAGCATTTTTACAGAGTCTAACTGACTATATGATCAAAGTAATTGGTTAGTGGCGACTCTGGTCAAACATAACACCCTCTTAATATTAGAAAACCCTTTAAAAGAGAGGCAACTCATGTAAAGCGAGTCGATTCCCCCACCTGGTATCCGGTTTCCACATATCCCCACCGTTAAAAACTTAATGGATTCCATTAGAATGTTTATTTTCCATCCAACTTGTTGATAAGATCACAAACACCTATATGAAACGACCACACAAAAATCATCTAGATCCAAAAGCTTTTGTGGCTGACAATAAGTTTTTAAAGGTCAATCACCATTGTTTCATGTATTATGATTCATATGAGATTTGAAACTGCTTCATTTTTTTGGATCATGCCCTAAAATGAGCTTTCATATAGTCGCATACAACACAGTGGCCAGACAGGGCCCCTACCTAAATTCGCTGCTCATTAGTTAGGTCACACGAAGAAGGGACAGCTAAGAGAAATTGACCAGCACATTCCAACGACGTGCACGTCTATCCTACCTGAAAAGTGGGCCAGCACTACATCGTGCCTGGAGGTCTACATGGTGCGCCACACCTAGCGGATGTCTCAGATCTCAGACTACAAAGTGAAATCGCGGTCTGCCCATTCAGCAATGTGGACGGCTTTAAGATGTAGGCCTGCCATGGATCGACTCTCTTAATCTCTAAAGATTATTCTAACTTTTTTAAGGCTTAATCATGTTGTACTTATCCCTTGAATGGCTCCTACCCAATCCGCACCCCCATTGCCTTTGTTCGGGGAACGGACGAGACCTGACCATCCGCACAGATGCACCAAGGCTTCCAACATCCACGGTTCCAAAGTGGAGAGGGAGATGGACCTCATCATGGTGTTTGTGAGATATCCTCTCCGAACATCCGCCGCAACACCTCTTTCGATAACCCATGCCCCAAACCCCTGCAGATCCAAAACTCAGGTGGGGGCTGCACCAGGGGCGACAGTGTGGATGGGGACGCCCACCATAGTAACCTTCCCGGGGCCACTGTTATTATTTATATGCCATCCAAGCCGGTCATCAGGTGAGTCCCAAGAGGTTAAAGATATTTCCCAAAAAATCAGAATGATCCAAAACTATTGTGAGCCACACATCATGAATTAAAGGTTTTCAGCGTATTTTTTACATTTTCCCTGGTGTGGTTCAATTTAGTTTCAGAAATCGATAATATTTTGTTATATACGGTGAGAATAAGGTTGAGAAACTGATGGCCAGAGTGGATTTCAAAAACTGATGGAAAATGTGGATATCAATGTTTAGGTCAAGAACTCATGTGTTGCTCGAACTACCTATAACAGCTGTTGCAGAGAGTTCCTACTTTCTGGCCAGGTCCGGACTGGAAAACTAAGCCAGAGAAATAGGCTTGGGCCTAAAATTTAAGCCCGTTTAACAGCCAGAATCCACACGGCTTCATTGAATAGCTTGCTAGCCTGGCCAGGCCCATTTCCGACATCAAGGACACTTTTGTCATATATCATCTATCATGCGTGATGGAGCACGACATCAGTATGGACTTGGGCCTGGGTTAGACTCGAGCTCAGGCCACACATAATCATCACACACCGATCTCGGATCCTTCTGTTTTGTCCCTTCACGGCCGTTCCTACAAGACGTTGGCATGTCCTGAGGTCTATCCATGTCAAGCCCATAAAGTAAAATCTAGCCTCGAGCCCAGGCTGGGCCCATGGAAAGCCAGAACAAACGGTCACAAGCCGGCCCACGGTGAATATGCAGAGTCTGATTTTGCTTGATGGGCTTGACTTGCACATGTTCTTTAAGCATACCCCTTCGTGCATGTTATTTGACAATATGCACTTGAAATCCTACACGGACTAAGACTGGTCGGGCTTAGGGCCTCTTAAGAAAGCCCAAGCTTAGACCATTAATACATGGGCCTAAATTCTAGGCCAGGCTAGACCCTCAGTCAAGTGTTCAGCCCCAGCCCAGTTCAGAGCAGACCTACTCCAGAAGTCCAACTGGCCAGCCTGGCCCATTGATAGCTCCATCAATGAGCTCTAAATGCTTTGTGGGGTTTGGCCAGAGAAAATGACATAGTTACACATGTTATGTGCGGAAGTAATATTATATAATAGAGGATGACGCGTGGAGGGTCTTTGTTCATTGGAATCTGATTCTTTTCAAACTCATACCGTTTTTATGGTAGGGCTTCTTTTGGATGGGGAAGCTTTAAAAGTCCCTTCAATTGAATACTTTTAACCCTTTGATGAAATTATACAAAGAGTATGTTGACCGTCCATTTTATTTCTTATTTGTCATCATGTAAGGTGAGATTCACCGTGTAAACGGTTCGGATGATTGGAAAACTACACAAATTCAAATGCCAAACTCCAAAATATTATACAAGGACACGTGTCACAATGTGACATGTGTTTGAGATCTGAGCTTTTCATCAGGTGAGCCTGATTCGTGGGAGGGGGGGTGCCCATCATCATCTAACCAGTGTTCCGTGTATGTCATCGAACCTAATCATCAGGTATGAGTGTGACCCACCATGATGAAAAGCCAAAGAACAACTCAAGACAACACAAAACTTCAATGGGCTGCAGCAAGTCAACATATAGGTTGTAAGAGTTAGTGTACATTTTTTTTCTCATTGGTGTCCTATTTGAGATTTGAATCGGATGATCCCGAGTATGCACGGTGAAATTGAGGATACCCACCAAATTCACGGTTTGGATTTCATATAGATATCATAAGTGAGGCCATATAATTCGGATGGTCATGATGATAAGTGATCAGTGTGGAGAGATCCTTCAATCGCCAGAGTGCGGACGCAGAATGCTTCCATCGACCGCAGGAAGTTCGTGCTAGTTGGGGCCAAAGTGATGTTTGTCAGAAATCTACCCTGTCCATCCGTTTTTTCAGATCATTTAAGGACATGAACCCAAAAATGAGTCAGATACAAAACTCAAGTTGCCCACACCAAGGGAAAAAGCAGGGAGAGAAATGTCTGCCGTTGAAACCTTCCTGGACCCACCATGATGTTTGTATTTCATCTAAACCGTTCATATGGTCATTCCCACTGGGATGAACTGAAAATAGGAAAATGTTAGCCTTATCCAAGACTTTTGTGGCTCTAAGAATGTTTCAACGGTGGACATTCAATCCCCACTATTTCTTATCGTGTGGCCTACTTGAGCTTTGGATCTCCCTCATTTTTTTCTGCCTTCTAAATTGAGCTGTCAAAACAGATGGACGGGATTGGATTCCTCACAAGCTTCATTGTGGACCCCACCTAGCAGGAATTTCCTCCGGTTGGGGCCGCCCAATCCATGTCCGTGATTCGTGGAAAAAGAAAAAGCCCATGTTAGCTTTGCACCATTTAAAAAGTGGTAGCGACTCATGCTTCCGACGTATGGCACGGATATACAGCTATTCAAACCAATAAATAGAGCATAGCTCTAAAATCTCACTGGTAAACTATTCCTGACCATACAATTAACAGCTATTAATAGTTGGTTGAAAGAAAAATACTGAACGGTCCAAATTCAAAGGGAAAATTCATACAGTCAACATTATATTCACAGTATATGCTCATCCACTGTTGCGTCAGTGGTTTGGACAGTCCAGATTGCCATACTACTATACCAAGCGTATGGTTGAAGAGTCTTAGCTGTTCTATAAATTGCACCAAACTAACGTGGGAGTCTAGTTTTGGGCATGCGCACGCGTCACGAATAGGTATTTCATAATGCATAGCCTATAGGGTCAGGCTTGGGCTCGAGCCAGACTTGGGTTCAAACCGCGTATGAACATCCTGGGCCAGGCTCGAGCTTACTAATTTGGTTCGTTGTTGGAGCGGGTCAAGCTTGGGCCAAGGTTCTGCTTGGCAGGCCTAGCTTGGATAGACTTCGGCCCAGACTAGGCCCAACTATGTTAAATCGCTGGTGGACACTGCTGGAGAGAATAGACAGGTCCAACGGAAATCTGAACGTTGTGGATCAAGATTTGATGAGCTGAACATGGAATCAATAGCCAAGATTACTCTGATACTATGTACAAATATCAGACCAGGTTGGGAGGTTGATGCACTTTTCATTGATATTAGCATTTATATTTATACAACGGTCAGCTACACTGTTGAAGTCAGTGGACAAGCAACGGTCCAACTTAGTGCAGATGCATGGCCCACCTAAGAGTGGGTTGACCGGTTTTTGCTCCTAGGTGACGTTCATGTATGATTAGGACTGGTAACGTACGTTCATTTACCCGAAAATATGACATCCAACCCAAGAAATTTGGATGCAGATATGGAACTTTCTCCATATGTAAATAATTATACTTGATTATCCGATTACCTAATGGATTGGGTACGGATATCCTCATTTGCATGCCTAGTTAATTAGCTGATCGCATTTTCATAATCTAATTTCTAATAATGTTTTATTTAGAATATTAAATATTGTGTGTGAGTGCGTGTGGATACCCTATATGAAGTCATGCATCAACAATGAGATCTGGACAACAATCCAAAAATCCTAAAAAGCCTAAAAGTAACCCAATTGACCTACTCAGTACCTCCCTATATCTTCAGGACCCATGCATAGAATGAAATAGGGAAGATAGACCAATAAACCACTTGATCTGCTAAAGCTTAGTGTGCCAAACGCACTTTAGGGATTGAGTTTAGTAAGGCTTTCTACAGCCACTGAAAGACTCGAACTCTAACACCTCTGTTACACACAATAGCTGGAGTGAGTCTTGGGGCTCAAGCTAGCCAACAGGGCAACTCCTCTATAAAAGACTTGCACCTCCTTTGAAAATAGATGCTAACAATCCAAGGGGAAAGAGAGAAATGTTGGGGGCCTTGCACAAAACCTTAGGATCTAGCCTCCCAAATCAAACCAAAATTATGGGATAATAAAACAATGAAATAAATCAAAGTACATACCACACAACATGAGATTTTTACGTGGAAAACTCTCAAAGAGGTAAAAACCACGAGACCTAGTCCAGAGCAACAATCCACTATAAAGTAGAACGTTACAACCTTCTTCACTCACGCAAGAGTGGATAATCAATAAGAGAATAAGAGAAAAATAGAGAGATCTCACCGATCACGAGGACGTAGAAGTGCCGAGATGTCGAGTGCACAGTAGATCACCTCTACGATCATAACCTCCCTTCCACAAGCTTCCTCTCTCTCTCTCCTCTCTTTCCTCTCTCTCTCTCTCTCTCTCACCTTTGATAGCCCCAAACCCTTCATCAAATCTTACAAAGCTTTAAGAAACACTCTTGCATTACCTAGAAAGGCCTTAGGCACCCCTATTTATAGTTTATGAAACTCCTTTTCGCACTCCTTGTGAAAGGGCCTCAAATTTCCGCAGTCCGCGCAAGATCCAGACTCAAATCTGCGTACCTTCGACTGGTCGAGATTGTTCACTCGCTTGGTCGAGTCGGGCTCTCGACTAATCAAGCGCTATTCACTGAGCTCGCTAGACTTTGAGTCGAGTGACCCTCGATTGGTCGAGCACTGTTCACTCGACCGGTCGAGCAGCGCGGTGATTCCATTGTTTGTGGCATTCGAACCACACCACATCTCTTCTGACCTGTAACGCCCTGAAATTCGGGGGTCGAGCATAACTCAGCTCCCGAGTTCCAAAACATCACTTATGCAACATAATTAATGAATGATGTATGTTGACTGTATTAGCACATAAACACGGGATAGATTAAGCCAAAACGCAGATATGATTCAGGGGTAAGTGAATAAAGCAAGCGGAAGACTTATAGTAAAATATGTGTACAAGTGTAAGTCCCTGAATTACATATACAACCAGATCGTGTAAAAGTGTTATTTATCAAAATTTATAAGTACAAGTTACATCATTTCAGTTCCCAAAAATAGTAATCCCATAGATCCCGCGCAACAGACCGAGGCTCGCTAGAACCCGTCTGAAAACTGCATATAGGAGAAGGCAGCCTCGTCGTCATCCAGCTCCCGCTCTGCCTCAGACGTCACATCCACATCTGCAACATCAGGGCCTAAGACAGAGTCTGGTGGGTGTGAAACACCGCCCCAGAAACGTGGGAGTGAGTGATCAACTCAGTGGAACAATAAGGCACTGGTTAACATGTTATCAGTTCAATCAAACAGTAATGATAAAGCAGGACAATTAAATAAATCCTAAGTACTCTTGTTAATGCAAGTATGAATGCAATATGATGCGTGCCCTCACGCGTACACCCTCAGCGTCTTCATCTTACGTTACGCATGACATCGCCTCAAAGTGCGCCACATCTACAAAGCACATGCAAATGCGGTGCATGGATATGATTACCAAGTTGTTATTAGTCCAATTCATACAGCAGGATTGGGAAGCTAAGATACCTTCCTCATATCATCATCCAACAGTGATCCATACTAGGGTCGTCAATCCTAGACATCTCATACGATCATATAGTTGAGGTCGTAGCAAAGGGCTCGTCACCAATCAATGCACGCCTTTCATGCCCTTACTACCACAGATCGGCTCGTCACCTCCTTGCGGTATCCAGGTATGCTCGAGGTCACTACAAAGGGCTCGTCACCAATCAATGTAGGCCGACAAAGACGAATATAGTGTCCCATACCACCATAATCGGCTCACGAGTTTAGTTGCTCACTGGTCACTACGGGGAGGCTCGTCACCCCAGCGTAGGCCGACAGCTCGACCACGGTGTCCCATACCACCATGTCCGGCTCATGAGTCTTAGCGGATCAGGTACCATGGTTATTAGGATTTCACTGGTAAGTTCGGTACCCTAGATTCAAGCAGTAGCGTCCATACATGGTTAACATACACTGGACAATCGGGTTAGTTGACGAACTCGACTAGCACGAGCGCACGTTGAATTGAACGACATAGAGTGCGCAAACACTCCGCGTGGCCAAACCACTGCCGCCAACTCTAATACGACTCGGGTTCGTCTAATGCGTCTCACGTGGCGAAAGCAATCTCAACCACGACCATAGGGTCAATTACCGATTTCCTGGACTAAGGCATAGTCCCAAACATCCTACACTACGACAGATATTCATATGGAATGTAAAACAGTAATGGATCAACAACTCAAATCATGTTACATACACATCTGAATAATATCAACTTAACATAAATGTAAGCATAGGAATGCTTGAATTTAAATAACTTGGAATGTAAATGCATAAGGAAATCATGCGCATCGATAGGAGTATTGAGAATCACTTCTCAACGCCCACAATTAGTGTAATCAGTTACACTTAGATCATTCATGCATTTCTACAAACACTTAGCATACATGGAATAACATACATGACGTATGTTGGAATACATGCACTTAGACAATTCCCTTTACCAAGGAGTTGTCATACATGCATCTAGCATACATACATGACCAATAATCATGGCAAGCACAAGTGCGTATTTTATACGTATACGGTACTTTATAAATACACATAGAATATACAAATCTCAATATAGCACATGCATATCAGGAAAGCAATGCAAACATAACATTTGACATGTGAAATCTCATCCATAACAAGAATAAATCACTAACTGGGATTGAAAGCCTTGAAAACCATAACCTATACACTTAAAGTCCGCACCTTAAGCAAAGAAAGAACCGCCGAACTGATTTAGACGAGTTGTCTTCGTCAACGGCGCAAGAATACCCTAAAATAAGGATAGAAATGAGATACAACAACACCAAGTCTAATCTAAGCTCTAACACAGGTTAGGGTTAGGTTAACTTACCCCAAAAGAACTCAGAATCGTCAGAGGAACGATTCAAAGTGAAGATTCAAAGGTGAAGAAGAACAAGGAAGAATCAAGATGATTCACCAACCAATCTCTCTCACTAACTCTCTCTTTTCCACTCTCTTTCCAAGCTAGGGTTAGAGAAAATTCGTATGGAAATGAGAGCTAGGGTTTAAGGACTATATATAGGCCTTAAAATGATGGAAATAACCCTAGGGTCAAGGTATACTTAGGTTATAACCAAAGTACGCCTTTCTCGATCCAACGAAGCACTTCTGGTGGGCCTATAACCACGAAAGGTCGGACTTAAGCTCACTGACCATGGATCTAGGTCAGGCAGAGTTTTCGTACCGACCGGCTCTTCAGATCAGCCGTGGCGGACCACACTCAATTCAACGGTCACGGAAACTCGATCAGGTCCACAAGCACTAGGATATGCCTGGGCCAACCATCCTGATCAGAGGGTGAAATTGGGTCAGAATCCAACGGTCAGAATGCTTAAAATCATCGCGCAAGCGACACGACTCAGATTTCATAAAAAGCTTATTAAATTCCAACCGTTCTCACACTCTTCACTCCGAACTCAACCAAATCGACCCAGAACATCAGATCGACTTGATTTTCGAGGTGAAGACCAAGCCCAACTCAGTGACCGCAACAGCCTAAGATCATCGCCATCGGACTGTCGACGCGCGGTCAGTCCGATCCAGATCTTCCAAAATTCCCCAGAACAACTCGATTTAGCGATGTATCCCAGATTTCAGAGTAACGTAGCGCTCACTAATCTACACGTTTAGAGCCATGCAGATACAATTTAAAGTGATTGATGCGAATTTCACAAGCAATCAAGTAGAGCGCTAATTACCCCAAAAACAACTACTTAAGGAAAGATTAGCACAAAAATTCCAAGGTCGTTACAATCTACCCCCCTTAAAGAAAATTTCGTCCTCGAAATTCATACCTTCATATAATCCTCGAGGATCAGAGGGTAGGTCTTCCTGACCTCAGATTCCCAAGTAGCCTCTTCTACGCCATGATGCGACCATAACACCTTCACGAGAGGGATAACCTTGCTACGCATACCTGCTCCTTCCTGTCGAGAATACGCGTCGGTCGCCGTACATAAGTGGCATCCTCACTCAACTACACTTGCTCCCAACTGATAATATGCGAAGGATCAGGAACGTACTTCTTCAGCATAGAGATATGAAATACGTTATGCACGCCCGCAAGAGGTGTGGGCAAAGCAAGGCGGTAAGCTACCGCTCCCACTCGATCGAACTTGAAATGGACCAATAAATCTCGGCGTCGGCTTCCCCTTCTTACCGAACCGCAAAACTCCCTTCATAGGAGAGACCTTGAAAAAACATGATCTCCCACTACGAACTCAAGCGGTCGACGCCTCGTATCGGCATAACTCTTATGTCTGTGCTGCTAGAAGTCGACGTCGAATGATGTCGACCTTCTCTGAAGTCACCCGCACCAACTCGGGCCAAGCAAACTACGCTCACCAATTTCGCCCAACAATGTGGTGCTCTGCACGGCGACCATACAACGCCTCGAAGGGAGCCATACCGATACTCACCTTGAAACTATTATTATACGCGAACTCGGCATGAAGACAATCATCCCAATTGTCTTTGAAATCCAAAACACAAGCTCGCAACATATCTTCCAGGACTTGATTCACGCGCTCCGTCTGCCCATCTGTTTGCGGATGAAACGCGGTGCTGAACTTCAGTTTCACACCCATCGCTTCCTGGATACGAGTCCAGAAGATAGATGTAAAACGCGTGTCTCTATCGGACACAATCTCCAGGGGAACTCCATGCAGAGACGCACTATCTCCTTGATATACAACCTAGCCAACTCGTCTGCAGAGTAAGTGACTCTGATCGGTAAGAAATGCGCCGACTTCGTTAATCGATCGACGATCACCCAAATAGAGTCAAATCCCTTTCTCGTCCTCGGCAACCCAGAAATAAAATCCATAGAGATGAAATCCCACTTCCATTCAGCTATGGGCATGGGCTGCCACGAGGTCGGCGATGCTCTGCCTTAACCTGCTGGCACGTGAGACAACGAGAAACAAATTCAACAATCTGGACCTTCATATTGTCCCACCAATAAGACCTCTTCATATCCTGATACATCTTCGTGCTACTGGATGCATCGCAAGCTTAGAACTATGGGCTAACTCGAGAACCTCACGTCTCAAGTCAGGGATGTCGGGAACACATAACCGGCCACGAATAGCCCCCATCAGAACTAACACTCCGGTCGGAGCTCTCATCTGTTGTACCAACCCATTGCCTCATCTTCACCAAAAGCTCATCATCTCCCCCTGAGCCGCAACGATCCTCTCGTCGATAAGGCCGTACACGAATGTGTGCGATAACCTCATACGGCTCAACCACCGTAAGCTTCGCTCAAAATCGCGCACGAACTCCAACATCTCCCACTCTGCTATCATCGGGAGCCGCAAACTCCAAAGCCTTCTTGCGACTCAACGCATCCGCCACAAGGTTCGCCTTACCAGGATGGTAAGAAACATCGAACTTGAAGTCCTTCAATGTTTCCATCCATCTGCGCCTCATATTCAAATCACGCTGCGTGAAAATATACTTAAGGCTCTTGTGGTCGCAAAGAGCTCGAACTCCTCACCATAAAGGTAATGTCTCCAAAGCTTTAATGCGAAGATGACAGCTGCCAATTCCATGTCGTGCGTAGGGTAATTCTCTTCGTGTTTCCTTAATGACGCGAAGCATAAGCAATCACCTTGTCCTTCTACATAAGGACACAACCCAGACCAACGCGAGAGGCGTCGGTATATATAATATACTTAACCCCTTGCTCTGGCAATACTAGCACAGGGGCGGACGTCAACTTGTCCTTGAGCTCCTGTAACTCTGTTTGCTCACTCCAAGCAAACTTCAAATCCTTCCGTGTCACCTACGACAACGGTCCGGCAATCTTCGAGAAGTCCTGAATAAAGCGTCGATAATACCTGCAAGGCCAAGAAAACTCCTCACCTCGATAACCGAACCGGGCTTCCTGCACTGCACCTACCTTGGCAAGGTCGACGGCTATACCTTCCTTGGACACCACATGTCCCGGGAACTTGACTTCCTCTTTCCGGAAATCACACTTCTTGTGCGAAAAGCTGATGCTCCCTAAGAGTACCCAAAACCGCTCTTAAGTGCTCCTCGTGCTCTGCCCGCTCGCCGAATAAATCAAGATGTCATCAATAAATACAATGACGAATCGAAACAGAAAGCCGAAACACCCTGTTCATCGATCCATGAACACGGCCGGTGCGTTCGTCGACCGAACGACATCACAAGGAACTCATAATGACCGGAGCTAGTCCTGAGCGGTCTTCTGCACATCCCCATCCTTGACGCGCAATTGATGATACCCAGACCGCAGATCAACCTTCGAAAAGTACCGTGCCCCCTTCAACCGATCAAACAGATCATCAATCCCGGGCAAGGGGTACTTATTCTTCACGATTACCAGAAGTTCAACTGCGATAATCAATACACAATCGCAAGGAACCATCCTTCTTCTTCACAAAGACAACAGTGCTCCCCAAGGAGACACACTTGGGCGAATAAAACCCAATTCTAGCAAACCATCTATCTGCTTCCTCAACTCCTCCATTTCACTCGGAGGCATCCGATAGGTGGGTAAAGAAATGGGCGCCGCACCAGGCATAAGATCGATAGCAAAATCAATCTCACGCTGAGGAGGTAATCCAGGAATCGACTCAAACACATCTTCAAACTCCTGAACTACCGGAGTACTAACCAACGCCGACTCGGCCGAACTCTCCAACAGAGAAGAATAAAAATCAATACGAATAGGGTAACTGACCTGAACCGGGAAAGTAACAGTCTCGCCCTCAGGTCCATGGATCGTCACTGATCTAGCTTCACAATCAATCTCAGCTCGCATCCTCGTGAGCCAATCCATACCCATAATAACATCGTAGTGATAAAGCGGTGCGACTAGCAAATCAACACGGATCGATCCACTTCCCAGATCGACCAAACAATCCATACAACGCTTGCCCAAAGCAGAGGACATTCCCGTAGCGGTAGTAAGCGTCACTCCTTGCATAGGAACAGATCTCAAACCCAAACGCCTAATCGCCGCATAAGAAATAAGAGAAGTAGTGGACCCCGTATCCACTAACACAGAAACGGAATACCTTCAATATGCCCTGTCACCTCAAAGGACCTCGGCACCAAGTCAGACATAGCTTCTGCCGAAAGCGCATGAACACGAGCTCTGCTGGCGACGATTCTGGCCGAGGAACCATGGGCGCCGAGGTGGCACGAAGCCAGAACTGCAGTGCGAAGGATGGATGAGCGTGGCGATCGAAGAGGAGGAGGAGAAATAACCGAGGCATCGGACGGCTAACCCTCTGCGGTGGAGTAAAACCACCGCTCGCATACGGGAAAAGCGAAACGGTCCAAGTGCCCAACCTTCCCACAATAAGAACATCTCA
Organism: Magnolia sinica; assembly: GCF_029962835.1. NCBI lineage: Eukaryota > Viridiplantae > Streptophyta > Magnoliopsida > Magnoliales > Magnoliaceae > Magnolia > Magnolia sinica. The sequence continues at coordinate 42,785,571 of NC_080577.1, read as the reverse complement.
GTCCGCTCTCATCTGCTGAGCGGGCGGCGCGAACGCCAAGGAGGAGAATCAACACGCGGCCTCTTGCCAAGGAAAGGTGCACCAGGAAATCCGGTCTCGGCCTAGGAGGCATCGGTGCTCGCATGCGGGACGCTCTGTCCCCGTTCTGCTCTGCTCACAAGGACATGCCCACTAGCTCCGCATATGAAGAAATGCTAGCACAGCAAATCTTAGATCGAACCTCAGGTCGCAGTCCCTCAGAAAAATACCGCATCCTCATCGGCTGATCACCCAGGATCAAAGGAACATACCGCCCCAACTCAGTAAACCGGTTCTCATACTCCGTAACCTACAACCCTCCCTAGTGGAGGCGAAGGAACTCACTCTCCTTCTCGTGTCGGTACGTAACCGGGAAATACTTCTCGTGGAAGCGCTTCTCAAACACCTGCCATGACCAAACAAAGTCCTCCTCGACAGTGCGAAGCACACAGTCCCACCACAAACTGGCCTCATTCTCAAACATGAAGGTGGCAAGCTCAACCTGTTCGACCTCAGAGCAGTGCAACGGTCTCAGCATCTTAGAGATGCCGTCAATCCAATACTCGGCCTCCTCGGGTCTATGAGAACCCGCGAAAGTAAGAGGTCGCAAGCGCTGGAATCGCTCGAATGTGCCGCACTAACACTGGCACTGGCACTCCCGGATGGAGGCATAGGTGAAACAGTTGGAGTCGCCTCGACTGAGCAAAGATGCCACCATGGAGGAGAGGAACTCCTGCTGCTGCTGCTGCTGTGAATCTGCTGCTACTGCATCAACAACATCATCTCTTCAAACATATCAGACGGTGAAGCATAAGAAGGTGCATGGCTCGGCTCAGAAACCGAGGGTGTGACCGGAGGAGCCATAGGTGTCGACCCAACACCGGCCCGAGATGGACCCCCTGTGGATCTGACTCGCTATCGCTCAAGGGAGGAACCCCAACAAGCGACTCAATCAGAAAGACGGGCCGAAGCCTTCGAACCCTTAGGAGGCAGCCCAACAGTAAATCACAGGATGCAACCCGTCCGATTTTAAGTCACATAATCCATCCACACAACAACAACACAACAGCACAACACCAAAACAAACCACATGCATTCCATTAATCAAAATCGTCGCAATACAAGTAGTGCGGCAATACATGAATCACGACTAGGAAAGCATGAAAACAACAACATCTAACACTACAAACAACCACAACTACTACAACCACTAACACTACCACACTACAACAACTCCAACTACAAGCCAACAACGGCTACACACGAGAAAGAAACACCAAACAAAGCAAAGACGGCCACGACGATGCTACTCGTCGAGTCGGAGACGGAGGCGGAGCACCCTTATCCTGCAAGCAACACAGAATAGACTTAAAGTCCGGGACATCTTCTTGAACTTGTGCTTAACCAAGCCTCGAAGATCCACCATCTCCTGGCGTAAAGCACCTTGCCCTTCTTCAAGCCGTGTAAGACGGGCATCTCTGGCAACCGCTCTGCGCCCTGCTCTGGCACCACAGGAGGAGAGCAATCACTCGAATCCTTGTGCCTCACTCTCTTCCTCGTCTTGCTCTGCTTCTTCCTCGGACTCCGCACCACCTTCAGGCATAACTCTCATCATCACTCTCAGACCCGGCCTCACCCTCCGAGGCAAGCCGACCAGAACCAACCTCCATCAGCTTAAGGGTCCTCAAGTTGAGATGACGAACAGGGACCGGTTTCTCAGCTCCAAGCCTATAGCCAAACTCATGTGCAATCTTGCAAATGAGGCGGCCAAAGGGAAGAGACTCGGTCCGTCTACTCGAACGAGCGATGAGAATAATCTGACGCAGGACGTACGTCGGCACACACAACTTCGCATCCTGCCACCTGATATAGAAAATCCACCATCAGGCGCGTACACTCGATGCGGTTGCTCCACCTGGGATACACATTGAACGTAAAGATGTGGTGAAGCAAACGGAAGTCGTCCGTCATGTGAGAAGCCAAAAGACTCCTATTCGGCTGCCATTCGACCAGACGACCACACAAGGATCGGGTGCGACGATCCCTCTCGCGCACACTGTCCACATTCTTCTCGCTGGCATGCACTTCCCCAAGTGGCACCTTCAAGAGTCGGGATATCAAAGCAACATTGACAATTCCAACTCGACCGCTACCACAGGGAATCTTGAACTGCAGAGGATCCAGCGAAGGCTCCAGAATGTTGGCATAGAAGGCCCGAACAGTGCTAGCATTCGCGCGATACTCGCCTTCGAACAAGGGACCCCAACCAGCCCCTTCTAGGCGCTCCAACAAAAAGAACTCACCAAAGAGCCGCGGATCAACATGAGCCTCAAAAAGGACTCTACGCCCCTCATAGACTCCATGCGACAATTCCGCCAACAAGGTCCTACTGACAGGAGCTCGAGGATCGAGGTCCCGCTTCGTCTGGAACTCGCGCGTGGCGGACGTGCTAGCGGCGGCACCTCTCGGCCTCCGTGCACGGGTTGGGCGGCTCGGCCCGGCTTCATCCACGGGCGCTCTCTTCTTCCCCATCAAGGAAAGAAGGGAAGAAATGGAAAAGATGGCCGTCACAATCTCAAAGAGGGCCATGAGAAATGAGAGAAAGAGAGAAATAGGAAGATGGTGAAGCTTCCACACAACTATGAGCCAAAAAGGGAATGAAAGGGCTCAAATGAGAGGGAAAGATGGAGAAATCAGCAATGGAATGGAAGATTTGAGAATGGGGTGATGGGTTTGCACGAAAATGGAAGGAAGATGAAGATTTGGGAGAGATTTGAGAGAGTTTGGAGAGGTTTTGGGAGGAAAGGAAAGCTTGGAGGTGGGTTTTGTGAAGGAAATAGATGAAAGGAAGGGTTTTAAAATGGAAACCGTGGAGGGGTGGGCCACACAAGCCTCATGGACGATCGGCCCGCGTCGGCCCGGCCCGCCTGGCCCGGCGACCGGCGATCCCTCGCCGAACCGGCGATGGCATCGCCGGTCTCTGGACATATCGGCGATGCCTCGCCGATTTGGCGAGGTCCTCCTGGTCCTCCTTGGTCCAAATGATGTGGTTCCCCCCCTGGGTCCCACAGAAAATGCCCCGATTGGCCCCTTGTGTAATTTGAAGCTTATCGGGTCATTCTGACAGAACAACAACGATTTCTGGAAGGTTTAAAACTGAATAATGGGAGGGTAGACCATCTACACTCATTAATAGAGGGTCTAGAACAGGTTTCGGGTCGCTGTGTGTGATCAGGTAAGGGTACAGACTCGATCTCGGTAAAGGTTTTCAGGAAACTTTCGCCGATAGAAACTACGGAGCACAAACACAAAGCGATGATAGACCCGCACCCAATTACACTATAGTGGTGACAACGTGCGGTGTGTGACCATAACCCAGGTCCGGTTTAATCCAGATCATGCTCTGATACCAACTTGTAACGCCCTGAAATTCGGGGGTCGAGCATAACTCGGCTCCCGAGTTCCAAAACATCACTTATGCAACATAATTAATGAGAGATGTATGTTGACTGTATTAGCACATAAACATGGGATAGATTAAGCCAAAACGCAGATATGATTCAGGGGTAAGTGAATAAAGCAAGCGGAAGACTTATAGTAAAATATGTGTACAAGTGTAAGTCCCTGAATTACATATACAACCAGATCGTGTAAAAGTGTTATTTATCAAAATTTATAAGTACAAGTTACATCATTTCAGTTCCCAAAATAGTAATCCCATAGATCCGCGCAAGATCGAGGCTCGCTAGAACCCGTCAGCGCATATAGGAGAAGGCAGCCTCGTCGTCATCCGGCTCCCGCTCTGCCTCGGACGTCACATCCACATCTGCAACATCGGGGCCTAAGACAGTCTGGTGGGTGTGAAACACCGCCCGAAACGTGGGAGTGAGTGATCAACTCGGTGGAACAATAAGGCCTTTGGTTAACATGCTTATCGATTCAATCAAACAAGAATGATAAAGCGGGACAATTAAATAAATCCTAAGTACTCTTGTTAATGCAAGTATGAATGCAATATGATGCGTGCCCTCACGCGTACACCCTCAGCGTCTTCATCTTACGTTACGCATGACATCGCCTCAAAGTGCGCCACATCTACAAAGCACATGCAAATGCCGTGCATGGATATGATTACCAAGTTGTAATTAGTACAAATCATACAGCAGGATTGGGAAGCTAAGATACCTTCCTCATATCATCATCCAAACAGTGATCCATACTAGGGTCGTCAATCCTAGACATCTCATACGATCATATAGTTGAGGTCGTAGCAAAGGGCTCGTCACCAATCAATGCACGCCTTTCATGCCCTTACTACCACAGATCGGCTCGTCACCTCCTTGTGGTATCCAGGTATGCTCGAGGTCACTACAAAGGGCTCGTCACCAATCAATGTAGGCCGACAGCACGAATATAGTGTCCCATACCACCATAATCGGCTCACGAGTTTAGTTGCTCACTTGTCACTACGGGGAGGCTCGTCACCCCAGCGTAGGCCGACAGCTCGACCACGGTGTCCCATACCACCATGTCCGGCTCATGAGTCTTAGCGGATCAGGTACCATGGTTATTAGGATTTCACTGGTAAGTTCGGTACCCTAGATTCAAGCAGTAGCGTCCATACATGGTTAACATACACTGGACAATCGGGTTAGTTGACGAACTCGACTAGCACGAGCGCACGTTGAATTGAACGACATAGAGTGCGCAAACACTCCGCGTGGCCAAACCACTGCCGCCAACTCTAATACGACTCGGGTTCGTCTAATGCGTCTCACGTGGCGAAAGCAATCTCATCCACGACCAAAGGGTCAATTACCGATTTACTGGACTAAGGCATAGTCCCATACATCCTACAATACGACATATATTCATATGGAATGTAAAACAGTAATGTATCAACAACTCAAATCATGTTACATACACATCTGAATAATATCAACTTAACATAAATGTAAGCATAGGAATGCTTGAATTTAAATAACTTGGAATGTAAATGCATAAGGAAATCATGCGCATCCATAGGAGTATTGAGAATCACTTCTCAACGCCCACACTTAGTGTAATCAATTACACTTAGGTCATTCATGCATTTCTACAAACACTTAGCATACAAGGAATAACATACATGACGTATGTTGGAATACATGCACTTAGACAATTCCTTTACCAAGGAGTTGTCATACATGCATCTAGCATACATACATGACCAATAATCATGGCAAGCACAAGTGCGTATTTTATACGTATACGGTACTTTATAAATACACATAGAATACACAAATCTCAATATAGCACATGCATATCGGAAAGCAATGCAAACATAACATTTGACATGTGAAATCTCATCCATAACAAGAATAAATCACTAATCGGGATTGAAAGCCTTGAAAACCATAACCTATACACTTAAAGTCCGCACCTTAAGCAAAGAAAGAACCGCCGAACTCTGATTTAGACGAGTTGCCTTCGTCAACGGCGCAAGAATACCCTAAAATAAGGATAGAAATGAGATACAACAACACCAAGTCTAATCTAAGCTCTAACACGGGTTAGGGTTAGGTTAACTTACCCCAAAGAACTCAGAATCGTCCGAGGAACGATTCAAAGTGAAGATTCAAAGGTGAAGAAGAACAAGGAAGAATCAAGATGATTCACCAACCAATCTCTCTCACTAACTCTCTCTTTTCCACTCTCTCCAAGCTAGGGTTAGAGAAAATTCGTATGGAAATGAGAGCTAGGGTTTAAGGACTATATATAGGCCTTAAAATGATGGAAATAACCCTATGGTCAAGGTATACTTAGGTAATAACCAAAGTACGCCTTTCTCGATCCAACGAAGCACTTCCGGTGGGCCTATAACCACGAAAGGTCGGACTTAAGCTCACGACCATGGATCTAGGTCAGCCGAGTTTTCGTGCCGACCGGCTCTTCAGATCAACCGTGGCGGACCACACTCAATTCAATGGTCACAACTCGATCAGGTCCACAAGCACTAGGATATGCCTGGGCCAACCATCCTGATCAGAGGGTGAAATTGGGTCAGAATCCAACGGTCAGATAGCTTAAAATCGTCGCGCAAGCGACACGACTCAGATTTCATAAAAAGCTTATTAAATTCCAACCGTTCTCACACTCTTCACTCCGAACTCAACCAAATCGACCCAGAACATCAGATCGACTTGATTTTCGAGGTGAAGACCAAGCCCAACTCAGTGACCGCAACAGCCTAAGATCATCGCCATCGGACTTTCGACGCGCGGTCTAGGTCCGATCCAGATCTTCCAAAAATTCCCCAGAACAACTGGATTTAGCGATGGATCCCAGATTTCAGAGTGATGTAGCGCTCACTAATCTGCACGTTTAGAGCCATGCAGATACAATTTAAAGTGATTGATGCGAATTTCACAAGCAATCAAGTAGAGCGCTAATTACCCCAAAAACAACTACTTAAGGAAAGATTAGCACAAAAATTCCAAGGTCGTTACATGACCTAAGAAGGAAAACCCTATCAAATCTCCCCCTTTCCAACTCAGGAGGAATTCACCCTTTTCAAGCCAGTCTGGTTTCCACAAACCTTAAACTTACCCTTGAGCAAAGCCTTAGTCATCATGTCTGACCCATTATCATCCGTGTGGACCTTCTCAAGCTGTAACACCTTCTGTTCCAAAGTATCCCTGATTCAGTGATACCGAATCTCTATGTGCTTCGACTTGGACTGTTGACTTGGATTCTTGCTCAAGTGTATAGTACTTTAACTATCGCAATAGACCACATGCTTCTCCTGCTTCAGGCTAAGTTCCTGTAGGAACCTATTCATCCAAAACATCTCTTTACATGCTTCTGTGACTGCAATGTTCTCGGCTTCTGTCGTTGACAACGCTACGACCTTCTGTAACTTACTTTGCCAAGAAACCGCTCCCCCTGCAAACGTGAATATGAACCCCGATGTAGACTTCCTGGAGTCTGTCGCCTGCCATATTTGCATATGTGTAGCCCTCTAACACATGTTTTTTGTCACCGTAACATAGGCTCAACCTAGATGAGCCGCTTAGATACCACAGTATCCATTTCACCGCTGCCCAATGTTCTTTGCTAGGATTGGCAAGATAACAGCTGATAACACCAACCACATATACTATGTCTGGGCGCGTACACACTATAGTATACATTAAACTTCCTATTGTTGACGCATAGGGTATCTTCTGCATCTCATCCACCTCTGCCTTCGTCTTGGGACACTGTTTGTCACTTAATTTGAAGTGACCATCCAGTAGAGTACTGACCGGTTTCGCTGCATTCATATTGAACTGCTCTATGACTTTCTCAATATACTGCTCTTGTGATAGCCAAAGCTTCCTGCTACTTCTGTCACGGGTTATCTCCATTCCTAGGATCTGTTTAGCCAGGCCCAAGTCTTTCATCACAAACGACTTGCCCAACTCCTGTTTCGGCCTGTCGATCTTCTTGATTTCTTTTACCATGATGAGCATGTCATCAACGTATAATAATAAAACTAAGAAATCACCGTCTGAGAACTTGCGTGTGAACACACAGTGGTCCGATTTCGTTCTGCCATACCCATGCTTCAACATAAACGAGTTGAACTTCTTGCACCATTGCCGTGGAGCTTGTTTTATCCCATACAAGCTCTTCCTTAGCTTACACACCATATGCTCTTTGCTCTTGACTTCGAACCCCTCTTGTTGGTGCATGTAGATCTCTTCTTCCAAGTCACCATGGAGAAAGGTAGTTTTAATATCTAACTGCTCTATCTCTAGATCCATACTGGCCGCCAACCCAAGCAACACCCATATGGATGTCATCTTCACCACTGGTGAGAATATCTCCTCGAAGTCTATACCTTTCCTCTGACCAAACCCTTTCACCACAAGTCTGGCCTTGAACCTCGTCTATGAATTCTTCTGCTCAACCTTCTTTCTGAACACCCATTTGTTGCTCAAAGTTTTCTTATCCTTAAGCAATTTCACCATATTATATGCAAGGATTCCATATCCTTTTACATAGCTTTCAACCACTCCCCCTTATGCTCGTCAGCTAGGGTCTCAAAATAATCTTCTGGCACTCCCCCATCGGTGAGCATAATGTACTCATGCGGCGAGTACCTCTTAGACAACTGTCTGTCCCTAGATAACCTCCTCACGTGTGGCTCAACAGGTGGATCAAGTGGGGGCTGCTCCGCTGGTTCATCTTCTGAAGGAACTCCTCGTCCTCTGCACCTTGCTGTACTCTCTCGTCATCAGGCACCACAGGAGGAATAATCGGATCCATGTCCTCTAGCTCACCTGAATTAGGTTGGTTCTTCTTTAGCTTACCAATGTCTTCTATACACTAATCTTCAAAGAAAAACCACATCTCTGCTCCCGACGAGCTTTTTCTCGGTCGGATCCTACAATCTGTAACCGAATTTTTCATCACCGTACCTCAAGAACATACACTGCCTAATCTTCATATCGAACTTGGACCTCTTGTCCTTTGGTACGTGAACGGATGCCCTGCATCCAAACACCCTGAGATGACTGTACGATGGATCCTGTTCAGTCCACACCTTTTCAGGTACTTCTCCATTCAACGGTGCCGATGGAGACCTGTTTATTAAATACACTGCCGTGTGAATTGCTTCTCCACAGAACGTCTTGGGCACTTTCGCATGCGATAACATGCATCTGATTCTCTCTACAATGGTGCGATTCATTCGCTCAGTCACACCATTATGCTGGGGGGTCTTGGGAACCGTTTGTTCATGCCGTACGCCCAGGGACTTACAATACTCATGAAAGTCGTAAATGTATTCACCACTATTGTCAGTACAGATGCAGTTTAATGATATACATGTCTCTCTCTCGACCATAGTATGAAACAATTTAAACACACCAAAGACCTCGTCCTTGGATTTCAAAGCATAAACCCAAACCCTCCTAGATGCATCGTCTATAAAAGTGACAAAATACAATGCCCCACCCAAGGTTTTTTTCCTCATAGGACCACAAACATCAGAATAAAACAAATCTAATGCATGCACTTTATTAATATGAGTAGTTTTAACAAATGAAACTTTATGCTATTTCCCTAATAAAAAATCAATACAGGTTTTGAGAGGTATGCCTGTCATGTTTGCAAGGAGCCGATTCCTCGCTAGTAGCTGAAGCCCCTTTTCACTCATGTGGCCTAGACGCTTTTTCACTCATATGACCTAGACGCCTATGCCACATGTCAATAGCTGAATCTTCCGTTGCGTTTAAGCCACTCTTGCACACACTGACACTTGCCTTATAAAGGGTGCAACACTTCTTTCATCTGGCTGCGATCAACGAACCCTTGATGAGCTTCCAGCGCCCACCAGCAAACTGGCTTTCATAACCATCATCATCCAATCTTCCCGTTAACATCAAGTTGAGGCTAATGTCTGAAATGTGCCTCACATTCCTGGGAACCAATGTGCAGCCCACATCAGTCTTCACATAGTATCACCGACCCCTATGATCTTCGATATGCTAGAATTTCTCATCTTCACAGTCCCATAGTCACCTGACTTATAGCTTGTGAAGAAGTCCTTGTGTGAAGTCGCATGAAAAGAGGCTTCCGAGTCAATCACCCAGTTGGTGTCCTGACTCCTAGCCGTGAGACAAACATCATGGTTTGCTGAAAGAATAATTACAACATTGTCATCTGAAGTGACCGTAGTGGAATCCGATTTATCTTCCTTCTCATTACCTTTTCCTTTCTTGTCATTCTTATTCTTATGATATTCATGCTTGTAGTGGCCCTTCTTGCCACAATTCTAGCATTCAACATCCTTCCCGGTACTCGACTTGCCTCTTGATTTATCTCGGGCCTTCCCGCCCTTTCTTTCTTTCCTCTCCCCCATTTTTGTGTCACAAGAGCCTCTTGTTGAGTAGACCCCTGAGACTTCCTCCTTATCTCCTCATTGAAGAGACAGCTAGTAACTTGTTCCATGGATACCTTTCTGTCTAGCGCGGAGTTACTTAAAGACACTACCAATGTCTCCCAACTATCAGACAATAAGCTAAGCAATAGCAAAGCCTATAATTCATCATCCATGACCATCTTCATAGCGGAGAGCTGGTTCAATATATTGCTAACTTCATTCATGTGCTCAGCCACAGAACCACCATCTTTGAACTTGAGATTCACAAGTCACCTTATTAGAAAAATCTTATTATCGGCTGTCTTCCTCTCATACAGCCTTTGTAATTTCAGTCATAGGCTAGCGGCTAAGGTTTTCGTAGAAATCTACCCCGTCCATCCGTTTTTTCAGATCATTTAAGGACATGAACCCAAAAATGAGTCAGATACAAAACTCAAGTTGGCCACACCAAAGGAAAAATCTAAGAGAGAAATGCCTACCGTTGAAACCTTCTTGGGCCCACCATGATATTTGTATTTCATCTAAGCCGTTCATAAGGTCATTGCCACTGGGATGAACTGAAAATAGGAAAATGTTAGCCTTATTCAAGACTTCCGTGACTCTAAGAATGTTTCAACGGTGGACATTCAATCCCCACTGTTTCATATCGTGTGGCCTACTTGAGTTTCGGATCTCCCTCATTTTTTGTTCTCCTAACATGAGCTGTCAAAACGGATGGACGGGTGGATTACTCACAAACTTCATTGTGGACCCCACCTAGCAGGAACTTTTCCTCCGGTTGGGGCCGCCCAATCCGCGTCCGTGATTCATGGAAGAAGAAAAGGCCCATGCTGGTAGTGACTCATGCTTCTGACGTATGGCACGGATATACAGCTATTCAAACCAATAAATATGTGGGTCCCATTATGAAGGGAGCATAGCTCTAAAATCTCACTGGTAAACTATTCCTGACCATACAATTAACAGCTATTAATAGTTGGTTGAAAGAAAATACTGAACGGTACAAATTCAAAGGGAAAATTCATATAGTCAACATTATCTTCACATTATATACTTTGGGTGGTGCTCATCCACTGTTGGGTCAGTGGTTTGGACAGTCCAGATTGCCATACAACTATACCCAGCGTATAGTTGAAGAGTCTTAGCATAGCCCATAGGGGTCAGGCTTGGGCTCGAGCCCGACTCGGGTTCAAACCGGATATGAACATCCTGGGTCAGGCTCGGGCTTACTAATTTTGGTTCGTCGTGGGGGCAGGTGAAGCTTGGGCCAGAGTTCTACTTGGCGGGCCTAGCTTGGATAGACCTTGGCCCAGCCCAGGCCCAACTAGTTGAAACCGCTGGTGGACACTGCTGGAGAGAATAGACAGGTCCAACTGGAATCGGAACGTCGTGGATCAAGATTTGATAAGCTGAACATGGTATCAATAGCCAAGATTACTCTGATACTATGTAAAAATATCAAACCACGTTGGGAGGTTGATGCACTTTTCATTGATATTAGCATTTATATTTATGCAACGGTCAGCTACACTGTTGAAGTCAGTGGACAAGCAACGGTCCAACTTAGTGCAGATGCATGGCCCACCTAAGAGTGGGTTGTCCGGTTTTTGCTCCTAGGTGACGTTCATGTATGATTAGGACTGGTCACGTACGTTCATTTACCCGAAAATATGACATCCAACCCCAGAAATTTGGATGCAGATATGGAACTTTCTCCATATGTAAATAATTATACTTGATTATCCGATTACCTAATGGATTGGGTAAGGATATCCTCACTTGCATGCCTAGTTAATTAGCTGATTGCATTTTCATAATCTAATTTCTAATACTGTTTTATTTAGAATATTAAATATTGTGTGTGAGTGTGTGTGGATACCCTATCTGAAGTCATGCATCAACAATGAGATGTGGACAACAATCCAAAAATCCTAAAAAACCTAAAACTAACCCAATTGACCAACTCAGTACCTCTCTATATCTTCAGGACCCATGCATAGAATGAAATAGGGAAGATGGGACCAATAAACCACTTGATCTGTTAAAGCTTAGTGTGCCAAACGTACCTTAGGATTGAGTTTAGTACAGCTTTCTACAGCCACTGAAAGACTCGAACTCTAGCACCTCTGTTACACACAACAGCTGGAGTGAGTCTTGGGGCTCAAGCTAGCCAACAGAGCAACTCCTCTATAAAAGACTTGCACCTCCCTTGAAAATAGATGCTAACAATCCAAGGGGAGAGAGAGAGAGAGAGAGAGAGAGAGAGAGAGAGAGAGAGAGAGAGAGAGAGAGAGAGAGAGATTTGTGCCGGGTCTCTTTTTTCCCCTCACACATTTCCCATTGGAACGTGCAAACCAGATGCATCATCCCTGCCTTTGCAGATACATCCAACAGATGCATCCTACCCGTTTCATCCAGATTGTTAGTTTCTTCATAAGAACTATTTGGCTGTCCAATGCCATTTACTCCTAGTGAATGTACTAGACAGGGGCAGTAATGTCTTTTATAAACACTAGCTAATCTTATAAATAGTTGTGTTGTGAAGTGTAGAAAAATCAGGAAAAACAGCAAGTCATTCTTTTTACAGCAGTTGCTTTGTTTAAGAAATTCTCTTTACAAGCAGTAGCAGTCTCCAGCAGCAATAGCTACATTTTTCTCTCTCTCTCTTTTAAGTGAGCTACACCTGTCACCATTTGGGCTTTGAAAAGCCAACATTTCCTTTGTGCATGGTTAGTCCATATAGTTCACTAGCTACATAGCTATTTCTTTTATATTATTATAGCAACATCTCCTTCTTATAATAGACCCCCTGCTACTCCTTTTCCTTTCTATTTATTGACTATCCAGCATATGCTCTATATCCTTTTACCTGACGCGTTGAGATTCTATGGAATTTAGCTGGTCATATATTCCGAGTGCAGTCAGCTTGTCAAATAATTCTATTTTGAATTTGTCTTCGCCCACCACAAATCGAAGAGAGTGGGGTGCCTTCGCACGCATTTCATAGTCTAGTGACTCCACTCGGGATAACTAGCCACTAGCCAGGCTCAATTCAAAATGTATAACTTCTAAAAAATTAGAGAATTTAATTCCAGTCTTACGTTTCAAGGACTTTACAGTTTAGTATTTACTTCCATTTAATTTCTTGCATTTTTCAGCACTTCTACTTTTTATAACTTAGTTTGTGAACAGAGAGCCATTCACCACCGAGGCACATACCCAAGGACCGGTCCACTCAACCTGTAAGGTGTGACATCACCAAGGAAATCTTTTAAAGTTGGAAAACCCTAGTCACATTAGCACACTCCTAGTTTTATTCTCTCGTGAGTAAAGAAAAATACAAAATCCATAAAAGCACAAAAAAAAAAAAAAAAAAAAAAAAAAAAAAAAAGAAGAAGAAGAGCACCAATAGCTCAAAACAACAAAAAAGGGGACCAAAATGCCTGTCTCCACAATTATGCCCAAGACAACCGAATTTTACCGGCGGCCAAAACCGCCGAAAACCCCTAAAACGCCGGCGTACTTTTTCGGCGCTTGTCTATGTCGGTAAAAAGTTTTCCCGGCGCTAAGCCATTTTAGTTTGTTGCGGCGGTCTGTCTGGTTTCGGAGCTTTTGCTGGCGCTGGTATTTCTGACAGAAACGCTGGTAAAGTAACAATAGCGCCGTTAAAAATTATCTAAGTGCCGCAAAGCTCTATGCAAGCGCCGGTAAAAGTCTTTGTACAAATTTGTGTGGCCCGGCATTGGCTAGTAAATTTTTTTTATTATATATAATTCAATTGAAACCTGTATTTTTTTTTTAATATTCGAAACATAAAAAAATTTACAATAGAATTTAAAATAAATATTAAACAAAATCTATATTACTTCATAATAAAAAATATATATAATATTTATTACAATAAATTGAAAATGGTCTTAAATAATTAAAAAAAATCCTCTATATGGTACTCCCAGCGTGAATAGCATCAAAAGGCTGAAGTGCTAGTTTGTAGGCCTAAATTTAGGCACAATTGATTAAAATCCTGCGCACAAGGAAAAAAAAATAAAATAAAAAAGTAGATAGATAATATGCCAATGTATATCAAGGGATTTTAATAGTGGCAAGTGAGCTCAGTTCACCAAGTGGCCCAATCAAGCACAATCACCATTTTCACTCAATGCAAATATAGCAAGTCCTAAATGCGCCCTAATGTATATGAGATCATTAAAAGTGTGTTACCTCAGCTTAATATCCTATCGGCCAGATAGATAATATGTGAGATGCAATTTGAAGACAATTTTCTTCTCTCTATTTAGAAGAAATTTATAGCCTTTGATACAAATAAGGTGAAATAATTCCAAGTCTTGAATGAACATTTAACATCCAGGATTCCAACATTAGATGATTTTTTGTCAATATCCTAAGATTTAAAGATAGATGATTTCCATGGCCCTTGTTGTGACCTCAAATGCACCTCAAGTTACAATGGAAAAGTCTTGTAAGTGCAAAGCAAAAGAATATAATATTATCTGAAGCAGAAAACTGCAGTTTCTATTTGCTTTATCATGTTTTCTAAAAATGTGACAGTGACAAATGAACAATATGGCATATAGAAAAGGCACTTGCAGAATGTAGGTGAAATATAATGATAAGGTGGTGACTCTGATAATTTTAAGAGTATTGGATTTCTACTTAAACAACAAGACTTATGTCCAAGGCATTGTAAAGAATATGTGAAGCGGTACTTTCAGTGCCTCAGCCACATGTGTATGTCCTAAACAAGCACATGAATGGGTCAGCAGATGAATTCCAGACTTAAATTGCACATAAAAGAGAAATATTGACAATCTCCTGGTCCAAGAAAAAAATTATGTAAGATATAAATCCACATTGAAAATGATTCAGATTTAAAGAAGCGATTTCCTCACATTTGAAGCACTTAAATTGAGAAACAAAACATTAGAATTAACAATTTGCTTGGTAGTAGGAGATAACAATACCTGTACTATTACAATTATTACAACCACAATTTGTTTCCAAGCAAATGGGATTAGTTTCCACTTTTTTTTTTCCTTCTTTTTTTAAGTTTTTGTTTAGAAAGCCATACTAACTGCAAATTCAGCTTACTAAAGAAGTCCATACAAAAAAGGAAGAAGACTTAATTAACTAAATTTCTAAAAGTTTTAGAGGAAATGAATAGAGGTCATTAGTAGTAAAACAGTGGAAATCAGTAACATTCCTTGATTTTTGGGAAATATAGAAGAAAGCCATCAATCTAAAACAAGTAAACAAAACCCAAATCACAATCAAGATCATTCATTCAGCGTGTAGTGCCAAAGACATGAAAATTATAATTTAGCTATTTTGGTGTAGTGATTTTTCTCCTATAAAAAATCAGCAAGGTATATATATATATATATATATATATATATATATATATATATATATATATATACACACACACACATATATATATTGATAATAACCAATCAATCTAGTAAGTAAGATGTGCTCCTTTCCGATAATTAACCGATGTTGAAGCTTTCAAAGAACAAACAGATCTAATCAAACAATCAACAATAATCATTAGCACTTAATAATCTCAACCACATAAAAATGGCTATAATCAAATAAGTCCTGATCCCTAAAAAGAAATTTACCAATATCAACAACAAATTCTACATGCTATACTTTTGTTGTATAAAGTTAGAATTTTGGATAAAAAAGTGCAGTCATATACAACAAATAAGGAATTATAGAGATTATAGAAAACCTTGAGATGGGCGGAAGCCTTGTCCTTGTC
The DNA here is from genome assembly GCF_029962835.1 of Magnolia sinica. Classification (NCBI taxonomy): domain Eukaryota; kingdom Viridiplantae; phylum Streptophyta; class Magnoliopsida; order Magnoliales; family Magnoliaceae; genus Magnolia; species Magnolia sinica. Next base: position 42,769,858 of record NC_080577.1, on the reverse strand, counting down.
AGTGAACACGCCAATCGACTCCACAACATACTCAGCACCAATCTTACCCCATGGTATCTCTTCACGGTACCTAAAGATTTCCACAGAATCAAGCAAATTTTAGTGACATGAGATTTCAATTCAAGGCAAGAACATGTCTTCATCAGCAGAGACACACTGCAAGAAAGAAAAAATAAAAACAGGAATTCCAATTTTTCAACAGGAGAAATTTATTAAAGAAACCAAAACCACAAGCTAGCAAGGTCCCAAGGTTTCAAATAAACGATTCCTCCACATCTCTACAATTTGCATTAGCAAATAAGTCCATAAATTAAATTGAACCATGATCCTAGTGGTGGTGGTAGTATAACCAGCTAATCTTTGGGTCTCGTTGTCACCTTTTCTAAATGAAGTATCCTTGCCATGTTGAATGCCAACAAGAGACCTTCATGCTCTTTTTCTTTTCTAATTGATGTTTTCACTTTCTTAGGCAATTTGATTGGAGAAAGAAAATGCAATCTAAGAAAAAAGCACATACTGATTAGATAATCGAATCTGGATTGTTGTCACAGTTTCCAATGCTCATAGGTCTTAAAATTACCTCACAAAGCCAATCAAAGGTAAAATTCTTTAAAGTGGAAATTGATAGCCTGCTAGTTGTATATTGAAATGTGGACCACAGGTGGTATCTAAAATCGTACAACAGCTCGCAACTAACTATCAATTCATCATCATCATCATCTAAGCCTCATCCCAATTAATTGGGGTCGACTACATGAATTTGTCCCACTATTGTATTCTATCCTAGCTAGATAAACCAACAATGTTTCAGACTACGAAAATGAGAAGAACTCACTTTCTTGTTACTTGCGGCATCTTCTGCTTGTTTAACCAAGGCGGTTCCTTCAGTAGTAACATGCTGCCTCACAAAGCACTCAATAACCATAGAGAGGTAGGATAAACATAAGAGGGCAATTGCTATGTTCTATTTATAAAACCAAAATGCAACTTTGGAAGGAAATGCACCCCACCTGCTTAAATATTTGAGAAACGGGATCTAAGCCTCTAGTTCTTCTACAAAATAGCCTATACATCCTTGAGAGATCATCCACCTAACACAGTGAAGACAACAAGAATATTTTTTGCTCACTAAACTGAAAGACGATGCATAATCTTCACACAGCAGCAACAACATGACCAACAACAAATTACATTTGCATCTCAGTTCATACCTGGTGGCTGTATGTAATATTCGTGAATGCTTCCACAGGTTGTTCTAATGTAGTATGTATAATCCTTAGCCCTGCAATTCTAAGGAGAAATATACACTTAGAACTCCAAAAAACAAAGTCAGACATGGCTTATAGTTGCATGAAGAAAGAAAGGAAGCGCTAACACATTCACGTGCAGAAGCGAAGCAGCATCTATCTCAAATATTAGCAAGCATAAATGGCAAAGAAGCAGGAGCCAGAAAATAAGTCCATAGCACAAGTTCAAAGCATGAGCAGCACATGGTAGAAGGAACCTGTAACTAAGATGATCTAAAATCATACAACAACCCTTCTCCCTCCTCCTTTACCCGGGCTTGGGACCGGCAATGCAAGTAGTTGCATTGGCAGAGTTAAAAAAAGTGTTTAAGATCCATTTGGTTTGATGAAAAATTATATTCATCAAGATTGATGTGATGACCAAATGGAGCTTAAGACTTATAATACTACAAATATGTACCAAGAATAACAACAACAAAACTTACATAAATGTAGTTGTTCTCCTTCGCTTGGCTTCCATCATCTAACACTGCCTCAAAAAACACGCTAAAAAAGGTAAACGCCCTCCGATTAATCTTGTAAAGAAATATAGAAAGAACAAGAGTTGCATTGAGTTATAAAGAAAATTGATAAGAACAAGAGTAAATCATGTTGGCTAACTTGTTGTTAGTAACCCAACCTATCATATGCATTGGATCTTAAGTCAATCCAAATTACAAAATTAGAGTCAAACACTTTCTATCCAAAACCAATCACACATCAATCCTGAACTCATGCACAAAATATAAAATATTTACAAGAGAGAGAGAGAGGTCCTTTCATTTAGCTCAATCCATCTCTTCTTAAACCTACAAAACAAAACAATAAAAAGAAATTAATTAGTACTTGCAATCTTTTGTATAAGAAATTCTATTGTATATGGTAAAAAAAAAAAAAAAATCTTACCTTACACAAAATAGAGGGCCAAACAATACTCGTTCCAATAGCATCCCCAATTGTTTTATATCGTCCATAGGGTCTTATCAAAACCTCATCCCGTACTATTACCACATGAATTAATACTTCCCAGAAACCAATTCCAAGTTCATGCCCCCTACTTTTGTGAGTGGATCCTTGCTCAAAACAATTCTTTTAGCAACAGTAACCTCGGGTTTCGTGATACTTGTAAGACTAACTTTAGTCACATCCTAGAAAATAAAATATACCATCTAATTAAGAACACAATAACATCAAAATATAATAAAAGAAATATTCACTTGGTATAAGGAATTACCCCGGCACTAGTGCAACTCGTGGTCTTCCGCTTATTCGTTGAGTGTTTCTGCAAATGATAACTCAATATCAATCATTATATACCAACTAAACTATATATAATCTAGGACATAGTGCATATGTAAATATATACATGTATATAATACAATTACCCGACAGGTCACCCAATGGCTTGATGACGAAGACGGTTGGTTCATGTTAGAACTACCTGCAACACCAAATACTATGGGTGGGTTATTGTTTCCATTGTTCATAGTGGCTATCAATTTCATCAGAGTTTCTTTTAAGGAAGAAATTTCAGCATCTCTTGCGGATGAGATTTCAACCATAGTTTCTTTAAGGGATGACATTTCAACTTCTCTTAAGGATGAGAGTGCAACTATATTTTCTTTTAGATAGACTATATCAGCATGTAGTTCATCATATCTTTCATCTCTCCTCTGAGCAATGGAGGCCATCTTTTCCTGGTTGGATGTTGTGCCCCACAAATCAGATGGAGATGGTCCTAACCCATAAGTGCAGACACAACCATGCCTATCTTCCCCCATGACTTGAGTTAATAGGTCATTTTTTGTCATGCTATTCTGTGAGGCTCTAGGTTGCTGAGATATTTCTTCATTGAGTTTTGCCTGCAATAATAATTATCACATGATAACAGTTAATGTGTAAATACTATAGTTGCTGCTACACATTTATATAGAGTTCTTATTGTATGTAAATACATTAACATACCATTTCTATTGATGAGGCCTTGTCACGCCCCAAATCCGGGGACGGACAGCTTCCGTACTTCCATACACCAAGTCTCAAGTTCGGCGCACCACAAGGAAGATTTTTGATTAAATTTTTTTTGTTCTATATACATATAATAATACCTAAGCATGAAGATCAATGATCAAAATACCAAGCAACACTCTCCATTATAAATCCTGATGGTTACAAGTACAATGCTCTTCAAAAGGTATATAACGTCAACATTAACAAATCGAAAAATAGATGTAATGCATCGAGAAAGCTAAGTCTTCCAAGCTACTCCAGCCCTGAAAAAAATGAAAAATAGGAAGCTTAGGCAAAAAGCCTAGTGAGTACACTTGTGTGTGCAGTGTGTCCTACATGCAAGCAAGATAAATATGCCATGAAGAAATCATGTATGGTGAAAGGCGTGTAGTACAAAAGGTATGATGCAAATGCCAATGCAATGCATATGCATCATAGTAATACTATAAATCAATGCTACAAGCATCACCAAGTCATATTTTTATTTCTCCTATACCACAAGCATAACCGTATTACACCCATCCACAATCACATCATCATCATCATATTGTCATACCATATCATAACTGTATATCTCGGGAAGCACTGTGGTCGATACCACGCACCAGACACTAGTAATCAACCTCATATACCCGCCCTGTGGTGGACTTCCACCAACTATATATCATGGAAAACACTGTGGTTGACACCCATGTACCAGACACTAGTAATCGACCTCACATACCTGCCCTGCGGTGGACTTCCACCCGGCATGCCAGTAGCGGACTTCATTCGCACTTCTCCTTGTCGGCGAGTCAAACCGGTCCCTGTTTGCACCTCAGCCCTTAAGCAGGTCGGACCCACCTCTTCTCAACCCGACCTCATCAGTGGGAGTCAAATCCATGACCCATGTATCCACCCGGCCCGAGGGTGAGGCAACCCTAGCTAGCAAAGGGGTTTAAGGACTTTCAACCCAAGGGGCACATCATCCCCTACTATTTCCACACTTCCGATGTCCCGTTCATTTTCAAGGATAACCAGAGTCATCATCATAGATGTACATTTCATCATCAAGATCCAACTCATGTTATACGGCACGACTGTGGTATTTTGATCATCATGTATGTCATGATTATACATGAATTCAAGCAACCATGATAAGGCATACGTTCAAGTGCATATGGTATGCATATTATGCCATGAGTTTAGGGTATGCTTAACCTTTAAGCCAAAATGACATACAATCATCATGTGCTACTATCAACTATATCAATCCATAGTCATGTGACTAAACTGAAGAGGACATATCTTACACATAAACAAATGTATTGAAGTACACTTGCACATACCATCATTCCATGGTGCATGAGTATGATCAATATCAACATGAATAAGTAGATGAATTTAGTACGTTAGGAAGTGGAACAACATTAATCAAGATATTAAATCACATGCTTTTATTAACCATAATCACTAACACACTAATATCATCCATAGTTATCATAGTCACGAGCATTAATTGTATTCAGAATTATACCATATCCTTCACAAGATAGATATTCCATTAGCGGCTTTCGCCCAACATTATTTTCTTCTATTAGGACCACATGGTTATACCCTAACAGGGCCTTATGATTAATGAGTGGTGATGACATAAAATACATGCACCAAGTGGTTATGAGATGAAAGGCATAAATATAACATATAGTAAATGAGCCACAGGATGGATGGTGCTGGCGAAACTCATATAATGTAGTGGGCTTCACCTTCAAGTGGGTTGTTAGTAGGTTGGATTTGTAAATAATTATCATATTAGTTCTACAATGGTTTTGAAGGCACAGATAAACCTCATAAGATATAGTGAGCCCTAAGTTAAACGACTTGATATATAATATACACATGGGAGTTAGTCACGGTTGGGTAATGCGGGTTTATCTCATACAACATAGTGGGTCCTATTTCCAAGTGGTACTGCAAGCAGATGGGTCTACACATAAACATTATGGTGGGTCTTAACAAGTAGATAATATAGGTAACTCACATACATTAAGGTAATGCAAGGAAGAACAGTTTAGATGCACAAGGCACACGTCAACAGGCTCCATGATCGAAATGTTTGGTTGGCAAAATAATGGAACAGTACGGATAAAATACGTACATTGAGTGGGTTCACAAGTGTTCGAAAGTTATATGTTCAATTAACACTATTTTGTATCGTCTGACTTATTTAGAAATTGGATCTAGGTCATTTTGGAATCATGTTCTAGGATTAGCTAGCCTAATGGATAAATGGTGAAATATGTAATACTCACATCAAGGTAGGGTCCATAATCAATCTAACACACATCCTAAATTCACATACTAAGAGGTTACACAATCAACACAGTCCACGAGTCTAAGTAATCACACAATTCTCATATGCCCACATGGTCTTATGGCCACTCCATTATCAGAAGTCCATATGGTTAAGTCGCCACACAAATGTCACTCTACTTGCCATAATAAAAGATTTAAGGTCACATGGTTACTTATTTTTACTACATCATAACTCATATATCTATGGGCAACCAAGCTCTCACATGGTCAGGTTGTTGATGCCATAGTTTCACTTGGTTGAGTGGATATACAATTAGTATTATAGTCTAGTAACCGCGTCTTAAAGCATCTAAGGTACAATCACAAGCATACCTACCATACCTGATTACACTTAACTCTTAAACTAAGATCGCCCTATACTTCATACGGAGAATGACTCAGATCGGTGTCACATGATCAAGAGACCAGGAACTAGCTTCCGTCACATCAGATATAGTTTAGTGGTCCCCGCATTTGCCTCACCTATGAGCATAATGTAAGGGTTGTATTTATGTCGCATGACACCGAATTGAGGCGCACTCCATTATCAAATTGCATAATTTAACCTATATCATAAGTCTCATGACTTAGAAAATCTTCACGTACAACCCGGTTGTTCATGGTTTAGGTGACTATGGCTATGCCTATAAGCACGTGGTCATGTCATGTCACGCCCCAGACTCGGTAACCGGACTCACAAGGAACCCGATGGCCGGTTCTGGCCGCAACAGCCTCCGTAGTACCCCATTCTCGGCTCCTGAGGTAGGTTCCGATCCTGGGATCCTACAAGGAGGATTTTCATAACAATATAATCACTTCCAATGTGAGCATACCCAAGATCACAGCAAGTACATCTGAGAATAACAAAGGCATACATCACAAAATCCACTAAAAATTTGAACTTTTACAATCATCCAAAAGGTCCAAAAGGACATACATGAGAATAAAAGGAAAAGAGAGAGAAATCAGCAACACTGGAGTCCTCACTGCTCAACTCTACTCCACGTTCTGCTGCTACGGCACCTACTTAGAGTCTCCTGCACGTATCAAAATTGCATAAGCTTATAGAAGCTTAGAGGGTGGTGTAAGTGTGTGATAATGATGCACAGAAGAATAGTAGGAGGTATAAGGAGAGAAGCATAATCAATGAACATATCACTAGTCTTACCAAGGCTTACCATGAATGCGATGCAATAAGTAATGAGTGCCATACCAAGGCAATGTATGAAAAGGGGGCTTGTACAGCCAATGCTAATGCGATGTAAGTAATGTCAGTGCTCATATCCAAACCATAAGTCAAGTACATTTTCAATCATAAGGAAATCACCGGGGTCCATTACACTGCTGAATGACTGCCGCTCTGCAGACCCCGCACAGTCAAACGAGCGTAAGAGACCTCACTACCCACCTGTGGACAACCAATCACCAACAAGGCCTGAAGGTAGCGGACCCATTTACGAGCTGGTCAGACTCAGCCTAGCAATGCCTCCTCACACCAGGCAGGTAAGGCCACACCCCTATCCAACCGACTACACGACAGTGGGAGTCGCGGCCTAACGGTATAAGGCCCTCGTGCGCTCATGTATTCCACCCGGTCACGGCGTTGGAGCAGATCCTTGGTACCATGGAAGTTTTGAGAATCTCACCCATGGGCATCCTACGCACCCAGTATGCTCAAGTAATATTTCCGGTGTCGACACATGCGGCCATCCACAAATGTCCCTGTGGAGGCAAGGCCCTGATGAAGCAAGGGCGGTATCCTCATGAAATGCGATGCCAATGCATGAGTCACACACACAAATCATGCACAAGTTTCAGGCACTCAATGTGCAAAAGGGAAGAAACTCCATCCCTGAATGACCACTATACAATGCAATCAATTCATACAGATGATGCATATGGGTTGCAACGATGTAAGTGTGCTACCTGAGGAATATGAAATCGTCTGTCCCAAGGAGGGTCAAGATCTAGGCACATCGACAGGTATTCTAAGAAGAAGAGAAGTCCTCTAGTGGGAGCCCAGTACTTTGGGATGACCCACAAACTAAGAGAGTCAAAATCCTAAGGAGGAACAGTCCTAGCCAGGCCCAAGGTGGGCCTTTAACCACCTATAAGGGCCTCTATGGGCCTACCTTAGGGCCACCAAGGAGGACGTCCAACCTCAACTGGGTCCCAAAAGGTAGCCTACTACATATGCAAAGAAAGGTCCAAGGCACAATCAACCCATGGCCTAGTGGGCCATACACTAAGCCCAAAAATAAAGGCAACCTGGTGGGCCCTTAAGCAAGGTTAGGGCCCAACCATAAGGGTCATAGGTTCATTCATTGTGGTGGGCCTAATGGGCAGCCCATTATCCCAACATATGGGAAATTCTTAAATTTTTAACACATGTAAGTTGGGCCTCACATCTCGGCCCAAGTATGGATTTATTATAGTGGGCAAATAAGGGCCCAACTACTTGAGTATATGGCCCATAAGGCCCATCACAATGACATGGTAAATATAGACCCAAGGGTTCAATTGGCCTATCAAAAGTTCCAGCCCAACGAAGGCTATAAGGCCCATACTTAACTAAGAGACTAGCCTAAGAAGAATCCTATTTGGGATGGGCCTTTAATCATACACTAATTAAGCCCAAAAAATAAAAATTAAGATGATAAGATACTGACATAAATCCTCCTCAAATCTAGTGGGCCATATTGCCCCAAAGAACATCTATAGGCAACAGTTATTGGGCTCAATGCCAAATTCCAGCCCACCCAAATTTCTGGGTTGGTTGGAGTTCAACATTAGAAGTATTTCTTAGTATAATTAATTCTGGATGTCTCACACATCACTGTGGGCCCCACCAGATGAGAGAGGATATACAATACATATATGAAATGGGCCAGACCATTAGAATGCAAGCCCAGCAGTAGCCTAAGGCAGGGATGTCCCATGTGTAGGCAGCCCTATGGGCCTGGGGTATCTGGCCCAAAAATCCACCTAATGTGTTCTAATTGAATAAAAAGGGGGCAAGTATGATCGATCCCCTAAGGACCCTACATGGATGGGTGGTGGGACATTCAACACATCGAGGTGGGCCCACGAAGCAGGTTAGATGCCCCAGCCTGGGCGTCCCTGCCTAGCAGACCACTTCCAGCCATACCACGGGCAACTCAAATGTATTTTGGATCTGAAATTTTACAGAGTGATACTTCCATAGGTGACCTACAGCCCCACAAAATTTCAAGATTTTTGGACACTTATAAATATTTTAATTTATTTAAATAAAATAGACTGTCCAGAAAATCGGACTGACCTGGACGTCCCAACGTGGTGGGCCAGTCCGGCCCTTGCCACGGTGTACACAGAGGTCCATTGGCCCTGAAATTTGGTAAGTGGGTCCTAGAATGGGTGGAACATATCTCCATAAAATTTCAGAATTTTTAGACATATATAAATATTTTAATTTATTTAAAGAAATCAATCTGTCCTAAAAATCGGACTGATCTGGACACTGTATTGTAATGGGCCAGTCCAGCCACCACCATGGTGTGTACAGGTGTCCATTGGCCCCAAAATTTTGTAGGTGGTTCCTACCATAAGTGAAACACTTCTCTGCAAAATTTTATGATTTTTGAACACTCATAAATATTTTAATTAAATTAGGAATTTCAATCTGTCCAAGAAGAGATGTTGCTGTCCATGCATTGTTTACCCAATAAGGTGGGCCCAACCTTCATCCAAGAGGGGGAAAATGGAGGTTTAGTATTTTCTTCATAAAATAAAGTAAGGTGGGGTCTATAAAAGTGGCCCATCCTTCAGAGAAATCAAGTTGAAGTGTATGTTTTCCCTCCATACATGTGGGTTGGACAGCCCAACAAGGTGGACCGCCCACCCCTATGGGCCTCCTTTTTGGGTACCATATCATGGACCATCTGAGGTATGACCCATCACACCTCATGGTGGGGTCCACATCTTCTCATTACACCCCATACTTATAAAGAAAATAATGACACTCATGATCCAAAAATTCATACCAAAGATTGAACATGACAATCCATGCAACAGTCCAAGTTTTTGGACAGCAATACATGGCTGGACACATCAGCCTATATCTCAATAATCCCAGCCATAAAAAGGGTGTGTGGCCTTTCTCAGTGGGCCCCACATAAGTCCAGATCACATACTAGGACTAGGACACTTGCATGCATTGATTAAGGTGTCCGATGATCATGGAGTTAGGTGATAAGAGCATCCCACCTTGCTGGATTTTTATTTTTATTTATTTTGGGACATCCAAGGCCCACTATAAATGGGCCACACACACACTATCATCCATACATCAGAGAAAGAGAAGAAGGAAAGAGAGTAATCCGGCCATGGGGGTAGGGCCCCGCCACTAGTGGGCCCTCCCAAGAGTGAATCATACCCATACAACTACATTGATTTTACATGCAACATAAAATCACTACATGCATGATATATAATTGCTATGGATGGTTGGGATGCCATCCCAACATGATCCTTAAGGTCTAGATGACCTTAAGATGGAGTGGATTATTAAATACATCATGATGGGGTCCATGGAGAATGGCCCCATCATGGATCATGACATGCATGTAGGATGGGCCAAAGGGCCACATCCATGGGATCAAATGGGATCCCCACCATGGATTGGTGGGTCCCATATGATCCATCTAGAAAGAAAAAAAAGATTAAAGGGTAGAAAATAAGATCAACAATTATAATCACCCACCTTGAATCTTCAAGCTACCACCAACACTAGGTACTCCAAGCTCCAAACTTAAAGGTTCAATGGTCAAGATGAATTTGTGGTGGCTAGATGGAGGAAGAAAGGAAGGGGAAGTTGCTGGAAATTGGGAGAGGGAGGGCTGAAAATTCTTCCATGGAAGAGGAAAATGAGAGAATGAAGGAGGAGAGAGAGGAAGGGAAGGTTGTAGGGGAGTCATTATTACTCTCCCTCCTTGGTTAGAGAAAGAAATCATGACCTATGGTGATACAAACAATGCTTGCTAGGGTAGGTTAGGTGTGGGTAGTGTTTAGGATGGGTAGTGTTTATTCCATGGGAATTGTAGTGTGTGTGGGTGGTGTGCATGGGAACTTGTGCCTGAGAGTGGTCCATATGCTTTTTTTACAAAAAGTGGGCCACATGATGAAATGCTCACAACTTTTGATCTATAAGTCGGATGAATGCACAAGATGCGTCGTTGGAATCGCAACGACGATGCGGTCACAATGGTATAGGTCTCAACTCGATCCGAGTCGGGTCTTCATGACTGGGCTCACAGATGACCGCAAACACTATACAAGGGTCACGGGTCGTCGGGATTCCACTGGTAGGACCGCGGGATCAAGATGGACGGAATGCATACTCACACACACACATGCACACATGGGAACTAGGGTCGGGTCTCACAACCCTCCCCACCAACAAAAAAATTTCGTCCTCGAAATTAAACAATCTTAGACAAAATAAAAGACAAAACACCACCATCATATAGCAATCATCATATAAGGAAGGCAATACAAACAATCATATATCAATCAATCATCAAACAAATAGGGATAACGCTCTCTAATCTCGGTCCAACAACTAGGAGATCTACACGGTCTGCCATAAAGTGCCTCAAAAGGAGCCCTGCCGATAGTCGCCTGATAGCTGTTGTTGTATGCGAACTCAGCGAGGCGCATATGCTCATCCCAACTCCCCGCAAAGTCGATCACACAAGCCCTGAGCATATCCTCAAGGATCTGGTTGACCCTTTCGGTCTGCCCATCTGTCTGCGGATGATAAGCGGTGCTGAGATGCAAAGTGACCCCCAATGCCTATTGAAAACTCCTCCAAAACTGAGACGTAAATCTGGAGTCTCGGTCTGAAACGATCGAAACTGGGATGCCGTGCAGTCTCACTATCTCCTCAATGAATATCCTCGCTAACCGGTCTATAGACCAGGAAGCACGTACTGGAATGAAATGAGCCGACGTCGTCAGATGATCGACGATAACCCAGATGGTATCGTGACCGCGCTGAGTCCTCGGCAAACCTGCGATGAAGTCCATCAATACATGCTCCCACTTCCACTCTGGAATGCTCAACGGCTGCAAGGGACCAGGGGGTCTCTGATGATCAGCCTTGACACGTTGGCATGTGTCACACTCGGCCACAAAACTCGCAATATGGCGCTTCATCCCCTGCCAAAAGTACTGCCTCCTCATATCACGATACATCTTCGTGGAGCTCGGGTGAATAGTAAGTCTCGATCGGTGTGCCTCGGTCATCAAATCACGTCGCAACTCTGGCACGTCCGGGACACATAATCGGCCTCTTAAGCGCAACCCACCATCGGAACCAATCTGCCAATCTGACTGCTTCACAGATGCGGCCTCTGCTCGGTACTCCTGAAGTGACTCATCCACCTATTGAGCTTCGATCACCCTGGCCACCAAAGAGGGTTGAATCGACAAGCTCGAAAGCTGTACAATGGAAGACTGCAGACCGAACTCAAAGTCATACTATGGAACATCTTCGAGAATTTGCCACTCATACACCATCATCATGCCACCAGGCCTCGTGGCTGATGGCTGAGCGCATTCGCCACCACGTTCGCTTTGCTCAGGTGGTACTGAAGGTCAAAATCATAGTCTTTCAGCTGCTCCATCCATTGTCTCTGTCGCAGGTTCAACTCGGACTGCGAAAATAGATACTTCAAGCTCTTATGATCCGAGAATAGCTTGAACCTAACCCCATATAGATAATGCCTCCACACCTTCAGTGTGAAGATGACTACTGTGAACTCCAAATCATGGGTGGGGTAGTTCAGCTCATGGACCTTGAGCTGGCGTGAGGCATACGCCACTGGCTTCCCGTGCTGCATCAGTACAGCACCCAAACCAACTCTAGAGGCATCGGTGAAAACAACAAAACCCTCACTCCCATCAGGAAGAGTGAGAACAGGAGTGGACGTGAGGCGATCCTTCAACTCTGTAAATGCCTTCTCACAAGCGTCACTCCAAACGAACTCGACGCCCTTCCGCGTCAACCGGGTCAGCGGTGCTGCAATACAGGAGAAACTCTTGATAAACTGTCGGTAATATCCCGCTAGACCAAGGAAGCTGCGAATCTCGGACGCGTTCGTGGGCTGGCCCCACCGACGCACTGCATCAACCTTCGAGGGGTCCACAGTGACACCCTCCCTCGTCACCACGTGACCGAGGAACTTCATCTCCTCCTGCCAAAATTCACACTTCTCCAGCTTCGTATATAGCTGGTGGGCACGGAGGGTCTCAAGCATAATCCGCAGGTGCTCAGTATGGTCCTCTCGGGTCCTCGAATATACAAGAATATCATCAATGAATACCACCACGAACTGATCGAGGAACGCCCGAAAAACCTCATTCATTAGCTGCATGAATATAGCGGGTGCGTTGGTCAATCCAAACGACATGACCAAGAACTCAAAGTGACCATAGCGTGTCCGAAAAGCCGTCTTCGGAATGTCTTCCTCTCGGACCCGAATCTAATGGTAACCGGAACGCAAGTCTATCTTAGAAAAATACTGTGCACCCTGCAACTGATCGAACAAATCATTAATACGGGGAAGCGGGTATCGGTTCTTGATGGTGACTCTATTGAGTTCACGATAATCTACACAGAGTCGCAATGAACCATCCTTCTTCTTCACAAACAATACCGGGGCTCCCCAAGGTGAACTACTGAGACGAATAAAACCTAACTCCTGAAGCTCATCCAACTGCTCCTGCAGTTCCCTCAACTCCAACGGTGCCATCCGGTAGGGGGCCTTCGAGATAGGCGCAGTACCGGGCACCAAATCAATCTGGAACTCAACCTGCCGACGCGGCGGTAAACCCGGTATCTCCTGAAACACATCCGGGTACTCACAAACAACTGGCAGCTGCTCAATACTCTCTGCCACAGAATCCTCAATGATCGAGGCCAAGAAACTAGATAATGGCTCTTCTCTGGGCTCGGCGACGAACTGGAACACTGGCAAGCCTGGAATGTGAAACGTAACCTTCCTCGCGGCACAGTCTAAGACGGCACCATATTCTGCAAGCCAGTCCATACCCAGAATCACATCATAAAGACATCGGCATCACGAGCAGATCGGCGGGAAGGAATATCTCGCCTACTAACACCGGGTAAGAAGGACAATGACGGGTCAACATAATAGACTTCCCCATGGGAGTCGAAGCGGTCAAAGCCTCAGACAGGACTCCGATGGAATACCGGTCAATCGACAAAAGCGCTCATCCATAAAAGAATGGGAGGCACCGAGAATCAAATAAAACATGAGCAATGCAGAAGAAACAAGAAGAATACCTCGACTACTCCACCGGTCGATGATTGCGGGTCCTGGCTGCCTGCTGTGCAGAATAGAAGCGGCCTTGAGCTGGTAGGGGAAGTAACCCGGAAGAACATGTGGCCCACGGTGGGCTGCGATACACACTGGACCGAGGGATCGAACATAAGGATATCCCCTCTGCTGGTGCTACGGCTGCTGCTGTCTCTGCTGCTGTTGTCACTGCTGAGGAGGTCTGCCTGGCTGCCTCTGCTGCTGAGGAGCCCTAGGAATGGCGGGTGGAAGCTGAGCTCTCTGCTGCTGCTGAGGAGGACGAGGAGGAGGCAACTGCGGTGGCCTCTGCTGCTGAATGGGGAGAGGGCACTCACGCCTCCGATGCCCGGCCTGTCCACAGCCGAAGCATACACCAGAAAAGGGGCCGGAGGATGGTGCTGACGATGATGATGAAGCTACTGTCTGAACCGTAGGCTGCCGAAATCCTGATCTGCCCCTCCTCCTCTGCTAACGAAGCTGCTGGCTGGTGCCCTCCTCTTCCGGTCTCCACCGAAACTCTGCTCTCTCGACCTCTGGGTCATAGCCCAGTCCTCCTCACAAACCAGTGTCCGATGAACGACCTAGTCAAACGTCTCTAAACAATGCCCTACCACACGACTGCGAAGGGCAGGACGTAAACCAGTCACAAAACGACGAGCCCTCATCTTCTCATCGCTGGTGAGATGAGGAGCAAATCTAGATAAGGCCAAGAAACGGGCCTCATACTGAGATACGGTCATATCCCCCTGTACTAGGGTCTCAAACTCGATCGCCCGTTGGATCTGAACCTGCTCAGGGAAGAACTTCTGGTCGAAACGGACCACGAACTCCTCTCATGTCCAAGCAAACTGAGGTCCAACCATCCTAGATACGGATGACCACCAGTGACAGGCCTCACCCTGAAGAAGATATGTCGCAAGGGATACTCTCTGACCCGCAGGACACTGAATAGTGTCAAAAATCCTCGCAACCTCAGTGCGCCAAGCCTCGGTGGCAGAAGGGTCAAGGTCACCACTAAACCTCGGGGGATCATGCTGTCGGAACTCTCGAGCTATCGCACTAGCACGCGGTAAGTCAGACTGCCCAGAAACCTCAGCGGTAGCAGGCTGACGGGTCTGCAATGCGGTGGCAACAAGCTGCATCAACTGCTGAAAATGCTCGGCTCCTATAGGTACTGTCGAAAAGGCAGGGGCGGCACTTACCTCAGGCGGAGGCACGAGGGCGGCCGGCGGAGCAAGAGCCTCAGTAACTGGAACAGCAGGCTGAGGAGGGGGAATAGGTGGGGGAACCGGAGCAACCGGAGGTATGGGCGCTACAGGCTCAACTGGAGGAACAGGCCGGATCGAGACCTCAGGAATCAAATCCTCAACAACGGGAGCAGGATGTCCTCGAGTAGAAGGGGTAACTCGGGCGCCTCGTCCACGGGCACCACGACCACAGGTGCCACGACCACGGGAGCCACGTCCACGCGGCATCGTCTACAAAATAATGATGACTCAAGGAATCAAGACAATTACAGGCTCAATACGGAGTGAAAGGAAGGATCTCGGGACACTATTTGTCCCATGATCTTGGCAGACATGCGATGTCATCCTGAGTAATCTCAGAATTACTTGTTATGCTCTGATACCAACTCCTGTCACGCCCCAGACCGGTAACCGGACTCACAAGGAACCCGATGGCCGGTTCTGGCCGCAACAGCCTCCGTAGTACCCCATTCTCGGCTCCTGAGGTAGGTTCCGATCCTGGGATCCTACAAGGAGGATTTTCATAACAATATAATCACTTCCAATGCTAGCATACCCAAGATCACAGCAAGTACATCTGAGAATAACAAAGGCACACATCACAAAATCCACTAAAAATTTAAACTTTTACAATCATCCAAAAGGTCCAAAAGGACATACATGAGAATAAAAGAAAAAGAGAGAGAAATCAGCAACACTGGAGTCCTCACTGCTCAACTCTACTCCACGCTCTGCTGCTACAACGCCTACCTAGAGTCTCCTGCACGTATCAATCGTGCATAAGCTTATAGAAGCTTAGAGGGTGGTGTAAGTGTGTGACAATGGTGCACAGAAGAATAGTAGGAGGTATAAGGAGAGAAGCATAATCAATGAACATATCACTAGTCTTACCAAGGCTTACCATGAATGCGATGCAATAAGTAATGGGTGCCATACCAAGGCAATGTATGAAAAGGGGGGGCTTGTACAGCTAATGCTAATGCGATGTAAGTAATGTCAGTGCTCATATCCAAACCATAAGTCAAGTACATTTTCAATCATAAGAAAATCACCGGGGTCCATTACACTGCTGAATGACTGCCGCTCTGCAGACCCCGCCAAATCAAGCGAGCGTAAGAGACCTCACTACCCACCTGTGGACAACCAATCACCAACAAGGCCTGAAGGTAGCGGACCCATTTACGAGCTGGTCAGACTCAGCCTAGCAATGCCTCCTCACACCAGGCAGGTAAGGCCACACCCCTATCCAACCGACTACACGACAGTGGGAGTCGCGGCCTAACGGTATAAGGCCCTCGTGCGCTCATGTATTCCACCCGGTCACGGCGTTGGAGCAGATCCTTGGTACCATGGAAGTTTTAGGAATCTCACCCATGGGCATCCTACGCACCCAGTATGCTCAAGTAATATTTCCGGTGTCCACACATGCGGCCATCCACAAATGTCCCTGTGGAGGCAAGGCCTTGATGAAGCAAGGGCGGTATCATCATGAAATGCGATGCCAATGCATGAGTCGCACACACAAATCATGCACAAGTTTCAGGCACTCAATGTGCAAAAGGGAAGAAACTCCATCCCTGAATAACCACTATACAATGCAATCAATTCATACAGATGACGCATATGGGTTGCAACGATGTAAGTGTGCTACCTGAGGAATATGAAATCGTCTGTCCCAAGGAGGGTCAAGATCTAGGCACATCGACAGGTATTCTAAGAAGAAGAGAAGTCCTCTAGTGGGAGCCCAGTACTTTGGGATGACCCACAAACTAAGAGAGTCAAAATCCTAAGGAGGAACAGTCCTAGCCAGGCCTAAGGTGGGCCTTTAACCACCTATAAGGGCCTCTATGGGCCTACCTTAGGGCCACCAAGGAGGACGTCCAACCTCAACTGGGTCCCAAAAGGTAGCCTACTACATATGCAAAGAAAAGTCCAAGGCACAATCAACCCATGGCCTAGTGGGCCATACACTAAGCCCAAAAACAAAGGCAACCTGGTGGGCCCTTAAGCAAGGTTAGGGCCCAACCATAAGGGTCATAGGTTCATTCATTGTGGTGGGCCTAATGGGCAGCCCATTATCCCAACATATGGGAAATTCTTAAATTTTTAACACATGTAAGTTGGGCCTCACATCTCGGCCCAAGTATGGATTTATTATAGTGGGCAAATAAGGGCCCAACTACTTGAGTATTTGGCCCATAAGGCCCATCACAATGACATGGTAAATATAGGACCCAAGGGTTCAATTGGCCTATCAAAAGTTCCAGCCCAACCAAGGCTATAAGGCCCATACTTAACTAAGAGACTAGCCCAAGAAGAATCCTATTTGGGATGGGCCTTTAATCATACACTAATTAAGCCCAAAAAAATAAAAATTAAGATGATAAGATACTGACATAAATTCTCCTCAAATCTAGTGGGCCATATTGCCCCAAAGAACATCTATAGGCAACAGTTATTGGGCTCAATGCCAAATTCCAGCCCACCCAAATTTCTGGGTTGGTTGGAGTTCAACATTAGAAGTATTTCTTAGTATAATTAATTTTAGATGGCTCACACATCACTGTGGGCCCCACCAGATGAGAGAGGATATACAATACATATATGAAATGGGCCAGACCATTAGAATGCAAGCCCAGCAGTAGCCTAAGGCAGGGATGTCCCATGTGTAGGCAGCCCTATGGGCCTGGGGTATCTGGCCCAAAAATCCACCTAATATGTTCTAATTGAATAGAAAGGGGGCAAGTATGATCGATCCCCTAAGGACCCTACATGGATGGGTGGTGGGACATTCAACACATCGAGGTGGGCCCACGAAGCAGGCTAGATGCCCCAGCCTGGGCGTCCCTGCCTAGCAGACCACTTCCAGCCATACCACGGGCAACTCAAATGTATTTTGGATCTGAAATTTTACAGAGTGATACTTACATAGGTGACCTACAGCCCCACAAAATTTCAAGATTTTTGGACACTTAGAAATATTTTAATTTATTTAAATAAAATAGACTGTCCAGAAAATCGGACTGACCTGGACGTCCCAACGTGGTGGGCCAGTCCGGCCCTTGCCACGGTGTACACAGAGGTCCATTGGCCCTGAAATTTGGTAAGTGGGTCCTAGAATGGGTGGAACATATCTCCATAAAATTTTATAATTTTTAGACGTATATAAATATTTTAATTTATTTAAAGAAATCAATCTGTCCTAAAAATCGGACTGATCTGGACACTGTATTGTAATGGGCCAGTCCAGCCACTACCATGGTGTGTACAGGTGTCCATTGGCCCCAAAATTTTGTAGGTGGTTCCTACCATAAGTGAAACACTTATCTGCAAAATTTTATGATTTTTGAACACTCATAAATATTTTAATTAAATTAGAAATTTCAATCTGTCCAGGAAGAGATGTTGCTGTCCATGCATTGTTTACCCAATAAGGTGGGCCCAACCTTCATCCAAGAGGGGGAAAATGGAGGTTTAGTATTTTCTTCATAAAATAAAGTAAGGTGGGGTCCATAAAAGTGGCCCATCCTTCAGAGAAATCAAGTTGAAGTGTATGTTTTCCCTCCATACATGTGGGTTGGACAGCCCAACAAGGTGGACCGCCCACCCCTATGGGCCTCCTTTTTGGGTACCATATCATGGACCATCTGAGGTATGACCCATCACACCTCATGGTGGGGTCCACATCTTCTCATTACACCCCATACTTATAAAGAAAATAATGACACTCATGATCCAAAAATTCATACCAAAGATTGAACATGACAATCCATGCAACAGTCCAAGTTTTTGGACAGTAATACATGGCTGGACACATCAGCCTATATCTCAATAATCCCAGCCATAAAAAGGGTGTGTGGCATTTCTCAGTGGGCCCCACATAAGTCCAGATCACATACTAGGACTAGGACACTTGCATGCATTGATTAAGGTGTCCGATGATCATGGAGTTAGGTGATAAGAGCATCCCACCTTGCTGGATTTTTATTTTTATTTATTTTGGGACATCCAAGGCCCACTATAAATGGGCCACACACACACTATCATCCATACATCAGAGAAAGAGAAGAAGGAAAGAGAGTAATCCGGCCATGGGGGTAGGGCCCCGCCACTAGTGGGCCCTCCCAAGAGTGAATCATACCCATACAACTACATTGATTTTACATGCAACATAAAATCACTACATGCATGATATATAATTGCTATGGATGGTGGGGATGCCATCCCAACATGATCCTTAAGGTCTAGATGACCTTAAGATGGAGTGGACTATTAAATACATCATGATGGGGTCCATGGAGAATGGCCCCATCATGGATCATGACATGCATGTAGGATGGGCCAAAGGGCCACATCCATGGGATCAAATGGGATCCCCACCATGGATTGGTGGGTCCCATATGATCCATCTAGAAAGAAAAAAAAGATCAAAGGGTAGAAAATAAGATCAACAATTATAATCACCCACCTTGAATCTTCAAGCTACCACCAACACTAGGTACTCCAAGCTCCAAACTTAAAGGTTCAATGGTCACGATGAATTTGTGGTGGCTAGATGGAGGAAGAAAGGAAGGGGAAGTTGCTGGAAATTGGGAGAGGGAGGGCTGAAAATTCTTCCATGGAAGAGGAAAATGAGAGAATGAAGGAGGAGAGAGAGGAAGGGAAGGTTGTAGGGGAGTCATCATTACTCTCCCTCCTTGGTTAGAGAAAGAAATCATGACCTATGGTGATACAAACAATGCTTGCTAGGGTAAGTTAGGTGTGGGTAGTGTTTAGGATGGGTAGTGTTTATTCCATGGGAATTGTAGTGTGTGTGGGTGGTGTGCATGGGAACTTGTGCCTGAGAGTGGTCCATATGCTTTTTTTACAAAAAGTGGGCACATGATGAAATGCTCACAACTTTTGATCTATAAGTCGGATGAATGCACAAGACGCGTCATTAGAATCGCAACGACGATGCGGTCACAATGGTATAGGTCTCAACTCGATCCGAGTCGGGTCTTCATGACTAGGCTCACGGATGACCGCAAACACTATACAAGGGTCACGGGTCGCTAGGATTCGACCGGTAGGACCGCGGGATCAAGATGGACGGAATGCATACTCACACACACACATGCACACATGCGAACTCGGGTCGGGTCTCACATGTCATTGGATGGTTACCAATGCCACCTGACTTCATGTAATTGGTTGGCCTTGTGTGCATTTCACAATCATACGATTAGATGACTACATATATTCCACAATTGCATATGATTAGGTGACCCTACATATGCCACATGCCCTCATGATTAAGGGGCCAAATACATATATCACATCCTCATGCCACTAAAGTCTACATATTTATTATAATTAAACATATTTAAGGCTTTAAACACAAGTCACATGATCCTATTACTTAGGGTCACACTCTAACCAAAGTGTCGAGTGATCAAGGGCTGTCCATACTCAGCCCATTTAAGGGATTAATCATCATTACTACAAAAATTACAATACCAGTTCATCATACGTTCAACACATGGAGATTACAAACTCTTGTCGAAGAGGCGCAATGGTTGGGCCAAATAAGGCTACCACTGATGGGCCCACATGACGTTCACTCAAAATGGGCCTTAACATTCTTGGGCCCACACATCAATGGAATTTATGATGAGTTCTATATGGTGGAGCTCATGGGGCTTTCCCATGAGGTTAAGTCGTATGTGACCCACTTAAGACTTAGGTCTACTTTGATTCTAGTCCAAATCCTAAAAATGATATGAGGAAGTGGATGGTCCGCATGGATTAAATAGATACCCCATGGTGGCCTTAGGTTGGATTCAATGGTTAGGTCTTTATTCTCACAGCCTTGTATTGTATGGTTTAATTCAGGTTGGATTGACTGACCTTTGGGACAATGCCCTAAAGGGAACTCGGTATATGGGTTGGACGGGTTGAATATCTAATACATCGCTAGGATGGCCCATAACAAATTTTCAATGATAAGAGTTCAATTTGCATTATTTCAGAACGTACGACTATCTAATCATTGGATGGGCCTAAGTCTTGGTAACATATGGTCAAAAGGCTTAATAAAATAGATAAACGATGATGATCTTAAATATATATCATGTGATAACTATGGTGGATTAAGTGGCATAACACCTACATCAAAGTGGGCCATAACACATAAAAGTTGAGAGGTTTACCCTCCATTAAATATTCATAATCATGTGTTGTGCCCACAGAGATATGGCTCATAAATCCAGCCCATCCATTATGTGTGTCCCACTTGGTTAAGGCTTCAGACTAAGTTTCAAATACATCCAAATTTCAGGTGGACCTAACAAGTAATTTTACATGTTCGAGCTTTAAGTTGTACGAATGGTTTAAGGAGATCAAAGTTACATGGGTCCTAAAGTGATGTATTTATTATACCTACACCATTCATCTATTTTTAGAGATCATTTTAGAAAATTATCCAAAAATGAATCATAACCAAAGATTATCTGGACCTCACCTCAATTAGCAGTTAGGATAATGACTTCACCGTTAAACCATTCACAGGGCCCACCATAACATTAATTTTCCATCCAATCTGTTCATAAGGTCACAAAGACCTGAATTAAGGGGAAAGACAAATTTCATATTGGTCCAAAACTTCTGACCCAAAAAGGGTTCCAATGGTAGTTGTTTAATCCTTGCTGCTTTTGTAGTGTAGCCCGCTTGATCATTAGATCTATCTTATTTTTCTTCTCAAACCTTAAGACAAGCTCACCAAATGGATGGATGGTTTAGATATCACATATACCACATGATCAGACCCATGAAAATTACTGATTTATTCAGCTTCATAATTTTTATTATTATTATTTTTGATGGTATGGGCCACTTGAGTTTCGTGTATGGCTGAATTTTGAGGGTGACCCATTTTTAAAGGGTACCCATCAAATGCACAGTGTAGATGCTCGACATGCATCATGGTGGGACCAGTGGCGGGACCCACTGTCCCTGCCCATTCCAACAAGCAGTAGCCACTGCAGCATCCCTGGACGCTCGTACGTCAGCAGCAAGGGGCTGACACCCCTTGCATATATGTATTTTTTTTGTGGTTTTTGATAGGTGGGGCCCACATAAAGACAATCCAACCCGTCTGTTGCATTCCCTGGTTCGTGACAGATCAAAAGAGTCCAATATTCAATATATTTTGGTGTACAGCGGGCCTTAAAAGTTTATCACTATTAAAATATTTTTTTGATGGTGTGGCCTACCAGAGATTTGGATTAACTTCATTTTTCTTCTCAACGCCTAAAATGATCTGAAAAACATGATGGACGGTGTGGATCAGATACATACATCAAGGGGGTGGACTTGCGGGCCCACAGCCCCTCCTTTCCAATTCAAGTAGCAGGGACGCTACTTGCTGTAGTGTCCCCTGGACGCTGGCACCAGCGTCTCTCCCTTAAATTTTTTTTGTTTTAATTTTTTTTTTGTTGGATATGTGCATGTGTGTGCATTGGTATACATATGTGAGTTTGGCCACCCCAATGGGCTAATACTTGGATGATTTGGATGTCATACAAACATTTTTGTGGGGCCAACTATCAATGGGTCCCACATGAACTTTATAATAAATTGATTTTATATGTTTTCTCCTATCCATCCACACCATTAATAACATCATCATCATTATTATAATTTTCTTCACCATCAATCATACTATCTTCATCATCTACACCATTCCTAAAATTTGAGTATCATATTCACCATCCATAAACATAATGAAAACAAATATAAAAATAAGTGGGGAGGGTGTACTCACCTTGATGAATTACATGGATGGTTGAGATAGATGGAAGGGATGGAATTGATGGTTGAGATGGATGGAAGGGATGAGATTGATGGAGTTGATGGCTCACCAAGATCACTCCTCTCTCTCTCTCTCTCTCTCTCTCTCTCTCTCTCTCTCTCTCTCTCTCCATGTGTAGAAAAATGGTGAAATGCTAAGGGATGGAGGGGTATTTGTAGAGAAATTCATAAAAATTTGGTTAAGTTAGGCTAATGTGATTAATATTAGCTTAGTCTAGGATTATGAAAATTAATTTATGATTTGTAATTAATGGTGGGTTAAAGAAGCATGGGATGGCATGGTGTGATGATGTCACACATGAGGTGTGGCATGGAGAAGAGTTGACTTGAGCTGTACATGAGAGATGAGAGGTATGGGTGTGTGACATCACACACATTGGTAGAGATTCTCTCACCCATGTGTGGCATGTGCATGTGTATGACATGTGTTGTACACATGTGTGGAGTGGAGTACATGGCGCTTTACGCACATGATACACTAATTATTCTTCATGGCGTATCTCACAAACGAAGTATCGTATAGACACACGGGTTGTACCTCCATGATTGCGGCGACGGGGCAGTCGATATGAGATAGGTTTCGGGGTCTTGGGGTTCTGGTCAGTTGGGTGTGTACTATGCTCGGCTAGTTAAGGTTTGGTCAAGGGCGTCGATCATCGTGTACATGAGCATAGAAATTCGTACGGAATAGACGGGGTCTTACAGGCCTCATCCACAGGATTTCCATCTTTGCATGTATGAGTCAATATAAATATATCTGCTCGGTTTAGACCCTCCCCATTGGCCTTTTTCCTCTATTATTATGTAAATAAGTTATATAACACAAATATACTAACATGGTTGGTCAGGTTATTAATAAAATTTACCTCTTCTTCACATATTCGCACAAAACTCTTCGTGCCTGCTGTGTGCATAGTCAATTGTTTCTTCCGATTCTCTATATTTGTTTGAGAATGAGCCTATATGTGACACACCAACAAAGTAAATCATAAGATATCAACAAAAGATTTTGTATAATTCTATAATTGAATGAGGCATACCTTCCCCTCTTCAGAGCTCCAAAACTGAATGAGAGTCTTCCATTGATCCTCTTGGACCAGCTCATCAAGATCTGTGAGCTGCTTCTCATCAGTCTCATGAGAAGAGTAGTGGAGTTTCTTTTGCTCGTGCTTCCATTCCCTCCATTTTTTACCAATTGACTTCAGCACCCAAGCCTTAGCATTACCGTCAAACTCAAACGTGGATTGCATCACATGTTAAAAGCAGATAATCACATAATAAATAAATAAAAACTAAAGAAAAAAAAAAGAAGCATCGTAACCATTACCGTGATAAGCCCCCACATATCATCTTTCTTCACATTCGGTGCCGCCCTCCAATCATTAAATGTAAGGGGAGCATATTCCCCATTGCTTGCTATTGTCCTAATGAAATTTGTCAGCTTACTAGTATTGTCACAAACGGGTTGCCCTACATCATTGACGGAAATAGAAATCCGTTGACCTTCATGCATTTTCCATACATCAAAGCATCGTGTGGGGCCTCGAGTCCTTGGTTTCTTGACGTTGAATCTGTTGAATAAAATCACAATATGTAATGCCATTTCATAGAAGACACTGTTTTAAATGACATGTACAACCTTTGGAGCCTTGGTTTCAAAGGAAAATGACGTAATATTTTGGCTGAAATTTTTCTCTCTTTAGCAGTCGAAGAAGTTGCCTCATCATCTGATTGATGTTCAAATGTTTTCTATCTGGAAGCACCACATATACCACATGATTGCTCGTCGACAGCCTCCTTCCAATACAACATACAATCATTGGGACAAGCATCAATTTTATTGTATTTTAGACCCAAATCCCCAATTATCTTCTTAATCTCATAGAAAGACCTTGGTAAGGTTTCACCTTCGGGAAGTGCATCATTTAGGAATTCAAGTAACATTGTGAATGACTTGTCGATCCATCCACCAAGGTACTTTATATGATATAGTCGAATAATAAAAGAGAGCTTATTGAACTTCTTGCAGTCTAGGTACAATTCCTTATCAACGTCTTCTACTAATTTGAAAATTTTTTATGCTTCAGTATTAAGCCCTTGTGTAGGTCTATATGTTGCATCACTCTCTTAATCATCCGGGCCCAAAAAATTTAATGCATCGTGTAAAAATTCGTTCATATTATCATTTGGATCCAGATTAGGCATAGAAGAAGACGTGGCTTCCCCATGAAAATGCAAATGAGTATAACTCATATTAAATTCGTCACACACAATATGATCGTATGCTTCTTGTCGAGATACCCAGAAGTTGTTATTGCAGTTCTTACGTAGACATAGGATCCTCCCTCTATCACTTGCATTTGTAAATGCAAAGTCTAGGAATTCCGTAGCTCCACTTAAGTATGCATTGCTTACCCTAAATCATTCAATGCAATTGGAGGATATATCAAACAATGCATGTTAACCATTAGGCAACAACAAGTGGAAGGAGAAGTTACTAAGATACCTTGACAAATGAATCCAACTCTTATCCATCACCATGTTCCTTAACTACTTCGACAAGTTGAAATACAACGTGAGCCCGACAAAGCTTCCTAGGTGAGAAACTAAAATGGGTATAAGAGAAATTTAAGGAAGAGTACTAAAGAGAAATTATAATGAAACAAGCACCATTATTGTTCACCCCACAAGCAACGACGATTTAGGCATCTAATAGAATCCCTAATGGTATCTCTGACTATCTAAATCAATCACCCATCTAAGACTGGATAGATTGTAATACTTTCATGTTCCTATTTAAATGCCCACACCAAAATTCCGGTAGCATCTCCCCATGTCTCTCCGGATACGTTGATCTTGCATTTGATTCCCATGTCAAGTATCCACATAATGTGAGGATATTTGACATTAGAAATAAATATAAGAAATGTAACTAGAGAGAAAAGGACAGATACAATGCAAAACTATCATTTGCATTTAAATCAGGGAACCGAAAGCATTCTAATCTATCCAACCTTGAATTGTCCAAACGTGAGACAATTTGAGAATTTTTATGCCTCCAAAAGTACACTATATCTATGCTTGGCTACATAAAAATTCTCAAATGGGCAATTGATTGTCCTATACTTAAACAAGTACAAAATCGATCACAATTGACATTCATCATCTAGCTAAATAATAACAAAATGAATTTTAAACTAAAGAAACGAATTTTGTTTTGATAAATTAACCTAGTAATATCTACTACATACTAGTAACATATGAGCAATATTGGGGCACTATACCATAGGCTGTAAGAATATCATGTCCCCTTAAAAAATAAATCCTCCAAGGATAACATATATATATATATATATATATATATATATATATAATAAGTTGTTTATTGTCATTCACAATCACAAGTATTATTCATCATCTAACTAACTATTAACACCATTTACAAAAATAGAAGATATCCAACCAACTCTATATAATGACTTGCAACTTAACCTGCTGGGAACTGTCATACACCGTAATATCTTATGGCAGAGCGGGTTCTGAGGATTTACAAGTTGGGCCTTTAGGAAAGCATATGAAGTGACAAAAATATAAATTAAGCAAGATCAATTATTTATGGAAGAGATAAATGATAATACCTGGCAATTTTCTTGATTTTCTTTAGGGAAAAAAGCAGTAGAAAATATATTCATAAAGCACCCCATTTAATCGATAAAGAAATTTTAAAAATAGGTTAACCATAACATCAATCCACAATCAATTTAACAATCTTGGTCTTTTAAAATTGGAATATCAAACATTAACCCTTAATTCTCAGACAATTCCAAAAAACTTATATATACATATAAATTGAAAAAAAAATCATAAAAAGAAGTGGAAAAATACAAACTCAATCGAGTTCTAGAAAAGAATGCCCATTTTGATCTGTAGCTGATTGAAACTTTCAACATACTAATGTATGCATGATATTAAGCAAATGTGCCATGTTTGAAGTTATGATAGAAAAAAAGTTGTTAGTCATAAGGGCAAATATGCAAACACATATGCATGCATGTACAACATGTACATGTACACCTCTGTCTATAGTATGAGGATATGCATGTACATATGCACGCAAAAAGATATATGCAGACAGAAAGATGATCAGCTATTATAATGTAAGATAAAATCTTACTTGTGGAAAGAGCAAAATGAGAATTTTTGTGATATGTTTCCCATTTTTCACCGAGTAGTGCAACTGCAGTTTGACAAGCTTAAGTGTAAATGAAACCATACCAAAACAAACATAGGAATCATGGGTATCCATCAGTTCAAGGTCATTATGAACTGATGCATTTTCAACACTCCAGTACATAAAGTGGGGGGCAAAGTTCAAACCTACTTACCAACCAAATAATAGTAATAATAATGATGATAGTAATTTCTACTGAGTTAACTCCATATTCTGATTTACAAATCAGAAACTAAGAACACAGGGAGTGTAACATAACCAATAACCAAAATAACATAGAAGAAAACCAGTTGACAAATGCCATCACTTTTGTGTAATAAAAACTTCATCAAGCTAGGCTCTTAACATGTCAGGTTCAGGCCGGGTACTGGTGTCCCCGTATTCTGTTTTCCAGCTTATTTTAGGCAATGGTCCCACAACTGAAGAAATAAAAATTTCAGGTGGACCACATCACAGGAAACAGTGATTATTGGCCATTAAAAACCTCTCGTGGGCCACGAAATATTCAAATAAATCTGATATTTGTTTTTATTTTTTTTTTCATTTCTTCCAGGTCTGTGTGATCTTATCTATAGGTTGGATGGTCAATAAAAATTATAGTAGAAGCTAGATAATTTTTAATGGTGAGTGTTCAATGACTACTGTTTCCTGTAGTATGGTTCACCTGAAATTTATATATGCTTTATTTTTTGTATCATGCTTTAAAATAAGCTGGAGAAACAGATAAATGACATAGATATACAATTAATACATATAGGTGGGTCCTATGGTTAGGGTCTCACCACATCGGTGGTGCTGGGGTCACATACAAGTCGCTCTCCATAATGTGGCCCACTTCAACTGCATCTGCAGACCACATTAATACTCTCTCTGTAAACAAGCTGAAACCACATCCTTTAATACACCAATCATGGCCCCACATCCATCTGCACAATTAAGAAAAGGAGAAATACTCTGATACTCTTGCAGAGTGTGAGAGATGATACGCAGGCACTTAGAAATTGCATATATGGGATACCAGTTATTTAAATTTAACTGTCCAAAATATGTATTTGAGAGAAATGAGTACCTAGCCGGGGAAGAGATGAAGGGCAGGGGCTGCTGGCCGCACCAGATCTGGAGATGATGCAAGTGAGGAAAAGAGGGAGGGAGGGAGGGAGGGAGAGAGAGAGAGAGAGAGAGAGAGAGAGAGAGAGAGAGAGAGAGATTGGGAGAGGGAGAGAGATCGGGAGAGGGAGATAGAGTGAGAGATAGGTAGATGGAGAGAGAGGCGCAGGGTCCGGGAGCAAAATGACTGTAGGATTTTTTTGCAGATGGAGAGAGAGGCACAGGGTCCGAGAGTGAACTGAATGAAGGTTATATATATATATATATATATATATATATATTATACGGTAAAACATCCATGGGCCCTATTTTACACAGCGTCGGTGTAAGAGGCACCTAAAGTGCCGTTGTTACTCTTTTTTGTTGTAGTGTCAAATGCTTTAAAAATAAAAAATAATCACCCATCGTAGTCTAACTCTCACTTGGTCTTACACAACAATGGCAACCCATAGGACAATGTCCGTAGCCTTATCAGACTCGTAACCATCATAGCATGCAACTGAAGAAATTCTGGCAACCCCTACCATAGTCAGCATGGCCCAAAGTATCAAAAGTTTGGAGGACCTAAGGACACGGTTTCTCTAAGACAATGCCATAACTTAGCCCAAAATGTGTTGGTGTAAGCATTCAATGCCTCAATTAGTCATCTTTTGAAAATTTCTCGTATCTTCAATCTACCTCCAACCTTAACGCCAGTCTTCGACTTCCCTCAACTATTACTCTCAACATCTAACCTCCCTTGATTGGGGGAAGGGGTGAATGTAGCTTTCGTTAGGGGAGGTTGTTGGACAAGGCACCCAGTCGCGGGAGGTTGGAATTAATTGTAGATCTCGTTAGGAGGAAAGGTAGCCATAGGGGTATTGACGAGGCTGACCATGTTGGAGTATGTGACCTAAAAAACTATTATGGGCCCAAATCCATTAGTAATATGGATGGGATTAGGATGATCATGATGACCATGGTTGCCATGTGGATAACTTTATATGCCTCAGTGTTTAGTGTCACCTCGAACTTACATGGATATAGGTTAGTTGAGGAGTGAGTTGATCGATCCAAAAGGATAACACCCCAAGTGCAGGGTTGTAATGTAGTTTTAATTCAATGAGACCGAGATCAAATCCTCAAGGACTAGAATTAAATCTAAAACTAATTATTGAATTGGATTATAAGAAATAATGTTGTGATTGGGTAAAGTAAATAGGAAAATCAATAAAAGCAAAACACTAGAGCGCCAAGGATCTACTTATAGCTGTTCTTAATATCTAATTTGCTTAATTTAATTAGATAACTGAAATCAAAGTCATATCATATACATCTGGATAATAGAGTGGTTAATTCATCATTCACAAACCAAAATAGATCTGAATTACTTCACTTGATTCAATTCACACATAAGGCACACTACACCAAAATCATAATTTTGGAACAACTATATCTTTGGTTTAGTAAGGGCTTTAGGCTATTCCTAATTTGGAACGGTTTTAAACTGTTTCAAATGTAAAAATAAAAAAATAAAAATATATTCATTGGATTCTCTCTCCATCTATTTCGGCACTCATGCTCTTTCCTTCTCTCAAGATCTCGTAGCCTCTCGCCCTCGTCCTTGCCTCTCTCTCTCTCTCTCTCTCTCTCTCTCTAGCTTATGCATCCCATCTCTTTCTCGCTCTATGGTCGTGCAACCATCTTCCCTGTGGCTATGAAACCATCACCTGTCTGGTGAAAATCCACTAGTGAAATAGAGGGTTTCTTCCTGAAATCCAGATTCATAGCTCGATGAAAGATCCTTGCATGTCTTGCATCACGGAGGTATCAACCTTAGCAGGTGTCAAAAATGCACGGCCACGGTCATCTGAACTTGATCCCGCTATGAAGGATGGCAAATAGTAGGTGACTAGAAAATGGTTCTATAAAACCCATTGAATGGGTCATCGGCCATGGTCGCAGCTATTCACAACTGTAAAAGAACGATGAGGGTTTCAACAGGAGACACCATCCAGAGGCTGTTGGCGCTAGTACTGAAGACCAACAGTGGCTGACTTTTTCTTTTTTTTTGAGGTTTTATGCCAACATTAATGGCAGCCCATGCGCTGCCGTGATGATGACCAGTATCGAAGAAGAAGAGAGGAGAGGCTTCGGGTTGCAGCTAAATGAAAAGGGCATAAAAAAGCATGGCCACAATCATCTAAATTTGTTTCTGGTGAGAAAAATGACCATTACTACATGGTCAAGAAAGAAAATCCATTACAAGTATAACATGTATTAACCTTTTTTAATTTTTTTAAAATTTTTTTGTTTATAGGAGAGCTTCAATGGTGATTGATGCTTTTCTTGCTATGCAAGATGTGTTTGAGCCTTTAGCTAATAATAGAAATGTCATTTTTCAACATTGAGGTCTCAGGTTCAAAACCAACTTACCTATCAAAAAATATATATATTTATTATTATGGTAAAGATCGATGAAAAGAATCATCTCAAACTGCTAAATGTTGAGATGTCATTTTTCAACATTGCGGTCCTTTAATATGATCAACAACAAGGTAGGGTGCATGCTTGCAAATATCTTTGACCTTTCTTCAGGAGTATTCTTCTTTGTTTCTTTCTTTTTTCTCTTTCTTTTTTTCATTCTTTTTAAAGATCTGTTGAATTTTCCTTTAGTAAATAATTTGTACAATTATGGGTTAAAAAATAATCATTTATATGTATATTGTATGCTTGGAAGTTATCCAAAAAGCAATGGACTGGATGCACTCTGTGCAAATCACAACCATTCTATGAAATTGGAACCTGCTTAATGTTGTTCCCTTCTCTGTCCCAAACTGCTCGCATTCCATACATACTAATGATATGGAGTTAGAAAGGCATGGAAACTAGTGCTTGCTTAACACGCTTCCTCTCTTGGGCTTTGCCTAAACTGCAAGGTGGGTTGTTTCACTGATGAAGTGGAACTAAGCTTGATTAAGGTATACTTCTAGTCTTCAATTTTTTTAAATATTCCTGAGAATCCTCCAGTTGTTTAGTATGGATCGATGCTGCTTTTGATGAAGGAATCAATTTGGATGTATTTGCAGCAGATAAATATTAAGTTGGCTTAATTTCATGAAATTCCTGATACGGAGATCAAAGATTCGGTTGATCTAATTTGAAATTCCTAAAAAGAATTTTGTTACTTATTTCCAGATGAGAAATTCCTTCATTTTACTAATTTTCATATGTGCATGTGTTTTGAGTGTTCTCTTTTGTACAATTATGTTTGCATAGTTCTTCCTGAGACTATTTGTTTGAAATACTGAAGTAATTGTTGCATTTGGATTGCTTATTTTGGTTTGTACAAGGGACACAGTGTGATTTTAGAGAGGAGTGTAGATCTGGCTTGTGTGCAGTCCTACGGAATCAATATAATGCTAGCAGTAATAGTGTAGGACAATGTCTTGAAATTTAGAGGGATGACCCGATCTAATCAAATCTATGAATTTTTGTCACATTATAGAAACCCAAAAATTTAGAGGGATGACCCGATCTAATCAAATCTCTATTGAAGTCGAAGTTGGACAATTGACTATCAAGACTACCCCAGGTCGCATTGCGAACCTTCTTAGAGTTTCCTTGCCTGGAGGTGCACTGTCAAGCCATGATTTGTCTTCTCCCACAGTTCGGTCTATGGTGACCAAATTCTTGTGTAATTCGAGAGATGAGCCTTGGGTTCAAAGTAATGCACTATGTTCCTCACTTATGACCAATCAATACAAAGTCCTCCACTCCATTTTTTCAACTAATATCTACCCATTAGGCACAAATAGGGTAGATCTCACCCCCTTATGGTAGACATCATTTATAGCATTGCTTCCCGCATTCACATTTATCTTATGTCAGTCATCGTTTATCAGCTCGCACTACTGGTTAGATGTAGTCACGCTACACATCTTCCGTTTGGCCACCTTATCTGTCTACTCACACAAGAGTGTAGTATTTAACCTAACGCCATTGCACCCATTCTAGCGTCGTGTATCACCCACGATAACATTAAGAAGATGCAACTGCCACGGTTACCCTCAACTCCTTTGGTGACAGACACTCCAGATGCAACTGCTACGAAGGTTGGACAAATGAGTGATTATGCGACTCAATAGTTTGAGCCATCAATGCAGCCCACACCAGAATCCACAATGGCACGATGATACATGAAGCAGCAGGACTGTCTCGAGCTTATCATAGCGGAGTAGTCCCAGTAAGGGGAGCGACTGACACAATTAGAACAGATGATGGAGTCACTTCAGTGCACCACTCAGGAAATAGTTGCTCTCATCTCTTGCCGACACAATAATGTGAAATTGTGCCTGTGGCGTAATGGGATTACCACGGCTGCACTTGCAGAAGCTAGGCAGAGCTAAGAAATGAAGACTAAGTCCTAAAGGGGGTGATTATGATCTATTTAAAAACTATGCCTATTTAAAATCAAGTTTTCTAATTTAAACTAATTAATAATTGAACTAAGCAAGGAAATATTAACTCTAAAGCTTCCAAGCCAATAGAGGGTCCAATCACATAGACTACAATAGATTTGTAAATAAGCAACTATTCTATAAAGATAGTGTATGTGTGTGTGTGTGAGATGTGTTATCTATTCAATCACTAAGCATTCATCTAATCATGTATGTATAATTAAATATTCAAACACATTCATAATTAAACAAGTGCGCAAATCACAATCCCAAACACAATTATATATAGTGGTTCGACTACTTGGCTACTCCACTCCCAGTGGACACACTCAACTAATGAGTATACTGGATTTCACTATCGGAGGTTTTAAATCATGTTCACCTCTAACATTTATAGCCCTACAAAAGGACTTTAAATTTAGGCTCTACTCCCGAGCCAAGGTCTTACACAAGAATCTGGAAGAATCTGGAATTTAGACTCTACTCCCGAGTTAAGGTTTTACACAAGAACCCAAAGTTTTAGGCCCTACACAAGAACCTAAGGATTTAGGCCCTATACAAAGGCTAAGGTCTTATGAAAGGACCTAGTTCAATTTGGATTTGTAAACTCTTAGCCTCAATCCTACACAAGGAAAGAGACTTAATTTAGACTCTTACAATTGACAACCTACTTTTCGGATTCAGCCCCTTTTGTAGCGCCTTCTTAGGTTGCTTGATCTCCGCTCTCCCGTGCTTTAATCAGCTCTTCGATGCTCCCCCAATCATGATGTCGTAGCTTCGTCAAGGCTTCAACTCTACAATCAAACACATTGCATGTAGTGTTTATATGCGATGACTAAGGTGGTGGGGGGTTTGGTTGAATCTCTTATAATTAATGGAAAATTAAGATGTCCAGGGGATTCACCTGGATGAACACTTTAGAGATTGATAGACACTATAGATTTACCAATAAGGATGGTGTTTATATTCTAGAGAAGGCTTGAGATCATGTTCTTTTTAAAGAGGAGCTTAGAATGCTCATTAGGGTGAAGAATCACTAAGATATCTCATTTGGATAAAGTATAGGATATTTGGTTGAGCTTGAGATGCACTAGGGTTTCTAAAATGCCAAAATCCATAATCTCTGCAAAGATCCGAATGCAATTTTTATAAAGAAAAAGTCAATGGATCTTAAACGGCTAGTTTTTTATTGCACCGAGTGATTATTCAGTCACACCGAAATATGTTCAGTCGCACTGAATTATGATTCGGTTGGACCGAATTTTGACCGAAACCTACTGGAAAGTTTTTGTCATTTTTCGGTCGGACCGGAGTATGAATTCGGTGGAACCGAATTAGGCTATTTTTCAGATCTAACCTCACTGTTTCATTTTGGCCAGTTTCGATGGGATGGAGAATTCATTTAGTGGGACCAAAGGTTGCTGAATTTGTGTAGTTGTTTTAGCAACTCAAAACATCTTGAACCAATATAATAGTACAAGTTTGAGGCTCTACGGTTTATGAGATGATCACCAAAGCTCTTGCCAATTTGGGTTCTTAAGATCATCTAAGGTTGCATTGTTTTTGGTTTATGGTTAGAGTCACCAAGGCGTTACTTTTACTTGTTCAATGCTTCTTGACGTTCCAGCTTAGCTTGTGATTTCGGTCTTCACTTTCTAAAGGCTCAACCAACTTTTTGACACAACGACTCACGTGATTGACAAATATTAGTGCACTAACAATCTCCCCCTTTGTCAATTACATGAAAAAAAAAAACTAAAACTAATACCATGTCATGGTCCATACCAATGACATGCCGAAACAACAAACTTGCAATAACATGTAACACTTACATTGCTCACCCATAATTGCTTCCCCGATCAAACTTGCAACAACAACAAACAACCCTACATAAGAGAATGCATGTTTTGGTGGGATTTGATCTTTCTCCCCTTTTTTGTCAGCATTTGACAAAGAGTTAGTTCCAAATAGACATACAAATCATGTATGAAACAACTCTACAAGTCATAATTTTACCAATTATAAAAGTTCATACTAACATGGGGTAGGGATGCATATTATCATGTAAATCATGGGGCATGCTAATTAAGGTCATTTAAAAGTACACTAATGAAAAACAGGAATGACCAAGGGTAATTTAAGGTATAAACATGTGATATGGAGAATACAACAACATTTTAAAACTTAAATTACCAAGGCAAATGAGGCTAGAACCCTTAGATTTAGCTATAAAGCATAAAGGAAAGTGATAAGTGAATTTTTATAAATTTAGGAAAGCACTAGTCATGTCCAAAAAAAGAAACCTGGGCAAAAGCCCAACATTTATCATCATCCATCAAAAGACACACATACATATTCGAAAAGAAAAAGAAGAGAAGACAAAAGAAGATATAAAGCTAAAATTATCTGGAGGCCCGGGGCTCAAAGGCATTATCTTGTTGGCACGATAGGTGAGCAGCAATCTGCTGAACCGACCGCTAAAGTGAGTGGATCGCCTCTCCCATGGACTGGACCATCTACTCAAGATGTGACTACCTTTCCAAGATCTGTGCCTGTTGATTCTTGATGAGCAAGAGGATATCTTCCTGCGATGTGGGTGCTGAAGTGCGATCGAGAGCAGCTGTTGGTGCATCCATGACAAAGTTCCCAGTTGGTGGTATGATACTGCAGCCATAGTACATGTCTGCTACGACAAATCAACTTTCACAACCTATAAGGATATGACCAATGGTCAAGAAGTCCAAATGGGTAATGAAGTCTGATCAAAGGTCATTGGCAAAGGAATCATGGAATTAGTGTTTACCTCTGGAAAAAATGTGATCTTAAAAATGTGTTGTACATCCCAGACATGAGGAGAAACTTAGTTTTCGAGGATCTTCTAGGAAAACCTGGAATATGGGTAGTGTACAAGTCAGGCAAACTGATTCTATCAATGAACGAAAATTTTGTCAGAAAGGGATATGCTTGTAACGAAATGCTTAAATTTTCATTGAATGAAAGTAGCACTTCTGCATATATGATTAAATCTATTGCACTATGACATGGAAAATTAGTACATATATGGTACAGTACCTTAAAATTTATGGCTAGAAATTATCTAATCTCATACACAAATAATGAGAATGATAGATATGAAGTGTGCATATGATCCAAAATGACAAAGAAACTATTTCAAGTGTCGAGAGATCGTCTCAAGTATTGGATCTTATACATAGTGATATATGTGAGTTGAACAACATTCTTACTCGTGGAGGTAGAAAGTATTTTATAACCTTTATTGACAATTGCTCTAGATATGTGTATGTATACCTATTAAGGAGCAAAGATGAAGCACTAAATATGTTTAAAGTATATAAAGCAGAAGTAGAAAATAAATTCTCCGCAGTGACGAATGGGGAGAATATTTCTCAAATAAATTCTCTAATTTTTGTGAAGAATATGGATTAATATACTAGTGTATTACACCATACACACCGTAACAAAATGGTGTAGCAGAAAGGAAGAATATGACATTAGTAGAGATGATCAACTCAATGCTAATACAATCAAAGTTGCCACTGAGTCTATGGGGTGAAGCACTGCTTGCAATGTGTCACATTCTAAATAGTATTCGTTCTAAGAAAAATAAAACATCACCATATGAGATATGTAAAGGTAGAAAACTTAACCTAGGGAATCTTAAAGTGTGGGGGTGTCTCACTTATTGCAAGACTCATGATCCCAAAAGAACCAAGTTAGGACCCAGAATTATAAAGTGTGCCTTCATAGGGTTTGCACAAGCATATAGACTCATATACCTAGCGTCTAACACTATTATAGAATTCAAAGACGTTGAGTTCTTTGAGAAATCAATATCCTTGAAATCAAAGGATAACGAAGTCCAAACTCCGAGTAGAGAACCGGTGGGTAAAGCTCCGCAAGAAGTGAAAGCTCCAAGTAAACCTCGTAGGAGCTAGAGGGTAAGAGTAAAAAAGAATCTTGACTCTGATCAGATAGACTCTCAACGTATCTTTTTACATCTCGTAAAAGGTGATAGAGAAAATGTTATTAGGAGATGCTTATAGTAATGACTATAGAAGATAACCCTAAAATATTCAATGAGGTTGTCTTCTTGAGACTTAACTTTTTGGAAGGAAGCCATTAATGATGAAATGAGATCTATAGTGTCAAATTGAAATTGGAACTAGTGAACTTACCTCTAATTTCTAGACCCATAGCTTGTAAGTGGGTATTTAGGAAGAAATATCATACTAATGGAACTATCCAAACCTTTAAAGCTAGATTAGTAGCTAAGGGGTTTGGACAAAAAGAATGGATAGATTATTTTGGCAATATTTTTCAGTGGTTAGGATAACATCCATTAGGATTTTATTTGCACTAGCATGCATAAAAATCATCTTTGCATCCACCAAATGGACGTAAAGACTACTTTCCTAAATGGTGACCTCAATAGGGAGGTATACATGCAACAACCCGAAGGGTTCGTTTTACTAAGAAATGATAAGAAAGTTTGTAGACCGAGTAAATCTTTGTATGGATTAAAACAAGCACCTAAACAGTGGCATGAGAAGTTTGATTCAAAAGTATTATCTCATGGTTTCATGCATAATGTATCTGACAAATGCATATATTTTGAAGTTAATGGTAACTGTATAATTATTATTTTTCTGTATATTGATGACATGTTAATAATAAGTAATAAAATGAAAGGTGTAACTGAAATAAAGAAGCTTTTGTCTTATGTATTCAAAATGAAGGATCTTGGACAAGTGGATATCATCCTAAGTATCAAAGTTTTATATCTATATATATATATATCTATATATATATATATATATATATATATATATATATATATATATGTAGTGGGGTTACCCACTGTGTCAATCTCATTACGTTGAGAAGATACTAAATAAGTTTAACCATCTCAAAATAGAAGAAGTAAAAGACCCCAGTTGATCCAAGTATCAAGCTGAATGAGAATAATGGAAGAGCAGTTGCACAACTTGAGTATGCAAGTGTTATAGGCAGTCTAATGTATGTTATGTAATGCACTAAACAGACATTGCATATGCTATGAGTAAACTCAGTAGGTTTACTAGCAACCCTAGTGTGAAACACTAGAATGCTATTAGTAGAGTTTTTGGTTACTTAAAAGCAACTAAAAACTTATGACTATTTTACTTAGAGTTTCATGTCGTGTAGAAAGGATATATCGATGCGAGTTGGATATCGAGTACAAGGGATAACAAGTCCACTACATGGTGGATATTCACCCAATGAGGTGCAGCTGTGTCTTGGAGATATAAGAAATAAACCTGTGTAACTCACTCTACTATGGAGTTTGAGGTTATAGCCTTGGCTACAACAGGCAAAGAGGTCGAGTGGCTTAGGGATCTTTTATTAGAAATTCTTTTTTCTGTGAAGCCTATACCGGTTGTGTCACTATATTGTGATAATGAAGATATATTAGGTAGAGCCTACAACAACACTTATAATGAAAAGTAAACATATAAGTTTACAACATGATTATGTGCGACAATTGATTTAATGAAAAGTAAACATATAAGTTTACGACATGATTATGTGCGACAATTGATTCAAGATGGAATTATTACAGTTTCCTATGTGAAATCTAGCAATGATTTAGCTGATCCTTTTACTAAATATCTAACGAGAGAGGTAGTAAATGCAACATTTAAAGATATGGTATTGAAACTCTTCAACCAAAGTTCCACCAGTGATGGAAACCTAACCTAAAATTAGAAAATCTCTAAGTTGTGATTCAATGGGTAAAAATAAGTTACTGATATGTGGAAATTTTCAGTACTAAAATTATATAAAACCTCATTTATAATAAATAAGTGTTGAGTGTTATAGATAGAGGGTTGAGTCTTAGAACTCTTAATGAAATCCAGTCTAAAAGGACAAGTATCTTATCTTAATAGTAATGGAGATACCGGAAGGATTTCACCTTTGTGAACATAGAGATGGTGCCGTCTCTCATGAGAGTTAGAGTTTCTCTCAGGATCGTTCATGAAATAGGATAAGCACATGCCATTAATTATGCTGAGCAAGATTTGCGGGAACTCTAATAACACAAATTGAATATGTGTGTGGTTTCTCCAGCTCTATTATTTAGAAATAACTAGTTCAAAGCTACGGCTACCAGGAATTTCAATAGAGCTTTGAGATACTAACACCAAGGAAAGATTCAAATCTAAAGATATATTTCTTTATGCATATAAGCTGTTTATATTCTGGAAGATATTTCTTTTAAAATACTTTTTCAATCAAGTGAAAAATTGTTGTGAAAATATTAATTAAAAAAATATTTTAAATAAAAAAATTATATGTATATAAAAAGTGTTTGTTTGAAAAGCTTGGTTTTTTTGGTGTTTTGGGAATAGTTCCATATCGAAAAGGAGAGAAGAACATATTTTATTTATATATAGGGTGTGGAGTACCTTATTATTTGCTTGGTAGATCCGTGGAGTGTCGAGACTTGCGTGTTCCAGTGTGAAGCACTAGAACACACTCATGTGCACACGGGCACGGTCATGGTCATGGGCTCAGGCTCAGTGCAAGGGCGTGGGGATGTGAGGCAGTGTGGCTGTAAAGGCGCTGATGGCACACCGCATGTGGCTAGCCCGACAGTCATAAAACGGCTAGTCAATGAGTCTAAACAGCTAGCATGCAGCAGCTAGTTGTCCCACATGTATAACGGTCAGTAACAACCAAATAATGGCTAGTTTCTCACCAACAACTATAAATGGCCATATGGAGTTATGAACCTGGACAAAACGTCCAACAATCCTGGCCTATATAAACAATGCCTGGACCATCACCAACCACTCGAATCACTCTCACATACAACCCAACAATAAAAGCTCTAGTGACTTCTGTTCAAGTCTACAAGGTTCAAAATGAACCTTAACCAGTAGTCCTTAAGAAATAGACCATAGCAGTGGTCTAAACCAGCTACAATTTTTCTAATCTTCTCTCTGATTTGTGATTTTATTTTATTTTATTTGCCAGATAAAATTATGTACACAGTTCCATTCGTAGTTCTTTGTGCTTGCTGAATGCATAACCACA
Source organism: Magnolia sinica (assembly GCF_029962835.1). Classification (NCBI taxonomy): domain Eukaryota; kingdom Viridiplantae; phylum Streptophyta; class Magnoliopsida; order Magnoliales; family Magnoliaceae; genus Magnolia; species Magnolia sinica. The sequence continues at coordinate 42,729,895 of NC_080577.1, read as the reverse complement.
TACAGGCTCGTTGTATCCTATAAATTATTTGCCTGCAACCTATCAGCAGTCTCAATCACTTTGAGAATGAGCAAATAACGCTTTAATGACAGCATGATCACACGTGCTTCAGCCGATCCTTAACATTTCAGTTTCTTTTATTATCTTATAGAAATTATAAATCTGTAATTTGTACTAACAATGAGATGTAAAAATTGGTGGACAATTAGTGTCATGAAAGTGGGTTCCACCAAAATTAAAGTTGCATGAAAAATGTCACATAAGACAAGGGGAACAGATTAGGTGCGACCTTGCTGAACCCAAGGCAGTCCGACTCTTATCATGAAGCCCACCTTGATGTATGTATTCTGTATCCACTCTGTCCATCCACTTTTTTAGAATATTTTAGAGCATGTTAGAAAAAATAAAAGAGATCCGGATCTCAAGTGGACCATTCTAAAGGAATCAGTGGTGATTGAGTGTGGTACCATTAAAAACCGCTTAGGGCACAGGTTAAGATTTACATGGTGTTTATTTGCCATCAAATATGTTGATAAGGACACAAATGTATGGATGAAGTTATATAAAAATTAACAAGTTGACCTAAAACTCTTTTGGTCCATTAATGGTCAATCACAATTGTTTCCTATGTTATGGTCCACCCGATGACTGTATGTATTTCATTTTTGAAAAAAAAAATCCCCTATAATAATGTAGAAAGCCAATTGGGTGGTGTGGATAGATAATAAAGACATTAAAGTGGGACACATGATATGCACCGCACCATGTTTGATCAATCTTGAAAATCGCCTAATTTATTCCATTCGAATGTGAGCATGGGAAATCAGCTTGTGTATTGAGTAACTCAGTACCCATTTATCATATTGAGTAAACTTTGTTGGGCACACCATGACTGTTTGTTGTTTATCAACGTCATCCATCTATTTTTCCGGCTCATTTTATGCATTGAGAAAAAATTGAAGCATATCCAAAGATCAAGTGGACTATACCACTGGAAACAGTGGGAATAATGTTTTTCACTGTTGAAACCTTCCTAGGGCCCATAGTAATGTTTATTTGTCATCCAACTAATTCATATGATCACGAATATGTGGATGAAGGGAAAACAATAATATCAGCTTGATTCAAAACTTTTATTGCCCCCAAGAATTTTTCAATGGTAGGTGCTGAATTCATAATGTTTTATATGGTGCGGTATGTGTGAGCATTGGATATGCTTCATCTTTGGAATCAAGCCATAAACTATCTTCTAAAATGTATGGATGGAATAGATAAAATACATAAATTACAGTGGGCCCCGCAGAATTTACTCAGTACGCTTAGCGTATGGAGTTATTCAGTATGCAATCTGCTTCCTAGGCGAAGCTTCGGTGGATCCAAGGATCCACCGAGGTGGATGTGATCCCTAACTATGGGGCCAACATTGATGTGCGTGCCTTATATCCATATCATCCATCTATTACGGAAGCTCATTTGAGGGCATGATCCAAAAAATGAAGTATATAATACATGAAAAAGTGGTAACCAACCATTATAAACTTATCATGGGGCATAAATGTGGGATCATGGTCCTTTGTAATACCGCTCTTGCACACACCTGTCCCAACCCACACCGTTGATAGACCATTCACCGCACCCTAATATACCCAACAACTCCACCCAAGTGATTTGTCCCGAATGACCTTGAAACCTCCGTCATGTGGACCGCGTTGTCACTGCACTTGCAACAGTGAAAACCGTGCATCAATCCAATGCTCCATTAGTGAGATATGCACAACCCAAATTGCATATCTTGTAATACAAGCAACCTTTACTTTGTTAGGCCCATTAGACTTGGGCCCATGTGGGCCTAAAGCTCACTTTTTAGAATATAGAAATTATTACAAGATAGGATTATCACTATATGATGAATGAAGATCTAGCACATATTAGACAATGCACAATGAGACAAAAATGGGTTCTACCCCAAAATCCATCATTAGCCCTCTTCCCATGCCTTAGAAACTAATCATGGCCCATGGCCACCTCATCCTATACATGCATATAATTCATACTTTATTTTGTGCCACATCATTTCAAACAACCAATTGAAACACTCCACTTCATCATCCACCCATGCATCACCTATAACCCACAATCCTTATCCTTCCACTAGCCAATGCATGCCTAGATTCCATTTACCTTAGCCAATGCATGCTTAGCACCATCCACCTCATCCATCTGCTACCCACAACATTCACCACCATCCACCTCACTTTTATCACCAATAAGACCCCCCATGTTTGCCACATCATCTTGCCACCTCAACTCCCATTCTCTATAAAAGAGTAGGGGTTCTCTTACACTCATACTTTTGCTATACTTAGAAATTTTGAGAGAGTATATATGAGAGAGAGATGGGCCAAGGTGTGTCCCACCATCAAACCTAGAGGGAGTGGACCACTCATCATCATCCAGTTCATCCATTTGAGGTGAGTATACACCCCCTCCTTCCATCCTCCCCGTTCCTTCTTCCGTTTGTATTTTCTTGACGTGTGTAGGGCCCATTAGTGCGGAGCCCTGTATGCATGTATGGATGGCCATGGTGATCAGCAAGGTAGCCCACGTCGGTATGTTCCACTAAGATGAACATTATATCCACACCTTTCACATGTAATCCCGTTTTCTTATCTGGACAGTAACTTGTAAAAATTATATAAAATTAAATGTATTAAGATCAGAAGTAACACTTGTTGGTAATATGTATCACAATATGAGGTAACTCTTGACCAAATTTTGTGACTATTTGATAGTCTAATTTTCCATGGCATCAATTTTACGTGGTTGTTATTCAGCAACACATAGATAGTCCCAATTTATAAAAAACGGACAAATTTTTTGTCCCTTTATTGAATCCAATAGAAATATATATTACATTAGGTTTGTAGTAAATCGAAGTAGCTTTCCAATGATGTATAATATGCCTCGATCGGAGTTCGAACGACCGAGATCTTGGCCTTGTAAGAAAATGTATCTGGGGCTTATTGTGGCTTCATATTGTGTGGGCCATATTCATGATTCTAACTGTTAGATCTATTAGAGATTGTTTCTTAGATTACTTGAGTTAGTTAATAATCATATGTATGGTTCATATAGTTAGATTCTTTGTTGATAAAATTTAGAAAATTTTGGGCTGACAGATACTTCTGTAAGGATAAATCTTGAATTGTTATGTGTGATCCAAATGAATCCAATACCCTGTATGGTTGGAAACCTATATTTAGACTAAATGATATATTCCAAAACCATTCGTTCACTCAGAATTTCCAAGAGAAAATCTGATCATGGAGATTTGAGCAACACATTTCATGTGCTACTTGATGTGTATGTTGTATATATGTTGTCCATAACATTCATCTTCTTATTATGGACCCACTTGTGATTTATGTGTTTTATTTGTTCATCCAATCTGGACAACCATGTGCATTAATGTGTATCTTATTTATGCTTTGTTAGCATGTGGGCCTCACTTTCCATTGGATCTATTTCCTTTCTTTTACACTTTTTTTGTTTAATAAATTTTTTCTAAGTACTTAACTGTATTGCATGTAGGCCTCTTTAACACCTCATGGTGGGCCCCGTGGTGTAGAAAAGGGTCGCACCATCGAGGATGTTTATTTGACATTTTTAAATATTGGGATGTCCCACCACTTCATCAGGAATAGCCCCCCAAGTGTTTGAGAAGTTGACCCAGAATTGGGACAGATCCATTCATGAAACTACATATCTGATTTGTTAGGTTTTGGAACAACTTTTGGGCCCCTATGGTGGACCCCACGTACAAGATAGGCATGGGCCACCACCTGAACCTTCTAACCTATACCTATGTATGGAGAAATAGTATTTTACTTGGGCCATGGAGGACCCCACATGATCGGGGAGCGAATCTCAAAATGGGGCCAGGCATAGTTTTAGAAAATTCTGCGCAAAAAATTGAAATGCTCACATTTGGCCTTGTGCCAAAAATTATGTGTGCACAACCAGTGGATCCCACCTTCTGATTTTTAAAGTCCATGTATAGGACTACCAAGGTCACCTCACAGGATGCATAAGGGTGTCTCTATGTGATCGTGGGATGTACTCAAAATTGGGCCAAAACTATTTTGTATTGTATTTCCTGCATAGTTTCTCTAAGTACCCATGTTTGGGTCATCACTGTAAATTGTACATAGTTAACCAATGAGGCCCGCCTTATGGGTCTTAAAGCACATATATAGAGCTATCAAGTGGCTATTTCCTTTCGCCAAATGTGGGCTCCACATGATCATGAAACTGACTCAAAAAATTGCTCGGAACCACTTTTTCACCAAAGATTTGTTTGACATAAAATTCATGTGGGGCCACATCAGTAGGGTCCACAACCTTCCCAAGACGTTTAAAGATGCATCTAAACCCTGAAAGTTAACTCCCAGGTGCTGGTGGGCCCAAAACCTTAGGTGGGTTGTCTTGCATGGGCCTTACCCTTCATCTAATGAGGTCCACTTGGCATGTTTTGTAAATGTGTGTTATTTAACTTGTGAAATTTGTAGGATAGATCTTGCTACCTAGTTGTTGTCTTAAGATATGGGTAGCCTTGGGCCCATCTAAATGAGACAACCCTAAGGCCCAAGTGGGCCCAACACTAAGAGAAACTGAAGGAGAATGAGAAGCCCACCATGGTAACCTTTTTTTATTTTTTTTATTTTTTAATCCTGTTGGGCAAGCCCATTGCCTAGTAGTTAGTGTGCATTGCACACTACCTCTAGTCAAGTAGACTACACTTAGAGAGCCCTATTTTAAAATGCATAAATTGGATAATTGGGTTCTTTCTTGGTTTGCTTATATATGTGGCTAGTGGGTCAAATAATGATGTATGATTGCCCTTTTGTTTGAGATTGTGTATTGTTTCTAGTTGATGGTGGAATGTGTGGAGCCCACTTAGTTGTGAAATTAGATCCACACCATTGAAAGCCTTGTGGTTAGAAGTTTATCCCTTTGAGTTGGCCTAGTGGTTCACCAAGTGGGACTCACGTTTGATCTATAGGACCGCATGCCTTGCACGTAGTCCAAGGTTAATGTAGGGGTCACACCTTGGTAGCACGCACCTATTGATGGTTGAGATGATGATACATATGTGGTAACATGATAATGTTGATGGTGAGTTATTTGTTGAAATGATAGATATGATTTAATTAATGGTGATTATGGTAGGGTTAATATTGATTATGGTGATGATTTAATGGATAGTAAATTGATGGCATATGCATTGATCATGGATGAGTAGTTGTTTGTGGTAGTTATGACATTGCTTATGTTAATCATGAAGTGAAAATAATCCTCATGTTAAAGGTGATGATAGTATGTGTGTATGTGTGTGTGTGTGTGTGTGTGTGTGTGACAAAATATACTAATTGATCATCATGCTTTACTTGATGATGGTTACATGAATGATGATATTGATATCCTAGTTAATAATCATGTATCTATTGATGCTCATGATGATTATATGTGTATAATCACTATGCTTTACTTGATATTGGTTACATATGAGATAATATTGATAACCATGTGACAATAATGCACACGTTGATGGTCATGATGATGACATGTATGTGATAACCATGTTTTACTTGATGCATAGACAAAAATAACATATATGAGGATGACACATGTAAGGATAATCGTATGCATGATGATGAATAGATACTTAATGTAAGACCCTACCCTGAATATCCATTTCGTTCCCTTAGGTCCCGTGGTCCTATCGGTTGAATTCCAACGACCCGCAACCTGTGGATAGCATTTGCAGTCATCCTTAAGTCGCATTATGTAGACCCGACCTGGATCGACTCGAAACCTATGCCATTGCGACCGCATCGGCGCAGCAGTTCCAACGCCGTGCCTCATACATAAATCCAACATGTACATCCTGTGATTTCAACCCGAGCATTTCTTGGCCATTCAACATGTAGTGAGGCCCACTTCCTAGCCCTACACATTTTTCAAGGTGGGCCCACCTAGTTGTAATTTCCTAAAATCCTATAGCTTAGCTATGATTGCCTCTCTTTTTTAGAGAGCAATCATAAGATTTTTTTTACTTCTCCCATGTGCCATGATGAGTTCCTCTTCCCTAGCTAGCACTATCTCCCAAACTCATTATTTCATTGCTAGAAACCTCTCCCTCCCTCTCTCTCTCTCTCTCTCTCTCTCTCTCTCTCTCATTTCTCTCCTTTTCTCTCTTGCATGGTGGAACATCCACCTCCCTCCTAAAAATCCAGCAACCTTCTCCTCTTCTCCCTTCCAATCTAGCCCTCTTAACACCATCACCACCGTTAGAATCCCACCTTTGGAGTTATGGAGTCCATGACTTGAAGTTGAAGGTGGATCTTGAGGTGGGTGCACTCTAGAAGACTTTCTTCCTTTCTTCTTCTTTCTTTTCTTTTCTTGCTTGCATGGAAGCATGTAGGACCCACCAATCCATTGTGGAGGTCCTACATGGCTTCTAGGATGAAGGCCATGGGCCTAGGTCCTATTCATTTCCTTCCATGGTGGGCCATTCTCCATGGACCCACCATGATGCCTTCTCCTTTATTCTTGCATCTCATAGGCCATCTAGGCCTTTGCATGCATGTAGGGAAGGTGTACCTACCCTCCAGAAAATTATCTTGATGCATAATAGCTTGCATGTAAGTGTATATATAGTGGATGGTGTGGATTGTGGAGTGGAAGGTCCATTAGTGGCGGGACCTTCCACCAATGGCCAATTTGCTTCTTCTCTCTCCCTTTCTCTCTATTTTTCTCCTGTGTAATCTGATGATGTGTGGCCCACCAAGGAGAGGTCAGTAACATCTTAGACCCTTAGCTAGATGGGACGTCCAAGCCCACCTTGATTGGACGTCCAAGCCCACCATGCATGCATGGTTTGGGTGGCCTCCAAAATGGTTTTTTTCATGAAGGTCTTAGTGAACTCATGGGTCTGGAATTTTTTTAACCTATTAAGGTGGACCCCACATGTTGAATCAGGGCCATAAACCCTTTGATTAATTTGTATAGGCTGAAATATGAACAACCTATGTTGCTGTCCAGATTTCGGGCCCAGTTGGAGCATGAGTTTTGAGCTATTGTTTAGACCCATTTGCAGGCCTTTCTATCCCAAATTTCTTTAGGGGTTTTGTTGTGTGTGGATCCCACTTTGATATGGAATGGGGTCCACACCCTATCTCCTATGATTGAGGCCCATGGGATGAGCCAAAGTAGGCTAACTGCCTAGAAATTTCTGGACAGTTCAGCAACATAGCAAGGTGGAAATGTGCATGTTTACCTGATTTTCTGGAATAAGTGGGCCACCCTAGTGGACCCCACTTGTTGCCCATGAGTAGGACCACCATTCTCATAAACTTTCCAAGGGTTTGGGGAGGTTTAAGCCCACTCTATGTGGTCCAAACATAGGGACAACAAGATTTCTGCAACAACCAGATTTCTGTAACAAGTATGGTTGCCATTTTATTTTAAAATAAAACATTTATCATGCTTATAAAAATTTGAAATTGATTCTTGAGGTGGCCCACCCTTGCTGGGACCCACCGACAATATTTGGGGCCATTCGGGCCACTTGAGATTTGATTGCAGTGGCTGGATCGGCCCACCTGGCTGGACTTCCATGGTGTTGACGTCCAGCAAAGCTAGCCATCCCACCCTCCTAGAGCCCACCATGATGTAATGTTTCATCCATGCGTCCATCCATCTGGTGTGGCCCACTTGGACGTGGCCCACCCCTAAGTGGGACATCCATGGTGGGGCCCACCTTGAGCTTTGACGTGGGCCAGGCCATCCAGGCCTTGGACTGCCCACCCCTCGTGGGATGCCCACTACTTTGGGCTGCTGCTAGACTTTCAATCCAGCAGCAAGGCCCACCTGATTTATGTGTTTTGTATGCACTCCCTATGTAGTGGGGCCCCCTGTACATGTTGTTGGACCACCCTGGACTTGTTTCTCAGTCAGAAATCTAATTTTTTTACCAGGCTCCAGTAGGCCCAGATAGTTGGTGGGCTGAAAATCCAGCATGATACTCTATAAATGTACATTGTTTATGGCTAGAGTTTAAGGATGTGGGGCCCACCATATTGTGAGGATTTTGTAGGGGTAATTCATGCCTTTACTTCCTTAATTTTGAGCTTAATTAATGCATCATTGAGGCCCCCTTTGGTTGGGCTACATGGGCAATTATATGTAACCAGATTTTTAGACTCCTTCTAGGCCTAAATGGATTGAAACTTTCTAGATAGGCCTAGTGAACTCTTGGGCTATATTACCCATGATGTTGTGCTAGGTTAGTGGGTTAGATTATACAAATGGTTGGGCCCTTGGTTGCCCACCAAATCAACTATATTCTTGGGCCGGGTTGTAGGCCCAACTTACTTGACTAGAGTGTGATTTTTTTACCCATGTGGTTTGAGTAATGGGCTACCCACTACGCCTACCACAATATATGGAATTGGTGACTTTTATGTTGGGCCCTAACCTTCCCTATGGGCCCATAGTATTGCATATGGGTTGGGCTATGTGTGTTGCCCTTGGACCCATGTTTGAGTAGGCCTTGGGCTATCTACTTGAGGCCTAATATGGTATGTACGTGGACTGTTATGGCTGCCCTTCTCTTATTTATGGTGATGTGTGGGCCTTGGGCCCTGATACGTGAAAGATTATTGTTTGGGCTACCTTCTTGAGACAAATAGTGGTTGGATCTCCATATTTGTGGCCCTAAGGTAGGTCCACTTGCCTTTATGAGTGGTTAAAGGTCCACCATAGACCTTTGCTAGGCCCGTTTCATTTATTTAGGCCCATGTCATTGTCCTTAGCCTTGTGGGCTACCCCAGGCTATTGGGCCCCCCACTAGAGGTTGTATTCCTTATGAGAAATTGTCTAAGTACTTAGACCCTACTCAGTTAGGAGGAGAGTACAACTTCACTGCATTGACATCTTTGTTCAACTTCATGACCCGCTCCCATACGCATCATATGCATGCTTGGTTGAGATGTGATTGGTCATTGGGCTGGATATTTTGGTATTTCCCTGAGGGATGGAGTTTCCCCTCTTGAGCATTTTGGATGCTTGGGCTTGATGCATGGTTAATTGTGTGATTCATGCATCGAGCATTGCATAGCACATGGATATTCGCCCTTACTTCATCAGGGCCGTAGCCTCCATGGGTATATCATGGATGGCCATGTTTAGACACTAGAAAATATTACTTGAGCATTTAGGGCATGTAGGATGTTCTTAGGTGAAAGCCCCTAAACCTTCATGTTACCAAAAGACGCCTCAATGTCGAGACCGAGTGCCTTATCCGTTAGGCCGTGTCTCCCACTGTCACAAGGTTAGTTGAGATGGGATGTGGCTTTATCCGCCTGAGTGAGTGGGCATAGGTAGGCTGAGTTTGACTAGCTCGTGAATGGGTCTGCTACCATCAAGCCTTGCTGGTATTGGTTGTCCATAGGCGGGTAGTGAGGTCTCTTACGCTCGCTTGACTGTGCGGGTCTTGGAGAGTGGCAGTCAGCCAGTAGTGTATTTGACCCCGTTGGTTTCCCTATAGTGGAACTGTATATGATTTGTGGACTTGATATGAGGACTGACATTGCATTGCATTAGCATTGGCTATATAGGCCTTTTGTGCATCGCCTCAGTATGGCGCCCAGTACTCATGTATTTCTTTGCATAGCGTTGGTATCGCTTGTTGCATTCATGATTGTCATAGCTTAGCCTTGGTATGGCTAGTGGCATTAATAGTGTTCATGGTTCATGCCGAGCTTCTGCATTCTCTTATATTTCTTTTCGGTACTGGTATTACACACACTTACACCGCCCTCTAAGCTTTCTATAAGCTTATGCACGATTAATGCGTGCAAGTGATTCTAGGCAGCCGCTATAGTTGAAGAGCTTTCGGAGCGTGCCAAGGACCTGTTGGAGTTTCCCTTATTCTGCTTATGTATTTCCCCTTTTGAGCCATGTGCCTGTATAAAGTTTTAATTCCTAGTGGATTTGTGATGTGTTCCATTGGTTACTATCTATGATTACTATGTTATAATCTTGGGGATGCTCTTATTGGATTCCGACTTATATTATAAATCCTCATTGTGGGATCTCAGGATCAGAACCTAGTGAATGGGTGCCAGGAGCCGAGAATGGGGCACCACGGAGGCTGTTGCGGCCGGAACCGGCTATCGGGTTCCTTGTGAGTCTGGTCACCGAGTCTGGGGCGTGACGCCTAATACCTAATTATGGTGTTAGATGATGGATGTAATAATGATAAGGTATGTAAATTCCAGCATGTCATGCATTACATGCACATGCACGTTGAAAAATACACAAGCTTGTGATAATATATATATATTAATGGTGATGAATTAGATGTGACTGAGGGTTATGAAATGACGATGCATGTGTATACTTGAAATTGTGAACTTTGACATTGTGTTGGCTATTCTTAAGTTGGGCCTAGTGCCTTGGGCTTGTGAAAGCCCACTTGCCTATGGAACTTGGAATGTAAACTGACTACAAATAACTGTTGGATAAGATGCCAATTGACCCCACTTCCATGGTCAAGAGAATGATGTTTTGATTATTATTAGCTTGCTGTTTACTTGGCTAATTGACATTATTGTTAGGTAAAGCCCATGAGGGTATAAGATGTATGTTAGATGTGTGATGACATGTGACATGATGTATGATGAAGGCATGGTGACATATAATGCATGACAGAAGTATGATATGATGTGATATGTGGTGAAGAATAATGATGTGTGATGTGTAGTGTTACGCCCCAAACTCGAAAATCGAGCTCACAAAATTCTCGATTGCCGAACGGTGCCAATAGCCTCCGTAGTACCCCATTCTCGGCTCCTAGTGCGCATGTCACGCCCCAAATCTGGGAACGGATAGCTTCCGTAATGCCTCGAATCCGGCACTCGACTTCCATACACCAAGTCTCGAGTTCGGCGCACTACAAGGAAGATTTTTGATTGATTTTTTTTGTTGTATATACATATAATAATACTTGAGCATGAAGATCCATGATCAAAATACCAAGCAACACTCTCCATTATAAATCCTGATGGTTACAAGTACAATGCTTTCCAAAAGGTACATGACGTCAACATTGCCAAATTGAAAAAAAGATACAATGCATCGACAAAGCTAAGTCTTCCAAGCTACTCATGCCCTGAAAAAATGGGAAATAGGAAGCTTAGGTAAAAAGCCTAGTGAGTACACACGTGTGTGTAGTGTGTCCTACATGCAAGCAAGACAAATATGCTACAAGAAAATCATGTATGGTGAAAGGCGTGTAGCATGTAAGGTATGATGCCAATGCCAATGCAATGCATATGCATCATAGTAATAAGCCGAGTCAATACTACTAGCATCACCAAGTCATATTTTTATTTCTCCCATACCACAACCATAACTGTATTACATGCATTCGTAATCACATCATCATCATATTGTCATACCATATCATAACTGTATATCTCGGGAAGCACTGTGGTCGATATCATGCACTAGACACTAGTAATCGACCTTGCATACCCGCCCTGTGGTGGACTTCCACCAACTGTATATCATGGGAAACACCATGGTTGATACTTATGCACCAGACACTAGTAATCGACCTCACATACCTGCCCTGCGGTGGACTTCCACTCGGCATGCCTGTAGCAGACTTCATTCACGCTTCTCCTGGCCGGCGAGTCAGACTGGTCCCTGTTTGCACCTCAGCCCTTAAGAAGTTTGGACCCACCTCTTCTCAACCCGACCTCGTCAATGGGAGTCAAATCCATGATTGATGTATCCAGTCGACCCAACGGTGAGGCAACCCCAGCTAGCATAGGGGTTTAGGGACTTTTAACCCAAGAGGCACATCATTCCCTGCTATTTCCACACTTCCGGTGTCCCGTTCATTTTTAGGGATAACCCAAGTCATCATCATAGCTGTACATTTCATCGTCAAGATCCAATTCATGTTATACGGCACAACTGTGGTATTTCAATCATCATGTATCCCATGATTATGCATGAATTCAAGCAATCATGATAAGGCATACGTTCAAGTGCATGTGGTATGCATGTAACGTTATGAGTTTAGGGTCTGCTTAACCTTTAAGGAAAAAATGACATATAATCATCACTTGCCACTATCAACTATATCAATCCATAGTCATGTGACTAAACTGAAGAGGACATCTCTTACACATGAACAAATGTATTGAAGTACACTTGCACATACCATCATTCCATGGTGCATGAGTATGATCAATAATAACATGGTCAAGTAAATGAATTTAGTATGCTAGGAAATGGAACAACATTAATCAAGATATTAAATCACATACTTCTATTAATCTATAATCACTAACATAACTAATATCATCCATAGCTATGATAGTCACGAGCATTAATTGTATTCAAAATTACACCATATCCTTCGTAAGATAGATATTCTATTAGCAGCTTTGGCCCAACATTATTTTCTTCTATTAGGACCACATGGTTACACCCTAACTGAGCCTTATGATTAATGAGTGGTGGTGATGCAAAGTACATGCACCAAATGATTATGAGATGAAAGGCATAGATATAACATATAGTAAATGAGCCACAGGATGGATGGTGCTGGCGAAACTCATATAATGTAGAGGACTTCTCCTTCACGTGGGTTGTTAGTAGATTGGATTTACAAATAATTATTGTAGTAGTTCTACAATTGTTTGAAAGGCACAGGTAAACTTCATAAGATATAGTGAGCCCTAAGTTTAACGACTTGGGTATATAATATACGCATAAGAGTTAATCACGGTTGGATGACGTGGATTTGTCTCATACAACGTAATGGGTCCTACTTCCAAGTGATCATGCAAGCAAATGGGTCCACACACAAACATTACGGTGGGTCCCATCAAGTAGGTAGTATAGTAACTCACATACATTAAGGTAGGGTCCATAATCAATATGACACATGCCCTAAGTTCACATACAGAAGAGGTTACACCATCAACATAGTCCACGAGTCTGAGTAATCACACAATTCTCATATGCCCACATGGTCTTATGGCCACTCCATTATCAGAAGTCCATATGATTGAGTGGCCACACAAATGTCACTTTACTAGTCATAATAAGGGACTTAAGGTTAGATGGTTATTTACTTTCATTACATCATAGCTCACATAATGGGGTAACTGCTTTACTAAACTTTCACATGGTCAGGCAGTAAGTACCACAATTTCACATAGTTTAGTTTGTATACGATTACTATCATGATCTAGTGTCCACATTTCAAAATATTCAAACATAATCGAGCAATCATAATCCTACACACGAATACAAGGCTACACAAATTATGATAAGTCTTATACTATCACTTCACCCGTCACATAGTTAATGACTCATATTCGGTGTCGCATGGTTAAGGGCCAAGGGCCACATTTCATCATATCATTTACGGTTTAGAGATCACATCACATAGCATCCAGGACCTTGATAGCATTAGCTTAGGTAACATAACCCTACATTACATTCGATTTAGTGTATAACTTGGTCATATGTGATTTAAGTGGCGGTATCTATATCAATAAGCACAAACCTACATTGTTGAATGACCATCAATGCCACTTGATTTCATACGGTTAAGTGGCCTTGTACGTATTTCACATTCTTACAGTTAGATGACTACATATACTACATATACTCCACTATTGTCTATGATTAGGTGGCTATACATACATCAAATACCTACATGATTAATGGGCCAAACAGGTATATCACACCTTCACACCACTAAAGTCTACATATTTGCTATAATTAAACATGTTTAAGGGTTTTAACACAAGTCATGTGATCCTATTACTTGCGGCTGCACTCTAACCAAAGTGCCAAGTGATTAAGGGCTATCCATAATCAGCCCATTTAAGGGATTAATCATCATTACTTCAAAAATTACAACACCAGTTCACCCTACATTTAACACATGGATATTACAAACTCTTGTCGAAGAGGCCTAATGGTTGGCCCAAACAAGGCTACCTCTGATGGGCCCACATGGCATTCACTTAAAATGGGCCTTAACATTCTTGGGCCCACACATAAATGGAATTTAAAATGGGTTCTATGTGGTGGAGCTCATGGGGTTTTCTCATGAGGTTAAGTTGTGTGTAACCCACTTGAAGTTAGGATCCGCTCCAACAATCCGGTGAAGTCGATGGATGGTATGGATATACATTGCATCATTAATCTCGGCCCTAGGAAAAGTTTAGTGAGAAGAGTTTGCTCCTTACTGTTTCAGGTGGTACGGTCTAGGTGGACTTTTGGATTGGCCTGATTTTTGAAACCATACCATGCAATGGATTGGTCAAGGATGATGTACGGACTCAATAAATCAGACGCATCGTGGTAGACCCTTAAGGAGTCTTTAATGGTAAATGTTCAATTTCTACTATTCGTGTGGTGCAGCCTACCTAAAATTTGGATCAGCTTTATTTTTATTTTTTATTTTATTTTTTTATTTTTTGGCTCATGTATTAAAATGGTCTATCAAAGTCAATGTACAGTGCAAATCTGATGTAGACATTATGTGGGCCTCTTGCTTTAAAATCAAGTCAATCTGTGGCTCGTGTGGGCCACACCACACACAAAAGTTGAGAGGGTTACCCTCCATTAAAACATTTATAATTACTTATTGGGCCACCGAGGTGTGGATCACAAATCCAGCCTATCCATTATGTGAGTCCCACTTGGTTAAGGGGTCAGACCAAGTTTTAGATACATCCAAATTTCAGGTGGACCTAACAAGTGATTTTACATGCTCGAGCTTCGAATTGTACGAATAGTTCAAGGAGATCAAAGTTACATGGGTCCTAAAGTGATGTATTTATTATACCTACACCATTCATCTATTTTTAGAGATCATTTTAGAAAATTATCCAAAAATGAATCATAACCAAAGATTATCTGGACCTCACCTCAATTAGCAGTGAGGATAATGATTTCACCGTTAAACCATTCACAGGGCCCACCATAACACTTATTTTCCTTTCAATCTATTCATAAGGTCACAAAGACTTGAATTAAGGGGAAATACAAATTTCATATTGGTCCAAAACTTCTAACCCAAAAAGGGTTCCAATGGTAGATGTTTAATCCTTGCTACTTTTGTAGTGTGGCCCACTTGATAGTTAGATCTATCTTATTTGTCTTCTCAAACCTTAAGACAAGCTCACCAAATGGATGGATGGTTTAGATATAACATATACCACATGATTAGACCCATGAAAATTGCTGATTTATTCAGCTTCATAAGTTTATTTTTATTTTTATTTTTTGATAGTGTGGGCCACCTGAGTTCCGTGTACGGCTGAATTTTGAGGGTGACCCATTTTTAAAGGGGACCCATCAAATGCATGGTACTGATGTTTAACATACATCAAGGTGGGGCCTGTGGATGGGACCCACGGTCCCTGCCTACCCAAGTAGCAGACGCTGCAGCGTCCAGACGCTGGACGTCAGCAGCAGCAAGGGGCGGATGCCCCTGCCTATATTTTTTTCTTTTTCTTTTTGTTTTTCAATGGTTTTTCCTAGGTTGGGTCCACAGAAGGACGATCTACTCCGTCTACTGAGTTCTTGGGCTCGTAACAGGTCTAAAGAGCCCAATATTGATATATTTCGGTGTATAGAAACATCATAGTGGGCTCCAACCATTTATTACTATTAAAAACAAATCTTTTTAATGATGTGGCCTACCAGAGATCTAGATTGTCTTCATTTTTTGGCTCCATGGCTAAAATGAGCAGGGAAATTAAATGGACAGCATGGATTGAATACATACATCATGGGTGCGGCCTGTTGGGGACCCATAGCCCCTTCCCTCTTCTCTTTCAGGTAGCAACAGGGACACTACTTGTTGCAGTGTCCTCTGGACGTTGGCAGCAACAACGTCCACTCCTCATGTTATTTTTTTTATTTTTTATTTTAATTTACTTATTTATTTATTTATTTGGGTGTGGTGTGCACATGTGCATATGGATGTATGTGTGTGTGAGAGTTGGGCTAGCCCAAAAGGGCCATTCTTGGACAGTTTGGATGACATAGAAATATTTTGGTGGGGCCCACTATCAATGGGTCCCATAAGAAGTCTAGAACAATTTAATTTTATATACATATATTTCCTATGCATCTACACCATTGATAGCATCATTATCATCATATCATCACAACTATTAAATCATCTTTTTATATGTATTCTCCTATACATCCACACCGTTGATCACATCATTATCATCAACATCATCTCCACCATACATAAGTACACAACAAAAACAAAATAAGAATAAGTAGGGTGGGTGTACTCACCTTAATGGATTAGATGGACAGTTGAGATGGATAAAAGGGATGGGGTTGATGGAGTTGATGGCCCACCAAGCTCACTCCTCTCTCTCTCTCTCCATGTGTAGAAAAATGATGAAATGCTAAGGGTTGGAGGGGTATTTGTAGAGAAATTCATAAAAATTTGGTTTAGTTAGGTTAATGTGATTAATATTAGCTTAGACTAGGATTATGAAAATTAATTTATGATTTGTAATTAATGGTGAGTTAAAGGAGCATGGGATGACATGGTGTGATGATGTCACACATGAGGTGTGGCATGGAGAAGAGTTGAGTTGAGGTGTACATGAGAGATGGGAAGTATGGGTGTGTGACATCACACACATGGGTAGAGATTCTCTCACCCATGTGTGGCATGTGCATGTGTGTATGACATGTGTTGTGCACATGTGTGGAGTGGAGTACATGGCGCCTTGCGCACATGATACGCTAATTATTCTTTACGGCATATCTCACTAACAGAGTATTGTACAGACGCACGGGTGGACATCCACAATCGCGGCGACGGGGCGGTCGATATGAGATAGGTTTCAAGGTCTTGGGGTTCCGGTCAGTTGGGTGTGTACTATGAACGACTAGTCCAGGATTGGCCAAGAGCATCGATCATCATGTACATAAGCATAGAAAGTTGTACGGAATAGACGGGGTCTTACAGCGCATACGCCAGATTCCGATCCTGGGATCCTACAAGGTGGATTTTCCAATGTACATTTATCTCATAAGAAGCATAACCACAAGTATAACCAAATTACAAGAACAACATCATCACCACATATCCACTAATATAATCATTCGAGTACAATGCTGAAATGGAGATACAATATAAAGATATCAAAGAAAACTCCAAAAGCTCCACTACATGTTCCTACCTCAGATTGGCTGCATCCTAACGTCACCTACACGCATCTATTGTACATAAGCTTATAGAAAGCTTAGAGGGTGGTGAAAGTGTGTGTGCAAGATAAGTGCCAAGCACACAAATACAACATCATAAATCATACAATATTGAAATAAGAAGAAATACTGACAAGATCATGAATCATACGATATCAGAGTAAGCGGAAATATACTGGTAAGTCCATGAGTCATACAATATCAGAATATGTAATGTAGATCAGCTATGCAAATGCGGAATCATAGAGAGTCAAATGTCAGATGTCGAGGATGCAATGCAATATACAAATCCTGCTAAGTCTGTCTAGGCCATATAAGTGCAGAAACATAGTAACCCAAAATGCTAAATGTTGCTAATGCAATGCGAATGAAATGAACAAGGTGGAGTGTGAAGTTGGGATGATAGTACGTAGTATCGCAGGCTACGGGGTCCACCACAAAGGACTTCCATCCAAACCAGTCCCATACCTAAATTTGGATAGTCAGACTCAATGTGGTAAACTCCTGATCTCAGGTTAGTCATGCGCCCAACTGAAATCCTGGCCATGCGAAGGTACACGTAACAAATAGTTGCGCACCACCAGCCCGAGTGGATAGTGAATGAATGAATGAATGAGTATGCAATTCCTTCTCAATAAGTCCACATATCAGTACGGTTCCTCTCTAGGATCATCACTAGGGTCTAGTACACACCACACTGACTACCGCCTCCCTATCCGCACAACCCAGCGGGTGGAAGAGACCACACTATCTGCCTGACCAGTAGTTTGTCAATACCTACCCAGCTCATCGATAGCGGACCCATTTATGAGCTGGTCAAATTCAATCTAGCTTACAGCCCCCTCACTCGGGCGGATAAGGCCACACCCGCTCCCAACCGACCATGGCACAGTGGGAGACAAGGCCTATTGGTATTTGGCACTCGAGAGCTCATTTATCCACTCGATCTAGACGTTGGGGTGTCTCCTGGCCTCGGAGGTTTATGGACTTTCACTCATGGATATCCAAAGTACCCAGACGCTCGAACCAAACATTTTTGGTGTCCCATTTGGTCATCCACGATATGCCTGTGGAGGCCACGATCTTGATGTCGCTAGGGCGTACAATGATCATGTCACACATATGCGAGATGCATGAGTCACACCCTCCAGTCATGTAGCAATCTTGCGCATACCGTGCGCTCATGTGGGTAACTCCTATTAGTGAGTCCTATAAATAGTCTACCCAATGGCATATGCTATGATTAGTCACTACTCATATCAAGCATACATATGATGCGTATGAACATGAGTCATGGAGTTATACTAAGCATGTTAATTGGTGATGAACTATGCTTATAACGAGGATAGGCCTAGACGGCCTATACACAACAAGTATGGGCCTATCAATGGGCCCTAGTGAGAGTTACAATGTGGACATTTAACCAACATTATTCTTACAATGTGGACATCAAACCATCATTGCTCCTAAGGCATGGCCTGCCATAAATATCATTACACAAACCATGGTGGAATCACACAATGTAATAGACCTTATATACATATCCCATTGAGCATCAACCCATGAGCCTTAAATACATTAAATGGCCACATACATGGGCTTCATATATGTCAAGTGGGCCGCATCAATGGGCTTCATACATCACATCAAGGTGATCCTCAACAACGGGCCTCATATATCACATCGGGCCTAATCAAATGGGCCCCAAGTACATCACATTGAGCCTAATCAAATGGGCCGAATCAATGGACCGAATTAAATGGGTCAAGTCAAATGGGCCGAGTTGAATGGGCCAATTCAAATGTGGCCGAACACAATTCATCTATTTTTAGAGATCAATATAGAGTATTGTATAAAAATGAACCATATCAAAAGATCAACTGGACCATACCATATTTAACCGTGTTGATAATGATTTCCACGGTTAAATTCTAGTGGGCCCCATCATAGTTATTTCCCATCCAGCCTATTCATAAGGTCACAAAGACATGGATTTAGAGGAAAAACAAATATCATATTGGTCCAAACTTGGTAGCCCAAGGGTTTTAATGGTGGACATTCAAACCCATTGATTTCTATAATGTGGTCCACCTGATCCTAGATCTGTCTAATTTTTAGTCTCAAGCTGTAAGACGAACTTGCCAAAGGGTTGGATGGTTTGGATGCAACACATGCATCATGGTGGTCCATATAGATGGACGACATAGATAAAGCACACACCTTATGGTGGGGTCCACATGTGTGGCCCACTAGATGAAATGGATAGATGGTTGGATACAACATATACATCATAGCGTGGCCCACTGTCTAGCCATCTGGACGGTGGAATAAAACACATTCATCATGGTACAGCCCACCGTCCAACCATCTGGATGGTGAGGAATACAATACATACATCAGTGGGTCCCATGTGGGGCCCACCATAACGTTTATCTACCTTCCAATAAGGTCACAGGGACCTGAATGAAAAGGAAAAACAAATTTCCTAATGATCTAGAACTTCTGTTAACCACAAAAGGGTTTCAATGGCAGACGCTCAATCCCACTGTTCCCTGTGACGTGGGCCACCTGAGTTTCACATACAACTGATTTTTAGGAGGGGGCCCATTGCCCTAAAGGGCCATCAAATGCACGGTGATGATGTTCTCACACATCATGGTGGTGCCCATGGCTGGGACCCGTGGTCCCTGCCCATTATGTCACAGCGTAGCAGGACGCTGCAGTGTGTCCTCTGGACGTCCAGCAGCAACGTCTGCTGCTTCTTATATATATATATATTTGAAAAATAAGTTTTTTCATGGTTTTTAGTAGGTGGGGCCCACATCAGGAGAATCCACTCCAGCCATTGCATTCCATGGCTCAAGACAGACCAAATAAGCGCAATATTCAGCATGTTTTAGGGTGTAGAAACATCAGAGTGGGTTTTAACGGTAAAACCATTATTTTCTATGGTATGGCCTGCTTGATTATTGGATTAGCTTCGTTTTTTGGTTCAACGCTTAAAATGAGCTAGGGAATAGAATGGACGGCGTGGATTAAATTCATACATCAAGGTGGGGCTTGCATGAGTGGTCCACCCAAGTTTTTTTTTAAACAAACTGATATTTTTGTTTGGCCGTGAGTGCACCACGCTATCCATTCACACTTCTGTATGAAGCTATGTCCAACGTCCCTGGATGCTAGACGGTTTGTGTATAACACATATCTAAGGTGGACCCCACCTACAGGCGTGCTGCCTAGGTGGGCCACCAAGTGGTTGGATGGTGTGGGTAAGACATACATCAAGGTGGGATCCATTCGAGTGGACCACACATCACACAAATGGAAAAGAGGGGGAAAGAGAGATGATAGAGAGACACGTGTGATGGAGGGACCCCGATACTATGGGCCCTCCCTTCCTTGATTTACAACATACATCAAGTGGGTCCCATTACATGTGGACCCACCTTTCAAAATCACAAGTGGAGATTCTTTCTCCACTAAAATGCAATGGTCTAGATGACCCTATTCATGCAAGGAAAGTAAACATCATGATGAGGTCCATGGAGTGAGCCATCGGCACACCTAGGGTCCAAAGTGAGATTCATACCATCAATCGGTAGGACCCACTTGGTCCATTATAAAAAAAATAAAATCTATGCCTATAGAAACACCCACCGTTCAATCTTCTTGGTCCGATGGAACGCTAATCTCCTTGTGTCATGGAAGATGATGAGAAATAAAGGGCTAGGATGATGGATCTTGGGATGGGAAGTGGGCCACACACATACACTTTCTCTCCTTAGAAATGCATGGACGTCCACCACTTTGTTGCTTGGAAATTGTGAAGAGAAAGAGAGAGAGAGAGAGAGAGAGAGAGAGGATGGTTGTAAGAGAGGCGATGGGTGTGAGTGATGGATGTGAGGTGATAGTTGTACTTGACATGTATGGGTGTGTAAGAGAGAGAGAGAGAGAGAGGGAGAGATTTGACTTTGGGATTGCTCTTGTACTTGACATGAGGTAATTGATTGATTAATGAGACATATTGTAGAGATTCTCTTGGTATTACAAATATGCGGTGTTTTCCTCAAACTGAACGCGAGCCCACATCTCCTGGCCAGGTATCGAATCGGTGTGCAAGACGCGGCATTGGAACCATGGCGACGGCACGGTCGCTAGGGTACAAGTCTCGGGTCGAGCGACTCTGAAATACGGGAGGTAACTCAAGGTTGCGAGCAAATAAAGTCTACGTGTCGTGGGTCGCCGAAATTCAATCGGAAGAACTGCGGAAGCCTATGAAACAGTACGGGCTAATAATTTACACACAATGATTATAGAATGTGTTATGTAACCAATATGTGGTGGATATGGCATGAAATGCATAGCTTATACACAATGCAGGTCTTATAAAACCATATTATAAATTGATGATTAAATCTTAGTTAGGCCCAAGTTAAGGCTCATTGCTTATGGGTATTAAGGCCATGATCCGACTCGTATCAAGACACGATTAAAGTCTAGAAGGACATTCCCATGGACAATGGATTATGACCCGAGGGTCTACTATTAAGTATTCATTTGCCATACATTAGCAATTTGATCTATCATTCCTTTGTTTATGTTAGCATCAGCTTGATAGTTTGATATAAATTGTTGATTCATGAGCATCTATGATATGCATGCATGAACACATCATGAAATTGGGGCCCTCATGTTGGTTTGTATGGTTATTTTGGGCCCTCGTGTTGGTCCATATACTTAGACGAGATCTAGAAGAGTTCAAGAATTATGGATATTGTTTTGATTTGGGCCCTTGTGTTGGTCTATATGGTTATTTGGGGCCCTCGTGTTGATCTATATGCCTAGATGAAATCCAGAGGAGTAGAGTTCTGTGAATACTATTATATGGGCCTTCATGGTGATGTATTACATGAGTGAATGTTTTGTATGATAGCCAATTGATGGTTGGTTGGGTGAGATGGTTGTGTTAAGGCCCTAGGATGGCCAAGTGATTAATATTTTTTAAAATAGTGCATCATCATCACCCCGTGCTTAGATCCTAATATTGGAGATGTCTATCCTCCAATGAACCCGTTAAGATTGGCCAATTGGGTCTTCTTTCGTTGTGTGTCAAGTGGGGGTGAGCACAGTGGGATGGGTGCAAGAGTCCTTTCCACTACCGAGATTGAGAAGGGAAGAGGTGTGATGAGCCTATCTATTATCATGTTCCGGGTCGAGGTGGGTGGTATACCGACTTCTGAGGTCGAGTAGAATGAAACAAATTAGGGTACCCCATTGTAAAGCCAATGGCTAGATGGGTAGGGGTTGACGCGCTCAATACTTTGATTTTTGGAAATGCGTCTCACACTTGTGTGAAGATGTTGTGGAGGTGTACTAGTAGTGAGGAGTGATGTTCAGCATTTGACTTATGCATTCATTTATCCACTATCCACTCAAGCTAGTGGTACACAAAAAAATCATAATGTGTACCTTCGCAATAGCTACGATTTTGGTTAGATATGAGACTAACTTGAGATCAAGAGTGGTTTGGATAGAAGTCCTTTGTGATGGATCCCATAGCTTATGAAACTGCATACTATCAATCTTATTACACCACATGTCAGCTTTGTCAGATGTATTTGATATTTTTTATTAACGTACTTGATATAGTTGATAATCATATGTAAGGTCCCTAAGGTCAGATTCTTTTATGATAGAATTTGGAAAAATCTTGACCGACGAATACTTCCGTAAAGATAAATCTTGAATTATTATATATGGTTCAGATGGATCCAAGGCCCTGTATTGTTGGAAACAAATATATATATATATATATATATATATATATATATATATATATATATATATATATATATATATATATATATATATATATCATGCTGATCTTTTGCTTTGGAGAATCTGATCATAGATATTTGATCAATACATTTCACGTGCTACTTGATGTGTATGTTGAATATATATTGTATATAACATTCATCCTCCACTTGACCAACTTGGGTGTGGGTCCACTTGTGATTTGTATATTTTATTAGTTCATCCAATCTGGACACCCATTTTTACTGTTGTGTGTGTCTTATCTATGATTTTCCAGCATGTGGGCCCCACTTGCCATTGGATCTATTTCATTTCCTTTGCACTTTTTGTTTGCTGAAATTTTTCTAAGTACCTAATTATGTTGCATGTAGGCTTGTTTGATACCTTGTGGTGGGCCTCATGCTCTGTAGTTAAGGTTCTCACTATGAGGGATTTTTAATCCACATATCATTGGGCTGGGATGTCCCATCTTTTTGTTAGAAATGATCTTCAAGTGTTTGGAAAGTGGGACCTAAGTTGTTACAGACCCCATTGTTGAGAACCGTCTGATTATTTTTGTGTTTTGTACTAACTTTAGGCCTATGTAGTGGACCCCACGCACAAGATATGTATGGGCCACCACTTGAAAACTTTAAACTATACCAATGAATTAGAGAAATAATATTTAACATGGGCCAAATCAGACCCCAAATGATCAGGGTGTAGATCCTAAAATGGGGCTAGGCACAGTCGTGTAGAAAATTCTGTGCAGAAAATTAAAATACCTTTGTTTGGCCATACACAAAATATTACATGTACAAAAAAAGTTGGTCACAGCTTATAATTTTTGAAGTAAATATATAGAAATACTAAGGGCACTTGATACCATGCTGAAAGGTGGTCCCTTGGGACATACTCAAAATCGGGCCAAAACTAATTATGCACTATGTTTCCTGCACATTTCCTCAAAGTACCCATGTTTGGGCCATCACCATAAATTGTATACATCCAACCAATGAGGCATTCCTCATACATTTTAAATCCTATACATAGAGCTACCAGATGGATCCTTCATTTCACCAGATGTGGGCCCCACATAATTATAATTCTAAATTGAAGATGGCCAGAAACTAACCTTGCACCAAAAATCTGTTTGACGTAAAATTTATGTGGGGCCACATTAGTGGAGTCCATCACCTTTCCAAATCATTTAATGCATCATCTAAACTCTAAAAATGAACTCTTAGGTGCTGGTGGGCCCAAAACTATAGATGGGCCATCTAGTGTGTGTTGTCTTGTATGGGCCTTACCATTCATTTAAATGAGGCCCACCTAGCATGTTTTGGAAATGGGTGTTATCTAACTTGTGAAATGTGTAGTGGACAAATCTTGTTGTCCAGTTGTTGTCTTAAGATATGGGTGGCCTTGAGCCCATCTAAATGCGGCAACACTTAGGCCCAAGTGGGCCCAACACTAAGAGAAATCATTGGGGAGTGAGAAACCCACCATGGTTACTTTCCTTGAGCCCGTTGGGCAAGCCCATTGCCTACTGGGCAGCGTGCCTTGCACACTACCTCTAGTCAAGTGGACCACACTTAGCGAGGCCTATTTTAGAATGCATAAACTGGATAATTAGGCTTTTTCTTAGTTTGCTTGTGTATGTGGCTAGTGGGCCCAATATGATGTACGACATGAAATATGTTAGTATATTGTCCTTATGTTTTAGATCGTGAATTATTTCTAGTTGATGGTGGAATGTGTGGGGCCCACTTAGTTGTGGAATTATATCCACACCATTGAAAGCCTTGTGGTTGGAAGTTTATGCGTTTGAGTTGGCCTATTGGTTCACCAAGTGGGACTCACACTTAACTTATATGACCCCATGCTTCGCGTGTAGTCCAAAGTCAATGTGGAAGTCACACTAGGTGGGATGCACCCTAGTAATGCTTGAGATGATGATACATGTGTGGTAAAATGATAATGATGATGGTCAGTTGTTAGTTGAAATGATAGATATAATTTAATAGATGGTGATTTATGACATATGCATTGATGATGGATGAGTAATTATTTGTGGTACTTATGACTTTCTTATGTTAATCATGAAGTGGAAATGATCCTCATGGTAGTGATGATGATATTGTGTGTGTGTGTGTGTGTGTGTGTATGATGACAAAACATGCTAGTTGACCACCATGCTTAATTTCCATGTGATAATAATGCATATATTGATTGTTGTATTGATAACGTGGATAAGATAACTATGTTTTACTTAATGCATGGATGATGATAAATAAATGATGTTGGTGAACATAAGGATAACCTCATGCATGATAGACACCTAATGCCTAGGGCATGTATAATCATAGTGTTGGACGATGGCCATGATATTGATAATGCATGTGAATCCCTGTATGCTATGTACTCCATGCACATGCTTACATGATACATGTTATGAGGATGAATTTGATGTTGAATAATGTCTATGATAACAATGATGCATGCGAGAACTTGTGTACCACCATAACTTATGCACCTTATGTATGTGCATGCTATGGAGCCCTGGTGGTCATTTGTTAAGTATCCACCAGAGGTGTGGGGCCTTAGTGTGATGCCGAGGACACTTAAATGTATGGGCATTTGTGTAACATTGGCTATTCTTATGTTAGGCTTGGTGCCTTGGGCTTGTGAAAGCCTACTTGCCCATGGAAACTGGGATGTAAGCTAGTTACAAATAACCAAGGGTTTACTATTTAGCATCCAAGTGCCATAACTTGGCAAGTTGATCTATTTTTTGTTTGATAGTTTGATACACATTATTGATTCATGAGCATCCATTTTATATGCATGCATGAACACATCATGAAATTGGAGCCCTTGTGTTATGCCATATGCTTGGATGAGATCCAGATGAGTCAGGGGATTTTGAATATTGTTTTGATTTGGGCCCTCATGTTAATCCATATGATTGGATAAAATGCATACATGTATTATGTTTGAGCCCTCGTGTTGGTCTGTATGGTAGTATTTGGACCCTCGTGTTAGTTCGTATGGTAGCAATTGGGACCTTGTGTTAGTCCTTATGCGTAGATGAAAGTCCAAAGGAGTTGGGGTATGTATATGCCTTTGCAATTTTGCATTTGATTATATGGGCTTTCATGGTGATGTATTTCTCGAGTGGATGTTTTGTTTGGTGGCCATATGATGGCTAGTTGAGTGATGTGGTTTGTGTTGAGGCCTGATGGCCGAAGTGTGATATTATTGAGAACATTTAAGAAGGGTGCACTATGGCCACCCCGGGCTTAGATCCTGATATTGAAGATGCCTATCCTCCAATGAACTTATTAAAATTGGCCAATTGGATCCTCTTCCGTCATGTGTCGAGTGGGGGTGAGCATAGTAGAATGTGTGCAAGAGTCATTTCCATTACCAGGACTGGGAAGGGAAGAAGTGTGACGAGCCTACCTACCATTTTGTACCGAGTCGAGGTGGGTGGTATTCTAACTGTTGAGGCCCGGTAGGGCAAAACAAATTAGGGTCCCCTAATGTTAAGTCAATGGCTAGATGGGTAGGGCTTGACACGCCTAATACTTTGCTTTTTGGAAATATTGTCCCACTCTTATGTGAGGATGGTGGATTACCCATGTGTGGTATGTTTGTAATTTCTGGTGGAGATGTATTATGTGTTATGGAAATGTACTAGCAGATGATGATGGATGTTGTCCCACTCTTATATGAGGATGGTGGATTACCCATGTGTGGTATGTTCGTGGTTCCTAGTAGAGCTGTATTATGTATTGTGGAGATGTACTCGTAGAAATGAGGGATGTTCAACATTTGACTCATGCATTAATTCATACACTATTCACTCGGGCTGGTGGTGCGCAAATAAATCATTATGTGCACATTTGCAATGGCCATAATTTCAGTTAGGTATGGGACTAACTTGAGATCAAGAGTCTACCACATTGAGTGTAGCTATCCAAATCATGTATGGGACTGGTTTGGATAGAAGTCATTTATGATAGACCCCACGACTTGTGATACCGCGTACAATCATCCCGACTACACATGCCAGCTTTGTCATTTATTTTCTATCATATGCCCTATTGTGGAATATGTAATTTGATTATCTTATGCATGATAATTGGCTATTCTCATGATTCATGGTCGCTCAGTGAGTGGTATGCTTAACATTGATGACATGATTCATAATAACCTGTCTAGTTTTAATAACGTGCTGGATTGATAACATGCCCACCTATGAAACATGCTTGATTGATATTATGTTTATGGTTGTTTTGGATGTCGTTAAGAGAGCGCCCTAATAAGCCATGTTTTACTCCCGGCACGCAGTACACTCATGAGCTGTGGTTTGCTTATACAGATGATTTACACATTTTTCAGGATGCGTTTAGTAGCAGCATGCGTGCAGGAGTTATAAGAGCTTTTGTCACGTCCCAAACTCAGAAACTGGGCTCACAAAATTTTTGATCGCCGAATCCGGTGCCGACAACCTCCGTAGTACCCCATTCTCGGCTCTCAGTGCCCATACGCAAAATTTCAATCATGGGATCCTACAAGGAGGATTTTCAACATGAATTTGTTTGAAGATAAGCATAACCACAAGTATACCCAAATCACAAAGATAACATCATCATCACATATCCACTAATATCAAAAACTTGAGTACAACACATGAAAGAGAAATACAAGATAAATGCCAAAAGCTCCAGAAGCTTTGCCGCACGCTCCTGCTTTAGCTCGACTGCATCCTAGCGTCACCTGCATGCATCTATCATGCATAAGCTTATAGAAAGCTTAGAGGGTGGTGTAAGTGTGTACGTAAGATAAGTGTCAAGCACACAATATATCAAAGCAAGTGGAAATACTAACAAGTCCATAAAATATCATCAACATTATCCAGGATATGCGATGCAAAGAAATAATAAGCCAATGATATATGCTAAGAAAATAATGTAAGTCGACTATGTAATACGAAGATATAATGAGCCAAATATCAGATACTGGGGATGTAATACAATATACAATTTTGAAGAGCTACGAATACCATCAGCCTCATCTAGGCTATATAAATGCAGAAACATAGCAACCCAAAATGTCATATGCTGCGGATGTAATGCAATATGTGGTGTGAATGAAATGACCAAGCTGGAGTGTGAAGTCAGGATGATAGTACGTAGTATCGCAGGCTATGGGGTCCATCACAAGAGACTTCTATCTAAACTAATCCCATACTTAAATTTGGATAATCAGACTCAATGTGGTAAACTCCTGATCTCAGGTTAGTCGCGTGCCCCAACCGGAATCCTGGCCATTGTGAAGGTATACATAACAATTAGTTGTGCACCACCAACCCGAGTGGATAGTGAATGAATTAATGAATGGTTAAAATACTGAGTATACAACTCCTGCTCAATAAGTCCACATATCAGTACTATACATCTCTGGGATCATCACCGGGTTTTAGTACACTCCAAGCTGGCTATCGCCTTGGCCGACCACGCAGCCCAGCGAGTGGAAAAGACCTCACTACCCACCTACTAGTAGTATATCATTGCCTACCCGGTTTGTCGATAGCGGACCCATTTGGAAGCTAATCAAAATCAGTCTAGCTTACAGCCCCCTCACTCAGGCGAATAAGGCCACACCCCCTCCCAACCGATCACGACATTGTGGGAGACGCGGCCTACTGGTATTCGGCACTCGGGCGCTCATGTATCCACTCGTTCTAGATGTTAGGGCGTCTCCTGCCTTAGAGGTTTAGGAACTTTCACCCACGGATATCCAAAGTGCCCAGATGTTAGAACCAAATATTTTTGGTGTCTCATTCGGCCATCCACGATGATTATGTGGAGGCCACAGCCTTGATATTGATAGGGCGCTAAGTGATCGCGTCACACAAATGTGAGATGCATAGTCATACAGTCCAATCATGTATCAATCCTACACATACAGTGCGCTCATGTGGGACGACTCCGCCTATTAGGGAGTCCCATAAACAACTTACCCTATTACATATGCAAGGGTCAATCACATTTCATAACAAACATGCAGATGATGTGTATGGGTATATATCATGATGCTATGCTGTCACATACTCATAATCGGTATCGATAACCGGCACCGATAATCGGCCTCGATAATCAGCCTCGACAATCATCCTCGACAATCTGTCTCGATAATCAGCCTCAACAATCGACCTCGACAATCGGCCTATATGCAAGGTGGGGGTCCATAGATGAACAGTCGATCTAAACCAAAACATAAAGATCGGCCCTCGACCGTGGATATGCCCAATCCAGTAGCACAGAGACATCCGTCTACGACGATGATGAACCATGTAACATCAATGGGGCCCTAGAATAATGAGAATGGGTCTAACAAAGGCCTAAGGGAAGGCCACAATGTAGACATTTAACCATCATCGCCCATCAATGTGGACATTTAACCAACAATGCTCCTAAGGAGTGGCCCACATAGATCCAAACGTATAGTGCTCCCATGGCCTCACACAAGGGCCTAATATATATCACCATGGGCCTCACTCAAGGGCCACATATACATCACATCGGGCCTCACCATATGGGCCTCATATATATCACATCGGGCCTCACCATATGGGCCTCATATATACACATCGGGCCTCACACATAAGCCACATATACATCGCATCAGCCTTACACATGGGCCACATATACAATACATCAGGCCTCATCATATGGGCCTCTCATTCATCACATCGGGTCTCATCCAAGGCCACAACTACATCATAGTGGGCCTCACCAAATGGGTCACAAATATATCATATTGGGCCACACATATGGGCCTTATATACGTGATAATGGACCGATCTCATGGGCCTAATACACATCACAATGGGCCGCTCTCACGGGCCTAATATACATCACAATGAGCAGCTCTCACGGGCCTAATATACATCACAATGGACCACTCTCACGGGTCTAATATACATCACAATGGACCACAACCCATGGATCTCATATACATCACAATGGGCCACAACCCATGGGCCTCATATACACCACAATGGGCCACAACTCATGGGCCTCAAATACATCACAATGGGCCACAACCCATGGGCCTCCAACAGACACAATGGGCCTCATAGACATCAAGTGGGCCGCATCACATGGGCCTCAACAATGGGCCTTATATACATTAAGTGGGCCACATCAGGCCGCACCAATGGGCCTCATATACATCAAGATGGGTCGTAACAATGGGCTGCACAAATGGGCCTTATATACATTAAGATGGGCCACACCATCTACACCATTCATCTATTTTAGAGATCTTTTTAGAGCATTACTGAAAAATGAATCACATTAGAAGATCATCTGGACCATACCACAAATAATAGTGGAGATAATGATCGAAAGATCATCTGGACCACATCGCAAATAGTAGCGGAGATAGTGATTTTCATTGTTAAAAATTCACAGGGCCCACCATAAAGTTTATTCTCCATCCAATCTGATCATAAGGTCATAAAGACCTGGATTAAGAGGGAAAATAAATTCCATAATGATCCAAAACTTTTGTGATCCAAATGGGTTTTAATGATAGACGTTCAATCTTCCACTGTTTTCTACAGTGTGGTCCGCCTGATACATGGATCTGCCTCATTTTTTTAATCTCAAGCTTTAAAATGAGTTTGTCAAATGGATGGACGGTTTGGATGGAACACATCCATCATGGTGGGGCCGCTGGCTGTCCAGCAGATGGACGGCCCTGCAAGTGGCTGGACAGTATGGACAACCTCACATACATCATGGTGGGGTCCCCACAGCCAGTCCAAATGGACGGCGTGGATGAGACCATACATCAGGTACATGACACCGTCCAGAAATGGACAGTGCTGATGAACAGCATGGGTAAAACACATATATCATGTGTGGGCCCCAAAGACCATGCTGACGTCAATACATCAGCTATATGGTTGACGTGAGGTACGTCAGCCAATCAGCTTCCTCATCAGGTGGGTCCCACGCAGGGCCCACCATATTATATTATTTCATATATATATATATATATATATATATATATATATATATATATATATATATATTGCAGATGTGCAACGTCCAATGTCCAGTGATGGACGGCTGGATAAAATTCATACATCAAGTGGCCCACTGTCCCAGCTTTGCTGGACGGGCGGCTTGAATATAAAGCACATATATCTGGTGGGCCCCACCCTCACACGTGTCACACGTGTGGGGTGGGTCCCATGTGAATGGATGGATGGTTAGGACATAACATATACATCAAGGTGGTTTTACAAGCACCGTCTAGAGGGACGGTGCAGATGCACAACAAATACATCAACGTGGGTCCCACCTACCCACATGTGTCACACGTGTGGGTTGGGCCCACAATTTAAAGTGGATGGATGGTGTAACGTCCTGAAATTCGAGGGTCGAGCATAACTCAGCTCCCGAGTTCCAAAACATCACTTGTGCAACATATTTAATGATGAATGTATGTTGACTGTATTAGTGCATAAAACATAGAATAGATTAAGCCAAAACACAGATATGCTTCAGGGACAAGTGAATAAAGCAAGCGGAAGACTTATAGTAAAAATGTGTACAAGTGTAAATCCCTGAATTTCATATACAACCAGATCGTGTAAAAGTGTTATTTAACAAAGTTATAAGTATCAAATTACATCATTTCAGTCCCCAAAATATCCCAGGAATCCCGCGCATCAGACCGAGGCTCGCTAGAACCCGTCTGAAAACTGCATGTAGGAGAAGGCAGCCTCGTCGTCATCCAGCTCCCGCTCTGCCTCAGACGTCGCATCCACATCTGCAACATCAGGGCCTAAGACAGAGTCTGGTGGGTGTGTAACACCGCCCCAGAAATGTGGGAGTGAGTGATCAACTCAGTGGAACAATAAGGCACTGGTTAACATGTTATCAGTTCAATCAAACAGTAATGATAAAGCAGGACAAGTAAATAAATCCTAAGTACTCTTGTTAATGCAAGTATGAATGCGGTATGATGCGTGCCCTCACGCGTACACCCTCAGCGTCTTCATCTTACGTTACGCATGACATCGCCTCAAAGTGCGCCACATCTACAAAGCACATGCAAATGCGGTGCATGGATATGATTACCAAGTTGTTATTAGTCCATTTCACACAACAGGATTGGGAAGCTAAGATACCTTCCTCATGTCACTATCCAAACAATGATCCATACTAGGGTCGTCAATCCTAAATATCTCATACGATCATATAGTTGAGGTCGTAGCAAAGGGCTCGTCACCAATCAATGCACGCCTTTCATGCCCTTACTACCACAGATCGGCTCGTCACCTCCTTGCGGTATCCAGGTATGCTCGAGGTCACTACAAAGGGCTCGTCACCAATCAATGTAGGCCGACAGCACGAATATAGTGTCCCATACCACCATAATCGGCTCACGAGTTTAGTTGCTCATTGGTCACTACGGGGAGGCTCGTCACCCCAGCGTAGGCCGACAGCTCGACCACGGTGTCCCATACCACCATGTCCGGCTCATGAGTCTTAGCGGATCAGGTACCATGGTTATTAGGATTCCACTGGTAAGTTCGGTACCCTAGATTCAAGCAGTAATGTCCATACATGGTTAACATACATCGAACAATCGGGTTATTTGACGAACTCGACTAACACGAGCGCACGTTGAGTTGAACGACATAGAGTGCGCAAACACTCCGCGTGGCCAAACCACTGCCGCCAACTCTAATACGGCTCGGGTTCGTCTAATACGTCCTACGTGGCGAAAGCAATCTCAACCACGATTCATAGGGTCAATTATCGATTTCCTGGACTAAGGCATAGTCCCAAACATCCTACACTACGACAGATATTCATATGGAATGTAAAGCGGTAATAGATCAACAGCTCAAATCATGGTACACACACATCTAAAGAATATCAACTTAACATAAATGTAAGCATAGGAGATGCTTGAATTTAAATAACTTGGAATGTAACTGCATAAAGGGAAACATGCGCATCAATAGGAGTATTGAGAATCACTTCTCAACGCCCACAATTAGTGTAATCAGTTACACTTAGATCATTCATGCATTTCTACAAACACTTAGCATACATGGAACAACATACATGACGCATGTTGAAATACATGCACTTAGACAATTCCTTTTATCAAGGAGTTGTCATACATGCATCTAGCATACATACATGACAATTAATCATGGCAAACACAAGTGCGTATTTTATACGTATACGGTACTTTATAAATACACTTAGAATACACAAATCTCAATATAGCATATGCATATCAGGAAAGCAATGTAAACACAATATTTGACATGTGAAATCTCATCCATAACAAGAATAAATCACTAACTGGGATTGAAAGCCTTGAAAACCATAACCTATACACTTAAAGTCCGCACCTTAAGCGAAGAAAGAACCACCGAACTGATTTAGACGAGTTGTCTTCGTCAACGACGCTAGAATACCCTAAAATAAGGATAGAAATGAGACACAACAACACCAAGTCTAATCTAAGCTCTAACACAGGTTAGGGTTAGGCTAACTTACCCCAAAAGAACTCAGAATCGTCAGAGGAACGATTCAAAGTAAAGGTTCAAAGGTGAAGAAGAACAAGGAAGAATCAAGATGATTCACCAACCAATCTCTCTCACTAACTCTCTCTTTTCCACTCTCTTTCCAAGCTAGGGTTAGAGAAAATTCGTATGGAAATGAGAGCTAGGGTTTAAGGTCTATATATAGGCCCTAAAATGATGGAAATAACCCCAGGGTCAAGGTATACTTAGGTTATAACCAAAGCACGCCTTTCTCGATCCAACGAAGCACTTCTGGTGGGCCTATAACCACGAAAGGTCGGACTTAAGCTCATTGACCATGGATCTAGGTCAGGCTGAGCTTTCGTACCGACCGGCTCTTCAGATCAGCCGTGGCGGACCACACTCAATTCAACGGTCACGGAAACTCGATCAGGTCCACAAGCACTAGGATATGCCTAGGCCAACTATCCTGATCAGAGGGTGAAATTGGGTCAGAATCCAACGGTCAGAATGCTTAAAATCGTCGCGCAAGCGACACGACTCAGATTTCAATAAAAGCTTAATAAATTCCAACCGTTCTCACACTCTTCACTCCGAGCTCAACCAAATCGACCCAGAACATCAGATCGACTTGATTTTCGAGGTGAAGATCAAGCCCAACTCGGTGACCTAAGATCATCGCTATCGGACTTTCGACGCGCGGTCTAGGTCCGATCCAGATCTTCCAAAAATTCCCCAGAACAACTGGATTTAGCGATGGATCCCAGATTTCAGAGTAACGTAGCGCTCACTAATCTACACGTTTAGAGCCATGCAGATACAATTTAAAGTGATTGATGCAAATTTCACAAGCAATCGAGTAAAGCGCTAATTACCCCAAAACAACTACTTAAGGAAAGATAAGCACAAAAATTTCAAGGTCGTTACAGATGGTGTGTGTAAGACACACATCAAGGTGGATTTCCACCATCCACTAGATGGCATGGAATGAAACATATACATCGTATTGGGCTCCCACCTGTCCAGTCCATGGACGGTGTAGATGGTGGGACCCACCGCACTTGCTGACATCACAGCAATGAGACCCATTTAGCTTGGTGGAGTCAATACACCAACTATATAACTGGTGTAAGGTACCCAACCAATCCATTTGCCATTTCAAGTGGGTCCCATGTGCGTGGCCCATCAAAACTTGGTATCGCTGTACAGCAGTTATATAGCTATTGTAAGTACACCGGCCAATTAGCTTTCAAGGTGGGGTCCATCTCATGGACGGCATGAATCAAGTGGGCCATATAATCATCATCATCATCAAGAATAAAAAGAAAGAGAGAGAGGGAGAGGGAGAGACAGAGAGAGTAGTGGAGAGACCCCGCCACCACGGGCCCCTTATATGATTACAACACATACATCAAATTAGGTCCCATCACAAGTGGGCCATCAAATTAAAAATCAACGGTGGATCACCCACCTATTGGCCTTCTTCTTTAGCTCATTGGACTCCTAGGCTCCTTAGCTTCGATCTTGATGGAGGATGATGAAGATTGGATGGTTAAGATGGGAGATTGGGGTAGGAAAGTGGGCCACACTTGAGTTGCTTGGGAAGCTTGGACATTGGATGCTCTCCTTGGGAGCTTAAGAGTGAAGAGAGATAATGAGAGAGAGAGAGAGAAGTGATGGATGAAAAGAGATGGGATGGGTGTAAGGAAGGGATGGGTTGGGTTGAATTTTGGGTGAGAAAGGGATGGGTGGAGAGAGAGAGAGAGAGAGTTGACTTTAGGTAAGGGTGGTGTAAGAGGGGGATGGTTGCTTGTACTTGACTTAATTTGATTGATTGATTAATTGATTGATGGGATAGGTTGTAGAGATTCTCTTAAAATTCACACGCACGACATTTTTCTCGAAATGAACGCGGGCCCACATCTTCTGGCCTGGCTATTGCATCGACGCCCGAGACACGGCATTGGAACCACGGCGACAACGCGGTGGTAAGGATACAAGTCTCTGGTCAAGTTGACTCAGAATACGGGCTGTGACTTCTGGTCGTGTGCAAACCCCGATTACAAATCGTGAGTTGTCGGAATTCGACAGGGAGGACCACGGGAGTCTAAGTAATGATACGGTCTCGGATACGGGCCTTACAGCTTTGTTATCTCTCCTCCCTTCTTATTGAGCTTATGCACCATCTTATATGTGACATGTCGAACATGTTCGTCTCTTTGATACGCGTTGATACATGTACAAAATGTATAACCGCCTAATCAAATTAACTGTTTAGGAAAAAATTCCTCCGCCATGAGCTTGGTTTGGTGTTTGGGAAGTTTGTTAACCATTCAACAAGTTCGGTAAGTGGCGAGAAAGTTGCTCCGACCTGAGTTCATGACTTGGGAAGTAGTAGTGTCGGGTTCCGAATTCGGGGCATGACAGTTACCGTGTAACCTAACTTAGTATGAATACTAACCAAGCTTATTTGAACATTCACCTTTATTCTAGTCTAAATCCGAGTTATCGAAAGTAATCCCCATCCATAGATTAAACTATCCATCTAATTGATTTTCAAGATAGACCCCCCAAATCATCGAAGAAACCTATTTGTAAATTTCAATCTCCTTGTTAAAGAAATCGAACCATCCATCTTAGATGTCAAGGCTTAATTCATAAGATTCCACATTTGTCGTGTTCTTTAAAGCCTGATGGTCAATCCACACCATACGTGGGATGACCTGACCGATGATTGCACAAATTTAATCATCTATTTGAAGGATTGGTTGTTATACATGATAGTTAGATGCCTTTGAATAGTCATAAGATTTCAAATCAAAAGATCTAGCCATCGGACGATCATTGGACATGGGAGATTTGGGCTGTTAAATGGAAATCCAAAACATTTAAGCTTAAACCAACCATCAAGACCATCCAATGTGGATTGTGGAAGGTCCTGATCTAAGATTATCTTAAAAATTAGGACCAAATCGTCAGATTCACTAATCTTCATACCACAACACGCAATCTAATAATCCATCACTTAATCATCAACATTAGGTCATTTAATCACTAAAATTACTACTGAATTTCACATAAGTGGTTCCTCATAAACCTTGAACTGTTAGGGTTCAGATTCAGAGTTAATCTGACCATTGGATCGATAAAAATCATAAAAAAAAATAAAAATAAAATCAACTTTCACTAGAGGGTGGCCCACCAGAGTTTTTGATCAGCCCCATCCTTAGACCCATGGCCCAAAATGTGTGAAGCATACGGATGAAAAGAGTGGATCTTAGAAAAAGTCATTATGGGCCTCACATCCATTGCGTGTGTGCACTAGGGGTGTGTGCACCTACAGTGTACTAGACAGAAAAGTCGAGTCAATCGGGTTGACCCGAGAATTTGCAAAACAGGAAGGATTCCTCCTTCATTTCTTTCTCCCACCAACAATGGCATTTAACTGGACGAGTGTCTACTATAATGGTTCTGGACCACCATCTTTGATCATACAAGGAATCTAGACCGTTCATCTGAAGCAGGAGGAAGATCCGACCAAAACCAAGGTCACTTTCCTGATAAGTTGAACATGCGAAGGGGAGATCTCGGCCGTTAGTAGACTGTAGCGATGGATGCCTCTAAAATAGGAGATCTAAACAGTCGTGTTGCTAGAAATCGAATCCAGTCAATCCCAGCCACACATTGATACAACCTTAGCCTCTCATTCACTCTCCTTTTTTCCATTCTTTCTTTAGCTAGAGGAAAGGGTGAAAGGAATCTTTTCATTATAAAGTGTGGATTGATCTCGAGCATCTAAAAGCTTCTGAAAGAGAGCTCCATGTTAGGGCAAGCAATAGTCTACCTCTCCGAGATAGAGAGCTCTGCGAGAAATCCTTCCTCGCGTGAGATATTGGCCGCTGCCAAAAATTTGACACCCACCACTCGTGTGAGAATGTAGGGATGAACGGTGGGGCCCAAAATGATTGATGGATGAATCCGGTCCATCCAGAAGCATCAAGTCATAAGGCAAGCCATCCGATCGAGATCTGTCATGATCGCTCAGATCATCTTCCTCAATCGGCCGAGACACCCATCACCATTTAATGGGCCCCATTTCCTGATCAGGTTCGTCCACCTGATGGGCCATGATGTCAGAAATCTAGATGTAGCATTAGATTAGTGCCATGCAAGCTATCTTGTTAGCTTTGGGGAGAGATTGTTTCGTTGTGCTCGGGTTTAACCTCACTTAGGTGTAACTAATCCCGTGGATTAGTTGTTTTTCGAACCATTTAGAATAGGGGTAGAAAGCCCTGTATAAGCCTGTCCTTTAGTGCTTCTCTTTCTGAAAATGTAAAGCCTAAAAGAGGGAGAGAGACACCGTCATTCCACCACACCGAGTGACTTGAACCAAGTCTCATGCCGAGTCAAGTTGCTGGTCGAGTTGTTCTGAGTCCTCTATACTCCAAGGAGAGTATGAAGACTATAAGGAGAAGGGAAGAGGGTCATGAGAGGGGATATCATTTTGAATCCAAGCCAAAGGTCGCTGTTTAGTTCCAACTTGTCGAGCCGCTAGTGAGTTACGGTTCATCTCTTGCAAGCATGACTCAGTTTGAGTCAGGTAGGGTCGAAACCAGCTCTGTCTAGCATATCTTAGAATGTGGGAAGGAAAGAAAGAAATAAATAAAGAAAGAAAGTAAGCAATGAGAGAAGGGGGGAGGTGCGATTCGGGTTGATTCCTAGTCGAGTAGATTCGACTTGTCGGAGATCGAGTCAGGCGAGTTTTGTCCAAGTGCAGACTTTACTGGACGTCGAGCAAAGAAGGAAGAAAGGAAAGAGAAGTAGAAAAAGAAGAGAGAGGAAGAGAAATGTAACTTAGTATGAACACTAACCTAGCTTACTTGAACGATCACCCTCATTATAGTCTAAATCTGACCGTCGAAAGTAATCCCCACCCACATATCAAATTATCCATTTCATTGATTCTCAAAATGGTCCATCACAACTTCAGAGATACCTACTCTATGACTTCGATCACTCGGATAGACCAATTGAACCGTTCATTTTAATACCAAGACTTGCATCTTCCAATCCACCGCCCATCATGCCCATAACATCCCATAAAGCGATCCGTCACTTAATCGCGCTGATCAAACAACCTAAGCATTAAATCAGGCACCAAAGTCTACTTAGATGGCTCTTAGAACTATTAGGATGGTTGATAAGTGACTTTGAATCAATTCCACCATTGGTTTATAGGGCAAACGTTGCAATTGAGCATATAACTACAAAGATGTGTATTTTCTAAAACTCCTAAAATCATGTATTATGGCCCACTTGAGTTCCATATCAACTCCTATATCATGCCCAAACATTCCTTAGGATCCTTAAGACCCTTTTAACTGTTGATGTTCAAATTCAAATCGATCTGATCACCAATTCAACATAAATCCTCCATTAGAGCTCTAAAGTTAAAAATATGGCCCACCTAAGCCTAGGATCTGCCCCATCTTTGGTCAGATGTCCCAATAAGACAAGTAGGGTTCGATAGATGGTGTGGATTTGATCACATGTAACTATGGACCCCACTTTGAGGGTGAGTGAGTACACAAGGCATGCACACCCGCTGTGCACTGTACGTAAAATCGGGTCAAACTCAATGAATTTCCAAACAAGGAAATATTCCTCCTTCCTTTTTCGCCAGCGAATGAACAGTCATCCATGCTTTCGATCATGACCCACGAATCAAGGCCCACCTCCAAGATCCAAACTGTCCATCAGGTAGAGCATCCTTATCTGCCCAAAACCACTCGTTAGTGCGAGTCCATGCGCACAACGACAAAAGCAAGTGGAGTGCATGTGGTTGAAAAATCTTGAAATGGGGATTGTTGCAGTTCCACGCTGGTAGTTCGCATGCTCGCTCCCTTTTCCATCATAGTCGTCCACCTCGGTGCTATCACAACCCTCCGTCTGATGCACGCGGTTTAGGGCTCCATCCATGGCAAGGCAAAACCATGACCGGTTTTATCTTTACCAGTTGCGTTTGAAGGATGTTGTAAAACAGTGCCATCCAAGCCATTCATTTTCAATCATATGATCTAAGATTGTTTTAGAAACTCTACATATGAAAGGAGTCAAGTACATTAGGGTTCTCATCATCTCCTTGTGACAACCTGAGAAAAACATGCCGCCACCCTCCAAGCTCGAACCCATTGGAGAAGTCATCTCCAACCTTAATTTTCTGGGCTCCACAAGGTCGTGTGGATCAATACGAAGTGTCCAGCTAAAGAGGAATGGAGAAAAACCCACTGGTTGGTAATCCTCTATTAGAGTGCAATCTCCTTCTCCATCACTACTTGTAGCCATGCTAAGTTGAGTTGCGGTCCACATCGGTTTGAATCCTTTGCAATCAAAGGGAGTTTAACAGAGAAAGAAAAAGAAGAAAGGGTGAGGGAGAAGAAGAAGAAGATGACGAGGTCGAGCTGCTGCTCACGGTGCAATGTCGCACCCCCACATGATTCAAGCCGAGTCTCGGCTTGAACTGGTTGTGTCTGGGCCAAGCCTGATGTCCATTGCTGGACATTTTAGGTGGAAGAAAAGAGGAAGAAGAAGCAGATGAAAGAAGAAGAGAGTTCAAGAGAGGATCCGACATCTACCATCATGCTGCACAGGCAGCTCGAATAGAGTTGCTGGTGTGATTGACCGAGTCGCTGGGTTGAGTTGCATGAGTCAGGGCTGCTGTCAGTCCGAGTTGGGTGCAAGTTTGGTCCAATCTAGACTTTGGGTAAGTTTAGGAAGAAGGAAGGAAGAATAGAGAGAGGGAGAGTCGGGTGAATTGCTGCTAAACTTAGACTTGCTGACGTGACTTAGTCCAGCCACTGAGTCATTATCCCATCCCTAGTCTGGTTTATAGTATCTCTAGATCTCCAGAGAGAAGGAAAAGATAAAGAGGAAAAGAGAGAGAGAGAGAGAGAGAGAGAGAAGAAACAAAGGGAGGAAGTGAAGAAGAAAGGAGAGGAAAGAAGAGGGATGTCTTAGCTGAACCGAGTCGACTCGCCTGAATTAGGGGCTGATCCAAATCCCAAACTGTTTCGGTGTCGTGCTCAGTCAGCGGGCCAACAACACTAGGGCTCCCAGCCAAAAATCTAATGCAAAACACCATTCGTCAAGTAACCCTTCCAACCAAGTCCAAATCAACTTAGTCGACTCAGTGAGTCGATTCCCTTCTTATTGAGCTATTTATAGACATTTTTAATACTACCTATAGCTAGCTTAAGAAGTCTAACTTGTTTTGTCAGGCTTAAATCATCACACGCAATCGCACCAGGTTGGACCACCGAAAATAAGTGTTGAGTTAATTCGTAGTTAATGGAGAACGGATAGGAGATAAAGGTGATGATTTCTTCCCCTTGAGCTTTCCACTTTCCTATTAGTTTAAGTGATAGTCTCTGTTTTAATTTCAGTTGATAATTGATATCTCTATTTCATGGTTACTTGCGCTAGTTGTTGGAACTGATATCTAACTTATATGCTCAACATCTATCCTGTATAAACGCATATATGTTGCAGTTGTATACCTTCTCATGCTTGTGGATTACTTTTGTATTGCTTATGGAACTTAAACTAGTACATCTATTAGTGGAAAACTGTTCACAACCGCAAGTGTAGGGTTGTAATGTAGTAATTTTCTCAGTAAGACTGAGGTCGAATCCACAGGGACTAATCTTATGGGTATTCTGAAAGTAACTAGATTTAGAATTAGAAGATGATCTAAACCTAAATTGGGAATATAAGGGAGTAATTGGGAAGTGTTTAATTAAAACTTAAGAATTCAAAGGTGGGTACTAGAGTTTCTAGGGATCCACTTGTAGCAATTAGGATGTTTCTTTATTTGATTCAAGGAACTTAATTGGAATTGGAGTCCTATCCTATCCAATTGGAAGATATACCAATAAACTAAGATTTGAATTTCCATTGACCTAATTCTCAACGGATGAGAGTTGTGATGATTGGAAGTGATTCCATCATCTAACCACGCCCATGAGACAATGGCAAACAACAGGATATATCGATCCCACAACCAAACATGGGAGAATTGTGAAGGTTAGAAGAGATTCCATCACTCAGCCATGCCGAGGGGACAATGATGAACAACAGGATTTTCTAACTTCATAATCTCAAATCAGGAAAAGAAGATACTCTAAGCTACTGCAGATCTATTGTAATTTGTCACAACAAACCATTAAAAAAATTAAAAATTAAAAAAAAAAACTAAAAGTATTCCTTAAATATCAAATTAGAATTTGTAAGTGCTATAGTGTATAAACCACACCTTGTTTGTCAAATTTTGTTTAAACAAAACAACTTATAAAGTGGCCTTCTAATGTGGATCAATATGAAAAGTTCAAGATCTACAAAAGTTTAAGTCAAGTGGAAGATCAAGATGGAAAGTTCAAGACTCTACTAAAGTTTAAGCCAAGTAGAAGATCAAGATGAAAAGTTCAAGACTCTACTAAAGTTTAATTCAAGTAGAAGAACAAGTTCCATGAACTTCAAGCATTCAATCTACTTCAAAAGTTCAGTCATTTCAGGTATAATAAACCCTAGAAAGACCTTAGGATTAGGTACTTTCAAAATATAATTTAATTGGCTAAGGTTTGACTAGTCTAAGTTGTGGCTCGACTACTCTAAGAATTTTTTGACTAGTCCTAGTTCCAATTGAAGTAAAGCAGAATTTATGTTACACATTTGACCAATCGAAGAAGCTTCTCGACTAGACGAAGGTGGGCCTTCAACCAGTTGAGGGTTGCTCTACTCGAAGTCCAGCAACTGAATCAGTTCATATTTTTTGCACCTTCGACCAGTCGAACAGGGCCCTCGACCAGTCGAGTAGGGCCTTCGACTAGTCAAAAATCTATTTTATCATATCACGCTCAAAATTTGAAAATTTGTTGGAACGAAATCCAATCCTTAGACGAGTCGAAGCAACAACTTCTTTGCCTATAAATTGAGGCCTTCTTTCAATCCGAAAATACAATTTAAGTCTATCAAATCCTTCTACAAGAGAGAGAGTCCCTGTTATGCTCTAGCTATTGCACGGTATTTTTTTAAATATTTTTAATAGCTTTTTGCTTAATTCCTTGATCTCTTATGTTGTCAATCTTATTTTATAAAGAGAGTAAAAACTCTTCCTTTTGAGATCTTAAAGGAATTCAAACAAATAGCCTTTAGTTTGAATCTATTTAAAATCAATCTAGAACCTTGAACCCTTGTCTATATGACTGAACTTTGAACGATCTACATTCAAGAGAAGTGGTTCTACGGCTACATCAATAGATACGTCTTCAAAGGAGAAGATAAGTATATTTCTTTTGTATTTTGGTTTTATTGAGATAGCCAGAAAATCTCATTTGGTTTTCCTGAGATAGCCAGAAAATCTCAGTGAGGGATTTTTTTTGTTTGTGATAGCCCTTTAAAATCACAACTATATCAGGTTTTAAGGTGTTCCCGTGAAAACCTTATTTATAATGAAAACTAATATCACGTGTCTAGTGATTATTGGTAGCAGAGTAGGTGTGGCTGTTTGAGAACAGTTGTTGACACACCGAACCACTGTAATTCTTGGTGTTGTGGTAAATACCTTTTATGTTTATGTTTATGTGATGAATAGTTGTAATCTCTTTAAGTTAAAGTAGTGAATACTTATAATAGTTTAGCTTTTATTGACTCTTGCTTGGTTTGGAATTTTGATTGTCACAAGTTTTGTGAAATAAGATTGTTCTGCCTAAACTTGTTTGGGTGAAGGTTGTCCTACGAACTAGTTTGAATCAACATTTCAATACTAGTACAATTGAGATCTATGATTTATTTATTATTTCTGCACTTTATTTTTTATTTGGCATAGTCCTATTTAACCCCCCCCCCCCCCCCCTCTAGGACTGGTTAAGCATTCCTTTTTCAGAATCAAAGAAGTTTAAGAAGAATAAGAATCAAACAAGAAAAACATCCCAATCATTCTACCGGCTTCACCCCTTAGCCCTAGCTAAGGGATTTAGCCAACCATTGACATAATTGGATTTAAAACCCTAGAAGAAAGTATTAAAAACTAAGAAGAAGAGAAGAAGAAACTCTTTGATGACGGCTCCACCCCTTTGCTCTGCTCCTCCAAACCCTAAATATCCTAGAAAGACTTAGGAATCCCATATTTATAAGCTAGTTTCCA
Source organism: Magnolia sinica (assembly GCF_029962835.1). Classification (NCBI taxonomy): domain Eukaryota; kingdom Viridiplantae; phylum Streptophyta; class Magnoliopsida; order Magnoliales; family Magnoliaceae; genus Magnolia; species Magnolia sinica. The sequence goes on along the minus strand of NC_080577.1, from coordinate 42,685,961 downwards.
CAAAATCGCAAGATCATATCAAATTTACGCAGTCTGTGTAACTTTGAGTAACGCCTTCGATGTCATCGAAGGGATTTGAATCCGAAAGTCGCTCTTTTTCTCCTTTCGCATTGCGTAAGTCTCTATGTCATCGAACCTTCCTTCAATGTCATCGAGTGTATCTTCGAGTCATCGAATAGGTCCTCAAGTCATCAAACTAGTCCTCGAGTAATCAAAAAAGCATTCAAAACAGTCCAGTGAGTTGCTTCATAATTCTTCAGAAAATTTGATGCCATCAAGATGTGTTCGATGTCATCGAGTAAATCTTCAATGTTATCGAGGAAGTCTTCGAGTAATTGAAAACTGCACCCAACATGTCCAACAACCAACTTGATTTTCATGTAAAAATTTGATGTCATCGAGCTGTGTTCAATGTCATTGAGTTGTGTTCGATGTCATTAAGCGCTGGTTTCGATATCATTGAACAGTGGTTGATGACATAAACAATGAAGCGAATTTCAGCACTCTGTTCTTTCGACTTCCTTCTCCACTTAATTTTCTTGAATCTTGGGGTCTTAAAATCTTCAATCTTGATCTCCAAAGATCCATTCTTTGCTTTGGTGCTTCTTAAGCACTAAATCCATGCTTTTAATATTCTTTTCAATCTAAGCTTTTAAACTCACCTTGTAACACAAACATGTATAAAATATACCATTAAGCCTTATCATATTCATAAAACCAAGATATAAATGGGAGAAAATATACAATATTTGAGTCTCAACACACTCCCCAACCAGCATTTTGCTAGTCCCAAGCAAAAACATGCGTAAAAAATCTTCCATCTTCAAAGTTCAAAACCTTTTTCAAAAAACAATCTTTTGTGCAATCAAGTATGAATGAGTAGAGTCAAGACAAGAAAGTGAGATTTTGAAAACCTAGAGTCAAATCACATAAGCAATCAATTAAATAAGTTCTTTATTGGTTTTAAAATCATAAATTCATGTATCGAGTTTTTCCATTATGCTTGGTGAATATCAACTTACTTCCCATAAACACACTATCAATTCATAATGTTAGCCATGTTCATCATATCACAATTAGTCAAAACTCAAGTACTGATTCCGAACATATCCCCTTTTTTCTTATTTTTTCAGTTTTTGATTTTATATCGATAGTTACTCCTATTCATTCTTTTTTAGACATTACATCCTTTACAGAAACCTTTTTCATTTTCTTCAAAGATGTTGTCATTCTTCATTCTTTTGATCATTCATGGCCTTTTTGTTGATCTCCTATTTTTTAACTTGTTTTTCATCTTTTAAGGTGGATAAAATTCTCTAGACTCAATTCTCAACATCTAACAATGATTCACATGCTACCAATTAGAAATCCTAGCATATCCCAAGGAAACAACTTGAACGTGTTTTGTGATTTAAATTAACATGATATATAAATTTCATCTTAATCATTCAAGAACCTTAGGTAATAATTTACTTGGGTGATCAAACTCCAACAATTCAAGATTCAATCTTCATCTTATTATCCTACTTAAGACATTCTTAATTACACAAACTATCGCTACCAAACAAGTTTTAGTTTGAAAAATTCAAAAATTTCACAATTTCTGCCCAAAACTAAACAAAATACTGATTAGTTTACCTAATCCACACCCCCAACCTAAAATCTATATTATCCTCAATGTAAAAGATATAAGCATGTAATGCACATGAGACAATGAGAACAAAGGGAATAGTGATGGAAAGATAGTACCTGAAGGAAGGAAATTTGAAGCTTTTCCACGAATCTCAGCATAAAATGGGTTGGCACAAAATAAAACTAAACAAACTGGAAGCAAACTATCCTAATCCTAAATCTTATGAAAGCAATAAACCTAACTACACCTCCATCAGACTAGGAGGTCAATCCTAGTAAAAAGGATCAGTTAGAGGCATGGACATGTCCTCTGAATCAAATTTCTCAACAAACGGCTTTAACCAATGTCCATTTTCTTTGAAAGTATTACCATTTGATGGATTCTTTATCTCGACAGCCCTATAAGGATAGACATTAGTAACAGTTAAAGGGCCAGTCCAATGAGATCGGAGTTTACCCGGAAAAAGATGTAACCGAGAATTGTACAAAATGACTTTTTGACCTGTCAAGAATGATTTTCGAAGGATGTTCTTGTCATGGAACACCTTCATCCTGTCCTTAAAAATTCTCAAGTTTTCGTATGCGTCATTTTGGATCTCCTTGGGCTCATTTAATTGAAGTTCGTGCAGCAAGCCAGCGTTATCCAGGTTAAAGTTCAGGTTCTTGATAGCCCATTAGGCTCTATGTTCTAACTCCACAGGCAAGTGGCAAGCTTTCTCAAAGACAAGTCTAAAGGGAGACATTCCAATGGGGGTCTTAAAGGCTATACGGTAAGCCCATAAAGCATCAGTCAATTGAATTGACCAATCCTTATAGTTAGGGTTAACCGTTTTCTCCAGAATGTGCTTAATTTTCCTGTTGAAAATCTCAACTTGCCCACTTGTTTGTGGGTGGTATGGAGTTCTCACCCTATGAGAGATGTCATATTTCTTCATTAAATTTTTGAATGGTCTATTACAAAAATGTGAGCCTCCATCATTAATGATGGCCCGAGGCATTCTAAACCGGGAAAGGTTGTATTCTTTTAAGAATTTAATGACCATTTGATGGTCATTATTCAAGCATGGGATCGCGTCGACCCATTTAATGACAGTCTACTGCTAGCAAAATATATAAATTCCCAAAGGATTGGGGGAATGGTCCTATGAAATAGATGCCCCAGCAATCAAATGCTTCAATGATAAGAATTGGGTTTAGAGGCATTATATTTCGATGGAACAATACACCCAATTTTTTACAATGCTTACAAGCTTTACAAAACTTATGAGTATCCTTGAACATAGTGGGCTAGTAAAAACTGCGCTGCAGAATTTTGGTCGTGGTCTTTTTAGCAGAGAAGTGACCACCACAGGCTTGAGAACGACAGAAGGAAATGACACTTTGGTGTTCATTGTCTGGCACACATCTCATTAGAATTTGGTTTGGGCAATATTTGAACAAATACGGATCATCGTAGAAAAATTTGTGCACTTCGGCGAAGAATTTTTTCTTATCTTGTGCAGTCCAATGTGTTGGCGTGAAACATGTAGCAAGAAATTAGCAATATCAACAAACCAAGGTGAGTGGGAGACTTTAAACAATTGCTCGTCAGGGAACATCCCAATCACGCTACAGGCTTCACCCCTTAGCCCTGGCTAAGGGATTTAGCCAACCATAGACATGATTGGATTTAAAACCCTAGAAGAAAGCATCAAAAACTAAGAAGAAGAGAAGAAGAAACTCTTGGATGATGGCTCCACCCGTTTGCTCTACTCCTCCAAATCCTTGATATCCTAGAAAGACTTAGGAGACCCATATTTATAAGCTATTTTTCATAAAATTGCAAGATCATATCAAATTTATGTAGTCTGTGTAACTCTGCGTAATGCCTTCGATGTCATCAAACAACCCTCAATGTCATCGAAGGGATTTGAATCCAGAAGTCGCTCCTTTTCTCCTTTCACACAGTGTAAGTCTCTGTGTCATTGAACCTTCCTTCGATGTCATCAAGTGTATCTTCGATTCATTGAACAGGTCCTCGAGTAATCGAAAAGCATCCAAAACAGTCCAGTGAATTGCTTCATAATTCTTCAGAAAATTCGATGCCATCAAGCTGTGTTCAATGTCATCAAGCAAATCTTCGATATCATCAAGGAAGTCTTCGAGTAATCAAAAATTGCACACAATATGTCTAGCAACCAACTTGATTTTCATGTAAAAATTTGATCTCATCGAGATGTGTTCGTGTCATCGAGCTCTGTGTTGGGGCACAAAAATATTCTATCTTTCTCTCTCTGGAAATCTCATTGCATGTGCATTGCCTTAGTGTGGAAATTCCATTGCATGGGTGAACTCCCCAGATTGCTCCCTCTATTACACGAGTCAGCACCCCAACCTATCATTTCCATTGCGTGCACTCACTCTTTCTCTGGTCCTTCCCTATTACATTGCACGACCAATCGCTCCTTGGATTCACCATTATGCACGCACTCTCTCTCCTTGCATCCCATGTTGTGCACCCTCCGATTAGAGTGCAGAAGCATTGTTGTGTGCCCCCTGTTAGAGTGCAGAAGCACTGTTGTGTGCCCCACTGTTAGAGTGTAGAAGCATTGTTGTACAATAATCCCTCTAGCCTAAGAAGTACTATTGTGCGAGTTCAATCTTCACTCTACTCTCTATTGCACACCAGCTTCCCTAAACTGGTTCTCCTTATTATGCGGCCAGTCTCTCAGACTAGGTTGTGCACCATCTTTAGTCTCTCGGCCTACCTTAGCTGTTGTGCGCTCTCAAATGATACTTCTGTTGTGCACTGCACACTGATACTTCTATTGTGCACCGCACAATGAAAGTTCTATTGTGCGCTGCATAATGAAACTTCTGTTGTGCACCACACAATGATACTTTTGGCGGGGAAGCTAGTGCGCAACCCAGTCCGGGAGATTGGCCCCACAACAAGGAGAACCATTCTAGGGGAAGCTGGCACGCAACAGAGAGTAGAGTGAAGATTGAACTCGCACAACAGTACTTCTTATGCTGGAGGGATGATCGCGCAACAATGCTTCTACACTCTAATAGTGGGACGCACAATAGTGCTTCTGCACTCTAATAGGGGGGCGCACAACAGTGTTTCTACACTCTAACAGGGGGTGCACAACATGGAATCCAAGGAGAGAGAGTGTCCGCATAATGGTGAATCCAGGGAGAGACTGGTCCCGCAATGTAATAAGGAAGAACCAAAGAAAGAGTGAGTGCACGCAATGGAAATGATAGGTTAGGGTGCTGACTCGTGCAATAGAGGGAGCAATTTAGGGAGTTGACCCACGTAATGGAATTTCCACACCAAGGCGATGCACGTGCAATGAGACTTCCAAAGAGAGAAAGATAGAATATTTTTATGCCCCAACAGATGCCCCCTTGATCCTTCTTTGATTTATCCTATGAAATTAAGTGGAGGATCGATCTTCTTCTACATAAAAATCCTTTCACATTAGAGAAGGATCGCTTGAATGGAGATTTTCAATAGTCGAGTTTAAACAGAAGACTAAATGATTGTGCTCGAACGAAAGACTGAATGATCATGCTCGAACGAAAGACTGAATGATCATGCTTGAACGGAAGACTGAATGCCCCCAGTCAAAAGCACTGAATGAATGTTTCAATAGGGAGGATAATGCCAGTAACGAAAATGCTCTGTCTTCATAGCAGTCAATCAGATAGAACTCCTTTCTATAAACATGGCCACAATTGCATCCTCCATAGTTTTTACTCCCTTATTTGCACAATTCTCTTTTCATCAAAACTTACCGCTGTAACTGTGAGGCCCATATCCTAGCCCGTACTATTCTATAGGCTTCTGTGGTCCTCCCGGTCGAATTTTGGCAACTCGCTATCTGTAATCGGCAGTTGCGTACGACCCTGCATCATATCCCGTATTCCAGAGTTGGCTCGACTCGAGATTTATACTCTAGCGACCGCATCGTTGCTGCAGTTCCGACGCCGCATATTACGCGTCGAGACCATACCCAAGGTAGGAGATGTGGGCCCACATTCAGTTCAAGAAAAATGCCGCGCGTTGTAAATCCCAAGAGAATATTCTATCAATCACATCAATTGTTACACCAGTCCATCAATCAAAGTCAAGTACAAGCATCCCATACCCTAACCTTACCTCTCTCTAACACAAGTACCCTAAAGTCAACAAGCACCTTACCTCTCATGTCACTCCACCATCCCTCTCAACCATCACTTCTCTCCCATCACCTCTCTCTCTCTCTCTCAATCTCTCTCTCTCTCATTCTCCCAAGCAACCCAAGCACCCAACCGTCCAAGCTCTCCATGAGAAGAGCTTGGTGTGGCCCCATCTTCCTACCCCCACATCCTTCATCCTAACCCTCCAAACTTCATCATCCTCCATCAAAGTTGAAGCCGAGGAGCTAGGGATTCCATCGGACCAAGAAGATCGAATGGTGGGTGATCTAGGATCTATATTTTGTTATTTTCATTTATTTATTTATGTATTTCATTTTGATTTAGGGCCCGCATGTATTGGGACCCACTTGATGTATGTTTTGTAAGGGAGGGCTTGTAGTGGTGGAGCCCTCCATCGCATGCCTCTCTCTCTCCCTCTCTCTCTCTCTCTCCGCTTTCCCTTGGTTTACTGGCCCACCTGGAACATGTAGGGATGATCCAGACCGTCCAGCAGGTGGGACGGCCTTGCTGTCCACCCTGCTGGACTGTTGGTCCGGTTGGGCTTTTGGATGATGGGAAAATGCTAGTACCACCTTGATATTTATGTATTTATGTAGTGTATCCACATCATCCACCTCTAAAAAGATTATTTTAGGACCTAAGCCCTAATGAGAAGATCTAACCGTCCAAGTTCAACCATCTGGTGGGCTGCACCGTAGTAGCAGCAGAGGTGCTGCTAGCGTCTTGGGTCTCTAGGCCCACTTGATGTATGGAGGTAAAACAAATATCAGTTTGATCCAGTTGGGTGGGCCACACTGACGTGGACCCACCGTGATGATGTGGTACATCCTCATCATACACTCAGCAGGATGGTGGGACCCACCTTGATGTATACATATCCACACCATCCGTCCAGCATCCTTGGACGCTGGACGTGGCCAGCAATGAAGTGTGAACTGACAGTGGGGTGTACTAGCCTGCTGTAACAAAATAATAATAATAATAATAAAATATATAATATGATAGTATTATGTTATTGGGAGGGTGCCCATCATGTGGGACCCACTCCACACATGTGACACGTGTGGAGGTGGGGCCTCCTTAATGTATGCATTCTACTTTCACACCGTACATCTGGACGGTGTGGTGTAAGGCCCACTGTAATGTATTATATATACATGTCGTTCATCTAATTGTAGGATGCGGGACCCACCCCACACGTGATGCACGTGTGAGGGTGGGGCCCACCATTATGATGTATTATATATCCCCACCGTCCATGTGGATAGTGGGGCGGGCCATGAGGTATGTGTTACAGCCATACTGTCTATCTATGCTGAGTCCCGGCAACAGCTGTTGCTGCCTCGTGACATCAGTATAGTTCTATGAGCCCCACATGTGGGGCATGTGTTGTATCCACAATGTCCATCCAAGGTATGAGCTTAATGCAAGGAAGGTCCAAATCTGGTGGGCCACGTGGATGGTGGTAACCCACCGTTGATGTATGTATTGTATGTCCATGCCTTCCATCTGTTGGGCTCCACCTTGATGTATGTGTTGTACATACATGTTGTCCAGCATGTGGAGCCCACGTGTGATGTATATGTTTTATCCAGTCGTCCATCATTTGGATTGTAGGACACCACCGTGAAGTATCTGTTTAGTCTATACCGTTCAGAATATTTGGACAGTGCTAGACAATGTTTGGACCGTGCTGTCCAATGTTTGGACAATGCTGATTTTCATGAACTATGTTTGGATAGTGCTGATCATCATTAGTGAGTCATGTGCCCTATAGAATGATAGTGTACAGTAATACACAGGTTACACCTGCAACTATTGAAATGATTTTTTTGGTGTAACCCAAGGCCCATTGGTGCGGCCCATTGATGCGGCCCACTTGATGTATGAGAGGCCCACTATGATGTACATTTATCCCATGTGAGGAGGCCGTGATGTATATGCTGCTCATGTAATGAGGCCCATAGTGATGTATATGTGGCCCTTGAGTGAGGCCCACTAATGTGTATTTGGAGCCCATGAGATGTGGCCCATTGTGATGTATTCAAGGCCCATGGGTAAGACCTGATGTGATGTATTTATGGCCCATGTGCTGAGGCCCATTATGATGTATTTCCAGACCATTGATACGGCTTATTGTGATGTGTATTAGGCCCTTATATGAGACCATGGGCCCACTTTATGTTTGGCTTTATGTGGGCCACTCCTTGGGAATAATGTTGGTTAAATGTCCACATTAATGGGCAACGATGGTTAGATGTCCACATTGTGACCTTCCCTTAGGCCCTTTGTTAGGCTGATTCTGATTTCGATTGTCGAGGCCGATTTCAATTGTCAATTCTGATTGTCGAAGTCGAGTTCAATAGATGAGGCCGATTTCGCATGTCTAGGCCGATTGTTGAGGCCGATTCCGATTGTTGATTTCGATCGTTGATTCCGATTATCGAGGCCGTGTCTAATTGACGAGTCCAATTTCGTATGTCGAGGCCGATTCCAATTGTTAATTTCGATCTTCAATTCTGATTGTCGAGCCAAGTCCGATTGATGAGGCTGATTCCGTATGTCGAGGCCGATTCCGATTGTTGAGGCTGAGTCCTATAGATGAGGCCAATTCCGATTGCCGAGGCCGATTTTGATTGTCGATTCTGATTATCGAGGTCGAGTTCGATAAACGAGGCCAATTTCACATGTCGAGGCCGATTCCGATTGTCGATTCCGATTAACGAGGTCGATTCCATATCTTGAGGCCAATGATCGAGGCCGATTTCGATTGTCAAGGTTGAGTCCGATCAACGGGGCTGATTCCATATGTTAAGGCCGATTCTGATTATCAATTCTGATTGTCAAGGCCGAGTCTGATTGACGAGGCCGATTCTGTTAGTTGAGGCCGAATGTCGAGGATGATTCCGATTGTCGAAGCCTAATGTGATGTATATGTGGTTCATATTTGAGGCCCATTATGATGGGTATTCAGCCTGTGTTTGAGGCCCAATGTGATGTATATTAAGCCTATGTGATGAGGCCCATTGTGATGTATATTCGGCCTGTATTTGAGGCCTAATGTGATGTATATGTAGCCCGTGTTTAAGGCCTAATGTGATGAATATGAGGTCTATGTGAGAGGCCCATCGTGATGTGTATTAAGCTCTCGAGTGAGACCCATGGTGTTGTATATTGGGCCCTTGTGTGAGGCCATGGGTCCACTATATGTTAGGCTTTATGTGTGTCATTCCTTGGGGGCAATGTTGTTTAAATGTCCACATTGTCGAGGCCAATTGTCGATGTCAGTTATTGATATCGATTATGAGTATGTGACAGCATAGCATTATAATACATGCCCATACACATCATTTGCATGTTTGTTATGAGATGTGATTGACCATTGCATATGTCATTGGGCATGTTGTTATGAGACTCCCTGATAAGCAGAGATTATCTCACATGAGCACACAGTATGTGCAAGATTGATGCATGACTGGATTATATGACTCATGCATTGTGTTGTGATTACTATACGCCCTAGCGAGATTAGGGCCGTAGCCTCTACAAGCATATCGTGGATGGCCAGATGGGACACTAAAAATCTGTTATTAGTATCGGGCTGCCATAGATGGCCCTGGGTGAAAATACCTAAACTCTCTTTGTACCAAAGGATGCCCTAACGTCGAGACTGAGTGGATATATGAGCGCCCGAGTGCCAAATACCAAGAGGTCGCGCCTCCCACTATGTCATGGTCGGTTGGGAGGGGGTGTGGCCTTACCTGCCTGAGGGAGTAGGTATAGCTAGGTTGAGTCTGACCAGCTCCTAAATGGGTCTACTATCGACGAGCCGAGTAAGCATTGGTATACTGTTGGTAGGCGGGTAGTGAGGTCTTTTCCACTTGCTGGGCTATGCGGCCTGTAGGGGTGGTAGCCAGTTTGGAGTGTACTAGACCCCGGTGATGATTCCAGAGATGTACAGTACTGATATGTGGACTTATTAAGCAGGAGTTATATACTCATTCATTCATTTATTCACTATCCACTCGAGCTGGTGGTGCGCAACTATTTGTTACATGTACCTTCGTAAAGGCCAGGATTTCAGTTGGTGTACATGACTAACCTAAGATCAAAAGTTTACCACATTGAGTCTGACTATCCAAATTTAGGTATGGGACTAGTTTGGATCGAAGTCCTTTGTAGTGGACCCCGTAGCCTGCGACACTACGTACTATCATCCCGACTTCACACTCCAGCTTGGTCATTTCATTCGCATTGCATATTACATCCACAGGCATATGACATTTTGGGTTGCTATGTTTCTGCACTTATATGGCCTAGACAGACTTAGCAGGATTCACATATTGCATTGTATCCTCAGCATCTGATATTTGACTCTCTATGACTCATCATTTGCATAGCTGATCTGTATTGTGTACTCTGATATTGTATGATTTATAAACTTGCAGTATTTTCGCTTACTCTAATATCGTATGATTCATGATCTTGCCAGTAATTCTGATATTGTATGATTAAGGCATTGTATTGAATACTTGGCACTTATCTTGTGCACACACTTACACCACCCTCTAAGCTTTCTATAAGCTTATGTATGATAAATGCGTGCAAGTGGCATTAGGTTGCAGTAGCGTCGAGCTTGGAGCATGCAGCTGACTTCTAGAGCTTTGATTTTTTATATATGTATTTCTCTTTCAACATTGTATTCAAATGTTTATATTAGTGGATATATGATGATGATGTTGCCTTTGTGAATTGGGTAAACTTGTGGTTATGCTTCTTACGAGATAAATATACATTGGAAAATCCTTTTTGTAGGATCCCCAAATCGAAATCTGGCGTATGGGAGCTGGGAGCTGAGAATGGGGTACTACGGAGGCTGTCGACACCGGATTCGGCGATCGGTAATTTTGTGAGCCCGGTTTTCAAATTTGGGGCATGACAGTAATAGCTGTGACGACTCCATCTTTAAGTAACTTGATCAGAGAACTATCTTTCAATGCTACTCCTGCCGCAAGGATCTCTTCGATCAACTCCATCGACTCTTTCTTTGAACTCCGTAGCTAGGGAATTATTCTTCAATGCTGCTCCTATTGTAACAATCTCTTCGATTGTCTCATTTATTCATAGTTTGCATAATCGAAGATTTTAAATGATAATCTTTCCTGCCAAAATTAATCAAAATTAGTATCTTAAGATATCATAATTTTGCAATTTAATTTCACGAAGTATATATTGAAAGCTTTTAGAATAATTGTAATATCTGTAATATGATAATGATTTGGTCATTTCATCTTTGTGCTTGTCAACATGCTTTGCATTGCATTTGTTACATTTTTTTGTTTATTATATCATGCTTTTGGAGATGTCATTTCTGGCTCTAGAAGTTTAACCGCTAAGTCTTTTCTAGCTTGTGCTCCTTGGTATTTCTTTATAGGCTGGCTAAGAGTGTATTTTCCTTGGACCTTTACTAATTCTGAAAAATAGAGAAGACTTCTTTCAATATCATTTACTAGCTTTTCGAAGGTCATAAAAGTGACTGATGATGGTTCTATCTCTTTTGGTGAACATTTGTTCTTTGTCTCCATCTGGTCCAGTACTCTTCCATTGAGGGAAGATAATTTATTTTGGCATGAACCATATTATTTAAGCAAATTTGCGTATCAATTTGGATTTGACCAAACTCTATCGGAGACTTGAAATTTCATTACTATAACAATGAGAAGTTATGGCATCGGACCATATAACTGGGCCTTGATATGAAAGCAACTTTTGAACGTTCACTCTGGATCACGCATCTTTATTCCTGGGTATAATTATCCAGTTCATGCTTCTTATAGTTGGATGCGTTTGTGGGCTCATCAATATTACTTAGTGCATGATTATTGCCCAGTTGATTGCATCATATCGATTCCTCTGCCGCGCATAAGAAATTATTAGAACGACCAAGGCATAGATTACTTTGAAGAAATAGATCATGCTCGCTTTCTAGGCCAACTTTGTGTAAAGATTTCTTTAGAAGATAATATTTACGAAATGAAGCCTGTTGATACCCTTGAATGATAGATAGTATTTGGTGCTGAATCTAAAGAATACATCTAAATTTTTAGATCATCCAAAAGAGAATGATAATTCGTCATATTTTCATCCTCCACCTCTATAGATTTTGCAAGATAACCTTCCTTCATTGTCAAGAAAGCAATAGACAGGAAGGCATCATTATTCTCTTCAGAAAGATAAGCATATTATAATTGAAGACTCGTAGTCGATCTTGAAGAATTTAACTTTTGAATAGAAAGTAGCAAGTATTTTGAACAAACTTGTTATTGCTGTAATTTGAACCTGATTCAAGAGAAACACATTTTTGTATATTGTTTAATTAATGTTTGAGATTTTCATCAGGCAATTGCATATATTTGAGCATATCATAAGTAAAATAGATGATCATGTATATCTGCAGCATTTTGATGCTACACATAGTTTAAGCTCTTGAATAGTGGAGCCAGTATACTTTCACTGAACATACTTTAACTGGACATGACTTAACTTGACTGGACTCGACTTGACTAAACTTGACTGGACTTGACTTAACTGGACACTTTCACACAGTTTAAGCTCTTGAGTAATGGAGCGATTATAGTTTTTTAGACTTATGAGTAGTTGGAGTCGGGTCTTATGGGAATGGTCTCTGTAACTCTTATGAACTCACTGGACTTAACACGGTCGGGGAGTTCACAAACCACGATCCATCAGAGGGGCCCAATGAAGCTACCAAGGCAGTGAACTCGATGAGTTTTACACAAAGGGTTGGCCATAATAAGTCTCTAGAGTTCACAGGGTGCGCAAGGCTACCTTTGGGTACCAAATCCAATGCTGTCAGTCCATCAATGAGGGGGTAATTTGTTTTAAAGACCATGTCCTCATGAGTTACTACTGAAATCAAGCTAGAAATCTGGGTGGTCTTATGCATGGTTGGCCTATCTATGGACAATGGCAAAAGAGCACACACTACAGCCTATTTTTTCTTCATCTGTAAGGTCGGACCCATTCATGGAAGGGCATTTTCTCTCACCTTCCCCGTAATGCTGTCGAAAGTTGTACAAAGGGCATTGGTCTCAGGCGTGACTGGCCATTATGGACTTTTTGGCCACTTAGGGCTTTTAGTCGGTGGCTCCATCCGCTGCCCGCATGGGTCTAAGCATGTGATGGCCTATACGGGCTTTTTAGGGCCACTGGCTTCTCACTGCTGCCCGCATAATATTTGACGTATCGCTGATTGTGATAGGTCTTATGCGTGATATTCCGCTGCCATAGATAATTAATCGATAATTGTAGTACTTATGTCGTAGACAATAATATCAATTCGACAATAATGGCTTTTGAAATAGTGCTCAACAGCAATTAACGATGGCGATAAATATCAATTTAACGATAATCATCAAAGCTTGGCGATAATTAGGGATAAATTTGGTACGCTTGATATGCTTGAGAATCTGCCTTTTATATAAGGAGAAAAATACATGGCATTGCCTTTTGAAACTTTTTCATCATTCTACTTGTCTTGTCCCCTTTTGATTAGGAAGTATTATAATGATAATCTTCGAAATCAAAATTGCAGCGATCTTCAAGAATATACCTGCCTCCAATCCTATGAATATACTTGTTTTGCGGCTTCACATTCTGATTAAAAAGATATGAAGAGTCGTGTCCATATTACGTGTCATTACTTTCTCTCTTATATCATACGTTTTCCTTATGACTATTTCACCATTATTCATCATTTTTTATAAAATATTCTTCAAGGCGAAGCAATTCTCAGTTCGATGTCCGAGAAAATGATGATGATAGCAGTAATCATTTTCTCTTATCTTCTTCATTTCCTTTGGACACTTTGGCAATGGCAATTTGATTTTCTTTACAGCCAGCAATTGGTTCATAATTGGAAATCTATCGTCTTCTTCAAATGTATACTTCCCGCAGTTCTTGAATCGTCCGAATCCTTTTTTTACTTTCTTAGTTGTGGAATCACTCATATTTCTTTCACCAAAGGTTTTTTTTTCTTTTTTAATATTCATCCTGACAATTCTTCATTTTTTCTTTCCTTTTCGGTAGTATCAGTCGAAGTTCTTTTGAGATTTTGAAACAACCGGCTCATATGAGAATCAAACACTTTTGTACTAATCTTTTCTAAATTGTAAGCCTTCTCGATCAGATCTTAAAAGGTTTGTATATTCGGACCAATAAGACTCAATGCAATATCTGGTCTTATGCATTTTATACATAACTTGATTTGTTCTTCTTCTTCTGCAAATTGTGGGCATGATGCCCCCAGGATTCTTCATTGATCGATGAATTCTTTAACCGGTTCGTCTTCTCATTGGCATATAGAAGCTAGATCGTTCAGACTAATTTGTTCAGCGGATGGCCCAGGAAGCTATGAATAATGATGAATATTCTTAACAAAACCCGTTACATGAAGTATTGCAAGTGACAACTCCCTTGTCGCAGTAGTTTTCTCTTTACCTTTCCATTTCTTTAACAGATCTCTTGTAGACGTCATATTTATAGTTACTTTTCCCTCTCATTCTTCGCCTTTCTTTATTTCTATCTCTCCTTGTTTTATCATTTTCTGTAACATATCCTTCAGTGTGAAGCAGTCTTCTATGGAATGTCCTAGGAAACAATGACAATGACAATAATTCTTTTCTTTTGTCATCTCAACTTCCTCTGGATATTTGGGTTGAGGTAACTTGATAGCTCCAGGAGTTTACCATTGATCTATTCAATCTTCTTCTTTCTATTCTATTTTGAAACGCTGGCATTTTCCTGGCCATCAACTCCAATGCATGTGCTTTTTTAGCGAGATCTCAGAAGGTCTTTGTGTTGAACGTTTGTGAGCCCAAACGATATTCCCGTTTCTATAGAGTTTAGGTACATCTTCACCTGATCGTCTTGCTTATAACAGTTGTCATTGGTTGTAGCTTGAACATATGTATTGTATCATAATTCTTTCGATCATTACTTAACTTTACTCTTCGATCTTTGCTTAGCTTTTGCATTAGAGCTTTGCATTGAAGCTTTGGGGGTGGAGCATGGAGCTTTGTATTTGAGCTTTATTGCTGATTTGCCCCCTTTTGATTGGGCCAGATTTTCTCTGATAATATTCACAATTAAAACTATTTTACCTTTCAGCCATAATAATAATTCGATCACCATAATACTCCCGAGCTTGAACATTATCATATAATAGTTCAGCCATAGTAATGATACTAGCTCCAATGTTAACCTGATCCGATTCTCCCGGAAGATATCGACATGATACCCCCAAATCTTTCTATCAACTAATGAATTCTTCATCTGATTCGTCTTTCTCGTTAGTGAGCAAAGACCAATTTAGTCAAACTAAATTCTCTGGTCTCATTTATCTTTGATCATAACTGCTTCAACTTTCTCTAGTATTTTCTGTGGTGGTGATTGTGTATTGTCGATGCAATTTTGTGTGAATCCGTTGAATATGAAGTAAATAATTACGTTAGCTGAGAGAAAAGCTATTGCAGTTGTATGTCCAACAACCTACTTGATTTTCATGTAAAAATTCAATGTCATTGAGCGCTGGCTTCGATGTCATCGAACAATGGTCGATGACACAAACAATGAAGCGAATTTTAGCACTTTGTTCTTTCGACTTCCTTCCTTCTCCACTTAATTTTCTTAAATCTTGATCTCCAAAGATCCATTCTTTGCTTTGGTGTTTCTTGAGCACTAAATTCATGCTTTTAGCATTCTTATCAATCCAAGCTCTTAAACTCACCTTATAACACAAACATGTATAAAATATACCATTAAGCCTCATCATATTCATAAAACCAAGATATAAATGGGAGAAAATATGTAATATTTGAGTCTCAACAAAAATCCAACTTATATATATACATCCAGACTTAAGATGTAACTTGATTGATTGTGACTATAATGGACTCCCGACCTATTAGCCATTTTACCTAAGTTTATTATGGACTTACTATCTTGCGGATCCGTGTGCCCTCTGTGGCTTGATATGATATTTGCCCCTTTACATCTTTGATATGATATTTGCCCTTTACAGCTTTGATATGATATTTTCCCTCTGTGGCTTTGAGTTGATATCTGCCCCACATGGCATTAATATGATATTTTCCCATGTGGCTTCCATTTTCATATTTACCCCAAGTGGCTTGATGGATTGTTTTTATATATCTATGCGATGGTAAAATCCACTTGTTGTGTTATGATTAGCTACTAGTCAAGGAGGTTACAATTAAACATCCTAATGTTGAAGTCTTATAAGCTGAAGATGGTGGTATGGGACACTATGCCCGAGCTGTCGGCCTACGTTGGGTGATGAGCCCCCTGTAGTGACCTTTGAGCTTTCTTAAATTGGTTGGTTGTAATCAAAATAATAATAGTTGGGCTAATCATGCATTTATAGCATGCAGGCGATGACGGATAGCTAATTCTGGATATTATAGCACGTGCCCTTAGCGTGGTATCATTTCTCTTGCTCCCAAACCATCGACTATCGACCCACGTACGTGATGTACGATGAACTTGGTCACTATGCTTGTACGTGATATGTTTCGCTGGTGACCGACCATATACATGGGCTTCACCCAAGTCCAACTAGATGAGCATCCCCAGGTCGATGTGCATTCATGCATCCATGCATTTAAATAAGACTGCATCATGTATTAAATTGGATGCCTTATTCTTTAAAACTATGCTTGACTAATGCAGTGGTGTGTAATATTATGAAAAATTTACACTGAGATGGCCACTCATTCATCGAATTTATAACCATGTAGGTAGTACAGGTGGTTTAAATGATATTCATATTCAGATTGATGAGGAGCGGGGTATAATTGTTAAGGATGCATAGTTGTATTTGCCAAGAGAACCTATGTGATCTTGCAACTCAAGACTAGTTGCATTTTATTTCGTTTCATGTATTAAATTATTCACTCCTGTATTTATTAATATGAGAGATTGGTTTGCATAAGCCATTTGGGAAACCGCTCGTATATTTTGAATGTATATGAAATTTCTTTCATGCTTGATTTGTTAATATTCTGCTAAGTCATTAACTCTGTGAAAAGAAAAAAAAAATATGTGAAAGCTGGCTATCTTTAAAAGTTAATGTTGAGGGTCAAATATTGCATATTGGACCCCATTTATTACTTGGTTTTATGAAAATGATAATGCTTAATGTTCTATTTTAATCATATTTGTGTTGCAAGGTGAATATAAGGGCTTGGATTGAAAAGGATACTAAAAGCATAGATTTAACGCTCAAGAATCACCCAGGTCAAGGATGGATCTTATTAGACTAAGAATGAAGAATTCACATGCTAAAGATCCAAGGAAACCAAGGAATGAAGAGCATTGAAGAATTGAAGTGAAGAAAAGGAACCTTAAAAATCTGCCTCCTTCGACTCGTCCCTCGACTAGTCGAAGATTCCTCGACTCAAACTCCAGTGACCAAATCCTCTAAATTCCTATCATCCTCGACTAGTCGAAGTAGACCCTCGACCAGTTGAAGGCTATCCTTGACTAGTCAAGGGTTATGCAGGTTTTGCACGAACTGCATAAATTTAAAACAGTTTCCAGAATTTTCCAACTCGGTGCGAAAGGAGGTGATGCACAACTATAAATAGGAGTCCCTAGGATGTTCTTAGGCATTTTCTAGGGTTTGGGGAGTGGAGAAAAAATGTGGAGAATTCATCGCCAAGAGTTTTTCTTCTTTAGTTGTTTTTATATTTTTCTTAAGAGATTTTAGTTTAATCATGTCTATGGTTGGCTAAACCTATTAGCTAGGGCTAAGAGGTGAAGCTTGTAGTATGATGGGATGTTTTATATTACTTTGATTCATGTTTAAGTTGAACTACTTTGATTCTAGTTTGATATTTAAGAAATACTTTCAGTTTTTAATGGTTTGTTGTGACTCAAATTACAATAGATCTGCGATAGCTTTGAGTATATTCTTTCCATGTATTGAGATTGTGAAATTAGGAAATTCCATTGTTCACCATCGTCCCATGGGCATCGTTGGGTGATGGAATCCTACCTAATCTTCTCAATTTTCTTATGATTGGTTGTGAGATTGGTAAATCTTTTTGTTTGCCTTGTCTCCTGGGCATGATTTTGTGATGGAATCACTTCCAGTTCTCACACCTCTCATCCATTGAGAATTAGGTCAAAGGAAGTTCAGATTTGGTTTTATTGAGATATCTTCCAATTGGATAAGATGAGACTCTGATTCCAGTTGTGTCTTTGAATCAAGCATAGATCTCCCTGATCTCTACAAGTGGATTCTTGGAAACCCTAGTTACCACCTTTGAATTTGTTAGTTTTAATCACTATAATCACAATTACTCTCTCAATTAAATTCAAATTTAGATTCACATCTTCTTCTAGTTCTAGTTCTAGTTACTTTCAGAATACACACGAGATTAGTCCCTGTGGATTCAACCTCGGTCTCACCGAGATTATTACTACATCACAACCCTAAACTTGGGGTTGTGAACAATTAACACTTGGGTTTTTGGAAAATGTGTTATATACTTAGGTTTCAAAAATAGGGGCGTTACAAGAAATGAGAGAGAGTCTGACAGTCGTGTCACACTAGGTCGACTCGACCAAGTCCTTGGTCATGTGAGGGAGAGTTTAGGGTGAGTTGTGTCCAAGTTCCTGGCATGTTTAAGTCTTTCCAAACTATGCTGGTCGTCCAGAGAACAAGATAGAAGGAAGAACTAAAGGGAAAGCTCGTTAGATCCTCCTGTCATGTCCAAGAAATTACTAGATGTTCTAGCATATAGAGGAGTAGGAAGAAAGTAGAGGCGAGGGAGAGATATTTAGGCGGTGTTGCACTCCTGATTGATTTCGGGTCGAGTTGACTAGCCAAGTCTGACTCACTGCTGAGTATGGACCAAGTTTGGTCCATGTTGGGTATGGGTCTAGTCAAGACATCATCTAGTCCAAAGAGGAAAGAAAGAGAAGCAAAAGAAGAACAGAGAAAGGAAGGATGAAAGAGAGAGTTTGGAAGACTGAGTCGTAGTTTGAGTATGGGTCAGGTCGCTGGCGTGATTGTCCATGTTGCTGGTCGAGTTTCGGGCTCAAATTGACGAGTCTGGTGGGTCTAATTAGGTTAAATTCCTTGTGGTTATATTAAGTGAGAAATCAGGAGAAAATATTGAGAAAGTGAAAGAGTGAGGACTGAGTTTGGGCACGAGCCGTTGACTCGACTTATTTAGGAGTGGAGCCGAGTTGTTTGCCTACTTGGCTGGTGGTTGGGAGGAATGAAGGAGAAATTAGAGAGAAGAAAGGAATATGGAGAGGGGGTTCTTCTCCGTCAGGTCATAACTGAGCTGACTCAATTTGTCGCACCGAGTCTAGATATATTGGGAAGCTTAGTGTTGCCAATCTGGTCTAGCAACACAACGGTTGTTCAAGCATTCGAGCTTTCATTGGTTTGCTAGATCGAGGCCAAGTTGGGTGGCTAAGTCGAGCAATCTAGTGGAGTCGGGACAAATGGTACAACAAAGGTGAATTAAGTCGAGCAATCTAGTGGAGTCGGGATAAATGATACAACAAAGGTGAATCGATTCCTCTTTCCCAAATTAGTACTCATCATTATATCAGTAGAATTCTTATTGTTGTTATTAGTTACTACTATTAGATTATTAAAATCATTTTAACTTCTAATTTTATATATTATTAGCCAATATTATATTAATTATTATTATTATTATTACTACTTCATTATTAACTAATATTAGATTTATTTCATGAATGTGACTTATAATATGTATATTTTTTTAATGATTCGCATATTATTAATATTATTATTGGATAATATTTCACATAATCACGATTGTTATAATTATAATTATTACTCTTCCTATTATCAATTCTTATCTTTATTGCTGTTATTTATAGCATCATCATTACTATCATTAACCATTATTGTTATTACATAAATTATTTCGTTGGAAGCTTAAATTTTAAAATCCTACACTATCTAAACTATAAGTTAAGTAACCTGGTTTTAAATTAAAACCCTAAATTTGAATGATCCAAACTCTAGGCTACAATCTCAACCATAGAAGTGTGTAAAACTTTGATCTAACTGTATAATTTCATAATTCGTTGTAGGATTCAACTTTAAGAGCACATGCATTCCCTAGCAACATTGGTAGGCGATTCGACTCTAAGGTGATGACTTTTTTCCCTTAGGCTTTTCGCTTTTATATTAACTTAAGTGATAGTTTCTATTTTAATTTCGATTGATAATTGATATCTCTATTTTATGATTACTTGTGCTAGTTATTGGATTTGATCCTCAAATTATATGTTGAACATTTATCTTGTATAAACACTTACATGTTGCACTTGAATCTCTTCTCATACTTGTGGATTGTTTGTGTAACTTGAATTGCTACATCTATTAGTAGAAAACTCTACTTATATATATACATCCAGACTTAGGATGTAACTTGATTGATTGTGATTATAATGAACCCTTAACCTAGTTGCCAATTTGCCTAATGGATTAAATGAAATTTTGTTGTGGACTTACCATCTTTTGGATTATTGTGCCTATGTGGCTTTTGGGGATAATTCTTTTTTTATCACATCCTTGAATGCATTATTTTCTTTATATGGCTTCGATTGACTATTTGCCCTATGTGACTTTGATTGAACATTTGCCCTTTGTGGCTTTGATGGAATATTTGCCCTATGTGTCTTGATGGATTATTTTCGTATAACCTTGTGATGAAAAGTTCCAATTGTTGAACTATGATTGTCCACTAGTTGATGAGGTTACCATTAAACATCCTAGTGTTGGAATCTCAAGAGCCGGGGATGGTGGTATGGAACACTATACCTAAATTGTCATCCTATGCTGGGTGACAAGCCCCCCATAGTGACCTTTGAGCTTTCTTAAATTGGTGGTTTACAATTGAAATAAAATGGTTAAGCTAATCATGCATTCATAGCATACGGGTGATAACGGGTGGTTAATTTTGTATGTTGTAGCATATGCCTTTTGTTGTGGTATCATTTCGCTAGCTCCTAGACCACCGACAATTGACCCAATTTGAGTAAGCTAGTCACTACACACGTACTTGATGTATTTTCATTGGTGATTGGCCACTTGCATGTGGGTTTCACCCCACTCGTGGGTTTTGCCAAAAAGCCAACTGGATAAGCATCCCCAGTTGATGTGTATTCATGCATCCATGCATTTAAATAAGATTGCATCATGGTTGTTTTGTATATTTTCTTCTTAAACTATACTTAACTAATGCGGTGGTATGTAATCATGAGCGAAACTCACACTGAGCTGGCCACTCATTCTTTTAATATATAACCGTATAGGTAGTGCAAGTAGTTTAAATGATACTCATGTTCTGATTAATAAGGGTTCGCGTACAAATATCAAGGATGCATGGCTGTATCTGCTCAAGAGAAGATGTGTGATCGTGCAGCTCAAGCCTAGCTTCATTTTACTTTGTTTTATATGTTAAATTTTTTATTTCCTGTATTTGTTAATATTGAGACATTAGTTTGTATAAGCCCTATGGGCAGCCGCTCATATATTTAAACATGTATGCAGTGTTTCCTTTATGTTTAATTTGTTCCACTTCTTCTAAACTGCTAACTATGAAAAAGAAAATAAAGAAAAAATATAAATGAGATTTGGGCTATCTTTAACATTCGGGTTTTCAGAAAACAAGTAGTATACTCGAGTTTCGAGAACTAGGGTATTACATCGGTCGACATCACTACTTCAAATTTGGCCAACTACAGAGGTAATCATTCAATGAGTATTTTAGTCTAGAAGTAGCGAAAGGTTTCCGTTGGCCGATCGCTCCCAATATCTTGAGCAATGACCGACTGAAGTGGTAAGGCGGATACTCGATATTATGGAATGTCGATTCAATGAGGAATATGTCATTCTACATTATAAAATAAAATAGATCTTAGCAGATACAAACAATATGAAAATTGATAAATGCAAAGTTTATTCAAAAATAAGGTGGCCATCAGTCTCATTACATGAGTGGAAAAAAGCATAGAAGGAAAAAGGAAAAAGCAGAGTGGTCGAGCAGCTCAGATGTTTAGGCATGAGTTGCCTTTATTTCCTCAAACTCCTCAAGAGGTTGATATTTCTCGACCTCAACATGTTCTTGCTACAATTTTCAATCAGCTCCCTTCTCCTCAAGGATGGGTAGGAAATGCAAGAGTCGATTGACGCGATTGCCATTTGAGGAGACTCTACCTTCAGAATACTTCCCTGTCAAGCTTGCCTTTGATCAAGCCTGGTAATCGACGATTTGTGAAATGATGATGGAGAGGAGATCCTCTAGGACGACAGAGTCCTTAGGAGCATAGGAATGCTCATTCTCCTTGATGTCCTCTAACAACTCGATGAATTGTGCTTGCAGCACACTAAACAAGGTACCGTTGAACTGGTGAATCAGGTTCCACCGTAATTGGTCGTTCCATGCCAATTTGTAAGCTTTATTGATTGGAAGGGAATCCTCTCAGGGTTGTGGCTTGCTGCCTCAGGTATTCAGCAAGCTGCTTGGACTCGAAGATGAGTTGATAGTAGCATTTTTTAAGAACATGCAAGTGTTTCAGTACTTTTAGAAGCTCTTCTGACACAATGTCTGATTTGGTGACCTCTGAGTCTCCTTAATAAAGAAATCAACATTGAAGAACAGCAAGGATTAGTAGAAGTCGATGAGACCCCACTTAAGGATCTCCTTCATATAGCTCTTTGCACCATTAAGGAAGGAAGTGAAGCTTGGGTTGGAACCCATGACTGCAAAATCAAGGAGTTAGAGAGCTTACTTGGATTTTAGTGTGAGTTCAAAATGGGGTCCAAGATGGTTTAAATAGGTGATTACAGAACCCACGTTCGATACATTTATGGTGGGCAAAGACGCTTCGTATTCCAGGAAAGTAGGAACATGCAACCGCCATGGCTATTATTTCGGAGGATCATGCATGACCCCTTGAATTTTAGGCGCCATGCCATTAGCTAGTTATAAGAAAATAGAAAAAGAAGGAAAACGTTAAGGCGACCAATGATGAAAGAAGGCTTGATGGCCAATCTTATTAATCAACCATTACAGTACAAAGGATAGAAAAGTTACAATTTAAAAGAAGAAAATCGTTGAATTACCACTTCAACTTTCTCTAATCGACATCTTAACTTGCACAAAACAACTTCATGTTTAACAACCACTTAACGAACCCGGCTGATAACCTCTGTTTGAGCTATAACGGACGTGTCTAGTTCATCAATCGTTCACATTCAACGCTCCTCTCTTCAACATCATCAACTTTGCCTCTAGAGCAACAATTCGTATACTCATTTCCTCCAACTTGACATCTGATGTCTTTAGTTTTGAGTGGCAGGCTGATAGCTTATCAACAATATCATTGACCATAGCCACTTGGGATCCTGTTGTTACGTGCTCAACCTCGAAATATCTGATTATGTTACAAAGCTCATATTTTTCTCTAATGTATTCTAAGAAATCACTAAGGACTGACAATTTGGCCAAGTGACTCTCATCCGAACAAGAAAGGACCTGATATTGATCGATTATCTTGGTGAGCCTATTGATCATCTTGACCGATACGGTCCCCGACAACCCTAAATATACAAGGGTTTGAGCTCTTTCTTGAGACACTATAAGTCGGTGGAGAATGCAGGGGACTCGGCCACGTTGACATTGTTGATAAGAGCTTGTCGGAGGGAGGATATGATGTCTTCAACTGGAAGTGAACCTTTAGTCATTGCATCAGAGACCGAGGCATCATTGGTTATCATCAGCGGTGATGTTGGAATTAGGGCCAAGCAAGGCAGAGGGATATCGGTTATAAGGACCTCTTCCATTGCCTGATCAAAGATGCCCAACTCATGTGTTGTACCTAGTTGAAGAGGCTCTTTAATTTATGAGAGGAGATTTTACGGTCGAAGGAAGTTGTTGAACGGATGGGGGAATGGGTTAAGGGGATGATCCTCTTTTGGAGCTCTGAAGAGTGACGCTCAGGGGACACTCATCTTATTGTTCATCTTCTCGATCAACAACCATGGTCGATGTCTGAGGGATATCGACCATATATTTAGACTCTATGATGACTATAGTAACTTCATAAGAAGTATGAGAAGTAAGAGCTTTGTTGCTTATGATTCCTTCAGAGTCAATGGTTTACACTTTAGCTATCTAAGGGATATTGGTCGCTATTTGACGTTGTTGTAGCGGTTCTGCCATGACAATTTGCTTTTCTATAGCCAATATTTCTCGAGTAACTACAAAAAGATGGAATTAGTAAAAGATGAGATAAAAGGTATAGAGCAGTTATACAAGTGAAAATAGTCTCCACCTAAATCATAACAGATGGCAAAGATGATGAATCGTATGTCCACATATTGAGGTTTTTTTATAACCATAGGCATTTCTCGAGTAGAAGTGAGGAATGGTAGTAGATTGGGGTGATAGGGAGTAAAATATTTCTCATCGAACAAAAGATCAGGGTTTATTTAATCTTTCTCTATCTTACCACCATTTATTCCAGCATTTGTTATAGCGAGCTTCTTAGTGACGTTTCAGACCTTCTTTGATTTCTTTATAATAGTCTTCAACAGAGAGCCCTAGCCAATATTTGGCTTTGAATTATTTTTCAAATGAAGATAGCTTTGGTCGTGAAATTACCTGATTGCCTTCGTCCTTTAGTTGAGGTCGGTAGTGATCTATTTACTATGGTTGGCTGAGGAGGTGGATCAGAGCGCGTGAAGACTAGAGTAGGAGGTTGTGGGGCATGACAGAGAGGGGCTCCTAAGTCAAGGATCCTCTTTGGAGTGATGGAGATGGTCGATTTGATGGATATTTCAGAAGAACGGGTGCCTTCACCATAACTTTTGGCACTTTGGTTGAGGAACTGTCTTAGTTGATGAAGCTTGCAGAATGGTTACGACAACCGATTTGGTCTTTGGCTTATTCAATTTTTGGCTAGGAGTTGTGGCCAATTAAGGTGCTACTTTTTTATCTTTGAAGCTCCATAGAAGAGGAGAATTGAACTATGATGACTTGAGAAGACTTATTAACCAAGTTTTTGTAGTGACTATCCCACTAATTAAAGAAGGCGTCCATCATCTGAGGCTAATTTGGATAGATCAAAAGATTAAGAGTTAGACTGGTCGATCAAAAAGTAGAATTAAAAGAATGATAGATATCAATTTGATCGACGATCGGCCGAGTAAAGGGAGGTTGATTGCAGGATTTCTGAATGAATAGACAAGGAATGTATTGGAAAAGACCAAATTGATGGGCGAGCAAATTTGGACGGTATTGCTTATTCTAGCCTTGACATTCTTCTCAATGTCAATTGTACCGTGTTCACAACCCCAAGTGTAGGGTCGCGATGTAGTAATAATCTCGGTGAGACCGAGATCGAATCCATAGGGACTAATCTTGTACGTTTTTGAAAGTAATTAAAACTAGAACTAGAGAAAGATATAAACTATCTGAAATAAGGAAAGAATTGTGAATATTGTGAATATCTTGGACTGTTTTGTGCAAATGCAGTCGGACCGAACCTATCTGTTTTCTGCTCCAGGCTCTACATTCTTTTAAGTCCTTTCTTTAGCTTTTGTACTTGGTTTCCTTGGATCTTTGGCACGTGAACTCTTCATTCTTGGTCTCCTAAGATCCTTTCTTTGCCTTGGTGACTCTTGAGCATTAAATCCATACTTTGAACATTCTTTTCAATTCAAGCTCTCATATTCACCTTGCAACAAAAACATGTATAAAATATACTATTAAGTATTATCATGTTCATAAAACCAAGATATAAATAGGGGAGAATATGTAATATTTGACACTCAACACACTCCCCAACCAGCATTTTGCTAGTCCTGAGCAAAACATGCATGAAGTGAACTTCAATTCTCATTGTTCAAACCTTTTTCAGAAAGCTATCTTTTGTGTAATCAAGTATAAATGAGTAGAATTAAGACAAGAAATTGGGATTTTGAAAACCTAGAGGTGAATCAAATAAGCAGTCAATCAAATAAGTTCTTTATTAATTTCTTCAGAGCATAAGTTCATATATCAAGCTTTTCAATGTGCCCAGTGAAAATCAACTTACTTTTCATAAACATTCTATCTTTTCATAATGTTAGCCATGCTCATCACTTCAAGACTAATTGACTGATCAAGTGTTGATTCTGAACTTATCCCTTTATCCTTCTTTTTCAAGTTTTCGATTTTATATCGACGATCATTTTTTATATATTTTTTTCAAACTTTGCATTCTTTTTCATTCTTTTTATCATACATGACTTTTTTGTCAATCTCACTATTTTTTAATTGACTCTTTTCATCTTTTAAGGTGGATAAAATTCTCATGACTCAATCCTCAATGTCTATCAATGATTTACATACTAACCATCAGAAATTCTAGCATTATTCACAGAAAGTAGCTTGAATGTGTCTTGTGATTTAGATCATCATGATATTCAAACTTCCTCTTAATCAATTAAATGCAAGCACTATAAGTGATAAACTACTTAGTTGATCAAACTCCAACAATTTAAAATTCAATCTCTACCTTATTATCATACTCAAAGCATTCTTAAGTGCATAAACTATCATCTTCCAAATAAGTATTTACTTGAAAAATTAAAAAATTTCAATAATTTTTGCTCAGAAACTAAGAAAATACTGATTAGTTTACCTAATCCACACCTCCAACCTAAAATCTACATTGCCTCAATGTAAAAGATATAAGCACGTATTGCAAATGAGATAACGAAAATAAAGGAGAAGTGATGGAAAGGTAGTACCTGAAGAAGGCGAATTGCAGTTCTTTCAAAGTTCTCAATGCAAAGATGGGATAGCACAACGACTAAGCAATTAAAAAAAAAACTATCCTAGTCCTAAATCGTATCCAAGTAATAAACCTAACTATACCTCCATCAGACTAGGAGGTCAATCCTGGTAGGCAGGATCCATCAGAGGTATAGACATGTCATCTGAGTCAAATTTCTCAACAAATGGCTTTAAACGATGTCCATTCACTTTGAAAACATTGTCATTCATTGGATTCTGAATCTCGATGGCCCCATGAGGATAAACATTTATAACAGTGAAAGGGTCAGTCCAACAAGATTGGAATTTACCCAAAAAAAGATGTAAACAAGAATTATACAAAATGACTTTTTACCAGTCAGGAATGATTTCTGAAGAATGTTCCTATAATGGAACACCTTCATCATGTCCTTGTAAATTCTCGAGTTCTCATATGCGTCATTCCGAATTTCCTTGAGTTCATTCAGCTGAAGTTTGCGCAGTGATCTAGCGTTGTCTAAGTTAAAGTTTAGGTTTTTGATGACCCAGTAGGCTCTATGTTCCAACTCTATAGGTAAGTGGCAAGCCTTCCCATAAATGAGTCTAAAGGGAGACAATACAATGGCAGTCTTGAAAGCTGTATAGTATGCCCATAAAGTATCAGTCAAACGGATTGACCAATCCTTGTGATCCAATTTAACTATTTTCTCCAGAATATGTTTAATCTCCCTGTCAAAAAAATCAGCTTTCCCACTTGTCTGCGAGTGGTATGGAGTGCTCACTTTATAAGAGATGTCATATTTCTTCATTAAGTTCTCAAATGGCCTATTATTCATCACTAATGATGGTCAGAGGCGTTCCGAACTGGGAAAGGATGTTTTCTTTTAAGAATCTAATGACCGTTCGATGGTCATTGTTCCGGCATGGAATCGCTTCGACCCATTTAGTGACATAATCTACTGCTAGCAAAATGTATAAATTTTCAAAGGATTGGGGGAATGGTCCCATGAAATCGATGCCCCAACAGTCAAATGCTTCGATGATCAGAATGGGATTTAGAGACATCATATTTCGATGGGACAATGCTCCCAATTTTTGACAATGCTCACAAGCTTTTCAGAACTCATGAGTGTCCTTGAACATAGTGGGCTAGTAAAAGCCACATTATAAAATTTTGGCCATAGTCTTTTTAGCAAAAAAGTAACCACCACAGGCCTGAGAGTGACAAAAAGAAATGACACTTTGGTGTTCATTGTCTGGCACACATCACCTTAGAATTTGGTCTAGGCAATACTTGAATAATTCAGGTCATCCCAGAAGAATTTGCATACCTTGGCGAAGAATTTTTTTTCTTATCTTACACAATCCAATGTGTCGGTGTGAAACCTGTAGAATAATTTGCAATATCAACAAACCAAGGTAGGTGGGAGAGTTTAAACAGTTTTTCATCAGGGAACATATCATTTATAGGTATCATCTCAAGGGAATCAGGGAGGTTAAGTCTCAAGAGATGGTTAACCACTACGTTCTCTACTCCCTTTTTGTCTCGTATTTCTAGGTCGAATTCCTAGAGTAGGAGGATCCATCTCATCAAGTGGGGCTTAACATTATTCTTAAAAAGAATGTACTTGTGCACCACATCATCAATGTAAATATTGATTTTAGATCCGATTAAGTAGGACCTAAATTTGTCTAAAGCGAATACTACAGCCAAGAGTTCCTTCTCGGTAGTAGAGTAATTCACTTGGGCAGGATTTAAAGTTCTACTTTCATAGTGAATAACATAGGGCTTCTTTTCTTTTCTCTGGCATAACACCGCCCCAATAAGATAGTCGGATGTGTCACACATGATCTTAAAAGGTATGTTCCAATCAGGTGGTTGCATGATAGGTGTGGTAGTTAACATGCCCTTGAGCTTAGTAAAAGCTTCCTGGCATAGCTTAGTCCACTCGTATAGTACATCCTTTTGAAGTAGATTGCATAAAGGATGAGAGAGGTGACTAAATTCCTTTATGAATTGTCTGTAAAATTTGGCGTGTCCTAAGAAGGATCGGACGTCTCGTATGCTCTTGGGTGGAGGTAGGTTAGAGATAAGATCAATTTTAGCCTTATCTACCTTAATTCCCTTGGACGAGATGATATGTCATTCCCTTATGAACCATGAAGTGGCACTTTTCCTAATTTAGTACCAAATTCTTTTCCTCACATCACTTTAACACATTTTTCAGATTTTTCAAACATTTGTTGAAGGATGGACCAAAGACAGAGAAGTCGTTCATGAAAACCTCTAAATATTGCCTTACTATATCAGAAAAAATACTTAACATGCATTACAGAAAAGTGGCAGGGGTATTATACAGTCCGAATGGCATCCTTCTGCAAGCAAAGGTACCATAGGGACATGTGAACGTTGTCTTTTCCTAATCTTTAAGGGCTATCTCTATCTGATTGTAGCCCGAATACCCATCAAGGAAGCAATAATAAGAGTGACCAGCTAGCCTTTCCAATATTTGATCAATGAAGGGCAAAGAAAAGTGGTCCTTCCTCGTGATGGTATTTAACTTCCTATAGTTAATGCAAACTCTCCAACTAGCTGTAACTCTAGTTGGAACGAGTTCAATGTTGGCATTGGCTATGATGGTGATTCCGGACTTCTTAGGAATAACTTGAGTTGGACTCACCCATTGGCTATCGAATGTGGGGTATATGATACCCACATCTAATAATTTAAGTACCTCAGCCTTAACTATTTTCTTCATGTTTGAATTTAATCTACGTTATGGTTGCCGGGAGGTTTTCGCATTATCCTCAAGATGAATGCGGTAAGTACCAATCAAATGGTTGATTCCCTTGAGGTCCACAATCAACCATCCAAGAGCTCCTTTTGCTCAATGAAAGTAGAGATAAGCATACTCTCTTGTTCTTACTCAAGTTGGGAAGAAATCACCACCGGGTAGTCTCATCTTGACCTAAATAGACATATTTAAGATCAGAGGGCAAAGGTTTTTAAGTCAAGCTTTGGTGCTTTGAGGCTAGACGGTAGAGGCACTACATTAGTTTGGGGCAATTTTTCAAATTGTGGCCTCCATCAGTTAACTTCAAGTACTAGTGCAGTATCAAGCATGGCATCCATCTCCCTAATCGTGTCATGACCCAAATTGGAGGAGTGTGCCAAGCATGTCTCTAAAGGGTCAAAGGATAAGGTCATTAGAACTCTATCTTCCACGAAAGAGTCTATCATATTAATGTAGTGGGCCTCATCATCATCCTCTACCTGTCTGCTCATGTTGAAAAAAATATTGAGCTCCAATGTCATATTTTCAAAAGATAAATTCATGACCCCATTCCTACAATTGATGATAACATTAGATGTAGCAAGGAACAAGCGACCAAGTATGACAAGAATTTGAGTGCTCATATCTGTGATGGGTTGAGTATCTAAGATGATAAAATCTACTGGACAGTAGAATTTATCAACTTGGATCAACAC
Organism: Magnolia sinica; assembly: GCF_029962835.1. Lineage (NCBI taxonomy): Eukaryota > Viridiplantae > Streptophyta > Magnoliopsida > Magnoliales > Magnoliaceae > Magnolia > Magnolia sinica. Next base: position 42,655,751 of record NC_080577.1, on the reverse strand, counting down.
ATCCTCAATCATCCCCCTTGATACATGAACTGAGCGATCAACAAGTTGTAATGTGGTCCGGCTGGGTTTTAATTCACTTAGACCTAGTTGTTCATAGACCAAGTAAGGGATTAGATTTTCACTCGTCCCCAAGTCAAGAAGTGCATTCTCAATTTGGTGATTCCCAATTATACAAGTGATAGTTGGTCTACCAAGATCTTTATATTTTTGTGGAACACTTTGCTTGAGGATGGCACTCACTTTCTCTCTCAGGAAAATTTTCTTTTTGATACTTTGCCACCTCTTGGTTGTGCATAAGTCTTTCAGAAATTTAGCATATGAAGGAATTTATTTTACTGCATCTAGGAGAGGGATGTTAACATTTACTTGTTTCAACACCTCTAGAATATCATGTGAGTTGGCTAGAGGTTTTGATGCAATCAACTGCTGGGGAAACGGAGCAATCGGCTTGCTCAAAGGTTCTGGTTCTAATCCATATGGAGTAATGTTAGGTCTATCATCTGTTTCTTCTTTTGGGTCCTTAGACCTTTCAGCCCTTATCGAAATAGATTTATTAATTATTTTTCTACTCCTAAGAGTGGTAATAGACTTAGCTTGCTCCATTGAATTTGAAGAGCTTGGTTCACTACCTCTGTATTATGGTTTAGGATTGAGGATAGGTTGAGCTGGAAGGATCCCTTTCTCCATAACTGTAATACGAGAGTCTATTTTTTGTATAGCCTTAGTAAGTTCTTGTAAGGCTTGGAGAGTACTTTGTTGGATAAGCTCTTGCGTTTATGTGAGATTTTGAACCAATTTTTCTTGAGGTTTCCCTTTATTCAAAAATTGGTTAGGGATTCCTGGAGGAGTAGCAGTTTGTCCATTCCTCCAACTAAAGTTTAAATGATTTCTCCAACTTGAATTGTATGTGTTTGAGGTGAGTCTTTTGAAAGGCCTTTGGTAGTTATTCACGGCATTCGATTGCTCATTCAGTATTTTTTGAAAAGCATGTATTGTTGGATAATTTTCAGTTGTGTGAACGAGCACAAATACCACAAACAACTTCCTTAGCCTTATCCTTCTTATGTTCTATGTCCTCAAGTTTCCTTGTGAGACTGGCCACTTTAGCATTTAAATCATCTTCCTCTTTCAAAAGATATATCCCACCCTTCTCCTTTGATTGAGTAGGTTTATAAGTGGTGTTAGGTCTTGGGGAGATGTCCCATGATTGTGCGGTTTCAGCGAGTTTATCATAGTAATCCCACACATCATTGACATCTTTATTCATGAATTCCCCATTGCACATTGTCTCGACGAATTGGTGCATGGAAGATGTCAGTCCTTCATGGAAGAAACTTGTTATACATCACATTTCAAAACAGTGTTGTGGGCATGAACTAACAAGATCCTTGAACCGCTTCCAACATTGAAAGAATGTTTCATCTTCTTTTTGGGCAAAGTTCATGATCGACTTTTTGATGGTGTTTGTTTTATGGAATGGGAAGAATTTCTTTACAAACTCCCTTGTCATGTTGTTCCATCTGCCAATAGATCGTGGACATAGTGAATGCAACCATGTCTTAGCCTTTTCTTTTAAGGAGAAAGGAAAGAGTTTCAGCATGATCGTGTCCTCAGACACATTTGGAAAATACAAAGTGGCTATAATCTCGTCAAACTCTTTCATGTGTAGATATGGACTTTCAGATTCAAGTCCATAGAACTTTGAAAGAAGTTGGATCACTCCTAGCTTGATATCTATATTTCCTATATTTTATGGAAAAATCATACATGAAGGTATACTCACCCCTGCCGGTTGTAAGTAGTCTCGTAAAGTACAAGGCGGTGTGCATGATGCACCTCATTCTCATTCTGGGCTTCTTCAATTGGAGGTTGAGGTTGATTAGCAGTCATCACTTCTATTGACTCTAAGTATCTCTGGTGGTGTCTAATCCTATGATGGATAGGCAACCCTTCAACCAATCCTCCTTCGCTTAAGAGACGTTGAGTGTTGTCACGGATCCACTTGGGCATGAAACACTCTAGGCCTTCAAGTTCAGAATCTAACCTAAAATCTAATAATTGAAAAGTACATCAATTAAGAAGTAAGAGAGAGAGAGAGAGAGTTAGAACAAAGTTACCAGATAGGAGATGTTAGGTTAGGTTCCTACAAAACAGAGAATAAAGTTAGTTTCAAAAAATAAATTCAGAAAAAATTCTAACATAGAAACACAATAGAAAGTTAATCCTAATCTTAACCTAATTCTAAAACTAATTAAATTAAAAAAAAAAAACACAACCATAGTCCCTGCAACGGTGCCAAAAACTTATTCACAACTCCAAGTGTAGGGTCGCGATGTAGTAATAATCTCGGTGAGACCGAGGTCCAATCCACAGAGACTAATCTTATCTGTTTCTGAAAGTAACTGGAACTAGAATTAAAGAAAGATATAAATTATCTGAAATAAGGAAGGAATTATGAATATTGTGATTAAACTATCAATTTAAAGGTGGGAACTGGGGTGCCAAGGATCCACTTGTACAAATTTAGATGCCACCTTGCTTGATTCAAGAGATCCAACTGGAGTCAGAGTCCTATCATATCCAGTTTGAGAAAGACATGATCAAATCTTTGAACTTCTCATTGATCCAGTCTCAAAAGAAGAGAATTGTGAGGATTTGGAAGGGATTCCATCACCCAATCCCATAATCTCAATTAAGAAAAGAAGATATCTAAAGCTATCGTAGATCTATTATAATTTGAGTCATAACAAACCATTGAAAACTGAAAATATTCGTTAAAATTAATTAGAAATCAATAAAGTTCAACATAAACATGAATCAAAACAAAGTAAACATCCCAATCACACTGCAAGCTTCACCTCTTAGCCCTAGCTAAGAGGTTTAGCCTATCATAGACATGACTGAACTAAGAACTCTTAAGAAAAGTATAAAAAACAACTAAGGAAGAAAAGAAAGACTCTTGGCGGCAGCTCTCCACCCTTTTTCTCCACTCCTTAAGCCCTAGAAGATGCCTAGGAATGTCATTTGTGAAGCTCCACCTTACGCACCGTCTTGGAATTTTCACGATCCGTTGTGAAACCGCCTCAATTTACGTAGTCCGCAGCTTTTCCACGTTACGCTTCAGTCAAACCGAAATCACTTTCAATCGAACCGAAGTTGAATCTAAAGTCGAGTCTGGATTTAAAAAGGATTCTGTTTCAGCAGTTGCCCGATTTCGATTCGACTGAGCTATGTTCGGTCGAATCGAGCTTAAGCCGTCGGTCAGACCGAATTAATTCCTTTTAACACTGGAGCTTTTTGTGCACTTTTGGTCACACCGAATCCTCCCTTCGGTCAAACCGAATTAACTATCGGCCATACCGAATTAGCTCTGAATTTCATCTAGACTGTTTTGTGCAAGTTCGGTTAGACCGAACCTATCTATTTTCTGCTTGAGGCTTTACATTCTTTCAAGTCCTTTCTTCAGCTTTTGTACTTGGTTTCCTTGGATCTTTGGCACATGAACTCTTCATTCTTGGTCTCCTAAGATCTCTTCTTTGCCTTGGTGACTCTTGAGCATTAAATCCATACTTTTAACATTCTTTTCAATTCAAGCTCTTAGATTCACCTTGCAACAAAAATATGTATAAAATATACCATTAAGTATTATCATGTTCATAAAACCAAGATATAAATAGGGGAGAATATGCAATATTTGACTCTCAACATACCGCCATAGGGAAGATCCCTACAAATGAGGTAACTCTTCTAAGTGAGATGCATTTGAGATGCTTCCTAATTATCTTCATTCTCGTATCGGCCGGTAAACCAAGCGGGACCGAACTCTTTATCATGAAAAGGGGTGAACGACTGACTCCATCTACTTTTATTTAGGGAAAAGAATAAGGAGTCCACATACACATAAAATGTATGGATCTCCTAGGGAGAATGGATGACTCGCTAACCATATGAAAAATAAATAATATCGAAATGAATGGGGGTATGTACAAGGGAAGGACGAAAATATTCATAGATCCCCATCTGAAGAAGCCACCACGGTCCTCCTCTAAGATACAGACCTTTAGTGGTGATTTCAAAAATACCACTGTACAGGTGGCCAAGTACAAAAGGTATCGATCGGGCCTTCACATTTGCAGTACACTTGCATGAAGTGTGAATAGGCCTTGCTGGCCTTATTTGCAAAATGTCTTTTTTTGCTTCTAAGTGAAGCTTAGGAAGACTGCCTCGTTGAAAGGAAGAAGTTGGATCAGAGTTACAATGTCCAAAATTATTGGACTCATAGGGGTGCATCCGAAGAAGAAGGTGTTGGTAGATGGGTTCCAAAATATCGACACCGTTGTAAGAAGGGCAGGGTCCGATGGATAATTGTATATAGAGAGTTTGATGCACTCGTAAATGCTAGAGTTTCTCTATATTGTTTCATGTTGAGAACAGTTTTACCCAGGATCAAGGATTCTTTAGAGTGTTGGTTAGTTCTGGGATGGATTCAGATTGAATCAGTAAAGTTTCGCCTAGGTAGATAGGAAACAGAGGGTCCATCACACTAACTTCATCAACATCAATCCTAAGGAAGAATGCATATTCCATACAATAATAGTTCCAATCGATGATTTGAAGACTATTTCATTCGGGTATTTCTCAGAAAGAGATTCCATTATAGTGATTAAATCATCCTAATGAAAAGATGGGGAAGAGGATGATGAGGCAGCCATTATTAATGTTTATAAGAGAAGTAAGGAATTAGAATTTTAGAGAAGAATGATGAAGAAAGAATCATGGAGTGAAAATAATATTGAAACGATGCTTATATCGGCCGAGGAGATGGAGCATTTATTAAGGCATCATTAAAATTTTACTTGGCACGATACAAGTACATGCGTCACAATAGGGTTAGCTCTTATTTCAAAAAAGGATTGTTAGAGCTGACGTGTAAGGCTATATCAATTAGACATGGTTACTATGATGTTGCCACATGTACTGAAGGATTGTTGCATTAATGATGGGTCACACGTCGTTTTCACATTTTTTCCAACGGTGAAGTGATGTGGGGCCGAGGCAATGTTCATCCCCATTGTCGCCAATTCCTGTGAAAGCCAATCAGAGTGAGTTACGTGTGATCTGGATGGATTTCTGCGGTGTATTTGGAGATATGTGGGGATATATGAAGAGGATTATACAATAGTATAGGTGGAGTGCATCGAATAATGACACATCATCCACTAAGTGGTCGATTGAAGAATGATCATGTAAAAGTGGTTATTAAGACATGTGTCAAGTTTGAAAGGAAGTCTTCAGAAGGCCATGTAGTGCTAAATAGTTACAGCAACCATTAGAACGTGGGAAGCATCTAAATGGCTGAATTGAGGGTATAAATAGCAAAGGAATTTAGCAAGAAGATTTGTCTCATAACAAGCCAATCAAACCCAAACATATCTTTCAATTACCCGTCACTTACATTCCTTAGTGTAATCACTCTACATTTTTGCAAGTCAATTACATTTCTTAGTGTAATCCTTTACTTTTTCCTACTATTCACATTCCATATTATAACTTGTAGAATTAATCAAGTAGTTGGTAATCTTAGTTGTAATTTGAGTCCACGCTCATACGTTGGATTCAGTTGTCTATACAGGAAGGTGTTTTCCAGCTTCTCTCTACGACTGACTATAAGAATTCCTTTCTCGACCTTTTATCTGTATTGAAAGTCCTTTTGTACAGAAGATAATGGTATAACTCATCATTAGAGGATGAACCCTGCCTTCTGAATATCACCTAATCCTATTTACAGACTAAGTGAGTGGCTAAATAGGCAGTTGATTACATTCAATCTCGGTCATATACTACATATTTGCCTATCTCGACGCTTGGAGTCATAGTTGTTCAATTTTAATTGAGCCACAAATTCAATTCTAGCATGCCTGCACTTATTACATGAACAAATTTGAATTTAAACCACAACAGTCATTGTCACTTTATCTTATAAAGAAAAATGACAATTCTATTATGATATGTACATGAACCAGAGGCCAATGGAATACAAACAATTCTACATTATACTTGTGGTATAAATTGATATGTAGAGTCCACTGTGATATTTTAAATGATATCCAAATGTGCTCCACACATTGAACTCTTCAACGCATGTATCGGAAAGAAACTTTAGCCTTAACCTATTTAGAAATGCTATCATCAATATAGGTGATAACCAACAACTCACCAGTGTAAGGCATAACATTCAAGTGATAATTAGATGAAAGCCAAGATACAAAATCTCCCTACACTCCTTTGATACTTATCAACTGAAATAGGGCATACCTCACCTATTATATGTGTCACTCTGATCCGTACTAAGGAAAAGAGTCAAGATTGGGCCCACATGTCGACTATTTAAAGCCCTAGATTGGGTCCACATGCTAGATTTTTTTTGTTTAGGTTTGGGGTCCACGTGTTTACACATTTTAGGTTTGATTAAGGTCCACACGCTACCTTGTTCAAAGAAAAGATGAGGTCCACACTTGGCAAATTTTGAAGCAGATGTGGGGTCCAAACGCTAGCCTCTTTCATGAGAAAAGGTACACACATTAATATTAGAGACAAGAAATGGTCTTGGCATGGTCAGAAAAATAAGAAAAAAAAAATCAATAATGAGTGGACCAATCAATGACCTAAAATGGTCAAATTTGAACCTCAAACAATTGTGTGAAATTTGGTGGATTTAAACACCTACTTTATTGGTCAATTAAATAACATTAACCATAAAATAAAGAGTTAGATTTTAGTGAGTTCGGATGTCTAAAACAGCTAGTGAAAATTTGAACCTTAATTGGTAATTGATTTTGATCGTCCATCCTTTTAAAATCTCTTGACAATAAAAAATTTAAAATCATAATCATTAACTAAGAATGAAATAAGATAAATAATAATAATAATAATAATAACTTAGAAGAAAAACTTGCATGCAATGTGTATCCTTATCCTCTCTCTCTCTCTCTCTCTCTCTCTCTCTCTCTCTCTCTCTCTCTCTCTCTCTCTCTCTCTCTCTCTCTCTCTCTCTCTCTCTCTCTCTCTCTCCCTCCCTCCCTCTCCCTCTCTCACTCTCTTCCTCTCTTTCTAAACATGAGAAAGGGTGCCATGGGAGGGGCCTTAGGCCCATTTATATAGAGTTAAAGAGAGAAGGGGTTATTGTTAACATTAAGAGAGAGAGAGAGAGGAGGTTATGGGTAGTGGAGTTATGGAGAAAGCTTCCTTTAAGCTAAGTGCACATGCGTGGGTTGAGCACACATGTAGTGGGTGCGTGTGTTCGAGGTGTATATAACTTTATATATGTATGTGAAACAAAAATGAATATAATGTGCACATAATGTAGGTATATCATGTGTAGCACAAATGTGTGGCGATACACACATCTCTTGTTGAGAAGGTATATGTGGTCACAATTAAAAATGAACAGTTAGTCATGATTGAAACCACTTATTCATGTTCATATACGGTCAAATTTTGCAATTACCAATCAGATTGGGAGACAAATGGTAAATATGTAATCTAATGATTGAATGGTCCTTTTTAACCGATGAAAGAAAGTATAAGAAGATAATTGAATAGATAGATTCTTAAATGTATGGTTGGATAAGCTGCTGAATGATTAGATTGGTAAAGGAACGATTGGATCATCTGATACTTTAGTAATTAATTAAATGAAATCTAGATGTATGACACAATTAGTCAATCTAACGGTCAAATTTCAGGTTTAATGGTCGGATCAATGTAAAAATGTATGTTTTCCTAATTTAACGAATGGATGCTTGGATAAAAAGAGGAATGGTTCATATTTTTAGGAAAACAAAAATCTACCCTCAAAATTCACTAGGGTCATCACAGATTTCTTCCTCCCTTGACTCGCATCTCCGTCAAGCTTTGAGTTGAGCCTAGTGAATTAGGATTGTTCGTCTTTTATGGCTATGATGATTAATTTTGTGTGTTGTGAACATGTGAATTGGAACTTTGGCTGAGCAAGTTTTAAAAAAAATGAGTTTTAGGCCACGAATAAGACTTATGTAAATGGTTAATAAGCTATATGTCATGGGATACGTACAACAAGTTCCTTCGTAGAACATTCTCTAGCAAAGCACGAGTCTTACACTATAGTAACTCTCTAGTAAAGTAAGAGTCCAACAACGACAACTCTCCAGTAAGGTTTCCTCTACACACTGTCACATAAGGCCACCGCCTCACCCAAGCATATAAAAACAGTAAAAAATAAAAGAGTTCCTGACCGTCTAATCCAAATCAAATAACTCTATTAAGCTCAATGTTGCTTATCAATCTTTCATCCCTCATAGTCATTTATCATAGCTTCGCCTACCTTAGCCTCTCCACTTTTGTCCAGCACAATGTTGTAGCAAGTCTGGATTGACTAACATAACTTAGTTTAGTTTTCACATCTATCAAGCATATCATTGCAGCAAGTTAGTTTAATTCAGTAAAATATCCACGACCTCGTTGTCAAATCTCCTCCAAATCCCTAAGTCATTAGTGTTTTCTCAATCACATCTTGCTTACCAAAACCACTGTCTCATGACTATCTAGGTTTTTCACGACCATATCACAACCATCCAAGTCTAGAAGATCGTCCAGTCCACTACCATCTCGCCTACTCAAATCACTATCAATAGCTTTTCTACTTTTCTTTTTTTCTTTTTCTTTTTTTTGCTTTTATATACCAACTGTACTATATCTACATTAAAATTGGAAAAATTAGCATTCAACCTTTGAATTCCTATTTTACTTTCTTATGTTATTTTTATGGACAAATGCGATTAAGTTACCACCATTGTGATAAAAAGTCCTTATCTTCAAGGTAAAAATAATCTTGATTTTTAAGACCTATATGATAACCAAACTAACCAAATAAATTAATTAATTTTGTGATCATTAATAAAAACCAAGCACTTAGACTAGTTGGTAGTGGTAACCTTAGTGGAGGGATAGGTCAGAGGATTGACTCTTAACATTGCAGGATTTTTTTTACCAAAACCTATAAAACTCTAGTGGAATCTTCTAAACCTAGGGATCTCTCCCTATTTAAAGTGAAGAACTGTAGGAAATTCCTACATAAAGCCCTAAACTCATAAGAGCAACTGTAAGAGGGAGAGAAGGTCTATGAAGGAGAAATTCACCGGTAAGTTCATCACAATCCTTAATTTTTCATGTTTTCCTAGCTAAAACAATCCCTGATCAAAACAATGAGCGAACAAGATTAATCCTATGATAATTTTTTTGATATGTAGGAAAGTTTTGACAAAAGAAAGTAGTTTTTACAAAAGTTCCTACATCACAAAGGATTGGCTATGACATATCTTGTCATTTCAGTATGGGAAATCAAATTAATGGATCTTAAGGCCTTAAATCCTAGAGTAATCCGACTGATGGATTTCCCACAGCGATCCACGAGTTTTATGGATAATAATAGATTTTTGCTTAATGATAGTTTTTATTGATAATGGTAGATTACGGGTATTACAAATCCAAGTGAACCGCTGGTTAATCTACATTTGATGACGAGAGAAACCATTGGATTGGTTGGGCCTAAATCCAAGGATCTATGAGAATCATAAAACTAAGAAAAATGTGAGAAACCTAAAGTTGTTTTCAAAAAATTAGATCGTGTAACAGGCAGAACCCATTCAACTTTAATTGATCGATCGAAGGGTTCAATTGATTAGAGAGGTTGATTTTTGTTTAAAGACCAAAAACCATAATTCGTATTTCATTTTGATTGATTGAAATTGAGGTTCGATCAATCAAAGAGAACCCGAGCAGTCTCGATCAATTAAACATGTTGATAGAAGTTGCCTGTTTTTGTCCAGCGAGCAAATTGATTTAATTCAACCAAGCTCGATCGATCGACGAGCATGGTTCGATTGATCAAGGTGTCCAAAAGTTTTTAGAGACCTAAAGAACTAAATTCAAATTTTATTTATCCATAGTCAATCGATCAAAGGCTCTCGAGCTAACTCGATCAATCGACTACATTGATTGACAGTCATTGTTGTTTTTCAAGTTTAAATGAAAGAGTTAATATTGGTGTTAGAGCACAAAAATAAAGCAATTGCGAGAAGATATCACTATTACGCGGTCATGCAACATAGGTGAGTTGTGAGGTTGCACAATGAATGAAGATTAATGTTGAGGATGGTTGGCATTGGGTAGTTTGCCCACACTACATAGAAGCTTGTTGCGCGTTCGCACAACAAGGGTACATTGTGCAACTGCGTAATGAAGACTTGTTGTGAATATTTGATGGTTCACACATGGGGAAGCCTATAAATACCCCATCTCTCTCTCATTTGGATCATCAGAGATGTTAAAGAAGTGTTCAAGAACCTTTAAGAGTCAAGAGTCACAGAATTCAAGTATTTTATAAGAGGCAACAAAGGAGAAAAGAATGAAGGAGGTACAAGCATTGCATGATGCTGGCCTGTTGCGCAACCGCGCAATATGGCCAGTTTGCACAACTGGGCAAAAGGGCCCCCGATGGCCCATACGTTATGCAATTTTACAGATTTGTCAGGGATTCATTCTCCTATGCACATATTATATGCATATCGGCATAAAGCAAGGGTTTTAGACCCGCACAACTCCTCTGTCATTACGGTGGACGTCACACAAGTTGAGATGTTGCCGAAATTATCATTAAACTATTATTGATTACACCGATTAAATATATTTTATTTTAGAATCAAGGGCAATGTGAGGGATATAATAAGAATTCATATTAATGGAATAATATAATGGTATTTATTCTTTGATTTTTTTTCATTTTGTTATTATTGAATGTGGATATTCCAATCTTTGACCATTGTTTCTGGTCAAAACAAAATGGTGACTTTGTTGGGGATTAAACCCAAAATCTCTTATTGGAATATCTATGTTTAATACTAGTAGAAGGACAATTAAAGGACACCCATCATCAAATGGTGCCATAACGGCACCAAAATGGCGACTCTTAATGGGAACGTCCCCTCCTTCATTCTAAAATAAAGTACAATTTGACTTAACTGGAGTAACTAATAATCTATTTTGGCATTCGGGTACTTCATCCTTACGTAATCTCAATGCCCTCCCTTCCGATCAACGTGATTGTCTATTTCATGCCTAATGGATTTTCCATGGATTATATTGGTAATGTGCAATCACCATCTAAAAAGGTACCAGGGAAAGTTGAGTCAGCTGTGACCATAAATAGATGACAACAGGTGATGTCTCGGGTGATATATGCCTCACCGACAGTGCAAAAGGATAATGAAGAATGGATAGTGGTAACGTCCGAAAGGTGGAAGGCTTGATCCCCTTTGTGAAAATCATAGTCTCACCAAGTGTGATAAGAGGACCAATAGCCCGAAATACCGCAAGGTGCAATCCCACCTTAGCTCCACATTTATTATATTCGAGAAGGACTGAAAAGCCCTTCACCTCACAAGGTTTCCCAACACTGCCGATTATGACAGTGAAGACACCCATTGTAGATTCATTAAGAGTCTACAAAAATAAAAGGAAGGCTATTGTGACAAGAGAACCTTCGCCCGTAATACTCCTTATAATGGATTCAGTGCAAGCTCCTTCATCGGGAACATCAGTTTTTTAGTCAACTAGTTCCTCGAGATGGCAATGCGTTGGTTTCGGGTCGAGCAATGATTCGTTTTCTTCAATGTCATCAATGGCAATGTATTTATCTCCCCCTCCAGTATCAGACCAACTGATGAGTAAAGAAACAAATGTCTTTATGGTGGGCACTAGTTAGGCTGATCCACTTCCGCCAAATGAGCACTTAGCAAAGATGTCACACACGCGAACCCTCTTGATAGAAGAATGTAGGAACCTTCGAGAGACATTAACGGCATTAACTCACAACATGACTCAGGTCCCTGCTTCTCCAATAATAGCTACCATGAACAATAATGAACAACGAGTAGAAGGGTCATAACCGTGAAGGGTCGGATCTCACTGGTTAGCACATGTTATTGCTCAAATTGTAACATGAGAAGAAATCCTACAAGTGGTCATCGAAGTCGTACACCTGGAAAGGGAACGTGATCAAAGGAGAAGGTCCCAATATCAGACATTGTATACTTACAAAATAGAGGAGATGTCATTTCCCGCTAATTTTAAATACCCATATTTTCAAAAAATTTAATGCAGACAGCTCACCAGAAGAGCATCTGATGCACTTCATGACAATTTAGGTCATCCTTAACAGAAAACGCCTTTAGGTGGTATTCGGCTGGCCGGAGTTTCAAGATTATGTTTAAACAGGTAGTAGATTTCTTAGAATCTAATTTAAATCAATCTTATGCTGGCCTGAGACAGAATTCGGTGACCCTGAGATACCTTCGGCTAACTGGAGACAGGGTTTGGTTGGCCTAAGATTCATGAAAGGTAAAATCACGCATTGTTGGAAACTTGACCTAGGTCACTGTTGGGCTAACCTCACATGGTTTGGCTGGCCGAAGATAGGGTTAGGCTAGCCGAACCGAAAGTACCCAAGTTTATCAAATTACGTGAGTATTGTGAGACCCGTATCCAAGCCCATACTATTTTGCAGGCTCCACGATCCTCCCGGTCGAATTCTGGCGACCCATAATGCGTAGACTTCATTTGTGCGCAACCTTGAGTCGTGTTTCGTATTCCAGAGTTGACTCGACCCGAGACTTGTACCTTAGTGACTGCACCATCTCTGTGGTTCCGATGCCACGTCTCGCGTGCCAAGGTGATACCTAGGCCAGGAGATGTGGGCCCACGTTCAATTAGAGGAAAATGTCATGCATTTACAATTTTAAGAGAATCTCTACCCAATGTCACATCAATCAATCAATCAATCCCATCAAGGGTCAAGTACATGTCAAGTATACATCACCTCACACCCCATCCATAAGCAACCTCAAAAGTCAACAATCCCTTACACAACCCATCCCCTATCAAGTACACCCATCGCTCACTTCACACATCACTCCATCACCCATCCCTCTCTCTCCTTACAATCCTCTCTCTCTCATTTCTCAAACTCATTTTCCAAGCAACCAAAAATCCCACGTCCAAGCTCTTCAAACCTCTATGAGAGAAGCTTTGTGTGGCCCACCTTCCTACCTCCTGAAAAGGTCAAGCTAAGAGTCCTAGAGGGGGGGTGAATAGGACTATGCCAAATTAAAAAATTAAATGTGAAATTTAAACAAATATATATAAAAATAGCGATTAAACAATCCCACAATGCAGAAATGTAAAACAACCTCAAGTGTACAAGTATTGAGAGGTTGATACAGATGTTGTTCTAAGGATGACCTTACACCAAAAACCAATGGCTTATGGTGGGACAACCTGATTCCTAGAACGGTCTATGCATCAAAATCTCAAACTGATACAGAGGAATAAAGAAATAAATAGTAAAGAAAGAAACTAAGGTATTACAACATTCCTACACTTACATAAAAAGACTACAAACTTTTTCACAAATGCATGAAGGGAAATTACAACATCCACAAAATGAAATAATCAATCAATCACCACAAGACCAGAAATTATAGTGGTTAACTTGTGTGTACACCAACTGTTTAGAAAAATAGCCACACAACTACTCCACTTCTAATATCCTCACACAGTGGATATTAGCGTTCACTATGAAATAGATTTTTCAAGGTTCACCTAAAATCCTCACAATTGTGTCTTTCAAGTGGGCTTACACAATTCAAAAAAAAAAAAAAAAACCCACACTCTAAGTTTTCTGGATCACCTCAGACAAACCAAAACAAAGAGATTTTTCTGACACAATCTCGATGAAACCAAAAGAATGAATTTAAAAAAACTGTAAAATACTTATCTGGATATTCTCCTTTTGATGCAGCCCGGAAGAACCAATTCGGAGTAGAAGTTCAACGTAGATGTTCAATGTTCACACTCACTTATGAAAAGGTTCTAAATTCTAAATTGATTTTAGATTTAAATCACCTTGGGGTATCTTGATTTGATTTTAATTCCAAGAAATGTAAAAACTTTAATCCCTCTTTCAAATAAAATTGGAATGTAGAATACAAAATCAAATACAAAAATCTAATTAAAGAGAATATAAAATGAGCACTAAATAGCTTTAAAATATCACTAACTTATCTCTCAGACTATTGTCTTGAATTTACTTGAATTGGATATTAAACTCTGAAAATTGTGCTCTATTTATAAGTGCAAAAATTACACCTTCAACTGGTCCAGAGGTTGGCTCGATTGGTCGAAGGACCAACAAACATTTGAAATTTTGGGCGCGATAAGATAAGGTCGTTCCATGACTGGTCGAAGGACCTGCTCGACCGGTCGAGTCCAGTACACGACTGGTCGTGTGGGACTCATTTTAGTTGTTGGACTTTGAGTCGAGCCTGCAGGACTGGTCGAGCACTGTTCACTCGGCCGGTCGAGCAGTCTCCAGGACTGGTCGAGGCAATAATAAAAAATTCTGAAAATAAGTAACAAACTTAGGACTAGTTGAGGATTTCTTGGACTGGTCGAGCCCGTGCTAGGAGTAGTCGAACTTAGTCTAAGACTAGTCGAGAAACAGACTATGCATTTATAAAGTGACCCAATTAAATTATGTATTCAAAATAACCTAACCTATGGTCAATCTAGGGTCATTCAAACCTTATAAACGATATATAAATATTGAATCTTCTTTTTTGCTTCAGTTGATAGTTGTTCTTTGAAGTTCACGAAGCTTGAGATCTTGACATGTGATGAAGCTTGAACTTGAGACATTTTGAAGCTTGAGTTTAAAATTCATTGAAGCTTGAGCTTGAGGTAATTGAGATGTACTTCACCTTAAGCTTTAAGTACCAAAGTAAAGACTATTGTCTTGCCTTAAATAAAGCTTTAAACTTTGAAGCTTGAAGGAGTGAACTATCACATGGTGTTATACTTGAACTTATATATCTCTTGATCTGGCATTTGAAGTTCTTGAGGTAAAGACCTTTGATCTTGTACATAAGATGCACAGTCTTGAAAATATAGATGAGCTACACAAGATACAAATTTCAAGAGGTTCTGGCACTACAAAATTTGGCAATCATAGGAGCTAGAAAACATAGCACTTACAATCTCCCCCTTTGTCAAATTAGTGATAAAACACACATCGATAAAAATAAGCATAATATGCACAATAAAGAATCATGCACCAGTTATCAATATAAACCAGATACAACCTGGTTAAAGAATCATGCACTAGTTATAAACAGGTCCAAACAATTCGCGTCTACTCCCCCTTACTTACTCCCCCTTAAACAATCCACATATCACAATCCACAATCCACATATACCTATCCACAATCCACATATCACAAGCATGAGAAAATTCTTCCCCTTTTTGTCACAATATGACAAAGGAAAGAACAGTTTGTATGATAAAGGAAGTAGATAAATAAGGAAGAATAAGAAGAGTAATGAGGAAGAAGAAAATATATGAACTAGATAACCAAGTTAACCAAATACATAAGCAAGCATGTTCAAGTATGTTCAACCCCATAAAACAAAAGAAATTCAAGTAGTTTAAAAGTTATTATAAACCAAATGATCAAAAACTAATCTGAACCCGATGAAGGAGCAGGTATGGTAAGATCAATCTGATAAAGTCCCTTGTTAATACGCTTCAGATACTTTCGCATATATTTAAATTACAAGTCCTGGTATACATTCATGTTTTCAACCTCTCCTCAAGTGAGCGAAAGCGCGCATCAAAGTCAGAAGGCTGATAATTAGGATCATCTGCTGAATCGGATTCGATTTCATCAAAAATGTCATCCATATTGATGTCATCAGGAGGTAAATCACCTTCCTCATCATTTACGGCATTAACTCCACCAACACCCACATTGACTTGGCCTGGGGCTAGCTTCAAATTCATCTTATTAATATTGGAGTTGTGAAATGGTAGGTGGTGAATAGGAGCTTCTCCAACAAGCATAGCCACTAAACTATGGGTGGCCAACATAGTCATAAGATAAGTGAAAGGAATGTCACTGTGTCCTGGATGGAAATGGAACTGAATGATGCAATGACAAATCAAGGAAGGAAGACATACAAAGGTACCAGAGACGATGGAATGAAGAATGCGAACCATGAACGTAACGAGTTCAGTTTTGTTACCAGAACGAGGATAGACATTCGAAATGAATATCTTATGAAGGACTTTGTATCTGGGTAACAAAAACTTTGAGGCAAGCACATTTCCAGCAGTATTCCATTTCACATCTATATTGCACAAATCTCTAGTGAGCATTCGCTTCTCAGTTTCAGATGATTTTGCCACTAGAGTGCTAATGGGAATACCTTTATCATTGACAGGTAAATCCATTAATCCAGAGATAAGATGATGGTCCACATCAATTGGACCTTCTTTGGTTGAGATAGTGAATGTCAGATTTTTAGTAGAAAAATCAGTAATGAAAGCACACATAGCTTGCGTAATGGAGTGGTATGCTGGCCCACCCCAATGTAGTATGTTATCCCATCCTACAGACTGAAGGAGAGGCAGGATATCAAATGGAGCCAAATGATCAACATTAACGGGCCATTCTACTATAACATTACGTAACCAAATATCCCGCACATAAGTAGGATTATCTTCGGGCGACCGAAGGTGGCGCACTGTTTTAGGAGTCGACCTAGAAGTAAAGGGACCACGAGCTCCTTTCTTTTTAGTTCTACCTTCCATTTGCAATAAAGAAAGTAAGGAACAAAGATATTGCAAAAGAGGTAGAGTGGGTTTCCAATAGATTAGATTTTTGAGAAGAAAACCCCAAAAAACTATTATAAATCAAGAAATAAACCACACTAATGATGAAAAGGGAGTGCAAAGTACTTGAACCTACAAGAAAAATGAAAACAATGCACTAACCTTAAAGAAATAGAAGATGGGTTTGACCAGTCGATGTTGGAGTTGTTGGAGAAGACAACACAAATGAGAAAAAAATGATTTTTCCCTCAAATAAATCACTAAACCCATGGTTCATGGCTGGTCGAGTACATGCTCGACCGGTCGTGCCACGACTGGTCGAGTATGTGCTCGATTGGTCATGCACTGCCCAAAATGTGCAATTTTTCATAAAAAAATGAATTTTGTTAAATTTAAAAATAATAAAAATATACATTATGATACAGAAAGACATGAATTATCAATTCACATTACACATACCAAGATCAAATTTTAATTTTGTAAACCTACTTTTGTAGAGCGGTTTTGTGAATATGTCAACTAGTTGATTCTCGGTCGGAATATAATCCAAGGAAATTGTCTTGTCTTCCACTAATTCATGAATGTAGTGATATCTAATGTTAATATGCTTGGTTCGTGAATGCTGGATTAGATTTTTGGAGATATTAATTGTGTTAGAATTATCACAATATAAAACCATAGTATCTTACGCAATTCCATAATCGCTTATCATTCTTTTCATCCATACAAGCTGAGTGCATGCATTACCTACAGCAATGTATTCAGCCTCAGCTATTGAGAGCGATACAGAACTTTGTTTCTTACTTAACCAAGAAACTAAATAGTTCCTTACATAGAAACAACCACCACTGGTTGATTTTCGATCATCAATGTTACCAACCCAATCAACATCTGTGTAACTAGCTAATTGCACATTAGTATCATACGGATACTAGAGACCAAGTTTGCTGAACTAGCGACATATCGCAAAATGTGCTTAACAGCAATTAGATGTGACTCTCTAGGGTCAGATTGATATCTAGCGCAAATTTCAACATTAAATGCAATATCAGGTCTACTTACAGTTAAATAAAGAAAACTACCTATCATACTGCGATACAATTTAGGATCTACATTCTTACCTGTAGAGTCCTTTGAGAGTCTTAAAGTAGTACTCATAGGAGTATTAAAAAATTTTCCACTGTCAAATCTGAACTTTTTAACTAAGCTTAGAGCATATTTGGTTTGAAAGATAAAGAAACCATCAGGTAGCTATTTTACTTGCAACCCTAGGAAAAAATTCAATTCTCCAACCATGCTCATTTCGAACTTAGACTTCATAAGATCTGCAAACTCAATAGTCATGTTAGCACAGGTAGATCCATAAATAATATCATCAACATAAATTTACACTATTAAAATGTGATCATTATGTTTCTTTACAAACAATGTCTCATCAACACTTCCTATTATAAAGTTATGACTTAGTAGAAACTTAGTCAACTTTTCGTACCATGCCTTAGGAGCTTGTTTCAAACCATAGAGTGCCTTTTTCAGGCGGTAGACATGATTAGCAGTCTTAGGGTCTTCAAAATCCATTAGTTGTTTAACATACACTTCTTCATACAAATCGCCATTTAAAAATGCACTCTTACATCCATTTGGTATATTTTAAACTTTTTAAAGCACGCAATGGATATAAATAGTCTAATTGATTCAAGACGAGCTACTAGGGTAAAGGTCTTATCATAATCGATGCCTTCAATTTGAGTATACCCTTGTACAACGATCCTAGCCTTGTTTCTAATAATATTACCAAGTTCATCAGACTTATTTTTAAAAATCCATTTTGTTCCGATAATGTGTTTATCTTTCGGTCTTGGAACTAAGTACCAAACATCATTTCTAACAAATTGATTGAGCTCTTCTTGCATTGCTATAATCCAGTGTTCGACAATAAGAGTTTCTTTTACGTTAGCCGATTCTATCTGAGATATAAAGCACACATAATTACACATATCTTCTAGTTGTTTACGAGTGCGCACACCAGTGAGAGGGTTTCCAAGAATCTGATTAGTTGGATAGTCTTTAATAGTCATTAGTTTAGAGTTATTTTGATTTGATGAAGTATCTGGTTTATCAATTAGAAGAACTTTATCATTTTCTAAACTTGAGACAGGTGTATTCAAGTGATCGTCAATAACCACATTAATGGACTCTTGAATTACACCGGTCCTCTTATTAAGAACTCGATACGCTTGACTATTCAAAGCATACCCTAAAAATATCCCTTCATCACTTTTGGTATCAAACTTACCCAGATTTTCTCGGTCACATAAAATGTAGCACTTGCTGTTAAAAAACATAAAAATATTTGACAGTAGGCTTCTTATCAAACCACATTTCATAAACCGTTTTACCATTTGTTTTTCTAGTGTAAACACGGTTAATTATGTAACAAGCAGTATTTATGGCTTCGGCCCAAAGATTTTTAGGGAGCTTCATACTATTTAGCATTACATTTGCCATTTCTTGATGTACTCTATTTTTTCTTTCTATTATACCATTTTGTTGTGGTGTTTTGGGCGCAGAGAATTCATGTGATATTCTCTGATCACTGCAAAACTTCTCAAAACTACCATTTTCAAATTCTGAAACATGATCACTGCGGATCTTAGAGACTTGTGATTCTTTTTCTATTTGGATACGTTTCAGTACCCTTTTTACTTCATCAAGAGTTTTTTATTTGTCTCTTAAGAAGGCTACTCATGTAAATCTAGTAAAGTCATCAATAATTACTAGAATGTACTTCTTGCCACCTCGACTCTCTGTTCTGGTTGGTCCAATAAGATCCATGTGGAGAAGTTCGAGCAGTTTAGATGTGGCATTGGAGTTCACCTTTTTGTGAGTACTCCGGGTTTGTTTGCCAATTTGGCATTCGCCACATATTTTGTCTACTTTCTATATTTTGGGTAAACCTCTTACTAACTTTCTTTTGCTTAATCTATATAAGTTGCGGTAATGTACATGTCCGAGGCGCTTATGCCATAATTCAATCACATTAGTATGGACCATGTAGCACGATAGATTAGATGAGCTTGAATCACATACAATATAGCAGTTTTCAGAAGTTCTACGACTAGTTAATATTATAGAACTATTTTTATTTAGAATTTCACATCCTTGGTTAGTAAATTTTACACTGTGATTATTATCGTATATTTGAGAGATGCTTAATAAGTTGTGTTTTAACCCTTCTACATATAAAATATTCTCAAATAAAGGGAGGTTAAAGAGTTGAACCGTACCTTGACCAACAATTCTGCAGTTGCTACCATCACCGAAAGTGACTGAACCATCAGTTATGTCTTTACGATTGGTGAACAGACCCTTGTCGCCTGTCATATGTCTGGAGCAACCACTTTGAATGGCTCAAAGCTTTGAAAGCAGTATGGGCAACCAAGCAAGTAACCTTAAGAACCCATTTCATTATAGTCTTGGGTTTAGGAGTATAGTTGGTCTTCATATGTTTGTAGTTGTTATAAGACCGACCCACTGACTTAGATTTTAAGAGCTCCTTAAGTAAGTCAACAATTTTCTCAGCTAAAGGATTACAATTCTGATTTTTATGATTGATATGGTTGCTTTTAGGTCTTAAGGTTTGAAAATTTTTAGAATAGTTTTGATTCAGACTTTTCCCTTTTGAGTTTGAAAACTCCCTTTTACAAATTTAAGTAGAGTATTCTTATGTTTGGGAGGAATACTTTTATCGTAGCCCAATCCAGATGGATCGCCACATTTTCTAGATTCGGATAAGAGTTTTTCTAACATAGGATCACCTTGAGCATACCTCCAAGTGTCTTTTAAACTCAAAAGTGAAGAGACTTCTAGTTTTAGCTTTTCATTTTTAGATTTTAAGTTTTCAACTTTGGAGGTTTTGAAATCTAAGTCGCACTTAGTTTTTTCAAAACAATCTGAAATATGAGATTTTTCTAAAATAAGATTTTCAAATTTTTCTTTAAGTTTTAAAAGCTTTTCTTTCTGAAGTTTTAGTTTTATAACAATTTTACAACTTTCCTTATACAGGGCATTATAAGCATCTTGAAGATCTACTTCATTTTCATGATCACTATTCAGATTTTCTTCACTAGTTGAATTATCATTATCTGAAAAAGTGAACTTGACTAGAGTCATAAGGGCTTTAACTTCATTACCCGACTCGGTTTCAGAATCTTCTGACTCAGAAGAAGCTTTAGAGCAGGAAGATTGATCCCATGTAGTCAACATACATTTCTTTTAGGTTTTTCCTTTTTAGGACATTTGTTTGCTAAATGCCCATATTCATGGCAATTGTAACATTGACTGTCTTTTAAAGATTTTCAAGTTTTAGATCTAAATCTTTTCTTTTCATTAGGTTTTTACAAATCAACCCTCTTTTTACTTTTGAAAATCTTCTAAAACTTTTTAGCTAAAAGGGCCATATCATCTTCAGAATTTTCTAAATCAGAATTGTTATTTTCTTAAGAAATAAGTTTAGAAGATTTAAGGGCAATGGATTTACCTTTAGGATCTTTAAAGTTTAACTCATAGGTCCTTAATGAGCCAACTAATTCTTCTACCCTCATATTATTCGAATCACAAAGTTCCTGGATCGCAATCACATTTGAATTAAACCATTCAGGCTGTAAGCGTAGTATCTTCGCACAGACTTCACTTTCTGGGATTCTATCACCGAAACTCCACATAGAGTTGACAATCTCATTTAATCTTATATAGAAGTCCATGAAAGTTTCACTTTCTTCCATAAGTATTTCCTCAAATTTAGTTGTGAGGATTTGGACTTTAGATTTCTTGATAATTGTTGTTCCCTCGTGCATCATTTCTAAAATATCCCAGGCTTACTTTGCAGTATCACAGGATATAATTCTCTTGAATTCATCTGGTGATCGTGCGTAAGTAATTGCATTTAGAGCCTTTACATTGGCACTACTCTCACTTTTCTAAAGAGTGGTCCAAGAAAAATAAGGTATGACTTTCATAGTTTTGGATCCATCGGTACGAGTTACTTCAGTAGTAGGAGGGATCTAATTAGTCACTGTGGCTTGCCACATGCTCTCATCCATGGATTTTAAGAAAATTCTTATCCTAGCTTTCCAATAGGCATAATTGGAGCCATCAAATGGTGAATGCCTAGTGACTGAAAGGCTATCAAAATTTGACATCTTATAAAGTTCAGATCGATTAGCTGAGGAAATTAATCCAAAAATAATAATAATAAAGTGAGCTATTAGACTTTGATACCACTTGAAGGCCGAGCTAAGAGTTCTAGAGGGGGGTGAATAGGACTATGCTAAATTAAAAAAATTAAATGCAGAATTTAAACAAATATAAATAAAGATAGCAATTAAACAATCCCACAATGCAGAAATGTAAAACAACCTCAAGTGTACAAGTATTGAGAGGTTGATACAGATGTTATTCTAAGGACAACCTTACACCAAAAACCAATGGCATATGGTAAGATAACCTGATTCCTAGAACGGTTTGTGTATCAAAATCTCAAACCGATACAGAGGACTAAAGAAAGAAATAGCAAAGAAAGAAACTAATCTATTACAACATTCCCACACTTGCATAAAAAGATTACAATATTCTCCACAAATGCATAAAGGAAAATTACAACATCTACAAAATAAAATAATCAATTAATCACCACAAGACCAGAAATTATAGTGGTTCGCTTGTGTGTACACCAACTGTTTAGAAAAGCAGCCACACAACTACTCCACTCATAATATCCTCACACAGTGGATATTAGCGTTCACTATGAAATAGGTTTTTCAAGGTTCACCTAAAACACTCACAATTGTGTCTTTCAAGTGGGCTTACACAATTCAAAAAAAAAACCCCACACTCGAAGTTTTCTGGATCACCTCTGACAAACCAAAACAAAGAGATTTTTCTGACACAATCTCAATAAAACCAAAAGAATGAATTTAAAAAAACTGTAAAATACTTATCTGGATATTCTCCTTTTGATGCAGCCCGGAAGAACCAATTCGGAGTAGAAATTCAATGTAGATGTTCAATGTTCACACTCACTTATGAAAATGTTCTAAGTTCTAAATTGATTTTAGATTTAAATCACCTTGGGATAGCTTGATTTGATTTTGATTCCAAGAAATGAAAAAACTTCAATCCCTCTTTCAAATAAAATTGGAAGATAGAATACAAAATCAAATACAAAAAGCTAATTAAAGAGAATATAAAATGAGCACTTAATAGCTTAAAAATATGACTAACTTATCTCTCAAAGTGTTGTCTTGAATTTACTTAAATTGGATATCAAACTCTAAAAATCGTGCTCTATTTATAACTGCAGAAATCACACCTTCGACTGGTCCAAAGGTTGGCTCAACTAGTCGAAGGACTAACAAACATTTGAAATTTTGGACGCGATAAGATAAGGCCATTCCACGACTGGTTGAAGGACCTGCTTGACCGGTCAAGTGGCCTCCACGACCGGTCGAGTCCTGTCCACGACTGGTCGTGTGGGACTCATTTTAGTTGTTGGACTTTGAGTCGAGCCTGCAGGACTGGTCGAGCACTGTTCACTCGACCAATCGAGCAGTCTCCAGGACCGGTCGAGGCAATAACAACAAATCCCAAAAATAAGTAATAAACTTAGGACTGGTCGAGGATTTCTTGGACTGGTTGAGCCAGTGCTAGGACTAGTCGAACTTAGTCTAAGACTAGTCAAGAAACAGACTATGCACTTATAAAGTGACCCAATTAAATTATGTATTCAAAATGACCTAACCTATGGTCAATCTAGGGTCCTTCATACCTTATAAGCGATATATGAACATTGAATCTTCTTTTTGCTTCAGTTGATAGTTGTTCTTTGAAGTTCACGAAGCTTGAGATCTTGACATATGATGAAGCTTGAACTTGAGTCATTTTGAAGCTTAAATTTGAAATTCATTGAAGCTTGAGCTTGAGGTACTTGAGATGTACTTCACCTTGAGCTTTGAGTACCAAAGTAAAGACTATTGTCTTGCCTTAGATAAATCTTTGAACTTCGAAGCTTGAATGAGTGAACTATCACATGGTGTTATACTTGAACTTGTATATCTCTTGATCTTGCATATGAAGTTCTTGAGGTAAAGACCTTTGATCTTGTACATGAGATGCACAATCTTGAAAATGTAGATGAGCTACACAAGATACAGATTCCAAGAGGTTTTGGCACTACAAAATTTGACAATCATAAGAGCTAGAAAACATAGCACTTACACCTCCCATCTCCACCATCCTAAGATCATCTCAATCATTGAAAATGCACCCGTGGAGCTCTAGATCGCATCGGTGGAAGGAAGAGTCCAAGATCTAATGGTGGGTGTTCATTTCATTTAATTTTAATGTATGCATCATATAGGGAGGGCCCATAGTGGCAGGGTCCCTCCCTCTATCTCACCTCTCTCTCTCTCTCTCTCTCTCTCTCTCTCTCTCTCTCTCTCTCTCTCTCTCTCCCTCTCTTTTTCCTTGTGTCATGGTCCACCCGATGAGTGTGTTGCATCGACACCGTCCAGGCAGTTTGATGGTGCTGGACCCACCTTGACTTTATGTGTTTCATCCAGACTGTCTAGACGACCCACCTGACTGTCCGTTTGGACAGGTCTGGCACGTGCTGGATGCACCATGGGACCCACATGCTGTAAGCCATCCGTTTTGCTGTCCGTATGGGAAACCACCTTGATGTATTTATTTTAGATCCACACCGTCCAGCAGGCCTAGACGGTGGGAAAACCCCCAATAGTAGGTTGATCCAAATCGTTGTGGCCCATCCACGTGGCACACGATGTATGGGTTTTATCCCACGCTGTCCATCGGCCCATGTGGAACCCACTCCACACGTGCTACACGTGTGGAGGTGGGGCCATTAGATGTATGCATTGTATGCCGTCCATCCAAATGTCCAGCATCTGAATGCTGGACTGGATCCAATATATTAATAATAAATATATATAAAATAATATTATATTATATATACGTGGTGGGTCCCATGTGGGACCCACGTTGATGTAATTATTATATAATATATATATATATTATATATACATGGTGGGCCCCATGTGGGACCCACGCTGATGCATTTATAATAAGTATATATATTATATTGGTGGGCCCCATGTGAGACCCACGTTGATGTATTTACATCTGCACCATCCCTCTGGACGGTGCTTGTGAAATCCACCTGATGTATGGGCATATCCCAACCATCCAAACCATGGATCGTGGGTGCAGACTGGTTAGAGTACCTCACGCAGTCCCGCATGATATATGTGCTTTATCTATATCGTCCATCCTGTACAGGGACGAGGGTCCCACATGATGTATGTGTGTCTCATCTGCACCGTCCAAGCAGGGACGGTGGGACACACCAATGATGTATGTGTTTTATCTACACTGTCTATAGGACGGTGGGCCCTACCGAGGTGTATGTATTTTATCGGCACGATTCAGTTGGGACAAGACCGACCTGAGGTATGTTTTGTATGCACGTCGTTCATGGGCTGTGGTCCACCATGATATATATGTTTTATCCTTACCATCCATCAGTTTTCGAGCCCACGGGATGTCGCCCAATGCGACATATATGAGGCCCATTGGTGCGGCCCATGTGATGTAGCCCACTTGATGTGTATGAGGCCCAATGTGATATATATGTGGCCCATGAGTGAGGCCCAATGTGATGCATATGTGGCCCACCGTGATGCGGCCCATTGTGACATGATGAGGCCCAATGTGTTGTATAAGGCCCATTTGGTGCGGCCCACTTAATGTATGAGATTCATGTATTGCAGCCCATTGTGATGTACATGAGGCCCTTGTATGAGGCCCTATATGATGCATTTGCAGCCTATGAGTGAGGCCCATAGTGATATATATTACGTCCTTGTGTGAGGCCATGGGCCCACGATACGTTTGGCTCTATGAAGACCAATCCTTGAGAGCAATGTTGGTTAAATGTCCACATTGATGAGCGATGGTGGTTAAATGTCCACATTATGACCTTCCCTTGGGCCCTTTGTTAGGCCAATTTGATTATCGAGGCCGATTTTGATTATCAAGGCCAATTGTCAAAACTGATTCCGATTGTCGAGGCCAATTTCGATTGACGAGGCCCATTGTCGAGGCCGATTCCGATTTCGATTGTCGAGGCCAATTCCGATTGTTGAAACCGATTGTATAGGTCAATTATCGAGGCCAATTATCGATACCGATTATGAGTATGTGACAGCATAGCATCATGATACATGCCTATACGCATCATTTGTATGTTTGTTATGAGGTGTGGTTGACCGTTACATATGTCATACCGCAAGTTATTTATGGGACTCCCTGATAGGTGGAGTTATCCCACATGAGTGCAAGGTACGAACAAGTTTGATGCATGACTGGATGGTATGACTCATGCATCTTGCATTTTGTGATATGACCACCGTATGCCCTAGCGACATCAGGGTCGTAGCCTACATAGGCATATCGTGGATGGCCAGATGGGACACCGAAAATCTATTCTACATGGGGTGCTATAAATATCCCTGTGTGAAAGTCTCAAAACTCTCTTGGTCCCAGAGGTTGATCCAACGTCAAGACCGAGTGGATGCAAGAGCGCATGAGGGCCGTATACTGTTAGGTCGCATCTCCCACTGTGTTGTGGTCGGTTGGAAGGGGGTGCAGCCTTACCTGCCTGAGAGGAAGGGGCAAAGCTAGGCTGAGTTTTACCAGCTCGAGGAATGGGTCCGCTATCGATGAGCTGAACCCGATATTGGCAGGCGGATAGTGAGGTCTCTTCCACTCACCTTATTGCGCGCGATGGGGCTACAATCTAGTTTGGAGTGTAATAGACCCCGGTGATCTCTCTAAAGAGGAACCGTACTGATATGTGGACTTATTGAGCAGGAGTTGCATACTCATTCATTCATCCATTCACTATCCACTCGGGCTAATGGTGCACAACTATTTATTACATGTACCTTTGCAATGACCAGGATTTCGGTTGGGGCGCGCGACTAACTTGGGATCAGGAGTTTACCACATTGAGTCTGACTATTTAAATTTAGGTATGGGACTGGTTTGGATAGAAGTCCTTTGTGGTGGACCCCGTAGCCTGCGATACTACGTACTATCATAAAGACCTCATACTCCAGCTTTGTCATTTCATTCGCATCACATATTGTATTACATCCGCGGCATATGGCATTTTCAGTTGCTATGTTTCTACACTTATATGGCCTAGACGGACTTAACAAGATTTGTATATTGCATTGCATCCATCGGTATATGATACTCGGTTTACTGTCTCCGCATTGCATAGTCGATCCGCATTGCATATTTTGAAATTGAATGATTTATAGACTTGCAGTATTTCCACTTACTCTGATATCGTGTGATTCATGATCTTGATAGTATTTTCGACATTGTATAATTATAGCATGATATTGAATACTTGGCACTTATCTTGTGCACACACTTTCACCACCCTCTAAGCTTTCTATAAGCTTATGTACGATAGATGCGTGTAGGTGGTGTTAGGTTGCAGCAGTGTTGAGTTGGAGCATGCAGAGGACTCCTGAAGCTTTGATTTTAACATATGTATTTCCCTTTTAGCATTGTATTCAAATGTTTATATTAGTGGATATGCGATGATGATGTTGCCTTTGTGATTTGGGTAAACTTGTGGCTATGCTTATCACGAGTTAAATGTACATCGAAAAATCCTCCTTGTATGATCCCAGGATTGGAATTTGGTGTATGGACATTGGGAGCCGAGAATAGGGTACTTCAGAGTCTGTCGGCATCGGATTCGGCGATCAAAAATTTTGTGAGCCCAATTTCTGAGTTTAGGGCGTGACAAGTGTTGAGTCAGTCCTCAAGTGAGCCCCAAGATGAAGATTACAATATCAAGACCTCAACCAGAAAGAAGCTCGAGTGCTCCAAACAAGTAAATGAAGCCTCACTTCCCTAACCAAACCCTTAAGGTAGTCTTACCCCCAATACATTTTAAATCATCTTTAGTAAGCTTAAGTTTTGAACACTTAGAATATTAGAGGAGTAAAAACATGAACTATATAAGAAAAATCGATTGCATCGATTTGTAATCAAAGATATTTTCAATTCTATCGAACATGGTTCGATTGCATCGAGAAATAGGCCCATTCCGTCTAGCAACAAAATAACCATCTGCTGAGAAATGTCGATTATATAGAATAGAGTTTGATGATATCAAAATTCAAATTTTGATAACATCGAACCCGCTTCAATAGCATCGACTTAGGGCATTCCCTCTACACAGAAAATATTCTCTAAGTGTTCATCGATATAATTGAGTCACCTTCGATCACATCGAGAGTAAGTTCTCAAAAGAATCGAAGGTTGTTCGATTACATCGAAAATCAAGGACATTTTATCCAGCAAGCCATAAAGGTTTATTCATCTTTTCGATTACATCAAAGAAGATTCGATGTCATCGAACTTCAAAATTCAATAGCATCAAATGATGATCAATAGTATTGAAAATTCGAACAAAATCTTCTAGCAACCAAAGGTAATTCTCTAAAGAGAATCTAATAGGATTGAACCACCTCTTGATTACATCGAAGTGTGCATCGATAGAATCGAAGGATGCTCGATAAAATCAAGTAGAATCTGTTCTACACAAAAATGAATATATATATATATGTGTGTGTGTGTGTGTGTGTGTGTGTGTAGAAAGTCAATACAATCGAATAAGGCTCGATAACATTAAAGTTCAAATTTTGATGGAATTGAAGACTATTCAATAGCATCGACAATGACAGATTTATACCCATTTTTTTACCGTTGGGATTCTTCTTTATATATACTAAGGGTTGCTTCTTAGCAATATGGGCAAGAATTGAAGGAATCTTGAGATAGTTATTATAACCGATCATACCCTCATCCTCGAGCCTTCTTTTCCCAAAAGAGTTCATCATTCAATCCATAGCATGGGTATTTACTGTCATCTTCTTTACTTGGATTGAATTATGAACTCTGTGTAATGCCCCGGATTTCAAGGGTCGAGCAAAGCTTAACTCTCGAGATCGAACGCATCACTTATGCAACATAGATAATGATGTTTAAATGTTGTCCATATTAGTGCATTAAACATTAGAGGGATTACAATAAATCAGCATATCATACTCCAGAGTTAATGTAATTAAGCAAGTGGAAGACTGAGATAGATATATAAGGTATATGTACGTGTTTCACAACCTCCAGAGTATGAGTATATTACCGGGCCGAATATATACATGTTTTAACTCAAAATATACAAAATGACAAAATGTAAGTATCCGACTAATCCATGTATCCCTGAAATCCCATCAAAGCAGCACAAGGTCTACATAGACTTGTCAGAGAGCTGAACATAGGAGAACTCTTCCTCCTCATCTACAAAGTCCAACTCCACTACATATACATCCTCATCACCTGCATCTATAACAGAGTCTGGTTGGTATTGTAAAACACCGTCCTAGAATGGGAGTGAGTGATTAACTCAGTGGTACTATAAGGAAAAGGTTAATATGTTATCAATTCAATCAAGCAGTAATGATAAAGAAATACAACGATCATTCCCTAACTACTCTTATTAATGCAGGGATGGTATATAGTAATGATGCATACCCTCGTACGACACTCCCTCAAGCGACTACATCAACCATTCGCGCATGGTAAACTCCCTAAAGTGCACTTCCTCACCAAAGCACAAGTAATGCGGTGCATGATCATGTTAGCCGAGTACTTAATTAGGCTTATTCATACAGCAGATTCGGGAAGCTAAGATACCTCCCTTTATATCATTTACCCAACCGAAAGATCCATCTAGGGTCATCAATCCTAGTTAATCACATACGATAAGCAAGTTATAGGGCATCACTCCTAATGAAAAGCAGTGGATAGGTAAGTTCAAGAGTTTATACTTAAAGTCACTACGGGGAGGCTCGTCACCTCAGCGCAGGCCG
This sequence comes from Magnolia sinica, assembly GCF_029962835.1. NCBI lineage: Eukaryota > Viridiplantae > Streptophyta > Magnoliopsida > Magnoliales > Magnoliaceae > Magnolia > Magnolia sinica. The sequence goes on along the minus strand of NC_080577.1, from coordinate 42,625,958 downwards.
ACAGCTCGAATATAGTGTCCCATACCACCGTATTCAGCTCACGAGTTTGGGTTGCTCACTGGTCACTACGGGGAGGCTCATCACCCCAGCGTAAACCGACAGCTCAACCATAGTGTCCCATACTACCATGCACAGCTCATGAGTCTTAGCAAATCGTAGTACTATAGTTGAAACGGGTCTTTACATTGGTAAGTGGTACTTTAGATTCAAGCAGTGAAATCCATACATGGTAAACACACAATAGGCCAGTCAGTTTATTAAACAAGTTTGATTGGTATGAGCGCATGCCGAATTAATCGACATAGACTACGTAAGCACTCCCTGTGGCCTAACCACTGTCAACAATCATCGTACGACTCGGATTCACCCAACGTATCAATGTGGCGAGACTAGTTCAGCCACTCAAATGAGAATTGTTACCGACTGCCTGGACATCGTGTAGTCCCAATCTTACTCAGATATAGCATATGGATACATGTGATAATCATATAAGCATTTAACGAACAATCCAAATACAATGCTTATTTGAGCATTTTCTCAAACACATGGAACATGTCGCCAAACACTTGCATTAAATCCATAAGTCGTGTAGCGACGATATGATTTCATGAAAGAAGCCATACATATGGTTAAGGAAATTAAGAATCCTATCTTATTACACTTAATAAATACCAACCTTTAACATTTTTTTCATTCAGACATTCTATCAAACACGTAAACTACACCTTACTAAATACATAGACTAAATTAGCTACGACGTTCACTATAACAATTCATTTCACAACATCAATTATAAAGCATATAACACACATGGATCTTAGATTAGTAATCATGACAAGCACAAATCAGGATTTCACATTCATTCAAACATTTCAACAAACACATGGTATGCATTTTCATACAACATAGTCCATACATGTGCAATATATCGTAGTCGATGTCTCTAAGACGATATGGCAACAGTCAGGTCAAACATAAATCATTAGCTGATATTAAAAGCCTTGAAAATCATAACTTAAATATTTCTAGTCTGCACCTTTCATCGAAAAGCTTGATTCAAACCTGGTTCAGACTGTACATTTCTGAAAACGAGATGACAAACACCTACATGACATAGTAGGTTAGCTAGGTCGACAAACTACCAACCTGGATTTCTACAATGATATTAGGGTTAGAATTTCTTACCCAAATCGTAGTTAAAATGATGCTGTAGTAAAACGGGAGAGGTGATTCAGCCCGTGGAGTAGTGGGAGTGAATCCCAGCAATGATCTCCCTATCTCTCCCTCTTCTCCTCACTCTTTTCTCCTCTTTTCTCCTCTTTTCTCTCCTAGGGTTAGAAAAATTCGTATGAAATGGGAATGGGGTGGTTTAAGGGCATTATATAGGCCCAGAACTGGTGTAAATGGCTCCAGGGCTATGGTATACTTAGGTTATAGCCAAAGGGTGCCTGTTTCGGGCAAACGGGACTCATTTGGAGGTCCATTACTCACCTACGACATGGAGCAAGTTCTCTGACCATAGATCTAAGCCAGGTTATGATTTTAGTATCATCGGATTAACAGATCGACTGTGGAGGACTCGTGTCAGATCAACGGTCGTTGTTGCTCGATCAAGGCCACAAGTATACAGATATGTGCAGGGAAATTTTCCTGATCCATGGGTGAAGTTCAGTCAGCAACTGATGGTCTGAAATCTTTAATTTTGCCCGCAAGCGAATGGCCCAATTCACTTAAGTTTCAATACCTTTTCTAAGGATATTCGTGTTTCTCACACACTTCGCTCAGGGCTCAAGTTGTGCGTTTCTGGATACTAGTTAGGCTCGATTCCCGCGTTGGTTGTCAAGCCCAGTAAGGCGGACATAACCCTATAGTTTCGTGGTCATCAAACTTTCAACGTGCAGTCCAAGTCTGATTCCGAGTTTCAATGTGCTCCCGAGAGCAACTGGCTTTTGGGATTTCTCTTAGGTTATTAAGTAGTGTTGAGTCATTGCTTTTGATAGTTTTAGGTATTGCCATTTGTATAGATAGTGGTTCAAGCTAAACCCACCACCTATTTAGTTTAGTATTTAACTAAATTTCTACAGGATACGATCCTTAGGGATTTCTGCCTGAGGTGGTACTTGGGCCTTTGTACGAATTTTTCCAAGACGTTACACTTTGGCATTCATTGAGTTTCCAATAGCACTTTTTGTAGGAAAATCATTGTGATGGAACTCTTGAATGCTTGCTCATGGGAATCTTTTCTAAGTATTCAACTCATATCATTTAATAGAGAAGATAGCTGAAATACCCTAACCCTCACAACCTCAGAGCATATATCCAAGCATTAGAAGTAGTTGCGGTTCAAGGGAGCAGAAGACTTTTTATCAACATAGAAGATCTTCAGATTGTGCGAGAAAGGGGCTCACTCACTTATTTGTAAGTATAAATAGTTTGTTGAGTCTAAAGTCATTTCCTTATGTAGGATCGAGATACAAAGTTTGAGTGACAAACTGAGCAAGACCTTTTCATAAGGCCTCCGACGGGAGAATACGTTGCCCTTGTATAGGATGTGTTGAACTTGTGTAGGACGTGTTTACCTTGTGTAGGCATTGCCTTGTGAAGGCATAGGCTGCCTTGTGTAGGCTCCTAAGTGTGTCCTTATGTAGGACTCGTCACCTTGTGTAGGCACCTAAGGTAACCCTATGTAGGTCCCTTAGTAAACCTTGTGTAGGTTGTGAATGTTCACGATTAACTTGATTTAAAACCATTGGATAGTGAAATGCGGTATACTCTAGGAGAGAGCGCGTCCGCCGAGAGTGGAGTAAGCAAGTGACCGAACCACTATATATGATTGTGTTTGGGATTATTTTTATTATTATTTTGCATTGATCTAATTATGCTTATATCTATCAAATGATTATTATGATGCATGATTTAGTAAATGTATAAGTATTGATAAGAATCACATCCCACACACTATCGCATACACTATCTTTATAGGCTTTGTTCTTTATATGTAAATCTTATGTAAGCCTATGCGTTTTGGACTCTCTATTGTCCTGGATACCATAGAGTTAGTTTGCCTTACTCATCTTGATTAAAGTTAGGCATTGTTTGTTGTTATAGGAAAATAATATTTAAAAAATCCTATTCACTCCCCTTTAGGACACTTAGATATACTTATATACTTCAGTAATAGCAGTTCTACCACAATTTCATGAACAACCGTGAATTTTAATGTAAAAATGTAATAAGTTACAGCTTAAAAAATTACTAAGATGTACTTTAATCTAGGGTCTTTCCTAAGGTCTTCTTTACCTGTAGGTTGGCATACAATTGATTCTTCTCTTGAAATTCTTTCGAGCCTTCTAATCTTGAGATGTTGAGCTGCGCTCTAGTCTTTAAATGTTGAAGTGAGCTAAAGTTCCATATACTATGTATTTTGTCTATGAAATTTGATAATCTACTTGTGTGCTTAAAACATTAGCACTTATAGTATGATTACCCATGCATACCTAGGTGGATGTCTGACAAGTATATATTACCTATGCCTACCTACGGTGGATGTTTGTTAGGTATAACTTTTGGGTTGACAACTATCCAACCTAAGCAAGTGGGCGATCATCCCACTTGACATGCATCTTATGACATCTCTGCATCTATGCTCATACTGCATATACACTATTTCAATTTGATTGTGCCATCTTATATTGTGATATGTATGAACCATGCCAGGTTTACTCGCTAGCCTGACCAGCTAACATTGTGGATTGACAACCGTACAAAGGTAAATGAGATAAGCAATTCAAGTCAAGTACCAGTAAATAAGGCTAGACTAGTAAATGATGGTCAAGAACAATGGCCGTATATGGTGGAGGGCGAGCTCGTTGCATTAAACAACCAATTCGTTAATGCTACAAATTTATTATGATATTTAGTTTTTTATTTTCTTTATTTATTGTTATTTGGACTAAATTTGAGATTTATTTATAATATGACTTTGTCGAGCCAAGATTGATTATTTTAGTTAATAAAGTCGCAAATGGGTGAACATAGACTGATTTTGACAATTTATTATATGATTGTAAATGTTATGGATTGAAATTCAACAAAAGATGCAAAACCAAATGAGTGTATAGATGTTAATGTGGTGACAACATTGAATGTATTTAATTGTGTCTTGAAGCAACTATTTGATGATGGGAATGACGTACACTTAGTGTATGAGTCATGGACCGTAACACGGGTTTGAGGGTGCACACTCTATATTCAAAGTGTTAGGCGTGACAAACCCTCCCCTTCATAAATTGCCTGATCTCTTTATCAATCGTGGCTGAGTAGTCGGGTTAATCTTTACAAATCTAGTCATAATTTGATTATTTCAATGCTTAAGGTCATAAGGTGTTCAGTTTGATTTAAATCGAATACGACTCTGGCATATGTCTGGGACATACATACTCGTACAAGCACAAATGAAATTGGGTCATTCATTACACGTGTGATTGTGTGTTCAAATTGAATAACAATAACTTCATCTGTTTTTCTAGATGAGCATGGTAAAAAATGAGGTAGATCCAAACCTCAGTTGGACCACATAATAAGGAACTCAAGATTGAATTCCTACCATTAAAAACTTCTCAGGGCCTATAAAATTTTCAGATCAAGTTGTTATTTGTGTTTCCCCCACTACAAGAATATGGGCTTTTACCGATGGTCAAAACTGCCGGTAAAAGCCCAAAAAGGGCCGAAAATACTTTTCCCGGCACTAGACAAGTGCCGGTAAAAGGGGCGTGTCGGTAAATATTTTACCGACGGTAACCAACTTTTACTAGCGCTTGTCTAAGCGCCGGTAATTGTATACACTTTTCCGATGCCCATTCTGACTTCACCAATGCTTTTAGTGGCTGCTGGTATTACAAAAGCGCCGACAAAAGTTAAAAAGTGTCGGCAAAAGTCTCCAAGCGCCGGTAAAGTGTTCCAAAGCACAGTTTCTTAACACTTTTCACCGCGGAAAAGCAGTGGTAAAAATCTATACGCCGATAAAAGTCTTCCATAGGGTTGTATAGATTTGAGAGGCTCGATTGCAATGCAGGCCAATAAATCTTTTATTTATTTATTTATATATATATATTTTAAATTGAAACCTGTATTATTTTTTTCATATTTGAAACATAAAAAATGTTGCAATATAATTAAAAATGAATATTAAACAAAAATTATATTACTTCACAATATAAAAAAAAAATTTATAATATTTACAAAAATAAGCTGAAAATGGTCTTCAATAAATTTAAAAAATAATAATATAACAAAAAAAAAAATCCTCCATATGGTCCACTCCTAAGCACGAGTGACATCAAAAGGCTGAAGAAGTGCTTGTAGGCCTAAATTTAGGTGCGATTGATCAAAATCCTGCACACAGAAGGGAAAAAAAAAAAAAGAAGTAAAAACATAGCATTCCACGAAGATAGAATAAATGAATTAAAAAATAAACCATTAATTGCAACGTTGAAACAATATAACATAGCTATCCATGGCTAGATGGGTTATTCAATTTGATTAAGCAACCATCACAAATAAGTGAATGATAGTCAAAGTTTTTAGACAAAAGGATATGTTGCTTATATGCCAACATAAGGAGTGCTAATTTTAGACGTCACATCTTCGAGAAAAAGGCACAAACAAACCACATATAGCAGCATGGAACATGTGGGCTATTGCCCATACATGTGGCAGGCCACCAGATGAAAAGGCCTAATCAATCACCATGCATTTCAGAAATGTATATCATATGTTCATAACAGAATTTCTCAATGAAACTTAATGCAAATAGATGCAAAGAGGAGTAAAAAAAGGATACGGTCTTTAAATTAGCTAGTTTTGTCCTGTAGACAATTGCCACATGTAGACCAGCCCGCCGCACGTGCAAATAATCCCATGACCAGCTGATGCAATTGTAGCTGAAGCCCTTCACAACATATAGGTACTTACATAAGTGGATGTGTGCTGATGGGGGAAAAACAAAAAACAAATAAAAAAATTAGTCAATCAATAAGAAATGTGACACCACATGATTTAATTGGTCATGTCCAACCAAAACCTCAGTTTTGTATTTAATGCTAACTTTCCAAGCTTGTAAGTGGACAAGTGACAATCATGCGATAAGAAGAGAGAGAGAGGGAGAGAGAGAAAGAGGATAAGATGTGTGGGTTGTTGGAGGGATAGGTATAGAAAGAGAGCGTGGGAGGCAAGGAAGAGAGTTGCGAGATGTTGGGAGAGGGAAAGAGCATATATAAAGGGAGAGAGAATCCAAATGCCCTAATTGGTTTTTATTTACATCTAAAACGGTGTAAAATCGTTTCAAATTTGAAACAGTCTAACCCTGTTCCTGAACCAAAAAGATGTATCCGTTCTATATTTACAATTTTGGTGTAGTGAATATTTGTTTTTTTCTCTTTCATCTAGGTCCATGTGACCTTATCAACAAGTTGGATAGTTAATAAATATTATGGTAGACTACTATTTCCTATGGTGATCCACTTGAAATTTGTACCTGCTTCATTTTTTAAACCGTGTCTTAAAATAAACTGAAAAGAATAAATGGACAACATAAATACATAGTGCATACATCAAAGGTGAGCCTTATTAAAGTCTCACTCACATTGTTGGTTCCAAGTTACAACCAAGTCATGCTTTTAATAGGCTGGGCTAAGCCCTACTTAGACCAGGCTATTGAAAAGTCATACATGGTCCAAACCTAGGTTGATTGAGAAACAATCCTGAATTTAAAGTCCAAGTCCAACCTGAGGCCGGCTAGGCTCCAACCCCAAAGACCTTTTCCTCAGAACATATACCTCATCTAATATTTTGAACTCAAAATCTCAGAAGGCAATAACCAGTAAATAGTTCCATATTGATGAATGCTAAAAAAAAAATGTATATATACATTGTTTGTGTTTTGAATTTATTTGACACCAGATAATTTGATAATATATACTAACAATCACTTTTTCCAGGACTCTAAATAAGAGCATAATAAGTTTCACGTGCTACAATTTCAAACAAAGTAGCAAGTTTGAATCTATAAAAGGATTACAGATGCATGCACTTTTTCAAATGCAAAAAGGTACTTTTTAAAAGCTTGCTGATGGATAAACAATGGGCCGAAGTCACTCAGTTGGTCAAGCTTGGACTACCAACTACAAATTCAATTTGTTGTACAAGCAGTGAGATTTCTATAACTTGTTGTGATGCAACTAAGAAATTCAAAGTCTCAATTTTTATTTTAACATTGAAGATAACCATAAAGTTTACTACAAGTTAACCACAAGGGAGACATTTACATTTATCTTTCTAAGGTATTTTGCCATTGCGAAAGAGAAATTTGGTTCTTCCATAAAAATGGTATGAATAGCCTTTTCCAAATGTACGCTAGATTCAAAGATTTGGTGTCAGTTTCTAAATATTTACAAGCTTATTCTAGTTCTGCGTTCATCTTCAAGATCATCAAATCTCCAGGCTAGGGTGTTACTCACAGTAGCATCCCACCAACAAATAGATATAAAGCTCCGAAGCCTGGAAGATTAAAGCTTGCTACCATGAGTTGGAAGCCCATTGTTACTGCCCGAATCAGTTAAAAAACATAATAGCAAAGGTCAAATTTCAGAAGTATATGATGTTGTTCCAGATGGCGACAGCTAATTACCAAAAATTTGAGAATTTTTTCTCCAACAAACAATTTTTGGAAACATTTTACCTTTGAAAACCTTAAATTTGTTGTGCCAAACTGCTCCAACCGAGAACCTGTCTCCTATATAATCTTTTCCTGGAGGCCAGCTAAGCCCCCCTAGTAAACAGCGTCAGCTTCAGGTGGAAATCCTTATTGAGGCATAATGTATCTGCGATGAAATACCACTTTGTGATTAGTTCAACCTGTAACCTGTACCAGACTGAATACCAATCTAAGAATCCAAAATTTTGTATCTGATTACTCTTTATGGAAAAGATCTGTTTCATCTAGAAATTTTGTTTCATGCTAATTGCAGACACCTCGACATTCACTAATTACACAAGCACGTGAGAATCTTACCTGAATTTCAATTGTAATGCTAAAACCTTCACAAAAATCTGTTTCTAAGATTCCCAACCCATTTATCACAAAGGAACAACATGATCTTTGGCCTGAGTATATGTGCAGTGTGTTAAGGAGCATGCCAACAACGCAGTGAACCGAAATCCAATCTCCGGTCTCACCCACAAATGAAAAACATAAAGAAATATAATCTAGAAGTAGAATCAAAGCATACCAAACAAACCACAAGACAAGATATATGTGAAAAAACCCCAAACGAGGGTAAAAAACCACAGGTGCAAACTTCCACTATGAAGAAAACGAGATTACAAGCAATATACTAACCTTTTCCCTTGAATGTATAGAGAAAACCCTCTGCCCACACTTTAGAATAACTTCCATGACCCTAAAAAAGCCCTAGGGACCCCTATTTATAGTTTAGGCAACTTCCCTTTTACACCCTTGTGAAAACCCACTCAAAAATTCAGTCTGTGCAAAATCCAGAAACGAATCTGCGTAACCTCAACTAGTCGAGCAGGCTGCTCGACTGGTCGAGCGGACCCTCGACTAGCCGAGCATGGGCCTCGACCGGTCGAGCACCTTTGAACAAAAAAACTGATGCTCACTAGACTTTGAGTCAAGCTAGTCATCAACCGGTCGAGTAGGGCACTCGACTGGTCAACCGGCCTTGTCCAGATGTGGCAACACATCTCAACAATCTCCCACTTGGAGACACATCATCATAAACCTTCATCTTCTACATTCGAAGTGCACCACCTCCCCGTCTTCAAGCCTAAAGACTAATCAAAGATGAACAAAGCTTCAGCTTCTCCCTTGTAACCTCCTTGGTCAGCATATCCGCAGGATTCTCACTTGTATGAATCTTCTCCAGAGCAATCGATTCATCTTCCAGTAACGAACGTATGAAGTGATATTTGATGTCAATATGCTTGGTCCTTGAATGAAATGTTGAATTCTTAGCCAAGTGTATTGCACTCTGACTGTCACTATACAATTTGCAATCTGCTTGCTCTTACCCAACTCTTCCATGAAACCTTGCATCCACACCATCTCCTTGCACGCTTCTGTAGCTGTAACATATTCTGTTTCCATCGTACTGATAAATACTATCTTTTGTAACTGAGAGACCCAACTGACTGCAGTACTATCTAGAGTAAAGACATAACCTGTAGTGCTTCTTCTGCCATCGATATCTCCTGCCAAATCTGAATCTATGTAACCTTATAGCTTGATTTCTGATTTACCATAACATAGCCCTATATCCATAGTACCTACTAGGTACCTGAGGATCCACTTCACAACTTCCCAATGTTCCTTCCCGGGTTTGTTCATGAACCTGCTAACAACTTCCATTACTTGAGCAATGTCTGACATCATGCTCACCATAGCATACATAAGACTCCCAATAGCTGACGCGTATGAGACTTTAGCCATGTAGTCTCGTTCCTCCTGTATCTTTACACCTTGCTCCGTAGAAAGCTTGAAGTGGTTAGGTAATGGAGTACTAACCGGCTTAGCACCTCCCATATTGAATCGATCAAGTACCTTAGTTACGTACTCTGCTTGTGACAAAACCAGTTTCTTGTTTTCCCTGTCACGCTTTATCCTCATGCCTAGGATTTGTTTTGCAGCTCTTAAATCCTTCATGGTAAATTCTCTAGACAATTGTCTTTTGAGATCTAAGATGTCCTTCATGCTTGATCCGGCCACAAGCATATCATCAACGTACAAAAGAAGGATAATGTATGATGTATCAAACTTCTTCAAATAGCAACAGTGGTCTGCATGACATCTCCTGTAACCGTTTCCTGACATGAAACTGCCGAACTTCTTGTACCACTACCTCGGGGCTTGCTTCAGGCCATATAGACTCTTCTTCAATCTACACACCTTGTTCTCCTTTCCTGATGTCACGTATCCTGTCGACTGATGCATATATATCTTCTTCAAGGTCCCCATGAAGAAAGGTTGTCTTAACATCTAGCTGCTCTAGATGTAAGTCCTCTATAGCCACTATACTCAAGACCATACGAATCATAGACATTTTCACTACTGGTGAAAATATTTTGATGAAGTCGATACCTGCCTTTTGTTGGAACCCTTTCATAACCAATCTAGCCTTGTACCGTTTCGAACCATCATGCTCCTCCTTCAGTCTGTAAACCCACTTATTATGAAGAGTTTTCTTACCCTTAGGTAGAGTGACTAACTCCCATGTACGATTAGACTCAAGAGAGTCCATCTCATCATACATGGCCTGCTCCCACTTAACCCGTGTATCTGACTGTAATGTCTCTTCAAAACACTCTGGTTCACTATTATCTGTCAGCAGTAGATAATGTAAGGAGGGTGAGTATCGGATCGTGAGTCTCCTCTCCCAAGTAGACATCCTCACAACTGGTGTCTGTGGCTCTGCTTCATAATACTCCTGTGCATGATCATCCTATGGTGCTGTAACACGCATATTCAGTAACTCTTCTAACTCTACAAATTCTTTCTCCTGAGCCTTATTTTCCTGCACACTGTCCTTATGTATCACTTTTTCATTGAAGACTACATCTTTGCTTCTGATGATTTTTCTGTTTTCTGTATCCCAAAACCTGCAGCTAAAATCATGTTGCCTGTAGCCTATAAACATGCACCTCCTGGACTTCGCGTCCAGCTTGTTTCTGTGCTCTGTATCAATGTGAACATATGAAGTACAACAAACACTCTAAGATGTGCAAGGTTCACTTCTTTTCCAGTCCACATTTCTTCTAGTAGCCCACCATCCAATGGTGCTAAGGGACTTCTATTGATGAGATATGTGGCAGTATTCATAGCATCTGCCCAAAACATCTTGGGCAACCCTGCATGAAACCTCATACTTCTGGCGAGTTCAAGGATGGTCCTGTTAATACACTCAGCCACACCGTTCTACTGCGGTGTCCCTGGAATCATTTTTTGATGTTTGATTCCATTTGTTGCACAACACTCCTCAAATTTCTTATCACAGTACTCTCCCCCATTATCATATCTGAGACATTTTACTGTTTTACATGTCTCGTTTTCTACCATTACTTTTCACTTCTTAAACACATCAAATACATCAAATTTGTGCTTTAAGAAATAAACCCACTGTTTTTTACTAGCATCATCAATAAAAGAAACAAAATAACGTGAGCCACCATGAGATGATACCTGTATCAGTCCCCACACATCGGTGTGTATAAGCTCCAATAGATGTGTCTTTGGAGCGTGTCCTGTTTTCTTGAAACTTACCCTCTTCTGCTTACCATACATACGGTCTTCACAGAATTCCAAGTCAATAGACTTTAGCCCTGGTAGCTTCCCTTTTGACAATAACACTTTCATCCCTTTCTCACTCACATGTCTCAACCTCTGATGCCATAACTACCCATTCACTCCAGTTGATGCGACTATGAGTGAACTATACGATCTGAAGTCACGTACAAAGTACCTTACTTCTTGCCTCGAGATATCACCAAAGCACCTTTTGTAATCTTCCAGGAATCACTAGTGAATGTCGTTACATATATGGTATCAGCGAACTGCCCCACTAAGATCAAATTTCATTTCAAACTCAGTACATGTCTGACATCCTTCAATTTCAAAGTCGTTCTGTCTTTCTGATTTATATAAACGTCTCCCTTTACAATAATAATGCATGGCTCATCATCACCCAGGTAGACTCTCCCGAAGTCACCTGATACATAATTACGCAGAACTTCCTTACACGAAGTGGCATGAAACGAAGCACCCGAGTCTATGACCTAAGACTCATTCCTCGCATCAAGAGACAAGATCAACGCATCTATGTCACTCTCCTCAGATAGATTCACTAAATCCTTTCCGCCTTAAGAGCTTCCTTCTTGTTTCTTAAGCGCCCTACAATCATATTTTATGTGCCCCTTCTTGCCTCAATACCAACACCTGTCTTTATCTTTCGGTCCCTTGGACTTCTTCCTCGACTTAGAACGTTCGTGTTTATTGCATCCTTTGTTCAACGATCTTCCTCTTCCTTCAACGTTTAGAGCATTCCATAAATCCCCTGAAACTCCTGATGCCTTCTTTCTAGATTCTTCGCTAAGAATTAGACTGGCCATATCATCAAATTTCAGCTTTATCAACTCTGAAGAATTGCTCAAAGCAATCACCAAACCATCCCAACTGTCTGGCAAACTGGACAAGATCAATAATGCCCCTGACCTCGTCCTCAAAAACAATGCCAACGGATTCAACTGGCTCGTGACTGTATTGAACTCGTTTAGATGTTCAGCCATGTTCCCACCATCTGACATCTTCATGTTGATAGCTATTTCATAAGATGAACCTTGTTGAACGTGAGGGTTTTTCATACATCGTAGCTAGGGCTTCCATTAATTCTTTTGTGGTTTTCACCTTGGATATATTGAAGGCGACGCTCTTAGACAAAGCGAGTTGGATCGTTCCTAAAACCTTCCGATCCAATAAAAACCATTCATCATCTGTCATCTTTTCTGGTTTCTTCTTTTTTCCTCCTAAAGGAATATAGAGGTCCTTCTGATACAGATAATCCTCCATCTGCATCTTCTAGAAGGCAAAGTTTGAACCATCAAACTTCTCAATTCTAATCTTCCCTTCTTCCATCATCACTCCCAATAGAACTAAACCAATAGCTCTGATACCAATTGTTGTGCAGCACGCCAACAACGCAGTGAACCGAGATCCAATCTCCGGTCTCACCCACAAACGATAAACAGAAAGAAATACAATCTAGAAGTAGAATCAAAGCATACCAAACAAACTATAAGATAAGATATAGTTTAAGCAAACCCCAAACAAAGGTAAAAAACCATAGGTGCAAACTTCCACTATGAAGAAAACGAGATTACAAGCAATATACTAACCTTTTCTCTTGAATGTATAGAGAAAACCCTTTGCCCACACTTTAGAATAACTCCCATAACCCTAGAAAAGCCCTAAGGACCCCTATTTATAGTTTAGGCAACTTCCCTTTCACACCCTTGCAAAAATCGACTCAAAAATCCGTAGTCCGTACAAAATTCGAAAACGAATCTGTGTAACCTCAACTGGTCGAGCAGGCTGCTCGACTGGTCGAGCGGACCCTCGACTGGTCGAACAGGGGCCTCGACTGGTCAAGCACCTCGAAACCCAAAACCTAATACTCCCTAGACTTTGAGTCGAGCAGTTCTCGATTGGTCGAGTGGGCCACTTGACCGGTCAAGCGGGGCACTCGACTGGTCGAGCGGCCCCCAGATGTGGCTCCACATCTCAACATAGTGTACTAGGATTTTTCTTATAGAAACATAATTTTCATTGATTAACAGACCAACATTAGTTTTTAGCCCAGGGCATGTGCAAAGTGTACACTACCTAATGAATGAGCTAGATTTTTGACATGTAAACCATCCAATGGACAGAACAGTGGTTCACTCATGTGTGGATGGATCCATTTCTGGACACATTTTGGTCCCCAGAGAGCAATCAACATACATAGATTAACCTCGATCATATAAATCATGGAGTGATCCGTGATTTTATTGTTCTTTTGTATACTTTGAATTATTTCCTGAATGCAATGCACATGCATTTTACTAATAGCATCTAGTTATGAATATTAACTAGAGGAAGGCGTAATACTTGCCTTACGAAGCTCAAGTTTTCCACCATCTTCTGTTGTAGAACATTTGCATGAAAGAGTCACTCCATGTTTGTCAAGCACCTACATTAAATAACAAAAAAAAAAAAAAAAAACTACAAAAAAACTTTGAGCATTACAACTTCATCTATTCAATGGAAACTAGTAACAAAGTAGCCACAAAGGTTAAAATAATACCTTCACATGGTAATGCTCTTTCTCTGATGCATTACCAAATTCAGTCCTTGGGACAACCAGATCTTCAACAGCTTGTATATATTCATCAGGAACATTTGTATAAAATGTCTTCCTCACTTTAGCTTGAGCTAGAGAACAGTCACATTCCCCAATGTCAACGGCAACCCCAAATCAACCTACATTGACGATGTTATCAAAAAGAAGGAAATAAGAAATGAGAGTATCCATGTCTATTTCCTAACTGATTTAAGCTGATTTAGGCTGCTTTTGGATGCACAAGTGAATTGAATTCCAAACAAAGATTTTCTAGTTTCCACAATGAGTATGTATACCATTTGAAATGGATGTTAAAGGGCCTATAATATTTATTGATGGAGAATTAATTTTGTTTAGTTGATACAAAAAACTTAGGAAATGTCTTAATTTATGTTTAAATTCTTTAGGCCAAAAAAATGTAAACTAAACATGACTTTTTAAAAATCAGGTAATGTCTAAACTAAGAAATATAAATAGCAGCGGCCAAACATGTCAAAGAAATTCATAATTTGAAATGTAAAAACCAACAAAAAAAATGTGAACCAAACATAAATTTTGTAGAAATCAGAGAATTTTTAAGCTGAAAAATATAAAAACCAACAACCAAACACCACTTAAGAAATTCACAATTCAGTTATTTAGAAATTATTATACTAACAATTGAATTCAATCCAAACTTCAGCGTGGCCATGTTATATTGAAAGCAGATATGAAAATTAAACTTAAGTTATTTTCTAACTTCTGAATTGCATATACCTTCCCAAGTATTGATAACTAGGCTCCAAATTGCAATTGCAGTGACTTTAAAATAATAAAATGTAATTACAATTTGGTCATGAAAGAACATACTCAATAGTTATTACAATTCAATTCAATTACACATCCAAATGCACCCTTGGTGATTTTAATCATTACCTCATTCATGAAAATATAACCATAGTTAGAGGCCATGAGCCAATAGTCATGCGCCAATGCAAAAATGTAGCCCGTGCCAACTGCATGTCCTCTGTTTGGACAGTCACCTTGTATTAGAAACTAATTCCAAGATTATGAAATAAATGCAATCATTTGAACTTGGAAACATGTTAGAATTGGAGTCAGCTAGAAATAACATTTGTAATTTATCTCCTATGTAGAAATTCACTGAATTACTGCAATGGATGGGACACATAAAGTCAAGATCTTACTTACAAGCCTCTAAAACATTAGTAAGTATTCCCGCCCAATACAGAGGAAAAACAGAATCAGTGTCCATATCCAACTATTTATGGGTTCCTGAACATCATTCATTGGTTTCATGGCTCAAACCATTCAACCAAGATAGATCATCATCCATTGCTTTTTTCGCATTTCAAGAAGTTAGAGAGAGAGAGAGAGTAGAGCCAAACTAAAAGCATACAATTCTCCACAAAATCACATTTCTTTGAGGTTTTAACAAACAACTCCTATGCATTTTTTTCCAATTCTAAGAGTGAGTTAAGACAAAAATAATAATAATAATAATAATTAATAAATAAATAATAAAAAGGCTAGTAAATGAATAAAGAGAGTGTCAATCTTGATATGAAGGCTTCCATTTTACCAATTTATAATCTATTCCTTGTATCTATGTCATAGAAAACAACACAAGCTCTCTCTATCATGAAACATTTTCAAAGAAATGTGCTAATTTAGGAACTCTACACCATTGCCAATGGATTTTAACAGAGTAGGCTGAGGAAAAGAGAATCAGTGAAGGGCGAAAAGTTCAGCTCGAGCACAAAGTTATTAATGGAGTTGTGCATAAAAGAAAGCAACTTTATTAGAAAACCAAAAAAATGCCTACAAAAATTAACGAAAATCAAGAAAGAAAGAAAATATAGAAATAATAGAAACAGAAGCAATGAGAATTCTTCTTGCCTCATTATCATGATGCAAATCCCTACATGGGGCCCAAGGGCTCACCAATGATCACAGGCCATTCAAGTCCTAAAAAATGCTCATTATTTCCATTTTACAGTCCCGTATTCAAATGGACATAATCATCCAGTAAGGGTACATCTTGGGCCATTTATGATCGACGGTGGAGCCATCCGATCCAACAGTCATTGTGACCACTTAGGCCCCACATAGGAAATCCACTAGCTGATCTGATAAATGTATCAGAGGCTATAATGCAACAGGGGATTTATTGGTTAACTTGGCACAAGAATCGATGGCTAACCTGACCAAGGAACGAAACCTCGTAGAGCATGTAGCAGGAAGCAATATAAGAGTTGTACAAACAATGAGAACTGGATAAGTGTGGAAGATGCTAGGATCCCAATTAGCCATGGAGGTCCTGTTCTAGTTCCTGGCTTGACCCCTACTCCTGCTCCAAAGTCATCAACTGAGGAAGCATTTTTTAAAGAAGTCACAAATGGCATGGTCACCGACCCTCTATGGCAGCTGATGAAGCTACCAACTGTGAAATACGAATACCCGAGGTAACCATCTGAAGAGGCAATGTAATGCCCCGATTTCTAAAACCCGAGTACGAGACTCGTTTTCCGAAATTCGGGAGTTTATAAATCAGAGATCCAGCGGAATGTAAACTTAAAGCGCGATAGTAAAAAGAAGCATATATAATCATGTGAACCCAAATGTTTGACCCGCCCAGCTAGGGGTCTTAGTTACAAAAATTCCGATAAGTTTTCAAAATACTAAACTACTGAAATTAAAGTATCAAACTACTGATTAATGGGCAACTACCCTTGTTGGCTAATCGTATTCCATCCTTGATGATTTCCTTCACAACCATACCCTATGAAGTGGCAATTCATACACAGTCCAGAAACCCCCAAGAGAAGTGATGGCCAAATGAGGTAGTACACCTGACGAGGAACAAAAAATGGATAGTACACGAGTTACAAGGGTAACCAATAAGCATTTAGAATTCCAAACAAAGAAACAATGGTTTACTACTGCATAAATATATTTTTCGGCTCGAGAAGGCAACCATTACGAACTTTCTAGCCAACAACTTTTCAAAGCATTACCGCTTTGAACTGAGATAGGTAGTGGTTGAGCAGTGCATGATCCCCAATGTTCTTTGCAGCCACGGCACTAAGGGTGCACACACCAGCCCGACCACAGATGAATGTCACATGTCTGCATATACAAAGATACACACAGTAAGCAGCAAGATGATAATGGTGCAATACCCGTCAAGGTCCACCTTAAAACAAAATGCTCCTTCTAGAGGCTCCTTTCACGCACAATCCACAACATATCCCAAGATCGTTTGTTATTACACCATATAGTCACCCAGGCAATGCATATTTTATATTTTATTTTGAAAGATCAATGCAGAGTTTTTCAATGATTTCTCATACCAAACATTCTTCAGAATCATTTTAGAGATAGCTTGGATATTGTACCTATGCAAAGATTCACATCAATCGAGTAAGATAGGTGAAAGATATACGAAATTAACTAAGAAAAAGATTCACACAAGTACCCTGATTCTCGTGAAGCAGTATCACAAGCCCTCACAATTTCAATGCAGAGATTGAGATCATTCTTGTTCTTGGTGACTTCGTATGCTTTGAAAAGTAAGAATGTTGTCCCAAGGGAGCCAATGTAGAGAGTGAAATCCCTAACACACCATCCAGCCCGTACCCAAGTCTCCTTCACAATCTGAAAATTAAATAGGTAATGGGAATGATGTAAAGGTAGAAGTCACCAAGCCTTGAAAGTGAAATCCATTTTTCAGCACGAACCAATCTCAAGCTTTTTATGTCTGCATTCAATGAAAATGTGACCATCTAAATAAGAGGGTCACTAAGCTTGCAGGCATGTACAAGGCAGCTCATCTACATGCAATCATGGCATATTGGCACAAGATTCCCACTGTAACAATGCCTTGGCCAAAATATCCAGCCGATTCACTTATTATGCAAGCAATAGGCCACAATTTATGAGACAAATTGATGGCTACAAAAACTAGGCAAGGTTCTGCTCGGCCATCTGCCTATTTCTAACATTGTGGCCTAACCAACTCGTTTGTTGAACCAGATCATCAAAAAGGCCAGACCCATCTAATCGATGGCTTGGATCTTGTTCCCTTATGCTGAACTGAGACATGTAGCGGCTTGTGGATGGGAACCTTGTACATGCACGTGGGCTAAGCAAACCTCTCTAAAAAGGTATCCTAAATTATACAATCCCAGTAGCTAATCATAGAACTCCAAAATGAAGACCATGACAAACATTTTAAGGTTATTTTTTAATAATTTCAACTTAACATGAATTTAGGTCCAATGCAACATTTTGTAAATATGGGCATCAATATGGGCATTTTAATGTGCCATCCTAATTTGTCCTATATATGCCTAAAAGTTGGAAATATGGAGGGATGTTTCAGAATCTAAAGGTTCAAAAATGATGGGATAAAAATAGAGTTTGTGGAATGCAATTTTGGCAATTTTAGTAATGATATGAGTGCAAAGTGAAATTAATTAAGATTGATTGCCGCAAGGTAACCCAAAATGACCATTTCTGACATCTTGGGTCAATAATTCATGACGAAAGAGAGATTGAGAAGAATGTTGCTCATTGAATTAGAGAAGGTAGATGAAAGAGAGATGAGCTTCAGAAGTTTATGCGATCCTTGCATACCAATCAAAATGAAGGGGAGATTTTATAGGACAGCTGTCAGATTAGCCATGCTTTTATAGAACAGAATGTTAGACAGCAAAATGTTTATATAATGAGTGTAGCTAAACAAGGATTTTGAGATAGATGAATGGCAAGACGAGGAAGGATGGAATTAGAAGTGAATACTATGACCGAAGAATGCAATTATTGCAATTTAGAGTCGTAGACCCACTGTAATTTTTTATTACATGGATGACCCAACAGATTGAATTATCGCAATTATGTTCAACTGAACACCCATATATCAAATGCTTTCCACACACACACACAAGAAATGAATGTAAATATTCAGCTCAATCAAGAGACGAGATTTTTTTAATAACATCATATTCTTGCAATCAACTATGTGCATCCAAACAAATCATCCATGACAAGAATAAAAGCAGCTTGCTTTTCAAGTACAAACCAAAATGGTTTAATAAAGAGAGTTGAACCTTGCAAATTTTGTGTCTGTGGCTGAAGGAAATGAATTAGAAATAAATGTTCCTTTGCCTCTGCTGGACAGGACAGCGGAGCCTCATTCTTGAACAATAACACTCTATTGGAATAACCTCCTCCTTGAACAAAATAAATTGCTGGCATACCAATTAAGCCACATTCTGTTGGTAAGTTTTTTCTTTCTAAAACTGCAATGTAAGCAAATCTGAACATTCTCATGCCATCAAAATGATCCATAAGCCTGTATTTAAATTGAGAGCTTTTTTTTAGTCCATAAGCCTGTATTTAAATCTGAACAAAATAAATTATTCTTCTAATGGGCTAAGCCAAACACAGTTCAATTGAATTGTGCATTCAAATGATCTCCATGTTGAAACCACCTTACACTCAGTTGGAGTCAAAAGAAACATAACTGCATCTTGAGGGCTCCGTCCTCATTATAATAGTAGGACACATTTTCATCATTTAAAATTGAGTGAAAAGCTGCACTTGTGGCTATACTAATTTGTGATTTTGGAATTTCTACTCTTAGTAGATTTCCAAAAATCACAAAATGGGGATGTTTTGTGTTGTATTAGGAAAAAACAAAAGAGTTCTTTCAAATCCACATGAATATCATTTAACTGTTTTTGGATTTTCTAGTAATAGTGTAAGAGTAGAAATCCAAAATCACATATTAATGTTCTCAGAGGCTGAGCCAAACACAAGCTAAACTGATTAATGGTTCCTTTTTTCTTTTCTTTTTTGAAATGTGAGAACACATGCACTCTTACACCCCCATGCACACTTTCAAGAGTACCCCATGGAAAAGTTTCGAAATGAAATACCCAGATCAGAAATTATCCATATCCGATTTTTCTGGCCATCAACATGAGAATTCAAACAAGGGTTTCTCATGAAACAACTGCTGGAGAAAGATAAAACCTAGAACACTTGACGTAGTTTACTAGTTACCTTTCTTTTCTTTTCTTCTCTTTTCTTTCTTTTTTGTTTCTTTTTTTTGTATCAAAGTCACCATTTCTAAATGTGGTAAATGTGTATGAAATCCGAAACAATCATCCAGTGGCGTTGCTTAAATGGACCATATATACCCATAAAAAACAACAACAGACCCATAAAAACAACAGAAAATGAAAAATACCCAGATTGTAATTAATCCAGTAACATTATCTCAACACATTCCAAATACAAAACCCATAAAATCAGCAAAAAAAAAAAAAAGGAAAAAACGAAAAATACTCTAAAACGTAATTCACCCATATCAAGCAACCAACACAAAAATCCAAACATGATGTGCTCGAAAAAGCACAAAAAGAAAAAGAAATCTCGAAAACTACTGTTCTTCGATCCAAACGATAATAAGAAGCAGAAATCGCAACATAAATGAGAAAAAAAAAACCTAAAAATTTCTCCTATCATTTCAAATTCGAAAACAAACCCAACAAAGGAAATGAGAATCAAAGCAGTATCTGGTGATTTTAGCTTACCTGAGAGAGAGAGAGAGAGAGAGAGAGAGAGATTGAGATATTTGCCATTAAAAACCCAACGTAGGGGCCGTGGACACCATTAAAAACTTCCAATGTAAGGTTTATTTGCCATCCAACCCTAAATCCCTAAATCCCCAAATCCCTAAATCAGTATTGAGATTGAGAGAGATTAAGAGAGAGAGAGAGATACCTCACGGTTAACCGAGCTTCAGAGAGAGAGAGAGAGGGCGTGCGTGGGTAGGGCGTTCGGCAACGGTCAGCGAGAGAGAGATCAGAGAGAGGAAGAGAGATACAGAGAGAGAGAGAGGTGGTAGAGGATGCGAGAGAGACATAGAGGGGACAGAGTCGAGAGATCAGAGAGAGAGGAAGAGAGTCAGCGAGAGAGAGGAGGGAGAGGATGCATGAGCGCTGGGAGAGGAGGGGCAAGAGAGAGAGAGAGAGAGTCAGAACTGACGTCACCAAGTTCTGTCGGCCCCACTGATGTATTTGTTATATCCACACCGTCCATCCATTTTGAGATATCATTTTAAGTCATGAGCCAGAGAATGAGGCAGATATAAATCTGTAGTGGACCCCACCACAAAAAATAGCGGGGAGAGTGATTACGACTGTTGAACCTATCTTAAGGCCCATCGTAATGATTATTTGAAATGCAACTTGTTCAAAAGTTAAAAAATACATTAAATAAGGGAAAAATAAATATCACCTTGATATAAAAACCAAAAAAAAAAAATTGTAGCCTTTAGAAGTTTTTAATGGTAGGCATCACTGTCCCACTGTTTTCTGTGTTGGGGGTCATTGGAGCTTTGGATTTAACTCGTGCTTTGGAATTTGCCCTAAAATGATCTCTCCAAGTGGATGGAAGGTGTGGATATAAAACATACATCATGGTAAAATTAGAGGTATATAAATCTCAAGTGGACCACACCACATGAAAACAATAGTTATTAGTTATCAATCATTAAAATCGTCGTAAGGCCAACTGTACTGTTTATTTGACATCCAGTCTATTTATTAGGTCATACAGGCCTAGATGAAAGGGAAAAACAAAAATCATCTCAATCCAAAACTTTCATGGGCCCCCAAAATTTTTAAAATGGTTGATGCTCATTTAACACTGTTTCCTGTAGTGTGGTTCTTTTCATATTGGGATATGCTTCATTTTTTGTCTCATGCCGTAAGATGATCTTTAAAAATAGATGGACAGCAAGGATTAAACACATACATCATGGGGCCCGCAGAGCACCAACCACCAGTCATTGGATGATGTAAGGAGGAGTAGTCAATCTGCTCCCCTTATTTGTGGTGTGGTCCATTTAATCTTTGTATATGATTCAGTTTTTGAAAAATTCTTTAAAATGATCTCGAAAAATGGATGAACGACATGGGTTGATCTCGAATTTTTGGTAAATTCAAAAGTCAAGTGGACTATGCCACTTAAAACAGCATGGAATAATGATTTCAACTGTTGATACCTTCCATGGGTCCATAGCAATTTTAGTTGACATCCAACATGTTCATTATCTGTTAACATAGATTTATGGAGTGCATAAAATAAATAAAAAACAATGGGCCCCACAGAGTTTACTCTATTAAGGGTAATGATGAGTAACTCACCTAAGGGCCTGTTTGATTTCTCATTGCAAGTGTAAATACCGAGTGAATGGGTAATTATGACCCTTTCACCCGTTTGGAAATTTTTGGAAATTCTTGCCTTGGAAACAGTTCAAAAGTGCTAGTTAAAATTTTTGGACCTTACTGTGACATATATGACACATCTGTTCCGTCCATCTGTTTTATCACTACATTTTGAAACATGAGCTGAAAAATTATGTAGATCCAACACTCAAGTGGCCCACACCAAAAGAAACAATGGCCCTAAGAAGTTTTTAACGACAAGTATTTGATTCACTTTTTTTTGTGGCGTGGTCTACTAGAGCTTTGGATATGCCTCATTTTTTGGCTCATGCCATAAATTCATTTGGCACAATGGATGAACGGTGTGGATAAGCGACATGCATCATGGTGGGGCCCACAACCATTTTGTAGCCTTTTCGATTTTTGTGTATAAAAAGTAAGTGGTCAAATCAAATATAGGGAAGAGTGCTGCAAATACACAAGGAAATGATGATTATGCAGTTACGCTGCATTTACCTCTGAATTGGAAAATCAAACAAGCCCTAAATGTAGTGGAGAGAAAGGTTTCCTTAAAACATTCATAATCATATATTGGGCCTGCCTAATTGGATTCAGATATCCAACCCACTCATTATGTGTGTCCCACTTAGATGAGGGGTCAGACCAAGTTTCAGCCGCATCCAAAACTCACGTGGGCCCCATCAAGTTCTTTTACATTATTGATAAACAATTTCTATTCACAATACCGAACATAAATCATGGACGTTCTTGATCATCAAATCATCTTGGCATATGGGCCCTAGTGGGGCAATGCATGGACAACTAATGTTGTTAATGCAAACAGCCAATGTACAGTTCAAGTACAGGCATTTCTTTCATGGACCAAGTCTAAGTCCTCCTACACTTAGACTCGACCCATTAAAACTATTTGCAGACATCCTAAAAAATATAAAAGCACTTGGTGGGGCCCACATGAGTTTTGAATGTGTTGAAACTCATTACCCTTAGCATACTAAAAAAGATATTGGGTATACCAAGATTGATCAACAATTTCAGTGAATTTTGATTTAAATATCTGAAGTTATTTACTCTTCAATTTGAATTGATTAGATTGTCCAAAAACGAATAAAGGTTGTTCATAATATCAAAAATACATGAATGAATAGAAAACACAAACATCAACTTGATCCAAAACTTTTATGGCCTCCAAGAAATTTTAAATGGTAGAGGTTCAATCACACTATTTCTTGTGGTGTGGTCCACTTGAGCTTTGGATATGCTTCCTTTTTGTTCTTTGGACCGAAAATTTGGGATCAACCCACACCGTTCATCCATTTTTCGAGATCATTTTATAGAATTATTCAAAAAATGAATCATATCCAAAGATTAAATGGACCACACCACAAACAAGGGGAACAGATTGACCACTCCCCCTACACCATCCAATGGCTGGTGGTTGGTGTTGTGTGGGCCCCGCCATGATTTTTAATCCTTGGGCCCACCATGGAATAGTGCATCTAACTGATGGGGTAGATGTTTGCTTTTTTTTTAAAATCTACTATAATCTAAAATTATATTTAAAAAACAAAAATGGATGGACAATGTGGATACAATTCATACATCTCTCCGAATTGATGGATGGTGTGGATACAAAACACACATCATGGTAGAACCCATATAACTAGTGATGTCACTTCAGTAGGACTCTTGCGTAAACAGATTGGCTATTCCCCTTGCCACCAACCAATGGCTGGTGGTCGGTGCTCCGTGGGCCCCACCATGATGTATGTATTTCATCCACGAGGTCCATATATTTTTCTATATCATTTTATGATATGAGATGAAAAAATGAGGTATAACCACATTAAAGGAAACGGTGTTAATTGAACGTTGACCATTAAATTTTTTTTAGGGGCCATAAAAGTTTTGAATCAAGCAGATTTTTGTTTTTTTTCCCTTCATTTGGGTCTTATGACCTAATCAACAGATTGGATGTCAAATGAACAGTATAATGTGCCTTAGGAGGATTTTAACGGTGGATATCCAATCACTATTCTTTTCCTATGGTGTGGTCCACCTGATATTTATATCTCTCTAATTTTTAGGATCAAGCCCTAAAATGATATATAAAAAGGAACGGATGAAAAACATACATCATTGTGGGGCCCACAGAGCACTGACCACCAGCCACCGGGCTGGTGGTAGGGAGAGTAGCCAATCCGTTTCGCATTTTCACTTATCCTGAGAGAGGGAAACCAAAAACCCCTCCCGCCTAAAACGCCCTAACCCTACTCCCCCCCCCCCCCCCCTCTCTCTCTCTCTCTCTCTCTCTCTCTATCTATCTATCTTCTTGCAATGAAAAGAGGGAGAAAATGGCATGGAAGATCCATTCCATTCCCTTCATTCTCTCGCTCTGTCCTTCTCTCTCATTCCCACAGATGCCTTCATACACAACTCCTCGGGCCTGAGATTCATGAGCAGGGCAACACTTTCGTCGTCCATGGAGGCAGTGAATGCCTCTATGCCACCTCCATTTCTACCCACAACAGAAGTTTCACAGCGAGCAAAAATGATTCTTATATATGATAATTCCATTTATAACCCTCGATCCTCTTCGGATTATTCCAGGCTATGCCGCAAATGCTGCCTTGGCACACGTGTGAGTGATCTAGGATGCCGATTGAGTGGTCCTATGGTGTGTATATTGGGATGGACCGTTCATCATGTGATTGACGTGTGCATGTTGAGTGTAGGTCGTTGGTTGTGATTTTCTTTTAGGGACGTGCAAGTGTGCCAGTAGATTTTCAGGCTGAGGGGCATTTCTCATGTGGCTGTTGCGTGAACGCTTCTGATCTGACACGGTTTTGAAAATGGAGCATTTAGGATTACTATTCCTCAGTTTTACATTGTCTTGATGTGATTTTCTAACTAGGGTTTGGTTGGGGAATGTTTTGAAAGCTTGGAGACAGTGAGTTGTCGGGATCTACGATGGTTCTTAGTTTGAATTGATGAATCATGGCAATGCTCAATAGTTTGTAATCTGAAATTTCAGGTGGGGTCCACTGAATTGGCCATGGTAGGAAAATCTCATGAACAAATAATCTTAAACATTCGTCGGTTATTGGCCGCGGTCAATTGATTGGGAAAATGTTCACTGATGGGACAATTGGTTGGATGTAGACCATGCATGGTGGGACCTGTCCAATGGTTGGTACACATCACCACCAAACTGTTATGACATTTTCCTGGTAGTACATTTTGATGCTTCCTACTGTGGGGATTACTTGGACAATCTGTGATGTATATGCTGAGATATGTTCAACCCACATGGATTGTGCAACTTGCTCATTTATACAGAAGCTAATGTGGCAATATAACATTACTGCAAATAGGCTTGGACAACTTCATCAGACCCATCATTGACAGTTTTGCACATCGATTGAGTATGAATGTTTAAGTCTTGAAAGATTTGACTATCTTGTTTTAAAATGTTAAATCCAAGTATGTAGTTGGATCTAAATCAATTTTTAGTAGTATATTAGGACTAAAGACTGTAGAGGTTTCATATGCAGATGCACCATGCTCCCATTGCAGTAATCTGGCATTTTGATCACCTGAGATCTTCTTCCTTTTCCATTGATAAATGACATCATTACTAAGTTTGCAGCATGTGGGACATGGGCAGTCTATAGCTATTGCCAATGTGGTATGTTCTTTTAGTCTACAGTCCAATTTTGTCAATTTACTTGTCAATTTACTATCCTTTAATTGGTTAGGTCCAACTGAGCTGACAGTTCTATGTTTTGATATTTCACAGGTTTTGGGGGTCCAAGCATGGATCTGTTCAAACAAGTCCAAGTATGAATTATAAGTATCAATACTTTCTAACTTGGATTGCAACCTGTAGGTATTGCCCTTGGCTCTATGGAAGGTCGGGTTGCTAGGAAGTTCTTTGATTTATTTGAGGCCTTCCACCCCATGTAAATTTTGCATGCTTTTGTTATGATAGATGGGAAGGCTACTTACAGGCACATTTGCCCACATGGCATGTGTAAGTGTGTGGTCTAGGTTACATCCTGTGTATGTTGAGGATGGGCAAGTTTGCGTTGGTTGAAAAAAAAAAAGGGGGCCAATTTGGTCATTATTGCATTTGTATTTTGAGGATGGACCTTTTGTCATTTCTTTTTCAACAGCCCTTCTCTTATTATAGAAGGGTGGGTCACATATAGGCAGAACAACCATTTTTAGGCAATGACATGACAAAGACCACCTGATGACTAGCTCAAATCTTGCACATTTTGTCATATGGCACATATGCAATAGTCATAATAACAATGGTTGCTTTTTCTCGCTGACTCACTCCCTTGCAGCTACAGTACATTTTCCACTAGAGGATGCGACAGGTATGTAAACGTGAATTTCACATGGGAATAAATATACATGGTCATAACGGAGGGGCCTACTTTCTTACCGCTAAAAGTGAATTTCTATAGCTAGGAAACAACCACAGAAACCATAAAACTAGAGCCTTCTTACTAGATGTTGTATCCATGCCAAGAGTTTCTGACTTGCATGAAAAGAACAAAACTATCGAGTGTCTTTTTGGATGAACAATGAAGCTAAAGATGACCCGAGCAAGGAATGTTGGCATTTTAAACAGCTCAATCCACTGTGGGAAAATGGAAGTGCGCATAAAAAAATCTGTGTATGTAATCAACCTCTACCTTTTATTCAGCTTCTGGCTTGCTTGGATTGATCTCTATAGTGTTTGTTCGAAGCACTTAATTATGGTTTTGTCTTCATATTAGGTAGTGAATATTATATGATGGGACCTCATTGTTTTACGTTGGGTTTCATTGTAGACTCGATTGATCGCAAATGAAAACAATGTGGTTCAAGTAAACAATAGATAAGAACATTTTCTTCTCTTATTTTCTTTTCTTTTTCAGATTTTTGAATTATGACATTTTTAAATTTCCAGGGTATGGATTTTACGTCAATTTTGTTTCTACAAATATCTCTCGATTGTTTCAACAAATAGCTTTAGATTGGAATATAAATTAATGTTTTATTTGTTGTATTTGATTTTTTGAAGTTTAGATTTGATTTTATCTTCCCTCTCCGCTCTCTACAGACTTTTTACATTGAAATTTCTTCACAAAATTGCTTATTGGACTCTGGTCATTATATTCTTCTGCAGACCGCTTTAAAGAAAGAGCATTTCTTGTGGCAACTTTTAAACATTGAAAAGGATATGAAGAAGATGAATGATGACCTTGAAGGAGAAAACGAGAACTTATCAAGAGGTTTTGAAGGTACAGGAGGAATGTGAACTTGAAGCAATTGCTAAGAAGAAAGAACAAGCTGGTTATTTGAAAGAGGTGATGCAGTGCGAAAAGAAGATTGCAAAGAAAAAAGTTGAACTTGATAAAAGGTTAGTTCAACACCATTCATCCATTTCTACAACCCATTTTATCAAGT
This sequence comes from Magnolia sinica, assembly GCF_029962835.1. NCBI lineage: Eukaryota > Viridiplantae > Streptophyta > Magnoliopsida > Magnoliales > Magnoliaceae > Magnolia > Magnolia sinica. Next base: position 42,598,288 of record NC_080577.1, on the reverse strand, counting down.
TTCCTTCAACTCATGGCAAAGTTTCCTTCAACTCATGGCAAGGACAATTCACCATGTCATAGGGATGCAATATGAACAAATAATGACATGCTTTAAGGCATCTATCCCAACAGTGAAATGATATCAAGTTTTATCATTTAAGTAACAACTCAAAATCAACCTCGTACATAGAAGCAATATAGATACACTAGTAATGCAACCCTCGTCACATATAATGCAATATCAACATCTTAGTCATAATCAACTCAAAATCAACATAGTACATATAAGGAATATAGATACACTAGTAATTTTCCTTAATAAGGAATATAGATACACTAGTAATTTTCCTCAATATCTTCATATGGATGTTTCTTACTTTACTTACCTTTTATGTTGTCTTTAAATGTATTAGCTGGAAATTGATGGAGCAGACCCGAACTTAAAAACCCAAACCTAAACCCGAACCCGAATTCGAATTCCTAAACCTAAACCTTAACCTATTCTCAATTATCTAAACCTTAACCTATAACCTAACCTAAACCTAAACCTATAACCTACACTTATAACCTATAACCTAAACCTATAACCTAACCTAAACCTAAACCTATAACCTACACTTATAACCTAAACTTAAACCTAAACCTAAAACCTAAACCTAAACCTAAACCTAAAACCTAAATGTGTTCTCAAATCCTTAAACCTAAACCTACATCTAAAACCTAAACCTAAACCTAAACCTAAACCTAAAACCTAAATGTATTCTCAAATCTTTAAAACTAAACCTACACCTAATCCTAATCTCAACTCCTTAACCTAAACCCAAAACTAAACCCGAACCCGAACCCAATTTCCTAAACCTAAACCTTAACCTATTCTCAATTCCCTAAACCTTAACCTATAACCTAACCTAAACCTAAACCTATAACCTACACTTATAACCTAAACCTGTAACCTATAACCTAAACCTAAACCTATAACCTACACTTATAACCTAAACCTAAATCTATAACCTTAACCTAAACCTAAATGTATTCCCAAATCCTTAAACCTAAACCTACACTAAAACCTAAACCTAAACCTAAAACCTAAATGCATTCTCAAATCCTTAAACATAAACCTACACATAATCTTAATCTCAACTCCTTAACCTAAACTTAAACTTGAAAACCCAAACCTAAACCTGAACCCGAACCCGAACCCGATTTCCTAAACCTAAACCTTAACCTATTCTCAATTCCCTAAACCTTAACCTATAACCTAACTTAAACCTAAACATATAACCTACACTTATAACCTAAACCTAAACCTATAACCTAAATCTAAAACCTAAATGTATTCTCAAATCCCTAAACCAAAACCAACACCTAATCCTAATCTCAACTCCCTAACCTAAACCTAAACCTAAATTTGAAAACTTAAACTTAAACCCGATACCGAACTCGAACCCGATTTCCTAAACTTAAACCTTAACCTATTCTCAATTCCTTAAAGCTATAACTTATAACCTAAACCCAAACCTTAACTTAAACCTAAACCTATAACCTTAACCTAAACCAAAACTTATGACATAAACCTTAACCTATAACCTATAACCCATAACCTAAACTTATAACCTATAACCTAACCTTAACCTTAACCTAAACCTAAAACCTAAACCTTAAGCTATATCCTAAAACCTAAACCTAAACCTAAAACCTAAATGTATTCTCAAATCCCTAAACCTAAACTTACACCTAATCCTAATCTCAACTACCTAACCTAAACCTAAACCTAAACTTGAAAACCCAAACCTAAACCCGATCCCGAACCCAAACCCGATTTCCTAAACCTAAACCTTAACTTATTCTCAATTCCCTAAAGCTATAACCTATAACCTAAACCTAAACTAAACCTATAACCTTAACCTAAATCTAAAACCTAAACCTAAACCAAAACCTATAACCTATAACCTTAACCTAAACCAAAACCTATAACCTAAACCTTAACCTATAACCTAAACTTATAACCTATAACCTACCCTTAACCGTAAACCTATAACCTAAACCTAAACCTATAACCTAACCTTAACCGTAAACTTAAAACCTAAACCTAAACCTATAACCTAAACCTAAACCTATAACCCAAATGTATTCTCAACTCCCTAAACCTAAACCTACATCCTAATCTCAACTCCTTTTTTATTTTTTTGGTGCATTTGGATATACCACCAAATCACAGTTGGAAGTTTTTCCAAACCACTAGCTTTGGTGGTACCCTATCAAATATCTTTGGTAAATGGGAAAATCCAAATGTGGCCTACTCATGTGTTTGAATGCACAAGTCAACTGAATTGCAAGTGTTCCATCTAATCAAGAGGAGATAATGATTCAAACCCCAGATCCTCAATATGAATGTTAAGGAAACTAAAATACGATGTTTTTCACTTTATTAGATGCACGATTGCAATTCGATTTGATAGCACATCCAAACACACCCTAAATGTGCCGATTCCATTCATTTGGTTCAATTTTTTTCAACTGGATATATTTTTATTTCCTTAAATTTTTCTTCTGATTATTAAAATAGATACATTCAAATCCAATGAGCAATCAAAATAGATGTAACTTCAACTGCTAATGGTATAAGTGTTTCTAAGCCCATGTATTGGATTGAAGTGAATGTATGAATGCAACCTATATTTTTATGTGCATTTGCAGAGTTTTTAAGAATGGGTCCCAGACCAAACACTTTCAGTTACATAAAACTGAAGACCGCCACCGAAGACTTCAATCCTGCAAATATGTTGGGTCAGGGTGGATTCAGCCCCGTTTTTAAGGTCAATTTGTTTTTATTCTATGTAAACTACAATGATCATTAGATTTAAATGGTTCGGAGCCTCAGTATGGTGATTGCATGCATGTGGGCCCAGCCGTAGATGAGGGAAGTGAAAAGGCCAAGCTATATGTCCTAGAGAGGGGGGGGGGGGGGGGGGGGGGTGAATAGGACTATGTCAAATTAAACTTTTAACAACGAAAACTAAAGAATATGATAGCCAACAAAATAAATGAAACAAATCATAATACAGAAATGTAAGGCAACCTCAAATTCAAGTCTTGAGAGGCTAATACAAATGTTGTTCTAAGGACAACCTTGCACCATAAAAATCAAGGGTTTATGGCAAGACAACCTTACTAGAACGATAAGTATCAATATCTCAAACTGAAGAGGAAGAATAAAGGGAAATAACAGAAAATAAAGTCTAAACTATTACAACATTCCCACAATGCTTGAAATGTAAATATTACAACATTCACATCCACACATACATTCCACAATTCTGAATGGTAAAATATAGGAAATATTAAACAAACATTCAAACCACAAGACAAAGAATTATAGTGGTTCACCTGTATGTACACCAATTGTTAAACAACAACCACACAACTACTCTACTTCTAATATCCTCACACAGGGGATATCAGCGTTCATTATCAAAATAGATTTCACAGGTTCAACTAAAACCTTCACAATTGTGTCTTTTATATGGGCTTACACAATTCAAAAATCCCACTTTCTGAGTTTTCTGGCTCTCCTCAAATAACTAACACAATGAGATTTTTCTGGCTTAACCTCAAACAAAACCAAAATAATTAAATTTACAATAAATGTAAAATACATGGATTTCTCCTTTTTTTCATAGCCCAGAAGAACCAATCGGAGTAGAAGTTCGAATATGAAGTTCAATATCCAATACTCACTTTGATATGGTTCTAAGTTCTAATTAATTTTAAATTAAACCAGTTGGGCTAGCTATATTTGATTTTGATTCCAAGAAGAAGGAATACAACAATCTCTCTTTTCAATTTAGATTGGAATATAGAAACAAAATCAAATTAAATAAGCTAACAAAAGAGAATATTGAATAAGCACAATGTAGCTTAAAAATAAACGCAAACTTATCTCAGAGTGATGCCTTGATTTTACTTGAATTGAGTTATCAATCTCTGAAATTCGTCGTCTATTTATAGATGTAAAATTCACGCCTACGACTGGTCCTGAGTACTCCATAACTGGTCGTAGATGAAACAAATTTTTGAATTTTCAAGCAGGATTAAAATAGACAGTTACATGACTAGTCGTAGGGTGTCTATGACTGGTCGTAGAAAACCCACGACTGGTCGTAGGACTCAAGGATTCGTTGCTGTAGTTTGAGTCAAAAAGCTAGGACTGGTCAAATGACTAGTCGACACTGTTCACTCGACCGGTCAAACAGAGTCCAGGATTGGTCGTAGATGAATAGAAAATTCCAAACAATTGCAACAAACTTAGGACTAGTCCTAGATTTTCTAGGGTGGTCGAACCAATGCTAGGACTAGTCGAACAAGGGCCAGGACTAGTCTTAGAAAAGACCAAATACTTATAAAGTTATTCAATATGAATTATGTATTCCAAATGACCTACCCTAAGGTCAATCTAAGGTCTATCATACCTGAGACATGAAGTATGAACATTGAAACTTCATTCAATCAGATGAAGGTTGACCTTTGAACCTTATGAAGCTTGAGATCTCTACTTGATGTAGCTTGATCTTGAGATCTTCTACAGCGTGGATTTGTCTTCTTAGAATGTACTTCATTTTTTAACATCATCTTTAGACTTGAACAAGCGCTCTTCTGATTGACGTAGTTCTGAACATTGAAAGCTTACAGAAGAGGATCAATTACATGACGTTGCATTTCTTGAAGTAGATCACCGAACTTGACTTGAAGCATTGATGCAGTGTCTTGAACATATATATAACAACAAACTACATAAGACACATATAGAGGTTTTAGCACCACAAAATTTGACAACCAAAGAAGCATGAGACCATAACACTTACAATCTCCCCCTTTGTCAAATTTGTGACAAAACAGACTCCTAAGAAGAAAAGCACAACTCATATATAAAAGAACTAGTTACGGCCTGATTAAAGAATCATGCACTAGTTGTTAACTTAACGAATCATGCACCAGTTGTTAATAAGCACAAATATTATAGCTTGGTTAACGAATCATGCACCAGTTGTTAACAAGCACACCAGTTGTTAACAAGCACAAATATTACTCCCCCTGAGTAGCACATATAAATCCAAAAGAAATGCTTATGCTACTACTTCCACAAATATCAATCTATATACCCAATAAATTCTCCCCCTTTTTGTCACAATATGACAAAGGAAGAAATAAAAGGATAATTAGCAGGAGAGTAAGTAATGGATGAACTAGTCAAGATATAAGCAAGTTAAAAAGTCCACACACCATAAGCTAGTTCAAACAAAAAAACAGTTACTTAAGGTTCATACACCACCAAAAGTAAAAAGTAATAAAGTTAATACAGACCAATATAATCACTTAATCAGATCCTGAAGAAGGAGCAGGAATAGAAGGATCAAGTTGATGAAGGCCCTTGTTTATACGCCTGAGATACTTGTGCATATATTTAAACCTTAAATCGTGGGCAACATTCATATTTTCTACCTTCTCTTCCAAAGCACGTAAACGCGCATCAAACTCAGATGGCTCATAATCAGGATCATTTCCAGAGTCAGATTCTATCTCATCAAAAATGTCATCCATGTTAATATCATCAGGAGGAAGATCACTAGCATCTTCTTCATTCCCAGCTTCAGCTCCACTTCCACCAACATCCACTTGGCCAGGAGCCAATCCCAATTTCATCTTGTTTATATTAGAATTGTTGAAAATGAGATGATGGATAGGAGCCTCTCCAACAGGCATAGCCACTAGCATATGATTAGCTAAAACAGTCATAAGATATGCAAACGGAATATCACTATGACCTGGATGGAGACGAAACTGAATAATTGAATGACATATCAAGGAAGGCAGACAAACTTTAGTACCAGAAATGACAGAATGCAAGACCCGAACCATAAAAGAAGTTAGTTCAGTTTTGTTACCTGAACGAGGATATAGATTTGAAATAAAAATTCTATGGAGCACCCTGTATCTGAGTAACAAATACTTTGCAGAGAGCGCATTCCCTTTATGCGTCCATTACACATTCATATTACATAGATCTCTAGTTAGCATATGTTTCTCTGATTCAGAGAATTTTTTCAGTTAAAGTATGAATAGGAATACCCTCATCATTAACAGGAATATCCATAAGGCCAGATATCAAATGACGATTCTACATCAAATGGCCCTTCTCTAACATCAATCTTAAATGATAAATTTTCAGTAGAAAAGTCAGAAAGACATGCAAACATGGCATGTGCAATAGATTGGAATGCTGGCCCACCCCAATGTAAGATGTTATCCCATCCTACAGCTTTGAGTAGAGGTAGGTTACCAAACTGAGCAATATGATTAAGATCAACTGGACGTTCGACAATGACATTGCTCATACACAAATTCTGCACATATGAGGGATCATCTTCGGGAGACCAAAGATGTCGTCGAGTTTTCTTTTTCCCTCTGGAGTCCATTTGCAACAAGAAACTCAAGGAAACAAGAAGATACAAAGGATGTAAAGTGTGGTTTTGCTCAATCAGATTTTTCAAAATAAAATCCTAAAATTGCAATGAAAGATCAAATAGATTACTACAAGAGTGAAAATGAAGTAATATAGACTAGAGTCTATAAGAAAAACGCAAATAACGCACTAACCTTGAAGATCTAGGTCGGTGGCTTCGACTGGTCGGGCGTCGGCTCGTTGGAGAGGGAATAGGAAATGAGGAAGATGAGATTTCTTTCCAAATTATAAAAGACCCAACGCGCTCCACGACTGGTCTTGAGCTATCCTCGACCGGTCGTACCATAACCGGTCGAGTACAACCACGACTGGTCATGTATAGGAAAAAACATGTACTTTTTCATAAAATTTTATAATTTAACCACATAAAGTATCAAATATATATATATATATATATATACTATGATAAATACATGCATGAATAATCAATTTTGAATGCACATACCAAGATCAAATTTTAATTGATTAAACTTGCTTTTGTCAAGCGATTTAATGAAAATGTCAGCAAGTTGAGTCTCAGTCGGAATGTATTCTAAAGATATTATTTTTTTCTTCTACTAATTCATGAATATAATGATACCTAATGTCAATGTGCTTGGTACGTGAATGTTGGATTGGATTTTTTAAAATATTTATCGCACTGGAATTATCACAATATAATATCATTGATTCCTGTGCAATTCCATAATCGCTTAACATACATTTCATCCAAACAAGCTGAGTACATGCATTTCTTGCTGCGATGTATTCAGCCTCAACAGTTGAGAGCGAAATAGAACTTTGTTTCTTACTAAACCAAGAAACTAAACAATTTTCAATATAAAAACAACCACCACTGGTTGATTTCCTATCATCGATATTACCAGCCCAATCAACATCAAAGTACCCAGCCAATTGAACACTAGTATCATATGGATACCAGAGACCCAATTTAGCAGTACTTGCAACATATCTCATAATCCGCTTGACTGCAGTTAGATGTGACTCTTTAGGGTTAGACTGATATCTAGCGCAAATACCAACACTTAAAGCAATATCAGGTCTACTAGCAGTTAAATAAAGTAGACTACCAATCATACTTTTATACAGTCTAGGATCCACATCTTTACCTGTAGAGTCCTTTGAGAGTCTTAAAGATGTACTCATAGGAGTATCAAAGTTCTTACCATTTTCAAATCCGAACCTTTTAATCAAGTTCAAGGCATACTTAGTTTGAGAAATAAAAATACCATCAGGTTGTTGTTTTACTTGCAACCCTAGGAAATAGTTTAATTTCTCAACCATGCTCATTTCAAACTTAGATTTCATTAAATCTGCAAACTCAACAGTCATGTTAGTACATGTTGATCTATAAATAATATCATCAATATAAATTTAAACTATTAAGATATCATCATTATGTTTCTTAACAAAGAGCGTCTTATCGACACTACCCATTTTAAAATTACGACCTAGTAAAAACTTAGTCAATTTTTCGTACCATGCCTTGGGAGCTTGTTTTAAACCGTAGAGAGTCTTTTTAAGTTGATACACATGATCAGTGTTCTTAGGGTCTTCAAAACCCATTGGTTGTTCCACATACACTTCTTTAGGTTGATCACCATTTAAGAAGGCACTCTTTACATCCATTTGATAAATTTTAAACTTTCTAAAGTATGCAATAGATATAAAAAGTTTGATTGACTCAAGACAAGCTATTGGGGTAAAGGTTTCATCATAATCAATGCCTTCTATTTGAGTGTACCCTTGTACAACCAGTCTAGCCTTGTTTCGAATAATATTACCAAGTTCATCAGACTTATTTTTGAAAATCCACTTAGTTCCTATAATGTGTTTATCTTTAGGTCTAGGAACTAGATACCAAACATCATTTCTCACAAATTGGTTAAGCTCTTCTTACATCGCAACTATCCAGTTTTCGTCAGAAAGAGCTTCTTTTACGTTAGCCGGTTCTATCTAGGATGTGAAGCACACATAATTACATATGTCTTCTAGTTGTCTACGAGTGTGCACACTAGTGAGAGGGTTTCCAACAATCTGAGTAGTTGGATAATCTTTAACAGACCTCTGTTCAGTATTAGTTTGATTTAATGAAGTATCTGGTTTGTCAATTAAAAGAACTTCATCATTATCTGAACTTGGGGCAGGTGTATTCAAATGATCGTATATGACCACATTTATAGATTCTTGAATCACACCAGTCCTTTTGTTCAGTACGCGATATGCACGACTGTTTAAAGAATATCCTAAAAAGATTCCTTCATCTTTTTTTGTGTCAAATTTTTCTAGATTTTCACGGTCACACAAAATATAGCACTTGCTGCCAAAAACTCGAAACAGTAGGCTTCTTATCAAACCAAAGTTCATAAGCAGTTTTATTATTAGATTTACATGTATAAACTTGGTTAATAATATAGTATGCAGTATTTACGGCTTCAGCCCAAAGATTTCTAGGGAGCTTCATACTATTCAACATTACATTTCCCATTTCTTGAAACACTCTATTTTTTCTCTCCACAATTCTATTTTGTTGTAGTGTTTTGGGAGCAAAGAATTCATGTGATATTCCTTGATCGTTACAGAATTTCTCAAAACTGCTATTCTCAAATTCAGATCCATGATCACTACGGATTTTACTGACTTGAGAACCTTTTTCAGTTTGAATCCGCTTGAGCACTCTTTTTACTTCATCAAGGGTTTCTGATTTATCCCTTAAGAAGGCTACCCATGTGAATCTGGTATAATCATCCACGATCACCAGAATGTATTTTTTGCCACCTCGACTCTCCGACCTGGTTGGTCTTATAAGATCCATATGAAGAAGTTCGAGTGGTCTTGATGTGGCATTGGAGTTCACTTTCTTGTGAGGGCTCCTTATTTGTTTGCCAATCTGGCATTCGCCACATATTTTGTCTACTTTCTGTATTTTAGGTAGACCTCTTATTAGTTCTCTTTTGCTCAATCTATATAGATTACGGTAGTGTACATGTCCAAGGCGTTTATGCCATAATTCCGTTTCATCGGTATGGACCATGTAACACAATTGATTAGATGAGCTACCATCGCATACAATATAGCAGTTTTCAGAAGTCCTGCGACCAGTTAATATTACAGAACCCTTTTTGTTTAAGATTTCACAACCTTGATTTGAAAATTTCACACTATGATTGTTATCGCATATTTGAGATATGCTTAACAGGTTGTGTTTTAGTCCCTCAACATATAAAACATTCTTAAATAAGGGAAGATTATAGAGTTGAACTATGCCTTAGCCAATAATCTTGCAGTTGCTACCATCACCAAATGTGACTGACCCATCAGTCGTATCTTTAAGATCGGTAAATAAAGCCTTGTCGCCTGTCATATGCCTGGAGCATCCACTATCTAGGTACCACTTTGAATGACTTGTAGCTTTGAAAGCAGTGTGGGCAACCAAGCAAGTAACCTTAGGAACCCATTTCATAACAGTTTTGGGTTTAGGAGAATAGTTGGTCTTCTTCTGTCTGTTGTTGTAAGAATGACCTACTGAGTTAGATTTTAAAAGCTCCTTAAGCAAATCAACTATTTTTTCGGCTAAAGGGTTTCGGTTCTGATTTTTATAGTTGATAAAGTTGCTTTTAGGTTTTTGAAAAGTTTTAGCATTTTTAGAAAAACCTTGAATAGTACTTTTTCCTTTTGAGCTAGAGGTTTCTCCTTTCACAAACTTAGGTGGAGTATTCTTTTGTTTAGAAGGTATATTCTTATCGTAGCCCAACCCGGATCTGTCACCACATTTTCTAGATCCGGATGAGAGTTTTTCAAACTTTGAATCTCCTTGGGCATACCTCCATGTATCCTTTAAACTCAAAAGTGAAGAGGTTTTAAGATTAAGTTTGTCATTTTCAGATTTAAGATTTTCAATCAGAAAGGTTTTGAATTCTAAATCGCATTTACTCTTTTTAAAAAAATCTAAAATATGGGATTTTTCTAAAACAAGAGACTCATAATTTTCTTTAAGCTTTGAAAATTTTTCTTTTTGAAGTTTAAGTTTGACAACAATTTTATAACTTTCCTTGTACAGGGCATTGTAAGCATCTTGAAGATCATCTTCATTTTCACAATCACTATTTAGATTTTCTTCATTGTTAAATCACCATTATCTGAAAATGTGAATTTGGCTGGAGTCACAAGATCTTTAACTTCACTGCCTGACTCGGTTTCAGAATCTTCTGATTCAGAAGAGGCTTCAAAAGCAAAGGATTCATCCCAAGTAGCTAACATACCCTTCTTTTTAGGTTTGTCCTTTTTAGGACACTTGTTTGCCAAATGCCCATATTCTTAGCAGTTGTAACACTGACTATCTTTTAATGATTTCCAAGATTTAGATTTAGGTTTAGACCTTTTCTTATCATTTGTTTTTTGAAAATCAACCTTCTTTTTACTTTCGAAAATTTTGTAAAACTTTTTCGCCAAAAGGGTCATATCATCTTTAGAGTTTTCTAAATCAGAATTTTCTTAAAAACTATTTTTAGAAGATTTAAGAGCAATCGATTTTCCTTTTGGAGCTTTAAAAGTTAACTCATAAGTCTGTAAAGAACCAACTAATTCCTCTACCCTCATATTATTCGTATCACGAAGTTCCTGGATCACGGTTACCTTAGAATTGAACCGTTCAAGAAGTGAGCGCAGCATCTTTGCACACACTTTACTTTCTGAGATTTTATCACCAAGACCCCACATAGAGTTCACAATGTCATTTAATCTAGTGTAGAAGTCCATAAAAATTTCATTTTCCGCCATATGAATTTTTTCAAATTTGGTTGTGAGGATTTGGACTTCAGATTTCTTGACGATTGATGTACCCTCGTGTGTCATTTCTAATATATCCCAAGCTTGCTTTGCAAAATCACAAGATATAATTCTTTTGAACTCATCTGGTGATAGTGCGCAAGTGATTACATTTAGTGCTTTTGCATTTGCACTACTCTCACTTTTCTGAAGTGTGGTTCAAGAAAAATAAGTTGTTATTCTCATTGTTTTTGAACCATCAATACCAGTCACTTCAGTGGTAAGAGGGGTCCATTCATTCACTGTGGCTAGCCACACACTTGCATCCATGGATTTAAGAAAAATCCCCATCCTGGCTTTCCAATAGGTATAATTGGTGCCATCAAATGGTGGAGGCCTAGTGACTGAAAGGCTATCAAAATTTGACATTTTATATATAGCTTAGATCGTTAGCTCAGGAAATGAATCCAAGATTAAAGAATTAAAAATGAGCTATTAGGCTCTGATACCACTTGAAAAGGCCAACCTATATGTCCTAGAGGGGTGGGGGTGACTAGGACTATGCCAAATTAAACTTTTAACAACGGAAACTAAAGAATATGATAGCCAACAAAAGAAATGAAATAAATCACAATACAGAAACGTAAAGCAACATCAAATTCAAGTCTTGAGAGGCTGATACAAATGTTGTTCTAAGGACAACCTTGCACCATAAAAACCAAGGGTTTATGGCAAGACAACCTTACTAGAACGATAACTATCAATATCCCAAACTGAAGAGGAATAATAAAGGGAAATAGTAGAAAATAAAGTCTAAACTATTACAACATTCTCACAATGCTTGAAATGTAAATATTACAACATCACATTCACACATACATCTCACAATTCTAAATGATAAAAGATATGAAATATTAAACGAACATTCAAACCACAAGACACAAAGAATTATAGTGATTCGTCTATGTGTACACCAACTGTTAAACAACAGTCACACAGCTACCCACTCCTAATATCCTCACATAAGGGATATCAGCGTTCACTATCAAAATAAGTTTCACAGGTTCAACTAAAACCTTTACAATTCTGTCTTTTATATGGGCTTACACAATTCAAAAACCCCACTTCTGAGTTTTCTGGCTCTCCTCAGATAACCAACACAATGAGATTTTTCTGGCTTAACCTCAAACAAAACCAAAATAATTGAATTTACAATAAATGTAAAATAACTGAATTTCTCCTTTTGTTGTAGCCCGGAAGAACCAATCGGAGTAGAAGTTCGAATGTGAAGTTCGATGTCCAATACTCACTTTGATATGGTTCTAAGTTGTAATTAATTTTAAATTAAACCAGTTGGGCTAGCTATATTTGATTTTGATTCCAAGAAGAAGGAATACAACAATTCCTCTTTTCAATTTAGATTGGAATGTAGAAACAAAATCAAATTAAATAAGCTAACAAAAGAGAATATTGAATAAGCACAATGTAGTTTTAAAATAAACACATAACTTATCTCAGAGTGATGCCTTGATTTTACTTGAATTGAGTTATCAATCTCTGAAATTCATCGTCTATTTATAGATGCAAAAATCACACCTACGACTGGTCCTGAGTACTCCACGACTGGTCATAGATGAAACGGATTTTTGAATTTTCAAGCGGGATTGAAATAGACGGTTACATGACCGGTCGTAGGGTGTCTATGACTGGTCGTAGGACCTCTACGACTAGTCGTAGAAAACCCACGACTGGTCGTAGGACTCAAGGATTCGTTGTTGTAGTTTGAATCGAAAAACTAAGACTGGTCGAATGACTAGTCGATACTGTTCACTCAACCGGTCGAACAGAGTCCAGGAGTGGTTGTAGATGAACAGAAAATTCCAAACAATTGCAACAAACTTAGGACTAGTCCTGGATTTTTTAGGACTGGTCGAACCAATGCTAGGACTAGTCGAACAAGGTCCAGGACTAGTATTAGAACAGACCAAATACTTATAAAGTGATTCAATATGAATTATGTATTTAAAATGACCTACCCTAAGGTCAATATAAGGTCTATCATACCTGAGACATGAAGTATGAACATTGAAACTCCATTCAATCAGATGAAGGTTGACCTTTGAACCTTATGAAGCTTGACATCTCTACTTGATGTAGCTTGATCTTGAGATCTTCTACAGCTTGGATTTGTCTTCTTAGAATGTACTTCATTTTTTAACATCATCTTTAGACTTGAACAAGCGCTCTTCTGATTGATGTAGTTCTGAACATTGAAGCTTATAGAAGAGGATCAAGTACATGACCTTGCATTTCTTGAAGTAGGTCATCGTACTTGACTTGAAGCATTGATGCAGTGTCTTGAACATCCATACAACAACAAACTACATAAGACACATATAGACGTTTTAGCACCACAAAATTTGACAACCAAAGGAGCATGAGACTATAGCACTTACAGGAAGCCCACTCCCTGATGGAACAATTGCAAACCTTTGATAGGTAATCTACGGAAAAAAAAATTGTAACCTATGAAAAGATTGTAAAGGAAAATAAAAAAAACTCCAGCAATTGATCACATTCAATGGAACAAAAGACAATGATCAAATGGTTGGGATCTTCGAATTTGAGAGATATTTAGGTCATCAACCTTCTTTAATACTGCACTTCAGGTCCATGGTTTGTATCACATCCAAATCATTCAATTCCTTAGGTTGAGTATGTGTATGGAAATTGTCATACACTTTTATACTACCACAATTCCCAAATGAAAAATGCTTAAGGAAAACCAATTGATCTGATTTGCACCACATGGCACATTACTAGATGGGCGGATAGTGGCTGTGAAACAACTCTCAGTAACATCTCACCAAGGAAAGAGTCATTTTGTAGCGGAGATTGCTGCTATATCTACTGTCCAACAATGAAACCTTGTGAAGTTGCACGGATGCTGCATCGAGGGAGCACATCGGCTACTTGTTTATGAGTATTTGGAAAACTAGAGCCTCGATCAAGCTCTCTTTGGTACATTACTATCCTCTCCTTTCTTAATGAAGTTATATACTGGATTATGCAATCAGTGATGTTTTTGCATTGTAACCCCATCAATTTTTTCCAAACTTAAATGGACAATTCAGATTGACTGATTAGACCATCCAAGTAAATAGATGCAACTAAGAGCACTATAACTTGAAAGTGCTTTGAGAGCACTAAAGCATTTCTCTGTATGAATTATGGGTTTTCAAGATATTTTTTTAATCCTTACCACTGAAGGAATGGCCTGGACCTCGCACCCATATGCTAGCAGTGGCGCATGAGACAGAGTACAATCTAAAATCCTACTGTAACAGGTAGATGTAGGAGAGCTTGATTGTACTATATTTCAATGCTAATGGCTGTCATTTCCTTGCAGGAGAGAGTAAATTGCATCTGGAATGGCATACCCGCTTTGAGATATGTTTAGGGACAGCAAGAGGTCTCGCTTACCTTCACGAGGAATCCAGGCCTCGCATTGTTCATAGGGATGTCAAAGCTAGTAATATTCTGTTTGACGCAGATCTCAATCCCTCGCATTGTTCATAAGGATGTCAAAGCTAGTAATATCAGATTTTGGTTTAGCTAAGCTCTATGATGACAAGATGACCCACATCAGTACAGGCGTCGCAGGGACAATGTAAGCATTGACGACACTTCCCATTAGCCTTCCTCTCTTAAGGGCACGTTTGGATGCTTGATTGAACTAAATTCAGAAGTCGTTCCATTTCATATTTTTGATGTTGGGGTTGGTTTGTCATTATGAATGCAGTGGACTTTTACATTTTGGTAATTTCCACTTTGATTTGAATTATTGCAATGCAAGTCAATTGAGCATCCAAACACAACCTTTCTTATTACATGACGTTCGTTACGTGATGTAGTTTATGTTTGGATGGATTTATGTACTTTGGGTTTAAATGGATGTGAATGTGAATATGATGAAATATATTACATAACAGGTGTATATTAGGAAGAAAATGATGAAATATATTGTAACAGGTGTATAACAGGAAGCATATGATGAAATATAAATATTAGGAATTTTGTGCTGGAATATTGAAAAAAAAAAAAGGACACTTTTACTTATGAAAATTTTAGTAGGTAAAAGTCTCAAACACGTTTTTTACCTACGAATACTTTCGTAGGTAAAAGTCTCATCCATGTTTTTACCTATGAAGATATTCGTAGGTAAATGTTCTGTAAATATTTTTAGCTATAGAAATATTCGTAGGTACATGTTTTGTAAATATTTTTACCTACGAAAATATTCGTAGGTAGATGTTCTGTAAATATTTTTACCTACGAAACAATTCGTAGGTAAAAGTTTTGTAAATAGTTTTAGCTACGAAAATATTTGCAAGTAAATGTTTTGTAAATATTTTTACCTACGAAAGTATTCGTAGGTAAAAGTGTTGTAAATTGTTGTAGTACCTTTTTAGCTACGAAAATATTCGTAGGTAAAAGTTTTGTAAATATTTTTATCTACAGAAATATTCGTAGGTAAAAGTTTTTGTAAGTATTTCTAGCTACGAAAATATTCGTAGGTAAAAGTTTTGTAAATATTTAGTTTTGTAAGTATTTTTAGCTATAAAATATTCGTACGTAAAAGTCTTATAAATACTTTTAGTTACGACAAATTTTGTAGGTAAAAGTTTTGTAAATAGTTTTAGCTACGAAAATATTCATAGGTATAAGTATTGTAAATACTTTTACCTACGAAAATATTCGTAGGTAAAAAGTGTTCTAAATACTTTTCCCTATAAAAAAAGTCATAGGTAAAAGGTTTTACCAACGAAAAAATTTGTAGGTGTCTTACTTTTACCGATGAAATTTTTTTTCGTTGGTAAAAGATTTTCCCCTCGGTCTTTTAGCGACGAATTTACCAACGAAAATTTTCATTAGTAAAAGTCTTTGCCTACGAAAAAAAGGCTTTTAATGACGAAAATTTTCGTCGGTAAAAGTGGCTTTTCTTGTAGTGCCCTTTAGGCTTGTGTTATGCCTATCTTATTCACCCAAGTAGGGTAGCCCAACTGGGCTCACCACTATAGGCCGAAATGGGCCCAATTTGGCCCTAGGTGTTGGGCCTAAATTTGACCCAAGTGGGACTGGCCTATGCATCATGTCGGGTGGATGGTATACATATTCTATAGGCCAATGGGCTCACCATGACATCTATTGCATTTTGTCTTTAGAGGCTATCTGTGAAAAGGCCTAGCTATATGTCCTAGAGGGGGGGTGAATAGGACTATGCCAAATCTAAAATAATAACAGTGGAATAAAACAATAAGATAGCCAAGAAAAGTAAAGACAATAATTCACAATGCAAAATGTAAAGCAATCACAAAATCTAGTTGTTCTAAGAACAACCTTTCACCATAAAAACCAAGGGTTTATGGTAGGACAACCTTATTAGAACAATTAGAGAAATAAAAGCTAAAACTGTAAAGGAACAGAAACGAAATAGCAAGAATTAAAATCTAAACTATTACAACATTCCCCACAGTGCTTGAAATGTAAATATTACAGCATTCACATCCACACATACATCCCACAATTTTGAATGATAAATGATATAGAAATTAAGCAAACATTTAAACCACAATACACAAAGAATTATATTGGTTCGCCTGTATATTCACCAACTGTTAAACAACAGCCACACAGATTGCTACTCCACTCCTAATATCCTCACACAGGGGATATCAGCGTTCATTATGAAAATAAGTTTCTAAGGTTCACCTAAAACCTTTACAATTGTGTCTTTCAATGGGCTTACACAATTTAAAAACCCCACTTTTGAGTTTTCCTGGCTTTTCTCAGATAACCAATAGATTGAGATTTTTCTGGCTTAATTTCAAACAAAAACCAAAATGAAGAAAATTTACAATATAGTAAAATACCTGGATTTCTCCTTTTGTAGCAGCCCGGAAGAACTAATCAGAGTAGAAATTTAAATGTAGAAGTTCAATGTCCAATACTCACTTTGAAATGGTTCTAGGTTCTAATTAATTTTAAATTAAACCAGTTGGGCTAGCTATATTTGATTTTGATTCCAATAAGAAGGAATATAACAATTCCTCTTTTCAATTCAGATTGGAATATAGAAACAAAATTAAATTAATAAAGCTAACAAAAGAGAATATTAGATATGCACAATGTAGCTTAAAAATGAACATAAACTTATCTCAGAGTGATGCCTTAATTTTACTTGAAATTTGATATGAAATTCTGAAATTCGTGTTCTATTTATAGTTGTAGAAATCATATCTATGACTAGTCCTGAGAACACTACGACTGGTCGTAGACCGAACAGATTTTTGAAATTTTAAGCGCGATCGGATAAAACCGTTTCACGATTGGTCATAGGGTCTCCACAACCGGTCGTGAGCCCTCCACGACTGGTCATGAGCATCTTGCGACTGGTTGTGAGACACCAGATTTAATCGCTGGACTTTGAGTCGAATGTGCACAACTGGTCCTAGAACAAGTCGTCATTGTTCCTACGACCGGTCAAGTAGTCTCCAGGACTGGTCATAGCTCAACCAAAAAATTTCAAAAAATTTCAAAAAATTGCAACAACCTAGGACTGGTCGAGCCAAAGCTAGGACCAGTCGAACAGAGTTCAGGACTAGTCTTAGAATAGTCCAAATACATATAAAGTAATTCAATTTGAATTATGTATACAAAATGACCTACCCTAAGGTCAATCAAAGGTCAATCATGCCTTGAAAGTGAGGTATGAACATTGAGACTTTATTTCTTCATATGATAATTGACCTTTGAGGATTGTGAAGCTTGAGATTTCTCTACTTGATATAACATTGAGCTTGAGATCTTCTAGAGCTTGAATTACACTTCATCTTGCGTTGTACACTAACTTAAGTCTTTGAACAAGATCACTTCTTTCGTTATAGCTTGTACTTGCATTTCTTAAAATGGTTTAAAGTAGTTCTTCGTTCTTGACTTGAAGCAAAGTGCTTAGAGAGGTGATGCAATGTCTTGATCAAATATACCAATGAGCTACACAAGACATAGATTGATGTTTTGGCACCACAAAATTTGACAACCAAAGGAGCATAAAACCATAGCACTTACAATCTCCCCCTTTGTCAAATTTGTGACAAAACACACTCCAAAAAAATAAGAGAAGCACAACATGCTCAATAAAGAATCATGCACCAGTCAATCATGCACCAGACATATATAAGAGAACCAGTTACAGCCTGGTTAAAGAATCATGCACCAGTTGTCATTAACTAGCACAAATTCTTCCTTACTTATTTACTCCCCCTGAGTAGCACACACATATATATCGTAAACATTAATGTTACTACCCTTCAATCCATATCCATTATCCATTCCAATCAATCCAAACTACTTGAAATCTTCTCCCCCTTTTTGTCACAATATGACAAAGGAAGCAAAAAAGAAATGGAAAAGGATAATAAACAGGAGTAAGAAAAGGATTAACTAGTCAAGATTTAAGCAAATTAAAGTCCACAAACCATTAACCAATTCAAATTCCACAAATATAGGTCAATCAACCAAACTGAAGTAAAAAAACAAAGTTCACACACCAACAAAGGTGAAATAGTATTAGAGTTAATACAGACAAAAGGATAAAATAGTTAATCAGATCCAGATGAAGGAGCAGGTATGGTAGGATTAAGTTGATGAAGGCCCTTGTTTAAGCGCCTAAGATACTTGTGCATATATTTAAACCAAAGATCATGGGCCACATTCATATTCTCAACCTTCTCCTCAAGAGCACGAAAACGAGCATCAAAATCAGATGACTCATGGTCAGGATCATTAGTAGAATCAGATTCAAGTTCATCAAAGATATCATCCATATTAATATCATCAGGAAGATCACCAACTTCATCTTCATTCCCTGCTTCAGCTCCTCCAACATCAACATCCACTTGGCCAGGAGCCAATTCCAACTTCATCTTGTTAATATTCGAATTGTTAAAAATAAGATGATGGATAGGAGCCTCTCCAACCGGCATAACAACTAACATGTGATTAACTAACACAGTCATAAGATAGGCAAATGGAATATCACTATGACCCGGATGAAGATGAAACTGAATGACGGAATGACATATCAATGAAGGAAGACAAACTTTAGTACTAGAGATAACAGAATGCAAAACTCGAACCATAAACGAAGTTAGTTCAGTTTTGTTACCTGACCGAGGATACAGATTTGAAATAAAGATTCTATAGAGAACTCTATATCTGGGTAACAAATACTTTAAAGGGAGCGCATTCCCTTTATGAATCCATTGCACATTCATATTACATAGATCTCTAGTGAGCATGCATTTTTCTGATTCTGAGGGTTTTTCAGCTAAAGTATGAATAGGAATACCCTCATCATTGACAGGTATGCCCATAAGACTCGAAATCAGATGGCGATCTACAACAAATGGACCTTCTCTAGCATCCATTTTAAATGTTAAATTCTTAGATGAAAATTCAGAGATACATGCAAACATAGCCTGTGCAATAGATTGGTATGCAGGCCCACCCCAATGTAAGATGTTAGCCCATCCTACAGCTTGGAGAAGAGGAAGAATACCAAAAGGAGCAATGTGGTCAAGATCAATAGGTCGTTCAATAATGACATTGCGCAATCGTAAATCCCGCACATATGAGGGATCATCTTCGGGTGACCGAAGATGGCGCTGAGTAATAAGAGTTGATCGAGAAGAAGATGGACCACAGGATGTTTTCTTTTTCCCTCTAGCATCCATTTACTCAAAGCAACAAGAAATCACAAAGGAAGTAGATATAGGTTTTTTTAGATCAGCAAATGGAGAAGAAAAACTCCAAAATCTCAACAAAGTTTGAAATCAAGTACTCCAATGACAAAAATGAAGAGAATAAAACATGAATCTACAAGATTGACTGAAAAAATGCACTAACCTTAACGAATCAAATAGTGGGGTTCGACTAGTCGTGCCACGACTTGTTGGAGAGAAAAGAAGAAATGAGGAAGATAATGGTTTTCCCCAAATTAAAGAGATCAGCGCGCTCCACGACCGATCTTTGACCGTCCTCGACCGGTCGTATCACGACTAGTCGAGCACATCCTCGATTGGTCGTGTATCAACATAAACATGCAATTTTCTTAAAATTTTGAAATTTAAATTAATAAATTATCAAATATATATACATTATAATACAAATAAGCATGAATATTCAATTTAGATTGCACATACCAAGATCAAATTTTAATTTATTAAACCTACTTTTGTCGAGCGGTTTAGTGAAAATGTTAGCAAGTTGAGTCTTAGTAGGAATGTATTCCAAAGATTTCAGCTTTTCTTCCACTAACTCACGAATCTAATGATACCTAATGTCAATATGCTTAGTGCGTGAATGCTGGATTGAGTTTTTTTGAAATATTTGTAGCATTGGAATTATCACAATATAATATCATTGATTCTTGTGCAATTCCATAATTGCTTAACCTATGATTCATCCAAATAAGTTGAGTACATGCATTTCCTGCCGCGATGTATTCAGCCTTAGCAATTAAGAGCAATATAGAACTTTGTTTCTTGCTAAACCAAGAAACCAAACAATTTTCAATATAGAAACAATCATCACTGATTGATTTCCTGTCATCAATATTACCAGCCCAATCAGTATCTGAGTACCCAACCAATTAAACACTAGTATCATATAGATACCAGAGACCCAATTTAGTAGTACTTGCGACATATCGCATTATCCGCTTAATAGCAGTTAGATGTCTCTTTAGGGTTAGATTGATATCTAGCGTAAATACCAACACTTAAAGCAATATTAGGTCTACTTGCAGTTAAATAAAGTAAACTATCAATCATACTATAATATCATTTAGGATCCACATTTTTACCTGTAGAGTCCTTTGAAAGTCTTAAAGTTGTACTCATAGGAGTATCGAAATTCTTACCGTTCTCAAATCTGAACTTTTTGATTAAGTTCAGAGCATATTTGGTTTGAGAAATAAAAATGCCAACAGATTGTTGTTTCACTTGCAATCCTAGGAAATAATTCAATTCCCCAACTATTCTCCTTTTAAACTTAGATTTCATTGAATCTGAAAACTCAATAGTCATGTTAGAACAGGTAGATCCATAAATAATATCATCAATGTAGATCTGCACTATTAAGATGTGATCATTAAGTTTCTTAACAAAGAGAGTCTTATCTACACTTCCCATTTGAAAATCATGACTTAGTAAAAACTTAGTCAATTTCTCGTACCATGCTCTGGGAGCTTGTTTTAAGCCGTAGAGGGCCTTTTTAAGGCGATAGATATGATCAGTGTTCTTAGGGTCATCAAAACCCATTGGTTGTTCAACATATATTTCTTTATGCAGATCACCATTTAAGAAGGCACTCTTCACATCCATTTGATAAATTTTGAATTTTCTAAAGCAAGCAATGGATATAAATAGTCTGATTGACTCAAGACGAGCTACTGGGGCAAAGGTTTCATCATAATCAATACCCTCAATTTGAGTGTACCCTTGTACAACCAGTCTAGCCTTGTTGCGAATTATATTACCAAGTTCATCAGACTTATTTTTAAAAATTCATAATATGTTTATCTTTAGGTATAGGAATAAGATATTAAACATCATTTCTCACAAATTGGTTAAGCTCTTCTTGCATCGCAACAATCCAGTTTTCGTCAGTAAGAGCTTCTTTTACGTTTGCCGGTTCAATCTGGGATGTAAAACATACGTAATTATATATATCTTCTAGTTGTCTATGAGTGCGTACACCAGTGAGAGGGTTTTCAAGAATCTGAGTGGTTGGATGATCTTTAACAGTCCTCAGTTCAGAGTCAGTTTGATTTGATGAAGTATCTAGTTTGTTGATTAAAAGAACTTCATCATTATCTAAACTTGGGGTAGGTGTATTCAAGTGATTGTCTATGACTACATTAATAGATTCTTGAATAACATCGGTCCTTTTGTTCAGTACTCGATATATGCGACTGTTTAAAGAATATCCTAAAAAGATTCCTTCATCACTTTTAGTGTCAAACTTTCTCAGATTTTCACGGTCACATAAAATATAGTACTTGCTGCCAAAAACTCGAAAGTATTTGACAGTGGGCTTCTTATCGAACCACATTTCATACGCCATTTTATTATTAGATTTACCAATATAAACCCAATTGATTATATAGCAGGCAGTATTTATGGCTTCAGCCCAAAGATTTTTAGATAACTTCATACTATTCAACATTACATTAGTCATTTCTTGAAGCACTCTATTTTTTCTTTCTACAATTCCATTTTGTTGTACAGTTTTAGATGCAGATAATTCATGTAATATCCCCTGATCGCTACAGAACTTCTTAAAACTGCTATTTTCGAATTCTGACCCATGATCACTGCGGATCTTATTAGCATGAGAACCTTTTTCAGTTTGGATCCATTTGAGAATCCTTTTTACTTCATCAAGGGTTTCTGATTTATCCCTTAAGAAAGCTACCCAAGTGAGTCTGGTATAATCATCAACGATCACCAGTATGTATTTTTTGCCACCTCAACTCTCCATCCTGGTTGGTCCTATTAGATCCATATGGAGAAGCTCGAGTGGTTTTGATGTGACATTGGAGTTCACCTTTTTGTGAGCACTCCTAGTTTTTTTGCCAATCTGGCATTAGCCACATTTTTTCTACTTTCTATATTTTAGGTAGATCTCTTATTAGTTCTCTTTTGCTCAATCTATATAGATTACAGTAGTGTACATGTCCAAGGCGTTTATGCCATAATTCAGTCTCATCGGTATGGACTATGTAACACAATTGATTAAATGAGCTAGAATCACTTACGATGAGCAGTTTTCAAACATTCTATGCCCAGTTTATATTACTGAACCATTTTTGTTTAAAATTTCATACCCTGGGTTAGAAAATTTAGCACTATGATTTTTATCACATATTTGAGAAATGCTTAACAAGTTATGTTTTTAACCCTTCAACGTACAAAATATTCTCAAATAAGGGGAGGTTAGAAAGTTGAACCATACCTTGGCCAATAATCATGCAATTGTTGCCATCACCGAATGTGACTGAACCAATAGCTATGTTTTTGAGATCGGTGAATAGACCTTTATCACTAGTCATATACCTTGAACATCAACTGTCTAAGTACCACTTTGAATAGCTTGAAGCTTTGAAAGCCGTGTGAGCAACCAAGCAAGTAACCTTAAGAACTCATTTCATAACTGCTTTGAGTTTAGGAGTATAGTTGGTCTTCTTGTATTTGTAATTATTGTAGGAATGACCCACTGAGTTAGATTTTAAGAGCTCCTTAAGTAAATCAACTATCTTTTCAGCTAAAGGGTTTTGATTCTGATTTTTATAGTTGATATAATTACTTTTAGGTTTGAAAGATTGAAAAGTTTTAAAATTTTTAGAAAACTTTTGATTTGAACTATTTCATTTTGAGTTTGAAGATTCTCCTTTCACAAACTTAGGAAAAGTATTCTTCTATTTAGGAGGAACACTTTTATCGTATCTCAAACTAAATCGGCTGCCACATTTTCTTGATCCAGACAAAAGTTTTTCTAACTTTGGATCACCTTGGGCATATCTCCATGTATCCTTTAAACTCAAAAGTGAAGAGACTTCAAGTTTAAGTTTTTCATTTTCAGATTTTAGGTTTTCAATCAGGGAAGTTTTGAACTCTAAATCACATTTTGATTTTTTAAAACAATTTGAAATGTAGGATTTTTCTAAAACAAGTGATTCAAAATTTTCTTTAAGTTTTAAAAACTTTTCTTTTTGAAGTTTTAGTTTTACGGCAATTTTACAACTTTCCTTGTATAGGGCATTGTAATCATCTTGACGATCTTCTTCATTTTCATAATCACTGTTCAGATTTTCTTCACTTGTTGAATCATCGTTATCTGAAAAAAGTGAATTTGGCTAGAGTCATAAGGGCTTTAACTTCATTGTCCGACTCAGTTTCAGAATCTTCTAATTCAGAAGAGGCTTTAGAATCAGAAGGTTCATCCTAAGTAGCCAACATACTTTTCTTTTTGGGTTTGTCCTTTTTAGGACACTTGTTTCCTAAATGCCCATATTCTTGACAGTTGTAACATTGACTGTCTTTTAATGATTTCCAAGTTTTGGTTTTAGATCTTTTCTTATCATTTGATTTTTGAAAGTCAATCCTCTTTTTACTTTTAAAAATCTTATAAAACTTTTTTGCTAAAAGAGTCAAATCGTCTTCAGAATTTTCTAAATCAGAATTTTCTTGAGAAATATACATTTAGAAGATTTAAGAGCGATAAATTTACCTTTAGGAGCTTTAAAGTTTAACTCATAGGTTTGTAAAGAACCAACTAGTTCTTCTACCCTCATATTGTCCGTATCACGAAGTTCCTAGATCGCGGTTACCTTAGAATTGAATCTTCAGGAAGTGAGTGTAGTATTTTTACACATACTTTACTTTCTGGGATTTTATCGCGAAGACCCCACATAGAGTTTACAATGTCATTTAATCTTGTATAAAAGTCCATAAACATTTCATTTTCTTCCATATGAATTTTCTCAAATTTGGTTGTGAGGAGTTGGACTTTAGATTTCTTGACAATTGAAGTACCCTCGTATGTCATTTCTAAAATATCCCAAGCTTGCTTTACAGTATCACAGGATATAATTCTTTTAAATTCATCTGGTGATAGTGCGCAAGTGATTGCATTTAGTACTTTTGCATTGACCCTACTCTCACTTTTCTGAACTGTGGTCCAAGTGAAATATGGTGAAACTTTTATTGATTTTAAACCATCGATACCAGTTACTTCAATGGTAGGGGGTTCCATTCAATCATTGTGACTTGCCACACGCTCTTATCCATGGATTTAAAGAAAATCTTCATCCTAGATTTTCAATAGGCATAATTAGAGCCATCAAATGGTGGAGGCCTAGTGACTGACAGGCTATCAAAATTTGACATCTTATCAATAGCTTAGATTGATTAACTCAGGAAATAAATCCAAATATAAAGAATTAGAATGAGCTATTAGGCTCTGATACCACTTGAAAAGGCCTGACTATATGTCCTAAAGGGGGGTGAATAGGACTATGCCAAATTTAAAATAATAACAGTGTAATAAAACAATAAGATAGCCAAGAAAAGGAAAGATAATAATTCACAATACAGAATGTAAAGCAATCACAAAATTTAGTTGTTCTAAGGACAACCTTTCACTATAAAAACCAAGGGTTTATGGTAGGACAACCTTACTAGAACAATTAGAGAAATAAAAGTTAAAACTGTAAAGGAACAGAAACGAAATAGCAAGAATTGAAATCTAAACTATTACAACATTCCTCATAGTGCTTGAAATGTAAATATTACAACATTCACATCCACACATACATCCCATAATTTTGAATAATAAATGATATAGATATCAAGCAAACATTCAAACCATAATACACAAAGAATTATAGTGGTTCGCCTGTGTGTTCACCAACTGTTAAACAACAACCACACAGATTGTTACTCCACTCCTAATATCCTCACACAGGGGATATCAGCGTTCACTATGAAAATAGGTTTCACAGGTTCACCTAAAACATTTACAATTGTATCTTTCAATGGGCTTACATAATTCAAAAACCCCACTTCTGAGTTTTTCTAGCTCTCCTCAGATAACAAATAGATTGAGATTTTTCTGGCTTAATTTCAAACAAAAACCAAATGAAGGAAATTTATAATACAGTAAAATACCTGGATTTCTCCTTTTGTAGCAGCCCGGAAGAACCAATCGGAGTAGAAGTTCGAATGTGGAAGTTTAATGTCTAATACTCACTTAGAAATAGTTCTAGGTCCTAATTGATTTTAAATTAAACCAATTGGGCTAGCTATATTTGATTTTGATTCCAAGAAGAAGGAATATAACAATTCCTCTTTTCAATTCAGATTGGAATATAGAAACAAAATTAAATTAATAAAGCTAACAAAAGAGAATATTAGATATGCACAATGTAGCTTAAAAATAAACACAAACTTATCTCAGAGTGATACCTTAATTTTACTTGAAATTTGATATGAAATTCTGAAATTCGTGTTCCATTTATAGTTGTAGAAATTGCATCTATGACTAGTCCTGAGGACACTACGACTGGTCGTAGACCGAACAGATTTTTAAAATTTTAAGCGCGATCGAATAAAACCATTTCACGACTGGTCGTAGGGTGTCCACGACTGGTCGTGAGCATCCTACGACTGGTCGTGAGGCACCAGATTTAGTCACTAGAGTTTAAGTCGAAGGTGCACAACTGGTCCTGGAACGAGTCGTTACTGTTCCTACGACCAGTCGAGCAGTCTCTAGGACTGGTCGTATCTCAACCAAAAAATTCTGAAAAATTGTAACAACCTGGGATTGGTCTAGGAATTTCTTGGACTGGTCGAGCCAGAGCTAGGACTAGTCGAACAGAGTTCAGGACTAGTCTTAGAACAATCCAAATACATGTAAAGTAATTTAATTTGAATTATGTATACAAAATGACCTACCATAAGGTCAATCTAAGATCAATCATACCTTGAAAGTGAGGTATGAACATTGAGACTTCATTTACTCAGATGATAGTTGACCTTTGAAGATTGTGAAGCTTGAGATCTCTCTACTTGAAGTAACATTGAGCTTGAGATCTTTTAGAGCTTGAATTACACTTCATCTTGCGTTGTACACTAACTTGAGTCTTTGAATAAGATCACTTCTTTCGTTGTAGCTTGTACTTGCATTTCTTGAAATGGTTTAAAGTAATTCTTCATTCTTGACTTGAAGCAAAGTGTTTAGAGAGGTGATGCAATGTCTTGATCATATATACCAATGAGCTATACAAAACATAGGTTGATGTTTTGGCACCACAAAATTTGACAACCAAAGGAGCATAAAACCATAGCACTTACAATCTGGAGCACTCTTCAAGGGGACAGATCAAGTTGAAGGACCACCTAGACAGTGTTACAAATAACGATGGCAAAATGATCTCTACTGTTGAACCCCACAGGGCCCATCATGATGTTTTATTTTCCATCTAAGCCGCTCATAAGGTCACAAGGATCTGGACCAGGGAAAATAGTTAATTATCATATTGATCCCAAAACTTCCGTGACCTGAATATACACACACACGTATTAAAAACGTCCAGGGACTGGACGTCCCCTGATGGAAAGTCTGCATGAAGTCCATCCATACCACGTGCGTGGGAGGGATGCATGAATTCAGAGGTGCTTTATGTTACATAATACATTATATTATTATTTTATTTTTTGTTAGTACATACAGCAACCGTCCAGAGCTAGCCGTCCATTGGACGGCTTAGATGTGATGTTCGCTGATGGACGGTCTAGGATGCAATACAAATACGCCATGCCGTATTGACGCAGTGCATTTACCAGAGGTGGCTCCACACGTGTGGGACCCACCAGTTAGATTCACACATAGATATATTGTGATATTATTTAAAAACTTCCCATGCATGTACTTTATATACATACACATGTATATAGTTTTCTCCCTTTCCCTTTTTTTTTGAAAACGTCCAGGCCTGATGTCTTTTGATGGACGGCCTGGATGATCCACGTCACCAAGGTGGGGCCACATACATGGCCCACCAATCGTGGTAGGGTGAGGTCCACCTGTTGACACAGGGTGCGGCCCACCTGTACTTGTGCAGGGCCCAAAATTAAGGTAGCTCACTAGTTTTGGGTGAGGCCCACTTGCATTTGTGCAGGGCCCACCTGCATTTTGGTGAAGCCCATATGCAGCCCACCTGCATATTGTAACGTGCTGGCTGACGTGAAACAACATCTGTTGCAGATGTTTTGAAGGTCACTTTCCGGCCCCCATTTTTGGCTCAAATGGGGCACTCTTCCGAGCAGTTTTTTGACCCGCATTGGCGCCTAGTGGTAGCATAGCGACAAGCGTTACCCTCAGCCCAAGGATGATCTGAGCAGGGACGTTTTCGCCCTGACTCTCGAGCCGTTTTCAGCCCGATTTTGAGGCGTGCAGCAGCTCGACAGGGCCTGATTTGTAGGCTGTCCTGGAACCCAGTTTCAACAACTATCTGGGGCCATTTACACGTTATTGCTTGGCCCCAGAACAGGGCCATACTCAGGCCGGTTTGGCCTTGAAACAGTGCTCCGATGCAGGTCACCTTCCTTTCCAAAATAGAGCCTGTTTTTGGCTCCATGTACGGCCCCTGCCGATGGGTGTTCTTCAGTCATGAACATGTGTGGGTGAGGTGTGATGGGGCCTTAGTTCGGGTTTATTTTAGAGTCCTAAAAGTGGAGAGAAAGTTCTACCTGTTTCAGTCGGGTCTGACCCGAGCTCGGGCTGTCACGCGCACACCCACCTTCTTCTTCTTCTTCCTCTCTTTTCTTTCTCTCTCTCACTCAGGCGGTGCCGCTATGGTCCCGCACTGACTTGGCTCAGTCCGATTTTCTCAGACTGAGTTGGGGCAGTGCGCTCCAAGCTCACCAAAAACGCCACACCCTCCCTCTGTTTTCTCTCTCTTTTCTCTCATTGCTTCCTTCCTTTCTCTCCTCTCTTCTGTGTGGAGTCTGGGAGGGCTGAACCTCCTCATTTATAGGCAAGGAGAGGAGGGGTCCAGCGGCTGGGATAGACTCTGCAAAACCCTAGGCAGTGGCCGTCGGTGGCGGCCTCTGTTTTTCTCAAAACGGATAAATGTGGCTTTTAATTCCTCCCGGTTTGGCTATTTTTAGCTTGAGAGAGAGCGCTCTCCCAGGCTGGCGTCTGCATGTCGGGAACCCTGTAGGTAAACTGACGCTGCTCGCCCTATTACGCAAATGGTCCGATCGGATCCCGTTTATCCATGATAAAACAAACGGTCAGTTACTAATTTCCTTCATTTGTTTTCGGAGGGCCACCACCTTATACGGTTTTGTTGGGGTGGGCCCCACCGAAAAAATGGACGGTCCGGATTGCCCAGAAAATGGCTGGGGTGGCTCACTTAGGGACTTGAAATCCATCAGTTTCAGATCCTAAAAATGGCAAGAGGTAATTTTTTTCATATTTGCAAATGGGTCGGTCAACAATCAATTGACCGCTCACCCATGGTCCAGTGCACTTCGTGCATTATTGTTTGGGTGTACGTGCACCCAGTCTTGGGGACCCACCGTGACTCTGGTGTTTGATCTGCCCCGCTCGATCGTTTTGGGGACTAGACATAAGGGTTCCAGCCCGACTTGGGACGAGGCCAAGGCCCAGGTGGGCTGTATCATGCCTTTCAGGGCTGAATTTGGCCTGAATGACGTGATCTGATAGTCAACAAAGTTTTATACTTGTTTTCAATGGTTAAATACGCGTCTACAACTCAAAGATACCCTGTTAGTTATCTGCTGACCTTCGTGGATTGAGTTCTTGGAATATTCCAACACAAGTGGTCTTAAAAATTAATCTGGCTTAATTTAGTCGATCGTGTTTACCTCTTTGATTGGTGTGGAGTGTAAGCTAAGTCTTTAGAGTCGTGGCGGATGGTCTCAATGCTGCTTGGGAAATCCTGCCCTGGGTGTGTTAAGTTAAGTCATTATGTCGACTAGTCTCAAGTTTTTAATAATTGTGGGTTTAAAAGGTAACACCCGAGTATCAGAGGTATGGGGTGTTACAGGCAAAGTTTTTCAATTTTGAGTTCGTTTCCTTAACGAGTGATTGACTTCCCATGGTGCTCCCTTTAGCACAATTGAGCTAGATATGGCAGAGCTTTGTGTTTGTGTGTGTTTTTGTTTCTTTCAATCTTTCCTATCATTGATAAAACAGATACATCTCTGGTCATTGTCGGAACTATAGTTTTCATCAATATCTACAATGTGCAGATGATAATGGCCAGGGTGTTTCATGTTGTAATGCAACATGTGAATACAATAGTGGTCTTGGATCCTGCATCTTTGTTGAAATGAAATGTCTGGTTATCATAGATTGTCCAAGTACATTTTTTAACAGACTATAAAGCTTAGCTATCTTTTTTTCTCAACAAGATTGAAATTGATGTGGGCATTATAAAGTGGAGAATTGACACCATTTCATAACATATATAACTGTACAACCTATATAGTCCATACGGTTGTATAAAATTGCCTACAATACTATTATTTTAGTAATTTTTAAGGCTACTGCAAACTACCTAAATGGTTTAAGTTGTGCCAATTTTAACCCAACCTATTGTTGGAAGGCTACTACCACCAAGCTGGTTATGGGCTTGGTGTGCTAATGTCAGCCTTAGAAAAAAATACTATATTAATAATCTGAAAGGACTAACAAGCTAAATTTGGAATGGCCATCCTAAGTACAGTAGTGCAGTTGAAAGAAAAAAAAAAAAAAAACAACGTGGCTAATATTGGTAACCTAACATTGTTGATGGGGCCTATATTTGGTGGGGTGTCCAGCCTTATTTTTAGGACGCCACACATATAAAGGCCTTGCATTGCCAACCAGATCTCGCATTAAGTGCCACAACTGGACATATTTTGAAATCTAATTCTATTTGCTAAATCTTAGCAGCTTAGAACACCAACAATTTTCTTTCTTTGATTACAGCCCCAGCCCATGCCATCTACATTCATCAAGTTATCATAGGCATGTCTCTGTCCTACTGCCTGCAATGTACTTGAAACTAGTCACACACACACACATGGCCAGCCACTTGGCAGCTATAATGTACATAAAATGCAATCAAACATGGCTCTTGCTTGGTTAGTGAACAAGGATTAACAACAACAGTCTCTCGACCAATGGCATACTTACTACCAACTAAATATGTCTAAAAAAATATAGAAGAAGAGAATCATGAATTGAAGAGAATCACAACTAGCCATTCCACAAGATTAAAATCTTCACAGGCATTCTATTAAACACCCGTCGAGCAAGATCGATGGTCCCCCTGATTAGATCCCATTAGATCTAGGACCTAATGGGATATCCAATCAAACATAATCACCCAAATAACATCACCACATTAACACTAGAACAGCCTGCAAGTCCCAAGCATGCACATGCTAGGCCTCACCTGATGGAAGTCCACGATCTATTATATAGTGTTGATTGGCACCTGTGGGAGCATCCACGCCATTTCATGAATGTGAAACCTTAACACTCTTGCATATAGAGAGAGAGAGAGAGAGAGAGAGAGAGAGAGAGAGAGAGAGAGAGCGACATCTAGGTAGGCGAGAGAGAGAGGTAGCGGTGTCTGCACAGACGATAGGAGAGGCAGGGTCATGGACACGAAGGAGATTGATGGTGAACTCGATGGCAATCCACGCTACCAAACAAGGAAGATGGAGAGCGAGAGGGGGGAAACAAAGAGGAAATTGGGGGCAGAGAAAGAGAGAGTCGGGGCGGTACCAGTGCTTTGTTTTAGTTAGCGCTGGTAAAGGATCCCCTCTAGCGTCGGCTTTGCACTGTTTTCTTGTAGTGCCTTTCACCTAGGTCTACGTGACCTTATCACCAAGTTGGATGGCAAATAAACATTATGGTGGGAATTAGAAAGTTTTTAATGGTGTGTATTCAACCACCATTATTTTCTTATAGTGTGGTCCACTAGAGAGTTGAATCTACCTCATTAATCTGCGTCCATTTCATTTAGACATACGTGGGTGTGAATTAGGTGAGTCTTAATAATGGCTTAGCGGGTGAGTCCCTCAGCGAGGGAGCCCCTTCCATATATCTATGGTATATCCACACTGGTCATTATTTTGCCTCCTCATTTTGGAGCATGGTTAAAAAAAGTGAGGCAGATACAAATCTCAAGTGGATCACACGACAAGAAACAATGGTCATTGAACACCTACCATTAAAAACTTCCCAAAGTGAGGCAGATGCAAATCTCACATGACAAGAAACAATGGTCATTGAACCCCTACCATTAAAAACTTCCCAAAGTTCATCGTAATGTTTATCTGCCATCCAACCCGTTGATAAGGTCACAT
Organism: Magnolia sinica; assembly: GCF_029962835.1. NCBI lineage: Eukaryota > Viridiplantae > Streptophyta > Magnoliopsida > Magnoliales > Magnoliaceae > Magnolia > Magnolia sinica. The sequence goes on along the minus strand of NC_080577.1, from coordinate 42,566,006 downwards.
AGATCTAGATGAAGGGAATAGCTATTGATAGGGTCACATAAATCTGGATGAAGGGAATAGATCTGCATGAAGGCCGTTGATAAGGTCACATAAATATGGATGAAGGGAGTAGATCTGCATGAAGGGAAAACACAAATATTAAGTTATTCCAAAATTTTTGTTGCCCACAAATGATTTTTAGTGGTCAATGACCACTTTTCCTTGTGGTGTGGCCTATTTGAGATTTGGATCTACTTCGTTTTTTAAAACATATCCTAAAATGAGCTGGTAAAACAGAGGGATGGTGTGGATATAGAACACATACATCGAGCTAGGCTCCACAATTAAGGACTCATCCGCTAAGCTGTTACCTTGGACTCACCTAATCTATGCCGCACACACAGGTATCATACTATTTATAACTGATATGACACCGCCAGGTCAAATGGCCAGGAAGCTGATACGTCAACAATATTAAATGGAAGATCATGACAGAATCCTTGCAACCAATACGATATGTAGAAGGAAGATCATGGAAAGCAAAGGTGATTGTTTCCACAAGACATACCACTCGTAAATAAGAGCAAACAACTGACATACAAAATGTAGCAAAGAATGAAAGGCTATAGTTCATGTAATGGCCAAGAGTAGTGTGCATAATCGTATGGTTAGTTTTTATTACATATGGCAAGATACAACTAGCTACATTGTTAGTTGATTCTGTGAAGATCGTGGAAAGCAATTCTGGTCAGGAATGTAATTGGCTATGTTTGCTAATTGGCTAATAAATGAAAGCGAGAATAAAGAAACGATTCATAAAATTATTGTATGCCATGACCCTCATAGGCATATAAATAAGGCTAAGAGTGAAGAGCTTCATGCTTATGCTAATCCAACACAACTCTTCCATACAGTGCAACGCGGTCTATCCCTCGTCCCTCATGGATGCCTTTAATTTAAATTTGGTCAAACTTCTCTACCGCTGTTATCCTGCATTGACCAATTAGCTTATTTATACTTCCACTCTACCTTTATGAATACAAGGTTGGATCATTAAGAGGATTGCTCGGTGTTGAACAAAAGATTATTAAGCTATCTGGTTACATGCTAAGTAAGCCTGTATGCCATTTTGCAATGAAGCCTAGATCTCTCAATTAAAGCAATGAACTAATAGTCAAATCATGACCATTCATCACAAACCCGGCCTTCTCTAAGATTTCAAATAGAGAGTCACCCCACCATCTTTCTCGTCACGTGTTTGGTCTCTCAATCAACATGTTGTGCAACATTTATTTGGCTCTCTACATAGAGCTTGATGCTCGTCCAGCGATGAACAGACAAACACCCCATGCTAGACACGACCGTGTCGCTTTGCCCGACTTCTTGTTAGGTGACGATTAGAAGCCCCATTTCATACAAGTAACGAAAGACTGCCGTATTTTCTTTTAAAGCTAATTGTTAGTATTCCTGTATTAAAACATTAATAAAGTATTTTCACTAATCTTTTATGATGGTGGCTGACTAGTCAGTCATGAACTTTGGTCCGCGGCGCTTTGGGTCACAAACATTTGGCATCGAACCGCATTTGGCAACAACACGGATGACCGAATTCGAGCGAAACAGGCCTGATGTTCCAGGCAGGAAATCTCTACGTGGATATCCTGATTGGCGGATTTGATGTCTAGCACGTGCTCGTAGTTTTCGCCAGGGTTTATCTATTTTCAGCGTACATACATGAAGACGGAAGGAGAAGCTCACAAACCGCTCCAAAGCCCTCAGCTATGGCACTCTCAGATGAAAACCCTCTCTCTCCAACCGAAAACCCGACCCTTACAGAGAAAGAAATCCAACCGTCAAATCTCCAATCATCGGACGGTATCGTTCCAGTCGACGCACTGAAAGGAAAACGAGACCCGGAAGCAGAAGAAGGCGAAGAAGATGTTAAAAAAGAGCCAGCTACTGCGGATGAAGAGATCCAACCGTCGGATCCCCAACCAACGGACGGTGGAGATTCAATCGGCACCAACAAAAGGAAAACCCCAGGAGGTGGAGAAGAGAAGAAGAGCTCTTTGCATCCTCTTTGGAAGACGAGTCTCTGCTCGTATTTCAGACGCCAGTCTGGAGTTTGCAGCCACGGCGACGCCTGTAGGTTCGCCCACAGCGAGGCAGAGCTGCGCCCTCGGGCCGACAACTCGTGGGACCCAACTTCCGAACGGGCAAAGAAGCTTCTGAAATCCAACGGCAGCGAGAGGGTTGAAGCCGTTCCAGAAGCGAGGGAAGATGTTCTTCCTGTGTCGTCAGACGGGGCAGAGCGATCGGATGCGGCTCTTAGCAGGTGCCTTGTCCATCTTCCGCTAAAATGGACTTCAGAGAATTTGAAGAGCTTCCTTGATACTCAGGTGAGTGGGTTTGGCCTTCTTCTTGAGTTGAATTTTTTTAGTGATTTTTTCTTTTATGATCTGCAGCATTGCTTGGTTGGGACTCTCTCTCTCTCTCTCTCTCTCTCTCTCTCTCTCTCTCTCCTTCCTACGAAATGTTTTTTTTTTTTTTTTTTGGTCTGTATCTGGGGTTGAATGACGTTGGCTTTGGTGATTGCTTGGATAATGGAAATCTTCATATTTACTGGAAAATGATTCTTTTAATGATTTCTTTTAATTTTGGTTGAATGGTATTTTCCAGCTGGATAGCTTCAGGCCTGATTATTTAAATTCCTGTGCTCTATTATAATGTAGTTCTGGTATTGTATTTTTATGAAATTGAGGTTGAGGCCTTTATGATGCAACTAAACCAAAAAAGAAACTCAAGGTACCATATTGCATGTTCCAATCACACACAAGAAGTAGAAAAGAAGCAATGCTGTGACCTAGCTCAACCGCCCTCTAGTCTTGCAAAAGCTAGTTTTGCTCAAAGGAAAAAACACTATCTATCTGGATTGTTAGGAATGGTTGGAGCCTTATTTATAAGGAGTGGCATATGAGGTCTCTTTCTTTGAAAGATCTCCAGCATCACCTAGAGGATCTAAACTAAGAAATCCTTGCTATCAAATATCTCTAGCATTGTCTACACTTCTAAAGTAAAGAGTCCTATAAAATAGGAAATTGTAAATTTCCTAACATAAAAAAGAAATTAGAATCAATTAGAAAAAATGAAACTGCTGCCACATATGATCTAGTGGCTCCACATCCAAGTCTTTTCTTGTGAACATGTGTGTGGGATGGGGTGCGATTGGATCAATTGAGCTATGTAACATTGGTTTGATTGCTTAATTGAGGAGTCTTAGAACTAAAAACTCAAGCATAACTAGCGTAGGTATGGGGGGCATGGTAAGTTTCGCTAACCATGTGCCACGCGGGGATGACTTGTGTCACATTCCAATATAAGTTTTGCACCATTTAGAAAATGGTTGCTACTCTTCAAATTTATGCAAAACAATCTAGACCATCTATCGTAGTGCTGGTTAATGGATCACTAAAAGGCTTTTTCAATCCTCTTGGGGCCTAAGGCAAGGGGACCCTTTATCTCCGTTCTTGTTTATTGTGCTTGCGAAAGCTTTAAACGCCGTGCTAGCTAAAGGTGAAGAGGCAGGGCTTATATCTGGTTTTCATGGCTCAAGAGTAGGGGCCAAAATTGGCCCTTCCACTTGGCATCGTCGGATCACTAAGGCCGACTTTCGTTCCTACTCGATGAATGAGTCTTGCAGTCAAGCTCCATTTTGCCTTTGCATTTGAGGGCCAATCTCCGTCTAGCCTAAGGAAACCTTTGCACGCCTCTGTTGGGAGTGGGAAGGAAAGTCCAAAGGTCTGATGGGCCTTTGCACATGGAAACTCCCTAATTACCTTCCCGCTTGCAACGAGGTGCACCGGTCAATATACAAGCACTAAGGGGAAAGCTCGTTGCAATACTATGATGGTGGCTCCATACAACCACTTTTCTCCCTACAGGGGATGCCACCATGACAAGCCTTTCAGGCTAAAGATGGTTGATTGATGTTTTCATTCTATAAATCAACTCCCATATCATTTTGGCTTAACTTCAGTAGTGATCGAAGAAGCCTAGGGATCAAGGTATTCAAAATCGGTTACGTAACGACTGTTACGTAACAGTAACGGTCATAACCGTTACGCGCTACGGGTTCGAAATGACCGTTATAGAAAAAACAGGCCGTAACGGCCTTATAACGGTCCTGTAGTAGTTTTTTTAAAAAATAAAAAACGGCTATAACGGCCGATACGAGGGCTGTAACGGTCGTAACGACCCGTATCATAACGGTAACCGTGGTGGCCATTATGGCCATCGTTACCGTTTTGGAACACCTTGCTAGGGAGTCAGCTGTCGGTTCCCCCATAGGCACAAAGAACTATGGAGGAGTTTATATAAGACAACATCCGAATTCTCTGATTCAATATAGTCAGCGCTTCAGCGGGACTCGGGTGACCAGAGTGATTAGTAGCTTGATTAGCTTAAGGGGCAGTTTTGTAGGTTTGTGAAGACATTCTTGTTGGTCAATTTTCAGAGCTGAGCCAACTGATCCAATCGTATCCCTCTCCCTCTACTTCGACGACTGGTATTTACCTTTATTTAAGAAAAAAAGTAGACCTCTGCAGGAGGCTGGTGAGATTTTTAGATGGAATATAGAACCATTCTGACTCAAGTGAGACAAATCCTTCGGGACGAGCACGCTAACATCCATTTTGAGGATGTCGAGTTGGAAAATTGAATCTATCGAGGAAAGGGATGGGGAAATGAAGTCTCTACTCATACCCCTTATATGAACCGTATGAGCACGCCCTTTGTCACCCCCACCGTGCTTACGGCTCTGTACCCCAACCCCATCTGATTTGGCCTCGGGGGGTGGGAATTATAGAAAGCATCTCTCTTTTGTCCCTCCTGACCCTAAGCGATGTTTTTATGTCGATAATAGGTTCTACCTGCACCACTAAAAGATGAGCTCGAGAGGTTTGTTGGAGCCATTACCGTTACCAGAAGGGCATTGGGCAAGCATATCCATGGACTCCATCTCGGCATTGCCTAAGGCGGGAGAGCATCAAGTCTATCATGGTTCCCATCTTCAGTTTGCAGATAACATATTATCGTTTTGTGATGCAAAGGTAGACATGATAGATAATCTAAGGAAAATTTCAGGCTGAAGAGGTTTTGGGTCTAAAGATTAATGTGGGGAAGAGTGACATGCTGGGGATTGGATTATCTAAGGAATAAGTTGCTAGGTTGTGTGGAGGTAGACATGATAGACAATCTAAGGAAAATTTTAGGTTGCTGCGAAGAGATTTCGGGTCTAAAGATTAACGTGGGGAAGAGTGAGATGCTTGGTATTGGATTATCTAAGGAGGAAGTTGCTAGGTTCGCAAATGTGTTTGGATGCGGAGTTGGCTTCTTTCTTTCCACTTATTTGGGGCTACTGTTGTGTCTAGGGAAACCTTCGAAGCATTTATGTAGCAAAGTAATAGAAAGATTTCAATGGAAGTTGTCCAATTGAAAGGGGAGGCATCTATCTTTGGCGAGACATTTCACTCTCATTAAGGTGGCTCTTTCCAACCTTCCCATATACTTCATGTCCCTTTACAAGTGCCTAACATCGGTCTTGGATAGATTGGATAAGATGCGTAGGGATTTTTTTATGGCAGGGCACTGAAGATAAACACAAGTCCTACCTATTAAAGTGGGACGAGCTATGTAAGCCTCTACATGAAGGAAGCGTGGGCATAAGAAATCTGGAATCCATGAACGTCGCTTTGCTTGGCAAATGGCAAAGGAGATTTGGGACCGAAGAGGGTAAGCTTTGGAGGGAAGTCATCGCCTCAAAGTTTGGCTAGAAGAAGGGGGTTGGGAGGTCAAGAAATCCTTTCATTACCACACTTCAGGAATTTGGAAGACCATCATGTTGGTGGCTTTGCTGGTTCTATCTAGCTTGGCTTTTTCCCTAGGCATTGGATCCCATATTTGGTTTTCGAAGGATTCCTAGTGTGGAGACAGGTTGTTGGAGGTGGATTCCCCTTCTCTAGCAAGATTATCCCCTATGAAAGATATTTTGGTGGCTTCATGCTTTTCATCCGACGGGGTAGAGGGGAGCTTGGCGCTCTCTGTGTCGGAGGGACTTAACAGATGAAGAAGTTGAGGATTTTATCATATTGTTGGAGAGGCTCCAAAATATTATGCCTCCTCTGTCTTCAAGGGACTCCTTGGTTTGGAGCGCATCCCCTTCTGGCAAATACACTAAAATCTAGGCTTCGATGCTTTCTGGTTCCATGGGGCTCCCCTCTAAGGTAAAATCTTTCACCTGTTTGCGAGAAAGCGAATTTTTTCCATCAACAACCTCCAAAAGAGGGCAATGATTCTTCCCAATACTTGTCTCCTTTGTATTAACGATGCAGAATTGATAGATCACTTATTTTTGCATTGTCCATTCACATGCCAAATATGGTACTGCATATTCGGGATGTTTGAAGTTACCTGGGTGATGCCTCACTCGGTTGACCAAATGCTCATGTTGTGGCATGGGATCCAATTGGATAGAGAGAGGGTTTGTATGCATGTAGTTTTTTGGAATATTTGGAGGGAACACAACAATCGGTGCTTTTAAAACAAGACGAGGCCTTGGGAAGAAGTTTTTTGGAAGTCTAGGTGTGATTTATTTGAGTGGGCTTCTGTTAATCCTCATGTGGATGTTATTTTGGCTAAAATGATGTTGGGGCTGTAAAGTTGCTGGTTTCCGTTGTATTCTTTGTTGCTGTGGCTTTTTGCCTTGCAACTTTTCAATAAAATAAGTTTGTTACTCTATGGAGAATGATGTTAAATTCTTATGGATGTGCATTAGTAGGATGAGTGTAATAGCTTGCATGAATTTCGGGCAAATCTAGGGTCAACCTAAATCCATTAGGTTCATGAAATCATCATACAGCTCGAGATAACATGGTTTTAAAAAAAAAAGAATACATATTTGGAATCTTCTAAATATTTGAGATTTTCCCCATATTTTCTGATATTTTTTAAGGAAAAAAATGGACCATTATGGGGGACATTATTGGCCGTAACGGCCGATACGCATGGTGGTTTCGGTGGGCACCGATATGCCCATCGAAACCAATATGGCACACCTTGCTCTGAATTGAAATCGTTCCCTTCAATTTATGTTTTGGGTTCAAATGCCTTTGAATTAGATCTTTGGTTGGATAGATATATATGAATTTGGCTTTAATGCCTTTTTTATTTGCAATGTTGGTTGGGAAACCTAAAATAACCAATTATTGGAGCCATGGGGTTCACTGTTTTCTGTATTTAGGTGTAGCTTTGATGATCTGGTCAAGCTCCCCGTTGGGAAACCTAAAATAACCAATTGCTGAAGCCCCGTGAATTTTGAGGAAATGGGCTTTTCTGTTTTCTATATTTAGGTTTACTGGATCTAGCTTTGATCATCTGGTTAAGGGCCCATTTGGACACAGTCCAAAATGGTGTTTGAGGCCTAAATGCTGTTTTGATCCAAACAGCAGTTGCTGTTGTGCATTTGGATGCACTTTAGGGACCCCAGTCTTTTCGCCCGCTTGCCAAAATGGGTGTGAATGTCACTTGAATCGATTGAAACACAAGCCGTTGTGCATTTGGACATACTTTAGGAACCCCCGTCTTTTCTCCCGCTCGACAAAATAGGTGTGAAAAGTGAAAACACCCACTTGACTGAAAACACAAGCTTGCAAGTTGCAACCCCCTTTTCGGAAACCCCTTTTTGGGAAGTACATCCAGATGAGCCTTAAACCCCTTATATTGAAGTTCCTATTCAAAACGATGCCATTGTTGTTAATGAATATGGTTGCCTGCTTTTATCTTTGCTCCATTTGTTGGACTGCTTTAGCATCAATTATCAACATCCCTGTTATTCTTAGAAAAAGTTGTATTTTATTTTCCTCTGTCATTGGTTGGATAGCTTTAAGTATTGAATTTATTGTGACAGAAAAAGAATGTTGTCTTATTACTTTGTTTGGGTCAAAATGTTCATATCTTCGAGCATTGATTCAATTGCTAATTTGGGTCAATTGGTTTCAGTTCAATGGCATTGTTTGGATTGCTTAACATCCCAGTCACAAAAGTTCTCATGATTAATATTTTTGATTCCACTCGTTCTCATTTTTGACACTCTTGCTTTGTGATTCCTATTAACTTCTTCAGTCATTAAGAAGAGGTGGGTTATTCATAAATGTGGTTTGACTAGTATCATTTCATTTGGCAGGGGATTATCTACAAAACGGCTAAAAAGAAGAAGGGAATGGCAGTAGGTTTTGTTGGCTTTGAAGATGAAGAACGGATTAAAGATGCCACCGAGGTACCGTCTATACTCTTTGCAACATAATAAACGCTTTGGGAACTTGCATGTGCTTTCACATCTTATTTTCTTTCAATGATAGGTTCTGGATGGGAAATCAATCGGCAACAAACGTGTAAAGCTTGCAAATGTCATTCATAGATCATATGAGAAGAAATCCAACTTGGCAACTGCTCTTGATAAAAGAGTTGCACAACCTACGGAGAATCCTTCTGGCAGTGAGGATCCTTCTGTGACTCCTAGTATGATTGAGAATGAAGATACTGTGGAAAAAGATAGTGATGCTGTTGATGGTTCAACAACAAAAACGAGAAGTGCTCGTGATGTAGTCACTCCCCTCGCCCATATGCCCTACAATGATCAGCTGGAGCACAAGAAGAACTCGCTTGTTCAAACTCTTAAAAGGCTTGTAAGATCTATGCTTTCCATGTTTTCATATTTGGATACTCTTAGGTAGTTGAAGATCTGTTTGATGCCGTTATTTAATGCTTCGAAAATGTGTCTTTTCTAGATTTCAGTTTGTAAAAGGGTTGGAATTGGGTATATGGAATAGAAAAGGGGTGGAAAGAAGGTAATTCAAGAAGAAAACACAATACAAAGAGTTATCACTTATTACACAAACATTGTCATCATCATCTAAGCCTTATCCCATTTAATTGGGGTTGGCTACATGAACCCTATTCCTAGTGTTTGGATTCATGATGAAAGTTTTGGCACAAGATTGACATTGACTGCCAACCTGATGCAATCCTCCTCGTCTATCTGGGTTGGGGACTGGAAATGAGATCACAAAATAGCCACATGTGCAATGTAATAGACTATTATTACATAGGTTTATTACAATCAATCACTATCTAATAGTCTATTACATAACGAGTTTGCATTAGTACACAAACCATTGTCATAGTTGTATTGATGGAAATTCAAAAAAAAAAAAAGTGTACATGGAATAGGTATTGTGTAGAAAGCAATGTTTTAAATAGCGTGGCGTTTGGACCTCTATAGCGCGTATCGTAAGCTACACAATCCTTAATATTTTTTAATTAAAATAATAAAAAATGCATAATTTCTATGAGTTCTTGACTACGAACCTGGACCATCAACCACTTATTTCCATGCAAAATCTCTCTCTCTCTCTCTCTCTCTCTCTCTCTCTCTCTGCCTTTAGACTTCTCTAAGTGTGACTTCTTCTTTTATTTATTTATTGAAACATCACAAATTCATGATATTGAATAGACCACAATTTGGATGGTTCAGATTAATTTAAGTGATCTATTCATGATATGGACCACAATTCGGATGGTCTGGATTAGTTTAATGTAGTGCCATGTGTCATAGGTATAAGTCATCACCATTTTAAAGTAGGCATTAAACTAACATAGAAAAAACACTTAAAAAAATGAGATTTCAGATAGATTACGCTATCTATGCTACACACTACGCTACAGTGCATGTAGCGCATTGTAGCTTACACTACATACCCTGTAGCTTACGCTACCTGGGAGTTGCACTACTTGCATACATAGCGTAGCGTACGCTACATGCTACGCTACAACGCTACTGAAAACACTACTAGAAAGAAGATAAACCAAGATGCGAAAACAAATCTAAAGTAAAGAGTGATAACTTGCCCGAAGGCAAAGGAAAGATAAAAAAGTCTCTCTCTCTCTCTCTCTGAGAGAGATAATGAGTATTTTATTAAGAACAAAGCAAAACAAGCAGCAACAAAACAGCAAAAAGAAAACAAAGAAAAAGTAACAGGGGCATCGAGGGGGCAACCTTATTACATTACATCCTGAGAAAAAGATGATTACATCCCTTAAGCTTTGGCACACAAGAAGCCCATTTGTTCACTAGCAATCTAACCCTTTGGAAAATTCCCTCAATCGTCTTCTGTTCATTTCTGAAACACCTCACATTTCTTTCCTCCCAAACAGCCCACCAAGCTGTAAGCAAGGCTGTTCTGTACAGCATTTTTCTCGCCTTTCCAATGCTACCGCCATTCCAAGCAATTAGAAGTTCACCCACCGATTGCGGGAAGGACCAAAAGACTTGGAAGCGACCCAAAATGTCTGCCAAATCTTCCTTACAAAGGGGCAATGAACAAAGTGATGGTCAAAGCTGGAGAAACTCAGGCATGGTTTTTTATGGCAAAACCTTCATATGACCAAAGAAGGGTACATGGGATGCCTTTTACAAGCCCAACTATCTAGTTTATATAGGAAGGACCAAGTTGTAAAAGCCCAACTATCTAGTTTATATAGGAAGGGCCAAGTTCTCATAAGAAATCTCCACCATCAATTTCAATCCTAGCCCTTGATTTGTCATATATATACTATTCTCTTTGTTTTGAACTTCTGCAATTAACTCCTAACCTATCACCCTTTTACGCATATTTTAAGGAACAAGTGTAAGCCCCCTCCATTTTATTCTCCTAACACCCATTTTGATGTTAAATTGTGCTAACTATTTAAACCCAAGATCCATCTGTTTCAAATGGGATGTCTAGCTCTTAGTGGGCTGTCTTTCCTCCCTTGTGTCATTTTGGGACTTGCTAACTTATTTGCACCAGTAAATTACTCAGATTCAATTTAACTATTGGGGCTCTTCCTTGTAGACTCGAAATGCACGTAAGGCTTGTCCAGATGCTGTTCCGCTTCCAGAGTGGATTCATAAGTCAAGGGAGATTGGTAATTTTCTTGTTTCCTATTAATCCTCTAGACTTCTCGTTTTCGTAGAGACTTATGTTGTTTAAATGATGACACACTTTGAGATTGGGATATAGCTTGAAGAATCTTGCAGCACTTTTGTCCTCAAGTAGCTTATTTTCTTCCTTCAAATGCTGCTCTATGAACCCTCTCTCCTTTTTTTGCTTCTTACAACCTATGTAACAATGGGGCCATTCTTTAAGAAAATGTGGTCTAGTGCCAGAGCTAGACGCACCAAACTTTTTTTGACACACTTAATTGGGAAAGATTTGTGTATGTTGCGTTCTTGTAATTTAGCAGTATTTGCATACAATGTATCTTCAGTTATTTAAATATATTTGCTTTGGCATATAAACTAAGATTATTGATTCAATAATACATTTTTCCAACCAGTTGGGTTCAGCTTTACGAACCTAATTTTGCCAAAAAATACCAAGGTTGTCTCCGGTTAAGTGAGAAAGCCTTCACATTCATTCTCACCACCTCCATTTAAGTCCTATGTTTCACCCTCAGGTCCTTCAACTCCAATCAAAATTCCCTTCCTTACAGGGCCGTCTCCGGGTTTCATATGAATATCTTCTATACAGAAAGAGGGTTTGTTCAACTCCATCTAACCAATAAAATCTCCCACAGCAAGGAACATCTCCTTAATGGAATTTAACACATTGAGATTGAGATGTGGATGGTAACTGCGCAAGCATTCTACTTAGGTTCCACTCCCACTTCACATAGCGCTTCAGAGTCTACACATGATACTTTTTGGACCATCACTCATGTTTCTTCCTATACCTGATGTCCGTTTTACAAAGCAATTGATATGGAGCTTCCTTGATACATAGCTCAAAGCATGATGCAATAATACCCCTCTAGTAAAAAGAAGAAGAAGCTGCAATAACTATTTTTTGTTTAAACTTGCAGGTGGTCTTCCATGCAAACTAGAGGGCATTCTAGAATCCCCTCTGGTAGATGGTTATCGAAACAAGTGTGAATTTTCAGTAGGCTATTCTCTACAGGGTAAACGAACTGTCGGGTATATGCTGGGAAATTTCAGGTCAGTTTGTCTGCCAATATGTATTCCTAATTGCAAACAAACATGCAAATTTCAGAAGAAAATTTCTTTTAACTTGGTATTTCAGGGAGGGCATAACAGCAGTTGAGGAACCTGTTGACTGCCTGAATGTTTCTAAAATTTGCTGCAAATATGCTCTGATCTTTCAAGAGTTTCTACAGTCTTCAACTCTGCCAATATGGAATAGAATTGATAATACTGGCTTTTGGCGTCAATTAACGGTAAGCTGCCTGGGCCCCTGGTGTCAATTCTGTATTGTACTGTGGCTTGTATGGGAGAGTGCTAACTTCCATCATTTTATTTATTACATCACAACACGATGGAGGTAATGTTGATGAAGTTTTTAATATCAGGTGAGAGAAGGAAGGAGTCCGTGTGAGGGTGATCAGGTTGAAAATGTTGAAGCCTGTATTGCAGAGGTCATGCTTATCGTTCAGGTCCATCTCTATTAGACTTACTCCTAAGAGTTTCTTGCAATTTATATCTTAGCTGGAATTAAATTACTCTTCTTCGAACCGGTTCTCAAACCACATTTAACAACTACACATTCATTAAAAGAAAACATTTAACTACTGGATTGAGTATTCAGAAAACTCCTTGGGTTTGACTCCACTCTGTTTCTGTCTAGAATATGCCAACTGAATTGGGTAGCTCTGTTTGTTTTGGGTCTAGAAGTACAAGATCAAGTATTCAAAATTAGGGGTGGAACTTGGGCGGGTTGGTGGTCAACCTGAGCCTGACCTGACCTCAACTGGACCCAACCTGCAATCCAACTCAACCTAACCCAAACTCTAACCCGAGGTGCCCAACCTGATTTCCTCTATACTCGACTCAACCTGACCTGATCCAACTACATGTGATTATTCCCAACCCATCTGAATTTGCTTCATCCAAACCCAGCCCGAAGTCAAATTGGATTGGCCTTTTCCGACCTAAGGCCAATCCGAGGACCTTGGCAACCCAACCAAAACTCAGATTAGGGTTTACCCGATGCCGAGTTTCAGCCCTACTCAAATATGGGACTCCACCCCCACCCCCACCCCCACCAAAAAAAAAAAAAAAAAAAAAAAAACACTTTGTTCCTCATTGAGTCTGGTTGAGTTTCACATTCTGTCACAAATAGGTCTGATATTCAAGTTTATTGCGAGTCCTACCTTTTCTTCCCTTCTCCATGTTGCAGGTTTGCTCATCCAGGGTCGACAACGAACTAGTAACAGTCGAGTTCCAGAGAATGGCTCAAGCTTTTGCACATGGAGCGTCAACGTCCTCCTCTCCATTGCCTCTAACTGTGTTGGTAGTTCAGGTAGACTTTTTAAACCTACGCCCATGTTTATACTGTAAATAGGTTTCTGCTAATTCCCTTGCTGATACCTATGTAACTAGGCACTCCACTTTCTGGAATCTTATTGTTATTATCTTTTAGTGCCTTGGATTTTCTTACTTATAAATAGCTACAATTGAGAGTTGCCAAGTGTATGCGTGTATACTACCCCCCCCCCCCCCAGGAGTGAGATAGCTCACCAAACTACAAGCCAAAACAAAAGCAAAAAACAACCTAAGAAAGCAAAGAACAATCTTTCAACCCATCTATACAAGAGGGCCATTGAACAATAAACAAAAAATCCCTGCCAAGAACCATTTCCCTTGCACAGTTCTCATTTTGGAAGCATCTTCCATTTCTCCCTGCCCAAATATCCCACAAGCCTGCCAATACGCAAGCCTACAAAGGCCTCTAATCTGCCTCTGAAAAAAAATAAAAAATCATGAAAGAAGATCACCCACCAACCTTGGCATGACCCATTGTTTGAAGTATCCCTGATATTATTGAAATATCCCCGATATTATCTTTATCTCTAGTTCGGTGATACTGATAACATTAGTAGTATCAGAAATTCCAGGTATCGATGATTTATAGCTAAGTATGACCAATGTATCGATATCGCGAATGTATCGTCAATATTTTCGATTCTGTAAATTCTAGTTGTACGGATATTGCCAAATATTTTTACTGTGTAAATTCCAGGTGTCGCTTGTATCACCGGTGTATCGGTGTTATTTCGATGATATCACCAATGTATAGATATCGCCAAAAATCTGCTTATTAAAATTTGTTCCCATTTCAATTTTTTTATGGGTGCATGGTTGCATGTAGTGTTCAATATATCGACGATAATATTGATAATATTATGATGTTATCGTTATCGCAACATGATATCTAGACCACAATCTTTTGTTTCCTTTCCAGTTGTTGATGATTTCTCAATGAAATATTGTGTTGTCGATATTATGAAATATTGATGGATGTTTGGATGGAAGGTTAGATGGTTGGGTCGATAAATGAGATTGTTGGATGGATAGATGGGATGGTTGTATTGATATTATTTTCATATCCTCGGTCAGCAAAACTAGCAGCGATACCGATACTTGGCATGACCCAATCTATATTAAAGCTTTTAAGGATTCCGTTCCACACGCTGAAAGTGAAAGGGCAATGAATAAAAAGACGATTCATCTACTCCACCTTTGTCATGTGCATGATACAAACATTCGGGATCACCATAGATGGCTTCTAAAGATTGTCTATCATTAGGACTTTTTCCTTGGTCACCAACCAACCAAACGCCACGACTGGGCGGGGCGGGCCCATAATACCATATGTACCTAGTCTTCCCCATCTCTTTCCCCTTTAAGGATTCATAAAATAGGATGACGAAACTGATGATAAACCCAATCCAATTTATCCTTACCCCATATTAGTCACCCCCCCCCCACCCCCCAAAAAAAAAAAGAAAAAAAAAAGAAAAAGAAAAAGGTAGCAAAATTGAATATGATTTAGCAATGCTACACACTCTTCTATCTCATTGTTAAGGAGGAGACCAAATGACATGACCCCTAATATGAGAAAGGCATCACGCCACCTTGACAGATAAACCGACCATCTGTGGTAACTCCACCTTCAAGGGGCAATCTCCTAACCAAACATATTTCCGAAATCAAATTTTCTCATCATTACCAAGAGAGAAACTGATGTTTTCCACAAACTTTGCTTGAACAAAAAGGCACTTTTCCAAATAGACGAAGCGTTATACATGGAGGATTTTCTAGCACACCATCCTCCATCTTAGCATTCATACATGTTCATCATGAGTCATGACCTTCCTCCATAACGCTTCCTCCTCTACTTTGAATCTTCGTAGCCATCCCTAAGAGGGCTATGTTCATCGATTTTAGATCTCTAATGCTAGCACCCCCTTCGATAGGTCTACACACCTCTCCTCAATAACGAGATGGAACTTTTCTTCTTCACCAACCCTTGCCACAAGAAGTGCCCTTGTTTTTTCTAACCGATCCAACACAATCATCAGACACTTTAATAGTGACATGAAGTAATTTGGAAGATTTGAGAGAGCTGCTTTGATGAGAGCGAGTCTACTGCCAAGAGATAGGTATTGGCCCTTCCACCTAGCCAATTTTCTGTCAAATATTTTCACCACTCTATCCCATAAATGGATAGCCAACTTTTCGATATAGTGAGGCGAATTGCTTAGTCTCAATTTTGGTTAACCGAATGCCTACCATCTTGCTTTTTACAATATTAATTTTTAGACCTGATACCGCCTCAAAGCATCCGATAACCGTCTTTAGCTTGTCCACCTTACTAGGTTTAGCATCATAAAACAAAATCGTGTCATCAGCAAATTGAAGATGTGAGGTTGGAGAAGTTCCTGACATTGAAACCCCTATAAAGACCAAGTTCCTGATTGTGATCCAACATCCTACTCACAGCTTCCCCAATTATTAGAGAGAGAGAGAGAGAGAGAGAGAGAGAGAGAGAGGTCTCCTTGCCTAATGCCTCTTGAGTTATGAAAGAATCCTTTGGGGAACCATTAACTAGCATCGAAAACCTGACCGAACTTGCAAGCTCCCTTATACATCCCCTCCACTTGCTTCCGCAACTCACCTAGGTAAGAATGAAAGAAGAGGGCGTTCCAAGGAATGGAGTACCAGTTCAATAAGTTGTCGAGGCTTTGGGGGAGGAGCCGTGAGAGGGGAAAACTCAGTGCGTGTAAATGATGACGATGTCGAATCTCAAATCTCGAGGAAAGCAAAGGGAAAATGGGTGGTCGAGAGTGGCTCCAATGATATCGGAAGGAGGGGAATGTATAGGGGGGGGGGGGAGTAGTAATCTTCGAAGGGGGGATTCAATATACTTACAGGAATTTCGTACATTGGGTAATCTCCGAAGGGGGGATTCAATATACTTACAAGAATATTCTACATTGTTCGTGATGGGCTTTTCGGCGGGATGGCTTCCAGTGAATTTCTCCAGAGCTTTTAGGAAGGTAGGGGAGGTTACAGAGGTGGTCATTCCTCGATCCAGAAATTTTGGGGTCCCTCGTGGATTCACGTTCATTCGGATGAAGCACGATGAGTTGGCTAGTGCGATTGAAATGCTCGATGGTGTGAGCTTTGGAGGGAACAAGTTGTGGGTACAAAAGGCTAGATTCGGTCCTGATAAGGTGAGCAGGGAGGCGAAAGTTAAGGGTGAAAAGGAAGGCTACTATACCTATGGGGATGATTTCTGGTAAGGTAGTCCATGGGGAAGGAGAGGGGAAAGCATCAAGAGGAGAGGCTTGGGATGTTGAGGTGGCGGGAGGGGAGTATGACTAGTCATTGAAGGACGCCCTCATAGGGAAAGTTGATGGCCATTCCAAACTGGAAGGAAGCAGGGTAGTAGAGGAGGTATTGCAAGGGGCTGTACATGGCAAGAGGTTTTGGAGGAACCCAACAAAGTTGGGAGGGGAGGTATGTGTTGATCCGGGGATGGTGGAAGAATCGCGAGCTATGTTTCCATGGTCCGTCCTAGCAGTCACAAGACAAGGGGCCCTTCTCTCTCAAATTCGGATTTGGTTGAAAGCTTGTTGCATGCTAATGGATTGCGACTACAAGATCAAGCCTCTTTCGGCAACGAAGTTATGGATATCTACTAAACCCAGTTCGAATATTGACCAGATGATTATGGCAAGGGTAATGTTCAACGGTGGCCTGATTCTTTCAATCGGGAGATGGGAGGAAGGTTCTATCCTTGACAGCGAATCGGCGTGGTACCTTATTTGGGGTATCTCGCTTGAGCTTTGGAATAAGGAGGTGTTCCTGGCTATTGGGGAAAGTATTGGGAAGGTTCTTGCAATCGATGAAGCGTCGGAGATTGGGGAGGACATTAGTGATGCCCGTACCTGCATCAAATAAAGAAGAGCGCTCCTGTCGCCAACGTTGTTTTACTTCGAGTGGGGGAAATTCTCTTTCAGCTAAGTGTTGTGAAGGAATTGTCGTGGGGGATCTCGAGCAGATGGGGAGAAGCATGTAGGAGCTGGGAAATAGGGCCACAGCTTGGCATCGACGGAGGTAGGAGGGGCGATGAAGTTCTACAACTTATGTGGGCTGGTGGAGCACTGAAAGCTAGGGGATCATGTTGTCTTCATCCGGAGAAGGTGCAAGGGGTAGGTGGCCACGTGGCCTTCACAGATCAACCTTAGAGGTGTGCTAGTCTCGCGGGAGCACGGGGGAGGTCGGGTGCTCCCTCTCGGGATGACATGGAGCAATGAGAGGAGGCGCATGCTTCGGACGTTGTCGGCATGTTTAACTGAAGGTTGGAGGTTCGGATCGAGGCTACTGATGAGCCTCTGGTTCGATCACAGGTGGTAGGTTCGGAGCTCCCGTTGATCTAGGCTCCTTCCTGTTCCTTCGGAGGAACCTCTCCCGCCATGATACGTGCGCCTTTAGGGTTTCGTGATGATTCTTTGGGGTCAAGGATGTTAACCCCAATTGCTTGGTTGAAAGGCCCCTCGGTTGATTGGTCCCCCCCCTTTGCTGCATGTGAGGACGAAGTTGTTCCTTCCTCGGCACGTGAGCGGGGAGGTCTCTCTCACCTTAAGTCTCGCATGTGAGAATGCTCCTGAGGCTCCTTATTCCTTTTCTTCGAGAAAATTACTCTAGCCGTATAACCAAGGAGGGCCGAGAGCTATCCTGATGCGCTGACCCTCAATTCCTCTCGGGGGTACTTTGCATGGCTTGCCTGGTGCTTCCCGCCTTCAGGATCAGGATGGTGGGGTGGCACTAGGTGATTCATCCGACGATAGTACTATCATGTTGGTTCAATAGGATTTGGGGAAATCGATTCGGGTTCGATGGGGATGATAGGCTTCTCATGTTCGCCAATGTTGTTGATGATAATGCCTTGGTTAGTGTGGACATCGTGGAGACGTTGGGTGTTACTTTGCTTCAGGCCATACGTACGAGAATCAAAGATTGTGTGCGGCACAAATCTTAGATCCTTGTCGAGGCTATTCTAGCGGCAGTCTCATCGGACAAAAATTCCTTGACAAAAGAGGATTTGGATTGGACGAAAGATGCGATCGATAGAGTAGGGAGGAAACTCAACATTGCTTTTCAGGCTCGCGATGAGGATGCTATGGCCCTAGTTCAATTTATCGAAGAATGGCATAGGGGGTTTTCAATAAGCAATTGAAGCGCACCCGCAAGGGGCAAAAGGAGTTGTTAAGCCTCAAAAGCTCAGTCAATTATGATATGGGGAGCAAGCTAGTTGGGCCAGTTCGAGGGTGACTAGCAAATTCTGTATCCCAATAAATATCTTAAATTGGAATGTTATGGGGACTAGAAAGATCGGGATAAGCGCTGTTAGATCAAAGTTGTTTGCATGAAGTCAAAGGCGCAGGTTATATCTCTCCAAGAAACCAAGATATCCTCCTTTAGTAGGCAAGATATGGACTCACTGTGGGGGTTAAAATATGTGGATTTTGTTTCTCTAGATGTAGTGGGTTCGGTGGGGGCTATTCTGGTGGGCTGGAATTCGAGCATTTGGAAGAAAGAGGACAACTGGTGTGACAAGTTTTTAGTTTCAGTCATCTTGGTCGACGTGTCGTCAGGTTTCGGATGGCTCCTCTAGTGTGTATGGTCTGTGTAAAGCGATAAGGAGAGCTGATTTCTGGGAGGAGCTGAATGCTATTGTGGTGAGGTCTGTCCCATGGTGCATTGGGGGTGATTTTAATGCCATTCGCTTTATTTTCGAGAAATCCCAAGGTTCGAAGGTCTCTAGGAGTATGAAAGATTTTTCATCTTGGATCCAGCATTTTAATTTGATCGACATCCCTATGTTAGGGGCCAAGTTTACTTGGACTAATGGGCGCTGCCCTCGTATTCTTTCTTGTTTGGATAGATTCTTGGCTTCGTCATGATGGGTGGATAGACTCCCACAGGTGGTGATAGGTCTTCCCAGGCTGACTTCAAATCATAGGCCTATTTTGCTGCAGTTCGAAGTGGACAGCTAGGGTCCTAAACCCTTTCGTTTTGAGCTAATGTGGCTTGAATTTCAAGGCTTCTCCGAGCTGGTTTATGACAGGTGGGAATCCTTCAATTCGGAGGGATCAACTGGTTTTAAACTTCACAAGAAGCCGGAACTTCTCAAAGGTAATTTGAAGGTTTTGAAGAAGGAGGTTTTCAGGGCAAGGGGGGCTAGTATGCTAGAATTGTATGAAGAAATCCATTCGATTTATCTTAAGGGGGAGGTAGGCTCGTTATCTGTTGAGGATATCCAAAGGCAGTAAATCCTAAGGTCGGATCTTTTTAAGGTTTTAAAAGAAGAGGAAGTCAAATGGAGATCACGGTCGAGGGCTTTGTGTCTAAAGTAGGGTGACAAAAACACCCATTTCTTCCATTTCATTGCTTCAGCAAAGGCAAGGTGTAATCGCATATCGACACTTATGGTGGACGGATCAAGGGTTGATAAGTAGGATGATGTGTGCGAGGCTATTGTGGGGTATTACCAATGGCTTCTCTCCAAATTTTTGTGGGCTCGACCGAGGATAGATTTGCTTTAGTTTGATAGTCTTTCCGAAGATGTTGTGAGAGATTTAGAGAAGTCTTGCTCGGAAGTGGTGGTCAAGGCTGCTTTAGATAGCTTGGGCAGGGATAAGGCTCCAGGTGCTGACGGTTTTCCCATCTCATTTTCCAAGTGTTTTGGAATGTCGGGAAAAAGGATGTGATGGAGTTTATCCTTGAATTTCTTGGAGGTAGCACATTATCGCCAGAGTTGGGCGCTACTTTCATTGTTCTCATTCCTAAGTTTGAAGGTGCGGATACTTTAAAGGACTTCATGTCTATTAGTTTGATTGGGAGCCCGTATAAAATTTTAGATAAGGTGTTATCTTCAAGATTTAGGGAGTTATTAGGTAGAGTTATATCTCCTAACCAGGGGGCCTTCATTAAGGAAAGACAAATTCTAGATTTTGTGTTGATCATGCATGAGTGTATCAAGTCTCGATTCAAGCAAAACACTTCAGGGGTGATAGTTAAACTTGATGTGAAGAAGGCTTATGACCACATTGAGTGGGATTTCTTGGCCTATATGTTGGATAGATTGGGGTGTGGAGCCAAATGGATGAGGTGGATCCAAAGGTGTGTGGGATTGTCTTTCTTCTCAGTTCTAGTTAACGGATCCCCGAAGGGTTTCTTTAAATCCTCATCTTTTATTGGTTGTTGCGGAAGCCCTCTCAAGGATGACTAGTTAAAGGTCAAGAAGTTGGGTTGTTCCATGGATTTAATGTCATAGGGTTGGGAGAGAAGATCTCACATCTTCAGTTTGTCGATGATACGATTATTTTTTGCAATGCGAATACAGTCATGGTGGACAATTTGATGAAAGTGGTAGTGTGTTTCAAGGCTGTTTCCGGTTTGAAGATCAATGTGGGGAAAAGCGAGATGTTGGGTGTTCATCTTCCTAGCTACGAGGTTTCCGTCCTGGCCTCATTATTTGGGTGTAAGGTTGGCTCATTTCCTTATTATTTGGGGCTCCCCCTTTGCACTAGGAAACCTCCTATTCATTTGTGGGATAAGGTGATAGAGAGGATTAGGAGAAGGTTAGGTAAGATGGAGAAGCCGATACCTCTCCCTTGGTGGCTGGTTGACTTTGATTAAGGTTGCCTTCTCAAATATGCCAAATTGCCAATCTACTTCATGTCCTTGTTGAAATGACCCCCGGTCGTGCTTGATAGGTTGGAGAGGTTGAGGAGGGACTTCCTTTGGAAAGGGGCAGAAGAAGGCTCTAAATTAGTGGAGTAAGGAGGGGCTGGGATTTGAGTTTTGAAATCCATGAACAATGCCCTATTGGGCAAATGGTTGTGGCGGTTTGGCTTGGAAGAGGGGATCTTCTGGTGGCAAATTGTGGTAGATAAGTATGGTACTCAGGCTGGCAGTCGGGAAACCAAAAGGTCATCCCTTTATAGGGCCTCTTATATTTGGAAATTGGTGTCAGGTCTTAGAGAATGGTTTTGGAAAGGTGTTGCCTTTTCTATGGGAGACTACTCTAGAATTAGATTTTGGGAGGACATTTGGTGTGGCGATTCTCCGTTAAAGCTAGCGTTTCCTTCCTTGGCCTCTCTAGCCCCCTTGTATGGCGTAACAGTGAAAGAATGTTATTCCATTTGTGGCTCTTCGGTGATTTGGGCGCTACCATTTAGGAGGAATCTGACAGATAGTGAGGTCATCGATTATATTGCCCTCTTGGATAGACTGCAACACCTCAATGTGAATGGAGGTCCTGATTCTCTTCTTTGGTGTTGGAGTAATTTCAGTTGTTTCTCAGTCAAGTCTTTATACAAATGGATTCTCCTTGCTAACATCGAACCTTGGGAGTGTCATGCTTATCATTTTTGGTTTTATGGATCGCCGGTAAAAGTTGCAGCCTTTGTGTGGTTGGTGGGTCGTAAGAGGGTTCTTACCATTGATAATCTCCAGAAAAGGTCTCTTATTATTCCAAATATATGCTACAAGTGCGAGAGAGACTCCGAAACAATTGATCATCTCTTCATCTTCTGCCCTTTTGTTCAAAAGGTGTGGGACCATTTTTTACAAGCTACGGGTGTCTCTTGGGCTCTGCTAGCGTTGGTTCGAGATCTTTTCTTGGCTTGGCATGGAGGTGGAGGAGGGAAGCAAACTCGATCAAGTTGCTTGCTAAATCTTCCTACGGTTTGGTGGGCCATTTAGGGGGGAAGAAACCGAAGGCAATTTCAAAATCTTTCTTGGCCGGTTAAGTCAGTTATGGCTACGGTCTGCCTCTTTTTGTCTGAATGGTTTGTAGGGCAAGGCAATGGGCCTCCTCTTTTCCTTGGGCACTGTGCTCCCTCTTTTCGTATTCTTTTCTTGTTCTAGTAGGTTGCTAGCGGGCTTCTAATAAAAAGTTTCATCACTATTCAAAAAAAAAAAGGGAAAAAAAGAAGAAGAAGAAAAACAGAAAAAAGAAGCATGTAATAATAAAAAAAAAACCCCGTTCAACATGATTGTACGCCTTCTCGATATCCAACTTGCAAACAACACCCTTCACCCCACTCATGCTCAAAGTCAACATACTAATGAGCTATCAAAGCACTATCCAATATCTATTGCCCCATCATAGAAGCTCCTTTGTTCTTAGATATGATTCTTGCCAACACTTGCCTAAATCTACAAGCTAGAACTTTGGTGAGGATTTTATAGGGCCCATTGGTAAGACTGATAGGTCTGAAATCTCGTAAGCTTTCCACACTTGTCACTTTAGCGTTGATTGCTATAAAAAAGTGCGCCAATGTCTGATGAGAGCCCCCTCCCCCCCACTTCATAAAATTCTTCAATGAAATTCATTACATCCTCTTCCAAAAAAGAAAAAACTAAAAAATGCGATCAAGTAACCATCTAGCCTAGGGGCTTTATACCTATCCATCGAGAACGCATCCACCTTGACTTCTTCTTCGAAAAAAGAAGATCTGAGTGACGCATCCTCTTTAGATGACAAGATTTTGGAGGGAAGATTATTTAACTTAGGCCTCCAATTTTCAACCAATAAAACCTCCTTATGGAAACGAGCCACTTCTTCACAAATCCTGTGTTTTTCATTTGCCTTTGACTCATTCACAACTACCTTGCTAATTTTGTTATATTTGGCCCTCACACATGCAATGTTGTGAAAGAACCTTGTGTTTTTGTTTCCCTCTTTAAGCCAAGTAGCTCTTGATCGTTGTTTCCATTTTATCTCCTTTTAATCGGTCGAGCAGTCTTGCACCAATTTCTTCTGAGTAGCCATCTCCACCTCAGATTTGACTCTTCCACTTTCAAACCAAGAGCTTGAATACTATTTGAAATGTTTTCATTTTCAATTTCCCCGTTCCCCAAGGCTTCTCCCTTTTCCATATTTTTTTTCTTCCAAGAGTTTCGACTTTCTGCTCAACTGGAATCCCTCATAGCCCTTCAAACTAAAGGAGCTCCACCATTCTTCTCCTAAACTCGAAAATTCCTCTACCTCCAACCACAGTAATTCGAAAATAAAAGGTTTTGGCCCCCCAATCCTTCTTATCTACTTCTAGAAAAATTAGGCAGTGATCCGATATAGGTTTTGACAATCAGCAAAGATGGACTAACGAGTACTGATCTACCCAATCAATTGACAATAAAAATTTGTCAATTTTGGGCATTATTGCCAGGTCTTGACCATTTGACCACCAATTGCACTTCCCCCCTTCCACAGGGAGATCAATCAACTCGTTGGCTTCCACCTAATCAAAAAACCCTCGCATACTGCTATTGATTTTACCATTCAATGATTTCTGAAATGAGAATCTGGCGATACTAAAGTCACCCCCCATGCACTAGGGATAATCCGCTCTAACATGGGCTTCATTTAGTTCAGTCCAGAACTCTCCTCTCAGTGCTGCTACATTTGGCCTGCATACGACTGTAAATAACCACTTTTCACCCCTTGGAATTCCCTTTAGCAACATCGTGATAGAAAAATTTTCTCCCCACCAACTTTCCTTCTGGCAAAAACTAATATACCAAGCCACGAATATGCCCTTAGCAGTCCCAACAACATTAATAGAAACCCAATCTTTAGATGTCACATCCTACACGTGCTCCAACGAAATCTTATTGATTCCCATTGACTTAGTTTCTTGAAAAGAAACAACCTTTTCCTTGGAATTTTTACATACCTTTTTAATCTGCCTCCTCTTATCCTTACACCTCAAGCCCCTCACATTCCAGCTTAATATCTTCACTTGGGAACTGGCCTGTCCCATCTTTCTTTCTTCGCTTCCCCTGATGTTTCATCCAAGTCGTATTTGATTTTCGTTGCAAGGTTAGCTAGCTCTCTGCTGCCTTTTGGTGACCTTGGCATTTTCCTCGGGTAACTAACATGCTGATTTTGCCGACCCAGAGTCTTCATGAGTTGGAATAGGGCAAAATAATCTTATGCTGTATCCCCAAACGTGGCCCTAATTTATCTCCTCACATGATTCAAAGCCTCTTTAATCCATCTCCTGCCCCTAACTATTTCAACATGAGCATCAAGTCTAACTTCAACCATTGTCTCCTCATTCCATGCCTTTTTTCTACAGAGCTTCAATAGCTTCCCTAACAACATCATCAACTCCAGCTGCTTGCAACGGAGTAACCTCCAAAACTTCCTTCTGCCTTCCTTCATTGCCCTCCCTGTGAGCTTCTGGCTCTTCAAGCAAATTCTCCAGTTCCATCGTCTTAGTTATAGGAGGCAATGCCTTTGCCACCTTGATGGAAGTTGCTACTCCTACTATCATCTTCCTCTTCCATCTCCATCTCACAAGAAGATTTCAGCAGAGAAGTAAGATCATTATCAAGGTCTTCTGTGGAAAACACCAATACCCTTTAGCTTGAGAGTTCGGGGAATGAAATATAATCTATCTCGTTGCCTTTATAAGCTTGATTCCACATTTGATTGAAATAAGTGGAAGGCACAGGTGTAAGAGAAGGAGATATCAACATGTGTGGGAGCATGCAACATGTCTCCCTCAACACGTGTCTCAATCTGCCCAGTTACTACCTCCTCCAACGCCTCCTCACGACATGCACCCATTTCTTTAATGCTAAGCTACCAGATGCCCTCTGCCTCTTGGTTTGGACGAAACAGCCTTGGATCGAAGCCGATACGAGACAACCAAGCCTCTTGTTTGACCTCCCGAACCTCTATCTCGAGCTCCTCCCATTCAAGTGAACTTCGAGTGGTGCCATGTGCTTATCCTAATATCTCCCTTGTCAAACAAGTAATTGAGTTCTCTTCGAGTGCCATGTGCCCTGAAGCTGTCACACTTGACAATTGATAGGCCACGACGATCTGCGAGGGGCCATAAGCCGAATCCCAAATATCTGGGATTAGCCTGTACGTGAAAGATCGTTGCATGCATGCTGCATGCAACGTAGCAGGAAGTAGACGGAACCGTTAGAGCTCATGCAGCAACGTGGGAGGGACTGGGTCATTCCAGTTGAGAGTTTTACGTGAAAATGGGTCTTCAGTTGTGAACGGGTCTTCAGTAGTGGCGTTATTTACGTCACTTTTATCTCATGCAGTTATGTTTTGTTTTACGTGCATTTGCATGTGTGGCTTTACATGTGTCTGCGTCCAGTTGTTAGTTTCTCATTTCCTTTTGTTTCGGTTTGCTTTGTATGCGGCTTTGCTTATTTAAGCAGCCAACAGTTGTCAGTGAATTATCAAGTAATCAATTGTTATCCAAACCTTGCGGTACTTTCTCACCCGAAGAGAAAAACATCACTTTATTGTTTGAATATTTGTTGGGACCTATCATTGGTATCAGAGCCAGGTTTTATATGGGAACCAATAAAGAGCGTATTGAGCAGCTGGAAGATGGGCTACACAGGATGGAGCTCGGCATGGCCGATAGGCTTTGTCATGTGGAAGAAACTCTCAACCGCCTCTCCGATGTCTTGCTTGCAAACCAGGAGAACCCCAACCACGGCAACCATCACCGAGAAGGCAACGACGGGGGACGGCTGGTGGTATCTTCCAAAACAGCAAAGCTTGAATTTCCTTGATTTTCAGGAGATGATCCGACGGAGTGGTTCAATCGTGTGAACCAATTTTTTGAGTTTCAAAATACTCCCGAAGCCCAAAAAGTCTCCTTGGCCTCCTATCACTTGGAAGGAGAGGCCAACCAATGGTGGCAGTGGATTCGCAGGACGTTCCAAGAAGAAGGACGAGCTCTCTCGTGGGCAAATTTTGAAGACGAACTCTGGGCTCGTTTTGGGCCTTCGGAGTGCGAAGATTTTGATGAAGCCCTTTCGCGGATAAGGCAGGTTGGTTCTTTGCGTGATTACCAACGGGAATTCGAGCGCTTGGGCAATCGAGTACAGGGATGGACGCAAAGAGCTCTTGTAGGAACTTTTATGGGCGGCTTAAGAACAGACATCTCGGATGGTATACGGATGTTTAAGCCCCAGACATTAAAAGAAGCTATCAGTTTAGCAAGAATGAAGGATGATCAACTTGCTAGACAGAGGAGGTTTGTAAGGCCTGCACCACCAACGCGAGCTCCCCTAGCTCTTCCCCCTACTCATCGAGCAGCACCACCAGCCCTTGCCGTTCCTGTGCGGCGACTTTCTTGGGACGAAATGCAGCGGAGACGAGCCCAAAACTTATGTTTCAATTGTAATGACCGTTTTACTGCAGGACACAAATGTCAGGGACCACGGATACTCATGTTGGAGGGATACGAGGATAATGGCGACCTATTATGCGACGAGGTCACCGAAGAACAGCCATCTGGAGAAAATCACGAAGGACTTCCTGAACCCGAAATTACGTTGCATGCACTAACGGGATGGACCGCGCAAAAAACCATGCGGATCACTGCCAGAATCTGTGCACACGACGTCATTGTGTTAATTGATAGCGAATCGACTCACAACTTCATTAGCGAGTGTATGGCCAATCTGCTGCGTCTACCGGTGGTGCCTACGAAAAGCTTCACGGTCCGAGTTGCTAATGGAGAAAATCTCAGATGCCAAGGGAGGTTTGAGAAGGTACAAATCGATTTGCAGGGCACTTTTTTTTTTCCTTAACCCTTTATTCATTACCTCTCACAGGGTTGGACATAGTTTTGGGAATTCAATGGCTTGAGCTCCTTGGTTCCGTGGTGTGTGATTGGAGGGAGTTAACCATGGAATTCATGTGGGAAAACCAGACCAAGAGATTGGTAGGCATCGATGGGCAAAATATCCAAGCGGCATCAATCGAAGAGCTAACTAAAAAAATTCATCCTAGCCATGCTCTGTTTGCTTTATGCCTACAGGTTGCCCTTACGGAACCACAAGAGAATATTCATTCAAGCATGCGGGAGATATTGCAGGAATTCTCAGATTTGTTCATAGAGCCCTCGAGCTTACCACCAACACGGGAGGTAGACCACGGCATTGCCCTTAAGGAAGGAACCGAACCGATTAATGTTCGGCCTTACAGGTATGCGCATTATCAAAAGAATGAGATCGAGAAGCAGGTCCAAGATATGCTGCAATCCGGGCTTGTGCGACCTAGCACTAGCCCCTTCTCGTCACCTGTATTGCTGGTAAAAAAGAAAGATGGGAATTGGCGCTTTTGCACAGATTATCGCGCGCTCAACGCCGCAACCATTAAAGACCGATTTCCGATCCCCACCGTGGATGATATGTTGGATGAGCTCTACGGTGCTTCTTATTTTACCAAGCTTGATCTGCGGGCGGGATACCATCAGGTACGAGTTAAACCAAGTGATATCCATAAAACTGCTTTCCGAACACATAATGGACATTACGAATACTTGGTTATGCCATTCGGCTTATGTAATGCACCTTCCACATTCCAAGCTATCATGAACTCCATCTTTCGACATCATCTTCGAAAATTCATATTAGTTTTCTTTGATGATATTTTAGTCTATAGTCTGGATTGGGATCAACATTTAGTGCATGTAAGGCAGACTTTCGAAATATTGAGGCAGCACAGATTCTTTGTTAAAGCTAGCAAATGTGCATTTGGGCAGCAAGAATTGGAGTACTTGGGGCATATCATCACTAGTCAGGGCGTGAAGGTGGATGAAAATAAAATTGCTGCTATGGTAGCCTGGCCTCGACCTACTAACATTTCGGAACTACGTGGGTTTTTAGGTTTGACAGGGTATTACCGGAAGTTCGTCAAAGATTACGGCATTATAGCTCGGCCTCTCACCAATCTTCTCAAAAAAGGCCAATTCGGATGGCATGGAGAAGCTGAAACCGCCTTTCTTGCTCTCAAACAGGCCATGACGACCACTCCTATATTAGCCATGCCAAACTTCAACGATGCTTTCACTATTGAAACGGACGCATCCGGGGACGGAATTGGAGCGGTCCTGTCTCAACAAGGCAAACCAGTGGCATACATGAGTCGAGCCCTCGGAGTGACCAAGAAATCCTGGTCGACGTACGCCAAAGAAATGTTGGCTATCGTCGAAGCCATGCGCACCTGGCGGCCTTACCTTCTAGGCCAAAAATTCTATATTCAGACCGATCAACGTAATCTCAAATATTTTCTAGAGCAACGAATAGCAACTCCGGAACAACAAAAATGGGTTGCTAAGCTTTTGGGCTACGATTACGAAATCAAATACAGACCGGGCCATGAGAACTCTGCAGCTGATGCTCTCTCTCGAAAACAGGGCAGTCCCATTCTTCACCATATTTTCTTTCCGCAGGTTAGCTTATGGGAGGAAATAAAAAAAGCTGCAGAAGAAGACCAGTACATTCAGTCGAAGGTCCGTATGACCACAGAACAACCCGGAGGATCATATACATGGCGTCAAGGGATATTACTATACAAAGGAAGGGTCATTGTTCCGAACAATGCCGCCTTAAGGGCCAAACTGTTACACGAAATGCATGACACCAAGGTGGGGGGTCATTCGGGCGTCTTATGTACGTTCAAAAAGCTGGGACAACAGTTTTACTGGCCTGGGATGCATAGAGCAGTGCAAAACTATGTCAAGGGGTGTGAGGTTTGCCAGAAAATAAAGGCCGAGACATTGGCTCCAGCTGGGCTTCTTCAGCCACTGCCAATTCCATCCCAAGTGTGGGACGACATCACCTTAGATTTTATTGAAGGATTACCGGTCTCACAAGGAAGGGATACCATCATGGTGGTTGTCGACAGACTTAGTAAGTCTGCACATTTTCTTACTCTAAGCCATCCTTTTACTGCAAAAAATGTGGCAGAAAAATTTGTGGAAGGCATTTTCAAGCTCCACGGGATGCCCAAGTCCATTGTTAGTGATTGGGACCCGATCTTCATCAGCAACTTCTGGCAAGAATTCTTCAAGATGTCTAGCACTAAACTGCAGCTTAGTTCCGCATACCACCCGCAGACGGACGGCCAGACGGAAGTCATCAATCGCTGCGTCGAGCAGTATCTACGGTGTTTCGTTCATCAGTGGCCACGGAAATGGTGTTCCTATTTACCTTGGGCTGAGTACTGGTATAATACAACATACCATATTTCGACTGGGATGACCCCTTTCCAGGTGTTGTATGGAAGGTTGCCACCCTCCATTCCGACGTACAATGAAGGGCTTTCACTAGTACACGAAGTCGACCAACAACTCATGAGCCGAGATGAACTGTTACGACAATTGAAGGCCAACTTAGAAAGATCGGTGAATCGAATGAAGCAGCTGGCAGATCAAAAGAGAAGGGACATCACGTTCAACATCGGTGACTGGGTGCTTTTGAAGCTGCATCCATATCGTCAGCAAACGGTCTTCAAACGGGTCCATCAGAAACTAGCTAGCCATTTTTATGGACCCTACCGGATTCTAGAGAAGATCGGACCTGTCGCATACAAATTACAGCTACCAAAAGAGGCACGCGTTCACCCGGTGTTTCACGTATCATTGCTTAAACGATACCAGGTCAACGGAGGGATTGATGAGACTAAACAAGTCGAGTTACCACCTTTCACTGACGAAGGGGTAGTCATATTAGAGCCGCAAACTATTTTAGACTACCGCTGGATCAAACAAGGAACCCAGCTTGTCGAAGAAAGCTTAGTGCAATGGAAGCATCTTCCAGACGAGGAGGCAACATGGGAGCTAACAGCCAAGCTACGGGAGATGTTTCCGAATCTGGCCCTTGAGGACAAGGTTCCACTGGGTGGGGGAGGTATTGATAGGCCACGACGATCTGCGAGGGGCCATAAGCCGAATCCCAAATATCTGGGATGAGCCTGTACGTGAAAGATCGTTGCATGCATGCTGCATGCAACGTAGCAGGAAGTAGACGGAACCGTTAGAGCTCATGCAGCAACGTGGGAGGGACTGGGTCATTCCAGTTGAGAGTTTTACGTGAAAATGGGTCTTCAGTTGTGAACGGGTCTTCAGTAGTGGCGTTATTTACGTCACTTTTATCTCATGCAGTTATGTTTTGTTTTACGTGCATTTGCATGTGTGGCTTTACATGTGTCTGCGTCCAGTTGTTAGTTTCTCATTTCCTTTTGTTTCGGTTTGCTTTGTATGCGGCTTTGCTTATTTAAGCAGCCAACAGTTGTCAGTGAATTATCAAGTAATCAATTGTTATCCAAACCTTGCGGTACTTTCTCACCCGAAGAGAAAAACATCACTTTATTGTTTGAATATTTGTTGGGACCTATCAACAATCGAGATGCTGCCCGTTGCAACTTTCTCATTAAAGTCATTGTGTCGTCATGAAAGCACTTTCTCTGCACCTAATGATCCATTTGCTCCTCCCACGTCTCTCCTCTTGCTTTCGGTCCTCTATTGGAGTACAAAACTTGCACTCTATCACCACCCCTCTCAATCGCATTGCCTTTGAGCGGTTGTTCGCCATTACTGATATGCTTCTTAGCCTCCTTTGACCACTCTCTCTCCACTCTTACCTCCACTAAGATTTCCCCAACTCCAACGAGAACTTTCTTCGGCACAGATCCCGATCTTCTTGCTTAGGCACAATCTTGCCCCATCTGGCCTCCAAGCCAATCTGTTGCCTGGTCGATTGTTGTCACCTCCTTGGCACACGACCTCACCATATGCAATGCCTCGATGAACTAGAGTTTGATTGGAAGCCCCCCATAAATTGTACCATCCCTCCTCATACTCGAACTTTGACATTTCCTCCCATCTGCCCAATTTGATGATCTGACCATCCTTGAGGAGTGTCCCCGCGATGAGCAACTTTCAATCTCGACCTCCGGGCGAAGGGAGATCCATACCTCTGTATCAGATAGAGGTCTGAGCTTGAATTGGTTTTCCCTTGGCTCCACACTCTCCAACACCCATTTCCACACCCTCACCATGGTAGAGCCCACCACAAACTTCACCCCTATGCTCCATTACAACGATTGACAGGTGTTTTCTCACTATTGCAGGATGGGCTCTTGCTACAGCCCCATCTGGCTCCTCCTTCCGCAACCACTTCTCATCGGCCATCTCCCGATGACCTTCCCCTTCCTTTTCCCCTTCTCCAATATTAACTCCCTTTTCCTCATTCCTTTCCCCGGAAACTACTATGTCTCTATAAGAGAGACTGTGTGCTGTAAAGGCCGTTGCAAGGCCGTAAAAGTCGTTACGTAAAGGTAACAGTGGCATCCGTTACATGTAACGGGGTCATAACAATTGTTATGGAAAAAATTACTTGTAACCGCTGTTAACAGCCTGGTATGCCCCCTGTAAAGGTTGTAATAGTCCCGTAAGGGTTTGTTGCAGGGCAAATACATGTTTTTTGGATTATTTTTTTTCCTTCAACGTTACGGGGCTAATATAGTTTGTTTTTTTTTTTTTTTTTTGAATTTTTTCTTTCAATAAAAAAAGAGACTGTAATGGCCGTTAACAGCTGTTACGACCCGTATTGTAAAGGTAACAGTGGTGGCCATTATGGCCACTGTTACCATTACAT
Source organism: Magnolia sinica (assembly GCF_029962835.1). NCBI lineage: Eukaryota > Viridiplantae > Streptophyta > Magnoliopsida > Magnoliales > Magnoliaceae > Magnolia > Magnolia sinica. The sequence continues at coordinate 42,534,127 of NC_080577.1, read as the reverse complement.
AATTCGTTGATAAGAGACCCCTTTCCTTGCCTCGCTCTCCACCCCACCTTGTCTGTCTCCACCGTCTGCCTCACTCAGTATCCTTGCACTGTCCTTTTTCTTCCCCACCACCCCATTCTCCCTATTCTTCTCCCTCTTTCTAGCTATCTGGTGGTTTACCGAAGCTTGCCCACAGCTTGCCTTCTGAACAGAGAGCTTCATGCCTTCATAGATTCTTCCATTAATGGCCCTCGACATTGTGGAAGCCTCCTCTCCCTACTCCAAACACACGAAAGCAAACCCTCTAATCTCTCCTGTCTCTTTCCATTTCAGCATCACCACCTCCCTAATCAGAGCTACACTGCCAAACACCCTCCTGAAATTTGTCTTCGTCCACCCATTAGGGATTAGGAAAGATTCCACGAAGAGGGTTGGGAGTTCAAGGAGGAGCCCCAACAGCACAGTCTCCTTCCTTTCTTATCCGCTTGCACCTATTCCTCGTCTTCAATGGCTTACCCCACTGGTCGTCCCCCTGTATACTCCTGGTCACCTCTTATCCCGTCTTCTATCATGCAGCATTACAGTATATCTACAGAAACGTGTGGCATTGAGTCTAAGCTTTTGCATCAGACAGACATTGGTTTGTCTCTGTCGAAGTAACTGAACATTGGATCACTAATCAGAGTCTATGAATTGAGGGAAGGATGAGGATCATATGAACTTTTAGCCTGTTGCCTGAATTTGTTTTGCCCAATTTGTTCATGTGCAATGATTCGCTGATTCTCATGCAGGACCACAAAGGCATATCAAATGCAGCACCATCTGATTCCCCGTTGCTCCCACTAACAATACCGAAAGCGGAAGGCGTTGCTAACTCGGAGGACCCAAATGCTGTTGAAACAAGAATTCATGACTACATAAGCAATCTCCGTTTCAGCATATCACCAACAGCTTTTTTTCAAGTTAGAAAATCTACTCTTATGTCTTGTTGCAGATTTCTTCAAGTAAAACATCAGCTTCATGACTCACGAGATTGCAGGTTAACACCCTTGCTGCAGAGAAGCTGTACTCCCTTGCTGGCGATTGGGCTGGTCTGGGTCCAGATACCTTGCTTTTTGATATATGTTGTGGGACTGGAACAATTGGCCTAACTTTAGCACACCGCGTTGGTATGGTAATATTCAGATACTGAATCCCGCATAGTAATTCTTGAATAGTGTTGACGTGTTGTGCTTCGAAATCTTTCCATACACAAGGCCTATGCAACTACCACACTCCCCTATTCATAAAAGAAAGGAACTCCGTATAAAAGAATTTCCATGTCCAGCCCAAGTTTCAGACAGGCATGCCTAACATATGCCAATAGGGTTATTAATGGAAAAGAAAACCATTGATTTCTTGGTTCATAGCATTCTTTTTATCAATAACAGCGACTCCGTTGATAAAGGAATAGAAGTACAATAAGGAAAAGAGATTAGGAGAGAGACAAATAGGATCCAATACAAATTGACTCCGTCGCCACTCCTTGGCAATATTTTCAGCGTTCTCATTTGCCTCTCTCATTACTCTCTCACCACTTCTTCCTATATTTTTTCATGTTTTATTATCCTTCATGACCAAATTTCAATAAAATGCAGTACTGCATCAGGTGTCAGAGGGACATATTCTATACGATTGCAGTGTTTGATATTGACACGCATGTTTCTCTAAGTTGCATGGCTAAAGGCCTGTGCTGCTTGGTTAAAAAAAATGGCGAATGTTGAATGAAAATGAACAGATTGGATGGCTAAAGGCCTGTGCTGCTTGGTTAAAAAAAATGGCGAATGTTGAATGAAAATGAACAGATTGTTAAAGAAACATGCCATCATTCATTTGTTTCTTTTGTTTCTATAATTACTTCAATTATATTTCAGGGTCTTCAGTTGTGTGATGTCTCCATGATTAATGCAATTTTGAATATTATAAGGTCACCATGTTGATTCTGAGGTTCAAGTTCTCAATCATTTACTAAAAGAATTTCATCGAATTGGCTCCACTCAATTGAGACTCAGGTCAAGGGGCTAATACATTTTGTAACCTGAGAAAATCAAGTACTTAAGGAATTCAACCAAATGCTTGAACTTGGAGCCTTTTTATTTTTTTATTTTTATTTTTTAGTCTGATCAAGTAGATGAGACCGAGCACTTGCAAAACTCTAAAACATTCCAACATCTGCTTTTAAATTCTCAAAAAGTACTTGTTCAAGTACTCAACTGTATGGATCTGATTTGGACCAGTGATTTTTTCTGCCTACTTTAACCTACTGTGATGGATACTTGTTCTGACTTTCCAAATTTCCACCAGGTTGTTGGCATTGAAATGAATGCCTCTGCAGTTTCAGATGCTCACAGGAATGCAGAGATCAATGGTATTAAGAACTGCAGATTTGTCTGTGCGAAGGTGAGATTTACGATCTTGTTGTGGGAAAGGGACATGTCTGCTTACTTAATTTCAGATGGCTTAAGAGTTTTGAATTGTGGGGTGGTGAATGATAACCCCCACATATTTACTTAGATGCTATTACTCCTGCTAATTGAAGCATCATAAGTAGGTGCTTTATTGGATCAGTGAGTCAGATCTGTTATTATAGCAACTACTCATTTCATGTTGTCCTTGTGCTAAATGATAAATGTGCTTATTTTTGGGACTGAGGTCAGGTCCTGTCCAAACTGGTTGACTCAGCTGAGTTTTGAGTCGGGGTATTGATTTTCATAACATTATCCAGACCAACACTAGTTTCTTTACTCCCTAGAGAATTCACATGTTATTTCTTTGGTGTTATTCTTGAATCCTTATTTTCATTTCTGCAATGTTCTATAATTACTTCATAGAGAACAAGAAAAATCTGATGCTGGAAATGCATACAAGAGTAGCCAGTTTGTTCTTTCATGCTTATTGGTTTGTTCTGACCGTGTGGCTGTCTTTGCATCTGATGTTGGATGTGGCAGGCGGAGGATGTAATGGGTTCTCTACTTCGAGAGTACCTAAGCTTGGCACAACAGCAGGACGAAACCCTGCATGTCTCCGAAAGTAACAACAGTGAGGATACTGGGGGCAAAGAGGATGGTGCCCATGTTGACAAAATACAAAACCAAGATGCTTGTGCATCCAATGCTGATTCTCTCATGAATGATGAAGGTGCCGAGAAGATGTCAGATTGTTCAGCTGACAGAAGCAATGAAAGCTTGGAAGCTGCACAGGTACCAAAGGGAGGGGTGGAAGTGGTGGATTCCACGAAAGAAGATACGGTTGATGCTTCCATACCCAATGAAAACTTGGATAACGAAATGGCTGATGTCAAAAGCATGTCAGGTAGCGAGCAAAGTAACCTTGAGGAGTTCAAAGATCCGAGTAAGAAGAATTGCATTTCAGAAGAGAATGTAAACAGTGATGTGCCTGTGCGGCAATTTAAACATGTTGTAGCAATCGTCGATCCTCCACGTGTCGGTCTTCATCCCATTGTAAGTAATAACTACATTTTTGTTGTTTATATGATTCATTGTTTATGACAATGCTTGAAAATGTGCTGCCTGCCTTGGACCTCAGTCAATTCAACTCAATTTGTCTGGGTCCTGGTCCCATCTAAACTCATTTTATCGAAGGTCATATTGATTTTATAAAATTGGTTTATATTTCTATTGACCCAGTTGGTCAACTTAGAAAACTAAGGGCCAATTTCTAATTTGAACTTGAGTTTTTGAATGCTGGGACACTTTTTGCACTTGCCAGTGGGCGGTTGGAGTAGGAGACATGTTCTGTGCCCTTTTTGATGTAATTAGTTACATTTATTCAAATATATGGCACAAATATTTGTATATTTTGGCATTGTCAATAGGCTCAGAAGCATATCTGTTGATTTACATGTTTGACTTGGCTGATTAAATGACAACTTCCTAGTTTTATAGAAGAACAGCTGAGTTGAATCATTGAAACTCGGAAGCAGCATAAGCCAACTACCAAAGAATTGTAGTTCTTGCTTCTTCTTCTTCTTCTTCTTCTTTTTTTCCAGGGGAGAAATTGATGTTCATGCAGCCCAAGAATTCTTTATATAGCAATTGGTTTTTTGTTAGCTCATCATTTTCTAAAATTTACTTGAAATCTGCATCAGCTTAGCCTTCTCCTAGCAATTTAGGGTTTGAGTTTTAAAAGGTATATCAGCATGTTTTTAAACAATTGGCTGCCTACAATAGATCAATGTTCCTCTTTTACCCGATCTCTTGGAAACTGTCTGTGGCAGAGGCTCACATTAACATTACTCGCATGTCAACAAGGTCCGTCCATTACTAACCCCAGCTGACTATTGCATACAGACCCTTAAGGGCAAGCAAACAAAGTAGGGTCATTGGGGGGGGGCATATAGTGCTGAACACAACTACATGAGTGACATGGAAACATGGTGGTCATGCTCGAGATCCACTGGTTGGCTGCATTAAAATATCAAGGTGCACATGCTCCATCTTGCCCGAACACATCTTAATGGCAACATGGTCAAAGCCCCATTTGTTTATTGCAAACATGTGTTTTGATTTATTATGTAGCAATGCTAGACACTTGAGGACACTTAAATGCGTAGCATCTTTACCACTAGCTTGTGTCCATGGAACTCCTTATTTTCAGAAGAATTTAGTCAGCAAAGGGCCTGTTTGGATTGGTGCAAATAAAAGGTAACTGACAGAAGGAAAAAGATTTCCTCATATGTGATAGTTTTCCTTGTTTGTGAAAGATGAGGAATGAGGAAACCGATTTCCTTAGAAAAGGGCCATTTTCTCTCTCTAAAAGCTAATAAATGAAGATTTCCACCCTTTTTTGAGAGACAACTCTCCACTTTTTTACCATTGACCATTTCACATTTCCATTTGAGATTATGTATGCTAAAACAACAGGTTAACGATTATTTTCGACAGATATCCATTTCCATATTTTTGTCAAATGTGATTTTTTTCTTTCCTCATCTACTTTTTTTTTTTGGGTCCCAATAGGTAATTAGGTGGGGGGAAGTAGACTTAGATGGTTTGGTCATGTGCAATGGAGACCAAGAACCACGCTAGTTAGGAGTGAGTTGTTACAAGTGGAAAGTTCTAAAAGGGCAATGGGAAGGTCCAAAAGGATGTTGATGGAGGTAGTAAGAAAAGACTTGATGACCTATGCTCTATCTAAAGGTCTTGCCCTTGATAGAGTTGAATGGTTAGAACGAGATTCATGTAGCCAAACCCAATTGATTGGGATAAGGCTTAGATGATGATGATGATGATTGTTGTAGTGCAGATGCCTTGCATTCTGTAGGGTACGGTCGACCGTGAGAATCCACGGTTGACCATGACTCGTTGTGTAGTTCACGGTCGATCATGAGAATCCACAGTTGACCGTGACTCGTTGTGTAGTTCACGGTTGATCATTAGTCGACTGTGGTGCGACCATCGGGTTTGTGCGGTTGTGCAAAACAAGGTATTTAAGTCCGTCTTTAGAATATAGCTTATGCAATACGAGTGTTTTCTTTAAAGGGGCTAGGGTTTTGCTAAGAGAGAGGGTTTCTACACTTGTAAAGGGCTTGGGAAATGATTTTCTCAAGGGATCTAGGGTTTCCTAGAGGTGTGCATTGCAATGGGAGATCGGGCGATCCTATAATTGAAGAAGGTGAGTGGTGTACTCTTAAGGTTTTGATTATAGTTGATAACTCTGTCATTTCGTGCCGTGGTTTTTTCCTGCAAGGGTTTTTCCACGTAAAATATCGTCGTGTTTGTGGTTGTTTGCTTTTGGTTTGATTATCTACTTTATTATATTGTTCTATCTTCGTTTATCGTGCTTTTGCAAAGCGCGTGGATTGGGATTGGTGTTAGATCAGAATTCTAATACCTTAGGGTTTGATCCAGGTTTGTCGGGCTCGAGTTTGCATCGTTGTGGTGTGATATAGAGCCAGTTTACTCACAACAAAGTGGTATCAGAGCGTTAGGTTGGATGTTCGAGATTCAATGAAGATGTCAAGATTAAAATTCGATATACAAAAATTTGATGGGAAGAACAATTTTAGTTGGTGATAGCGGAAGGTCAAGGATATTATTGTTTCACAAGGGTTGAGCAAGGCGTTGTTGGAAACAAAACCTGAGAAGACAAAGTGGTGCTACTTCTAGCATCGCTTCCCGCGTCATATGACCATCTCGTCACTACTCTATTGTATGGGTAGAATATAATGAAGCTTGGAGAAATCATTGCGATGCTCGTTTCCAACGAGATGAGGAAGAAGTCGAGTGATGAGGACTCTCAAGCCGAAGGGCTAGTCGTGAAAGGGGGTTAGGGATGTGGGCGATCTAGGGAATGATCTCGGTCTGACAAGAAGAAAAAGTCTAGATCGAAATCGAAGGCAAATGACGGATGCTTCTATTGCGACATTAAGGGGCACTTCAAGAGAGACTACCAGAAACAGAAAGATGACCTGGAAAGTAAAGGAAAAGGGAACACATGTGAATCAATGTGTAGCAGAAGAGAACTCAGAACGAGGCCTCCTCTCGGTCTCTTCTGGTATGAGTCGTCTTTCAAACACTTGTATTTTAGACTTAGGATGTTCGTATCACATGTGCCCAGATAGGACTTAGTTCAATTCCTACAAGTCCTATGATAGTGGAAGTGTTCTGATGGGGAACGATGCAACATGCAGTGCTATCAGAATATGGACCATCAATGTAAGGATGTTTGACACAGTCATACGGACTCCATGTTGTCAGGTATATCCCAGAGCTAAATAAAAACTTAATATCCTTTGGGGTTTTAGATACGAATAGGAGCGTTCATCACATCCAGTGGTGTATTAAAGGTTACTAGAAGTGCAATGGTGTTGATGAAGGGACATAAGGTTGGAAATCTGTACAAGTTGGTCAAGAGCACAATTATGGGTGAGGCCACTACCACCTCACATGCAGAATCCAGCACAGATGATACAAAATTGTGGCATATGCGGTTAGGGCATATGAGCTAGAGGGGCATGATGGAACTTCATAAATGGAAACTGTTAAATGGAGTTAAGATGTGCACGGTGGATTTCTGTGAGCATTGCATCCTAGGCAAGTTGTGCAGGGTAGTGCAGGGTAAAGTTTAAGCCTGCTACACACACTAGAAACGGGGTGCTCAACTATATTCGTTCCGATGTCTGAGGGCCGGTGACAGTATTGTCTAAGGTAGGAGCACGATACTTTGTGACCTTCATAGACGATTACTCGAGGAAATGTCTACTTCTTGAAACACAAGTCTGAGGTGTTTACCAAGTTCAAGCAATGGAAGGCGGAAGTAGAAAAGCAAACTAGAAGACTGTCTTAGGTCAGACAATGGCATGCAGTACAGAGAGGCGGAATTCATAGAATTCTGCAAAGATCAAGGCATCACAAGGCACTTCTCAACTCCAGGGACCCCACGGTAGAGCAGGGTGGCAGAGAGGATGAACAAAACTCTGTTGGAGATGGCGATAAGTATGCAGTTACATGCGGGGCTACCTAAAAGCTTTTGGGCTGAAGCGGTGAATATGATATGCTACATAGTAAATTAGTCACCATCTATAGTGTTAGAATCCAAGGTTGCAGATGAAGTTTGGACAGACAAGGACGTCGATTACTCAGGATTGAGAATCTTCGAGTGTCTAGCATATGTTCACGTGTAGAGTGGACAGAGGTCGAAGTTGGATCTAAACTCTAGGAAGTTCATCATTGTCGGGTATGAAAAAAGGTGTCAAGGGCTACAAGCTTTGGGATCCAGTTGCTTAGAAGGTGATTATTAGCAAAGATGTCGTCTTCGATGAGGCATCTATGCTAAAGACCAATAAGGACACTGCAACAAAGAAGTCAGAAACACATGGTGAGACTAAGAATTTGTCAGTGCAAGTGGAGCCAGTTGAGCAGGTGACTGAAGGTGAAATTCTGCAAGGGCAAGAAACTGAGCAAAATGATCAACATAATACCCAAGAAAGTATAGTCGGGAACATGGAGAAAAGAACCATTAGAGCCCTGGTTTGGTACGGGTTCAAGGACATGGTGCCTTTTGCATTGTTCACAGGGAGTGGAGATCCCTCCACCTTTCAAGAGGCGAAATCTGGAAAGGATGGTGACAAGTAGATGTTGACCATGACGGAAGAGATGAAATCTCTACACAGGAATCAGACATGGGAGTTGGTGGAACTTCTTAAAGGTCATCGAGATACAGGGTGCAAATGGGTCTACAAGAAGAAAGAAGCATTAAAAGAAAGGGAGGGTGAAAAGTATAAGGCACAACCTGTAGCGAATGAGTACTCGTAGAGGGAAGGAGAATTATAATGAAGTTTTCTGTCCGGTCGTTGAACATACATCAATCAAGGTGCTACTGGCGATGGTAGCGGAATTAGAGTAGCTTGATGTGAAGATAACATTCCTTCATGGGAACTTGGAGGAAGTCATTTACATGAGGCAACCTTTAGGTTTTGAATAGCTTGGTAAGAAAGGCCACCACGTGTGTATGCTGAAGTCACTGTATGGGCTTAAACAATCTCCAAGGCAGTGGTATAAGCGGTTTGATTCATACATGATGGAGATTGGGTTTAATAAGTGTGAGTATGATTGCTGCGTATACTACAGGGTACTTGAGGACAGGTCTTACTTTTTACTGATGCTTTATGTAGATGATATGTTGATGGCTGTAAAGGACAAGACAGAGATACATTTGCTTTAAGTCTCTATTAAGCAATGAGTTTGACATGAAGGATATGGGTGCTGCAAAGAAGATCTTAGGCATGGAGATAAGCAGAGATAGAGTCTGGGAAACTATGGCTTTCTCAGAGGGGTTATGTGCAGAAAGTGCTAGAAAGGTTCCATATGGAAGGTGTTAAGCTAGTTAACACACTTTTAGTAGGTCACTTCAAGTTGTCGACCAGGTCGTCTCTAAGTATAAAGGAAGAGATTTCAGAAATGTCACGGGTGTCGTATGCGAGTGCAGCGGGGAGTATGATGTATGCAATGATTTGCACGAGGCCGAACATCTCACAGACAGTCAATGTGATTAGCAAATATATAGAGAATCCAGGGAAGGACCCTGAGAATGCTATTTAGTGGATTCTAAGGTATTTCAGGGGCACAATTGATACTTGAATCATGTTCAAGGGATGCGTAGCTTCGGGTGGAGTTGTAGGCTATGTGGTTTGAATTATACATGTGATTTGGACAACAAGAGGTCAACTACGGGATATGTTTTCACATTAGCAGGTGGTCTAGTATGTTGGAGATATACGCTACAATGTATATGATAACGTTGTTTACAACTGAAGCGGAATACATGGCTGTGACAGAGGCTTCAAAGGAGGCATTGTAGTTAAAAAGGTCTAATAGGAGAACTCAGGTTGAAGCATGAGGCGATTCAATTGCATTGTGATAGTTAAGAGTGCTATCCATTTGGTGATGAATCAGGTGTATCATGCGCGAACTAAGCACATCGAGATGAGGTTCCATAAGATACGGGAGCTCATTGCTTCAAGAGAGATTCTATTTTAGAAGATTCATACGGACGAGAATGTCGTAGATATGTTGACAAAACAGGTGACCACAGAAAAGTTCAAGCACTACTTGGGCTTGATCAATCTCACTAGTTATTGATGAGATTGGGCATCCATGCACAGGGGCGCGGATGGAGCTATGTTCTAAGTGGAGGGATGCAGGGAGCAATTTACGCTCAAGGTGGCGGTTGCACAGTAGGTCTTCATGGTGACTTGGTAGAATACAAGTCAAGGTGGAGATTGTTGTACAGATGCCATGTATTATGCAGGGTACGGTCGACCGTGACTCGCTATGTAGTTCACGGTCGACTGGTTCATCGGGTTTGAGCAATTTTGAAAAGAGGGTATTTAAGCCCGTTTTTAAAATAGGGCTTATACCATGTGAGTGTTTTCTCTCTTATAATTGAAGAAGGCGAGTGTACTCTATATTTTGATTATAGTTGAGATCTCCGTCGCTTTGTGCCATGTTTTTTTCTCGCAAGGGTTTTTCCACGTAAAATATTGTTGTGTTTGTGGTTGTTTGCTTTTGGTTTGGTTATCTACTTTATTATATTGTTCTATCTTCGTTTATCGTGCTTTTGCAAAGTGCACGGATTGAGATTGGTATTAGATCTGAATTCTAATACCTAGGGTTTGATCTAGGTTTGTTGTGGCTCGGGTCTGCATCATTGCGGTGTGATATGCAGCCGGTTTACTCACAACAATGATGATGATGATGGTGGTTGTGGTGGTGGTCTACTTGTTGGTTTCCACCAATCGAAACAGGCCCTAAGAAATCAATCCTCAGATTTTCAAGTTTAACTCACCCAAGTTAATGAAAAAGAAAAGCTCACGTTTCACACAAAAATTGTCTGAGCAGTTTATCTTGTATCATTTTATCGTACTTTGGATATGGCCTTAAACCCAGCTAAATTGAGTTGATTTGGACTAGTCAGCCTTGCCTCAGTAAGCAAATATATGCAAATGCCATAATGATTGTGCATGCACAACATCATTGTCAGGAAGTGCATGAATCGTCTATGACCTTTCATTTTTTAAACAGTAAAAGATATGATCTACTTTATTGATCCACCACACTTTGTTCTTTCCATTATTATCCACATTTATTGGTCCTGATATTCATACCATAAAAACTGTCTTTAGAATTTTGATTATTTTTATTTTTATGCTAGTTTGATTGAAACTATGTTGACATTTAATGTGTTGCAGGTAATTAAAGCTCTAAGGACTCACCCAAGTCTACGGCGGCTTGTGTACGTCTTGGATTTGAATCTCTACATGCCTTTTTGTCTTTTTTCTTTTTTGCAAGCCTACACCCAGATTATTTGTTTTCCTACATCTGATGGGCATTCCTCTCTTCTCATGGTCTCTTTTTTTTTTTTTTGGCCCCCTTTTCAGGTACATCTCATGTAATCCTGAAACCTTAGTAGCTAATGCGATTGAGTTGTGCACGCCATCCCCAGACAAACCCGAGAAAGGGAAGAACAACCGAGGATGGAGGAAAATGAGTAGTGCTGGTCTGGCACGGCACAGGGCCAAATCTATGCCCAACTCAGAGCCTTTCCAACCTGTGAAAGCTATGGCTGTTGATTTGTTCCCGCATACCCCACACTGTGAAATGGTGATGCTTCTAGAGAGGTAAATGCATTATATTCCTCTAAAACTGTTTTTTTTTTTTTTAAAAAAAAAAATTAATTAATTTTTTTAATTTTTAATTTTAATTTTAATTTTAAATTTTTTATAATACACCGAGATACTGGTTTATTTAGATTCAGAGCTGCAAGCCTACAACTTGATTTTTCTTTCTACAAGAAAACTATAGCAGCATATCCACATCTTCCACACTACAAAACAAATGGGTTGGTTTCATTCAAGCCTTTTTTGCTACAGGCGATAGAGTTTGAAAATTTTGATGTTGTGAGCTTCAAATTGCCTTTTCTTTTCTATAAGAAATTATATGTTGCCTTGCATGTGTGCTTTTTTGCAATTTCTTTGGATCAAGCTTTCTGCCTAAGAAATGAGATGCCAAGAAATCTCTCCAAAAAAAAAAAAAAAAAAGGAAAGAAAGATGTCAAGAACATGGATTCGGCCTTGAGATGATAAAAATGAAGCAATTTATTTGGTCCCACAAATAGTGCATGTGGGCCGCACCTTTTGGTGATCTGAATACAGATCATATGGTAGGCCTCTTCTACATGGACAAAAATTATGGATCATTGTCTGATCAGGCCCACATTAGAGTGGACCATTGGCTGCCATTTTATATTTGGAGGCCCACAATTGGATGGCTAGGATCATCCAATAAGGGGAATATGTTGGGCCATTGCACTAGATAATTGGCTTGGGTTTCTGAAAACTTGGTTGCACTAGATGATTGGTCGGGATTATTGAAAGAAGAAGAGGGTAATTGGTTTCCCATGACAGAAAAAAGAGAAAAAAGAATATGGGCTTTATAGAAAGATAACCAATCTATCATTCCCTTTCCAAAATACTGCCCATTGAGCTGTTTGTATTCTGCAACATAGTTCTAAAGCTTGCTGGCTCCACTCAAAACTCGGTCAAGTAGTTACCAAACTCAAAAAAAAATCTGCAATAGCTTGTTGTTCATTTACTTATTTTATAATAGTTATAACAGATGTAATTACTTCAAATATCTTTTCAACTCCTGAAATTTCTAACTTAGATTTACTAACTATTGAGTTGAATGTTGATTAGAATCCTGACAATTCGAAGATTCCCGAGACACAACGAGAGTTGGGGAAAGATCGGTGAAAGATAGGGGATGCAAGGGGGAAGTAGATGTTGGGTGGTAACGGTAAAGGTGCGATCACAGTAGGGGAGAAGCCCAACTGCAATGCGAAAGTTGTAACAAGAAAAAGGAAGCCTGAGTCTCAGCAAAAAGAGAATGAAAAGGTGACAGGGGTAGAAGGAGCCTTGGTGTTGGAAAGATGGGAATGGAAGAATCCCTTGGCAGAAGGGGAGGAGATCCGAGTCGCTTCGGCCATGGTGGAAAAGGTGAGATTGTGGCTTCTGTGGTCGATGGTGGCTTCAACGAAGCAAGGGGCTCCTCTTGCAGGTGAGGGTCTAGTTGAAAGCGTGTTGCAGATTGGAAAATTGGGATTACAAAATCAAAATCTCTCAGCCATGGAGCTGTGGATTTCGTGAAACCAGTTACTAACCTTGATTAGATGATCATGGCAATTACGATGTTTAATAATGGTCCGATTCTCTCAATTTGAAAATGGGAGGATGAATCCTCTCTCGGGAGCATGATTGGGTGGTTTTTGATTTGGGGGATTCCGATTGAACTGTGGAATAGAGAGTCCCGGATAGTTCTTAGAGAATGTTTGGATGAAGTATTGGCCATCGATGAAGCTACAGAAGCTGGGGAGGACATTAGCACCGCTTGGTTATGTATTAGGAAAAAAAAGGCGATGTCGGTGCTGGATTTCATCCCTCTCAGGTGGGAGAGATCTCTCTCTGGTTGAAGGTGGAGAAGTGTCAAGGGGATCGCCATGCCGGGGGGGGGGGGGGGGGGGGGGGAGGCATGGAGACGATGTGAATATTACCGATGGGAGGACATGGAAGAAGGAGCGTGCCTTCAATGGTTTGGTAGAGAACTGATCAGAGAGGTGATGGGTGTGCATCTCAGATGAATGATCAGAGACAAAAGAGACAGGTGGAGCAATTGCGATCATCGGGTGGGGGTTGAAGTTCTGCAGGATTATTGCCGAACGATATCAAGGTTCCTCACGAATGTGTTATGGACAAAGGAGAAACCTCACACATGCAATATTTGCTTACACATGCTGTGGATTCAAATTGGCTTCGAGACAACGGGGTTGGTTCGGGGGTAGCTTTAGTTCAAGGCTACACCTCTCTTGATGGCTTGAGGGAGCATGTCTGCTTCTCAATCGAGTTTGGATTTGTTTGCTTCTCAACTGAATTTGGATTTGGCTCGAATCTGAACTTGCATTGGTAACGATGAGGTTGTGACGCATAGACAGCTCGAGGCTTCTTTACTCCCTCTTAAGCCAGTAGAAGTCTTTCCTTCTTAGGAGATAGATTCACGTTGGATGGGTGTTGGGCCCGATTAAACCAAGAGTTCGTCGTCTCCAGTCCTGCCATGTGTCAAGACCACACTGAAATCGACGATGGACAGTGTGACATGGTCTTGCACACATGCAGAATCTCTTGCTGTTGTTCTGACTCACGTTAATGTTGTCACACGAGAAGAAGCAAACACACGTGCCTTGCTTTCGGATATCACTCCATTACATCCTGGTAAGAAACTCTCCCTTATAACAAAGGAGGCTCGAGAGTTGTACTCTTCAGACAAGATCTCCTGCCTTGCTCTTCTTCTGTGAGAATATCGGAGAAAGCTGAGCTTCGCGGCCAGAACCCCTCGGATATTGTGGCAGATAGGGCTCTCTGCCGGCATGAGATTGACACTAATTGACAAGGGGGATGAATTTGAAGGAGAATCCTTGGTTTTAGCCCCATCGCAGGAAGAATCTCCGGGGATTAGGGAAGGAGATCTTTTGGGAATGAGGTGATGGAGACACTGGACGTGACCCCTTTGCAAGCCACAATCAATAGAGGGAATGCTAGAGAGTTTGCCGTTAGATCGTATTTTGAAGAGGCTATGCTAGCTGAAGTTGAACCAATTGATAGAGGCTTGTCGGATGAGGAGCTCGATTGGACAAAAGATGTTATTGACAGGGTGGGGAGGAAGCTGAGTATGTCCTTTGAGGCGAATGACGATGACGCGATAGCTGACCCAATTTATTGAACAAAGAGGTGCCTCGATCATCAAACAACCTCAGAGATGCACTCTGAGAAGACATAGGGAACTGATTAGGTTGGTTACGTTGATCAATTACAAGTTTGGAAGCAAGGTCACAGGTCCAGTTAGGGGCAGAAGGGTGAGGCCCATTTCCCAATGATTATCCTCAGTTGGAATGTAAGGGGGTTGGGGTGTAGGGCCAAGCGGTTCTAGATCAAAGGTAATATGTAAGAAATCCAAAGCTCAGATCATCACAATTCAAGAAACCAAGCTTTCTTCATTTGTTATATAAGATATGAACTCAATTTGGGGCCAAAAGTCAAAAGGATTTTTTTTTTTTTTTTCGTTAGATGCGCGAGGACCCGTGGGGGTATTTTAGTGGCTTGGAACTTGGACATTTGGAGAAAGGAGGAGCATTGATGTGGTTAGTATTCTCCTTTAGTAGTGTTGAGCAAAATATCTTCCGGATTTAGAAGTTTTATTTATTTATGGTCCGTGTAAATATGAGCAAAGGGTTGGTTTATGGGAAGAGCTGCGGAAGATTCGGGGCGGGTGTGGATTTTTAATGAAAGACTTTGTTGGGTGGATTCAGAGATTCGATCTCGTGGATATTCTTATGGTAGGGGCTAGTTCACATGGACTAATGACCGAAACCCTGCCACTTTGTCAACATTAGATAGATTTCTCGCATCTTCAAAGTGAATCAACAAATTCCCCAAAGTTCAGTTGTCTAGACTCCCTAGACCTACTTCAAATCATAGACTCATCCTTCTTCAGGTGTAAACTGACAGTTGGGACCCAAACCATTCAGATTCGAGTTAGCATGGCTATAGTTAGAGGGCTTTATTGGTTTGGTTGAGAGTTGGTGGAGATCTTTGCAGGTGACTGGGTCAGCAGGCTCCATATTACATAAATAGGTGAAGCTCCTAAAGGACAACCTAAAGACTTGGAACAAGGATGTTTTTGGTATAAAAAAGGTTGAGATTGTTGCCATCTTTCTTAGATGAGCTTCATGGTCTTGATTTAAAGGAAGAAGAAGGGGGGGTTTGGAGAAATGTTCCTCCCTCTTGGCTGAGTATGAGAAGCATCTAAGAAATGAGAAAATTAAATGGAGATAGGTTGTAGGCTCTTTGGCTGAAGGAGGGAGACAATAATACAAAGTACCTTCACATCATAGCATCTGCTAGGGCTTGATCCAACAAAATTTCATCTTTGGTAGTGGATGGGTCTCATCTCGATAAGGATCAAGTGTGCATGGCTACCTTTAGAATTGGGAGCATCTTTTATTGCTTTAATCCCTAAAGGTGGAAGGAGTGGAGGGGTTGAAAGACTTTAGACCAATAAGTCTTATAGGGAGCCTGTATAAGATTCTAGCAACGGTGCTTCCTTTGAGATTTAGAAAGGTTCTGGGAAGTATATTTCTCCGAATCAAGGAGCCTTTGTGGGAGGGAGGCAAATCCTTAATACAACTCTTATAGCTCACGAGTGTATTGATTCTCGCTTCAAGGAGAAGTTGGGTATATTCTGTAAGTTGGATGATAGCGCACAACTGACCAACGCACCAAAAGCTCCAGAGTTGATGGAGAAGGACCGATTTATCCTTATATGCATGCCCTCCCAAGCAAACCCAAGTGAGACCTACCCATGTCCAACCCCCGCATCGCACGGTTCTCCGAATCACACAGTCCCATAGTGGGCCCCACTCCATGGTCATTCTGCATCCCACAGACCTAACCTCATGGGCCACCTCACCCCAACATGGAGATGCGGTGCATCCTTAGAGTCTGCACCAAAATGCCCCGGCATCATCCACCCAAGTCGGTGAGGAGACGATCGCTGGGCTCTCGCTCTAATACTATTCTAAGAGTGGACAATCAACCAATGCACCCAAAGTTCCAGAGCTGGGGAAGGACCGGTTTATCCCTATATGTAGGTTCTCCCAAGTGAACCTAGGCGAGACCTCCCTATGGGAAACCCTTGCATCATATGGTCCCATAGTGGGCCCCACCCAATGTATATTTTGCATTTCACAGACCCCACCTCGTAGGCCACCTCACCCCAGCATGGAGATATGGTGCATCCTTGGAGTTCGTACCAAAATGCCCCTGCATCACTGGATGTAGATTGGGGTGTAAAGAAATGTGGAGAAAATAGATGCAGGCTTGTGTTTCTTCCCATTCTCGGTGCTCGTGAATAGTTCTCCCAAAGGCTTTTTCAAGTCCTCTAGAGGGGGGATCCTCTCCCTCCATTTTTTTCTCTTCTTATTGGGAAAGCCTTCAGTCATATGCTAGCCAAAGCGCAAGAGGCCGATCTTATTGGAGGATTCATGGTTGCCAATTTCGGAAGTGGGATTTCTCATCTTCAATTTGTAGACAACACGATCATCTTTTGTAAAGAAGATCCTTCAATGATTAATGATTTGCGGTAAGTGGTGATGTGCTTTGAGGTAGTTTCGGGTTTGAAGATCAAAAGGGGAAGAGCAAAATGTTGGGGATTCACCTTTCTAAAGCAAAGGTGTTGAAGCTTGCGACTTTTTTGGGTGTAGGGCGGGATCCTTCCTTTCTACGTATTTGGGCCTCCTGTTATGTATTGGAAAGCCAACCAAATTCCTGTGGAATAAGATGATTGAAAGGATTGAATAGAAACTATCAAAGTGGAAAAGTCGCTATCCTTCCTTAGAGGGCAGATTAACTGACGCAGGACAGCCCTAATTATGATGCATGCTCATGGAGATAATTAAACAGCGGAAATAAAAGGAATAAATGATCTAAAATTCTAACAATAATCATCATAACTGAGAAAATCATAAAGGAAACATGCAATGGAGCGGGCCATCACTACAACCATGGAGTATGGAATTCAATTACTACTTAGGTTGGATCCGGCGAGGGATGAGACCTCCCGATCTTGCATGGTCACACCCAATCGATCAATGAAGATCACTAGTCCGAAGAACCAAGAAGTTTCTCGGATTAGGGATTTGAGAATTTGGGGATTTAGGGTTTAGATCGGTTCTCAAGATTTTGATCGAAGAGGAATTAGCCAAAACAAAAAAATAGAAGAAAGAAAGTTATTACCTTGAGGAAGTTGGAGGGGCACAAGAAGAAATTAGAAGAAGAAGATCAAGGGGAGAGAAGAAGCACCATTAGAGAGAAGAGAGGAAGGAGGCAACCAAAGGGTTTGCTTTTCATTCATCAATAGTTGAAATTCGTGTTTAGGGCTTTACCTCACTTAAATAAGCACATAAAGACATAAAATTACTAAAATACCCCTAGGATAAGCAAATAAAGATATAAGATTACTAAAAGACCGCTAACTAAGTCAAAAAACGTGCAAATAACATAAGTATGGGAAAGTTTGGGCGCTCGGTCCTCTTTCTCCAATCTTTCTTCACATGTGTCTTCCCTAAGTGGGGTCTTCTATATGTCCAATCACATGTGAAAGGTCTTCAACTCCTCAATATTCGTCTATCCACAAGGACGGCACTTGTGGTTGGCGCTTTCTTCGTTGGTACACCTTGAATGCACCTGTGTCCGCATCAATTCCCCTCAGGTGAGAAAAACTCGACCCCGACGAGTTGAAACTTTTGTAGCGCTCAAGTAGATCTGGATCAATACCCTGCAATGCGTCGCCCGACAGCCACGTAGATTCAGACGATGGTTTGTTCTTCCACTTGACAAGATACCTTTGGAAACCCCCATCTCTCGTGGATACTATCTCGTCATCCAAGATTTCCTCAATTGCTTCTTTATGGGTAATGGGTGGAGGAGGGGGTGGAAGGGGTTGGGTAGTAAACTCAGAAAAAGGCCATGAAAGGGATGATGTATCAACAATGGGAGTATGGGCACGGACTAGATCTTCCACATTAAAAGTTGGATTAATGCTCATTTCAGATGGAAGGTCAACCCGATACGCGTTGGACCCAACCTTTTGTAATATCTTGAATGGTCCAGCACTACGCGCTTGTAATTTCTTTGCAGATCCTTGAGAGAATCGCTCTGGCCTTATTCGCACCATTACAGTCTCCTTCTTGAAATTCTTGCACTCTACGATGAGAATCAGCTGAAACTTTATAATCATCATTGCTCTTATTTAACCACTGTCTAATATGTGTATGCAAATCATGAATATGGCGTGCGAATGCATCGGCTGACTCAGAAGACCTTTGGGTAACAGACATAGGTAAGAGATCTATGGGCATTCTAGGTTTATAACCACTTACAATTTCAAAAGGACTCAACCCTGTAGATCTATTAACTGACCCATTATAAGCAAGTTCGGCAGTTGGTAAAATTAGGTCCCAAGTCTTAACATGTTCACCCACTAGACAACGTAGAAGATTTCCAAGGCTACGGTTTACCACTTCAGTTTGACCATCTGTTTGTGGGTGGTAAGCAGTAGAAAATTGCAAATGAGTTCCCATAATGTGCCACAGTGTCTTCCAAAAATAGCTAGTAAATCGAACATCACGATCAGACACTATGGTTTTAGGTAACCCATGGAGACGCACCACACCATCAAAAAAGATACGAGCAACATGAGACGCATCTGACGTCTTCGAACATGGGAGGAAATGCGCCATTTTAGAAAAACGGTCCACAACGACAAAAACGGAATCGTGCTTTTTTATAGTCTTGGGAAGCCCGAGCACGAAGTCCATACTAATGTCCTGCCACGGAGCATGTGGCACTGGCAATGGCGTGTACAACCCAGTATTTTGCTTTCTTTGCTTTGCCAGCTGACATGTTCGACACTGCCCTAAAACTTTGGCTACGTCTCGCTTGAGGCTTGGCCAATAGAAACGATCTTCCACGAGGGCAATGGTCTTATCACGACCAAAATGGCCAGCTATCCCTCCTGAATGAAGCTCCCAGATGAGGAATTCACGAAGGGACATACGGGGAATACAAAGTCTGTCTCCCTTGAAAAGAAAGCCATCTTTAAGAACATATTCACCCATAATATGCTGGTCACTAGAGAGCGACGTGTAAGTACCCCCAAAATCAGGACATATGGGGTATTCATCTTTCAGTTGCTCAAATCCGACTACCTCTACACTCAAAGAGTTGAGCAACGCCACTCTCCTACTAAGGGCATCCGCTGGTTTGTTTTCAACCCCGGCCTTGTGTTTCAAAACAAACGAATATTCCTGAAGAAACGCTACCCACTTGGCATGCCTTGGGTTGAGTTTCTTCTGAGAATGCAAATATCTCAAAGCCTCATGGTCAGAAAACAAAACGAATTCTTGCGGTAGGAGGTAGTGTCGCCAATGTCTCAGGGATTGCACTACCGCATAAAATTCTTTGTCGTAAGTGGAGTATTTTTGTTTTGCCTCATTCAGTTTTTCACTGAAATAGGCCACTGGGTGTCCTTCTTGACTCAACACTCCACCTATACCGACACCAGACGCATCGCACGTTACTACAAAGACTTTAGAAAAGTCAGGTAGATGCATGACAGGAGCTTCCACCATCTTGCCCTTAATTTCTTTAAAAGCCTTGACGGCTGCTTTAGACCACACGAATTCTCCCTTTTTCATGCACTTGGTAATGGGAGCCATGATCGTGCTAAAACCCCTAATGAACCGACGATAAAAAGTTGCTAGGTCGTGAAAACTTCGCACCTCATAAATGTTCCTTGGTTCTGGCCACTCAACTATGGCCTTGACTTTTTCAGGGTCTGCCCGCATCCCTTCAGATGACACTATAAATCCTAAGAACACAACTTGGTTAGACATGAATGCACATTTCTTAAGATTAGCGTACAACTTTTCCTTCCTAAGGACACTACAGACCTTCTTTAAATGTTCAAGGTGCGATTCCTTAGTGGTACTATAAATAAGAATATCGTCAAAGTACACCACTAGGAATTTTTCCATGAACGGCCTCAAAGTTTGTGTCATCACCCGCATGAAAGTACTGGGTGCGTTAGTCAAGCCGAAGGGCATGACCAACCACTCATATAGCCCATCTTTCGTCTTAAACGCCGTCTTCTACTCATCTCCTGGGCGTATACGAATTTGGTGATATCCACTCTTAAGGTCTATTTTAGAGAATATAGTAGACCTGGCCATCATGTCAAGCATATCATCAAGTCTAGGTATAGGGAACCTATACTTGACAGTAATTTTGTTTATGGCACGGCTGTCCACACACATGCGCCACGTGCCGTCTTTCTTTGGCGTCAACAATGCGAGCACGGCACACGGGCTCATACTCTCTTGGATGAAACCCTTTTGCGAAGCTCATCAATTTGCTTCTTCAACTCGCATGCGCTGAAAGGTTCATCTGTAGTGAGGAAGGTTTGGTAAAGTAGACCACAGGACAAGATCAATGGCATCTGTATGTCCCTCATAGGTGGCAACTCATTCAGTAAGTCTTAAGGAAATACATCACTGTATTCCTTCAGGACCGAGGTCACCTCACGGGGCAACTCTGATGGAACCTCAGGTGTAATTTCTCTAGCCACAAGGGCATACACCATAGAATCCTCCTTAGCCTCTTTTTCAAACTCTCTTGCGCTGATTATATGTAAAGACTTAGGTTTGGATTTTCCCATTTCTCTAGGCTCACTTGCCTTCTCATCCTTCTTCTTCCCTAGTGTATTCTCAGGTGGCATGGGATTAAGTTTGATCTTTTTACCATTATACATAAAAGTGCACACATTCGAACGGCCAAAGATCGTGACATCATTATCGAATAGCCACGGTCTACCTAGGATAACATGTCCCACATCCATAGGTAAAACATCACACCACAGGGACTCTTTGTATGACCCAAACTCGATGGGGACTAGACATTGCTGGGTGACAGGTAGGGATGTCTTGTCAACCCAAGAAACTTTATACGGGTCTGGATGAGGTGTGGATTTCAATTTTAAGCGATCTAAGGTGCTAGTGGAAATCGCATTCTGACAACTTCCACTGTCCACTATCACCTTACAATTCTTTTCACCACACTTGGCAATAGTGTAGAAGATAGTGCTTCGACGCCAGTCAGCACGACTTCTAGACTGAGCTAACACACCTGACTACTGCAAGCATTGCTTCTCCATCCACTTCTTCATCAGTAAGTCCTCCTTCAGGGTGATACTCTTCAACTTCATAATCACCCTGGTCATCTCCACCCTCGTGGGACTCGCCTATAACTAAGGCTCTCCCACGGCTCTTCGTAGGACACTGATTAGACATGTGGCCAAGGTTGTCACACTCATAGCACCTCACTTGGCTCATGTTACTAGGACCGGCACCAAGAACCCCTTTGCCCTTGTCCTCCCTAGGCCTAGGCGGAATGGTCGCCTGTGCCCTAGGTTGATTACCAATATTAGGTCTAGTTCCTTGGGAACTAGATCTAGCATTGGAGTCTCGGGACTCGAAACGACGAAAGACAGGAGCCTTCAGATACTGCTCTAACTCCTGCACGACTTGATATGCTTCATCTAAGTCCGTTAAGGGCCGAGTGATAAGCTCGCGCTGAAGATCCGCACAAAGGCCCGTCTTAAAACGCGAGAGCATTACTAGAGGGTCTTCTCGGATATCACATCGCATCACATACTCTTCAAATTTAGCGATGTAGTCAGCGGCAGACATTGACCCTTGGCGTAAGGATTGCCATTGGTCAAGGAGCTTCTGACGGTATGAGAGAAGAAGGTACTTCTCCTTCAACTTCTCTTTCATCTCATACCAATATGTGATAGGGGCTCTACCAACTCTCTCTATCCTACGCTCGGTGTTGGTCCAGAAGAGCTTGGCTTGACCCACAAGCTTCATCTTAGCAAACCGCATTTGACGGTTTTCTGACATACCATACCACTCAAAGTAGTGGTCCATGTCAGCAACCCAGTCAAGGAATGCCTTGGGATCCAAGCGTCCATCAAAACTCGGGGCCTCAACTCTCACACTCTTCATCGCACGCTCATCTGGATCATAACGGTCTTGATGACCACATGTGGTTTGTGCCTCTCGCACCACACCACGACCGTTACCACGATCTCTATCCTCACTACCACCACGTGTGGCAGCACGTTCTTCAATGATTCCTTCCACTTGGGAGTGCGCATCTTCCCCTACAGCGGGGTTTTCCTTTTGGGACGCCTCTAGTTGCTCCACCTTAGTCATGGTGGTGGTAATTTGGTTCTCAAGGCGGGCAAACTCACGCCTTTGACTCGCTTCTAGGGCGGTTATCTTTTGTATCAATTGAGCAAGTTGCTCAGATAACTGCTCGTTATTCATGGTAGGTTGAAGTCCGAAACCTCTACCTCTTCTCGTGGGCATACAATGAAGACTTGAACCAAACTCTACCTAACTAGACTACTAGGTGTTATGACTTTCAAGATGAATGCGATGAATGCAAAACTAATATGAACTGACACAATTAAGTTGAAACAGGAAACAACTCAAATCTGAAAATTTTCCAAATTAGAAACTTTCTAAAATTGGAAAGTTTCGAAAATTGAAAACTTTCTAAACTTGAAACTTTCCCAAGTTAAACCTAAAAATCAAAACCCTAATTTGATAACTCGATCTAGACAAAAACCATGCAAGCCTAGGCTTTGATACCAAATTTGACGCAGGACAGCCCTAATTATGATGCATGCTCATGGAGATAATTAAACAGCGGAAATAAAAGGAATAAATGATCTAAAATTCTAACAATAATCATCATAATTGAGAAAATCATAAAGGAAACATGCAATGGAGCGGGCCATTACTACAACCATGGAGTATGGAATTCAATTACTACTTAGGTTGGATCCGGCGAGGGATGAGACCTCCCGATCTTGCATGGTCACACCCAATCGATCAATGAAGATCACTAGTCCGAAGAACCAAGAAGTTTCTCGGATTAGGGATTTGAGAATTTGGGGATTTAGGGTTTAGATCGGTTCTCAAGATTTTGATCGAAGAGGAATTAGCCAAAACAAAAAAAATAGAAGAAAGAAAGTTATTACCTTGAGGAAGTTGGAGGGGCACAAGAAGAAATTAGAAGAAGAAGATCAAGGGGAGAGAAGAAGCACCATTAGAGAGAAGAGAGGAAGGAGGCAACCAAAGGGTTTGCTTTTCATTCATCAATAGTTGAAATTCGTGTTTAGGGCTTTACCTCACTTAAATAAGCACATAAAGACATAAAATTACTAAAATACTCCTAGGATAAGCAAATAAAGATATAAGATTACTAAAAGACCGCTAACTAAGTCAAAAAACGTGCAAATAACATAAGTATGGGAAAGTTTGGGCGCTCGGTCCTCTTTCTCCAATCTTCCTTCACATGTGTCTTCCCTAAGTGGGGTCTTCTATATGTCCAATCACATGTGAAAGGTCTTCAGCTCCTCAATATTCGCCTATCCACAAGGACGGCACTTGTGGTTGGCGCTTTCTTCGTTGGTACACCTTGAATGCACCTGTGTCCGCATCATTAACCCTTTTCAAATTTGCCTTTGGCAATATGTCGGTGTATATGTCCTTGTTCAAGTGCCCTGAAATGGTTCGGGAAATGCTCGACAAACTTCGAAGGGACTTTCTATGGAAGGTTTTGAAGATGGTAATAAATTCCATTTGCTGAAATGGGAGGAAGTTTTAAGTTGGCGTCTCAAGGTGGGGCAGGCTTGATGAACCTTGGTGGGATGAATTTGGCCATTCTTGGTAAATGGTTGTGGCAGTTTGGGACGGAAGACGGTAGCTTCCGGTGAGAAATCGTAGCCTCTAAATATGGTATGCGGGATGGTGGGTGGGAAACAAGGTCCTCATACATAGCGTCTCACATTTGGAAATCAGTTGCGGCAATTAGGGATATGTTTTGGCAAGGAATTTCTCTAGCCATTGGAGATGGATCTGGAATCAGATTCTGGGAAGACGTCTGGTGTGGTCTCCCCTCTGCATGTTGATTTTCCTAATTAGGCTCATCTTGCTCCTATAGAAGACCTTAAAAAGTGGTTGATTGCTATTCTTTCTATGGCCCAACTGTGGCTTAGGGTCTGCCTTGCAAGCGGAATATTTTGGATAGTGAGATGGAAGAGATTGTTGGGCTTTTTGGGCTGGTTGGGGTTGACTTCGTGGTCTGGTCTGCTCACACAGCTTGGGTCAGTTTTTCATAAAATCTTTTTACAATCTAATTCGGTCCGAAGATTTTTTGAGTCCTATGGGGGGCATGCTTACCACTTACGGTTTTATAGAACTCCGCCTGGGGTTGCAGCCTTCTCGTGGTTGGTGGGAAGGAAAGTGATAATCTTCAAAAAAGATCCATGCCTATCTCCTACATGTGTTGCATGTGCAAGAAATATGTTGAAACCGTTGATCAGGAAAAAAAAAATTAAAAAAATAATAAAATAAAATAATAATAATAAAAATCTATTCGGTCGAATTGGTTCGAATCTTGGAGTTGACCTTACCCAACCCAGATGAACATTGACTTGTAGCAAGTTTTCAGGGGTTTTAGATTATGTTCTTCTGGACTGCACCCTGATGATAGCCTGACAAGCACCAGCAGCTCTTTAGCATCTCGATGTGTGAAACAACACTTACTCATAGATGTTTCTCTTCAGCCATGAACTAAAGGTTCTGTTTGTAAGCAGCAGGCCTGGTGGATGTGGATATTACGTTTGCTTTCTAGCCGTGCTTGGAATGAATATGTTTTTCTGGGCCCGCAAGGCTTAAAAATTGAGATGGTTTGGTTTTTCGTGGCATCCAAACGCTTGGTAAGTAGAACCAAAAATGTAATTTAGAATCCTCATTTCATGAAATTAATGCTAAACCACAGCAATGCCAAAACCGAGGCCAAGCATGCCTTTGCCTTGTTGCGTCCATGGACCATGGTGTTAGACCATGATGCGGCATCAGCATTGTGGCCACTGCCAGGTGCAGGATTATCAATGGGCTAAGCTGGTCCAACGGGCTCTCCAGCCCTGCACACCTAGGGATGGTATTGGACAATGAATATTAGGCCGTAGGCATGGGCCTACACCTGAAATGTAACCGGTTTAATTACTGGCCTGGGTACAGGCTTTGTATCAGAGCCCATCAGCCAGGTCCTGCCCGTTCTATGTAGGATTTCAAGTACATTTTCGTCTGTATCATGCATGGGGAGGAATGCTAGTGAACAGCCCAGATCTTGGGCATGGGTTTGGGCTGGCCTTTTGGGCATAATCATCATGGGCAGGCTTGTGCCAGACTTGTATTGACTGTCACGGCCTGGAGTCGGCCTAAGTTTTACTTTGTGGGCTGTTCTTCGGCAGACCTCGGCCCTACTCATGTGGTCTCATTTCTGTCGATGACCACCCCACTGGTGGGGTGCAATCAGCGTGCCTTGTATTTTTTTGTTTATTTTTTTTGGCGATTCATCATCTTACATGCGACAGCGCATGGCTGTTGATTACTTTCAATCTTAGCCGTCCGTTACGTTGCGCTCTTTAAGTGCTAAAAGAGACAAGTCGTCCACAGTCCACTCTTGACAGGGGGAAAGTCCACTAATCAGGACGGTTACCTTGTTATCGGCCTACTTTTCTGTACCATATAAATTGTTTTACTAGATATTGGTCTGTACATCTCCTTACCATTGATTTGATGGTTAGGATCAATCCAATCAAAATGATTTTCTGGAGAGATGGGCCATCAAAGGTGGGATGCACATAATGTGTCCAAATCAGTGACCGAACCCTTATGGACCATGCATTCTCCTAACTGTTAATTTTGTAGTTAGGATCATCTGATCAAAGTGATTTTTGAGAGATGGGCCACAAAAGGTGGTCACACATGATGGACGGTTCAGATCAATGGTCAGACCTCTAGTATAATCAATATGGACCCATCACTCTCCAAACCATTCATTAGATGGATAGGATCATCCAATCAAAGTTAACTTTTATAGATATTGGCCACAAAAATGGTCTGCATGTCGTAGACCATCTAAATCAAAGATCCGACCTTTTCTAGTACAGTCAATATGGACTATCCATTCTCGTAACGTTTGATGTATAGGATTATCTAATAAAAGTGATATTTTTTTATCATTTTTATTTAAAGAGAGATGGGTCCTCAAAGGTGGGTTCCACATGATGGATATTATTAATATGGAGCATCCATTCTCCTGACCAATGATCTAATGATTATGAGCATGTTTTCACAGAGATGGGTCACTAAAGTTGGGCCGCACATGATGGACAGCCCAAATCAATGGCTGTGTCATTGATAAGGATATGGACCTTTTCTACCATGATCAATCTGGACAGTCCATTCTCTTGGCCATTAATTAGATGGTCAGGATCATCTGATCGAAGTGATTTATTATTATTATTATTATTATTATTTTTGAAAGATCCGGCCATCAAATGTTGATCACGTGATTGGCAGTCTAAATCAACAATTGAACCTTTTCTAATATAATAGCGGATGGTAAAGATGTTAGTTATTGGCCCACTGGGGACAATGAAAGTAGTGGGTCCCATGTGGGCATGGACTGGCACCTTTCTACTTCTTGAATGCTCAAGAACACTTGGTTAAACATTTAATTTCCTTATTTTTAAACAAATCCTCAGATTATCTAAATCCAAATACCGAAGACCCAACTACAATTAACGAATGGTTGTTTTGTCGAATGCATCTTCCATTGATAGTGGTTCATCCACCACATTCCAAAGATGGACAGTCAACATAGCATAAAAGAATGTATGAAGAGAGACTTTCCATCAGCGACCCAACAGGCATGAAGAGGCCACTCGGTGAGAGACAGTGAGAGAAGTTGACTTAGCTTTCTGATACATGGTCCATCTATAGAGAAATTCGTACTTAACTTTGATTCTACAGGACTATGCTAGCCTAACTATGCCTGGTCATATGGAGGGCGTGCCCACATTTAAGCAAGCACCACATGGGTAGGTATGTGAATCAGATCCACCCCGTCCATCATGTGTGTCACAACATTTTCACCATCCATCCTAAAAAACAGTCCAATCCAAGACTTGGACGGCCCGTCAAATTATTCCCAAAACCTCCAAGTTATTCCCAAAACCTCTAAGGTTTTGGGAATAACAGTGTAAAATTATTCCCAAAACCTCTAAATTTACTAGTTGTATGGTGCGTCAAATGAATGGATTGGATGGCATATACACATCACAGTGGACCCCACACAGAATCTGTTAGATTTTAATGGTGAGATATTCGGCCCTCGTGGCGTAGCCCACCTGAGTTTTGAGTCGGTGCGACTTTTGGAAACCAAACACGGTGGCGCAATTGATGGATGGGATGGATCTCATCCACACCTCTCGCATGACTCACGCAAGCGTTTTTACGTACTCGGCTACATCTTTCGCCGTAGTATTAAAAGCGTGTCTACAACTAACGAAGAACCACATAGGCGAGATTTTAAATCAAATTCACACCGTTAATCAGCTATACCAAAGAGTATGGTGTAAAATCATGCCTTAAATCTCTAAATTCATATGGTATGGTCCATATAAGTCTTGGAATGACTCGATTTTTGGTGAGTCCATTCATCCTGGTGTGGCATGTCAGATGAGTGGATTGGATGGCATGTAGTGCAACCGCTTGGGTGTATCCCTGAATTTGGAGCCACCGTGATGTATGTACCTTACATCCACGCCGTCCATCCGTTTTGACAGCTCATTTTAGGACATGGTACCAAAAATTAAACAGATCCTGATCTCAAGTGGACCATACCAGATGAAACAGTGGTGGTCGAATACTCACCCATCCAATGGATAGGATTGTCTAAAGAATAAAAAAGGAAATAGTTCGATTCTCTGCAGACCCTTAGTCTACATAGACTTGTAGAGGAACCGGCCTGTCTTCACCATCCTGGAATTGTTGTTTAGACAGTGGGATGTGTGCAAAGTGTTGCAGTACGCAGTGTGAACATTCAATCATTTCCTTGGAATGAGGAATGCTTAAATGCGCACTGGGAGCAGCAAAAGCAGAAGATCTCCCATCATTTAAAGACAGTTGGCGAGAATATACAAGCGTTCTAAAATTTAAAATTTCAAAAGTCGATTTTGAAATGGGCGTTGACACTCGTGACGACCATATTATTGTTCGATAGAGGGAGATGTGTGCACCATCTCTCACAGCGCACTGAGCTTACAGTTGTACTTTTTTTTTTTTGGGAAAGGATGCCTACGATCCTTCAAAATATCATAGCGCTACGGCGGTCCATTTTAATGTTGGCCACTTCCAGGCAGGTCAGTTTTAGAAGTGAAACCAACTGTCAACGACTATTGAGCAGAAGACTCAAATAGGTGACTAGGATGATTGAATTGTGTGACGGTTGCTGTATGGTCCTGAAAGCACACGTTTCTCACTAGATTTGAACTAAAAAAATGTTTCGCTCATATTTAGGCGCGCATGTTGTGTGTATGTGCCAGGCGCGCCATAGCCGAATGCAACTCCAAATAAACAGAATGAATATGCGCGCAACTTCGTAGACCGAAAGACTAAATTTTATACAGAGGGTCATCTATTTAACCACCCATTGTAAGGCATATTTGGGAAGGGATAAGTTTGTCTTTCTAATGAATTTCTCTTATCTATAAAAGAACTTTTAATTGTGTTAATTCCTATTGTTGCTAATTCCTTCAAAAGCTAGTCAGAATGGGTAGAGTGTAATCTAGATGGATTTATATGATGCATATGCAGATCTTTGGAGATATATGAAGAAGATTTTATGGTGATACAACTGGAATGCATCGAGCAGTGCGACATCATCTACTAAGTGATTGAGTGAAGAGTGATCGTGCTAAAGCGGTGACAGGATAGATGACGTGTTTAGGAGCAAAGATGGTTAAGTTGTGCTAAACGGTTAAAGCAACCGTCAGAACGTGAGAAGCATCTAGATGACCATGTTATGGTTATAAATAGTAAATGATTTTAGCAAATCAAATTATCTCATACGAACCCAATCAAACCAAATAATCTATCTTTCAATTATCCCTCATTAACATTCCTTAGTGTAATCCCTTTACTTTTCTACCTGTCAATTACATTTCTTAGTGTAATCCTTTACTTTTGCCTTCTGTTTACATTCCTTAATGTAATCTATAGCATTAGTCAGGTAGCTGCTATTAACTTTAGCTATAATTCGGATCTACGCTCATATGCTAGATTTAGTTCGAACAATAATTAGAGTTCTTCATCTAGGAAGGTATTTTACATCTGCTCTCTACGGATGATTGTAAGATTTCCTTTCTTGTTTCTTTATCTGTATTGAAAAAGTCCTTTCATACGGAAGGCGAAGGTGTAACCTATTATCAGAGGACGAACCCTACCCTCTGATTATTGCCCAATCCTTTTAACATACTTTGTAAGTGGATGAATAAGCGACCAATCTTATTTGATCTCGGTTACATACTACGTATCTGCCTATCTTGGCACTTGGGGTCATAGTTGTACGGTTTGAATTAAGCTGCATATTTAATTCTGGCACGCTAGCACTTGTCATGTGATAGAAATTGTAAATCAAACCATAGCAAGGTTTTAGCACGCTCGATAGGACCTTGTTTCTAACTTAACAGCGCGACGTTGCCAATTGAAAATATGAATAGAATGAGTAATTGAATTGTTGGGTCAAACCATCTACACCAATTACACCACATCTGACCGAGGACGTGCCAATTTAAGCGGCCCCCGAAATTTTAAATTTGAATAGTAGTCTGACACTCAATATCGAAAATCAGGAAGGGGCCTCAACCTCTCGGATCATCTCTCCTCAAGAGATAACAATCGCACTTTGAGATGTACAATTGAGTATTCAACATGTTTAAGAATATGTGAGAACTTAGGTGGAGTTGGCGCATGCCTAGGCTAAGAAGTTCCGTATTTAAGGTGAGAACACTAACAAATACATGGCTAGCCAGACTTAGGCCATACATTGGTTGATGACCATGATGATGGAAAGAGCACTTATGGCAACAGATTATAACGCTGAGGGAAGTTCTATCGGTAACACGACACAATCGCCATCTATGCCTCCCTTGCAGAGGAACTCATTGCCGATTCTAGTTCAAGAAGTACAAAATGTTTTGCTACCAACCAAGTTCATGTGACCAAAGCGGGAGGCCAGGAATTTCGTTCCTCAGATTCGAAACCATGGATTACTGGTAGAGTTGTACACGAGTTGAGTTAGCTAGGTCAGTTCACTCGACTTGACTTGGAAAAGCTCGACTCACCTTGGCTCGAAGTTGGATTTAGACCAAGTCGAGCTGGTTTTTGGAGCTCGAAAAAATTTCGAGTTCGAGCTTGCTTAACTCGGATTGAACCTCAACTCGAATTGACTCAGATCAAATCGGCTCGGTGACTCAATTGTTTTGATATTGACGCTGCTTGGCTAGTGTTTGATGAAATGACTCAATGAAGTGTTGTTTTGGGTGCATATATTCTCCGGGGGATTGGATGGTGGCGAGGAAGGAATGGATACGAAATAAATCACAACAAAAAAAACTTTATATTATAAAACTACCATCATATCTTGATTTTGATGCTGCCCGCCAAGTGTTTGATGAAATACTTGTAAACTGCTGTCACTGATTTACATTTTGTGATAAATTGAAGATGCACTCTATGTGTATGAGAAAATGTCGAACAGGCTCAGACACGGCTCGAACTGGCCCAAGCTGCTGACCGAATCGAGCCGAGTTGGCCAGTCAGGCTTGAGGACCGAGCCGAGCCAAGTTTAAGCTGAGGTTAGCTATTGGCCGAGCCGAGCCAAGCTGTGCTAAGATCAACTCAGTTCGATATCTAGTTTACTTTGATCCATTGTTAACTCTGAGCACATTGGATGCTTAGGAAAGCTAATAGTAATTGCTTATATATTTTACAAAGGATTGATTTGTAAAATTTGTTGATGTATCATAGATTAAGGGCATGATATATGCTTTGAATTCCCTACTATCAATACTTTGGTGCTTTATGTGGGAACCAATTCAATTGAAGTTTAAATCTGTTTTGGGTTTATGAATAATGATTTAACCATTTTATTATCTGGCTGGATAGGATATGACTTCGATTCCAATTGAGTTATATGATTGAATCAAGAGAATTAAAGATTAAGGATAGCTATAAGTGGATCCTTGACGCTCTAGTACTTTATCTCTATTGATTTTCTTCTCAATTAAACAATTATTTATTAAATTACATTCTATAAGTAGTCCTAGTTTTAGTTATAGTTCTAAACTGTTCAAGAAATTGCATAAATATAAGTCCCTGTGGGTATGACTCTAGTCTCACCGAGTTATTACTACATCGCAACCCTGCACTTGGGGTTGTCAACCCTTGGGTTCGATTAAGTTTTTGGTACTATTGCTGGGGACTTCGGCTGTGTCTTTATGAAATACCTTAGTATTAGAATTAGTGTAGGATTATGGTTAGTTTTCGCTGCATTTCCAGATTAGGTCTTTCTAATATTTTTAGATACTAACATTATTTCTTCTGTTTTGTAGAATCTAACCTAAAATCGTCAATCAGGTCCTATCCTTCTAACCCCCATTTGTTTTAGTTATTTTAGATTTCTTATTTTTCTATAATTTTTATTTTGAAGTAAATTTAGTTTAGAATTATGGTTGAGAGTGGTTCATGATCAAGTTGGTTCGTGACAACACTCTATGTCTCTTAAGTGAATGAGGATTAGTTGAAGGATTGCCTATCCCTTGCCGGATTAGATAACGCATAAGGTCCTCTGAATTGGCCGAGAACATGGCTGAGAGTCAACCTCATCATCGTGCTCTTGAACAATAAGATAAGAAAAATGTGCACCATGGTCCTCTAGCTAGAACCTTGTGTGATTATTTGTAACTAGCTAGGACAAGCACACCTTCTTGCATGATCTTTATACATAATGCAGGACACATGGATTTTAAACTGGGAGTGGTCCAATTACTTCTAAAATTCCATGGACTATATTATGAGAGTTCATACCCACATCTTAAAGAGTTTTATGAGATTATAGTGACCTTACACTTAAAAAATGTGTCAGAAGACACCCCGAGACTAAAATTGTTCCCTTTTTCACTAAAGGAGAAGGCCAAGTTATGGCTTTACTCAAGACCGAGATTGATTGGGACATAAGCTGAGATGACTTGAGAGTTTTTTAAAAAGTTCTTCCCGGTTCATAGAACCAAAACCCTTAGAAGGGCCATCATGAACTTCTCATAGAAAGAGGAAGAAACTTCTTCCAATGTTGGGAGAGGTTTAAGGATCTTCTAGGTGCTTGCCCACATCATGACTATGAAATTTGGCGGGTTATAAGTTTTTTCTATGATGGACTGACTTTGCCCATGCACCAATTCGTAGAGATGATGTACAATGGGAAATTCATGAACAAAGATACTGATGATGCGTATGATTATTTTGATATGCTAGCTAAAAAGGCACAATCATGGTATACTTCATCCAAATCCACTAACCCCAAGTCAACTCAGTTCAAAGAGAAGGGAGGAATATACATCTTAAGGGAAGAAGACGACGTGAATGCTAGGGTGGCTAACCTTACTAGAAAGGTCGATGTCATGGAATTGGAGAGAGTAGAAACGGTCAAACCCGATGAGACCGTTGAAACTGCTTATGGTATTTGCGCTACTAATATACACTTGATGCATGAGTATCCCACAATTCATGCATTCCAAGAGTTGTTACATAAGCAATCTAATGCTATAAACAATCATTAAAGGCCGTTCAATGCTCTCATTTCAAACATGTACAATCCTAGTTAGTGGAACCACTCAAACTTGAGTTGGAAGAATGGACCAACCACTAAACCATATAAAAATCCTCAAGGGTTTCTTCCACCGATCGTCATTCCACCACTAACTCAGAAAAGAACCCAAGAGGATCCAATTTAGAAATTTATCCATGATTAAGAGCGGTTTAATCAGAATACTTTGCAAGCATTCCGGGACATTAAAACATCCTTGGGAGTGTTTGCATCATCCATTCAAAGAATATATTCATAACTTGCTGCTAGGGAGAATGAGACTCTTCCTGCCCATTCTCATCATAACCAGAAACCACAATACAAGATAAGTGGCCTTAGCTCTTCTACTCAACATGTGGAGTAAGAAAAGTCTATCACCACTCTTAAAAGTAGAAAAAAATGACAAAAATATCCTGATAAGGACTGAGAAGCCTAATGACTACAAAGAATCTAAGAGAGATGATGGTCCTGGTGACACCACACATGAGAAAGAATCAAAAAAATAATACAAGCTAGTTGCTCAATTCCCACAAAGGTTGATCTCACCAAAACCTCTACTCAACACTCAGGATATCTTAGAGGTTCTAAAACACGTGAAAATCAACATCCCTCTATTAGATGCCATAAAAGAAATCTCTTCATATGCCAAATTCTTAAAAGATCTTTGTACGACTAAGAGACGACAAAATGTCCAAAAAATTTATTTTTGACAGAAAAAGTGAGTGCCATCATCAAACAAGATGTGCCTAAAAAATACGAAGATTCCAGTAGCTAAATCATCTCACATGTGATTGGGGACCACCGGATTGCTCAGATTAAACCATTATGAGATGTGTACTTGATCACGAACAACACAGTGTCATCTACTTTTGCCATTCTTATGTGTACGGTCGCCACTTTTCGGCTAAGAAGACCACCATGAAAATTTTACAATGCGACTTTGATTGGCCTACTATGTTCAAAGATACAAATGAACTCTGCAAAGCATGCTAGAGATGTTAGAAATTGGGAGGATTATCTTGTCAAAATATGATGCCGCTGAACCCCATTCTAATCATTAAAGCATTTGACTTCCACGGCATCGATTTCATAGGACCATTCTGAAAAGGCTGAGCTAAGAGTCCTGGGGGGGGGGGGGGGGGGGTTGGGAGAGGGGGGGATAAGACTATGCCAAATTAAAAAATTAAATGCAGAATAAGAAAGAATCAAACAAAGATAGCACTTATCAATTCAAATAGCGGAAATGAATAGCAACCTCAAATGCATAAGTATTGAGAGGTTTATACAAATGTTGTTCTAAGGACAACCTTACACCAAAAACCAATTGCTTATGGTAGGACAACCTGATTTCTAGAACGGTCTATGTATTAAAATCCCAAACCGATACAGAGGAATAAAGAATGAAACAGAAATAAATTTCTACTGCTATTACAACATTCACAACTTGTACTGAAAGTAAATTACAATCATTCACCACAAATGTTGAAAAATAAATTACAATCATTCACACACTTAAGCACATTCAACCATCCACCACAACTCTAACAATTATAGTGATTCACTTGTGTGTACACCAACTGTTAGAAAATAGCCACACAACTACTCCACTCCTAATATCCTCACACAGTGGATATTGGCTTTCACTATGAAATAGGTTTTTTAAGGTTCACCTAAAACCTTCACAATTGTGTCTTTCAAGTGGGCTTACACAATTCAAAAACCCCGCACTTTGAGAATTTCTGGATCACCTCAGACAAACCAAAAAGGAAAGATTTTCTGCCAATCTTACAAACCAAATACAAAATTGAAATGTACTTATCTGATAATTCTTCTTTTGATGAAGCCCGGTAGAATTGATTCGATGTAGATGTTTAATGTAGACGTTCAATGTACAATCTCACATATGAAAGGGTTCTTAAGTCTAAATGAATTTTAGATTAAAATTAACCTGGGCTAGCTTGATTTGATTTTGATCTCAAAAAGGGTAAAATCAATATTCCCTTTACAAAAGAAATAGAATAGAATAGAGATCACAAAATCAAATGCAAAAAGCTATTAAAAGAATCTTAAATACTAACCAATTAGCTTCTCAAATGTGGGGACAAGTTTTCTCAGAGTTATGACTTGAATATCTTGGAATGGAATGAAAAACTCTGAAAATCCTCCTCAATTTATAGGCAAAATTACTGTTCACTCGACTGGCCCAGTGGTTGGTTTGACTGGTCGAAGGACCAACAAGAATTCAAAATTTCGAGCACGATAAGATAAGATCAATCTTCGACTAGTCGAGTGGCCTGCTCGACTGGTCGAGTGGGACCCAGAAAGATTACTAGACATTGAGTCGAGCCTGCTCGACTGGTCGAGCACTGTTCACTCGACTAGTCGAGCAGTCTCTAGGACTGGTCGAGGGTCTAATAGAAATTCTGAAAAATCATAACAAACTTTAGACTGATTGAGGAAATTTATAGACTGGTCGAGCCAGTACTTGGACTTAGTCGAACATAGGCTAAGACTAGTCGAGAAAAAGCCTATAAATTATATAATGACCCAAATTAAGTATGCACTCAATATGACGTATCCTATGGTCAATCTAGGGTCATTCATACCTTATAGGTGAAATTTGAACATTGAAACATTGTTCGCTTCTGTTGATAGTATATCTTAAAGTACTTAAAGCTTGTCATCTTGAAGTACTTTGAAGCTTGTCATCTTGAAGTACTTTGAAGCTTGTCATTGTATATTTTAAGATGAGCTTGAAGCAGTGAGCTTGTGACTTGAGTTTCAACTTGAGTATATGAATTTAAGCTTGAGAACATTACTTGAGCATGTATTCTTAAGTAATGCACATTGTCTTGACATAGTTGAAGCTTGAAAACTTTATCTATTATTTGAACTTGTACAAGAATCTCTTGTTTTGTACTTGAGCTGCTTGAACTTGGATTGGAACTGCTTGAACTTGAACTTGAACTTAGGCAAGGATGATATAAAGTTGAGCTACACAAGATACAAATTCTAAGAGGTTTTGACATTACAAAATTTGACAAATCTAGGAGCTAGAAAAGATGGCATTTACAATCTCCCCCTTCGTCAAATTTGTGACAAAAAAAATAATATGATACATAATACACATAGTAAAGAGTCATATATGCTCAATAAAGAATCATGCATCAGTTACAACTTGGTCAATAAAGAATCATGCACCAATACTCTCCCTCAATATATTACTCCATGGAATCCAAGAGGAGAAAAGAGAAATTTGCTAATTCTCCACATTTTTCATACATCCACTCTATAGAATCCAATATCAATAGGCATATGAAATAGGCATATCAACACAAATTCTCTCCCTTTTTTGTCACAATATGACAAATGAAAGAACCTGTAAATGATGATAGAAACAAAAGAACAATGAGTAATGAGAGAAAGAAGCAAGTTCAAGATAGCATAAATAGTGCAAGATAACCATTCAAACAAGTCCACAAAAAGAAAACATGTCCAAGCATACAAAGTTAAGAGAGATCCAAGTATGAAAGTTATTACAGATTAGAAATTCAAAACTAATCTGAACCAGAAGAAGGAGCAGGTATGGAAGGATTGATTTGATGTAATCCCTTATTAATGCGCCTTAGATATTTACGCATGTATTTAAAATGAGTTTCTTGGGACACATGCAAACCTTCTACCTTTTCCTCAAGTGAACGCAAATGATCATCAAAATCGGATGGCTAAAAATCAGGATCAGCTGCAGAGTCAAATTCAATTTCATCAAAAATGTCATCCATATTGACATCATCTAGAGGCAAAGCATCTTCTTCTTCATTTGCTTCAGCTGCTCCTTCAGCACCCACATCAACTTGGCCTGGGGCCAACTTCAAATTCATCTTGTTAATGTTAGAGTTGTTGAAGGGTAGATAGTGAATAAGAGCTTCTCCAACAGGTTTAACCACTAGACTATGGGTGGCTAATATATTCATAAGATAAGCAAAGGGTATATCACTGTAACCTGGATGGAGACAGAACTGAATCATAATATAACAAATAAGTGAAGGAAGATACATGGAGACTCTAGTAATGATAGAATGAGGAATACGAACCATGAATGTAGTAAACTCGATTTTGTTACCAGATCTAGGGTAGACATTTGAAATGAAAATCCGATGAAGAACCCTATATCTGGGTAACATAAACTTGGAAGCGAGCGCATTACCAGTACTCCATTCCGCATCCATATTACATAAAACTTTAGTGAGCATTCACTTCTCAGATTCAGATGATTTTACTACAAGAGTATTGATGGGAATACCGTCATCATTGACTGGAAGATCCATTACTCCAGAAATGAGGTGACGATCCACATCAATTGGACCTTCTCTAGTAGAAATTGTAAATGTAAGATTCTCAGTAGAGAAGTCAGTGATACAAGCATACATGGCTTGCACAATAGAGCAGAATACCGGACTGTCCCAATGTAAAATGTTATCTCATCTTACAAATTGAAGAAGAGGAAGGATACCAAAAGGTGCCAAATGATTAGTGTTAACTGTCCATTCTACTATTACATTGCATAAGCGAATATCCCGCACATATTCCGGATCTTTCTCGGGTGACCAAAGATGGCGCACCATAATAGGAGCCGAACGAGAAGAAGAGGGACCATGAGATCCTTTCTTCCTATTTCTACTCTCCATTGTAATAAGGAAATCAAGGAATATAAGGATTGCAAAAGAGACATGAAGGGTTTCAAGCAAATCAGATTTTTAGCTAGAAAAACCACCAAACAACCATAAACCTTGAAATAAACAACATAAACAAGGAAATGGAAGATTAAAGAACTCAAATCTACAAGGAAATTGAAAATAATGCACTAACTAAGGAGAAATCGAAGATGGGTTCGACCGGTTATGGTAGGGCTTATTGGAGAAGAAGAACAATATGAAGAAAAAGTTGCTTTTCCCCAAATAAAAAATAAAACCCGAGTTTCACGAAATCGACCGGTCGAGCCACGACTGGTTGAGTGTGTACTCAACTAGTCATGTAACACTAAAAATTTACAGTTTTTCATATATTTGAATTTTAAAATTTTAAAATAAAAAATATATACATTATGATACAAAAAAGGCACAAATCGTCAGTTCATATTGCACATACCAAGATCAAATTTCAATTTTGCAAACTTGATTTTGTTGAGTGATTTTGCGAATATGTCAGCAAGTTGATTCTCGGTCGGAATATATTCCAATGAAATTATCTTGTCTTCCACTAGTTCATAAATATAATGATATCCAATATCAATATGCTTGGTTCGTGAATGCTGAATTGAATTTTTAGCGATATTAATTGCGCTTCAATTATCACAATATAAAACCATAGGTTCTTATGTAATTCCGTAATTGCTTAACATTCTCTTCATCCACCCAAGCTGGGTGCATGCATTACCAGCATCAATATATTCAGCCTCAGCTGTGGAGAGCGATACAGAACTTTGTTTCTTACTTAACCAAGAAACCAAATAGTTCCCAACATAGAAATAACCACCGTTGGTCGATTTACGATCATCAACGTTACCAACCTAATCAGCATCTGTGTAACCGGCTAATTGCACACTAGTATCATGTGGATACTAAAGACCAAGATTAGCTGAACTACCGACATATCATAAAATGCGCTTAACAGCAATAGATGTGACTCTTTAGGGTCTGACTGATATCTAGCAGAAATTCCTACGCTAAAAGCAATATCAGGTTGGCTCGCAGTTAAATAAAGTAAACTACCTATCATACTGCAATACAACTTAGGATCTACACTCTTACCTGTTGAATCCTTAGAGAGTTTTAGAGTAGTACTCATTAGAGTATTAAAATTTTTTCTACTCTCAAATCTGAATTTTTTAACTAAGTTCAAAGTATATTGGGTTTGAGAGATAAAGAAACTATCAGGGAGCTGTTTGACTTGCAACCTTAGGAAATAGTTTAGTTCTTCGACCATGCTCATTTCAAATTTAGATTTCATAAGATCTGCAAACTCAACAGTCATGTTAGCACAGGTAGATCCATAGATAATGTCATCAACATAGATTTGCACTATAAGAATGTGATCATTATGTTTCTTTACAAATAATGTCTTATCAATACTTCCCATTACAAAATCATGACTTAGTAAAAATTTAGTCAACTTTTCATACCATGCCCTGGGAGCTTATTTCAAACCATAGAGTACCTTTTTAGGCGATAGACATGATTAATATGCTTAAGGTTTTCAAAACCCTTTGGTTGTTTAACGTACACTTCTTCATGCAAATCGTCGTTTAAGAACGCACTCTTTACATCCATTTGGTATATTTTAAATTTTCTAAAGCATGCAATGCACATAAATAGTCTGATTGTTTCAAGACGAGTTACTGAGCAAAGGTCTTATCATAATCAATGCCTTTAATTTGAGTGTACCCCTGTACAACCAGCTTAACCTTGTTTCTAATAATATTACCAAGTTCATCAGACTTATTTTTGAAAATCTATTTTGTTCCGAAAATATTTTTATCTTTTGGTCTTGAAACTAAGTACCAAATATCATTTCTAACAAACTGATTGAGCTCTTCTTACATTGCTACAATCCAATTTTCGTAAGTAAGAGCTTCTTTTACGTTAGCCAGTTCTATCTGAGATGTAAAGAACACGTAGTTGCACATATCTTCAAGTTGTTTACGAGTGAGTACACTAGTGAGAGAGTTTCCAAGGATTTGATTAGATGGATGATCTTTGACTGTCCTTAGTTCAGTGTTATTTTGACTAGATGAAGAGTCCGGTTTATTAAATAAAAGAACTTCATCATTTTCTGAACTTAAGACAGGTGTATTCAAGTGATCATCTATAACCACATTAATGGACTCTTGAATAACACTAGTCCTCTTGTTAAGAACCCGATATGCTTGACTATTCAGAGCAAACCCTAAAAATATCCCTTCATCACTTTTGGTGTCAAATTTACCCAGATTTTCTCGGTCACATAAGATGTAGTACTTGTTGGCAAAAACTTGAAAGTATTTGACAGTAGGCTTCTTATCAAACCACATTTCATAAGCCATTTTACTATTTGATTTTCTAGTATAAACGCAGTTAATTATATAACAAGCAATATTTATGGCTTCAGCCCAAAGATTTTTAGAAAGCTTCATACTATTTAACATTACATTTACCATTTCTTGAAGCACTCTATTTTTTCTTTCCATTATGCCATTTTGTTGTGTGGTGTTTTGGGCGCAGAATATTTATGTGATTTCCCTGATCACTACAAAATTTCTCAAAACTTCTATTTTCAAACTCAGAGCCATGATCACTACGGATCTTAGTGACTTGTGATTCTTTTTCAGTTTGGATACATTTAAGTACCATTTTTACTTCATAGAGAGTTTCTGATTTCTCTGTTAAGAAGACTACCCAAGTATACCTGGTAAAGTCATATATAATTACCAGAATATACTTCTTGCCACCACGACTCTCTGTTCTAGTTGGTCCAATGTGATCCATGTGGAGAAGTTCGAGTGGTTTAGATGAGGCTTTGGAGTTCACCTTTATGTGAGCACTCCTAGTTTGTTTACCAATCTGGCACTTGCCATATGTTTTATCCACTTTCTGGACTTTGGGTAGACCTCTTACCAATTCTCTTTTGCTCAATTTATACAAGTTACGGTAGTGTACATGTCTTAGGCGCTTATGCCATAATTCAATCTCATTGGTTTGGACCATGTAACACGATAGCTTAGATGAGCTTGAATCACAAGCAATGTAGCAGTTCTTAGAAATTTCGCGATTAGTTAACATTACAGAACCATTCTTATTTAAAATTTCACACCCTTGGTTGGTAAATTTTACACTATGATTATTATCACATATTTGAGAGATGCTTAATAAATTATATTTTAAACCTTCTACATACAAAACATTCTCAAATAGAGGGAGGTTAAAGAGTTGAACCGTACCTTGGCCAACAATTCTGCAGTTGCTACCATCACCGAATGTGACTAAACCATCAGTCATGTCTTTAAGACTGGTGAACAGACCTTTGTCACCTGTCATATGTCTGAAGCAACTACTGTCTAGGTACCAGTTTGAATGGTTCGAAGCTTTGAAAGCGGTGTAGGCAACCAAACAAGTAACCTTAGGAACCCATCTCATTACAGTTTTAGGTTTATGAGTATAGTTGGTCTTCTTATGTTTATAGTTGTTATAAGTCCTACCCACTGAGTTAGATTTTAAGAGCTCCTTAAGTAAATCAACAATTTTCTTAGCTAAAAGATTACGATTCTGATTTTTATAGTTGATATGGTTGCTTTTAGGTTTTAAGGTCAAAAAAGTTTTAGTATTTTTAGAATTATTTTGATTCAGACTTTTTACTTTTGAGTTGGAAGACTCCCCTTTAACAAATTTAGGTGGAGTATTCTTATATTTAGGAGGAATACTTTTATCATAGTCTAATCCAGATCGATCGTCACATTTTCTAGAACTGGATAAAAGTTTTTCTAATTTAGGATCACCTTGGGCATACCTCCATGTGTCCTTTAAACTCAAAAGCGAAGAGACTTCTAGTTTTAGCTTTTCATTTTTAGATTTTAAGTTTTCAACTTGGGACGTTTTGAAATCTAAGTCGCACTTAGTTTTTTCAAAGCAATCTGTAATGTGTGACTTTTCTAAGACTAGATTATCAAAATTCTCTTTTAGTTTTGAAAACTTTTCTTTTTGAAGTTTTAGCTTTACAACAATTTTGCAACTTTCCTTATATAGGGCATCATAAGCATCTTGAAGATCTTCTTCATTTTCCTAGTCACAATTCAGATTTTTTTCATTGATTGAATCATCATTATCTAAAACAGTGAACTTGGCTAGAGTCATTAGGGCTTTAACATCATTAGTCGACTCTGTTTCTGAATCTTCTAACTCAGAAGAGACTTCAGAGCAGGAAGATTCATCCCATGTAGCCAACATACCTTTCTTTTTAGACTTGTCATTCTTAGGATATTTGTTTGCTAGATGCCCATATTCATGGTAGTTGTAGCATTGGCTGTCTTTTAAAGATTTTCAAGTTTTAGATCTACATCTTTTCTTTTCAATAGATTTTTGCAAATCAACCCTCTT
Organism: Magnolia sinica; assembly: GCF_029962835.1. Taxonomy (NCBI): domain Eukaryota; kingdom Viridiplantae; phylum Streptophyta; class Magnoliopsida; order Magnoliales; family Magnoliaceae; genus Magnolia; species Magnolia sinica. The sequence goes on along the minus strand of NC_080577.1, from coordinate 42,492,004 downwards.
TTTACTTTTGAAAATCTTGTAAAACTTTTTATCTAAAAGAGCCATATCATCTTCAGAAGTTTCTACATTAGAATTATTACTATTTTCTTGAGAAATAATTTTAAAAGACTTAAGGGCGATAGACTTACCTTTAGGAACTTTAAAGTTTAACTCGTAGGTTTGTAAAGAACTAACCAGTTCTTCTACCCTCATATTATCCATATCATGAAGTTCCTGGATTGCGGTCACTTTTGAATTGAACCGTTGAGCACAGTATCTTTGCACAGACTTTACTTTCTGGGATCTTATCACTAAGACCCCACATAGAGTTGACAATGTCATTCAATCTTGTATAGAAGTCCATGAAAGTTTCACTTTCTTTCATACATATTTCCTCAAATTTAGTTGTGAGGATTTGAATTTTAGATTTCTTGACAATTGTTGTACCCTCGTGTGTCATTTCAAAAATATCTCAGGCTTACTTTGCAGTATCACATGATATAATTCTCTTGAATTCGTCCGGTGATAGTGCGCAAGTAATAGCATTTAAAGCCTTTGCATTGGTACTACTCTCACTTTTCTGAAGAGTAGTCCAAGAAAAGTAAGGTATGACTTTTACAGTTTTAGATCTGTCAGTATCAGTTACTTCAGTGGTAGGAGGGGTCTAATTGGTCACTTTGGCTTACCACATGCTCTCATCCATGAATTAAAAAAAAAATCCTCATTCTGGCTTTCCAATAGGCATAATTGGAGCCATCAAATGTTGGAGGCTTAGTGACTAAAAGGCTATTAAAATTTGACATCTTAAAAAGCTCAGATTGATTAGTTAAGGAAATTAATCCAAATAAAAGAAATAAATTGAGCTATTAGGCTTTGATACCACTTGAAAAGGCCGAGCTAAGAGTCCTAGAGAGGGGGGGATGAATAGGACTATGCCAAATTAAAAAATTAAATGCAGAATAAGAAAGAATCAAACAAAGATAACACTTATCAATTTAAATAGCGGAAATGATTAGCAACCTCAAATGCATAAGTATTGAGAGCTTGATACAGATGTTGTTCTAAGGACAATTTTAGACCAAAAACCAATGGCTTATGGTAGGACAACCTGATTTCTAGAACGGTCTACGTATTAAAATCCCAAACCGATACAGAGGAATAAAGAATGAAACAGAAATAAATTTCTACTGCTATTATAACATTCACCACTTGTACTAAAAGTAAATTACAATCATTCACCATGAATGTTGAAAAATAAATTACAATCATTTACACACTTCAGCACATTTAACCATCCACTACAACTCCAACAATTATAGTGGTTCGCTTGTGTGTACACCAACTGTTAGAAAACAGCCACACAACTACTCCACTCCCAATATCCTCACATAGTGGACATTGGCTTTCACTATGAAATAGGTTTTTCAAGGTTCACCTAAAACCTTCACAATTGTGACTTTCAAGTGGGCTTATACAATTCAAAAACCCCACACTCTGAGATTTTCTTAATCACCTCAGACAAACCAAAAAGGAAAGATTTTCTGCCAATCTTACAAACCAAATACAGAAAATTGAAATGTACTTATCTGATGATTCTTCTTTTGATGAAACCCGGTAGAACTGATTCGATGTAAATGTTTAATGTACAATCTCACATATGAAAGGGTTCTTAGGTCTAAATGAATTTTAGATTAAAATTAACTTGGGCTAGCTTGATTTGATTTTGATCTCAAAAAGGGTAAAATCAATATTCCCTTTACAAAAGAAATAGAATAGAATAGAGATCACAAAATCAAATGCAAAAAGCTATTAAAAGAATCTTAAATACTAACCAATTAGCTTCTCAAATGTGGGGACAAGTTTTCTCAGAGTTATGACTTGAATATCTTGGAATGGAATGAAAAACTCTGAAAATCGTCCTTAATTTATAGACAAAATTACTGTTCACTCGACTGGCCCAGTGGTTGGTTTGACTGGTCGAAGGACCAACAAGAATTCAAAATTTCAAGCGTGATAAGATAAGATAAGATCAATCTTCGACTAGTCAAGTGGCCTGCTCGACTAGTCGAGTGGTCTGCTTGACTGGTCGAGCTATGCACTCGACTGGTCGAGTGGGACCCAGAAAGGTTATTAGACTTTGAGTCGAGCCTGCTCGACTGGTCGAGCACTGTTCACTCAACTGGTCAAGCAGTCTCCAGGACTGGTCGAGGGTCTAATAGAAATTTTAAAAAATCATAACAAACCTTGAACTGGTCGAGAAATTCTTAGATTGGTCAAGCCAATACTTGGACTTAGTCGAACATGTGCTAAGACTAGTCGAGAAAAAGCCTACAAATTATATAATGACCCAAATTAAGTATGCAGTCAATATGACCTATCCTGTGGTTAATCTAGGGTCATTCATACCTTATAGGTGAAGTTTGAAGATTGAAACATTGTTCGCTTTGATTGATAGTATATCATGAAGTACTTAAAGCTTGTCATCTTATAGTACTTTGAAGCTTGTCATTGTATATTCGAAGATGAGCTTGAAGCAGTGAGCTTGTGACTTGAGTTTCAACTTGAGTATATGAACTTAAGCTTGAGAACATTACTTGAGCATGTATTCTTAAGTAATGCACATTGTCTTGACATAGTTGAAGCTTGAAAACTTGATCCATTACTTGAACTTGTACAAAAATCTCTTGTTCTTGTACTTAAGCTGCTTGACTTTGAATTGGAACTGCTTGAACTTGAATTTGAACTTAGGCAAGGATGATATAAAGTTGAGCTACACAAGATACAAATTTCAAGAGGTTTTGACACTACAAAATTTGACAAATCTAGGAGCTAAATAAGATAGCATTTACAAATTCTCCTCATCTTTTAGAAATCTTCATATTATACTCGCTGTAGATTGTGTTTTTAAGTAGGTTGAGGCAATTCCGTGCCGGAATAATGAACATGGCATAATCATTAAGTTTTTTTTAAAAAATATTTTATCTAGGTTTGGAACACCTCGAGCCACCATAAGTGATGAAGGATCTCACTTTTATAATAGATCATTTGAATCATTGATGAAGAAATACGACATTTCACACAAAGTGAGCACCCCTTATCATCCTCAGACGAACAACCAAGTTGAAATATCAAATAGGGAGATTAAATAAATTCTTAAGAAAATGATGAAAGTGCCCCAATTTGTCAATTAACGTGACATGTTTGTCATAGAGTCCAGTGAGCCCCATATGAAGACTTCAAGCTAAAGACTCAAGAAGTGGATGTGTACAAAAGTCTCCAAAGGTAAATGAAAACCTCACATCCCATGACCAAAATACCACAGGTAATAATCCCCTTAAAAATTGCTCTAATTTATCCTAAAATCAGCTAGAAAAATAGCTTTAAAATATTAGAAAATGAAAAACTAAGTTGTAAGAATAGTTGAAAACTTATAAGGTTTTTCTACAACTATCGATGACATCGAAACTTATGATTTGATGACATCGATTATGTGCCTAAATATGTCCAGCAACCATTCGATATATATCTGGAATTATTTGATGTAATTGAGCCCCATTCAATGTCATCAAAATTAAAATTTCAATGACATTGAGGAAGGCTCGATGACATTGAAATATAGGCACAAAATGTCTAGCGAGCTGTAAAGGAAAATCATGATTTATTCGATGACATCAAATTTCAAACTTGATAACATCGAGGAAAGTTTGATGACATCAAAATTGGGACCAATCTGTCCAGATATTTTTTTAAAGGAAAAATAGGAATTATTTGATGTCATCGAACTCCATTCGATGTCCTCGAAATTCAAACTTTGATGACATTGATGTAGGCTCGATGACATCGAAGTTTGAATTCCATAACTCTCTAAGCAAACCTCAAGTTTTCTTGGTAAGAAAAACTCGATGACATCGGAGTCTTTTCAAGTCATCAAAGGAAACTTTAATGACATCGAATGACCTTTGATGACATCAAACACAGACATTCTGCCCCTTTTTTTATCGTTTGAACTTTATTGCCTATTTAAAGAGTCTTGCTTCTTAGGTTCCACAGTGAGAAAAAGAGAGAGATTTTTGAGTTGTTACTATAGTTGATCTACCTTCCATCTTATATCTCTTTTCTCATAGAAGTTCATCTTTTAATCCCATCTTAAATGCAATCATTGTTAAATCAATGATCGGAATGAGAAATGAACTCCACCATTCAAGGATCTTTCAGCAACACTTTAATGGCAAATTATTAAGCTAAAATCCTTTGAATGGAAAATGTTCTGGAATCTCTAAAACACTTTAAGACCAACATTTAATAGAGACGATTCCATAGTATATCTTGACCTAACACCGATGACTTGCATAGGAAGCATCTACAGCTATTGCGGATTAAGAAAGCTGAAAACCCTCCATCAACAAGGTAGATCACCTTTAACATGTGCTATCAATGGGGCTTATCTACTTACAAGTAAGTCACTAGAGTCTAGTGATCTTGAAGATCTTTTCTTGTGTAGGATCGGTATTCAGTAGTCAACATACTAAGACCTTCATAGGCCTCCAATGGGAGAATACGTTGTCCTTGTGTAGGTTGTGTTGCCTTGTGTAGGTATTGATTGCCTTGTGTAGGCATAGGTTGCCTTGTGTAGGCTCCTTGTTATGTCCTTGTGTCGGACTTGTCGCCTTTTGTAAGCATCTAAGGTTGCCTTGTGTAGGCTCCTTGTTATGTCCTTGTGTAGGACTTGTCGCCTTTTGTAACCATCTAAGGTTACCTTGTTTAGGCTCCTTAGTTAACCTTGTGTAGGTTGTGAAAGTTGATGGTTAATTTGATTTAAAACCATTTGATAGTGAAATTCGGCACACTCCAAGGGGGAGTGCGTCACCCAAGAGTGGAGTAGGCACATAGCTGAACCACTATATATCACTGTGTTTATCATGATTATTTGTGCTTATATGTATTGATTGATTGAATGTTTAAATTATGCATAATACATATTTAGTATAATGTAGCAGTTAGCTTTTCATTATTCATGTTGTCTTCTTAACTTATGTCAAAATTGGTAGAATTTTAGTTAAGAAGGATTAAAATTTTAAAAGTCCTATTCACTAACCTCTAAGACATTTGGTCATATACCCATACTTCGATAAATAGCGGTTCTACCACAATTTCAAATGATTAACCCAGATCGCAAGGATTGGTCACTATGACTAACTAATGCATTGTGGGCTTACCATACGGCATACAAAACCCGTATTGTTATGTCACCCTATAGACTTGTCTATGGGAAGGCTTGCCACTTGCTTGTAGAGTTGGAACATAAAGCGTATTAGGATATAAAGAATTTCAACTTGAATCTCATAAAGCTAGCTCACCATGCAAGTTACAACTTAATGAACTTGAAGAAATATGGAAATGAGGCTTACGAGAAATCTCAGATATACAAGGATATGATGAAGGTGTTCCAAGAAAAGAACATTCTTTGTAAATTTTTTGAACCAAACCAGAAAGTTCTCTTATATAACTCGAGAATTCATCTTTTTTCTTGTTAACTAAGATCTCGTTGGACCGGCCCCTTCAAATTCAAAGTAGTTTATCCTCTTGGGGCTGTCGAGATAGAAAATCTAGCAAATGGTATCATTTTCAAAGTCGATTCAAAGGATATGTCCATCCCTTTGAACTATCTTGTCTATGAGGATTGACCTTATAGTTTAAAGGAGGTCCATTTATCCATTTACTGCTTTCCTAGGATTATGATAGAATAGACTATGTTTTGTTTTGTTTAGTGATAACTCCTTTAGCCGGTGTAAACTTCTGCCATCATCTTGATCTTCTTTAGGTACTCTCTTACTCATTTCTCTTTTATTTTTGTTATCTCATGTTATAATGCATTGCATATCTTTTTACATCGAGGAGAATGTATATTTTAAGTTAGGGGTGAGATTAGATGGAACTAATAAGTGTTTTCTTAGTTTTTGAGCAAAGTAAATTATGGGGTCCCAACCGTCCAGTTGGGACGTGGACCCCACTTGTAATCTATGTGTTTCATCCCTGCTGTGGGATGCACCATGATGTATGGGCCTTATCCTCACTGTCCAGATTGCTGGACGGTGGGAGTCCACCTTAATGTATGTGTTTCTCCAAGCTGTCCATCTATTTTGATGTGGGACGGGTGGGGCCCACCTTGAGGTATGTGTTATTTTCACACCGTCCATTCACTGGACGTGGGTCGTGCACCCCACCTCGATGTATGTTTTCCCATGTCGTTCATTTGGACGTAGGGTCCATTTGATGTATGTGTTTTGTCTATCCAAGCTGGGACGGTGGGGCCTATCATGACGTATGTATTTTATCTGCGCCGTCCAGCGGCAATGGGGCCCACCTAATGTGTTTCATTCATGCTATCCAGTGGCAGCAAGCCCACTATGATGTATTTTATCCATGTTGCCCAACAGATATGGACCACAACCGTGATGTATTTGTTATCCAAGCTGTCTGTCCCTTTTTTTTGGATGGTGGGACCCACCCACAAGTGCTGCACGTGTGGAGTGGGGCCCTACCTTGATATATGTATTTTGTATCCACACCATCCAGATCTGGATGATGTTGAGTGGGCTGACCATGATGTATGGGTCTGATCCACACCATCCAACACTCTGGACGGTGGGACCCACCCCATGTATGTGTTGTATATCCAGTCCGTCCATCCCTGGATGGTACTATTTGGGGCCCACCTTTGATGAATGTATTATACATCCACCTCGTGCATCCATGAGGCCCATATCATGTATATCCACACCATCCACATGGGACGTGGGCCCCATGTGATGTACGTGTTTGATCCAAGTTGTCCATTTGGTGAGGCCCGATGTGATGTATGAGGCTCATATGATGAGGCCCGATGTGATGTATTTGAAGGCCCATATGGTGAGGCCCAATGTGATGCATATGTGGCCAATAAGTGAGGCCCATCATGGTGTATAGTAGGCCTTTGTGTGAGGCCCATTATGTTGTGTACAAGGCCCTTGAGTGAGGCCATGGGCCCATGATATGTTAGGCTCTATGTGGGCCACTCCTCGGGAGCAATGTTAGTTAAATGTCTACATTAATGGGCAATGATAGTTAAATGTCCACATTGTGACCTTCCCTTAGGCCTTGTTAAGCCCACTCTCATTAATCTCTAAGTGGGTTAACCCAAATCATTGGGCCCCATTGATGTTTACATGATTCATCTATTCGTATTGGGATAACCTAAGATGTTTGGCCCCCATTGGTTGCTTATAGGATTATCTCTTTTTAACCTTGGAGTCTATCTAGGACTTATTTGGGCCCCCTAGAGCATTTAGCGGGCTATATAATAGTATGGTAAAGGAAGCCCATTCCAGATCGTTAGGATTATAGGTAGGCCACTTAGGCCCAACCTTGATATGAGGAGAGTTCATCATCGTCATAGACGGATGGATTCGTGTTATCGGATTTGGTATATCCACAGTTGAGGGCCGATCTTTATGTTATGGTTTAGATCGACTGTTCATCTATGGACCTCGCCTTGTTATAAGCTAGTTATTGATACCAATTATGAGTAATGATAGCATAGCATCATGATACATGCCCATACACATCATCTATATGTTTGTTATGAGATGTGGTTGACCATTACATGTGCCATTGGGTAGGTTATTTATGTGACTCCCTGACAGGCGGAGTTGTCCCGCATGAGCGTACTGTATGCGCTGGATTGATGCATGAATGGATTGTGTGACTCATGCATCTTGCATTGTGTTGTGATTACGGTACGCCTTAGCGACATCAGGGCCATAGCCTCTACAGGCATATCATGGATGGTAGGTTTGAGCACCAGAAATCTTCTTTTTATATGGGGCGTGAAGGATGTCCCAGGGTGAAAGTCCCTAAACTTGACAGTACCGGAAGACACTCCAACATCGAGACCAAATGGATACATGAGCGTATGAGGGCCGAATACCAGGAGGCTGCTCTCTCACTGTGTCATGGTCGATTGGAAGGGGGTGTGGCCTTACCCGCCGGAGAGTAGGGGAAAATTGCTAGGCTGAGTATGACCAGGTCATAAATGGGGCCACTATCGATGTGCTGGATAGATATTTGCTGATTATTGGCCAGACGGATAGTGAGGTCTCTTTCACTTGCACAGTTGTGCATCCAGTGTAGGGCGAAAATGTGGTGTATAGTGTATTAGACCCCGGTGATTATCCAGAGAGAACTATACTGATATATAATGCTCCAGAGATGTGTTAAATTAATATGTGGATTGGTATGCTTGAGTTGCATCTTGCACATGACATTGGTTATGTTGGCCTTGCATCGCATGGCCTTGGTGTGGCCGATAGCATTCATGCCTTGCATCGCATAGCCTTGGTACGGTTGTTAGCATTCAAGGACTTACCAGCATATTTCGCATTACTCTAATATTGCATTCTAAACATGCTTATATTGCACACACACTTTCATCACCCTCTAAGCTTTCTATAAGCTTATGACGATTGATGCGCACAGGTGACATTAGGCCGTAGTTGAGAAGGAGCAAGAGCGTGCCGCAGATCTTCTGGAGCTTTTGTTATTATTGTCATTATATTTCCTTTATGTGCATTGTACCTTAAAGTTTTTTTATCATAGTGGATTTTATGATAGAGTTTTGGTTATTGTTCGTGGATTATATCTTTGGTTATGGTTATTATGAAATTAATTCATGATTAAAATCCTCCTTGTAGGATCCCAGGATCGGAACCTGGTATATAGGTGTCAGGAGCCGAGAATGGGGTACTACAGAGGCTGTCGATGCTGGATTCGGCGATCGAAAATTTTATGAGCCCGGTTTCTGAGTTTGGGGCGTGACATAAATTTTTTCAATTTTTTTTTAAAAAAATCAATTTTCATATCTTAAAATTCTTTTTGATGAACGATATTTTGTGTATCTGAATATATTTGAGTGTAAGATGATAAGATATAAAGTAATTTTAAAAATCTAGAGTTTAGTTGATTAATAGATTTTTTAACAAAGTTATTTTTAATAAATTGATTGATTAAAAAAATTTAAACATCAATTGATCTTAGTTCACAATTCATATTTGACTCATATTCTTTAAAAGTTAACTTGGACTCTTAATGTTTTGCTTGATGACTATTTAAAAGTGTTAGGAACCAAATTTGGAGATCCTTATCTACCTTGGTATAAAAAGAAAAAAAAGTCTAGTTAAAAAATAGTTGGAATCGAAAATGGCTACCTATTGCTTGTGCCTAAAAAAAAGAAAACAATAAAGAAAAAGAAAAGAAAAAAAAGATGATAGTGTGAAAGTCATCGACGAGAAATAAAAATGCTGGAAGACTAAGTGTAAAGGAGATGGGTTCAGAATCAATATCTTGTGTTGATCTGACCCATCTCCTTGTGTAGGATTGGTATTCAGTGATCAACATACTAAGACCTTCATAAGCCTCTGACAGGAGAATACGTTGTCCTTGTGAAGGATGTGTTGCCTCGTGTAGGCATTGATTGCCTCGTGTAGGCATAGGTTGCCTTATGTAGGCTCCTTGTTATGTCCTTGTGTAGGACTTGTCGCCTCGTGTAGCTATCCAAGGTTTAAGGTTGCCTTGTGTAAGCTCCTTAGTTAACCTTGTGTAGGTTGTGAAGGTTGATGGTTAACCTGATTTAAAACCATTTGATAGTGTGTCATGCCTCGAACTTGGGAACCGGGCTCACAAAATTTCCGGCTGCTGAATCTGGTGCCGACAGCCTCCGTAGTACCCTATTCTTGGCTCCCAGCTCTCATGCGCCAGGTTCCAATTCTGGGATCCTATAAGAGGATTTTTAGGGTAATTTTTTATATATAAAGGAGCATAACCACAAGTGTACCCAAGTCACAAAATATCATCACACATATCCACTGATATAATTTGAGTACAATGTTGAAAAGAAAATACATGATATAACAAAACTCTAAAAGATTGAGCACATGCTCCTGCCTTAATGCTGTTGTAGTCTAGTATAACTTGCACGTAACGAACGTGCATAAGCTTACTATGAAGCTTAGAGAGTGTGTATGTATGTACACAATGCATGTGCCAAGTATACAATTATCAGGGTAAGCGAAAATGATGGAAGGCTAAACTAGCAAGTCCATAAATGATGTTAGCCATACCAAGGCTATGTAATGCAAGGCCTACATGACCGAATGTCATATGTTAGAGATGCAATGTAAGCATGCCAATCCTTAACTAGTCCATGTATTAGTATAGTTCGTCACTGGAAATATCACCGGGCTCTAGTACACTCCGACACTAGCTGCTGTCCCATCGCGTGCATGACCAAGTGAGTAGAAGGGACCTCACTATCCACCTTGCTAGTGGTATGTCAATGCCCACCCGGCTCGTCGATAGCGAACCCATTTATGATCCGGTCAAACTCAACTAGCTTACAAACCCTACCCTCAAGTGGATAAGGTCACACCCATTTTCAAACGACCACGACACAGTGGGAGACGTGGCCTACTGGTATTCGGCACTCAGGTGCTCATGTTATCCACTCGGTCTGGACGTTAAAGCATTCTACTGGTACCATAAGGGTTTAGGGACTTTCACCCAAGGACATCCATAGTACCCTAATGTTAGAATAGATATTTTTGGTATCCAATCTGGCCATCTATGATATATGCCTATGGAGGCCATAACCCTAATATCGCTAGGGCATAAAGTGATCGTGACATACAAGATGTAAAATGCATGAGTCATACCATCTAAGTCATGCATCAAACCTGTACATACTGTGTGATCATGTGGGGCAACTCTATCTCATATGGGGTCCCTTAAGTATCTCAACCCAATGACATATGCTATGATCAATCACCACCCATAACATGCATACAAATGATGTTATAGGCATATGTCTAGGCATGAAGTCATTATACTAAGCATGTTCTTAGGTGTCGTACCAGGCCAAGTACACTAGCATGTTATCAGACATATTAGATAATAATCGGCCTTAATCGGCTCATCATATATAGAGAGTAAGAACTGAACGACATGCCCCACTAGAAATATAGAAGTCTATGTGGTGTGGGCTACGTTGGACTAACATCAGCTCCTCATGTAACCTGCAAGGTATAAATAAAATATATACAACAAGGCGGGGTCCACTGGGAGTGACCTAGATGTCCACACGTGTGTCACTAGGCTACCAATCCATTTGGGCACATGGCCTACTAATTATGTCCCAAAATAATCAGATTATCAATGACATCACTATAGTTACTTTAATAGAATGATTTGCACCATCTGATCATTGTTAACATAAATTAATGGTTACAGATCATTGGTTAGTCATTAGGATGTGATCCTATGCTCATAGCCCATCTGAGTCTTGGTATTTCATCAGTTCAGGCAAAGTCTATACTTAAATGGATTTAATAAAACCATAGTTTTAACATTCACACATCAACTAATTTAAGGATTTGAATTGAAGATGCCAAACATAACCAAATACCTAAGGGATCTCGATTCCAGAGATTCCCAAGTCCAAGGGATCTCAAAACCAAGAAATCTCAAGTCTAATAGGTTTCTACCCCCACATTTTCCTATGGTGTGGCCCACCTGAGATCTGGATCAGCTTGAGTTTTGGGCCCATGGCCTAACATGATCTGACAAGATGGATGAACGGATTAGATATGATACATACATCATGTAGGGTCCCATGTGTGGGGGCAGCCTAAGGAGGCTTCCACCCCACGTCACTAAGCAAAACCACCCAATAACACCCTTCTTTTGTTGCTTCTCTTTTTTTTTTTGATATACTATCAGTGCAGACCCCACGTAGATCTTTTACTCCGTTCACTGCGTAGTCCATCTCGATCGCGTCAAATGGGCTCTAATTTGGGTTGATTTGGATGAACAGGGACTCCACAGTGGGCCTTGAAAGATTTCAACAGCAATGGTTCATTTCCCTCATTGCGGCCCACTTGAGACCCGAATCTATCTCATCTTTCAGCCCATGGCCTTAAATTATCTAAAGTAGATGGTGGACGATGTGGATTAAATACATTCATCATGGTGGGGTCCATGTGTGGGGGCAGCCCAACGAGGCTTTGGAAGGTAAATGGTGCATGAGACATGTCTCTGGACATTATTGTGTCCAGTGACGACAGTGCCACCACCCCTCTCCCTCTCTTGTGTTTTAAGGATGAGGTAGGGCCCACCTAGGATAGCGTGCGGGACACGCTCTCTAATAATGTGGCCCACTTGCGGGTCACACAACACCATGAGAATAAGAAAAGAAATGGAAAGGAAGGAAAATATATCCGGCCATCGGGGTGGCCCCCCACTACTATGGGGTCCACCACATACTCATTACATGATCAAGGTGGGTCCCACCCTTATAGGCCCACCAAAATAGAGAAATCACAAAGAAGGGAAGGGTTTTGACCCTCCCATGCTATAACACCCCGGATTTCATAATATGAGTTTGGCACTCATGTACAAAAATTGGGATGATAACTATGAAGAAAGCTTTTCATCCAAGCGTATTGGAAATCATTTAAGAGTGGCATCACATCCAAAATATGAAAACCATGCATAAGGAAAATATGGAGTCCACATCCAAACACAATCAAGTAAAGGCCCATAGGGCTTATACAACGCAGTATGAAAAACTAATAGGGAAATTATATCAGTAATATTCAGGAGTCTCCACCAAAGTAAAAGTTCCATTATGCCTGATCTTCGCTTGTGATTCGACAAGCTCCTCTTGGGACCAATATGGCCATTTCTCTCTAGCATCAACTATTGGTTCCTCATTCATGGGTGCCGCTTCTTCATCTACGACACCTATGGTTGGTACAATTGCACAATAGTATACATGAGTAGCCATCTCAATGAGAAACACCCCCCAAGATTACAATTGAAAATAGTAATTAAGATTATTACAAAGTAAACATTCAAGTAAAGCAACATTTTATAAGATGATCTTTTTAAAATGAATGGATGCATGAAATGCACCTCAACTTGGGGATGCACATCTAGCTGATCATCGGATGGGCCTTTCAAACAGTTGGCTCATCCATGTAAAGAGTGGGTCTTTTAAACAGTCGACCCTTTCAAATGAAATTACAGTCGTTCGAAAAGTACACTGGGCTTTCCAAACAGTTGACTAGGAACCCGATAACGCCCATATGCAATGTATGCATGATTACCCGTCCTTTATTAATCCGATTTACAATCAACTATTTATGTACATCTCTACGTTTAAATCTGTTTTGAGTTTATGAATAATGATTTAACTGTTTTATTATCTGGTTGGATAGGATATGACTTCGATTCCAATTGAGTTATATGATTGAATCAAGAGAATTAAACATTAAAGATAACTATAAGTGGATCCTTGACGCTCTAGTACTTTATCTCTATTGATTTTCTTCTCAATTAAACAATTATTTATTAAATTAGATTCTATAAGTAGTCCTAGTTTTAGTTATAGTTCTAAAGTATTCCAGAAATTGCATAAATATAAGTCCCAGTGGGTACGACTCTAGTCTCACCGAGTTATTACTACATCGCAACCCTGCACTTGGGGTTGTCAACCCTTAGGTTCGATCAAGTTTTTGGTGCTGTTGCTGGGGACTTCGGCTGTGTCTTTTTGAAATACCTTAATATTAGAATTAGTGTAGGATTATGGTTAGTTTTTGCTGCATTTCCAGATTAGGTTTTTCTGATATTTTTAGATATTAACATTATTTCTTCTGTTTTGTAGAATCTAACCTAAAATCATCAATCAGGTCCTATCCTTCTAACCCCCTTTGTTTTAGTTATTTTAGATTTCTTATTTTTCTATAAATTTTATTTTGAAGTAAATTTAGTTTAGAATTAGGGTTGAGAGTGGTTCATGACCAAGTTGGTTCGTGACAACACTCTATGTCTCTTAAGTGAATGAGGATTAGTTGAAGGATTGCCTATCCCCCGCCAGATTAGATAACGCCTAAGGTCCTCTGAATTGGCCGAGAACATGGCTGAGAGTCAACCTCATCATCGTGCTCTTGAACAACAAGATACAAAAAATATACGCCATGGTCCGCTAGCTAGAACCATGTGTGATTATTTGCAACTAGCTAGGATGAGCACACCTTCTTTCATGATCTTTATACATAATGCAGGACACATGGATTTTAAACTGGGAGTGGTCCAATTGCTTCTGAAATTTCATAGACTAGATTATGAGAGTCCATACGTACATCTTAAAGAGTTTTATGAGATTATAGTGACCTTACACTTAAAAAAATATGTCAGAAGACAACCCAGGACTAAAATTGTTTCCTTTTTCACTAAATGAGAAGGCCAAGTTATGGCTTCACTCCTTAAGACCGAGATTGATTGGGACATAGGCTGAGATGACTTGAGAGTTTCTTAAAAAGTTCTTCCCGATTCATAGGACCAATACCCTTAGACGGGTCATCAGGAACTTCTCACAGAAAGAGGAAGAAACTTCTTCCAATGTTGGGAGAGGTTTAAGGATTTGTTAAGTGCTTGCCGACATCATGGCTATGAAATTTGGCGGGTCATAAGTTTTTTTTATGATGGACTGACTTTGCCCATGCACTAATTCGTAGAGATGATGTACAATGGGAAATTCATGAACAAAGATACCGATGACGCATATGATTATTTTGATATGCTAGCTAAAAATGTACAATCATGGTATACTTCATCTAAATCCACTAACCCCAAGTCGACCCAGTTCAAAGAGAAGGGAGGAATATACATCTTAAGGGAGGAAGACGATGTGAATGCTTGGGTGCCTAACCTTACGAGAAAGGTCGAGGCCATGGAATTGGAGAGAGTAGAAACGATCAAACGCGATGAGACCATTGAAACTGCTTATGGTATTTGCGCTAGTAATATACACTTGATGCATGAGTGTCCTACAATCCCGGCATTCCAAGAGTTGTTACATAAGCAATCTAATGCTATAAACAATCATTAAAGGCCGTTTAATGCTCTCATTTCAAACATGAATAATCCTAGTTGGTGGAACCACCCAAACTTGAGTTGGAAGAATGGACCAACCACTAAACCATATAAAAATCCTCAAGGGTTTCTTCCTTTGACCCTCATTCTATTACTAACTTAGAAAAGAACCCAAGAGGATCCAGTTTAGAAATTTATATATCCATGATTAAAAGTAGTTTAATCAAAATACTTTGCAAGCATTCCGGGACATTAAAACATCCTTGAGAGTGTTTGCATCGTCCATTCAAAGAATATATTCGTAACTTGCTGCTAGGGAGAATGAGACTCTTCTAGCCCATTCTCATCATAACTTGAAACCACAATACGAGATAAGTGACCTTAGCTCTTCTACTCAACATGTGGAGTAAGAAAAGTCTATCACCACTCTTAGAAGTAGAAAAAAATTGACAAAAATATCCTAACAAGGACTGAGAAGCCTAAGGTTACAAAGAATCTAAGAGAAATGATGGTCTTGGCGATACCACACATGATAAAGAATCGAAAAAATAATATAAGCTAGTTGCTCAATTCCCAAAAAGGTTGATCTCACCAAAACCTCTACTCAATACTCAGGATATCTTAAAGGTTCTAAAACACATGAAAATCAATATCTCTATATTGGATGCTTAAAAAGAAATCCCGTCATACAGCTGTAAGGCCCATATCTTGGACTGTACCATTCCGTAGACTTCCGCGATCATTCCCGTCGAATTTCGGCAACTCGCACGTGTAGATAGTATTTGCGCGTGACCCTGAGTCACACCCTGTCGACCTAAGTTGACTCAACCTAAGACTTGTACCCTAGCGACCGTGCCGTCGTCTCGATTCCAACACCACGTCTTGCGCATCGATGCGATACCCGGGATAGGAGTTGTGGGCTCGCATTTATTTCAAGAAAATGCCGCGTGTTCCGAATCCCAAGAAAAGAATCTCTACCATCCATCACATCAATCAATCGATGATGTCAAGTACAACCAATCCCTCTCTTACCAATAAAGCATGGCACCCTTCTCTCTCCCATCCCCAAAGTCAACCCTTCCTTACAACAACCCATTCGTCCCATCCTCTCTCCTTACAACTCCTCTCTCTCTCTCTCATTTTCCCACTCCATTCCAAGCAATTCCTGAGGGAGGAAACGTCCAAGCTTCCAAAAGAGAGAAGCTAGGTGTGGCCTACCACCCAATCTCCCATCCTAGCCATCTAACCTTCATCAACTTCCATCAAAAGGAGAGCCAAGTAGTTTAGGAGTCCAAGGCGCCAAGTAGAAGTGAAATCGGTGGGTGTTCATAGTGCATCGTAATCCTTAGAGGAGCTCATAGTGGCAGAGCTCCTCCACTACACGTCTCTCTCTCTCTCTGTCTCTCTTCCTTATTTGCGGCCCACCATGATGCATGAATTTTATCTATACCGTCCACTATATGGACGACCTTTCTGTCCATTTGGACTGGCCCAGATCAGAGGGAAAATACAAATATTTGCTTGATTTCTAGCAGGTTGGCCACACACGTGTGGGCCCACCCTGATTTATGTAGTATCCACACCGTCCATATGGTGGGGCCACTGCAGGAGTGGGCCTTGGTCTGCTGTGGCCTAGTAGCTATTGCTGGCAAAGCCCAGCTAGCCAGCAGGTCATGGATGAAAGGAAAATCAAATATCAGCTTGATTAGGTGGGTCACCATGTGGTACCACCCTGATGTATGCATTTTTGCCACACCGTCCATACCCTGGACGGTGGGGCCCTACCATAATGCATGGGTTTCATCCTCACCGTCCAGCCGTTGGAAGGTGGGACCCCACCTCGATGAATGTATTATATATTGAACACTGTCCATCCGTTGTGGACCCACCCCACACGTGTGGAGGTGGGGCCCACTAGATACATGTGTCCTATATCATCACCATCCATTGGTGGACAGTAATAAGTGGGAGCCCACCACGATGTATATCCAAGCCTTTCATGCATTTGGTGGACGTGGGACACACCCCACACGTGTTGCACATGTGGGGGTGGGGTCCACCTTGATGTATGCATTTTATACCTGCACCATCCAAAGTGCTGGACGGTGCTGCTGTGTACAGCCAACCGTGATGTATGGGTCTTATCCAGCACTGGCCCACCTTGGTATACATGTTTTATCTCAGCCATCCATCACATGTATCACATGAGGTATGTGTTCTTCCAACCATCCGTCTCTATGGATGTCAGTAAGTTCGGTGGGTCCCATCTGATTCATGTGTTGTATCCACCGTCCATCTGTATAGACCACATGTGATGTATAAGTTTTATCTGTACCGTCCATTTGCTAGGGACCCCACCTATATAGTTGATGTATTGACATCAGCAAGCCCCATGAGTTTGAGCATGAGGTATGTATTATATCCCAACCGTCCATCCTCTTTGCAAGCTCGTCTTAAGGGTTGATAAGAAAAATTAAGATAGATCTGCCTATCAGGTGGACCACACTACAAAAATTAGTGGAGGATTGAACGTTTACCATTGGAACCGTTTGGGGATCCAGAAGTTCTGGCTCAATATGGAATTTGTTTTCCTCTTAATTCAGGTCTTTGTGACCTTAGGAACAGATTGAAAAAAAAAATGTTTTGGTGGACCTGTGAATTGTTTACGGTGAAAATCATTATCTCCACTGCTATTTGTGGAATAGTCCAGATGATATTTCGATATGATTCATTTTTGGGTAATGCTCTAAATGATCTCTAAATATAGATGAATGGTGCAGTTAGTCCAGTTAGGACGATGGGTCCCACTTGATGTATTCGAGGCCCATGGGACGTGGCCCATTATGATATATTTGAGGCCCATATGATGAGTCCCGGTATGATGTATTTGAGGCCCATGAGTAAGGCCCAATGTGATGTATATATGGCCTTTGAATGAGGCCCATTTTGATGTATATATGGCCCATTTGGTGAGGCCCAGTATGAAGTTTGTGTGGCCACTTTGTGCGGCCCAGTGTGATGTTTGTATGGCCCATATATGTGGCCCAATATGATATTTGTGTAGCCCATATGAGTGGCCCATTGTGATGAATTTGAAGCCCATGTAATATGGCCCATTATGATATATTTGAAGTCCAGCTATGAGGCCCATTATGATCATATGAGGCCTCCGTGATGCAACCCACTTGAGCTATATGAGGCCTATGTGATGCAACCCACTTGAGGCATATGAGACCTACGTGATGCAACCCATTTTTGATGTATATGAGGCCCATTATGATCATATGAGGCTTATGTGATGCAACCCACTTGAGGTATATGAGGCTTATGTGATGCAACCCACTTGAGGTATATGAGGCCTACGTGTTGCAACCCATTTTTGATGTATATGAGGCCCATTATTGTGGCCCATTGTGATGTATATGAGGCCCGTATATGAGAACCATTATATTGAGCATACGACCCATCTTTAAGGCCCATTGTGATGCACATGAGGCCCATGGGATGTGGCCCATTATGATGTATGTGTCGTTCATGAGCGAGGCCCATGTGATGCGGCCCATTGTAATGTGTATTAGACACATATGATGCGGCCCATTATGATGTGTGATCCCACCAGGATGTATGTAATGATGTTTATGATGCCCATCTATGTTCCTGGTTAATATTGAACGGGTCATGCCTTGGGAGCAATGATGGTTTAATGTCCATGTTGTATGAGCAATGATGGTTAGATGTCCACATTGTAACTATCCCTATGGCCCGTCGTTAGGCCTATTCTTATCTCCCCTTAATGGGCTAACCCAAACCATTGGGTCCCCATTGATGATTATATTACCCATCTTTCTCTTTAATTAGGCTATCCCAATCCATTGGGCCCCCATTTGATAATGATGCTTTCCACCATACCCTATAGGACCACCCAAGCCTTGGAGCCCATCTTGTGTTCGTATCAAGCCTTTCATAGGGAATGCGGTCCACCTTGTGCTTATTGGGCCCTTAAGAAGCCTAGATTGCTACGTGATAGAACGGACAAGGAAGCCCACTCCTTATTCTTAGGCCCATTCTTGATAGGAGTAGGCCATCTAGGCCCATCCTTGATATGAGGAGAGAAAATCCTCACCGTAGATGGAAAGATCGGTGGTATTAGGTTTGGTATATCCACTATTGAGGACCGATCCTCATGTTATGGATTAGATCTGATGTCCTTCTATGAACCCCGCCATATATATATATATGCCGATTATCGATTATGACTAAGTATGTGTTAGCATAACTTTGTAATTGTATGAGCCCCATTATGACTATGTGAGGCGCATCACGATTGTATGAGGCCCATTGTGTGATTGTATAAGGCCCATTGTGATTATATGAGGCCCATTGCGATTATATGATGCTCATTGTAATTATATGAGGCCCATTGTGATTGTATGAAGCCCCTTATATGTGTGAGGCCAATTGTGATGTGTGAGACCCACCATGTGTATGTGCTTGTGTGTACGCCACTCGTTCATCATTACGAGCCATAGGCCACCTTATATAGGCCCACCATGATGTATGTGATTATAATCATGCTCAGTATACTTCATGATACATACCCATATGCATCATTCACATGCTTGTTATGAGAAGTGATTGAACATAGCATATGCCATTGGGTTGATTGTTTATGGGACTCCCTGAGAGACAGAGTTACCTCACATGAGCACGCGGTATGCGCAGGTTTGATGCTTGACTCTATGGTATAGCTCATACGTCTCGCATTTTGTGACATGATCATTTGGTGCCCTAGCGACATCAGGGTTGTGGCCTTTACATGCATGTCGTGGATGGCCAAATTGGACACCAGAAATGTTTAGTTCGAGCATCCGGGTACGTTGGATGTTTATGAGTAAAAGTCCCTAAACCTCTGGGGCCATGAGATGCTCTAACGTCTAGACCGATTGGATATACATGAGCGACCGAGTGTCGAATACCAGTAGGCTGCGTCTCTCACTATGTCGTGGTCGGTTGGAAGGGGGTGTGACCTTATTTGCCCGAGTGAAGGGGCTGTAAGCTAGGCTGAGTTTGACCAGCTCCCAAATGGGTCTGCTATCTATGAGTCGGGTAGGCATTGGTATACTGCTGGCAGGCGGGTAGTGAGGTCTTTTTCACTTGCATGGCTATATGGCTAGGGAGGTGGAAGCTAGTGTGGAGTGTACTAGACCTCGGTGATGATCCCAGAGATCTATGGTACTGATATGTGGACTTATTGAGCAGGAGTTGCATACTCAATATTTTACTCATTCATTTATTCATTCACTATCCACTCGGGCTGGTGGTGCGTAACTAATTGTTATATGTACCTTCGCAATGGCCAGAATTTCAGTTGGGCGCGCGACTAACCTGAGATCATGAGTTTATCACATTGAGTCTATCTATCCAAATTTAGGTATGAGACTGGTTTAGATAGAATCCCTTGTGATGGACCCCATAGCTTGCGACACTACGTACTATCATCCCAACTTCACACTTCAGCTTGGTCATTTCATTCACACCACATATTGCATTGCATCCTTAGTATATGATATTTGGCTTACTATGTCTCCACATTACATAGTTGTTTTACATTGGTTCCTCAATATATGATATTAGCTGATTATGTTTTTGCATTATATAGCCTGGATAAGGCTGATGGTATTTATGGACTTACCAGCATGTTTTCGCATTATTCTGATATTGCATACTTGACACTTACCTTGCACACACACTTACGCCACCCTCTAAGCTTTCTATAAGCTTATACACGATAGATGCGTGCAGGTGGCGTTAAGTCACAGTAGCGTCGAGCTTGGAGCATGCAACTGTCTTCTGGAGCTTTGATTATCGATATATGTAATTTCCTTTTAGCACTGTATTCAACTGTTTATATTAGTGGATATGTGATGATGATGTTGCCTTTGTGATTTGGGTAAACTTGTGGTTATGCTTTTTACGAGATAAATGCATGTCAAAAAATCCTCCATATAGGATCCAAGGATCGGAATCTAGCGTATATGCGCTAAAAGTCGAGAATGGGGTTCTACGGAGGCTGTCGGCACCAGATTCGACGATTGAGAATTTTGTGAGCCTGGTTTCCGAGTTTGGGGTGTGACATGCCAAATTCCTGAAAGATCTTTGTACAGCTAAGTGAGTGCTATAATCAAACAAGATGTGCCTCAAAAATATGAAGGTTCTGGTAGCTAAATCATCTCACATGTGATTGGGGGCCACCAGATTGCTCAGATTAAATCATTATGAGATGTGTACCTGATCACGAACAACACAGTGTCATCTCCTTTTGCCATTCTTATGTGTGTGGTGGCCACTTTTCGGCTAAGAAGACCACCATGAAAATTTTACAATGCGACTTTTATTAGCCTACTATATTCAAAGATACAAATGAACTTTACAAAGCATGCTAGCGATGTTAGAAATTGGGAGGATTATCTCGTCAAAATATGATGTTGCTGAACCCCATTTTAATCATTAAAGCATTTGACTTATAGGGCATCGATTTCATGGGACCATTCTTCTCATCTTTTAGAAATCTTTATATTATACTCATCGTAGATTATGTTTTTAAGTTGGTTGAGGCAATTTCGTGTCGGAATAATGAACATGGCACAATCATTAAGTTTTTAAAAGAAAATATTTTATCTGGGTTCGGAACACCTCGAGCCACTATAAGTAATGAAGGATCTCACTTTTGTAATAGATCATTTGAATCATTAATGAAGAAATACGACATTTCACACAAAGTGAGCACCTCCTATCATCCTCAGACGAACAACCAAGCTGAAATATTAAATAGGGAGATTAAATAAATTCTTCAGAAAATGGTGAAAGTGCCCCAATTTGTCAATTAATGTGACATGTGGGTCATAAAGTGCAGTGAGCCCCATATGAAGACTACAAGCTGAAGACTCAACAAGTGGATGTGTGCAAAAGTCTCCAAAGGTAAATGAAAACCTCACATCCCATGACCAAAACACCGTAGGTAATAATCCCTTTAAAAATTGCTCTAATCTATCCTAAAATCAATTAGAAAAGCAGCTTTAAAATATTAGAAAAGGAAAAACCAAGTTGTAAGAACATATGAAAACTTATAAGGTTTTTCTACAACTATCGATGACATCGAAACTCAAGATTCGATGACATCGATTATGTGCCCAAATATGTCTAGCAGCCATTCAATATATATATTTGGAATTATTCAATGTAATCGAGCTCCATTCAATGTCATCGAAATTCAAACTTTGATGACATCGAGGAAGGCTCAATGACATTGAAATATAGGCACAAAATGTCCAGTGAGCTATAAAGGAAAATCATGATTTATTCGATGACATTGAATTTCAAACTTCGATGACATCGAGGAAAGTTTGGTGACATCGAAATTCAAACTTCAATGACATCGATGTTTGAATTCCATAACTCTCCAAGCAAACCTCAAGTTCTCTTGGTAAGAAAAACTCGATGACATTGGACTCTGTTCAAGTCATCGAAGGAAACTTCGATGACATCGAGCGACCTTCGATGACATCGAATGCAGACAGATTTGTCCCTTTTTTAACTATTTGAAGTTTATTACCTATTTAAAGAGTCTTGCTTCTTAGGTTCACAGTGAGAAAAAAAAAAGATAAATTTAAGAGATTTATTATTATATAGTGGATTTACCCTCCATCTGGAACCTCTTTTATCATGGGAGTTTATCTTTCAATCCCCTCTTAAATACAATCATTGTTAAATCAATAGATCGAATTGAGAAATGAACTCCACCATTCAAGGATCTTTTAGCAACACTTTAATAGCAAATTATTAAGCTACAATCCTTTGAATGAAAAATATTCTGGAATCTCTCTAACACTTTAAGACCAACATTTAATAGAGAAGATTCCATAGAATACCTTGACCTAACACCAACATCTTACATAGGAAGCATTTACAGTTGTTACGGTCAAGAAAGCTAAAGACCCTCCATCAATAAGGAATATCACCTTCAGCATGTGCTATTAATAGGGCTATCTACTTACAAGTAAGTCACTAAAGTCCAGTGACCCTGAAGATCTTTCCTTGTGTAGGGTTGGTATTCAGTGATCAACATACTAGGACCTTCATAGGCCTCTGACGGGAGAATACGTTGCCCTTGTGTAGGATGTGTTGCCTTGTATAGGCATTGATTGCCTTGTGTAGGCATAAGTTACCTTGTATAGGCTCCTTGTTATGTCCTTGTGTAGGACTTATCGCCTTGTGTATGCATCTAAGATTGCCTTGTGTAGGCTCCATAGTTAACCTTCTGTAGGTTATGAAGGTTGATGGTTAACCTGATTTAAAACCATTTGATAATACGTCATGCCTCAAACTCAGGAACCAGGCTCATAAAATTCTTGACTGCTGAATCTGGTGCCGACAGCCTTCGCAGTACCCCATTCTCGGCTCCCATGTGCCAGGTTTTGATTCTGGGATCCTACAAGGAGGATTTTTCAGGGTGATTTTTTTTTATAAAGGAGCATAACCACAAGTGTACCCAAGTCACAAAACATCTTCGCCACATATCCACTAATATAATCTTTGAGTACAATGCTGAAAAGGAAATACATGATATAACAAAACTCCAAAAGATTGAGCACATGCTCCTGCCTCAATGTTGCTGCCATCTAGCATAACCTGTACATAACGAACATACATAAGCTTACTATGAAGCTTAGAGAGTGCGTGCGTGTGTGCACAATGCATGTGCCAAGCATATAAATATCAGAGTAAGCGAAAATGATGGAATGCTAATAGTCCATAAATGATATTAGTCATACCAAGGCTATGTAATGCAAGGCCTATATGACTAAATGTCATATGTTAGAGATGCAATGCAAGCATGCCAATCATCAATTAGTCTACGTGTTAGTACGGTTCATCACTGGGAACATCATCGAGGTCTAGTACACTCCAACACTGGTTGTTGTCCCTTTGAGCGCATGACCAAGTGAGTGGAAGAGACCTCACTATCTGCCTTACCTGTTGTATGCTAATGCCCACCTGGCTTGTTGATAGCGGACTCATTTATGAGCTGGTCAAACTCAACTAGCTTACAACCCCGTACCCTCGGGCGAATAAGGTCATACTCATTTTTAACCGACCACGACACAGTGGGAGACACGGCCTACTGGTATTTGGCACTCGGGCGCTCATGTTATCCACTCGGTCTCGATGTTAAAGTATCTTACTAGTACCATAAGGGTTTAGGGTCTTTCACCCAAGGACATCCATAGCACCCTAATGCTATAACAGATATTTTCGGTATCTAATCTAGCCACCCACAATATGCCTATGGAGGCCATAACCCTAATGTCGCTAGGGCATAAAGTAATCGTGACATATAAGATGCGAAATGCATGAGTCATATCATCCAATTCATGCATCAAACCTGCGCATATCGTGCGATCATGTGGGGCAACCCTATCTCATATGGGGACCCTTAAGTATCTCAGCCCAATGACATGCTATGATCATCACCACCCATAACATGTATACAAATGATGTGTATGGGCATATGTCTAGGCATATGTCATTATACTAAGCATGTTCTTAGTGTGTCATACCAGGCCAAGTACATTGGCATGTTATCAAACATTTTAGATAATAATCGGCCTTAATTGGCACATCATATACAAAGAGTAGGAACTGAACGACATGCCCCACAGAAATATATAAGTCTATATGGTGAGTCCCACATTAGACTAACATCAGCTCCTCATGTAGCCTACAAGGCATGAATAAAATATATACAACAAGGCGGGGTCCATTGGGAGTGACTTGGATGGACAGCCACATGTACTACACGCGTGTCACTAGGCTACAAATCCATTTGGGCACATGACCTACTAATGATGTCCCAAAATAATCAGATTATCAATGACATCACTATAGTTACTTTAGTAGAATGATTTGCATCGTCTGATCATTGCTAACATATATTGACGGTTATAGATCATTGGTTAGTCATTAGGATGTAATCCTATGCTCATAGCCCATCTGAGTCTTGAGATTTCATCAGTTCAAGCAAAGTATATGCTTAAATGGATTTAATAAAACCATAGTTTCAATATTCACACATCAACTAATTTAAGGATTTGAATCGAAGATGCCAAACATAACCAAATACCCAGGGGATCTTGATTTCAGAGATTCCCAAGTCCAAGGGATCCTAAAACTAAGATTCCCAAGTCTAATGGATCCCAAAACCAAGAAATCCCAAGTCCAAGAGGTTTCTACCCCCACATTTTCCTATGGTGCGGCCCACTTAAGATCTGGATTAGCCTTAGTTTTGGGCCCATGGCCTAACATGATCTGACATGATGGATGAACGGATTAGATATGATACATACATCATGTAGGGTCCCACGTGTGGGGGTAGCCTAAGGAGGCTTCCGCCCTCACGTCGCTAGGCAAAACCGCCCAATAACACCCTTCTTTTGTTGTTTCTCTCTTCTTTTTGTATATTTACTATTAGTGCAGGCCCTATGTGGATCTTTTATTCCATTCATTGCGTAATCCATCTCAAGCGGATCAAATGGGCTCTAATTTGGGTTGATTTGGACGAACAAAGGCTCCACAGTGGGCCTTGGAAGATTTCAACAGCAATAGTTCGTTTCCCTCATTACAGCCCACTTGAGACCCGAATCTATCTCATCTTTCGGCCCATGGCCTGAAATTATCTAAAGTAGATGGTGGACAGTGTGGATTAAACACATTCATCATGCTGGGGTCCACGTGTGGGGGCAGCCCAAAGGCTTTGGAAGGTAAATGGTGCCAGAGACATGTCTCTGGACATTATTGTGTCCAGCGATGATGGTGCCTGTAAGGCCCGTATCTTAGACCGTATCGTTCCGTAGGCTTCCACGGTCCTCCCGGTCAAATTGCGGCAACCCATGACCTATATCCAACGTTTGCGCCCAAACTTAAGTCATGTCCTATATATCAGAGTTGGCTTGACTGAAAACTTGTACCCTAGCGACCGCGCCATCGCCGAGGTTCTAATGCCACGTCTCGCATGCCGAGTTGATACTCAGGCCAGGAGATATGGGCCCGCGTTCATTCCGAAGAAACACCACGCATTACGAATTTCGAGAGAATCTTTATGATCCGTCACATCAATCAAGTCAAGTACATCTTTCATACCTCAATGCCACCTCACCCTATCTTAAGTACAAGCACCCATTCCCTCTTTTCCCCAAGTCAACTCTCTCTCTCCTAACCCATTCCTCCTTTACACAAAATTCAAACCAACTCATACCTCTCCATCCCCTTTCTTACAACACCCACTCCATCCACCTCTTTTCATCCATCACTTCTTTCTCTCTCATTCTTTAATAACAACTCTCCAACTCCCAAGAAAAACACCCAATGTCCAAGCTTTCCAAGCTCTCCCAAAGCCAAGTGTGGCCCACTTTCCTACCCTCTCATCTCCTATCTCAAGCTTCCAATCTTCATCATCCTTTATCAAGATCGAAGCCAAGGAGCATAGGAGTCAAGGAGCTAAAGAAGGAGGCCAAATGTTGGTGATCCACCGTTAAATTTTAATTTTTAAGGGCCCACCTGTTGTGGGACCCACTTGATGTATGCATTGTGTAAGGGAGGGCCCAATAGTGGCGGGGTTCCTCCCCTTCTCATGCTTCTCTCTCTTTCTCTCTTTCTCTTCTTCTTACTTTGATGATGGTGATGATGTGTGTGGCCCATTCGATGTGTCCAACGATCTGGACCGTCCAGATTTTCTTGAATGCCCAGCAGATGTGGCCCACTTACTACTCATTTTTGAGCCAGCCCGAATGCAAGAAGACACTAATATCAGCTTGGTCAGTGGGGTAGTCCACTGGTGCGGACCCCACCATATATGTGTTGCTCATTGGCAAAACACAAAATATCAATTTGATTTCAAATATCTGGTGGGCCACACCACGTGGACCCACCCTATTAGATGTGAAAATCCCAACCACCCATCTAGCGTCCAGAGTCTCTAGACATTGGAAGCCTTCAAGTTATAATATAATATTATAATATATTATGTTATTATATATATATATATATATATCACTTATGTATATGGTGGGCCCCATGAGGGACCCACCTACTGGACGTTGGACTGTGCTGTATTATATAATATATTATATATATTATATATGCATTATATATATTAATAATATAATATATACCTGGGTGGGCCACTCCTACGTGGGACCCACCTTTTGATATTTGGTAAGGGGAAGGGTTATGTACAGTAGCTAATAGCTGTTGTACTAATGTCATCAGGAAATGATGGACGGACCTGATATGTGGTCATCTACACTATCCATCCACACCGTCCAGGTGGTTGGATGGTGGGACAGACATAATGCATGTGTTGTATCCATACCATCCATCCATTGGCTTACCCGCCATGGTGGGCCACGCTCCTGGACCCCAACATGATGCATGTGTTGTATCCATACCGTCCATCTAACTGGCAAGCTTGTCTCCAGGCTTGAGACTAAAAGTAAGACAGATCTGGTATTAAGTGGACCACACTACAGAAAATAGTGGAGTTGAATGTCTACCATTGAAACCCCTTTGGATTACAGAAGTTTTGAATTAATATAATATTTGTTTTTCCTCCCTGTTCAGGTCTTTGTAACCTTATGAACAGACTGGATGGGAAATAAATACTATGGTGGGGCCCACTGGAATTTAACTGTGGAAATCATTATCATTACTATTAAATGTGGTATGGTCCAGTTGATCTTTTAATATGATTCATTTTTTAATATAATACTCTGTATTAATCTATAAAAATAGATGAATTGTGTTGTGATTAGCCCATTTGAATCAGCCCATTTGATGCAATTAAGGCCATGATGATGTATATTAGGCCCTTGTGCGAGGCCGTGGGCCCACTATATGTTTGGCCCTATGTGGGTCACTCCTTGGGAGCAATGTTGGTTAAAGGATCACATTGATGGGCAATGATGGTTGAAGGTCCACATTGTGACCTTCCCTTAGGCCTTATTAGGCCCATCCTCATCATTCTATAGTGGGTTAACCCAAACAATTGGGCCTCATTGATATTGCTTAATCCATCATCGGTCATCCATGTATGGACCCCGCCTTGCAACAAGGCCCATTGTCAAGGCCGATTCCAATTGTTGAGGTAGATTATCGAGGTCAATTCTGATTATCAAGGCCGATTCTGATTATCGAGGCCGATCGTCAAGGCCGATTTCGATTATTGAGGCCGATCATCGAGGTCGATTCTGATTATCGAGGCCAATTCTGATTATCGAGGCCGATTCTGATTGTTGAGGCCGATCATCGAGGCCAATTCTGATTATCGAAGCTGATTCTGATTATCGAGGTTAATTTTGATTATCGAGGTCGATTTTGATTATCGAGGCCGATTGTCAACGCCGATTCTGATTGTTGAGGCTGATCATTGAGGTTAATTCTGATTATCAAGGCCGATTCAGATTGTCAAGGCCGATTCTGATTGTTGAGACCAATTCTGATTATCGAGGTCGATTTCGATTATCGAGGCCGATTCTGATTATTGAGGTCGATTCAGATTGTTGAGTCCGATCATCGAGGCCGATTCTGATTATAGAGGCCGATTCCGATTGTCAAGGCCGATTCTGATTATTGAGGCTAATTCCGATTGTTGAGGCCGATTCTGATTGTTAAGGCCGATCATCGAGGCCAATTCTGATTACCGAGGCCGATTTTGATTGTCAAGGCCGATTGTCGAGGTCGATTGTCGAGGCCCAATGTAATGTATATGAGGCCCGTATTTGAGGCCCATTGTAATGTGTATTCAGCCCGTGTTTAGGGCCCAATGTGATGTATATGAGACCTATGTGATGAGGCTCATTGTGGTGTATTTGAGGACCAGGCGATGGAGCCATTATGATATATATTAGGCCCATGTGAGAGGCCCATCGTGATGTGTATTAACCTCTTGAGTGAGGCCCATGGTGTTGTATATTAGGCCCTTGTGTGAGGCCATGGGTCCACTGTATGTTAGGATCTATGTTGGCCATTCCTTAGGGGCAATGTTGGTTAAATGTCCACATTGTCGAGGTCAATTGTTGATGCCGGTTATTGATACCGATTATGAGTATGTGACAATATAGCATCATGATACATGCCCGTACGCATCATCTGCATTTTATTATGAGATGTGATTGACCATTGCATATGCCATAGTACAGATGGTTTATGGGACTCCTTGATAGGTGGAGTTATCCCACATGAGTGCGCGGTATGTGCAGCATTGATGTATGATTGGACTACATGACTCATGCATCTTACATTATGTGATTGTGATTACTGTACGCCCTAGCGACATCAGGGTTGTGACCTCCACACACATGTCATAGATGACCAGATGGGACACCAAAAATATTTGGGTTCGAGCATCTGGGCACTTTGGATGTCCATGGGTGAAAGTCCCTAAACCTCTGAGGCCGGAAGACACCCTAACTTCGAGATCAAGTGGATACATGAGCACCCAAGTGCCGAATACCAGGAGGCCGCGTCGCCCATTGTGTCGTGGTCGGTTGGGAAGGGGTGTGGCCTTATCCGCTCAAGGGTAGTGGGCATAGCTAGGCTGAGTTTGATCAGCTCGTGAATGGGTCCGCTATCAACGTGCCTGGTAGGTATTGGCTAACTATTAGCCAGGCAGATAGTGAGGTCTCTTCCACTTGCATGGTTGCGCGTCCAGGGGGCGGCGATTGCATGTAGAGTGTACTAGACTCTAGTGATGATCCCAAAGATGTACGGTACTGTTATGTGGACTTATTGAGCAGGAGTTGCATACTCATTCATTCATTCATTCACTATCTACTCAGGCTGGTGGTGCACAACTATTTGTTACGTGTACCTTCGCAATGGATAGGATTTTGGTTGAGGCCCGTGACTAACCTGAGATCAGGAGTTTACCACATTGAGTCTATTTATCCAAATTAAGGTATGAGACTGGTTTGGATAGAAGTCCTTTGTGATAGACCCCATAGCCTGTGATACCACGTACTACCATCCCGACTTCACACTGTAGCTTGGTCATTTCATTCGCACCACATACTGCATATTGCATTATATCCACGGCATATGCATTTTGGGTTGTTATGTTTTTACATTTATATGACTTTGATGAGGTTGATAGTATTTATAGCTCTTCCAAATTGCATATTGTATTGCATCCTCGGTATTTGATATTTGACTTACTATGTCTCCACATTGCGTAGCCGACCTACATTACTTTCTCAGTATATGACACTGGCTTGCTATGTCTTTTCATCGCATATCCTGGATGAGGTTGATGATATTTCGTGGACTTACCAGTATTTCCGTTTACTCTGATATTACATTCTAGCACACATATACTGCTCACACACTTTCACCACCCTCTAGGCTTTTTATAAGCTTATGCATGATAGATACTTGCAGGTGACGATAGGATGTGGTCGAGCTGAGGCAGGAGCATGCGGTTGAGCTTCTAGAGTTTTCTTTGATTTTCGATATATATATATATATATATTTCCCTTTTAGTACAGTACTCAAATGATTATATTAGTGGATATGTGGTGATGATGTTGTTCTTGCGATTTGGGTATACTTGTTGTTATGCTTCTTACGAGACAATTCATATTGAAAATCCTCCTTATAAGATCCCATGATTGGAAATTGACGTATAGGCACTGGGAGCCGAGAATGGGGTGCTACGGAGGCTGTCGGCACCAGATTCAGCGATCAAAAATTTTGCGAGCCCGATTTTCGAGTTTCAAGCGTGACAGCGCCACCACCACTCTCCCTCTCTTGTGTTTTAAGGGTGAGGTAGGACCCACCTAGGATAGCATGCGGGACACTCTCTCCAATAGCGTGACCCACTTGTGGGTCCTACAACACCATGCGAATAAGAAAAGAAATGGAAGGGAAAGGAAATAGATTCGGCCATCAGGGTGGCCCCCCGCCACTATGGGGTCCACCAGATACTCATTACATGATCAAGGTGGGTCCCACCCTTATAGGCCTACCAAAATAAAGAAATCACAAAGAAGAGAAGGTTTTGACTCTCCCATGCACTCACTTAGAAGGATGGATGGTTGGATCGTCTCGGATCGGCGATCGGATGGCCCACCAAGCTCCTCTTCACCCCTAATCTTCTTTAATCTCACTTTTCTCTTTCACTTACTCTCTTGATCCCTCATAACCCTCTCTTAAGCTCTCTTTCTAATCTCTTCTAAACACTCTCTTTTCTCTTAATCTCTCTCTACACTTTTTTTCTCTCTCTCTTTCTCTCTTAATCTCTCCCTAATCTTTCTAATAATTTTCTCTCTCTTAATCCCTTTCTACTCTTGCTAGGAAATGGTAAAAATGAGAGGGAATTGGAGAGTTTTTGTAGTAGAGATTTTAGGAGAGGGACGGAATGAGGGAGAGATGGAGGGGTAAAATGAGAAGAAAAATAAGAAAAGAATGATGGCTAGCATATAGGGGTATGGGTTGCATGATAAAGGCATGGTCTTATTTGACTAATGGGGAGAGAGTGACATGAGTGATGGATGGCTTGATTGATGGATGGATTGATAGATTGATTGATTGATGGATTGATTGATTTGACATGGGGATTTGTGCAAATGGGGCTCGCATGCATTGCGCGACCTACCTCGAATTTTGCCAAAATTGTAACTTCTAATCTAAGGGTCGAAATGGGGTGTGTCGCGTAGCATTGGAATTGTAACACCCGCACAGTCGTTAGGGTACAAGTCTCGAGGTATCGCAGTACAAAAGTAGGGTAACGATCAAAACTCGTCGATCTAGTCCGCCAGGAACATGTCGTTGTTTAAGTAGAAGTGTATGGAAGGTCTCGCAAGGTTACGGGTCTTACATAGTGAAATCCGGCACACTCCAAGGGGGAGTGTGTCAATTGGAGTGGAGTAGGCACATAGTCGAACCACCGTATATCACTGTGTTTATGATGATTATTTGTGCCTTTATGTATTCATTCATTGAATGTTTAAATTATGCATAATACATGTTTAGATATAATGCAACAGTTGGATTTTCATTATTCATATTGTCTTCTTAACTCATGTTAAAATTGGTAGAATTTTAGTTAAGAATTATTAAAAATTTAAAAGTCCTATTCACACCCCCCCCAACCCAAGACATTTGATCATATATTTATACTTTGATAAACAGCAGTTCTACTGCAATTTTAATTAGTATCAATGCGGGTTCCTCTTAAAGGGTTTAACAACCTAGAGGGAGATCCTAACTAAAGTTGGATTTATGGCCTCCTCCACACCTACCATTCCAGATCTAAAAGACACTGCGGAGATAGATGAACAAGAAACTAACAATACATTCCCCTTAGATGATGAAGAAGAAAGCATACATGATGCATATAATCAACTATACACTCACAACATTAGTGTCATTCTCTTTTTCTTTCTCTTTCTATTTCTTTCCTTTTATTTCTCTCTCTCTCTCTCTCTCTCTCTCTCTCTCTCTCTCCTTAGGCATTGGGAGATTGGGCGTGTGAGTGGAGAGGGGAACGCACATGAGTGGGCGTGTGAGAGCAGTGTGTTTCACATCCCACTTGGATTAGGTTTCTCCAATTTTTCTTTTTCTGACGATCTTTCTTTAAATCTAGTTCATCCATTGTATCAAGGTCATCGAATAGAGTCGGGGTATACGATTTTCTTGGTGATCTAAAATTTATATTGACCTATCTTGAAAATTCTCCTCATGGGTGCCAAAATGAACTTGATCTCAATTAACTGTTCACACTTAATGATCAAGGTCCAATTTTGGGATAAATATATAGTTAGGATAGGCAAACGGTTGGACAAAATTTGGTGGTTGATTAATAGTGGAAATAGCCTAAATATAAAATTTCACCTTTTGCATCAAAAGAAAGGAACTGGCTTCAACCTTCAACGGTGTAGGATCATAGATTGGGGCTTAAATTTTGTATAACCTCGTAATCATATGGGACTAGAGTGTGGTCCAAATTTGAGTTGCGATAGACGAGAGGAAGTGGTTAAATCGGAAGATTCAGATTTATAATGAGTTGGTAGGCCTTAATAGGATAACTTCGCGCCTAAGGAAAAACTTACCAAAGTGGGGTCTTCCTATTTCACACTTAGTCTATATGATGGGTAATCCAAGTTATTAAT
Organism: Magnolia sinica; assembly: GCF_029962835.1. Classification (NCBI taxonomy): domain Eukaryota; kingdom Viridiplantae; phylum Streptophyta; class Magnoliopsida; order Magnoliales; family Magnoliaceae; genus Magnolia; species Magnolia sinica. Next base: position 42,458,840 of record NC_080577.1, on the reverse strand, counting down.
GTGAAGAAAAATATCCTACTACGACTACCCACGAGGTTTCTTCACTTGATGGACACCAAAATCAACGGTTAATGAGCTGATTTGTCAATTGGGTCACTTTTACAATGATCTAAGGGCCGAAATTTGACATGTATGGTTAATTTATGATACATAGGCATGGTATAAATTTTCACATCAAATAGATCATGGGAGCCATGTGATCTTGAATTCAGGGGTCTAGGTTAATGGCATTTTCGTAATTATTGCTGATATGAGAGTTCTGAAAAATCTAATGGTTTTACATGTTATAGGAACGTTTTTAAGTAATTCATACAAATGAACTTATATCTAAATCATTATGAAATTATTCACCAAACTAATTAAGGGAATGTACATATATCAACCAACATAATGGATGGTCAGATGCCATGTTAAAAATAGAAAACTTCATGGTTAGTACTCTGATCATGTATGTAAGTGAGAGTACGGTCAGTTTTGTAAACAAATGATCACAAGTAAGTTTTTGAAATGATCAAGAGGTAAAACATGTATACCGTTAGATTCAAGTGACTTGTTCACATGTATAAGTTTCTCATATTATAGTTTTAATAGCGGGTTAAGCATATTCATAGGTGGCGAAATAAATGAACGGATCAGAATCTTAATTTGATGTGTACGAGTGGATGCTGATGTAACGCCCCAACTTTTCAGACCCGAGTATACGGCCCGTTTCCCAAAAACCCGAATGTTAACTTATAGAGGGCCAATTTTCATGCATTTTTTCTTTCATCAAAGTTAGCAGATTAGTGTAGAATAGACAAATCATTCATAATGGGAAATTTAGATTTACATTTAGAATGCGTAAAAGATTGCCCATAATGACTTATACAAACAAATGTCTCAAACTTACAATTACAAAGTGAAATGATGTTACATGTAAACAAAGTAGATTATAACAAATCTGGAACTGTAAAACCACGTAGCAACTCTTGACTATACATTCATGCATCTTCAATAGTGGTATTCTACTCCTCATCAATCTGAACTTAAAGATCAATTAAGCCACCTGTGCTACCTGTACGATTATATATTTGATGGATAAGTGGCCAACTTAGTGTGAATTCTCCTTAAGATTACACACCGCTGCATTAGGTAAGCATAATTATGAAAACATATATGGCATAAAAAATAATACATGATACAGTCTTATTAAATACATGGATGTATGAGTGCACATCAACTGGGGATGCTCATCCAGTTGGCTTTTGGGTAAAACCCATGCAATGTGGCCGGTCACCAGCAAAAGTACATAGTATATGCGTAGTACCAAACTCACCAAAAGTGGGTCGATAGTCGATGGTTTGGGAGCTAGCAAAATGATACCCCAACTAAATCCTATTAGGCACGTGCTACAACATCCAGAATTAGTCACCCGTCATCACCCGAATACTATGAATGCATGATTAGCCCAACCATTATTAATCGGTTTACAACTAGAATGTTTAATAAGCTCAAAGGTTACTACGGGGAGCTCAGAGCCCAGCGTAGGCCAACAACTCAGGCATAATATCACATTCCACCATCCTTAGCTTATGAGACTACCACCTTATGATGTTTAATGAAACCCAATCGACTAGTGGCCAATCATATTCAGTATATGGGGCTTACCATCGCATGGTAGCACAAAATAAAACATCGAACTCATCTAGGGCAAGTAGCAAAACAAAACAACGTAGAGCGAATATCCCAATACTAAGCCACATAGGAGGATTAATAAAACTAAGCCACGTAGGGCCAATATCGAAACCATGCGATAAGAAACCATCCTTAAAACTATTGGACGTAACAACCCTAGATGGTAGGCCCACATCATTGATCAATTTAAACCACCACTCAATAACCAATAAGCCGAAGGTCCATTACAATCACAACCAGTCGGGTTACATCCCAAGTATGGGTGTACATTTATAGGTGAAGGTTTTCCACTGATGTACCAGTTTAAATTCCATAAATAATCCACAAATAATCCACAAGCATGAGATAATATGCAGGATAAATATTAAGCATAAAACTTAGCAATTTGTTTCCAATAATTACACATGTGATTATAAGATGGAGATATCAATTATCAATTTAAATTAAAATAAAACTATACTTAAGTTAATGGGAAAATGGAAAGCTCAAGGGGAAGAAATCATTACCTTATTTGTCGACTTGCCTTCTAATGTTATTAGGAAGTGTGCATGCCATTAGACTTGGATCCTATCATAAGTTTTGAAATCATACCATTAGATCCAGACTTAACTCACTATTTATGTTCGAGGTATTGACCCAGGGTTTAGACTACTTAGGGTCCTGATGTAGAATTAGAGTTTTATCCTAGGGTTTAGTGCTAGGCTTATATTTTGGGACTTGTACTCTGATTACAATTATAATTATTTATTTTTGTACCATGAATGAAATAATAGTCATAATAGAAGTACTTAAATAACCGATATTAACGAATATACCAACATTACCTAATACTTCATATAGTGACTTATAATTTCTTAAATAGTATCAATAATAAAAATAAGATTTTTACTAACCATAACATAATAATGACTAACACCCAATAATCACATTAACAAAATTATACTAATCCCATGATAGTATTGTTTAATGATGACGATCATAACTATCTTTAAGGGTAAAGACTAAAACACTTGTGTTTAACAAATTATAATTTGTATGTAACAACTATCATTAGTATAGGAAATTTGCTAATAGTTAACCATGTTTAGTATTAACAATCCTAATAGTGATAATAAGGCTATCATTGATAATAGAAATCGAAACAAACTCCAATTAGGGAGGAGAAGGTGGGCTCACCTTGTTAACTCGGTTCGAGTCGGGTTAACTCGACTCACACACCACCACCTTCTTTCTTTTCTCTTTTCTTTCTCCCTTTCTTTTCTTTCTTTCCTTCCTTTTTTTTCTCTTTATTTTGCTGGAAAGTCCAGCCACACCTAGATTAGACCCAAGTCCAGCTAGACCGGGTGGGTTCCAGCCGAGTCGACTTGGGACCCGACTCCCCCCCGCCCTTCCCATCTTTCTTTCTCTTCCCTCCTTTCTCCCTTTTCTTTCTCTTTTCTTCCTTCTTCTCCTATTGCTGCTGGCGGTGTCCAACAATGGCTGGCATCCATCTTGACTTAGCCTTGGTCGAGCTGAGTCGACTCAGTGAACTCACAAAAACAGGCAGCGAGTCGGCTTGCCGACTTGGCATCAACCCGAGTCACCTCCCTCTCTTTCTCCTCTCTTTTCTCCCTTTCCTATCTCCAACTTTCTCCTTCCTTTTCCTCCTCTTCTTCTCTCCTTCTCTACTCCTCTCTTTCCTATGATGGACGTCCAGCAGCCGACAACAGAAAAGGAGAGGGACAACGTCCACTCTCCCCCCTTCATTTTCTTTTCTTCCATTCACCTTCCTTCTTCTCCCTCCTTTCTTTCTTTCATTTCTCTGCTTCTCTCTCCTCTCCCTTTCAACTGCTGCCAGTAGGAGTTCTAACCTAACCAAACTCGCCCCAACTTGCTGCGACTCATCGCAGCTTGAACGGCGAAGAAAGAGGCGGCTCCAATGACAGGTTTCATTCTGAAGCCTCTTCCTTCAATCTAATGGTGTCAAATGATTTGGACGGTCATAGAGGAGCTTGTGGAATGGTGAGTTTGAAGCTCCATGGAGGTTTACTTGGTGGGTTTTAGAAAAGAGAAAAACGACTAGTTCTCTCTCCTCCTCTTTTCTTTTAAACAAAAGACCTAGTTTGTAGGGCTAGGATTGCCCTAAGATGAACGGCTGGGATTGGAAAGGGGAGAGGGCACGCGGATTGCCATGTTGAGAGCAGCAAGAAGGTTTCCGTTTTAGGAAACTTGTGTTTTCGAGCTTAGTTGCTGTGAGGATTGTGCCCACACACGCATACCTCAACATGCGAGATAGGTGGGTTTTGGTGGGACATAAGCCCTGGACACGATGGGCAGTCTGGATCGTCTAGGTGGATGACCATGGTGGGCCACAGATGTCCCAAACAGACGCCCGTCTGTTGGTTGGTGAAAACAGAGAGAGAGGGAGAGAGAGAGAGAGAGAGAGAGAGAGAGAGAGAGACTCTCTGTTTTGGGAAGCTCGGTCAATGGAGCTTTGACCGCTCCAACTGGTATGATGCACAGCGGGTGCATCCCTCATGTTACACATGCCACACCAATATGGGGTCCACCGAGATGTTTTTGAGAAATCCCATTCATTAGTTTTGGAAGTCCTGGACATGACCTCTCACCAAAAATTAGGAGGATCCAAATCTCAGGTGGGCCATACTAACCGATTGGAGGGTCCAATTATGGACCCACCCTGATCTGAGGGTCGGATTATTTTGAAATCAGACGTCAATGGTTAAAAGGCCCTAGTGGGCCATTTGTAAGGCTTTCATCATATATTACTAACCAATACTAATATTAACATAATTTTTATTATTTTTGTATATTAATTATAATTATAATGTTTAAAATCTCATATACATATGTAAATATAATTTTAAATATTAACATACTACTATATACACGCTATTGATCACATATATATTAATATATAATTTATAATACACAATATCAAACTATACATATATGTATGAATTGAAAATTGTATAATATCGTGTTTAAAATCAGGTTGTTAAATAATATTGTAACGTCTCAAAAAAATCCGTACAATGACCCGAGTACCACCTCAGGCAGAAATCGCTAAGGACTGAATCCTTTAGAAATTAGACGAAAATTAATTAAGTACTAAACTGAATTAATCGGCGAGTTAGTTCAAATCATTTTCTATACGGAACTGCAATACCCAAAACTAGTAGAATCGCTAACTCTACATTACCTAAAAACTTATGATTAATCTCAAAACCCAGTTGCTCTTGGGAGCATCTTGAAACTCTGTATCGGACCAGGACCGCGCATCAAAAGTCTGATTAACACGAAGCTATACAGTTATGACCACCTTACTGGGCTTGACAACCATCTTGGGAATCAAGTCCAAATAGTATCCGGAAACGCACAACTTGAGCCCGGAGCGAAGTGTGTGAGAAACGCGAATATCTTTAGAAAATGAACTCAAACTTAAGTGAATTGAGTTGTTCGCTTGTAGGCCAAATTTAAGGTTTCAGACCGTCAGATTCTGACCTAACTACACCCTTGGATCAAGAAAATTTTCCAACACATGTCAATGTACTTGCTGTCCTGATCGAGTGACGATGCTCGTTGAACTGAAACTAGTCCTCCACGGTTGATCTACAAATTCGATTGGATCGAAACTTTAACCTGGCATAGATCCATCGTCGGGAAACTTTCTCCAGACCTTATGCAGGAAATGGGCCTCCAGATGAGCTCCGTTGGCCCGAAACAACCGCTTTTTGGCTATAACCTAAGTATACCATGGCCCTAGGGCCATTGACTTCACTTCTGGGCCTATATAAGACCCTTAACCCACCCCTCTCTCATTCCATACGAATTTCCTAAACCCTAGGAGAGAGAAGAGAGAAGAGAAGGAGAAGGTGAGGAGAAGTGAGAGAGAGTTGTGGTTTGTTGCTGGGATTCATTCCTGCCACTCCACGTGCTGGATCTCCTCTTCTGTGTCACTATACTGGCAATTTTGATTCCATTTTTGGGTAAGGAATCCTAACCCTAATCTGTTTTAGGTATCCAAATAGGTAGATCGGTGAAATAGCTAACCTATTTCATGCTATAGGTAGCCATTGTGCCATAAACAAAAGCGTAGTGTATGAGCTGAGTTCGTAATCGGCATATCGATGAAATGTGTGGACTATAAATGTTTAGGTTATGATTTTAAAGGCTTTCAATGTCAGTTAATGATTTATGACTAACTTGATTGCTGTCACATATGCTTATATACGGTGTTTTTCATGTATTACACATATATGTGAACTATGTTGAATATAATATATTATGTCAAAAGGAACTGTCATAATATATGTTATAACTAATTTATTACGTGTATGTTGATTTATGTAGTTTAAGTGTTTGATAAAATGTCTAAATGAACAATTGTTTGATGAAATGTATTTATTAAAGGTGCTGAGGTGAGATTCTCAATTACCTTAGCTATATGAATAGATTCCTTCATGTAATTTAAATTCGGCTATGTGATTTATGTTATGAAATGCATATGTATGATGTTATGTTCACTATATATTTTATAAAATGCTCAAATAATTGCTATGATTGAATTATTTGTTCAATACTGTTATGACTACCATATGTGAATGCTATTGCATTGGAGTGTGATTGGGATTACGACGTAGTCCAAGCAATCGGTAACGGTTTCCAATCGAGTGGCCGAACTAGTTTCGCTATAACAGATACGTTCGATGAATCCGACTCGTATGGTGATTATCGACAGTGGGTAGGCCATGAGGAGTGCATATGCGCTCTATGTCGATTAATTCAACGTGCGCTTGTACCAGTCGAGCTTGTCAAGTAACCCGATTGGCCTAATGTATGTTCACCATGTATGGACGCTGCTACTTGAATCTAAGGTATCACTTACCAGTGAAAAGCCTATTTAACCTTGGTACCACGATCCGGTACGACTCATGAGCTGGGCATAGTGGTATGGGACACTGTGGTCGAGATGTCAGCCTACGCTAGGGTGACGAGCTCCCCATACTGTCCATTGAGCAACCCAATCTCGTGAGCCGAATATGGTGGTATGAGACATTGTATTTGAGCTGTCGGCCTACACTAAGGTGACGAGCTTTTCCCGTAGTGACCTCGAGTATAAACTAGGCCTACGCTGAGGTGACGAGTCTCCCGTAGCGACCTGAACTTGCATGTCCATTGTTTTTAAATCAGGGGTGACGTTGCCTTATAACTTGCCTATCGTATGTGATTAACTGGGATTGACGACCCTAGATGGATCATTATTTGGGTAAATGATATAAAGGGAGGTACCTTAGCTTCTCGAACCAGCTGTATGAATAAACCTAATTAAGTATTGGCTAACACGATCATGCACCGTATTGCATGTACTTTAGCGAGGAAGTGCACGTGTCTGGAGTGGTGCATGCCGCGATCGTGAGATAATGTCACTGAGGGAGTGCAGGCGAGGGCATGCATCATTACAGCATATCATTCCTGCATTAACAAGAGTATTTAGGATATGATTGTTGTACTACTTTATCATTGCTACTTGATTGAATTGATAACATGCTAACCTTTGCCTTATAGCTCCACTGAGTTGATCACTCACTCCCACTCTGGGACGGTGTTTTAAAACACCAACCAGACTTTGTTATAGCTTCTGGTGATAGCGATGCTTACGAGGCGGAGCCCAATTTCTATGATGATGAGGAGGAGTTCTCCTATATGCAACTCTCTGGTGGGTTTATGTAGACCTGGAGTTGTGTCGATGGGGTTACAGGGATATAGACTAGATGCCATTACATTATATCATTTTGTAAATTTTGAAACTACACATGTAATTATTTAACCTAGTGACATGTTCATACTCTAGGAACTTACAATCACTTATATACTTTATATATTTATCAAAGTCTTTCGCTTACGTAATCAACTTGTTTCTAGAGTATGATATGCTGCTTTGGTGTAATCCCATTCTTGTTTAATGTACTAATACAGACAACATTCAATCATTACTATATATGTTGCATAAGTGATGCATCGGAACTTGGGAGTTGAGCCTGCGATTGACCCCCGATTTTCAAGGCGTTATGACATTTTACTAAAATATCTAATAATTTTTATGCACATATATATATATATAATATTTAATGCTACGTTAATATTTTAATTCAATTATATCATAAAATTATTATTCATTATTATTATTATTATTATTTTCTAAGTTGTTTATCGTGGTTTGAATCTTAATCCACGCCATTTATTTACTCAATCAGTCGCCTGTAGGGCTTAATAAGGAGGATTAGATTATTTAAATTGGTAAGTGAGCCATGTTAAGTGGACATCCACTTATCTGTCCTCGATTTCCAAATGCTTCAAATAGTTCAACGGTTGAATTGACTAATCTTTAGTCATTAATGGTTCTAGGCACCCTAAGAAGAAATTAGGTGTGATCTGGTAGTCAAATATGGGGACAGATGATCCAGCTTGTGTTTTCCAAGGATGGGTAATTCAATGAGATGTTGTAACCTGATGAATGGTTGATCATGTGACCTTGGTCCCTAATTCACTTTTTGTGATTTAGTTGTATTAAATAGGTGTGTCCCAACATATCATCATGATCCAGATTCTAATGGTAGGATTATTTATTTATTTATTCACTTAAGACAAGGTCAATTTAATCATGTTGAGGTGGTTAAATGGACAAATCGATCTCAATCTTACGATTGTGTAGATCATAGTCTAAATTCAGATGATTAAGGTGGATGGATTTAGGGCCACCGTTCAAGTAAGATAGGTTTGCGTTCATACTATGTTAGGTTGTATGATAACACTCAAGTATCGAGAGTACAAGGTGTTACAACTGAGATCAAGTAGCTAGTTTACTATGATTAGGTGGTCCAAACTCAGAATGGATGGTCAGATATCTTTACCTAGCGATGAATAGTTGACTGAACGGTTGGATAGGTTGGACAAGTGATAATACTTAGGTATATGATGATCCTATCTCAAAATTAATGGTCAGATGGCTAGATTTATGAATGGAGATTATTCACAATGGTCAGATTTGTGTTGAAAAATGAATGTATGGTTAGGATAGCTAGATTGGTATCGTACACATGTACATAATAAGTTAAATTTCATAGTAACACTCGAGAACTTTTAATACTCGGGTATTGAAAAGTTCGGGGTGTTACAATGTACCCCCCTTAAACAAAATTTCATCCCCAAAATTTAATTACTTGTACCAGTTATACTGATTCATTTGGTTTAATTTTTCACTTATTCCTCATGAGGTGGATACATATGTCTAGGTGTGTGCATAATTGGCTATATGAAATCGAGACGCTACACAAGTTTAGGTCCCACTTGATCGGATCCAAGATCATTATATTCACGAACCACTCGGCGCTGAAATACCTTCTTTACAAGAACGATGTCAAGCCCCGATTGTTAAGATGGATCCTCCTACTCCAGGATTTTGACATAGAAATCAAAGACAAGAAGGGAGTAGAGAACGTAGTGACGGATCACCTGTCTAGGCTAGTTATCTCTGATTTCATTGAGATGATACATATTAATGACATGTTCCTTGATGAAAATTTTTTTGCCATCTCCCAATTACCCTGGTTCTTTGATATTACTAATTATCTTGCTGCAGGTATCACGCTAACATATTGGGCTAAGCAATATAAAAAGAATTTTTTCTTTGAAGTGCGTAAGTACATTTGAGATGACTCGTACTTGTTTAAATATTGCCTAGATAAGATCATTAGGAAATGTGTTCCTGAAAATGAACATCAAAGTGTCATCTCCTTTTGTCACTCTCATGCCTGTGGTAACCACTTTTTAGCTAAGAAAACCACAACGAAAATTCTTCAGTGTGGCTTTTATTGGCCCATTATATTCAAGGATACCAATGAGTTTTGTAAATCTTACAAGCATTGTAAAAAATTGGGAGGATTGTCCCGTCGAAACATGGTGCCACTGAACCCCATTCTGACCATTAAGACATTTGATTGTTGGGGCATTGATTTCGTGGGAGCATTCCCCCAATCCTTCAGAAATCTTTATATTTCACTAGTAGTAGACTATGTTACCAAATGTGTTGAAGTGATATCGTGCGGAAATAATGACAATCAAATGGCCATTAAATTTCTAGAAGAAAACATCCTTTCTCGGTTCAGTATGCCTCGAGTCATTATTTGTCATGACCCAGATTTCGGGTACCTAGCGTATACTTCAGACCCGAGATCCATGTCATGACTTGTACACTAAGTGTACTTAAACTATTAAATTGCTTACAAAAAAACTCATCTACTCAGTAGCTTTACCGTAGATCTACATTCCATTCATACTAAGAATCATCTCATAAACAAGAAATAACCATTTATTTCAAATACTAATCATAAACATAGTTAAGCACCCTCCCATTCGGGGTCTTATGAAATGAAATAAACATGTTCAACAACTTAAAAAATTAATTAACAGTCTAAGAAAATCATATATAATAAAATAAAATCATGGCTATTCTAAAGTAGTAATTTCCTCCTCTGTCAAGTAGGGCCATGTGTCCCTTAAATCTTCCTCCGGCTCGGCTACGTATTCCTGTTCTTGAGCCACCGGCTCACCCTCATTCACATCTGTATGGTTTTTCTATCAATAAAAAGGATAAGCTGGCCAAGCCTAGTGAGAATTCTCGACATCGTTCTTTACATCAAATTATAATAGAGTGCCCAATAATCATGCACAATATAAATTAAAAAAATTAAATACAAATTAAATGCAATGATGCATCAAGTGGGAATCTGTCCACTTGCTTGAGTTGGAAACCCGTCAACCCGCATCTGCCCCTTGGCAGGCTTCTACCATCTGGTAGGCATAGGCAAGGCCCGCATCTACTCCTTGAGTAGGCTTCCACTAGTATAGTGGGCTTCTGATAACGATTCTACCAGGATATACCATCCAGGGAGGTCCCCCAGGAATCCAGCACGTGTTGTGCATGCAATTGATAGATGCACCATATAATCATGAATCATGTATTGCATAGGTTATTTCGATTATCATATTTAAATCAATATAGTCTAACACCTTAATCAAATCATATCATTATTAATACAAAAATCACAGTCTCTTAAATCAACTAAGAGTACATGGAAATTAAATCATGACAATTAAATCATACCAATTAAATTATATCAATTAAATCATGGTAATTAAATCATATCAATGAAATCATGGTAATTAAATCAGGATAATAATATAACACATCAAACAATCCATCTATTATAACTTGATGGATGGAAAACACATCGGGATCACTCACCTTGATGTGGTGGAGATGATTTTGTAAACCAACGGTTTGAATTGAATTTTAACTTCCTAAAATCACATAAATAAGAATTTTCTTTAAATCTTACGATTACACATAATGAATACAACGTATGATCTATTATTTATTCAAATCAATATTGCCCATCCAATGGTCTGATCTATCTAAAATTTAAGATTTTAATTTATTTTAACATTAAGGAACTAATGAATGGTGATGCTTTAATTACACATTTCAAATTATGTTATATAATTCTCTATGCTAAATTGTATTTTTGCGCAGAGAATTATTCTTCCATCTTTTTTTTTCGTTAAGGAAGAAGATTGATAGATATATGACCAGTATGGTCCATTAAGGTGTCGAATCGATCTGATTTAAAAAAAATATTATATAATTAATTGTCATAACACCTATGAACGGTACGGATTATATTAGTTTCTGTCCATCATAAAAAAATCACATTCTACATATTACCCTTAAAGCCCTGCGCATGCCTTAAAATCTCACGTTCTATATTTTAGAAAGTCATGCATATACCTTTTTACATGAATTAATTAAACCTACACAATGGATGCTTGATTGATCTAATCCATCCAATGTGTAGATCATGCTAATTACATATTACATAAATAAAATAAGAAAAATAATATAAAATTACTTACCTCAATAAGTGAATTCTAAAGTAATTCGTCCTTCCCACTTTCCCTTCCGTATTCTTTTTCTACGAGTTATTCCTTGCTTATTTCAGTTTTAATAGAACTCTTACTCTCTTACATTTTTTTTTTTTAAAGAAGGAAGGTTGGTTAGGGAACTACGAGATACGAGGAACGAGATAAGAGGAAAGATGACGAATGGATCTCTTTCTCACTTAAACTTTAAAACTTAAAATTTAAAATTTAAATTTTATTTTAAAAAAAATTACGGGTGTTACATTATCAGTGATGGCGGATCACTTTTTTTTAATAGGCCATTCGGAAGCTTAATGAAGAAATAAGACATTACAAACAAGGTGAGCACTCCCTTTCACCCACAAACAAGCGGTCAAGCTGAGATCTCTAATAGGGAAATTAAATATATTTTGGAGAAAACGGTAAACCTTGACAGTTAAGATTGGCCAATTTGATTGATCAAGCTTTATGGGCATACTGTATTGCTTATAAGACACTTATTGAAATGTCCCACTTTACACTTGGCTATGGGAAGGCTTGTCACTTGCCTGTGGAGCTAGAACCTAAAGTTTACTAGGTGATAAAAATCTGAACTTTAGTTTGGACAACGCTGGCTTGATACGCAAATTGCAGATTACTAAACTTGAAGAGATCCGGAACAATGCTTACGAGAGTTCTAGAATTTATATGGACAAGATGAAGAAGTTTCACAGCCAGAACACTGTTCGAAAAACATTCACGATAAACCAGAAAATCCTCCTGTAAAATTCTAGGCTCTATTTATTTTCAAAAAAAAAATTAAGATCTTGTTGGACCGACCCCTTTATTGTTAAAATGATTTATCTTCACGAGGTTGTAGAGATTGAGAATACAATGAATGTTCATGTTTTAAAAGTAAACGGACATCGTCTTAAGCCATTTTTTAAAAAGTTTAATTCAGAGGATATGTCCATCCCTTTGATTGATCCTGTGTATTAGGATTGACCTCCTAGTCTAATGGAGGTATAGTTAGGTTTATTGCTTTCTTAGGATGTATGATTAGAATAAGTTGTTTTGGTTTGTTTAGTTTTCATGTTAACCCCATTTACATGTTGAGAACTTTGGAAAGGCTTCAATTCTTCTTCTTTAGGTATTATCTTCCTATCACTTCCCTTTTATTTTCATTGTCTCATTTGCATTGCTTGTTTTCATCTTTTACATTGAGAAAAATGTAGAATTCAGGTTGGGGGTGAGATTAGGAAGATTAATCTGTATTTTCTAGTTTATCAAGAAAAAATCTTTAAAATTTTTGATTTTTTCAATTTTAAAACTTATTTGGAAAGTAAAAATCTATGCAATCATTCATGTTTTGAGTAGAGCCAAAATTTTGAATTTATGGAGTTTGATCAAATAAGTAAACTATCGAATAAGTTCTTTCAATGATTTCATTAATAGAATGTTTAAACATCAATTGAATCTAATTCATTATTTGCACTTACCTTGTTTTCTGTGAATAAAGCTAGAATTTCTGGTTCTAGCATGTATATCACTGAAAAGTGTTAAGAACCAATTCTGGAGATCTTTATCCACCTTAAAAGATAAAAAGAACCAGTTAGAAAATAGTTAGATCGATAGAAAGGCCGTAGATATGTGTGTTTCAATGAAATTTCAATGAAAAACAAAGAAAAGACTAAAAATAAGGGTTGTTGACACAAAATCTGAAGCTGGAAAAAGAAGAGAAAGGGGATAGGTTTGGAATTAGTACTTCAATTAAACAATTCACCTTGAAGTGATGAGCATGAAGGACATTATGAAACAATAGTATCTTTTATGGAAAGTAAGTTAGGATTCAATGAGCGCATTAGAAACTTGATGTTTGAACCCATTGTACTAGTTAATTGATATATGGGGACTTAATTTAATTGTTTACACATGCGATTCGGCTCTAGATTCTTAAATTATCACTCTTTCATCTTTACTTCTTACTCATTCATACTTATTACACAAAAAGTTGTTTTCTGAAAGAGGTTTGAGATTTGAGAGTTTGAAAATTGCTTCACGCATGTTTTGCTCAAGACTAGCAAAATGCTAGTTGAGGGGTGTGTTGAGTGTCAAATATTACATATACTGCCCCCCCCCCCCCCCTCCGCGTTTATATCTTGGCTTTATGAACATGATAGCATTTAATGGATGTATTTATGCATGCTTGTCTTGCGAGCTGATTTAGAGAGCTAGAAGTGAAAAGGATGCTAAAAGCATGGATTTAATGCTTAAGAATTACTTAAGAAAGGAATGGATATTTAAAGACCAAGATTGAAAATTTTAAGAGTCCAATAGCCAAGGAAACCAAGTGAAGAAGAAAGAAAATCGAATTTGTAAAGTGCAGAAATTTAGAACTGCTGAACTTGACTGTTCGATTGCATCAAAGATGACATTGAAGTAAGTGTTCGATGCTATCGAAGGACAATTGATCACATTAAGAATTTAGTGAAATATGAAGTTTATGTTAGATAATTGGGTGCAAAGTTCGATTCCATCGAAGGCAAGTTTCGATGTCATCGAAGCTAATTCGATGACATGAAGAATTGTAGAATTTCAAGCTCAATTCGCTTGATAGTTCTGGACCATTTTCGATTGCATTGAAGAGCTGTTCGATGACATCGAAGATCAGAAGATGACATCGACAACTTAAGCAGTGTGAAAAAGCACATTTTTTCGAATTCGAATCCAACTGGATCATGAACCTTCGATGGAATCAAAGGTTCACAGAGTGCATAAAATTGAGGCGGTTTCCAAAGTCGGCCGAACAAAGCCTAACCTTCTTTCCAAGAAGGATTTTAAGCCCCGATTGTTAAGATGGATCCTCCTACTCTAGGAATTTGACATAGAAATCAGAGACAAGAAGGGAGTAGAGAACGTAGTGGCCAATCACCTGTCTAGGCTAGTTATCTCCGATTCCATTGAGATGACGCATATTAATGACATGTCCCTTTATGAACAAATTTTTTCCATCTCCCAATTACCCTGGTTCTCTGACATTGATAATTATCCTACTGTAGGTATCACGCAGACATATTGGGCCAAGCAAGATATAAAGAATTTTTTCTCTGAAGTGCGTAAATACATTTATGATGACATGTACTTATTTAAATATTTCCCAGATCAAATCATTAGGAAATGTGTTCCTGACAATGAACATCAAAGTGTCATCTCCTTCTGTCACTCTCATGCCTGTGGTGGCCACTTTTCGACCAAGAAAATCACAGCGAAAATTCTTCAGTGTGGCTTTTATTGGCCCACTCTATTCTAGGACACCAATGAGTTTTATAAATCTTATGAGCACTGTCAAAAATTGGGAGGTGTCCCATTGAAGCATGACGCCTTGAACTTCATTATGACCATTGAGACATTTGATTGGGGCATCGATTTCATACGAACATTCCCCCAATCCTTTGGAAATCTTTATATTTTACTAATAGTAGACATTACCAAATGGGTTGAAGCAATACCATGATGAAATAATGACAACAAATGGTTATTAAATTTCTACAAGAAAACATCCTTTCTCGGTTCGGTACGCCTCGAGTCATTATCAGTGATGGCAGGTCACATTTTTGTAATAGGATGTTCGGAAACTTAATGAAGAAATACGACATTACACACAAGGTGAGTTCCCTTATCACCCACAAATAAGTGGTCAAACTGAAATCTCTAATAGGAAAATTAAACAGATTTTGGAGAAAACGGTAAATGCTAACTGTAAAGATTGGTCAATTTGATTGACCGATGCTTTATGAGCATATCATACTGCTTATAAGACACCTATTGGAATGTCTCCCTTTAGACTCATCTATGGGAAGGCTTGTAACTTGCCATGGAGTTGGAACATAAAGCCTACTGATTGATCAAAAATCTGAACTTTAATCTGTACAATGCTGGTTTGATGCATAAATTGCATATTATTGAACTCAAAGAGATCCTGAACGATGCTTACGAGAGTTCTAGAATTTATAAGGACAATATGAAGAAGTTTCATGACCGGAACATTATTCGGAAAACATTCACGATAAACCAGAAAGTCCTTTTGTACAATTCTAGGCTCCATTTATTTTCAGTAAAACTAAGATCTCGTTGGACTAATCCCTTTGTTGTTAAAACGATTTATCTTCACGAGGTTGTAGAGATTGAGAATCCAATGAATGATCATGTTTTTAAAGTAAATAGACATTGTCTTAAGCCATTTATTGAAAAGTTTGATTAAAAGAATATGTCCATCCCTCTGTTGAGTATCAAATATTATATATTTTCTTCTATTTATATCTTGGTTTTATGAACATGATAGCACTTAATCGATATATTTATACATGATTATTTTGCGAGGTAATTTCGAGAGCTTGAAGTGAAAAGGATGCTAAAAGCATGGGTTTAATGTTCGAATTACCAAAGAAATGAATGGATCTTTGGAGACCAAGATTGAAGATTTCAAGTGTCCAAGATCCAAGTAAACCAAGTGAAGAAGGAAGAAAATCAAATTTGTAAAGTGCAGAAATTCAGAACTGCTGAACTTGACTATTCAATTGCATCAAACACACTTCAATGACATCGAAGTAAGTGTTCGATGCCATCAAAGGACAATTGATCACTTCGAGAATTTAGTGAAAAATCAAGTTTGCTACTAGTCAATTGGGTGCAAAGTTCAATTCTATCGAAGGCAAGTTTCGATGTTATCGAAGCAAGTTCAATGACATGAAGAATTGTGGATTTTCAAGCTTAACTCGTTGGACAGTTCTGGACCATTTTTTTATTGCATCAAAGAGTTGTTCAATGACATCAAAGATCGGGCGATGACATCGACAACTTACGCAGTGTGAAAAAGCATGATTTTTCGAATTCGAATCCAACTAAATCCTGAACCTTCGATGGCATCGAAGGTTCACAAAGTGCGTAAAATTGAAGCAGTTTCAAAAGTCGGACGAACAAAGCCTATATAATTGGGTTTTCTAAGTGGTTCTAAATACGAATTAGGGTTGGAAGAGTAGAGCCAATGGTGTAGCAGCTTCCAAGGAGTTCTTTCTTCTTTTTTAGTTAGTTTTTCATACTTACTTTTAAGAGTTTTAGCTTAATCATGTCTTTGGTTGGCTAATCACTTAACTAGAGCTAAGAGGTGAAGCTTGTAGATTGTTTTAATGTTTTTCTTTAATTCACATTCATGAAGTTTATGTTGAATATTTTATAGTTATGGTTTGAATTAAAGAAGTGTCTTTTATTATTACTTTGATCTATTGTCGACTCCAAGCACGATGGATGCTTAGGAACTTCATGAATGCTTTCTCTTCAATCACACGTTTTAAGTTTAGTTTTTAGTTCTAATTCTTAATTAGTTCAGAGAAATTGTACATCTTCAGTCCTTGTGGGTATGGCCTCGGTCTCATCAAGATTATTACTGCATTGCAACCCTACACTTGGGGTACAAGCGAACAACGATCTAGGGTTCCAAAGAGAGTTTAATCTCCTAGTCTCCATAAAGGGAGGCTCCACCCTTTAGATGAGTCATTTGTCAATTCTCTAATAAAAATAAAATAAGAGCACCTCATAAGACAGCTTGTCGATCTGAGATAGGCAACATTCAGATTAAGAAGATTAAAGACACAAAGGGAATCACTTTCAGATAGGCGTCTCTGAAGTGGACACAAATTGCATCCTACCTCGGCCCGTCTCTGGCCACGAACGGCCAATTCTGTGGGCAGCCCCACCGTCATGTATCTATTTATCCACGCCATTGACCAGTTCTCTGAGAACATTTTAAGGTATGTGCACAAAAATGAGACAGATCCAACACTCAAGTGGACCACAACAATTAATAAGCTTGGTTGCATTAAATGCACAAAACATTAAATGCAAGTTACAAGAAATTCAAGAGTTATCTTTGGTGTGGTCCACTTTAGCGTTAGAACTGCCTCATTTTTGTGCACATACCTTAAAATAATTTGAGAGAAGGGATGGACAACATGGATAAACAGATACATAACGGTAGACCCACCCATGGAACTGCCAGTTTGTGGCTAGAGATGGGTGGGGGTAGGACGCAATCCGCGTCCCTCCGAAGTATACCCTTAGGATGCTGCCACCAGATTTTGAAGACCATTGTGGATGGTTTAATGCAGAGAATGATGACTGCAAGTCTTGTTACAGTCACGGTAAAAATTTACTGATAGTTTGTAATATTTTATTTGATTTATTTAGTTGATTTATTCATTTGATTTTGGGAACACGTGTTAAATACTAATTGAGTTAGTACTAAACTCATTTTTCGATCATTATTTATTTATATATTTATTTATTTTTGAATTATGTTCTTTGAAATGTGTGCCCGTAAATGCAAATAGTTATAATCCTCACCCATCATGCCCAAGAATCTAGATGAATAGGCCAAGGACCCTAAAAAATCAGGGTCCAAGTGTGACATTGGAGTTGTCAACAGGTCCATCCCCAGTCAATTGTAAATTTCACTAGTTCAATCTTGTCCAACCGTGGAGCTCATGAATTTTGTTGATCAACGAGCATTTTAATGTGGGTCATTGGCTTTTTTCTTTTTCTTTTTCTTTTTTAATTTTTTATTTAAATTATACCTCTGACGCCCACCTGATAGTTAGGATAGCCTGAAACAAGGTAGGCTTAACGTGATGAACAACTCGGTTCTTACATTACCCACGTGTAGTGTTGGTATGCAGTCATTCTCCCCATTAAACATTACATATCTGGTTTTATAAACAAAAATAATGCTGCCTACCTGTTGTATGGGATAGATTTGATTCACATTCTCGCCCATGTGGTCCTTGGTTAGTGGTAGGCACACCATGCTTATGACTAGCACAATCTTTTCACAGATTTTTTTTTCTCATACGGTCGCTCCCGGACCGAAATCAACCACTTTTAAATTATTTTTATGAAACCACCTGGCTCTTGCACGATTAGTGAATCAACCGCCTACCGCTGGTCTCACCTTACGTTTGGTCTCTCTAATTTTGTATTGATAAAACCGGGAATAACGCACTAACCCTCACTCCCCTTACTCTGATTTGCGACACGTAACGTAGGTGGGCCACCGTGATGTTTTAAAGGAATTCATCTCATTCATCCATATTGTCAGTTTATCTTAGGGGTATGGGCTTAAAAATGAGTTGGATTTAAAATTCAAGTGGGCTACATGGAAGGAAACACTGAGGGAAGTGCCTACCGTTGAAATCTTCCCCGGGCTCCATTTTGATGTTTATTCGCCATCCAAACTGGTCATGAGGCTTTTTCCACTTGAGTGAACTAAAAAGGAAAAATAATAATAGTATGATTCAAAACTACTGTGGGCTCATTACTGCCCCACGAGTGCTTTAATGGTTGGCGTTCCCTCTACGCTGTTTCTTGCCGTATGGCTCATTTGAGTTTTGGATCTACCTTTTGTTTTTTTGTCATATCCTCTAAAATTATGTGGCAAAACTCGTGGATGGCCCGACTGTTTGAATGATGGCTGTTCATTCTCTATTGTTTCGGTCATGTGGCTTACTTGAGTTTTGGATCTGTCTCAGTTTTAGGTTTACGCCATAAGATGATCCAGCGAACATGATGGACGTGGTGGATTTCCCAAAAAACATAACGATGGCCTTGCAAGAGTTTCAATTGTGGGCGTTCAATACACACTGTTTCTTAGTGTGTGGTCCACTTTACTTTTGGATCTGGTTATTTTTTGGCTCACCTCCTAAAATGATACACCAAAACTGGTGTACGGTGTGGATTTATCACAGACATCATGGTGGTCCCACCTACGGAATCCGCGTGCGACAGAGAGCTCCACCTACAGAACCGAAAGTTTTCTGTCTTCCTCCTTAAAAAATCATCTTCATGCTTTATAAACAAGAACGAAAATGCTTCAATACTCTAGGTACTCTCGTCGTAATACTCTGCCAGAGTATGATGAAGATACGCAGGCATTTAGAAATTGCTCACGTGCAATGTAATTCAAACTAAACCATCCAAATTATCAGAACAAGTTTACAGATACCGTGAAAGGAAAAAAAAAATAAAAATACACTCTTATCTGTATTGTACCCTCTAAATAATAATAATAATAATAATAATAATAATAATAATAATAATAATAAGTGAATAGGAAGGCAACATATGGTATTCCAAGATAGGTAGGAGATAGATGAAAAGATCTTCAAAATATTTAGAGCACTTTTACAAAATTAAAGTAGTCAAATCCATTGCTATATGTCATTGGATGGTTGCCGAAGTAACACGACAAGTTATCTAAAATTTAATGAGTAAAGAGAAAAACATGATCAAGTAGTTTAAAATATGATCGAGAGACACAAAATCTAGCTCACAAAAGAGGAATAATCACATTAAAAAAAAAAAAAAAAACACCTAGATCCATAGCTCAATTGACAGACTGAGTGGAGATACCTCGTTTCAACACTTTAGGTCTTGGCATCGATCCCTAGCGGGGGTGGCGAACATGGAGTGTGTACACTGACATGGGTGTATACTAACAAGCTAACCCAAATAAATAAATAAAAATAGCATTAAAAAAAAAAAAAAACAAGAGAAGAATCTAAAAAGAGGCCCTTCGACTACTATAGTCATTGGAGAAATGAAAGAAGCATATGGAAGAATAGGCTATATAACAGAAATCTATAAGTAACAGTAGAAATCTATAGTGTAGGCATCTCCAATACAATCCAACATAATCAAACCAAATCTATGAATTTACTTTATATCAAGTTTTCCTAGGAGTAGCGATAATCCAGTAGCGGTAATTCTCAGCTATAGTTTTTAGTTTGCTCATATGCTAGATTTGTCCTTTATTCAATATCATGTAGTTATTTTAAGAGACATTCTTATAGTAGCTCCTAGTGGTTGATTGTGATTTTTTTTTTCTTTTTATTTGATTTGCACTGGCATACTAAAAGTCCTTTCTTGTTAGAGGTAAAACGCAATCCATCTTCAGAGAAATAACTTCACATTTTGATTATCACCTGACCGATATAAAATTTTGCAAGTGGCTGAGTAAGCGACTGATCTTCTTAAAATCTTGTCATATACATTTGCATCAAACATATTTGCTTATTTCGACGGTCAAAGTTGAGCGGTTTAGAACGAGCCACTTTATCGATTCTATCATGCCCACATACACTACACGTGACAAAAAACAAAATCGAGTGCCAACAATTTTAGCACGCCCAATGAGACTAAAAATTACTTGGTTACCATAATCTTCATTATGCAACGGTCGTGCAAAATCTAGTGCTAATAATTTTGGGATGTTCGATTGTAATGTCTCGAAAAAATTCGTACAAAGACCCGAGTATCACCTCAAGCAGAAATTACTAAGGATTGAATTTGGTAGAAATTAGACGAGAATTAATTAAGTACTAAACTAAATGACTGTTGAAATTATCTTGAACCACTATCTATACGAACTGCAAGACCCAAAACCATTAGGATCGCTAACTCAACATTAGCTAAAAACCTAAGAGTAATCTCAAAACTCAGTTGCTCTCGGGAACACATTAAAACTCCGTATCGGACCTAGACTGCGCGTCGAAAGTTCGATTACCGTAAAACTATAAGGTTACAATCGTCATACTAGGCTTGACAAGCATCGTGGGAATCGAGCCCAAATAGTATCCAAAAACGCACAACTTGAACCTGGAGCAAAGTGTGTGAGAAACGCGAATATCATTATAAAATGAACTCAAACATAGTAAATTGGACCATTCACTTGCGGGCGAAATTAAAGACTTCTGACCGTCAGATTCTAACCCAAATGCACCCATGGATCAGGAAAATTTCCCTGCATAGGTTAGTTTAATTACGACCCTGATCGAGTGACGATGATCGTTGAACTAATACAGGTCCTCCACGGTCGATCCACAAATCCGATCGGACCGAAACCTTAACCTGGCTTAGATCAATGGTCAGGGAACTTAATCCATGACGCAGGTGAGTAATGGGCCTCCAAACGAGTCCCGTTTGCCCGAAACAGACACTCTTTGGCTATAACCTAAGTATACCATGGTCTTGGGGCCATTGACATCAGTTTTGAGCCTATATAAGGCCCTTAAATCATCCTTCTCTCATTCCATACGAATTCTCTAACCCTAGGAGAGAGAAGAGAGAAAAGAGGAGGAAATAGTGAGGAGGAGAGAGAGAGAGAGAGAGAGAGAGAGAGAGATCGTTGCTGGGATTTACTCCCACCACTCCACGTACTGAATCACCTCCCCACCATCGCTACACCATCAATTCCAGATATGATTTAGATAAGAAATCCTAACCCTAATCTCGTTTTAGGAATCCAAATAGAGGAATCAATATAATAGCTAACCTATTTCATGATTTAGGTAGCCATCGTGCTGTAGACGGAAGCGTAGTATACGAACTAAGTTCGTAACAAGCAAACTGACGAAAGGTGCGAACTATAAACGTTTAAGTTATGGTTTTCAAGGCTTTAAATGTCAGCAATGATTTGTGTCTGACTTGATTGCTGTCATATGATATTAGTTACGACGTTTTTGATAAACTACACATGTGTGAAATATGTAAATATAAAATGCATCCTATGTGTTTGTTGAAATGTTTGAATGAATGTGAAATCTAGATTTGTACTTATAGTAAGTTCTACTCTTAAATACATGTATGTTATATACTTTATAACCGATGTTGTGAAATGAATTGCTATAATTCATGTCATAATAAATCTAGTCTATATATTTGGAAATGTGTAGTCTAAGTGTTTGTTAAAATGTCTGAATGAGATTTTGTTGATGGATTGTACTTATTAAGTGTATTGAGACAGGATTCTTAGTTTTCTTAGTCATATGAATATTTCTCTTTATGTATTGTAAATTGTCACTATATGACTTGTGGATGAAATGCATATGTATGTCAACTTGTCTAATGTGTTTGGTAAAATGCTCAAATGAGATTTATGTTTGTATTGTTTGTTAAATGCTGATATGAATAGCATATGTGATTCCCTATTGTATTTGAGTATGATTGGGACGGCCGAACTAGTTTCGCCACGTTAGATACATTTGAAGAAATCCGAGTCGTACGGTGATTGTCGACAGTGGTCAGGCCACGCGGAGTGCTTACGCGCTCTATGTCATCGATTCAACATACACTCATACCAATCGCACTTGTCAAGTAACCCGATTGGCCTATTGTGTGTTTACCATGTATGGACGCTACTGCTTGAATCTAAGGTACCACTTACCAATGCAAAACCTGTTTAAACCATGTTACCAAGATCCGTCAAGACTCATGAGTCGGACATGGTGGTATGGGACACTGTAGTTAAGCTGTCGGCCTACGCTGGGGTGACGAGCCTCCCCATAGTGACCAGTGAGCAACCCAAACTCGTGAGTTGAATACGGTGGTATGAGACACTGTATTCAAGCTGTCGGCCTACGATGAGGTGTCGAGCCTTCCCGTAGTGACCTTGAGTATAAACTAGGCCTACGCTGAGGTGATGAGCCTCTTCGTAGTGACCTCGAGTGTAAACTTGTGAACTTACCTATCCACTGCTTTCATCAGGGGTAATGCCCTACAACTTACCTATCGTATGTGATTAACTAGGATTAATGACCCTAGATGGATCATTGTTTGGGTAAGTGATATAAAAGGGAGGTACCTTAACTTCCCGAATCTGCTGTATGAATAAATCTAATTAAGTATTGGCTAACACAACTATACACCGCATTGCATGTGCTTTTGCGCGGGAGTGTACATTTAGGGAGTTTGCCATGCACGATCGTGAGATGATGTCGCTGAGGGAGTGCAGGTGAGGGCATGCATCATTACAGCATATCATTCCTGCATTAACAAGAGTACTTAGGACATGATTGTTGTATTGCTTTATCATTACTACTTGACTGAACTGATAACATGTTAACCTTTACCTTATAGTAGCACTGAGTTGATCACTCACTCCCACTCTGAGATGATATTTTAAAACACCAACCAAACTTTGATTTAGATGTAGGTTCCGATGCGGCTTATGCGATGGAGCTACACTTCTTGGATGAGGTGGAAGAATTCTCCTATGTTCAGCTATCAGGTGGGTCTCTGTAGACCTTGTTCTAATTCGACGGGATTACAGGGTTACATGGATTAGATGGACAGTTGTATTTTGATATTTTGTAAATTTTGGAACAAACACATGTATATATTCAACCTAGAACAGAATCATACTTCGGATGGTGAAACACTTTTATGATATAATTCAAGTACTTAATCTTCTGCTTGCTTAATTTGATTGCACCTAAAGTATGATATGTTATTTTAGAATAATCCCACTCATGTTTAATGCATTAACATGGACAACATTTAAACATCATTATCTATGTTACATAAGTGATGCATCGGATCTCGGGAGTTGAGCCTTTGCTCGAGCCTTGATTTTGGGGGCGTTACATCGATGGGATTAAAAACTACTTGGTTGCCATAAATCTTTATTGTGCACCGATCATACAAAAACCAAGTGCTAACAATTTTGGTTTACCCAGTGGGACTTAATTATGAAGTATACTTACCAGTGTAGTAATTTCTCAAAATCATGAGTTGAAGGGGGGTCATAATGCTACAGCACCCACCACAGATGTTTTTGTAGCCAACGAGCCTCATGCTCAGGAAGAGTTACAAGTTCAATGTATGCATGAACAAGTAAATCAACCACCTAGTCTAGTGCCTATTCCACCAAATCCGGATGTGCCATGACATCCCGGGTTGAACCTTTCGCAAGATTATGTCAGTCAGGATAGTTAATGTGCAAAGAAAATTCAACACACCATAGAATTGTTGCGAGTTCAGGCTAAACATTCATGAGTTCAGATAGAAGCCTTTAGGGGTGTTTAGCGCAGGGTATTAGATGGGATTAGGTGGGACAAAATTGCATTTAGTCCCATGCAATTCCATTCAGCATTTGGAGAGGATGGGAAATGTTGGGATTAGGTGGGATGGAATTGCATTTAGTCCTATTGAATTGCATTTGGTCCCATGTAGGATTTCCATGGATTTTGAAATCCACCACACATGTGGGCCCCACATTGATGCATGCGTTTATCCATGCCATCCATCCATATACACTGTTTACACGTGACATTCTGGTTATATATGTGTGTACAAGTGAACTACATCTGTTGTGAATTTGGTCTGTTGATTACAATTCCATGGTCCACTAAACATGATTTTGTTTAATCCGGTGTTTTCCTGTAGAAATTTTTTTATCCCAAACATGGGATTGGATGGCTACGATACCATGGTATTTTCGGACATGTAACCATTGGGCAATAATGATGTTAATCGCATCTAATACAATTCAATACCAATCAATTCCACGAACCAAACACTCCCTTTAATAAGTGGTTGGTCAGCCATACTAAAAGCATGAATCAGTTGGTAGCTTTGATTGCAAAAAGTGCACCTGTTGCACCTCAGCAACAAGTCGATAGTAGTTCTAATGGGAATCTAGCAGTTATACCACTAGTCTATCCAGTGCCAGCGACACTTCCTTTATGATGAAATACACCACCTGTTCATGTCCCTATTTCACCACCACTCGTGGATTTCAAGCATTTTGAGCATGGAAATAGGAACTTAATGTTTGAGATTAGGAACCAAGGCATACATGGGGGACAACCATCACTTAAGAATCAACCTTATAATGGGGACTAATATTAGGTTGGTCCTGAACCACCTTCAATAGCGACACAACAACATTGGGACCATAATCAAAGTGTACAACTGGTCCAAGAAGTAGCAGGCCAAGTTCTCGGCCGAACTACTATTCCAATTTACCATAACTATATCTTAACTAGATCGACCAGCAATATCCATCATCGAGGAATTATGGACTAATTTTACACTATTTACATGTGATGTAGGTCAATCGACTATAGAACACATGTGACATTTTCCATACAATGTGGAGAATTGGCCAATAACAATTATTATAAATTGCAACTAGTTGCTCTTTCACTCACTCAAGTAGATTTCACTTAGTATTCCAATTTAGTATCAAGTTCTATACATAATTGGTAAGAGATAGAAGAAAAGTTTCATGCTCAATTCTTTTATAAGGATAGAGAAATTTTTATGGTCGATCTTGGATGTTTTAGGCAATTGCCAAGAGAATCGGTTGAAAATTATATTGTTCGGTTTAAGAGGATAGAAAGATGATGCAAGGTAGTTATGACCAAGGCAAAATTTGTCCAATTGGCCTAAGATGGTGTAGGGTTTAATCTTCGAAAGAAGTTTATTGGGAACTAAAAAGGTAAGTTGATATGAGACTTTGCTTCAGAAGTCGATGTAACAAAAGAATGCATCAATAAGGATATACTATTATGGTCCTAACTATGATGTTGTAGTGGGTGAAGTTACGACTAAACATCCATTTGTTTACTAATCTTTAATTAAAACAGAGGCAACTAAACCATCCAATCAGAGAGTTCAACGGACATACACCTTTGATATTAGTCAAGCGAATGGTATTTTTGATATTATGCTAGCAGGGAAATTTATCAAAGTTCCGTCAGCTAACACATGATGAATTGAAGAAAATTAATTAATGTAAATGGCACAGAACTCAGTTGCACTCCACTAAGAAATGTGTTGTTTTCAAGAATGTAATACAAGACAACATCGACCAAGGTTTGCTGAAGTTTCCTGGAAAAAAAAGTGATGCTAATTGATACTGATCTATTTTCAGCTAATATGGAAATCAATGTCCCCACTATTAATCCTCAAAGGTTGGTTCAACAATGAAAAAAGATTGATATTGGATCTTAAAAACATCAAGTCGAGGAACAGGATGTTGACAAGAGGAGTATATGGCCTAAGCATACAGTCGAACAAACTGAAGCGCATCCGGAGACAATGATTTCTAATGATCAACATTTATGTGAGCAATGTGCGAGGATGATTTGGCCAAATAGATGGTTTTACCAACCGAACTATCAGGCATGCTAGAAGAAGGAGATTCCTTTCACCCACAAAGGGTTAAACATGTCAGCGATCACCCTAGGCTTGTCTTAGGGCAAAGGATGGTTAAACCATGGCTTACCTGGGAATGAGTTTGGAAAAGGCCAAGTCATCCAAAGTTTCTAACAGCACCAGAAGGGATGATGCATAATCAGAAATGGCATTGGCAAAGACAACAAGCTGCGAAATAAAGACAATTAGCCGTTATATGGGGTGGACCTCGTTTGAAGTTCCCGCAAATGCAATCAAGGCTAGTAATTTTGAACTTCAAGAGGAAAAAATGTCGGTTAATATAGCTGAACTTTATATAGAGTCAATCAAGAATGATTAAAATCCTAAAAATGAAGGCATTAAAGGATTGACCGAATACTTCAGTGATAAGTGTTTCTTCGATGATCTTCTTATTGAGGAATTGCTGGCAAAAGAAAAATCATTGAAACAAACCTCATCTAAACAGAATGATGAAATGGTGAATGAAGCTACAAATGAAGTTGATGAGCAACTGAATTTAAAGACACCTAGGGGGAAATGAATGAATTCGGTGATACAGTTTAGCCCATTTCCATCGATTATGTTAGATTGTAATATGGTGTTCACTTTGCCATTATAAAGTATCACAACCGGAATAGGAAACAAATCCCGTACTTACGCAACTCTATGTGCATGCTTAATGGGACTTTGATGGCATCGATGACCCTCAGGGATCTTTCGATGCCATTGAACACCTTCGATGACATCAAATAGCAACACCAAAACATTTTAGCAACCAACATGGATTTTTTGAATTTTTTCGATGGCATCGAGCACCTGTCAATGGCACTGCTTGATGGCATCGAGTGGTCTGTCAATGACATTGACCTCTGCTCGATGGCATCGAGTGGTTTGTTAATGGCATTGAGTGGTCTGGTATTCGAATAAACCTTGAAATTAACAATCAAACCTCTAACTCATTTGGATGCATACATTGAGCCCCAACTAAATAAAATTTATTGTTGATTTCAAGGTTTATTCGAATATTATTATAATGGCATGATGCTACCTAAATTCCAGTGTTATTATATACTATTTGGTTTAAATTCTTCTTTACCGACTTGATATCATATGATTTGGTCATTAAACTTCACTTTTGCATTTAAAGGTGACAACTGAGAAATCGGAGATCATGAATGTACTGGACCCCTGAATTTCAGAGCATTACATGTCTACAATAACCATTTTAACCAAGGGATGGGATGACTAGGACTGTTTTATCACAATGATTCCTGAAAATTATAAGTAACCCATGATGGATCTAACCAAATGGATGATTCTAATTATTAACTAGGTCTTTTCTTCCATAAACAACGTTCATTTCACAGGGTATTAATTGCATGGCTGTAATTGTCCGATTAATATGATTTTATTTTATTTTTTGTTAAGGCCCATAAATTGTTGGCATTTATGTAATAGATGGAACGCGGATTAGCTACTGACAAGTTGAGTAGCAAGAATCGCTACTAAAGTGATGTTAGCAAGTTTTATGGCCCCGACCATGATGTATGTGTTATATCCACACTATCCATCCATTTTGAAAGATCATTTTAGGGCATGATCTAAATAATGAGGCAGATCCAAAGCTTAAGTGAAACCACCATAGAGAATAATGGGGAAGAGTGATGCCCACCGTTCAAAGCTTCCTAAGGTCCACCATGATGTTTATTTGAGATCCAACCTATACATGTGTTAAAGCACACATGAAAGAAGGGAAAACACAGATATTAGTTTGGTTGAAAACACTTGTTGCCCTTACTATTTTCTATGGTGGGTTCCACTCAAGCTTTTAATATTACTCATTCTTTGGCTCATGCATTAATATTATCTCTCCAAATGGGTGGACAATATGGATTCAAAACATACATCATGGTAGGGCCAATCAAACTTGGAGATGTCACTTCAATAATGACTCTAGCTACTCAACTTGTCAGTAGCTAATCCACGTCCATAATAGATGACTTAGTTCAATGTATCAATGGTGTAAAGACCCATGTGCAACTAGGAGCACCATAACTAATCTTGTGGATTTTCCAAACCCAATCTTCACTTGAGTCGTGATTCTATACTAAGGGTGGTTAGACGTTGGAATACCCAGATATTTAATTGACTGATGGGCATCTAGTAGATAATACTCATTGTTATGGGTGAAAATGGACTGGCCAAGGAGGAATCATCTCGGAAATATGTGCTTGTCGTGTGGTCAGTCAGCACCTGATGCAACCAAGGATCTCCTTAACGATTAGAACTGTAATCCACTATTGGAGAAATCATCTATTTCCTAAGCCCGACCATCAAAAGATGAAGTATCTCCACTTTCATCAAACGTCAGGCCCTACCACGGTCCCATCCATATCCGAGTTGTCGCTCGTATTATCTCTTAGTGAAAATCCCTGAGGGATAACTCTATACGGGATAAGACTCCGAGCTTTTATATTCAAGGAAGCCCTGCACCATATGATAAAATGAAGAGGATGGTCGTCCCCAAGTTTATTTCATTTCCACTAAGGAAGCTCGGTCTTAGTGCTCGGACATGACTCCCAAGGGCAGGTCAGCAGGTTGGTAATCTGCTCAATGCCAAGGGAAAACTCAACCATGGCTCACTGAAAAATCTAGGTTGGGAAACTACTTCTTGAGACGACTGCATAGGTCAGCTCAGACATCCGACCTCTACCTCATACTACATCTTCCCCTTAGCTTATCAAAAAGATTTGTCCAAGATCTAGTCGAGGTCTTGGCCGAAGATCATAGAAGATAACCGTGACACGCTTAAGATCTGAGATATTGGTCGAGGATCTCAGAAGATACCCGCGACACATTTAAGATACGAATCCCTCTATAATACGTCCCTACTAAATACGAAAATTGCCCTCTACGCCACCGCCCTTCTTCAACTATAAATATGAGCATCTCTAATGGTGAAAGGTACACACAACCTTATGCATAAAAACGTTATGCTTTACTAGACTCAGATTCCCTATCTAACTTAGGCATCGGAGGGTCTCCTACTTTAGCCAGGGTTTCCTTTGTCTTCTTCATGTGTAGGTACTTAAAGGTCCAAGAAGGGTTAATCAGAATTTTGCATCAACAATTTGACTCCATCTGTATGAATGACATTAAAAGTCGTTCTCATCATCTACAGTGATTCAACAATGACGAAAGGAAGAAAGAAAGCCCAGACCGCTGCTGTTGCACTTAGTCCTATGCTGCCAGAACAGTCTGTGGACCATTAAGACCTATCTTCCCAACCTCAGGTTGATTCTGCGCTCACGGGCCCAATGTGGCGGTCCCAGAACTGAAGAGGTCGACTTGTCTCTATGGAGCATCAAGTTAAAAGACTAACCAGCAACATCGGTCAGATAAGGCGAATGCTAGAGCGACAAATCCCTCCCCTCAACCATGAGGCTGAGGAAGTTGTTGCTTGGGCAGCCACTAAAGCTTCAACACCATCTTAAGCACCCGCCAACTCCTAGAAGAGTGAACAAGCTTATGAAGCACCAAGGCATGCACCTTCCCATGCTTCGAGTACTACCGCGCTGGCTGCCTTTGACCTGTGTCACAAATTAGAGAAGAAGATGCATGGTAAGGTTGCCAAAACAATGGCCGAGAATGAAGACCCCTAGGAAGCTGAGCTCAATGAACTACAAGGTCAGATCGGCAACATGCGACATGCCTATCACATGCATGCTCAGACCTCGATAAAAACTATGTTGGAAGAAATCGAGACACCGTTCACCGAAAATATCATGCAAGCTCATCTCCCATCCAGATTCAAGATGCCGCATTTACTCCTTATTCCGGGTCCATCAACCCGGCCGAGCATCTAGCATCTTTCTGAGCATGGATGGAACTCCATGGTGCCTCAACCATGGTGATGTGCCAAGCATTCTCCTTAACTATATCAAGAGCTGCTTGAAAATGGTTTTGGTAATTGAAACTGCAATTCATCAGCTCATTCGCACAGCTCAGCAAAGCCTTCATCACCAATTTCATTGGAGGAAAAGAAAGACTAAAGCCAACGACTCACCTCTTCACCATCACTAAGAAAGAGAACGAGCTATTAAAGGATTACATCAAATGCTTCAACCTAGAAGCAATGTAAGTGGAGGGCTATTTGGATCAGATCGCCCTAGCTGCTATGATGGCAGGCCTAAGAGAGGAGAGATTTCTCTTCTCACTCAACAAGAATCCCCTAAACGACATTGGCTGATCTCTTCAACCGAGCCCAGAAGTACTCCAATGCCGATGAGCTTTTTAGTTCATGAAAAGCAACGAAGAATGAAGGAAGCTCGACTAGGGAGAAACTGTAATATTCTGAATTTTCACAGTCCGAGTTCATACTCGTGCTCGAGAATTCTAAGTGTTAATAATGTAAAATTTGGATGCTTCAAAATCGCATTCTCTCTTTTTTTTCCATTTAGATCACATCTAGTTACATTCATGAAGGTAACCATTCACGAGAATAAAATCAACTGTATTTATTATTAGAGTAAATAGTGTACAAATAATTCTTTAATGCCATGTCAACAGGGAGCTTATTACATTATCAAAGTTGGTAGCGAAAAATAAATAAAACTAAATATAAAGCTATCTCTTTATTTATTTAGAATAATCTTTCGTAGGAGGATTGTCATCCCTGTCTTCAATCTGCACATCACCTGCACCATCCGTACGATTAGAGAGGGTCAATGCCCTACTCATAGTGATGGCTATCCTTTAAGATTAACAATATGTCAAGAGATTCATAAGAGTAATGTAAGAGTTTCGATACATCTCGTACTCCACCACTACAAGAGGTATCAGTATGCGCAACTAATATATATATGAATGCATGCCTAGAAAAGTGTATGCGGCTCATTATACATAGTGATCATCACAATGTATAATATAATTCATAGAAAACCCGAGTCACCCCACATCCTATAACTACGAAGATTCGCCGACGTGTTTAACGCTACTATAGATTTACGTGAACACCTCGAGGCGGCACAATACATGAGTTAGATGAATTATGTGACACAATTTGTTCATACAGCGACTATTTACAACATCCAATCCTGAAAGTGATGTAATATGCATTGTGAATTACTTACATCAATATTTGCACCACTACCCAAACTCATAGAATTACATGTTGACTAAGATAGTCACTACCTGAGTACATTACATCCACGATAAAATATTTATATCACTAGTTGCGAGACCACTAACACATCACTTACACCAAAGGTAAAATAAATTGAATAATGGGAGTTTTAAAATTCCAATACACATGCTCAAGCCATACAGGGAGGTAGCACATGGCTAACATAATAAAGGAGAAGAGTAGCAATAAGCTAACTCAATAAAAGAGAAGAGTAGTGATAGGATAAGTCAATAAAAGAGGAGAGTAGCAATGGTTAACTCAACAGAAGAGAAGAGTAGAAATGGCTAACTCAACAAAATTGGTAAAGGACAAGGGTAAGGCTTATATCCATAACCTCACATAAATTCATAAAGATCATACATAATTAAAATCATACATTAACCATAATTCTCAAAGGATAAATAATTGATGATGGTAAATTAAATAATTGTAAAGATGATTCACAGTAACATGCGTGATCTTAAATCCTAGGTAAATATCCATGTAGGAAAGCTTCTAGTGGTCTAAGATAAATCATATCAGGATAGGTAAACATGATTTATCTTAACCTTTTACATGATTTATCTTAACCTTTTACAAAATGAACTTGATCTCAATTAACGATCTACACTTAATGATCAAGGCCCAATTTTAGAAGAAATGTGTAGTCAGGATAGGTAAATGATTGGATAAAATTTAGTGGTTGATCGATGGTGAAAAAACCTTAAATCTGAAATTTCACTTTTTGTACCAAAAGGAAGGAGCTGACTTCAACATTCAACGGTGTAGGATCATAGATCGGGATCTAAATTTTATATAATCTCATAGTCATATGAGACCAAAGTGTGGTCTAAATTTAAATTGTGATGGATAAAAAAAAAGTGGTTAAATCGGAATATCTAGATTTATAAGGAGTTGGTAGTCCTCGAAAGGATAATTTTGTGCCTAAGAAAAGTTTACTAAAGTGGGATCTTCATATTTCACACTTGGTCCATGTTATGGGAAATCAAAGTCATTCATATGAAGGGAAATATTCTACTATGACTACCCACGAGGTTTCTTCACTCGATGGACATCAAAATCAATGGTTAAGGGGCTGATTTGTCAATTGGGTCACTTTTACAATGATCTAAGGGCTGAAATTCGACATATATGGTTAATTTATGATACATAGGCATGCTATAAATTTTCACATCAAACGGATCGTGGGAACCATGTGATCTATAATTCAAGGGTATAAGTTAATGACATTTTTATAATTATTGTTGATATGAGAGTTTTGAAAAATCTAATGGTTCTACATGGTTATAGGCACGTTTCTAAGTAATTCTTATAAAAGAAATTATGTCTAAATATTATGAATAAAGAATTATTTACCAAATTAACTAAGACAATGTACATATATCAACTAGCATAATGGATGGTCAAATGACATGTTAAAAATAGAAAAACTTGATGGTTAATTAGTACTCTGATCATGTATGTGAGTGCGTGTATAGCCAGTTTTGTAAACGAATGATCACAAGTGGGTTTTTAGAGTGATTAAGAGGCAGAACATGTATACAGTTAGATTTAAGTGACTTGTTCACATGTGTCAATTTCTCAGATTATAGTTTTGATGGTAGGTTAAGCATATTCATAGGTGGTGAACAAGATAAACAGATCAGAATCTCAACTTGATATGTGTATGAACGGATGCAGATATCAAGTAGTTAGTTTACTATGATCGGGTGGTCCAAACTAAAAGTGAACGGTTAGATATCTTTACCTATCGATGGATAATCAACTGAACAGTTTGTTATGATGGATAAGTGAGAATACTTGGACATATGATGATCTTGTCTTAAAATCAACAATCGGATGGCTTGATCTATGGATAAAGATCATGCTCAACGGTCAGATTCATGTTGGAGAATAGATGTAAGGTTAGGATTGGCTAAATCGGTATAGTACACATGTACATAGTAAGTTAAATTTTATGGTAACACTCAAGAACTTTCAATACTTGAGTATTGAAAAGTTTGGGGTGTTACAATCTACCCCTCTTAAACAAAATTTCATCCCTGAATTTTAAATTTTTCTATCATTTTCACTAATTCATTATGCTTAAGTTTTCAATGTATTCTTCACAAGGTAGATATATATGTCTAGGTGCGCGTATAATTGGCTATGTAAAATCGGGACGTTATAGAAACAACCTAAAAAAGAACAAGCATTGACTCCTAGCAACAAGTGTAGAAGAGACAATGATCTGCCCAAAGGTTAATGTCCGAGCAGACGACTTAGAAGCAGATTTCGCTCTTATACTCCCCTCAACTCTACGCCCGAGCAAGTCATCATAGAAGTTCGGGACAAACGACCCTTGAAATGGCCGAACCGAATGAAAACCGACACCGATAATAAAGATAAACGGAAGTACTACCACTTCCACCATGACCACGACCATTTCACTAGCAATTGTTTCGACCTTAAGGAAGAAATCAAAGTCCTCATCCGCAACAGACACCTATGAGAGTATGTCAGTAGGAAGGAAGAATGAGCAGCCCAACAATGGCAACAATAACAAGGTTACATGAGAAATTTGCAACATCTTCAGTGGGTCTGCTGGATGAGGAGACTCGAACTAAGCACGCAAAGCCCATGACCAGAGTATCAGCCACAGAAATTCGGAACATCAGGTCTACCTCACCTGCAAACCTCCAAAGGAGCAAAAGGTGATCTCCTATGAACTGACATTTATCGAGGAGAATGCCTGAGGTGTCTACCATCCTCATGACGATGCCTTAGTGGTGACCATGACTATATCCAACTGCAAAGTGTTTTGGATTTTGGTGGACATTGGCAGCTTGGCCAACATCCTCTTCATCGATGCCTTTGATAAGATAGTGGTCGAGATGTCCTGATTTTGACCTGTCAAAACTCCTTTGCTCGAATTCGCAGGGAACAAAGTCACCTCAAAAGGATCTATAATGCTTCTAGTCACTGCGGGAGAAGGGCAGAACCAGATGGCAATGATCGACTTCCTTATGGTCGATTGTCCTTCCATCTACAATGTCATCCTCGGACAACCATCCCTCAATGCCATACGAGCAGTGGTATTAACATACCATCTCACAATGAAGTTCCCAACTGAGCACGGTGTGGTGCGGGTCAGAGGAGATTAACATGAAGCTCGGTAGTACTACTCCACGATTTTAAGGATGCAGCACCGCACGATGGCCATCACTTCTCTTAATCCTTGGGAAGAAGTGCTCGAGAGAGGGTCTCCAGTCGAAGACCTCATAGTTATCCCCCCTCAGTGAGTCCGACCCAACCTGCACTGTACAAGTAGGCTCATCACTGGGTCCAGATATACGGAACGAGATCATAGACCTCTGACGCAATGCCGACATTTTTGCTTAGTCCCACCAAAACATGCCTAACATCAGCCAGGAAGTGATGGTCCATAAGATGAACATTAACCACCGACCAGTAATATAGAAACGATGACCATTCGAACCAGAACAATATGCCATCATTGGCAAAGAGGTCGGTAAGCTCCTCGAAGCTAGTTTTATTAAGGAGATGTATTATCTAGACTGGATCGCCAATATCATCTTGGTGAAAAGTCCAATGGGAAGTGGTGGGTGTCACGCCCCAAACTCGAAAATCGGGCTCACAAAATTTCTGATTGCCAAATCCAGTGCTAACAGCCTCCGTAGTACCCCATTCTCGGCTCCCAGTGCCTATACGCCAGATTCCGATCCTAGGATTCTATAAGGAGGATTTTCTAACGTATATTTATCTCATAAGAAGCATAACCACAAGTTTACTCAAATCACAAAGGCAACATCATCATCGCATATCCACTAATATAAACAGTTGAATACAGTGCTGAAAGGGGAAATACATATATCGATAATCAAAGCTTCAGAAGATAGCTGCATGCTCCAAGCTCAACGCTGTTGCGACCTAACACCACCTGCATGCATCTCTCATGCCTAAGCTTACAAAAATCTTAGAGGGTGGTGTAAGTGTGTGTGCAAGGTAAGTACCAAGTATACAATATAAATCCATAAATCATATAATGTCAGAAATATTAGCAAGTCCAAGAGTCATATAATATTGGAGTATGCAATATCAGAGTAATGCGAAAACATGCTGGTAAGTCCATAAATATTATCGGCCTTATCCAAGCTATGTAATACAAGAACATAATAAGCCAAGATCATATATTGAGG
The DNA here is from genome assembly GCF_029962835.1 of Magnolia sinica. Lineage (NCBI taxonomy): Eukaryota > Viridiplantae > Streptophyta > Magnoliopsida > Magnoliales > Magnoliaceae > Magnolia > Magnolia sinica. The sequence goes on along the minus strand of NC_080577.1, from coordinate 42,422,795 downwards.
ATGCAATGCAATATGCAAATCATGACAAATCCACGAGTACCGTCAACCTCATCTAAGCCATATAAGTGTAGAAACATAGCAACTCAAAATGTTATATGCTGTGGATGTAATGCAATATGTAGTGCGAATGAAATGATCAAGCTGGAGTGTTAAGTCGGGATGATAGTACGCAGTATCGCAGGCCATGGGGTCCATCACATGGGACTTCTATACAAACTAGTCCCATACTTGAATTTAGATAGCGAGACTCAATGTGGTAATCTCCTGATCTCAGGTTGGTCGCGCGCCCCAACTGAAATCTTGGTCAATGCGAAAGTACACATAACAATTAGTTGGCACCACCAGTTCGAGTGGATAGTGAATGAATGAATGAATGAATGAGTAAAATGCTGAGTATATAACTCCTCCTCAATAAGTCCACATTTCAATACTATACATCTCTGGGATCATCACCGGGATCTAGTACCCGGGATCTAGTACACTCTACACGCGATTGCCGCCCACTGGACACGCAACCATGCAAGTGGAAGAGACCTCACTATCCGCCTGGCCAGTAGTCAGTCAATATCTACCCAGCACGTCGATAGCGAACCCATTTACGAGCTGGTTAAACTCAGCCTCGTTATGCCCCCTACCCTCAGGCAAGTAAGGCCACACCCCCTTCCAACCAACCACGACAAGGCCACACCCCCTTCCAACCAACCACGACATAGTGGGAGACGCGGCCTACTGGTATTCAGCACTTGAGCGCTCATGTATCCACTCGGTCTAGACGTTGGAGCGTCTCCTAGCCATGGAGGTTTAAGGACTTTCACCCAGGGACATCTATGATACCCTATATAGAAAATGATTTTTGGTGTCCCATCTGGCCATCCATGATATGCCTGTAAAGGCCACGACCCTGATGTCATTAGGGCATATAGTAGTCATATCCCAAATTGCGAGATGCATGAGTCACACAGTCTAATCATGCATCAATTCTGCTTGTATCGTGAGCTCAAGTGGGACGACTTCGCCTATCAGGGAGTTTCATAAACAACCTGCCCTACGGCATATGCAATAGTCATCCACATCTCATAACAAACATGTAGATGATGCGTATGGGCATGTATCATGATGCTATGCTGTCACATACTGTAATCAGTATCGATAATCGGCATCGATAATCGGCATCCACAATCGGCCTAACAAATGGCCTAAGGGAAGGTCACAATGTGGACATTTAACCATCACTGCCCATCAATGTGGACATTTAACAAACATTGCTCCTAAGGAGTGGCCTTCATAGGGCCAAACATATAGTGGGCCCATGGCCTCACACAAGGGCCTCACACACAACATAATGGGCCACATGCAATCTCAACGGGCCTCATAAAATCATAATGGGCCTTACCATATGGGCCTCACGTATCACAATGGGTGACATCACATGGGCTTCATATACAACACGGGCTTCATATACAACACGCCGACCCTCATCATATGGGCCTCATATACATCAAGTGGGCCACATCAACGAGCCGCACCAATGGGCCTCATAAATGTTAAGTGGGCCGCATCAATGGGCCGCACCAATGGGCCTCATAAACATCAAGTGGGCCGCATCAACGGGCCGCACCAATGGGCCTCATAAACGTCAAGTGAGCCGCATCAATGGGCTGCATCAATGGGCCTCATAAACATCAAGTGGGCCGCACCAATGTGCCTCATAAACAACAAGTGGGCCGCACCAATGGGCCTCATATACATCAAGTGGGCCGCACCAATGGGCCCATAAACATTAAGTGGGCCGTATTAACGAGCCGCACCAATGGGCTGATCAACATTAAGTGGGCTGCATCAACGGGCCGCACCAATGGGCCTCATATACATCGAGTGGGCCACATTAACGGGCAGCACTAATGGGCCTCTTATACATCGCAATGGGCCACTTCCAGGGGCCTCAAATATATCACAATGGGCCACACAAGTGGACGGTATAGATAAGACACGTACAGCATGGTGGGCCCTGCATCCATGGCTAAACGGTGTGAATTTACAGCACATTCTTCATGGAGTCCCACCGTCCTGCAAGCTGGATGGTGAGGATATACAACATGTGCATCATGGTTGGCCTCACGTCCTAGAAATGGACGGACAGCCTGGATATAAATCACATACATCATATGGGTCCCACCCTACCAATGGTGTGGATAAGACCCATACATCACGACCATCTCACACGGCAGAAAACAGATGGACGACGTGAATAAATAATATATACATGAGGTGGGTCCACCGTCCAGAGGGTTGGATGGTGTGGATGTAACAAATACATCATAATGGGCCACATCACGGTGGGCCACATACAATCTCAATGGGCCACATTCCATAAGCCTCAAATATATCACATTGGGCCTCATATACATCAAGTGGGGCCTCACACATCCCCAAAAAATGAATGATATCAAAAGATCATCTAAACCATACTACATCTAGCAGTGAAGATAATGATTTTCACTGCTAAACAATTCACCGAGCTGGGGCCCACCATCACGTTTATTTCCATCCAATCTATTTTTAAGGTCACAAAGACTTGAATTAAGAGGAAAACAAATTCCATACTGATCCAGAACTTCTGGAGCCCCAAATAGTTTCAATGGTGGATGTCATGCTCCAAACTCGGAAAATGGGCTCACAAAATTCCCAATTGCCGAATCTGGCGCCGACAGCCTCCTTAGTGCCCTATTCTCGGATCCCGGCACTCACATGCCCGATTCCGATCCTGAGATCCTACAAGGAGGATTTTCAGTATGATTTTTTTTTGTAATGGACTATAACCACAAGCATAACCAAGTCACAAGAACAACATCATCGCCACATATCCACTAATATAATCATTTGAGTACAATACTAAAAAATGATATACATGCATATAATAAAATCTCCAGAAGCTCTGCCGCACGCTCCTGCCCCAGCTCGACTACGTCCTATCGTCACCTGCACGCATCTATCGTGCATAAGCTTATAGAAAGCTCAGAGGGTAGTGTAAGTGTGTGCGCAAGGCAAGAGTCAAGTATACGATATTAGAGTAATACAAAAATATGTGATAAGTCCATGAATGTTATTAGCTGTACCAAAACTATGCGATGCAAGGCATGAATGCTATTGACCATACCAAGGCCATGCGATGCGAGGCCTATGTAGCCAAATATCATATCCGAGATGTAAAGAAAGCATGTCAGCACTCATCAAGTACACATATCAGTACAGTTTCTCTCCGGGATATCACCAGGGTCTAATACACTTCACATTGACTGCCTCCACCCTAGCTGCACAGCCAAGCAAGTGGAAGAGACCACACTATCCGCCTGACCAGTAGTCTGCCAATACCTACTCAGCTTGTCGATAACGGACTCATTTGCGAGCTAGTCAAACTCAGCCTAACTTATAGCCCCCTCACTCGGACGGATAAGGCCACACCCCCTTCCAACCGACCACGACACAGTGGGAGACACGGCCTACTGGTATTCGGCACTCGGGCGCTCGTGTATCCACTCGGTCTAGACGTTGGAGCATCTCGTAGTACCAAAAAGGTTCTGGGATTTTCACCTAAGGACATCCTAAGTGTCCACAATGCTAAAGTTAATATTTTTGGTATCCGATACGACCATCCACAATGTGCCTATGGAGGCCACAGCCCTGATGTCGCTAGGGCGTGCAATGATCACGACATAGTGCAAAATGCATGAGTCACACAGTCAGTCATGTAGCAATCCTGCGTATACTGCACGATCATGTGGAGCACTCCATCTTATAAGGAGTCCCGTAAATGTCTCAACTCAATGGCTTATGCTATGATCAAACATTCCTCATATCAAACATACATATAATGTGTATGGGCATGAATCATGGAGTTATACTAAGCATGTTATAAAGTGATGAATTATCAATAAGTATGGGCCTATCAATGGGCCCTAAGGAGAGTTATAATGTGGACATTTAACCAACATTGTACTTACAATGTGGACGTCAAACCATCATTGCTCCTAACTCATAGCCCGCCATAAAGGTCAACACATAAACCACGGTGGAATCACATTCAATGAGCCTTATGTACATCCCATTGGGCCTTAACCCACGGGCCTCCAATATATCAAATAGGCCTCATAACTTGGGCCTCATTATATCAAGGTGGGCCTCAACAACGGGCCATAAATACATTAAGATGGGCCTAATCACATGGGCCTCATATATATACCAAGGTGGGCCTCAATGGATGGCCACAAGTACATCAATATGTATATATATATATATATATATATATATATATATGAATCATATCAAAAGACCAACTGGACTGCACTCCAAATAATAGTGGTGAGAATTATTTCTACCATTTAAAACTTTTCGAGGCCCACCATAACATTTATTTTCTACCCAATCTGATCATAAGGTCACACAGACCTGAATTAAGAGGAAAAATAATTTTCCTAATGATCCAAAACCTATGTGACAACAAGGTTTCAATGACAGACACTCAATCCCTACTGCTTTTGCTGTGTGGTCCACTTGATACAGGATCTGTCTCATTTTTTAACTCAAGCTTTAAAATGAGCTTTCAAAATGGTTGGACGGTTTGGATGCAACACATGCATCATGGTGGGTCCCATAAGGATGGACAGTGTGGAGAGAACACATGCATCACTGGGGGGTCCCACCGTTCAGTGGTGTGGACAGTGGTGTGAATAAAACACATACATCAAATAGTTGGGTCCCACCGTCTAGTGCTGTGGACGGTGGTGGAGAGAACACATACACCCTGGTGGGTTCCACCATCCATGTAGTGGACGGTGTGAATAAAACACATACATCATTGTGGGTCCCACGTGGGGCCTACCATAATATTTGTTTTCCATCCAATCTGTTGATAAGGTCGTACAGACCCGGATGAATAGGAAAAACAAATTTCATATGATCCAGAGCCTCTGTGACAACCTAAAAGGGTTTCAAGGGCAGACGTTCAATCCCAATATTTTCTATGACGTGGGCCACCAGAGTCCCACCTACAGCTGATTTTTAGGGTGGCTCACTGATCAAAGGGTACCCAATAAATGCACGGTGTTGATTATCAACACCCATCATGGTGGGGCCCATGGCTGGGACCATGGGTCCCTACCTGTCCGTTCGTCAACCGTAGCAGGAGGCTGCTGCAATGTCAGCAGTGCCTGCCTTATACATGTATATATATTTTTTGAAAAGAGGGGTTTTTCTGAGGTTTTTCGATGGTATGGCCCACATCCGGAGAATCCACCCCACCCATTCGATCCTATGGCTGAAAACTGTCTAAATGCGTCCAATATTTGGTATATTTTGGTGTATAGAAACATCAGGGTGGATTTCAACGGTAATGACACTGTTTTCAATGCTATGACCCACTAGATACTCAGATCAGCCTCATTTTTCGGCTCAACACCTAAAATGAAGTGGGGAAAGGAATGGACGGCGTTGATTGAATTCATACATCAAGGTGGGGCCTACACAAGTGGCCCACCCAAAATGCTTCACACCAAGCTAATATTTGTGTTTTCCATTCAACGTCCAGCGTCTAGGGACGCTGGACAGTTATGCATTTCAAGTGGGCTGCCCACGTGGGCCACCAAATGATGGGTGGTGTGGATACAACACTCATAAAGTGGGCCCCATGTATAGATGACTTCGATCAAATACATGTCTTATGGTGGGGTCCATCCGAGTGGGCCACACGGCCACATCATCACATACAACAAGAAAAAAATGAAAGAGAGAGGGAGAGAGAGAGAGAGAGATGCGTGTGATGGAGGGACCCCGACACTACGGGCCCTCCTTTACAATCAATCATACATCAAGTGGGTCCCATAACATGTGGGCCCATCAAATCTAAGATCAACGGTGGAGATTCCTTCTCCACCAAAATGGAAAGTCTAGATGACCTCTAGCCATGCAAAGAAATAAACATCATGATGGGGTCCATGGAGAATGGCCCCATCATGGAATGATCATGTGGATCAAGGTGGGCCATCGACTACACTTAAGGTCCAAAGTGAGATCCATACCATCAATAGATAGGCCGTACTTGGCCCTTCATAAAAAAAAAAGGAAATCTAGGCCTAATAGAGCATCCACCGTTCGATCTTCTTGGTCCGATGGAAAGCCAATCTCCTTGTGTTTCTCTTTGATGGAGGGAGATGAGAAATGAATGGCTAGGATGAAGGTTTTTTTTGGGGTGGGAAGTGGGCCACACAACTCACACTTTTCTCTCTATAGGAAGGCTTGGACGTCCCCTTTTTTCGTTGCTTGGAATTGTGTTTGTGAAATGAGAGAGAGAGAGAGAGAGGGTTGTAAGGAGAGAGAGTGAGAGATGGGTGATGGATGTGAGTGATGGGTGAGGTGATAGTGTACTTGACATATATGGGTGTGTAAGAGAGAGGTGAGAGAGAGTTGACTTGGTGGTTGCTTGACTTGGGGAAAAAGAAAGCATTGATTGATTGATTGATTGAGTGATTGATTGATTGATTGATGGGACATGTTGTAAAGATTCTCTTCGGATTGCAAACGCGCGGCGTTTTTTCGAAATAAACGCCAGCCCACATCTCTCGGCCAGGGTATCGGATCGGTATGCAAGACATGACATTGGAACCGCGGTGACGGTGCGGTCACAATGGTACAAGTCTCGGATTAAGCCAACTTAGATCTACGAGATACGACTTATGGTCATGCACAAACGTTGATTATAGGTCGCAGGTTGCCAGAATTCGTCGGGAAGGACACGGGAGTTGACGGAACAGTACGGACTAAGATACGGGTCTTACAGTGGACGTTCAATCTCCATAGATTTTTTGCAGTGTGGTCCACCTGATAAACGTTGGATATAACACATACATCACGGTGTGGCCCATGGAACTTACAGCGTCAATACAGCAGCTACTACTGTTGGGGGATACAAAGATGAACGGTCTGGATGTAGTACATACATCACGTGACCCACATAGCTAGCTGACAGGTACAACAGTTGTAATCGTACACTAGCCAATCCATATCATAGAGGTGGGGCCCACATGGGGCCCACCAAATATATATGCATCAATACATATTATATATATTATATTATATTATATTATATTATATTATATTATATATATAAACATCAAACGTCCAGCCCTAGACGTCCATTGATGGATGGTCTGGATTTAAACTGGCTGGTGTCCTGCAGTGCGACCCACCATCATATGGATGGTGTAAATAAAACACATACATTAGGTTGGGATGGACGGCCCACTGTCAATGGATGATGTGGATGAACACACCACACAGAAATTGCGAACTTCAATCCAGCAACTATATTGCTAGTGAGAGGTGCACCAGCCTATCCTCTTCATCAAGGTGGGTCCACACGTGTGGGACCCATCGACCCTGGATAAAGCTGATATTTGTGTTGTCTCTTTGCCCAGGGATGCTAGACGTCTAGTGGACGGATGCCCTGGATAGGGCACGCCATCAAGGTGGGTCCCGCGTGATGGCCCATCGTGGGTGGATCAAACTGATATTTTTCCTATCATCTGGGTTGGCTGGATCAGGTGGGCCACACTTCATCATAAAAAGGGAGAGAGAGAGAGAGAGAGAGACGGTGAGATGGAGGGACCTCGCCACTATGGGTCCCTCTTTGCTTACAATCACATACATGAAAATGGGTCCCATCACAAATGGGCCTTACATAAAAATCAAGATCTAAGGTTACGATCACCCATTGATTCCGCTTCTTCTAGGCTCCATAGACTCCTTAGCTCCTAGGCTTTCCCTTTTATGGAAGTTGATGGAGGTTGGATGGCTAGGATGGGAGATCTTGGGGTAGGAAGTAAGCCACACTAGGCTCCTCTCTTTTCTCTCCTTACCTTGGACGTTTCTCTCCTTGGGGATTGCATAGAATGGTGTGAGAAATGAGAGAGAGAAGAGTGATATAAGGGAGAGGGATGGGTGTGATGGGTGAGTGATGGGTGTACTTGACTTGAGGGGTATGGGTTATTTGACTTTGGAGAAAAGAGAGGTATGGGTGAATGATGGGTGTACTTGACTTGATTGATGGATTCTCTTGGGTTTTGCAAATGCCTGGTATTTTTTAAAAATATGCACAGGCCCACAATTCCTGGCCCGGGTATCACATTGGTGCATGAGACGCAGAGTTAGAACCGCGACGACAGCACAGTCGCAAGGGTACAAGTCTCGAGTCGAGTTGACTCAGGTTGACAGGGTGCATCTCAGGGTCACGCACAAATGTCGATTACAGGTCGCGGTTCACCAGAATTCGATAGGGATGATCGCGAAAGTCCACAGAATGGTACGGACTAAGATACAGGCCTTACAGTGGGTCTATGATGATTACACTGACTTGAACAAAGCTTGCCTCAAGGACAATTTTTCCCTTCCACGGATTGACCAGCTAGTCGACAATATGGCCGAGCAAGAGCTTCTAAGCTTCATGGATGCTTAGTCGGGCCATAACCATATTGCCATGCATACCCACGACAAACAGAAGACAACCTTCCTCACCGATAAAGGGCTATAATACTCCAAGGTCATGCCCTTCAGGCTTAAGAATGGTGGGGCCACGTACCAACAACTTGTCAATAAGATGTTCGCTCAGTAGATTAGATGCTCCATGGAGGTTTATGCCAACAACATGCTCCTCAAGAGTATCAAAGCTACAGATCATACCACTGACCTCGAGTAAATGTTTGCAATCCTGCGAAAATATCAAATGAAGCTAAACCCGAGCAAGTGCGCCTTCGGCGTTGATTCAAAAAAATTCCTTGGCTTTTTGGTTAGCCAAAGAGGAATCAAAGAAAATCATGACAAAATTCAAGCTCTGCTAGATATGAGCTCACCAAGGACGATGAAAGAAATTTAGTGCCTCACTGGAAGAGTGGTTGCCCTCAACCGCTTCGTCTTCAGAGCCACTGACAAGTGTCTTCCTTTCTTCTAGCAGTTAAAGGGAAAACAGAAGGTACAATGGACTGAGAGCTATGAGTTGGCCTTCCAATAGCTTAAATGATAATTAGGATCTCCTCTACTACTTTTCAAACCCATGCAAGGAGAGCCACTACTACTCTACCTAGTAATCTCGGTCGTAGCAGTCAACTCAGCCCTCACCCGGGAGCAAGGGGAAGTAACTCCCAGTGTACTATGTTAGCAGAGCCTTAGTCCCAGTTAAGACCAGGTACCTAGATATCAAGAAGCTTGCCGTAGCCCTGTTCGTGTCATCTCGTTACCTCCGACCTTACTTCTAGGCCCATACCATTATACCCCCGACCAATCACACCCTCCGTCAAATACTCTAGAAGCCTGAGGCGTCGAGGAGACTTACAAATTGGGCAATCGAGCTCAGCGAATTCGACATCAAATATCAGCCCTGCACTACCATTAAAGGTCAAGCGGTGGCTAACTTCATCGCTGAGTGTTGAGTGTGAAATATTGCATATTTTCCCTATTTATACCTTGGTTTTATAAACATGATACTACTTAATTGATTTAATTATTCATGTTTTCACGTGCGAGGTGATTTTAAGAGTTTAAGGTGAAATTGATGCCAAAAGGAAGATTTATGCTCAAAAGATTACTAAATGAAGATTTAGAAATTTGAAAGTCATTAATGAAGAATTCACATACCAAAGATCTAAGAATCAAGTGAGGAATGAAGATAATCAAAGATTTGAAGTGAAGAAAAAGAATCCTGAAATTGTCCTGAAAACAAACATATTCCTGAAATTGTCCTGAAAAAGAATATTCTAAAACTCCGAGTCATTTTGAAAAACTATGCAGAGTGAAGTTATTTTGAAAAACTGCGCAGAGTGAAGTCTATTTTGAGAAATTGCGCAAAGTGTGTAAATTTGAAGCGGTTTCTAGATTTTTCCAACTCGATGCGAAAGTTGGAGTTCCACAATTATAAATAGGACTCCCTAGGATGCTCCAAAGCATCTTCTAAGGTTTGGAAAGGTCTCAAGGAGCAAACACAAGGGTGGAGCAGCCACCAAAGAGTTTTTCTTCTTCCCTAGTTTATTTTTCATACATTGTTTAAGAGATTTCATTTCAATCATGTGTATGGTTGGCTAAACCTTTAAGCTAGGGCTAAGAGGTGAAGCTTGTAGCATGTTAGGATATTTATTTTACTTTGATTCTTATTCTTATTTAACTTTATTGATTTTTAGTTTGATATTAAAGGAATAATTTTAATTTTCTATGATTTAATGTGACTCAAATTACAATAGATGTCGTGATAGCTTTGGATATCTTCTTTTCCTATTTTGAGATTGTGAGATTGGTAAATCTTGTTGTTCACCATCATCTCCTGGGCATGATAGGGTAATAGAATCCCTTTCAATCATTACAATTCTCTTCCATTAAGAATTAGGTCAATGAAAAGGTCAGATTTGATTTAAATTGCTTTATCTTCCAATTGAATAAGATAGGACTCCAATTCCAATTGTGTTCCTTGAATCAAGTAAGATAGCATCTTGATAGCTATAAGTGGATCCTTAACACCCTAGTTCCCACCTTTAAATTCATAAGTTTTAATCAACATTATTTGCCATTACTCTCAAATATTCAGATTTCAATTTAGATATTTTTCTAGTTCTAATTCTAGTTATTTTCAGAATATGTACAAGTTTAGTCCATGTGGATTCAACCTCGGTCTTACCGAGTTATTACGCATCATGACCCTACACTTGGGGTTGTGAACACTGAGTTCACATGCACCCAAAACTGGGAAGCTGGTCCGAGCAGGGAAACCGACCAACTACCCAAAGACGATCAGGTGGTTGGGCCCAACCCACCGACCTAGACATTGTACATCAATGAATCATCCAATTTTAAAGGAAATGGGGCTGAAGTAGTGCTTGAGCCTCCCAACCAAACCTTTACGCAATATGCCTTAAGATTTGGATTCCAAACATTGAATAACATGACAGAGTACGAAGCACTGCTCACTGGAGTTAGGTTGGCAGTAATAATGGGTGCTGAGAACCTAAAGAGTCCACAGTGATTCACAGCTCATCATCAACCAGGTCGTCAGCGAGTACCGGACCAAGGAAGAAAGAATAATCGCCTACTTACAAAAGGCCTGGGAACTTATGAGAAAATTCTCCAAGTACAACGTCAACCTAATCCCTGGGTCGGAAAACTCCAAAGTAGATGCACTAGCGAAGTTGGCCACAACAGCCGAAGATGACATCCCAAGATCAATCCTGATTGAGTTTCTAGCCGAGCCGAGTATCAACAAGTCTGATCCAGAAACAGTCCTTCTAGTAAATTCAGCCCCAAGATGGATGGGCCCAATAGTTGAATATCTTCAGAAAGGCAAACTACCCAAAGATCGACTTGAGGCATGCAAACTCCAATCCAGGTCAGCTCAGTATACCATGGTCAGGGACACCCTATACAAAAGGGGATTCTCTCTACCTTATTTCAGGTGCCACCGACCTGAAGAGGCCGAGCATGTTCTGAGAGAAATACACGAAGGGATTTGCAGCAACCACTCTGGCAGTCATGCCTCGCCCATAAAGTCATCCGACAAGGATACTTTTAGCTGACCATATAGAAAGATGCCAACTAATACACCCAGAGATACGACAAATGACAGAGATTCGCAACGATACCTCATCAGCCACCTGAAGAACTAACCCTCATGACCGGGACATGGCTGTTCGCCCAATGGGGGATAGACATTTTTGACCCCCTGCCGACCGACAAAGGTCAGACTAAGTTCATAATCGTCACGATCGACTACTTTACCAAATGAGTCGAGGCCGAACCATTAGCTAAGATCACCGATCAGAAAATCACCAACTTCATACAGAAAAATATCATATGTCGATACAAAATCCTACATACGATCGTCTCGGACAACGGGAAGCAGTTCGACAATGATCGGTTCCAAGGCATGTGCGGAAACCTCAAAATTTGAAATGCTTATTCATTACCTCGGCACCCTCAAGCTAACGGCCAAGTACAGGCAGTCAACAAGCTCATCAAAAATCACTTTTGAACCAAGCTCAAGAAAGAAAAGGGGGCCTAGGCTAAAGAACTCCCTTATGTCCCCTAGGCATATCGGACCACTGCCTAGATAGCCACAGGAGAAACTCCTTTCTCCCTAGCCTTCAGAGCAGAGGCCAGTCCTAGTTGAGATAGGGCTCCCTACTGCAGGGATTCGGTGCTACAATGAAAATTAAAATACCGAGCAAATAGCTCTGGACCTTTATCTGCTCAAAGAGAGAAGGGAGCAAGCTCAACTCAAGGTCGCAACCCGGCAAACAGAAGGTCGCCTGATTCTACAATTCCCGAGTAACGGGGAGGAAGTTCTAAGATGGAGATTTGGTCCTTCGCAAAACCTTCCAAAACACCAAGGAGCCTAGTTCGGGGACTCTGGGGCCGAACTGGGAAGGAGCCTACAAAATAACAAGCACTACCCAACCTAAGACCTAACGACTCGAAGACATGGAGGGACGACCTCTACTGCATCCATGGAACGCCGAACACCTGAAAATCTACTATCCATGAAGACTGACCAGACTTCGAGTCGGAATCTACATGTCTTATTCAAAATCTACAATAAAAATCTCAAGGCCAGGAAATTTCAAATTCTATTCGTTGCCTACAATGTTCGATCTAGATAGTCTATTGAGGACTTCCCTTAGTGCAAGGGAAAGCAACCCTCTCACCAATTATCCAACCCTTAAAGAAGAGGTCAAACCATTAATCGATTCTTCTACATGGCCTACTGAGGAATTCCCTTAGTGCAAGGGAAAAACAGTACTCACCAGTCGTCCGACCCTTAAAGAAGAGATCGACCCACTAATTAGTAACGCTACTTGGATTGTGTGATCTACAATGAAGATCTCTTAGTGCAAGGGAAAACAATCCTCCTAAGTAAACTACTCAGCCCTTCATGAAGGGGTCATTGTAGTTAATCTATTAGTTCTACAAAGGCATAATTCCTTTAATAAAAGGAAGGGCTCAAGAGCTTGCCCCAACTCTCCTAGTCGACTAATATATTCGGCCTACTACTATCTACTGAGAATTCCATACACGAAAATTTTTACAAAAAATTCTATTTTCATTAATATCAGAGATATTACATGAGCAAAAGGAATAAAAAAAAGAGGCTGGAAGGGCTTGCTCAAACTTCCGCTGAGGTCAACTATTCGGCTTTAGCTAGGGTCGAGGCATCAGCTCTCGGTGACACCGGGTCCTCGGCAAGGCTATCTTCAAGGCTACTGAGGTCGAGCTCAGGGTATTTTTCCTTAACATCCTTAACGCATTTATCATACCCATAATTATACACAAGCTCTTTCTCTTCAGCCCATTCCTCGGAGGCCTTATACTCCACTGCTGCCGCTCGGGCTGATGAAATAGATGCCTCAGCCTCTGTCAGTTTTGCCGAAAAGCTGACCTTCATATCGGCCACATCAGCCTTTCATTTGGTAGCGTTCGACTAAGCCCCCTTTAGAAGTGATCATTTCGCGTCTAGTTCGATCTTCATCTGATCCCTCTCCACCTGAGCCTCCTCACCCTAATCCTTAAGAGCTCCATTCTCCTCTCCGGACTTCTGCAAGGCAGATCGGAGCTGCTCGACCTCGACAGCTTTTCCTATGAGGCTCACCTTTGACTCCTCGCATTCCTTCTTGATGCGTATCATTGTGTGATGGGCGTTCAGGACCACAGAGCCGAACTTCACGTCAAAAAAATTCAAGCATGAAAGCAACCACAAGGAGAGGATGGAGTTATACCTTATAGAAAAAGGCGACCACCTGACCTATGGCATTGACTAGGTCGACAGCCATCGCCTCAGCGATCTTGGCATCAAAGACATGCAGGGCTATCCACAGCAGGAGACTTACCGTGTAGGAAGAGTCATACCCCCTGAGGTCCACTTCCCTGTTGGCTAAACGAAGTGCCCACCTGGACCTCGGACGATGGCTCCTCCTGGGCCTAAGAGGGTTGGGGGTCAGTTTCAGGGGCGGCCTCTCTTAATAAGATGGCCTCCTGTTGACCCGCATTGACCGCCTCTAAGGCTGACGATGGGTTTATGATGGTGATGTCGAGAGTGGCTAAAGCACTCCCTTCGCCGGCAGCCGAGCTCGACTGCCTCCTCGCGGGATTGTTTGAGCTCAATCTCGACTTCCCTTCCACCACCTTGGTGTGAGGGATGATTGCTCTCCTCTTTGAAGATTTCCACTGAGATAGCTTGGCATCAAAGGGAATCTGTGCTCATTTGGAGGAAGGAGCTTGGTCGGTCATCTCTACACAGAAAAAAGAAAGTGATCAATGGCAAAAGAAACGACAACTTCCGAACTCTTGAAGAAATCAACTGAATATACCTAGCATGGAGGGGGCAAGACCTGACTAGTAGAGGAGGTCGAGAGTAATCAGCTGCTTCCAAGACCTCGCTGAAGCCTCCACCTACCTCGCATGCGCGATCTGGCTACTAAGGATGGATGGTTGGGTAAAGCTGCCAAAGACCACTACAATTAATAGCAAGACAAAAATGCAAACTAAAAGAAAACAAGCAATTTCGATACACCCGACCTGGTTAGGCAAAGTAGGTTAGAACCCAAGGTCACAGCCCGACAGTCACCGGGGCCTCCAGATCCCCTGACACTTAGAACCACTTGCTCTTCCAGTTTTTATTAGAAGTCATCGTGTTCGTGATGATACCCTTACCCTTCTTCGATGAAGACCAAAAATAATACCAACCCTCATGGAGAGGGTTGGCCTTCACCTCATACATGTGAAGGAATTCATCTGCAATCAACTCAAGTTGTCCAAGTTGGAACCACAAGATGAAGGCCCCCACCAAAGCCCTTCAGGCATTCAAGATTATCTAGCCAAGGGCTAGCTGCAGACGAGAGACGACTTCCCTAACGATGTGGGGGAGAGGATGTCTTAAGCCACACTAGAGGGCGACCAGAAATACTGCCACCTCTCCGTCCTTGGGTTCACTGGGGAGTTCGCTAAGTGCGGGAGCTTGAAGTACCACTAAGTTCGATCTGTGGTACATTGACCTAATCCACACCAGGTCAGACTCCTTCAAGCATGACCCAACTGGGTTGGCCTTATCAGACAGCAGAAGAGGGGCTTGCATCCTCCCCTATCAGAATCGTCTTTGCCTCAACTCTCAAGGGCTACTTAGTAGGAGAATGAGCTGCAACACTTGCCCTCAGAATGGGCGCGATTTCCCCTGTCACTCATCATCATTATTGGGGACGGTGGATCACACTGAGCTTCCTCCAGCCCTAAATCATGCTGGAACATAATGGATTCGTCCCAGCTGTCTGAATGATCTGACAATTTTGGCAAAAAAAATGGGGGCGACAAAACAGATAAAAAGGAGAAGGAATGAAGAAGATTAGAGAAGGAAGGAAGAGGACCAGAGGAGGAAGGGAGAAAGGAAGGAAGAGGACCGGAGGAGGAAGGGAGAAGGCCCAAAAGATAAGGTTCTAACTTACAGGAAATCGCTAACTATGGGTAGCAGCAGCAAAGAGGAGTAGCAGAAGCAAATACCCCTCACGCTACTAGGGCATCCCCTTTTTATAGGGGATTTGATCGTATGGCAATGACTGCCCGCATTCAATGCGGCAGCCAAAACGGCTCATCGACGTTCATGCTTGGCTACGTGGAGTTCTCCCACTCACTGAACGACTCGACTCCCCAGAAGATGCCGCACATCAGCGTCCCATAAGTCAGGAGCTAAACAGGCGCCCTGCCAACGCACGTGACCTCGATTTGGCACACGTTACCTTGAGCGTGTCGTATCATGATTGTGGATCAGCCCCGATTCCCACAACCATCATCGTATTCAATATTAATGATAAGCACATGACACTTTATTCTACATTAATGACGAGCAGGCTCGACACCCCATGCATAAGATACTCCAACCTCGTCGAAACCAACTTACTTCCCGAGCCCATTGCGTGAGCTCGGAAGTAGGGGGCTATTGTAATGGGTAAAAATGGACTGACCAAGGAGAAGGAGTCAGCTCAAACATTTGTGCCCGCCGTGTGATTAGCCAATGCCTGATGCAACCAAGGAGCTCCTTAATGATCAGAACTGTAATCCACGATTGGAGAAAGCGTCTATTCCCCAATCCCGACCATCAGAAGACGAAGTATCTCCGCTTCCATCAAATGTCGGGCCCTACCACAGTCCCATCCATATCTAAGTTGTCGCTCGGATCATCTCTTAGTTAACATCCCCGAGGGATAACTCTGTATGGGATAAGACTTCGAGCTTCTATATTCAGGGAAGCCCTGCATCGTACGACAAAATAAGGAGGATGGTCGTCCCCAACTTCATTTCATTTCATTTTCACTAAGAAAGGAAGCTGGTCTCAGTACTCGAACATGACTCCCAAGGGCAAGTCAGTAGGTCAGTAATTTGCTCAATGTTAAGGGAAAACTTGATCATGGCTCACTGAAGAATCCGGGTCGGAAAACTACTCCCCGAGACGACTGCGTAGGTCACGTCGGACATCTGATCTCGGCCTCCTACTACATGCTTCCCTAAGCTTATCAAAAGAACTGTTCAAGATCTAGCCAATGTCTCAATCGAAGATCCTAGAAGATAACTGTGACACGCTCGAGATCCGAGATCTTGGCCAAAGATCTCAGAAGATAACCGCGACACATTCGGGATGCAAATCCCTCTACAATACGTCCCTACTAAATAGAGAAATTTCTATCTACGCCACCGCCCCTCTTCAACTATAAATATGATTATCTTTAATGGTGAAAGGTATACACAACCTTACGCACAGAAACCCTATGCTTTATTAGACCCAAATTCCCTATCTGACTTAGACATCGGAGGGTCCCTTGCTGTAGTCAGGGTCTCCTTTGTCTTCTTCGTGTGCAAGTACTTGAAGGTTTAAGAAGGGTCAACCAAATTTCTACATCAACACTTATAAATAGAAAATCACGATGTTAACATATAAATAAAAGAAAGGAAAAAAAAACCCCAAGAAATTTTAGATTTCTACCAGCAGGTACCCTCTTCTTAAAATCTACACGATGTTAATAAATAAATAAAAGAGAGGGAAAAAAAAAAACAAAAAACAAAAAACAAAAAACAAAGACCAAGAATTTTTAGATTTCTTCTAGCAGGCCTCTTTTAAAATCTATTGATTTCCGCTGGCATTTGCTCTCAATACGGTTAGGCAAAAGGGTGGGAAACAGATGATGATCTGTTGACCAAACTGAATTTTTTAGAGTGGCAAGCAATGAAAGGTGCAATCCAAATGATGGTCAAAGCTAATTGGAAGAGGAATACTTGTTTTGTTTTTTAAACGCGTGAAGAGCATCTAGAGGTCCATACACGCAGACACATACATCAATAAAAAATGAAAAAAAAGTAATTAAAAAAAATTAGAAAAAAAAAACACTTAAAAAACCAAGATTTTTTTTTAATTTCACCGGCAATTACCCTTTAAATAGGATTTGGCAATCAAAGGTGGAAATTACGTGACATTTAGGGTCGTTTGATTGGCCTGTTTGGTCGATGGGATTAAATGATATGGAATTCCATGGGATAGAATTAACACCATTACTATACAATGATTGTATGTCTAGAAATATAATGATATTGTGACCATCTAATCCCAAGTTCAGGATTAAATTATTCCTTTGAGAAAAACACTACATTAGGCGGAACTATATTTGGTGGAAGATGAAATTATAATTAACAGACTAGATTCACAATTGATATTGGTCACTTGTACATATATATAACTCAAATGTCATGCGTAAAGGATGTATATGGATGGGCAGCATGGATAAAAGACATGCATTGTTGGAAAAATGATAGTAAATAATTGTATAGTAAACAAATTACAAGTCCGCACCTAATTGTTGATCGAATGAAGATGATCAAAGTAATTTGCCATTGGGTAAAGGTGTGGACGTTGTCACTTTCTTTTAGATAGTTCATGTCCCTTATAGCCAAGTTTCCAATTGATTGCAGACGTTATCACTTTCTTTGAGATAATTCATGTCCCTCATAGCCAAGTAATCAATTGATTGCACCTGTGCACGTGTATATGGTGCATGCATAGCATACCAGTCTTATGAATATGATACTTTATAAACGTCCTTTTCTCTTCGTTCTTATCTAATGTGGGACAAATGTTTTTCTTTTGAAAAAAAAAAATTTATAAAAAAAGTTCTATGTTTTTTTTTAAAAAAAAAAAATGCAACAATGTGCATCAATGTGGGATTCATAATGTAATACCCACGGATGTAGTGGATTTCGAAATCCACCAAAAATTTCACATGTGACCAAATGCAATTCCATCCCACATAATTCCAATCCTTTTGATCATCTCCAGGTGGAAATTGCATGGGACCAAATTCAATTCCATCCCACATGATCGCATGTGGATGCAATAAAGGTGAGACTTATATGATGGTGGGTACGAGTTAAAAGATAAAACTCCTTGGGGTGATGATAATCAAAGGTATGACCTAAATGATGAATAGTCTATATCAATGATTGAATCATTTATATTATGATCAATATGGCCCATCCATTTCCCAAGGCATCGAATAAGCCACCATGATCATCCAACCGATTTTTTTGTAAGGTGATCACTCGAGTGAGACCCACCCGATGAAATCCAGCAGGGATCATTTCTAAAAATAAAATAAATAAAATGTAGGATTACTTTGCTGTCCTTAAGTGGTGGGTCGGTCGGTCTGCAAGTGGATGATGATTTTTGAAGACAAACCACATCTTGTGTGCGGATTATACCTTCCGTGATTTGATAGAATATGTGGACCCCCAACCTTGTGAAAAACATATATAATAATAGATTCCTTGCATTGTGATGGGATTCCGAGATGTAATGGTTGCCTACTTGAGTTGGGATTGCGGAGGAAACTTAGAATCTTACCCCAGAAAGTAGTTATTGCCTTTTGAAATGAATGTTCTTCCACTACTTCTTCCACTAGCTTTTTATGGGATGTCCTATCATGTTATACGGATGAGAGATGCCCCTTTCAAGTGAAGCTGATAGGTTTGCCTATCTTATCTAAGGAAGCGGGGTTGCCTGTGACACGAACTGACCCAAGCTTTGTGGGGCCCACCATAATGTATATGTTTTGTCTTTGCTGTCCATATGTTATACCGATTTATTTTAGGGCATTAGTCCTAAAATAATAAAGAACGAAAGCTTGAGTAGACTATACCACAGAAAATAGTGATGTTTTATTTTCTATTCTACTTATTTATATGGTCACGCGGACAAGGAAAACGCAAATATAAGCTTGATTCAATACTCCTGTTCCCTATGAAGTTTTCAACGGTGAGTGTTCAATCCCCACTATTTTTCACGGAGTGGTTTAATAGAGCTTTAGATCTGTATTATTTTTGGGCTCATGTCCTAAAATAAGCTGGAAAAATGGATAGATGCCTTCAATTAAACACATACAATCACGTTGGGCCCCACATATCTTGGGCCGGGTGCCACAGGCAATCCGCTCTCTTATCTATGCCCACCTACTCATTCGTAGATTGGGACGGGACTTCCATATTGGTATAGCACCATTTCAAGATGTTGGTGACTCATCAGCCTCAGACGTGGCATTCATTCTCAGAATGGTGGTGTCTCATCATTCATTTTGAAAATAGCGGTGACTCATCTCCTCAGTGGCAATCATTTTGAAAATGGTATTGACTCATTCTCCTAACATATGGCACTGACCTGCAACGATCCAGACCATCCAAATTGTGGGTCCTATTGTGGAAGAAGCGTATCTCTTAAATAACACTCATCAAGCAATCCTAAGCATCCGATCAATGGCTATCAAATGGGTGGTTAAAAATGAAATAGTGAGAGGTCCAAATTTAAAGGGAAAAGTGAGATGATTAGTGCAATCTTGTCCGTGCAATTTTTTTGGTCATGTTACATCCATACTTTGGTCGGTAACTCCAACGGTCGGCCTTTCCGTGCAATTACCACCAGCTTTTAAATGGTGCAACTAACATAGAAATCTGGTCGTGCATGATGACTCTCTCTCTCTCTCTCTCTCTCACACATATCAGAGTAGAATTGAAGTCTGTGGGCCTCCTCCGAGCAACATATACCTATACATGATGGCCCATTAGACTAGGAAGAGGAAGTACTTGAATCAAGTTTTACTAAGCCCATGCGCCATCTCCACACACCTCACTTGGCCAACCTGGCAAGAGTTGGGAGGCCGCATCTCAGCCGTGCAAAAAGGTGGCCCATGCGGTGGAAGTGGGCCCCATACAAAATTCAGTCTGGTTCAGGTGGCTCACACCTAAACAGTTTAAACGAACTAGTCTGATGAGTAGAGTGATTTATTTGTCAGTTTTGTCATCTCCAAGGTGGTCCACCTTATGTGCCGGTCAGATGTGCTGCACACTTGCTAGGATGGCACGTGTGATGCGTGTGGAAGTGGAGAACATCACCTGCATGTATATCTTTTTTACCAGTAAATAAATAGGTTGAATTCAGTGCATATAGCAAGCACTAGTCCGATCAAACATCTCCTACCGTCCAAAGATGATGGGTGGAAATCTAGACATGTCGCATTATGGAATGATGGAAAATTCACTTCAAAAAGCGTGTGGAATTTCCCTCCAGAGTGAAAATGCCTGCACATCCCGTGGCATTGCAAGCATTTCTTTAGGGCGTGTTTGGGCAGTGGGATTAGAAGGGATTAGCTGGGATGGGATTCATCTGGTCGTGTGCCAATTCCACTCCATGTTGGGGAAGAATGGAAAAGCTTGGAATTAGATTAGATGGAGTTGCATTGGATCCATGCCAATTTCACTTAATGTTAGCAAGTTGTGTAGATCCCACCATGATGTGCCGTCCACCCATTTTTTGAGATTATTTTAGAGCATGGGCGAAAAAATCAGGTAAATCTAAAGCTCAAGCGGATCCCACCATAGAAAACAATAGGGATTGAATACTTACCGTTGAAAGCTTCCTTGGGGCCACATAAGTTTTGGATCTACCTCATTTTTAGGCCCATGCCATAAAATGAGGTTACAAAACAAATGAACGGTTTAGATATAACACATGTGTGTTATTCTCAATAATTCCAAATGATGGTGGGTATATCCATTCAATGTACTACTGTATTACCAACAAAGCATGGCATTAATCTTATCCCATTGCAACGGGGGACCATCCCTGCCATGGTTAATAATTATGCTTTTTTGAATCCTATCCCACTTAATCCCTTCTAATCCCACCGCCCAAACACGCCTTTGATTTTCCAAATCATCCTTAAATGCATTACAAATGGGTAATAATTATATCAATGCTAAAATAGAGGATGTTGCCAAATGTATGTGGGGCCATCGTGATGTATGTGTTGTATCCATATTGTCCATCTGTCCAAAATATGAGATAGATCCAATTTCAAGTGGACCACGCCATGGGACAAAGGGAATCGAACACCCAACCTTGAAAACTTCGTGCGGTCATTATTTTCTTTGGTGTGGGCCACTTGAATGTTGGATCTACCTCATTTTTCATTTCATGCCTCAAAATGTTTTGGTAAAAGGGTTGGATGATGCAAATATGTCACACACACACATATATATATATATATATATATATATATATATATATATATATATATATATATATATATATATATATATCATAGTCGGGCTCACATTTAAGCTAGTCTTTTAGGACCATTTTTTTCCTAAGCAAATATACCCTATTATTATCAAATAGGTAGAATTATAATAATTGGTTATTTATAGAAAATTTACAGTGAATCTTGCACATCAAACAGGCCCTACCATCAATAAAGACCCGAATAGATTACAAAATCTATTTTACATGCGGTTCTTAAAACACCTAAGCTCTTTGGGCCCACAATGGTTTATATTGAAATATACTCTATTGACTATTGAGTCAGGTGATAACTCTTATTCTCATAATAAAAATAAAATAGCAGCTTATTAAAACAATTAAATGGGCCACACCAATAAGAATAATATAAAATTACAACTAAAATCCCTAAGTTCATGAGTTGCAGCCACGTGAGTTTTGAATCAGACTTTTGTATATTCCCATCATCTTGGTAGGTCACACCTGATGAACAGGTTTGATGAAAGATACACACCATGGCAGCCCCACAAACAAAACTACGATTTGCATTGCATCCCCATTGTTCCTTATGGTGTGGCCCATTAAATTGTGGATCTGGATTATTTTTTGCCCCAGTACCTATCATAGAGGAATACACATGATGAACAGAGAAGATGCTATATATATAAATGGAGGGTCCTAAATAGCTGGGGCATGTGTTGCAGAGGATTCTACTCCCATTAATAAAACATATCATATCTTGAAAGTCAGCTTAAATCTGACTTAAGTGTCATGATCAGTGACTCCTCATTAATTTCAACCCCAACGTTAATGTGGCTGAAACTTACAATCATATGCACATATTTAGTAATACATGTAATGTAGGTGCCCACCCAAGTGGGCCCCACTTGAGTTTTGCTAGAGTGCATCCGGACACCTTGGACAGGGATGGTGAAAAGCAAAAAATAAAATAAAGACCCTAAAAGTCTGGGGCAGTTTTCTTGACCCGTGAAAATTCAAGGGTTGTAAATATTTCAATCCAAAAACTTTCTTTTTGGTATCCCAATACATCGTAAGGCCCATCGGCCCATCGTATAAACAGTCTGGATCATTGAAGAGGATCAAGATCAAAGGGCTTAAGTTCAGTCGGGATGTATTCTAGCAAACCACTTTTCCGTTTCCATTATATTATGAAATAAATAGTTCCTAAGGGCTATGATTGATTAAAATAAAGATGCTAGAATTCGTACTGAGACATTCAATTCATGCTAAAAATGCTAGCTTGTAATCAATGAGAAACACTGATGTCAATGGATATCATAGATTAGAAATTAAGGACCTGATCCCCAGCCACTGGAGCCATGATAGATGAGTAGGCATGTGCCTCATGTCATGGCTGCATGGCATACATGGAATAGATCTAAACTGTTCATTTGATGGGTCAATTACTGAATGGTCTATAAATAAATAAATAAATTAAAAAAAAAAAAAAAAACATTTGCATAGTTTTTTTTTTTTTTTTTTTTGGTTAGCTTGTTAGTACACCCCACTGTCAGTTTCACACGGCACTGTTAGCCACCCCCACTAGGGAATCGATGCCAAGACGCCGGTGTGGAAACGAGGTATCTACATTTGGATAGTTCTGTAGCACATTAATGGACGCCAAACGATGGAAGTCCATAGTGGCTGATTCGGTGAGAGAAGGTAAACTTATTAGATGGTTAGTATAGTGTAATGAAAGCAATTTATAAAAGCCTGATGGATGACTGGTTCGGATCATCATGCACATGAATGCGGTGCCCCGGCAGTATGTGGATCTGCTCCCAGGAAATAAATGGTCAGATTTAATTCTGAAAGCAACAGATGGTCGGTTTATAAGTACCGACACCATTATCTACACGTAATAAAATAAAATAAAATAAATTCAATCGGGTTCTCTCTAGCACCACATAATAATGATTTTGAACAGTTGGATCAACAGGCCCCCTGTTTTGGAATATATATATATATATATATATATATGGGAAAAGGTACTATGCGCTTGACCTCACGTGTCCGTCCCGTGATGTCGAGCTGTGTGGGCCCCACCGTGATGCATTTCGAACATCTACCCCATCAGTCAAATGCATCATTCCAGCGTGGGCCTAGGTCTCAAAAATCAAGTCAATCCGTGACTTATGGGGGCCACACCACATACAGAAGTGGGGAGGGGCCGTGCACCATGACAACATTCATAATCATTTTTTGGGCCCACCGAGATGTGGTTTGCAAATCCAGCCCATCCATTATGTGTGTCCCACTTGGATGAGGGTTCAGACCAAATTTCAGCAGCATTCAAAACTCAGCTGGGCCCCACCAAGTACTTTTATATGTTTTAACAATGTCTTCAGTTGATTTTAGATGGTATGGCCCACCTGAGTTCCGTATACGGGTGATTTTTGGGATATCCCATAAGTTGGAGGGGACCCATCAAATGCACGGTGTTGATGGTCGACACGCATCACGGTGGGGCCTAAGGCTTAAAAATCAAGTCGATCTGTGACTTTTGTGGGCCACACCACATACAAAAGTTGAGAGGGGTTACCCTCCATTAAAATATTCATAATCATTTGTTGGGCCCACCGAGATGTGGTTCACAAATCCAACCCATCCATTATGTGTGTCCCACTTGGATGAGGGGTCAGACCAAGTTTTAGACGCATCCAAATTTCATGTGGGCCCCACAAAGTACTTTTAAATGTTTTAGGCATGTCTTCACATGATTTAAGATGGTATGGCCCACTTGAGTTCCGTGTAGAGCTGATTTTTGGGATATCGCATAATTTAAAAGGGACTCATCAAATGCTTGGTGTTGATGTTCAACATACATCATGGTTGGGCACACACAACTCGACCTCATAAGAAGTTCCCATGAGCTCTACAGCATGAAACATTTTCCTATATATATATATATATATATATATAGAGAGAGAGAGAGAGAGAGAGAGAGAGAGAGAGAGAGAGAGAGAGAGAGAGTCATGCTCCCCTGTGCACCTACGCTCGTGCGCACCTTTCTACACGTGCCATGGGTGTCTAATCTGGACGGTCCATGTGATGCGGAATCTCATGAAACCCCATGTGACAAATTTTCACCTCAATCTAAAATTCTGGTGGGCCATAGCAAAGATAAATGCAAATCAAGGGAGGAAACTGTTTTCATTTTTCATGGCCCATCAAAGTTTTACATCAAAGTAAAACTTGGGCCCGGGGGGTTTCACGAGGTGCTGCTTCACATGAACGGTTCAAATTTTGGATCCACACCACGTATGATGGGTTCTCAAAAAAGTTCGTACGTAGTACGTACGAAGTGGTTCGCAGTTGAGCGTTTCCGTGTGTGTGTGTGTGTGTGTGTGTGTGTGTGTATATATGATTCGTTAAAAACTTAGTCTTTTGGTGTTATGGAATAGTCCCATATCAGAAAGTATAGAAGAAAATTTTGACTTTATAAGAGTACCTTATTATTTGCTTGGTAAATTCCAAGATTTATGTATTTTGGTGCACTGGAACACACGCGTATGGATGGGGTCAGGCTCGGGCTTGGTGTGAGGGTAAGGGCATGGGCAGTGTGACTATAGAAGCGACTTTACACTTCACACGTGTGCATTGTGTTGCTCCCTCGCGACCTTATACTAGACAAGTGCGAGCCGCGATGGCTGTAGTGTTGTGGGTAAGAGGTCTGAGAGAGACCTATATACCTTATATAGGGGCTGAAACTAACCGTTTAAGAGGCTAGCTGCTAAATAACGACACCAACATTTAGAAGCAATCATTTGGAGTTATGACCCTAGAACAAAACGTCCAACTACCTTAGCTTATATTATTTTATTTTATTAAATTTTTTTTTTTGTTAGCTTGTTAGTACACTCCACTCTCAGTTGAAACTTCATTGTTAGCTACCCCCACTAGGGATCGACACCAAGACCTCAGTGTTCAAACGAGGTATCTTTCACTCAATCTACCACTTGAGCTATGGATGGTTCATTTCTATTGGTGATTGTGAAACGAGGTATCTTTCACTCAGTCTGCTTGGTGCTTTTATAAACAAAGCTTAGATGGTTCATTTCACAATCACCAACCACTTGAATCACTCTCTCATACGAACCAAGCAATAAAAGCTCAAGTGTTCTCTGATCAAGCCAGCAAGGTTCAACATGAATCTTTAGCCAACATTAAATCCTCAAGAAACAGACCGGTATAGTGGTCTAAGCCAATAATTTATTTTATAGATCTCTCTAATTTGGGATTTTTCTTTAAGTTTTTTTAACTGCCAACAAACTGTGTATATAGAGTTGCATTAGTAGTTTCTTCGTGCTGGCTGAACGCAGAACCACACATAGGATCATCGCATCCTAAAAGCTAGTTGTCTACAACCTGTCAGCAATCTCAATTACTTTGAGAAGAGGGTGCGAATAATGCTTTAAGGATAGCATGATCACGTGTTTCAGTCTATCTTTAATATTTTCGGTTTCTTTCATTATTTTATAAAAATAATAAATCTGTAATTT
Source organism: Magnolia sinica (assembly GCF_029962835.1). Lineage (NCBI taxonomy): Eukaryota > Viridiplantae > Streptophyta > Magnoliopsida > Magnoliales > Magnoliaceae > Magnolia > Magnolia sinica. The sequence goes on along the minus strand of NC_080577.1, from coordinate 42,396,608 downwards.
GATAATAACACATCTCTAACATCACCTCTTTGTTTGGCCTAAATCCTGTACGCAAATCAAGCGGGTGATCCTAACCATCCAAACTATCGTTTACAAAGTTCGTTGATTGAGTGGTCAGGCCATCAAACTTGCAGTTTGGATCATTTAAATATATCAGAAATTTGTCCCATGATAATGTCTAAGTTGTTGAGCTATTAATGTTTGTAGAGGAATGATCACATACATTTGAAGACCATACGTTTTGAGCTGTGCGTCCACCCATGATGAATATATGTAATCCAGACCGTGCATCTGATGTGTCTCCTCTTCTGCACCATAAAGCCCAATAATCATCGAGATTTGAAACTCAGGTGGGGCACACCACAGGGAACAATGTACAGTCACTACTAGACTGATATATTCACGTGGTGTGGACATCCTGAGTTTTGGATTTGCCCAAGTTTATAGTGTCTTTCATCCTCATGGGGGTGCACCTGATTAGTGAATTGAGGGCATAAAAAAAATAATTAATAAAAAATACAATCGACCCTACATTCAAGATGGAAGTTTTTATGGTGGCGTCCCCCTCCCCAATGTCCTAACTGTTTCCTTTCGTATGATCACTTGCGTCATGGATCAGGCTCTGCTTCCGGGTCTAGCATTAACATATTGGAGGGTGCATCTAATGGAAGGTTGGATGGCACTCAAACATTATGGTGGGCCCTACACAACCCATCCATATAGTCCATACCTTCGAATTCGAGTGACCATTCCCCACGCTTTAATTTATTTATTTTTCAGATAAACTCTCCATACTGTGATAATTCCCTAATTCCACAAGTGTGTCGAGCACTGATCATTCACATGCAGGCACACATCTCAAGATGTAGCACTTGTGCAAGATGTGAGCTGTCTATCATGTTGGAAATAATTTATTAGATCTTCTACCTCAAAAATCAAGTTGTTTCACTCTTTATTAGTTGGGCCACAATGTGCCAAGTCAAACTCTGGTTAAAACAGTTTTTAAGCCATACTCTAATCAGCCTTTAATTTACAAAGAAAATAGAAAAAAAAAAAAAAAAAATCCCTCAAACAGAAATAAAATTAATAAGAATGAATTATTCTCCCTATGGCACAATTGGTATAAAGCTCATGCTACTGGGCGTTGATTGGGTACTACCCCACCGGGGTCTAGACAGAGAAAGAAAGTCCAGTAAGGGGATCTGTGGAGCCACCATGATATATGTGTTTTATATAAGTTGTCCATTCATTTTTTAAAATCATTTTAGTGCATGAGACCAAAAAGAAGACAAATCAAAGGCTTGAGTAGACCACAGTAGGAAATAGTCATGACAATGACCACCACGGTTGAAAACTTCCTAGGGTCCACTGGAATGCTTATTTGCCACCCAACCTGTTCATAGGGTCACATGGGCCTTGATGAAAGGAAAACATAAATATTAGCTTTAGCCAAAACTTTTGTGACCCCAAAAGGTTGTCTAGTGTAGGCATTCAATTCTCATTGTATCTTGTGATGTGGTCTACTTAAGATTCCATCTACCTCATTTTTTGTCTCATTACCTAAAATGATTGGACAACATATATAAAATATATCTATCATGATAGTGTGAGATAATCTGGATGCGGAAATCCCCAAGATCTGTTGTGCACAGGACATGGGGATCTAGGGTTCGGATGACTTACCTAACTGATACGCAATGGATATTAGATAAGAATACCAAAAACCTTTGGTGTAGTCTTCCTTTCCTTTACAATGTTCACTCCCCAAGTTTAGGGTTGTGATGTAATAATAAACTCGGTAAGACCGAGGTCGAATCCCAAGGGATTAATACCTGTACGTTGTCTGAAACTAAGTAGAACTAGAAATAAACTAAGGTGTAATCTAAATCAAATAGAATTTAAGGAATAATTGTGGAATAATTATCTAAAACATAAATAATTCAGGGAAGGGAAACTGGGGATTCAGAGGATCCACTTGTAGAGATCAGGGAGATCCTATGCCATCACCATGAAATTAAATTGAACTTCTTTTAATATAGTTTTAAAGAGATGAAAGGTATATGAATTAGAATGGATTCCATCATCAAACCATGCCCAGGAGGCAAAGCAAACAACAGAATTAAATTAATTACCAACCACTCAACAATGTATGAAGGTTAGGAAGGATACCGTCATCCAACCATGCCCATGAGATGATGGTAAACAACAGGGCTTCCTGACGTCATAAACATCAAAAGGATGAAGAAATACTCAAAGCCATCGCAGATCTATTGTAATTTCAGTCACAACAAACCATTAAAAAAACTGAAAGTATTCCTTTTAATTGAACTAAAATCAACATCAGTCAGTCTAGCATAAATCAAAGGCATAGAGTCAGTCCCATCACGCCACAAGCTTCCCGTCTTAGCCTCAGCTAAGAGGTTTAGCCCCTCATGAATGGACTAGATCTCTTAAAATAAACAAAATAAAAATAGTAGGAAGAAAAAGAACAAAACTCTCTATCTGACATCCACCTGTTCAAGCACCCAAGCCGAGCTCCCAGCTTCTGATCCGATTCCCTGTAATTTTTCCCTCTTACCCTTCTTCTCTCTTCTTTTTATAGTTTGCTAGGAGTGGTGGAGAGGCCTGGCTGGAGTCGGTTGTATGCACAGCAACCCCCTTTGAAACTCCTTGCGCAAGTCTATTTACGCAGCCACGAACGCAGGTCGCAGAATCCTTAAAAACTGACCGGCGTCGGCTTGGAAATGTGATGGCTGACGGCTCCAGATATCTGGTTTGACTTCATGAATGGGATTAGGACCCCCCTCTGCATCTTCTGGACGGATCGGATCATCGATCCGATCATCTCCTTGATCGCACAGTGGCCCACTGCGGTCGGTTTTTGCGGACGCAGAGCCTGCGCATGGTCCTTGCACTGCGAAGATCGGCGGGCCCATGGTCAGCATCAGCGGTGAAATCCAGTCCGTCCACTGGATTCATGACAAAAAATCAGTAAGAAATGACTAGTTTCTGTTTGTATTCGATGTGGCCTACGTGATTGATCATATGACCGTCCGACCTTTGTTTGGACGATTGGAATCCGATCCACGCTTTCATCTGCAGTTTTGCCACATAGGAGTTAGTTTTGGCCATCCTATGGAATGAATGTACGGTCCAGATCAATGTTCTGGGGAGCGAGTGGGGCCCACTGATGAAAAGTGGGGCCCACTGATAAAAACAGACGAACAACGTCCGTCCGCTGTTGCTGCGAAAGAAGAAGACGGGTAAGCCCGTCTTTGACCGGGCTGACCGTCCGGTGCACGGCCGGTGCGTGTACACTATGTACACACACTGTACATGTAGGGTTCACTGTGATGTTCGTCAGACATCTGCTCCGTCCATTTGCTGTGTCACTCCATTTAAGGCATTGAGAACAAAATTGAAGCATTTTCAGATACCAGGCGGGCCCCAAATCACTGATTTATGGGCTGATCTATCCGTTGGGCCACTTCCAGAGGGATCCAATGGCTGAAATTTGACGTGTACGGTTAGTTCATGATCATCAGGCCATATATAAAGTTTGGAGCCGATAAGATGGTAGAAACCCTGTGATCTTGTATTATGAACGTTTTTCAAGCCTGTTTGAAGTGAGTGGCTGAAATTTCTCTGATCTCTGGTGCATAAATCCTTAATCTTGGTCCCATGGAGTCCCATCCAATGTCTTGGTGATGCCAAAGTGTCAAATCCATACCTTTAGCACTCTTTTCAATCCATGCTCGTCAATTCTCCTTGCATCACAAACACAAGTAAAATAGACCGTTAAGCAGTACCATGTTCGTAAATCCAGGCAAAAACTGGGGTCTGATATGCAATATTTGACCCTCAACACAACCCCTAACCAGCATTTTGCTAGTCCCAACAAAGTATGCGGAAAATAAGTTGACAATTACGAGACAATTCTTGTGAAACCGAGTGATATTTTGAAAAACGATTCAGATACGAAAATTCTAAGATTCATGAATGTTGGGCATAATTCTCTCCTAGACTCAAGCACACGGTAAACTTCATAATTAAGTTCAAAGTATTAGTCCATCAATTAGAACAATTCTAAACATTGAATTCCATGGATGCATAGTCTAATCTCGACTTATCAACATTAAAATTCACTTCTCTATTTAAGGATATCATTGGTAACCAATAAGAGAATTCATGATAACCAAAACTTACCTCACACATTATCTTTTCATTCTTTTAATTTTTCAATTTTTTTTCATTAAAAGTAACGCCAAGAAGGGGAATCAAATTCTCACTTATAGGGAGCAAACCTATGGTAAAGACTTCACACCCAACTCTTTTTCAAATATCATCCATGGGGAATTGAATCCTCACTTATAGGGAGCAAACCTATGGTAAAGATTGTTCGCCCAATCCATTCAATTTTCTCAGGTTGGTTCCTTTCATGATTAGTTATTACCAAGTTAATCCTTCAATATCGAACTGAACCCTTAATGTGCAAGCGAGATGTGTTTTATGAAATCATGACTCAGCCACTATCTCTAACCATGGATTACTAGTTCAAACTTACTGTGAAATCTAACAGGTGGTTGAATCCCAAATTCATAAGTTACCAACAGTTTGTATCTTGTAATTTTAAAATCACAATTATACTTCAAAATCACTTCAAATTCACAAGAAATTCCATAAAGATTTAAAATTCACAATTTTTACTCAAAACTAAGAAAACATTGATTAGAAAACCTAATCTCCCACCCCAACCTAAAATCTACATTGTCCTCAATGTAAAAGAAATAAGCATGCAATGCACATGGGACAACGAAAATATAAGAAGAGTGATGGAAAGATAGTACCTGGACGAAAGAATCAAGAGGCTTTCCAAAAATATCTACGTAAGAGCGGGTCAGCACAAGAGAGAAACCAACAGAAGTAACATGAAAATAACAAAAATAAAATCCTACCTATACCACTTTCGCAGGTGCTCTGATTGCATTTAGCATAGGCAACAAGCCTTTAAACCCCTAGGTTGCCCCTAGTGGACGAGTTGTAGTCTCGTGAGGGTTTGCAACAATGTTACTCACAAACATTGAACTAACTAACTAGAAAAATGAAACGGAATGAAAAGCTGGGTTGGCTCCCAGGAACGCTAAGTTTACCGTTTATCCTAAAACAGCATAAAGGAAACTATCCTAGTCCTATAAAAACAGGAAACCTACCTATACCTCCATCAGACTAGGAGATCAATCCTGGTAAACAGGATCAGTTAGAGGTATGGACATGTCCTCCGAATCAAATTTCTCGATAAATGGCTTTAAGCGATGTCCATTTACTTTAAACTCCTTGCCATTGTCAGGATCTCTTATCTCAACGGCCCCATGAGGATACGCAGTGACCACAATGTAAGGGCCAGTCCAACGAGATCGAAGCTTACTGGAAAGAGATGTAATCGAGAATTATACAAAATGACTTTCTGACCAGGTGTGAATGATTTTCGTAGAATACATTGGTCATGAAACGCCTTCATTCTGTCTTTGTAAATTCTCGAGTTCTCGTACGCATCGTTCCTGATTTCTTCAAGTTCATTTAATTGAAGTTTACGTAGCGAGCCAGCGTTGTCCAGATTAAAATTCAGATTTTTGATCGCCCAGTACGCTTTATGTTCCAACTCCACTGGCAAGTGACAAGCTTTCCCATAGACAAGTCTAAAGGGAGATGTTCCAATAGGGGTTTTAAAAGCAGTACGGTATGCCCATAAGGCATCGGTCAATCGGATTGACCAATCCTTACGATCAGGGTTAACTGTTTTCTCTAGGATATGTTTGATCTCCCTATTGAAAATCTCAGCTTGTCCACTTGTCTGTGGATGGTATGGGGTGCTCACCTTATGAGAGATACCGTATTTCTTCATTAAGCTCTCGAATGGTCTATTACAAAAGTGTGAGCCCCCATCACTAATGATGGCTCGAGGCATACCGAACCGCGAAAGGATGTTCTCTTTTAAGAATTTAATGACCGTGCGATGGTTATTATTTCGGCACGGGATTGCTTCGACCCATTTAGTGACATAATCTACGGCGAGCAAAATATACAAATTTTCAAATGATTGGGGGAATGGTCCCATGAAATCAATGCCCCAGCAGTCAAATGCTTCGATGATAAGAATGAGATTCAAGGGCATCATATTTCGATGGGACAACGCTCCCAATTTTTGACAACGCTCATAAGCTTTGCAAAACTCATGAGTGTCCCTGAACATAGTGGGCCAGTAAAAGCCACACTGTAAAATCTTGGTCGTGGTCTTTTTAGCAGAAAAGTGACCACCACAGGCCTGTGAGTGACAAAAGGAGATGACACTCTGATGCTCATCGTCTGGTATATATCTCCTCAGGATTTGGTCTGGGCAATATTTAAATAAATAAGGATCATCCCAGAAAAAGTTACGTACCTTGGTGAAAAATTTCTTCTTATCTTATGCAGTCCAATGTGTCGGTATGGAACCTGTGGCAAGGTAATTAGCAATATCAGCGAACCAAGGTGAATGGGAGACTCTGAACAATTGTTCATCAGGGAACATGTCATTGATATGTGTCGTTTCAAGGGAATCAGAGGGATTAAGGCGAGAAAGATGGTCAGCCACTACGTTCTCTACTCCCTTTTTATCTTTTATTTCTAAGTCAAATTCCTGGAGTAAGAGGATCCATCGTATCAGGCGGGGCTTAGAATCATTCTTAGAAAGAAGATACTTAAGTGCCGCATGGTCTGTGTAGATAATGATCTTGGATCCGATCAAGTAGGACCTAAATTTGTCCAAGGCGAACACTACGGCTAAGATTTCCTTTTCCATAGTCGAGTAGTTCACTTGGGCAGGATTTAGAGTCCTACTCGCATAATGAATGACGTAGGCCTCTTATCTTTTCTCTGACCTAAAATCGCTCCAAGAGCATAATCAGAAACGTCGCACATAAGTTCAAAAGGAATGCTCCAGTCGGGTAGTTGTATGATGGGTGCACTAGTCAACATACCCTTAAGCTTGGTGAAAGCTTCCTGACATGGCTCAGTCCACTCGTATAGCACATCCTTTTGAAGTAGATTACATAAAGGACGAGAGAGGAGACTAAAGTTCTTTATAAATCGCCTATAAAATCTTGTGTGTCCTAAAAAGGATCGCACGTCTCTAATATTCTTGGGTGGAGGTAGGTTAGAGATAAGATCGATTTTTGCCTTATCCACCTCGATTCCTTTGGACGAGATAATATGTCCAAGGACAATTCCCTTATGAACCATGAAATGACACTTCTCCCAATTAAGTACCAAATTCTTCTCTTTACATCTTTTCAGCACACATTTAAGACTTTCTAAACACTTGCTGAAAGATGAACCGAAAACAGAGAAATCGTCCATGAAGACCTCTAGATATTTCCCCACCATGTCAGAAAAGATACTCGTCATACATCGCTGAAAGGTGGCAGGGGCATTACATAATCCGAATGGCATACTTCCGTAGGCAAAGGTGCCGTAGGGACATGTAAATGTGGTCTTTTCCTGATCCTCAGGAGCGATTTCAATCTGATTGTAACCCGAATACCCGTCAAGGAAACAGTAATAGGAATGACCAGCTAGCGTTTCCAAGATTTGATCAATGAAGGGCAAAGGAAAGTGATCCTTCCTTGTGACGATATTCAGCTTCCTGTAGTCAATGCACATTCTCCAACCAGTAGTAACTCTAGTTGGCATGAGTTCATTATTGGCATTGGCTACAATGGTGATCCCGGACTTCTTAGGAACCACCTGAGTTGGACTCATCTATTGACTATCGGATATGGGGTATATGATACCCACATCTAATAGTTTAAAAACCTCGGCCTTAACCACTTCTCTCATGTTTGGATTTAGTCTACGTTCTGATTGCCGAGCGGTCTTAGCATTATCCTCAAGATATATGTGGTGAGTACAAATCGAGGGGTCGATCCCTTGAGGTCCGCTATCGTCCATCCAAGGGCTCCCTTATGCTCAATGAGAGTAGATATAAGTATACTCTCTTGTTCTTTCTCCAGGTGGGCAGAGATCACCACTGGGTATGTCTCATCTTGACCTAAATAGACATATTTCAAATCAGAGGGCAAAGGTTTTAGGTCAAGCTTCAGCAGCTTGAGGTTAGACGGTAAAGACACTACATCAGTTTGGGGCAACTCTTCAAATTGTGGCCTCCACCGGTTAACTTCAAGTACCGGTGCAGTATCAAGTAAGGCACACGTCTCCCTAATCATGTCATCATCAAAATCATGGGAGTGGGCCAGGCATATCTTTAGAGGGTCAGAGGATAAGGTCAGAGGTGTCGTATCTTCCACTAAAGAGTCAATCATGTTAATGTCATGGAAATCGTCATCATCCTCTAAGTTTCTGCCGTTATTGAAAAAGATATTTGACTCTAATGTCATATTTTCAAAGGACATAGTCATGACACCATTCCTGCAATTGATAATTGCGTTTGAAGTGGCAAGGAATGGGCGACCAAGAATGACGGGAATCTGAGTGCACATGTTATTGATGGTTCGGTGTCCAGGATGATAAAATTTACAGGGTAGTAAAATCTATCAACTTGGACCAACACATCCTCAATTATCCCTCTTGGTACACGAACAGAGCGATCAGCAAGTTGTAGTGTGGTTAGGGTGAGTTTTAATTCGCCCAAACCTAACTGTTTGTATACCGAGTAGGGAATCAGATTGACGCTCGCTCCTAAGTCAAGAAGTGCATGATCAATTCGATGGTCCCCGATTACACATGATATGGTTGGGCTACCGGGATCTTTGAATTTCTGTGGCACGTCTTGCTTTAGGATGACACTCACTTTCTCGGTCAAGAAGATCTTCTTTTGAATACTTTGCCGTCATTTGGTCATGCATAAGTCTTTCAGGAATTTGGCATATGAAGGTATCTGTTTTACGACATCAAGTAGAGGAATGTTGACTTTCACTTGTTTCAACACCTCTAGGATATCCTGAGAGTTAGAGAGAGGTTTTGGTGCGACCAACTGTTGGGGAAATGGAGCAACTGGCTTTTCTATAAGTTCCGGTTCTAATTTTTGTGGGGCATCACTAGATCCATCATTGTTGTCCTCTTCTGGTTCTTGAGGCTTTTCGGGCCTAGCCGGAAGGATTTTATCAATGATCTTCCCACTCCTAAGAGTGGTGATGGATTTAGCGTGCTCCATTTGATTTGAAGAGCTGGGATTATTTATCTCGTATTGCGGTTTAGGATTGGGGAGCGGCTGTGCAGGAAGCATCCCCTTTTCTATAACCGTCATACGTGAATCCATCTTTTGTATAAAGTCTCGCATTGCATGGGTCAGCTCTTGCATGGAATTTTGAACCAGTTCTTCTTAAGGTTTCTCCTGATTTAGATTTTGATTGAAGAAACCTTGAGGGGTAGCAGTTTGTCCATTTCTCCAACTAAAGTTTGGATGATTTTTCCAACCAGGATTGTACGTATTAGAGGTTGGTCCATTGAAAGGTCTTTGATAATTATTTATGGCATTGGATTGTTCATTCAACACTTCTCGAAAGGCGGGTATCGTAGGACAATTTTCAGTTGTATGAATGTTGCAATCACATATGCCGCAAACACTTTCATTAACCTTATCATTCTTTCCTTCCATGGCCTCAACTTTTCTTATGAGCATAGTCACTTTATACTTGAGATCATCCTCTTCTTTCAAGAGATACAATCCACCTTTCTCCTTCGATTGAGTCGGCCTAGACGTGGTGTTCGATTTTGGGTAATAGTCCCATGATTGTGTTTTTTCAGCAAGACTATCAAGGTAATCCCATATCTCGTCAACATTTTTATTAATGAATTCTCCATTACACATTGTCTCGACCATTTGGCGTATGAAAAATGTCAGTCCATCATAGAAAAAATTTGTGATGCGCCACGTTTCAAAGCCGTGTTGTGGGCATGGACTGACCAAATCCTTGAACCTTTCCCAACATTGGTAAAATGTTTCATCCTCCTTTTGGGTGAAGTTCATGATTACTTTTCTAAGGGTAATCATTTTATGATGTGGAAAGAATTTCTTTATAAATTCCCTTTGCATATCATTCCATGTGCTAATGGATCTAGGACGCAGTGAATATAACTACGTCTTCGCCTTCTCCTTCAAGGAAAAAGGAAAGAGTCTCAGCCTAACTGTGTCCTCAGACACATTTTGAAAATATAAAGTGGCTATGATCTTATCAAACTCTTTCAAATGTAGATATGGTTCTTCATATTCAAGCCCATGGAACTTAGGAAGGAGTTGGATAACCCCTGGCTTGATGTCCATATATCCTGTATTTTCAGAAAAAATCATGCATGAGGGCGTACTCACCCCCGCTGGTTGTAAATAATCTCGTAAAGTACGTGGCGGGGGTGCTTGATGCACCTCATTCTCATCCTGAATGTCCTCCACCCTAGGTTGGGGTAGAAGAGGTTGGTTTTTAGCCATCACTTCAATTAACTCAGGGGATTTTGAGTGGTGTCTAGTCCTGCGATGGATAGTCAACCCCTCAACCAATCCTCCTTCAGTCAAGAGACGTCGAGTGTTGTCACGGGCCCACTTGGGCATGAAACACTCGTAGCCCTCAATCAAATTCGGAAACCTAATCCTAAGAAAGGAAAAAAAAAACTCTAGAAAGAAAGGGAGGGTTGGAAAGAAGTTACCAAATTGGAGTCCCTAAGTTAAAAACCTACAAAAGAAAACAAACAAGTCAGTTTCTGAAGAGAAGGTTTAGAAAATCCTAAAAAAGAAAGATATAAGTAAACTAGTTTCTAAAAGAAGAAATTCCTAAAAGAAAGTGGAAATTTCTAAAATAAATTAGGAAAGTTCTAAACTAGAAAGTAAATTACTAAAAGAGAACTGAAAAATAGAAAGTAGAGAGAACGCTTACTAAATTAGAAATTTCTATCTTAAAAGCCTACACAATAGGAAAGTTAGTTTCTAAACAGAAATTCTACAAGTAGAAAATTTCTAAAAATAAATTAGGAAACAAAGTTAGATTCTAAAAGAGTTAAAATTAGAAAGTTACTAAAAATAAAGATAGAAAGTTAGTTTCTAAAAAGGAAAGTTCCAGAATTAGAAAGTTTCTAAAATAGAAAATGTAAGCCTAAAATTAGAAAGTTTCTAAATAAAATAAAAGAAGGAAGAATTAGTTTCTAAAATTAGAAAAAATTTCTAAAAAAGGGAAATAACTAACCTAGTTTCTAAAAATAAAAGAGGAAAGTTTCTGAAAATAAACTATTTCCTAAAATAGGACAATATTAGAATTAGAAAATTTCTAAAATTCAAACCCTAATTCTAAAAAAAAAATAGAAAAAGTAGATGAATTAGCAAAGGATTACCAATTTAGAAGTTTATGTTAGGATCCTACAAAACAAGAAATAAGTTAGTTCTAAAAATCAAATAGTAATAAAAATCCAAAACTAAAGTTAGTAAAATCCTAATCTCAAACTAATTCTAAAACTAATTAATTTCAAAGAATTGTAACCGTCAATCCCCGGCAACGGCGCCAAAAACTTGTTCACTCTCCAAGTATAGGGTTGTGATATAGTAATAAACTCGGTAAGACCGAGGTCGAATCCCAAGGGGCTGATACCTGTACGTTATCTGAAACTAAGTAGAACTAGAACTAGACTAAGTTGTAATCTATATCAAATAGAATTTAAGGAATAATTGTGGAATAATTATCTAAAAATTAAACAATTCAGGGAAGGAAAACTAGGGATTCAGAGGATCCACTTGTAGAGATCAGGGAGATCTTATGCCATCACCATGAAAATTAAACTGAACTTCTTTTAATATAGTTTTAAAGAGATGAAAGGTATATGAATTAGAATGGATTCTATCATCAAACCATGCCCAGGAGGCAAAGCAAACAACAGAATTAAACTAATTACCAACCACTCAACAATGTATGAAGGTTAAGAAGGATAACGTCATCCAACCATGCCCATGAGATGATGGTGAACAGCAGGGCTTCCTGACGTCATAAACATCAAAAGGAGGGAGAAATACTCAAAGCCATCACAAATCTATTGTAATTTCAGTCACAACAAACCATTAAAAAAACTGAAAGTATTCCTTTTAGTTGAACTAAAATCAACATCAGTCAGTCTAGCATAAATCAAAGGCATAGAGTCAGTCCCATCACGCCACAAGCTTCCCGTCTTAGCCTCAGCTAAGAGGTTTAGCCCCTCATGAATGGACTAGATCTCTTAAAATAAACAAAATAAAAATAGTAGGAAGAAAAAGAATAAAACTCTCTATCTGACATCCACCTGTTCAAGCACCCAAGCCGAGCTCCCAGCTTCTGATCCGATTCCCTGTAATTTTTCCATCTTACCCTTCTTCTCTCTTCTTTTTATAGTTTGCTAGGAGTGGTGGAGAGGCCTGGCTGGAGTCGGTTGTATGCACAGCAATCCCCTTTGAAACTCCTTGCGCAAGTCTATTTACGTAGTCACGAACGCAGGTCGCAGAATCCTTGAAAACTGACCGGTGTTGGCTTGGAAATGTGATGGCTGACGGCTCCAGATATCTGGTTTGACTTCATGAATGGGATTAGGACCCCCCTCTGCATCTTCTGGACGGATCGGATCATCGATCTGATCATCTCCTTGATCGCACAGTGGCCCACTGCGGTCGGTTTTTGCGGACGCAGAGCCTGCGCACGGTCCTTGCGCTGCGAAGATCGGTGGGCCCATGGTCAGCATCAGCGGTGAAATCCAGTCCGTCCACTGGATTCATGACGAAAAATCAGTAGGAAATGACTAGTTTCTGTTTGTATTCGGTGTGGCCTACGTGATTGATCATACGACCGTCCGACCTCTGTTTGGATGATTGGAATCCGATCCACGCTTTCTTCTGCAGTTTTGCCACCTAGGAGTTGGTTTTGGCCATCCTATGGAATGAATGTACGGTCCAGATCAATGTTCTGGGGAGCGAGTGGGGCCCACTGATGAAAAATGGACAGACAGCGTCCGTCCGCTGTTGCTGCGGAAGAAGAAGACGTGTCTGCCCGTCTTTGACCGGGCTGACCGTCCGGTGCACGGCCGATGCATGTACACTATGTACACGCACTGTACATGTAGGGTCCACTGTGATGTTCGTGAGACATCTGCTTCGTCCATTTGCTGTGTCACTCCATTTAAGGCGTTGAGAACAAAATTGAAGCATTTTCAGATACCAGGCAGGCCCCTAATCACTGATTTATGGGCTGATCTATCCGTTGGGCCACTTCCAGAGGGATCCAATGGCTGAAATTTGACGTGTACGGTTAGTTCATGATCATCAGGCCATATATAAAGTTTGGAGCCGATAAGATGGTGGGAACCCTATGATCTTATATTATGGACGTCTTTCAGGCCTGTTTGAAGTGAGTGGCTGGAATTTCTCTGATCTCTGGTGTGTAAATCCTCAATCTTGATCCCATGGAGTCCCGTCGACTGCCTTGGTGATGCCAAAGTGTCAAATCCATACCTTTAGAACCCTTTTAAATCCATGCTCATCAATTTTCCTTGCATCACAAACACAATTAAAATAAACCGTTAAGCAGTACCATGTTCGTAAATCCAGGCAACAACTGGGGTCTGATATGCAATATTTGATCCTCAACACACACCCTTATACAAAATAGTAGATGGGAATTCGGCTTCTGTCATAGTGTTGGATCGGGGACCCAGCAATCTCTTATATAGAGTCAGTTAAGATGAGAGTTTGAAACCCATCACAACTCTCTCCCCCACGCTCCACATCGTTGTATCCTAGTTCAACTCAAATAGTTATTTGCGTAAGACAGTTATAGCATTCTAGCCCTAATACGCACCGCTGTGCAATCAAAGTTGCATAGCGAATCACCTGAAGTGGGGCCCATTGGTTTACTCAATCACTTAGTCCAACTGATAGGATAATCCGGACCGTTGATCAATACGGCCAACCACATAGATTTCTTACATCCTCCCACTTAGGCCTTATTGAGCAATGTCAATGATTATCATATAGAGTAACGTTGAAAACAAGGTTTGATTTTAAGAGAACATCCAAATGGTTAACCAATGAAATAGTTAAACAATATGAGTAATGCTATTCAATCTGGTCCATCAAGACTGTCAGTATCGAAACACGGTAGTCATCACAACATTTAATTTAGGCGAAGTGAAGCTAAGCATGATCACTAGTACTTTCAATCTTAACGACATAGATGAGGAACTAGGAAACGTGGTATAAAGATTACACACTTTAGTGTGATGATATGTGCCTATCCTTAAGAGATCCTTAAGCTTTTAAATGTTTCCAACGAGACACTACTGTAGTTCTACTTATTTAAAATTTGTGCATATATATAGAGAAGTAGAAATAAATTTTTATATCAAAATTATCCAAAAATAAACTGTACAAAAATGAGATCTCTAAATGTCTGCAAAAATCAAAGTACGCTCAACTCCCACTAACTAAAAACATCTGTGGGATCAATGACTCCCATGCATGTCACATGCTCCTGAAATGGTGTGATAGGGAGCCCTTTAGTGAGCGGATCTGCAATCATCTGCTTAGTGTTGATAAATTTCATAGACACTTGATGATTCTGAATTCTTTCCTTTACAACAAGATATTTGATGTCAATATGCCTCGACTTTTATGAATGCTTATTGTTACTAGAGAAAGAAATAGCAACTGAATTATCGCAAAATATTCTTAAGGGTTTCAGGATATGCTCCAGTACCTGCAAACATAAGAAGAAACTTTGTAACCATAGTGCCTGATTAGATGCCTCGTGGCATGCAATCAGTTCAGCTTCCATGGTGGACGAGACTGTGGTGGACTATTTCACGCTTTTCCAAGACACAGTTCCTTCATCCATCATGAAGATGTATCCTGAGGTGGACTTCTTAGTGTCAATGCAGCCAGCAAAATCTGCGTCTGAGTATCCAATCAACTTCAATCGATCATATCTTCTGTATGTGAGTATGAGATCCTTCGTTCTCTATAGATACCATAATACTTTCTTTATAGCTATCCAATGTTGTATTCCTGGGTTAGATATGTATCTTCCAAACATTCCAGTGACAAAGGCAATGTCCGGTCGCATACAGACTTGAGCATACATGATGCTCCATACTACTGATGCGTACAAAAATTCTTTCATTCGATTCTTTTCCAAATCATTCTTTAGACACTGAAATAGGCCAAATTTGTCGCCCTTCACAATGGGCGACTATCCGGAAGCACAATTTTGCATGTCATACCTTTCGAGTACTCTAGTAATATAAGCCCTCTGTGACAGGCTGAGTAGTCCAAGTGATCTGTCACGGCGAATATCAATGCCGATGACGTAAGAAGCTTCACCACGATCTTTCATTTCAAATTTTTGAGATAAGAATTTCTTGGTGTCGCTCAACATCCCGGTATCACTACTAGCCAACAGAATATCATCAACATACAAAATCATCATAACGAACTTACTCCCACTGATTTTAATGTAGATACATTCATCTGCAATGTTTCTACAACGCCATATGGAGAAATTACTTCATGAAACTTTAGGTACCACTATTGCAATGCCTATTTCAATTCATAGATGGATTTCTTTAGTTTGCAAATCAAATGTTCTGAGCTATTAGCTACAAAACCTTCAGGCTGCAACATGTACACATTCTTATGCAGATCCCCATTGAGAAATGCAGTCTTTACATCCATCTAATGTAACTCTAAATCCATATGAGCTACAAGAGCCATTATAATCCTGAATGATTCTTTCTTAGATACTGGTGAGAAAGTCTCCTTAAAGTCAATGCCCTCACGTTGGTTAAAACCCTTGGCAATAAGTCTGGCTTTATATCTTTTGACATTACCCTTGGAGTCCCTCTTGGTTTTAAATATCCATTTACAACCAATCGGCCTTATTCCAGTGGGTAAATCTACAAGATCTCATACTTTATTGTTCCTCTTGGATTTCAACTGATCTTTCATGGCATCAAACCAATGAGAATAATCAACACTTTCTTTAACTTGTGTAAAGGATCGACACTTTCTTTTCCACCCCTATGTCAAAGTCGTGCTCCTGTAAGTATACATTGTAATTGTCACGATTTACAGGCCTTCTCTGTTTTAGATCTTCTCAATGGTTCAGCTTGTTGGGTCTGATCTTGATTTTCCTCATCAGTGGTTTGTATATGAGGTTCTTCGTAATGTTCTGCAGTGACTGCAGGATCATCTGCATCATTAATATCCACGTGATCTGAAGTGACTATGACTGGGGTCACAGTCTTTTGTTTCTCAAATACAAAATTTCTAATGCTCGTGCTCCCATTGTTTTCAGTGTCCTCAATGAATCTGGCATTCTCAGTCTCAACAATCTTGATAGAGTGGGATGGAAGTAGAATCGATAGCCTTTGGTCTTTCTGGATATCCTATGAAGAAACAATTTACGGTTCTAGGATCAAGCTTCTTTTCATACGGGTTATAAATTTTGGCCTCAGCAGGACAACCCCAAACATGTAGAATCAGAGACTTGGTTTTCTCCCATTCCACAACTCAAAAGGAGTTTTACTTACTGCTTTGCTGGGGACCCTGTTTAGTATATGAACTGTGGTTTTGATCGCATCACCCCACAGTGATTTTGGTAATGTCGAAGTACTAATCATGCTTCGCACCATATCCATAAGGGTGCGATTACGCCTCTCAGCCACACCATTCTACTCTGGAGTACCAGGCATAGTGTACTGGGCGATAATGCCACAATCCTGCAGGTATTTAGCGAATGGCCCTGGGTTGCGTCTTGATTTGTCATATCTATCATAGTATTCACCACCACGGTCAGATCTGACAACTTTAATCCTCTTATCGAGTTGATTTTCAATTTCAGCCTAATAGATTTTAAAAGCATCTAGGGCATCTGATTTCTCATTGATAAGGTATAAGTACCCAAAACGAGAGTAATCATCTATAAAGGTAATAAAATATTTGTGTCCACCCTATGAAACTATACGGAATGGTCCACAAATATCTATATGTATCACCTCTAATAGACCTACACTCCTGGTTATACCTTTCTTTCTAGTTCTAATATGTTTTCCTTTTATGCAATCAATGCATACTTTATAGTCAGAAAAGACTAGAGAATGCAAAATTCATTCTCGCACAAGTCTGTCTAATCTCTCACGAGATATATGGCACAACCGCCTGTGCCACAGCATGGAGGAATTCTCATAGTCTAGCCTTCGCTTGAATCCCACTTTATTTCCATGAAAGGTATTAATATTGTAGATGTGAGAGGCAATCAAGTCTAATTAGTATAAGTTGTTTACTATAGAGTCAGTTCCAACTTTAATCGAATTAAAGTAAATACTAAAGCTTTTATTCTCAAAGTGGAATGAATATCCCAACTTATCCAAATAGAAAATTAAAACTAAATTGAGTCTTATAGACGACACACAAAATGTATCTACTAAATCCAAAAAATAACCAGACTTCAACTTAAGCATATAGACTCTTATTGCCTCCACGTCAACCTTGACACCATTGCCTACGTATAGTGAGCGCTCTACATCAGTTGGTGGCCTGGCCTGTAATAATTCCTATATAGAAGTGCATATGTAAATAGTAGTTCCTGTATCTATCCACCAAGAATCCACTGACACATCGGTCAGATTAGATTCAAAATAGACAAGAACAGAATGATTACCTTTCTTTATGAGCCAAATTTTAAACCCTTCGCAGTCTTTCTTTATATAACCCATCTTTTTACAAAAGAAACACAGTTTGCCTTTAACCCGTTTGCGTTTAGATCCATTTCCAGATTGATTCTCATGGTTTTCAAATGGAGGACCAGAGAATCCATTATTAGAACCTTGTTTCCTTTTCCTTTTACCTTTATTGCCTTGCCCATGCCCATGACCTGAGGTCACCATATTAGCATTTTGAACTTTGACCATCTACCTGATACTGTCTTCTTCTTGGACGCATTGAGTGATAAGTTCATCCAATGTCCACATGTCCTTCAGAGTGTTATAGTTTACCAGGAACGTGTCGAATTGGGGAGGTAGGTTGTTTATGATCAAATGAACCAGTTGATCATCAATGAGTACAAGCCCTAGAGAACGAATCTTAGAAACAACCTCGATCTGCACTATAATGTATTCACGGATATTGTCTTTTCCGTCGTAGGATGAGCGAGTCAATTTATTCAAAAGAATGTCCACTTTAGACTTATCATATTTCTTGAACCTTTTTTCCATTTCAGTCAGGAAAGCTTTAGCCTTATCTGTTTCAGGCATGGCACCCTTCATAGATTTAGAAATCGAATACTTTATGACTTTCAGGCATGTATCATTTGATCTAAACCATGCCTCTTATCGATTATATTCTGCTTCAGTGGCATTGTCAGATGATTTTGGTGATTCTGGTGTTATCGGGGCAAGATCTAATTGAAGGCAGCCCAGTACAACTTCAACGACGTTCTTCCATTGAGCATAATTAGACCCATTTAGGGCAGAGACTTGATGCGTATTAGTTGGAATTACGACTGAAATTTAAGAGATACACATATACTCACATTAGTTCATTATTTCACAAAGTAATTCTATGAATGTAAACAAATATCAGGCAAAAATAATCAATTCAGTTACTAAGGGAGACATCAACTAAATCATCCAAGATGAAGATGGGCCCAACCATCACATCCTGGTGAGAATCTGTTACATCATTTTCCTATGGGAGGTAATAATAATATGCTAGTGATCCTCCTGAACATGAAGCTAAGTGATGTCAATTATATAAAACTGAGACACTCAACACCTGTGGGTGAGGTGAGTCTTTCAGCTTTACATCATTAACACTATTTACTTCACCCGTTCATGTGATTGCCAAACGGTAATCGTCTGTGTTTTCGTTACCGTATGCATGACAATGTGAACACAACTGTATACAATCCTCCTTATCTCAATGTTACAAGTCTGTACTTGTAGAATTTTCATCGATTGAGGTTACTATGGTGGCTAATACAACTGAATCCAACACTAAAAATATAGACTTAGGATTGCAATTATAATCATGCATCAATGAATTATACTTAAATTAGTTTGATACGGCCCACAAGATGGTCAATATTGATCATTGGAAGATAGAGAAACTTTTAATAGAAACGGACAAATATGTTTCGCTCTCTATAATCCAATGGTCTATATAAGACCTTTAAGGATGGGTAGTGGGCCTACAGTTGGGCCAAGTCAAGACTCTATATTATCTGGTCATTATCAATGAGTATAGTAAGTCTAGTCTATAGTACTCACACGATGGATGAATAGTATGGAACGATCCACAAAATTTGATGCGTAGATCCTAACATTTATGTCCATTAGATGGACGTGTTAGATCTGATACTTGTGGATAGTTCTTTATCCTAATATTTGTCTATCAAGTGAATGTTTCTAGATTATATACTCATTTTAATCCAAACTAACGACTCAGATCAGGTTAACGGATCTAAATAGGTCCCTAAAATATTAGTGCGCCCAGTTGAGATCTGAATTTAATGTGAAACATGTGGTCCAATTAAATGGGCCCAATCTACATCCATGCTAAAATATTCTGATGAGGCCCACTGGTTATAAAAGAAACCTGATCAAATGTCTCATAGTACATGTAATGAGCCTAGAACAGGTGTCAGGCCCAATACAAAATTAGTTGGAAGCATAGCTCAAAATGGGCCCTGGAACGAGCGTCAGGCCCAGCTGAAAAAGGGAACCCGTATTAATGAAATCGGGTCCTGAAAACCTGAATTAATGAAATCGAGTCTGAGAGACCCGACCTCATATAAGGTCTATCACGACCTAAAACCTTCTGAAATTCAATCATTTTCGACTGTCTGAGAACTGTTGCTGGAGAAAGCTCTTGCGAGAGCTCTGCTGCCACCATCTGCCACAAGACCCTCTCCATGCAACGATGATGGCTGCCGCAGAGAGAGATGGAGGCGTTAGTGGTGATGAAGATGAAGTATATGGCCTCTCCTATCAAGAAGGAAGATCGCCGCCACGACCTCCTACACGATTACAGTACCCTAGACATCCATGGAAGCCAAGCTGGCGATATTGTTAAGGATGGCCGGAATCCAAGGCTGCAGCGAAGGAGAAGCGCGGTTGGTGACCGGTTAAGGATGCTGTCGAAGATGGATAGTGTATCACTGATGATGAAGGTAAGGGTACAAAATACCCAATTCCAATTTAGGAATCACAATCCCTAATTGTTGAATTTGGGGATTTGAATCCGAATTCCCTAATCGGATGTGGGTTTTGATTGGAAAACCCTAATTACTGAATCTGGATTTGGGGATTCTAATTCAAAATTCCTAATATAACTGGATAAGGAGTTTGAATTCAAAATCCCTAATTTGTGACTGCATCTGAATTCAGGGAGTAAAAAATCCCTAATATTTGATTTGGGATTTTGGAAACCCTAATTGCTATCTGGATTTAGGATTTCTAGATTTCAAAATTCCCATATTAATTAAGGGTTCGAAATCCCCAATCTCTAGATATGGAATTCAAATATCAAAATCCCTAATTGCAGATATGGGATTCGAATTTTGAATCTGCTGATTGCTGATATGGGTTCTGATTTGGAAAACCTTGATGATCGAATTGAATCTATTATAGCTGAATACACTCATCCATGCCTTTGCACAATGTCTCTAATACCAACTGTGAGATAATCTGGATGCAGAAATCTCAGAGATCTGCTGTGCACAAGACATGGGGATCTAGGGTTCAGATGGCTTACCTAACTGAGACGCCATGGATACCAGATAAGAATACCAAAAACCTCTGCTGTAGTCTTTCTTTCCTTCACACCCTTATACATAATAGTAGATGGGAATTCGGCTTCTGTCGTAGTATTGGATCGAGGACCCAACAATCTCTTATATAGAGTCTGTGGAGATGAGAGTTTGAAACCCATCACAACTCTCTCTCACACGCTCCACATCGTTGTATCTTAGTTCAACTCAAATAGCTGTCTACGTAAGACAGCTATAGCATTCCAGCCCTAATACACACTGCTACACAATCAGAGTTGCGCAGCGAATCACCTGAAGTGGGGCCCACTAGTTTACTTAATCACTTAGTCCAACCGATAGGACAATCCGGACCGTTGATCAATAAGGCCCACCACATAGAGTTCTTACAGATAATCCCACAAAGCTCTTGACAAGACCATCCATCTGTAGCTAAGTCCTAATGGAGGTAGTACTCAATCCCTATCCTTAGTGACTCCATTTGAAAGAACAAACAATCAAAATAATAAACTTAAAATAGTAAGAAGTTCAAAACTATTCAAAATTTATTTTGTAACTAGCCTTTTTAAAATCTATGAAAACAAAAAAGTAATAAAATAAAAATAAATAAATTAGTAAAATTTAACTTCATATTAATATTTAATTTTTTGAAACATCGCTTTTTCATGAAATTTTATTTGGATGCATGGCATGTCAATAGCTTTCCAAAAATGTCTTGGCAATTTTAAGAACAGACATAAAATTATACATGTTGGAAGCAATTATGTAGCCACACAAAATTATTTGTGACCCACACAAATCCATAGATCAAGTGGTAGGTTGAACGAAAATAACCTCATTTCAACACTGAGGTCTTGGTATCGATTTCCAAGTGGGGTGTGTGTTAGTGATTCTGCGTTCAGCAAGCATAAAGAAACCATTAATGAAACTCTGTGTATACAGTTTGCTGGCAAATTAAAAAACTTAAAGAAAAAATCTAAATCAGAGAGAAATTGCTGGCTTAGACTACTACACTAGTCTGTTTCTTAAAGACTTGCTGACTAAGGTACGTATTAAACCTTGTTGGCTTGATCAGATAACTCTTGAACTTTATTGGTTCATATGAGACAGTGATTTGAGTGGTTGGCGAAATGAACCATCCAAGCTCTGTTTAAATAGGCTAAGGTAGCTGGATGTTTTTCTCTATAGTCATAACTCCAAATGATTGTTTTTGATTGTTGGTGAGAAACTAACCATTTTGTATGCGAAAAAATTAACCGTATGCTAGTCGTTTAGACTTAGTGGCTAGCCACATGCAGTAGTTTCTGCATAGTATGATTTATTATTGCATAAGCAGTTACACCAAGCCTCTTAAACGGCTAGTTTTAGCTCGTATATAAGGTAGACAGGTCTCTCTCAGACCTCTTACCCACAACACTCCAGCTGCCTGACCCATATCTCTTAGCCATTGTCGCACTGCAATTCACACCCATCTCGCGCCGGTTCACGTAATGTCATGAGGGAGCAATCCTTCTGTGACACAAGCAAGTGCAAAGTGCTCCAGTACAGCTTCACATGTCCACTCCCTCGCATCGAGCTCGATCCCGTGCTCTACTCATTGGATTCACCAAGCAAATGGTATGGTACTCAACACCTTACCTATTAAGACAATTTTCTTATCTCCTTTCCGATATGAGACTATTCCCAAAAAAAAAAAAAAAAAAAAAAAAAAAAAAAAAAAAAAAAAAAAAAATTTTTACAAACTTCTTTTATATATATTTATATATAATTTTTTATTAAAAATATTTTTTAATCAAAACATTTTCCATAAATGTGTGTACTAACGTGTTAACCCCTCCAAAAAAACATCATCTATGACTCACATGAAATGTAATAGAATGAGATAAGATTGAAAATTACATCCATTGTATTCTCATTGGCCCACCACAATAAAACAGTGCATGCGCATGAGCACTGAACAAATTTCCACTCCATTATGTTTATAGTGACACGTTATTCAGCAAAAGTCAACGGCTTAAAAGCATTATCTTTTAACTATTTATTTTTCTGCACATTAATTTCAGCGGAGTTATTCGGTACTCTGGCAGGATTTGAAGCTTGATACGCAGGCATTTAAAACTGTATGTATGAAACGCATTAATTGCAATTAACCAACAAAATTGTGGGCTCACTGTGGGTGAGTCACAGTCACAAAAATCAAATTGGCTAAGGAATCCTAACTTCTCATTTGTGGATATTTGTTCGTTGAAATATGATCTTTGGATATTATTCATTTCTAATCGTCCACTAAGTGTCCACCAATCCAATGTTCGAATAATCAAATAAGCAAACTTCTTTTAATTTTTAATTTTTGATACATATATAATTTGGACATTTTAATTTGATTTACTTTCTCAACTACGCGTGGCACACGAGATCTATCTAAGATCCATCTAAGCTACTGATAAGGTAGGCCCCACCTTGGCGCTTATCGCACAACAAAAAAATCAGGCTAATCCACTTCAGGGAAGGCATAGGTGCACATTGGGTAAAGGCATGGTCAAAGTAGAGCTCATAACACATATTCCACACACGTGTGCCTTATTGTAATGTGTGCAGGCGATCCACTTCAGCGTACCCTCCATCCAAATGCTGGCCCACATATCAAGTAGATTATTCCAAATTTATCCCAGCTGATCTTCATTTTATTGCCGGCCTCTAGGATGCTGAATTCGTATTGACACTGTCAGTAGCAAGGTTGCTACTAGATGGTACTCTGTGGACTCAAAATAATGTATATGTTTTATCCAAGCCGTTCATAAATTTAGGATTATTATTTTAGGGCATAAGTCCAAAAACGAAATAGATCCAAGTCTCAGGTGAACTACACCACAGGAAAAAAGTGGTATTTAAATGCTTACCATTGAAAACTACCTATGACTATTACAATATTTATTTTCCATCCAACCTGTTGATTTGGTCACAAATACATGGATGAAAGGAAAACACAAATATCAGTTTGATAAGAAACTTTTGCGGCTGCCACGAAGTTTTTAATGGTGGGCATTCAATCGCTTTTACCTATGATGTGATCTAAATAATATTTTAATCTTTCTCACTTTTAGTATCATTTACTCAAATCATCTGTAAAAATATATGGGCAGCCTGGATAAAATGCATACATTATGGTTGCACCTACAAAGCACCGTCCAATAGTAAGCCGCTAGTGAATCAGTGGCCGAACCTTGTCCCCTCTTTGGTGGTGGGATTTTCCACCAAACTTACAAATCGGACAAGGAAAAGGTTACGATCTGCGTGGGTCCCACCATGATGTATGTGTTTTTATCACACTGATCTATCCATTTTTCCAGGAGCCAAAAAATGAGGCAGATCCAAATCTAACGTGGACCATACCATAAAAAATAGTGACGATTAAATGGCCACCATTAAAAACTCTCTGAGGGCCACAAAAGTTTTAAAATGAAGCTGATGTCTGCATTTTCCCTTCATCTAGGTCTGTGTGACCTAATCAATAGGTTGGATGGAAAATAAACATTAGTGGACCCTATTAAGTTTTCAATGGTGGGCGTTCAATGACCACTATTTTCTTTTGGTGTGGTCCACTTAAGATTTGGATTTACTTCATTTTTTATCTCATTTGCCTAAAATGATATGAAGAAATAGATGAACGGCATGGATAAAACATATATTATGATGGGGTCCACAGAGTGCTGTACCGTAGACACCTCGCTAGTGGCTGCGGCAGCGGGCAATCCGTGTCCCAATATATTTTCTGGTTAGCTTGTTAGTACACCTCAGTGTCAATTCACACTTCACCGTTAGCCACCCTCAGGATCGATCCCAAGACCTCAGTGTTCAGCCTACCACTTGAGCTATGATCAGAGTGTTAAAATATATAAATAATAGTAATACATAAACAAGTTCACGAGAAAGTTAACATACTATGTCACGCGATAAGGTTTCATACTCTAGCAGGATATGATGGTGACATGCGGGCACTTACTTGGGCATACAAGTGAATCGAATCAACTGTCAAAATCATGTCATGGTTCAAGAAACAATGTCTAAAGAATGACAGATAAGGTCTGTTTAAACTATCTGCATTTGGAACTAAACGGAGATTGCCTGCTACCCCGCCGGTCTCCAGCCGGGAACGGGCAGGAGCTTTGAGTGGCCATCCTAATGTAACGTATTATATCCACACTGTCCATACATTTTTTCATAAAAATTCAGGATATTTTCCATGTCAATTCAGGATATAAAGGATATAATCTAAAAATGAGTTAAATACAAGAGACGGGTAAGCCTATCAATGGCTATTAAACTCTTACCAATGAAAACTCATCCGATGACCACAAAAGTTTTGGAACGAGCTGCTAGTTCTCTCTTCATTGAGGTCTGTTTAACTTTATAGATAGGTTGTATGGCAAATAAATATCACAGGGAGCTCTAAAAAAGTTTCAATGGTGAGAATCATTATCACCACTGCTACCTGTGGTGTGGTCCACTTGAGATTTGGATCTGCCCCAGTTTTAGAAAAATGCCCTGAAATGATAAAGAAAAATAGAGGGAGAGTGGATAAAACCCATACAACAGGGTGGCCACCCAAAGCTCCTACCCGTTCTCAGCAGGAGACTGCCGGGTAGGACGCAATCCGAGTCCTTGGAACCAAGACTCAGCAAGATTGTGTTCCGAAATTGACCGTGGGTATAATTGCCGAGAGCCTGCGTAGCAAGAGTCACGTGGTGTTGGAGCATAAAATAGCTCCCCAAAAAGAAAAAAATAATAATAATAATTTATGGTCGGGCTGAGTGTGATGCTTCACACGCATGCCCTTCGAATGGTACATGTTGGACAAAAGTAGTGGATTTCCTACCAAGGGAGCACAACATTTTCGTGACACACATGTTTCACATAATTCAAACGAGATATTCTATGGAGTCAGCCGTCCATTGGCCCAACCGGTTTTAGACTCTTTTAACCTTCTAATAACTGGGCCTTCGCTTGGTTAATATATAGAAGCAGCTGCTGGTATTGTTTTAGGATTTATTACTACGCTGCCAAATCGCTAAAATTATCCAAACAATGTGATATTTGGACCATGGCCCATTCACCGTTGGAACCATGAAATGGACGGTTTTGATCTCATTCATGTGTGCCACTAGTTCAGAATGATGTGGAATCACGAAATCTGCTCCCGTAGTACATTGACAAAGAAATGCATATGATACATCTCGCAGCCGAAGATTTCACCGTGCAAAGGTTGCAACCATGAAGTATCATGCATGCTTCTAGTTGAACCTGGAAACTTAGATTGACTGAGTGACCAATCGTGGCCGTCCATCAAATCTAACACAGATTTGAGTTGTCCAATCCATCAATCTGGGTGGTCCATTCATCGGCGTCCTTATAAAGTTGAAACAAACCGATGGGAGGGGATGATAACCGATCAGTTGTCCATGCAACAGTTAAGTTCATATCCAGAACATACAGCCAATCAGCTATTTGAGCAATCTAATTAATGGCGCCTGTCTTAAATTGCTGATTGTTTAAAAATCAGTGTTATAAAAGAATCCTAACTATCCCAATCTCTACAGGTGCCACGAGTTCCGGCGGATCCAGCCCAGCTTTGAACCGATCATGACTTGCGAGCTTGACCTGTGGGCTGGGTTGGGTCGGGCATGTATGGCCTAATCAAAATTTCAGGTTAGGCTTGGGCTTAGGCCATTTTAGTCAGAATATTCAGCTTCGTCTGTTCATGTGTTCCATTCTATATAAGTATATTATGTTCCAATCGAAGGTTAGGCAACACATGCATGTTGCATGTAGACTTGGGTTTTCATTTTTTCTAAATATTTATTTATTTATTTGCTCATGTGCAGCCCACCTAATCAAGGATGTATCAGAACATTCATATTGAATATTTGGTTTTAAATAATTTGTGGGTCTGGCCTACTTCACTCAATTTTTTAGGATTGGGTGGGTTTACCGTAAACAATTTCAAAAGTTGATGTTTGTATATGATTATGATACTCTTCTCTGGTAAATAATTGTGTTATACACTATTTTTCTATAATATTAGTTACAAAGTTTGTAAAATATAGAAAACTTGTATGAATTTTCTGTATTACTACCATACACATATATACAATTTTGAAATCCTCTAATTTAGGATCTATATTATTAGAACATCTATTAGATTATATAACATCTTATCTATTAAATTCTATAATATCTTATCTATTAGATTCTATAATATCCATTTTTTTTTTTGCAGCCAATCAAGGAAACAGATAGAGGAGGATGTGTATTTGAGGGATTTGAATGTATTTTGCATTCATGCAGAGAATATAACAGTTGTGCTTTATTAATTAAGAGTTGTATTACAACACAACTCCCCTTCTCTTAATATTTATAAATATCTCCTAATGTATTTATAAAAAATATCAATAAGAAATTTGAAATTCCTTTCTTATTTATTCTTGTAAGAAATTCCTTTCTTACAAGAAACCTTTGCTCTCTTCCCTGTCCAAATCGAGCCCTTTTCCTAAGGGCACCGTTTGCTTCGAGCAACACTTGCTCCATCTCTACGAGCAACCCCTACTCTCTTCACCACCACATCTTCTCCATCAATGAAACTCGTCCGTCACTAAGATTCTACGAGTCACCTTCTCCATTAATGATTCTCGTCTGTCATTAGGATTGTACTTACTGTTGGGATTTGTGCTTCTGAATTACACAGAGATGGATCTAAGATAGAAATCCAAAAGTACCAAACAAACCAAAGAAGAACACAAAGATTTAATGTGGAAAACCCTTGCAGGAAAAAATCACGACACAAAGCGACAGAATTCCACTATGAAAGAAGAGATTACAAAGATAGAGAACTTACCCAGCTTGAGCAATCCTTAAACCTTTCCTTTTCTCCACCCCTTAAAACCCTAGAACCCTTTTAGAAACCTTAGAATACCTTAGAATTCCCTTAGAGTCACTGCTAGTTCTGTATACAACCCTTTATATAGCTTTAGAAACAAGTAGAACTGGAATAGGAAACAAAAATCGCAGAATCTGCATTTCCACAAACGAATCTGCGTAAACCTTCGATGGCATCGAACTAGCTTCGATGTCATCGAAAAATGACAAATACAGTCTAGCGACCGGGGTTGAAAATCCTGAAAAAACTTGATAGTATCGAACTAGCTTCGATGTCATCAAAAAATGACAAAAACAGTCTAGCGACTGGGGCTGAAAATCCTAAAAGAACTCGGTGGCATCGACTGACTTCGATGTCATCGAACTATGCTGACAGATTTAAGACATCAATTATCAACACTTGCAACCATGTGGATGCTGGATGGTGGATTTCATGAGGGTACAAAAGATCTCCTATCTTCTTTCCACTGATTGCCTCATTTGAGGGCTTTTGTGATGAGATAAGAGGGTATAATATTTTACCAGAGTTGCCACTAACTAATTATTAGGATTTTATAGTCAGTTAGACCCTGTAGAAATGCTTAAGATTAAGAACCCGAAGATCCTTAACCCTAAAATAACTCGTGAGTTTATGTTCCAAAGATTCTAAGGGACGTGATTACAAAGATGGAAGGTGTTGGCACCCACTATGCCTGTACAGACGTACGATATATCTTTACTTTAAAAGATCTGACTAATTTCTGTAGAATAATGATAGTTCTCGCATGTAGAAAATGTAATGTAATACAATGATAATAGTGATTAATTGATCCGAATTTATAATGGGCATAATCCGATTACATCGGCAAGCTGCATAACATACGTTCGAAACAATTAAATGCAGGGTCTATGTATGGGAGGCTTATGATGTAGTATGGATACTTATAACAAAACAACATCCAACCGGCCAAGGTTTTTGCTGGACATGCTGTGATTATATCGGTAGGTCTTAATGCATACGCCCACTAGTCAGATACGATGGAAAGTGATGGAATTTAGTGTATATACTAAAACGACAATGGCTAATTGACTAAGGTTTTTGATGGGAAAGATCTGATTATATTGGCAAACCACAGAGCATATGCATTCCAGTCAGATGTGAGAAAATAGTGAAAAATGCATTATGATACCAATGTGTATGAGGAGCAGGGGGTTGAGAGGGAAATGAATTTTACACGATGTTAATGCTTGGGTTTGATGAAACTGATAGAAGCTTAAATTGCTAGATGAACGGTAGTGTTGCAAGGCTATATTGATGACTCAGATTTGAACTTAGGTGGCTCATGAGGCTCAGACTTTAGCTAGGCTAGGCTAGACTAGGGTTGGGCTCTCTCTCACTCTCACTCTCCTTGGTGGAGGGATGCTTTTTAATGGGTATGCTCTCTGAAATGAGAAGAGGTGTCTCTGATGAAAGGGAATACCTAAAATGAGAAGGGAATGGGGTATTTATAGTCTCCCAACCAATTTTTTAGTAATTCTTGGTGGTCCTAGGGGAAAAACATGGTTGAATGGCTGGGATTAGAGATTTCCACATGGCATCATCTCATGAGGTGGATAAGGTAGTGAAAGGGTAATTTTTGTGTAAGGAGAAGGGTATTAGAGTAAATGCACTTCAACTGCATACCTAAGGTTGGAAAAAAAAAAGAGTTCCACATGCTTGAGGGATTTTGCCCCAAAGAGGGGGAGTGCCACATGGTCGGTAACTACTTGGCTACCACCGGTCTCCACTTGGACTTTCTGCTGTGGCAAGCAACATCCTTCAAATATGTGGAGGCTTTGCTGTGAGGGTTGTTGCTTTAAAGTTTCGACAATTTCTCTGATTAGACTTGGCTTTGGGTTTGGGTTCAAGCTTGGTTTCGAGATTAACTAGGTGAGTTGACTAGGTTTAGGGTTGGGTAGGCTGATCGGGTGAGTTGACTCGATGCGTTAACTCATCGAGCTGACTTAAGGCTCTAGGATTTTAGGTTCATAGGGTTTAAGGTTAGGCTGCCTAGGTTAACTGGGTTGAATGGGCTGAGTTGAGGGCTTAGGACTGGGGTTCCTAGGATTTAGGCTTCTAGTGTTAAGGTTTATGATTGGGGTTCGATTGTCCATCAATCAGTTCAAACTCAATCAGCTTATCAGCCTGTGGTGCGGTGTCTACATACGCCCCCCTTTCGTAGAGGTTGTGTGTAACAGAATGCCAAAGCAAGTGGACACCCTACCCTTGTTAGTCAGTCATGAATTGCGATCTGGACTTATTGCCTTCCTTTGTGTCTGTGTCAGTTGGTTGCTTGAAAATAGATAACTCGCACATGTCATGAGGGCTTGAGGAAGACATTGCGACTATCCCTGCATGGGCCACCAATCGTAGCCCTTTCACTCCTGATCGGTAATAACATCAAAAAGGTATAGCAGAGCCCCTGCACTTTCTACTGCCTTATGAGGATACTGACCCGGTACTGGATTGTCTGCTGCTTCTCAGATCACCCCTAAGAGTACTTTTTTTATTTTATCATCAAAGTGGTTAAAAGTCATGCACTTTCTACGACCTTACGGGTAACTCACTATGCCAACTTGGACTCGATCAAATTCTGTAAGCATCCACACCTAAGTATGTGTGAGTGACCTCTTTCCATGCAATCTTCTGGTTTTGACACTTAGTTTACAATTTGTCTTTTTTGTCGTTTGGATGATTTCTCTTTATTAGTCTTGTCCTATCGTCTTTTCAGGGCATTAACATTTGATATAATGGAGCTGACACTGGAGTTCAGTCTGATCGTACTTTGATGTGCATTTGGATCTGATAATCTCCAGGGAAACCGTAAGACATCGGATCTTATTTTATTTTGCGCTGACTCCCACCCAGAAATATGGAAGATCTCTTAGTGCCTCAGAAGTCTAACGCCTTATTATGTAAATATATTGTGATTCTGAAAGTCACCCCACTCTAGGGAGTGATACTCCGTGGGAGTTTTTATTGCAAGATGATTTTGAAATGAGTCAGCTTATTGTTCATCTCCACTGGAGATGCCTACTGGTCCTCAAGTAAGTTGGTTTTTGTTGAAAATATACAGGGGGCTAGTGGGCATGTTGGTTGTGATGGGGATTGATTTTGCTACGGATTTATGAATTTTGAAGATGTTGTATTTTATTGCTTGGATTTTGGTTGTCGCAATCGAGACTGAGATCTGCTGGGGATAGTTTATTTAATGCAAGTATGATTAGTAGTGGTGATCAAGAGTCTGATTAGAGTGGTTGATCGGTTCTATCGTCTCACTGGGTAATCAAATTTAATTATTTTTGAACTGGTCTGGAAGGTTGGCTGTGATCAACTCCAGCTTTTATGGATGATGCAAATCTTTCCACGGATGGTGGTCAGGATTTCAATTTGCAACCAATCGAGTCTATCATCCTATGGTCTGTGGTCAAGATTTCGATTCATGATTGATCGGATCCGTTGTTCCACAATTTATGTTCAAGATTCCGATCCATGATTGATTAGATCCGTCATCCCATGGGTTTTTGTGGTTCTCTGGGGAAATTTTTTTATATTTTTTAAGTGTGATTCATTCCATCAAATTGTGAGTTAACGGTTGAGATTGATGCTAGTTTTTATTAAAAGAATCCATTCCATCAAATCACTAGTTGATGGTCGCTATCAATGCTAGTATTTTGGGTATTTTAAGGGATTTTGACCAAAAAAGCATTGTAGTAATCCCATATGCCCCCGAATATTAAAAGGATTAAGAAAATGTCCTACAAAGTCACCTGACACCTTTTTTTAAAAAAAAGTCGGGACGAAATTACCCCTGGTTGCCTTTTGAGTTGAGCCAGCATGTGACAACTGCGGGAGGGATTCAGATGGGTAAACATTGTGGGGCCCACTATGGTGTTTGTGAGAAATCCACATCGCTTATATGTTTTGTCAAATCATTTTATGAAATGAGCCCAAAAATGAGGTATATCCAAAGCTCAAATGGGCCACACAATAGAAAATAATAAAGATCGTACGCCCATAGTTGAAACATTCATGGGGATGAAGAAGCTTTAGATCAGGGTAATATTTTTATTCTTTCAATCCATCCCCATGGTAAGGATATTATGAGCATTTAGACCATTTTATGAACAGTTTAGATTGAATATAAACATCACAGTGGAGCCTAGAAAAGTTTGAATGGTAGGCAATTCCTTTTCACTATTTCTAGTCATGTGGTCCACCTGAGTTTCAAATTTGTCTAATTTTTTGTCTCATTTCCAGACATTATCTTCCAAAATGAATAGATGGAGTGGATTTTCCACAAACATCATGGTGGACCCAACATAGCTTACAGTGGTATAAACTACCTTGAAAAAGCTTCTCTCAAAATCCACATTAATGTAATGTGACGTGATGTGGATCGGGTAACCGAACCTATCTAGAGATGGATGGTCCTGTGGGGCCCACTATGATATATATATTTTATCCACATCGTCCATCCATTTTGAAAGATCATTTTAGGGAATGAGCCCAAAAAATGAGGCATATCAAAGGCTCATGTGGACCACACCATAGAAAGCAGTGAGATTGAAAACCTACCATTGAAAACCTTTTGGGGCTAGAGAATTTTTTGATGTAATTCATTTTTTTGCCTATGACATTAAATTAAATTCTAAATCCAATGGACCAAGTGGATTCGACACATAACCCACGGCAGAACCCACAACCCTTATAACATGACAACCTCGACCCTTATTACATTACAACCACGACCTTGACTCTTAACACATGACAACTTTGACCCTTACCACATTACAACCATGACCTCAACCCTTATAACATATAACCATGACCTTGACCCTCATAACATGACAACCGCGACCCTTACCACATTACAACTACGACCTCGACCCTTATAACATGACAACCTCGACCATTACCACATTACAACCATGACCTCGACCCTTATAACATGACAACCTCAGCCCTTACCACATTACAACCACAACCTCAACCATTATAATATATTCTTTTGCTACAGATTAATCCATAGCCTTTGATCCATTTTTAGTAGTGAAGGCAATGAACAAATGAAAATCTCGACCCTTATAACATTACAACCTCGACCATTACCATATTACAACCACGACCTCGACCCTTATAACGTATAACCATGACCTCGACCCTTATAACATAACAACATCGACTCTTACCATATTACAACCATGACCTCCACCCATATAACATGACAACCTCGACCCTTGCTACATTACAACCATGACCTCGACCCTTATAACATACAAGCACAACCTCGACCATTAGAACATATTCTTTCGTTACGGATTTAATCCATAGCCTTTAATCCATTTTTAGTAGTGAAGGCAATGAACAAATGATATTCTCGACCCTTAACACATGAAAACCTCAACTCTTAACACATGACAACCTCTAACTTGACAACCTCGACCCTTAAGGCATGAAAACCTCAACCTTGATGTAAGACCCGTATCCTAATTTGTACCGTTCCGTAGGCTTCCACGGTCCTCCTGATTGAATTCGGCAACCCTCGACCTGTATCCGATGTTTGTGCACAATTCTAAGCTGAGTCCTGCATACCAAGGTTGGCACGATCCGAACTTATATCCTAGCGACCATGTCGTCATCGCGGTTCTAATGCCGTGACTCGCGCATCGAACCGATACCTAGGCCAGGAGATGTGGTCCGCGTCATTCTGAAGAAACGCCACGCGTTGCGAATTTTGAAGGAATCTCTACAACATGTCCCATCATATCAAGTCAAGTACACCACTTTACCTCAATGCCACCTCACCCTACAACAAGTACAAATGACCACTCCCTCTTTTTCACAAGTCAACCTTCTCTCTCCCTTAACCATCCCTCTTTTTATAAAAATTCAAACTCACCCATGCCTCCCCATCCTCTTTCCTTACAACCACCATTCCACTCACCCCTTTTATCCTTTATTTTTCTGTTTCCTCAATTCTCAAACCTCTCAAGCAACACCTCGCGTCCAAGCCTTCCAAACTCTCCCAAATCAACAAGTGTGGCCCACCCTCTCATCTCTCATCCCCACCATCAAAACTCCATCATCCACTGTCAAAAGTTGGACATAGGAGTTAAGGAGGCTAAGGGACCAAGAAGAAGGCCGATAGGTGGGTGATCCACCGTTAATTCTTACTTTTAGGGCCCACTTGTTGGTGGGACCCATTTTGATGTATGTGATGTAACCATGAGGGGCCCATAGTGGCGGGGTCCCTCTATCATCGTCTCTCTCTCTCTCTCTCTCTCTCTCTCTCTCCTTCTTTGTATGATGATGATGAAAAAGGGGTCTGTGGCCCATCTGGTGTGTGTCCCACCATGAAGCATATATTTTATCCATACCATTCATCTTCATGTGGGACCTGCCTGATGGATGTGTTGGACCTACACCATCTAGCCCATTTGCGGCCTTGGACGGAAGGAAAGACACAAATATTAGGCCGATCCAAACAGGTGGGCCACGTACATGTGGGACCCACCATGATGCCTGTGTTGTATTCCACTGTCCAGCGTCCAGGGACGCTGGACATGGCTAACCGTGTAGTGTGAACCGGCGTGGGTGAGGTGCGACTAATAGTGTAGTGTGTACTGACGTGGGTTGTGGGTAGCAGTGAAGTGTAGACTGCTCATGCAGGCCCCACCTTGATGTATGTATAAAATCCATGCTGTCTACTCTCTTTCTCTGCTCATTTTAGGCGTTGAGCCGAAAAATGAAGCCAATCCGACTATCGGGCAGGCCATACCATAGAAAATAGTATTGTTACCATTGAAAACCCACCTTGATGTTCTACTCACCAAAACATACTGGATATTGGGCTCTTTTGGACAGTATCGAGCCATGGAAACCAATGGCTAGGTCGGATTCCCCTGATGTGGGCCCCATCTAAGAAAAACCTCATAAATACATGTTTTTTTAAAAATAAATAAATAAAATTTAGGCAGTAGCCAGGCGCCGCTGACATTAGAGGACGTAACAGCGTCCTGCTGCTGCGTGGACGCCGGACGGGTAGGAACCATGAGTCCCAGCCGTGGGCCCCACCATGATGTGTGAGAACATCAACACCGTGCATTTTGATGGGCCCCCTCCTGGCTGTGGGCCACCCCTAAAATCAGCCGTATTTGTATCTCAAGTGGCCCACGTCATAGGAAACAGTTGGATTAAATGTCTGTCATTAGAACCCTTTTGGGTCACTGAGGTTTTGAATCATTATGAAATTTGTTTTTCCTCTGCATCCAGGTCCGTGTGACCTTATCAACAGATTAGATGAAAAAAAAAATTTAACGTTAGGGTGGGCCCCACGTGGGACCCATTAATGTAAGTGTTGTACCCACACCATCCATGGCAGTGGGATGGGTGGTGTACCTCACTCTAGCTGCATGGCAGCTGCTGTAGTGGGGCCACCAAGTTCTGTGGGTCCCATCTACATCATCCACACCGTCCATCTATGGGACCCAGCATGATGCAGTGCTGCATCCAAACCATCTATCCTTTTGGCAAGCTCATTTTATGGCTTGAGGTAAAAATTAGTCAGATCTACTTATCAGGTGGGCCACTCACTAAAAATAGTGGAGCATTGAACATCTACCATTGAAATCCTCTTGGTATCACAGAAAATCTGGATCAACATGAAATTTGTTTTCTTTATACAGGTCTATGTTACCTTATGATCAGATTGGATGAAAAATAGATGTTATGGTGGTCCTTGGGGATTTTAGTAGTGGAGATTATTATCGCCACTTATTTTTGGAATGCGGTGTAAATGACCTTTCAATATGATTTATTTTCTTTATGCACTAAATTGATCTTAAGCGTGTAGGTGAATGGTGTGGTTGGTGAGGCCCATTAGTGCAGCCCATATAACGTGGCCCATGTAATGTGGGCCACTTGCCATATGAAGGCCCATTTGATGCATTGGTGGCCCATCCGTTGAGGCCCATCTTGATGTATTTATGGCCCATTGATTGATGCTGACATCCACACGTGTGGGGTCCCACCTTGATTTATGTGTTTAGCCATCCACCTGGACGATTTATGTGGTGGACCCACCTTTGATGTGTTTTGATCCAAGCTGATCACCCACTGGCGAGCTCTTCTTTAGGCTTGAGACAAAATGAAGAAGATTCAATTCTCTGGTGGGCCACGTGTGTGGACCCCACCCTGATGTAAGTGTTTTGTCCACATCATTCATGGACCACACCACAATGTAAGTACCCTCACTGTCCAATGCAAGGACGGTGGGATTCCACGATGATGTATGCGTTTCTCCACCCCGTCCATTCATTGGATGTGGCCCCACCATGGTAGCATGTGGGGCCCACCTTAATTTAATGTATTACATCCGCACCGTCCAATCCATGGACAGTGGATGCGGATTGACTGGAGTACCTCACACCAACTTGATAGCTGAGGTATTAACGTTAGCAAGTTCCGTGGGGCCCACTTGAATTATGTGGTGTATTTCATGCCATCCACTTGTTTTGCATCCATGCCGACCATCTGCGAGACCTGCCATGATGTATGTATCGTATATCTATGTCGTCTATCCAGTTTTCCAATATCATTTTAAGACGGGCTCACCTTAATTGCATGTATTCTATAGCCTCATCGTCTATCCATTTTGATGGACGTATGACCCACCTTGATGCATCTGTTTTAGCCACGCCGTCCTGTCCAGCTAAGACGTGGACCCCACCATTATGATGCATGTGATTTATATCCGTACCATCCGTCTATTTTGGAAGCAGATGGGGCCACCATGTTGTACGTATTTCATCCATGTCGTCCACTTATGCGGCCCACCTTAATGAGTGTATAGCAGGCACACTGCCCATCTGTTGGGACCCATTTGACATGTGTGCAGGGCCCACCTGTTATGTATATTAGACCCATGTGTAGGGCCCACCTATTATGTATTTGAAGCCCTTGGATGAGGCCCATTGTAATGTTTTTCGGCCCATATGATGAGGCCTATTGTGATGTATTCGAGGCCCATTGTGATGTAGTTTCAACCCATATGATGAGGCCCATTGTGATGTATTTTTGGCCCATATGATGAGGCTTATTGTGATGTATTCCAGGCCCATGGGTGAGGCCCATTGTGATGTGTTTCCAGCACATGTATGTGGCCTATTGCGATGTGCATGGTGATGTATATAAATGGCCCATTGTGATGTATTCAAGGCCTATGGTTGAGGCCCAATGCGATGTATGTATGACCCGTTACGTTGTGTATGAATCCCTTATATGGGTCATTCCTTGGGAGCAATGTTGGTTAAATATCCACATTGATGGGCAATGATGGTTAAAAGTCCTCATTGTGACCTTCCCTTAGGCCCTTTGTTAGGCCAAATATTGATGTTGATTATCGATGTTGGTTACCGATACCGATTATGAGTATGTGACAGCATAGCATCATGATACATGCCCATACGCATCATCTGCATGTTTAATATGAGATGTGGTTGACCATTGCATATATCATTGAGCAGGTTAATATGAGACTCCGTAATAGGCAAAGGTTAACTCACATGAGCGCATGGTATGTGCAAGATTGATGCATGACTAGACTGTATGACTCATGCATCTTGTATTATGATTACTATACGCCCTAGCGACATCAGGGTCGTAGCCTCCATAGGTATATTGTGGATGGCCAGTGGGACACTAAAAATCTATTATTAGCATCGGGCTGTCATAGATGACCCTAGGTGAAAATTTCTAAACCCTCTTGGTACCAAAGGACGCCCCAACGTCGAGACCAAGTGGATATATATGAGCACATGAGGGTTGTATACCAGTAGGCCCCATCTCCTACTGTGTCGTGGTCGGTTAGGAGGGGGTGTGGCCTTACCCACCTGAGGGAGTAGGCATAGCTAGGCTGAGTTTGATCAGCTCATGAATGGGTCTGCTATTGATGTGCTGAGTATATATTATCTGACTACTAGCTAAGCGGATAGTGAGGTCTCTTCCACTTACCCAGTTGTGCGCTTGATGGGGCGGCAAGCTGGTGTAGATTGTACTAGACCTTGGTGATGATCCCAGAGATAAAATGTACTGATATGTGGACTTATCAAGCAGAAGTTGCATACTCATTCATTCATTCATTCACTATCCACTCGGGCTGGTGGTGCGTAACTATATGTTACGTGTACCTTCGTAATGGCTAGGATTTTGGTTGGGGCGTGCGACTAACCTCAGATCAAGAGTTTACCACATTGAAACTGACTATCCAAATTAGGTATAGGACTAGTTTAGATAGAAGTCCCTTGTGATGGACCCCATAGCCTGCGATACTACGTACTATCATCCCTACTTCATACTCTAGCATGGTCATTCCATTCGCACCGCACCTTGCATTGCATCTTCGACATCTAATATTTTGGCTCTTTATGACTCCTCATTTGCGTAGTTGATCTGTATTGCTTATTCTAATATTGATTGACTCATAGACTTATTAGTATTTTCGCTTACTTTGATAACGTATGATTCATGATCTTACCAGTATTTCTGATGTTGTATGATTATGACATTATATTGGATACTTGACACTTACCTTGTGCACACACTTACACCACCCTCTAAGCTTTCTATAAGCTTATGCATGATAGATGCGTGCAGGTGATGCTAGGTTGCAGTAGCATGGAGCTTGGAGCATGTCACTGACTTCTGGGGCTTTGATTTCGACATATGTATTTCCCTTTCAGCATTGTATTCAAATGTTTATATTAGTGGATATGTGATGATGATGTTGCCTTTGTGATTTGGGAAAAATTGTGGTTATGCCTCTTACGAGATAAATGAACGCTGAAAAATCCTCCTTATAGGATCCCAGGATGGGAACCTGGTATATGAGCAATGGGAGCTGAGAGTGGGGCACTATGGAGGCTGTCAGTACTGGATTTGGCAATCGGGATCCCTGTGAATCCGATTTCTGAGTTTGGGGTGTGCCACTTGATAACCTTGACCCTCAACACATGACAACCTTGATCCTTAACACATGATAACCTCGACCGTAACAACCTCAACCCTTAACACATGATAACAACCTCGACCCTTGACACATGACAACAACCTCGACCCTCAACACATGATGACCTCGACCCTCAATACATGACAACCTCAACCCTGACCCTTAACACTATAAGGATACCGTCTGTGGGGTCCATCATCGCATATGTGTAGAATCCACTCCATCCATTAACTTCGAAATTTCATGAAAAGCCATGGTTGGAAGTATGATTAACATCCGTTAGCCACATTGACCACATCACAAGAAAATAGTTCATATCGAATGAACACCGTTATAAGTTATCAAGTTTTGTAGGTCACGAAGAGATCATGTCAGCAAGAACTTAGTATCTTTCCATATAAATAAAGAGCTACAAAAGAAATGAATGGATTGGATCTAGATTCCATATGTCTAATAACAACTTTCGTCCACGTCACTTTTTCAGGATTGAATATTACATAACTTCTTCTTCATTCAAAAACCATACAACTATTGACCCTAAGGACAAGGGCAATTTGGTCTAAAAAACTTTTCAAAAGTTATCAGATGACTACCCTCGAAATATTTGAAACTTCCCTTCAATTTTGAGAATTTGACCATAGTACAATGCTAATACAGTCAAAATCACTTTTTTAAAAGGATCCAGTCCATCGAATAGTGAATCAAGAGTCACAATCGATGCTGGTTTTTATTGAAAGAATCTAATCCATCAGATCGTAAATCAATGATCGCAGTTGATGTTGATTTTTATTGGAAGAATCCAGTCCAATGGATTGCGAGTTGACGGTCATGATCAATGTTGATATTT
Source organism: Magnolia sinica (assembly GCF_029962835.1). Lineage (NCBI taxonomy): Eukaryota > Viridiplantae > Streptophyta > Magnoliopsida > Magnoliales > Magnoliaceae > Magnolia > Magnolia sinica. The sequence goes on along the minus strand of NC_080577.1, from coordinate 42,356,985 downwards.
CGATTTTTTGAAAAGGATCCAGTCCATCGAATCATGAGTTGAAGGTCATGATCAATGCTGGTATTTTAATTTTTTGAAAAGGATTCAGTCTATCGAATTACAAATCGATGGTAGCAATTGATGTTAGTTGTTATTGGAAGAATCCAGTCTATCAATTCACGAGTTAACGGTCCCGATCGATGCTGGTTTTTTAATTTTTTGAAAAGGATGCAGTCCATCGAATCGTGAATCGATGGTCGCGATTGATGTTAATTTTTATTAGAAAAATTATGAATTTTTTTAAATGATCTGATCCATCAGATCTCGAATCGACGGTCTCGATCAATGCTGGTTTTTATTGGGATAATTGTGAACTTTTAAAAGATGATATAATCTATTGGATCATAAATTGATGGTCACAATAATGATGATTTGTATTAGGAGATCCATTTTTACAAAATTTAAAAATGCATAGGACTTTCTCTCTCCACTACATCGCCCTTCCAATTTCTCATAAGCTATTAGAGTTTGGATTAAAATTTAAAATTGTCCCACAATTTTCATCGTTTACTCTCTTCTCTCTTCCATCACCTCACAATGGACAATCCGTGTAAGATTACTTGCAAGGTCTTCCCAATGTCCCTCTCTTCCTAAGGGAGAAGGCTAGGCCAAGTCTCATTGGCAAAAAGGGGGACTAGCGGTAGCCTGGCTACCACCGGTCCTCCCTTTGTCCACTAGTTTCTTCCAAGTTCCGGGTAATGGAGTGTGCCTCCTTCCTCTATATATTTTAACTCGAGGTGGTTTGTCCAACGTTTTACATTTGCAAGTTTCCTCCTCTTTATTTCCTTTCTCCCTTTCAAGTTCTCTCTCTCCTTCTTTTCAATCCATCTTTTGGCTTTAAGTAAGGGCTTTGTTTGGAGTTTTGGACAACAAGGTGGTGCCCTCTTGGTATGAGGAGGTAAGGGTAAAAGGTAGAGTTCATTTATGCTTTCCCTTCCCTCAAACCCCCCCCCCCTATATGTTCTCATGCCTTCTTTCTTTTTATAGGTACTCTTTGGAGGTTTAAGTGTGGTGTCAAGTGGTGGACAATAGTATCACTTCAAGTCCAAGGTGGTGCATGGAGTTGCACTTTTAGGATTTTTCATTTTATATTTTACTCTCTCTTGCTCCCATTTTCCCACATGTATAAAATGATGCCTTCTTATATGTGCATGAAGCTACATGTAAGGAGTAGTATTTTCTTTGGGGAGCTTTTATGCTATGTAAATAATGGATCCAAATGGGCCCCATGTGCATGTGGGTGGACCCAAGCTTCATTTTCGTTCCCCTTTCCATGCTTTCATTACTTTTGTCTCTATTCTTTCCTTATCTTTTTTCCATTTTCACAATTGGTTGGGAATGGCCAACATCATAATTTTTTTACCTTTAAAATTTTTCGTGATGGCCCAAGTGTCTTTTGGGAATCCTATGGACAAGAGAAAATGATCTGTATTGTGCTTTCATGTTCTAATGGGCTTGGGATTTTATATTTAGCCCAAGTGAGGCAAGTGACCCATCCTCTTTAGGGATTCTTACGTTGGCTTACTCCTTTTGTGTTTATTGGCCTAAGTTCCTTGGGCCAAGATAACTATGTCCTCTTGCCTTCTTTGGTGGTCCTTAAACAACTTTTGTGGCCCATGTCAATGTTAGTCAAGGGCTTAGCTTCTTGAAGTATATGTAAGGCCTAAGTGGGCTCAATTTGGGAAGATTGTTTCCTTTAATTTGAGCCTCTTTCGGGCTCGAGTAGGAAATCCTGATCTCATTTGCACATGTGAATATTATCGCTCTTTCTTGAAGGTGGATCATCGCTTAGTTCATAGGAAGCCACTTGTATGTGTAGGAAATGGGGTATCCTTAATTTGAATTTTCTAGTGCTTGGATGGGCTTGCACTCTTGCCTTTCTCAAATGTCCCACTGGTAGACCTTTGGTCCTCTTATTATTTTCCATGTATATACTTTTGAAAAAGATTGGTCTCATGGTGTGGTACTTGATAAAGTTCACCTTTCAGGGTGCCTCATTTTCCACCTTATGATCACTTGTTGTGAAATTGTGGTTTTACTGCTACAAGCGAAGCTTAAAGATATAGCTAATGTCCTGGAGGATGGTGAATAGAACTTTTCAAAATTTGACTAAATAATTAACATGCACTTACTTTTAAAGACTTATGTAAATAAATAGAAACGAAAGGAAGTGCAAAAACAAAGTCTATATAGTTAAAGCATCATTCAAGCAATCTGTCAAACATGTTTACTACTGTGAATAAATCAAGTATATTGTTCAGCAAAAACATAACAGATAAAGATATAAATCATTCAGCCTATAGCACAAGATGTATAGTGCTTCAGTTGCGTGCCTACTTGTACACCCTGAACTTTTCAATACCCGAGTATTGAAAGTTCTCGAGTGTCACCGTGAAGTTTAACTTAGTATGTGAATGTGTACGATACCAATTTAGTTATCATAACCTTACATCTATTCTCCAACATGAATCTAATCGTTGAGAATGATCTTCATCTATAGATTAAGACATCCGACCGCTGATTTTAAGACAAGATCATTATATGTTTAAGTATTCCCACTTGTCCATTATAACAAACCGTTCAGTCAACTATCCATCGATAGGTAAAGATATCTGACCATCCACTTTAAGTTTGGACCACCCGTTCATCATTTTCACCACCTATAAATATGCTTAACCTACCATCATAACTACAATATGATAAACTTACACATGTGAATAAGTCACTTGAATTTAACGATATACATGTTCTACCTCTTGATCACTCCAAAAACATATTTATGTTCATCCGTTTACAAAACCGATCGTATAACCACCTACATACATGATTAGAGTACTAGCCATCAAGTTTTCCTATTTTTAACATGTCATCTGACCGTCCATCATATTTGAATCCGCCAAACAGGCCACCTAAATATCAGAAAGAATAGCTCAGTTTGAAAATCGTAAGGTATATGCTACAATTACCGACTGACTTTTCTATTAAATATATGAAAGCGTTGATTTAGACCTCAGGGCGCTATAGCGCATTAAAAAGGCATCTTGGTCATTTATAAGCAATTAAGGCCCAAAATACGGCAATGGAAAGAGAATGAAAAATAGAGAATGTCTGTAAAATTTTATTGCATTTGGATGGTGTAGTCCAAACTTATGGAGAGTGGAAGTTGGAGAAATAAAATATGGTAAAATCGTAAATACTTAATGCCATTAATCTGTACCCTTGAATTCTAGATTGCATGGTTCTCATGATTCGTTTCATGTATAATTTTATACCATGCCCTATTTATCATAAATTAAGCATACACGTCGAATTTCAGCCCTTAGATCATTGTAAAAGTGGCCCAATTGACAAATCAGCCCCATAACCGTTGATTTTGGTGTCCATTGAGTAAAGAAAGCTCGTGGGTAGCATAGTAGGATATTTCCTTTTGTATGAATGACTTGAATTTTTCATCATATAGACTAAGTGTGAAATATGAAAACCCTACCTTGGTAGGCTTTTTCCTTATGTGCGAAGTTATCCGTTTTAAGCTTACCAACTCTTTCTAAATCTAGAGCTTCCGATTAACCTTCTTTACACTGTCAATTGCAACTCAAATTTGGACCACACTTTGCCCTCATATGACTATGATATCATATAAAATTTAGACCCCGATCTATAATCCTACACCCTGTCCAACCGTTTGTCTATCCTGACTACATATTTCACCTAAAATTGGGCCCTGATCATTAAGTGTGGACCGTTAATTGAGATCAAGTTCATTTTGGTACCCGTTATGAGAACTTTTAAGATAGACCAATCTAACTTTCGAATTACCAAGAAAATCATATACCTCGACTCTATTTAACGACGCAGATACATTGGATGAATTAGATTTAAAGAAAGATCGCTAGAAAAGGTTAAATTGGAGAAACCTAATCCAAGTGGGATGTGAAACACACCCCCTCCCACATGCTTACTCCTTTATAGTGTCTCCCTCTTTCTCAAGTGATGTGAGTGTGCGTGCCCTTCTCCACTCACACACCACCGCCCAACGTCCAAGGAGGAGAGAAAAAGAGAAAGAGAAAGAGAGAAAGAGAAACATAGACGCCCATCATCATCTTCCTTCTCCACATGTATAGTGTTTCCCTCTTTCTCAAGCGATGTCGTGATTCATGTAGAAGCTTTTCGAGATTTACCTAAGGTTTAAATCTAAAGCTAAGGTGAGGGATTCCTTTAAGCTTACACTGATTTGAGTTGATATGATTTATCTTGTTTTTACATATTTTCATATTACCGTGATTTTTCATGCAATTGATTGATGGACCGTTATGAATCATTTATTCTTTTAAGAATTATGGTTAAGGTATGATTTTAATTATGCGTGATTTTTATGAATTTATATGGGGTGATGGATACAAACCTTGCCCTTTGCCAATTTTGAGAGCGAAGCGTGCTTCCACTTTATATTGAGTTGGCCTTTTGCCCCTCTCCCCTTATTCTTGTTGAGTTAATATATTTGTTACTCTTCTCTTTTATTGGGATAACTTAATGCTACTTTTCTCCTTTATCAGGTTAGCCTTGTACTACCTCCCTTTATGGCTTGGGCATGTGTCTTGAAATTCTAAAATCCTCATGGTTTGACTTATTTCTCTATTGATGCAAGTGATGTGTTCTAAGCTTCACATATAGTGGTTCATAGATTTTATCGTGAACGTAATGCGCTATACGTAGTGACCCTCTTGGTTGATGTAAAAATTTCATGAGTTTTGGGTAGTGGTGCACAAATCGATATAAGTAATTCGTAATGTGTGTTACATCACTTTTGGGATTGGATGTCATAAATAGTCACTCCATGAATAAATCATGTCACATAATTCATCTGATCCATGTGTTGTGTCATCTTGAGGTGTTCACTTAAATCCACGGTAACGTTGGACATACCGACGAATCTTCGTAGTATGGGATGCAGGGCGTGTCGGCTTTTCTATAAATTATATTTCACATTATGATGATCACTACGTATGATGGACCACACCCGTATACACTTTGCTAAGAATGCATTCATATATATATATATATATATATATATATATATATATGTTGCACATACTGATACCACTCGTAGTGGTGGAGTACGAGACGTATAAGAATCCTCATATTATTCTTATGAATCTCTTAAATTATTATTAATCTTAAAGGATAACCATCACTATGAGTAGGGCATTGACCCTCTCCAACTATATGGATGTTGTAGGTGAATTACAGGTTGACGATATGGATGATAATCATTCTATGGAAGATACGTTTAAATAAAGAAGAAGAATGACACTGAAATTTATTTGTTTATATGTTTTCCGCTGTTTACTTTAATATGATGTAATAAGCTCTCATTGAGAGGGCGTTTGAAGATTAGTCGGACACTTTTCACTCTAATAATAAATACATTTGATTTTACTCTCATGGATACTTACCTTCGTGAATGTAACTAGATGTGATATAAATGAAAAAAAAGTGTGATTTTAAAGCATCCAATTTTTACATTATTAACACCTGGAATTCTTAGGCACGAGTATATATTCGGGCCATAAAAATTCAACATGTTACACTACTCCACTCCTGACTACTGCACTCGCGCAGAGTATGCTAGATTTCACTATTCAGATAGTTTTAAATCAGGTTCACCATAAACCTTCACAAACTACACAAGGTCTATGTTTTTCATCCGTCGATGGCCTATACAAGGTCTTATAAGTCCTACACAAGGATATAAAAAAAACGTACTCTCCTGTCGGGGGCGTACACAAGGTCTTGATAAGTTTGGTATTTCAAACTTGTAAGTGCTTATACTTAACCACAATTTAGATTGCCAAATTTCAGAGTCTTGAAAGGAACGCAAGCACTCGTGAAGATATGCTTTAACAACTCATGAAAGACTCGATCAATATCTCAAGAAAGTCTCAACATTTCAAGTTTTTTAAGCCTTACTTAGTTCGAAGATCGGAACACTTTGTATGTGTCAACCATTAGGTAGTATTTCCTTAGATTGACTCTAGGTTATGTGTATTTCACATAACATCATGATATCATATGATTCTAAGTTAAATACACTAGTGTTAGGCCAGCCCGACCTTAGGTTTGGCCATCCTAACTACCTTTAGCCAACCCAACATTATTCAGGCAAGTTTACAGCTAAACAAAGTATTTCCATGGCAAGTTCGGCCAGCCTAACCTTGGGTTTGTCCAGCTGAACCTGTCCGCTCGGCCAGCTCGAAACATGTTCGGTCAAGAATCCAATAACATAAAGATCTCAGATTTCATTAAGATTCGACTAGCTGAATTTTGGCTTAGGCAAGTCAAACCTAATAATGGGTCAGCCGAATTCCCTATGACTTTGGTTATAAATAGAGGTTTTCTCTTACTCTTTTAAATCATGAAAAATATAGATTCATCTTATCTAGAAAAGAGTGAAAGTCCAAGCCTCCTTAAGCTATTTGTGCAGTAATTTTTATATTTGATTTAGTTAATTCTATTCTCTCTCTCAAGTTAGTTTAAACTATTTTACTAGAATAATTCATACTCTACTTGAGAAATAGATAATCAAATTTATAGCATTACGGTATTATTCATTTCATTGAAAATATATTAGATCCCTATATTCTTTTTGGGTTAAACACATACACGTCTTCATCCATATCCCAAGAAAGAAGATCGCTACATTCAAGCTACAAATACGCCTTCGACTAGCCAATCGAAGATATGTACTATTTTAGTTTTCTTTTAGTTTGGGTTTTTCTGAGATAGCCCAGAAATCTCAATAGAGTTTTTTTGTGGTGGCCTGTAAAATCACAAAAAAGGGTTTTTATTGTGGTAAGCCCGTGAAATCGCACAGTGGGTTTTGTTGTGGTGAGCCCGTGAAAATCACACAAACTGTATAAGGTTGTTAAGGTGAACCTGTGAAAACCTTGGATAGTGAAAGCCAAAATTATGAGGGTGATAATTTTGGGAGTGGAGTAGGTGTAGGTTTAAGTGCTAAACCACTATAACTCATTTGTGCATTGTGATGATTGTTTTAATTCTTTATATACTTTCCTTGTGATTGATTAGCTCTTGCTAAGTTTGATATTTTGATTTCAAAGACGTTGTGAAATGAGGTTGTCCTGCCTAAATCTTTTAGGTGAAGGTTGTCCTACGAACTATTTGATATCAAGAATTCAATATTATAAGTAATTAAGTATAATTGTTTTATTATTCCGCATTGTATCGAAATATTTTGCATTGTCCTATTCACCCCCCCTCCCCCCCCCCCCTTCTGTAGGACATTTATAGCTTGTCCTTTGAAGTGGTATCAAAGAAAGGTTGCTCTTTTTGGGATTAACGTCTTAGAGAAAGATCCAGAGCTATTAGAATGTCAAATTTCGATAATCTATCCATCACCAGGCCTCCTCCCTTTGATGACTCAAAGTATTCCTATTGGAAAGCCAGAATGAGGATTTTTGTAAAATCTATTGATGAAAGTGTGTGGCAAGCCACTTTAACTAAGTGGACCCCTCCAACAATGAAGGTTTTGGCTGAGGATGGAACCACGTCCATGAAAGAAACCACTTGTACTTTTTAGACTACCGTTCAGGGGGAGAGAGATCGTAATTAGTTGTCATCAAGTTCGTCTATAGTTATACAACCTATCTTACATCTTAACCAAGCAGAAGATCAAGATTAAACATGACTTTATCACGTCAGCTTCCTCCATCCAACATAAGAATCAAGTATCTTGTGACATGACCAAAACCACAAGCATGGAACATATGATGTCGAGCTCAAGCTTATCTTTTGACAAGATAAAAGAGCCATGCATTCTCTTGTTTGTTTATCTAATTTTTCGTGTCAAATTGTTTATCTAATTTAGTCATATGTCCCCCTTCAAAACCACTATAGAAAACATGTAGCATTCTTAAGCTCCATCTTCACTAATGTCATGCCTAATATTTTTGTAAAGTCACGATCAGAAGATGAATAAAGGAATATTATAGATGAGAAACTAACTGAAAGTAACCTAGTTTGTCAATTAGTGTGAAGTAAGAGTCTTAGAGTCAAGTGAGCCCCAAAGAAGAACCAAGATTGAAGACTTGAAGGTTTGAAGTCATCTGATTCAAGACAAGGTAAGAAACCCACAAGACCTTGTCAAACTCTATACCAAAACCCACCAAACATAGCTTCTACTTAGCCAAAACCATCTAGGAAAACCTATTTTTAAGTGTGTTAGAAAGATAAATGGGTTGATGTTTGCATTAAAAATCAAACTCTAAACATAGACACTTTCGATGGCATTGAAGTGCCATCGAATTGCCTTCGATGGCATTAAAGGCAGCTCGATGGGATCAAGCTTGAGCACAAAATTGTTCAACAAGAAATCAAGGAAAATGTGGATTTTTATTATGGCATAGAAACTAGTTCGATGGCATCGAACTTAACTTTAATGACATCAAACTTAACTTCAATGACATCGAAGAAATGCTTAAACTATCCAACAAGAAATCGATAAAATTCTCAATTTTGGCGATGGCATCGAAGGACCTCTTCGATGACAGTGAAGGACACTCAATGGCATCATCAAAAGTTCAGAAACTTCCAGTAACATTTTGAATGTTAAAAATGATTTTGGCGATGGAATTGAAGATCACTTCGATGACATCGGAAGCCCTTCGATGGCATCGAACCTGACAGTTTTTTGCCCATTTTTTTACCATTACAAATCTTTTCTATATATTCGTTTAAGGTGTTCCTTGGCAATTTAGTGAGTTATTAAAGAGCTTTGTGAGCATTAATACCCATCTTCTCGAGCTCTCTTTCCTCATGGAATTCATCATTCAATCCTTGTCTTAAAGGCAATTATTAGAACATTCAAAGTTTGGATTGAAAAATGAACTCCAGCATTCAGTGATGCTCTAGCAACCACTTTAATTAGTAAATCTGTATATTAGCAAGCATTGAATGCTCAGCCATGGGGATCCTTAACTAGTTCTTAAAGACCCCATCAATACCTAGTTAGGATTCACTAAACCCTTAACCCAACAACCTTGGCATCTTCAACGAAGCATCATCATCCAGTTGTGGTACAAAGAAGTTAAAAATCCTTCATCATCCAAGAAGATCTTCATTAAAGCACTTAATGTGGCTCACTCACTTTTAAATAAGTACCAAGAGTCCATTATGTCTGGAAACCATTCCTTGTATATGATTGGGTTTCAGAGTTTGAACCTCCAAACTCGACAAGTACTTGTGTAGGCCTTCGATGGGAGAGTACGTTTTGTTGTCCTTGTGTAGGACTTCTCAAGTTCTTATGTAGAACTTAATAAGACCTTATGTAGGCCATTGATGATGAAAAATATTGACCTTGTGTAGGTTGTGAAGGTTTATGGTGAACTTCATTTAAAACCATCTGAATAGTGAAATCTGACATACTTTAGGAGAGAGTGGGTTAGCCAGGAGTGGAGTAGGCACATAACTGAACCACTATATATCGTGTGCATTATGGTGAATGATTTAATTCCTTATTTGTTATGTTTGACTAAATACTAAACTTTATTTAATTTCTGCATCAAACATGTTTTTCAAAATGCATGAATGATGTGTTTCACTAATTAAACTATTTTATGCACTTCTTATCACTTTGAACTCTTTACTCGTGTATTTAGAAGTAAGTACATGTTATTAATTTAAATAATTTTAAAAAGTCCTGTTCACCCCTCACTAGAACATTAGACATATCTTTAAGCTTCACTTGTAGTGGTAAAGTCATCATTTCAATTGGTATCAGAGTAAGTTCCTCCTGAAGGGCTTTGAAAAGGAGAGTTAGTGATGTCCTAGAGGGTGAATAGGACAATGCCAAATAATCAAAATAAATGTGGAATATGTAAAGAATACAAAAATCTCAATCGCCTAAGTATTGAAACCTAAATTCTAAATTATTCGTATGACAACTTTCACCTAAAATATTAGGCAGGACAACCTTATTTAACGAATGTCTTTAAAATCAATCTTTCAAACTAGTAAGAGAACATAAAATATCAATATTTTAAACTAACAAGAGAACATAAAATAATTACAGCATTCACCACAAGAATGAAATAAATAATATCCACCACCAAAAGAATAAACCATTCACTACAAGGCACAAGGAATTATAATGGTTCGGTGCTAAAAACAACCACACCTACTCCAGTCTCAAAATTACTACCCTCGTAATTTTAGCTTTCACTATAATAAGGTTTTCACACATTCACCTCAATAACCTAATATAGTTCCTTGTGATTTTCACGGGCTATCACAATAAAAACTACTTTTGTGATTTTAACAGACTATCACAAATAAAAACCCCTTTTGTGATTTTGACGGGCTATCACAAATAAAAATCAACTGAGATTTTCACAGGCTATCTCAGAAAAACTTAAAATGCAATAAAATAGTAAAATACTTATCTTCACATGTAGATTCGAAGATGTAGGAGAAGCTTTATAGAAGAAGAACTTCTTTCTTGAATGTAGATGACTCAGTGTTCGATTAAATAAAAATAGTATAGGGTTCTATAAATTTTAGAAATGAAAAACCTAAATGCTACTTGATTCGATTCTCTTAGATATCAAAGAAGAGTATAGATTACTCTTTTAGAATAAGATTGAAATGATCTTAAGAAAAGGGAATTGAATAAGCTATAAATTAAATTATAAATACCACACAAATAGCTTGTCAAGGACTTGAGCTTCTTTCTTTCTTACAGAAGGATTAGAGTGTAAATTTTCATTGTACTTTAGAATAAGAGAAAGCCTTTATTTATAGCCAAAGAAGTTGAAAATTTGGCTAGCCTAAGACTACCTTCAACTGACCGGATTCCAACGGATTCATTCCAACGGCTATCGGATCACGCGAGATTAGATTTATCCAAAATTTGGTTGGCCTAAGGGCAAATTCGGTTGGCTAAATTCTAGCAAAAATCAAAAGTTTGCATTGCTGAAATTTGACCAAACTCACTTGGGCTAACCCAATTTCAAGGTTAGGCTAGTCGAACCAAAACATACGTTGGCCGATTTTTCAACAAAAATTATTATTTTGCTCGAGCCATAAATTAGGTTGGCCGAATTTTAGAGCTTATTGAAACCCAAGTTAATGAATTTTTTGAAAGCACCTAAACCTAGAGGTGGGCATCGATTCAAGTCGAACCAGATTGGGTCCAACTCGACTCGGTTTGAAATTTTCAATGCACTGACTCGAACTTGATCCGATCTGGGACCGAGTCTGGGTCCTCTAACTTGATCCAATCCGTTGCACTGCTGGCCTAACCCAAACCGAGTTCGACTCAGTCAGGGAAAAAAGAGTTTCAATGGTAGACGTTCAACCCACCACTGCTTTTTGCAGTGTGGTCCACTTGATGTTTATATCTTTCTTATTTTTCGGCTTAAGCCTTAAGACGAGCCCGCCAAATCGATGGACGGTTTGGATATAACACATACCTCATGATGGGACCCACAAAACTTGCTGACATCAATACAGCTGGCTTGGTACGTGGTACACCTGCCAATCCGCTTCCTTTATTTCTTTCTTTTCCTGTGTCAAAGGGATGCAGATTTCCCTACGAAAGCCTTTTGCAGGAAGTTCCTGTGCTGGGAACCTAGGTGGGGCCCACTGTGATTTTCGTGATAAATCCACCTCATAAATCCAATTTTTTAGCTCATTTTAGGACATGAGACCAAAAGTGAGAGGGATCAAACACTCAAGTGGGCCACATTAAGGGAAAAGGTGGGTAGGGAAATTCCTACCATTGAAACTTACCTGGGGTCTAAAGTGATGTTTTGCCACGCCCCAAACTCGGTAACTGGACTCACAAGGAACCCAATGGCTGGTTCTGGCCGCAACAACCTCTGTAGTACCCTTATTCTCGGCTTCTGAAATAGGTTCCAATTCTGGGATCCTACAAGGAGGATTTTCATAACAGTATAATTATTCTGATACGAGTATACCCAAGATCACAACAAGTATAGCTGAGAATAACAAAGGGCACACATCACAAAATCTACTAAGAATTTGAACTTTTACAAGTTTACATCAGGCCCAAAAGGACATACATCAGATAATAGGAAAAGAGAGAAAAGTCAGCAACACTGGGTCTTCAAGCTCAGCTCTAATCCGCGCTATGCCACTCTATGACACCTACCTAGGATCACCTGCACGCATCAATCGTGCATAAGCTCATAAAAGCTTAGAGGGTGGTGAAAGTGTATGTCAATGGCGCACAGAAGAATAGTAGGAGGTACAAGGAAAGAACATGCTCAATGAGAATATCACTACCCTTACTAAGGCTTATCATGAATACCATGCAATAAGTATGGGACGCCATACCAAGGCAGTGCATGAAGGGGGCTTACACAGCCAATGCTAATACGATGCAAGTAATGCCAGTGCTCATATCCAATCCACATATCAAATACATTTTCAGTCATATGGAAATCACTAGGGTCCATTACACTGCTGAATAACTGTTGCTCTACAGACCCGCACAGTCAAACAAGCGTAAGAGACCTCACTACCTGCCTGTGGACAACTAATCACCAACAAGGCCTGACGGTAGTAGACCCATTTCACGAGCTAGTCAGACTTAGCCTAATAATGCCCTCCCTCACAGGCGGATAAGGCCACATCCCTATCCAACCGACTACACGATAGTGGGATCACGACCTACAGGTGTCAGGCCCTCGTACGCTCATATTTTCACCCGGTTATGGCGTTGGAGCAGATCCTTGGTACCATGAAAATTTTGAAAATTTCACCCATGGGCATCCTATGCACCCAGTATGCATAAACATCATTTTTGGTGTCTACACATCCAGCCATCCACGAATATCCCTGTGGAGGCAAGGCCCTGATGAAGTGAGGGCGAATGTTAATCATACTATGCAATGTCAAATGAATGAATCACACAAACAGCCATGCATCATGCCTAAACATCCAACGTGCTCAAGAGGGAAAAACTCCATCCCTCACAATATCCTATCCAATGGCAGAACATGACCAATCATATCTCAACCAAGTATGCATATGATCTGTATGAGAGTGGGCCATGAAGATGAACAAGAAATGCCAATGCGATGAAGATCTTCTCCCCTCTTCACTAGTAGGGTCTAGGTACTTAGACCATTTCTCAAAAGGAATGCAACCTCAATGGGGACCCAATAGCTTGGGGTAGCCCACGAGACTAGATGGATAATGGCATGGGCCTAAATAATAAGAATGGGCCTAGCAATGGTTTATGGTGGACCTTTAACCACCCATAGAAGCAAGAATTGGCCTAACAAGGGCCTAGAGGGGCATATCAAAGTGGGCTATCAACCACCATTGTCCCCTGAAGGTGGCCTAATAATAATCTGCCAAGGATCAAGGCCTGTGGCCCGAGCATCACCATAAGAAAGAGATGGGCAGCTATATACATATAAATACATCACATGTTGGGCCTCGATAAAGTGGCCCAAGGCTACACATAATTTATAGGCCCAATATGGGCAATATACAGCCAAATCCATATGCAATAATATGGGCCCATAAGGAAGGTTAGGGCCCAAACATAAGGGCCACCAAGTCCATACATAGTGGTGGGCATAGTGGGCAGCCCATTACTCCAACACATGGGCGAGAATCGTATTCAAGATAAGCAAGTTGGGCCTTACAACCTAGCCCAAGAATTTAGTTATTTTGGTGGGCAACCAAGGACCCAACCACTCATACATTGCATCCCACTAGCCCAACAGAATACCATAGAGAATATAGCCCAAGAATCCACTGGGCCTATCTAAAGGGATCCAGCCCATTTGGGCTTACAAGGAGTCCAAAAATCTGGTTACATATAAATACCCATATAGCCCAAACAAGGTGAGCCTCAATGATGCATTAATTAAACTCAAAATTTAGGGTGTAAAGGTATGAATTATCCTACAAAATCCTCACAATATGGTGTGTTATACAACACATATAGGTGGGCCCACAAGGAAGGCTGGATGCCTCAGCCTAAGCGTCCCTTCCTGATGAGCCACTCCAGGCCGCACCACCAGCAGTACAAGTACCCGATGGCTCTGAAATTTTACAGGGTAACACTTTCATAGATGGGACATGCCTCTACCAAATTTTAATATTTTTAGACACCTAAAAATATTTTGATTAATTTAAATAAGACGGTCTGTCCAGAAAATCAGACTGACCTGGATGTCCCAACATGGTGGGCAAGTTCAGCCCTTGCCACGGTGTACACAGGGAGCTACTAGCCCCAAAATTTTTTAGGTGGGTCCAAACATGGGTAGGCCACATCTCTATAAATTTTTATAATTTTTATATGCCCAAAAGTATTTTAATAAATTTCGGAGTTCAAACCTATCCAGGGTGGAATGCTGCTGGAAAAATAGCTATCCACTGTCCCGAATTTGGGTCATCCAAATGGGTGGGTTCTGGGCCTCCAAAATTCTTGAAATTTGGGCACAAGATCCCTAATAAATATTAAAATAAGTTGGGACCCATAAATATAGCCTACATTCAGAGAAAATATTTTTAAAATATTGTTTTTATGGAACAATGCTGCTGGACTGCACAGCAGAAATGTCTGGCAGCCCACTATGTTGACCCACCATTTTCGATGCACAAATGGGGTCCATTGGCCCTAAACTTTTGCAGGTATGTCTTACCATGGGTGGGGCACATCTATGAAAAATTGTAGAATTTTTGAAGTAGTATAAGTATTTTATTTAAATTCAGAATTACAATCTGTCCAGAATTTCTGCTAAGTGCAGAATTCTGAATAGATCATGGTTGAGCACCCAATGGGGTGGACCCTGGATGAGAAAAAATTGAGGAAATTATATTTAAACATTCTATCATATATGTAGTACCAGGTGGGGTCCACAAAATTGGCCCACCTGATCAGAAACTATTTTAAAATTTTACATTTCCAAATTACAACCTTGCTGGAATTACAACAGAAAACCCCTTAAGTACCCATATTGGCCCACCCTTTTGGGGACCCAAATGAGGTCAATTGGGGCTGAAATTTAGCATTCTTATAGGTGAGATACCCATATTAAAAAATTATATTTCACTTGGTATACAATTCCCCACCAAAAGCCTCAAATCCTGGCCTCAAGTCGGCCCAAAAATCTGTCCAGACCGATTTGGACAACTTGTAATAGAAAGAATTAAAATATAAACATTGTTTTCCATGGGATTTAACCCCAAGAATTTATGTGGTGGACCACCCCAGTGGGCCCCACAAATGTACAGACGTTCCCCATCATCAAATACCCCTTGCATGTGTCCCATTAAGGTGGATTTTTGGGCCACATGTCTAAGGATGGACCGCTATGGGCGTCCAAGCTCCATGGTTGGTTTGGATTTTTGTTGGCCTCCAAGGTGGGCCATACATGTAAGATCAGAATTCTATCATTAAAAAAATAAAGAATCGGCCACAAGAAGAGAGGCTCCGCCACATTGAGGCCCTCACATTCATCAATCACACCATACATTCCTTCTATTCATATGTTACAACAAATATCCACCACATGCATGTCCTAGATTCAAGATCAATAGTTGGGATGTCATCCCAACCATGATTCTAAGGTCTAGATGACCTATCATGCCATGGAATCCAAGTAATCCTCCATAATGGGGGCCCATAGAGGGAAAACCCCGTGCGTGGGCATGCTTGCATCAAATAGGCCATTTGGCCACAACTAAGGGATGATGTAGGATCTCCACCATTGATTGGTGGGTCCTACACTTCCCATAAAAAAAAAAGAGATCTAAGAACATGAAAATAGAAATCCTAAATCGTAGGAGTACACCCACCTTAGATTGCTCCAAACTTGGACCTCCTAGCTCTTAGTGCACCAAGGGATCCATATCAATGGGTGAGAATGGATTTAGATGGTTAGATTTAGAGGATTAGAGGAGAAATGAGGCTGGAATGGAGGGAAGATGGGCTAGAATAATGGAGGGAAGTTGCTAGAGAAGAAGAGAAGAGAGAGAGAGAGAGAGAGAGAGAAATGAGAGGGAAAGAGAGAGAAACCTCTTTTAAGTTAATTAATCATTACTTTCATACCTTGGTTAAAGAGGGGAGATGATTGTAAGTAGGGAGTTACAACCAAAGTTGTAGGTTTAATAGGTTAGTAGGCATGTGGGTGGTGGGTAGTGTAGGTTATGAAATTTTGGGTGGTGTTGGGTAGTGTGTGTTGAAACTTGTGCATTAGGATGAGACCATCTAGGAAAACGTGCACACCACTCTTAGGTGGGCCATGCGATCATGATCAAGGACTATAACATGAGATACACACAACTTATGATCTATACATCGGATGAACACATAAGAAGCATCATTGGAACCACAACGACGATGTGATCACAATGGCATAGTTTTCGGGTCGATCTGAGTGGGTATACATGACCGAACTCAAGGATGACCACAAACACTACCCGAAGATCGCGGGTCCCCGAAATTTGACCGGTACAACCGCGGGACCTAAATAAACGAAATACATACTCAGACACACATATGCACACATGCGAACTCGGGTCGGGTCTCAAATCCTCCCTACCAACAAAGAAATTTCGTCCCCTAAATTGATAAAACTGACACAACAAAATGTATATTCATCATTATATAGCAATCATCAAAAGAGAAGGTAATACAATCTACATATATCAATCAATAAACAAATGGGGATAATGCTCTCTAATCTCTGCCTCGCGTTCCCAAGATACCTCGGCCTCCTAATAATGACCCCATTGAACTTTCACCAAGGGAATGACCTTGGTCCTGAGGACCTGCTCCTTCCGATCAAGAATACGAATCGGCTGCTCAATGTTGGAAGCATCCCTATGGACCTCAAGTGACTGCCAATCAATTACAGGAATAGTGTCCGACCCACAATTCCGCAACATAGAAACATGGACCACGTTGTGGATAGCGAACAACTAAGAAGGTAAGGCAAGCCTATAGGCCACAGCGCCTACGCGCTCGGTAATCTCAAAAGGTCCAATAAAGCTCAGGGCGAGCTTGCCCTTCACACCAAAATGAACCATGCCCTTCATACGCAAGACCTTGAGATATACCATGTCCCTGACTGCGAACTCGAGGGGTCGACACCGACGATCAGCATAATTCTTTTGCCGGCTCTGAGCTGTGCACATCCTCTGCCTGATAACATCAATAGCCTCTTACGCCTGCAGCACAAGCTCAAGACCTAAGAGACGACGCTCTCCAACCTCAGTCCAACAACTAGGAGATCTGCATGGTTTACCATAAAGTGCCTCAAAAGGAGTCATACCGATAGTTGTCTGATAGAAGTTGTTGTACGCAAACTCAGCAAGGCGCATATGATCATCCCAACTGCACGTAAATTTGATTACATAAGCCCTGAGCATATCCTCAAGGATCTGGTTGACCCTTTTGGTCTGCACATCTGTCTGCGGATGATAAGCGGTGCTGAGATGCAAAGTAACCCCCAGCGCCTGCTGAAAACTCCTCCAAAACTGAGACGTAAATTTGGAGTCTCAGTCTAAAACGATCGACACTGCAACATCGTGCAGTCTCACAATCTCCTCAATGAACACCTTTGCAAGCCGGTCCATCGACCAGGAAGCACGCACTGGAATGAAATGAGCCGACTTCATCAGATGATCAACGATAACCCAGATGGTATCGTGACTACTCTGAGTCCTTGGCAAACCTGCGATGAAGTCCATTGATACATGCTCCCACTTTCACTCTGGAACGCTCAATGGCTGCAAGGGACCAGGGGGTCTTTGATGATCGGCCTTTGCACGCTAGCATGTGTCACAGTCGGCCACAAAATTCGTAATCTGACGCTTTATCCCCTGTTAGAAGTACTATCTCCTCATATCACGATACATCTTCGTGGAGCTCGGGTGAATAGTAAGTCTCGATCGGTGTGCCTCGGTCATCAGATCACAACACAACTCTGGCACGTCTGGGACACACAATCGGCCTCTAAAGCGCAACCCACCATCGGAACCAATCTGCCAATCTAACTGCTCCACAGATGCGACCACTGCTCGGTACTCTTGAAGTGACTCGTTCGCCTGCTGAGCTTCGATCACCCTAGCCACCAAAGAGGGTTAAATCAACAAGCTCGAAAGCTATACAATGGAAGACTATAGACCAAACTCAAAGTCATACTCTGAAACATCCTAGAGCATCTGCCACTCATGCACCAGCATCTGTGTCACCAGGCCTCATGGCTGACAGCTGAGCGCATCCGCCACCACGTTCGCGTTGCCCGAGTAGTACTAAAGGTCAAAATCATAGTCTTTCAACAGCTCCATCCATCGTCTCTGTCGTAGGTTCAACTCGGACGGTGAAAATAGATACTCCAAGCTCTTATGATCCAAGAATAGCTCGAACCTGACCCCATATAGATAATGCCTCCACATCTTCAGTGCGAAGACGACTGCTGCGAGCTCCAAATCATGGCTGGGGTAGTTCAGCTCATGGATCTTGAGCTGGCGCGAGGCATACGCCATTGGCTTCCCATGCTGCATCAGTACAACACCCAAGCTAACTCTGGAGACATCGGTGAAAACAACAAAACCCTCACTCCCGTCAGGAAGAGTGAGAACAGGAGCGGAGGTGAGGCGGTCCTTCAACTCCATAAATGCCTTCTCGCAGGCGTCACTCCAGACGAACTCGAACGCCCTTCCACGTCAACCGGGTCAACGATGCTACAATATGGGAGAAACCCTCAATAAATCGTCTATAATATCTCGCTAGACCAAGGAAGCTACGAATCTCAGACGCGTTCGTGGGCTGGCCCCACTGATACACTGCATCAACCTTCGAGGGGTCCACAGTGACACCCTCCCTTGTTACCACGTGACCGAGGAACTTCATCTCCTCTTGCCAAAAATTGTACTTCTCCAGCTTCGCATACAGTTGGTGGGCACGGAGGGTCTCAAGCACAATCCGCAGGTGCTCAGTATGGTCCTCTCGGGTCCTCGAATATACAAGAATATCATCAATGAATACCACCACAAACTGATCAAGGAACGGTCGGAAAACCTCGTTCATCAGCTGCATGAATACAACGGGCGCATTAGTCAGTCCGGACAACATAATCAAAAACTCAAAGTGACCATAACGTGTCCGGAAAGCCGTCTTCAGAATGTCCTCCTCTCGGACCTGAATCTGATGGTAACCGGAACGCAAGTCTATCTTGGAAAAATACTTTGCACCCTGCCACTGATCGAACACATCGTCAATATGGGGAAGCGAGTATCGGTTCTTGATGGTGACTCTGTTGAGCTCGCGATAGTCCACATAGAGCCGCAACAAACCATCCTTCTTCTTCACAAACAATACTGGGGCTCTCCAAGGTGAACTACTGGGATGAATAAAACCTAACTCCCGGAGCTCATCCAACTGGTCCTACAGTTCCCTCAACTCCAACGGTGATATCTGGTAGGGGGCCTTTAAGATAGATGCAGTACCGGGCACCAAATCGATCTGGAACTCCATCTGCTGATGCGGTAGCAAACCTGGAATCTCCTAAAACACATCCAGGTACTCATAAATAACTGACAGCTGCTTGATAATCTCTGCCACAAAATCTTCAATGACCAAAGCCAGGAGACTAGATAATGGCTCCACTCTAGGCTTGGCGACAAGCTGGAATACTGGCAAGCCTGGAATATAAAATGTAACTATCCTCGCAGTACAGTCTAAGATGGCACCATACTCTGCAAGCCAGTTTATACTCAAAATAACATTGAATCTTATCATTGGCATCACGAACAGATCGGCAAGAAAGAACATCTCGCCCACCAAACACCGGGCAAGAAGGGCAGTGACGGGTCAATACCATAGACTTCCCCATGGGAGTCGAAATGGCCAAGGCCTTAAACACAGACTCTGATGTAATACCGATCGATCGGCAAAACTGCTCGGCCACAAACAAATGAGAAGCACCAAAATCAAACAAAACATGAGCACCGAAAGCAGAAATAAGAAGAATACCCTCAACCACTCCACTGGTCGATGATTGCGGGTCTTGGCCTAGCACATGCTACGCAGAATAAAAATAGCCTTGAGCTGGTAGGGGAAGCAAATCGGAAGACTGAGGGTCCTGAGTTTGTGCCTACCGGGCTGCGATACATACTGGACCGAGGGACCGGACATACGGATATCCCCTCTACTGGTGTTGCGGCTGCTGCTGTCTCTGCTGAGGAGGTCTGCCTAGCTGCTGAGGAGGAGCCCTAGGAGCGGCGGGTGGAAGCTGCGTTCTCTGTTGCTGCTGAGGAGGACGAGGAGGGGGCAACTGCGGTGACCTTTGCTGCTGAATGGGGAGAGCGCACTCACGCCTCCAATGCCCGGCCTGTCCATAGCCGAAGCATACACCAGAAAAGGGGCTGAAAGATGAAGCGGCTGGTGGTGCTCATGATGAGGAAGAAGCTACTGTCGAAACCCCGATTTGCCCCTCCTTCTCTACTGATGGTGCTTCCTGGAACTGCTGGCTGATGCCCTCCTCTTCTGGTCTCCACGGGAACTCTGCTGTCTCGATTTATGGGTCATAGCCCAGTCCTCCTCATAAACTAGTGCTCGATGAACGACCTAGTTGAACGTCTCCAAACAATGCCCTACCACATGACTATGAAGGGCAGGACACAACCCAGTCACAACACGACGGGCCCTCATCTTCTCATCGCTGGTGAGATGAGGAGCAAATCGAGACAAGGCCAAGAAACAGGCGTCATACTGAGAAACAGACAAATCACCCTGCACTAGGGACTCGATCGCTCGCTGGATCTGAACATGCTTAGGGAAGAACTTCTGGTCGAAACGGACCACGAACTCCTCCCATGTCCAAACGAACTGAGGCCCGACCATCCTGGATATAGATGACCACCAATGACGGGCCTCACCCTAAAGGAGATGGGTCGCAAGGGATACTCTCTGGACCGCAGGATACTAAATAGTGTCAAAAATCCTCGCAACCTCAGTGCGCCAAGCCTCGGCGGCAAAAGGGTCAGGGTCACCACTAAACCTTGGGGGATCATGTTGTAGGAACTCTTGGGCTATCGCACTAGCACGCGGTAAGTGAGACTGCCTAGAAACCTCAGCGGTAGCAGGCTGACGGGTTTGCAATGCGATGGCGATAAGCTGCATCAACTATTGGAAATGCTCAGCTCCTATAAGTACTGTCGGAAAGGACGGGGCGGCACTCACCTCAAGCGGAGGCACGGGTGCGGCTGGCGGAGCAGAAGCCCTAGTAACTGGAACAACAGGCTGAGGAGGGGGAATAGGTGGGGGAACCGGAGCAACTGGAGCCTCTGTAACTGGAACAACAGATTGAGGTGGAGGAATAGGTGGGGGAACCAGAGTAACTGGTGGAACAGGCTGGATCGGGACCTCTGGAATCGGATCCTCAACAATGGGAGCAGGATGAGTACCTCGGGTGCCTCGTCCATGGGCACCACGACCATGGGCGCCATGACCACGGGTGCCATGACCATGGGGGCCACGTTCATGCGTCATCGTATATAAAATAATGACAACGCAAGGAATCATGACAATTATAGGCTCAATACGGAGTGAAGAGAAGAATCTCATAACACTACTTGTCCTATGTTCTTTGCAGACATGCGATGCTATCCTGAGTCATTCCAGAATTACTTATTATGCTCTGATACCAACTCCTGTCACACCTTAGACTCGATAACCGGACTCACAAGGAAGCCGATGGCCGGTTCTGGCCGCAACAGCCTCCATAGTACCCCATTCTCGGCTCCTGAGGCAGCTTCCGATCCTGGGATCCTACAAGGAGGATTTTCATAACAGTATAATCATTCCAATACGAGCATACCCAAGATCACAGTAAGTATATCTGAGAATAACAAAGGGCACACATCATAAAATCCACTGAGAATTTGAACTTTTACAAGTTTACATCAGGCCCAAAAGGACATATATCAGATAATAGGAAAAGATAAAAAAGTCAGCAACACTGGGTCTTCAAGCTCAGCTCTAATCCATGCTCCACCGCTTTATGAAACCTGCCTAGGATC
Organism: Magnolia sinica; assembly: GCF_029962835.1. Lineage (NCBI taxonomy): Eukaryota > Viridiplantae > Streptophyta > Magnoliopsida > Magnoliales > Magnoliaceae > Magnolia > Magnolia sinica. The sequence goes on along the minus strand of NC_080577.1, from coordinate 42,334,860 downwards.
ACCTGCAGGCATCAATCATGCATAAGCTTATAAAAGCTTAGAGGGTGGTGAAAGTGTGTGTCAATGGCGCACAGAAGAATAGTAGGAGGTACAAGGAAAGAACATGCTCAATAAGAATATCACTACCCTTACCAAAGCTTATCATGAATACCATGTAATAAGTACTGAACACCATACCAAGGCAGTGCATGAAGGAGGCTTACACAGCCAATGCTAATGTGATACAAGTAATGTCAGTGCTCATATCCAATCCACATATCAAATACATTTCCAGTCATAAGGAAATCACCGGGGTCCATTACACTGTTGAATGATAGCCGCTCTACAGACCCGCACAGTCAAACAAGCGTAAGAGACCTCACTACCTGCCTGTGGACAACCAATCACCAACAAGGCCTAACGGTAGAGGACCCATTTCACGAGCTGGTCAGACTCAGCCTAATAATGCCCTACCTCACAGGCGGATAAGGTCACATCCCTATCCAACCGACTACACGATAGTGGGAGTCATGGCCTATAGGTATAAAGCCCTTGTGCGCTCATGTTTTCACCCGGTCACGGCATTGGAGCAGATTCTTGGTACCATGAAAATTTTGAAAATTTCACCCATGGGCATCCTATGCACCCGGTATGCTTAAACATCATTTCTGGTGTCCACATGTCCAGCCATCCATGAATATCCCTGTGGAGGCAAGGCCCTGATGAAGCGAGGGCGAATGTCGATCATACTATGTAATGTCAGATGCATGAATCACACAAACAGCCATGCATCATGCCTAAACATCCAACGTGCTCAAGAGGAAAAAACTCCATCCCTCACAATATCCTGCCCAATGGCATAACATGACCAATCATATCTCAACCAAGCATACATATGATGCGTATGGGAGTGGGCCATGAAGATAAACAAGAAATGCCAATGGGATGAAGATGTTCTCCCCTCCTCACTAGTAGGGTCTAGGTACTTGGACCGTTTCTTAAAAGGAATGCAACCTCAATGGGGGCCCAACAGCCTGGGGTACCCCACGAGACTAGATGGATAATGGCATGGGCCTAAATAATAAGAATGGGCCTAGCAATGGTTTATGGTGGATCTTTAACCACCCATAGAAGCAAGAATGGGCTTAACAAGGGCCTAGAGGGGCATATCAAGGTGGGCATTCAACCACCATTGTCCCCTGAAGGTGGCCTAATAATAATCTGCCAAGGTTCAAGGCCCGTGGCCTGAGCGTCACCATAAGAAAGAGATGGGCAGCTATAAATATAGATACATCACATGTTGGGCCTCGATAAAGTGGCCCAAGGCTACACATATTTCATAGGCCTAATACGGGCAATATACAGCCAAATCCATATGCAATAATATGGGCCCATAAGGAAGGTTAGGGCCCAAACATAAGGGCCACCAAGTCCATACATTGTGGTGGGCATAGTGGGCAACCCATTACTCCAACACATGGGCGAGAATCGTATTCAAGATAAGCAAGTTGGGCCTTACAACCTAGCCCAAGAATTTAGTTATTTTGGTGGGCAACCTAGGGCCCAACCACTCATACATTATAGCCCACTAACCCAACATAATACCATGGAGAATACAGCTCAAGAATCCACTGAGCCTATCTAAAGGGTTCCAGCCCATTTGGGCTTACAAGGAGTCCAAAAATCTAGTTACATATAAATACCCATATAGCCCAAACAAGGTGAGCCTCAACGATGCATTAATTAAACCTAAAATTTAGGGTGTAAAGGCATGAATTATCCTAAAAAATCCTCACAATATAGTAGGTTATACAACACATCTAGGTGGGCCCACGAGGTAGGCTGGAGGGCCAGCCAAGACTGGATGCCCCAGCCTGGGCGTCCCTACCTGATGAGTCACTCCATGCCTCACCACCAGCAGTACAAGGGCCCGATGGCTCTGAAATTTTATAGGGTGACACTTTCGTGGGTGATACATGCCTCCAAAAAATTTTAGCATTTTTAGACACCTAGAAATATTTTAATTGATTTAAATAAAACGGTCTGTCTAGAAAATTGGACTGACCTAGACGTCCCAACGTGGTGGGCCAGTCCACCATTGACATGGTGCGCACAGGGGTCTACTGGCCCTAAAAATGGGTAGGCCACCTCCTTGTAAATTTTTATAACTTTTAGACACCAAAAATTATTTTAATAAATTTCGGAGTTCCAACCTATCCAGGGTGGAATGCTGCTGGAAAAATAGCTGCCCACTGTCCTGAATTTGGGTCATCCAAATGAGTGATTTTTGGGCCTCCAAAATTCCTGAAATTTGGGCCCAAGGTCCCTCATCAAGATTAAAACAAGTTGGGACCTAGAAATATGGCCCACCTTCTGAGAAAATATTTTTAAAATTTTATTTTTATGAAACTATGCTGCTGGACCCACCCTTTTGGATGGCCAAATGGGGTCCATTAGCCCTAAAATTTTTCAGGTAGGTCTTACAATGGGTGGGTCACATCTCTGAAAAAATTTAGAATTTTTGAGGTAGTATAAGTATTTTATTTAAATTCGGAATTACAATCTATCCAGAATTTCTGCTAAGTGCAGAATTCTAAATAGATCATGGTTGAGCACCCAATGGGGTGGGCCCTGGATGTCCAAAAAGTGAGGAAATTAAATTTAAACATTCTCTCATATATTTAATACAAGGTGAGGTCCACCAAAGTAGCTACACCTGATCAGAAACTATTTTAAAATTTTACATTTCCAAATTACAACCTTGCTGGAATTACAGCAGAAAACCCAATAAGTACCCATATTGGCCCACCCTTTTGGGGACCCAAATGAGGTCAATTAGGGCTGAAATTTGGCCTGCTTATAGGTGGGATACCCATATTAAAAAATTATATTTCATTTAGTATACAATTCCCCACCAAAAGCTCCAAATCCTGGCCTCAAGTCGGCCCAAAAATCTGTCCAGACAGATTTGGACAACAACTTGTAATAGAAAGAATTAAAATATAAACATTATTTTCCATGGGATTTAACCCCAAGAATTTGTGTGGTAGACCACCCCAGTGGGCCCCACAAATGTACAGACCTTCCCCATCATCAAATACCCTTTGCATGTGTCCCATTAAGGTGAATTTTTGGGCCACATGTCTAAGGATGGACCGCTATGGGCGTCCAAGCTCCATGGTTGGTCTGGATTTTTGTTGGCCTACAAGGTGGGCCATAAATGTAAGATCAGAATTCTATCATTAAAAAAAATATAAAGAATCGGCCACAAGAAGAGGGGCTCCGCCACATTGAGGCCCTCCCATTCATCAATCACACCATACATTCCTTCTATTCATATGTTACAACAAATATCCACCACATGCATGTCCTAGATTCAAGATCAATAGTTGGGATGTCATCCCAACCATGATTCTAAGGTCTAGATGACCTATCATGCCATGAAATCCAAGTAATCCTCCATAATGGGGGCCCATAGAGGGAAAACCCCGTGCGTGGGCATGCATGCATCAAATAGGCCATTTGGCCACAACTAAGGGATGATGTAGGATCTCCACCATTGTTTGGTGGGTCCTACACTTCCCATAAAAAAAAGAGATCTAAGAACATGAAAATAGAAATCCTAAATCCTAGGAGTACACCCACTTTAGATTGCTCCAAACTTAGACCTCCTAGCTCCTAGTGCACCAAGGGATCCATATCAATGGGTGAGATTGGATTTAGATGGTTAGATTTAGAGGATCAGAGGGGAAATGGAGCTGGAATGGAGGGAAGATGGGCTGGAATAATGGAGGGAAGTTGCTAGGGAAGAAGAGAAGAGAGAGAGAGAGAAATGAGAGGGAAAAAGAGAGAAACCTCTTTTAAGCTAAGTAATCATTACTTTCTTACCTTGGTTAGAGAGGGGAGATGATTGCAAGTAGGGAGTTACAACCAAAGTTGTTGGTTTAATAGGTTAGTAGGCATGTGGGTAGTGGGTAGTGTAGGTTATGGAATTTTGGGTGGTATTGGGTAGTGTGTGTTGAAACTTGTGCATTAGGGATGAGACCATCTAGAAAAACGTGCACACCACTCTTAGGTAGGCCATGCGATCATGATCAAGGACTATAACATGAGACACACACAACTTATGATCTATATATCGGATGGACACATAAGACGCGTCGTTGGAACCGCAACGACAATGCGATCGCAATGGCATAGTTTTCAGGTCGATCTGAGTCGGGTCTACGTGACCAAACTTAAGGATGACCGCAAACACTACCCGAAGGTCCCGAGTCACCGAAATTTGACCGGTAGGACCGCGGGACCCAAATAAACGAAATGCATTGCGTTGGGATCAAAGTTGCCTTCGATGGCATCGAATGGTTGTTTTTGCAGTTTTTAGTATTTTGTCTTTCTGGACCCGAAATTTCAGAACTTGATTTTTTCTGGCCCTGAATTTTCAGGATTCTTTTTCTTTGGTTTTTTTCACTTCAAATCTTCGATTTCCTTCATTCCTCACTTAGTTTCCTTGGATCTTTAGTACTTGAATTCTTTAATATTGTTCTCTATAGATCTAATTCTCTATTATCTTCTTTTGAGTTCTGAATTTATCTATTTAAGCACATATTTATCCTAGGCTTCTAAATCACCTCACATGATGAAAACGTATATAATTAAATTGAATTAACACTTAAATACCAAGAAAACTAATGTACTTGAAGGGTTAAATATGCAATATCTGAGTCTCAACAAAAACAACAACAAAAATTCTTTTATTTTATTTCATCATTTTTATATCAACGTACATCATCATCAATTGCATACAGGTAAATATAACACTAACGCATACCTAGGCCAAAATGTATATATAGCCTATCTCTACACCTATGTCACCAACTTATTCAATTTGTAGGACACTTTCCTAAAGGGTTCGACAGATTGAATACTCCTGGCCACGACATGCCAGCCTATTGAGAGAAATCCCAAGCCAAGGATGCAACCTACTATTTCTGCAAATGAAGAATCTCTCTCTCTCTCTCTCTCTCTCTCTCTCTCTCTCTATTTGCATAAAATCCACCTCGATCTGGAGGCAATCACGCTCTCTTACCAAAGAATCCCTCGCAGACTGTATCTCATGCCTTTCAAAGCCAGGGTGGGCCCACATCTAGAACACATAACCCCACAAGTAACCAAGTGAGCCCCACATCAATGACACCCACAAGTTACCCCGAGCCCATTATATTAAGTATTAAATCAAACATTAGAATCATCATTGTGGCCCAAGTAAGCATCTATACATCTATCCATTCCATTTCCATTTGCATGCATGCAATGAAATACATATCTGATCTTGACCGTCCAATGCTCTAATCAAGGCATTTAGACACCGTATGATGGATTAGATCCACATATCGACCAAAACATCTTTCGATCTTAATTGTTTAATGATATGATTGAGGCATTTAAATGCCATATGACGGATTGGATCTGCATGTCGATCGCCCATGCATGCATTACATTCCATTATGATCCCTGATCTTGATGTCCCACATCTATTCATAGCCCTTTGGGCGTTAGATGATGGTCAGGTGCATTCCACTTCATCTGTGTATGCATTTCATTTCGATCACACATTTTTCGATCTTAGCCGTTAGATACTCTGATCGAAGCATTTTGACGCTGTATGATAGATCAAATCTGCACATCGATCAACACATCTTCTAATCTAAACTGCCAAATGCTTTGATTAAGGCATTCTGACATTATATGAAAGATCAAATTTGCATATCAATCACACATCATGCATTTCATTTCATGCATTTTTTTAATCCCCGGATGGATCTCTAGTCTTGACTGTCCCATGTCCACTTAGAGCGTTTTGGATGCCGGATGATGGATCAGATCCATTCAATGTAATTTTGTTTTATTTTCCCAGTGGATACCTACTCTTGACCGTCCCGCATCCACTTAGAGCCTGTTGGACGTCAGATGACGGATCAGATCCATTCACATTTGCATCACGTCATGACCATCATTTCACCATACCACGCATTTGCATCCATTTACATGCATCATTCAATAAGGGAACCCTAACTCCATCCATCCAAATTTCCAAAAAGACCTTTTTGGATGTCAGGTGGCAAATCAAGTCCATTCCATTTCATTCGGCATCTCCAATCTTAACCGTCTAAAGCTTTAATCAAGGCCATTGGTTGTTGTATGACAGATCGGGTTCGCATCATTCACATCGATCAAAACCTGATTCCGACCGTCCAAATTTTCAAAAAGACCTTTTAGATATTGGGTGAAAAATAGGGTGGAAAATAAGGTCCATTTCATTTCATCCAACATCTCCGATCTTGATCGTCTAATGCTATGATTAAGGCCATTAAACATAGTATGATGAATCAGATCAACACATATTGATCACCCCATATTTTGGCCGCCCAAATTTCCGATCAAAACCTATTGGACGTTGTATGATGGATCAAATCTATCCCAAGCCATACCATAAGACCAAACCCTATAAGCGCAACATCCATGTGAACGTCAGAAGGCAAATATGTTTGCTCAACATAAAAGGTTAAAAAAAATAAAATAAAATAAAAACAAAAATAAGATGTCCAACCTAAACTCATAGCTTCAAGCCGATCATCTTAAGAAAGGGATAAATCCAAAATACTTTGTTTGGATACTTAAATTAGTGTAATCGCACTCCAACTTATGAAAAAATCTTTTACAAATCACAGTGACAAGACACAGAATTTGATTGGATAAAGCATAATCCACACAACTCTAGTACAGGACACCTACAAAACTATTGCATTGTGACGTAGGAGATCCGTAAAGCTGCAAAATGTGTAGGCAACTGATCATTGCAAAAAATACACTTACAAGCGATCCTAAGGAATTGTGCATCATCGAAAAAACGAATCTTTCAGATCCAATGTGTTATCCTCTAACCACTCAAAAATTCAACTCAGTAGATTTCTTCGGTGGGTACACCAATTAATGGCGTGAAAAGGTTGCAATCATATATTTGGGTATAAAGGCCTTGGCTATAGATTTCATTGGATCTGATTAAACTTCGAATCTGAACTTTCACATGCTATCACCTATATCAGCTGAGCGGGTCCTTACTCTTACTCCGGTGGTAGACTCACAGGAGTTTCAACCAGGTTCAGGGTTCGAGTACCCATAGGTGGGGAAATTCCACCGCGGCGTGAGTGTGTGGGGGTGTGTGTGCGTGTGTAAGAAAAAGAAGAAGAAAAAGAAAAAAAAAAAAAAAACCTATATCAGCTGAGCATACGGTATTCTTATATCTATCACCGTAACTCATGCGATCATCACACCACACCGTTGGAACCATATACTTGGTGGGCAGGTCGAGCAGCGAGCGTCCACATACGCTCACAGATCACACACCATCTGTACATAGAACAAACACATATCTTTAACTCACTAGCCCTAGCCTTGGCCTTCGTCGAACCCAGCCTATTAGGGCATGGGTCACGGCCTCTTTAGCCGACGAGGGCTTGGCCGGGCTAGGGCTGGCCGTATCCCCGCCCGTTGCCACCTCCTACTCATTAGTGCTGAAAGTTACGATACAATGTTCGCATCGTGGAAGGCACATGTGGCCCCTACTTAACTAATTTTGGGAATACATTACAATATATGGGCGGTAGGCGTTGGAGCTACCGTAAAAACCGATACCCATATTCCACTCACATTGGAAGGTGCGTTTCTATTGAACTCATACGCGTCGTGCAAACAACATTCCATGTGCTTCATTGTCACTCCTTGTTGATCCGATTGGTTCATGATCCTGAACCGTTCATTTGGTGCGACATGCAATGGATAACCCATGGAACGAAATTTGCACTGGACAGGCTATCCTTGCTTTTGATCTATGGGCTTCAAATGGATGGTGAATGAAAAAGGTGTCAACGGTTTAGATTCAAAGGGGAGGGTCTTTTAATCAGCGGCGGACATCAGAAGGTTTCAATGGTTTGGATACAGAGGAGAGGGTAAAGGACTATTAATATCAGATCCTAATATGGTTCAACCGTCTGCCATGTGCAATCATTCGTAGTAGGCACAGCAGCTGAACGGTCTCGATTTACCATCCACACAGCCATCACGTGTACCATGCGATGGCATCAAACCACAATTGGTTAATCGCGGCATGAACACTTGAAGTTTCAGATAAAGCTGATAAAGTCACTTATGCACTGTCTTCGGGCGGGACGCACGTACTTCCAACAATAGATAAAGCTAATAAAAGGATGGCTCCATGATCAATGGTATGGTAAGCGAGTATACTTTTTCTGCCACGTGTCACATGTGTGGGATATCTGAGCCGTGAACAAAGCTGGAAATCAACATGAAGATCGCCTGGTTGGAAAAACAGACCAATATACTCATCATGTGCGCTACGCCATTGAAATCATTGGTGGCCAATGGATATCAACACTTGGTCGAGATGATGAGTAGATCATCTGATTTTTGTGGCAGGTGATTTTCATGACGAGCCCACCCTTCGAACAGCTCGGATCATTCCGTATGATAATATAATACTCCCATAATGATAGATACATCTATCAACGCTGGAGATTGCGTGCTAATAAAACTAATGAAATTATACGAAATCGGATTGCGTACTGAGTTACTCAGTACACTCTCATCGTAATGAGTAAACTCCGTTGGGCCACCGCGAATGCATCTGGTTTATCAAATCTTCCATCCGTTTTTCTATATCATTTTATAAGTTGAACTCAAAATTGAAGTACATTGAAGGTCAAGTGGACCATCCTGCACGAAGAAACAGTGGGAGTATTGATTTTCACCGTTGATACCTTTCTACGGCCCACAGTGATGTTTATTTGTCATGCACCTATTTATAAGATCACATAGATATGGATAAAAGGAAAAAACAAATATCAGGTTGATATAAAACTTCTGTGGCCCCGATAATTTTTTAATGATAGACTATCAACATATTGTTTCCTATGATGTGGTCCACTTAAGATTTAGATATTCTTTCTTTTTTTTTGTCTGCAGTCCTAAAATTATACGGAGTGGATAAAATAAATGAATGACAGTGGCCCCACAGAGTTTACTCAGCATGCAATCCGCTTCCAAATTATAGGATTCTTAAGCCGAGTAGGACCTTAGTCTGTACAAGTGGGGCCATGGTTCAGTGATCCAGCCTGCTGAGCTACTAGCTCCATTGCCATTGCACCATGCCCCAGAGATCTTGACAAAGGGATCTACCTATCCGTTCGATAGATGGACTAAAAATGGACGGTTTTGGTGAAACCATGGAGCAATGGTCAATATTTAATGAAAGACAAAGATTGGATGACTAGGATACTCTGCAATCTTCGGAGGATGGTTCATCGGTGGTGAGGCAAATCAGATTAATTGCCTGGATGACAGAAAGGTGGACCCCACTTGTAAAACTGAAAACCAGAGGATCATATAACATCCTCGGCCTTGGTAAAGTAACCATGCTGGGTGGGAAGTTAGGTTTTGAGGGGGCATGGACTGAGGGCGGGCCCACAAGGAATGAACGTCGTATTGGCTGGGGTACGAAGCACATGGAGGAGATGAGGATGCAAGTGGAGGTCGTGTGGTTTGATATCCATCATCTCTGTGGTGGGTCCCACATCACGATTTTTTCCCAACATTCCTTATTTTCAGGCCACATAGTATACTCGTGTGAGGTTGGCTAATTCCACACGCGTGTGGGAGCCGTGCCCCTCGACGCGCGGGCTAACGTTTCGCAATGTGAGACGTGTCTGAGATAGGAGCTGTCCATCAGGTGAGATACTCTGTTGGATCTTACAACGTAAAAATGAAGCCATCTCGCACCTCAGGTGGGCCACAACAGAACAAAACAAAGAATGGGCAGAAGAAAATCTCAACCGTGGTTTTATCCGTACATTGTGGTCCACATGAAGGGTCAGATCATCTGATTTTTCAGTCAGCATCATTTACTTTGTACGCTGTGACCCACATTTCCCCGCGTGTGAACTTAGCAAACCTCTCTTATGATATTAGTTTGTAGTTTGTACATTTTGAGGTCGATTGTTAGTGATCGACACCATTGGTCTTTTGGGCCCATCGTGGATGCACCGATTATTGAAAATCTTCTTAGTTTGACAATCCTAACCTTTGAGTCCGTGGTATGCAAAACATATGTGATTTGGCCGGTGAGCACAAAATGCCTTGTGGGCCCACCAAGATGGATGTGTTTTATTCAAATCATTTATCTATTTTCTCAAAGCCAACATGTTCAAAATAAAGAAAAAAGAGGATCTCAGGCTCAAGTAAACCACATCACAAGAAACAGTGGAAATTAAGTGTTTTTCTTATTAAAACCTACTGAAGTTTTAATTAAGCTGGCATTTTTATTTTCACTTCATCCAAAGTTATATAGGTTTATGAACATGTTGGATGGCAATAAACATTGTGATGTCCCTAAGAAATTTTTAATTGAACGTGTTCAATGCCACCCAAGAATTTTTTAACTGAATAGGTTCAATTCCCATTGTTTCTTATGATGTATACTTGAACTTCAAATCTAACTTAGGGCCTGTTTGGGAGCATGTATTTGGAACCCCCCTGATTTGGAACCTTAGATTTGAAATCCTCCCATTGTGTTTGACACTTTGGATTGGGAATCAACCCTAATCTATAATTAGCTATGCATGGTATATTTTTAAGGGTTTGAATTTAATTACTAAATCACTTTAATATCTTTAATTAGTGATGTTTATAATGTTTGACACAATGGTTGTAATAAGCTCGCTAAAATATGTGCTTTGCCTGAAAATGACAAAATTTTAAGTCTCGGATGAGTCACAAGCACAACATTATGTCCAAGTGACTAACCAATAATGTTTGGATAGTGCTAATCATCATATTAAAGCAATTATATAGTGATGCAATTGATAATCTAAATGTTTTGTGATATCATTAGTGGGCCATGTGCCTGATAGAATAACAGTTGGGTGACACACATGTTACATATGTAACTATTGAAAGGATTTTAGATGTAATCCAAGCTCTTACCATATATTTAAAACTCCCATTTGAAGGGATTTGAAGCACCTTGAAACCCCAATTACTTTATAGTGCCAAACAACCAATCCCCTCAAATCTTCTCAAATCCATGGTGCCGAATGATTCCTTAGTTTTGGGCTCTAAAATGAGCTGAAAATGTTGGGCTGACTGAGCTTTTCCACCAGCTAGCTGGCTTCACTAGTCAATCCATGTGCTTGGAAGAGATAGCAAGGATGATCCATTTTTAGCTTAAAATGGCTCGAGATCGGTGGCTAGGATGACATTCTAAGAGAATTTTAGGAAATAGCTCATCTACCATGGACCCCCAAGGGAGCAGTGATCTTGAATTCGGATCACTCGAATCATGGTCACCTTGGACATATTTCAAACCTGAGCATGCCGTGCCCATTCTCGAGTTGACGACCAGACAGTTTCTCTTTTCGATTCCAGGCTTGTTCGGACAGTTTAAAAAATGGTGGTGACTCATCATCCTCTCATGTGGTATAGATGAACATATATCAAGACCATTCAAATTGTGGGACTCATTTTGGATGGAGCATATCCAAGCTCACAGAGATCAAGCAAGCTCACACTGATCAATCAATCATTGCCATCCAATTAATAGCCATAAAAGGTCCATATTCGAAGGGAAAATCAGACGGTTACTGTTCAATTTTCATTGTAATGCTGGACGGTCTGGATTGCCTGAGAACTCTGCCATGTGTACGTTTGAGAATCGCCATCTTTTTTTAATTGGTGCAAAACTAGCATAAAAGATTTTCAGATAATTGCTCTCCCGGAGGATGGAGCAAAACATACTCGGGCTTTCAGTTTGTAGACGTGAGACCTGTGACTCACGACAACGTTGGAATATTGGGCCCCACAAGGGATGGATCCCGATCTTTCAATTGTTGCATATGCTTATACATTCTAATGGAATGAACGTAAGATATGGAATGTGGACCGTTCACTATCGTGGGAAGGAGATAACGGTTTAAAATATCAGAGGCAGAATATTTTCGAGAAATAATCCATCGAATGTAGGGCAGAACTGACCAATGGTACGGATTATGTAATGGTATGCTCCACTTGTTAAAAGCAAAAACACATGCATACTTTGTAACTGCATATACTGGGCATTTAAAATTCCTTTAGGGTCCGTTTGATCTTCTGTTTGGAAACGAGGAAGTAGTTTCATCCAAAAAAACCAATTCAAAAATGTTGACTTAAATTTGTGGGCCTCACCATAATGTATATAACATATCCGTGTCGTCCATCTGTTTTATTAGAATATTTTCAAGCTTGATCCAAAAAAATTAGGAAGATTTAATGTTCAATTGACCCACATGAAAGGAAACAATAGACTTAATTTGTCCACCGTTGAAAGTTGATTCTTTTACTGGGCCTATACTGAGGTTTATTCACCATCTAACCTGTTCATAAGGTCATATGGACATGGATAAGTGAAAAATATAAATATAAGCCTAATTTAAAATTTCTAAGCGCCTCAACAAGTTTTTAATGGCAAGCATTTAATTCTCATAATTTTTGTGGTGTGGTCCATTTGACCTTTGGATTTGCCTAATTTTTGGACTCATGCCTTAGATTCATTTAACATGAGGAGTTCAAGGAACATCAGCCCTTGCCTTTTTTTTTTTTTTTTTTTTTTAACACACGCTCGTACACTCACGCTAGTGGAATTTCACCACCTATCGGTACTCGAACCCATAACCTGGTGTTGAAACTCCTTAAAGTCTACCACCCAAGCAAGAGTACTGACCCATCAGCCCTCGCCTTCACCAACATGGAACACTGGCTAGGTCGGTGGTGTGTGGTACACCAGCCAATCCACTCCCCATCCTGTTGGGAATCACCTCATCGATGAGCCGATGTTATATAAACATCACGGTGGGTCCCAATAACGCTTCAATGGTGAGCGTTCACTCCTACTATTTCTTGTGTGTGTGTTCAACTGAGTTTTTGAATAACTCATCTTTGAGTCTTGCCCTAATATGACCTGGAGAAACTGATGGACGGAGTGGATGTCACAAGGACATCTGTGTAGGCCCCACAGAGTCTGTGCAGCAGAGCGCCGCATGCAATCCGCGTCCCTTCCGAATTCCCACTTACGGGCAACTCTTCTTCTTTATATATCTGATCAAATTTTCGAGATTTTTGAAACTTTTATGAAGTGGGTTGTATTTAAATCTCTTTGAGGATTTGCAATTGCTTTGAATTTTTGAGGATTTGCGTTTTGCGGAAGATGGGATTGGAAAGCTTTCCTTTGAATGATTAAAGTTCTTTGATTCTCAGTTGCTTTGATCTTTTGGGTGTTTTGGGTTTTGCTGAAAGGTGATGGAAGTGCTGAAATTCTTTGAATTTTTGAGGTGTTTTGGTCTTTTGAGGACTTCTTTCTTTCTGCAGAAAGTGTGGTGGATGTGCTTCTTGCATGACTGAACTGTTTTGCTTTTCCTTTTTTTTTTTTTTTTTTTAATCAGCTGGAAACTGTCTTTTCTTTTCTTTCTTTCTTTCATTCTTTTCTTTTCTTTCTTTTCTTTTAGTAGGAATTTGAGTTGGGAAATGATATGTACTCCCTATGTTTTATTTATTTATTATGGATGCACACATCGTTTCTAGTATTGTTTTTTGGAGAAGTACAGTAAAAGTGTGCTATTCTAATATTAAGACAATAGAAAAAGGGTCTTTGCATCTAAGGGGAGGCTGTTGATATCAGAACATGCAGCTAAAGTTCTTCTTCTTTTGGGAATTTGGGAGTTGCAGAAGGTGTGATGGGTAGTGCTTCTTGAATGAGTGATGTATATTTCAATTGCTGTGTTGTCTCGAGTATTTGGGCATTTGGGCTTTGCAGAAAATGTGACAAGGGTGCTTCTTCGGAAGGAATTGAAATCCTTTGCTATTTTCAATTTCTGCAATGATTTTAGTATCTGGGCATCATGCGTTTTTTTTTTTTTTTTAATTTTAATTTTTAAAGGCAGCGTTTAGATGTGCAGGTGAATTGAATTGCGAATGTTCAGCTTAATTGAGAGGAAACAATAAAAATGTGAGGTTTTCCTCGTATTTACGATGAGGAAGCTGCTACCTAGCTGGAATTGAGCCTAGTTGCGTTATGGAGCAAAGATTCCCAACATGAATCCTAACACAGGAGATTATGATTTGTTTCATTCCACTTTACTATATCAGTAATGTCAATTCAACTCATTGCTGCATCCAAAGGCATCCTAAATTGACTGAATTCTTTGGTTTTTCGATTGCTGTGATGTTTTGAGTATTTAGGCTGCCTTTTCAATGAATGGTGAGTAATTTGGGCTTCACAGAGCTTTTTCGTGAATAAGCTGATTTTTTATTTTTATTTTTTTTCAGTTGCTGTGATGTTTCAAGGATTTTTGGGTTTACGAAAATGCGAGGGAGGCACTGGTTGGCTGACTGAAATTCTTCGAATTTTTCAGTTGTTTTGGTCTCTTGAGGATTTTGGTTTTGCATAACACATGATAAAGGTTCATCTTCTCTAGTTGGAATTCTCTGATTTTTTGTTTTTATTTTATATTGCTGTGATGTTTTATTTTATGTGGATGGTGATTGTTGAATGACTGAATTTTTATTTTATATTATTATTTATTTTATTTTTATTTTTTCGGTTGATGGGGTCTTTTGAGAAGTTCTGTTCTCAGAATATGTTATGAAGACACATTCTTGCATTGCAGAAATGGGAACAGAAGAATCAATATCAGAGGGGCGTGAAGGTGGTGCATGCCATGAAATTCCTGGCCATCCAAATCAAAAGGTATTGATGTTTCTTGTATCTTGATGCTACACAGATGTGGTAGTTATGCTGAACTCTTTAGCATATCAAATTGCCAAATTAAGCCACAGATTGTTCTATATCACTCCACTGCAACCATCCCAGTTTCTTTTTTCTTTTCCTTTTGTTCTTTCCAATTCCTAATGTTGCTTCTTTATGCAAACAACATGATGGCATATTCTCATTTGATTTCATCGAAAGCTATGTTAATTTTAGGGAAATAATATATCCACCCCCAAAAGAAGATAGCTTCACCATCACAAGGGTTAGTTGGTCATTACTGATATGGTTAATTGCATTATACAAAAAACTTACCATGACCAAAAGACTCCTATTGAGGTGGAAATGTCATTTTTAGGGGTTCAAAATGAAGTGTTCCAAATTTTATAATTCCATTTCTTTGGGTATTATACCATATCCTTAGGCCGAAGGTTTGTTAGTATGTTCATGCTTTCATTTTGTACTAGTGGGCTCATATGCTTCAATGATTGAAACTGTTGTGATGGGTGATGGTCCATGCATGGAAATTCTCTAGATTGAAAGATTCTAGCCATACAACATTTAGCCTTCTCTTGATTGAATGTTAACCATTGCTTAGTTTTCTTTCTTACTTGCCTATTTCTTGCCCAGCCATCTAAGGGTTGGAACTTTTTCGGGGGGATTATTGGAGCATGTTCCATCAATGGTGAGGCCTAGGGGTGCTAATTGATTCAGGCTCAACCTGAACCCAACCAGCCTAACCTGAAATCTGGTTGGGTCGGGTTGAGTTTGGGTTGGGCTTGGGCTGGAAATCCTCAACCTGACCCTGAGTCAGGTTGGGCCCAGGTTGAGGCCTCAGGCAACCTGATCTTCTATTACTTATATAGTATAAGATAGTAAATTATTGATATAATATAAAAATTAAAAACTTGATCTTTGGCCTGAATGGGTTAGGATTGAGGATATGGTAGGTCGGGTTGGGTCATGATGTGGGTAACCCAACTTGATGTAAGGGAAGGCTTGGATTGACCCTCAACCTGACCTGACTAGCCCAAGTTGCACTCCTAGTGAGGCCCATCATATTAGTGGTTTGAATGACCATACATAGTACTGTCATGTAGAAAGCAAAAGCGTGAATGGTACTTTACAAATTTTTGGCCCAAGCATTGTACGATGCCTCCCGCTTCTTTGGCCTATGGAAACTACTGGTGAACAAATGTTGTAGGCTTACAGCAGTTAAACTCTTCCAAGAAACTGATTCTGCCTTGTTCTTCACTATTTAAAGAGTACAGTGATGGAATGATGTCAAATGATTTTGTAGGTTGATGGTTCGGCTGGAATAATTGAAGAGATGTCACCCATTCACAACTCGAGGCAGCCCAACCTCTTCTTACAGATACCCTCAAGAACCGTTGGGGATTCTCCTCTGAATTTTGTGGGAATAAACATGCCACGGACACCAAGTCCCACTTCCATGAAAGTAAAATTTACCCCAATGCCTAGTCCTACTTCCACGAGATTTAATGTGTCCCCTGGGCCATCCTCATCTAAAGGCAAGCCATCCTTGAAAAATCTCCTACCACGAGTAAGCTTCAAGTCCCGGGCCTCAACTACAGATATCGAGAAGGCTGCCATTCTTGCTCTAGGTGCTTCATCAGCAGGATCTCGGGAGCGGCCTCTCATCTCAAGGTCGTTTTCTCTTTCAAAGATGTTTACGCCCTCAATAAAAAGGACGTCATCTCTACCAGTTACGCCTGTTGTGCATTCAAATCCTGAATCTATGCATGGGAGTAGCACAGTTGAGCAGCTGACTCCAACTGTAAGTGTTTTTCTTTTTTATATACTACTTTAAGGAGAAGACTGTCAATAGGTTTGGCTTCACCCAGTAATGTTTTCACACCTTCGATATCAGTTTAATCTGATTCATTTCTGCTTTCCAATTCAATGTAAAACACTATATCTCTAATAATGTAGTCTCTGAGAAATGTCAAATGTCTTGCATGCCATTTACTTTTATAGGTGGTGTCCTAATTGTAGAACGTACAGTTCTCATTTGCATTGATAAAAAATTGCTTTCGCTAGATACAAAGCAGTGAAAAAAGAAGAACCTTAGGACTGTTTTTAACTTGCATTTGCACCATTTTGGAGAAAATAACACGTGGGTTCATAGCATTTTTGCTTTTTAATAATAAAAAGTACATGGATTCAAGGAATCCTTAATTTTGATATTGGCGCATTCAATTTTTGAGATGTTTACTGCACGTAGTTTGGTTCCTCAATGGCCCTCTTTAAACACAGGTTTTTGCCATTCAAATCTATGTGCGGTTGTAAATGTAAGCTTCTCCATGTGGTACTCAGGCTAGGGTGTGCCGTATTGGTATCAGTGGGCGTAATGGTCGCCACCGATGTTGATATGCATAATGGTTGGGTTTTTTATTTTTCAGTAAAAAAATGTGAAAAAATGTGAAAAAATCCCAAATATTTAGAGGATTCCAAATATTTATTTTTTTAAAACCATGTTTATGATGGGTAACAATCCATTCTTTGGTGAGAATGTTGTTGCGACCTATCTGATGATTTTATAACCTGAGAGTCTTGAATTGACCGCAAAACTCCTATATTCAATTTTCAAAATATCTAATATTAATGATAAACATATTAGCATGAGTTTAATTCTAAATATCTCATTTCTAGGGTATTTCTATTACCTACCTCATGTACATTAGCTAAATTGGTCCAGACTTTCATCTTGTTTTGTAATCCTTAAGAAAAAATGAATTAGTGTTATTTGATTAACTCTCTTGCGTGAAAATCTATGATTCTTCATGTTTTGCACAAAAATTAAGAATTTGGATATTTGATTTCGAGATTTGGGGGAGATGGGATGAGTTGCAGAAAATTGGAGAAAATTCGATATTTCTTCAAATTTCTCAAATTGGTTGCAATCTTAGTATCCAAACACAAAATCAAACATGTATATAACCTGATCTCAGTGTTTTAAATAGCGGTAGCGTGTTGCGTAGCGTTCAACCCTCCGTAGCGTGTAGCGAAATAGCATAGCGTGTAGCGTAAGCTACACAATACTTCTATTTTTTAATTTATATATATATATATATATATATATATATATATATATATATATATATATATATATATATATATATATATATATATATATATATATATATACACGATAAATATTAAATACACATCCACCCCTTCACGCACCACGTGGGTCACAACATGAAAAATAATGCACATCCACCCCTTCACGCACCTCAATGGGCCCCATGTGGGCCATACCACAGAAAAAGAAATGAAAAAAAGTATAAAGAACAAAAAAAGACAGTAACCGGCATTTTAAAAGGGAAAAACATGAGAAAAAACTCAAAATACCAAGTTATTTTCATTGTACATCGAAAAAAATTCAAAAAAAAAGGAACGAGTGTACCTATTTTTGTCTCAAGATGAGATTGAATCAATGAAAACTGCAAAAGTTGAAGCTCCATAGCCGATCGCAACCGGAATAGGAGAAATCTGATTTCTCCGTCATTTCTTCTCCATTGTTGCTGAAACTGCACCAAATGGAGCTCCTTGTAGTCTCCAATAATCGGCCAAAGAAGCCCCTTCGAAGGGCTTTTCAATCACAAGATTGAACAGTGGGGAGAGGAGCAGCGTCAGTTTGCTCGGTTTGGGTCTAGAAGCCCTTTCGGATAGGTTTTTTTTTTTTTTTTTTTTTTTTTTTTTTATAAAAAAAAAAACTTAAGTGCTTGCTTGTGGTGTGAGTTCACCACCTTTTAATACAGTGAAAAAAAAAAAAAAAAAAACCACAACAAGTAGCACGTGCTACCTGCGCTACACGTCTAGCGTGCGCTACAGGGGATATATGCTATTTGCTGCGCTACGTAGCGATTTTGCAACGCTACGCTACTCACAACACTGCCTGATCCATACATTCTTGGCAATTTGGGGATTTTTTGGATTTTTTTTTAATTTAAAATAATTTTGACGTGTTAAAAAAATTAGTATTTTTTGAAATCCATAGGTATATTAGTTGTCTACTTCTTTTACTTTTGAATTTAATGCTTGTGTTTTCATACATGTCTTCTTACATTTAGAAATTTTATGAGTTAATTTTGAATATAGTTGCATCAATTCAATTAGATAACGCATGGATTAGGACCCTATATAGAGGAAAGCTATTATATATACTTGTTTTTTGTGATTTATTTTATTTCCAAGTGTGTGTTGATGTATTTCGTAACAATCTTTGACGTTTCATTGAAAAACTTGACCAATTTCCCAATTTTTTTCAACAATAGAGATAAATTACCCGATACAATCAATATATCCCGTGCGATAACCGATATGTATTTGTATCCCAAGAGTGTGATGCATTACACGATATCGATACAGAAAACAATGGTTGTACATACCACAGTTAACATATGGATGGATCCATGTATATCTGTTAAGATCTCCTAAAGATCTCCGCCTCTTCTATATATTCTTGTGATTATCAATGAAATAAACCCTACACATAGTTTCCACAAAATGTAATCTCTTGTGCATAACATGTTATCAGAGTTGTGCTGATCCCGACATGGTTTGCTGCTACTAGTCTGCCATCATCTCCATCACTTGCGATCTGTCACCAGCATCCTGATCTCATCTCTACTGGTGTCACAGGACATCTAGATCTCTGTCTAGCACCCAAATCTGCTTCTCGTTTTCGTCTCAAGCTTGTTGCCCATCTGCACCATCTCCAAAACATGCCTCCATTGCTGATCTAACTTCAGAAACAAATCACAATGCTCGCAATGCTGTCGGAACCCAGGACACTCTAGAAAAGCCCTACAACTCCACCACTTCAGAATCCACCGCCATTTGATGCCGGATCTTGCACCTGTCCCAAACCCCTATTTGTCAAACCGCCCATCTCCATCATCTCTGTAATATCCAACAGATTTGTTGCAACACCACCATCGTCATTGCCACCATTATTTGTAGCTATCCTGGCCCTCCTCATCATCGAAGGACGTTATATCCTATCGTTTGTTAATTGCGCCATCCTGACATCCCAGCCCTGTGTGGTTATCTTCTCCAACACTGTTGCCAGATCTATGCTCATTTTGGAATCTGGGCCGTCTCAAGATCGGCCCTCTTCATCATTGAAGGCTGTTGAACCCCGTCATCTGTTAATTGCGCCGTCTCCTTCCCCGTCACCATGCGTCAGTTCCTGAAATCCTAGGCTTGTGCAGTTATCTTCTCCAATGCTGTTACCAGGTCTATGCTCATTTTGGAATCTGGCCCGTCTCGGGATCTCACTCTCAACCATTACTGTCTCCATTCTTTCCTGCGACCTTTTGCACCATCTCTGGCATCCCAAAACCACCATTATTGACCGGATCCACTCTCTCCAGCCATTGACTATGTGATCTATGCAACCACCCATCTCCATCTCTTTCCTATCATGGGAACACTACTACCCTACACCATCAAATTCTTCCTCCGTCTCCTCCATGTTGCCCATACCCAAATCACCCATTCCCTCTATGGTCCTTTCTACTCAGAAATTGTTGTTGATTGTCTGTTGATGTCATCATCTCGTTGCAGCACCATAGGTTGTGGTCTATCTCTTTGATCTCAGCTGCTAATTCTTTAAAGCATTTCAACATGCACCTAGATTTGTGATCTGCAGGGTCCAGATTGGCGACCCTATTATTGTCTACCTGTTTTTGTGCTGGCTTCTAACAGAACCTGTCCACCATCACTGTAAACCCAATTCTGGACTGTTGATCACGCTATACCAAATTCACTGTTGCCACCATTGTCCCTGCCATTATCATAATTGTTTCACGTAGTGGTCTACTGAACTTGACATGGAATAGTTCTATATGCACCCGAGCTTTCCTTTTTCTATTTATTATCTCGTTCTTATTAGCCCTTTCTTATCAGTCGTGTGTGTAGTTCACTCACATGTTGTGCAGTGTTGCACAAGTGTCTTCACACGCCGTTGTGGGTGATAGTCCCCCTCTCAATTGTTGTGGGTGTAGTTCACTCACATGTTGTGCAGCATTGCAAGTATGCTTTTTAGAGGATTTTGCATGTGAATGCTGGTTTGGTGGCTCGATGGTCGTTGCGTATAGATGGCCTACTATTTGAAGAGAAGATTCAATGGATGATGAAAGCTCACTCTATAGACAAGTGGCAATTGAAGATCTTATATCCCACCATGTTGTGTCTGAGGGAGAGTTGTGACCTAGGCTCATCTTCTTTATGTGTTCCAAGCTAGGCATGATTGAATTTCATGCTCCAGCTTTAGGAATGTTATGGTATACAATATGAATGTATAGCTACAACGGTCATACCATAGATAGCTGTATGGATGATTCATGTATATTTGTACAGATCTCCCACCTCTTCTATATATTCCTGTCATTATCAATGAAAGAAGCACAATATACAGTTTCCACAAAAATGTAGTCTCCAATGAGTGCATAACATTGTGTAAATATTCATTTAGGTGCACATTGATTTTACTGAAGACTTTTTCTTTCTTTCTTTCTTTCTTTTTTTCGTGATGAATATTATGGGATGTTGTACTTTTGTATTCTTATGGAGTTCTTGCTTTGACAGAAAAAAGGGGTCCAGCGGCATATATCCCGTTCACTTTCAGTGCCTCTCAATAACAAAACTAGAGGCATCAGGCGGATGGATTCCTTGGGTGGAGTAATTCGTGTAATTCCTTCAACTCCACGTGTAATAGAAGGGAGCGGGACCACATCAAATACAAGCCCAACAACAGATGCTGGTAAATCCCATTCTCTAATTCATCTTACATTCAAGTACCCTCCCTTTTGAATTATCTTAGGCCTACCTATAGTCTATACTTGTTGTGATTTCAGTTTCATCTGTGTTTTTTGTCTTTGTAACTTCCGATAACCAACCTATGTCTTATCTAGTTCTGTGGTTCAGAGAATAACGATGACGGTGAAGACATTCCTGAAGAAGAGGCTGTCTGTAGAATTTGTATGATTGAACTGCGCGAAGGGGGTGATACTCTCAAAATGGAATGTAACTGCAAAGGTGAACTCGCATTAGCCCACCAAGAATGTGCAGTGAAATGGTTTAGCCTCAAAGGCAACAAGAATTGCGAAGTGTGCAAGGAAGAGGTTCGGAACCTACCTGTTACTCTATTACGGATACAAAGTATTCAGAGCATTACTACACAAACAGGTCACAGAGCTCGGCAAATGGTCGATCAACGCTACAGGCAAGTAAGAGATTCTGTGTTACTTACTGTGAGGCTTTGAGTAATAAATGAACAGATTCAGTGCCTTGCTATCATAAAGGTGTGTTTGGCTGCACTAAATATCATGAAGTATCATGATATTTGATTAAAAATCAGTCTACTTTGGTGCAAAATTTGACGATATTTTATAAAACTTGGTCCAACCAAACACACCCTAAGACTACAGAAATATTATATGAGGTTTACTGATGTAGGACCACCCAGTGGCTTGCTATCATCATCAAAGAAGACCAAGACCCCTAAACGGGGAGACCTCGCAAGCACCAAGTTCAAGGCAGAACCCCATGTATATAACTTGGATGAGTGGATGATATTTGGATTTAGTCGAGTTTGGTGCTGAATGAGAATGGGGACCACAGGAGATCTTTCCAATTATAACAATATTGACCCATTCTATTTCTGAGAGATACTACTATATTGGATTCTTCTTTAGATGCTTTTGGTGATGTTATATGGAATTTTCTTTATTTGCACTAATATGATGTTTTTGTTAGTTTGATTTATTCCTTGAGTAGGAAGTTGTCTCTTTTGATTTGGTTTCTTATTTTAGGTTGTTTTTTGTTGTACCACATGCCATGAAAGATCATGAAATTTTGCACCAAATTCAACTAATTAATAATGAAATATCATGATATTTGGAGCAACCAAATGCACCTTAGTTATAATTCTGATTGGACCTACTATTTTTCTTTTGGGTCTTAAAAACTACATAACGGCTTACATATTACCATGAGGGGTTTTCATGTTTATTTTTTATCATTAGAATATTGCATTTGTCGAGTTCTTCTTTCCTTCTCTTCCTTGTTTGAAATCATTACCGACATTGGAGAGGTATTTGGTATCGTTTGCAGGAGCACTCTGTACTAATTCATCCGCTAAATTGTTTCTATGTCATTTGCTAATCCTACATCTGTGTATAGTGCAGCCCATCATACACTAGTTACGCATGCCATGCCAGCACATGTGCAAGAAGCAAGCTGTCCATCAGTGTGCCCTACAATGTAGATGGCATGGCCTGAAAATCATGGTGGTCCACTCATCAAGTGGGTGCAGTGTGTGAACGAAGGGATAGATAAAAGAATTCATTCGATCCATCTGTTTCTTTGTACGATGCAGCCCACCTGATGGATCACTTGGAAGCTTATCACACCTGTGCTGGCGTGTAGGTGTGCAGGGCTACAAACCTCTATGGCTGTTCCTCAGCACAACCAGTCAGACCCATGCAACCTCTTCCTACTTAAATAAATGAGTAACAAACAACACACCTCTGTCTTAGTGGTCAGGGTAGTAGAAGTAGAAGTTGTGATTTGATTCCCAGAACTTGCTGACTTAACTCAAAACTCAGCCGAGTCAACTCAAATCAGTGAGATTTCGAGCAGAGGTGCTGGAAAACTTGGCACTGGGCCTGACTTGGCTTGGACTTGTAGGAGCTTGTTGAGTCGACTCAGCGTGACTCGAGCTGTGTCACTCACCTCCTAGGTGTAGATTTAATTAAAAATAAAAGAGGTGGGGAGTGGGATTCGAACCCCCAACATCAACGAAAGCAAGCAACACACTCAACTAGTGAGGTACACATGTAGTTGTTGATTCAAGTTGTGCTTTATATTGCTTCTTCTATATTTAACTATTATAAATAATCTATTACATTCCTAATATTTTCAATTTACAATAATTAAATTTCGAGTTTGAGTCAGGTCTATTCTTCTACTCAACCCAATCTGGCTGAACATTGAGTGGAGTTGAGTTTCGGGTTTTTGAATTATGGTTCGAATTCCACCTGTCGGAGTTGTGTTTTGAGTCAGGTTTTCCAATGACCCCAACGTTTATCCCGGCTGTTCCAAGTCCAAACTGTACCGACCATCCAGTTCGTTCCAGGTTATACAACAGTGATTATAACAAAAACAATAAAGAAAGATGGCAAGCCCAAACCAACTTTTTTTAAGACTCAATTTATGGTACTTGAATGAATTTTAAATTTGTTTTGTTTGTATTCAGATGATTCTCTTAAATGGATTGCTAAAATTGTAATGGAGAACCATAGTTTGAATTGAATCATCAAATTGATAAACTTTCTTAACCTGTTAGGGGATTAAGAAAATGAAGATGGTTGCAGAGTTTAATGAGATTGGAAGACTTGAAAATACTACTATCATTTTGAGATTTCCGGGGAACTGTTTTTGTTCATGTTTTCGAATGGATTTAATGTGGATTTGGGGTTCTGAACCTTGTTTCTTACAATCGTATCAGGATTTGGCAGGACGTGCCTGTTCTCGTTATTGTCGGAATGCTTGCCTACTTTTGCTTTCTTGAACAGCTCTTGGTAAGATGAGAACCTTTTCTATAGCATCTTCAAATTTATCAAACAGTATTTTTTTGGTGAAATTTCTAGTAATGGCAGGTGGGTGAAATGGGTTCCAGTGCTATTGCTATAGCTTTGCCATTCTCGTGTGTTTTGGGTCTCCTTGCATCCATGACAGCATCTACAATGGGTAAGCTCTCAGTTGGCCATTAAAATTATCTTTAAAAGTTATTATCAACAAGCATTGGGCCCACCTCTTGTTAACCTGAGCCATTGATCTAGTTGACCCACCATGGGCCATACCTAGATCTCCCCTATCTGTAGCCATCCAAATGCAAGGTATTCCGTAACGGTAATGGTAGCCATAACGGCCACCATCGTTGCCTTTACGAGACTGGTCATATCGGTTGTTACGGCTCCCGTAATGGCCGTTGCAGTCTCTTCTTCTTTTTTCCTAAAAAATAAAAAAACTGAAAAACCTGTATCTACCACGTAACATTGAAAAAATATATCTACCTTGTAACAGACCATTACGAGGCTATTATGGCCTTTATAGGGGGGGTGTAATGGGCTGTTAACGGTGATTGCAGGTCTTTTTTTTTTTTTTTTTCCATAACGGCTATCACGGCCGTTACAACCCCTTAATGTATAACGGTTGCCACCGTTACCTTTATGTAACGACCTTTACGATCCCGTAACAACCTTTACTGCACACATGCATCTGATGAATGATTTGTTACAAAAAGACACCCGCACACAATTTTTGTAAGCAAAGCAAAACTATAAAAGAAAAGCCAAACCATAACCCAAAAGCGAAATAGAAAAACAAGATACAAAAGGCATTGAGATTTATGTGGTTTGACAATTTACCTACGTCTATGGGGAACAACACAACTTTCTTCACTAAAACAAGAGAAATCTAGAGTATAAGGCTTACATCTCTTTCCCACTCTTCCACCGTATGCGTCTCTCACCAAGGAAGACCCCACAAAAGATGCACCTCTCTTTACATGAGTTCCCTTTTAGACAACACACCCCGAGAGTGAGGGTTTGCCAAAGCTACACAAACTAGGCTTCATGCATCCGAGCACAAGATGAGAGAGAGAAGGGAAAGTCGTTTCTAAACAAGAATCATAATGCATTTGTGTATCAAGGCTACCGCCTTAACAAGATGGACAATTAGCAAATGATTAGGACCACCTGGTGGGAGATTTGGGGGAGCTGTCATTCAACTTGTGTGGACCATATGCTTCGGATATATAGAATGTGGGGTGACAAGACAGTTTAGGGCCAACCAGCCAAGCAGATGCTTGTTACTGTGTTTCTTGTAGGGTGCATTTGGTTGTACCAAATATCATGATATTTGTTCACAAACCCAAGTGTAGGGTTGCGATGTAATAATAACTCGGTAAGACCGAGGTCGAATCCGCAGGGACTAAACTTGTACGTATTCTGAAAATAACTAGAATTAGAAAAAGATCTAAATTGAAATTTAAATAATTGAGAGTAATGGTGAATTATGTTGATTAAAACTTATGAATTTAAAGGTGGGAACTATGGTGCCAAGGATTCACTTGTAGCTATCAAGATGTTACATTGCTTGATTCAATAAACACAATTGGAATTGGAGTCATATCCTATCCAATTGGAAAATAAAGCATTTAAATCAAATTTGAACTTTTCATTGACTTAATTCTCAATGGAGGAGAATTGTGAAGATTGGAAGGGATTCCATCGCCCCACCATGCCCAGGAGACGAACAACAGAATTTACCGATCTCACTATCTCAAAACAAGAAAAGAAGATATCCAACGCTATCACAAGATCTATTGTAATTTGTGTCACAATAAATCATAGAAAATTGAAAATATTCCCTTAATATCAAACTAGAAATCAATAAAGTTCAATAAGAACAAGAATCAAAGCAAAATAAACATCCTAACACGCTACAAGCTTCACATCTTAGCCTTAGCTAAGAGGTTTAGCCAACTATAGACATGATTGAAACTCAATCTTTTAAACAAAGCATGAAAAATAAACTAGAGAAGAAGAAAAACTCTTTGACGGCTGCTCCACCCTTGTGTATGCTCCTTGAGACCTTTCCAAACCCTAGAAGATGCTTTGGAGCATCCTAGGGAATCCTATTTATAGTTGTGGAACTTCAACTTTCGCACCGAGTTGGAAAAATGTAGAAACCGCATCAAATTTACGCACTCTGTGCAGTTTCCCAAAATAGACTTCACTCTGCGCAGTTTCCTAAAAAGCCTCGAAGTTTCAGAATATGTTTTTTCAGGACAATTTCAGGAATATGTTTGTTTTCAGGACAATTTTAAGATTCATTTTCTTTACTTCAAATCTTTGATTCTCTTCACTTCTAACTTAGTTTCCTTGGATTTGTGGCTTGTAAATTCTTCATTAATGACTTCCAAATCTCCAAATCTTCATTTAGTAATCTTTTGAGTATAAATCTTTCTTTTGGCATCAATTTCACCTTAAGCTCTCGAAATCACCTCGCACATGAAAACATGCATAATTAAATTGATTAAGCACCATCATGTTTATAAAACCAATGTATAAATAGGGGGAAATATGCAATATTTCACACTTAACAATATTTCATGATTAATCACTCTAATATGGTGCAAAATATCATCAAATATCATGATACTTTGTGCAACCAAACACGCAGCTGTTGTTGTAGGCAATTCTGTTGTCGATATCAGCTGATTTGTAACTGTTAAGGTTTGCTAAGCCCACATGTACATATGTGGCATGCCATCTGTATGCTATAGTCGGCACAGGTGCAATGTTCAAGATGTCCATCAGTCTGACTTTATAGATGTTCTCGCTCAAATATCAAGCTGGTCCACTGATCAAGTGGCTGCTGTGTTATAAACATGTAGATGGCTTAGAAGACTTCATCCAAGTCTCTTTTTCCTTATCAGCCATAGATAGTTTCATAAAGTGTGGCCCACTTGATTATCGACCAACCTGATTTTTAGGCCAGGATATCAAAATCATGGAGCCCTTGCGATGGATGGATTGGATCTTATACCTGTGTGCCATGCTAGCACATGTAGGATCATGTCTTAGCAAAGCTCATTAAAACAACATAATCATGCATCTGAACTGTATTTGGCTCATTCAGTGAAGAAGAGATACGTCTGGGTCTACGCATCTATTCAGTTCGCCTTGGTGGTTCTCTTCGCCCATCTGTTCTACTCATTGGTAAGTAGGCCATTCCGTTCACTTCCCTACACGTTAATGCATGCACATCTCCTTTTTAAGGATATCTGCATTGAGATGATCTATTACCTCCTTGGCATGTCCACGTGAGATCCGGGCTGTCCATCAGGCAGTCCATGCCCTGAAGATGCCTTGGTCCATTGACCAGACCAGCCTCTTTATCAGATCGGTCACACTTGCACAATGGAAATGGACATTCCACATTCTACGTTCACGGCAACCCACCTGATGAGTGGACCAATTTGATTTTCGGACAGTGCATGCGCATGGTTGAGCCTGACGAGCAACCTGTGAAGAAGATTCTCTTATCCGTATTGCATGAATATCCGTTGCATCTCTAGAATTACATTTTCAAGAGTTGTTTTTTTTTTTTTTTTTTTTTTTTTTTTTTTTTTTTTTATAACAATGCATGGAATTGCAGCTTCACGTGAAACCTGTTCTCTCTGTCCTCCTAGCCACATTCGCCGGATTTGGTGTTGCAATGTGTGGGAACTGTATTGTAATGGAGTTCTTGAGGTGGAGGAGAAGGTGGCGTGTCTGCTTAGAGCTCCGCCACCGCAATTCTCAAGAAACAGAGCAGTCCGCTCAATCATTGGAGAATTCCAATCAACCCCAGATGAGCCGTGACAGCGATAACAACGGAAGCAATCCCGAAAGTTCTGCTTCTCCTCGAGCAGGTGGAATCAACATGGTGTAGTAACAGGAGTCGGTGGTTGCATAAGAGAGTGGCCTTGGGTGTATAAAATATTTGATGTTTAAGAAGGAACATTGATAAACTTCTGTTGTATTCTCAGTCCATTGATTAGTGACCGCCAGTAGCTTCAGCTGCTGGTATTTGAAATGGCAGCCTCCCCTGGAGGGTGTATACCACCCATGGCAGACATGAAATCAGCTCTTCCTTTGCGACTATCACAGTTGCAGCGTTTGAGAGTGCCTTCAAACCACATTATGAGGCCCTACAACAATGAAAATGTGCCCTGTTTAGGAAATCATGGAAAATTGGTTCTACACCGTTCAAAACTCAACTTGATATCCTGCCCAGCTTGGTTGACTTGAAGACTCGACTAGATTAAAAATACATAGATTAGTAATAAATATCTAAAATAGTTATTCTTGAGAAAATAAATTAAGTAGTGAGTTGGGACAAGTACATAAGGCGATTACCTTGGCTAAGGCTGTGAATTGTATGTGAACTTTGTGAGTAGACTACACATTGAGTCGACTGGGTCACCGAGCCAACTTCATGAATCTTCTTCATTCAGGACCGAGCCACACTCAACAAGCTAGTTTCCAATGAACTTGGTTTCAAATCTTTGTTAATTCAGACAACTGTTGAGTCCACTCACCGATCGGTTCCACATTGTGTGCACTATCCATTTCCAGTCGCATTAGACAGAAACAATGATTCTGGTGATTTCACCTTGGATCTGAAACAATCCTTCTGAGGTTCTGGGATGGATAGCTGCTTGGTTTTTCATGTTGGAAAATCTTAGAACTTCATTCTTCGTTAATTAATGAACTGCTAATGGATTGTGTGTGGGCTTGATAACAGGTGGCCCTGGGGTTGGTCCAGGGCTGGATTTTGAACTGGTTGGGCCATATTTAGAAGGCCAAATTCAAAATATTGATTTTGCCTGGCCTAGGCCCAGCCCAGCCCATTTTTCATTGTGGTATCAATTTCTACAGGTAGAGCCCACGGTTCAGTGATTGAAAGTAAAAACAGTTGATGGTACAGGCCTGCTTTGTGTGGCCCATGTATCAAATATCCCTTGGACTGGAAGAATCCTAAGCTTTGAATAGGTGGTCAAGAAGTGGACAATGAGAGAGAAAACAGCAAGGATTCACATTCAACCTAGGAATTAGGATAGTGGTTGTAGGGCATGCAAGGCGGCAACGTGGTATTTATTATTTAATTTTATTATTATTATACAATAAGTGATACGATTACCTAATCAATTCGGGAAGCCAGAACAAGATATTTGGTGGCCCACTCAAATCAACCACATGCGGGAAGGCAAACCAATTCACATCATTGATCCAATGGTGGAAGTGGTATGCCGACGACACAGTCCTATTCAGCTTATGACTGGTGAGGCCCCATATAACATATATATCTTACCTCATCCACTTCTTTCCTCACCTCAACTCGGATGTTAGTATAACTGCTTAATAGAATGTTGTGGCTTCACATACAGGGAAGTGCAAATTTTTTTATTTTTTATTTTTTTTTAATTGCTAAGTGCGGCATTTCCTTAAAACAAGGAAGTGTGGCTTTTCCTCAAAATAGGGAGGTGGGGTAGACATGAAAGTGTTACTTTTCCTCAAGACAAGGAGGTGTGACCTTTCCACAAAACTAGGAAGTGCGGCTTCTCCACAAGACAAGGAAGTGCAACTTTTCCACAAAAAATGGGAAAAGGATGAGAGAATGTGAGGGACAGAATGTGTAATGAGAGGAGAGGGGTTACATAGGTCTCGCACGTAGGGCCGCGCCAAGAGGTGGACCCCAAAAGGCGTTGGCCGCATTACCACCCTCTCCTTCATTTCTTCTCTATTTCCCACATCTCCTGCTCAACCTCGTAGTGGGGAACACATCTAGCCTCGTACACTCTAGCAATGTAACTGGCATCATATACACCAAGCAAGAATTGGGAACGTGAGACAAACTGGGGGTATCAATATCTCTATACACATGTGTTTGTATGCTAAGTGACTACTTTACTAGCACACAACCTCCCAAGCTCTCCAAGGCCTGCCCTAGACCTGCATAACCACACTGGATGAAAACAATCCCTAATGTAGGATCACTTTACTAGTTTATGCACATTTTCTCTTATCAAGTTCAAATCACGAATCCTTTGCAACGTTCTCTTAATTGTTTTTTTTTTTTTTTTAATAAGTTATTTATTTACGTATAATATAATTTTAAAAATAAGTTTGTAAGTCGTCTTTTCAAAACTTGATAGATCAAATCAAGCATTAGTAGGTAAATTGGCCATGGCCATGGAGTAGATTCCAACTCAACACTCCAATCCAAATACATGGTCTCTCACCCACACCACAAAGTAGACATTACTAAGCATACGCCGGGTCTACAATGCGCGAGTCCCGCCTAAAGCGCGCAAGTAGTAGCGCAACATCTCATAACCTCATCACATAGAGGTCCCGCCTAAAGCATGTGAAACTCTTAACCTGGCTCTATATAGGCAATAATATCATCAGGAGACAGAGGTCCCGCCTAAGGCATGTGAGTGGTAGCTAGTAACTCCTAACCTTGTCTACCTGAATGCATTCAACTCCAAGAGTTTCATCTCTAGTCACACAAGGCTATCAACTGTGTTATAATTTTAGGCTAATAAGCACTAACATGTGTAAAATTCATCTGAATATGCCCAACATGTCAGGGATACATATACATATACATATAGTCATGACTGGAGGTAGTTGCACCTTACGCTGCCTCATCTTCTACATCACAACAGAAGGCTATTGCACCCCATCGTGCTTCTTCATCCTGAACATACATTCTACTCGCATGTCAGAGGTAGTTAATTCCTAAGCAAGTGGGGAAGACCGACCTGTTGAAGGAAAAAAATACCATTGATGATCCAAGGCATGGAAAGATTGATTGTGCATGTATATTTAATGAATGTGTGGCTAGAAAAAAGATATATCTCATTGGTTGTATAAAAATTTAATAAGTTACATCACCATCTTTAGAGTGCATGAACTCTATCCTATTTCACATGTGTAGGGCTCAAAATATTACACGATGTGATCTCTACCATCATAACTAGTGGAGACATTACTAAGCATACGCCGGGTCTACAATGTGTGAGTCCCGCCTAAAGCGCGCAAGTAGTAGCGCAACATCTCATAACCTCATCACATAGAGGTCCCGCCTAAAGCATGTGAAACTCTTAACCGGGCTCTATATAGGCAATGATATCATCAGGAGACAGAAGTCCCGCCTAAGGCATGTGAGTGGTAGCTAGTAACTCCTAACCTTGTCTACCATTGTGAATGCATTCAACTCCAAGAGTTTCATCTCTAGTCACACAAGGCTATCAACTGTGTTATAATTTTAGGCTAATAAGCACTAACATGTGTGAAATTCATCTAAATATGCCCAACATGTCAGGGATACATATACATATACATATAGTCATGACCGGAGGTAGTTGCACCTTACGCTACCTCATCTTCTACATCACTACAGAAGGCTATCGCACCCCATCATGCTTCTTCATCTTGAACATACATTCTACTCGCATGTCAGAGGTAGTTAATTCCTATGCAAGTGGGGAAGACCGGCCTGTTGAAGAAAAAAAAATTACCATTGATGATTCGAAGCATGGAAAGATTGATTGTGCACGTATATTTAATGAATGTGTGGCTAGAAAAAAGATATATCTCATTGGTTGTATAAAAATTTAATAAATTACATCACCATCTTTAGAGTACATGAACTCTATCCTATTTCACATGTGTACGGCTCAAAATATTACACGGTGTGATCTCTACCATCATAACCAGCGGAGACAAAGCACCACATTCCCACTTACATAAAGAATATCAAGATCTCTTGAGTCCCATCTACCTGACACGTGCTTCAAATAAATATCTAGCAATGGGCTTCATCATGAGATCAACTAGCATTTCTCTAGTGAAAATGTACTCAAGCACAACATGCCCATTTCTCACCTGATCTCTGACGTAGTGATATTTAATCTTAACATCTTTGCATTTCTTGTAGTTTTTTGGATCCTTGGCGAGATCAACTGCTGATGTTGTGTCTATCTAAATTAGGAGAGGACCTTTAGCAGTCGGAATATCCAAAGCTTTTAAGAATTTCATAATCCACATACTTTCTTGAACTGCCGCACAACACGCAATCTATTCACCTTCCATAATTGACAAAGCAGTCAAAGACTTTTCTTATTAAATCATGAGATAGTAATGCCATTCATCATAAACACATAGCTTGAAGTAGACTTGCTCTCATCTTGATCATCTGCGCAAGATGCATTAGAATAAGCCAACACTCTTAACTCGGTGTTGTGATAACACAATATATTTTTCTTCATTTCTCGTAGGTAGCAAAACTGACCTAGTACATAACATAGCATACATAAGGTTGTCTGTCACACTACCACAGGGCACAAATAAGATAGATTACTTCCTAACATTAGACTAGGGACACCTACTCTTATTCAACTTAGAGTATTTATCGATTAGAGTTTCGATTGGCTTACAATTGTGCATTCCGAAATGCTCAATAATCTTCTCAATATGGGATGCATGCAATAAGCCCGAAAATTTATTCGAGTCATCCTTGATAATCTTAACCCCAAGTATGAAATTTGCTTCACCAAGGTCTTTCATTTCAAAATTTGAAGATAGCCACTCCTTGGTCTCAAACAATATTTCCATATTATTGCTTACTAGCAGAAATCATCAACATATAGGGATAATATCAAAAAAGTGTCTCCCAAATTGCTTCATATATACATAGTGGTCTTCTTCACACATGCAAAATCCGAAGGAAGTGATCACATCATTGAATCTCATATACCTTTACCTTGATGATTGTTTCAATCCGTAAATAGATTTTAGGACTTTACAAACCTTGCCAACATGATTTTTCTCAACATATCTTATAAGCTATTCCATATAAATATCTTCCTAAAAATCTTCATTCAAGAAGACAATTTTTAAATCCATCTGATATAATTCCAAATCGAGATAAGCCAAAGTCATAAGAATTGATGTAAATCTTACTATGGGTGAGAAATCTCTTTATAATCAACACATTTCACGTTTGTAAAATATTTTGCTACTAGATGGGCTTTGTACTTATCAATTGAACCATCAACATTCTTCTTGATTTTGAATACCCATTTATTCACAATTTCTTTACAGCTAGTGGGAAGATCAACTAACTTCCGAACATGTCTTTTCTTCATAGAATTAATTTCTTCATTCATTGCAAGAATCCAAACCTTAAAGTTAGGGGATGTTAGAGCATCTAGATACGAATCAGGTTAATCTTCATCAATTGTGAAGCAAGAGTACAACTCACTTTCTAGCTTAAAATATCTTTTAGGGATTTTACTTCACGAACTACGTCGCAAGTCAAGTATAATAGATGACATGCTCCCACTATCATCACAAATCCTAAGAACGCCTTTATGATCAATGATAGGATAATTGCTCCCATTTTCTTGAACTGTATTTGGCATCTCATAAAGTTCTATTTCTATTATGAGCCTCTGTTTACTAGGATATCTATCCTCAATAAATGTTATATCTAGGGATTCAATTTCAATCCATCTACCATGATTTTCATATATTAATGCATACCCTTTTTAAATGGACGGGATACTTAATGAAGATACACTCAATGATTCTTTTATCTAATTTACTTTTATTTGAAGTAGGGATTAAGATATGACCCATCAAACCCCTTGTACATAAGTTGCTCAACAACTATTTTCTACCACTCCACAACTCAAAAGGTGTTTTGGAAACAAATTTGGAAAGAACCATATTCAACACATAAACAACTATAAACAAAATATCGCCCTAAAAGGTGTCGGTAGATTTGCATGAACCATCATAGATATGATCATATCCAGTAATATCTTATTTCTTCTTTTAGCTACACCATTCTTTTAAGGAGTGTATGACATGGTGTACTATCGAAAAATGCGGTCATTTTCATAATATAATTTATAGATATTTGATATGTATTCTCCACATTTATCTGTTCTCAACACTTTGATCATTCTATCCAACTGATTTTCAACTTCCAATCTATATTTTTGAAAATAGTCGAGAGCTTCCCACTTTTGAGAAATCAAATACATTGTATCGTACTACGAGTAATTATCAATAAAGATTATGGAATATTGATAGTCATTTCCATCTCGTACATTTAGAGATCCTCATATATCACTATGTATAATTTGCAAAAGTTCTATAGATCTACTTGCGTTAGAAAATGGTTTCTTGGTATCTTTTCCTGACATAATATTCACAAAAAGGCAATTCTATTTTAGTCAATGTTCTTAATAATCCATCTCACGCTAACCTTATAATTCGACCATTTCCTATATAACACAATCTGTTGTGCGACTTAATAAATTCAGATATAATACTAGCATTAGATACACTAACAAAAGATGAGTTGCTTGACATCAACAACAAAAATAAATAAATAAATTTACAACTTCTAACTTAAATAAGTCTCATGATAATTCTTCCAAAACAAGTATTGTATTATTTTTTCCTCAAAGAGACCCTATCTTTACAAAAGTTCTATATATCTAGTTGTGTTAGAAAATGGTTTTTTGGCCTCTTTTCCTGACACACAATATTTTTAAAAAGATAATTATATTCTAATAAATGTTCTCAATAATTCATCTCAAGCTAACCTTGTTATTTGATCCTTTCTTATATGACCAAATCTATTATGCCACTTAATAAATTCAAATATAATACTAGCATTAGATACATCAATAAAACATGAGTTGCTTGGAATTAACAAAAAAATATTTGTAACTTCTAACTTAAATAAGTCTTATAATAATTCTCCCCAAGCAAGTATTTTATTTTTCCTCAACGAGAACATATTTCTATAAAATCTTATATTAAAATTATCTTTTACTAAACACGTGATAGATACCTGATTTCTTCTTATCCCCAGGAAAAAAAAAGGATATCTTTAAGAACTAGAGAATGTCCTATCTTTGACTTTAGGCAATAAGTACTAACCCCGGTAACATCTTTTGATGTATTGTTTTCCATGTATAGCTTATGAATTTCAAGTGGGATGGTTCGAAAATGTAAAAACCTTACCTATCCTTTATCACATGCTTTGTGGCCCCTGAATCCATAATCCATCTATCAAAGTTTAAGTCAACCATCAGCACTTTCATGCAAACATAAGTAAGAAAATATTGTCATTTTACATTTAGGGCAAGTCTTAGCCTATTGGCCTAGTTTTCTACATATGAAACATGAACCGTCACCATGTCCCTTGGATCTTTTTCTATTACCTCTCCTTGACTACAAAGGTTTCATTGGATGATGCCTAGGTAGGTATAGACAATTTTAAGATAAGTATGGTTGATATTGGTAACGAGGTGGATGTGGATAGAAACGAGGAGAAACTGGTAGTCGATAGGGTAGATTAGGTTGATTAGTGAGACTTTTCTGTCATTTTTTCTTCTTAAACTCTTGATTCTTTTCTTTGATTGGTTAACTTTCTTTCAGCTCTCAGCAATATAAACTGCATTGTTACTAGATTAAATAGCCTTAAACTCGACCTTGTGTTCTAGATTATGGCTATCTCTGAAAGTTTTGATTCAAAATATCCTTAATGTGGGACCATAAGTTTAGGGGAGATCAAAACATTACAATATATATATATATATATTAATTTTCAATCAGAGTACAACCTACATTCCAGAATTCATTCATCATCTATTCTAATTTTATGATATGGTCCTTAATGGTGCACCCAATCAGCATGCTATACACAACAAATTTTATTTGCATTGTCCTAATTACGACATTTAATATTTTGATATGTGATTCAACTAGGGCACCCTACATTTGCTTGGTAGTCTTATCGACTTTGTACATAAAGATCAAATCCTTATGCATGAAATTAAGCAAGATATTCTAGATAATTCTATTATTCTTCTTCCACTTTTTATATTTGTTTAACAAGTTTCAAGTTGCCTATGGGAACATCCTCATCCTCTATCTTTGACTTTTTTTGACAGTTTTCAACGTGTACAATACATTTTCCTCATCTAGCAATACTCTGACTAATCTATGCTAGTATTAAAATGATTCCCAATAAACTTCTCTCCTCGTAAGAGATTGACTACAATGGATTTGGATGCCAATTCTAGTCACTACATTAGGTGAGAGAGGGTTCTTTATAAGTCAATAGGGAAATACATTTGAAACACTAAAATTAAATATTCATGCTCAATTATCATCAATCTTCTAAAAGGTCTAAGTTGGCATCACACAAACTAATTGACACAAGAGCAATACAGCCATTGTTGGTCTAGCCATTGTGAGGGAGAGAGTAAGTGTGTAATGAGAAGGAATAAGAGGTTATAAAAGCCCTATTGGTGCACTAATTTTTATGCACCTATTTTATCGATCATGTGAGTCTGTGTGTCATGTAGTTGGTTGAGCCCTTGGAAGCTGAAGATCAAAGACACAAGAGGCCTTGGAGCATCAAAGAGTGAAGAATAGGTAAATGATGTGCCTTAGTGACCTTAACCTTAGACCCAAAACAACCAAAGCCTCTAAATGATCTTAACCTTAATAGGTAAATCTTAATTGATCATCACATAACATTAGGAGCCAAATTAGAATATGATAACTTAGGCTAAAAGATGTGTTAAGCTATTGTAAAATTCATAGCCCAAAAGAACAGTTTTCAAGTGGTCGTCGATCTCATCAACAGTCTGTCAATGGGTCTTGATGGAATCAAAGACCATCTCGATGTGATCAAAGAAATATTCCAACAACCTAACAAATATGTTCTTGGATTTTCTCGATGGGATCGAAGGACTTTTAATCTCATTGAATGGCCTTTTGATCCTATCGACAGAGCTATTAGCTAGTTGTTCTATAGCCGGTGGGAATTTTATCTTATAAAATACACATTTGATTCTTTGGCAAAATAATGGTTTTTGAGTGGGTTAGAAGCCCTAATATATTCCAATACTTTCCAACTCTTCTAGGCTCTCACCCAAAAGGATTCAAGTCATCTTATATGTGATTAATTACCCTTATGAATATTCCAAGTTCCTTATGAAGATGATCTTATTTTCTTGTATTCATTAGAGGATAAACACAATTCCAATAGAAAAAATCTATCTTTCAAACATCTATAATGCTTATTTAGTTGAATCCCCATTTGGAAACCAACTAAGCCTTTAGTTGTAAGAGATTTGACCAAACTCCTCAAATTACCTTGGTAGCCTCATTGGAGCATCGTATGCAAGGTAATTGATGGAAGGAGCTAAAACACCCACGTCAAAGATTAAGGGAGCACAATAGAAAAAAATCTATCTTCTAAACATTTATAATGCTTATTTAGTTGAATCCCCATTTGGAAACCAACTAAGCCTTTAGTTGTAAGAGATTTGACCAAACTCCTCCAATTTCCTTGGTAGCCTCATTGGAGCATCGTATGCAAGGTAACTGATGGAAGGAGCTGAAGCATCCATGTCAAAGATCAAGGGAGAACAAGAGAAATTGATTGAAGCATGAGAGAGTATCGATCAAGCATGTCAAGACAGCGCTACAAAAGGAGCTTAATTTAACAAGTTGTCAATTATAAGAGTTCATATACTCTTTCCTTGTGTAAGATTGAGTATGGAGTTTGTGACCCAAAATCGCGTAGGTTCTTGTGTAGCACCGTATCGCCACCAATATGGGTAAGTACGTGTGTAAGTCCTTGTATAGGCCTCCAACAGGAGTGTATGTGTGTCAAGTCTTTCTATAGGTCTCTGGTGGGAGTGTACGTTTGCAAGACCTTGTGTAGGCCTCCAATGGGAGTGTATGCTTATAAGGGTTAGGGTGAACCTATTGAAAACTCCTAATATAGTGAATACTGATACACTTGAGGAGAGTGTGTCCAGTGGGAGTGGAGTAGGTAAACCAAACCATTATGCATGCTTATGTTTGCGATTGTAAATGTTTACAATTTTAATTCATGCTTATGTATTTGATTAATTAAATCATATGAATGCTTGAATTGAGTTTTATGCTAGGCACTTAGCTTTTAAGTACACATAAGCTCAATATCTCTCCTATAGACTAGTTGCTTAATTAGTATGTCATTTGTAGTTTATTTGATTGGACCTACTTTGAATTGGAAGCCTTAGTGTTAAATTTCCTTATTAGTTTAATTGGTAAATTATTTTATTAGGTAAAAATTTTAAATTGGCCCTAATCACCCCCATCCTCTAGGACTTAGCCATAAATTTACAGCTCCTCCAAGCTTCTGCACATGCCTTAGTAGACAATCCCACATGCAATTTCAAGCTCCACGCGTAGGGCCACATTAAGAGGTTGGGCCCCACCGCATTACCCCTCTCTCTTTTCCATTTTTTATCCATTTCTAAAAGTGTCAAATACATCCAATATCATTTAATGTATGGGATCTTTTAGGAAGCTTGGCCCAGGTATAGTTTAGGTCGATGAAACATGTCACCGAATTATGCAAGTTGCAAACCTGATTGCTGGTGCACTCTCTCGGTCTATTAGTGATTCTAGCCATTCAGATGACATCATTTTGTTGATACACTCGTTCCTCAGGAGATGAATGCAGGAATGATAATGAAAAAATATTTTTAAAAAAATGGATATGCTTCTAATAACACCTAAATATTGAAATTACAACTTTACCGCTACAAGCAAAGCTTGAAGATATGTGTAATGTCCTAAGGGGGGGAGGGGGGGTGAATACGACTTTTTAAAAATGATTTAAACTAATAGCATGCACTTACTTCTAAATACACAAGTAAATAATTCTAAGTGACAAGAAGTGCATAATCATAGTCTAATCAGTGAAATACATCATTCATACATTTTGACAAACATGTTTGGTGCAAAAATTAAACAAAGTGTAGAGTTCATCCAAACCTCACAAATAAGGAATTAAAACATTCACCACAATGATCATGATGTATAGTGGTTCCGCTATGTGGCTACTCCATTCCTAGCTAACCCACTCTCTCTTAAAGTGTGGCATATTTCACTATTTAAATGGTTTTAAATGAGGTTCATCATAAACCTTCACAACTTACACAAGGTTAATATTTTTCATCCGTCGATGGCCTACACAAGGTCTTATCAAGTCCTACACAAGAACTTGAGAATTCCTACACAAGGACAACAAGGCGTACTCTCCTGTTGGAGGCCTACACAAGGATTTGTTGTGTTTGTAAGTTCAAACTCTAAAACCCAAACCTACACAAGGAATGGTTTTTAGACACAAATGGACTTTGGTACTTAACTAGAAGTGAGTGAGCCCCATTAAGCGCTTGATGAAGATCTTCTTGGATGATGAAAGATCTTTAGTTCCCTTGTACCGCAACTATATGATGATGCTCCATTGTAGATGCCAAGGTTGATGGGTAAGGGTTTGGTGAATCCTAATTATGTATTGTTGGGTCTTTAAGAACTAGTAAGGATCCCTTGGCTGAGCATTCAATGCTCGCTAGCATATAGATTTGCCAATAAAAGTGGTTGCTAGAGCATAAATAAATGTTAGAGTTTATTGTTCAATACAAGCTTTGAATATTCTAATGAATTCCTTTAAGACAAGGATTGAATGATGAACTCCGAGAGGAAGGAGAGCTTGAGAAGATGGGTATTAACTCTCACAAATCTCTCTTAATCACTCACAAAATTTTTAAGAAACACCTCATACAAATATATAGAATAGATTTTCAATGGTAAAAAAATGGACAGAAAACTGTCAGTTTCGATGTCATTGAAGTGACTTTTTATTTCATCGATCTTCCTTCGATTTCATCACTAAATTCAACAAAATATTCAAGTTGGTTACTAGATAGTTTCTGATCTCCTGTCGATATCATCGAGTGAGCTTTGATGTCATCGAAGGGGTCCTTTAATGTCATCAAAGGATGGCTCAATGCTATCATAAAAATCCAAATTTATGACTTGGGTTGTTAGACAATTTGGGTCCAATTTCGAAGCCATCGAACTGACCTTTGATATTATCGAAGGATGGTTCGATGCCATCCCAAAAATCCAGAACTTATGTGATTTCTTGCTGGACAGTTTGAGTGCTTCTTTGATGCCATCGAAGCTAAGTTCGATGTCATATAAGTTTAAGTTTCGATGTCATCGAACAAGCTTCGATGCCATCACAAAAATTCAGATTTTCCTTGTTTGCTTGATGGACAAATTATGCTCTTTTTTTTATGTCATCGAAACTATGTTCATGCCATCGAAGAGGTCTTCCATGCCATCGTGAAAATTTAAAAAATACTTAATTTATTATTGAACAATTGGACCTCTGGGCTCGATCCCATCAAGCTACCTTCAATGCCATCGAAGGAAGTTCAATGGCACTTCGATGCCATCGACAATGTTTGATTTCCAAAGTTTAACTTTTAACTCAAACATCAACCCTCAGCATTTTAGCATACTTAAAGATAGTTTTTCCTAGATGATTTTGGTTAAGTATATGTTATGATTAAGGGGTTTTGGTATAGGGTTTGGCGAGGTCTTGTGGCTTTCTTACATTGTCTTGAATTAGAAGACTTCAACCCTTTAAATCTTCAGTCTTTGTTCTTCTTGGGGCTTAATTGAATTTAAGACTCTTACTTCACACTAATTGACAAAGTAAGGCACTTTCAATCTCCCCTTTTGTTAATTACATAACGAAAACTAACAAACCTTATACAACTCAGTGTACAACTTGATTTACATGTCTTTGAAATAAAATTACATTGATTTACAACCAAACAAAGACATGACAAACTGGACGTCCTTGATTCTCCCCCTAACTTTCTACAACACCATAGTTTTAAAAAAGATAAATGAAACATATGGTGGGAGTATGTTTCCCCCTTTTTGTCAATGATTGGCAAAGGATGTCAGTTAAAAGATACATGATCACTGAAAGTTGAAAATATAATCATGATAGAGAATTCAAAAGGAAGACACAATAATCATAAAACCATCTATAGAGAAAGCATAACTAGCAATGATAATATCATCCATAAAAAATGACCCAAGGATGGTCAATACAAAATATCCAAAATGTATAACTATAACACCACATTCATAATATCCATACATGTAAAGAAA
The DNA here is from genome assembly GCF_029962835.1 of Magnolia sinica. NCBI lineage: Eukaryota > Viridiplantae > Streptophyta > Magnoliopsida > Magnoliales > Magnoliaceae > Magnolia > Magnolia sinica. The sequence continues at coordinate 42,293,295 of NC_080577.1, read as the reverse complement.
TATAATCATACTATCATGTACATGCAATCCCATCTTGGTGCATCAAAAAAATACTCATGACTGAGATGGTCAGACCGACACTACGCATGCCCTAAACTGATGATATCTAACTATCTGCTCTCGGCGCCAAAGGAACAACATCATCTTGGTAGCAGGTCACATGAGCAACTAGGTCCTGGACTGTGTGTTGTAGTGTCTAGATCATCTGCTCCATGCGAGACAGGCGCTCCCCCTGTCGGGTCTGCTTCACGATGATGAGATCCAGGGGATCTTGCTATCACATATATCTACGAGTTGCCGCTGAGTATGGTGTGGGCTGAACCGACGGCTCAGCCTGTTAAGTCGCTCCATCACTTGTCTGTCCCACCTTCGTAGTGGCTACATCCGTTGCATTAATTGTAGATAGGAGAGGCTTCAATTTCATCTTCTTGATATTACCTTATGTAATCCGAGGCGCCGGTACCAGTGGATCGGAGGTAGGCAGAAAACCACACTCCTGTGCAAGCAAACAGATAAGATGACCGAAAGGAAGATACATTGGTCCACTCCCCCTGATCAATAGAGCAATCTGATAGAGGATACTGGATGGGAGACATAGATGGATCCTAGAGGTGACACTATATATGATGTCCATCATAAAAGGGGTGAGATCCACCCTATCTGTGTCACGTGGGTAGACATTGGTCAAAAAAATGGAATAGAGGACTTGATATTGACTCGTCATGTGGGAAAAACCCAAGGCGTTGCCTTGAACCTAAGGCTCGTCTTTCCCATTACAGAGAAATTTGGTCATCATGGACCTAACTGTAGGAGAAGCCAAGTCATGGCTTGACAGCCCTCCACTAGACAGGGATACTCCAAGAAGATTTGTAATGTGACCCGGAGTGACTTTTACAATCGATTGTCCTACCTCAACTTCTATGGACGGAGGATCAATCTAGGGGTTCCAACAATGTGAAAAAAAAACTCATAGACTTGATTAGACCGTGTCATTCCTCCAAAATTTAGGACACCTTATGGCTGCAAGCATCGAATCGATGCCATAGTGTTCCACACACGACAATTCCACACTCCTTTCTAAAATCACTTTACATCCTTTATATTTATCAAGCATTGTGTTTGTAGGACACGATGGAGCAAGCTGGGGGATCTTACTACGTATGAATTGGGATGGCAAGGGTGATAGGGTTTGTCACCTCGGTTGGTCTGCCCGTCGTGGGGCAAGTTTCTTGACCCTTCGGGGTCGAGAAGACTCCCCCAAGTTGGGTGCCTTACCCTTGTCCTTAGGCATGGCAAAACAGTGAGGATTCATCTAAAGAAATGATAGGAAGCCCATAAGAAGAAACAAAAAATCACGGATTTAACAAAATAGAAACAAATGATTGTCTTAATGTTGAAAAGATGACCAAGAAACCTATGATTCCTTCATGAAAATGAGGCTATGAAGGAGAACAAGAGGCAAGTGAGGCAAGAGAGTCCAAACGATGGTGTGGGGGAGAAGGAAATGAAATTTGGAAGTGGAAAAGTCACATGCTCGTGTGCTCCTATATCGCTGTCATCGAAGTTTATGCTTCGATGGCATTGAGGGTCCCATCAAAGCCAGCCATATAGTTAATTAACATCAGTTTTTGCATGCTCTGACTTCGAATATGAGATGTACACAATTGTTGATCTTTAATACTAAAATTTATACACTCAATTAAGGACACACAAAAAAATACTAGCAAAAATAAAATAAACAAATTTGTACACAAATTGTTCAATGAGGCTATAATTCCTCGAATATGACATTAAATCCATTCAAGCCAATAATTACCTATATCGCACATACTCCAATGGACTTTTGGAGATCTCCAAATCTATTAGCGTCTAGGGGTTTTTTTAATATATCGGTAAGTTATTTTTATAGGGGCACATAGTTCAGCGATATAACATGTTCTTCAACAAGTTCTCTGATGAAATGAAGCCAGATGTCTATGTGCTTTGTTCTTGAATGTCGCACCAAAAATTTGAAAATATTTATGGCACTGGTATTGTCACGAAACAGTGTCATTATATTTTGCTCAATTCTGTAATCCATTAACATTTGCTTCATCCATGGAAGTTGGATGCAATAACTACCTGCTACAATATATTCGACCTCAGCGGTCGATAAGGAAATGGAATTTTGCTTTTTTACTATGCTAAGACACGAAGTGATTTTTGATATAAAAACATCCGCTGTTGGTCGATTTTCAATCATCCATATTTCTAGCCCAGTCAGCGTCTGAATACCTAACAATGGTAGTTGAAGTGTTAAACAGGTACCAGAGGTGAAAATTTGTGGTCCCAGCCACATATCTGATTATTCTTTTCACAACAGTTATATGTGATTCTTTCGAATCAGCTTAAAACCTAGCACAAGCTCCTACGGTAAATGATATATCTAGTTGGCTTGTTGTGAGATAGAGCAGGCTCCCTATTATGCTGCGATACAAGTGTTGGTCCAAACTTTTTCCAGTTATGTCTTTTGATCATTTTAGTGTAGTACTTATGGGTGTGTGATATGTGCAGCCAGGCTCAAGACTAAATCGTTTTACTAATTCTCTCGCGTACTTGGTGTAATGTCTTAAAAAAATCCATACAATGACCCGAGTACCACCTCAGGCAGAAATCGCTAAGGACTGAATCCTTTAGAAATTAGATGAAAATTAATTAAGTACTAAACTGAATTAATCAGCAAGTTAGTTCGAATCACTTTCTATATGAACTGCAAGACCCAAAACCAGCAGAATCGCTAGCTCTACGTTACTTAAAAACCTAGGATCAATCTCAAAACCCGGTTGCTCTCAGGAGCATCTTGAAACTCCGTATCGGACCTATACCGCGTGTCGAAAGTTCGATTAATACGAAGCTATACGGTTATGATTGCCTTACTAGGCTTGACAACCATCTTGGGAATCAAGTCCAAATAGTATCCGAAAATGCACAACTTGAGCCCGAAGCGAAGTGTGTGAGAAACGTGAATATCTTTAGAAAATGAACTCAAACTTAAGTGAATTAAGCCATTCACTTGCAGGCCAAATTTAAGGTTTTAGACCGTCAAATTCTGACCCAACTACACCCTTCGATCAGGGAAATTTCCCTACACATAATAGCGTACTTGTGGCCCTGATCGAGTGACGATAGTTGTTGAACTGAAACTGGTCCTTTGCGGTCGATCTACAAATTTGATCAGACCGAAACTTTAACCTAGCATAGATCCATTGCCAAGGAACTTTCTTCAGAGCGTATGCGAGCAATGGACATCCAGATGAGCTCCGTTGGCCCGAAACAGGCAACTTTTGGCTATAACCTAAGTATACCATGGCCCTGGGGCCATTGACATCAGTTTTGGGCCTATATAAGGGCCTTAACCCACCCCTCTCTCATTCCATACGAATTTTCTAAACCCTAGGAGAGAGAAGAGAGAAAAGAGAAGGAGAAGGTGAGGAGAAGTGAGAGAGAGTTGTGGTTTGTTGCTGGGATTCATTCCTGCCACTCCACATGCTGAATCCCCTCTTCTGTGTTGTTATACCGGCGATTTCGACTACATTTTTAGGTAAGGAATCCTAACCCTAATCTATTTTAGGTACCCAAATAGGTAGATCGGTGAAATAGCTAACCTATTTCATGTTATAGGTAGTCGTTGTGCCATAAACAAAGGCGTAGTGTGCGAACCGAGTTCCTAATCGGCGTACCAATGAAAGGTGTGGACTATAAACATTTATGTTATGGTTTTCAAGGCTTTCAATGTCAGTTAATGATTTATGACTGACTTGATTGCTTCACATGTACTCGGATGCTTTGTTTTCCGAGTATTACACATATATATGAACTATGTTGAATATAATGCATTCCATGTGTTTGTTGAAATGTTTGAATGAATACGGAATTATGATTTGTGCTTACTATGGTTATGGATTGAGAATACATGATTGTTGTATATGTGATAACTCCTTTGTGAAAGGATTTGCTATGATATATGTTATAACAAATTTATTATATGTATGCTGATATGTGTAGTCTAAGTGTTTGATAAAATGCCTGAATGAGAAAATACTTGTTAAAATATATAATGAAGGTGTTGAGATATGATTTTCAATTACCTTATCTATTGCTATAGTTTCCTTCATGTAACCTATCTTACTACTATGTGATTTATGGGTGAAATACCTATGTATAATAACATGTGCACTATGTGTTTGTTAAAATGCTTAAATGAGATTTATATTTGGATTGGTTGTCACATGCTATTTTTGGCTATCATATATGAATACCTATTGTGTTTGAGTATGATTGGGACTGATACGTAGTCCAGGCAATCGGTAACGGTTTACGAGAAGTGGTTGAACTAGTTTCACCATAATGGATACGTTCGATGAATCTGAGTCGTGCGGTAATTATCGATAGTGGTCAAGCCACGAGGAATGCGTATGCACTCCATGTCAATTAATTCAACGTGTGTTCGTACCAGTCAAGCTTGTCAAGTAACCCAATTGGCCTCATGTATGTTCACCATGTATACACGCTACTGCTTGAATCTAAGGTACCACTTACCATTGAAAAGCCCGTTTAACCTTGGTACCATGATCCACTAAGACTTATGAGCCGGGCATGGTGGTATGGGACACCGTGGTCAAGCTGTCGGCCTACACTGGGGTGACGAGCCTTCCCGTAGTGTCCATTGAGCAACCCAAACTCATGAACCGAATATAATGGTATGGGATACTATATTCGAGCTGTCGACCTACGCTAAGGTGACAAGCCTTTCCTATAATGACCTCGAGTATAAACTAAGCCTACACCGAGGTGACATGCCTCCCAATATATATGAACTTGCCTGTCCACTATTTTTAAATTAGGCGTGACGTTACCCTATAACTTGCCTATCGTATGTGATTAACTAGGATTAACGACCCTATATGGATCATCGTTTGGGTATATGATATAAAGGGATGTACCTTAGCTTCCCGAATCTGCTATATGAATAAACGTCATTAAATATGGGCTAACATAATCATGCACTACATTGCATGTGCTTTGGCAAAGAAGCGCACAGTTAGGGAGTTTGCCATGCTAATTGTGAGATGATGTCACCGAGGGAGTGTAGGCGAGGGCATGCATCATTACAGCATACCATTCTTGCATTAACAAGAGTACTTAGGATATGATTGTTGTACTACTTTATTATTACTGCTTGACTGAATTGATAACATGTTAACCTTTGGCTTATAGCTCCACTGAGTTGATCACTCACTCTCACTCTGGGGCGGTGTTTTAAAATACCAACCAGACTCTGTTTTAACTGCAGATGATGGCAATGCTTATAAGGCGGAACCTGACTTTTATGATGACGAGGAGAAGTTCTCCTACATGCAACTCTTTGGCGGGTCTATATAGACCTAGAGTTGCATCAGCAGGATTGCAGGGATACAAACTAGTTGAACATTATATTGTATCATTTTGTAAATTTTTGGTACTATACATGTAATTATTTAACCTAGCGACATGTTCATGCTCTGGGGACTTACAACTACTTATATGCTTTATATATCTATCACAGTCTTTCGCTTGCGTAATCTAATTGTTCCTGGAATATGATATGTTGATTTAGTGTAATCCCATTATGTTTTATGCACTAATACGGACAACATTTAATCATCATTATCTATGTTACATAAGTGATGCGTTGGAACTCAGGAGCCGAGCTTCTGCTCGACCCCCCGATTTTTAGGGCGTTACCAGTTAGTATCAGAGCATGATTTGGATTAAACTGGACCTGGGCTATGATAACACGATATACATTGATGTACTTTGACTTAGGAGGGGGCGATGAAACGTAGAAACAGTTATAGGATTCCAAGTTTCGCCGATGGGCAAAACTGATCGTTGAAATCAGACCCGTAGGCATCTATGATCATGCTTGATGATCTTGATTCTTTTCTAGGCCATCAATTGACTGGTTTAGGTGATGAATCGGGGTAGTCCACACTCAATAACCTGAAAATTGTAAATATACGCGAGATGGAACCCGAAACCGCACCAAACGGACTTAGGGGCCTAAACCGCGTAAAACAATGGGACCCGAGGTGAGCCCCGCACATTATGGCACCCTGGGAGGGGGGGGGGGGGGGGGATGTCATCGCCCTAGGTCTATCGGACTGCGCCTAGGGCGAGGCCTCGCGGTCCACGGATAACGGGCCGGTTGGGCCGCTGCCGGCCGGTTGGGCTGGCCATTGTACACGCGCCACGAAATCATGTGGGGGCCCCCTATACCTCCCCATTTGCTTCATTTCTTTCATTTTTACCCCTCCAAGCTTTCCAAATCTCCCAAAAATCTCATTTTTCTCTCTCAAACCTCCCCTCTATTCTCATATCATTTTCTTCTTCATCACTACATACACACCTCCTACCATTCCTTTCAAACCCATCTCTTATCTCCCTTATTTTCCTCCCATTTGGGTACACAAACCCTCCTTGGTGTCTCAAAAATCTCAAGGTCCAACAACTCATCCTTTCCCTCCATTTTGTTTCACTCTCATGGCTCTTTTTAAGCTAGTGGCGGCCATATTTTTGCTTTCCACACTTCTTTCTCTCATGAGAAAGAAGAGGGCTTCCATGGATGAAGCCGGGCCTAGCCGCCCTACCCGTTCAAGGAGGCAGAAAGGCGCCAAGGCTAGCACAAGCATCGATTAGGAGCTAAGGACGAAGCGGGATCTTGATGCCCAGATTCCTCTCGAAAGAGCTCTATTGGCAAATATGACACATGAAAGGTTTCAAGGCCGTAGGGTTCTCTTTGAAGCACACATGGACAAGAAATTATTTTGGCTTTATCCGGCTATGGATCTCCTATTGGATGCCGGGTGGGGTTCCATATTTGAGGACAAGTCTCGTGTGAATGAGCGCACTATCCGAGCCTTCTAAGCCCATATACAAGAGCCACTACTGGAGCCTCTATAGTTCTTTATCCCCGTGGGAAGGCGGGAAGCCATTATCAATGTGGACTTGATAGCTCGAATCATGGGGATGTTGCATGGAGAGGTACATGATAGCGAGAGAAATCTCAAGAGAATACGTGAAAGAGATTGTCGCACGAGATTTCTTTGTGGTCGACTGGTTCACTGAAATTGAGGCAATTGCCTTCTGGCGTCCGATATGGCTCCTGACTTCCGCCTGCTCCACCACATCTTCACATACAATGTGTATCCCAGGTGGAGCAATCACAACAAATGCACGTGTTTAATGGTAGACATCCTGTACCGAGCTGGGCAAGGAGACAAGCTGTGCCTGCCTACATATATACTACTACAGATAGTTCAGACCACACACTCTCATAGGACAGGCATTTCACTCCCATTCGGCCGACTTATATGCAAGCTTGCTCGTGAATTCGGCTACAGACTTGGCTCAGAAAAGCTTATGCTAATCCATTTCATCAATGACACTACTCTCAACAACATGGGTATTAGGCCACGATAACGTCAAGCTTGACTCGATGAGGGTGAGGATGAGACGGGAAGTGAAGAGGAAGAAAGTGATGAAGAAGAGAACGAAGATGAAATAGAGGAAGGAAGTGAGAAAAAGGAAGAGCAGGAAGAGGAAGAAGAGGAGGCCCAAGACTCTAATGGTGGCTCTCCCCCTACTACACATGAGCCCCACCATGATCGGTCCACTTTAGAAGCCTGCTTGGCTCAGATTGAGGAGGGCCAGGTCGCACTACGATAGGAGGTTAGAGAGACCCGGGCCGAACTTGAAGAGAATAGAACCTTCATGAAATAAGAAATTCAAGAAGGTGTCTCGCACCTTGAAGGCTCTCCTGTACTGCATGTAGGACAAGGGTGCCCCTCCACCATCACCAGATTCTGACGACTAGTCCTATGTTGTAGTCGTCCTTGAGTTTTCTTTGCTTTCATGTTTCCTATTTTATAACCTTACTAGGCTTAGTAGTTTGGTAGATTTGATGGTGCATTTGGTGTTTAAAGCTTTAATTAGATTAGCTCACATGCATCTTCTGTCATGATTCATGAAAAACTATATCTCATGTATTGTGGTAAATTTTGTTAAATGAAATGCATGCAGTTCCTTTTGCTATGAAATGTGTAGAACGCTTGAGAAATTGAGTGTTTTATGTAAAACCTTACACATGTTGCACCCTATGTTGTATATAGGGAATGCCACCTAAGGCCACTTAGAGTATGACATGCCTTACACTTGGCAAATCGATTAACGGGGCACCTCCCCTAAGCGATAGCCACACGGACCCCAGTTTGAGCCTGAATCACGAGACTATGCTGAATTCTCAGCCGGCCACTGACCCCATAAATGGGCTGACACCTTTTGCACCACCGGTTCCAGAACAGAACCGTGCGTCTTCATCGACGCCCCACATGCATCAGGCTCCTCCTCCTGATAGGTTAGAGCAGATGATGCTCCTTATACAACAACAACAGCAGATTTGGACCACCATCGTTGGGGCCCTTTCCTAGAACATGAATGTGGTTCCGCCTACACCACATGTGCATCCTGCTGGAAACATGGGTGCCAGCAGCTTGTTCGAGTGATTTCAACGCTTTCAACCTCCTACTTTTATGGGTACTCACAGACTCGAGGAGGCCGAGTATTGGCTTGACTGCATCTCTAAGATGCTGAAGCCGCTGCACTGCACTGAAGCAGAGCAGGTTGAGTTGGTCACATATATGTTCCAGAAGGAAGCCAGTCTTTGGTGGGACAGCATCCTCCGGACCGTTTCTCCTAGTTACATATGGACATGGGGGGCTTTTGAGATACGCTTCCACGGAAAGTATTTCCCTCTCACCTACCATAATGAGAAGGAGGGAGAGTTCCTTCACCTCCTACAGAGAGGGATGACTGTGGCAGAATACGAGAATAGGTTCACGGAGCTGGCCAGATACGTTCCTTTGATCCTAGCGAATGAGCCGATGAAGATGCAGCGATTTTCTGAGGGTTTGTGGCCTAAGATCTGCTCGAAGATGTGTTGCGCTAACATTAACAACTATGCTGAACTGGTGAGCATGTCCCTACGAGCTGAGCAGGATCGGGATAGGCTATCCCGTACATGTGTACCCGTGGATCTAAGGCCTCGACCAGATTTACCGAGTATGTCGTCCCTCGGTAAGAGGCCGTGTGCAGATTCGCCTCCTCGACTTACGGCTTCATAAACCCAGCTGAGGCGAACAGACATGTGGTGCACCTACTGTAAGAGGTCGGGCCATCCAAATACTTACTGTTTCACCATGATGAGGGATAATGGCTTCTCGCTGCCTCAGAAGACCAATCGCCAGCTTTCTCAAGCTCTCTCAGCTCCACCTCTACGTTCAGTACCCCCAGCATAGCCTTTCTATAGGCCGAATGTACCTCATAGTAGGCTGCCTTAACGGTCTATGGCACCACAACTAAATCATCGGCAACAGGCTCAGGTGCACTCACTTGCAGCTGAGGCATCCAAGATAGCAACTGCAGCAACACTGGCTTTCGAAGTCACGACACATATCCAAGGTACACCAGTCTTCTTATTGGTGGACACCGGGTCCACTATTTCGATCATATTATGCGCAACAATCAAGCGACTAGGGTTGGAAACTAGTCCTATGGTTGGGTTGAGACTCCTTACCGCCATAGGGACTTTCTCAGACTCTACCAAAATGTGTAAGGGTTGCTCGATAGACCTAGGGAGTAGAACAGTGCTCGTTGACCTGATGGCCACCCCATTATGTCACTATGATGTCATTCTCGGTATGGATTGGCTCACTGAAATGAAGGCAGAGATCGATTGTGATACTAAAGTGGTGACAACCCATGGACCTGAGGGCACGACCTTTACTTTCCCAGTTCAGGTCAGTTGGTACTACTGTGTTAGTTGTTATGCTACCTTGCTAGAGCATGTTCATGGTATGACACTTGAGAGCACACCTGTAGTCTGAGATTTCACAGATGTGTTCAGGACGATACCTGGACTACCTCCTCGATGCGACATCGATTTTACCATCGACCTAGCGCCAGGTGTGACACCTATATCTCCACTGACGTATCCCATGCCTCCATGTGAGATGGAGGAACTGAGGAGACAGATTGATGATCTGTTAGATGTAGGCTTTATACGACCGAGTGTATCTCCTTGGGGAGTGTCCATGTTGTTTGTGAAGAAGAAGGATGGTTCACTGCGATTGTGTATTGATTATCGCTGGTTGAACCAAGTGACAATGAAGAACAAGTATCCTTTGCCCAAGATAAATGACTTGTTTGATCAGTTGAAAGGGGCGCAGTATTTTTCAAAGATTGACTTGCAGTCAGGGTATCACCAGTTACGCGTTAGGGATGAAGATGTGCAGAAGACAGCGTTTAGAACCAACTTTGGGCACTATGAGTTCCTTGTGATATCGTTTGGACTCACAAACGCACTAGCCATGTTCATGGATCTAATGAACCGAGTGTTTCGGCAGTATCTGTACCGATTCGTCATCGTATTTATAGATGACATCTTGATATACTCCAAGAGTCGAGCAGATCATGAGGAGCACCTGCGAGCAATCTTTGATACTCTCAGGAAGAACTAGTTTTTTGCCCAGTATAAGAAGTGTGGCTTTGGGAAAGAAGATGTCAAGTTCCTGGGACATGCTGTGTCCAAGGAAGGAATAGTCGTGGACCTTGCTAAGGTGACCGTAGTTCAGGACTGGGAGCAGCTCAGTTCGGTTACTGAAGTGAGGAGTTTCCTTGGCCTGGCAAGTTACTATCATCATTTCATTAGAGACTTTTCCAAGATAGTCAGACCGTTGTCTCAGCTCACTCGGAAGGATCTCAAATTTGCCTGGAATGAGAAGGCAGAAGCAACCTTTTAGGAACTGAAGGACAATATGACATCCACACCTGTGCTAGTATTGCCAGAGTTGGGGGTCAAATACACGATATACACCAACGCCTCTCGTGTTGGTTTGGGTTGTGTTCTGATGCAGAAGGATAGAGTGATTGCCTATGCATAGCGACAGTTGAGGAAGCACGAGGAAAACTACCCTACGCACGACCTAGAGTTAGCAGCCGTCATCTTTGCATTAAAGCTCTGGAGACATTACCTCTATGGAGAGGAGTTAGAGCTCTTTTGCGACCACAAGAGCCTCAGATACATATTCACACAGAGAGACTTGAATATAAGGTAGCGACGGTGGATGGAAACCTTGAAGGACTTCAAGTTTGAGGTTTCCTACCATCCCGGTAAGCCCAACCTTGTGGCAGACATTTTGAGCTATAAGAAGACGATATCATTTGCAACTTCACTGATGATAGAGGAGTGGAATATGGTAGAGTTTGTGTGAGACTTTGAGCAGAAACTTACGGTAGAGGAGCCGTTCGAGAGCGTCGCACATATTCGTGTACAACCACTTATTACGACCGCATCATAGTGGCTCAGGAGGAATATAAATGGTTAGTTGAGTTGAGAAAGCAAGCTAGTGATGATGAAGACTCTGAATGAAGAGTTGGTACGGATAAGGGTTTACGTTATCGTGGCCGCATATGCGTCCCAAATCTTCATGACTTGAGAAGGGAAGTTCTCAAAGCTGCTCACAATTTGAAGATGGCGATGCATCCTAGTACTATGAAGATGTATCGAGATATGAAGCGCTCATACTAGTGGGAAAATATGAAGGCCCACATAGTGGACTATGTATCTCGTTGCCTCACGTGCCAGCAGGTCAAGGCCGAACATCGCCGACCTCCTGGTTTACTTCAGCCCATGCCCATAACTGAATGGAAATAGGATTTCATCTCATGGTTACCGAAGATGAGGAAGGGACATGACTCCATTTGGGTGATTGTGAACCGGTTGACGAAATCGGTTCATTTCCTCCCAATTAGAGTCTCAAACTCAGTAGACGATTTTGTAACGCCCTGAAAATCGGGGGTCAAGTAAAAGTCCTACTCCCAAGTTCCAACGCATCACTTATGCAATATATTTAATGATGATTAAATGTTGTCTGTATTAGTGGATAAACATGAATAAGATTAATCCAAATCAGCAAAACATAATCCAGGGACAGTTGTAATACGCGAGTGAAAGACTAAAATAAATATGTATAACTTAATAGACTAGTTTGGGTCCCCAAAGTATGTATGCATTGCCAGGTCAATAATTACATGTATTGTTTCAAAATGTAAAATATAAAAAATGTAACAGTCCACTACAAGTATAACCCTAAAGCCCCCGTCGATCAGAGCGGTCTATGTAAACCTGCCTAAATAGTGCATATATGAGAATGCCTCCTCATCATCCTCGAAGTCCGGCTCCACCTCACAGGCTGCGCCATCATCTGAACCTACAACAGGGTCTGGTTAGTGTTCAAGACACCGTCCCATAACGTGGGAGTGAGTGATCAACTCAGTGGAACAATAAAGCAAAGGTTAACATGTTATCAATTCAGTCAAGCAGTAATGATAAAGCAATACAATCGAACATCCCTAGATACTCTGATTAATGTAGGAATGGTATGAATAAATGATGTATGCCCTCGCCTACACTCCCTCAGCGATCTTCATCTAACGGTCGCGCATGTCAGTTACTTCCTCGTGCTCTCTACACATCGCCAAACGGCACATGCAATGTGGTGCATGAACGTGATTACCAAGTTCTTATTAGTCCTTTTCATACAGCAGGATTGGGAAGCTAAGGTACCTCCCTTATATCAATTCCCAAACAATGATCCATTCTAGGGTCGTCAATCCTAGTAAATCTCATACGATGTTACGGCTCTAGGTCACTGCAAAGGGCTCGTCACCTTATCAGTGCAGGCCTAGTATACTCTTGTTGCTACGTAAGGGCTCGTCACCTCTACGCAGTCTTAGCGTACGCTCGAGGTCACTACAAAGGGCTCGTCACCTTATCATTGTAGGCCGACAACTCGAATACAGTGTCCCATACCACCGTATTCGGCTCACGAGTCTGGGTTACTCACTGGTCACTACGGGGAGGCTCGTCACCCCAGCGTAGGCCGACAACTCGACCACGGTGTCCCATACCACCATGTCTGGCTCATGAGTCTTAGCAGATCGAGGTATCAAGGTTAAAGGATTTTCACTGGTGAGTTTGGTACCTTAGATTCAAACAGTAGCGTCCATACATGGTAACATACATCGGGTCAATCGGGTTACTTGACGAGCTCGACAAGTATGAGCGCACATCGAATTGATCGACATGAAGTGTGTAAGCACTCCGTGTGGCCTAACTACTATTGGCAACCGAAATATGACTCAGACTCATCGAACACGTCTTATGTGGTGAAACAACCTCAGCCACCTATTCAGTGCCTGTTACCAATTGCTTGGACTATTCCGTAGTCCCAGACACATTCAATTATAACAGATAATCATACAAGCTAATCAAAACAGTAATGGATCAACAATTCCAATCATACAAGCATGTGCGCATTTGATGGATTTCAACTTAAACATGAATTCACACATAAGCAATGTCTAAGTAAACGGACAAAGAATGTAAGTTACATGGAGGAAATCATACACATCGTTAAGATAGTTGAGAATCTCTTCTTAATGCCCATATGAAGTACAACTTATTACACACTTGTTCATTCAGACATTTCTGCAAACACTTAGACTACACATTCCAACATACATGACGTATGTTGGTGATAGCATGTATTAAGACAAATCTTTTCGCCAAGGAGTTGTTACACATACAACTAGCATAAACATATGACAATTAATCATGGCAAACACATGTTCAAATTTCATATGTATACGATACTTTCTACATATACATGGAATACACTAAACTCAATATAGTTCATATATATCAGAAATGCAATACAAACATTGCATTTGGCATGTGAAATTGCACCCACATCAGTAATAAACCATTAACTGACATTAAAAGCCTTGAAAACGATAACCTATACATTTATGGTCCGCACCTTTCACCGGTAGACTCATAACGAAGTCAGTTTTAAAGCTAAGTCTTTGTCTACGGTAGATTGACAACCTATAGCATAGATTAGGTTAGCTATTTCATAACTTACACTATCTGAAACCCTAAAACAGGTTAGGATTAGGTTTTCTTACCTAAGAATAGAATCAGAATTGCCTGTATAGTGACATAGGAAAGGTAGTTGAGTGCGTGGAATAGTAGGATCGAATCCCAGGAAGATTCTCCAACTCATTCTCTCACTTCCTCTCTTTTCCTTTCTCTTTTCTCTTCTCTCTCTCCTAGGGTTTCTCAAATTCGTATGGGGTGAGAGAGAGAGGGTTTAAGGTCCTTATATAGGCTCAGGTTTGATGGAAATGGCCCCAGGGCCAAGGTATACTTAGGTTATATCCAAATACAGACTGTTCCGGTCCAATAGAGCACTTCTGGTGGCCCCTTTTCCACGTGCGGTCGGACTTAAGCTCCCTAACCATGGATTTAGGTCAGGCTGAGTTTTCGTTTCGATCAGATTTACAGATTGACCATGGCAGACCAGTTTCAGTTTAACGGTCACGGTCACTTGATCAGGGTCAGAAGTACCCTGACATGTGTGGGACATTTCTCCTGATCCGAGGATGTATTTAGGTCAGATTCTAACGGTCTGAATTCTTATATTTGGCCCGCAAGCAACATGACTCAGATTACTTAAATTCAAATTTTATTTGATTACTTAAATTCGAATTTTATTTCTAAATATTTTCTCGTTTCTCACACACTTTGCTCCGAGCTCAAGTTGTACATTTCTAGACACAATTAAAACTTGATTTCCAAGGGGGTTGTCAAGTCCAGTAATGCGGTCATATCCTTTTACGGTCATCGGACTTTCGACATGCTGTCCAGGTCTAATACGGAGTTTCAAGATGCTCCCGAGAGCAACTGGGTTTAAAGACGGATTCTAGATTTCAGGGTAATGTTGCGTCAATGATTCTACATGTTTTGGGTCTTACAGATCATATTTAAAGTGATTAGTGTTGATTTCATAAGCACTCTACTTTAGCACTTGCTAATATTAACCTAATTCTTAAATGTTTTGGTCTTGGGTGATTTCTGCTTGAGGTGGTACTCGGGTCCTTGTACAGATTTTTTCAAGACGTTACAATGACAAGGCTGTACATCAAGGAAATAGTACGTCTACATGGACTGCCTATGGAGATCGTGTCGGACCGAGACACGTGATTCACATCTATCTTCTAGACTCGTATCCAGGAAGCAATGGGTGTGAAACTGAAGTTCAGTACCGCGTTCCACCCATAGATGGATGGGTAGACGGAACGGGTGAATCAGGTATTGGAAGATATGCTGTGAGCTTGTGTGCTTGATTTCAAGGATAGTTGGGATGACTGTCTTCCTTATGTTGAGTTCGCTTATAATAACAGTTTTCAAGCGAGCATTGGCATGGCTCCCTACAAAGCACTATATGGCCATCCGTGTAGAGCACCGCATTACTGGGCGGAGGTTGGAGAGAAGAGTTTGATTGGCCCAGAGTTAGTGCAGGCGACCTTAGAGAAGATTGACATTATCAGGCATCAGCTCCAGGCAGCACAGAGCAGAAAGAAGTGTTACGCCGATACGAGGCAGCGACCGATAGAGTTTGAGGTCAGGGACCATGTATTCCTAAAGGTTTCCCCAATGAAGGGAGTCCTCCAGTTTTGAAAGAAAGGGAAACTCACGCCGAGATTCATTGGCCCTTTCCAAATACTAGACCGAGTGGGTATGGTAGCATACTGCCTTGCTTTGCCCACACCACTTGCAAGTGTGCACAACGTATTTCACATATCGATGCTGAAGAAATACGTTCATGACCCTTCCCACATTATTAAATGGGAGCAGGTACAGTTGAATACTGATGAAATAGCTAAGGAAATAGGTAGATTGGTGAAATAGCTAACCTATTTCATGCTATAGGTAGTCGTTGTGCCATAAACAAAAGTGTAGTGTACGAATCGAGTTTGTAATCGGCGTACCGATGAAAGGTGCGGACTATAAACATTTAGGTTATGGTTTTCAAGGCTTTCAATGTCAGTTAATGATTTATAACTGACTTGATTGCTATCACATGTACTTAGATGCTTTGTTTTCCGAGTATTACACATGTACATGAACTATGTCGAATATAATGCATTCTATGTGTTTGTTGAAATGTTTGAATGAATATGGAATTATGATTTTTGCTTACTATGGTTATTGATTGAGAATACATGATTGTTGTATGTGTGACAACTCCTTTGTGAAAGGATTTGCTATAATATATGTTATAACAAATTTATTGCATGTATGCTAATATGTGCAGTCTAAGTGTTTGATAAAATGTCTGAATGAGAAAATGTTTGTTAAAATGTATTTAATGAAGGTGTTGAGATAGGATTTTCAATTACCTTATCTATAGCTACAGTTTCCTTCATGTAACCTAGCTTACTACTACGTGATTTATGGGTGAATGCCTATGTATGATAACATGTGCACTGTGTGTTTGTTAAAATGCTCAAATGAGATTTATATTTGGATTGGTTGTCACATGCTATTTTTGGCTGTCATATATGAATGCTTATTGTGTTTGAGTATGATTGGGACTGATACGTAGTCCAGGCAATCGGTAACGATTTACGACAAGTGGCCAAACTAGTTTCGCCACAACGAATATGTTCAATGAATCTAAGTCGTGCAGTGATTATCGACAGTGGTCAGGCCACGAGGAGTGCGTATGCACTCCATGTCGATTAATTCAACATGCGCTCGTACCAGTCGAGCTTGTCAAGTAACCCGATTGGCCTTATGCAGTGTTCAAATTATCGGCGATATTATCGAAATATCGCCGATAATATCGGTGTCGCCAGTGCAATGACACCGAAACCCCAATATTTCGTGTCGCTTCCAGGTATCGCTGAAATCTCGCCGATATTATCGGTACTTTCGATATCACGCCGATATGTCACTGTTCCCACCAACCACGGGTGGGAACTGTAGCCAACAACCCACTTTTATCGATAAAAGGGGTGGTTGTCGGCGAGAAAATCACAAAAAAAGATTAAAAAAAATACCCATTTTTACACCCGGATTTGGAGGAAGACGCGAATTCAGCTGTTGTTGAGTGCAAATCGGCATTTTCGGTAAGATCAACCCCGAAAATTTCTTCTTCTTTTTTTTCTGTCCAAAAATCTTCTGTTGCTTCTTGATTCCACTAGTGAGCGGAGATCTTGTTCGAAATTAGAGGGTTCTTTTGATTTGGGATGAGGGAGAAGGATTTTCGGGCTGGAAATCCAGAGAAATCGGTGGGAACAGATAAAATTTTGAAATTTTCGAACAGGAGAGGGATTTTGGGGGTTTTTATCGCAATTTGGGGATCGGGGCGTGAATGGGGATTGCGTATTTGGTTACTCAGTAGGGACTTATTGTACCGAGTATACTGTGTTGGGCCCACAGAGAATGTATCTGGTATATCCATGCGGTCCATCCATTTTTCCATATTATTTTACGGGTTGAGACCAAAATTTAAGTGTACCAAAAGATCAAGTGGACCACACCATTGGAAACAGTCTGAATAATAACTTCCAACGTTAAAACTTTTCTAGGGCCCACAGTGATGTTTATTTCTTATCCAACCTGTTCATAAGATCACACAGATATGGATGAAGGGAAAAAACAAATAGAAGTTTGATCTAAAACTTCTGTGGCCCCCAAGATATTTTCAACGGTAAATGTTCAATTCATACTGTTTCTTATCGTGTGGTCTACTTGAGGTTGGATATGCTTGGTTTTTAGGTCTACTTGAGGTTGGATATGCTTGGTTTTTAAGCTCAAAATATAAAATTATCTGTTAAAATGGATGGATGGAATACATAAATCACGGTGGACCCCATAGGTGAGCCTCGACAGTGCAGACGGTCTTCAAAAGACACCCCACCACGGCTCTGAGGGTGCAGGTCGGTGCTCGTGGGCCCACCATGATGTATCTGTTGTATCCATGCTGTCCATTATTTTGAAATATTATTTTAGAGCTTTATCCAAAAAATGAGTTAGATCTAAAACTCAGGTGGACCACACCATGGGAAAACAGTAGTGATTGGATATCCACCATTTAAATCCTCTTAAGGCCCACTGTACTGTTTATTTGACATCCAATCTGTTAATTAGCTCATAAAGACTCAGATGAAGGGAAAAAACAAAGATCAGGTTTTTCCAAAACCTGTATGGCCCCCAGAAAGTTTTTAATGGTCAAAGTTCATTCAACACTGTTTCTTGTAATGTGGTCCAATTGAGATTGGGATATATCTCTTTTTTTTTCGTATTATAAAATTATCTACAAAAATAGATGGACGGCATGGATGAAACACATACCTCATGGTGGGGCCCACAGAGCACGGCAGGGGAGTAGCCAAATCCGTTTCTGTCGTGTGCGTGGATCAGGGACGCGGATTTCCTACGGAAGCCTTTCCTCCTGTTCCAGCGCTGTAAGTTCAGGTGGGGCCCACTGTGATGGTTGTGAGAAATCCTCTCCGTCCATCCGTTTTGTGATTTTATTTTAGGACTAGTTTTAAAAAATGAATGGTATCCAAAGCTCAAGTGAGCCGTACTAAAGGAAAATGTAGTTTGGAAAATTCCTACCGTTGAAACCTTCCTGGGTTCAACAATGATGTTTAGATGCCATCCATACCGTTAATAACGTCATTACTATTGGGATGAACTGAAAACAAATATATTGGCATGAATCAAAACTTCTGTGCCCCACGAATATTTCAACTGTGGATGTTTAATTATCACGCTTGAGGCTCACTTGAGCTTTAGATACGGTTCATTTTTGGCATCATGTCCTAAAATGAACTCACAAAATGGATGGATGGGGAGGATTTTTCACAAACATCACAATGGGCCCTAGCAGTGGGGACAGTGATCCACCATTCAGAACTTCTTAGGGGCACAGAAGTTTCCGATCAAGCTTATATTTTTGTTTTCACGTCATCTATCTCTATGTTAACTCATGAAGAGGCTGGATCTAAAAAATGCATAATGGTGGGCCTTATATATATTTCAACTGTGGGTGTGACTGATCCCACAGTTTTCTGCAGTGGGTCCACTTGAACTTTAGATCTATCCACTTCGTATAACGGTGGGCCAATTGTGAAAGGAGTGATGGACAAGATCATCAATAATGTTAACGGTTCGCTTGGATACACCATTTGGACTGCTAGGATCATTCCATTAATGTCATTTTGGTATTAGGGTCGTTACCACCATGGATGAATCAACCCCAATTTAGAGAATGTGGTGAACTACCACCATACTCTTGCCGAATTGATATTTGAATAGGTTATGGCATTTTTCCTGTGGTGATGGGTCATCCACATTCCAATATACATATTGCATAGATTCTGTCCCAATGGTGGTCCCCATTGTTGATCGACCATGGACTGAAATAAGACTACGTGTGATCTTAACCATCTGATTTTGCTGATTGAATATCTGACTGATAACAGATGCATTTTTGATCTGTCTATTTTGTAACCATCAATCAATAATTAGAATCGTTTAATCTTTATGATATTTGGGCTATGCTCCATCCACCACGGGCCTAACAAATTGAACGGTCTGGATAACATTCAGAAATGCCACATCTTTGGAAATGAATCACCCCATTCCAAAACTATCACTCTGCCGATATGTGGCCCCACCTATGGGCTTTTAAATTTATATGTTTCATTTTTTATCCAGTACTCTATAATTAAATACAAAAACAGATGAACGACATGGATATAGAATAAATACATCAAGTTGGGCCCCACAATCAAGACCGCATTGTCGTGGATGAGGCTGGGGCCGCACATGCACATGCATTCATAAAGTAAAATCCAACCCGTCCATCCTATGAAACTGTGAATTTTACTCCAAATTTCTAAAAATCAAGATGATCAATTAATTAAATGGGCTACACCAGAGGGAACAAATTGGGAGATAACATCCACCCTTTATTTACATGGACCCATCATGCTATATGTATAAATCACAATAGGCCACATCAAGTTGATCTCAACTGCCACAGGATCCGGACAATGATTACGATCCACCTCGTCACTTTATGTGGGGATGAAACATGGCTAGAAATGTGTATTCTTTTCAATTTATTTACTTTTGCACGTCTTAATTGTTGTAAGCTTGCATTTGTATTATATAAATTAATTTTGGTTACTATTTGAGTGATTTCTTATGACAAAGCATACTTGTTGGCCCCCATTAAATGGAAACTTCTAATTTAATGCATTCTTTTTGCAAAATTTTTATTCCTGAATATGTAAATATGTGTATATAGGCATGTCCTGAAGTTTCATTGAAAAATTCCACCATTTCCCCCATATTTTTCCATTTTTCCCTGCATTTCTGGTTATCGGCGATATTATTGGCGATAACGATATTATATCTTTATCTCCGGCCAGCGAAACTTGTAGCGATACCGACAACTCGAACACTGGCCTTATGCATGTTCACCATGTATGGACACTACTGCTTGAATCTAAGGTACTACTTACCATTGAAAAGCCCGTTTAACCTTGGTACCACGATCCGCTAAGACTCATGAGCTGGGCATGGTGGTATGAGACACTGTGGTCGAGCTGTCGACCTACACTGGCTTGACGAGCCTCCCCGTAGTGTCCATTAAGCAATCTAAACTCGTGAGCTGAATACGATAGTATGGGACACTGTATTCTAGCTGTCGGCCTACGTTAAGGTGACGAACCTTTCCCGTAGTAACCTCGAGTATAAACTAGGCCTGCGCCGAGGTGACAAGCCTCCCGTAGCGACCTGAACTTGCCTGTTCACTGTTTTTAAATCACGGGTGACGTTGCCCTATAACTTGCCTATCGTATGTGATTAACTAGGATTGACGACCTTATATGGATTATCATTTGGGTATATGATATAAAGGGAGGTACCTTAGCTTTCTGAATCTGTTGTATGAATAAACCTAATTAAATATGGGCTAACATGATCATGCACTACATTGCATGTGCTTTAGCGATGAAGCGCACGTTTAGGGAGTTTGCCATGCGCGATCGTGAGATGATGTCGCTGAGGGAGTGCAGGCGAGGGCATGTATCATTACAGCATACCATTCCTGCATTAACAAGAGTACTTAGGATATGGTTATTGTACTGCTTTATCATTATTGCTTGACTGAATTGATAACATGTTAACCTTTGCCTTATAGCTCCACTGAGTTAATCACTCACTCCCACTTTGGGACAGTGTTTTAAAACACTAACCAGACTCTGTTTTAGCTATAGATGATGACGATGCTTGTGAGGCGGAGCCTGACTTTTATGATGACGAGGAGTTCTCCTACATGCAACTCTCTGGCGGGTCTATGTAGACCTCGAGTTGCGTCGGCGGGATTGCAGGGATACAAACTAGTTGAATATTACATTGTATCATTTTGTGAATTTTTGGAACTATACATGTAATTATTTAACCTGGCGACATCTTCATACTCTGGGGACTTACAACTACTTATATGCTTTATATATCTATCACATTCTTCCGCTTGTGTAATCTAATTGTATCTAGAGTATGATATGTTGATTTAGTGTAATCCCATTCATATTTAATGCACTAATATGGCAACATTAAATCATCATTATCTATGTTGCATAAGTGATGTGTTGGAACTCAGGAGCCGAGCTTCTGCTTGACCCCCAATTTTTAGGGCGTTACACTTGGCCTGGCTAATGAAAATCTCATTTTGAAGTTGTTTTACTTGTAATCCCAGAAAAAAAAAATTAGTTATACTACCATGATCATCTCAAATTCTGATTGCATCAGGTGAGCGAACTCATTAGTCGTATCCTCACATGTGGAACCAAATACTATATCATCCACATAAATCTAGCCGATGAGTAAGGCATTCCCGATCTTTTGAATAAAAATGAGTTTTATCAACACTCCCCCTAGCAAATTTGTGGTCAATCAAAAATTGCGTTAAACGTTCATACCATGCACGAGGAGCTTGTTTGAGACCGTAGAGTTCTTTTCTCAATTTGTATACTTAGTGAGGATGTTCGGGATAAACAAATCCCTTAAGTTGTTCGACATAACTTCTTCCTTAAGTACACCATTCAGAAATGCACTATTTATGTCCATTTGGAATAGTTTAAATTTCAGAGCATGAGCAATGGATATAAGGATTCTAATAGACTCTAGTCACGCAACAAGGGCAAATGTTTCATCAAAATCAATGCCCTCAATCTATAAGTATCCTTACGCAACTAGTTTAACCTTGCTCCTCACAACATTCCTAGATTCATCATATTTATTTTTATATATCCATTTTGGTCCTAATGATGTTGGTATTTTGTGGTATTGAGACAAGTTGCTACATCTCATTTCTTTCGAACTTATTGCAACTCTTCTTACATAGTGGCTATCTAATACTCATCTTGTATATGGTCTCAAGTTACCGTCGAATTTTCACACCGGTACTCAGATCTCCAATTATCTGATTGAGAGGATGATCCTTGATAACAGGAATGTTGATGCAGGACAATTAACCACTTATTCTAAAAGCTCAAACTGTTAGAGTACGGTGAATTAATCCCTTTATCTTATAGCCCAGGCCCCACATCTCATGGGTTAAGACCTTGGCCGAACACCCCTCGTGAGCCCCAAATCACATGGGCCGCCCACCCCGAGTGTGTCCCAGCATCCCACGGCCTACCCCACTCGAGCCCGTTGTGAAATGCGCATTAATCACCCCGGTGAGGAGTCTTGAACACGAGACCTCCCCCGTGGGCCTCGCCCACCCCGAGTGAGCCCCTGCATCCCACAGGCGACCCCAATCGAGCCCGGTGTGAAAATTCCCCTACATTAATCACCCCCGGTGAGGAGTCTTAAACACAATACCTCCCGCTCTGATACCAATTTGATGCAGGACAATTAAACATTTTCTCTAAAAGCTCGAACTGTTAGAGTATGGCAAATTAATCCCTTTATCTCATAGCCTAGGCCCCACATCTCATGGGTTAGGACCTCGGCCGAACCCCCTTCGTGTGCCCCAAATCACATGGGCCACTCACCCCGAGTGTATCCCCGCATCCCATGGAAGGTGGATGATCTATCACATAAGCATTGAGACCATTTCGTTTTATAATTTTGAAGGGTCCAGCGCTACGTGCATGTAATTTATGAACGGCCCCCGGAGGATACCACTCGGACCTAATGCGGACCATCACAGAGTCTCCTACGTTGAATTCCTTAAAATGTTTATGTTGGTCTGCAGAAAATTTGTAATGTTCATTACTAGTAGTGATCTTTTGCCTAATTTCTTGATGTAATGAATGGATGTGATGCGCAAAAGACTCTGCAGACTCTGATGGCCTATGGGACAATACCATAGGGATAAGATCAATAGGCTTCCTAGGCTTGTAACCAGTAACGACTTCAAAAGGACTTAGACCTACGGGCCTATTGACAGAACTATTGAATACAAACTTAGTTATGGGTAATACGGCGTCCCATGTCCTGGTATGCTCCCCCACTAAACATCTGAGCAAACTCCCTAAGCTCCTATTAATTACCTCAGTCTGACCATCGGTCTGAGGGTGGTAGGCAGAAGAAAATTGGAGCCTAGTATTCATTATATGCCATAGTCTCTTACAAAAGAAACTCAGGAATCGCACGTCAGGGTCATACACTATAGTTTTTGGTAACCCATGCAATTTGACGATCTCACTAAAGAACAGCTTGGCAATATAAGATGTATCGGATGTCTTAGAATAAGGAATGAAACGGACCATTTTAGAAAAATGGTCCACGACAACAAGTATGGAATCATGTTTCCGAATAGTCTTGAGAAGTCCAAGCACGAAGTCCATACAGATGTCTTGCTAAGGGATGAATGAGACTGGTAAAGGTGTGTATAATCCTGTATTTTATTTCTTTTGCTTTGCCAGTTGACAAGTACGATATTGCCCTATAATTTTGACCACGTCTCGCTTGAAGCTTGGCCAATGAAATATATCCTCTACTGGAGTAATGGTCTTATCTCGACCGAAATGACCCGCGACCCCTCCTGAATGTAACTCCTAGACAAGAAAATCATGGAGGGAGGTACGTGGTATGCACAAGCAGTCACTTTTAAACAAATATCCATCTAAAATCAAATACTCACTGCTAACTCCTGACGGACTCTCTAACAATGAACGTACACAACTCCAAAATCTGGACATTCAAAATAATCTTCTTTAATGCGCTCAAGGCCCGTAACTTCGATGCTTATGGAGTTAAGTAATGTGACTCGACGACTCAATGTGTCGGCAGACTTATTCTCTACGTGGGCCTTGTGCTTAAGTACAAAAGTGTACTCTTGAAGGAATTGAACCTACTTGGCATGCCTAGGCTTTAGTTTCTTCTGAGAGTTCAGATATCTCAAGGCCTCATGATTAGAGAATAATACCAATTCTTGCGGCAATAGTTAATGACGCCAATGGTGCAGTGATTGCACTACCGCATAGAATTCCTTGTCATAGGTGAAATATTTTTATTTTGCCTCATTTAGTTTCTCACTAAAAAAGGCGACAAGATACCTTTCCTGATTAAGTACTCCTCCTATGCTGACTCCCGATGCGTCACATGCGACTTCAAAAGCTTTTGAAAAATCTGGAAGTCACGTGACTGGAGCTTCGGTTATCTTGACCTTTATCTCCTTAAAGGCCTTCGAGGCTACCTTTGTCCATTGAAACTCTCCCTTTTTTATGTAATCCGTGGTGGGAGCCATAATGAAACTAAAACCTCGAATGAACCGCCTATAGAAGGTGGCTAAGCCGTGAAAGGTGCGCACCTCATGAATATTGCAGGATTCAGGCCAATTGACGATGACCTTGACCTTCTCGGGATCCATCGATACACCCTCAGCTGACACAATAAAACTTAAGAATATGACACTACTAGACAAAAAATGCACACTTCTTTAAGTTGGCGTATAACTTTTCGGCACTAAGGATCCCACAAACCTGCCTCAAGTGGTTGAGGTGTTGCTCCTTTGTCATGCTATAAATCAAGATATCATCAAAGTATACGACCAGGAACTTCTCCATGAAGGGCCTCAACACTTAGGTCATCACACGCATGAAAATGCTTGGGGCGTTAGTTAACCCAAAAGGCATAACTAGCCACTCGTATAACCCATCCTTTTTCTTGAAGGCCGTCTTCCACTCATCATCAGGGCATATACAGATTTGGTGATAACCACTTTTGAGGTCAAATTTTGAGAAGATAGTAGCATTGGCTATCATATCCAACATGTCATCAAGATGCGGTATGAGAAACTGATACTTGACTGTGATTTTGTTGATGACCCTACTATCAACACACATCCTCCATGTCCCATCCTTCTTTGGTGTAAGAAGGGTGGGCACGGTACACGGGCTCATGCTCTCTCGAATGAAACTCTTCTCTAGGAGCTCATCAATTTGCCTCTTCAACTTAGCGTGCTTTTTTGGGTTCATTAAGTAATTCGAGAGGTTTGGTAGAGTTGCCTTAGGGATTAAATCAATGACATGTTGTATATCCCTCATAGGTGGAAGCTCATTTGGTAGATCATCAGAAAAGACATTACGAAACTCATGCACTACCTGAATGGCCTTAGTGGATAGCTCTACACTAGCATTTGGTACACTCTTCCTAGCCACAAGGGCGTATACCATCGAGTCCACCTCTGTTTCTCGCTCAAAGTCTTTAGCATTCAGAATATGGAGAGGTTTGGACTAGGACTTTGACTCCTTCAATTCTTTTGAGCCGTTCACACCACTCTACCCAGAATGATATGGCCAACATCCATGAGGACAACATCACACCAAAGTGTGTCTTTATATGACCTAAACTGGATCGGAACAAGACAATGGTGTGAGACTGGAATGGAAGTTTCATCAACCTAAGAGACTCTATAGGGTTGAGGATGGGCTTCCAGCTTTAAGCCCAAACGGCTCACAATGCTAGTTGATGTCACGTTAGCACAACTACCACTATCCACGATCATCTTACAACTCTTTTCTTCACACTTTGCGTAAGTATAGAAGATCGTGTTATGACGCCAATCGTCAGTATTCTTGGCTTGAGAAAGGTGCAATGCACAACTGCGAGGGTCGCAGACTCTTGCGCCCCCTCTTCATCATCACTAGGGGTTTCTACTGGCTTATATTCTTCCTCCTCACCGCCACTCTCTGGGGGCACTACTTCTACTTACCCATCAATAAGGAATACTTTGGTGCCTTTTCTCGTGCTGCACTGGTGGGCAAAGTGACCAAACCCCTGACACCTAAAACACCTAGTTGCTCCACTTCCACGTGAGCTAGACCCAATAATTTCTTTACCCTTATCATCCTTGGGCATGGGTTGAAAACTGCTGGAAGGTTTGTTCTAGCACCCAGTGCTAGGTTTAGCCCCAGAGGGGTTGGCCTTAGCACTAGAATCGCGAAAGTCAAACTCCTTTTCACAAATGCCTTGAGGTATTGCTCGATGTCTAACATGACTTGATACAACTACTCAATAGTGTCTATATCTTTGGTGAGCAATTCTCTCCTAATGTCAAGACAAAGTCCCATTTTAAAACGAGCAAGGGTGAGTACGGGGTCCTTGTGAACCTCATAGTAAGTCAAGTACTCTTCGAACTTCTCAATATAGTCAGCAACACTCATGGAACCCTGTCGAAGAGACTGCTACTCCTCAACCAAGCGCAAGTGATAAGAGAAAGGGAGGTACTTCTCTTTAAGTGTTTCTTTCATTTCTCCCCAATGGATTATTGAGAGTTCCCTCGCTCTTTCTTTCTTTCGCTCTACCGTCGCCTAAAATCTCTTTACTTGGCCCACAAGCTTCATCTTGATGAACTGAACTCATTGAGTATCTGACATGTCATATCACTCAAAATAGTGGTCCATATCTGCTAACCAATCTAAAAAGGCTTTAGGGTCCAAGTGGCCACCAAACATATATGCATCTACTCTAACTCCCTTGAGGAGTTGCGTGTCTGGCTCATATTGGTATGATGTCCCTTGCAGGGTGGGTGCACACATGACCAACTCCTTGGCCGCCTCCATTCCTTAGTTTAACCTCCTGACCACCTACCTGAGATTGGGCATCTTCCCCAATGGTGGGGTTTGCCCCGAGGAAGGCCTCTAGTTGGGTAATGTGATCATTAAATTGGCCAAGGCTTTGATCTATGCGTTGTTCCAAGCACTTACTCAAAGAATCAACCTGATGGGTTAACTTGTTCACTGATTCTTCCAGTTGCTCCATGTTTAGTGTAGGGTCCAAACCAAAACCACGACCCGTACATGTGGGCATACAACTGCTAACTCCACCTAAGGACTTTCTACTATGACTATATGTAAGTAAATGAGACTAAATGATCCTATGAGACAATATATGAGGGAAACTGCGCAGTGCTACTAAAATCCAACAATATAGTTATCAAAATAAGGGAATAACAGAAAGTTATAGCAATGTGAATTGCTAGCTTTCTGATAATAGAAATTTCAGCAACTGATATCAGTAACTACAGACTTCTAAATAGCTATATATGATAAAACTGGCTGCATGATGGACTTAACTAAACTACCCTAAACATGTAATGCATTCCCCTATAAGAACCCTAGTCTCTGATACCAAATTTAATGCAGGACAATTAACCACTTACTCTAAAATCATGAACTATTAGAGTATGAAGAATTAATCCCTTTATCTCATAGCCCAGGCCCCACATCTCATGGGTTAGGACCTCGGCAGAACCCCCCTCGTGGGCTCCAAATTACATGGGCCGCCCACCCCAAGCGTGTCCCCGCATCTCACGGGCTACCCCACTCGAGCCCAGTGTGAAATGCGCATTAATCACCCCCTGTGAGGAGTCTCAAACACGAGACCTCCCCTATGAGCCTTGCCCACCTCGAGTGTGCCCCTGCATCCTACAGGCAACCCCACTCGAGCCCGATGTGAAAATGCCCCTGCATTAAATTTTACCCAAAGGTTAAGGCACCCGTGGAGAAGTAAGCCCATCATCGGACTTACCCATTACGTTCAGACCCAATTCTTCATCCACATCCACTTTAGGACCAGATTTGTCATGTGGTTGGTCATCAACAACTACATTGACAGATTCTTGAATTGCAAGGGTCCTAAGGTTATATACCTTATACGCACGACTATTTAAGGAGTATCTTACGAAGATTCCTTCGTTGTGTAACTACAAGAAAAATAATAGAGTTAATAGATGCAAAGGAGAAAGAATCAAAGCAAAAGACATGTGAAAAGGGCGAGCTCTCGGTCATAGAGGGGGGGGGGGGTGGTGAATAGGACTATGCCAAATAAAAAAATAAATGCGGAATATAAATGCAGATAGCTGAACCAAATAACAACATCAATTGCAATTGTATTGAGAGGTTGATAGAAACGTTGTTCAAAGGATAACCTTACACCAAAAACCAAAGTTTATGGTATGACAACCTGATCTCTTGAACTCAGTAAGGATCAAAAACTCAAACTAATACAAGAAGCAATTGAAACAAATCTACCTATTACAACATTCACCACAAGTACATGAAATAAATACAAGCATTCATCACACATAAATCACATACATCATCATCATCGTCATCATCATCCACCAAACTCCAAGAATTATAGTGGTTCCGTGTGTACACTAACTGTTCTAAAACATCCACACCTACTCCACTCCAATAATCACAACCCACATGATATTGGCTTTCACTATGAAAGAAGGTTTTCTAAGGTTCACCTTAAAACCTTTACAATTGTGTTTTCAATGGGCTATCACAATTAAAACCCCACGCTGAGATTTTCTGGCTATCTCAGTCAAAACCACAATAGAGATTTTCTGGCAATCTTAAAAACCAAAAGCTGTAATTCAAAATACTTATCTGTAGATTCTGTTTTAATGTAGCCTAGAAGAACTGCTTATTTGAAGATGAAGATGTCCAATGTTCAATCACACAAATGGAAGGGTTCTAGGTTTAAATGAATTTTAAATTAATCCAACCTTGGGCTACTTTCATTCAATTTCTTGGATCTCAAAAGGGGTAGATCAAAATTCCCTTTTATCAAATAAGATTGAAGTAATAGGAGATCAATAAATTAGAAATCAAAAAGCTATAAAAAAAATCTTAAATTACCATATAGTAGCTTGACAATCACGGGGACTTATCTCTCAGAGTGGTGGCTTGAATTGGCTTGGAATGAATGAAAAAAGCTGAGAAAAGTCCTCTATTTATAAGCTGAAAAATGGTTCCCTCAACTGGTCGAAGTAACAAGAGATCAAGAAATTAGAAATCAAAAAGCTATAAAAAGAATCTTAAATTACCATACAGTAGCTTGACAATCACAGGGACTTATCTCTTAGAGTGGTGGCTTGAATTGGCTTAGAATGAATGAAAAACGCTGAGAAAAGTTCTCTATTTATAAGATGAATAACGGTTCCCTCGACTAGTCCTAGGAGCAACCAAATTTAAAAAGTTCTGGTGCGAATCGGATAAAACTGACCCTCGATTGGTCGAGTGGCCTGCTCAAATGGTCGAGTGGGGCTCAAAATGGTTGTTGGAGTTTGAGTTGAGCTCGGCTCGACTGGTTAAGCCAGTCTCCACGACTGGTCGAGCAAGGTGCTCGACTGGTCGAGGATCTACCAGAAAATTTTAAAATTTTGAATTTAAATCTGGACTGGTCGAGAAAAACCCTGGATTGGTCAGACTAGTCGAACATTGACAGGGACTAGTCGAAGCAAAGCCTATAATAAGCATAATGACCCATATTAAATGTGCAATATGAATGACCTAAACCTAAGGTCTTTTTAGGTTCATTTATACCTGAAATGTTGAATATTGAACTTGTAGCTTTGTTAGATCCGGTAGATCTTCTTTTTGAAGTATTTGAAGCTTGAACTTGTATACTTGAAACTTGATCTTTTTCTTGACTATGAAGTGTACTTGAACTTGATCTTGCATTTGAAGTAGCACTTGAACTTGGTCTAGAACTTGAAGTCGATGTAGCACTTGAAGTTGATGTAGATAGAACAGTCTTCATGGCTTGTAACACATCTTCGTATGAAGGCGAACATTCCATCACTCGAAGGTCACTTAAAGGTGAAATTTCCATCATGAACAAGTCCATCATTCCAAAGTGGTTTGTCACTACAAAATTTGACAATACAGGGTGCTTGATATACAACATAGCACTTACAATCTCCCCATTTGTTAAATTTGTGACAAAACCTACTTAGAAAATTTCACAATAATACACAAGTCCACAAACATTACAACTCCACTTCATGATATGACACTCTTTCAAAAAAAAAAACTCCCCCTCAATCTAAGCTTAGTGACTTGTAGCATACCTGTATTAACAAATACATATTTCCAAAAAAAATAAAATGCAAATGCAACTCTACACCATACACCATATAATCTCATGAACACAACCACATAGCTACTAAATTCTCCCCCCTTTTGTCACAACTTGACAAAGGAAGATAAATAATAGAGCGTAAACATAACTAAGATTATGATAATAACAGAGAGTAATAGAAAAAGAGTTAAAGTTAAGAGCACAATTAAGTAGAGTATCAACATCAACAAGTTATACATAACAAGTCCAAAAGAAGTGAAAGTTAAAGTTTAACATTAATACATGCCCAAACTATCAAGAAAAACTAGTCCGATCCAGATGAAGAAGGAGGTGGAATGGATGGATCAATCTGATGCAGTCCCTTAGTTATGCGTTGAAAATACTTACGCATATATTTTATTTGACTATCCTGTGATATTTTCATTGCATCCACCTTCTCCTCTAAAGCGTGAAGGCGCTCATCATACTTAAGTGGCTAATAATTAGGATCAGCCTCAAAATCATCTAATTCTAACTCATTAAATATCTTCCATCATGGTGTCGGTTGGTAGTGCATCTTCTTCTTCAACTTCCTCTACTTCCCCATCCCTTTTACCAGGATTCAACTTCAAGTTCATCTTGTTTATATTTGAATTATTGAACGGAAGAAGCGAAATAGGAGCCTCACCAGGCGGCATAACCACATTACAATGCAAAGCTAGGGTGGTCATCAAGTAAGCAAATGGGATATAGCTGTGGCTCGAGTGAAGACAAAATTGAATAATAATGTAACAGATCAAAGAAGGAAAACAAATAGGAATACCCGACCCAACGAAGTGAATAATACGAACCATAAATGATGTCAATTCAGCTTTGTTGCCAGATTGGGGATAGACATTTAAAATAAAAATGCAATGCAAAACCCTATATTTGTGCAACATTTGGTTGGCCCGGAGCGCATTTCCCACACTCCACTCCGAGTCCATGTTATATAATTTGCGGGTTAGTGTATGCTTTTCCGACTTAAACAACCTTTCGGCTAAGGTCGGTATTGGAATACCATAATCACTTACATTAACATCAAGTAAGCATGAAATTAAGTAACGATTGACTTTAAATGATCCTTCTCTAAAGACAATTGTGAAGGTCAATTCATCAAGAGATACATCGCTATTGCAAGCGAACATCCCTTGTGCAATGGAGCGGTATGCCAATCCGTCCCAATTCAAGATGTTCTCTCAACCTACAACAGTAAGGAGGGGAAGAATCTAAAATTGAGCAAGGTGATTTGAATTGACCAACCACTCAACAATAACCTCATGATAATGAAGATCTCACACATACTCAGGATCCTCTTTGGGAAGATGAAGGGTTCGCACCCTAATAGGAGTGGATCGAGAAGAGGAAGCTCTAGTAGCTATCTTCTTAGCTCTTCCTTCCATTGCAAGATAAAAAGAAAGAAATGCAACAAAGGAAATAAGGATTTCAAACTCAACATATTTTTAACAAAAAATCTTAGAAACTACTCGAAAAGCTCAAATCAACCCAAGAATCTAGCAATATATGATCTAAAGAACTCAAATATGAAAGGAAATAAAAAATAGAGTACTTACCAAGAACTAATCGAAGATGGGTTAATGGGTCAGAAAGGGGGTTGATGGAGAAGAAGAGAAAATGAGAGAAAAAGTAATTTTCTCAATCATAAATGCTTCCCAACGGCGCAACTCGACCGGTCGAGTACATGCTCGACCCGTCGAGCCACGACTGGTCAAGGACGTGCTCGACTGATCATGCAAGCACAAAAAATTCAAATATTTTTATTAAAAAATTATTTACATAAAAATATATATAAAATAAAACATGCAAACATGATAAACTCAGTTAGAATTACACATACCAATATCCATTTTCAACTTAGAAAACCTATCCCTGTCAAGTGGTTTAGTAAATATGTCCGCAAGCTGATTTTCTGTTTGAACATATTCCAATAAAATTATTTTATCTTCTACTAATTCCTGAATATAATGATACCAAACGTCAATGTGTTTGGTAAGGGAATGCTAGATGGGATTTTTAGAAATATGAATTGCGCTAGAGTTATCACAATACAATATCATTGTATCTTGCGTAATACCATAATCATTGAGCATTCTTTTCATCCACACAAACTAGGTACAAGTATTTCCACCTACAATATATTCAACCTCAGCTATGGATAATGATACGAAACTCTATTTATTGCTATGCCAGGAAACTAAACAATTCTCAACATAAAAACATCCACCACTAGTAGATTTTCTATCATCTATGTTCCCAGCCCAGTCAGCATCCGTATATCCAGCTAATTGAACATTAGTATCATGTGGATACCAGAGACCTAGATTAACCGTACTTGTGACATATCTAATAATTTTCTTGATAGCAATAAGGTGAGATTCCTTAAGATCTGATTAATATCTAGCACAGATACCTACACCGAATGCTATATCAGGTCGGCTCGCAGTTAAGTATAGCAAACTACAAATCATACTACGATATAGCCAAGGATCTACACTTTTACCTATTGTATCCTTTGAAAGCTTAAGAGTTGTACTCATAGGAGTATCAAATTTTTTATCATTCTCAAATCCAAATTTCTTAACCAGGTTTAAAGCATACTTGGTTTGAGAAATGAAGATACCATCTTCTAATTGTTTAACTTGTAAACCTAGAAAGTAGTTCAATTCTCCCCCATACTCATTTCGAACTTGGATTTCATTAACTCTGCAAACTCAATGGACAGGTTAGAGCAAGTAGAACCATAGATAATATCATTAATGTAGATCTGTACTATTAATATGTGTTTATTGATTTTTTTTAAGAAAAAGAGTTTTATCAACATTCCTCATAACAAAATTATAACTTAGTAAGAACTTAGTCAATTTCTCATACCATGCCCTAGGAGCATGTTTCAAACCACAAAGTGCCTTTTTAAGGCGATACACATTATTAGAGTGTTTAGGGTCCTTAAAACTCTTAGGTTTTTCAACATAAACCTCTTCATATAAATCACCATTTAGAAATGCACTTTTAACATCCATTTGATAGATCTTAAACTTTTTAAAACATGTAATGGCTATAAATAATCTGATGGATTCAAGATGAGCTATTGGGGCAAAGGTTTCATCATAATCGACTCCTTTTATTTGAGTGTACCCTTATACAACCAGTCTAGCCTTGTTTCTTATTATATTCCCTAACTCATCAGATTTATTTTTGAAAATCCACTTGGTTCCAATTATATGTTTATTAGATGGTCTTGGAACTAAATATCATACATCATTCCTAACAAATTTTTTTAGTTCATCTTGCATGGTAACTATACAAGTTTCATCAGTAAGTGTCTCTTTTAGGTTGGCTGGTTCGATTTGGGAAGTAAAACACATATAATTACATATATTTTCTAGTTGTTTTCGAGTACGCACACCCGTGAGAGGGTTACCTAGTATTTGATCAGTAGGATGGTCTTTGGCTAATCGTGGTTCAGTATTGATTTAACAAGATGAGGAGTCAAGTTTATTAATTACAGTGACTTCATCATCTTCTGAACTAGATGTTGGTGTGTTCAGTTGATCATTAATAACAACATCTATAGACTCTTGAATAACACCAGTTCTCTTATTAAGAACACGGTATGCTTGACTATTCAGAGCATAACCTAGGAATATCCCTTCATCAATCTTAGTATTGAACTTCCCTAAATTTTCTCGGTCACGTAAAATGTAGCACCTACTTCCAAAAATCTGAAAGTATTTAACTATAGGTTTCTTATTAAACCACAATTCATAAGCTGTTTTATCTTTAGATTTTCTAATGTAAACACAGTTTATGATATAACATGTAGTATTAATAGCTTCAGCCCATAAATTTTTAAGTAACTTCATGCTATTTAACATTACATTGGCCATCCCTTATAGCACTCTGTTTTTCCTTTCAACAACCCCATTTTGTCGAGGCATCTTAGGAGTAGAAAACTCATGCGATATACCATGATCGCTACAGAACTTCTCAAAATTGTTATTTTCGAATTTCGATCCATGATTGCTTCAGATCTTAACAACATTCATTTCTTTTTAAGTCTGAATATGCTTGAGTATTCTTTTAACTTCATCGAGAGTTTCAGATTTTTCTCTCATGAATGCAACCCAAGTAAACCTGATAAAGTCATCCACAATAACTAAGAAATACTTCTTACCACCTCTACTCTCCGTTCTGGTTGGTCTAACAAGATCCATGTGGAGAAGTTCAAAAGGTTTGGATGTGGCAGAGGAGTTCACTTTCTTGTGACTACTCCTTGTTTGTTTTCTAATCTGACATGTGCCACATATTTTATCCATTTTCTTCAATTTGAGTAGACCTCTAACAAGATCGGCTTTGCTCAATCTATACAAATTTCGGTAGTTCACATGTCCAAGACGTTTGTGCCATAATTCGTTATCATCGGTTTGGACCATGTAACAAGATAATTTAGATGAGTAAGATTCATTCACGATATAGCAATTCTCAGACGTTATACGGCCATTTAATATCACACAAACTTTTTCATTTGAGATCTCGCATCCTTGATTTATAAATTTAACACTATGCTTGTTATCACAGATGTGAGATATGCTCAAAAGATTGTGCTTAAGTCCTTCTACAAATAAAACATTTTCAAAAGGAGGAAGGTTAGAAATATGAACCGTACCTTGGCCAATTATCTTGTAGTTGCTTCTATCACCAAAAGTGATTGAGTCATCAGTCATTTCTTTGTAGTTAGTGAACAAATCTCTATCACCTGCCATGTGTCTTGAGCAACCACTGTCTAGGTACCACTTTGATTGACTCGAAGCCTTGAAGGCGATGTGGGCAACCAAACAAGTACCCTTAGGAGCCCATTTCATTGTATTTTTGGGTTTTGGAGCACTGTTGGTTTTTCTTCACTTGAAATTACTATTAACTCTCACATTAGAGTTAGATTTGAGAAGCTCCTTGAGTAAGTCCAGAATTTTTTCAGCTAAAGGATTATAGCATTGTTTTCTAAAGAGGACATTTTTAGTATTGACTTTTGAAGCTTGAAAAGTAATTACATTTTTAGAGTTGTTTTGATTATTATATTTCAAGTTCTTTCCTTTTGAGTTAGAATATACTCTTATTTTTCAGAGGCATGTATTTGTCATAGCCCAGACCCGATCTGTCTCCACATGTTCTAGATGCGATTAATAACTTTTTAAGTTTAGGGTCTCCATGAGCATACCTCCATGTATCCTTTGAACTCAATAGGGAAGAAACTTCAAGTTTTAGTTTCTCATTTTCTGTTCTTAAATTTTCAAGTTTAGATGTTTTGAAATTCAAATCACATTTTGTTTTTTCAAAATAATCAGAAATATGAGATTTTTTAAAAATAGAATTTTCAAATTTCTCTTTTAATTTTAGAAATTTCTCTTTTTGAAGTTTTAACTTGACAACAATCTTACAACTCTCCCTATATGGGGCATTATAGGCATCCTAAAGATCATCTTCATTATCATTTTCAAGGTCACTCCTCAGATTTTTCATATTCGATTGACTTGCAACTATCTGTGGAAGTGACTCTAGCTAGAATCATTAAAGCCTTGACTTCATTTGAAATTTCGGGTTCTGATTCATCTGACTCAGAAGAAGCTTCAGAACTGGATGATTCATCCCATGTGGCTAACATGCCTTTTCACTTTGGCTTGTCCCTCTTTGGATACTTATTTGCCAAATGCCCATATTCATGTCAGTTGAAACACTGGCTATCTTTTAGAGATTTTCATGTTTTAGATTTACCCTTTTTCTTCTTAGAGGGTTTTTGAAAATCAACTCTTTTCTTACTTTTAAAAATCCTATAAAACTTTTTCGCAAGTAAAGCTATATCATCCTCCGAGTTTTCACAATCAGAATTAACATTACTATCATGAGAAATAGATTTGGATGATTTAAGAGCTATAGACTTACCTTTTGGAGCTTTGAAATTTATCTCGTATGTTTGAAGTGAACCAACAAGTTTCTCAACGTTCATATGATCTGTGTCTCTTAGTTCCTAAATGACAATCACCTTGGAATTAAATTTCTCAGGTAGTATTTTTGCATAGACTTTGTTTTTTGGGATCCCATTTCCAAGACCCCACATAGAGTTGACTATGTCATTTATTTTCATATAGAAGTCCATCAAAGACTCATTTTCTTCCATACGAATTTCCTCAAACCTAGTGTTAAGGATCTAAACTTTAGACTTTTTTACAATAGATGTACTCTCATGTGTCATTTCAAGAATGTCTTAGGCTTGTTTAGCAGTATCACAAGAAATGATTCTTTTGAATTCATTAAGTGATAGTGCACAAGTGATTGCATTTAAAGCCTTAGCATTCACACTGCTCTCATTTTTCTGAAGAGTAATCCACATATAAAACAGTGTTTCCTTCATGGACTTGGTTCCATCACTGCCTAGAACTTCAGACATTGGTGGTTTCCATCTAGTCACCGTGGTTTGCCACACGCTTTCATCAATGGATGTCAGAAATATCCTCATCCTGGCTTTCCAATAAGCATAATTAGAGCCATCAAACAGTGGTGGCCTAGTAATAGATAGGCTATCAAAATTCGACATACTAAAAGCTGTAGATCGATAAGCTCAGGAAATAAATCCAATAGAATGAGCCACTTAGCTTTGATACCACTTGAAAAGGGCAAGCTCTCAAGCTGAATAGGACTATGCCAAATAAAAAGATAAATGCGGAATATAAATGCAGATATCTTAACCAAATAACAACCTCAATTGTAATAATATTGAGAGGTTGATATAAACGTTGTTTAAAGGACAACCTTACACCAAAAACCAAAGTTTATAGTAGGACAACCTAATATCTTGAACTCGGTAAGGATCAAAAACTAAAACTAGTACAAGAAGCAATTGAAACAAATTTAGCTATTACAACATTCACCACAAGTACATGAAATAAATACAAGCATTCACCACACATACATCATCATTATCATCCACCAAACTCCAAGAATTATAGTGGTTCGATGTGTACACCAACTGTTCTAAAATAGCCCACACCTACTTCACTCCCAATAATCACAACCTACGTGATATTGGCTTTCACTATGAAAGAAGATTTTCCAAGGTTCACCTTAAAACCTTTACAATTGTGTTTTCAATGGTGTTAAGCCCCAAACTTAGAAACTGGGCTCATAAAATTTCTGATCGCCGAATCTGGCACTGACAACCTCCGTAGTACCCCATTCTCTGCTCCTGGCACCCATTCATCAGGTTCTGATCCTGGGATCCTATAAGGAGAATTTTCAACATCAGTTTGATTCGTAATAAGCATAACCAAAGGTATAACTCACAAACAACAACCAAAAACTCCATCACATTTCCACTATGATCAAAACTTATAAGTACAGTGTGCATAAAAGGAAATACAATGATGATAGACAAAAGCTCCAAGATGATCTGCTATGCGCTCCTGCCTTAGCGCTGCTGCAGTCCAACGTCACCTGCAAGCAATGGTCGTGCATAAGCTTACGGAAAGCTTAGAGGGTGGTGAAAGTGTGTGCGCAATGTAGTAATACCATTATGCAATATCAGAGTAATGCGGTATATGCTGATGAACACATGAATATTATAGGCCATCCTAAGGCCATGCGATGCAAGGCATGAATGATGTTGGCCATACCAAGGCTATGCGATGTGAGATGTAACTCAATTATACGAATCCTCATCTGAGTCCACATATCAATACAGCTCAACTCTGAAATATCACCAGGGTCTAGTACACTCTAAACCAAATTACCGCCCCATCGTGGGCAATAAAGTGAGTAGAAGAGACCTCATTATCCATCTGCTAATATCGGGCCCGACTCGTCAATAGCGGACCCATTCCTCGAGCTAGTCAAACTCAGCCTATCTTTGCCCCTCTTCTCGGGCGGGTAAGGCCATACCCCCTTCCAACCGACCACGACTGTCACGCCCCAAACCCAAAAATTGGATTCGCAGGAATCCAGATCACCGAATCTGGTGCCGACAGCCTCCATAGTACCCCATCCTCGGCTCCCAGTGCCCATATGCCAGGTTCCAATCCTGGGATCCTACAAGGAGGATTTTCCAACGTACATTTATCTCGTAAGAAGCATAACCACAAGTTTACCCAAATCACAAGGCAACATCATCATCACATATCTACTAATATAAACATTTGAGTACAATGCTGAAAAAATACATATATCAAAAATCAAAGCTCCAAAAGTCAGTTGCACGCTCCAAGCTCGACGCTGCTGCAACCTAAGCCACCAGCAAACATCTATCGTGCATAAGCTTATAGAAATCTTAGAGGGTGGTGTAAGTGTGTACACAAGATAAGTGTCAAGTATATAATGCAATGCCATAATCATACAATGTCAGAAATATTGGCAAGATCATAAATCATACGATAACAGAGTAAGTAAAAAATATTGACAAGTCCATGAGTCATACAATATCAGAGTACGCAATACAGATCAGTTATGTAAATAAGTCATAGAGAGTTAAATATCAGATGCCGAGGGTATAATGCAATATGTAAATCCTGCTAAGTCCATCTTGGCCATATTAGTACAAAAAACATAACAACCCAAAATACCATATGCTTGCGGATATAATTGCAATGCGAATGAAATGACCATGTTAGAGTGTGAAGTCGGGATGATAGTACGTAGTATCGCAGGCTATGGGGTCCATTACAAGGGACTTCTATCCAAACCAATCCCATACATAAATTTAGATAGTCAGACTCAATGTGGTAAACTCCTGATCTCAGGTTAGTCGGGCACCCAATCGAAATCCTGGCCATTGCAAGGGCACACATAACAAATAGTTACGCACCACCAGCCCAAGTGGATAGTGAATGAATGAATGAATGAGTATGCAACTTCTGCCTAATAAGTCCATATATTAATACTGTTCATCTCTAGAATCATCACCAGGGTCT
Organism: Magnolia sinica; assembly: GCF_029962835.1. Lineage (NCBI taxonomy): Eukaryota > Viridiplantae > Streptophyta > Magnoliopsida > Magnoliales > Magnoliaceae > Magnolia > Magnolia sinica. The sequence continues at coordinate 42,253,905 of NC_080577.1, read as the reverse complement.
ATTACACTCTATGCCAGCTTGCCGCCCCTATCCAAGCGCACAACTGGGTAAGTGGAAGAGACCTCACTATCTGCCTGTCAATAGCGGGCCCGACTCATCGATAGCGGACCTATTCCTCAAGATGGTCAGACTCAACCTAGATATTGCCCCCTCACTCAGGCGGGTAAGGTCACACCCCCTCCCAACCGACCATGACACAGTGGGAGACACGGCCTACTAGCATATGACCCTCATGCGCTCATATACATCCACTCGGTCTCGACGTTGGGGCGTCTCCTGGCCACGGAGGTTTAGGGATTTCCACCTAGGGACATCTATGGCGCCCGTATGTTACAACCAAACATTTTCGGTATCCTATCTGACCATCCACGATATGCCTGTGAAGGTTACGGCCCTGATATCACTTGGTCGTATAGTAGTCATATCACAAAATGCATGATGCATGAGTCACACATCAATCCTGCGCATGCCGTGCGCTAATGTGAGATAACCTTCGCCTATTAGGGAGTCTCATAGCAACCTGCCCAATGACATATGTAATGGTCAACCACATCTCATAACAAACATGCAGATGATGCATATGGGCATGTATTATGATGTTATGCTGTCACATACTCATAATCGGTATTAATAACTGGCATCAATAATTGGCCTCGACAATGTGGACATTTAACTAACATTGCCTTCAAGGAATGACCCACATAGAGCCTAACATATAGTGGACCCATAGCCTTGCACAAGGGCCTAATATACAACACCATGGGCTTTACTCAAGAGTTTAATACACATCACAATGGGCCTCTCACATGAGCCTAATATACATCACAATAGGCTTTATCGCCTGGCCCTCAAATGCATTACAATGGGCCTCATCACATAGACCTCATATTAATCACATTAGGCCTTAAACACGGGTTGAATACACATCCCAATGGGCCTCAAATACGAGCCGCATATACATCACAATGGGCCTCAAACACGGGCCATATATACATCACATTGGGCCTCAAACACGGGCCGCATATACATCACATGGGTCTCGACAATCGGCCTCACCAATCGAAATCGGCCTCGTCAATTGGCCGCCTCGATAATCAGAATCGTCCTCGACAATCGGAATCGGCCTCGACAATCAGAATCGGCCTCGACAATAGGAATTGATGATCCGCATCGACAATCGGCACCGACAATCAGCATTGATAATCGGTGCCGATAATTAGCATATAAACAAGGCGGGATCCATAGATGAACAGCCGATCAACCATAATATAAAGATCGGCCCTCGGCCGTGGTTATATCAAATTCGATAGCGCGAAACCATCCGTCTATGGCGAATGGGGCCCACTTTTCTGGGTTAACCTACAAGAGAATTATGAGAATGGGCCTAACAAGGCCTAATGAAGGTCACAATGTGGACATCCAACCATCATTGCCCATCAATGTGGACATCTAACCAACATTGCTCCCAAGGAGTGGCTACGTATAGAGCCAAAACATATAATGAGCTTGTGGCCTCACATAAGGGCCATAAATACAATGGGCCACGTCAAAAAGGGCCATAAATACACAACAAGTGGGCCTTGCACATGGCCCTCAAATACATAACATGTGGGCCCTACACTTGGGTCTTATATGCATCAAATGGGCCACGCATGTGGGCCTAATACATATCACAATGGGCCTTGCCCGTAGGCCACGAATACATCTCGGTTGGGCCTACTGGTCTTGAACGGCGTAGATACAACATATAGCTCTCGATGTGTCCCACCATTCAGCGTTCTGGATGGTGGATAAAACACAAATCTCAGGATGGGACCCCACATCCATCAATTAAATGGCACATACATCGGGTGGGATCCATAATGGTGTGGATTACAACCCATCCATCAAGGTGAGGTCCCACGACTGGGCAATGGATGGGGTGGATACAAGGTACATATATCAGGTGGGTCCCACCGTTCAGGACGGTGGACACCATATATGCACATACATCAACATGGATTCCACATGGGGCCCACTACATATATCACTTATATATATTATATTATTATAATAATTTATTTATTTACCCCATTTGAGGGGATAACAACATCCAGACATTGTCCAAGCAAATCAGTGTCATCCATACATTGTCCATGTAAACCAGCACCTGCCAGACAAATTTCAGCACTGTCCAAACACTCTGAATGGTGTGGATAGAATACATACATCTAGGTGAGGTCCACAGCACCGTCCAGACACTCTATACGGTGTGGATTACAAAACATACATCATCAGGGTCCCATGGAGGGACGATGTGGGTACAACGCATACTACAAGGTGGGCCCACACAGAACTTGCTGACATTAATTAGTAGTGGGACTCACCGTCCTGAAAATCAAATGGACGGTATGGATGTAACATATACATCACGTGGGCCATACACAGGGATGAACAACATAGATAAAACACATACCTCATGGTGCGGTCCACACGACACGTGTGACCCACCAAATGAAATGGACGGACGATTTGGATTTCCCACGTCTAGATGCAAAGGCTCCACCGTCCAGAGCACATGGACGGTGGATATAAATTACATAAGGCATGGTGGGTTCCCACGTGGGGCCCATCACAATGATATATATACTTATATCTATATATGTATATAATATATATATATATATTATATTATTATAATTTATTTCTTTTCTTTTCCTTTCTTTTTTTAAATATTTAGGTACAACATCCAGCATCCAGCGTCCAGTAATGGACGGACAGCTGGATGCATCAGAACATCACGGTGGGGTCTCACCGTCCCTGATGGACGGTGGATAAAACACATAAACAGGGTGGTGCCACGTCAATGTGGCCCACCCGATTGAGGATCAAGTTGATATTTATGATTTCCCTTCATCCAGGCCCCACTGTTGGATGGTTTAGATGGACGAGTTCATCAGGTGGGGTCCAATTAGGTGGACAGCATGGGTAAATACATTCATTAGGTGGAGCCACGTCTAGGCAGCTAGACTGCCTGGATACAACACATACATGGGCCCCTCGTCCATGTAATGGACAACACGGATATACATCATTGTGGGTCCAGCATCGTTCACAGACTGCTGGACGGTGTGGATCTTAACACACATGCCTGGTGGGTCTCTCGATCAACACCATCCATCAAGGTGGACCATTGCACAAGGAAAAAAGAGAGAAGGAGAAAGAGAGAGAGAAATAGAGAAAAGAGAGAGATCGGTGGAAATGGGAGGGACCCCACCACTATGGGCCCCTCAAGCTTATAATCACATACATCAAGATGGGTCCCAACATATGTGGGCCCTCTAATCATCAAATCCAAACAAAAAAAATCACCCACATTTTGCTTCTTCTTGGGCTCCTCCTCATCATAGCTCCAATGGGACATGATTCAACGGTCGAGATTGGTTTTGAAGGGTGGGGATGGGAGATAAGAAGGTGGGCCACACCTAGCTCTCTCATGGAGCATTGGACGTGGGTTACTTGGGAGGAAAATGAGAGAGAGAGAGAGAGGTATAAGAGAGAGAGAGATGGGTGAGTGGTGGGTGAGGGATGGGTGAAAGGTGATCGGTGGATGTACTTGTGTAAAGGAGAGAGAGTTGACTTTGGGGGGTTGTTGTACTTGGGGATGGAATGGTTGTACTTGACATTTGATATGATGTGTCGTAGAGATTTCCTTGGTATTTGCAACGCATGACTTTTTTTCTCGGACTAAATGCTAGCTGTCACGCCCCAAACCCGAAAATCGGATTCACAGGAATCCCGATCACTGAATCCGGTGCCGACAGCCTCCATAGTACCCCATTCTTGGCTCCTAGCGCCCATATGCCAGGTTCCAATCCTAGAATCCTACAAGGAGGATTTTCCAATGTACATTTAGCTCGTAAGAAAGATAATCACAAGTTTACCCAAATCACAAAAACAACATCATCATCATATATCCACTAATATAAATTTTGAATACAAAGCTTAAAGGGAAATACATTAAAATCAAGGCTTTAGAAGACAGTTGCACGCTCCATGCTCAACGCCACTGTTACAACTTAACATCACCTGCACGCATCTAACGTGCATAAGCTTATAGAAAGCTTAGAGGGTGGTGTAAGTGTGTGCACAAGGTAAGTATCAAGTATTCAACGCAATGTTATAATCATACAATGTCGAAATAGGCACAAGGTCATGAATTATATGTTATCAGAGTAAGCGAAAATACTGACAAGTTCATGAGTCAAGTAATATCAGAATGTGTGATACAGATCAACTATACAAATGAGGAAAAATATCAGAATATGCAAATGAGGAGTCATAAAGAGCCAAATATCAGATGTCGAGGATGAGATGCAATATGCAATTCTTGATGAGTTCACAAATAGCGTTAGTTGTATCTAAACCATATAAATGTAGAAACACAGGTAACCCAAAATGTCATATGCCGCGAATGTAATACAATATGCGGTGCGAATGGAATGACCATGCTGGAGTGTGAAGTCAGGATGATAGTACGTAGTATCACAGGCTATGGGGTCCATCACAAGGGACTTCTATCCAAACCAGTCTCATATCTAAATTTGGATAATCAGACTCAATGTGGTAAACTCCTGATCTCAGGTTAGTTGTGCACCCCAACCGAAATCCTGGCCCTTACGAAGGTACACGTAATAAATAGTTGTGCACCACCAACCCGAGTGGATAGTGAATGAATGAATGAATGAGTATACAACTCCTGCTCAATAAGTCTACACATCAGTACTGTTCATCTCTGGGATCATCACCAGGGTTTAATACACTTTAAATGGCACTGCTACTCTCCCAGCCGCACAGTCCAAGTGAGCGTAAGAAACCTTACTATCCGCTTGGCCAAAAGTCTGCTAATACCTATTCGGCACGTCGATAGTGGACCCATTCACGAGCTGGTCAAACTCAGCCTAACAATGCTCTCTGCGCTCAGGCAAGTAAGGCCACACCCCCTCCCAACCGACCACGACACAGTGGGAGACGTGACCTCCTGGTATTTGGCACTCGGGCGCTCATGTATCCACTCGGTCTCGACGTTGGGGCATCCTCTAGTACCAAGAGGGTTTAGGGATTTTCACCTAAGGCCATCTATGACAGCCTGATGCTAGTAACAGATTTTTGGTGTCTCATCTGGCCATCCACGATATGCCTGTGGAGGCTACGGCCCTGATGTCGTTAGGGCGTAAAGTAATCACAATGCAAGATGCATGAGTCATACAATCTAGTCATACATCAATCCTGCGCATACCGTGTGCTCATGTGAGATGACCTCCGCCTATCTAGGAGTCTCATAACAACCTGCCCAATGTCATATGCAATGGTCAACCACATCTCATAACAAACATGCAGATGACGTGTATGGGCGTGTATCATGATGCTATGCTGTCACATACTCATAATCGATATCATCAACCAACATCAACAATCGGCCTCAACAATGTGGACATTTAACCAACATTGCCTCCATGGAATGGCCACATAGAGCCAAACAACCAAACATATAATGGGCTCATGATCTCACACAAAGGCCTAATATACAATGGACCTAACTCAAGGGCCACATATACACAATAAGTGGGCCCTGCTCACGGGCCTCAAATACATGACATGTGGGCCCTACACATGGGTCTCGAATACATCAAATGGGCCATGCATCATGGGCTTAATACATATCACAATGGCCTTGTCCATATGCCACGAATATATCACAATGGGCCTTGCCCATGAGCCATGAATACATCACAATGGGCTTTGCCCATGGGCCTCAAATACATCACAATGGGCCTTGCCCATGGGCGTCAAATACATTACAATGGGCCCCATCACATAGACCTCTTATTTATCACATTAGGCCTTATACACGAGCTGCATACACATCACATAGGCCGAATACACATCACAATGGGCCTCAACTACGGGTCGCATATACATCATATAGGTCTCGACAATTGGCCATGGCAATCGAAATCGGTCTCGACAATCAAAATCGGCCTCAACAATTAGAATCAGAATCAACAATCGGAATCAGCCTTGATAATCAGAACCGGAGTCGGCCTCAAGAATCGGCCTCGATAATAGGAATCGGCCGAATAAGGCCTAAGGGAAGGTCACAATGTGGACATTAAACCATCATTGTTTATCAATGTGGCCATTTAGCCAACATCGCTCCCAAGGAGTAGCCCACGTAAACATTGTTTCATACATTATAGTGAAATCACGCCTTACATCGGTCTACACATTCATCGCATTGGGCCTCACCCATGGACCTCATGTACACCACCGCAATACATGGGCCCTATATACATCACTATGGGTTGCATCACATGGTCAAAGATATATCATAGCGGGCCTTACCAAATGGGCTGGAAATACATCATAATGGGCCTCAGCATATGGGTCAAAAGTATATCACATTGGGCCTCACTCGTGGGCTTTAAATACATAACAGGTGGGCCCAACACATAGGCCCCAAATACACAACATGTGGGCTACATCAATGGGCCGCAGTAATGGCCTTAAACACATCAAGTGGGTTACATCAATGGGCCACACTAATGGGCCAACATACATCAAATGGGCTAGACCAATGGGCCAATACATCAAGTGAGCCGCATCAATAGGCCTCATTTCATCATATCGGGCCTCGCCCTCTAGGCCTTAAATAGGTACATCACGTGGGGGTCACATGAATGGATGGTGTGAATATACAACATATACATCATGGTGGGTCGCATCATTGGGCCGCACCAATGGGCCTCATATACGACAAGTGGGCCGTATCAATAAAACACGTACATCATGGTGGGTCCACTATCCCATGCTGGACGGTGTGGCAGATACATTGCCAAGATGGGCCCCACGTCTAGGGATGGACGATGTGGATACAATAAATACATTAAGGCGTGGCCCACGTCAAAATGGATGGACATCAAGCCAGGAGTTATCCAACTCCTTCCCAAATTCCATGGACTTGAATCAGAGAGTCCATATTTGCACTTGAAAGAGTTCGATGAGATTATAGCTACATTATGTTTTCCTAATGTATCTGAGGATACAATTAGGCTGAAACTCTTTCCCTTTTCCTTAAAAGAGAAGGCTAAGACGTGGTTACATTCACTGCGTCCTAGATCCATTGGCACATGGAACGACATGCAGAGGGAATTCATAAAAAAATTCTTCCCACATCATAAAACGATTACCCTCAGAAAAGCAATCATGAACTTTGCCCAAAAGGAAGATGAAACATTCTTCCAATGTTGGGAAAGGTTCAAAGATTTGGTCAGTTCATGCCCACAACACGGATTTGAAACGTGGCGCATTACAAATTTTTTCTATGATGGACTGACATCTTCCATGAGCCAAATGGTGGAGACAATGTGTAATGGAGAGTTCATCAACAAAGATGTTGACGAGGTATGGGATTACCTCGATAGTCTCACTGAAAAAACACAATCATGGGACTATTACCCAATGGCGAACACCACGTCTAGGCCGACTCAATTAAAGGAGAAAGGTGGATTATATCTCTTGAAAGAAGAGGATGATCTCAAGTGTAAAGTGACTACGCTCATAAGGAAAGTTGAGGCCATGGAAGGAAAGAAGGATAAGGTCAATGAAATTGTTTGCGGCATCTGTGATTGCAACATTCACACAACTGAAAACTGTCCTACAATACCCGCCTTTCGAGGAGTGTTGAATGAACAAGCCAATGTCGTAAACAAATATCAAAGACCTTTTACTGGACCTAACTCCAACACATACAATCCTGGCTGGAAAAATCATCCAAACTTTAGTTGGAGGAATGGACAAACGGCGACTCCTCCAGGTTTCTTCAATCAAAATCCAAATCAAGTGAAACCTCAAGAGGAACCGGTTCAAAATCCCATACAAGAGCTGGCTCAGGTAATGCGAGGAATCACAGATTTTATGCAAAAGATAGATTCTCGTATGACGGTTATAGAAAAGGGGATGCTTCCTGCACAACCTCTCCCCAATCCTAAACCGCAGTACGAGAATAATGATCCCAGCTCTTCAAATCAGATGGGGCATGCTAAATCCATCACCACTCTTAGGAGTGGGAAGATCATTGATAAAACTCTTCCAGTTAGGCCCGAAAAGCCTCAAGAACCAGAAGAGGACAATAATGATCGATCCAGTGATGCCCCACAAAAAGTAGAACCGGAACTTCTAGAGAAGCTAGTTGCTCCGTTCCCCCAACGGTTGGTTTCACCAAAACCTCTCTCTAACTCTCAGGATATCCTAGAGGTGTTGAAACAGGTGAAAGTCAACATTCCTCTACTTGATGTCGTTAAACAGATACCTTCATATGCCAAATTCCTGAAAGACTTATGCACGACCAAAAGACAAAAAATTATTCAAAAGAAAATATTCTTGACTGAAAAAGTGAGTGCCATCCTGAAGCAAGACGTGCCGCAGAAATTCAAGGATCCCGGTAGCCCAACCATATCATGTGTAATCGGGAACCATCGAATTGATCACGCACTTCTTGACTTAGGAGCGAGCGTCAATCTGATTCCCTACTCGATATACAAGCAGTTAGGTTTGGGTGAATTAAAACCCACCCTAACCACACTACAACTTGCTGATCGCTCTGTTTGTGTACCAAGAGGGATAATTGAGGATGTGTTAGTCCAGGTCGATAGATTTTACTACCCTGTAGATTTTATCATCCTGGACACCGAACCCATCAATAACATGAGCACTCAGATTCCCGTCATTCTTGGTCGCCCATTCCTTGCCACGTCAAATGCAATTATCAATTGCAGGAATGGTATCATGACTATGTCTTTTGGAAATTTGACATTGGAGTCAAACATTTTTTTCAATAACGGCAGCAACGCAGAGGATGATGACGATTTCCACGACATTAACATGATTGACTCTTTCGTGGAAGATACGACACCTCTAACCTTATCCTCCGACCATCTGGAGACGTGCCTGGCCCACTCCCATGATTTCGATGATGACATGATTAGGGAGACGTGTGCCTTGCTTGATACTGCACCGGTACTTGAAGTTAACCGGTGGAGGCCACAATTTGAAGAATTGCCACAAACCGATATAGTGCCTCTACCGTCTAACCTCAAGCCGCCGAAGCTTGACCTAAAACCTTTGCCCTCTGATTTGAAATATGCCTATTTAGGTCAAGATGAGACATACCCGGTGGTGATCTCTGCCCACCTGGAGAAAGAGCAGGAGAGTATGCTTATATCTACTCTCATTGAGCATAAAGGAGCCCTGAGATGGACGATAGCGGACCTTAAAGGAATCGATCCCTCGATTTGTACTCATCACATATACCTTGAGGATAATGCAAAAACCGCTCGGCAACCACAGCGTAGACTAAATCCAAACATGAAGGAAGTGGTTAAGGCCGAGGTTCTTAAACTATTGGATGTGGGTATTATATACCCTATATCTGATAGTCAATGGGTGAGTCCAACTCAAGTGGTCCCTAAGAAGTCCGGAATCACCATCGTAGCCAATGCTAATAATGAACTCGTGCCAACTAGAGTCACTACTGGTTGGAGAATGTGCATTGACTACAGAAAGTTGAATACCGTCACGAGGAAAGACCACTTTCCTTTACCATTTATTGATCAGATCCTAGAAAGGTTAGCTGGTCATTCCTATTATAGTTTCCTTGACGGGTATTCGGGCTACAACCAGATAGAGATAGCCCCTGAAGACCAGGAAAAGACCACATTTACATGTCCCTACGGCACCTTTGCCTATCGAAGGATGCCATTCGGACTATGTAATGCCCCTGCCACTTTTCAGCGATGTATGCTTAGTATTTTTTCTGACATGGTGGGGCAATATCTAGAGGTCTTCATGGACGACTTCTCTGTTTATGGTCCATCTTTCAGCAAATGCTTGGAAAGTCTTAAATGTGTGCTGAAAAGATGTGAAGAAAAGAACTTGGTACTTAATTAGGAGAAGTGCCATTTCATGGTTCAGAAGGGAATTGTCCTTGGGCATATCATCTCGTCCAAGGGAATCGAGGTAGATAAGGAAAAAATTGATCTTATCTTTAACCTACCTCCACCCAAGAACATCAGAGACGTGCGATCCTTCTTAGGACACGCAGGATTTTATAGGCGATTCATAAAGGACTTTAGTCTCCTCTCTCGTCCTTTATGTACTCTTCTCCAAAAGGATGCTCCGTACGAGTGGACTGAGCAATGCCAGGAAGCTTTCACCAAGCTTAAGGGCACGTTAACCACTGCACCTATCATGCAACCACCCGACTGGAGCCTTCCTTTTGAGCTTATGTGCGACGCTTCTGATTATGCTCTTGGAGCGGTCTTAGGCCAGAGAAAAGATAAGCGGCCCTACGTCATTCACTACGCAAGTAGAACCTTAAATTCTGCTCAAGTGAACTACTCGACTACGGAAAAGGAACTCTTAGCTGTAGTGTTCGCCTTGGATAAATTTAGGTCCTACTTGATCGGATCCAAGATCATTATCTACACAGATCATGCGGCACTTAAGTATCTTCTTTCTAAGAATGATTCTAAGCCCCGTCTGATACGATGGATCCTTCTACTCCAAGAATTTGATTTGGAAATTAAAGATAAAAAGGGAGTAGAGAACGTAGTGGCCGATCACCTTTCTCGCCTTAATACCTCTGATTCCCTTGAGACAACCCATATCAATGACATGTTCCCTGAGGAACAATTGTTTAGAGTCTCCCATTCACCTTGGTTCGCTAATATTGCTAATTTTCTTATCACAGGTGCCATACCGACACAGTGGACTGCGCAAGATAAGAAGAAATTCTTCACCGAGGTGCGCAACTTTTTCTGGGATGATCCTTACTTATTTAAATATTGCCCAGACCAAATCCTAAGGAGATGTGTACCAGGCGATGAGCATCAGAGCGTCATCTCCTTCTGTCACTCAGAGGCCTGTGGTGGTCACTTTTCTGCTAAAAAGACCATGACCAAGATTCTGCAGTGTGGCTTTTATTGGCCCACTATGTTTAGGGACACTCATGAGTTTTGCAAAGCTTGTGAGCGTTGCCAGAAATTAGGAGCATTGTCCTGTCGAAATATGATGCCTTTGAATCCCATCCTTATCATTGAAGCATTTGATTGCTGGGGCATCGATTTCATGGGACCATTCCCCCAATCGTTTGGAAATCTGTACATTTTGCTCGCCGTGGATTATGTCACTAAATGGGTCGAAGCGATTCCGTGTCGAAAGAATGACCATCGCACGGTCATCAAATTCCTAAAAGAAAACATTCTTTCTCGATTCGGAACGCCTCGAGCCATCATTAGTGATGGGGGCTCATACTTTTGTAATAGATCATTCAAGAGCTTAATGAAGAAATATGGTATCTCTCATAAGGTGAGCACCCCGTACCACCCACAGACAAGTGGGCAAGCTGAGATTTCTAATAGGAAAATTAAACACATTTTGGAGAAAACGGTTAACCCTGAGCGTAAGGATTGGTCAATCCGATTGACCGATGCCTTATGGGTATACCATACTGCATTTAAAACCCCTATTGGAATGTCTCCCTTTAGACTTGTCTATGGGAAGGCTTGTCACTTGCCTGTGGAGCTGGAACATAAACCGTACTGGGCGATCAAAAATCTTAATTTCAATCTTGACAATGCTGGCTCGCTACGCAAACTTCAATTGAATGAACTTGAAGAAATCCGGAATGATGCGTACGATAATTCAAGAATTTATAAGGACAAGATGAAAGCATTTCATGACCAACACATTTTACGAAAATCATTCATGCCTGGTCAGAAGGTCCTTTTGTACAATTCTCGATTACATCTCTTTCCGGGTAAGCTTCGATCTCGTTGGACCGGCCCTTACATTGTTGTCACTGTTTTTCCGCATGGGGCCGTTGAGATAAGAGATCCCGACAATGGCAAGGAGTTTAAAGTCAATGGATATCGATTGAAACCATTTGTCACGAAATTTGATTCAGAGGACATGTCCATGCCTCTGACTGATCCTGTTTACCAGGATTGATCTCCTAGTCTGATGGAGGTATAGGTAGGGTTCCTGTTTCCTTAGGACTAGGGTAGTTGTTTTATTTGTCTGGCTGAAGACGGTAAACTTAGCGCTCCTGGGAGGCAACCCAGTTCTTCATTTCATGTCATTGTTATCATTAGTCAGTTCAATGTTTGTGGGTAACATTACTGCAAACCCTCACGAGACTACAACTCGTCCACTAGGGGTAACCTAGGGGTTTAAAGGCTTGTTGCATACGCTAAATGTAATCGAGAGTACCTGCGAAAGTGGTATAGGTAGGATTTCATTTTTGTTATTTTTATTCTGTTAATTTCTCTCTTGTGCTGACTCGCTTTTACGTTAATATTTTTTGAGAAAGCCTCTTGATTCTCCATCCAGGTACTATCTTTCCATCACTCCTCTTATATTTTTGTTGTCCCATGTGCATTACATGCTTATTTTTTTTTATTTTTTTTTACATTGAGGACAATGTAGATTTTAGGTTGGGGGTGGGAGATTAGGTCACCTAACCAGCATTTTCTTGGTCTTGAACAAAAATTGTGAAAATTTAAATATTTTTAAAATTTTCTAGAATTTCATATGAATTCAAAGCGATTTTGACGGCCATCTTGGATTTAGAACTATAAGATGCGTGATGTTGGTACTTTATGACTCTTGGATTCAGTTATCTATCAAATTTCACAGCTAAGTTTGAATCGTTAATCCATTACTAGAAATTGTAAACATTGATTGAGACATGAATTCGCAGGACACATCTCGCGTGCATATTAAGGTTTCAGTTTGATATTGAAAGATTAACTTGGTAATCACTAAACATGAAAAGAACCAACTTGAGAAATTGAATAGATAGGGCGAACAGTCTTTACCATAGGTTTGCTCCCTATAGGTGAGGATTCAATTCCCCATATGTGAAAAAGTTGGGTGAACAGTCTTTACCTTAGGTTTGCTCCCTATAGGTGATGATCTGATCCCTCTTCTTGGCATTACTTCTAATGAAAAAATCAAAAAAAATAAAAATAAATTTAATTAAAAGAATAAAAAGATAATGTGTAAGCTAAGAAGAGTTATCGTGAATTCTCTCAGTTGTTACCAATGATATCCTTAAATATCAAGGTGAATCTTAATGTTGAGAAGTCGAGATTAGATTATACATTCATAGATCTCAATGGTTAGAATTTTTCTAATTAATGGAATAATACTTTGAACTTGATTATGAAGTTTACCATGTACTAGAGTCTAGGAGAAAGTAATATCCAACAGTCATGAATCTAAAAGTTCTCATATCTGGATTACTCTGCAAAAATCACTCGAGTTTATAAATTGTTCTGTAATTCTCAACTTATTTTTTGCATACTTTGCTCGGGACTAGCAAAATGCTGGTTGGGGGTTGTGTTGAGGGTCAAATATTGCATATCAGACCCATTTATTGCATGGATTTACAAGCATGATACCGTTTAATAGCCTGATTTAATTGTATTTGTGACGCAGAGTGTATTTACAAGCATGAACTGAAAAAGGGTGCTTAAACCATGGATTTGACGCTCTGATGACACCCAAGGCAAGGGACGGACTCCAGGGGACCAAGATCGATGGAATTACACACCAGGGATCCGAGAAAATCAAGCCATTCACGTTAAAGAGGCCCGAAATTGGTGAAAAATGCAAGATCACATAGTTCCCGCCATCTGATTGGCTCGAAACTCCATATATGGCCTGAAGACCTTAAATAAGTCGTACAAATCAAAAATCAGCCATTAGATCACCGTGGAAGTGGCCAAAACGATAGATCAGCCCCTTAAATCCTTAAGTGGGGCCCACCCGATATCTGGATACTCTCCATTTTTGGTCTTAACTGTTTAAATGAGCTGACCAAACGGATAGACGGAGCGGATTTCTCACAAACATCTCTGTGGGACCCGTACATGCAGTGCAAGTGCAAGGAACGCAGGTGCACCGGGCGTGCACCAAACATCCTCAAAGTCGGTCAGCGCACGCTGACCGACATCTCCTTCTCCAAATCAAAAACGGACACAGCGTCCTTGCGCCGTCCGTCGGTTCTGTACAGTGGGGCCCATTCCTCATCAAAATTATCAATCTGGACCGTCCATTGTGTACAGAGGAGGGTTATTAACCTCACCTAGGTGGAATTTTTCTAGGAAGCAGTGTGTAGCGGATTTTGACCGTCGAAACTCAGGTTGAACGGTGATATGAAAAATCAGGTGGGCCGCTTCAGCGTCGATCCAAAACCGACCATATCCGAACAGTTTTGTGAGTAGAACCCGGTGGACGGCATGGATTTTGCAAAGGGGAAATTAAGTGGACATCACCGAGAGTCCAGCGGCAACAATTCGGGCTCTGTTTACGCAGCCCGCGCGCGACTGTGAAAACCGGAGCTTGTGGGGCATTCCGTGATCTCTATCACTACCAGATTGCCGATCCAAACCGTCCAAAATCCTTATAAGTGGGTCTTTACCCCAACCAAGAAGCCAGAATCGGAGCTTAGGACGTTCATCCATCTCAAACTTCATTCAAACGCAAACTGTTTTGCGTTCTTTCGCAGGCTGGCTGCGAAGCTTTCCGCAGCTTAATCCCTTCAGGACTCCACAGCACTAGGGGGGCTTTTCCATCTTTAAAACGGAACGGAAGAAAGGGAGGAGGGTGTGCTCGGTCTTGGATTTTGAACGTGAGGAAGAAAAGGAAGAAAGGAAGAAAAGTGAAAGAGGAAAACGGAGGAAGGCTGAACGTTTTCTGCTGGTGCGTATTCTGCAGGAGCGTTTGGGGGCTGCTGCTGCTGTGCATGGCTGGGGAAAAAGGCAGGGAGCAAGGGTGCTTGGTTTTGGTTGGCTGCACGTCAGGAGGGAGCTCGGGTTTGGCAAGGTCGAGAAGTGATTTTTTCTCTTCTTCCTTCGTGTTCTTTTCTTCTCCTTTTTAGTTTTATTTCGTTGTTTATTTAGCCCATATCATGTGTGGCTAAACCTCTTAGCTAGGGCTAAGAGGTGAAGCTTGTAGCCTGATGGGAGAGATGTTGCTTGTGCCTTTTGATTAGATTGAAGAGATTTTTGATTTAATTTTATGGGAATATTTTTAGTTTTTAATGGCATGTTGTGACTGAAATTACAATGGGCTTGCAATGGCTTTGAGTATTCCTCTCCTCTTATTTTGATTATAATGTCAGGAAGCCCTGATGTTCGCCATCGTCTCCTGGGCATGGTTGGATGTCGGTACCCTTCCTAACCTTCATAATCATCTGATTGGTTGGTGATTAGTTTAAATTCTGTTATTTGCTCTGTCTCTTGGGCATGGTTTGATAATGGAATCTATTCTGATTCAAATACCTTTCATCCCTTTAAAGTTATATCAGAGGAAATTCAATTTAATTTCCATGATTTCTGATGCATGCAAAAGATCTCCCTGATCCCTACAAGTGGATCCTCTGAATCCCTAGTTTTCCTTTTCTGAATTCCTTAAGTTTTTGATAATTATTTCACAATTATTCCTTAAAATTCTATTTGGTTAGATCACATCTTAGTCTAGTTCTAGTTCTACTTGGTTTCAGATAACGTACAGGTATCAGTCCCTGTGGATTCGACCTCGGTCTTACCGAGTTTATTACTACATCACAACCCTATACTTGGGGAGTGAACAATGTGATGTGTCGTAGAGATTCCTTCGGTGTTTACAACATGCGGCGTTTTCCTTGAACTAAACGCGGGTCCACATCCCCTGGCCCGGGTATTGCCTTGGCGAGCGAGACGAGGCATCGGAACCACGGCGACGGCGCGGTCGCAAGGGTACAAGTCTTGAGTTGAGCCGACTCTGGAATATGAGACATGCCTCAGGATCACGCGCTAATGCTGATAACAGATCGTAAGTCGCCAGAATTCGACTGGGAGGACTGCGGAGGCCTATGAAATGGTACAGGCTAGGATGCGAGTCTTACAAGAGCCCACATCTCCTGGCCTGGGTATCACCTCAATGCACTAGACGCGGCGTCGGAACCGCAGCGATGGCGTGGTCGCGAGGGTACAAGTTTCGAGTCGAGCTAACTCTGATATACGGGACGAGACTCAGGATCACGCACAAACACTGATAACATATCGCGGGTCACCGAAATTTGACCAGCAGGACCGTAGAGGCATATGGAATGGTACAAGCTAGGATACGGGTCTCACAACAACACAGTGGAAATAACGACCTCCTGGTATTCGGCACTCGGCGCTCATGCATCCATAAGGGTTTAGGGACTTTCACCTAGGAACATCTATAACACCCCATGTAGAACAAGATTTTTGGTGTCCAATCCTGCCAACCATGATACACCTGTAGAGGCTACGGCCCTCATGTCACTAGGACGTACAGTGACCATGTTACACAATATAAAATGCATGAATCACACTATCCAGTCATGCAGCAATCCTGCGCGTATCACGCACTCATGTAGGGTAACTTCACCTATCAGAGAGCCTATAAACAATCTGCCCGAAGGCATATACTATGATTAGTCACTCCTCATATCAAGCATACATATGATGCTTATGAGCATGAATCATGGAACTATACTAAACATGTTATATGGTGATGAATTCTGCTCATAACGAAGATGGGCCTAGACGGCATATACACTACAAGTATGGGTCTAATAATGGGCCCTAGGGAGAGTTACAATGTAGACATTTGACAATCATTGCTCCTAAGGCATGGCCGCTAAAAATATCATCTCATACATCATGGTGGAATCTCATATCGCAATGGGCCTCATATACATCACATTCGGCCCAAACAAAGGCCTCACATACATCTTATTGGGCCTCATATACATCAAATGGGCCACATCATATGGGCTGCACCAATGGGCCCATATCGTTAAATGGGCCGAGCAAATGGGACGATTCAAACGAGCTGAATCAAATGGGCCGATCAAATGGGCCGAATCAAATGGGCTAATCAAGTGGGCCGAATTAAATGGGTTGAATCAAATGGGGCGAGTTGAATGGGTTGATCAAATGGGCCGATTCCAATACACCATTCATCCATTGTTAGAGATCATTATAGAGCATTAAGAAATGAATCATATCCAAAGGATCATCTGGACCATACCACAAATGACAATAGTGACAATGATTTCCACTGTTAAATTCTAATGGCCCACCATAGTTTTTATTTTCCATCCAATCTGTGCATAGGGTTATAAAGACCTGGATATAGAGGAAAAACAAATATCATATTGGTCCAGAACCTTATAACCCTAAAGGGGTTTTCAATGGTGGGCGAACATCCCACTGTTCTCTACAGTGTGGTCCACTTGATATTAGATCTACTTTATTTTTAGTCTCAAGCCTGGAGACAAGCTCACCAAATGGATAGACGGTAGGGATACATTACATGCATCATGGTGGGGTCGTATGCACGTCAGATGGATGGACGGCATGGTTTACATCACGGTGGGCTCCACCCGTAAAAATGGATGGACGGTGCAGTGCAAGACCAACACATCACAGGGGTCCCATGAAATTTAAATGGACGGCGTGGATTGAACAATACATCAAGGTGGGGGGCATGAGGCACGGCATGTGGATGGACAGCTTGGATAACGTGCCTGCTACACCATCCAGATGGTGTAGATGTAACCATACATCATGGTGCGGTCCACGAAGTGGCCCACCAATATAGTGTTATAATATAATATATATTATATAATACAATATTATATATTATACACTTACAGTGGCAGGAGGCTGCCCATACTCCATCTGGACAGTGTATAAAGCATGATAAAGGTGGGTCCCACGTGGGAGTGGCCCACCATAGCATTTATAATATAAAATGTTATATTATATTATATTATATATATATATATACACACATACATATATACATGTGTGTGTGTGTGAAACCACGTAAGAGGCAGCGTCTCGAGATGCTGGACGGCCTGGATGAAAGGGGACACACCCCACTAGTAGGCCCCTCATGGACGGTTTGGATGGCCCTACGCAACACAGTGGCCCCACGTCAGGTGGGCCACACTCTTGGATCAAGCTGATATTTGTATTTTCCTTCATTTGGGCCCGTCCAAACGGACTCGGCATGGATAAAATACATACTCATGGCAAGCCACACACACACATCGACATCCATAAGAGAGAGAGAGAGAGAGAGAGAGAGAGAGAGAGAGAAACGAGAAGGGGAGGGACAATGCCACTATTGGGCCCTCCCTAATACAATGTATACATCAAGTGAGTCCCACAATAAGTAGGCCCTTAGAAATTGAGATCAACGATGGATCACCCACCTATTAGCCTCTTTCTTGGTCCGATGAAATGCCGAACTCATTGGCTTTGATTTCAATGGAAGATGATGAAGTTTTGATGGTTGAGATGGGAGATGAGAGGGTAGGAAGTGGGCCACATTAGAGCTTTTCCATGAGAGCTTGGGAAGCTCATACGTTGGAGCTTGGTTTGCTTGGGAATGAGTTTGAGAAATGAGAGAGAGAGGGTTGTAAAGAGAGAGAGAGAGAGAGAGAGAGAGAGAGAGAGAGAGAGATGGGTGATGGAGTGATGGGTGAGGTGAGTGATGGGTGTGTAAGAGCTTTCTTCACTTTGGGGGTAGTTTGTGTAAGAGGGGTATGGGTTATGTAATGGATTGTTGACTTATGGGGTTGCTTGGGGATGGGTATGAGGTGATGTATACTTGACATGTACTTGACCCTTGATGGGATTGATTGATTGATTGATGTGATATTAGGTAGAGATTCTCTTAAGTTTTGTAACACGCGGCATTTTCCTCAAATTGAACGCGGGCCCACATCTCCTGGCCTGGGTATCGCCTTGGCGCGCGAGAAGCTACATCGGAACCGCGGCAACGGCGCGGTCACTAGGGTAGAAGTTTCGGGTTGAGTCGACTCGGGTTGACAGTGTGTGTCTCAGGGTTGCACGTAAATGCCAGTTACAGGTAGCGGGTTGCCGGAGTTAGATAGGGAAGATCGCGGGAACATATGGAGTGGAACAGACTAAGTTACGAGTCTTATAAATGGGCTATCACAATTAAAAACCCCATGCTGAGATTTTCTGTCTATCTCAGTCAAAACCACAATAGAGATTTTCTAGCAATCTCAAAACAAAAAGATGTAATTCAAAATACTTATCTATAGATTCTGTTTTGATGTAGCCTGGAAGAACCACTTCTTTGAAGATGAAGATGTCCAATGTTCAATCACACTAATGGAAGGGTTCTAGGTCTAAATGAATTTTAAATTAATCCAACCTTGGGCTACTTTCATTCAATTTCTTGGATCTCAAAAGGGGTAGATCAGAATTCCCTTTTATCAAATAAGATTGAAGTAGTAAGAGATCAAGAAATTAGAAATCAAAAAGCTATAAAAAGAATCTTAAATTACCGTACAATGGCTTGACAATCACGAGGACTTATCTCTCAGAGTGGTGGCTTGAATTGGCTTGGAATGAATGAAAAAAGCTGAGAAAAGTCCTCTATTTATAGGCCGAAAAACGGTTCCCTTGACTAGTCAAAGGTCAGCCTCGACTGGTCCTGGAAGTAACCAAAATTAAAAAATTCTGGCGTGATCAGATAAAACTGACCCTCGACTAGTCGAGTGGCTTGCTTGAATGGTCGAGTGGCCTGCTCGACTGGTTAAGCTTGGCACTCGACTGCTCAAGCGGGGCTCAAAATTTTTGCTGGAGTTCGAGTCAAGCCTAGCTCGACTGGTCGAGCCAGTCTCCACGACCGGTCAAGTAGGGTGCTCAACTGGTCGAGGACTCACCAGAACTTACCAAAAAATTTTAAAATTTTAAATTTAAATCTATACTGGTTGAGAAAAGCCCTGGATTGGTCGAGCCAGAGCCTGGACTCGGCGAACATTGACTAAGACTAGTCAAAGCAAAGCCTATAATAAGCATAATGACCCATATTAAATGTGTATAAATGACGTAAACCAAAGGTCTTTCTAGGGTCATTTATACTTGAAATGTTGAACATTGAACTTGTAGCTTTGGTAGATTCGGTAGATCTTCTTCTTGAAGTATTTGAAGCTTGAACTTGTATACTTGAAACTTGATCTTTTTCTTGACTATGAAGTGTACTTGAACTTGATCTTGCATTTGAAGTAGTCCTTGAACTTGGTCTAGAACTTGAAGTCGATGTAACACTTGAAGTTGATGTAGATAGAACAGTCTTCATGGCTTGTAACACATCTTTGTATGAAGGGGAACATTCCATCACTCGAAGGTCACTTAAAGGTGAACTATCCATCATGAACAAGTCCATCATTCCAAAGTGGTTTTGTCACTACAAAATTTGACAATACAGGATGCTTGATATACAACATAGCACTTATAATATGGGCTAGCGATCTCCACCTAAATTAGATCGAATAGCATAGACAATCAGCTGACCGCTAATTGCTTGAGGATTTTTTATTATAGTTGCTAATGGTAAAGTGGAAGTAGGGAATGGTGGCAGATTAGGACGATAAGGTGGGTAATACTTCTCATCAAAAGGAAGATCAGGATTATTCAGTTTCTCTCTATCCTGCCACCATTTATTGTAACACTTATTGAAATGGGCTTCCTTATGTCGTTTTAGGCTTTTTTCGATCTTTACTGAATAATCTTCAACGATAAGACTAGGACAATTGTTGAGGGTCAAATATTGCATATTAGACTCCAGTTATTGCTTGGTTTTACGAACATGATAATGCTCAACTTCTATTTCAATCATGTTTTTGTAACAAGGTGAATTTAAGAGCTTGGATTGAAAAAGGGTACTAAAGGCATGGATTTAATGCTCAAGAATCACCAAAGTAAGGGGACGGATCTTAGGGGACCATGATTGAAGAATTCACACGCTAAAGATTCGAGAAAATCAAGTGATTGAAGATAAAGAGGCCTGAAAATCATCCTGAATGCAAGATCACAGGGTTCCCACCATCCGTTTGGGTTGAAATTTTATATCTGGCCTGAGGATTATAAAGTAACCGTACATGTAAAATTTCAGCTATTGGATCTTTGTGGAAGTGGTCCAATGGATAGATCAGCCAGTAAATCATCGATTTGGGGCCCTTTGGATATGCTTCAATTTGGGTCCCAACCCCTCAAATTAGATGACAAAATGAATGGACGGAGCGGATTTCTTAAAACATCAAGGTGGGACCCACTTTACTTGGTGTGTGCACTGGAGGTGCACCGGACCATGGATTTGGTTAAAGGACTGCTGACTTGATCCTCTCCTTCTCTATTACGCAGTGTCCACACGGATGATGGTTGTGACGCATCGTGGCCCATCATCATGACTCCGATGGATGATCTGAACTGTCCATTCGATCCAGAGGGGCGCCGACCGTAACCATGCTCTCCTTTTGCTCCCATGCACGTGTACACACGAGGATCACCTTCAAAAGCAGAATGAACGGCGGGAACAAAGAAACAATGGGCTGCACCAAAACTCGATCAAAATTAGCCATTTATGACTAAAATTTTGTCAGGAATCCAATGGACGGGGTGAATTTCTTTGAAAACATCATTGTGGGGCCCACCAAACACCTCAGCGCACGTTTATATGTAATTACGCACGTCTGCACGTCCAGCCCTTTGTGGGCCATTGTACAATCAAAGAAAGGGTCAGATGCAAGATCCAAACCGTCCACACGCTGCAAAAAGTGGCCACGACCATAGCCATGAAGTCAGAATCGAGGTCAGGCTGTTCACCATTCCAAAACTCCACCAAATGCAGCTGCCTCTGTGGTTCTTTCGCTGTTGCTAAGTAAACAGCACTTGCGCTAGCATCTACCGACTTTAGCCTCCCAGCCAACCTTCCTTGGCTATAAAAGAGAGGGATAGAAGGACGTGGAAATCTATCTTGGGGCATGGGAGCAAAGGCAAGAGAGAGATAGCATGGAACCAGCACCGAGAGTTTCTCCTTCTTCTTTCCTCTTTATTTTTCTTCCCTTTCCCTAGCTTTGTTTATGTCCTTCCTTTAAGAGATTAGTTTAATCATGATTATGATAGGCTAAGCCTCTTAGGGCCAAGAGGTGAAGCTTGTAGCATGATTGGGATGTTTGCTTTATTTTGATTCATATTTTATTGAAGTCTCTTGGATTCTAGTTTGATTATTAAAGAATATCTTTAGTATTTAATGGCTTGTTGTGACTCAAATTATAATGGATCTGCGATTGCTTTGAATATCTTCTTTTTCCTGAATTAAGATTGTGAAATTAGGCAGTCCTGTTGTTCACCATTGTCCCTTGGGCATGGTAGGGTGACGGAATCCTTCCTAACTTCCACAATTCTCGTATGATTGGTTGTGGGATTAGTATATTGCTGTTGTTTTCCTTATCTCCTAGGCATGGTTAGGTGACGGAATCACTTCCAAATCTTCACCACTCTTATCTATTGATGATTAGATCCATGAGAAGTTCAGAGATCTGACAAATCTCTTCTTACCAATTGGATAGGATAAGACCCTGATTCCAGTTGTGTCCTTAAATGATTGCAAGGTAGCTTCCCAATTGCTACAAGTGGATCCTTGGCACCCTAGTTTCCCACCTTTGAATTTTACAAGTTTTTCGTTAAGTAGTTTACAATTATTCTCTTAACTTCTCTTGATTTAGATTATATCTTCTTCTAGTTCTAGTTCTAGTTACTTTCAGAATACGTACAAGGTTCAGTCCTTGTGGATTTGACCTCGGTCTTACTGAGATTATTACTACATCGCAACCCTATACTTGGGGTTGTGAACACTAATACTTTGTTTTAAAATAATTTTTAAAGGTAGATATGGCCTAGATCGAGGATGTACCTGACAATTGATGAGGCTTAATTGACGTCGGTAACGGTCGATCCTCCTTTGTCGGAGATGGTTGGAGAGGATCTACATGCTGATAAGAGAGTATAGGGATTTTGGGAGGTGGACTTGGAAGATTTTCCAAA
Source organism: Magnolia sinica (assembly GCF_029962835.1). Taxonomy (NCBI): domain Eukaryota; kingdom Viridiplantae; phylum Streptophyta; class Magnoliopsida; order Magnoliales; family Magnoliaceae; genus Magnolia; species Magnolia sinica. Next base: position 42,230,917 of record NC_080577.1, on the reverse strand, counting down.
TTTGATATCCTCATGGGAGCCATTCTTCGATGCAGAATGGGTGCTAGAGCAACCGGATCCTCCTCCACGACCTCTTAGCTACTGTGGTAGTAGCTTCGGTCGAAGGAGCTGGAGTGGGAGAAGTAGTGGTTGATCATGTTTTAGGCCGACTTTCCGTCCTTTTGGCTGTAGGAGTAAGAGGCAAAGCAACACCTCTCTTATGTGTCCTCACCTCTTTCACCTCCAGTTGGAAAATGAACTATTTTATGAGCTTGGTCACACTCTTGCCACCCAACAACCTGTCATAATGGAGATTCCACCATGAGACAAAGCTATCCAACACTCAAGAAAAGTTTGGATAGCTTGGAATCACCAAGGCAAGTGTCACTTTGCGGTAGTAGTTGCTGAGGGATATATAAAGTTCTAGGTTGACCACTATGAGGCGGTCGTAGGGAGGTTGATTGCAAGCTTTGTGAGTGAGAGGGCACGAGATACATTGTATAAGACCAAACTTTGCGTGAGAAATGTCAGATATTATTGCTCAATCCCGGCCTTCGCGTTCTTCCATGACTCGATCGTTCCCCCATAGGCGAGATCTCGTCCAAGAATGTAGCTAGCCCATGACTGAAGTACTGACCAGTCGAATATTCATCATCCAGTGTAAATTGTCTTGTCAGCCACCCTGGTCCATATGCCTTGTCTTTGGAAAATGGAATAAAAGATTGGTCTTTTTCGGTCGAGTCAAGGGTAAAGAGACTTAGGAGATATTGCTCAACTGTCCGCTTCTCTGAAAAGAAGTGGAGAATTTGATCTCTAAAAGAAGAGTATGGCTTTTCCCTGTGCATCAGATGATTGAAGAGAGAAGGTTGGAAGGATGCAAAAAACCACATATGCAAGAGCCATAGAGGCCCTCTTGAAGAATATTAGCCTTTAAGAATGGTCTTGTAAAGAACTCGATATAAGTGGCCGAGGACATAAGGCGCCAAGGCAATTCTGTAACCTTGTGCTAGATGCTCAGCCAAAGAAACATACTCTGCGATGACCTGTTGCACGCTCACACACAAGAGGTACCTGCAAATCCAAAGAAGAAGAAATGTCATGTGCTTATCGTCATCGACCGGACCTTCAAACTTGCAGTAGGCCTTCATGAAGTTGGTGTAACTTTTATTGGCAACAACTCAGTCAGGTGACAAATATCTTTAATGGTGGGGCTCATCGAACCATAACTGAAAAGAAAGGTATTAGTCAAAGTGCTCCAAAATTATGAAAGAGTGAGAAGAAGAGCCAAATTATCTTTATCTTTAAGAGAGAGTCTTTTGCACTCATAGATGCCGATCCTCTTCCACAATGCTTCATATTGAGAAGATACCAAAACAAACCAAGTCTCCCAATCTTGAAGAGGCTTTGACCATTCCAAGGCGTCTTCAAAGCATTTGCCACATCTGGGATGCATCCAGATCAAATCAATATCTCTTCTCCCGAAAAGATCGAGAAGAAATGATTCAGAGGATGGACCTCATCAGCCGTAACTTCTATAGAAAATGTTAGGTCCAAGTAAATGATCTCATTGCCCAAGGAAGATTTTAAAATGCTGGATCCTCTGTGCATTTCTTTAAAAGAATATCCATCACCGCCATAATATCTTTCTGGTTGAAGGATGGGGTGGATGATGAAGAGGCGGCCATTGCAGGAGAATTGCTTAGAAGTGGAGATTTTAAGAAGGAGATTGCGAAGGTAAAGGAATTCAAAAGGCGTAAACTAAAATCGTTCAAAATAGGGTTTATATAAATGAAAGGAGAGGTAGTATTTATTGCAAAATCATGTTTATTTCGACAGAATGGCTATTAAAGGCACATGTAGATGCAAGATTCGTTCAACACCTCGATTCGACGCGATCGATATTGATGAAAACGGTCAAAGGTAGATAACATTTGGGTGACACGTGTAAGCATTTATGATAGCAGTAATGAAGCATCAAACATCACTGTCACTTTCTCCGAAAGGTCAATGACGAGGGGGGCAATGTTTGTACCTGTTCCGACCGAACTTTGTTTCAACAAATTAGGGCAGAGTGCGTGTGATCTGTATAAATACGCATGGGTGCTAGAAGATTTCCTACAGATATGTACGATGATTCTTTGGGAAGTAGAGCCACAAATATCAATTGTGACCAAGCATCATTAGAGCGATCGAGAGGAAAAGTGACCGTGTTCAGATGTTTTTATGACACATGTTAAGTGATCGAGTGCACAAGACCACTTGATAGATGGCTAAAGGTTCAGAGTAGCAAAAGCGTGGGAAGCATCTGGAAACCAGTAATAGGAAATGGTTACCATAACCGTTGGAACGTGGGAAGAATCCAAATGGCTAGATCGAAGCTATAAATAGAGGAAGATTACAACAAAACAGATCATCTCATATCAAACCAATCAAACCAAAATCTATCTTTCAATTATCTTTGCAGTTATCTCGTCAAATTACATTCTTTAGTGTAATCATTTACCTTTCCTTGTCGAGTCAATTACATTTCTCATCATAATCATTTACTTTATGAACTTGCCATTTACTTTATGAACTTACCATTTACATTTCGTAGTGTAATTCTCATCATTAATTCAGTAGTTGGTAATCTTAGCCATAATTGAAAGTTATGCTCGCACGCTAACAGCGAACGACTGTAAGGATTTCTTTCTCATTTTGTTTAATATGTACTGAAAAATCCTTTCAGACGGAAGGCAAAGAGTAACCCATTATCAAAGGACGAACCCCACCCTCTGACTATCGCCTAATCTATTTACACATTGAGTGAGTGGCTGAATAGACGACCGATCTCCTAAGATCTCAGGCATACTCTATGTCTGCCTACTTTAGCGCTCGGGGTTATTGTTCTTTAGTTTGAATTGGAGCCACAATCCCAATTTTGGCATGCATGAGAAAAGAAACGACAAACAGATAGATTTAATCATTATTTTCTTAGTCTTGAGCATAAAATTTTCAGTTTCAAAACTCTTTTTGAAGATAGTTATGTTGTAAATCTGAATATCTTATATTAGGAGAAAATATAGAATACTTTTGAAATTTTGGAGTTTAGTTAAGTATTAGACTTTTGAATGAGTTCCTTTAATGAATTAATTAATAGAAAGTCTAAACATGAATTGAGTCCAGTCCACAATTCACACCTGATTTATGTTATGTAAAGATAACCTGAAATTCTTATTTTAGCTTGATGATTACTTAAAAGTGATTAGGAACCAAGTATGGAGATCCTTATCTACCTTAAAAGTGTGAAAAGAAAAAGAAAACCAGCTAGAAAACAGTTGAACATGGCTATGTATGTTATTGAATGAGAAATCAATGTGAAAATATGAAAAAGAATGTTAAAGCCATTAATGAAAAATTGAAAGTTAGAATAAAAAGTGAAAAGGAGATAGGTTCGGAATTAGTTACTTGTGTTGATTTGTCCACTTTGAAGGTAATGAGCATGGTTAACATTATGAAAACAAAGTTATATAGAATATAAGTAAGAGTCACTAAGCATAATAGAAACTTGATGTTTGGATGAATTTTATTAAGTACTTGATGAAGAGGAACTTGGTTTAAAAAGACTACTACTGACATTGGCTTCTAGGTTGACGAAATTTTATCATATGTCTTTGAATTCTACTAATATTTATAGGATTACACATGATACTATTTTTTGAAAAGGGTTTGAAATTCGAATGCTTGAAACTTTGATTCTTCGCATGTTTTGCTCGAGACTAGAAAAATGCTGGTTGGGGGGTGTGTTGAGTGTGAAATATTACATATTTTTCCCTAGTTATACATTAGTTTTGTGAACATGAATATGTGTAACGACCTTGGAATTTTTGTGCTAATCTTTCCTTAAGTAGTTGTTTTTGGGGTAATTAGCGTTATACTCGATTGCTTGTGAAATTCGCATCAATCACTTTAAATTGTATCTGCATGGTTCTAAACTTGTAGATTAGTTAGTGCTACGTTACTCTGAAACCTGGGATCCATTGCTAAATCCAGTTGTTCTGGGGAATTTTTAGAAGATCTGGATCGGACCTGGACCGCGCGTCGAAAGTCCGATGGCGATGATCTTAGGTTGTTGCGGTCACCGAGTTGGGCTTGACCATTACCTCGAAAATCAAGTCCATCTGATGTTCTGGGTCGATTTGCTTGAGCTTGGAGTGAAGAGTGTGAGAACGGTTGGAATTTATTAAGCTTTTTATGAAATCTGAGTCGTGTCGCTTGCGCGACGATTTTAAGCTATCTGACCGTTGGATTCTGACCCAATTTCACCCTCTGATCAGGATAATTGGCCCAGGCATATCCTAGTGCTTGTGGACCTGATCGAGATTCCGTGACCATTGAATTGAGTGTGGTCCGCCACGGCTGATCTGAAGAGCCGGTCGGTACGAAAACTCAGCTTGACCTTGATCCATGGTCAAGGAGCTTAAGTCCGACCTTTCGTGGTTATAGGCCCACTAGAAGTGCTTCGTTGGATCAAGTAAGGCTTACTTTGGTTATAACCTAAGTATACCTTGTCCCTAGGGTTATTTTCATCAAGAATAGGCCTATTTATAGTCCTTAAACCCTAGCTCTCTTTTCCATACGAATTTTCTCTAACCCTAGCTTGGAAAGAGAGTGGAAAAGAGATAGAAAGTGAGAGAGATAAGTTGGTGAATCATCTTGGATTCTTCTTTGTTCTTCTTCATCTTTGAACCTTCACTTTGAATCGTTCTTCTGACGGTTCTGAGTTCTGTTTGGGGTAAGTTAACCTAACCCTAACCTGTGTTAGAGCTTAGATTAGTTTTGATGTTGTTGTATCTCATATCTATCCTTGTTTTAGGGTATTCTTTCGCCGTTGACGAAGACATCTCGTCTAAATCAATTCGGTGTTCTTTCCTTGCTTAAGGTGCGGACTTTAAGTGTATAGGTTATGGTTTTCAAGGCTTTCAACGCCAGTTAGTGATTTACTCTTGTTATGGATGAGATTTCACATGCCAAATGTTGTGTTTACATTGCTTTCCTGATATGCATGTGCTATATTGAGATTGGTGTATTCTATGTGTATATATAAAATACCGTATACGTATAAAATATGCACTTATGTTTGCTATGATTATTTGTCATGTATGAATGCTAGATGCATGTATGACGACTCCTTGGTAAAAGGAATTGTCTAAGTGCATGTATTCCAACATACGTCATGTATGTTGTTCCATGTATGCTAAGTGTTTGTAGAAATGCATGAATGATCTAAGTGTAACTTCTTACACTTATTGCGGCGTTGAGAAGTGATTCTCAACACTCCTACTGATGCGCATGATTTCCTTTATGCAAGTTACATTCCATGATATTTAAATTCAAGCATCTCCTATGCTTACATTTATGTTAAGTTGATATTCCTCAAGTGCTTATGTACCATGACTTGAGTTGTTGTTCCATTACTGTTTTACATTCCATATGAATATCTGTAGTAGTGTAAGATGTTTGGGACTATGCCTTAGTCCAGGAAATCGGTAATTGACCCTATGTTCGTGGTTGAGATTGCTTTCGCCACGTAGGACGTATTAGACGAACCCGAGCCGTATTAGAGTTGGCGGCAGTGGTTTGGCCACGCGGAGTGTTTGCGCACTCTTTGTCGTTCAATTCAACGTGCGCTCGTGCTAGTCGAGTTCGTCAAGTAACTCGATTGTCCGATGTATGTTCACCATGTATTGGACGCTACTGTTTGAATCTAGGGTACCGAACTCACCAATGAAATCCTATTAACTATGGTACTTGATCCGCTAAGACTCATGAGTCGGACATGGTGGTATGGGACACCGTGGTCGAGCTGTCGGCCTACGCTGGGGTGACGAGCCTCCCCGTAGTGACCAGTGAGCAATCAAACTCGTGAGCCGATTATGGTGGTATGGGACACTATATTCGTGCTGTCGGCCTACATTGATTGGTGACGAGCCCTTTGTAGTGACCTCGAGCATACCTGGATACCGCAAGGAGGTGACGAGCCGATCTGTGGTAGTAAGGGCATGAAAGGCGTGCATTGATTGGTGACGAGCCCTTTGCTACGACCTCAAACATATGATCGTATGAGATGTCTAGGATTGACGACCCTAGTATGGATTACTGTTTGGATGGTGATATGAGGAAGGTATCTTAGCTTCCCAATCCTGCTGTGTGAAATGGACTAATAACAACTTGGTAATCATATCCATGCACCGCATTTGCATGTGCTTTGTAGATGTGGCGCACTTTGAGGCGATGTCATGCGTAACGTAAGATGAAGACGCTGAGGGTGTACGCGTGAGGGCACGCATCATATTGCATACATCCTTGCATTAACAAGAGTACTTAGGATTTATTTAATTGTCCTGCTTTGTCATTACTGTTTGATTGAACTGATAACATGTTAACCAGTGCCTTATTGTTCCACTGAGTTGATCACTCACTCCCACGTTCTGGGGCGGTGTTAAACACCCACCAGACTCTGTCTTAGGTTCTGATGTTGCAGATGTGGATGCGACTTCTGAGGCAGAGCGGGAGATGGATGATGATGAGGCTGCCTTTCCTTATATGCAGTTTTCAGACGGGTTCTAGCGAGCCTTGGTCTGATGCGCGGGACTCTGGGATTATTAATTTTGGGAACTTAAATGATGTGACTTGATACTTATAATTTTGTTAAATAACACTTTCATACGACCTGACTTGTATATGTACTTCAGGGATTTGCACTTGTACACATATTTTTCTATAAGTCTTCCGCTTGCTTTATTCACTTATCCCTGAATCATATCTGTGTTTTGGCTTAATCTATTCCATGTTTTATGCACTAATACAGTCAACATACATCATTCATTAAATATGTTGCATAAGTGATGTTTTGGAACTTGGGAGCTGAGTTATGCTCGACCCCCGAATTTCCGGGCGTTACAAGTTGGTATCAAAGCATGATCTGGATTAAACCAGACCTGGGTTATGGTCCCACACTGCACGTTGTCGCTACTTTAGTGTATTTGGGTGCGGGTCTATCATAGATTTGGTGTTTGTGCTCCGTAGTTCCTATCGGCGAAAGTTTCCTGTAAACCTTCGCCGAGATCGAGTCTGTACTCTTACCTGATCACACACAGCAACCCGAAACCTTTCCTAGACCATCCACTAATGAGTTTAGATGGTCTATCTTCCATTTTTTAACCCTTAAACCTTCAAGAAATCTTTATTTGGATCAGATTTCTGCCAAAATGGCCCGATAGGCGTCAAATCATGCAAGGGGCCAATCAGGGCATTTCCAGTGGGGCCCAGGGGGGACCCACACTTTTCTGAGCATGGGGGGACCAGGAGGGCCTCGCCAAAACGGCGAGGCATCGTCGGTATGTCCAGAGACCGGCGATGCCATCGCCGGTTCGGAGAGGGCTCGCCGCCCAACGGGCCAGGCCGGGCGGGCCAACGCGGGCCGATCACTTCTAGGCCTAAGGTGGCCCACCCCTCCACGGTTTTCCCTTAAAACCCTTTTCTTTTACCTATTTCCTTCATAAATCCCTCTCCCAAGCTCTCCCTTTCTTGAAAACCCTCTTCAAATCCTCTTAAATCTCTCCCAAATCTTCTTCTTCTTCCATTTTTCGTGCAAACCCATCACCCCATCTCCAAATTCTCCCTCCCATTGCTGATTTCTCTTTCTCTCCTTCTCATTTGAGCTCTTGCATACCCTTTTTGGCTAATAGTTGTGTGAAAGCTTCACCATCTTCCTATTTCTCTCTTTCTCTCATTTCTCATGACCCTCTTTGAGATTGTGACGGCCATCTTTTCCATTTCTTCCCTTCTTTCCTTGATGGGGAAGAAGAGAGCGCCCGTGGATGAAGCCGGGCCGAGCCGCCCAACCCGTGCACGGAGGCCGAGAGGTGCCGCCGCTAGCACGTCCGCCACGCGTGAATTACAGATGAAGCTAGACCTCGATCCTCAAGCTCCTGTTAGTAGGACTTTGTTGGCGGAATTGTCGCATGGAGTCTATGAAGGCCGTAGAGTCCTTTTTGAGGCTCATGTTGATCCGCGGCTCTTTGGTGAGTTTTTCTTGTTGGAGCGCCTTGAAGGGGCTGGTTGGGGTCCCTTGTTTGAAGGTGAGTATCGCGCGAATGCTAGCACTGTTCGGGCCTTTTATGCCAACATTCTGGAGCCTTCGCTGGAGCCTCTGCAGTTCAAGATTCCTTGTGGTAGCGGACGTGTGGGTATCGTCGATGTTGCCTTGATATCCCGCCTCCTGAGAGTGCCACTTGGTGAAGTGCATGCCAGCGAGAAGAATGTGGACAGTGTGCACGAGAGGGATCGTCGCACCCGATCCTTGTGTGGTCGTCTGGTCGAATGGCAGTCGAATAGGAGTCTTCTGGCTTCCTTCATGACGGACGACTTTCGTTTGCTTCACCACATCTTTACGTTCAATGTATATCCAAGGTGGAGCAATCGCAGCGAGTGTAATCGCCTGATGGCGGATTTTCTATATCAGGTGGGGCAGGAAGCGAAGTTGTGTGTGCCGACGTACGTCCTGCGCCAGATTATTCTCATCCTCGTTCGAGTAGAAGGACCAAGTCGCTTCCATTTGGCCGCCTCATTTGTAAGATTGCACATGAGTTTGGTTATAGGCTAGGAGCTGAGAAGCCGGTTCCTGTTCGTCATATCAATCTGAGGACTCTTAAGCTGATGGAGGTTGGTTCTGGTCGGCTTGCCTCAGAGGGTGAGGCTGAGTCTGAGAGCGGTGATGAACAGAGTTATGCTGAAGGTGGTGCTGAGTCTGAGGAAGAAACAGAGCAAGACGAGGAAGGAGATGAGGTACAGGATTCGAGTGATAGCTCTCCTCCTGTGGCGCCAGAGCAGGGCACAGAGCGGACTGCCAGAGATGCCCGTCTTACACGGCTTGAAGAAGGGCAGGCTACTTTACGCCAGGATATGGTTGATCTTCAAGGCCTTGTTAAACATAAGTTTAAGAAGATGTCTCGGACTTTGAAGTCTATCCTGTGTTGCTTGCAGGATAAGGGTACTCCGCCTCCATCTCCTGATTCCGACGAGTAGCTATCGTCGTGGCCGTCCTTTGCTTTGTTTGTATTTTCTTTTTGTGTGTAGCCGTTATTGGCTTGTAGTTGGAGTGTTGTGGTGGTGGTAGTTGTTTGTGGTTGTTGTGGTTGTTTGAAGTTGTAGATGATGTTGTTGTTGTTTTCATGCTTTCCTAGTCGTGATTCATGTATTGCTGCACTACTTGTATTGCGACGATTTTGATTAATGGAATGCATGTTGTTTGCCTTTGGAGTTGTGCTGTGTTGTTGTGTGGATGGATTATGTTACTTAGAATCTGACAGGTTGCATCCTCTGTTGAATATAGGGATGCCTCCTAAGGGTTCGAAGACTTCGGCCCGTCTCTCTCTGATTGAGTCGCTTGCTGGGGTTCCTCCTTTGAGCGATAGCCAGTCGGATCCGCAGGCGGGTCCATCTCGTGCCGGTGTTGGGTCGACACCGATGGCTCCTCCAGTCACACCCTTGGTTCTTGGGCCGAGCCGTGCACCTTCATCTACTCCACCTGTTGATAGGTTTAAGCAGATGATGCTGTTGATGCAGCAGTAGCAGATTCAGCAGCAGCAGCATCAGCAGCAGTAGCAGCAACAGCAGCAGGAGTTCCTCTCTTCCATGGCTGGCATCTTTGCTCAGTCTGTGGGGGCGACTCCACCTGTTTCACCTATGCCTCCATCTGGGAGTGCCAGTGCCAGTGCCAGCAGATGAGGATGCGGCGTTTCTCTGAGGGACTGAGACCTGAGATCCGATCGAAGATTTGCTGTGCTAGCATTTCTTCTTATGCGGAGCTGGTGAGCATGTCCTTGCGAGCAGAGCAGGACGGAGATAGAGCGTCCCGCATGCGAGCACCGATGGTTCCTAGGCCGTGATCGGATTTCCAGGGTGCACCTTTCCTCGGCAAGAGGCCGCGAGTTGATTCTCCTCCTAGGTGTTCAACGCCGCCCGCTCAGCAGATGAGAGCTGATCTTCGATGTTCCTATTGTGGGAAGGTGGGGCACTTGGACCATTTTTGCTTCTCCCGTATGCGAGCAGGTGGTTTTACTCCACCACAGAGGGTTAGCCGTCTGATGCCTCAGGTTATTTCTCCTCCTCCTTTTCGATCAGCGTCAGCTCATCCATCCTTCAGACCTGCAGTTCCTGGTTTCAGGCCACCTCAGCGGCCCATGGTTCCTTCGCCGAATCGTCAGCAGCAGGCTCGTGTTCATGCACTTTCAGCTGAATCGCCTATGTCTAACTTGGTGCCGAGGTCCTTTGAGGTGACAGCGCACATTGAAGGTATTCCCGTTTCTGTGTTAGTGGATAAAGGGTCCACTACTTCTCTTATATCTTATGCGGCAATTAGGTGTTTGGGTTTAAGATCTGTTCCTATGCAAGGAGTGACGCTTACTACCGCTACGGGGATGTCCTCTGCTTTGGGCAAGCGTTGTATGTATTGTTTGGTCGATCTGGGAAGTGGATCGATCCGTGTTGATTTGCTAGTCGCACCGCTTTATCACTACGATGTTATTATGGGTATGGATTGGCTCACGAGGATGTGAGCCGAGATTGATTGTGAAGCTAGATCAGTGACGATCCATGGACCTGAGGGCGAGACTGTTACTTTCCCAGTTCAGGTCAGTTACCCTCTTCGTATTGATTTTTATTCTTCTCTGTTGGAGAGTTTGGCCGAATCGGCGTTGGTTAGTACGCCGGTAGTTCAGGAGTTTGAAGATGTGTTTGAGTCGATTCCTGGATTACCTCCTCAGCGTGAGATTGATTTTGCTATCGATCTTATGCCTGGTGCGGCGCCCATTTCTTTACCCACCTATCGTATGCCTCCGAGTGAAATGGAGGAGTTGAGGAAGCAGATAGATGGTTTACTGGAATTGGGTTTTATTCGGCTCAGTGTGTCTCCTTGGGGAGCACCTGTTCTGTTTGTGAAGAAGAAGGATGGTTCCTTGCGATTGTGTATTGATTATCGCAGGTTGAATCTGGTAACTGTGAATGTACTTAGTTGTAAGAGAAAGTTGACTTTAGGAGAGGGGTGGTTGTACTTGACATTGATTGGAGTGATGTGATGTGTCGTAGAGATTCCTTCGGTGTTTGCAACATGCGGCGTTTTCCTTGAACTAAACGCGGGCCCACATCCCCTGGCCCGGGTATCGCCTTGGCGAGCGAGACGCAGCATCGGAACCACGGCGACGGCGCGGTCGCAAGGGTACAAGTCTTGAGTTGAGCCGACTCTGGAATACGAGACATGCCTCAGGATCACGCGCTAATGCCGATAACAGATCGCAAGTCGCCAGAATTCGACTGGGAGGACTGCGGAGGCCTATGAAATGGTACAGGCTAGGATGCGAGTCTTACACGAGCCCACATCTCCTGGCCTGGGTATCACCTCAATGCACTAGACGCGGCGTCGGAACCGCAGCGATGGCGTGGTCGCGAGGGTACAAGTTTCGAGTCGAGCTAACTCTGATATACGGGACGAGACTCAGGATCACGCGCAAACACTGATAACATATCGTGGGTCACCGAAATTTGACCAGGAGGACCGTAGAGGCATATGGAATGGTACAAGCTAGGATACGGGTCTCACAACAACACAGTGGAAATAGCGACCTCCTGGTATTCGGCACTCGGTGCTCATGCATCCATAAGGGTTTAGGGACTTTCACCCAGGAACATCTATAACACCCCATGTAGAACAAGATTTTTGGTGTCCAATCCTGCCAACCATGATACACCTGTAGAGGCTACGGCCCTAATGTCACTAGGACGTACAGTGACCATGTTACACAATATAAAATGCATGAATCACACTATCCAGTCATGCAGCAATCCTGCGCGTATCACACACTCATGTAGGGTAACTTCACCTATCAGGGAGCCCATAAACAATCTGCCCGAAGGCATATACTATGATTAGTCACTCCTCATATCAAGCATACATATGATGCTTATGAGCATGAATCATGGAACTATACTAAACATGTTTATGGTGATGGATTCTGTTCATAACGAAGATGGGCTTAGACGGCATATACACTACAAGTATGGGTCTAACAATGAGCCCTAGGGAGAGTTACAATGCAGACATTTGACAATCATTGCTCCTAAGGCATGGCCGCTAAAAACATCATCTCATACATCATGGTGGAATCTCATATCGCAATGGGCCTCATATACATCACATTCGGCCCAAACAAAGGCCTCACATACATCTTATTAGGCCTCATATACATCAAATGGGCCACATCATATGGGCCGCACCAATGGGCCTATATCGTTAAATGGGCCGAGCAAATGGGACGATTCAAATGAGCTGAATCAAATGGGCCGATCAAATGGGCCGAATCAAATGGGCTAATCAAGTGGGCCGAATTAAATGGGTTAAATCAAATGGGCCGAGTTGAATGGGTCGATCAAATGGGCCGATTCCAATACACCATTCATCCATTGTTAGAGATCATTATAGAGAATTAAGAAATGAATCATATCCAAAGGATCATCTGGACCATACTACAAATGACAATAGTGACAATGATTTCCACTGTTAAATTCCAATGGCCCACCATAGTTTTTATTTTCCATCTAATCTGTGCATAGGGTTATAAAGACCTAGATATAGAGGAAAAACAAATATCATATTGGTCCAGAACCTTATAACCCTATAGGGGTTTTCAATGGTGGGCGAACATCCCACTGTTCTCTACAGTGTGGTCCACTTGATATTAGATCTACTTTATTTTTAGTCTCAAGCCTGGAGACAAGCTCACCAAATGGATAGACGGTAGGGATACATTACATGCATCATGGTGGGGTCGTATGCACGTCAGATGGATGGACGGCATGGTTTACATCACGGTGGGCTCCACCTGTAAAAATGGATGGACGGTGCAGTGCAAGACCAACACATCACAGGGGTCCCATGAAATTTAAATGGACGGCGTGGATTGAACAATACATCAAGGTGGGGGGCATGAGGCACGGCATGTGGATGGACAGCTTGGATAACGTGCCTGCTACACCGTCCAGATGGTGTAGATGTAACCATACATCATGGTGCGGTCCACGTAGTGGCCCACCAATATAGTGTTATAATATAATATATATTATATAATACAATATTATATATTATACACTTACAGTGGCAGGAGGCTGCCCATACTCCATCTGGACAGTGTATAAAGCATGATAAAGGTGGGTCCCACGTGGGAGTGGCCCACCATAGCATTTATAATATAAAATGTTATATTATATTATATTTTATATATATATATATATATACACACATACATATATACGTGTGTGTGTGTGTGTGTGAAACCACGTAAGAGGCAGCATTTAGGGATGCTGGACGGCCTGGATGAAAGGGGACACACCCCACTAGTAGGCCCCTCATGGACGGTTTGGATGGCCATACGCAACACAGTGGCCCCACGTCAGGTGGGCCACACTCTTGGATCAAGCTGATATTTGTATTTTCCTTCATTTGGGCCCGTCCAAACGGACTCGGCATGGATAAAATACATACTCATGGCAAGCCACACACACACATCAACATCCATAAGAGAGAGAGAGAGAGAGAGAGAGAGAGAGAGAGAGAAACGAGAAGGGGAGGGACAATGCCACTATTGGGCCCTCCCTCATACAATGTATACATCAAGTGAGTCCCACAATAAGTAGGCCCTTAGAAATTGAGATCAACGATGGATCACCCACCTATTAGCCTCTTTCTTGGTCCGATGAAATGCCGAACTCATTGGCTTTGATTTCAACGGAAGATGATGAAGTTTTGATGGTTGAGATGGGAGATGAGAGGGTAGGAAGTGGGCCACATTAGAGCTTTTCCATGAGAGCTTGGGAAGCTCATACGTTGGAGCTTGGTTTGCTTGGGAATGAGTTTGAGAAATGAGAGAGAGAGGGTTGTAAAGAGAGAGAGAGAGAGAGAGAGAGAGAGAGAGAGAGAGATGGGTGATGGAGTGATGGGTGAGGTGAGTGATGGGTGTGTAAGAGCTTTCTTCACTTTGGGGGTAGTTTGTGTAAGAGGGGTATGGGTTATGTAATGGATTGTTGACTTATGGGGTTGCTTGGGGATGGGTATGAGGTGATGTATACTTGACATGTACTTGACCCTTGATGGGATTGATTGATTGATTGATGTGATATTAGGTAGAGATTCTCTTAAGTTTTGTAACACGCGGCATTTTCCTCAAATTGAATGCGGGCCCACATCTCCTGGCCTGGGTATCGCCTTGGCGCGCGAGAAGCTGCATCGGAACCGCGGTGACGGCGCGGTCACTAGGGTAGAAGTTTTGGGTTGAGTCGACTCGGGTTGACAGTGTGTGTCTCAGGGTTGCACGTAAATGCCAGTTACAGGTAGCGGGTTGCCGGAGTTAGATAGGGAAGATCGCGGGAACATATGGAGTGGAACAGACTAAGAATCTTAAATTACCGTACAATGGCTTGACAATCACGAGGACTTATCTCTCAGAGTGGTGGCTTGAATTGGCTTGGAATGAATGAAAAAAGCTGAGAAAAGTCCTCTATTTATAGGCCGAAAAACGGTTCCCTTGACTAGTCAAAGGTCAGCCTCGACTGGTCCTGGAAGTAACCAAATTAAAAAAATTCTGGCGTGATCAGATAAAACTGACCCTCGACTAGTCGAGTGGCTTGCTTGAATGGTCGAGTGGCCTGCTCGACTGGTTAAGCTTGGCACTCGACTGGTCGAGCGGGGCTCAAAATTTTTGCTGGAGTTCGAGTCAAGCCCAGCTCGACTGGTCGAGCCAGTCTCCACGACCGGTCGAGTAGGGTGCTCAACTGGTCGAGGACTCACCAGAACTTACCAAAAAATTCTAAAATTTTGAATTTAAATCTATACTGGTTGAGAAAAGCCCTGGATTGGTCGAGCCAGAGCCTGGACTCGGCGAACATTGACTAAGACTAGTCAAAGCAAAGCCTATAATAAGCATAATGACCCATATTAAATGTGCAATATAAATGACATAAACCAAAGGTCTTTCTAGGGTCATTTATACTTGAAATGTTGAACATTGAACTTGTAGCTTTGGTAGATTCGGTAGATCTTCTTCTTGAAGTATTTGAAGCTTGAACTTGTATACTTGAAACTTGATCTTTTTCTTGACTATGAAGTGTACTTGAACTTGATCTTGCATTTGAAGTAGTCCTTGAACTTGGTCTAGAACTTGAAGTCGATGTAACACTTGAAGTTGATGTAGATAGAACAGTCTTCATGGCTTGTAACACATCTTCGTATGAAGGGGAACATTCCATCACTCGAAGGTCACTTAAAGGTGAACTATCCATCATGAACAAGTCCATCATTCCAAAGTGGTTTGTCACTACAAAATTTGACAATACAGGATGCTTGATATACAACATATCACTTATAATATGGGCTAGCGATCTCCACCTAAATTAGATCGAATAGCATAGACAATCAGCTGACCACTAATTGCTTGAGGATTTTTTATTATAGTTGCTAATGGTAAAGTGGAAGTAGGGAATGGTGGCAGATTAAGACGATAAGGTTGGTAATACTTCTCATCAAAAGGAAGATCAGGATTATTCAGTTTCTCTCTATCCTGCCACCATTTATTGTAACACTTATTGAAATGGGCTTCCTTATGCCGTTTTAGGCTTTTTTCGATCTTTATTGAATAATCTTCAACGATAAGACTAGGACAATTGTTGAGGGTCAAATATTGCATATTAGACTCCAGTTATTGCTTGGTTTTACGAACATGATAATGCTCAACATTCTATTTTAATCATGTTTTTGTAACAAGGTGAATTTAAGAGCTTGGATTGAAAAAGGGTACTAAAGGCATGGATTTAATGCTCAAGAATCACCAAAGCAAGGGGACGGATCTTAGGGGACCAAGATTGAAGAATTCACACGCCAAAGATTCGAGAAAATCAAGTGATTGAAGATAAAGATGCCTGAAAATCATCCTGAATGCAAGATCATAGGGTTCCCACCATCCGTTTGGGTTGAAATTTTATATCTGGCCTGAGGATCATAAAGTAACCGTACATGTAAAATTTCAGCAATTGGATCTTTGTGGAAGTGGTCCAATGGATAGATCAGCCAGTAAATCATTGATTTGGGGCCCTTTGGATATGCTTCAATTTGGGTCCCAACCCCTCAAATTAGATGACAAAACGGATGGACGGAGCGGATTTCTTAAAACATCAAGGTGGGACCCACTTTACTTGGTGTGTGCACTGGAGGTGCACCGGACCATGGATTTGGTTAAAGGACTGCTGACTTGATCCTCTCCTTCTCTATTACGCAGTGTCCACACGGATGATGGTTGTGACGCATCGTGGCCCATCATCATGACTCCGATGGATGATCTGAACTGTCCATTCGATCCAGAGGGGTGCCGACCGTAACCATGCTCTCCTTTTGCTCCCATGCACGTGTACACACGAGGATCACCTTCAAAAGCAGAATGAACGGCGGGAACAAAGATACAATGGGCTGCACCAAAACTCGATCAAAATTAGCCATTTATGACTAAAATTTTGTCAGGAATCCAATGGACGAGGTGAATTTCTTTGAAAACATCATTGTGGGGCCCACCAAACACCTCAGCGTAGGTTTATACGTAATTACGCACGTCTGCACGTCCAGCCCTTTGTGGGCCATTGTGCAATCAAAGAAAGGGTCAGATGCAAGATCCAAACCGTCCACACACTGCAAAAAGTGGCCACGACCACAGCCATGAAGTCAAAATCGAGGTCAGGCTGTTCACCATTCCAAAACTCCAGCAAATACAGCTGCCTCTGCGGTTCTTTCGCTGTTGCTAAGTAAACAGCACTTGCACTAGCATCTACCGACTCTAGCCTCCCAGCCGACCTTCCTTGGCTATAAAAGAGAGGGATAGAAGGACGTGGAAATCTATCTTGGGGCATGGGAGCAAAGGCAAGAGAGAGATAGCATGGAGCCAGCACCGAGAGTTTCTCCTTCTTCTTTCCTCTTTATTTTTCTTCCCTTTCCCTAGCTTTGTTTATGTCCTTCCTTTAAGAGATTAGTTTAATCATGATTATGATAGGCTAAGCCTCTTAGGGCCAAGAGGTGAAGCTTGTAGCATGATTAGGATGTTTGCTTTGTTTTGATTCATATTTTATTGAAGTCTCTTGGATTCTAGTTTGATTATTAAAGAATATCTTTAGTATTTAATGGCTTGTTGTGACTCAAATTATAATGGATCTGCAATTGCTTTGAATATCTTCTTTTTCCTGAATTAAGATTGTGAAATTAGGCAGTCCTGTTGTTCACCATTGTCCCTTGGGCATGGTAGGGTGACGGAATCCTTCCTAACTTCCACAATTCTCGTATGATTGGTTGTGGGATTAGTATATTGCTGTTGTTTTCCTTATCTCCTAGGCATGGTTAGGTGACGAAATCACTTCCAAATCTTCACCACTCTTATCTATTGATGATTAGATCCATGAGAAGTTCAGAGATCTGACAAATCTCTTCTTACCAATTGGATAGGATAAGACCCTGATTCCAGTTGTGTCCTTAAATGATTGCAAGGTAGCTTCCCAATTGCTACAAGTGGATCCTTGACACCCTAGTTTCCCACCTTTGAATTTTACAAGTTTTTAGTTAAGTAGTTTACAATTATTCTCTTAACTTCTCTTGATTTAGATTATATCTTCTTCTAGTTCTAGTTCTAGTTACTTTCAGAATACGTACAAGGTTCAGTCCCTGTGGATTTGACCTCGGTCTTACTGAGATTATTACTACATCGCGACCCTATACTTGGGGTTGTGAACACTAATACTTTGTTTTAAAATAATTTTTAAAGGTGGATATGGCCTAGATCGAGGATGTACCTGACAATTGATGAGGCTTAATTGACGTCGGTAACGGTCGATCCTCCTTTGTCGGAGATGGTTGGAGAGGATCTACATGCTGATAAGAGAGTATAGGGATTTTGGGAGGTGGACTTGGAAGATTTTCCAAATTTGATATCCTCATGAGAGCCATTCTTCGATGCAGAATGGGTGCTAGAGCAACCGGATCCTCCTCCACGACCTCTTAGCTACTGTGGTAGTAGCTTCGGTCGAAGGAACTGGAGTGGGAGAAGTAGTGGTTGATTATGTTTTAGGCCAACTTTCCGTCCTTTTAGCTGTAGGAGTAAGAGGCAAAGCAACACCTCTCTTATGTGTCCTCACCTCTTTCACCTCCAGTTGGAAAATGAACTATTTTATGAGTTTGGTCACACTCTTGCCACCCAACAACCTGTCATAATGGAGATTCCACCATGAGACAAAGCTATCCAACACTCAGGAAAAGTTTGGATAGCTTGGAATCACCAAGGCAAGTGTCGCTTTGCGGTAGTAGTTGCTGAGGGATATATAAAGTTCTAGGTTGACCACTATGAGGCGGTCGTAGGGAGGTTGATTGCAAGCTTTGTGAGTGAGAGGGCACGAGATACATTGTATAAGACCAAACTTTGCGTGAGAAATGTCAGATATTATTGCTCAATCCCAGCCTTCGCGTTCTTCCCTGACTCGATCGTTCCCCCATAGGCGAGATCTCATCCAAGAATGTAGCTAGCCCATGACTGAAGTACTGACCAGTCGAATATTCATCATCCAGTGTAAATTGTCTTGTCAGCCACCCTGGTCCATATGCCTCGTCTTTGGAAAATGGAATAAAAGATTGGTCTTTTTTGGTCGAGTCAAGGGTAAAGAGACCTAGGAGATATTGCTCAACTGTCCGCTTCTCTGAAAAGAAGTGGAGAATTTGATCTCTAAAAGAAGAGTATGGCTTTTCCCTGTGCATCAGATGATTGAAGAGAGAAGGTTGGAAGGATGCAAAAAACCACATATGCAAGAGCCATAGAGGCCCTCTTGAAGAATATTAGCCTTTATGAATGGTCTTGTAAAGAACTCGATATAAGTGGCCGAGGACGTAAGGCGCCAAGGCAATTCTGTAACCTTGTGCTAGATGCTCAGCCAAAGAAACATACTCTGCGATGACCTGTTGCACGCTCACACACAAGAGGTACCTGCAAATCCAAAGAAGAAGAAATGTCATGTGCTTATCATCATCGACCGGACCTTCAAACTTGCAGTAGGCCTTCATGAAGTTGGTGTAACTTTTATTGGCAACAACTCAGTCAGGTGACAAATATCTTTAATGGTGGGGCTCATCGAACTATAACCGAAAAGAAAGGTATTAGTCAAAGTGCTCCAAAATTATGAAAGAGTGAGAAGAAGAGCCAAATTAGCTTTATCTTTAAGAGAGAGTCTTTTGCACTCATAGATGCCGATCCTCTTCCACAATGCTTCATATTGAGAAGATACCAAAACAAACCAAGTCTCCCAATCTTGAAGAGGCTTTGACCATTCCAAGGCGTCTTCAAAGCATTTGCCACATCTGGGATGCATCCAGATCAAATCAATATCTCTTCTCCCGAAAAGATCGAGAAGAAATGATTCAGAGGATGGACCTCATCAGCCGTAACTTCTATAGAAAATGTTAGGTCCAAGTAAATGATCTCATTGCCCAAGGAAGATTTTAAAATGCTGGATCCTCTGTGCATTTCTTTAAAAGAATATCCATCACCGCCATAATATCTTTCTGGTTGAAGGATGGGGTGGATGATGAAGAGGCGGCCATTGCAGGAGAATTGCTTAGAAGTGGAGATTTTAAGAAGGAGATTGCGAAGGTAAAGGAATTCAAAAGGCGTAAACTAAAATCGTTCAAAATAAGGTTTATATAAATGAAAGGAGAGGTAGTATTTATTGCAAAATCATGTTTATTTTGACAGAATGGCTATTAAAGGCACATGTAGATGCAAGATTCGTTCAACACCTCGATTCGACGCGATCGATATTGATGAAAACGGTCGAAGGCAGATAACATTTGGGTGACACGTGTAAGCATTTATGATAGCAGTAATGAAGCATCAAACATCACTGTCACTTTCTCCGAAAGGTCAATGACGAGGGGGGCAATGTTTGTACCTGTTCCGACCGAACTTTGTTTCAACAAATTAGGGCAGAGTGCCTGTGATCTGTACAAATACGCATGGGTGCTAGAAGATTTCCTACAGATATGTACGATGATTCTTTGGGAAGTAGAGCCACAAATATCAATTGTGACCAAGCATCGTTAGAGCGATCGAGAGGAAAAGTGACCGTGTTCAGATGTTTTTATAACACATGTTAAGTGATCGAGTGCACAAGACCACTTGATAGATGGCTAAAGGTTCAGAGTAGCAAAAGCGTGGGAAGCATCTGGCAGTAATAGGAAATGGTTACCATAACCGTTGGAACGTGGGAAGAATCCAAATGGCTAGATCGAAGCTATAAATAGAGGAAGATTACAACAAAACAGATCATCTCATATCAAACCAATCAAACCAAAATCTATCTTTCAATTATCTTTGCAGTTATCTCGTCAAATTACACCTTTCCTTGTCGAGTCAATTACATTTCTCATCATAATCATTTACTTTATGAACTTGCCATTTACTTTATGAACTTACCATTTACATTTCGTAGTGTAATTCTCATCATTAATTCAGTAGTTGGTAATCTTAGCCATAATTGAAAGTTATGCTCGCACGCTAATAGCGAACGACTGTAAGGATTTCTTTCTCATTTTGTTTAATATGTACTGAAAAATCCTTTCATACGGAAGGCAAAGAGTAACCCATTATCAAAGGACGAACCCCACCCTCTGACTATCGCCTAATCTATTTACACATTGAGCGAGTGGCTGAATAGACGGCCGATCTCCTAAGATCTCAGGCATACTCTATGTCTGCCTACTTTAGCGCTCGGGGTTATTGTTCTTTAGTTTGAATTGGAGCCACAATCCCAATTTTGGCATGCATGAGAAAAGAAACGACAAACAGATAGATTTAATCATTATTTTCTTAGTCTTGAGCATAAAATTTTCAGTTTCAAAACTCTTTTTGAAGATAGTTATGTTGTAAATCTGAATATCTTATATTAGGAGAAAATATAGAATACTTTTGAAATTTTGGAGTTTAGTTAAGTATTAGACTTTTGAATGAGTTCCTTTAATGAATTAATTAATAGAAAGTCTAAACATGAATTGAGTCCAGTCCACAATTCACACCTGATTTATGTTATGTAAAGATAACCTGAAATTCTTATTTTAGCTTGATGATTACTTAAAAGTGATTAGGAACCAAGTATGGAGATCCTTATCTACCTTAAAAGTGTGAAAAGAAAAAGAAAACCAGCTAGAAAACAGTTGAACATGGCTATGTATGTTATTGAATGAGAAATCAATGTGAAAATATGAAAAAGAATGTTAAAGCCATTAATGAAAAATTGAAAGTTAGAATAAAAAGTGAAAAGGAGATAGGTTCGGAATTAGTTACTTGTGTTGATTTGTCCACTTTGAAGGTAATGAGCATGGTTAACATTATGAAAACAAAGTTATATAGAATATAAGTAAGAGTCACTAAGCATAATAGAAACTTGATGTTTGGATGAATTTTATTAAGTAATTGATGAAGAGGAACTTGGTTTAAAAAGACTACTACTGACATTGGATTCTAGGTTGACGAAATTTTATCATATGTCTTTGAATTCTACTAATATTTATAGGATTACACATGATACTATTTTTTGAAAAGGGTTTGAAATTCGAATGCTTGAAACTTTGATTCTTCGCATGTTTTGCTCGGGACTAGAAAAATGCTGGTTGGGGGGTGTGTTGAGTGTGAAATATTACATATTTTTCCCTAGTTATACATTGGTTTTGTGAACATGAATATGTGTAACGACCTTGGAATTTTTGTGCTAATCTTTCCTTAAGTAGTTGTTTTTGGGGTAATTAGCGCTATACTCGATTGCTTGTGAAATTCGCATCAATCACTTTAAATTGTATCTGCATGGTTCTAAACTTGTAGATTAGTTAGCGCTACGTTACTCTGAAACCAGGGATCCATTGCTAAATCCAGTTGTTCTGGGGAATTTTTGGAAGATCTGGATCGGACCTGGACCGCACGTCGAAAGTCCGATGGCGATGATCTTAGCTTGTTGCGGTCACCGAGTTGGGCTTGACCATTACCTCGAAAATCAAGTCCATCTGATGTTTTGGGTCGATTTGCTTGAGCTCGGAGTGAAGAGTGTGAGAACGATTGAAATTTATTAAGCTTTTTATGAAGTCTGAGTCGTGTCGCTTGCGCGACGATTTTAAGCTATCTGACCGTTGGATTCTGACCCAATTTCACCCTCTGATCAGGATAGTTGGCCCAGGCATATCCTAGTGCTTGTGGACCTGATCGAGATTCCGTGACCGTTGAATTGAGTGTGGTCCGCAACGGCTGATCTGAAGAGCTGGTCGTTACAAAAACTCAGCTTGACCTAGATCCATGGTCAAGGAGCTTAAGTCCGACCTTTCGTGGTTATAGGCCCACCAGAAGTGCTTCGTTGGATCGAGTAAGGCTTACTTTGGTTATAACCTAAGTATACCTTGTCCCTAGGGTTATTTTCATCAAGAATAGGCCTATTTATAGTCCTTAAACCCTAGCTCTCTTTTCCATACGAATTTTCTCTAACCCTAGCTTGGAAAGAGAGTGGAAAAGAGAGAGAAAGTGAGAGAGATAAGTTGGTGAATCATCTTGGATTCTTCTTTGTTCTTCTTCATCTTTGAACCTTCACTTTGAATCGTTCTTCTGACGGTTCTGAGTTCTGTTTGGGGTAAGTTAACCTAACCCTAACCTGTGTTAGAGCTTAGATTAGTTTTGATGTTGTTGTATCTCATATCTATCCTTGTTTTAGGGTATTCTTTCGCCGTTGACGAAGACATCTCGTCTAAATCAATTCGGTGTTCTTTCCTTGCTTAAGGTGCGGACTTTAAGTGTATAGGTTATGGTTTTCAAGGCTTTCAACGCCAGTTAGTGATTTACTCTTGTTATGGATGAGATTTCACATGCCAAATGTTGTGTTTACATTGCTTTCCTGATATGCATGTGCTATATTGAGATTGGTGTATTCTATGTGTATTTATAAAGTACCGTATACGTATAAAATATGCACTTATGTTTGCCATGATTATTTGTCATGTATGAATGCTAGATGCATGTATGACGACTCCTTGGTAAAAGGAATTGTCTAAGTGCATGTATTCCAACATACGTCATGTATGTTGTTCCATGTATGCTAAGTATTTGTAGAAATGCATGAATGATCTAAGTGTAACTTCTTACACTTATTGCAGCGTTGAGAAGTGATTCTCAACACTCCTACTGATGCGCATGATTTCCTTTATGCAAGTTACATTCCATGATATTTAAATTCAAGCATCTCCTATGCTTACATTTATGTTAAGTTGATATTCCTCAAGTGCTTATGTACCATGATTTGAGTTGTTGTTCCATTACTGTTTTACATTCTATATGAATATCTGTAGTAGTGTAAGATGTTTGGGACTATGCCTTAGTCCAGGAAATCGGTAATTGACCCTATGTTCGTGGTTGAGATTGCTTTCGCTACGTAGGACATATTAGACGAACCCGAGCCGTATTAGAGTTGGCGGCAGTGGTTTGGCCACGCGGAGTGTTTGCGCACTCTCTTGTCGTTCAATTCAACGTGCGCTCGTGCTAGTCGAGTTCGTCAAGTAACCCGATTGTCCGATGTATGTTCACCATGTATTGGACGCTACTGTTTGAATCTAGGGTACCGAACTCACCAATGAAATCCTATTAACTATGGTACTTGATCCGCTAAGACTCATGAGCCGGACATGGTAGTATGGGACACCGTGGTCGAGCTGTCGGCCTACGCTGGGGTGACGAGCCTCCCCGTAGTGACCAGTGAGCAATCAAACTCGTGAGCCGATTATGGTGGTATGGGACACTATATTCGTGCTGTCGGCCTACATTGATTGGTGACGAGCCCTTTGTAGTGACCTCGAGCATACTTGGATACCGCAAGGAGGTGACGAGCCGATCTGTGGTAGTAAGGGCATGAAAGGCGTGCATTGATTGGTGACGAGCCCTTTGCTACGACCTCAAACATATGATCGTATGAGATGTCTAGGATTGACGACCCTAGTATGGATTACTGTTTGGATAGTGATATGAGGAAGGTATCTTAGCTTCCCAATCCTGCTGTGTGAAATGGACTAATAACAACTTGGTAATCATATCCATGCATCGCATTTGCATGTGCTTTGTAGATGTGGCGCACTTTGAGGTGATGTCATGCGTAACGTAAGATGAAGACACTGAGGGTGTACGCGTGAGGGCACGCATCATATTGCATACATCCTTGCATTAACAAGAGTACTTAGGATTTATTTAATTGTCCTGCTTTATCATTACTGTTTAATTGAACTGATAACATGTTAACCAGTGCCTTATTGTTCCACTGAGTTGATCACTCACTCCCACGTTCTGGGGCGGTGTTAAACACCCACCAGAGTCTGTCTTAGGTTCTGATGTTGCAGATGTGGATGCGACTTCTGAGGCAGAGCGGGAGATGGATGATGATGAGGCTGCCTTTGCTTATATGCAGTTTTCAGACGGGTTCTAGCGAGCCTTGGTCTGATGCGCGGGACTCTGGGATTATTAATTTTGGAAACTTAAATGATGTAACTTGATACTTATAATTTTGTTAAATAGCACTTTCATACGACCTGGCTTGTATATGTACTTCAAGGATTTGCACTTGTACACATATTTTTCTATAAGTCTTCCGCTTGCTTTATTCACTTATCCCTGAATCATATCTGTGTTTTGGCTTAATCTATTCCATGTTTTATGTACTAATACAGTCAAGATACATCATTCATTAAATATATTGTATAAGTGATGTTTTGGAACTCGGGAGCTGAGTTATGCTCGACCCTCGAATTTCAGGGCGTTACAATATGTTTAATTGATCTAACTACACATGTTTTCTCTTACGAGGTGATTTTGAGAGCTAAGGAGAAAAGAATGCTTAAAGCATGGATTTGATGCTCAAAGAAATACTCAAGTGATGATTGGATCTATGGAGGTCAAGATTGAAGAGTTCAAGAATTCAAGATCCAAGAAAAGGAAAAACATTGAAGAAATCAAAGTGCAGAAATCAGAAGTACTGAACTCGACAGTTCGATGCCATCGAAGTAAGTGTTCAATGACATCAAAGGTGGCTTGATCCCATCGTAAAAATCAGAAAAATCTGATTTGCTTGCTAAACATATTGGGACCTCTTTGATGCCATTGAATGAGGATTCTATCCCATTAAAGAAGTGCACGATGCCATTAAAGCCAGTTCAATTGCATCGTAAGAATCACGAATTTTTGGATTTAGTCGCTAGACAGTTGGGAGTATTCTTCAATCCCACTGAAGCTAGGTTCGATGCCATCGAAGCTATGTTTGATGCCATTAGAGGGCATGCAATGACATCGAGAAATTTTACAGATTTAAAAGATCATTGCTGACAGTTTCCCAATTCAACTCGGATCCTTCGATGGAACTTTAATGCTATTGAAGCTGCCATCGAAGCTGCGATAGCTGCATAAATTGAGGTGGTTTTAAAGTCAGTTTGATCAAAGCCTATATAAAAGGGATGTTTGGAGTTTTTCTAGTTATGAATTAGGGTAAAAGAAGTAAAGTAAGGAGTTGTGGCGCTTCGAGGAGTCCTTCCTTATCTTTAATCCTTCGGTTTTAGTTAGTTTTTATATTTTTCTTTAAGAGTTATGGTTCAATCATGTCGTTGGTTGGCAAATCTCTAGAGCTAAGGGGTGAAGCTTGTAGTTTGTTTTGATATTTATTTTACTTTGATTTAAGCTCTTTAGTTTATATGTTGAACAATTCATGGTTTTTTGTTTGAATAAAGAAGTATTTTCAGTTTACTTTGATCCATTGTCGACTTCGGGCACTTTGGATGCTTAAGAATGAATATTCTCTTACATGTTTTACAATTGTGTGATCTGTAAAATCCATTAATCTACCTTGACTTCGGGCATGGTAAATGTTTTGAATTCCCTACGATCATTACGTTGATACTTTATGAGGGAACCTGTCCAATGAATGTTCAGAATATGTTTTGATGTATGAATGATGTTTCAACCGCTTTATCATCCAACTGGATAGATTAGGACTTCGATTCTAGTTGAAGTGTATTGATTGAATTAAGTAGAATGACATTAAGATGACTACAAGTGGATCCTTAGCGCTCTAGTACTTTATTCTTGATAGTTTCACTTCACAATTATTCTTCATGATAATTCATGTGTTTAGATTAGTCTCTAGTTCTAATTCTAAAGTAGCTCAGAATTTGCACAAATAGCAAGTCCTTGTGGGTATGGCCTCGGTCTCATCGAGATTATTACTACATCGTAGCTCTACACTTGGGGTTGATGAACATGTGCTAACTATTAACTCCTACCATCCATCTATTCATGCACACACACACATATATATATATATATATATAATTTAACATTTAATTATATAAGCATAATTAAACAAGTGCGCAAATGACAAATCCAAACACAAGCATGTATAGTAATTCGGTTTCCCCGCTCTACTCCCGGCAGATGAACTCATCCCATAAGTGTAACAGATTTCACTATCAAAGGTTTTAAATCAGATTAAGTTCTAACATTTACAATCCTACACAAGGAATGGCTCCCGCAAGAGACTTTATGCGGTTTCCTTATAGGCTCGCCACAAACCTCGGTCTTACACAAGAATCTACTAACGTAAACTCCCGTCAGAGGCTCCCGCAAGAGACTATAGTTGATTTTTCATAGACTAATCAACAACTACGGTCCTAGTCCAATGATATACGTTTACTCCTACCGGAGGCTCCCATGGAGACTAACATGTACACACCCATGTTTGGTGGCCTACACAAGAACTCAATTTAGGCCCTATACAATGGGCCAATGTCTTACACAAGAACATACGATTTAGGCCCTACATAAGAGTCCATGTCCTGCACAAGAACTTAGGATTTAGTTCCTACAAAAGAGTCAAGGTCCTACACAAGAACCTAATTGAGTTTGAGTTACAAATTCTTACCCTTAATCTTACATAAGGAAAAAGAATATATAGACTCTTACACTTAACAATTTACTTGTCGGATTAAGCCCATTTTGTAGCACCTTCTTGGGTAGCTTGATTGATGCTCTCCCGTGCTTCAATCAGTTCCCTTTTCCTCCTCTAATTATGATGTTGATGCTTTACAAAAGCTCCAGCTCCAAGATCAAACACCTTACATGTAGTGCTCCTTTGAGGTGACAAAGGTGATGAGAGGTTGGTTGAATCTCATACAACTAATGAGAAGTTGTATTTCCTAAGGAATTCACCTAGATGACTCTTATAGGGGATTTAGACAATGATATGCCTATAGAGATTGAGTTTAATCTTTAGAAAATAGAGGAGTTTAAGCACATCTTTAAGGTGGAGGTTGGAATCCTCATTAGAGTGTTAGTCTTAAGGAAGATAACTTACAACTCTTTAATTTAAAGGCTTGAGATGAGGGATATGATCATGGAATCACCTAAGCTTCCATTGCACCAAAAACTCGTCCAAATGCATAAGAATCGAATGGCCTTTATAAAAAGTTCGAGTTCCATTGATAAAAAAATGGGTAGATAACGATTCTGCCGATGCTATTGATGTGACTCTTGATGCCATTGAAGGGTACTTTGATGCAATCGAGAAAATAAGATAATATGATATATTTCTTATTAAACATATATGAGCTACCTTTCGATGCCATCGAAGTGAAGCTTTGATGCCATCGAATGAGACCTCCATGCTATCGAGAAATTAGATTAAATGATCAATTCTTGTTAAACATATCTGACTTTCTTTTTTATGTCATCGAGGGGATCTTCAATGCCATTGAAGACCCCTCGAGGTTTGATTGATGAGATCGAGCATCACTCGAAAATTGTTATTTTGGGCTTACTTGTTCTTTGATCCTTGATGCTCTTGTAATCTTGTGTCTTCGATCCTCAGCTTCCAAAAGCTCAACCGATTACATGATACAAGGACTCATGTGATTGACAAACAAGATGCATAAATAAATGCACTAACACAATACATGTACACGTGGTGAGTGGGGCCCACTTGCAAGTAATATGGAGTGAATCTCTTAAAGTTATATTTTTATAATTTCAAAACTATACCTCACTCTTACCCATACCCCCACATTTTTTTTTTTTGCACACGCACTCACACACCCCACGCAAGCCCGCACACTCACACCCCAATGGGTGCTTGAACCATGACCTCATGTTGAAACTCTTGTGAGTCTACCACTGAGCCATAAGGTTGTGGGCCCATACCTCCATGCAAAAAGACCTAAAATATCCATACTTTACCCTCACCTACCACATATTATACCCAAACTACCCTTATTTTCTTCCCCCACATCTCTCTCTCCCCGTTAATCAACAAGGAAACCCCCTAGCACATGCCTCCTCTCCCCCTCCCATGTTAGCCCATGCTACCCCCATGCTACACCACTCCCTTCTTTCTTTCCCTCTCCCTATTCTACCCTTCATTCTTTTCTCTCTTCCCTCTCTATCCTAAAATCTCTCCAAGAACACCCCAAAACCCCTCACATGTTCCAACATTTTCTTTATCCCAGAGAGTGAGAGAAGAGAAACAAAAGAGAGAGAAGATATTAGAGAAAGATTAAGGAAGATAAGAGAGAGAGAGAGAGAGGAAGATTTGAGAGAAATTAGAAGAAAGAAAAGAGAGATTGAGAGGGATTAGAGAGAATTGTGAGAAAATTAGAGGAGATTAGAGGAGGCTAGCTTAAAGGGCCCTGATAGCCATCCAGATAGTCCGAACATCTATCCGACCCAATCCGACCGTCCATTCTTTGCTGTGAGTGCAAGGGTGTAAGTTTTTTTTTCTCTTTTTTCTTGTCTTCTTTCATTTATGTGGGCCTACAAGGGTGGGACCCACGTTAATGTGGTTGGATTTGTATGGAGGGTCCCATGGTGGCGGGAGCCCATCTACCGGCTGGCTGGATTCCTTTTTTCTTTTCTCTTTCGTTTCTTTTTGAGTTGTCGGGGATTATTGTGGGGCCAACGAGTGTGGCCCACCATGATGTTTATTTGCCGTTTAACGTGTTGATTAGTTTTACAGGTCTGGATGAAGTAAAAATGCAAATTTCAGCTTGGTCCAAAGCTTATTGAGCCCCCCACAGGACCCCACTAGTGAGAAAAACCCAAAAAAAAACAAAAGAAAGAAAGAAAGAAAATAATAATAATAATAAAGGAATGTAAGCAGCGTCAGGACGCTGGACGCTCACTGCGTCAGAGGCGCTGGAACGCTGACCCTTTTTCAGCATGAGGTGGCCCGCCTCGTGGGACCTACAACTCACTATAAATGTATATGTGTATTCATGCCATCCATTTATTTAGCCATATCATTTTAGGGCTAGGGCCTAAGAATGAGATGAATCAAAAGCTTTGGTGGGCCACACCACAGAAAACAATAGTAGGGAACCATTGAAACCTTCCTAAGCCCTACGGTGTTTATTTCCCATCCAATCCTTCCCTAAGGTCACACGTGACCTATATGGAGGGAAAACATAAATATCAGTTTGTATCCAAATCTTCTGGAGCTTTGGGTCCATGCGCACGTTGTTCAGCAGATGGCCCACCCTGTGGGTCCCACCGTGATATATATGCCCTCGTCCTCACCGTCCATCTGCTTGGGCAGATCATTTTAAGCCATGGGATCAAATCTGAGGGAGACCTGGATCTTAGATGATCCATACCACAGGAATTAAAGGAGACATTGATGTCCATCATTGAAGCATTCTAAGGCCCACCCTGATGTTTTTATGCCATCTAACCTGTTTGTAAGTCACGCAGACCTGGACAAAAGAGAAAACACAGATATCAGTCTGACCCAGACCTTCTATGTGCTGGTGGCCCGCTTTGTGGGACCCAATGTGATGTATCTGTTTTATCCATAACGTTCATCTGCTTTGCCATATCATTTTAGGCATCAGATCGGACTTATTTTTGTGGGCCCATCATGATTTAATTCCCACAAAGCGAAGGAAAGCGGTGGGCTGACATCCACCTTTGAAAACTTTTGTGGGCCCATTTTTATTCCCAGCCCAACCAGGGGCCGTGGGTCCTGATGTGGAGTCCCACCATGATGTAGGTCTCTCCCAGGTAGCCCACCCATTTCGACCACCCAATTGGGCAATAGGCCTTGGTGGTCCGTTTGAAAATCAGCGTGTAGTTCACACTGTGGGGCCCATTTTGGGGTCCCACCTTGATGGATGTGTTGTATACCCTTCCATTCATCTTGGCAGGGGCAGGGGCCCAGTTTGGGGTGGACCATGCCCTGAAAACAGTCACGATTGCATGCCTACCATTAGCCTACAGTGTAAACTCTGTGGTGTCCGCCGTTATTTATTATTTTATCCATTCTGTTCATCCGTGTTAACAGATAATTTTAGGGCTTGATCCCAAAGTGGAAGCATATCCAAAGCTCAAAAGGACCACACCACAAGAAACAGTGTAATTGAACCTCTACCATTGAAAATTTCTAACCCATGTTTCTGGTTTCTCTTCATCCATGTCTTTGTGATCTTATGAACAGGTTGGATGACAAATAAACATTACTGTAGGCCCTAGGAAGGTATCAACGGTAGAAATCATTATTCCACACTGGTTCCCGTGGCATGGTCCATTTGAGCTTTGCATTTACTTAAATTTTGTGATCAACCCCTAAAATTAGCAAGAAAAATGGATGGACGGTGTGGATAAACGACATACATTCACAGTGGGCCCAACTGAGTTTACTCAGGATTAACTCAGTACGCAATCCGATTCCCTTTCCTTGTTGAAAATATTCAGCAGGGTCATCTAGATGAACGGTCTTGATGATCGCGTGATGAAGCAGAAGAGGAGCGCTGAGTCGAGTCAGAGTCAAGACTCGTGATGCCTATGTTCAATCTGACTGGGGGTGCGAGTCCGATTCGACTCGGACGAGTCGTCAATCTATCAGTGCGGGCGAGCCTCAGAATGCAAATGGCGGGAGAAGTATATTAGAAACGGCTCTGTCGTTTGGATGTCCGGAACTCAAAGAACAGGGAAATCGAGGTCTCTCACAAACCCTAGAAAAGAAAACCCTTAAAAAAGCTAGCGTTGCATTCTCTCTTCCTGGGAATCGGAGCTTCTCCTTTTCTCTTTCCAGATCACGCCTACTCGAACCAGGTATTCCTCTCATCTATCTCCGATCGCTGTGATTTTCTTTCCATTTTTTCGGTTTGCAGATAGTTTGATCGGTCTCTAGCGGTAGTAATGGTGCGATTTTTTACGAAGCTTTTATGGTTCAAATCGACTATTCTTAGATTCTAGGGTTTATATTGTTGAATTTTCTGCTCAAATCTCGTCTGTCCAACTGAGTGTATATAGAAATCCTATATACATGTTGTTGAATTTTCTGCTCTAATCTCTCTTTCTTTTCCCTGAAGTAGGGTTTTGATGTAGTGCAGTCCTATGAACTGTAGCTATGACACAGTTGAGGGTTCTATACTGCATTTCAGTGGATGCATGATCCTAACTGGCCCATTGGTCGACTGTTAAGGTCCCTTGATATACAAGGATATGCCATTCTCAAATGGCTCGAGCTTTTAGAGCAAGTGGTTGTTTGACATGGTATTAGAGTGGAAGGTCAAGTGTTCGAATCCCGGGAGCAACAAATATGCATCCCGTGATTTGAACACTTGACCTTCCGCTCTGATACCATGTCAAGCAACCAATTGCTCTAAAAAGCTCGAGCCGTTAGAGGATGGTGTATCAATGTATCAAATATATGATTTTGGGGTAGGACGAGCTATAAATAGTAAGTTTTAGTTTGAACCTTGCGCACCAGTAGACACTGTCTATAAATAGTAAGTTTACTATTTATAGTAAGTTGCGAATTCTAGGAGTTTTAGTTGTAGTTTGATTCTGAAATTTTTTCCATTACTTAGTATCCCTATTTAAAGGGTTGTGAACTCGTTTATTTGATTCATCAATCAATTTCGAATTTTATAGAATTTATTTTCTATTTTCTTGTTCTTTTTCTCGTGGATTCGAGAAGTCTCTGTGAGGAGTCCAGAGAAGTTCCGTGGATTCGGAATAGTTATCCCCTTGAGGAAGACGGTGCTCGACCTCATGTCCTTCCATGCGTCAGATTTGAACACGACCTTTCGCTCTGATACCAAACAACCAATTTATCTAAAAGCTCGAGCCATTAGATGGTGGTGTATCAATGTATATCAAGGGACTTTAACACTCCCCCGCACGTGCGGGGTGAATATAATGGGCAAGGGTGGAGGGACACTCACAACTCATACCATAAAACGGGCTCCCCATGGGAGAATATATTAAGGAGGCATATTTGCTACTCCTGGGATTTGAACACAAGACCTTTTGCTCTGATACCATGTCAAATCACCACTTGCTCTGATACCACGGCATATGTACAGCTAATGGACTGTAAAAATGAAGGGTGGTGGACTCCAAATTTGATTGTAAAGGATCGAATAATTAGAGTTCTAGGTGATTTGAAGAAGTTGATTGTATGTACTCCATCAGAAGAAATCGGAAGCTTCTCCTGAGAAAAGTAAGAAAAATCCAAATTTTTACATTTTTCTCTCATCAAGATTTTCTTCAAGCACCTAAAATTTTTTAGTTCTCTTCACATGAAGAAGTTGGCAAATTGAAACATTTACTTTACTCTTTGATGAGATTTCGAGAGAGATGGGAATTATTATCAAGAATGTAACTCTATGGAAACTCAGCATTACATCCTCAATTGTGGGGGCAACATGTGAATTGAGGTATTGGTTTTAGCAATATCCGGGGTTTAACAATATATGGACAAAGACACACACAAACTTGACTTGCAAACTAGTTATTATCATCGTAGCTGTTTGGTTTGTGCCTTCTCATATAGAATGCACCAGCTCTGCTTATAAGTCCTGGCATGCTACGGCTTGACAATATCTTCAAAATGTAGTTTTTCAGCTAAAAGATCTACGAGGAAGCAATGGCTAGCTCTGTGGACATTCATGTAGTTCTACTAATCACTGCTTGAATTCATGGTAGACATTTATGGGCGACATAACTAGCCACCTCTTAAGGCATTCAAACTTCTTTGGTTTTGGAAGCAATGATGGAAAGAAATAATGAAAAAAATGAATTCCCTTTTTTCCCATTTGCTATTACATATACATTCTAAAGATGTGGACAGGTATCTGGATGATACATCTATCTATTTTAAAATTCTTTTTTTTCTCCTAACACTCTTCTATTAAGAAAAAGCAGAGTATTATGGATTTGCTAGCTTTATCCATTTCTCAGTGCTGTTGCCTGACACAACATCAATCTCTATGAAACTTGGGCTATGCACCATGTTCTTGTCCTAAAGATCATGGGGCCCAAAATTATCTTATTTACAGCTAATCTGTTGCATCCTTGCTCGCATTTATTTTGGACTCAATCAGTTACTATAAATCTAGCAAGATGTATCCCATTCTATTGTAAGAGTCCCTCCCTTCCTGCATTTGTTTTTTTAATCTGCCCAGGGCCTTTATATCCCTCTTCGGAGTTTCAGGTTGTGTTGGTCAGTTTAATGACAGGTACGCATCACATGTTCCCGACCTCTGTTAAAGTCAATTGTTCCGAGCTAATAGAACAAGAATTTATATTTCCTCTAAGCAGAATTGGTTTTCGTACTGTTGTTGTGTGTCGATTGGATGGACTTCAAGTAATGGGGAATTGGAATCTTATCCTCAGGCTGAGGATCATTTAGTTGCCCTTGAAGCTCTCTAAGGAAGAGCAGTTTTTCTTTGAATTTACTGAACTTATATTTAGGAATGAATACTGCTTACAATCTTTCAGAAGAGGTGATTAATATTCATTGATTCCATTAATTAGGCAGAGTCCCCTGCCCATGGTGTATGTGAACCAACTCTTAGACATACCCATCAAAAGGTGTTAGCCCATGTAAGTGTTTTTGTTTGTCCTTAACAGGTATCATGTCGGACTGTGATTCTGATTTTGAAGAAGATATGATGGTCATCATGTGTGCATGCGCTGCTTCGATAGCAGTGGTTTCCTATTATCATACTTACATGGAAGATGATGATGATGATGGCAGCGATGATGGTGACGACAAAGACAACGATGATGGTGGCGACAAAGACAATGATGATGATGACGACGTGGCAAAAGATGATGATGATGATGATGATGACAATGAAAACAATGACATGGCAAAAGAAACTTCACAGGATTCATCTGTACCAGGTACTATGTCTTCAGATGAGATATCAATTGCCTAAGCAAAGTTACATGGAAAAAGAACTTTCATGCATTATTATGTTATAGCATGTGCATAATGATTTGACTTATGATTAGCATTACTTTGATTCCCAGCAGGCACACCTACCCCTGCTTGCAGAAATAAGCACACACAGCATTACAACA
Source organism: Magnolia sinica (assembly GCF_029962835.1). Classification (NCBI taxonomy): domain Eukaryota; kingdom Viridiplantae; phylum Streptophyta; class Magnoliopsida; order Magnoliales; family Magnoliaceae; genus Magnolia; species Magnolia sinica. The sequence goes on along the minus strand of NC_080577.1, from coordinate 42,196,403 downwards.
AGATGGCTGCAATCCTTGGTAACAACCAGGGTGTTCGAAGCCAATCGAGAATGGGAGACAAAAGCGAATCAATAACAGGAGCCAAAATAAAGATCAGTGAGTGGACTTCAGGATTAGACAATGTAAACATCATGGAACCATACACACCAAAAGCATATGAAAATGTGATCTGTGATGCTTGTGGGTCTGAATTTTCAAGTGTGTGCATACAAGGGGCATCTCAAGCAACTCACTCTAGTGGGCATCAAGATATGGGACCAACATCTGAACAGCTTAAGAAACGGAATCGAAATTTTGGGGATTTGTCTATGGAGGCATCTGATATAACCAATGATGATCATAATGGCATGGAAAAGGATGATGATGATTTTGATAATGATGACGACGACGGCAATCACATGGCAAAAGAACCTTCATGCGAATCATGTCAACGAGGTATGATGTCTGCAGATGCAATAATACATGGCTGATGATTATTGAACTTACATGCCAAAAGAACCTTCATGCATTCATCTGTCACTTACAGCATGCACATAATGATGGAAAATTATCAGGTCCAAGTGTTTGCACCACAATTGTGGTGCAAACGGTTGTTGTGGGCCACACCATGATTTATTGATGACATTCACTAAGACCATTATGTACGCTCTCCATGTTTAGCCATGGGTCAAAAAAACCAGGCCAATCTATGACTCATGTCAGCCCCACGAGCAACAAAAATGGAGAAGCGTTGCACACCCTTGATTCTCATAGAGGGCCCACCGTATTGTGTATATGCCTGCCATCTAATCCATTGATATGAAACGCCTATCTTAGAAGATGACACACCTAAAAAATCAGGGAATTTCAAACCGTAAAAGTATAGAGAAAGAGAAAAGAAGAGAAGAAAGAAAGAAGAGGAGAAAGTTGGTAGGAGAGGGGCTAAAATTAGGGTTGACGCCCCCACTTTCCTTTATATATATATATTAATGAATTTTCATAATGTCAAAAGTGCCTTTAATAACAAAGCAAGAATCCCCATCATGTACCAAACCACTATTACTAAAAGAGCAAGAAAAGAAACAAATCTAAATGAGCCTAGGTGGGGTACAATAGTACAGAGTCTACAGACCACATTCACATCCGTTAATACTCCCTCTTAAGTTGGAGCATAGATGTTGCTGATCCCAAACTTAGATTATATGTGTAGCTTGATTGTGATGAAGAGCCTTCGTGAACACATCAACGAGTTGACCTTGAGATCAGACATATGGTGTAGAGATTTCACTACTGAAGATCTTCTTACGTATGAAGTGATAGTCGACTTGATATGCGATCTCATATGCGAATAAGCGATCGCATATGCCATTTTTTCATAAGGATCGTATCTACCATCATGGCATATGTGATCCAGGATAGTATGCAATGGCATACTCTTTTGTGTGATAAGTATGCGATCGCATATGTGATGGCATATTCCATATGTGATCGCATATTATTTTGTTAAATTTTATGTAAATATGATATAAATAATTAAATAGATAACTTAATTTATAGCTAGTCTAATGGTTTTAAACGCTCGAACTACAATGAAATAGGTAAAAGAACCCAATCCAATCACTTTTAGTAATCAGGCATAGTTTTTCCTTCTTTTTTTTTTTCAAAAGTTTGAAATTTAAAAAAAAAAAAAAAAAAACTCTAGAGCAATATGCTATCGCATAGGCGAGTATGCAATCGCATATGCAAACAACATCTGTTGGTCACATACGATGGCATTGTGTGATTTGAGAGCATTGATTATCATAAAATAATTGTATCGGAAGACTCACTGCAAACCCCATTTCCTACAATGGTTTCTTGATCCACATCAACTCATAGGTGGCATGAGCTATTGTTCTATATTATGCTTCAACACTTGATTGGGCTACTACACTCTGTTTCTTGCTCTTCCGCGTGACTAGATTTCCTCCCACAAATGTGCAAAACCCAATAGTAGATTATTTATCTGCTAAAGAATCTACCCAGTTTGCATCGAAGCACCCTATCACCTGAAGATGATTGTTTCATTTATAAAAAATCCTTGATGTAGTGCTTTTTTAAGATATCGTAGAATTTGAATAACTGCTTTCATGTGAGGTACTCACAGAGAACTCATAAACTGGCTTACTATGCTCACAACATAAGATATGTCTGGTTGGGTGATAGTTAAGTGGATAAGTTTTCCAATCAATCTTCTATACCTCCTTGAGCCTTCCACTGCATCTCCTTGATCCCCTATGAGTTTATGGTTAGGATCCATTGGCGTGTCAACTGACTGTACCAAGAAGACCCGTCTCCATGAGCAAATCCAAAAGATATTTTCGCTGAGATAGATTAATTTCTTTTTTGGATTTGATTACTTTTATATCAAGATTGTATCGAAGATGACTAAGATCTTTTGTGAGGAAATGTCGTTAATGATACTTCTTTAACTCAACCCCCCTATTATCACTTCCTGTCATAACAATATCATCCACATACACTGCTAGCACAATGAGATTTGAGGTACCTTTCCGAAGAAAGAAGGAATAATCAGCATGGCTTCTAATAAAGCCATAGTTCAATACAACTTTGCGGAATTTGCCAAAAATTGCCTTAGGTAGTTTACACACACACACACACACACACACACACAAATCTTGGTGGCTGCTCCATATAAAAATTTTCAGTGAGATCACCATGAATGAAGGCATTTTTTACCTCAAGTTGGAAGAGGGGTCAACTATGATTAACATCTGCAGACAATATAACACAAATGGAGTTTAACTTGTCCACATGAGAGAAGATTTCAATGTAATCAACACCAAGATTCTGAGTATATCCTTTAACAACTAAGCAGGCCTTTAGATTTTGATGCAGGACTGAATGATCTAACCTAATATGATGCCATGAAATTAAAAGACAAATTAACTAGAGCAATGGAATGACAATATCAAGACTACTATGATCCTGATGAGTGTGAAGGTTGAGGCCCCGGGTTATGATGGTCGCTTGGACCCCAAGGCCCTTCTCGATTGGCTAACGGACATGGATCACTATTTTGAGTGGTATGGCCTGTCTAATAGATGTCGAGTGAGGTTCGCCAAGATGAAGTTGGCGGGCCAAGTCAAATTATTTTGGACAAATTCCGAGCGGAAGACAGAGAGGTCTGGAGATGGCCTGTTCACATTGTGGGCCGAAGGGATTTTGAGAGAAGTATTTCCCCCTCTCGTACCACCAGAGACTTGTATCAATGGTAATCCATTCTTCAGGATCAATGCACGTGACAGATTACATCGCCAAGTTTGATGAATACATGACGCATTGTAATGTCAAGGATGACCTATTAGTGACACTTTCTCATTTCTGGATGGGCCTCTGATTCGAGCAAGCACGAGCTCATCCTTTACGATGTCAGCACCCTAAAGCATGCTTATCAAGTGGTTCAAGACCTTGAGCGGTATCTAGAACCGCAGTTTGTGAAGGGATTCGACCCTCGTCACTCTAATGTCAAGGCTACTCCTCAAAGGAGTCAAGCCTAGTATATGGGGTCAATCCAAAGCCCTTACTAGTGCGTAATCCAACATTAGGGATGTTAAGGATAAATGTCTAACTAGTACCGGTTCAAAGGGAGGTGAGCGAGTGTGGTGTTACGATTGCCGAGGATACAGGCATTTTGCACATCAATGCCCGACAAAAGAGTGAAATAAGGCCCTTGTCATTGGCGAGTTGGATAAAGATGTGACCGATTAGGGTCATTGCGAAGAAGAATATCAGCCCGAAATTATTGCTAGTTATGAAGAAGACAATTGAGTTGAGATTGCGCCACTTGCAATCATTAGACGCGCTTAGGCTAGACTATAGAAAGTGATGATTGGCACATGAATTCAAGTTTCCATACTTATGCCATGTGTGGTGACAAAAATTGGAAGGTGATCATTGATAATGGTAGTTGCACCCATGTGGTCTTTGTTAGCACCGTGGATCACTTAGGTTTGATAGTCGTTCCTCACCCTCAGCCCCATTGAGTCTCATGGGTTGATGCGTCTTCGATTCCGGTTTCTCAGCGTTGTCCAATTCCCATCCAATTTTTTCCTATACAAACATGTTGTGGTGCGTTGTTTTGCCTATGGACGTAGGCCACATTATTTTGGGCAGACCCTGGTTGTATGATCACGATGTGACACTATTCGGTCGCTTAAATACGTGTTCATTTATGCATGAGGGTAAGAAGATAAGGTTGAATCCTCTCCAGTTAAAAGCATCCCAAAAAAGGAGGACATCAAGAAATGTGATACTGAAGATGTTGAAAAATTCCAGCTTGAGGCTCTCTCTAAAATAAATGCCAAAGAGTCTGAAAGGGAGACTAAAGCCGATTTGACGGTGTATGTCTACGTGGCAAGTAAGTACACACCTAAAGTTAGTATGGAAATGCCACCTGAGATTACACCTGAGGATAGTGTAGAGTTACCACCTAAGGTGAGTCTGGTATTGGAGTCTAGTGATGTTTTCCCAGAGGACATACCGGATGAGCTTATACCTGTGTGGAGCATTTAACATGCCATAAATCTTGTCTCTGGGTTGACTCTATCAACCCTTCCTTAGGATCAAATGAGTCCCGTGGAGGATGCAGATCTGGAAAGGTAAGTAGATCAACCTAGGAAGCCCATAGATTTTATTCCCGCATTGGTCTCACATAGGTTGTTAGAGTCTGCAAATACATTTACACATCATATCCATGATTCACATATTGAAATTAGAAAACGGATTAACATTAGCAATGAAACGTATAAGATATGTGACGACTCTCATCAGGTTCAGAAAGTTTCAAGTAGGTGATTATGTGATGGTTCATATAAGTCCCGAATGGTGTCCGCAAGGGACCATTAAGAAACTATAAGCCTATAGTGTAGAACCCTATAAGATACTGCGTAATTTGGGATACAATGCATATGTTGTAGATCTTCCACCTGACATGGGTATTAAATCTACATTCAATGTGGAAGATCTTGTCTTTTAAGGGTCCAACATCTATCCCTACTAGCCTTTATTCAGACCATCACCTTGATCCGATGATATCCCTCCTGACCTGTCCCATGACCCTTGGCTTATACCCGACTATTCTTCCCAACATCTACCTCTTTTGCCATACACACCTACAAAGAGAAAAAAGATAGAGGATATCTGGGATGAGCTAGTGGTTATCACATGTAGAGTTGGGCACGGGCAGACTCGACTCGACCCAAACTGAGTGGGTGAGTTGATCCGAATCGAGTAGGCTTTGTCCAATCTGAACTCAAACCGAGTCGAGTTCAGGTCACCCGACTTGAAATCCGACTTAGTACTGACTTGACTCAATCCGAAACCCGACTCGTACATGTATAAAAAAAAACTCCAGATTTGACATTTCAGATCTGAGATGCCGTGTAGCTGATGGAGAGGTTACAATTCTGGCAGGTGCTCCTAGGTTTTGAGCTATGATTTCAACCCATGGATACCTGCCGCACTTGACCCGAGTCAGTGCTGACTCAACCCGACTCGGTACCTTTGACCGGGTGGACACGGTTCGGGTTAGTCCAGGCCAGACCTGGACTTAGATTGGGTCAGGCATGCTGGACTTGTTACCGAGTTGGGTCGAGTTCAGGACATGTCTATTTCAAAATCGGGTCGAGTCGGGTCAACCTTAACTCGGTCCGACTCGACTCTATGCCCAACTCTAGTCACACGACACGGAAGTTACCAGGAGTACCTCGTCAAGTGGAATGGCAGGCCAAAGTCAGACAATACGTGTATCACAGAGGCAAAGCTTCAGCGACGAGACCCGAATCTCCTCGAGTGTCACCCCAACTTTTTTTCTCTAGAGGCGAAATCTCCTCAATCGAGGGGAATTGATGGGGATATCCGAGCATCATACCAGAGGAAGAGGGCTGAGCTAGCCTCCTTATGGCTAGACGATCATTACATGGGGCTTATTTGACACAATTCACATTCCTAGCCACATTGAAGACCTCACGTGCGTATTCATGCATCTTTGAAGATCTCACACTGGGAAGATGCACGTGGGCTGCACATAAGAGCTTGATGGACACATCGAGCCGTTGGCTTAAGTGGACACGATGATCGGACCGTTAGATCATCATCATTGGGCATCTTAATCGTGGACCCCCATGGGTTACGAAATAGTCTAGTTGTTTAGTTTGTTTACATGTTTCATTATTTTTGGTATAACTCATATTTGTATTGAGATTAGGGAGTTAGGAACAACTTTTAATTCATTAAGCTTTTTTATGTTGAGAATCTTATTTGAGAGCGCCTTTTTGTAAAGGGTCTTTTTTGATACTATAAAGGGTTGGACGTCCCCACCCTAGTTGATATGCATGTTATGAATGAAAGAGATTTCTCTCATTTTGCTTTGAGATTAAGCAAAATTTCATCATGTGATTGGATTGGTGGTGCGAAGCCACGGGAAGTGATTCCATGGTTTTATTTATTTATTTATTTATTATTATTATTATTATTATTATTATTATTTTACTTTTCTCTCTTCTCGACAAGGAATCATCTTCTTCTTTTCTTACTTCTTCATCTCTCTCACTTCTTCTTTTTTTTTTTTTTTTTTCTTCTCCTTTCTTCTTTTTTTAAACATTCATTCTTCTTCGTTCTACAACCCCTAATCCATCCAAAACCCTAGTATTCAAAACCTTAAATCCTTAAAATGCTAACCTTAAATCTCTAAAACCCTAATCCTAATTTCTCCAAAATCCCCTAATTTCGCAAAAACCCTAATTTTTTTCAAAATCCCCAAATCCCAAAACCCTAGTTCTTAAGCCCTTTAACAAACCAAGAGATTCCCTTTAGAATTAGATTAATTCATATGCTAGGATGGAGGTTCTATCTCCCATGGGTCTTGGTTAATTAGTAATTTATGAGATTCGCATTGCGGGATTGTCGAAGGCTTAAATTTGGACATGTCATGAATATGAAATTTCTGAATTTATGGCAAGTTTTATTTTGTCGTTACATTGCTCTAGTTAATGTCTTTTAATTTCATGGCATCATTTTAGGTTAGTTCATTCCGTCCTGCATCAAACGTTCAACCATACCATCAGGATGAAATTTAATTGTGCTAGACCCAATTGCAATCAACTATGCATTTATTTGTAGGTGGATTAGTTAGTTCCCAGGTGTTATTCTTATAAAGGGCAGCCATTTCCTCGTCCGTTGCCTACTCTACCCTTTATGTAACAATGCTTCCTAATATGACTTGGGAATAGAGTGAGAGGATAATAATAATAGGGCAAACTTACAGAAATTTGGAGATAAGCAGTGAAAAGAAGCATGTTTAGAAATAGGGTGATCAGTTCATGTGTGCTTATCTTTTCTCAAGGCAATAAGAATATCAGATTTGTCTGAAAAACTCACCGTGGCTCATAAAGCTCAGAAGAAGATATGGTGGATGACACATCATAATTAGTTGCACTATCTTTCCGTTTTCGTCGTAAGTAGACTTTCAACTGAGGTACGGTGGGAATGGAAGAGTCAGTAAAGGGAGGAGGTTGGATGATGTCTTTATCAACCACAACAGGTACAGTCATACATTAAGAGATTTACTGTTTTTTGAGAAGAATGGAATAAAGTTGAAAAAAGTAACATCCTCACTTATATATTGTCTTTAAAGTGAATGGTTGTAACAATGATAACCTCTTTGTATCTGGGAGTATACAAGAAAAATACATTTAATTGCTTGAGGATTTATTTTATCATGGCCCATCTCCAACTGATGAACAAAGCATACACATCTAAAAACTTTGAGAAGCAAAGAAAACAAAAGAGTATATAAGAGTAACATTTAATGAGGTAATTAATCCATTAAAACAGACGAGGGCATTCAATTTATCAAAAAAACACGTTATGAGTATTGCATCACTAAAAAAAACTTTTTTTAAACAATTAATAGAGCATGGGTTATCTCAAATAGGTGACAATTTTTCCTTTTTGCAACACTGTTTTGTTGTGGGATGTGTGCACATGACGTTTGACATAGGATACCTGTTTTAGAAAAATACTAACTAAAAGCTTCGGACATATTCCTTGGTATTATCAAAATGAAACGCAGATACTTTTAAATTAAATTGATTTTGTACTTCCATGTTTGAAGTCTTAAAAATAGAGAATAATTCAGATTTATCTTTTATTAAATAAATTCATGTCATTGTTAAAAAATCATCAACAAATGTAACAAATTACTTATACCTTGACCTACTAGATATTTTAATTGGTCCCTAACATCTGAATGGACTAAAAAGAAAAACAAAATTATGCTTTTCCGCTTGTGGAAAAGTAGTAGGATGATGTCTGTTCAAGTCTCACACATCACACTTTAGACATGACACAACTGACAGAGAAGGAATGACGCCCTTAAGAATCTCAAGGGACGGATGACCAAAATGGTAGTACCATTGAAAAGGGAGATTTTATTATTATTATTTTTTTTTGTGTTGTTGCACCAATGATGTCATGATTAAGATAATACAACCCGTCATGGTTCATATCCTCCACTAATCTTCTTCTTCATCTTTGGATTCTGGAAAACACAATGTGAATGATAGAAAGTAACAAAGCAGTTAAAGATTTAGTAAGTTTGCTAACAGAATGAAGGTTTAAAGGAAATTCAATAACAAATAGGACAAATGATAATGAAAGGAAATGACTTATGTAAATAGTACTCATCCACACACTTTGAATTGGGTACCATCTGTTAGAGTGATAGATGAACCTATTAATGTTGTATCAATGGAAGAAAACACGCTGGACTCACCTGTCATATGGTCAGATGCTCCAAAGTCAATGATCCATGGAGCAGGGGACTTGGATCCTAAACAGTTCATACCTGAGGTCACAAATGTAACCGTAAGTGTGAAAGTAGGTGCAAAAGGGGTGGGAAGTGGGAACATACTAATTTTGTAAAATTTTCAGCAACTTGGATTACTTTTGAGTTAGTGTAATCGTTTTGCTAGTCTTACGTGGATGTGGGGTTGTCGACATAGAGCCCACTACTCTCGCCAATGGAAGATGCTTGAGTAGCCCATGTTGACTTTCTATGAAGATCCCAACATTTTTCAACAAAGTAAATTGAAGAGTCCACAATGCCTGTACTTCCTAGGTCCACGACCTCGTCCTATTTTGCTATGACCACTTTGATTACTTTTTCCACCATGGCTACCACCGTGGCCTTGACCATTAAAAGATGCTAAAGTCAAATTGTCATTGGCTCCACTTGGAGAGCCTGGAGATACACGCTAGAAGCGAGCATACACCTTGTTCAGAGATGGCACATCTTGTCAATATATGCATGAACTGGTTCATATTCAAGTTTCAATCATGATAAGAATTTGGGCACACTGAACTCTTCACGTTGCTGACGTAGCTTCTCGAAATCAGTAGTAATAGGCTGATACACATTCAACTTGTCCCACATTCCTTAGTTCATAATAGTTTTCACCCAAAGATTTATGGCCTTGTTGGAGCTCAAATATTTCTTCATATAACTACTACGAATGAGAGATGTTTTCGTCAGATAAATACATCTCTCGCAATGCATCCTACACTTCCTTTGTGGACTCCAAAAAATTACATTTGCAGTCATGGATGGTTCCATGCTATTTCACAACCATGACATAATTTGGGCATTCTCCAAGCTCTGTGGTCAAATATCTTAATTTTCCCTTGGCCATTAGAAACACTAAGATGAACTTAGGCTATTGGAGATTGTTTGTTCTATTTAATTTAATAGAGGTTGTTGGACCCCTTAAAAATCATATGGATATATGAATTCATATTTCAAATAAGTTTTTATCTCCATCAGAACAAGTGAAAAATAGAATACCACAGGTCTTGCACAAGCACAAGCTGACCTATCACAATCAATGAACACCCCACTTGTGCGGTTCACACCATGCACACACCATGCTTGGAGAGAGAAATCAGCCCACTCATCCACACTTTCTAACCAGCTATAGATGAAGATGATTACAGACATGGCATCCAGCATAGACAACCAACCCACATTCTTCTAATAATCACATGAGAGGTGAGATCGTGTGGACTTCATTTACTCATGCATAGACAAAAGGCCCAACAAAAAAGAAAATGAAAAAAGAAAAAAGGAAAAAAAGAAGAGTAAACACTGAATTTCTTAAAAGATTTTCAGCACAAGAGGGATGAGAAGTACTAAAACATAAAAGAGGGAAAAAGAATAAGAAACAAAGATGCTCCGATACTATGTAAACGTATAGAGAAAGAGAGAAGAGGAAGAAAGGGAGAGGAGAAGAAAAGGTTGGGAGAAGAAAGGGGACCAAATTAGGGTTAATGCCCCCACTCTCTCCTTTACCATTAATGAATTTTCATAATGATAAAAGTGCCCTTAATAACAAATGCAAGAATCCCCATCATGTCCCAAACCACTATTAACACAAAAGCAAGAATAAAAACAAATCTAAGTGAGCCTAGGTGGCCGAACAGTGGTACGGCTCACATCCATTAACACAAACCATGTGTGGGGCCCAACAAGAATCAAGGGCGGGCATCCCTTCCCAACTGTTCCTGCTCGTGTAGCTAACCTGAGTCATGGATTAGCATGATTTTTGGGCTCAGGTTAAACATGGGAAGGCATTCATGATGATCAAAGAGGATGTCATCAACACATCACTGTGGGGCCCACAACACTTGTTTGCACCACATTGTGGTGACAACATTGTAACGTAGATAATATCCCCATAATGATTTGATGTATGCATACATTACTTTGATTCCCCATAGGCACAACCATTACTGCTGCTTACAAAAATAAGCACATCTTGCTTTACAACAAGATGGGTCCAATGATCCCAAGTAACAATAAGGCTGGCAAAAGGTCCCCACAGACACGAGTTCGATTCCCCTCCCTGTGGATTTCCCGATGCACTTGATTGGTGAGTGATTGTGTGCATCTGTAGGGAATAGTCTTACCTTAAAGGGGCGGGGACACACTATTGTCATTAAAAAAAATCAGACTGGAAAAAGCCAATTGAAAAGAGGAGCCAAAAGCCAATCAAGAACAGGACCCAAATTAGGGATCAGTGAGAGCACTCCAGGATTAGATGATGTAAACATCATGAAAGCACACATGTCAAATGCATATGAACATGGGGTCCATGATACTCATGGATCTGAGCTTTCAGATGCAGGAATGCAATGGGCATCTCAACAAAGTGGACATCAAGATATGGGACCATCAACATCCAAACAGCTTAAGAAACGGAAGCGCAACTTTGAGGATTCATTGGCAAATGTATTATCTAGGATGGCTAATGCCATCAGAAAATTGGTTTCAATGAAGGAAAATCGGACCGAGGCATCCAAAATGAAGAGGCTGTATGAAGAGGTGAAGAAGATCCCTAATGTCAGCAACCATTTCAGAGTGAAGGCTTGTGATTTTTTGTTATCAAACCAAGCCAAAGCCTTGGTGTTCTTAGTTCTCGATGAAGAGTTAAGACTCCAATGGTTGTTGAGGTTTGTTAATGAATGAAGGATGCAGGATCTTATGTTTACTTTCGGATGTTTATATTCTGTTCTCCATATGTGGTCAGTTCTGTATTCCTCGATGTGGAGGGTTTTAATATGTGCCATGTGGATGTTGTTCGTTTTGGGGACACGGATGGTGTTAACATTTTCTAAATGTAAACTTGTGAATATGGTTGGTTTTTTTATATGTGACATGCGGATGTGGATGGCTCTTATATGTAGAAAGAATGGCAGAAAGAATGCCCATTTTCCACTATTGCCATGCTCACTCACCCTCTCTCTATGGTACTTTTCATAGGATCATCAATTCACATCCCTTTCCTTTTTAACAACTCTCTCAGCCATCTCATTTTTCTGGCTCTTGCTTTTGCTGTTTTTAGGCTTCGAAATTCAATGTCGTGACATATGTCTGAGAGCTCTTGGTTTGACGAAAGTTCCTTCTATTTGTAAAATTCCAAGACATCTCGTCTCTCACCCTTCTTATGCTAATTTTCAGCTCCATATCTCATTTTTATGGCTTAAACCTGAATTTTCAGGCTTCTGCCCAAATCTCGATTTTAATATTTCTCGATTCAGGCTGCCTTTTACTCTTGCTGTTTTTTCAGCTTAAAAACCCAAAATGTGGCATTTTTGTTGTTTTTCATGTGTGCCCAAGTTGGGATTTTGGTACCTTACGTATTGCATTTTTCACTTTTTTCTTTTGTCCTTTCCAGATTTGAAATCATTCATGATGTTTATTGGGTTTCCCCAGGACAACCCAGGCTAGAATTTTCTTATTCTCTACATCAAAACTGGGATTTGGAGGAACAGATTGGAATTTGAAAAGATTAGATGTCATGGGAGTCACTCTTCAGGCAACAAACCATTCCAAGTGGTCAGATCAATCAAAGCTGGGAGGTTATTCTGGTGCCAATTGATACCCTTTATGGATTCTGGGGCAAATCTTTAATGAGATTTGGATCTTATTTCTAGGCTAAACACAGAGAAACATATCAAAAGATGATGGAATTTTATGAATGCGGGTAAAAGAAACACTACAAAAGACACATTGAGGGTAGAAACCCTCCCATCACCACTCTGACTAGCCCTGCCCAGCTGCTATCTCATAGGCTGAATGTATTATTTCCTCGTGTGAGTAGGGAAGTTTGTTGTGTTGCCGATGCTTTGGCAAAGGGGCCATGCTAATCGTCTATGTAACTTCTCATGTGGTGCAAGCTCTGTGGCTCTTTTTATCGGGAATTCATTAACTCTCTGATATGTTTTCTAATAAATCCATTCTCTCCAAAAATAATAATAAAATAATAATAATAAAAAAAAAAGACAAGAAAAGAAAAGGACACATTTTGTGGATTTGGTAATGTCTGAAGTAGTTTCGTTTTCTTGGAATTCCATATGAAGAGGAATGCTAATAATGCAAATCTGGACATAGAAATTCTATGCAATTCTACTTACCATCTGTCACAATGAAATAACTGGATGCTTGGACAATACAATCGGCACCTCCAACACTTGAGCTTCTGGTGCCAGTGACCTACTTCCATGAATTGCCATGTTTGGGTATGGGCGGGCCCATATTTTGAGCTGATCATGCCTATTCGAAATAATGATTTTGCTTATACCAGGTCTGACCCATTTGCCACTGTACTTGCAGCTACTGAGTATGTTTTATATTATTTTCCTATTTTATAAATGCTCCACTCGCAGTTCTGTGGTTTGAACTTCTCTGCTCCTTTTGGTTATGATCCATACAGGTACATTGCAACAGTTCCCCATAAAGCAATTGGTATAATATTCGAAATATAAGGACTTAAACAGACATGCCCTCTGCCAATTTGTGTTGTTAATGTATCATATGTAATGTGCTTCATATTCATAGATATTTAGGGGTGTGTTTGGTTGCACCAAATTTAATGAAATATCATGAAATATTGCACCAAATTAAATGTTGATTAATCATAGAATATTCTGATATTTGGTGTAACCAAACACATCCTATTACATTGCAAGATAGTCTACTACCCAAGCTTGCTGTGGTTGTTCTAATGCCCTTAGAGAAAACAGTATAATAGTTTCAAATAATTCTGATGCTACTGTAATTTGTAAAATTATGCTGATTAAAGACTGCCGGTGCTTTTTCTGTTGTATGCTGTGTATTCTGTGTATTTTTGAACTTTGAATTTCTCGCTGGCAACTCCAGCATCGTTCGAAAGTCTCCCAACTCAGCTTGGAAAGTGTAGTACTCTTGACTGCCGAACCCTCTGATTTTTCGATCAAAAGTGCTTTGTGAAATTTTGTTATTAGACTGTGATATTTGATTGGCCAAATACATCCAGATACATCATCATTGCATATTCTTTCATATGTATGGTGCAACCCAATAACTTTATTTGAGCAATTTGAGCAATCACATGCGGCTTTAGAAGCAAGCTGGAATTCTGCCATTCAAGAGCCTCTGGCAGCATCATACATATGTTTACAATAGTGTTCTGCTTCTTTTGGGATATGCTGGATGAATGGTCAATGGTCATAGACCAACCAAAGGTAAGAGGGTGGAAAATCCTTAAAGAGTTGAAGGAATGCAACCATCATCCTAATATCACCTATTTCAAGGCACTATCTCTGCTTTAGCTTAATGATTCTCCTCATCTATTTGACATTATAGGCAACTAGTGGATATGGGGGCATGGGACGTGCATGGAGAGAGGAGGGCATAAAGGGAGAAAAGGAGATAGGCTAAGGGAAAGATGGGAGCTACGTGCATCTAAGTGCTACAAAGAGAGACAGGGAGAAGGGAAGGAGGGTTGACCCATTTGACTGTTTCCTTTTCTGCAATCCCATTTGAGTCCTTGAACCATTTAACTTTTAGGTTGATGCATTAACATAAGCCTTCATAGCATATGTACGGATTGAATGTTGCAAGGGTCATTAAGGTGGGCCTTGTTGGGGGACCGCAGAAGCAAACGGAGATGAATCAAGTAGGGTGATCCAGTCTCACCAAGAAAGCACAATGCAAACACTTCGAATTTTAATGTTTTCGGGAAAAAACCATGGCACAAAGTGATAGATGAACATTATGAAAGCAAGAATTACAAAGAGAGAACTTACCCGATTCGAACAACCTTGAATCTCGCCCTTGTTACACCCTTTGAGCCCCTTGGACGAATTTGAAACCCCTAGGAATATTTTCTAATCCCGTTTACACTATATATATATAGCCTTGGTAAGAATCTCAAATGGAAAAGGAAACATAGAACTTGATTAAAGATATCAAATACAACAATCTCTACCATGCATTCAATCATCAAACGTGTAGCTTCTTGTCCTCTTTTCTTATCTCTTACTTGCATCATATCTCCATTAGCGCTTCTTGTGCACACTCCGTCCTCTTTTTATGCTATCGCCAGGCCCAGAGAAGTCGCACAGAACTTGAACTTCTCTGGAACCATCTTGGTGAGTATGTCTGCCGAATTCACGCTGGTGTGAATCTTCTCTAAGGTTACGCCTCCTTCAAGCACCTGTTGGATAAAGTGGTGACGAACATCAATGCGTTTAGTATGAAAGTGATAAATAAAATTTTTAGCCAAATTGATAGCGCTCTTGCTATCACGATTAACTGGCACGGCCTCCTGCTGAAGTCCCAACTAATTTATCATGTCTCTTAACCAAACACCTTCCTTAAATGCTTTTATCACTGCCATATACTCTGCTTCTGTTGTGGAAAGGGCCACCATAAACTGAAGCTTCGACATCCAACTAATTGCTCCACCTGTAGCACAAATGAGTATCCTGAAGTCAACTTTATAGAATATACACTACATGTGTAGCCTGAATTCACATACCCTACCAACTTTACTCCCTGTGTCACGCCCCAAACTCAGAAAACGGGCTTACAAAATTTTCGATCGACGAATTCGGCGTCGACAACCTTCGTAGTGCCCCATTCTCGGATTCCGGCACTCACATGCCAGATTCCGATCCTGGGATCCTACAAGGAAGATTTTCAGTATGAATTTATTATTTTGTAATGGAGTATAATCACAAGCATAACCAAGTCACAAAACAACATCACCACATATCCACTATATCAAAAACTTTAAGTACAATGCGGAAAGGGAAATACAGGGTGATCAAAAAGCTCCAAAATGACTAGATGCACACTGCTGCCTCAGCGCTACTGCTGTCCAACGCTACCTGCACGTAACGGTCATGCATAAGCTTACAAAAGCTTAAAGGGTGGTGTAAGTGTGTGCGCAAGGGAAGCGCCAAGTGTATGATATCGGAGTAATGCGGAAAGATGGGGTAAGTCCATGAATGCTATCAGGTGTACTAAAGCTATGTGATGCAAGGCATGAATGCTATCGGCCATACCAAGGCCATGCGATGCGAGGCCTATGTAGCCAAATGTCATATGCGAGATGCAAAGCAAGCATGTCAGTCCTCATCAAGTACACATATCAGTACAGTTCCCCTTTGGATATCACCGGGGTTTAGTACACTCACACTAACTGCGTCCTCCCTAGCTGCACAGCCAAGCAAGTGGAAGAGACCACACTATCCACCTGACCAGTAGTCTGCCAATACCTACCCGGCTCGTCGATAGCGGACTCAATTGTGAGCTGGTCAAACTCAGCCTAGCTTATAGCCCCCTCACTCAGGCAGATAAGGCCACACCCCCTTCTAATCGACCACAACACAGTGAGAGATGCGGCCTACTGGTATTCGGCACTCGGGCGCTCGTGTGTGCACTCGGTTTAGACGTTGGAGCATCTCCTGGTACCAAAAAGGTTCTGAGATTTTCACCCAAGGACATCCTAAATGCCCACAATGCTAGAGCCAATATTTTCGGTATCCGATACGACCATACACGATGTGCCTGTGGAGGCCACGGCCCTGATGGCCCTCATAAACATCATTACCTAAACTATGTTGGGATCACACATTGCAATGAACCTTAGGTACTTCCCATTGGGCCTTCAATACATCAAATGGGTCATATCACATGGGCCTTATATTCATCAAGTGGGCCACATCAATGGGCCGCACCAATGGGCCTTATGTACATTGCAATGGGCCATAACCCATGGGCTTTAGAATGCATCAAAATGGGCCTAATCACATGTGCCTCATATATATATCAAGGTGGGCTTCGATGGAGAGCCAAAAATAAATCAAGATGGGCCTCATAACATGGGCCTTACATTCATATCAAGGTGGGTCTCAACAATGGCCTCATACACATCGAGGTGGGCCTCAACCAACGGGCCATGAATATGAAAAGTGGGCCACCTCGCATGGGCCATATGTATGTCAAATGGCCACACCAATTGGGCCCCATGCATACCAAATGGGCCATACCCAAAGATGAGTGGAAACCTCTATGGCTCTTAAGAAGTTTGAATCGTGGAGGTCACTATCCACTATTTTAAATATTAGTTTCACTTGAACTTTAGATCTGACTCATTCTTTAACTCATGCCATACAATGAGCTTTCAAAGTGGATGAATGGTTTGGATACAGCACATGCATCATAGTGGGGTCCACTATCCGTCCAGCAGCCAGTAAAATGGCTGGACGGCATGATAAAACACATATATTAAAGGTGGGTTCCATCGTCCACAGCAGTGGACGGTGTGAATAAAACACATACATTACTGTGGGCTCCACCGTCCGCCTGGACGGTGGGAATAAAACACATGCATCACGGTGGGCTCCACATGGGGCCCACCATAATGTTTACCTGCAATCCAATCCGTCCATGAGGTCACGCAGACCTGGACGCTGAGGAAAAACAAATTTCATCTTGATCCAAAACTTCTGTGGCCCATAAAAGGGTTTCAAGGGCAGACGTACAATCACCACTGTTTCCTATGATGTGGGCCACCTGAATCTTGGATGTGGCTGAACTTTGGAGGGGGCCCACTTCATGAAGGGGCCCTCCATACGGACGGGTTGGACGACAAATATACATCATGGTGGGGCTCACAGCTGGAGCCGTGGGTCCCTACTTATCGACAGCCCGCCCGCCTGGCGCAGGCGCTGTCTGCGCCTCTGGCAGCAGCAGCAGCAATGCTGCTATTTGTATTTTTTTTGTTTCCTGTGGTTTTTCACAGGTGGGGCCCACATCAGGGAAATCCGACCCCGCCATTGATCCCCATAGCTCAAGACAAGCAGGACGAGCCCAATATTCAATATATTTTGGGGTACAGAAGAGTCAGGTGAATTTTTAACAGTGAAAACCACCGTTTGCTATGTTATGGCCCACCAAAAAATTTGAATCAGCTTCATTTTTCGGCTCAATGCCTAAAATGGCCTAAGGGAAAGGATAGACGGCGTGGATGGAATACATACATCAAGGTGGGGCCTATATGAGTGGGCCACCCCATAGGCTTGAAACAAGCTAATATTTGTTTTTTTTTCCCTAATTCACGTCCAGCATCCCTGGACACTGGACGGGTTACACGTAGGTGAGGTGGGCCCTGCTCAGGTGGGCCACCACATGATGGATGGTGTGGGTACAACGCATATAAAGTGGGCCTCACTTATAGATGGCTTGGATAAAAGTCATGCCTCATGGTGGGATTCATCCTGATGGACCACACAACCACATCATCATCACATGAAAAGAAAAAGAAAAAGAGAGGGAGAGAGAGAGAAAGAGAGTGGGACACGCATGATGGAGGGACCCCGACACTATGTGCCCTCCCTTGAAATCGATCATATATCAAGTGGGTCCCATTACATGTGGGCCCATCAAATTGAAAATCAACGGTAGAGATCCTTTCTCCACCAAAATGAAAGGTCTAAATGACCCTATTTATGCAAGAAAATAAACATCATGATGGGGTCCATAGAGAATGGCCCCATCATGGAATGATCATGAGCACCAAGGTGGGCCATCGGCCACTCCTAGGGTCCAAAGTGAGATCTATACCATCAATCGGTAGGCCTCACTTGGCCCTTCATCAAAAAAAGGAAATCTAGGCCTAATAGAGCACCCACCGTCGATCTTCTTGGTCCATTGGAAAGCCGATCTCCTTGTGCTTCACTTTGATGGAGGGAGGTGTGGTTTGAATGGCTAGGATGAAGGTTAAAGGGATGGGAAAGTGGGCCACCAAAAATCACTTTCTCTCACATGGAGGAGCTTGGACGTGTGCACCTCTCTTGCTTGGGATTTGTTGCTTGGGAAATGAGGGAGAGAGAGAGAGAGAGAGAGAGGGTTGTAAGGAGATGTGAGAGATGGGTGATGGATGTGAGAGAAGGATGGCTTGTGTAAGATCTTTGTTGACTTTTGGGGTAGATTATGTAAGAAGGGTTGGGGTGTGTAAGAACTTTTGACTTATGGGATTGCTTAGGGATGGGTTTGAGGTGATGTGTACTTGACCATTGATGGGATTGGTGGAGGTGACATGTTGTAGAGATTCTCTTCGGTTTTGCAATGCGCGGCATTTTTCTCGAACTGAACGTGGGACCACATCTCCTGGCCAGGGTATCGGATCGGTGCGCGAGTCGCGGCGTTAGAACCGCGGCGACGGTGCGGTCGCAATTGTATAAGTTTCGGATTAAGCCGACTCAAATCTATAGGATACGACTTAGGGTTGCGCGCAAACGTCGATTATCGGTCGTAGGTTGCCGGAATTCGACGGGAAGGATTGCGAGAGTCGATGGAACAGAACGGACTAGGATACGGGTCTTACAGCTCTCCCCACCTAATAAAAAATTCATCCTCGAAATTTACACTACCATCACAACTCAACATAACTCATAAGGGAATAAGAAACATAACATCATATATAATCAAAACACCATACATCATATAATCAAACATCGAAAAGATAGGGATAACGCTCTCTAATATCGGCCTCGCGCTCCCAAGATGCCTCATCTACACTATGATGGCCCCACTGCACCTTTACCAAGGGAATGACCTTGGTTCGCAGGACCTGCTCCTTTCGATCGAGGATATGAACTGGCTGCTCAACATAAGAAGCGTCCTCACGAACCTCCAACAGCTGCCAATCAATAATAGGCATGATGTCTGACCCACACTTCTTTAACATAGAGACGTGGAAAACATTGTAGACGCCAGACAACTGAGGTGGCATAGCAAGCTGATAGGCCACGGTGCCAACGCGCCCGGTGATCTCGAAAGGTCCTATAAATCTCAGGGCAAGCTTGCCCTTCACTCCAAAATAAACCACACCCTTCATGGGTGAGACCTTGAGATACACATGATCCCCAACAACAAACTCTAAGGGACGACACTGATGGTCAGTAAAACTCTTCTGCCGGCTCTGAGCTGTGCGCATCCTCTATCTGATGATGTCGATAGTCTCTGACGTCTGTTGCACAAGCTCAGGACCTAAGAGACGTTGCTCTCCAACCTCGGTCCAATAACTTGGAGATCTGCATGGTCTGCCATATAACGCCTCAAAAGGAGCCATGCCAATGGTTGCCTGATAGCTGTTGTTGTACGCGAACTCGGAGGTGCTTGTCCCAACTACCTGAGAAATCAATTGCGCAGGCCCGAAGCATATCCTCAAGGATCTGGTTGACCCTTTTGGTCTGCCCATCGGTCTGCGGATGATATGTGGTGCTGAGCTGCAAATCAGTACCCATAGCTCTCTGGAAGCTCCTTCAAAACTGAGAAGTGAACTTCGGGTCTCGGTCTGAAACGATCGAAACAGGAACACTATGCAGTCTCACGATCTCATCAACAAACATCTTGGTGAGCCGGTCCGCATGTTAAGTCTCACGAATCGTAAGAAAGTGTGCCGACATCGTCAGACGGTCCACGACAACCCAGATAGCGTCATGACCGCGCTGAGTCCTCGGCAAACCCATGCCAAAATTGGTAGATATGTGCTCCCACTTCCATATCGGGATGCTCAACGGCTGCAATAGACCAGGGGGTCTCTGATGATCGGCCTTGACACGCTGGCACGTGTCACACTTGGCCACAAAACTAGCTATCTAGCGCTTCATCCCGACCAAAAATACTGACGCCTCAATTGCGATACATCTTCGTCGAGTTAAGGTAGATAGAGAACCGCGATCTGTGTGCCTCGGTCATAAGATCTCGACGTAACTCAAGAATATTTGGGACACATAATCGGCCTCTGAAGCGAAGTCCACCATCAGAACCAATCTGCTAATCTATCTGACTCTCAGATGCTGCCTCTGCTTGATAATCTTATAGCGACTCGTTTGTCTGTTGAGCCTCGCTCACCCCTACGACAAGAGGGTTGAATCGACAGGCTCGATAGCTAAACGATAGATGACTACATACCAAACTTGAAGTCATACTCTGCTATATCTTCGAGCATCCTCCACTCCTGAATCATCATGTGTGCCACCAGGCCTCGTGGCTGACGGATAAGGGCATCCGCCCCCACGTTTGCCTTGCCCGGGTGGTACTGGAGATCAAAATCATAGTCTTTCAGGAGCTCCATCCAACGCCTCTGCTTCATGTTCAGCTCAGACTGAGAGAACAGATACTTCAAGCTCTTGTCGTCGGAGAAGAGCTCGAACCTCACCCCATAAAGATAGTGCCTCCACACCTTCAGTGCGAAGACCACTGCTGCCAGCTTCAAATCATGCGTGGGGTAGTTCAGCTCATGGACCTTGAGCTGATGAGACGCATAAGCCACCGGTTTCCCCTACTGCATCAGGACAGCACCCAAACCAACTCGCGAGGCATCGGTAAATACAATAAATCCATCACTCCCAGAGGGAAGAGTGAGGACAGGAGTAGACGTGAGGCAGTCCTTCAGCTCCATAAATGCCTACTCACAAGCGTCGCTCCAAACGAACTCGGCACCTTTTCGGGTCAACCTGGTCAACGGGAATGCAATGCGAGAGAATCCCTCAATAAAGCGTCGGTAGTAGCCCGCCAAACCAAGAAAACTGCCAATCTCGGATGCGTTCATGGGCTGGCCCCACTGACACACGGCATCAATCTTCGAGGGGTCCACGGCGACACCCTGCCTTCTCACCACATGACCGAGGAACTTCACTTCCTCCTGCCAGAACTCGCACTTCTCTAGCTTCGCTTAAAGCTGGTGTGCACGGAGGGTCTACAATGTAACCTCCAGATGCCGCTCATGCTCCTCACGGGTCCTCGAATAGATCAGAATGTCGTCGATGAACACCACAACAAACTGATCAAGTACGGATGGAAGACCTTGTTCATCAATTGCATGAACACTGCAGGCGTATTGGTCAGTCCGAAGGACATGACCTAGAACTCAAAATGACCGTAGCGAGTCCTGAAGGCTGTCTTTGGGATATCCTCATCTCGAACCTGAACCTGATGATAACCGGACCGCAAGTCTATCTTCGAAAAGAACTGTGCCTCCTGCAGCTGATCAAATAAATCATTGATCCTTGGGAGCAGGTACTTGTTCTTGATCGTGACCTTGTTGAGCTCGCGGTAGTCTACGCAAAGCCTCAATGAGCCATCCTTCTTCTTCACGAAGAGTACCGGCGCTCCCCAGGGTAAACTGCTCGAACGGGTAAAGCCTAACTTGCACAACTCGTCTAACTGCTTATGCAGTTCCCATAACTCTAATGGTGTCATATGATATGGGGCCTTTGAAATAGGCGCGGTACCGGGCACGAGATCAATCTGGAACTTAGTGTGCCGACGAGGTGGTAACCCCGGAATCTCCTGGAACACATTGGGAAAACCACAAACGACCGGCAGCTGGTCAATACTCAAAGCAGTTGGCTCCTCAACGGCACACGACAATAGGCAGGAAAGCTGCTCTCCTCTAGGCTCGGCAACAAACTGGAACTCTGGCACGCCTGGTATACAGAACGTGACTGTCCTTGCGGAGCAGTCTAATATGGCGTGGTACTCGGCGAGCCAATCCATGCCCAGGATAATATCAAAATCGGACATCAGCAATACGAATAGGTCCGCAGGCAAAAAGATTCCTGATGATTGAGGGTCCTGCTGTGCGGCATAAAATCTACCTTGGGCCTACTGGGGAAGTGTAGGTCCCCTCTGAGGTCTCTGCTACCGTTGCTGCCACTGTGGCGGCCTGATCTGCTACCTCTGCTACTGTGGGGGAGGCCCTGGAGGCTGGTGTTGTGGTCGCTACTGTTGTTGTGGTGGCTATCGTGGAGGCTGATGCGGTGTCCTTAGCTGCTGCCGCTGTGGATGGGGACACTCGTGCACGAGATGTCCTGTCCTACCGCACCCAAAACAAGTACCTGTGAACGGTCCCGGAGGTGGTGCTGAGGGTACTGCTGGTACTCGAAATGCTGAGCGAGTCGTGTGTCGCTGCTGTGGACGATGCTGCTACGGATGGGAGCTACTGGAGGGCTCCTTCCTCTTCTAATCTCCCCTCAGGTCACGGGCTCTCTGCAAATTGGCCCAATCTGACTTGTAGATCTGGGCCCTCTTCACTATCTGCTCAAATGTTGGAGGCATGTGTCCGATAACATGACTCCTGAGGACAGGACGTAAACCATTCTCAAAACGGCGGGCCTTCCGCCCCTCATCATCAACAAGGTATGTCGCGAATCTCGATAGCACGATAAAACGTACCTCGTACTAGGACACAGTCATGTCTCCCTGGACCAGAGTCTCAAAATCTAATGCGCGTTGCTGTCGCACATGCTTGGGAAAGAACTTCCGATCAAACCGGTCTACAAAGTCCTCACAGGTCCACACAAAATCAACTGCTACCGATCAGGCGACAGATGCCCACCAATGCTGAGCCTCACCCTGTAGAAGGAATACATCTAATGGGACTCGCTGCTGGGTCGTACATCTCATGGTATCAAATATCTTCTCCACCTCGGAGCACCATATCTCTGCTGCAGTAGGGTCAGGCTCGCCCTAAAAACGTGGAGGATCGTGCTGTCGAAAGTCCTTGAGAAGGGCGCTCGCATGCTCCTGCGCTGCCTTGGCCAGCGTTACAGTGGGACGCCTACTCTGCTCCTGAAGAATAGCAGTCATCGCCTATAGTATCTGCTGCAGCTGAGTAGCACTCACAGGTACGGTCGAATCCGCACAGGTCTCAGGTAAGGGAGTGGCATCCTCAGGCTGGAAAGCAGAAATATCTGGTGGTGGAGCAGGAGTCACAGGTGGTAGAACGGGAGTCGCAGGTGGTGGAGTGGGAGTCACAGGTGGTGGAGCGAGATTCGCTCGGGTCGCTCTTCTAGGCATAATGTCCTACAGGAAGGAACAAGGGCCTATCAGCCTTGAGAATTCTCGAAGGCATAAACGTTAAGGGTCTAGGTCGAAAAATTGCTAAGTTATTTGGACTCGGAACCTATTTATAGTAGATATGTGATGTGATCCTCAGATATTCCCAGGTTATGCTTTGATACCAACTTCTATCACACCCCAAACTCGAAAAACGGGCTCACAAAATTTTTGATCATCGAATCCGGCACCGACAGCCTCCGTAGTGCCCCATTCTCGGATTCCAGCACTCACATGCCAGATTCCGATCCTGGGATCCTACACGGAGGATTTTCAGTGTGATTTTTTTTTTTTTGTAATGGAGCATAACCACAAGCATAACCAAGTCACAAAACAACATCACCACATATCCACTATATCAAAAACTTTAAGTATAATGCGGAAAGGAAAATACAGGGTGATTAAAAAACTCCAAAATGACCAGATGCACACTGCTGCCTCAGCGCTGCTGCTGTCCAACGCTACCTGCACGCAATGGTCGTGCATAAGCTTACAAAAGCTTAGAGGGTGGTGTAAGTGTGTGCGCAAGGCAAGCGCCAAGTGTATGATATCAGAGTAATGCGGAAAGATGCGGTAAGTCTATGAATACTATCAGGTGTACCAAAGCTATGTGATGCAAGGCATGAATGCTATCGGTCATACCAAGGCCATGCGATGCAAGGCCTATGTAGCCAAATATCATATGCGAGATGCAAAGCAAGCATGTCAGTCCTCATCAAGTACACATATCAGTACGGTTCCCCTCTGGATATCACCGGGGTCTAGTACACTCACACTAACTGCCTCCTCCCTAACTGCACAACCAAGCAAGTGGAAGAGACCACACTATCCGCCTGACCAGTAGTCTGCCAATACGTACCTGGCTCGTCGATAGCGAACTCAATTGCGAGCTGGTCAAACTTAGCCTAGCTTATAGCCCCCTCACTTGGGCGGATAAGGCCACACCCCCTTCCAACAGACCACGACACAGTGGGAGATGCAGCCTACTGGTATTCGGTACTCGGGCGCTCGCGTATCCACTCGGTTTAGACGTTGGAGCATCTCCTAGTACCAAAAAGGTTCTAGAATTTTCACCCAAGGACATCCTAAGTGCCCACAATGCTAGAGCCAATATTTATGGTATCCGATACGACCATCCATGATGTGCCTGTGGAGGCCACGACCCTGATGTCGTTAGGGCATGCAGTGATCAACTCACACATATGTGGAATGCATGAATCACATCGTCAAATCATGCAGCAATCTTGTGCATACCACGCACTCATGTGGGGGCATTCCGTCTCACAGGGAGTCCCGTAAATGTCTCAGCCCAACGGCTTATGCTATGATCAAACATTTCTCATATCAAGCACACATATAATGCGTATGGGCATGAATCATGGAGCTATACTAAGCATGTTATAAAGTGATGAATTATCCTTACAATACAGATGGGCCTAGACGGCCTACACACAACAAGTACGGCCTATCAATGGGCCCTAGGGAGTCGTAATGCGGACATTTAACCAACATTATACTCACAATGTGGACGTCAAACCAACATTGCTCCTAAGGCATAGCCTGTCATAAACATCATTACCTAAACCATGCTGGGATCACACATTGCAATGAACCTTAGGTACTTCCCATTGGGCCTTCAATACATCAAATGGGCCATATAACATGGGCCTTATATTCATCAAGTGGGCCACATCAATGGGCCGCACCAATGGGCCTTATGTACATTGCAATGGGCCATAACCCATGGGCCTTAGCATGCATCAAAATGGGCCTAATCACATGGGCCTCATATATATATCAAGGTGGGCTTCGATGGACAGCCAAAAATAAATCAAGATGGGCCTCATAACATGGGCCTTACATTCATATCAAGGTGGGTCTCAACAATGGCCTCATACACATCGAGGTGGGCCTCAACCAACGGGCCATGAATATGACAAGCGGGCCACCTCACATGGGCCATATGTATGTCAACTGGCCACACCAATTGGGTCCCATGCATATCAAATGGGCCATACCCAAAGATGAGTGGAAACCACTATGGCTCTTAAGAAGTTTGAATGGTGGAGGTCACTGACCACTATTTTAAATAGTGGGGTTCACTTGAACTTTAGATCTGACTCATTCTTTAACTCATGCCATACAATGAACTTTCAAAGTGGATGGATGGTTTGGATGCAGAACATGCATCATAGTGGGGTCCACTATCCGTCCAGTAGCCAGCAAAATTGCTAGACGGCATGATAAAACACATACATTAAAGGTGGGTTCCACCGTCCACGGCAGTGGACGGTGTGAATAAAACACATACATTACTGTGGGCTCCACTGTCCGCCTGGACGGTGGGAATAAAACACATGCATCACGGTGGGCTCCACATGGGGCCCACCATAATGTTTACCTGCAATCCAATCCGTCCATGAGGTCACGTAGACCTGGACGCTGAGGAAAAACAAATTTCATCTTGATCCAAAACTTCTGTGGCCCATAAAAGGGTTTCAAGGGCAGACGTACAATCACCATTGTTTCCTATGATGTGGGCCACCTGAATCTTGGATGTGGCTGAACTTTGGAGGGGGCCCACTTCATGAAGGGGCCCTCCATACGGACGGGTTGGATGACAAATATGCATCATGGTGGGGCCCACAACTGGAGCCGTGGGTCCTTGCCCACCGACCGCCCGCCCGCCTGGTGCAGGCGCTTGTCTGCGCCTCTGACAACAGCAACAACAATGCTGTTGTTGTATTTTATTTAAATTTTTTTGTTTCCTTTGGTTTTTCATAGGTGGGGCCCACATCAGGGAAATCCGACCCCGCCATTGATCCCCATAGCTCAAGACAAGCAGGACGAGCCCAGTATTCAATATATTTTGGGGTACATAAGAGTCAGGTGAATTTTTAACGGTGAAAACCACCGTTTGCTATGTTATGGCCCACCAAAAATTCGAATCAGCTTCATTTTTTCGCTCAACTCCTAAAATGGCCTGAGGGAAAGGATAGACGACGTGGATGGAATACATACATCAAGGTGGGGCCTATATGAGTGGGCCACCCCATAGGCTTGAAACAAGCTAATAGTTGTTTTCTTTTTCCTAATTCACGTCCAGCGTCCCTGGACGCTGGACGGGTTACACGTAGGTGAGGTGGGCCCTGCTCAGGTGGGCCACCACATGATGGATGGTGTGGGTACAATGCATATAAAGTGAGCCCCACTTATAGATGACTTGGATAAAAGTCTTGCCTCATGGTGGGATTTATGCTGATGGGCCACACAACCACATCATCATCACATGAAAAGAAAAAGAAAAAGAGAGGGAGAGAGAGAGAAAGAGAGTGGGACACGCGTGATGGAGGGACCCCGACACTATGTGCCCTCCCTTAAAATCGATCATACATCAAGTGGGTCCCATTACACGTGGGCCCATCAAATTGAAAACCAACGGTGGAGATCCCTTCTCCACCAAAATGAAAGGTCTAGATGACCCTATTTATGCAAGAAAATAAACATCATGATGGGGTCCATGGAGAATGGCCCCATCATGGAATGATCATGAGCATCAAAGTGGGCCATCAGCCACTCCTAGGGTCCAAAGTGAGATCCATACCATCAATCGGTAGGCCTCACTTGGCCCTTCATCAAAAAAAGGAAATCTATGCCTAATAGAGCACCCACCGTCGATCTTCTTGGTCCATTGGAAAGCCGATCTCCTTATGCTTCACTTTGATGGAGGGAGATGAGGTTTGAATGGCTAGGATGAAGGTTAAAGGGATGGAAAAGTAGGCCACCAAAAATCACTTTCTCTCACGTGGAGGAGCTTGGACGTGTGCACCTCTCTTGCTTGGGATTTGTTGCTTGGGAAATGAGAGATGGGTGATGAATGTGAGAGAGGGATGACTTGTGTAAGATCTTTGTTGACTTTTGGGGTAGATTGTGTAAGAAGGGTATGAGGTGTGTAAGAACTTTTGACTTATGAGATTGCTTAGGGATGGGTTTGAGGTGATGTGTACTTGACATGTACTTGACCATTAATGAGATTGATGGAGGTGACATGTTGTAGAGATTCTCTTCGGTTTTGCCACGCCCAGCGTTTTCCTCAAACTGGACGTGGGACCGTATCTCCTAGCCAGGGTATTGGATCGGTGCGCGAGTCATGGCATTGGAACCGCGACGACGGTGCGGTCGCAACGGTACAAGTTTCGAATTAAGCCGACTCAAATCTACAAGATACGACTTGGGGTCGCGTGCAAACGTCGATTATCGGTCGCAGGTTACCGAAATTCGACGGGAAGGATCGCTAGAGTCGATGAAACAGAACGAATTAAGATATGGGTCTTACACCCTGTCTTTTCAAAAGTTAAGACGTAGTCCTTAGTACATCGAATGTATCGAAGTAGTCATTTCACTGCTTCCCAATGTTGCTTCCCGGGGTTTGACATGTATCTGCTCACAATACCAACTGCCTGTGAAATATTCGGTCTCATACAGACCATAACATACTGATGCAGGACACATGATTTAATACTAGCATGCAACGTGGAGATTATGAAAAAGTCCATAAAGTAATTCAATTAACAAAAAATACCAATTCACCAAGTAATTAAGAGTAAACAATAGAAAATAAAATCTGATTTAATCTAAATGATATGCCTGCATACTAAGAAATCAATAAATCAATTAAAACTAAGGTCGATGGAAGAATAAAACTTTCAATTTAACATAGGCACGTTCCACACTCAAGGGAATGACTAGTAGGTTTTATAATTAGGGTTAGGAAGGGGAAAATATGAAATATGGAGAATTAGGGTTCATGTGAATTGAGGATTTTAGAATTAGAGTTTTTAGAAATTAGGAAAAATATGAAATTGATGATCTAGGGTTTAGAAGGTTGTAATAGAAGGGAAAAGAAGAAGACAAGAGAAGAAGAAAAATACCTTAGAATCCACCACCAAACAAGCTTCTACCCTTCCATAATTTAATTGGAAGGGAGGGTTTTTTTTTTTCAAAAAAACCCTTGAAAATAAAGAGAAAAATTCATTCACACAAGAGTGCTTCTCTCTTATTCTTTTTTTCTTCTTAAATATCCACTAGCGTTAGAACTCCACTCCCCTTGTGGTTTTATAATTAAAAAATTCAGAATTAAAATTTAGCATAATTACAACTATGTCACTCACTTAAGTAAAGTGGCCCATCATCTAAAATAAGAAAACTAAAACATTTATTATCAATCTCAACCATAAAATAAATCCTAAAAATAACAAAAAACATAAAGAAGGTAAGATTAGAGTCTAAGGGGACCAAATCATGAAGATCTGGTGGCCTGATCGACAAGATTCAATGGTCGGATCGACACGAAATAGAAATCTTATGATTAAAATAGTCTCCTAAGCAGCTCACATGCATTATCCCAAAGTGGAATTTTCCTGATGCACGTCCAATGCATATCGAGTCTTTAAAATGGCCCGGTGGGCCCCATTTGGAACTCATCTCCCATCCACAAAGAAATTTACGTTGATGTGGGTGGTTGTCTCTGTCTCTGGTACATCCGAGTAGGTCTTTCGATGTCCCCATTAAATACATTAAACTACTCACAGCATTTGAATAAGGCACACGAGCATATCTTGTTTTTCCTCATTTGATTTAGGACATTGTTCCGAGGAAAGCTTGAAGTGAGCCGCTTGTGGGATGCTCACCGGCTTTGCCTTGTCCATCCCATACTTGATCAACGATTCAACACCTTATCAAGGTATTCTACCTGTGATAACCAAAGCCTGCATTTCTTCCTGTCTCTATGAATATCTATGCTGAGAACCCTCTTTGCAGCCCCCGGATCTTTCATCTCGAATGTCCCGGATAACTAAGTCTTCAGTACATCAATATTAGACATGTCATGACTGTCGATCAACATATCATCAACATACAATACTAGGATGATGAACTTGTCATCACTAAGTGTCTTGTAATAGTCACAATAATCGTATTCACTCCTAGTAAATTTTTGACTCAACATGAAAGAGTTAAATTTTTTATACCACTGCCTAGGCCACTGTTTTAGGCCGTACAATGACTTTATTAACTTACAAAGCTTGTTCTTTGCCCCTTTAACTTCTCAGCCTTCTGGTTGCTTCATGTAGATCTGCTCTTCCAATTTCCTCGTATAGGAATGCAGTCTTCATGTCTATCTGTTCCAGCTTGAGATCGTATTGGGCAACCAGTGCCACCATGAATCTGATAGACATTTACTTTACAACCGGCATGAATATCTTTGTGAAGTTAATGCCTTCTCTCTGAGCATAACCCTTCACTACCGACCTTGTTTTGTATCTATTATGTTTCTTCTTGAAGATCCACTTGCATCCGATCGCTGTTCGGCTTACTGAAAGCTCCACCAGCTGTCATGTGTTGTTCTTGTACAAGGAGTCCATCTCATCGTCCATTGTCGCCTTCCACTTTTCTGCATCAGGCTCATCAAGAGCCTCCTAAATAGTAGATGGGTCTCCCTCATCTTTAATGAGGGCATATGCGATATTAGAGTCGTCCCTGTATCTTGCTGGTAGCCTGCGATCTCGTGGCGGATTTCTCTTTGGTGGCTGCTCCACCTCTTCCTGTTCCTCTGTCTGTGCATTTGTCTCAGCCTTTGTATCACCTGTGTCAATCTGAACATCCATGACCACCTTTCTGGTTCTTGTTGCTCTTCTTGATCATTCTTGCGGAATAAGGAGCCTTTGTCGAATTTGACGTTCATACTAATAATGATTTTTCGTGTGACTCAGTCATATAGCCTGTATCCATTCACACCATCACCATAGTTGACAAAGATGTACTTTTTGGCTTTATGGTTTAGCTTATCTCTCTTAATTGACGGTACATGAGAGTAAGCTTCACAACAAAAAATACGTAAATTTAAGTAGTCCACTTTTTGGCCATTTCATCTTCCTCTGAAATTTTACATTCAATAGCCGTAGAAGGAGACCGGTTCTCCAAATAGCAAGTCGTGTTAACAACCTCAGTCCATAGGTCCTTGCCCAACCCAACATTACTAATCATGTATCTGGCTCTCTCCAAGAGAGTCCGATTCATCCGCTCAGCCACACTGTTTTGCTCGGGTATGTGGCACACTGTGTTGTGCTTAATGATCCTTTCATCCTTACAAAATTAATTAAATTCACCTGAAGTAAACTCATCGTCATTATCTGTCCTTAATACCTTTACCTTTTGCCCTGACTACTTTTCCACCATGGCCTTGCATTGTTTGAAATTGATGAAAACCTCGAATTTATGTTTCATGAAATAAATCTAAACTTTACAGGAGTAGTTGTTAATGATTGTGATAAACCATGATGACCCTCCAGCAGAAACCACGGGCGACGGCCCCCATACACCGGAACGTACATAGTCAAGCACACCCTTAATGTTTTCTAGATTTAAAAGATAACCTAGATTGTTTATGATATATACAATGCTCGCATATATTTAAATCAAGACTTTTAAAATTAGAAATTAAACAACGATCGGAAAGTACCTTCATGCCCCACTTACTCATGTGATCCAAACATGCATGCCACATACGTGCGAAAGTGGAATCCATTATAGCCGTTGTAGCTCCACCTTTTGAAGTGCTTCCGATCAGCCTGTAAAGATCACCGTGCCTCTGTGCTCTCATGACTACAAGTGCCCCTTTTGAAACTATAAGGACCCCATTAAAACCGGTGAACTTGCACCATATTGCTTCGAGTGCATCGAGAGAAATCAAATTCTTTTTCATGTCAGGAATGTACCTCACCTCAGTTAAGGTACGCTCTATTCCATCAAACATCTTGATATGGAGAGTACCAATAGTCATAACGTTACAGGCATTGTCATTGCCCATAAATACCTGTCCAGCATCACACTCTTTGTAACTGGCGAACCAACTCCGATGAGGAGTCGTGTGATATGAAGCTCGTGTCAAGAATCCACTCATCTCTACGATCATCGTATAAATGTTCGATCATAGACACTGACAACACATCACCTTTGCTTGTCTCTTCATCAGACATGACAGCATTAGCCTCCCTAGAAGAAGACTTTGTATTCTCTTTATTTGCTTTAGGATTTGTACAATCCTTCTTCATGTGCCCTGACATTCCACAATTCCAGCTCTTTTAACTTTCCATTGCCCTGCCATTAGATTTAGATCATGATCTAGAGGATCATGTGTCCCGTTCAAAATTTCTACATCTCGTAAACAAAGCATCGGTAGAGGTCCTCATGCTACCGTTCTTCTTTCTCATTACCTTTCCCTGAAGGGCTGAGATAAATGTATCAACACTGAGGGTCGTGTTACCGGTGCACAAGGTGTCTTTAAAAGACTCATACGAAGCAGAGAGAGAATTCAATAAGATACATGCTTGATCTTCTTCGTCAACCGTTACCTCCACATCCAGTAATTTGCAGATCATCTTGTTAAAATTGCTAATGTGGGCTTCAACATCTCCTCCCTCTGCCATGTTGAAATTGAACAGTTGTAGCTTCATGTGTAGGCAATTTTCAAGGGACTTCTTAACATAGATGTTCTCTAACTTTGCCCACGAACTTGCTGCAATTTTCTCCCTCAAGACATTATAGAGAACCTCATCCATTAAGCACAAATGGATTGAAGATTTCGCTTTCTTATCTAGTTTCTTCCATTCATCATCATCCATAGATTCAGGTTGCTTCTCAAGGACTTCATCCAATCCTTGCTGAATCAACAGGCTAGTCATCTTGACAATCCATAATTCAAAATTATTTTTCCCGGAGTATTTCTCAACATCAAACTTAGGATTGACAGCCATTGATACTCACTTTCAGATTCAAGCCTACAACCCAACGATAGCTCTGATACCACTTGTTGGGGGACTGTGGAAACACACAGAGATGAATCAAGTAGGGTAATCCAATTGCACCAAGAAAGCACAATGTAAACGCTCCGAATTTTAATGTGGAAAACCCTTACGGGAAAAAACCACGGCACAAAGCGACAGATAAACACTATGAAAGAAAAAATTACAAAGAGAAAGAGCTTACCTGATTCAAATAACCTTGAATCTTGCCCTTGCTACACCCTTTGATCTCCTTGGACGAATTTGAAAAACCCCTAGGAATATTTTCTAATCCCATTTACACCATATATATAGCCATGGGAAGAATCCCAAATGGAAAAGGAAACATAAAACTTGATTAAAGACATCAAATACAACAGGCCTCACAGAGCCTTTGTCAGCTTTTGTAGAGGTGCAAGCTACACGCATTGAAGTTAGTGAAAGGAAGGCGTGGTGCAATCTTTGCCGCTGTTTGTGCAACAAAATTTCAACCATTCCTAGTCAAGCAAGAATCTGTTTATGACGAATTTATCCCCTCTTAACCAATGTCATCAAGACTAATTAAGAGGGTAAAAGTGTCCAATGCTATGGGGTGTGGCAAATGCAATGCATTGCACATATAAAGAAAAAAAAAAGGAATATCGAGGTAGATAAAATTGGGTCAGAATATAGCCCATAAAACACTGAAGCTTTTTTCGGGCCTACCATGCTATATATTTGAAATCCAACCCGTTCATTAGGTGCCCTCCCTAGTGCTAGGCCTCGGGCCTAAAAGTTGGCAATATCGACAACTAATGGGGACCACTTGACAAGGAACAATAGAGATGGGACACCGACACCAATCATTGGTTTGTGTTTGGAGCCACTGTGGTGTGTATCTTTCATCAAACCTCTTCATCAAGTATGAATCACTGTGATAAAAGGAAGATACAAAATTCAGTCCGATCCAAAACTCAGGTGGACCACTACGGATGAACTTAATGGTTTTGCCACAATTTGACATTGCTCCCATTAATGTGGCCCATCTGAGTTTTCAAGCAAGTGCTTTTTTTTTGGCAAAACCATTGCAGGAAAAATCCTTACGGGAAAAAACCATGGCACAAAGCGACAGATAAACACTATGAAAGCAAAAATTACAAAGCGAAGGAGCTTACCCGATTCAAACAACCTTGAATCTTGCCCTTGCTACACCCTTTGATCTCCTTGGACGAATTTGAAAACCCCTAGGAATATTTTCTAATCCCATTTACACCCATATATATAGCCATGGGAAGAATCCCAAATGGAAAAGGAAATATAAAACTTGATTAAAGACATTAAATACAACAGGCCTCACAGAGCCTTTGTCAGCTTTTGTAGAGGTGCAAGCTACACGCATTGAAGTTAGTGAAAGGAAGGCGCGGTGAAATCTTTACCGCTGTTTGTGCAACAAAATTTCAACCATTCCTAATCAAGCAAGAATATGTTTATGACGAATTTATCCCCTCTTAACCAATGTCATCAAGACTAATTGAGAGGGTAAAAGTGTCCTATGCTATTGGGTGTGGCAAATGCAATGCATTGCACATATAGAGAAAAAAAAGGAATATCGAGGTAGATAAAATTGGGTCAGAATATAGCCCATAAAATACTGAAGCTTTTTTCAGGCCTACCATGCTATATATTTGAAATCCAACCCATTCATTAGGTGCCCTCCCCAGTGCTAGGCCTCGGGCCTAAAAGTCGGCAATATCGACAACTAACGGGGACCGCTGGACAGGGAACAATGGAGATGGGACACCGACACCAATCATTAGTTTGTGTTTGGAGCCACTGTGGTGTGTATCTTTCATCAAACCTCTTCATCAAGTATGAACCACTGTGATAAAAGGAAGATACAAAATTCAGTCCGATCCGAAACTCAGGTGAACCACTACGGATGAACTTAATGGTTTTGCCACAATTTGACATTGCTCCCATTAATGTGTGGCCCATCTGAGTTTTCAAGCAGGTTTTTTTTTTTTTTTTTTTTTTTTTTTTTTTTTTTTTTTGTGCATGTGGTGAAAATAAGGTTTATCACTTGAAGTGTTTTACCAGTTATATGTAATAGGTGTTGTAGATGATTTCAGTTTATAAAATCCGTGCTTATAGTTTAGGAATAAAGAAAGTCAGTTATGTTTGAGAGGCTTTTGGTATGTAATGTCATTTGTGGGTGAAATCTGAATTGCCAACAAAAAACACCAATTACATTTTCATGTTTCTAAAATATCGATAAATTTATTAATACTGTATTATAAGTCTTTGAAATATTCAAAGTTATTCATAGGCCTGTTATATATAGTAGAAATAGTAGACATGAAAAGAAAAGAACTCGTAAAACACATGTTGTGTGAGT
The DNA here is from genome assembly GCF_029962835.1 of Magnolia sinica. NCBI lineage: Eukaryota > Viridiplantae > Streptophyta > Magnoliopsida > Magnoliales > Magnoliaceae > Magnolia > Magnolia sinica. The sequence continues at coordinate 42,161,416 of NC_080577.1, read as the reverse complement.
TGAGTTATGCCTCGTGTGCAAATTATGAGTGACTGTGGTGTGCTGGAGCATTAATGTATTTTTCCAGGATGGAACTGGGATTCTCGCGACAGTTGGAACCAAGAAGTGGATTGGGTTCTACAAATGTGGATCTGTTAGATGCTCAGTTTGTTTTATGTCACGTGTAGTGTGCGCAGGCGTGCAAGAATAGATAAAGCAACTTGATATAAGCCGATTAACTTTGACTTCAAGCACCAAAATAAGCAGATACATCCAATATGAATGTATATGACCCTATTCTAAGAAGATCGGTCCTTTACTCAGCCACTTGCAAAATTTTATAACAATCAGGTGATAATCAGAGGATGGGGTTCTTCTTCCGAAGATGGGTTGCTTTGTGCCTTCTACAAGAAAAGACTTTCAAAGTACTAGTACAATCAAACAAAAGGAAAAACTTACAATCGGCCACTAGGAGCAACTACATGAATACGTCTCTTGAAAGAACTGCATGATATTAGATAGAGAATAAATCTAGGGTATAAGCATAGATTTAGATTACAACTAAAGATTATAGGTAAGAATTGTCGTTACTCCTAGGATAAGATGAGATAAAAGATAAATTGATAGAGGTTGTTTTTTTATTAGATTGTGTTGGATTTTAGATATCTTCTTCTGTTGGATTCCTCTACTATTTATATAGTTTTGTTGCAACTTATTCTTCCAAATCCTTCTTCCATTATTGCAACAGTTATAGTAGTCGAATAGCATTTTCTAAATCCTTCTCTCGTCTAGATCCTTCTCTTGTAATGTTTCCTTTTTGTGACTATTCCTTTTCTATTGGCTAAACTTTGTTCCTCTCGGTCGCCTTTTTGTAACTTTAATTGCTCGACCGCGTTTCTCTCTCTTCACTCGTTAGACTTTTGAGTAACTTGACCACAACACTCTGTTGACCATCCATGGACGTGTAAAATTGGATTTATGCCAACTATGATTCTGTAAAAAGAACTCTTAAGTATCTTGAAGATCTTTTCATCGACCTCCAATCTCTTATGCAATACCACATGTTGCCCTCTTATTGACTTAATCCATAATAGCCAAAAATAGGGTACAACATTGTCTTACACTTCGCCTTTGGAAAAAAGGTGAAAGCAACGTTGTTCCATTGCCCAATGCAATAAATACAATCGACCATTAGTCCATGTGTTGTTTCCCCATTGAGTCTACTTGACTGAGGCCATACCGAAAGATATCCTTTGCTTCACCCTGCTAGTGTATACATGTCACACGTCGCATAGAATCATATCATATGAAAAGTCGTGATTATCCTTTCATTAATGCGCACATATTGCGATCGACACATAAACAAACTATAAGTCGGTGCTTCTCTTCCTTACCCTTTACTTCTTCTCTCTTGCGTCAAAGCCCATTTTCCAGTTTTCTCCTCTTAATTATCATGACTGCATCTTCCTCTTCTTCCACTGCAGCTTTCCATCTAGAATCATTCATCAAAGATCTAGATGTTCTGTCATCAGGAGTAGTTAATGACCTCATGTTCAATACTCCGATTGAACCAGACAAGGCATTGTTGAGACTAGGTCCAGCCTTCCATCCTGCCGTCACTCACGAACAATTTCGTGAGATCGAACTCAGCTTTTTGAAATGTCTGGATGAAGTTCTGCTTGTCCGATCCGACAATCTCTTAGATCCTTCCAACGAGTTTTAATCTCCACGAGCATATCCAAAATTGATTAATGGTCGGGCCGAATGGTTCACTTGCATTGAAGAACAACATGTTGATACATGGAGCCAAGCATGAATCTATGAATGCATCAAACTCCTTTTTTTTATATACAAATATCAAGCCAATACCTTCCTCCTTGCAGCGGTATCAACTTTCTAGAGTTGGTCGATCGATACATTCTATTTCAGATGCGACCCCATGGGTCCAACGATCATGGATGTATGTGCATTCACCCACCTTATGCCCTTTAGGGAGCCCATCTATCTGGGCTTCGCTTTAAAGAATAAACATCCCTTCACTCTTCCGGACAAGACCAACAAGGTGTATTTCACCTTCATGGCTCCGCAATGCAAATCTGAGGATGAAGTAGATGAGCAAGAACACACGGCTTTCCTTTTGATGTGGATTTGTCGATTCCTGCTGTGTGTGGGTGCCCTGTAAATCACCAAGGAATATATCTATCTAGCTGAGGCACTCGCTCAAGGACGTCAGCTTGCTCTCATCCCTTTCGTGCTTAACCACATTTACCGCAACATGTTTAAAGCAACTACAAAGGGATTTTACGACTCTGGCGAGCCTATCTAGCCTGTCCGGATGTGGTTATATGAATATTTTGGAGCAAAATTCATTAAATCTGTTCCAACAGATGTGGATTTCACCGCAACATCCTATGCCCCAAAATTAATTATTCTTTTACTGAATATATGAATTTTTTTCTTTTCTTTCACCCTTGAGAAGTCCAACCATTCTTTTTGTCCCTTTAAAGATAAAGAGTTCGGTCTAACCTGGTTCACTAAAGACTATGAGCCGACTGAAATCAAGATGGAAAGCCTCAGGGATGCGGCTTAGAAGTGCTATCTGATTTGCTGAGACCTTCCATATGACGACACATTAGATACGGGTATTAATGTTAAGGCTAGCATCAAACAGTACTGCCCCAATCTTCTTGCCCATCAATTTGGCTTAGCTCAAGGCATCCCCTTTCCATTCATCCACCGATCTTGCAACCAACCTCTGACTCATCGATCAGTTATAAACTTGGTCATTACCTTTCAGACTCTCCATTAAGGGTTTGATTCCACTAGCTCTTCTTTCACACTCCCCTTCTTTACCAACTATCTGCAATAGCTAGAGTCATTCCACTCCTGGTGGAACAACTATTACGAGACTTTGATTAGTGGGTCCCATGAATTGATCATCGGCCAGCTTTCTTCTTCATCTGTGGTGGAGAAACCCCTCTCTGCCTCCTTGAAAGAGACATGTCGGAATTCTTCTTCATCTAAGGTGGAGAAACCTATGGTTGAGAAAAATCAGATGAATAAAGAAGGCACCAAGAAATTGATCGTTTCTCAGTCGGATGTGTCCCCTTCCCAATGGAAACATGATCAAGGAAGATGACTTCGGTCGCATCGACCGTCTCATCCCCAACACCATTAAAGACGGTTGAGCCTTCTTTCACATTAATAAAAATGGTTGAGCAAGCTCAACCTGAGTCGAAGTGTCAGAAGACCATAGTGGCAAGTCTAGCTAAAGTGGTTCCAGCTACTGCTTCAATCCCAACGCCTGCAACTCCTTTAACCATTTTGAGGATTTCTGAGCTTAAGTCTCTCTTGGCTCCCTTCACTCTCTCAGACAAGACCGACAAGGTATATTCTACCTTCATGGCTCTTCAACATAAATCTCAGGATGAGGTTGATGAATAAGAACATATGACGTTTCTGTTGATTGGATTTGCCGATTTTTGTTGTGTGTGAGTGCCCTGCAAATCACCAAAGAATATATTCATCTGGCCGAGGTGTTCGCTCAAGGATGTCAGCTTGCACTTACCCCATTCATGCTTGGTCACCTTTACCGTAGCATATATGAAGTAACTACAAAGTGATTCTACCACTCTAGTGGGCTTATCTGGTTTGTCTAAATGTGGTTTTATGAATATTTTGTAACAAATTTCATTAAATCTACTCCAACAAAAATAGAATTTACTTCTTTTGGCCACCGCAACATCTTTTGCCCCAAAGTTAACTATTCTTTTGCCGAATATATGAGCATCTTTCTTTCTTTCACTCTCAACAAATCTAGTCATACTTTTTGCCCCTTCACGGATAAAGAGTTTGATTCGACATGGTTCACTGAAGAATATGAATCGACTAATACCGAATTACCAAGCCTCAAGGATGAGGCTTGGAAAAGCTACCTAATTTGTAGAGACTTACCATATGGTGGCAGTATAGGTACAGGTGTTAATGCCAAGGTAGACATTTAGTAATATTACCCTAATCTTCTTTCACGCTAGTTTGGTTTGGTTCATGGTATCCCTCTTCCTTTCATTCACCAGACTTGTAACCAACCTCCGATGCATTGGCCAATTGCAAAATCGGTCACTATCTTCTAGACTCTCCATAAAGGGTTTGAGTCCATCATTTCTTCTTTCACACTCCCTCTCTTCACCAATCATCCGCAACAACTAAAAGAATTCCTCTCATGGTGGAAGAATTACTATGGGACTCTGATGAGCAAGTCTCATGAATTAAGAATCGGTCGGCTTTCTTCTTCATCAAAGGTAAAAAATACTTGTAGCTAAGAGAAAAAATAAAGAAAGAACCAGGAAGTCGACTGCTCCTCAGTCGGTCGTGCTTGCTATCCAGAGAAACACAAGATTAAGGAAGACAACATCGACCACATCGACCATCCCATCTCTAACACCAATAAAGACGGTTGACCTTCTTTTTCTTTAATAAAAACGATCGAACTAGTTCAACCTGAGCTACAATGTTACAAGACCACAGATGTAGATCTAGCTAAGATGGTTTCAACTACCACTTCAATCACAACTCTTACAATGCTTTCAACCATTTCGAAGATCTCTGAACATGGACCTCTTGTAGTGCCTCGCCTAGCTCTACCTATACATATGGTCAAACTGCTTCAGGTATTTCCTCTTTGGCCAAAGCTATCGCAAACTGTGAGAAGTATTACAAAACTAAATTTAGGCCGAGTATCCCACTTGCTAAGTGTTTTTGGGAGATGGAAGATGCGTATAAGAGACATTAAGATGCTCACTTTAATAGGTCATTTAATAAATGTCAGCGTGAAAAAAGAAAGATTAAACAATCTTAATCTTCCTTTTAACCGACATCTCAAGCCATATCGTCCTAATCCTCATTTTTCTTGCCTCAACCGAGCTCTGGCTTTGGTCGTCGATCCTACCAAAATTTCACCAGCAGTTGACTGATTCGTTATCGTCGCTATTTGATTAGATATAGGAGGATTTTATTTTGACATTATGCCCTTTCCTTTTTGTAATGATTGTGTAGTTCAATTTTCTCACTTTCTTTCTTTTTCACTGTAACTAAGGAACTCTTGGCTGCTAACAAGTCAATTGTCGCATCAACTGATTAGGTCGAGGTGTCTATTTCAGACATTTCGATTGACGCTGCTCAGTCCTTAGTTGAAACACTTAATGTTTCTGATTTAGAAAGGACCACGAGCGATATTCGTTAATTAGCAGATCAAACTAAAAATCAAACTCAAGATGAGGTAATAATATACTAGCATGTGGAGTCCTTTAGTCTTCTTTGCAATTAATAACTGTGTCACTCGCACCTAATCAAGGTCAAGAGGTTATGGAGTCAGTCGCGCTAATAATCTTATCTTCCATTCAGCTTGCTTCTTCTTCATAATTGACCAATCAAGTAATTGCTCCGAGTGATGAGCCTGGGATTGTTCTTCTAGATAAAGCAGAAACATTTGAACAAGAGATATCTCGACCAGTTGAAATTGTTCCTGGTTGAGGTACAAAAATTTCAATGGTCGACGTCTCCACTCCTTTAGTCTCATTAGCAGATGATTCTTATGCATTGTCTTCTTCTTCAGAGGAACTGCTTCCTGTGGAAGACATTATCTTCCTTCGATCAAGCCTTCCCACGCGACATCTTGGCACTCGAGTCTCCTTTACCTTCATAAAAAATTCAGCAACTACAAGAAGAATTATGAACCCTCATTCATTATGGTGCCACTGTCATCTTTGCATTAGGATAGATCGAGAGACTTAACTTCCTCGTTCATCGATACCAAACTCTTACTCAATTGGATGAATCCGTGTAGGCTAAGTTACATGCACTTTATGAATTTTTAGCCTTGATTTACGAACACCAGGATACAATCGCTGCAGTCGACGGACTTCAAGGTAAGCATTCGGTCCTCTCCCTGAAGATGACAATGATCATAGCTGTTAGGGAGTAACTTGTCGTAGCATACAGTAACCTGAGAGAGTCAAATGCATCCTTGACTGATCTAAAGGCTCAAATCTTGGCCATGAAAGATAAACCGAGATTGCGAAAAGAATAATGAAAATCTTTGACCAAGCACAGACTGGGTCAAAAGGCTGAAATCAATCAACTAGGTGCCTTCATGCAAGAATATACTCCATTGACTGGTGAGATTGCATGCTCAGAAGCCAAAACCGAAGCTGCTCTCCATTGATAGGAAGTCAAGCAGTTAAATCTTCAAGAATTAATTACATCTTTCTCGTCTTTCAATTTCTGATTGCTTTGTACTTGTCCACTATCAATCTTGTAACTTTGTTATTTTTAATATAATCGACTAAAAAACACTCCTCATCTGTATTGTTTTGTCTCTGATACTTAGCCATTTTCTCCTGTATGCATGACTATATTAATAGCAAGTTATTCATGAGAAGTCGTGCACGCATTCGTTTCCTCTCTCTAGGAAACGTTTCATACAATTAATGAAGCACTTCAACCAACACGACGCCTTATCTTCGCGTGTGATTGCTCATTCTGAATGCCTATTTAAAGGAACTTATGATGCTTATTCCTCCACATATCCAAATTTCCTTTCTTCTCATCTTCAAGCATTCTTTCTTTTTCTAATGGTTACTACACCTATGCTTAATGTCAGTTAGGCTCAAAGGTTTCTGAGAGAATCCCTCGCCATGGATATCGAAACTTTCACTCATTCCACCCTTCAATATGACATTTATTCATTTGTTCACGACCTTCGTTTCACTACTAGAGATAATGCTCCCTTGACTGAACTTCTGAATGCTTTTACAAAACTCCAGAGCATCGGCGACGTGTACTTCGTTGCCTAAAAAGATCTAAAAAAACTTGATGCTCATGCGAACAAGTGCACTGCCGTTCACAAGGAGATAAATATTCTTTCCGATCAGTATGATTGGGCTTGAGACAATCACCTGTACTGACTCGACAACATCACTTAACAAAGTAATGTTGAGAACTCTGCAAGTTCAATGCAACGAAATCAATGATGATCTCTATGAGAGCAAACAAATCTATCCTGAACGATGTTCGGAATACTCCCAGACCGTCCTGAACTTCATTAATTCTCAGGTCAACCTCTACCAACCTCGTTCACATGAGAGCAATGAAAAGAAGAGAGAAGCGGAACATAAAGATGAGGTCATCGATCTCTGCATCGACCAAGTCCTGCGCTTTCTCGACCGAGTTCTAGAAAGAGGAGAATCCTGGAAAGCTAAAAGGAAAACAATTGAACTCATCAAAGAATGCACTGTCAAATAATTTGATGAGATGAAGATTGCTTATGCCTAATTCATACTTTAGTTAAGCCTTCACTTTCATTTTTCTCTCATTTTTTTCTTTAAGTCGGTCGTGTTTTGCTGGCCTCGATTATTAATATAATATTTATATTTTTTACTTACTCCTATTTCTTGATTGATTTCGGTCTTTACTTGCCATTTGTGATTAGTCTAACAACTTATTGGCCTGATATTTCTTTATTTCCCACAAATTGAGATGATACATTTTTAGAAATCGACCATTAATATGATTTTTGACCATCTTTCCATCCATGTCATGAAGAACATAAGCTCTTCCATGAAGAACTTTTACCACTGTATATGATCCATCTCATGAAGTGACCATTTATGGAATGCAACATCTTTAGTCCGTATAGGCAAAATTACTTTCCAAACCATATCGCCCTCATCGGAAGCTTTCTTTTTCACTTTTTTATTGTATGCTCAAGCAACTCTGGCATTGTTTGTCATAATAGAATTCAAAGCTTACCTTTAGCCGAATATCATCTAAGCCCTCAAGTTCAACTACTGTTACTTCTGTGAACTCGGCTAGGTCAAATTAGTTTGATACGTTACCCATAATGATGGTACAATCACTTCTAATGGTAACACGACATCATGCCATATACCAATCTAAATGGACTTATCCCTGTACTTGTTCGAAACAAATTACGATCCACCCAAAGAGCCTCTAACAACTTAACATGCCAATGTTTATGATTTTCATCAATCATTTTCTGTAAAATATTCTTAATAACCTTATTACTAGCCTCGGCCTAATTGTTAGCCTAAGCATAATAAGGTGATGAATGCATCAACTTGATCTTATACTAATTGGTGATCGCCTTAACCTGCTTGTATAAAAATGTTGTTCCTTGATCCATTCTGATCGATTCAGAAATTCCAAACCAATAAATTATAGGAGTTTAAATGAACTCAATAATTTCTTGATGGTCTGTTCTTAAAATCAACTTTGCTTTTACCCATTTAGTGAAATAATCGATCGCCATAATAATGAAATTGTGCCCCTTAGATGACGAATGGTAAATCTTCCATATCAAATCAATAACCCATCATCGAAATGGCCAATATTTAATAATAGGATGCAACTCGGTCGCAGGCACATGTTATATTGGCCCGTGTTTTTGACATGCTTCATACCCTATTATTCACAATCGGTACACATGCTTGGTAAAAAATACCCATATTATCGACGTGTAAGTCTCATTTTCCTTCCAACCTGGTGTGGTCCACAAATTTCATCATGTAATTCACCCATGGCTAGTATAGACTATTTTTTACTAGTAAAAAATACCCATACACTATAGGAAATTGCTCTTTTATCGACGACATAATTCGTCGGTATTTCATCTTTTTTCATCGGTAATGATTATTACCGACGAAATATGTCGTTGCTAAAATCGTCGTAATAAGACCGTGGCTAAAGGCTTTTCCCGACGAAATATGACTTCGTCGGTAATGATAAAACAAATACCGACGACTAAAATCGTCGGCCAAACATGTTACTTTTGGTAGAAAAATAATATATTTTGTTAGTAAACATAGCTTATACCGACGAATATCTTCGTCAGTAAAACAATAATACCGACGAAATAATTCGTCGGTATAAGCCCACTCTTACCGATGAGTATGTTCGTCGGCATAAGACCGTTATTACTGACGAATTATTTCGTCGGTATATCTCATATATAAATCGTAGGTATAAATTTTTGTATTAATTTCTACCTATGAAATATTTCATCGGTATAAGTTTTCAACCTACTATTACCAACGAAATATTTCGTCGGTATAAATTTCTACCTACGAAATATTTCATCGGTATAAGTTTTCAACCTACTATTACTAATGAAATATTTCGTTGGTAATAGTCCGTTTCTTCCTGGTTTCATTTATTTTCAAAATTCAGGAAAAAAAATCCTGATATATACCTGTTATAATACATTTTCATCATATTCACATCCACATCCATCCAAACACAAACTACATCCATCCATACACAAAAAATCTTATCCACATCACATTCATCCATGCACAAATACATATAAGTTTAACATTCATATATAAACTAAATCATAAATTAAAAAAATCACGAAGATGAAGGCGGAGGTGGTGGGGCATCGGTGGCAAAGCGTGCAGCGAGAACCTAAAACATCTCTTGCATCCATCGCTCATGCTCCACCAACATCTCCTCGATCCTCCTCTCCTGCTCCTCCCGTCGCCTCTCCTTCTCTCTCCGCCTCTGCTCCTCCTCCTATCGCTTCTCCTCCTCTCTCCACCTCTGCTCCTCCTCCTCTCTACACTTTTGCTCCTCCTCCTCCCTACGCCTCTGCTCCTCCTCCCTCTGCCTCTCCAACTGCTCTTTAATCTCATCGACAACGACCCGTAGCTGTTGAACCTCTCTCTCTGAGATATCAGCTCGGTGTAGGGCTCTCTCCCCAGTGACGAATCGACTAGAGGTAGCTCTAGCAGGTGCCATGAGCTTGACATTTTGGCCAAGCCCATGCACATATCCAGAAGGGGTGTCAAGCACCTCGCTCAGGATATCTAGCTCACTCCGCTGACTACCATCGGAAGTGGGCTGATTGCGTATGGTGTTCATCACCGCCTGTAATGAAAACATATGAATTTTCATAACGAATGACATTATTATAATTCAATGCAATTAAATTTTATAATATAAGGATTTTTACCCAATTCTCGCTGACTCTAGGATGAACCCAAGATCCCGTCGCCTGCCGATAGTGAGTCCCTCTGTAGAGGTCTACTGGTCCAGGCTCCTGGCCCGTGACGGAATCTCGATGCACAATTAAAAGGACAATAGAGTTAATATAAATGCATGGAAAGAATATATCAACTTAATAATCACCAGTAATTTCTTACCATGTTATAACGATGTCACAAATGACTTTGAACTAGCTACGTGGTTCACTTGTAACTTTTTCTTGTTCGCAGAATTTAGTCTGCTCCTCTTTTGAATACATTATTCATAATACATTGTTATTAATTACGAATTTAATTGTTACCTTAAGATATCATAAATATATAAATATTATTTAAAAAGTCTTAGACGAAAATCTCTCGCAGAGTATTCGTCAGTCATCTATAGTCACGTGTGGCGGTGAGGACAGAACGGCCTCATCGTGGGTCCTGTACCAATTGTACCGCTGGTGTAACTCTCCACAGTACTCCTTAAACCGCTCCCTGACTATGTCGTTGACGGCATGGGAAATGTAGGAAATACTCAGATCTAAGACAAATTTATTTTGCAGTTTTGTAAATAATAGATTAAGGCAATAAACTTATTAAGAAAATAACTTAACCATAAATGAACTTTCACAAAAGAAAATTTAATTTACTAAAATTTACCTGAAGGCGCTGATGGATGAGCTGCCGCACATCATCTGTCACGTCTGCCTAACGGGGGGTGGTGGCTGGGATCAGAGATCGGCATAAGACACCGACCTCCGACGTAAACAACCTAACATTGTCCTCAACAGGTCTAAGGCAGTCCTATGGGAACTCTACTGTCACCTTACCCTCACGCGTAAGTCGCTCTAAAACTAACCCATGCGTGGGTCCATGTTCTCGTTGGCTAGTAGACGATGTTATTGCAAAAGAAATATGTAAGTTTAAACATAAACATATGTCACTAAATAAATATATATCTAGACTTACATGCAGTACCCGGTGTATGCTCAACCGAGGGCTTATACACCTGTGATGCAGCATGCGATGTCGATGCTATCTCCATCGCATCACGGGTGGAAGGGGTAGATATAGTTTGCGAATGACCTAATTTTCCACCTGGTGCCATGACTGAAGATATGCGAACTATGAACTTATAAATTTAAACAATGTCAGTACAAGTGTATGAACGTCAATATAATAAACACATTAAACTTTACAGTGCAAGTGAAATATACTAAAACATTATACAAGTAGTGTTGATGATAGAATGAATTTGTGCTTATGCTTAGAGAGATGATTAAAATATTATTAGACCATTAACTATAATGCAAACAAAATATAATAAAACTGTAAATATTCTGGTAAAATTTGAAAATTTTATTACACATTGTTATTTTATATTAAATATATGTATTTCATTGTAATACGAAACAACTTTGGATCAACTATCTGAAATACTCCCTGCGTAAGTTATCGTACACTGCAGAAGTATATATCAAGCTGTGTGAAGCACGTGACATTATTACAGCCAGCATACCAGTCACAATAGGAGAAATCTGGTCTCTCGGGACTCCCTTCAGATGTGTGAGTGACAAAACCTCATCTTCCATATGAAGTTTTCCGCAGTTATATTCCTCCATCAGGTCCGAAATTTCTTTGAGATTGTATAATCTTTCATCTAAATCATCGTCGATATATTCCTCCCTACACTCATCGACTAGACCAGGTATCTCTTTGGCCATACCGGAAGAAGATAGGGCCAGAAAGTCCATCCGCAATAGCTGATGAAGTATGCTGCGTGCTTCCGCTACGCTCCGATTTGAGGAAGACATGATCAGAAATTAACTCAACTGCAAATGTGGATTATATGCAAGTCAATTAAAGGAATAAATCATGACTTATAATTTTCATGTATACATGTAATAATCAAATTTTTTGAATTAAAAAATGAACTGTAAATCATGTGTATATTTAATAATCGTCGTCTGTATTATTATCACTTAAGACTATTTCTTCTCCACCATTACTATCGCTGATCAGTATTTCCTCTTCATCGTCTGCAACGTTGTCATCAATGAAACCGTTATCATCTCTAACAATGTCATGTATTATTGAGGCATCAACATGATCAGGTAGCACATCATCTCTATCCAATTGCACCACATTAATATCAACATTTGGAACAGTCCCTCTATCCCCAGATAGCATATCTTCTTGATATGCTTGTTCAACCATAGACGTTTCATTTCTTCCGTCCTCGCTATCTTCAATATCTGGTTCGGGAACGTTAAATACGTTCATGGGCTTTATTTTCTGCACCATGTGCCAAGAGCCGCCTAACTTGATGTCAGCGAGGTAAAATACTTATTTGGCTTGGCTGGCGATGACAAATGGGTCGTCCTTAAACCACTTCCGAGATAAATTTACGCTCGTAAAGTAGTCATCAATCTGTATTCCCAACTTCTTATTTTCAATGTCCCACCAATCACATTTAAATAAGTATACTCGCTTCCTTATACAATAACTCAGCTCAATAATATCTGTTAAAATGCCATAAAAGTCAATTTCTATCTCCCCATACATTCCCTTCACAACCACCCCACTATTTTGTGTGGTCCTATACTTCTCACACTCTTCAGTGTGGAACCGAATCTCGTTTACAATACAACCTGTATATCTAGATACACGTCTATCAGGGTCGTACGCCAGTGAGTAGAGTGCATCAGACACATCCGTAGAGTTGTTAGCGTGCAACGTCTTTATCTATTATCATGTGAAGAATGTAATTGTTTAGGGATTTTCTTAGATTTAAATATTGTGCAATACAATAAAATTCTAAGTGTGGTGAGATACAAGGTGAAATCTTACACATTTTGCGAACCATTCTGGAAACTAATCCTGATGCATTCGATCATAATTTGTAGGGTATTAGGACTTCATCTCCTTGATGTGTTCACTACACATAATTGGCACGTCATCAGCAAAAAATATTAAGATCATCGTATGTAGAGATACAATTATCAAGGGATTTGACTTACTCTAAGTATGACTCTATTTCTTCACAATTATGCAATATATACCACCGTGTCTTTGCTTGATCCCCAAGATCCATATCATGAAACATCGGGGATCCTAAAGGACGGACGTTATGTGTGAATACAAATATGAGTTCTTGTTTATGCTCCTGCCCTTTGTCGGCATTCTGATCTTCTCGGTTGAATCTAGTCTCTATGCCACGAAGATACATGGAGCAAAATGTCAGACACTCATTATCAATGTACGCCTCAGCAATGGATCTCTCTAGACGTGCCTTATTCCTCACAAATCGTTTTAGTATGTGAAGGTATCTGTACATAAAACCACTATGTTATACGTATGAAACCATTGATATATGCAGTTTATGGAATTAATAAAAATTTTAATAGGTTCTACTACCTTTTGATCGGATACATTCAATGATATTGTACTGGGCTTGCAAGCTTCGCCTTGTGCAATAAGTGAATCGCTAGGTGTACTATAACATTGAAAAACGTAGGTGGAAATATTCTTTCAAGTTTGCAAAGGATAACGACAATGTCTCTCTCCAGTCGTTTAATAACCTCTACGTTCAACGATTTCGAATACAAATCTTTAAAGAACATCCTCAACTTAATCAGCGCTGCATTGATATCCTTGCTCAGGAATTCATGAATCGCAATCGGTAGTAGACATTGCAGAAGGAATGACAATCATGACTTTTCATTCCTGTTACCTTACAGTTCGTAATGTTTACGCGCCAAGAGATATTTGACGTATACCCATCGAAAAACTTCACCGATCTCAACCATTCACATAAATGCTTTTTCTCTAGTTTTGTCAATGTGTAGTAGGCTGTTGGTATAATATATGAATTTTTATGTGATTGCAAGTGCAACTCTTTCCTTAAACCCATTGCTTATAGATCTAATTGAGCCTTAAAATTATCTTTTATTTTCTTCTCTATGTTCATCAATATTCCAAAGACATTATCATATATATTCTTCTCAATATGCATGACATCCAAGTTGTGTCGCAATTTCAGATCACTCCAATAGGGAAACTAAAAAAATGCTCTTCTTCCTCCAATTATACTCCAATACTGTACGTTTCCTCTTCTTCAAGTGTGGTGCCTTACCAAATCTAACTTCTCTAATATTACTCAGTTGTTGTATCATGTCTCCTCCAGATAGCTCTTTCGGTGGTAGCCTATGATCTTCTTTGCCATCAAAGATCATCGTCTTCTTATGCCAACTATGATCGCTCGAAAGGAAGCGACAATGGCTCATATAACACGTGTTTTTACCATGCTTCAATAACAATGAACAAGTCTTAATATTATATGTAGGACAGCCAACTTTCCCTTCATGCTCTACCCAGATAAATTTCCATACGCAGGGAAGTCATTTATTGTCCACAAGACCACTGTATGCATTCGAAATGTCTGTCCTGCAAATGTGTCATACGTCTGTACCCTTAACTCCACAACTCGTTTAACTCATCTATTAATGGTCGCAAATACACATCAATGTCATTTCCAGGTGACCTGGGTTTAGGAATAAGCAATGACATCATGAAAAATGACTCCTTCATACACAACCAAGGAGGTAAATTATAGGGCATAAGTACCACTGGCCACATACTGTACGAGCTACTCATATTACCAAATGGATTAAAACCATCACTTGCAAGACCTAGTTGAACATTACGAGAATCCTCTGCAAACCAGTCATATTGCTTGTTAAAATTTTTCCAGACTTCAGAGTCCTCAGGTTGCCTTAATGTACTATCATCATAAACATGTTTCTCCTTATGACGCCTCATATCTTCAGCTGTCTTGCGAGACGTAAACAACTTTACAATCTGGATTTCAATGAAAAGTACCTTAACACCTTTTGGGGGATTTTCTTACTCTTGGCTTCGTCATACTTCCACCTAAACTCTCCACATTCTGGACACTCTTCAGCATTTTCATGCTCTTTCCAATACAATACACAATCATTTATACATGCATGTTTGGGGATGTAACTAAGGTCCAAGTCTCGTATTAAGGATTTTGCTGAAAAGGCCAAGCTATATGTCCTAAAGGGGGGGTGAATAGGACAATGCCAAATAAAACTTATAACAGCGGAAATAAAAAGAAAATGATAGCCAAAGTAAATCACAAAGCAGTAAATTAAAATAACCTCAAAATTCAGATCTTGAGAGGTTGATACAAACATTGTTCTAAGGACAACCTTACACCAAAAACCAGAGTTTATGGTAGGACAACCTTATTTCTAGAAAGATCTTTGTATCAAATCTCAAATCGAAGAGGAATACAGAATTAAATACAAACTGAATAAATTGTAATTAAAAATGTATTGTTCTAGGGATAGCCATACACCATAAAAATGGCAGGGCAACCTTGCTGGAACAACTTTCAAATGAAATTGAAAATCAAGCTGATAAAGGAATAGCAGAAAATAAATTCTAAACTATTACAACATTCTCACAAAGCTTGAATTAAATAATTACAACATTCACCACCATACATACATCCCACAAAAATTAATTAAAGATTGGAAGAATAAATCAATCAACCACAACACAAGGGTTTATAGTGGTTCACCTGTGTGTTCACCAACTGTTATACAACAGCCACACAAAATGCTACTCCACTCCTAATATCCTCACACAGGGGATATTAGCGTTCACTAAAAATAGGTTTTCCCAGGTTCACCCAAAACCTTTACAATTGTGTCTTTGTCTGTGGGCTTACACAATTAAAAAACCCCACTTCTGAGTTTTCCTAGCTCTCCTCAGAAAACCAATACAACAAGATTTTTCTGGCAAATCTTGAAAGAAACCAAAATAGAAAGGAATTTACAATTAAGTGTAAAATACCTGAATATCTCCTTCGTTGTAGCAGCCCGGTAGAACCAAATTAGAGTAGATGATTGAATGTTCAAGTTCAATGTCCAGTACTCGATTACAATGGTTCTAATTCTAATAGATTTTAAATTAAACCAAATAGGGCTTGCCTTAATTGAATTTGATTTCAAAGAAAGGGAATAACAATTCCTCTTATCAAATCAGATTGGAATAGTAGAAACAAAATCAATTAAAATAAAGCTAAGGAAAGAGAATATTAAATAAGCACACTTAGCTTAGATGGAGCACAGAATTATCTCTCAGAAGTTCGACGAAGATTGGCTTGAACAGATTAATTAAATCGATGATTTCTTCTGAGATTCGTGCACTATTTATAAGTGAGCAGATCGTCTCTTCGACTGGTCTAGGGAGCTCTTCGACTAGTCAAAGCAACAACAGATATTTGAAAAATTCGGCGGGATATGCTCTGACCGTTCTACGACTGGTCGAAGGTCTCCTACGACTGGTCGTAGGTCACCTACGACTGGTCGTAGCTCTCCTTCGACTGGTCGTAGGTCCTAAAAAGCTTCGCTGGAATTCGAGTCGAAGATTTTCGACTGGTCGTAGATGCAGTCGACACTGTTCCTACGACTGGTCGAACAGATTCCTGGACTAGTCGAAGCCTAACAGATTTCATCCGAAATTTGTAACAAACTCACGACTGATCGAGGAATTTCTTAGACTGGTCGAAGCAACTCTAGGACTAGTCGAAGAAGGCCTAGGACTAGTCGAAGAACAGGCCAAACACATGTAAAATAAACATTCGGTTTATGTATTCGAAATGACCTACTTCTAAGGTCAACCTATGGTCAGTCAAACCTCAATCATGAAATATGGACATTGAAACATTAGGAACAAGTGACCTTGAAGTATGAGCCTTGAAGTCTTGATGTAGTTGAAATCTTGATGAAGCTCAATCTTGAAAGGGTCTTGAGTTCTGCCTTGTACTCTTCTTGAAGTCTTGCAGCTTGAGTCTTGTCTTGTGAGCTTTGCTTATTGTGAGCTTAGCATGTTCATGAATGTTGATCCTTGAGAGAGCTTCACTTATGCAAGTTATATATAACATAACAGTGATTTTGGCACCTCAAATTTGACAACAGACAGGGATATAAACTATAGCACTTACAATCTCCCCCTTTGTCAAATTAGTGACAAAACACATAACCAAGATAAACAAAAGTAAAACAATTGGTTAATACCTGCAAATCAATATTCAATATTCAATATTCAACATTCAACCAGTTTCAACATTCAACCAGTTTCAACAAGATCAAACATATACTCCCCCTGACTCCCCCTGAGTAACATAACCAATGCTACTCCTCTCATAATCACATTAAGAACAAACCATTCTCCCCCTTTTTGTCACAATATGACAAAGGAGAACTAAACAAAAGAATTCATGAGAGTAAACATGAGGAGGTATGCATAAAACATGAGTATAGCAAAAGAGTGATAGCATCACGTAGAATAAATATCTAGCATAAAATATAAATAGAATCCAACTCTAAATCAGCCAAGTGCAAAGTTATAAAGTTATTACAGACCAGAAGTCTAATATAAACTACTCAGAACTAGAACTTGATGACGGAGCAGGAATAGAGGGATTAAGTTGGTGCATGCCTTTGTTCAAGCGCCTAAGATATTTGCACATGTACTTGAATTGCAAATCATGAGCAACAGACATGTTTTCCAACTTTACATTTATATTCTCAACTTTACCCTCAATGCACTCAGACGTACATCAACATCAGATGGTACAAAATCTGGATCATTTGCTGAGTCAGAATCCAGTTCCTCAAAAATGTCATCCATATTAATGTCAACACCAGCTTCTTCAGGACCACCACCACCACCACCTTGTTCAGGAAGCAGATCCAACTTCATCTTATTGATATTAGTATTGTTGAAGATCAGATGATGGATTGGTACCCCATCTATGACTGGTCGTGGATATCTACGACCGGTCGAAGGTCGACTGGTCAAGTATACTCACGACAGGTCGAAGAATGACAAAAAATTCATATTTCTTACAAATTATACAAAAATTAGAATTTAATCTAGCAAATATATACACTATAATACAAGTAGGCATAAATAATCAATTTAAAATGCACATGCCAAGATCAAATTTCATCTTTTTGAACCTGCTTTTATCGAGAGGTTTTGTGAAAATGTCAGCTCGTTGATCTTCAGTAGGAATATATTCTAGAGAAATAACTTTTTCTTCTACTAATTCTCTTATATAATGAAATCTAATGTCAATGTGCTTAGTACGAGAATGCTGAATAGGATTTTTTAAAATATTTATCGCACTGGAATTATCACAATGTAATAACATAGAATCCTGTTTAATTCCATAATCACTTAGCATTCGTTGCATCCAAACAAGCTGTGTACATGCTTTACCAGCTGCGATATACTCAGCTTCAGCTGTTGAAAGTGATATAGAATTTTGTTTCTTACTAAACCAGGAAACTAGACAATTTCCAATGTAAAAACAACCACCACTGGTTGATTTTCTATCATCTAGATTACCAGCCCAGTCAGCATCTGAGTACCCAGCTAATTGGACACTAGTCTCATGAGGATACCAGAGACCGAGATTTACAGTACTTGTGACATATCTAATATTTCGCTTGACAGCAATCAAGTGAGATTCTTTTGGATCAGATTGATATCTTGCGCAAATACCAACACTTAGAGAAATATCAGGTCTACTAGCAGTTAAATATAACAAACTACCAATCATACTCCAATAAAGTTTTGAGTCAACATTTTTACCATTAGAGTCTTTTGATAGTTTCAGGGTAGTACTCATAGGAGTATCGAAATTCTTGCCATTCTCAAATCCAAATCTCTTGATTAGATTCAAGGCATACTTAGATTGAAAAATGAATATTCCTTCAGGTTGTTGCTTTACTTGCAATCCAAGGAAATAAGTCAATTCCCCAACCATGCTCATTTCGAATTGTGATTTCATCAAATCTGCAAACTCAGTAGTCAAGTCAGTACAAGTTGATCCATAAATGATATCATCAACATAAATCTGCACCATTAAGATATGATCATTATGTTTCTTAACAAACAGCGTTTTATCAACAGATCCCATTTGAAAATTATGACTTAAAAGAAATTTTGTTAGTTTCTCATACCATGCCCTAGGTGCTTGTTTTAATCCATAAAGTGCCTTTTTAAGCCGATATACATGATCAGTATTTTTGGAATCTTCAAAACCCATTGGCTGTTCATCATAGACTTCTTCATGTAAATCACCATTTAGAAAAGCACTCTTTACATCCATCTGATAGATCTTTATCTTTCTAAAACATGCAATGGATATAAATAGTCTGATAGATTCAAGACGTGCTACTGGTGCAAAGGTTTCATCGAAATCAATCCCTTCAATTTGAGTATAACCTTGTACCACCAGTCTAGCTTTGTTTCTAATTATATTTCCACATTCGTCAGACTTATTTTTGAAAATCCATTTTGTTCCAATGATGTGTTTATCTTTAGGTCTTGGTACGAGATACCAAACATCATTTCTTACGAATTGGTTGAGTTCATCTTGCATCGCAACAATCCAGTTCTCATCAGCCAGAGCTTCTTTTACGTTAGATGGTTTAATTTGGGATGTAAAATATACATAATTACATATATCCTCAAGTTGTCTATGGGTGCGAACACCGGTGAGAGGGTTTCCAAGAATTTGTGTAGTTGGATGATCTTTAACAGTCCTCAACTCAGAATCAGTCTGATTCGATGAAGTATCAAGTTTATCAATGATTAGTACTTCATCATTATCTGAATTAGAAATTGGTGTGTTTAAGTGATCATCAATGACAACATTAATGGATTCCTGAATCACACCAGTCCTTTTGTTCAGAACTCTATAAGCTCGACTGTTTAAAGAATATCCTAGAAAAATGCCTTCATCACTCTTCGTATTGAATTTTTCCAAATTTTCACGATCACGTAAAATATAGCACTTGCTGCCAAAAACTTGAAAGTATTTAACAGTAGGCTTTTTATTGAACCATAATTCGTAAGCCGTTTTATTATTATCTTTGCTAGTGTATACTCGATTAATAATATAGCTAGCTGTGTTGACTGCTTCAGCGCAAAGATTTTTAGAGAGCTTCATGCTATTCAACATGACATTAGCCATTTCTTGAAGCACTCTATTCTTTCTTTCTACAATTCCATTTTGTTGTGGAGTTTTGGGAGCAGAGAATTCATGTAATATTCCTTGGTCGGTACAGAACTTTTCAAAATTGCTATTCTCAAATTCAGATCCATGATCACTACGAATTTTACTGATTTGAGAAGATTTTTCAGTTTGAATCCTTTTGAGAACTTTTCTTACTTCTTCAAGGGTTTCAGATTTATCCCTTAAGAAGACTACCTAAGTAAATCTGGTAAAGTCATCAACTATTAACAGGTTATCCTTTTTACCACCACGACTTTCTGTTCTGGTAGGTCCTATCAGATCCATGTGGAGAAGTTCGAGTGGTCTTGATGTGGTATTTGAATTCACCTTTTTGTGTGAATTCCTTGTTTGTTTGCCTATCTGGCACTCACCACATATTTTATCTAATTTTTGAAGTTTGGGTAAACCTCTTACAAGTTCTCGTTTGCTCAATCGATATAAATTTCGATAATGTACATGTCCAAGACGTTTGTGCCATAAATCCGTCTCGTCTGTATGGACCATGTAACATGTTTAATTAGATGAGCTGGATTCGCTAATAATATAGCAATTTTCAGACACTCTACGTCCAGTTAATATTACAGAACCCTTATTGTTTATTATCTCATAACTTTGATTAGAAAACCGAACATTATGGTTATTATCACATATTTGTGATATACTAAGCAAGTTATGTTTTAAGCCTTCAACGTATAAAACATTTTTAAAAACTGGAAGATTAAAAAGTTGAACCGTACCTTGGCCTATAATCTTGCAGTTGCTACCATCACCAAATGTGACTGAACCATCAGTCATATCTTTCAGATCGGTGAATAAAGCTTTGTCACCTGTCATATGCCTGGAGCATCCACTGTCTAGGTACCACTTTGAATGACTTGTTGCTTTGAAAGCAGTGTGAGCAACCAAGTAGGTAACTTTAGGAACCTATTTCATAACTGTTTTGGGTTTAGGAACATAGTTGGTCTTCTTTTGTATACATTTGTAGGAATGACCTATAGAGTTAGATTTTAAGAGCTCCTTGAGTAAATCAACTATCTTTTCAGCTAGTGGATTTCGTTTCTGATTAAAGTTGACATGGCTGCTTCTAGGTTTTTGAATTTCTAGAAAAATTTTGATAAGTATTTTTTCCTTTTGAATTTGAGGACTCTCCTTTAATAAACATAGGAGGAGTATACTTTTGTTTAGGAAGTAAATTTTTATCATAGCCTAACCCGGATCGATCGCCACATTTTCTTGATCCGGATAAAAGTTTCTCTAACTTTGAATCACCTTGGGCATATTTCCATGTGTCCTTTAAACTCAGAAGAGAAGATACTTCAGTTTTAAGTTTCTCAATTTTAGATTTTAAATCAATAATTAGGGAGTTTTTGAATTCCAAATCGCATTTTGATTTTTCAAAACAATCTGAAATTTGTGATTTTTCTAAGACAAGAGATTCAAAACAATTTTTGAGTTTAGAAAACTTTTCTTTTTGAAGTTTAAGTTTGACAGCAATTTTACAACTTTCCTTATATAGGGCATTGTGAGCGTCTTGAAGATCATCTTCATTTTCACATTCACTATTCATATTTTCTTCACTTGTAGAGTCATTATCTGAAAATGTGAATTTAGCTAGAGTCATAAGAGCTTTAACCTCATTGCCCGACTCAATTTCAGAATCTTCTGATTCAGAAGAACCTTCAGAATCAGATGATTCATCCCATGTAGCCAATATACCCTTCTTCTTGGGTTTGTCCCTTTTAGGACATCTATTTGCTAAGTGCCCATATTCTTGACAGTTGTAACATTGACTATCTTTCAAAGATTTTCGAGATTTGGGTTTAAACTTCTTTTTATCATTTGATTTTTGAAAATCAACCATTTTCTTGCTTTTGAAAATTTTGTAAAATTTTTTAGCTAAAAGAGCCACATCATCTTCTGAATCAGAATTTTCTTCTGAATTACATTTAGAAGATTTTAGTGTGATAGATTTACCTTTAGGAGCTTTAAAGTTTAACTCGTAGGTTTGTAGAGAACCAACTAGTTCTTCTACCCTCATATTATCCGTATCACGAAGTTCCTGGATCGCGGTTACTTTAGAATTGAACCGTTCAGGAAGTGAGCGTAGTATTTTTGCACACACTTTACTTTCTGGGATTTTATCGCTAAGACCCCACATTGAGTTTACAATGTCATTCAATCTAGTGTAAAAGTCCATAAACATTTCATTTTCCTCCATATGAATTTCTTCAAATCTGGTTGTGAGGAGTTGGACTTCAGATTTTTTGACAATTGTAGTACCCTCGTGTGTCATTTCTAATATATCCCAAGCTTGCTTTGCAGTATCACAGGAAATGATTCTTTTGAACTCATCCGGTGATAGTGCGCAAGTAATTGCATTTAGTGCTTTAGCATTTGCACTACTCTCACTTTTCTGAAGAGTGGTCCATTGGTAATATGGTGTGACTTTCATAGATTTTGAACCATCAACCCCAGTAACTTCCATGATAGGAGGATTCCATTCAGTCACTGTGGCTTGCCACACATTTTCATCCATTGATTTGAGGAAGATCCTCATTCTGGCTTTCCAATAGGCATAGTTGGAGCCATCAAAGGGTGGAGGCCTAGTGACTGAAAGGCTATCAAAATTTGACATCTTAAATAGCTTAAATCGTTAGCTCAGGAATTAAATAAAAAAAAAGAGCTATTAGGCTCTGATACCACTTGAAAAGGCCAAGCTATATGTCCTAGAGGGGGGGTGAATAGGACAATGCCAAATAAAACTTATAACAGCGGAAATAAAAAGAAAATGATAGCCAAAGTAAATCACAAAGCAGTAAATTAAAATAACCTCAAAATTCAGATCTTGAGAGGTTGATACAAACGTTGTTCTAAGGACAACCTTACACCAAAAACCAGAGTTTATGGTAGGACAACCTTATTTCTAGAAAGATCTTTGTATCAAATCTCAAATCGAAGAGGAATACAATAATAAATACAAACTGAATAAATTGTAATTAAAAACGTATTGTTCTAGGGACAGCCATACACCATAAAAATGGCAGGGCAACCTTGCTGGAACAACTTTCAAATGAAATTGAAAATCAAGCTGATAA
Source organism: Magnolia sinica (assembly GCF_029962835.1). Lineage (NCBI taxonomy): Eukaryota > Viridiplantae > Streptophyta > Magnoliopsida > Magnoliales > Magnoliaceae > Magnolia > Magnolia sinica. The sequence goes on along the minus strand of NC_080577.1, from coordinate 42,138,173 downwards.
AGGAATAGCAGAAAATAAATTCTAAACTATTATAACATTCTCACAAATCTTGAATTAAATAATTACAACATTCACCACCATACATACATCCCATAAAAATTAATTAAAGATTAGAAGAATAAATCAATCAACCACAACACAAGGGTTTATAGTGGTTTGCCTATGTGTTCACCAACTGTTATACAACAGTCACACAAAATGCTACTCCACTCCTAATATCCTCACACAGGGGATATTAGCGTTCACTAAAAGGTTCACCCAAAACCTTTACAATTGTGTCTTTGTCTGTGGGCTTACACAATTAAAAAACCCCACTTCTGAGTTTTCCTGGCTCTCCTCAGAAAACCAATACAACAAGATTTTTCTGGCAAATCTTGAAAGAAACCAAAATAGAAAGGAATTTACAATTAAATGTAAAATACCTGAATAGCTCCTTCATTGTAGCAGCACGGTAAAACCAAATTAGAGTAGATGATTGAATGTCCAAGTTCAATGTCCAGTACTCAATTACAATGGTTCTAATTCTAATAGATTTTAAATTAAACCAAATAGGGCTTGCCTTAATTGATTTTGATTCCAAAGAAAGGGAATAACAATTCCTCTTATCAAATCATATTGGAATAGCAGAAACAAAATCAATTAAAATAAAGCTATGGAAAGAGAATATTAAATAAGCACACTTAGCTTAGATGAAGCACAGAATTATCTCTCAGAAGTTCGACGAAGATTGGCTTGAACAGATTAATTAAATCGATGATTTCTTCTGAGATTCGTGCACTATTTATAAGTGAGTAGATCGTGTCTTCGACTGGTCTAGGGAGCTCTTCGACTAGTCGAAGCAACAACAGATATTTGAAAAATCCAGCGGGATATGCTCTGACCGTTCTACGACTGGTCGAAGGTCTCCTACGACTGGTCGTAGGTCACCTACGACTGGTCATAGCTGACCCAGGATTGGTCATAGGATTTTGATTATTGGAATTCGAGTCGAAGATTTTCGACTGGTCGTAGATGCAGTCGACACTGTTCCTACGACTGGTTGAACAGATTCTTGGACTAGTCGAAGCCTAACAGATTTCATCCAGAATTTGTAACAAACTCACGACTGATCGAGGAATTTCTTAGACTGGTCGAAGCAACTCTAGGACTAGTCGAAGAAGGCCTAGGACTAGTTGAAGAACAGGCCAAACACATGTAAAATAAACATTCGGTTTATATATCCGAAATGACCTACTTCTAAGGTCAACCTATGGTCAGTCAAACCTCAATCATGAAGTATGGACATTGAAACATTAGGAACAAGTGACCTTGAAGTATGAGCCTTGAAGTCTTGATGTAGTTGAAATCTTGATGAAGCTCAATCTTGAAAGGGTCTTGAGTTCTGCCTTGTACTCTTCTTGAAGTCTTGCAGCTTGAGTCTTGTCTTGTGAGCGTTGCTTGTTGTGAGCTTAGCTTGTTCATGAATGTTGATCCTTGAGAGAGCTTCACTTATGCAAGTTATATATAACATAACAGTGATTTTGGCACCTCAAATTTGACAACAGACAGGGATATAAACTATAGCACTTACATTTGCCTCGTAATAAGACTTAAGCAATGTCTCACGTTCCGGTAATGCTTCTTTCAACAAGTCAAGCAACATGTTGAACGATTTGTTACTCCAATGATTTATTATTTTCAAATGAAGTAACCTTGTAAGAAAATTCAACTTGAAAAAGTTCTCACACCCCGAATAAAGTGGACGTTGCGCATCCCTCAACAACGTACTAAACTTTTATGATTCGACATCACCCATGGGAAGAATATCTTGGCTACTACTTGTCACTGTAAAATCAGTATCCACAATTGTTCCCCTGAACACATCCCCTATGATATCTTGCATTTTGTCAACATCTTCATCCATGTCATCCGGCACAATTGGGTCAGCAAGGACTACAGTGGCCTCAACTCTTTGGTGGATATCTTCACCATGATGGATCCACCAAGTGTAACCCTGGTCAATCCCAACTATGAACAAATCGTCTTCTACTTTGTCTAAAGTCTTATAAACCATGTTCTTGCATTTTCGACATGGACACCTAATCTTATTGCCTGAATCTGCCCGATTTCGTGCAAATTCCATGAACTCTTGAACCCCTTGTTTATACTCTGGGCCAAACCTGTTCTTAACTCGCATCCAACTCTTATCTATCTCTACAATGAAAAGATTAGAGTCAGTTTACCGAAATAGGTTTAAGATTAGGTTAGGGTTATAGGTTTATACTCTGGGCCAAACTTGTTCTTCCCTTCATCGACATATTTCTTACCTTCTGAACAGGTTGGATGAAAAACAAACATCACTATGGGCCCTAGTAATGTTTCAATGGTGAACATCGTTATTTCCACAGTTTTCTATTGCGTGGTCTATTTAAAGTTTGGATGTGCTTCAACTTTTTTTTCTTATAACCTAAAAAGAGCTGAAAAAACATATAAACAACATCGATTAAACACATAAAATCAAGGTGATCTACAGATTATCCCCACGCATGGTGAGCTATTCGCTGCACGATCCATGTCCGTCCGTGAGAGTATCCTGGCTAGGAACATAGCCCTAGGTTCTTGCTTTGCTGGGTCTGGACCGTATAGCTGTAGAAAGAGATTGATGTCCGTATATTATAAATACTACACTTGCATGACTTACACTCACCTAGTGCAAGCTATGTTACCATACATATCACTTCCAAGACTAGGGTGTGACATGCACTTATTTAGTGAATACATGGGATAAACATATATAAGATCATTACCGTCCATCAGATGAAACTCCATATTTCCACCCTGGATACTAAATTTCATTCAAATATAAATCTTAGGTGGACTATACCATATGGAACGGAATAGAATTTTAAGTAAAACTTTTAGATTCACATACTGTGGCACACATTAGTCTTTGAATATACAGAATTTCAGAAAATTTATACATTCTTAAATGAAGGGTCAGATGGCATATTCATAACATACTTACCTATTCACAATTTAGAAGATTTTAATGTAGGATTTACAATCCTAATTGTTTTCCACTTGAAACCTTTCTAGGGCCTGTAGTGATGTTTATTTATCATCCAACCTGTTCACAAGATCACATAAACATTGATGAAGGGAAAAAATAAATATCAAACTCAAGTTGGAATGTAAATTCTTATTTTCTACCAATTGTATCAATCAGAACAATCCCTGCTCCTGATCCTTTGTTAGTCCTTAAATCATCAATTATCAATTTCTAGGGTGACCGATAAACCACATACAAGTCTAAGGATTCCAAAATAAGTCAACTTTCTATGTTTGAAGAATGATTTGCCGGAAAATTTGCTATTGTCTGTCCTTTTACAGCCCTTGGTGGCACATAAACTAAATCAAACTCGGACAACATGAAAATCCATTTGCTAATTCGGTCATTCAAAATTAACCGATTTAATGCATATTTTATTAGATCAGTTACTACAACTATATTAACTATTTTAGCCAACAAATAATGTCATAATTTTATAGCTACAAAGTACAAGGATAAACATAACTTTTCCATAGTAGAATACCACCTCTTAGTATTTAATAATGCTTAACTAAGATAATAGACTATACGTTCTTCTTAGTCATCGCCTTCTTGCGCTAACAAAGCTCCAATTGACTTTGGGGAAGTTGAGATATACAACTTAAGCAATCGACCATTTACTAGTGGCATTAACATTGATAACTTAGATAAATACTATTTAATGCCGTCGAAAGCTAATTAATGCTCTGCCTCCCATTTGAACACATCCCCTTGTTTTAGCTTCAATAAAAAAGAATACACATTAGCTTTTCCAGCATAATTGGAAATAAATCGCCACATAAAGTTAACATTACTAAAAAACATTTGTAACTTAATTTTGGTTTTTGGGAATTAAACTTCTATTATTGATCACGTCTTATGCTGATAATCTCGATTCCTCTCTGATATACCATAAAACTCATAAAATTTTTGACCAATACACCAAAAGCAAATTTAAGAGGGTTTATTTTCAATTTATGAATCCTCATTCTTTCGAACAACTTTTGTAAATGGTCAATATGCTCAGTCAAGCTAGTCGATTTGATCACTATGTCATTGATGTAAATTTTCATGCATCGGTTAATCATATCATGGAAATGGTGTTTATGACTCTTTGATAAGTAGCTTCAACATTTTTAAGCCCAAAAGGCATTGTAACCTAAAAAAAATACCTAGAGGACTAGGATATCTAAAGGTTGTATTTGGGACATCATATACTACAATATGTATTTGATTATATCTTAAATGACCGTACATAAAGTATATCATTTGATGTCCAACTACCCGATCGATCAACTGATCGGCCATAGGAATGGGATACTCATCCTTTGTTGTGACTCAATTTAAATTCTGAAAATCAATGCACAATATTAGCTTATTGTTCTTCTTGATAATTGATACTATGTTTGAAATCCATTTGGCATATTTGATGGGTTTAATGAAACCTAATTTCAAAAGTTGTTCAACTTTTTCATTGATCTTTTGCGTTACTTTGGCCGATATCTACTTAGGAGGCTGTTATGTGGCCAATATCCCTCTTTTATGGGAAATTTTTGTTCAACCAGATGTCGATAGTCCAGGCAACTCATGACAATCCCAAGCAAGGCTATCAACAAACTCTTTAAGTAAATTAAAGAGTCCGACCTGTGTTTGGGAATTTATCACTCCAATAATAAATATAGGTTTGGGATGTTACTTAGTCCCTAAATTTACTTCTAGCAGAAGATCTTGAACCTGAGCTTAAAAATCCTCCAATATCTCTTAAGCTGGTTTCAAATCCTTCATTTCAGTACTGTCTTCAATTTCTTGATCAATTGATACAACTACATCAGCCATATCAAAAAAACATCCATTATTATGATTTCGCAAACTCTCATTGAGTTGCCGCACTCTGGCTGCAAACTCGGCCTTGAACGACAATTGTTTCATTATGGAATTTCTTCAATAGGACATCTCGTACTCGCATGGAAGGGAACCATAGTATTCGGAAACTCTTTGCTTAATCGAATCATGGTGGCAATATTGTCACGCCCCAAATCCGGAATTTGGATTCACAGGAATCCCGATCACCGAATCCGGTGCCAATAGCCTCTGCAGTACCCCATTCTCGGTTCCTAGCGTTCATATGCTAGATTTTGATTCTGGGATCCTATAAGGAGGATTTTTTGTATGCATTTAACTCATAATAAGCATAACCATAAGATTACCCAATTCACCAAGGCAACATCATCATCATCACATATCCACTAATAGAATCATTTCAGTACAATGCTATAAAGGAAATACATAAATCAAAAATCAAGCTTCAGAAGACCACTGCACGCTCCAAGCTCAACACTGCTGCAACCTAACATCACCTGCATGCATCTATTATGCATAAGCTTATAGAAAGCTTAGAGGGTGTTGTTAGTGTGTGCACAAGGTAAGTGCTAAGTATTCAATACAATGCCATAGTCATACAATACCGAAAATATAATGGTAATCCATGAATCGTACAATGTCGTAATAAGCAGAAATACTGACAAGATCATGAATTATCAGAGTAAGACGAAATACTGACAAGTCCAAGAGTCATACATTATCAGAGTACGCAATACAGATCAGCTATGCAAAAAGTCATAGAGAGTCAAATATCAGGTGTCAAGAATGCGATGCAATATACAATTCCTGATGAGTTCACGAATAGCGTCAGCCGTATCTAGACCATATAAATGCAAAAACATAGTAATCCAAAATATCATATGCCGCAGATGAAATGCAATATGCAGCGCGAATGGAATAACCATGCTGACATGTGAAGTCGGGATGATAGTACGTAGTATCGCAGGCTATGGAATCCATCACAAGGGACTTCTATCCAAACCAGTCCCATACCTAAATTTGGATAGTCAGACTTGATGTGGTAAACTCCTTATCTCAGGTTAGTCGCACACCCCAACAGAAATCCTAGCCATTGCGGAGGTACACATAACAAATAGTTGCGCACCACCAGCCCGAGTGGATAGTGAATGAATGAATGAATGAGTATGCAATTCCTGCTCAATAAGTCCACATATCAGTACGGTTCCTCTCTGGGAAAATTACTGGGGTCTATTATACTCCAAACCAAATTGCCGCCCCATCACGCCCAACAAGGTGAGTGGAAGAGACCTCACTATGCGCCTGCCAATATCGGGCCCAGCTCGTTGATAGTGGACTTATTCCTCGAGCTGGTCAGACTCAACCTAGCATTGCCCCCTCCTCTCGGACAGGTAAGGCTGTACCCCCTTCTGACCACGATACAGTGGGAGATGCGGCCTAACGGTATACGGCCCTCATGCGCTCATGCATCCACTCGGTTTAGACGTTGGAGCAACCTTTGGAACCAAGAGGGTTTAAGGATTTTCACCCAGAGATATCTAGAGCACCCCATGTAAAACAGATTTCCGGTGTCCCGTCTGGCCATTCACAATATGCCTGTGGATGCTACAACCCTGATGTCATTAGGGCACACAATGCAAGATGCATGAGTCATACAATCCATTCATGCATCAACCCTGCGTATACCGTGCGCTCATGTGAGATAACCTCCGCCTATCGAGGAGTCTCATAACAATCTGCCTAATGAAATATGCAATGGTCAACCACATCTCATAACAAACATGCAGATGACGCGTATGGGCATGTATCATGATGTTATGCAGTCACATACTCATAATCGGTATCAATGACCAGCATCGACAATCAATCTCAACAATGTGGACATTTAACCAGCATTGCCCTCAAGGAATGCCCCACATAAAGCCTAATATATAGTAAACTCATGGCCTCACACAAGGACCTAATATACAACACCATAGGCCTTACTCAAGGGCCACATATACACAACAGGTGGGCCCTGCTCATGAGCTTCGAATACATGACATGTAGGCCCTACACATGGGTCACGAATACATCAAATGAGTCATACATCATGGGCCTAATACATATCACAACGGCCTTGCCCATAGGCCATGAATACACCACAATGGGCCTTGCCCATGGGCCATGAATACATCACAGTATGCCTCAACTACGGTTCGCATATACATCATATAGGTCTCGACAATCGGAATCGACACTCGGAATCGGCCTCAACAATCGGAGTCGACCTATACAATCGACCTCGACAATTGGAATCGGCTTCGATACTCGGCCTCGACAATCGGGATCGATCGATAATCAGAATCGGTAAATCGGTCATGACAATCGGATCGATCGATAATCAGAACCAGCAAATCGGTCACAATAATCCGGTCGATCGATAATCAGAATCGGCAAATCGGTCACGACAATCGGGTCGATCGATAATCAGAATCGAAAAATCGGTCACGACAATCGGGTCAATCGATAATCAATCGGAATTGGCAATCGGTCACGATAATCAGAATCGATCGATAATCAGAATCGGTAAATAGGTCCATCAATCGGGATCGATCGATAATCAGAATCGGTAAATCGGTCACGTCAATCGGAATCGGCAATCGGTCATGATAATCGGAATTGATCGATAATCAGAATCGGTAAATCGATCACGTCAATTGGAATAAAAAATTGGTCACGATAATCGGAATCGATCGATAATCAGAATCGACAAATAAGTCCATCAATCAGAATCGATCGATAATCAGAATCGGCAAATCGGTCACGTCAATCGGAATCGATAATTAGAATCGACAAATCGGTCATGATAATCGGAATCGATCGATAATCAGAATCGGCAAATCGGAATTGGCAATCGATCATGATAATTGGAATCGATCGATAATCAGAATCGGTAAATCGGTCACGTCAATCGGGATCGATCGATAATCAGAATCGGTAAATCGATCACGTCAATCGGAATTGGCAATCGGTCACGATAATCAGAATTGATCGATAATTATAGTCGACAAATCGGTCATGATAATCGGCCTCCATAATCGGTTGAACAAGGCCTAAGGGAAGGTCATAATGTGGACATTAAACCATCATTGCCCATCAATGTGACCATTTAACCAACATCGCTCTTAAGCAGTGGCCCTTATAGAGTTAAACATAAATTGGGCCCACGGCCTCATACAAAGGCTTAATATACAACACAATGGGCCTTACTCAAGGGCCTTATATACACAACAGGTGGGCCCTGCACATGGGCCTAATACATATCACAATGGGCCTTGCTCATAGGCCACGAATGCATCACAATGGGCCTTGCCCATAGGCCTCATATTCACGCAGGTGGGCCCCTTCATATGAAATTAATAGATAAATCAAGGTGGACCAGACAGGATAGCCTGGATGTGACATGTATACAAGCAAGGTGGCCCCACCCCTCACACGTGTAATACTCGTGGGGTAGGCCCACAACTGCCAAACAGATGGACGCCGAGGATTAAAAAAATACATCTGCTAAGGGTACCACCATCCAGCAGTTGCTGGACGGTGCAAGATAAGACTCATACGTCAAGGTGGTGCCCATCGTCGGATGCATGGACAGGTGGAACACGTACATCAAAGGTGGGGTCCACGACCGTGTCCAGGGATGGACGATGTGGATACGATAAATATATCAAGGTGGTCGCCACCATCCATACCACTGGACGGTGTAGATATACAATACATACATTGAATGTGGAGTCCACAACACCGTCTAAAGGTGGTTCGGCACCATCCAAACATTATGGACGGTGTGGATCAAAACACATACATCATAGCTGGTGTCCACAACGCCATCTAACTTGTCTAGCACCGTCCAAACATTAGACAGTGTGGATCAAAACAGGGCTCCACAGCACCGTGTACGGTGCATATTAATCACATAGTTTACGTTGGGTCCACATCCACACAGCTGGGCAGCTTGGATAAACAAATGGATGGTGTGGAGGACACACGATCAAGGTGGGTCCCACAGCACCGTCCAGATGCTGTCAGAACAGATGGACGGTGTGGGGTTTCACACGTGCAGGGTGGGACCCTGATCTGAATGGTGTGAGTAACCCCATGCATCAAGGTGGATCCCATGTGGATGGGCCACCATCGTATATTTCATATAATATATTATATTATTATAATATTTGAATAATATATTATTATAATATTTAGGAAAGCAGCGTCCAACAACCACAGTCTAAGTGGATTGGACGATGTGGACAGTGCATCACGGTGCGTCCCACCTGGACGGACGGTGGGATGAATCACTTACATGTGTGGGTCCCACGTGGCAGGTGAGTCCACACGTGTGGGATCCACCAGCAAAATGGATGGACGATCGTGGATAAAACATGCATGTCAAGGTGGTTTCCATTAAAGATTAACTTCATTTGCACCACATGTGCACAATCAAGTGGGGCCCACAATCTGGACGGTGTGTGCTCCACCTGATATTTGAATCCGACTCATTCTTTATGGGTGGACGGTGTGGATCAAGACCCATACGCGTTAGGTGGGTCCCACAGAACTTGATGACGTCTCTGGTATGAGGCGCACCAGCCAATCCACTTCCAGGTGGGTCCACACGTGTGGCCCACCAGAGATTCGAATATGTCACGTTCCCTGGCACATGGCCAGGGAGTGGATGAATGACGTGATACACTCCATCATGATGGGGTCTACGATCACGTCCAGCACTGCTGGACGCTGTGCACATGTCACAAGTATGGTGGGTCCCAAACATGTGGACGGCGTGGATCCACACGATCATCAGGTGGGCCGCAATCGGGGGGAGAGAGAGAGAGAGAGAGATCGGAGAGATAGAGGGAGGGACCCCACCACTATGGGCTCTCCCTATACGTTGCATACATCAAGTGGGTCCCAAATCATGTGGACCCTACATCAAAATCAAAGGAAATAAACACCCACCTTACTTCTTCTTGGATCAATGACATGCTAAGCTCCTCAGCTACCACTTTAATGGAGGATGATGGTGATTGGACGGTGGAGATGGAAGATAGGGAGGTGGGCCACACCAAGCTTCTCTCCCATGGAGAGCTTGGAAGTCCACTCCCATGAGAGTTTCTTGAGATGGAGTGAAAAAAATGAGAGAGAAAGGAGTGGTGATGGATGGGGTGATGGGATGAGGGCGCATGGTGCTTGTTGACTTTTGGGTGAAAAAGGAATGGGTGCCATGCCTTGTTGGTGAAAAAGGGATGGTTAGGTAAGGTTGTGTACTTAGACTTTGATTGATGGATTGATGTGACGTTTAGGGTAGAGATTCTCTTAGAAATTGCAACGCGTGGTATTTTCCTCGAACTGAACGCGGGCCCACATCTCCTGACCAGAGTACCGCATCAGCGTGCAAGACGCGGCATTGGAACCGCGGCGACAACGCGGTTGCACTGATACAAGTCTCGGGTCAAGCCGACTCAAATATACGGGACACATCTTAGGGTCGCGCGCAAACGCCAATAACCAATCGTGGGTTGCTGAAATTCGACCGGGATGACCGCGGAAGCCTACAGAACAGTACGTGCTAGGATACGGGTCTTACAAATATCCTGTACAATATTATCAGGCTAGAGTCTAGCATCAATCCCAATTGGTTACCATTATTGTTTTGCCCTACAAATTGTATAGGTCCGATCTCGTCTCCATAAAAATAAGCCCCAACTACATTAGACATAGCTAAGAACGATTTGTTATAAGTCAAAACCAATTCTACTATGTCTTGATTTCAGAAAATCGTGAATTGGTGTAATGGTGATGGAATGCACAAGAACAAATAAATCCAATCTCATACAAGCAAAGCATTATAGTTTGATGAAGTATCAACCACAAAGAAAGTGGATAACACCTTTTTAGTTCCCACCATTAATTCAACTGATAAAATGTCTTGTGTTTACGTTATTCCTTCGGTAAAATTACTCATTGTGACCTCAGCCGGGATAAGGTCATCTTGAGTCTTTCCTAACTTAGCCATCATTCTGATTGGTAAATGTTAACAGCAGCTTCGTTGTTAACTAGAACCTGAGTGGTCAGACATCCTTATAAGTGAACGGAGATATACAACGACTTCAAATGTTGGGTCATGTAAGAGTACACTTTTCAATAATGATTTTTTTTTTCCAGAAGGGGACCCTAGTTCAACTGTCACGGTTGACACCTTTTTTACTTCGTCATTGGAGTCAAAAGATCCATGTTATACAATTATCAGAGGGCTTAATTCTTCCACATCTCCTTCCACCATGCTCGGTTGAGACGATTTAGCCTGAAAACTTAATGGCATAGTCAGCAACATATTACAATCCAATGTAATTGGTTGAAATGAGCCAAATTATATCCCCCCCCCCCCCCCCCCCAAGGTGTTTCCGAATTAGTTGATTATTAACTTCATATGCTGCTTCGTTTATACTTCCTCCAATCAGTTTGGAAGAAGATGATTCTAATGCCCTTGCCTTAGCAAGCAACTCTTCAATCAAAAGATCATTCGAGAATTCCTCATCATTGAAGTATTCGGTCGTCCTTCCATGTTCACCACTGTCTTAACATAATTAGGATTTTCAACCAAGTCATGATTCATGCGAAATTCAATCGATTCTTCCATATCGGCCAATATATGTTCTTCTCCTTCTGACCTTGGCATTACCAACCTTGATCGAGTTGGCTGATACATCTGGGATTGATCTAAAACAACGACTAACTGCCTTTTTTTTTTTGCTGCATGTTGTTTTTGACAATGTCATTTCTAAGTACGAGTCATCTCCTCAAGTATTTCTAAAAATTTTAGATGACTCAAAATTTTCTAAACACCCTCTCGGTTAGACCCTGGTTCAACCATCCTTAGCCCTTAAACAGTTCGAGAGTAGTCACTAGCATTTTTGCCATTTTGAGGGTAAAATGCATTTCCTTCCTCATAATTCTGATTGGCCATTTGTCTTACTAGATATTTCAGTCAATAAGATCTCATATTCGATCAAGTTAGCCTCACACATTTCTCATAAATGAGCTGATAATTCGACATAGTTGCCCATGGATATACTTTAGTCTGGCCGATTGCAGTCTTAAACCTCACGCACCTCATGCCATTTTTCTCCTTGGGTTGATTTGTCTGAACTCCAAGATCAATCTTTTGTCGTAGCTGAACTAGCCTTTGAGGATTCATGGTGGCCATATTAATCTCTATATTGAATGGAAACATATCAATATCGATTAGCGTTGCTTCTGTTTCTTTTTTCAAGGAATTTCATCAATCCTTTATCGACATTATCCTAAATAACATTCCTGAAAACAACACATTTATTAGTGGAACGCAACCGAATTCCATACCATTTACAGTAATTAATTTTCTTCAATTCTTCAGCTATTGGAATCCTATAATTAACTGAAATTTTAATAAAATTTTCAGCTAACATAATATCAAAATTTTCATCAGCATGAGAAATATCAAATGTGTAGGATTTTTGAACTTTATGATTAGATGATGTCACTGTCTCTGCTTTAATTAAGGTCGAACATGTGAATAGTTGTTAATTTAGTCACTATTTTAGTCACTACAACATCATAATTAGGGTCATAATAATATATCCCTGTCGATGAATTCCTTTAACTCATTAACTCTTAAAGCAGAGCCTCATATTGAGACACCTTCCTAATCAAATCGTAAAGATCTGTAAATTTCGTTCTGATAAACTTCTTTTGAAGCTTGAATTCCATTCCATCTTAAGCCAACTGGATAAATTCTACCTTGGTCATAACTACCTTGCATCAACTTTTTGTTCTTTTAAACCAAGTAATATAACTCTCGATTGATTCCCTTGTTAATTGTAAAAAAACGAGCAAGATTGGCTATGGAAATTTCTTTGTCCTTATGAAAGAACTGAATATGAAAAATTTATTTTATTTCTTGCCAATTTTATATAGAATTTGGTAGCAAATTGGAATACCAAGTAAAGACTATCCCAATAAGTGAATGACCAAATAATTGTAATTTATAATACTCATTATTGGCCAATTCTCTACATTGTATTATAAATTGACATATGTGTTCTACAGTAGATTAACCCGTATCACTTGTAAACAAAGTAAAGTCATGTCGATAGTTCCTCAGCAATGGATATTGCCGATCGATTCAGTCAAGATATGGCTTATGATAAATTGGAGTAGTACTTTGGCCGAGAACTTGGCCTGCTACTTCCTAGACAGTTGAACAATTTGGTTACGCTCTCAGTATTGTTGTGCAGCAATTGGAGGTACTTCAGGACCATCCTAATTCTATGTTTTATTATCCTAATTCTATGTTTTATTTACGGTTGATTTCTAGAACCCACAACCACCCCCTCCCCGAGTAGAGTTGGGCATCGAGTCGAGTCCGACTTGGTCAGGGAAACTGAGTCAGATCGGATTGGGTATGGTTCAGATCAGGTTTTTTTTTGGAAAATCTAGTTTATTTCCATATGTGCATGTATACAAGAAGCAATGAAATACTCCTAAATTTTGGATCCATCACAATATCCAGCTCTTAATCATTTGTAATACCTAATAATAAAGAGGCAAGGCGGACGACGAGCCATGACCGCACAGCGAGCCATGGCTGACCGACGAGCCATGACCGCACAACGAGCCAATGCGGTCCACCAGCGAGGCAGGGCGGGCAAAATGCTCTAAAATATAGGATAAAATAAAAAAGTAAAAAATAAAAATGAAACCTATGGTAAGATGAACGGTGATGATGAGTGGGCCGGGCTATTGAGTGGCCGGATCTGAGATGGGTACGGTGCTCGTTCGGGTAGAGAAAGAGAAAGAAAAGATTAGGGGTTTAGGGTTCGGGTTCGGGTGAAGAACGGTGATGATGAGCGGGTGGATCTGAGATGGGTGCGAGCCGTGCGGCGCTCGTTCGGGTAGAGAAAGAGAAAGAAAAGATGAGGGATTAAGGTTCGAGTGAGGGTAGCTGCTACTGGGCGGGATAGGAAAAAACTAAAAAGTAAAAATTAAAAATTAAAATATTGCTTATATAGACCCGACCGGATCAGATCGAATCCAATCGGATCGGATCAGTCCGGATTGACCAATGATCCGAACTCGATCTGATGTACGGTCTGATTAGGCCAACTCAATCCGATGTACGGTTTGATTAGGCCAACTCGATCTGACCCGATCCTGGCCTTCGGTTTGGTTCAGATTGGGTCAGATCAGTCCAGTTTCTACCCAGCTCTACCCCCAAGGCATCCCTTTATTCCTACCTTCATAAATTATGTTCATATTTTCACATTCAGAATGTCCGAAATCTATCGGTGGTGATGAATTTCTTATGTCTTGAAATCTACCGGTATCTGTGAATTTCGTACATCTTGGATTGGACTAGGGATAAGAACAGGTGGTGTGCTTTCCTATAATGCATGTGACTTCAGTTGAACTAGTGGTACAAGTGCCCGATTTCCAATGAAACTTGTATCAACCTATTATTGAGGTGCAACAAGTGCTCTATCAGCGAACACATCCATCAACCGATTCATGCTCTCGGTGTGGCCAACCATCCACCTATTGAAAGCCTCGGTTTGAACTTGCGAGTGTTCTACTTGAACTCGTGATAGTTCTGCAATGTGCTGAATCCCCCTCCGCATATCAACCATCCCAGCTGACATAATCTCAAGCTGTTTAATCCGAGATGTTGATGGTCTGGATTTAGAGGAACAGGCATCGGACTAGATAGTGGATTTCCTTGCTTAGGCACTTGTTGGACTTGCAACTCCTCCTCATGAGTAGGAGGCTTGTTAGTCACAACAGCGGTTATTGAAGTATTATGACCACCCATTCGACTTATGATTCTGAATGATTAGTGCAGTGACAAACATACTTGTGTTAACTAAATGTTATAGCAATCAAGTAATTTGTTGTCCCACCAGGCGTGCCAAAAAATGTTGGTTGCTTGGTTTGTTTTTTGTTATGCGGATGTGCCAGAATCGATACAGTGGCTCGATCCAAACCGATCAACTTTGACGCAAAGCACCAAAATAAGCGGATACATCTGATATGAACGTATATAACTGGATTTTGAAAAGATTGGTCGCTTACTCAACCACTTGCAAAATTTTATCACATCAGGCGATAATCGAAGGGTAAGGTTCTTCCTCCAAAGATTAGTTATTTTGTGCCTTCCACAAGAAAGGACTTTCGGAATACCAGTGCAAATCAAACAAAAGGAAGCACTCAGAATCGGTCATTAGGAGTAACTGCGAGAATACCTCTCTTAAAAGAACTGCTTGATATTGGATAGAGAAAAAATCCAGCGTATGAGCGTAGACTTGGATTATAACTAAAGATCATGTTTAAGAAATATCGATACTCTTAGGATAAGTTGAGATAAAAGATAAATTGATAGATTGATTGATTTGTTTGTTGTTTGTTAGGTTGGTTGTTTTGAAGATTAGTTGTTTTGTTGAATTCCTCTGGTATTTATAAAGTTTTGTTACAGCTTATTGTTCCATATTCTTCTTCCATTACTACAATGATTACGGTAGTTGAAAAGTCTTTCTAGATCATTCTTTTATCTAGATCCTTCTTTTATGACTATTCCTCTTCCACTCAGCCAAGCTTTGCTTTGGTCGTTAACCGTCCATCGGCCCCACATCAACTACATTGCTTTAGTCGGTCATCTAATATCGTGTAAGATTAATTCTTCTAAATGTCTCTCTTTAATATGGTAGATGAACTATTGCCACGTAGTCTTTTAAATTTTTATCTTTCTTGATATGTTTTCTTCTATCTGTTTTATTTCTGAACGTCTCTTGGCTGCTTGTTTCACTTCTGTCAGCCAAAGAATTGTTGCCATTGGTCATCTTTTATATTTTAAACAACTCAATCTTGTTTCTTGTAGATTGACCGCACTACTCCGTCGACCATGCGCGGACATGCATAACTAAATTTATAAAAAGCTTCAAATCTTTGAAATATTTTCATTCACTTATATTCCGCATGTAATACCATGCATGGACCTTCTACTGGCTTTCTCATAATAGCAGAAAATAGCGTACAATAGCTGGCCGTATTTTTGTCCTTGAACGCTGAGCATTGGCAATTAATAGTTTTTGGCTGTTTGAAGGCTGCAATTTTTCGTGTCTAGGATCATCAAATGGGTGTGGTTTTCAACACCAGGCCGGCCATGGATGAGACCCATCAGATGGATGATTTGGATTCACAGCCCCGCTTGGGACATGCTATCGGTGACAAGAGAGAAGATTATCCCTTGTTGACTTGTTTCTAGGCGAACCGAGTTAGCTCAATTAAATTGCTCAATTCAACTTAGAAAAGCTCAACTCAACTGAATTCCAGTCAACTCGAAACTGGATTTGAGCTGAGTTGACCTGATTTTTTTAGCTTGAAAAATTTTCAAGTTGAGTCCGAGCTAGAACGAGTTTAACTCAACTTGAAGCTTGATTGGATTCAACTCGAATCGGGTTCACTTAATATAAATATTTTTTAAATATTTATATATTTAAATAAATTATATTATAATATATGTTATATATTATATATATTAAAAATCTTGAAACCTAAACTCGAACTTAGGCTCATAGGCTCGAGCTCAAACTTGGCTCTAAAGATCGAACTCAAGCTTGGCTCGAGCTGGCCCAAGCTATTAAGTGAGCCAAGCCGAGCTAACCAGTCAAGCTCGAAGATTGAGCCAAGCGAAGTTCAAGCTGGGGTAGCATGTTGGCTGAGCTGGGCCAAGCTCAACTCAGTTCGACTCATGTACAACTCTAGTAGCAATGTATGTACATTTTTTATCTGGAGATGAGTCCCATCATTTCAGTTGATGGCATCGTAGAATCCCCACCTAAAACAAGGATAAGCCATTCTTTGAGCTTCATCTTGAGTTCAATAAAATTATCTGCTACTAGCTTAGAAATCATTGAAAATCTGAATGGATCAAACAAGGGGCGTCATTGGCATGTCCCGGAGATAACCAATGGACCCGATCGGTTAGGGCGAAATTCGATAGCGATTCGATCATGGTCATGCATCCGAACTTTAGAACCCTAAAAACTTTTTGTACGTATTAACCAATGTACGAAAAAACAATAAAATGATCTCTCCCTATCCAAGGATCACTCTTTTCATTACTTAGTATTCACGGATAATGTTGTGTTGAAGTATGAAAGGTTACATCTTCGAAGTGGAGGACAGTGTAATTGTTCTTATACACAATGTGGTCAGGGCGTTATTGTCACAGGAGTTTCCATTTGGTAGATGAACTATCTTTCTTGATATGGTAAAGAACCGGACTAGAAGCATCCCGAATCCAGGAACATATCATGTGCGGCACGTGTGGGGCCACCGCCCCGAGATATTTCATTTCCAAAAGGATGCCATGTCAGCTCGCTCCCAGTTCTCGGGGTACTCGTATGTGTCAACCACGTAGAAAATGTCGAATTTAGGGACCAATCGATCGCTTTTGCTTGTGCCGTTCAGTTCTCGTCAAGATATTTTAGCGAAATGCCTTCGCCCTTTTCTAAACAGCCGAACTCTCCCTCCATCGCCCTCCTTTCTAAGCAGCCGAACTCTCTCTCTCTCTCTCTCTCTCTCTCTCTCTCCAAATGGAGATTAATTGTTTAATGAATTCTTTCTATCCCAAGAGCAACAGCTTCCGAAGGAGAATAGGAAACAGAAATTCATTTTGGGCATGGAATCATCAAGAAGCCACAGTAATCAACTGCCTCAACAAAGCATCAGCAAAGATGTACGGTGCCCTTCCTATCTACAAGTTCTCTGTTTTCATTTGTTCTCTGTCCTCACCTGTTGAGTTCTTGTGCCAGAGACTGCGGGCATTGTGGTATGAAATTGGAGCGCCCACTCGAGATGTCGTCTGTTACGCCCCACCAAAATTCATTCATAGCAAAGGCCAGCGAGAGCACGGAGCAATTGATAGATGATCCAGTTAAGGAGAAGAAGGGTACGGTGGTTGGTGCTGTCGCTCTGATAATCGGGACCACTATCGGCTCTGGAATTCTTGCTCTTCCCAAGAAAACTTCTCCTGCAGTATACCATCTCTTCCTATTTTTTCTCCTCACGTCTTTTGACAATGCTTACTTTGAAATTGGCAAGCTGCAAGCACATCGAATCTACCAATGTGTCCGCAATCCAGGCCATTCGTCAGGTGGGCCCTATGGTTAATTTGCCCTTGCCCAAAAGATGACCTGCCCACTTATCAGGTGGGCCACTATATGTTTTCATTTCTAACCATCCATCTCTTGGTTCACGTGGCCCACCTGATAAATGCACATCCACCATGGGACCCACCTGATGAGAAGTGTATCCAGATGGACATGGAAGTAGCATTCCTCACTCTCACATGGAAACACAATGTTGCTGCATGGATGTGTGGATCTGGCATTAAGGAATTTGAATGCTGCAGGGCTTCATACCAAGTGCAACGTGTATGATCGTTTGCTGGGGTTTTCACCTGATTGAAGCTCTCTTGTTAGCTGAAATAAACGTGGGTCTGAGGAATAATAAGAAGAGACAAGGAGAAGATGGTCCGGTGGAAATAATATCTATAAGGACCATGGCCCAAGAGACACTGGGCCAATGGGCTGGGACCTTGGCTACTATTACCTACATTTTCTTAGCATACACTTCTTTGGTAGCCTACACATCCAAGTCTGGAGAAATCCTCTCCCATTTGATCAATCTCCCGATCTCCGTCTCTGGTGTCTTCTTCACCCTTTTTTTCACACTTCTCATCTCTGTTGGTGGGACCCACCTCACCGACCGGATCAACCAATGGTTAACGGCCTTTATGATAGGTTTGTTGCCTGGCATGCTTCAGTTCCTTTTATTTTCCTTGATGAACGCTTCTAAAGCTACTTCATAAGGTGGGCCACACAGTGCACTTTGACCTGAAAATCAGGCTGGTCTGGTGATCTGGTGGTGGGCCATGGGCATATATTATTGGGTGGCTGTTCTTTTCTTTTAATCATGGATCGACAGCTTGTATGACTTACCTCGGACTCATTCAAGTCCATTCCAGTTGGGCACTGTGAGTCAACAACAGTGAAATATAGGCCTGGCTAAGATGAGTCACCCCTGATTTGGCCGAGTTGCAACTGGACTTAGGACTGAGCGATTTGACTGAGTTGCTGAGTCTTAAAACCGTTTGTTATTACTATTATTATTTTTCTGCACTCCTGGCCATTTTATGACTAGACTGGCTCTGATTTTTAGACCACGTCACATATACAGTGGGGCCCACCTGATGAATGACCCGGATCTTGCACATAAGTGCTACATAGGAGAGTATGATTTCAAATCATACTCCCTCCAGTGCTCTTCACATTTCTTTTACTGGAAGCTTCACAAGACGGATTGTTGCATGGTGTTCACACCCTAATGCAAAAGAAATGGATGGACAGGGCTACTAGTGGTGATTGAGGTGATAGCTGCACTCTCTGGGGGGTGGTCAGGTTTGTCATCAACAGCTGATTGGGCTAGAGTTCCAGCCACGGTCCCAGTGATCATCTTTTCTCTTGTATATCACGATCTAGCACCCGGTAAAAATCAACTGCTAATGATCAATGTGGCTGAGTGAGAAATGGTGCTACATGGCCCAGTGACAATTTCTTTTCTTGCAGTTATTTGCACATACTTGGGTGGCGATCTCACCCGTATAAGGGTTTCGGTAGTCCTCGGCAGCCTCGTGCCATTGGTGGCTTTGCTTGTCTGGGATGCAGTTGCACTTGGGCTCTCGCAGAGTGCGGATGGGATCGATCCTGTTGACTTGCTCATGCGGTTGTCAAATCTCTCTAAAGTTCAGTACATTGCAACGGGCCAGGCTCATTCCGAAGGCCTTGATTTGATCGTCAGGCTTGCGAAATAATGGGCCAGGCTTGGCCTCCGGTCAGGGCCTTCTGTATTGATTTCCCAGCTGAGCATAGGTCCTGGCTCATTTATGGCTGTCATGGGCTACACTAAGGATGAAGTTGTAGACACACGGGCTGAGCTCAGGCCTTCATTACCTGTCTGGTGAGGAAATGGGCAGGGGTGCAGTTGGCCTGATCTTGCCCACACTCAACTCATTACCGCTCGAGAAAAATATATGAAGATGGAACGTTTGCAAATCTTCTCATGTACACACAGGCACGCATATAGGATGATTGAAAACTCGGTGACTCGGGCTGACTCGTTCAGTACTTAGTCTTGAGTCAGGACTGCTTAGTTAGGGGTGACTTGTTCCAGTCAGGCCGTAGGGCCGAGCTGGGTTGGACTTGACAGAGTCCAAGTTGACTCGGATGACTCAATCCCACCGGCACGAGTCGGCAGTCCCTGCATAGAAGGGTAAAGCACATACATTAAATCACCAACGCAGACTCACATGCCAACACCAATTACTAGAATTGAAGTTTAGGTTTTACTAAAACTCTGATGTGTGTCATTTAAATTCTATCCAACTGATGGCTCTGCTCTGGTTCAGGGTGGAGTGGCACGGGGTGTCAGCCATGGTTGAAGGATTCTCACTTTTGGCAGTCGGAACGTCGTTGATCGGAACAATGCTTGGCTTCTCTCAGTTCTTCGAGGAGCACCTCACCAACCTCTCACTTCCTTCTCCCTCAACCGAATCACTACAAGTAACTAGTTTGCTTTGCATATGTTCTTGTTTGGTTACTTGCAGACTGTTTCTGCTAGTATTTATTTACCAGTTGCTCTGCTAGGAGAAGTTGGATGGAACTGAGAGTGGATATTTTGGCCTAAGAAATTGGTGGGGAAGTAACAAGGTTAACTTCATGGCGACTGTAATGGTAGTTGCTCCGCCTATACTCATCTCGACCACTGTACCAGATGCCTTCTCCACTGCGACCGACTTTGCTGTGAGTGAAAGAGAACCCTTGCGAAAAACCACGAGTCTTGGAAAATGATTATCATATGCAATAAAATTCGCTGCCGAAAGAAAGGCCCTCAAATGCCATATGAACTCCATGTGTCTAGTGTTGCACATGAACATAGCAGGTTCCATCACGGACTAGTGGCCCCCAGTAAAAATTGGGTTGATCCTAACCACTTGAAGGGAAGATTTTGTGCGATAAATGTGGACTATTGGTCAACTTCTTTTCGCACCACCCTTTTCCTTTTGAAGGTGGAAACTATGGAAAACAATACAAATTTCAACAGTTTCCTCTGTTTGAGAAGCCATAAAAAGAGGGGAAATTGTTTTGTTTTCCTAACTTTTTTCTCAAAAGAAAAAAGAGTAGAACAATTTTCCAAAGAATTGTCAACTGTTTCTTCACACAGTTAAGTGAGACAAGTCTCCTTGTTTAACCATTGATCTTTCCACATTTGCTTGGACAACAGAACTCCAAACCAAACAAGGAAACAGTTCTGCAGTTTTCCACTTTCTTAGGATTCTAGAGGGGTTTTTTATGTTCATGTTTTGGATTCTCCCTATTTAAATGGAAAAACTACTCTGTCCCAATAGTCGGATGGCTTAACTTCTACTCAAAAGGAGTATTATTCCCTTAATCTTGTTATTGGACACTCACTTCTACTTTCGTGTGGCTAAGGGAGGCTATTGCATGACAATGCTATTTGGAGTCCTCCCACCAGCAATGGCATGGGCAATGCATTCCAAATCATGCCACGGCAGCAACAGCAATGGCGGCGAAGATGGTCGAAAGGTATTGTCTGCAGCGAAGCCTGTGCTTCTTGCAGTTGGACTATTCGCTTGCGGGATAGTGATGGAGCAAATACTACAAGATCTCTCGGTGTTACATTCCTAACTATCTCTTAATAACAACATAGGCATTATATCATAGCTTAAAAAAGACAAACCCTTTCCATGGGATGGGAAATTTCTTTAGTTTACTAAAATCTATTGGTCTTTGCAGCATTGTTTTGTATATGGATCAGTACCATCTGCTATTCCCTAGTAATAAAATCTAGAAATTTGACAAGGCGGCTGGATTTCCTAGTAGGAGTCTTGGGTTTGAATTTCCCACCTTTATAACCATTGTTTGTCTACTACTTTATTTTTAGCTTTGGAATTTTCATTTAGGCTACAGCAACTTGGCATAATACTCATCAAGATATTTAGTCATCTGCATAATGGACCATCTTACGCATATGCTAGATGGCCATCAAATAAATGGTCCTGCAAAAGATTAACCCTTTTATCCCCTGCAAAAGGGTCAGTTGAAAGGGGGGATACCAAAGATTAACCCTTTTATCCCCTACAAAAGGGTCAGTTGAAAGATGTTAACCCTTTTATATTAGCTAGGGCTGTCAATGGGTTAGGTTCGGATTTGGTCCTATAATACCCCTTCCTGGGCTAGCCGGATTCCAGTCTTGCTGGTCCGGATCTAGACTTGGAGACCCAGACCCAGATCCAGATCCAACAGGGGTTTCGTACCTGTCATGTACTCATTGGGTCTTTGGATCTAGGTTTCGACATGGGTTCAGGACAATAAAGACTATTTACATGATTGGACCTACACCATGGATGTCTTAGATCATGCACACCAGCACCACTGGTGTTTAAATGGGCCCTCATACATGTATATTTGTGGGTTAGAGAAGCTCATTTCTATACCAAATAACCAATGCATATGAAGTATATATAATTGTACTATTAGAACTACTTGTACTTGATCCATCCTGAATTTAACCAGGTCAATCACGTGGACCCAACCCGTCCTGAATTTAACCAGGTCAATCACATGGACCCAACCTGAACACAACTATACCCAATCTTTTAACTGGGTCCAAAAGGTGAGACCCAACCTGAATACAACTAGATTTTTAACCAGGTCCAAAAGTTGAGACCTGTCCCAAACACGACCAGACATGATTTTTAACCGTGTCTAAAAGGTGAGACCCGAACCCAACCCAATTTTTAAAATGAGTTTGATAAATGGGAACTGTACCCATTAAAATCAGGTTGGGTTCATCAGGTCCTGGTACCGATTATTAGCACTTTATCGAATTGAATGTGTACCATAGCTTCTTTTTGTTTTATTTTGTTTTGTTTTTTTTGTTTTTTTTCTCCTTTTAATCATCATTACGTTAGCTGGCATTTGGGGTTTGGGGTTGTCCAATCTCAGACAATTCTGGGGTATTCCTTGTGGAAGGGGAGATCTGCTTATTTAATACAATCCACTCATTTCATTTGAGACTCGGAACTTCTATAACTGATAAGAGATAGTAAGTAACAGATCCAAAAAAATTAGGTCCCACATGAAAGTGAACTAATCAACGCTGAGGGGCTGGTACTGAATGTTACACTCTATTCCAAGTCCGAAAGAAGGGCTCGGCTCCCACAAGTAATGTCTAGGTGGCAGTTTACCCATTTTGTTGCGCAGCACGCCAACAATGTAGTGAACTGAGATTCAATCTCTGATCTCACCCACAAACGATAAACAAGAAGAAATATAATCTATAAGTAGAATCAAAGCATACTAAACAAGCCACAAAACAAAATTTACGTGGAAAAACCCCAACAAGGGTAAAAAAAACCACAGATGCAAACTTCCACTATGAAGAAAAACGAAATTACAAGCAATGTACTCACCTTAGACATATAGAAAACCCTTAACCTTGTTTTACAAAACCCTTTTTTATACCCTAGAGTAACCCTAGGACCCCTATTTATAGTTTAGGAAACTTCCGTTCTGCACATTTGCAAAACCGCCTCAAATTTACGCAGTCCGCACCAAATCCGTGCACAATCTGCGTAACCCTCGACTAGTCGAGCCAGGTCTTCGACTGGTCGAGCTAAAAAAATCCTACTCGCTGGATTTTGAGTCGAGCAGCCCTCGACTGGTCAAGTAGGCCCTTCGACCCGCTCGACCAGTTGAGTAGCCCACTCGACCGGTTGAGCAACGTGGTCAAGCTATTGGTGTGCTGGCTCCACACCTCAACAATCTCCCACTTGGAGACACATTACCATAAACATTCGTCTTCTACATCCAGAGTGCACTACCTCCCCGTCTTCAAGCCTGAAGTCCAATAAAAGCTGAACAGAGATTCAACTTCTCTCGTGTGATCGCCTTGTCAGTATATCCGTAGGGTTTTCACTTGTATGGATCTTCTCTAGAGCAATCGATCCATCTTCCAGTAACGAATGTATGAAGTGATATCTGATATCAATATGCTTGGTCCTTGAACGAAAGGCTAAATTCTTAGCCAAGTGTATTGCACTTTAACTGTCACTGTACAACTTGCAATCTGTTTTCTTCTTTCCCAACTCTTTCATGAAACCTTACATCCACACCATCTCCTTGCACGCTTCTGTAGCTGCAACATATTCTACTTTCGTTGTACTGATGGATACTATCTTCTGTAACTGAGAGACCCAATTGACTGCAGCACTACCTAGAGTAAAGACATACCTTGTAGTGCTTCTTCTGCTGTCGATATTTCCTGCCAAATCTGAATCTACGTAGCCTTGTAGCTTGATTTTCGATCCTCCATAACACAGTACTACATCCATATTACATACCAGGTATCTAATGATCCACTTCACAGCTTCCTAATGTTCCTTCCCGGGGTTGTTCATGAACCTGCTAACAACTCTCACTGCTTGAGCAATATTTGGCCTCGTGCTCACCATAGCATACAAGAGACTTCCAATAACTGACGCGTATGAGACTTTATCCATGTAGTCCCGTTCCTCCTGTGTCTTCACACCTTGCTCCTTAGAAAGCTTGAAGTGGTTGGCTAATGGAGTGCTAACTGGCTTAGTACCTCCCATACTGAATTGATCAAGTACCTTAGTTATGTACTTTGCCTGTGACAAAACTAGTTTCTTGTTTTCTCTGTCATGCTTTATCCTTATGCTTAGGATTTATTTTGTAGATCCTAAATCCTTCATGGCAAATTCTCTAGATAGTTGTCTTTTGAGATCTGAGATATCCTTCATGCTTGATTTGACCATAAGCATATCATCAACGTACAGAAGAAGGATGATGTACGATGTATCAAACTTCTTCAAATAGCAACAGTGGTCTGCATGCCGTCTCCTAAAATCGTTACCCGACATGAAACTGTCAAACTTCTTGTAATACTGCCTCAGGGCCTGCATAAAACCGTTTCCCGTCAGGCCATATAGACTATGCTTTAGTTTACACACCTTGTTCTCCTTTCTTGGTGCCACGTATCCTATCGGCTGATGCATATATATCTCTTCTTTAAGGTCCCCATGAAGAAAGACTATTTTAACATCTAGCTGCTCTAGATGTAAGTCCTCTGTAGCCACTATACTCAAGACCATGCGAATCGTAGACATTTTCACCATTGGTGAAAATATTTCAGTGAAGTCGATACCTGCCTTTTGTTGTAACCCTTTCACAACCAATATGGCCTTGTACCGTTTCGAACCATCATGCTCCTCCTTTAGTCTGTAAACCCACTTGTTATGAAGAACTTTCTTACCCTTAGGTAGAGTGACTAGCTCCCACGTAGATTTGACTCCAGAAAGTCGATCTCATCATCCATGGCCTGCTCCCACTTAACCCGTGTATCTAACTGTAATGCTTCTTCAAAACACTCTAGTTCACCATTATCTGTCAGAAGTAGATAATGTAAGGAGGGTGAGTATCAGACCTTGGGTCTCCTCTCCCGAGTAGACCTCCGCACAGCTGGTGTTTGCGCTCTGCCTCATTGTGCTCATGTGCATGCTCATTCTATGGCAGTGTAACACCCATGTCTGATAACTTTTCTAACTCTATAAATTCTTTCTCATCAGTCTTATCTCTATTTTGCTACACACTGTCCTTATGCATCACTTTTTCATTAAAGACTACGTCTTTGCTTCTAATGATTTTCCGGTTCTCTGTATCCCAAAAACGGTAGCCAAAATCATACTGCCCGTAGCCTATAAACGTGCACTTCCTGGACTTCGCATCGAGCTTGTTTCTGTGCTCTGTATTAATGTGAACATATGAAGTGCAACTGAACACTTTGAGATGTGCAAAGTTCACTTTTTTCCCAGTCCACGTTTCTTCTGGTAGCCCACCATCCAATGGTGCTAAGGGACTTCTATTGATGAGATATGCAACATTATTCACAGCATCTGCCCAAAACATCTTCGGCAACCCTGCATATAACCTCATGCTCATGACGCGCTTAAGAATAGTCCTGTTAATGCATTCAGCTACATCGTTCTGTTGTGGTGTCCCTGGAATTATTTTCTGACGTTTGATTCCATTTGCTGCACAATATTCCTCAAACCTCTTATCACAGTACTCTCCCCCATTATCTGATTTGAGACATTTTACTATTTTACCTGTCTCGTTTTCTACCATTTCTTAAATACATCAAATAGATCAGATTTATACTTTAAGAAATAGACCCATATTTTTCTACTAGTATCATCAATAAAAGAAACAAAATAACGTGAGCCACCACGAGATGATACATGTGCCGGTTCCCACACATCAGTGTGTACAAGGTCCAACAGATGAGTCTTTAGAGCGTGTCCTGTTTTTTTTAAACTTACCCTCTTCTCCTCGCAGAATTCCAAGTCAATAGACTTTAGCCCTGGTAGCTTCACTTTTAATAATAAGACTTTCATTCATTTCTCACGCATATGTCCCAACCTTTGATGCCATAACTACCCATTCATTCCAGTTAATACGACTGCGAGTGAACTATATGATCCGGAAGTTACGTACAAAGTACCTTCCTTCTTGCCTCGAGATATCACCAAGGCACCTTTTGTAATCTTCCATGAATGATTAGTGAATGTCGTCACATATCCGGTATTGGTCAACTACCCCATTGAGATTAAATTTCGTTTCAAACTCGGTACATGTCTGACATCTTTCAATTTCAAAACCATTCCATCTTTCTGACTTATATGAACGTCTCCCTTTCCAATAATACTACACGGCTCATTATCACCTAGGTAAATTTTTCCGAAGTCACCTGATACATAATCGCACAGAACTTCCTTATACGAAGTGGTATGAAACGAAGCACCCGAGTCTATGACCCAAGACTCATTCCGCGCATCAAGAGATAAGATAACGCCTCTGTATTACTCTCCTCAGATAGATTCACTGAATCCTTCCCACCTTGAGAGCTTCCTTCTTGTTTCTTAAGTGCCCTACAATCACGTTGGATGTGTCCATTCTTCCCGCAATGCCAACACCCGCCCTTATCTTTCGGTCCCTTGGACTTCTTCCTCGACTTAAAACGTTCATATTTATTGCCTCCTTTGTTCAACAATCTCTCTTCCTTCAACGTTTAGAACATTCCCCGAATCCCTTGAAACTCCTGATGTTTTTATTCTAGATTCTTCACTGAGAATTAGACCGGCCACATCATCGAACTTCAGCTTTGTCGACCCTGAAGAATTGCTCACGGCAATCACCAAACCATCCCAACTGTCTGGCAAACTGGATAAGATTAATAATGCCCTGACCTCATCCTTAAAAGTGATGCCAACGGATTTCAATTGGCTCATGACTATATTGAACTCATTTACATGTTCAGTCACACTCCCATCATCTGACATCTTCATGTTGAATAGCCATTTAATAAGATGAACCTTGTTGGACGCTGAGGGTTTCTCATACATCGTAGTTAGAGCTTGCATTAATTCTTTTGTGGTTTTCACCTTGGATATATTGAAGGCGACGCTCTTAGACAAAGAGAGTCGGATTGTTCCTAAAGCCTTCTAATCCAATAAAGACTATTCATCATATGCATCTTCCAGAAGGCAAAGTTTGAACCATCAAGCTGTGAAGTGGATCCTTTTAGTTTCTTCTCTTTTCCTCCTAGAGGAATATTGAGGTCCTTCTGATACAGATAATCCTCCATCTGCATCTTCAAGAAGGCAAAGTTTGAACCATCAAGCTTCTTAATTCCAGTCTTCCCTTCTTCCGTTATCGTTCCCACTTGAACTAAACCAATAGCTCTGATACCAGTTGTTGCGCAGCACGCCAACAATGCAGTGAACCGAGATCCAATTTCCGGTCTCACCCACAAATGATAAACAAGAAGAAATATAATCTAGAAGTAGAATCAAAATATACCAAACAAACCACAAGACATAATTTACGTGGAAAAACCCCAGTAAGGGTAAAAAACCAAGGATGCAAACTTCCACTCTGAAGAAAAATGAGATTACAAGCAATGTACTCACCTTAGACATATAGAAAACTCTTAGCCTTGCTTTAGAAAACCCTTTTTCATACACTAGAATAACCCTAGGACCCCTATTTATAGTTTAGGAAACTTCCGTTCCGCACCTCTACGAAATCACCTCAAATTTACATAGTCTGCACCAAATCCGTGCACAATCTGCGTAACCCTTAACTAGTCGAGCCAGGTCCCCGACTGGTCGAGCCCAAAAAATCCTGCTCACTAGACTTTAAGTCGAGTAGCCCTCGACTGGTCGAGCAGGGCCCTTCGACCGGTCGAGCAGCCCACTCGACCGGTCGAGCAATGCGATCAAGCTATTGGTGTGCTGGCTCCACACCTCAACACATTTCACATACACATGATTCCTAAAGCCATAACTTTCTTCACATGTGTAATTAAAAAAAAATAGGTTATACTAGTAATTCCAATAAAATCCTCTTCTTCTGTAGTCAATACATATAAAATGGAAAGCAAAATATGATATAGGCAAAGAAAAATAACAAATCCACTAACTATAGGCATATAGCTAAAGAAAAGTGTGAAAGTTTTTGAGAGAAAAGGGATTAAAGCTCGTAGAAAAATGAATTATCAAAAATTCTAAACCAAAATGATTGGAGATTTCAAGAATTAGTTCAATGGGAAAAGACAAGTGTCTATGTGCTACATGGTTGAAATGTGTTACCTAAATTCAAGAGATTATGAAATTCTGAATCCTTCTCTATGATGTATGTAATGCATAATGATAAAGTAATGTTGGTATATCCCTATTGCATTTGTAAACTTTATAGTGGATTAATAATTGTTGCAAAAATATCCTTTATCAACTCCTAATATGAGGTGAGGAATCCAAAGTCAATTTTATCTGAAGAAATCGAGTAGATTGATTTCTCCCAAAAAACTAATCCGGCGATAGCAATTGGAGCCCTTTTAATTCTCTACTGTATATCGTTTATAACACTCCCAACATGCTATCTCCAGCTTCCATTAAAGAGAGCCATCCATGCTCTTGGAAGCACTTCAAATCCATCATTGGCCTCATCCTTGCATTCAAACATAGCTCAAAACACTTCCAAGTACCTTTAGACAGTGTAGCCATTTCCAACTTTTGATAGTGAGGCATGATAAGAAGCTACCTCTTTAACACTTCTTACAATTTCTGTAGGAGTCATTTGGAGGTGTAAACTATTTACATGCTGCTTTGTTTGGATGTAAGTCGTAAATTACTTGCAAATAATCAATTTTCTATTTTTGGGTAACTTGGAGAAGAGAGAAAGGGTGGGGGGGGGGGGGGGGGGGGTGGTGGTCTATCCAAGCACCATCTCAAAGCGAGTTCCTGTAAACCCTTCTACAACTAATAAAAGTTACAGGCAATTAAATCTCTAGTTGAGAATGCGGGTACTATTGTTTTATTTTATTTTATTTTTTAATTCTTTCACTATCCTTAGTCTATTGGTCTTAATTCCATCTCAACTTATAGCATATTTAGATTCTCCATGGGTTGAGGTCTCTCTTCATATTCAGATTCTCGATGGGTTGAGAAATTCCATCTCATAACTTATAGCATATTTAGATTCTCCATGGGTTGAGGTCTCTCTTCATATTTAGATTCTCAATGGGTTGAGATGGGTAATTCAGAGTCTATAACCCATCAAGAATTTGAATATTAGAAATGAGTGAGGGATGGAAGTGAAAATCCCTGTGTGTGAATACTGAACAACTCAGGGAAATGAGATATCCGTTAAATAAATGGGAGGAGAGGTCCTGAGGAGCGAATTCCCAACCCTAGTTGGTACCAATAAGGCCTCCATCGCGGACTATAGGTCAGGCAGGGAAGGAGTTTAACCTGCTTATAATGGTTACCTGTAACAACCCGTACTCTCCAGTACTCGAGTGTTACCATATAACCTAATTTGGCAGAATGTAAATCTAGCTTAAGTAAACATTCATGTGCATCCTAGTTTAATTCCGACTGTTGAAAGTAATCCCATGCCACATATAAAGCTGTCCACCCAGGGAATTCCAAGATGGATCATCATACCACTAGAGAGATCTACCTTTAGGATTTCAATCACCTCGATAGACAAATCAAACCGTCCAATAGTCTACGCTCTCTAGCTAGGTCTATTAATTGAACCCATGGAGCTTCCTAGACAGTAGGAATCTTAGGAAAATGCCATCTGTGTGGCTCAAATTGCCAAGTCCATTGTTCACCAGCTTTAAGATTAAGTTGAGAGTAAATACGACTGAGATTTACAAGCCTTAAATCCCACTAATAATCACAGTGCGAATAACCCTTGGGCCTTTAAAACCCTTTGGTTCAGTAATGACCAAATATAGAAGAAATCCAACAGTTGGATTAGTGTGAATCATTAGTTGTCCATGAGATCATAAGTATGACCCACTTACAAATTAAAATAATTTAACCTTTCTGATCAAAGCCCTATATGGACTGAGTGAGTAAATGAATGGTGCTGATCGCGATGAGAACCATGTAAACAACTTAAAAATAAAATATAATAAAATAATAGTAACGATAATAATAATAATAATAACAATATTAAAAGCATTGTAATTAACTATAATGTGTATTAGGCCATCCGATCCACAATCTAGCCACAAATTTCTAGTTAAGTGATCCCTTGGACCCTTTTAACCGTTGACGAACAATTTTGGGATGACCTGATTGTCAAATCGACATGAATCCATGAATAAGACCTAAATCAAGTTGTGGGGCCCACCTAAGCTTTAGATCTGCCTAATTTTTTACGAAACGCCTTGATAGGGACCCCTTAAACTAAATAGATGGAGTGGATTTCATCCAGAATCATTGTGGACCCACTATTGGTTGTGTGTGTACCATGGTGAGTCTGCACCTGCGGTGCACCAGGCCATAGGCTTGGTCAAATCGGATTTGACCCGATGCCTCCCGCCCAAAAGAGTAAACTCTCCTCTTTTCTTTATTTTTCCTGCGCTGCAACAGCGTTAGCAGACCACGGACGTTGTCATCGATTGATGACCCATTTGTACCACCGATGCGGTCCATCTGGACCGTTCATCACGACCGGAAGGCAGTCCTAAACAAACCCTAAGTGGTCTCACCTACTGGAGCGCACCTACATGCACACGAGGGCCGGCGCAAGCAGGACCTGGAAGCACACCACGTTTCTGAAAATGGAAACCGTCTTCACAGCCAGCTCAGCAATCCGTGTGCCTTTGCGTCCTTCCATCTCAACCTTCCCTTGGAGGGTTATCTTAACCGTCCATTCCATTTTCAGAGGCTAGGGTTTTGGGTAGAAAACCAGCAACCAAAAACAGCTCTCTCCTACTCATTTTCTTCTTCCTTCAAAACCACCACCCAAACGTTCATGGAGCTTCGGTTTGAGGCATCCATAAGCTTCACAGCAATGATTCAGACCCTCCAACGCGTTCGTTTCGGAGGAATGTGCTCTGTAGTGAAATCCGCCATTAATAGCCAGTCGTCTTCCTCAGCCAAACCGCATTGTGTTCGGTATAAGTAGGGTCTGTCCAACCCATTGCTGGGTCGTTGGTAGAGGCAGGAAGAAAGAAAGGAGGGAAAGATAGAGAGAAGAAAGAGAAGAAGAAGAAGAAGAAAGGGAGATTGAGTGCGAGCGTGGGCACCACGACTCGTTGCCGAGTCTGAGTCGCTGGCATGGGTGCTGGCGGAGGTTTGGGCCTGGTTCGAGTGCTACTGGATGCTTCCAGCAGCAACAAAAGAGATGAAGAAAATGGAAGGAGAAAAGAGAATAGAAAGAGAGTTGGGGTGGTGGAGTTGCACCACATTGCATTCAGCAGACCACGTCGCTGACTCGGTTCAGGTTTGGGGCAGGCCAGGTTCGGTCCTGTTCACCCCAGAGAGTGAGAGAGAGAAAAATCAGGAAGAAGGAGAGAGAAAGAGAAAGAAGGAAGAAACGAAGAGAGAGTGCAGGTGGTGTGGCTGCACTGTGCGGGCAACAGCTCAAACCGAGACAAGTTCGGGTCGAGTTAGGCCAAGCCTAGCCCCACTGCTGGTCGTTAGGCATTGGTTCGGCTGGACGTTCCAGCAAGAAGACAAGAAAAGAGAAATCAGGAAGAAGGAGATAAAGAGAGAGAAGGAAGAAAGGAGAGAAAGGAAAGAGAGAAGAGGAGGAAAGAGAGAGAGAGTGAGTCATCGGTCAGTTGACTCAGGACCAAGTTGACTAGCTGGAGTGTGAGTCGGGGTTGATGCCCGTCCGAGTTGGGTGTGGGTCAGCCCATTCTAGACTATTGGGAAGTCTAGGGAGAGAAGAGAAGCAGGGAGGCGAAGAAGAAAGAGAGAGAGTAATGTGGGTGTTTGAGTTGTGCCGAGTCAACTCGGCCGGGACCGAGTCAAGGCTATTGTGGGCCAGCAATGTAGCAGTCCAGGCCTTCTCACTGGATCGGGCTGAGTTCATCGAACTGGTCAACGGAGGTATACCAACTTCATATCTTCATACATTGGAATTGTTAAAAATCAAATTATCAATAGTTTACTATTTTTAGAAACTATTAATGGACGTTACAAATTCTAATACTCGGTTGTTAGTGTTAGATATTAACATTTATTATTATTAATATTATTCTTATGATCATTAGTAGACTATTTATGATAAGATTAGTGTTGATAGTATCAATTGATAATTATTACTTATCATTACTTCATTTCTAATATTGTTACAAATTAATTGTATGGATTAGATCTTAAACTCAAAACCCTAAACCTAGGCAATCCAAACCCTAGGTTAAGACCATAACCATGATCATTGTGATTATCAAGTATGATTGACCATTAACTGATCCTTCATACTAATATTAGATGTTATAAACAAACCTATGATTATTAGATATTTATATTTTATTTACTATCCTTAAGTATTATCATGAATAGGCTCAGTATTGATAGCTATTATTATCATCATTAGAAAACATCATCATTTTCATTACGGGATTAGTATAATTCTTGTTAATACAATTATTAGTATTAGTTCTTATTGTATTGTCGTTAGTAAAGATTTTATTATTATTACTTGTATTATTTAAGAGGTTATCAGTCATTAGAAGAATGTTAGATAATGTCGATACATTTAAATATGAACTTATGAACCATCATTATTAATATTTATGGGTTAATATTCCTATTATGAATATTATTTGACCTATTGTATAATAATAATAATAATAATATTAATAATAATTTAGGATTTAAATCCTAGAATCTAAATATTTAACTAAACTCTAGGATGAAAACCTAATTTTACATCAAAACCCTAAAAATAAGTAAACCCGAGCCCTAGGCTATGATCTTAAACCTAAGTAGTGCGTAGAACTTAAATCTAATTGTATTAGTTCATGTTTGTGGTAGGATTCAATTCTAATGGCGCAGGCACTTAGCGACACTAGAAGGTGATTCGGTTCATCAGGTGATGATTTTTTTCCCTTGAGCTTTCCATTTCCCATTAGCTTAAGTGGTAGGATTTTTTTATTTTTTAATTTCAATTGATAATTGATATCTTCACTTTATAATCTCATGTGTAAATTGTTAGGATTGGATTGCTAGATTACATGCTTAATATTTATCTCGCATATCTTCCTATATTTGTGGATTACTTATGGATTGCTTATGGAACTTAGACTAGTACATCACTGGGAAACCCCCACTTATAAATATACACCCATACTTGGGATGTAACTCGATTGAATGTGATTGTAATAGACCTGTGACTTAGTGGTTATTGAATGGTGCTTGAATTGAATATTGATGTGGGCCTACCATCCAGGGGTTGCTGTGTCTAAGTGGTTTTTAAGGATGGTCTTTTATCGCATAGTTTTGATATCAGCCTTATGTGGCTTAGTTTTGATAATTGCCTTATGTGGCTTAGTTTTGAAATCCGCCCCAGGTGGCTTTGTTCTGGTATTTGCCATATATTGGTTCGATGTTTTATATTGGGCAACCATGCGATGGTAAGCCCTATATATTGAATTTGATTGGCCACTAGTCGATGGGTTTCCATTAAACATCCTAAGGTGGTAGCCTCATGGGCCGGGGATGGTGGTTATGGGACAGTATGCCAGAGCTGTCGGCCTATGCTGGTGACGAGCCCCCATAGTGACCTTGAGCTTATTTAAATTGGCCGATTATAACTGGACTAATAATGGTTTAGCTAATCATGCATATATGGCACAGACCAGCGTCTATCGCTAACGTGTGTGATGTACGATTGACAGTCATTATGTGGCATGTGATGTACGCACATGATGTACTTCGCTAACGGCCAGCCTCTATCCGACTGGATGAGCATTCTCAGGTCGATGATTGCGTGGGTGACGAGCCCAATGTTCGTATGGATGAGCATCCCCGGGGCGATGATGCATTCATGCATCCATGCATCTAATAAGACTGCATCGTGTTTTGTTTTGTATGCCTTGTTGTACTTTTATAAATACGCTTACCTAATGCGGCGGTGTGAAATCTTGAGGGGAATTCACAATGAGTTGGCCACTCATCTATCAAATATATAACCGAACAGGTAGCACAGGTGGCTTAAGTGATTTTCAGGTTCAGACTATTGAGGAGCCGAGTACAAGTAACACGGATGCACGACTGTATTGTTACGGGAAGCTGCGCGACCTTGCGGCTTATGTTTAAATACATTTTAATATTTTTCATGTATTAAGTCATGTAAATCTTATATTGTTGATTTCAGAGACATTGGTTTGTATAAGTCATTATGGGCAGCCTCTTATATATTTTAAATGTAAATAAAATTTTCCTTTATGTTGATTTGTCCATTCTATGTTAAACTGCTAACTCTGATAGTTTAAAAATAACAATAAAATGTTTGGAATTTGGCTCTCTATAATCTGACACTCGAATTTTTAGGAAATGAGTCGTATACTTGGGTCCTAAAAACACGGAGCATTACAGTTGGTATCAGAGTATAGTTTGGACAAACCAGGCCTTAAGAAAATGATCTTATACAAACATTAAATGTCTCAAGTCAGGATGTTTGAAACTAGAAATTTGAGCTCACGTGAAATTCCCTTAGAACATGGAGGAAATGAGAATATAGAAACTCAAATGTAGGCTCCATGGAAAAAAATGTTTGAATGATTATAGAACTTAGAAATGATCCTAGACTCCCTTGAAAATTTTAGGTTTAGTCATTCAAACTTAAAAATGAAAACTTTAGGTTCCCTTGAAAATTTTAAGATAGATTTTTGGACTTTAGACTTATGTGAAATTCCCTTAGAATTAGGAAGGATTTGAGGACATAGATGTCCAAAACTTTAGCCCCCCTTTGAAATTTTAGGGTGAGCCATTTGAATTCAGGAATAAGAACTTTGGTTTCCCTATAAATTACTAGAACATCTGTTTGAAACTTAGAAACAAAACCTAGTTCCCTATTGTAGGATATTAGGGTAGTTGCTTAAACCTGGAAACTAAACCTAAATGTTGTGGGTGGACAAATACCATTGCAATGTACATAAGACCAAGTCAAAACATTCCCTTTACTTAACTCCCAAGATACAATTCTTAGAGACCTAGATTTTGAACGCTTTTAGAAATTTCATTAATTAGAAATAACGCGGTCACAATGTTTAACATATGAAGCGAACTTAAACTTCATAAGAAATTCCTTACCCACCACATTGAACATAAGTACCTTCTCAATCTAAGGAATCATACTAGGAGTTGCTACTTGGACTTTCGATACATCTTTTTTTACTTAGGAATAATAATTCCCACAAGTTTTAACATGTAAAAAGAAAAAATTGATTAGAGGTGAAGTTATAGATTTTTAGGTAAAATTTCAACCCTAGGTTGAGCTCATGAGGACTAGATTTGAGAGTCTATAGGAATTTTGGTCCAAACATTTTTTAAGTAGTGCATTAAAGTGATCAGAGTGCGCAATGGAAGCGTGATGGTCGTTTATGTCCATTCACATAGATTTTGGGCACTCTCATTTTCAAGTTAGAAGATTTCATAATATTTCCCATGAGTCCAGAACAATCGGGATCGCGAGTTGATGGAACCATATTTAAACAAAGTTTACATGGTTTGGCTCAAATTCTAAGTCCTAGTAAATCTCACCGATCTCAATGCCCTGATCAAGCAAAGGATCAAGACTTAATAGGATTATGAATGTATACCAAAATCTTGTCCTGCGCAAACAGATGATCGATGTATTGGGATAAAACCTACTACGGCCATCTATTTGTGTTAGCCTGAATACTGAAAAATAGAAATTGTATTGTACTTTGGACAACGGGGAGCTATCATTAGAAGTAAAAGAAAATAAAGAGAAAGATGCAATATTACTATTATTTTCCACTTAGGCGAACTTGTAATCTTAGTGAACACCATAGGAAATCCTGATGTTGGTAGGAGTTTAAATAATTTGCTAAATTTTGTTAATATTGGAATGATTCCCAACCCTTAGTGGAACTTAGACACCTTAATTGATTTACTAGATGAGAAACTTAAGGGTTGTGTGAAAGTTGAATAAAGCTCGTAGGGATTTCATACGTAGACATGGGGTACATCTTTAAGATAATTGAACTACTCGTGATATTAATAATAGGTACGTATATCATTAAATATTGAAGTAGAACTTTATTTATTTTTCTTTAAGGAAGGGGGGTAGATTATAATGACCCTTGTCCTAGTAGTAAGTCATGAGCGCTTGCATATATAAATAAACTCAATGTGGAGAACTAGCAGATGCATACAGACACCATAAGATAAATTCACTACAGGAAAGTAGGCCTTCAGCCTCAATTTTTTAGCCTCGGTTCAAAAAAAGGAGGCTAAATATGGTTTTTAGCCTCGGTTGTAAAGGAACTGAGGTTAAAAATTCACTTTTTGCCTTGGTTGATGAGAAACCGAGGCTAAAAGTCTATCATTTTGCCTCGGTTGGTGAGAAACTGAGGCCAAAAGGCTGCCCTTTTGCTTCAGTTAGTAAGCAACTGAGGCTAAAAGTCTTCCCTTTTACCTCGGTTGTTGAAAAATGAGGCCAAAAGTTTGCCCTTTTGCCTCGGTTGATGAGAAACTGAGGCCAAAAGTCTGCCCTTTTGCCTCGGTTGTTGAAAACTGAGGCTAAAAGTTTACCCTTTTGTCTCAGTTAGTGAGAAATTGAGGCCAAAAGTCTACCCTTTTGCTTCGGTTGGTGAGCAACTGAGACCAAAATTCTACCCTTTTGCCTCAGTTATTGAAAACTGAGGCCAAAAGTATGCCCTTTTGCCTCGGTTGGTGAGAAACTGAGGCTAAAAGTTTGCCCTTTTGCCTCGGTTGGTGAGAAACTGAGGCCCAAAGTCTGCCCTTTTGCCTCGGTTGGTGAGCAACCGAGGCTAAAAGTCTGCCCTTTTGTCTCGGTTGTTGAAAACTGAGGCTAAAAGTCTGTCCTTTTGCCTCGGTTGGTGAGAAACTGAAGCTAAAAGTCTGCCCTTTTGCCTCAGTTGGTGAGCAACTGAGGCCAAAAGTCTGTCCTTTTGCCTCGGTTGTTGAAAACTGAAGCCAAAAGTCTGCCCTTTTGGCTCAGTTGGTGAGCAACAGTAGCCAAAAGTTTACCTTTTTGCCTCGGTTGGTGAAAAACTGAGGCCAAAGGTCTACTCTTTTACCTCAGTTGTTGAGAACTGAGGCCAAAAGTCTACCCTTTTGCCTCGGTTGTTGAGAACTGAGGCTAAAAGTCTGTCATTTTGCCTCGGTTAGTGAGAAACTGAGGCTAAAAGTCTACCCTTTTGCCTCGGTTAGTGAGCAACTGCGGCTAAAAGTCTGCCCTTTTACCTTGGTTAATGAGCAATTGAGGCTAAAAGTATGCCATTTTGCCTTGATTGGTGAGCAGCTGAGGCCAAAAGTTTACCCTTTTACCTCGGTTGGTGACAAACTGAGGCTAAAAGTCTACCCTTTTGCCTCGGCTGATGAGAATCTGAGGCAAAAAATCCACCCTTTTACAGGCCATATACCACAGTTGTCACTCAAAGTTGTTGAAAATTCCTACCTGGAGACGGGCTGGGGTAGGACACGATCCGCGTCCAGAGGGTCATAAATGATATGCAAACACTTATAATACATGAAACACAAGTAATTAAAATTAAACGGTCAAAACTATTTATGAAATTTCAGGTGTATCATCAACCAAAAATTAAGCTTATTCTATTATCCAACTATTATATTGGTGGACATTTATTGGACGGTTAAGAATTTAAAATACCCAAGGGCCCTGTTTCAACAAATAAGTGTCCAAGAATCTGTGGCCAGGATTGTTCAAACTCGACTGTGACCTAGTGTTACTGATTTCTACGATGTAGATAGTTTGATTTGAGTTAATGTATGCTTAGTATACAGTTTCTGAGTGCATGCGTATCAAGCGTCGTATGCAACCGGAGCATAAAATAAAACTCCCCTGTATAAATTCCTCTATTCATTTTCTCACACTCTCAAACTTTCGCACCCAGAAGATGAAGTCTTCTACTGTCCAAACACCTCAAAAAGCTGCCATCCGTCGATCGAAGGAGAAATCCCACAAGGTGCGTTTGAAATCTCTCTCTCTCTCTCTCTCTCTCTCTCTCTCTCTCTCTCTCATTTCCCTTTCCCTTTTGCAGATCATCGCAAAATCCCTAAATCCAACTTTCTTAGCTACATCTGAAGCCGATCCGATCGATTCTTCGTTCATCTCAGCAATCACAGAAGGAAATCAAGAAACTGATCTCTCTAAAGTATGTTTCAGATCCCAATTCTCTGAAATTTGTGTTGAAATCCATGCAATCTCTCACGTTTGTATATCTCGTCTGCAAAGCTGTCCAAAACCCTCGTTTTCATCTCCGTCGGACGCGTTTGACCCCACCGATGCATTGGAATCCTTCTCTACACCATCGATTACTGATGGGAATCAAGGATCTGGCGGATCAGAGGTTTTCAAGACGGAGAATGTGTACATTCAGGTGGCCGTCGATTTACTGCTCGCCGCTCGTTTCCAGGTCCTGAATTCTCCCAATGTTGATCTCCAATGGAAGAAGCTTCTGGATTGCCTAATCAAGAGCGCAATCGAGCCGTTGGATTGGCTACCAGAAGAGCAGGACAGGTTTTACGGGCTTCTCCAAGAGAAGGTATGGATCGGATTACTCTGTGTTTTCATGTGGATCATTTCGGTGTCAGTCATCATGGATCGAGATGCCCGAACTGGGACAGGATTTTCTGGCCTGCTGCCTCCTACATGACGGTTTTTAGGGATGGCACGTGCGTTGCATGTGAGACGGAGGCCGAAATGAGATGACAAAGCGGTAAAAAAAAAAAAAAAAAAACAGACAATTGATACACATTACCTCTCCTTTTTTTTAAAGCTCGAAATTCAAGGTACTGAAATTGGACGGATCTAGTGGATGAACTTACTTGTTCAGGCAAGTATCTATTTTCTCTTATACCTTATGAAAACCTCAGAGAATTAAATGATTGTAATTATATGGAGATTGATTGAAACAGAAACTCCTGTTCTTAATTATGTTGTAGGCAAACTATGAGATTACTAGTGCAAGAAACTACGTGATCGTTGTCAAACAAATATGAGTTTTCCACTTGCCCTCCTAAACATGACCCCTAATAATGGAATCCATGCCTCAACATGGAAAAAATCATTACCTTTCTTTTCTTTTCCCTTGGAATACATGTATCCAGACAAGTATCCAAGTTATGAAGCACTCCATCTACATATCTATGCACCGAAATACAAGGTCTCAACCATTAATTTGTCATGCCCTATTGATTGGAACAACTTTGCCACCAATTGGAAGGCTTCTGTCAATTGAATGTTGACCATTGGTTGGAGTTTTCCTAGCCATCCATTTGCATCCTCAAAAGTTCTCCGAACAATGGATAGGATCACCCGAATTGTGTGATTTCTGGAGAAACACTTTTTCAACTTCAAATTTGGAACATTTTCCTAATCCACAGTGGGCCCATTAGGTCAATGGTATGGTTCACCCAAAAATGTTCCATGGATCACCAAACAATGTTTGAGACTTGTATGAACGGGCACATCCAGACCCGATAAATCCTCATTGTTTAGAAGAATTTGAACAGGGCAGATCATGCTTCACAGATTCTGCATGTTTTCACTTGCTAACAAAAACAAGCAGTATGTTTGATAATTCAAGAAATAACAAGACTTGTCAGTTAAAGATATACTTCCATTCTAATTAGTGATTGTTGATGTAGGTTATACTCTGCATCATTCCCTTTTAACCTTAGCAAGGGCATTCTCATTTGCGTTTGGTGGTTTACGTGCTACAGTTCAGGTGCATACTAAGCTTCTGAACAAGCTTATCAATGCACCTGTAATATCTTTTGATCAAAATCCAAGTGGAAGGATACTTAACAGGTCAGAATAGTATATAGCATCTCAAAGCTTCATTCTCTTTTCTATGGTTTTGGTGAGCCCTCATGAACCTCTCTACATGCAGCTTACATGCCAACCTGGCACATGTAGCAGACATCCAAACCATGCAAACAGTGGGGCTCACTGTGTACATGAACTGGCCCAAAAATTGGCCTTGTCAGCTCATCAGGTAACACATCTATGGGTGAATCTTATCCACTGACAATTTTTTAAACCCATCCATTATGTTTGTAAACGTGTGGCCACCTTATGAGTTGATCTACCCTTCTTAGCCATGTATCTACACACACGTCCACCTGATGCATGGCATGGACTTCCACATCATGAAGTTGCCATGCGTGTCCACATATAGAGATACATGTGGAAAGGTGCGCGTGGGCTTAGTAGAACTCCTATATGGTGTATTTGTTTATATATTAGTCTTTATTTTACAGGTTATCTTCATATCTGTATACTATGGATGATTCTCTCCCATTTATTCTCAACATTCTCTTAGCAATTTTCTTTAGCCTTGTCGGCATTGCAATAGTTTTGTCATATACATAGGTAAAACTAGAAGGCTTTTTGTTGTAACAATCCAAATATCTGATTGGACTGTTTTAGTTCTGTATGATCATATTTCTTAATACTACCTAGATAAAGTATGTTGTTCAGACATTTAATTGATATGTGCAGATTCTGTTCTTGCTTCTATTATGACCGTTTTGGTATATTTACAAAAAATTGCAGGTATGTGTCTAATACAATTTCTTTCTGCTAATATTTATTCCTTAATGATGAGCATACTTGGGATGATGATAGTAAAAAACCAAATTATTTATTTTCAAGTTAATCTATATGGTTTTATGATTATGTCCATTTTCTTAGTTTATTTCTAAGAAAGTAGGCGAAACTAGTATTTTTAAGAAAGCAGAATAGCAGTAGGTAAAAGAAAGCATGCATGTAGGTAATTTTCAAGAACCGAGCTGAAAATCATATAATTCTGTAGAGTTTTTATTTGCATATTCATTTGTCTATGGGTATGACGAAGAAAGGGCAAGTCATACTGGTTTTGGTCCCCAGACGAGTCACGTTCTGAAACGCTACTTAAATCCATGCCCAGTGGGGTACATGGAGCCCACAAATAAATGATAATAAACATCTAGTCATTGTTTTTGCTGAAAATACTAATCATTTTCACAAATTATTGTGGTAATGAAATAAGCACACAGCTGATTTTTGAATTTGGAGCATCACCACCAAGAAGCTAAACTGTTGTTTGGAATAATTCTGAGATACATTCAAGGTTTTTCTTTGTTTGAGCCTGTTTAAACTTGTGTGCCATGTGAGGAGTAACTGCCAAGTTCAGAATGGTAACAACTCTTCCAACAGAACATGAAAAAGTTATATGATAATCTAGATTGTACAAATAACTTAACCGATTGTGCTTTGAGCATAAAACAGAATTTCACCAGCCACATGAAATTAATCATTTGATTTTGCCTTGGAATTTAAACCATTCACTGTTAACCATCCATTTGATAACCATCAATCAAATGATGATTATCTTTGATTTATTAATGTGAATTTTGAAATGATAAATAGCCATGCATGAGTGTCACATTTGAGGAAGATGACTCACTAAACTACCATTTTCAAGATGTTTGTGATCTCTGACATGTATGATGACTTCTTTGATAGTTAACTACAATTTTAAGAAAAATGGTGGTAACTCTTCCAACATACACATGTCACGGTTATATGACAATCCAGGCTATCCAATTGCTTGCCCAATTGTGTTCGGAGCATAAAGTTACACAAGTAACCACATATCCGGGTCATCCTAATTGCTGGCCCAACTGATATTTCAATTTGGCCCTTTGGAATTTGAGCCAATCGTTGTTTGACTTTTAACCGTCAAATGGATGGCTAGGATTGGTTGATTAGTGGGAATTTCGTCACATGGTCCATTCACTAGGCCCTGAACAGGCCTTCAATGCAGGAGGAACTATTCCTAAATCATTGAAATCTGTAAAAGAAACCATGGTATCCATGCTTCAGCTTAAATCAGAAACAGCTGGGGCTGAAAATCAAAACAGGGATTTTCTTCATCATTGGTGTGGTGCTAAATGCAGCTGCCCAGGACCTTGCCATGCTCATTATAGGAAGGATCTTCCTGGGGTGTGGAGTTGGCTTCGCTAATCAGGTCTTTTTCTAGTTCCACTTCCAATTTATTCTTTATTTTTTTTAATTCAGTTCTGTTTAATCAACGAATCTGGCCCACCACCAATTTCCCATATCGAATTACGGTGGTGGTGCGGACCGATTTTTAAGTTGTCCTAGCTGGGATCCCAACCCTCCTCCTGACCGTCGGCTCCATTCTGGTTGTCGACACTCTTAACAACCTCATTGAGCGTGGCCACCTCAAAAAAGGGAAGGCAGTGCTCAAGAAGATCTGTGGAACCAGCAACGTTGAGCCTGAGTTCCTGGAGCTTGTGGAGGCAACTGTGTGGCCAAGGAAGTAAAGCACCCATTCAGGAACCTCCTCAAGCGACGCAGCCGCCCACAGCTGATTATTGATGTGGTCATGCAGGTCAACCTCCCTGGCTTTATAAGTATAAAACACCCATAACAAATGACAAAACGGGTCATTTTCATAGCTAGACCTGATTAGTCTGATTTAGTTATCTTTAATTTCAGTGATCCATTGCAGTACCAAACACCCACAATGATTAATG
This sequence comes from Magnolia sinica, assembly GCF_029962835.1. Lineage (NCBI taxonomy): Eukaryota > Viridiplantae > Streptophyta > Magnoliopsida > Magnoliales > Magnoliaceae > Magnolia > Magnolia sinica. The sequence continues at coordinate 42,094,917 of NC_080577.1, read as the reverse complement.
ATGTGGGTCATCTTCATTGGTAATGCTAGTGTCCAGTTTCTAGAATTTTCTTTCCTTTTCTTTCTTTTCTAAGTCTACAAGAGCATCTTGTAAAATCCTTCAATTTCTCACTGCGCAGGAAGGATGTGGTGTCACTGCCGAATGATTTATCTGCCCATGTCGTACTTGTATGGGAAGAGGTTTGTTGGTCCAATCACACCATTAATTTTGTCATTGAGAAAGGAGCTCTACATGACCCCGTATCAACAAGTAGATTGGAATCAAGCCCGCAATTTTTGTGCAAAGGTTAGTTACATCAGTGTCTTTCTGATGCACTCCTCAATAAGTTTGTTTTTGTTGTTTTTTTTTAAAAAATAAAATAAAAAAAAAATTCTTGTATTGTTTACCTATGGACATGAACACTGTAATCAGCCATTCAATCTTTTTGTAAATGGATTATTGGTAAAACTTCATGATTTTGGGAAACAACAAGTTGGGTGAGTGGCCATCACTGTGGGTTTGAGTTTACTAGAACTAGATAGCTCTTATTTCACTCAAAACCTACATCAACAAAGAGGAGTAATGTTTTTTTCTTCCATTTTCTGAAGCTGTTATAGTTTTTGAGTTTACTAGAACTAGATAGCTCTGATTTTGCAGGACGATTGTTTACAAAGGCCAACTAAATCCAGATCAACTAAATGGCTACTATTATGGAGATCTTGGCCAGGAAAGGTTTACAAGCTACATGGCCCTGGTAAATATACTCACCATTCTCCATAATTTTTATCGAAAACTCCACATTTTAACAGCAAGGAAAAAAAAAATTGGGAATTCATTGGTGAAGGGACATACATAAGGTTGAGCAATGAGTTGGAATTTGACCGATTTTTAAGTTGTCCTATTGTCTTATTATTTATTACTTTATTAAATTTCCTTGCTGGATGCCTTCAATAAGTTTGTGAAGAACCATGGTGTGTGCATTGAATAAACTTGATGAAGTGCTCCTATGACAGCAGTTAAGGATGGTATTCCAATTTAAATGTGGATGAGACATTTTATTAGGTTGATGTAGCTTTGGGTTTCAGTGATACTTGTTTCCATCTTCTATCTGATCTTGGAATACTTGCGTTCTTCTTTCATCCTATTTGAATTTCATGATGTTTGATGGTTTTTACTGATAATCTTCAATCTATTTGAGCCTACACCAACAAACTGTGCTGCGAACTATGAATTTTTTTATTTTTTATTTTTGACAATTGATTTTATTAAGAAACAAAAAGGAAACAAAGGCAGCAACAAAACAGGGATACCAAAACAGTGATCATCCAATCTCATGCTCTATTTTCTTTAGATTCTTTCATTTGATTTTCCTTTTTATTTGCTCTTTTAAATTCATCGCAGACTGTTTGTTTGATTTCTTTTTGTGCAATCTATGGGGTATATCATGCTTTTGTATGATCTCTCTTGATTTATGTCTATCCTCTTACAATTTTGTGTTTCTATTTTCAGGCAAACATAGGTACATATCTTGTATCAATGGCCAAACAGCACATTATGTTGCTTCCTCAAGAAGGCGACCTCCAACAGTCCCAGTCTCAATGCCCTGTGGTGCAATTCCCAAAAAAACACAACCAAGGAAAAATTCTCTCAATGAAGCCAGCAGCAACAATGACAGAAATCATGGTGTACAACAACAGTAGCAATGGCAGTTTGTTTGTTTTGAAAACTTTAAATATACCATTAATTGTTTTGTTGGTATTGTGTTGATTGTTGTCTTGATGGATGTTAAATGCGGGAAACATGAACAGGTTCCATCATTGGTTGATTATAATATTGTTAGCTTTTGTTGATAGAAACTAGATTTAGCCTCGGTTATTAATAAATAATGTTAAAAATTGAATTTAGCCTCAGTTGACGACAACAAAGGCTAAATTCATCTTTAGTCTCGGTTTTGCCTCAGTTACCTAAACTGAGACTATAACTCCCATGGCTAAAGGTTGTAGCCTCGGTTGTTGAGAACCGAGGTTAAAAATAGTTTTAGCTTCGGTTAGAGGCAATTGAGGCTAAATTTGGATTTAGTCTCAGTTGGAAACAATGGAGGCTAAAATTTTAATTTAGCCTCATTTCGAGAAAACTGAAGCTAAAATACTCTTTTAGATTCACTTGAAGAACCGAGGCTATAAATGTCATTTTAGCCTCGGTTGCTAAAACTGAGGCTAAAGCATTTAGCCACGGGGGTTTCAACCTCGGTTTGGATAACTGAGGCAAAACCGAGGCTAAAGGTTTTAGCTTCAGTTTTTAACCTTTTTAGCCACGGTTTTTAATTGAGGCTAAAGCCCCCTTTTCTTGTAGTGATTGTTGTCCACATTCATAGTCGAAGTGTTGAATTTCGGGGGCGAAATTCTCTTTAAGGGGGGTAGTTTGTAACCCCCTGTACTCTCCAAGACTCGAGTGTTACCATATAACCTGATTTGGCAAAATAATCTAGCTTAAGCAAACATTCATGTGCATCCTAGTTTAATTGCGACTGTTGAAAGTAATCCCAATCCATATATAAAGCCGTCCACCCAGCGAATTCCAAGATGAATCATCATACCACCACAGAGATCTACCTTTAGGATTTCAATCACCTTGATAGACAAACCAAACCGTCCAATAGTCTACACTCTCTGTCCAGGTCTACTAATTGAACCCATGGAGCTTCCTAGACAGTAGGAATCTTAGGAAAATGCCATCTGTGTGGCTCAAATTGCTAAGTCCATTGTTCACCAGCTTTAAGATTAAGTTGGGAGTAAACGCAACAGAGATTTACAAGCCTTAAATCCCACTAATAATCACAGTGTGTCTAACCCTTGGGCCTTTAAAACCCTTTGGTTCGGTGATGACCAAATATAGAAGAAATCCAACCATTGGATTATTGTGAATCATTAGTTGTCCGTGAGATCACAAGTATGGCTCACTTACAAATTAAAATAATTTAACCTTTTTGATCAAAGCCTTATAGGGTCTGAGTGAGTAAATGAATGGTGCTGATCGTGATGAGACCCACGTAAACAACTTAAAAATAAAATAAAATAAAATAATAGTAATGATAACGATATTAAAAACATTGTAATTAACTATAATGTGTATTAGGCCATCCGATCCACAATCCAGCCACTAATTTCTAGTTAAGTGATCCCTTGGACCCCTTTAACTATTGACGATCGATTTTGGGATGACCTGATCATTAGATCGACGTGAATCCATAAAAGGACCTAAATCAAGTTGTCGGGCCCACCTAATGTAAGACTCGTATCTTAGTCCATACCATTCCGTAAGTTTTCGCGGTCCACCCGATCGAATTTCGGTAACCTTCGACCTTTATCCGACGTTTGCGGGCAATGCTAAGCCGAGTCCTGTTAACCTGAGTTGACTTAAACCGAGACTTGTACCCTGATGATCCCATCGTCGTTGTGGTTCCGATACCGCGACTCGCGCACCGATCCGATACCCTGGCCAAGAGATGTGGGCCAACGTTCAGTTCGAGGAAAATACCGCGCGTTGCAAACCCAAGAAAATCTCTACAACATGTCACATCCATCAATCAATCAATCCCATCAAGGGTCAAGTACATGTCAAGTACACCATCACCTCACACCTATCCCCAAGCAACCCCTAAAGTCAAAAGTTCTTACACAAGCCCATACCCCTTCTTACACAATCTACCCCAAAGTCAACAAACCTCTCACCTCACCCATCACTCACTACATCCATCACTCATCTCTCTCTCTCTCTCTCTCTCTCTCTCTTTACAACCCTCTCTCTCTCTCTCATTTCTCAACTCACTTTCCCAAGCAAGAAAAAAATCACACGTCCAAGCTCTTTCACCCTCCAAGAGAGCTTTATGTGTGGCCCACTTCCTACCCTCTCATCTTCCATCTCAACCATCCAAACTCCATCTCTTCCGTTAGGATCGAAGCTAAGGAACAAAGGAAGCCTAGGGAGCAAGAAGAAGCGGACGGTGGGTGATCTTGGACCCACATTTTTATTCCTTTTTGTATTGTCTTTTTGTGATCTAAGGGCCCACATATGGTGGGACCCACTTTGATGTATGCTTGTATCCAAGAGGGGCCCATAGTGGCGGGGCCCCTCTGTTATCCTCGATCTCTCTTTCTCCCTTTCTCTCTCTCTCTCTCTCCATGATCATGGCCCACTTATGATGTGTGTATTTTACCCATGCCATCCAACTGGTGGGCCACCTTAATCCCCATTTGAGGCCTGCATGACCGGACGGTCACACAGGCTCGGATGAAAGGGAAACACAAATATTAGATGGATCCAAAATCAGGTGGGCCACGTCCATGTGGGACTCACCATGATGCCTGTGTGCTATCCACACTATCCAGGGTCCAGGGACGCTGGACGTGGGCTAACAGTGAAGTGTGGACTGACAGTGGGTGTACACTAACAGTGAAGTGTGGGCTGACAGTGGGGTCCATAGGACCCATCCACGCCCTCCATCCCTTTCTATGGGCCACACCACGGTGTACGTGTTTTATCCAAACCGTCCACCGCCCTTGGATCCCACATCCGTGTGGGGCCCTCCTTGATGCGTTTATCCACACCTAGATCCATAGCTCCAGTGGTAGGCTGAGTAAAAGATACCTCGTTTCAACATGGGACCCAGACCCATAGCTCCAGTGGTAGGCTGAGTGAAAGGTACCTCCTTTCAATGCTGACGTCTTGGTATTGATTCCCTATTACGGGTGGCTAACAGTGACGTGAGGACTGATGGTGGGGTCCATGGGACCCACCCACATCGTCCATCCATTTTGGTGGGCCACACCACGGTGTATGTGTTTTATCTAAACCGTCCACAGTCCCTGGACAGTGGGACCCACCTCACGTGTGGGGCCACCATGAGGTATGTGTATGTGCAAGCCGTCCAGGGCCTGGACGTTGTAGATATTAAATATAATATTAATATATTATATGATATATTATATATTATATTATAATATAATATTATATATATATATATTATACATACATGAGGGTGGGCCCTACGTGGGACCCACCTCTGCCTTCCTAAAGCAGCTATAACTGCAACGTACAGTAACTATATGGCTGTTGTGGACGTCCACCGTGGGACGTGGACCACAGCATCATGATACATGTGTTGTATCCACCGTCCATTAGGATGGGACGGTGGGACCCACTAGCAGGAGAACGGATTGGCTGGGGTACCTCATACCAACTACATGGTTGGTGCGTTGACATCAGCAAGTTCTGTAGACCCCCAATGATGCATATGTTTTATCTACACCGTCCACTGTTTGGGCGGTGGGGCCCATCATGATGCATGTGTCGTACCCATACCATCTAACCATTTTGAGATATCTTTTTATGGTATGAGGTAAAGAATGAGTCAGAACTAAAGTTCAAATGGGCCCCACCATTGAAATAATGGACAGTGACATCCACTGTTCAACTTCTAAGGGCCATGGTAGTTCCAATTAAGCTGATATTGTTTTCACTTCATTTATCTCTATGTTATCTTATAAATAGGTCAGGTCTCAAAATACATAAGGGTGGGCTCGATTTGATATACATTTGGCCCATTGGTGTGGCCAATTTGATATGCATGAAGCCCATTCAACTTGGCCCATTGATCGGCCCAATTGATTCGATCAATTTGACTTGGCCCATTGGACTCGGCCCATTTGACTCAGCCCATTGATTGGACCCATTTGAATCGGCCCATTTGATTCGGCCCGTGTGATTAAGATTCCACCATGATGTATGAAATAACCCTTTTTGGCGGTCTTGCCTTTGGAGCAATGATGGTTCACCGTCCACATTGATGGGCAATGATGGTTAGATGTTCACTCCCCAAGTGCAGGGTTGTGATGTAGTAATAAACTCGGTAAGACCGAGGTCGAATCCACAGGGACTGATACCTGTACGTTATCCGAAACCAAGAAGAACTAGAACTAGACTAAGATGTGATCTAAACCAAATAGAAATTAAGGAATAATTGTGGAAGAATTATCTAAGACTTTAAGGAATTCAGAGGACGGGAACTAGGGATTTAGAGGATCCACTTGTAGAGATCAGGGAGATCGTATGCCAGGATCACAAATTATGAAAATTTACTGAACTGCCATTGATATAGGTTTCAAGAGATGAAAGGTGTATGAATTAGAATGGATTCCATCATCTAACCATGCCCAGGAGACAAAGTAAACAACAGGATTAAACTAATTACCAACCAATCAACAATGTATGAAGATCAGGAAGGGTACTGTCATCCTACCATGCCCAGGAGACGATGGTGAACAACAGGGCTTCCCGACGTCATGAACATCAAAATAAGAGAAGAGGAATACTCAAAGCCATTGCAAGCCCATTGTAATTTCAGTCACAACATGCCATTAAAAACTAAAGAATATTCCCGTAAAATTAAATCAGAAAAAAAATCTCTTCAATCTAATCAAAGGGCACCAGCAACATCTCTCCCATCAGGCTACAAGCTTCACCTCTTAGCCCTAGCTAAGAGGTTTAGCCTAGCGTGATCATGCTAGAACCAAAAAAATCAAAGGAAAGACATCAATAAAAGGAAAAGAAAAAGGAAATAAAAGGAGTTCCCTGTTTCTTTTCTTCAATCATCCAAGCCTTCAAACCACGCCAGCCTTACCTCCCGAAAACAAAACCCAAAAGCTTCCTCAGCAGCAGCAACTGACCTCGTGCAGCAGCAACCGCCACCTCAGCAGTAAAGCCCGTGCAGCAGCCGCCCACCACGCACAGCAGCCACACTCTCTGAATTCTCCCAAGCCGTGCACAGCAGCAGAACACTCTCCCCGAACCTCCCTTTTTTTTTCTTCTTCTTTTCCTCCCTTTTAAAGATGGCCAGCCCCCCCCCCCCCTTCCGGTGCTGTGGAGTCCCACCAGACCTAGCTTACATAAACAGTCCTTCCGCAGGTAGTTTGCAACGGAGCCGGACTCCCTGTTTACGCAGCCGCGTCCGCATCTCCTTTCTTCTTTCCAAAAGGGCAGTGTCCCCTGGGAGATTTTTGGCAGACCTACCTGATGAACGGCTCGGATCAGCCGTCCGACCACTCCCACGAGAGCAGGATCCGCCGCAAAAACCGGACGGTTTCCGGTTGAAAACAGGGTAACGTCATCGACGCTGTGACGATGGTGGGCCCCACTTTACTGTCTTTTTGGAAAATCCAGTCCGTCCACTGCGTTCTACACGAAAAAACAGGTGGGAAGCACTACTTTTGGACCGAATTCTATGCGGCCCACAATACCTTTTACTCCGCCGTTCATCATGCCTTTAACGGTCTGGATTCTGTAACATTTTACATGGTCTCAAAAAAGCCGCCTTGATGAGGTAAATACCCCACCTACGTACACAATGGACGGTCCCGATTGGACCACCGAATCGAGATGGTGGCCCACTGCACCCAACCGCAAGCCGGGCAGCGTTACGCTGTTTGCGTAAGGGATGAGTTTGATTTTGAGTCGGTCAGCGCCTGCTGACCGACTTCCGTATTTCTTTTGTTCATCCGGTGCACTTGTGCACCTTGCACGTGCACTGCAAGTGTGGGTCCCATGATGATGTTTGTAAGAAATCTGCTCCATCCATCTGTTTTGACATGTAGTTTAAGGCGTTGAGACCAAAATTGGAGTGTATCCAGATATCAGGCGGGGCCCACATAATGCTTAAAGGGGCTGATCTGTCCGTTGGGCCACTTCCACAGTGATCCAGGGGATGAAATTTTACGTGTACGGTTTATTTATGGTCCTCAAGCCACGTGTGAAGTTTCGAACTGATCAGATGGTGGAAACCCTATGATCTTGCATTTTGGACACTTTTCAGGCCACTTGAGCTTCGATTCCTCGATTTCTGCGGACCCCTGGTGTATAATTTCGTCGCTCTTGGTCTTCTGGAGTCCGTCCCATGCTTTAGTGTCATCAGATCGGTAAATCCATGCTTTTTAGTGTCCTTTCCCAGTCCGAGCTCATGAAGACGCCCTGCATCACAAATTCAATTAAATTAGGCTATTAAACGGTGTCATGCTTGTAAATCCATGCAATAAATGGGTCTGATATGCAATATTTGACCCTCAACACAACCCCCAACCAGCATTTTGCTAGTCCCGAGCAAAGTATGCGAAAAATAAGTTGAGAATTACAGGAGAATTTCTATGAACTCGAGTGATTTTGGAAACCAATCTAGATATTCAGAATTCAACAATTCATGAATGTTGGGCCTTACTCTCTCCTAGACTCAAACACACGATAAACCTCATTCAAAGTATTAGTCCCTTAATTAGAAATAATTCTAAACATTGAGTTCCACAGATGTAAAGTGTAATCCCAACTTTCAACATTAATATTCAATTCTTTATTTCAGGATACCGTCGGTAATCAACAAGAGAATTGATAATACCAAAGCTTGCCTCAAAGATCATCGTTTTATTCCTTCAGTTTTTTTTTTTTTTTTTTTTTTTTTAATCAAAAATCAAGAGGAGGAATGAAGTCCACACTTATAGGGAGCAAACCTATAGTGAAGATTCTTTGCCTAACCTTTCTCAACGGTATTTCTTCCTTTTAATTGATCTTGACGGGCAATTGTTCAAGTTGGTTCCTTCTATGCTTACTGATCACCAAATTAACCTTTCAGTTTCAAACTGAAATCTTAATGTGTAAGCGAGATGTGACATGTGAAATCATGACTCAATCAATGTTTACAACTTCTAATCATGGATTAATAATTAAACTTAACTGTGAAATCCAACGAGCAACTGAATCCAAGAGCAGTAAATCACCAACATTCCATATCCTATAATTCTAAATCAAAGATGGTCGTCTAATCACTTTGAATTCACCAGAAAGTCCAGAGAAATTTTAAAAAAATTTCACAATTTTTGCTCAAGAAAATACTGATTAGGTAACCTAATCTCCCACCCCCAACTTAAAAGCTACATTGTCCTCAATGTAAAGGATATGAGTATGGAATGCGCATAGGACAACAAAAGTAAAGAAAAAGTGAAGGGAAGATAGTACCTGGATGATGGATCATGAGAGACTTTCAAAGAGATCGCGGCATGGAATCCAGTCAGCACAAAAATAAAGTTCTACCTATACCACTTTCGCAGGTGCTCTCGATTGCATTTAGCGCATGCAACAAGCCTTTAAACCCCTAGGTTACCCCTAGTGGACGAGTTGTAGTCTCGTGAGGGTTTGAAGGGATGTTACCCACAAACATTGAACTAGCTAGGACGATGAAATAAGTTGAAAAGCTGGGTTGTCTCCCAGGAGCGCTAAGTTTAACGTCTTCAGCCAGACCAAAACAACTACCATAATCCTATGAAAGCGATAAACCTACCTATACCTCCATCAGACTAGGAGATCAGTCCTGGTAAACAGGATCAGTCAGAGGCATGGACATGTCCTCTGAATCAAATTTCTCGACAAATGGTTTCAATTGATGGCCATTGACTTTAAATTCCTTGCCATTGTCGGGATCTCTTATCTCAACGGCCCCATGAGGAAAAACAGTAACAACAATGTAAGGGCCGGTCCAACGAGATCGAAGCTTACCCGGGAAGAGATGTAATCGAGAATTGTACAAAAGGACCTTCTGACCAGGCGTGAATGATTTTCGCAAAATGTGTTGGTCATGAAATGCTTTCATCTTGTCCTTGTAAATTCTCGAATTATCGTACGCATCATTCCGGATTTCTTCAAGTTCATTCAATTGAAGTTTACGTAGCGAGCCAGCGTTGTCCAGATTGAAATTAAGATTTTTGATTGCCCAGTACGCTTTATGTTCCAACTCCACAGGCAAGTGACAAGCTTTCCCATAGACAAGTCTAAAGGGAGACATTCCAATAGGAGTTTTAAATGCAGTACGGTATGCCCATAAAGCATCGGTCAATCGGATTGACCAATCCTTACGATCTGGGTTAACCGTTTTCTCCAAAATGTGTTTGATCTCCCTATTGGAAATCTCAGCTTGTCCACTTGTCTGTGGATGGTATGGGGTGCTCACCTTATGAGAGATACCGTATTTCTTCATTAAGCTCTCGAATGGTCTATTACAAAAGTGTGAGCCCCCATCACTAATGATGGCTCGAGGCGTTCCGAATCGAGAAAGGATGTTCTCTTTTAGGAATTTAATGACCGTGCGATGGTCATTCTTTCGACACGGAATCGCTTCGACCCATTTAGTGACATAATCCACGGCGAGCAAAATATACAGATTCCCAAACGATTGGGGGAATGGTCCCATGAAATCGATGCCCCAGCAATCAAATGCTTCAATGATAAGAATGGGATTCAAAGGCATCATATTTCGACGGGACAATGCTCCCAATTTTTGACAACGCTCACAAGCTTTGCAAAACTCATGAGTATCCCTAAACATAGTGGGCCAGTAAAAGCCACACTGCAGAATCTTGGCCGTGGTCTTTTTAGCAGAAAAGTGACCACCACAGGCCACTCAGTGACAGAAGGAGATGACGCCCTGATGCTTTCGCCGTACACATCTCCTTAGAATTTGGTCCGGGCAATATTAAATAAGTAAGGATCATCCCAGAAAAGTTGCGCACCTCGGTGAAAAATTTCTTCTTATCTTCGCAGTCCACTGTGTATAGCACCCGTAGCAAGATAATTAGCAATATCGCGAACCAAGGTGAATGGGAGACTCAGAAACGTTGTTCATCAGGGAACATATCATTGATATGGGTCGCCTCAAGGGAATCAGAGGTATTAAGGCGAGAAAGGTGATCGGCCACTACATTCTCTACTCCTTTTTTATCTTTAATTTCCAAATCAAATTCTTGGAGTAGAAGGATCCATCGTATCAAGCGGGGCTTAGAATCATTCTTAAAGAGAAGATACTTCAGTGCCGCATGATCTGTATAGATAATGATCTTGGATCCGATCAAGTAGGACCTAAATTTGTCCAAGGCGAACACTACGGCTAAGAGTTCCTTTTCCGTAGTCGAGTAGTTCACCCGGCGGGATTTAGAGTCCTACTCGCGTAATGAATGACGTAGGGCTTCTTATCTTTTCTCTGGCCTAGGACCGCCCCAAGAGCATAATCAGAAGCGTCGCACATAAGCTCAAAAGGAAGGTTCCAGTCGGGTGGCTGCATGATAGGTGCAGTGGTTAACGTGCCCTTAAGCTTGGTGAAAGCTTCCTGGCACTGCTCAGTCCACTCGTACGGAGCATCCTTTTGAAGAAGATTACATAAAGGACGAGAGAGAAGACTAAAGTCCTTTATGAATCTCCTGTAAAATCCTGCGTGTCCTAAGAAGGATCGCACGTCTCTGATGTTCTTGGGTGGAGGTAGGTTAGAGATAAGATCGATTTTTGCCTTATCTACCTCGATTCCTTTGGACGAGATGATATGCCCAAGGACAATTCCCTTCTGAACCATGAAATGGCACTTCTCCCAATTAAGTACCAGGTTCTTTTCTTCACATCTTTTCAGCACACATTTAAGACTTTCCAAGCACTTGCTGAAAGATGGACCATAAACAGAGAAGTCGTCCATGAAGACCTCTAGATATTGCCCTACCATATCAGAAAAGATACTAAGCGTACATCGCTGAAAGGTGGCAGGGGCATTACATAGTCCGAATGGCATCCTTCGATAGGCAAAGGTGCCGTAGGGACATGTAAATGTGGTCTTTTCCTGGTCTTCAGGGGCTATCTCTATCTGGTTGTAGCCCGAATACCCGTCAAGGAAACTATAATAGGAATGACCAGCTAACCTTTCCAGGATCTGATCAATGAATGGTAAAGGAAAGTGGTCTTTCCTCGTGACGGTATTCAATTTCCTGTAGTCAATGCACATTCTCCAACCAGTAGTAACTCTAGTTGGCACGAGTTCATTATTAGCATTGGCTACGATGGTGATTAGGACTTCTTAGGGACCACTTGAGTTGGACTCACCCATTGACTATCGGATATAGGGTATATAATACCCACATCCAATAGTTTAAGAACCTCGGCTTTAACCACTTCCTTCATGTTTGGATTTAGTCTACGTTGTGGTTGCGAGCGGTTTTGCATTATCCTCAAGATATATGCGGTGAGTACAAATCGAGGGATCGATTCCCTTGAGGTCCGCTATCGTCCATCCCAGGGCTCCTTTATGCTCAATGAGAGTAGATATAAGCATACTCTCCTGTTCTTTCTCCAGGTGGGCAGAGATCACCACCGGGTATGTCTCATCTTGACCCAAATATGCATATTTCAAATCAGCGGGCAAAGGTTTTAGGTCAAGCTTTGGCGGCTTGAGGTTAGACGGTAGAGGCACTACATCAGTTTGTGGTAATTCTTCAAATTGTGGCCTCCATCGGTTAACTTCAAGTACCGGTGCAGTATCAAGCAAGGCGCACGTCTCCCTAATCATGTCATCATCAAAATCATGGGAGTGGGCCAGGCACGTCTCTAGATGGTCGGAGGATAAGGTCAGAGGTGTCGTATCTTTCACGAAAGAGTCAATCATGTTAATATCGTAGAAATCGTCATCATCCTCTGAATTGCTGCCGTTATTGAAAAAAATGTTTGACTCCAATGTCAAATTTCCAAAAGACATAGTCATGATACCATTCCTGCAATTGATAATTGCATTTGACGTGGCAAGGAATGGGCGACCAAGAATGACGGGAATCTGAGTGCTCATGTTATTGATGGGTTCGGTGTCCAGGATGATAAAGTCTACAGGGTAGTAAAATCTATCAACTTGGACCAACACATCCTCAATTATCCCTCTTGGTACACGAACAGAGCGATCAGCAAGTTGTAGTGTGGTTAGGGTGGGTTTTAATTCACCCAAACCTAACTGTTTGTATACCGAGTAGGGAATCAGATTGACGCTCGCTCCTAAGTCAAGAAGTGCGTGATCAATTCGATGGTTCCCGATTACACATGATATGGTTGGGCTACCGGGATCCTTGAATTTCTGCGGCACGTCTTGCTTCAGGATGGCACTCACTTTCTCAGTCAAGAAGATTTTCTTTTGAATAATTTTCCGTCGCTTGGTCGTGCATAAGTCTTTTAGGAATTTGACATATGAAGGTATTTATTTAACGACATCAAGCAGAGGAATGTTGACTTTCACCTGTTTCAACACCTCTAAGATATCCTGAGAGTTAGAGAGAGGTTTTGGTGAAACCAACCGTTGGGGGAATGGAGCAACTGGCTTCTCTAGAAGTTCCGGTTCCACTTTTTGTGGGGCATCACTGGATCCATCATTGTTGTCCTCTTTTGGTTCTTGAGGCTTTTCAGGCCTAACCGGAAGAGTTTTATCAATGATCTTCCCACTCCTAAGAGTGGTGATGGATTTAGCATGTCCCATCTGATTTGAAGAGCTGAGATCATTATTCTCGTATTGCGGTTTAGGATTGGGGAGAGGTTGTGCAGGAAGCATCCCCTTTTCTATAACCGTCATACGAGAATCTATCTTTTGCATAAAATCTGTGATTCCCCGCATTGCCTGAGCCAGCTCTTGTATGGGATTTTGAACCGGTTCCTCTTGAGGTTTCACTTGATTTGGATGTTGATTGAAGAAACCTGGAGGAGTCGCCGTTTGTCCATTCCTCCAACTAAAGTTTGGATGATTTTTCCAGCCAGGATTGTATGTGTTGGAGTTAGGTCCAGTAAAAGGTCTTTGATAATTATTTACGGCATTGGCTTGTTCATTCAACACTCCTCGAAAGGCAGGTATTGTAGGACAGTTTTCAGTTGTGTGAATGTTGCAATCACAGATGCCGCAAACAATTTCATTGACCTTATCCTTCTTTCCTTCCATGGCCTCAACTTTCCTTATGAGCGTAGTCACTTTACACTTGAGATCATCCTCTTCTTTCAAGAGATATAATCCACCGTTCTCCTTTGATTGAGTTGGCCTAGTCGTGGTGTTCGACTTTGGGTAATAGTCCCAAGATTGTGTTTTTTCAGCCAAACTGTCGAGGTAGTCCCATACCTCGTTGACATCTTTATTAATGAATTCTCCATTACACATTGTCTCGACCATTTGGCGCATGGAAGATGTCAGTCCATCGTAGAAAAAATTTGTAATGCGCCACGTTTCAAATCCGTGTTGTGGGCATGAACTGACCAAATCTTTGAACCTTTCCCAACATTGGAAGAATGTTTCATCTTCCTTTTGGGCAAAGTTCATGATTGCTTTTCTGAGGGTAATCGTTTTATGATGTGGGAAGAATTTTTTTATGAATTCCCTCTGCATGTCGTTCCATGTGCCAATGGATCTAGGACGTAGTGAATGTAACCACGTCTTAGCTTTCTCTTTTAAGGAAAAAGGAAAGAGTTTCAGCCTAATTGTATCTTCAGATACATTAGGAAAACATAATGTAGCTATTATTTCATCGAACTCTTTCAAATGTAAATATGGACTTTCAGATTCAAGTCCATGGAATTTGGGAAGGAGTTGGATAACTCCTGGCTTGATGTCCATTTGTCCTGTGTTTTCAGGAAAAATCATGCATGAGGGCGTACTCACTCCCGCAGGTTGTAGAAAATCTCGTAAAGTACGAGGCGGGGGTGCCTGTTGCACCTCATTCTCATCTTGGGTATCCTCCACCCTGGGTGGAATTAGAGGAGGTTGGTGTTCAGCCATAACTTCAGTTAACTCAGGGGATTTCGAGCGGTGTCTAGTCCTGCGATGGATAGTCAACCCCTCAATCAATCCTCCTTCAGTCAAGAGACGTCGAGTGTCGTCACGGGCCCACTTGGGCATGAAAACACTCGCAGCCCTCAGTTAAAAACTTAACCCTAGGAAAGGAAAAGAAAATCTAGAAAGAAAGAGAGAGTTGGAAAGAAATTACCAAATTGGAGTCCTAAGTTAAGGACCTGCAAAATAAAAATAAAATAAGTTAGATTCTAAAAGAAAGTGGAAACTTCTAAAATAAACTAGGAAAGTCTTATACTAGAAAGTAAATTACTAAAAGAGAGTTGAAAAATAGAAAGTGGAGAAGGAGTGTACCGAATTAGAGATTTCTATCTTAAAGGCCTATAAAATAAGAAGGTTAGTTCCTAAACAGATATTCTAAAAATAAATTAGGAAACAAAATTACTTTTTAAAAGTGTTAGAATTAGAAAGTTACTAAAATAAAACAAAAATAGAAAGTTAATTCCTACAAAAGGGAGGATACTAGAATTAGAAAATTTCTAAAATTTACACCCTAATTCTAAAAAACAGAAAAAGTAGAGGATTTAGGAAGGGATTACCAATTTAAGAGCTTATGTCCAGATCCTATAAAACAGGAAACAAGTTAGTTTTGAACTCAAATAAAAATAAATAAATAAATAAAAACTAAGGTTAGCAAAATCCTAATCTTAAACTAATCCTAAAACCAATTAATTTCAGGAAATCGTAACCGTCAGTCCCCGGCAACGGCGCCAAAAACTTGTTCACTCCCCAAGTGCAGGGTTGTGATGTAGTAATAAACTCGGTAAGACCGAGGTCGAATCCACAGGGACTGATACCTGTACGTTATCCGAAACCAAGAAGAACTAGAACTAGACTAAGATGTGATCTAAACCAAATAGAAATTAAGGAATAATTGTGGAAGAATTATCTAAGACTTTAAGGAATTCAGAGGACGGGAACTAGGGATTTAGAGGATCCACTTGTAGAGATCAGGGAGATTGTATGCCAGGATCACAAATTATGGAAATTTACTGAACTGCCATTGATATAGGTTTCAAGAGATGAAAGGTGTATGAATTAGAATGGATTCCATCATCTAACCATGCCCAGGAGACAAAGTAAACAACAGGATTAAACTAATTACCAACCAATCAACAATGTATGAAAATCAGGAAGGGTACGACATCCAACCATGCCCAGGAGACGATGGTGAACATCAGGGCTTCCTGACATTATAATCAAAATAAGAGAAGAGGAATACTCAAAGCCATTGCAAGCCCATTGTAATTTCAGTCACAACATGCCATTAAAAACTAAAGAATATTCCCATAAAATTAAATCAAAAAAAAAAAATCTCTTCAATCTAATCAAAGGGCACCAGCAACATCTCTCCCATCAGGCTACAAGCTTCACCTCTTAGCCCTAGCTAAGAGGTTTAGCCTAGCGTGATCATGCTAGAACCAAAAAAAATCAAAGGAAAGACATCAATAAAAGGAAAAGAAAAAGGAAACAAAAGGAATTCCCTGTTTCTTTTCTTCAATCATCCAAGCCTTCAAACCACGCCAGCCTTACCTCCCGAAAACAAAACCCAAAAGCTTCCTCAGCAGCAGCAACTGACCTCGTGCAGCAGCAACCGCCACCTCAGCAGTAAAGCCCGTGCAGCAGCCGCCCACCACGCACAGCAGCCACACTCTCTGAATTCTCCCAAGCCGTGCACAGCAGCAGAACACTCTCCCCGAACCTCCCTTTTTTTTTCTTCTTCTTTTCCTCCCTTTTAAAGATGGCCAGCCCCCCCCCCCCTTCCGGTGCTGTGGAGTCCCACCAGACCTAGCTTACATAAACAGTCCTTCCGCAGGTAGTTTGTAACGGAGCCGGACTCCCTGTTTACGCAGCCGCGTCCGCATCTCCTTTCTTCTTTCCAAAAGGGCAGTGTCCCCTGGGAGATTTTTGGCAGACCTACCTGATGAACGGCTCGGATCAGCCGTCCGACCACTCCCACGAGAGCAGGATCCGCCGCAAAAACCGGACGGTTTCCGGTTGAAAACAGGGTAACGTCATCGACGCTGTGACGATGGTGGGCCCCACTTTACTGTCTTTTTGGAAAATCCAGTCCGTCCACTGCGTTCTACACGAAAAAACAGGTGGGAAGCACTACTTTTGGACCGAATTCTATGCGGCCCACAATACCTTTTACTCCGTCGTTCATCATGCCTTTAACGGTCAGGATTCTGTAACATTTTACATGGTCTCAAAAAAGCCGCCTTGATGAGGTAAATACCCCACCTACGTACACAATGGACGGTCCCGATTGGACCACCGAATCGAGATGGTGGCCCACTGCACCCAACCGCAAGCCGGGCAGCGTTACGCTATTTGCGTAAGGGACGAGTTCGATTTTGAGTCGGTCAGCGCCTGCTGACCGACTTCCGTATTTCTTTTGTTCATCCGGTGCACTTGTGCACCTTGCATGTGCACTGCAAGTGTGGGTCCCATGATGATGTTTGTAAGAAATCTGCTCCATCCATCTGTTTTGACATGTAGTTTAAGGCGTTGAGACCAAAATTGGAGTGTATCCAGATATCAGGCGGGGCCCACATAATGCTTAAAGGGGCTGATCTGTTCGTTGGGCCACTTCCACAGTGATCCAGGGGTTGAAATTTTACGTGTACGGTTTATTTATGGTCCTCAAGCCACGTGTGAAGTTTCGAACTGATCAGATGGTGGAAACCCTATGATCTTGCATTTTGGACACTTTTCAGGCCACTTGAGCTTCGATTCCTCGATTTCTGCGGACCCCTGGTGTATAATTTCGTCGCTCTTGGTCTTCTGGAGTCCGTCCCATGCTTTAGTGTCATCAGATCGGTAAATCCATGCTTTTTAGTGTCCTTTCCCAGTCCGAGCTCATGAAGACGCCCTGCATCACAAATTCAATTAAATTAGGCTATTAAACGGTGTCATGCTTGTAAATCCATGCAATAAATGGGTCTGATATGCAATATTTGACCCTCAACATTAGATGTCCTTATTGTGACCTTCCTTTAGGCCTCATTAGGTCCATTCTCTTCATGGGTTAACCCAAATAAGTAGGCCCCATTCACCCTAGATGAATGGTTTCGTACTATTCGATTTGATATAACCCCGGCCAAGAGCCGATCTTTATATTATGGTTTGATCGACTGTTCATATATGGACCCCACCTTGCTTATTGATTTCGATTATGAGTATATGACAACATAACATCATGATACATGTTCATACGCATCATCTGCATGCTTGTGATGAGCTGAGTGATTGATCATAACACATGCCATTAGGCAGATTGTTATAGACTCCCTGGTAAGGGGAGTTGCAAACATGAGAGCGCGGTACGCATAGGATTTACTGTATAACTAGATAGTGTGATTCATGCATTTCGCATTGTGTAACATGATTACTATACCCCCTAGCGACATCAGGGTTGTAGCCGTCACAGGCGTATCATGGTTGGTAGGATTGGATACTGAAAATCTTGTTCTACATGGGGTGTTATAGATATCCTTGGATGAAAGTCCCTAAACCCTTATGGTACCAGGAGGTTACTCTAACGTCTAGATCGAGTGGATGCATGAGCGCCAAGTGCCGATTACTAGAAGGTCGCACTTTCTACTATATCGTGGTCAGTTGGAAGGGGGTGCGGCCTTACCCGCCTGAGTAAAGGGGGCAAAGCTAGGCTGAGTTTGACCAGCTCAAGGAATGAGTCCTCTATCGACGACCTGAGCCCGATATTGGTAGGCGGATAATGAGGTCTCTTACACTCACCTTATTGCGCGCGATGGGGCAGCAATCTGGTTTAGAGTGCACTAGACCTCGGTGATATTCTAGATTTGAGCTGTATTGATATGTGAACTTAGATGAGGATTCATATGCTTGAGTTGCATCTCGCATCACATAGCCTTGGCATGGCCGACATCATTCATGTCTTACATCACATAGCCTTGGTATGGCTAATGGTATTCATGGATTCATCAGCATGTTCCACATTACTCTAATACTAAATAATTGTATTACTACCTTGCGCACACACTTTTACCACCCTATAAGCTTTCCATAAGCTTATGCATGACCGTTAAGTGCAGGTGACGTTGGATCGCAGCAGCACTGAGGCTAGAGTGCGTGGTAGATCATTTTGGAGCTTTTGTCTATCATTATTGTATTTCCCTTAACACGCACTGTACTGATAAATTTTTGATCATAGTGGAAATGTGATGGAGTTTTTAGTTGTTGTTTGTGGGTTATGCCTTTGGTTATGCTTATTATGAATCAAACTGATATTGAAAATCCTCCTCATAGTATTCCAGGACTAGAACCTGGCGAATGGGCACTAGGAGCCGAAAATGGGGTACTATGGAGGCTGTCGGTGCCAAATTCGGTGATCAAGAATTTTGTGAACCTGGTTTTCGAGTTTGGGGCGTGGCAGAAGTTGGTATTAGAGTATAACTTGGGAATAACTGACAACAACATTACATGTCTGCTATGAGTTTAGAATGATTGAGTCCCGAAGTTTGGATAGCTTAGTGATTTTTTGTTACAGACCCTTAACGTGCGTGCCTTCAAGAGTTTTCAAAGTTAATAGACACCTTTGCCTTTTCCTGTAGGACATAATGCCTAGGAGAGTGACCCGATCGACTCCCACACTACCACCTGAGACTCCCACTCTACCACCTACGATCCCCACTCAACCACCAGAGATTCCTGCTGCCCATCTTGAGGATGCTACTCCTCTACCAGAGACCGGTGCGGATTTGACCGTACCTATGAGTGCCTCCTAGTTACAACAAATGTTGTAGGCTATGACAGTCGCCCTTCAGGGGCAGGGCAGGCACACCATTGTTTTGCCAGCCTAGGGAGAGCAGGAGCACGCGAGCGCCCTTCTTCAAGAGTTTAGACGGCTCGATCCCTCGTGTTTCCAGAGCGAGCCAGGCCCGACAGTAGTTGAGAGATGGCGCTCCAATGTAGAGAAGATATTTGATACGATGGGATGTATAACCCAGCAGTGAGTCCAATTAGTAGTATTTCTCCTCTATGGTGAGGCTGAGCACTGGTAGACATCAGTCTCTGAGCAGCAGGCGCTGATTTTGAGTGGACCTGGGAGGATTTTATGGATCGGTTTGACCGACGGTATTTTCATGATCACATCCGACGACAACAAGCGTTGGAGTTCAAGGCCCTGGTGCAGGGTGATATGACAGTAGCTCAGTATACGGCTCGTTTTATAGCGCTGTCTAGATTTGCACTATATCTGGTAGATGATGAGGAGCGGAGAGCCCGTCGATTTGAGGATGACTTACGTTACGGTCTTCGAGGTCGTGTTATTGGGCATGAGCTCCTGACTTTTGAGGGGGTGGTATGGTAGGCCCAGATTTTGAGGCTGAGTGGGATGGTTCTCAGAGTGATCGCGGTCAGAGGAGGGACTAGAAGAGGCAGGCTTCTTGTAGTGACTCCCAGCAGCGTCGGTCACAGCAGAGGCGCATAGGTCTCTCAGCCTTCCGACCAGCAGCAACACCTCCAGCACCACCTCCGAGGCAGTTCACTAGCACCTGTTTTGGGTGTGGTGCGATGGGGCACCATATGTGGGAGTGTCTGTAAGTGCTATAGTTTCTATCCCTCTTTGTTGTCAAATTTGTAGTGCCAAAATCACTATTATACTCTGTTATATATAACTTGCATAAGTGAAGCTTTCTCAAGGATCAACATTCATTAACAAGCTAAGCTCACAACAAGCAAAGCTCAAGATCTTGAATGAAAGAACTGCTCACAAGACTCAAGCTGAAACTCAAGCTGAACTCAAGACTCAAGTTGAAAGTCAAGCTGAACTCAAGACTCAAGCTGAAACTCAAGCCACTTTCAAGATTGAGTTACATAAAGAGTTCAACTACATCAAGACTTCGAGACTGATACTTCAAGGTCACTTGTTCCTAATGCTTCAATGTCCATACTTCATGATTGAGGTTTGTTTGACCATAGGATGACCTTAGAAGTAGGTCATTTCGGATACATAAGCCGAATGTTTATTTTTCATGTGATTGGTCTGTTCTTCGACCAGTCTTAGGTCTTCTTCGACTAGTCCTAGACTTGCTTCGACCAGTCTAAGAAATTCCTCGACCAGTCGTAAGTTTGTTACAAATTCCGGATAAAATCTGTTAGCCTTCGACTAGTCCTGGAATCTGTTCGACCAGTCGTAGGAACAGTGTCGACTGATCTTCGACCAGTCGTACAATCTACGACTCGAAGTCCAGCGAACCTTTGCAGGACCTACGACCAGTCGAAGGAAACCTACGACCAGTCGTAGGAGGGCTACGACCAGTGGTAGAACGGTCAAAGTATATCCCGCCGGATTTTTCAAATATCTGTTAGAGCTTCAACTAGTCGAAGAGCACTCTAGACCAGTCGAAGACCCGATCTTCTCACTTATAAATAGTGCACGAATCTCAGAAGAAATTATCGATTTAATTAAAGTATTCAAGCCAATTTTCGTCGAACTTCTGAGAGATAATTCTGTGCTCCATCTAAGCTAAGTGTGTTTATTTAATATTCTCTTTCCTTAGCTTTATTTTAATTGATTTTGTTTCTTATATTCCAATCTGATTTGATAAAGAGGAATTATTATTCCCTTTCTTTGGAATCAAAATCAATTAAGGCAAGCCCTGTTTGGTTTAATTTAAAATCAATTAGAACTAGAACCATTGTAATCGAGTACTGGACATTAAACTTGGACATTCAATCATCTACTTTGATTTGGTTTTACCGGGCTGCTACAACGAAGGAGATTTTCAGGTATTTTACATATTGTAAATTCCTTTCTATTATTTTGGTTTCTTTCAAGATTAGCCAGAAAAATCTTGTTATTTTGGTTATCTGAGGAGAGCCAGGAAAACTCAGAAGTGGGGTTTCTTTTTTGTAATTGTGTGAGCCCACATACAAAGACACAATTGTAAGGGTTTTGGGTGAACCTAGGAAAACTTATTTTTAGTGAACGCTAATATCCCCTGTGTGAGGATATTAGGAGTGGAGTAGCTTTTTGTGTGGCTGTTGTATAACAGTTGGTGAACACACAGGCGAACCACTATAATCCCTTGAGTTGTGGTTGATTGATTTATTCTTTTAATCTTTTAATTAATTTTTGTGGGATGTATGTATGGTGGTGAATGTTGTAATTATTTCAAGCTTTGTGAGAATGTTGTAATAGCTTAGAATTTACTTTCTGCTATTCCTTTATAAGCTTGTTTTTCAATTTCATTTGAAAGTTGTTCCAGCAAGGTTGCCCTGCCATTTTTATGGTGTATGGCTGTCCCTAGAACAATACATTTTTAATTACTAGTTATTTCATTTCAGTTTGTATTTAATTCTGTATTCCTCTTCGATTTGAGACTTGATACAAAGACCTTTCTAGAAATAAGGTTGTCCTACCATAAACTCTATTTTTGGTATAAGGTTGTCCTTAGAATAACGTTTGTATCAACCTCTCAAGATCTGAATTTTGAGGTTGTTTTTCTTTCCTGCATTGTTTTTTAATTTGGCTATCATTTTCTTTATTATTCCGCTGTTATAAGTTTTTATTTGGCATTGTCCTATTCACCCCCCCTCTAGGACATATAGCTTGGCCTTTTCAAGTGGTATCAAAGCCTAATAGCTCCTTTTTAATTCTTGGATTTAATTCCTGAGCTAACGATTTAAGCTATTTTAGATGTCAAATTTTGATAGCCTTTTAGTCACTAGGCCTCCACCCTTTGATGGCTCCAACTATGCTTATTGGAAAGCCAGAATGAGGATCTTCCTCAAATCAATGGATGAAAATGTGTGGCAAGCCACAGTGACTCAATGGAATCCTCCTATCATGGAAGTTACTGGGGTTGATGGTTCAAAATCTATGAAAACCACACCATATTACCAATGGACCACCCTTCAGAAAAGTGAGAGTAGTGCAAATGCTAAAGCACTAAATGCAATTACTTGCGCACTATCACCGGATGAGTTCAAAAGAATCATTTCCTGTGATACTGCAAAGCAAGCTTGGGATACATTAGAAATGACACACGAGGGTACTACAATTGTCAAAAAATCTAAAGTCCAACTCCTCATAACCAGATTTGAAGAAATTCATATGGAGGAAAATGAAATGTTTATGGACTTCTACACTAGATTGAATGACATTGTAAACTCAATGTGGGGTCTTGGCGATAAAATCTCAGAAAGTAAAGTGTGTGCAAAAATACTACGCTCACTTCCTGAACGGTTCAATTCTAAAGTAACCGCAATCCAGGAACTTCGTGATACGGATAATATGAGGGTTGAAGAACTAGTTGGTTCTCTACAAACCTACGAGTTAAACTTTAAAGCTCCTAAAGGAAAATCTATCGCACTAAAATCTTCTAAATATAATTCAGAAGAAAATTCTGATTCAGAAGATGATATGGCTCTTTTAGCTAAAAAATTTTACAAAATTTTCAAAAGCAAGAAAAGGGTTGATTTTCAAAAATCAAATGACAAAAAGAAGTTTAGACCCAAATCTCGAAAATCCTTGAAAGATAGTCAATGTTACAACTGTCAAGAATATGGGCACTTAGCAAATAAATGTCCTAAAAGGGACAAACCCAAGAAGAAGGGTATGTTGGCTACATGGGATGAATCATCTGATCCTGAAGGTTCTTCTGAATCAGAAGATTCTGAAACTGAGTCGGGCAATGAGATTAAAGCTCTTATGACTCTAGCCAAATTCACATTTTCAGATAATGACTCTACAAGTGAAGAAAATCTGAATAGTGAATGTGAAAATGAAGATGATCTTCAAGATGCTTACAATGCCCTATATAAGGAAAGTTGTAAAATTGCTGTCAAACTTAAACTTCAAAAAGAAAAGTTTTCTAAACTCAAAAATTGTTTTGATTCACTTGTCTTAGAAAAATCACAAATTTCAGATAGTTTTGAAAAATCAAAATGTGATTTGGAATTCAAAAACTCACTAATTGTTGATTTAAAATCTGAAATTGAGAATCTTAAAACTGAAGTATCTTCTCTTCTGAGTTTAAAGGACACATGGAAATATGCCTAAGGTGATCCAAAGTTAGAAAAACTTTTATCCGGGTCAAGAAAATGTGGCAATCGATCCGGGTTGGGCTATGATAAAAATCTATCTCCTAAACAAAAGTATACTCCTCCTATGTTTGTTAAAGGAGAGTCCTCAAACTCAAAAGGGAAAAGTACTTATCAAGATTTTTCTAAAAATTCAAAAACTTTTCAAAAACCTAGAAACAGCCATGTCAACTTTAATCAGAATCGAAATCCACTAGCTGAAAAGATAGTTGATTTACTCAAGGAGCTATTAAAATCTAACTCTATAGGTCATTCCTACAAGTATACACAAAAGAAGACCAACTATGTTCCTAAACCCAAAACAGTTATGAAATGGGTTCCTAAAGTCACCTGCTTGGTTGTTCACACTGCTTTCAAAGCAACAAGTCATTCAAAGTGGTACCTAGACAGTGGATGCTCCAGGCATATGACAGGTGACAAAGCCTTATTCACCGATCTGAAAGATATGACTGATGGTTCAGTCACATTTGGTGATGGTAGCAACTGCAAGATTATAGGCCAAGGTACGGTTCAACTTTTTAATCTTCTGGTGTTTAAAAATGTTTTATACGTTGAAGGCCTAAAGCACAACTTGCTTAGTATATCACAAATATGTGATAATAATCATAATGTTCGGTTTTCTAATCAAAGCTGTGAAATACTAAACAATAAGGGTTCTGTAATATTAACTGGACGTAGAACGTCTGAAAATTGCTATATTATTAGTGAATCCAGCTCATCTAATCAAATATGTTACATGGTCCATACAGACGAGACCGACTTATGGCACAAACGTCTTGGACATGTACATTATCGAAATCTATATCGATTGAGCAAACGAGAACTTGTAAGAGGTTTACCCAAACTTCAGAAATTAGATAAAATATGTGGTGAGTGCCAGATAGGCAAACAAATAAAGAACTCACACAAAAAGGTGAATTCAAATACCACATCAAGACCACTTGAACTTCTCCACATGGACCTGATAGGACCTACCAGAACGGAAAGTCGTGCTGGTAAAAAGTACATCTTGGTAATAGTCGATGACTTTACCAGATTCACTTGGGTAGTCTTCTTAAGAGATAAATTTGAAACCCTTGAAGAAGTAAGAAAAGTTCTCAAAAGGATTCAAACTGAAAAATCTTCTCAAATCAGTAAAATTCGTAGTGATCATGGATCTGAATTTGAGAATAGCAATTTTGAGAAGTTTTGTACCGACCAAGGAATATTACATGAATTCTCTGCTCCCAAAACTCCACAACAAAATGGAATTGTAGAAAGAAAGAATAGGGTGCTTCAAGAAATGGCTAATGTCATGTTGAATAGCATGAAGCTCTCTAAAAATCTTTGGGTCAAAGCCAAACACAGCTTGCTATATTATTAACCGAGTCTATACTAGAAAAGATAATAATAAAACGGCTTACGAATTGTGGTTCAATAAAAAGCCTACTGTTAAATACTTTCGAGTTTTTTGCAGCAAGTGCTATATTTTACGTGATCGTGAAAATTTGAGAAAGTTCGATACGAAGAGTGATGAAGGTATTTTTCTAGGATACTCTTTAAACAGTCGAGCTTATAGAGTTCTGAACAAAAGGACTGGTGTGATTCAAGAATCCATTAATGTTGTCATTGATGATCACTTAAATACACCAATCTCTAATTCAGATAATGATGAAGTACTAATCATTGATAAACCCGATACTTCATCGAATCAGACTGAGTTAAGGACCGTTAAAGATCATCCAACCACACAAATTCTTGGAAACCCTCTCACCGGTGTTCGCACCCGTAGACAACTTGAGGATATATGTAATTATGTATGTTTTACATCCCAAATTGAACCATCTAACGTAAAAGAAGCTCTGGCTGATGAAAACTGGATTGTTGTGATGCAAGATGAACTCAACCAATTCATAAGAAATGATGTTTGGTATCTCGTACCAAGACCTAAAGATAAACACATCATTGGAACAAAATGGATTTTCAAAAATAAGTCTGATGAATGTGGAAATATAATTAGAAACAAGGCTAGATTGGTGGTACAAGGTTATACTCAAATTGAAGGGATTGATTTCGATGAAACCTTTGCACCAGTAGCACGTCTTGAATCTATCAGACTATTTATATCCATTGCATGTTTTAGAAAGATAAAGATCTATCAGATGGATGTGAAAAGTGCTTTTCTAAATGGCGATTTACATGAAGAAGTCTATGTTGAACAGCCAATGGGATTTGAAGATTCCAAAAATATTGATCATGTATATCGGCTTAAAAAGGCACTTTATGGATTCAAACAAGCACCTAGGGCATGGTATGAGAAACTAACAAAATTTCTTTTAAGTCATAATTTTCAAATGGGATCTGTTGATAAAACTCTGTTTGTAAAGAAACATAATGATCATATCTTAATGGTACAGATTTATGTTGATGATATCATTTATGGATCAACTTGTACTGACTTCACTACTGAGTTTGCAGATTTGATGAAATCTTAGTTCGAAATGAGCATGGTTGGGGAATTGACTTATTTCCTTGGATTGCAAGTAAAGCAACAACCTGAAGGAATATTCATTTCTCAATCTAAGTATGCCTTGAATCTAATCAAAAGATTTGGATTTGAGAATGGCAAGAATTTTGATACTCCTATGAGTACTACCCTGAAACTATCAAAAGACTCTAATGGTAAAAATGTTGACTCAAAACTTTATCGGAGTATGATTGGTAGTTTGTTATATTTAACTGCTAGTAGACCTGATATTTCTCTAAGTGTTGGTATTTGCGCAAGATATCAATCTGATCCAAAAGAATCTCACTTAATTGCTGTCAAGCGAATTATTAGATATGTCGCAAGTACTGTAAATCTTGGTCTCTGGTATCCTCATGAAACCAATGTTCAATTAGCTGGGTACTCGGATGCTGACTGGGCTGGTAATCTAGATGATAGAAAATCAACCAGTGGTGGTTGTTTTTTCATTGGAAATTGTCTAGTTTCCTGGTTTAGTAAGAAATAAAATTCTATATCACTTTCAACAGCTGAAGCTGAGTATATTGCAGCTGGTAATGTATGTACACAGCTTGTCTGGATGCAACGAATGCTAAGTGATTATGGAATTAAACAGGATTCTATGTTATTACATTGTGATAATTCCAGTGCGATAAATATTTCAAAAAATCCTATTCAGCATTCTTGTACTAAGCATATTGACATTAGATTTCATTATATAAAGGAATTAGTAGAAGAAAAAGTTATATCTCTAGAATATATTCCTACTGAAGATCAACGTGCTGATATTTTCACAAAACCTCTTGATAAAAGCAGGTTCAAAAAGATGAAATTTGATCTTGGCATGTGCATTTTAAATTGATAATTTATGCCTTCTTGTATAATATTGTATATATTTGCTAGATTGTATTTCAATTTTTGTAAAAATTGTAAGAAAATTGAATTTTTGGGGTTTATACGACCAGTCGTGAGTATACACAACCAGTCGTACCACGACCGGTCGTAAATACCCACGACCAGTAGTAGAATTCGGGTAATAAATCTGACCTGACTTCATTTATGGTTCGTGTTATCCATGCTATCTCAAATAGTACTCAGATTTGTTTGCCTTCCTTAATCTGTCATTTTATTCTTCAGTTTCGTCTCCATCCTGGTCATAGTGACATTCCATTTGCATACTTTATGACTGTATTGGCTACTCATATGTTAGTCGATATGCCTGTTGATGAAGCACCAATCCATCATCTGATCTTCAACAATATAAATATTAATAAGATGAAGTTGGATCTGCTTCCTGAACAAGGTGGTGGTGGTGGTCTTGAAGAAGCTGGTGTTGATATTAATATGGATGACATTTTTGAGGAACTGGATTCTGACTCAGCTAATGATCCAGATTTTGTACCATCTGATGTTGATGCACGTTTGAGTGCATTAGAAGGTAGAGTTGAGGATATAAATGTTAAGTTGGAAAACATGTCTGTTGCTCATGATTTGCAATTCAAGTACATGTGCAAATATCTTAGGCGCTTGAACAAAGGCATGCACCAACTTGATCCTTCTATTCCTGCTCCATCTTCAAGTTCTAGTTCTGACTAGTTTCTATGAGACTTTTTGTATGTAATAACTTTATTACTTTGCTCTTGTTTGATTGAGTTTGAGTTGGATTTTATGCTGAATATTTGTTCTTAATGTAATATTTCTGCTGGGTATATGTGCTGCTATCTTGAGTAACTCTATGACTCTCTTACTTCCTCATGTTTACTCTCATTCCTTTATTTGGTTCTCCTTTGTCATATTGTGACAAAAAGGGGGAGAATGGTTTGTTCTTACTGTGTTTATGGGAGGAGTAGCATTGGTTATGTTACTTAGGGGGAGTGGGGTGTCAAGGGGAATATATGTTTGATCTTGAATATATGTTTGATCTTGTTGAATGATAATGGTTGAATGTTGAAACTGGTTGAATGTTGAAAATTGAATATTGATTTGCAGGTACTAACCAGTTGTTTTACTTTTTATCATGGTTATGTGTTTTGTCACTAATTTGACAAAGGGGGAGATTGTAGGATATTAGGAGTGGAGTAGCTTTTTGTGTGGCTGTTGTATAACAGTTGGTGAACACACAGGCGAACCACTATAATCCCTTGAGTTGTGGTTGATTGATTTATTCTTTTAATCTTTTAATTAATTTTTATGGGATGTATGTATGGTGGTGAATGTTGTAATTATTTCAAGCTTTGTGAGAATGTTGTAATAGCTTAGAATTTACTTTCTGCTATTCCTTTATAAGCTTGTTTTTCAATTTCATTTGAAAGTTGTTCCAGCAAGGTTGCCCTGCCATTTTTATGGTGTATGGCTGTCCCTAGAACAATACATTTTTAATTACTAGTTATTTCATTTCAGTTTGTATTTAATTCTGTATTCCTCTTCGATTTGAGACTTGATACAAAGACCTTTCTAGAAATAAGGTTGTCCTACCATAAACTCTGTTTTTGGTGTAAGGTTGTCCTTAGAATAACGTTTGTATCAACCTCTCAAGATCTGAATTTTGAGGTTGTTTTTCTTTCCTGCATTGTTTTTTAATTTGGCTATCATTTTCTTTATTATTCCGCTGTTATAAGTTTTTATTTGGCATTGTCCTATTCACCCCCCCCTCTAGGACATATAGCTTGGCCTTTTCATTGTCCCCGCCCTTGGCAGCAGCAATAGCCAAGAGGTCGACAGCAGCCTGCACTGCAACAGCAGTAGAGACCCCCACAGCAGCAGCTATAGTAAACCCCACCACCGAGGCCACCTCAGCAGCAGCATCAACACCAGCTTCTGAGGCCGCAGCAGCAGAGGTAGTAGTTTCGACTGCCTCAGTGAAACAACAGCAGCAGCACGCTCAAAGGGGACAGGAAACTTCCTAGCTGGCTCAGGCTAGGTTCTACGTGGCTCAGCAGGATCCGTAGTCATCTGGAGGGGTCGTCGAGGGTATACTTTTAGTCTCTGCATGCATTGCACGTGTGTTGTTTGATTTTAGTGCATCGCATTCTTTTGTGGCCGAGAGTTTCTGTCGATCGACTGGTTTACCGTTAGAGTCTGATCGTGAGGGTTTGTTAGTATTGACTCCCTTAGGGAAGACCGTAGTGTTGGGTCGATTTTGCTCGTCTTGCCCCGTTCTGGTTGGGGATATCTTTTTACCAGCCGATCTGTTTACATTGCCGATGTCCGAGTTTGATGTCATCCTGGGCATGGATTGACTTGCCAAGTACCACACCATATTAGACTACTCCGCGAGGACAGTCACGTTTTATATACCCGACTTACCGCAGTTCCAGTTCATTGCCAAGCCCATAGGAGAGCCGTTGTCTTGTATGATGTCGTGTGCCATAAAGGAACCCATAGCTATGAGCATCGACCAGTTGCCTGTGGTTTGTGATTTTTCTGATATGTTCTAAGAGATTTCAGGATTACCGCCCTACCGATACACCGAGTTTCAGATTGATCTTGTGTCCAGTACCGCGCCTATTTCGAAGGCTCTGTATTGTATGACACCGTTGGAGTTGTGGAAACTGTAGAAGCAGTTGGACGAGTTGCACGAGTTGGGCTTTATCCGTCTGAGCAGTTCACCGTGGGGAGCGCCGATACTCTTCGTGAAGAATAAGGATGACTCGTTGAGGCTTTGCATGGACTACCGCGAGCTCAATAAAGTCACGATCAAGAACAACTATCCACTCTTGAGGATTGATGATTTGTTTGATCAGCGGCAGGGTGCATAGTTTTTTTTTGAAGATCGACTTGCGTTCCGGTTATCATCAGATTCAGGTCCGAGAGGAGGACATTCCGAAGATGACTTTCAGGACACGCTACGGTCATTTTGAGTTCCAGGTCATGTCCTTCGGACTGACCAATGCACCCTCGGTATTCATGTAGTTGATGAACGAGGTCTTCTGCCCATATCTCAATCAGTTTGTTGTAGTCTTCATTGATGACATTTTGATCTATTCGAGGACCCGTGAGGAGTACGAGCAGCACCTGGAGATTACCTTGCGGACCCTCCATGCACACTAGCTATATGCGAAGCTGGAGAAGTGCGAGTTCTGACAGGAGGAGGTGAAGTTCTTTGGTCAAGTAGTGACGAGGGAGGGCGTCGCAGTGGACCCCTTAAAGGTTGAGGCAGTGCTTCAGTGGGGCCAGCCCACGAACGAGTCTGAGATCCAAAGTTTCCTTGGTTTGATGGGCTCCTACCAGCGTTTCATTGAAGGCTTCTCTCATATACAGCCCCACTGACCAGGTTGACTCGGAAGGGTGCAGAGTTTATTTGGAGCGACGCTTGCGAGCGAACATTTATGGAGTTGAAGGACCGCCTCACGTCTGCTCCTGTCCTCACTCTTCCCTCTGGGAGTGATGGATTTATTGTATTTACCAATGCCTCGCATATTGGCTTGGGTGCCGTCCTGATACAGCATGAGAGACCAGTGGCCTTCGCATCTCGTCAGCTCAATGTCCATGAGTTGAACTACCCCACGCATGATTTGGAGCTGGCTATAGTTGTCTTCGCACTGAAGGTGTGGAGGTACTATCTTTATGTGGTTAGGTTTGAGTTCTTTTCTGACCACAAGAGCTTGAAGTACCTCTTCTCGCAGTGTTAGTTGAACATGAGACAGATGCACTAGATGGAGCTCCTGAAGGACTATGATTTCGATCTTCAGTACCACCCGGGCAAGGCGAATGTGGTGACAGATGCCCTCAGCTGTCGGCCATAAGGCCTGATGGTGCATATGATGGTCCAGGAGTGGAGGATGCTCTAAGATATAACATAGTATGATTTTAAGTTCAGTCTGCAGTCTTCTATCATGCAGTTATCGAGCCTATCGATTCAACCCTCTCTTTTCGCAAGGGTGATCAATGCTCAGCAGGCTGATGAGTCATTATAGAATTATATGGCTGAGGTAACATCTAAGAGTCGGGCAGATTGGTAGATTGGTACAGACGATGAACTTTGCTTCAGAGGCCGATTATGTGTCCCCGATATTCTTGAGTTACGTAGAGATCTTATGACCAAGGCACATCGATCGCGGTTTTCTATCCACCCTGACTCGACAAAGATGTACCGTGACATGAGGCGACAGTATTTTTGGGTGGAGATGAAGCGCCAGATCGCCAATTTTGTGGCCGAGTGTGACACATGCCAGCGTGTCAAGGCCGATCATCAGAGACCCTAGTCTATTGTAGCCGTTGAGTGTCCCGATGTGAAAGTGGGAGCACGTGTCGACAGATTTTATTATGGGCTTGCCAAGGACTTAGCACGGTCATGACGCCATATGGGTTGTTGTGGATCGTTTGACGAAGTCGGAACATTTCCTTGCGATGCGTGCGATTTGGTCTATGGATCGGCTTGCGAGGTTATTTATCGAGGAGATTGCGAGACAGCTTGGCGTTCCAGTTTTAATCGTTTCTGATCGAGACCCGAGGTTCACGTCTCAATTTTGGGGGAGCTTCTACAGAGCGATGTGGACTGATTTGCAGCTTAGTACCGCGTACCCTCCGCAGACCGAGAGGGTCAACCAGATCCTTGAGGATATGCTTCGGGCCTGCGTGATTGATTTCGGGGGTAGCTGAGATGAGCATCTGTGATTAGCTAAGTTTGCATACAACAACAGCTATCAGGCGACCATCGACATAGCTCCTTTTGAGGCACTATATGGCAGACCATGAAGATCACCGAGTTATTGGACCAAGGTTGGAGAGCGCCGTCTCCTAGGCCCCGAGCTTGTGTAGCAAATGTCAGAGGCTATCGATATCATCAGGCAGAGGATGCGCACAGCTCAGGGCCGGCAGAAGAGTTTTGCTAATCACCGGCGTCGTCCCTTGGAGTTTGATGTAGGGGATAATGTGTATCTCAAGGTCTCACCCATGAAGGGCGTAGTTCAATTTGGAGTAAAGGGAAAGCTTGCCCCGAGGTTT
Source organism: Magnolia sinica (assembly GCF_029962835.1). Taxonomy (NCBI): domain Eukaryota; kingdom Viridiplantae; phylum Streptophyta; class Magnoliopsida; order Magnoliales; family Magnoliaceae; genus Magnolia; species Magnolia sinica. Next base: position 42,062,701 of record NC_080577.1, on the reverse strand, counting down.
ATAGGACCTTTTGAGATCACTGGGCTCGTTGGCGCCATGGCCTATCGGCTTGCCTTGCCATCTCAGTTGTCTGGCGTCCACAACATTTTCCATTTCTCTATGTTGAGGAAGTGTGGGTCAGACATCGTTCTTGTTATTGATTGGCAGCCGTTAGAGGTTCGTGAGGACGCTTCCTATATTAAGCAGCTGGTTCGTATCCTTAATCGGAAGGAGTAGGTCTGTTTCGAACAAGAAACAAATGCATTTGATTTGGAGAAATTACTTTATTTGAATGTAATAAAGAGACTTCATAGAACAATCATTGCATTATTGATTCTGAGTTTATCTACATCCCTTCTATATCCCTTGATTCTAAGATGGATTATTTGAAATAAACAAATTGTAATCAATAATGCTTATATGCCAAATCTTGAATTCGGCGGCATTTCGACAGTGGTTCCAGTCATCTCCTAGGACTTAGGAGGAATATCGAATTTAATCAACCAATCTCTCTTTTGAGCTTGTCCTTCGTGCAAAGGAGAGGGCCTGTTGCGCGACCACGATTCCACGATTCCAGCAGCATTTCAGCCCCTTTTAGCCTTGGCTACATGGTAACCTGGTTACGCTACCAGTGCAACTAGATTGTCTGTTGCGCTGTCAGTGCAACCTGACGCTTGAGTGTACGATCAACGCAACTTGGCTCCTAAGTTGTGCGACCAGCGTAACGCAACTCTTGAGTTGTGCGACCAGCGCAACTCGGTGCTTGAGTTACGCGATCCGCGCAACTGATTCCCTCTTTTGCTCCTCACCTTCAATCTTCTTTCAGAGCTATGTTCTTCTCCCAAAATCTCTCTCTTTCTCTGTGTCAAATGAGGGGGAAGTGGGGTATTTATAAGCCCCCACACGTGCCAATCCTCGGTCTTTGTGCCATGGGTCCCACTTCGCATGAGATCTGACCATTCATCTTGATTAGCCTCTGATCTTGATTATGCTACCCACGTAACGAGAAAGCAGGTTACGCGATCCGCTCAAAGATAAAAACAGGGACTTTTACTTCCAACTGTCTGTGCTAACCGTGCAACTATGCGAATGTGTTACGCGATCCTCATAACTACTATAATAGGTTGCGCGATCCACGCAACTACTATTTGAGGGAATCTAGTTGCGCTACTAGAGCAACTATTATTCGGCTATTTCTTCACTTCATGTCTAATCTCCAACCTTGAATCTTTCTTCTTGAATTTTTATGCTCCAACAGATGCCCCCTTGATTCGTTCTTCATTCTCTTAAATCGATGAATCTGGATCAATCTTCTTTAAATTCTGTTTTCCTTAACGTCATTGCACGACCCGCGCAACGGCCGCCCGAGTTTGGTATTCGACCCAATCTTCTATAAATAGTCCATTCACTTCTCATTTCTTCATTCCTCACTCCGCAGCGGTGAAGCTTTGTCTCTCCGTTTTCTCCCCATGCAACCAGCAATTGTTGTGTGACCCGCGCAACGAACTTTTGTCTGCGCAAGGCCTTGAACCTCTGTGCCATCCGTGCAACTTAGAAACCGTTGCGCGATCCACTCAACTAATTTTCATCCGCGCAAGGATTAGACTGTTGTGCCACCCGCGCAATTGCCACTTTGGTTAGTTTTCCAGACTTAGCCAAATTTTCAACTTTATTTAGCATGGCCCACACAAAAAGAACCTTCATTGCTGTCAACCCTCCTTCTGATCAACCTTCCCATCAAGAGCTGCCAAACACTGAACCCTTTCAAGCTGCAGCACCTCCAGCAACAGAATCACCTTCCTCTCCAGCTCAACCCCTGTGTAAGCAATTCAAGACGACCCCTAGATGTCCCGCTTACATAAAAGAACCAATACTCCCCACGTTTGATTTTTCTTCACGCATTGAGACACTGTCGTCTCCTATTCATAGGGCCATTGCCATGGGTGATCTTGAAAGGCCTCCGAAGCATGGCCGTGAGTACGATTGGGACAAATGGTTGAAGACAACAGCGCATTATCAAACGATCAGTTAGAAGCCGCTTGCTAAAGAAGAGACCCCTCCTCCTTCTAGACCTAAGAAGCATCATCGAAACAAGGCCCAGGAGTTTCAAGAGAAGATTAAAGAACATAACAGGAAGAAACTCCACAATTCTTGGGAGTCAGTCCGTGACATTTAAGGCACCATAAAATTTGACAACCCCTACAGACAGGGCTTCATCACAATCTCGATCAGCATTCATCGCCATCAGTCCATGCTAGTCTGTGAACCCAGAGATCATCTTACCTCAGAAAGATTGGCCTACATGGAGTCTTAGTCGTTTAAGGAGCCAAGACTATTAGAAGGTATCCTGCAGCCGCCGAGACCAAGATAGCAAATAGGGGACATCCATTCCATGATTTTCCTTATCCCCTCCTATGATGTTCATAGTCTATATCTAACTTGCTATTATGAAACACTCAAGCAATGTTTTAGCCACCGCAGCCTCATTTGGAGCCCGGAAGAGTTTAGAACGAGAGGTCTTCTAACTCCTCGCAATTACTATTCTGAGTGAGCTACCACAATTTTGGTGAAATATGCTGGAACTCTGTCGAAGATTAATATCTTCCATGCAATCGAAGCGACATCATATCCCTTTTGCAAGGAAGCTTCTAGTTTGAAGGCATTTCTCAACTATTGGAGCCCTTCCACTAATTCTTTCCATCTTCCGGAAGGTGAAATGAGCATCATGCTTTGGGATATTCACAAGATCACCGGCTTGCTGATAACTGGAAAATTCTTTGATGAATTCGTCCCCACCAACGAGGAACTTGCTTTCGTCTCTTCTCCTGATTGCATCCCCTTCATTTCGGAGTCGACCACCGAACTTTTTAAGGAAATGTCTAAATTCATGAACATCCATAAAATTCATCTTATGCAGTGGCTGACCCACTTCAGCAGAGCTTTCAAGTAAGAATTTTTCTTCTTTTCTTCAATCTCCTTCTATTGCAGCTTGATATATATATAATCTTGTCTTCATTTGCCTATCTTTAGGTTTAACGGCAATCACTTACGGGAGCTTGAACGTCTCTGAAAGGGTATCAAAGGCCGTGCTGAATATTCTATTTATGGGGAGCTCACGACATTTATCATGTGTTGGTTAAGCGTGGTGGTCTTCCCAAGTTCTAAAGCAACAGACGCCATCCGCCCATCGTTGTCTATCGTTGCGGGTGCTATGGATGAGGGAGTTAAGTTGTCTCTTGCTCCTCCCTTGCTTTGTTCGATCTACAGAGGCTTTGGAGAAATTACATGCCACGTGAAAAGCCCCTTTGTGGGTTCTACTTTGACTTACATGCCATGGCATTATTTTCTTGGTTGGCTTGGTGTTTACTTCCCATGGACTTTCGAAGTACCAAAAAAGGCTTACGTCCACCCCTCACAGGTCCCTCTTTACTTCTTTCAAAAGAGATCTATGGCAAAGAGATCTTATGACTGGGCAAAAGATGCCATTTCCTCTGATGTCAAGATAAACTACTTCCACTTCGGCTTACCTCGTTATATTGTAGACACAGAAAAAGCAGACACGGACTCACTCTCTTCAGAAGAAAGGGGATTTTTTACATCGATTAGATCATGCAGTCTCACGATGAGAGAAGGGACTTAGTTCTGGCGAGAGCCGTATTATCTTAGCCGCTTTGCTCGTCAGTTCGGCTTCGATCAGGCAGTGCTAGAAGATTGCAGGCTGGTTACTAGAAGAATGCGGAGGTACAGTACAGGCCCATTTAACTGGGCAATGGTTTGAAAGCAATTGTTAGGCTAGCCTAACTCTTCCTTTATCATTCCAGGCCACGATCGTACCCCAAGGGTGTCATACAACCATATAAGATGGTGGGTGCACCAATCTTACTTGGTCAGAAAAAGTCTGCCAGTGAATAAGCCTGTATGGCTTCCACCTCCCAGACTTAAGGGCCATGCCATCGAAACGGGAGTTGGTTTCATCACCGAAACTAGCATGCCCCCTCCGCCGTTCATCACTGCATCCAGATCTCTATAGACGAACCCATTCGTGAAGTGAAACCTGATAATACTCTCGAAGGCTGGACAACATACGGTGATACCCGTGAATTTGAACAAATTCCTCTCCATTGTCTACGAAGGGAAGGGGTTGCAGAAGAGGTTGTCCCTCATCCAGAGAATATTGTCACTCCTCAAGACCAACCCTCTTCTTCCACTCATCCTCAGCAACAACTAACTTCTTCTCCTATTTCCAAGACCAGTCTTCCTTCGTAGCAGCTAACTTCTTCTCCTATTTCCAGGACCAGTCTTCCACTGCAGCAGCTAACTTCTTCTCTGATGACAAGGTCCCGAACATGAGCCCAAGTTTCTCCCCAAGAAGGGACTACTGCCATTATTTCTCCAGTTTTGGCCACCGCAGAGATTCAACCAGAGAGTCACCAGTCTCTTCCCCTTAAAGGGAAACAAGTTGTCGTTGATGAGTCAAGCGAAGAAGATTCGAGCGATGGAAATTCAACTTCTTCATCTGGACGTACTGTTTCTGATGAAAGTAAAACGGAAGAAGAAGACCAGGATGATGATTATGAGGAGGGAGATGTTGATGTCGGCAAGAACAATGATACAGCTGTGGAGGGTGCTCCTACTGACGAGCGACATATCTGAAAGTGCCCTAGTTTATCAATTAGCATGAGTGTTGAGTCCGCCAGATTGCAGAGTCTCATAGGAAGATCAGTTCAAAGCGTCTGCCTCAACAAGATGTGTGCAAGCTCGCCACAGGTAAATCAAAGCCTCACATCCCATGTCCCAAAACACCAAGTATATAAAACCCTTAAAACAAACTAGAATATCATAGGGTTTTTAAGTTAAGAAAACTCTTTCACAATTAGAAAATTCTCTAAGTTTTCTTGCTTTGTCGATTTTATCGATACACTGCTCGATAGAATCGACTTGTGCTGTCGATGTCCTCGATGCTTAAACGATATCACCGAAATGGGGACAAAATATGTCCAGCAACCACATACTCATCTGACAGATTTATCGATGTATCAATATACATATCGATATCATCGATATTTGAATATCGAGTCCATCGAAGGTGACTCGATAATATCGACAGACAGATTTTTAGTGCCCCTATTTTACTTAAGAAAATCACGTGTGCATCGATATCGGAAGGCTCTCGATGTTATCGGTCATGGGCACCTTGTCTTCCAGTAAATATTTCAGGTTGTTTTATCTTTGATCGAGGGTCCCTCGATAGAATCGATATTCAAATATCGATAATATCGGTACAGTTTTGATAGCATCGAATAGGGACAGAAACTATCCAGTAAGCTTAAACAAAAATCCTTTAGATTTTTCGATGCATCGACACTCTATCTATATCATCGACAATCAAATTTTGATGATCTCGAAGATCCCTCGATCATTCTTATAAACTTGAAATATTTCATAGCAAGTCTCTCTTATTTTCAAGTGTCGATGAATCGAACCTTTCATCGATAATATCAGAGTTCAAAATCTGATGACATTGACATGTGTTTCGATTTCATCGACCTGTTGGCAAAAGGTTTCAAAAGCGTATGACATTTGAGTTTGTGTCATTGAGCGGCCAGTCGATGCAATCGAGAGTATACACTCGATGATATCGACCCCGCTCGATGATATTGAACTCTATCATAAATGTAACCGTTTTATATCCGTTGGAACCTTTTGCCTATATAAAGAAGACTTGTCTATTGTTGCTGGTAGAGAAAGAAGAGAGTGCCTTTGAGTGTTTTACCTTAGATCATATACCCAAAGCCCTTTCTCTCAAGGGAGTTCATCCTCCAATCCACCCTCATCATTGATATTCAAATAGAGTAGATTGGGGAATGAACTTCCACATTCAAGGATCCTCCAGCTACTACCTTAATGGAAAATCATTAAGCTGGGATGCCTTGAATGCATAGATGATTGGAATCGCTCTATCTTCCTAATAGGAAAACATTTAGAGAGTAGGATTCCATCATAACCTTGACCCAACCCATCGTCATATATTGGTATATTATTTGAGTTGCGGATCAAGGAAGCAGAAGACTCTTTATCAACAAAGGAGGAGATCTTCATCAACGAGCTGAATGGGACTCATCCACTTATCTGTAAGTAACTAGATTCCAGAGGACCCTTTGATCATTCCTCTGTAAGATTGGGTCTGGGTGTTTCTCACCCTTGTAAGTCCTCGTAGGAGGCCTCCGATGGGAGTGTACGTGGTGGGTGCGTTATGTGGACCCTTGCTCTTTGGAGAGCATAAACATCCGGTTGAAGATGAACCTGTCTAAAACCTTAGGTTAGAGGTGAACCGTGTGAAACCTAAGTTAGGGTCTTATGGAAGATCCTTGGCCTGTGTGGCTAAAAGTGGGTGTGTTGTGTTGACCCTTACTCATGAGAGCATAAACAGTCAGCCTCAGTGTAGGTTGTAAAGGTTAAAGGTGAACCTGATTTAAAACCTTAGGTTTGAGGTGAACCGCTTTGAAACCTCCTTAGTGAAATCTGGTACACTCAAGGGTTGAGTGCGGTTACCGGGAGTGGAGTAGACAAGTAGTCGAACCACTATAAAAATGACTGTGTTTGAGATTATTATTCTTTTGATTGTGTAATTTACTTTAATACTTTCATATCTGAGATCACACCTCACACACATACACAATCATATCCATCATAAATTAGTTTGCATATTGTTCATCTCTTAAATAGTTTGTGATTAAATCCTCTACCAGGCTTGAAAGCTAGTAGAGTTACTTTTGAGTAATCCTAATAAGTACCGTTTGTTAGGGTTAGTGAAATAGGATTTTGATAAATCATAAAAACTTTAAAAAGTCCTATTCACCCCCTCTAGGACATATTGACATATTCCTACTTCAACTAAAGCGGTCTTCATCGCTATTTTCAATTGGTATCAGAGCGAGTCTCTCTTTAAGGGATTTACCGCCTAGAGAGTGATCTTGATTGAAGAAGGAATCATGATAAAAAAGGTCCCAGAGGATGTAATAGATCAAAACAATTGCCTTGTAATCTATACTGCTCTGAAAGCTGTCAATAGTTTAAAATGGTATCTTGATAGTGGATGCTCCAGACACATGACTGGTGATCAAACTCACTTTTATGAGTATTCAAACTTTGATGGAGGTTCAGTTACATTTGGAGATGGTAGCTCAGCCAAAATAGTTGGACAAAGAACAATAGTTGTACCAGGCCTTTCAAAAATCAAACATGTCCTCTGTGTAGAAGGCCTGAAACATAATCTCCTCAGTATCTCCCAAATCTGTGACAAGGAACATCTGGTCACCTTCTCAAAAGATGTGTGTAGAATTTTAGATCATACAGGAAAATCTCTCATAAAAGGCTTACGTACTAATGATAACTATTATATTATTGAAAGTACAAATGAGAGTGTTATTCATAAAATGTAACATGGCTGTAAAGGATGAATCCAAATTATGGCACCAAAGGTTGGGACATGTTCACTATCGAAATCTAGCTAAGCTAAGTTTAAAAAATTTGGTTAGAGGTCTTCCCAAAATTTGAAAAGAAGAGAAAATTGTCTGTGGAGAATGTCTAAAAGGAAAATAGATAAAAGTCGGCCACAAAAAGACAACCACCATAGCAACAACGAAACCCTTGGATTTGCTGCATATGGACCTGGTTGGCTCAACCAAAGTGGAAATCCATGGTAAGAAAAGATACTTCCTGGTGGTAGTAGATGACTATACCAGATTTACTTGGGTCGCGTTCCTTCGAGAAAAATTAGATGCCTTTGAAGAATTTGTAATTTTGGCAAATTGACTTCAAAATGAAAAAGGATATTGCATCAATCGAATTAGAAGTGACCATGGTGGGGAATTTGAAAATGAAAATTTTGAAAAATATTGCAATGAGAAAGGAATTCGTCATGAATTCTCAGCCCCAGAAACCCCACAGCAAAATGGAGTTGTTGAAAGAAAAACTCAGGTGTTACAAGAAATGGGATCAGTTATGCTAAATGGGAAAGATATGGCAAAAAGTTTCTAGGTAGAAGCTGTCAATACCGCCTGCTACATCATAAATAGAGTATATCTTAGAGCAGGCCTGAACAAAACTCCATACGAACTATGGTTTGGGAAATTACCAAGTGTGAAATATTTTTGGGTGTTTGGTAGTAAATGCTACATCTTAAGAGACAGAGATCACCTTGGAAAATTTGAGTCTAAAAGTGATGAAGGTATTTTTCTGGGATATGCCATGAATAGTCGTGCTTAGAGAGTATACAACCTGAGAACCCTTACTATTCAAGAGTCTGTCAATGTGGTAATTGATGATCATTCACATGAAGAAAATACCCCTGTAAATGAATTAGAAGATGATGTAAATGCATACTAGATAAATCTGATAAGAAATCTCCATCATCCATTGAACCTCAACCTTTATCTGACATACCCATCATAAAGGATCACCCTTGAGAGCAAATTATTAGAAATCCTAATGACGATGTGAAAACTAGAAGGTAGATAGAAAATATCTATAGTCATTTCTGCTTTACCTCAAAGATTGAACCCAAGAATATTGTAGAAGCTCTTCAAGATGAACACTGGATAAATGCTATGCAAGAAGAACTTCAACAATTTTAGAGAAATGAGGTATGGCAATTGGTTTCTAGGCCACTTAATACAAATGTCATAGGAACCAAATGGGTGTTCAAGAATAAATCTGATGAATCAGGGAATGTGATCAGAAAAAAGGCCAGGCTTGTAGCTCAAAGATACTCACAGATAGAAGGAATTGATTTTGATGAGACATTTTCTTCGTTAGCTCGCCTTGAATCTATTAGAATTCTTATGTCTATTGCATGTGCATTAGAGTTTAAATTATTTTAAATAAATGTAAAAAGTGCCTTCCTTAATGGGGATCTTGTTGAAGAAGTTGATGTAGAACAACCGAAGGGATTTTCAGATCCTACGTATCCCCGTCATGTTTATCGTTCGAACAAAGCTCTCTATGGTCTCAAACAAGCACCACGTGCTTGGTATGAACGATTGACAAAATTTCTTTTAGACCATGAATTCTGCAGAGGAAGTGTAGATAAGACACTATTAAACTAAAGGACAAGAGACTCATTGCTTATTGCACAAATTTATGTGGATGATATAGTCTTTGGCTCAACATGTGAAGATGACACATACAAGTTTGCCGACCTCATGAAATCAGAATTTGAAATGAGTATTGTTGGTGAACTAAATTTTTTTCTAGGATTACAAGTCAAGCAGCTAAATGACGGAATCTTCATTTGTCAAACCAAGTATGCAAACGATTTGGTAAAAAGGTTTGGTCTCGATTTTGGTCGCACATATCATACTCCTATGAGCACCACACTCAAACTCTCTAAGGATGCTAATGGCAAGAGTGTGGATCAACATCTTTATCGAAGTATGATAGGAAGTCTGCTTTATCTCACAGCCAGTCGTCCAGCTATATCCTTTAGTGTGGGGGTGTGTGCTCGATATCAGCGGATCCTTAGGAATCCCACCTAACGGCTGTTAAAAGGATTATCAAATATGTAACAAGCACTACCACCTTTGGTCTATGGTACTCATTTGAAACATCCACCATTATTGCAGGATACTCTGACGCAGATTGGGTTGGAAATTTGGATGATCGGAAATCAACAAGTGGAGAATGTTTTTATATTGGAAATTGTTTGGTCTCCTGGCAAAGTAAAACACAAAACTTGATATCACTATCTACTACTGAGGCTGAATACATTATTGTAGAAAGTTGTTGTGCACAACTCCTTTAGATGAAACAAATGTTGTTAGACTACAAAATCACTCAACCCACAATGAGTCTGTTCTGTGATAACACAAGTGTGATAAACATTTTAAAGAATCTTGTCCAGCATTCTCGAACCAAGCACATTGACATCCATCATCATTTTATCCGAGAACTTGTTGAAGACAAGATTATTACATTAGATTATGTTTCCACAGAGAAACAACTCGCAGATATTCTTATTAAACCTCTTGATATAAATAGGTTTAGTGATCTTCAAAAGTCCATTGGAGTATGCACTCAGTGAAAAATATCCCAGTATCCATGAGCCACATAGGTAAATCTTCACACTAGGACATTCATGGTTAAGTGTCAGCCTCAAGTCTAACCCTCATATATTAACCATGTTAGTTTTTGGGATGCCAGGCTATAACATTCTCAATGATATCTAAATTTTGTTCAAAATTTATAGTTTGATGATATTGATATCCAAACGTCCATGAAATCGAAAAATCTCGAGAATGCAAAGTAATAACCAACAGTCTTTCCCAATGGTTGGACTGAACCAATTTTCACCAGATATTGGCATTCTCCCAATAGTTGTCAGCACGGTCTTCAATGTCATTATAAGCTTGATATCGATGTCATCGATACCGGATTGATATGATCGAAGGCGCTCCTATAAGAACAAAGTTCTTTTTCCGACTTCAACATCTCATACCTGTTCTCTTCTCTGATTGCTTCTTCGTGTCTCTACCTGCCCCTCAGAACAGAAATCAAGCACAAAGGGAAAGGTAAGTCTCTTCACTCCCTACAATCAATGAACATGCAATCAGAATCTTGTATGGGTTAACACATTCAAATAGAAGGACGTCCATTCACCACTATTGAACGTCTAGTGCTCAATAGTGTTATTGAACCTTTTGGAGTGGACCTACTTTTGGAAGTAATAGGTTGGTAGAACATCCTTAATCTTGGAGGATCATATCAACTAGGGGTGATCCATGATTTTTTCAATCACTGTCGAGTCATTAGTACTAATCCCCCTAGCATTCAAGTTGAACTAGCACATTACTCCAAGATTATCAGTCCAATCACCTCGGCTCACCTTCTAGATCTTGATGTCACTCGGATCCCAGTGACTAACAGGAATCTCAATGGTTTGGGTGTATGGGAGAAATCACTCGTGCATTATGTCAAGGCACTACTATTCCACGAAATGATGAAAATATGCTTCACATCAACTATCTTGGACCCACTTTCAAAATTCTTCATAGCATTTTTGGGTCTAATGTATATCCCTGTGATATCGAAGGAAATCATCTCTCTCCATTTGTGATCAATGTGTTATATGATGTATACCAAGAAAATCAAGTGTGCATGCTGACTCTTCTCCTCAAGCAAATCATTCATGTCATTTAAAGCAATTATCGGGAGAAACTGTACTTTTCGGTGCTCATGTGCAAAATGGCTCATCATGTGGGGCTCTCTGCCACATCTGATGTTGTGTATCCTTAAGCATGGTTCGATAGTGATGCCGCTCAAGAGGCCCAGCAGCTATGTCACTCTTTGTCTCTCCCCAGACATAGCTTTCCCATGCCAAGGGGCATACAACATGCTCAAACATCGGCTCGGCCTACACATGGTGGGTCCAATCGCACGCCGATAGTCAGCCTAGAGTCTATCACAAACCATCAGTCCCATCACCTAGAACGACACCTACTGAACATGATGGAAGGACTAGAGGAACGTCTGCAAAACTGTGAAAGGCGTCTCACCACAATTGAAGAGAAAGTTAACATTCTCCAGCAAACAACTCAACAAGTGGTAGAATTGCTCACATATAACAATCCATAAGGACATTGAGCACATACAGTTACCATTGGATTGCTAAGCGTGTCTATTTTGTGTTAATCTCTCTTTTTCTACCTGACTTGTGTTAACTCTTGGGTAGTTTATTTTTGATGCTTCTAGATATGGTTGTTATAATTCACTATTTTTACTGCCATGATTTTGTCTTATCTATCCCCTGGTGTATTCCATTTCTGACAAATGGAACGCATGTGATGTTTTTGATGAATATTTTATCTACTTCTATCACTGTCTTATTTGATCCGATATGCATACATAATTTCTGAATATGATATCTGATTAAACTCTGTTGATCATTATACATCTTTATTCTACATCTATATGCTCTTAAAATAGTGGTTCTCCCAAATACTTCAAGCTTCAGTCAATATCAACTGCTATATCTTTGTCAATAACTGCAAAAAAGGGGGAAAATAGTTCAAACACCCTGAATGGAAAATTGTATATCTACTTAAATGATGTTGCAGGTGTTAGGGGGAGCAGCTGCACCAAGAAAAGCGGAGTTTGCAGTTAGGGGGAACAGATACTAGGCTGTGTACATGGTTTCATTAGAAATTGTAAAATTGTGTCAAAAGCATGTACACACAATTTAGGATGTGGTTGTCTAGATACTATTCTAGGGTATTTTGGTATTTTTTCACATAATTGACAAAAGGGGGAGATTGAAAGTGCCCTGGTTTATCAATTAGCGTGAGCGTTGAGTCTGCCAGATTGCAAAGTCTCATAGGAAGATCTGTTCAAAGCGTCTGCCTTAACTGGATGTGTGCAAGCTCGCCACAGGTAAATCAAAGCCTCACATCCCATGCCCCAAAACACCAGGTATATAAAACCCTTAAAACCAACTAAAATATCATAGACTTTTTAAGTTAAGAAAACTTTTTCACAATCAGAAAATTCTCTAAGTTTTCTTGCTTTATTAATTTTATCGATACACTACTCGATAGATTTGACTTGTGCTGTCGATGTCCTCGATGATTAAACGATATCATCAAAATGATGACAAAATATGTCCAACAACCACATACTCATCTGGACGGATTTATCAATGTATCGATATACATATCGATATTTGAATCTCAAGTCCATCGAAGGTGACTCGATAATATCGATAGACAGATTTTCAGTTCCCCTGTTTTACTTAAGAAAATCACGTTTGCATCAATATATTGAAAATCTTCTCGATATCATCAAAGTTCAAATCCTGATGATATCAGAAGGCTCTCGATGTTATCGGTCATGGGCGCCTTATCTTCCAGCAAATATTTCAGGTTGTTTTATCTTTGATCGAGGGTCCCTCGATAGAATCGATATTCAAATATCGATAATATCGGTACAGTTTTGATAGCATCGAACAGGGACAGAAACTATCCAGCAAGCTTAAACGAAATCCTTTTGATTTTTCGATGCATCGACACTCTATCGATATCATTGACATTCAAATTTTGATGATCTCGAAGATCCCTCGATCATTCTTATAAACTTGAAATATTTCATAGCAAGTCTCTCTTATTTTCAAGTATTGATGAATCGAACCTTTCATCGATAATATTGGAGTTCAAAATCTGATGACATCGACATGTGTTTCGATTTCATCGACCTGTTGGCAAAAGGTTTCAAAAGCGTATGACATTTGAGTTTGTGTCATCGAGCGGCCAGTCGATGCAATCGAGAGTATATGCTCGATAATATTGACCCCGCTAGATGATATTGAACTCTATCATAAATGTGACTGTTTTATATCCATTGGAACCTTTTACCTATATAAAGAGGACTTGTCTATTGTTGCTGGTAGAGAAAGAAGAGAGTGCTTTTGAGTGTTTTACCTTAGATCATATACCCAAAGCCCTTTCTCTCAAGGGAGTTCATCCTCTAATCCACCTTCATCATTGATATTCAAATAGAGTGGATTGGGAAATGAACTTCCACGTTCAAGGATCCTCCAACTACTACCTTAATAGCAAATCATTAAGCTGGGCTGCCTTGAATGCATAGATGATTGGAATCGCTCTATCTTCCTAATAGGAAAACATTTAGAGAGTAGGATTCCATCATAACCTTGACCCAACCCATCGCCATATATTGGTACATCATTTGAGTTGCGGATCAAGGAAGCAGAAGACTCTTCATCAACAAAGGAGGAGATCTTCATCAATGAGCTGAATGAGACTCATCCACTTATCTGTAAGTAACTAGAGTCCAGAGGACCCTTTGATCATTCCTCTGTAGGATTGGGTCTGAGGTGTTTCTCACCCTTGCAAGCCCTCGTAGGAGGCCTCCGGCGGGATTGTATGTGGTGGGTGCATTGTGTGGACCCTTGCTCTATGGAAAGCATAAACATCCGATTGAAGGTGAACCTGTCTAAAACTTTAGGTTAGAGGTGAACCGTGTGAAACCTCAGTTAGGGTCATATGGAAGATCCTTGGCCTGTTTGCCTAAAAGTGGGTGCGCTGTGTTGACCCTTGCTTGTGAGAGCATAAACAATCAGCCTCAGTGTGGGTTGTAAAGGTTGAAGGTGAACTTGATTTAAAACCTTAGGTTTGAGGTGAACCGCTGTGAAACCTCCTTAGTGAAATCCGGTACACTCAAGGGTTGAGTGCGGTTACCGGGAGTGGACTAGACAAGTAGTCGAACCATTATAAAAATGATTGGGTTTGAGATTGTTATTCTTTTGATTATGTGATTTACTTTAAGACTTTCATATCTGAGATCACACCTCACACACATACACAGTCATATCCATCATAAATTAGTTTGTATATTGTTCATTTCTTAAATAGTTTGTGATTGGATCCTCTACCAGGCTTGGAAGCCAGTAGAGTTACTTTTGAGTAATCCTGATAAGTACCGTCTGTTAGGGTTAGTGAAATAGGATTTTTGATAAATCATAAAAACTTTAAAAAGTCCTATTCACCCCCCCCCCCCCCGCTAGGACATATTGACATATTCCTACTTCAACTAAAGCGGTCTTCACTGCTATTTTCAATATCGTCCCTACTTTTGAGTCTATACCTGCCGAAGCTTCGCCTATCGCAGGGGAAGAAGAAGGAGAACTCATCGATTGTGGGGCATGCGGATATTCGCTATGTAAGAAAGTTTTACTACCATTGTTTACTTTTTTTCTTTCCTTCCTTCTTATCTTACACATTCTACTTCAGGTGATCATGCTGCAAATACAGAGGTAGATAGTGCTTCTCTTCCAAATTTTACCTTCGCGAGCAGTGGCACGCGGGATTGCTTTCCCAATGGAGCCAACTGATTTGCCCACTCCTACCCTAGTTGCTTCAAATACTGAACACGAAATGACTTTTCCAGTGGAGCCAACTGTTCTGCTTACTTCTACTACTATTGCTTCAAGTACTGAAGATAGGGCTCCCTCCTTCGTTGAGATGGTAACACCTAATCCTCCTCTTGCTAGAGAGACGCAGCTCCTTACTATTCCGGCACCAATAGAAAGTATTTCTTTTTCTTGTTTACATTCTCTATATTGCTTGCACATGTAATTTTATTATAACTTTACATTTCTTATTTCTTAAGAGGAAATGTACCTTAAAGCGGCGCAGCAAGCTCCGACTCTATTGGAACTTCGTCAAATGTGCTATCCTTTGAGAAGGTTTCTTTGTATAAATTGGCATTGATCAGAAACTCCATATTGGCGATTATTGAAATGTTCAAGGATCCTGATTAATGGTCCGATTTGACCGCCGCTTTGGACATCCTAGATAGTGCTGCATGGATGGCCAGAGTTGATGTTTCTTCTATATGTAACGCTCTTTTAAGGTTTCATAATTCGATAGTTGCTCTGTCATCAACTGAAACCGTGACTGTTCCACCTGAAACCTTGGAATACAAGAAGCAGCTTGCATACTTTAAAGAGAAAGTTTCTCAGCTTGCTCCGATTGTGACTCGCCATGATCAAGAACAATTATCCCTACGAGAGTAACTGAAGACTTTTGCTGATAATGAGGTAGCTATCCAGAATCGCATTTCTCTTTTGAAGCAAGAAATTGCATAGTTGGAGAAATAAAGTTTGGAGGAGAATCTAAACATTAAAAGAGTGCAAGAAAAGATAGAGTGCTGCCTTCATTCTGTGGACTCTGAAAGAACTAAACTGATTAAGAATGAAGAATTAATTGCCTCCTTGGAAGAGAAATTAGCTGACCTCCCAGATCCTGCGAGAATGATTTCGACTGCCCGTCTGGATCATGCGATTGCTCAAGTTAATTTTCAAGAGAATTTGCAACAATACTTAGCAGCGTTACGTATTACAGGGGAACTATGAGATGTATAACTTTAATATCTTCCTTTTTTTTTATTTTGCTACTGTAAATATTTTCAGAATTGTAAATATTTTTGATTTTATTTACACAATGTTTTGATTACTGCTACATTATTGATGTATTATGCTTTTTGTGTTATTCTTTTATGATTTGTTAGTAGGGGATTTCCTAGATGATCCTTATCTTAGTTAGCAGTACTAGATTTCAATTTAGTCAATCACACGCAGTTTAAGCTCTTGAGTAGTGGAGCGCACACACAGTTTAAGCTCTTGAGTAGTGGAGCACACACAGTTTAAGCTCTTGAGTAGTGGAGCACACACAGTTTTTTAGACTCTTGAGTAGTGGAGTCAGGGTCTTATGTGATGGTCTCTGTAACTCTTAGGAGTTCGCTGGACTTCTTACTGCCTAGGGAGTTCACAAACCGCTATCCATTAGAGGGGCCCAGTGAAGCTACCGGGGCCATGAACTCGGTTGGAATTATGCACAGGATTGGCCGCAGTAACTCTTTAGAGTTCACAGAGCTCATAAGGTAACCTTTAGGGTACCAAATCTAGGGCCGCCAGTTTGTCAATGAGTAGGTTTAAGCCCTTCCTCGCGAGTTTGTACTAAAATCAAACCAAAGATGTGGGGGCCCTTATGCACGATTTGCCTATCTATGGACATGGCCCAAAGAGCTCACACTGCAGCCTGCTTTTCCTTTGTCTGCAAGGTCAAGCCCATTCATGGGAGGGCATTTTCTTCCATTCCCCGTGACGCTACCGGAAAGCTATATAGACGGCATTGGTTTTACACGCGTGACTGGTCGTTGAGGACTTTTTGGCCTTTTAGACTTTTAGTCACTAGCTCCGTCAGCTGCCCACATAGGTATGCATATGATGGCCTTCACGGGCTTTTTAGGGCCACTAGCTTCTCATTGCTGCCCGAATGACAAAAATGATAGGTCTTATGCGTAGCTGGCCCTTTTTGGACTTGACCCTTTTTAGGGCTTGGCCAGACTGTGTTAAAATGCCTTAAAAGGCAATAGTAGGTGTGATCATCGTTGCTGCGCTGCGAGAATGATGGACCTCTCTGATTGGGATTGATATGTCATCACTTCTAATAATATTTTCAGGAGGACTCGTTTGTGTTGTTTATAATATATCAGCATGGTGACGATACCAATTTTAACTGGATTTTGTAGAGCTCGCTTGATAGTAATGATGGTCACTTTCTTTTCGCAATACTTGTTGATATGTAGTCTTGATATGCTCGTAAACTTCTTCTTTATTCATTCATCTGATGACATATAAACATGGTCTTGTTCATTCTTACCCCCTTTTGATACAGAATCATTATGCTGGTAATATACTGGATCAAAATCAGTAACATCTTCAGGGATGGTATCTTTTGATGAAGCGGGAATTGACCGGTATACTAATACCTTGTCCATCTTGATTTACAACTCTGTATGTGCCATTGGAGTATACTTCTTTTATTATATAAGGCCCATCCCATTTAGGCTCAAATTTGCCCCCTGTTCGATGGGTGACCACTATAGGTCTTTTCAACATCAGCACCATATCCCCTTTTTTGAAAGAGCTATACTTAACACATTTATCAAAAGCGACCGATATCCTTACCTAATACGATTGTAATCGTTGTTGGGCTGCTAGGCATTTTTCATCGAGTAGATCCAGCTCTTTCAGCCTTATTTTTGCATTTTCATCATCTGTTATAAACTGATGTACTGCCACTCTGACTGACGCCACTTGTATTTTGATTGGGATTACTACTTCTACACCATAGATTAGTGAATACGGTGTTGCTTTCATCGCTATCCGGTGAGTGGTTTTGTATGCCCATAATGCTTCTTGCAACCTTTCGTCCCAATCATGCCTATTCTCTGTCACTGTTTTCTTTAATATCTTGATTATCGTTTTGTTAAACGCCTCTGCTAATCCATTGACCGGTGGATAGTAAGGTGTCGAAAATGAATGATGAATGCCAAATTTCTGACACAGCTTTCCCATGCCTCTATTTTTAAAGGGAGTGCCATTATCCGTAACAATCTTCTTTAGAATACCATGGCAGTATATTATTGCGTGCCGGATGAAATTGACCACATCCTTCTCTTTGACATTGCGTAAAGCAACTGCTTCTGTCCACTTGGAGAAATAATCTGTTGCTGCCAATATATACTGCTTCCCTTTAGACGAAGGTGGATTTATAGGACCAATGACGTCAAGTCCCCAAGCTGAAAAGGGCCAAGATGCGACTGACTAATGCAGGTCTTCTGGAGGAACGTGTATAACATCTCCATGAATTTGGCATTCATGACACCGCTTCGCATAATCTATCGTGTCTTTGAACATGAAAGGCCAATAATATCCATTCGATGTACTCTATAGAATAAAATTTGACTGGCTTAATGTGCCCAACATCCTCCCGAGTGCGCTTCTCGTAACATTTGACTCACCTCTCATTCGTCTAAGCAACGTAACAACATTCCATTATAAGATTTTTTGTACAATACTTCGCTACATATAATGAATCTTCTTGACCATTGCTTGACTTGTTGTTTCTTCGCTAGCTCTTCTGGCAGGATGTTACATTTGAGATAATATATGAAAGGTTGACTCCAATCATTTGTCGTTATCTCCAAACACGATACAGGAAGTGTTTCAACGATCTCTTCGATGACCTCTGCAGATGGTAAAAATCTTCTTTCTTCTATAGTTACTTAGAGAGGACTTCGATTTGGGCAGGACAGGGTTGCTGCTAGGCTGGCCAAAGCATCTGCCCTTGTGTTTTTAGACTGCGGCACATGTTTGATCTCAACATGACAGAATTTTTCTAGCAATTACTGTGCTTTTCGGCAGTACTGTAAAAGTTCTTGCTTTCTCACCTCGAATTCGGTCGTCAATTGATTTATAATCAACGTAGAATCCCCGAAGATGTGCAACGTTTTTATCTTCATTTCTTGAGCCATTTTCATTCCAATAATGAGGGCTCTGTACTCGGCCTCATTATTTGTGCATGTGTCGCCCAACGTGAAGGAGTAAGGTAGCAAGTCGCCTTGAGGGGTAATAAATATCACTCCTACCCCCGCTCCTGATGCTCGAGCGGCGCCATCAAAATACATCTGCCATGGGCTTTGCGACTCAGCCAACATAACTTGTTCGTTTGGAAAGTCATCATTGATGGTTTCGTGTTCTACTATGGGATGCGCTGCAAGGAAGTCTGCCACTGCTTGTCCTTTTATTGCTTTCGTCGGCTCATACGTAATAGTATATTCTGAAAGCAACAACATCCATTTGGCCAATCTTCCAGATAACGTCGGCCTTGTCATCAAAAACTTTATAGGATCTACCCTTGAGATCAAAGTTATATCGTGAGAGAGACAATAGTGCCTTAACTTCTGTACTGCAAATATCAACACCAGACACTCCTTCTCGATCAGGGAATAGTTGCATTTTGCACCCAGCAGAGTTCGGCTCAAATAATAAAGAGCAGTTTCTTTTCCAGCTTCATTCACCTGAGCCAACAAAGCTCCTAAAGAACTTTCAACCGCAGATATATACAAAATCAGCGGCTTCCCTTTCATCAGAGTTGTCAGTACCGACGGTTGTTTCAGCAAATCTTTGATTGAGTCAAACGCGTTCTAGCAAGCTTGGTCCCACATAAATTCTGTATCTTTCTTCATTAGATGGAAAAATGGTTGACATCTCCTTGCTAGATTTGAAATAAAATGGCGAATGTATGCCAGCTTTCCTTGCAAACTTTTCAATTTCTTTAATGTTTTCGATGGTGGCATATTTTGAATAACTTGGACTTTCCCTGGGTCGATCTTAATGCCCCTATGCCGAATAACAAAACCGAGAAATTTTCCCGAAGACACTCCAAACACACATTTAGCTGGATTCATTTTTAGTTGTTTCTTTCTGAGCTGACGGAAAACTGATGCTAAATGTTCGCGATGCTCCTGATGATCTCCTGACCTGACCAACAGGTTATCAACGTAGCATTCAACATGCTTGTGCATCATGTCTTGGAATATATTCTGCATCGCCCTCTGATATGTTGCTCCGGCATTTTTGAGACCAAACGGCATAACTTTATAACAATAGATTCCCAGTGACGTCCTAAATGCTATCACTTTTTCGTCTTCAGGTGCCATCCTAATCTGATTATATCCTACGTAGCCATCCATGAAGGACATGATAACATACTGAGTTGTGCTATCAATCAGTAGTTCAGTTATCGGGAGAGGAAAATCATCTTTCGGACAGGCTTCATTTAGATCTCTGAAGTCAACACACACCTTGACCTATCTGTTTTTCTTTTTCACCGAGACGATGTTTGATATCCACTTGGGATATTTGACTTCCCTGATAAGCCCAGCCTTTATTAACTTATTCACTTCTTCTTTTATTAAGGGAACCAAGTCTGGATGGAATCGCCTTTGCACTTGTTTAACCGGTCTTTTCTCTTTAGATATGTTTAATCGGTGCATTGCTACAGAAGGTTCTAAGCCCGACATCTCTGCATATGTCCAAGTGAAAACATCTTTATTCTCTTTGAGAAGTCGAACATATTCCTTAGACTCCTGTTCAGAAAGACCGGCACTGATGAATGTGTTTCTGGGCTCTTTTTCCATACCCAAATTTATTTCTTGCAAACTATCTATCGTTGGCTGCCCCCCATCTTCTATCTGCTTCAGTGCTATTTCAGGGTGTTCAATTGTCTTGGAATCTTTTCTGATGACTGCACAATTGTAATTGTGTTTACCAATGATTCTGCCCCTAGTCCCTGAAATTTCCTTTGCTTTTCCTGACTAACCCCAATAGGAATTTGAATTCCTCTCCCATGATTCAAGCTGGTGGGCTCTTCATAATCAAAGCCCATGTTTTTCATAATATTTCTGCTTGCCAAACTTTACTTTTTGAGATCTTGCGGTGTTAGCCTACCATGATACACATTATTCTCAGTCTCTTCTTCAGCCCTTGCTTCCATCGTAGCATAAAATTCTATTAGTTCTTGATGCTTTGCGCTGGCCTTGACCTGAAATCTTCCGGGAGTGGTCGAGAATGGCTTATTCCTTACAACATACGGCAATGGCATTGTATAATTGGATTGTAAAATTTTCAACTGCTCGGGTGACAACAGGGTCAGCAGCAGTTGCCTCGGTCATCTTAGATGTTTCGGCACAAAATAGAATCTCTTTTTTGCTTCAGTAGTTTTGGATAATCCTGCTTTCTCTGTTTCTTCTTTTATCACATTTATTTGAATGTCGTTCAGGGCTTTGCTTTCATCATTCTTTCTTTCTTCTTTAGCGAACCCTTTATAGTAACTGGATTTAGCCTCTATATATGGCTTCGCATCGGCCATTACTTTATACTATATTCTGTCTTTACAGTATTTGAAGCACTGATGCAGAGTAGAGGGTACAATGCTGTATTGATGTATCTATGGCCTTCTCAGGAGGAGATTATATGTCGTCATAGCATTTATAACATGGCATACAACATCAGTAGTCAATTCTTCTATTTCCAATGTCACTGTAATCTTGCTAAGTGCGCATTGTCCATCTTGGTTGAAACCCTGTATCATCATTCCGCTAGAGCTCAGATCTGAACGGCGATAGTCCAGCTTACTCAACATTGAGAGTGACAGAAGATTCACTGCAGACCCATTATCTATCATAATTCATTTAACTTTCTTCCCACAGATATGATGTCACGCCCCAAACTCAAAAACCGGGCTCACAAAATTCTCGATCGCCGAATCCGGCACCGACAGCCTCCGTAGTACCCCATTCTTGACTCCCAGCATCTATACACCAGGTTCCGATCCTGGGATCCTACAAGGAGGATTTCAAGCATAATTTTGATTCAGTATAACCATAAGCATAACTCATGAACAATAACCACAAGAACACCATCACAAAATCCACTATGATAAAAAACTTTGAATACAGTGCGTATGAAGGGAAATATAAGATAATGATAATAACAGAAACTCCAAAAGCTCGGCTGCACACTCCAACTGCGATAAGGCTACGGCTGCGTCCTGGCATCACCTGCACGCATCAATCATGCATAAGCTTATAGAAAGCTTAAAGGGTGGTGTAAGTGTATGCGCAATATAGGCGTGCTCAGAATGCAAGGTAAGAGAAATGTGGAATCATGCTGATGGGTATATGAATGCAATCAACCGTACCAAGGCTATGCATTGCAAGATATGAATGCTATCGGCCATGTCAAGACCATGCGATGCGAGGTGCAGTTCAAGCATGCCAATCCTCATCATATATCAGTACAGTTCTCATTCTGGATAATCACTGGGGTCTAGTACACTCTACACCAGCTTACCACCCCTATCCAAATGCACAACTGGGAGAGTGGAAAAGACTTCACTATTCGCCTACCAATATTGGGCCCGTCTCATCGATAGTGGACCCATTCCTCAAGCTGGTCAAACTCAACCTACAAATTACCCCCTCACTCAGGCGGGTAAGGTCACACCCCTTTCCAACCAACCATGACACGGTGGGAGACGCGGCCAATTGGTATACGGCCCTCACGTGCTCGTGTATCCACCCGGTCTTGACGTTGGAGTCATCCTCTAGTACCATCAGGTTTAGGAATTTTCACCCAAGGACATCTATAGTACCCCGATGCTAGAAACAATGTTTTCGGTATCCAATCCAGCCATCCATGATGTGTCTGTGGAGGCTATGGCCCTAATGTCACTAGGGCATACAATAATCATAATCACACAAATGCAAGTACATGAATCACTCTACTAGACATGCAACAAATCCTACGCATACCGTGCGCTCATGAAGGGCAACTCCACATATCAGGGAGCCCATAAAAAATCTGCCTGAGGGCATATGCTATGATCAGTCACTTCTCATATCAAGCATACATATGATGCATATGATCATGAATCATGGATCTATACTAAGCATGTTATATAGTGATGGGCTCTGCATAGCGAAGATGGGCCTAGACGGCCTACACACTACAAGTATGGGCCTATCCATGGGCCTTAGGGAGAGTGACAATGTGGACAGTTAACCAGCATTATCCTTACAATGTGGACGTCAAACCAGCATTGCTCCCAAGGCATGGCCTACCATGAACATCATTACGTAAACCACGGTGGAATCACATTACAATGGGCCTGTGAATATCCTGTTAGGCCTCGACCCATGGACCTTAGATACATCAAATAGGTCGTATAACATGGGCGTCATATTTATCAAGGTGGGCCTCAATAATGGGCCATAATTACATCAAGATGGGCCTAATCACATGGGCCTCATATATATCAAAGTGGGCCTCAACAACATACTTCATACATATAAAGGTGGGCCTCAACAATGGGTCATAACTATGGTAAGTAGGCCACATCACATAGGCCACATGTATCTCAAATGGGCCATACCCAAATATAAGGGGTGATAAGGATTTTCACCATTAAAATTTCTAAGGTTTTAATGGTGGACGTTCAAACCCACTATTTTCTATAATATGGTCCACCTGATCCTAGATCTGCCTTATTTTTAGTCTCAAGCCTTAAAAATGAGCTTGCCAAAGGTTGGACGTTTGGATGTAACACATGCATCATGGTAGGTCCCATAGGGATGGACGACATAGATAAATCACATACCTCATGGTGGAGGTCCACACTGATGAAAGGCGTGGATATAATACATACATAAGTGGGTCCCATGTGGGGCCCACCATAATGTTTATTTTCCACCCAACCTGTGGGTAAGGTCACACAGATCTGGGGCCCACCGAAATGCTTGTTTTCCACCCATCCTATTCACAAGGTCATACAGACCTAGGGCCCACCATAATGTTTGTTTTCCACCCAACCGGTTGATAAGGTCACACTGACCTGGGGCCCACTATAATGTTTATTTTCCACCCAAACCATTGATAAGGTCACACATGCCTAGATGAAAAGGAAAAACAAATTTCATAGTGATCCCAAAACTTCTGCTACCCAAAAAAGTTTTAATGGCAGCCGTTCAATCACACTATTTCCTGCTGTGTGGACCACCTGAGTCCCAAGTACAGCTGATTTTTGGGGTGGCCCACAGTTAGAAGGGGGCCCACCCAATGCATGGTGTGGATATACATCACATGTCACGGTGGGGCCCATGGATGGGACCGTGGGTCCCTGCCTTGTTAATGCCCACGGCTCACCTTTGACGGCAGCAACAGACGTTGCTACTGCTGTAGCTTTTTTTTTTTTAATTAAGTGTTTCTGAGAAATTTCTTAGGTGGGGTCTGCATTAGGGAAATCAGACCCGGCCATTGGTTTTCATGGCTCCATACAAACCTATCAAGCCCAATATTGGGTATATTTCGATGTGTAAAAGTATCAAGGTGTAATAACCCAAAAATTTTCGTGCAAAGACCCGAGTACTACCTCAAATTCTTTAGAAGTTATATGTGGGTTAATTAGCGCTAAACTCGATTACTTATGAAATTAGCACCAATCACTTTAAATTTGATTTACAGGACTTAAAACCTGTAGAATCGTTAGCGCTATGTTACCCTGAAATCTAGGATTCAACGCTAAATCCAGTTGCTCTTGGGAGTACTTGGAAACTTTGTATCAGACCTGGACTGCGCGTCGAAAGTCCGATAGCGATGATCTTAGACAATTATGATCACCTTGTTGGGCTTGACCATCACCTCCAAAATCAAGTCCAGATGATATCCTGAGACGATTTGCTTGAGTCCGGAGTAAAGAGTGTGAGAAAGGTGAGAAATTAAATATGAATTTATGAAATCTGAGTCGTGTTGCTTGCGTGACGATTTTAAGCAATCTGACCGTTGGATTCTGACCTAAATTTACCCTCGGGTTAGGGAAGATGGCCCAGACATGTCATAGTGCTGGTGGACCTGATCGAGTTTTGGTGACTGTTGAATTGAGATTGGTCCGCCATGAGCGATCTGTAAATCTGATCGGTTCAAAAAACTCAGCCTGACCTAGATCCAAGGTCAGTGAACTTAAGTCTGACCGCACATGGAAAAGAGACCACCAGAAGCACTCCGTTGGATCGAAATAGACCCGATTTGGTTATAACCTAAGTATACGTTGGCCCTGGGGCTATTTTCATCAATTTTAGGCCTATATAAAGACCTTAAACCCTCACTCTCAAATTTCATACGAGTTTCTTAAACCTTAGCTAAGAGAGAGAGGAAAAGAGAGAGAAAGTGAGAGAGAAGTTGGTGAATTATCTTGAGATTCTTTCCTGTTATTCTGCGTCCCTAAACCATCATTTCTGAATCATTATTCCGATGATTCTAAGTTCATTCTTAGGTAAGTCAATCAAACCCTAGCCTATTTTGGAGCTTAGAATAGTCTAAGTGTTGATGTAGCTCTTTTATTCATGCCTTAGGTTATCTAGTCGCCGTTGACGAAGACTTATCGTCTGAATCAGATCTGTTGCGCACTTTCTGGTTTAAGGTGCAGACTATATTCGTATAGGTTATGGTTTTCAAGGCTTTCAATGTCGGATAATGGTTTATTATTGTTGTGGGTGCAATTTCACATGCCAAATGCGATGTTTATATTGCGTTCCTGATATATATATGAGCTATATTGAGATTTGTGTATTCCTTGTATATGTAGAGAGTATCGTATACGTATGAAATACGAACATGTGTTTGCCATGATTAATTGTTGTGTATTTGTGCTAGTTGTATGTGTGTCAACTCCTTGGCGAAAGGAATTGTCCAAATGTGTGTTATCACCGACATACGTCATGTATGTTGAAATATGTAGTCTAAGTGTTTGTAGAAATGTCTGAATGATCAAGTGTGTAATATATTATCCTATTTATGGGCGTTGAGAAGAGATTCTCAACTAACTTATCGGTGTGTATGATTTTCTACATGCAATTTACATTCTTTGTTGTTTAAATTCAGGCACTACTTATGTGTATCCATGTTAAGTTGATATTCATCAAATGCTCACATACCGTATGATAGGAATTGTTGATCCATTACTGTTCTGAATTGCTGGTATGAATATCTGTTATACTTAAATGTGTTTGGGACTATGAAATAGTCCAGGGAATCGGTAACAAACCTTGAGTTCGTGGCCGAGGTTGTTTTCGCCACGTAGGACGTGTTTGACGAACCTAAGTCGTATTAGGGTTGACGGCAGTGGTTTGGCCACACGGAGTGTTTGCGCACTCTATGTCGTTCAACTCAACATGCGTTCGTGCTAGTCGAGCTCGTCAAGTAACCCGATTGTCCCGGTGGATGTGCACCATGTATGGATGCTATTATTTGAATCTAGGGTACCAAACTTAGCAATGCAATCCCGTTAACCATTGTACCTTGATTTGCTAAAACTAATGAGCCGGGCATAGTGGTATGGGACACTGTGGTCGAGCTGTCGGCGTACGCTAGGGTGACGAGCCTCCCCGTACTGACCAGTGAGCACACCAGACTCGTGAGCTAATTATGGTTGTATGGGACACTATATTCGCGCTGTCGGTCTACATTGATTGGTGACGAGCCCTTCGTAGTGACCTCGAGCATACCTTGATACTGCAATGAGGCGACGAGCCTTAGGGTAGTAACTAAGGTATGATATGCATGCATTGATTGGTGACGAGCTCTTTGCAGCGACCTAGAACCATATGATCGTATAAGATTGTCTAGGACTGACGACCCAAGAATGGATCACCGTTTGGAAATTGATATGGGGAAGGTACCTTAGCTTCCCAATCTTGCTGTATGAAAAGGACTAATAACAACTTGGTAATCATGTTCATGCACCGCATTGCATGTGCTTTGGCGTCGTGGGCACTGCGGGAGGTTGTCATGCGTACCATAAGATAAAGACGCTGAGGGAGTGTAGGCGAGAGCATGCATCATTTCTACATACATCCTTGCATTAACAAGAGTAATTAGGACGTGTTTGATTGTATTGCCTTATCATTACTGCTTGATTGATTTGATAACATGTTAACTCTTACTGTATAGTTCCACTGAGTTGATCACTCACTCCCACATTCTGGGATGGTGTTTCAACACCAACCAGACTCTGTCTTAGATGCAGATGATGATGCGACCCCTGAGGCAGAGCAGGAGTACGAGGATGACGAGGACGTGTTTTCTTTTATGCAGTTCTCAGGCAGGTTTATGTGAGTCGTGTCCTGATCTACGAGGATTCTGGGTTTTCTTTGTAATGGATGATTTCATTTTGATACTTATATTCTGAAAACAAACACTTATAATTATGACCTGGCAGAGCATACATATCTCAGGGACTTGTATAGATATACATATATATTTCTTTAAGTCTTCCGCTTGCAGATTTCACCTATCGCTGGATTATGTTTGCAGTTTGGCTTAATCTACTCCATGTTTTATGCACTCATACAGACAACATACATCCATCATTGGATATGTTGCATAAGTGATGTTTTAAAACTCAGGAGCTGAGTTATGCTCGACCCCCAAATTTCAGGGCGTTACATAAGGTGTATTTCAACGGTAAAGAATGCTATTCTCAATGCTATGGGCTGCTAAGAAATCAGATTCAGTTAATTTTTCAGCTCAACGCCTAAACTGATCTGAGGAAAAGGATGGACGGCTTTGATTAAGTGCATGCATCAAGGTGGGGCTTGCATAAGCAACCCACCCCAAAGGCTCAATATATATATATATATATATATATAAATATATATTAGCTTGTTAGTACACACCCATGTCAGTACACACACTCCCTGTTAGCCGCCCCTACTGCTTTCACGTCCAGTGTCCAGGGACGCTGGATGACATGGATAAACATGGCATCATGGTGGCATCATGGTGGGCCCCACATGTATGTGGCCCACATTTAATCAAGGTGGGTCCCACATAAACGTGGCCCACCTGATTTGAATCAATCTGATACTTGTGTTTTTCCTTCATCTTGGCCGTCCAATGGTCCCATTGCAAGGTGGGCCTCACTATCGGACGGTCAAGATCGTTTTGCCATGGTGGCCACAAGACATCATTCAAAAGAGAGAGAGAGAGAGATGATGATAGAGGGACCCCACCACTATGGGCCCCTCATGGATACATTACATACATCAAAGTGGGTCCCACCAACAAGTGGGCCTTAAAATAAGAAATAATGGTGGATCACCCACTTCTGGGCCTTCTCCCATCTCCCTTTACCTCCTTAGCTCCTTGCCTACACTTTTGATGGGGGTTGATGGGGTTTTGATGGTGGGGATGAGAGATGAGAGGGTGGGGAAAGTGGGCCACACTTGTTGTTGTTGTTTGGGAGAGAAGAGAGGTTGGACGTGGGATGCTTGGGAGTGAAGAGATGGAATGAACGAGAGAGAAGTTATGGGGGAAAGGAATGGGATGATGTGTGATGGGTGATGGGTGGAGTGACATGTTGTAAGAAAGGGATGGGTGGAGAGAGAGGGAGAGTTGAGTTTGGGAATGAGAAGGGATGGGTTGTTGTACTTGGGGGTATGGAGTGACTTGACTTGTACTTGACATTGATTGATTGATGAGACATGTTGTAGAGATTCTCTCAGAATTTGCACACGCGGTGTTTTTCTCGAGATGAATGTGGGCCCACATCTTCTAGCCTGGGTATCGGTTCGATACGCGAGTTGCGACGTTGGAATCGCGGCGATGGCGCGGGCGCTAAGATACAAGTTTTGGTTCGAGCCGACTTTGGTATGTGGGACCCGGCTTAGGATCATACGCAAATGTTGGATACGGGTCAAGGGTTGTCAGAATTCGACCGGAAGGACCATAGAAGTATATGGAATGGTACGGAGTAGGATACAGGTTTTACAACTCTCCCCTCCAAATAAAAATTTCGTCTTCAAAATTTACACAATCATTGTAAGTAAACATAACTCATAAAGAAAGAAGAAATATGGTATCATCATATAAAATCGGAGACAGCATAAAGGATACAGCATAAAATCAAGCATCGAAGAGATGGGGATAGTGCTCTGGAATCTAGGCCTCGTGCTCCCAGGATGCCTCATTAACAGAATGGTGACCCCACTGAACTTTCACCAAGGGAATGACCTTAGTCTGGAGGACCTGCTCCTTCCGATCAAGGATATGAACTGGCTGCTCAATGTAAGAAGTGTCCTCACGAACTTCCAACGGCTGCCAATCGATAACAGGAACTCCATCTGACCCACACTTCCTCAATATAGAGATGTGAAAAATGTTGCAGACGCCAGACAACTGAGATGATAAGGCAAGCCGATAGGCCACGGTGCCAATGCGTTCAGTGATCTCGAAAGGTCCTATGAATCTTAGAGCTAGCTTGCCCTTCGCTCCAAATCGAACTATGCCTTTCATGGGCTAGACCTTGAGATACACGTGGTCCCCTACATCAAACTTCAAGGGACGACGCCGATGATCAGCAAAACTCTTCTGCTAGCTCTAAGTTGTGCGCATTCTCTTCCTGATGATATCGATAACCTCTGACATCTCCTGTACAAGCTCGGGACCTAGGAGACGCCGCTCTCTAACCTCAGTTCAACAACTCGGAGATTTGCACAGTCTGCCATATAATGCTTCAAAAGGAGCCATGCCAATGGTTGCCTGATAGCTGTTGTTGTATGCGAACTCAGCTAATCGCAAATGCTCATCCCAGCTGCCCCCAAAGTCAATCACATAGGCCCGAAGCATGTCCTCAAGGATCTGATTGACCCTCTCGGTCTGGCCCTTGGTCTGCGGGTGATACGCGGTGCTGAGCTGTAAATCGGTGCCCATCGCTCTCTGAAAGCTCCTCCAAAACTAAGATGTGAACCTTAGGTCTCGGTTAGAAATGATCGAGATTGGAATGCCGTGCAGTCTCACAATCTCCTTAATGAATAACCTCGCAAGCCGGTCTAAAGGCCAAGTCGCAGAATCATAAGAAAATGTGTCGACTTCGTCAGATGGTCCACGACAACCCAGATGGCTTCATGACCAAGCTGAGTCCTCGAAAAACCTATGATAAAATTGGTAGATACGTGCTCCCACTTCCACATCGGGACGCTCAACGGCTGCAATAGACCAGGGGGTCTCTGATGATCCACTTTGACATGCTAGCATGTGTCACACTCAGCCACGAAACTGGCGATCTGACGCTTCATCCCGGCCCAAAAATACTGTCACCTCATATCACGGTACATCTTTGTCGAGCTAAGGTGGATAGAAAACCGTGATTGATGTGCCTCAGTCATAAGATCTTTGCGCAACTCAGGAATATTCGGGACACACAATTGGCCTCTGAAGTAAAGTCCACCATCAGCACCAATCTATCAATCTGTCTGACTCTCAGATGCTGCCTCTGCTCGGTAATCCTGTAACGACTCGTCTGCCTGCTGAGCCTCTACCACCCTTGTGACAAGAGAGGGTTGAATTGATAGGCTCGAGAGCTGAACGATAGAAGACTGCAAACCAAAGTCGAAGTCGTACTCTGCTATATCCTCGAGCATCCTCAACTCCTGAATCATCATATGTGCCACCAGGCCTCGTGGCTGATGGTTGAGGGCATCTACCACTACATTCGCGTTGCCTGGGTGGTACTGGAGGTCAAAATCATAATCCTTCAAAAGCTCCATCCAGCTTCTCTGCCTCATGTTTAGCTCAGACTGAGAGGATAGATACTTCAAGCTCTTGTGGTTAGAGAAGAGCTCGAACCTGACCCCGTAGAGATAGTGTCTCCACACCTTCAGTGCGAAGATGACTGCTGCTAGCTCTAAATCATGTGTGGGGTAATTCATCTCATGGACCTTGAGTTGACGAGACGCGAAGGCTATAGGACTGCCGTGCTGTAACAGGACAGCACCTAAACCAATACGTGAGGCATCGGTAAATACAACAAATCCATCACTCCTAGAGGGAAGAGTGAGGACAGGAACAAACGTCAGACGGTCTTTCAGCTCCGCGAATGCCTGCTCACATGCGTTAGTCCAAATAAAATCTACGCCCTTCCGAGTCACCCGGTCAACGGGATTGCAATACGGGAGAAGCCCTCAATGAAATGCGTATAGTATCCTGCTAAACTAAGGAAATTACGGATCTCGGACACAGTCATGGGCTAACCCCACTGACGCACTGCCTCAACCTTTGAAGGGTCCACCGCGATACCCTCCCTCATCACCACGTGACCGAGGAATTTCACCTCCTCCTGCCAAAACTCACACTTCTCCAGCTTCGCATACAGCTGGTGGGCACGGAGGGTCTGCAAAGCAATCTCCAGATGCTGCATATGCTCCTCACGGGTCCTCGAATATATCAGAATGTTGTCGATGAAGACCACAACAAACTAATCGAGATATGGATGAAAGACCTCGTTCATCGACTGCATGAAGACCGCGGGTGCATTGGTCAGTGCGAAGGACATGACCTGAAACTCAAAATGACCATAACGTGTCTTAAAGGCCCTCTTTGGGATGTCCTCCTCTCGGACTCGAATCTGATGATAACCAGAATGTAGGTCATTCTTCGAAAAGAACTGTGACCCTGCAGCTGATCAAACAAATTATTTATCCTCGGGAGCAGGTAATTGTTCTTAATCATGACCCGATTGAGCTCGCGGTAATCGACGCAGAGCCTCAATGAGCCATCCTTCTTCCTGATAAAGAGTACCGGCACTCCCCACGGAGAACTGCTCGGACGAATGAATCCCAACCCATGCAACTCGTACAACTGTCGCTGCAGCTCACGCAGCTCCATCGGTGTCATACGGTATGGGGCCTTCGATATATGCGCGGTACCAGGCACAAGATCAATCTGGAACTCAATATGACGGTGTGACAGTAATCCCAGAATCTCCTGGAACACGTCGGGGAAGTCACAGACCACCAGCAACTGATCGATACACAAGGCAACGGGTTCCTAGACTGCGTAGGACATCTAACATGACAACGGCTCTCCTCTAAGCTTGGCAACGAATTGAAACTACTACAAACCTGGTATGTAGAACGTGACTGTCCTCGCGGAGCAGTCCAAGATGGCGTGATACTCAGCAAGCCAATCCATGCCCAAGATAATGTCGAAATCTGTCATCGGCAGCACAAATAAGTCAGCGGAAAAAAATATATCATCGACCAGAACAAGGTAAGACGAACAAAAATGGCCCAATACTGTGATCTTCCCTAAGGGTGTCGATACGGTCAATCCCTCACTCGTAAACTCTGTCGGTAATCCAGCTGATCGGTAAAAGTTCTCAGACATGAATGAGTGCAAAGCACCGAAATCAATTATACTCTGGCGATGCATGCAGAGACTAGAAGTATACCTTTAACAACTCCTCCGGATGACTGTGGGTCCTACTGAGCTGCATAGAATCTAGCCTGAGTTGGCTGGGGAGGTGCATGTCCCCTCGGCGGATGCTGCTACTGCTGATGTTGCTGAGGTGCTCGACACTGCTGTCTCTACTACTGTGGCCTCAGAGGCTGGTGCTGCTGCTGCTGTTGAGGGGGCCTCGGTGGTGAAATCTGTTATCGCTGCTGCTGCGGTGTTCTCGGCTGCTGCTGTGGAGGTTGCTGTGGTGCTCTCGGCTGCTACTGCTGAAGGTCGGGGACACTCCCACCTACTGTGTCCTATCCCACCGCATCCACAGCAGGTATCAGAAAGCTGTCTCTGAGATGGAGCCGCTGGGGGTACCGATGGTGCTACTGGTGCTCTGGCAGATGGGTGACTCCTGTATCTTTATGGTCGTCGATGCTGCTGGGAGCTAGTAGAGGGGGCTGCCTCTTCCAACCTCTCCTCTGATCTCGATCACTCTATGTGCTGGCCCACTCTCTCTCATAAATCTGAGCCCTCCGCACTACTGCCTGAAAAGTCGGGAGCTCGTGCCCAATCACACGGCCTCGAAGACCGTAACGTAAGCCGTTCTCAAAACGGCAGGCCTTCCGCCCCTCATCATCAACCAAATACGATGCGAACCTAGATAGCGCCACAAAATGGGCCGCGTACTGCACCATGGTCATGTCCCCCTGCACCAGAGTCTCGAACTCCAGTGCTCTCTAACATTGAATGTGGTCAGGGAAGTAGTGCTCATCAAATCGGTCGATAAAGTCCTCCCATGTCCAGACATAATCAGGTCCTACGACTCGGGTAACCGAGGTACATCAGTGATCTGCCTCACCTTGGAGAAGGAATACAGCTAACCGGACTCGCTGCTGGGTCATACATGCCAGAGTATTAAAGATCTTCTCCACATCGGAGCGTCATCTCTCGGCTGTGGTTGGATCTGGCTCACCCTGGAAACACGGAGGATCAAGCTGTCTGAACTCTCGAAGAAGGGCGCTCGCGCGCTCTGCTCGGCCTGGGTTGGAGAAACAACTGGGCGCTTGCCCTGTCCCTAAAGTGCGGCTGTCATAACTTATAACATTTGCTGTAACTGAGAGGCACTCACAGGTATGGTCGGATCTGCACCAGCCTCGAGTGGAGGAACGACATCCTCAGGCTGTGGAGCAGAGATCTCTGGGGGTGGAACGGAAGCCGCAAGTGGTAAAGGGGGAGCCTCAAGAGGTAGAGCGGGAGTCGATTGGGTCACTCTCCTACGTAGCATGTCCTATAGGAAGAAAAGGTCGCCGATCAACCTTGAGAATCGCACGTTACGAAATTGAATCGGAAGGTTATGCACTCGGAACCTAGACTCATAGCAAACATGTGACATTGTTCTTGGTTATTCTGAAGTTATGCTCTGATACCAACTTCTGTCATGCCCCAAACTCAAAAATCGGGCTCACAAAATTCTCGATCACCAAATCTGGCGCCGACAGCCTCCGTAGTTTCCCATTCTCGGCTCCTGGCATCTATACCCGAGGTTCCGATCCTGGGATCCTACAAGGAGGATTTCAAGCATAATTTTGATTCAGTATAAGCATAACCATAAGTATAACCCATGAACAATAACCACAAGAATACCATCACAAAATCCACTATGATAAAAAACTTTGAATACAGTGTGTATGAAGGAAAATACAAAATAATGATAATAACAGAAACTCCAAAAGGTCGGCTGCACACTCCAACTGCGACAAGGCTATGGCTGCGTCTTGGCGTCACCTGCACGCATCAATCATGCATAAGCTTATAAAAAGCTTAAAAGGTGGTGTAAGTGTGTGCGCAATATAGGCGTGTTCAGAATGCAAGGTCAGAGAAATGCAGAATCATGCTGATGGGCACATGAATGTAATCAGCCGTACCAAGGCTATGCGTTGTAAGATATGAATGTTATCGGCCATGTCAAGACCATGCAATGTGAGATGCAGTTCAAGCATGCCAATCCTCATCATATATCAGTACAGTTCTCATTCTGGATAATCACCAGGGTCTAGTACACTCTACGCCAGCTTGTCGCCCCTATTTGAACGCATAACTGGGAGAGTGGAAGAGACCTTACTATTCGCCTGCCAATATCGGGCCCGGCTCGTCGATAGCGGACCCAATCCTCAAGCTGGTGAGACTCAACCTAGAAATTGCCCCCTCACTCAGGTGGGTAAGGTCACACCCCTTTCCAACCAACCACGACACAGTGGAAGACGTGGCCTACTGGTATACGGCCCTCGTGCGCTCGTGTATCCACGCGGTCTTGACGTTGGAGTCATCCTCTAGTACCATCGGGTTTAGGGATTTTCACCCAGGGACATCTATGGCGCCCCGATGTTAGAAAAAGTGTTTTCGATATCCAATCCAGCAATCCACGATGTGTCTGTGGAGGCTATGGCCCTGATGTCGCTAGGGCATACAATAATCATAATCACACAAATAGAAGTACATGAATCACTCTACCAGACATGCAATAAATCTTACGCATATCGTGTGCTCATAAAGGGCAACTCCACATATCAGGGAGCTCATAACCAATCTGCCCGAGGGCATATGCTATGATCAGTCACTCCTCATATCAAGAATACATATGATGCGTATGATCATGAGTCATGGATCTATACTAAGCATGTTATATAGTGATGGGCTCTGCATAGCGAAGATGGGCCTAGACAGCCTACACACTACAAGTATGGGCCTATCCATGGGCCTTAGGGAGAGTGACAATGCAGACATTTTACCCGCATTATCCTTACAATGTGGACGTCAAACCATCATTGCTCCCAAGGCACGGCCTGCCATGAACATCATTACGTAAACTACGGTGGAATCACATTACAATGGGCCTGTGAATATCCTATTGGGCCTCGACCCATGGGCCTTAGATACATTAAATGGGTCGTATAACATGAGCCTCATATTTATTAAGGTGGGCCTCAATAACGGGCCATAATTACATCAAGATGGGCCTAATCACATGGGCCTCATATATATCAAAGTGGGCCTCAACAACATACTTCATACATACCAAGGTGGGCCTCAATAATGGTAAGTAGGCCACATCACATAGGCCACATGTATATCAAATGGGCCATACCCAAATATAAGGGGTGATAAGGATTTTTACCATTAAAATTTCTAAGGTTTTAATGGTGGACGTTCAAAACCACTATTTTCTATAATGTGGTCCACCTGATCCCAGATCTGTCTTATTTTTAGTCTCAAGCCTTAAAATGAGCCCGCCAAAGGTTGGACGGTTTAGATGTAACACATGCATCATGGTAGGTCCCATAGGGATGGACTGCATAGATAAATCACATACCTCATGGTGGAGGTCCACACTAATGAAAGGTGTGGATACAATACATACATAAGTGGGTCCCATGTGGGGCCCACCATAATGCTTATTTTCCACCTAACTTGTGGGTAAGGTCACACAGATCTGGGGCCCACCGAAATGCTTATTTTCCACCCATCCTATTCACAAGGTCATACAGACTTAGGGCCCACCATAATGTTTGTTTTCCACCCAACCGGTTGATAAGGTCACACTGACCTGGGGCCCACTATAATGTTTATTTTCCACCCAAACCATTTATAAGGTCACACGTGCCTAGATGAAAAGGAAAAACAAATTTCATAGTGATCCCAAAACTTCTGCTACCCAAAAAAAGTTTCAATGGCAGCCGTTCAATCACACTGTTTCCTGCTGTGTGGACCACCTGAGTCCCAAGTATAGCTAATTTTTAGGGTGGCCCACAGTCAGAAGGGGGACCACCCAATGCATGGTGTGGATATACATCACATGTCACGGTGGGGCCCATGATTGGGACCGTGGGTCCCTGCCTTGTTAACGCCCGCGGCTGACTTCTGACGGCAACAGCCGATGCTGCTGCTGCTATAGCTTAATTGTTTTTTAAAATTAAGTGTTTCTGAGGAATTTCCTAGGCGGGGTCCGTAATAGGGAAATCAGACCCGACCATTGGTTTCCATGGCTCCATACAAACCTATCAAGCCCAATATTGAGTATATTTTGGTGTGTAGAAGTATCAAAGTGTATTTCAACAGTAAAGAATGCTATTCTCAATGCTATGGGCCGCCAGGAAATCAGATTCAGTTAATTTTTCAGCTCAACGCCTAAACTGATCTGAGGAAAAGGATGGACAGCTTGGATTAAGTGCATGCATCAAGGTGGGGCTTGCATAAGCAACCCACCCCAAAGGCTCAAAAAAAATATATTAGCTTGTTAGTACACACCCATGTCAGTACACTCACTCCATGTTAGCCGCCCCTACTGCTTTCACATCCAGCGTCCAGTGACGCTGGACGACATGGATAAACATGACATCATGGTGGGCCCCACATGTACGTGGCCCACATTTAATCAAGGTGGGTCCCACATAAACGTGGCCCACCTGATTTGAATCAATCCAATACTTGTGTTTTTCCTTCATCTTGGTTGTCCAATGGTCCCGTTGCAAGGTGGGCCTCACGATCGGACGGTCAAGATCGTCTTGCCATGGTGGCCACAAGACGTCATTCAAAAGAGTGAGAGAGAGAGAGATGGTGATAGGGGGACCCCGCCACTATGGGCCCCTCATGGATACATTACATACATCAAAGTGGGTCCCACCAACAAGTGGGCCCTAAAATAAGAAATAACGGTGGATCACCCACCTCTAGGCCTTTTCCTTACTCCCTTAGCCTCCTTAGCTCCTTACCTAAACTTTTGATGGTGGTTGATGGGGTTTTGATGGTGGGGATGAGAAATGAGAGGGTGGGGAAAGTGGGCCACACTTGTTGTTGTTGTTTGGGAGAGAAGAGAGGTTGGACGTGGGATGCTTGGGAGTGAAGAGATGGAATGAGAGAGAGAGAGAGAAGTTATGATGGAAAGGGATGAGATGATGTGTGATGGGTGATGGGTGAAGTGATGTGTTGTAAGAAAGGGATGGGTGGAGAGAGAGGGAGAGTTGACTTTGGGAATGGGAAGGGATGGGTTGTTGTACTTGGGGTATGGAGTGACTTGACTTGTATTTGAAATTGATTGATTGATTGATTGATGGGACATGTAGAGATTCTCTCAAAATTTGCACGCGCAATATTTTCCTCGAGATGAACGTGGGCCCACATCTTCTAGCCTGGGTATCGGTTCAGTACGCGAGTCACGGCGTTGGAACCGCGGCGATGGCGCGGTCACTAAGATACAAGTTTTAGTTTGAGCCAACTTTGGTATGCGGGACCCGGCTTAGGATGGCGCGCAAATGTTGGATACGGGTCAAGGGTTGCCGTTATTCGACCGAAAGGACCGCGGATGCATACGGAATGGAACGGAGTAGGATACGGGTCTTACATATGACCTTCTATCATTAACGGTCTATTATGTTCTACCTCGTAGATCAAATCGCCATCGGAGAAGGAAATGACTGGTAGACAATTTTCTTGCTTATCATCTTCTATGTGTTCCATCTCTGCTAGTAAAGTCTCTCTGACATCATGGTCAAACAATGCTTGGACCAAGCTCTATCAAAATTCTTCTGACAATTTAAGCGCATCGTAGACGCTTAGTCGAGCCAGTATGCCTTTCAAATGACTTACTACATCATAAGTCACCTTCGCCATCTCATTCCTCTTTTCATTTTTATCATCATTGTTCTGCCTTTCAGTGACTTCTTTTCTTATGGCCCCTACCTTCTACTTTGTGGGACTTATTATCTTCTTTCCTGATCTCAGTGTGATCATTACTACCTTTTTTATTGCCTTATGATCCTTTTTCTCTTTTCCATCTTGAGGCTTTTCTCGGATTAAGAGCATATTTACCGTTGCCATCGTACCCCTTTCTTTTTCTTCACTGATTACTACTTCACCCTTGTTTATCATTTGTTGTATTATATACTTCAGGGTATAACAATTCTCCGTCGGATGTCCTACCAGACGATGATAGCGGTAGAAATCCCTTTCCCTAGTGCTTGTCACATCTTTAGGACGTTTGGGTCTAGTAATTCTATTGTGTCAGCTTTTAGCAGCTGATTCATCATAAGAATGACATCTTCTTTATCGAAAGTGAACCCTTCATGAGAGTTAAGCCTCCTGAGCCTTTTTCTGCTGTATCTATTTCTTGGTTATTTCCATTCTTCTTTATGTTCCGGCCTCTTGTCTCTTGAGTCCCTTGTATCTTACTTCTTTTGTCACGATCGACGGTATTCACGGCCATCCTGTTGGGTGCTCTCTTACCCATTTCATGGTGAAATGCGGGCATCTTACGGGTCATCAATTCCAAGGCATGGGCCTTGGTGGCTAGGTCACGGAAGGTTCTGATATCGGTGCTGGTGAGTCCAAACACAATTCCCATTTCCATAGAGTTCAGGCACATCTTAACTTGTTCCTTTTCTTCCGGCAACTGCCTGCTCGAGGCTCCTAATATCTTCCATCTGTCTATAAACTTTTCCACCAGTTCTCCTTCTCTTTGCCGGACAGAAGCCAATTTCGTAATACTAACGTCACATTCTGAAGAGAAGAAGTTTATCATAAAGGCGTCTTGCATCTGCTCCCACATACGTATAGACCCTGGAGCTAAATTGGAATACCATCGGAATGCTTTGTACATCAGTGACAACCCGAATAACTGTAAGCAATACTAAGGTATTGTAGAAAAATTCCCCATGCTAGTGATGAAGTGCATTAAGTGCTCTTCTGGCGATCCTTCCCCATTAAACTTTTGAAAGTCTAGATGCTTGAAGTTGGATGGAAAGGGGACATCTTCTCCTTCCCTTGAATATGGCGTCTGATACCTGAAACGGCCAGTATTTACGCGCTCTCTTTCTATTCTGACAGCTTCTTCGACGACTTGTCTTACATCGTCTTGTGTTATAGTTCTCGTAGCTGGAACAAATCCTCTTAATCTTGCCCCTTGTGGCTGAGAGCGTTCAGGATGGCTTTCTTGTCCATTTACTGCACCCGTCATTGGTGAAGCCGCTATCTGGGCCACATTATGCACCAGAGTTGCTAGTGCTTCCCTGAGGTTCCTGCATTCATCCATTAGTGCTCTTTATGCCTCTGCCATCTCATTGATACGATCTTTCGTAGTCAACCTATTTTTCTAATTTGTCTCGGCCATACATACTGCAGCTTCTCCACTTTTTGACGAAGCTGTAGTTGGAGTGAGGCGGGGGTATATTGACGTGGTAGGGCTTTCGAGGAGAGGAGAGGCTGGAGTCTCATTTGACTTCTCTATGCTTCCAGTGCTATTAATTGATTGAGGCGATACGGTCATTGGTGAGCCCGTTTTGGGTGACATAGATACGGGTGAACCTGTCACCAATGCTTTACTTTTCTGTTCTCATGTCCATCTGACCCTCGGGGCAATCAAAGCTAGAAAGTTGTGCGATGTTAACTATGGAACTACTCGCTCATGATAGATTGCAGGGGGAGCGAGTTCAAGAATTCTTTTATCTGCATGGCATGTCACAGGCCCTTTAACTCTCGGCGAAGATGGATTCATTCAAAGATTCCTTGCATCTCGTACTCTCGTCCTTTGAGACATCACTATAGTCCAGCCTTTATCCCCTTCCGGTGGCTGAGGCGAAGCAGATATAACCCCAGCTGTGGCTTGAGTCAGGCTGTTCTTGCCCATGGAAAGTCGAGTCGCGCATTCCCGGGGTAGGTTTGGCATGTATTCTATTATGAACTCGGTCGGAGTGAAACAGAAGCCCACTTTTCTCGTGGAAGTTGCCATTAGTTGTAGTTTGTAGTTGGATTCAGAAACCTTCAATTACAAAGCATATTTATGATTAGTATTTCGAAAGTCAATAATCTGTCTTAGAGATGAAGGGGGGATGTTCCCACTGAGAGTTGTCATTTTGGCGTCAGAAGATGCCAAAAATACCATGAAAATCCTATGATACTCTCAATGTTGTTATCGAAATAAGAATAAAGTCCCCAGTGGAGTTGCCATTTTGTTTCGAACAAGAAACAAATGCATTTGATTCGGGGAAATTACTTTATTTGAATGTAACAAAGAGACTTCATAGAACAATCATTGCATTGTTAATTCTGAGTTTATCTACATCCCTTCTATACCCCTTGATTCTAATATGGATTATTTGAAATAAACAAATTGTAATCAATAAAGCTTATATGTCAAATCTTGAATTCGGCGGCATTTCGATAGTGGTTCTAGTCATCTCCTAGGACTTAGGAGGAATGTCGAATTTAATTAACCAATCTCTCTTTTGAGCTTGTCCTTCATGTAAAGGAGAGGGCTTGAAGCAGTGAGGATCGATCTTAAATGCTTTCCATGATTTCGGCAGCATTTCAGCCCCTTTTAGCCTTGGCCACATGGTAACCTGGTTGCGCGACCAGCGTAACTGGATTGTCTATTGTGCAGTCAGCGTAACCTGATGCTTGAGTTGTGCGATCAACGTAACTTGTCTCTTGAGTTGCGTGACCAGCGAACGCGGCTCTTGAGTTGCGCGACCAGCGTAACTCGGTGCTTGAGTTACGTGATCCGCGCAATTGGTTCGCTCTTTTGCTCCTTACCTTCAGTCTTCTTTCAGAGCTCCGTTCTTCTCCCAAAATCTCTGTGTGTCAAATGAGGGGGAAGTGGGGTATTTATAGGCCCCCACACGTGTCAATCCTCAGTCTTTGTGCCATGGGTCCCACTTTGCATGAGATCCGACCATTCATCTTGATTAGCCTCTGATCTTGATTGCGCTACCCGTGGGTTACACGATCCGCTCAAAGATAAAAACTGGGACTTTTACTTCCAACTGTCTGCGCTAACAGCGCAACTATGCGAATGTGTTGCGTGATCCTTGTAACTACTGTAACAGGTTGCACGATTTGTGCAACTAGTGTTTGAGGGAATCTGGTAACGCTACTAGCGCAACTGTTATTCGGCTATTTCTTCACTTCATGTTTAATCTCCAACCTTGAATCTTTCTTCTTGAATTTTTATGCTCCAACAAGGTCTTTCGGACTAACGTCATTTCGTTGGTGAAGGTTTAGTGGGGTCACCATTATGTTGAGGAGGCTTCTTGGGAGCGCGAGGCCGAGATTTGAGAGTGCTATCCCCATCTCTTTGATGATTAATTATGTGTTGTATTTTGTATGCTGCCTCTGATTTTATATGATGATGATTATGTTTCTTATTCCTCATGGGTTATATCTAGTTGTGATGATTGTGTAAATTTTGAGGATGAAATTTTTATTAGGAGGGGAGAGCTGTAAGACCCGTATCTTAGTCCATACCATTCTATAAGTTTCCGCGGTCCACCCGATCGAATTCCGGCAACCTTCGACCTTTATCCGACGTTTGCACATGATGCTAAGCTGAGTCCTGTTAACCTGAGTCGACTCAAACCGAGACTTGTACCCTGGTGACCACGCTGTTGCCGCGGTTCCGATGCTGTGACTTGCGCACTGATTTGATACCTTAGCCAGGAGATGTGGGCCCGCGTTCAGTTCGAGGAAAATACCGCGTTGCAAACCCAATAAAATCTCTACAACATGTTACATCCATCAATCAATCAATCCCACTAAGGGTCAAGTACATGTCAAGTACACCATCACCTCACACCTATCCCCAAGCAACCCCTAAAGTCAAAAGTTCTTACACAAGCCCATACCCCTTCTTACAAAATCTACCCCAAAGTCAACAAATCTCTCACCTCACCCATCACTCACCACATCCATCACTCATCTCTCTCTCTCTCTCTCTCTCTCTCTCTCTCTCTCTCTTTACAACCCTCTCTCTCTCTCTCATTTCTCAACTCACTTTTCCAAGCAAGAAAAAAAATCACACGTCCAAGCTTGTTCACCCTCCAAGAGAGCTTTGTGCGTGGCCCACTTCCTACCCTCTCATCTTCCATCTCAACCATCCAAACTCCATCTCT
Source organism: Magnolia sinica (assembly GCF_029962835.1). Classification (NCBI taxonomy): domain Eukaryota; kingdom Viridiplantae; phylum Streptophyta; class Magnoliopsida; order Magnoliales; family Magnoliaceae; genus Magnolia; species Magnolia sinica. The sequence goes on along the minus strand of NC_080577.1, from coordinate 42,020,587 downwards.
TCCGTTAGGATCGAAGCTAAGGAGTAAAGGAAGCCTAGGGAACAAGAAGAAGCGGACGGTGGGTGATCTTGGACCCACATTTTTATTCCTTTTTGTATTGTATTTTTGTGATCCAAGGGCCCACATGTGGTGGGATCCACTTTGATGTATGCTTGTATCCAGGAGGGGCCCATAGTGGCGGGGCCCCTCCGTTATCCCCGATCTCTCTTTCTCCCTTTCTCTCTCTCTCTCTCTATTTCCATGATTATGGCCCACTTATGATGTGTGTATTTTACCCATGCCATCCAACTGGTGGGCCACCTTAATCCCTATTTGGGGCCTGCATGACCGGACGGTCACACAGTCCCGGATGAAAGGGAAACACAAATATTAGATGGATCCAAAATCAGGTGGGCCACGTCCATGTGGGACCCACCATGATGCCTGTGTGCTATCCACACCGTCCAGCGTCCAGGGACGCTGGACGTGGGTTAACAGTGAAGTGTGGACTGACAGTGGGTGTACACTAACAGTGAAGTGTGGGCTGACAGTGGGGTCCATGGGACCCATCCACGCCCTCCATCCCTTTCTATGGGCCACACCATGGTGTATGTGTTTTATCCAAACCGTCCACCACCCTTGGACGGTGGGACCCATGTCCATGTGGGGCCCTCCTTGATGCGTTTATCCACACCCGAATCCATAGCTCCAGTGGTAGGCTGAGTAAAAGATACCTCGTTTCAACGTGGGACCCAGACCCATAGCTCTAGTGGTAGGTTGAGTGAAAGGTACCTCCTTTCAATGCTGACGTCTTGGCATTGGTTCCCTATTATAGGTGGCTAATAGTGACGTGAGGATTGAGGTGGGGTCCATGGGACCCACCCACATTGTCCATCCATTTTGGTGGGCCACACCACGGTGTATGTGTTTTATCCAAACCGTCCACCGTCCTTGGACAGTGGGACCCACCCCACGTGTGGGGCCACCATGAGGTATGTGTATGTCCAGGCCGTCCAGGGCCTGGACGTTGTAGATATTAAATATAATATTAATATATAATATGATATATTTATATTATATTATAATATAATATTTTATATATATATATTATATACATACATGAGGGTGGGCCCTACATGGGACCCACCTCTACCTTCCTAAAGCAGCTGTAGCTGTAACATACAACAACTATATGGCTGTTGTGGACGTCCAGCATGGGACGTGGACCACACCATCATGATACATGTGTTGTATCCACCGTCCATTAGGATGGGACGGTGGGACCCACCAGTAGGAGAGCGGATTGGCTAGGGTACCTCATACCAGCTACATGGCTGGTGCGTCGACATCAACAAGTTCTGTAGACCCCCAATGATGCATATGTTTTATCTACACCGTCCACTGTTTGGGTGGTGGGGCCCATCTTGATGCATGTGTGGTATCCATACCATCCAACCATTCTGAGATATCTTTTTATGGTATGAGGTAAAGAATGAGTCAGAACTAAAGTTCAAATGGGCCCCACCATTGAAATAATGGACAGTGACATCCACCGTTCAACTTCTAAGGGCCATGCTAGTTCCAATTAAGCTGATATTGTTTTCACTTCATTTATCTCTATGTTATCTTATGAATATGTTGGGTCTCAAAATACATACGGGTGGGCCCGATTTGATATACATTCAACCCATTAGTGTGGCCAATTTGATATACATGAAGCCCATTTAACTCGGCCCATTGATCGGCCCAATTGATTCGGCCCATTTGACTCGACCCATTGGACTCGGCCCATTTGACTCGGCCCATTGATTCGACCCATTTGAATCAGCCCAATTGATTTGGCCCATTTGATTCGGCCCATGTGATTGAGATTCTACCATGATGTATGAAATAATGCTTTTTGGCGGTCTTGCCTTAGGAGCAATGATGGTTCGACGTCCATATTGATGGCCAATGACGGTTAGATGTCCTCATTGTGACCTTCCCTTAGGCCTCTTTGGGCCCATTCTCTTCGTAGGTTAACTCAAATTAGTGGGCCCCATTTGCCATAGACAGATGGTTTCGTGCTATCGGATTTGATATAACCCTGGCCAAGAGCCGATCTTTTTATTATGGTTTGATCGACTATTCATATATGGACCGCACCTTGCTTATTGATTCCGATTATTGATTCTGATTATGAGTATATGACAACATAACATCATGATACATGTTCATACGAATCATCTGCATGCTTGTGATGAGCTAAGTGATTGATCATAACACATGCCATTGGGCAGATTGTTATGGATTCCCTGGTAAGGGGAGTTACCCACATGAGAGCGCGGTACGCGTAGAATTTACTGCATGCTAGATAGTGTGATTCATGTATTTTGCATTGTGTAACATGATTACTGTATGCCCTAGTGACATTAAGGTCGTAGCCGCCACAGGCGTATTGTGGTTGGCAGGATTGGATATCAGAAATCTTATTCTACATGGGGTGCTATAGATATCTCTGGGTGAAAGTCCCTAAACCCTTATGGTACTAGGAGGTTGCTCCAATGTCTAGACTGAGTGGATACATGAGCACCGAGTACCGATTACCAAAAGGCCACTTTCCACTGTATCGTGGTCGGTTGGAAGGGGGTGCAGCCTTACCCGTCCGAGTGGAGGGGGCAAAGCTAGGTTGAGTTTGACTAGCTTAAGAAATGGGTCCGCTATTAACGAGCTGAGCCTGATATTGGCAAGTGGATAGTGAGGTCTCTTACACTCACCTTATTGCGCGCGATGGGGCGGCAATCTAGTTTAGAGTGCACTAGACCCCAGTGATATTTCAGATTTGAGCTGTATTGATATGTGGACTTAAATGAGGATTTGTATGCTTGAGTTGCATCTTGCATCGCCTGGCCTTGGTATGGTCGACATCATTCATGTCTTGCATCGCATAGCCTTGGTACGGCTAATGGTATTCATGGATTCATCAGCATGTTCCGCATTACTCTGATACTGCATAATTGTATTACTACCTTGCACACACACTTTCACCACCCTCTAAGCTTTCCATAAGCTTATGCACGACCGTTGCGTGCAGGTGACGTTAGATCGCAGCAGCGTTGAGGCAAGAGCGCGTGGCAGATCATTTTGGAGCTTTTATCTATCATCATTGTATTTCCCTTTACGTGCATTATACTTATAAATTTTTTATCATAGTGAAAATGTGATGGAGTTTTTTGTTGTTGTTTGTGGGTTATGCCTTTGGTTATGCTTATTATGAATCAAACCGACGTTGAAAATCCTCCTCATAGCATCCAATGATTGGAACCTAGCGAATGGGCGCTGGGAGCTGAAAATGGGGTACTACGGAGGCTGTCAGCGACAGATTCGGTGATCAAAAATTTTGTGAGCCCAGTTTTCGAGTTTAGGGCGTGACACTTAAACTTTAGATCTACCTGATTTTTTTTGCTAGACGCCTATATAGGGACCCCCTAAACTAAGTAGATGGAGTGGATTTCGTCCAGAATCATTGTGGATCCGACTATTGGTTGTGTGTGTACCACGGTGAGTGTGCACCTACAGTGCACCACACCATATGTTTGGTCAAATCGGGTTTGACCCAATGCCTCCCGCCCAAAAAGAGTAAACTCTCCTCTTTTCTTTATTTTTCCTGCGCTGCAACATCGTTAGCAGACCACAGACGTTGTCAATGATTAGTGACCCATTTGCACTACTAATGTGGGCCATCTAGACTGTTCATCATGACCGGACGATAGTCCTGAACAAACCCTAGGTGGTCTCACCTGCTGAAGCACACCTACATGCACACGAGGACTGGCACAAGCAGGACCTGGAAGCACACCACATTTCCAAAAATGAAAATTATCTTCACAGCCAACTCAGCAATCCGCGTGCCTTTACATCCTTCCATCTCAACCATCCCTTGGAGGGTTATCTTAGCCTTTCATTCCATTTTCAGAGGCTAGGGTTTTGGGTAGATTACCATCGACCAAAAAATAACTCTCTCCTAACCGTTTTCTTCTTCCTTCAAAACCACCACCAAATGTTCATGGAGCTTCAATTTGAGGCATCCATAACCTTCACAGTAATGATTCAGACCCTCCAATGCATTCGTTTTGAAGGAACGTGCTCTGTATTGAAATCCACCATTAATGGACGTTACAAATTCTAATACTCAGTTGTTAGTATTAGATATTAACATTTATTATTATTAATATTATTCTTATGATGTCATTAGTAGACTATTTATGATAAGATTAGTGTTGATAGTATCAATTGATAATTATTACTTATCATTACTTCATTTCTATTATTGTTACAAATTAATTGTATGGATTAGATCTTAAACTCTAAACCCTAAACTTAGGAAATCCAAACCCTAGGTTAAGACCGTAACCATGATCATTATGATTATCAAGTATGATTGACCATTGGCTGATCCTTCATACTAATATTAGATGTTATAAACAAACCTATGATTATTAGATATTTATATTTTATTTATTATCCTTAAGTATTATCATGAATAAGTTCAGTATTGATAGCTATTATTATAATCATTAGAAAACATCATCATTTTCATTACAGGATTAGTATAATTCTTGTTAATACAATTATTAGTATTAGTCCTTATTGTATTATCGTTAGTAAAGATTCTATTATTATTACTTGTATTATTTAAGAGATTATCAATCATTATAAGAATGTTAGATAATGTCGGTACATTTAAATATGAACTTATGAACCATCGATCAACTCCTCGCGAGCAGACTCTGTCGATAATCCAGACAATCAGCAAAAATCCTAAAATATGAATGAGTGCGAAGCATCGGAATCAAATAATACTGGGGTGATGCATGCAGACACTGGAAGTATACCCTCAACAACTCCTCTGGAGGACTGTGGGTCCTGCTGAGCCATGTAGAACCTAGCTTGAGTTGGCTGGGGAGGTGCCTATCCCCTCTAAGGTCCCTGCTATTGCTGTTGCCTCTGCAGCAGCCTATACTACTGTCTATGCTGCTGCTGGGGCCTCGGTGGCTGAGGTGGCTGCGGTCGCTGCAGATGGGGCCGCTGCTGCTGTGGTCGCTGCTGTGCTGGAGGTTACTGTGGTCATCTCGACTGCTGCAGATGAGGGCTGGGGCACTCATTAACGCGGTGCCCTGTCCCACCACATCCAAAATAAGTCCCTATAAATGGCTTCTGGGGTGGCGCTAGAGGTTGGGGCTCCTGTACCTCTGTGGGCGTCAATGTTGTTGGGAGCTACTGGAGGGGGCCTGCCTGTTCCAGCCTCTCCTTTGATCTTGATCGCCCTGTGAGTTGGCCCACTCAGTCTCATAAATCTGAGCCCTCCGTACTACTGCGTGAAAGGTCAGGAGCTCATGCCCAATAACATGGCCTCGAAGACCGTAACGCAAGCCGTTCTTGAAAAGGCGGGCCTTTCGCCCCTCATCATCAACCAAATATGGTACGAACCTCGATAACACCACAAAAAAGATCGCGTACTGCGCCACGGACATGTCCCCCTGCACTAGAGTCTCGAACTCTAACGCTCTCTGATGACGAATGTGGTCGGGAAAATACTGCTGCTTGAATTGGTCTACAAAATCATTCTATATCCAGACGAAGTTGGGCCCTGTAACATGGGTAATAGAGGTCCACCAGTGCTCAACCTCACCCTGGAGAAGAAATACAGGCAATCGGACTCACTGCTGGGTCATACATGCTATAGTATCAAAAATCTTCTCCACATCGGAGACCATCTCTCGACCACAGTCGTATTTGACTCGCCATGGAAACACAAAGGATCGAGTTGTCTGAACTCTCGAAGTAGGGTGCTTGCACGCTCCTGCTCTGCCTAGGTTAGTGAAACAACAGGGTGCCTACCCTGTCCCTGAAGCGCAACTGTCACATCCTGCAACATCTGCTGTAACTAGGAGGCACTCACAGGTACGGTCGGATCCGCACTGGTCTCAGGTGGAGGAACGACATCCTCAGGCTGGGGAGCAGGGATCTCTGGGGGTGAAACGGGAGTCGTAGGTGGTAAAGTGGGAGCCTCAAGTAGTGGAGCGGGAGTCACTCGGGTCGGTCTCCTTAGCGGCATGTCTAATAGGAAGGAATAAGGACGACAATCAATCTTGAGAATCGCACGTTAGGGAACTAAATCGGAAGGTTATGAACTCAGAACCTAATCGTTCTAAACTATGTTGTTCTCGGTTATTCCTAAGTTATGCTCTGATATCAACTTCTGTCATGCCCCAACTCAAAAACTGAGCTGACAAAATTTTCGATCACAGAATCTAGCGCCGACAACCTCTGAAGTACCCCATTTTCGGCTCCTGACACCCATACACCAGGTTCCGATATGGGATTTTACAAGGAGGATTTCTAACATGATTTTGATTCGTAATGAGCATAACCATAAGCATAAGCCACCAACAATAACCACAAGAACACCATCACAAAATCCACTATGATAAAAAAAACTTTAAAGTACAATGCATGTGAAGGGAAATACAAGATAATGATAACGGACACTCCTGAAGCTCGATTGCACACTCCTGCTGTGATTAAGCTACGGCTGCGTCCTGACATCACCTGCACGCATCAATTGTGCATAAGCTTATAGAAAGCTTAGAAGGTGGTATAAGTGTGTGTGCAATATGGGCGTGCTCAGAATACAATGATAGAATAATGTGGAATCATACTGATGAGTACATAAATGCAATCAGTCGTACCAAGGCTATGCGGTGTAAAACATGAATGCTATTGGCCATATCAAGGCCATGCAATGCGAAATGCAACTCAATCATGCCAATCCTCATCCAAATCCACATATTAATGTAGCTCATCACTAGAGCATCAAGTATCAGTACAGTTCTCATTCTGGATAATCACCAAGGTTTAGTACACTCCAAATGGCACTGCCCCTTTCCCAAGCGTGCAGTCCAAGTGAGCGTAAGAAACTTCACTATCCTCCTGGTCAGTAGTCTACCAATACCTATCTGGCACGTCGATAACGGACCCATTCATGAGTTGGTCAAACTCAGCCTAGTAATGCCCCTTACCCTCGGGCGAGTAAGGCCACACCCCTTGCTAACCTTATTCTAACCCTAAACTTTCCTAAAATTACCAAAAAAAAATGGACCTGGGGGCTATAAATAATCCCCTCCCCTTCTTATTTCCATCATCCGATAATCTTAGAGAACCCAAATCATCCAGTAGAGGTAATCATCCCTCGACCAAGGAAAGTGAAAGTGTAGGATAGAGAGTCCAACCCTGGTCTAACCTAGTCCAACCAAAGTCTTAGCTTCTTGAGCCATCCAAGTCCCAATATGAGCCACTTGATCTAATCCTTATAACATAACTTTTCATCAAAACCAACCTTTAAGCAGCTTTGTCTAATCCCCAGCATTAGCATCGTGCAATGCTTATTCCCTTCACAGCCACATTTTCTCATCTCATTTATTAGTATTGCATCCATAGCACTGCGCACCTAATCGACTTAAGTAGATACTTTGTGGCTTTTCACGAATCCGGCCCATTAAAAACTCTGGTCGACTAGTTTATGCTTCGACAAGTAGAGAAGTCAATGTAGATTTATCTAGCCTGAACCAAAGCTTGTCTTAGGCATTTCATTTGATACAACATTACACACACAATTACATTTACATTATGCAAGAACTAATCACAACCCTCAAAAGTTAGTCAGATCATAAGAAGTGGAGACTATACATTTATATGGGCAGAGTGGGTGCCTAACACCTTCCCCCTCTATAACCATGTCCCATACTCTGAAATTCACTTTAGGACTGAGAATCTTCAGATCCTCTTTCCTAGCATTTCTACAAGGTTTAGCCGACTATAGAGACGGAGTAATTGGCTAGTGGCGACTCTGGTAAAATATAACACCCTTCTACATACAATACGAAGCCCATGGAAAAACGTGATCCAATTATGATCCAACATCCACACAAAGTTAGTCCCCTAACATAAGATGACCGTACATCTCATGTTCACAGGCCACTCACATATGACGGTCATTGTAAAAAAATGGCCAACAAGATCTATGGACCACAACTTTCTTTAGTCAATGATTATCATGTCTAATCTCAAGTTTCCAAGGACTATTAGAGGAATCATTCATCATTGAACTCAAAATATGAATTAAAGATAACACTACTTTGAGGATCAACAAGTTGTCTTTAAAGGACTCATAGTCATTGTTATGGGTAAAAATGGATTGGTTAAAGAGAAGAGGTCAACTTGGACATCTTTACAGGACATGAAGTCGGCTAGCGCCGGTCATGACCAATGAGCTCTTCAATGGCCAAGGAAGAGAGGTCGGCAGGTCGATAGGTCCGCCAACTGCCCAATGATAAGGGGAGGCTCAAAGCTCATCCGAGTACTCAGGACAGGTCGACCAAGACAGGTCGGCATACTACCCCTAGGTCAGGTTAACTAAAACCACCTCGGCCTATTCTCGGAAGCTCAAGTCAGCAAAAACCACCTTGGCCTCGGCAGGTGGGCATCGGTATTGGCCTTAGCGGGTCAAATCGCCCATAGACCTTAGCCTCGGCCATTTGCCTCAAATTTCTCAAGGTTCAACCACTTGATTTTATCTTCACCAGAGATCATACGAAACGGTTGAGCAACGTCCACTGAACGCACAATTATAATTTAGAAAACTTCTCTACGCACATAATTAACTCTTACCCTATAAATAGAGGACTTAGATATGTTCACTCCCCAAGTATAGGGTTGTGATGTAGTAATAAACTCGGTAAGACCGAGGTCGAATCCACAGGGACTGAAACTTGTACGTGATCTGAAACTAACTAGATGTAGAACTAGCAAAAAGATGTAATCTAAATCCAATAGAATTTAAGGAATAATTGTGGAATAATTATCTAAAACTTAAGGAATTCAGAGGAAGAAAACTAGGGATTCAGAGGATCCACTTGTAGAGATCAGGGAGATCTTATGCCTGCTTCAGAAATCATGGAAATTAACTAGACTTCCTTTGATATAGTTTTCAAGAGGTGAAAGGTATATGAATTAGAATGGATTCCATCACCAAACCATGCCCAGGAGACAAAGTAAACAACAGAATTAAACTAATTACCAACCAACCAACAATGTATGAAGATCAGGAAGGGTACTGTCATCCTACCATGCCCATGGGACAATGATGAACAACAGGGCTTCCTGACTTCATAAACATAAAAAGGGGAAAGAAATACTCAAAGCCATTGCAAACCCATTGTAATTTCAGTCACAACAGACCATTAAAGACTAAGAAAAATATTCCTTTAATAATCAACTAAATCAAATTCAGTTTATGAATTTTAAATTAAAGGCACCAAGTAGAATCTCCCATCTCGCTACAGGCTTCACCTCTTAGCCCTAGCTAAGAGGTTCAGCCAGACATGGATGAGCTGGATCTCTAAAAAAAATAAACAAATTATAATAAAAAGAAGAAGAAACTCTCTAGCCTCTTAGTCTGCTCCACGGCTGCCTCCAGCCCCACGTTCAGCAGCCAAAATCTTCTCTTTTTCTTCCTTGCTCACAGCTCCACTCGCCCAAGATTTGGATCCCCGGTTGATCGATCCCCCTCTCCCTCTTTCTTCTCTCTCTTTATAGGTGCCAGGGGCCGTGAAGGAGAGGCCTGGCTGGATTGCGAAATCATTCGCGGCAGATTCCTCACGGAACTCTGCTTCTGCTCCAGGAAACGCTTAGCTGATTGCGTTTGGACTCAGTTTGAGAGGAGGAGTCTTCCCCCCTTTGAAATCTGCCAGCGTGGTGAGTGTAAGCACCCCTTGTACGATCAAATGGACGGTTTGGATCGCTAATCCGTTCACGGACGGTGGCCCGCAACTTCCCGCAACTTTCAATTTTCCCGGATGCGCATAAGGCTTACGCGGACGCGCTGACGTGTTCGGTGGGACCCGTGGCGATGTTTCTGATGAAATCACCCCGTCCATCAGATTCCTCTCAATTTTTTAATCAGAATGGGCTGGTTTTTGTCGAGTTTTGGCGTGGTCCACAGATGTTTTTCTTCCACCGTTCATCTTACGTTTGGATTGCTGAAATCATCTCTCCATTGTCTTCTGGAATTCCGCCTCCTAGTCGATGGTTACGCCTATACTCTGGAGTGAATGATCGGTCCAGATTTAACATCTGGAGAGCGAGTGGGGCCCACTGTTGAAAAATAGACGGACAGCGTCCGTTCGCTGTTACTGCGGAAGAAGAAGACTGGTCAGCGTCGGGTTGACCAGATCGGCTGGTCCGATGCAGCTCATGTGCGTGTACACTATATGCACGTCCAACTCGTTTGGAGTCCATGATGATGGATCCAGGAAATCCGCTCCGTTCATCCGTCTTGTCTCCTCAGATAATGAGTTGAGACTAAATTTTAAGCATATCCAGATCTCAGGTGGGCCCAAAATCAATGGTTTATGGGCTGTGATCTGAGCATTGGGCCACTTCCCGAGGGATCCACTAGCTGAAATTTGACGTGTACGGTTATTTTTTGGTCCTCAGGTCACGTATGAAGTTTTGAACTGATCAGATGGTGGGAACCCTATGATCTTGTGTTCTGGACGTCTTTTAGGCCTGTTTAAGATGAGTGGCTGGACTTTCTCTGATCTCTGACGTATAAATCCTCGATCGTGGTCCCATGCGGCCCCGTTCAATGTCTTGGTGATGCCTGAGCTTTAAATCCATGCTTTTAGCATCCTTTCCAGTCTGTGCTCGTAAATACGCCCTGCATCACAAACATGATTAAATCAGCCATTAAACGGAATTATGCTTGTAGATCCAAGTAATAACTGGGGTCTAATATGCAATATTTGACCCTCAACACAACCCCCAACCAGCATTTTGCTAGTCCCGAGCAAAGTATGCGGAAGATAAGTTGGAAATTGCAGAACACATTTTATAAACTCGAGTGATTTTTGAAAATAATCCAAAATTAGAAGTCTACGATTCATGATTGTTGGCACTACTTTCTCCTGAAATCAAGCTCAGAGTAAACTTCATAATCAAGTTCAAATATTAATCCCTTAATTAGAACAATTCCAAACACTGAATTCCATGGACGTATAGTCTAATCTCGACTTATCAACATTGAGATTCACCTCTCTATTTAAGGATATTATTGGTAACCAATAAGAGAATTCACGATAACCCAACTTGGCTTACACATTATCTTTTTATTCTTTTAATATTTGATTTTTTTTATTTTTTTCATTAAAAGTAACGCCAAGAAGGGGAATTGAGTCCTCACCTATAGGGAGCAAACCTATGGTAAAGACTGTACAACCAACTTTTTCTCATATCATTCATAGGGAATTAAATCTACACCTATAGGGAGCAAACCTATGGTGTAGACCATTCCCCAATCCTTTCAATTTCTCAGGTTAGTTCCTTTCAAGCTTAGTGATCACCAAATTAATCCTTCAATATCGAATGAAACCTTAATGTGTAAGCGAGATGTGACATGTAAAATTATGATTCAATCAATGTTTAAAACTTCTAATCATGGATTAATAGTTATAACTTAACTGTGAAATGTAACAAATAGTTGAATCCAAGAGTCATAAATTCCAACATCACTTATCTTGTAATTCTAACTCCAAGATAGCCGTCAAAATCGCTTCGAATTCATACGAAATTCTAAAAAAATTCAAAGATTTTCACAATTTTTGTTCAAGACCAAGAAAATGCTGATTAGGTCACCTAATCTCCCACCCCCAACCTTATATCTACATTGTCCTCAATGTAAAAGATATGAGCATGCAATGCACTTGGGACAACGAAAAGTAAATATGAAGTGATGTGAAGATAGTACTTGGATGATGAATCGAGAGACATTTTCCAAGAGATCGCAGCATGGGCATCGGTCAGCACGAGAGAGAAGGCAACACAAAAATAACAAAAATAAAATCCTACCTATACCACTTTCGTAGGTGCTCTCAATTACATTTAGAGTATGCAACAAGCCTTTAAACCCCTAGGTTGCCCCTAGTGGACGAGTTGTAGTCTCGTGAGGGTTTGCAGTAATGTTACCCACAAACATTGAACTAACTAATGATAAAAATGAAATGAAATGAAGAGCTAGGTTGCCTCCCAGGAGTGCTAAGTTTACCGTCTTCAGCCAGACAAATAAAGCAACTACCCTAGTCCTATGAAAGCGATAAACCTACCTATACCTCCATCAGACTAGGAGATCAATCCTAGTAAACAGGAGCAGTCAGGGGCATGGACATGTCCTCTGAATCAAATTTCTCGACAAATGGTTTTAATCGATGACCATTGACTTTAAACTCCTTGCCATTGTCGGGATCTCTTATCTCATTGGCCCCATGAGGAAAAACAGTAACAACAATGTAAGGGCCGGTCCAACGAGATCGAAGCTTACCCGAAAAGAGATGTAATTGAGAATTGTACAAAAGGACCTTCTGACCAGGCGTGAATGATTTTTGTAAAATGTGTTGGTCATGAAATGCTTTCATCTTGTCTTTGTAAATTCTCGAATTATCGTACGCATCATTCTGGATTTCTTCAAGTTCATTCAATTGAAGTTTGCATAGCAAGTCAGCGTTGTCCAGATTGAAATTAAGATTTTTGATCACCCAGTACGCTTTATGTTCCAGCTCCACAGGCAAGTGACAAGCTTTCCCATAGACAAGTCTAAAGGGAGACATTCTAATAGGGGTTTTAAAGGCAGTAAGGTATGCCCATAAGGCATCGGTCAATCGGATTGACCAATCCTTACGATCAGGGTTAACCGTTTTCTCCAAAATATGTTTAATTTCCCTATTAGAAATCTCAGCTTGCCCACTTGTCTGTGGGTGGTACGGGGTGCTCACCTTGTGAGAGATACCGTATTTCTTTATTAAGCTCTCAAATGGTTTATTACAAAAGTGTGAGCCCCCATCACTAATGATGGCTCGAGGTGTTCCAAATCGAAAAAGGATGTTTTCTTTTAGGAATTTAATGACCGTGCGATGATCATTAGTTCGACACAGAATCGCTTTGACCCATTTAGTGACATAATCCACGGTGAGCAAAATATACAGATTTCCAAACGATTGGGGGAATGGTCCCACGAAATCGATGCCCCAGCAATCAAATGCTTCAATGATAAGGATGAGATTCAAAGGCATCATATTTCGACGAGACAATGCTCCCAATTTCTGACAACGCTCACAAGCTTTGCAAAACTCATGAGTGTCCCTAAACATACTGGGCCAGTAAAAGCCACACTGCAGAATCTTGGCCGTGGTCTTTTTAGCAGAAAAGTGACCACCACAGGCCTGTAAGTGACAGAAGGAGATGATGCTCTGATGCTCATCATCTGGTACACATCTCCTTAGAATTTGGTCTGGGCAACATTTAAATAAATAAGGATCATCTCAGAAAAAGTTACGCACCTCGGTGAAAAATTTCTTCTTATCTTGCGCAGTCCACTGTGTCGGTATGGCACCTGTAGCAAGATAATTAGCAATATCAGCGAACCAAGGTGAATGGGAACTCTGAACAGTTGTTCATCAGGGAACATGTCATTGATATGGGTCGTCTCAAGGGAATCAGAGGTATTAAGGTGAGAAAGGTGATCGGCCACAACGTTTTCTACTCCCTTTTTATCTTTAATTTTCAAATCGAATTCTTAGAGTAGAAGGATCCATCGTATCAAACGGGGCTTAGAATCATTCTTAGAAAGAAGATACTTAAGTGCAGCATGATTTGTGTAGATAATAATCTTGGATCCGATCAAGTAGGACCTAAATTTGTCCAAGGCGAACACTACAGCTAAGAGTTCATTTTCCGTAGTCGAGTAGTTCACCTGGGTAGAATTTAAAGTTCTACTTGTGTAATGAATGACGTAGGGCCTCTTATCTTTTCTCTGGCCTAGGACCGCCCCAAGAGCATAATCAGACGCGTCGCACATAATCTTAAAAGGAAGGTTCCAGTCGGGTGGCTGCATGATAGGTGCAGTGGTTAACGTGCCTTTAAGCTTGGTGAAAGCTTCCTGGCATTGCTCAGTCCACTCGTACGAAGCATCCTTTTGAAGAAGAGTACATAAAGGATGAGAGAGGAGACTAAAGTCCTTTATGAATCGCCTATAAAATCCTGCGTGTCCTAAGAAGGATCGCACGTCTCTGATGTTCTTGGGTGGAGGTAGGTTAGAGATAAGATCGATTTTTGCCTTATCTACCTCGATTCTCTTGGACGAGATGATATGCCCAAGGATAATTCCCTTCTGAACCATGAAATGGCACTTCTCCCAATTAAGTACCAAGTTCTTTTCTTCACATCTTTTCAGCACACATTTAAGACTTTCCAAGCACTTGCTAAAATATTGACCGTAAACAGAGAAATCGTCCATGAGGACTTCTAGATATTGCCCCACCATATCAGAAAAGATACTAAGCATACATCGCTGAAAGGTGGCAGGGGCATTACATAGTCCGAATGGCATCCTTTGGTAGGCAAAGGTGTCGTAGGGACATGTAAATGTGGTCTTTTCCTGGTCTTCAGGGGCTATCTCTATCTGGTTGTAGCCCGAATACCCGTCAAAGAAACTGTAATAGGAATGACCAGCTAACCTTTCCAGGATCTAATCAATGAATGGTAAAGGAAAGTGGTCTTTCCTCGTGACGGTATTCAACTTTCTATAGTCAATGCACATTCTCCAACCAGTAGTGACTCTAGTTGGCATGAGTTTATTATTAGCATTGGCTACGATGGTGATTCCGGACTTCTTAGGGACCACTTGAGTTGGACTCACCCATTGACTATCAGATATAGGGTATATAATACCCACGTCCAATAGTTTAAGAACCTCGGCCTTAACCGCTTCCTTCATGTTTGGATTTAGTCTACGTTGTGGTTGCCGAGCGATTTTTGCATTATCCTCAAGATATATGCGGTGAGTACAAATCGAGGGATCGATTCCCTTGAGGTCCGCTATCATCTATCCCAGGGCTCCTTTATGCTCAATGAGAGTAGATATGAGTATACTCTCCTGTTCTTTCTCCAGGTGGGCAGAGATCACCACCGGGTATGTCTCATCTTGACCTAAATAAGCATATTTCAAATCAGAGGGCAAAGGTTTTAGGTCAAGCTTTGGCGGCTTGAAGTTAGACGGTAGAGGCACTACATCAGTTTGTGGCAATTCTTCAAATTGTGGCCATCACCGGTTAACTTCAAGTACCTGTGCAGTATCAAGCAAGGCGCACATCTCCCTAATCATGTCATCATCAAAATCATGGGAGTGGGCCAGGCACGTCTCTAGATAGTAGGAGGATAAGGTTAGAGGTGTCGTATCTTCCACGAAAGAGTCAATCATGTTAATGTCGTGGAAATCGTCATCCTCCTCTAAGTTTCTGCCGTTATTGAAAAAGATGTTTGACTCCAATGTCATATTCCCAAAAGACATAGTCATGACACCATTCCTGCAATTGATAATTGCATTTGAAGTGGCAAGGAATGGGCGGCCAAGAATGACGGGATCTGAGTGCTTATGTTGTTGATGGGTTCGGTGTCCAGGATGATAAAATCTACAGGGTAGTAAAATCTATCAACTTGGACCAACACATCCTCAATTATCCCTCTTGGTACACGAACAGAGCGATCAACAAGTTGTAGTGTGGTTAGGGTGGGTTTTAATTCACCCAAGCCTAACTGTTTGTATATCGCGTAGGGAATCAGATTGACGCTCGCTCCTAAATCAAGAAGTGCATGATCAATTCGATGGTCCCTGATTACACATGATATGGTTGGGCTACCAGGATCCTTGAATTTTTGTGGCACGTCTTGCTTTAGGATGGCACTCACTTTCTCGATCAAGAAGATCTTCTTTTGAATACTCTGCCGTCGTTTGGTCGTGCATAGGTCTTTCAGGAACTTTGCATATGAAGATATCTGTTTCACGACATCAAGTAGAGGAATGTTGACTTTCACTTGTTTCAACACCTCTAGGATATCTTGAGAGTTAGAGAGAGGTTTTGGTGAAACCAACCGTTGAGGGAATGGAGCAACTGGCTTCTCTAGAAATTCCGGTTCTAATTTTTGTGGGGCATCACTAGATCCATCATTGTTGTCCTCTTCTGGTTCCTGAGGCTTTTCGGGCCTAACTGGAAGAGTTTTATCAATGATCTTTCCACTCCTAAGAGTGGTGATGGATTTAGCGTGCCCCATCTGATTTGAAGAGCTGGGATCACTAATCTCGTACTGCGGTTTAGGATTGGGGAGAGGTTGTGCAGGAAGCATCCCTTTTTCTATAACCGTCATACGAGAATCTATCTTTTGCATAAAATCTGTAATTCCCCGCATTGCCTGAGCCAGCTCTTGTATGAAATTTTGAACCGGTTCCTCTTGAGGTTTCACTTGATTTGGATTTTGATTGAAGAAACCTTGAGGAGTAGCCGTTTGTCCATTCCTCCAACTAAAGTTTGGATGATTTTTCCAACCAGGATTGTACGTATTGGAGTTAGGTCCAGTAAAAGGTCTTTGATAGTTGTTTACGGCATTGGCTTGTTCATTCGAAAGGCAGGTATTGTAGGACAGTTTTCAGTTGTGTGAATGTTGCAATCACAGATGCCGCAAACAATTTCATTAACCTTATCCTTCTTTCCTTCCATGGCCTCAACTTTCCTTATGAGCGTAGTCACTTTACCCTTGAGATCATCCTCTTCTTTCAAGAGATATAATCCACCTTTCTCCTTTAATTGAGTCGGCCTAGATGTGGTGTTCGACTTTGGGTAATAGTCCCATGATTGTGTTTTTTCAGCAAGACTATTGAGGTAATCCCATACCTCGTCAACATCTTTATTAATGAACTCTTCATTACACATTGTCTCGACCATTTGGCGCATGGAAGATGTCAGTCCATCATAGAAAAAATTTGTAATGCGCCACGTTTCAAATCCGTGTTGTGGGCATGAACTGACCAAATCTTTGAACCTTTCCCAACATTGGAAGAATGTTTCATCTTCCTTTTGGGCAAAGTTCATGATTGCTTTTCTGAGGGTAATCGTTTTACGATGTGGGAAGAATTTTTTTATGAATTCCCTCTGCATGTCGTTCCATGTGCCAATGGATCTAGGACGTAGTGAATGTAACCACGTCTTAGCTTTCTCTTTTAAGGAAAAAGGAAAGAGTTTCAGCCTAATTGTATCCTCAGATACATTAGGAAAACATAATGTAGCTATAATCTCATCGAACTCTTTCAAATGTAAATATGGACTTTCTGATTCAAGTCCATGGAATTTGGGAAGGAGTTGGATAACTCCTGGCTTGATGTCCATTTGTCCTGTGTTTTCAGGGAAAATCATGCATGAGGGCGTACTCACTCCCGCCGGTTGTAGATAATCTCGTAAAGTACGAGGCGGGGGTGCCTGATGCACCTCATTCTCATCTTGGGTATCCTCCACCCTGGGTGGAAGTAGAGGAGGTTGGTCTTCAGCCATAACTTCAATTAACTCAGGGGATTTCGAGTGGTGTCTAGTCCTGCGATGGATAGTCAACCCCTCAACCAATCCTCCTTCAGTCAAGAGATGTCGAGTGTTGTCACGGGCCCACTTGGGCATGAAACACTTGCAGCCCTCAGTCAAATTCAAAGCCTAATCCTAAGAAAGGAAAGAAAATCTAGAAAGAAGGAGAGAGAGAGTTGGAAAGAAATTACCAAATTGAAACCCCTAAGTTAAGGACCTGCAAAAGAAAACAAACAAGTCAGTTCTAAAGAGAATGTCTAGAATTAGAAAATCCTTAAAAAGGAAGAAAGTCTTAAGCTAGAAAGTAAATTAAAAAGAGATATGAAAAATAGAAAGTAGAGAGAAAGAACTTACCGAATTAGAAATTTCTATCTTAAAGGCCTACACAATAGGAAAGTTAGTTTCTAAACAAAAATTTTATGAGTAGAAAATTAGGAAACAAAATTAGATTCTAAAAGAGTTAGAATTAGAAAGTTACTACAAGACAAAAATAGAAAGTTAATTCCTAAAAGGGGAAAGAAATAACCTAGTTTCTAAAAATAAACTATTTCCTACAGATAGGAAAATTCCAGAATTAGAAGATTTCTAAAATTTAAACCCTAATTTTAAAAGTGGAAAAAGTAGAGAAATTAGGAAGGAATTACCAATTTAAGAACTTATGTCAGGATCCTACAAAACAGGAAAACAGGTTAGTTTTTAAAAATAAAATAATAGTTTCTAAAAATAAAATAAAATGAAATAAAAACTTTTATCCTAAAGTAAGTAAAATCTTAATCTTAACCTAATTCTAGAACTAATTAGTTTCAGAAAAACGTAGCCGTCAGTCCCCGGCAACGGCGCCAAAAACTTGTTCACTCCCCAAGTATAGGGTTGTGATGTAGTAATAAACTCGGTAAGACCGAGGTTGAATCCACAGGGACTGAAACTTGTACGTGATCTGAAACTAACTAGATATAGAACTAGCAAAAAGATGTAATCTAAATCCAATAGAATTTAAGGAATAATTGTGGAATAATTTTCTAAAACTTAAGGAATTCAGAGGAAGAAAACTAGGGATTCAGAGGATCCACTTGTAGAGATCAGGGAGATCTTATACCTGCTTCAGAAATCATGGAAATTAACTAGACTTCCTTTGATATAGTTTTCAAGAGGTGAAAGGTATATGAATTAGAATGGATTCCATCACCAAACCATGCCCAGGAGACAAAGTAAACAACAGAATTAAACTAATTACCAACCAACCAACAATGTATGAAGATCAGGAAGGGTACTGTCATCCTACCATGCCCATGGGACAATGATGAACAACAGGGCTTCCTGACTTCATAAACATAAAAAGGGGAAAGAAATACTCAAAGCCATTGCAAACCCATTGTAATTTCAGTCACAACAGACCATTAAAGACTAAGAAAAATATTCCTTTAATAATCAACTAAATCAAATTCAGTTTATGAATTTTAAATTAAAGGCACCAAGTAGAATCTCCCATCTCGCTACAGGCTTCACCTCTTAGCCCTAGCTAAGAGGTTTAGCCAGACATGGATGAGCTGGATCTCTAAAAAAAAATAAACAAATTATAATAAAAAGAAGAAGAAACTCTCTAGCCTCTTAGTCTGCTCCACGGCTGCCTCCAGCCCCACGTTCAGCAGCCAAAATCTTCTCTTTTTCTTCCTTGCTCACAGCTCCACTCGCCCAAGATTTGGATCCCCGGTTGATCGATCCCCCTCTCCCTCTTTCTTCTCTCTCTTTATAGGTGCCAGGGGCCCGGCAGGAGAGGCCTGGCTGGATTGCGAAATCATTCATGGCAGATTTCTCGTGGAACTCTGCTTCTGCGCCAGGAAACGCTTAGCTGATTGCATTTGGACTCAGTTTGAGAGGAGGAGTCTTCCCCCCTTTGAAATCTGCCAGCGTGGTGAGTGCAAGCACCCCTTGTACGATCAAATGGATGGTTTGGATCGCTGATCCGTTCACGGACGGTGGCCCGCAACTTCCCGCAACTTCCGATTTTCCTGGACGCGCGTAAGGCTTACGCGGACGCGCTGATGTGTTCGGTGGGACCCGTGGCAATGTTTCTGATGAAATTTACCCCGTCCATCAGATTTCTCTAGATTTTTCGATCAGAATGGGCTGATTTTTGTCGAGTTTTGGCGTGGTCCACAGATGTTTTTCTTCCACCGTTCATCTTACGTTTGGATTGCTGAAATCATCTCTCCATTGTCTTCTGGAATTTCGCCTCCTAGGCGATGGTTACGCTTATACTCTGGAGTGAATGATCGGTCCGGATTTAACATCTGGAGAGCGAGTGGGGCCCACTGTTGAAAAATGGACGGACAGTGTCCGTCCGCTATTACTGCGGAAGAAGAAGACGGGTCAGCATCGGGTTGACCAGACCGATTGGTTCGGTGCAGCTCATGTGCGTGTGCACTATATGCACGTCCAACTCGTTTGGAGTCCATGATGATGGATCCAGGAAATTCACTCCGTTCATCCGTCTTGTCTCCTCAGATAATGGGTTGAGACCAAATTTTAAGCATATCCAGATCTCAGGTGGGCCCAAAATCAATGGTTTATGGGCTAATCTGAGCATTGGGCCACTTCCAGAGGGATCCACTGGCTGAAATTTGATGTGTACAGTTATTTTTTGGTCCTCAGGCCACGTATGAAGTTTCGAACTGATCAGATGGTGGGAACCCTATGATCTTGTATTCTGGACGTCTTTTAGGCTTGTTTAAGATGAGTGGCTGGACTTTCTCTGATCTCTGACGTATAAATCCTCGATCGTGGTCCCATGGGGCCCCGTCCAATGTCTTGGTGATGCCTGAGCTTTAAATCCATGCTTTTAGCATCCTTTCCAGTCCGTGCTCGTAAATACGCCCTGCATCACAAACATGATTAAATCAGCCATTAAACGGAATTATGATGCTTGTAGATCCAAGTAATAACTGGGGTCTAATATGCAATATTTGACCCTCAACAAGATACAGTGAAAGGTACATAGAATCTCTTGCCCTAAACCTTTCAACACGACTAGACCCAGATTCCTAGCTTGACTTTGGTATTAGAGGGTCCCCTACTCTATCCAGGGTCTCCTTTGTTCTTCTCTTTTGCAGGTGCTCGGAGGTCAGGAGAGGGTAGTCCAGATCTTGCATCAACATTTTGATGTCGTTTGTGGGAATGACATCAAAGCCATTCCTGCTTTTCCAGAAAACTACAATGGTGGAAGTAAAGAAGAAAGCTCGAGCTGTCATTGCTGCAGCCATCCCAGCTCTTCCTGAATCATCAACCGAGCAGGGTGCCCAACCCTACCAACAGTGGGCCAACTCTACTCCCGCAGTGACCACTCCTCGATCTCACACTCGGGGTGGTCGATTAGTCTCCTTGGAGAACTGAGTCGAAGCCCTGAATAAAAGCATGGATCAACTCACGCAACTCTTGGAGAGACAGAGTCCACCCCCCGGTCTCAATGTAGAGGAGGGTGATACCGCCACATCACCTCAAGCACAGGTCAATTCGTAGAGAAACAAGTAACCTCCTAAGCTCTCAGCCCAGGCTCTTTCCCATACTTCGGGGGTAGCCACATTCGCAGACTCCAAACTGCATCCCGTGTTAAATAAGAAGAGCTGTGGAAAAGCCCCTGAAGCAATGGCCGAGAACAAGGGCCCTTGGGAGGCAGAGCTTAAGAAACTTTGAGGGTAGATCAACAACATCAGACAAGTCCATCGTGCCCGAGTGCCGACCTCAGTAAAGGCCATGTTAGGAGAAACTGAACCACCATTCATCATTGACATTATGGCATTTCTGCGTCTACCTAGGTTCCGGATGTCACAGATGACCCCCTATTCTGGAACCACAGACCCGACTAAGCACCTCGAGTCTTTTAGAGCTTGGATGGAGCTTCATGGCAGCTTGGCCCCCAAGATGTGCCGAGCATTCTCCCTGGCCTTATTAGGAGCTTCTTGGTAGTGGTTCAAGCGGCTTAAGACCAGGTCCATCAGTTCCGTCTTGCAACTCAGCAAAGCATTCCTCATACAGTTCATCGGTGGAAGTGACAAAAGAAACCTGAAAGGAGAGCTTAAGATGTCCTAGAGGGGGGGGGGGGGGGGGTGAATAGGGCTATGCTAAATAATTAAAATAAGTGCAGAATATGCAAATAAATCAAAGATTTCAATTGCTTAAGTATTCAAACGTTGATTCCAAATAATTAGTAGGACAACCATCACCTAAAGTTTTAGGCATGACAACTTTTTTTACAAATTTCTTTAAAATCAAAACTCAAACTTTGCAAGAGTAAATAAAAATAAAATATTACAACATTCACCACTTTAACTGAAAATTAAATACAACCATTCACCACATAAAAAAGTAAAGGCATTCACCATATAACACAAAGGATTATAGTGGTTCGGTGCTTTAAAACTTCTTTAAAACAACCACACATACTCCACTCCCAAAATTACTCTCCACGTAATTTTGAATTTCACTATGAAAAAGGTTTTCTCAGGGTTACCTTAAAACCTGATATAATTCTTGTGATTTTCACGGGGTATCACAATCAAACCCCTCACTGAGATTTTCAGGTTATCTCAGACAAAACCTACGTTGATATTTTCTAGGCTATCTCAGAAAAAACAAATAAAGATTAGAAGGTATACTTATCTTCACCGTAGAAGACGTATCAAAAGCTTGTAGCTGAAGAACCGCTTTCTTGAATGTAGATTGTTCCTTGTTCAGTCAGATAGAAAGGGTCCAGGGTTCTATTGATTTTATTTAAGTTCAAACCGATGGCTACTTGAATCAATTCTCTTAAATATCAAAAGAAGAGTATAGTTTTTACTCTTTAGAATTAGAATGGAAAGATCTGAGATTAAGGGAATTGAAAAAAGCTATATAAATTAAATTATAAATACCGAGCAATAGCTTGCTAATGACTTGACCTTGTATCTCTCTTGCAGAAGGATTTTGATAATTAACTTAGATATTTCGGATTAAGAGAGGAACTCAATTTATTGGCAAAGAAGTTGAATCTTCGACTAGCCTGAACAGACTGGATTCAGTTCAACGGACTTTGGATCGTGCGGGATAAGATCTGTCCAAAAGTTGACTGGCCCGAGGACCAGTTCGATTGGTCAAAGAGCTCTGTTCAACTAGTCGAATTTGGTCTTCGACTAGTCGAATTTCTTAAAATCCGAAATAGTGAAGTTGCTGGACTTGGAGTCAAAGTTTCTTGGGCCGGTCGAAGGACAAGCTCTGACTGGTTGAACTAAAAATTCGACTAGTCGAATTTGCAACCAAAATTGATTTTTATTTCAAGTTTGAACTTGGACTGGCTGAGAATGCTTAGGCTAGTCGAACCAAAAGTTAGGCAGGTTGACATCCCAACAAAATAAGCATAAAAACCCAATTTTAAACATTTTTTAAAGCACCTAGTCATAAGGTCTTTCTAGAGTTGTATACTACCTGAGATATATCAAATATATGAAATTCTTTTACTTGAACTAGGTTACAGACTTCATCTTGATTTTTGAGCTTGATCTTATTCTTGAACATTAGTTGATCTTTAACTTGATCTTCTCTTGAGAATGTACTGATCTTGAGCTTAATCTTCTGCTTGATCTTTTCTTGATCTTGACCTTGATCTTCTCTCGATTATGGACCAGTCTTGAAGATCTATAGTCAAGTTGTCTTGGCTATACGAAATTTGACAAATAAAGTGTGCTTAATCATTGTAGCACTTACAATCTCCCCTTTTGTCAATTTCGTGACAAAACAATTATCATTATAGATATGACAATACTGAAGTCTTGTAATCCCAAGAAATCTTGTAGTAAGAGCTTCTTGTAAGCTAAATGGTACTACTCCCGCTCAAATAGCACTTCCCCTGTACTGTGAAACATAGCATCCCACACACACACACACACACACACACACACACACACACAAACATATCATTATAACATTTTCCATAGCATTCATGCATTCCTCCAACATTCTCACTACTTAACATTATAAATCATTATCAATCATGGTAACTCTCCTCCTTTTTGTTACAAGTTGACAAAGGAAGAATGAGATAAATATCAAGTAAGCATAAATAGATATCCAAGAAGTATGTAGATGTAAGCATATGAAATAGCTAAAGTCAGGAAAGCATATGAAAGGAAAGCATACGAAATTTAGAATTTAAAATGGTAAAGGAAGGAAGTGTAAAGGGAAATCATCCAAGTACCAACACAAGAGTAAAGTTAAAGTTACAAAACTAGTAAAATAAGTTTAAACAGAAAGATAATCAATCTCAATCCAACCCAGAGAAAGGAGCAGGCATCGATGGGCCAAGTTGATTCAAACTCCGGCTGATGCGATGTAAGTACTTCTTCATGTACTTCATTGAAGACTTTTGGGTTTGAACCAAAGATTCCTGTGATACATGTAACGCTTCAACCTTCTCCTCCAATGATTTAAGTCACTCATAAACCTGGAAGGGCTGGTAGTTGGAATCATCTGGATCATTTGACTCTTCTAACTTATTGAAAATGTCTTCCATGGTTGTGTCTGCATGTGGTTGTGCTTCCTTCTCTTCATCATTTTGACCAGGAAGAGGTTTCAGGTTCATCTTATTCATATTGGCATTATTGAATGGGAGTTCGGATTCCGGTGCCTCGGCCGATGGAATTTGAACATTATAATGCAATGCAAGGCAAGTCATAAGATATGCAAATGGAATAGAACCGTGCTTGGGATGCAAGTGATACTGAATAATGATGTAGCAAATTAAAGATGGTAGACAGACACATATACCTGACACAATAGAATGAAAGAATCTAACTATGAAGGGAGTAAGATCAGTCTTATTCCTGGATTGAGGATGGACATTGGAAGTGAAAATTCAATGCAAAACTTTATATTTGGAGAGCATTTGGTTTGCAGGGAGGGCATTACCTGACCGCCATTCTGCATTAAAGCGACATAAGCAACATAACTTATAGGTTATCACTTGTTTTTCAGTATTGGACATTTTTTCAGTTAATGTGGTTATAGGTATGTCATCTTCTGTAACATTGATTTCCATCAACGCCGAAATAACACACGGTATAACTTGGAATGTCCCTTCAACAAATTTAATCAGGAATGTCAAGTTATCAAGGGAGACATCACAGATTGATGCATACATTCCTTACACAATGGAGCAGTAAGCCGTTCCACCCCATCCCAAAATGCGTTCCCAAATGACTTCTGAGAGAATGGGAACTATACCAAAAGAAGCAATATGGTCTAAATTTACCGATCTTTCTATGATAATATCTTTAGTGCGGAAATCCTGAACTTGCTTTGAATCCTCTTCCGAGGCTCGTAGGGTTCTCACACCAATAGGAGTAGATCTAGATGAAGAGCTAGCATGATTTTTCGTTGTTGTTTTCTTGCATCGAAACTCCATATCGGTTTGCACAAGATAAAAATCAAAGAAAATGCTAAAGGAAAGAGTAGATCAGATTTTGAAGAAAAACCCACCCCAAATAGGGTTTTAAATGATGAATACAATACCCAAAAGAGATTTTCTAGCAATAGATTACCAAATATTAGAAGAAAATTGAAAGAAAAACACTTACTAGCAATAATGGATGATGGGTTAGTCGAATGGGGCACCGGGTAGTCGAGGAAGAAGATGTAAAGTGAAAAGAAAATGGGAAATTTCCCCCTTTTTAGGTGAAAGTGCGCATTCGTCGACTAGCCCGAGTATATACTTGACTAGTCGAAGAATTCGACTAGCCCAAGTATGTACTCGACTAGTCAAAAATTCACAAAATTTTGATTTTTTGACTAATTTATTTTAAGTTTTATTTTAATATCATTTTATGCATTTAACAAAAATAAACAAAAAATGCATAAAAAGAAACAAGATAATTATTTAACAATGCACAAACCAATATCATGCTTTAAGTTAGAAAATCTAGTTCTATCAAGTGGCTTAGTCAATATGTTTGTAAGTTGCTTCTCAGTTTGAATGTATTCAAGCATGATCGACTTGTCTTCAACCAATTCTCGAATATAATGGTATTGTATATCGATATATTTCGTATGGGAATGTTAGATTGGATTTTTGGAGATATTGATTACGCTTGAATTATCACAATAGAAAGTCATTGTATCTTGCATAATTCCATAATCAGCTAGCATTCTTTTCATCTAAGCTAGCTGAGTACAAGCATTTCCTGCTGCAATATATTCAGCTTCAGCTGTAGAGAAAGATACTAAATTTTGTTTCTTGCAGCCAAGATACTAAGAAGTTTCCTATGTAGAAACATCCACCACTGGTAGACTTTCTATCATCAATATTTCATACCTAGTCTGCATCAGTATATCTGGCAATTTGTATAGATGTATCATGAGGATACCATAGTCCTAAGTTCGTAGAAGTTGTGACATATCTGATTATCCGTTTAACCGTAATTAAATGTGATTCTTTAGGATTAGATTGATACCTAGCACATATTCCAACATTAAAAGCAATATCGGGTCTACTAGCAGTTAAGCATAGAAAACTACCAATCATGCTTCGGTATAGAAGAGAGTCAAAACTTTTACCTGATTCATCTTTTGAGAGTTTAAGAGTCGTACTCATTGAAGTATCGAAATTTTTTCTATTCTCAAAACCAAACCTTTTTACAAGGTTCATTGCATATTTGGTCTATAGGATAAACATTCTATCTTCAAGTTGTTTAAGTTGTAATCCAAGGAAATAGTTTAGTTCGCCGACCATACTCATTTCAAACTTGAATTTCATTAGATCTGTAAACTCAATAGATAAGTTAGTGTACGTAGATCTATAAATGATATCATCAACATAGATCTGAATTATCAGAATATGATCATTATGTTTCTTGACGAATAAGGTTTTATCGACAGTACCCATAACAAAATTATGACTAAGTAAAAATTTAGTCAATTTTTCATACCATGCTCTAGGAGCTTGTTTCAAATCATAAAGACCCTTTTAAAGACAGTACACATGATTTGAAAATTTGGGATCTTCAAAATCCTTTGTTTGTTCAACATATACTTCCTCATGCAAATCACCATTTAAAAACGCACTTTTAACATCCATTTGATAAATTTTAAATTTTTTATGACATGAAATCAAAATAAATAATCTTATAGATTCAAGGCACACAACTGGTGTAAAGGTTTCATCGTAATCAATACCTTCTATTTGAGTGTACCCTTGTACAACTAGTCGTGCCTTATTTTTTATAATATTACCCATTTCATTAGTTTTATTCTTAAAAATCCATTTGGTTCCAATCAAATGCTTATCAGTAGGTCTGGAAACTAAATACCATACATCATTTCTAATAAATTGATTTAATTCTTTTTACATGCAATTTATCCAACTTTCATCAGTAAGTGCTTTATTTATATTGGTCGGTTCAATTTGAAAAGTGAAGCAGAAATAATTGCATATGCTTTGTAATTGTTTTCTTGTTTGAATCCTAGTGCGAGGGTTACCAAGTATTTGATTAGTCGGATGGTCTTTGACTAATCTTATCTCAGTATTAACTGATTTAGATGATGAGTCAGGTATATTAATCACATTAACATCATCATCATCTTATTGGGACTAGGTGTGATCTATTGATCATCTATCACAACATTTATAGATTCTTGAATCACCCCAGTTCTTTTGTTAAGAACTTGGTATGCCCGGCTATTTAGAGCATAACCCAAAAATATTCCCTCATCGCTCTTAGCTTCGAATTTTCCAAATTTTCTCAGTCACGTTATGAAACGTTTGCTTCAAAAAGTTTGAAAATATTTGACTACGGATTTCTATTAAACCATAATTCATAAGTTGTTTTGTTTTTAGCTTTTCTAATATAAAAACGATTTATAATATAACATGCAGTACTAACAGCTTCAACCCATAAATTTTTTGGTA
Organism: Magnolia sinica; assembly: GCF_029962835.1. Classification (NCBI taxonomy): domain Eukaryota; kingdom Viridiplantae; phylum Streptophyta; class Magnoliopsida; order Magnoliales; family Magnoliaceae; genus Magnolia; species Magnolia sinica. The sequence goes on along the minus strand of NC_080577.1, from coordinate 41,993,182 downwards.
GATTCATGCTATTTAGCATTACACTAGCCATTTCTTATAGAATTCTATTTTTTCTTTCACAATTCCATTTTGTTGAGGTGTTTTTGGAGCAGAGAATTCATGCGATATACCATAATCATTGCATTACTTCTCAAAATTACTATTTTCAAATTCAGTACCATGATCACTTCTAATTTTTACTGTGGATATCTCTTTTTCAGTCTGGATATGTTTAAAAAAAAATTCTGACTTCATCAAGAGTATTTGATTTTTCTCTTAAAAAGGTTATCCACGTATATCTGGTGTAGTCATCAACTATGACTAGATAATACTTCTTTTCGCCTCTACTCTCCATTTTAGTTGGTCCGGCTAAATCTATGTGGATAAGTTCTAGAGGTTCAGCCGTGGCTAAGGAGTTCACTTTCTTGTGACTACTTCTAATCTGCTTACTAATTTGACATGCGCCACAGACTTTTTCTATCTTTTTCAGCTTGGGTAAGCCACGTAAGTGATCTCTTTTGCTCAATTTATATAGATCTCTATAGTTTACATGTCCAAGATGTTTATGTCATAGTTAAGTCTAGTTTGTTTGGACCGTGTAACATGAATGATTTATTGAGCAAGAGTTATCAATTATATAACAATTTTCTAATGTCCTGTAACCATTTAATATTACACTACCTTTTTCATCTATAATTCCATATCCGTGATCTGAAAATTTCACACTGTGCTTATTATCACAGATCTGAGATATGTTTAAAAAATTATGTTTTAATCCTTCAACATAAAGTACATTTTCAAATAGAGGCAAGTTAGGAAGTTGTACATTACCTTGGCTAATTATTTTGCAGTTGCGTCCATCTCCGAAAGTGAATGAGCCGCCATTAACTTCGTTGATATTTGTGAATATCATCTTGTCATCTGTCATGTGTCTTAAACATCCACTATCCAGGTACCATCTTGAGTGGTTAATGGCTTTGAAAGCTGTGTGGGCAACAAGACACTTAACCTTTGGAACCCATTTCATTACGATTCTAGGTTTAGGAGTATCTCTTAATTTTCTCTTTATTTGGAAGTTAGGATTTCTCCTTTTTCTATAAACTCCTGTCTTATCTGAGTTACATTTCAAATGCTCTTTAAGCAAGTCCATAATTTTTTTAGCTAGTGGTGGTTTATTATTACTTTAGTGTTTATAGTTGATGACATTATTGTTTATTTTAGAGACTTGAGAAGCTTTTAAGTTTTGGAAATCATTATGATTTACATCTCTTAAAGTCTTTCCTTTAGAGTTTGAGGATTCTCCTCTTACAAAGATAGGAGTAGAATCATTGGTTTTTAAAGTGTTATTTTTAATATAACCTAGACCAGACTTCTCACCACATCGCCTCAATGTGGTTAACAATTTTTCAAGCTTTTGCTCACCAATGACATATTTCCAAGTGTCCTTTGAACTCTAAAGGGAAGAAACTTCAAGTTTTAGTTTCTCATTTTCTGTTTTAAGTTTTTGCAATTCAAAAGATTTAAAATTTAAATCTAATTTTATTTTTTCAAAACAATTGGAAAAATGAGATTTTTCTAAAATTGCTTTTTCAAGTTCTACTTTTAGTTTAGCATAATTTTGTTTTTGAATTTTTAACTTGACGGTAATTTTACAACTCTCTTTGTATAGGGCATTATAGGCATCTTGAAGATCATCTTCATTTTCAGGGTCACTTCTTAAAGTTTCATAATTAGACATATCACAACTATCTGAAGAAGTAACTCTGCCTATTGTTATAAAGGCTTTTAACTCATTTGCATGTTCTTGATCTGATTCATCAAATTCAGTAGTTTTAGAATCAAATGATTCATCCCAGGTAGAAATCATGCCCTTGCTTTTAGATTTATCCTTTTTAGGACATTTATTAGCCAAGTGCCCATATTCATGACAGTTGAAAACTTGATTGTCTTTTGTCTTACATTTTCAAGAATTTGATTTTCCTTTTCTTTTATCAGATGGTTTTTCAAAATACATTCTTTTCTTGTTTTTGAAAATTTTATAACATTTCTTTGCTAAAATTGTCATATCATCTTCATTTTCTTTAAAATCAGAATTACCATTGCTTTCTTTTGAATTAGATTTAGAATATTTAAGAGCAATGGATTAACTTTAGGAGCTTTGAAATTCAGCTCATAAGTTTGAAGAGAACCAACTAACTCTTCAACTTTCATAACATCTGTATCCCTTAACTCCTATATAACAGTTACCTTTGAATTGAACCTATCAGGTAGTGATCACAGTATTTTTGCGCAAACCTTGCTTTCAGGGATTCTATCTCCAAGACCCCACATGGAATTCATTATGTCATTCAGTTTCATATAAAAGTCCATAAAAGACTCATTTTCTTCCATACAAATCTCCTCAAATTTGGTTGTAAGGATTTGAATTTTTGATTTCTTGACAATAGTGGTTCCTTCATGTTTCATTTCGAGAATGTTCCATGCTTGCTTAGCTTTATCACGTGAAATAATTCTTTTGAATTCATCAGGCGATAGAGCGCAAGTTATTGCATTTAAGGCCTTTGCATTTACACTGCCTTCACTTTTCTGAACCATAGTCTAAAAAGAAAATGCGTTTTCTTTCATTGATATGGTTTCATCATCGGCTGTTACTTCCATTATAGGAGGGATCCACTTAGACACAGTGGCTTGCCACACACTTTTATCTAAGGATTTGAGGAAGATCCTCATCCTAGCTTTCCATTATCAATAATTAGAGCCATCAAAAGGAGGTGGCCTGGTAATAGACAAGCTGTCGAAATTTGACATAATAAAGCTCTAGATCTACCTCGTGGAGGTAAATCCTAAAAAAATAAAGAGTAACCCTCTCTGATACCACATGAAAAGGAGAGCTTAAGATGTCCTTGGGGGGGGGGGGGTGAATAGGACTGTGCCAAATAATCGAAATAAGTGCTGAATATGTAAATAAATCAGAAATCTTAATTGCTTAAGTATTGAAACGTTGATTCCAAATAATTTGTAGGACAACCTTCACCTAAAGTTTTAGGCAGTACAACCTTATTTCACAAATTTCTTTAAAATAAAACCTTGAACTTTGTAAGAGTAAATAAAAATAAAATATTACAACATTCACCACTTTAACTGAAAATTAAATACAACCATTCACCATATAACACAAAGGATTATAGTGGTTCGGTGCTTTAAAAACTGCTTTAAAACATCAACACCTACTCCACTCCCAAAATTACTCTCCACGTAATTTTAACTTTCACTATGAAAAAGGTTTTCCTGGGGTTACCTTAAAACCTGATACAAATTTTGTGATTTTCACGGGCTATCACAATTAAACCCCTCACTGAGATTTTCAGGCTATCTCATAAAAACCTACATTGAGATTTTTCAGGCTATCTCATAAAAACCAAATAAAAATTAGAAGGTATACTTATCTTCACCGTAGAAGACATATCTGAAGCTTGTAGCCGAAGAACCATTTTCTTGAATGTAGATTGTTCCTTGTTCAGTCAGATAGAAAGGGTCCAGGGTTCTATTGATTTTAATTAAGTTCAAACCGATGGCTACTTGAATCAATTCTCTTAAATCTCAAAAGAAGAGTATAGTTTACTCTCTTTATATCAGAATGGAAAGATATGAGATTAAGAGAATTGAAAAAAGCTACATAAATTAAATTATAAATACCGTTGAATAGCTTGCTAATAACTTGAGCCTCTCTCTCTCTCTCTCTTGCAAAAGGATTTTGATAATTAACTTAGATATTTCAGATTGAGAGAGGAACTCAATTTATAGGCAAAAAAGTTGAATCTTAAACTAGCCCAAGCAGACCGGATTCAGTTCAACGGACTTTGGATCGCCCGAGATAAGATCTACCCAAATTTTGACTGGCCCGAGGACCAGTTCGACTGGTTGAAGAGCTCTGTTCGACCAGTTGAATTTGGTCTTCAACTGGTCGAATTTTTCAAAATTCGAAATGGTGAAGTTGCTAGACTTAGAACCGAAGTTTCTCGGGCTGGTTGAAGGACAAGCTCCGACTGGTCGAACCAAAAATTCAACTAGTCAAATTTGTAACCAAAATTGGTTTTTGCTTCGATTTTGAACTTGGATTGGCCGAGAAATCTTAGGTTAGTCAAACCAAAAGTTAGGCTAGTTGACATCCAATAAAAATAAGCATAGAAACCCAATTTTAAACATTTTTAAAAGCACTTAGTCCTAAAGTCTTTCTAGGAATTTATACTACTTGGGATACATCAAATATTTGAACTTCTTTGACTTGAACTCAGTTACGAACTTCATCTTGATTTTTTAGCTTGATCTTATTTTTGAACATCAGTTGATCTTTAGCTTGATCTTCCCTTGAGAATGTACTGGTCTTGAACTTAATCTTCTCTTGATCTTAAGCTTGATCTTTTCTTGATCTTGAGCTTGATATTCTCTTGATTATGGACCGGTCTTGAACATCTATCATCAAGTTGTTTTGGCTATATGAAATTTGACAACTAAAGTGTGCTTAATCGTTGTAGCACTTACAAAATCCATCAGTTCATCTACTCACAATCAAGCAGAGGGAGGATGAGCTCTTAAGAGACTACCTCATCTGTTTCAATGCCGAATCTATCCAGGCAATGATTATTCCAACCAGAAGGCTCTAACCGCCATGGTGGCCGATCTCAAACAAGAAAAGTTCGTCTTCTCTATTGGTAAGAACCCCCCGACTACCATCGCCGACCTACTTAATCGAGCTCTTTAGTTCACAAGGAGTTGCTTGAAGAGAAAATAACTCAATTAATGATAGGAAGTGAAGGGAAAAATGGGATCACTCTTCCGTTAAGGCTAAAAGAAAGAAAGAGGACAATTACTGAAAGAAGCTGAGCTGAGCGAGGAAACCTGACGACTGAGCTACTTGAAGATCTACTACTCCCGGGGACTCAAGAGGTCCTCCAACCAAATGTGCATTGATTGACCGACTTATCAACAAGGGTGACCTTCCTTTCTAAAAGGGAAAAAGGTGCTCACGACACTACCGTCGTGCTTTCTACTATTTGACCATTTCTACAATAAAAGAACTTCCCCAGGTCAGAGGAAGAAAACTTCTTTCAAAATTTTGACTATCCGAGCTGAAAAATTGACTATGAGGACTTCCCTTAGTGCGGGGGTAAAAGTCCTTTACCATGAATTCTACTATGGAAGAGCTTCCCCATATCGGGAAGAAAATTTCTTTTTTACAATTCGAGCTACACGAACTACTAAGGACTTCTCTTAGTGTAAGGGAAAAACAGTCCTCACCAATCGTCTGACCCTTAAAGAAGAGGTCGGACCACTAATTAGTAACGCCACTCAGATTGCACGATCAACAATAAGGATCTCTTAGTGCAAGAGAAAAGAATCCTCCTAAGTAAACTGCTCGGTCCCTCATGAAGGGGTCATCACAGCTAACCCATCAGTTTGACAAAAGCAGAGTTCCCCTAATAAAAGGAGGAGCTCAAGAGCTCACCCCAATGCTCATACTCGGCTAAAATGTCTGACTTCACCAAAACCAACTTACTTGCCAAGCCCACTGTGTGAACTCGAAAGTAGGGGGCATACTGTTATGGGTAAAAATGGACTGGCTAAAGAGAAGAGGTCATCTCGGATATCTCTGCGGGACACGAGGTCGGCCAACACCGGTCATGAGCCATGAGCTCCTTAATGGCCAAGGAAGAGAGGTCGTGTAATGCCCCGGTTTTCGAAACCCGAGTATATGACTCGTTTTTCGAAAACCCGAGTGTTAACTTTTAAGCACATTCAAATTCCACGTGCATTTTTTTTCTTTTTCTTTTAGAGTTAGGATCTTAGAGGAAGATTAATGAATCAGGCATAAAGGAAATTTGCATACACACTTAAAATATATGAATGGCTTCCCAAATGGCTTATACAAACCAATGTTTCATACTAATAAATACAGGAATGAATAATTTAATACATGAAACAAAATAAAATGCTGCTGGTCTTGAGCTGGAAGATCACGTAGATTCTCTTAAATAGATATAGCCACACATTCCTGATAGTTGTACACTGCTCCTTATCAATCTGAACATAAATATCAGTTAAGTTACCTGCACTACTTGTATGGTTATATATTCGATGAACGAGTGGCCAGCTCAGTGTGAATTCCCCTCAAGATTACACACTGCCGTATTAATCAAGCAGAGTTTTAAATAATAAGGCATCCAAAACAATGCATAATGCAGTCTTATTTAAATGCATGAATGCGTGAATGCACATCGACTAGGGGATGCTCATCTACTCAGACTTGGGCGAAGCCCATGCATATAGCCGATCACCAGTGAAGCACATCATGTGCGTACATCACAAGAATAGTGACCAAGTTCATCGTACATCATGTACATGGGTCGATAGTCGATGGTCTGGGAGTTAGCAAAATGATACCACGCTAAGGGCATGTGCTACAACATCCAGAATTAGCCACCTGTCATTGCTCGTATGCTATGAATGTATGATTAACCCAACTGTTATTATTTCGATTATAACCAGGCAATTTAAGAAAGATTAAAGGTCATTACGGGGGGCTCTTCACACAGTATAGGTCGACAGCTTGGGCATAGTGTTCCATACCACCATCCCCTGCTCATGAGACTCTAACATTAGGATGTTTAATGGTAACCTCCTTGACTAGTGGCCAATCATAACACAACAAGTGGATCTTACCATCTCACAAATATACAAAAATAATCCATCAAGCCACTTAGGGCAAATATCAAATGGAAGCCACATGGGCAAATATCATATCAATGCCATGTGGGGCAAATATCAACTCAAAGCCACCGAGGGCAAATATTATATCAAAGTCGCAAAATAGCAAATATCGTATCAAGCCACAGAGGGCATAAGGATCCATAAGATGGTAAGTCCATAACAAACTTAGTTAAAATGACTACTAGGTCGGAGGCCCATTATAGTCAGAATCAATCAAGTTACATCCCAAGTTTGGATGTACATACATAAGTGGGGTCCTCCACTGATAGATGTACTGATTCAAGTTCCACAAGCATGAGAAAATATAAAAATGCAACATATAGATGTTCATGCAAGATAAATATTGAACACGTAATCTAGAATTCAATTCCAACAACTAGCACAAGTAATTATAAGATAGAGATATCAATTATCAACCAAAATTAAATCAGAAACTGTAAGTGCACCCAACGTTGCACACTTATTTGTCAATCACGTGACTAGTTGTTTCTTGTAGTCAGATGAGTTCTTGGCAAATGAAGACCAGCGACGTAACTGGATTAGAAGAATCAAAGCCATATTGAAGACAAAGGACTGCTTCTAAGATCTTAACCTTGCAAATAGATGATCCCAACCCAAATAGAAAAACCTACTTAGGTAATCTATTCAATGTCAATTCCAAGTTCATAGTTTTTATCCTTTAGTCTTGGCTTTAACAAGTCCCAAGTTGGTGAATGATTAAATGGAAAAAATAAGAAAATTTGTCCACTTTCAGAAGGAAGAAGGTGCCATAGAAGATATCTTCGGTGTTACTGAAGGAGCTCAAAACAGTCCAGTAAGATTACAACGTTAACTCAGTGTCACCGACTGGATATTTTGGTGACACCGACTGCCACTGACGAACAAAGTTCGATGCCACTGAAATGGACTGTTTTCATTCAGCAACTTGTGGAATTAATTTGGTATTACCAAAAGATATTTTGGTACCACCGAAGTAAGTTCGATGATACCGAAGTTGGGTTCGGTAGCACTGTAAACTAGCCATTTTCTATCCGTTGGAACTTTTTATCTATAAAAGTGGCTTATATAAACTTACAAAATGAGTGGAAATAGGCATCATTGAGTCTCTAGTGTATCCCAAGCTTATCTTAGCTCATTTAGACTCTATCCATTCAAGTTTTAAGCTCTCTTCATTGTGATCTTTTACTTCTATGAGCATTCAAAGCTCTTATTAATGAAGAACATGAACTCGAGCCTTTTCTAGAGTACAAAGACTAAACTAATAGGTAAATCCTTAGTCCTTTGATACTCTAGAGCATCCATAGGTTAAATCCATTAGGAAATCCACTCATTATCCTAGATAGGATATTCAACAAACTCTCATTACCTTGGTCACTTTTATAGGTATATATTATGTAAGGTTCTTAATCGTGAAGCCAAATCAAATAGGTAAATCCAAGCTACGTGATCAGGGGAGCACCGAGAAGCTGATTCAAGCATGAGAATATGAAGATCAAGCATCCCAAGATGAGCTATAAAAGAGAACTCTATCCGACAAGTGTCATAATTAAGAGTTCAAAGTTTAGTCTCTTTTCTCGTTTAGGATTGAGGATAAGAGTTTTCTATCAAAAAACTCGTTTAGGTTCCTTGTTTGGACCTTGACCGGTGGGCCTAAACGTAGGTACCTTGTGTGAAACCTTGGCCGGTAGGCCTAAACGTAGGTGATTTGTGTGGGACCTTGGCTAGTGGGCCTAAACGGAGGTGTCTTGTGTGGGACCTTGGCTGGTAGGCCTAAATGTGGGTTCTTAGTGTAGGACCTTTGCTCTTGCAGAGAGCATTAATTGGTGTCCTTAGTGTACGACTGTAAAGGTTATTGGTGAACCTGTTTTAAAATCACTAATAATGAAATCTGGTGCACTCTGGGATTGAGTGTGGATGACGAGAGTGGAGTAGGCACATAGCCGAACCACTATAAATGCTTGTGTTTGGAATTATCTTTTGCGCATCTATTTAATCATGCTTATATATGCTTGAATGCTTTAACTTCTCATACATGATTGAATGAATGCTATGAATTGATAGGAAGCACATTCCACACACAAACTCACAACACTAAGCTAGTTGTTATTTCTGCATATCTTTAATAGCCTTTGTGATTGGATCCTCTAACTGGCTTGGAAGTCATTAGAGTTATATTGCCTTGCTTAAATTGAATGATTATTTAAGTTAGGCAATCAGGACTTTAAATAGGCAAAGATATTTGAAAAGTCCTATTCACTCCCCTCTAGGACCTTAACTCAGATTCTTTCTTCAGTATCAGCGGTATAAACCGCAATTTCAATTGGTATCAGAGCCTAGGTTCCTCTTGAACGGTTTAACAACCTAGAGGGAGATCTTGACAAAAATAGAAGATATGAATACTGAAGAAATAATTGAATATCAAGTCAATGAGGAAAAAGAAGAAGAAGAAGAAAAAGAGAGCATACATGATGCCTATGATCAACTCTACATACATAGCATTAATATTCTCAGAAAACTTGGCATTTCAGAAAAATAAAATAAACAATTGCAAAAAGATCTAGATGAAACATCATAAATAAATACACAAATGATAAATGATCTTTAGCAATATCATATTGAAAATGACAAGCTCGAAAGAACTGCCATATCACTTGAATTTGAAAATCAAAAACTAAATAAACAGATCAAAATTTTATAATCAGAAAAAGAAGAACTCAAAAATGAAAACCACAAACTAAGATTCGATTTAGAAAAGTCTAAACGATCTGTTAAACTTAATTACAAATTTTCACAAAGCAGTGAAAAATTGGATAGACTGGTAGGGATGGGAAGAAGCCATAAAGACAAAAGAGGGTTAGGCTATGAGTCTAGAAAGTCAAGCCCTATATCTGCACCACCAGTAATTAAGAAAATTATTGCATCTGGGAGCAACACAAAAACCACTCCAATCTGTCATTCCTGTGGAGATTTAGGACAGTACAAGTTTGAGTGTCTTGCACCCAATAGGCCTTATCCCACTTCTAGGCTGAACTATATAGAAAAATCTAAATTAGTAGGAATATTAGCTCTAAAAACTAAAAGTCCTTCAAAACATACATCAAATGAAAGTTGAAAATACCCAAATGAAGATAAAGTGACATCTCTCAAGAAAATTGTCACTAAGTGAGTTGTAAAGAACAGGAACAACTGCCTTGTAATTTACACTGCACTTAAGGTAGGTAGTGTTCTAAGTGGTATCTTGATAGTAGATGCTCCAGACATATGACAGGTGATCGGACCCATTTTTATGAGTATTCAGAATTTGATGGCGGGTCAGTTACTTTTGGTGATGGGAGCTCGACCAAGATTATTGGATGAGGGACAATAGTTGGGCATGGCTTGCCCAAGATTAAAGATGTTCTTTGCATAGAGGGACTAAAACACAATCTCCTAAGCATTTCCCAAGTTTGTGACAAAGAACATTTCGTGACTTTCTCCAAAAATGTGTTCAAGATCTCAGACCGTATAGGCAAACTTGTCATGAAAGGTCTTCGCACAAGTGACAACTGTTATGTAATTGAGAGCAATGGAGAAAGTGTCCCATCCACAAAATGTCACGTGGCCCTAAACAATGAATCTAAGCTGTGGCATCAAAGACTAGGGCATGTCTACTACCAGAATTTGGCAAAGTTAAGCTTAAGAAACTTAGGGAGAGGTCTCCCTAAGATCAGGAAAAAGGAGAAGATTGTGTGCGGTGACTGTTTTAAAGGCAAACAGATAAAGGTTGGACACAAAAAGACAACTACCATAGCAACTTCAAAACCACTTAATCTATTGCACATGGATCTAGTGGGACCTACCAAAGTTGAGAGCCATGGGAAAAAGAGATATTTTTTGTTAGTAGTGGATGATTATACCGGATTTACTTGGATAAATTTTCTTCGAGAAAAATCTGATGCTTTCGATGAATTTCAAAAATTGGCAAAACGACTTCAAAATGAAAAGGGATATTATTTAAGTCGTATTAGGAGTGATCATGGTGGGGAGTTTGAGAATAATCATTTTGAAATATATTATGACAAATATGGAATTAGACATGAATTCTCAGCTCCAAAAACACCTCAACAAAATGAAGTGGTGGAAAAAAAATCGGGTATTGCAGGAAATGGGCTCAGTTATGCTCAACAGTAAAAACATGGCTAATAGTTTCTGGGCCAAAGCTGTCAATACCGCCTGCTATATAATTAATAGGGTATACCTTAGAGCAGGATTGAATAAGACTCCATATGAACTATGGAGTGACAAATAGCCTAGTGTAAAATATTTTTGTATCTTTGGTAGTAAATGCTATATTCTTAAACACAGAGAACATCTAGGCAAGTTTGACTCTAAAAGCGACGAAGGTATTTTTCTAAGATATTCTACTAGCAGTCATGCTTATAGAGTATACAATTTGAGGACACTAACCATCTAAGAATCCGTCAATGTGGTTGTTGATGACCAATCACATGATGAAAATATTCCTCAAATTAATATTGAAGATGAAGTGGACTCATGCATAATAGGTAAATCAGATAACAAATCTACTTCATCTCCTGAACCTCAACCGTCGAACAATCTACCTACCATTAAAGATCATCTCATCAATCAAATCAATGGAGATCCTAATGATGGTGTGAAAACTCGACGCCAACTTGAGGGCATTGTTAGTCATCTGTGCTTCTCCTCGAAAATCAAGCCTAAGAATGTCCTAGAAGCTCTTTAAGATGAATTTTGGATAGTAGGTAGTAAGAAGAGCTCCATTAATTTGAAAGGAATGAGGTATGACAGTTAGTTCCCAGGCCACATGGTACAAATATCATCGGAACCAAATGGGTTTTTAAGAACAAATTTGATGAATCTAGTAATGTAGTAAGGAACAAGGGTAGACTCGTGGCATAAGGCTACTCACAAATTGAGGGCATCAATTTTGATGAGAAGTTTGCCCCTGTAGCCCACCTCGAGTCCATACGAATTCTCATGTCTATTGCGTGTGCAATAAAATTCAAACTATTCCAAATGGACGTTAAGAGCGCCTTTCTCAATGGTGTACTTGAGGAAGAAGTATAAGTAGAACAACTAAAAGGATTCCTGGATCCTAAATTCCCTGAACACATATACAAATTGAGTAAAGAACTTTATGGTCTGAAGTAAGCTCCCCGAGCATGGTATAAGTGCTTAACGCAATTTCTTCCCAACCATAATTTTTGTAAGGGGAGAGTTGATAAGACATTATTTACGCAAAAGACTGGGAATATCTTGCTCATTGCCCAGATTTACATGGATGATATCATTTTTGGGTCCACTTGCGAAGATGCGGCTCATGAATTCACTGAATTGATGAAATCTGAATTTGAGATGAGCATGGTTAGTGAGCTGAACTACTTTCTGGGATTACAAGTGAAACAAATGGCTAATGGAATATTCATATGTCAGTCCAAGTATGCAAAATATCTAATAAAGAGATTTAGACTTGACTCTAGCCACACTCATAATACTCCCATGAGCACCACTCTTAAACTCTCTAAAGATATCAATGGGAAGAGTGTAGATCAGCACTTGTATCAAAGTATGATCGGCAGCTTACTTTACTTAACCGTAAGTTGGCCAGATATCTCATTTAGCGTTGGTGCATGCGTTAGATTTTAGGCTGATCCCAAAGAATCACATCTATCCGCGGTGAAAAGGATTATACGATTTGTGGCCGGGACTACTAACTACAGCTTATGGTACCCCTTTGACACATCTACCATTATTGCTGGGTATTCAGATGCCGATTAGGCTGGGAACATTGATGATCGCAAGTCAACCAGCAGAGATTGTTTTTATATTGGTAACTGTCTTGTATCATGGCACAACAAAAAGCAAAATTTAATCTCACCATCCACTACTGAAGCCGAATACATTGCATCAGGTAGTTGTTGTGCTCAGCTTCTATGGATAGAGCAAATGTTGCTGGATTATGGCATTACACAATCTACAATGACACTATTTTGTAATAATACAAGTGCCATCAATATTTTAAAAAATCCAGTCCAACATTCTCGCATAAAGCACATAGACAGTCGACATCACTTCATCTGTGAACTTGTCGAAGAGAACGTCATTATACTCGAACATGTGCCTACTGAGCATCAACTTGTTGATATATTAACAAATCGCTAGATGCCAACAAATTTGTAGGTCACTAAAAATCCGTTGGGATACGTGCGATATAAACATAACCAAGTAGCCCATTTACATTAACTGTTAGATCTGAGGAATTATAGCCTCAAAATTTTCTTTTTTGAACATATATGTATATTGAATTTTGATCCTTGGAGTTATATTCACATTTTGAACATATATGTTATCCATTTTGATGTATTTTAAATGTACAAATTCAAATACAAAATATATACTTGTACATCTTTTACAATTTATTGAAAAAATCCTTTCTTGGGGATTTTCGGTAGCACCGAACTAACTGTCGATGACACTGAAATCGAGCAGGGCTGCTTATAAGAGTCAGACTCTAAACAATTCATTTTTGCCCTAATCTTTTTCCTTGCTCTCCATGGACTTCGGCTGGAGGATTTGCTACCGAACTTAATAGTTTTAACAGTATTTTCTAGGTACATCTTTTCATTCCTCATATTGCTTATTAGTTGTCCTCCTTTTCGTCCATTTTTGTCATTTCTACCTTCCTTCTCTTCCATGGCTGACCAAGACTATACACCTCCAAGAGAAGGTCATACTAAAAAGAAGCATGAATAAAGCAATGTGCTATCAAGAGAGGTTGGAGTATTCATCAAAATACTCAACGCCCCCAAGAGCCCACTCCTCCACCAAGTCCCATAGCGGCCCACTTTGCCATTAGAAAAATTATTTCTGAACAAACAATTGACACTTCATGTCTTGAAGCTTACAGTGTATATGATATCCTTCACAATCGTGGATGGGACCCACTTTTGTCTTTTGGAGGGGACATTGATGTCAACCTAGTCAAGGCCTTCATGTCTCATTGTACCCAACCAGATGATCATGACTCCGTAGCCTTTGCTGTTAACTATTGAGGGAAAACCTACCATGTACCAGGATCGCCTCTCTCATCAAAGTTCCTCTTTGCACTAAACAACCATCGGAACTAGATATGATTGCCAAAGAAAAATGCATAGTTTGGACCGAGTTTCTCTGCAACGGTCGCAATGTTGAGTGGCACAAGGGAAATGCCCTTTGAGCAACTGAGATGGCTCATGTTTACCGCATCCTCCATGTTATATTTATTGCCAATGTTTATCCTTGAGAAGGTAACACCACCAAGCTTACCCCCTTTATGGTCGAAATCTTATACAAGCTCGGAACGGGTGAGCCAATGTGTCTCCCTACCTTGATCTATGATCAACTCATGTCCACATTCAAGTCAAATTCTAGTGTGATACCATTTAGTAGGTTGATATGTCGGTCAGCAAATCTATTTGGCATCAAGGGAAAGTAGGGCACAATTCTTTGAGACCCTTGATTCACAACTATTAGCTTTATCTGGATGTAACTTACCTCTGGACAAGGGACAAGTACTCACGCTGAAGAGGAAGAAGCTCCAGAAGAAGTTCCCGTGCCTCCAGAAGAGGCTGCAGCTGCACTTTCGCCTCATTAGATGCCACTCTCACCCATCTTTGAGACCAGCAGCAGGAGCTCATCGAACGCCAGTCTCGTCTGGAGAGAATAGTTCATTCCATTCAATGGACAGTGCAATGCATTGTAGCCCATCTATCATGTTGCCAGGATGACTTTGTAGATGCTTTGGAGCCCAACCCTCTCTAATTTCCTGCCTCCCTGTCTGACAACTTAAATCTTACAGCCTGATCTTTTGTCGCTAATTTAGGTTGTCTACTACTAATCTGGGTATATATATATATATATATTGGTTAGTTCTAATATGCCCTTAAGGGCCTTACTTTTTGGATGATGGATGGATCTACCCAATCTTGGGGTAGTAATCTTGATGAATTTATGGTATGATCTTTTCTGCTCATGTTAGATACTCTCTTTATGGTTATCTTTTCTATCTAACATATGATTTGGCTGCTTATGATGATATGTTTTCTTATTTGGATGATGATCTTTACGCTTATATCATTATATGATCTATCCTTTCTACCCTCTGGATTATTATCTCTATGTTATTAGTTTACTTCTTGGTAAATCCTTTACCAATGACTGACAAAAAGGGGGAGAAGAAACCTACCCACCAAAACAATGTTTATGTTTGCAGAAATTGCTTTTTCCCTTGTTACAGGTTATTCTTGGTAGATACTAAGGGGAAACATCATGATTTTGTATTACATTGTCAAGTTTTGAGTTGTAAATTTTTATGTTTGATATGTAATTCTTATTGTTTTGGTATGTCATTGGTATAAACCATGACACGGTCGTAGGTTAGGTTGTTTTTATCACGTAATTGACAAAGGGGGAGATTGTAAGTGCACCCAACGTTGCACACTTGTTTTTCAATCACATGACTAGTTGTGTCTTATAGTCAGATGAGTTCTTGGCAAATGAAGACCGATGATGCAACTGGATCAGAAGCATCAAAGCCATATTGAAGACAAATGACTGCTTCTATGATCTTACCCTTGCAATTAAATGATGCCAACCCAAATAGGAAAACCTGCGTAGGTCATCTATTCAAAGCCACTTCCAAGTTCATAGTTTTTATCTTTTAGTAAGTTCCAAGTTGGTGAATGATTAGATAGAAAAAATAGGAAAATCTATCCACTTTCGTAGGAAGAAGGTGCCACTGAATAGCACCTTTGAGACCACCGAAGTTACCTTTGGTGTTACTAAAGGAGCTCAAAACAGTCCAACAAGATTACAACATTAATTCGATGTCACCGATTGCCACCGACGATCAAAGTTCGGTGCCACCTAAAGGGATTGTTTTCATTCATCAACTTGTGGAGTTAATTCGATACTATCGAAAGATATTTCGGTACCACTGAAGCAAGTTCGATGATAAATTAGCCGTTTTCCATCTGTTGGAACTTTATATCTATAAAAGCGGCTTGTAGAAACTTGCAAAATGAGTGGAAATAGGCATTATAGAGTCTCTAGTGTATCCCGAACTTATACTAGCCCTCTAAACTCTATCCATTTAAGTTTCATGCTCTCTTCATTGTGATCTTTCACTTCTATGAGCATTTAAAGCTCCTATTAATGAAGAACATGAACTCGTACCTTCTTTAGAGTATAAAGACCAAACCAATAGGCAAATCCACAGTCTTTTAATACTCTAGAGCATCCATAGGTTGAATCCCTTAGGAAATCAACTCATTATCCTAGGTAGGAGATTTAACCAACTCTCATTACCTTGGTCACCTTTATAGGTACATCTTATGCAAGGTTCTTGATCATGAAGCTAAATCAAACAGGTAAATCAAAGCTACATGAACAGGGGAGCACCGGAAGCTGATTCAAGCATGAGAGCATGAAGATCAAGCATCCCAAGATGAGCTACAAAAGAGAACTCTATCCGACAAGTAAGTGTCATAGTTAAGAGTTCAAAGTTTAGTCTCTTTCCTCGTGTAGGATTGAAGCTAAGAGTTTACTATCAACAAACTCGTTTAGGTTCCTTGTGCAGGACCTTGGCTAGTGGGCCTAAACGTAGGTCCCTTGTGTGGGACCTTGGCTGGTGGGCCTAAACGTAGGTGCCTTGAGTGGGACCTTAGCCAGTGGGCCTAAATGGAGGTGCCTTGTCTAGGACCTTGGCCGGTGGGCCTACATGTGGGTTCTTAGTGTAGGACCTTTGCTCTTGCGAAGAGCATAAATTAGTGTCCTTAATGTAGGATTGTAAAGGTGAATAAGAAAAATGTGTTAGGTCACTGCACTGGTTTGATCTCCTACTAATGGTTCAGATGAACCGTTCTAAACCATGATGCTGGTTTGTTCTTCAAGCAAAGGTTCAGATGAACCTTGCTATCTTACTGGAGTATCTGGCTTGTAAGAAAGGAATTTCTTATGTATATGTTTAGAGTGTGTTTGAGATGATTTGGAAACTCATCTAGGCCCAGTATATATAGGCTATGGTAGCTGAGAGTTATGGTCTAGGGAATTTAATCCAAATGATCTTTTTAGTTGTAGGGAGAAACTAGCCATTAATGGTAATTTTTGACCATTCTGCATGTGTTGTAATAGCTGTTGCATGCTGACTGTTGTGAGACACTGGCTAGTCATTTCTAGCTGTTGGGCTAGCCACATGCAGCAGTTTCTGCATGGTCAATAATCAATTGCATGAGGAGTTAGACCTCCCTGCAACAGCTCTATTTCCAAACTTTATATAAGCTAAGGGACCTCATTCAGTCCTCTAGACTTTTAATCACTCGCCATAGCTCTTTATCGCACCACAACTCGCACTCGTCTCACGCCGATTCGCATAGGTCGCGAAGGAGCGACCCTATGCGACACGATGCGGACGTGCGAAGTACAAAGTGCGCCACTAGTGCATCTATAAACACATTACCTCACATGCCCAGGCCCTCGCACCGAGCCCGTGCCCGTGCCCGTGAATGAGACCAAGACCGAGCCCGAGCCCAAGCTTGTGCTTGTGCCTGTGCCAGAGCCCGAGCGCGAGCGCGAGTGTGTGCACCACAAACCAAGTGAGTAAACATAATAGTACTTCACCACTCTCATATAACCACAAAAATTTTCTTCCCTTTTTCCAATGTGGGATTATTCCCAAAACATTAAAAAATGGGTTTTTGCATATCATTTTATAAAATATATATGTAATAATTTTAATTTAAAATATATTAAAATCAATATATTACAATAATCCCCCACTTGATTTTAAAATATATATTTTTTTCAAAAAAATATTTATACCAGAATAAAAACAGCTTATATGCATAAAGAAAGATATCTTTCGATTTGAATCTTCCCTTAGTGTAAGTATCTCAAAGTTCTATCGAAATGACTGGTAGCCACAGTGTGAACCAGTTATTCCTATATAACAGAGCTGGAGAAACTACACACATATTCATTATTATGTATATTAGAGTTCCCACAATATTACTTAGCACAATTAATGGCCATGTGCTTATCCTATTTCATGATCGATCCTGAGAGAAACTCCAACTCTTATGAGAGACGACACCATCTCTACGTCCACATAGGTGAGATCCTTGCAGTGTCTTTGTTACTTTAAGAGACTTGTCCTTTAGACTGGATTTCATTAAGAGTTCTAAGAGTCAACCCTCTTTTGTAACGCTCAACACTTATCTATTATGGATGAGGTTATGTACAATTTTAGTGCTGAAAACTTTCCACATATCAGTAACTTGTTTTTACCCATTAAACCTGAAATTAGAAATTTTTTAATTTTAGGTTGGGTTACCATCACTGGTGGAACTTTGGTTGAAGAGTTTCAACCCTATCCCTCTAGATGTTGCCTTTACTACTTCTCTCAGTAGAAGTTTAGTAAAAGGCACTACGCCAAAATGGTGAATTTGCGACGTATTTTTGTGACAAAAATCTCTTGGTTTAACGACAGATTTAATCCATTACTAACAGAAAAAGTCCATCGTTAAGCTCGTCTTTCTCAAATATCCGTAGTCCGAATGTCGCGGAATCTCACAACAGACCAAGATTCGTCGCTAAAATCTGATCTACGATGTATTTACAATGGATTTTTGTCCGTCGTAACTAGGCGACGGACAAAATCCATCGCAAATTTTGATTTAGTGACGGAAAATGAACAGTTGCAAATTCCCGCCCAAAATACCAAATGATGCGCTTTTCTGTTGCTTTTGTGACGGATCATGGTCCGTCGTAAAAGGACCTTTGCCTTAACATTATTTTTTTTTTTCATTTTTTTAGAATATGGTGGAAAATTAAGTTCTTTTGTAGTCTAATAATTATTTTTTAATAGAATTTCAATGGTTTAATTGTACATATTTGTATTTAAGATTATTTTTTAACAATTGATTGAATGCAAAAAGAAAATTTACTTTATTTTTATATCAAAAGAGTGGAATTTTTATTTTTATTTTTTAATTTAAAACTAATATTTAAATGATTTGTAATATCAAATGAAAAAGAATATTGAGTAGTTTAAAAATTTTAACAATGTTTGAGAAAAAAAATTAGATTTTGAAAAAATAAAAATCGCGATTTAATAAAAATCTATTTTGTGGGAACAAAAAAGAATATTTAATAAAGTTAATAAATTTGAAAAAAAAAAGCATTTGATTTAGAGAAAAAAATAATCTCCTGAAAAAGAAAATTAAAAATATTTTAAAAAATGTGAAAATTTTCACAATGTTGAAAAATGAAAATATTTTAAAAAAGAAAATGAGAGTTTGAAATTTGAAAAATAAAATAAAATTGTGAAGTTCAATAAAAATTGACAAGTTCGAATAAAATGCTTTTAAAAAAATGGAGAAGTGAAAAAGAATTGAAAATTTTAAAATAAAAAGATATTAAAAAATTGATACTTTATCAAAAAACAAACATTTTGAAATGAAAAATAAATAAGTTGAAAATTTTTGTGATTTTGAAAAATAATTGAAAATGTTCAAAATTCGAAATTAAAAGAAAAACTTATTTATAAAAACACTATGATTTTGAAATATATATATATATATATATATATATATATATATATATATATATATATATATATATATATATATATATAATTTAAAAAAAAATTGAAAAGTTGAAAACAACATGATGCTTTTGAAGAAAAAAATCAGCATTTTGGAATTTTTGGGAAAAAAATTAAAAATTATGAAAATTTAAGATATTTTAAAAATAAAAATTCAGAATTTGTATTTTAATTTATTTTTTGAAATATTTTATAATAAAAATTGTATTTTGTTAAAAATTTTCAAAGAAAAATTAAGAGTAAAAAAATATACATTTTGATTAAAAAAATGTTATTTCTAAATGGAAATTAAAATTTATCTGTGAAAAAAACATTTTTTAATAAATTATTAGGCACATCCACTAATTGAACATTTAACCGTTTTTGGACAATCGAATTAGTCCAGATTGAAGAGTAAATAACTTCATATGTTTAAATCAAATTTCACTCAAATTGTTGATCAATCTTGT
Organism: Magnolia sinica; assembly: GCF_029962835.1. NCBI lineage: Eukaryota > Viridiplantae > Streptophyta > Magnoliopsida > Magnoliales > Magnoliaceae > Magnolia > Magnolia sinica. The sequence goes on along the minus strand of NC_080577.1, from coordinate 41,973,325 downwards.
ATTCCCAATACCTTTCTCACATGTAGTGAGCCTGATTGGGGCGAGTAACTAGTCAAATTGAGGGTATTGATTAGTAAAATAGAGTGAATGGACTATACATCTAAAATGGGCTAAATATTCTGGTCAAAATTGTGACCCAACTTATTGACCTCGCGAGAACCTACGAATTGATGTTAATAAGTTTTGTGGGCCCCATCATGATGTGTGTCGAACATCAACACCATGCATTTAATGTGTCCCCTTTAGGTTATGAGATTTCTCAAAAATCATCCGTAAACAAAACTCAGGTGGGCCATACCATCTAAAACCATGTCAAGACATCTTTAAAAATATAAAAGCACTTGGTGGGGCCCACATGAGTTTTGGATGCGGCTGAAACTTGGTCTGACCCCTCATCCAAGTGGGACACACATAATGAGTGGGTTGGATATATGAATCACAATAAGGCAAGCCCAATATATGATTATGAATGTTTTAAGGAAACCCCTCTACATTTAAGTGAGTTAGTCATTACCCTTACCAGAGTATACTTTGTGGGGTCCACCGTTATTTATTTATTTTATCCACTCTGTTCATCCATGTTAACAGATAATTTGAGGTCTAAAGAACAAAAAGGAAGCATATCCAAAGCTCAAGTGGACCACACCATAGGAAATAGTGTGATTGAACCTCTACCATTGAAAAATTCTTGGAGGCCATAGAAGTTTTGGATCAAGCTGATGTTTGTGTTTTCTCTTCATTCATATCTTTTTGATATTATGAACAGGTTGGATGGCAAATAAACATTATTGTGGGCCCAAGAAAGGTATTAACGATGGAAATCATTATTCCACACCGTTTCGTGTGGCATGGTCCACTTGAGTTTTGGATTTACCAAAAATTTGGGATCAACCCACACCATTCATCCATTTTTTGAGATTATTTTAGAGAATTATCCAAAAAATGAATCATATCCAAAGATTAAATGGACCATACCACAAATAAGGGGAATGGATTGGCTACTCCCCCCGGCACCAGCCAATGGCTGGTGGTCGATGCTCTGTGGGCCTCACCATGATGTATGTGTTTCATCTATGCCATCCATCTATTTTTAAAGATCATCTTATGGCATGAGACCAATAATGAGGTATATCCCAATCTGAAATGCACCACATTATAGGAAACATTGTTGAATGAGCATCAGCCTTTAAAAACATTTTGGGGGCCATAAAAGTTTTGGATCGAGATGATTTTTATTTTTCCCCTTCATCTAGGCTTGTATGACCTAATAAATAGATTGGATGTCAAATAAATAGTACAGTGGGCCTTAGGAGGATTTTAATGATGGATATCCAATCACTATTGTTTTCATGTGGTGTGGTCCACCTGAGATTTATGTACCTCTCATTTTTGGAATAAATTCCTAAAATGAACTTTAAAATTGGATGAACATAATGGATGAAATACATACATCATGGTGGGGCCCACAGAGCACCGACCACCAGCCACATGGTTGGTGTCAGGGGGAGTAGCCAGACTAGCTACTGAAGTGACGTCAGCAAGTTTCATGGGCCCCACCATGATGTATGTTTTGTATCCACACCTTCCATCCATTTGGAGAGATCATTTTAGGGCAATATCCAAAGAACGAGTTAAATCCAAAGCTCCAGTGGACCCCAGCACAGAAAACAGTGGGACAGTGATGCCCACCATTAAAAACTTCCAAAGGCCACAAAAGTTTTAGATTTTTCCTCATTCTTTGGTTCATACCCTAAAATGATATCTAAAAATGTAAGGACGGTGTAGATATAACACATACATCATAGTGGGGCCCACAGAACTTGGTGACGTTAGTATCTAATCCATGTCCAGAGACGCCCTAATCCGCGGGCTCTCTCTCGCGGCTCTCTCTCTCTCTCTCTCTCTCTCTCTCCTCTCTATCTAATCCGCGTCCAGAGACACCCTAATCCGCAGGCTATCTCTCACGGCCTCCTCTCTCTCTCTGTCTCTCTCCTCTCTATCTAATCCGCGTCCAGAGACACCCTAATCTGCAGGCTGTCTCTCACGGCCTCCTCTCTCTCTCTGTCTCTCTCTCACCCTCTCCCTCCTCTCTCTTCCTCTCTCCACCACAGATCTACTGTTGCCGAACGCCCTACCCACGCACACCCTCTCTCTCTCTCTGAAGCTCGGTTGAAGGCTAGCTCATTCATGACAGCGAGGTATCTCTCTATCTCTCTCTCTCTCTCTCTCTCAATCTTTGTCAATCTCAATACCGATTTAGGGATTTGGGGATTTAGCAATATGTGGATTCCTGATTCGATGTAAACCCTCATTTAGGGATTTGGGGATTTTAGGGCTTACAGATTTGAATGTGGACCCCGAATTGGGGATTGAAACCCCGTGTATGCTATGCAAGCATGTGGTCAATGTAGTATATGATTCTTCATGGATTGATGTCCTGTGTACCATGGATGTGTAGGCAACATGGTTTTGGATTGTAGTTTTGGAGATTGACTCTCACAGGAACTGGAACTTGTACAACTCGCCCCCGACTCAGTATCATTTTAGGGTGTAACTTGCCCATTGACTCATTTTGTTCTCCCCCGATACTGAGTCGATTTATTTTCAGATGATATTTAAAACCATGGTTCACAATGTTTCAGGTGATATTTTGTTTTATGCAAGCTAGATCTGTTTCTGCTATTTCTACTGTAGTTGTGTATGTGTTGAATCGGTTTGGTTGTATATTCTCTCTATTTTCTTATAAAAGTTTTTCATCACCATTCATTAAAAAAAATGGACTATTTTGAGAAATATTGGAAGAAGTGGCAAACCAACACTTTTTTCTTATTTTTCATCTCCTTTTGTTGTATTCAAAGTATCTGACTCAAATATACCAAATCACACTTGATTTGTGTTCCATTAGGGCCTACTCAGTTGGCTTGCAACAGGTAAAGCTGACAAACAAGATTCTTATCAAAGAATAAGAATGATCTAATACACCACTGAAGAAGAAAAAAAGAAAAGAAAAAAGAATGATCTACTACACCATTGAATGCATGCTAAGAAAGGATAGATTCTGATGTTACAGTATTTCACATTTCCCAAATATTTTTCAGGATGTTTTGGGCCAAAATTAAAAAGAAAAAAGAAAAAAAAAGAAGAAGAAGAAGACCAGTACAGGCCCATATCGTTGAATACAATCTGATATTCCCCATATTGTATCACTTTTGCGCCAAACCATTATGGCTCCCGATACCATTATTCAAAATCTTGGTTGAGAGATGGTGGCAAAATACACATTTGATACTGTTTATATGCATTAATGGAAACTGGATTAGTTATAGATTAAACCAGTTCTGACCAATAGGGCAGGAGTAAGGATTGGGTCCCCCTAAGTATTAGGGGTTCAGTGGGAGGGATCATCATAATATGGTATTCTTTCAATGTGAGCAAAATCTTTGTTAGGTTTTCATATGAGAAACAAGGAGTTTGATTGCTCCTTGAGTACTTGTATGGAAAATTTCTCGGGATAAATTAATTGAAATGAGTGGGTTGACCTACTTTTGAATAGTTCTAACACACTTAGATGAATAACCAAGATGATCCTGTTATGAGCCATCTAGATTGTTTGCTCATTATGGCATTTTGGGAACATCATTCTATGAATGTGATTCAAGTGGTGATTCTTAGACCAACTTCTAATCACATGCCAATCCTTCTCAAGTCTAAAGTATTACTTATCGATCCTAGACATTCAAATATGAGAACACTATCCAAATTAGAAAACATGCATATTGAGATCCCATCATTTGCTGAAAACATGAAAATGATGTTGTATTTTACCTCTTGTTTTTGGTTGCACTAAAATTGTAAGATTACAAAGAGTTTAGAAGATGTTGGATTTTACCCCATACAATCTTGGAGGATTAGGATTTTTTACTTATATTCTAGGGAATGCTAGGCCAGTTGCGTGGATTGGAAAGAAAAATGTACTTATGGGACTGCCGATAGGATACTTGGATAAAAGTAATTTTCACTTTCTCTTTCGTTATTTTATCTTTTTCGGCCCTAATTTCTTTGATATCTGTTTATGATGATTTGAGGAGAGGATTTCATTCTATTTTGGGAAATCTAATGTGTTTTATTTATTTTAGTTGGAAAGGTATGTTTGACATGTTCTTCTCATTGAAAAATATTAAATCTTTATGAACATTTGGTGCATAGGTGTAACGCCCTGAAATTCGGGGGTCGAGCATAACTCAGCTCCCGAGTTCCAAAACATCACTTATGCAACATATTTAATGATGGATGTATGTTGACTGTATTAGTGCATAAAACATGGAATAGATTAAGCCAAAACACAGATATGATTCAGGGACAGGTGAATAAAGCAAGCGGAAGACTTATAGTAAAATATGTGTACAAGTGTAAACCCCTAAATTACATATACAAGCCAGATCGTATGCAAGTGTTACTTAACAAAATTTAAGTATCAAGTTACATCATTTCAGTCCCCAAAAATAATCCCATAGATCCCACGCAACAGACCGAGGCTCGCTAGAACCCGTCTGAAAACTGCATATAGGAGAAGGCAGCCTCGTCGTCATCTAGCTCCCGCTCTGTCTCAGACGTCGCATCCACATCTGCAACATCAGGGCCTAAGACAGAGTCTGGTGGGTGTGTAACACCGCCCCAGAAACGTGGGAGTGAGTGATTAACTCATTGGAATAATAAGGCACTGGTTAACATGTTATCAGTTCAATCAAACAGTAATGATAAAGCAGGATAAGTAAATAAATCCTAAGTACTCTTGTTAATGCAGGTATGAATGCAATATGATGCGTGCCCTCACGCGTACACCCTCAGCGTCTTCATCTTACGTTACGCATGACATCGCCTCAAAGTGCGCCACATCTACAAAGCACATGCAAATGCGGTGCATGGATATGATTACCAAGTTGTTATTAGTCCATTTCACACAACAGGATTGGGAAGCTAAGATACCTTCCTCATATCACCATCCAAACAGTGATCCATACTAGGGTCGTCAATCCTAGATATCTCATACGATCATATAGTTGAGGTCGCAGCAAAGGGCTCGTCACCAATCAATGCACGCCTTTCATGCCTTTACTACCACAGATCGGCTCGTCACCTCCTTGCGGTATCCAGGTATGCTCGAAGTCACTACAAAGGGCTCGTCACCAATCAATGTAGGTCGACAGCACGAATATAGTGTCCCATACCACCATAATCGGCTCATGAGTTAAGTTGCTCCCTGGTCACTACGGGGAGGCTCGTCACCCCAGCGTAGGCCGACAGCTCGACCACGGTGTCCCATACCACCATGTCCGGCTCATGAGTCTTAGCGGATCAGGTACCATGGTTATTAGGATTTCACTAGTAAGTTCGGTACCCTAGATTCAAGCAGTAGCGTCCATACATGGTTAATATACAACAGATAATCGGGTTACTTGACGAACTCGACTAGCACGAGCGCACGTTGAATTAAACGACATAGAGTGCGCAAACACTCCGCGTGGCCAAACCACTGCCGACAACTCTAATACGGCTCGGGTTCGTCTAATACGTCCTACGTGGCGAAAGCAATCTCAACCACGAACATAGGGTCAATTACCGATTTCCTGGACTAAGGCATAGTCCCAAACACCTTACACTACTACAGATACTCATATGGAATGTAAAACAGTAATGGAACAGCAACTCAAATCATGGTACATACGCATCTGAAGAATATCAACTTAACATAAATGTAAGCATAGGAGATGCTTGAATTTAAATAACTTGGAATGTAACTGCATAAAGGAAATCATGCGCATCAATAGGAGTATTGAGAATCACTTCTCAACGCCCACAATTAGTGTAATCAGTTACACTTAGGTCATTCATGCATTTCTACAAACACTTAGCATACATGGAACAACATACATGACGTATGTTGGAATACATGCACTTAGACAATTCCTTTTACTAAGGAGTTGTCATACATGCATCTAGCATACATACATGACAAATAATCATGGCAAACATAAGTGCATATTTTATACGTATACGGTACTTTATAAATACACCTAGAATACGCAAATCTCAATATAGCACATGCATATCAGGAAAGCAATGTAAACACGACATTTGGCATGTGAAATCTCATCCATAACAAGAATAAACTACTAACTGGGATTGAAAGCCTTGAAAACCATAACCTATACACTCAAAGTCCGCACCTTAAGCGAAGAAAGAACCACCGAACTGATTTAGACGAGTTGTCTTCGTCAACGGTGCTAGAATACCCTAAAGTAAAGATAGAAATAAGATACAACAACTCCAAAACTAATCTAAGCTCTAACACAGGTTAGGGTTAGGTTAACTTACCCCAAAAGAACTCAGAATCGTCAAAGGAACGATTCAAAGTAAAGGTTCAAAGGTGAAGAAGAACAAGGAAGAATCAAGATGATTCACCAACCAAACTCTCTCACTAACTCTCTCTTTTCCACTCTCTTTCCAAGCTAGGGTTAGAGAAAATTCGTATGGAAATGAGAGCTAGGGTTTAAGGACTATATATAGGCCTTAAAATGATGGAAATAACCCAAGGGTCAAGGTATACTTAGGTTATAACCAAAGCACGCCTTTCTCGATCCAACGAAGCACTTCTGGTGGGCCTATAACCACGAAAGGTCGGACTTAAGCTCACTGACCATGGATCTAGGTCAGGCTGAGTTTTCATACCGACCGGCTCTTCAGATCAGCCGTGGCGGATCACACTCAATTCAACGGTCACGGAATCTCAATCAGGTCCACAAGCACTAGGATATGCCTGGGCCAACTATCCTAATCAGAGGGTGAAATTGGGTCAGAATCCAACGGTCAGAATGCTTAAAATCGTCGCGCAAGCGACACGACTCAGATTTCAATAAAAGCTTAATAAATTCCAACCGTTCTCACACTCTTCACTCCGAGCTCAACCAAATCGACCCAGAACATCACATGGACTTGATTTTCGAGGTGAAAGTCAAGACCAACTCGGTGACCGCAACAGCCTAAGATCATCGCCATCGGACTTTGGACGCGCGGTCCAGGTCCGATCCAGATCTTCCAAAAATTCCCCAGAACAACTGGATTTAGCGATGGATCCCAGATTTCAGAGTAACGTAGCGCTCACTAATCTACACGATTAGAGCCATGCAGATACAATTTAAAGTGATTGATGCGAATTTCACAAGTAATCGAGTAAAGCGCTAATTACCCCATTAGCACAAGAAAATCCAAGGTCGTTACAATAGGGATCTTGATTCTCAAGCAATGCTGGTGCACTTTCTCTTTGGCAAATAGCTAAATAATTCCATCATGAATAAAGCACGACCGCCAGAATTTTATGGTCCAATTTTATTTGATAATTACCAATATAATGCTGTAAAATGTATTTTCTATATGCAGGCACCAACAATTGTAACAATGGCATATTTGAGGATGGCTGGAAGGCTGTCAGTTCTTCCTTCGAGGAACCTTTCTTATTCAGAGAACTTTTTGTATATGCTGGACTCATTGTAAGTTTCACTCGGATAGCTCATCCTCTGACGATTATACTATAAAATTCCATGTTTCTTCTATTATGCAACTGTAACACCAATTGGCTTTTCTGCGGTCACAATTCCATTTTTTAAACCTTGTTATGTTAATTTTTTTTCCTTTAAATTAGTTAATGATTTTGCTCTCCATATTTTGTAACTCTTTTTGCAAAAAATCAGTAAAGTGATTCGGGTAATCTCTTGTTTTGGTTAATATCTATTAGATTGGCATGTTGTTTGTATGGCAAAAAATAATTTTTTAAACTAAAAAAAAATTGAAAACAAAAAAGAACGAAAGAAAAAACTGTCGAAAGAATTGCCATTGCCAGTGGATTTTGGGCTGGTGTGGAGATTCTAACTCAATTGCAGGATGTGTTGGCCAAGGAAGGTGTAGCTTGCCAAAATTGGTGCATCCAAAACCATTATAAACTGTCGATCATAGTGATGTTACTCCAAGCAGTTCACAATGGGTGTCAGTTCCACTTCTGCATTGTATCAGATTTTTCTGCACTTTCTTTTAGGAAATCAATATTACGCTTACATTTTAAAACTTGGATTGGATTTTGACCTATTTCCATTCTTAAATTGCTACCAAATGGTTCAACTGCACGTAAAAAAAAAAAAAACTTCTGATGTCTAGTTAAATAAACATATAAAATACAACTTATCATGCAACAAAAGTTCATGTAGCAGAGTGATTGAGATACTAACCTATCATGAACAAGTACTTATGTTTGGGAGATTTGCTTTACGGTTCTCATTTCCATCTGTGGCTTGGTTTTATTTTCACTTCTCATTGGTAATATGTAGGTTAGCAATAATTCTCATTTCCATCCGTGGCTTGGTTTTATTTTCAATTCTCCTTGGCAATATGCAACTAATTCCTCAACCATCTTATGGCCAACATCAATTTGAGTCAGCATAAACCTTTGGATCCTCTCTTTGAAAGGTATATTGGCTCTAATCCAACTCCCAAGCCCGCAAATAAATTCAGCCCACAAAAGTATTTCTTGCAATATTTCAAAATCTGAATGATATTTGTTACATTACTGACAGTAACATTGTTTTCTAATATGTGCCACCAAAAAATTGGATATGGGCTGCCTTGTGGTTTTATTCGTCATTGAATTATTTTTACTCCATGTTTTATATTTACTTGATATGGATTTATTGATAGTTTTCAGCAATGATTATTGTATTTTTCTCCCTACTTGAACTGTTAGGATTACCTTCACTCCAACCATCCAGCATTATAGCATGGCAATAGGGCTCAAGGCATTATATTGATTTAGCTAAGTTAACTTCAATTGTTTCTTGTATTTTAGGAAGCATTAAGGCACATACTGATTGTGTTTGCAAAGCCAAATCCTGGTATAAGATATGTACAAGGAATGAATGAAGTTTTGGCTCCACTATTCTGTCTTCCGGAATGTTCCAGATGAAGAAACTGCTGTAAGTATTTCTTTTTCTTTTTTACTTCTAATTCACTTCTAACATGCTTCACTTTCTTGCTTTTTATGTGGAAGCACTTTGTATCTGGCATGGAACTTGGCATGCCTCCTATCAAGAGATTGGTGTCAACAGTTTCCCTATAGTTGATCACTATACCACTGGTAGTGCTAGCAATGGGCTTGATTAATCATTGGGCATAAAACGCAGGTCAGTAGTTGGGATTGTGATTTCATGCTCATGCCCACACATGAACAATTATAAGTCATGTCAGGCTGTGGTAGAAACTTCTGCAAAACCTAAGCCAGGCACCCACTGCTTAACAATTGGACTCCAAAAGTTGCTCCATACCCAATCGTCTTCTAGTACAGGCCCGGGCTGTACCCTAAGTGGCTGGCCTTGAAGCCACACAAGAAAGTGGCCTATTTCCAGCCCTTGTGTCTGGAAGCTTCAATTTGCATTCTTGTCAAATGATGTTAATTGCTGATTGTCTACATTTTATTTTAGTTTTTATAATTAACACTATCTTTATTGAGAAATAAATGAAGATTACAACAAGGGCACATATTTCCCAACAACAAAGATTTATTCCTCATTCCCCAATTAACCAATGAGTTTACCTTCTGCTTAGCATCTCCGGGGAGTGTTGACACAAGAAAGGGTTACATTTTAGAATTGCTAAATCTAATTTCATTAATAATGAATGCCAAGCACCTCCATTCCAACTTATTCATGGTCTTCACCACTTGATAACATTCACCCAATTGAGTTCAGTAGAGATCCAGAATTGAAAGGACTTCTTACAATGCTTCAGGTCATAATTAAAGCTGAAATTATCCTGCTCACTTTGTTGTTATACTTAATACTGGCTATTATCTTTGGTTGGTAATCTCCATTTTCATGTGGAATGGATGTGTGATCTTTTAATTTTGTGAGGAGATGGATGAGTTAGCTGTGGCACTTGTGTCTATGTTTGCTTTCTAAAGAAGGCACAGGGAACTGTTATCCTGTTCCTGGCATATTTTCTTTCCCCCGCAGTGCAAACATAAGAGAAACAATAATTTTTCATTTGAATAATATGCAAAATTCACTCTTACCATTTAAAGAATAAGCGAAAACCATTCCCTACCTATGGAATGATAGTTTTCTCTAGTCTCTGGCCACTGCTTTGTCAACATCAGATATTTTGAATAATTTCAACTACAATTCTTTGGTGACTTTTCCTCTATAGACAACTGTGGGCATTTCTTTTTGTATTTTTGGGATTTCTGAGGCTTTTGATTTTCAGGGTAAGGATAAAACAGCTGAAGAAAGAAGGATTGTCATTTGTATTTTCGATGATGTTGCAGAACAATGTCGAGAAGCAACTCTTAAGTATGTATGCCCCCTTAAAATGTTTTAACTGATTATATGCATTCTGGTTAAGGGTATGCATGTGCCTTTAAAACGTTAAAACTATGAAATCGTATTCTGACTGGGTGGTGTCTTACTTTTTATTTTTTTTGGTACTATTTTTTAATAGATTATGATCCCTATCTACCGTTTTTACTGGATGCTTGCAATGATGAGAGCCCTGATGTTCGACAGGTCTGCACTTGGACTATTGAGTTTTCTTGGATCATATACAAGTTAAATTTTTTATTTTCAGGCTGTTGTTTATGGAATTGGAGTTTGTGCAGAGTTTGGTGGATCTATGTTTAAACCTCTTGTGGGAGGTATCTTTCTTTTTCCTATGCACCTACCTTGAGGAATTATGCCTTTTTAACACCGTCAACCAACACGTGCTTTGATTGGCCCACATAGGCTCTTTCCTAGCTAAATTTTGTTATAAGGCAGCCTAATGCACTCCATTCTGATAATGTGATGGCATATGACAATGTTGTCTCAGCTCTGGGGAAAATTTGCCAATTCCATTGTGACAGTATAGATGTAACTCAGGTAGTTCTTCTTTCTATCTTCTACTTTGTATTTTAAATTGTAATTTGTACATTGTGATTTCCCAGCAACTGCTAAAACTCCATCAGCTTTTAACAGAGAATTAAATTGCATTCCCCAACTAGTGAATTTTATTTTATTTTTAATTGCAGTGAGATGATAGAGTTGGCCATGAATACATGGAAGAGTTCTTCGGTTGTTACGAATCCGTTTTGGCTGAAGATGGTTTGTTTATCCTACAGGTTACATACTGTCTATTATAATTTTTCTTAATTATGGTTTGATTTGAATTATCTGAAAAGAAAGGTGTACCTATAGTAGTCCATTGAAATGGCCCCACTTAGCCATTTCCTCTTTATTGAATTGAATTGTTACTAATTTTGTGAATGGGATTCTTATTAAACAATCATGTGAATTATTTTTTGAATGACTATCAGGTGTAATACCATTTTGTGAATGTGAATTATTTTTTAAATGACTATCAGGTGTAAAAGAAAGGTTACCAATTTTGTGAATGTGAATTATTTTTTCCTTATTTTTTTAGTTCCAAAGTTATCTAGGGTTTTTTTAGTCTAATACCATCCCTCGCACTTGCATTAAGCACTTCTGTGGGCATTTTCAAGTTTTGTATCTTTTACAGCATACATGGCTGACTCCAATGGTGATGGTTATAGCAAAACTGAAGATGTTAATGCAACTGACAATCACAGTTTTTTTTCCCTCTGCCACAACTTGACAGTCATTGAAATCAACTGATTCAGGTGAGATTTTACAAGGACATTGGTAATGAACTGCACATGCATTGGATTCTTTCCTTCAGTTTGATCTCCAAATTCTTGCATTGTACTACTGACAGTATTTGTTTTAGTTGCAATGCATGTTTGGGGATTTATTTATCTTTTCTTCTATTCCATTGCACCTAGAGCTCTTCCTTAGCTCTGGAACTGTTTGCCTCTCTATTTATTCATTGGTTGCTGGGATCTTTGGCGTGAATCTCTCATATACACGGAATCTAAACCATCGATATCTATTTAAATGGGTACATTTTCCACTTTTTTTTCTTTCAAATAGACAATCTGTGCTTGACCAAACACATGATGTTTTTGTATATAAATCAAGTTTCTTCATGTGGTCCCAATCAGTCAACATGCATGTGGGACCAGCCTGATGAGCATACCAGCCTGAATTATGGGCCAGGGCATCTATATGCATGGATTGTGCTGATTTTTGCACAAGGTGCTCCTCATGGTAGGCCCACCTTTTGGACAAGTTGGATGTTGCATGCACGACAGGTTAGAAGTTGTCCAATGGATGGACAATAACCTACGGTCCAACTTAGCTGAACTTGATGCATTATCCCTGCTCGTAAAAGAGTTCGGATTATTGGGAAATAGGAATTTCCTAGTTCCTACACTTTCATTTAGTCATGTTGTTAGACACTAGTGCATTAAATACAGATTGTGTATTGATTTCAACATCTAAAGATCTTTTCAAACTGTATTGTGCTCTCCTAGTGAATGTTATGAAGTTAAGAAATGCTCTTACCTGAACCTCTAATGGGTAGGATGAATTCTAATCTTTTATTTTGTTAATTGGTTTCAGTTGATTAAACTATTCACTTTTCATGAATTTGAGCTGGTTATTTGAAATATATGAAGGGTTGACTAAACTAGTCTTTTCTTGGATTGAATTTGGTTGTTTGTAATAAATGTAGGAAGGGCTCAAAAGAAGGTTGAACAAGAGCAGATACTAAGTAGCCAATACAAGGCAAGGCATAGCCAACAGTTGAAGTTCCGGGTAATTCTTTTGTCTGGGTCCTAGTTTAGGAGGGGGCAGTGTTTAGTTAGGAAGGTTATAGTGAATTTTTGTTGGAGTGGGCCACTTGGGTCATTTCCTTTTTTATTGAACTAAGTTGTTACCAATTTTGTGAATAAGATTCTTATCAAATAATAGTGTGAATTAATTTTTGAATGACTATCAGGTGCAAGATTAAAATAATAATAATAATAATAATTTATCGATATATATATTTTTTACAGATATTTTAGCGACGGACCAAATCCGCCGCTACTTTCTAAACATTGAAAATCAATGACGGATTTAAGGTCCGTCGCTTACTCATATTAGCGACAGACCTTATCCATCGCTAATTTCTGACCATTGAAAATCAACAACGAATTTGAGGTCCGTCACGTACTCATATTAGCGATAGACCTTATCCGTTGCTAATGTTTTCAGTGATGACTATTTTTTTAAATTTTATCGACGGATTTTTTATTTTTTATGACGGATCTTATCCGTCACTATGAGGTGACAGACCTTATCCGTCATAGATTAAATGATGAATTTTATTCATCGAAAAAAAATGACCTAGTAAATAGCGACGAACCGAGCGACGGACAAAATCCATCGTTTATTTGGTTTTACTATGGATTTGGTCCGTCGCAAATCCGCGATTTTGGCATAGTGACGGTCTGCTAAGTTATTGCTTGATTTCACATAGGAAATAGTAATGATTCCCTCTCAAATCAATTGTCTGACATAATCATGTTAAAGACTTATATGTCTAGACTAACCATTATAGGTGCTGTTATAGGCTCTAGCTAATGTGGCTTCACTATCACAATGTAGTGACACAGCCGATATATGCTTTACACAAAAAGAGACTTCTAGTAAAAGATTCCTTAGCCACTTAGCCTATTTGCCCGTTGTAGCCAGGGCTATAAATTCAAACTCTATAGTCGAGTGAGTTATGCAGTTCAGTTTCTTGGATCCCCAAGATACAGTCGCACCTCCTAGGGTGAATACCCACCCTGTAGTAGACTTGTTGTCCCCTGCACTCGATATCCAGCTCGCATCGGTATATCCTTCTAATATGGCAGGAAACTCTGAATAATATAGTCTTAAGTCTTTGGTTGCTTTTAAGTAGCCAAGGACTCTACTGATTGCATTCCAGTGTTCAGTACTTGGGTTACTAGTAAACCTGCTAAGTTTACTCATAGTATATGCGATATCAGGTCTAGTGCATTGCATAACATATATAAGACTCCTTATAGCACTTGCATATTCCACTTGTACAACTGCTCTTCCATTATTCTCTTTTAGCTTGATACTTGGATCAAATGAAATTTTTACTTTTTTTATATTTAGATGGTTAAACTTATGTAATATCTTCTCAATATAATGAGATTAACACAAAGCATAACTCCTATAATGTTTTTTAACTTTGATACTTAAGATGGTATCTACTTGTCCAAGATCCTTAATTTTGAATACCGAAGATAAAAACCTCTTTGTTTCAGTCACACCTTCCATTTTATTACTAATTATATATTAACATGTCATCAACATATAGACAAATAATAGTAATACAACTACCGTCTACTTTAGAATATATGTATTTATTAGCTACATTATGCATGAAATCATGAGACAGTATTTTAGAATCAAACTTCTTATGCCATTGTTTTGGTACTTTTTTAATCCATATAAAGACTTAATTAATCTACACACTTTATTTTCATTTCCTGGTAAAACGAATCCTTCAGGATGTTTTATGTATATACCTCCTCATTAAGGTCACCATTCAGAAATGCGGTTTTTACATCCATTTGGTGGATATGAAGATTATGGAAGCTAACGCAAATAATATCCTAATGGATGTTATCCTAGCTACAGGAGAATATGTATCAAAATAATCTATCCATTCTTTTTATCTAAAACTCTTAGGTACTAGTCGAACTTTAAAGGTTTGGATAGTCCCATCTGTGTGATATTTCTTCCTAAATACCCACTTGTAACTTATGGGTCTAGAACCTAAGGTAAGTTAACTAGTTCCCATATTTGATTTGATATTATAGATTTCATTTCATCATTAATAGTTTCTTTCCAGAAAGCTGAGTCTCTAGAAAATATAGCCTCTTTATATGTTTTAGGATCATCTTTTATAGTCATTACTATAGGTATTGTTCTTATAAAATTTTCTATCTCCTTCTATAAGATGGAAAAAGATGCGCTGAGAGTATATATAATCATCATCTAAACTTTTCTCTATTCTCATCCTTTAATTCCTATGAGGTTCAATAGGAGCTTCCACTACTTGTGAAGTTATACTATCCAATTCTCTATTAGGAGTTTGGACTTCATTATCCTTTGACTCTAAGGATAATGAGTTATTAAAGAACTCAACGTCTCTTAATTCTATTATAGTGTTAGACTCTAGATCTAGGAGTCTATAAGCTTTACTATTTTGTGCATATCCTACAAAGGCGCATTTAATAGCTCTAGGCCATAACTTGTTCCTTTTGGATCAGGAGTTTTGAGTATATAAGATACCCTCACACTTTAAGATATCCTACGTTAGGTTTTCTACCTTTCTATGTTTCATATGGAGATGGTTAATATTTCTTAGATGGAATTCTATTTAATATATGACACGCTACAAGCAGTGCCTCACCTCATAGACTGAGTGGTAACTTTGCTCGTATTAGCATTGAGTTGACCATCTCTACTAATGTTCTATTCTTCCTTTCTTCTATTTTATTTTGTTAAGGTGTGTATGGCATAGTACATTGATGTATTAGCCCATGTTTTTCACAGAAGTTATCAAATTTATTAGAAAAGTATTCTCCTCCTCTATTACTAAGGAGAATCTTTATCTTCTTGTTTAGTTAGTTTTCTACTTTTGCTTTATATACCTTAACCATATTCAATGCTTCATCTTTGCTCTTTAACAGGTACACATACACATATCTAGAGTAATTATCAATAAAGGTTATAAAGTACCTTTTACCTCCATGAGTAAGAATGTCGGTTAACTCAAAGATATCACTTGGCACAAGATTTAATACTTGAGATGATCTCTTGATATTTGAAAAGGGTTTCTTTGTCATTTTGGATCGTATGCACACTTCACATTTATCAGTTTCTTTTTCTGTGTATGAGATTAAACCATTCTTAGCTAAGAACTTTAAGGTACTATACCTTATATGGGCTAATCTATCATGCCATAGTCCAGCAGATTCAACCATATACATAGAAGTGCTACTTTCATTCAAAGAAAAGTTGACCATCCCGTTACAAGCATATCCATTTCCAATAAAATTTTCATTCTTTGATAGAATCAGTTTTCCTGACTCGTACACCACCCTTACTCCTGGTTTGCCTAGAAGATCCCCAAAAACTAGGTTTTGCCTCATGTCTGGGACGTGCAGTACGTTTGTCAGAATCACTTTCTTCCCAGAGGTGAATATCAGTTCGACAGTTCCTTTGCTAACAACCTTCGATTGGACTTCATTACCTATTTGGACTTCTTGACCATCGGTCAATTCCTCATAGGTTTTAAAGGCTGATCTGTAGTAGTAGACATGTACGATAGCGGGAGTATCGTACCCGCAACCAAAAACTTTTCCTTGGATTGAGTTCCACAATATCGCCTTCTACTACACTTGCTTCCTTTTTAGATTTATGATATCGGCAGACTCAAGCATAATGCCCAGTTTTTCCACAGACATGGCATGAGCCTTTGAACTTTCCATTCTTCTTCTGGGTGTTTTTCTTAAATTTTCCTTTATTGGATTTTAGGGAATCGTCCTTCTAGGGATTCTTGTTATTTGTATTCTCAATTGCATGTACTTTGGACAAGTAATTACCGTTATCATTCTTTTTATTGCAGTTACAGGATTCTTCCTCAATTCTGAGATGTTTCTTAATTTGTTCCAGTGTGTAATCTTCAGTCTTTTGCAGTAATTTTTTTCTATAGTCTTTCCACATCGGGGGCAATTTAGCGATAATCGCCTCGACTTGGAATGATTCAGGAAGATCAATCTTAATGGCTTTGATTTTATATTCTTGGATTTGCATTAGCAACAGTTTGTTATCTACCGTGTTATAGTCAAAGTACCTGGCAATCAGGAACTTGTTGGTACCTTCATCTTCAATCTTGTATTTGAACTCTAGCGTAGTCCAGATTTCTTTTACAGATGATGTTTGTGTGTACAGATCGTATAGACGATTGAAGAGCGCATTCAGGATGTGTCAGTGACATAGGAGTTCGTCTTCAGCTCGTTTGGTGCGAGTAGCGATCTTTTCAGGTGTGTCTGCTTCAGTTGCAGCAAGTAGCGGTTGCAGAGTTGGATCTAAGATGTAATATATCTTCAACACCATCAGAAGAAACTTGAGTTTGTCTTGCCATCTGGTAAAATTGGTTCCATCGAACTAATTAAGATGAATCAAGTCCTAATTCATCAACTTGATGGATGATACACTATCGGTTTCCATTACGATTAACGCTTTAAGATTGTTGAATAAATAATTCAGAAAATGTTTTTTCCAAAAATTGGTAAACCAAAAAATAATTAGGAATTAGGACAGGCTGAAGCACATTATGAGAATGTTATCCGTAAAGCATTATTTTCCCCTACTCAAATAGATTGAGTATGCTAAAAGGTTTTAGGAAAATAGCTCCTAGGATACGACAAGCCTTATGTGGATCTGCATTCAGCAAATACGAGGATCCACCAAATGAAACTCTGGTACACAAATTTTTGGCAGAAAGAAAAAGGAAAATCCCAAAAAAAAGAAGAAGAAAAATGTGTTAGACCACTGCACTGGTCTGATCTCCTACTAATGGTTCAGATGAACCGTTCTAGACCACAACGCTAGTCTGTTCTTCAAGCAATGGTTCAGATGAACCTTGTTGTCTTGCTGGAGTATCTGGCTTGTAAGAAAGGAATTTTGTATGTGTATGTTTGGAGTGTGTTTGAGATTATTTGGAAACTTATCCCAGCCTAATATATATAGGCTATGGTAGCTGGGAGTTATGGTCCAGGGAATTTAATCCAAATGACCGTTTCTGGCTCTTAGGAGAAACTAGTCGTTATTAGCAGTTTCTGACCGTTCTGCATGTGTTGTAACAGCTGCTGCATGTTGACCGTTGTGAGACACTGGCTAGCCACATGCAGTAGTTTTTGCATGTAAAGTGCACCACTAGCGCCTCTATAGCCACACTGCCTCACATGCCCATGCCCTCGCACCAAGCTCGTACCCGTGACCGAGACTGAGACCGAGCCCGAGCCCGTGCCGGTGCCCGAGTGTGAGTGTGTGCCCAATGGACCATGGTCCAAGTGAGTAAACATAATAGTACTTCACCTTTCTCATATAACCATAAAACTTTTCTTCTCTTTTTCCAACATGGGACTATTCCCAAAACACTAAAAAATGGACTTTTGTAAACCATTTTATAATATATATATAATATTTTTAATTTAAAATATATTAAAATCAATATATTATAACAGCTGCATCGGTACGACCAGAAGTGATGTTTAAGCAAGCAGCTGCAAAGACTCTAGCCCACCATTTTTATGGCTTAGAATTGAATACCCATAGAAAAGAAATTATATTACGACTAATCCTATAAATCATCAATCAGCTGATGCCATCAAAGTAAAATAAGAACATTACACAGACTACTAACTAGGCCATCCGATGGATGATCAGAATCGTTCAAGGGGCAGTTCCCACCATAAACGATTTATCGCAAAATATGGGTTGTCACAGAAGATAATTTCCATTCGATTTATGGCCATAACAAAGAAACAAAAAAATAAAAACAAAAATCCCAAATGGTTCAATTAGGGGGTGTTTGGACAGGCGGATTCGGCTGTATTAAGAGGGATTCGGCGGGATTGGATTGTCAAATCCACTGCCTTCCGTATGCTAGGCTGTTTGGGTGGCGAAGGATTTTTATGGATTGCGAAGATCACTGGATATCGACGGGACTCTTGAGGGATTCCCAAATCCCGCGCTGGACCTTCTCGCTAATGTCGATCCCTTCTCGAGCCCATCTCATGCCCGTCCGCAGTCCATCGTACGGAATGCGGGATGGGATTGGAGAGGGTTTCTTACTAGCAGGAGACATCGCAGGAGGAGGATTTTTGGCACGAAATCACCGCTATAAGGGCTGCCTTCAGGTCGCAATGGCCCTTTTCATCGACCGGTCGCTACTATCATGAGTTGACAGTGTCTAAGGGCTGAGGTAGGTCTTCTTCCTCGCACCTGGCATGAAACGCCCGGTGTACTATCTAGTGGTCTTGCATGTTCTGTATATGTTTATTTTTGAAGAGTCTGAGAGGGCCAGTGGTGATCTTTCATGCCTGTGATGAACCCCTGTTATCACCGAGCCATGGCCCACCAAGATGTGTTTGTGATGTCTGGCTGGATGCCTTGGCTTTCAATTTTTGTGATAGATATGTGCACGTCGGATTTCTGTTTTTCACTTCATACATACTGTTTTTTATTCCATATGCTCTAAGCTTTCTGTCTACACATCTGATGTATTGCCCTGCATGGTTTCATTATCTTGAAGTTCATTGATCTCGGATGGTGGATTTTCTTGTAGGAGTATGGCCGTTTGGGTTTTCTTATTTTTTACATTAGTGTTTCTTAGATTTGGGGGTATTTGGAATCTGCTTCACAGATTCTTTGCAATATCATGATCTTGGGGGTTTTGGGTTTTCTGATTTTTTGCATTAGTGTTTCTCAAATTTGGGGGTATTTGGAATCTGTTTCACAGATTCTTTGCAATATCATGATCTTGGGGGTTTTGGGTTCTCTAAATATATTTGTGGATTTTGATTATTTAGGTTTTCTGTGGATTGTTGTTCATGAATTCTGTTTACTTCTTGGAGAGTTTTTTCGGTAGATCGCATATGTCGATTCATTGGACTGCAAATTCTATTCTTTCTTCTTGTTGCATCTGTAGCTTGGAAGATGGTGGAATTTGTAGCCTGTCAAGAGGTATCCACCATTTAAACCAATAATTTTAGACTATAGAAGTTTTTTTTTATTTTTTAATCACACTGGTATTTATTTTTTCAATTTATCCCAATGAGCTAAAATTTGTGTGTGTTTTAGTTTTCACATTTCAAGTTATGGCACAAAAATCATGCCACTAAGGTGATTTTAAGCGTTCAATCCATAACAAATGGACAATCAAGATCAAACGAGAAATAAAATATGTTTAAACCTTAAACCCAAACCAATTATTTGCTGGGTCCAAAATGATTTGAACCTAGACTAATTAAAATTTGGTAGGGTCCATTGGTTTTTGGCTAATGAATCAGGCTATCAAAATTTTGGTGGACCATACCAGTTAAAATTCAAGTTTATAGAGGAATTTGTTGGTTTTTATTTTCTACAGATCTCTGGTATGGTTACTCTCATCTAATTTTTTTGGTTTGGTGTATCCTTTGGATTCCAAATAGATATGAGCAGTTGGATTCCTTCTTTATACTTCAAATATACTGACTTTATAAACCTAATGCTATAAGCTTTCTATGGAAATCTATTGGTTACTTGCAGCATGGTTTCATTGACTTGAAGTTCATTGATCTCATCTCTTAGATTTGAGACAGATCTCTGGTATGGTTACTATCATTTATCTTGCTTTACTGTTTCTCAAAATGTCATATAATCTAGTAATTTCTCTAAATTTGTTGTGGATTATTATTCATGTATTTCTCTTTACTTCCTTGGAGAGCTACTTTGGTAGATCTCATATGTCTATCCATTGGACTTGAAATTCTGCCTTTTCTTCTTGTTACTAGTGATCTCAAATGGATTTACTAGTATTGGTTTTCCTTGGATGCCAGTTATGAAATCTTATGTAAACTACGTATATTAATCTTTGTTTCCCAGAGCTATCTTCATTTGCTGAAAGATGTCCATGTGAGTTATCTTTGTTTCCTAGTTATGAAATTTGTTGTCCATTTGTGGTTTGGTGTAAGACCCGTATCCTAGTCTGTATTGTTCCGTTGACTCCCGCGATCCTTCCCATCGAAGTCCGACAATCTGCGACATATAATCAACGTTTACGCTCGACTCTAAGTCGTATTCTATAGAATTGAGTCGGTTTAATCCAAGACTTGTATCATTGCGACCGCACCGTCGCCGCGGTTCCAACGCCGTGACTCGCATACCGATCCGATACCCAGGTCAGAAGATGCGAGCCGGCGTTTATTTCGAGAAAAACATCGCGCGTTTGCAATCCCAAGAGAATCTCTACAACATGTCCCATCAATCAATCAATCAATCATCTCATGTCAAGTACAAAGCACCCATGCTTTCTTTCTCCACAAGTCAAGCAACTACCAAGTCAACTCTTTCTCATCCTCTCTCTTACACACCCATACATGTCAAGTACAATATCACCTCACACCCATCACTCACATCCATCACCTCTCTTACAACCACCTCTCTCTCTCTCTTCACATTTTCCAAGCCATTCCAAGCAACCAAAAACCACATGTCTAAGCATTTCATGTGAGAGAGAAAAGTGAGTTTGTGTATGGCCCACTTTCCCATCCCAAATCCATCATCCTAGCCATTTAAACCTCATCTTCTACCATCAAAGTGGAGCATAAGGAGACCAGCTTTTCAACGGACCAAGAAGATCAAACGGTGGGTGCTTCTATAGGCTAGATTGTCATGTTCTTATGATGGGCCAAGTGAGGCCTACCGATCAATGGTATGGATCTCTCTTTAGACCATAAGATGTGGCCGATGGCCCACCTTGATTATCAATGTCATTCCATGATGGGGCCATTCTCCATGGACCCCATCATGATGTTTACTTTATAGCTTAAAAAGGGGTCATCTAGACCTTCTATTTCGGTGGAGAAAGGATCTCCACTGTTGATTTTGATCGGTGGGCCCATATGAAATGGGACCCACTTGATGTATGTTATAGATTATGCAAGGGAGGGCCCATAGTGTCGAGGTCCCTCCATCATCGCGTCTCTCTTTCTCTCTCTCTCTCTCCCTCTCTTTCATATTTTTGATATGATGATGTGGCTATGTGGCCCGCCCGGATGGACCCCACCATAAGGCATGTATTTTTATCCAAGTCATCTATTGGTGGGGCCCACTTTATAAGCGTTGTATCCACACCACCCATCATTTGGTGGCCCACGTGTGCAGCCCACTTGAAATGCACAACCGTCCAACATCCTTGGACGCTGGACGATTGAATGGAAAACACAAATATTAGCTTGGTGTAATGCATTTGGGGTGGGCCACTTGTGTAGACCCCACCTTGATGCATGTTGTTAATCCACGCCATCCATTCCATTCTCCGGATCATTTTACCAGTTGAGCCAAAAAAATGAAGCTGATTCGAGTATTTGGTGGGCCATAGCATAGAAAACAGTGATTTTCACCATTTAAATTCACCTTAACTTTTCTACACGCCGAAAGATGCCCAATATTGGGCTTGTTGGATTGGTTTTGGACTATAGAATCCATTAGGTGAGATGGATTCTTCCGATGCGGGCCCCACGCATGAAAAACCGTGAGATTTCACGATTTCAAAAAAAACCAAATATGCAGTAGACGCTGCTGCTGCCAGAGGCGCAAGCAGTGCCTGTGGCATGTAGGCGGGTGGACAACAGCAGACCTACGGTCCAGCTGTGGGCCCCACCATGATGTGTGTTTTGTATATCCACACCGTCCATTTTATAGGCCCTTAGGGTAGTAGGCTGCCCTCCAAAAATTAGCCACATCCAAAGCTCAGGTGGCCCACATCATAAGAAACAATGGGGTTAAACCGTCTGCCATTGAAACCCATTTTTTAGGTTCACCGAAGTTTTAAATCAATATGAAATTTGTTTTCACTCTTCATTCAGGTCTGTGTGACCTTATGAACGGATTGGATGGCTTATAAACATAATGGTGGGCCCCGCGTGGGACCCACAATGATATATGTGTTTATTCCCACCGTCCAGTGGACGGTGGAGCCCACAGTGATGTATGTGTTCTATTCACACCATCCACTACTGTGGACGGTGGAACCCACCTAGATGTATGTGTTTTATCAATGTCGTCCAGCTGCTAGAAGGCTAGTGGACCCCACCAAAATTTTTATGTTTTATATATGCCGTCCAGCCATTTTAGCTGGCTATTGGACGACAGGGGGACCCCACCATGTGGTATATGTTTCATCCATGCCGTCCATCTATATGGGACCCACCCCACGTGTGGGCTGCACCTGTGATATATATATATATATATATATATATATGTGTGTGTGTGTGTGTGTGTGTGTGTGTGTGTGTGTGTGTGTGTGTGTGTGTGTGTGTGTATATTATATTGTATATTATATATATATATATTATATCATTTATATATTATATTATATAATGTATACATGATGGTGGGCCTTTATGGCACCCATCATGATGCTTGTGTTGCATCCAAACTGTCCAACCATTTTGAAAGCTCGTTTTACAAGCTTGAGACTAAAAATAAGACAGATCTATAGTTCAAGTGGACCCCACCTTGGTATATATATAAGGCCCAAGTGATTAGGCCCATCTTGTCATATTTATGGCCCGTTGTTGAGGCCCACCTTGATGTGTATGAGGCCGTTATTGAGGCCCACCTCGATGTGAATGTAAGGCCCATGTTATGAGGTCTATTGTGATGTATTTCAAAGGCCCATGGGATATGGCCCATTGCAATGTACATAAGGCCCATTGATGCAGCCCACTTGAGTTATATAAGGCCCATATGATGTGGCCCATTTGATGTATCTAAGGCCCATTGGTCGAGGCCCAACAGGATGTCCTTAAGGTCCATTGCAATGAGTGATTCCCCCATGGTTTATGTAATGTATTTATGGCGGGTCATGCCTAGGGAACAATGATGGTTTGACGTCCACATTGTAAGTGTAATGTTGGTTAAATGTCCGCATTGTAACTCTCCTTAGGGCCCATTGATAGGCCCATACTTGTTGATAATTCATTACTTTATAACATGCTTAGTATAACTCCATGATTCATGCCCATATGCATCATATGTATGCTTGATATGAGGAATGTTTGATCATAGCATAAGTCGTTGGGCTGAAACATTTACGGGACTCCTTATGAGATGGAGTGCCCCACATGATCGCGTGGTATGCACAGGATTGCTGCATGATTGTACGGTATGACTCATGCAACTCGCATATGTGTGACTTGATCACTGCACGCCCTAGCGACATCAGGGCCGTGGCCTCCACAGGCACATCGTGGATGGTTGTATCGGATACTGAAAATATTGGCTCTAGCATTGTGGGCACTTAGGATGTCCTTTGGTGAAAATCTCAGAACCTTTTTGGTACTAGGAGATACTCCAACGTCTAGACCGAGTGGATATACGAGCGCCTGAGTGTCGAATACCAGGAGGCCGTGTCTCCCACTGTGTCGTGGTTGGTTGGAAGGAGGTATGGCCTTATCCGCCCGAGTGAGGGGGCTATAAGCTAGGCTGAGTTTGACTAGTTCACAAATGAGCCACTATCGACGAGCTGGGTAGGTATTGGCAAACTACTAGTCAGGCAGATAGTGTGGTCTTTTCCACTTGCTTGACTGTGCAGCTAGGGAGGTTGCAGTGTGAGGTGTATTAGACCCCGATGATATCTAGAGAGGAACTGTACTAATATTGTACTTGATGAGGACTGGCATGCTTGCTTTGCATCTCGCATATGACATTTAGCTATATAGGCCTCGCATCACATGGTCTTGAGATGACCGATAGCATTCATGCCTTGCATCACACAGCTTTGGTACAGCTGATAGCATTCATGGACTTACCGCGTATTTCTGCATTACTCTGATATTGTACACTTGGCGCTTGCCTTGCGCACACACTTACACCACCCTCTAAGATTTTATAAGCTTATGCACAACCGTTGCGTGCAGGTGTCGTTTGACAGCAGCAGCGTTGAGGCAGGAGCGCGCATCTGATCATTTTGGAGTTTTTTTATCACCCTGTATTTCCCTTTCCGCATTGCACTTAAAGTTTTCGATATAGTGGATATATGGTGATGTTGTTTTTGTGACTTGGTTATGCTTGTGGTTATGCTCCATTAAAAAAAATCATACTAAAAATCCTCCTTGTAAGATCCTAGGATCGGAATCTAGCACATGAGTGTCGGGATCTAGGAATGGGGCACTACGGAGGCTGTCGGTGCTGGATTTGGCAATCGAAAATTTTGTGAGCCTGGTTTCCGAGTTTGGGGTGTGACATTTGGTGTATCCTTTAGATTCAATCCAGACATGTGTAGTTGGATTCCTTCTCTATACTCCAAATTTACTAACTTTCGAAACCTAATGTTGTAAGCTTTCTATGGAAATCTGTTGGTTACTCATAGCATGGTTTCATTGACTTGAAGTTCACTGATCTCATCTACTGGGTTAGTTATAGACCTCTGGTATGGTTACTCTCAAATATTTTGTTGTACTGTTTCTCAGAATGTGGGCAAATGGTTTCTATTTTTTAGATTCTGTGCAATTTCATCTTACTTAAAGTTTGGGTTCTCTGACTATCTTTGAATATTTTGTCATATGGGTTTTCTTCAATATGCATAAAGGTGGCACTAGTGAAAGTCATTCCATCACAGATGGTGACTCACATGCCATATATCTCGCGGAGCATTGGCTTCAGATAACATATACCAGTTTGTTCTGGCACTAGTGAAAGTCATCTCATCACTGTTGGTGACTCACATGCCATATATAAATCATATTCACTAGGCAATGCATTGGACTAGTGCCAACCTGTGAGACTCGTATCCTAGCCTATACCATTCTGCATGCCTCCGCAGTCCTCCCGGTTGAATTTCGGCGACCCGCGATCTGTTATCAACATTTGCGCATGATCCCGAGTCATGTCTCGTATATCAGAGTTGGCTTGACTCGAAACTTGTACCCTTGCAACTGCGGCGTCGCAGCAGTTACGACGCCGTATATTACGCGTCGAGGTGATACCCGGGCCAGGAGATATGGGCCCACATTCATTTCAAGGAAAATGCCATGCATTTAGAAACCCAAGAGAACATGTCCCATCATCAATTACATCACATCCCATCATGTCAAGTATAAGAGTAACGCCAAAGTCAACTCTCTCTCTTACAACCAAGTACACCCATCCCTCTCTCTCATCACTTCTCTCCCATCACCTCTCTCTCCCTCATTCGCCAAGCAACCCACATCCAAGCAAGCTCCATGAGAGAGCTTTGTGTGGCTCACTTCCCATCTCCCATCCCCACCATCCAAAGTCCATCTCGACCATTGAATCGCACCCCTTGGAGCTCTAGATCGTGTTGGCGGAAGAAGAAAGAGGAGATCCAAGGGTGAGTGTTCTTCTAAGGTTTGATTTATGTGATTTTGATGATTTGAGGGCCCACCTGTGGTGAGACCCATCTTGATGTATGCATTGTATAGGGAGGGCCCATAGTGGTGGGGTCCCTCCCCTTCTCACGTCTCTCTATCTCTCTCTCCCTCTCTCTTTTATTTTCCTTGTGTGATAGTCCACCTTGGTGGATGGTGCTGTAGACCCCACCTATGATGTATATATTTTATCCATGCCGATGTCCATCTGGGGGGCCCGCCTTGCTGCCCACGATGAGAGCCACCTGATGTATGATTCAGACCGTCTAGCCATTAGGCCAACCCCGCTGTCTGATCTGGATGAAGGGAAATCGCAAATATCAGCTTGATCCTGGCTCGGGTGGGCCACCACATGGACCCACCATGTTGTATGTATTTTATCAACACGTCCATCTATTTTATCTAGGCCGTCCAGTGGGCATGGACGATGACAAAACACAAAACCAGCTTGTATCTAGAGCCTGGTCGATTTCATAAAAAAATAAAATAAAATAAAATAATATATTATATTATATTATATATATGTAATGGGTGGGCCACACCACATGAGACCCACCGTGAGGTATGGTTTAATCCATGCCATCCATCCCTAGATGGTGTGTCATGGGACGGATGTACCTTGATGTATGTTGTGAGCCATGCCGTCCATCTGTTGAGAGCGTGGGCCCACCCCACACATGTGACATGTGCGGGGGTGGGACCCACCTTGATGTAACTATTTTATACCCACACCGTCCATATTTAGACGGTGGTAGGTGCAGCCTACGTGATTTATTTGCCACATCATGATGTATGAGTTACATCCAAACCATCCATCCATCTGACGTGATGGCCACCCCACCATTGATGCATGTGCTACATCAATACCTTCCATCAATGAGCCCCACTAGTGTATGTGTTACATCTAAACTGTTCATCCATTTAGCGTCACGTCTCAAGGCTTGAGACTAAAAGTAAGACAGATCTAGTATCAAGTGGACCACACTACAGAAACAGTGGGATTGGATATCTACCATTGAAACCCTTTAAGTTACAGTAGTTTTGGACCAACATGATATTTGTTTATCCTCTTAGATCAGGTCTTTGTGACCTTATGAACAGACTGGATGGAAAATAAATGCTATGGTGGACCCACTAGAATTTCATCAGTGGAAAGAATTATCACCACTATTATTTATAGTATGGTCCAGATGATCATTTGATATGATATAATTTTAAATAATACTCTAATTGATCTCTAAAAAATAGATGAATGGTGTAGTGATACAACCCATTTGATATGGTCCAGTTGATATAATTGGGGCCCATTTGGTGAGGTTCGATGCGATATACTTGGGGCTCATTTGATAAGGCCCAATGTGATATATGAGGCCCTTGTAAGAGGCCCAACTTGTTGTATTTGCGGAGGCCCAACGTGATGTATTACGACCCATTTGAGTAAGGCCCAATACAATGCATATATGGCCCATGTGCCAAGGCCCATTATGATGTATATGCGGCCCTTGAGAGAAGCCCATGACGATATATATGAGGCCCTTATGTGAGGCCATGGGCCCACTATATGTTTGGCCCTATGTGGGCCACTCCTTGGGAGCAATGTTAGTTAAATGTCCACATTGATGGACAATGATGGTAGAATGTCCACATTATGACTTTCCCTTAGGCCCTTTGTTAGGTCGATTCTAATTATCAAGGCTAATTATCGAGCCGATACTAATTGTCGAGGCTGATTTTGATTGTCTATGCTGATTCTGATTGCCAAGGCCGATTGTCGAGGCCGATTCCAATCATCGAGGCGATTCTGATTGCCAAATCCAATTATCGAGGCTAATTCTGATTGTCGAGGTTGATTATCGAGGTCGATTCCGATTATCAAGGACAATTCTGATTGTAGAGGCCAATTATCGAGGTTGATTCTGATTGTCGAGGCTGATTCTAATTGTCGATGCCAATTCTGATTGTCGAGCTCGATTCTGATCATCGAGGCCAATTCTGATTACCGAGGCCGATTATCGAGGCTTCTAATTATCGAGGTTGATTATCGAGGCCGATTCCGATTGTCAAGGCCGACTTTAATTGTCGAGGCTGATTGCTAAGGCCAATTGTCAATACCGATTATCAATGTTGATTAACAGTGCAGGTTATTGATATCGATTATGAGTATGTGACAATATAACATTATGATACATGCCCATACGCATCATCTACATGTTTGTTATGAGATGTGATTGACCATTGTATATGCCATAGTGCAGGTGGTTTATGAGACTCCCTAATAGACAGAGTTATCTCACAAGAGCGCACGGTATGCGTAGGATTGATGCATGATTGGATTGTATGACTCATGCATCTTGTATTGTGTGTTGTGATTATTGTACACCGTAGCGACATCAGGGTCGTGGCCTCCACAGGCATGTTATGGATGGCCAGATGGGACACTAAAAATCTGTTACTAGCATCGGACAGCCATAAATGGCCCTGAGTGAAAATTCCTAAACCCTCTTGGTACTAAAGGACGCTTGTAAGGCCCGTATCCTAGTCCGTACTATTCTGTATACTCCCGCGATCCTTCCCATCGAATTTCGGCAACCCGTGACCTATAATTGACGTTTGTACATGAATCTAAGTCGTATCCCATAGATTTAAGTTAGCTTAATCTGATACTTGTACCATTGCGACCGCACTGTCGCCACGGTTCCAACGCCGCATCTTGCACACCGATTCGATACCCTGGCTAGTAGATGTGGGCCCGCGTTTATTTTGAAGAAATGCCGCGCATTTGTGAACCCAAGAGAATCTATACAACCTATCCCATCAATCAATCAATCAATCAAAGTACCCCAAGTCAAGCAACCTACCCTAAGTCAACTCTCAAGTCAAGTACACCTATCACTCACATCCATCACTCACACCCATCACCTCTCTTACAACCACCCCTTCTCTCTCTCTCTCTCCTTCTCTACACATTTTTCAAGTAACAAAAAGTGGTGGACATCGAAGCATTTTCAAGGGGAGAAAAAGATGTTGTGTGTGGCCCACTTCCTATTCCAAGATCCATTATCCTAGCCCTTCAATTCTCATCCCCTTCCATCAAAGTGAGACACAAGAAGATTGGCATTTCATCGGACCAAGAAGATTGAATCATGGGTGCTTTATAGGCCTAGATTTAATGCTTTAATGATGGGCCAAGTGAGGCCTACCGATTGATGATATGGATCTCACTTTGGACCTTAGGTGTGGCCGATGGCCCACCTTAATTCTCATAATCATTCCATGATAGGGCCATTCTCTATGGACTTCATCATGATGTTTATTTTCCTTACATGAATAGGGTCATCTAGACCTTGCATTTTAGTGGAGAAAGGATCTCCATCGTTGATTTTGATTGGTGGGCCCACATGTAATGGGACCCACTTGATGTATGTTGTGATGTATGGAAGGGAGGGTCCATAGTGCCGGGGTCCCTCCATCACTCGATCCTCCTCTCTTTCTCTCTCTTTTCTCTTGTTGATGGCCCCATGATGTATGTAACTTATCCATGTCGTCTACCTTCGTGGGCCCACTTGATGGACGTGCTGGATCTACACCGTCCAGGACATGTGGGCCCTATCTTAATGGTGATGGAAAACACGAATATCAGATTGGTCCAAATCAAGTGGGCCACGTCCATGTGGGACCCACCTTGATAATATATTCACGTCGTCCGTCCAGCATCCTTGGACGCTAGACGTGCATTCAGTGAAGTGCGAACAGACAGTGAGATGTACTAACAGCAACAATATATATATAAGGTTTTTGGGTGGGCCGCTCATGTCAGCCCACCTTGAAGTATGGGTCTAATCCTCACTGTCCATCCTATTCCCTAGCTCATTTTAGGCGTTGAGCTGAAATATGAGGCCAATCCGATTATCTGGCGGGCCATATCATAGAAAACAGTGGTTTTTACCGTTAAAATCCGTTAGGGCCACTCTATTGTTTCTTTGCACCAAAACACATCGAATATTGGGCTCATTTAGACTATCTTTTGTAATAGGATCCAATGGGTGGGGTGGATTCTCCTGATGTGGACCCCACTTAGGAAAACCTTAAGAAAATAAATAAAATAAAATAAAATAAAATGCAGTGCAGCAGGCGCTGCCACTGACGTACAAAGGATGCTTCAGCAGCGTCCTCCTGCTGCCCCGCTGGATGGAAAGGCCAGGGACCGTGGGTCCTAGCCACGATGCATGTGTTTTATTTATGCCGTCCAGCCATTTGCCAGGTCGTCCATCTGCTGGTCAGCCAATGGACCACACCCTTGATATCTGTGTTACATCCAAACTATCCATCCAGTTGGTGAGCTTGCCTTAAGGCTTAAGACAAAATGAGGTAGATCTGCCTATCAAGTGGACCACACATAAAAGCAGTGGGGATTGAGCGTCTGCCATTGAAACCATTTTGTTGTCACAGAAGTTTTGGATCAATATGAAATTTGTTTTCCTCTTAATTCAGGTCTTTAAGACCTTATGAACAGATTGGATGGAAAATAAACGTTATGGTGGGCCTTGATCATGAGGCATGTGTTATAACTCCTCCGTCCATCTGTGAGGCCCCCCTAGATGTATGTATTTTGAATTCACAACATCCATTCACGTGGCCCCCACATGATGTACGTGTGGTACCCAAGTCGTCCATTTGATGGGCCCATTTGAAACGAGCCGGGCCCACCCCCATAATATGGTATATGAGGCCCATTTGATGAGGACCAGGTGATGTATTTATGGCCTATTTGGCAAGGCCCAATATGATGTATTTAAGGCCTATGAGCGAGGCTCATTGTGATGTATTCAAGGCCCATGGGTTGAGGCCACTAGGATGTATATAAGGTCCATTGCAATGTGTGATTCCACCGTGGTGTCTATAATAATGTTTATGGCGGGCCATGCCTGGGAAGCAATGATGGTTTGACGCCCACATTGTAAGAATAATGTTGGTTAAATGTCCGCATTGTAACTCTCCCTATGGCCCATTGATAGGCCCATACTGGTTGTGTGTAGGCCGTCTAGGCCCATCTTCATTGTGAGGATAGTTCATCACCATATAACATGCTTAGTATAATTCCATGATTCATACCCATTCGCATGATATGTATGCTTGATAAGAGGAGTGACTAATCATAACATATTCCATTGGGCAGATTATTTATGGGATTCACTAATAGGAGTTACCCACATGTGCACGTGGTATGCGCAGGATTGTTGCATGACTGGACAGTGTGATTCATGCATCTCACATTTTGTGTGTCATGATCATTGTACGCCCTAGTGACATCAGTGTCGTGGCCTCCACAGGCACATCATGGACGGCCGTATCGGATACCGAAAATACTTGGTTCTAGCACTATGGTACTTAGGATGTCCTTGAGTGAAAATCCCAAAACCTTTTTGGTACCAGGAGATGCTCCAGCGTCTATACCGAGTGGATACACAAGCGCCGGAGTGTTGAATACCAGTAGGCCGTGTATCTCTCTGTGTCGTGATCGGTTGGAAAGGGGTGTGGCCTTATCCGCCAGAGTATTGGAAGACTACTGGTCAGGCAGATAGTGTGGTCTCTTCCACTTGCTGGGCTGTGCGGCTAGGGAGGCGGCAGTCAGTGTAAAGTGTATTAGACCCTGGTGATATCCCAGAGAGAAACTGTACTGATATGTATACATTATGAGGACTAGCATGCTTGCTTTGCATCTCGCATATGACATTTGGCTACATAGGCCTTGCATCGCATGGCCTTGGTATGGCCAATAGCATTCATGCCTTGCATCGCATAGCCTTGGTACGGCTAATAGCATTCATGGACTTGCCAATGTATTTTCACATTTCTCTGATATTGTATACTTGACACTTGTCTTACGCACACACTTACACCACCCTCTAAGCTTTTGTAAGCTTATGCACGACCGTTGCATGCAAGTGACGTTGGATCACAGCAGCGTTGAGGTAGGAGTGCGTATCAGATTATTTTGGAGCCTTTTGATCACCTTATATTTCCCTTTTCGTATTGTACTTAAAGTTTTTTATATAGTGGATATGTGGTTGTGACTCAGTTGTGCTTGTGGTTATGCTCCATTATAAAAAAAATCATACTGAAAATTCTCCTTGTAGGATCCCAGGATCGGAATCTGGCATATGAGTGCCGAGAGCCGAGAATGGGGCACTACGGAGGCTATCGGTGCCGAATTCGGCGATCGAAAATTTTGTGAGCCCGTTTTCTGAGTTTGGGGCATGACAGAAGTTGATATCAGAGCATAACTTGGGAATATCGAAGAGTCACATCGCATATCTACTATGAACTTAGAAAGAATAGGTCCCGAGTCTGAATAACTTAGAAATTTTCTGACATAGACCCTTAACGTTTATGCCTTTAAGAATTCTTAAGGCTGATAGGCCCTTGTTCCTTCCTGTAGGACATGTCGCCTAGAAGAATGACCCGAACGACTCTCTCTCTACCACCTACGACTCTCGCTCCACCACCGGATATTCCTACTTTCCAGCCTGAGGATACCACTCCTCTACTCGAGACGGTGCGGATCCGACTGTACCTATGAGTGTTGCCCAGCTGCAGCAGATGCTACAGGTAACGACTGTTATTCTTTAGGGGCAGGGCAGGCATCCCACTGTTACACACGCCAAGGCAGAGCAGGAGTGTGCAAGCGCCCTTCTCAAAGACTTCCGACAGTACAATCCCCTGTGTTTTCGAGGCGAGCCAGACCCTACTGCAGCAGAGATATGGTGCTCCGAGGTGAAGAAGATATTCGACACCATGAGATGTACGACCCAACAGCGGGTCGCATTAGCTGTATTTCTTCTCCAGGATGAGACTCAGCATTGGTGGGCATCTGTCACCCGAGCAGTAGCGGACGATTTCGAGTGAACCTGGGAGGACTTTGTAGACCGGTTCGACTGAAAGTTCTTTTCCGAGCATGTACAGTAGCAGCGTGCATTAGAGTTTCAGACTCTGGTCCAGGGGGTCATGACTGTGTCCTAGTATGAGACACGTTTTGTCACGCTATCGAGATTTACGACGTACCTTATTGATGATGAGGGGCGAAAGGCACGTTTTGAGAACGGCTTGTATCCTGCCCTCAGGAGTCGTGTGGTCGAATACAAGCTTCCGACGTTTGAGCGAATTGTGCAGAGGGTTCAGATCTATAAGGCAGATTAGGCTGGTTTATAGAGGGCCCGTGACCAGAGAGGATATCAGAAGAGGAAGGCGCCCTCCAGTAGCTCCCGGTAGCAGAAGCAGCATCATCCAAAGCAACGACGCATGGCCCCCCAGCATTCTGAGTACTAGTGGCACCCCCAACACCACCTCCGGGACCGTTCTCAGGTACTTGCTTTGGATGCAGTAGGACAGGACATCGTAAGCACGAGTGTCCCCATCTATAGCAGTAGCAGCCGAGGGCATCGTATCAGCCTCCGCGGCAGCCCTCACAATAGCAGCAGCGAACTCGGCATCAGCCTCTTGGACCTCCCCCGCAGCAGCAAAGGCAGCAGATCAGGCCGTCACAGTGGCAGCAGTAGTAGTAGAGACCTCAGAGGGGACATACACCTCCCCAGTAGGCCTAAGGCAAAGTTTATGCCACCCAGCAGGACCCTCAGTCATCAGGAGGGGTCGTCGAGGGTACTCTCCCTATTTCTGAATGCATTGCACGTATATTACTTGATTCTGGCGCATCGCATTCCTTTGTGGCTGATATTTTTACCGATCGACCGGTTTGCCATTGGAGTCTGCTTGTGAGGGTTTGTCGGTATCGATGCCCTTGGGGAAGACTGCAGTGATAGACCGATTTTGCTCGTCTTGCCGCATTCTGATTAGGGATATCTTTTTACCTACTGATCTATTCATAGTGCCGAAGTCCGAGTTTGATGTCATTCTGGGCATGGATTGGCTCGCCGAGTACCACGCCATATTGGACTGCTCCGTGAAGACAGTCACGTTCAATATACCCGGCATGTCAGAGTTCCAGTTTGTTCCTGAGCCTAGAGGAGAGTAACTTTCTTGCCTATTGTCGTGTGCCATTGAGGAGTCAGTTGCTTTGAGTATCGACCAGCTGTCGGTCGTTTATGGCTTTCTCAATGTGTTCCAAGAGATTCCGGGGTTACCACCTTGTCGGCACACCGAGTTCCAGATTGATCTCATGCCCGGTACCCGGCCTATTTCAAAGGTCCCGTATCGTATGACATCATTGGAATTGCGGGAACTGCAGAAGCAGTTGGATTAGTTATATGATCTAGGCTTTATCCGTCTGAGTAGTTCACCGTGGAGAGCACTGGTACTCTTCGTGAAGAAGAAGGATGGCTCGTTGAGGCTTTGCATAGATTACCATGAGCTTAACAAGGTCACGATCAAGAATAAGTACCCGCTCTTGAGGATCGATGATTTATTTGATCGGCTGCAGTAGGCGTAGTTCTTTTTGAAGATATACTTGCAGTCCGGTTATCATCAAGTTTGGGTCCGAGATGAGGATATCTCGAAGACAGCCTTCAGGACGCGCTATGGTCATTTTGAGTTCTAAGTCATGTCCTTCGGACTGACCAATGTGCCCGCAGTATTCATGCAGTTGATGAACGAGGTCTTCCGTCCGTATCTCAACCAGTTTGTTGTGGTGTTCATCAACGACATTCAGATATATTCAAGGACCCGTGAGGAGCATGAGCAGCATCTGGAGATTACCTTGCAGACCCTCCGTGTACACCAGCTTTACGCGAAGCTGAAAAAGTGTGAGTTCTGGCAGGAGGAGGTGAAGTTTCTTGGTCATGTGGTGACAAGGCAGGGCATCACAGTGGACCCCTCAAAGATTGATGTCATGAGTCAGTGGGGCCAGCCCACGAACGCGTCTGAGATCCGTAGTTTCCTTAGTTTGGCGGGCTATTACCGACGTTTCATTGAGGGATTCTCTCGTATTGCAGCCCCGTTGACCAGTTTAACCAGGAGGGGCGCCGAGTTTGTTTGGAGCAATGCTTGTGAGCAGGCATTTATGGAGTTGAAGGACCGCCTAACGTCCACTCCTATCCTCACTCTTCCCTCTAGGAGTGATGGATTTGTGGCATTTACCGATGCCTCACGAGTTGGCTTGAGTGCTGTCCTAATGTAGCATGGGAAGCCGGTGGCTTATGTGTCTCGCCAGCTCAAGGTCCATGAGCTGAACTACCCCACGCATGACTTGGAGCTGGCAGCAGTTGTCTTCGCACTGAAGGTGTAGAGGCACTATCTCTATGAGGTGAGGTTCGAGCACTTCTCCGACTATAAGAGCTTGAAGTATCTATTCTCTCAGTCTGAGCTGAACATGAGGCAGAGGCGTTGGATGGAGCTCCTGAAAGACAATGATTTTGATCTTCAATACCACCCGGTCAAGGTGAACGTGGTGGTGGATGCCCTCAGCCGTCAGCCACGAGGCCTGATGGCGCACATGATGATTTAGGAGTGGAAGATGCTTGAGGATGTGTCTGTATTTGACTTCGAGATCGGCTTGCAGTCTTCTATTGTGCAGTTATCGAGCTTGTCGATTCAACCCTCTATTGTCGCAAGGGTAATCGAGGCTGAGCAGGCAGATGAGTTAATGTAGAGTTATTAGGCAGAGGCAACATATGAGAGTCAGTCAGATTGGCAAATTGGTTCTGATGGTGGACTTCGCTTTAGAGGCCAATTATATGTCCCGGATATTCTTGAGTTGCGTAGAGATCTTATGACTGAGGCACATCGATCGCAGTTCTCCATCCACCCTAGCTCGACGAAGATGTATCGTGATATGAGGCGTCAGTATTTTTAGAAGGTGTTGAAGCACCAGATAGCCAGTTTTGTGTTCAAGTGTAATACGTACCAGCGTGTTAAGGCCGATCATCAGAGACCCCCGGGTCCCTTGCAGCCGTTAAGTGTCTCGTTGTGGAAGTGGGAGCACGTATCTACAGAATTTATCATGGGTTTGCCGAGGACTCAGCGCGGTCATGAGGCTATCTAGGTTGTCGTGGACCGTCTGAAGAAGTCGGCACATTTTCTTACGATTCGTGAGACTTGGCATTCAGACCAGCTCGCCAGGCTGTTTGTTGATGAGATCGTGAGACTGCACGGTGTTCCTGTCTCGATCGTTTCAGACCAAGACCAGAAGTTCATGTCTAAGTTTTGAGGGAGCTTTCAGAGAGCAATGGGCACTGATTTGCAGCTCAGCAACGCGTATCATCTACAGACCAATGGCTAGACCGAGAGGAAAAATCAAATCCTTGAGGATATACTTCAGGCCTGCGCGATTGATTTCTCAGGTAGCTAGGACGAGCACCTGCAATTTACTGAGTTCGCATACAACAACAGCTATCAAGCGACCATTGACATGACTCCTTTTGAGGCATTATACGACAGACCGTGCAGATCTCTGAGTTGTTAGACCGAGGTTAGAGAGCGACGTTTCCTAGGTCCCGAGCTTGTGGAGAAGACATCAAAGGTCATCGACATCATCAGACAGAGGATGCGCACAGCTCAGAGTCGGTAGAAGAATTTTGCTGATCGTTGGCGTCGTCCCTTGGAGTTTGCCGTTGGGGACCATGTATATCTCAAGGTCTCACCCATAAAGGGTGTGGTTCGTTTTGGAGCGAAGGGCAAGCTTGCCCCGAGATTCATAGGACCTTTCGAGATCACCGGGCGTGTTGGCGCCGTGGCCTATCAGCTTGCCTTGCCATCTCAGTTGACTAGCGTCCACAATGTTTTCACGTCTCTATGTTAAGAAAGTATGGGTCAGACATCGTTCCTGTTATTGATTGGCAGCCGTTGAAGGTTTGTGAGGACGCTTCTTACATTGAGCAGCCAGTTCGTATCCTCGATTGGAAGGAGCAGGTCCTCCGGACCAAGGTTATTCCCTTGGTGAAGGTGTAGT
Organism: Magnolia sinica; assembly: GCF_029962835.1. Taxonomy (NCBI): domain Eukaryota; kingdom Viridiplantae; phylum Streptophyta; class Magnoliopsida; order Magnoliales; family Magnoliaceae; genus Magnolia; species Magnolia sinica. The sequence continues at coordinate 41,936,264 of NC_080577.1, read as the reverse complement.
GGGGTCATTATAGTGTGGATGAGGCGTCTTGGGGGCACGAGGCGGAGATTCAAGAGTGCTATCCCCATCTTTTCGATGTTTGATTATATGTTATATTGTGTTTTGATTATATATAATATTATGTTTTCTATTCCCTTATGAGTTATGTTAGCTACGATGGTAGTATAAATTTCGAGGATGAAATTTTTATTAGGTGGGGAAAGCTGTAAGGCCCGTATCCTAGTTCATACCGTTCCGTATACTCTCGCGATCCTTCCCATTGAATTCCGACAACCAGCGACCTATAATTGATGTTTGTGCGCGACCCTAAGTCGTATTTCACAGATTTGAATCGGATTAATCGGAGACTTGTACCATTGCGACCACACCATCGCCGCGGTTCGAACGCCACGTCTTGCACACCGATTTGATACGCTGGCCAGGAGATGTGGGCCTGCGTTTATTTCGAAGAAATGCAGCACATTTGCGAACCCAAGAGAATCTCTACAACCCATCCCATCAATCAATCACAATCAAAGTACACAACCCATGCTTTCTTTCTCCCCAAGTCAAGCAACCGACCCTAAGTCAACTCTCAAGTCAAGTAAACCTATCACTCACATCCATCACTCACACCCATCACCTCTCTCTTACAACCACCCCTTCTCTCTCTCTTTCTCTACACATTTTCTAAGCAACAAAAAAGTGGTGGACGTCCAAGCATTTCCAATGAGAGAAAAAGATGTTGTGTGTGACCCACTTCTTATTCGAAGATCCATCATCCTAACCCTTCAATTCTCATCACCTTCCATTAAAGTGAGACACAAGAAGATTGGCACTCCATCGGACCAAGAAGATCGAACGGTGGGTGCTTTATAGGCCTAGATTTAATACTTTAATGATGGCCAAGTGAGGTCTACCGATCGATGGTATGGATCTCACTTTGGACCCTAAGTGTGGCCGATGGCCCTCCTTGATTCTCATAATCATTCCATGATGGGGCCATTCTCCATGGACCCCATCATGATGTTTATTTTTCTTGCATGAATAGGGTCATCTAGACCTTGCATTTTGGTGGAGAATGGATCTCCACCGTTGATTTTGATCGGTGGGCCCACATGTAATGGGACCCACTTGATGTATGTTGTGGTGTATGGAAGGGAGGGCCCATATTGCTGGGGTCCCTCCATCACTCGATCTTCCTCTCTTTCTCTCTCTTTTCTCTTGTTGATGGCCCCATAATGTATGTAACTTATCCATGTCGTCTACCTTCGTGGGACCCACTTGATGGATATGTTGGATCAACACCGTCGAGGCCATGTGGGCCCCATCTTAATGGTGATGGAAAATAAGAATATCAGATTGGTCCAAATCAAGTGGGCCATGTCCATGTGGGACCCACCTTGATAATATATTAACGCCGTCCGTCGGGTTCAGTGAAGTGTGAATAGACAGTGGGATGTACTAATAGCAACAAATATATATATAAGGTTTTTGGGTGGGCCGCTCATGCCGGCCCCACCTTGAATTATGGGTCTAATCCTCGCTGTCCATCCCATTCCCCAGCTCATTTTAGGCATTGAGCCGAAATATGAGGCCAATCCGATTATCTGGCGGGTCATATCATAGAAAACAGTGGTTTTTACCGTTAAAATCCATTAGGGCCCACTCTGATGTTTCTATGCACCAAAACACATCGAATATTGGGCTCATTTAGACTGTCTTGAGCCATAGGATCCAATGGGTGAGGTGGATTCTCTTGATGTGGGCCCCACCTAGGAAATACCTCAAGAAAAATAAAATAAAATAAAATGCAATGCAGCAGGCGCTGCCGCTAACGTGTAGAGGATGCTGCAGCAGTGTCCTGCTACTGGGCTGCTGGATGGAAAGGCCAGGGACCATGCGTCCCAGCCACGATGCATGTGTTTTATTTATGCCATCCAGCCATTGCCAGGTTGTCCATCTGCTGGACGGCCAGTGGACCCCACCCTTGATGTCTATGTTACATCCAAATCGTCCATCCAGTTAGCGAGCTTGCCTTAAGGCTTGAGACAAAATGAGGCAGATCTGCTTATCAAGTGGACCACACAGCAAAAAGCAATGGGGATTGAGTGTCTGTCATTGAAACCCTTTTGTTATCACAGAAGTTTTGGATCAATATGAAATTTGTTTTCCTCTTAATTCAGGTCTTTAAGACCTTATGAACATATTGGATGGAAAATGAACATTATGGTGGGCTCCAATCATGAGGCATGTGTTATATCCACTCCATCCATCTGTGAGGGCCCACCTAGATGTATGTATTTTGTATTCACAATGTCCATTCACATGGCCCCCACGTGATGTACGTGTTGTACCCAAGTTGTCCATTTGATGGGCCCATTTGGAACGAGTCGGGCCCACCCCATTATGTGGTATATGAGGCCCATTTGATGAGGCCCTGGTGATGTATTTAGGGCCTATTTGGCGAGGCCCAATATGATGTATTCGAGGCCCATGGGTGAGGCCCATTGTGATGTATTCAAGGCCCATGGGTTGAGGCCACTAGGATGTATATAAGGTCCATTGCAATGTGTGATTCCACCGTGGTGTATATAATAATGTTTATGATGGGCCGTGCCTTGGAAGCAATGATGGTTTGATGCCCTCATAGTAAGAATAATGTTGGTTAAATGTCCGCATTGTAACTCTCCCTAGGGCCCATTGATAGGCCCATACTGGTTGTGTGTGGGCCGTCTAGGCCCATCTTCGTTGTGAGGATAGTTCACAACCATATAACATGCTTAGTATAATTCCATGATTCATACCCATTCGCATCATATGTATGATTGATATGAGGAGTGACTGATCATAGCATATGTCATTGGGCAGATTATTTATGGGACTCACTGATAGGAGTTACCCACATGTGCACGTGGTATACACAGGATTGTTGCATGACTGGACAGTGTGATTCATGCATCTCACATTTTGTATGCCATGATCATTGTACGTCCTAGTGACATCAGTGTCGTGGCCTCCACAGGCACATCGTGGATGGCCGTATCGAATACCGAAAATACTTGGTTCTAGCACTGTGGTACTCAAGATGTCCTTGGGTGAAAATCTCAAAACCTTTTTGGTACCAGGAGATGCTCCAATGTCTAGACCGAGTGGATACACAAGCACCAGAGTGTTGAATACCAGTAGGCCACGTATCCCACTGTGTCGTGATCAATTGGAAGGGGGTGTGGCCTTATCCGCCAGAGTGAGGGGGTTGTAAGCTAGGCTGAGTTTGACTGGCTCGCAAATAAGTCCGCTATCGATGAGCCGGGAAGGTATTGGCAGACTACTAGTCAGGCGGATAGTGTGGTCTCTTCCACTTGCTGGGCTGTGCGGCTAAAGAGGTGGCAGTCAGTGTGAAGTGTATTAGACCCCAATGATATCCCAGAGAGAAACTATACTGATATGTATACGTGATGAGGACTAGCATGCTTGCTTGCATCTCTCATATAACATTTGGCTACGTAGGCCTTGCATCGCATGGCCTTGGTATGGCCATTAGCATTCATGTCTTGCATCGTATAACCTTAGTACGGCTGATAGTATTCATGGGCTTACCGGCGTATTTCTGAATTTCTCTGATATTGTATACTTGGCACTTGTCTTGCGCACACACATACACCATCCTCTAAGCTTTTATAAGTTTATGCATGACCGTTGCATGCAGGTGACTTTGGATCGCAGCAGTGCTAAGGCAGGAGCGCGTATCAGATTATTTTGGAGCCTTTTGATCACCTTGTATTTTCCTTTGATCCGTATTGTACTTAAAGTTTTTGATATAGTGGATATGTGGTGATGTTGTTTTGTGACTTGGTTATGCTTGTGGTTATGCTCCATTACAAAAAAAATTATACTGAAAATCTCCCTTGTGGGATCCCAGGATCAGAATCTGGCATACGAGTGTTGTGAGCCGAGAATGGGGCACTACGGAGGCTATCGGCGCTGAATTCGGTGATCGAGAATTTTATGAGCCCATTTTCTGAGTTTGGGGCGTGACAACGCTCCAACATCGAGACTGGGTGGAAAAAAAGAGTGTCGGATGCCGAATACCAGTAGGCGGCGCTCCCACTAATCATGGTCAATTGGAAGGGGGTGTGGCCTTACCCGCCTGAGGGTAGGGGGCATAGCTAGGCCGAGTCTGACCAGCTTGAGAAATGGGTCCACTATCGATGAGCCAGGCCCAATATTGGTAAGCGGATAGTGAGGTCTCTTCCACTTACCCAGTTGTATGCTTGATGGGGCAGCAGCTGGCGTAGAGTGTACTAGACCCCAGTGATGATCCCAGAGATGTATAGTACTGATTTGTAGAGTAAAAGTTGCATACTCATTCAATCGCTATCCACTCAGGCTGGTAATGCATAACTATTTGATACGTGTACCTTCTCAATGGCCAGGATTTCGGTTGGAGCACGCGACTAACCTACGATCAGGAGTTTACCACATTGAGTCTGACTATCCAAATTTAGGTATGGGACTGGTTTGGATAGAAGTCCCTTGTGGTGGACCCCATAGCCTGTGATACTACGTACTATCATCCTAGCTTCACACTCCGACTTGGGCATTTCATTCGCATCGCATTTGCATAGTCGATCCACATTACATAGCTGATCTACATTGCTTTTTCAGTATATGATATTTGGCTCATTATGATCTGCATTGCGTACTCTGATGTTGTATGACTCATTGACTTGTCAGTATTTTTGCTTACTTTGATATTGTATGGTTCATGGACTTATCAGTATCTCTGTTTACTCTGACATTACATTCTGAGCACGCATATACTGCTCACACACTTACACAATCCTCTAAGCTTTCTATAAGCTTATGCACGATAGATGCATGCAGGTGACGTTAGGTTGCAGTAGCGTTGAGCTTGGAGCGTGCAACAGTCTTCTGGAGCTTTAATTTTGAATATATGCATTTCCCTTTCCGCATTGTATTCAACTGTTTATATTAGTGGATATGTGATGATGATGTTTCCTTTGTAATTTGGGTAAACTTGTGGTTCGAGTTAAATGTACATTGAAAAATCCTCCTTGTAGGATCCCAGGATTGGAATCTGGCATATGAACGCTAAGAGCCGAGAATGGGGTACTACAGAGGCTGCCAGCACCGTATTCGGCAATCGAGAATTTTGTGAGCCCGATTTCTAAATTTGGAGCATGACAGAAGATGGTATCAGAGCATAACTTGGGAATACCTGAAGATAATATCACATATCTTCTGATAGCTACCCTTCACTATACGGTTGTAGAGAACTTAAAATGATTAGATCCCCGAGTTCGAATTACTTACTGATTTTCTGTTATAGATCCCTACTGTTGAGATTACGAGGTTGCATAGTATTGCAGCTTCGATCATTTTCGATCCAGGAACAAAGTTTCAGTAGAGTGACCATAATGTTGATGATGCATCTTGGGATGGCGAGGTTGAGATTAGAGAGCGCTATCTTCATCCTTTTGTAAATTGATTACACCTCTTCCCTTGTCTATTCTGTAAATTTCGAGGATAAAATATTTATTAGGAGGGGAGAGCTATGAGACCCGTATTTTAGCCCGTACCGTTCCGTATGCCTCCGCGATCCTCCCGGTCGTATTTCGGTGACCTACGATCTATTATCGGCATTTGCGCGTGAACATGAGTCATGTCCCGTATATCAGAGTCGGCTCGACTTGAAACTTGCAGCGTTGCGACCGCGACGTCGCCACGGTTCTGATGCCGCATATTACGCACCGAGGCGATACCTAGGCCAGGAGATGTGGGCCTGCATTCATTTCAAGGAAAATGCCGTGTATTTATAAACTAAAGAGAACTTATCTCATCAATCAATCACATCACATCCCATCATGTCAAGTACAAGAGTAAACCCAAAATCAACTCTCTCTCTTACAACCAAGTACACCCATCCATCACTCACCATCCCTCTCTCCTATCACTTCTCTCCCATCACCTCTCTCTCTCTCTCATTCTCTTTCTCATTCTCCAAGTAACCCATGTCCAAGCAAGCTCCATGAGAGAGCTTTTTGTGGCCCACTTCCTATCTCTCATCCCCACCATCCAAAGTCCATCTCGACCGTTGAATCGCACCCCTTGGAGCTCTAGATCTGTTAGCGAAAGAAGGAAGAAGAGATCCAATGGTGGGTGTTCTTCTAAGGTTTGATTTGTGTGATTTTGATGATTTGAGGGCACACTTGTGGTGGGACCCATCTTAATGTATACATTGTATAGGGAGGGCCCATAGTGGCGGGGTCCCTCCCCTTCTCACGTCTCTCTCTCTCTCTCTCTCTCTCTCTCTCTCTCTCTCTCTCTTTTATTTTCCTTGTGTGATGGTCCACCTTGGTGGATGGTGCTATGGACCCCACTTATGATGTATGTATTTTATCCACGCCGCTATGCATCCGGGGGGCCCACCTTGCAGCCCACGATGAGACCCACCTGATGTATGATTCAGATTGTCTAGCCATTGGGCCAGCCCCACTGTCTGATCTGGCTGAAGGGAAATCACAAATATCAGCTTGATCCCAGCTCGGGTGGGCCACCACGTGGACTCACCATGTTGTATGTATTTTATCAACACGTCCATCTGTTTTATCCAGGCCATCTAGTGGACCTGGATGTTGAGAAAACACAAATACCAGCTCGTATCCAGAGCTTGGTCGATTTCATAAAAAAATAAATATAAAATAAAATATAATAAAATAATATATTATATATATGCAATGGGTGGGGCACACCACGTGAGACCCACCGTGAGGTATGGTTTAATCCACATAGTCCGTCTCTGGACGATGTGCCATGGGACAGACGTACCTTGATGTATATTGTGACCCATGCCATCCATCTGTTGAGAGCGTGGGCCCACCCCACACATGTGACACGTGTGATGGTGGGACCCACCTTGATGTAACTATTTTATATCCACACCATCCGTATTTTGATGGTGGTAGGTGCAGCCCACATAATGTACGTGCCACACCGTGATGTATGAGTTACATCCAAACCGTCCATCCATCTGATGTGTTGGCCATCCCACCATTGATGCATGTGTTGCATCTATACTGTCCATCGATGGGGCCCACGACACCAGTAATTCTGTGGGGCCTACTGGTGTATGTGTTACCTCTAAACCGTTCATCCATTTGGTGTCACGTCTCAAGCTTGAGACTAAAAGTAAGACAGATCTAGTATCAAGTGGACCACACTGCAGAAACAGTGGGATTGAATGTCTACCATTGAAACCCTTTGAGTTACAGTAGTTTTGGACCAACATGATATTTATTTATCCTCTTAGATCAGGTCTTTGTGACCTTATGAAAAGACTAGATGGAAAATAAATGCTATGGTGGACCCACCGGAATTTCATAAGTGGAAACCATTATCACCACTGTTATTTGTGGTATGGTCCAAATGATCATTTGATATGATATAATTTTAAATAATACTCTAATTGATCTCTAAAAAATAAATGAATGGTGTAGTGATACAACCCATTTGATTCGGCCCATTTAATACGGCCTAGTTGATATAATTGGGGCCCATTTGGTGAGGTCCGATGCAATATACTTGGGACTCATTTGATAAGGCCCAATGTGATATATAAGGCCCTTGTAAGAGGCCCAACTTGTTGTATTTGCGGAGGCCCAACGTGATGTATTACGACTCATTTGAGTAAGGCCTAATACGATATATATATGGCCCATGTGCTGAGGCCCATTGTGATGTACATGCGGCCCTTGAGAGAGGCCCATGGCGATATATATTAGGCCCCTGTGTGAGGCCATGGGCCCACTATACGTTTGGCTCTTCGTGGGCCACTCCTTGGGAGCAATGTTAGTTAAATGTCCACATCAATGGGCAATGATGGTTGAATGTCCACATTGTGACCTTCTCTTAGGCCCTTTGTTAGGCTGATTGCGATTGTCAAGGCTAATTTCGATTGTCGAGGCCGATTTTGATTGTCGATGCCGATTCCGATTGCCGAGGTTAATTGTTGAGGCTGATTCCAATCGTCGAGGCTGATTCCAATTGCCGAGGCCAATTATCGAGGAAGATTCTGATTATCGAGGCCAATTCCGATCGTCGAGGCCGATTCCAATTGTCAAGGCCCATTCTGATTGTCGAGGCCGATTCCGATTGTCAAGCTTGATTCCGATCATTTAGGCCAATTCCGATTGCTGAGGCCGATTATGGAGGCTGATTCCGATTGTCGAAGCCAATTCTGATTATCGAGGCTGATTTTGATTGTCGAGGCCGATTGCTGAGGCCAATTGTCGATGCCGATTTTCAATGTTGATTAATGGTGCGGGTTATTGATACTGATTTTGAGTATGTGACAGTATAGCATCATGATACATGTCCATACGCATCATCTACATGTTTGTTATGAGATGTGATTGACCAATGCATATGCCATAGTGCAGGTGGTTTATGGGACTCCCTAATAAACAGAGTTATCCCACATGAGCGCACGGTATGCGCAGGATTGATGCATGATTGGATTGTATGACTCATGCATCTTGCATTGTGTATTATGATTGTTGTACGTCCTAGCGACATCAGGGTCGTGGCCTCCACAGGCATGTCGTGGATGGCCAGATGGGACACCGAAAATCTGTTGCTAACATCGGGCCACCATAGATGGCCCTGGGTGAAAATTTCTAAACCCACTTGGTACGAGAGGATGCTCCAACATCGAGACCGGGTGGAAAATAAGAATGCCCGGATGCCGAATACCAGCAGGCGGTGCTGCCACTAATCGTGGTCAGTTTGAAGGGGGTGAGACCTTACCCGCCCGAGGGTAGGGGCCATAGCTAGGCTGAGTCTGACTAGCTTGAGGAATGGGTCCACTATCGTTGAGCCGGGCCCGATATTAGCAGGCGAATAGTGAGGTCTCTTCTACTTTCCCAGTTATGCGCTTGATGGTGGCAGCTGGCGTAGAATGTACTAAACCCCGGTGATGATCCCAGAGATGTACAATACTGATTTGTAGAGCAGGAGGTGCATACTCATTCATTCGTTCATTCACTATCTACTCAAGTTGGTGGTGCGCAACTATTTGTTACGTGTACCTTTGCAATGGCCAGGATTTCGGTTGGGGCACGTGACTAACCTGAGATCAGGAGTTACCACATTGAGTCTGACTATCCAAATTTAGGTATGGGACTGGTTTGGATAGAAGTCCCTTGTGGTGGACACCATAGCCTGCTATACTACGTACTATCATCCCGACTTCACACTCCAGCATGGACATTTCATTCGCATCGCATTTGCATAGTCAATCCGCATTGCATAGTTGATCTACATTGCTTTCTCAGTACATGATATTTGGCTCATTATGATATACATTACATACTCTGATGTTGTATGACTCATGGACTTGTCAGTATTTCTACTTACTCTAATATTGTATGGTTCGTGGACTTATCAGTATCTCTGTTTAACTTATCAGTATCTCCGTTTACTCAATTATTACATTCTGAGTACCCATATACTACTCACACACTTACACCATCCTTTAAGCTTTCTATAAGCTTATGTACGATAGATGCATGTAGGTGACGTTAGGTTACAGCAGCGTTGAGCTTGGAGCGTGCAGCAGTCTTCTGGAGCTTTGATTTTGAATATACGTATTTCCCTTTCAGCATTATATTCAACTATTTATATTAGTGGATATGTGATGATGATGTTGCCTTTGTGATTTATGTAAACTTGTGGTTATGCTTATTACGAGTTAAATGTACGTTGGAAAATCCTCCTTGTAGGATCCCAGGATTAGAATCTGGCATATGAGCGCTAAGAGCCGAAAATGGGGTACTATGGAGGCTGTCGGCACCGGATTACCGCAATCAAGAATTTTGTGAGCCTGATTTCCGATTTTGTGGCGTGACAGAAGATGGTATCAGAGCATAACTTGGAAATACTTGAAGATAACATCACATATCTATTGATAGCTACATTTCACTATACAATTGTTAAGAACTTAGAATGATTAGATCCCCGAGTTCGAATAACTTAGAGATTTTCTGATATAGCTCCTTACCGTTGAGATTGCAAGGCTGCATAGTATTCCAGTTTCGATCATTTCTGTTCTAAGAACTGAGGGTCGGTAGAGTCACCATAGTGTTAATGATGCGTCTAGGGAGGGCAAGGTTGAAATTAGAGAGCTCTATCTTCATCCTTTTGTAGATTGATTGTGCCTCTTCCATTGTCTGTTCTGTAAATTTTGAGGATGAAATTTTTATTAGGAGGGGATAGCTATGAGACCCGTATCCTAACCCGTGACATTTTGTATGCTTCCGCAGTCCTCCCGGTCGAATTCTAGTAACCCGCGATCTGTAATCAGCGTTTGCGCGCGATCCTGAATCGTGTCCCGTATATCAAAGTTGGCTCGAGTTGAAACTTATACCATTACGACTGCGCCGTCGCCGCTGTTCCGACGCTGCCTATTACGCGCTGAGGCCATACCTGGGCCTAGAGATGTGGCCCGCGTTCATTTCGAGGAAAACACCTCGCATTTGCAAACCCAAGAGAACATGTCCCATCAATCAATCACATCACATCTATCATGTCAAGTATAAGAGTAACCCCAAAGTCAACTCTCTCTCTTACAACTAAGTACACCCATCCATCACTCACCATCCCTCTCTCCTATCACTTCTCTCCCATCACCTCTCTCTCTCTCTCTCATTCTCTAAGCAACCCATGTCCAAGCAAGCTCCATAAGAGACCTTTATGTGGTCCACTTCCTATCTCTCATCCCCACCATCCAAAGTCTATTTTGACCGTTGAATCGCACCCCTTAGAGCTCTAGATTGTGTTAGCGGAAGAAGGAAGAGGAGATCCAATGGTAGGTGTTCTTCTAAGGTTTGATTTGTGTGGTTTTGATGATATGAGGGCCCACTTGTGGTGAGACCCATCTTGATGTATGCATTGTATAGGGAGGGCCCATAGTGGCGGGATCCCTCCCCTTCTCTCTCTCTCTCTCTCTCTCTCTCTCTCTCTTTTATTTTCCTTATGTAATGGTCCACCTTGGTGGATGGTGCTGTGGACCCCACCTATGATGCATGTATTTTATCCACGTTGCTGACCATCCGGGGGGCCCACCTTGCTGCCCATGATGAGACCCACCTGATGTATGATTCAGACCATCTAGCCATTGGGCCAGCCCCGCTGTCTGATCTCGACGAAGGGAAATCGCAAATATCAGCTTGATCCTGGCTCAAGTGGGCCACCACGTGGACCCACCATGTTGTATGTATTTTATCAACGCGTCCATCTGTTTTATCCAGGACATCCAGCGAGCCTGGAAGATGAGAAAACACAAAAACCAGCTCGTATCCAGAGCCTGGTCGATTTCATAAAAAATTATATAAAATAAAATAGAATAAAATAATATATATTATATATGTAATGGGTGGGCCACACCACGTGAGACCCACTATGAGGTATGGTTTAATCCACGCTGTCCATCCTTGGACGGTGTGCCATGGGACGGGCATACCTTGATGTATGTTGTGAGCCACGCCGTCCATCTGTTGAGAGCGTGGGCCCACCCCACACATGTGACATGTGTGGGGGTGGGACCCACCTTAATGTAACTATTTTATATCCACGCCATCCGTATTTGGACGGTGGTAGGTGCAGCCCACGTGATGTATGTGTCACACCATGATGTACGAGTTACATCCAAACCGTCCATCCATCTGACATGCTGGCCACCCCACCATTGATGCATGTGCTACATCTATACCGTCCATCGATGGGCCCCACGACACCAACAATTCTGTGGGGCTCGTTGGTGTATGTGTTACATCTAAACCGTTCATCCATTTGGCGTCACGTCTCAAGGCTTGAGACTAAAAGTAAGACAGATCTAATATCAAGTGGACCACACTACAAAAACAGTGGGACTGAATGTCTACCATTGAAACCCTTTGAGTTACAACAGTTTTGGACCAACATGATATTTATTTATCCTCTTAGATCAGGTCTTTGTGACCTTATGAAAAGACTAGATGGAAAATAAATGTTATGGTGGACCCACTGGAATTTCATCAGTGGAAACTATTATCACCACCATTATTTATGGTATGGTCGAGATGATCATTTGATATGATATAATTTTAAATAATACTCTAATTGATCTCAAAAATATAAATGAATGGTGTAGTGATACAACTCATTTGATTCGGCCCATTTGATACGGCCCAGTTGATATAATTAGGGCCCATTTGGTGAGGTTCGATGCGATATACTTGGGGCTCATTTGATAAAGCCCAATGTGATATATGAGGCCCTTGTAAGAGGCCCAACTTGTTGTATTTGTGGAGGCCCAACATGATGTATTACGACCTATTTAAGTAAGGCCCAATACGATGCATATATGGCCCATGTGCCGAGGCCCATTGTGATGTATATGCGAACCTTAAGAGACTCCCATGGGGATGTATATTATGCCCTTGTGTGAGGCCATGGGCCCACTATACGTTTGGCTCTATGTGGGCCACTCTTTGGGAGCAATGTTGGTTAAATGTCCACATTGATAAGCAATGATGGTTGAATGTTCACATTATGACTTTCCCTTAGGCCCTTTGTCAGGCCAATTCTGATTGTCGAAGCCGATTCCGATCGTCCAGGCCGATTTCGATTGCCGAGGCTGATTCTGATTGTCGAAGCCAATTCCGATTGTCGAGGCCGATTTTGATTGTCACGGCTGATTTTGATTGTTGAGGCCGATTCCGATTATCGAGGCTGATTCCAATCGTCGAGGCCGATTCTGATTGCCAAGGCCGATTATCGAGGCTGATTCCGATTGTCAAGGCTGATTCTGATTGTCAAGGCCGATTCTGATTCTCGAGGATGATTATCATTGTCGAGGTTGATTTCAATTATCGAGGCCGATTCTGATTGTCAAGGCCGATTCTGATTGTTAAGGCCAATTGTCGATGCCGATTATCAATGTTGATTAACGGTACAGGTTATTGATACCGATTATGAGTATTTGACAGCATAACATAATGATACATGCCCATACGCATCATCTACATGTTTGTTATGAGATGTGATTGACCATTGCATATGCCATAGTGCAGGTGGTTTATGGGACTCCCTGATAGACGGAGTTATCCCACATGAGCGCACGGTATGCGCGGGATTGATGCATGATTGGATTGTATGACTCATGCATCTTTTATTGTGTGTTGTGATTACTGTACGCCCTAGCGACATCAGGGTCGTGGCCTCCACAGGCATTTCATGGATGGCTAGATGGGACACCAAAAATCTGTTACTAGCATTGGGGCGCCATAGATGGCCTTGGGTGAAAATCCCTAAACCCTCTTGGTACTACAGGACACTCTAACATCGAGACTGGGTGAAAAATAAGAGTGCCCAGATGTCAAATACCAGTAGGTGGCGCTCCCACTAATCGTGGTCAGTTGGAAGGGGTTGTGGCCTTACCCGCCCGAGGGTAGGGGGCATCGCTAGGCTGAGTCTGACCAGCTTGAGGAATGGTCCACTATCGATGAGCCTGGCCCAATATTGGCAAGCGAATAGTGAGGTCTCTTCCACTTACCCAGTTGTGCGCTTGATGGGGCGACAACTGGCGTAGAGTTTACTAGACCCCGATGATGATCCCAGAGATGTACAGTAATGACTTGTGGAGCAGGAGGTGCATACTCATTCATTCGTTCATTCACTACCCACTCGGGCTGGTGGTGCGTAACTATTTGTTACATCTACCTTCGCAATGGCCAGGATTTCGGTTGGGTCGCATGACTAACCTGAGATCAGCAGTTTACTACATTAAGTCTAACTATCCAAATTTAGGTATGGGACTGGTTTGGATAGAAGTCCCTTGTGGTGGACCCCATAGCCTGTGATACTACGTACTATCATCCTAGCTTCACACTCCGACTTGGGCATTTCATTCGCATCGCATTTGCATAGTCGATCCACATTGCATAGCTGATCTATATTGCTTTTTCAGTATATGATATTTGGCTCATTATGATCTGCATTGCGTACTCTGATGTTGTATGACTCATTGACTTGTCAGTATTTTTGCTTACTTTGATATTGTATGGTTCATGGACTTATCAGTATCTCTGTTTACTCTGACATTACATTCTGAGCACGCATATACTGCTCACACACTTACACAATCCTCTAAGCTTTCTATAAGCTTATGCACGATAGATGCGTGCAGGTGACGTTAGGTTGCAGCAGCGTTGAGCTTGGAGCGTGCAGCGGTCTTCTAGAGCTTTGATTTTGAATATATGTATTTCCCTTTCAGCATTGTATTCAACTGTTTATATTAGTGGATATGTGATAATGATGTTGCCTTTGTGATTTGTGTAAACTTGTGGTTATGCTTATTACGAGTTAAATGTACGTTAGAAAATCCTCATTGTAAGATCCTAGGATTGGAATCTGGCATATCTGGCGTATGAGCTCTGGGAGCCGAGAATGGAGTACTATGGAGGCTGTCGGCGTCGGATTCGGCCATCGAGAATTTTGTGAACCCAGTTTCCAAGTTTGGGGCGTGACAGAACCTATGAAATGTAGAGCGCAACACCTCTGGGGGATGCAACATAGCTCTGGCCCTTAAACAGTTCTTCTTGATTCCACTACACAATTTTGTTTTAACATGGTTTGTGCAAAAGTGAAAAGCACAATAGTAAAAAATTAAAATAGTCTCTCAGACAAATTGAAGATAATGATTATTAAGTGTATTTGAAGAAAGTGAAATAATCATTCTCTGGAAAATGGTGAAAACCAAAGCCATTTTCCATAACTTATTATATTTTGGCAGAAAATTTTCTTTTAACATGCTCTTGTGGGATGATCCTCACAAATTCATCTAACTGCATCTGTCATGTGGTCTATATGTGCAAAGATTCTTAACTACCCTGTTTTTCAGTTTCAGTTTAGACTGGATCAACTTTCTTGGTTTATATAGTGGAAGAGCTGTTTTCTTTTTGGTTAGTATATATGAAAATTGTAGTCTTTGTGGTTTGGTGTATCATTTGGATTCAACCTAGACATGTTCAGTTGGATTCCTTTATTATATAGAGGAAGAATTGTTTTCTTTATGGTCTGTATATGTGAAAATTGTTGTCTTTTATGGTTTGGTGTATCTTTTAGATTCCTGATAGATATGTGCAGTTGGAATCTGAATGATATATAGAGTAAGAATTGTTTTCTTTTCGATTAGTACATATGAAAACTGTTGTCTTATGTGGTTTAGTGTATCATTTGGAATCCTTATGGATATGTGCAGTTTTTTTTTAAACACATGCACACACCACCACACACTCACGCCATAGTGGGATTTCACCACCTTTGGGTACTCGAACCCTTGACCAGGTGTTGAAACTCTTAAGAGTCTACCACTAGAGCAAAAGTTAGGACCTAGATATGTGCAGTTGGATTCCTTCTTTATGCTCCAAATTTACTGCCTTTACAAACCTAATGCTCTACGATTTCTTTGGAAATCTATTGGTTACTCGCAGCAGCATTTCATTGTCTTGAAGTTTATTGATCTCAACTCGGGAATTATTATAGACCTCTGGCATGGTTACTCTCATCTATTTCGCTTTATTGTTTCATGGATTGTGAACACCTTTACCGGACTATTCTTTATATTTGTTGCATGGAATGGGAATTTCTTTGGCAGAAATTCAGTCGAATTAGTGGCAGTCGGCTGAGCTTCTCTAGCCACTTTAATTCACATGGACTGAGTGGATCACTATAAATTCTTCAGTGCCCAAAAATCAAACTACCTGGGTAGATCTCTTCTGCCTACTGAGCCTCCTCTCAACAACCTTAGGTCTTGTTGGGGATTTGTCAAGTGTACTGTGACCAAACGCCTTGTATAAGACTGAATTGTATAGCATCTGCTTGCTGTAAAGAGGGGATTTATAGAGGCTCGCACTGTAGTAGAGATTAATGCCCAACTTAACTGCCCAATCCCCGTTACCTGGTATCGCTTCCTCATCTTCCAATGCTATGGGTTCCCTGAACGAGATATCCTTCCAGAGATGATTGATACCCAATTCATCTGCCTATGATTTTGTTTATGCTTCTACTTTGGGATAGTCTGTAGGCAATGATACATGAAATCAACAACTGTGGAATGAATGAAAATGTTCAGAAGGTGTGGGGATGAAAGATAAGCATTCAGTTTGTGCGAATTTCTGCTAGACACTTCATTTCAGTAACAGCACAAAGTCTGTTTGGTTGTGTTATTATTCATGCATTAACATTCTATTATTAGACACACATTCCACAGATGAGTTTCATTGTATACGATGAGTCCTGAGCATCCAAAACTGAAACTAGCTTCATACCAAATGTTGGTTGTTTGGATTGCCATATGTTGTTGCCATTAGTCTTGACCATCCCCAGATACAAAAGAGATCCACCCAGGCAGTCTGATTTTTAGGCTAAGATCCATCCACAATAGGTTTGGTTGTTTGGATTGCCATATATTGTTGTCATTAGTCTTGACCATTTTGAGAATTTATGATGAATGTAACACTTACTTTAGCCATATTTGAATTTAGGCCATAAGGATGTGATTCATGTAACATTGAGGAGACTGTTACACAAATGTATATCTATCTATCTATACACACACACACACACACACACACACACACACACACACACACACACACACACACACACACACACACACACACACACACACACTATTATCACTTTCATGAAATAGGACATGGAATACTAATGTAGTGTAAACCAACGATTTAAGGCATATATTTAAAAGACATCCACACCTGAGAGTGTAGGTTATCAGTTGGCAATGGAAAATGAAGATGAGGAAGAGATGGAGAGGTCTATTGTTATTCAAGTGATGACAACTTGTGTAGCAGCTATTAAGGAATATTGTCGCGTATACATGTTTAAACAACCAGCTTGTCATGGGGATGATGAGCGAGCAAGGTTCATCAACTCTATCATTTGGGCCAGTGGCCGGAATTATGTCACGCAACTCAGGATGAATCGAGAGACATTTTTTGAACTATGTACGAAGCTACGCGAGAAGACATACTTGCATGATACTTGTAGTGTGAGTCTTGAAGAACAAATAGTTATTTTTCTACACACGTTGGGGCACAATGTTCGAAATCAGGTCATAGGTCACAGATTCATTCGATCGGGTGAAACCGTGAGTCGCCACTTTCACCGTGTACTAAATGCACTTGTATCAATGTACCTTAATTTCGTTAAACAAGCCGGATTAGAGACGCCCTCTGAGATCTAAACAAATGTAAATTGGGCTGCTTACTTTCAAGTATTATTTCCATTAGGTCGGATTTCTACATATGTCATTTTCACTTCCCTCCATTCACACCTTCAGCCTAAACGACATTTGATTCAATGCATTTATGATTGTGTTGGTGCAATTGAGGTACACACATTCCGGCTCATGTGCTCATAGTCGACCAGGCGAGCTTCCGCAATCGGAAAGGGGTCCTCTCCCAAAACGTACTGACGGCATGTTCATTTGATATGAATTTTACATATGTATTGGCCGGTTGGGAGGGTTCTGATTCAAATGCGAGGGTGCAACACAACGCATTGACCCGATTAGATGATCCCTTGCTTGTCCCACATGGTACTGGTTATCTGTTCAAAGATTGTCAATCTATTTCATAACTATAAATTCTTTGATTGTCCACTTAATAGAACATTGATTCGAATATGTAGAAAAATATTATGTTGTCGACGCTGGATACGCTCATTTACCTGGTTTTATGGCTCCATACCGGGGCGTTCGATACCACTTACAGGAGTATTGAACTGGGAGAGTGCCTGCTAACATAAAGGAGCTGTTTAATTACCAACATGTACAATTGCGTAATGCAATCGAGTGTTGTTTTGGTGTTTTAAAAGGCATATTTCTCATCTTTAAGAGCGTTATGCAGTATGAATTTCGCACATAAGTTAAAATTGTGATAGCATGTTATGTCCTACACAATTTCATACGTACCGGACATGAGTCTCCTTAGGACCGAGAATACGCCGGTATATCTGTTGCTGATGAGGAGAGTAACCCAACGCCTCACGAGGTATCAACGAATGATGAGTGACAATGGTTACTATGAGCAACTCAACGTGAAAAAGATGCTTGGATTCGCATGTGCGATGATATTGTAACCAGAATGTGGGCAGATGCGCAGCAAAATAGTAGGAGTAGATAGTCAATTTTTTATGTTTAATTTTCATTACTTAGTTGCTGATATTTAGGTTGGAGAAATATTAAGTACCTGACAATGGAATTATGGTCTCCCAAAATCTTCTTGGGTTAATTCATCATAAGTAATGACCTATGAATTTATGAATAATCAATCATTTATAATCATTGCCATTCTAACGATTTCGGTTGACATTTGTAAAACATCGTATATACTTAACATGTGCTGCATTCGGATGGAAAGGCAAACTTCTAGTGCAATGATACATCGACACCAACGCAATCACCGGTTAAAACACCAGTGGTGTCCACTCGATGTTCTCCACCCGAGAAGACGATGAAATCCCTAGCCAAGCCTCTGTCCCGAGCCTCAAAAATCATATGGAGTGTTGCTATGGATTAGGTTCTTTTCGACACCTTGCTCGAACAGGTTGCAATGAGACGTAAAGTTGATAATGGTTTCAAGCAGGAGGTCTACCAAACAGTTGCCGAAGAAGTGACGAAACATATAGACATAGTCGTCAACTAACAGAACGTGTCGAACTGGCTGAGCTATTATAAGAGAGATAATAATGCAGTGAAGGACATGCTGGCGGCCAGCGGGTTTAGATGGGACAATGAGCGGATGGTGGTCACGACTCCTGATAAAGTCTGGGAGGAAATCTTAGGATAAGATTTATAAAAGTTGAAATTCTCATCGTACGTTAATATCTACTATTTACTGACTTACAACTGTCTTCTACGACTGTAGTCTCACCCGCGTGCTGAAAGACTCCGCGGGAAACACATCAAAAGGATGGATGACCTTGCAACTATCGTCGGATCCGACTAGGCCATGGGACGTTATGTGCAAGGCAGTAGGAGTATAGCCGCATCAGCATTATCATCTCGAATTCAACGAGATCTCAATGATGCATGGAGAGAGCTCAATGATGATAACGACGATATGATTAACCTCTCAGAGGATCATGTAACAAACTCCCAAGGGACAATTCCATTTTCGTCGGACAGTCCTTCGATGGAACATCGCGGGTCTTGTGGCACTCCTACTCGCATTGCTGATTCCGATGGTAGCCGAGGTGGGGCCACAACAAGGAAACGATCGTGCCCTCCTCATCCCTGTGATATACTCGGCACCTCTCTCCAGACCGTTGCAGAGGCTATGCGTGATTTTGGCCTAGGCAAAGAGGTGAATTGCACTAGCAAAGTACTTGATGTACTAGAGGAGGTACAAGGCTTGACCAACTCAGAGTTTATCGAAGTTGGTCAGCTCTTGAGAAGGGATGAGAAGCTGACATCGTTCTTTGTCAGTCTTCGACCTAAGCACCGCGTGGAGTGGTTGAAGAAAACACTCCGTGATAACTTTGGTGATGGAGGTGTTGGGTTTGTCTGACAGGGTGTAGTCCCTAGTTTGGGTTTTTCTGTTTCTTATCCGGGCATATAATAACTTCATTAGACATGGTGATTATTTTTTTTATTATTTTGGGATTGATATACGTGGTATACATAGTGTATACCACAGTGACCTTTGCGATGATGACAACTTTTTGGTATTTAACATCTTTCATATATGCAATCACATGCTTGCATTATGCACATTAAGACAGATAGGACCACACACTTTGATTGGAGAAAGGGTACGTATGAATAACTTTCTTTATTTTTAAATTAGTAGGGTTTTTTATACTTCTTTTTCGGTAGGACAACAATAAATTTTTTTCATTTCGCAATCCTATTCCTAAACACGGATCTCATGTCAATTCCCTCCATGTCATTGCAGATGGCAAAGGAGAAGTACTATGTTGTCTTGGTGGGATGTCGGCCAAGTATATATCTGACATGGGACGATGCCAGATTGGAGGTGGAGGGATTTAGCAGAGGGAGACACCGAGCCTTCAAGAATTGGAAGGAAGCTGTTGCATGTTAGGACGGTCACTTCAGTAAAGCCAGTGCACAGTCGAAACCTCTCACAGAATCTCCTGTGGTTTAGGTTGCTGTATATTTTAATGAGATGGACATCCACCATTCTTCAACTTCGTCTATCCAACAGACGACCCAGGCCATGGTTTCCAGGTCCACGTCGACTGATGATCCTGCCCCATCAGATGGAGAGAGATTCTGTGTACTTCTGGTTGTCGTCGTGGTTCTTTTTCTTACGCTGATTGTTATTATTAAATTCTAGATATTACCGGTACTGTAACTTGGAGATTATAACTTGTGATTTTTGTCTTTTTGTTGTGTATGAGTTATGATGACATTGGCCATATGAGCCATGGAGAATTGTTTACATTATCTTCTGCTTCATATTCAGTCGTTATTTCTATATCACACCACTATCATATGGTGTGGTCCACCGTGGACATGTCCCACGTGAGGGTGATTTTGATTGAATACACCTGATATTAGGGTGTGGTCCACTGCTTTTGTAGGTGGGCACAAAGGAAATAATGGTGGCCCATTGAATGGCTTCAACGGTAATTTTTATCACCGCACATTCCTTTGCTGTGGTCCACTCGAGATACAGACCTTCTTCATTTTCTGGAATATGTATATATATACATCAGTCCAGTGGCGCGATGAATGGCGTGGATGAGACAAATACATCAAAGTGGGCCCCACAGAGCCCTGCCCGAACGGGCTGTCTGGCATGGGAAGTGTAGCCTGGAGTTTCGATAATCACTGCACATTCCTTCGGTGTGGTCCACTGGAGATATGGAGACGGTCCATTTTCTGGAAATATATATATATATATATATATATATATATATATATATATATATATATATATATCAAGCTGATATTTGTGTTTTCCCTTCGTCTATGTCTCATAGTGGGCCCCACAGAGCACTGCCCGGACGGGCTGTCTAGCCTGGGCAGTGTAGCCTGGATGAGTTTTGAATCCCACCCCACCTAAACCCAATTTGCCCAAACAGACAGCCGTTGAAATCCATGGGATTGCATGCAATCCCACACCCGGCCAAATGGTATAGGAGTTTGGCATCCCTCGATATGCCAGTCATGCCAAATAGGCAAAATTTTGGCCATGGGATACACCAATACTATGGAATTGCCGGCAATCTACTACACTGCAATTATTACCTTAAATCTGATCCCATCCACCCTAATACCATTCAATCCGTCCAGCCAAACACCCCCTTATTTTCCATTTGATCCATGACCTAGCCCATGGTGGCCCCAGCTCTGAATTGGCCCTTACGGAAACACATAAGAAAAAAAATAATAATTTAAAATTAAAATCAAACCGGTCTGCAACTTCAAATTCCCGCCTTCAAGAACACAAAAAAATCCAAAAACGCTCAGAGTTGGGGCCGCCTCGCTGCATATCCGTACCGAGACCGCCGGATATTCGCGCGCCGCTTCTTATATACAAACCCTCCTAATCCAACGACCCCTGCAGCGGCGATAACTCCGATCGCGACCCCTGCCTTCTGTCCGGCCGTCATTCCGCCGCCTCCGTCTCTCGCGTTGCTGTTGCCACTGCTGCCGGGCGACGGGGGCGGGGGAGGAGGAACATTCGCCGGCGAGGGAGGCTCCGGCACAGGCGACGGGGGCAGACGAGGAGGAACATTCGCCGGCGAGGCAGGTTCCGGCACAGGCGACGGGGGCAGACGAGGAGATCCATGAGCCGGAGACTCTGGAGGAGATACCGCCGGATGATATATAGGCCCAGGAGACTCTGGAGGAGATACCGCCGAATGATATATAGGCCCAGGAGCTGGAGCAGGCGCGCTTGCAGATGTGGTAAGATCTGCAGATAGAAGAAGCAGCAATGGCAGAGAAGAGAAGAGTCTGATCAGTTTCATCATCGCCGGAGCTTCTCAAAGAAACAGAGATCTAGAATTTCAGGAGCGTTGCCGTTGAGAAACCACTGAAATCTGGATTTTGATCGCAGCTAAGAGGCAAGAAAAGAGATCTGAAAGCCTTGATCGAGGCAACGGCTGAGATACGTGATGAGGAGATGAACCGATGAATGTCTCGTGATCTCAACGGTTGGATAGAATCGCCATCGAATTCAGCGGTTTCTACAGGGAGGGTTTTGCCCGCTTTTAAAAGGAGATTGTCGATGATCACAATTCGGACGTTCGTCGGGATGCGGACCGACGTCAAACACGAAGCGAGAGGGTAGAGACGACAAAAGACGAATCGTGGAATGTTTGAACTCGAGCAAGCGACTGTACTTTCCTGAAATTCACTTGTCACGTGTGGTAAATTCGGAACGCCAGTAACTACAAGCTCCTCGTGCGGTTCCCATGTTTCTGTAATTTGTTTGTGAAAAACGGGTGCGGATCGTCTGTGCTGAAGGCACGGGAATTGCCTGCGACCAACCACAAAACACGCTGATTTTTTCACACCACGTAACGCAACTTTTAACGTGTGTTATCTTTTATGGCACTATAATTATATGTTATATCCATCTTGTTGATCAATTTTTTTTTATTTTTTATTTTTTATTTTTTTTTCAGATCATTTGAGATTATGAGCCGAAAAATGAGGGACATTGAAAGCTCAAGTGGACCATACCTCATACAGTAACGTGAATTGAATGAACTATTATTGAAACATTCCTAAAGCCAACCCAAGGTTTATTTGCCATCTAACTTGTTCATAAAGCCACACATACTTGAATGAAGCAAAGACACAAATAACAGCATGATCAGAGCTTTCTGTGGCCCAAAAAGTTTCCAACAGTATGCGTGGATTCTTACTATTTCCTATGATGGGTCCACTTGAGCTTTAATCTACCTTATTTTTGGGCTAATTTCCTGTAATGATATGAAAAAAATGAATGACCAGTGTGGATCTAATAAACGCATGACCATGCTGTTATAAAATAAGTGATTTTATAAAATACATTTTAAATAAAAAATATATAATATATATAAAAGTTTTTGTAAAAAAACTTTTGTGGGGTTTTTTTTAGAATAGTCCCACATGTGAAAGGGAAGAGAATTTTTTGTGGTTTAAATGAATATGGTGGAGTACCTTATTATTTGTCCACATAGTCCATGGACCATAGGACTTGCGTGTTCCAGTGCGCGCTCGCGTTCGGGCACGGGCATGGGCTCGGTCTTAGTCATGGGCTCAGTGCGAGGGCGTGGGCATGTGAGGCAGTGTGGCTGTAGAGGCGCTAGTGGCGCACTTTGCACTTCGCACGTCCACATCGTATCGTTCATTCATGAACCAGAGCGAGATGTGTGCGAGTCGCGATGTGACTAAGTGGCTAAGGCAGATGGCTGGTTGGAAGAGTGACTAAATGACCGAATGAGGGTCTCTCAATATATATAGAGGCTGAAAAATAGAGATGTTGCAGAAATGTGTAATAGTTATGCCGTTAGTACAGAAACCATGTTGTAACTACTACATGGCTAGCCCAACAGTTAGAAAACAGCTAACCACTGTCTCACAACAATCAACATGCAACAGTGATTATGGTTCATGCACAACAGTCAGAAAACGACCATAAACGGCTAGTTTTCTCCAACAACGAGAAAACGGTCAATGGATTTATTTTCCTGGACCATAACCCCCAGTCACCATAGCCTATATAAACCGGGCCTGAATGAGTTTCCAAACAATCTCTCAACCCACTCCAGTAGACACATATAAATTGAGATAGTCACTCCTCTCCTATACTCCAGTAACTCCAGCAAGACAGTAAGTTTAACATTTGCTTGAAGATTAGACCAGCAGTGTGGTCTAGAACGGTTCAACTGAACCAGTGACTGAAGAGCAGACCAGTACAGTGGTCTAAATCACAAAACTCCTTCTCTCTTTTCTTTCTGGGATTTTTCTTTTATTGTATTTTTGCCAGACTGTAACGTCTTGAAAAAATTCGTACAACGACCCGAGTACCACCTCAGGCAGAAATCACTAAGGACCGAATCCTTTGGAAATTAGACGAAAATTAATTAAGTACTAAACTAAATTAATCGGTAGATTAGCTTGAACCGCTTTCTATACAAACTGCTAGACCTAAAGCCAGTAGAATCACTAGTTCTACGTTACTTAAAAACCTACGATCAATCTCAAAACCCAGTTGCTCTGGAGAGCATCTTAAAACTCCATATCGGACCTGGACCGCGCGTCTAAAGTCCGATTACCGCGAAACTATATGGTTATGACCGCCTTACTGGGCTTGGCAATCATCTCAGGAATCAAGTTCAAATAGTATACAGAAATGTACAACTTGAGCCAGGAGCGAAGTGTGTGAGAAACGCGAATATCATTAGAAAATAAACTCAAACTTAAGTGAATTGGGCCATTCACTTGCAAGCCAAATTTAAGACTTCAGACTATCAGATTTTGACCCAACTACACCCTTGGATCAGAAAAATTTTCCTACACAGGTCAGTGTACTTGTGCCCCTCATCAAGTGACGATAGCCGTTAAACTGAAACTGGTCCTCCACGGTCGATCCACTAATCCGATCAGACCAAAATCTTAACCTGGCATAGATCCATTGCCAAGGAACTTTCTTCAGACCATATACGAGCAATGAACCTCTAGATGAGCTCCGTTGGCCCAAAACAGATGACTGTTGGCTATAACCTAAGTATACCATGGCCCTAGGGCCATTGACATCAGTTCTGGGCCTATATAAGGGCCTTAACCCACCCCTCTCTTTCCATGCAAATTTCCTAAATTCTAGGAGAGAGAAGAGAGAAAAGAGAAGGAGAAGGTGAGGAGAAGTGAGAGAGAGTTGTGGTTGGTTGCTGGGATTCATTCCCGCCACTCCACATGCTAAATCCCCTCTTCCGTGTCATTATACCGACGATTTCGACTCCATCTTTGGGTAAGGAATGCTAACCCTAATCTGTTTTAGGTATACAAATAGGTAGATCGGTGAAATAGCTAACTTATTTAATGTTATAGGTAGCCGTTGTGCCGTAAAAAAGGCGTAGTGTACGAATCGAGTTTGTAATTGGCATACCGATGAAAGCTACAGACTATAAATGTTTAGGTTATGGTTTTCAAGGCTTTCAATGTCAGTTAATGATTTATGACTGACTTGATTGCTGTCACATGTACGTAGATGCGATGCTTCCCGTGTATTATACATATATATGAACTATGTTGAATATAAGGCATTTCATGTGCTTGTTGAAATGTTTGAATGAATATGGAATCATGATTTGTGCTTGCCATGATTATTGATTGAGAATACATGATTGTTGTATGTGTGGCAACTCCTTTGTGAAAGGATATGCTACAATATATGTTATGACAAATTTATTACATGTATGTTGATATGTGTAGTCTAAGTGTTTGATAAAATGCCTGAATGAGAACATGCTGATTGAAATATATTTTATAAGGGTGTTGAGATGATATTCTCAACTACCTTAGCTACAGGTATAGATTCCTTCTTATAACCTAAATCCAATTACATGATTCATGTATGAAATGCATATGTATGATGTCATGTTCACTATGTGTTATATAAAATGATCAAATGGTTGCAATGCTTGGATTGTTTGTTCAATACTGTTATGACTACCATATGTGAATGCTATTGTTTTGGAGTGTGTTGAGGCTACGAGGTAGTCCAGGTAATTGGTAACGACTTCCGATCGAGTGGCTGAATCAGATTCACCACCACAGACACATTCGATGAATCCGAGTTGTACGGTAATTATCGACAGTGGTTAGGCCACAAGGAGTGCATATGTGCTCCATGTCGATCAATTTAGAGTTCGCTCATACCAGTCGAGCTTGTCAAGCAACCCGATTGGCCTCATGTATTTCACCATGTATGGATGTTACTGCTCGAATCTAAGGTACCACTTATCATTGAAAAGCCAGTTTAACCTTGGTATCACAATCCGCTAAGACTCATGAGCCGGGCATGGTGGTATGGGACACCATGGTCGAGTTGTTGGCCTATGCTGGGGTGACGAGCCTCCCCGTAGTGTCCAGTGAGAAACTCAAACTTATGAGCCAAATACAGTGGTATGGGACACTGTATTCGAGTTGTCGGTGTACGCTAAGGTGACAAGCCTTTCCCATAGTGACCTTGAGTATAAACTAGGCCTACGCCAAGGTGATAAACCTCCTGTAGTGACTTGAACTTGCCTGTCCACTATTTTTAAATAAGGGGTGACGTTGCTCTATAACTTGCCTAACATATGTGATTAACTAGGATTGACGACCCTAGATGGATCATTGTTTGGGTAATGATATAAAGGGAGGTACCTTTGCTTCCCGAATCTACTGTATGAATATGCCTAATAAATTACTTAGCTAACACGATCATGAACCGCATTACATGTGCTTTGGCGATGAAGGCACAGTGGGAGTAGCATGTGCGATCATGAGATGGTGTCGCTGAGGGAGTGCAGGCGAGGGCATGCATCATTAATACATGTCATCCTTACATTAACAAGAGTACTTAGGACATAATTGTTGTACTGCTTTATCATTATTGCTTGACTGAATTGATAACATGTTAACCTTTGCCTTATAGCTCCACTGAGTTGATCACTCACTCCCACTCTGGGACGGTGTTTTAAAACACCAACCAGACTCTATTGTAGTTTCAGATGATGGCGAGGCTTACGAGTTAGAGCCGGCCTTCTACAACGACGAGGAGTTCTCTTATATACAACTCTCTGGCGGGTCTATGTAGACCTGGACTTGCGTCAACGGGGCTATAGGGATATGAATTAGTTGAACATCACACTTGTCATTTTGTATATTTTGGAACTATAATGTAATTATTTAACTTAGTATCATGTTCATACTCTGGGGACTTACAACCACTTATGTGCTTTATATATTTAACTCAGTCTTCCGCTTGTGCAATCAAATTGTCTTTGGAATATGATATGCTGATTCGGTGTAATCTCATTCATGTTCAATGCACTAATACGAACAACATTTAATCATCATTATCTATGTTGCATAAGTGATGCATTGGAACTCGAGAGCCGAGCTTCTGCTTGACCCCCGATTTTCAGGGCATTATAAGTTGGTATTAGAGTATGATTTGGATTAAACTAGACCTGGATTATGGACACACGACGCACACTGACGTACTTTGACTTAGAAGGGGGAGATGAAACGTAGAAATAGTTGTAGGATTCCAAGTTTCACCGACGGGCGAAACTGACCGTTGAAATTGAACCCATAGGAATCTGTGATCATGCGGGTTGATCCCAATTCTTTTCCAGACCGTCCATCATGGGTTTAGGCGATGAATCAGTGTAGTCCACACTCAATAACCCGAAAAGTGTGAATATACGCGACATGGAGCTCGAAACTGCACCAAACGAATTCGGGGGCCTAAACCGCATAAAACAACGAGACCTAAGGTAGGCCCCACACATTTCTAGAACCCCGGGGGGGGATGCCATCGCCCCTAGGGCGATGCCATTGCCCTAGGTCCAGTGGACCGCAATGGCATCGCGCCTAGGGCGAGGCCTCGCGGTCCACCTTTAACGGGCCGGGCAGGCCGATGGGTGTACATGTATGTGGGGCCCACAAAATCATGTGGGGGCCTCCTATACCTCCCTATTTGCTTCACTTCTTTCATTTTCACCCCTCCAAGCTTTCCAAATTCTTAAAATCTCATTTTTCTCCCTCAAATCCACCCCTCCATTCTCACATCGTCTTCTTCTTCAACACTATATACTCATCTCTCACCATTCCTTTCAAATCCATCTCCTATCCCCCTCATTTCCCCCCATTTGAGCACACAAACCCTCTCTTGTGTCTTAAAAATCTCAAAGTCAACAATTCCATCCTATCCCTCCATTTTGTTTCACTCTCATGGCTCTTTTTGAGCTAGTGGTGGCCATATTTTCACTTTTCAAACTTTTTTTCCTCATGGGAAAGAAGAGGGCTTCAACGAATGAAGCCGGGCCTGGCTGCCATACCCATTCAAGGAAGTAGAAAGGCACCAAGGCTAGCACAAGTGTCGATTGGGAGCTAAGGACCGGGATCTCGATCCCCAGATTTCTCTCGAAAGAGTTCTACTGGCGGATATGGCACATGGAAGGTTTCAAGGCCGTATGGTTCTCTTTGAAGCACACATGGACAAGAAATTATTTGGGCTTATCCGGTGATGGATCTCCTATTGAACGCCGGTTGGGGTCCCATATTTGAGGGCAAGTCTCGTGCGAATGAGAGCACTATCCAAGCCTTTTACATCCATATACAAGGGCCACTACTGGAGCCTCTACAGTTCTCTATCCCCGTAGGAAGGCAGGAAACCATTGTCAATGTGGACTTGATAGCCCGAATCATGGGGATGTCACATGAAGAGGAAGGAAGCGTCAACGTCGAGCCCGACTCGATGAGTGTGAGGATGAGACGGGAGGTGAAGAGGAGGAGATGGATGAAGAAGAGAACAGAGATGAAATAGAGGAAGGAAGTGAAGAAGAGGAAGAGCAGGAGGAGGAAGAAGAGGAGGCCCAAGACTCTAATGAGGGCTCTCCACCTGCTACACATAAGCACCACCGCGATCGGGCTGCTTTAGAAGCTCGCTTGGCTCAGATTGAGGAGGGCCAGGTTACACTGCGACAGGAGGTCAAAGAGACCCAGGCCGAACGTGAAGAGAATAGGACCTTCATGAAACAGAAATTCAAGAAGGTGTCTCGCACCTTTAAGGTTCTCCTGTGCTGCATGCAGGACAAGGGTACTCCTCCACCATCACCAGATTCTGACGACTAGTCCTATGTTGTGGTCATCTTTAGGTTTTCTTTACTTTCTTGTTCTTATGTTATAACCTTGCTAGACTTAGTAGTAGGGTAGATTTGATGGTGCGTTTGGTGTTTAAAGCTTTGATTAAATTAGCTCACATGTATCCTCTATCATGACTCATGTAAAACTATATCTCATGTATTGTGACAAATTTTGTTAAATGAAATGCATGCAGCTCCTTTTGCTATGAAATGTGTGGAATGCTTGAGAAATTGAGTGTTTTTATGCAAAAATCTTACACGTGTTGTACCCTATGTTGTGTATAGGGAATGCCTCCGAAAGTCATTCCATGAGGCACATGGCCCACTAAAGATGATCAGCACTGTCCAAACATCGTCCAGGTGAATCAGCACCATCCAAACATTATCCATGCAAATCAGCATCATCCAAGCGTTATCCAGCACCATCCAAACATTGTGAACAGTGTGGATAAGGAACATACATCGAGGTGGCGTCCATAGCACCATCCAAAACATGGTCCAGCACTATCCAAATATTCTGGACGGTATGGATATAATGCAAACATCAAGGTTGGTCTCACATAAGTGGCCCACCAGGAATTTGGATCTGCTTCATTGCAGTCTCAAGCCTCAGGACGATCACACCAAATGAATGGACGGTTGGATGCAATACGTACATCATCAACCCCACAAAAATTACTGACAACGGTGCAGCATCTGAGCTGCATGTGGGGGGGTTACTGGGCCACGTCCAGATGATGGACGATAGGATGCAATGCATGCATCATGGCGGGGTCCACAAAGATGGACGGTCTGGATCAAGACATACATCATGGCGGTTCACAGCACCATCCAAATCTCTCCAGCACTGTCCAGAGGTCTGGACGGTGTGGATGGAAGCACATACATCACGGTCAGGCCCCACAGAATTGTCAACGTGTAATACAGCAGTTATGGCTGCTGGGCCCACTTAAGATTTAGATTTATCTCATCCACTTTGCAATGCCATCAGATGGACGGTGTGGAGTTTACACATCATCAAGGTGGGTCCCACAGAACCTGCTTACGATATAGCAGCTACTGCTGCTGTAAAGTACTCCAGCCAAACTGCTTCCCAAGGTGGGTCCCACGTACATCAGGGCCCACCGCAGTATTATATTAAAAATAAATAAAATATTTTATATGCATCCAACGTCCAGGTGTACTAGATGGATGACCTGGATGTAAGGTACATATATTGGGTGGATCACACTGTCTAGGAGGCTGGACTATGTGGATCAACACATGCATCACGGTGATCCCACGAGGGTGGACCACATGTGTTAAATCAAGCCGCTATTCGTGTTTTCACTTCATCCAGTCTAGCAAACTGTTCTACTGGACGGTCAGGATCTCACACAAATATTAATACAAGGTGGGCCCCACATGGTTTAGATAATACACATGCGTCAGGTGGCCACGTCCAAATAGTTGGACTGTCTGGATACAACACATACATGGGCCCCACGTCCATGCAATGGATGACATGGATATACATCACTGTGGGTCTAGCACTATCCACAGGCTGCGGGATGGTGTGGATAAATCACACGCGTCTGGTGGGTCCCACACTTAGCGCCGTCCACAAGGTGGTCCATTTGCATAAGGAGAGAGAGGGGGGGTGGGGAAGGGCCCCGCCACTATGGGCCCTCCCTATACGATGCATACATCAAGCGGGTCCTAAATTATGTGGAGCCTCCATCAAAATCAAATGAAATGAACACCCACCGTTAGATCTAGACTCTTCCTTCCACCAATGCGATCTAGAGGTCCAATGGATAAACTTTAACAGTTGAGATTGGACTTGGATGGTGGAGATGGAAGGTAGGAAGGTAGGCCACACTAGCTTCTCCATGAAAGCTTGGACGATTGCTCCCATGGGAGTTGCTTGAAAATGAGAGAGAAATGAGATGGAGGGGTGGTGTAAGGAGAGAGGGATGGTAAGGTATGGGTTTATTTGAATTTTGGGTAAAAGAGGAATGAGTGGGGAAAGAGAGTTGACTTGTGAGGAGTGAGGTGGCATGGGGCATGGGTGGTGTACTTAATTTGTGAAATGATGTGTACTTGATTGATTGATGTGATGGGTCATAGAGATTCTCTCAAAATTCGCAACGCGCGGCATTTCTTCGGAATGAACGCGGGCCCACATCTCTTGGTCGGGTAGCGGCATTGGAACCGCGGCGACAGTGCGGTCGCTAGGGTACAAGTTTTAAGTCGAGTTGACTCCGATATGTAGGACTCGTCTTAGGATCGCGCACAAACGTTGGATATAGGTCGAGGGTTAACGAAATTCGACCGGAGGACCGCGGAAGCCTACGGAACGGTACGGTCTAGGATACGGACCTTACAACCATTTAAAGAGTTCAACCCCTAACCTACTTCCCAATAGATGGTCTAACCAATCAAAACCATACAGTGGCGAGCCGTATAGTCTGGACTATTAAATTGGAATCTACCGTGTGGAGTGCCCATCTAGAAATCTAAACCATTAATTATCTAAACCATCTAAGCATACATGTAATGAACGGTATTCTAACATCAAATTTTGCTTATGTACGCATTATTTTAGATAAACGTAGAGGTATTAGCATGAGAGGTGACAACGTAGGTTGGAACATTTTTGTATTAATATTAAATATAATAATGAAATGGTATTTAATATAGGAGTTTTAAAAATATTAAATTTTCATGCATGAAACACCAAGACACGTATTTTGCTTCACATATGAAGCACGTGCATGGATATTTATGGCATAAGCCCTATAAATAGGGGTCTAGCCATTAGCTTATGACAGGAGTGTGGGTCCAGTAGAGTTTAAGCGTGGGCCTACCCTTAGAATCATAAAATAATAGTTAGTGTGTGCATGGTGCATAGGCGTGAGTCAATCAAGGCTCAATTTTAGACATTGTGCACATTAAGTGTATACGTCGTGTTTGTTCTGCATAAGGTTAAGTTCGCCACTTCAAATCAAGTAAGTGATCTTAACTTGAAGTTTAAAATTTTCAACCTATTATCATGTCATCTTATTCTAAAGTTTAATAGTAATATTGATTAAATTAATTATTTATGTGATTGATCTTTTTATTTAAAATTTATTTAATTATTTAGCTTAATTATCGAAAATTTGAAATATACCTTAAAACAATTGCTGAATTAAATCGGTTTGATTCATAGTTAAATTTTAATTTAATATTCAAATTATATATATATATATATAATGAATCTTAATTAGCTTAGATTAATTAATAAATTATTGAAAGTATAATTTGTTTTTTTAATAAATAAAATTCAATTGTAATTCTAAACTTTTAGAAATTAATAATTTAAATAAATTTTGTTATTAAAATAATCAAATTCATTAGCTTTGAAATTTATTTAATAAATTAGATTATAATTTGCTTGATTTAAATCAATTTCATTAAAAGTTAAATTTAAATATAAATCTATTTTTTGTGTAAAAATACTTAATTTATATAAATTTATTAAATTTAATTTAATATTAGAATAACCAAAAAATTTATTTGCTAAGTTTATGTTGTAACTAAAATAATTTAAAAATTTTAAAATTTAGTGAAAAAATAATAATAATAATTTATTTTATGCTAATATGATTTATTATAATTAATATAAAAAATAATTTAATTAAAGTTAGAATTTAAGTAAAATTTCTTATACATTATAATATCTCAGTAATTTTTAAATTTAATAATACTAAATAAACTATATTTTATTTAAGTATTTTAATTATTAAAGTTTCGACGAAATTATATCTAGAATTATTAATTATAAATAAAAATTTATATTATTGATATCTTGATAATTCAATAATTATTGACTATTATAATAATTTTTAATAGTAAAAGTACATAAATAAATACATGATAGCTTTGTGCTGATATTTGTGGTTGTGAAACAATGATTCATATTGCCTACATGTTTAGCATTAATTGAGTATCGATATTAATATATTGGATGTAATGTAAGCAAGTAAGGCGATTGTGCCCTTTGGATGGAAGACCCTAAAGCTAGCAAGTAGGGCAATTATGTCCATTGGGTGAAAGACTCTATAACCCACTAGATCCTTTAGAGTCTCCGTTATGTACGGCGTATGAGTACAATCGTGTGTGCGGACATACGTCAGAGGTACAACTGGAGCAGTAGTTTGACCAGCTAACGTATAAATGGGTCTCTCACCACGAGGTACCGGTGCGTGGGTGTTAATGCAACGTGGCCATCCACTTGGATACGGTGTTGTAAGAGATGACATATATTGTATGAAAATTCATGGAAAGTATCATATGCATAACATTTTTACAATTCTATTGCTTAAATTCATATTCTCTTATTATCCATATTCTATTTTTCTCTCTTGTTTATAAAAATTTAATATAATCTAACATTTTAAATTTTGAGTAAGAAATGACCCTACTAGGCTGTTATGCTCACCCTACTACAAAAATGCACAAGTGCGGAGCTAGATACTACAAGCAGGCGGGCCTCTACTATTAGTTTTTATTTTTCTAGAAAATTAGGTTTAGTTTAAATTTCAATTCAGTTTTTATTATTTAGGTTTAGTTTAAATTCCAAATTTCGATGTAGAAAAAGAAAATTATAACTATTAAGAGAGTTGAATTTAATAAACATTAGCAGTATTTTCTTTTTAGATGACTTTGAATATCTGTTAAATTTGATTGAATCATGTGAATTGTAATAAATATTGATATATTAAAACTCACGAACTTGGGATTTGGGTTGCGAATACCCTATCCGGGTACCTGAATGTCAGGGTGTGACAGGGGCTTGGCCGCTCGAGTCCCAGGGAAGGTTGGATGAAGGGAGAGGAGGGCTCGGGTTAGGCTAAGGAAAAAAGGGGAAGGGGGCACTCGGTGTAACGGCCTGAAAATCGAGGGTCGAGCAGAAGCTCAGCTCTCAAGTTCTAACACATCACTTATGCAACATAGATAATGATGATTAAATGTTGTCCGTATTAGTGCATTAAATATGAATGTGATTACACTAAATCAGCATATCATACTCCAGAGTCAATTAGATTACGCAAGCGGAAGACTGTGATAAATATATAAAGCCTATAAGTGGTTGTAAGTCCCCAGAGTATGAACATGTTACCAGGTTAAATAATTACACATATAGTTCCAAAATTTACAAAATGATACAATGTAATGACATCTAATCTGTATCCCTATAACCCCGTCGACGCAATTCCAGGTCTACATAGACCCGCCAGATAGTTGCATGTAGGAGAACTCCTCATCATCATAAAAGTCAGGCTCCGCCTCGTAAGCATCGCCATCACTGAAGCTACAACAGAGTTTGGTTGGTGTTTTAAAATACCGTCCCAGAGTAGGAGTGAGTGATCAACTCAGTGGAGCTATAAGACAAATGTTAACATGTTATCAATTCGGTCAAGCAGTAATGATAAAGCAATACAACAATCATATCATTAGTACTCTTGTTAATGCAAGAATGATATGCGATAATGATGCATGCCCTTGCCTGCACTCCCTCAACGACATCATCTCACGATCACGCATGCACCACTCCGGACATGTGCACTTCCTCGCCAAAGCACATGCAATGTGATGCATGATCATGTTAGCCAATATTTAATTAGGCTTATTCATACAGCAGACTCGGGAAGCTAAGGTACCTCCCTTTATATCATTTACCCAAACAATGATTCATCCAGGGTCGTCAATCCTAGTTAATCACATATAATAGGCAAGTTATAGGGCAACATCGCCCCTGATTGAAAAGCAGTGGATAAGTAAGTTCAGGTCGCTACAGAGAGGCTCGTCACCTCAGCGTAGGCCTAGTTTATACTTGGGGTCACTACGAAAAGGCTCGTCACCTTAGCGTAGACCGACAGCTCGAATACAGTGTCTCATACCACTGTATTCGGTTCACGAGTTTGGGTTGCTCAATGGACACTATGGGGAGGCTCGTCACCCCAGCGTAGGCTGACAGCTCGACCACGGTGTCCATACCACCATGTCCGGCTCATGAGTCTTAGCGGATCGTGGTACCAAGGTTAAACAGATTTTTCACTGGTAAGTGGCACCTTAGATTCAAGCAGTAGCGTTCATACATGGTGAACATACATTAGGTCAATCGGATTACTTAACAAGCTCGACTAGTACAAGCGCACGTTAAATTAATCGACATGGAGTGCATACGCACTTCTTGTGGCCTAACCACTGTCGATAATCACCGTATGACTCGGATTCATCGAACGTATCTGTTGTGGCGAAACTAGTTAGGCCACTGGTCGTAAGCCATTACCAATTACCTGGACTACGTATTAGTCTCAATCATACTCAAATACAATCGGCATTCATATGTGATAATCAAAATAGCATGAGATAACCAATTCAAATATAAATCTCATTTGAGCATTTTAACAAACACATAATGCACATATTATTATACATAAGCATTTCATCCATAAATCACGTAGTAGCGAGATAGATTACACAAAGGAAACTGTAACTATAGATACGGTAATTGAGAATCCTATCTCAACGCCCTTATTAAATACATTTCAACAAGCAACTTCTAATTCAGACATTTTATCAAACACTTAGGCTACACATATCAACATACATGTAATAAATTAGTTATAACATATATTATAGCAAATCCTTTCACAAAGGAGTTGTCACACATACAACAATCACATATTCTCAATCAATAATCATGGTAAACACAAATCATAATTTCATGTTCATTCAAACATTTCAACAAACACATGGATTACATTATATTCAACATAGTTCATATATATGTGTACTACATGGAAAATATCGCATCTAAGTACATGTGACAGTAATCAAGTCAGTCATAAATCATTAATTGATATTGAAAGCCTAGAAAATCATAACCTAAACGTTTATAGTCCGCACCTTTCGTCGATACGCCGATTATGAACTCGGTTCATATACTACGCCTTTTTCTACGGCATAACGGCTACCTAAATCATGAAATATGTTAGTTATTTCACTGTTTTCCTTATTCAGATTCCTAAAACAGATTAGGGTTATGATTTCTTACCCAAAAATGGATTCGGATTCAATGGTGTAGCGACACGGGAGATATGATTCAACACATGGAGTAGTGGGAATGAATCCTAGCAACTATCTCTCACACTCTCTCTCTCTCTCTTCTCCTCACTCTTTCCTCCTCTTTTCTCTCTTCTCTCTCCTAGGGTTTAAGAAATTCATATGGAATAAGAGAGGGTTGTGTTAAGGCCCTTATATAGGCCCAGAACTGGTGCAAAGTGAACAGCCCAATTCACTTAAGTTTGAGTTCATTTTCTAAAGATATTCGCATTTCTCACACACTTCGCTCCAGGCTCAAGTTGTGCATTTCTGGATACTATTTCGACCTGATTCCCGAGATGATTGTCAAACCCAGTAAAGCGGTCATAATCGTGTAGTTTTGTAGTAATCGAACTTTCGACGCGCGGTCCAGGTTCGATACGGAGTTTCAGTGTGCTCCCGAGAGCAAGTGGATTTTGAGATTTCTCTTAGGTTTTTAGGTAATGTAGAATTAGCAATTCTACTAATTTTGGGTCTTGCAGTTCGCATAGAAAACGGTTCAAGCTAATCTACTAATTAATTTAGTTTAGTACTTAGTTAATTTTCGTCTAATTTCTACATAATTTGATCCTTAGCGATTTTTGCCTGAGGTGATACTCGGGTCTTTGTACGGATTTTTTCGAGACATTACACTCGGGCTCGAGGGCTCGGGTAGTTATGCTATAGCAAAATAAAAGAGTGTTTTTAATATGGGTGTTTTTAAGCCATCTTATTCCTTGTTTGAACCAAGTCGAGTTGAGTCAAACTTGGGTTAGCTCGAGTTCAGCTCAAAAAAATTTTGGGCTTTAAAAAAATAAAAGGTTTAGCTCGGCTGAACCCAGTTTCGAGTCAAACTGAGTCAAGCTTAACCAAACTGTGTTGAATAGGTTAACCAAGCTAGTTCGATTTATGCCCGGCTCTAATAATGACATCCATTGTTGAAACCTTTTTAAGGCCTAGAATGATGTTTATTTGTCGTCCTAACTGCTCATAAGGGTTACAGAGGCATGTTTGAAGGGAAAACACAATATCAGCTTGATCCAAAAATTCTTCAATAATGTAGTCCACTTGAGCTTTGGATATGCTTTATTTTGGGCTCAAGCTCTAAAATAAGCTGGAAAATTATGGATAACCAGCATTGATAAGACATATTATAGTGGGCCAAATAATTTACTTAGTATACTACTGAGTTACTCAGTACATAATATTCTCTTGTGAAAAAATGGGCTGATTCTTGTGGTGCATATGTTTACCAAAGTGCATATGTTTACCAAAATGACTGATAAAGAATGGAGTTAATGAACCACATAAGATCCACCGGTGACCAGATCATTATCATATTTATCAGTGCATTTGAACCGGCAAAACCAAGATGAGTTGATTGGAGTTGTCACATGTGCGCCACGTCACCTCGCGACAGTCCACAACCGACAAGATTGCATTTGCGTGACCGCAGTCCGCATTGCACTGCTATTCGTCCCATTTTTTATGTTTTCATTTTAGCGAGTAGAGTGGATTAGGTGACTGAGAATTCGATGAGCTTTCGTTTTTTGGGACCATGTTTTAATATTACGAAAGAACGGATGAACTGCGTGAATATATAATTAATACGTACGATGAAGGTGGGCTCCACGGTAAGTGCGGCATCTCATTAGGTGAGGCCGTGTCCACACGTATTCCGCTAGGAGGGGAAGACATGGGGAGTCGATGGACGCGGATTTCCTGCTAAAGGCTTTTGCAGGAAATTCCTGCGCAAGGATGATTGGTGGGGCCACTGAGGTGTTCGTGTTAAATCCACCCCATCCATCGGTTTTGAGAGCTCATTTTAGTATGTGCAATCAAAAAAGAAGTGTATGGAACACTCAAGTGGGCCACACGAGAGGAAATAGTGAGCATTCAATGAGCACCGTTGAAGCATTCTTATGGCCATAGAAGTTATGTATGAGGTTATATTTTAGGTGCTTTCACTTCATCCCACTTGGAATGACCTTATAAACCGATAGCATATAAACACCAAGTGGAGTCCGGGAAGGTTTCAACGTTGAATTTTTTTGCCCTATTTTCCCAGCATCCTTGAGCAGGGACTACATGTCAAAGTCCCTGGCAGTAAATCCGCGTCCCGAGTCCACCTAGATAACACTGAGGTGTTTTCTAGTATTAACTTCAGGTGGCGGCATATCATGCGGGAACGGATTGGCTACTCCCCCTGACACCCGCCAATGGCTGATGGTCGGTGCTATGTGGGCCCTAACATGATGTATGTGTTCCATCCATGCCGTCCGGCTATTTTTACATATCATTTTATGGTATGAGACGAAAAATGAGGTATATCACAATCTCAAGTAGACCACATTATAAGAAAAAGTGTTGAATGAGTGTTGACCATTAAAAAATTTTTAGGGGCCATAAAAGTTTTGGATCAAGCTGATCTTTGTTTTTTCCCTTCATCTGGGCCTGTATGACCTAATCAACAGATTGGATGTCAAATAAAAGTACATTAGGTCTTAGGAAGATTTTAATGGTGGATATCCAATCACTATTGTTTTCCTGTGGTGTGGTCCACCTGATATTTGTATCCCCTTCATCTTTTGGATCAAGCCCTAAAATGATCCGTAAAAACGGATGAACAAAATGGATAAAACACATACATCATGGTGGGGCCCACAGATCACCGACCATCAGCCACGGGGCTGGTGGCAGGGGGAGTAGCCAATCCGTTTCCAAATGAAAAAGATGCAAGACTCAAGTGGGCCTCATTAAAGGAAAAGGTGAGGTTAAGGTGGGCCTATAGAACTTTGCCACGTCCCCTCACCACCAAGGTCGGTGGTTTGGGCTCCACTTGCCTAATCAGAATCCGTGTATGCGGGAACAGATAAGATTTTACCGGGTAAAACCCGTATGTATTCATCTCTCTCTACACGAGTGCATGATATGGAAGATTCCTTTTCATTTTTGGTTTCGAAGTCTTAAAATGAGTTCACAGAAAAGATGGACGGGTAGATTTCTCACAAACGTCTAGGTAAGCACCACGTAGGTTGCCAGGGCAGGAAGGGCGCGGATTAGCTACTGACGGGTCGAGTAGCGAGACTAGCCACTGAAGTGACGTTAGCAAGTTCCATGGCCCCACCATGATGTATGTTTTGTATCCACACATTCCATCCATTTGGAGGGATCAATCTAGGGCAATATCCAAAGCACGAGTTAAATCCAAAAGCTCCAGTGGACCCAGCACAGAAAGCAGTGGGGACAGTAACGCCCACTATTAAAAACTTCGGAAGGCCACAAAAGTTTTAGATCAAACTGATATTTGTGTTTTCCCTTATTTTAGGTCTTTTTTAACTTTTGAACAGGTTGGATTTCAAATAAACATTAGGATGGGCCTTAGGATAGTTTCAACTGTAGGAATCACTCTCCCCACTGTTTTCTTTGGTGGGGTCCACTACAGATTTTTATTTTCCTCATTCTTTGGTTCATACCCTAAAATGATATCTAAAAATGGATGGATGGTGTGGATATAACACATACATCATAGTAGGGCCCACAGAACTTAGTAACGTCACTTTAGTAGCCGACTCGCTACTCAACCTGTCAGTATCTAATCCGCGTCCGGGCAGGAACTTCCTGCCAAATGCTTTCTTAGTAAATCCGCGTACTTGTGTCGTATCCACGCTGTACATACATTTTTCCAGATCATTACTGCAATGAGCCCAAAAAGTAGGCCACGCTACAGAACAGTGGGGATAATAACGCCCACCGCTGAGACCTTACTACGACCACCATGATGTTTACCATCCATCCAACCTGTTTAAAAGGTCACAAAGACCTAGCAAAACACAAATACCATCTTGATAAAAAAAATTATGTGGCCTCAAGAATTATTCAATGGTAGGCGTTCAATGCCCACTATTTTCAATAGTGTGGTCCATTTGAGGTTTGAATCGATCGCAATTTTTGAGCTCATATATTAAAATAATCTGAAAAAAATGTATAGGCGGTATAGCTATGACACATGCATCATGGTAGGTTTTTTTGTTTTTTTTAATTATTTTTTTTGGGTTAGCTTTTTAGTACACAACCATGTCAGTACACACACTCCATGTTAGCCACCCCCGCTAGGGGTCAATACCAAGACCTCAATGAAAGGAGGTATCTGCTCTCAGTCTGCAAGTTGAGCTATGGATCTGGGTGTATGCATCATGGTAGGGTTGCTACATCAACTCACCATTGAGATTGAGGGTGTGCTACATACAGATCCAAGTCCCAGAAGCATATACACTGCCCGATCGGGATCACCTCCAACGTTAGTAACAGCCGCGGATTAGGTACTACCCCTAGGGCTGTACACGAACCGGGCTAGCCCGATTAACTTGCTCGACTTGGCCCAAAAAAGCTCGACTCGCCCCGACCCGGAACTGAGTTCGGGTCGGGACGGGCCATTTTCTTCGACCCGAAACTGAGTTCGGGCCCAGTTCGGATAGGTTCCAATTCGGCCCGACTCAGCTCGAAACCCAACTCAATCTGGCCTGACTCGACCTATATATATATATATATATATATATATATATATATCTCCTAAATTCTTACCCAGTTACCCTAGCCATTTACAGCAATCCAAGCTGTCCAAATCGTGGGTTCCTTTGTAGATGGACCAAATTCTCAAAAATCTATGACAAAAGTCCTTCCTAAAAATCAAAGCCCTTCCCATGGAGTAAGTGGAGCAGATTCAAAAAATCAAGGACGTCCAAATCGTGGGTCCGAAACTGGCCCGAACTCGCCCGATTGCTGACTGGGTCGGGTTCGGGCTGGACAAGTTGGCACGGTGACCGGGTTCGGGCTAGTTTGGCTGGTGACCGGGCCGGGCCGGGTTGAGCCTAGTTCGACTCAGTTCGGCCCGATTCACACCCCTAACTACCCTCGCCTATTCCAAGCTACGGACAGGCGGAGGCTCCGAGGGTCACTGAGGAGCCACCGTGATGTATGACTATTAACCACACTAAAAAAAAAAAAAAATTTTTTTAAAGGAAAAAAAGAAAAGAAAAAAAGAAGATCCAATGCTCAAGTGTACCACACAAGCGATAGTGCTAAGGACGCCCACTGTGGAAAGCTTTTTAGGGCCTACTTTGTCGTTTATTTTCCATCCAACGCCTTGATATGGTCATATACACCTAGATGAAGTACAATAAAAAATATAATCTTGATCCAAAACTTTTGTTGTCCCTAAGAGTTTTTCAACGGTAGAAATTTAATCCCCACCATGTGGCCCATTTGAGATCTGGTTCTTCGCTATTTTTGGAATAATATTTCCAAATAATATGAAAAAAATGGATAGATGGTGTGGATAAAGTTCATACATCACGGTGGCCCCTCAGCGGCCGTAGGTGCCTCTGCCTCTCCCGGGCTCCGAACAAGTGGGGGTAGTACCTAATCCACGCGCATGTGTAACACGCAGCGCGTACAACACCTGACTCCGTAGTCCAACATGTTTTGCGTGTGTGCCATGGATTCCGTTATTTAGATGCAGCCTTCGATGTTAGACCTTGGGAAGAAAATGCTATCCCATCTGTTCTTGGCGAGCCATGGGAAATTCTAAAAATCATTTTTTTTTTAACACGCACTCACACCCACGCATACTCATGCACTTATACCATAGCAGGTTTTTGCGGTAGTGGGTATTCGAACCCATGACTATGTTAAAACAACTGTTAGTCTACCACTAAGGACAAACTGATCGGTCTTTACGAGCTTGAGTCAACCTGAATTTTTGAACGAGCTGATTCTAGGCTTGAATTGGACAAACGAGGGGAAACAGTGTAAAATCAAGCCTCCCTGGTGTACGGTGGACACGAGAAGCATCACCTGATTGAAGGAGCGGATGCCATGCACAAGAGACGGTGGGCCCCACATCGTTCGGAATTCTTGTCCGGCAATGGCTGGGACCAAATATCCATACCCCTGCACAGTCTTTTATTTACATCCTACCTATCACAGTGAAATCAATGACTTAGATGCAATATGATAATTATGTCAAGTACATTATCAAGATTGTTATGAAAAAAATCAAATTAGTACATTTTACGGAAAGAGTAACCGATCACAAGAAAAATATTTCATAAGGACCTGAGTTGAGATATGGTTAATGATTCTTCTGACAGAGAGATGGGCCCCGAACTAACCCGAGTTGAGATGCATAAGGACAGAGCTCGGTTGCAAGATCCATCTCCTAAGCTGAGCAGATCGACTTCAACTAGGGCGGGGTGAAGATCTTGGAGAAAATCCTACCTCAAACCAAGAGAGCCTCAAACCAAGAGAATAGATCTGAAATGATTCTACTCAAAAATCACACCAATAGAAGTAGGCTCGACAATAAATTTGAGGGAAGATATGTATCTAGATAAGATTAAGTACCCTCACTGCAATAGAATAGAGGTAATAGATAAAAACTCAAGCTCAAGTCTTTTCAATTTGAGTCTACCTACCTAAGCATTGGAGGGTCCACAACCGTTATCGACATTCTCATTGTCTGCTTCGTCTTATCTTTGCAGGTTCACTAGTGGACTCGCATCTGTGATCGATCATATCTGTTCGTCCAGATTTTGACAACAATATATTGGGGTCGTTTGTGGGAAACGATAGTAAAACCAACTCTAGCGTAACACCTCGAACTTTCAGTACCCAAATCGTAAGGAGCAAAGTGGAAACACACCTTCAATCAATCTGGACACTTTCCTATCCTTACAGAGTCTGACCGCTCAGTTAACCCTCATCCATAGATCTAAAAGATGAGAACAGGTGTCACGATCACCATAAAATGAATCACTAACCAATAAGAGCGTTGACAACCCGATTTAGAGAAATCCGACTAACAGATTAGGGAGAATCCGAGATTAGAAACCAG
Organism: Magnolia sinica; assembly: GCF_029962835.1. NCBI lineage: Eukaryota > Viridiplantae > Streptophyta > Magnoliopsida > Magnoliales > Magnoliaceae > Magnolia > Magnolia sinica. Next base: position 41,893,312 of record NC_080577.1, on the reverse strand, counting down.
ATACCTTAAAGCTTGGCCCACCAAAGCGTTAGACCATAATCACCCTTGGATCCCAGAGGTCATACATGTATCAAGAAATCGAATGGATGGGGCAGATTAACCAAGAACACCCCAATAGGTACCGTACGGGAGGTGCACATACACAAAAGAGTGTGCAGCCACAGAACACCAAAAGCTAAAGCCGGTAAAACAACGTTTTACCTGGCAAATCACGAAGAGAGGATTTCTCTTCTTTCCTTTTCTTCCTGCCTTCAACATTTCAAACGTGAGGCCTCTGACCGGATCTGATGTGGGCCACCATCATGGAGAGATGGGAAATCAGAACCGCCCATCGACCACCACTTCAAATTCTGTCCGAGAGAAGTCATGCACACGAGGAAAGATCATGGCCCACATGCTAATTCTGGCAATATCGCAAGCCGTGCGGACGCTACAACAGAGACTTCCGTTTCTTGCGTATCAATCTACGCACCTACCCAAGAAGGACAACTAGATCCTTCTTTAATAAGAAAGAGGAGTCGTCCACGATTCTCGCCGGCTTTCACGGCAGTTTCGCCAGTTTCCACGCAACTTGCGGAAGGAGTTTCGTCGCAACGGGTCTAAAAATCCCACATCCGCCATAGATCTTATGGGCCAAGAAGCATCGAATGGCTAATCCGATCCACCTAGAGACTTCTGATTTGGAGAAAAAGTGGATCACGACAAACCCGCCATTAAAACCAAAACTAGTCCCTCACCAACAGAACCGTCTGATCAGAGATCCAAACCACCCGTTGGTAGATCGTCGGGCTCCTAGTGGGCCCAGACAACTTGAAGAAAGGACGATCCCGAGAAGATCGAAGCTAAAGATCACAGACAAGCTGCATTACTCGTTCTGCATGCCACAACCAAATGAGTCGCATTGCTGTTACGCACACCACGCTACGCATACGGACTACGTAAGAAGAATCCAGAAATCTGGACATGCTATAAAATCCCCTATCACCTGGTCAGGGGATACACGACAAGAGAGAGAGAGAGAGAGAGAGAGAGAGAGAGAGAGAGAGAGAGAGAGAGAAGAGTGGAAGAGAGAAGAAGGAGAGAAGGTTGGACGCCGGGAAGACCGCCTGAGTTTCACTAAAGCGCTGACGACTTCGACTCGGGTCCAACCAGCCGACAAGCAACGAAGGAAGAGGAAGAAGAAGCTGGTGTGTAACGATCCACTGAGTTACCACCTGAGTATGGTTCAGATCCGACCTCCCCTAATTTTCTTTCTTTTCTTCTCTTTCCTTTTCTTTCCAAAACCAATTGTCTCCCTGCAATAGGATTCCATCACACCAAACCGAGTCGACTCGGTGGTAGGATGGACCTAAACATGGTGAGTTGGAACTTATCGATACATAACTTGTCTTGGGTATAATGTAAATCAAGTTTCCTTAGACTTACTAAACCTAATTGAAATCTAAACAATCTAGACTAGGTGAATTAAAGTAGAATCTGACCTTAAAATACGTCCCAGAGTATTTAACTGATTAGAAGACGATTCAACAACCTAAGGTGAGGGTTTTTCCTTTAAAATTTGCAATTTAATTAATTACATCTTTCTCATATGTTCTAAGTTTTATTTATTGTTTATCTTCACCATACGAATCAGTGTTACATAATTCACATCACTACATTATTATCTTGTATACAAACATGACATTGAAAATCCCACTTCTAGTGATCAATATAATATCGTAGACGTAATGCGTTACGGGTAGCGGCTTTCTTGGTTGGCACGTAATCCCATGGGTTGGTGACTAGTGTACAATCGATGTAAGTAAATCACCATGCGTGTTATATCACTTCTTGGGATTAGATGTCGCAAATAATCGCTCCATGAACACATCGTGTCATATAAATCCCCCAATCACGTTGTTGTGTCACCTTGAAATGTTCACGTAAATCCATGTTAACGTGGGACACGTCGGCAAATCTCCATAGTTGAGAACGCGGGGCGAGTCAAATATCTTAAACTGCTTCCACATTGTGACCATGATCACTGAGTGTGTAACGCCCTGAAAATCGGGGTTCGAGCAAAGCTCAACTCCAGAGTTCCAACGCATCACTTATGCAACATAAATAATGATGATTAAATGTTGTCCATATTAGTGCATTTAACATAAGTGGGATTACATTAAAATAGTATATCATACTGCAGAGATAATGTAATTTAGCAAGCGGAAGACTGAAATATATATATTGAGATAAATAAGCAGTTATCTGCCTCTAGAGTATGATAATGTCACAGGGTTGAATACATACATGTATGATTCTAAAATTTACAAAATATCAAAGTGTAATTGTCCAACTAATCCATGTAACCTTATAATCCTGTCGAATCAGAACAAGGTCTACGAAGACCCGCTTGATAGCTGAACAAAGGAGAATTCCTCCTCCTCATCCATGAAGTCCATTTCAGCTGCATAAACTCCGCCATTACCTGCATCTACAACAGAGTCTGGTTGGCGTTTTAAAACATCATCTCAGGTGGGAATGAGTAGCTAATTCAATGGAACTATAAAGCAAAGGTTAACATGTTATCAATTCAGTCAAGCAGTAATGATAAAGAAATACATCAAACAATTATAACTACTCTTATTAATGCAAGGATGATATGTGAAAATCATGCATGCCCTCTCCTGCACTCCCTCAGCGACACCATCTCACAGTCGTGCATGGCAACTCCCACTATGCACTTCCTTGTTAAAGCACATCCTAAATAACCTTACCCAGTGCCCTACCAACTGGAGCGTTATTTTCGAAGGGGGTCCGGATCAGATGGTACACCCCAACCCACGTTGGGACCGTAGCCAAGCTGCACCAGGTGTTAAATGTAATGCGACGCATGGTCATGTTAGCTGAGTATTTAGTTTAGTTTATTCCTACAGCAGGTTCGGGAAGCTAGGGTACCTCCCTTTATATCATTGGCCCGAACCGAAGGATCCATTAGGGTCGTTAATCCTAGTCAGTCACATACGATAGGCAAGTTGTAGGACATCACCCCTAATGAAAGCAATGGATAGGCAAGTCCAATTGATTATACTCGAGGTCACTCCACCAATGCCCTACCAACAGGAGTGCTATTTTCGAAGGGGGTTCGGATCAGACGGTACACCCCAACCCACATTGGGACCGCAGGCAGGCTGCGCTGGTGTAGACCGGCAACTCGAATACAATGTCCCATACCACCGTATTCGACTCACGAGTTTGGGTTGCTCACTGGTCACTACGGGGAGGCTCATCACCCCAGCGTAAGTTGACAACTCGACCATGGTGTCCCATACCACCATGTCCGGCGCATGAGTCTTAGCGGATCGTGGTACTATGATTGAAACATGCTTTTACATTGGTAAGTAGTACCTTAGATTCAAACAGTAGCGTCCATACATGGTAAACACACAATAAGCCAATCGATTTATTAGACAAGTTCGACTGGTACGAGTGTACGCTGAATTAATCGACATGGAGCGCATAAGCACTCCACATGGCCTAACCACTGTCGACAATCATCGTACAACTCAGATTCACCGAACGCATCAAATGTGGCGAGACTAATTCGGCCACTCAAATAGGAATTGTTATCGATTGCTTGGACTACATAGTAGTCCCAATCATACTCAAATACAATAGGTATTTACATGTGATAGTCATAACAGCATTTAATAAACAATTCAAATATAAATCTCATTTGAGCATTTTAACAAACACATTGAACATGTTATTATACATATACATTTCATCCATAAATCAAATAGTAGCAATTTAGATTACGTAAAGGGAACTATAAATATTGATAAGGTAGTTGAGAATCCTATCTAAACACCCCCATTAAATACAATTCATCAAGCAATTTCTCATTCAGACAATTTATCAAACATTTAGACTACACAGTACCACATATATGAACTAAATTACTTATAGCATATATTATGAAAAATCCTTTCACTAGGGAGTTGTCATACATACAACAATCATGCATTCTAGGTTAATAGTCATGGCAAGCACAAATCATGATTTCATATTCATTCAAACATTTCAACAAACACATGGAATGCATCATATATTCACATAGTCATACACATGTATAAATTATCGAATACATCGTAACTAAGATCACATGGTAGCAATCAAGTCAGACATAAATCATTAGCTGACATTGAAAGCCTTGAAAACCATAATCTAAACGTTTATAGTCTGCACCTTTCGTCGGATAACTCATTTCGAACTCAGTTCGAATCCTACTTCCCGTATACAGAACAACGGCACCTAAATCACGAAATAGGTTAGCTATTTCGTCGATTCCTCTATTTGGATTCCTAAAACAAGATTATGGTTAGGATTTCTTACCCAAATCAAAGTTGGAACGGCTCGTGTAGCGATGGTGGGAAGGTGATTCGGTACGTGGAGTAGTGGGAGTGAATCCCAGCAATAATCTCCCAATCTCACCCTCTTCTCCTCACTCTTTTCTCTCCTTTTCTCTCTTTTCTCTCATGGGATTTGGAGAAATTCGTATGGGAGAGAGAGAGGTGGGTTTAAGGGTCTTATATAGGCTCAAAAGCGATGTAAATGGCCCCAGGGCCATGGTATACTTAGGTTATAGCCAAAGGGTGCCCGTTTCAGGCAAACGGAGCTCATCTGGAGGTCCATTGCTCGCATACGGCTCGGAGTAAGTTCCCTGATGGTGGATCTAAGCCAAGTTATGATTTTGGTCCAATCGGATTAATGGATCCACCGTGTAGGACCCGTATCAGTTCAACAGTCATCGTTACTCGATCGGGGCCACAAGTATACCGGTATGTACAGGAAAATTTTCTTGATCTAAGGGTGAACTTTGGTCAGAATCTGACGGTCTGAAGTCTTCAATTTTTTTCGTGAACGAATAACCCAATTCACTTAAGTTCTAGTTCATTTTCTAAAGATATTCGCGTTTCTCACACACTTCGCTTAGGGCTCAAGTTGTTTGGTTCTGGATACTATTTGGGCTCGATTCCCGTGATGGTTGTCAAGCCCAATAACATGGTCATAACCTTATAGTTTCGCGGTAATCAGACTTTTGCGGTCCAGGTCCGATACGGAGTTTCAATATGCTCCTGAGAGCAACTGGGTTTTGAGATTGCTCTCAGGTTTTTAAGTAATGTTGAGTTAGTGATTTTAATAGTTTTGGGTCTTGTAGTTTGTATAGAAAATAGTTCAAGCCAAATCCATCGATTGTTTAGTTTAACACTTAACTAAATTTTGCCCTAATTACGACAGAATAAGGTCCTAGGGTAGTTCTATGCTCCTTTTTGGTACTTTTAGTTAGTATATTATTTTAATTATTTTTTTAATAGTTTATCCTTAAGTTTAATTTATTTCTACCAAATTTTATTAGATTTCATGTTGTAGAAAAATTCTAAAAATTCTAGAAGTAGCAGCTGTCCGCACTAATAATTTTTAGACAGTTGTCACATCAACCTAGATTCAACTATATTAAAATTTTTATTATAATTTTTACTTATTTTTATATGAAAGTAGACTTATCAATCTTCAATCTGACTTTTGAATCACCTAAATCAGAATTATATTTAGGGAGATATGACTTTTTGAAGTCAGTCAAAAAGTGTAGAAAATCGCGGCGAGGATCCATCGAATTTCGGTGCACCGGTGATGCATTGCGGTCAGCGCAATGGCGTTGCGGTCGGCTGTGCTGTCTGGTGGTGGTTTTGCCACCCGATATTTGAAATGGGTGTATTTCGTAAAACGGAATGAGTTATTCGACATGCAATATATGATTTTGGGGTAAGAGAAGCTGCTCTATCCAAATAACTTACTTTTTTCATAAGATTCCAAAAGGTTAATGGTCAAAAATCTATTTTATTTATATATTCACTATTTATAATAAATTTTAGTTTAAGTATTGTTCTTCATCATTTAAACTTGAAGATTTGTGTCTAATATGAACGTACTTGGAAAATTTTGAAGAATAAGGTGGTGAAAGGTGAGATTTTGAAGGAAATGGGTTGAAAGGGGATTTGAGATTTTGGGATTGAGTTTTGAGAAGTAAATAAGGTGTTATGATCGACCCATTACCCAAAGACGTCTAACTCCAAGTTAGCAAAAATCTAGGATGTTACAGAGTGTGATGAACTGCAATACTTTACTAGGCATGTATACAATATAGAATGTTTGTGCATATCGATACCCCTTGTATACGTGGAGTATGATATGTATCAGTACCCTTTCGATATTCTTATGAATCATTTGAATTATTGTAAATCTGAAGGATAACCATCACTATGAGTAGGGTGTTGACCCTCTCCAACCGTACAGATGATGTAGGTGACATACAAATTAAAGACCTAGAGGATCACCTCTCTATGGAAGATTATGCTGAATAAAAAAATAGTTTCATAATTTAGTTTTATTTATATTCCTGTTACAAAACTCAAATTATGTAATAAGCTCCCATTGAGAGAGAGCATTTGATGATTCATTGAACTTTTTACCTTTAAATGGAATAATAGATGCAGTAAATTTCCTTATCATGAATTTGTACTTGTATGCATAAGGTGTGTAAAATTAATTGAAACCACACAATCTAAATGATGTGTGAATGAAATTAACGCCTAGAATTCCCAGGACGAGCAAGACTCGGGCCTCGGAATTTTTGGTGTTACATCTAGCTTGAGCTATTACTTGTTCCACTCCTCCTCGATGGCCAAGAGAAAAGGGAAAGCCCCAGCTATGATTGAGTCTGCTCATGGGGTGTAGCCTGAAGATGCCCAAGCTTTGCAGTCAGCCCCCCAATCCCTCCTACTATCGCAAGCGATAGCATAAAGGTCTTAGAATAGGAGTAGCCGGCTCATCTCCCTCGAGAATTAGGTGGAAGCCCTGACCAACAACGTAGAGCATATCATGAAGCTGTTGGAAAGGCAACACAGATCCCCAACCAACCAACAAGGAGAGGTGGAGGCAGCAGTCGAGCAATCCCACCCGATATCGTCGCGTCATGAGCCTTGCCAAGCGAAGGCTCGACCTAGGAGGAGCTTCTCACCCCGACGCAGACCTCGAAAGACACTGAGTTTGCTGAGTCGGATCTGTGCCACACCTTGGACCAGAGGAGGCAAGCTCGAGAAAAGGCTTCGAAGATCATGGCTGAAAATGAAGTCCCTTGGGGCCAGAAATAAAGAAATCCAGGATCCGCTCAAGGATATACAACAGGCCTACCGAGAAAAGGTTCTAACTTTTGTTGATGCCCTTCTCGAACAGATCGAGCCGTCATTTACAGATGACATCATGTAAGCGTAGTTGTTGCCTAGGTTTCGGATGCCCCAAATATCGCCATATTCGGGCTTGGGAGACCTTGCCGAGTACTTGGAATAATTTAGAGCATGGATGGAACTTTACAACACTTCTGGACCTGTGATGTGCAAGGCACTCTCTGACACTGACTGGGGTAGCTCGGAAGTGGTACTGACACTTGAAACTAAAATCTATAAGCTCGTTTACCCAACTTAGCAGGACTTTTTCCATCTAATTTATTGGGGGTAAGGCCATAAGGAAACCTTCAACCCACCTCACGATAACCCAAAAGGAAGATGAGCTACTAAAAGATTACATCATCCGCTTTAATGCTGAAGCTGTCCAAGTAGATAGCTACTACGACCGCATGGCTCTCATAACAATGACGGTTGGGTTTAAGGAAGGAAAATTCCTCTTCTCAATTAGAAAGACACCTCCCCCCACAAAAAAAACTTTTTTCGACCTCCTTAACTGACCTAAAAAATCTCTAATATCGAGGAGATGTTCAATGCGTGCAGAAACAACCAAGGTGAAGGAAGCTCGGTAAAAGAAAAGAAAAGACAAGAAAACAAGGTGGGATCTAACAAAAGCTTAAAAGAGAGAGAGAGAGAGAGAGAGAGAGAGATAATGATCAGAGTAGAGCCCCACGAGATAATCAAGTTTCAGAAAACTAGTTTCACTGGTACACCCTATTAAACACCACACTAAAACAGGTGCTCATAGATGTTAAAGAAAAGAGGATCTTGAGATGGCCAAACAAGATAAGGGCCGACTCGGGAAAAATAGTCAGGAAGAAATATTATCACTTCCATCGAGACCACGACAACAATATAACTAAATGCTTTGATCTCAATGAAGAGAATGAATCCCTTATTCAAAGGGGATACTTGCACAAGTTTATCGCTGGGGGTAGAGAAGATTGACCAGCTCCTCAGCAGGAGCAACATGAGGAGGATACCGACAACAAAGTAGTCGGAGAAATACGCACAATCTTCGATGGATCCACTGGGGGTGGCGATTCGAACCACGCATGCTGAGCTCATACTTGGAGTGCAAACACTACCGAAGAGGAACACCAAATAAACCTCATTCATCAACCTAGGAAAGAGCCTAGTATGAATTCAAGCAAGTTCGCCTTTACAAAGGAAGATGCTCGGGGATTCAACACCCCCACAATGATGCACTAGTGGTCGCCATGACCATTGCCAACCACAAGGTACATTGAATATTGATCGACATAGGAAGCTCAACAGACATCATGTTTGCAGCCACTTTCAATCAAATAGGAGTTGGAAGATTGAGACTGTGACCTATGTGGACCACTTTGCTTGGGTTCGCAGGGGTAAAGTTGACCTTCGAAGGAAGCGTCCTTCTACCATTAATGACTGGAGAAGGCACCAACCAGGTCACCACTATGGTGGACTTTCTAGCTATTTTGACTTGGAACTATTTTGAAAAAGTCGAGGTATTTCAAAATGTTTGTTGACACGGACAAAGTAAGGGAAAACCTCTAAAATGATTTCGATATTGGACCTTGGACATATAATAGTTCTAAATCGAATATCTTTAGAAAGAAGATCTTTTATCTCATGGTAGCCTGCTCCAGTCCCCTTACGAAACTTTTGTGATTGAGTTAGCCATACACTTCACATGTTTATAGCGATTCACATGGCATCATCAAATGATATAAGTCTTGGATAAGAATCGACTACCCCTCAGTGTACAATGTAATTCTGGGCAAACTGTTCTTAAATGCCATGCAGGCTGTAGTCTCCACCTATCACCTCACCATGAAATTTCCAACTGAGCATGGGGTCGCCTGTAGAAGACCTTATCTCAGGTCAAGTCGTTACTTGAAGAGCAACTCTAGGAAGAGATAGTAGACCTATTAAGGGGACATGCTGACATGTTCGCCTGGTCTCACCATGATATGCTTGGGATAGATTCGAGTGCACAATTCATCAACCGAACATAAACCCCACCCACAAACCTGTCTGATAAAAAAGACGAGTGTTCGATTTAGAAAGGTATGCAATAATTAATGAGGAAGCCATCATGCTTTTTGAGGCCGACTTTATTGAGGAATTATAGTGTCCCGACTGGCTGGCCAACATGGTACTGGTGAAAAAGGCCAGTGAAAAGTGGCGAGTCTATGTGGAATACACCGACTTGAATAAGGCTTGCCCAAAAGATAGTTTTTCACTGCCGAGGATCAACCAGTTGGTAGATGCTACTGTTGGGTATGCACTCCTTAGTTTTATGGACGCGTACTCAGGGTACAACTAAATCGGCATACACGAGCACAATAAGTAGAAAACCACCTTCATCATCAATAGAGGGTTGTATTGCTACCGAGTAATTCCTTTCATATTAAAAAACATCGGAGCAACATATCAATAGCCGGTGAATAAGATGTTTGCCAAGAAAATTGAAAAGGCCATAGAGGTTTACGTCGAAGATATGCATGTCAAGAGCCCCATGGCCAAGGGCCACGCAACAAACTTGAGAGAGATGTTCATGATCCTGAGGAAATACCAAATGAAACTCAATCCGAGCAAATGTGCCTTTGATGTCAGCTCGAGCAAATTCCTAGGTTTCATGGTCCATTAAAGAGGGATAGAGGCTAATCTCGACAAAATTTGAGATCTTATAGAAATGAGCTCTCCCAGATCGACAAAAGAAAGCCAATGCCTCATGGGTAGAGTGGTAGTTCTAAACAGATTTGTTTCCTGAGACATAGACAAGGGCTTGCCCTTCTTCAAGCAGCTGAGTAAAAAAGCCAACTTAGACAGAGGAATGCGAATAGGCATTCCAACAGCTCAAGGCCTACCTTGGGTCCCCTCAACTGCTCTCAAAGCCTATGCAAGGGGAGGAGTTGCTGCTGTACCTAGCTATCTCACTAATGACAGTTAGCTCGACCCTAGCTAGGGAAGAAGGAGGCACCTAGCGACCGGTCTACTATGTGAGTAAAGCCATGGTCGATGCAGAGACACGCTACAAAGAGAGAAAAGTTGGCTCTGGCCTTGATCACGTCGTCTCGGTGACTTAGACCTTACTTCCAAGCTCACACCAACGTCATCTCGACCAATCAACCTCTCCATCAAGTATTGTACAAACCTGAGGTGTTGGGACGACTCGCCAAGTAGGCAATTAAGCTCAGCGAATTTAACATCGTGTATCGGCCCCAAACAATATTCAAAGGGCAGGCCATCACCGACTTTATTACTGTATTCACCTACCCCCATGAACCAGCTATCCACAGAGAAAACTAAGCAGGGCTCAACGCCATAAATGTGGACTCTCCATGTAGATGGATTGTCGAATGCTTAGAGAAGTGGAGCGAGACTAATTCTAACCTCTCCCAGCCAAGTGAAGATTGGGTATACCCTACGATTTGGCTTTCAAGCCTCCAACAATGAGGCTAAGTACGAAGCACTTATGGCCATCTCGAGATTGGCCAAAGTAATGGAATGAAAGCCAAATTACTAAAATCTATGGCGACTCGCAGTTTGTAGTAAACCAAGTCACCATAGAATATCATGCCAGATGAGACAAGATGATTGCCTACCTAACCAGGGCTTACGGATTACTTGATGAATTTGGTAGGTACGAAATCATACAAGTCTCAAGATCTAAGAACTCCAATGCGAACTCTTTGGCAAGGTTGGCCTCAACCATCGATGTCGAACTCATTAGGACCGTCCCAATTGAATTCTTACCCGAGCTAAGTATCAATCATCCTCACCAGAGAGCAGCCCTCCTGGTTAGCCACACATTGACCTAGATAGATCCAGGTCGAGCTACCTAAAGACAAACTGAAGGCTCGAAAAATCAGATATCGATATGCTCGGTACACAATAATGGCAGATGTCCTATACAAGAAAGGGTTTTCACTACCCTACATGAGATACCTACAACTAGATGAAGTTGAATACATTTTAAGAGAAATCCATGAAGGTGTTTGTGGAAATCACTCATGCCAAAGAGCCCTAGGACATAAAGTGATCTGATAAGGGTATTACTGGCCCACGATGCATGAGGATGCCAAGTTGTTCATAAGGAAATGTGACAAGTGCCAGCTCTTCATAGTAGTGCCATGTCAACTGCCCGAGTAGTTGACCCCGATGAGTAGACCTTGACCTTTCACACAATGGGGAGTTGATATCATCAGACCAGTAAGGGGCATACCAAGTTTCTTATTATTATTATTGACTACTTCACCAAGTGGGCTGACTCGATCAACTACCGGGAAGATTCCTTTCTCTTTAACTTTTAGGATAGAGGTAGTGGTCCCAGTGAAAATTAGAATGCCATCTAGATTAGAAAATGCTACAGAGTCTCAACTTGCTTAAGCAACTCAAAGATGGTGTGTAAATAATAGTCACCGCCTACCAGTAAAGAGCTGCTAGGCACTACAATTCTAGAGTCAACCAGCGAAGATTTAAGGTAGGAGATCTGGTACTCCGAAAAGTCTCCCTGAGTACTAAGAAGCCCGATTCAGGAGCCCTAATACTGAGCTGGGAAGGACCCTACAAGGTCACCGGTATAGCCCGGCCATGGACATATTGTGTCACGCCCCAAACTCGGAAACCAGGCTCATAAAATTCCCGATCGTCGAATCTAGCGCCGACAGCCTCCATAGTACACCCATTCTCGGCTCTTGGCACCCATTTACCAGGTTCTGATCCTAGGATCCTACGAGGAGGATTTTCAACATCAGTTCGATTCGTAATAAGCATAACCAAAGGCATAACCCACAAACAACAACCAAAAACTTCATCACATTTCCACTATGATAAAAAACTTATAAGTACAGTGCACATAAAGGGAAATACAATGATGATAGACAAAAGCTCCAAGATGATCTGTTATGCGCTCTTGCATCAATGCTACTGTGGTCCAATATCACTTGCACGCAACGGTCATGCATAAGCTTACAGAAAGCTTAGATGGTGGTGAAAGTGTGTGCGCAATATAGTAATATAATTATGCAATATTAAAGTAATGAGGAATATACTGATGAATACATGAATATTATGGGTCGTACCAAGGCCATGTGATGCAAGGCATGAATGATATCGGCTGTACCAAGGTCATGCGATGCGAGATGCAACTCAAGCATACCAATCCTCATCTGAGTCCACATACCAATACAACTCAACTCTAGAATATCACCGGGCTCTAGTGCACTCCAAACCAGATTGCTACCCCATCGCGCGCAACAAGGTGAGTGGAAGAGACCTCACTATCCATCTGCCAATATTGGGCTCGACTCATCAATAGGGGACCCATTCCTTGAGCCGGTCAAACTCAACCTAGCTTTGTCCCTTCCTCTCAGGTGAGTAAGGCCGCACCCCCTTCCAACCGACCATGACACAGTGGAAAGTGCAGCCTTCTGGTAATCGGCACTCGACGCTCATGCACCCACTCGATCTAAATGTTGGAGCAACCTCCTGGTACCATAAGGGTTTAAGAAATTTCACCTAGGGACATCTATAGCACCCCATGTAGAACAAGATTTCCAATGTCCAATCCTACCAACCACGATATGCATGTGGAGGCTATGGCCCTGGTGTTGCTAAGGCGTACAATATACATGTCACACAATACGAGATGCATGAATCACGCAATCCAATCATACAGCGCGTATCGCGCGCTCATGTAGGCATCTCCCTTTACCAGGGAGTCCCATAACAATCTGTCCAATGGCATGTGTTATGATCAATCACTCATCTCATCACAAGCATGCAGATGATGCATATGGGCATGTATCATGATGCTATGTTGTTGTATATTCATAATCGGCATCAATAATCGGCATCAGCCTCAATAATCGGCACAAAAAGTCAGCATCGATAATTGGCATCGATGATCGGTCTACATACAAGGCAGGCTCTTTATATGAACGGCCGATCAAACCATAATATAAAGATCGGCCCTTGGCCGTGGTTATATCAAATCCGATAGCACGGAGCCATCCATTTATGGTGAATGGGGCCCACTTATTTGGGTTAACCCACTAAAAGAAGGATGAGAATGGGCCTAATAAGGCCTAAGGGAAGGTCACAATGAGGACTTTCAACCATCATTGCCCATCAATTTGGTCATTTAACCAGCATTGCTCCCAAGGAGTGGCCCACACAAGGGATTCATACACAACGTAATGGCCACACACACATTATGTTGGGCCTCCCTCATGGACCTCACATACATCGCAATGGGCCTTGCCCATGGGCCTTGAATACATCATATTGGGCCTTAACGGATGGGCCGCAAATACAACAAGCTGGGCCTCATATATCACATCGGGCCTTATCAAATGGGCCCCAAGTACATCACATCGGGCCGTATCAAATGGGTTGAATCAAACAGGCCGTTTCAAATGGGCCGAATCAGATGGGCCAAATCAAATGAGCCGTTTCAAATGGGACATTTTAGATGGGATGAATCAAATGGGTCAAATCAGATGGGCCGAATCAAATGGACTTTTTCAAATGGGCCATTTCAGATGGGCCGAATCAAATGGGCCGAATCAAATGGACCGTTTCAAATAGGCCGAATCAGATGGGCCGAATCAAGTGGGCCATTTCAGATGGGCTGAATCAGCTGGGCCCAAACCAACACACCATTCATCTATTGCTAGAGATCCTTTTAGAGCATTATTACAAAAAAATGAATCATGTCCGAAGGATCATCTGGACCATACCACACCTAATAGTGGTGATGATGATTTCCACTGTTAAATTCCAGTGGACCCCACCATAGTACTCATTTCCCCTCCAGTCTGTTCATAAGGTCATAAGAACATGAACCGGTAGGAAAAATAAATATTATATTAATTTAAAACTTCTGTAACCCAAAGGGGTTTCAATGGTAGATGTTCAACTCCACTGTTTTCTATAGTGTGGTCCACTTGATAACTGGATCTGTCTTATTTTTAGTCTCCAGCATTGAGATGAGCTCACCAAATGGATGGGTGGTTTAGGTGTAACACATACATCGGTGTGTAGGTCCCACCTATTTGGACGGTGTAGCTAAGACCCCTACATCACGGTGGTCCTCATGTAAATGGATGGACGGAGGAGATATGGGGACCACAGCATTATATATATATATATATATATATCACAACAGGTGGGTCCCCACATGGGGCCCACCATATATAGTATTATATATATATATATCATAGCAAGTGGGTCCCCACGTGGGACCCATCATATATAGTATTATATATATTATATTATATATATATATATATATATTTATTATTTTATAAAAAAACAAGGCAGCAACGTCTAGTGTCCAGATGGACGGCTGAACAAAATACATACATCCAGCAGCCCACCGTCCCACCCTTGCTGGACGGACGGCTGGATATAAGGCTCATACATCTGGTGGGCCCCACCCTCACACGTGTCACACGTGTGGGGTGGATCCCACGCAAATAGATGGACGACAAGACAAAACACATATCTCATGGTAGGGCCCTCAACTTGGACAGTGCTAATACAGTAGCCATCCTGCTGCTGTAAGATGAATGGATGGCGTGGATGATATCATGCATCAAGGTGGGCCACAAGCCATCACACAAAAAGAGAGATAGAGAGAGAGAGAGAGAAAAAGGAAGATCAGATGGTGATGGAGGGACCCCGCCACTATGGGCCCTCCATGATTAAATACATACATAAAAAATGGGTCCCATCACAAGTGGGCCTTCTAATAAAAAATTAATGGTGGATCACCCACCTATTGGCCTCCTTCTTGGTCCGATGGAATGCCAAAATCCTTGGCTTCGATCTTGATGGAAGATGATGAAAAATGGAGGGTTGAGATGGGAGATGAGAGGGTAGGAAGTGGGCCACACTAAAGCTTCTCCATGAGAACTTGGGAAGCTTAGACGTGGGATATTTTTGGTTGCTTGGAAATGGGTTTGAGAAATGAGAGAGAGTGGGTTGTAAGGTGAGAGAGAGATGGGTGATGGAGTGATGGATGGGAGAGAGGGATGGGTTGTGTAAAAAATTGTTGACTTTTGGAGTTGTTGTGTAAGAGAGGTATGGGTTGTGATAGGTTGAGTGATGTGTGTACTTGACATATACTTGACCCTTGATGGGATTGATTGATTGATTGATTGATTGAGGTGACATTTTGGGTAGAGATTCTCTAGGAATTGCAAATGTGCGGCGTTTTCCTCGAACTGAACGCGGGCCCACAACTCCTGGCCTGAGTATCGCCTTGACGCGCGATATGCGGCATTGGAACCGTGGTGACAACGTGGTTACTTACAAGTCACGGGTTGAGTCGACTCGGGTTGACAGCGTGTGACTCAAGGTCATACGCAAATGCTGGTTACAGGTCGCAGGTTTCCAGAATTCGACAAGGAGGATCTTGGGAATCTATGGAATGGTACGGACTATGATACGAGTCTTACATATCAGTTAAAGGACTTGTAGGGGCGGGCACTATCTCATCCATGGAATGCTAAACACTTGAAGTTCTAGTATTAGTAGGAATTGATCCGATGAGTTCTACAAGCACATCAGACGTGACAGGTCAATAATGTTAGTGCACAGATTTGTGTATCCTATTTGTCAATCATGTCAGTCCTTGTGTCACATAGTCAGTTGAGCCTGTGAAGATAGAGCATCAAGAAGCAAAGAACATGTAAATAAGGTGCCTTGTTGACCATAACCCTTTTACCCAAAATAACCCATATACCTCTAGATGATCTTGACCTAATAAGAATAACTAATTAATCATCTGGTAGCCTTAGGAACCCAAGTGGAACATGATAAATAAGGTTAGAAGAGGTGCGAAGTAGCTGTGAAAGCATACATCTAAAATAGCAGTTTTTGATGGTTGTTCGATTCCATCGAGCTACTATTGAAGGGCCTTCGATGGCATCGATTGAGAATCAGAAATATCCAGCAAGAAATGACATTTAATTTTAAATTTCTCGATGACATCGAGGCCACCTTTGATGGCATTGACGGCTAAGTTTGATGACATCGAAGGTGGCCTCGATGTCATCGAGAAATTTAAAATTAAATGTCATTTCTTGCTGGACATTTCTTTCGATGACATCGATCGAGAGTCAGAAATGTTCAGTAAGAAATCACATTTAAATTATGATTTTCTCAATAACATCAAGGACACCTTCGATGACATCGAAGATCAAGTTCGATGGCATCGAAGGTCCGTCAATGACATCAAACAAGCGAGTTAGATATGTTCAACAAGAATATCTGATTTTCTCGATGGCATCAAGGTAGCCTTCGATGGCATTGACGGTACTTTGATGGCATCAATAGAATCATTTTCTGCCCATTTTTAAATCGTTGGAACTCAAACTTTTTATAAAGGACATTTGGTTCTTAGACATTTTAGGTATTTTTAAGTGCAATAGAAGCTTTGGTGGATCCATGTTCATATCTCTCATCCCAAGTCTCAATACCATTGAGTTCTAAGCCATCTTCCATGAGATTAATACTCTAATGAGAATTCTAACCTCAATATTGAAGATGTGCTTGAACTCCAACATTCTCTAGAAGTTAGACTTAAGCAATCTTAGTTTACCATTGCCTAAATCTTCTATAAGACACACTTAGGTGAATTCCCCTAGGATTACAACACTCACACTAGTTGTAGGAGATTCACTGACCTCCCATCACCTTGGTTACCTCAAAGGTGCATCATATGCAAGGTGTTTGATCTAGGAGCTGAGGCCTCGACAAACCATTGACATCATGATTGGGGGAGCATCAAGGAGTTGATTGAAGCACATGAGAGCGAAAATTAAGCTACCCAAGAAGGATTTGCAAAAGGAACTTAATCTGAAAAGTAAGTTTTCAAGTGTAGGAGTCCATGTAATCTCTTTCCTTGTATAGGATTGAGGGTAAGAGTTTGTAATCCAAACTCGACTAGGTTCTTATGTAGGACCTTGTCTCTTGTGCAGGGCGTAATTCAAATCCTTATGTAGGTCATCCAGAACGAGTGTTTGCGTGTCAATCTCCTTGGGAGCTTCCGGTGGAGTAAATGTAGGCTCTTGTGTAAGATCAAGGTTGTTGGTCAGCCTAAGGAAAACTAACTAAAGTCTTTTGCAAGAGCCTCCAGCGGAAGTGTACGTATTGGATTCTTGTGTAGGACCTTGGCGCTAGTGTAGGGCCTAAATCCAAGTTCTTGTTTAAGAGTTTGACTCTTGTATAGTACATAAATGTTAGAGTCCTTGTGTAGGGCTGTAAAGGTTAGCGGTTAACCTGATTTAAAACATTCGATAGTGAAATGTGGTACACTCATAGGTTGAGTGCATGTGCCGGGAGTGGAGTAGTCAAGTACCCAAACCACTATACATGATTGTGTTTGGAAATGTTATTGGCGCATCTATTTAATTATACTTATATGTTGATTGCTTAAGTATATGCTTGCATAATTTGATGAATGTTAGGTATTAATAGTTAGCACATCCAACACGAACATGTACACTATCATGTTGTATACTAGTTGCTTAACTTGTATAACATTTGTAGTCTATGTTATTAGACCCTCTAATGGCTTGGACACCTTAGAATTAAATTGCATTTAAGTTAGGCAATTAGGATTTAAAAATGCATAATTACAAAAAAAAATGTCATAGTCCCCCCACAGGACATAGCCTTCATTCCTTAGCTTCGCCAAGCTTTTATACGCACAGCCGAGGTAATCCCATTACATCACAAGCATAATTTCAATTAGTATCAGAGAGGGTATCTCTTGAATGAGAATGTTATTGGCACATCTGTTTAATTATACTTATATGTTGATTGCTTAAGTATATGCATGCATAATTTGATGAATGTTAGGTATTAATAGTTAGCACATCCGACATGAACATGTACACTATCATGTTATATACTAGTTTCTTAACTCGTATATCATTTGTAGTCTATGTTATTAGACCCTCTAATAGCTTGGAAGCCCTAGAGTTAAATTGCTTTTAAGTTAAGTAATTAGGATTTAAAAATGCATATTTTTTTAAAAAAAATGTCAGTCCCCCCTAAGACATAGCCTTTATTCCTTAGCTTCACCAAGCTTTTACACGCACAGCCGTGGTAATCACATTATATCACAAGAACAATTTCAATTGGTATTAGAGAGGGTAGCTCTTGAATCACTTAATCTCCTTGAGTTGATCTAAAAAACTTAAGAATGATATCTAATCAAGAGGGAAGTGCCATCACACGACCACCATATTTTGACAGGTCTAACTGTGCCTATTAGAAAGCTAGGATAAGGGACTTTCTAAGATCCCTTGACCCTATAGTTTGGGCTATTATTGAACAAGGCTGGATGATGCCTATGGAACAATTCGTGGTTGATGGTAAAACCATTAGCGCTCTCAAAGATAAATCCAAATGGAGTGCTGATGAGAGAATGCGGTATACCTATGATGTCAAAGCTCTCAATGTTATTCATTATGCAATTTTCTCTGATAAATTTAAAAGCATTTGCACATGCGAAACCAGGAAGGAAGCGTGGGACTCATTGGAAATCTCTCATGAGGGAACTAGCACAATAAAGAGGTCTAAGCTTCAGCTCTTGATGACCCATTTTGAAAATATTAAAATGAAAAAGTCTAAAACCTTTATAACGTTTATTCCAAGTTAAATGATATTTGTAACTCTACATGTGGCTTATGAGAAAGAATACCGGAAGGATGTATATGTAGAAAAATTCTTAAATCCCTACCGAATAGGGTCTCTCCCAAGGTAACCTCTATAGAAGAGTGTAGAAATATAGATGAGATGAAAGGAGAAGAACTTTTAGGTTCCCTATAAACACTTAACCTACACTTTAAGACTCCCTCTAAAGCAAAGAAATTATCCGTCATCAAAATATTTTATAGGCATTCACATAAATATAAAGAAATTAAATCTGAAAGTGATAGTGATGAGGAGGATGAGGAGGAATTATCTAAAAAATTTAAGAAATTCATCAAGTTTACTAGAGGGAAGAGTTGTGACAAGCAGTGTTCGAAATATCGGTATCGCGTTACGTATCACATTCTTGGGATACGGATACGTATCGGTTATCACATGGGACATATCGGTTGTATCGTGAAATGTATCACTATTGTTGGAAACATGGGGAAACACTAGAAAATTGGTCAAATTTTTCAATGAAACTTTGGTGATTGTTAAAAAAGATATCAATACACATAATAGGTTTTCTTTGTATTGGGGTCCTTATCTATGCATTGTCTAACTGAATTGATACAAGTATATTCAATGTCTATTCATATAATTTATAAATATAAGAAGACGTGTGGAAACACAAGCAATGCACTCAAAAACAAAAGAAGAATCACTAGATTAGGTTACATACATGTTTAATTTGATGTTTAGACACAGATTGCAAATGATTTACAAAAAATTAGGAAAATATATTTTTTTTTTCAATTTTTCGCAACTCGGCCCATCTCCTCCAAATCTCAAAATCGAAGCTCCCAATCCATGATTTTTTATGTAAAACATAAAAAATTATGGATTTGTAACAATTTGACACTAATTTAGCATGATTTATAGAAAATAAAAGAACTAAAATTCGAAAATCCTCACCAGATCGAACATGTGGGATATATTGCGCTACTTGTACATTTTGTATCGCACTGGTGGGATACAAGATATATCATGGAATATATCAGCCAATGTCATCGATATTTAAAACACTGGTAATAAGAAGGATAAAGCGGTTGATAAACATAACGGTAAATCTATTAAACCACCTAAATAAGTCCATTGTTATAACTGTGCGAGTTATAAACATTTTGCCCTTGATTGCCCTAGCAAAATAAGATCTAAAGGCAAGGCAGTGGCGGCAACATGGGATGATCCAGAGGAGTCCGAATCTACTTTAGAAGACTCCTCTAGTGTGGAAGACCTTAGGCACTTACGTGTCTTATCAGCTTACACCACACCATCCCTCAGCAATTTGGAAGACCATAACACCACAAGAAGGTGATCTTAAAAGGTCCCCTTTGGGCTAAAACGTTATGTCAGAGGATCAAGCCTCACTTTTGAGCATAATTGTAAAATCGGAGGATTTCAGCCTCATATTGTACTTAATTGATAAATTTGAGGATTTAACATCACTTGTCTTAATAATTTAAGCCTTAAAGTTGCTAAATTTTACATATAATATGTTTATAGCTTAAATTATCATTGGTCATTATCATTTTTCATTGGTATATATTTTGAATGACCATAGTAAGCATGCTCTATGATGTTAATAATAATATGCACCCTTAACCCCTATTAGTATGAGCATTATAATTGATAAATCTATAAGTTATAGAGTTGTTTCATATATGATTGTATTGGTATATTTATTGAAACTAACACTTTGTCAAATACTAACAAAAAGGAGGAGAAATATCATATATTACCAAAATATGAATTTTGTCTTACTGAATTTGTTTGTTGTTGCAGGGATTGATAAGATAGGGGAAGCGGTTATGGGGGAGAAATACTAGTGTTACATGTCTTGGTATATCGAGTTGTAAATCATTTATATTTGACAAGTAATATTTTGAGTTGTTTTGGTATGTCATTAGTATGGACCATGACATGGTCTTAGGTTAGGTTTTTATTACATAATTAACAGAAAGGGAGATTGTTAGTGCACTGATTTGTATATCTTATTTGTCAATCACGTGAGTCTTTGTATCGTGTAATCAGTTGAGCCCTTGGAAAGTGAAGATCAAAGACACAAGTAAAGATGGAACATTAAGGAGCAAAGAATAGGTAAATGAGTTTCCTTGGTGACCTTAACCCTTTACCAAAAACAACCCATATACCTATAGATGATCTTGACCTAATAGGAATACCTAATTGATCATCTCTTAGCCTTAGGAACCCAAGTGGAACATGATAAATAAGGTTAGAAGAGGTGTAAAGTTGCTATGAAAACAATCGCCCCAAAAAGTAGTTTTTTCGATGGCTGTTCAATCTCATCGAGCTGCCTTCAATGGCCCCCTCAATACATCGATTGAGAATCAGAAATGTCCAACAAGAAATGACATTTAATTTTGAATTTCTTGATGACACTGAGGCCACCTTCGATGGCATCGAAGGCTAAGTTCGGTGACATCAAAGGTCCGTCGATGGCATCGATCGAGAGTCAGAAATGTCCAGTAAGAAATCACATTTAAATTCTGATTTTCTCAATGACATCGAGGCCACCTTTAATGGCATCAAAGGTCAAGTTCAATGGTATCAAAGGTCTATTGATGAAATCAAACAAGCGAGTCAGATATGTCTAATAAAAATATCTATTTTCTCAATAGCATTGAGGAATCCTTCAATAACATCGATAGAGCCATTTTCTGTCCTTTTTCTTAAACCATTGGAATTCAATCTTTTTATAAAGGGCATTCGGTTCTTGAGCATTTTAAGTGAGTTTTGGTACAATAGAAGCTTTGGTGAATCAATATTCATACTCCTCATCCCAAGCCTTTATACCGTTGAGTTTTAAGTCATCTTCCTTAAGATTAATACTCTGATGAGGATTCCAACCTTAATATTAAAGATGTTCTTGAACTCCACCGTTCTTTAAATGTTAAACTTAAGTAATCTTGGTATACCATTGCCTAAATATTTAGAAGTCCCACTTAGGTGAATTTCACTAGGATTACAACACTCGCACTAGTTGTAGGAGATTCACCAACCTCTCATCACCTTGGTCACCTCAAAGGCGCATCATATGCAAGGTGTTTGATCTAGAAGTTGAGGTCTTGGCAAAGCATCAACATCATGATTGGGGGAGCATTAAAGAGTTGATTAAAGCACGGGAGAGTGACAATCAAGCTACCTAAGACGGAGCTGCAAAAGGGACTTAATCTGATAAGTAAGTTGTCAAGTGTAGGAGTCCATGTACTCTCTTTCCTTGTGTAGGAGTTTGTGATCCAAACTCGACCAGGTTCTTGTGTAGGACCTTGTCCCTTGTGTAGGGCTTAAATCAAATCCTTGTGTAGGTCACCCGACACGAGTGTTTGCGTGTCAGTTTCCTTGGGAGCCTTCAACAGGAGTAAATGTAGGGCCTTGTGTAAGATCAAGATTGTTGGTTAACCTAAGGAAAACCAACTAAATTCTCTTATAGGAGCCTCCAATGGGAGTGTACGTACTGGGTTCTTGTGTAGGACCTTAGCTCTTGTGTAGGGCATAAATTCAAGTTCTTGTTTAAGAGTTTGGCTCTTGTATAGGGTAAAAATCTTAGAGTACTTGTGTAAGGCTGTAAAGGTTAGAGGTTAACCTGATTTAAAAACTCCAATAGTGAAATCTGGTACACTCATGAGTTGAGTGCGTACACTCATTATTGTGTTTGGAAATGTTATTGGTGCATTTGTTGAATTATGCTTATATGTTGATTGCTTGAATATATGCATGCCTGATTAGATGAATGCTAGGTATTGATAGTTAGTATATCCGACACACACATGTACACTATCATATTATAGACTAGTTGCTTAACTTGCATATCATTTGTAGTCTATCTGATTGGACCCTCTAATGGGTTGGAAGCCTTAAAGGTAAATTGCCTTGTTTAGTTTAATTGTTAATTAGTTTAAGTTAGACAATTAGGTTTTAAAAAGACATAATTTAAGAAAAAAAGTCTCAATCACCCCCTCTAGGACAACCTTAATTCCTTAGCTCCACCAAGCTTCCACACGCGCAGCTGTGGTAATACCATTACACCACAAGTATAATTTCAAATAATACACTTCATGTGTTTACTACTTATAATATCCTTTATGAATAAAAGAGAAAAAAATGCATTTTTCCTTCATCAGTAATCTACTATGTATAAGTGACCAACACAATGGCTAAATAGCTCAAGAAGGTGCTAAACCCCAAGAGGTGTCCTTCTAACTACGAAAGGCTCAGTGGCTAAAAAGCCGAAACGAGGGAGAGACTGAGCAAGGCACCCTCTAACTGACCTCGTTACCCTAATAAGCTAACAAACCTAAGGGGCACAACTCAGATGTAAATACTTAGCATCATCTCAAGTACTCGAGATGAATACTCTCAAGAAGACTATTAAAAGGCCTGATCCCCAATCATTTCTCATCACCCCACTTCCAAGCCCAGTTGGACCAAGCTCAGGAGTGAAGAGGGGGGCCGACATGGTAGCAAGTACATAAATAAGCAATGCGATAGTACAGACATGAGCAAAGGCTTTAAAATTTTTTTTTATTAATATGGAAAAAAAGTGTACAAAGCTGTCTACAACCAAAAAAAATAAAAGGATAACACTTACGCTGATGGAGGTCCCTCTGGCTCAAGGGCGAGAGTGACGTCGACAACAGAAGCCGCGATCTCTCCCAAGCCCAGTTCCTCGTCTAGCCATGCTAGGCTGAGCTTAAGGAAACATCCTTGAACCTCTTTCCAGTAGTTGGCGAAGCCGATGTTGAAGACCTCTAGCTCCGCCTAATGGGCCTTAGAGGCTTTGTACGCCTTCAACACCACTGCCTCCCTAACCGGGATACTAGCCTCAGCCTCATCTATTGAGATCTTCGCTCCCTCCACCTCAACCTCCAGTTAAGCCTTTTTAGCTAGTAACGCAGCACTGTGTTGGCGCTTGTAAGCCCTATATCCTAGACCGTACCATTCCGTAGACTTCCGCGGTCTTCCCAGTCGAATTGCGGCAACCTTCAATCCTTAAATGGCATTTGTGCACGACTCTGATTCACATGCCGTCAACCCGAGTCGACTCGACCCAAGACTTATACCATTGCGACCGCGCCGACGCCGCGATTCCAACGCCGCATCTCGTGCGTCAATGCGACACTTAGATCATGAGATGTAACTCGCGCATTATAATAGCTATGGACCACACATTTGCGCGGCCCACATATCACAATGGCACCATTTCCTAGGTTATCATGGGGTGATGTCATCACCCCATGCCAAGTAATAAATGCTTACAAGCAATTATGGCATTTATTCTCCCCATGGGTCAACCCTAACATTTATGGCCATACATGAATTAATTACTCTCTCTCTCTTCTTCTTCTTCATTTTTCTCCCCTAGGAAGAGAAAAGGTGAAAACGTCCATGGCAGCCCTCCCATTTCTAGCCACATCCACCTTAGATCCCCTTCAATCCAACCACTAGAAGTCCATCTCCACCGTTGAAGGAGCCTCATTAGAGCTTTGAAGCACTACGGAGGAAAAAGAAGGAATGTGGGTGCATTTTTATGATGTGGGTGCTTCTCTCTCTCTCCCTCTCTTTTTCTTTTATTTTGTGTGTGAAGGTGTGATTGTGTGGCCCACTTAATGTGTTGTGAAATGTCCAAACAGTTCATCAAATGGACCTCACCTTGATGTGTGTCTTATGCACACTATCCAAATATTTAGTGGCCCACCCTGATAGCACGTTTATGGGTGGGGCCCACCTTAAGTGTGTTATATTCAGCCATCCCGCATCCTGGACGCTGGATGGGCTTCACGGTAAAGTGTGAGCTGACGGTGTATGCACTAACGCCAATGGAAAAAAAAAATTTGGGTGGGCCACTTGTGTAGGCCCCCCCTTAATATATATTTTCAATCCAAGCCGTCCATCCCCTTTCCTACATCATTCTAGGCGTTGAGCCAAAAAAATGGAGCCAATACGAGGTTCTGATGAGCCATAGCATATTAAATGGTGGTTTTTACCATTGAAACCTACCCCGATGGTCTTATACACTACAATACTTTGAATATTGGACTTGTTTAGTCCGTATCGGGCAATGGAATGCAATGAGTGGTGTGGATCTACCTAATGTTGGCCGCATATATGAAAAACTGCAAGAAAACGGTTTTTTATTTTAAAAAAATAAAATAAAAATTATAAGCAGCAGCTGCTGCTACTGCTACTATCAGAAGTAAGGACGAGCGCGGGACGCCTGCGTTATGTGAGGATGGGCAGGACAGGGTCCCACTTGTGGGCCCCACCATGATGTTTGTATGTCATTCCAACCATTCATTATGTGGGCCCCTGCTTGAAGTGGGTCCCCTCCAAAAATCTGCCTCATCCGGATCTTAGATGGCCCACACGGCAGGAAATAGTGGGATTGAGCAGCTGCCATTGAAACCCTTTTTAGTTCTCACGGAGGCCTTGGATCATTATGAAATTGGTTTTTCCCTTCAATCCAGGTCCGTGTGACGTTATCAACGGATTGGATGGAAAAATAAACATTTTGGTGGGCCCCACGTGGGACCCAATGATGTAGGTGTTTCTATCCACACCGTCCACCGTCCCTGCACGGTGGGATCCAGCCCCACATGTGGGGGCTACCATGGTGTAAGTGTATGTCCAGGCCGTCCAGGGCTTGGACGTGCTATATAATGTAAATAATTTTAATATATTATAATATATTATATTAATATATATATATATAAGTATAATATAATATTACATGTATATATTACATATATACATGAGGGTGGGCCTTACGTGGGACCCACCTCTGCCCTTCTTGTGCAGCAAGCTGCACGTATAAGAGCTATATCGCTACTGACCCTTTAACGGTAGTAAACCTGCAAGGCCCCACATTGATGTATGTATCTTTACACCGTCCACTGTTTGGACGGTGGGGACTACCATGATGAACATGATATATCCTTACCATCCAAACATTTTAAGATACCATTTTAGGGCATGAGTATAAGGATGAGTCAGATCTAAAGTTCAAGTGGACCCCACCATTTAAATAGTGGACAGTGACATTCACCATTCAAACTCTTAAGGGCCATAGTAGTTTTAAATTAAACTGATATTTATTTTCACTTAATTTATCATTATGTAAACTTGTGAATAGGTTGGATTTCAAATACATCACGACGGGCCACACCAGGATGTGATCAATCCTTGATCAGGTGGACCACACCACAAAAAAAAATTAGTGGAGGATTGAACGTCTATCATTGAAACCCGTTTGGGTCACGAAAGTTCTGGATCAATGGGGAATTGTTTTCCCTCTTAATCCAGGTCTTTATGACCTTATGACTAGGTTGGTTGGAAAATAAACTCTATAGTGGGCCCTATGAATTATTTGCCCGTGAAAATTATTACCTCCATTGCTATTTGCGGTATGGTCCAAATGATCCTTCGTTATGATCCTTTCTGGGATGTGATTAGACCCATCTTGATGCATTTGTGGCCCGTTGTTGAGGCCCACCTTGATATATATGAGACCCATGTGATGCAGCCCATTTGATGTATTTAGGGCCCTTAGGTTGAGGCCCAACGGGATGTACATAAGGCCCATTGCAATGTATGATTCCACCATAGTTTGTGTAATAATATTTATGGCGGGCCGTGCCTTGGGAGCAATGATGGTTTGACATCCATATTATAAGATTAATGTTAGTTAAATATCCACATTGTCACTCTCCCTAGGGCCCATTGATAGGCCCAACTTGTTGTATATGAGGCTCATGAGTAGGGCACACCTATGATGTATATTAGGCCCATGTGTAGGGCCCGCCCATCGTGTATTAAGGCCCATGGGTTGTGTCCCATTGTGATGTATTTTCGGCCCAGATGGCAAGGCCCGATGTGGTGTATCCGAGGCCCACGGGATGTGGCCATTACAATATGTTCGGGGCCCATGGGATATGGACCATTGTAATGCACATGCGGCCCGTATATGGGGACCATTATGATGTTGCATATGGCCTTGTGTGAGGACTAATGTGATTGTATGTGAGGCTTATGTGTATGAGGCTCATTGATGCAACCCACTTGATGTATATTGGCCCATTAGTGCGGCCCATTAATGCAACCCACTTGATGTATATTGGCCCATTAGTGCGGCTCATTGATGCAACCCACTTGATGTATATTGGCCCATTAGTGCGGCCCATTGATGCAACTCACTTGATGTATATTGGCCCATTAGTGCGGCTCATTGATGCAACCCACTTGATGTATATTAGCCCATTGTGCAGACCAGGAGATACAGCCCACCGTGACGGGTATTAGGACCATGTGATGCGGTCCGTAGTGATGTATATGTAGCCTTGTATGAGGCCCAAGTGATGTATGTTGGCCCATATGACGAGGCCGATGTGACGTAAATGAGGCCCATCGTGATTGTATATGAGGCCATGGGCCCGCTATATGTTTGGCCCTATGTAGGTCACTCATTGGGAACAATGTTGGTTAGATGCCTCATTGATGGGCAATGACGGTTAGATGTCCTCATTGTGACCTTCCCTTAGGCCTTGTTAGACCAATCTCTTCGTGAGTTAACCCAAATAAGTGGCCCCATTCGTCATAAACAGATGGCTCCGTGCTATCGGATTGATATAACCACGGCCGAGAGCTGATCTTTACATTATTGTTGATTGGTTATCTATCTATGGACCCCGCCTTGTGTATATATGCTGGTTGTCGGTGCCGATTATCGATGCTGATTGTCAATGCTGACTATAGATGTTGATTATCGGTACCGATTATTGAGGCTGAATATCGAGGCCGATTGTTGAGGTCCAATGAGATGTATATGCGACCCGTATTTGAGGACCGTTGTGATATGCATTCAGGCCGTGTTTAAGGCCTAATATGATGTACATGAGGCCTATGCGATGAAGCTCATTGGGATGCATTTGAGGACCAGGCTATGGAGCCCATTATGATGTATGTTAGGCCCATTAGAAAGGCCCATTACGATGTATGTTAGGCCTATGAGTAGGGCCCGCCTGTGGTGTATATGTGGCCCTTGAGTGAGGCCCACTGTGTTGTATATCAGGCCTTTGTGTGGGGCCGTGGGCCCATTATATGTTTGGCTCTATGTGGGTCATTCCTTGGGGGCAATGTTGGTGAAATGTCCACATTGTCGAGGTCGATTGTCGATGCCGGTTGTTGATATCGATTATGAGTATGTGACAGTTTAACATCATGATACATGCCCATACGCATCATCTGCATGTTTGTTATGAGATGTGGTTGATCATTGTATATGTCATTGAGCATGTTGTTATGAGACTCCCTGATAGGCGGAGGTTATCTCACATGAGCACGCTGTATGCACAGGATTGATGCATGACTGGATTGTATGATTCATGCATCTCGCATTATGATTACTATACGCCCTAGCGACATCAGGGCCGTAGCCTCCACAGGCATATCGTGGATGGCCAAATGGGACACCGGAAATGTTTAGTTCTAGCATACGGGCGCCAAAGATGTCCCTGGGTGAAAATCCCTAAACCTCCGTGGCCAAGAGACGCCCCAACGTCAAGACCAAGTGGATACATGAGCGCCCGAGTGCCGAATACCAAGAGGCCGCGTCTCCCACTGTGTCGTGGTCGGTTGGGAGGGGGTGTGGCCTTACCCGCCCGAGGGTAGGGGGCAATACTAGGCTGAGTTTGACCAGCTCATGAATGGGTCCGTTATCAACATGCCGGATAGGTATTGGCAGACTATTGGCCAGGCAGATAGTGAGGTTTCTTACGCTCACTTGGACTGTACGGCTGGGAGAGCGGTAGTGTCATTTGGAGTGTATTAAACCCCGGTGATGATCCCATAGATGAACCGTACTGATATGTGGACTTAGTGAGTAGGAGTTGCATACTCATTCATTCATTCATCATTCACTAACTACTCGGGCTGGTGGTGCGTAACTATTTGCTACATGTACCTTCGCAATGGCCAGGATTTCGGTTGGGGTGCGCGACTAACCTGAGATCAGGAGTTTACCACATTGAGTCTGGCTATCCAAATTTAGGTATGAGACTGGTTTGGATAGAAGTCCCTTGTGATAGACCCCATAGCCTGCGATACTACGTACTATCATCCCGACTTTACACTCCAGTATGGTCGTTCCATTCGCACCGCATATTGCATAACATCGTGGTGTACGGCATTTTGGGCTATTGTGTCTCTGCATTTATATGGTTTAGGTATGGCTGATGCTATTTGTGTTACTCATCAGGAATGTATATTGTATTGCATCCTCTGCATCTAATATTTGGCTATCTATGATTTCTCATTTGCATAGTTGTTCTATATTGCGTATTCTGACATGGATTGACTCATGGACTTGTCCGTATTTTCGCTTGCTCTGTCATCGTATGATCTTGTCAATATTCCTGCTTACTCTGATAATTCATGATCTTATCAATATTTCTGCTTATTCCGATATTGTATGATTTATGAATTACCGGTATTTCTGGTATTATATGATGATGTCATTATGTTGAATACTTGGCACTTACCTTATACACACTTACACCACCCTCTAAGCTTTCTATAAGCTTATGCACGATAGATGCGTGCAGGTGATGTTACGTTGCAGCAATGTTGAGCTTGGAGCATGCGGTGGTCTTCTGGAGCTTGGTTTTTATTTATGTATTTCCTTCCAGCATTGTACTCAACTGATTATGTTAGTGGATATGTGATGATGATGTTACTTTTGTGAATTGGGTAATCTTGTGCTTATGCTTATTGCGAGTAAAAAAAAATAATCCTCCTTATAGGATCCCAGGATCAGAATTCTGGCGTATGGATGCTGGGAGCCGAGAATGGGGTACTACGGAGGCTGTCGGCACCGGTTCGGCGATCGGGATTCCCGCGAATCCGATTTTCGGATTTGGGGCGTGACAACGCTCCTCCACCAGTTGAGCGAGGGAAGCTTCTCATTCTTCCTCGGACACACGAACAACACCTCGAATCTCTCATAGGTCCAACACAGCCAACATTAGCTCTTGGGCCTTTGCCTCAAGGTCGGCACGTGCAACATTCAACAGGTGCTCGATCTCCTTAAGCCTAACAATTAGGTCAAGGGTGAATTGGCGAAGGAGGATGACCCCGAGGGCCTCCTGTAACATGAAAAAGACGAAGGCCAGTCTACCAAAAGGGAAAATAAAAGGATAAAATGGAAAAATCTATAGACTAACAACATACATTGATGGCTGAGGTCATCACCACTAAAAATAGCCCCTCTGGATGTAGAAAAAAAAGAGAGAATTCATCACCTCCTCAAGCAGTTGGCCTCGCCCCTAGCTCAGGAGTACAACTAAGTGCCCTGGAATCGACAGAGAGGAAGATGATGACCCTCCTATGGCAACCTCTTCAAGGGTCAAGCCCTAGAGCTCAGAAGCACCAACAGTACCTTGGGCCTCCTTGGCCTGAGCTCCCTCAAACCTTGGTGAGGGCGCGTGGAGCTCAATCACTTCGGGAGGGCGAGCATCAGTGGGAGAGTCATCAGCTTCATTCTCGGGTACCACCGGGTCTATAGTAGGGACAACGACGGCTGGGGTGGGGACATCGGCTCGGAGGGGGGTAGCGAGAAGAGCTAATGGGGTCACCTTTTTCCCCAAGCTCTTCAATCCCTCTAACTCATCCCTAGATGGGAGCTTCTTCTTTGGAATTGAGGGAGTTCTAACATCGCTACAAGAACAATAAGGAAAAGTCAGTACAAAACTCTATCTACACAACTATCAATTAAGAATTAACAAAAGTGGAAGAAGTTCACTTGTAGGAGCAAGGTTGAACTATTGCAAGAGTTGCGGAGTGAATAGCCTCCTACAGTCTCATTGAGTCATTGGTCGCTCTCGAGCGATCCTGATTTGGGGCAAGAGAGACAAAGAGGCTAGGTTAGCATATGGGAAAAGCAGCAAAAAGGAAAAAGGAATCAGATACCCACACAAAATGAGTAAGTAATCAAAAGAAAACTAAATACAATAGCTCGGCATGTATTCTGATCTGGGAGGGCGAAGGAGGTAGGAACTCGAGCCTATAATCCCTCCATCTCTGCTACAGGTGCCTCTCACTCTTCAGTTGTAAAAACACCAATTGCCTTCCAACCTTTATTGGATGATGGGCTATTGGTGATAACGACCTGACCCTTGCCTGGCCATGAACAAAAGTAGTACCAGCATCGAGAGTTAGGGCTACTCTTGGCCTGGTACAAGTAGAAGAGCTCATCCACAGTTAGCTCAGAATTACTGACCTGCTACCAGAGAATGCAACAGAAGAAGACAACTCGCCACACATTAGGGTTCAATTGCCCTGAAGTAACCTTGAGGCAGTGAAGCATTTCTCTCACCACCGGATGCAAAGGCAAGTGAAGACCACAAGCAAAGAAAATCAGTTATAGGGCAACTCCCCCATGGGAGATTGGCCAGGAATTTCTTCAGCACGAGGAAGCCAAAGCCACACTAAGCTGAGAATCATGTACTCCGACCTGAAGGCCCGTAGGTCAGTCGCGTTAAGCCTAGATATAAAAATGTTGCTAGTATGAGCCATATCCCTAAAAGATGAGGAGGCCGACTCTGCTTGTCGTAAGGAGGCCTCCCCTGTTCGTGGCTCCACCTGTGATGGTGATTCTGCCCTAAGCGAAGGGATAAGCTCCTGAGACTCGAACCCCAGGGATGGTGCAGACCAGGAATCAAAGCTAGTACCCACTAACTCCTCATGAAATGCACCAGAGACAGTGGGACCCTAGAAATCTTCCTCAAAAGACATAGAAAAGGTGGAAGAGAAGAGGAAGAGAAATAGTTTCTAGCATACTGAAAAAAGCTCCGACACGAGGACTTCAAACTGAAGGACATCGAAAATGAGAGAACTCCTAAAGTAAAGTGAAGGCTACATGCTGGTTGGCAGAGATTGAGCTTCACAAAATAGACTAACGCGTAAAGAGGAGGGATGGCAATATTTATAGAATCCCCTTGATAGCGCATTTACTCTTGTGTGATGCCACGTGAGTCCGAGGTAACGTTCGACTGATGCGCCCCTCTACATGGTAGCTCAAGGTTGGCCCGAGCAAAAATATGACGACTTTAGTGATAACTGTCAATCTATGATTCATCTAGAGTCTGAACAGTGCCTTGCCATCGTAATGACCCAAAAAATTTTGTGCCAAGACCCGAGTACTACCTCTATTTTTTTTCCTTAGTAGTTACTTGGGTAATTAGCGTTAAACTCGATTGCTTGTGAAATTCACATCAATCACTTTAAATTTGATCTGCATGACTCAAAACCTATAGAATAGTTAGCGCTAGGTTACTCTGAAATCTGGGATTCATTGCTAAATCCAGTTGCTCTTGAGAATTTTTGAAAGTTCTGGATCGGACCTGGACCGCGCATCGTAAGTCCGATAGCAATGATCTTAGGCTGTATTGGTCACCATGTTGGACATGGCCATCACCTCAAAAATCAAGTCCAGATGATGTTCTGGGTCGATTTGATTGAGTCTAGAGTGAAGAGTGTGAGAACGGTGAGAAATTAAGTGTGATTTTATGAAATCTGAGTCGTGTCGCTTGCGTGACGATTTTAAGCAATCTGACCATTGGATTCTAACCCAATTTCACCCTCTGATCAGGGAAGATAGCCCAGGCATGTCTTTATGCTTGTAGACCTGATCAAGTTTTGGTGACCGTTGAATTGAGTGTGGTCCGCCACGGCTGATCTGAAGATCCGATCGGTACAAAAACTCAGCTTGACCTAGATCCATGGTCAGTGAGCTTAAGTCCGACCTCTCGTGGAAAAAGGCCCACCGGAAG
The DNA here is from genome assembly GCF_029962835.1 of Magnolia sinica. Lineage (NCBI taxonomy): Eukaryota > Viridiplantae > Streptophyta > Magnoliopsida > Magnoliales > Magnoliaceae > Magnolia > Magnolia sinica. Next base: position 41,860,488 of record NC_080577.1, on the reverse strand, counting down.
TGCTCCGTTGGATCGAGAGAAGACTATTTTGGTTATAACCTAAGTATACCTTGGCCCTGGGGTTATTTTCATCAATGTTAGGCCTATATATAGACCTTAAAACCCTAACTCTCTTTTCCATACGAATTTCCTAACCCTAGCTAAGAAAGAGAGGAAAAGAGAGAGAAAGTGAGAGAGAAGTTGGTGAATCATCTTAGATTCTTTCCTGTTCTCCTTCATCCTTAAACCATCACTTTAGAATCGTTATTCCGGCGATTCTAAGTTCATCCTTGGGTAAGTTAACCTAACCCTAATCTGTGTTAGAGCTTATAATAGTCTTTGTGTTGTTGTAGCTCATTTCTATTCTTGCTTTAGGTTATCTTGTCGCCGTTGACGAAGACTTATCATCTGAATCAGTTCGGTGTTCTATTTCTGGTTTAAGGTGCAGACTTTAATTGTATAGGTTATGATTTTCAAGGCTTTCAATGTTAGCTAATGGTTTATTCTTGTTATGGATGAGATTTCACATGCCAAATACTATGTTCATTTTGTGTTCATGATATGCATGTGTGTAAGTGCTATAATTTCTATCCCTGTTTGTTGTTAAATTTGTGGTGCCAAAATCACTATTATACTCTGTTATATATAACTTGCATAAGTGAAGCTCTCTCAAGGATCAACATTCATAAACAAGCTAAGCTCACAAGTACAAAGATCAATCTTGAATGCAAGAACTGCTCACAAAACAAGACTCAAGCTGAAAAGAAAGTATAAGGCAAGACTCAAGCTGAACTCAAGACTCAAGCTGAAACTCAAGCCACTTTCAAGATTTAGCTACATCAAGATTTCAACTACATCAAGACTTCAAGGCTCATACTTCAAGGTCACTTGTTCCTAATGTTTCAATATCCATACTTCATGATTGAGGTTTGATTGACCATAGGTTGACCTTAGAAGTAGGTCATTTCGGATACATAAACCGAATGTTATTTTACATGAGTTTGGTCTGTTCTTCGACTAGTCCTAGGCCTTCTTCGACTAGTCCTAGACTTGCTTCGACTAGTCTAAGAAATTCCTCGATCAGTCGTGAGTTTCTTACAAATTCCAGATGAAATCTGTTAGGCTTCGACTAGTCCAGGAATCTGTTCGACCAGTTGTAGGAACAGTGTCGACTGCATCTTCGACCAGTCAAACATCTTCGACTCGAATTCCAGCGAAGCTTTTCTGTGACTTACGACCAGTCGAAGGAGACCTACGACCAGTCGTAGAATGGTCAAAGCAAATCCCGCCGAATTTTTCAAATATCTGTTAGTACTTCGACTAGTCGAAGAGCACTCTAGACCAGTCGAAGACCCGATCTTCTCACTTATAAATAGTGCACGAATCTCAGAAGAAATCATCGAATTAATTAATCCATTCAAGCCAATCTTCGTCGAACTTCTGAGAGATAATTCTGTGCTCCATCTAAGCTAAGTGTGCTTATTTAATATTCTCTTTCCTTAGCTTTGTTTAATTGATTTTGTTTCTGCTATTCCAATCTGATTTGATAAGAGGAATTATTATTCCCTTTCTTTGGAATCAAAATCAATTAAGGCAAGCCCTATTTGGTTTAATTTAAAATCTATTAGAATTAGAACCATTGTAATCGAGTACTGGACATTGAACTTGGACATTCAATCATCTACTTTGATTTGGTTCTACCGGGCTGCTACAACGAAGGAGATATTCAGGTATTTTACATATTGTAAATTCCTTTCTATTATTTTGGTTTCTTTCAAGATTTGCCAGAAAAATCTTGTTGTATTGGTTTTCTGAGGAGAGCCAGGAAAACTCAGAAGTGGGGTTTTTTAATTGTGTAAGCCCACAGACAAAGACACAATTGTAAAGGTTTTGGGTGAACCTGGGAAAACCTATTTTTAGTGAACGCTAATATCCCCTGTGTGAGGATATTAGGAGTGGAGTAGCTTTTTGTGTGGCTGTTGTTTAACAGTTGGTGAACACACAGGCGAACCACTATAAACCCTTGTGTTGTGGTTGATTGATTTATTCTTCTAATCTTTAATTAATTTTTGTGGGATGTATGTATGGTGGTGAATGTTGTAATCATTTAATTCAAGCTTTGTGAGAATCTTGTAATAGTTTAGAATTTATTTTCTGCTATTCCTTTATCGCTTGATTTTCAATTTCATTTGAAAGTTGTTCCAGCAAGGTTGCCCTGCCATTTTTATGGTGTATGGCTGTCCCTAGAACAATACATCTTTGATTACAAGTTATTTCAATTCAGTTTGTATTTATTATTGTATTCCTCTTCGATTTGAGATTTGATACAAAGATCTTTCTAGAAATAAGGTTGTCCTACCATAAACTCTGGTTTTTGGTGTAAGGTTGTCCTTAGAACAACGTTTGTATCAACCTCTCAAGATCTGAATTTTGAGGTTATTTTAATTTACTGCATTGTGATTTACTTTGGCTATCATATTTATTTTAAATTCCGCTGTTATAAGTTTTATTTGGCATTGTCCTATTCACCCCCCCTCTAGGACATATAGCTTGGCCTTTTCAATGTGTTATATTACGATTTGTGTATTCTATGTATATGTAGGAAGTATCGTATACGTATAAAATATGCACATGTGTTTGCCATGAATATCTGTCGTGTACTTATGCTAATTATATGTGTGACTATTCCTTGGCAAAAGGAATTGTGCAAATGCGTGTATTTCAACATGCGTCATGCATGTTGAACTATGTATTCTAAGTGTTTGTAGAAATGTCTGAATGATCTAAAGTGTAATATATTAACCTAATTGCAGGCGTTGAGAAGCGATTCTCAACACTCCTATTAGTGTGTATGATTTACCATATGTAAGTTACATTCCTTGATGTTTAATTTCATGTATTTCTTATGTGAAAATCCATGTTAAGTTGATATTCTTCAAATGCTCATGTACCACTTGATTTGAGTTGTTGTTCCATTACTATCCTAAATTGTTGATATGAATATCTGTTGTAGTGGAATATGTTTGGGACTATGAATAGTCCAGGAAATCGGTAATCGGCCTTGAGATTGTGGCTGAGGTTGCTTTCACCACATAGGACGTGATTTGACGAACCCAACTCGTATTAGAATTTTCGGCAGTGGTTTGGCCACACAGAGTGTTTGCGCACTCTATGTCGTTCAACCCAACGTGCACTCGTGCTAGTCGAGTTCGTCAAGTAACCCGATTGTCCGATGTATGTTCACCATGTATGGACGATATTGTTTGAATCTAGGGTACCAAACTTACCGATGAAATCCTATTAACCATTGTACCTTGATCCGCTAAGACTCATGAGCCGGACATGGTGGTATGGGACACCGTGGTCGAGCTATTGGCCTACGGTGGGGTGATGAGCCTCCCCGTAGTGATCAGTGAGCAACTAAACTCGTGAGCCGATTATGGTGGTATGGGACACTATATTCGTGCTGTCGGCCTATATTGATTGGTGACGGGCCCTTTGTAGTGACCTCGAGCATGCCTGAATACCGCATTGAGGTGACGAGCCTTAGTGTAGTAACGAAGGTATGATAGGCATGCATTGATTGGTGACGAGCCCTTTGCAACGACCTAAAACCATATGATCGTATGAGATTGTCTAGGACTGACGACCCTAGAATGGATCACTGTTTGGACGTTGATATGAGGAAGGTACCTTAGCTTCCTAATCCTGCTGTATGAAAAGGACTAATAACAACTTGATAATCATGTTCATGCACCGCATTTGCATGTGCCTGGAAGATGTGGTGCACTTTGAGGCGATGTCATGCATAACATAAGATGAAGACGCTGAGGGTGTACGCGCGAGGGCATGCATCATTCTGCATACATCCTTGCATTAACAAGAGTACTTAGTAAATGTTTAATTGTTCTGCTTTATCATTACTGCTTGATTGAATTGATAACATGTTAACCTTTGCTTTATTGTTCCAGTGAGATGATCACTCAGTCCCACGTTCTGGGGCGGTGTTTAAACACCTACCAGACTCTATCTTAGCTGCAGATGTTGATGAGACCTCTGAGGCAGAGCAAGAGATCGAGGATGATGAGGCTGCTTTTTCTTTCATGCAGTTTTTAGATGGGTTCCAGTGAGCCTTGTTCTGATGCGCGGGATTCTGGGATTTCTTTTGGAATTAAATGATATAATTTGATACTTGTAATTTTGATAGTAACACTTGTAACACGACCTGGTATGTATATGTATTTCAGGGATTTGCACATGTACACTTATATTTCTTTAAGTCTTCCGCTTGCGTTCTTCACTTATCCCTGAATTATATTTGCATTTTGGCTTAATTTATTCCATGTTTTATGCACTCATACAGAAAACATACATCCATCGTTCAATATGTTGCATAAGTGATGTTTTGAAACTCGGGAACTGAGTTATGCTCGACCCCCGAATTTCAGGGCGTGACAAGTTGGTATCAGAGCATAAATTAGATTAAACTGGACCTGAGTTATGGTCACACACCGCACGTTGTCATCACCTTAGTGTATTTGGGTGCGAGTTTATCGTAAATTGTGTGTTTGCGTTCCGTTGCTTCTATCGGCGAAAGTTTACTGAAAACGATCCCCGAGATCGAGTCTGTGCTCTCTCCTGATCACACACAGCGACCCGAAATCTCTTCTAGACCATCTCTTAATGAGTCTAGATGGTTTATCTTCCCATCTTAACCCTTCAACTGTCTAGAAATCTTTGTTTGTATCAGATTTTAACCCGAATGGCCCCGATAGGCGTCGAACCAAGCAAAGGGGCCGATCGGGGCATTTTCAGGGGGACCCACCTCATTTAGAGCATAAGGGACCAAAAGGACCTCACTCAAACGGTGAGCCATCGCCGGACGGTCCAAAGACCGGTGATGTCCTCACCGGTTTGGCGAGCCCTCGCCGATCAGCGGGCCGGCTCGGGCCAACGCTTATGTGGCCTAGTGTGGCCCACCCTTCCACGATTTGCTGATTAAAACTCCTTCTAAGCCCTACTTCCTTCACAACTCACCCTCCCTAGCTCTCCTTTCCTCCAAGTTCTTCTCCAAACTCTACCATATCTCTTCCAACTCTTCTTCTTCTTCCATTTTCGTGCACACCCACCAACTCATCTCAAAACCCCACCCCCCATTGCTGTTTACATTTCTTTTTCTTCTCATTTAGGCTCTCAAATCCTCCATTGGGATCTCAAGTGTGTGGAAGCTTCACCATTCTTCCTATTTCTCTCTTTCTCTCATTTCTCATGGCCCTCTTTGAGTTTATTACGGCCATATTTTCCGTCTCTACCCTTCTTTCTTTAGTGGGGAAGAAGAGAGCGCCCGTGGATGAAGCCGGGCCTAGCCGCCCAACCGCCGCCCGTGAGTTTCAGACCAAGTGGGACCTTGATCCTCAAGCTCCCATTGGAAGAACCTTGTTGGTAGAGCTATCGCATGGAGTCTATGAAGGCCGTAGGGTCCTTTTTGAGGCTCATGTTGATCCGCGACTATATGACGAGTTTCTGTTGTTGGAGCGTCTGGAAGAGGCTGGTTGGTGTCCCTTGTTTGAGGACGAGTATCGCGCCAATGCTAGTACTGTTCGAGCTTTTTATGCCAACATTCGTGATCCTTCGCTGGAGCCTCTGCAGTTCAAGATTCCTTGTGGTAGCGATCGGGAGGCCACGGTCAACGTCGCTTTGATATCCTGACTCCTAAATGTGCCACTTGGTGAGGTGCATGCCAGTGAGAAGAATTTGAACAGTATGCATAAGAGGGATCGTCGCACCCGGCTCTTGTGTGGTCGTCTGGTCGAATGGCAGCCTAATAGAAGTCTTCTAGCTACCAACATGACGGATGACTTCGGCTTGCTTCACCACATGTGTACGTTTAATGTATATCCGAGGTGGAGCAATTGCAACGAGTGTAGGCGCTTGATGGTAGATTTTCTGTATCAGGTGGGGCAAGGAACGAAGTTATGTGTGCCGACGTACATCTTGCGCCAGATTATCCTTATCGCTCGTTCGACTAGGATGACTGAATCGCTCCCATTTGGCCGACTTATCTGTAAGCTTGCACATGAGTTTGGCTATAGGCTTGGGGCAGGGAAGCCGGTTCTTATTTGTCACATTAATCTAACGACCCTTAAGCAGATGGAGATTGGTCCTCGTCGACAGGCCTCAGAGAGTGAGGATGAGTCAGAGAGTGATGAGGATGAGAGTTATGCTGAAGGTGGAGCTGAGATTGAAGAAGAAACAGAGCAGGACGAGGAAGAGGTAGAGGCACAGGATACGAGTGAGAGCTCTCCTCCTGTGGCACCAGAGCAGAGCGCAGATCAAGTTGCCAATGATGCCCGTCTCGCATGGCTTGAGGAAGGGCAGGCTGTTCTACGCCAGGATATCATAGATCTTCGAGGCCTTGTGAAGCATAAGTTCAAGAAGGTGACTCGAACTCTGAAGTCTATCCTATGTTGCTTGTAGGATAAGGGTGCCCCGCCTCCATCTCCTAATTCTGACGAGTAGTTGTCGTTGTAGTCATCCCTTGCTTTGTTTTGTTGTTTCTTTTTATGTGTGGCCGTTGTTGGCTTTTGTAGTTGGAAGTTGTTTGTTGTGTTTGAAGTTTTAGATGTTGTAGTTCACATGCTTTCCCTGTCGTGATTCATGTAATGCTGCACTACTTGTATTGTGACAAATTTTGTTAAATGGAATGCATGTTGTTTATTGTTGAAGTTTTGCTGTGAATGTTGTGTGGATGGATTATGTGGGTCATAGAATCTTACAGGTTACATCCTCTGTTGAATGTAGGGTATGCCTCCTAAGGGTTCGAAGACTTCGGCCCGTCTCTCCTTGGTTGAGTCGCTTGCTGGGGTTCGTCCCCTGAGCGATAGCCAGACGGATCCACAGTCGGGCCCGTCTCATGCTGGTGTTGGGCCGACACCTATGATTCCACCTATGGCTCCTTCAGTCACGCCTTCGGTTCCTGAGCCGAGTTGTGCATCTTCGTCTGCTCCACCTTCTGATAGGTTTGAGCAGATGATGCTGTTGATGCAGCAACAGCAGCAGTTTCTATCTTCCATGGCTGACATCTTTGCTCAGTCAGTGGGGGCGACTCCTCGTGCTTCACCTATGCCCCCATCTGGGAGCGCTAGTGCAAGCGGCACTTTTAAGCGATTCCAGTGCTTACGACCTCCCACGTTTGCGGGTTCTCATAGACTCGAGGAGGCCGAGTATTGGATTGATCGCATCTCTAAGATGCTAAGACCGCTGCACTGCTCTGAGGTTGAGCAGGTCGAACTTACCTCCTTCATGTTTGAGAAGGAGGCCAGTCTATGGTGGGACAGTGTTCTTCGCACTGTCGAGGAAGGATATGAGTGGTCGTGGCAGGCGTTTGAGGCACGCTTCCACGAGAAGTATTTTTCGATTACGTACTGACATGAGAAGGAGAGTGAGTTCCTTCGCTTCCGCTCGGGAGGGCTGTCGGTGACGGAGTATGAGAACCGGTTCACTGAGCTAGGTCGGTATGTTCCCTTGATTCTTGGCGATCAGCTGATGAGGATGCGGTGCTTTTCTGAGAGATTGAGGCCTGAGATCCGATCGAAGATATGCTGTGCTAGCATTTCTTCCTATGCGGAGTTGGTGAGCATGTCCTTGCGAGCAGAGCAGGACGGGGACAGGTCATCCCGTATGCGAGCACCTATGGTTCCCAGACCTGTACCTTTTCTCGGTAAGAGGCCGCGGGCAGATCCTCCTCCGAGGCATCCAGCGCCGCCCGCTCAGCAGATGCGAGCTGATCTTCGCTGTTCGTATTGTGTGAAGATGGGGCATTTAGACCGTTTTTACTTTTCACGTATGCAGGCCAGTGGTTTTACTCCACTGCAGAGGATTAGCCGTCCGATGCCTTAGGTTATTTCACCACCACTACTTCATTCAGCACCAGCTCATCCATCCTTCAGACCTGCAGTACGTAGCTTCAGGCCACCTCAGCGGCCCATGGTTCCTCCGTCGAATCATCAGCAGCAGGCTCGAGTTCATGCGCTCTCAGCTGAAGCGCATATGTCTGACGTGTTGCCGAGATCCTTCGAGGTTACAGCGCACATTGAAGGTAGTTTCGTTTCTATGTTGGTGGATATAGGGTCCACTACTTCTCTTATATCATATGCGGCAGTTAAGCGTCTGAGTTTGAGCACTATTTCTATAAAGAGAGTGACGCTCACTACCACTATGGAAATTTCCTCTGCTATGAATAAGCGTTGTATGGATTGTTGGGTTGATCTAGGAAGTGGATTGATCCGTGTTGATTTCTTTGTCACACCCATTTTTCATTACGATGTTATCATGGGTATGGATTGGCTCACGAGAATGTGAGCAGAGATTGATTGTGAAGCAAGGTCGGTGACAATCCATGGACCGGAGGGCGAGACAGTTACTTTCCCAGTTAAGGTCAGTTACCCTTTTCGTCTTGATTATTATACTTCTCTATTGGAGAGTATGGCTGAATTGGCGTTTGAAAGCACGCCTGTAGTTCGGGAGTTTGAAGATGTGTTTGAATCGATTCTTGGATTACCTCCTCAGCGCGAGATTGATTTTACTATCGATCTCATGCCTGGTGCGGCGCCCATTTCTTTGCCCACCTATCGTATGCCTCCGAGTGAAATGGAGGAATTAAGGAAGCAGATAGATGGTTTGTTAAATTTGGGCTTTATTCGACCTAGTGTGTCTCCTTGGGGAGCACCTGTCTTGTTTGTGAAGAAGAAAGATGGTTCCTTGCAATTATGTATTGATTATCGCAGGTTAAATCAGGTCACTGTGAAGAATAAGTACCCTTTGCCCAGGATTGATGATCTGTTTGATCAGTTGAAAGGGGCACGGTACTTTTCGAAGGTTGATCTGCAGTCAGGGTATCACCAGTTGCGCGTCAAGAATGAGGACATGTAGAAGACCGCTTTCAGGACTAGCTTCGGTCACTATGAGTTCCTTGTGATGTCGTTCGATGGATCTGATGAATAGGGTGTTTCGGCCATTCTTATTCTGATTCGTCATTGTCTTTATCGATGACATTTTGATTTATTCTGCAAGTCGGGAAGAGCACGAGGAGCACTTAAGAGCGGTTTTGGATACTCTTAGGAAGAATCAGCTTTTTGCGCAGTTCAAGAAATGCAATTTCTGGAAAGAGGAAGTCAAGTTCCTGGGACATGTGGTATCCAAGGAAGGGATAGCTGTCGATCTTGCCAAGGTAACTGCAGTGCAGGATTGGAAGCAGCCTGGTTCAGTTACTAAGGTAAGGAGTTTTTTAGGTCTAGCAGGCTATTATCGACGCTTCATATAAGACTTCTCGAAGATAGCCAGACCGTTGTCTCAGCTGACACGGAAGGATTTGAAGTTTGCTTGGAATGAGAGGGCGGAGGTAGCTTTTCAGGAGTTGAAGGACAAGTTGACATCCACCCCTGTGCTAGTATTGCTAGAGCAAGGGGTTAAGTATATTATATATACTGATGCCTTCTCGCGTTAGTCTGGGTTGTGTCCTTAGGCAAAAGGACAGGGTGATTGCTTATGCTTTGAGACAGTTGAGGAAACACGAAGAGAATTAACCTACGCACGACCTGGAGTTAGCAGCTGTCATTTTCGCATTAAAGCTCTGGAGACATTACCTCTATGGAGAGGAGTTCGAGCTCTTTTGCGACTACAAGAGCCTTAAGTATATTTTCACGTAGCGTGACTTGAATATGAGGCAGCGCCGATGGATGGAAACATTGAAAGACTTTAAGTTCGATGTTTCTTACCATCCGGGCAAGGCGAACCTTGTGGCAAATGCGTTGAGTCGCAAGAAGGCTATAGTGTTTGCGGCTCCGCTGATGATAGCAGAATGGGACATGTTGGAGTTTGTGCAAGACTTTGAGCAGAAACTTATGGTGGAAGAGTCGTATGAGGTTATCGCACACATTCGTGTACAGCCCCTTATCGACGAGAAGATCATTGCAGCTCAGGCAGATGATGAGCTTTTGGCGAAAATGAGAATGCGGGTTGGTACAGATGAGAACTCTGACTGGAGTGTTAGTTCTGATGGGGGCCTACGATTTCGTGGCCGATTATGTGTCCCAAACATTCCTGACTTGAGACGGGAGATTCTCGAGTTAGCCCATAGTTCTAAGCTTGCGATACATCCAGGTAGCACGAAGATGTATCAGGATATGAGAAGATCTTATTGATGGGACAACATGAAGGTCCATATTGCTGAGTTTGTCTCTCGTTGTCTCACGTGCCAGCAGGTCAAGGCAGAGCATCGCCGACCTCCTGGGTTGCTTCAGCCCATGCCCATAGTAGAATGGAAGTGGGATTTCATCTCTATGGATTTTATTTCTGGGTTGCCGAGAACGAAGAAGGGATATGACTCTATTTGAGTGATCGTCGACCGATTGACGAAGTCGACTCATTTCTTACCGATCAGAGTCACAAACTCTGCAGACGAGTTGGCTAGATTGTATATCAAGGAGATTGTACGTCTGCATGGAGTTTCCTTGGAGATTGTGTCTGACAGAGACACGCATTTCACATCTATCTTCTGGACTCGTATCGAGGAAGCGATGGGTGTGAAATTGAAGTTCAGCACCGCGTTTCATCTGCAGACAGATGGGCAGACGTAACGCGTGAATTAGATCCTGGAAGACATGTTGCGAGCTTGTGTTTTGGATTTCAAGGACAGTTGGGATGATTGTCTTCAGTATGCAGAGTTTGCGTATAATAACAGTTTCCAGGTGAGTATTGGCATGGCTCCCTATGAGGCATTGTATGGTCGCCCTTACAGAGCATCGCATTGCTGAGCAGAAGTTGGCGAGCGTAGTTTGCTTGGCCCGGAATTGGTGCAAGTGACTTCAGAGAAAGTTGACGTTATTCGACGTTGACTTCTGATAGCCCAGAGTAGGTAGAAGAGTTACGCTGATACGAGGCGGCGACCGCTTGAGTTTGAGGTTGGAGACCATGTATTTCTTGAGGGCTCTCCTATGAAGGGAGTTCTATGGTTCAGTAAGAAGGGAAAGCTTACGCCGAGATTTATTGGTCCATTTCAAGTTCTGAATCGAGTGGAAGCGGTAGCATACCGCCTTACTTTGCCCACACCTCTTGCGGGTGTGCATAACGTATTTCATGTTTCTATACTGAAGAAGTACGTTCCTGATCCTTCGCATATTATCAGTTGGGAGCAGGTGCAGTTGAGTGAGGATGCCACATATGTACTGGGACCGACGCGTATTCTAGATAGGAAGGAGCAGGTATTGCGTAGCAAGATCATCCCTCTTGTGAAAGTTCTATGGACGCATCATGGTGAGGAAGAGGCTACTTGGGAAACCGAAGCTGAGGTTAGAAAGAGCTACCCTCAGATCCTTGAGGAATATGAGAAGGTATGAATTTCGAGGATGAAATTTTCTTTAAGGGGTGTAGATTGTAATGACCCGAAAAACTTTGTGCCAAGACCCGAGTACTACCTCTATTTTTTTTTCCTTAGTAGTTAATTGGGTAATTAGCGCTAAACTCGATTGCTTGTGAAATTCGCATCAATCACTTTAAATTTGATCTGCATGACTTAAAACCTGTAGAATAGTTAGCGCTAGGTTACCCTGAAATCTGGGATTCATTGCTAAATCCAGTTGCTCTTAGGAATTTTTGGAAGTTATGGATCGGACCTGGACCGCGCGTCGTAAGTCCGATAGCGATGATCTTAGGCTGTATTGGTCACCATGTTGGACTTGGCCATCACCTCAAAAATCAATTCCAGATGATGTTCTGGGTCGATTTGATTGAGTCCGGAGTGAAGAGTGTGAGAACGGTGAGAAATTAAGTGTGATTTTATGAAATCTGAGTCGTGTCGCTTGTGCGACGATTTTAAGCAATCTAACCGTTGGATTCTGACCCAATTTCACCCTCTGATCAGGGAAGATGGCCCAGGCATGTCTTTATACTTGTGGACTTGATCGAGTTTCGGTGACCGTTGAATTGAGTGTGGTCCGCCACGGCTGATCTGAAGATCCGATCGGTACGAAGACTCAGCTTGACCTAAATCCATGGTCAGTGAGCTTAAGTCCGACCTCTCGTGGAAAAAGGCCCACCGGAAGTGCTCCGTTGGATCGAGAGAAGCCTGTTTTGGTTATAACCTAAGTATACCTTGGCCCTAGGGTTATTTTCATCAATGTTAGGCCTATATATAGACCTTAAAACCCTAGCTCTCTTTTCCATACGAATTTCCTAACCCTAGCTAAGAAAGAGAGAGGAAAAGAGAGAGAAAGTGAGAGAGAAGTTGGTGAATCATCTTAGATTCTTTCCTGTTCTCCTTTATCCTTAAACCATCACTTTAGAATCGTTATTCCGGCGATTCTAAGCTCATCCTTGGGTAAGTTAACCTAACCCTAATCTGTGTTAGAGCTTAGAATAGTCTTTGTGTTGTTGTAGCTCATTTCTATTCTTACTTTAGGTTATCTTGTCGCCGATGACGAAGACATATCGTCTGAATCAGTTCGGTGTTCTATTTCTGGTTTAAGGTGCGGACTTTAATTGTATAGGCTATGGTTTTCAAGGCTTTCAATGTTAGCTAATGGTTTATTCTTGTTATGGAAGAGATTTTACATGCCAAATACTATGTTCATTTTGTGTTCCTGATATGCATGTGTTATATTGCGATTTGTGTATTCTATGTATATGTAGGAAGTACCGTATACGTATAAAATATGCACATGTGTTTGCCATGAATATCTGTCGTGTACTTATGCTAATTGTATGTGTGACTATTCCTTGGCAAAAGGAATTGTCCAAATGCATGTATTTCAACATGCGTCATGCATGTTGAACTATGTATTCTAAGTGTTTGTAGAAATGTCTAAATGATCTAAAGTGTAATATATTAACCTAATTGCGGGCGTTGAGAAGCGATTCTCAACACTCCTATTAGTGTATATGATTTACCACATGTGAGTTACATTCCTTGTTGTTTAATTTCAAGAATTACTTATGTGAAAATCCATGTTAAGTTGATATTCTTCAAATGTTCATGTACCACATGATTTGAGTTGTTGTTCCATTACTATCCTAAATTATTGATATGAATATCTGTTGTAGTGGAATATGTTTGGGACTATGAATAGTCCAGGAAATCGGTAATCGGCCTTGAGATTGTGGCTGAGGTTGCTTTCACCACATAGGACGTGATTTGACGAACCCGAGTCGTATTAGAGTTGTCGGCAGTGGTTTGGCCACACGGAGTGTTTGCGCACTCTATGTCGTTCAACCCAACGTGCGCTCGTGCTAGTCGAGTTCGTCAAGTAACCTGATTGTCCGATGTATGTTCACCATGTATGGACGCTATTGTTTGAATATAGGGTACCAAACTTACCGATGAAATTCTATTAACCATTGTACCTTGATCCACTAAGACTCATGAGCCAGACATGGTGGTATGGGACACCGTGGTCGAGCTGTCGGCCTACGCTGGGGTGACGAGCCTCCCCGTAGTGACCAATGAGCAACCAAACTCGTGAGCCGATTATGGTGGTATGGGACACTATATTCGTGCTGTCGGCCTACATTAATTGGTAACGAGCCCTTTGTAGTGACCTCGAGTATGCCTGGATACCGCATTGAAGTGACGAGCCTTAGTATAGTAACGAAGGTATGATAGGCGTGCATTGATTGGTGACGAGCCCTTTGCAACGACCTAAAACCATATGATCGTATGAGATTGTCTAGGACTGACGACACTAGAATAGATCACTGTTTGGACGTTGATATGAGGAAGGTACCTTAGCTTCCCAATCCTGCTGTATGAAAAGGACTAATAACAACTTGGTAATCATGTTCATGCACTGCATTTGCATGTGCCTGGAAGACGTGACGCACTTTAAGGCGATGTCATGCGTAACGTAAGATGAAGACGCTGAGGGTGTACGCGCGAGGGCACGCATCATTCTGCATACATCCTTGCATTAATAAGAGTACTTAGGACATGTTTGATTGTTCTGCTTTATCATTACTGCTTGATTGAATTGATAACATGTTAACCTTTGCTTTATTGTTCCACTGAATTGATCACTCACTCCCACGTTCTGGGGCGGTGTTTAAACACCCACCAGACTCTGTCTTAGCTGCAGATGTTGATGAGACCTCTGAGGCAGAGCAAGAGATCGAGGATGATGAGGCTGCTTTTTCTTTCATGCAGTTTTCAGACGGGTTCTAATGAGCCTTGTTCTGATGCACGGGATTCCAGGATTTCTTTTGGGATTAAATGATGTAATTTGATACTTGTAATTTTGATAGTAACACTTGTAAGATGACCTGGTATGTATATGTATTTCAGGGATTTGCACATGTACACTTATATTTCTTTAAATCTTCCGCTTGCATTCTTCACTTATCCCTGAATTATATTTGCATTTTGGCTTAATCTATTCCATGTTTTATGCACTCATACAGACAATATACATCCATCGTTCAATATGTTGCATAAGTAATGTTTTGAAACTCGGGAGCTGAGTTATGCTCGACCCCCGAATTTCAGGGCGTGACAGCCATTAATGCACGTCCCCTCGTATCTCATGACCGTAATGATACCTTTTTTGAATTTCGCTTCAGGCATCTCCTTTTCAACTCCCACCCTCTCCAATAAATGAAAAACCCGAGCTTGATTTAAAATTTCAAGAAGACCGGGCTACTTGAGTTTTAAATTTTGGTTCCTACACTTCCAAACCAATGTAGGCCCTTACTTACCAAGAACATGCAAGACGAGCTCAGAAGTGGGGGGCACCTATTATGGGGAAAATCGAACTGGTCCACCACATGGAAAGTGTAACCGACCACAAGAAAAATGTCTCAGAACTGAGTTGACTACAATTGTTAGGATGAACTTCCCAAACTATTAGGGCACAGAGCGTAGAAGATATGGTTAATTATTCTTTCAACAAAGAGATGGGCCTCGAGTCGACCATGAGCTGAGCTATCTAAGGGTAGAGCTCGATTGCAAGAGCCACCTCCCGAACTGAGCAAATCAACCATAGCCAGGGCAAGGAGAGGATCTTGGAGAAAATTTTTCCTCAAACTAAGAGAACATATTCGATATGATTCTATCCGAAGATCATGCTGACCGAGGTGGGCTTAGCGATAAATTCAAGAGAAGATGCGTATCTAAATAAGATTTTCCAATGATTCCAGCGAATCCCACAAAATATATAGATCATGACACTACCTGATGGATCTTATAAGTACCCCCACTACGATCGATGGGAGGTAAGAGACAAAAACTCAAGCTCAAGTCTTTTTAATTAGAGTCTACCTACCTTAGGCATCAGAGGGTCCACAGCCGTTATCAGCACCCTGTTGTCTGCTTCATCTTATTTTTATAGGTTCACTAGTGGACTCGCCTCTATGATCGATCATATTTGTTCATCCAAATTTTGGCGATAACAAAGATGACCGTCTCTCAAACCAAGAATCCATGAACAACAATTCTCTAACAAAGTCCATGAACAATAACTCTCTAACAAAGCTCAAGGTTTCTTTTATATGTTGCAAGATCGGATGAGCCATATGCAAGGCCACCACCTCACTAAGTCCATAAGGGGGTGCCTGGGGCATGGCATTGGGAAGGATTATGTGGGATGGGATTCAAAAAACATAATTATTACCCATGGCAGGGATTGTCCCCTGTTACCATGGGATAAGCTTAATTCCATGCTTTGTTTGTAATACAGTGGTACATTGAATGGATATACCCACCATCTTTTGAAACTATTGAGAATAGTACACATGTGTTATATCTAAACCGTTCATTTGTTTTGTAACCTCATTTTATGGCATGGGCCTAAAAATGAGGTAGATCCAAAACTTATGTGGCCCCAAAGAATTTTTCAACGGTAAGTATTCAATCCCCGTTGCTTTCTATGGTGGGGTCCACTTGAGCTTTAGATCTACCTGATTTTTTGGCCCATGCTCTAAAATGATCTCGAAAAATGGGTGGACAGTGTGGATATAGCCCACACATCATGGTGGGACCTACACGACTTGCTAACATTGAGTGAAATTGGGGCGGGACCCCATGCAATTCCATCTAATCTAATTCCAAGCTTTTCCATTCTTCCCAAACATGGAGTGGAATTGGCACAGGACCAGATGCAATTCCATCCCACATAAGCCCATCTAATACCATGCGCCAAACGCCCCCTAAAAGTAGCACTAGCCCAGACCCTCACCACTCAAAACAAACAAGATTCCTTTTAACTCAACACTGCATGTCAATCTTTCATCCCTCATTTACACATATCTTAGCATAACCTAATCTTAACTTCTCTACTTTCTATCCAACACCACACTACAACAAGTCCAAATTGATTTAACCTTAGCATAGTTTAGTCCCATTTTTGCCATGTAGCAAGCCGTTTAGCTTTAATAAATATCCACAACCCCATCGCCAAATCCCCTTCAAATTCCTAGATTTTTATTTAGAGATTCTTGGTCACATCCTGCTAACTAAAAGCCATGACCATCTTAGGACCATCAAGGTTCTTTTCACAACCGTCTCATGTCCATTCATGTCTTGAATATCATCTAGTCTACGACTGTCTCACCCGCTTGAACCGTTGTCGATAACAATATTTTTCTGTTTTATTTACTTTTGTATGATGATTATATTGAATCATTATTCATATTTATAAAATCAACATTAAGCCTTCAAATTCTTGTTTTACTTTCATTTATTATTTTTGTAGACAAACACAATCTAACTATCATCATTGAAATAAAAGTCCTCATTTCCAAGTTAAAAAAGAATACATCTGAAGGATTAATCCTCTCTTTCACAAATTGCCTGATCATATTAACTATCAGTGGTTGAGAATCTAGATAGGCCAATTAATCTTCACAATCTGGTCCCAATCTAGCTATTTCAAAGCTTAGGGTCATAAGGCATTTAGTTCAATTTGAGTCGATTACTACTCTGGCACACCTGACATATACATACTCCCACATACTTAAATGAAATCGGGTCATTCATTATACATGTGGTCGTGTGTTCGAATTGAATAATAACAACTCTTTTCTAATATACCCGGTGGGGTGCAGTGTGCTAGTCACAATTTATCTATGAAAAAAATAACATGGTTAGCCAACAATGAGCTTCAAGGCTTAATAATCCTCTTGACGTTGTAGAAGAACCACAAGACGAGCCTGCTCAGGATGAACTTGTCGACATTGGGGTAGTATCTTCCTCTTAAGGCAACATCTCTATAGAGAGTCTCGTACAAGCCTTACATGATGTGTGAAGGACTCTACTTTGCAATAAATCTCTGAAGATCTGGAAAATTTTTCCACTCGATAACCACCAAACTACTAATAATTTCTTAGTGGATTCAAAGGTATAAAGGCTGGTTAATCTTCTACCAAGGCTCATGTCATGCCCCAAAATTCAAGAATTGAAAATGTCAATTTCCGTCTCCCGAATTCGGCACTGTCAATAATTTTTTTTCTCAATCTCCTATTGTCACGCCCCGAACTTGGTGAATGAGCTCACTGAATTCTTGGACTCCAAATTCAGTTTTTAACAATAGAAGTTTCATTTTTTGTCTCATCTTAGATATTTTATTTAAAACATTAGTCTACCCTAATGTCAATAGCCCCAACAAGCCACATATACAAAAATCCAAAATACATTATTTGTCTAAAATATTACAATCCAAAATTTTCAAAATAAACATGCAAATAGAAGGCAAAATGATCATCGAACGCTCCAAGTTGGTCTAACGATACCTTCCTGAAAAAAGGAAAGAAAACGTGGTTTGAGCTCAACGCGCTTAGTGGGCATACCATATAAAGAATTAGGGGTACAAACAAGCAATTCAACTAACCATATGATCATAAATGAGCGTGTTATAACAAATAGTCAACATATTCAACACATGGGGTGGTCAGAATGGTAGTGTGCGGTTTCATGGCTATGTGGTCTAGCACAACGAACTTCTATCCAAGTCAGTCCTATATTTGATTTAGATAGCGAGTTGCAATGTGGTAAACTCATAATCTCAGGTTAGTCTCATACCTAACCGAAGCCTTAGCCATTGCGAAGAAGTCCATGAAGTCCGGTTGCACATCCACCAATCCGAGTGGATGACGTCTGAATGAATACATGGTTCAATGCAAACTTTACCTTTCCTCCGTATGGCACATCTCTGAACTGCCTGTCATTCTTTTCCATAAACCACAATCATTCCATACAAGTGTTAAACCAACATCTTCAATACAAGTGTGGACGCATTTCCAAATCACCGAGTTTTGGGCACGTCAACCCCTTCCCATCTAGTCGTCGGCTTAATAATAGGGGACTAAGATTTGTTTTACCCTACCCAGTCTCAGTAGTTGAAATGAAACGCTCTCGACCCGACACATGACAATAGGTAGATTCGTCACACCTCTTCCCTTCTTCATTCCGGCAATGTAAGGGATTCTTGTACCTAACCTATTATGCTCACACCCACCCGACGACAGAAGATGACCCAATTGGTACCAATCTAAACAGATTCCTTGGAGGACGGGCATCTCCAAATATGGGAACTAAGCCCGGGGTGACAAGGGTGCACTCTTCTTATCCTACCCAATCAATACTATCCAAGTTTTTCCCACCCAAAGCCTCATCACAAGCTGTCTCACCTATCTTATCTTTTGGCCGTTGTACAAATCATTCCACCAACGTATGCATTACCATTCTCATGCATGAATGTTCATGTAGCCAATTCACAAAATTATACTAGTATATCACCATTCACATGTAAATGAAATGAAATTCATGTGTCTAGTCTTACCTTATTGGCCCTCATTAAGGAATAAAATTCAAACCAAGGTCTATGTGTCCGAGCATGATGCCCTTTCTTCAATCCACTAATGTCTAAATCCAAGCATTCATATGTATAAAGGATCGGGCTCCACTAAGTGTGGACCCTTGGTCATCCAAAAACACAAATGATGGGCACAACCGTCAAAGGAATAATATATTACAATTAGATTGTCGAATGGGCCTAATAGAAACATAATATCACACCACATACATCACCATGCAACCACATCCACACATAAAATGAACAACACAATGCATATATTGAGAAGGCCCCCAAGTATTAGCAACACAGTAACTAGATGGGCCACGTATTGTGAGGAACTGGGCCTCATTTTGCTTGGAATCTGCCTTAGTTTGGGTTCCACATGTGGAAGACACATCAGCCCACAATTTCAGCCCCCTTTGGGCCTTGAATGGTTCCAATTTTTAGGTAAACGGGTATTACCATTTGGCCCATCACGCTGTCCAAGGAATTTGAAGCGTGGACCTAAGTCACGTCCAAGTGGGTCACATGGGTTGCC
Organism: Magnolia sinica; assembly: GCF_029962835.1. NCBI lineage: Eukaryota > Viridiplantae > Streptophyta > Magnoliopsida > Magnoliales > Magnoliaceae > Magnolia > Magnolia sinica. Next base: position 41,841,135 of record NC_080577.1, on the reverse strand, counting down.
CAAAACTAATGGGCAGCAGCATATACAACACATACATCATAATGAGTCCCACGACGTATGGGCCCACTTCAAGGCATCCAAATTCAACCAGTAAGGGGTCTCATAAGCAGTGGGCCCCACTCACTGTCCTAGATGGACAGGAAAAAGATATAACAATTTCATCTAGAGGGTCCCCAGCAAAGTGGGACCCAACCGCCCATGAATTTGCAAGCGCGGGCGCCGATCTCACTATCTTTTGGGACGTGGCCCAGTTAAGATTTAGGTCCGCTGTACCTGTGGGCTCACTGCCTCAGATGAGCTTGAAAAACTGTCGAAGGAGGTGAATTTGTCAAAGATATACAGTGAACCCAAGAGTCCAATGGCAGGCGTCAAATCTCCCATGTTTCATGCGGTGTGGCCCATTTGAGCTTTGGATCTGCTTCATTTTTGGGCCACACATCAGGGTAGTCCAGAGCACCTGATGGACGGAGCGGATATAAAATACATACATGGCCAACAGCGTAGCCCCACACGTACAGCAAAAGATGGCAGCCCCTACAAGCTGCAACACTTGCACGCTGTGTAGCTGCTGCTACTTACCTTTATTTATTTATTTATTTATTTATTTATTATTATTATTATTATTATTATTGTTGTTGTCTTATTTTCTTTCTCCCTCTCTCTCCTTTCGTCCTTTAGTGGCTCCATTGAATGGTGGAAAATCAAATCACCACTGTTTCCATTTGGTGTGGCCCACGATTTTTGGGTCTACCTGATTTTGGGGGCCATGCTCTAAAATAGGGTGGCCCAGCTGATAGATGGAGTGGATGTTGACACATACATCAGGGTGGGGTCCACATGATGGTCTACTTGAGATTTGTTTGAGATTTTTGGTGGAGCCTACAATAACTCTGATCATGGACGGCCAAGTGGAGTACGAACAAGATGGTAGACCCCACAACAGTGGCCCCTCACAGGTTCCATTCAACAGATTTTTCATGTTTTCAGTTAATGTTGAATTGGATCGGGCTAATTTTTTACCTTAATTTGTGGCCACGTGGAGCAAACATTTGGCGAGAGGATCATAACTCTTGATAGCCTTATATGTTGACTTCAAAATCACCAAGGTGGGGCCCACTAGAAATGTGCATGGAATTTGTGGTGCAAGGCCTAATATATGTACTTGAAATTTCTGCACACAGTCTCTGCATAACTATTGCTGGCCCATTTTAGGCTTTGTGTGCCGATCACGTGGGACCCAATTTGGGTGATGTAAGAGGTTATTTCCACTCTTCTATATATGGACTAAAAAATTCCAGTGGTAGTTCCCTTACAGAACATTTGTGGGGCCCGCCACAATCTCTCAAAGATGAGGGTTTGGCCCAAAACATATGAATTTCTGAAACTGAAACTTGGCGATTTTCTGGACTGTTATTAATAGTCCAAGTGAGTCTCAATTTAACAGCGTTGGCCACACTTTATACCACATTCAAAGGTGTACTGTGGTCCCAAAATCCGACAGTAAGGTGTTCCCAAAATGTCTCAAAATGGGGCCCAAAGATGGTCAGAAATTTGATCTAAGACAATATAGTTGGAGGCCAATGCTGGGGCATGTCTTGATGCCATAGAGGGCCCTCCTTTGATCAGCAAAGAGGGCCCCTCACAAAGAATCTGAGTCATTATATTAGGATCCTAAAATAACACAAACAAAAGAAAATGAAAAGAAGAGAAGGGGGGGGGGTGGGGGGGGGGGGCTCAAGACTTCAAGCCTTTCACTCCCTCTCTCCTCTCTATTACTTAGAATTTTCAAAAAAATAAAATAATTTGAACTCTTGCTAGGAGTTCTCCTTATAGAGAACTTAGGTGGAATTCCTAGTCGACATTTTGGTGAACCTTCATTAGATAAAGCTGGTAAGTAGATTGGTAACATGGCTAAGGGGTTGACATGCATTGGGTCATTGGAACCTAGCTTGACATGCATTGGCTTATTTGAGATGTCTTATAGGAGAGGGAAAGGAGTTGTGAGTAGAATGTTTAGGTGGCACTTTGGTGAGCTTTGATTGGAGAAAGAATGATGATGTGGATGTGGCCAAATTCTCTACCTGCATTGGCTAGATGAGAGAGGTGTAAGAGGGGTGGGATAAGCCATGATTTGTTGTAAGAAGAGTGGAGCATGCAATGATGTTTTGTAAAAGGTGTGGGCTATACGATGATTTGTTTTGGAAGATATTGAGGAGTAGAGGGAATTAGTGGATGTTTTAGGGAATATGGATGATACAGAAGTGAATTGGTAATGTGTAAAGGTGCATGGTGATGTGTAGGGTGATGTGGAAAGGTAAAGTCAAAGTTATTCCTTTGGTCTTTTGATCAATGCATAACCATGGTACACTACATTAAGGTGCATTGTGCTACAATACTCCTCATTAGCTATCAACACATGTGTCGTTGAATACATGTGTGTGGGATTAGGGTACACATGCAAGGGGTTTAGATGAGCGTGGATCACTGGTAATGTGACAAAATAATGCCGGAAACTCCTAAGTTCCACAACTTATTCTGTTGAAACCACAAGGTTGCCTCAAACCATCCTAGGTGATTCCAAAGAGGAATGACCGAAACAACTGACCATACGACCAATATGACTAGCATGATCCCCACAACATACACGTTGGGGGCAGTATCATGTCAATTGATCAACTCGAGGGGCAACCTCCTCAGTCATCGGTGTCACAATCTTACTACATTGGCATCGAATAGCCCAAAGGAAAACTCTTGTGCTACCAACACCACATCGAAACATACAAAGGCCAATCCACATGTTTGGGGGGGGGGCACTTCCGATGCCCCAGGTCCCACCACTTGTGAATTTCGTAGCTCAAAGTCCACCTCTCACTGCATAACCGTGATAATTAGGTCATAAAAATGTAATCAATTCGATGCAAAGTGTAACTCATCAATCTCATGACCAGAGGGTCACTAAACCTTCGAAGGACTCAAATGTTGTTATAGCCAACCTAAAAAAAATAAAATGTGACATTTAGAGAAATGACTGAATAAAATGAACAAGTTGAAACTAAAAACATTCAGGGGTCAGAAAGAAAGCCAATCTCTTTTAAAGAAAATCTACTGAAAGATATGTCTACCAAGACTCATGTTGTGTGAACGAGATTGTCATAAGGTCCAGGCAACCGATCGAAACACCGCTCCAAGTAAACCACAATGACTACATCACTCGTATTAAAAGCTAATTCTTCATGAAGATAACCTGCCAAAAGACGTGGTGCCTAAGCAAACTATGACCTAATATAAGAAAAGTTTCATAACCACTTAGACCATATGAAAAATCATCACAGCTACCATGGCCAAAATACAACAAACTTGTCACGACCACCTAAGTCAATATAAACTCCCCACCTAAGGCTGAAAAGATGATCAGAACCCACTCAACCCAATCAAACCCAATCAACCCAAGTCAAACTCAATCAACCCAACTCAACCCAATCAAACCCAATCAACCCAACTCAACCCAATCAAACCGACATAAACCAAGTTAACCCAATTTAACCTAACTTAACCAACCCAATCAACTCTACCCAGAAACAAGCCCAAAACTAGACCCATATATCAGCACCCGGAACTACAGAGACAACCCTATGTGAGTTAAAGCCAACATACCATCTTCGGAACTTTCCTGCGAAAGCGGGAGGGCTCTCATGCTTCAGGCAGCACCTTACATGACAACTTTTCTGCTTTGATAAGAGAGAATGGATGGTACGTGAGGTTCTCCTGGTTCAATGGTAAGCATGTGTGGAGGAGAAAAAACTGTCCGGTCCTCCCCTTTGGACCAAATTACCCCCTTACCTATTGATCCAACCATTGATATCTTACTACATGACAATCCCAAATCCCAACTTGTGAAGCCTTTTCACCCACTGAGTTCCCAACAATCACCAGAAAACTAGCCCAGAAGGCTATAAATAGCCCCCTCCCTTCTCATTCCAATCCATCCAGAAAACACATCCAAGCCTCCAAGAATTTCTTAAGCCTTCCATCTTCCCAACACCCCCATAACATCCATTCACCAAGGAAAAGTGAGAGTAGAAAGAGAGAAATCCAGCCCAGGTCAGCCTAGCCTAGCCTAGCCCAACCTTTAGTAAGCTAAGCCACTGAAAACACCAATCCAAACCACTCGGTCCGATTCTTACGACAAAACCGTTCATCCTTCCATTCAACTTCGATCAATTTCATTCAAGCCTGTTTAATGCATTGTGCAATATCCACTCCCTTTTCAACATTTCTGCTTATTTCACCTTTCGGCATTTACATATATTGCATTTGAGCACCTAGTCGACTTGAGTGTATGTTTTGCGGTTTGCTAGGTTATCGGATCATGTCTATTAAATTTTTGGGTTGACTAATTATTTGATTGCTTTGTCAAGTAGGTGATCCATGTTAGATTTCTCTAACCCAAGCCATCACATGTCATAGGCATCGCATTATCACTGCGTTATACATTATTGCATTCATTAGTGTGCAATAACTAATCCCAATTCCTGACAATTCATTTAATCCTATGAACTAAAAATCAAACAACTATACGAGCGGAGAGGGTGCCTAACACCCTCCCTCTCTGTAATCGTGGTCCCTTGCCCTAAATCTTCGATCATAGATCAAAGAGCTATCTTAGGATAGAGAACTTTCGTATTTCTGTCCTAGTGTTATAAAAGGGTTTAGCTAATTATGAAAGCGAAATAACTAGCTAATAGCAACTTCAATCAAACATATTACCCCTACACTTCAAACAGATCCACATGATTCTAAAATGGCACACGTGAGTGTGATCCACCCTTCTAACAATGGCCAATGAGGGGCAATGGTGGCCAATTTAACTAGAAATGTCGAATTAACGATCAAAATGGCTAATTTTAAGACAAAAATAGCCCATCTAATAGCCAATTCAATCGGAATGACCAAATTAATCATCAAAATATTTGATTCCACAGTTAAAAAGGACAACTTTGAAATTACACATGGATTATCTACCACGGTGTGTGCAGAAGTATGATGGAAGTATAGAATTATGGCCAAGTCCTAGGGGGTGATTGAGACCAATTTAAAATTACTTGCCTAACTAATATAATTTACTAATTAAAATTAATAAGACAAATTAACACTAAGGCTTATAAGCCAAAGCAGGTTCAATTATATAACTACAAAAGATATGCCAATTAAGCAACTAGTTTAAGAGATAGTGAGCTTGTGTGTGCTTGCAAGTTAAATGTCTAACATATAATCCAATTCAAGCATTTATATAGCTTAACTAATCAAACATATAAGTAAGAATAGAATTATGCTCAAATGACAATTACAAACACAAGCATATATAGTGGTTTGGATTCCCTCTTCAATTTTCGGGGGACGCACTCCCCTCGAGTGTATCAGTATTCATTATCAGAGGTTTTAAATCAGGTTCACTTTTAATTTTTACAAGTCTACACTCCTATTAGAGGCTACAAAAAGACTTACACATGTACTCATCTGTGTCGGTGGCTCCCGTAAAAGACTTTATTTGATTTTCTATTGGCTAACTAACAACTACTAATGGTACTAATCTAAGGCCCTATGTAAACTCCCACATGAGGCTCTCAATGGAGACTAACACGTACATACCTATGTCTAGTAAATTCTTCCCTACACAAGAGCCTATGTCCTCCACAAAAACCTAACAAACATACACTCCCATCAGAGGCCTACACAAAGACTTACATATGTACTCTATAGAGGGCTTGAGATCATTTTCTTATTGTAAAGGAGCTCAGAATGCTCATTAGAGTGATCAATAACTAAGAAGAGAGCATCAATCTCTTTGGAATAAATCCTATGAGTTTAGTAGAGCTTGTGATACACCAAGGTCTCTAAAATGACAAAATTCATTAAAAAAAAATAAAGATTCAAAAGCGATATTTATAGAAAAAAGACTCTAACAGATCTCCAATAGCTAGGCTCAATCGATCAATCGAACTTTGGTGAAATAGTTAAGTGAACTCATTGGACAGTTTTGGTCGATTGATCGAACTCACTTATGAGTTACCTAGTTTGTGGAGTTTATTTTCTAACAACTCGAACCTCTAAAGCTTATCAAAGCATATTTTATAAAGGTTCTTAAGGCAATGTGATGATCAAACAAGGTTTTCTTATTAAGGTTAGGATCATTTAAAAGTTTAGGTTGTTTTGGATATAAGGTTATGATCACCAAGGCACCTCATTTACCTGTTCTTCATTCCTAATGCTCAAAATCTTCTTGTGTCTTCGGTCTTCAGCTTGCAAGGGCTCAACTGACTACATGATATACAAAATTACGTGATTGATAAAACATGTGCACAAATAAGTGCACTAATAATTTCTCCCTTTGTTAATTACGTGACAAAAAACTAACCTAAACCTTGTCATGGTTTATACCAATAACAAACCAAAACAACTTAAATTATTACACGTCAATACAAATGATTTACAACTCGAATATACAAATACATGTAAACTCTGCATGAATCCCCCTATCTTCATAAATTTTGTACAATAACAAACAAATCGTACAAAACAGAATTTAACTTGTTTTGGTGAGACTTGATCTTTCTTTTCCTTTTTATAAGTATTTGACAAAGAGACAATCCCATGGATATATCAATTAAAAATAGAAAAATTGAAGGCTCTACAAATCATGATTTTTCAATGAGCACATACTAACAAGGGAATAGGATACATATAACGTTAACAACATGGAGAATGCTAATTATGGTCATTTAAGAGATATGTCATTTGAAATAAAAATGACTGAAGATAGTCTAGCAATAAACATATGATATTAAAATCAACAACTTTAAAGTTAAACTATAAAAAAGGATTAAGGCTAAAAAATCATCGAATTTACCTATTAAGCATAAATGATGATGAATTCCTCTAATTTACCTATAGTGCTCACTCAAAGATGCTAAACTACTTCTCATATTTAACAATTAAGCCCTCGTATACCTTTTAAAGTTACTTATCCCTCTTAACAACCCACTTAGGTGTGAATTTCCTAGGACCCAGACTATGTTCAAGAGGGCGAATGATTTTCTTAGATACATTTCAGTTAAGTGAATTTCTAGTTAGAGATCTATGTTCGATAGGTGATTTAACTATGCAAGTCTTATATTGATTATTATTATCCTTTATTAGCATTCTCTTCATCGTTTCATTACGCCGAACAGTCAGTTTCAACAACACCCTCATATGATTAGTCATTTTATGAAGTATTGGAAACTCTATCTTCTTTTCCGACAATCCTCTAGAGGTGCTCCTCCATTAGTGTGTCAATTTCTCAGTTAACACATATTTACTAGTTTGGTTCATAACTAAGGTAGATTAAGCCCCTTTTAAAATCAAGCATTCAAATATTGGGTGCACAACATTTCCACAAGCATAGCACACAAGAGAGGCTCTTGGACTACTTCATGAAGCAGACGAGCCCTTTTGAATTCATGTTAAGTTTAATTCATGTTAGGTGCACAACATCTCCACAAGTATGACACACAAGGGGTAGATGCAATAGTATTCATGTTAACTTTAATTTCTCGAGGTCTGCTTGATGAGATCAAACAACACTCAAAATTCTATTGTTTGGGCCATACGGTTTCATAACAAATTTGTATCTCTTATAGGCTTACTTATCATGTTTCAATTAAGCTTTAAGGCTAAGAGAGAGCGAGGACCGCAGGGAATCGCGCTAGGTTAGGTTCGTAAATAGAAAGATAAAAAAGGAACAAATAAGATAGGGCCTTTAAGACACACACACACACACACACACACACACACACACGAGCTAACCAAGCTTCACTCTAATCGACCTCAACTTGTTTTAAAATAAGATGGGTCATATGAAGCTTGTCTCATCTTGAATAGTCGTTCAAGACGAGTTAAACCGAACTAGATCAAGCCAAGCCAAGCGAGCTTTTCAAGGTAGCTCGGCTTGTATACAGCTCTACTTGTTGCTCAGTGGCTAAGTAATCATCCCAATCTTCATAAGTCATATCATAATCTAGTTATTTTAAGCATGGTCACAAGGCCTTCAATCACGCTCAGCATATAAAAACTCGCAAATGCTTAAACGAAATGTTTAAACGAAATCGAACTATTCCTTACACACCTGGCGATTTCTCTTAATTGAATATATCTATCCAAACCATTTGGTTCTTACTCTAGATGGCCCACCTATCGAGCAGAGCGATCTGATCTTCATGGTGAGGCTTATATATGGATGTCCTCATGTTAGTGGGAAAGATAGGGAATGACGGGGCCGGCACAAGAAGTTACCATGAGGGTGATCAGAATGTAAATTTAGACAGTTTGGGTTTCGTGAACACAAAAATTGGGTCCCACGTCGAGAGCCGATTGCATATGCCCCAGGCACAGGGGTATAGATATACCCGTGCCGGGGTTGTGGAGCCCACAGATGTCAGTGACAAATACACACCGCCCATATGTTTTTAAAGACCACAATAGAATAGTAATCTAAAAATCAAGCACATGAAAAACTCATGTGGCCATACCACATGAAACAGTGGGGATTGAACACCAGGGAGTAACGGAAGTTTTGTATCGGATCCTATGTGTTCCTACAGTTTATCAGAGTGGTAATATTAACTGTTTGGATGGCATATAAACATCATGGTCAGCTCTAGGAAGGTTTCAATGGTGGACGTTTCCGTTCCCACTGTTTTGTTTGTTGTGGTCCCTTAATGTTACATAGAAAGATATCCATATAGATTCTTTTAATGAAAGATTTCATAAATTAGTACCATTTTGTTGTGGTCCCTTAATGTTACATAGAAAGATATCCATATAGAATCTTTCAATGAAAGATTTCATAAAATAGTGCCATTTACGTATTAATCAGACACCTCTTTTTGATATCTGCCAAATATGTTTATGTGAAACCGATCTTTTATCATCACAACCTGTCTCGTTAGGACTAATCTTTCTATTTAGAGTTAAAAATATTTTTCTCTTATCTTTTATAATCTTGAATTGCGGTTGTCCTATCAGCCACATCTTTCATTTTTATTTTTATTTTTGTCAGTGAATAATTTGTCCAATCCACATACACCGAAGCAACGAGGCCTTGAAAGCTGCTTTTTCAAGTGTCAGTAACGGGACGTTCTGTCAATCGGGGAAGGTTTTTGGTGACAACACCTGGAGGTACTTCTCTTTGAGGGGCCTGTTGTTGAGACCTCCTGGAAACGCCGTAATTTTTAGAATCCTGAGTTTCAAGGTATCGACTGAGTCGACTTTCCAAGAGTCATCGACAAGACTCACCGATAAAGTTGGAATTTCATCAGTCTCTGGAGGACGGAGACTGGAAACGGGTGCATCTTGCCGAAGAAACACCGAGTCGACTCGCTCGAGTCAACCAACTCACTTCCTGAACTGTGTTTTTATTTGCTAAAGCAGAATGAGCAAGAAGAAGATAATGTACTCTTTTTATTCACTCACGGCCTTGCATGCTCCAAGACTACTCTGGGAGATTCAATCCTCAGTCAAATTTTCAGAGTGAGCGTAGAAACTGTAACTATATCCTTCTCAGCACTCCATTTTTGTTTTCCCACGTAACAAACCCACTCCCCGTTTGATAAACAAAGGCTACATAACTAAAACCCTTACAACTCGTCCTTTCGGTCAACTCTGCTGCTGCTCTTCTCAGCTTCATCCACAGATTCGTTCTCCGATTTTATAGCCTTTTCTGGTTTTGGGAGCTTGAAAGGGATCGAAGCATGCTTCTTGATGAATTTGTACAGTGCCACGGCTGTTCGATCCATTTCTACAGCAATCTGCTCAAGCCCGGAAAAACAAAGAACATCAAAGGCAAATTAGAACAGCTAATTAATAACAACAACGAAATGCCCACCAAGAGAATTTAGGTAAAGAGAACTGATCACCAAGAACCAGTTGAAAGCTTACTTCACCCGTAGTTCAAAAACCTGAAATCTCAACTCAACTCGATGTTCATTGAGGTCGAGTTTACTCAAAGACTCGAAAATATTAGGAAACAAAAATCTATATTTAAAATGGTTAAATTAGGAGTAAGTAATTTATAACCCAACTCCAAAAAACATTTATAAAGACACCTCACTGGTGAAGGGTATTGCTTCCTTGGGTCGATGATAGGGGTTCAAATCTTGCTCCCCACATTCTTTATTTTAATAAAATCTCCACTCAGGAGGTGAGCGACTCAGTTCAGATCACGCTGAGTTGGGTTGAGTTGACCAAGCCATCGGGTTGACACAACTAGTCTGTCCTAATCCAGCCCAGGTCAGGCCAAATATGGAGTTTCCCCACAACTTGGATAAAAATTTTGCCAAGTTGAGTTGACTCGGCCAAATTTCGAGTTGAGTCAGCAAGTTTTGGAACTATAACTTACTACAACTCGTAAACTCATGTTTACAAGCATTTTGGTCCTGAAAATATATTTTCAGGGGCGAGTGGAAACCGGAATTCAAAGCGAAAACACGTAGCACTATATGACCTGTTGTAGGTGAACAATTTTCATAAATAAATAAATAACAATCTAACCAAATAAGTCAAAATTTACCGGATCGGAGCTCTTGCTGTCTGCTGGGAAGAAGAGAAGAGTGGGAAATCCCTCAGCCTGCAAAACCAGCACAGTAGTAGTAAAAACACAATGAACGTATATAACTTGGAAATGTGACAGTTTCCGATTTCAATCCTGTAATTGAACTTTATCCAACCCCACTGCAACTAATCATAGCTTCTGTTGATGTTCAGAGGACTGATTTCTGAGTTCAACCCATCTAAACTATTGATGAACTCACCTAAATTTGTGAAGTCAATGACAAACTCCAATTTTCCAAAAATTTGAGAGTTTGGGTACACTACTCGGAGCTTGCCGAACCGAATCAACTGACCTAGTGTTAAAGTCGAACCTCGACTTGTTGCACATTAGGTGACATGGAAGACCTTTTTCTTTTGTTTACAGGATGCAATGATGTCGTTGTCAGTCTCTCAGTTGGGTAAGCCACTGATCAAGATGGAACCCACCTGAGTCAACCAAGTTGGCAGCCCTATTACCAAGAACTCTTGATTCCATTGAAAAAAAAAAAAAACCAAACTGAGTCAAACTCAAAAATCGAAAGACCAGTTCCCATATGTGACTACAAATTTTTTAACATTGTTTTATGCCACCAGCCACAGAAGGTTGAGATTAGTTATAGAAACATTGTTAGTAAAAGAAAGCCAAGAAAAAAATAATAATAATAATAATAACAAGAGCCAGACCAGGGCCCGTGGGTGCTCATTTCTTGTTCCATCCATCTTAGCCATGACGAGGGACCTGATGCCACGCAGATGCTTGGCAAGTTTGTTGTAAGCTGGTTCCATTGCTTGGCAATGCCCACACCATGGTGCGTATATCTGGTTCAAAGTATGAGAATGACACCACATCAGATGAAATGGGGGTAACAAAGGATCTGTATTGATGCATTGATGTGAATTTACCTCAAGAAGCACGTCCTTCGACTCATCTAGCACAATCTTATCGAAATTATCTCCAACCACTATTTTCACATCCCCATCATTCTGTATCAATCCATTAATGAAAGGATTAAAAGGAGTTGGATCAAAGAGATGAAAGGGAAAATCAGTTGTGAGGAAATGAAATTTAATAGCTTACAGTCTCAGGTATCGGATCGGACTTGAAGAAAGGCTTGAGCCTATCTGCAACAAAACCCTCCCCAAAGGCCTGGATTATTAGAGAAGGCAGAACAGCAAGTATGAATCAATAAGCATTACATGCTTGACAGTCCGTTGATGAGGAGGTTGTTCGAGTAGTAAATTAAAGATGTTAAATCCATGTGGAGATTTGAAACATTCAGATAACAGTGCATCGGTACTTGAAACGGAACTTGAATGTGTGTTGATTATTACATTCTATTGTTCAAAAGCTATCTCAGAACTCAGCCAAACAGTAGAGTTTGGCCTAGCTCCAAGTACTGATCGCAAATCACAAGTTCTTATAAAATCAGTAAGTACTTCATACATGTGATAGGGTCGAACTTGGAGATTGGAAGACCGATTTCCGAGTCAAGTCCAAGTATCTACATGTCATATTAGGTTTACAATTTCAGCTTGAGCTTGTTAGAGAGTAAAAGAACATTAAAGAGAAGATAGAAATTCTGTATCTGACCTTGATGCTGTCTAAAGTCACTTCCCCATCAAACTTATACTTCTTGGGTTCATTGCTTCCTTCATAGCCAAGAAGCTGTAAGCAAATGAACAGAATTAGAAGGATCCATCTCAGGTCTCAAGATGCAGAAAAAGTGGAAAGGTGTTATGGAAAAATCAGTAAATTCAAGAGAAAAAGGGTTATAAGTAATTACATTAGGACCATCTCCAGTGACACCAAAATAATCTGAAACCGGTCTCCCAATGTCCTCATTGTCTTTTTGAACATACACAAAAACAAGCTGCAATGGATCCAAAAATCGTCACAAATGCCACAAATGAAGGCTGGTATTATATAGGTACGTAAAACATATTAAATTTTCTTTGTTGACACCAAGGAACTATACTGAAGAAATAGCCACCAGAATCCATCTGAACTCTAGGACAAACCAACTCATTTTGACTAGCCAAAGCACTGACTTCCAACAAAATCAGAGAGTTCGTGATCAACTAGGCTGGATCAAAATTTCAAGCTAAAAAATGCAAACACAGCTTTCAGAGCCGCATTTGAGCTCGTAAAAGTGGATGATAAGTACACCCCCATTAAACAAGGTTCAATGGAAAATGCATCCACAATTGTAAAAACCTATTTTAAAATGCAAATCACACTATTTACCTTTCCCTTGAAAAATTTTGCTGCCTCTTGGAAGATTGGCAAAACCTTCTCAGAAGCGTCTGACGTGGCAAAGAGCAAAACCTGGAAAGAAAGCAGTGATTCCAAGAAGCTTTAAAATATCTTTATCTTTAGATGCAAGAAAGCAATTTCTTATGTTAGTAGAGCCAATGCTAACATACAGGAAACATGAGCTCACCTGTTTATTGATTGGATTCTCAAAAATCATCTGAGCACTTTCCCTGGTAAAAATGGTCACCAAAGGTAGCTTGTTGGCAAGGACAAAGTCAACTATTGCAGGCTTAGTGAGCTGACCTTCTGCAAAATGGAAAGCTCAAATGTCAATGAAAGGTCCCTTGAGAGCACTTTCAATGCAATTCAGCCACAGGGAAGGCAGTGAGGGAGCTAACCAAAGAAACTTAGTTTCTCATCATCCTTCTTCAGCAACACCAAAGCTGGACGTTTAGCTTCAGGTTCAATGTGGAAAAGCTTAGCTATATGAGGATTGGAAGTTTGGTAGAAGTTGACATCGTCGTCAAGTTGTGAAGCAGTGGCAAGTTCTTCGCTCTCTGGACCCTGTAGTTTTGATAGAAATCAAGCTGACATAACAATAAAAGATGAGTGTAATATAGTATGAAGAGGTACCTTCCAGCAATCTAATCCTTAATGGTTTGCTTCGAAGGTATTTACCAAAACCACCCTCAGTTTTCTGAAAAGTGACTAGCATGGCTGACAAGTGACCAAAATGACAGCGAGTCACCCATTCTACAATGTGTCTTCAACTCTACAGGGCTAGATTCCAGAGAATATCAGACCGTAGGTCAAAAACCTGAAAACTCGACTCAACTAGATATTCAGCCAGGTCAGGCTGACCCAAAGACTTGACTTGACTTGACTTGATATTTAATCATTAAATGAAGAAGAATTTAGGTTAATAATAGATATTTTCATGATATGAGTTTAAAAATGGGTTATTTTGTTTTAAAAAAATCAGCATATGTTAAGTCAGTCATGGCGCACGCACTTTTCTGTGGGATCTTGTGTTTGAGTCCCACACTGCACTTGGATATATATATATATATATATATATATATATATATATATATATATATATATATATATATATATATATAATTCTTTGTTTCTTAAAATTAAAAAGGCAAGCATTCAGCAAGTGACTCGGTTTGACTAACATCGAGTTGCATCAAGTCAACCGCATTGGCAAGCTGACTTGCCGGAGTCTCATTCAGAAGTGAGTTTCTTGGTGACTCAGCTCAAAATTTTGTTGAGTCATGTTGACTCGACCTTATCTTGAGTCAAGTTGCCTAGTATGCTTCAGACATTTAAAAGGTGTTTTGGAGCAATTCATTTTAAAAAATGAGAGTTTGTGTGTGTGTGTGTGTGCGCGCACGCGCGTGCGTGCATATATATATATATATATATATATATATATATATATATATATATATATATATAATTCTTTTTTTAAAAAAAATTAAAAGGCAAGCATTTAGCAAGTGACTCGGTTTGACTAACATCGAGTTGCATCAAGTCAACCGCATTGGCAAGTTGACTTGCCGGAGTCTCACTCAGAAGTGAGTTTCTTGGTGACTCAGCTCAAAATTTTGTTGAGTCATGTTGACTCGGCCTTATCTTGAGTCAAGTTGCCTAGTATGCTTCAGACATTTAAAAGGTGCTTTGGAGAAATTCAATTAAAAAAATGAGAGTTTATATATATATATATATATATAAATTAATTAAAAGGGCAAGCGTTCAGCAAGTGACTCAGTTTGACTAACATCGAGTTGCATCAAGTCAACCACATTGGCAAGCTAACTTGCCGAAGTCTCACTCAGAAGTGAGTTTTTTGGTGACTCAGCTCAAAATTTTGTTGAGTCGTGTTGACTTGGCCTTATCTTGAGTCAAGTCGCCTAGTATGATTCAGACATTTAAAAGGTGTTTTGGAGCAATTCATTTTAAAAAATGAGAGTTTTTGGCAATTTGATTATGAATCTGTCAATAACACTGAAACCATGAAAGTCAACTGAATTGTATAACTCCCACAGGCAGCACAAGGAATTGTGTGTTTCACATATTTCTTTTGAAACAATTGAGGGTATTTTTATTAAAGTTTTCAGGCCTGTTGCTGGAATTTGAAATTTTCAGCACGGCAACATCATTTTCTTCTTTTCACGTAAATATGAGAAAGTGAGGCTCTTGGAACCGGAAAAAAAAATTACTAAAACCAATAATGATGACTTTGTCTTTAAATAAATAAACAAGACAATCCATGTACGACTAGAATATCCACAGATTTTCACAAATTACAAGAACTATTGTTAACGGCAGAAATCTTAATCTCAATAGTAAGGTCAATCCTCCTCACCTTTCCAGGGTGTTAATCCGCCAATAAAGTTTTAGGAACTCAGATTAGACTCACTAAGAACCTGAGTGTTGACTTGAGACTCATAGTGTCAATGATCAAGATTGCTAAGCTCAAAAGCTTATGCTAAGTATATGACGAATTTTTAACTGCTTGACTAAGACTATAAAGAAATTGATCAGGCTCTTCAAGTTTCTGTGCTTGATTAAGACTTTAACTGGGCCTGAGCCTTCATCAATTAGTTGAGTCAATGAGGTTTTTGAGTACTTGGTTATACTTTTAAGACCACTAAAATCTCAACATTCCTAATTCTTGGCCTGTTTGATTTTCATTGTTTCACCGGGAAAAGGTAAAAACCCTGGAAATGGGTGATTATTACCATTTCACCTGTTTGAATATTCATGGGGAATTTCATTTCTTCGAAACCAGTTCAAAAGTAGTAATGGCCATTTTAAGACCCCATCTTGATGTATATGATATATCTGTTCCGTCCATTCATTTTATCACAACATTTTGAGATATGAGAAGAAAAATGAGTTAGGTCCAACACTCAACTGGCCATACCAAAAGAAACAATGGCCCTAGGAAGCTTTTAACGGTAAGTATTTAATTCATATTTTTCTATGGCGTGGTCCACTTGAGGATTGGATATGCCTCGTTTTTTGGCTTATATCATAAATTTACCTGACATAATAGATGAACGGTGTGAATACATGATATACATCATGGTGGGACCCACAAATATTTTACAGTATTTGCCATTTTTACCTCCAAAAAGTAGGCAGTCAAATCAGCTATGGGGAAGAGTGCGGCAACTAGGGAGGGAAATAATTATTACCATGTACCAGGGTATTTCCCAGTGAATTAGAAAATCAAACACGCCCAGTTTTTAATACCCAGAAATGGTGTACTCTCTCAATTATGTACGGCTAATAAGGGGAGTAAAAAGTACCATCAAAGAGTCGAAGAAGCCCAAAACCACTTTACTCTCAGCACTCAATATCTGTTCAGCATCCTCAATAGTGGTTATGTTGTGAATACCTGGTCCTGTCTTTTTCTTAATCCATGTCACTATAGCATCCCTGCAGATTAATATCAAAAGATATTGGCCATTCAAATGAATATAAATAGTTGAAGCATGCCATTATATTTCTCCAAATATGAAAGAGAAGTAAAGCACTACTTAATCACAATTTCCCAGTAAAACATAGCCTCATGTAAACAATCTTAAACATACATGGAAAGAAAAACTTGGTGTAAAATATGTAGATCCAGGTCTAAAACAGTCCATTCAAGAGAAAAACAAAGGTAGTCCAGAACAGTTGTAGATATCCAAATATTTGAAACAAAAATTAAAAGCTTTATAAACTACTCTTAGAACTGGAATTGGCAACATTTTTCAAATATACAAATGCGCATGTGGAGGTGCTATGAGGTCGAACTCATGGAGCTTCCATGAAGTTGAGCTCCATGGGCCCCTCCGTTGTGTGTGTTAGATATCCAAACTGTGCATTTGGTAGGTTGCCTCTAGGTTATGGGATTTCCTAAAAATCATCAGTATCCGAAACTCAAGTGGGCCACACCATTTGAAATTGTGTGAAATCATGCCTAAAACATCTAAAAACACTTGGTAGGGTCCATTGAGTTTTGGAATGGCCTGAAATTTAGTGTGGCCCCTCGTCCCAGTGGGACACACATAATGGATGGGTTGGATGTCTAAACCACACCTTTGTGGGCCCTATAAACAATCAAGAAGGTTTCAATGGGTGGGCATCCACTCTCAATTGTTTTCTGTGGTGTGACCCACCCAAGTCATGGATTGGCCTGAATTTTAAGTCCATGGGCCACCATGGAAGGGTGCATCTAATTGATGGTGTGGATATTTGACACACATCACAAGGGGCCTACATAACTCGATCTCAAACTCATGGAACTTTTCCTTGAGTGTAGGGAAAAGGTAGACATCACCGAGCTTCCTACGAGGTAAAGCTCTATGGGCTCCACCGTGATCTATGTCAGACATCCACCACATCAATCAAATGCACTCTTCCATGGTGAGCCACAGGCCTAAAAATCAGGCCAATCAATGACTTAGGTGGACCACATTATCTATTGAAACATTCATGATCATTTATATGTCTATTGTGTGTCCCACTTGGATGAGGGATCACAATAAGTTTCAGTCGTATCAAAAACTCCCGGGGGCCACCAAGTGATTTTAGATATTTTAGGCACAATTTCACGTGATTTGTATGGCGCACTTGAGTTTCAAATGCCGCTGATTTTGGGATATCCCTAACCTAAAGGGATATATATGAAGTCGAACTAATGGGAATTCCCATGAAGTCAAGCTTTGAGCCAACATAATATATGTCAGCCATCCACCCATCAATCAGACACACCCATCCCATGATGAGCGATGGGCTTTAAAAAAACAAGGGCAATCAATGACTTAGATGGGCCACACCACAAACAACAGAGTAGACACCAGCCCACTGAAACCTTATTATCGTTTATACCCACCATTGAAACCTTGATGATCGTTTATATGGCCCACTGAGATGTGTTTTAGACATCCAACCTATCGATTATGTATATCCCACTTGGATGAGCGGTGACACTAAGTTTCAGCCGTATAAAAAACTCATGTTGGCCCCACCAAGTGGTTTTATATTTTTTAGGTACAATTTACCAGAATTTCATATGATATGGCCCAATTGAGTTCTAGATACAGCTCATTGTTGGGATATATCATAACCTAGAGGGGACCCACCAAATGCACGGTGTTGACGTTTGACACACATCATGGTGGGGCCCACATAGCTTGACCTCACGGGAAGTTCCCATGAGGTATGGGTCCCCTTTAGGTTATGGTATATCCCAAAAATCAGCCATATATGAAACTTAGGTGGGCCATACCATCTAAAACTATGTGAAGACATGCCTAAAACATAAAGAAGCACTTGGTGGGGCCCCCTGAGTTTTGGATGCGGCTGGAACTTGGTCTGACACCTCATTCAAGTAGGGCACACAATGAATGGTCTGGATCTGTGAACCACATCTCTGTGGACCCAATGAATGATTATGAATGTTTTAATGGGAGGGTAACCCCTCTCAACTTTTGTATGTGGTGTGGCCCACCCAAGTCATGGATTAACTTGATTTTTAAGCTTGTGGCCTACCATGTAATGGTTCATCTGACTGATGGGGTAGATGTTCGGCGTACATTATGGTGGGCCCACAAGATCGACCTTATGGAAAGTTCCCATGAGATCGTCCTCATAGTACCATTTCCACACACACACACACACACACACACACACACACACACACACACATATATATATATATATATATATATATATTTGTGCACACGTGTCTTGGGCATCTAATCCGAACAGTCCACGTGATGCGGAATCTCATGGAACTCCAAGAGACAAATTTTCACTCTAATCTACAATTCTAGTGGGCTATAGCAAAGAGAAATGCAAATCGAGGGAGAAAATTGTTTTCATTTTTCATGGCCCACCAGAGTTTTGGATCAAAGTAAAAATTGAGCCCCTGTAGTCAAATCGCGTGTGATGGGTTCTCAAAAAAGTTAACTTGTAGACATAATTTTGACCTAAAAGTATTCAAAAAAAAAATAAAAATGGAAGTATTAGCTTAGACATTGCAATAACTTGAACAAAAAAAAAAAAAGTGACTGGTTCTCAACTATTAGAAAGGGAAAAGAATGTAGAAAATTGAGAAGATATTTCAGAAAAATCCGCTATTATCCCTAGATTATCTGTCATCGAGCATTTCAGAACTAGCAATTTACAGTGAAGTCGATCCGATTCCCATTCCAAAATCACGAGATTTCTTGTCATTACCAAATTAAACATTAAGAATTTCAAAAAAATAAAAATAAAAAATCATCTAAAGCATTAGAATATATGAATAATCACATAATCAGAGGAGCTCAAAGCTCTAGTCAAGCAAGTCACACACCCCAGCATGAAATATGCATGTGAGATATGATTCATTCACCAGTTACTTAGGATTCACCATCTATGTTCTTCAGCCAGAGATGACGCCATGCTGCTCTGCTCATCAGGTTAGGATACGCGTGTACACTAAAAGCTCGCATTCAACATACACCAGCCCCCACCTTAAAAAGCAGATTGCCCCATTTTTTGGCCAAGGCACAAATACACTAGGGTCCACGCAAGTAATATTCTAGCCTCGTATTTCTCCCACGCAATCCGCCTCACCCGGCCAAAGAAACCCAAGGAAGAAAATTCCTAAACTGGAAACTATTTTAACATAATCAGGCCAAAAAAAGGAAACAAAAAAGAGCAGAACTAGAAACAGATCCGGAATCTTACTTGTTCCTCTGCTGCCGATACGGCTTATGAACTCCATCAGCGAAGAAAAGTACCGTCGGAAGCCCCTGCACGTCATACTTCTCTGCGAGCTCGCTCTCGACAGTTGCATCGACCTTCGCCAGCACTACAACTCCTTTCAGTTCTGTTGCTGCGGCCGCATACTCTGGCGCCAGCGCTTGGCAGTGTCCACACCAGGAGGCATAGAACTCCACCATCACGTACCGATTCTTCTCAATAAAGGAGCTGAAATTCCCTTTCTGGAGCACAACGACGTCCTCGTCGTCGACCTCTGGTGGCGGCGGCGGGTACGCGTCACCGTGTTCGAAGTCCGGAAGCCCTTCGAAGTTTTCAAATTCGCCGTTGCCGTCGGGGAGGTAATCGGGATCAGGTTCGCCGGTGATGGAATGCTCTCCGCCGATCGGAGATCCGGCGTCGTCTTCTTCGAGGAAGCTGAGATCTTCTTCTTCTTCTTCTTCGTGGTTGAGCTCGTCTGATTTCTTGGAAGGAGTTGCAGAGCAGAAGCCATGGCAGACGAGAAGAGCTGAGATTGAAATAGCAATTATTAGGGTTGGAATCGCCATTTTCACAGAGAAACAGGTTTTCCGATGTTTTCCGATATCGGGAGCGAAAATGCGTTCAGATCTCAGCGTTTAAATAGACAAAGAGGACACCTCCGGTCCGTTGCGCTTGAGATGAATCTCCAAGTTCGTCCCTCATGGGACCAGGTAAATGCAGTGGTGATTGATCCGAACCATTCACTGCTGAAGCCTGGTTTATATTTAGATTTAGAACATCCATGCATCCATTTACTCCCCTCTGAGAGGCTAATAACAAATATCTTTCGGCCTATCAGTGTGATTTTTGCAGTCATCCATCCATAGATGGAGATTTAATCATCTGATCGTACGAGCACACTGGCAGCATCATGGTGGACCAAGAGTGATTTACTTCAATCGCGATTGAGGTATATAGCCTGGTCGCGATAGAGAAACGTACGCCTCGTCGCATTTTATGTGGCATGTACGATGCATGATAGAATGTCACGCGTGGGGGTCATTGATTCGGAGTTAGAACATCGTAGCTGTTGGGAAGAGTTTAATATGAAACGTGGCATCAGGGAGCCGTTACTTTTGAGGTATGAAGAGAGGGGAAATTCTGCAATTTGAGACATAAATGAGGGTTATTTAAGGATTTTTCAGAACTGAGGCTGGGGCTAGTTTCGTAGGGCGCGATATGCCTGGTTCCCTGGAATCAGCCATGTGGTTTGGCACACTGACCGTGGGGCCCACCTCAATATATTTGTTTTTTATCTACGCCGTCCATCCATTTATCAAACGCATTTTATGGCATGAGCCCAAAAATTAAGCAAATAAAAATCTCAGGTGGACCACACTACAGGAAACAGTGGTGGTTGAACGCACACCATTAAAAACTTCTTTAGCCCCAATGTAATGTTTATTTGCCGTCCAACCTTTTGATAAGGTCACATAGATCTGGATGAAGAGAAACCCGAATATCAACTTGATCCAAAATTTCCGTGACCCACTAACTTTTTAATAGTCATGCACCACTGTTTCCTATCATGTGGTCCACCTGAGATTTTTATCAACTTCATTTTTGGGTTCATGACATAAAATGAGTTGGAAAAACGGATGGACAGCATAGATATACATATAATATATCGAGGTGGGCCCAACGGTCAGGGTAACACCCACGTCTTTGATTCCGGGTTACCACTTAAGTGGCGCCCAGTTTCATAACGTTTGAGATTCTAGGGAAAACTTTGGGATTCCGGTAGAGCAAGATTATCCATATACATGCACACAGAAATCACACTCGTGGGACCCATTTATCTACAAATATGTTGTCTAAATCATGGATCCAGCTACTAATGGGGAGTATCATCTTAATCGGCCAATAGACGGATATAATGGACGGTTAGTACAGGAAAAAATAAAAAATAAAAATTTGAACTGCTAACGTTGAACAAAAAATTCCATTAATCAAATATCACAATCATACAATTGAGTGTATTTTGGGTAATTACAACATCGAACGTTTTTACTACTGTTTTAACAGCTTATTTTGTGCATATATTTATGCCATATGTGTAATTGACGCGGGATGTGCATGATGACTCAGATTCTTCCGAGTAGCACATGATTCCTCTGTGCAGGTAACGGCGCTATTTCCTCCCGTCCCGCGCTCATGTTTACTGAAATAACGACAATGCGGATATTGTGACGGAGGAGTTATTCGGTACTCAGGCAGAGTACAACTGTTCATACGCATGCATCGATAATGGGTAGAATTGGCGTATACCTGTTACTGACTAAAATTAAAGCGTCCAAATCGTGGGATCCTTTGTATTAGCTCATAAAACAGGCAGCGGATCAGGTGTTACCCGGGTAACACCGTAGTGGGTGTTTACCTCACCGTGGTTCCCACTTTGATCTATATGTTGTATATCCACGCCGCCCATAAAAATTTGAAGTTCTTTTCAATTAGGACATGTTCCAAAAATGAAGTAGATCCAGATCTCAAGTGGACCATACAGTAGGGGTTGAATGTCCGCTATTAAAAACTTCTTGGGGGCAAAAATTTTGGATCAAGTTAAGGTTTGTGTTTTCACTTCATTCAGGTCCGTGTTACCTAATAAACAGGTTGGATGTGACAAAAACATTATGGTGGGCCTAGGAAGTATTTGATAGTAGGTTGTTAATGACCACTTTTTCCATAAGTGTAGTCCACTTGAGACTTCAATCTACTTCATTTTTAGGACCATGTATAAAATGAGTTGAAAAACGGATGGATTGGATATAGAACATATACATCAAGGTGGGCCCTGCAGTTAGAGAAACACACTACTATGGTGTCACTTGGGTGTGGATGCTAGATCGCAGGTGGATCGTGCTCATAAGAGTTCTTTTAGGCCTCTCTTTTTTTTTTCTTTTTTTTCTTTTTTTTTTTCTTTTTTCTTTTGGTATAATTGAGACTTGGGGTGTTATATGAATGACTTGAGTCATTACAACCCAGTTTGCTCAAATTTCCGTACTCGGTTAGACCTTGCAGAACCTATATATAAACCAAATAATTCATGGATTCTCGTCTAAATGACTCCTAGTTTGCAATCTAGAATTTGGAGTAAAGGATCACGTTGACATAGAAGAAAGGTGTTAGGAACCCTCTATGCCTATATAAAAGTACAGCATGTACTTAACATGACTAGACAAAATATAAGAGATTTGATTACTTCTTGTGTTTGACTGGTTTAGTGAAATGGATGGTGTGTTGTATGATGCCTTCCTCAAA
The DNA here is from genome assembly GCF_029962835.1 of Magnolia sinica. Taxonomy (NCBI): domain Eukaryota; kingdom Viridiplantae; phylum Streptophyta; class Magnoliopsida; order Magnoliales; family Magnoliaceae; genus Magnolia; species Magnolia sinica. The sequence goes on along the minus strand of NC_080577.1, from coordinate 41,818,205 downwards.
AGAGGGAACAAGAGAGGCTCCTTGCCGAGACCCACCTACTTGAAGAAGTGGTAAGGCTCTAATCAACCCAAGTTTTTTATGGGTAGGATCTGGAGAACCGACAAGCCGCGAAACATACACTTGGATATAAACAAGCATGGTGTAAGATATGTGGAGGTATGAAATGGAAGGGGTGATGCGATCACAACATCTTAATCCCAACCAATCTGAACTTTTAATGGCCAAGATCCAGAATTCTTACAAGCTATAGAGCATACACTTGGTAGAATAAGGGAGCAAGGGGTTGGAGATGAAGTGATGATGCACAATGCTGATATAAATATGAATGAAGCTAGTCTAAGCTGGGTAAGCGGGGTAAAATGCTTGTCGCAAGGATCGATTAGAGGGAACTGGATCAGCCTTTTGATTGTCTTAGTGGCTTGGATTCGGGCTTGGCTAGGCTGACCTAAGGCTAAAATGGTTTCCTTTTACTTCACTCCCCCTCTCCTGGTGGATGGATGGCTTAGACTCACTTTCCCTCTCTTCTTCTCTTCTTTAAAATGGGTGATCTTAGGATTCTTGGTGATGAAACAATATGAATAAAAGGGGGTATTTATAGGTGTGTGGGATGGCATTTTTTGTAGTTTTTGAAGAGTTTAGGGCTAAAATGGGCTTAGGAGGCTGTGATTGGCTAATGGCATGGATGTGCCACGTGGTAATTACATTTTATTGGCTAAGGCGGGCTAGGTATGAGATGTCATTTGTTGGAAAACAAGGGGAAAATGGTCATTTTAGCGCAAGTGAGTCAAGGTACCCCTTTGTTCATGTTCCTTTTGCTTTATCATGATCCTAATATTAAGACCTGGGCTTGGGCTTTAGACTAGGCTTAGGTCTGGACTTGGTTTGGGCTTAGGTTTAGGTGACCCACGGTGTTTAGATCAGTTCTTTCACCTTGGGTGAGGTGTCTACACTGGGTAACAGCTAATCTGCTCTCCATGAAACAAGTGGTCTCATAGCATTATAGGTTATATATAGTGATCTTAGTTGCTTCAAGTCACTTGGACAATTTAATCGATCAATATGAACTGTCCATTAAATCCAAAACACATTTCAAGGGTAACAATCTAAACATCATGCCAATAGAATAATCCTATTCATCCACGATTTCTCCTTTTTATCTTTTCTTTTCTTTTCTTTTTTTTCTCTAGCCATCCTTTTTCCAAGTCATGGATGGGATGGCTAGGAATCTCTCACAAAATGATTCCTTAGAATGATAAGCAATCTGCCACAGGTGTTGGAAAATATAAATTATTGATTGGACCTATTTTTGTGTAAATCATATCGACTATTCACAATAAAAGCATTATTGATAAAATATTTAACATTGTCAAATGGGCATGAAGTTTGCATGTTAGCTCATGAACTAGGACAAGAATTAGGTACACTCCCACTCGTCCCTAGCTAAGAATGGATAAGGGCCTCAAGGGGCCACCGTGATGTATGGGTTTTATCCACATGGTTCATCTATTTTCCCATATTATTTTAGGGTACAAGACAAAAAATGAGGCAGTTCTAACGCTTAAGTGGACCACGCCGTGAGGATTAAATATCTGTCATTGAAAACTTTTAGGGGGCCACAGAAGTTTACCATCAAGCCGATATTTCTATTTTCCCTTCATCTAGGTCTACGTGACCTTATGAATAGGTTAGATGACGATTAACTCTCACGGTGTGCTCTAAGAAGGTTTCAATGATGGGTGTCGTTATCACAACTGCTTCTTATGGTGTGGTCCACTTAAACCTTGGAATGACCAATTTTTTTAGCTTCCTAAAATGATATGGAAAAATGGATGGATGGTGTAGATAAAATCCATACACCATTGTAGTCCCTTAGAACCCTTGTCGATTTCTAGCTGGGGACCGAGTGTAGTACTTGTTTACACCTTTCTTGGAGCATCCACACGAACCAATGAAATGTCAGTCATGTGTCGACATTACGTATGAATGACGGACGAAATCTAACTTATGCCTCGAGGATATCTTTCACCCCATATGCTTTGACAACATGTCCCCTCCCAAAAGCATAATGGCTCAAATCCATGTGAATGTCTGTAGATAAGACATTGCAATGAAGGACACGTAGCCATCACATGAGCGACACGTGCAATCGAGAAGCATGCTCGGTAACCTTATAAAAGCTCGAAATACATTGCAATCTAGATATGCTTGGCAATGTCATCTCATAAAATCGTGTCTAAATGGAAAACTTCTCATAGACTACTGGTGCTCTCACGATGATTACGAGGGTTTAAGAAGCAGATTTCTCTTAAATTAGAAGGAAATCAAAGAATGCGATGAGGAATCCATGTCCGAAAGATGAGCTATCGATGTCCTAAATGGGGGTGAATAGGATAATACCAAATTCTTCGAGATAATACGGAATAAATAAACGAATAATCTCAATCGCCCAAAGAATTGAAACCTTGATTCCAAATAATTCATAGGACAACCTTCACCTAGAATTTTAGGCATGACAACCTTATTTCACGACGTCTTTGAAATCAAACTTTCAAATTAGCAAGAGAAGATAAAATAAATACAACATTCATCAAATAGAATAAAATAAATATGACATTCACCACAAATAAAGAGATAAGCATTCACCACAAGGCACAAGGGGTTATAATGGTTTCATGCTTAAACCCACACCTACTCCACTCCCAAAATTACTACCCCCCTAATTTTAGCTTTCACTATAACCAGGTTTTCACAGGTTCACCTTAACAACCTAATACAATTTTTGTAATTTTCATGGGCTATCACAATCAATCCCCTTTCTTGATTTTCATGGGCTATCACAATCAAACTCCTTTTGTGATTTTCACGGGCTATCACAAATCAACCCTCAGTGATTTTTGGGCTATCTCAGAAAAACCCAAATAAAATAAAGTAATTAACAATGTACTTATCTTCAAATGATGATTCGAAGATAGACTCGGAGCTTGAAGCAGCCATCTTCTTTCTTGATTGTAAAGTAGGCAACATTTGCTCAACCAAAAAAGAATATATGGATCTAATGTATTTCAATAAAATGAAAAGCCTAATGCTGCAAATTTAATTATCTATTTCTCAAGTAGAGTATAGACTACTCTCTAATTTGCAATAAAAATCAACTTAAGAAAGGGAATTAAATAAGCTAAATAAAAATTATATATACCACACAAATAGCTTGACGAGGACCTGAGCCTCTCTCTTACTTGCAAAAGATTTTTCTCTAATTTTCATTGTTGAATAGAATGAGAGAAGGTCCCTATTTATAGCCAAAGGATTTGAAAATTCGGCTAGCCTAAGAATAGGTTGGCTGGCCGAATTCCAACAATTCTATTCCAACGACTATCGGATTGTGCGGGATATGATTTATCCAAAAATTTGGTTGGCCCAAGCCAAAATTCGGCTGGCCAAATTCCCTTAAAAATTTGAGAATCTTGTTGATGCAGTTTTTCGGTGGACCCTCCTTAGACCCTAAAGGATACCTATACACAAGAGACAAAAGACGAAAGGAAGACCCTGGTAAATGCAAGGGACCCTCCAATGCCAAAGTCAGGGACCTGGGTCTTTGTGAAATTGGTTCAAAGGAAAAGAGTCATTAGTCTCTTTAGGTTTATGAGTTGCGTACCTTTCACCATTTAGGAGCTTCCCTATTTATACAAGAGGGAAGATCACATGGTCGGAAGATCTTGTTTGTTACAGTGAAGATCACACAGTTGGAGATCTTTCCCATTTAGGACTCTGGAGATCCCTGAGATCTTCCTTGGATCATGGGCTTCCGAGATCTCCAGGATCACAGCCTTATCTCTTGAGATCTTAGGAGAGATCTTCGGGCCATTCGCCTTAGATAAGACCAAGTGTTATTTGGAAACCGATAGAGCCGTCCAACCCTTAGGTAAGGTCGGATGGTAGAGGCAAATGACGCCTTAGGGGTAGGTGGTACCAAGCTATTGATAGGTCGGTATCATCTCGATGTTGATATCGATCGAGCAAGCTTGTGACGTCCTTGTGATCGTCGATCCCAATAGCCCTAGCTTCCTTTGTTGAGCCTAACAGTTCTTACTAAGATGTCATTCAGGAAAGTTCGTCGAAGCCCATGCCTACCTATCTTATGGTCATGCTAACCAATGGTTAGGCCGAACTATCTTATGGTCAACCTTTCCTTGTCAGTAGTCACTTTTGTGATTGTTTGGCTCATTGTCTTGGTTCGACCTCTTTTAATGGGTCACTCCATTTTTCCCATAACAGTAAGCTCCCCTACTTTCGAGTCTACTGTACAGGCTCGAAAAGTAGGTCAGAAGTTACTAGGTCCGACTAATTTGCCATTAAATGCTGAATATTGCAGCTAGCATGAGAGTCTAGGTGTGCCAGTAGTCGTGTACGGCGTAGTCGAGGTGGCACGTCATGGCTCAAGGCCATGTGGGCTATCAGGCCGTCTTTTTAGTACCCGACCAGTGAGAGAGTGATGTGTTGTCATTTCTCGATAATAGTGTCGAATGACAAACCGGGTTGCACCATTTGTCGAGACGGGGTAGTAAAGGGGACATCATACGAGATCTGCGTTAATGAGGGCATTTAAATGCTACCACGTGGCTTCCCTATATATATGAAGCCCTACCCCTTACTCGAACCCATTTTCATTTCTCTGCATCTTCCCCTTTAAGATACTGTAGCTGCTACGGATGCAGGCGATTTCCAGTGTCCTGGTTTTGCGAATTTAGCGATGACAAGGTGAGGTCTTTTGCCAGTGAGCTCCATTCCTTTGCCTCACCCCCTCCCTTTCCTCTTTTCTTCTTTATCTTTAATTTTCAGCATCCATAGGGCTATCTGCCATGTTGAACTCATTAAGCTCATAGGAGGGGACCTCTGGCGGTGACAGTGGATCCAGTAGCCTTCGCCTAATGTCAAATCCACTGTCTTTGTTGGTGATGATGAGCGACATTAATTTCCGGGCATCGCAGTCGTCACAGGCGTTGGAAACTTCCCCAGCAGAGTGACTGAATACAGTTGAGCGCGACTCGCCTATTGAGGGGGATGTAGGCGAATCCATTGGGGAAGACAAGGAGAAGGAGAAGGGTCCCATGAGGTCATCCCTTAAAGAGGTCGACCTAACTCGGATTAAGCAGGGGTACCATATACCCGAGTCGGTCATCCTCTGGGTCCCTTCGCCAGACGAGCTACCCACTCATCCTCCTGAGGGAGCAGTTTCCATCTTTTAGGTCGCCCTTTAGTGCGGCTTGAGGCTCCCTCTACAAGGCATAGTGAGACGGGTACTTGCTCATCTAGAGTTGGCTCCGGGACAGCTGATTCCCAATGCTTGGAGGGCATTGATTGGTTGTTCCATCCTTTGGTGGGACCTCAAGTAGCCCGACCTTACCATCAATGAATTCCTCCATTTGTACCAAGCGAAGCCCAATAAATTCATAAGGGCTGGTACTACCTCTCTGCTTGGAGGGGGACTGGAAGGGTCATGGTCACAGATGTCCCGACCTCCAATAAAAACTGAAAGGACAGGTGGTTCTGGGCTTCTGGAAGTTTGGAAGTACCGGGCTTGACTTTGCGCCGTGGATTGGTTCCCATCGCATTCACTGATCCAGGTCGGCTTTCCTCGGACTTAGGTCTTTTTTGGCCATTTCTCAATTGTTCGATCTTTGGTTTTCTGAATATCTCGTGTATGCCTTATTTAATGTAGATATTTCCAAATACCCTTCCCTCCTTGGGGACGAATCTCTCGGTCGGATCCAAGGAGCGAGGTCGTTAGGAGAGGAAGATCGATCTTGGAGAAGGCTTCTCCAACCCAAACTTCTATTGCAAATGGGCCTTGATACCAAGCTTACAAGTAAGAGCTTTGTTTGACCTGTAGGACTTAGAAAAATATCATGAATTTTTATAACTAAATCCCCCTCTGCTTTAATGTAGAAATGCCTGAGGCTCATCCCTTGCTGAAGCCCATCTCCAAGCACAGGGCCCCTCTTCCTGAGGAGACTACACTGCCGAAGAAGGCGAAGAAGACAAAGACAACCTCCAAAAGCAAAGGGAGAGTCGGTCCTTCATCTCCCGTTATCGTGGAGATTGAAGAAGAGGCGACAGCTATAGAGTTTACCCCCATTGTTGCTGAAGCGGTGGTTGAGATGACCATTCGCGAGGAGGCCCCTCCCCTAGAGGTCCACGGGGCTGCTGAGATTTCTGCTGAGTCTCGGCCTATAGAGGCTTATGAGGCCATCAGGCCTTCTGCTGGGCCTTCCGAGGCTCGGGAGGGGGAAGAGCATCAGAAGGAGTTCTTCCACACATTAGACTGCACTCCATATGTAATTCTTGCATCCGTGAGAAAGATTTTTCTTGGGTAAGTGAATCCTTTAAGCATTCATTATTTTCCTTCTATCCATTCATCTTCTGACATTCTCTCTTGTTCTTTTGGCAGTTTGCCCCTTACATACTGAAGGTGCACCGCGATATTGTGCACTTGTGGAAGGTGGCAAGCAAGAGCGAGCAAAAGCTCTTGCAAAAGGGGACTGAAGTTGAACAATCTCGATTTGCAGCTCTTACAGCCAATTAGGCTAGTTCTGCTATGGAAGCTCGTGCTTCAACCCTGACAGCTGAACTAGGGGCGATGAAGAAGCTTTTTGCTGAAGCTTCTAATGGGTTGGCTTGATGGGAGGCCGATAATGGGGAGCTGAAGGTGAAGCTCAATAAGGCTGAGGTAGGGATCAAGGAGGTCGAGGCAAGGGCTCAGGTGGCTATCTCTTCGGCTCAGACGACCGTCGTCAAGGAGTTCAAGTCTTCCGAAGAATATTTGGCAGACAGAGATACCTTGTACTAGCTGGCCTTCATGAAGCGCATCGAAGAAGTTAAGGAGGTCTATCCAGAGTTAGACCTCTCTGGCTTTGAAGATGCTAGCTCTGATTCTAAAGCCCCTGCCGAGGATGCACCTTCCGAGCAGCCCCCAGAGGCTTAAAGACAAGCTCCTTCTGTAATTTTTAGAAATTTTGATGTAATACGCTCCTCGGAGCTCTCATCAATATAATTCACTTTTGGAAAAATATTTGTAAGACCCGTGTCCTAGTCCATACCGTTCCATTGGCTTCTGCGGTCCTTCCGGTAGAATTCTGGCAATCCTCGACCCATATCCGACATTTGCACGCGATCCTAAATCGGGTCCTGCATACCAAAGTTGGTTCGAACCGAAACTTGTATTTTAGTGACCGCGTCATCGCCGCGGTTCCAACGCAGCAACTCACACATACAACCGATACCCAGGGTAGAAGATGTAGGCCCACGTTCAATTCAAACAAAATGCCGCACATACGAATTTCGAGAGAATCTCTACGACTTATCTCATCAATCAATCAATCAATCCCATCAATCAAGTACACATCACACATCAATTCAAGTACAAGCCCCATCCCTCCCTTTTCGAAAGTCAACTCTCTCTCTCCCCTTACTATCCCTCTTTTACCCTATTTTCAACCACAACCATACCTCTCATTACCTTTTTCTTACAACCACCACATCACCCATCCTTATCATCCCATCGCTCCTCTCTCTCCCTCATTTCTCAAAAATCTCTCCCAAGCACCATCCCACGTCCAACCTCCCTCTCTCCCAAACCACAAGTGTGGCCCACCCTCTCATCTCTCATCCACACCATCAAAATCCCATCAACCACCATCAAAACTGAAGGCAAGGAGCATAGAAAGCTAAGGGAGCAAGGAGGAGGCCTAGAGGTGGGTGATCTTTGATTTCCTACCGTTGATTTCATGATTTGAGGGCCCACTTGTTGTGGGACCCATTTCGATGTATGTGATGTATCAATGGAGGGCCTATAGTGATGGGGTCCCTCCTCTCTATCACCGTATCTCTCTCTCTCTCTCTCTCTCTCTCTCTCTCTCTCTCTCTCTCTCTCTCTCTCCTTTCCCTAGAATGAAGTGGGCCCCAACAAATCATGTTAAACCCACTCCATTCATCAATGGTGTGGCCCACCACATTTTAGGCAAAATCCACCACCCGGTGGGAAGTCCCACCAGCAAATATATATATATATATATATAATATATTATGCTAATATATAAATATACATATATATATATATAGTTTGTGGGCCACGTCCATGTGGGACCCACCACAATGCATGTGTTTATCCATGCCGTCCAGCGTCCCTGGACGCTGGACGGGCATGACTAACATGGAGTGTGTATACTGATGTGGGTGTGTACTAACAAATATATATATATATATATATATATATGCTTTTGAGATGGGCCGTACATGTAGGCCCCACCTTGATGTAGGTACTTAATCCAAGCCGTCCATCCTCTTCCTCAGATCATTTTAGACGTTGAGCAGAAAAATGAACTTAATCTGGTTTCCTGGCGGGCCATGGTATAGGAAATAGTGTTCCTACCATTGATACACTCCCTGACGCTCCTGTACATAAAAAACCATCCAATATTGGACTCGATAGGTTTGTATCAAGCCACAGGGACAAATGGCTGGAGTGGATCTTGCTGATGCGGGCCCCACCTACTAAAAACCACAGGAAAACTGGTTTTTTTAAAAAAAAAACAAGCAGTACCAGCACTGCTACTGTTAGAGCACACACAGGCGCTGCCTGCGCCTGGCGAATGGACGGGCTAGGACTCATGGCCCCAGCTATGGGCCCCACCGTGATGCGTTTCGAACATCAACTCCGTGCATTTGCTGCGTCCCCTTTAAATTATGAGATATCCTAAAAATCAGCCATATACAGAACTCAGGTGGGCCATACCATCTAAAATTAAGTGAAGACATGCCTAAATCATATAAAATCACTTGGTGGGGGCCTACCTGGAATTTGGATGCAGCTGAAACTTAGTCTGAACCCTCAGTCAAGTGGGAAACACATAATGGGTGGACTGGATTTGTGAACCACATTACAGTGGGCCCCAGGCCCACCCCCAGGTCCACGTGACCTTATAAACAGGTTGAATGACAAGTAAATATTACGGTGGGCCCCCCCTGACCGTGACCCTATAAACAGTTTGGGTGGCCAATAAACATTCCAGTGGGCCCCAGTTTTCCCAGGTCCACGTGACCTTTTAAATATGTTGGATGTCAGATAAATATCACGGTGGGCCCAGGTCACGTGTGACCTTATCAAAGGGTTGAATGGAAAATAAATATTACAGTGGGCCCCCTGGTCCACATGACCCTATCAATGGGTTGGATGCAAATAAATATTACAGTGGGCCCCCTGGTCCACGTGACCCTTTGAACAGATTAGAGGCAAATAAACATTATAGTGGGCCCAGGTTGTGTGGCAAATAAACATTACTGTGGACCCCAGGTCTGAGTGACCTTATCAATGGGTTGGATGGAAAATAAACATTATGGTAGGCCCCACATGGGACCCACTTATGTATGTATTGTAAACCACACCCTCCATTAGTGTGGGCCCCACCATGATGCATGTGTTTCATCCAACCCATCCAATCATTTGAAAATTATTTTAAGACCATGCGATGAGGTCCATCTTGGCGTATTTGTGGGCCGTTCATTGAGGCCCACTTTGATTTGTATAAGGCCCATTGTGATGTGTGCAAGGCCCATGGGTTATGGCCCATTGCAATGTACATATGGCCCGTATATGAGGCCTATATGATTAAGCCCATCTTAATGTAGTTATGGCCCATCCATTGAGATATATATAAGGCCCATGTTATGAGGCCATTTGATGTATTAGAGGCCCATGGGTCGAGGCCCAATAGGACGTACATAAGGCCCATTGTAGTGTGATTCCATCATGGTATATGTGTCGACCCTCACAGCGGGCTATGCTTTGGGTGCAATGATGGTTTGATGTCCACATTGCAAGGATGATGTTGGTTAAATGTCCGCATTGTCACTCTCCCTAGGGCCCTTTGATAAGCCCATACCTATAATGTGTAGGCCGTTTAGGCCCATCTTCGTTTTGATCAAAGCCCATCACCACATAACATGCTTAGTATAGATCCATGATTCATGATCATACGTATCATACGTATGCCTGATGTGAGGATTGACTGATCATTGCACATGCCTTCGGATAGATTGATTATGGACTCCCTGATAGGCGGAGTTGCCCTACATGAGCGCGTGGTACGCGTAGGATTGTTGCATGTTTGATAGTATGATTCATGCACTTGCATTTGTATGATTGTGATTATTGTATGCCCTAGCGACATCAGGGCCATAGCCTCCACAGACACATCTTGGGTGGCTGGATTGGATACCGAAAATATTGTTACTAAGCATCGGGGCGTCATAGATGTCCCTGGGTGAAAATTCCTAAACCCAATGGTACCAGAGGATGACTCTAACGTCGAGACCGAGTGAATATATGAGCGCATGAGGGCCGAATACCAGGAGGCCGCGTCTTCCACTATGACGTGGTCGGTTGGAAAGGGGTGTGGCCTTACTCGCCCGAGGTTTGGGGGCAATACTAGGCTGAGTTCAACCAGCTCGTGAATGGGTCCGCTATCGACATGTCGGATAGGTATTGGCAGACTATTGGCCAGGCGGATAGTGAGGTTTCTTACCCTCACTTGGACTATGCGGCTAGGAGAGCGGCAGTGCCACTTGGAGTGTACTAAACCCCGATGATTATCCAGAATGAGAACTGTACTGATATATGATGAGGATTGGCATGCTTGAGTTGCATCTCGCATCGCATGACCATGTTATGGCTGATAGTATTCATATCTTGCACCGCATAGCCTTGGTATGACTAATTGCATTCATGTACTCATCACCATGATTCTGCATTACTCTGACCTTGCATTCTGAGCACGCTTATATTGCGCACACACTTACACCACCCTTTAAGCTTTCTATAAGCTTATGCACGATTGATGCGTACAGGTGACGCCAGGACGCAGCCGTAGCCTCGTCAGAGTTGGAGCGTGTAGTCGAGCTTTTGAGTTTCTGTTATTATCATCATCTTATAATTCCTTTCAGACGCATTGTACTCAAAAGTTTTTTATCATAGTGGATTTTGTGATGGTGTTCTTGTGGTTATTGTTCGTGGGTTATGCTTATGGTTATGCTCATTATGAATTAAATTGATATTAAAAATCCTCCTTATAGGATCCTAAGATCAGAACCAGGTAAATGGGTGCCGCGAGCCGAGAATGGGGTTCTACGGAGGCTGTTGGCGCTGGATTCGGTGATCGAGAATTTTGTGAGCCCGATTTTTGAGTTCGGGGCGTGACAGAATTTGGTATCAGAGCATAACTTGGGAATAACCAAGAACAACATCACATGTTTGCTATGAGTTTAGGACGATTAAGTTCCAAGTGCAAAACCTTCTGATTGAATTCCCTAACGTGCGATTCTCAAGGTTGATTGGCATCATTGTTCTTTCCTATAGGACTTGCCGCCTAGGAGAGCGACCCGAGCGCACCCGCTCCACCACCTGAGGCTCCAGCTTTACCACTTGTGCCTCTCATTCCACCGCCAGAGATCCTTGCTCCCCTGCTTGAGGATGACGCTCCTCCACCCAATGCCGATGCAGATCCAACCGTGCCTGTGAGTGCCTTGCAGTTACAGCAGATGTTGCAGGCTGTGAGTGTTACGCTTCAGGGGCAGGGCAGGCGCCCAGTTGTTGCTCCAGCCCAGGCCAAGCAGGAGCGCCCGACGCCCTTCTTCGAGAATTCTGACAGCTCGATCCTCCGCGTTTCTAGGGCGAGCCAGATCCGACAGCAGCTGAGAGATGGCGCTCCGATGTGGAGAAGATTTTTGATACCATGTTATGTATGACCGAGCAGCGAGTCCGGTTGGCAGTATTTCTTTTCTAGGGCGAGGCCGAGCACTGGTGGACCTCTGTTACCCGTGTTGCAGGACCTGATTATGTCTGGACATGGAAGGACTTTATCGACCGATTCGAGGAGCAATACTTCCCTAACCACATACGACGTCAGAGAGCACTGGAGTTCGAGACTCTGATGTATGGGGACATGACCGTGGCGTAGTACACGGCCCGTTTTGTGGCGTTATCAAGGTTCGCGCCATATATGGTTGATGATGAGGGGCAGAAGGCCCGCCGTTTTGAGAACGGCTTACGTTACGGTCTTCGAGGCCGTGTGATTGGGCACGAGCTCCCGACTTTCCAGGCAGTAGTGCGAAGAGCTTAGATTTACGAGACTGAGTGGACCAGCTCGTAGAGCGATCGAGATCAGAGGAGAAGACAGAATCGAAAGAGGCAGGCCCCCTCTAGTAGCTCCCAGCAACATCGACGACCACAGAGGTACAAGAGCCACCCACCTGCTAGAGCACCAGCGTCACCCCAGCAGCCATTTGTAGGGACCTATTTTGGATGTGGTGGGACAGGGCACCGCCTGTATGAGTGCCCTCGCCCTCATCTGTAGCAGTCGAGAGGGTCACAGAAGCCTCCAGCATAGCAGCGACCTCAGCAGCAACCTCTAGCACAGCAGCGACCGTAGCCACCTCAGCCGCTGAGGCCCCAGCAGCAGTAGAGACAGCAGTACAGGTTGCCGCAGAGGTAGCAGCAGCACCAGGGACCTCAGAGGAGACAGACACCTCCCCAGCCAGCTCAAGCCAGGTTCTATGCGGCTCAGCAGGATCCGCAATCATCTGGAAGAGTCATTGAGGGTATTCTTTCCGTCTCCGCATGTATTGCACATGTACTGTTTGATTTTGGTGCATCGCATTCATTCATGTCCGAGGATTTTTGTCATTCGACTGGATTGCCGACAGAGTCTGCTCGCGAGGGGTTGTCCGTGTCGACGCCCTTGGGGAAGACCACAGTATTGGGCCATTTTTGTTCATCTTGCCTGGTTCTGGTCAGTGATATCTTTCTACCCGCCAATTTATTTGTGCTGCCAATGTCAGATTTCGATGTTATCCTGGGCATAGATTGGCTTGCCGAGTACCACGCCGTGTTGGATTATTCTGCGAGGACCGTCACATTCTCTATACCCGGCTTGCCACAGTTCCAGTTCATTGCCGAGCCCAGAAGAGAGTCGCTATCTTGCCTCATGTCCTGCGTAGTTGAGGAGCCCGTTGGCTTGTGTATTGATCAGTGGCTGGTTGTTTGCGATTTCCCTGACGTGTTCCAGGAGATTCCGGAATTGCTGCCATGCCGTCATATTAAGTTCCAGATAGACCTTGTGCCTAGTACCATGCCTATCTCGAAGGCCCCATACCATATGGCACTAATAGAGTTGCATGAGCTGTAACGGTAGTTGGACGAGTTGCGTGAGTTGGGATTCATTCGTCCGAGCAGTTCGCCTTGGGGAGCACCGGTACTCTTCGTCAGGAAGAAGGATGGTTCGTTGAGGCTCTGCATAGATTACCGCGAGCTCAACCGAGTCACGATCAAGAACAAGTACCCGGTCCCGAGGATAGATGACTTATTTGATCAGCTGCAGGGTGCACAATTCTTTTTGAAGATTGACCTGTGTTCCGGTTATTATTAGATTCGTGTCCGAGAGGAGGACATCCCGAAGATGGCTTTCAGGAGGCATTACGGTCATTTTGAGTTTCAGGTCATGTCCTTTGGACTGACCAATACACCCGTGGTCTTCATGCAGTTGATGAATGAGGTCTTCCATCCATATCTCGATCAGTTTGTGGTAGTCTTCATCAACGACATTCTGATATATTCGAGGACCCGTGAGGATGATATGTAGCATCTGGAGATCGCTTTGTAGACCCTCCGTGCCCACCAGCTGTATGCGAAGCTGGAGAAGTGCGAGTTATGACAGAAGGAGGTGAGATTCCTCGGTCACGTAGTGATGAGGGAGGGTGTTACAGTGGACCTCTCGAAGGTTGAGGCAGTGCGTCAGTAGGGTTAGCCCATGACTGTGTCCGAGATTCGCAGTTTCCTTGGTTTAGCGGGATACTATCGATGTTTTATTGAGGGCTTCTCCTGTATCGCAGCCCCGTTGACCAGGTTGACTCGGAATGACACATAGTTTATTTGGAGTGATGCCTGTGAGCGAGCATTTATGGAGCTGAAGGACTGTCTGACGTCCGCTCCTGTCCTCACTCTTCTCTTTGGGAGTGATGGATTTGTTGTATTTACTGATGCTTCGCGTATTGGTTTAGGTGCTGTCCTGATGCAGCACGGCAGGCCTATAGCCTTCGCATATCATCAGCTCAAGGTCCATGAGCTGAACTACTCCACGCATGACTTAGAGCTGGCAGCAGTCATCTTCGCACTGAAGGTGTGGAGACACTATCTCTATGGGTTTAGGTTCGAGCTCTTCTCCAACCACAAGAGCTTGAAGTATTTATTCTCTCAGTCCGAGCTGAACATGAGATAGGACGCTGGATGGAGCTCCTAAAGGACTATGATTTTGACCTCCAGTACCACCCAGGCAAGGCGGATGTGGTGGCGGATGCCCTCAGCCGTCAGCCACAAGGCCTGGTAGCACATATGATGATTCAAGAGTAGAGGATGCTTGAGGATATAACAGAGTACGACTTTGAGTTTGGTCTGCAGTATTCTATCGTTCAGCTATCGAGCCTGTCGATTTAACCCTCTCTTGTCGAAAGGGTAATCGAGGCTTAGCAGACAGATGAGTCATTACAGGATTATCGAGCAGAGGCAGCATCTGAGAGTTAGACAGATTGGCAGATTGGTGCTGATGGTGGACTTCGCTTCAGAGGTCGATTATGTGTCCCGGATATTCCGGAGTTGCGCAGAGATCTCATGACCGAGGCACATCGATCGCGGTTTTCTATCCACCCTAGCTCGACGAAGATGTATCGGGATATGAGGAGATAGTATTTTTGGGCAGGGATGAAGCGCCAGATCGCTGGTTTTGTGGCCGAGTGTGACATGTGCTAGTGTGTCAAGGAGGATCATCAGAGACCCCCTGGTCTATTGCAACCGTTGAGTTCCCGATGTGGAAGTGGGAGCATGTATCTACCGATTTTATCATGGGTTTGCCAAGGACTCAGTGCGATCATGACTCCATCTGGGTTGTCGTAGACCGTCTGACGAAGTCGGCACATTTTCTTTCGATTCGTACGACTTGGCCTTTAGACCTGCTTGCGAGGTTATTCATCGAGGAGATTGTGAGATTGCACGGTGTACCAGTCTCGAACATTTCTAATCGAGATCCGAGTTTCACGTCTCAGATCTGGAGGAGCTTTCAGAGAGCTATGAGCACTGATTTGCAGCTCAGTACTGCGTACTATCCGCAGACCGATGGCCAGACCGAGAGGGTCAACCAGATCCTTGAGGATATGTTTTGGGCCTGCGTGCTTAACTTCGGGGGTAGCTGGGATGAGCATCTGCGATTGGCTGAGTTCGTATACAACAATAGCTATCAGGTGACCATTGGCATGGCTCCTTTTGAGGCATTGTATAGTAGACCGTGCAAATCTCCTAGTTGTTGGACTGAGGTTGGATAGCGGCGTCTCCTAGGTCCCGAGCTTATGCAGCAGACGTCATAGGTTATCGATATCATCAGGCAGAGGATGCGCACAGCTCAGAGCCAGCAGAAGAGTTTTGCTGATCGCCGGCGTCATCCCTTGGAGTTTGATATAGGGGACCACGTGTATCTCAAGGTCTCGCCCATGAAGGGCGTTGTTTGATTTGGAGTGAAGGGCAAGCTTGCTCCGAGATTCATTGGACCTTTTGAGATCACTGAGCGCGTTGGCGCCGTGGCCTATTGGCTTGCCTTACCATCTCAGTTGTCTAGCGTCCACAACGTTTTCCACCTCTATGTTGATAAAATGTGGGTCAGACGTAGTTCCTGTTATTGATTGGCAACCGTTGGAGGTTCATGAGGACGCTTCTTACATTGAGCAGCCAGTTCGTATCCTTGATCGGAAGGAGCAGGTCCTCCCGACCAAGGTCATTCCCTTGGTGAAGGTTCAGTGGGGTCACCATTCCGTTGATGAGGCGTCTTGGGATCGCGAGGCCGAGATTCGAGAGCGCTATCCCCATCTCTATGATGATTGATTGTATGTTGTATCTTGTATGTTGTCTCCGATTTTATATGATGATACTATATTTTCTCTTTCTTTTTGAGTTATGTTTACTTGCAATGATTGTGTAAATTTCGAGGATGAAATTTTTATTTGGAGGGGAGAACTGTAAGACCCGTGTCCTAGTCCGTACCATTCCGTTGGCTTCCGCGGTCCTTCCGGATGAATTTCGACAATGCTCGACCTGTATTCGATGTTTGCGCGCGATCCTAAATTGGGTCCCATATACCGAAGTCGGTTCAAACTGAAATTGTATCTTAGCGACCGCGTCATCTCCGCGGTTCCAACGCCGCAACTCGCGCCCTGAACCGATACCTAGGGTAGAAGATGTAGGCCAACGTTCAATTCGAAGAAAACACCGCACGTATGAATCCCGAGAGAATCTCTATGACCTATCCCATCAATCAATCAATCAATCAATCCCATCAATCAAGTACACATCACACATCAAGTCAAGTACAAGCCCTATCCCTCCCTTTTCGAAAGTCAACTCTCTCTCTCCCCACACCATCCCTCTTTTACCCCATTTTCAACTACAACCATACCTCCCATCACCTTTTTCTTACAACCACCACATCACCCATCCTTATCATCCCATTACTCCTCTCTCTCCCTCATTTCTCAAAAATCTCTCCCAAGCACCATCCCACGTCCAACCTCCCTCTCTCCTAAACCACAAGTGTGGCCCACCCTCTCATCTCTCATCCACACCATCAAAATCCCATCAACCACCATCAAAAGTGAAGGCAAGGAGCATAAAAGGCTAAGGGAGCAAGGAGGAGGCCTAGAGGTGGGTGATCTATGAGTTCTTACCGTTGATTTCATGATTTGAGGGTCCACTTGTTGGTGGGACCCATTTCGATGTATGTGATGTATCAATGGAGGGCCCATAGTGGTAGGGTCCCTCCTCTCTATCACCGTATCTCTCTCTCTCTCTCTCTGTCTCTTTCCTTTCCCTAGAATGAAGTGGGCCCCACCAAATCATGTTAAACCCACTCCATTCATCATTGGTGTGGCCCACCACATTTTAGGCAAAATCCACCGTCCAGTGGGAAGTCCCACCTATAAAATATATATATATATATATATATATAAAATATATATATATATATACATACACACACAATATATTATATTTATATTATGCTAATATACAAATATACATATATATATATAGTTTGTGGGCCACGTCCATGTGGGACCCACCACAATGCATGTGTTTATCCATGCCAACCAGCGTCCCTGAACGTTGGACGGGCGTGGCTAACATGGAGTGTGTATACTGACGTGGTATGTACTAACAAATATATATATATATATATATATTTGCTTTTGAGGTGGGCCGCATATGTAGGCCCCACCTTGATGTAGGTACTTAATCCAAGCCGTCCATCCTCTTCCTCAGATCATTTTAGGTGTTGAGCCGAAAAATGGACTTAATCTGGTTTTCTGGCGGGCCATGGTATAGGAAACAGTGTTCCTACCATTGATACACTCCCTAACGCTCCTGTACATCAAAAACCATCCAATATTGGACTCGATAGGTTTGTATCGAGCCACATGGACCAATGGCTGGAGTGGATCTTGCTAATGCGGGCCCCACCTACTAAAAACCACAGGAAAACTGGTTTTAAAAAAAACAAGTAGTAGCAGCGCTGCTGCTGTCAGAGCGCACACAGGTGCTGCTTACGCCTGGCGGACGGACGGGCTGGGCCTCACAGCCCCAGCTGTGGGCCCCACCGTGATGCGTTTCGAACATCAACTCCGTGCAGTTGCTGCGTCCCCTTTAAATTATGAGATATCCTAAAAATCAGCCGTATATGGAACTCAGGTGGGCTATACCATCTAAAATCACGTGAAGACATGCCTAAATCATATAAAATCACTTGGTGGGGCCTACCTGGAATTTGGATGCTGTGAAAACTTAGTTTGAACCCTCAGTCAAGTGGGTCACACATAATGGGTGGACTAGATTTGTGAACCACATTATAGTGGGCCCTAGGCCCAACCCCAAGTCCACGTGACCTTATAAACAGGTTGAATGACAAGTAAATATTACGGTGGGCCCCGCCCCTGTCCGTGACCCTATAAACAGTTTGGGTGGCCAATAAACATTCCAGTGGGCCCCAGTTTTCCCAGGTCCACGTGACCTTTTAAATATGTTGGATGTCAAATAAATATCAC
Organism: Magnolia sinica; assembly: GCF_029962835.1. Taxonomy (NCBI): domain Eukaryota; kingdom Viridiplantae; phylum Streptophyta; class Magnoliopsida; order Magnoliales; family Magnoliaceae; genus Magnolia; species Magnolia sinica. Next base: position 41,800,019 of record NC_080577.1, on the reverse strand, counting down.
GGTGGGCCCAGGTCACGTGTGACCTTATCAAAGGGTTGGATGGAAAATAAATATTACAGTGGGCCCCTTGGTCCACATGACCCTATCAACAGGTTGGATGCAAATAAATATTACAGTGGGCCCCCTGGTCCACGTGACCCTTTGAACAGATTGGAGGCAAATAAACATTACTGTGGGCCCCAGGTCTTAGTGACCTTATCAATAGGTTGGATGGAAAATAAACATTATGGTAGGCCCCACATGGGACCCACTTATGATGTACTGTAAACCACACCCTCCATTAGTGTGGGCCCCACCATGATGCATGTGTTTCATCCAACCCGTCCAATCATTTGAAAATTATTTTAAGACCATGCAATAAGGTCCATCTTGGCGTATTTGTGGGCCGTTCATTGAGGCCCACTTTGATTTGTATAAGGCCCATTGTGATGTGTGTAAGGCACATGGGTTATGGCCCATTGCAACGTATATATGGCTCGTATATGAGGCCCATATGATTAAGCCCATCTTAATGTAGTTATGGCCCATCCACTGAGATATATATAAGGCCCATGTTATGAGGCCATTTGATGTATTAGAGGCCCATGGATCGAGGCCCAATAGGACGTACATAAGGCCCATTGTAGTGTGATTCCACCATGGTATATGTGTCGACCCTCACAGCGGGCTATGCTTTGGGAGCAATGATGGTTTGATGTCCACATTGCAAGGATGATGTTGGTTAAATGTCCACACTGTCACTCTCCCTAGGGCCCTTTGATAAGCCCATACCTATAATGTGTAGGCCATGTAGGCCCATCTTCGTTTTGATCAAAGCCCATCACCACATAACATGCTTAGTATAGATCCATGATTCATGATCATATACATCATATGTATGCCTGATGTGAGGATTGACTGATCATTGCACATGCCTTCGGGTAGATTGATTATGGACTCCCTGATAGGCGGAGTTGCCCTACATGAGCGCGTGGTACGCGTAGGATTGTTGCATGTCTGATAGTATGATTCATGCACTTGCATTTGTGTGATTGTGATTATTATATGCCCTAGAGACATCAGGGCTATAGCCTCTACAAACACATCGTGGGTGGCTGGATTGGATACCAGAATTATTGTTACTAAGCATCGAGGAGCCATAGATGTCCCTGGGTGAAAATTCCTAAACCCAATGGTACCAAAGGATGACTCCAACGTTGAGACCGAGTGAATATATGAGCGCACGAGAGCCGAATACCAGGAGGTCGCGTCTCCCACTGTGTCGTTGTCGGTTGAAAAGGGGTGTGGCCTTACTCGCCCGAGGGTAGGGGGCAATACTAGGTTGAGTTCGACCAGCTCGTAAATGGGTCCGCTATCGACATGCCGGATAGGTATTGGCAGACTATTGGCCAGGTAGATAGTGATGTTTCTTACGCTCACTTGGACTGTACGGCTAGGAGAGCGGCAGTGCCACTTGGAGTGTACTAAACCCCGGTGATTATTCAGAATGAAAACTGTACTGATATATGATGAGGATTGGCATGCTAAAGTTGCATCTCGCATCGCATAGTCATGTTATGGCCGATAGCATTCATATCTTGCACCACATAGCCTTGGTATGGCTGATTGCATTCATGTACTCATCACCATGATTCCGCATTACTCTGACCTTGCATTCTGAGCACGCTTATATTGCGCACACACTTACACCACCCTCTAAGCTTTCTATAAGCTTATGCATGATCGATGCGTGCAGGTGATGCCAGGACACAGCCGTAGCCTTATCAGAGTTGGAGCGTGCAGTTGAGCTTTTGAGTTTCTGTTATTATCATCTTGTAATTCCTTTCAAACGCATTGTACTCAAAAGTTTTTGATTATAGTGGATTTTGTGATGGTGTTCTTGTAGTTATTATTTGTGGGTTATGCGTATGGTTATGCTCATTATAAATTAAATTGATATTAGAAATCCTCCTTGTCGGATCCCAGGATCGGAACCTGGTAAATGGGTGCCGGGAGCCGAGAGTGGGGTTCTACGGAGGCTGTCGGCGCAAGATTCGGCGATCAAGAATTTTATTAGCCCGGTTTCTGAGTTCGGGGCATGATAGAAGTTGGTATCAGAGCATAACTTGGGAATAACCAAGAACAACATCACATGTTTGCTATGAGTTTAGGACGATTAAGTTCCGAGTGTGAAACCTTTCGATTGAATTTCCTAACGTGCGATTCTCAAGGTTGATTGGTGTCATTGTTCTTTCCTACAGGACATGCCGCCTAGGAGAGCAACCCGAGCTCACCCCGTTTCACCACCTGAGGCTCCAGCTTTACCACATGCTCCTCCCATTCCACCGATAGAGATCCCTGCTCCCCTGCCTAAGGATGACGTTCCTCCACCCGATGGCGGTGCGGATCCGACCGTGCCTGTGAGTGCCTCGCAGTTACAGCAGATGTTGCAGGCTGTGACTGCTGCTTTTCAGGAGCAGGGCAGGCGCCCAGTTGTTTCTCCAGCACAGGCCGAGTAGGAGCAAGCTAGCACCCTTTTTCGAGAATTCTGATAGCTCGATCCTCCACATTTCCAGGGTGAGCCAGATCCGACAGCAGCTGAGAGATGGCGCTCCGATGTCGAGAAGATTTTTGATACTATGTCATGTACGACCGAGCAGCGAGTCTGGTTGGCAGTATTTCTTTTTCAGGGTGAGGCTGAGCACTGGTGGACCTCTGTTACCCGTGTTGCAGGACCTGATTATGTCTGGACATGGGAGGACTTTATCGACCAATTCGAGGAACAGTACTTTCCTAACCACATACGACGTCAGAGAGCACTAGAGTTCGAGACTTTGGTGTAGGGGGACATGACCATGGCGCAGTATGTGGCCCGTTTTGTGGCGCTATTGAGGTTCGCGCCATATATGGTTGATGATGAGGGGCGGAAGGCCCGCCGTTTTGAGAACGACTTACGTTACAGTCTTCGAGGCCGTGTGATTGGGCACGAGCTCTCGACTTTCTAGGTAGTAGTGTGAAGGGCTCAGATTTACGAGACTGAGTGGGTCAGCTCGTAGAGCGATCGAGATCAAAGGAGAGGACAGAATCAAAGCAGGCAGGCCCCCTCTAGTAGCTCCCAGCAGCATCGACGACCACAGAGGTACCGGAGCCACCCACCTACTAGAGCACCAGCGCCACCCCAGCAACCATTTGTAGGGACCTGTTTTGGATGTGGTGGGACAAGGCACCGCCTTTCTGAGTGCCCTCGCCCTCATTTACAGCAGTCGAGAGGGCCACAGCAGCCTCCAGCGCAACAGCAACCTCAGCAGCAGCCTCCAGCACAGCAGTGACCCCATAGCAGCGACCACAACCACCTCAACCGCCGAGGCCCCAGCAGCAGCAGAGATAGCAGTACAAGCTGTCGCAGAGGCAGCAACAGTATCAGAGACCTCAGAGGGGACAAGCACCTCCCCAGCCAGCTCAGGTCAGGTTCTATGCGGCTCAGCAGGATCCGCAGTCATCTGGAGGAGTCATTGAGGGTATTCTTTCCATCTTTGTATGTATCGCACATGTACTGTTTGATTCCGGTGCATCGCATTCATTCATGTCTGAGGATTTTTGTCATTCGACTGGATTACCGACAGAGTCTGTTCGCGAGGGGTTGACCGTGTTGATGCTCTTGGGGAAAACCACAGTATTGGGCCGTTTCTGTTCATCTTACCCGGTTCTGGTCAGTGATATCTTTCTACTTGCCGATTTATTTGTGCTGCCGATGTCAGATTTCGACGTTATCCTGGACATGGATTGGCTTGCCGAGTACCACGTCGTGTTGGATTGTTCCGCGAGGACCTTCACATTTTCTATACCCAGCTTACCACGGTTCCAGTTCATTGCTAAGTCCAGAGGAGAGTCGCTATCTTGCCTCATATCCTGTGTAGTTGAGGAGCCCGTTGGCTTATGTATTGATCAGTGGCCGGTTGTTTATGATTTCCCCGACGTGTTCTAGGAGATTCCGGGATTGCCGCCGCGCCATCATATTGAGTTCCAGATAGACCTTGTGCCTGGTACCACGCCTATCTTGAAGGCCCTGTACCGTATGACACCGATGGAGTTGCGTGAGCTGCAGCAGCAGTTGGACGAGTTGCTTGAGTTAGGATTCATTCGTCCGAGCAGTTCTCCTTGGGGAGCGCCGGTACTCTTCGTCAGGAAGAAGGATGGTTCGTTGAGGCTCTTCAGAGATTACCGCGGCTCAACCGAGTCACTATCAAGAACAAGTACCCGCTCCCGAGGATAGATGACTTATTTAATCAGCTGCAGGGTGCACAGTTCTTTTCGAAGATTGACCTGCGTTCCGGTTATCATTAGATTCTTGTCCGATAGGAGAACATCCCGAAGACGGCTTTCAGGACGCATTACGGTCATTTTGAGTTTCAGGTCATGTCTTTTGGACTGAGCAATGCACCCGCGGTCTTCATGCAGTTGATGAATGAGGTCTTCTGTCCATATCTCGATCAGTTTGTGGTAGTCTTTATCGACGACATTCTAATATATTCGAGGACCCGTGAGGATCATATGCAGCATCTAGAGATCGCTTTGTAGACCTTTCATGCCCACCAGTTGTATGCAAAGCTGGAGAAGTGATTGTTATGACAGGAGGAGGTGAGATTCCTCGGTCATGTGGTAACGAGGGAGGGTGTTCAGTGGACCCCTCGAAGGTTGAGGCAGTACGTCATTGGGGTCAGCCCACGACTGCGTCCGAGATCCGCAGTTTCCTTGGTTTAGCGGGATACTATTGACGTTTCATTGAGGGTTTCTCCCGTATCGCAGCCTCATTGACCAGGTTGACTCGGAAGGGCGTAGAGTTTATTTGGAGTGACGCCTGTGAGCGAACATTTGTGGAGTTGAAGGACCATCTACGTCCGCTCCTGTCCTCACTCTTCCCTCTGGGAGTGATGGATTTATTGTATTTATTGATGCTTCGCGTACTAGTTTAGGTACTGTCCTGATGCAGCACGGCAGGCCTGTAGCCTTCTCGTCTCATGCCCCATGAGCTGAACTACCCCACGCATGACTTAGAGCTGGTAGCAATCGTCTTTGTACTGAAGGTGTGGAGACACTATCTCTATGGGGTTAGGTTCGAGCTCTTCTCCGACCACAAGATCTTGAAGTATTTATTCTCTCAGTTCGAGCTAAACATGAGACAGAGACGCTGGATGGAGCTCCTGAAGGACTATGATTTTGACCTCCAGTACCACCCAGGCAAGGCGAATGTGGTGGCGGATGCCCTCAGCCGTCAGCCACGAGGCCTGGTAGCACATATGATGATTCAGGAGTGGAGGATGCTTAAGGATATAGCAGAGTACGACTTTGAGTTTAGTCTGCAGTCTTCTATCGTTCAGCTATCGAGCCTGTCGATTCAACCCTCTCTTGTCGCAAGGGTAATCGAGGTTCAGCAGACAGATGACTCGTTATAAGATTATTGAGCAGAGGCAGCATTTGAGAGTCAGACAGATTGGCAGATTGGTGCTGATGGTGGACTTCGCTTCAGTAGTCGATTATGTGTCCCGGATATTCCGGAGTTGCGCAGAGATCTCATGACCGAGGCACATCGATCGCGGTTTTCTATCCACCCTGGCTCGACGAAGATGTATCGGGATATGAGGAGACAGTATTTTTGGGCAAGGATGAAGCACCAGATTACCGGTTTTGTGGTCGAGTGTGACAGGTGCCAGCATGTCAAGGCCGATCATCAGAGACCCCCTAATCTATTGCAGCCATTGAGTGTCCCGACGTGGAAGTGGGAGTATGTATCTACCAATTTTATCATGGGTTTGTCGAGGACTCAGCGCGGTCATGACGCCATCTGGGTTGTCGTGGACCGTCTGACGAAGTCGGCACATTTCCTTTCGATTCGTGCGACTTGGCCTTTGGACCGACTTGCGAGGTTATTCATCGAGGAGATTATGAGACTACACGACGTACCAATCTTGATCATTTCTGACTGAGATCCGAGGTTCACGTCTCAGTTCTGGAAGAGCTTTCAGAGAGCTATGGGCACTGATTTGCAGCTCAGTGCCGCATACCATCCGCAGACCGATGGCTAGACCGAGAGGGTCAACCAGATCCTTAAGGATATGCTTCGGGCCTGCGTGATTGACTTCGGGGTTAGCTGGGATAAGCATCTGTGATTGGCTGAGTTCGCATACAACAATAGCTATCAGACGACCATTGACATGCCTCCTTTTGAGGCATTGTATGACAGACCGTGCAGATCTCCGAGTTGTTGGACTGAGGTTGGATAGCGGTGTCTCCTAGGTCCCGAGATTGTGCAGCAGGTGTCAGAGGTTATCGATATCATCAGGCAGAGGATGCACACAGCTCAGAGTCGGCAGAAGAGTTTTGCTGATCATTGCTTTCATCCCTTGGAGTTTGATGTAGGGGACCACGTGTATCTCAAGGTCTCGCCCATGAAGGGCGTTGTTCGATTTGGAGCGAATGGCAAGCTTGCCCCGAGATTCATTGGACCTTTCGAGATCACTGAGCGTGTTGGCGCCATGGCCTATCGGCTTGCCTTACCATCTCAGTTGTCTGGCATCCACAACGTTTTCCACGTCTCTATGTTGAGAAAATGTGGGTTAGACGTAGTTCCTGTTATTGATTGACAGCCGTTGGAGGTTCGTGAGGACGCTTCTTACATTGAGCAGCCAATTCGTATCCTTGATCGGAAGGAGCAGGTCCTCCGGACCATGGTCATTCCCTTGGTGAAGGTTCAGTGGGGTCACCATTCCGTTGATGAGGCATCTTGGGAGCACGAGGCCGAGATTCGAGAGCGCTATCCCCATCTCTTTGATGATTGATTGTATGTTGTTTCTTGTATGTTGTCTCCGATTTTATATGATGATACCATATTTTCTCTTTCTTTTTGAGTTATGTTTACTTGCAATGATTGTGTAAATTTCGAGGATAAAATTTTTATTTGGAGGGGAGAGCTGTAAGACCCGTGTCCTAGTCTGTATCGTTCCGTTGGCTTCCGCAGTCCTTCCAGTCGAATTCTGAAAATCCTCAACCCGTATCCGACGTTTGCGCGCGATCTTAAATTGGGTCCGGCATACCGAAGTCGGTTCGAACCGAAACTTGTATCTTAGTGACCGCGTCGTACTTGCTGTTCAACGCCATGACTCACGCATTGAACCGATACCCAGGGTAGAAGATGTAGGCCCACGTTCAATTCGAAGAAAACACTGCACGTACGAATCCCGAGAGTATCTTTATGACCTATCCCATCAATCAATCAATCAATCCCATCAATCAAGTACACATCACACATCAAGTCAAGTACAAGCCCCATCCCTCCCTTTTCGAAAGTCAATTCTCTCTCTCCCCTCACCATCCCTCTTTTACCCTATTTTCAACCACAACCATACCTCCCATCACCTTTTTCTTACAACCACCACATCACCCATCCTTATCATCCCATCACTCCTCTCTTTCCCTCATTTCTCAAAAATCTCTCCCAAGCACCATCCCACGTCCAACCTTCCTCTCTCCCAAACCACAAGTGTGGCCCACCCTCTCATCTCTCATCCACACCATCAAAATCCCATCAACCACCATCAAAAGTAAAGGCAAGGAGCATAGAAGGCTAAGGGAGCAAGGAGGAGGCCTAGAGGTAGGTGATCTTCAAGTTCCTACCGTTGATTTCATGATTTGAGGGCCCACTTGTTGGTGGGACCCATTTCGATGTATGTGATGTATCAATGGAGGGCCCATAGTGGCGGGGTCCCTCCTCTCTATCACCGTATCTCTCTCTCTCTCTCTCTCTCTCTCTCTCTCTCTCTCTCTCTCTCTCTCTCTCTTTCCTTTCCCTATAATAAAGCGGGCCCCACCAAATCATGTTAAACCCACTCCATTCACCAATGGTGTGGCCCACCACATTTTAGGCAAAATCCACCGTCCGATGGGAAGTCTCACTTGCAAAATATATATATATATATACAATATATTATATTTATATTATGCTAATATATAAATATACATATATATATAGTTGGTGGGCCACGTCCATGTGGGACCCACCACAATGCATGTGTTTATCCACGGGCGTGGCTAACATGGAGTGTGTATACTGATGTGGGTGTGTACTAACAAAAATATATATATATATATTTGCTTTTGAGGTGGGCCGCACATGTAGGCCCCACCTTGATGCAGGTACTTAATCCAAGTCGTCCATCCTCTTCCTCAGATCATTTTAGGCGTTGAGCCGAAAAATGAACTTAATCTGGGTTCCTGGCAGGCCATGGTATTGGAAACAGTGTTCCTACCATTGATACACTCCCTGACGCTCCTGTAAATAAAAAACCATCCAATATTGGACTCGATAGGTTTGTATCGAGCCACAGGGACCAATGGCTGGAGTGGATCTTGCTGATGTGGGCCCCACCTACTAAAACCCACAGGAAAACTAGTTTTTTTTTAAAAAAGGAACAGCAGCGCTACTGCTGTCAGAGCGCACGCAGGCACTGCCTGCGCTTGGCGGACAGATGGGCTGAGCCTCACGGCCCTAGCTGTGGGCCCCACCGTGATGCGTTTAGAACATCAACTCTGTGCATTTGCTGCGTCCCCTTTAAATTATGAGATATCTTAAAAATCACCCGTATACGGAACTCAGGTGGGCCATACCATCTAAAATCATGTGAAGACATGCCTAAATCATATAAAATCACTTGGTGGGGCCTACCTGAAATTTGGATGCAGCTGAAGCTTGTTTGAACCCTCAGTCAAGTGGGACACACATAATGGGTGGACTGGATTTGTGAACCACATTACAACCCATCAGAGAGCTAAAACCACTAAATACTCTGGAGGGATGGATTGCTTTGGGATCTCCCCTCAATCTTATAAAGCGAAGAGAAAGATAGACCACTCCTATAGATGAATTCGAAACTCCAGGCACCATCTTGTCTTCACCTACTCATGAAAGAGAAAATCAACCCACCGCTATAGTCTCTCCTGTCACAGATCATGCCATACCTGCAGTCTCCCCTACTGCAGATCATACAACAACTGCGGTTTCTCCTGCTGCAGGTCGAGTGATCATTACTACTTCTCCTATGACTCGCTCGTGTGCCAAATTATTATCTCCAGAAGCTCTGGCACAGCAATTTCCCACTCTCGTTCAAAGTACTCGTCTTCTTTTCCCCGTAAAAACTATTCGTAAAGAGAAATAAACTATTTCCGAAGAAGACAGCTCATCAGATTATTCGACAAATACCCCCACTAATGAAACATCTTCTTCCACAACTTTAGTCAACGAAGGGGATATTCTGCTGGATGATAATCAAGAAGCATATACTGAAGTGGACATTGGGGAAGAAGGCGAAGTCAGGGCTGAATTTCTAACCCCTAGAATCCAACCAAATCATCCGGATGTTTCCTCCCCTGTTATGGCAACTTCTTTTGAAGAAGAAGAACTTGACTATGGAGGGTCTGACTATTCTCCTGGAGTGAATATTTTCATTTCCTTTGACGCCGCATATTCCCCATGCATCGTGGAGGCCACTAATGTAATTGCACATACTTCCCTTCCGACGATAGCAGAAGTGTCTGCATCGAGCGAGGTGGGAATCCCGCCATCGAACATTCCAGTAGAAGTGGAAAATATATTTTCTCCTCAAAGTGTGGAGGTAGACCAAGGTATTGCACAGATTCTGCCAGTAATTACTGTAATATCTGATATTCCTATTCATGCTGATAAATCTCCTACTACTCGGCCACCTCCGATTCAACCGGTAGCTCTCAACTTAGAATTCTTTTCTGAGCCTGTTGATATTCCAACTCTGATGACTTTAGATTCAAGCATTAGGTCGCATGAGCTTTCTCTTAATGTTGTTGTCGCAGCTACAGATGTGCCCACATCTTCTGAACCAAGAACCCTCTCCGTTCAGGCTACTTCTACAGTTGCCCCCAGAGAAGGTATATATTTTTTAATATATATTTTATGTCACTGTATTCATGTATTCTAGCTTTCACCTCTCTAATTGCATTTCTTCTTTTCAGCCACAATTATACCGACTCCGAGTGGTTCTGAAGGTTCCAATTCTGTAGCTACAGTTTCTGTTAAGTTTTCATTGGAAAAAGTATCACCTCTTATGCTAGTGTTCTTCAAAAATGCAATTTCTATCATCATAAGCGCCTTTAAGGATCCAGCACAGTGGCCTTTCTTGAACAATGCTTTAGCTGTTCTTAATCATTCATCTCGCTTGGCCCATATCAATGTTCATTCTCTTCATTACTCGCTATCACAATTCCATGATTCTATCAATAATTTGGAGACAGTCCGAAATGTAGTTGTTGCTCCGAAAATTTTAGATCGCTAGAAAGAACTAATGCTACCTAAAGAAAAGATTTCTCGAACAGATGACCTTCTCTCCAACTATGGTGCTGCAGATCAGTCTCTTCATGAAAGGTTGCAGGCTTCCGAGAAAAACAAAATGATCATCAACAATCAAATTGCCCTTCTTCATAAAGAAATTACACTGCTCGAGATTCGAAGAGAGGAAGAGGAGTCAAACATTCGCCAAGTTAGAGAAGAGATCGAAGCGAATGCTCGAATAGTTGATATCGAGAAGGCTGAATAGGCAAAGAACAAGGAAGTTGCTGCTTCTCTGGAACTAGAATTGGCTAATGTTCCTGATCAGGCAAGGGTTATTCTTGGGGCTAAATAGAGCACTACTGCAGCACAAATTCAATTGAAGGGAAATTTACAGCATTATGTAACAGTATTAGGCATATCTGAAGATTTATAGAAATTGCCTTTTTCATGTAAATTTCCTCTGTTTCTTTTTGTCTCATAGTTTTCAAATGAATTCCAATGCGTTGTTCAAAACAAACATATTTTTCGCAATGCAATCATTGATTTAGCACAGTTACTGATGCAATATTCATATGATCATCATGCTTTACTATATCTTACATTCTATGATGACTACAAGTCACAAAGCATCCCTAGGTGGTGTTTATTTTAATGGGCGAATCTATTTCTGTTTTAGAGTCAATAGAGTTAGTTTTGCATACAGTTTAAGCTCTTGAGTAGTGGAGCAAACACAGTTTTTTAGACACATGAGTAGTTGGAGTTGGGTCTTATGTGAATGGCCTCTGTAACTCTCTAGAGTTCACAGGACTTATCACTGCCGGGGAGTTCACAAACTGGGATCCATCACAGGGGCCCAGTGAAGCTACCGGGGTCATGAACTAAGTGGGATTTACGCATAGGGTTGGCCACAGTAACTCTCTGAAGTTCGTGGGGCGTGCAAGGCTACCTTTGGTACCAAATTCAAGGCCGTCAGTTCATCAATGAGGGGGTATTTTAAGACCCTGTCCTCATGAGTTACTACTGAAATCAAGCCAGGGATCTGGGCGGTCTTATTCTTCTCCCCATTTTTCTTTGTCTGTAAGGTCGGACCCATTCACGGGAGGGTATTTTCATCCTCATCCGTGGCACTATCGAAGAGCTGTACAGATGGCATTGGTCTTATGCATGATTGGTCGTTGAGGACTTTTTAGCCTTTTAAGGCTTTTAGTCACTGGCTTCGTCCGCTACCTACATGGGCATGCATGTAATGTGGTGGCCTATACAGACTTTTTAGGGCCGCTAGCTCTGCACTGCTGCTCGAATAATAATAAGTCTTAAGCATAATTGGCCGATAGGGCTTGGCTAGGCTACCCTAAATGATGAGCTATCATTACTGTCATAAAAGTCTCACTGCCATAAATGGTGAATCAATAATTGATACATCATCATCGCTTGTTATTGCTGATAATATTCTGATGATATTTGTCTTTATATCAAATTAGCTTTTGCAATAGTAACAATTTCGATAGGCGGTCAGTGACGATAGCGATGGCTGCGATTTCAGTAATAGTCGTTGATACTTAATCTTGATATACTCGAGAATTCAACCTTTATTCATATATGAAAGAATACAAGGCTTCGCATTTTAAGGTTGTTTCGTCATTTCACTTATTATAATTGCCCCCTTTTGATGTAGAAGCATTATTCTGATAATCTTCTGGATCAAAACTTCTTCCACTATCAGGGATGATATTTCTTAATGAAGTGGGCATTGACCGATATATTGATGCCTCATCCATCCTGATCAGTTACCCTGTATGCCCCATTAAAATATACTTCAGTTATGATGTACGACCCATCTCATTTAGGGTCAAACTTGCCCCCTATTCTGCGGGTGACTAGTATCGATCTCTTCAACATCAAAACCATGTCACCTTTCTTAAAAGATCGATGCTTAACTTTCTTGTCAAAGGTAGAAGAAATCCTGGCTTGATATAATTGCAATCGTTGCTGAGCCGTTGTAGTTTTTCATCAAGCAAGTCCAATTCTGTCAGCCTTATTCTTGCATTCTTATCATCTGTAATCAACTGATGCACTGCTACTTTGAGTGAGGCGACTTGTGTTTTAATTGGTATGACAACTTCTACACCATAAACTAGAGAGTACGGAGTAGCTTGCGTTATTGTCTGATGAGTGGTCCTATAGGCCCATAGAGCTTCGTGAAATTTTTCATCCCAATCCCGCTTATTTCTGGTCACTGTCTTCTTTAGTATTTTTACAATTGTCTTGTTGAATGCCTCTGCTAATCCATTAGCTGGTGGATAGTAAGGTGTCGAGAATGAATGGTGAATGCTAAATTTGAGACATAGCTTTTCCATGCTCCTTTTCTTGAAAGGAGTACCATTGTCAGTAATGATTTTCTTCGAGATGGCGTGACGATAAATTATCACGTGTCAGATGAAATTAACGACGTCTTTCTCTTTAATACTTCGCAATGCAATTGCCTCTATCCATTTAGAGAAATAGTCTGTTGCTGCCAATATATACTATTTTCCTTTGGATGAGGGTGGATTTATCGGCCCAATAACATCGAGTCCCCATGCAGCAAAAGGCCAGGAAGTAGTTGTCCGATGAAGATCTTTAGGGGGTATATGTATAATATCCCCATGAATCTAGCATTCATGGCATCGCTTCGTATAATCTATAGCATCTTTAAACATTGTAGGCCAATAATATCTCATCCGATGCACTCGATGGAATAAATTTCATCTAGCCTGATGTGCTCCGCACTCCTCGGAATGAGCCTCTTGCAGTACTCGCCTTGCTTCTTGCTCATCCAAACATTGCAGCAAAATCTCATTGTAAGATCTCCTGTATAATGTCTCATTACACATAATGAATCTTTTCGACCTCTGTTTAATTTGCAATTTCAACATTTGGTCTTCCGGCAGGATATCATACTTAAGATAATCAACAAGAGATTAACGCCAATCATCTATTGTCACCTCAAGACATGATATGGGGAGCGCTTCGATGATTTCATTGATGATTTTCTGCCAGGGTAAAAATCTCCTTTCTTCTATTGTTACTTGCAGGGGGCTTCGATCTGGGCAAGATAGCACCGCTACTAAGCTAGCCAAAGCGTCTGCCTTTGCATTCTCGCACCGTGGCACATGCTTGATTTCGACATGAAGGAATTGTTCTAACAATTGTTGCACTCTTCGACAGTATGGCAAAAGCTCTTGTTTTCTTGTTTCAAACTCGGTTGTTAATTGATTTATAACCAATTTAGAATCCCCATATATCTGCAGTGTCTTTATCTTCATTTCGCTGGCTATCTCCATCCCAACGATGAGAGCATTATACTCAGCTTCATTATTCATATATGCGATACCTAATGTGAAAGAATAACGTAATAAATCGCCTCGGGGGTGATAAATATCACTCCGGTACCTGCTCCTGTCGCTCGAGACGCACTAACAAAAAACATTTGCCACGAATTTGGCAGTTCAATCATCATGACTTGTTCATCGAGAAATTCATCAAGAACGATTTCATTAACTGTTACTGGGTGAGCTGCCAAAAAGTCTGCTACTGCCTGCCCCTTCACTACCTTCACTGGCTCATACATAATCGTATATTCCGATAGCAACAACATCCACTTTGCCAATCTTCCTGATAACATCGGCCTTTTCATTAAGAACTTGATGGGGTCTACTTGAGATATCAAAATTATGTCATGGGACAAACAATAATGTCTTAGCTTCTGGACCAAGAATATTAGTACCAAACATACTTTTTCGATTGGTGAATAATTGCGTTCCGCACCTATTAAAGTCTGACTTAGATAATAAAGCGCCGCTTCTTTCCCATTTTCATTCACTTGTGCTAACAAGGCTCCCAATAAATTTTCAGCTACTGATCTGTATAGAATAAGAGGTTTATCTTTCACTGGAGCCGTTAGAACTGGAGGTTGTTTTAATAATTCTTTTATCGCATCAAAGGCATTCTGGAAAGACTTGTCCCATATAAATTCCATTCCTTTCTACATTAAATAAGAGAATGGCTGACACCTTCCTGCCAGATTTGAGATAAAGCGGCAAATGTACGTTAATTTCCCTTGCAAACTTTTCAGTTCTTTCAACATTTTTGAGGGCGGCATATCTCGAATAGCCTTAATTTTTGCTGGATAGATCTCGATTCCCCTATGCCTTACAATGAAACCGAGGAATTTCCCTGACGATACTCTGAATGCACATTTGGCTGGATTCATTTTTTGCTGCTTCTTTCTGAATCGGTGGAAGACTGAAGCTAGATGCCCACGGTGTTACTCGTGGTGGTTTGATCTAACTACCAGATCATTTACATAACATTCAACATATTTATGCATCATGTCTTAGAATATGTTCTGCATTGCCCTTTGATAAGTTGCGCCCACATTATTGAGACCGAATGGCATAACTTTATAGCAATAAATTCTCAAGGAAGTTCTAAATGTTGTTGCTTCTTCGTCTTCGGGAGCCATTCTTATCTGATTATAACCGGCATAGCCATCCATAAAGGACATCACAGCATATTGTGTCGTACTTTCAAGCAACAACTCTGTGATGGGCAACGAAAAATCATCTTTCGGGCAGGCCTTGTTTAGGTCTCTGAAGTCGACACAAACCCTGATCCGTCCATTTTTCTTTTTCACTGGGACAACGTTTGATATCCACTTAGGATATTTGACCTCTCTGATGAACCCAACTTTTATTAGTTTGTTTATTTCTTCTTCTATCAGAGGAACCAGGTCTGGATGGAATCGCCTTTGTACTTGCTTGATGGGTCTTTTATCTTTGGAAATGTTCAATCGGTGCATTGCCACTGATGGTTCTAGACCAGCCATTTCTCCATGTGTCCAGGCGAAAACGTCTTTGTTTTCTTTCAAAAGCTTGATATATTGGTCAACTTCTTCTTCAGGCAGATTACACTTATGAACGTATTTTGTGGTTCTTCTTTTGTTTCCAAATTTATTTCTCGCAAACTATCAATTGTCTGTTGTCCCCCTTCTTCCATCTGCTTTAGAGCTATCTCAGGATTTGACCATCTCAGAATCTGTTTCCTTTACCTGGTCAATTATAACCATGTTTACTGAAGCTTCTGCCCCCAGTCCTCAAAATGTCTCTCGCCTTTTCTGACTGACTCTGATCGGGATCTGAATTCCCTTCCCGTAGTTTAAGCCAACTGGTTCTTCATAATCAAAATCCATATTTTTCATGATTTTTCTACTAGCTAAGCTATACTTTTTAAGATCTTCGGATGTCAATTTCCCATGACTCGTGTCACTGCTGACTGTTTCTTCCATTTTTACTTCTGAAGGGGCATAAAATTCAATTGGCTCTAAGTATTTTGCGTTGGACTTGATGTGGAATCTCTTCGAGATGAGTGGAAATGGTTTATTCCTTTCGGCATATGGTAGCGGTACTGTATAATTAGATTGCAGAATTTCTAACTGTTTCGATGACAATAATATTAACGGTGGCTGTCCTGGCCATCGCAGATGCTTTGGCACAAAATAAAATTTCTTTCTCGCTTTTTCTGTTTCGGACAATTCTGTCTCCTTTTCCTTCACTATTTCCATGCAAACATTTCCTGGGGCCTTATTTTCCTCGTTCCTCTTCTCTTCTTTGTTGGCGAATTCATCATAATAACTGACGTCTGCGAAGAAGGCTTCAGCTTCTGTATACGGTCTCGCATCAGCTAGCACTTTATGTTGCACCCCGTCTTTACAGTATTTGAAGCACTGGTGTAAGGTGGAAGGTATGATGCCATACTGATGCATCCACAATCTTCCCAGAAGAAGGTTATATGTCGTCATTTCATTTATAACGTGACAGACAACATTTGTAGTTAACTCTCCTATTTTCAGCATGATTGTGATCTTACCAAGCGCATGTTGTCCATCTTGATTGAAGCCCTGTATCATCATTCCACTAGGGCGCAGGTTAGAACAGCGATATCCCAATTCGTTTAGCATCGTTAGTGGTAATATGTTTACCGCAGACCTATTATCGAGCATTATTCGCTTGACCTATTTGCCGCGAACATAACCCATAATCATCAATGGCCTATTATGTTCCCCACCACAAATTAGGTCATTGTCAGAAAATGAGATAACTGGCATACAATCTTCCTGTTCCTCCCTCCTCATTTCAATCAGCAATGCCTCTCTAACATCATCGTCGGCTAAGGCTTTAATCAGGCTTTGTCGAGAGTCTTCTGACAATCTTAGAGCATCATAGACACTTAACCGAGCTGGTATGCCTTTCAGGTGACTTATGATGCCATAAGTTACCTTCCCTATTTCCTTCTCTTTTTCCTTCTTGCCATTGTTGCCGCTGGAGTGGTTCTTGATTGTTTCTGTTTTTGGTTTTTTGACTTTTGGATTCGATGGACTGACTATTTTCTTCCTCGATTGTAAGGTAGTCACTACAACTTTCCCCATTATTTTCTAATGATCTACCTTCATTCTTCCTTGAGAGTCTTCTTGCATAGTAAGCACATTTTTTGTCGCTCTTCTGTCCCTTTCTTTTTCCTTTCCCACTATTATCTCGCCCCTATTTATCATCCTCTGTATGATGCATTTCAACGTGTAGCAATTTTCTGTCGAATGTCCTATCAAACGGTGATAATGACAGAAATCTCTCTTTTGTTTTTGATGATTCTTCAGGACGCTTTGACAGAGGTAGTTCGATTATTCTTGCTTTTAGCAACTGGTTCATCATGGAGAGTATGTCTTCTTTCTCGAACGCAAAACCCTCGTGAGAATTCAACGATCGGGGTCTTTTATCATAAAACCTTCCTCTAGGACGATTCGACTCTTCCTTCTTTTGTCTTTTTGCCTCTTTTTTCTCTCGTATCCTGGCTTCTTTTCTCGTGATCGATTACGTTTGTAATCAATTTCTGAGGTCCTCTTTTAGTTATTTCGTAGTTGAATGCTGGCATTTTTTTGGTCATCAGTTCCAAGGCGTGTGCTTTTGTGGCCAAATCGCGGAAGGTTTTGATGTCAGCACTGGTGAGACCGAATGTTATACCTGTCTCCATAGAATTCAGACACATCTTCACCTGCTCTTTCTCTTCTGGCAACTGCCTACAAGAAGCCCCCAAGGTCTTCCATCTGTCTATAAATTTTTACATGGGCTCTCCTTCCCTTTGTTGTACTAAAGCTAGTTTCGTGATCTGACATCACGTTCTGACGAAAAGAAGATTGACATGAACGCGTCTTGCATTTGTTCCCACGTTTTCATCGACTCGGATGCTGAGCTAGAATACCATCTGAATGCCTTGCTTATTAGAGAAGACCCAAACAACTAAAGGCAGTATTGGGGCGCTGTGGAGAAGTTCCCCATACTGGTGATAAAGTGCATTAAATGCTCCTCCGGTGATCCGTCCCCGTTGAATTTCTGAAAATCAGGGTGCTTGAAGTTGTTCGGGAATGGAATATCTTCTACTTCTTTCTGTACGGCATCCGATATTTGAATCTTCTCGTACCCTCACGTTCCCTTTCTGACCTGACTACTTCTTCAATGACTTATTGTACTTCTTCCTAAGTCAATTCTCTCGCTGTAGGGGCAGAACCAAACAATCCTGTTCTTGGTGGTTGTGACCCTTTAGGCTGCTATTCTTGCTCATTTGCATTGTCGGTCATTGGGGGTATCGCCATTCGGGCTACATTATGTGCGAGGTTTGCCAAGGCTTCCCGGAGGTTTCTGCATTCCTCCATCAGCGTTCTCTGTGCCTGCGCCATTTCAACTATGCGATTTTCGATAGTTGGGGAAGGCCCTTGGTTTGTCCCGGCCATATGCACAATAGCCTCTCCATTCCCTGATGAAGTCGTGGTCGAAGCCAAATGAGAATACATTAACACTATGGGGGTTGCTGAAAGAGGAGACTCATCTGATCTTCTTGTATTTCCAAAGTAGCCAGTCGATTGAGGCGAGGCGAAGACTGGTGAGCTTGTCAGCGACGACTTGCCTTTCTGTTCTCTTGTCCATCGGGCATCTCTAGTAGGCAGAGTAGGAAAAGCATGTATCGCTGAGGGGACGACGGTTTTCTTAGGGTAGATTGTCAGTGGGGCGAGTTCGGGGTGTTTCTTGGCTGTATTTCATATTATCGGTCCCCTGACTCTTCTCAATGGTGAACCTGTCTTAGCAGCAGTGACATTCCATGTTCTTGTTCTCCTATGTGTGACAACGATCCAATCATTCCCTTCTTCTTGTGTTACCGGCGAGGCGGTTATGACTGCAACAGCTGTCCGTGGTTCCATGCACTTGACTGACACGGATTTTTCTTTACGACACTGAGCCCATTTATCAGCATATTTGATGACAAATCCTGTCGCAGTTAAGTAGAAGACTGTTTTCTTCTGATTGATTATCATTGGTTGATTGTAGTTTCTCTGAATCTGTATTTAGTTATAAAAGAAGGCGTGAATCAGTACTTGAATAAGATTACCTTCTACTTTGGAGATGAAAGGAAGGATGTTCCCGCTGAGAGTTGCCATTTTGGCGTCTTGACGACGCCAAATAGTGGTGACTGTCCTCAGTATAATCCTTAAGCTAGTATTAAGTGAATATAGTTTCCCAGCAGAGTCGCCATTTTGTTTCGACAAGAAACAAAGGTATTTGGTTTGGGGATTTCATTCACTCAATAGTTAGCAAAAGAAAAATAAAGAGAGTAATCACAATATTCATTCAATCTAAATTCTTTTACATCCTTTTTCTCCTTTGATTCTAAAGTAGAATGTTTACAGAATTATAATACAAGTATTGAATCATGATTTTTAGTGTGGTAATATTGATATGATGGCATGTATCTTAATTGATCTTTCGCTCCGAATTAGGGCTTTTTGGTGATCTTTGGTTGATACTCAAGGAGCCTCTAACATGAATGAAGTTATCCCACACTCAAAAGAGAAAATAATATGCCACTAGGAGAGTTGTGTGCATAACACCACTATGCCTTAGTGGTGTTGTGCGTTGGCACCCATTGTGCGCTGACGCTCGTTGCGCGCTGCCATGGTTGAGCGCCCCACAGGCCCTATTCCGCACAACGGGTGCGGACAATACCTGTGTTCTTCTGAAGCCTAGATCTCTCTCCTCTGCTTGGATCTTGCACTAATGAATGAATTATAGAGGGGTGATGGGGTATTTATAGCCTTTTGCACATGTGAATACCTCAAAACTTTTGTTTGTGGGCCCCACCCCGTTGTGCGGTCATACCTCTGTGCGCATCCTCCATTGTGCGGACCAACCTGTCGTGCGGAGCTACATTGTACGGACCTCCATTGTGCGGACCACCTTTGTGCGGACCATCATTGTGTGGCCCACCTTGTGCGGACCACTTTATGCGGACCACCATTATGCGGCCCACCTTGTGCGGGCCACCTTGTGCGGACTACCTTGTGTGGACCAGCATTGTGCAGTCCAACCAGGTCTAGCGCATAACCCTTGTTTTGCAACCTTCTTCTTATGCAGCACATAACCCTTTTTCAGAAAAGAACTCTTTTCATCTGATTTCTTTTTATGTCTCAACACGGTCGAAGAGAGCATTCAGAATGTGTCCATGACACAAGAGTTTGTCTTCAACGCGTTTATCTCGAGCTACGATCTGTTCAGCCATGTCTTTATCGGTTGCTTCAGATAGTGGCTGCAAATTTAGATATAGGATGTAAAAGATCTTCAACGCCATTAGAAGGAACTTGATCTTGTCTTGTCACCTAGTGAAGTTGGTTCCATCGAACCAATTAAGGCGAATCAAGCCATGATTCATCAGTTTGATGGATGATACGCTTTCAGCTTCCATCTCAAATTACGCTTTAAGATTGTTGAAACTAATATAGAAATAATGATTTTTCTGTAAATTATAAAAAGTTGAAAACTAATACAAATTAAATTGGTCCAACTAGCTGTGTATTAAATAGTAAAAACTTATTATTCTACCGCAAGTAATATAACACATGTGAGTATTCATAATATCAAGTTTTATGTAAGTATGATAGAAATTATATGTCAAAGATCTAGCCTATCCATCAAATAGGGCATACTAATTATATTTTATTTGCTAAAATTTAATAAACAATCATCATCACTGAAGCCACACATATAAGTTGAATATGTACAGCTAGAATGGATTTCTAATAGCCCCATTTTCTTGTAAATAAAAATCATACCATTAATCATTAAATTAAAAATAAAAATAAAAAAATCCTAAGTAACGGATCAGATTTCTTATACATTTAGTGCAACGAACAAATACATCACATGTGTGCAGCTTCCTAAGTCATCCCATTTTCTCTTCACATCCATTGCCTCATTGCCTAATTTACATATCAACTAATGTTAATAAATGCTCTCCTGCATAGAGAAGTTGTTCCACGGTACTTGGCAAAATGAGTATCGAGATTGGGTGGGCCTCACTGTGGTGTTAAAGTAAAATCCACCCCAACCATCAGGTGAGTCACCTCATGTTTGAGCCAGGGCCAAAAAATCTGCTGATCTTTGTTTCAGTTGGGCCACACGATTGGAAAATTTTTATGGGAAAATCTCACCCTCTACACTGTTCCCTAAATGTGACCTACTTGAATCCCATGTGAGCTTGATTTTTTAGCCTTTAAGGATATCTTTTGGTTTCTCATCTAATGGGTGTAATGGATTTTGCATACACATTATAGTGGGCCCTGTAAAAATCGATGGTGGACGTCTCTCTCCCAACTATTTTCCTTGGTGTCCCTCAACTGAATAATAGATCATCCTGATTTTCGTTACTAGCCTATCATGGGATTACACATATAATGGTCGGAATTGATCTCACATATACATCAAGGTTTGGCCCAGTAAAATATCAATACTGGCGTGCCTCCCGCACTAGGTCCTAGAAAATAGTCTACTACCAAGAAAAGATCGATTAGTGACAAGAAAAGATTGATGTCTTTCGGACGGACTTAGATTGTGTAGCGTTACCAGCGTACCACACAGAATGGGCGTGTATAGATGGCAAAGATCCGTGGGACTCACTATGATGTATGTGTTCTATCCATGCCATCCATCCATTTTATCATATTACTTGAAGGCATGGCCCCAAAACTGAGGCTAATCCAAAGCTCAAGTGAATCTCACCAAAAGAAACAGGGGGAACAATGATGCTCAGTGTTGACATCTTCCTAGGGCCTACCATGATGTTTATTTGCCATCCAACCAGTTCACAAGGTCATACAGACCTGGATAAAGAAGGGAAAACACAAATATCAACTTGATCCAAAACTTCTGTGTATCCCAAGAAGTTTTTGAAGGTAGGCCTTCAATCCCTACTGTTTCTTGGGGTGTGGTCCACTTGAGTGTTGGATCTGCTTCATTTTTACCCTAAAATGATTTGAAAATATGTATGAACAGCGTGGATAAAACTAATAAATTATGTTGGGGCTGATTTTCAGTCCCTTGTTCTAACATTGGGTGATCCACTTGATGGTCGAAATGGATTTCTAATTAACACCATAAGCCGGGCCCATCTGAATCTCCAACCCTTTGTGACCTGAAATCACTCATCTCTCATGGTGTTCATCTCGAACCGAGTGGTGCCACCCGCAGAGACAACCATCCTCCTTTTTTTACAGGGCGCACTGTGATGCGTAAGTAAGATTCACTCCGTGATTCCATTCCGGGCCTAGAGCCAAAAAATCATACTAACCTTTGATTCAACTTAGCCACAGCAATGGAAACAGTAGGGAGAGACGTCCACCCTTGATTTTTAACAAGCTCAACATGACAAGAATATGAAATCCACTCCAACCATTAATATGACACTAAAAATCTATGGCTTATGTCCAAAAATCAGGGGCATACCTGATTCAGGTGGGCCAAACCAATGAAAATAGTTTGGAGGGTAAGTTTTCCTTGTACACTGTTTTGAATCATGTGGTCCACTTAACCATGGATGAGGCTGATTTTTTATATATGGTTCTAACATGGGGTGACTCACCTGATGGTTGGGGTGGATTTCATATTAACAGGGCCACCATAGCTGGTTACTCTTCATCTTAGAATAACTTCTCTATACTGTTACTAAATAGCATTAATTAGTCTTTGAATTAATCAACTAGTTGGAACGAAAATGCAATGTCCAATTAGTTGTGTGTGAGCATTTCTCTCTATGAGTTATATATATTAAAATTTATAAAACCTAAACTCGAACTCAACTCGTATACTCCAACTCAGCTCGAAAGATTGAGAGCTCGGCTTGAACTGGCCCGAGCCAAGCTAAGCTGTCCAGTTAGGTTCGAGGACCGAGCCGAGCTGAGTTCAAGCTAGGGTAGCCTGCTGGTCGAACCAAACCAAGCTGGGCCAAGCTCGAATCAGTTCGATTCCTGTACAACTCTAATTGTACGTACTAACATCACAGTGGGGCCCACAGAGCTGTATGGTATGCGATCATTCCCATATACACGGGATCATCCTTCCTAATGTAATGTTGATTTAATCTGGATGCTCAATTGGAGTGCACTGCAATAACACAGCTTCACGAGGAAAATCACCAGTACAATCGTTTCAAGTCCAACCCAGGTTAAAAGACTTTTTTTTTTAAATACAAACGCACACGCACCACCACACACTCACGCCATGGTGGGATTTCACCACCTATGGGTACTGAACCCTCAACCAGGTGTTGAAACTCCTGAGAGTCTACCACTGGAATAAGAGTAAGGACCCCCCAGGTTAAAAGACTCTGCAACTGGAACTGACTCATTTGGTCCCAATTCAAGTCAAGACCTGCCCAAGTCAGAGGTGACTCAGAAGATCGAAGCAGATTGGCTCTTAGTGAGTCCGAGTCAAGTGATTCGCATCAGACTCATCCAAGCCTTAAAACCATGAGTCCAACGGAATTGCTTCACTGCAATTCCATTCAATTGAGCATCCCAACCCACCCTCAGTCTTTTTGCAGTTATGATTGTTCTCAAGCTTTTAATAAACTGAGTTACCAAGTTACCCAACTCATGATGGCTCCAGTTTCAGATTGAATCCCTTCAAACCTTTACATGTTTACAGTTATTGTGTACATTCAAAAACAAAACACCACATGCAAGCAATTCTAAAAAATACACTCACGGCACGGTGGGATTTCACCACAATGGGTAACTCGAACCCATGATCTTGTGTTGAAATTCCTGAGTCTACCAGAGGAAATGAAGGAAAATTGCTAGTTCTTCCACAGATTACTCCAAAAATACATTTATTGTTTTTCTTTTTTCCCACAATCTATTCAATTAATAATTGATTTTTATTTATTTTTTTCTTCAGCAGATAGTCCTTACAATTGATCAATCCAATAAAAGAATGACTAACACTCAAAGAGAGGATAACAGCAATTTGCTTTTTCCATCAACAGAAGTAGCAATAGCCCCAGGATGAGAGAGACAGAGAAGATGACAGCAATTTGCTTGAAGATGAGAGAGAGAGAGGGAGAGAGAGAGTCACTTGAAGAGGTCACTTCCAAGAGCAACAGCATCAATCTCGTCACCAAAGCCGGCTGTCTGCTGATGACCCATTTCTCTATCATGAATCAGCTCCAGCTCTCTCACCATTTGATTCATTGTGGGCCTTCTTTTGCTGGTTTCCAAGCACCGCATTGCCAGCTCCATCATCTGTCGCAAGGCTTCCATTCCATTCTCCCCTAACGTTTTGTCCACGAAACTATCAAGATCACGGGTACTCTTGGCCTTCACAAGGGAAGATAATTGAAAGGAAAATAAATTTTGGGTAATCAATATAAACAAAAGATTTTGCTAGGGGAGGATGGATCGGATTAGACAAAAATGTATAAAAAAGAAGAAAAAGAACATGGAAGACCAAACTTCATTGCTTCTCCAAACCAATACTCAGCATTTCAGTAGGAGCTTCGCTAAGTGCGCATGCATGTGCAATAAAACTCATATAGGCATCACACATGCCAACATGGCACATTGGTGTGAGATCCAGTCCATCCATCAGAATGGTCAGACCTCTTATTTGTTTTCCCAAAAACAAATATGGTCCTCTCAGCATGTGGACCCCAATATTGGAAACAGGTGGCTGGTTATAAAACTTCTTACAAGTTTTTCCGAGCTGTACATTTGTTTGCTAACTGTGGCCCACCTGACCAGTGGATCAACCTGATTCTTTAGCTAGGGCATCAATATAATAGTGCAGTTCTGATGGGTGGATTGGATCCCGGGCCTATCATGGGCACTAAGTACATGAACTTTATTGCACACACGTTTGGGCATAGCAAAGCTCTTGTAGTAGTAAAGCAGCAAGAGAGACACAACATTAGTTGTTGAGGGCTGGGGGCATGACCATCTTACCATGGTTAGCCCACATGCATAATTACATATGATCAGCATCATCATTGCCTTGTCCAAGATATTTTGGGTTGGCTTTAAGAATCCTGCTTTGCCAATCATTTCTAAGGCCCTATACAAGTTCGGAAACCCTCATGTCCTTCTCATCATGAGGCTCCAAGTCCCTCGAGGCCTCACTCGTCCTCCTGTCAGGCCTTCAACCCCAATCAAATTATCTCCTTCTCAAGCCCATGTTTGGTTTTCATGGAACATGGCCAAACCATCTCAATTGACTCCCCATCATTCTCTCCATTGAAGCAACTCATAGGCCGCTTCAACTATCCTCATTCTGGAGTTTGTCCTTTCTAGTTTTTTCCATGCATCCATCCCAACATTCTCATGTATGTTGCCTCACAATGCCTTACTTTTCACCAGGGGTCATGTGTGATGCACATGGAGCGAGGATAGGATGAAAAGAGAAAAGGGAGAAATTCGGAGGGAAGAAAAAATGGGTGAGAGGGGCAGAGGGAAAGGTGGGGGCCCCATTGTTTCCCTTGTTGTGGCCCACTCGAGTCCCCAATCTGCCAAATTTTTGAGTTAGCATCCTAACATAAGCTGAATTTGATTGAGTTAGCAAGCTAATGTGGAGAAGATGAAAGGTATTAGGAAAGCTTTAATTGAGGATAATCTCCTTCCATGTATATTAGGAAAGATTTAGTCTCCTTCTATGTTTGTTGGAATTTGATTTTGTACTTTTTCCATATTTGGAGCCATTCCTCGAGTATTTATACACCAATATACTGAATAGAAAAATAAGCAATTCTTCCATTTCTTTTCTCCTTCTTTTTTTTTTTTTTTTTTTTTTGCATGGTATCAGAGCCCTCGATCCGGAGCTCTTGACTGTCGGACGCATTCTCCTCGTCGGATTCTGGCACTCCATATTTTTCTGGCAGTATCCTCCCATCTTAGTGAAACCAAAAACCACTGTCAAATCACTGTTATGAACCAGCAACATTGCCATCTCCATTACCTATGACCCAACTCACACTACCCAAAACCCATCTCACAGCTGCTTAATCTCCAGTGCACCACCACAGTCATCATCTGCCGGCCAAAACCCTTTCTGTCTTCGTCTTCTCCGGCCGGGACCCCCCCACCCCCCCCCCCCCCCCGAAAAAAATCCAAAACATTGTTGCCACCATTCAATGCCCATCTGTAGCACCACATCACCAGAACCCCATCTTTGTTCGCAAGCGGATGCCAACCCCATTTCCAGCACTGCATCACCAGTGCCCCATCTCTGTTCACAGGAACCTTCATCAGGTTGAGCTCGATCAAACCCATTTCCAACCCCAATCTTTGTTGCCTCCTGTTACACCCTCAGTCATCACCATCATCCTCTTCCAGCCAGCATTACACTACTTAGCCACCAAACCCACCACTTCTCACGACCATAGCAGATCCATGGTTGCAGACTCTCCTATTGCTAGCCCTCTTGCAGATGGTTGCAGCCTATTGTCTGCCTTTTCTGATGCTATCATGAAGAAACTGATTTAAAACATCTGGGCCATTGATCATTGCAGCCCACAATGCTTAGAACTCTAGATTACAGATCCCTTGATTGTTGGCTGCCTGTGCACGTTGATGAACGTTGCTGATCATTACTGGGCCATTTAACATTGGGCCATCATCTTTAGAAATGCATCTATGATTGCCTTTGAGGCGGTTGTCATTCAACCACCCACTGTCGTAGGCCAGATATCGTTTGGACCAGCCATCAGCCTAGTCGGTTGATTTATGATTTGGCCAGTCCGTTTGGTGCATTGTTGCAATGGGACCCAGTGGTTCATGCATTGGGCCTCTTGCTCATTAATCCCTAGATACCGTTGTAGGGTTGGAACTGCTTCTCCATCATTTGCTTGTTCTGGGATACTGTTTGGGCCCGATCTTTGAGATCACCGTAGGCTTGGTCTATGCCCAGATGATCCTGAACATGTGATTCTCCAATAGCATTCTCCACCTTTCTCCAGGTGTTGCTCGCAACCTCATTTTTTCAATTTCTCCAGAGAGAGAGAGAGAGAGAGAGAGAGAGAGAATACAAAATCAAATCCCAACAAATATGGAAGGAGATTAAATCTTTCCTAATATATATGGAAGGAGATTATCCTTAATTAAAGCTTTCCTAATAATGGTGACATCACACCTTGCATCCAATCTTGCTTCTCTTGCAACTAAGTCATTTCTTCTCCTCCCACTAATTGGATCGTACATAGTGGAGCTTCTACTCACATGACACGTCATCTCTCTCTTTTCACACACTCTACAACAACTACTGATGCTAAACCCGTCACACGACTAACTGGAGATGTCACTCCCATTACTCATATTGGCTCGGTTTCTTTGTCTCTAGATTTGGTTCTACATGATCTTCTTTGTGTTCCCAGTTTTCATTTTAATCTCTTATTTGTTAGTCAACTCAAAAATAAAAATAAAAATTGAGCTGTCATTTTTTTCCCACCTTCTATGTTTTTAGGATCCATATTCGAGGAAGCTGCTTGGAGTAGGTGAAGTATGAAATAGACTCTACCACTACTATCCACCCCTTGCAACCGCCCCATCAGCCATGCTTAGTAATCAATCTTCCAGCTGCAACCTTTGGTATATGCATCTTAGTCATCCATTTGCATCTCGCCTATCTTAGATATTGTCTATTTCAAGTACGATGCCCTCTTCTTTTTGTGATGTCAGTCAAATGGCTAAGCTAACTCGTCATCGCAATCCAAGCACACATCCCTTTGATTTGGTTCACCTTAACATTTAGGATGGCTATCTATAACACCATCCCACACTAGTGCACGTTATTTTCTCACCATTGCTGATGATTATTCACGTAGAACTTTGGTTTGTCTCATGCATTTTAAATCTGAAAAATATTCCCTTTTCAAAAACTTTCGTGCAATGGTTCAAACTCAATTCAAATGCCAAGCTCGCCAAATTCGCACTGATAATGGGACGAAATTCCTTTCAAAGTCCATGTAAACCTTTCTTCTTGAACATGGCATTCTTCGCACTTGCATTTAGACTCCACAACAGAATGAGATAGTTGAGCACAAACATCGGCACCTACTCAAAGTTGCCCCCCACACCTTACGCTTTCAGGCCAAATTACTACCGTCTTTTTTAGGGGAATGTATCTTGACCGCCACTTACCTCATCAATTGCATGCCCACACTCATTCTGAATAGTAAGACTCATATGAAATGTTGTTCAAGCATTCACCATCCTATGATCATCTTCACATTTGTTACTACTTGTGCTATGCTCAATACCATTCAAAGTTATCGACATAAATTTGCCCCATATGCCTCTAAATCAAGGTGTCCTGTATCGGTATCGGTTGGTGTAACGGTGCCCTGCGAAACCGATACGGATACGGGGGCGTAACGGCCTGTAACGGCGCAAAATTTTTTTTTTTGCCAAAAAATATGGATTAAATCCGGAATATTCTAAGCATTCCAAATATGCATTCATTTATAAATTGGAACATGTTTATGGTGGTGTAACGATCCACTCTTTGGTGAGAAGTTGTATCGGACTGTCTGATGAATTTATGAACCAGATAACCTGAATTTGACTACAAAATTCATATACTTAATTTTCTAAATATCTAATTTATATACTTAACAATTTGATATCATTTTTCCCAATAGTTCTTTTAAAAAATGAAATTAAATTCAGGTAGATTGCGTTGCCAATTTGGGGCTGACTTAGAGGACCAATCCATGCCCCAAATTAGCCTCAAATTCATGCAATTTATTGGCATTAATCCACTTGTGAATTGGTGGACATTTATTGGATAGTGAATCATGAAAAAAAAAAAAAAAAAAAACCAAAAGGCCCTATTTTAAAAAATAAGCGTCCACAAATTAACAATTAAAACTATTCAAACAATTTGATTTTAGCATTTTGAGTTGGCAATTACAGTCCATAATTTAATTGGTAAATTTTAAGTTAATACGTGTCTCGTGTACAATTTTTTAAGGGCCGAATTAGGTAGGACTCAGATTGTGAAGTGTAGCACACGAGTGTCAAAGTTTTTTGGACCCCACTCGTGATGAATGTGTTATATCCACACCGTCCATCCATTTTGCCAAATAATTTTAGGGCATGAGCCCAAAAATGAGGTAGATCCAAAGCTCAGGTGGACCCCACCATAAGAAACAATAATAATTAAACGACTATCATTAAAAATTTATCGGGGCTACAAAAGTTTTAGATCAAGCTGACATGTGCGTTTTCCCTTCATCCACGTTAGTGTGACCCTATTAACAGGTTAGATGGAAAATAAACATTACAGTGGACCCTAAGAAATTTTTAATGGTGAGCATTCTATAACCACTGTTTCCTATGCTGTGGTCCTCCTAAGATTTGGATCTTACTCATTTTTTGAATCATAATCTAAAATGATGTGGCAAAATGGATGGACGGCATGAATAAAATACATACAGCATGGTGGGGCCCATGTGGCACGTATACAATTTTATTAAATTGTGCAACGTGCTGCGTAACGCGTACCAGTCCATTCATTTGACGCAAGCAAGTCCTGTGGGTCTGATCATGAGGTATATGTTATATCTAAACCGTCCATTCATTTGACGAGCTCGTCTTAAGGCTTGACACGAAAAATAATACAAATCTAATTATCAAGTGGACCACACTGCAAAAAGCAGTGGGGGATTGAACGTCTACCATTGAAACCCTTTTTGGGATCACAGAACTTTTGAATCAATATGAAATTTGTTTTTCCTCTTCATTCAGGTCCTTTTGACCTTTTGAACAGATTGGATGGAAAATTAACGTTATGGTGGGCCTACGAATTTTTTAACGATGAAAATCATCATCTTGCTGCTATTTTTGGTGTGGTCCAAACGATCTTTGGATACGATTCATATTTTGGCTCATGCTCTAAAATGATATTTAAAAATAGATGAACGGTGTAGATATAATAAATACATCGCTGTGGAGCCCATGTAACTTTGATCTCCTTTGAACCGTTCGTACAACTCGGAGCTCGAGGACTGTCAGCGCTCATCTTAGCGTGACACGTACCTATTACAGCAACTAAGCTGTGTGGTACACCTGCGAAAAAAAAAAAAAGGAGAGAGGGAAACCGAAAAGAAAAAAGAGGGAAAGAAGAGAGAAGAAAAAAGAGGGAAAGAGGGAGAGAGAGAGAGAGAGAGAGAGAGAGAGAAAGAGAGAGAGAGAGAGAAGAAGAAGAAGAAGAAGAAGAAGAAGAAGAAGAAAAAGAGAAAATAAGAATTTCTATGAATTTAAAAAAGAATAAGGAACAATAAGAATAGAGTGAAAGTCATTGCCGTAAAATTCGAGACAGCCGTTACGGGTCCGTAACGGCTGTTATGGCCACGGAATTCCATAATGGCCGTTTCGACCCCGTATCAAGTAACGGTGTCAGCCGTTACCATTACGTATTGGCCGATACGGCCGTATTGTAACGGATACGGGACACCTTGCTCTAAATGCATTTTTGTTGGTTATCCCTTTGGTCAACATGGCTATTGAGTTTATGACTTAGATTGCAAATGCATCTTTACTTTCTCAAGACATTACTTTTGTTGGAACCATATTTCCCTTTCACAAAACCAATACCATACCCGATACATCATCCCGCGTTATTCCTATATGCCTATCGTTGACCGAAGTCAAGGATCACTTACATATTCCTCCTGTTGGCACTCCTGGATCTCATGATCCTCAACCTTCAACCAATCCACCACCACCTGGTACTCATCGCTCCAACCATACCAAAACCTAGCCAACCCGCCTCATCAACTGTCTTTCCCACCCTTCCAACCTCATCATCTCCTACTTCACTTGCTTCACAGCCCTCTGCATGTACTATCCCTTGTCTAATTTTCTTTCGTGCAGTCGCTTTTCTCCTAACCATCTAACTCTTCTTTTTATCATATCTTTTCATGATGAGCACATCTTTTTCGCAAGATGTAAAATTCCCTTATTGGCGTGAAGCAATGGCAGTAGAAATCCAGTCTTTAGAACAGAACAATACTTGGACCTTGCAACATTTACCACTAAGGAAGAAACATATTGCCTGCAAATGGGTGTACAAAGTCAAACATTGAGCTGACAGTACGTTGAACATTTTAAGGCGCGCTTGGTGGCAAACAGCTACAATCAAACTGAAGGTTTAGATTATCATGAGACGTTAGCACCTATTGTCGAACTGGTCATTGTTCGTTGCCTCTTGGCTGTGGCTGCCATTCGTCAGCCAAGCCTTCACCAACTTGACATCAACAACGCCTTCTTACACGAAGATTCACACAAAGAAGTTTATATGTCAATTCCTCCCAATTTTTCGAAACAAAGGGAGCAACGTGTTTATCGTCTTCACAAGTCACTCTACTACCTTAAACAAGCTTCACGGAACTAGTTTGAGAAATTTTCCTATGCGCTCAAAGAAGATGGATATTGCCAATTACTCACAAATTATTCCCTTTTCACTCGCTCAACTAGAACTAGCTTCACCACGATACTTGTTTATGTCAATGATTATTAGAGTTAACCGGCTCTTATCTCACACCACTATAATGCAAGTCTGAGCCACAACAAACCCGGATTAACCCTAGGTATTAGAAATTTGGATCTAATACCCCTGTCAATCCCATGCTTTGCATAAGCATGCTCAACGAAAATAGAACAATCAAAATAACTAGAATAAAAAAAAATAAAGCAAACAAACACAAAACACAAGATATTTTACATGGAAAAACCTTGCGAGAAAAAATCACAGCACAAAACGACAAATATCTCTACAATAACCAAAAGCCTTAGAGTTTACACCACTCACCTTCTTCGATCACAGGATCACCTGATCACCTTCTTGTGATCACTGGATCAACCCCTAGGTAGTAGAAATTCGGATATAATACCACCATGAATCATGCGCTTTGCGAAAGCATGCTTAACAAAAATAGAACAATCAAAATAACTAGAATAACCAAAACAATCAGGCAAGCAAACACAAAACACAAGATATTTTACATGGAAAAACCTATCAGGGGAATTTTACATGGAAAAACCTATCAGGGGAAAATCACAGCACAAAGCGAAAGAGATCTCCACTATAATCAAAAGCCTTAAGAGTTTACACCACTCACCTTCTTTAATTACAAGATCACCCGATCTCCCCTTGTGATGTGCACCTAGGAAAACCCTAGCCCCTTGAGAAAATCCCTTCCCAAGCCCTTAATGTATAGAGAATCCTCTCACCTCACAAAACCCTTGCCCTTAGAGAGAAAATACTCATAATCATTGTTGTCATGTGCGACCGCATATGCGCATTTCCATATGCAAATTGCATATGCGATCATGGCACATATGCGATTGCATATGTGGCATATGCAAAAATATGTGATGTATGCGATCGCATATTGACCATGGCACATTGAATTTTTATTTTTATTTTTTTGCAAAAAAAACAACATTTTGCCTATAAAAAGGCCTCCAAATCTCCTCCATTTGCAATATTCTCACTCCAAAACTCTCTTACTCTATTTTTCTCTTACATTTCTTAATTACAAGTGGTCTTGATCTCTCTCTCTCTCTCTCTCTCTCTCTCTCTCTCTCTCTCTTGTATTTCCTACTTCCAAGTGATCTTAATCTCTCTCCTACATTCCCTCTCTTGGAAGTTGGAGAGAGATTCAAGCACTTTCAAGTTTCAAGGAAGATAGATAATAAATAAATAGCTTATTGATTTTGTTGTTACTTCGTGTTAACTATACTGTTAAATATGGATGACTTGATGTTTAATTCATTGTTTAATTGAATTTATCTCTCTCAAGTGTATTTTAAATATATAAAATTAGTTATATATTAACTCAGAAAAGTTCTCTTTAGTTTCTTAATTTTTTTTTACATTTTTTTTTGAATTTTTCCCTATTATATATATATATATATATAATTTTCAATTTTTTTTTTTAATATGTGATCATATGCGCATAGGCATATGCGATCACACATGATCGCATATGCGTTTCGACAACATTGCTTATAATGCCAAGCTCTAATCACAATTGGGCTTATATATCCCGATTTGCACAAAACTGTGTAACTAAACCAGAGTCCGTTAGTCAAAACTGTCTGTCAGACCGACTTCTACTGAAAAAACATGCTCTGCTCCTGAGAAAACCTACACTCTATCGGTCAAACCGACATAGCTCTGTGGAGCAGAATACAAAGCATCCACACAACAATCTCCACCTTGACTTGTATTCTACCAAATCACCCTGACAATGTCCCATACTAGCTTCCACCTTGAGCGTAAACCGCTCTCTGCATCCTCCACATAGAACACAGCTCCATCCACACCCATGTGCAAAGGTGCCCAATCTCATCAATGGCTAGTGAGATTGATCAAGGCCAAGTTGTGCTTGAACTTGTCTGTAGTCACCAGCTTCGTCAACATATCTGCAACATTCTCATCCATATGAACCTTCTGAAAATGAATCTCTCCTGAAGCAATTAGTTCTCTTATCTTGTGGAACCTCACATCAATGTGCTTGGTTCTTGCATGATACACTTGATTCATTGCTATATGGATATCGCTCTGACTATCGCAATGCAACCGAATCGCCTCCTGCTTCTACCCGAGTTCTTATATCAAACCATTCAACCATAATGCCTCCTTTGACGCCTCTGTCGCAGCTATATATTCTGCCTCAGTCGTAGAAAACACTATCGTAGACTGTAGCATAAATCTCTAAGATATTGGTCCAACTGCTAATATGAAAACATATCCCGTAGTGGACCTCCTGTTGTCCAGATCTCCTACATAATCCGCATTAACGTAGCCTACAACTCCACCTGAAGCTCTATGTCCTCCGAACATGATCTCAGTATCGACTGTGCCCCTGAGATACTAGAGAATCTACTTAACTGCATTCAAATGCTCTTTTTCCTAGATTCGTCGTATAATTGCGTTGACCACACTAATTGCATGTGAGAAATCCAACCTCATGCAAACCATCACATACATGAGACTCCCCACTACACTCGCGTATGGCACCCGTGACATGTCTGAAATCTCATCTTCTATGCTTAGACATGACCTGGCTGACAACTTAAAGTGACTTGCTAGAGGCATGTTAATTGGCTTAACACTTTCCACATGGAACCTCTCTAACACCTTCTGCATATAACCCCTCTGAGAAAGCCACAGCTTCCCAAACCCTATCTCTGTGTATCTCCATGCCTAAGATCTTCTTCGCAGTGCCCAAATCCTTCATGTCAAACTCCTTGCTTAACAAACTTAAGCAAGAGTATCCCCTTCTTGTCCTTTGCAGCAATCAATATGCCATCAACTCTAAACACCCACTTGCACCATATAGCCCTCTAACCTTTAAGAAGTTCCACAAACTCCCATGTATGATTCCTGTGTAAAGATTTCATCTCCTCCACCATGTCTGACATTTACTTGTTGCCATCCTTTCTGAATTAAGCCTTTTGAAAGGTAGAGGGATCTTCACTCCCTGTGAACAATGTGAAAGAAACCATGTCATCAAACCCATATCGAACTGGGGCTCTAATGGTTCATCTCTCCCTCTTCCTGGCTAGGTTTTGGTATCTAGCTCTTGTTGAATTTCACCTTCAGTAACCTACTCAACTAGCTCCACCTGCACTGACAATTTCTCTACATCACCATGTGTTTTTGACTTTCCTGCAACGCCCTTATTGGTTTTCAACATCGATGCCCTATCGAAGATGACATCTCTGCTAATGACCACCTTCTATGAAACTATATCCCAAAGCTTGTAACCCTCAAATCATTTCTCATACCCGATAAAGATGCATTTCCTATATTTAGGATCCAACTTCGTACTCTGTCCACTCTACACATGGACGTATGCTAGACGCCTGAAGATCCCCATCCCTGAGTAACTGACGTCCTTGCTTGTCCAGACTTCATCTGCAACCTTGGAGTCTAACGTTGTAGATTGTGACTAATTTACAATATAGCATGCCATGTTAACCGCTTCTGCCCAGAGGCTTTTAGGCAGCCCCGCACAAAACCGCATACTTCTCACCCTCTCCATAGAGTTTTGTTCATCCTCTCTGCCACCCCATTCTGTTGTGGGATCCCTGTAGTTGAGAAGTACCTTGTGATGCCCTGCTCCTTACAGAATTCCATGAATTCACCTCCTTGTACTCTGTACCATTATCTAACCTGAGAAACTTAACATGTCTCCCGATTTGCTTCTCTACTTCTGTCTTTCATTCCTTGAACTTGTCAAACGCCTCAGACTTGTGCTTTAAAAAGTAGACCCAAACCTTCATCGAGTAATCGTCTATGAAGCTCATGAAGTATCATGCTCCTCCCTTAGACGATACCATCACTAGCCCCCAAACATCGGAATGTATGTAATCAAACACCCCACTGCTAGTATGTGTAGCATATTTGAACTTTACCCTGCACTGCTTCTCATAGATGCAATGCTCACAGAAATCCATCTTGCACACCTTAACTCTCTTCAACACTTTTCGTTTATGGCATTCCATCATACCCCTCTTTCATCTACCCTAGCCGCATATGCCACAGATTAATGTCATCTGTGCTAGATTCCGTGTGAGGTGGTAGCGGCCTCACCTATAATCGTGCTCCCAACCAACTTGTACAAATTTTCCATTTATGTCCCTTCATTAACACCATTGCACCTATAGTGACCTTGATCACGCCGCCAAATGCACTAAACGTGCACCCGTTCATGTCTAAAACCCCTAAGGATATCAATTTTCTTCAAATCCACGACATACCTATCATCACCTAGAGTCCATATGACTCCATCAAACATCATTAGATGGTCCCTATTTCGATGGCCTTGCATTTTACGTCATTCCCCATCAGAACATTCCCACCATCAGAGGACTTGTAGGAATCAAACCAAGTCCTATCCGAGCATATATGATACGAACATCCTGAATTGAGTATCCAAGTATTTGAAATATGGCTCGTACTTGACGAGACCTAGATGAGATATCCTTCTAAGCTCTCTTCCACTACGCTAACTGATTCACCCGTGTTCCTTTTACCCCTTACTTTCTAGGTCATCCTTCCTTTTCTAGCAATCTCTCTTGAAGTGCCTATTCACGCCACAATAAAAGCATCCGTCCTTAGCCTTTGATTTCAATTTAGACTTTTTCTTCATGTCAGACCAGGATTGCTCCACGGATCTCCCACATCCCTGACCCCCTTTCACAACTAACCCTTTCGCCTTAGAGTTTTCATCACTTGATTTCTTTCTCATCTCATTAAAAACGAAAGCCGCGGTGATTTCTACCAGCTTCACTATATTTTTGCCATACAGCAGAGTAGTGATGAGATGGTCGTATGATATGGAAAGTGATGCTAAAAGGAGCACCGCTTTATCTTCATCCTCAATCGTCACTCCGAGCCTTAACAATTCACTACATACCTTTGTAAACGAGTTCATATGCTCCAGGAGATTGGATCTTTCCTTCATCCGTAACCCGAAAAGTTGTTTCTTCACAAAAAACTTATTAATGAGGGACTTCATCATGTATAGATCTTCTAGTTTCTTCTACATCTCCAGGGGAGATTCCTCCTCCAGAACGTTGTACATGACTTCATCCGATAGACACAGACAAATTGCGCTCATTGCCTTCTCCCCGAATTCTTTCTAGTTATCATCCGACATCTTCTCCGGTTTAGTCTCCAACAATGCCTTGCTCAACCCTCGTGATACTAAAATATCATTAACCTTCCACTGCCACAAACTGAAATTGTTCTTCCTGTCGAATTTATGGATATCGAACTTCGACCCTGACAACTTCGTTGAATTCTCAAACATCCTTTAAACAAAACGCTCTAATACCACTTTATTGTGATTAACCGGCTCTTAACTCACACCACTAAGATGTAATTCTGAGCTACAACAAACCCGGAACAACCCTAAGTATTAGAAATTCGGATCTAATACCAACGTCAATCAAACGCTTTGCAGAAGCACGCTCGACGAAGATAAAACAATCAAAATAACTAGAATAACCAAAACAATAAAGCAAGCAAACACATAACACAAGATATTTTGCGTGGTAAACCCTTACAGGAAAAAACCATGGCACAAAACGACAGAGATCTCCATTATACTCAAAAACTTTAGAGTTTACACCACTCACCTTCTTCAATTACAGGATTACCCAATGTTCCTGTCTGATACGCACCTAGGAAACCCTAGCCCCTTAAGAAAATCCATTACCAAAGCCCTTACAAGTGTAGAGAACCCTCTCACCTCGCAAAACCTTTGCCCTTAGCGAGAACACTCGTAATGCCAAGCCTCAATTGCAATTAGGCTTAAATACCCCGTTTTGCGCAAAACTGCATCACTAAACCGGAGTCCATCGGTCAAACCGACGACGCCATGGGTGGGACCAACAGAACATGCTCTGCTCTTGAGAAAACCTGCACTCTGTCGGTCCGACCGATAGAGCTTTGTGGAGCAGAATACAACACATCCGCATAACAATGATATTATCCTGACAAAGAATGATCCCTTTACCATTTCTACTTTGAAAGTCTTTTCCCACACCAAGTTCCACATTAAAAATCTTGATCATTTAAAATACCTTCTAAGCATTGAGGCGGCCTGCTCATCTACGCGAATCTTCTTAAGTCAATGCAAGTTATGCTCTTGGCATCCCCAAAGACAGTGGTCATCTTAAAGCTCGACTGGCCTCATTTCTCATGAAACAAAATCTGTGTTTAAATGTTGAACATGGTGACCTCCTCCCGAACCCCACTACATATCAATGGCTTGTTGGACATCTCATCTACTTAGGGCCTGTTTGGGAGTGTGGATTTGAAACCCCTTGGATTTGGAACCCCCAGGATTGGAAACCCCCTGGAATTGCAATCCTCACAGTGTGTTTGGCACCCTGGAGTGTGAATCAAGTTTAATCCAAAAATACCTATGCATGGTATATTTACAGGGGTTTCAATTTAATTACTAAATCAACTTTAATATCTCTAATTAGCGAGATATATAATTTTTGACACTATGTTTGTGATAAGCCCGTTGAAATATATGCTTTGCCTCAAAATGATGAAATTCCAAGTCTCGGATGGACCGCAAGCACAAGATCATGTCTGAGTGACTAACCAACGATTTTTAATCGTTGATTAATATGGACAATGTTTGGACCGTGCTGATCATCATTAGTGGGCCATGTGCCCAATAGAATGATAATGTACAGTGACACACATGTCACACCTGCAACTATTGAAATGATTTTAGGTGTAATCCAAGCTCTCACCGTGGATTGCAAACCCCCTCAAAGAGGGGATTAGAAACCCCCTGGATTTGCAACCCCCAGTTGCTTTATGCGCCAAACAACCAAGGGGATTTGAAACCCCCTCCAATCCACGATGCCAAACGACACCTTAACCATCACCAAACCGAACATTGTTTATTCGGTCAACATCCTCAATCAATTCATGCACACGGCCACGCCAATCTCATTATGATGAAGCTATTTGAGTTACAATATATCAAGTCTTCTCCTGGCAAGGGCATTTTTCTGTCCTCTGACAACTCCCTTTAGCTCTTCGCTTGCTCGGACTCCGATTGGGCCAGTTGTGCTCAAACACGACAATCTACTACAAGATATTTCACTATGCTAGGCCAAAGTCCCCTTTCTTGGGGAAAAAAAAAAAAAAAACATACAATTGTTTCACAGTCGTTTGCTGAGGCTAACTATCGGGCCGTGGCCAATGCCACATGGGAATTCGCCTGGCTCAAAGCTCTTCTTCAAGATCTCGGGGTTAGCATTCCCAACCACATGAGCCTTTATTGTGACAATCAAGTCGTTCTTAACATTGCCAACAATCCCATTTTCCATGAATGCATAAAGTATATTGAGATTGATTGTCGCATCGTTTGGGAAAAATTATCTTCTGGCATCCTCTGCAAATGCTACGTGCCCTCTCAACATCATCTTGTGGATCTTCACTATGGCACTTGGGCGAGACCATTTCCATCTCTTAATTGGACATTGCAGATCTCCACACTCTAACTTGAGAGGGAGTATTAGGAAAGCTTTAATTAAGGATAATCTCCTTCCATGTATATTAGGAAAACTATATTCTCCTTCCATATTTGTTGGGATTTGATTTGTATTTTTTCCATATTTGGAGCCATTCCTCCTGTATTTATACATTAATATACTGAATTTAAAAAAATAAAAAATGAAAAATAAAAACAATTCTTTTGTTTCTAATTTTTTAACAAGAGATCGGTCTATGCGAGCCACACACATTAAAAGA
Organism: Magnolia sinica; assembly: GCF_029962835.1. Classification (NCBI taxonomy): domain Eukaryota; kingdom Viridiplantae; phylum Streptophyta; class Magnoliopsida; order Magnoliales; family Magnoliaceae; genus Magnolia; species Magnolia sinica. The sequence continues at coordinate 41,760,983 of NC_080577.1, read as the reverse complement.
AGCAAAAGGAAGCAGGTGAAATCTATGTTGTCCCTTCTTCTGTAAAATCTAAATTGTTCTTACCAACCAGCTACATGTTTATGATGAATTTAGCCTCTCCTAACCAATGTGGCGAAATTTATTTGCAAGGACCAATGTCCAAAGCTATTGGCGTAATATGTAGTAGAGATTAGCATACATCCAGTCTCTTTGAAGAACAACATTCCACTCCACCTAACTCCAATTCTATTGGAAACATCCTCAATCTCTCCATCTTTTTGAATTATGGAGCCCAAGTAACAAAACCAGTCTCTTTGAGGTATCTCCTAGCCACAGAATTACATAGATATACATAAGCATGCATATATGCAGATAAATACAGATGCAGATGCAGATGCATGCATGCATACACAACATAGAAACACATGCTTTTAGGGAGCATTGATCTAGACAGCAGGACAATGAAACGAATCAAGCCGCTAGAGGTAATAAGCTAGATAATCTTACAATATTGAGAATCCCAAGGATGAAATCAAATTACCCGCTCTACTAGATTTGGTTCTGAATCTGATATGTTCCTATCAAGGGCTTCACGCCCAGTTATCAGCTCCAATAAGAAGACCCCAAAAGCATAGACATCACTTCTTTCAGAAAACCCATTTGAGGCGTTTAACCTGAAACCATAAAATCTCCCTAAATAACTTCAAATTGAATTTAAGTGTCTTTGACGGAAAAGACAATAGCATAATAGATCAACCCAGTACTCAGAAACTCAAACAGATGGCTTTGCACTATTCAAGTAAATCGGGAGAATTTTATAAAACATGGGAATTACACAATTGAGTCCAAAAGATTGTCAAACTCTTTTATATTTGATCGACATGTTGCTTAAACCATAAAATCTCCCTAAATAAATCAAACTCTTTTATGTTCCAAAAGCATAAAAGAGTTTCTGAGTAATGGGCTGATCGAGATGTTTCAGAGTTTCGGAGTACTGGGTTGATCGAGATGTTGCTTAAATCAAACTCTTTTATGTTCCAAAAGCATAGACATCACTTCTTTCAGAAAACCCATTTGAGGCGTTTAACCTGAAACCATAAAATCTCCCTAAATAACTTCAAATTGAATTTAAGTGTCTTTGACGGAAAAGACAATAGCATAATAGATCAACCCAGTACTCAGAAACTCTGAAACCATAAAATCTCCCTAAATAACTTCAAATTGAATTTAAGTGTCTTTGACGGAAAAGACAATAGCATAATAGATCAACCCAGTACTCAGAAACTCAAACAGATGGCTTTGCACTATTCAAGTAAATCGGGAGAATTTTATAAAACATGGGAATTACACAATTGAGTCCAAAAGATTGTCAAACTCTTTTATATTTGATCGACATGTTGCTTAAACCATAAAATCTCCCTAAATAAATCAAACTCTTTTATGTTCCAAAAGCATAAAAGAGTTTCTGAGTAATGGGCTGATCGAGATGTTTCAGAGTTTCGGAGTACTGGGTTGATCGAGATGTTGCTTAAATCAAACTCTTTTATGTTCCAAAAGCATAGACATCACTTCTTTCAGAAAACCCATTTGAGGCGTTTAACCTGAAACCATAAAATCTCCCTAAATAACTTCAAATTGAATTTAAGTGTCTTTGACGGAAAAGACAATAGCATAATAGATCAACCCAGTACTCAGAAACTCTGAAACCATAAAATCTCCCTAAATAACTTCAAATTGAATTTAAGTGTCTTTGACGGAAAAGACAATAGCATAATAGATCAACCCAGTACTCAGAAACTCAAACAGATGGCTTTGCACTATTCAAGTAAATCGGGAGAGTTTTATAAAACATGGGAATTACACAATGGAGTCCAAAAGATTATCAAACTCTTTTATATTTGATCGACATGTTGCTTAAACCATAAAATCTCCCTAAATAAATCAAACTCTTTTATGTTCCAAAAGCATAAAAGAGTTTCTGAGTACTGGGCTGATCGAGATGTTTCCGAGTTTCTGAGTACTGGGTTGATTGAGATGTTGCTTAAATCAAACTCTTTTATGTTCCAAAAGCATAGACATCACTTCTTTCAGAAAACCCATTTGAGGCGTTTAACCTGAAACCATAAAATCTCCCTAAATAACTTCAAATTGAATTTAAGTGTCTTTGACGGAAAAGACAATAGCATAATAGATCAACCCAGTACTCAGAAACTCTGAAACCATAAAATCTCCCCAAATAACCTCAAATTGAATTTAAGTGTCTATGATGGAAAAGACAATAGCATAATAGATCAACCCAGTACTCAGAAACTCAAACAGATGGCTTTGCACTATTCAAGTAAATCGGGAGAATTTTATAAAACATGGGAATTACACAATTGAGTCCAAAAGATTGTCAAACTCTTTTATATTTGATCGAGATGTTGCTTAAACCATAAAATCTCCCTAAATAAATCAAACTCTTTTATGTTCCAAAAGCATAAAAGAGTTTCTGAGTACTGGGCTGATCGAGATGTTTCAGAGTTTCTGAGTACTGGGTTGATCGAGATGTTGCTTAAATCAAACTCTTTTATGTTCCAAAAGCATAGACATCACTTCTTTCAGAAAACCCATTTGAGGCGTTTAACCTGAAACCATAAAATCTCCCTAAATAACTTCAAATTGAATTTAAGTGTCTTTGACGGAAAAGACAATAGCATAATAGATCAACCCAGTACTCAGAAACTCTGAAACCATAAAATCTCCCTAAATAACTTCAAATTGAATTTAAGTGTCTTTGACGGAAAAGACAATAGCATAATAGATCAACCCAGTACTCAGAAACTCAAACAGATGGCTTTGCACTATTCAAGTAAATCGGGAGAGTTTTATAAAACATGGGAATTACACAATTGAGTCCAAAAGATTATCAAACTCTTTTATATTTGATCGACATGTTGCTTTTAAAAAAAAAAAAAAACTCAATCAATCCCTTGAAAGGAAACTTTGTTTGCTTTTTGCAACATGATGGAGCTTTGCAAATATAGTCAACTGAATCTCGGCACACCTCGAAAGTGGGAAGTGTGCCCTCATGGCCCAAATGAATTTTATGACTTTTAAACCTTGATACGGACAATTTACGGAATAGAAAAACATACTCTGGGTCAAGAAAGCAATCAATGCCCGATGATGGTCCAGCACGGTAGCCCCCAATCAGTAATTTGGACAGTCCAAAATCAGCTACCTTTGCAGTGTAGTTTTCTTCTAGAAGAACATTGCTCGTCTTGAAGTGCATGTGTAGGACAGGGGGCGTCAACCCATGCAGATAATCCAGTCCTGATTGCATTTAAGATTAAAATGTTATCATCTATCACATTCACAGGAGTGCTTCATTTTCTTTTCATTGTTTTCACGAATCACGTTGCTAACAGTTATAGCAAAAACAAAGGCCATCAGGTAGAAGGGAAGAGGTGAATATTGGCAGCCCTCATCAAATTAGGGTGCTGAATCTCATCCAGTTTACACATGGCAAACATGCATGTCAACCCAAGTCGTACCAGCAGGCCTCAGGCCTCCCAATCTGGGCGGAACATTGCCCTAAACCATAGTTTAAAAACCCAAATACTCGACTCAATATTCAGCTGGGTTAAGTCCACCCAAGGACTCAATTCGACACAACTTGATAATTAAAGTTCTGGAATATTTAGGTTAATCAACAATGTTCACAATACTGTAAGAAACAGTTGTACCTCTCACAAATGTATGGCAAGTTGGTTACATCCTACACACATTCACTGTGAGGTCTTGCATTTGAAACATGCCTCTTGCGGATACTTTTTTATTAGAAAGCCCTCAACTAAACTAGTGACTCTGATTAAGCCATGCCGAACAGCATCGAGCCAAGCAAGAAAACAAGCCAATTCAATGAGTCTTCCCGAGTCAAAACCAAGTCCTCACACATCAGAGAGTTTCTTAGTGACACTCTGCTCAAAATCTCGTCAAGTTGTGTTGACTCATCCAAGTTTTGAGTGGAGTCAGCAAGTTTCAGAACTATGCCCCAAACACACACACACACACACACACACACACACACACACACACACACACACATCCTTAGTGTGTGATCAACAAACAGATGGTTAAAAAGAATGGTCAGTGCCCAAAGCTCGGCAGGCAAAAATCAGATGGCCAAGATCTTCTGATTACTGTGATTTCCAGGCTATGCCCTACCCACACTGGTGGCAAAAAGTTGGGCAGTCCGGATTGGCATGCACGGATCAACATTTATGGTGAACCAATTGCAGCATATGCGTGGTGGCCAGCAGCAAAGAATAGCTTCCCGCCCAAAAATAGAAACCACGGATTAAGTGCTGTCATTGCTATAAACAGGAAATGGATAGGAACGTTCAGGATTTATTAAAAGAAAATACTTACCTTTGGCTGCACCCAAAGCGATGGATAACCGTTGCCGGATGTCTAGCTTTCCAATAGGTATGCCTTCAGCATCTGCAAATGATGATAACAAAGAGATGAAAATCAGCATTTATAGATAGTGCGCATGTTAGGACTGCAACTTGGATTTGGGCCCAAACCCAACTGACCATACTTGGGGGTGTCAATGGGCCAGGCTCTGGCTTGCCAAAATCAGAATTTTGAATAGACCCAGCCTGAAACAGTTCAAAATCTGGGCCGAGACCAACCCCAGGCCTGGCCCGTTGACAGCCCTAAACATACATGAGTTTGGGTCTGTCAAGGTCCTTGGGTCGTGTTCGGTTTGGAAAAATGCCTTCAGGTTGAGCAAATTCGAGTCAGGTTAGAACAGGCTGGGAATAATCACATGTATTGGGGACAGGTTGGGTCGAGTGTCGAGGAATTCAGGTTGGGTTCGGGTTGAGCAACTCAGGTTGGAATTCCTGTTGGGTCGGGTGGGTTGAGTCCTCTTGAGGTCGGGTCAGGCTAGGGTTGACCTTCCCCAGCCCATCCATGAGAGAGAGAGAGAGAGAGAGAGAGAGAGAGAGAGAGAGAACCATATAGATGATTCCCAATATTCCCTTTAGACAAGTAGTCGTAGACGAGTAACTGATTGCGACATTCTTGACAATAACCAATAAGCCTAACTATGTGCCTGTGACGGATTTGGCCTATCTTCGCTACCTGAAATTGCAGTAAACAATGAGCTGAGTGAATAATCCCAATTCTGGGACAAAGACACATCAATCAATTCAGAGTGGAACATTCACTATATAATCAAGAAATCAACATCCATATTCCCTAACTAGGTAACATGACATTGTACTTGCAGGATTTTAGCCATGTGTTAAGAACCTAAACAATACACCAAAACCCATAGGACTGATGGAACGTGTCAAGCTAGGCACCTTAAACCGTTGGGATCCTAACATTCCAACATGTTCCGCAGCCCACGTCCGCAGTGGCCCACTCCGTGGCGACACTCACTCTGGGCTCTTTTCTAGGTAGCCGTTTCCAGGGCATGGTGGTTGTGCTCTAGTTATCCGGTTAGCACTTCCCACTTGGCAGCTGCCCTCTGGTTGTCCAAGTAGCTCTTTCCACGTCATGGCGGCTTTCACTCTGGCCCAGGTTGCCCACACGACTCCAAATTGTTTCCTTTAGTGTGACCCACCTGAATCACTAATGGGCCTGATTTTTGGGCCCTAAGTTTTAGTGTGGCATCTAATGGTTAGAGTGGATTCAATATAATCATCATGGTGGGCAATGTATAAATCAAGGGCGGGTATCTCTCTCCCAATTGTTTCCCTTGTCCACCTAAATCACAAGTCAGCCTGATTTTTTTGCTCCAAGCTTAACATGGGATTGCACATCTAATGGTCGGGGTGGATCTCACATACACATCGCAGTGGGGCCCGTCAAAAATCAAGGGAGGGCGTCCGTAAGACTCTTTTTTTTTTCTAAATGAGAAGGCCTCAGGTCCAACCAGTTGGAGTATAGGTTAAGGCCCAACTAGGCCAACCTTTCATGTTTATGTGACATTCAACCCATCTAATAGGTTGAGCCCATCATAATCATCACCTTTCAAAAAACTCCATAACAACCACTCATTCAGTGGACCACACTTGTGTTTCACTATTTACCAATTTATGGACATTATTTTATATGGTTTGGCCCAATTGATGTGTAGATAGGACTGACCATTGCACTAGGCGATCCTCGTAGTGGAGCCAACCTGTTGGAAGGGTTGGATGTCACATGTGCTTAATACTTTACAAGTTATCATATAGGTGTATTATAGCATGTGGTCCAACAAGTTGGACTAAAGAACTCCTTTTTGGGAAATAAATAGCTGTTTCTTGGGAACATGTGGTAGATGGATGCCGAAAACTTGATTTTTGAAGCGGTCCATCATGACGTGCATGTGAGATCCATACTAATCATTAAACGTATAATCCCATTTTAGGCATAGATCCAAATCATGCTGCCTTGTGATTCAAGTGGGCCGCCACAACAATGGAAACAGTTGGGAGAGAGACGTCCACCCATGATTTTTACAAGGCCCACCATTATTATTATATTGAATACTCTCCAACCATTGGATGTCACACTAAAACTTCATCTTGGGGCCCAAAAATCAGGCCCATTAGTGATTCAAGTGAGCCACACCTAGGTAAAGAGTTTGGAAGGTGAACTTTTCCCTATACATTGTTTCTAATCGTGCAGTCCACCTAAATCACGATTAGACTGATTTTTGGATATTGGAACTAACATGGGGTGATGCACATGGCAGTTGGGGTAGAGTTCACATAAACGCCACAGTGTGGTCCAGCCGAGCCGAGGACCTCGTTTCCTTCTCCCTTACATTTAGTAGCATTAATTACTTAACCATACCGTTAGGATGCTTACGTGCGAGTAAAGGGGTGATTGGCTCAGGTGGGCCCCATTAATATGTGTGTGAAATCCACTCCGACTAAAAGCTGCATCAGCCCATGTCAGGCCCAAGCCCGAAAAATCATGCCGGTCCGAGATTCAAGTGGGTTGCAACCCTAGAAGAAGAGGAGAACTGGCAACGCACCAATATCTTTCATAAATCATAACCATGTGTCATGCCTTAGCTGCTTATGTAACATTATCAGCGGCAAGGGCAACAATATGAATGTGGTGACACAGGAGCTTGACTTCCATTATCGTAAATCGTTGCCGCTTTGTTACTTTTTCATTCAGTAAAATTCATAATGATTCCCATACCTACTTGTTTCTCTACAATGGTTGCAAAAGACTTTGATTCCCATTAAGCGAACTCCACAAGCAAAGCAACCAGACCAAAACAGACCCTTAGCATGCTTACTATGCATGGATTTGAAAAACTAAAGTATGGAAAAGGGAATCATCTATGCTTTATGACATGTAAAATAGAAGAACCTAAAGAGCCTACAAAAGAACAACCATCTACTCGAACAAATGAGGACACCAATGGATTTGCTAAGCATATCAATGAGTTTCATGATAAGGTTTGAAGGAAGACTGTTCTTGGTACAGAAAACTGTAAGAGGCTGACGCCCATTGTTGAGTTGCTCGGTTCAAGGAAGGTGACATGGTAATGGTTCAATTAAAGCTTGAAGCCAAGCTTTCAATTCCATGAAGACAAGTTCTTTTAAGCCGGGAGGGAGTTTATGGCAACAGGCCCAAAGACCAAGCTATGGACCACGCCCACGAGCCAGAACCAGGCCCATGCACATTACTTGCATGCAGGCCCGAGTGTCTAGGGATTATAAGATATTTTCATTGAAGAGGGTGTTAGCTGAGAAAGCTGAGAGGGTGTCTAGGAACTTATGAAGGCAGTTTTCCAAAAACAAAGCGGCATAGAAAATTAAGATAATAGCATAAGAAGATGAATTTTACATAGGAATTATAAATTAGGAGATTTCCTAGAGTGACTACTAAGTGTATGTAGCTTATTTATCAAGTTTTTTCTTCTATAAGAAGCCATGTCCTAGTTCTCTTCTGAGGATGAATAGAAATAACATTTTCTAGAACTTGTGTCCTTGGTGGTGTGACACTGTGACTCCAATCTTGAATTAGAGGTCTGAGGTGAGACTCTGAGGATCCTAGTTAGGCTGTGGAACTCAGCCAATTATCATTCTTTCTTATTCTTTTTTTTTTTTTTCCTTTTAACTTTCTAATATATTGACCACCACATAAATCTTTACTCTTGTTTGACTAGTCTTAAACCTCATCTAACCACATAATTTAAAATTTGCTACTGCCCACTTAATCTGTCCTGCATCAAGAACATGCTCTGGTTCATAAATCAAGCCAATCCACTCATTAGGGAAGCCTATACATGCACATTGTGTATAGATCATGGATAATTTTTTACAAGTTTCTTAGATGTGTTGCCCACATGATAAATGGACCAACCTGATTGTTAACTAGGGAGAGTACACATTGGGATCTACCTGATGATTGGCTAAACTATCACACAAGCGTGCCACGAATGACCTCATCAATCTCCTTGCATGAATTGCCTAAGCATTTCTTTATCAGTACACATGTATTTCTCTCTTAAGATATACTGATTCAAAACACTTAAAGTCATATCTTTGTATTCAAACTATTATCAGAAACTCATTCGTGTACCACATACAGTCATACTTGAACTTCAATGAATGCCTAAAAGAATTTCAGTCAATTAACCAATTTGTTAAGGAAGAATTCTGATGTTTTTCATTCATTTGCATAGAAAGATATATATCTTCCAATGATTTTTTTTTTTTAATGCACATGATCCATGTCTTAATGAAATTAGCTCAAACAGACAGACATTTCGATAGGACCACAATTCTCACCAGATGACAGGCATGCAAGCAAGTCTTTTATCTACATGGAGCACACAAAAATGCAAGACATAATTTAAAAGACATGAAAGAAATACCAATCAATCCCAATGCTAATTTACCTCCTGAATAAAATACTGGCTTGGGTCCTGTAGGCGTCGTTTAATAGCCACAATAGATCCATCCTGAAGTAGTCCTTTGTATACTAAACCGAACCCACCTTCACCAATAACATTACTTTGATTGAAGTTGGATGTAGCGTGCTCCAGCTCCTCAAACGTTACTTGCCTTAAGCTCTGTGCCTCATAGGGAGAGAGAGTACCAGCACGGGGGGATCCTTCCCCTCTTGCCCACTCAACTGAAAGAAGCAAAGCACAGTAAAGGTCAATAGACAAAGACTCACACACTTATTAGTTTATATCTTTCAAGTGCAGCGCATCGTATATTAGTCCATGTAAGGCTGCGTTTGGATGCAGTACAGAATTGAATTGCAATAAGTAGTTTGAAGTATGAGCAGATTACAATTTGGTTGTGATCTCAATCCCTCAATATGAGTACTAACGAAGGTAAACTGCAACATGGTCATTTCCACTATAGTAACTGTTTATTGCAATTCAATTCAATGGTACATCCAAACACAGCATTTTCATCGTTTACGCTTACCATGGTTTGACGGTTCAGAAGATCCTGTCTCAGATGCTCTCCTTGTAGATCTTTTCGCACGCATTAAGCAGATATAAACAATCACAACAACTGCTGCTACAATCACTGCAGCACAAACACCACCACCAACAATGGCAACTAATCTTGGCTTTTTTGTTTTTGGAGCATCAGCAGCCGATGAAGGTGTCAAAGTTGGAATGCCTGGATCTCCACCGACTGTGGCTGCTTCTCTTGTTTTTCTTGAGTTGAAAGAATCAAGGGCTTGTAAAGAAGTCAAATTTGGAGGCAAAAACATTGAATCACAAGCTGGCAAATTGAACATCCCGCTCAGTGAACAAAGCCCATAATTCCCATGCAACCTGCAGATGTCATGATTCAAACATCCAAATCCAAACAAAACAAATAAAGAAAAGGGAAAAAAGAAAAATATGATCGCTGAAAAGCTATGTGAGAAGGACAATACTGATTTCCATTATTGAGTCAACTGTACTAGGGATATGGCACATGCCACGCACATGGAGAGAGGGAGAGAGATTGGAGAGAAAGGGTGCTGCTAGGTGGGGGCTACATGCAGAGAGTGAGAAAGAGAGAACCGCTAGAGAGGTTTTTCAAAGGTAGGCATCCCATCTCGTTGTTTATTATACTTTGGCCCACTTTAATTTTAGATGTGCCTTGGTTTTGGCCTCTCATCCTAACATGAGCTGCTGCAACCAATAGACTAAGTGGATGTCACAAAGATATCGCAGTGGACCCCACATGGTTTTTGTTGGACGGACTCGTTAAGGGTTGCGTCTTGTGTGGGCTACATGAGAATGGGAGAGAAAACAGTATGGGCTACTATCATGAAAATGGTAATGACAGAAATACCCCCAGTGACTAAGATTGAAGTTGAATTGCGAATCATTTTTCATGGGATCCTAGTAAAAATTATATGAACCGAATCACAAACCATAGGACTTTAACAGGATCCTCCCTCTTAGAGACCATTGAAGAATCAGACTTAAGAGCTTGAGAAAGTGAAATTCGGGGATTTTTAAAGTATTAGGAATGGTCATCCTAAACAAATTTCCTTAATAACTAATTAATGACATTAATAATACTTAGCACTCGAAAAGAGCATGGACAGTCATTATATATGATCTTGACGCAATTCTCATGGGTCAAGATCTGCCTTACTTCATATACCAACTAATCATTTTGTTCACCATAAAATTAGCTCAGAAATACCTATTTTATTTTATAAACATGAAATGTACTACATTTTATTGAATGGATATTGTGCAACTACTTTCAATTCTCACAAGTCCTATGCTCTTACTTTCTAAGTATGTTGCCACTGCAACTTACTGCCACTTTCAGTGACCAAGAACACAAGTTAAGCACCACAGCTGAGTTGAAAGTGCAGCATTCTAAGAAAACAGAACAGGCCAGGTGGTTTGGTTAAGTTTGAATGGAACCCAATTCTATCAAACAAGTTGTGTACATGTGTGTGACCATACTTGTGCCTATGGTAGTGTTTTAGTTAGTTTTTAGTGCTTAAGAGCATTTATGTCCTTTGTGTTTATTAATAAAGTAATGGGTATGGCTGAGTTGAAAATGCAATGTTTTAAAAACTGGAACAGGCCAGGTGGTTTGGTTAGGTTTGAATGGAACCCAACTCTCTCTGATTTGGCCCAGTTCCCTTAGACAAGTTGTGTATGTGCATGTGTACATGTGTGTGCATGACCATGCATGTGTATATGCTGGTGTTTTAGTAGGTTTTAGTGCTCAAGGGCATTTATGTCCTTTTACTTATTGTTATTAATAAAGTCATGACTAGGTTTCTAAGACCCTAATCACCTCCTCCTCCTTCCCACATGTATTTTCCCTCTTTTCTCACCTATTCATTCTCCTTAGTTACTTTAATAAATTCAAACAGCTTCATGTTGTAAAAACTGTTCTAACCAGTTGAGACAAGAGCTTTAACTGGTTTAGACTAGTGCTTTATTTAACAAATTAAAAATTAAAAATTAAAAAAAAAAAAAAAAGAAGTTATGCTACACTATTTTTTACATGATAATTATGTATATGGTTCAAAACAATTTGAAAAATCCACTGCATTTGTTCAACCTCCAATTCAGTGCTAACCATTGTGAGCTTTTGACAATGAAAAGAAAAGGAAAACAGCTTTGAAATTGGAGTTTTTCACTTCATCTGTTAATCTTCGGTAGGTTTTTACTAATATTTTTCAAAGTATGAAACTGAGAAACGAAGGAGAATAGAGATACACTTAAAATAAATAAATATACACACACGTGCATGTAAACATGCACACATGTGTGTGTGTCAACAATCATGTTATGTTCATAGACATTGGTGATCATAAAAATAAAAATAATAAATAAATAAAAGGTCCTCCGCATAAAAGACAGATATAAGCACGTATTGGTGGAGACATACGATAACTGTGGAATCTTTGATAGAGCTCCCTCATGAGGCAATGAACCACTAAGGTGATTGTTTGCCAAAGTCCTAGCAGAGAATGACCGCATCAAATGTCAGATTACAAAACATGCAGCAAAGGAGTTTAAGTCATCCCCACAAGCATCAAAAGCTGTGTTCTATAACCCATTAAACGAAATTATTAAAAAGAAGAAGAAGAAGAAGAAGAAGAAGAAGAAGTAAATAGCTTACAGTTCTTTCAGGTTTGGAAGAACTGCAATTGCCGATGGAAGGTTATCACTCAAAGAATTACCTGCTAGCCGACTTAATTTTTGAATTCAATAAAAATCAGTACCGTCGGCATATGAAAAAGCTAAAACACCAATAACCAATGTTCAAAAACTCATAATCAACTTGGACAACCTTGGTGGCTCAGTTTCAAGTAACAAGTCCAGTCTCCACTTTTTAAAACCCATTTTCTTATAACATTGGCAATTTTTTCGTTGACCCCACCTGAGTCTAACTCAGAAACTGACCATCCCAGATCAAGTTTTTGAACATTGCAGCCCATAAAAGTACAAAACTAACACTTTGTAACAAAGAGGCACACAACAGAACATACAGAGAGGTCAACTCTTTTAGACGTCCCAGTTCCACAGGGATCGGTCCTTTCAAATGATTGTCATCCAACCATCTGCACAAAACTAGAACAATAGCACACTAAACATATGCGAGGAGTTACCACATTGCATGTTATGGCAAATTCAGAAAAGCTGGAGTCTTTAAAGAATGAAGTTCTTTGGGAGTAGAAGTATCTGAAAATTATGCTTACAGAGCCATCAAGCCAGATAAATTCTGCAAACTAGGAGGGATAAAGCCCTCTAGCTTTAAACCAGTCAGTTTCCTATACAAGGAAAAAAGAATTTGTAAAGGATTCGAAACCAGATGATAAGTAGTGAAAATTATATAAAGTGACAGATGGATATTAGCATGTTCAGTTCAACATGAGATTTTACAAAGCGATTGAGTACTAGAAAAATCATCGAGTCAACTCAATCAAGACTTGGTTTGAATCCGTTTGGTAACTCGGATTATCCAAACCAATGAAAATTGGACTGACCTCTCCAAAAACACTGTCAGATACTTGTAGAACTTCAACCCTACTGTAAACTTTTTAAGTTTGAAAACCTTGATCAATCACTCAACCAAGTTTTGAATCCACTTGCTTTTTGGCCCTCGGTGATCTCAAGCGAGTTTCAAGTTTTTGAGCCTTTAAGTGAATGTGTCACACCACAATCAAATGAGAAAATGATCAAAATACTCATGCCAAACACTTAAAAGAGTAGTGAAACATATTCGCTTATGTGGCAGTGCAAAAAAGATGCCATGTGCTGCATGCCCACAGGTTCCTTTCAAGAGAAAACAGTAAATTATTAATTGGTGTAGAAATGATACTACTGTACATGAAGAAACGCCACAGTTTCAAAGGACATATGGTATCACTCAGAGCACAAGTAAAATGCTAAAGGTCCATTGCAAAGAGATATCAGACTTTACACAAAAGGCCCATCTCAATACAGATAATACACCATTGATTTTTATTATTATTATTTGTTGTTGTTGTTCTTATTATTATTATTATTATTATTTGACTGTATGACTTGCTAAACTTGAAGAATAAAGGGAGATGTGAAGGAAGGCAGGAAAACTTACAAAGAAATGATGGTTGAATCCTTCAATTTATGAGCACAGCTAATACCTAGCCATGGTCTCAAGCATGGGTATTTCCCAACCCAACTACTTAACTGTTGGGGATTACCCATGGCACTCTTGAAAGCAAGTAATGCTTCGGCTATACAAAGAAATACAGCAAAAATTAGATCTATATTCCTGCATTTCTGTACGTGTTGGAATAATTGAAACTATTTGAACATTAACACCATATGTAAACAGCATTGCCATAAAATTGGTTTTAAAAGTTACAAACAATATAAACAACTGAAATGGCACATTACATCTGTCGTTGATCGACTTGGGACACCACCGACTAAATGATGAACTTGGTTTGGGCTCTAATTACTGATTCCTTATTCCAATCTTGTATTTTAAAAAAATAAAAAATAAAAAATGTGCGTTCTCATGGACTCAACCCATAAATGCATCGCCAATGAATCTTCTTCATTAAATATTTAAAAGAAAGGAAGAAGAACATCTTTTCCCTTCTAAAGAGTGCAAGAGTTTTCTGATAGCCTTTCAAATTCAAGAAACCAGAAATTACAGTGAAAGAAGGAACTCATACCAGTCAGGAGTCTTGACTTTAGAGACAATTTTCCATGCCTCATTGGAAGCATACGAAGAGTCGTGATGATGCATTTGATAGTCTTCTACAATTTATTTTTATTTTTATTTCCTGAAGATAATCTTTGGATTGGCTGTAACCAGTGTTTTGAAAACTCACAGACCAACTGGAACGTCTGCCAAGCCAAGTTAGTTCAGCCAACCTCTGAGTTTAGTGTATTACAAGTTGGAAGCCTTGTTCATCGACTTGCCCAAGCTCTATAAAATTAGTAAGGTTTTTATTGACTTGATCAAGCAGACCAATTTCTCAGGTGAGTCTTGAGTTTTTGAACATTGGTTGTAACCATTTCTGATGTTAAATACTTAGAACTCCTAACTGCAGATATCGACTTTGGAAGACAAACGAAAACAGCAAGAGTACAAAAGAGAAGGACAAAGAAACAACATACTATAAATTCTCTGTTTTTTGCTGAAGGACATCGCCCTTAACGCATTCGGTGCCAAAAGCAAAGTTATAATAATCAGTGGCAATCGTAGCCACCACAGCCAGCGCATTGTCGGCAAGCATTACTCTAACAATAGATAGGCAAACTGAGAAATCCCAATTTCCCTCTAATCTTCATGAAATCGAATGCATCAAAACCGCAAGTTGACAATCCTCTCAGCTCCTACATGACCCCCAAATTCATCCAAACATATTAGTTAATTAAGCAGAGTCACGAAGTGGGGTAGCAAACAAAATGAAAATATTCTGAGGTTTTGATTAACGACTGAGAAGTAGGCTTTAGATGTTCGAATGTACTGCACAAACAATTTCAAGATGACAAATAAGCAATTTCCTCAAGATTTTAGTCTCAAAATCCAAAATAATTTGTGGGTTTTCCTTAAAAATCCATACTTTTGGTGAAATTGAGGAATGGGAATGATAAAAGATTTAGTTTGTACGGTGAGAGCTGAATAAAGAATACAAATCAAAACAAGCCAATTGACTGGTTCCAAATGCAAGCTCCAAGGTAGAAGGTATTTGCATCATGGAATCTCATATCCCAAAAGGTTTCTGAGTGTTCTTAAAAATCCAAACTTACAATGAAAGAGTTAAAAAACTCTTTTAAAAAAAATCCAGCTCTTTTAAACACTGAAACTCTTTCAGGTGCTGATTCTAGACCAGTTGAATCTCAAATCTCATAAGATTTGGGCTTCCTTAAAATACCAAACATGCACAGGGAAGTAATTTAAAAATGAAAGCTATATCAACTTAACAGACGATTTCAGCAATGTGGACCAAAAAGGTAGGCCTTTTAGAAACTAAAACTCCATGAACCTACTAATTTTCAAATATCATTCGAATCCCATACCCAGTAAATCTTTCCAGTCTTCTCAATAACCCAAACTTTCAATGGAAAAAAAAAAAAGCCTGATCTGTTAGAAGCTAAAACTCCATGAACATTCAATGGGGAAAAAAATAAAATTCGAAAGATGGCTTGTACCCTTTAAGGCAACAACTCCATGAACTTTAATGGGCATAAAAGAATTTATTAAAAAAAAAAAAGAATTCAGAACTCTATCCCCACTTCAATATCAAATCCAAAATCTCTCTTAAAAATTCCATCTTGCACTAAAAAAGGCTGAAAATGGAATATTTAACAAAAGCTCAAAACAAAAGATTCTCACCAAAATAGATAGAAAATGAGAAGGATTTATAATTTTTTTTTTTTTTTTAAGGTCTGATTTTTCCAAAACCAGGGCCTTTAAAAGATGACTGACTTCAAAGAATGTCTTGAGCAGGTTAGAAAATGTTCCCACAAAATATCGTCAAGTGCTTAATAATAAAAACTGATGAATGACTAGAAAACAAGAGATGTGTCTTTCTTTCTTTTCATTTTCTTTTTTCTGCAAAGACAGGCAAAAAGCTCTCAAATGCCAGCAGTAAAGTACAAAGAGAGAGAGAGAGACCCAACACCAGCAATGAAGAAATGAAAGTCAGTAAAGAGCTGTCCTTCTCTTTCTACACCCTCACTTGCTGAAAGTCATCCAAAAACAAGCAGCTTCTGCTCATCAGAAAGAAATCCTTTTTTTTTTTTAATTTTTATTTTCTTCCCTTTCAACGGGTTTTTACCATCTGCATTCAACAAAGCCTTCGAAAAGCAGGCACAAGGCAACGCCTTTAATGGGAAGATTTTGGCAAATTTCAATGCTCGGACAAAATGCCGCTTGAGATTCTTCCATTTTTCATTCACAGTCCCTGAGAGTTTATATATATATATATATATATAATGCCCCCTGGGATTCTACGATTTTGCATCTCCAGTCCCTGTCTGTCTACTGCCCCGTTATGGACGCAGTTTGGCTAGTGATGCTGCCACTAGCCAGGTGGGTAGTGGTCGGTGCTCCGCGGGCCCCACCATGATCTATGTGTTTTATCCGCACCGTCCATTCATTTTTACACATCATTTTAATGCTTTTAATCATAAATGAGGCATATCAAAATCTCAGGTGAACCACACCATGGGAAAACAGTAGTGATTGAATGTATACCATTAAAAACATCTTAGGGCTCACTGTAACGTGTATTTGACATCCAACCTGTAGATTAGGTCATTCAGGCCTAGATGAAGGTTAAAAAACAAATATCAACTTGATCCAAAACTTTTGTAGCCCCCGGAAGTTTTTAATGGCGAAAGTTCAATCAACACTATGTGGCCCACTTGAGATTTTGATGTAACTCAGTTTCGCATTATATCATAAAATTATCTGGAAAAATGGATGGACGGCATGGATGAGACATATCATCATGTTTGGGCCCACAGAGCACCGACGACTAGCAATTTGCTAGTGGTAGGGTGAGCAGCCAATCCGTTTCCGTTATAATGGGTCACAACCATGGCCGGTATCGGAGGATACAGCTCGTCGTACCGGGCAATTATTCATTCCTCTCCAAGTCCCAGATGAATTAACTTATTACATGTTTGCCCTGCTATAAATGTTAGAATCCCAAAAAATCAGCTGATCCAAGTGTCCTGTAGGTCACTCTTCTTTGAGAGATTTTTCATGGTTGTCCATTGTTTTACAAGCCTAATAATATACCATCCAAACGGTCTATTATACAAGCCCAAGTATGATAATGGAAAGCTCGAAATATTATACGTTAATGTATAAATTTGATCAATCATGCTTCACCTCTTGTGAGCAGCTGAGTATTTGCAGTTAATAGAGAATAAGAGAATGCATTGGGGGTGCCGGTTAAGGCCGGAGACCATTCAATGCATAATTAGGCTTATTGACTCATACTAGGCATAGTAGAATTGGGATATTTATTGTACTTTATTAAATGGTGAGGGTGTATTTATAGGCTTTCAAGGTGGTCTCGTATCTGAGTTAATTTGCCAAATATGCTAGAGGTGCCGTATTGGAGTCGAACTCTAACTTCAAGAATATATCCGAGTTTACCTTGATCGGCATGGTCTTCGGTGGAGATCTGGGAAGGTAATTCTATCTTTATATATTGTAAGGATATTTCTATTCCAATGTGGTGGTCGATATCCGAGGTCAAGGTCGGTACCCGAGGCCGATGCCAGTATTCGAGGTCGAAGTCGGTACCCGAGGTCGGGTCGATTTCCGAGGCTGACCTCCAAGGTCGAGGTCATTCTTTGATACAAAGGTCGATACCCGAGGGCCAAAGCGACAACTTAAGCCAGGGTAGAAAATAGCCAACACCAAAGGTCGTGGTAATTTTTTGGCCCTTAAGTAATCTATAATCATCAAGTCTGGCTGCTCGGATCATCTGTCTCTTACATTTGTTTAACTTCATTTTACCCATAACAATAATGCCCTACCTCCGAGCTCTATACTTTATGAGCTTAAGAAGTAAATTTTGAACTAATGTATAAGAAGGTCCGCTCGTTCCATGTATGTTCCTCAATTTTGTTGCCTTATGAGTGGGTGGTCGTGTATGATGACTTAGTAAAAACGATAGTCGAGCAGGTAGTGATAGGTCATGCACTGTAGAATCAATAGATCAACCGTCAAATAGTAAACGTAGTAGTAAGCCGAGTACTAAGAATGACTTTTTTCCCTTAAATTGAGGGAAGTCTTTGTGGTCGATCGTATAGATCTGATGGTCAAGATTTAAAAGAAATTCTGTTCCCCTTACTTAGGGAAGTTCTTTCATTGTACAATTCGTAAAATAGTAGAGGAGAAACGGTAGCAGTATCACAAGTACCTTTTTCCCTTAAATTGATGGAGGTCACTCACAGTCGAACATGTAGATAAAAATAGTAGATAAAATAATAGAAATAAAGGAGAGAACCTTCTTCCCTTTAATTGAGAGAGGTTTCTCACAGTCGAACACGAGTAACTTCTACCGAGGCGATCAGTTGAGCATAATCATTTCACCCGTCGGAGTTCTTCATGGGTAGTAGATCTTTAGATGATCGGCATTTCATGGGTAAGGTAAGAGCTTATCCTCCATGTCTTTTAATCGATACATCCCTCAGTACTGAAGGTTGAGGTCGATGTTGGCCGATAAGCCTTATTATTGAGCTTGGTTGACTGGTTCAACTCGGTCATCAGGTTTCCTTGCTCAGCCCATCCTCCCTAAGTACTTGCTCTGGCTTGGTGTTCAAGGGAGTGTACTAATGGAAGAGACTTTCTAGATGTTGATTGGTATGCTAGCCTCGATTTTGGTCACCCTCCTTCTTTCTTTTGGCGTTAGCAGTAGACGGCTCCCCTTCTTCTCTCCACTTCATGTCCTTAGCCAAGTTATTTTGTAATGTCCAAGAAAAATCTGTACAAAGACC
Source organism: Magnolia sinica (assembly GCF_029962835.1). Taxonomy (NCBI): domain Eukaryota; kingdom Viridiplantae; phylum Streptophyta; class Magnoliopsida; order Magnoliales; family Magnoliaceae; genus Magnolia; species Magnolia sinica. The sequence goes on along the minus strand of NC_080577.1, from coordinate 41,742,040 downwards.
TGAGTACCACCTAAGGCAGAAATCACTAAAGACCAAATCCTTTAGAAATTAGACGAAGATTAATTAAGTGCTTAACTAAATCACCTATCGAATTAGCTTGGACAACTTTCAATATGAACTGCAAGACCCAAAATCAGTGGGATCACTGACGCTACGTTACCCTGAAACCTAGGATCAATCTCTAAACTCAATTGCTCTCGGGAGTGCATTGAAACTCCGTATCAGACCTGGACCGCACGTCAAAAATCTAATAACTACGAAACTATACCGTTATGACCACCTCACTGGACTTGGCAACCACCTCAGAAATCAAGTCCAGATAATACCCAGAAACGCACAACTTGAGCCTGGAGCAAAGTGTGTGAGAAACGCGAATACCTTTAGAAAATAAATTGGGACTTAAGTGAATTAAGTCATTTCACTTGCGCGCCAAATATAAGGATTTAGACCGTCAGATTCAGACCTAAATACACCCTCGGATCAGGAGAAATATCCCACATATGTCGGTGTACTCGTGGCCGTGATCGAGTGCCGGTGACCGTTAAACTGAAACTGGTCCGCCACGGCTGATCTGTAAATCCGATCGGAACGAAAACTCAGCCTGACCTAGATCCATGGTCAGAGAGCTTAAGTCCGACAGCACGTGGAAAATGGGCCACCAGAAGTGCTCCGTTGGACCGGAACAGTCCGTATTTGGATATAACCTAAGTATACCTTGGCCCTGAGGCCATTTCCATCAATCCTGGGCCTATATAAGGACCTTAAACCCTCTCTCTCTCTCACCCCATACGAATTTGAGAAACCATAGGCGAGAGAGGAGAGAAAAGAGAGAAAGTGAGAGTGAGAATTGGAGATTCTTCCTAGGATTCGATCCCGCTATTCCACGCACTCAACCACCATTCCTGTATCGCTATACAGGCAATTCCGATTCCGTTCTTAGGTAAGAAAACCTAACCCTAATCTGTTTTAAGGTTTCAGATAGTGTAATTTATGATATAGCTAACCTAATTCATGCTACAAGTTTTCAATATGTCGTTGACAAAGGCTAAGTGTCTAAAACGAATCCGTTACACGTTTACCGGCGTAAGGTGCGGACTATAAATGTATAGGTTATGGTTTCAAGTCTTTCAATGTAGGTCAATGATTTATTACTGACGTGAGTGCTATTTCACATGCCAAATGTGTCGTTTGTTTCACGTTTCAGATATATATGAACTATATTGACTATAGTGTATTCTAGGAATTTGTTGAAATGATTGAATGTGTGTAGAATTAGGATTTGTGTTTGCCATGATTATCTGTCATGGATAGGGGATAGTTGCATTTGTAACAACTCCTTGGTGAAAGGATCCGCCCAAATACATGTTATGACCGATGTACGTCATGTATGTTAAAGGGTGTAGTTTAAGTGTTTGTTGGAATGACTGAATGAATATAAACTCATGATTTGTGGCTACCGTGGCTATGGGATGTGTGTGCATGATGATGGTGTATGTGACAACTCCTTGTCGGAAGGATTTGTCCAAGTATATGTTAAAAAATCAACATATGTCATGTATGTCGATAGGTGTAGTATAAGTGTTTGATAAATTGTCTGTATGAGTAAGTAATTGGTGAATTGTATTGTATATAGGCGTTAAGATAAGGTTCTCAACTGCCTTAACTATGTGCATAAATCCCTCTATGTACTTTATATTATATTGTCTGATTACTTATGAAATGCATATGTGTGAATTCATGTTTATATTGTATTTCATAAAATGCTTAAATGGTTGTAGGATTTGAATTACTTACTGCTTGATTGTCTCACATGAACTCTTGTTGGTAACGAGTGTGGTTGGGACTATGAAATAGTCCAGGCAATTGGTAACAGGTTCTGATTGGGTGGCTGAGGTTGTTTTCGTCCACAGGATGTGTTCGATGAGCCCGAGCCGTACTTCGGTTGTCGACAGTGGTTAGGCCACACGGGGTGCTCGTGCACTTCATGTCGATCAATTCGATGTGCGCTCGTGCTAGTGGAGCTCGTCAAGTAACCCGATTGACCCGATGTATGTTTATTATGTATGGACGCTACTGCTTGAACCTAAGGTACCAAACTTACCAGTGGAAACTCCTTTAACCTTGGTACCTCGATCCGCTAAGACTTATGAGCTGGGCATGGTGGTATGGGACACCGTGGTCGAGTTGTCGGCCTACACTGGGGTGACGAGCCTCCCCGTAGTGACCAATGAGCAACCCAAACTCGTGAGCCGAATACGGTGTTATGAGACACTGTATTCGAGCTGTCGGCCTACCCTTGCGTAGCCTGGCTATGGTCCCCAATCGGGTTGGTGACGAGCCTTCGAAAATAGACTGCCAATTGGTAGGGTGTGGGTGGAAGTGACCTCGAGTGTACTCTGAGACTGCGTTGAGGCAACAAGTCTTTCCGTAGCAACTAGAGTACAAACTAGGCTTGTACTGATAAGGTGACGAGCCCTTTGCAGTGACCTAGAACCGCAACATCGTATGAGAATTGCTAGGACTGACGACCCTAGAATGGATCATTGTTTAGGAATTGATATAAGGGAGGTACCTTAGCTTCCCAATCTTGCTATATGAAAAGGACTAATAAGAACTTGGTAATCATATTCATGCACCACATTGCATGTGCCGTTTGGCGATGTGTAGAGAGCACAAGGAAGTGACTGACATGCGCGACCGTTAGATGAAGATCGCTGAGGGAGTACAGGCGAGGGCATGCATCATTTATTCATACCATTCCTTCATTAATCAGAGTACTTAAGGATGTTCGATTGTATTGCTTTATCATTACTGCTTGACTGAATTGATAACATGTTAACCTTTACTTTATTGTTCCACTGATTGATCACTCACTCCCACGTTACGGGACAGTGTCTTAAATACCAACCAGACCCTGTTGTAGGTTCAGATGATGGCATAGCCTGCGAGGCGGAGACGGACTTTGAGGATGATGAGGAGACATTCTCATATATGCAGTATTCAGGCGGGTTCTCGTAGACCGTTCTGAATCAACGGGGCTTCAGGGTTATTCTTGTAGTGGACTATTACATTTTTTGACATTTTGTATTTTGAAACAATACATGTAACTATTGACCTAGCAATGCATACATACTTTGGAGACCTAAAATAGTTTATCAAGTTATACATATTTGTTTTAGTCTTTCGCTTGCGTATTACAACTGTCCTTAGATTATGTTTTGCTGATTTGGCTTAATCTTATTCATGTTTTGTGCACTAATATAGACAACATTTAATCATCATTAAATATGTTGCATAAGTGATGCGTTGGAACTCGGGAGTTGGACTTTTACTCGACCCCCGCTTTAATGATGATTGGTGTTTCAGATATATATGAACTATATTGACTATAGTGTATTCTAGGAATTTGTTGAAATGATTGAATACGTGTAGAATTGGGATTCGTGTTTGCCATGATTATCTGTCATGGTTAGGGGATAGTTGCATTTGTAACAACTCCTTGGCGAAAGGATCCGCCCAAATACATGTTATGACCGATGTACGTCATGTATGTTGAAGGGTGTAGTTTAAGTGTTTGTTGGAATGATTGAATGAATATGAACTCATGATTTGTGCCTACTGTGGCTATGAGATGTGTGTGCATGATGATGGTGTATGTGACAACTCCTTGTCGGAAGGATTTGTCCAAGTATATGTTAAAAAATCAACATATGTCATGTATGTCGATAGGTGTAGTATAAGTGTTTGATAAATTGTCTGTATGAGTAAGTAATTGGTGAATTGTATTGTATATAGGCGTTAAGATAAGGTTCTCAACTGCCTTAACTATGTGCATAAATCCCTCTATGTACTTTATATTATATTGTCTGATTACTTATGAAATGCATATGTGTGAATTCATGTTTATATTGTATTTCATAAAATGCTTAAATGGTTGTAGGATTTGAATTACTTACTGCTTGATTGTCTCACATGAACTCTTGTTGGTACCGAGTGTGGTTGGGACTATGAAATAGTCCAGGCAATTGGTAACAGGTTCTGATTGGGTGGCTGAGGTTGTTTTCGTCCACAGGATGTGTTCGATGAGCCCGAGCCGTACTTCGGTTGTCGACAGTGGTTAGGCCACACGGGGTGCTCGTGCACTTCATGTCGATCAATTCGATGTGCGCTAGTGCTAGTCGAGCTCGTCAAGTAACCCGATTGACCTGATGTATTTTCACCATGTATGGACGATACTGCTTGAACCTAAGGTACCAAACGTACCAGTGGAAACGCCTTTAATCTTGGTACCTCGATCCGCTAAGACTTATGAGCCGGACATGGTGGTATGGGACACCGTGGTCGAGTTGTCGGCCTACACTGGGGTGACGAGCCTCATCGTAGTGACCAGTGACCAACCCAAACTCGTGAGCCAAATACGGTGGTATGGGATACTTTATTCGAGCTGTCGGCCTACCCTTGCGCAGCCTGGTTGTGGTCCCCAGTTGGGTTGGTGACGAGCCTTCGAAAATAGACTGTCAATTGGTAGGGTATGGGTGGTAGTGACCTCGAGTGTACTCTGAGACTACGTTGAGGCAACGAGTCTTTCCTTAGCAACCAGAGTACAAACTAGGCTTGTACTGATAAGGTGACGAGCCCTTTGCAGTGACCTAGAACCGCAACATCGTATGAGAATTGCTAGGACTGACGACCCTAGAATGGATCATTGTTTAGGAATTGATATAAGGGAGGTACCTTAGCTTCCCAATCCTGCTGTATGAAAAGGACTAATAAGAACTTGGTAATCATATTCATGCACCACATTGCATGTGCCGTTTGGCGATGTGTAGAGAGCACAAGGAAGTGACTGACATGCGCGACCGTTAGATGAAGATCGCTGAGGGTGTGCAGGCGAGGGCATGCATCATTTATTCATACCATTCCTGTATTAATTAGAGTACTTAGGGATGTTCGATTGTATTGCTTTATTATTACTGCTTGACTGAATTGATAACATGTTAACCTTTGCTTTATTGTTCTACTGAATCGATCACTCCCACGTTACGGGACGGTGTCTTAAACACCAACCAGACCCTGTTGTAGGTTCAGATGATGACGTAGGCTGCGAGGCAGAGCCGGACTTTGAGGATAATGAGAAGGCATTCTCATATATGCAGTATTCAGGTGGGTTCTCGTAGACCGTCCTGAATCAACGGGGCTTCAGGGTTATACTTGTAGTGGACTAATACATTTTTTGACATTTTATATTTTGAAACAATACATGTAATTATTGACCTGGCAATGCATACATACTTTGGGGACCTAAACTAGTTTATCAAGTTATACATATTTGTTTTAGTCTTCCGCTTGCGTATTCAACTGTCCGTGGATTATGTTTTGTTGATTTGGCTTAATCTTATTCATGTTTTGTACACTAATATAGACAACATTTAATCATCATTAAATATGTTGCATAAGTGATGCGTTGGAACTCGGGAGTTGGACTTTTACTCGACCCCCGATTTAATGATGATTGGTGTTTCAGATATATATGAACTATATTGACTATAGTGTATTCTAGGAATTTGTTGAAATGATTGAATATGTGTAGAATTGGGATTCGTGTTTGCCATGATTATCTGTCATGGATAGGGGATAGTTGCATTTGTAACAACTCCTTAGCGAAAGGATCCGCCCAAATACATGTTATGACCGATGTACGCCATGTATGTTGAAGGGTGTAGTTTAAGTGTTTGTTGGAATGATTGAATGAATATGAACTCATGATTTGTGGCTACCGTGGCTATGGGATGTGTGTGCATGATGATGGTGTATGTGACAACTCCTTGTCGGAAGGATTTGTCCAAGTATATGTTAAAAAATCAACATATGTCATGTATGTCGATAGGTGTAGTATAAGTGTTTGATAAATTGTCTGTATGAGTAAGTAATTGGTGAATTGTATTGTATATGGGCATTGAGATAAGGTTCTCAACTGCCTTAACTATGTGCATAAATCCCTCTATGTACTTTATATTATATTGTCTGATTACTTATGAAATGCATATGTGTGAATTCATATTTATATTGTATTTCATAAAATGCTTAAATGGTTGTAGGATTTGAATTACTTACTGCTTGATTGTCTCACATGAACTCTTGTTGGTACTGAGTGTGGTTGGGACTATGAAATAGTCCAGGCAATTGGTAACAGGTTTTGATTTGGTAACTGAGGTTGTTTTCGCCCACAGGACGTGTTCGATGAGCCCGAGCCGTACTTCAGTTGTCGACAGTGGTTAGGCCACACAGAATGCTCGTGCACTTCATGTCGATCAATTCGATGTGCACTCGTGCTAGTCGAGCTCGTCAAGTAACCCGATTGACCCGATGTATGTTTATTATGTATGGACGCTACTGCTTGAACCTAAGGTACCAAACTTACTAGTGGAAACTCCTTTAACCTTGGTACCTCGATCCGCTAAGACTTATGAGCTGGGCATGGTGGTATGGGACACCGTGGTCGAGCTGTCGGCCTACACTGGGGTGACGAGCCTCCCCATAGTGACCAGTGAGCAACCCAAACTCGTGAGCCGAATACGGTGGTATGAGACACTGTATTCGAGCTGTCGGCCTACCCTTACGCAGCCTGGCTGTGGTCCCCAGTCGGGTTGGTGATGAGCCTTCGAAAATAGACTGCTAATTGGTAGGGTGTGGGTGGTAGTGACCTCGAGTGTACTCTGAGATTGCGTTGAGGTGACAAGTCTTTCCGTAGCAACCAGAGTACAAACTAGGCTTGTACTGATAAGGTGACGAGCCTTTTGCAGTGACCTAGAACCACAATATCGTATGAGAATTACTAGGACTGACGACCCTAGAATGGATCATTGTTTGGGAATTGATATAAGGGAGGTACCTTAGCTTCTCAATCCTGCTGTATGAAAAGGACTAATAAGAACTTGGTAATCATATTCATGCACCACATTACATGTGTCGTTTGGCGATGTGTAGAGAGCACAAGGAAGTGACTGACATGCGCGACCGTTAGATGAAGATCGCTGAGGGAGTGCAGGCGAGTGCATGCATCATTTATTCATACCATTCCTGCATTAATCAGAGTACTTAGGGATGTTCGATTGTATTACTTTATCATTACTGCTTGACTGAATTGATAACATGTTAACCTTTGCTTTATTGTTCGACTGAGTCGATCACTCACTCCCACGTTATGGGACGGTGTCTTAAACACCAACTAGTCCCTGTTGTAGGTTTAGATGATGGCGTATCCTGCGAGGAAGAGCCGGACTTTAAGGATGATGAGGATGCATTCTCATATATGTAGTATTCAGGCGGGTTCTCGTAGACTGTTCTGAATCGACGGGGCTTCAGGGTTATACTTGTAGTGGACTATTGCATTTTTTGACATTTTGTATTTTGAAACAATACATGTAATTATTGACCTGGCAATGCATACATACTTTAGGGACCTAAACTAGTTTATCAAGTTATACAAATTTGTTTTAGTCTTCCACTTGCTTTTTACAGCTGTCCCTAGATTATGTTTTGCTGATTTAGCTTAATCTTATTCATGTTTTGTGCACTAATATAGACAACATTTAATCATCATTAAATATATTGCATAAGTAATGCGTTGGAACTCGGGAGTTGGACTTTTACTCGACCCCTAATTTTCAGGGCGTTACATATTTCTATCTCAAGTAGCTCTTTATGAAGTAAAGAACTCATCGGCATTAGAATATTTTTTGAGCTCGGTTAAGTAGGTCGGCGAGGGTGTTCGGGAGGTTCTTACCAATAGAGAAGAGAACTTTCCATGTTTAAGGCCAACTACCATAACGGTTAGATCTATCTTGTCAAAATAGTCATCCACCTGTACCACTTCCTCATTGAAGTGGATGATATTATTTTTCAACAACCCCTTCTTCCTTTGAGTGATCGTAAGGAGGTGGGTTGATGGTTTTCTCTTATCTTTCCCACTGATGAACTGAGTAATGAAAGCTTTATTGAGTTGGGCAAAAGAGTTGATAAACTTTGGCTTCAATTGTTTATACTACTTCCACGCAGCTCCTGATAGAGTAAAGGAGAATGCTCTGTACATTATGGAGTCGAATGCACAGTAAAGCTCCATCTAAGCTTTAAAAGATTCAAGGTGTTCAGTCGGGTCCCCTGAGTCAGAGTAAGGGGTGATCTGAGGCATTTAGAATTTGAACGGGAGCTGAGACTTCATAATGTTATCAATGAATGGGGGTTCGGCCTCTTCAAGCATGGCTTCCACAAAGGTCGTGTCACGCCCCAAACCTAAAAATCGAATTCAAAGGAATCCCGATCACCGAATCCGATGCCGACAGCCTCTGTAGTACCCCATTATCGGCTCCTAGCGCTTATACGCCAAATTTCTGATCCTGGGATCCTACAAGGAGGATTTTCAGCATGAATTTGTCTCATAAGAAGCATAACCACAAGTTTACCCAAATCATAAGAACAACATCATCACCACATATCTACTAATATAATCATTTGAGTACAATACTGAAAAGGAAATACATGTGTCAAGATCAAAGCTTCATAAATCAGCCACATGCTCCAAGCTCCACGCTGCTGCAACTTAACATTACTTGCACGCATCTATCATGCATAAGCTTATAGAAAGCTTAGAGGGCGGTGTAAATGTGTGAACAAGGTAAGTGCCAAGTATTCAATATAATGCCATAATCCTACAATATCTGAAATACTGGTAAGATCATGAATCATACGATATCAGAGTAAGCAGAGATACTGACAAGTCCATGAGTCAAATAATATTAGCTACGCAAATGGGGAGTCATAAAGAGCCAAATATCTTATGCCAAGGATGCAATGCAATATATAATTCCTGATAAGTTCACGAATACCAATAGCCGTATCTAGATCATATAAATGCAAAAATACGGTAACCCAAAATGTCATATGCCGCAGATGTAATGCAATATGCAGTGCGAATGGAATGACCATGCTAGAGTGTGAAGTCGGGATGATAGTACGTAGTATCGCAAGCTACGGGGTCCACCACAAGCACTTCTATCCAAACCAGTCCCATACCTAAATTTGGATAGTCAGACTCAATGTGGTAAACTCCTAATCTCAGGTTAGTCACGCGTCACAACCGAAATCCTGGCCATTACGAAGGTACACGTAACAAATAGTTGCGCACCACCAACCCGAGTGGATAGTGAATGAGTGAATGAGTATGCAACTCCTGCTCCACAAATCAGTACTGTACAACTCTGGGATCATCACCAGGGTCTAGTACACTCTACATGCGAATCGCCGCCCACTAACACGCGACCATGCAAGTGGAAGAGACCTCACTATCCGCCTGACTAGTAGTCAGCCAATATCTACCCGACACATCGACAGCGGACCCATTCACGAGCTGGTCAAACTCAGCCTAGCTATGCCCCCTACACTCGGGTGGGTAAGGCCACACCCCCTCTTAACCGACCATGACACAGTGGGAGACGCGGCCTCCTGGTATTCGGCACTCGGGCGCTCATGTATCCATTGGGTCTTAACGTTAGGGCGTCTCCTGGCCTCGGAGGTTTAGGGACTTTCACCCACAGACATCTAAAGTGCCCAGATGCTCGAACCAAATATTTCTGGTGTCCCATCTAGCCATCCACGACATGCCTGTGGAGGTTACAGCCTTGATATCGCTAGGGAGTATAGTAATCGCAACACACAATGCAAGATGCATGAGTCATACAGTCCAGTCATGCATCAATCCTGCGCATATCGTGCACTTATGTGAGACAATCTCCGCCTATCAGGGAGTCTCATAAACCATCTGTACTATGACATATGCAATGGTCAATCATATCTCATAACAAACATGCAGATGATGTGTATGGGCATGTATTATGATGCTATGCTGTTACATACTCATAATCGATATCAATAACCGTCATCGACAATCGACCTCCACAATGTGGACATTTAACCAACATTGTCTCCAAGGAATGACCCATATAGAGCCTAAGATACAATGAACCCATGACCTCATATAAGGGCCAAATATACAACACCATGGGCCTCACTCAAGAGCTTAATACACATCATAATGGGCCTTTCACATGGGCCTAACATACACCACAATGGGCTCCATCTCTTGGCCCTCAAATGCACCATAATGGGCCTTATTACATAGGCCTCACCTACATTACATAGGCCTCAAATGCATCAAGCCGATGCCGAATGCTTATCAAAATAGCCTCAAATACGAGCCGAATATACATCACAATGGGCCTCGGCAATCGACCTCAATAATCGGAATCGGTAATCGACAATCGGAATCAGGCTCGACCCCGATAATCAAAATCTGTAATTGACAATCAGAATTGGCCTCAACCCCAATAATCGAAATTGGTAATCGGCAATCAGAATCGGCCTCGACCCCAATAATCGAAATTGGTAATCGGCAATCAGAATCGCCCTCGACCCCGATTATCGAAATCGGTAATCGGTAATCAGAATCAGCACGACCCCAATAATCAAAATCGGTAATTGGCAATCAGAATCGGCCTCGACCCCGATAATCGAAATCGGTAATTGGCCTCGACCCTCAATAATCAAAATCGATAATCGACAATCGGAATCGGCCTCGACCCCAATAATCGAAATCGGTAATTGGCAATCGATGAGAATGGATCTAACAAGGCCTAAGGGAAGGTCACAATATGGACATTCAACCATTATCGCCCATCAATGTGTTCATTTAACCAACATTGCTCCCAAGGAGTGGCCTACATAAAATCATTACATACATTATGGTAAAATCATACATCGCATCAGGCCTTAAATACACAACAGGTGGGCCCTACACCTGGGCCTCAAATACATCACACGGGCCTCATCACACGGGCCTCAAATACACAACAAGTGGGCCCTGCACCTGGGTCTCAAATATATCACATGGGCCTCTCATATACATCACATTGAGCCTCGCCAAAGGTCACGAACACACACGGTGGGCCTCCTTACGTGGGCCATATATATACATCAAGTGGGCCTCGCCAAATGAGCCTGATAAACATCACAATGGGCCACTCAAATGGGCTTAATACACATAATAGGTGGGCCGCACCAATGGGCCTCAATATACAATATAATGGGCCGCAAATACATCATGATGGGCCACGACTCATGGGCCTCAATACTTCACAATTAGGCCACAACCCCTGGGCCTTAAATACACAACATGTGGGCCCTGCACATGGGCCTCAAATACATAATAGGTGGGCCCCATTACATGGGCCTCAAATATATCACATGGGCCTCGAACACGGGCCGCATAAACATCGCAATGGGCCTTACACAAGGGCCTTATATACATCAAGTGGGCCACATCACACGGGCCGCACCAATGGGCCTCGACATCTACACCATTCATCTATTTTTAGATGTCATTTAAGAGCACTATCCACAAAATTTACTCATATCGAAAGATTATCTGGACCATACCACAAATAGCAGTGGAGATAATGATTTCCACCGTTAAAATCCTACAGGACCCACCATAGCATTTAATTTTCGTCCAGTCTGTTCATAGGGTCACAAAGACCTGAACTAAGTGGAGGAATAAATTTCACATTAATCGAAACTTCCGCACTCCCAAAAGGGTTCCAACGGTAGGCGTTCAATCCTCACTTTTTTTTTTTTAATATTGGAAGTGTGGTCCACTTGATAGGTCTGCCTCATTTTTATTTATATATATTTATTATTATTATTATTATTATTATTTTATCACACATCCATTCTCTGGAAGTCCATTGGTGGACGGTCTGAATTTGACGTCCATTGATGGACGGTCCAGATACAATTCTATGTGGGACCCACAGAGCTACTGATGCTACTACAACAGCTATTTAGCTGGTGAAGCACCAACCAATCAGATGCACACAAGGTGGGTCCCACGATCTGGAGAATGGCGTGGATATACAACACATGCACCAAGTGGCCTTACGTCCCAACAATGGACGGACGGCTTGGATGAAGCCCATACGTGTGGACGACATGTATAAAACACATGTTACGGTGTGACCTCACCGTCCAGTAATATGGACGGTGGAGATAAAACACATATATCATACGTGGGACCCATTTGATGACGCCAGTACAGCAGTCATCTGCTAGTGTAAGATGGATGGATGGCATGTATGTAATATATATAACTAGTTATATCAGGTGGGTCCCACACGTGGGGCCTACCAGCCATGTATATATATTATCTATATATATATATATATATATATTATATGTAATATATTATTATTTTATTACATTATCTGCATCTCTTCTTTCTCTTTTTTTTTCTAGACGTCCAGTCTGGGACTTTCATTAGATGGACTGTAAGGATGTAAGACATCAAGGTGGACCCACCACCTACACGTGTGACACGTGCAGGGTTGGCTGGACCTAGATGGATGGTGAGATATAACACATATATCATGGTGGGCATCCACCGAGTGAGGGACATCAGCCAATCGGCGTCCATCAGACGTCCTGTATTGGACGGTGTGGAAAATCACATATCATGGTGGGCTCCACCATATGGATGGTGTGTGGATGGATGGAATGCATACATCTGGTGGGTCCACACGTGTGGCCCACCAGCTTGTATAAAGCTGATATTTGTAGTTTTCCTTCATTCAGGTTGTCCATAAGGCAGCAAGGTGCCCTAGACAGCATGAGTACAATGGATCCATCACGATGGGTCCCACCATTTGGACGGCTTGCGGTCCCACTGGACAGTGTGGATCATCCATCAAGGTGGGCCACACACTTCATCATCAACGTAAAAAAAGAAAGAAAGAGAGAGACGGAGAGAGAAAGAAGCGTGAGTAGCGGAGGGACCCCGCCACTATGGGTCTCTCTCTAATCAATGCATACATCTAAATGGGTCCCACCATATGTGGGCCCTCTAATCGTCAAAATCACACAAAAATCACCCACCTCAAGATCTCTTCTTCTTTCTTCCGCCAATGCGATCTAGAGCTCCAAGGAAACTATTCCAACGGTTTAAATGGACTTTGGTTGGTGGAGATGGGAGGTAGGAAGATGGGCCACACTAGCTCTCTCATGGGAAGCTCTCATGGACATTGGGTTGCTTGCTTGTAAAATGGAGAAAAATGAGAGAGAGAGAGAGAGAGAGAGAGAGAGAGAGAGAGAGAGAGAGAGAGAGAAAGGATGGGATGGATTGATAAGGTGTAGTTGTTGAAAGAGATGGGAAAGGGGAGGTATGGGTTAGTTTGAAAATGGTGTAAAAAGGTATGGGCAGGGAGAGAGAGAGTTGACTTGTGAGGGGTGAGGTGGCATGGAGATAGGTGGTGTACTTGACTTATGAAATGATGGATTGATGTGATGTGCCGTAGAGATTCCTTCAGTATTTACAATGCATGGCGTTTTCCTCGAACTGAGTGTAGGCCTACATCTCCTGGCCCGGGTATCGCCTTAGCACGTAATACGCGACGTCGGAACCACGGCGACGATGCGGTCCCAAAGGTACAAGTCTCGGGTTGAGCCGACTCTGAAATACGGGACACGATTCAGGATCATGCAAAAATGTCGATAATAGATCGCGGGTCACCGAAATTTGACCGGGAGGATCGCGGAAGCCTACAGAACAGTACAAGCTAGCATACGGGTCTTACAGGTTAGTCCCCAGGCTGGACATGCTTGTTGGATGTCATCGAGCTAGCCCTAGATCTCCTCGAGTTTTGCCTCCCATGGGACCTTTCTCTCTTCGATGTCTTCAGGGGCCTTCCTACGCCTCCTCTTTTCTAAGGTGTGGCGTAGGTTGGAGTATACCAACACGGACATTCCTGCTATATGCGAGGAGGCCTAACCGTACTACCTTGGTCACTGTTTTACATATGATTCATGAGGTGCCCGAAGAGGTTGAGATAATTCTGTTGCCGCACTTGCTTCCGCTTCATGGTCGGGAAGCGGCTGTTAACTCTCCAATATTTGCATTATACGGTATATGTTGCTAGCTAGGGCCTCGACCTGGTTTTCCAAGGAGATGAGTAGACCAGCTCTATTACGAGGCCTAGTCGAGGCCACTGCTAGAACATGGTTGATATGATGTTCCAAAGGCGGTTCCTGGAGATTTTCATGTCGTTCCTCTGGTGCGGGGGTTAGTGCAGTAATGACACCAAGGCCCTCTTCCTCCCTTTAGCCATTGCAAGGTAGATGAAGAAATAATAAATAATGGCTTCACTGTCGTTCCCATAGACGGCGTCAAACTGTTGATGTAAAAATCAAGTCGATCTTGCTTCACCTCCTGCGAGTCGCTGAGTACCTGCAATTAATAGAGAACGAGAGAATGCACTGGGGGCACCAATTAAGGTTAGGAACCCTCCGATGCCTAAGTTAGGCTTATTGACTCACAATTGGTGTAGTAAAATTGGAATATCCATTGTAGCTTGTTACATGGAGGGGGGTGTATTTATAGGCTTTATAGGCGATCTCGTATCTGAGTTGATTTACTGGATATGCTGGAGGTGTCGTGTTGGAGTCGGACTCTAACTTTAAGAATATATCTGACTCTACCCTGATCGGTGTGATCTTCAGCGGAGATCTCAAACGGTAATATTATCTTTATATATTATAAAGATATTTCTATCTCGATGTGGTGGTCGATATCCGAGGTCGAGGTTGGTACCCAAGGTTGAGGTCGATATCCGAGGTCGAGGTCGGCACCCGAGGTCGGGTCGGTATCCGAGGTTGGGTCGGTATCTAAGGCTGACCTCCGAGGTCGAGGTCTATGGTTGAAGCCGACCTTCGAGGTCGAGGTCATCCCTTGATACTGAGGTCGGTACCCGAGGGTCAAAGTGACAACTGAGGCCGAGGTAGAAAGTAGCCAACACCAAATGTCTAGGTGAATTTTCGACCCTTAAACAATCCATAGTCATCGAGTCTGACTGCTCGGCTCATCTGTCACATACATTTGTTTAGCTTCATTTTACCCATAACATTATATAAGCCCATGTAAGATAATGGAAAGCTCAAAATAAGGCAAATATTAAGTGAGCCACATTATAAAAACATCCTCCAATAAGGTTCTTGAATTGGATGGTTATCCATTGTCTCTTGCTTGATTGGATGCCCTAAAAATCAAGTGAAGATTAGGTGGCCCATACCATAGAAATAATGGATAACCATAAGAAAAAAAAAACCCAAATTCATGTGGTGGCTTAGGTGATAGTCTTTTACACATGACTTTTCTAACTGACCATATAAGAACTTGTAGAGGAACAAGCTTCTTCTTTTCAATATAGAAAATGATCCAATACTTTAGAGCCATGTTTCGTTGTAATTATATTGCTACCCATTGCCTAATTTCCTAAAACCAACATACAATCCCCAAGTTACCGGTAGTCAATCTGAACCACATGAAAAAGAATTCACGATGATTATATGATCCAATCCATTCTTAAGTTACCCTTATTTTTCATAGCCATCTATTTTCAAACAATAGATGAGATGGTTAGGCTAGTCTTGTTGTTGAAGTGAATGTTAGGAACATAAGGGCTAGTTTGGGTATCTGGTTTAGGGGGTTTTATGGTGGATTGTATTATCTAATCCATGATTTAACGGAAGAGGGTGTGTTTAGATGTAAGTATACTTACATATGATTTGTGAGCATGCGGCACATGGGATGAAGTCGGTGGGATTGTGATATCCCACTGAGATACGCCGTCTATTCTACTTCAATCCTCGAGCCCAACCCCTTCTATTCCCAATACCGTCGTCCGAACTGTGATATGGGATTTCATCTTTTCTTCTCAACACTCCCGTACGGACTAGAGATGGGCATTGCATTCTCACATTCAATCGACTCCTATGGCAGGATGTGGGATGGAACTAGCGGGAAATCTGACGTTATTTATTCCCCAGAACTCGAATTGTTGTGGTAGAGGGAGGAGGAATTGATCTCTGTAAACAAGCACCCACTGTGGATGGTAGGTTTTGGGTGTCGGCTCCTCACGTCTTTCTTGCTTTAGTTCTTCTCATCATATGCTCCTCTTCGGAGTATTCGTAAATTCTTGTGGGTTCTTTTACATATTACAAACCTTAAAGCCGCATTAAAGGGTTGGATTGGAAGAGGTATCCTGGTGGAACTTTCGATCTTCATCCCGGATTCAAAGGTATGGATTGCTGCATGCGCTCTGATCACCATGTATTTTCCTGCACATTCCCTAACATGATCTCATCTAACATTTTGCACGGTACATAAATAAAGGACCATGTGGGTTTTGGTTTTTTCTTGTGGGGGCACCGGGTAATTAGGAGTTTGCACCTTGCTTGAGTTAGATAATCTGTTATTTGATATTGACAGATTGGGATTCAAATAACAAATGTGAAGAAAGATCTCTTTTTTTTAAGGTTTATTCGATATTAATGCATTTCAAAATTGGATGGCTGATGTGGCAAGAAATGGTAGTGGATTGTAGTTTGGTTGTGTTTTTTATGGTTCTTTTGTTTTGTTTTGTCTTTTTTTTTTTTCGTTCATGGTTTCTAGCAGATGGAAATGCGAAATTAGCTTTCTTTGAAGGGTTTTTTCTCATCTTGTTGGGTAGGCTGAAATTATACTCTCAGGTTTGAAGGCGTGGTTTATTTGTATTTTGTTTTTGTTTTTATTTTCTTTTTTAATTTGGGGTTTGTTTGATGTAGTTGTAACGTGGAAAATCTAATCATGCCAGTTTGGTTCCTTCTGCTTTTTGTTCTTGTTATGTTTTATTTGCTTTTCCACCTTTTTATTGTTATCGATTTGGGGTTCTTTTCCACCTTTGAAATTCCTTTTTCAGTAGTTTGCTTTAAACATTATTATATTGAAATGGTTTCTTTTACTATATATATATATATATATATATATATTATTTGATGGTTTACTTTTAATTGCTAAATTTGTGGTTTTGATCTTTTTGGATTTAAGAGATTTATATCAAAATGGTGTGGGTAAGAGATTTAGATTGATTTTTTTTTTCTTTTTCATTCATGGTTTGCAGTAGATTGAAATGCTTATTATCATGCATTTGGAGGATTTTCTCTCATCTTCTTGGGTAGGCTGAATTGATATACTTAGGTGTAAAGGCGTGGTTTAGTTGCATTTTTTTTCTTTTCGTTTTCATTTTTCATCTGGGGTTTGTTTGATGTTGTTGTAACGTGGAGAATGTAGTAATGTCAGTTTGGTTGCTTCTGCTTTTTGTGGTTGTTCTATTTTGTTTGCTTTTCCACTCTTTTAATGTTATTGATTTGGGGTTCTTTTGGATGGTTGCTACTTGGATAATCTGGGTTCTTTTGGAATCTTTTTGCATCTACTATGGATTCCTTTCATGTTCCTTTTTTCAGAGGTTTGCTTTAAACATTGTTAAATTGAAATTGTTTCTTGTACTATATTTTTTTAAAATATTATTTGATGTTTTACTTTGTGTTTTACTTTTAATTGCTAAATATGTGGTTTTGATCTTTATGGATTTAAGAGATTTATATCGGAATTTTTGGGTTGGCAAAATTTCTTTTTCATCAGTATCTGTTTTAATAATACCATTGATAATAATTGTAGATGAAATTTGCTAAGGTTGTATTCGGTTACAACATATATCATGATCTTTCATGATTGATCAGTCTAATTGGAGCAAAATTTCATGATATCTCAAGAATTTGATGCAACCAAAATGTGTAAAAAACCTGGTAAGTAATGTTCTCGATGGATCTAATTGTGGAATTTGTCTACCTCTTTCCATTTTGCCAGAATTTGTTACTTCTGATCATCTTAGGGAAAAGGAAATCTCAAATCAACGCATTCTACAAGCACAACCCCATAGACACAAATTGCATTTATTTTGTTGTTCAAATTCTAATCTCATTTAATATGATCTACATGCTTGAATGTTGTGATTCCAAATTAAATTGTTCGATTTTTTTGGTAGTAGGGTCGATAATGGGTGCCCAGGTTGGAGGTTAAATTTATCAGGAAAAAGCTTGATTCATGAGTGACCAGTGTTGCCTGGCATTCAAATAATGTGCATATCTATCCTTTTCTTTTATACCAACTTATCTTGTATTCGTGCTTTTAGAATTTGAAGAATGTGGATAGTTGCTACTGTTGGGATTTGGGAAGTACATTAACCTTCACGTAACATATTACAATTCATTTTCATAGTGTGGAGTACCCACTCCGTAGGCAGATTGAGGGACCCTAGGTAGATATTTCATCATCATCATCATGTGCATACTTTTAGTTGACACATAAGGTTGTCAACTGGCCAAGGAAATTCAAAATTTTAGATAGGGTCAGCCCATCCGGCCCAGCCCATTAGTCCCTTTTGTGTCTTTTTTGAGTTGATATGGCATTATTATCACCTGGTAACATGATTTACACAAAACCAAACATTCCACAACCCTTACCATAATTACAATTGTCTTTGTAGATGGGTAGTTAACTATGAGGATGAATTATATGCAGATCCTACTCTTGGTATCATTGGGCGGAAAGTCTCACCCTTTAAATTTATTGCAGTCATATCAAATAGGTATGTCCTAACTCATTTTCCATTTGTGGTGTCCTTTTGAATTTTGTCTTTCATCCACCAACAACATTTTCATTGTTTGACCATGTACATCTATTATGTGGACTTGCTCATACATAGCTGGATTATAGTTCACTATTCCTTTTGAAAAAACACTTTGGATGAGCTATAACTTTGATCTAATTGTCAGGGTAAAAAATGCAAATATGGTGAGTTTGGAACACACATAGTCAGTCTGTTGGTTTTTTATTTCTTTCGTGCTGGTAGTTGAAAGGAAGATCTCATATCCATTGTGCAACTTCTACATATAAAATTTATTATGACAAAATACTTAACTTGTTTTGTGTGATTTTCCAATGCACATACTATATACGTATAACGTTTTGAGTAAACTTTATGGGGCCACCTAGAGATCTATATGTTTAACCTGAAGATTCAACTTAGGCTTTCGCAGGTGATTTTATAGTATTTTGTATTCATAAGTATATGTAAGGTTTAGGTGATGGATAGTGACAATGATGAAGAGATGGTCGAGTCCATCGTGGTTCTTGCGATGGCCGCATGCGTTGCCGCTGTTAGGTAATATTATCGGCAGTATATGTTGAGACAACTAGCGCGTCAAGGGGATGACGAACAGGCAAGATTTATCAACTCTATCGTTCGTGCAAGTGACAGAGATTGTGTTACTCAGCTGAGGATGAAACGAGGAGGTTTCTTCCAATTATGTAACATAGTGCGTGAGAGGATGTAACTATGCGTACTTGTAATGTTAGTCTTGAGGAACAACTAGTCAATTTCCTACATACAATTGGACATAACGAGCGTAATCGTGTGATAGGATACAAGTTTACACGTTCAGGTGAAACTGTAAGCCGTCACTTTCACTGTCACGCCCCAAACTCGAAAATTGGGCTAACAAAATTCCTTATCGCCGAATCCGGTCCCGACAGCCTCCGTAGTACCCCATTCTCGGCTCCCAGTACCCATATGCCAGATTCTGATCTTGGGATCTTAGAAGGAGGATTTTTTAACGTACATTTAACATGTAATAAGTATAACCACAAGTTTACCCAATTCACAAAGGCATCATCATCATCACATATCCATTAATGTAAGCAATTGAATACAATGCTGAAAGGAAAATATATATATCGGAAATCAAGCTCTAGAAGACCGCTGCGCGCTCCAAGCTTAACACTACTGTGGCCTAGCGCCACCTGCACGTATCTTTCGTGCATAAGCTTATAGAAAGCTTAGAGGGTGGTGTAAGTGTGTACGATGCACGTACCAAGCATGTAGATATCAGAGTAAGCGGAAATACTGGCAAGTTCATAAATACCATCAGCTTTATCCAGGCTATATGATGTAAAAATATAATAAGCCAATATCATATACCAAGGAAGCAATGTAGATCAGTTATGCAATGTAGAGACATAGTAAACCAAATATCATATACTAAGGATACAATGCAATATGCAAATCCTGACGAGTCCACGAATACCGTCAACCTCATCTAGGCCATATAAATGCAGAAACATAGCAACCCAAAATGTCATATGCAATATGCGGTATGAATGAAATGATCAACCTGGAGTGTGAAGTCGGGATGATAGTACATAGTATCACTAGCAATGAGGTCCATCACAAAAGACTTCTATCCAAACTAGTCTCATACTTAGATTTGGATAGTCAGACTCAATGTGGTAAACTCCTTATTCAGGTTGGTCACGCGCCCCAATCGAAATCCTGGCCATTGCGAAGATACACATAACAATTACTTACGCACCACCAGCCCAAGTGGATAGTGAATGAATGAATGAATGAATGAGTATATAACTCCTACTCAATAAGTCCACATATCAGTACCGTACATCTTTGGGATCATCACCGGGGTCTATTACACTCTACGCCAGCTTGCCGCCCCTATCCGAGCGCATAACTGGATAAGTGGAAGAGACCTCACTATCTGCCTTCTAATATCAGGCCCGACTCGTCGATAGCAGACTCATTTCTCAAGCTGGTCAAACTCAACCTAGATAATGCCCCCTCACTCAGGCGGGTTAGGTCACATCCCCTCTCAATCGACCACAACACAGTGGGAGATGCGGTCTACTAGTATATGGCCCTCATGCGCTCTTATATATCCACTCGGTTTAGACATTGGGGCATCTCCTAGCCACGGAAGTTTAAGAATTTTCACCCAAGGACATTTATGGCGCCCGTATGCTAGAACCAAATATTTTCGGTGTCCCATCTGACCATCCACGATATACTTGTGGAGGTCACGACCCTGATGTCTGTAGGGCGTACGGTGGTTATATCACAAAATGCGAGATGCATGGGTCATACCATCCAATCATGCAGCAATCCTGCACATACCGTGTGCTCATGTGGGCAACTCCTCCTATCAAGGAGTCTCATAATAATTCGCCCTATGGCATATGCAAACATGAAGATGATGCGTATGGGCATGTATCATGATGCCATGCTGTCACATACTCATAGTCAGTATTGATAACCGGCACTGATAGTCAGCATCAAAAATCAACACCAATAATCGGCCTCGATAATCGGCCTAATAAAGGTCCTAAGGGAAGGTCACAATGTGGACATTTAACCATCATTGCCCATCAATGTGGACATTTAACCAACATTGCTCCCAAGGAGTGGCCCACGTAGAGCCTAATATATAATGGGCCCATGGCCTCACACAAGGGCCTAATATACATCATCATGGGCCTCACTCAAGGGCCTAATACACATCACGATGGGCCTCATTCATGGGAAACATATGCATCACATTGGGCCTCATCAAATGGGCCGTAAATACATCATATTGGGCCTTGCCAAATAGGTCACAAATACATCACCTAGGCCTCATCAAATGGGCCTCCTATACATCAAGTGGGCTGCATCACATGGGCCTCGTATACATCAAGTGGGCCGCATTAACGGGCCGCACCAATGGGCCTTATAAACATTAAGTGGGCCGTACAAATGGGCCTCATAAACGTTAAGTGGGTTGCATCAACGGGCCGTATAATGGGCCTCATATACGTCAAGTGGGCTGCATCAATGAGCCGTACTAATGGGCCTTATATACATCAAGATGGGCCGCATTGCATGGGCCTCATATATATCAAGTGGGCCGTATCACATAAGATGGACGACAGTATAGATAAAACACATACATTAATGCGGGCCCCATGTGGTGGATATAGTACGCGTATAGGGTGGGCGGTGTAGATAAAACACTCACATTATGGTGGGGCCATGTGCTGCCAGCATTACGTGAGGTGGATCCCCACCATCTAAAAACCTCTGGACGGTGAAGATAAAACATATACATTAAAGATGGGTCCCACCGTCCAGATCGCTGGACGGTGTGGATGGAATCCATATGTCAGGTGGGTCCCACAAATATACTGTGTGGATAAGACCCATACATCACTGATGGATCCACGTCAGCACTGGATGACGTGGATCAAAATACATCACAGCGGTCCCACGTCCAAATGCTGGACTGGACGGACGCCGTAGATATAGAATATATACATCCAAGGTGGGCCCCACCCCACACGTGCAACACGTGTAGGTGGGTCCCATGCCCTAGGCAAAACGGATGGCGTAGATAAAACACTCTCATCACGGTCGATCCCATGTGTTATGCGCGGACGACGAGGATAAAACATGCATCATGAGGGGTCCACAGCCGCTGGACGGTGTGGATATAAACCACATAAATCAAGTCAGGCCCCACAGAATTTGGTGACATCACTACATCAACTATTTAGCTGGTGGGGCAAATACAGATGGACGGTTTGGATTTATCATATGCTCGAGATCGGACCCAAGAGCTGCTGAGTAAATACAACAGCTATGGGCTGATATGCTGGCCCACACTGTTCAACAGATGAATAGTTTAGATATAAAACATGCCTCATGATTAGGGCCCACATGACACCGTCCAGATGGACGGTGCAGATACAGCATATACACATCAAGGTAGGGCTCCACCCACACGTGTGGGGTAGGCCACATCCTGGATGGACGACTTAATAATAATAATAATAAATATATATAATGGTGGGGTC
Organism: Magnolia sinica; assembly: GCF_029962835.1. NCBI lineage: Eukaryota > Viridiplantae > Streptophyta > Magnoliopsida > Magnoliales > Magnoliaceae > Magnolia > Magnolia sinica. Next base: position 41,719,383 of record NC_080577.1, on the reverse strand, counting down.
CCACATATGTGGCCCACCAGGGATTTGGATCTGCCTCACGTCCAGATGGACGGTGAGGAGAATACAATATCAAGGTGGGTTCCACACACGTGACCCACCAGAGATTTGAATCTGCTTCATTTTAGTCTCAAGCCTTAGGACGAGCTCACCAAATGAATGGACGGTTTGGATGTAACACATACATCATGATCGGCCCACACAACAGGTGGACGGCGGAGATGAAACAAACATATCATGATGGGGTCCTTAGAACTTGCCGACGTCAATCACTCCAGCTGCTTGCTGGTGTGAGGTACACCAGCCAATCTGCTTCATATCAGGTGGGTCCCACGTAGGGCCCACCACATATAATATAATATAATATAATTTATTATTATTATTATTTATTATTATTTTTTGAAATGGGGCATCGTCTAAGTGGTATTCCCATCGTCCCAATAGTGGACAATGTGGATCATCACATGCATACGGTGGGCCACACCATCAGATGGACGGAGTAGATATAACACATATATTGGTGGGGCCCACTTCATCATAAAGGAGAGAGAAAGAGAGAGAGGGGGAGAGAAACATGAAGGGGAGGGACCCCGCTACTATTGGGCCCTCCCTTATACAATGCATACATCAAGTAGGTCCCACAACAAGTGGACCCTCAAATATACAAAATCAACAATTTAATATGCTATGAACACCCACCATTAGATCTTGGACTCCTCTTTCCACCAATGCATTTTAGAGCTCCAAGGGATGAATTTCAATGGTTGAGATGATCTTTGGAGAGTGAGATTAGGTGGTAGGAAGGTAGGCCACACCTAGCTCTTTCTCATGAAGAGCTTGGACGTTCTCTCTCATGGTGGGGTTGCTTGGGAATGAAGAGAGAGATGAGAAAGAGGTGATGTAAGGGATGAGTGATGGATGGAGAGAGAGAGAGAGACAGAGAGAGAGAGAGAGAGAGAGAGAGTTGACTTTAGGGTACTTGTGTAAGAGAGACGTAAGGGTAGGGTATGGTTTACTTGTACTTGACTTGAGGTGTGATGTGTACTTGATTGATGGGATTGATTTGAAAGGTTCTCTTAGGTTTTGTAAATGCGTGGTATTTTTCTCGAAATGAACGCGGGCCCACATCTCCTGGCTTGGGTATTGTATCAGCGTGCAAGACGGGGCGTCGGAACTATGGTGACGTCGCAGTCGTAAAGATACAAGTCTCGGGTTGAGCCGACTCTGGAATACGGGATACGACTCAGGGTTGCGTGTAAATGTCGGTTATAGCTCGTGGGTTGCCGGATTCGACCGGGAGGACTACAGAAGCCTATAAAATGGTACGGTCTAGGATACGGGCCTTACATTCACTGTGTTCTAGACGCAATAGTGTCTTTATACCCTGAAGTTGTTAAGTATGCTGGCACTGACACCCCTGTCGAGATTCAATCAAATCCTTACTGGGCCACTTACTTCCAGGTACCATTTTTGACGGAGGGCTCTTTCTTTATTATTTTAAAATAAGTTAATATTTTTCATATTATCTTATAAATGAAATTCGATAAAATGCCAGATAGGATTGTGTTGGTGCAATTGATGGGACACATATTCCCGCTCACGTGGAAGCATCCCAACACCCAAGCTTTCAAAACAGGAAGGGTATCTTGTCTCAAAATGTACTTGCTGCTTATTCGTTTGACATGACATTATTATATGTGCTAGCCAGGTGGGAGGGTTTTACTTTGGATGCGAGGGTCCTACATAACGCTTTGACGTGAAGTGATGATCCACCAATCATGCCACATGGTAATCGATTTTCACCAACATCTAGCCATGTTTTTCATTGTAACATCATACTCAACACACTAATATGAAAACCATAACTCTTACACAATATAGGAAAATATTTCATCGTCGATACAGGATATGCTCATTCACCTGGCTTCATGGCGCCTTACCGTGGTGTTTGTTACCACTTGTAAGAGTATCGAACCCGGAGAGCACCCATGAATATGAAGGAGTTATTCAACTACCGACATGCCCAATTACAAAATGCAATTGAGCGTTGTTTCAGTGTATTAAAGGGCAGATTTCCTATTTTGAAGACGGCCGCATAATATCCATTCGAAACAAGTCAAAATTGTGGTAGCTTGTTGTGTGCTACATAATTTCATTCGTCGGGAAGATGAATCTGACCAAGATTTACAAGATGTTGGTATACCCGTGGGAGAAGTAGAGAGTAATCCTACACCAAATAATGTATCAATAATGGATGAGCAGCAGTGGCTAGTTCAAGTGACACAACGGGAGAAAGATGCCTAAATCAGAGCTCGTGATCAGATTGTGGAGCGCATGTGGGTAGACGCCCAAATAAATAGTAGGAATCGATAGGCATCTTTTATTTTATAAATACTTTGACTAATGAGATAGACAGTTAAACCACTTTACATCCATGTATAAGAAATTATGGTCGAATTGAAGACTTTCATTTTGATATTATATATTTGCTTGATACGATTATTTATCCTTCATATCGATCGTATTTACTAGTAGAACTGTACACTCTACTCTATTTTTGGTTTATAATTGTTTGTCCATGTATAATTAGGTGGGATGTCCGACAATTGGGTAAGTAGTATACCAACACCAATGCAGTCCCCGGTGAGAATTCCAGTTCTACCGACGCAGTTTTCTCCACGTAAAAAGTCCATGAAATCGCTTGCCGAGTCTCTATCCCGAGCTGCAAAAATCAAGTGAACCAAAACAATAGATCAGATATTGTTCGACACCTTGCTTGAGCAAATAGCTTTAGGTCGAAAGGCAAATAATGGATTTAAGAGAGAAGCATATCATGCAGCTGCTGATAAGGTGTCTAGGAGAACTGAAATTTCTGTAAACTAGCAAAACGTGTAAAACTGATTGCAGTATCACAAAAGAGAGTATAGCGACGTAAAGGACATACTGGCCACAAGTGGTTTTGGGTGGGATAGTGAGCGTATGGTCGTCACGGTACCAGACGAAGTTTGGGAAGAGTACCTGAGGGTAAGGATCGCTCACAACCCCTTTTAAGTACATTGAAGTTCATTTAACACAATATCTCTCTCTTCCTTATATGTATATGAGTAGCATCTACTTACCAACTCCCTTCCTTGTATGTAGTCGCATTCGAGAGCAGAAAGATTACGTGGTAAGTGGATCGAATGAATGGACGATTTAGCAGTGATCGTAGGTTCAGACCATACAACAAGTCGCTTCGTCTAAGGAAGCAGGAACATGGCCGCATCTTCATCTCGTATTCAACGAGATTTGAATGAAGCTTGGACAGACCTGGATGATGACACCGATGCACTTATTAATATTTTTCGAGGAAAATCTCGGGGATTTAATTGAGAATTTTCATTTTTCAAATGAAAGCTATCGGGTACAGAAAATCATTTATTTCAAAACACTCCCAACCGTGCGACTGAATCTGAGACTAGTCGTGGTGGGAGTACGACAATAAAACGGATGCGACCTGCTCGTCTTGATGACATCCTTGGCATGTCTTTAAATGGTGTGACAAAGGCAATGCGCAATTTTGGACTTGGTAAAGAGGTCAATCACACAAGTAAAGTCCTAGACATCCTCGAAGAGGTTCAGGGACTGACCAACTTTGAGTTCATCGATGTTGGTCAGCTTTTGAGCAGGGATGAGAAGCTAGCATCCTTTTTCATCAGTCTTCGACCAGAGCGGAGAGTCGATTGGTTGAAAAAAACACTGTCCGATTTGAATGGTAATGTTAGTGGGGGTTCTAGTTGATGGATATAAAAACCTTATTTACGCTACATTTTGGATAATTATTTAGTAGGAAGTGATTTACAATAACTTGATTGAAGGATATGTAATAACTATACACTCATTTGTGTTGGTTTTGGTGACCATCCATATTTCATGTCTTTGATATTCATATTGTATACCACATGCATGATAAGTATGCAAGGGTCCTACTAGAATGCCATTTAAATTTCAACTGGCATTAGCTTTATATGCTTTCATATATTTGGTTTGTATAACATGCATTTTTTTGAATCTTTTATCGTTTATGTGAATGCAGATGGGTTCAAGTAAACATTACGTTGTACTCAATGGTCATCGACCTAACATATATATGTCTTGGGATGAGGCACGGTTGCATGTAGAAGGATACAATGGTGGCAGACATCGATCCTTCAAATCAATCCAAGATGCGACTGCATGGTGGAATTCTAACCATGCAAGTACGAGTAGTGGGTTAATGACCCGGAGTTGTGGTGAGGTTGATTCACCTACTTCATCCACTAATTTGATCCAACATATTCCGGGATCCATGGTGTGTAGGAGTACCCAAACAGATGATACCCCCACGTACGATGGGGAAAGAGTGGTTGCATTATTAACTGGCATCCTGGTTACATTCTTCATATTATATATAATCATTCAGTTGTAATATCAGTATTCCTCCACTTATTCTCACACATATTTTTGATAGACATCAGTGGTCGTGTATGAAATTGATCAGGGTCAAATATTGCATATCAGACCCCAGTAATTACCAGATTTTACGTATATGATAATGCTTAATGAAGTATTTTAATTGTATTTTTGTTACAGGATGAAGTCAGGAGCGTTAATTGAAAATTGATGTTAAAGGTATGGATTTCATGATCCAAAGTCTCCAGAGCACGGGATGGACTCCAGAGAACCAATAATGAAGATTTTACACGCCTGAGATCTGAGGAAAGCAAGCCAAAGGGGCCCGAAAAGGGTCCAGAATGCAAGATCACATGGTTCCCGCTATCCAATCAGTTCGAAACTTCATACATGGGATGAGGGCCGTAAATTAACCGTACATATTAAATTTCAGCCATAGAAGATCTCGGGAAGTGGTCCAACGGACAGATCAGCCTATTAATCTCTAAATTGGGGCCCACCTGATATTTGGAACTGCCTCAACCTTAGTATTGACGGTTTAAATAAGGTGAGAAACAGGATGGATGGATTGGATTTCTTGAAAGCATCACAGTGGACCCCACCTTGGGTGACATGTGCACGGTGCACATGTGCAATGCCTGTGCACCGAACGAGCATAAGTCGGTCAGCAGCGCTGACCCGACTTCATCTTTTCAAAAACGGAAAGTCCGTTTCCAGCGCCGCAACGGGCGGAAAGACCGTTTTTTACGGACCGCTGTGGGCCCCACCGGTAGCACGTACGGTTGATCCAAGCCGTCCATCGTGTAGAGGGCTTTGACAACTACAAAACCATGTTTTCATCTTGTGCCCATGCGTGCACACGTGTGAGCTACAGAGGTCACAAAAGGGCTACCCGGCGACGTTCAAAACTGATCTTTTTGTATTTTCTTCTCTGGGCCGTGTCAATGGACGTTCAAAACCATCCATCTTTGAACGAAATCTCGTCCTATATCTAATGGACGGGGTGGATTTCCCCGAAAATGCTTATGTGGGGCCCACCGAGCATCACAGCGCCGGACGTGCGAAGGCTTACGCACGTCCGCGAAGAGCTGACTTCCGGGCGGTTGTGGCCCACCATCTTCGATCAGATGGAAGATCTGATCCGTCCATCGTGTAGAGGGCGTCGAGAGCTTCAAAACCATGTTGATATTCCTCGCCCATGCGTACACACGTGTGCGGTGCAGAGGCCAAAAGTAGACTGCCCCGGGACGTTCAAAACTGATCTTTTTGTATTTTCTTCTCTGGGCCGCACTAATGGACCTTCAAAACCACCTATTCTTGACTGAAATTTCGTCCTGAATCCAATGGACGGGGTAGATTTTCCAGAAAATGCCTCTGTGGGGCCCACCGATCACGGCTGCGAAAAATTACACTTCGAGTCCTTCTACGACTCTGCCACCGACCCCAGCCATCCAGCAGCTATAGAAGGGGAGTTTTGGACGTGGGAAAGTCATTGAGAACCAGGGGATTCCAGATCTGGAGCAAGGAAGAGAAGAAAGAGAAGAAAGAGAAGAAAGAGAAGAAAGAGAAGAAAGAAGAGAGAGATCGATTGGTTTGGTGTTTAATTTTTATGAATTTTATTTAATATTTTTCATGAATTTTATGGGTCACTAATCTCTCAGCTAGGGCTGAGATGAAGCCCCTAATTTGATTAGCTCTTGTATTGGTTGATTTACTTTGAATTTCAATTAATTTGTTTCTTTCTTTAAGTGGGCTTTATGGGTTTAAATTCTATACTTCTCCATCTATGAACTTGATTAAAGTATATATATGGATGTTGTTTGGATGCTTATTATAGGTACTTGTGTCTGATCAAGAACAAGTTTCCTATAGAGGAAGAAACACGGTGCTTTAATGAATGTACATTCCATGTACCCGACCAAGGATATGTGATATGTCATTCATGGCATTGCTTAAAGGAATTAGACAGTTTGTATGCCCGATTAAGGACACAGATTGTGCTTTCTCTATTTAAGTGGTATCAATCTAGATCAAGGTGAATCAACAGACAAAACAAGGGTTAGGATAATTAGGGGTGGATTCGAAAGTCCTAGTGCCCTCTCTCTGATTGAATTTTCGTCCCTGTTCTTAATTAATTGTTTTTCATAAAATTGTGCTTAGTAATTCATTCCATTATTTGTTGGATTAGTTAAGGAGAATCATAGATTTGAATTGTGACGACCAGTCCTCGTGGGAACGATCTCGTAATACGTACCGTATCTACATCTGATTCGTATACTTGCGAGTTTAAAAATCATTTAAATCATGTTGGTTTAAATAAAACATCAAGTTTTTTTTTTTTTTTGCCGGGACTGTTTTGTTCCAATTGGATTTAGGATTCTCTCTTATCATAATTCATAGTCTTAGGTTTTTACTAACTTTAGGTTAAATTTTTTTAGAAACTAACCTATTTCTTGTTTTGTAGGGACCTGACATAAACTACTAATTTGGTAATCTCTTTCCAAATTTTTTTTCTAATTTCTATTTTTAGAATTAAGGTTTTATTTTTTTAAAAAAGTTTCTATTTCTAGGCTATTTTATTTTTTTATTTTTAGAAATTTCCTATTTTCTAATTCTAGATTCTGATTCTTCTTTCAAGTAACTTTCTATTTTCTAGTTTAGGTTTTATTATTAGAAGAGTTTTTAGGTTTTATTTTTTTAGAAAGTTTCTCTCTTATTTTCTAATTTCCTATTTTTTAGAAATTTTCCCTTTTTAGAAACTAACTTAGCTTTTATTTCTAAGATTACAAACTTTTTTTTTTTTTTTTTTTTTTTTTTTAGAAATTAACCGTTGCTTAGGATTTTTTTTCTAGCATTATCTTAGTAAATTTAATTTATTTTTGTTTTCTTTTTGTTTACAGGAATTAAGGAAGGAAGCTGCTAAATAACATTGTCTTCAAAAGGAGGAGCTCTCAAATCTTCAGACATTCATCATCTCCTTTTCTTGGGTTCTTCATTCCAATTCTCGTTTGCATAGCTTTCTCTTGTTTTTAGGAATTCATAACTTTTTCCTTTAGTTTTATTCATCATAGGTTGCATCTTAGTTTAGTTTTCTTTCTTATATTAATAACATAGTTTATGCTAGGACGTAGATCTCTGAATATAGAACTAGCACCGTTTGATCCTGAGATTGAAAGAACAATTTGTGAAAGATTGAGAAATAATCCTGTTGAAATGGCGAATGAGACTGAAGTTAAAGCTCTCAAAGATTATTCAGCTCCTGTCCAATTTAATGCGCCTTCATGCATAGTGTTGCCAACCACTACGGCAGCACACTTTGAACTTAAACCTGGAGTCATACAATTGTTGCCATCCTTTTATGGATTGGACAAGGAGGACCCATATCATCATGTGAAAGAATTCTTAAACATTTGCTCCACCTTTAAGTTCCAAAACTTCTCAGACGATTCGATCCGCCTACGCCTGTTTCCTTTTTCTTTGAAGGATAAGGCGAAAGCATGGTTGAATTCTCTAGAAGTTGGATCTATCACTACATGGGACCAACTGTCTAAGAAGTTCTTAAACAAGTTCTTCCCCGTTCACAAAACCAATGCCCTCCGTAGAGAAATTACTAACTTCACACAAAAAGAGGGCGAGCACTTTCATGAATGTTGGGAAAGATGGAAGGACTTGCTTCTTAAATGTCCTCACCATGGTTTTGAGAAGTGGCAACAAGTTCAATACTTCTATGACGGTCTGACACCACAGAACCGTCGCATGGTTGATGCCACCAGTGGAGGGTCATTCATGACCAAAAGTGATGTCGAAGCGTGGAACTTCTTTGAAACCTTGTGCGAAAATTCCCGGCAATGGGATTATTCAAATAGAGGTGACAGAAGTCCCCAACCACAAAAGAGAGGTGGTATATATGAGATAGGAGTCATGCCAAAGCTGAGCGCCAAGCTTGATAACCTGACAAAGAAAGTTGATGCTCTGGTATTAAATAATGGACCACCACAAACAGCTCAAGTCGAGGCATATGCCACATGTTCTAGTCCTGCCCATCCTATGCAGTCTTGTCCATCTGGTGCAGCATTCCCAGAACTTCTCTCTGAACAAGTTCATGCTATGAACACTTTTCAAAAATCAGGGAATGATCCTTACTCGAACACATACAACCCGGGTGGGCTAGACATCCAAATTTCTCTTGGGCAAAAGGACCACAACAAGGAGGACCATCTGGAAATCCTCCCATGCAACCGCACCTCCAAGTTGGCAGTCAACAACCTCAACAGTTTCCACAATATCAACAACTGCCTACACAATCAAGGAAACCATCTCTTGAGGATACACTCCATCTTTTCATGCAGAGTTCTCTCCAATTCCAAAAAGACACCCAACAAACCTTACTGGCCAACCAGCAAAGCTTACATGCAAATGCACAATCCATTGCCAAGCTGGAAGTACAAATGGGTCAACTAGCTGCCACATTGAGTGAGAGAGAGAAGGGCAAGCTCCCTAGCCAACCTGAGGCTAATCCAAAGGGACAGTATGAGATTGGCTCTAATTCCAACCAAGGGCAATATCATGAACAGGCCAAATCGATCACTACCCTTAGGTCAGGCAAGCAGATTGATAGAATAGAGATGCCTGGGGATGAATCAAATTCTAAAACAGAAGATCAAGATGAAGCAGAGAGCCATACCAATGCATCCAAAGTCCAAAAGCTCTCTGACTCTCCAAGAGCCACTAATGTGCCACCTTATGTGCCCAAAGCACCCTTTCCTCAACGTCTGGCACCAACAAAGAAAAGAAATAACTTTGATGAAATCTTGGATGTGTTTCAAAAAGTGCAAGTCAACATCCCGTTGCTTGACGCTATCAAGCAAGTCCCTGCTTACGCTAAGTTTCTTAAAGATTTATGCACTCAAAAGCGTAAGCAGAATGTTCATAAGAAAGTCTTCCTTGCAGAGCGCTCAGCTCCATGATTCAACATAACACCCCTCCTAAATTTAGGGATCCAGGAGCTCCCACCATTTCTTGCGGCATAGGAGATCATAAGATCGGGAAGGCATTACTTGATTTAGGGGCGAGTGTCAATTTGTTACCATATTCGGTCTATGAGCAGCTAGGACTTGGTGAGTTGAAACCGACTAAGGTAACATTACAACTAGCTGATAGATCTGTCAAGGTGCCCCGGGGTATTATTGAAGATGTGTTAATCCAGGTTGATAAATTTTATTTTCCAGTGGATTTCATAGTTATAGATACTCAGCCTGTCCAGAATCTTCATAGTCGGATCCCAGTCATTTTGGGTCGTCCATTTTTGGCCACATCTAATGCTATTATCACTGGCAGGAATGGAGTTATGAAATTGTCCTTTGGTAACAAGAATATTAAACTCAATGTTTTTAATGCAGTACAACAACCCTCAGATTTGGATGACATATTTGAAGTGGACATGATCGAGAGCCTTGTGCAGGACTCCTTCCGTACATCTTTTGAAGATCCTCTTGAAACCTGCTTAGCACAATCGGGCATGGATTTTGACATTGATAGTCCCATCCATGAAGTCAATGCATTGCTCGACTCTACTCCTATATTGGAGACTGAAAAATGGAGAGCGAAAGTGGAACCTCTCCATCCCTCTGAGACTCTTCTTGACAGCATAGCTTCCAACTCTGAGAAGACAAAGGCGAGCAGGCTGCTTAATGTTCTGAGAGCATATAAGGCAGGAATTGAACGGAAGATAGTGGAAATACAGGGAGTATGCCCCACGATATGTATGGATCATGCTGTTGTGGAAATGTCGCATAACATGCAAAGGAAGCGTGATCCTAACATAGAAGAAGTCGTTCGAGCAGAAGTCCTTAAATTATTTGACAGTGTCAGTTGCCTTATTTCAAATAGCACAGTTCATGGGAACTCACATCACTTATCCTAGGATCGGTTAATGAAAGTGTTGAGGTAATTTCTTTGGCGGACCCGGTTATAAAGATTATTTCATTCATGGTCCGTTCTTGTTGAAGACGTTAAACTTAGCGCTCATGGGAGGCAACCCACCTTTTGCTTTATTGTATTGCTTTTTATTTCATTCATTTTCATTTTTCGAGTTAGTTACTTCAATGTTTGGGGTAACATTCGCAAACCCTCACGAGACTACAACTCGTCCACTAGGGGTAATCTAGGGGTTTAAAGGCTTGTTGCATGCGCTAAATGCAATCGAGAGCACCTGCGAAAGTGGTATAGGTAGGATCTTCTTTTCTTTTTCTTTTTGTTATTTTCGCTTCTATTAATTTCTCTCTTGCCCTAACTTGCTCTTACATTGATAATTTTGGGAAGCCTCTTGATTCTCCGTCCAGGTACTATCTTTCCCTCATTTCTCTTTTATTATTCGTTGTCCCATGTGCATTACTTGTTTATTTCTAATACATTGAGGACAATGTAGATTTTCGGTTGGGGGTGGGAGATTAGGGTACCTAATCAGTATTTTCTTAGTCCTGAGGAAAATTTGTGAAAATTTTAAAATTTTTTCTGAATTTCTATTGAATTCAAAGTGACTTTGAAGGATAGTTGTGATTTTAACATTATAAGATACCTGATGTTGGTAACTAATGACTCTTGGATTCGGCCATCTGCTTGATTTCACAGTCAATTTTGAATTGTTAATCCATGATTAGACGTTGTGAACATTGATTAAGTCATGATTTTACATATCACATCTCGCTTGCACATTAAGTTTTGGTTCGATAAATGAATGATTAACTTGGTAAAAAGAAGAATTAAAAGGCTAAGTCACATAATCTCCACCATAGGTTTGCTCCTATAGGTATAGATTTAATTCTCCATAGTTGACTTATAAAAAATGAGGCGACGAGTTTTCGCCATAGGTTTGCTCCCTATAGGTAAGAATTTGATTCCCCTCATTTACGTTATTGCTCATAAAGAAAATCAAAGGTTGGTAAAATTAAAAATAAATCTGTGAGATAAGTGTTGGTTTCAAGCTTGGTTGTCACGAATTACCAATGATATCATGAGGTTGACAATTGGATCTCTTAATGTTTGTAAGTCGAGATTACACTTTACATTCATGGAGCTCGATGTTCAGAAATGTTCTAATTAATGGATTAATATGTTGAACTTGATTATGAAGTTTACTGTGAGCTTGATTTCAGGAGAAAATTCTACTTACCATTCATGAATCTTAGAATTTTCACATCTCAGCTGTCTGTTCACAAGTTACTTGAGTTACAGGAATCATCTTTTATTTTTAAAATTATTTTTCGCATACTTTGCTCGGGACTAGCAAAATGCTGGTTGGGGGTTGTGATCAGGGTCAAATATTGCATATCAGACCCCAGTAATTACCAGATTTTACGTATATGATAATGCTTAATGAAGTATTTTAATTGTATTTTTGTTACAGGATGAAGTCAGGAGCGTTAATTGAAAATTGATGTTAAAGGTATGGATTTCATGATCCAAAGTCTCCAGAGCACGGGATGGACTCCAGAGAACCAATAATGAAGATTTTACACGCCTGAGATCTGAGGAAAGCAAGCCAAAGGGGCCCGAAAAGGGTCCAGAATGCAAGATCACATGGTTCCCGCTATCCAATCAGTTCGAAACTTCATACATGGGATGAGGGCCGTAAATTAACCGTACATATTAAATTTCAGCCATAGAAGATCTCGGGAAGTGGTCCAACGGACAGATCAGCCTATTAATCTCTAAATTGGGGCCCACCTGATATTTGGAACTGCCTCAACCTTAGTATTGACGGTTTAAATAAGGTGAGAAACAGGATGGATGGATTGGATTTCTCGAAAGCATCACAGTGGACCCCACCTTGGGTGACATGTGCACGGTGCACATGTGCAATGCCTGTGCACCGAACGAGCATAAGTCGGTCAGCAGCGCTGACCCGACTTCATCTTTTCAAAAACGGAAAGTCCGTTTCCAGCGCCGCAACGGGCGGAAAGACCATTTTTTACGGACCGCTGTGGGCCCCACCGGTAGCACGTACGGTTGATCCAAGCCGTCCATCGTGTAGAGGGCTTTGACAACTACAAAACCATGTTTTCATCTTGTGCCCATGCGTGCACACGTGTGAGCTACAGAGGTCACAAAAGGGCTACCCGGCGACGTTCAAAACTGATCTTTTTGTATTTTCTTCTCTGGGCCGTGTCAATGGACGTTCAAAACCATCCATCTTTGAACGAAATCTCGTCCTCTATCCAATGGACGGGGTGGATTTCCCCGAAAATGCTTATGTGGGGCCCACCGAGCATCACAGCGCCGGACGTGCGAAGGCTTACGCACGTCCGCGAAGAGCTGACTTCCGGGCGGTTGTGGCCCACCATCTTCGATCAGATGGAAGATCTGATCCGTCCATCGTGTAGAGGGCGTCGAGAGCTTCAAAACCATGTTGATATTCCTCGCCCATGCGTACACACGTGTGCGGTGCAGAGGCCAAAAGTAGACTGCCCCGGGACGTTCAAAACTGATCTTTTTGTATTTTCTTCTCTGGGCCGCACTAATGGACCTTCAAAACCACCTATTCTTGACTGAAATTTCGTCCTGAATCCAATGGACGGGGTAGATTTTCCAGAAAATGCCTCTGTGGGACCCACCGATCACGGCTGCGAAAAATTACACTTCGAGTCCTTCTACGACTCTGCCACCGACCCCAGCCATCCAGCAGCTATAGAAGGGGAGTTTTGGACGTGGGAAAGTCATTCAGAACCAGGGGATTCCAGATCTGGAGCAAGGAAGAGAAGAAAGAGAAGAAAGAGAAGAAAGAGAAGAAAGAAGAGAGAGATCGATTGGTTTGGTGTTTAATTTTTATGAATTTTATTTAATATTTTTCATGAATTTTATGGGTCACTAATCTCTCAGCTAGGGCTGAGATGAAGCCCCTAATTTGATTAGCTCTTGTATTGGTTGATTTACTTTGAATTTCAATTAATTTGTTTCTTTCTTTAAGTGGGCTTTATGGGTTTAAATTCTATACTTCTCCATCTATGAACTTGATTAAAGTATATATATGGATGTTGTTTGGATGCTTATTATAGGTACTTGTGTCTGATCAAGAACAAGTTTCCTATAGAGGAAGAAACAGGGTGCTTTAATGAATGTACATTCCATGTACCCGACCAAGGATATGGGATATGTCATTCATGGCATTGCTTAAAGGAATTAGACAGTTTGTATGCCCGATTAAGGACACAGATTGTGCTTTCTCTATTTAAGTGGTATCAATCTAGATCAAGGTGAATCAACAGACAAAACAAGGGTTAGGATAATTAGGGGTGGATTCGAAAGTCCTAGTGCCCTCTCTCTGATTGAATTTTCTTCCCTGTTCTTAATTAATTGTTTTTCATAAAATTGTGCTTAGTAATTCATTCCATTATTTGTTGGATTAGTTAAGGAGAATCATAGATTTGAATTGTGACGACCAGTCCTCGTGGGAACGATCTCGTAATACGTACCGTATCTACATCTGATTCGTATACTTGCGAGTTTAAAAATCATTTAAATCATGTTGGTTTAAATAAAACATCAGAAATCCAACGTGGTGCATGATGGCGAAATGACATGTTTGTTGCCATCATCGCTGAACATCTATATAACTTCCTTGAATTGATTCCCGTACCCTTTTTGAATGGCAAGTACAATTCATGCATCGGATTGTGTTATATCATCTTTAAATTTGCATGTACTTATTAGTAGCTAATCCATTCCAGGTGAATATAACATGTGTTTTCATTTCCTACATGCATTCCATTCTTTTAACCATGGCCCTCCTATTGTCCATGAATATAGAGTTTACAGCATTCCAACCTGCCAACCGAAGGCAAATTTACACGGCCAGGTATGATGTGTTGAAAACTTATCGATATTTGTATAAGTCTATCTAATGTGTGAAAGCCTGTGTAGCTTTAGAAGTCGATTGCATGGAGGATAACTACCGGATCGACAGAGGCTCGTGTGCTAAATTGGTATGATTATCCTTTTCCATTTTACATTACATGTCATCATCTAATGACATCTTCTGGTGTGAACAGGTAGTACTCACACTGAATAAAAGAATGTGAACTATTTTAGTGGGTTGATGTACTTTACTTTTAATCTGTCACCATTTATTCTCATACTTGAGGTATGTTATGTATCCCACCAAATTTATACATATTCGTAGTCTGGCTTAATGGATTTAATAAATAGTTTGAAATTGATTGCCTTGATTTTACCTTCTTCCATAATAGGTCCATGCACCAAACAACCACGCAGACCTGACTCCAACTCAAGGATGTGATTCCCTCGACATGTGTAAGTTAAAGAGTATGGACCAAAAGATCTAATTCAAAATTTTATAGACTTTTTATGATATTCGAATATGAGATGGTAATTCGAATTTAACCACGGATTGTACTTTTACAGACGATGATTCATAGCCCCGATTCATGCTCTGTGTGGTGACTTCACTTTTAGATTTATCACCACAAGATGGCATTGTGGTCGACTTGTAGGAGAGGAAGGAGCACTGTGTTGAAGTCCTTTTTTGTGTGAATTATTTATGAATTGATATGATATGAAATTGTAACTTAATATGAGATTCTGACATATGTATTGATTTAGGCATCAATTCCTTTCAATGTAGTATATCTTTGATGTTGGTCAGATATTAACCTCCATTTCCAGGGCTGTGATCCACCCAATGTAGAACTGTAACGTTTCGAAAAAATTTGTGCAAGGACCCGAGTACCACCTCAAGAAGAAATCCCTAAGGACCGTATTTTGTAGAAATTTAGATGAAAATTAATTAAGTACTAAACTGAACTAATCGGTGGAATTAGCTCAGACTACCATTTACACAAATGGCAAGACCCAAAACCATTAATACTGCTAACTCAACACCACTTAAGAACTTAGGCAAAATCCCGTGAGCTTGTTGCTCTCAGGAGCACATTGAAACTCTATATCAGACCTGGACCGCACGTCAAAAGCCCGATGACCGTGAAACTATAGGGTTATGTCCACCTTACTAGGCTTGACAACTGTCGCGAGAATCGAGCCCAGACTGTGCCAAAAAATGCACAACTTGAGCCCGGAACGAAGTGTCTGAGAAACGCGAATATCTTTAGAAAATATATTGAAACTTAAGTGAATTGGACCATTCGCTCACATGCAAAATTGAGGATTTCAGACCATCATTTTCTGACCAAACTTCACCCATGGGAAAAAGAAATTTCCCTACTCATATCCGTATACTTGTGGCCCCGATCAACCAAGTTCGATCGTTGATCTGACACAGGCCCTTCATGGCCGATCAGCTTGTCGGATCACACTAAAACCACATCCTTGCATGGATCCATTGTCAGGGAACTTATACTCTGACATATGTGAGTAGTGGGCCTTCCCATGAGCCCTGTTTGTTAAAAATAGTCGCCCTTTGGATATAAATTAAGTATACCATGGCCCTGGAGCCATTTACATCACTTCTAGGCCTATATATAGCCCTTAAACCACACCATTTCTATTCCATACGAATTTATCTAACCCTAGGAGAGAGAAGAGAGAAAAAGAAGAGAAAAGAGGAAGGAGAGGAGAGAGGCTTTGGGAGATCGTTGCTGGGATTCTCTCCCACTACTCCACGCACTGAATCACCTTTTCACTTTGCTACACGATCATTTTTTACTTCGATTTGGGTAAGAAAACCTAACCCTAATCTTGATTTAAAGATCTAAATAGAGTAATTGATGAAATAACTAACCTATTTCATTGTTCAGGTGCCCGACGTTCCATTTTCAGGAATGTAGAATTTGAACCGCGTCCGAATCAAGTATTCCGACGAAAGGTGCGGACTATAAACATTTAGATTATGGTTTTCAATTGTTTCAATGTCAGCTAATGATTTATGTCTGACTTGATTGCTGCCATATTGTTTCAGATACGACATATCCGATATATTATGCGTGTGTGAACTATGTTGAATACAAGCTGCATACCATGTGTTTGTTGAAATGTTGGAATGAACATGAAAATGTGATTTGTGATTTCCATGACTGTTAATCTAGGATACATGTTTGTCGTATGCATAATGATCTCTTGGTGTAAGGAATTGTCATAATATATGTTGTAACTATCTTATACTATGTATTTGGTGAAGTGTAACCTAGGTGTTTGATAAATTGTCTGAATGAGAAAAGGTTGATGATTTGTATTTATTAATAGTATTAAGATAGGATTCTTAATTACCTTGTTCATATGCATAGTTTCTTTCATGGCTACGCGATTTATGGATAAAATGCAGGTGTTTGGTAACATGTTCCATGTGTTTGATGAAATGCTCAAATGAGAATTTTCAATTGGATTGTTTGTTAAATGCTGAATTGATTATCACATGTACTAAATTACTGCATCTGAATAAGATTGGGGCTACAACCTAGCTCAGGCAATCCGTAACAATTCCCGTCTAGGTGGTTGAATTAGTCTCGCCACATTGGGTAACTCGATGAATCCAAGTTACACAATGATTGTCGACAGTGGTTAGGCCATAAGGGGTGCTTATGTGCTCCATGTCGATCAAGTCTATGTGTGCTCCTACCAATCGAACTTGCCAAACAAACCAATTGACTTATTGTGTGTTTACTATGAATGGACATCTCTATTTGAATCTAAGGTACCACTTACCAATGCAAAAGCCCGTTTCAACTATGGTACCATGATCCGCTAAGATGCATGAGCCAGGTATGGTGGTATGGGACACCATGGTCGAGCTGTCGGCCTATACTGGGGTGATGAGCCTCCTTGTAGTGACCAGTGAGCAACCCAAACTCGTGAGCCGGGCATGGTGGTATGGGACACTGTGTTCGAGCTATCGGCCTACGCTGAGGCGACGAGCCTCCCCGTAGTGACCACGAGTATAAACTTCTGAATTTGCCTATCCACTGTTTTTCGTTACGAGTGATGCCCTACAACTTGCCTATCGTATGTGGTTAACTAGGATTGACAACCCTAGATGGATCCTTCATTTGGGTTAATGATATAAAGGGAGGTACCTTAGCTTCCCAAATCTGATGTATGAATAAGTTTAATTAAATACTCGGCTAACATGACCATGCACTGCATTGCATGTGCTTTGACGAGGAAGTTGCGCTTTAGGGAGTTTGTCATGAGCGAACTTGGTTGTCGGAGTTGCTTGTGAGGGAGGTTTGTGTGAGGGCATGCATCATTACTGCACTATATTTTTGCATTAACAAGAGTAGTTAGGAAGTGATTGTTGTATTGCATTATCATTACTACTTGATTGATTTGATAACATGCTAACCTTTGCCTTATAATACCATTGAGTTGATCACTCACTCTCACCCTGGGACGATGTTTTAAAACACCAAGTAGACTCTGTTGTAGATGCAGGTAATCATGATGTAGCCTATGCCATAGAGCTGGACTTCATGGACGAGGAGGAAGAATTCTCCTACGTGTAACTCTCAGGCGAGTCTATCCTTTTACTAATTCAATGGGATTACAGGGACACATGGATTAGTTGGACACTCACATTTGATATTTTGTCTATTTTGAAACAATACATGTACATATTCAGCCCGGCTGCATAATCATACTCTGGAGGTTGTAAAACATTTACCTATTCAGATACATATATGTTTCAATCTTCTGCTTGCTCAATTTAATTACATTTAGAGTATGTTATGCTGTTTTAGTATAATCTTACTCATGTTTAATGCATTGATAAGGACAACATCTAAAAATCATCATCCATGTTGCATAAGTGATGCGTTAGATCTTGGGAGTAGAGCTTTGCTTGACCCTCGAAATCTGGGGTGTTACAAGTTGGTATCAGAGCATGATTTGGATTAAACTGGACCTGGGTTATCGGTAACACGACGCATTCTGACGCACTCCGACTTAGGAAGGGGGCGATGAAATGTAGAAATGATTATAGGATCCCAAAGTTTTATCGACGGGCGAGATTGGCCATTGTAGTGTAGCCCATATGCGCCTAAGATCATGTGAATTGATCTCAGCCCCTTTCAGGCCATCAATCGATGGGTTTGAACTATAAATTGGCGAATCCCAAACTTGAAATGAACCAAAAGGCGCGAATACGAGTGTATGGAATGCCGAAGGTGGACCTTACGAGCATATGGGCCCAAACTGCGAAATACCATGGGACCTAGGGGGTCCCTCGCGCGTATTCGGCACCCCAGGAGGGGGTGGCCACTGCCCCAGGGTGGAGCCATCGCCGAACACCCCAGGGGCGTGGTGGCACAGCCTGGGCGGCAGCGCACCGCCCACCTTCACAGCGGGGCGGGGTGGCACCGCGTCGGCGGCGGCGCACCGCCGTCCGACTGACTGTGTGGGGCCCCTCATTTGACCCCTTTTCTCTCCCCTTTTGCTATTCCATCCTATTTCAAACCCTCTAAACCCTCCAAAACTCCATTTTCTCCCTCAAATCCCCATTCCATACACTCAAAGATGCATTTTCTTCTACATTTCACACCAATCTTCCACCATTCTCTCCAAACTACCCTTTCCATATCTCCATTTCCTTATTTCCACATATTTGAGCACAAGAATCCTCTTTTTGTGTCCCATATTTCCCATATCCTCAAATCCACTTCACTCTCACACTTTTCCGTCTCCATGGCTCTCTTTGAGCTTGTCACCGCCATGTTCTCAATCTCAATGCTCCTTTCCCTTATGGGAAAGAGATGAGCGGCCCCGGATGAGGCCGGGCCAAGCCGTCCAACCCGCTCGAGGAAGAAGGCGAGCGCCGAGGCTAGTACAAGTGCCGAGTGAGAGCGAACATCGAAACGGGATCTCAATCCTCAAATCCCACTCAAAAGATCACTACCGGCGGGCACCAGATTTGGTAAGTTTTATGACCGCAAAGTCGTATTTGAAGCACACATTGATGAGAAACTATTTGGGTTGTATCCGGTTATTGACCTTCTGTTAGAGACC
The DNA here is from genome assembly GCF_029962835.1 of Magnolia sinica. Lineage (NCBI taxonomy): Eukaryota > Viridiplantae > Streptophyta > Magnoliopsida > Magnoliales > Magnoliaceae > Magnolia > Magnolia sinica. Next base: position 41,699,988 of record NC_080577.1, on the reverse strand, counting down.
AGGTGGGGTCCCATGTTTGAAGGGAAGGCTCATGCGAGTGAAGGCACTGTGCAAGCCTTCTATGCCCACTACGAAACCCACTACTGGAGCCTCTTTAGTTTACTATCCCTTTGGGGAGGCAATATTCGGTGGTGATTTCTTCCCACCTTGAGCAAGAACAGGAGAGTATGCTTATCTCTACTCTCATTGAGCATAAAGGAAGGATGGTCGATTGCGGACCATAGACCCTTTGATTTGTACTTACTGCATTTATCTAGAGGATAATGCAAAGATCTCCCGGCAACCACAATGTAGATTAAATCCAAACATGAAGAAAGTGGTTAAGGCCGAGGTGCTTAAACTGTTGGATGTGGGTATCATATACCCGATACCTGATAGTCAATGGGTGAGTCCAACTCAGGTGGTTCCTAAGAAGTCCGGAATCACCATTGTAGCCAATGCCAATAATGAACTCATGCCAACTAGAGTTACTATTGGTTAGAGAATGTGCATTGAGTAAAGAAAATTGAATACCGTCATAAGGAAGAACCACCTTCTTTTGCCCTTCATCGATCAAATTTTAGAAAGGTTAGCTAGTCACTCATATTATTGCTTCCTTAACGGGTATTCAGGCTACAACCAAATAGAGATAGCCCCTGAAGATCAGGAAAAGACCACATTCACATGTCCCTTTGACACCTTTGCTTACCGAAGGATGCCATTCGGATTCTGTAATGCCCTCGCCACTTTTCAGTGATGCATAATGAGTATTTTTTCTGACATGGTGGGACAATATTTAAAGGTCTTCATGGATGACTTCTCTGTCTTTGGTCCATCCTTTAACGATTGTTTAGAGAATCTTAAATGTGTGCTAAAGAGATGTGAGGAAAAGAATTTGTTACTGAATTGGGAGAAGTGCCATTTCATGGTTCGTAAGAGAATTGAGGTAGATAAGGTAAAGATTGATCTTATCTCTAACTTACCTCCACCCAATAACATACGAGACATGCAATCATTCTTAGGACATGCCGAGTTTTACAGGAGATTCATAAAGAATTTTAGTCACCTCTCTTGTCTTTTATGCAATCTACTTCAAAAGGATGTACCATACGAGTAGACTGAGTAATGCTAGGAAGCTTTTTCTAAGCTTAAGGGCATGTTAACCACTGCAACTATCATGCAGCCACCCGACTGGAACCTTCCTTTTGAGATTATGTGTGATGCATCTAACTATGCTCTTGGGGCGGTCTTTGGCTAGAGAAAAGAGAAAAAGCCCTATGTTATACACTATGCAAGTAGAACTCTAAATCTTACCCAATTGAACTACTCAACTACGGAGAAGGAACCCTTAGCTGTAGTATTCTCTTTAGACAAATTTAGGTCCTACTTAATCGGATCCAAGATCACTATCTACACAGATCATGCGATGCTCAAGTATCTTCTTTCTAAGAATGATGTTAAGCCCCGCTTGATAAGATGGATCCTCCTACTCCAAGAATTTGAATTGGAAATAAAAGATAAAAAGGGAGTTGAGAACGTAGTGGCTGACCATCTTTCCTGCCTTTTTCTCTCTGATTCCCTTGAGACAACACATATAAATGACATGTTCCCTAGCGAACAATTGTTTAAAGTCTCCAATTCACTTTGATTTATGGATATTGCTAATTATCTTGCCATAGGTTTTATGCTAACACATTGGACTAGCAGGACAAGAAGAAATTCTTCGCCGAGGTACGTAAATTCTTCTGGGATGATCCATATTTGTTTAAATACTACCCAGACCAAATATTAAGGAGATGTGTGCTAGACAATGAACGCCAAAGTGTCATCTCCTTTTGTTATTCTCAGGCCTGTGGTGGTCACTTTTCTGCCAAAAAGACCATGATCAAAATTTTACAGTGCGGCTTTTACTTGCCCACTATGTTTAAAGACACTTTTGATTTTTCCATTGCATGTGAGCGTTGTTAGAAATTGGGAGTATTGTCCCATCAAAATATGATGCCCTTAAACCCCATTCTGATCATTGAAGTATTTGATTGCTGGGGCATTTATTTCATGGGACCATTCCCCCAATCTTTTAGAAATTTGTATATTTTGCTAGCAGTAGACTATGCCACTAAATGGGTCGAAGCAGCCCCGTGCTGGAACAATGATCATCAAATGGTTATTAAATTCTTAAAAGAGAACATCCTTTCCCGGTTCGGAACGCCTCGAGCCATCATTAGTGATGGAGGTTCACATTTTTGTAACAAGGCATTTGCAAACTTAATGAAGAAATATGGCATCTCCCATAAAGTGAGCACTCCATACCACCTACAAACAAGTGGGCAAGTTGAGATTTTCAATCAGAAAATAAAACATATTCTGGAAAAAAAAGGTTAATCCTGACCGTAAGGATTGGTCAATCCATTTGACCGATGCCTTATGGGCTTACCATACCGCATTTAAGACCCCTATTAGAATGTCTCCCTTTAGACTTATCTATGGGAAGGCTTGCCAATTTCTCATGGAGTGTGAACATAGGGTATACTGGGCTATTAAAAATCTGAATTTCAATCTGGACAACGCTGGCTCACTATGCAAACTTTAGTTGAATGAACTTAAAGAAATCTAGAATGATACATACAACAACTCGAGAATTTATGAGGACATGATGAAGGTGTTTCATGATCAACACATTCTTCGAAAATTATTCACACCAGGTCAGAAGATCCTCTTGTACAATTCTAGGTTACATCTCTTCCCAGATAAACTCCAATCTCATTGGACTGATCCGTTCACTATTACTAATGTTTATCCTCATGGGGCTGTCGAGATCCGGAATCCAAACAATGGCAATGAATTCAAAGTGAATGGACATCGATTGAAGCCATTTATTGAGAAATTTGATTTAGAGGACATGTCCACACCTCTGACTGATCCTGTGTATTAGGATTGATCTCCTAGTCTGATGGAGGTATAGGTAGGTTCATTGCTTTCATAGGACTAGGGTAGTTTACTTTCGCTGTTTAGGATAGTTTGCTTATACTCTGTTGAGTTTTGTTTTGTGCTAACCTATCTTCACACTAAGATTATTAGAAAAGCCTCAGAATTCCTTCTTTAGGTATTACCTTTCCATCACTTTCCTTTTCTTTTCATTGCCTCTTTTGCATTATATGCTTAATTCTTTTACATTGAGGACAATACAGATTTTTCAGTTGGGGATGGGGGATGAGGTAAACTAATTAGTATTTTCTCAGTTTTGAGCAATTTTTTTGAAAATTTTCAATGTTTCAAGTTGAAATCTGTTTGGGAAGCAATAAATAGTGTACTTAAGAATGCTTTGGGTATGATAAGATAAAGATTGAATTTTAAATTGCTGGAGTTTAATCAACTAAGTAACCTATCACCTAAGTTTTTGTGCTCAATTGATTAAGAGGAAGTTTGAATATCATGTTAATCTAAATCACGACACACTCAATCCGCCTTTTGTAAGATATACTAGAAGTTCTGATTTTTAGTATGTGAATCATTGATAGATGGTGAGAAGCAAGTCTGGAGAAGTTTATCCACCTTAAAAGAAAAAAAAAGAACCAGTTAAAAAACAGGAGATCGACAAAGAAGTCATGAAAAAGAATGAAAAATCTAGAAAAGAATGCAAAAATAAAAAGAATAAATAAAAATTGACCGTCCATATAAAATAAAAAACTGAAAAAAGAAGGAGAAGGGGATAAGTTCGTAATCAGTACTTAAATTTCAAACTAGTTTTGAAGTGATGAGCATGGCTAACATGATGAATTGATAGTATTCATACGGGAAGTAAGTTGACTTTCACTGTGCACATTGAAAAACTTGATATGCAAATTATTCTTCGATTTAATGAACAAAGAACTTATTTGATTGGTTGCTTATGTGATTTGGTTCTAGGTTTTCAAAATCTCCCTTTCATATCTTATTTTTACCCATTTATACTTGAGTGCACAAAAGATCGTTTTCTAAAAGAGATTTCCGACATTAAGCATTGAGATTTATTTTATGCATAGTTTGCTCGGGATTAGTAAAATGCTGGTTGGGGATTGTGTTAAGGGTAAAATATTGTATATTGAACCCCATTTATATCTTGGTTTTATGAACATGGTATTGCTTAATGTCTTATTTTACGCATGTTTGTGTTATAAGGTGAATTTAAGAGCTTGGATTGGAAAAGATGCTAAAAGTATGGATTTGTCGCTCAAAGATCACCAAGGCAAAGAATGGATCTTATGAGGCAAAGATTGAAGATTTCTGTTGAGAGTCAAATATTGCATATTGGACCCCACTTATTGCTTGGTTTTATGAACATGATAATGCTTAATGTTCCATTTTAATCATGTTTGTGTTGCAAGGTGAATTCAAGAGCTTGGATTGAAAAGGATGCTAAAAGCATGGATTTAACGCTCAAGAATCAGCAAAGCCAGTGGACCGATCAACTTTGGGCCACTTGATCTCTGGATATGCTTCAAATTTTGGACTTAACCACCTAAATTAGATGAAGAAATGAATGGATGACGTAGATTGTGCAAAGAACATCTCGGAGGACCCCACCCGTGATACATGCACATGTCCTATGCATGCACCTGCTGTGCACCGAATCGGCCAGAGCAGTCAGCGACCGCTAACCCGACGAATTTGAAAAGGATTTGGAAATCCTTCTTCCTGCTGCGCAAACAGAATCAGAGACTTGCGGATGATTGTAGATGGGCCGCCATCCTGGCCCAAACGGCTGATCGGGATTGTCCATCAGATGTAAACAAGCCATTTGATCTAGACCTAAGAGAGAAATTGAAGGAAGACAACAAAGAATGGTTTTCAACCGTCTAAATGGAAGACAGAGGGTGCGAAGAGAAATTCTTTGGCCACACCGAATATGAACGGAATCATGCCATCTCCGAACGAAATTGCAAGGCGAAACTAATGGACAGGGTGAATTTCTTAGACATTGGAGTATGTGGACCCCATTGATACCACCGACTCCAATAGCGTAAATCAATTTTCGCACCGCACGCAGCAACGGTTCCGATGGGAACTATTGTGGCCCATCGCGACAATCTGGATGGATGATCCAAACCATCTAGATGTTAGAAACGTGAGGTTCGACTCTGTCCACGCTGGTAGCAGTTTTTCAGAAGAAGAGTGGTGTTATGTAGGTGGCCCTTATCATGGTTACACAACAAAACACATTTGTGTAAGAAATAGCATGTTGTTTCCTTGTTGCGTAAGGAATTACGTGAGGATTTTGCAGGCCCTCCCTACTGCTATAAAAAAGAACATGGGGGGAAAGAGAGAACGGATGTGAGAAGAAAGGAGGAGCAGAGAGCAAGCGTGGAGTGGCCGACCTTAAGAGTTTTTTTAATTCCTTTTTCTTCAATTGTTTATTTATGTTTTCTTAGAGATTTTAGATCAATCATGTTGTGTTTGGCTAAACCTTTTAGCTAGGGCTAAGATGTGAAGCTTGTAGCATGATGGGATATTCTCTAAGGCTTTGATTCATGTTTATATAGAACTCTCTTTGATCTTAGTTTGATTATAAGAAATACTTTCAGTTTATTTTATGATTTGTTGTGACTTAAATTACAATGAATTTGTGATAGCTTTGAGTATGTTCTTTTTATTGAGATTTGTGAATATAGGAGATTCTGTTGTTTACCATCGTCCCCTGGGCATGGTTGGATGATGGAATCCTCCTTAACTCTAACAATTCTCTTAGGCTAGTTATGGATTGGTAAATTCTGTTGTTTGCTTTGTCTCATGGGCATGGTTTTGTGATGGAATCAATTCTAGTTCTCATACCTCTCATCTATTGAGAACTAGAGCAAAGGAAGTTCAGATTTGATTTTTAATGAGATATCTTCCAATTGGATGAAGATAGGACTTTGATTCCAGTTGTGTTCGTGAATTAAGCATAGATCGCCCTGATCTCTATAAGTGGATCCTTGGAAACCCTTGTTTCCCACCTTTAAATTTTACAAGTTTTAGGTAAATAGTTTACAATTATTCTCTTAAATTCTCTAGATTTAGATTACATCTTCTTCTAGTTCTAATTCTGGTTACTTTCAGAATATGTACAAGGTTCAGTCCCTCTGTGGATTCGACCTCGATCTTATCGAGATTATTACTACATCGCGACCCTACACTTAGGTTATGAACAAGTTTTTTGCGCCGTTGTCGGAGACTAACAGTTGCGTTTTTCTGAGATTAACTAGTTTTGTAATTAGTTTAAGATTATGTTTTTATATTTTCTAATTTTAGGATTAGGTTTTTCTGTTTGATTTTTAAAAACTAACCTAAATTTCCTATTTTATAGGATCGTAATATAGACCTTCTAAATTTGTAATCTCTTTCTAATTATTTTGTTTTTTGTTAGGGTTTGTTTTCTACTTTTAGAAACTTTCTAATTCTAGGATTTCTTTTGTTTTTAGGAACTTACTTTCTAATTTTGGATTTAGAAACTTGTTATTTTTTATTTTTAGAAACTGACTAATTTTGTTTTGTTTTGCAAGGTTTTAATTAGGAACTTCTAAATTGGTAACTTCTTTCTAATTCACTATTTCTAGATTTCTATTTCCTTTCTCTCTTTTAGGTTTAGGTTAGAATCCGAAATTAAGGGCTGAGAGTGTTTCGTGCCCAAGTGGGTCCGTGATAACACTCGATGTCTTTTGAGTGAAGGAGGATTGGTTGAGGGGTTATCTATCCATCACAGGATTAGACACCACTCGAGATCCTCAGAGTTAATTGAAGTGATGGTTGCAAATCAACCGGTCAATCAACCGGGAAGATAACCTTAACCTCGGGTTGAGGAAGTCCAGGATGAAATGAGGTGCATCAATTACCCCCGCCTCATACTTTGTGAGATTATTTACAACCGGCGGGGGTGATCACGCCCTCGTGCATAGTTTTTTCAGAAAATACGAGACACATGGATATTAAGCCAAGGGTGATCCAACTCCTTCCAAAATTCCATGGACTTGAATATGAAAGTCCATATTTACACTTAAAAGAGTTTGATGAGATCATAGCCACTTTATATTTTCCTAACGTGTCTGAGGACACGGTCATATTGAAACTCTTTCCCTTTTCCTTGAAAGAAAAAGCTAAGACGTGGTTGCATTCACTACGTCTCAGATCTATTGGCAAATGGAATGACATGATAAGGGAGTTCATAAAGAAATTTTTTCCACATCATAAAGCGAACACCCTTAGAAAGTTAATCATGAACTTTGCCCAAAAAGAGGATGAAACATTCTTCCAATGTTGGGAAAGGTTCAAGGATCTTGTCAGTTCAAGCCTACAATATGGTTTTGAAACGTGGCGCATTACACACTTTTTCTATGATGGACTGACATCTTCTATGTGCCAATTGGTTGAGACAATGTGCAATGGGGAATTCATGAATAAAAATATTGATGATTTGTGGGACTACTTGGATAGACTTGTTGAAAACGCACAATCATGGGACACTTACCTAAAATCAAGCACCACTTTTAGGCCCACTCAATCAAAGGATAGGGGCGGATTATACCTTCTAAAAGAGGATGTTGATATTAATGCTAAAGTGTCTAATCTCATAAGAAAATTTGAGGCCATGGAACTAAAGAAGGATAAGGTTAAGAAAACTGTTTGCAGTATTTGTGCTTACAACGTTAACACAACTGAAAATTGTCCAATAATACCCGCTTTTCAAGAGGTGTTGAATGAGCAATCTAATGCTGTGAACAATTACCAAAGACCTTTCAATGGACCTACCTCCAATACATACAATCTTAGTTAGAGAAATCTTCCAAACTTCGGTTGGAGGAATGAACAAACTGATACTCCTCAAGGTCTCTTTAATCAAATTCCAAATCAAGTGAAACCTCAAGAACTGGTTCAAAATTCCACACAAACTCAAGAGCTTACTTACGAGAACTTACAAAATATATGCAAAAGATGGATTCACATGTTATGGTTATAGAAAGGGGGATGCTTCCTGCTTAACCTCTCCTTAAACCACAATATGAGATAAGTGATCCAAGCTCTTTAAATCAGATGGAGCAAGCTAAATCTATCACCACTCTTAGGAGTGGGAAGACCATTGACAAAACTATTCCGGTTAGGGCTGAAAAGCCTAAGGACCTGGAAGAGGATAATGATGATAGACCTAGCACTACTCTATAAGAATTAGAACCAGAACTTTAAGACAAGCCGATTGCCCCATTCCCCCAATGGTTGGTTGCACCAAAACCTCTCTCTAACTCTTAAGACATTCTAGAGGTGTTGAAATAAGTGAAGGTCAATATTCCTCTACTTGATGCCGTAAAACAAATACCTTCATCTGACAAATTTCTGAAAGACTTGTATACTATCAAAAGATGGCAAAATATTTAAAAGAAAATCTTTTTAACTGAAAAAGTGAGTGCCATCCTAAAGCAAGATGTGCCACAGAAATTCAAAGATCCTGGTAGCCCAACCATCGCTTGTGTAATTGGGAATTACTGCATTAAGCACGTACTTCTTAATTTAGGAGCAATCGTAAATCTGATTCCCTACTCGGTCTACAAATAGTTAGGTTTGAGTGAATTGAAAACCACCCTAACCACATTACAACTTGCTGATCGCTCAGTTCGTGTACCGAGAGGGATAATTAAGGATGTGTTGGTCCAGGTCGACAGATTCTATTACCTGATAGATTTTATCATCCTGGATACGAAATCCATCAGTAACATAAGTACTTAAATTCCCATCTTTGTCACCCATTCCTTGCCACTTCAAACGCAATCATTAATTGCAAGAATGGAGTCATGAGTATGTCTTTTGGAAATATGACATTCGAGTTAAACATCTTTTTTAATACGGGTAGACGATTAGAGGATGATGACGATTTCCACGACATTAACATGATTGACTCTTTCATGGAAGATATAACTTTGATGACCTTATCCTCTGTCCCTCTAGAGATGTGCTTGGCTCACTCCCATGATTTAGATGATAATATAATTAGGGAGACAGGTGCCATACTTGATACCGCACCGGAACTTGAAGTTAACCGGTGGAGGCCATAATTTGAAGAATTACCCCAAACCGAAGTAGTGCCTCTATCGTCTAGCCTCAAGGCGCCGAAGCTTGACCTAAAACCGTTACCCTCAGATTTGAAATATGTCTACTTAGGTTAAGATGTGAAATACCCAATGGTGATTTCATTCCACCTTGAGCAAGAATAAGAGAGCATGCTCATATCCACTCTCATTGAGCATAAGGGAGCCCTTGGATGGTTGATTGCGGACCTCAAGGGAATTGACCCTTTGATTTGTACTCATCACATTCATCTAGAGGATAATGTGAGGACCTCACGACAACTACAACATAGACTAAATCCAAACATGAAGGAAGTGGTTAAGGTCGAGGTTCTAAAACTATCGGATGTATATATCATATACCCGATATTCGATAGTCAATGGGTGAGTCCAACTCAGGTGGTTCCCAAGAAGTCTAGAATCACCATCATAGCCAAATGCCAACAATGAACTTATACCAGCTAGAGTTACTATTGGTTGGAGAATATACATTGACTTCAGGAAGTTGAATACCGTCACGAGGAAGGACCACTTTCCTTTTACCCTTCATTGATCAAATTTTAAAAAGGCTAACTGGTCATTCATATTACTATTTCCTTGACGGATATTCAGGCTACAATCAGATCGAGATAGCCCTTGAAGATTAAGAAAAGACCATGTTCACATGTCCTTTTGACACCTTTACTTACCGAAGGATGCCATTTGGACTATGCAATGCTCCTGCCACTTTTCAACGATGCATGATGAGTATTTTTTCTAAGATGGTGGGACAATATCTAGAGGTCTTCATGGACGACTTCTCTGTCTTTGGTTCATCTTTCAGTGATTGCTTAGAGAATCTTAAAATGTGCTGAAGTGATGTGAGAAAAAGACTTGGTACTGAATTGGGAGAAGTGTCATTTCATGGTTTGTAAGGGAATTGTCCTTGGACACATCATCTCGTCCAAGGGAATTGAGGTAGATAAGGCTAAAATTGATCTTATCTCTAACCTACCTCTACCCATGAACATACGAGATGTGCGGTCCTTTCTAAGACATGTCAGCTTTTACAGAAGATTCATAAAGGACTTTAGTCTTCTTTCTCATCCTTTATGTAATCTACTTCAAAAGGATGCACTATTCAAGTGGGCTGAGTAATGTCAGGAAGCTTTCAATAAGCTCAAGGGCATGTTAAGTACCACATCTATCATGTAGCCACCTGATTAGAGGCTTCCTTTTGAATTTATGTGTGAGTCTGACTATGCTCTTGGGGTGATTTTAGGCCAGAGAAAAGAAAAGAAGCCCTATGTTATTCATTATGTAAGTAGAACTCTAAATCCTGCCCAAGTGAACTACTCGACTACAGAAAAAGAACTCTTAGCCGTAGTGGTCACTTTGGACAAATTTAGATCCTACTTGATTGGATCCAAGATCATCATTTACACAGATCATGCGGCGCTCAAGTATCTTCTTTCTAAGAATAATGCTAAGACCCGCCTGATCAGATGGATCCTCCTAATCCAAGAATTTGATTTGGAAATAAAAGATAGAAAGGGAGTAGAGAACGTAGTGGCTGACCATCTTTCTCGCCATGATCTCCCTAATTCCCCTGAGATGATACATATCAATGACATGTTCCTTGATGAACAACTGTTCAAAGTCTCCCATTCACCTTAGTTTGTTGATATTGTTAATTATCTTGGCACAGGTTTCACGCTGACACATTGGACTGTGCAAGATAAGAAGAAAATTTTCACCGAGGTGCACAAAGTCTTCTAGGATGATCTGTATTTATTTAAATATTGCCCAGACCAAATCTTAAGGAGATGTGTGCCAGACAATGAACACTAAAGTGTCATCTCCTTCTGTCCCTCTTAGGCCTGTGGTGGTCACTTTTCTGCTAAAAAGACCATGACAAAGATTCTGTAGTGTGGTTTTTACTGGCCCACTATGTTCAAGGACACCATGAGTTTTGCAAAGCTTGTGAGCATTGTTAGAAGTTGGGAGTATTGTCCCGTCGAAATATGGTGCCCTTGAACCCCATCCTTATCATAGAAGCATTTGATTACTGGGGCATTGATTTCATGGGATCATTCCCCCAATCTTTTGGCCATTTATATATTTTGCTTGTAGTAGACTATGTCACTAAATGGATCGAAGCGATTCCATGCCGGATTAATGACAATCAAACAGTCATTAAATTCTTAAAAGAGAACATTCTTTCCCAGTTCGGAATGCCTCGATCAATCATTAGTGATGGGGGCTCACATTTTTGTAATAGGCCATTTGTGAACTTAATGAAAATATATGGCATCTGTCATAAGGTGAGCATTCCATACCACCCACAAACAAGTGGGCAAGCTGAGATTTCCAATGGAAAAATTAAACACATCTTGGAAAAGACAATTAACCCTGATCGTAAGGATTGGTCAATTTGATTAACTAATGCCTTATGGACTTACCGTACCGCATTTAAGACTCTTATTGGAATGTCTCTCTTTAAATTTGTCTATGGGAAAACTTGCTACTTGCCTGTGGAGTTGGAACATAGAGCCTACTAGGCGATTAAAAATCTGAATTTCAATCTGGACAACGCTGGCTCGCTATATAAACTTCAATTGAATGAACTTGAAGAAATTTGGAATGATGCGTACGAGAACTCGAGAATTTACAAGGACAGGATGAAAGTGTTTCATGACCAACACATTCTTCGAAAATTATTCACGCCATGTCAGATGGTCCTTTTGTATAATTCCTGGTTACATCTCTTTCCGGGCAAACTCCGATCTCGTTGGACTGACCCTTTCACTGTTATCAATGTTTATCCTCATGGGGTTGTTGAGATTCGAAATTCAAACAATGACAATGAATTCAAAGTGAATGGACATCGATTAAAGCCATTTGTTGAGAAATTTGATTCAGAGGATATGTCCATACCTCTGAATGATCCTGTTTATCAGGATTAATCTCCTAGTCTGACGGAGGTATAGTTAGGTTTTTTGTTTTCCGTTCTAGGATAGTTTGCTTTATGCCGTTTTAAGATAGTCAGCTTTATGCTGTTTAAGATAGTTTGCTTCCGCAGTTTTAGGATTTTTTTTTTTGATAAACTCTTGTGCTAACCCACCTTCACGCTGAGATTCTTTGGAAAAAGCCTCAAAATTTCTTCATCAGGTACTCTCTCTCCATCACTGTTCTTTCAATTACGTTGTCTCTTTTGCAAATCTTGCATATCTCTTTTACATTGAGGATAATGTAGATTTTAGGTTGGGGATGGGAGATTAGGTTACCTAATCAGTGTTTTTTCAGTTTTGAGCAAAGCAAATTTTTTTTGAAAATTTTTCAATGATCATCTGTTTGGAAGTGATAAGTTGTGTATTTAAGATTGTTTTGAGTGACAATAAGATGGAAATCGAATATTGAATTGTTGGAGTTGGAGCAACTAAGTAATCTATCACTTATGATTCTTACATTCAATTGATTAAGAGGAAGTTCGAATATTATGTTATTCAAAATGTCTTCGATGAATAGTACTAGATTTTTTTATTGTTAGTATGATGGTCATTGAAAGATAGTGAGAACTGAGTCTGGAGAATTTTATTCACATTAAAAGAAGAAAAAGAACCAGTTAAAAAATAGGAGATCGACAAAGAGGTCATAAAGAATGAACAATGACAACATCTTTGAGGGGAATGAAAAATGTCTTTGAAAAGGATATAAGTCTGAAAGAAAAGTGAAAAGATGAAAAGACTGAATGAATACAAATGACCATTGATATAAAATTAAAAACTAGGAAAAGAAGGAAAAGTGGATAAGTTCGGAATCCGTACTTGGGTTTTCAACCAATCTTGAAGTGATGAGCATGGTTAACATTATGTAAAGATAGTATTTTCACTGAACATGTTGAAAAACTTGATATGCGAACTATGCTCTAACCTAATGGATAAAAGACTTATTTGATTAATTGCTCATGTGGTTCGGCTCCAAGTTTTCAAAATCTTACTTTCCCTTCCTAGGTCTACTCATGCATACTTAATACACGAAAGATTGTTTTCTTAAAAAGATTGAACATTACGCATTAAACTTATTTTTCACATACTTTGCTCGGGACTAGCAAAATGCTAGTTGGGGATTGTGTTATGGGTCAAATATTGCATATTGGACCCCACTTATTGCTTGGTTTTATGAACATGATAATGCTTAATGTTCCACTTTAATCATGTTTGTGTTGCAAGGTGAATTCAAGACTTGGATAGAAAAGGATGCTACAAGCATGGATTTAACGCTCAAGAATTGCCAAAGCCAGTGGATAGATCAACTTTGGGCCACTTGATCTCTGGATATGCTTTAAATTTTGGACTCAACCACTTAAATTAGATGGAGAAACGAATGGACGACATAGATTGCGCAAAGGACAAGTCAGAGGACCCCACCTGTGTTGTATGCGCATGTCTTACGCATGCACCTACTATGCACCGAATCAGCCAGAGCAGTCAGCGACCGCTGACCCGACGAATTTGAAAAGGATTTGGAAATCCTTTTTCCTGTTATGTAAATGGAAACAAGGACTTACGGATGATTGTAGATGGGCTGCCATCCCGGCCCAAATGGCTGATCGCGACCGTCCATCAGATGTAAACAAGCCATCTGATCCAGGCCTAGGAGAGAAATTGAAGAAAGATAATGAAGAACAGTTTTCAACCATCCAAACGGAAGATAGACGGTGCCAAGAGAAATTCTATGGGTCACATCGAATCTGAACGGAATCACATCATCTCTGACTAGAATTGCGAGGCGAAACTAATGGACGGGGTGGATTTCTCAGGCACTGGAGTATGTGGACCCCACTGATACCACCAGCTCCAATAGCATAAATCAATTTCCGCACTACACGCATCAATGGTTCCGACGGGAACTGTTGTGGCCCACCGTGACGATTTGGATGGATGATCCGGACCACCAGACATTAGAAACATGAGGTTCGACTCTGTCCACACTGGTAGTAGTTTTTCAGAAGAAGAGTGGTGCTATGTAGGTGGCCCTGATCATGGTTACACAGTAAAATAGATTTGCGTAAGAAACAGCATGTTGTTTCCTCGTTGCGCAAGGAATTGTGTGAGGATTTCGCAGGCCCTCCTTATTGCTATAAAAAAGAACGTGGGGGGGGGGGGGGGGGGGGGGGAAATATGTGAGAAGAAAGGAGGAGCAGAGAGCAAGCGTGGAGTGGCCGGCCTTAAGAGTTTTTTTATTCCTTTTTCTCCAATTGTTTATTTATGTTTTTTAAGAGATTTTAGATCAATCATGTTGGTGATTGGCTAAACCTCTTAGCTAGGGCTAAGACGTGAAGCTTGTAGCGTGATGAGATATTTTCTATGGCTTTGATTCAAGTTTATATTGAACTCTCTTTGATCTTATTTTGATTATAAGAAATACTTTCATTTTATTTTATGATTTGTTGTGACTTAGATTATAATGAATTTAAGATAGCTTTTAGTATGTTCTTTTTATTAAGATTTGTGAATTTAGGAGATCCTGTTTGTCAAGCCCCAAACTCGGAGAACGGGCTCACAGAATTTCGGATCGCAGAATCCGGCGCCGACAGCCTCCATAGCGCCCTATTCTAGGATCTCGGCACTCACATGCTAGATTCCGATCATGGGATCCTACAAGGAGGATTTTCAATATATGTTTTTTTTTTAATGGAGCATAACCACAAGCATAACTAAGTCACAAAACAACATCACCACATATCCACTATATCAAAAACTTTAAGTACAATGTGAAAAGTGAAATATAGGGTGATCAAAAAGCTCCAAAATAATCCGATGCGAGCTCCTACCTCAGCGTTGCTGTGATCCAACGACACCTGCATGCAACGGTCGTGCATAAGCTTACAAAAGCTTAGAGGGTGGTGTAAGTGTGTGCGCAAGGCAAGTGCCAAGTATATAGTATCAGAGTAATGCAGAAATAGGCAGGTAAGTCCATGAATGCTACCAACTGTACCAACGCTATGTGATGCAAGGCATGAATGCTGTCGGCCATACCAAGGCCATGCGATGCGAGGCCTATGTAGCCAAATGTCATATGCAAGATGCAAAGCAAGCATGCCAGTCCTCATCAAGTACACATATCAGTACAGTTACTCTCTGGGATATCACAGGGGTCTAATACACTCCACACTGATTGCTGCCACCCTAGCCGCATAGCCCAGTGAGCAGAATAGACCTCACTATCTGCCTGACCAGTAGTCTGTCAATACCTACCCAGCTCGTCAATAACGGACTCATTTGTGATCTGGTCAAACTCAGCCTAGCTTATAGCTCCCTCACTCAGGCGGATAAGGCCACACCTCCTTCCCACCGACCACGAAACAGTGGGAGATGCGGCCTACTGGTATTCGGCACTCGGGCACTCGTGTATCTACTCGGTCTAGACGTTGGAGCATCTCCTAGTACCAAAAAGGTTCTGGGACTTTCACCCAAGGACATCCTAAGTACCCACAGTGCTAGAACCAAGTATTTTGGTATCCGATACGGCCATCCACGATGTGCCTGTGGAGCCACGGTCCTGATGTAGCTAGGGCGTACAATGATCATGTCACACAAATACGAGATGTATGAATCACACCATCAAATCATGCAGCAATTCAGCGTGTAAGCCACGTATCCTAGACTGTACCGTTCCGTAGACTTTCGCGGTCTTTCCGATCGAATTCCGGCAACCTTCGACCCTCAACCGGTATTTGCGCGTGACCCTGATTCACACGCCGTCAACCCGAGTCGACTCAACCCAAGACTTGTACCTTAGCGACCGTGCCGTCACCGCGGTTCCGATGCCGCGACTAGCGCGCCGAGGTGATACCCTGGTCGGGAGATGTGGGCCAGCGTTCAGTGCGAGGAAAACGCCGCGCATTGCAAAACCCGAGAGAATCTCTACAACATGTCACCTCAATCAACCCATCAATCCCATCATGTCAAGTACATGTCAAGTACACATCACCTTTCACCCATTCCCAAGTAACCACAAAAGTCAAAAAGTTTCTTACACAAGCCATACTTTTCTTACACAAATTACCTCAAAAGTAAAAAAAGGGCTCTTACACCCATCACTCATCACATTAACACATCCATCACCCATCCCTCTCCTTACTTACAACTCTCTCTCATTTCTCAAAGTCATTCCTAAGCAACCAAGACCCTCACGTCCAAGCCCTTTTCAAGCATTCCCAAGCAACAAGTGTGGCCCACCTTTCCACCCTCTCATCTCCCATCTCAACCATCCAAACCTCATCTCCTCCGTTGGAATCAAAGTTAAGGAGCTAAGGAAACCAAGGGAGCAAGAAGATCGAACGGTGGGTGTGTCATAGGCTAGATTTTCATGTGTTTATAATGGGCCAAGTGAGGCCAACCGATCAATGGTTTGGATCTCACTTTGGACCCTAAGATGTGGCCGATGGCCCACTTGGATCATCATGATCATTTCATGATGGGGCCATTCTCCATGGACCCCATCATGATTTTTTTTCCTTGCATACTTAGGGTCATCTAGACCGTCTAATTTAGTGAAGAAGGGATCTCCACCATTAGATTTCGATTTAATGGGCCCACATGTAACGGGACCCACTTGATTTATGTTGTAGATCATGGAAGGGAGGGCCCATAGTGCCGGGGTCCCTCCATCATGCGTGTCCCATTCTCTATCTCTCTCTCTCCCTCTCTATTTCATTTTCTTTTATGAGATCATGATATGATTGTGTGGCCCACTTGAATGGACCCCACCATGAGGCATGTATTCTATCCAAACCATCTACAAGTGCGGCCCACTTTGTGTGTGTTGTACCCACACCATACTCCATTTGGTGGCCCACCTAGCAGGGCCCACCTTATGTACATGGGTTGCCCGGACCGTCCAGCGACCAGGGACGCTGAACGTCAATGGAATGCATAAATTTAGCTTTGTTTTCAAAGCTTTTGGGAGGGCTATCTATGTAGGCCCCACCTTGATGTATGTAATCAATCCACGCCGTCCATTCCTTTCCCAAGCTCATTTTAGGCATTGAGCCGAATGATGGGACCAATCAGACTTTCGGGCGGGCCATAATATGGCAAACAGCGGGTTTACAGATGAAATATCCCCTATTGTTTCTATACACCGAAACAGGCCCAATATTGGGCTTCTTTTGCTTGTTTTGAGCCATAGAGGGCCATTGGACGGGGTGGATTCACCTAATGTGGGCCCCACATGAACAAAACCCTAGAAAAATCTGAAAACAAAAAAATAAATAACATCAGCAGCACCAAGCGCTGCTACTGTGTCAGAAGGCAGCAGGCGCTGCCTGCGAGCGACGTGCGGGTGGACGGACTGCAACCCACAGCTCTAGCCGTGGGCCCCACCTTGATGTTTATTTGTCATCCAACCCGTTCACGAGGTAGGCCACTCCCGGCAGTGGGCCCCCTCCAAATTTTAGCTCCATCCAGCGCTCAGGTGGCCCACACCGTAGGAAACAGTGGGAACAAACGTCTACCCTTGGAACCCTTTTCTGGGCCACAAGTTTTGGATCCAGCTGAGATTTGTTCTTCCTATTCATTTGGGTCCGTGGGACTATATCAACGGATTGGATGGTATGTAAACATTATGGTGGGCCCCACGTGGAGCCCACAGTGATATATGTGTTTTACTACACCGTTCGCCTGGACGGTGGAGCCAACTGTAATTTATGTGATTCCCCATCGTCTAGGGGATGGTGGGTGTGTGCGTGTGCGTGTGTGTGTGGGCGTGTGTGTGTGTATATATATATAATATTTTATTATATATAATATTGTATATACTATATATAAAGTATATATTACATTATATATAATATATTGGGTGGTGGGCCTTAGGAATTTTAATGGTGGAAATCATCACCGCCACTTTATTGGGTGTGGCCCATTGGATGTGCATGGGGCCCAATTGGTGTAGCCCATTTGATATACATAAGGCCCATGTGAGTAGGCCCATTGTGATGTATTCTAAGGCCCATGGGCTATGACCCATTGCAATGTACATAAGGCCCATTGGTGAGGCCCATTAATGCGGCCCATTTGGTGAATGTAAGGCCCATGTGAGTAGGCCCACTGTGATGTATTCTAAGGCCCATGGGCTATGGTCCATTGCAATGTACATAAGGCCTGTTGGTGAGGCCCATTAATGCAGCCCATTTGGTGAATGTAAGGCTCATGTGATACGGCCCATTTAATATATTGAAGGCCCAATGGGATGTATCTAAGGTCCATTGCAATGTGTGATCCCAACATGGTTTATGTAATGATGTTTACGACGGGCTATGCCTTGGGAGTAATGGTGGTTTGACGTCCACATTGCAAGTATAGTGTTGGTTAAATGTCCGCATTATGACTTTCCTTAGGGCCCATTGTTAGGCTCGTACGTGTACTGTGTAGGCCGTCTAGGCCCTCTTCGTTATGAACATCATCCATCCCATATAACATGTTTAGTTTCATGATTCATGATCATATGCATCATACGTATGCTTGATATGAGAAATGACTGATCATAGCATATGCCTTCGGACAGATTCTTTAGGAACTCCCGGATAAGGGGTGTTGCCCTACATGAGCGCAAGATACGCGCAGGATTGTTGTATGACTAGATAGTGTGATTCATGCATTTGTATTATGTGATATGGTTACTGTACGCCTTAGCGACATTAGGGCCGTAGCCTCCACAGACGTATCATGGTTGGCAGGATTAGATATTAAAAATATTATTCTACATGGGGTACTATAGATATTCCTGGATGAAAGTCCCTAAACTCTTATGGTACTAAGAGGTTGCTTCAATGTCTAGACCGATGGGTGTATGAGCGCCAAGTGCCGATCACCAGACGGTTGCACTTTTCATTGTGTCATGGTCGGTTGGAAGGGGGTGCGGCCTTACTCGCCCGAGAGGAGGGGGCTAAGCTAGGCTGAGTCTGACCAGCTCGAGGAATGGGTCCGCTATCGATGAGCCGAGCCCGATATTGGCAGGCGGATAGTGAGGTCTCTTCCACTCACCTTATTGCGCGCAATGGGGCGACAATCTGGTTGGTGTGTACTAGACCCCGGTGATATTCTAGATTTGAGCTGTATTGATATGTGGACATAGATGAGGATTTGTATGCTTGAGTTATATTTCGCATTGCATGGCCTTGGTATGGCCGACATCATTCATGCTTTGCACCGCATGGCCTTGCTATGGCTAATGGTATTCTTGGCTTTCATCAGCATGTTCCGCATTACTCTGATACTACATAATTTTAATACTATCTTGCGCACACACTTACACTACCCTCTAAGCTTTCTATAAGCTTATGCATGACCGTTGTGTGCAGGTGACGTTGGATCGCAGCAGCATTGAGGTTTGAGCACGTGACAGATTATTTTGGAGTTTTTGTTCATCATCATTGTATTTCCCTTTATGCTCATTATACTTGTAAAGTTTTTGATCATAGTAGAAATGTGATGGAGTTTTTGGTTGTTGTTTATTGGTTATGCCCTTGGTTATGCTTATTACGAATCAAACTGATGTTGAAAATCCTCTTCGTAGCATCCCAGGATCGGAACCTGGCGAATGGGCACTGGGAGCCGAGAATGGGGTTCTATGGAGGCTGTCGGCACCGGATTCGGTGATCGAAAGTTTTGTGAGCCCGGTTTCTGAGTTTGGGGTGTGACAGAAGTTGGTATTAAAGCATAACTCGGGAATAACCAAGAACAACATTACATGTTTGCTATGAATGATTTAAGTCCTAAGTTGGGATAACCTAGCGATCTTTTATTACCGACCCTTAACAAGAGTGCCTTTGAGAGTTTTCAAAGTTGATAGGTGCCTTCGCTCTTTCCTATAGGAGATGCTGCGTAGGAGAGTGACCCGATCGACTCCCGCACCACCACCTGAGACTCCGGCTCCACCACTTGCAGCTCCCACCCTACCACCTACGATCCTTGCTCCACCACTAGAGATTCCTACTGCCCAGCCTATGGATGCAGCTCTCCACTAGACACCGGTGTGGATCCGACCGTATCTGTGAGTGCCTCTCAGTTGCAGCAGATGTTACATGCTGTGACGGCTGCACTTCAGGGGCAAAGTAGACACCCTGTTGTTTCACCGGCCCAGGCATAACAGGAGCGCGCTAGTGCCCTCCTTCAAGAGTTTCGACGGCTCGATCCCTCGCATTTCCAGGGTGAGTTAGACCCGACGGTAGCTAAGAGATGGCACGCCAATGTGGAGAAGATATTTGAGATGATGGGATGCACGACTGAGTGGCAGGTCCGATTAGTTGTATTTCTCCTCCATGGTGAGGCTGAGCATTGGTGGACGTTAGTCTCCCGAGCAGCGGGCGCTGATTTTGTATGAACTTGGGAGGATTTTGTAGATCGGTTTAACCGACAGTATTTTCCTGATCACATCTGACGACAGCGAGCGTTGGAGTTCGAGGCCTTGGTGCAGGGTGATATGAAGGTGGCTCAGTATGCCGCTTATTTTGTAGCATTGTCCAAATTCACACCATACTTGGTGGATGATGAGGAGCGAAGAGCCCACCGATTTGAGGGTGGCTTGCGTTACGGTCTTCGAGGCCGTGTTATTAGGCATGAGCTCCCGACTTTCGAGGGAGTGGTATGGAAGGCCCAGATTTTTGAGGCTGAGTGGGCTGGTTCTCAGTCTGATCGCGGTCAGAGGAGAGACCGGAAGAGGCAGACTCCTTCCAATGATTCCCAGCAAGGTCGACCACAGCAGAGGCACACGGTCGCCCAGCCTTCCGAGCACCAGCAGCACCTCCAGCACCACCTCCGAGGCAGTTCACCGGCACTTGTTTTAAGTACGGTGCAGCAGGGCACCGTATGCGGGAGTGTCCTAGCCTCCAACAGCAGCAGCAGAGAGGTCCACAGCAGCCTCCACCACCGCAGCAGCAGAGAACCCCACAGAAGCAGCGACAGCAGCCCCCACCACCGAGGCTACCTCAGCAGCATCAGCATCAGCCTCTGAGGCCGCAGCAGCAGAGACAACAGTTTTGACCACCTCAGCCACCCCAACAGCAGCAGTAGCAGGCTCAGAGGGGACAGGCACCTCCCCAGCTGGCTCAGGCTAGATTCTATGCTGCCCAGCAGGATCCTCAGTCATCTAGAGGAGTCATTGAGGGTATACTTTTAGTATCTGCATGCATCGCACGTGTTGTTTGATTCTGGTGCATCGCATTCTTTTGTGGTTGAGAGTTTTTGCCGATTGACTGGTTTGTCAGTGGAGTCTGCTCGTGAGGGGTTGACAGTATCGACTCCCTTGGGAAAGACTACAGTGTTGGGCCAATTTTGCTCGTCTTGTCCCGTTCTGGTTGGGGATATCTTTTTGCCTGCCGATCTGTTTGCATTGCCGATGTCCAAGTTCGATGTCATCTTAGGTATGGATTGGCTTGCCGAGTACTATGCTATATTGGACTGCTCCACGAGGACAATCACGTTCTGTATACCCGGGGTGCCGCAGTTCTAGTTCATTGTAGAGCCCAGAGGAGAGCCGTTGTCTTGTATGATGTCGTGTGCCATAGAGGGCCTCATAGCGGTGAGCATCGACCAGTTGCCCGTGGTTTGCGATTTTCCATATGTGTTTCAGGAGATTCCAGGATTACCGCCTTGTCGACTCATTGAGTTTCAGATTGATCTTGTGCCCGGTACCGTGCCTATTTCGAAGACCCCGTATCATATGACACCATTGGAGTTGCGGGAACTGTAAAAACAGTTGGACAAGTTGCGCGAGTTGGACTTTATCCGTCCGAGCAGTTCGCCATGGGGAGCGCCAGTGCTCTTTGTGAAGAAGAAGGATAACTCGTTGAGGCTCTGTGTAGATTATCGCGAGCTCAACAAGGTCACGATAAAGAACAAGTACCCGCTCCCGAGAATTGATGATTTGTTTGATCAGCTGCAGGGTGCACAGTTCTTTTCGAAGATTGAATTACGTTCCAGTTATCATCAGATTCGGGTCCGAGAGGAGGACATTCCGAAGACAGCATTCAGGACATGTTATAGTCATTTTGAGTTTTAGGTCATGTCCTTCGGATTGACCAATGTGCCCGCAGTATTCATGCAGTTGATGAACGAGGTCTTCCGCCCTTATCTCGATCAGTTTGTTATAGTCTTCATTGACAACATTCTGATCTATTCGAGGACCCGTGAGGAGCACGAGTAGCATTTGGAGGTTACGTATGCGAAGCTGGAGAAGTGCAACTTTTGGCAGGAGGAGGTGAAGTTCCTCGGTCATGTGGTGACGAGGGAGGGTGTCGCAGTGGACCCCTCGAAGGTTGAGGCAGTGCATCAGTGGGGCCAGCCCACGAACGCGTCCGAGATCCGCAGTTTCCTTGGTTTGGCGGGCTACTACCGGCGTTTCATTGAGGGCTTCTCTTGTATTGCAGCCTCGCTGACCAGGTTGACTCAGAAGGGAGCAGAGTTTATTTGGAGCGACGTCTGTGAGTTAGCATTTATGGAGTTGAAGGACCGCCTCCATCCGCTCCTGTCCTCACTCTTCCATCTGGGAGTGATGGTTTCATTGTATTTACCGATGCCTCACATATTAGTTTGGGTGCTGTCCTAATGCAGCACGGTAGGCCTGTACCCTTCGCGTCTCGTCAGCTCAAGGTCCATGAGCTAAACTACCCCACGCATGATTTAGAGCTGGCTGCAGTTGTCTTCGCATTGAAGGTGTGGAGACACTATCTCTATGGGGTTAGGTTCGAGCTTTTTTCTGACCACAAGAGCTTGAAGTACCTCTTCTCGCAGTCTTAGTTGAACATGAGGCAGAGGCGCTGGATGGAGCTCCTGAAGGACTATGATTTCGATCTCTAGTACCACTCGGGCAAGGTGAACATGGTGGCAGATGCCCTCAGCCGTCAGCCACGCGGCCTAGTGGCGCATATGATGATTCAGGAGTGGCGGATGCTCGAGGATGTAACAGAGTATGATTTTGAGTTCGACTTGCAGTCTTCTATTATGCATTTATCGAGCCTGTCGATTCAACCCTCTCTTATCGTAAGGGTGATCAAGGCTCAGCAGGCTAATGAGTCGTTGCAGAGCTATATGGCAGAGGCAACATCTGAGGGTCTGGCAGATTGACAGATTAGTACAGATGGTGGACTTCGCTTCAGAGGCCGATTATGTGTCCTGGATATTCCTGAGTTACATAGAGATCTTATAACCAAGGCACATCGATCGCGGTTTTCTATCCATCTTGGCTCGATGAAGATGTACTGCGTATGAGGTGACAATATTTTTGGGCGGGGATGAAGCGCCAGATCGCCAGTTTTGTGGCCGAGTGTGATACGTGCCAGCGTGTCAAGGCCGATCATCAGAGACCCCCCGGTCTATTGCAGCCGTTGAGTGTCCCGATGTGGAAGTAGGAGCACATATTTACAAATTTCATTATGGGCTTACCGAGGACTCAGCGCGGTCATGACGCCATCTGGGTTGTTGTTGATCATCTGACGAAGTCGGCACATTTTATTGCGATACGTGCGACTTGGCCTTTGGACCGGCTTGCGAGATTATTCATCGAGGATATTGTGAGACTGCATGGCATTCCAGTCTTAATCGTTTCTGACTGAGACCCGAGGTTCACGTCTCAGTTTTGGGGGAGTTTCCAGAGAGCGATGGGGACTGATTTGCAGCTCAGCACCGCGTACCATCAGCAGACCGATGGCCAGACCGAGAGGGTTAATCAGATCCTTAAGGATATGCTTCGGGTCTGCGCGATTGATTTCAGGGGTAGCTGGGATGAGCATCTGCGATTGGCTAAGTTCGCATACAATAACAGCTATCTGGCGACCATCGGCATGGCTTCTTTTGAGGTACTATATGGTAGACCATGCAGATCACCTAGTTGTTGGACCAAGGTTAGAGAGCGTCGTCTCCTAGGTCCTGAGCTTGTGCAGGAGACGTCAGAGGCTATTGATATCATCAGGCAGAGGATGCACACAGCTCAGAGCCGGCAGAAGAGTTTTACTGATCGTCGGCGTTGTCCCTTGGAGTTTGATGTAGGGGACTATGTGTATCTCAAGGTCTCTCCCATGAAGGGCGTAGTTCAATTTGGAGTGAAGGGTAAGCTTGCCCCGAGATTCATAGGACCTTTTAAGATCACTGGGCACGTTGGCGCTATAGCCTATTGGCTTGCCTTGCTATCTCAGTTGTCTAACGTCCACAACATTTTCCATGTCTCCATATTGAGGAAGTGTGGGTCAGAGATCATTCCTGTTATTGACTGGCTGCCGTTAGAGGTTCGTGAGGACGCTTCCAATATTGAGCAGCTAGTCTGTATCCTTGATCTGAAGGAGCAGGTCCTCCGGACTAAGGTCATTCCGTTGGTGAAGGTTCAGTGGGGTCACCATTCTGTCGAGGAGGCTTCTTGGCAGCGCGAGGCTGAGATTCGAGAGCGTTATCCCCATCTTTTTGATGATTAATTGTGTTGTATGTTATCTCTAATGTTATATGATGATGAGTATGTTTCTTCTTCCTTGTGAGTTATGCTTAGTTGCGATGATCATGTAAATTTTGAGGACAAAATTTTTATTAGGAGGGGAGAGCTGTAAGCCCCGTATCCTAGACCGTACCGTTCCGTAGACTTCCGCGGTCTTTCCGGTCGAATTCCTATAACCTTCGACCATTAACCAGTATTTACGCACGAACCTTATTCACATGCCATCAACCCGAGTCGACTTAACCTAAGACCTTTACCATAGCGACCGCGCCATCGTTGCAGTTCCGATGCCGCAACTCACGCGCCGAGGCGATACCCTGGTCGGGAGATGTGGGCCAGCGTTGAGTGCGAGGAAAACGCCACGCGTTGCAAAACCCAAGAGAATCTCTATAACATGTCACCTCAATCAACCCATCAATCCCATCATGTCAAGTACATGTCAAGTACACATCACCTTTCACCCATTCCCAAGTAACCACAAAAGTCAAAAAGTTTCTTACACAAGCCATACTTTTCTTACACAAATTACCTCAAAAGTCAAAAAAGGGCTCTTACACCCATCACTCACCACATCAACACATCCATCACCCATCCCTCTCCTTACTTACAACTCTCTCTCATTTCTCAAAGTCATTCCTAAGCAACCAAGACCCTCACGTCCAAGCCCTTTTCAAGCATTCCCAAGCAACAAGTGTGGCCCACCTTTTCACCCTCTCATCTCCCATCTCAACCATCCAAACCTCATTTCCTCTGTTGGAATCAAAGCTAAGGAGCTAAGGAAGCCAAGAGAGCAAGAAGATCGAACGGTGGGTGTGTCATAGGCTAGATTTTCATGTGTTTATAATGGGCCAAGTGAGGCCAACCGATCAATGGTTTGGATCTCACTTTGGACCTTAAGATGTGGCCGATGGCCCACTTGGATCATCATGATTATTCCATGATGGGGCCATTCTTCATGGACCCCATCATGATGTTTTTTTTCCTTGCATACTTAGGGTCATCTAGACCGTCTAATTTAGTGGAGAAGGTATCTCCACCGTTGGATTTCGATTTAATGGGCCCACATGTAACGGGACCCACTTGATTTATGTTGTAGATCATGGAAGGGAGGGCCCATAGTGCCGGGGTCCATCCATCATGCGTGTGCCACTCTCTATCTCTCTCTCTCCCTCTCTATTTCATTCTTTTATGAGATCATGATATGATTGTATGGCCCACTTGAATGAACCCCACCATGAGGCATGTATTGTATCCAAACCATCTACAAGTGGGGCCCACTTTGTGTGTGTTGTACCCACACCATACTCCATTTGGTGGCCCACCTAGCAGGGCCCACCTTATGTACATGGGTTGCCCAGACCGTCCAACGACCAGGGACGCTGAACGTCAATGGAATGCATAAATTTAGCTTTGTTTTCAAAGCTTTTGGGAGGGCTATCTATGTAGGCCCCACCTTGATGTATGTATTCAATCCACGCTGTCCATTCCTTTCCCAAGCTCATTTTAGGTGTTGAGCCGAAAGATGGGACCAATCAGACTTTCGGGCGGGCCATAACATGGCAAACAGCGGGTTTATCGATGAAATATCCCCTGTTGTTTCTATACACCGAAACATGCCCAATATTGGGCTTGTTTTGCTTGTTTTGAGCCATGGAGGGCCATTGGATGGGGTGGATTCACCTAATGTGGGCCCCACATGAGCAAAACCCTAGAAAAACCTGAAAATAAAATAAATAAATAAATAAATAACATCAGCAGCAGCAGGCGCTGCTGCTGTGTCAGAAGGCAGCAGGCGTTGCCTGCGAGCGACGGGCAGGCCGACGGACTGCAACCCACAGCTCTAGCCGTGAGCCCCACCTTGATGTTTATTTGTCATCTAACCCGTTCACGAGGTAGGCCACTCCTAGCAGTGGGCCCCCTCCAAATTTCAGCTCCATCCAGCGCTCAGGTGGCCCACACCGTAGGAAACAGTCGGAACAAACGTCTACCCTTGGAACCCTTTTTGGGCCATAGAAGTTTTGGATCTAGCTAAGATTTGTTCTTCCTATTCATTTGGGTTCGTGGGACCATATCAACGGATTGGATGGTATGTAAACATTATGGTGGGCCCCACGTGGAGCCCATTGTAATTTATATGTTTTACTACACCGTCCGCCTGGACGGTGGAGCCCACTGTAATTTATGTGATTCCCCACCGTCCAGGGGACGGTGGGTGTGTGCATGTGCGTGTGTGTGTGGGCGTGTGTGTGTATATATATATATATATATATAATATTATATTATATATAATATTGTATATACTATATATAAAGTATATATTACATTATATATAATATACTGGGTGGTGGGCCTTAGGAATTTTAATGGTGGAAATCATCACCACCACTTTGTTAGGTGTGGCCCATTAGATGTGCATGGGGCCCAATTGGTGTGGCCCATTTGATATACATAAGGCCCATGTGAGTAGGCCCATTGTGATGTATTCTAAGGCCCATGGGCTATGGCCCATTACAATGTACATAAGGCCCGTTGGTAAAGCCCATTAATGCGGCCCATTTGGTGAATGTAAGACCCATGTGAGTAGGCCCGTTGTGATGTATTCTAAGGCCCATGGGCTATGGTCCATTGCAATGTACATAAGGCCCATTCGTGAGGCCCATTATGCAGCCCATTTGGTGAATGTAAGGCTCATGTGATACAGCCCATTTGATGTATTGAAGGCCCAATGGGATGTATCTAAGGTCCATTGCAATGTGCGATCTCAACATGGTTTATGTAATGATGTTTACGACGGGATATGCCTTGGGAGCAATGGTGGTTTGATGTCCATATTGCAAGTATAGTGTTGGTTAAATGTCCGCATTATAACTTTCCCTAGGGCCCATTGTTAGGCTCGTACGTGTAATGTGTAGGCCGTCTAGGCCCATCTTCGTTATGAACATCATCCATCCCATATAACATGTTTAGTTCCATGATTCATGATCATATGCATCATACGTATGCTTGATATGAGAAATGACTGATCATAGCATATGCCTTCGGGCAGATTGTTCAGAGGCTCCCGGATAGGGGGTGTTGCCCTACATGAGCGCACGATATGCGCAGGATTGCTGTATGACTGGATAGTGTGATTCATACATTTGCATTGTGTGATAGGTTACTGTACGCCTTAGCGACATCAGGGCCGTAACCTCCACAGACGTATCGTGGTTGGCAGGATTGGATACCAGAAATATTGTTCTACATGGGGTGCTATAGATATCCCTGGGTGAAAGTCCCTAAACCCTTATGGTACCAAGAGGTTGCTCCAACGTCTAGACCGAGTGGGTGCATGAGCGCCGAGTACTGATTAACAGACGGTTGCGCTTTCCATTGTGTCATGGTCGGTTGGAAGGGGGTGTGGCCTTACTCGCCCGAGAGGAGGGGGCAAAGCTAGGCTGAGTCTGACCAGCTCGAGGAATGTGTTCACTATCGTTGAACCGAGTCCGATATTGGCAGGCGGATAGTGAGGTCTCTTCTACTCACCTTATTGCGCGCAATGGGGTGACAATCTGGTTGGAGTGTATTAGACCCCGGTGATATTCCAGATTTGAGCTGTATTGATATGTGGACCTAGATGAGGATTTGTATGCTTGAGTTGCATTTCGCATTGCATGGCCTTGGTATGGCCGACATCATTCATGCTTTGTACCGCATGGCCTTGATATGGCTAATGGTATTCTTGGCTTTCATCAACATGTTCCGCATTACTCTGATACTACATAATTGTAATACTATCTTGCGCACACACTTACACCACCCTCTAAGCTTTCTATAAGCTTATGCACGACCGTTGCGTGCAGGTGACGTTGGATCGCAGCAGCGCTGAGGCTTGAGCACGTGGCAGAATATTTTGAAGTTTTTGTTCATCATCATTGTATTTCCCTTTATGCTCATTGTACTTGTAAAGTTTTTGATCATAGTGAAAATGTGATGAAGTTTTTGGTTGTTGTTTGTGGGTTATGCCCTTGGTTATGCTTATTACGAATCAAACTGATGTTGAAAATCCTCTTCGTAGCATCCCAGGATCGGAACCTGACGAATGGGCACTGGGAGCCGAGAATGGGGTTCTACGAAGGCTGTCAGTGCCGGATTCGGCGATCGGGAATTTTGTGAGCCTGGTTTCCGAGTTTGGGGCGTGACACAGCGCGTACCCCCCAATCATGTGGGGCACTCCGTCTCATAAGGAGTCCCGTAAATGTCTCAGCCCAACTGGCTTATGCTATGATCAAACACTCCTCATATCAAGCATACATATGATGTGTATGAGCACGAGTCATGGGATTATGCTAAGCATGTTATAAAGTAATGAACTATCCTTACAACGTAGATGGGCCTAGATGGCCTACACACAATAAGTATGGGCCTATTAATGGGCTCTAGGGAGAGTCACAATGTAGACATTTAACCAACATTATCCTTACAATGTGGACGTCAAACCATCATTGCTCCCAAGGCACGGTCTGTTATAAACATCATTATATACACCACGATGAAATTACATATTGCAATTGACCTATATACATCCCATTGGGCCTTAAATACATCAAATGGGCCATATTACATGGGCCTTATATTCATCAAGTGGGCCGCACCAATGAGCCTTATGTACATTACAATGGGCCATAACCCATGGGCCGTGAATACATCACAATGGGCCCTCATATGGAAAATGGGCCACATCACCTGGGCCATATGTACATTAAATGGGCCACACCAATGGGCCCCATATATACATCAAATGGGCTACTCCCAAATATAAGTGGTGATAATGATTTCTACCATTAAAATTCCTAAGGCCCACCATAACATATATTTCCCATCCAACTTGTTCATAAATTAACATAATGATAGATTAAGTGGAAACAAATATCAGCTTAATTGGAAACTACTACGGTCCCTTAGAAATTTTGAACAGTGGATGTTATTGTCCACTACTTTAAATGGTGGGGTCCACTTGAACTTTAGATCTGACTTATTTTTGTACTCAAGCCTTAAAATGAGCTTTCCAAAATGGTTTGACGGTTTGGATGTAACACATGCATCACGGTGGGTCCCATAAGGATGGACGGTGTGGAGAGAATACATATATCCTTGGGGGGTCCCACCGTCCAGTACTTGGGACGGTGTGGACAAAACACATACACTATGGTGGGTTCCACCGTCCACGGAATAAAATGCATACATGGGCCCACCATAACGTTTGTATGCCATCCAATCTCTTGAGAAAGTCACACGGACTGGAATGAATAGGAAAAACAAATTTCATAATGGATCCAAAACTTCTGTGACCCAAAAATGGGTTTCAATGACAGCTGTTCAATCACACTATTTCCTGCTGTGTGGGCCACCTGACTTCTACATACGGCTGATTTTTAGGGGGGCCCACTGTCCCAAAGTGGACCCATCATAAGCACGATGTTGATGATCTACACACACCATGGTGAGGCCCACGGCTGGGACCCCCGTCCCTACCTCAAAATGCAGCAGCGTCCTGCTGCAGCAGGCGCTGCATATGTTTGTATTTTTTTAAATAGTATTTCTGTGGTTTTTCATATGTGGGGCCTGCATCGGTAAAATCCAACCCAACCATTGGTGTTTATGGCCCAAGACAGGCCCAATCAAGCCCAATATTCGATATATTTTGGGGTATAGAAATATCAGGGTGGATTTCAACGGTAGAAAATATTGTTTTCTAAACTATAGTCCGTCAGAAAGTCGTATTGACTTCATTTTTTGGCTCAATGCCTAAAATGATCTAAGAAATAGGATGGACGGCGTGGATCGGATCAATACATCAAGGTGGGGCCTGCATGAGCGTCACACCCTAAAAGCTTAACCCAAGCTAATATTTATATATATTTTTATCTTTCCGTTGTCGTCTGTACACCCCTGCTCACTCTTCACTGGACCACATCCAGCATCCTTGGACGCTGGACGGTTTGAATATAACACATTTAAGGTGGGCCCCACCCACAGACATGCTACTAGGGTGGGCCACCAAATGGTTGGATGGTGTGGATAAGGTACACATCAAGGTGGGGTCGATCTGGGTGGGCCACACGACCACATCATCACATATAATAAAAAAATGAAAGGGACAGGGAGAGTGAGAGAGAGAGAGACACAAGTGTGATGGAGGGACCTCGACACTATGGGCCCTCCTTTTTCATGCATTCAATGATACATTAAGTGGGTCCCAAGACATGCGGCCCACCAAATCAGAAATCAACGGTGGAGATTCCTTTTCCACCAAAATAAAAGGTATAAATGACCCTATTCATGCAAGGAAATAAACATCATGATAGGGTCCATGGAAAATGGCCCCATCATGGAATGATCATGAGGATTAAGGTGGGCCATTGAGCACATCTAGGGTCCAAAGTGAGATCCACACCATCAATCGGTAGGCCTCACTTGGCCCATTATCAAAACATGAAAATCTAGCCTATAGAAGTACCCACCGTTCGATCTTCTTGGTCCGATAGAACGTCGATCTCCTTGTGTCTCACTTTGATGGAAGATGATGAGAGATGAAGGGCTAGCATGAAGGATTTTGGAAGAGGAAGTGGGCCACACACAACACTTTTCTCTCTTGGGAAAGCTTGGACGTCCACCACTTTTCCTTGCTTGGAAAATGTGTTTGAGAAATGAGAGAGAGAGGGCGTTGTAAGGAGAGAGAGGGGGTTGTAAGGAGAGAGAGTGATGGGTGATGGATGTGAGGTGAGTGATAGATGTGAGGTGATGGTGTACTTGACAAGTATGGGTGTGTAAGAGAGAGGGTGAGAAAGAGTTAACTTTGGGGTTGCTTAACTTGAGGGGAAAGAAAGCATTGATTGATTGATGGGACATTATGTAGAGATTCTCTTTGGATTGTAAACGCGTGGTGTTTTTCCTCGAACTGAACGCGGGCCCACATCTCTCTGCCAGTGTATCGGATCGGTATGTAAGACGCGGCGTTGGAACCGTGACGATGGTGTAGTCGCAATGGTACAAGTCTAGGATTAAGCTAACTCAAATCTATAGGATACGACTTAAGGTCGGCGCAAACATCGATTATAGGTCGCAGGTTGCCGGAATTCGACGGGAAGGATTGCGGGAGTCGACGGAACAGTACGGACTAGATACGGGTCTTACAGCTCCCCCACCTAATAAAAATTTTATTCTCAAAATTTACACTACCATCGCAACTCAACATAACTCATAAGGGAATAGAAAATATAACATCATATATAATCAAAACACAATACAACATATAATTAAATATTGAAAAGATGGGGATAACGATCTCGAATCTTCGACTTGTGCTCCCAAGACGCCTCATCCACAATATGATAGCCCCATTGTACCTTCACTAAGGGAATGACCTTGGTCCGTAGGACCTGCTCCTTCTGATCGAGGATACGAATTGGCTTCTCAACGTAAGAAGCATCCTCAGGAATCTCCAATGGCTGCCAATCAATAACAGGAATGATGTCTGACCCACACTTCCTCAACATAGAGACGTGGAAAACGTTGTGGACGTTAGACAACTGAGATGGCAAGGCAAGCCGATAGGCTACGGCGCCAACGCACCTGGTGATCTTGAAAGGTCGTATAATTCTCGGGGCAAGCTTGCCCTTCACACCAAATCGAACTACACCCTTCATGGGTGAGACCTTGAGATACACATGGTCCCCAATGACAAACTCCAAGGGATGACGCCGATGGTCAACAAAACTCTTTTGCCGGCTCTGAGCTGTGCGCATCCTTTGCCTGATGATATCGATAGCCTCTGATGTCTCTACACAAGCTCGGGACCTAGGAGATGCCGCTCCCCAACTTCGGTCCAACAACTTGGAGATTTGCATGGTTTGCCATATAATGCCTCAAAAGGAGCCATGCCAATGGTCGCTTGATAGCTATTGTTGTACGTGAACTTAACCAATCGCAAGTGCTCATCCCAACTACCCGAGAAATCAATCGCGTAGGCCTGAAGCATATCCTGATGGATCTGGTTGACCCTCTCGGTCTGGCCATTGGTCTGTGATGGTACGCGGTGTTGAGCTGCAAATCAGTGCCCATCGCTCTTTGAAAGCTCCTCCAAAACTGAGACGTGAACCTCGGGTCTCAGTCTGAAACGATCAAAATAGGAACACTATGTAGTCTCATGATTTCATCAACAAATAGCTTAGCGAGTCGGTCCGCATGCCAGGTCTCATGAATCATGAAAAAATGTACCGACTTCGTCAGACGGTCCACGACAACCCTCATGGCGTCATAACTGCGCTGTGTCCTCGGTGAACCCATGATAAAATCAGTAGATATGTGCTCCCACTTCCACATCGGGACGCTCAACGGCTGCAATAGACCAGGGGGTCTCTAATGATCGGCCTTGACATGCTGGCACGTGTCACACTCGGCCACAAAACTAGCTATCTAGCACTTCATCCCTGACAAAAAATACTGACGCCTTATATCGTGATACATTTTCGTCTAGCCAGGGTGGATAGAGAACCGCGATCGGTGTGCCTCGGTCATAAGATCTCTACGCAACTCAGGTATATCTGGGACACATAATCGGTCTCTGAAGCGAAGTCCACGATCAGAACCAATCTGCCAATCTGTCTAACTCTCAGATGTTGGCTCTGCTTGATAATCCTGTAACGACTCGTCTGTTTGCTGAGCCTCGATCACCCTTGCGACAAGGGAGGGTTGAATCGACAGGCTCGATAGCTGAACGATAAAAGACTACAGACCAAACTCGAAGTCGTACTCTACTATATGCTCGAGCATCCTCCACTCCTTAATCATCATATGCGTCACCAGGCCTCGTAGCTGATGGCTGAGGGTATCCACCACCACTTTCACCTTGCCTAGGTAGTACTGGAGATCAAAATCATAGTCCTTCATGAGCTCCATCCAACGCCTCTGCCTCATGTTCAGCTCGGACTGAGAGAACAGATACTTCAAGCTCTTATGGTCAGAGAAAAGCTTAAACCTCACCTCATAGAGATAATGCCTCCACACCTTCAGTGCGAAGACAACTGCTGCCAGCTCCAAATCATGCGTGGGATAGTTCAGCTCATGGAACTTGAGTTGGCGAGATGCATAAGCCATCAGCTTCCTGTGCTGCATCAAGACAGCACCTAAGCCAACTCGTAAGGCATCGGTAAATACAACAAATCCATCACTCCCAGAGGGAAGAGTGAGGACAGGAGCGGGCGTGAGGTGGTCGTTCAGCTCCACAAATGCTTGCTCACAAGCATCGCTCCACACGAACTTGGCACCCTTCCAGGTTAACCTGGTCAACGGGGCTGCAATGCGAGAGAATCCCTTAATAAAACATCAGTAGTAGCCCACCAAACTAAGAAAACTCCGGATCTCAGATGCGTTCATGGGCTGGCCCCACTAATGCATGACATCAATCTTCGAGGGGTCTACAGCGACACCCTGCCTCGTCACCACATGACCGAGGAACTTCACCTCCTCCTGCTAGAACTCACACTTCTCCAGCTTCACGTAAAGCTGGTGTACTAGAGGGTCTGTAATGTAATCTCTAGATGCCACTCATGCTCCTCACGGGTCCTCAAATATATAAGAATGTCGTCGATGAACACCACAATAAACTGGTCAAGATACGAAGGGAAGACCTCATTTATCAACTGTATGAATACTGCAGGCGTATTAGTCAATCCGAAGGACTTGACCTGGAACTTAAAATGACCATAGCGTGTCCTGAAGGCTGCCTTTAGGATATCCTCATCTCAGACCTGAACCTGATGATAACCGGACCTCAAGTCTATCTTCGAAAAGAACTGCACCTCCTGCAGCTGATCAAATACATCATCGATCCTCGGGAGCGGGTACTTGTTCTTAATCGTGACCTTGTTGAGCTCGCAGTAATCTACGCAAAGCCTCAATGAGCCATCCTTCTTCTTCACGAAGAGTACCAATGCTCCCCACGGGGAACTGCTCAGACGAATAAATCCTAACTCACACAACTCGTCCAACTGCTTCTGTAATTCCCGTAACTCCAATGGTGCTATACGATACGAGGCCTTCGAAATAGGCACGGTATCGGGCACGAGATCAATCTGGAACTCAGTGTGCTGACGAGGTGGTAACCTCGAAATCTCCTAGAACATATCAGGAAAACCACAAACGACTGGCAGCTGGTCGATACTCAAGGCAGCTGACTCCTCAATGGCACATGATAACAGGCAAGAAAGTTGCTCTTCTCTGGGCTCGACAACAAACTGAAACACTGGCACGCCGGGTATACAGAACGTGACTGTCCTCACGGAGTAGTCCAATAAAGCATGGTACTCGACGAGCCAATCCATGCCTAGGATAACATCAAACTCAGACATCGGCAATACAAACAAATCCGCAGGCAAAAAGATACCCCCAATCAGAATGGGGAAAGATGCGCAAAATCGGCCCAACACTACAGTCTTCCCTAAGGGAGTCGATACTGACAAACCCTCATGGGCAGACTCCATCAGGAAACCGGTTGATCGGTAGAAATCATTGGCCACAAAGGAATGCAATGCACCAGAATCAAATAATACATGTGCAATGTATGCAGAAATAGGGAGAGTACCCTCGACGACCCCTCCTGATGACTGAGGGTCCAACTGGGCGGCATAAAATTTGTTCTGGGCCTGCTGGGGAGGTGCAGGTCCCCTTTGAGGTCTCTGCTGATGCTGCTGCTGCTGTAGCGGCTTGATCTGTTGCCTCTACTACTGTGGGGGAGGCCCCAGAGGTTGGTGCTGTGTTGCTGTTGCTGCTGTGGTGGCTATCGTGGAGGTGGATGCGCTGCCCTCGGCTGTTGCTGCTACGGATGGGGACACTCATGCACGTGATCTCCTATCCTACCACATCCAAAGCAGGTACTTGTGATGGTCCCGAAGGTGGTGCTAGGGGTGCCACTTATGCTCAAAATGCTGGGTGGGTCGTGTGCCACTGTTGTGAATGATGCTGCTAGTAGGAACTACTAAAGGGCGCCTTCCTCTTCTGATCTCCCCTTTGGTCATGGGCTCTCTACAAACCGGCCTAATCTGACTCGTAGATCTGGGCCCTCTCCATAATCTGCTCAAATGTCGGAAGCATGTGTCCGATCACACGGCTGCTGAGGGCAGGACGCAAACAGTTCTTAAAATGGCGGGCCTTCCGCCCCTCATCATCAACAAGATACGTTGTGAATCTCAATAGTACGACGAAATGTGCCTCATACTGGGACATATTCATGTCCCCCTGGACAAGAGTTTCAAACTTTAGTACGCGCTGCTGGCGCACATGCTCGAGAAAGAACTTCCCGTCAAACCGGTCTACAAAGTCCTCCTAGGTCCACATGAAATCGGCCGTTACGAATCGGGCGACAGATGCCTACCAATGCTGAACCTCACCCTGGAGAAGAAATACGGCTAACGGGACTCACTGCTGGGTCATACATCTCATAGTGTCAAATATCTTTTTCACCTCGGAGCACCATATCTCTGCTGCAGTAGGGTCTGGCTCACCCCGAAAATGTGGGGGATCGTGCTGTCGGAAGTCCTTAAGAAGGGTGCTCACATGCTCCTGCTCGGCCTCAGCTGGCATAACAGTGGGATGCCTACTCTGCCCTTGAAGAATAACATCATCACCTGCAGCATCTATTGAAGCTGGGTGGCACTCACAGGTATGATTGGATCCACATCGATCTCAGGTAGAGGAGTGGCATCCTCAGACTAAAAAGTAAGAATATCTGGTGGTGGAGCGGGAATCGCAAGTGGAAGAGCGGGAGTCGTAGGTGGAGCAGGAGTCGGAGGTAGTGGAGCGGGATTTGCTCAGGTCGCTCTTATAGGCATCACATCCTACAAGAAGGAACAAGGGCCTATTAGCCTTAAGAATTCTCGAAGGCATAAACGTTAAGGGTCTATGTCGAAAAATTGCTAAGTCATTCGGACTCGGAACCTATTCATTCTAAATTCATAGTAGATATGTGATGTGATCCTCAGGTATTCCCAAGTTATGCCCTGATACCAACTTTTGTCATGCCCCAAACTCAAAGAATAGGCTCAAAAAATTCTCAATTACCGAATTCGGCGCTAACAGCCTACGTAGTGCCCCATTCTCGGATCCTAACACTCACATGCCAGATTCCTATCCTGGGATTCCACAAGGAGGATTTTCAGTATGATTTTTTTTACAATAGAGCATAAGCACAAGCATAACTAAGTCACAAAACAACATCACCACATATCCACTATATCAAAAACTTTAAGTACAATCCGGAAAGAGAAATACAGGGTGATCAAAAAGCTCCAAAATAATCCGATGTGCGCTCTTACCTCAGCGTTGCGATGATCTAACGACACCTGCATGCAACGGTCGTGCATAAGCTTACAAAAGCTTAGAGGGTGGTGTATGTGTGTGCGCAAGGCAAGTGCTAAGTATACAGTATTAGAGTAATGCAGAAATATGTGGGTAAGTCCATGAATGCTACCAACTGTACTAAAGCTATGTGATGCAAGGCATGAATGCCATCGGCCATACCAAGGCCATGCGATGCGCAGCCTATGTAGCCAAATGTCATATGTAAGATGCAAAAGAAGCATGCTCGTCCTCATCAAGTACACATATCAGTACAGTTTCTCTCTAGAATTCACCGGGGTCTAGTACACTCCACACTGACTACTGCCTCCTTAGCCGCACAGCCCAGCGAGTGGAATAAACCTCACTATCCACCTGACCAGTAGTCTACCAATACCTACCCAGCTCGTTGATAACAGATTCATTTGCGAGCTGGTCAAACTCAGCCTAGCTTATAGCCCCCTCACTCAGGTGGATAAGGCTACACCCCCTTGCAACCAACCACGACACAGTGGGAGACGCGGCCTACTGGTATTCGGCACTCGGGCGCTCGTGTATCCACTCGGTCTAGACGTTGGAGCATCTCCTAGTACCAAAAAGGTTCTGAGACTTTCACCCAAGGACATCTTAAGTGCCCACAGTGCTAGGACCAAGTATTTTCAGTATCCGATACGGCCACCCACAATGTGCCTGTGGAGCCACGGTCCTGATGTCGCTAGGGCGTACAATGATCATGTTACACAAATGCGAGATGCATGAATCATACCATCAAATCATGCAGCAATCCATCACGTACCACGCAATCATGTGGGGCACTCCATCTCATAAGGAGTCCCATAAATGTCTCAGCCCAACTGGCTTATGCTATGATTAAACATTCCTCATATCAAACATACATATTATGCGTATGGGCATGAGTCATGGGATTATATTAAGCATGTTATAAAGTAATGAACTATCCTTACAACGCAAATGGGCCTAGATGGCCTACACACAATAAGTATGGGCATATCAATGGGCCCTAGGGAGAGTCACAATGCGGACATTTAACCAACATTATCCTTACAATGTGGACGTCAAACCATCATTGCTCCCAAGGTACAGTCTGTTATAAACATCATTATGTACACCACGATGAAATTACACATTGCAATGGACCTATATACATCCCCTTGGGCCTTAAATACATTAAATGGGCCGTATCCCATGGGCCTTATATTCATCAAGTGGGCCTCACCAATGGGCCTTATGTACATTGCAATGGGCCATAACCCATGGGCCTTGAATACATCACAATGGGCCCTCATATGGCAAATGGGCCACACCAATGGGCCCCATATATACATCAAATGGGCCACACCCAAATATAAGTGGTGATAATGATTTCCACCATTAAAATTCCTAAGGCCCACCATAACATATATTTCCTATCCAACCTGTTCATAAATTAACATAATGATAGATGAAGTGGAAACAAATATCAGCTTAATAGGAAACTACAATGGCCCCTTAGAAATTTTGAATGGTGGACATCATTGTCCACTACTTTAAATGGTGGGGTCCACTTGAACTTTAGATCTAACTTATTTTTGTACTCAAGCCTTAAAATGAGCTTTCCAAAATGGTTGGACGGTTTGGATGTAACACATGCATCATGGTGGGTCCCATAAGGATGGACGGTGTGGAGAGAATACATACATCCTTGGGGGGTCCCACCGTCCAGTACTTGGGATAGTGTGGACAAAACACATACACTATGGTGGGTTCCACCATCCACTGCCGTGGACGGTGTGAATAAAACGCATACATCATTGTGGGTCCCACGTGGGGCCCACCAAAACGTTTGTAGGCCATCCAATTTATTGATAAAGTCACACGAACCGGAATGAATAGGAAAAACAAAATTCATAATGGATCCAAAACTTCTGTGACCTAGAAAAGGGTTTCAATGACAACCATTCAATCACACTATTACCTGTTGCGGGCCACCTGACTTCTGCATATGATTGATTTTTAGGGGGGCCCACTATCTCAAAGGGGACCCAACATAAGCACGGTGTTGATGATCAACACAAACCATGGTGGGGCCCACGGCTGGGACCCCCATCCCTACCTCAAAACGCAGCAGCGTCCTGCTGTAGCGTCAGCAGCAGTAGGCGCTATATATGTTTGTATTTTTTAAATAGTATTTCTGTGGTTTTTCATATGTGGGGCTTGCATCTCTAAAATCCAACCCAACCATTGGTGTCTATGGCCTAAGACAAACCCATTAAGCCCAATATTCAATATATTTTGGGGTACATAAACATCAAGGTGGATTTCAACGGTAGAAACTATTGTTTTCTAAACTATAGCCCGCTAGAAAGTTGTATTGACTTCATTTTTTGGCTCAACGCCTAAAATGATCTAAGAAATAAGATGGACGACGTGGATCAGTTCAATACATTAAGGTGGGGTCTGCATGAGCGTCTCACCCCAAAAGCTTAACCCAAGCTAATATTTATATTTTTTTGTCTTTCTGTTGCTGTCAATACACCCCTGCTCACTCTTCACTGGACCACATCCAGCATCCCTGGACGCTGGATGGTTTGAATATGACACATTTAAGGTGGGCCCCACTCACAGACGTGCTACCAGGGTGGGCCACCAAATGGTTGGATGGTGTGGATAAGGTACACATCAAGGTGGGGTCGATCCAGGTGGGCCACACGGCCACATCATCACATATAATAAAAAAATGAAAGGGAGAGGGAGAGTGAGAGAGAGAGAGAGACACACGTGTGATGGAGGGACCCCGACACTATGGGCCCTCCTTTTTCATGCATTCAATCATACATCATGTGGGTCCTAAGACATGTAGGCCCACCAAATCAGAAATCAATGGTGGAGATTCCTTCTCCACCAAAATGAAAGGTCTAGATGACCCTATTCATGAAAGGAAATAAACATCATGATGGGGTCCATGGAAAATGGCCCGATCATGGAATGATCATGAGGATCATAGTGGGCCATTGGCCACATCTAGGGTCCAAAGTGAGATCCACACCATCAATCGGTAGGCCTCACTTGGCCCATCATCAAAACATGAAAATCTTGCCTATAGAAGCACCCACCATTCGATCTTCTTGGTCCAATAGAAC
The DNA here is from genome assembly GCF_029962835.1 of Magnolia sinica. Taxonomy (NCBI): domain Eukaryota; kingdom Viridiplantae; phylum Streptophyta; class Magnoliopsida; order Magnoliales; family Magnoliaceae; genus Magnolia; species Magnolia sinica. Next base: position 41,659,961 of record NC_080577.1, on the reverse strand, counting down.
ACCGATCTCCTTGTGTCTCACTTTGATGGAAGATGATGAGAGATGAAGGGCTAGGATGAAGGATTTTGGAAGAGGAGGTGGGCCACACACAACACTTTTCTCTCTTGGGAAAGCATGGACGTCCACCACTTTTACTTGCTTGGAAAATGTGTTTGAGAAATGAGAGAGAGAGAGAGAGGGTTGTAAGGAGAGAGAGTGATGGGTGATGGATGTGAGGTGATAGTGTACTTGACAAGTATGGGTGTGTAAGAGAGAGGGTAAGAAAGAGTTAACTTTGGGGTTGCTTAGCTTGAGGGGAAAGAAAGCATTGATTAATTGATGGGACATGATGTAGAGATTCTCTTGGAATTACAAACGCGCGGTATTTTTCTTCAAACTGAACGCGAGCCTACATCTCTCGGCTAGGGTATCGGATCGGTATGTAAGATGCAGTGTTGGAACCGCGGCGACGGTGCGATCGTAATAATACAAGTCTCGGATTAAGCTGACTCAAATCTATAGGATACGACTTAAGGTCGCGCGCAAATGTCGATTATAGGTCGCAGGTTGCCGGAATTCGACGAGAAGGATCGTGGGAGTCGATGGAACAGTACGGACTAGGATACGGGTCTTACACTGTTGTTCACCATCGTCCCTTGGGCATGGTTGGATGATGGAATCCTCCCTAACTCTCATAATTCTCTCAGACTGGTTGTGGATTGATAAATTCTATTATTTACTTTGTCTCATGGGCATGGTTTTGTGATGGAATCAATTTTAGTTCTCATACCTCTCATCTATTGAGAACTAGATCAAAGGAAGTTTAGATTTGATTTTTAATGAGATATCTTTCAAGTGGATGAAGATGGGACTCTGATTCCAGTTGTGTTCGTGAATCAAGCATAGATTGCCCTAATCTCTACAAGTGGAACCTTGGAAACCCTAGTTTCCCACCTTTAAATTTTACAAGTTTTAGTTAAATAGTTTACAATTATTCTCTTAAATTCTCCAGATTTAGATTACATCTTCATCTAGTTCTACTTCTGGTTACTTGCAGAATACGTACAAGGTTCAGTCCTTGTGGATTCGACCTCGGTCTTACCGAGATTATTACTACATTGCAACCCTACACTTGGGGTAGGTTGTGAACAATTTCAAGGTCCCAAGATTCAAGAAAACCAAGTGAAGAAGGAACGAAGTTGAAAGAACAAGTGCAGAAGTCATATTGATTGTGTCATCGATCACCATTTAATGACTTCGATGCTTTTATTCAATGACATTGAACACGGGTCGATGACATCGAATTTATAAAAGAAAATTGAATTGGTCACTGGACAAATTGAAGATGTTGTTCAAGAAATTGAATAGACTCTCTGGACTGTTTTGGACACAGTATCAATTCCTCGAACAACGCTCGATGATATGGAAGGTTACAGAGTCTGGATGAAGTTATAAAAGCACAGGAAAAATACTTTTAAAATACACCTTCGATGACATCGAAGGTAGTTCGATGTCATCGAATGAATCGCGTGAAGTTACGCAGAGTTACATGGAGTGCGTAAATTTGAGGCAGTTTCTGAATTTTTTCAAGGGGGTGCGAAAGGAAGTGATGCACAACTATAAATAGGAGTCCCCAGGGCATTCCTAGGGATTTATCTAATCAATCTAGGTTTTGGAGGAGCGAACCACGAGGTTGGAGAGCTGTCGCCAAGCATTTTTCTTCTTTCTTTCTTAGTTTTTCATGTTTTCTTCTAGAGTTTTAGATCCAATAATGTCTATGGTTGGCTAAACCTCTTAGCTAGGGTTAAGAGGTGAAGCTTGTAACGTGATGGGATATTTTCATTGCTTTGATTCATGTTTATATTAAACTCTCTTTGATTCTAGTTTGATTCCTAAGGAATACTTTCAGTTCTTAATGGTTTGTTGTGACTCAAATTACGGTAGATTACAATAGCTTTGAGTATCTCTTTTCATGATTTGAGGTTGTGAAATTAGGAAATTCTGTTGTTCACTGTCGTTCCTTAGGCATGGCTGGATGATGGAATCCCTTCTAATCTTCACAAGTCTCCTATGATTGGTTGTGGAATTGGTATATCCTATTGTGAGCCATCGTCTCCTGGGCATGGTTTTGTGATGGAATCACTTCCAATCCTCACAACTCTCATCCATTAAGAATTAGGTCAAAGGAAGTTCAGATTTAGTTTTATTGAGATATCTTCCAACTGGATAAGATAGGACTCCGATTCCAGTTGTGTCCTTGAATCAAGTAATAGATCTCCCTGATTGTTATAAGTGGATCCTTGGAAACCCTAGTTCCCACCTTTAAATTCTTAAGTTTCAATCCTTCACAATTACTCCCTTTAATTCCAGATTTAGATTCACATCTTCTTCAAGTTATACTTCTAGTTGCTTTCAGAATACTCATGAGATTAGTCCCTATGGATTTAACCTCGGTCTCACTGAGATTATTACAACATCGCGACCCTACACTTGGGGTTGTGAACACTGAGATGACCCAGGAGTTCTTTAAAAAGTTCTTCCCGGTCATAAAACCAACACCCCAAGACGAAACATAATGAATTTCTCTATTAAGGAGGTTGAAACATTCCTTCAATGTTGGGAATGATTCAAAGAGCTATTGCTCGCCTGCCCAAATCATGGATACGAAATATGGCATGTGATTAACCTTTTTTTAATGATGGTTTAACTTCAAATATGTGCTAATTCGTAGAGATGATGTGCAACAACGAGTTTATAAGCAAGGATCCCAAAGAAACATGGGATTATTTTGAGATGCTATCGAAGAATGCCTAGTCATGGGATACTTCAAACAAATCAAACAATACCAAGCCACCTTAAGCCAAAGAGAATGGAGAAATTTACGTTCTAAAGGAGGAAGATGATGTGAATGTAAAGATGGTCTTACACGTAAGGTCGAGGCCATGAAACTTAGGAAGGTGGAAGTAGTTAAAGCTAGTAAGACAGTTGAAAGTGTATGTGGTATTTGTGCGAGTAATGTGCACTCAAGCAAGATTATCCCACAATTTTTATGTTTCAAGAGGTGTTACATGATCAAGCTAATGCCGTGAACTCTTTTCAATAGAAGTTCAGCATGCCTATGTCAAATACGTATACTCCTAATTGGAGGAACCATCCAAACTTTACTTGGAGGAATGGACCTAGTGCAAATGCTAACAATGTGCCCCATGGGTCCTCTATTAGTACACCTAATGTACCCCCATCGAAGATGTCCCTTGAGGACACATTGTAAGAGTTTATACAAGGCCAAATGCAATTCAATCAAAACACCATGCATGCCATCAATGAGCTGTAAACTTTGGTTACTAGGATTAAATCACACTTAAATGGTAAGGGTGAAAGGGACCTTTCCAACCCAATCTCAATCTAATCCAATGGGACAATTTGAAGTGAGTGATTCTAATCCTCCTAACCCACATATTGAGCAAGATAAATCTATCACCACTCTCAAAAGTGAAAAAATGATCGATAAAACTATCTTGACGATTGAAAAACCTAAGGACTGATAGAAACCTAAGGGTGATGATGAACCTAGCATTGCTCCACATGACAAAGAGCTAGAGCATAAATACAAGTCTGTGGCCCCATTCCCCTAAAGGCTAATCTCACCAAAACCTCTAGGCAACACCCATGACATTTTGGAGGTTTTCAGATAGGTGAAAATAAACATACCCTTATTGGATGTCATAAAACAAATCCCTTCATATGACAAGTTTCTAAAGGGCCTTTATACGGTTAAAAGAAGGCACAATGTGCAAGAAAAGGCATTCCTGAATGAATAAGTGGGCACCATTACAAACCATAACGCTCGCCCAAAATACAAGAATCCTAAAAGTCTTATGATCTCTTGCATAATAGGTAACTTACGGATTGAAAAAGCGCTTCTCAATCTTGGGGCGAGCGCGAACCTCATACCATACTCAGTATATGAGCAGCTAAGCCTTAGTAAGTTGAAACCCGCTAAGATAACATTACAATTGGTTAATTGCTCAATTTGAATACTAAGAGAGATAATTGAGGACATGTTGGTACAAGTTAAAAAATTCTACCATCCAGTAGATTTCATTAACTTGGATACACAACTCGTGATGGATGTTAGCATTCAAATACCTGTAATCTTAGGCCGACCATTCCTAGTCACTTTAAACATTGTGATCAATCGCCAGAATGGAGTTATGAAATTATCCTTTGGGAACATGACATTAGAGCTAAATGTGTTTAATATGTCAAAACAATAGGGGGATGGAGATGAAGTCCATGAGATAAACATGATTGATTCCATTTGTTTGGCTCACTTCCCTAATTCGAATGATAACATGATTTAGAATTTGTGAATGCTCTACTTGATTTCACACTAGTACTTGAAACTAACCAGTGGACACCCCATTTAAAATGTCACCATTAACTAATTCTAAGCCTCTACCACCTAGTATTGAAACGCTGAAGCTTGACCTTAAACCATTACCATATGAGTTGAAATACGTCTACTTAAGTCAAGGAGATACATTTCCCATATCTATAACACCCCGAAAATTGGCACCCGAGTTACAGAGACCCTGATCCCGAGTTTTCGGGTGTTAACCAAATAAAAATGCATGTGTGACCTTGTTTATATTCACACACAAGTAATCAGACTAGCACAATCCAAATTATCGAATCCAAAGCGAGGTAGAGATAACAATAAATAGATAAATATGGGGCTAACAGTCAAAGTACAATTAAAATATGGTGGTATTTGCCCAAATGGGGATTATATAAGCCACAATATACATACCCAAAATGATTAAAGTGTAAGGTTTCGGTTTGGTCCAATGCTCTAAAACAAAACATCGATGGTGAAAGCCACTCTAAGCCTACCCATTTGAGATCTTGATAGTACCACATCGATAATATCGCCTGGTTGGTGTTTTAAAACACCATCCTATAGTGGGAGTGAGTGATCAACTTAGTGGTTCCATTAACTCTAAGTTACGCATGTTATCAATTCCACTAGCACAAGTAATGATAAAGCAACTTAAACACCCAGTTTCTAAATGCTCTTATTAATGTACGTGCATGCTGTCATGAGATGATTCATGCCCTCATAATCCAACCCTCCCTCATAAGCAACTCTAATACCACATTTGCAAATGTCAACACTCCCTCAATATGTGACCACAACTCCCAAGTTGCCACAGCTTAGTCTAATGTGTGCGATGAGTATTCATGTTAGCTGAGTAAATTAATTAAGTCCATTCATCCAGCAAACAATGGGGAAGCTGGAACACCTCCATTTAATAAGTAGCCTCATCTAGATTGCTAAGCCTAGGATGGCCGTAGCAACTCTGAGCCTGCGATCAATGATCCAAATTTAGGTATCACCTGTTTATCTCGCAAATCAATAATTTTAAAGGTATGTCATGATACCCAAAGGTATGAGGATCAACTTGGTATATGTCATCACCCAAACATCGAGCATGATCACCCAGTTTCGAGGTGCGGGCTTGTCACTATTGAGTGTGAAATGTTGCATATTCCACCTATTTATGCCTTGGTTTTATAAACATGATAGTGATTGATCGATCTAATTATGTATGTTTTCATGTGCGACGTGATTTCGATGGCTTAGGTGAAATCGATGCTAAAAGAAAGATTTATGATTAAAAGATTACTAAATAAAGATTTGGAGATTTGGAAGTTATTAATGAAGAATTCACATGCCAAAGATCCAAGAAAACCAAGAAATAAAGAGAATCAAAGATTTGAAGTGATGAAAACGAATCTTAAAAATTAGCTAGAAAAAAACATATTATGGAATTCCGAGTCTAAAACAGAAAGGTCCTGAAACAGATTTTTGGTCCCACCGAAGTTCAATTTCGGTCCGACTGAAATCACGCAGAATTGTCCAGTGAGAGAGTGGAATTTTTAGCCTTAATTCGGTCCGACCAAACCCAACTTCGGTCCAACTGAATCGTAACTTTTTGTGTAAATTTGAGGCGGTTTCAAAGTCGGTCCGAGCAAAGGTTATAAATATGGATTTTTTAGGAGTTTATAGGCACGAATTAGGGTTGGAAGAGTGGAGCAAGGTGTAAGAGAACTTAAAGGAGTCCTTCCTTCTGCCCCAATCTTCTTCTTCTAGTTAGTTTTTATTTTTTCTTTAAGAGTTTTAGTTTCAATCATGTATTTGGTTGGCTAATCTCTTAGCTAGAGCTAAGAGGTGAAGCTTGTAGTTTGTTTAGATGATTATCTTACTTTGATTCATGTTTATATTGTACTTCTATTGATTTATAGTTTGAATAAAGGAATATTTTCATTTTTCTATGGTTTATTGTGACTTCAATTACAGTAGATGCTTGCAAAGCTTTTGATATACTCTTATCTTGTTTTGTAATTGTGAGATCTGTAAAATTCATGATCCACCATTGTCTTCTGGGCATGGTGGATGGTTGAATTTCCTACAATCATCACAATGGTGCTTCATGTGGGAACTTATTCAATGAAAAGTTCATATTTGGTTTAACTGCTCTATCATCCAAGTAGATAGGATAGGACTTCAATTCCAGTTGTGTTTGTTGAATCAAGTGAGGTAGCATCTTAATAGCTATAAGTGAATCCTCGGTTCTCTAGTTTACCTTTTATTATTGCTAGTTTATTCACAATTAATCTCTCTTATTCCAGATTTTAATTTAAATTTCGATTTTAGTTCTAGTTTGAGTTTATTTTAAAATACATATAAGGTAAGTCCTTGTGTATTCAACCTCAGTCTCATCGAGTTATTACTACATCACGACCCTATACTTGTGGTTCTGAATAAGTTTTTGGCGCTGTTGCCGGGGACTTCGGCTACGTTTTTCTGAGATTAATTAGTATTGAAATTAGTTTAGGATTAGGGCTAAAAATTTTTTTTTGTGTTTTTAGGTTAGGTTTTTCTCAATTTTTTTATATAGAAACTAACCTTATTTTCTGTTTTATAGCAACTTACAAAGTAACTTTAATATGGTAACTCCTCTCTAACTCTCTTATTTTTATATTTCTAATTTTTGTAGTTTTTTTTTTCTTAGGTTTTAGTTGTTTAGACCTTGAAGGTTGTGAGTGTTTCATGCCCAAGTGGGTTCGTGACAACACTCAGAGACTTTTGAGTGAAGGAGGTTTGGTTGAAGGACTCACAATCCATTGACGAGTTAGAAAACCCCCAAATATTCCTAAAACATTATTTGAGATCATGGCTGAAGAACATTACGTTAATGAAGATCATGTGCATCACACACCACTTGTAAGGGCAATGCATGGTGAGAATGAAGTGCATCGGGTACCACCGGTTCAAACTTTACGAGATTATTTACGACCGGTGAGAACAAGTACACCTTCCTCCATGATTTTCCTGACCAATGCAAGAAGCATGGACTTTAAACCAGAGATAATTCAATTACTTCCTAAATTTTATGGACTCGATTCAGAAAGTCCATACTTATAGATCAAGGAATTTAAAGAGGTCGTTACAACATTGCACTTTAATAATGTTCATCCCAACACCATTAAACTCAAGTTATTTTCATTCTCTTTAAAGGAGAAGGCCAAATCATGGTTTCATTCGTTAAGGCCTAGATCCATTGGCACATGGATCGAGATGAGCCGGAAGTTCCTTAAAAAGTTCTTCCTAGCTCATAAAACCAACACTCTTAGACGAAACATAATGAACTTTTTCCATAAAAGTGACGAGACTTTCTTCCAGTATTGAGAATGGTTCAAAGCCTTACTCCTCGCTTGCCTACACCATGGTTATGAAACTTGGTGACCAACTGATCTTTTTTATGACAGACTTAGTCCGAATATGTGCCAATTCGTACAAATGATGTGTAATGGCGAGTTCATGAATAAGTAACCAAAGAAGCTTGGGATTACTTTGACATGCTAGCTGAAAACTCCTAATCATGGGACACATCAAACTGAGATAGTAATCCCAAGGAAGTACCAAGAGAGAGAAGAGTACATGTACTTAAGGAGAAGGATTACATTAGTGCACAGTTGGATAACCTCACACAGAAAATTGATGACTTAGAATCTGGGAAGGAATCAACTTGACCCAAAACAGTTGTTGAAACGTTATGTAGAATTTGTGAGAGAGATGTACACCTAACCAAAGATTGTCCTATCGTCCCATCTTTTCAAGAGGTTTTACACGTTTAAGCAAAAGCTATAAATGCGTACTAATAACCCTTCAGTGCACCAAATTTCAACATGCACACTCTTGATTGGCAGAACTTTAATTGTAGAAATGGACCAACTGTAAATGTAACCAATTATCCCTAAGGGCCATCTAGTGGATCCCCACCCAGGAGAACCCTCGAGGATAATTTAAATGCATTCATGCAGGGCCAATTGCAGGCTATGAATGAACTTAGAACGTTGGTTGCAAGACTTGAGACATGATTAAATGTTAGGGAGACCGGGGCTTTTCCAGCCCAACCTCAACCTAACCCAAAAGGTCAAGTTCAAACAAGTGGTCTCAACTCTTCAACACAACATGTGGAACATGTTCAAGCCATCACCACCTTTAGAAGTGGAAAGGAAATTGACAAAATTTGTGAGGAAGGTTGAGAAACCTAATGAATATAAAAATTCAAAGGATGGTGATGAATCTAACAATGCTCCATATGATAAAGAGCAATCGTAGGAATACAAACTTGCGGCCCCATTTCCCTAATGTCTCATCACACCCAAAAGGCTAAGTGAGAATCAAGATATTTTAGAAATTTTCCAACAAGTCAAGATCAACATCCCCTTGTTGGATGTAATTAAACAATTCCCATCCTATGCAAAATTCCTAAAAGATTTATGTGCGGTGAAGCGGAAGCTGAATATACATAAGAAAACATTTTTAACTGAACAATTGAGTGTCATCATAAATCAAAACACTCTCCCAAAATATATGGATCCTGGAAGTCCCACAATCTCATGTGTGATAGGAAACTTCCGGGTTGATAAAACACTTTTAGACCTTGGGGCTAATATTAATCTGATACCATACTCGGTATACGAGCACTTGGGCCTTGGTGATTTGAAACCCACCAAAATAATGTTATAATTGATCGATCGCTCGATTATAATACCAAGAGGTATTGTAGAAGATGTGTTAATCTAAGTTGATAAATTCTACTACCTGGTAGATTTCTTCGTCTTGGACACATACCCGGTTACAAATGTGGGCACTTAAATTCCTGTCATATTAAGCTGACCATTCCTAGCCACTGTTAATGCTATAATTAATTGCCAGAATGGAATTATGAAAATATCTTTTGGGAATATGACTATAGAATTGAATGTGTTTAACTTGGACAAACCACAAGAGGATGAGGACATGATTCATGAGGTGAACTTGATTGAAACATTTGAAGAAGAAGAGGCTCTTTCAACTGAAACTCTTAAATCACTGGAAGTCTTCCTGGCACACTTTACGGATTCAAATGATCCCATAATACAAGACATAGTGAAAGCCTTGTGAGATTGTGTTCTTGTACTTGATATTGGTTGGGAAGTTTATAACACTCCCTCCACTAACACTGAATTTTCACCATTACAGGTGGAGGAGATACATTCTGAACCGAAGACTACGACTTCAGATTTTAAAAAGACCACGATGAACAAAATTTATGTTATTCAATTGTTTATGGTCTCTTATTCACCTCAACTTACTAATATTGAGAGATTGTGTCACGCCCCAAACTCGAAAACCGAGCTCACAAAATCCTCGATCTCCGAATCCAGTGCCGACAGCCTACGTAGTACCCCATTCTCAGCTTTAAGCACTTATACACCAAATTTCGATCCTGGGATCCTACAAGGAGGATTTTTTTCAATGTACATTTAACTCATAATAAGCATAACCACAAGTTTATCCAAATCACAAAGGCAACATCATCACCACATATCCACTGATATGAATAGTTGAATATAGTGCTAAAAGAGAAATATATATATATCAAAAATCATATGCCCCAAAAATCTGCTGCATGCTCCAAGCTCGACGCTGCTGCGACCTAACGCCACCTGCACGCATCTATAGTGCATAAGCTTATAGAAAGCTTAGAGGGTGGTGAAAGTGTGTACGCAAGGTAAGTGCCAAACACTCATATATCACAGTAAGCAGAAGTACTGATAAGTCCATGAATATCATTAGCCTTATCCAGGCTATGTGATGCAAAAACATAATAAACCAATATCATATACTCAGAATGCAATACAATATACAAATCCTGACGAGTCCATGAATGTCGTCAACCTCATTTAGGCCATATAAATGCAAAAACGTAGCATAGCAACCCAAAATGCCATATGCCATGGATGTAATGCAATATGTAGTGTGAATGAAATGACTAAGCTGGAGTGTGAAGTCAGGATAATAGTACGTAGTATTGCAGGCTATGGGATCCATCACAAGGGACTTCTATCCAAAATAGTCCCATACCTAAATTTGGATAGTTAAAGTCAATGTGGTAAACTCCTGATCTCAGATTGGTCGTACGCCCCAGCCGAAATCCTAGCCACTGCGAAGGTACATATAATAATTAGTTATGCACCACCAACCTAAGTGGATAGTGAATGAATCAATGAAAGAGTAAAATGCTGAGTATGCAACTCCTACTTAATAAGTCCACATATCAGTACTGTACATCTCTGGGATCATCACCGGGGTCTATACACTCTACGCCAGCTTGCCGCCCTTATCCGAGTGCACAACTGGGTAAGTGGAAGAGACCTCACTATTTGCCTGCCAACATCAGGTTTGTCTCGTCGATAACGGACATATTCCTCAAGCTAGTCAAACTTAACCTAGATATTGGCCCCTCACTCAGGTGGGTAAGGTCATACCCCCTCTCAACTGACCATGACACAGTGGGAGACACGGCCTACTGGTATACAGCCCTCATGGGCTCATATATATCCACTCGGTCTAGATGTTGGGGCATCTCCTGGCCGCGAAGGTTTAGGAATTTTCACCCAGGGACATCTATGGCACTCGTATGCTAGAACCAAACATTTTCGGTGTCTCATCTGGCCATCCACGATATGCTTGTGGAGGCTATAGCCCTAATGTTGTTACACTGTATAGTGATCACAAAATGTGAGATGCATTAATCATACTATCAGTCATACATCAATCCTGCGCATACCGTGCGCTCATATGGGATGACTCCGCCTATCAGGGAGTCCTATAAACAACCTGCCCTATGGCATATGCAATGGTCAACTACATCTCATATCAAGCATGCAGATGATGCGTATGGGCATGTGTCATGATGCTATACTATCATGTACTCATAATCGGTATCGATAATCGGCCTAACAAAGGGCCTAAGGGAAGGTCACAATGTAGACATTTAACTATCATCACCCATCAATGTGGACATTTAACCAACATTGCTCCCAAGGAGTGGCCCACATAGAGCCTAACATATACTGGGCCCATGGCCTCACACAAGGGCCTAATATACATCACTTGGGCCTCATACAAGGGCTACATATACATCACGACGGGCCTCATCACATGGGCTAAATACACATCACAATGGGTTGCGTCACACGGGCCACATATAGATCAAGTGGGTCACATCTCATAGGTCTAATATATATTGCAATGGGCCGCTCACATGGGCCTAATATACAATAAGTCGGGCCTCATCATATGGTCCGGATATATATCACAATGGGCCACGTCCCATGGGCCTCGAATACATCACAATGGGCCGCACCACCTGAGCCTCAAATGCGTCACAATGGGCCATAACCCATGGGCCTCAATACATCAGAATATGCCACAACCCGTGGGCCCAATGCACATCATAATGGGCCTCACTAAATGGGCTACGAAAACATCACAATGGGCTGTATCACATGGGCCTTACACATCGCAATGGGCCGCGTCTCATGGGGCTAATGCATATCACAATGGGCTGCACCACCTGGGCCTTACACATTAAGTGGGCCACATTGCATGGGCCGCACCAATGGACCTCATACACATCAAGTGGGTAGCATCAATGGGCCATAAATATGCAACAGGTGGGCCGCACACATGGGCCTTAAATACATCAAATGGGCTGCAACACATGGGCTTCATATAATCAAGTGGGCCATATCAATAGGCCTCAACAATGGACCTCATATTACATCACAAGGTGGGCTTTATCCTAATGGGGCAGCCCATTACCCAGGAAAATGGATGGGCAGCCTGGAATCATACATTATGGCAGGTTGCACAAATGAACGGATGATGTGTATAAAATACATACACCATGATCGGCCCACACATACATGCATCGAGGTGGGTCCCGCTCATCCAGAACGGACGGACGACGAGGTCATAAAACACATACATTGAGGTGGTCCTCACCGTCCAGACCACTGGACGGTGTGAATATAAAATACATTAAGGTGTTCCCACATACATCAGGGCCCACCATCCCATACACATGAACGGTGTGGATGCTGCACACTTGCAGCGAGTGGGGTCCACGTCCCAGCCCTAGATGGCAGACTAAGTGGATATAAAACACTTACATCAAGGTAGGTCCCCACCGTCTAGATGGTCGATGAGAATACAACACATACATCATGGTGGGCCACACTCATCCAACAAACAGGGTGGATGGCATGGCTGAAAACACATACATCGAGGTGCGGCCACATGCCACACGTCCAGACGGATGGTGTTGATAAAACATATAAATCAAGGTGGGTCCCACCTGCCCACATGTGTCACACTTGTGGGGTGGGCCCACAACACAAACAGATGGACGACGTGTTTAATTCACATATATCATGGTCGGTATCCACGTCCCTCACCAGGGACGGTGTGGATATATAATACATAAATCAAGGTGGGTCCAACCTGCACACACGTGTCACACGTGTGAGGTGGGTCCACCCTTTTAAACAGATGGACAACATGAATAATACACATACGTCATGGTGGGGATCCACTGTCCCAACCAGGGACGGTGTGGATGAAACCATACATCATGGTGCCTGCAGCACCGTCTAAACTTCTCTGGATGGTGGGAGACATAACGCGTCAAGGTGGGTCCCACCCACACGTGTGGGGTGGGCCATGCCCTAGACTGGTAGCGTGGATATAAGATACATCAAGGTGGGCTCCCACGGAACTTGTAGACATCAACACAACAGTAGTGTGAGCTACTGGCCGTCCCACTGATGGACGGTCTAGATCTGCTCCATGTTTGAGGTGGGTCCACATGTGTGGGGCCCACCAGCAACTCTAGATAAAGCTGTTATTTGTGGTTTCCCTTCATCTAGGGTCTATCTAAGAAGGATGTCCTGGATACAACACGTACATGGGGTGGGTCTCACCATCCAGATAGCTGAACGGTGTGGATTTCTCACGTACACCAAAGTGGGCTCCACCATGATGGATGGCATAGATATACCACATGCATCAGGTGGGCCACACGACATCAAGAGAGAGAGAGAGAGAATAGATGATGTAAGGGATGAGTGATGGATGGAGTGATGGGTGTACTTTGAAAAGGGATGGGTGGAGAGAGAGAGAGTTGACTTTAGGGGTTGCTTGTACTTGGAGATGGGATATGTACTTGATATGATTGATATGATTGATGGGACATGTTCTCTTGGGTTTGCAAATATGTAACATTTTCCTCCAACTGAACGCGAGCCCACATCTCCTAGCCTGGGTATCGGATCGAAGCGTGAGAAGTGGTGTTAGAACCGAAGCGATGGTGCGGTCGCAAGGGTACAAGTCTCAGGTCGAACTAACTCAGATTGATAGGGTATGACTCAGGGATGTGCGCAAATGCTATATACGCATTGCGGGTCACCAGAATTCGACCGGGAGGACTGCAGAAGCCTACGGAATGGTACGGTCTAGGATACAGGCCTCACAGATTGTCTGATGCAAGTGAATCATACATTCGTTGGACACCTGAGGACATAAAGAAGAAATTCATTAATGAGGTGATCAAGTTTCTCTGGATAGTAATGGTCTAGGACATCTAAACTTGCTCTAAAGCAGTTTATTGGATGATCTTGTTGAAAAATTTGTTGAGATATTTTCCAAAGGAAGAACGATCGCCTTTGGATAATTGTTAGATTAGGATTAAATTTCTTGCTTTCATAGGATTAGGATAGTTATTTTAATTTGTGTTTAGTCTTCATGCTAACCCATTACATGCTGAACTTTAGAAAAACTTCAACTTCTTCTTCAAGTAATATCTTTCCATCACTTCTCTTCATTTTCGTTGTCTCATATGCATTGCATGTTCAAATTTATTACATTACGGACAATGTAAATTTTAGGTTTTGTTTTGTTTTTTTTTTTTTTTGGGGGGGGGGGGGGGGGGGGTTTTTTTTGAGCAAAATTTTAAAAAATTTTTAAAGTTAAAAACTTGTTTAGAAGTGATAGTTTGCGTAATTAAGAATGTTTTGAGTTGATGATATGATAGAGAGTTGAACCTTAAATTGTTGGAGTTCGATCAACTGAGTAGACCATTGATAAGACCTTCCAATTGATTGACTAAAAGAAAAGTTTGAATATCACTTTGATCTAATTCACAATTCACACTTGATTTATTTTTTGTGAATAATATTAGAATTTTTTTTATTATTAGTATGTATATCATTGATAAGCATTGAGAACCAAGTCTGGAGATCTTTATCCACCTTAAAAGAGGAGAAAAACCAGTTAAAAATAGTAAGATCAACAAAAGGGCCATGTGTTTAAATGAGAAATTCTCTAAAAAAGAATAAAAAGACTGAAATTAATATAAAAATGGGTCGTTGATATAAAATCAAAAAGTAAAAAAAAGAAGGAAAGGGGTATAAGTTCAGAATCAAAGCTTGTGTTAATATAATTGCCTTGAAATGATGTGCATTGCTAACATTATGAAACAATAGTAGTTTTATATGGAAAGTAAGTTGAGAATCACTGAGCACATTAGGAAATTGATATATGAACTATTACTATTAGTTACTTGATGAAGGAAGACTTTATATAATTGTTTACTCATGAGATTTGACTCAAAGTTTTTAATTTTCACTCTCTCGCTTTGAAATCCCACTCATTCATACTTGATTGCATAAAAGGTTATTTTTCAAGAGAGGTTTTGAAACTCGAGGATTAAGGATTACTTCATGTATGTTTTGCTCGGGACTAGCAAAAA
The DNA here is from genome assembly GCF_029962835.1 of Magnolia sinica. NCBI lineage: Eukaryota > Viridiplantae > Streptophyta > Magnoliopsida > Magnoliales > Magnoliaceae > Magnolia > Magnolia sinica. Next base: position 41,644,770 of record NC_080577.1, on the reverse strand, counting down.
CTTGGTTGGGGGGTGTGTTGAGTGTGAAATATTGCATATTCTCCCTATTTATGCCTTGGTTTTATACACATGATAGTGATTAATCGATCTAATTATGCATGTTTTCATGTACGAGGTGGTTACGAGAGCTTAAGGTGAAATTGATACTAAAAGAAAGATTTACGCTCAAAATATTACTAAATGAAGATTTGGAAGTCATTAATGAAGAATTTACATGCCAAAGATCTAAGGAAACCAAGTAAAGAATGACGAGAATCAAAGATTTGAAGTGAAGAAAATGAATCCTGAAAATTGGCCAGAAAAAACATATTATGGAATTCTGAGTCTAAAATAGAAAAGTCATGAAACAGACTTTCGGTCCCCATCGAAGTTCAATTTCGATCTGAATGAAATCGTGCAAAATTGTCTAGCGAGAAAGTGGAATTTTCAGCCTTAATTCGATCCGACCAAATCGTAACTTTTTGCATAAGTTTGAGGCATTTTCAAAGTTGGTCCAAGCATAGGTTATAAATATAGGTTTTTTAGGAGTTTCTGGGCACCGATTAGGGTTAGAAGAGTGGAGCAAGGTGTAGGAGAACTTCAAGGAGTCCTTTCTTCTGCCCCAATCTTCTTCTTCTTCTAGTTAGTTTTTATATTTTCTTTAAGAGTTTTAGTTTCAATCATGTTTTTGGTTGGCTAATCTCTTAGCTAGAGCTAAGGGGTGAAGCTTGTAGTTTATTTAGATGATTATCTTACTTTGATTTATGTTTATATTAAACTTTTATTAATTTATAGTTTGAATGAAGGAATATTTTCATTTTTCCATGGTTTATTGAGACTTTAATTACAGTAGATGCTTGCAAAGCTTTTGATATATTCTTATCTTGTTTTGTAATTGTGAGATCTGTAAAATTTGTGATCCACCATTGTCTCTTGGGCATGGTGGATGGTTGAATTCCCTACGATCATCACAATGGTGCTTCATGTGTTCAATGAAAAGTTCAGATTTGGTTTAACTGCTCTATCATCCAAGTAGATAGGATAGGACTTCGATTCCAATTGTCTTTGTTGAATTAAGTGTGGTAACATCTTAATAGCTACAAGTGGATACTCGGTGCTTTAGTTTACCTTTTATTATTGATAGTTTATTTACAATTTATCTCTCTTATTTTAGATTTTAATTTAAATTCTGATTCTAGTTATAGTTCTAGTTTATTTCAGACTATGTACAAGGTAAGTCCCTGTGGATTCGACCTCGATCTCATCAAGTTATTACTACATCACGACCCTACACTTGTGGTTGTGAACAAGTTTTCGGTGCCGCTGCTGGGGACTTCGGCTACATTTTTTTGAGATTGATTAGTATTGAAATTATTTTAGGATTAGGGCTAATTTTTTTTCCTGTGTTTTTAGGTTAGGTATTTCTCAATTTGTTTTTAGAAACTAACCTTGTTTTCTGTTTTGTAACAACTTACATAGTAACTTCAATCCAGTAACTCCTCTCTAACTCTCTTCTTTTTAGATTTCTAATTTTTGTAGTTTTTTTTTTCTTAGGTTTTAGTTGTTTAGAACTTGAAGGCTGTGAGTGTTTCATGCCCAAGTGGGTTCGTGACAACACTCAGAGACTTTTGAGTGAAGGAGGTTTGGTTGAAGGACTCACAATCTATCGACGAGTTAGAAAACCCCCAAATATTCCTTAAACATCATTTGAGATCATGGCTGAAGAACATTATATTGATGAGGATCATGTGCATCACAAACCACTTATTAGGACAATGCGTGGTGAGAATGAAGTGCATCGGGTTCCACCAGTTCAAACTTTACGAGATTATTTACAACTGGTGAGAACAAGTACACCTTCCTACATGATTTTCCCGGCCAATGCAGGAAGCATGGATTTTAATCAGAGATAATTCAATTACTTCCTAAATTCTATGGACTCGATTCAGAAAGTCCATACCTGCATATAAAAGAATTTGAAGAGGTTGTTACAACGGTGCACTTTAATAATGTTCATCATGACACCATCAAACTCAAGTTATTTTCATTCTCTTTAGAGGAGAAGGCCAAATCATGGTTTCGTTTGTTAAGGCCTAAATCCATTGTCACATGGATCGAGATCAACTAGAAGGGATATAAACAGTGAATCGGAAAATTCTACTTTATAGTGGATTTCATCGAACACGCAAGTGGCATTACACTAAGATGTCAATTCATGGAAAATAAGCAACCATACAAGTTCGCACTAGTTAGCATACATTCATCTACGCATTATATCAATCATCGATTTGCATCAATTAGCATGCATTCGTCCATACGTTACAAAAATCAATAATCAGCACTGGTTGGCATGCTCGTCTACGCATTACACAAATCATTAATCGATACTAATTATCATGCATTAGTCCATACATTATCCAAATAAATAATAGTCACTGGTTAACATGCATTCATCTATGTATTACACAAATCATTGTTTGACACAAGTTAGCATGCATTCATCCATTCATAACAGAAATCATTAATCATGACATGGGGTTCGATAAACAGAAACATAGGGGTAATGGTTAGCACCTTGGGGTGGTGCGCCGGGTTTCAAGCTTGGTCCTAGGACTAGGGCTCGGCGAGTTGGATCACCGACGTCCTGTACCAAGACAGTTGGCTTGTAAGAGCTCATTGATTTAGCTCTCAAGGCCAAATTTTAAAGAACAGTTTACTAATTACCTCTAATTGTTGTCGGGGAGGTCTTGGCAACGCGGTGTGACGCGGATATGTCGTCAACTAGAGGTGGAAAGAAGGATCCTCCAAACCAATCCCTCTCTCATGGCTTCTCCCTTCTCTCCTCTTCTCCCTCTCCCCTTTCTTAAAATGAAAATTTGTATGGGAATGAGGGGGGTGGTAAATAAGGCTACATATAGTGCCAAAAATGTGTACAATGGCTTTGGTTCTCCTTTTCCTATTAAGCTTGCCCTGAGGTAGGTTGATTTTGATTTACAGGGTCCTTTTGGGGGCCCACTGACTCATTCGTGTTATGAGAGAGGTGCCTCACTATAGGATTTATGGTTTGTCAAAATCGGGCGGCAATTGGACACTTCGATCAATGGTGGGGGACCCACTTATGATGGACGGTCATCGATGATCGATCAGGGCCACGAATATACGGATATGTGTAGGAAATTATTCTTAACTCGTACTTCGAGTTTGTTTGAAACCCAATGATTGGAAAGTCACAACTTTATAAAAGAGTAGAGCTTAATTCGCTTAAATTTTCAGGTTTCTTCTTAGGCCATTTGCACTTCCCATGCACCCGGCCTTCGGCCCAAGTTAAGTGATTCTAGACACTATCCTAGCTAGACATCAGTGATAAACGTCAAGCCCGGTAAGACGGTCTTTATTCTATAGTTTTGAGTCTAGCGGACCATTAACATGCGATCTGTATGTAATTCAGTGAATCTAGGCATTTTCGGGATAAATTGGGCAACGAGATTTCTTATACATGATAGTTGGGTTTGGATTAGCTAAATTCATTGTGTGGCCTATTTTCAATTAGTGGAAATGGTGATTCGACTCTAATCACCTTAATCACGAACCCTAATTCAACTATACTAGAAATCACCCGAATTTATAAAATGTACTAAAAATATAAAATATTAATTTAATCATATGGGATTATTTCTAGTATGATTAGAAGCAATTCCTAAGAAGACACCAAATATAAAAACTCTAAGATGAAAAAGATATGAGCGACACGTCGACAATGTGTAATTGTAGAAAATTTTTAGTTTCAATAGGTTTATTTCTTATAATTTTTTGATACTTTTAGTAGCCAAATTATTTTTATAATTTTTATAATACGTTATCATTAATTCTAATTTGTCTCCACCAAATTTCATCTCATTTCGAGTTCTATAAAAATTCTAAAAATTCTAGGAGTACCAACTGTCTAAAACCAATGATTTTGGTATAGTTTCCAAAAATCCCTAAAATTAACCTCCTTTGATTTTAATTTATATATATATATATATATATATATATATATATATATATATATATATATATATATATATATAACTAGATTCATAAATCTTCAATCTGGCTTTTGAATCAGCTCAATCGGAGTTGTTAAAAAACATAGATATGAAGTTTTGAAATAAGTACACTGAAATTGTCAAAATTTGAACATGCAGAATATTGCTAAATAGGATTACTCGGTGCAACTGAACCTTGCTGTGCAGATTTTCTCGGTTGCTCGATATTTACTCAGTGCAACCAAGTTCCTCAGTTCAACCGAACCTTACTGTCCATGCTCTTCAAAAATTTCAAATTTCACTCAGTTGGGTAGTTTTGGCATCTGAGGTCACTCCTTTTAGTCCCAAAGACGTGTGAATACACAGACAAATATGCACTCAAGTCAAGAAATCAAAAGTAATGCCCAAGGACGTCCAATTCCTAGTTGGCAAACAATCCGGGACGTTACATTATTTCTTCATATTTGGAAAAAGACCAAGAGATTGAATTAATTAAAGTACTCAAAGAACACAAAGGAGCCATTGAATGGATGATCATGAATCTCAAGGTAATTGATCCCTTGATTTGTACTCACCGTATACATCTCGAAGACAATGACAAATCTACTTGACAACCACAATGTCGTTTAAATCAAAATATGAAAGAAGTGGTTAGAGCTAAGGCGTTAAAGCTACGAGATGTGGGTATCATTTACCTAATTTCTAATAGCCAATGGGTGAGTCCAACTTAAGTGGTTCCTAATAAATCCAGAATCACAATTGTCCCTAATGTCAATAATGAACTTGTGCCAACTAGAGTCACAAACAGTTGGAGAATATGTATAGATTATAGGAAGCTAGACACAGTGACAATGAAAGAGCACTTCCATCCACCATTCGTTGATCAAATTTTAAAGAGGTTAGTGTGTCATTTCTACTATTGCTTCCTAGATGGTTATACTGGATATAACCAAAATGAAATTGCCTTGGCACCTTTGCTTACAAAAAGATATAGTTCGGTCTGTGTAATACTCCTATGACTTTCCAGAGATGCATGCTTAGTATATTCTCTGACATGATTGGCATTTTTTGAAAATCTTTGTGGATGATTGTTTTAGTTTTTGGTTTTATATTTGATGAGTGCCTAAATCATCTAGTCTTAACTCGATGTGAAGAAAAGAACCTCATGCTTAATTGGGAGAAGTGTCACTTCATGGTTCAAAAAGGAATTGTCCTTGGACATATCATCTCGTCCAATGGAATTGAAGTAGACAAGGCCAAAGTTGATCTAATTTCCAATCTACCACCACCCAAGAGTATATGTGATATGCAATCTTTCCTAGGATACGTGGGATGTTATAGGAGGTTCATAAAGGACTTGTATGTTTGATGAGTGCCTAAATCATCTACACTTGGTCTTAACTCGTTGTAAAGAAAATAAACTCATACTTAGTTGGGAGAAGTGTTACTTCATGGTTCAAAAAGGAATTGTCCTTAGACATCTCATCTCGTCCAATGAATTTGAAGTAGACAAGGCCAAAATTGATCTAATTGTCAATCTACAACTACCCAAGAGCATATGTGATGTGCGATCCTTCCTAGGACACGTAAGATTTTATAGGAGGTTCATAAAGGACTTTAGCCATATCTCTCATCCTTTGTGTACTATCCTTCAAAAGGATACACTATTTAAGTGGGGCGAGGATTGTCAAGAAGCTTTTATCAAGCTTAAGGGTGTGCTGACAAGTGCACTTATCATGCAACCACCCGATTGGTCTATCCCTTTTGAAATTATATGCGATGCAAGTGACTATATGGTTGGGGCGGTGTTAGACCAAAGAAACGAGAGGAAGCCCTATGTGATTTATTAAGCAAGTTGAACATTAAATAATGCCCAAGTGAATTATTCTAGTACGGAGAAGGACCTCCTAGGCTTAGTGTTCTCTTTGGACAAGTTTAGGTCCTACTTGTTAGATCCAAAATCATTATTTTTATTGACCATGCGGCACTCAAGTACATTCTTTCTAAGAAGGATGCCAAGCCTTGCCTGCTTAGATGGATCCTGCTACTCTAAGAATTTGATATAGAAATTTGTGATAAGGATAGAGAACATAGTGGTTGACCATCTCTCTGACCTTATTCTCTCTGAATCCATGGAGACGACACCCATTAAGGACACATTATTGGATGAACTATTGTTTTCAATCTCCCATCCGCCTTGGTTTGCTGATATTATAAATTATCTTACGACGAGCATAATTCCTATTGATTGGACTGCACAAGATAAAAAGAAAATTTTCACCTATTAATTGAACAACACCCATTAAGGGAACATTATTGGATGACCCATATTCTTTTAAATATTATTTAAACTAAATCATTAGGAGATGTGTTCCTGATCATGAATAAGCTATTGTAATCTCCTTCAGTCACTCTCACGCATGTGGTGGACGCTTTTTGATAAAGAAAACCATTGCAAAAATTTTACAGTGTGATTTTTATTCGTCAACCATTTTCAAAGATACCCATATATTCTATAAATCATGCGAGCGATGTCAGAAGTTAGGTGGAATATCTCGTAGAAATATGCTGTCTTTAAACCCAATTTTGATCATTGAAGTTTTTTTTATTATTGGGGCATTGATTTTATGGGACCATTCACCTCATCTTTTGGACATCTTTATATCCTTCTAGCTGTAGACTATGTTTCAAAATAGATTGAGGTTTAAAACCAATGATCATCGAATAGTTCTATGATTTTGAAAGGAAAATCTTGTCTAGATTTGGAATGTCTCAAGCCATTATCAGTGATAGAGGCTCCCACTTTTGTAATAAGCCATTTGAGAGCTTAGTGAAGAAATATGACATTACTCACAAAGTGGCTACTCCCTATCACCTATAAACAAATAGTTAAGCTGAGATTTCAAATAGGGAGGTTAAACACATTTTAGAGAAAACAGTAAATTTGGATTGTAAGTAGGGTTGTACACCAGCCAAGCTAGCTCGAAAAGCTCGCTCGACTTAACTCAAACTTGGCTCGACTCGAAGCTCGTGCTCGAGCTCGGCTCGACTCGAATATATATTATATTATATTATATTTAAAAATAAAAAATATTATATATATATATTATTAATTGAATATTTGATTTGGGAGTTGGGTCGGTGTGGGTTGTGTCAATTGGGTCAGGTTGTTGAGTTGAGTTGGGTGTGAGTTGGGTCGGGTTGGGAGTAGGCTTGACTCGACTCGATCCACTAGCTCGTCTCGAGCTCGAATCAAAATTTTTAGAAAACAAGTCAAGCTCCAATGGTAAGGTCGAGGCTGAGCTCGAGCTCGAACTTGAGGAGAACACGGATGAGTCAAGCCAAGCTTGGCCCACCTCGATTTGACTCAGCTCGATGTTTAACCCTAATCGTAAGGATTGGCCTCTTAAACTAACCAATGTGTTATGGGCTTACCGTGTGACTTATAAGACACCTATTAGAATGTATCCCTATAAACTTGTCTATGGGAAAGCTTACCACTTGTTTGTGGATTGGAGCATAAGGCTTATTGGGCTATAAAGAAGTTTAACTTTAATCTTGATACGCTCGTAACGCAAATTTTAGTTGAATGAGTTAGAAGAAATGCGGAATAAGCTGTATGATAATTCTTGGATTTACAAAGAACTAATGAAGGTTTTTCATGAAAAATGCATTTTTCAAAAATATTTTAAATTAAATTAGAAAGTTCTTTTGTATAACTCGATATTACATTTATTTCTATGAAAGCTGAGATCTCAATGTACCGACCCTTTTGTTATTCAAACTGTTTATCCTTATGGGGCTATCGAGATTGAGAATATCGCAAACAACAACGTTTTTAAAGTGAATGGATAAAAATTAATTTTTTTTGATGAGAAGTTTTCTTTAGAGGATGTGTCCATTCCTTTAGAAGATCCTAAGTACCATGATTGATCTCATAGTCTGACAAAGATCTTTTCTCTTGCTTTCTTAAGATAGTTTCTTTAGTAGGTTGTTTAGTTTTAGTTTTTTGTTTGCTGAAGTATTGACCAAGAAGTGTTTGCACTTGTTGGTGTGTAATCACCATCTTAGGTACTCTCTGCCCTTTACTTGATTTCATTGTTATTGCTCTAATGATATTCTTATTGCATATATTTTTAACATTGAGGACAATGTTTCATTTAGTTGGGGGGTGGGGTTTCCTTTGAAAATATTCTTCAAAGTGTTGAATTTTTAATATTTTTGGGTTGATTTTTTTTTTTTTTAAAGTTTAAATTCTATGATTTAATGGATTTTAAAGAGATTTGATTATAGAATGAAAAGACACTTGGTTTTTAGAATTTTTGAAGAATCTAGTTATTTGATAGATTTTAAAATTGAGTTCTTTTTATTAATTTTCAGTTGGAAAATTGTAAACATTGATTAGTCATATAATTCACTTTTCACATCTAGCATACACTTTTAGAGATTAAGTTTGATATGGTAATTTTTACTTGATGATTATCTAAGGTGTTAAGAACTAAGCTTGATGAACCTTAATTGCTTAAAAAAAAAATTTGAAAACCAATTAAAAAAATAGTGAGCATAAAAAATGGCTACATATCAAAAAGAAAAAGAAATTAAAAAGAAGAACAATTGTTCGTGAACATAATGGAATAAAAAGAATGAAATAAGTAGACAATGAAAAATAAAATAAAAAAATAAATAAAAAGAAGAAAAGAAGAAATAGTGTAAAAGACATTAATGAAAAATTTTAAAAAACTGAAAATTTCTATTGAATAGTAGGAAGGGTTGATTCATTGGCTTTGGTTTATCTGATCACTTTTAAGTAATTATGAATGTTACGTTACTATGGAAAATTAAACCTTTAGATGTGTTAAGTTTGGATTCATTGTGCACTATGAAACTCAATGTTTGGGATGTTTTAATTGAATGATTAATGATTTGAACTCATTTTGATTATTTCCTAAGTACCCGAATCTAAGTTGATATAAATTCAAACTTGTGTGCCTTGGAACTCTATTATTTGGATTGATTTGAAGATTACATGAATCTACAGAATGATATCTTCTAAGAAAATTTTGATATTGGATTTTTGAAATCTTTCACATGTTTTTCTTGGCACTAGCAAAATGATGGTCAGGGGAGTGATGAGACTCAAATATTGCATATTTATCCCCTCTTATGCACTAGTTTTCCTATATATATATATATATATATATATATATATATATATATATATTAAATTGATTAGATTAGATATGTTTTTTTATATAGAGCGGGTCGGAGACACTTTCATGTCCAAGATGGACCAGAGAAGGCTCAATCGGAGGCGGAAGTGATCCAGGCTGTCAGAACCTTAAAATAGGTATATCTTGTAAACATGAATGAGTTATTTGATGTACCATATATGATTTTAGGGTAGGAGAAGCTACTTTAGCGACCCAATCCTACTACACCGGGTTGCCCCTGCCGAATTTGTGAGATTCCATCAGATCAGTGGTCGAAAAACCATTATATTTTCATTTTTACTATTTGTAGTAAGTTTAAGTTTGATTATAACTCTTCATCCTTTGAACTTTAGGAGTTGTGTCCAACATGAAAACAACTTAGAGAAATTAGGAGAATAACATGGTTAAGTGTTCACAACCCTTAGTGCAAGGCTATGATGTAGTAATAACTCGGTGAGACTGAGGTTGAATCCACAGGGAATGGGGAACACGACCTAGAACTAATATAAGTCTAATGGTTTATCTGGGTTTTTAAGTCATCGAGATAAAAAGAGTTTTGAAATAAATAAAGATAAAAGCCTAAAGATCCAGAAATTTACTTATAGTAATCACAATATCTATTTTATTGATTCAACGATTATAACTTAATTGGAATCGAAGTTCTAATCTATTCAATTGAAAGATAGAGCGGTTAAACCATTCATAAAAAAATGTTAGAATATGAATTCAATTGAACAATTCTCTCATAAAACATTCGGACATCAATCGCAGGGAATCAAAAGCATTTAAAACATTTTTAGGCATCATTGGATCAATCAATTATACATGTTGATTCATTCTCTAGGTCAAGGCTAAACATCAAGCATTTATCACACCTAGAGTGCATAATAAATCAAGAAATAAACAACTCGTAGACTTTAAAGTAAAATCAAATCTATTCAATCTAATATCATAATTTCAACCATTGTTTGTTGAATCAAATAAACTAAATAAAGCAATGAATGACAAACTTCATCCCTTAGCCTTAGCTAAGAGATTAGCCTAACAAGACTAATATCTTAGAAGAAAAACTAAAAAGATCAACTAGAACCTGCGAAGAAATCGAAGTGGAGGAACATTGTTGGCACTTCATCAAGGCCTTCTCTCCCTTTTCTAAACCCTAGAAGATGATTTACAATGTCATAGGGACTCCTATTTATAGTTGTGAAACTCTAACTTTCACACCGTCTAGGAGAATTCGCAAACCGACCTTGGATTTATGCACTTATGTTACACTTCGGTCACACCGAAGTTACATCTGAAAAATTTGTGCAGAATCTATCAAATTTAGGTCCCACTTAAGCTGTCTTAGGTGGGACTGAAGTTGGCTTCAGTGGGACTGAATTAAATCTGAAAATGATGAATTCCCGCAGGACTGTTTTGAGGACATTCGGTTGGACCGAACCGACCTTAAGTGGGGTCGAACAATCTGTTTTTTCTTCTATTTGACTTGTGATTTTACCAGTATTTTCTCCATCCTTTACACTTAGTTTTCTTGGATCTTTGGCATGTGAATTCTTCATTAATGACTTCTAAATCTCCAATTCTTCATTATCTTCTTTTGAGCTCTCAATCCATCCTTTTAAGTATATATTCATCATAGTTTTTTGAATCACCTTACATGATGAAAACATATATAATTAAATTGAATTAACACTTAAATGTAAGATAACTAATATAATTAAAGGGTTAAATATTCAATATTTGAGTCTTAACATTAAGCCAAATAGGACACTTACTATTTTTAGCCAAAAACCATGAAGTTTAGTGGAAATCTTGACCGTATATAAATAGTAAGTTTATTGTTTATAGTAATTTACGAATTTTAGGGAGTTTGAGTTGGAGTTTGATTTTGAAACTTCTTACAAGATTTGGTATCACTATTTAAAGGGTTGTAAATTCATTTTTATCATCTATTAATCAATTTTTGAATTTTTAGAATTTATTTCTATTTTCTTATTTTTCCTCGTGGATTTGAGGTATCTCTGTGAGGAGTTCAGAGAAGCTCCGTGGATTCGGGGTAGTTATCCCCTTGAGGAAGATGGTGATTGACCTCATCTCGTCCATCTCTACATCATTTTTCAACATGTAGGATTGTCAGGCCCATGTCCTAGTGTCTGTTCCGTTCCGTAGGATCCCGTGGTCCTCCCGGTCGAATTTCGATGACCCACGACCTTTTGATTTCATTTACGCGTGATCCTGAGTCCCATCATATAAACCCAAGCTGATTCAGCTTAAGACCTGCGCCATTGCCACCGCACCGTCGTCGTGGTTCCAATGCCGCATCTCGTGCACCAATCCGACGTCTAAATCATGAGATGTTGGCCACGCATGATCATAGCCGTGGACCACACGTTACGGGACCCACCTATCTAGATTTGCACATTTCTCTAGGTCATCATGAGAATGACATCACCCTACACCTAGCCACCCTACCACCCTACTCCATAGCCCCATGTCTCTTACAACTCATGATGCTCCCTCTTCCCAAGCTTCTTACACATGCAATCATCAACTTACACTCTCTTATAAACAATCATTCCTAACCTAACCTATCCCTCTCTCTCTCTCTTATCTCTCTCCCTCTCCTTTCCTTCTCATTTTGCCATTGCTAGCAACCTCCAACCCTCCATGAGAGCTCCAAAAATCCAGCCACATCCCAAGCTCATTTCCTTCAATCTAACCCTAAAAAACCCCATCTCTACCGTTAAACCTCTCCCCTTGGAACATTGGAGCCTATAGGTGAAAGAAGAAGGAGAAGTTAGAGAGGTGGGTGTTTCTTAGTATGGATCTTCTTCTTTTTTCCTTTACATAGGGCAAGTGGGACCCACCAATCAATGGTGGAGATTTCATCTCGGTCCCTAGATGTGGCCAAAGGCCCATCACAACTTGCATGTATGTATCCATGGTGGGACCATTCTCCATGGATCCCACCATGAGGTTTCAATGTTATCCATCTTGTAATGGTCATCTAGGCCTTGATTTTGTGGTGGTGATATGGTTTTTCACTTGATTTTTTGATTTGAGACCCACCTATTTTGGGATATCCATATGATGTATGCATGTACATGGAGGAACTCATAGTGGTGGAGATCCTCCCATCTCCGTTGTTTTTCTCTCCCTCTCTCTCTCTTTTGCTTTTTGTATGGTGATGATGATGATGAGGTGTGTGGCCCACCTGATGTGTGTGTGTGGCCCACCGTGATATGTTAAATCTATGCCGTCTACCTGTGGGGCCCACCTTGCTGGACTATCCAGTGGACGAGCTTGCTGCCTGTCCATCTGGACAGGTCCAGATGAAGGTGAAAAATAAATATCAGCTTGATTTTACAAGCTGGTGGGTCCCACACGTGTGGACCCACCTTAATGTATGTGGTATACCCACACTGTCCATCCAGACGGTGGGACCTAGCAGCACCCAGCTGCTATAATGATGCAGCAAGTTCTGTGGTTCTAGCATGAGGTATGGCTTATATCTCAATCATCCGTTCATCCGTTTGGGGATGTGGACCCCACCAATATGATGTATGCATTTTATGCTAATCGTACGTCTAGGATGGTGGGTCCCACCACTAACTGACGTCAGTAAGCTATGTGGGCCAATAAGATATATGTGTTTTATATACACCGTCCATTTGGACGGTGCTTGTAAAGCCCACCGTGATGTATGTGTTTCTCCAGCCGTCCATTTATTTGGACATGTGCCCACCCCACACGTGTGACACGTGTGGGTGGGACCCACCTTGATGTATCTATTCTACATCCACTCCGTCTGTATGTCCAGGATGGTGGACCCCACTGTTTTGCATGTGTTTCTCCTCACCGTTCATCCATTCAGCTCCTGTGGGGCCCACCCCACACATGCTAAATGTGTGGGACGAGACCCACTTTGAGGCATGTATTGTATATCTACGCTATTCATTTTTGCGGCTCGCCATGATGCATATAATGTATATCTATTCTGTCCATTTGTGCGGCTTGCCATGATGTATGTATTGTATATCTATGTCGTCTATTTATGCGGGCCACCGTGATGTATGATTCCGGCTGCTCGTCCATTTTTCTTGGATTATGGGCTACCCCATTGGGCCCATTTTGGTGGTACAACAAGCCCACCTTGAGGTATGCATTGTAGGCAATTTGTCCACCTAATTTTCTGGAGTATATGGGCTGCTCCATTAGGCCCACTATGATGTATGTGATGCACTCACTACCCATCCCTTGTGCCTAACCCATGAGCACTTGTGTGTGGCCCAATATGATGTATTTATGGCCCAATGATGAGGCCCAATGTGATGTGTTTGCGGCCCATGAATGAGGCCCAATGGGATACGTATGAGGCCCTTGTTTGTGGCCCAATATGATGTATTTGTAGCCCAATAATGAGGCCCAATATGATGTATTACTGGCCCATTGATGAGGCCCAATGTGATGTGTTTGTGGCCCATTTGATGAGGCCCAATGTGATGTATTTATGGCCCATTAATGAGGCCCAATATGATGTATATGAGGCACATATGGTGAGGCCCGATGTGATGTATATTGGGCCTTTATGTGAGGCCCATTGTGATGTATGTTGGGCTCTTGTGTGAGGCCCATTATGTTGTATGTGAGGGCCTTATATGAGGCCATGGGCCCACTATATGTTTAGCTCTATGTGGGCCACTCCTAGGGAGCAATGTTAGTTAAATGTCCACATTGATGGGCAATGATGGTTAAATGTCCACATTGTGACCTTCCCTTAGGCCTTGTTAGGCCCATTCTCATCATTATCTAGTGGGTTGACCCTAATCGATGAGCCCCATAGATATTGTATGATCCATCCATTCTTTTGGGCTAACCCAAAACGTTGGGCACCTATTGGTTGCTTGTAAGATTATAGATAGGCCACCTAGGCCCGTCTTGTATATATGCTAATATCGATGTCGATTTTGAGCATGTGATAACCTAGCATCATGATACATGCCTATATGCATCATCTGTATGCTTGTTATGAGAGCTTCGGGAGATTTTGGTTATTATCATCATTGTATTTCCCTTTATGCGCATTGTATTTCAAAGTTTTTTTTATCATAGTGGATTTTGTGATGGTGTTCTTATTGTTATTGTTCATGGGTTATGCTATGGTTATGCTTATTATGAAATGAATTCATGTTTAAAATCCTCCTTGTAGGATCCCAGGATCAGAACCTGGTATATGGATGCTGGGAGCCGATAATGGGGTACTACTAAGGCTATCGGCGTTGAATTCGGTGATCGAAAATTTTGTGAGCCCTGTTTCCGAGTTTGAGGCGTGACAGGAGTTGATATCAGAACATAACTTGGGAATAATTTAGGACAACATCACATATCTATAGCGAGCTTAGGGCAATCAGGTCCCGAGTGCGTAATCTTTCTGATTTAGTTCCTTAATGTCTGAGCCTTCGAGGGTTCCTAAGGCTGATAGACACCTTTGTTCCTTGTTGTAGACCATGCCGCCTAGATAAGGCATGCGATGCACACGAGGCGCCTGAGCGATCCAAGCGGCTCCAGCTCCACCACTTGAGGATCATGTTCTTCCGCCTGAGGTTCTTTTTCCGCCTCTCGTAGTTCTCGTTGCCCCACTTGAGCATCCTGTTCCCACGCTCGATGCTCCTATAGACCTCACACCTCTGTCTGAGACTGGCGCAGTCCTTACTATACCAGATGGTGCCGATTTGTTGTGGTAGATGATCTATGCTTTGACCGTCGCCCTTCAAGGGTAGGGTAGGTGTCCTGCCGAGACTCTAGAGCAGGCAGAGCAGGAGCGCGTGAGCGCCTTGTTACCAGATTTCCTTTGGCTTGATCCCCCGCAGTTCCAAGGTGAGCTAGATCTGACAACATCAGAGAGATGGCGCTCCTGAGTGGAGCAGATGTTTGAGACATTGAGATGCATGACCCTGTAGTGGGTCCCACTGGTGGTGTATATTCTTGAGGGTGAGACCAAGCACTGGTGGACCTCTATTGCCCGTGTCGCAGGAGTTAACTTCGTTTGGACATAGGAGGATATCATTGACTGGTTCGACTAACAGTACTTCCCCGACCACGTTCGATGACAGCGAACGTTGGAGTTTGAGACCCTGGTGCAGGGAGACACGACCGTGGCTCAGTACGCGGCTTGGGTCGTGGCCCTATCGAGGTTCGCACCGTACTTGATCGATGATGAGGAGTGGAAGGCCCGTCGTTTTGAGAACGGCTTATGTAGCGATCTCCGAGGCCGTGTTGTTAGGCATGAGCTCATGACTTTTAAGGCGGTAGTGCAATGGGCACAGATTTATGAGACCAAGTGGGTCAGCACTCAGAGCGATTGAGGTTAGAGGAGAGACCAGAGGAGGAGGGCTCCCCTCAGGTGGTTTCCAGCAAGAGCACCGACAACAGCAGAGGCGCACAATCTGCAGATCACTAGCAATGCTAACGGTACCTCCAACACCACCTTAGAGGCAATTCCCCAGTGTTTATTATGAATGTGGTGGGATAACACTGCAGTCGCCTCCTCCATAGTAGCAGTGACAGCAGTCCCTACCACCGAGGCCCCACAGCAGCAGCAGCAGCCACCAAGACCACAGCAGCCTAGGCAGATGTTTCGGCAGTAGCAGGAGAGACCTCAGAGGGGACAGGCACCTCCTCATCCAGCTCAGGTAAGATTTTACACTGCTCAGCAGGACCCGCAGTCCTCTAGAGGAGTCGTTGAGGGTATTCTTCCTGTCTCTGCATTCATTGCTCGAGTTCTGTTTGACTCTGGTGCATCTCATTCTTTTATGTTAGAGGATTTTTTTCATTACACCAGATTACAGAAAGAGTTTGCCCGTGAGGTATTGACCATATCGACGCCCTTAGGGAAGACTACAGTGCTAGGCTACTTCTATTTATCTTGCCACGTGTTGGTGGGAGAGATTTTCTTGCCCACTGATCTATTCATGTTGCCGATGTTGGAGTTCGACGTCATCCTGAGCATGAATTGGCTTGCATAGTACCACGCCATCTTGGACTACTTCGCGAGGACAGTCACGTTCCGTATACCTGGCTTGCCATAGTTCCAGTTCATTGCCGAGCCCAGAGGAGAGCCGTTGTCTTATTTGATGTCTTGTGCAGTAGAGGAGCCCGTCGCAGTGAGTATTGAACAGTTGCCAGTGGTTTACGATTTTCCTGATGTGTTTTAGGAGATTCCAGGATTGCCGCTGTGCCGGCATATTAAGTTCCAGATTGACCTTGTGTCTGGTATCGCGCCTATCTCGAAGGCCTCGTATCATATAACACCGATGGAGTTATGAGAGCTGCAGCAGTAGTTGGACGAGTTGCGAGAGTTGGGATTCATTCGTCTAAGCAGTTTGTCATGGGGAGCACCGGTACTATTCATCAGGAAGAAGGATGACCCGTTGAGGCTCTGCGTGGATTACTGCAAGCTCAATCGGGTCACGATCAAGAACAAGTATCCGCTCCCAAGGATTGATGACTTGTTTGATTAGTTGCAAGGTGCATAGTTCTTCTTGAAGATTGACCTACATTTTAGTTATCATTAGATTCGAGTCTAAGAGAAGGACATCTCGAAGACAGCTTTCAGGACGCGTTATGGTCACTTTGAGTTTCAGGTCATGTCCTTCAGACTGACCAATGCGCCCGCAATCTTCATGCAGTTGATGAACGAGGTTTTTCGGCCTTCTCTGGATCAGTTTGTTATGGCCTTCATCGACGACATTCTAATCTATTCGAGGACTCGCGAGGACCATGAGCAGCATTTGGAGATTGCCTTGCAGACCCTCCGTGCCCACCAGCTATATGCGAAGCTGGAGAAATGTGAGTTTTGGCAGGAGGAGATGAAGTTCCTTAGTCAGGTGGTGACGAGGGAGGGTGTCATTGTGGACCCTCAAAGGTTGATGTAATGCGTCAATGGGGCCAACCTACTAACGTGTCTGAGATCCGCAATTTTCTTATTTTGGCAGGATATTATTAAAAATTTATTGAGAGATTCTCTCGTATTATAGCACAGCTAATCAGGTTGACCTGGAAGGGCGTAAAGTTTATGTGGAGTGACGTCTATGAGTGAGAATTTATGGAGCTAAAGGACCGCCTCACGTCCGCTCCTGTACTCACTCTTCCCTCTAGGAGTGATGGGTTTATTGTATTTTTTGATGCTTTACGTATTGGTTTAGTTGCTGTCCTGATACAGCACGGGAAGCCGGCAGCTTATGCGTCTCATCAGCTTAAGGTCCATGAGCTGAACTACCCCACGCATGATTTGGAGATGGTAGCAGTTATCTTCGCACTAAAGGTGGGGAGGCACTATCTTTATGGGGTCAGGTTCGAGCTCTTCTCCGACCAAAAGAGCTTAAAGTATTTATTCTCCCAGTCCAAGCTGAACATGAGGCAGAGACGTTGGATGTGGCTCCTGAAGGATTATGATTTTGATCTTCAGTACCACCTGGGCAAGGCGAATGTGGTGGTAAATGCCCTTAGCAGTCAGCCACGAGGCCTGGTGGCGCACATGATAATTTAGGAGTGGAAGATGCTTGAGGATGTGTTAACATTTAACTTCAAGTTTAGCTTGCAGTCTTCTATTTTACAGTTATCGAGCCTATCGATTCAACCCTCTCTTGTTGCAAGTGTAATTGAGGCTCAGCAAATAGATGCGTCGTTGCAGAGTTATTGGGCAGAGGTAACATCTGAGAGTCAGACAGATTGGTTCTGATGGTGGACTTCATTTTAGAGGCCGATTATGTGTCCCGAATGTTCTAGAGTTGCGGAAAGATCTTATGACCAAGGCACATCAATCACCATTTTCTATCCACCCTGGCTCGACGAAGATGTATCGTGATATGAGGTGTCAGTATTTTTGGGCAGGGATAAAGTGCTAGATAGCCAGTTTTGTGGTCGAGTGTAACACCTGCTAGTGTGTCAAGGCCAATCATCAGAGACCCCCTGGTCCATTGCAGCTGTTGAGAGTCCTGATGTGGAAGTGGGAGCACATATCCATCAATTTTATCATGGGCTTACCGAGGACTTAGCATGGTCATGACACCGTATGGGTTGTTGAGGATCGTCTGACGAAGTCGGCACATTTTCTTTCGATTCGTGCTACTTAGCATTTGGAACAGCTTGCCAAGCTGTTTGTTAATGAGATCATGAGACTGCACGGTGTTCTAGTCTCAATTGTTTACGACCGAGACCCGAGGTTCACATCTCAGTTTTGGAGGAGCTTTCAAAGGGCGATGGGGTCTACCCTGTAGTTCAGCACCGCGTATCATCCGCAGACCGATGGACAGACCGAGAGGGACAATTAGATTCTTGAGGATATGCTCAGGGCTTGCGCGGTCGACTTCTCGGGTAGCTGGGATGAGCATTTGCACCTGACTGAGTTTGCATATAATAACAGCTATCAGGCGACTATTGGTATGACTCCTTTTGATGGTTTGTATGGCAGGCCGTGTAGATCCCCCAGTTGTTGGGCCGAGGTTGAAGAGCACCATCTCCTAGGCCTCGAGCTTGTGCAGCAGGCATTAGAGGTTATTGATATTATCAGGCAGAGGATGCGCACAGCTCAGAGCCAGTAGAAGAGTTTGGCTGATCGTCGGCGTTGTCCCTTGGAGTTTACTATTGGGGACAGTGTATCTCAAGGTATCGCCCATGAAGTGCATAGTTTGATTTGGAGTGATGGGCAAGCTCGCCCCGGGATTTTTTGGGCCTTTCGAGATCAATGGGCGTGTTGGCGCCGTGACCTATAGACTTGCCTTACCTTCTGAGTTGTCTGGTATCCACATCATTTTTCATGTTTCGATGTTGCGGAAGTATGGGTCAGATACCATTCCCATGATTGATTGGCAGTCTCTTGAGGTCCATAAGGATGCTTCCTATATTGAGCAATCGATTCGCATCCTTGATCGGAAGGAGCTGGTCCTCCTAACCAAGGTCATTCCTTTAGTGAAGATTCCGTGGGGTCATCATTCTGTTAAGGAGGCATCATGGGAGCGCGAGTTAAGATTAGAGAGTGTTATCTCCATTTGTTTGTAGATTGATTGTATTATGCCTTGTATTGCATTGATTGTCATATATATATATATATATGCTCATGATGTCATGCTTTCTTTTCCCTTTCTTTATTCTGTGTGATAGTAAATTTCGAGGACAAAATTTTTATTAGGAGGAGAGAGCTGTCAGACCCATGTCCTAGTGTCCGTTCCGTTACGTAGGATCCCGTGGTCCTGTCGATCAAATTCCAGCGACCTACGACCTTTTGATTTCATTTGCGCGCGACCTTAAGTCCCATCCTTTAAACCTGAGCCAATTCAGCACGAGACCTGTGCCATTGTAACCGAGCCGTCGTTGTGTCTTGTGTGTCAATCCAACGTCTAGATCATGAGATGTGGGCAGCGCATTATCATGGTCGTGGACCACACATTGCGGGACCCACCTATCCAGATTTGCACATTTTCCTAGGTCATCATGAGGATGACATCACCCATACACCTAGCCACCCTACCACCCTACTCCATAGCCCCATGTCTCTTACAACTCATGATGCTTCCTCTTCCCAAGCTTCTTACACATGCAATCATCACCTTACACTCTCGTACAAACAATCATTCCTAGCCTAACCTATCCCTCCCTCTCTCTCTCTCTCTCTCTCTCTCTCTCTCTCTTATCTCTCTCCCTCTCCTTTCCTTCTAATTTCTCCATTGCTAGCAACCTCCAATCCTCTATGAGAGCTCCAAAAATCCAACCACATCCCAAGCTCATTTCCTCTAATATAACCCTAAAAAACCCCATCTCAACCGTTAAACCTCTTCCCTTGGAGCATTGGAGCCTATAGGTAGAAGAAGAAGGAGAAGTAAGAGAGGTGGGTGTTTCTTAGTATGGATCTTCATCTTTTTTTGCATAGGACAAGTGGGACCCTCCAATCAATGGTGGAGATTCCATCTTGGTCCCTAGATGTGACCAAAGGCCCATCACACCTTGCATGTATGTATCCATGGTGGGACCATTCTCCATTGATCCCCCCATGAGGTTTCTATGTTATCCATCTTGTAATAGTCATCTAGGCCTTGATTTTGTGGTGGAGATATGGTTTTCCACCAGATTTTCTGATTTGAGGCCCACCTATTTTGGGATATCCATATGATGTATGCATGTACATGGAGGAACTCATAGTGGTGAAGCTCCTCCCATCTCTACCGTTTTTCTCTCCCTTTCTCTCTCTCTTTTATTTTTTGTATGGTGATGATGATGATGAGGTGTGTGGCCCACCATGATATGTTAAATCCATGCCGTCTACCTGTGGGGCCCACCTTGCTGGACTATCCAGCGGACGGGCTTGCTGCCTGTCTGTTTGGACAGGCCCAAATGAAGGTGAAAATACAAATATCAGCTTGATTTTACAAGCTGGTGGGTCCCACATGTGTGGACCCACCTTAATGTATGTGGTATACCCACATCGTCCATCCAGACGGTGGGACCCAGTAGCACCCAGCTGCTGTAATGACACAGTAAGTTCTATGGTTCCAGCATGAGGTATGGGTTATATCCCAACCGTCCGTTCATCCGTTTGGGGACGTGGACCCCACCAATATGATGTATGCATTTTATGCTAATCATCCATCCAGGACAGTGGGTCCCACCACTAACTGACGTCAGCAAGCTATGTGGGCCACCAAGATATATGTGTTTTATACACGGTGCTTGTGAAGCCCACTGTGATGTACATGTTTCTCTAGTCATCCATTTATTTGGACGCGGGGCCACCTCACACGTGTGGCACGTGTGGGGACGGGACCCACCTTGATGTATTTATTCTATATCCACAACCATCCATTTTTCATGGACATGGGCCCACCCCCCTACGTGTGACACGTGTGGGTGGGGCACACCTTGATGTATCTATTCTACATCCACTCTGTCCGTATGTCCAGGACAGTGGACCCCATTGTTTTGCATATGTTTCTCCACATCGTTCATCCATTCAGATCGTGTGGGGTCCACCCCACACATGCTGCACATGTGGGATGGGACCCACCTTGAGGCATGTATTCTATATCTACACTGTCCATTTTTACGGCCCGTCGTGATGCATATAATGTATATCTATGTTGTCCATTTGTGCGGCTCACCATAATGTATGTATTGTATATCTATGCCGTCCATTTGTGTGGCCCGTCGTGATGTATGATTCCGGCTGCCCGTCCATTTTTCCTAGATTATGGGCTGCCCCATTGGGCCCATTTTGGTGGTACAACAAGCCCACCTTGAGGTATGCATTGTAGGCAATTTGTCCACCTAATTTTTTGGAGTATATGGGCTGTTCCATTTGGCCCACTATGATGTATGTGATGCACTCACTACCCATCCCTTGTGCCTAACCCATGAGTGCTTGTGTGTGGCCCAATATAATGTATTTGTGGCCCAATGATGAGGCCCAATGTGATGTATTTGTGGGCCATGAGTGAGGCCCAATGGGATACGTATGAGGCCCTTGTTTGTGGCCTAATATGATGTATTTGTAGCCCAATGATGAGGCCCAATATGATGTATTATTGGCCCAATGATGAGGCCCAATGTGATGTGTTTGTGGCCCATTTGATGAGGCCCAATGTGATGTATTTATGGCCCATTAATGAGGCCCAATATGATGTATATGAGGCACATATGGTGAGGCCCGATGTGATGTATATTGGGCCTTTGTGTGAGGCCCATTGTGATGTATATTGGGCTCTTGTGTGAGGCCCATTATGTTGTATATGAGGCCCTTATGTGAGGCCATGGGCCCACTATATGTTTAGCTCTATGTGGCCACTCTTAGGGAGCAATGTTAGTTAAATGTCCACATTGATGGGCAATGATGGTTAAATATCCACATTATGACCTTCCCTTAGGCCTTGTTAAGCTTATTCTCATCATTCTCTAGTGGGTTGACCCTAATTGATTGGCCCCATAGATATTGTATGATCCATCCATTCTTTTGGGCTAACCCAAAATGTTGGGCTCCCATTGGTTGCTTGTAAGATTATAGGTAAGCCATCTAGGCCCGCCTTGTATATAGGCCAATTATCGATGCCAATTATGAGCATGTGATAACCTAGCTTCATGATACATGCCCATACGCATCATCTACATGCTTGTTATGAGATGTGATTGAACATTGCATATGCCATTAGGCAAGTTGTTTTTAGGACTCCCTGATAGGTGGAGTTGTCCCACATGAGCGCACGGCATGCGCAGGATTAATGCATGATTGGACTGTGTGACTCATGCATCTTGCATTGTGTGATTACAATTACTATTTACCTTATCGACATCAGGGCCGTAGCCTCCACATTTATAGCGTGGACGACAGGATTGGATATCAGAAATTCTGTTTAAGCACGAGGGCGCGAAGGATGTCCCAGGGCGAAAGTCCCCAAACCCTTATGGTACCATGGAGGATGCTCCAATGCCTAGACCGATTGGATGCATGAGCGCATGAAGGCTGTATACCAGTAGGCTACGTCTCCCACTGTATCATGGTCGGTTGGAAGGGGGTATGACCTTATCCACCTGAGTAAGGGGGCAGTATCTAGGTTGAGTTTGACCGGCTTGAGGAATGGGTCTACTATCGATGAGCTGGACCTGACTTTGGTCGGAGGACAATGAGGTCTCTTCTACTTATCCAGTTGTGCGCTCAGATAAGGGCGGCAAGCTAGTGTAGAGTGTAATAGACCCCAGTGATATTCCAGAGATGAGTTATATTATGATGAGGATCCAAAGGAGGATTGGTATGCTTGAGTTGCATTTTGCATCATATGGCCTTGGTATGGCCGATAGCATTCGTGCCTTGCATCGCATAGCCTTGGTACGGCTGTTAGCATTCATGGATTCACTAGCACATTCCATATTACTTTGATATTGCATTCTGAGCACGCTTATATTACGCATACACTTTGTCTACCCTTCAAGCTTTCTATAAGCTTATGCACGATAGATGCATGCCGGTGACGCGAGGATGCAGTCGTAGCTGAGAAGGAGCGGGAGCGCACCGCAGAGCTTCAGGAGTTTTTGGTTATTATCACCATTGTATTTCCCTTTATGTGCATTGTATTTCAAAGTTTTTGAATATAGTGGATTTTGTGATGGTGTTCTTATTGTTATTGTTCGTGAGTTATGCTATGGTTATGCTTATTACGAAATGAATTCATGTTTAAAATCCTCCTTATAGGATCCCAGGATCGGAACCTGGTGTATGGATGTCGGGAGCAAAGAATGGGGTACTATAGATGCTGTCAGCGCCAAATTCGACGATCGGAAATTTTATGAGCCCGGTTTCTGAGTTTGGGGCGTGACAAGGATAATTTCGATGTCTGAATTGAATATGTGCTTAAAACAATGAATTAAAGCTTGAAAGAATTCAAGTTGAAGAACCGAAGATTTAGAAACTGAAGTTGAAGATTTAAAGACCCAATGATCTAGTACTAAGACTAAGGAAGTGACTGAAGAGCATATACATTAAAACTAGAATTTACAGCAGAGGTTAGAGCAATCGAGAACATTGTTCAATCGATTGACACTTTCTTGAGTTGTCTCAATTGATCGAATTAAAGCATCATTAAATTATAGATGGAACTCGCTGGACATATTTTGTCATGCTCGATTGATCGAAGTCCAGGGATCGATCGATCGAAACTCAATGATTTTTTTGTTTAAATTTTGGTCACTAGACGTTTTTGGAAGAGTTTGGTTGAATGCTTGATCGATCGATGGTTTGCGTAATTGCGTAAATTTTAAGTCGGTTAGGAAATTCCTATATAAACAAGAAGCTTTAGGCTATTCTAATTGCGAATTAGGTCTTAGGGGAGATAACTAGTGAAGGCGAAGCTCTTTTGACACCGTTCTTCTTCTTTGATCCTTCCTTCCAAGTTTGTGTCTCTTCATTTTTACTTTAAGATGTTACCCATGCTAAGGGTTGGTATGAGACCATTTGCTTTGATAAAATCCTTTACTATTTATAGACATAACCCAACCATCTAGATGCTTACCGCATTTTGACAGTTGCTAGCTATAAATGTTTAGCACGACTTAACTCTCTTTGCTTTTAAACCTGCCATCTATCCTGTAATTGCTTCAGCACAATCAATCTTGACTCGATCGCTTAGTAGTTGACGCGGCACTGCTCGATGTGCTCCAGTTGTATCACCACAAAATCCTCTTCTTATATCGCCAAAGATCTCCAAATACACCACACAAATCCATCTAAATTACATGTAACCCATTCTAATTGGCTTTCATAGGTATTAGCGACAATAGGGATGAACATTGCCCCCCACATCATTTTGCCTTTGGAAAAAGGTAAAAGTGACGTATGATCACTCATTAATGCAGCAGTCCTTCGGTACATGTGGCAACACCATAGTAACCATTTATGACCAATGTAGCCCTCCATGTCAGCTCCAACTATCATTTTTCAAAAGAAGAGCTAACCCCGTTGCGATGCATGTACACGTATTGTACAAAATAAAAAATTAATGATGCCTTAATAAATGATCTATATCCTTGGTTGATATAAGCACCATTTCAAACATTCTTTTCCATTCCACATTTCCTTCTCTATCATTCCTCCTTCGAATCCTAAATCTTCCTTTCTCTCTCTAACCCTATCAATGGTTTCCTCATTGTCCGCTGCCCCATACTTCCATCAGGACAAATTAATCACCATATTGGATGCACTTTCTGAGAAGTACTCTAATGAAATAGTCTTTAAATTGTCGATTTGAGACTATTACTATATGAGACCAGCGTTCTTCCCTAGGGTTGATACTGAAGAAGTTTGTATGATGGATCCTTTGTTCCCTAATTTCCCAAGAGAAACCATTCTGATTCAATCCAAATCCGTTCTAAAGTCATCAAACGCCTTAAAGAAATCTCGATCGTGGGCAAAACCTCTACCAGAATTGGACATCTAGTTCAATTACGTTGTTGCCCAGTATGAAACAACATGAAGGAATTTTGGCATTTACGAATATATCAAGCTCTCCATATACGAGTATCCTTTGGACCTTGCTCTTCTTATGGCGGCATCAACATTCTGGAGCCCATTCACCTACACATTTTTCTTTGGATGTGGCCCTATGAGTCCAACAATCTTGTACGTTGCAAATATGATTCAACTCCTTCCCTTCGACAAGGCAGTCACCAATAAGTTCAGCAAGGCCCATTCATACTTCTGCAAGTGTACCGTAAACATGAAGGCCCAATCAAATATGAAAAACACATGGCCTTCCTACTACTCTAGATCTGTTGGTATTTACTCTATGTGAATGCTCTCCAGATCACAAATGAGTATGTTCAACTAGCCGAGGTGCTTGTGCAGGGTCAAAAACTTTCTTTAGAATCTTTTGTAATCAACCACTTGTATAGAGGTATTTTTAAGATCACCACCAAGGGTCTGTATCTTGGAGGAGGACCATTATGGCTTCTCCAAATGTGGATCTACGAGTATTTTGCTTTTCCCTTGTACATTCTGTTAGTGCTATAGTTTATATCCCTGTAAGTTGTCAAATTTGTGGTGACAAAATCTCTGTTATGTTTTATATAACCTGCTTAAGTGAAGCTCTCTCAAGGATCAACATTCAAGACTTCATGAACAAGCTAAGCTCACATCAAGCAAAACTCTCAAGTACAAGACTCAAGATCTTAAATGAAAGAACTGATCACAAGACAAGACTCTTGAATGCAAGAACTGCTCAAAAAACAAGACTCAAGCCGAAAAGAAAGTACAAGGCAAGACTCAAGTTGAAATCAAGACTTCAAGACTGAGACTTCAAGGCTCATTCTTAATGGTCTCTTGTTTCAATGTCCATACTTCATGATTGAGGTTTGTTTGACCATAGGATGACCTTAGAAGTAGGTCATTTTGGATACATAAGCCGAATGTTATTTTACATGTGATTGGTCTGTTCTTCGACCAGTCTTAGGTCTGCTTCGACTAGTCCTAGACTTGCTTCGACCAGTCTAAGAAAATCCTCGACCAGTCGTAAGTTTGTTACAAATTCTAGATAAAATCTGTTAGCCTTCGACTAGTCCTGGAATCTGTTCGACCAGTCGTAGGAACAGTGTTTCTGCATCTTCGACCAGTCGTAGAATCTACGACTCGAAGTCCAGCGAAGATATTCAGGACCTACGACCAGTCGAAGGAAACCTACGACCAGTCGTAGGTGACCTACGACCAGTCGTAGGTGACCTACGACCAGTCGTAGGAGGGCTACGACCAGTCGTAGAACGGTCAAAGAAAATCCCGCCGGATTTTTCAAATATCTGTTAGAGCTTCGACTAGTCGTAGAGCACTCTAGACCAGTCGAAGACCCGATCTTCTCACCTATAAATAGTGCACGAATCTCAGAAGAAATCATCGATTTAATTATAGTATTCAAGCCAATCTTCGTCGAACTTCTGAGAGATAATTCTGTGCTCCATCTAAGCTAAGTGTGCTTATTTAATATTCTCTTTCCTTAGCTTTATTTTAATTGATTTTGTTTCTTATATTCCAATCTGATTTGATAAAGAGGAATTATTATTCCCTTTCTTTGGAATCAAAATCAATTAAGGCAAGCCCTGTTTGGTTTAATTTAAAATCAATTAGAACTAGAACCATTGTAATCGAGTACTGGACATTGAACTTGGACATTCAATCATCTACTTTGATTTGGTTCTACCGGGCTGCTACAACGAAGAATATATTCAGGTATTTTACATATTGTAAATTGCTTTCTATTATTTTGGTTTCTTTCAAGATTTGCCAGAAAAATCTTGTTATTTTGGTTATCTGAGGAAAGCCAGGAAAACTCAGAAGTGGGGGTTTTTTTAATTGTGTAAGTCCACATACAAAGACACAATTGTAAGGGTTTTGGGTGAACCTGGGAAAACCTATCTTTAGTGAACGCTAATATCCCCTGTGTGAGGATATTAGGAGTGGAGTAGCTTTTTGTGTGGCTGTTGGATAACAGTTGGTGAACACACAGGCGAACCACTATAAACCCTTGTGTTGTGGTTGATTGATTTATTCTTTTAATCTTTTAATTAATTTTTGTGGGATGTATGTATGGTGGTGAATGTTGTAATTATTTCAAGCTTTGTGAGAATGTTGTAATAGCTTAGAATTTACTTTCTGCTATTCCTTTATAAGCTTGTTTTTCAATTTCATTTGAAAGTTGTTCCAACAAGGTTGCCCTGCCATTTTTATGGTGTATGGCTGTCCCTAGAACAATACATTTTTAATTACAAGTTATTTCATTTCAGTTTGTATTTAATTCTGTGTTCCTCTTCGATTTGAGACTTGATACAAAGACCTTTCTAGAAATAAGGTTGTCCTACC
The DNA here is from genome assembly GCF_029962835.1 of Magnolia sinica. Taxonomy (NCBI): domain Eukaryota; kingdom Viridiplantae; phylum Streptophyta; class Magnoliopsida; order Magnoliales; family Magnoliaceae; genus Magnolia; species Magnolia sinica. The sequence goes on along the minus strand of NC_080577.1, from coordinate 41,617,168 downwards.
ATAAACTCTGTTTTTGGTGTAAGGTTGTCTTTAGAATAACATTTGTATCAACCTCTCAAGATCTGAATTTTGAGGTTGTTTTACTTTCCTGCATTGTTATTTAATTTGGCTATCATTTTCTTTATTATTCCGCTGTTATAAGTTTTTATTTGGCATTGTCCTATTCACCCCCCCTCTAGGACATATAGCTTGGCCTTTTCACATTCCCCCGTTCACTTCGATGTTGTTTATTCTTATGGTCATCGCGTCATCGATTCCCCTCAGGAGATCTGTATATTTTCTAGTTATATGGACTCCCTTTTTTTTCTCTTAATAAAAAAAAACGCAGACAGTCTTTCACCCCCTTTCATGATAGAGAATACAGTCCAACTTGGTTTATCGGTCAATGTGAGAATGAAGATAACTAGGCAACATGTCAGATGTATATTCCTTGGGAGAGTTACCTCATTTGTAGGGATCTCCCTTATGACAGCATAATAGATACTGGCAAGAATGCCAAGGCCAGAATCGAGCAGTACTGCCCAAACTTGTTCGCTCGTCAATTTGGTCTTGTCTAGTGCATTCCCTGTCAATTTATTCAAAAAACCTATAACCAACAACCTTTCTCTCGGGTGATTACTGACCGAACTGACCTCTACCATTCTCTTCATTCCACTTTCCAGTCTACCAATATGACTCTTGATCTTCCCATCTATCTGGATCAACCTCAAATGATGGACACTTTCTCTGACTGGTGGAAGAGTCATTATAAAAGACTGGTTAATAAATCTCCCTAGCTTATCACTGCAAAGCTCTTTTCCTCTACGGAGCTGCGAGGAAGGAAAAGAGCAACACCTTAATCAGCCACTACTCTTGGCCGAAATCTAAATAAGCCAAAGACCAAATCGGCCATCACTACCATCCCGCCAGCTCCATTGACCGAGACAACTCCTCAACCAAAGCACCAAAAAGCTATGGTAAATGGACCTATTCTTCCTCGACCGAAGCGCCAAAAAGCTATGGTGAAGGGACCCGTTCTTCTGAAATCTCTGCCGCCTCGTCCATCTCCATTGACCCCAAAGAGGATCCTTGATTTGGGAGCTCCTCTTGACTCAGCTCCGCAACCTCCAACTCTAGTCTTCACCCATAACGATTTAACTCCATAGCCAACACCAGTGAGTCAGTTGCTGCCAATTTCTTCCAATGTACGACGACAATCAGGTACTTCCTCGGCCATGGATATGTCTTCATTTGAAAAAATACTTCAAAACTAAATATTAGCCAAGGATCTAGCTAAAGACTATTCCAAAGATATTGAAGAAGGTATGAAATGTCACCAAGAAGCTAACTATAATAAATGCTGGAATAAATGGTGGCAGGATAGAAAAATGTTAAATAATTTTGACCTTCCTTTCGATGAGAAATATCTCACTCCATATCACCTAAATCTCCCACCATTCCCGACTTCTACTCGAGTGATTGGGACGATCATAAAAAATCCTCAATATAGGGACAATCAATTCATCACTCTTGCCATCCATTCTAATTTAGGTGGAAACTAATTTCATTTTTATAACTGTTTTTAATATGTCATAGTATCTTTATTATTATTATTTTTTTACCTTTTTATAGTTACTCAGGAAATATCGATCGTGGAAAAGAAAGTCATTGTGGCACAAGCACTACAACAAGTTCATCTTATGACTGATATCACAGAGATAACTGAAGTACAAGCCGTCGACTCCAAAGGGACCATAAGCCACAAAGCTCTTCCTTCTTATCTTTCTCTGGAGACTACAATTGTCATTACGGAGTCCGAATACATTGTCAACATCCCCCAAATGCCAACCATTATAGTTGACCAAGAAGATGAAGAAGAACAAGAAAAGAGTCCCTTGACCGTTACTCCTCAAGGCTCCATAAGAGGATCATCCCTTAATCCATGCTTCCGTTTGTTCAACACCTTCCCTCGACTGCAGAATCTCTTCCTGCAAAAATTAAAGAGCCACTTCAGTCAAGCACAGCACGTGAAGTCGTCATCTCTGACCAGGCAATGGAGGAGATTCCAGCAACCAATATCTATCTTTCTCCCTTGGCACCAATTCCAGCATCGGTGTTGATGCCAACCTAGGATGCCTCATCTTCCACTCCAACAACTGAAGATGTGATCCCAGTTAAGGATATTCTCCCTTCCCTTCGATAGGTTCTTAGGAGCGATATCACTATGGCCGAGTCTTTGTCCCTTTTACGGAGTTACAACATCTTAAGGAAGAGATCCAAACCCTTGTACACTCGGGGGTATCAAAGATTGTATTAATCGAGATGATTACTAAGCTTATTGAGTTGATTGATCAGTATAAAGTTTTCTCTCATTCAAATCAGAACCTCTTAGCCAAATTGCCAGAACTAAAGGATTTTCTGGACTATATCATAGAAAAATACGAGGTCCATGTTACGATCCATCGTCTCGAAGTTGAGCATATAACAACATAATTCCAAGTAGCTACAACCAGTGATATTACTGAGAAGTTGTTAGCCAGTCACACAGAACTGAAGAACTTAGAGACCAAGTTGGAGGACATGAGCATACAAATTATTTTTTAGAAGCACAACTGATGATGCTGAAGAGGATTTTTAAAGAGGAGAGTCTAGAACATGATTGAAAGAGAAAAATGGTCAGGGACTTGGCCGCATCCACTAAAGCTCAAACAAAAGCAATCGACTGGGTTCTATAAGTGGTCATAAAACACAATGACATTTTGTTAAAAAAGAATGATTGATTGGGGAAAGTGGAGGCTACGATCCAACATTTTTCTATCTTTGAGATGTAGCTTTCTTTTTCCTTTCGTGCTTCATCTATTGATCAATAAATTCAGTCGTCGAGCATTCCTTTATTATTGGTCACTTAGCATTTTCTTTATTCTTTCATAATCCAAATAGCTAACTAGTAACATGGCATTTGGAGAATGAAGAGTCATGCATAACCTACCAAAATAATAGCTATGATGGTTGCACGTTCATACTTTTCAGGAACACGAACCAGATTTGGGTCTAAACTTCTTTTTATCATTTGATTTTTGAAAATCAACCCTTTTTTTGCATTTGAAAATCTTGTAAAATTTCTTAGCTAAAAGAGCCATATCATCTTCTGAATCAAAATTTTCTTCTGAATTACATTTAGAAGATTTTAGTGTGATAGATTTACCTTTAGGAGCTTTAAAGTTTAACTCGTAGGTTTGTAGAGAACCAACTAGTTCTTCTACCCTCATATTATCCGTATCACAAAGTTCCTGGATCGCGGTTACTTTAGAATTGAACCGTTCAGGAAGTGAGCGTAATATTTTTGCACACACTTTGCTTTCTGGGATTTTATCGCCAAGACCCCACATTGAGTTTACAATGTCATTCAATCTAGTGTAAAAGTCCATAAACATTTCATTTTCCTCCATATGAATTTCTTCAAATCTGGTTGTGAGGAGTTGGACTTTAGATTTTTTGACAATTGTAGTACCCTCATGTGTCATTTCTAATATATCCCAAGCTTGCTTTGCAGTATCACAGGAAATGATTCTTTTGAACTCATCCGGTGATAGTGCGCAAGTAATTGCATTTAGTGCTTTAGCATTTGCACTACTCTCACTTTTCTGAAGAGTGATCCATTGGTAATATGGTGTGACTTTCATAGATTTTGAACCATCAATCCCAGTAACTTCCATGATAGGAGGTTTCCATTCAGTCATTGTGGCTTGCCACACATTTTCATCCATTGATTTGAGGAAGATCCTCATTCTGGCTTTCCAATAGGCATAGTTGGAGCCATCAAAGGGTGGAGGCCTTGTGACTGAAAGGCTATCAAAATTTGACATCTTAAATAGCTTAAATCGTTAGCTCAGGAATTAAATCCAAGAATTAAAAAAGAGCTATTAGGCTCTGATACCACTTGAAAAGGCCTAGCTATATGTCCTAGAGGGGGGGTGAATAGGACAATGCCAAATAAAACTTATAACAGCGGAATTAAAAAGAATATGATAGCCAAAATAAATCACAATGCAAGAAAGTAAAATAACCTTAAAATTCAGATCTTGAGAGGTTGATACAAATGTTGTTCTAAGGACAACCTTACACCAAAAACCAGAGTTTATGGTAGGACAACCTTATTTATAGAAAGATCTTTGTATCAAATCTCAAACCAAAGAGGAATACAGAAATAAATACAAACTGAATTGAAATAAATTGTAATCACAAATGTATTGTTCTAGGGACAGCCATACACCATAAAAATGGCAGGGCAACCTTGCTGGAACAACTTTTAAAGGAAATTGAATATCAAGCTGATAAAGGAATAGCAGAAAATAAATTCTAAACTATTACAAAATTCTCACAATGCTTGAATTAAATGATTACAACATTCACCACCATACATACATCCCACAAAAGAATAATTAAAGATCAGAAGTATAAATCATTCAACCACAACACAAGGGATTATAGTGGTTCGCCTGTGTATTCACCAACTGTTAAACAACAGCCACACAGAATGCTACTCCACTCCTAATATCCTCACACAGGGGATATTAGCGTTCACTAACAAAATAGGTTTTCCCAGGTTCACCCAAAACCTTTACAGTCGTGTCTTTGTCTGTGGGCTTACACAATTAAAAACCCCCACTTCTGAGTTTTCCTGGCTCTCCTCAGATAACCAATACAACAAGATTTTTCTGGCAAATCTTGAAAGAAACCAAAACAGAAAGGAATTTACAATTAAATGTAAAATACCTGATTATCTCCTTCGTTGTAGCAGCCCGGTAAAACCAAATCAGAGTAGATGATTGAATGTCCAAGTTCAATGTCCAGTACTCAATTACAATGGTTCTAATTCTAATAGATTTTAAATTAAACTAAATAGGGCTTGCCTTAATTGATTTTGATTCCAAAGAAAGGGAATAATAATTCCTCTTATCAAATTAGATTGGAATAGCAGAAACAAAATCAATTAAATAAAGCTAAGGAAAGAGAATATTAAATAAGCACACTTAGCTTAGATGGAGCACAGAATTATCTCTCAGAAGTTCGATGAAGATTGGCTTGAATGGACTAATTAATTCCATAATTTCTTCTGAGATTCGTGCACTATTTATAGGTGAGCAGATCGCGTCTTCGATTGTCTAGGGAGCTCTTCGACTAGTCCAAGCAATAACAGATATTTGAAAAATCAGGCCCGATAAGCTTTGACCGTTCTACGACTGGTCGAAGGTCTCCTTCGACTGGTCGTAGGTCACCTTTGACTGGTCGAAGAACCTGAAAAACATCACTGGATTTTGAGTCGAAGATTTTTAACTGGTCGAAGATGCAGTCGACACTGTTCCTTCGACTGGTCGAACAGATTCCTGGACTAGTCGAATCTAACAGATTTTATCCGAAATTTGTAACAAACTCACGACTGATCGAGGAATTTCTTAGACTGGTCGAAGCAACTCTAAGACTAGTCGAAGAAGGCCTAGGACTAGTCGAAGAACAGACCAAACTTATGTAAATTAAATATTCGATTTATATATCCAAAGTGACCTACTTCTAAGGTCAACTTAAGGTCAGTCAAACCTCAACCATGAAGTAAAGACATTGAAACATTAGGAACTAGTGACCTTGAAGTATGAGCCTTGAAGTCTTGATGTAGTTCAATCTTGAAATCTTGATGTAGCTCAATCTTGAAAGTGTCTTGAGTTCTTTACAAACTGCCTTGTACTCTTCTTGAAGTCTTGCAGCTTGAGTCTTATCTTGTGAGTAGTTCTTGCATTCAAGATTGATCCTTGTACTTGTGAGCTTTGCTTGTTGTGAGCTTAGCTTGTCTATGAATGTTGATCCTTGAGAGAGCTTCACTTATGCAAGTTATATATAACAGTGATTTTGGCACCACAAATTTGACAACAGACAGGGATATAAACTATAGCACTTACAGTTTGCTAGATGCCCATATTCATGGTAGTTGTAACATTGACTATCTTTTAAAAAATTTTAGGTTTTAGATTTTGATCTTTTCTTTTCATTAGGTTTCTGAAAATCAACTCTCTTTTTACTTTTGAAAATCTTATAAAACTTTTTAGCTAAAAAGGTCATATCATCTGCAGAATTTTCTAAATCAGAATTACTATTATTTTCTTGAGAAAAACATTTAAAAGATTTAAGAGAGATAAATTTACCTTTAGGAGCTTTAAAAGTTAACTCATAGGTTTGTAATGACCCAACTAATTCTTCTACCCTCATATTATCCGTATCACGAAGTTCCTGGATTGCAGTCACCTTTGAATAGAACAATTCAAGTAGTGAGCATAGTATCTTTACACAGACTTTGCTTTCTGGGATTCTATCACCGAGACCCCACATAGAGTTGACAATGTCATTCAGTCTAGTATAAAAGTCTATGAAAGTTTCACTTTCCTCCATATGTATTTCTTCAAATTTGGTTGTGAGGATTTGGACTTTAGATTTCTTGACAATTATTATTCCCTCGTGTGTCATTTCTTAAATATCCCAGGCTTACTTTGCAGTATCACAGGATATAATTCTTTTGAATTCATCCAGTGATAGTACGTAAGTGATTGCATTTAGTGCTTTTGCATTGACACTACTCTCACTTTTCTGAAGAGTGGTCTAAGAGAAATAAGGTGAGACTTTCATAGTTTTGGATCTGTCGGTACCAGTTACTTCAGTGGTAGGAGGGGTCCAATTAGTCACTGTGGCTTGCCACACGCTCTCATCCATGGATTTTAAGAAAATCTTCATTCTAGCTTTCTAACAGGCATAATTGGAGCCATCAAATGGTGGAGGCCTAATGATTGAAAGGCTATCAAAATTTGAAATCTTACAAAACTCAGATCAATTAGCTCAGGAAATTAATCCAAAAGTAATAACAATTAAAACAAGTTATTAGGATCTGATAACACTTGAAAAGGCCAAGCTATTAAGTCCTAGAGGGGGGGAGGGGGGTGAATAGGACTATGCCAAGTTAAAAATTAACAGCAGAATTTAAACAAATATAAATACTAATAGCAATAAACAATATAAATACTAATAGCAATAAACAATCTCATAATGCTGAAATTAAATACAACCTCAAATGTACGAGTATTAAGAGATTGATACAAATGTTATTCTAAGGACAACCTTATACCAAAAACCAAAGGTTTATGGTAGGACAACTTGATTCCCAGAAAGGTCTGTGTATCAAAAACTCAAACTGATACAGAGGAATAAAAAAATAAATAACAAGGAAAGAAATCTAAGCTATTACAACATTCTCATACTTGCATAAAAGAAATTACAACATTCTCCACAAATACAAAAAGGGAAATTACAAACATCCACAAAAAGAAATAAACAATCAATCCATAAGACCGGAAATTATAGTGGTTCGCTTGTGTGTACACCAACTGTTTAAAAAAACAGCCACACAACTACTCCACTCCTAATATCCTTACACTGGATATTAGCGTTCACTATGAAAATTGGTTTTTCAAGGTTCACCTAAAACCCTCACAATTATGTCTTTCAAGTGGGCTTACACAATTCAAAAACCCCACACTCTGAGTTTTCTTGATCACCTCAGACAAACCAAAACAAATAGATTTTTCTGGCACAATCTCAATGAAACCAAAAGATAGAAATTTATAATAATGTAAAACACCTGGATATTCTCCTTTAAATGCAGCCCGGAAGAACTAAATCGGAGTAGAAGTTCAATGTCCACACTCACTTATGAAATGGTTTTAAGATCTAGATAGATTTTAGATTTAAAGCACCTTGGGCTAGCTTGATTTGATTTTGATTACAAGAAATGGGAATACTTCAATCCCTCTTTTAAATATAATTGGAATGCAGAATACAAAATCAAATGTAAAGAAAGCTAATTAAAGATAATATAAAATAAGCACTAAATAGCTTAAGAATATCACTGACTTATCTCTCAGGGTGGTGTATTGATTTTGCTTGAATTGGATATAAAACTCTATAAATCATGCTCTATTTATAATTGCAAAAATCGCACTCTCGACTAGTCCTGAGGTCGGCACGACTGGTCGTAGGACAAACAGATTTTTGAAATTTTGAGCGCGATAGGATAAAGCCATTCCACGACTGGTCATAGGCTCTGCTCGACCAGTCGAGTGGCCTCCATGACTGGTCGAGTCCTGTCCATGACTGGTCGTGTGGAAACATTTTTAGTTACTGGACTTTGAGTCAAGGTTGCAGGACTGGTCGAGCACAGGTTGAACAGTCTCCAAGACTGGTCGAGGCTTTAATAAAAATTTTCGAAAATCAGTAACAACCTTAGGACTGGTCGAGGAATTCTTGGACTGGTCGAGCCAGTGTTAGGACTAGTCGAATAAAGTCCAAGACTAGTCAAGAAACAGTCTATGCACTTATAAAGTGATCTAATTTAAATTATATATACAAAATGACCTACCCTATGGTCAATCTAGGGTCATTCATACCTTATACATGATGTATGAACATTGAAACTTCTTTTCCTTCGGTTGATACATGTTCTTTGAAGTTCACGACACTAGAGATCTTGTCATTCGTAGAAGCTTGAACTCGAGACTTCTGAAGCTTGAATTTGTGACATATTGAAGCTTGGGCTTAAGGATCAAAGTATAGAAACTTTTTCTTAACTTGTACGAAGCCTTGAAAAACTTGAACTTTTGAAGCTTGAAAGCTTGAATTCACACTTGATGTTGTACTTGAACATGAACAAGTAATCTTACATTTGAAGATCTTGAAGCAAAGACCATTGTCCTTGTACATGAGATGCACTGTCTTGAATATATCGATGTGCTACGCAAGACACAGATTTCAAGAGGTTTTGGCACTACAAAATTTCACAATCATAGGAGCTAGAAACCATAACACTTACAATATGGACCTCTTAAGGATCGTGATCACCTGATACTTTAAGATGGTCTATACCTAGAATTGACAAAATGAATGAATGGAGTAAATTTGTTAAAAACATCACTGTGGGCCCCATAATCAACCCCAAGTGTTCGTGGTACATGTGCACCGGCGGTGCACTGAACTGGAAATCGGGTCTAACCTAGTCTAACCTGAAAATCTTTCAAAAGAAGACATTCCCGCCGCACAAGACAAACGGACAGCATCTGTTTAGAAATGTTGTGGCCCATCAGGACCATCCATCTATTTAATCCAAACCATACATCTCAAAACTAGGTTAAAACTGAACAAACCCTAGTTTGTTTCGCATGGAGGAGAGTGTTAGTGCACTCATTTGCACATATGTTTGTCAATCATGTGACTTGTTGTATCAAGTAATCGGATGAGTCCTTGGCAAATGAAGACCGACGGCACAACTGGAGCAGAAGCCTAAGCTACAAAGTCAAAATATGAAGAAGCTTCTACGATCTGAATCTTGCCTATAGATGATCCTAACCCAAATAAGAAAAATCACTTAAATCATCTATTCAATCCATTCTAAGTTCATATTTTCTACCTTTCTAGATATGGCTTTAGGAAGTTCCAAGTTGTTGAATGGTTTAAAGGATAAGATATTAAAATAGGAAAATCTGTGCATATTCGGTAGGAGGAGGTGTCACCGAATGGCACCATCGGTAGCACCGAAGATACTTTCGGTATTACCGAAAGTGCCCAAAATAGTCTAACAGCTTTCAAGGATAAATTCGGTACCAATGAGTGGAATTTCGGTACAATCAACTCCTACCGAAGAACAATTTTTGATACTACCGAAAGTGTAAAAAATCATCTAGCAACTTCAGGATCTAATTCGGTACCACCGATTGATATTTCGGTACTACCAAAGGTTCACTTGGTAGCATTGATAACTAGCCGTTATAGATCCGTTGGGCCCTTTCCTCTATAAATATAGGACCTAGAACCTTGTGGAAAGTGTGGATTTAGGCATTTCATAGTCCCTAGGTTGTCCCAAGCTTTATTCACTCATCCTAAGCTCTATCTACATGAGATTCATGTTCTTTTTATTATGATTCATTATCTCAGTGAGCATTGAAAGCTCACTTTAATGAAGAACATGATCTCAAGCCTTCACTAGAGTATTGAGACTAAACATATAGGTATATCCTTAGTCTCACCATACTTTAGTGCATCTATTAGTTGAATCTCTTAGGAAATCCATTCATAACCTTTGATAAATATTCAACCAACTCTCATTACCTTGGTTACCTTAATAGGAACATCATATGCAAGGTTCTTGATTGTGAAGCTGAAACAACAGGTAAACTACAACATAGTGATCAGAGGAGCATCGAGGAGTTGATTCAACCACGGAAGAGCGAAGATCATGCAACCCAAGACAAACTACAAGAGAGGACTCATTCCGACAAGTAAGTGTCATTACTAAGAGTCCAAAGTTTAGTCTCTATCCTCGTGTAGGATTGATGTTAAGAGTTTGTAACTCGTGTGAGTGCCTTGTGCGGGACCTTGGCCGGTGGACCTAAACGTAGGTACCTTGTGTGGGACCTTGGTTAGTGGGCCTAAATGTAGGTGCCTTGTGTAGGATCTTAGCCGGAGAGCCTAAACGTAGGCGCCTAGTGTGGGACCATAGCCGTGGGGCCTAAACATAGGTTCTTAGTGTAGGACCTTTGCTCGTGTGAAGAGCATAAATTGTTGAGTCCTTTGTGTAGGGCTGTAAAGGTTAATGGTGAACCTGATTTAAAACCATTAATAATGAAATCTAACACACTCTAGGAGAGAGTGCGGTTGTTGGGAGTGAAGTAGGCAAGCAGTCGAACCACTATACATGTCTATGTTTGGAATTGTCATTTGCACATCTATTTAAATCATGATTATTTAAGTTTAAATGCTTGATTTTTTTTATGCATGATTAGATGAATGCTTAAGATTGATAGGTAGCACATTCCACACACAAGCTCATAACACTAGTCTAGTTGTTTTAGTTGTATATCTTGAGTAGCCTTTGTGATTGGACCCTCTATTGGCTTGGAAGCCTTTAGATTTATATTGCCTTACTTGTTTTAAACTAAATGATTGGTTAAGTTAGGCAACTAGGAATTTTTAAATAGGAAAAACATTTGCAAAGTCTAATTCACCCCTCTCTAGGACCTTGTCTCATATTCATTCTTCAGTATCAGTGGTCTAAACCGAAATTTCAATTGGTATCAGAGAGAGGTTCCTCTGAAAAAGGTCTAACAACCTAGAGGAAGATCTTGACTGAAGATAGAATTATGGGCAAAGGAGAAGGACCATCCGTCTCACGACCACCCATCTTTACTGGTACAAACTATGCATACTAGAAGGCCAGGATGATATATTTTCTCCAAGCCTTAGATGATGATGTATGGGTGATTGTTGAAAATGGATATGTTGCACCAACAGAACAAATTGTTCTCCAGGATGGCATAATAATCACCAAACCAAAACCAAAGGCCAAATGGACCCAGCATGATAAAGAGATGAGGATGTGTGAAGCCAAAGCCATGAATGCAATTTGCTGCGGAGTTTCATAAGAAGTATTTCATCAGATAAGCATGTGTGCAAACTCTAAGGCATCATGGGAGCTATTAGAAACTACTCATGAAGGAAGTAACATGGTAAAAATGTCAAGGCTTCAACTCCTAACATCTCGGTTTGAACACAAAAAGGTGGATGAAGATGAGACGTTTATGGAGTTTTTCATAATGTTAAATGGTATATGCAACTCCATGGGAGGACTTGGAGGAAGAATTCTGGTAACCAAAATTTGTAGGAAAATTCTGAGATCCTTACCAGAACGTTTCAACTCCAAGGTCATTACCATCGAAGAATGTAGAAATATAAAAGAAATGAAAGTAGAAGAACTAGTCAGTTCCCTACAAACTTTTGAACTACCTTTCAAACCACCCACAAAATCCAAAAAATTGTTCTAAAAAAATCTAAAAACATGAATACAATAGAGGAAGAAGATAGTGAGAATGAAGATGGAGATGATGAGGTTGCCCTCCTAGCTAAAAAATTTAAAAGATTCTTTAATAGGCACCATGGAAGACCATATAACAACAAAGGAGCTCCATTGGACCATAAACACCAAACAGGCAAATTCAACAAGTCCAAAGAGCTTCAATGCTATAACTGTAAAAAGTTTGGTCACATCTCCACGGAATGTCCTACAAAGAAGTCCAAAGGGAAAGCTATGACAGCTACTTGGGATGATACTGACGACTCAAATTCAGATTCAAATGAGTCAGAAAGTGATGGAGACACAAAATCATTAAAGATCCTCATGGCCTCCACCACTACTATCATTCCCAAGAATCTGGATGAGGAAGATGAACTTGATCTTGAGAGAATTAAAAAAGGGAGAGGAACTACTGTTAGAAGCACAACTTTTGATAATCTGATCAAGAAAATTGAACTTCTATAAATAGAAGTTGAAAAATTAAAAAGAGAAAATAAGAAACTAAAACTAGATGTAAAAAACTTTGATTAAATAGCAGAACTAACCCGAAAATTCACTCAAAGTAATGAAAATTTTGAGAAACTTCTAGGCATGGGTAGAAATTTAAAAAATATGACAGGCCTAAGATATGAATCAGAATCCTCCTCTACCTCATCAATGATGACAAATTCAACTACTTCAAATAAGAAAAATTCAGTTGAATGCCATCAATGTGGAAAGATAGGACACTACAAATGGGAATGTCTTATGTTCAAAAAACCTGATGTCACTTCCAAGGAAAATATCAAAGTCACATCTAAATCATTTGGAAGTCGCTTAGAGAAATACTTCTCTAACTCAAAGAAAATGGTTATCAAATGGGTAACGCAAAACAGATACAAGTGGCTTGAAAATAACTCAGGCCCTTGTAACATCAGGCCCGTATAAATCAACAAGTTACCTCGACCCATCTTTTGATATATTTAGTAATGGGTCAAGAACTTTAAAAAGGGGAGATGTTGATAAGTAAAAATGAACAATAAAAAAAATTTGATTGGTCAAGAAGTAAATCACAGTTACTTAAAATTGATTCTAGAACATTAAAATACATATTATTGTTGAACTAGTTTACAAACAAATTCTTGACTAATAATTTCTTTATAGAGTCTGATAAAAGTACCTTCATGATAAACAACTCCATATAAAAAAAGTATCATGCCTAACTTTTGAAATGTTCATGAATAATATGATACTTACCTTGAACCAGAAAAGGTTATACACATATTACAATCAAATACTTATAACCTATTGATTAACCATTTCTAACGAATGATTATTGGTTCATTTGAACTAAATTGGTATATCTGAGGATCATGCCTCCTATACAAGCATTAGAGTCAAACCAAAGGATTAAGCCTAATACTTGGTCTAATTGTTAAATCTGAGGATTCTTGGCCTCTAAATATTTTGGTAATTTCACGCTAGATTTTCACTCTCAATCATATCATAGAATCCTATTTTAGAATACTATGTGTACATTAGGAAAATCCATCGTAGAAATTTGTGAGTTCCAGGAACACTTCGATAACACCGAACTTACCTTCGGTGCTACCGACATTGAGCCGCGTCAAGTTATTTAAATCCCTCACTGCTCAGTTCTGTTTAGAATGTCACTTCTCTTGCTTCTTCCAAAGTTTGGCTAAAGGGCTGTGCAACTAAAATCAGCAAAATCTAAGGTATCTCCTAGTGCTTTCTCTTTACATCTCAAAAAAAAAACAAAAAAAAAAAAAAAAAAAACTAGGATCATTTGCCTCAGGTCTATCTTCTCTTCATCGGTCCTTTATTATTCCACTTCATTTTGCAAAATAGAGTCATCCCCGACTAGAGAAAAACCGATCCAAGAATAAACATGACATTGAAGAATTAGCCAGAACTAGGCATAAACTTTGCATTCCAAAACGAGGGCGATCATTTAGCCAAACCTATAAACCCTCATCTTTCCAGGCCCATTACTGAAAATTTTTACAAAATATGGTGTGTGCAAAAATGTTAACGAAAACTTGGCTTGATTAACTTTGTCCCATTACACACTATCTGGGGGTTTTGATGTTGATTGTGATGGTCGAATAGTTAAATCACTCCATACTGCATATCAACTCTTATAAGGATACCATTGTGTTCCAAAACAACCTATTGAATTACAATTACACAGAATAAAAAAAGGGTGGTTTAAAAGAAACTCACTATAGGATCTGTATGTGGTTGATTGAAAAATCTGTGATTGTAACCTCATTCTGTCAGAGGATGCAAGCATCTTTTTAGATTAGTTATTATTTTACTTGTACTTATGGTTTTAACCTATGATTCAGCATAGCATAGTAAAGAACAAAGGAAAGGAAGATGCAAAAGGAGAAAACTCATCTAAAAAAATCAGAAACTATACTTCTTACTCGCATTCTATTACCAGGGCAAATGAATTTACCTTTGATCAATTTATTAAATCTCATTTCATAGAGCCATACGGGATAGACTTCTATCTAGGATCAATAGGGTGGAATAATGTCCTTTACTTAGGAAGAGAAATACAATATGACCTTGTTTATCAATTCTTGACTCTTGTCATAATACTTAAGATGATCCTCTGTCGATAAGCATCAATTACATGAACCAAACCAAGGAGATCACTACTTTGATGCTTGGATAACTTCTGAATCTTCCCGTCACAAATACCTCACCAACTGATCGTTGCTTAAATGATCCAGGTGTTTGGAAAGAAGTGACTAGAACACTGTGCGTTGACTCAATGATTCCCAAAAATAGAAGAAACTACCTGTCTTCATTGCATCTGGACTCTACCACAAAAGTGCTTCATGAGATACTGAGTACCATGCATATTCTTGTGAAGTTTCTGGAGATATGCTCTCACCAGTTGTTCTAAATACCGTATATATGTGATACCTATTGGAGAACTGAAAATGTATACCCACTCTAATTTTGAAACAATTAATTCAAGTTGTCAAAGGTATTCACCACACAAGCCTTCCTTTTCCAAGCGTCATCTGCGAACTCTCCAAGTTTCTATCACTACCACTTACACGTGATACAATATATCCCGTAGTGTACTTTACCAAGAAAACCCTACTCTAGTTAAAAGTAGTGAAAGCCAACCATGAATTCAAGGGTGAAGAAGATGTTCAAGAAAATCCCATTGCCTTTACTCGAGGTTCATATTGCACCCCAATGCCAGCTCCAAGACAAAATGATCTTGTTTGTTAACTTCTTGAAGGGCAATCAAATATAGAAGCTCACTTCCGACAGTGTGAAAATTGACTCTCTGGGATTGAACTGCATCTTGACGCTCTTCAACAAACTGGGGAGCACATTACAGAATTGTGTTTAACTTGTCGCCCTTATATTCCTCCGTATAAGGGTGGATCTTTTAGATGATCTTTTTCTAGTGTTGTTGCTGGATCATAATACTTTTTATTTTAGATGATTATGCCCTTAAGAGCCTGTTATTTTTGGATGATGAATGCTTCTACCCAAGCATGGGGTAGTAGTTTTGATGAATTCATGATGATATCTTTATGTTCATGTCAAGTGGTTCTATTTCATGGTTATATCTTCATCTGACATGAAATTTTCACATAGTGTTTACAGCTCTTTCTTCTTTTATTCTGCCATTATGTGAACTATATACTCTCTCTTTAACCTACATTTTAACATATATATGGTTATTGGCTTGCTTCTTGGTAAATCCTTTGCCAATTACTAACAAAAAGGGGGAGAAGAAACCGATCCACCCACCAAAACACTCCGTTGTTTTCTGCAGAATACAAGTTGATTATGAAAGAAGCTACAGGGTAGCAACATCTCTATGTTATGTATCTAGTCTTATGAATGAGTTGTAATTTGGTACATGATATGTATCTTTCGTTATTTTGGTATGTCATTAGTATGCACCATGACAGTGTCATAGGATAGGTTGTTTTTGTCACGTAATTGACAAAGGGGAAGATTGTTAGTGCACTCATTTTCACATATGTTTGTCAATCATGTGACTAGTTGTGTCAAGTAGTCAGATGAGTCTTAGCAAATGAAGAATGACGGCGCAACTAGAGCAAAAGCCTAAGCTACAAAGTCAGAATATGAAGAAGCTTCTATGATTTGGATCTTGCCTATAAATGATCCTAACCCCACTTAGATCATCTATTCAAGCCATTCTAAGTTTATATTTTCTACCTTTTTAGACATGGCTTTAGGAAGTTCCAATTTGTTGAATGATTTAAAGGACAAGATATTAAAATAGGAAAATCTGTCCATATTCGGCAGGAGCAGGTGTCACTGAATGACACCTTCGGTAGTACCAAAAATACTTTTGGTATTACTAAAAGTGCCCAAAATAGTCCAGCAGCTTTCAAAGATAAATTCGGTACCACCGACTCTTACCGAAAAATAACTTTCGGTACTACCGAAAGTGTCAAAAATTATCCAGCAACTTTAGGATCTAATTCGGTACCACCGAGTGATATTTCGGTACTACCAAAGGTTCACTCGGTAGCATCGATAACTAGCCGTTATAGATCCGTTGGGCCCTTTACTCTATAAATATAGGACCCAGAACCTTGTGGAAAGTATGAATTTAGGCATTTCAGAGTCCTTAGGTTGTCCCAAGCTCTATTCACTCATCCTAGACTCTATATACATGAGATTCATGTTCTTTTCATTATGATTCATCATCTTAATGAGCATTCAAAGCTCTCTTTAATGAAGAACATGATCTCAAGCCTTCACTGGAGTATTGAGACCAAACCTATAGGTATATCCTTAGTCTTAACCATACTCTAGTGCATCCAACAATTGAATCTCTTAGGAAATCCATTCATAACCTTTGTTAGATATTCAACTAACTCCCATTACCTTAGTTACCTTAATAGGAACATCATATGCAAGGTTCTTGATCATGAAGCTGAAACAACAGGTAAACTACAGTATAGCGATCGGGGGAGCATAGGGGAACTGATTCAAGCACAGAAGAGCGAAGATCAAGCAAACTAAGACAAGCTACAGGAGAGGACTCATTCCAACAAGTGTCATTAATAAGAGTCAAAAGTTTAGTCTCTATCCTCATGTAGGATTGCGGCTAAGAGTTTACTATCAACAAACTTGTGTAGGTGCCTTGTGTGGGACCTTGGCCGGTGGGCCTAAACGTAGGTGCCTTGTGTGGGACCTTAGCTGATGCGCCTAAACATAGGTGTCTTATGTAGGACCTTGGCTGGTGGGCCTAAATATAGGTGCCTAGTGTGGGACCCCGTGGGGCCTAAACATAGGTTCTTAGTGTAGGACTTTTGATCGTGTGAAGAGCATAAATTATTGAGTCCTTTGTGTAGGGCTATAAAGGTTAATGGCGAATCTGATTTAAAACTATTAATAGTGAAATTTGACACACTCTAGGAGAGAGTGTGGCTGTCGGGAGTGGAGTAGGCAAGTTGTTGAGGGTCAAATATTGCATATTAGATCTCATTTATTACATAGATTTACGAACATGGTACGGTTTAGCGGCTCAATTTAATCGTGTTTGTGATGCAAGGTGTATTTACGAGCTTGGACTGAAAAAGGGTGTTAAATGCATGGATTTGACACTCCAGAATCACCAAGGCAAGGGATGGACCCCAGGGGAGCAAGATCAACGGATTTACACGCTAAAGATCCGAGAAAATCGAGAAACTGAAGCTCAACAGGCCCAAAATTGGTCCAAAATGCAAGATCATAGGGTTCCCACCATCCGTTTAGCTCAAAACTTTATATCTGGCCTGAGGAACCCAAATTAACCGTACACGTCAAATTTTAGTCATTGGATCCTTGTGGAAGTAGCCCAACGGACAGATCAGCCCATAAAACTCTGATTTAGGGCCCACCTGAAATCTAGATATGCCTCAATATTGGGTTCAACTCATTAAATGAGCTGACAAAATGGATGGATGGAGCAAATTTCTTGAGTACATCATGATGGACCCCACATGTACACTACGTGTACATAGGGTACACATGCATTGGACGTGCACTGGTCCAAGATCCGGTCAACCATTGCGCTGACCCGTTCCTTTCTAAAAACTAAAATGGAATTTCTGTTTTCTGCCAGAGAAATGGACGTGCGTCTGCTGAACCACGAAGTGGGCCCACACCGTCCATTATATGTACAATCGGGTCCGTCCATTATGCTTGGGAGGAAAAATAGACTGTACACCAGGTGTTTTCTGGGACCCATGCATGTGTATACACACGGATGCAATTTCAAACATATAACAGACGGTGGCTTTACAGATTTCATGGGCCACGTCAACGCAGATCCAAAACCAGCCATCTCTGAATAGTTTTTTGGTTCTGATTCTAATGGACGGCGTGGATTTACTATGGAACGTCGTCTTAGGGCCCACCGATCATCAAAGCAGTGGTCTGTAAGCTCTGTTTCACAATAGAGCTTACGGAGGAATGTTGTGGGCCACCCTCTGAATTGATCAGTCTAATCTAGACCGTCCAGTGGACTCTAAAGGGCCCTATAACCATCGCCTAGGTGGCAGATTCCCAGAAGGCATTGAGAAATGATTTCCAATCATCTAAATGTAGGTCAGACGGCAGAATGAAAAAGTCTATGGACCACACCGAAATCATTTAAGAACCATCCATTCCTGATGGGTTTTTCGAGTTGAATCCGATGGACGGCGTAAATCTCTCAAACATCAGCTGCAGTGGGCCCCATCGACATCGCAGCGTAATCAGTTACGCACTCTATTATAAAGCATCCGAGACTCGAACGTTGCAAGCTATTTTGCAGACGTGGCTAGGATTGGTTCGACGATCCTGGCCGTTAAAAATCTCTCCAAAGAAGGACCGACTAAGGCCAAGACGATTGAACGTCTTAGATTTTTTATTCATGGCCGTAAATTCGATTGAATGCAAGTTAGTTTTATGTTGCTGCAGCACCAAACTGAGGGTGCGTAAACACCTCCAGCTGTCTCCAGCCAGCTGTCTACGCACTGCTCCTTATGCGTATGCACAATCCAATCGACCTTCCATCTCTTTAAAGGGAAAGAGAAGCGAGAAAGAGGTGGACGGAGGGTGGGCATGAATGCAAGTTTCCAACGAGATAGAGGGAGAAGGAGAGAGAGATTTGTTTTATGTTTTTTTTTTCTTATTTGATTATTTTCTGAATTTTTGGAGGATTAGCCGAATCATGTCAGGCTAAACCTTTTAGTTAGGGCTAAGAGGTGAAGCTTGTGTCGTGATGGAATGATCCTATGGTTTTGATTCATGTTGAACTTGTTATTGATTGGTCTGATTTTAAGGAAGGTTTTAGTTTTTAATGGTTTATTGTGACTGATATTACAGTAAATTTGTGATGGCTTGAGTATTTCCTTTTCATTATTTTGATTATGCGGTTAGGAAGCCCTGTTGTTCACCATCGTCTCCCGGGCATGGTTAGATGACGGAACTCTTCCTGACATTCATACATCATTCAGATTGGCTGTGAATTGGTTTAATTATGTTGTTTGCTTTGTCTCATGGGCATGGTTTTGTGATGGAATCCATTCTAATTTACACCTGTTTGATCTCTTGAAAACTAGATTAAATAAAGTTAAGAATTGATTTTCAGGTTATATCTTCTAACTGGATGAAGATGGGACTCAAAGTCCAGTTGAGTTCATGAATCAAGCGTAGATCTCCCTGATCTCTACAAGTGGATCCTCTAAATCCCTAGTTCCCTACCTCTGAATTCTATATATTTTAGTTTACTATTTAACCATTATTCCTCAAATTCATTCAATTTAGATTTCATCTTAATCTAGTTCTAGTTCTAGTGAGTTTCAGATTACGCACAGGTTTCAGTCCCTTGGGATTCGACCTCGGTCTTACCGAGTTTATTACTATATCACAACCATATACTTGGGGAGTGAACAAGTTTTTGGTGCCGTTGCCGGGGACTGACGGTTTCGTTTTCTAAAATTAACTAGTTTTAGGAATAGTTTAAGATTAGAAATTTTCTAACTTTAGGTTTAGGTTTTTCTGATTTCTAGAAACTAACCTGTTTTCCTGTTTTGTAGGATCCTGACATAAACTTCTAAATTGGTAATCCCTTTCTAATTCCTCTACTTTTTCTATTTTTAGAATTAGGGTTTGAATTTTAGAAATTTTCTAATTCTAGTATTTTCCTATTTTTAGGAAATAGTTTATTTTTTGAAACTAGATTAGTTATTTCCCTTTTCAGAAACTCTTTCTAATTCTGGAACTTTCCTTTTTAGAAACTAACTTTCTATTTTTATTTTTAGTAACTTTCTAATTCTAACTCTTTTAGAATCTAACTTTGTTTCCTAATTTATTTTTAGAAATTTTCTACTTGTAGAATTTTTGTTTAGAAACTAACTTTCCTATTTTGTAGGCTTTTAAGATAGAAATTTCTAATTCAGTAAGCTTTTTCTCTACCTTCAATTTTTCAGATCTCTTTTAGTAACTTACTTTCTAGTTTAGGACTTTCCTAATTTATTTTAGAAATTTTCACTTTCTTTTAGGAATTTCTTCTTTTAGAAACTAGTTTACTTCTATCTTTCTTTTTAAGGATTTTCTAATTCTAGACCTTCTCTTTAGAAACTAACTCGTTTGTTTTCTTTTACAGGTCTTTAACTTAGGGACTCCAATTTGGTAACTTCTTTCCAACCCTCTCTTTCTTTCTAGATTTTTCTTTTCTTTTCCTTTCTTAGGATTAGGTTTCGAATTTGATTGAGGGCTGTGAGTGTTTCATGCCCAAGTGGGCCCATGACAATACTCGATGTCTCTTGACTGAAGGAGGATTGGTTGAGGGGTTAACTATCCATCGCAGGACTAGACACCACTCGAAATCCCCTGAGTTAATTGAAGTAATGGCTGAAAACCAACCTCTTCTACCCCAACCTAGGGTGGAAGACATTCAGGATGAGAATGAGGTGCATCAAGCACCCCCGTCTCGTACTTTACAAGATTATTTACAACTAGCGGGGGTGAGTATGCCCTCATGCATGATTTTTCTTAAAAATACTGGACATATGGACATTAAGCCAGGGGTTATCCAACTCCTTCCTAAGTTCCATGGGCTTGAATCTGAAGAACCATATCTACATTAGAAAGAGTTTGATGAGATCATAGCCACTTTATATTTTCAAAATGTGTCTAAGGACACAGTCAGGCTGAGACTCTTTCCTTTTTCCTTAAAAGAGAAGGCTAAGACGTGGTTACATTCACTGCATCCTAGATCCATTGGCACATGGAATGATATGCAAAGGGAATTTATAAAGAAATTTTTTCTACATCATAAAACGATTACCCTTAGAAAAAGCAATCATAAACTTCACCCAAAAGGAGGATGAAACATTTTACCAATGTTGGGAAAGGTTCAAGGATTTGGTCAGTTCATGTCCACAACACAGTTTTGAAACGTGGCGCATTACAAATTTTTTCTATGATGGACTGACATCTTCCATGCGCCAAATGGTCAAGACAATGTGTAATGGAGAATTCATTAATAAAAATGTTGACGAGGTATGGAATTACCTCGATAGTCTTGCTGAAAAAACACAATCATGAGACTATTACTCAAAATTGAACACCACGTCTAGGCCGACTCAATCTAAGGAGAAAGGTAGATTGTATCTCTTGAAAGAAGAGGATGATCTCAAGTATAAAGTGACTACGCTCATAAGAAAAGTTGAGGCCATAGAAGGAAAGAAGGATAAGGTTAATGGAAGTGTTTGCGGCAAATGTGATTGCAACATTCATACAACTGAAAATTGTCCTATGATATCCACCTTTCGAGAAGTGTTGAATGAACAATCCAATGCCGTAAATAATTATCAAAGACCTTTCAATGGACGCACAATCTTGGTTGGAAAAATCATCCAAACTTTAGTTGGAGAAATAGACAAACTGCTACTGTAACGCCCTGAAATTCGGGGGTCGAGCATAACTCAGCTCCCGAGTTCCAAAACATCACTTATGCAACATATTTAATGATGAATGTATGTTGACTGTATTAGTGCATAAAACATGGAATAGATTAAGCCAAAACGCAGATATGATTCAGGGATAAGTGAATAAAGCAAGCGGAAGACTTATAGTAAAATGTGTACAAGTGTAAATCCCTGAATTACATATACAACCAGATCGTGTAAAAGTGTTATTTAACAAAATTATAAGTATCAAATTACATCATTTCAGTTCCCAAAATATAATCCCAGAGATCCCGCGCAACAGACCGAGGCTCGCTAGTACCCGTTTGAAAACTGCATATAGGAGAAGGCAGCCTCGTCGTCATCCAGCTCCCGCTCTGCCTCAGACGTCGCATCCACATCTGCAACATCAGGGCCTAAGACAGAGTCTGGTGGGTGTGTAACACCGCCCCAGAAACGTGGGAGTGAGTGATCAACTCAGTGGAACAATAAGGCACTGGTTAACATGTTATCAGTTCAATCAAACAGTAATGATAAAGCATAACACTTAAATAAATCCTAAGTACTCTTGTTAATGCAAGTATGAATGCAGTATGATGCGTGCCCTCACGCGTACACCCTCAGCGTCTTCATCTTACGTTACACATGACATCGCCTCAAAGTGCGCCACATCTACAAAGCACATGCAAATGCGGTGCATGGATATGATTACCAAGTTGTTATTAGTCCATTTCACACAATAGGATTGGGAAGCTAAGATACCTTCCTCATGTCACCATCCAAACAGTGATCCATACTAGGGTCGTCAATCCTAGACATCTCATACGATTTTATATTTGAGGTCGTAGCAAAGGGCTCGTCACCAATCAATGTACGCCTTTCATGCCCTTACTACCACAGATCGGCTCGTCACCTCCTTGCGGTATCCAGGTATGCTCGAGGTCACTACAAAGGGCTCGTCACCAATCAATGTAGGCCGACAGCACGAATATAGTGTCCCATACCACCATAATCGGCTCACGAGTTTAGTTGCTCATTGGTCACTACGGGGAGGCTCGTCACCCCAGCGTAAGCCGACAGCTCGACCACGGTGTCCCATACCACCATGTCCGGCTCATGAGTCTTAGCGGATCAGGTACCATGGTTATTAGGATTCCACTGGTAAGTTCGGTACCCTAGATTCAAGCAGTAGCGTCCATACATGGTTAACATCCATCGGACAATCGGGTTATTTGACGAACTCGACTAGCACGAGCGCACGTTGAGTTGAACGACATAGAGTGCGCAAACACTCCGCGTGGCCAAACCACTGCCGCCAACTCTAATACGGCTCGGGTTCGTCTAATACGTTCTACGTGGCGAAAGCAATCTCAACCACGATTCATAGGGTCAATTACCGATTTCCTGGACTAAGGCATAGTCCCAAACATCCTACACTACGACAGATATTCATATGGAATGTAAAGCGGTAATAGATCAACAGCTCAAATCATGGTACATACACATCTGAAGAATATCAACTTAACATAAATGTAAGCATAGGAGATGCTTGAATTTAAATAACTTGGAATGTAACTGCATAAAGGAAAACATGCGCATCAATAGGAGTATTGAGAATCGCTTCTCAACGCCCACAATTAGTGTAATCAGTTACACTTAGATCATTCATGCATTTCTATAAACACTTAGCATACAAGGAACAACATACATAGCGTATGTTGGAATACATGCACTTAGACAATTCCTTTTACCAAGGAGTTGTCATACATGCATCTAGCATACATACATGACAAATAATCATGGCAAACACAAGTGCGTAATTTATACGTATACGGTACTTTATAAATACACTTAGAATACACAAATCTCAATATAGCACATGCATATCAGGAAAGCAATGTAAACATAACATTTGACATGTGAAATCTCATCCATAACAAGAATAAATCACTAACTGGGATTGAAAGCCTTGAAAACCATAACCTATACACTTAAAGTCCGCACCTTAAGCGAAGAAAGAACCACCGAACTGATTTAGACGAGTTGTCTTCGTCAACGGTGCTAAAATACCCTAAAATAAGGATAGAAATGAGACACAACAACACCAAGTCTAATCTAAGCTCTAACACAGGTTAGGGTTAGGTTAACTTACCCCAAAAGAACTCAGAATCGTCAGAGGAACGATTCAAAGTTAAGGTTCAAAGGTGAAGAAGAACAAGGAAGAATCAAGATGATTCACCAACCAATCTCTCTCACTAACTCTCTCTTTTCCACTCTCTTTCCAAGCTAGGGTTAGAGAAAATTCGTATGGAAATGAGAGCTAGGGTTTAAGGTCTATATATAGGCCTTAAAATGATGGAAATAACCCCAGGGTCAAGGTATACTTAGGTTATAACCAAAGCACGCCTTTCTCGATCCAACGAAGCACTTCTGGTGGGCCTATAACCACGAAAGGTCGGACTTAAGCTCATTGACCATGGATCTAGGTCAGGCTGAGTTCTCGTACCGACCGGCTCTTCAGATCAGCCGTGGCGGACCACACTCAATTCAACAGTCACGGAAACTCGATCAGGTCCACAAGCACTTGGATATGCCTGGGCCAACTATCCTGATCAGAGGGTGAAATTGGGTCAGAATCCAACGGTCAAAATGCTTAAAATCGTCGCGCAAGCGACACGACTCAGATTTCAATAAAAGCTTAATAAATTCCAACCGTTCTCACACTCTTCACTCCGAGCTCAACCAAATCGACCCAGAACATCAGATCGACTTGATTTTCGAGGTGAAGATCAAGCCCAACTCGGTGACCGCAACAGCCTAAGATCATCGCTATCGGACTTTCGACGGGCGGTCTAGGTCCGATCCAGATCTTCCAAAAATTCCCCAGAACAACTGGATTTAGCGATGGATCCCAGATTTCAGAGTAACGTAGCGCTCACTAATCTACACGTTTAGAGCCATGCAGATACAATTTAAAGTGATTGATGCGAATTTCACAAGCAATCGAGTAAAGCGCTAATTACCCCAAAACAACTACTTAAGGAAAGATAAGCACAAAAATTCCAAGGTCGTTACAGCTACCCCTCAAGGTTTCTTCAATCAAAATCCAAATTAGGGAAAACCTCAAGAAGAACTGGTTTAAAATTCTATACAAGTGCTGACCCAAGCAATGCGAGACCTTATGCAAAAGAAGGATTCACGTATGACGGTTATAGAAAAGGGGATACTTCCTGCACAACCGCTCCCCAATCCTAAACCGCAATACGAGATAAGCGATCCCAGCTCTTCAAATCAAATGGGGCACGCTAAATCCATCGTCACTCTTAGGAGTGGGAAGATCATTGATAAAACCCTTCCGGTTAGGCCCGAAAAGCCTCAAGAACCAGAAGAGTATACCAATAATGGATCTAGTGAGGCCCCACAAAAATTAGAATTGGAACTTCTAGAAAAGCCAATTTGCTCGATTTCCCCAATGGTTGGTCGCACCAAAACCTCTCTCTAACTCTCAGGATATCCTAGAGGTGTTGAAACAAGTGAAACTCAACATTCCTCTACTTGATGTCATAAAACAGATACCTTCATATGCCAAATTCCTGAAAGACCTATGTACGACCAAACGATGGAAGAGTATTCAAAAGAAGATCCTCTTGACCGAGAAAATGAGTGCCATCCTAAAGCAAGACGTACCACAGAAATTCAAAGATCCCGGTAGCCCAACCATATCATGTGTAATCGGGGACCATCGAATTGATCATGCACTTCTTGACTTAGGAGCGAGCGTCAATCTGATTCCCTACTCGGTATTAAAACAGTTGGGTTTGGGTGAATTAAAATCCACCCTAACCACACTACAACTTGCTGATCGCTCTGTTCGTGTACCAAGAGGGATAATTGAGGATGTGTTGGTCCAAGTTGATAGATTTTACTACCCTGTAGATTTTATCATCTTGGACATCGAACCCATCAATAACATGAGCACTCAGATTCCCGTCATTCTTGGTCGCCCATTCCTTGCCACTTCAAATGCAATTATCAATTGCAGGAATGGTGTCATGACTATGTCCTTTGGGAATATGACATTGGAGTCAAACATCTTTTTCAATAATGGTAGAAACTTAGAGGATGATGACGATTTCCATGACATTAACATGATTGACTCTTTAGTGGAAGATACGACACCTCTGACCTTATCCTCTGACCCTCTAGAGACGTGCCTGGCCCACTCCCATGATTTTGATGATGACATGATTAGGGAGACATTGCTTGATACTGCACCGGTACTTGAAGTTAATCGGTGGAGGCCACAATTTGAAGAGTTGCCCCAAACTGATGTAGTGCCTTTACCGTCTAACCTCAAGCCACCGAAGCTTGACCTAAAACCTTTGCCCTCTGATTTAAAATATGTCTATTTAGGTTAAGATGAGACATACCCGGTGGTGATCTCTGCCCAACTGGAGAAAGAACAGGAGGGTATGCTCATATCTACTCTCACTGAGCATAAGGGAGCCCTTGGATAGACGATAGCGGACCTCAAGGGAATCGACCCCTCGATTTGTACTCACCGCATTTATCTTAGGGATAATGCAAAGACCACTCGGCAATCACAACGTAGACTAAATCCAAACATGAGGGAAGTGGTTAAGGTCGAGGTTCTTAAACTATTGGATGTGGGTATCATATATCCCATATCTGATAGTCAATGGGTGAGTCCAACTCAGGTAGTTCCTAAGAAGTTCGGGATCACCATCGTAGCCATTGCCAATAATGAACTCGTGCCAACTAGAGTTACTACTGGTCGGAGAATGTGCATTGACTATAGGAAGCCGAATACCATCACGAGGAAAGACCACTTTCCTTTACCCTTCATTGATCAAATCTTGGAAAGGCTAGCTGGTCATTCCTATTACTGTTTCCTTGACGGGTATTTGGGCTACAATCAGATTGAAATCGCCCCTGAGGATCAGGAAAAGACCATATTTACATGTCCCTACGACAACTTTGCCTACAGAAGGATGTCATTCGGATTATGTAATGCCCCTGCCACCTTTCAACGATGTATGATGAGTATCTTTTCTGACATGGTGGGGCAATATCTAGAGGTCTTCATGGACGATTTCTCTATATTTGGTTCATCTTTCAGCAAGTGTTTAGAAAGTCTTAAATGTGTGCTGAAAAGATGTGAAGAGAAAAACTTGGTACTTAATTGGGAGAAGTGTTATTTCATGGTTCATAAGGGAATTGTCCTTGGACATATTATCTCGTCCAAAGGAATCGAGGTGGATAAGGCAAAAATTGATCTTATCTCTAACCTACCTCCACCCAAGAACATACGGGATGTGCGATCCTTCTTAGGACACGCAGGATTTTACAGGTGACTCATAAAGGACTTTAGTCTCCTCTCTCATCCTTTATGTAATCTACTTCAAAAGGATGCACCATACGAGTGGACTGAGCCATGTCAGGAAGCTTTCACTAAGCTTAAGGGCATGTTGACTAGTGCACCCATCATACAACCACCCGACTGGAGCATTCCTTTTGAACTTATGTGCGACGCTTCTGATTATTCTCTTCGAGAGGTTCTAGGTTAGAGAAAAGATAAGAGGCCCTATGTCATTCATTACACGAGTAGGACTTTAAATCCTGCCCAAGTGAACTATTCGACTACGAAAAAGGAACTCTTAGCCGTAGTGTTCGCCTTGGACAAATTTAGGTCTTACTTGATCGGATCCACGATCATTATCTACACAGATCATGTGGCACTTTAGTATCTTCTTTCTAAGAATGATTCTAAGCCCCGCCTGATACGATGGATCCTTCTACTCCAAGAGTTTGATTTGGAAATTAAAGATAAAAAGGGAGTAGAGAACGTAATGGCCGACCACCTTTCTCGCCTTAACACTTTTGATTCCCTTGAGGCGACCCATATCAATGACATGTTCCCTGATGAACAACTGTTTAGAGTCTCTCATTCACCTTAGTTCGCTGATATTGCTAATTATCTTACCACAAGTTCCATACCGACACAGTGGACTGCACAAGATAAGAAGAAATTCTTTACCGAGGTGCGCAACTTTTTCTGGGACGATCCATATTTGTTTAAATATTGCCCAGATCAGATCCTAAGGAGATGTGTGCCAGACGATGAGCATCAGAGTGTCATCTCCTTCTGTCACTTATAGGCCTGTGGTGGTCACTTTTCTGCTAAAAAGACCACGGCCAAGATTTTACAGTGTGGCTTTTATTAGCCCACTATGTTCAGGGACACTCATGAGTTTTGCAAGGCTTGTGAGCGTTGTCAGAAATTGGGAGCATTGTCCCATCGAAACATGATGCCTTTGAATCCTATCCTTATCATAAAAGCATTTGATTGCTGGGGCATTGATTTCATGGGACCATTCCCCCAATCTTTTGAAAATCTATATATTTTGCTCGCTGTAGACTATGTCACTAAATGAGTTGAAGCGATTCTGTGTCGGAATAATGACCATCGCACGGTCATTAAATTCCTAAAAGAGAACATCCTTTCCCGATTCGGAACGCCTCAAGCTATCATTAGTGATGGGGGCTCACACTTTTGTAATAGGCCATTCGAGAGTTTAATGAAGAAATATGATATCTCTCATAAGGTGAGCACCCCATATCACCCACAGACAAGTGGGTTAGTTGAGATTTTTAATAGGGAGATCAAACACATTTTCGAGAAAACGGTTAACCCTGACCATAAGGATTAGTCAATCCGATTGACTGATGCCTTATGGGCTTACCATACTGCGTTTAAAACCCCTATTGGAATGTCTCCCTTTAGACTTGTCTATGGGAAGACTTGCCACTTGCCTGTGGAGTTGGAACATAGAGCTAACTGGGCTATAAAAAAATTAAATTTCAATCTGGACAACGCTAGCTCGCTATGTAAACTTCAGTTGAATGAACTCAAAGAAATTCGAAATGATGCATACGAGAACTTGAGAATTTATAAGGACAGAATGAAGGCGTTTCATGAACAACGTATTCTATGGAAATCATTCACACCTGGTCAGAAAGTCCTTCTATATAATTCTCGATTACATCTCTTTCCAGGTAAGCTTCGATATTGTTGGACTGGCCCTTACATTGTGGTCACTGCGTATCCTCATGGGGCCGTTGAGATAAGAGACCCCGACAATGGCAAGGAGTTTAAAGTAAATAGACATCGATTAAAACCATTTGTCGAGAAATTTGATTCAGAGGACATGTCCATTCCTCTGACTGCTCCTTTTTACCAGGATTGATCTCCTAGTCTGATGGAGGTATAGGTAGGTTTATCGCTTTCATAGGACTAGGGTAGTTTGCTTTATTTGTCTGGCTGAAGACAGTAAACTTAGCGCTCCTGGGAGGTAACCCATCTTTCCATTCCATTTCATTTTCCTAGTTAGTTCAATGTTTATGGGTAACATTACTGCAAACCCTCACGAGACTACAACTCGTCCACTAGGGGCAACCTAGGGGTTTAAAGGCTTGTTGCATACGCTAAATGCAATCGAGAGCACCTGCGAAAGTGGTATAGGTAGGATCTTCTTTTTTTGGATTTTATTTTTATTATTTTGCTTTTGTTGATTTCTCTCGTATGCTGAATTGCTTTTATGTTGATATCTCTGGGAAGCCTCTTGATTCTCTCGTTCAGGTACTATCTTTCCATCACTCTTCTTTTACTTTCATTGTTCCATATACATTGCATGCTTATTTCTTTTACATTGAGGACAATGTAGATTTTAGGTTGGGGATGGGAGATTAGGTTACCTAATCAGTATTTTCTTGGTCTTGAGCAAAAATTGTGAATATTTTTAAATTTTTATGGAATTTCTTATGAATTTGAAGTGATTTTGAAGGATAATTATGATTTTAAAATTACAGGATACAGACTGTTGGTAATTTATGAATTTGGGATTCAGCCACCTGTTAGATTTCACAGTTAAGTTTGAATTATTAATCCATGGATAGAGGTTTTAAATAGTGGTTGAGTCATGATTTCACAAAACACATCTTGCTTGCACATTAAGGGTTCAGTTCGATATTGAAGGATTAACTTGGTAATCACTAACCATGAAAGGAACCAACCTGAGAAAATTGAATGGATTGGGCGAACAGTCTTTACCATAGGTTTGCTCCCTATAAGTGAGGATTTGATTCCCCTTCTTGGCGTTACTTTTAATGAAAAAATAAAAAATTAAAAGAATGAAAAGATGATGTGTGAGGTAAGTTTTGGTTATCATGAATTCTCTTATTGGTTACCAATGATATCCTTAAATAGAGAAGTGAATTTTAATGTTAATAAGTCGAGATTAGACTATACATCCATGGAATTCAATGTTTAGAATTGTTCTAATTGATGGACTAATACTTTAAACTTAATTATGAAGTTTACCGTGTGCTTGAGTCTAGGAGAGAATTATGCCCAACATTCATGAATCTTAGATTTTTCGTATCTGAATCGTTTTTCAAAATATCACTCGGTTTCACAAGAATTGTCTCATAATTCTCAACTTATTTTTCGCATACTTTGCTTGGGACTAGCAAAATGCTGGTTGGGGGTTATGTTGAGGGTCCAATATTGCATATTAGATCTCATTTATTACATAGATTTACAAACATGGTATGGTTTAGCGGCTCAATTTAATCGTGTTTGTGATGCAAGGTGTATTTACGAGCTTGGACTGAAAAAGGGTGCTAAATGCATGGATTTGACACTCCATAATCACCAAGGCAAGGGATAGACCCCAGGGGAGCAAGATCAACGGATTTACACGCCAAAGATCCAAGAAAATTGAGAAACTAAAGCTCAACAGGCCCGAAATTGGTCCAAAATGCAAGATCACAAGGTTCCCACCATCCGTTTAGCTCGAAACTTTATATTTGGCCTGAGGAACCCAAATTAACCGTACACGTCAAATTTCAGTCATTGGATCCTTGTGGAAGTGGCCCAACAGGCAGATCAGCCCATAAAACTCTGATTTAGGGCCCACCTGATATCTAGATATGCCTCAATCTTGGGGTCAACTCATTAAATGAGCTGACAAAACGGATGGATGGAGCAGATTTCTTGAGTACATCATGATGGACCCCACACGTACACTACGTGTACATAGGGTACACATGCATTGGACGTGCACTGGTCCAAGATTCGGTCAACCATTGCGCTGACCCGTTCCTTTCTAAAAACTAAAATGGAATTTCTGTTTTTCGCCAGAGAAACAGACGTGCGTCCACTGAACCACGAAGTGGACCCACACCGTCCATTATATGTACAATCGGGTCCGTCCATAATGCTTGGGAGGAAAAATAGACTGTACACCAGGTGTTTTCTGGGACCCATGCATGTGTATACACACGGATGCAATTTCAAACGTATAACGAACGGTGGCTTTATAGATTTCGTGGGCCACGTCAACGCAGATCCAAAACCAGCCATCTCTGAATAGTTTTTTGTTCCGATTCTAATGGACGGCATGAATTTCCAATTAAAATTCAATCACGGGTCCACCGACCATCATAGCGCGAATGCATAGGCTCTGTTTCGCAAACAGAGCCTGCAGAGGAATGTTGTGGGCCACCCTCTGAATTGATCAGTCCGATCTGGACCGTCCAATGGACTCCAAAGGGCCCTGTAACCATCGTCTATGTGGCAGATTCCCAGAAGGCATTGAGAAACGATTTCCAATCATCTAAATGCAGGTCAGACGGCAGAGTGAAAAAGTCTATGGACCACGCCGAAATCATTCAAGAACCGTCCATTCCTGATGGGTTTTTCGAGTTGAATCCGATGGACGGTGTAGATCTCTCAAACGTCGGCTGCAGTGGGCCCCACCAACATCGCAGCGTAATCAGTTACACACTCTGTTATAGAGCGTCCGAGACCCGGACGCTGTAGGCTATTTTGCAGACGTGGCTAGGATCGGTCCGACGATCCTGACCATTAAAAATCTCTCCAAAGAAGGACCGACCAAGGCCAAGACGATTGAACGTCTTAAATTTTTGATTCATGGTCGTAAATTTGATCAGATGCAAGTGATTTTTATGTTGTTGTCGCACCAAACTGAGGGTGCGTAAACACCTCCAGCCATCTCGAGCCAGCTGTCTACGCTCTGCTCCTTGTGCGTATGCACAATCCGACCGACCTTCCATCTCTTTAAAGGGAAAGAGAAGCGAGAAAGAGGTGGACGAAGGGTGGACGTGAATGCAAGTTTCCAACGAGATAGAGGGAGAAGGAGAGAGAGATTTGTTTTATGTTTTTTTTCTTATTTGTTTATTTTCTAAATTTTTGGAGGATTAGCCGAATCATGTCAGGCTAAACCTTTTAGCTAGGGCTAAGAGGTGAAGCTTGTGGCGTGATGGAATGATCCTACGGTTTTGATTCATGTTGAACTTATTATTGATTGGTTTGATTTTAAGGAAGGCTTTAGTTTTTAATGGTTTATTGCGACTGATATTACAGTAAATTTACGATGGCTTAAGTATTTCCTTTTCATTATTCTGATTATGCGGTTAGGAAGCCCTGTTGTTCACCATCGTCTCCTGGGCATGGTTGGATGACGGAACTCTTCCTGACATTCATACATCATTCAGATTGGTTGTGAATTGGTTTAATTCTGTTGTTTGCTTTGTCTCATGGGCATGGTTTTGTGATGGAATCCATTCTAATTTACACCCGTCTGATGTCTTGAAAACTAGATTAAATAAAGTTAAGAATTGATTTTCAGGTTATATCTTCCAACTGGATGAAGATGGGACTCAAAGTCCAGTTGAGTTCATGAATCAAACGTAGATCTCCCTGATCTCTACAAGTGGATCCTCTGAATCCCTAGTTCCCTACCTCTGAATTCTATATATTTTAGTTTACTATTTCACAATTATTCCTCAAATTTATTCGATTTAGATTTCATCTTAATCTAGTTCTAGTTCTAGTGAGTTTCAAATTACACACAGGTTTTAGTCCCTTGGGATTCGACCTCGGTCTTACCGAGTTTATTACTACATCACAACCCTATACTTGGGGAGTGAACACAAGTAGCCGAACCACTATACATGCTTGTGTTTGGAATTGTCATTTTTGCATCTATTTAAATCACGATTATTTAAGTTTGAATTCTTGATTGTTTATGCATGATTAGATGAATGCTTAATATTGATAGGTAACACATTCCACACACAAGCTCACAACACTAGGCTAGTTGCTTTAGTTGTATATCTTGAGTAGCCTTTGTGATTGGACCTTCTATTGGCTTGGAAGCCTTTAGAGTTATATTGCCTTACTTGCTTTAAACTGAATAATTGTTTAAGTTAGGCAACTAGGAATTTTTAAATAGGAAAAATATTTGAAAATTCCTATTCACCCCCCTCTAGGACCTTGTCTCATATTCATTCTTCAGTATCAGCAGTCTAAACCGAAATTTCAGCGAGATCACACAAAGGTACAAGTTTAGTCACAGCTGGATTGTGTGTGGAAGAACAACTTAAAAACAGGAACCGTTGACCTATCTCGCTGGACACCCTGGCCTGTAACGACGACCATTTGATGGAATACATCTCTGCCATCCAATCTACAGTTAAGAAAGACCCAACTCTAATCGTAAGGAGACCTTCACAATCCCAGAAGCAAGAGTCCTTTTGCAATACGACTTACCGAGAAGCCAGTCGCATTCCAAGGACTTCCTCGCTCGAATCTGGGAATCCAACTCCAATCTAAGTTGTCCAATCCCTGGAGATGGGATTTCCGACCGTGTCCACGTCAACAATGGAGGGAGGAAAGAATGCAGAGAGATTGGCACTCCTCGATTTTCACAAGCAGCAACAAAACTCAAAAATCCCAATTGAGTAAACCTCGTTACAGGGCTACCATTGATCGGCCGATTGAACGTTCTTGCACCAAAGAACGTAGCCACGACCTCATATCCGTGGACCCCGCCTAAAGAATGGTCTAGATCCATCCGAAGAGATTGGAGGAGAGAAGGAGATATGCTCTAAAAAAATGGACGCCCATACAGCTACGCAGTCCGATTACAGCAGGTATGTTTTGTGTATGCAAAAAGTTTTGAAAATCTAGAATTGTATAAATACATACCTCTCACGCTGGGAGGCACGCCAACAAGGAAAGAAGAAAGATAAAGAGAGAGAGACAAGTGCAGGAGAGAAAGAAGAAGAAAGAAAGGAGGAAGAACGCTAGGATCTGCTGGTTAAGCTGGTTTGGGTCCAACTAGCCGCTCCTGTCTTATTTCCTTTCTTTTCTTTCTTTCCTTTACATTCTAAAATCTCATTGATAGGTTTTCATCCACAAAAAATAAGCCAACTCCATTATAAGACGGGACTAAAACTGATAGGCTGGAACTTATCGATACCTAAACCATTTAAAATATAATCTAAACCAGGCGAATTAAAGTATAAGTCAATACAATGACATAAGGTGAGGGTTTTTCCTTTAATCTTGCAGTAATTTAAGTTAATGCGAATTATCTTGCCTTTTACATACTTTCATGATGTTATGATTCTCTCCCTACCATTGTTTATTTACTTCCAACAATTATTTATCCTTGGAAATTATTGTATGATGTTAATTATAAGTGATCTTCATTATTTTATGGCGTGATGGATACAAGCCTTACCCTTGCCTTTACCAATTTTGTTGAGTCAGCCCTTGCTACTCTTCTCTTTGTTGAGTTGGCCATTGCCACTCTCTTCTTTGTTGAGTTACCCATTACTACTCTCTTCTTTGTTGAGTTGGCCATTGCCACTCTCCTCTTTCTTAAGTTAGCCATTGCTACTCTCCTCTTTATTTTGTTAACCTTGTCTTATTTACCTTTATGGCTTGGTTATGTGTCTTGGTATTCCAAAACCCTCGTAATTTGAATTATCCTCTATCAATGCAAGTGATGTGTTAAGGTATCACAACTAGTGATTCAAATATTTATCATAAACGTAATGCGTTATGGGTAGTGGCCCTCTTGATCGGCACATAATTTCGTGGGTTGGTTGGCGTGGTGCACAATCGATATAAGTAAATCACCATGTGTGTTACATCACTTCTTAGGATTGGATGTCGCAAATAGTCGTTCTATAAACACATCATGTTACATAAATTCCTCAACTGCATTGTTGTGTTGCCTTAAGATATTTGTATAAATCCACATTAACCTTGGACATGCCGACAAATCTCCATAGTTATAAGATGTGGGGCGAGTCGAGTTTTCTATGAATTATATTCCACATTGTGATGATCACTACGTATTATGAGCCACACACAC
This sequence comes from Magnolia sinica, assembly GCF_029962835.1. Taxonomy (NCBI): domain Eukaryota; kingdom Viridiplantae; phylum Streptophyta; class Magnoliopsida; order Magnoliales; family Magnoliaceae; genus Magnolia; species Magnolia sinica. Next base: position 41,582,021 of record NC_080577.1, on the reverse strand, counting down.
TTTGCTAGGCATGCATCTCATGTAGGTTGTTTGCGCATATTGATACCTCTCGTAGTGGTGGAGTATGTGACGCATCAGAACCCTTACATAACTTTTATGAATCTCTTGAATTATTGTTAATCTTAAAGGATAACCATCATTATGAGTAGGGTGTTGACCCCCTCCAACTGTACAGATGATGCAGGTGATGTTCAGTTTGAAGGCCTAAATGACCATCTCCCTATAGAAGATTATACTGGATGAATAAGAAGATATCTTCATGATTTAGATTTATGTTTCCTTTGCGAACTCAATAATGTAATAAGCTCTCATTGAGAAGGCATTTGATATTTTATCGAATTCTTTTAATAATAATCACAGTTGGTTTTATTCTCGTGAATGGTTACCTTCATAAATGTGACTGGATGTGATCTAAATGAATATATATATATATATATAGTGTGATTTTTAAAGCATCCAATTCATTCAATTATTAACACTCAGTTTTTCTCAGGCACAATTATAAACTCTGGCCAAGAAATTTCGAGATGTTACAACCCGTCTCCAAATTCCCTTCTGAGTTGATGAGAGTTTGACCATCCTTTGACTTGGCACTCTATCCAAAGGGTGGAGATAAGGTGGTGGAAAAGTTCCTCATGGTCGATGATGATCACCTTTTCAGCCATCCTCAGAGCCATATGTCGAATGTGCCTCCCTAATCGAGGAGGTCCACCCCAACCTGTGATAGTCCTTCTGGCACATCGGTCACATAATTGTGAACCCCTACTATCTTGTCAGGCCATGCTCAGCCACCTGGAAGTCAACTTACGAGGTTGATATCGCTCCAGCCTTGGCTGTCGTGATGTGCCGTCACAGTTACTTGGGTCGAGATCTACCCTCTGTCGCGATCGATCAGCCCTTCATAGATTTGTCCTGGCCATTCTGACCTCAAGTTAGGTGGGAATGGATCGGTGTCGATCAATATTGCTTCCTCACATTTCTTGGGAAACTTCAGCAACACACGATCGATTTATCATGAATAATGTTCCTGAACACAATATATTTTTTAGTTGAATGAGAATGAGTCCCATGCCATTTACAATATTCAACCTTTTTCAATTTGTCAGCCGAGGGTATCTTATGTTTAATAGGAACCTTGATAAACTTCTCGACCAACAGAATTTCAAATATTTCATCTACTCAAGTAATATCAAAAGTATATAGTTTCTAGGGTTTTTGTGTGGACTACGCAATCGATTCTACCTTGACCAGCGCTAAGCATATGAGAGGCTTTTTCACCACTATTTCAACAATCGTGACTTTGTAATTTGGGTCATGATAATATGTCACAATTGATGAGTTCTTTTGCCTAACTCATTCCTGAAGAAGTTCTTCATATCTTGAAACATTTTTAGTCAGGTTGTATAGATCCATGATGTCATGCCCCAAACCCGGAAATCGGATTCACAGGAATCCCGATCGCCAAACCCGGTGGCGATAGCCTCCGTAGTACCCCATTCTCGGCCCCCAATGTACATACGCCAGGTTCCAATCCTGGGATCCTACAAGGAGGATTTTCCAACATACATTTGTCTCATGAGAAGCATAACCACAAGTATACCCAAATCATAAAGGCAACATCATCATACATATCCACAATTATAATCATTTGGATACAATACAGAAAGGGAAATACATATATATCGAAATCAACGCTCCAGAGGACAGCTGCACTCTCCAAGCTCAACACTGCTGCAACCTAACGCCACTTACATGCATCTATCATGCATAAGCTTACAAAAGCTTAGAGGGTGGTGAAAGTGTGTGCACAAGATAAGTACCAAGTATACCATAAAGCCCATAAATCATACATCATCGGAATAAGCAGAAATACTGACAAGACATGAATCAGACGATATCAAAGTAAGCGAAAATATATTGGTAAGTCCATGAGTGCTATCAGTTGTACCAAGGCTATACGATACAAAACATTATAAGACAATAACAGATGTTGAGGACGCAATGCAATATGCAAATCCTGATGAGCCATGAACACCATCAACCTCATGCAAAAACATAGTAACCCAAAATACTAAGTACTGCGGATGCAATGTAATATGCTGTGCGAATGAAATAGTCATGCTATAATGTGAAGTCAGGATGATAGTACGTAGTATCGCAGGCTACGGGGTTCACCACAAGGGACTTCTATCCAAACTAGTCCCATACCTAAATTTGGATAGTCCGACTCAAAGTGGTAAACTCCTGATCTCAAATTAGTCGTGAGCCCAACCGAAATCCTGGCCATGCGAAGGTACACGTGATAAATAGTTACACACCACCAGCCCGAGTGGATAGTGAATGAATGAATGAATGGACATGCAATTCCTGCTCAATAAGTCTACATATCAGTACGGTTGCTCTCTAGGGAAATCACCGGGGTCTATTACACTCCACTCTGATTGCCTCCTTCCTAACTGCACAGCCCAGTGATTGGAAGAGACCTCACTATTCGCTTGCCAATATCAGGCCCAGCTTGTCGATAACAGACCCATTTACGAGCTGGTCATACTCAGCCTAGCTTATAGCCCCTTCACTCGGGTGGATAAGGCCACACCCCCTTCCAACCGACCACGACACAGTGGGAGACACAACCTCATGGTGTAGGCACCGATGCTCATATTCAACTCGGTCTAGACATTGGAGCATTTCCTGGTACCAAGGAGGTTTTGGGATTTTCACCCAAGGACATCCTATATGCCCACAGTGTTAGAACCAAGCATTTTTAGTGTCCCATCTGTCCATCCATGATATGTCTATGGAGGCCACGACCCTGATGTCGATAGGGTATACAATGATCAAGTCACATATATGTGAGATACATGAGTCACACTATCCAGTCATGCAGTAATCCTGCGCATACGGCGCGATAATGTGGGCACTCCGTCTCATAAGGAGTCTCGTAAATAGTCTGCCCAATGGCGTATGCTATGATCAAACATTCCTCATATCAGGCATACATATGATGCTTATGGGCATGAATCTTAGAGTTATACTAAGCATTTTATATGGTGATGAACTATCTTCACAACGAAGATGGGCCTTGATGGCCTGCACGCAACAAGTATGGGCCTATCAATGGGCCCTAGGGAGAGTTATAATGCGAACATTTAACCAACATTATTCTTACAATGTGGACGTCAAACCAACATTGCTCTCAAGGCATGGCCCGCAATAAATGTCATTACATAACCCATGGTGGAATCACACAATGCAATAGACCTTGTATACATCCCATTGGGCCTCAACCCATGGGCCTCAAATACATCAAATGGGCCTCAACCCACGGGCCCTAATACATCATAATGGGCCTCAACCCATGGGCTCCAAATACATCAAATGGGCCACATCATATGGGCCTCATATACATCAAGTGGGCTTCAACAACGGGCCATAAACATATCAAAGGTGGGCCTCATAGATTCATACATATCAAAGGTGGGCCCCAATGGATGGACCTTAGAATATGTCAAAATGGACCTAATCACATGAGCCATATGCATATCATATGGGCCTCAATGGACGGCCACAAATAAATCAAGATGGGCCTCATACACATACCAAGGTGGGCCTCAATGGACGACCATAAATAAATCAAAATAGGCCCCATACATATAGCAAGGTGGGCCTCAAAGGATGGCCATAAATAAATCAAAATGGGCCCCATACATATACCAAGATGGGCCTCAATGGACGGCCATAAATAAATCAAAATGGGCCCCATACATATACCAAGGTGGGCCTCAATGGACGGCCATAAATAAATCAAAATGGGCCCCATACATATACTAAGGTGGGGTCCACTTGAACTATAGATCTGTCTTATTTTTAGTCTCAAGCCTGTAATACAAGCTTGCCAAATGGTGGATGGTTTGGATGCAACCCATGCATCATGGTGGGGGTCCACATGAACTATGGACCTGACTCATTCTTAGTCCCATGCCAAAAAAATTATCTTTCAAAGTGGTTGGATAGATTGGATGCAACACATGCATCATGGTGGGGGTTCCACATGAAGGCCCACCATCATATATATTATATATAATATAATATATAATCTATATATAGTAGATGTACACAATATTATATATAATATAATATTACACACACACACACACACACACACACACACACACACACACACACACACACACCCCGTCCCACACACGGGGGTGGGTCCCACCGTCCAGTGTGGACGGCGTGCATAGAACACATAAATCATGGGGGGTCCACCGTCCACGGTCAGTGGACGGTATGAATGAACCATATACATCACTGTGGGTCCCACGTGGGGCCCACCATAATGCTTATCTGCCATCCAATCTGTCCATAAGGTCACACAGACCTGGACGCTGAGGAAAAACAAATTTCGTACTGATCCAAAACTTCTGTGGCCTAAGAAAGGGTTTCAATGGCAGATGTTCAATCCCGTTGTTTCCTCTAATGTGGGCCACCTGAGCTTTGGATGTGGCTGATTTTTGGAGGGGGCCCACTTCAATCAGCGGCCCACCTAATGAACAGTTTGGATGAATACACACATCATGGTGGGGCTCACGGCTGGGACCGTGGGTCCCTGCTCGTTCGCCCATTAGCGCCTGCTGCCTGTGCCTCTGACAGCAGCAGCAACAATGCTGTTGTCTTGTTTTTATTTTTATTTTTTGAAAAAAACTGAAATCCTAGGGTTTTTCATATGTGGGGCCCGCATTAGCTGAATCCAGCCCATCTATTGCACTCTATGGCTCATGTCGTCCAAAAGAGCCCAATATCCGATGTTTTTCTGTGTATAGAAATAGCAGGATAGTTTTTCAACGGTAGAACCCACTATTTTATGTACTATGGCCCGCTAGAAGATCGGATGGACTTCATTTTCCAGCTCAACGCCTAAAATGGGCTGAGGAAAGGGATGGGTAGCGTGGATTGGACTTATACATCAAGGTAGGGCCTATACAAGTGGCTCACCCAAATAGCCTTAAACCAAGGCTAATATATATATATCTATATATATATATATATATATATATATATATATATATATATATATATATATATATATATATATATATATATATATCCTTTTTAAGTCCAGCGTCCCTGGACACTGGACGGTTTGGCCCTACACCTTCATTTAAGGTGGACCCCACCTAGGGATGTGGGCCACCATAAGAAAGGGTTGGATTGTGTGGTAATACATACATCAAAGTGGGGTCCATCCAAGTGGGCCACACAACGATATCTTCACACACAAAAATAAAAAAAAATAGAGAGGGAGAGAGAGAGAGAGAAAAAGAGAGACACATGATGATGGAGGGACCCCGACACTATGGGCCCTCCGTTTCAAACATCCAATCTGTCACGCCCCAAACTCGGAAACCGGGCTCACAAAATTCCCGATCGCCGAATCTGGCGCCGACAGCCTCCGTAGAACCCCATTCTCGGCTCCCAGCGCCCATTCGCCAGGTTCCGATCCTGGGATGCTACAAGGAGGGTTTTCAACATCAGTTTGATTCGTAATAAGCATAACCAAAGGCATAACCCACAAACAACAACCAAAAACTCCATCACATTTCCACTATAATCAAAAACCTTCCAAGTACAATGAGCATAAGGGAAATACAATGAAGATAGACCAAAACTCCAAAAGAAGATCAGCCACGCGTCCAAGCCTCAGCGCTGCTGCGATCCAACGTCACCTGCACGCAACGGTCGTGCATAAGCTTATAGAAAGCTTAGAGGGTGGTGAAAGTGTATGCTCAAGGTGATAATGTAGTCATGCAGTATCAGAGTAATGCGAAAAATGCTAATGTATGCTAAGAATCCCATTAGCCGTACCAAGGCCATGCGGTGCAAAGAATGATGTCGGCCATACCAAGGCCATGCAATGCGAAATGCAAGTCAAGCATACAAATCCTCATCTAAGTCCACATGTCAATACGGCTCAAATCTGGAATATCACCGGGGTCTAGTACACTCCAAGCCAGATTGCCGCCCCATCGCGCGCAATAAGGTGAGTGGAAAAGACCTCACTATCCGCCTGCCAATATCGGGCTCGGCTCGTCAATAGCGGACCCATTCCTCGAGCTGGTCAGACTCAGCCTAGCATTGCCCCCTACTCTCGGGCGGGTAAGGCCGCACCCCCTTCCAACCGACCACGACACAGTGGAAAGCGCAACCGTCTGGTAATCGGCACTCAGCGCTCATGCATCCACTCGGTCTAGACGTTGGAGCAACCTCCTGGTACCATAAGGGTTTAGGGACTTTCACCCAGGGATATCTATCGCACCCCATGTAGAACAGTATTTCCGGTATCCAATCCTGCCAACCACGATACGTCTGTGGAGGCTATGGCCCTGATGTCGCTAGGGCGTACAGTAACAATATCACACAATGCAAATGCATGAATCACACTATCCAGTCATACAGCAATCCTGCGCGTATCGTGCGCTCATGTAGGGCAACACCCCCTGTATGGGAGCCCCTAAACAATCTGCCCAAAGGCATATGCTATGATCAGTCATTTCTCATATCAAGCATACGTATGATGCATATGATCATGAATCATGGAATTAAACAAGTTATATAGGATAGATGATATTTATAATGAAGATGGGCCTAAACGGCCTACACATTACACGTATGAGCCCAAGGGAAGGTCATAATGCGGACGTTTAACCAACACTATACTTGCAATGGGGACGTCAAACCGCCATTGCTCCCAAGGTACTACCCGTCGTAAACATCATTACATAAATCATGTTGGGATCACACATTGCAATGGACCTTAGGTACATCCCATTGGGCCTTAAATACGTCAAATGGGCCAAATCACAAGGGCCTTATATTCATTAAGTGGGCCATATCAATGGGCCGTACCAATGGGCCTTATGTACATTGCAATGGCTATAACCCGTGGGCCTTAGAGTGCATCAAATGGGCCTAATCTTATGGGCCTTATACGTATCAAATGGGCCTCGCCAGTTGGGCCCCATACGCATAAAATGGGCCTCAACCCATGGGCTCCTAATACGTTAAATGGGCCTCGACCCATGGACCTTACCTATACATCAAAGTGGGCCTCATTCATGGGCCACAAGCAACTGAGGTGGGCCTTACCTATATGTCAAAGTGGGCCTCAATCATGGGCCTCAACATAAATAAGTACAATATTTATATACATATATATATATATATATAATATAGTATATAATATACATATAATATTACATGAACCATAATATTATATATATCTATATATATATATATATACATATATCTATATATATATATACACATACACACACGCACGCAGCACAGTGGGCCCACACAATTATCACAGTGGGCCCACACAATTATCACAGTGGGCTCCACGTCCACTGTCACGTTGGGCTCCACCATCCAAGCAGACGGTGAAGATAAAACACTTACATCACTGTGGGCTTCATGTGGGGCCCACCATAATGTTTGCTTTCCATCCAACCCATTGATAAGGCCACGTGGGCCAAGATGAAGGGTGAAAACAAATTTCACCCTGATCCGAAACTTCTGTGGACCCCAAAAGAATTTTAATGGTCAATTACCACTGTTTTCTGTACTATGATTCATATGAGATTTGAATCTGCTTCAATTTTTAGACCATGCCTTAAAATGAGCTTTCAATACAGATGGACGGCATAGATATGGTCGCATACATCACGGTGGGCCCAATGGTCAGGAGTATCACCCACCTCAACGGATCAAAGGAGGTAGACTGCCTAATGACGATGAGTGGGATGTGAGTGCGTTTTGTTTTTTTTTTTTTTTTTTTTGGAGTTAAATTGTTAGCACACGCCCATGTCAGTACACACACCATCCAGCGCTCTCCCATGGCTCACCACGAGCAGTTCAAGTCCAATATTGGACATATTTCAAGGTACAACCAATCAAGGAAGTTTTCAATGGTGAAAACCACCATTTGCTATGGTATGGCCCGCCTGAAGGTCTGATGGATCCCACCTTCTGGCTCAACGCCTAAAATCATCTTGGGAAAGGAATGAACGGCATGGATTTAATATATACATCAAGGTGGGGCCTACGTGAGTGGACCACTCCAAGGCCTTTTAAAAAAAAGATATTTATGTTTTCCATTTAAACGTCCAGCGTCCAGGGACGCTGGACTGTCTTTGCAATTTGAGGTGGGCCTGTTCAGGTGGGCCACCACTGATGAACGGCGTGGGTATTATACTTATAAGGTGGGCCCCACTCAAATAAAATGCTTACTACATGGTGGGGTCCATTCAAGTAGCCATACAACCTTACCATCATACAACAAAAAAAAAATAAAAATAAAATAAAATAAAAATAAAATAAAAAGGGAGAGGGATAGAGAGTGAGACCGTGTGATGGAGGGACCCCGGCACTATGGGCCCTCCCTTGCACTAAATCATACATCAAGTGGATCCCATTACATGTGGGGTCCATGGAATTGAAATCCAACGGTGGAGATCCTTTCTCCACTAAAACAAATGGTCTAGATGACCTTAAATATGCAAGAAAGTAAACATCATGATGGGGTCCATGGAGAATGGCCCCATCATGGAATGATCATGATGATCCAAGTGGGCCATTGGCCACATCATAGGGTCCAAAGCGAGATCCAAACCATTGATCGGTTGGCCTCACTTGGCCCATCTTAAAAACATCAAACTCTATCCTATCCAAACACCCACCGCTAGATCTTCTTGCTCCCTAGGCTTCCTTAGCTCCTTGGGCTACCCTTTGATGGTGGAAGATGAGAAATGGATGGTTGAGATGAGAGATGAAGGGGTGGGAAAGGTGGACCTCACAAATAAAATTTTCTCACCATGGGAAGACCATACGTATGGGACTTGCTATGGGAGAGTTTGAATGAGAGAGAGACTTGTAAGGGAGAGAGAGAGAGAGAGAGATAGGGTGATGGAGTGATGGGGGATGGTTTGGGTTGAAAATGGCAAAAAGAGGTATGGTTGTTGTTGAAATTTGGAAAAGAGGAGTGGTGAGGTGGAAAGAATGGTGGACTTTTGTAAAAGGTGGTGATGGGTTGTTGTACTTGAGGTATGGGATGCTTTAATGGTTGATTGATGGGACTAATTGTAGAGATTCCCTCGAAATCCGCAACGCGCGGTGTTTCTTCGGAATAAACGCTGATCGGCATCTTCTTACCTGGGTATCGGTTCAGTGCGCAAGTCACGGCGTCGGAACCGCGGCGACGACGCGGTCGCCATGATATAACTTTCGGACCAAGCCGACGTCGGTGCGCGGGACCTGGCTTAGGATCGTGCGCAAATACCGAATACGGTGCGAAGGTTGCCGGAATTTGACCGGAAGGACCGCGGAAGCTAACGGAACAGTACGGATTAGGACACGGGTCTTACAGCTCTCCCCTCCTAATAGAAATTTCGTCCTCGAAATTTACACAATCACCGCAACTAGGCAGAACTCAAGAGGGAGAAGAAACATCACATCACTATATAAAATCAGAGATAACATACAACATGCAACACAATCAATCATCAAAAAGATGGGGATAACGCTCTCGAATCTCAGCCTCACGCTCCCAAGAAGCCTCCTCAACAGAATGGTGACCCCACTGAACCTTCACCAACGGAATGACCTTAGTCCGGAGGACCTGTTCCTTCCGATCAAGGATACGGACTGGCTGCTCAATATAGGAAGCGTCCTCACGAACCTCTAACGGCTGCCAATCGATAACAGGAACGATGTCTGACCCACACTTCCTCAACATGGAGACATGAAAAACGTTGTGGACGCCAGACAACTGAGATGGCAAGGCAAGCCGATAGGCCACGGCGCCAACGCGCCCAGTGATCTCAAAAGGTCCTATGAATCTCGGGGCAAGCTTGCCCTTCGCTCCAAATCGAACCACGCCCTTCATAGGCGAGACCTTGAGATACACATGGTCCCCTACATCAAACTCCAAGGGACGACGCCGACGATCAGCAAAACTCTTCTGCCGGCTCTGAGCTGTGCGCATCCTCTGCCTGATGATATCAATAGCCTCTGACGTCACCTGCACAAGCTCGGGACCTAAGAGACGACGCTCTCCAACCTCGGTCCAACAACTCGGTGATCTGCATGGTCTGCCATATAGTGCCTCAAAAGGAGCCATGCCGATGGTCGCCTGATAGCTGTTATTGTATGTGAACTCAGCCAATCGCAGATGCTCATCCTAGGCCCGAAGCATATCCTCAAGGATCTGGTTGACCCTCTCGTCTTGCCATCGGTCTGCGGATGGTATGTGGTGCTGAGCTGTAAATCAGTGCCCATAGCTCTCTGGAAGTTCCTCCAAAACTGAGATGTGAACCTCGGATCTCTGTCAGAAACGATCGAGACTGGAACGCTGTGCAGTCTTACAATCTCCTCAATGAATAACCTCGCAAGCCGGTCCAAAGGCCAAGTCGCATGGATCGCAAGAAAATGTGGCGACTTCGTTAGACGATCCAGGACAACCCAGATGGCGTCATAACCGCGCTGAGTCTTCGGTAAACCCATAATAATGTCTGTAGATATGTGCTCCCACTTCTACATCGGGACGCTTAAAGGCTGCAATAGACTAGGAGGTCTCTGATGATCGGCCTTGACACGCTGGCACGTGTCACACTCGGCCACAAAATTGGTGATCTGGCGCTTCATCCCTGCCCAATAATACTGTCTCCTCATATCACGATACATCTTCATCGAGCCAGGGTAGATAGAAAACCACGATCGATGTGCCTCGGTCATAAGATCTCTGTGCAACTTAGGAATATCCGGGATACACAATCGGCCTCTGAAGCAAAGTCCACCATCAGTACCAATATGCCAATCTGTCTGACTCTCAGATGCTGCCTCTGCTCGGTAATCCTGTAACGACTCGTCTGCCTGCTGAGCCTCGATCACCCTTGGACAAGAGAGGGTTGAATCGACAGGCTCGATAACTGCACAATAGAAGACTACAAGCCAAACTCAAAGTCGTACTCTAATATATCCTCGAGCATCCGCCACTCCCGAATCTTCATATGCGCCACCAGGCCTCGTAGCTGACGGCTGAAGGCATCCGCCACCACATTCGCCTTACCGGGGTGGTACTGGAGATCGAAATCATAGTCCTTCAGGAGCTCCATCCAGCGCCGCTGCCTCATGTTCAACTTAGACTGCGAGAAGATGTACTTCAAGCTCTTGTGGTCAGAAAAGAGCTCAAACCTAACCCCATAGAGATAGTGTCTCCACACTTTCAGTGCGAAGACAACTACAGCCAACTCTAAATCATGCGTGGGGTAGTTCAGCTCATGGACCTTGAGCTGGCGAGATGCGAAGGCCACTGGTCTCCCGTGCTGCATCAGGACAGCACCCAAACCAATATGCGAGGCATCAGTAAATACAATAAATCCGTCACTCCCAGAGGGAAGAGTGAGGACAGGAGCGGACGTCAGACAGTCCTTTAACTCCATAAATGCTCGCTCGCAGGCGTCACTCCAAATAAACTCTGCGCCCTTCCGGGTCAACCTGGTCAACGGGGCTGCAATACGAGAGAAGCCCTCAATGAAACGCCGATAGTAGCCCGCTAAACCAAGGAAACTACGGATCTCGGACGCAGTCGTGGGCTGACCCCACTGACGCACTGCCTCAACCTTCGAGGGGTCCACTGCGACACCCTCCCTCGTCACCACGTGACCGAGGAACTTCACCTCCTCCTGCCAAAACTCGCACTTCTCCAGCTTCGCATACAACTGGTGTGCGCGGAGGGTCTGCAACGTAACCTCCAAATGCTGCTCATGCTCCTCACGAGTCCTCGAATAAATCAGAATGTCGTCGATGAAGACTACAACAAACTGATCGAGATACGGACGGAAGACCTCGTTCATCAACTGCATGAACACTGCTGGCGCATTGGTCAGTCCGAAGGACATGACCTGAAACTCGAAATGACCATAACGCGTCCTGAATGCTGTCTGAATGTCCTCCTCTCGGACCGAATCTGATGATAACCGTAACGCAAGTCAATCTTCGAAAAGAACTGGGCACCTACAAATGATCGAACAACTCATCAATCCTTGGGAGCGGATACTTGTTCTTGATCGTGACCTTCTTGAGCTCGCGGTAATCTACGCAGAGTCTCAACGAGCCATCCTTCTTCTACACGAAGAGTACCGGCGCTCCCCACGCTGAACTGCTTGGACGAATAAAGCCTAACTCACGCAACTCGTCCAATCGTCAGTTTCCGCAACTCCAACGGTGCCATACGATATGGGGCCTTTGAAATAGGCGCGATCGGCACGAGATCAATCTGAAACTCGGTGAGTCGACGAGGCGGTAATCCCGAATCTCCCGAAACACATCGGGAAAATCGCAAACCACGAGCAACTCTGGTCGACGCTCACCGCTAAAGGCTCCTCTATGGTACAAGACATCAAACAAGACAACGGCTCTCCTCGGGCTCGCAATGAATCGAACTGCGGCAAGCCGTATACAAACGTGATTCCTCGCGAACAATCTAATATGGCGTGATACTCGGCAAGCCAATCCATGCCGGATGACATCAAACTCGGACATAGGCAAAGCAAACAGGTCGGCAGGAAAAATATCCCCAACTAGAACGGGCAAGACAAGCAAAATCGGCCCAACACTGCAGTCTTCCCCAAGGGAGTCGAGCATCGCAACCCCTCATGAGCGGACTCCAACGGTAAACTACCAATCGGCAAAAACTCTCGCCACGAAAGAATGCGATGCACCGTAATCAAACAACACACGTGCAATGCATGCGGATACGAAGTATACCCTCAACGACTCCTCCGGATGATTGAGGTCCTGGTGGGCCGCATAGAATCGAGCTCGAGCCGGCCGGGAGGTGCTGTCCCTCTCGAGCATGCTGCCGCTGCGAGGTCGCCGAGGCGGTCGAAATCGCCGCCTCTGCTGCTGCGCTCGGAGGCTCGCGTGCCGATGCCGCCGAGGTGGTCTCGGTGGTGGGGCTCGCTGCCGCTCGTGGGGGCCTCTGCCGCTGTGGGGGTCTCTGCGCTGCTGTGGTGGTGGAGGCTGCTGTGGACCTCTCTCTGCTGCTACAGCGGAGACACTCCCACATACGGTGTCCTGTCGCACCGCACCTAAAACAAGTGCCAGAGAACTGTCTCGGAGGTGGTGCTGGAGGTGCTGCTGGTGCTCGAAAGGCTGGGCGACCTGTGCGCCTCTGCTGAGGTCGACCCTGCTGCGTATCACTGGAAGGAGCCTGCCTCTTCCGGTCCTTCCTCTGACCGCGATCAGACTGAGAACTGTCCCACTCAGCCTCAAAAATCTGGGCCTTCCGCACCACTTCCTCGAAGGTAGGGAGCTCATGCCCAATAACACGGCCTCGAAGACCGTAACGCAAGCCGGCCTCGAATCGGCGGGCTCTCCGCTCCTCATCATCCACTAAGTAAGGTGCAAATCGGGACAGTGCTACAAAACGAGCGGCATACTGAGCCACTGTCATATCGCCCTGCACCAAGGCCTCAAACTCCAACGCTCGCTGACGTCGGATGTGATCGGGAAAATACTGTCGGTCAAACCGATCCACAAAATCCTCCCAAGTCCAAACAAAATCAGTGCCCGCTGCTCGAGAGACTGACATCCACCAGTGCTCAGCCTCACCATGGAGAAGAAATACGGCTAATCGGACTCGCCGCTCGGTCGCGCATCCCATCGTCTCGAATACCTTCTCTACGTCGGCGCGCCATCTCTCAGCCACGGGGGTCAGGCTCACCCCGGAAATGCGGAGGATCAAGGCGTCGAAACTCTCGAAGGAGGGCACTCGAGCGCTCTGCTCTGCTGTCTGGAGAAACGATCGGGGTCCGCCGCTCGAAGTGCGGCGCCACGGCTGCGAGCATCTCTGCCAATCGGGAAGCACTCACAGATACGGTCGGCTCCGCACTAGTCTCTGGTGGAGGAACTGCACCCATAGACTGGGCAGCATGAATCCCTGGCAGATGGGTGGCATCCTCAGGCAGTGCAGTAGGGATCTCGGGTGGAGGAGCAGGGATCGTAGGTGGTAGTGCGGGAGCCGCAGGTGGTGGAGCGGGAGTCGATCGGGTCACTCTCCTGCGCGCCATGTCCTACAGGAAAGAGCAAAGGTGCCTAATCAACCTTGAAAACTCTCGGAGGCACACTCGTTAAGGGTCGGTAATAAAAGATCGCTAGACTACCCGAACTTAGGATTTAAATCATTCATAGCAGACATGTAATGTTGTTTTTGGTTATTCCCGAGTTATGCTCTGATACCAACTTCTGTCACGCCCCAAACTCGGGAACCGGGCTCACAAAATTCCCGATCGCCGAATCGGCGCCACACCTCCGTAGAACCCCATTCTCGGCTCCCGGCGCCCATTCGCCGAGTTCCGATCCTGGGATGCTACAAGGAGGGTTTTCAACATCGTTTGATTCGTAATAAGCATAACCAAAGGCATAACCCACAAACAACAACCAAAAACTCCATCACATTTCCACTATAATTAAAAACTTTACAAGTACAATGAGCATAAGGGAAATACAATGAATATAGACCAAAACTCCAAAAGAAGATCAACCACGCGTCCAAGCCTCAGCGCTGCTGCGATCCAACGTCACCTGCACGCAACGGTCGTGCATAAGCTTATAGAAAGCTTAGAGGGTGGTGAAAGTGTATGCTCAAGGTGATAATGTAGTCATGCAGTATCAGAGTAATGCGAAAAATGCTAATGTATGCTAAGAATCCCATTAGCCGTCCCAAGGCCATGCGGTGCAAAGAATGATGTCGGCCATACCAAGGCCATGCAATGCGAAATGCAAGTCAAGCATACAAATCCTCATCTAAGTCCACATATTGATACAACTCAAATCTGGAATATCACCGGGGTCTAGTACACTCCAAGCCAGATTGCCGCCCCATCGCGCGCAATAAGGTGAGTGGAAAAGACCTCACTATCCGCCTGCCAATATCGGGCTCGGCTCGTCAATAGCGGACCCATTCCTCGAGCTGGTCAGACTCAGCCTAGCTTTGCCCCCTCCTCTCGGGCGGGTAAGGCAGCACCCCCTTCCAACCGACCACGACACAGTGGAAAGCGCAGCCGTCTGGTAATTGGCACTCAGTGCTCATGCACCCACTTGGTCTAGACGTTGGAGCAACCTCTTGGTACCATAAGGGTTTAGGGACTTTCACCTAGGGATATCTATAGCACCCCATGTAGAACAATATTTCCGGTATCCAATCCCACCAACCACGATACGTTTGTGGAGGCTACGACCCTGATGTCGCTAGGGTGTACAGTAACCATATCACACAATGCGAATACATGAATCATACTATCCAGTCATACAGCAATCCTGCGCGTATCGTGCGCTCATGTAGGGCAACACCCCTTATTTGGGAGCCCCTAAACAATCTGCCCGAAGGCATATGCGATGACCAGTCATTTCTCATATCAAGCATACGTATGATGCATATGATCATGAATCATGGAACTAAACATGTTATATAGGATAGATGATATTTATAATGAAGATGGGCCTAAACGGCCTACACATTACACGTATGAGCCCAAGGGAAGGTCATAATGCGGACGTTTAACCAACACTATACTTGCAATGGGGACGTCAAACCGCCATTGCTCCTAAGGTACTACCCGTCGTAAACATCATTACATAAATCATGTTGGGATCACACATTGCAATGGACCTTAGGTACATCCCATTGGGCCTTAAATACGTCAAATGGGCCAAATCACAAGGGCCTTATATTCATTAAGTGGGCCATATCAATGGGCCGTACCAATGGGCCTTATGTACATTGCAATGGCTATAACCCGTGGGCCTTAGAGTGCATCAAATGGGCCTAATCTTATGGGCCTTATACGTATCAAATGGGCCTCGCCAGTTGGGCCCCATACGCATAAAATGGGCCTCAACCCATGGGCTCCTAATACGTTAAATGGGCCTCGACCCATGGACCTTACCTATACATCAAAGTGGGCCTCATTCATGGGCCACAAGCAACTGAGGTGGGCCTTACCTATATGTCAAAGTGGGCCTCAATCATGGGCCTCAACATAAATAAGTACAATATTTATATACATATATATATATATATATAATATAGTATATAATATACATATAATATTACATGAACCATAATATTATATATATATCTATATATATATATATATACATATATCTATATATATATATACACATACACACACGCACGCAGCACAGTGGGCCCACACAATTATCACAGTGGGCCCACACAATTATCACAGTGGGCTCCACGTCCACTGTCACGTTGGGCTCCACCATCCAAGCAGACGGTGAAGATAAAACACTTACATCACTGTGGGCTTCATGTGGGGCCCACCATAATGTTTGCTTTCCATCCAACCCATTGATAAGGCCACGTGGGCCAAGATGAAGGGTGAAAACAAATTTCACCCTGATCCGAAACTTCTGTGGACCCCAAAAGAATTTCAAGGGTAGAAGTCCCATCCAACTGTTTCCTACAGTGTGGGCCACCTGAATCTTGGATCAACCTGATTTTTGGGGTGGGCCCACGTCAGGTAGTGGCCCACCCGATGAACGGGTTAGATGACATATAAACATCAAGGTGGGGCCCACGGCTGCAGCCGTGGGTGGCTGCTCGGTCACCGTCCGCCCGGACGCTGGCGTGCGCAGGCAGCGCCTGCTGCACTTCCTGACACAGCAGCAACGCTGCTGTGTGCAGTTTTTGTTTTTTTATTTTTTTTTTTTATTTTCAAGGAATTAGCAGGTGGGGTCCATATCCAGGGGATCCACACCATCCAGCGCTCTCCCATGGCTCACCACGAGCAGTTCAAGTCCAATATTGGACATATTTCAAGGTACAACCAATCAAGGAAGTTTTCAATGGTGAAAACCACCATTTGCTATGGTATGGCCCGCCTGAAGGTCTGATGGATCCCACCTTCTGGCTCAACGCCTAAAATCATCTTGGGAAAGGAATGAACGGCATGGATTTAATATATACATCAAGGTGGGGCCTACGTGAGTGGACCACTCCAAGGCCTTTTAAAAAAAAGATATTTATGTTTTCCATTTAAACGTCCAGCGTCCAGGACGGTCCTGGCAATTTGAGGTGGGCCTGTTCAGGTGGGCCACCACTGATGAACGGCGTGGGTATTATACTTATAAGGTGGGCCCCACTCAAATAAAATGCTTACTACATGGTGGGGTCCATTCAAGTAGCCATACAACCTTACCATCATACAACAAAAAAAAAATAAAAATAAAATAAAATAAAAATAAAATAAAAAGGGAGAGGGATAGAGAGTGAGACCGTGTGATGGAGGGACCCCGGCACTATGGGCCCTCCCTTGCACTAAATCATACATCAAGTGGATCCCATTACATGTGGGGTCCATGGAATTGAAATCCAACGGTGGAGATCCTTTCTCCACTAAAACAAATGGTCTAGATGACCTTAAATATGCAAGAAAGTAAACATCATGATGGGGTCCATGGAGAATGGCCCCATCATGGAATGATCATGATGATCCAAGTGGGCCATCGGCCACATCATAGGTCCAAAGCGAGATCCAAACCATTGATCGGTTGGCCTCACTTGGCCCATCTTAAAAACATCAAAAACTATCCTATCCAAACACCCACCGCTAGATCTTCTTGCTCCCTAGGCTTCCTTAGCTCCTTGGGCTACCCTTTGATGGTGGAAGATGAGAAATGGATGGTTGAGATGAGAGATGAAGGGGTGGGAAAGGTGGACCTCACAAATAAAATTTTCTCACCATGGGAAGACCATACGTATGGGACTTGCTATGGGAGAGTTTGAATGAGAGAGAGACTTGTAAGGGAGAGAGAGAGAGAGAGAGATAGGGTGATGGAGTGATGGGGGATGGTTTGGGTTGAAAATGGCAAAAAGAGGTATGGTTGTTGTTGAAATTTGGAAAAGAGGAGTGGTGAGGTGGAAAGAATGGTGGACTTTAGTAAAAGGTGGTGATGGGTTGTTGTACTTGAGGTATGGGATGCTTTAATGGTTGATTGATGGGACTAATTGTAGAGATTCCCTCGAAATCCGCAACGCGCGGTGTTTCTTCGGAATAAACGCTGATCGGCATCTTCTTACCTGGGTATCGGTTCAGTGCGCAAGTCACGGCGTCGGAACCGCGGCGACGACGCGGTCGCCATGATATAACTTTCGGACCAAGCCGACGTCGGTGCGCGGGACCTGGCTTAGGATCGTGCGCAAATACCGAATACGGTGCGAAGGTTGCCGGAATTTGACCGAAAGGATCGCGGAAGCTAACGGAACAGCACGGATTAGGACACGGGTCTTACACAATCATACATCAAGTGGGTCCCAATACATATGGGCCCATTAAATCAAAATCAACGGTGGAGATCCTTTCTCCACCAAATGTAAGGTCTAGATGACCCTATCCATACAAGGAAAATAAACATCATGATGGGGTCCATGGAGAATGGCCCCATCATGGAATGATCATGAGGATCAAGGTGGTCTGTTGGCCACATCAAGGGTCCAAAGTGAGTCCATACCATCAATCGGTAGGCCTCACTTGGCCCATCATCAAAAACATGAAAAATCTATCCTAATAAGCACCCACCTTCAATCTTCTTAGTCTGTTGAAAAGCTAATCTCCTTGTGTCTCACTTTGATGGTGGAAGATGAGGTTTGAATAGCTAGGATGATGGGTTTTGGAATGGGAAGTAGGCCACACACACTCACTTTCTCACCTTAGAAAAGCTTGGACATCTACATTTTTCTCTCTTAGAATTGTTGCTTGGAATTTGTGTTGAGAAAGAGACAGAGGTGTGGTGGTTGTAAGAGAGATGTGAGTGATGGATGTGA
Organism: Magnolia sinica; assembly: GCF_029962835.1. Classification (NCBI taxonomy): domain Eukaryota; kingdom Viridiplantae; phylum Streptophyta; class Magnoliopsida; order Magnoliales; family Magnoliaceae; genus Magnolia; species Magnolia sinica. The sequence continues at coordinate 41,563,111 of NC_080577.1, read as the reverse complement.
GGTGAGTGATGGGTGAGGTGAGTGATGGGTGAGGTGAGAGATTGGTTGACTTTGGGGTTTACTTGACTTTTGGAGAAAGGAAGCATGGGTTGCTCTTGTACTTGACATGATGTGATGTGATTAATTGATGGAGTGAATGATTGATGGGACATGTTGTAGAAATTCTCTTGGGATTTGTAATGCGTGGTGTTTTTTCTTGAACTGAACGCGGGTCCACATTTCCCTGCTAGGGTATCGGATCGGTCCGCGAGTCACGACATTGGAACCGTAGCGACGGTGCGGACGCAATAGTATAAGTCTCGAGTCGAGCTGACTCTGATATATGGGACATGACTCAAGATCACGCGCAACTGTTGTCTATGCGTCGTAGGTCACCGAAATTCGACCGGGAGGACCGCGGAAGCCTAAGGAACAGTATGGGCTAGGATACGGGTCTTACACATGAACTCTATTCCGATAAATTTCTTATGGAGTTTATATTCAAGGTCATCTTGTACGACTTGCACAAATTCAGCTTTGGTCATTACGACCTTACATCGACTCTTCGCTCTTTTGAATTAGGCAATGTAATTCTCGCAAGTTTTTCCTATTAACTATCGAAAATGTGCGAGGTCGGCCATTGTCATTTCCCTATCCTTACAAAAGAATTGAGCATGAAACTTTTCTTCCATCTCTTGCCAGGTATGGATTGATGTTGGTAATAAATTGGAATACCATGTAAAGGCAGCTGTCATCAGTGAATGACTGAATAATTCCAGCTTATGATAGTTATTATTATCCAATTCATCATACTACATAATGAATCGACCAACATCTTTAATGGTTGATTGACTGGGATCACCCAAAAATAGGAGAAATTTTGATCGATAATTCCTCGACAACGGATGATGCCGATCAATCAATTTGGATAGGGTTTATGATAAACTGAGAAGGTATTGCGGCTGAGGACTTGGTCTGCTACCTCTTGAACCATCTGCATGATTTGGTCACGATCTACTAGATAAAATTTAGACATTGATGGTGGATCAAGACCTACTCGATTCTATCCTCATGGAATAACAGGTTCTTAGGGAATTGCTAGAAATGTTGTCCTGCCAGTAATCCTCGGTTTCGAATCTCATGAACAAAATTCTTGGCCTCCCGCTTTAGTCACCTCAACTCGACAGGTAGCAGAACATTCCGTACTTCCTAAATTAGAATCGGCAGTGGGTTCTGCTAAGGGGGAGGCATAGGTGGCATCTATGTCGCATTACCAATAAAACTTCCCTTAGTGTTATATTGCATTGCCGCAAGCATTCTTTCGGTGATCATGGCCATTAACCAATGCATGGCCTCGGTTTGGTTCACCATATATTTGTTAGTATTCTCAATTTGAATATGGAACTGCTTGGCCTTGGTATGCACCAACTCTGCCTATGTTCTCCATTATTTTTGAACGTTCTAAATACTTAGTTATACATCTTGGAGTGCGACCGTTATCTCCTTAAGAGAGACAGTTTGGGAGGTAGAGACCCCTTCCAGATTTCTGGTACTAAGTGTCAAACTACTATTCAAATTTTAAGTTTCGAGGGACGCTTCAACTGGCACATCCTCGGTCGGATATGGTGTGGAGGGTTCAACCATAGCAATTCGATTGCTCATTCTATTCATATTTCCAATTGGCAATGTTATGTCGATAAGTTAGATACACGGTTCTACTGAGCATGCTAAAAACCTGTTGTGGTTTGATTTACAATTTCTTTTACGTGACAAGTGCGGGCATGCCAAAATTGAATAGGACGGTTTGAAAAGGGTGAGCTTTCAGTCCTAGAAGGGGGGAGGGGGGGGGGGGGGGTGAATAGGACTATGCCAAATAAAAACTAAATGTGGAATATAAAGGCAGATAACATAAATAAATTGCAACCTCTAATGCACTAGTCTTGAGAGTTTGATACAAACTTTGTTCAAAGGACAACCTTATACCAAAAACTAAGGTTTATGGTAGGACAACCTGATGTCTTAAACTTAGTAAGGATCAAAAATTCAAACTAATACCAAAGGCAAATAAAATAAATCTAGCTATTACAACATTCACCAGAAGTACATGAAAATAAATATAACATTCAGCACATCACATACATCACCACCACCACCACCACCACCACCATCATTATCATCATCCAAACTCCGAGAATTATAGCGGTTCGAGTGTACACAAATTGTTCTCAAACAGCCACCCTACTCCACTCCAAATATCTAAAACCCACGGGATATTGGCTTTCACTAAGAAAGAAGGTTTTTCAAGGTTCAACTTAAAACCTTTACAATTGTGTTTTCAATAGGCTACCACAATTAAAAACCCCACACACTAAGATTTTCTGGCTATCTTAGTCAAAACCAAAATGAAAGATTTTCTGGCAATCTTACAAACCACAATATAATAAATGAAATATATTTATCTGAAGATTCTTCTTCGATGTAGCCTGGTAAAACCAATTCTTTGTAGACATAGATGTTTAATGTTCAATCTCATAAATGAAAGGGTTCTAGGTCTAAATGAATTTTAATTTAAATTCAACCTTGGGCTAGCTTGATTTGATTTCTTAGATCTCAAAAGGGTAAAGCAAAATTCCCTTTTTAATAAGTAGAATTGAATGACAAGAGATCAATAAAATCAAAACCAAAAGAGCTATAAAAGAATTTAAAATTATTAAGCAATAGCTTCACAATAGCAGGGACTTAATTCTCAGAGAAGAAGCTTAATATAGCTTAGAATGAATGAATAAAGCTGAGAAATGTCCTCTATTTATAGGGTGAAATTCGTTTCCCTCGACTGGTCTAAGGTCTGCCTCGACTAGTCCAAGCAGTAACCAATTTTCAAAAATTCTGGTGCGATCGGATAAACCTATCACTCATACATTTCAAAATAAAAAATCTACATACATGCATCTCATGCATCTCAACATTCACCAAACATATCCATCATCTACACAAATTTCTCCCCCTTTTTGTCACAATATAACAAAGGAAGACATATAGAATCAAGCATAAACATGATATGATAGATGAAAAGGATAAATAGAAAGAGAATAAAAGCATAAAAGATTAAACCATAAAGTATGAAAGCATCAACTTATAAGAGTTATACATGTCCAACTATCAGGGAGTGAAAGTAATCCTTAACACAAGTCCAAAAGCAAAATATCAAGTAATGCATACTAATCATAGCCAGAAGAAGACGGAGGTGGGATGGACGGATCTATTTGATGCAATCCCTTAGTAATGCGTCTAAAATACTTACGTATATATTTCATTTGATTTGCTTTGGATATTGTCAATCCATCCACCTCTTCTAAGACTCTAAGGCACTCATCAAAACCAGATGGTTGAAAATCAGGATCAGCCTCAACATCATCAGATTCCAATTCATTTAAAATATCATCCATATCGGCGTTAGTTGGCAGCGCATCTTCCTCTCCAACTTCTTCTCTAACTTCTGCAGCATCCCTATCTATTTTTCCAGGTGCCAACTTCAAATTCATCTTGTCGATATTAAGATTGTTGAATTAGAAGATGAGAAGTAAGAGCTTCTCCAAGTGGCATGACCACAGAATAGTGCAAAGCAAGGGTGGTCATCAAATAAGCAAATGGAATATCATTATGCCCCGGATGAAGTCAAAATTGGATAATGTTCACTCCCCAAGTATAGGGTTGTGATGTAGTAATAAACTCGGTGAGACCGAGGTCGAATCCCAAGGGACTGATACCTGTACGTAATCTGAAACTAGGTAGAGATAGAACTAGCCTAAGATGAAATCTAAATCAAATATAAATTGATGAATAATGGTGAGAGATTAATGCAAAACTTAAGAGAAATCAGAGATAGGAAACTAGGGATTTAAAGGATCCACTTGTAGAGATCAGGGAGATCTACGGCCGATTCATGAACTCAACTGGACTTCGAGTCCCATCTTCATCCAGTTGGAAGATATAACCTAAAAATCAATTCTGAACTTCATTTAATCTACTTTTCAAGTGATCAAATGGGTGTAAATTAGAATGGATTCCATCACAAAACCATGCCCATGAGACAAAGCAAACAACAAAATTAAACTAATTCACAGCGAATCTGGGTGATGTATGAATGTCAGGAAGAGTTCCGTCATTCCACCATGTCCAAGGGGCGATGGTGAGCAACAGGGCGTCCTGGCTTCATAATCACAAGAAAAGAAAAGGAAATACTTAAGCCATCGCAGATCTACTGTAATGTAAGTCACAATAAACCATTAAAAACTAAAGCATTCTTTCATCTAATTAGAATCAAATATAGTTCATCACATGCATCCAAGCTGTAGGATCAACCCCATCATGCCACAAGCTTCACCTCTTAGCCCTAGCTAAGAGGTTTAGCCGACCATGATTGGCTAAATCAAAAATAAATAAAAAGAAGGAGAAAAGGAAAAGAAAAACCCAAATAACTCAACTCCCTCTCTCTGCTCACGTCCAGCTGTCTCCCTGCGAAATTCCACCTCCTCCTCTCTCACGTTCTCTCTTTTCTTATAAGTAATGCAGGCGATGGAGAGGTGTGCTGGCGTGCATAAATTAGTTGGAGTTAGTTTCGTGCTTAAGTTTACGCAGCAGAAGGCGGTGGCTGCGTAACAACTTTCGAAAGGGCTTCCACACCGAGAGAACGGGTGCTGCCTCCCCTCGTCCCTTGCTTATTTCCAAGAGAACAACGTCCCCTAGGACATTTTGGGATGGTCTACCCGATGGACGGTCCAGATCGTTCATACGATCATCATCATGGCTGTACAACGATCGCAGAATTCGGCCAGCGGCCGGACGCGGAAACAGGGGGTTGCGCTAATCTCTGCGGGACCCACATGTGATATTTTTTAATAGATCAGGGCTGTTCATTGGTCTTGTAAGGTCTATTTAGGCTATTATTCCAATTTTGAAATGGATTCGAGCTTTGAGTGGACCACTGCTCTGATCAACGTGCGGAGAACGCTCCAGTCTTTTCACTCTTGTTCTTGTGCATGGATGCATGGAAATGATCCGGTTATGGTCTAATTTCCCTCCTAGACACGATGAACATGTCAGATTATCGATTTGCATGATGATGGTGGGCCATTGATGGATCAGCGGACGGACCTGCGTAGAGGAAAACAGAGACTCTCCTTCTCTGTATAAAAAATTCATCGGGTCAACGCCTGTTTGACCGATGGGTGGTCTGGTGCACTACGTGCATGATGCATGTGGTGTATGTGCACTCTAATGTGGGCCCCAGCACGTCTAGATCATGCGATCCACACCGTTCATTCTTCTAGGGGTCCTTATCTGAGATGTCAAACCAATGATTAGCACGATCCGAATATCAGGTGGGCCCAAAATCAATGGTTATGGGTAGATCTGTCCTTTGGGCCACTTCTACAGGGATCTGAGGGCTAGAATTCAATGTGTATGGTTAATTTATGGTCCTCAGGACGTGTTTGTAGTTTCGAGCCAAACGGATGGTGGGAACCTTATGATCTCGCAATCTAGATGATTTTCAGGCCACTTGAGCTTCAGTTTATCGATTTCCTCCGATCTCTGGCATGTAAATCCATCGATCCTGGTCCCCTGGGGTCTGTCCCTTGTCTTGGTGCCTCATCGGCGTTAAATCCATGCTTTTAACATCCTATTTCAATCCAAGCTCGTAAATACACTCTTCATCACAAACACGATTAAATCGGCCATTAAACAGTACCATGTTCGTAAATCCAGGCAATAACTGGGGTCTGATATGCAATATTTGACCCTCAACACAACCCCCAACCAGCATTTTGCTAGTCCCGAGCAAAATATGCAAAAATTACTTTCAGAACTAAAGACAAATCCTGTAAACCCGAGTGACTTGTGAAGAAATAGTCGAGATGTGAAAATTCTAAGATTCATGAATGTTGGGCATAATTCTCTCCTAGACTCAAGCACACGGTAACTTCATAATTAAGTTCAAAATATTAGTCTGTCAATTAGAACAATTCTAAACATTCAATTCCATGGATGTATAGTCTAATCTCGACTTATCAACATTAAGATTCACCTCTCTATTTAAGGATATCATTGGAAACCAATAAGAGAATTCACGATAACCAAAACTTGCCTGACACATTATCTTTTTATTCTTTTAATTTTTGATTTTTTTCATTAAAAGTAACGCCAAGAAGGGGAATCAAATCCTCACCTATAGGGAGCAAACTTAAGGTAAAGACTGTACACCCAACTCTTTTTCAAATATCATCCATGGGGAATCGAATCCTCACCTACAGGGAGCAAACCTATGGTAAAGACTGTTCGCCTAATCCATTCAATTTCCCAAGTTGGTTCCTTTCATGTTTAGTGATTACCAAGTTAATCCTTCAATATCGAACTGAACCCTTAATGTGCAAGCGAGATGTGTTTTGTGAAATCATGACTCAATCAATGTTTACAACTTTTAATTCCGAATTAACGATTCAAACTTAATTGTGAAATCTAAAAGATACTGAATCCAAGAGTCATAAATTACCAACATCACTTATCTTGAAATTCATAAGGAATTTCAAAAAAAATTAAAAATTTTCATAATTTTTGCTCAAGACCAAGAAAACACTGATTAGGAAACCTAATCTCCCACCCCTAACCTAAAATCTACATTGTCCTTAATGTAAAAGAAATAAGCATGCAATGCACATGGGACAATGAAAATAAAAGAGGAGTGATGGAAAGATAGTACCTGGACGAAAGAATCAAGAAGCTTTCCAAGAATATCTACGTAAGAGTGGGTCAGCACAAGAGAGAAACCAACAGAAGTAAAATAAAAATAACAAAAATAAAATCCTACCTACACCACTTTCGCAGGTGCTCTCGATTGCATTTAGCATATGCAACAAGCCTTTAAACCCCTAGGTTGCCCCTAGTGGACGAGTTGTAGTCTCGTGAGGGTTTGCAGCAATGTTACCCACAAACATTGAACGAACTAACTAAGAAAATGAAACGGGATGAAAAGCTGAGTTGGCTCCCAGGAGCGCTAAGTTTACCGTCTATCCTAAAACAGCATAAAGGAAACTACCCTAGTCCTATGAAAATAGGAGACCTACCTATACCTCCATCAGACTAGGAGATCAATCCTGGTAAACAGGATCAATCAGAGGTATGGACATGTCCTCTGAATCAAATTTCTTGATAAATGGCTTTAAGCGATGTCCATTTACTTTAAACTCCTTTCCATTGTCAGGATCTCTTATCTTAATGGCCCCATGAGGATACGCAGTGACCACAATGTAAGGGCCAGTCCAACGAGATCGAAGCTTACTTGGAAAGAGATGTAATCGAGAATTATACAAAAGGACTTTTTGACCAGGTGTGAATGATTTCCATAGAATACATTGGTCATGAAACACCTTCATTGTCTTTGTAAATTCTCTAGTTCTCGTACGCCTCGTTCCGGATTTCTTCAAGTTCATTTAATTGAAGTTTACGTAGCGAGCTAGCGTTGTCTAGATTGAAATTTAGTTTTTTAATTGCCCAGTACGCTTTATGTTCCAACTCCATAGGCAAGTGACAAGCTTTCCCATAGACAAGTCTAAAGGGAGACGTTCCAATAGGGGTTTTAAAAGCAGTACGGTATGCTCATAAGGCATCGGTCAATTGGATTGACCAATCCTTACGATCAGGGTTAACCGTTTTCTCTAGGATATGTTTGATCTCCCTTTTGAAAATCTCAGCTTGTCCACTTGTTTGTGGATGGTATGGGGTGCTCACCTTATGAGAGATACCGTATTTCTTCATTAAGCTCTCGAATGGTCTATTACAAAAGTGTGAGCCCCCATCACTAATGATGGCTCGAGGCATCCCGAACTGTGAAAGGATGTTCTCTTTTAAAAATTTAATGACCGTGCGATGGTCATTATTTCGGCACGGAATTGCTTCAACCCATTTAGTGACATAATCTACGGCTTGCAAAATATACAAATTTCCAAATGATTGGGGGAATGGTCCCATGAAATCGATGCCCCAACAGTCAAATGCTTCTATGATAAGGATGGGATTTAAAGGCATCATATTTTGACAGGATAATGCTCCCAATTTTTTACAATGCTCACAAGCCTTGCAAAACTCATGAGTGTCCCTAAACATAGTGGGCCAATAAAAGCCACACTGTAAAATCTTGGTCGTGGTCTTTTTAGCAAAAAAGTGACCACCACAGGCCTGTGAGTGACAGAAGGAGATAACACTCTGGTGCTCATCATCTGGCACACATCTCCTCAAGATTTGGTCTAGGTAATATTTAAATAAATATGGATCATCCCAGAAAAAGTTGCGTACCTTGGTAAAGAATTTCTTCTTATCTCGTGCAATCCAATGCGTCGATATGGAACCTGTGGCAAGATAATTAGCAATATCAGCGAACCAAGGTGAATAGGAGACTCTGAACAATTGTTCATCAGGGAACATGTTATTGATATGTGTCGTTTCAAGAGAATCAGAGGGATTAAGGCGAGAAAGATGGTCAGCCAGTACGTTCTCTACTCCCTTTTTATCTTTTATTTCTAGGTCAAATTCCTGGAGTAGGAGGATCCATCGTATCAGGCAGGGCTTAGCATCATTCTTAAACAGAAGATACTTGAGCGCCACGTGATCAGTGTATATAATGATCCTAGATCCAATCAAGTAGGACTAAAATTTGTCCAAAGTGAACACTACAGCCAAGAGTTCCTTTTCTATAGTCGAGTAGTTCACTTGGGCAGGATTTAGAGTCTTACTCACATAATGAATAACGTAGGGTTTTTTATTTTTTCCCTAGCCTAGAACCGCCCCAAGAGTATAATCAGACGCGTCGCACATAAGTTCAAAAGGAATGCCCCAGTCGGGTGGTTGTATGATGGGTGCACTAGTCAACATGCCCTTAGGCTTAGTGAAAGCTTCCTGACATGTCTTAGTCCACTCGTATGGTACATCCTTTTGAAGTAGATTACACAAAGGACGAGAGAGGAGACTAAAGTCTTTTATGAATCACTTGTAAAATCCTGCGTGTCCTAAGAAGGATCGCACGTCTCTAATGTTCTTGGGTGGAGGTAGGTTAGAGATAAGATCAATTTTTGCCTTATCCACCTCGATTCCTTTAGACGAGATAATATGTCCAAGGACAATTCCCTTATAAACCATAAAATGACACTTCTCCCAATTAAGTACCAAGTTCTACATCTTCTCAGCACACATTTAAGACTCTCCAAGCCCTCGCCGAAAGATGAACCGAAAACAGAGAAATCGTCCATGAAGACCTCTAGATATTTCCCCACCATGTCAGAAAAGATACTAATCATACATCGCTGAAAGGTGGCAGGGGCATTACATAATCCGAATGGCATCCTTCTGTAGGCAAAGGTGCCGTAGGGACATGTAAATGTAGTCTTTTCCTGGTCCTCAGGGGCGAATTCAATCTGATTGTAGCCCGAATACCCGTCAAGGAAATAGTAATAGGAATGACTAACTAGCCTTTCCAAGATTTGATCAATGAAGGGAAAATGAAAGTGGTCCTTCCTCGTGATGGTATTCAGCTTCCTGTAGTCAATGCACATTCTCCAACCAGTAGTAACTCTAGTTGGCATGAGTTCATTATTAGCATTGGCTACGATGGTGATCCCGGACTTCTTAGGAACCACCTGAGTTGGACTCACCCATTGACTATCGGATATGGGGTATATGATACCTACATCTAATAGTTTAAGAACCTCGGCCTTAACCACTTCCCTCATGTTTGGATTTAGTCTACGTTGTGATTGGTGATCGGTCTTAGCATTATCCTCAAGATAAATGCGGTGAGTACAAATCGAGGGGTTGATCCCCTTTAGGTCCACTATCGTCCATCCAAGGGCTCCCTTATGCTTAATGAGAGTAGATATGAGCATACTCTCCTATTGTTTCTCCAAGTGGGCAAAGATCACCACCGGGTATGTCTCATCTTGACCTAAATAGACATATTTCAAATCAGATGGTAAAGGTTTTAGGTCAAGCTTTGGTGGCTTGAGGTTGACGGTAGAGGCACTACATCAGTTTGGGGCAACTCTTCAAATTGTGGCCTCCACCGGTTAACTTCAAGTACTGGTACAGTATCAAGCAAGGCACACGTCTCCCTAATCAAGTCATCATCAAAATCATGGGAGTGGGCCAGGCACGTCTCTAAAGGGTCAGAAGATAAGGTCAGAGGTGTCGTATCTTCCACTAAAGAGTCAATGATGTTAATGTCGTGGAAATCGTCATCATCCTCTAAGTTTCTGCCGTTATTGAAAAAGATGTTTGACTCTAATGTCATATTCCCAAAAGACATAGTCATGACACCATTCTCGCAATTGATAATTGCGTTTGAAGTGGCAAGGAATGGGCGACCAAGAATGACGGGGATCTGAGTGCTCATGTTATTGATGGGTTCGGTGTCCAGAATGATAAAATCTATAGGGTAGTAAAATCTATCAACTTGGACCAACACATCCTCAATTATCCCTCTTGGTACACGAACAGAGTGATCAGCAAGTTGTAGTGTGGTTAGAGTGGGTTTTAGTTCACCCATACCTAACTATTTGTATACCGAGTACGGAATCAGATTGACGCTCGCTCCTAAGTCAAGAAGTGCATGATCAATTCGATGGTCCCCGATTACACATGATATGGTTGGGCTACCGAGATCTTTGAATTTCTGTGGCACATCTTGCTTTAGGATGGCACTCACTTTCTCGGTCAAGAAGATCTTCTTTTGAATACTCTGCTGTCGTTTGGTGGTGCATAAGTCTTTCAGGAATTTGGCATATGAAGGTATCTGTTTTACGACATCAAGTAGAGGAATGTTGACTTTCACTTGTTTCAATACCTCTATGATATCCTGAGAGTTAGAGAGAGGTTTTGGTGCAACCAACCGTTGGGGAAATGGAGCAACTGGCTTTTCTAGAAGTTCCAGTTCTAATTTTTATGGGGCCTCACTAGATCCATCATTGTTGTCCTCTTCTGGTTCCTAAGGCTTTTCGGGCCTAACCGGAAGGGTTTTATCAATGATCTTCCCACTCCTAAAAGTGGTGATGGATTTAGTGTGCCCCATTTGATTTGAAGAGCTGGGATCACTTATCTCGTATTGCGGTTTAGGATTGGGGAGCGGTTGTGCAGGAAGCATCCCCTTTTCTATAACCGTCATACGTGAATCCATCTTTTGCATAAAGTCTCGGATTGCATGGGTCAGCTCTTGCATGGAATTTTGAACCGGTTCTTCTTGAGGTTTCCTTTGATTTGGATTTTGATTGAAGAAACGTTAAGGGGTAGCAGTTTGTCCATTTCTCCAACTAAAGTTTGGATGATTTTTCCAACCAGGATTATACGTATTAGAGGTTAGTCCATTGAAAGGTCTTTGATAATTATTTACGGCATTAGATTGTTCATTCAACACTTCTCGAAAGGCGGGTATTGTAGGGCAATTTTCAGTTGTATGAATGTTGCAATCACAGATGCCGCAAACACTTTCATTAACCTTATCCTTCTCTCCTTCCATGGCCTCAACTTTCCTTATGAGCGTAGTCACTTTACACTTGAGATCATCCTCTTCTTTCAAGAGATACAATCCACCTTTCTCCTTTAATTGAGTCGGCCTAGACGTGGTGTTCGACTTTAGGTAATAGTCCCATGATTGTGTTTTTTCAGCAAGACTATCGAGGTAATCCCATACCTCGTCAACATTTTTATTAATGAATTCTCCATTACACATTGTCTCGACCATTTGGCGCATAGAAGATGTCAGTCCATCATAGAAAAAATTTGTAAGGCACCACGTTTCAAAGCCGTGTTGTGGGCATGAACTGACCAAATCCTTGAACCTTTCCCAACATTGGTAAAATGTTTCATCCTCCTTTTGGGTGAAGTTCATGATTGCTTTTCTAAGGGTAATCGTTTTATGATGTGGAAAGAATTTCATTATAAATTCCCTTTGCATATCATTCCATGTGCCAATGGATCTAGGACATAGTGAATGTAACCACGTCTTAACCTTCTCTTTTAAAGAAAAAGGAAACAGTCTCAGCCTGACTATGTCCTCAGACACATTTTGAAAATATAAAGTGGCTCTGATCTCATCAAACTCTTTCAAATGTAGATATGGTTCTTCAGATTCAAGCCCATGGAACTTAGGAAGGAGTTGGATAACCCCTAGCTTGATGTCCATATGTCCTGTGTTTTTAGAAAAAATCATGCATGAAAGCGTACTCACCCCTGTTGGTTGTAAATAATCTCGTAAAGTATGTGGCGGGGGTGCTTGATACACCTCATTCTCATCCTGAATGTCCTCCACCCTAGGTTCAGGAAGAAGAGGTTGGTTTTCAGCCATCACTTCAATTAACTCAGGGGATTTCGAGTGGTGTCTAGTCCTGCGATGGATAGTCAACCCCTCAACCAATCCTCCTTCAGTCAAAAGACGTCGAGTGTTGTCACGGGCCCACTTGGGCATGAAACACTCGCAGCCCTCAATCAAATTCGAAACCTAATCCTAAGAAAGGAAAAAGAAAATCTAGAAAGAAAGAGAGAGTTGGAAAGAAGTTACCAAATTGAAAGCCCTAAGTAACAACAGCTGCAAAAGAAAACAAAACAAGTCAGTTTCTAAAGAGAAGGTTTAGAATTAGAAAATCCTTAAAAAGGAAGATAGAAAAAAAACAGTTTCTAAAAGAAGAAATTCCTAAAAGAAAGTGAAAATTTCTAAAATAAATTAGGAAAGTCCTAAACTAGAAAGTAAGTTACTAAAAGAGATCTGAAAAATTGAAAGTAGATAAAGAACTCACCGAATTAGAAATTTCTATCTTAAAAGCCTACAAAATAGGAAAGTTAGTTTCTAAACAAAAATTCTATAAGTAGAAAATTAGGAAACAAAATTAGATTCTAAAAGAATTAGAATTAGAAAGTTACTAAAAAATAAAAATAGAAAGTTAATTTCTAAAAAGGGAAATAACTAACCTAGATTTTAAAAACAAAAGAAGAAAGTTTCAAAAAATAAACTATTTTCTACAAATAGGAAAATATTAGAATTAGAAAATTTCTAAAATTCAAACCCTAATTTTAAAAGTAGAAAAAGTAGAAAAATTAGGAAGGAATTACCAATTTAGATACTTATGTCAGGATCCTACAAAACAGGAAAACAAGTTAGTTCTAGAAATCAAATAAAAATCTAAAACTAAAGTTAGTCAAATTCTAATCTTAAACTAATTCTAAACCTAATTAATTTCAGAGAATCGCAACCGTCAGTCCCCGGCAACGGCGCCAAAAACTTGTTCACTCCCCAAGTATACGGTTGTGATGTAGTAATAAACTCGGTGAGACCGAGGTCGAATCCCAAGGGACTGATACCTGTACGTAATCTGAAACTAGGTAGAGATAGAACTAGCCTAAGATGAAATCTAAATCAAATATAAATTGATGAATAATGGTGAGAGATTAATGCAAAACTTAAGAGAAATCAGAGATAGGAAACTAGGGATTTAGAGGATCCACTTGTAGAGATAAGGGAGATCTACGGCCGATTCATGAACTCAACTGGACTTCGAGTCCCATCTTCATCCAGTTGGAAGATATAACCTAAAAATCAATTCTGAACTTCATTTAATCTAGTTTTCAAGTGATCAGACGGGTGTAAATTAGAATGGATTCCATCACAAAACCATGCCCATGAGACAAAGCAAACAACAGAATTAAACTAATTCACAGCGAATCTAGGTGATGTATGAATGTCAAGAAGAGTTCCGTCATTCCACCATGTCCAAGGGGCAATGGTAAACAATAGGGCGTCCTGGCTTCATAATCACAAGAAAAGAAAAGGAAATACTTAAGCCATCGCAGATCTACTATAATGTAAGTCACAATAAACCATTAAAAACTAAAGCATTCTTTCATCTAATTAGAGATCAAATATAGTTCATCACATGCATCCAAGCCGTAGGATCAACCCTATCACGCCACAAGCTTCACCTCTTAGCCCTAGCTAAGAGGTTTAGCCGACCATGATTGGCTAAATCAAAAATAAACAAAAAGAAGGAGAAAAGGAAAAGAAAAACCCAAATAACTCAACTCCCTCTCTCTGCTCATGTCCAGCCATCTCCCTGCAAAATTCCACCTCCTCCTCTCTCACGTTCTCTCTTTTCTTATAGGTAATGCAGGCGGTGGAGAGGTGTGCTGGCGTGCGTAAATCAGTTGGAGTTGGTTTCGTGCTTAAGTTTACGCAGCAGAAGGCGGTGGCTGCATAACAACATGCGAAAGGGCTTCCGCACCCAGAGAACGGGCGCTGCCTCCCCTCGTCCCTTGCTTATTTCCAAGAGAACAACGTCCCCTAGGACATTTTGGGATGGTCTACCCGATGGACGGTCCAGATTGTTCATACGATCATCATCATGGCTGTACAACGATCGTAGAATTCTGCCAGGGGCCGAAAGCGGAAACAGGGGGTTGCGCTGATCTCTGCGGGACCCACATGTGATATTTTTTTAATAGATCAGGGCCGTTCATTGGTCTTGTAGGGTCTATTTAGGCTATTATTCCAATTTTGAAATGGATTCGAGCTTTGAGTGGACCACTGCTCTGATCAACGTGCGGAGAACGCTCCAGTCTTTTCACTCTTGTTCTTGTGCATGGATGCATGGAAATGATCCGGTTATGGTCTAATTTCCCTCCTAGACACGATGAATGTGTCAGATTATCGATTTGCATGATGATGGTGGGCCATTGATGGATCAGCGGACGGACCTGCGCAGAGGAAAACAGAGACTCTCCTTCTCTGTATAGGAAAGTCGGGTGGGAGCGGTCAACGCTGTTTGACCGCTTGTGACGGGTTCAATGCACTGCGAGTACTCTTGCAGCAGTGTACGTGCAGTACTCGTTTGGGCCCCTCAGTGATATATCTGATAAATCCACACCATCCATTTCTTTTTTTTTTCATCTCATTTAATGCGTCGAGCCCGAGTTTGAAAATATCCGAATATCAGGTGGGCCCAAAATCAATGGTTATGGGTAGATCTGTCCTTTGGGCCACTTCTACAGGGATCTGAGGGATAGAATTCAATGTGTACGGTTAATTTATGGTCCTCAGGACATGTATGTAGTTTCGAGCCAAACGGATGGTGGGAACCTTATGATCTCGCATTCTGGACGATTTTCAGGCCACTTGAGCTTCAGTTTATCGATTTCCTCCGATCTCTGGCATGTAAATCCATCGATCTTGGTCCCCTGGGGTCTGTCCCTTGTCTTGGTGCCTCATCGGCGTTAAATCCATGCTTTTAACGTCCTATTTCAATCCAAGCTCGTAAATACACTCTGCATCACAAACACGATTAAATCGACCATTAAACAGTACCATGTTCATAAATCCAGGCAATAACTGGGGTCTGATATGCAATATTTGACCCTCAACAGATAATGAAATAACATATTAAAGAAGGAAGATACATTGAAATTCTAGATACAATAGAATGAAGAATACACACCATAAAGGTAGTCAGTTCGGCCTTGTTACCAGATCTAGGTAAACATTAGAAATAAAGATGTGATGTAATACTTTGTATCTGGGCAACATATGGTTGGCCCGGAGCGCATTCCTAGAACTCCATTCCGAGTTCATGTTATATAAATTTCTGGTTAATAAACATTTTTCCGACTTATTCAATCTTTCAGCCAATGTCGAAATAGGAATGCCTTCATCATTCACTTGAATGTCCATCAACCCAGAAATTAAGTGACGGTCTGCTTTATATGAACTTTCTCTAAACATGAAGGTCAAATCTTCAATAGAAACATCACCTATACATGCATACATTGCTTGTGCAATGGAGCGGTATGCCAGTCCACCCCAATTCAGAAAGTTATCCCATCCTACAGCAACAAGGAGGGGAATAATGTTGAATTGAACAAGATGGTTTGTATTGACGGTCTACTCAACAATTATGTTGCAGTGACGGATATCCCGCACATATTCCGGGTCCTCTTCGGGTGGTCGAAGAGTACGCACCGAAATGGAATGAGAAGAAGATGCTCGAGTAGGTTTCTTCTTCAGTCTACCTTCCATTGCAAGATTAAACAATAAAATGTAAGAAATGATTTAAGGGTTTCAAACCCAACAGATTTTTCCCTAAAACACCAAGGAAATCACAAGAAAACATGAAATAAAGGCAAGAATTAAGCCAAATGACAATTAAGGAACCCAACTCTGAAAGAAAAATGAAAATGATGCACATACCAAGTAGTAATCAAAGGTGGGTTTGACTAGTTAGAGAAAGGGCTGGTGAAGAAGAAGAAAGAAATGGAGAAAAAGTGATTTTTACACATTAAAAAGCCCTCCAACTGCACACCACGACTAGTCGAGTATGTACATGACCGGTCGTGCAAGCACAAAAATGAATAATTTTATTAATTTTTTAAATCTAAAAGTTTACATAAAAAATATACAAAAATAGAACGTGCAAACATGATAAACTCAGATCAAATTACACATACCAATATCCATTTTTAATTAGAGAACCTATTTCTATCAAGTGGTTTAGTGAATATGTCCGCAAGTTGATTTTCAGTTTGAACATAATCCAATGAAATAATTTTATCTTCCACTAATTCCTGAATGTAATGATATCTAATGTCAATATGTTTGGTTCGGGAATGCTGGATGGGATTTGTAGAAATATTAACTACGCTAAAATTATCACAATAAAGATTCATAGTATGTTGCGCAAACCAATAGTCATTTAACATTCTTTTCATCGACACAAGCTGAGTACATGAATTTTCAGCTGCAATATATTCAGCCTTAGCTGTAGATAAGTATACGGAACTTTGTTTCTTGTTATGCCACAAAACTAAACAGTTCCTGACATAAAAACATTCACCGCTGGTAGACTTTCTATCATCTATATTTCCAACCAAGTCAGCATCCGTATAACCAGCTAATTGAACATTAGTATCATGTAGATTGGCCTAACTTGCAACATATCTTATAATTCACTAGACAACAATAAGGTGTGATTCCTTAAGATCTGATTAATATATAGCACAGATGCCTACGCTAAATGATATATCAGGTCGGCTCGCAGTTAAATATAATAAGCTATCAATTGTATTACGATATAACCGAGGATCTACACTTTTACCTGTTGCATCCTTAGAAAGCTTAAGAGTTGTACTCATAGGAGTATCGAAGTTTTTGCCATTTTCAAATCCAAATTTCTTCACTAGATTTAGAGCATACTTAGTTTGAGAAATGAAAACACCATCGTCAAGTCGCTTAACTTGTAAACCTAGAAAGTAATTTGATTCTCCCGCTTGCTCATTTCAAACTTGGATTTCATCAACTCTGCAAACTCAATGGACAGGTTAGAACATGTAGAGCCATAGATAATGTCATCAATGTAAATCTGTACTATAAGTATGTATCATTATGCTTCTTAACAAAAAGATTTTTATCAACACTCCCCATAACAAAATCATGACTTAGCAAAAACTTTGTCAATTTCTCATACCATGCCCTAGGAGCTTGTTTCAAACCATAAAGTGCCTTTTTAAGGTAATACACATGATCAGAATATTTAGGGTCTTCAAAACTCTTAGGTTGTTCAATGTATACTTCTTCATGTAGATTGCCATTTAAGAAAGTACTTTTCACATCCATTTAATATATTTTAATCTTTTTAAAACAAGTAATGGATATGAACAATCTGATAGATTCAAAACAAGTTACTGGGATGAAGGTTTCATCATAGTCGATTCCTTCTATCTAAGTGTACCCTTGTACAACCAGTCTAGCCTTTTTTTCATAATGTTTCCTAATTCATCAGATTTATTTTTGAAAATCCACTTGGTTCCCATAATATGTTTATCAGACGGTCTTGGAACCAAATACCATATATCATTTCTAACAAATCATATCATTTCTAACAAATCAATTCAGTTCATCTTGCATGGCAACTATCTAGTTTTCATCAGTAAGTGCCCCTTTTACATTGGCTGGTGAAGTAAAACATGCATAATTGCATATGTTTTCCAATTGTCTACGAGTACGTACACCAGTGAGAGGGTTGCCTAGGATTTGATCAATAGGATGATCTTTGACTGATCGTAGTTCAAAGTTGGTTTGATAAGATGAGGAGTCAGGTTTATTAAATACAGTGACTTCATCATCTTCTGAACTAGATATTGGTGTGTTTAGGTGATCATCAATAACTACATTTATAGACCCCTGAATAACACATGTTCTCTGGTTTAGAATATGGTATGCCCGACTATTCAAGGCATAACCTAGGAAAATTCCTTCGTCACTCTTAGTGTCGAACTTCCCTAAATTTTCCTAGTCTCGTAAAATATAACACTTACTATAATTGATTTAGACCATGTAACAAGATAATTTAGATGAGCAAGATTCATTTACGATATAGCAATTCTCAGACGTTCTATGGCCATTTAATATCACACAACCTTTCTCATTTGATATCTCGCATCCTTGATTAGTAAATTTAACACTATGATTGTTATCGCAGATTTGAGATATGCTTAAAAGATTGTGCTTAAAACCTTCTACAAATAAAACATTCTTAAAAGGAGGAAGGTTAGAGATATGAATCATACCTTGGCCAATTATTTTACAGTTGCTTCCATCACCAAATGTGACTGAACCATCAGTCATATCTTTGAAGTTGGTGAATAAATCTTCGTCACCTATCATGTGCCTTAAGCAACCACTGTCTAGGTACCACTTTGATTTATTCGAAGCCTTGAAGGCAGTGTGCGCAACCAAGCAAGTAACCTTAAGAACCCACTTCATAGTTGTTTTGGGTTTTGGAGCACTGTTGGTTTTTTTTCGCTTATAATTACTATTAACCCTAACAATAGAGTTAGATTTGAGAAGCTCTTTAAGTAAATCCACAATTTTTTAGCTAAAGGATTATAAGATTGTTTTCTAAAGCTAATATTATTAGAATTGACTTTAGGTGCTTGAAAAGTCTTTGAATTTCTAGAGTTGTTATGATTATTTTGTTTCAAGTCTTTTCCTTTTGAATTAGAGGATTCTCCTTTGACAAACATTGGAGAAGTGCTCTTATTTTTAAGAGGCAAGTATTTATCATAGCCCAGACCCGATCTATCTTCACATGTTCTAGATGCGGTTAATAACTTTTCAAGTTTAGAGTCTCCTTGGGCATACCTCCATGTATTCTTTGAACTCAAGAGGGAAGATGCTTCATTTTTTAATTTCTCGTTCTCTAATCTTAATTTTTCAAGTTATGATGTTTTGAAATTCAAATCAGATTTTGTTTTTTTCTAAACAATCAGAAATATGAGACTTTTCTAAAATAACATTTTCAAAATCCTCTTTTAACATCAGAAATTTCTCTTTTTGAAGCTTAAGTTTGACAACAATCTTACAACTCTCCCTGTATATGGCATTATAGGCATCTTGAAAATCATCTTCATTATCGTTTTTAGGGTCACTCCTCAGATTTTCATTATCGGTTAAATCACAACTATCTGGGGAAGTGACTCTGGCTAGAGTCATTAAAGCCTTGTCTTCATTTGAAGTTTCGGGTTCTGATTCATCCGACTCAGAAGAGGCTTCAGAGCTGGATGATTCATCCCATGTGGCCAACATGCCTTTTCACTTTGGCTTGTCCCTCTTTGGATACTTATTTGCTAAATGCCCGTATTCATAGCAGTTGAAACATTGGCTATCTTTTAGAGATTTCCAAGTTTTAGTTTTCCCCTTTTTCTTCTCAGAGGGTTTTTGAAAATCAACTCTTTTCTTACTCTTAAAAATTTTGTAAAACTTTTTCACAAGTAAAGCCATATCATCCTTTGAGTTTTCACAATTAGAATTATTATCTTGAGAAAGAGATTTGCATGATTTAAGTGCGATGGACTTACCTTTTGGAGCTTTAAAATTCAACTCGTATGTTTGAAGTGAACCTACAAGTTCTTCCACCCTTATATTATCAGTGTCTCTAAGTTTTTGACCTTGGAATTGAATCTCCCAGGAAGTGATCGTAGTATTTTTGCACAAACTTTGCTTTATGGGATGCTATCTCCAAAACCCTACATTGAGTTGACTATGCCATTCAGTTTTGTATAGAAGTATATGAATGATTCATTTTCTTCCATACATATTTCCTCAAACCTAGTGGTGAGGATCTGAAGTTTTGACTTTTTGACAATAGTCGTACCCTCATGTGTTATTTCTAGGATATCCCAAGCTTGTTTTGCAGTGTCACAAGATATAATTCTTTTGAACTCATCAGGTGATAGTGCACAAGTGATTGCATTTAAAGCTTTGACATTAGCACTGCTCTCATTTTTCTGAGGTGTGGTCTATAAATAATAAGGCGATACTTGCATGGACGTGGTTCCATCACTGCCTAGAACTTTAGTCATTGGTGGTTTCCATTTAGTAACTGTTGCTTGCCACATGCTTTCATCAATGGACCTCAAAAAGATCCTCATCCTGGCTTTCCAATAAGCATAGTTGGAGCCATCAAATGGTGGTGTCCTAGTAATAGAAAGGCTATCAAAATTTGACATATAGAAAGCTCGAGATCGGTTAGCTCAGGAAATAAATTCAATGGAATGAGCTATTAGGCTTTGATATCACTTGAAAAGGATGAGCTCTCAGTCCTTGGGGGGGGGGGGGGGGGTGGTGAATAAGACTATGCCAAATAAAAATTAAATGCAGAATATAAATGCAGATAACATAAATAAATTGCAACCTCTAATGCACTAGTCTTGAGAGGTTGATACAAATTTTGTTAAAAGGACAACCTTACACCAAAAACCAAGGTTTATGGTAGGACAACCTGATGTCTTGAACTTAGTAAGGATCAAAAACTCAAACTAATATCAAATGCAAATAAAATAAATCTAGTTATTATAACATTCACCACAAGTACATGAAAATAAATACAACATTCAGCACATCACATACATCATCACTATCATTATCGTCATCATCATCATTATCATCATCCAAACTCCAAGAATTATAGTGGTTCAGGTGTACAGCAACTGTTCTCAAACAGCCACCCTATTCCACTCCGGATATCCACAACCCACGGGATATCGGCTTTCACTAAGAAAGAAGGTTTTCTAAGGTTCACCTTAAAACCTTTACAATTGTGTTTTTAATGGGCTACCACAATTAAAAACTCCACATACTGAGATTTTCTGGTTATCTCAGTCAAAACTAAAATGAAAGATTTTTTGGTAATCTTACAAACCACAATATAATAAATGAAATATACTTATCTGAAGATTCTTCTTCGATGTAGCCCAGTAGAACCAATTCTTTATAGACATATATGTTCAATGTTCAATCTCACAAATGAAAGGGTTATAGGTCTAAATGAATTTTAATTTAAATTCAACCTTGGGTTAGCTTGATTTGATTTCTTAGATCTCAAAAGGTTAAAGCAAAATTCTCTTTTTAATAAGTAGAATTGAATGACAAGAGATCAGTAAAATCAAAATCAAAAGCGCTATAAAAGAATATAAAATTACTGACCAATAACTTCACAATAGCAGAGACTTAATTATCAGAGAGGAGGCTTGATATAGCTTGGAATGAATGAATAAATCTGAGAAATGTCCTCTATTTATAGGATGAAATTCGGTTCCCTCGACTGGTGTAAGGTCTGCCTCGACTGGTCCAAGCAACAACAAATTTTCAAAAATTCTGGCACGATCGGATAAACCTGTCATTTGACTGGTCGAGTAGCCTGCTCGACTGGTCGAGCATAGCACTCGACTGGTCGAGTGGGTAAAAATCTCCTTGCTGGAGTTCGAGTCGCGCCCTGCTCGACTGGTCAAGCCAGTCTCCATGACCGGTCGAGTATGGTGCTCGACTGGTCGAGTCCTCAATAGAAAATCCAAAAATTTTCAAATAATTCCTGGACTAGTCGAGAAAAACCCTGGACTGGTCGAGCTAGTGCCTGGACTAGTCGAACCAAGACTAGGACTAGTCGAAGAAAGATCTAAATTAAGTACCATGACCCAAATTCTATATGCAATAAGTATGACCTATTCCTAAGGTCTTTCTATGGTCATGTATACCTGAAATGTAAGCATTAAACTTGTCAACTCGGTCGCTTCGGTAGATAAAATACTTGAAGTACTTTGAAGCTTGAAACTTATACACCTTGAAGCTTGAACTTGAATGCTTGAACTTAAGCTTGAGCACTTGAGCTTGAACTTAGGCTTGAGCTTATGTAATTGTACTTGAGCTTGGACTTGAGCTTGTGTACTTGTACTTGAACTTGGTCTTGAGCTTGTGTATGAAGTTGTACTTGCACTCTGACTTATGTATAATCTTTGGCAGTTGAACATGCTCTTCAACTTGAAGATGTAGAAGCTTTAGATTGTTGATGTAGATGACACAAAAACTCATCTTCGAATGAAGGTGAACTTTCCATCTATTGAACTTGAAGGTGAACTTTCCATCTATCAAACAAGTCAATCACTCTCAAGTGGTTTGTCACTACAAAATTTGACAACACGGGGTATTAGATCTAAAACATAACACTTACACAGTTCAATTTAAATTGAACCACTATGACCCTATGCACCAAGATAGGCATATACGTAGTATGTGACCGAGATCGAATAAGACCGAATGTCTATTCAGCCACTTGTACAGTATGTTAAAAGATCAGGCGATAGTCAGAGGGTATGGTTCATCCTCTGATAATGGGTTACACATTTGCCTTTTATACAAAAGGACTTTTCAATAAAGATAAAAGAGAAATAGGAAATGACACCTTACACTTGGTCATGGAGAGCAGCTGCAGAACACCTTCTTGCATGGAGAATTTTGATTGATGCTCGAACTAAATTTAGCGTATGAGCGTAGATCCAAATTACAATTAAAGTTAACAATTACTTGATTAACGCTACAAATCACACTAAGTAATGTAAATAGCGGGAAAAAATAAAGGATTAAACTAAGAATATAATTGACTGACAAAAAAGTAAAGAAATTATACTGAGGAATGTAAATGAGGAATAATTGAAAGGATGATTGAAAGATAGATTTGGTGGGGTTGGGTTGGTATAATACCATATCTTTTGCTAAAATCTTTTATTATTTATAGCCACAACCTAACCGTTATCTAACATGCTTCTCATGTTGTGACAATTATTATAACCATCAGTCAACAACTTAACTACTTAGTGGATGACATGGAACTGCTAGATATGCTACGTCAATATCACATTAGAATTTTTTTGTATATATCCATATATTTCGAAATACACCACGAAAATTCATTGGGATTAAACGCATCCCGTTCCGATGGGTTTTCACACGAATTTGACGGCAATATGTATGAACAACCTACAAATCAACAATTAACACACAACAGCAATCACTAAGACGCAGATTGCGTCCTACCCTCGTTCGGGCAAGACTATGTGGGACCCACTGTGATGTAAGTGTTTTATCCACGCCGTTCGTTACTTTTCTAAGATCATTTTAAGGTATGATACTAAAGATGAAGCAGGTCCACAGCTCCAGTAGACCACACTAAAGGAAGCCGCGGTGATAATGACACCCACCGTTGAAACCTTTCTAAGGGCCACCGTGATTTTTTTTTTTACCATCCAACCTATTCATAAGATCATGTAGACGTGGATGAAGTGAAAACACAAATATCAGCTTGATCTGAAACTTCTCCAGCTCCTAAGAAGTTTTTAATGGAAAACGTTCAATCCCCACCTTGTGGTCCACTTAATCCCTAGACCTGCCTCATACCTTAAAATGATCTTAGAAAAACAATTAACGGCGTGGATAAAACACTTACACCATGGTGGGTCCCACAGAGCCCTGCCCAGACGGATACCATCCGGGCGGGGGTAGGACGCAATCCGCATCCCAATCACTAACTGTTTGGGTTGATGGATTATGAGCCCCACATGCACGAAATCCTTCTTGACAACAACCGTCCATTTGTTGATGATTGATCAGCAGGACCATATAATTGCACTGGGAAAAGAGTCAAAAGTCTTTTCCACAGTAAGGCGCATTTGACTCTGAAATTTTCCGAAGAAATTAGCGCGAGGAGTGTGAACCGCAACACTCGTGCCGGATTAGCCTATGCGAGACCAGGCAATTTACCATGCGGGTGTCAACGTTACCATAATACCGGAAGCTGTTTGGCTAGTGACGCCGCCACTAGCCATGTGGCTAGCGGTTGGTGCTATGTGGACTCCACCATGATGTATGTGTTTTATCCACGCCGTACATCCATTTTGAAAGATAATTTTAGGGTTTGATCCAAAAAAATGAGGTAGATCTAACTCTTATATGGACCACACCATAGGAAAACAGTAGTGATTGGATATCCACCATTAAAAACCTCTTAGGGCCCACTAATGTTTATTTGACATCTAACCTGTTGATTAGGTCATACAGACTTGGATGAAGGGAAAAAATGTATATATCAGCTTGATCCAAAACTCTTTTGGCCCCAAGATGCTTTTAATGGTGGGCATTCAATTAACATTGTGCAATCCACTTGAGATTAGGATCAACCTTATTTTTTGGCTCATACCATAAAATGATGTGGAAGCATAGGTGGATGCCATGAATGAAACACATACATCATGGTGGGGCCCACAGAACACCGACTACTAGCCCTTGGCTAGTGGCGGGGGAGTAGCCAATCTGTTTCCCATAATACTAGAACTGGGCAGAATCCGACCCAATCCAGCGGATCCGACCCGAACCAAACCGAAGGCCTAGATCTGTGCGGATCGAGTAGGACCACTCAGATCCAATCGTACATAGGATCGAGTTTAGATCTTGGTCAATCCGGACCGATTCGATCTGAAATCCGAACGAACCCCAACCCCTCTTTCTCTACCCGAAGGAGGCGCTGCACCCACCCATCTCTCCTCCTTTCTCTCCCTCTTTCTCTCCCAATTTCTCTCCTCTCCTTCCTTCTCTCCTCCTTTCTCTCCTTCTTTCTCTCCCAGTTTTCCACATCTCCTTCTTTCTCTCCTCCTTTCTCTCCCTCTCTTTCCTGATCTTGATTCGGCTCAGTTCGAATTGACTAGACAAACTCAACTCAATCTGACTCAAGCCAGCAAGGATTTGGATCGGATCGAGTCAGCCCTGCTGGACTCGGTCCCAGACCAGATTGAGTTCCGGTCAGGTTCTTGAAAAATTGGATCGAGTCGAGTTGGACCCAATCCGGTCCGACTCGACTCGATGCCCACCTCTACATAATACCATGTCTTGTCTCAACCCGTGCGGGTGGACACGGATTTGCTACTGAACTTGACAATTACAGTTTCGCCACTGAAGTACTTCACCACATGCGGTGGCCTCCACCATTATGTATGTGTTATATCCACCGTCCAACCATTTGGAGAGATCATTTTAGGATATAATTTAAATAATTAGGTAGATCTAAAGCTCAAGCGGACCTACTACAGAAAACAGTGGGGATTGAATTCCTACCATTAAAAACTTCTTTGGGCCATAAAAGTTTACGATTAAGCTAATATTTATGTTTTCCTCTATTCCATGTCTATATTAACTTATAAACAGGTTGGATCTTAAATAAACATCATGGTGAGAGTCATTGTCCCTACTCTTTTCTACGGTGGGGTCCACTTGAACTTTGAATCTACCTCATTCTTTGACTCATGCCCTAAAATTATCTCTCCAAACGGATGGATGGTGAGGATACAACACATACATCATCGTGGGGCACAAAGAACATGGTGACGTAACTTCAATAGCGAGACTCGCTACTCTGGGTTCAGTAGCTAATCCGCGTTCCATGCGGGTCCACTTAACAGGTATACGAAAAGCATGCATCCAATAGACAATCAAACGTGTGTCAATGTGCACGTGTGAAAGAACCTCCTCCTTGAATCTATCCTCGGGGCGTGTGGCTATCGATGGTGTTCAAGGTTCTGGCAACCGTCACGTGAGAGCTGTCCTTGTTACTGCTTAATGTTGCAGGTCACAGGAAGAACCCGATCCCCAATTAATGTTTTTCTCTGCCGCATTTCCGAACGTTTCAGTATGCCATCTGTTGCCCTGTTGAACGAAAATGACATAAAGATCCACACACTCGCGTGTGATCTGGGATGAGTATCACGGATTAGTTGCGACCCCCGATCCAGCCAGATGGGTGGACGCGGTTTGGCCAGGGACGCTGCCACTGCACCCGGATTAGATACTGACTACTGGTTCAGTATCTCGCTACGGAAGTAACGTCACTAGGTTTGGTAGGCCCCACCATGATGCATGTGTTTATCAACATCGTCCATCCATTTGGAGAGGCATTAGCTAAAAAATGAAGCAAATCCAAATAACCACCCCATAGAAAATGATAGAGATAGTGACGCCCACCGTTGATTCATTCCTAGGCCCACCATGATGTTTATTTGATGTTAAACCTGTTTATCAGTCCACAGACATGGATGAAGGGAAAATAAAGATATCAGCTTTATGGATAACTTTTGTGGGCCCAGGAAGTTTTTAATGATGGGCGTTGAATCCCCACTGCTTTCTTTGGGGACCACTTGAGCTTTGGATCAACCTCAATCTTTGGCTCATGTTCTATAATAATATCTCGTAATGGATGGACGGTGTGATACAACATATACATCGTGGTGGGGCCTGAAAAACCTGGTGACGTCACTTCAGTAGTGAGATTGCTACTCAACCAGTCAGTAGCTAATCCGTGTCCCCTGCCACTGGCCAGGTGACTAGTGGTCGGTGCTATGTGGGCCTACTATGATCTATGTGTTTTATCCACACCGTTCATCCATTTTAAAACATCATTTGAATAGCCCATTTAAAAAATGAGGGAGAAAAAAATCTCAGGTGGACCATACCGTGGGAGAACGTCTACAGTTAAAAACCTCCTAGGGCCCACTGTAATGTTTATTTGACATCCAAACTGTAGATCAGGTCATACAGACCCGGATAAAGGCAAAAGAGTAAATATCAGCTTGATCCAAAACTTTTGTAGCCTAAGAAGTTTTTCACGGTGAGAGTTTAATCAACATTGTGTGGCCCACTTGAGATTTTGATCTACCTCATTTTTGAGTTTATACATAAAATTATCTGGAAAAAAGGATGGATGGCATGGATGAGACACATTCATCATGTTTGGTCCACAGAGCAACGACCACTAGCCATTGGCTAGTGGCAGGGGACTAGCCAATCCGTTTCCCAGATGGGTGTGACCTAACCCCGGAACCCACCTCCATGTATGCATTATATATCCACACTGTACATCCGTATTTCCTACTTATTTTAG
This sequence comes from Magnolia sinica, assembly GCF_029962835.1. NCBI lineage: Eukaryota > Viridiplantae > Streptophyta > Magnoliopsida > Magnoliales > Magnoliaceae > Magnolia > Magnolia sinica. Next base: position 41,535,797 of record NC_080577.1, on the reverse strand, counting down.
GTCATGCTTCCAAATATGAAGCAGATACAAATCTCAGGAGACCACACCACAGTAACAAAGTGTCATTAAACGACAATCATTAAAAACCTCCTATGGTCCATCCTAATGTTCATTAGGCATCCAAAATCTATTTTTCCTTCATCCATGACCGTGTTACCTTGTGAACAGATTCGATAGCAATTAATCATTGCGGTGAGCCTTAAGAAGGTTTCAATCCAAAGTGCCTGACGCAAGGAAGGACGGTAGAGGTCCAGCGCGGTCTTCCCGGGGTATGACTATCCCGAATACACGTTAACTTGTCTGGACTCTTCACAGATATGCAGCGAATTCCCTAGGGAAGAAAGATAGAAAATAGAAAATAATTCTAATAAAATTCATAACAACTGAATTGATGATGAAAAATGAGCTTACAAGCTCTTAAATAATAACATAAACCTTAGGAAGAAGTTTCTGAATTAAACTATAACTAAAACTCCTAGAAATTGTAACTTACTATTTATGGGGTGTCTTATTTGGCTCAACCGTGTAATTCTCCTCATTATTCTAAGCACTTAAATGTTGGGCGCAACTCCTAAAGCCCAATGGATGAAGAGTTATAATCAAACTAGAACTTACTATAAATAGTAAAAACAAAATTAAAACAGGAATTCGACTATTGATCTGATGGTATTTCACAAATTCAGCATGTGCAACCCAGTGTAGTGGGTTGGGTGGTTATAGTAGTTCGTCCTACCCCAAAATCATATATGGCACGTCGGATAACTCATTCCGATTTGCGAGATACGTCTGTTTTAGGTTCTGATGGTCTGGATCACCTTCATTTCTGATCGTGCCTTTTTCGGTCCATCTTGGCCATGAAATTATCCATTAGTCCCCTCCACTTCAAAAGAACTCGTCCTCGAGTTCTTGTCCTGCTTCGGTTCATGATACTCGGTCAGGTCTGCGATGTTGAAAGTATGCGAAATCTCCATGTCATCCGGAATATCAACAAAGTACGCGTTGTCATTGATATTTTGGAGGATCGGTACTGGCCCAATCTTCTTGTTCTTAAATTTGTTATACGTCCCGGTCGAAAATCTCTCCTTATGTAAATGGACCATAACTTGGTTGCCTACCTCGAACACTTTTTGTCACCGCTGCTTGTCGGCTTGCTCATTTTACTTATCGTTCGATGCACGTAACTTGACTTCGACCTCCGCATGAATGCTTATGATCCTGTCTGCCATATTTTTCGCTACAATGCTCATGGCTAAGAGATTGGGTAAAGGGACTAAGTCAAGTGTGTAGTGAGGCACTCAGCCGTAAATAACCTGGAACGGGGACTTCCTTGTCGAGCGGTTCTTCATATTGTTGACTGCAAACTCCGCTTGAGACAAGGCTAAATCTCATTGCTTCAGCTTTTCTCTTGAAATACATCGAAGGAGATTCCCTAATGTGCGATTCACAACTTCAGTTTTTTCATTAGTCTGTGGGTGGTAAGCACTGTTGAACTGAAGTTATGCACCGACCTAGTTCCACAAATTCTATCAGAATTGGCTAATGAACTTCGTATCGCAGTCAAAACTAATAGTCTTAGGGACCTCGTGTAGCCACACGACCTCTCTAAAGAATAAATTTTTCATGTGCGTCGCGTCGGGGATCTTCTTGCATGGGATGAAGTGTGCCATCTTCGAGAAATGATCTACCACTACGAACGCCGAATCCATGCCATGCTGTGTTCATAGGAGACCCAACATGAAGTCCATTGATAAGTACTCCCAAGGACCGTCAGGTACAAGTAACGGTGTGTAGAGGCCTGTATTCTAAGAATACCCGTTGGACACCTGGCAAACATGACAGCGCTGCACCTCTCTACCCACATCGCGTACTAACTGTGGCCAGTAGTACCGTTCTTCAACAAGAGTTCACGTCTTATCCTGCTTAAGGTGCCCACTAAGGCTACATCCATATAGCTCTTGGATGATTTACTCCCTCAACGAGCTTTGTGGGATGCACAATCGTTTCCCTTTGAAAAGGAACCTGTCTTGCATGTGTAGGTCATTGAGGCGACCTTCTTGGTATCTAACTCATGCGTTCTTGAAGTTGTCATCGTCGGCATAAATGTCCTTGAGGCGCTCAAACCTGATAACCTCACTACACATAATGACTAACAATGTTGCACGATGACTTAATGCATCGGCCACTTTGTTTTGCTGCCCAGACTTATGTTTCAGCGCAAATGTGAATTCCTACAGAAAAGAAACCCACCTAGCATGCACACGATTCACATTAGCTTGACTATTAATGAAGTTGAGAGCTTGATGGTCTATGTAAATAATGAACTGTAAGACCCGTATCCTAGTCCGTACCATTCCTTAGACTCCCGCGATCCTCCTCAACGAATTCCGGCAACCCGCGACCTATAATCGGCGTTTACACGCGACTCTAAGTCGCATCCTATAGATCTGAGTTGGCTCGACTCGAAACTTGTACCCTAGCGACCGCGTCATTGCCTCGTCTCACACTCCAATGTGATACCCAGGCTAGGAGCTGTGGGCCAGCATATATTTCGAGGAAACGTCGCGCGTTGTGAATTCTGAAAGAATCTCTACCACCTTTCACATCAATCAATCAATCACAAGTCAAGTACACAACCCATCTCTCTCTTACACAAGCCATCCCCAAAGTCAACTCTCTCTCTCTCTCTCTCTCTCCACCCATCCCTCTCTTACACCACACATCCCTCTCATCTCATCCATCTTACACAACACCATCCCTCTCTCCCATCCTTCACTCCATCCCATCTCCATTCTCTTCACCATTCTCCAAGCAATTCCCAAGGAAAGAAAGATCCTAAGATCAAGGCCCACTTCCTACCCCCTCATCTCTCATCCTAGCCCTTCAATCTTTATCATCCTCCATCAAAGTTGAAGCCAAGGAGCCTAGAAGATTTGCAATCGGTGGGTGTTTTGTAGGATTAGATTGTGTTTTTAATGATGGGTCAAGTGGGGCCTACTGATTGATGGTGTGGATCTCACTTTTGACCGTAGGTGTGGCCGATAGCCCACCATGATTCATATGTTCATCCCATGATGGGGCCATTCTCCATGGACCCCATCAAGATGTTTAATTTGGTTTCCATTTCAAGAAGGTCATCTAGACCTTGTATTGTTGGTGGGAAAAGGATTTCCACCATGGATTTGATGATTTGAGGACCCACATTCGGCGGGACCCATTTGATGTATGCTTTGTATCATGTATTGAGGGACCCATAGTGGCGGGGCCCCTCCATCACACGTCTCTCTCTCTCTCTTTTTGATGTGTCGTCCACCTGACGATACATGTATTTTATCCATGCCATCCACCAAGTGGGCCCACTTGGCAGTCCGTTTGGACGGACCTGATTGAAGGAAAATATAAACATCAGCTTGAATCTTAAGCTGGTGGGGCCACACACGTGGACTCCATCCTTATGTATATGGCTACCCACCATCCAGTAGGTCTGGATGGTGGGAAAATATAAATATCAGTTTGGTACAGTAGCTGGTGGGCCACACACGTGTGGACCCACTGATATAAATGTTTTATCCATATCATCCACCATCCATGGACGGTGGGGCCCTATGCATGTGGCATCAACAGTCCAGCTGTAAGGACGGTGGGATCCACCTTATGTATCTGTTTTATCCACACCATCCAATCCCTGGACGGTGGGGATAATCGGATTGGCTGGGGTACCTCACACAAGCTATATATCTGTTGTATGATGTCAGCAAGTTCTGTGGGCATGAGGTATGTGTTATATCTACACCGTCCACCTGTTTGGATGGTGGGACCCACATACACGTGTGGAGTCCAGCACCGTCCAGTAGGGACGGTGGGAGCCCACTGTGATATATATATTTTATATACACACCGTCTGGATGGTGGATATCCACCATGATATATGTGTTTCATCAATGTCGTCCATTTGTTTTACATCCACACCATCCACATATTTTGCATCCACGCTGTCCATTTGTTTTATATCCACACAGTCCATCTTATATGAGGCCCATGTGATGTGGCCCACTTGATGTATATGAGGCCCATGTGATGCGGCCCATTTGATGTATATAATTTATTCATCATAAGAGGTTGAGAAAGCTCAATTGTTCACCCTATTAGCTTACCTTGTGAACTCACCTTGTTATATATCCACTTGACTCACCACGAGAGGTGTATCTCACCTTTGTACCCCATTTGCTAGGACCTCGTGACATGTATATATCTTCCGCACCGTCCATCTCTTTGTTAAGACAAGTGCGAGGTCCATCCTTGACATTAATGTATCATCTAGGCCATTCGTTGCTTAGTACATCATCACTCCTTGCCATAGATAGAGAATATGTAATATCAGGTTTGGTATGTCCACTATGTAGAACCTATCTCGACATATGGACTAGACCTGTTGTCCCCATCTTGGATCAAGTAGAGCCTTGGGAGGCTAATGTAAGACATACTGCATAGGCTCCTATAGTTGTAAAAGGAGCACGTCTTCTAGTTATACTTATAGTATGTGATATGCCGGTGATAGCCGATTGTGGATTATTGTTGTTTGCCCTATCAGATAATCATGCCTATGTACTTTATTACATTATGATACATTCACATACGATCATGTGTGTGCTTGTTATGGGGAGTGATTGATCATAGCATATGCCATTGAGTTGATTTACTATAAGACTCCTTGTGAAACGGAGTTGCCCCATATGAGCGCATAGTACGCGCAGATTTGATGCATGACTAGATGGTATGACTCATGCATTTCGTATTTTGTGATATGACTACCGTATGCCCTAGTGACATTGTAAGCCCCGTATCCTAGACCGTACCGTTCCATAGACTTCCGCGGTCTTCCCGGTCGAATTTCGGCAACCTTCGACCCTTAACTGGTATTTACGCGCGACCCTGATTCTCATGCTGTCAACCCGAGTCGAATCAACCCAGGACTTGTACCTTAGCGACTGCGTCGTCGCCGCGGTTCCGATGCCACAACTCGCGCGCCGAGGCGATACCCTGGTTGGGAGATGTGAGCCAGCGTTCGGTGCGAGGAAAACACCGCACGTGCGAATTCTGAGAAAATCTCTACAAAGTGTCACAACAATCAATCAACCCATCAATTTTATCATGTCAAGTACACATCACCTTTCACCCATTCCCAAGCAAGCCCCAAAAGTTAAAAAAAAATCTTACAAGCCCATACCTTCTCTTACAACTTTTACCACAAAAGTCAAAAAAGGGGCTCTTACACCCATCACTCACTCCATCACACATCTATCACCCATCCCTCTCTCTTTTCAAGTCTATCTCTTTCTCATTTTTAAAGTGAATCCAAGCAACCCAAGAGCTCCTCACGTCCAAGCCATTCCATGGAGAGCAAAATGCATATATGAGGCCCACCTTTCCATCCCTAGATCTCCCATCCTAGCCATCCATTTCTCATCTTCCTCCATCAAAGAGAAGCTCAAGGAGCTAAGGAAGCCAAGGGAGCAAGAAGATCAAGTGGTGGGTGCTTTGATAGAGTAGTTTTGATATTTTTTTTAAGATGGGCCAAGTGAGGCCAACCGATCAATGGTTTGGATCTCACTTTGGACTCTAAGATGTGGCCGATGGCCCACTTGGATCATCATGATCATTCCATGATGGGGCCATTCTCCATGGACCCCATCATGATATTATTTTTCTTACATATTTAGGGTCATCTAAACCGTCTAATTTAGTGGAGAAGGGATCTCCACCATTGGATTTTGATTTAATGGGCCTTTGTGTAATGGGACCCACTTGATATATGATTTAGTACAAGGGAGGGCCCATAGTGCCGGGGTCCCTCTATCACGCGTGTCCCACTCTCTATCTCTCTCTCCCTTTCTATTTTCATTTTTTTTTATGTGTGATCATAACATGGTTGTATGGCCCACTTGAATGGACCCCACCATTAAGCATGTATTTGATCCCAAGCCATTTGTAGGTGGGGGCCCACTTTTCATATATGTTGTGACCACCATCCATCATTTGGTGGCCCACCTGAACAGGGCCCACCTTAAAGTGCTATGCATCACTGTCCAGCGTCCAGGGACGCTGGACGTTTAAGGGAAACAAAAATATTAGCTTGATTCACAAGCTTTTTGGGTGGACCACTTGTTCAGGCCCCACCTTGATGCATGTGTTCAATCCAAGCCGCCCAACCTTTTCCTCAGACTATCTTAGGCGTTGAGCTGAGAAATGAGGTTGATCCGAGTATCTGGTGGGCCATAACATTAAAAACGGTGATTTTCACCTTTCAAATTTACTTAAAATTTCTTACGCGATAGGACATGTCCAATATTGGGCTTGATGGACTTGTCATAGTCTGTAGAGACCAATGACTGGGGTGGATTTGCACGATGCGGGCCGCACACCCGAAAAACCGTAAGAAAACGGGTTTTTTTTTTAAAAATAAAATAGGTAGCAGCAACGCTGTTGCCATTGTCAGTACCGCACCGCAGGCAGCACCGCTGCTGCGTGCGATGGGCGGGCGGGCGAGCGAGCTGCAACCCACGGCCCTTGCCGTGGTCCCACCTTGATGTTTATCTGTCATCTAACCCGTTCAACGGGTGGGCCACTCCCTGACGTGGGCCCACTCCAAAAATCATCCTGATCTAAGGCTCAGGTGGCCCACATCATAGGAAACAGTGTGAATTGAACTCTACCCTTGAAACCCTTTTTGGGTCCACAGAAGTTTTGGATCAGGGTGAAATTTGTTTTCACCCTTCATCTAAGCCTACGTGACCTTATCAATGGGTTGGATGGAGTGTAAACATTATGGTGGGCCCCACATGGAGCCCACAGTGATTTATATGTTTCACTTCCACCGTCCAGGCATATGGTGGAGCCCATTGTGATGTTGGTGTTCTATCCCCACCGTCCAGGGACGGTGGGTGTGTTCGTGTGCATGTGTGTGTGGGTGTGTGCGTGTGTGTATAGATATATATATATATATAATATTATATTATATATAATATTATATGTACTATATATATATTATATATTATATTATATATAATTTTCTGGTGGTGGGAGGCCCATCTCAGTTTACTTGTGGCCCATGGTTGAGGCCCACTTTGATTTATATGTAAGGCCCATGGGTCGAGGCCCATTTGATGTATTAGGGGCCCATGGGTTAAGGCCCATTAAGATGTATTGGGACCTATGGGTTGAGGCCCATTTGATGTACATATGGGGCCCAATTGGTGAGGCTCATTTAATACACATAAGGCCCATAAGATTAGGCCCATTTGATACACATAAGGCCCATAAGATTAGGCCCATTTGATGCATTATAAGGCCCACGGGTTATGGCCCATTGCAATGCACATAAGGCCCATTGGTGTGGCCCATTGATGTGGCTCACTTGATGAATATGAGGCCCATGTGATATGGCCCATTTGATGAATTGAAGGCCCAATGGGATATACCTAAGGTCCATTGCAATGTGCAATCCCAACATGATTTATGTAATGATGTTTACGACGGGCTATACCTTGGGAGTAATGGCAGTTTGACGTCCCCATTGCAAGTATAGTGTTGGTTAAATGTCCGCATTATGACTTCCCCTAGGGCCCATACGTGTAATGTGTAGGCCGTCTAGGCCCATCTTCGTTATGAACATCATCCATCCCATATAACATGTTTAGTTCCTTGATTCATGATCATATGCATCATACACATGCTTGATATGAGAAATGACTGATCATAGCATATGCCTTCGGGCAGATTGTTTAGGGGCTCCCGGATAGGGGGTGTTGCCCTACATGAGCGCACGATACGCGCAGGACTGCTGCATGACTGGATAGTGTGATTCATGCATTCGCATTGTGTGATATGGTACTGTACGCCCTAGCGACATCAGGGCCGTAGCCTCGACAGGCGTATCGTGGTTGGCAGGATTGGATACCGAAAATCTTATTCTACATGAGGTGTTATAGATATCCCTGGGTGAAAGTCTCTAAACCCTTATGGTACCAAGAGGTTGCTCCAACGTCTAGACCGAGTGGGTGTATGAGCGCCGAGTGCCGATTACCAGACGGTTGCGCTTTCCACTGTGTCGTGGTCAGTTGGAAGGGGGTGCGGCCTTACCCACCCGAGAGTAGGGGGCAATGCTAGGTTGAGTCTGACTAGCTCGAGGAATGGGTCCGCTATTGACGAGCCGAGCCCGATATTGGCAGGCGGATAGTGAGGTCTTTTTCACTCACCTTATTGCGCGCAATGGGGCGGCAATCTGGCTTGGAGTGTACTAGACCCCGGTGATATTCTAGATTTGAGCTGTATTGATATGTGGACTTAGATGAGAATTTGTATGCTTGAGTTGCATTTCGCATTGCATGGCCTTGGTATGGCCGACATCATTCTTTGCACCGCATGGCCTTGGTATGGCTAATGGTATTCTTGGTATTCATCAGCATATTCCGCATTACTCTGATACTGCATAACTGCATTACCACCTTGAGCATACACTTTCACCACCCTCTAAGCTTTCTATAAGTTTATGCACGACCGTTGCGTGCAGGTGACGTCGGATCGCAGCAGCGCTGAGGCTTGGGCGCGTGGCAGATCATTTTGGAGTTTTTGTTCATCTTCATTGTATTTCCCTTTATGCTCATTGTACTTGTAAAGTTTTTGATCATAGTGGAAATGTGATGGATTTTTTGGTTATTGTTTGTGGGTTATGCCTTTGGTTATGCTTATTACGAATCAAACTGATGTTGAAAATCCTCCTCGTAGCATCCCGGATTGGAACCTGGCCAATGGGCACTGAGAGTCGAGAATGGGGTTCTATGGAGGGTGTCGGCGCCGGATTCGGCGATCGAAAATTTTGTGAGCCCGGTTTCCAAGTTTAGGGCGTGACAGACATTAGGGTCGTGGCCTCTATAGGCATGTCATGGATGGCCAGATGAGATACCGAAAATATTTGGTTCTAGCATACGGCATGATAGATGTCTCTAGGTGAAAATCCCTAAACCGAGTGAATTTATATGAGCGCATGAGGGCCGTATACCAGTAGGCCGCATCTCCCACTATGTCGTGGTTCATTGGGAGGGGTGTGGCCTTACCCGCCTGAGGGAGTAGGCAATGTTAGGTTAAGTTTGACCAACTCATAAATGGGTCCGCTATCGACAGGTCGGGCTAATATTGGTAGGCAGATAGTGAGGTCTCTTCCACTTAACCAGTTGTGTGCTTGATGGGGCGGTAAGCTAGCATAGAATGTACTAGACCCTGGTGATGATCCCAGAGATGTACGGTACTGATATGTGGACTTATTGAGTGGGAGTTTAATACTCAACATTTTACCTATTCATTCATTCATTCACTATCCACTCGGGCTGGTAGTGCGCAATTAATTTGTTATGTGTACCCTCGCAATGGCCAGAATTTTGATTAGGGCACGCGACCAACCTGAGATCAGGAGTTTACCACATTGAGTCTGCCTATCCAAATTTAGGTATGGGATTGGTTTCGATAGAAGCCCCTTGTTGTAGACCCCATATCCTGTGATACTACGTACTATCATCCCGACTTCACACTCCATCTTGGTCATTTCATTCGCACCGCATATTACATTATATCCTCAGCACATTGCATTTGGTTTACTATATGTCTATTTTGCATAGCCTGAATAAGGTTGATGGTATTATAGACTCGCCAGGATCTGCATATTGCATTATATCCGCAGCGTGTGGCATTTAGGTTACTATGTTTCTACATTTATATGGCCTATATGAGGCTGATGGTATTTCATGGCTCTTCAGAATTTCATATTGTATTGGATCCTCGGTATCTGATATTTGGCTCACTATGATCAGCATTGTATACTCCGATATTGAATGACTTATAAGCCTTGCAGTATTCCGCTTACACTGATATTTGTGTGCTTGGCACTTATCTTGCGCACACACGTACACCACCCTCTAAGCTTTCTATAAGCTTATGCACGATAGATGCGTGCAAGTGACGATAAGACGCAGTCGAGCTGAGGTAAGAGTGTGCGGCAAAGCTTCTGGAGCTTTTGACATTTATCTTGTATTTTCCCTTCATGTATTGTACTCAAGTTTTTTTTATTTTAGTGGATATGTGATGATGATGTTGCATTTGTGATTTGGATAAACTTGTGGTTATGCTTATCTACAAAGAAATTCATGTTAAAAATCCTCCTTTTAGGATCCCAGGATCGAAATCTGGCGTATGGGCGCTGGAAGCCGAGAATGGGGTACTACGGAGGCTATCGGCACTGGATTTGGCGATCGAAAATTTTGTGAGCCTGGTTTCCGAGTTTAGGGTATGACATGAACTCCTTTTGAATCAAGTAATGCCGCCAATATCACAATGCCTGGACCACTGCGTACAACTTGAGCTCATATGTCAACCACTTTTTGCATGCACCACTAAGCTTTTCATTATAGAAGGCTACCGGCCGACCTTCTTGAGACAAGACTTCCCCAATCCCGATATATGAAGTATCACATTCAACTTTGAATAGTTTGTCGAAGTTGGGAAGTACAAGAACTAGGGTTGTTGACAACCTGTGTCTAATTTCAGCAAAGCTCCTGTCGGCTTCGTCAGTCCACTGAAATTATCCATTCTTCATGCAGTTTGTAATTGGAGATACAATGGTGCTAAAAATTTTCATGAACCAACGATAAAATTTGGTCAATCCGTGAAAAGTTCGTACCTCATAGATGTTTGTTGGGATCGACCATTCCGTGATGGCTTTCACCTTTTCCTCATCCACTCGAATTCTTGTGGATGTTACAACAAAGTCCAAAAACAATAAGCTATCAGTAAAATACTTTTTAAATTTGAGATACAACTTGCTTTCAGTGAGCACTTGAAGAACCCACCTGAGGTACTCCATATGGCTTGCTTCGTCTTGACTGTATGTTAACATGTCATCGAAATAGACCACAATGAACCGCCCAATGAATGGCTTCAAAACTTGGTTCATCAACCTCATGAATGTACTAGGTGTGTTCGAAAGACCAAAGGGTATGATCATCCATTTATACAACCATTCATTGGTCTTAAAGGTGGTCTTCCACTCATCACCTGGTCATATTCGAATTTGATGTAGTCGCTTCAATTTAGAGAATAATTTTGTGCCCTCAAGCATGTCCAATATATCGTCCAGCCGTGGTATGGAAAACATGTATTTGATGGTGATTTTGTTGATAGCCCGGCTGTCGACACACATGCGCCAATGCCCATCTTTCTTAAGAGTTAACAGAGTAGGTACGATGCATGGGCTTACGCTTTATCAGATAAGACACTTATGGATCAGTTCCTCCACTTGTCCCTGAAGAATATCGCACTCCTTTAAACTCATCTGATAGTAAGGACGATTGGGTAAGCTGGACCCAGGGACAAAGTCGATATGATGTTGAATATCGCACTCCTTTAGTTTCTTAAGAATGTTGGTGCGCTTGAGTTCCTTCCCCTTTACAATTAATGCATAGGCCTGTCCTATTTCTTTGGATTCTTTCACAACGTCTCGTATGGTTAAGAGAAAACGACCCTCCACTTTAGAAGTTTCGGGTGGCTCCTCTGGACCCATAGGGGCTAATATGATTTTTCAGCCATTCTTTATGAAAATATACAGATTATCTCGCCCTTTATGAGTGGCTTCACGATCATATTGTCAAGGTCGACCGAGTAGCATGTGATAGGCCTCTATATCAACTACATCACATACTACTTCATTCTTATAATGCGTACCAATTGAAAAATATATAGTGTACTTTTCTGTTACCTTTGTCTCTCTGACCTTCTTAATCCAACCAATCGTATATGAGGAGGGATGATGTTCTATTTTTAATTACAATTTTTCCATAATGACCTTGGAGACGATGTTTTAGCTGCTCCCACTGTCGATGATCATGTAACAAACTTTTTCAATTCACAATACACCTAGTTCGGAAGATGTTATGTCATCGTGGGCGTATTTTTTTCCTCGGTGCATACAATAGTCACATCACGACGAGCGACTCACCATGATCTTACTGAACCCAACCTGTCTCACCCTCCTCATCCTCTGTGGCGTGCTCCAGTTCCTCAACATCTAGGTCTTCATTGGCGTTTTCAACACTACTATCATTGATGGCGTGGTTCGCCATTAATCGCTTGGGACAAGTATTTGATAGGTGACCCAGTTGGCCATAATAATAGCAATTGTCGGGTCTTGGCTAAGCATAGGGGTTCAGAATCCTACTCAGACCGGCAGCAGTTGATACCCCCTTTGGGGCCTAACTTGCTTACTTCCCTGATCTCATTTCATGAGTGTAGGAGGTTGAGTGCGCGCTCCTACAGGTTCTTTCCCTTTGGGTTGTGGAGCTCCCTCGGACGGACCTTCCACGGCAACCCGGTGGTAGGATATGTGTGTGTGTTAGGGCATTCACGCTGTGCTTTCGTCGGGTAGCCAACTTGATTACATCATTCATTGTCCAAACGGGCTAGATCTGGACCTAATCCTAGATTTCCATACACAATCCACCGTTGAATCGAGTGACTTGTTGTGATTCAGTCTCGACCAAATCATTACGTGCCGCCAAGCGGTAGAATTCTTCTGCGTAATCTCTCATCGACTGCCTACATTGTCGACAATTTTGGTATTGTTAGAATAGTACCTGATCGTAGTTGCTAGGGATGAATCGTGCATGTAGCAACTGCTTCATCCACTGCCATGTGCGGATTGGTGGTTTCGTCTGTCTCGTTCGTGCGAGTTGTAGTTAGTCCCACTAAGCTGAAGTTCCACCTTTCAACTTGTAGGCCACAAGTTTGACCTTCTTCATTTAAGGGATTTCCATATAGTCGAAGAATTACTCAATTTCAGAAAGCCAAATGTGAAATTGGCTATTGAAGCTAGGGATATCGACCTTCATCCTAAACTCTCGATCTGACCGATCAACTCGATTACTGTCTTGTCTAGGATATTGGAGGATCATGTCATCAATCTCCTCGTCATTGGATTCTCCTTCCTAAGGGATGATCCTTTGGTTCACTATCGGAATTATCCTGCGATCAGGGCGATTACGAATCCCAATAGCAAGTGTTAGTGGATTACTGTCATGACCACAGAGTTGCCCTACAACTCCGTCAAGCGGTGGATGGCAGCCTGCAACCCTTGCATGACTAGTCGATTATCTTGCATGAATTGTCGATTCTCCTACTGCGCTGTTTCGAAAGCTGCTGGCGTTAAAGGATGATTCCATGGAGCACCGTCCAAAGGATTGTTCCCCGACCCATCATTAGAAGCCATATATCCGAGGAAAAGCCTCGCTTTGATACTAAACTAATACAGAGAAGGACGTGTAGAGGTCGAGCACTGCCTTCCTCAGGGGGATAACTATTCCAAATTCACGGAACTTCTCTGGACTCTCATAGAGATGCCTCAAATCCATGAGGAGAGATAGAAAATAGAAAATAATTCTAATAAAATTCGTAATAATTTGATTGATGATGAAAAATGAACTTACAACCTCTTAAATAATAACATAAACCCTAGGAATAAGTTTTGGAATTAAACTATAACTAAAACTCTTATAAATTGTGACTTACTGTTTACTATTTATAGACGGTCGTGATTCCTATTAGTGTGCTTGGTTTTTGACTAAAAATAGTAAGTGTCCTATTTAGGTCAACCATGTGATTCTCCCAATTATTCTAAGCACTTTTCATGTTGGACGCAACTCCTAAAGCCCAATGGATGAAGAGTTATACTTAAACTAAAACTTACTATAAATAGAAAAAATGAAATTAAAACAAGAATTTGACCGTCAATCTGATGGTATTTCAAAATTTTGGAGTGCATAGGGCTGTACCGAGCAGAGTTAGCTCGGTAACTCGCTCGATTCGACTCAGTTCGAAATTGAGTTTGAGTCGAGTCGAGCTGAATTTTTTAGCTTGAAAAATTTTTGAACCGAGTTCAAGCTTGCCCGAGCTCGACTCAACTCAGATCGAACCCAACTCGAATCGAACTCAAATCAATTCAGTTAGGTGATTCGGTTACTTTGATATTGTTGTTGCTCACCAAGTGTTTGATGAAATGACTTAATGAAGTGTGGCTGGTGGCAAGGAAGGTACGTATATGAAACAAATACCCTTTTTTTCTTGATTTTTATGTTGTTTACAAGGTGTTTGATGAAATACCTGTAAATCCATTGCTGTTGTTTTACATACAGCAAGATTTTGAAAGTGCAGTTCATGTGTTTGTGAAAATGCTTCACAGGCAAACTGTAACACCCCGCACTTCTGGTACGCGGGTGTTACCAATTAAACCCGTATCAACGAGATTTCAAGATTTATTAATAAGCAACTGTAATTCAATGAATGCAAGATGGGGCTTTCAATCATCATTAAAGTCATCCATCAATGACTCTAGGAACTGAATTGAACTCTACATCAATCATGAGGGTAAGCTTAACTGAACACCTCAAGTTAAAATAGTTTACAAATCATCTGGTCGAAGAGTATCGGGGCAATGCACTTATCCGACCAAGCAATCACTGTCTCCTAAACCCCCATTTAACCGTCGAAACCAATTATCAAGCCAATCCAACTACTGGATCAATGTGCACTAATTAAATAAGGTCTGGGATGTGCACTACGGCCCACCTAGGCCTCACAACCACCACATACTTGGTCAGGGACTCTGACTGAAGCCTCTAAGAAGAATGGACGGAGTGGATTTGTCACAAACATCATGATGGACCCCACACAGAGTGCTAGTGCATCAAAACTTCCTGTGCACAAAGTGCATGGGACGGTGCTCGCTGGTTTGACTAACGTTGACCCGACCCTTTTGAAGAAAATGGGAAAAATCTCCCGCCAGCATGCGTTTTCAAACTAGGGACCGTCCGATCCCATGATGGCCCACCTCGGACACTATTTGGCCGATCCAAACCGTTCATCGGACGTGCGGACCCCATACGACCAAACCCTAGTGGTCTGTCCGAACCCATGCAAAGACACGTGGATTCTAGATTGATATCGATCAAACGCACGTGATTGGCTAGAACCATGGGTGGTGGGCCAACCTGTTGCCACATGGGTGATCTACGATCGTACTAATCGTGCAATCCTATCCATCCATTCACCCATTCAAAATCGCGCTCTCCTGTTGCCAAAAATGGTCGAGCAGCCGCCCCCACCAAGAAAAGTGAAAGGGAACATTTCCCTTTCGTGAAGCGAGTACTGGCACGATCAGGACCCTTACCTGGGCCACGTGGATCGATCCTAGCTACTCCCTCTAGGGTGACATGAGTTGAACACAAGAGACATCTCGTCTCACGAGAAAGCGACGAAATATGGAGTATCTCGTGAGATAATCCCAAACGCTCCTGAATGGCCCAAAAAGTGGGCCCCGAAGTGATCAGAAACTCCATATAGTCTGTTCAAACGGACCAGATCCTAACAAAACACCATGGATGATGATTGGCCATTAACGACCCTCTTATCTTCCCCGTTGGAGTGTCCGACCCACGATAACGAGATGGGCCCCACCATGGACGAAAGAATACTTTTATGGTGGGCCATCTTAGCAGGAATCCATCCCAAGGGTCGGATGGACCCCATGCATGATGGTTTTTCAGGGATGGCCGTGACAAGGGGCGTTTTTATCTCAGCCGTTGGCTGAAACGTGCAAGAAATCTCCCTCGGCTATAAAAGCCATTAGGTCGCCTTGGGATCCGCACCAGAGAAAGCAGAGGAAATAGGAGAGAGAGAAGGAGAGAAGATAGGAGAGAGTGAAAGGGAGAGGGAGGTAGCTACGAGTCAGCTCGACTCGGCCCGTTTTCAGCCACTCAGGCAGGACGAGTTGCTGACCCACTAAGTCCTGGGACCAGGATCTTCCATCAGGCATGGCCTCGAGTTGCGTCGCTTAGCTTTCTAATGACCATAACACCCTATTAACCCGGAGTGAATGTCATAGGTGAAGCGTTATCCAAGATGTTGTAGCTGCGTTTGAGCCGACTCAGCAGGCAAATAATGCTTAGTCCCCTCAGCTTTTCATCCAACAACACACGGTTGTCGGAACTAACACCCACAAAGACCGGCAGCCGGAGTGATTGCAGGCCGATTTCTCTCGGTGTTGAGAGTCTGGCTCGTCCAGTGAAAGCCCAAACCATGCCTCGGTGTAAGCCTTAAAACACCATAGCGGGTCCCATTGTACACCCATAACTAGAGCTTAACGGCTTGTATTGATATGGATTTGGAAACCAGTGTGCTTCACTTTCATATAACTCTTACAGTTGAGCCTTATGCAACCCAAACTAGAGAAGAAGCTCTATGTTGGGGGACCTGATTCGCTGCAACTGTTGGGCCTCACTGAGTCAAAAATTCAGTGGGCCACACCTCAAAGCAACGTGAGCCTCATTGAGTCGAAATCTCAGTGGGCCACGCCACAAACCACGGTGGGCCGCACCTGAGAAATAGCTCAGTGGGCCACAACCGGAGGTGATCTCTGGGCCTCACCTGAGCCAAAGGCAGGTGGGCCGCACTTACCCTCTCGATACGTTTGGGCATCACCATGGATGTGCCAACAAGGGGCAGCACAGCCCAGTCCTCCTGTGCCTGATTTGCTGGGCCAGCAACCGCCCAGCTAGCTTGGCTAACTAGCGGCCAGCGCATAAGGCTGTGGGACCTGCCGCCTGTTGGGGTTCTAAAACAGATAGCAACTGGTGGGCCGAAAACCAGTCAGCCCACCTCAGATGTATACTGTTGCTGGGCTAGCAAGTCCACCCCAACACTTGGACTGGCCTGTGATAGCTGCTGATGGGCCAAAAACGGCCCAGCTGATCCCCACCACAGCTGCATTGTAGCTGGGCCAGGATGACCTAGTCCAATCAGCTTGGGCTGTTAGCACTGATCAGGGTCACATATTGCATATCAGACCCCAGTAATTGCCTAAATTGACGTACATGATGAGGCTTAATGGAGTGTTTTACTCGTGTTTTTATTATAGGACGAAATCAGGAGTGAGTATTGAAAATTGATGTTAAAGGCATGGATTTTATGATCCAAAGTCTCCAGAGCATGGGATGGACTCCAGAAAACCAATAGTGAAGATTTTACACGCCTGGGATCTGAGGAAAGCACGATAAAGAGGCCCGAAAAGGGTCCAGAATGCAAGATCACATGGTTCCCGCCATCCGATTGACTCGAAACTTCATGCATGGCCTGGAGGCCATAAATAAACCGTACATATTAAATTTCAACCATTGGACATCTCGAGAAGTGGGCCAACGGATAGATCAGCCCATTAATCTTCAATTTTAGGCCCACCTACAATCTGGATATACTTCAAAATGGACCCAGACGGTTTAAATAAGGTGAGAAACAGGATAGACGGATTGGATTTCTCTAAAGAATCACAGTGGATCCCATGTGTATAATGTATGTACATAGTGCACATGTGCACTATCGGAGCACCGAACGGACTAAAGTCGGTCAGCGCCGCTGACCCGACTTTCCTTTTCGAAAAACGGAAATCTCCGTTTCCAGCGCGCGTAACGGACGGAAGTCCGTTTTTACGGACCGCTGTGGGCCCCACCGGTAGCATATACGGTTAATCTAAACCGTCCATCGTGTAGAGGGCTTCGAGAGCTTCAAAACCATGTTGATATTCCTCGCCCATGCGTACACACGTGTGCGGTACAGAGACCAAAAGTAGACTGCCCCGGGACGTTCAAAACTGAGTTTTTTGAGATTTCTTCCGTGGGCCGCGCTAATGGACCTTCAAAACCATCCATCTTTGATCGAAATCTTGTCCTGAATCCAATGTACAGGATGAATTTTCACGAAAATGCCTATGTGGGGCCCACCGAGCATCACAGCGGACGGACTCCGCGTACCCTGTTTTAGCGCCCGGACGCTGTCCGATTTTTGCAGCAGTTGTGGCCCACCTCTACAGTTCAGATGAAAGATCCAAGCCGTCCATCATGTAGACGATTCGAAAACGTCCTAAGGGACGGTATTTGTTTGGAAACCGAGCGAGGAAAACCAAGGCTGTTTTGCATCCGAACTCGGCCGCGTAAAGAAGTTCCGCACGCGGCTGTTGCTGCGACAGCGTGTCCTGCTACAATTCCAGCCCTCCAACAGCTATAAAAGAGGAGTTTTGGACGTGGAAGAGGCATTCAGAGCCAGGGAATTCCAGATCTGGAGCAAGGGAGAGAAGAAAGAGAAGAAAGAGAAGAAAGAAGAGAGAGAGAGATCGATTGGTTTGGTGTTTAATTTTTATGAATTTTATTTAATATTTTTTTATGGATTTTATGGGTCACTAATCTCTCAGCTAGGGCTGAGATGAAGCCCCTAATTTGATTAGCTCTTGTATTGGTTGATTTACTTTGAATATTAATTAATTTGTCTCTTTCTCTAAGTGGGCTTTATGGGTTTAAATTCTATACTTCTCCATCTATGAACTTGATTAAAGTATATATATGGATGTTGTTTGGATGCTTATTATAGGTGCTTGTGTCTGATCAAGAACAAGTTTCCCATAGAGGAAGAAACAGGGTGCTTTAATGAATGTACATTCCATGTGCCCGACCAAGGACATGGGATATGTCATTCATGGCATTGCTTAAAGGAATTAGACAGTCTGTATGCCCGATTAAGGACACAGATTGTGCTTTCTCTATATAAGTGGTATCAATCTAGATCAAGGTGAATCAACAGACAAAACAAGGGTTAGGATAATTAGGGGTGGATTCGAAAGTCCTAGTGCTCTCTCTCTGATTGAATTTTCTTCCCTGTTCTTAATTACTTGTTTTTTTCATAAAATTGTGCTTAGTAATTCATTCCATTATTTGTTGGATTAGTTAAGGAGAATCATAGATTTGAATTGTGACGACCAGTCCTCGTGGGAACGATCTCGTAATACGTACCGTATCTACATCTGATTCGTATACTTGCGAGTTTAAAAATCATTTAAATCATGTTGGTTTAAATAAAACATCTAGTTTTTGGCGCCGTTGCCAGGGACTGTTTCGGTCCAATTGGATTTAAGATTCTCTCTTATCATAATTCATAGTCTTAGGTTTTTTACTACCTTTAGGTTAATTTTTTTTTTTAGAAACTAACCTATTTCCTGTTTTGTAGGGACCTGACATAAACTACTAATTTGGTAATCTCTTTCCAAATTTTCTATTTTTTTCTAATTTCTATTTTTAGAATTAAGGTTTTATTTTTAGAAAGTTTCTATTTCTAGGCTATTTTATTTTATTTTTAGAAATTTCCTATTTTCTAATTCTAGATTCTGATTCTTCTTTCAAGTAACTTTCTATTTTCTAGTTTTAGAAATTTTTCCCTTTTTAGAAACTAACTTAGTTTTTTATTTCTAAGATTACAAACTTCCTTTTTTAGAAATTAACCATTGCTTAGGATTTTTTTTCTAGCATTATTTTAGGAATTTAATTTATTTTTATTTTCTTTTTGTTTACAGGAATTGAGGAAGGAAGCTGATAAATAACATTGTCTTCAAAAGGAGGAGCTCCCTATTCTTCAGACATCAATCATCTCCTTTTCCGGGTTCTTTCTTCCCATTCTTATTTACATAGTTTTAACTTGTTTTAGAATCTCATAGTTTCTAGGTCTAGTTTTATTTCTCTTAGGTTGCTTCTTAGTTTAGTTTTCTTTCTTACATTGCAATAACATAGTTTATGCTAGGACGTAGATCCCTGAATATAGAACTAGCACCGTTTGATCCTGAGATTGAAAGAACAATTCGTGAAAGATTGAGAAATAATCCTGTTGAAATGGCGAATGAGACTGAAGTTAAAGCTCTCAAAGATTATTCAGCTCCTGTCCAATTTAATGCGCCTTCATGCATAGTGTTGCCAACCACTACGGCAGCACACTTTGAACTTAAACCTGGAGTCATACAATTGTTGCCATCCTTTTATGGATTGGACAAGGAGGACCCATATCATCATGTGAAAGAATTCTTAAACATTTGCTCCACCTTTAAGTTCCAAAACTTCTCAGATCCGCCTACGCCTGTTTCCTTTTTCTTTGAAGGATAAGGCGAAAGCATGGTTGAATTCTCTAGAAGTTGGATCTATCACTACATGGGACCAACTGTCTAAGAAGTTCTTAAACAAGTTCTTCCCCATTCACAAAACCAATGCCCTCCGTAGAGAAATTACTAACTTCACACAAAAAGAGGGCGAGCACTTTCATGAATGTTGGGAAAGATGGAAGGACTTGCTTCTTAAATGTCCTCACCATGGTTTTGAGAAGTGGCAACAAGTTCAATACTTCTATGACGGTCTGACACCACAGAACCGTCGCATGGTTGATGCCACTAGTGGAGGGTCATTCATGACCAAAAGTGATGTCGAAGCGTGGAACTTCTTTGAAACCTTGTGCGAAAATTCCCAGCAATGGGATTATTCAAATAAAGGTGACAGAAGTCCCCAACCACAAAAGAGAGGTGGTATATATGAGATAGGAGTCATACCAGAGCTGAGCGCCAAGCTTGATAACCTGACAAAGAAAGTTGATGCTCTGGTATTAAATAATGGACCACCACAAACAACTCAAGTCGAGGCATATGCCACATGTTCTAGTCCTGCCCATCCTATGCAGTCTTGTCCATCTGGTGCAGCATTCCCAGAACTTCTCTCTGAACAAGTTCATGCTATGAACACTTTTCAAAAATCTGGGAATGATCCTTACTCGAACACATACAACCTAGGGTGGGCTAGACATCCAAATTTCTCTTGGGTAAAAGGACCACAACAAGGAGGACCATCTGGAAATCCTCCCATGCAACCGCACCTCCAAGTTGGCAGTCAACAACCTTAACAGTTTCCACAATATCAACAACTGCCTACACAATCAAGGAAACCATCTCTTGAGGATACACTCCATCTTTTCATGAAGAGTTCTCTCCAATTCCAAAAAGACACCCAACAAACCTTACTGGCCAACCAGCAAAGCTTACATGCAAATGCACAATCCATTGCCAAGCTGGAAGTACAAATGGGTCAACTAGCTGCCACATTGAGTGAGAGAGAGAAGGGCAAGTTCCCTAGCCAACCTGAGGCTAATCCAAAGGGACAGTATGAGATTGGCTCTAATTCTAACCAAGGGCAATATCATGAACAGGCCAAATCGATCACTACCCTTAGGTCAGGCAAGCAGATTGATAACAGAATAGAGATGCCTGGGGATGAATCAAATTCTAAAACAGAAGATCAAGATGAAGCAGAGAGTCATACCAATGCATCCAAAGTCCAAAAGCTCTCTGACTCTCCAAGAGCCACTAATGTGCCACCTTATGTGCCCAAAGCACCCTTTCCTCAACGTCTGGCACCAATAAAGAAAAGAAATAACTTTGATGAAATCTTGGATGTGTTTCAAAAAGTGCAAGTCAACATCCCGTTGCTTGACGCTATCAAGCAAGTCCCTGCTTACGCTAAGTTTCTTAAAGATTTATGCACTCAAAAGCGTAAGCAGAATGTTCATAAGAAAGTCTTCCTTGCAGAGCAGCTCAGCTCCATGATTCAACATAACACCCCTCCTAAATTTAGGGATCCAGGAGCTCCCACCATTTCTTGCGGCATAGGAGATCATAAGATCGGGAAGGCATTACTTGATTTAGGGGCGAGTGTCAATTTGTTACCATATTCGGTTTATGAGCAGCTAGGACTTGGTGAGTTGAAACCGACTAAGGTAACATTACAATTAGCCGATAGATCTATCAAGGTGCCCTGGGGTGTTATTGAAGATGTGTTAATCCAGGTTGATAAATTTTATTTTCCAGTGGATTTCATAGTTATAGATACTCAGCCTGTCCAGAATCTTCATAGTCAGATCCCAGTCATTTTGGGTCGTCCATTTTTGGCCACATCTAATGCTATTATCAATTGCAGGAATGGAGTTATGAAATTGTCCTTTGGTAACATGAATATTAAACTCAATGTTTTTAATGCAGGACAACAACCCTCAGATTTGGATGACATATTTGAAGTGGACATGATCGAGAGCCTTGTGCAGGACTCCTTCTGTACATCTTTTGAAGATCCTCTTGAGACTTGCTTAGCACAATCGGGTATGGATTTTGACATTGATAGTCCCATCCATGAAGTCAATGCATTGCTCGACTCTACTCCTATATTGGAGACTGAAAAATGGAGAGCGAAAGTGGAACCTCTTCATCCCTCTGAGACTCTTCCTGACAGCACAGTTTGTACCTCTGAGAAGACAAAGGCGAGCAGGCTGCTTAATGTTCTTAGAGCATATAAGGCAGCAATTGAACGGAAGATAGAAAAAATCCAGGGAGTATGCCCCACTGTATGTATGGATCATGCTGTGGTAATATCGCATAACATGCAAAGGAAGCATGATCCTAACATAGAAGAAGTCGTTCGAGCAGAAGTCCTTAAATTATTTGACGACAGTGTCAGTTGCCTTATTTCAGATAGCACAGTTCATGGGAACTCACATCACTTGTCTGGGATCGGTTAATGAAAGTGTTGAGGTAATTTCTTTGGCGGACCCTGGTTATAAAGATTATTTCATTCATCGTCCGTTCTTGTCTGGTTGAAGACGTTAAACTTAGCGCTCATGGGAGGCAACCCAGCCTTTTGCTTTATTGTATTGTTTTTTTTTTTTTTTTTATTTCATTCATTTTCATTTTTCTTAGTTAGTTACTTCAATGTTTGTGGGTAACATTACTGCAAACCCTCACGAGACTACAACTCGTCCACTAGGGGTAACCTAGGGGTTTAAAGGCTTGTTGCATGCGCTAAATGCAATCGAGAGCACCTGCGAAAGTGGTATAGGTAGGATCTTCTTTTGTTTTTCTTTTTGTTATTTTTGCTTATGTTGATTTCTCTCTTGTGCTAACTCGCTTTTACGTTGAACTTTTTCACAAATTTTGAGAAAGCTTCTTGATTCTCCATCCAGGTATTATCTTTTCATCACTCCTCTTTTATTCTCGTTGTCCCATGTGCATTGCTTGTTTATTTCTTTTACATTGAGGACAATGTAGATTTTAGGTTGGGGGTGGGAGATTAGGGTACCTAATCAGTATTTTCTTGGTCTTGAGCAAAATTTGTGAAAATTTTAAAATTTTTTCTGAATTTCTATTGAATTCAAAGTGATTTTGAAGGACAGTTGTGATTTTAACATTATAAGATACATGATGTTGGTAACTAATGACTCTTGGATTCGGCCATCTGCTTGATTTCACAGTCCATTTTGAATTGTTAATCCATGATTAGACGTTGTAAACATTGATTGAGTCATGATTTCACATATCACATCTCGCTTGCACATTAAGTTTTGGTTCGATAACTGAATGATTAACTTGGTAAAAAGAAGAATTAAAAGGCTAAGTCACATAATCTTCACCATAGGTTTGCTCCCTATAGGTGTAGATTTGATTCTCCATAGTTGACTTATAAAAAATGAGGCGACGAGTTTTCGCCATAGGTTTGCTCCCTATAGGTAAGAATTTGATTCCCCTCATTTGCGTTACTGCTCATAAAGAAAATCAAAGGCTGGTAAAATGAAAAGTTAATCTATGAGATAAGTGTTGGTTTCAAGCTTGGTTGTCACGAATTACCAATGATATCATGAGATTGACAATTGGATCTCTTAATGTTTGTAAGTCGAGATTACACTTTACATTCATGGAGCTCGATGTTCAGAATTGTTCTAATTAATGGATTAATATGTTGAACTTGATTATGAAGTTTACTGTGAGCTTGATTTCAGGAGACAATTCTACTTACCATTCATGAATCTTAGAATTTTCACATCTCAGCTATCTGTTCACAAGTCACTTGAGTTTACAGGAATCGTCTTTTATTTCTGAAATTATTTTTCGCATGTTTTGCTCGGGACTAGCAAAATGCTGGTTGGGGGTTGTGATCAGGGTCACATATTGCATATCAGACCCCAGTAATTGCCTAAATTGACGTACATGATGAGGCTTAATGGAGTGTTTTACTCGTGTTTTTATTACAGGACGAAATCAGGAGTGAGTATTGAAAATTGATGTTAAAGGCATGGATTTTATGATCCAAAGTCTCCAGAGCATGGGATGGACTCCAGAAAACCAATAGTGAAGATTTTACACGCCTGGGATCTGAGGAAAGCACGATAAAGAGGCCCGAAAAGGGTCCAGAATGCAAGATCACATGGTTCCCGCCATCCGATTGACTCGAAACTTCATGCATGGCCTGGAGGCCATAAATAAACCGTACATATTAAATTTCAACCATTGGACATCTCGAGAAGTGGGCCAACGGATAGATCAGCCCATTAATCTTCAATTTTAGGCCCACCTACAATCTGGATATACTTCAAAATGGACCCAGACGGTTTAAATAAGGTAAGAAACAGGATAGACGGATTGGATTTCTCTAAAGAATCACAGTGGATCCCATGTGTATAAAGTATGTACATAGTGCACATGTGCACTATCGGAGCACCGAACGGACTAAAGTCGGTCAGCGCCGCTGACCCGACTTTCCTTTTCGAAAAACGGAAATCTCCGTTTCCAGCGCGCGTAACGGACGGAAGTCCATTTTTACGGACCGCTGTGGGCCCCACCGGTAGCATATACGGTTAATCTAAACCGTCCATCGTGTAGAGGGCTTCGAGAGCTTCAAAACCATGTTGATATTCCTCGCCCATGCGTACACACGTGTGCGGTACAGAGACCAAAAGTAGACTGCCCCGGGACGTTCAAAACTGAGTTTTTTGAGATTTCTTCTGTGGGCCGCGCTAATGGACCTTCAAAACCATCCATCTTTGATCGAAATCTTGTCCTGAATCCAATGTACGGGATGGATTTTCCCGAAAATGCCTATGTGGGGCCCACCGAGCATCACAGCGGACGGACTCCGCGTACCCTGTTTTAGCGCCCGGACGCTGTCCGATTTTTGCAGCAGTTGTGGCCCACCTCTACAGTTCAGATGAAAGATCCAAGCCGTCCATCATGTAGACGATTCGAAAACGTCCTAAGGGACGGTATTTGTTTGGAAACCGAGCGAGGAAAACCAAGGCTGTTTTGCATCCGAACTCGGCTGCGTAAAGAAGTTCCGCACGCGGCTGTTGCTGCGACAGCGTGTCCTGCTACAATTCCAGCCCTCCAACAGCTATAAAAGAGGAGTTTTGGACGTGGAAGAGGCATTGAGAACCAGGGGATTCCAGATCTGGAGCAAGGGAGAGAAGAAAGAGAAGAAAGAGAAGAAAGAAGAGAGAGAGAGATCGATTGGTTTGGTGTTTAATTTTTATGAATTTTATTTAATATTTTTTTATGGATTTTATGGGTCACTAATCTCTCAGCTAGGGCTGAGATGAAGCCCCTAATTTGATTAGCTCTTGTATTGGTTGATTTACTTTGAATATTAATTAATTTGTCTCTTTCTCTAAGTGGGCTTTATGGGTTTAAATTCTATACTTCTCCATCTATGAACTTGATTAAAGTATATATATGGATGTTGTTTGGATGCTTATTATAGGTGCTTGTGTCTGATCAAGAACAAGTTTCCCATAGAGGAAGAAACAGGGTGCTTTAATGAATGTACATTCCATGTACCCGACCAAGGACATGGGATATGTCATTCATGGCATTGCTTAAAGGAATTAGACAGTATGTATGCCCGATTAAGGACACAGATTGTGCTTTCTCTATATAAGTGGTATCAATCTAGATCAAGGTGAATCAACAGACAAAACAAGGGTTAGGATAATTAGGGGTGGATTCGAAAGTCCTAGTGCTCTCTCTCTGATTGAATTTTCTTCCCTGTTCTTAATTACTTGTTTTTTCATAAAATTGTGCTTAGTAATTCATTCCATTATTTGTTGGATTAGTTAAGGAGAATCATAGATTTGAATTGTGACGACCAGTCCTCGTGGGAACGATCTCGTAATACGTACCATATCTACATCTGATTTGTATACTTGCGAGTTTAAAAATCATTTAAATCATGTTGGTTTAAATAAAACATCAAGCACACACTACTGATGGGCCCGCCGTGGGTTGTTAGAAGCCCAGACTCCTGTCCCATCAGATTTGGGGTTTTGGGCCTGGGCCAAAATAGTACTAAACCCAGTTCCCCTTAGGGCCTTGTAAAGACGGTGCCTGGTGGGCCGAAAACTAGTCGGCCCACCTCAGATTGGCTTGTTGCTGGGCCAAGGACGGCCCACTCCAGCCTGATTTCTGGGCATTTATTGGATGTGGCAGTTGGGCCAAGTCAGGCCCATTCGGGCCTTAGTTTTAGACTGTTTCAAGCCCAGTCCAGGCCACATTGGTTGGGCCATGGCTTGTGGGCATGTTCACCCTAATGCGAACCCAAAATCCTTCGATTAACGGGACCTTACAATCCCCGCTCACCTCGAGGACCTTAAATGTTTAAGAAAGCCTTCTAATGTGAGTTTATCATATCGGGAATGACTTTAGAAAATCGCTTGTGTGGTATTGGGCAACAAGACACTCACGAGAATTTGAATCAAGGACGGGAATACGACCCTATAGGTGATGATTTCTCCCCTTGAGCTTTCCATCTCTAAATTAGAACAAGGATAGTTTTTATAATAACTACGAATGATATCCTAGAATTGGTTAATCACTTGGTTAGTTTACTTGAATACATGTCTTAGAATTGATTAAATCACTTGATTAGTTTACTTGAATACATGTCTTAGAATTTATTAAATCACTTGATTAACTTACTTGAATACATGCCTTAGAATTGATAAGTTATGATCATACATATCCAATATGAATGTTAGAACTTGACTACTTAAGTTGCTCTTGAATTATATGGATACATGAGTTTTACTTTGATTATTGAATCATGCCTTAATCACTTCAGATAATTCGCTACTTAATCTCCAGGTCGTCCTCTCATGTTATTATATTGTTTGTAAGACACATATGAATCGAAATTTCTCTAGGGAAACCTCTATCTATGAAAGAGAGTCTGTACTTAGGGTGTAACGAGATTGATTGTGATAAGACTAAACCCTCAACATGGAGGTTATGTTAGTGGCAGTTTAATTCATGGGATGTACCATCTATGGAGTGATTCCACCTACCTGATTATAGAATGAACCTTTCAACATTTATATCGTCATTGTTTATTTGCATTTAAATCATACATACTGACTCATTTTAATCGTTGTATTTAATATCTTCAACACTCCATTCCTATTCAGCATATGATAATAGTTTCTCATACATTAAGAATTGATTGGCCACGTGTTGATGGGTTCTATCCACAGCCTAAGACAATAGACTCATGGGCCAGGAATGGTGGAATGGGATACTATGCCTGAGCCATCGGCCTACACTGGGTGATGAGCCCCCCATAGTAACCTTCAGCTTTATTAAACCAGCTGATTGTAATTGGATTAATAATGGCTTGGTTAATCATGCAGACATGACATATTGGTGATGACAGGTGGATATTTTTTGATGCTGTAACATGTGCCTCCTAGTTATTGGGGTATCGTTTCGCTAGCTGTCATACCACCAACTATTGATTTACGTACGTGATGTATGGTAGGCAGTCATTATGTGGTACATGATGTACGCACGTGATGTGCTTCGCTAATGACCAACCTTTGCATGGGTGACGAGCCCAACCACCAACTGGATGAGCATCCCCAGGTCGATAATGCATTCATATATCCATGCATATAATAAGACTGCATTTTGTTATGTTTTGTTTGCCTATTGTTTTCATGCTATTCTTGTCTAAGGCTGCAGTGTGTAATCTTGAGGAAAATTCACACTGAGCTGACCACTCATTCATCAATGTTCAACCGTACAAAGGATGCAAGTGCAGGTATGAGCGATTACGGTACGGATCTCGGGACTGTTGCAATTGGAGTAGATGAGGAGGATACGCATGAGGAAGCGACAGAATACTTAGGACTAAATCAGTAGATATAGATGCTGTTGTTTATTTAGTACATTTGAACTTGAGGTTTTGTATTTGGGTCGCTGGTTGAGTGGACCAGGATATTATTATTATTTGGTTTACGGCCTATACTACGTCTGATTTTGCTATTGCACTTTGATTATATTTTGATTGGCACTTAATGATCTATTAACTCCCAGGTTTTTAGGAAGCGAGTTGTATACTCGGGTTCTGAAAATCGGGGCGTTACACTAACTCGGCTTGATCTTGGCTCGAACTGGCCAGAGTTATTAACCGAACCGAACTGAGATGGCCAGTCAGGCTCGAGGACCGAGCCAAGTCCGATCTGAGGTCAGCGTGCCAAGCTCGACTCGGATCGACTCGTGTACACCTCTAGGTATGCACAACCCGACATAGCGGGTTAGGTGGTTAAAGTAGCACGTCCTACCCCAAAATCATAAATGGTGCGTCTAATAACTCATTCTGGTTTACGAGATACATCCGTTTTAGGTTCTGACGGTCCAGATCACCTCCATTTCCGTTCGGGCCTTTTCTGGTCCATCTTGGCCATGAAATTATTCGCGACCCGCTCTACATCAGTGTCATTATAAATCCTGCTTCTTATATTGTGGTCCACTTGAGCTGTAGATCTACCTCATTTTTTGGACTTGGATCCTATAAAGATATATGGTAAAAAGGATAGGATAAAACTTATACTTTTGGGGGGCCCTCATAGACCCTGCCCATTCCTAGCTAGGGGCTTGGGTAGCAAGTAAATAGAAGTGGGCAGGACCCGACTTGACTCGTCAGATTTGACTCAATCGAACTAGCCGGATTCGACTCAACCGAACCAACTGGATCCGACTCAACTTGAACCAAATGCCAAGGTCGGGTTCAGATCGAGTAGACCCACCCGGATCCGAAGCCCGACTGAGTCGAGTTCGGGTCACATAGTAACTTGATCTGGAATCCGATCTGGTCAGATCCGATCTGATATGAAACTCGTTCTAGACCAGAATTGGGTATAAAGTCATTTTTTAAAACCTTTACCCTTCATCTACCCAAACCCTAACCTTACCTGAGCCGGCGCCACACCGAACTCAGTCGGAATCCAAGCCAGTCAGCAGCCCAACACCTTATCTTCACCGGTTATCCTCATCCATTCATCAGGTAGGTTAATTTTATAAGTTTTTTTTTCTGTGTTTTCTCGAGCTTCATTCATCAGGTGCAGGCCATCAATGGCCCACCCTGGCTCAAGACCTTGGGTGCAGCTGTGCAGGCCGTTGTTGTCTCGCCCAGGCTCGTGACCTCGGTCATGGCCCGCCCTGGGTTGGGACGAACGCAAATTAGCTACTGAACACGACGGTGGGTCCTGTTCTGGCTTGCTGGTGGACTGCACTTCATGGTGGGTCCCGCCTTAGCTCACTGGTAGTTCAGCCGATCTTAGGACCTCACTAGCTCGGTTGCAGCTGGTGGCCTACCTTGGCTCGAGCTCGCTGGTGGTCTGGCCGATCTTGGGACCTCGCTGGCTCGGCTACATCGTCCCGCCCTAGCTCGCTAGTGGTCTGGCCGAGCTAACCCTAACCCTAAACCCTAAACCCCTAACCTTAAGCCCAAATCCTAACCCTAACCCCTACCCCAACCCTAACCCTAAACCCTACCCCAACCCTAACCCTATACCTAAATCCTAACCCAAACCCTAACCTAAACCCTAAACCCTAAAACCTAAACCTTAAACTTAACCCTAACCCTAGACCCTAAACCTTAAACCTTAAACCTAAATCCTAACCAAAACCCTAACCTATACCCTAAACCCTAAACTCTAAACCTTAAACAAAAACCTAACCCTAACCCTAAACCCTAAACCTTAAACCTTAAACCAAAACCTAAACCCTTAACCCTAACCCTCCCTAACCCTAAACCCTAACCCTAAATCCTAAACCCTAAACCTAATCCCTAAACCCTAATTCCTAAATTGCAAAAGTGTTTAATTTATTTGAAATTTTGAATTAAACAATTAGTAGTTTTTTTTTGGAATTACCATTTACATTGCTTTTTGGTATTACTATTTATATTGCTTATTTCTTATTGCTTACTAGTTAGCTTAATATATTTGTATAATTGTATCACATTGCTTTTTTTGCTTATCTTATTTTTGTGTATTATATAGTTATCTTAATATGTATTACATTATTATTTTTTTTTTTAAAGCTTATTATTGTGACTTGTGACTTGTGATTGTGAGTTAGATAATTAGTTGCCCATTTGAGGATTTCTATGTGGTTATACATAGATATAGTGTATTTTTGGTGACATAGAAATTGCTCAAATTGTCCCATTTTGGACAGTTCAAGGTTAGATAGATAATATGCTTTCATATAACCTATTTAAATGTTCATGCCTGATCTGGTGTCAATCTCCTCATTTTTCTCTAGATATGTTTAGATATTTGACATTGGAATGTAATGGAAGATCAACTTATTTGGAGAGTCATGGGGAGATGCTGTTAGATTTTTGGTGTGGGCGTTTAAATGGAAATATGAAAGTATTACAATCTATCCACCCTTAGATGGGTAAATAATTTAGGATTTATTATAACTCTTTTAGCATTAGATTGCTAATGCTAATATTATTTAGTATCTTTCAATTATTAGATGGCTAGTGAAGGTCTTTCCAATACCCCAGGTGGTTTGTTAGTTACATCACCAATGATCCTGGAAGATGAAGGATTAGGTCTAAAAGATGAAGCGGTGTCCATTTATATTGGTTCTTCACAGTCACATATTACGGGAAAAGCGAAAAAAGATCTGTAGTATGGGAAGATTTTGAAGAAGTAACCTTGAAGAATGGCACCGTGAAGATACAATATAAGTACAACAACACTCAATATGCTAAGCAAGCAGATGGGTCGACCACAACTCTGAAGAAACACATTCTGAAGTATCATAAAAAAGTGATAACTCAGACCTCAGGGCAACAGAAACTTTCATTTACCTAATCTTTAGGGGGTTTGTCGGAAGGTACAATGTCCATCTACAAGTATAACAAAGACCAGGTGAATGAGTTGACGACCAGATTTATTATTGTCAATGAAAGACCATTTCAGACGGTAGAGAGTCCTGGTTTTGTCGAATTAGTCAGATGCCCTAACCCCAGATACGAGAAGGTCTCCTGTACAACAATAAAGAAAGTATGCATGGAGATGTATGAAGGTAAGAAGCTTAAGTTGAAAAGATAGTTGGAATCGATTTTTCGAATTAGCTTGACATCAGATTTATGGACGACATCCAATTAGTAAAAGGGTTATATGTCACTAACTGCTCATAACGTTGATGTTGAATGAAGGCTCTGCAAGAGAATCATAAACTTTCGTTATCTTGTGCCTCCTCACACTTGATTGATGATTTCAGATTGCATGTACAAATGTCTTATGGAGTGGGGTATTAAGAAGAAAATCTCCTTAATAACTTTAGACAATGCCTCTGCAAATGATAACGTGATAACAAATTTGCGGAACCAGTTTAGGGCTATCGGTGACTTGTATTTTGGAGGAAATATATTTTATATTAGGTGTTGTGCTCACATCCTAAACTTGATTATATAAGATGGCCTTAAAACAATTAAATTAACGATCGAGAACATAATAGAGAGTGTGAAGTACATACAGGAGTCACCTTCACAATTATATACATGGAATGAGATTGTGAAGCGGTTGAATTTGTCATCTCAAAGAATGATAAAGCTGGATGTCATGACATGTTAGATTCAACTTTCAAAATGTTAGATTCAGCAATAGCTTCCAGAGATGCATTCTCTCACTATGTGGAGCGTGATAATGCGAATCGTTGGTTGTCTTCTGAAGATGATTGGTTAAGAGCTGAATCAATTCACAAGTTCCTTTTAGTTTTTTACAACACAACAAAATTTTTTTCAGGAAGCAAGTATCCAACAACAAATATATTTCTACCAGAACTTTGGAGGGTAAAAGATTTCTTGCACAAAAGCTGTAGTAGATTAGACTTTTTACAATTAATGACCATGGATATGCAGTTAAAGTTTGATAAGTATTAGCCTGAGTGTAGTCTGGTAATGGCTGTTGCAGTCATTCTTGATCCTCGATACATGATGATCATGGTTGTATTCATATGTAATAAGTTGTATAGTGAAAAGAATGCCTTTGAAGTCGATAAGATTCGTGATACAGTTAATGATTTGTACAATTTCGATGTGTGCGCCACAAAAGACAAAAATCCTCAAGTGGATTCTAGTTCTGTTTTTGATGAACTGCGAGAAGAAACAATCGATGATTTTATGGCTTTCGTGGAACAACATGAGACTCAAATGCAAACACCCTAATCAAAACTGAAAACTATCTCAAGGAGCCACTTGTAAAATACAAAGGCGATGAATTTGATATTTTAGACTGGTGGAAGATGAAATCTCGTGATTCACAATACCATGTGCTCTCGTTAATGGCACGAGACATATTATCAATTTCAATTTCAATTATGGCTTCAAAATCTATTTTTAATACAGGGAGTAGGGTCATGAACAGGTATCGAAGCTCACTTACACTAAAATCGGTTGAAGCGCTCATTTGTAAATAGGATTGGCCGCGTCCGATCTAGGTGAAAGGGATTTCTGTTGATGAGGAGTTCGAGGAAGCGGAGAGTGACAAGCAAGATAAGACAGTACCTATAGGATAAGACACTGTCTTCTATTTTTCTTGCATTTACTTACAAGTTATAACAGGATATTCATAATTATTTTTTGATGACTTAAATTATAATATTTTATGGGTAGATGGATATTTCTCTCTTTTCATTTGTACTATTCATTTAGTTATTGTTGTTTAAATATCATATTATATGGTTAGATAATTGCATTCATTCATCACTATAACTTATTT
The DNA here is from genome assembly GCF_029962835.1 of Magnolia sinica. NCBI lineage: Eukaryota > Viridiplantae > Streptophyta > Magnoliopsida > Magnoliales > Magnoliaceae > Magnolia > Magnolia sinica. The sequence goes on along the minus strand of NC_080577.1, from coordinate 41,502,959 downwards.
TTTCTTTTTATGTTGCCTTAACCTAACCAGATATTTTTCTTTTAAAATATACAGTTGTAGATATGTTATTGGAAGATGATGTATCGGCAGATATTTGGAATTATGGAGTCGGAGTCTACTACCAAGATGGAAAGATAAAGTTAAAATGTAAGTTGTGTGGAAAATAATTTGTAAAGAAAACAAATCGGCTGAAATTACATTTGGCTTTGAAATTGCGGTAGAACCGCTATAATAGAAGTATGGAAGTATGTCCAAGTGTCCTAGAGGGGGGGTAAATAGGAACTTTTAAATTTTATTTTCTTATAACAACAAACAATGCCTAACTTTAAACAAAAAGGAATAACGCAAAGTAACTCTGTGGCTTCCAAGCCAATAGAGAGTCCAAACACCTAAGCTTATATAAGATTTACATGTAAAGAGACAAGCCTATAAGGATAGTGTATATGACAGTGTGGGAAGTGATTCCTATTAATACTTATGCATTCACTAAATCATGCATAAGAATAATCATTTCATAGATATAAGCATAATTAGATTAATGCACAAAAAGCAATCCCAAACATATGAATGTATAGTAGTTTGGCTACTTGCCTACTCTACTCCCCGTGGACGCCTTCTCTCCTAGAGTGTACCGGATTTCACTATCCAATGGTTTTAAATCAGGTTAACCATGAACATTCACAACCTACATAAGGTTAACTAAGGAACCTATACAAGGTTGCCTTAAGTTCCTCCACAAGGTGATGAGTCCTACACAAGGACACAACTAGGAGCCTACACAAGGCAACCTATGCCTACACAAGGTAACTCGTCCTTCACAAGGACAACACATATTCTCCCGTCGGAGGCCTACAAAGAGGTCTTGGTGAGTTTTTCACTCAAACTCTGAATCCCAATCCTACACAAGGAAAGGGCTTTAGACTCAATGGACTCCTTATACTTACAAATAAGTGAGTGAGCCCCTTTCTCGCACAATTTAAAAATCTTCAATGTTGACGAAGAGTCTTCAGCTCCCTTGAACCGCAAACACTTCTTATGCTTCGATTAATGCTCCGAGGTTGTGAGGTTTAGGGTTTGGTTGTTCTTCTCTATTTAGGTAATATGATTTAAACATGTAGAAAAGATTCCCATGAGCTATACATTCAAGAGTTCCAACACAGATTTTCCTATGATAAGTGCTGTTGGAAACTTATTGAATGCTAGAGTTCATAATTCAATCCAAGCAATGAAAATGTTGATTAAATGCTTATGCCAAAGATGGAATGATGAACTCTAATAGGAAAGAGGGAATAAGGGAGAGGGTATTAACTCTTAAAGCAACTCTCTCAAACTCTCTTAACTTCTAGCTCATTTTACAAGAAACAAACTATGTGTATTTATAAAGTTGAAATCCCAATGGTAAAAAAACGGGTAGAACTCTGACATTGTCAATGCCATCGAAGGGTATTCGATGCCATCGAAATTTGAATTTTGATATCATTGAACCATCTTCGATTGCATCGACTTCCTACACCAGATATTCAGTTATGTGTAGGACAGATTCTGTCTGATCTTATCGAGCATCCTCGATGTCATCGACGTGTACTTCGATGCCATTGAGGGATGTCTCGATGCCATAGGGATTCCTTTTTGAAAAATATATAAATGTTGCTAGACAGTTTTGTCCCTTGTTCGATGTCATCGATCAAACCTTCGAGTCATCGAGATTTGAATTTCGATGACATCAAAATGTCTTCGACGTACTCGAAGAAAATTTGATTTTCCTTGAAAACTTGCTAAACAAACTAGAGTTAGTTTCGATGTAATCAAGCAGCCTTTGATGTCATCGATAACTTACTCTCGATGTGTAACGCCTTGTACCTTTCAGTACACGGGTGTTACAGTGGAAGTCTAAATTTGTTTACACGTGTGTGGAAGCACACGTGACTTACCTTACACATCATCATCTAGTGACCCACAATCTATGCATCTCGGTTGTCTAGTATAATCTCCATCGATATATTAAGCCATCTGACCCTTGAATTTCAACACAAGGCCATTCATCACGCGATTTGACGTAAGTAATTTTCCTTGAATGAAACGACAAATAAACTCCCTATCCATAATGATTTAGATATACGTTCTTATCTAAGAATTGCTTAGAAGCATGCCTAAAACCATGTAGAGCCATTAGATTTCACAAAACCCTCATATCAGTAATAATTATGAAAACACCATTGCCTAAGCCATTTAATTCTAGATCATGTGGTTTCCACTATTCATTTAATGCAAAATTTTATATCATGCCTAATTATCAAAAATTAACCATACACGTTGAATTTTAGCCCTTAGATCATAGTAAATCAGCTTCTTGACCTCTGCATCCGTATGTACGTTTATCGGATCAAGATTCTAATCTGTTCATCTTGTTCACCCCATATGAATATGCTTAACCCACCATTAGAATTACAATCTGAGGAACTTATACATGTGAATAAGTCATTTAAATATAACGGTATACATGTCCTACCCTTAATCACTACAGAAACTCACTTTATATCCATCCATTTACAAAATTGACCGTACATCCACCTATATACATGGTCAAAGTGCTAGCCATAAAGTTTTTTTATTTTTAACAAGTCATCTGACCATCCATCAGGTTTGGATCCGCCAAATGAGTTATCTGAATATTAGGGTAAATTAGTCATTATGAAGATCTTCGGATTTAAGTTTATACTACCGAGTTGCTTGTTAATTAAATATGTACAAATGTTATTTTGAATTTGGGAAAGACTTAGCCATCGAAAAAGCATCTTGGACATTCTTGAGAGATCAGAGCCCAAACTGGGGTGAATGAAAGAGCATGAAAAATAAGAAACAACAGTGAAGTTTCGTATTATTTAGACGGTGTAGTTGGGAGTTACATATGATAGATGGTATAACCATGAAAAAGGGCAAATTTGTAAATTATAAAGGAAGACTCACATATACAGCAGCCTCTCTTGCTTCACATAGGTTTTGGCATGTGAATTTCACTCACTCGTTCCTGCAAACGTGTGGCCCACTTTGGATTACGATCTGCTTTATATTTTGGCCCTAGGCCAAACATGATATTTTAAAGCTGGTGGACGGAGTGGATCTCCTAAGGTAGTCGTGTGGGGCCCACTTTGGGGCTGCGCATGTGCACATATCACATGCACTCGCTGTGCACCCGACCTCCAATACAGTCAGACGAGCGCTGACCCGCGCTCGTCCGAGAATGGAAAAGCTCTCAAAACACGGATCAGCTGTGTTTTCCTCTCCCTGTTTGGTTGAGATGTAGCCCTCCATCACGACCCAGTAGCTTGATCCGAACCATCCACCATTTGCACCCCTCAAGTTCGTCCAAACCCAAAGAAATTTCACATGTTGGAGCTCATTTATGTGCGCACAAACCCCTGCACAAGCAAAGCTGTGCATGGACATTTTTCCAAAAATGGAAATTGACTTCCGCTTGCCAAGCTGGCAATCCACGTGATCCCAGCTCCCTAATTCTTAGCCCTCCATTCCCTGAAATCCTAGCCCTTCGATTTAGGGCTTTCGCAGCAAACAAAACCGGGAACATTCCCTTTAAGTGGAAGATATTTTCAGCCTCCGGATGCATCATAGCCATTCATGGATCTTCAATCAATCCAGGCCATCCAGCTGACCCTAAAAACTCAAGTATAAGCCAAGAAAAACCCTGACGGCTGGCCATAGGGAGAGAAGCAGCAGTTGCACAGCTCTTCTCGGTTTCGGTGGTTGAAATCGAGTCGCCATCTCCTCCACTCGAACCCATCGGCTGATCTCTCCCAAGCTTCAAAATCCTCCTTCCACAAGCTCTCTCATACCCATCTGAGTCAGCCCACGTCTTTCCCTTGAAGAAATAACTCCTGTACGTGAATCCGGCATTAACGACCACCTTCTTCCTCATCCAAACCACACCTGTCGTCTCAGGTTGGGGCAAGGTTCGAACGTGAGGGAGTTGCCCTCGATGACTGTAGCTGACAGGAGAAAAGAGAAGAGAGAAAGGAAATGGAAGAAATGAGGGAAAAGAAGAGAGTGGTGCGGTTGTTGCACCACACCAACACAACCACCCGAACTCAGTCCGAATTCGAGACGAGTGGGATTGTTTAATACGTGGTTGGGTCAAGTCCAGAGACTTCTGGATCCCTCTAAGTGAGAAGAAGAGAAAGAAAAGGAGAAGATGGCATTGAGAGAGGGTGCGAGTCGTTGCCGAGTCGAGCGAGTTTGTCTTGCTGAGACCTGAACCGGACGGGATGTAGTCCAGCAACCTTGCTGGACGTACAGGTCTGGTCCAGTCCAAGTTCCTTGCTGAACTCCCAGCAGGTGGAGAGAGAGAGAGAGAGAGAGAGAGAGAGAGAGAGAGAGAGAGAGAGAGAGAGAGAGAGAGAGAGAGAGAGAGAGAGCCCTCTCTTCGCCTCTATCTGTGGTAGTTGGAAGATGGTTGGGAGTTCCTACTGAGTTAACTCAGTAACGACTTACTGAAATCCCGGAATGATCTATCCAGGTGCCATTTACAGCAGCTCACCTTGGAGAGCAACCGTTCCGTAGACAGGTATAGCATCTACAACGTCCCTGTAAACCCCATTTCAAACAACTCGTTAACGAGTTGACTTGGTATTTGTTAACAGAAATATGATTTGCAACTCAGTCAGCTATTGGAGTTCGGACTTGGGTTTCCAACCTACTAATAATGGAGGGATAACTTTCACCCAGATATGAAGCTGAAAAACTCACTAGCTTCAATTAAAATTTCTTCCAACCCAATCATGAGTTGACTCGTCCGGTTTCCCAGCCGAGTCAACTCAGTGGCAACTCACTGTTGATTGTAATCTTCTATTCAGAAACTACCTGAAATCATCTACCTTGAAGGACACGCCTTCCTTTAACAAGTCTTAACAAGTAGGTAGAAATTAAGGTCTATACGAACATTAAGCATGAATAGCCATCAGTACTGTTTACGTTAATATTAGCTATTAAAGATGAAACTACTAATAATAATGCTAGTATGACATCCATCACGTGGAAAATATTACCACTAATAATAGATTTTATTATTTAGTTACCATTTTAATACTTATTATTACCATGCTCGCAAATGGTAGTTATATCATTAACAATAAATGGTAACTAACCATGTTATTACACTTTGTTTATACTACACACACATTATAGTTTAATTCCTAGAACTAAACCCTAAATTCTACAGTAAAACCCTGAAGGATAACCCTAGGTGATGATCTTAAACCCTAGGTAGTATGTAGAACTTGGATCTAATTGTACAAGTTCCTAATTTATGATAGGGATTGATTCTAAGGAAACACGCATTCTCTAGCAACACTGGTAAGCAGTTCAAAGTATAAGGTGATGATTCTTCCCCTTGAGCTTTCCATTTTTCCATTAGCTTAAGTTATAGTTTTTATTTCAACTTATAATTGATATCTCCATTTCATAGACATATGTGTTAATTGTTGGAATTGAATTGCTACATTACATACTAAATATTATCCTACATATTTATTCATGCTAATGGATTACTTGTGGATTGCTTCTGGGATTTAAACTGGTACATTAGTGAGAAACCCCCACCTATAAATGTACACCCATACTTGGGATGTAACCTGACTGGTTGTGATTGTAATGGACCTTCGGCTTAGTGGTTATTGAATGGTGGTTTAAATTAATCATTGATGTGGGCCTACCATCCAAGGTTGTTGTGTCCAATGGTTTTCAAGGATGGTCTTTTATTGCATGATTTTGATACTCGCCCTATGTGGCCTATTTTGATAATTGCCCTATGTAGCTTGTTTCGATATCGCCCTATGTGGCTTTATTCTAGTATTTTTCCTATATGGGTTCGATGTTTTATACTGTGCAACCATGAGATGGTAAGCCCTATATACTGTAATACGATTGGCCACTAGTCGACAGGTTTCTATTAAACATCCTAAGATGGTAGTCTCATGAGCCGGGGATAGTGGTATGAGATCTATTCCCAAGCTATCGGCCTACACTGGTGACAAGCCCCCGTAGTGACCTTTGAGCTTATTTAAAATGGCTAGTTGTAATTGGACTAATAACAGGTTGGCTAATCATGCATACATGGCACAAACCAGTATCTATTGCTATCTTACGTGATGTACGCATTTGCCCGACTGGATGTTTTTCCTGGGGCACAGACCGTCTGGATGTTTTTTCCGAGTCAATGATTGCATGAGTGACGAGCCCACTGTCCGCATAAACGAGCATTCTCGGGACGATGATTGCATTCACGCATCTATGCACATAATAAGACCTGCATCATGTATTGTTTTAAATGCTTTATTTTATAACCATGCTTACCTAATGCGGCGATGTGTAATCTTGAGGGGAATTCATACTGAGTTAGCCACTCATCCATTAAATATATAACCATACAGGTAGCACAGGTGGCCCAGGTAAAATTCATGTTTAAATTGATGAGGAACAAGCTATATTTGACAAGGATGTATGATTGAAATTGCTAAGGGTTGCTACAGGATTTCATATCTCAAATCTGTTGTAATTTACTTTATTTCACATGTAATATTATTTCATTTTGTAATTGTAAGAATGGAGACATTGGTTTGTATAAGTCATTATGGGCAACTCTTGTATATTTCAAGTGTAAATAAAATTTAATTTCCTTCAAGTTGATTTGTCTATCCTACGCTCATCTGTTCACTATGATAAAAGAAAATTGTTATATATTGAATTTGACCATCTTTTAAGGTTAACACTCTGGTTTTTGGGAAACGAGTCATATACTCGGGTCCTGAAAAGTCGGGGTGTTACACGATGCCATCGAAAAGGGTTTAATTATATCGAGGAGCAATTAGAGTATATTTAGATTGAGGAAGAAGCAAGCCCAAGTTGATGCAATCAAAATGCGTTTAATGTCAAGTTTCGATGGCAACGAACGATATTCGATGCAATCGACAATTTCCACCATGTTTTCATTTTGTTGCTGGAAAATATGGACATGTATTCGATGTAATCGAACGATGTTTGATGGCATCGAAACTGTCCTTGATTACAGTTCGATGCAATCGACAAGGTATATATTTTACTTGTTTGTTTCATAATTCTTCCAGTACTTAAAGTGTCACGCCCCAAAATCCGACACCTGGGTATATCCGACCTCGATTCTTTACCCACAGGCATGACTTATGTTTTGTATGTTTACATTTCATATTCCACGCATATATTGACAAATAACCTCATTCATAAAATATAACAATCCAAACATTTAATAATTACACATTTATTTAAAGAAAAATGTCCATGTTCCGACTGTTCAAGATTATCATCAAACACATATCATCGTAATGTTGTCATACTAAATGTTCATTACACTTATTTAGAAAATGGTAAAGAAATAAAAATAAATAAAAGAAAATCTCTTTAAGCTCCTCCATGTGATCCTGATCCTGAAATTTTAAAATCCCAACAGGGTAAGCTGCGAAGCCTAGTGAGTAATCTCAACACAGGTTTCAAAATAACTTCATATAACATGAATAAAAGTATTAAAAGATACAATACCTATTTAAGTAAAACAACAAATGAGGAGATTTAATAAATAAAATGTTTCAATGTAAATTCAAAGAAAAATGGGTGAATAAAATCAACATATGTTATACTCCATAATAAAGGTGTGGGTTATTCTTTTTAACACCAGGGCCAGTTTACACCGGTTGGCCAATACCCGCGCCAATACAACACCTAGCCTGGCAATGGGAACCTCTTGCATGACATGCTCACCCATTCAAAGGGCACTTGGTGAGGGACCCATTTGTACGTTAGCTAGTCAAACTACTACCCTACCGAACCTGGCAGTGGGAACCTTTTGCAATCCTGACATGCTCACCCACTCAAAGGGTATGGTAGATGTTCCAAAAGGTACCAGTTGGGTTTCTGGGACTTTCAACCCAAGGGTCTTGATCGCCCCACCTATTTACGCTTTAGGGATTTTCAACCTAGAGGACTTGATCGCCTCACCTATTTTCTAGTGTTTCATAACTATTTTAATGATGCATGATTTTAATATTGCATAAATCAAATATTTCTAAATATCTTCAATGACTACTATTCTTCGGTCAATCCATAATACTTGATGTACATGATTTAATAAACTGAAAACAAAATTTTCAATCAATGTAAATTGTATGCAGATAATTAAAATTTTACATAAAAATAAAATAAACATTCAACATAATCTATTAGATCATGGTTAAAATACACTGAAAAAAATAAACATGCAACGTGATTTATTAAATCTTGATTAAAAAGATAAGCATGCAACATGATTTATACGATTTAAGATCTATATAAAAAATATATATAAACTCAAGATTTTGCAATAACTTTTAACAAAACAAAATCTAAATGCAAATAAATAAATTTTTTTTTTTGATAGGATTAACAATAAGACTATAAAACTTCAATGAAATCATATTAAAGCAATGACAATAAAAATAATAATTTAAACAACATTTTAAGAAGCAGGGTAAGTAATTATGTCAAATTAAAAAGTACATCCAAGATGGCAATTTTGTATTATAAGTACAATTGAATTAAGAAATAAAATGAATTAAATTAAATTATATAAAGTTTTCATAAATATCAAGTGAGAGAAAACTCACTTTTTCTTAAAAGTATTTTCTTTTCTTTTTTTCTTTTTTTTTCTTTTCTTCCTCTCTCTTCCTTTTTCTCTCTCTTCTTTTCTTTCTTCCTTTTTCTCTCTCTTCTCTCTCTCCCTCTCTTTCCAACGTGAATGTCCAACAATACTTTTTTTTTTCTCTCTCTCTCCTCTCTCTTCTCACGTCACACCACATCCCACTTCTCTTCCTTTGCTCCTTATTTATAAGGATAACATCTCACGTGTGCTATTAATGTCTTTTAAAATTTCAGTTTTCTTTTGTTTTTTTTTTTTTTTTTTTCTTTCTTTCTTTCTTTTGGTTTACACCACGTGCACAAATCTAAATACTTCACATGCATTTATGCTTCCGTTTTGCAATTCTTTTCATAACGTTTCTTCTTTTTTTTTTTTTTCTTTTGCAACGTGGGCTGGTTAAATGCACACATTCACCATGCATCTTATGTGCACCACATGGATGTGCCACATGTATGTGTAAGCTATGATGCATGCATGGCTACTTGTGTGTGCGTGAGAGGTATGTATGTGATGTGTTTGGTGTATTTGTGAAGTATTCATTGGTGCATAAGTGTATGATGTAGATGGATGGACGGATTAATGTATGCATAGATGGACGGATAGATATATGCAAATGAGTTATTGTACGATCGATGGCTAGACTCCAAGGTATAGTTGTGGATGGACGGGTAGGATTGTGGGTGGCCATATGACCGATATTATGGGTGGTCAGTTCAGATGCAAAGGCAAGTGTTCCAATGATTTTCAACATATGGATGGTTAGATGGTTGTATCGTTGGGTGGATGGTTACATATATGGTTGAATTTATTAGTTAACGAATAGTTGGATTAGATATGTCCAAATCAATGGTTGAGATTGAACTAGTTGATCTTATAGATCGTCGGTCATATCGGACTAATTGGGTATGTCGATCAATGGTTAAAATTTGACGGTTAAGATTTATTTGGGTTATTACACAAAGTGCAAACAACTCAAACTTACTAGAAGATTTTTAAAATAGTTTAGGGTAAATTAGGTTCTTATGGGGGCATATACCTGTCAAGGTTTGTTTTGGGTTGATGAAGCTTTGGTTTACCTGTTAAGCACAATCGTATGCTTTCATCCTTGATGAGTCTTAGGCTTGATGTCTTCAACTTAGGGCTCACTTAACTAACAGATCAACTCTCACATATATTGACAAATAAGGGAACTTTCAAGCTTGTCGGGGAGGAGACGCTGCACCATGTAGTAAAGCTCCTCAGGGAAATTTAGGATTTATTTCGAGCCATTCTTGACTCAAATATAAACACTTTTTACACCTCTCTCCTTACAATTACAACTAATACAACCAGGCATAGAATATATAGAATTAGGCCTATTATAAATGAAGAAGGGTTAAGCAGAGGAACTGCCTCTAAGCCCTCCACAATTAGTAGAGAAGAAGAACAAGAAGAACAAGATTATAAAGAGGTCGTAAAAGAAAGCTTGAAAATGGCATCTAGGACCAGACAATAACATCCACCCCTTCCAAGACAACATGATGTTGAAGCAGGCACAAGTAAATCATCAAAGTTTCTTAAAAGTCTCATAGCATTTTATAGGCGGTTGGGAATCTCGTACAAATTGGATCATAATAAGTGCCTGAAAAAACTTGTTCAATCTATGAATGAAGACGATGGGAAGACATCTCCACCATCCAATTCAACAGAGGGGAATGACCACCTTTTAGACACCTCCATCTCAGAGTCAACCTAGAGTTCAAGTGTAGTTGAAGCCATAAAAAGAGAACCAAATGATGATTCTGGCAACCACGGTGGAGGTGGAAGAGGGGGTTACTATTATGGATAAGATTCATCTAGTTACACGCCACAAATGCATTCATCATGCATAGGTTATTAAATGTATGAAAGTTTTATTTGTCTATATGTGCATGTTATGTGGGATCCTGGTCTTTTACAACATTGCTCATGTGCACATGTGTCCCAACTCGCACCGTTGATAGACCATACACTTCACCCTAGTGCACCTAGAAAACTCACCCAAGTGATTTGTTCTGAATGATCTTGAGACCTCTATCATGTGGACCACGACGTCGTTGTGATCGCAATGGTGAAAACCGCGCATCAATCAAACTCCGTTAATGAGATATGACCCATCGAATGTAAGGCCCACATTATGTATCCAGTAACACAAGCAACCTTTATTATGCTACGTCCATTGGACTTAAGCCCATGTGGGCCTAAGCCCACTTTTAGAACATGAAAATTACTAAGAAATAGGACAATTGCTACATGACAAAATAAGAAGCTAGCACATATAAGAAAAACACTATAAAATAAAAATGGATTATATCCCAAAATTCATCATTAGCTCTCTCCCCATGCCTTAGAAACTAATCATGTCTCATGTCCACCTCATCCTATACATGCATCCAATGCATGTCTTGATTTGTGCCACATCACTTCAAACAACCAATTGCAACACTCCACTTCATCATCCACCATGCATCACCTACAACCCACAACCCTTATACATCCATTAGCCAATGCATGTTTAGATTTCTTCCACATTGGCCAATGCATACTTAGCACCATCCATCTCATCCATCGACTACCCATACCATGCATCACCTTCCACCTCAATTTTAGCACCAATAAGATCCCATAAACTTGCCACATCATCTTGCCACCTTAACCCCTAATTCCTTATATAAGAGTAGGAACTCTCTTGCACTTATTCTTTTCCTATACTTAAAAAAATTCTGAGATTTTTAGAGAGAGTGAGAGAGAGTGGGGCCAAGGTATGACCCACTATTAATAAAAGTGGGAGTGGACCACACATCATCATCCAACCATCCATCCATTGAGGTGAGTCTACAACCCTCCTTCCATCCTCCTCATCCTCCTTCTTCCTCCTTTTATTTTCTCGATATATGTGGATCTCACTGGTGTAGAGTTCTTGTGTGCATGTATTTATGGATATGGTGGTCAGCAAAGTGACCCATGTCAGTATGGTCCACCATGATGAACATCATATCCACACACTTCTTGTGTAATCCTTTTTTTTCGTATCTAGATAGCAAGTTCTAAAAATTATATAAAATCGACCATACTAAGATCAGAGTTGAAAGTTGGAATAATATCAATCATAATATGAACTAACTCTAGACAAAATTTCGTAGCCATCCAATGGTCCAATCATCCGTAACATCAAGTTTACTTAGCTGCTATCTAGCAACACATGCAAGATTCCGATTTGCCTAAAATGGACCCATTTTTAACTCTTTTAATAAATGTATTAAAAATATATGTTCCATTAGATTCGTGAAAAATTAAACTAGCTTTCCAACGGTATATAATAAGCCTCAATCGGAGTTCAGACGGTTGAGATCTTTGCCTTATACGAAAGATATATTTGATGGCTTGTTATGACCATTCTTATGTGGTTGATATCCGTGATTCCAATGGTTAGATGCATTTGATATTTGTTCTTGAACTACTTAAGATAGTAAATAATCATATGTATAGTCCCTATGATCAGATTCTTTCATGATAAAATTTAGAAAATTCTGAACTGACAGATACTTCCATAAGGATAAATCTTAAATTGTTTTGTATGGTCCAGATAGATCCAAGGCTCTGTATGGTTGGAAACCTATATACAACCTAAATGATGTGTTACTAAACCATCCATTTGATCAAATTTTTCAATAGAGAATTTGATCATAGAGATTTCATCAATATATTTCAAGTGCTAGTTGATGAATATGTTGGATCTATGTTATACATAACAATTATCCTCTCATTGACCTACTTGGGTGTGGGATCACTTATGATTTATACATTTTAAAATGGACAGCCATGTGTATTGATGTGTGTATCTTATCTATGCTTTGCTAGCATGTGGGTCCCACTTGCCATTGGATCTATTTCATTTCCTTTGCACTTTTTGTTTGCTGAAATTTTCCTAATACTTAACTGTATTACATATAGGCCTCTTGGACACCTTGTAGTGGGCCCCACACTCTATAGTTAAGGGTCCTACTTTGGGAGATGTTTGATCCTTATATAAGTGAGCTCAAATGTCCCACCTTTTTGTCAGGAATGATCCCTAAGTGTTTGAAAATTGGGCTTTAAGTTGTGACAGACCCCATTGCTAAAAATTGTCTGATTATTTGTGTTTTGTACCAACTTTGGGCCTCTATAGTGGACCACACGTTGGAGATATGAGTAAACCACCACTTGAAACCTTTAATCTATACCAAGGAATAGATAAATAATATTTTAATCGGGCTAAATCAGACCCCACATGATCAGGGAGTGGATCCCAAAATGGGGCAAGGCATAGTTGTGCAGAAAATTAAAATACTTATGTTTGGCCCTGTACCAAATATTACGTGTGCACAACTAGTTGGTCCCAACTTATAGTTTTTGAAGGACATATATAGTACAACCAAGGGCACCTAATGAGACATTGAAAGGTGGTCCCCTGTGATCATGGGACGTACTCAAGATCGGGCCAAAACTAATTCTGCATTGTGTTTACTGCACATTTTCTCCAAGTACCCATGTTTGGGACATCATCGTAAATTGTAAACACCCAACCAATGAGGCTTGCCTTATACCTTTCAAAGCTCATACATAGAGCTACCAGATGGATCCCTCCTTTTACCATATGTGGGTCCCACATGATCATAAATCTGAATTGAAGATGGCCAGAAACCAACATTTGCGTAAAAATCTGTTTAATGTAAAATTTATGTGGGGCCACGTTAGTGGGGTCCACCACCTTCCCAAAGCATTTAATGCAGCGTATAAACTCTGAAAAATAACTCTCAAATATTGTTGGGCTTAAAAACCTTAAGTGGGTCATCTAGTATGGGCTATCTTGTATAGGTCTTACCTTTCATGTAATGAGGTCAACCTGGCATGTTTTGTAAATGGGTGTTGTATAATTTGTAAAATACTTAGTGGAGAGATCTTGTTGTCCAAATGTTCTCTTAAGACGTAGGTGGCCTTGGGCCCATCTAAATGATGCAACCCTAAGGACCAAGCAGGCTGAACACTAAGAGAAATCATTGGGGAGTGAGAAGCCCATAATGGTAGCCTTCATTGAGCCCGTTGGGCAGGCCCATTGCTTACTGGGCAGCACGCCTTGCATACTACCTCTAGTCAAGTAGACCACATTTAGAGAAACCTATTTTACAATGCATAAACTGGATAATTGGGCTTTTTCTTGGTTTGTTGTGTAAGTGGCTAGTGGGCCCAATATGATATATGAGATGAAAGATGTTAGCATGTTATTCTTTATGTTTGAGATTGTGCATTGTTTCTAGTTGGTGGAATGTGTGGGGCCCACTTAGTTGTAGAACTAGATCCACACCATTGAAAGTGTTGTGGTTGGACATTTATGCCTTTGAGTTGGCTTATTGATTCACCAAGTGGGACTCACACTTAATCTATACGACCCCATGTCTTGCATGTAGTTCAAGTCCAGTGTGGAAGTCACGCTAGGTAGGACACACCTAGTGATGGGTGAGATGATGATACATGTATGGTAACGTGATAATGATGATTATGAGTTGTTGGTTGAAATGATAGATATGATTTAATGGATGGTGAATTATAGCATATGCATTGATGATGGATGAGTAATTATTTATAGTACTTATGACATTGTTTATTTTAATCACGAAGTGCAAATGATCCTCATGATAATGATGATGATTATATATATATATATATATATATATATATATGCATGATGACAAAACATGCTAGTTGACTATCATGCTTGATATCCAAGTGATAATAATGCACGTATTGATTATCGTGATGATATTGTGGACAAGATAACTATGTTTTACTTGATGTATGGATGATGATAAATATATGATATTGGTGAACGTAAGGATAACCTTATGCATGATAGATAACTAATGCCTAGGGCATGTATAAGGACAATATTGGACAATGATCATGATATTGGTGATGCAAGTGAATCCCAATATGCTATGTACTCTATGCACATGATTGCATGATACATGTTATGAGGATAAATTTGATGTTGAATGATGTATATGATAACGATGATACATGTTAGAACTTGTGTACCACCATAACCTATGCACCTTATGTATGTGCGTGTTATAGGAGCCCTGGTGGCCATTTATTAAGTATTCATAAGAGGTATAGGGCCTCAGTGTGTTATTGAAGACACTTAAATGTATGGACCTATGCGTCACATTGGCTATTCTTGTGTTTAGGCCGATTATTGTTTATATCTGATAGTCATGCTAGTGTACCTAGTCTAGTAGGACACTTAGAATATGCTTAGTATAGCATCATGTTACATGCCTATGCACATCATTTGTATGCTTGCTATGAGGAGTGACTGATCATAGTATACGCCATTGGGCAGATTGTTTATGGGACTCCCTGATAGACGGAGTTATCCCACATGAGCGCGCGGTATGTGCAGGATTGCTGCGTGACTGGATAGTGTGACTCATGCATCTCGCATTTATGTGACATGATTACTATACGCCCTAGCGATATCAAGGCCGTAGCCTCCACAGGCATAGCGTGGATGGCAGGATTGGATACCGAAAATACTTGTTCTAGTACGGGGGCGCCATAGATGTCCCAGGGTGAAAGTCCCTAAACCCTTATGGTACTAGAGGATGCTCTAACATCGAGACCGAGTGGATACATGAGCGCATGAGGGACGGATACCAGTAGGCCGCTTCTCCCACTGTGTCGTGGTCGGTTGAAAAGGGGATGTCACCTTACCCGCCCGAGTGAGGGGGCAATGACTAGGCTGAGTCTGACCCAGCTTGAGAAATGGGTTCGCTATCGACGATTCAAGCCCGATATTGATAAGCGGATAGTGAGGTCTCTTTCACTTACCCAGTTATATGCTTAGATGAGGCGGCAAGTTGGTGTTGAGTGTATTAGACCCCGGTGATTATCCAAAGATGAATTGTACTGATATGTGGATTCAGATGAGGACTTGCATGCTTAAGTTACATCTTGCATATGACATTTGGCCAGGTAGGCCTTGCATCGCATAGCCTTGGCATGGCTGATAGTATTTATGTATGGTACTGACATTGTGACGCCCCATCACTGTTGCACACGTGAACAGACACTGATGTGGGCGGGGCCTAAGGGCCTTGGCGAGCTACCAGTGGTTGACAGGCTACTATGCCGGCAGGCTATTGTGCATACAGTGGGGTGGAACCTTATCCCACATCAGAATCATTGTAGTGGTTATATGTGGACTTATTGAGTAGGAGTTGTGTACTCAGCATTTCACTCATTCATTCATTCATTCACTATCCACTCGGGCTGGTGGTGCACAACTAAATTATTATGTGAACCTTCGCTATGGCCATGATTTCGGTTGGGTATGCGACCAACTTGAGATCAGGAGTTTACCACATTTAGTCTAACTATCCAAATTTAGGTGTAGGCCTGGTTTGGATTGAAGACCCTTATGATGGACACCACAGCTTGCGATACCAGGTACTATCATCCCGACTACACACGCCAGCGCTGTCATTGCCCTTCCATCATATGTCATATAGTAAAAAAATAGAATTTGATTATCTTGTTCATGATGATTGGTTATTTCAATGATTAATGGTAGCTTGTTTAGTGACATGCCTATTATTGATGTCATGTTCATGATAACATGTATAGTTATATGATATGCTTGATTGATAACCTTCTCACCTATGATAACATGATTGGTTGATAACATGCCCATGGTTATTTTAGATGTCTTTACGGGGGTGCCTTGATAAGACGTATTTTACTCCTGACACGCAGTAGACTCACGAGCTGTGGTTTGCTCATACGTATGACTTACACTTTTTCAGGATGCATACAAGAGCTGTTGGAGTTTGCTATTGTTTTTGTCACGCCCCAGACTCGGTGACCAAACTCACAAGGAACCCGATAGTCGGTTCCGGCTGCAACAGCTTACCTGGAACCCCATTCTCAACTCCTGACAGCAGGTTCTGATCCAGGGATTCTACAAGGAGGATTTCTATATCATAAAATCTAATCCAATAGAGCACACCCAAGATCATAACATAGTAACCACGGAAAGTAACCATAGGAACGCATTACACAATCCACTAGGAATTAAAACTTTATACAAATACATAGGCTCAAAGGGAAATACATAAGCTGTAAAGAAAGAAAAACTACAACAAGTCCTCAGGATGCTCCAATAAGCTCCTCAGCTACTGCAATGACCTTAGATCTCCTGCACGCATCAATCCTGCATAAGCTTATAGAAAGCTTAGAAGGTGGTGTAGGTGTGTGATACCAGTACTGAGAAGAAATATTAGAGGATGCAGAAGCTTGACAAGACCCATGAACAATACCAATGTCACCAGCCATACCAAGGCTAAGCTATGTCAAGCATGAATGTAGAAAGTCATACCAAGGCTATGCAATGCGATACATGAGTACTGGGTGCCATCCCAAGGCGATGCACAAAAGGCCTGTATACCCAATGCTAATGAAATGCAATACATGCCAGTCCTCATATCAAGTCTACACATCATATACAGTTCCACTATAGGGAAACCACAAGGGTCAAGTACACTATTGGTTGACTGCCGCTCTTCAAGACCCGCACAGTCAAACGAGCGTAAGAGAGCACACTACTCGCCTGTGGACAGCCAATTACTAGCAAGGCTCAACGGTAGCAGACCCATTCACGAGCTGGTCAAACTCATTCTAGCTATTGCCCCCTCACTCAGGTGGGTAAGGCCACACACCATCTCAACCGACCACGCTACAGTGGGAGACGCGGCCTAATGGTATAAGGCACTCGGGCATTCATGCTTTCCACTCGGTCTCGGCGTTGAGGCGTCTCCTGGTACCATGAAGGTTTAAGGGCTTTCACCCAAGGACATCCTATGTGCCCTAAATGCTCAAGAGGTATTTTTAGTGTCCAATAATGGCCATCCACGATGTACTAGTGGAGGCATCGGCTCTGATGAAGCGAGGGTGAATAATATCATGCAATGTAATGACAGATGCATGAATCACGCATATCAATTATGCATCATCCCCAAGCATCCAACGTGCTCAAGAGGGGAACTCCATCCCTCTAGAAAGCTATCATATAATACCCAATGGCACAACCATGACCACACACATAATGTCAACAAAGCATACAATAATGTACATGGGTCATGAAGATGAATCTAGACATGTCATGCGGCGACGTACAATATAGTACACTCCTCTTAACCAAGAAGGGACCAAGTCCAGGTACTTAGACAATTTTCCTAAGGAATCAACCTCTAGTGGGGGCCCAATAGTCTGGGGTAACCCACAAGACTAAGGAGAACAGTGATATGGGCCTAAATAGATGAAACGGGCCTAACAAGGGTCTATGGTGGGCCTTTAACCACCCATAGAAGCCCATGGGCCTACCTTGGGGCAACCAATGTGGACATCCAACCACAATTGGTCCCCAAGAGGTAACCTATTGCTAATCGATCGCGGATCAAGGCCCAAGGCCCATTTCAATACATGGGTTTAGTGGGCAACACACATAGCCCAACTCATATCTAATATCATGGGCCCATAAGCAAGGTTAGGGCCCAATCATAAGGGTCACTAATCCACATATTGTGGTGGGCCTAGTGGGCAGCCCAGTTACTCAAACCACATGGGCAATACTTATGTATAAGTCAAGTGAGTTGGGCCTACAACCCGGCCCAAGTATGAAGTTGATTTGGTGGGCAACTAAGGGCCCAACCACTTGTGTAATCCAACCCATTAACCCAACACAATAATATGGAAGAAAAATGGCCCAAGAGCCCAGTGGGCCTATCTAGAAAGTTCCAACCCATATGTGCCTAAAGAGTCCAACAACTAGTTACATTCATGGACTCACATAAACCCAACTATGGTGGGCCTGAAAAGTACACTAATTAAGCCCAAGATTTGGGGGTTTAAGACATGTTTTATACCAGCAAGGTTCTCACAATATGGTGGGCCCCCACACCTTAAAATCTCAGCCCAAAAGAAATCTAAAGTTACAATATGTTTCTGGAATTTCTATTCTACTAGTTTCTGGGCCTGCTGGAGCCCAATAAGATAATTATCTGATTTGCACAAGGACTCAGGGTGGTCCAACACTAAATATAGGGGGCCCACCACATTTAGAGCACACCAAAATCATCAGGAAAAGGTGGGCCACATTGTTGGACTAAAGGTCCAGCAGCAGCCCACATGGGGCGTCCCACATGGGCATGGGCATCCCAATGGGTTGGGCGGTCCAAGGCCTGGACGGCCTGGACCAATACATACATCAAGATGGGCTCCACATGTCCTAAGGTGGGCCCCACAGAGGATGTCCACCAAGGGTGGTGTCATGCCCCAAATCCAGAAATCAGACTCACAGGAATTTCGATCGCCGAATCCGGTGCTACAGCCTCCGTAGTACCCCATTCTCGGCTCCCAGCGCCCATGCATCAGGTTCTAATCCTAGGATCCTACAAGGAGGATTTTTCAACATATATTTACCTCGTAAGAAGCATAACCACAAGTATACCCAAATCATAAAGGCAACATCATCATCACATATCCACTAATATAAACTTTTGAATATTGTACTGAAATGGAAATACATTCTTCTGTCACGCCTCAAATCAGGAGATCGGACTCCTAGGAATCCCGATTGCCGAATCATGGAAAAGGAAAAGGAAACTAGGGATTCAGAGGATCCACTTGTAGAGATCAGGGAGATCTTATGCCTGCTTTAAGAATCATGGAAATTAAACTGAACTTATTTGATATAATTTTTAAGAGATGAAAGGTATATGAATTAGAATGGATTCTGTCACCAAACCATGCCCAGGAGACAAAGGAAACAACAGAATTAAACTAACTACCAACCAATCAACAATGCATGAAGGTTAGGAAGGGTATCGCAATCCAACCATGCCCAGGAGACGATGGTGAACAACAGGGCTTCCTGACGTCATAAACATAAAAAATGATAGGAATATGCTCAAAGCTATCACAGACCCATTGTAATTTCAGTCACAACAGACCATTAAAAACTAAAAACATTCCCATTAATAAACTAAAATCCACATCAGTTCAGTATAAACAAAAAGCACAATCGAAAGATTCCCCTATCAGACTATAAGCTCACCTCTTAGCCCTAGCTAAGAGGTTTAGCCTGATCTAAACATGATTAGGCTAAATCTCTATTAAACAAAAAGAAGAAAGAAAAGGAAAAGAAAAGGAAAAGGAAACAAATCTTCTACTCTCTCTCTTCCACGTCCAAAAAGCTTGGCTGCCCTCCAAATTGAATGCCCTCCTCCACGTTTTGGAACTCTTTTTATAGTTGCTGGAGTGGCTGGAGTGGTGGAAATCGAATTTGGAAGCTATCGCACGCGCAGCGAAAGCTTTTTCGCAGCTAAGTTCAGGGCTTCAAAAATCGCCACTTTCCTCACTCAAATTCCAAAGAAACACCGTCCCTTAGGACTTTCTTGGGTCCTCTACATAATGGACGGTTCAGATCGTCGAAAATATCGTGATTTGGGCCATGCAACTCCCTGGAAATTCTGGTTTTCACGGATGCACGCCATTCACACGTCATCGTGCTGACGTGTTCGGTGGGCCCTGCAGTGATGCTTTTGATGAAATCCACCCCGTTCATCAGATTCCTCTCGAAATTTTGGTCAGAATGGATTGGTTTTTTGTCGAGTTTTGATGCAGTCCACTGCTATTTTTCTTCCACCGTTCATCCTGCGTTCTCTGACAATTCACGTGTGTACACGTGCATGGGACCAAAAGGTGAGCTTGGTGAGGGTTGTAACTACCCCCTTGATGCAATGGACGGTCCAGATCATCGAACCAGATGATGAGTAGAGCCCACTAGCCAAAAAATGGATGGACAGCGTCTGTCCGCTGTCCCTGCGTAAGAAGAAGACGGGTCAGCCCGTCTCTGACCGGGCTGACCGTCTAGTGCACGGTCGGTGCGTGTACACTATGTACATGCACTGTATATGTAGGATCTACTGTGATGTTCGTGAGACATCCGCTCTGTCCATTTGATGTGTCACTCTTTTTAAGGCGTTGAGAACAAAATTGAAGCATTTTCAGATACCAGGCGGCCCCAAATCACTGATTTATGGGTTGATATGTCCGTTGGGCCGCTTCCAGAGGGATCCAATAGATGAAATTTGACGTGTACGGTTAGTTTTTGGTCCTCGAGCCATGTATGAAGTTTTGAGTCGAACAGATGATGAAAACCCAGTGATCTTGCATTCTAGCTGACTTTTAGGCCGCTTGAGCTTCAGTTTCTCGATTTTCGTGGATCCTTGGCGTGTAATTCCATTGATCTTGGTCCCCTAGAGTCCGTCCCTTGCCTTTAGTGTCATCAGAGCGTTAAATCCATGCTTTAAGCTTCCTTTTCAGTCCATACTCGTAAATACACTCTGCATCACAAACATGATTAAAGCGAGCCATTAAACAGTATCATGTTCATAAATCCAAGTAATAACTGGGGTCTAATATGCAATATTTGACCCTCAATAATAACCACAAGTATACCTAAATCACAAAGGCAACATCATCATCACATATCTACTAATAAAAACATTTGAATTCAATGCTGAAAGGAAATACATATGTTAAAATCAAATCTCCAAAAGATGCTGCATGCTCTAAGCTCAATGCTACTACAACCTAACATCACCTGCACGCATATATCGTGCATAAGCTTATAGAAAGCTTAGAGGGTGGTGAAAGTATGTGCACAAGGTAAGTGTCATGCAGATAGATATCAGAGTAAGCGAAAATACTAGTAAGATCATGAATCATACGATATCAGAATATGTAATGCGGATCGACTATGCAAATGCAAAATCATAGAAAGCTAAATATTAGATGCCGATGATGCAATACAATATGCAAATCCTAAAGAGCCACGAATACCATCAACCTCATCTAGGCCATATATCAAACCTGCGCGTTTCGTGCGATCATGTGTGGATAACTCCGTCTCACAAGGAGTCCCATAAACATTTCGGCCCAATGTCATCTGCTTTAATCAATCATCCATAACATGTATAAGAATGATGGGGATCCACAGAAGGACGACAGATGTAACACTCCGTCCATTCTGTACTATGCCTATGTGCACGATGATCGATGCCCTTGGCCAGACCTGGACTATCTATGCATAGTGCACACCCGACTGACCGAAACCTCAAGGCTTCGAAACCGATTTCATATTGACCGCCCCATTATTGCGATCTCTTAGGTACCACCCGTGTGTCTGTTCGATACTCCGTCAGTGAGATACGCTGTGAAGAATCATTAATGAATCATGTGTGCAAGGCGCCATGTACTCCATTCCACACATGTGCATAACTCATGCCATGCACACATGCACATGCCACATATGGGTGAGAGAATCACCCATGTGTGTGATGTCACACACCCATACCTCTCCTCTCTCATGTGCTCCCCAAAGTCAACTTCTCTCCATTCCATACCATATGTATGACATCATCACACCATGCCATCCCATGCTCCTTTAATCCATCATTAATTACAAATCATGAATTAATTGTCACACCATGCCCACCCATAATGTATGTATTTAATCCACACCGTCCATCCAATTTCCTAGCTCATTTTAGGCATTGAGTCGAAAAATGAAGCCAATCCAAATCTTTGGTAGGCCATACCATTAAAAAGACTATTTTAATATTGTTAAACTGTTAGGGCCCGCTGTGATGTTTTTGTGAGTCAAAACATGCTGCATATTGGACTCGTTAGATGTATCAAGAGCCAAAGAATGCAATAGACAGACTTGATTATCTTGATGTGCACCCCGCCCATGAAAAACCACATGAAAACCCAAAAAAGAAAATTAATAGGCAAGGGGCGTCAGCCCTTGCTGCTGACGTCCAGCGTCCAAGGACATTGCAGCTATTGCTGCGGGCAGGGACAGTGGGCCCCACCACAGGCCCCACCATGATGTATGTTGATCATCTACATTGTGCATTTGATGGGTCACTTTTTGAAAATGGGATACCCCAAAAATCAGCTGTACATGGAACTCAAGTGGCCCACACCATTAAAAAAATAATAATAATAAGTAAATAAAATTAAAATTAAAAAAAATAGGAAGTTGGATCAATCTAATTATGAGGTATGTGTTACATTCAAACCGTCCATCCATTTGGCGAGCTTATCTTAAGGCTTGAGAAGAAAAATAAGATAGATCTAACTATCAAGTGGGCCACACTACAAAAGTAGTAGGGGATTGAATGTCTACCATTGAAACCCTTTTTGAGTCATAGAAGTTTTGGACCAATATAAATTTTATTTTTCCCTTTAATTCAGGTCTTTGTGACCTTATGAACAGATTGGATGGAAAATAAATGTCATGGTGGGCCCTCTGAATTGTTTAACTATTAAATCATTATCATCACTACATATTGTGGTGAGGTCCAAATAATCTTTGGATATGATTCTTTTTATTTGGATAATCCTCTAAAATGATCTCTAAAAAAAAAAAAAAATGAACTGTGTATATATATAATAAATATATCACTTTGGGACTCATGTAACTTTAATCTCCTTGAATCTTTCGTACAACTTGGAGCTCAAGTATATAAAAGCACTTATGGGGTCCACCTGAAATTTTGATGCATCTGAAACTTGGACTGACCCCTCCACCAAGTGGGACACACACAATGGTTGGACTGGATCTCTCAAGTGACCCACCTTGATGAGAAATATACAAAAATAAAATAAAATAATAAAATAAAATAAAAAGAAAGGGCATGGAGGAGGTGACGTCCTCCCTGGACGTCTAAAGAGGGCGGTTCTTGCCCACCTTTGGGGTAAAGTTTTGTGGGGCTGATCATGGCCACACCATGATGTATATGCTAAATCCACACCATTCATCCATCTTACTAGCCCCATCCATTGCACAATATCAAAAATCAGACCAATTAGAAGCTCATGCAAGCCATTCCACTTGGACAGTGGAAATTGTACAAACAAATGCTCAGATTTTTCTGGGGCCCACCTTGTTGATGAAAAGTATATCTGGGCCATTCATCCACTCCTTCAAACCATTTTAAGTCATGAGTAAAAGAATGAGGTAGATCCACGCCTTAGGTGGACCACACTATAAGAAACAGTGGGAATAAAAATCCCTACCATTAAATCCCTTGAGTTCTACCGTGATGTGTAACTGCCACCAAAGTTGGGTCAGTCATTGGACAGCGGAGCCAAATCATTACATGTATTTTATATCTAGGTCATCCATCATTTAGACCATGCATGTGTTGAGGGCCCCACCCGATGTATGCACCTTATATCCATGCCGTTCATCTAATGGATGATATCAACTATGATGTTGTTTGTTGTACAAATTATTCATGGGGTGGACCCCGCCATGTCAATGGGACCCATAATTATACAAAATATAATAATGATAATAATAATAATAATAATAATAATAATAATAAGGAAAGGGAGTTGCATGCTTACCAATGAAAACTTCCCTGGACATAACGTACGCATGTGCAGCCCACCTAGGTGCATGTGTTGTATACCCACACTACCTATATTTTCCAGTCACTTGGGAAGTGGGCCCACCTCCTTCCCGTGGACACAAGATGAAGTAGAACTCAATTTTAGGTGGGCCACGCTGTAAGTAGAAACAATGGTAATAACCATTGGAAATTCTTAGGCTCTAGTGTACCCCCTATATGCCAGGATGCTTCCTTGACCATGGACTCCACCTTGTAACATGATGTAGATCCATGCCATTCATCAGTTTATCCTTATCATTTTAGGGTATGGTCCCATAGACTAGTCAGATCCAAATCTCATGCCATAGGAGCAATATTGATCACTTGTCCACCGTTAAATATTTCCTAGAGCTGCAGTAATGTTTGTAAGAAATCTATCCATCTATTCTTTTTTAATCGATCATGGGCCACCTAATATAAATGTTTCACTAGCCATTCATCTATTTTGATTAGATCATTTTAGAGTGTGGGGCTGCCTATATATTTACTAGAATCTAAGTCATTTTCATGTTACTCATTGTAATGGTTATTCCTCATTTAGACCGTCAGTTGATAGGAATCATGTGGATCACTACACTATAGGAATTTGGGTGGCCCAACTAGTCGTGTGAACTGGTAGAAGTTGTGTGGGCCACCACACCATGTGAGTGCATGATTTTTATAGCCCACCTAACTGTATGAAATTGGGGCAATTGTGTGACTACTTGCCTAAGTGGATTTATGAATAATGTGGCCCTTAACCATATGATCACTGACGGGATGAATGACAGCTAGATTTGGCAAAATGGTGTTGAATATGTAGCTCATAAATGTTATGATCATGTATGACGTGGATAGCCGTAAATCATGTGGGTATGTGGGGAATGTGTGGCCCAACCATATGATTATGTGGTGCTTAGGTGACTGCTAAACTATGTGAAATTGTGGTACTGGCTGCTTGACTATATGAAAGTTTAGTAAAGCAGTTGCCCCATTAGTGCGGCCCATTGATGCAACCCACTTGATGTGTATGAGGCCCATTGATGCAGTTCACTTGATGCATATGAGGCCCATTATGATATATTTGAGGCTCATGTTTATGGTCCATGTGCCGAGGCCCATGTGATGTATATGCGGCTCGTATTTGAGGTTCATTGTGATGTGTATTCAGCCCGTGTTTAAGGCCCAATGTGATGTATATGAGGCCTATGTAATGAGGCCCATTATGGTGCATTTGAGGGCTAAGCGATGGAGCCCATTGTTATGTATATTAGGCCCATGTGAGGGGCCCATCATAATGTGTATTAAGTTCTTGAGTGAGGCCCATGGTGTTGTATATTTGGCCCTTATGTGAGGCCATGAGTCCACTATATGTTAGGCTCTATGTGAGCCATTCCTTAGAGGCAATGTTAGTTAAATGTCCACATTGTCGAGGTTGATTGTCGATGCCAGTTATTGATACTAATTATGAGTATGTGATAGCATAACATCATGATACATGCCCATACGCATCATCCGCATGTTTGTTATGAGATGTGATTGACCATTACATATGTCATTGGGCAGGTTGTTATGAAACTCCCTGATAGTTGGAGGTTATCTCACATGAGTACACGGTATGCACAAGATTGATGCATGAGTGGATTGTATGACTTATGCATCTAACATTGTGTGTTGTGATTACTGTATGCCCTAGCGACATTAAGGCCGTAGCCTCCACAGGCATATCATGGATGGCCAGATGGGACACCAAAAGTATGTTATTAGCATCAAGCTATCATAGATGGCCCTGAGTGAAAATCTCTAAACCCTCTTGGTACCAGAGGATACCCCAACGTCGAGACCGAGTGGATATATATGAGCGCATGAGGGCCGAATACCAGGAGGCCACATCTCCCACTGTGCCTTGGTCGGTTGGGAGGGGGTGTAGCCTTATCCGCCCGAGTGAGGGGGTTAAAAGCTAGGCTGAGTTTAACCAGCTCCTAAATGGGTCCACTATCGATGAGCTGGGTAGGCATTAGTATACTGTTGGTAGGCAGGTAGTGAGGTTTTTTCCACTCACTTGGCTGCGCAGCCTGCAGGGGCGGTAGCCAGTTTGGAGTGTACTAGACCCCGGTGATGATCTCAAAGACAAACAGTATTGATATATAGACTTATTGAGCAGGAGTTACATACTCATTTATTCATTCATTCATTCACTATCCACTTAGGCTAGTGGTGCGCAACTATTTATTACGTGTACCTTCACAATGGCTAGAATTTTGGTTAGGGTGCGCGACAACCTGAGATCAGGAGTTTACCACATTGAGTTTGACTATCCAAATTAGGTATGAGACTGGTTTGGATAGAAGTCCCTTGTGATGGGCCCCATAGCCTGTGATACTACGTACTATGTAACGCCCTGAAATTCGAGGGTCGAGCATAACTCAGCTCCCAAGTTCCAAAACATCACTTATGCAACATATTTAATTATGGATATATGTTGTCTGTATGAGTACATAAAACATGGAGTAGATTAAGCCAAATAGCAAATATAATTCAGGGATAAGTGAAGAACGCAAGCGAAAGACTTAAAGAAATATGTGTGCACATGTGCAAATCCCTGAAATACATATATATACTAGGTCGTACTGACAAGTGTTACTATCAAAATTACAAGTATCAAATTACATCATTTAATTCCCAAAAGAAATCCCAGCATCCCGCACATCAGAACTAGGCTCACTAGAACCCGTCTGAAAACTGCATAAAAGAGAAAGCAGCCTCATCATCATCAATATCCAGTTCTGCCTCAGAAGTCACATCAACATTTGCAACATCAGCAACTAAGACAGAGTCTGGTGGGTGT
The DNA here is from genome assembly GCF_029962835.1 of Magnolia sinica. NCBI lineage: Eukaryota > Viridiplantae > Streptophyta > Magnoliopsida > Magnoliales > Magnoliaceae > Magnolia > Magnolia sinica. The sequence goes on along the minus strand of NC_080577.1, from coordinate 41,475,835 downwards.
TTAAACACCACCCCAGAACGTGGGAGTGAGTGATCAACTCAGTGGAACAATAAAGCACAGGTTAACATGTTATCAATTCAATCAAGCAGTAATGATAAAGCAGAACAATCAAACATGTTCTAAGTACTCTTGTTAATGCAAGGATGTATGCAGAAATATGCGTGCCCTCACGCATACACCCTCAGCGTCTTCATCTTACATTATGCATGACACCACCTCAAAGTGCGCCACATCTACAAAGCACATGCAAATGCGGTGCATGAACATGATTACCAAATTGTTATTAGTCCTTTTCATACAGCAGGATTGGGAAGCTAAGATACCTTCCTCATATCATCATCCAAACAGTGATCCATTCTAGGGTCGTCAGTCCTAGATATCTCATACGATCATATGGTTATAGGTCGTTGTAAAGGGCTCGTCACCAATCAATGCACGCCTATCACACCTTTGCTACTACACCAAGGCTCGTCACCTCAATGCGGTATCCAGGCATGCTCGAGGTCACTACAAAGGGCTCGTCACCAATCAATGTAGGCTGACAGCACGAATATAGTGTCCCATACCACTATAATCGGCTCACGAGTTTGGTTGCTCACTGGTCACTACGGGGAGGCTCGTCACCCCAGCATAGGCCGACAACTCGACCACAGTGTCCCATACCACTATGTCTGGCTCATGAGTCTTAGCGGATCAAGGTACCATGGTTATCAGGATGTCATCGGTAAGTTCGGTACCCTAGATTCAAACAGTAGCGTCCATACATGGTGCACATACATCGGACAATCGGGTTACTTGACAAACTCGACTAGCACGAGCGTACGTTGGGTTGAACGACATAGAGTGCGCAAACACTCCGTGTGGCCAAACCACTGTCGACAACTCTAATACGACTCGGGTTTGTCTAATCACGTCCTTCGTGGCGAAAGCAACCTCAGCCACGATCTTAAGGCCGATTACCGATTTCCTGGACTAACTCATAGTCCCACACACATTCCACTACAACAGATATTCATATCTACAATTGAGAATAGTAATGGAACAATAACTCAAATCATATGGTATGTAAGCATTTGAAGAATATCAACTTAACTTGGATTTAAGCATAAGTAAGACTTGAAATTAAACAACAAGGAATGAAACTTGCATGAAGGAAATCATACACACTAGTGGGAGAGTTGAGAATCGCTTCTCAACGCCCATACTAGGTTGATATATCACACTTTAGATCATTTAGACATTTCTACAAACACTTAGAATACATAACACAACATACATAACGTATGTTGAAATACACACATTTGGACAATTCCTTTTACTAAGGAGTTGCCGCACATACAATAAGCATAAGTACACGACAAATAATCATGGCAATCACATGTTCATATTTTATACGCATACGGTACTTTATACATACACATAGAATACACAAATCTCAATAAATCACATGCATATCAGGAACGCAACATAAACATAACATTTGGCATGTGAAAACTCATCCATAGCAAGAATAAACCATTCACTGGCATTGAAAGCCTTGAAAACCATAACCTATACACTTAAAGTCCGCACTTTAAGCCAAAAAAGAACACCAAACTGATTTCAGACGATATGTCTTCGTCAACGGCGACAGGATAACCTAAGGCAAGAATAGAAATGAGAGACAACATCACAAATACAATTCTAAGCTTTAACACAGATTAGGGTTAGCTTAACTTACCCAAAGATGAACCCAGAATCGCCGGAATCATGATTCAAAGTGAAGGTTTAAGGATAAAGAAGAACAGGAAAGAATCTAAGATGATTCACCAATTTTCTCTCTCACTTTCTCTCTCTTTTCTCCTCTCTTTCTAAGCTAGGGTTAGGAAATTCGTATGGAAAAGAGAGCTAGGGTTTTAAGGTCTATATATAGGCCTAACATTGATGAAAATAACCCCAGGGTCAAGGTATACTTAGGGTATAACCAAAACAAGCCTCTCTCGATCCAACGAAGTACTTTCGGTGGGCCTATTACCACGAAAGGTCAGACTTAAGCTCACTGACCACGGATCTTGGTCAGGCTGAGTTTTCGTACCGACCGGCTTTACAGATCAACCGTGGCGTACCACACTCAATTCAACGGTCACCGAAACTCGATCAGGTCCACAAGCACAAGGACATGCCTGGGCCACCTTCCCTGATCAGAGGGTGAAATTGGGTCAGAATCCAACGGTCAGATTGGTTAAAATCATCGCGCAAGCGACATGACTCAGATTTCATAAAATCTTATTAAATATCCAACCGTTCCCACACTCTTCACTCCAAACTCAATCAAATCGACCCAGGATATCTTCTGGACTTGATTTTTGAGGTGAAGGTCAAGTCCAACATGGTGACCGCAACAGCCTAAGATCATCGCTATCGGACTTTCGACGCGCGGTCCAGGTCCGATCCAGAACTTTCAAAAATTCCCCAGAACAACTGGATTTAGCGATGGATCCCAGATTTCAGAGTAACCTAGCGCTAACAAATCTACAGCTTTTGAGTCATGCAGATCAAATTTAAAGTGATTGATGCAAATTTCACAAGCAATCGAGTTAAGCACTAATTACCTCAAAAAGCTTCTAAGGAAAAATAGAGGTAGTACTCGAGTCTTGGCACAAAATTTTCAGGGTCATTACATACTATCATCCCGACTTCACAATCCAGCATGGTCATTCCATTCGCACCGCATATTACATTACATCCACGACATATGGCAATTTGGGTTACTGTGTTTCTGCATTTAGATATGGTTGACGGTATTCGTGAACTCATCAAGAATTGTATATTGCATTGCATCCTTGACATCTGATATTTGACTCTTTATGACTCCTCATTTGCATAGCTAATATGTATTGCGTACTCTGATATTGTATGACTCATGGACTTATCAGTATTTTCGCTTACTTTGATATCATATGATTCATGATCTTACCAGTATTTCCAATATTGTATGATTATGGCATGACAATATGATGATGATGATGTGATTACGGATGCGTGTAATACATTTATGGCTGTGGTATAAGAGAAATGAAAATATGACTTAGTGATGCTGGTAGCATTGACTCGGAGTGTTCCTATGTTGCATATGTATTACATTGGCATTGACATCATACCTAACATACTACAACCTTTCACCATACATGATTTCTTCGTGGCATATTTATCTTGCTTGCATGTAGGACACACTATACACACAAGTATACTCACTAGGCTTTTTGCCTAAGCTTCCTATTTCCCATTTTTTTCAGGGCAGCAGTAGCTTGGAAGACTTAGCTTTCTCGATGCATTGTATCTATTTTTTGATTTGGCAATGTTCACGTTATGTACCTTTTGTAAAGCATTATACTTGTAACCATCAGGATTTATAATGGAGAGTGTTGCTTGGTATTTTAATCATGGATCTTCATGCTCAGGTATTATTATTATTATTATTATATATAATTTGGTCAAAAATCTTCCTTGTGGTGCGCCGAACTCGGGACTTGGTGTATGGAAGTCGAGTGCCGGATTCGGAGCATCACGGAAGCTGTCCATCCTCGAATTTGGGGCGTGACAGTGGATCTAGTCTAAATATCAAGATAAGCTTACTGATTTAAAATGCGTCACAATAGTTTAAGAAAAGAATCCAACTTATAGCCACCACAACATCGGACGATGCTTCTGATGTGGGACAAAGTTTTTCCTTCACTGTGTCCACAGTAGCCTGTCAATCATTGGTAGCTCGCTCAGGTCATCATGCCCCGCCCACTCAGTGTCTGCCCACATGCGCCCGCCCACATATGATCACAGTGAAGGAGTGTCACAATATCCCCCACCGAGGGCAGATCCGAGTTTAAGTGCAATAAGTGGGCTTCCTTACCCTCTCTATCACCCAATAAACAGGACTTCCTTATGGGCCCAATATATATATACACAAGGTGGGCTCCAAGGTGTAGGTATCATAATGCTATGCTGTCAAATACTCATAATCAGTATCGCCAATCGTCTTCGATAATTGGCCTCGATAATCAGCCTCGACAATCAAAATCGGTCTAACAAAGGGCTTAAGGAAAGGTCACAATGTGGACATTCAACCATCATTGCCCATCAATGTGGACATTTAACCAACATTGCTCCCAAGGAGTGGCCCACATAGAGCCAAACGTATCGTGGGCCTATGGCTTCACATAGAGGTTTAATATACATTGCAATGGGGCTCATCATATAGGCCAAAATACATCATAATGAGGCTAATTGTATGGGCTAGAAATACATCTCAATGAGCCTTACCAAATGGGCCGGAAATATGTTACAATGGGCCTCATCATATAGGCCGGAGATACATCACAATGGGCCACGTCCCATGGGCCTCGCCCATAGGCCTCGAGTACATCACAATGGGCCTCATCACTGGGCTCCATTATATGGGTTGCACCAATGGGCTTCATGTATATCAAATAGGCCGCACCGATGGGCCTCATGTATATCAAATCGGGCCCTCCCGTATGTATTTTTGAGATCCAACCTATTCATAAGTTAACATAAAGATAAATGGAGTGAAAACCAAACATCAGCTTGATTGGAAACTACTTTGACTCCTAAGAAGGTTGAACGGTGGATGTCACTATCCACTATTTAAATGGTGGAGTCCACTTGAACTTTGGATTTGAATCACTTATTTTCCCATGCCATAAAATGATCTCACCAAAAGGTTGGACGGTATGGTTACAACACATGCATCATGGTGGGTCCCACTGTCCAAGGGTTGGATAGTGTGGATGAAACACACTCCACGGTGGGCCCCAGACTGTTGACTTCACCACAATAGTTATATAGCTGGTGTATGGTACCCAGCCAATCAACTCCCATGGCTGGTGGGTCCCACCGTCCTGCTGTGTGGACGGTGGATGCAACATATGCATCATGGCGTGGCCCATCCCAATGGATGGACGACGTGGATGGGTCCTACAGACCCTGCTGACGTTAATGGAGCAGCTATATGGTTGTTGTTTATTGCAGCTTTGCTACTCTTTAAAAGGCAGAGGTGGATATTATATATTATATTATAAATATATATGATGGTGGGCCTACGTGGGACCCACCTCTGCCTTTTAAAGAGTAGCAAAGCTGCAACAAACAACAACCATATAGCTGCGCCATTAACGTCAGTAGGGTCTGTGGGACCCATCTACGTCGTCCATCCATTGGGATGGGCCACCGCCATGATGCATGTGTTGCATCCACCATCCACATAGCAGGACGGTGGGACCCACCAGCCATGGGAGTTGATTGGCTAGGTACTGTACACCAGCTATATGACTACTGTGGTGAAGTCAGCAGTGTGGGGCCCACCGTGGAGTTTATTTCATCCACACCGTCCAGCCCTTGGACAGTGGGACCTACCATGATGCATGTGTTGTATCCATACCATCCAACCTTTTGGTGAGATCATTTTATGGCATGGGAAAATGAGTGAGTCAGATCCAAAGTTCAAGTGGACCCCACCATTTAAATAGTGGACGGTGACATCCACCGTTCAACCTTCTTAGGAGTCACAGTAATTTCCAATCAAGCTGATGTTTGGTTTTCACTCCATTTATCTCTATGTTAACTTATGAATAATTCAGATCTAAAAAATACATACGAGAGGGCCCGATTTGATATACATGAGGCTCATCGGTGCGGCCTATTTGATATTGTAAGTGCTATAGTTTATATCCCTGTTTGTTGTCAAATTTGTAGTGCCAAAATCACTATTATACTCTGTTATATATAACTTGCATAAGTGAAGCTCTCTCAAGGATCAACATACATGAACGAGCTAAGCTAACATCAAGCAAAGCTCTCAAGTACAAGACTCAAGATCTTGAATGAAAGAACTGATCACAAGACAAGACTCTTGAATGCAAGAACTGCTCACAAGACTCAAGCTGAAAAGAAAAAGAAAGTACAAGGCAAGACTCAAGCTGAACTCAAGACTCAAGCTGAAACTCAAGCCACTTTCATGATTGAGCTACTTCAAGGTTTAATTTACATCAAGACTTCAAGGCTCATTCTTCATGGTCTCTTGTTTCAATGTCCATACTTCATGATTGAGGTTTGTTTGACCATAGGATGACCTTAGAAGTAGGTCATTTCGGATACATAAACCGAATGTTATTTTACATGTGATTGATTCCGTTCTTCGACTAGTCTTAGGTCCCTTCGACTAGTCCTAGACTTGCTTCGACCAATCTAAACATTTCCTGGATCGATCGTAAGTTTGTTACAAATTAGGATAAAATCTGTAGCCTTGACTAGTCACGGAATGCATTCGACCGATCGTAGAATCTCGACTCGAAAGTCCGATGAACTTTTGCGGGACCTACGACCCGTCGAAGGAAACCTACGACGATCGTAGGTGACCTACGACGATCGTAAGAGGGCTACGACCGATCGTAGAAGCAGTCGCGCTTATCCCGCCTAATCTTTCAAATATACTTATGGCTTCGACTAGTCGAAGAGCACTCTAGACGAGTCGAAGAACCGATCTTCTCACCTATAAATAGGCACGAATCTCGGAAGAAATCATCGATTTAATTATAGTATTCAAGCCAATCTTCGTCGAACTTCTAAGAGATAATTTTGTGCTCCATCTAAGCTAAGTGTGCTTATTTAATATCTTCTTTCCTTAGCTTTATTTTAATTGATTTTGTTTCGTATATTCCAATCCGATTTGAAAAGAGGAATTGTTATTCCCTTTCTTTGGAATCAAAATCAATTAAGGCAAGCCCTATTTGGTTTAATTTAAAATCTATTAGATTAGAACCATTGTAATCGAGTACTGGACATTGAACTTGGACATTCAATCATCTACTTTGATTTGGTTCTACCGGGCTGCTACAACGAAGAAGATTTTCGGGTATTTTACATATTGTAAATTCCTTTCTATTATTTTGGTTTCTTTCAAGATTTGCCAGAAAAATCTTGTTATATTGGTTATCCTGAGGAAAGCCAGGAAAACTCAGAAGTGGGGGTTTTTAATTGTGTAAGCCCACATACAAAGACACAATTGTAAGGGTTTTGGGTGAACCGGGAAAACCTATTTTTATTGAACGCTAATATCCCCTGTGTGAGGATATTAGGAGTGGAGTAGCTTTTTGTGTGGCTGTTGGATAACAGTTGGTGAACACACAGGCGAACCACTATAAATCCTTTGAGTTGTGGTTGATTGATTTATTCTTTTAATTGTTTTTATTCTTTTTGTGGGATGTATGTATGGTGGTGAATGTTGTAATTATTTCAAGCTTTGTGAGAATGTTGTAATAGCTTAGAATTTACTTTCTGCTATTCCTTTATAAGCTTGATTTTCAATTTCATTTTGAAAGTTGTTCCAGCAAGGTTGCCCTGCCATTTTTATGGTGTATGGTTGTCCCTAGAACAATACATTTTTAATTACAAGTTATTTCAATTCAGTTTGTATTTCTTTTTATATTCCTCTTCGATTTGAGACTTGATACAAAGACCTTTCTAGAAATAAGGTTGTCCTACCATAAACTCTGTTTTTGGTGTAAGGTTGTCCTTAGAACAACGTTTGTATCAACCTCTCAAGATCTGAATTTTGAGGTCATTTTAATTTACTGCATTGTAATTTACTTTGGCTATCATTTACTTTTAAATTCATTGTTATAAGTTTTTATTTGGCATTGTCTTATTCACCCCCTCTAGGACATATAGCTTGGCCTTTTCAAGTGGTATCGAGCAATAGCTCCTTTTAATTCTTGGATTTAATTCTGAGCTAACGATTTAAGCTATTTAAGATGTCAAATTTTGATAGCCTTTCGATCACTAGGCCTCCACCCTTTGATGGCTCCAACTATGCTTATTGGAAAGCCGAATGAGGATCTTCCTCAAATCAATGGATGAAAATGTGTGGCAAGCCACGGTGGTGAATGGAATCCTCCTATCATGGAAGTTCGGGGTTGATGGTTCAAAGTCTATGAAAACCACACCATATTACCAATGGACCACCCTTCGAGAAAAGTGAGAGTAGTGCAAATGCTAAAGCACTAAATGCAATTACTTGCGCACTATCACCGGATGAGTTCAAAAGAATCATTTCTTGTGATACTGCAAAGCAAGCTTGGGATACATTAGAAATGACACACGAGGGTACTACAATTGTCAAAAATCTAAAGTCCAACTCCTCACAACCGATTTGAAGAAATTCATATGGAGGAAAATGAGATGTTTATGGACTTTTACACTAGATTGAATGACATTGTAAACTCAATGTGGGGTCTTGGCGATAAAATCCCGGAAAGTAAAGTGTGTGCAAAGATACTACGCTCACTTCTGAACGGTTCAATTCTAAAGTAACCGCAATCCAGGAACTTCGTGATACGGATAATATGAGGGTTGAAGAACTAGTTGGTTCTCTACAAACCTACGAGTTAAACTTTAAAGCTCCTAAAGGTAAATCTTTCGCTCTAAAATCTTCTAAATGTAGTTCAGAAGAAAATTCTGATTCAGAAGATGACATGGCTCTTTTAGCTAAAAAATTTTACAAAATTTTCAAAAGCAAGAAAAGAGTTGATTTTCAAAAATCAAATGACAAAAAGAAGTTTAGACCCAAATCTCGAAAATCTTTGAAAGATAGTCAATGTTACAACTGTCTAGAATATGGGCACTTAGCAAATAGATGTCCTAAAAGGGACAAACCCAAGAAGAAGGGTATGTTGGCTACATGGGATGAATCATCTGATTCTGAAGGTTCTTCTGAATCAGAAGATTCTGAAATCGAGTCGGGCAATGAGGTCAAAGCTCTTATGACTCTAGCCAAATTCACATTTTCAGATAATGACTCTACAAGTGAAGAAAATCTGAATAGTGAATGTGAAAATGAAGATGATCTTCAAGATGCTTACAATGCCCTATATAAGGAAAGTTGTAAAATTGTTGTCAAACTTAAACTTCAAAAAGAAAAGTTTTCTAAACTCAAAAATTATTTTGAATCGCTTGTCTTAGAAAAATCACAAATTTCAGATAATTTTGAAAAATCAAAATGCGATTTGGAATTTAAAAACTCTCAAATTGTTGATTTAAAATCTGAAATTGAGAAACTTAAAAGTGAAGTTTCCTCTCTTCTGAGTTTAAAGGACACATGGAAATATGCCCAAGGTGATCCAAAGTTAGAAAAATTGTTATCCGGATCAAGAAAATGTGGCGATCGATCCGGGTTGGGCTATGATAAAAATCAACCTCCTAAACAAAAGTATACTCCTCCTATGTTTGTTAAAGGAGAGTCCTCAAACTCAAAAGGGAAAAGTACTTATCAAGATTTTTCTAAAAATTCAAAAACTTTTCAAAAACCTAGAAACGGCCATGTCAACTTTAATCCGAATCGAAATCCACTAGCTGAAAAGATAGTTGATTTACTCAAGGAGCTATTAAAATCTAACTCTATAGGTCATTCCTACAAGTATACACAAAAGAAGACCAACTATGTTCCTAAACCCAAAACATTATGAAATGGGTTCCTAAAGTCACCGCTTGGTTGCTCACACCGCTTTCAAAGAAACAAGTCATTCAAAGTGGTACCTAGCGGTGGATGCTCCAGGCATATGACAGTGACAAAGCTTTATTCACCGATCTGAAAGAGATGATGATGGTTCATCACATTTGGTGATGGAAGCAACGCAAGATTTTAGGCCAAGGTACGGTTCAACTTTTTAATCTTCCCGTGTTTAAAAATGTTTTATACGTTGAAGGCCTAAAGCACAACTTGCTTAGTATATCACAAATATGTGATAATAACCATAATGTTCGGTTTTCTAATCAAAGCGTGAGATATTAAATAATAAGGGTTATGTAATATTAACTGGACGTAGAACGTCTGAAAATTGCTATATTATTAGTGAATCCAGCTCATCTAATCAAACATGTTACATGGTCCATACGGACGAGACCGATTTATGGCACAAACGTCTTGGACATGTACATTATCGAAATTTATATCGATTGAGCAAACGAGAACTTGTAAGAGGTTTACCCAAACTTCAGAAATTAGATAAAATATGTGGTGAATGCCAGATAGGCAAACAAACAAAGAACTCACACAAAAAGGTGAATTCAAATACCACATCAAGACCACTCGAACTTCTCCACATGGACTTGATAGGACCTACCAGAACGGAAAGTCGTGGTGGTAAAAAGTATATCTTGGTAATAGTTGATGACTTTACCAGATTCACTTGGGTAGTCTTCTTAAGGGATAAATCAAACCCTTGAAGAAGTAAGAAAAGTTCTTAAAAGGATTCAAACTGAAAAATCTTCTCAAATCAGTAAAATTTGTAGTGATCATGGATCTGAATTTGAGAATAGCAATTTTGAGAAGTTCTGTACCGACCAAGGAATATTACATGAATTCTCTGCTCCCAAAACTCCACAACAAAATGGAATTGTAGAAAGGAAGAATAGGGTGCTTCAAGAAATGGCTAATGTCATGTTGAATAGCATGAAGCTCTCTAAAAATCTTTGGGCTGAAGCGGTCAACACAGCTTGCTATATTATTAACCGAGTCTACACAAAAAAGGATAATAATAAGACGGCTTACGAATTGTGGTTCAATAAAAAGCCTACTGTTAAATACTTTCGAGTTTTTGGCAGCAAGTGCTATATTTTACGTGATCGTGAAAATTTGGGAAAGTTCGATACGAAGAGTGATGAAGGTATTTTTCTAGGATACTCTTTAAACATTCGAGCTTATAGAGTTCTGAACAAAAGGATCGGTGTGATTCAAGAATCCATTAATGTTGTCATTGATGATCACTTAAACACACCAATTTCTAATTCAGATAATGATGAAGTACTAATCATTGATAAACCCGATACTTCATCGAATCAGACTGATTCTGAGTTGAGGACTGTTAAAGATCATCCAACCACACAAATTCTTGGAAACCCTCTCACCGGTGTTCGCACTCGTAGACAACTTGAGGATATATGTAATTATGTATGTTTTACATCCCAAATTGAACCATCTAACGTAAAAGAAGCGCTTATTGAAGAGCTGGATTGTTGCGATGCAAGATGAACTCAACCAATTCGTAAGAAATGATGTTTGGTATCTCGTACCAAGACCTAAAGATAAACACATCATTGGAACAAAATGGATTTTTAAAAATAAGTCTGACGAATGTGGATATATAATTAGAAACAAGGCTAGACTGGTGGTACAAGGTTATACTCAAATTGAAGGGATTGATTTCGATGAAACCTTTGCACCAGTAGCACATCTTGAATCTATCAGACTATTTATATACATTGCATGTTTTAAAAAGATAAAGATCTATCAGATGGATGTAAAAAGTACTTTTCTAAATGGCGATTTACATGAAGAAGTCTATGTTGAACAGCCAATGGGTTTTTAAGATTCCAAAAATACTGATCATGTATATCGGCTTAAAAAGGCACTTTATGGATTAAAACAAGCACCTAGGGCATGGTATGAGAAACTAACGAAATTTCTTTTAACTCATAATTTTCAAATGGGATCTGTTGATAAAACTCTGTTTGTTAAAAAACAAAATGATCATATCTTAATGGTACGATTTATGTTGATGATATCATTTATGGATCAACTTGTCCTGACTTGACTACTGAGTTTGCAGGATTTGATGAAATCACGTTTGAAATGAGCATGGTTGGGGAATTGACTTATTTCCTTGGATTGCAAGTAAAGCAACAATCTGAAGGAATATTCATTTCTCAATCTAAGTATGCCTTGAATCTAATCAAGAGATTTGGATTTGAGAATGGTAAGAATTTCGATACTCCTATGAGTACTACCCTGAAACTATCAAAAGACTCTAATGGTAAAAATGTTGACTCAAAACTTTATCGGAGTATGATTGGTAGTTTGTTATATTTAACTGCTAGTAGACCTGATATTTCTCTAAGTGTTGGTATTTGCGCAAGATATCAATCTGATCCAAAAGAATCTCACTTGATTGCTGTCAAGCGAATTATTAGATATGTCGCAAGTATTGTAAATCTCGGTCTCTGGTATCCTCTTGAAACCAAGGTTCAATTAGCTGGGTACTCGGGCTGGTAATCTAGATGATAGAAAATCAACCAGTGGTGGTTGTTTTTTTATTGGAAATTATTTAGTTTCCTGGTTTAGTAAGAAACAAAATTCTATATCACTTTCAACAGCTGAAGCTGAGTATATTGCAGCTGGTAATGCATGTACACAGCTTGTTTGGATGCAACGAATGCTAAGTGATTATGGAATTAAACAGGATTCTATGTTATTACATTGTGATAATTCCAGTGCGATAAATATTTCAAAAAATCCTATTCAACATTCTCGTACTAAGCACATTGACATTAGATTTCATTATATAAGGGAATTAGTAGAAGAAAAAGTTATATCTCTAGAATATATTCCTACTGAAGATCAACGAGCTGACATTTTCACAAAACCTCTTGATAAAAGCAGGTTCAAAAAGATGAAATTTGATCTTGGCATGTGCATTTTAAATTGATAATTTATGCCTTCTTGTATAATATTGTATATATTTGCTAGATTGAATTCCTATTTTTGTGTAAATTGCAAGATATTGAATTTTTGGGGTTTGTACGACCAGTCGTGAGTATACACGACCAGTCGTACTACGACCGGTCGTAGATACCCACGACCAGTCGTGGAGCACGGATTTCACTTCATATTGGGGATTTTTCACTTTCTTCCTCATTTCTTCTTTCTTCTCCTTGGAGCCGAACTTCGACTCGTCGAACCCATCCTTCAAGTTCTTCAAGGTTAGTGTTCCAAATCCGTTTTTCTTGCATATTTGTGTCAAGATTGCTTCCTTTTCTCTCTTGAAGCTTTCTATCTTGAAAATCATTGAGATTTGGGGTTGAGATTTTGAAAAATCTGTTTTGAGCAAACCCTCTTCTCAATCCTTTGCAACTTCTTTATTCCTTTAAATCCTTGTTGCAAATGGCTTCTAGAGGTAAGAAAACTACTTCACGTGGTCCTTCTTCTTCCTCCAGGATCTACCCCTTTATCTAAACGTCATCTTCTTGTTCCCAATGATGATCCATCATTTGTTAGGGACATTAGATCTCGTAAGGTTATCGTTGAACATCCTGTTGATGTCAATCACATTGCTCCATTTGACATCCTTCCTATGCTTGAAGCTGTAGGTTGGACTAACTTATTGCATTGGGGTGGGCCTACATACCGGTCCATTGCCCAATCCATGTTTTCATGTATTAGTGCATTTTCACAGGATAATTTAACTTTTCAAATTTCTACTAGAGAAGGGCCATTTGACGTTGATCGTCATTTAATTTCAGCCCTTATGGAAATTCCTGTGAATGATGAGGGTATTCCAATTCATAATTTAACTGATAAACCCTCAATGGCTGAAAAACGCATGCTCACTAGAGACTTGTGTAATATGGATGTTCAATGGACTCAAAAAGGGAATGCGCTCCCCGCAAGGTATTTGTTACCCAAATACAGAATTCTTCACAGAATCTTTGTGTCTAATCTGTATCCTCGATCGGGTAATAAATCTGATTTAACTTCATTTATGGTTCGTGTTATCCATGCTATCTCAAATGGTACTCAGATTTGTTTGCCTTCCTTAATCTGTCATTTCATTCTTCAGTTTCGACTCCATCCTGGTCATAGTGACATTCCATTTGCATACTTTATGACTGTATTGGCTACTCATATGTTAGTTGATATGCCTGTTGATGAAGCACCAATCCATCATCTGATCTTCAACAATACAAATATTAATAAGATGAAGTTGGATCTGCTTCCTGAACAAGGTGGTGGTGGTGGTGGTCCTGAAGAAGCTGGTGTTGATATTAATATGGATGATATTTTTGAGGAACTGGATTCTGACTCTGCTAATGATCCAGATTTTGTACCATCTGATGTTGATGCACGTCTGAGTGCATTAGAAGATAAAGTTGAGAATATTAATGTTAAGTTGGAGAACATGTCTGTTGCTCATGATTTGCAATTCAAATACATGCGCAAATACCTAAGGCGCTTGAACAAAGGCATGCACCAACTTGATCCTTCTATTCCTGCTCCATCTTCAAGTTCTAATTCTGACTAGTTTCTATGAGACTTTTGGTATGTAATAACTTTATTACTTTGCTCTTGTTTGATTGAGTTTGAGTTGGATTCTATGCTGGATATTTGTTTTTCATGTAATATTTATGCTGGATATTTGTTTTTCATGTAATATTTATGCTGGATATCTGTGATGCTATCTTGAGTATCTCTATGACTCTTGTGCTATACTCTATTTCCTCCTCATGTTTACTCTCATTCCTTTATTTAGTTCTCCTTTGTCATCTTGTGACAAAAAGGGGGAGAATGGTTTATTGTTAATGTGATTGTGAGAGGAGTAGCATTGGTTATGTTACTCAGGGGGAGTGGGGTGTCAAGAAGAATATATGTTTGATCTTGTTGAATGTTGAAACTGGTTGAATGTTTAATGTTGCTTATTGATTTGCATGTATTAACCAGTTGTTTTACTTTTGTTTGGTTATGTGTTTTGTCACTAATTTGACAAAGGGGGAGATTGTAAGTGCTATAGTTTATATCCCTGTTTGTTGTCAAATTTGTAGTGCCAAAATCACTATTATACTCTGTTATATATAACTTGCATAAGTGAAGCTCTCTCAAGGATCAACATACATGAACGAGCTAAGCTAACATCAAGCAAAGCTCTCAAGTACAAGACTCAAGATCTTGAATGAAAGAACTGATCACAAGACAAGACTCTTGAATGCAAGAACTGCTCACAAGACTCAAGCTGAAAAGAAAAAGAAAGTACAAGGCAAGACTCAAGCTGAACTCAAGACTCAAGCTGAAACTCAAGCCACTTTCATGATTGAGCTACTTCAAGGTTTAATCTACATCAAGACTTCAAGGCTCATTCTTCATGGTCTCTTGTTTCAATGTCCATACTTCATGATTGAGGTTTGTTTGACCATAGGATGACCTTAGAAGTAGGTCATTTCGGATACATAAACCGAATGTTATTTTACATGTGATTGGTCTGTTCTTCGACTAGTCTTAGGTCTGCTTCGACTAGTCCTAGACTTGCTTCGACCAGTCTAAGAAATTCCTCGAGGAACAGTGTTTCTACATCTTCGACCAGTCGTAGGAACAGTGTCGACTGATCTTCGACCAGTCGTAGAATCTACGACTCGAAGTCCAGCGAACTTTTGCAGGACCTACGACCAGTCGAAGGAAACCTACGACCAGTCGTAGGAGGGCTACGACCAGTCGTAGAACGGTCTGCGCTTATCCCGCCTAATCTTTCAAATATATGTTATGGCTTCGACTAGTCGAAGAGCACTCTAGACCAGTCGAAGACCTGATCTTCTCACCTATAAATAGAGCACGAATCTCAGAAGAAATCATCGATTTAATTATAGTATTCAAGCCAATCTTCGTCGAACTTCTGAGAGATAATTCTGTGCTCCATCTAAGCTAAGTGTGCTTATTTAATATCTTCTTTCCTTAGCTTTATTTTAATTGATTTTGTTTCGTATATTCAATCCGATTTGAAAAGAGGAATTGTTATTCCCTTTCTTTGGAATCAAAATCAATTAAGGCAAGCCCTATTTGGTTTAATTTAAAATCAATTAGATCTAGAACCATTGTAATCGAGTACTCGACATTGAACTTTTAAACATCTACTTTGATTTGGTTCTACCGGGCTGCTACAACGAAGAAGATATTCAGGTATTTTACATATTGTAAATTCCTTTCTATTATTTTGGTTTCTTTCAAGATTTGCCAGAAAAATCTTGTTATATTGGTTATCTGAGGAAAGCCAGGAAAACTCAGAAGTGGGGTTTTTTAATTGTGTAAGCCCACATACAAAGACACAATTGTAAGGGTTTTGGGTGAACCTGGGAAAACCTATCTTTAGTGAACGCTAATATCCCCTGTGTGAGGATATTAGGAGTGGAGTAGCTTTTTGTGTGGCTGTTGGATAACAGTTGGTGAACACACAGGCGAACCACTATAAATCCTTTGAGTTGTGGTTGATTGATTTATTCTTTTAATTGTTTTTATTCTTTTTGTGGGATGTATGTATGGTGGTGAATGTTGTAATTATTTCAAGCTTTGTGAGAATGTTGTAATAGCTTAGAATTTACTTTCTGCTATTCCTTTATAAGCTTGATTTTCAATTTCATTTTGAAAGTTGTTCCAGCAAGGTTGCCCTGCCATTTTTATGGTGTATGGCTGTCCCTAGAACAATACATTTTTAATTACAAGTTATTTCAATTCAGTTTGTATTTCTTTTTATATTCCTCTTCGATTTGAGACTTGATACAAAGACCTTTCTAGAAATAAGGTTGTCCTACCATAAACTCTGTTTTTGGTGTAAGGTTGTCCTTAGAACAACGTTTGTATCAACCTCTCAAGATCTGAATTTTGAGGTCATTTTAATTTACTGCATTGTAATTTACTTTGGCTATCATTTACTTTTAAATTCCGTTGTTATAAGTTTTTATTTGGCATTGTCCTATTCACCCCCCCTCTAGGACATATAGCTTGGCCTTTTCAGATATACATGAAGCCCATTGGTGCGGCCCATATAATGCGGCCCAGTGATGAGGCCCATGGGCGAGGCCCATTGTGATGTACTCGAGGCCTATGGGCGAGGCCCATGGGACGTGGCCCATTGTGATGTATCTCCGGCACATATGATGAGGCCTATTGTAACGTATTTCTGACCCATTTGGTAAGGCCCATTGAGATGTATTTCCAGCCCATACGATTAGGCCCATTGTGGTGTATTCCGGCCCATATGATGAGGCCCATTCCAATGTATATTAAACCTCTGTGTGAAGCCATGGGCCCATGATACTTTTGGCTCTATGTGGGCCACTCCCTGGGAGCAATGTTGGTTAAATGTCTACATTAATGGGCAATGATGGTTGAATGTCCACATTGTGACCTTCCCTTAGGCCCTTTGTTAGGCCAATTCCGATTGTCAAGGTCGATTATCGAAGCCGATTAGCGATACCGATTATGAGTATTTGATAGCATAGCATTATGATACCTACACTTTGGAGCTCACCTTGTGTATATATATTGGGCCCATAAGGAAGTCCAGTTTATTGCGCGATAAAGTGGGTAAGGAAGCCCACTTATTGCACTTAGACTCGGATCTGCCCTCAGTGGGGGATATTATGATGCTCCTTCACTGTGATCATATGTGGGCGGGTGCACGTGGGCGAACACCGAGTGAGCGGGGCATGAGGACCTGAGAGAGCTACCAGTGATTGGCCGCCATCCTTTTGTGGACCCCTATCATTCTTATGCATGTTATGGATGATTGATTAAAGCAGATGCCATTGGGCCGAGATGTTTATGGGACTCCTTGTGAGACGGAATTATTCGCACATGATTGTGCAATATGCGCAGGTTTGATGTATGGCCTAGATGAAGTTGATGGTATTCGTGGCTCTTCAGGATTTGCATCTTGCATTGCATCATTGGCATCTGATATTTAGCTCTCTATGATTCCGCATTGCATATTCTGATATCGTATGATTCATGATCTTACTAGTATTTCCACTTACTTTGATATCTATATGCTTGGCACTTACCTTGCGCATACACTTTCACCACCCTCTAAGCTTTCTATAAGCTTATGTACGATAGATGCATGTAGGTGATGTTAGGTTGCAACAACATTGAGCTTGGAGCGTGCAGCGTCTTCTAGTGCTTTGATTTTGACATATGCATTTCTCTTTCAGCATTGTATTCAAATGTTTTTATTAGTGGATATATGATGATGATGTTGCCTTTGTGATTTGGGTATACTTGTGGTTATGCTTCTTACGAGAAAAATGTACATTGAAAAATCCTCCTTATAGGATCCCAGGATCAGAATCTAGCGTATAGACACTATGAGCTGAGAATGGGGTACTATGGAGGCTGTTGGCACTGGATTCCGCGATTGAGATTCCTGTGAGTCCGATCTCTGGATTTGGAGTGTGGCAGGTGGACCCTCCCACATGGGCCACCCAAATGGGGGAACGACATAGATGAAACACGCCATCATGGTGGGCCTGCACGCTGGGGACGGCCAACCCATGCTAGACATCAACCCAGCTGGACGTCCAGCAGGGCTGTTGTCCTAGCCCTGTGGCCCTCAAAATCATGGCCCTGTGGGCCCTAGCAACATCAGAGGTGGGCCCCAAAAAATCATCCATAAGGTGCAATAGGTTTGGAACCAAAAACTTCTACAATAACAAAGATGACAGCAAGGTTTGAAGAAAAAAAATCTGCTACTACATGTTGTTGTCCTCAACTTGAGTACTCCATTAGAGTGGGTCCAGGGCCTCTAAAAATTTAGAAAATAAGGAGGCAAGATCCCCTAACATGTATACATCAAGATGGAGTTCAGAAAAGTGGCCCACCTTTACTAGAAAAATTTATGAATGTCAGTTTCCATCAGACTGTATTGCTGGACTGTCAGACAGAAATCTGGCTGTCCAACCATCTTGGCCCACTCTTTTGGATGCCCAAATGAGGTCGAATGAAGGTGAAAATTGGCATGCATATAGGTGGGGTCCACACCTTCAAGAATAACATATCAAATAAGGCCACACACCCTACCAAGCACCCCAAAATCTTAGCTCAAGTCAGTCCAAAACCCTGTCTAGAAAGTTTCTGGACAACAACATATTACTGAAATAAAATAATTATAACCGCCACTAAAAGAGGAAATCATCCCATAAAAATTGTGGTATGGACCACCTCAATGGGCTTCACAAACATCCAGACCATTTCCACTATCAAAACCCCTTTGCATGTGTCCCTTTTTGGTGCATTTAGGGCCACAACGTCCATGGAGTGGACTGTCAAGGACGTCCACTCCCTTGGAACGATCTGGATATTTCTGAGCCACAAGGTGGACCACACGCATCATGATCAGAGGTATATACAAGGGGAAAATAAAAGATCCTACCACAAGGGAAGGGGCTCCGCCACATTGAGGCCCTTCCCCTCACCACACAATCACACACATCCAATATTACATGATTTACAAGGATCTACAAGAGCATAATGCTTCCTACTCAAGATCTACGTTGGAGATGTTATCTCCACCAAGGATCAAGGATGTAGATGACCCAAGGAACCTTGAACATAAAAAAGAAATCCATGTAGGGACCTATGGAGGATGGCCCCTTTCACGGATCATGCATGCACAAAGGATGGGCTATGAGCCACATCCATGAAGACATGGGGGCCACCACCCTCATTTGATGGGCTCCACATGCTCCAAGATGAAAGAAAAGAGAAGGACAACTATGAAACAAAAGAAATCAGAAATCTCTATCTAAAGAACACCCACCTCAAGATTTATCTTCAATCCTTCACCACTATGATCTTCTAGCTCCAAGGAAGGGATTTCTATGGTGGAGATGGGTTGGGTATGGTCAGATTGGAGGGAATTAGAGAGAAAGGGGGCTGGAGAAATGGAGAAGGTGGGAACGTTGGAGGGTTTCTAGCAAGAGGGAATAGAGAAGAAATGAGAAGGGAAAGAGAGGCTTGGGAGATGTAACTAGGCAATGATTGTCTCTCTAAAAGAGGCTAGTCATAATGGCCTAGATAAGAGAAAGGCAATGATGGGCATAGGAGAAGCAACCCATGCTTGCTAGGGGCTAGGCTATAGGGTAAGCTTTCTAGAAAGCTATGAATAGGGATGACATCATCATGCATGGAGAAATGTGTAAATGCTAGGGTGGGTCCCATCAAATCACACATCAACGGTCCAAATAGAACGCAGCCCATAACTTATGATGTACATGTCGGATTCATGCACGAGACGTGGTGTTGGAACCACGGCACTGATGCGGTCGCAATGGGATAGGTTTTGAGTCGATCCGAGTCGGTTCTACGTGACCGGACTTAAGGATGACCGCCAACACTATCCGTACGTCACGGGTCACCGGGATTCGACTGGTAGGACCGCGAGATCTAAAGGAATGACATGCACACTCGGGGGTAGGGTCTTACAGTTTTCTTTATTACTGCTGAGCTAGTGCACCATACTATGCGTGACATGTCGAACAAGTTCGTCTCTTCGATATGCGTTGATACCATAAACAAAAGTGTAACCGCCTAAACAGATTAACTGTTTAAAAAAAAAGTTCACATTGAAAATCCTCCTTGTAAGACCCCATGATCGGAATCCAGCATATGAGTATCGGGAGCCGAGAATGGGATACTACGGAGGCTGTCAATGCCGAATTCGGCGATCAGAAATTTTGAGAGCCTGGTTTCCGAGTTTGTGGCGTGATATGTTACGTTTATTTACTTTTGATTATGGACAAAGTTATTTACTTTGTTCGTTTTATGGACGTAGTTTATTTACTTTGGAAGTTGGATCTGTGATATTTTAACAGTTGAATGACCTAGCTAAATGGTCCAACGTATTGATATCATACATATCACCATGGATGATGCTTCATAAAATCTCCCAAATTGAAAGATTTTACCTTGGATCTCCCAAATAACAATTGAACAACCCATTGCGTGCCAAGTGTGCAGATGTGTGATGGTTTTAGTTAAAGCTCTCTATATTTGTACATGTACCACTATCAATTTCTAAGTGCCCAATTCGACCTCAATAAGAGTATAGGACCCAACTTGAAAATCCGGCCAGTGTTTCTAACCCTAATCTCACCTAAATTCCTTTTTGCTCAACCCACCATAAGAACCCAATAGTCCAATACTATTTTGTGATTATTCCTAATTTGAGTTGTCATGTGCGATCGCAAATGCACATATCCATATACAGATCGCATATGCCATCTGGCACATATGCAATCGCATATGTTGCATATGCAAAAATATGTGATCGCATATGCAATGTATGGACTCTCTCTCTCTCTCTCTCTCTCTCTCTCTCTCCTACATTGCCTCTCTCTCCTACATTGCCTCTCTTGGAAGTTGAAAGATGAAGATTCAAGCAGTTGTTATTTCATTCATTGTTTAATTGATTTTATTTCTCTCAAATATATTTTAAATGTGTAAAATTAGTTATTTATTAACTCACGAAAGTTACCCTTAATTTCTTCTATTTTATTTTTTTACAATTTTTTGAAAAATTTTCATTTTTTTTATTTAAAAATTTATATATATATATATAAACAAAAGACTTTATCCGAATCGTACCCAACTCGATCTAACTCAATTTTCTTGACCAAGTCGGACTTGGTTCGGGTCAAGCTAGCCAGGAATCAATTCGGATCGAGTCAGCCCTGATAGACTCGGTCCCAAGTCGGATCGAGTTGGGGTCAAATAGTTGACAAAACTAGATCGAGTCGAATTGGACCTAACTTAGTCTGACTTGACTCGATGCCCACCTCTGCAAGCTACGACATATGTTGGTAAGGTCACGCAGACCTAGACGAAGGGAAAACACAAATAACAGCTTGATTCAAATCTTCTGTCAGCCGAAGAAGTTTTTAATGGTAGGAATTCAATTCCTACTGTGTGCTCCACCTGAGCTTTGTATCTACTTCATGTTAGGGACCGCAACCTAAAATAAGCTGGCAAAATGGATGGACAGGGCGGATATATAATGCATACATCAAGGTGGGCCTGAGGTTCAGGGTCGCAGCTAATCCGTGCTAATGTATCGGGCGCGGATTCGCTACTGAACACTTCAGTAGCGATATTGCTACTGAAGTGATGTGGTCGCGTTTCATTGGCCCAAAAGTTGGGCTCCGTTGAAAGCATTTAATGCTCCGTAAAAAACTGAAACGCCGTTTACCGTCCGCGTTTATACTCGACCACGGATACATCCTCATTTTGCTTTGATTTACTGAACCCAAATTGGGTGCTGAGTAACTCAGTATGCCACAGTAAACTCCTTACCCCCACGGTAATATATGTATTTTATCCACTCCGTCCATCCATATTACCAGACATTTTAAGAGAATGAGACTAAAAACGAATCATGTACAAATCTCAAGTGGACCACATCATAGGAAACAGTGTAAATTGAATGTCTACTGTTGAAAAATTTTTGGGGGCCGCAGAAGTTTTGGATCAAGCTGATATTTATAATTTCTTTTAATCCATGTCTGTGTGATCTTTTGAACAGGTTGGATGACAAATAAACATAACTGTGGGCCCTAAAAAGGTTTCAACGGTGGAAATCATTATTCCCACTGTCTCCTGTGGTATGGTCCACTTGAGATCTAGATATACTTCAAGTTTGGGCTTAACCGTTCCAATCAATTGTGAAAACGGGTGGACGGCGTGGATAAACCACATACAGTCAGGATGGGGCCAATAAAGTTCACTCACTACAACCCAACTGAATTTCTTCATTTTTCCCTTCGCAACATGGCTCTCTTCCTCTCTCTGTCTTCCTGCGCGCGACACATAGTAAATTCTAAATTATCTTTTTTTTCTCAAATCTTTCAAGAGGTGGGATTTTCTTTTGATGATTAGGGTCATGATTTTCCAGTAATTCGAATTTGTTCGGTTGGAAATTTGAATTTCAAGCGGATGTATGATTTAGAAGCTAGGGCTACTGGGAATGTCCACGGCTAATCACCCACATCTATCCTCAACTTGCGGAAGAGACTTTATTGTATTCCTTTATCAGGAGAAATACTGAAGCTTGAGATGTGTCCATCACAAGGAAAACAGAGAAATTGGAAGATTTTCCGTGGTCGAGTACAAACGCGGCCAGTAAACGGCCTTTCTTTTCTGTGACGGAAGGGCATGAAATGCTTTCAACTGAGCCCCAAGTTTTGCGCCAATGAAACGCGACCACATCATTTCAGTAGCAACATCGCTACTGAAGTGTTCAGTAGCTAATCCGCGCCCGTATGTATCACGGTGAAGGGATCAGACCTGGGATACGCTGGCAGAGGAAGAAGCACCATGCGGGTGGCTCTACTCGAACTGCTGAGAATACATCCGACGTATTGCCAGATGATCTGACGGGATTTCAGCCATTTGACATGGAATAATCATAAATGTTGAATAATTAACGGTTGAAATAAATTGAGTTACTATTTAGGAATTTTACAAATAAATAAATAAATAAATAAAACACTACCTGCTTTAAACATAAGCAGATAGAGCTACCCCCATTCATTTACGCAATTGTATGTTAATTAACGGGCTGCGGTAAGCCATTCGAGCAAAAGGGGTCTGCCGCTCCAACGTGATGTTTATGTGAAATCCACCCACAAACCAGGTGTGTCATCTTATATTAGGTTCAGAGTCCAAACATGATCTCCATCCGTGATTTAGGTAGGCCTTGTGCGCACAGGCTAATCTCCAGCCTCCAAAATCAGCTTCACTTTAGTGTGTCCCACCCAAATCATGGATAGGCCTGATATTTGGGACACAGCCTAAAATTTGGTGTAGCGTTTATTCATTGGAGTGGATTTCATATTAATCATCGTCGTGGGCCCTGTAAAAATTAATGATAGATGTCTAATCATCGTCGTGGGCCCTGTAAAAATTAATGATAGATGTCTTTCTCCTAAATGTTTTCATTTGGTGTAAAAATTAATGATAGATGTCTTTCTCCTAAATGTTTTCATTTGGTGTGGCCCACCTGAATTATAGGTCATCTTTTTTTTCTTTTTCTTTTTTTTTCCTGAGCATAACATAGGATTACACATCTAACGCTCAAAGTGGATCTCACATGCACATCACCATGGACCCATAAAAATCCAAGAGTGAGCATACCCACTAAAATTCAGTTGGAAGTTCTTTGAATAGCTATGAAAGCGAAAGGGGGATGAACCCTGACCATTAGATGTGTAATCCCGTGTTATGCAGGTCAAAAAATCAACCTAACTTATGATTATTATGCCTGAAATCCGGCACCTAGGTATGCTTGGCCCTAACCAGTTGGACTCGAGTACATGACTTATATTAAATACGCTTACAAGCCAGGATTCACAAACCAATACATGATACCAATCTACAAAACATACACTTTCCTGAAATTATTAAATAATCATTAACCAAAATAAAATATAAAATATTTAAATAATCATCACTATAATCTAAAGTATTAAATAACATTTCATTATAAGTTTTTTTAATTTTTACAATAAATTTGAAACTTCTAAAAGAAATGGCTAGCACTATGCTCCACATGCTCTCTAAGATCTCGATTTTGAAATTTAACATTTGCAATAAAGAATGAGCTCGACGGCCTAGTAAGTATATCCTGCACAAGTTTTTGAAAGACAACACGATTAATCTGAATAAAAATATATTTATGAAAACATCATAAAATACTTATGCAAAATTTGGAATGTTAAGAGCCCAAAAATAAAGATTTCAATGCAAAGTTATGAGTCACACGTCAGGAATGCAATGCCAATGCATGATGTAGTTTACAATAATAAATATGATTTAACCTTTGGAACACTATGGTTGTTTCATACAAGTCCGACAACACTTTCTCAAGTACAATGCCAAGCCTCACAACAGTCTTTTGCTATCTTGACATACTCACCCTTCTAGCCTTGTAGTGAGGGACCCATTTATACGTTACCTGGTCATACTAGTACTTCACTTAGCCTTACAATAGGTTTTTTTTCCAATCCAAATATGCTCACCCATCTGGCCTTGCAGTGGAAGTTCCGAGAGGTATCAATTGAGCTTTAGAAACTTTCAATTCAAGGGTCTCCATCTATTTATGCTTTTAGGAATTTTCAGCCTAGAAAACTTAATCGCCCCGCCTATTTTCTTCTTATGTTCCAACATGGAACTTTAAACCCAGAGACTCAATTACGTTCTCTATTTTATAATAATAATGCATATAATACATGATTCAATAATTTCAAAAAAATATAAACTCATGAAAGATTCTTAACTTTTCCATCATACATTGAAGTATCATAAACCCTTTGTTCATCATCAAAATATTTCAATAAAATCATAAATATGCAATGCGAATCGTCAAATATAAAATTCTGAAAAATTACATCTAAAAACTCTGAAATATTAATTTTCTAGAAAATAAAGAAAATAACAAGAAAATAAATCTTGATTTTCAAGAAATAAAGAAAATAACAAGATTTCAAGAAAGATGAGAATTAAATTTTTGGTTCCTAAGAAGGTAAAGAAAAGAGCCATGAAAGATTTGAGTCAAGTTTTCAAGAAAATAAACAAAAGGATGTATGAATTCAAACCTTATGAAGACCTGCAATGCAAGTTTAAAGGAAAAATAAAGAAGATGATCTACCTTCTTTTTTTAAAAAAAAAAAAAAAGAGGAAAGAAAATGATGTGAGGGATAACTCACCCAACATAAAAGGCTTTGAAATTCTGGATTAAATAAGAGAATAAAGATCGCCTAAAAAGGAATTATACAAAAGGAAAGTTTTTGGAAAACCCTTATGAGAGACTACTCACCTTAAAAAGGCATGAACCAACAACTCTTGATTCTGCTTTCACTCTTTCCTTCCCTTTATCCTCCCCCACTCACTCACATCCTAACCCTAACTTGTTGAGTGCTAAAATCTCTTAATGGGTGTGGAAGCAACCTTAAACAAAATCAAACACACAATAGAGAACAAAAAAGAACAAGCAATCACAGAGAATACAAATAGTTTTACGTGGAAAACCCTTGCGGTAAAAAAAACTATGATACAAAGCGACGATCAATCCACTATGAACAATGAATTACAAGAGATGGAACAACTTACAGAATATAAAACCCTAGCTTTTGCCTTTTAAAACCCTAAAAATCGTGTAGGCTCTTATCGTTCTCTCTTAATCGAGCTTGGAGATGTACTTTTATTCCCTCATATAAGATTAGAAACAAAACTAGCACTTTCAAAAAAAACTTACGCATTCCATCGGTCGCACCTTCAGTCAAACGAGATATCAATAGTCTTTCTATTAACCAAAACATACCTCGATCGACCAGGAATATTATAACATGCTCTGGTCGACCCAACTGCACTGTACCAAATTAAAGGCACTCAATCAACAATATCTACCATGGCTTTAATCTTCCATCTTCACTGCTCCAAGTTGTTATCACCACTCTAATTATCTTTATAATAACACCATCATTATCGCTTCTCGTGCACATTTTGTCTTCATCTCTTATTTACCAAGCCCAGAGAAGTTGAGCAAAACTTGAACTTCTTTGCAAGAACAACCTTTGTAAGCATATCTACCGAATTCTCACTGGTGTGAATATTTTAAAGAGTAACACTGCCTTCCTTTAGCATCTTGTGGATAAAATGATGACACACATCAAATGTTTAGTTTAGGAGTGGTATATCGAGTTCTTTGCCAAATTGATAGCGCTCTCACTGTCACAATGCACAAGCACGACTTCCTGCTAAAATCTCAACTCATTCATCATCTCTTTCAACCAAACATCTTCCTTAAATGCTTCTGTCACTACCATATATTCAACTTCAGTTGTGGAAAGAGTAATCACAGACTGAAGCTTCGACATCCAACTGATAGCTCCACCCACTAACATAAACGAGTAACCGAAACTCGTCCTTCTATTATCCACATTCCCTGCATAATTCACATCCACATATCTTATAAGTTTCTCTTCAGAATTTTCGAATGTTAAGCCATAGTCCTATCGTACCTCGTATGTACCGAAGTAACCATTTCATTACCTCCCAATATTACTTGTGGGGGTTTGACATGTATCTCCTCACAACTCCAACTGCATGTGAAATATTTGGTCTAGTACAAACCATGTCATACATAAGACTTCCAACCGCGCTCGAGCAAGGCACACGAGACATACAATTTTTCTTCATCTGACGAAGGACATTACTCTAAAGAAAGCCGAAAGTGAGTAGTGTGGGATGTGCTAATCGATTTAGCATTTTCTAGTCCAAACTTGACCAAGACCTTCTCAAGATACTCCTCCTAAGACAACCATAGTTTGCTCATTTTCCTGTCCCTGTGTATATCGATGTCGAGAATTCTTTTTATAGCTCCCAGATCTTTCATCTCAAATGTCTTGGATAATTGAGCTTTCAATATGTTAATTTCAGACATGTTATGGCTGGCAATAAGCATATTATCAACGTACAACACCATAATAATGAATTTTTCATCAGTTAGTGATCTAAAATATACATAATGATCAAATTCACTTGTGATAAACTGCTGGCTCAACATGAAAGAATCAAATTCCTTGTACCATTACCTAGGCAACTGTTTCAGGCCCTATAATGATCTCTTTGACTTGTAAACCATATTTCCCATTCCCTACACCTCAAACCCTTCAAGTTGCTTCTTGTAGATCTGCTCCTCTAGTTCCCCATCTAGAAATGTTATATTTACATTTAACTATTTCAGTTCCATATTGTATTTGGCAACCAACACCAATATAAATCTAATAGATACTTTACCACTAGCACAAATATATCACCGAAGTCAATACTCTCCCTCTAAACATAACCATTCACTACCAATCTAGCCTTGAACCTATCTAGTTTCTTATGAAAAATTCACTTGCACTAAATCACTTTTCACCCTAATAGGTAGCTCCACCAGCTCCTATAATTGTTAAATTTTGTAGTGCCAAAACCTCTCTTGGAATCTGTTTCTTATCCAGCTCTTCTACATAATGAAGACTTTGCATCACTCAAGAATAAAGGTCTTTACTTCAAAAAATACAAGATTACGTGGTCATCAAGTGATTGTTCAATATTTAAGATTCATAATTCAAGCTCCAAGTCAAGACAAAGTCTTTTTACTTTGTACTTCAAGCTCAAGATTCAAGATATTTCAAGTTCAAGCTTCTTAAGGCTACAAATTCAAGTTTGAATATTCTTCGAAAGGTTACAAGTTCAAACTTTGTCTTATGACAAGATCTTAAGCTTCGTGAACTTTAAAGAATGACTATCAACTGAAGAAAAAGAAGTTTCAATATTCATACATCATATATAAGGTATGAATGACCCTAGATTGATCATAGGGTAGGTCATTTTGAATACATAATTCAATTGGCTCATTTTATAAGTGAATAGACTGTTTCTCGACTAGTCTTGGACTTTGTTCGACTAGTCCTAGCACCGCCTCGACCAGTCCAAGAAATTCATCGACCAATCCTAAGTTTGTTTCAAATTTTTAAAATTTTTTGTTAAGCCTTGACCAGTCCTGGAGACTGCTCGACCGGTCATGTGAACAGTGCTCGACTCATTCTCGATCAGTCCTGCAGCTATGACTCAAAGTCTAGCAACTATTTTAGGTTCCATACGACCAGTCGTGAACAGGTCATGACCAGTCATGGAAGTCCGTCGACCGGTCGTGCAGGGCTTACGACCATTCATGGAACAGCTTTATCTTATCGCGCCCAAATTTCAAAAATCTGTTAGTCCTATGACCAATCGTAGTGTCCTTAAGAACAGTCGTGAACGCAATTTCTTCACCTATAAATAGAGCACGAATTTCAGAGT
This sequence comes from Magnolia sinica, assembly GCF_029962835.1. Taxonomy (NCBI): domain Eukaryota; kingdom Viridiplantae; phylum Streptophyta; class Magnoliopsida; order Magnoliales; family Magnoliaceae; genus Magnolia; species Magnolia sinica. The sequence goes on along the minus strand of NC_080577.1, from coordinate 41,447,349 downwards.
TTTTCATTCAATTCAAGATAAATCAATACGTCACTCTGAGAGATAAGTTAGTATTCTTTTTAAGCTATATTGTGCTCATTTAATATTCTCTTAATTTAACTTTGTTATATTTGATTTTGTATTCTATATTCCATTCATATTTGAAGAAGGGATTGAGGATTACCCTTTTCTTATAATAAAAAACAAATAGAGCTAACCCAACTTGATTTAATTTAAAATCAATTTAGAACCTAGAACCATTTCATAAGTGAGTTTTGACATTGAACTTCTACGTTGAAATTCTACTCCGATTTGGTTCTTCCGGGTGGCATCAAAAAAAGAATATCTAGGTATTTTGCATTATTGTAAATTTCTAATTTGGTTTTCGAGATTGTACCAGAAAATCTCGGTTTTGGTTTGTCTGAGGTGATCCAGAAAACTCAGAGTGTGGGGTTTTTTGAATTGTGTAAGCCCTCTTGAAAGACACAATTATGAGGGTTTTAAGTGAACCTAAAAAAACCTATTTTCATAGTGAATGCTAATATCCACTGTGTGAGGATATTAGGAGTGAAGTAGTTGTGTGGCTATTTTTCTAAACAGTTGGTGTACACACAAGCGAACCACTATAATTTCTGGTCTTGTGGTTTGATTGTTTATTTATTTTTGTGAATGTTGTAATTTCTTTTATGCAAATGTGGAGAATGTTGTAATAGCATAGATTTCTTTCCTTGCTATTTATTTATTTATTCCTCTGTATCAAGTATGAGTTTTTGATACACAAACCGTTCTAGTAAGGTTGTCCTACCATAAACCCTTGGTTTTTATGGTGTAAGGTAGTCCTTAGAACAACATCTGTATCAACCTCTTAATACTCGTTCTTTTGAGGTTGTCTTTAAATTCAGCATTGTGGGATTATCTATTGCAATCTGTATTTAATTTATTTAAATTTCACTGTTATCTGTTATTTTTTTAACTTGGCATAGTCCTATTCACCCCCCCCCCCCCCCCACGACATATAGCTCAGCCTTTTCAAGTGGTATCAAAGCCTAATAGCTCACTTTTAATTATTTTTATTGGATTTATTTCCTCAGCTAATCGATCTAAGCTATTTGAGATGTCAAATTTTGATAGTCATTCAATCACTAGGCCTCCACCATTTGATGGCTCCAATTATGCCTATTTGAAAGTCAGGATGAGAATTTTCTTAAAATTCATGGATGAGAGCATGTGGCAAGCCACAATGACTGAATGGACCCCTCCTACCACTGAAGTAACTGGCATTGATGGATCCAAAACTATGAGAGTTACACCTTACTTCTCTTGGACCACTCTTCAGAAAAATGAGAGCAGTGCCAATGCAAAGGCTTTAAACGCCATAACTTGTATACTATCACCGAATGAATTCAAAAGAATTATATCTTGTGATACTCCAAAGCAAGCCTGGGATATTTTAGAAATGACACACGAGGGAACAACAATTGTCAAGAAATCTAAAGTCCAAATCCTCACAACCAAATTTGAGGAAATATGTATGGAAGAAAGTGAAATGTTCATGGACTTTTATACTAGATTAAATAACATTGTTAACTCTATGTGGGGTCTCGGTTATAAAATCCTAGAAATTAAAGTGTAATAACCCAAATAAATCTTGACCCTCCAATTTTAACCATTGATCGATGTACCCAATTAGTCCAATATGATCGTCGATCTATAAGATCAATTGGTTCAATCTCAACCATTGATTTGGACATATCTGATCCAACTGTTCATTAACTAATAAATCCATCCAACAATACAACCATCAAACCGTCCATATGCTGAATCATCAGAATACTTGTCCATCCATCTAAACTGACCGTCCATCTCACTACTAATCCATAGGTACATCACGAAGTCCACTCCCCGATCATGTCCATCTGTCCATCTATTATACATTGATCCATCCATCCATCTACATCATTCATGTACCATCAAATACATCACAACCACAGACATGCACCAAACACATCATGCACACATACCTTTCACACATGGCATACATGCATCAAATACATCACATGCATCACATACACACATGTGGTACACATGGCACACGTTTAGTGCATAACATGTGCATTGAAGGAAAGCAATGTGGAACACGTGCTTTGAATGGCAAAAACAAAAGCAAAACTTAAAAATGTTAAGAGAATAAAGGCTCTCTTTCACACATGCCACATGTGTGATAGTAGCTTATAAAAAGGGAGGCATGAGAGAGATCCTGCATCGTGAAGTCATGAAACGTGGAAGTTGAACATGAGGTGAGGTAAGGTGAGGTGAGGTGCTGTGATGTGAGAAGAGTGAGGAGAGAGAGAGAAAGAAAAAAAAAGTATTGCTGGACATTCACGTTGGAAAGAGAGGGAGAGAGAGAAGAGAGAGAAAAAGGAAGAAAGAAAAGAGGAGAGAGAAAAAGGAAGAGAGAGGAAGAAAAGAAAAGGAAAAAGAAAAAGAAAAAGAAAATACTTTTTAAGAAAAAGGAAGTTTTCTCTCACTTAATATTTATGAAAACTCTATATAATTTAATTTAATTCATTTTATTTGTTAATTCAATTGTACTTATAATACAAAATTGCCATCTTGGATGTACTTTTTAATTTGACGTAATTACTTACCCTGCTTCTTAAAATGTTGTTTAAATTATTATTTTTGTTGTCATTGTTTTAATATGATTTCATTGAAGTTTTATAGTCTTATTGTTAATCCTATCTTTAAAAAAAATTAAATTAAATTTATTTGCATTTAGATTTTGTTTTATTTAAAGTTATTGCAAAATCTTGAGTTTATATATATTTTTATATAGATCTTAAATCATATAAATCATGTTGCATGCTTATCTTTTTAATCAAGATTTAATAAATCACGTTGCATGTTTATTTTTTACATTGTATTTTAACCATAATCTAATAGATTATGTTAAATGTTTATTTTAATTTTTATGTAAAATTTTAATTATCTACATACAATTTACATTGATTGAAAATTTTATTTTTAGTTATTAAATCATGTACATCAAGTATTATGGATTGAGCGAAGAATAGTAGTCATTGAAGATATTTAGAAATATTTGATTTATGCAATATTAAAATCATACATCATTAAAATAGTTATGAAACACCAGAAAATAGGTGGGGCGATCAAGTCCTCTGGGTTGAAAATCTCTAAATCGTAAATAGGTGGGGCGATCAAGACCCTTGGGTTAAAAGTCCCAGAAACCCAATTGGTACCTTTTGGAACCTCTACCGTACCCTTTGAGTGGGTGAGCATGTCAGGATTGCAAAAGGTTCCCACTGCCAGGTTCGGTAGGGTAGTAGTCTGACCAGCTAACGTACAAATGGGTCCCTCACCAAGTGCCCTTTGGATGGGTGAGCATATCATGCAAGAGGTTCCCATTGCCAGGCTAGGTGTTGTATTGGCGCGGGTGTTGGCCAACCGGTATAAACTGGCCCTGTGTTAAAAAGAATAAACCGCACATGTTATTATGGAGTATAACATATGTTGATTTCATTCATCCATTTTTCTTTGAATTTACATTGAAACATTTTGTTTATTAAATCTCCTCATTTGTTGTTTTGCCTAAATATGTATTGTATTTTTATATAGTTTTATTCATATTACATGAGATTATTTGAAACCTGTGTTGAGATTACTCACTAGGCTTCGCAGCTTACCCTGTTGGGATTTTAAAATTTTAGGATCGGGATCACATGGAGGAGCTTAAAGAGATTTTCTTTTATTTATTTTTATTTCTTTATCATTTTCTAAATAAGTGTAATGAACATTTAGTATGACAACAGTACGATGACATGTGTTTGATGAAAATCTTGAATAGTTGGAACATGGACATTTTTCTTTAAATAAATATTTAATTATTAAAATTTTGGATTGTTATATTTTATGAATGAAGTTATTTTGTCAATATATATGTGGAATATGAAATGTAAACATACAAAACATAAGTCATGCCTGCGGGTGTGGAATCGGGGTCGAATATACCCAGGTACCGGATTTCGGGGCGTGACAGATTGGTATCAGAGCTCAAGTTTAGAATCATTGAGGACATAGGGTTTTACTTAAAAACTTAGTCACTTTGAAAATTTGTATATATCCCCTGCGAGTGTTGTTGTGATCAAAACTTAACTTGTAGTATTGTCTTTTAGTGATCTATCCTTATGTGATATCTAAAGCTTATTGTTTGATTTAGAACATGTCTGGGAGCCGGCGTGGAAATAGAGGTAGAGGTAGAGCCAGTCCTGTGGCAGCCACACCGGGGACCACTGAAAGTGGTCAATCACTGGATGGGGTCTTTCGTGCTTTAGGCGACATGGCAACCATTCTTGGACAACACATTCGTCGTGATAATAGAGGAGCCGCCCAAGTTGTGTAGGATGGCATTGGGGGCTTAATAGAGAAATTTAAGAGATTGAAGCCGCCTACTTTTAAGGGTTTGTCGGACCCTATGGAGGCAGAAAAGTGAAAAAACCAAATAGAGAAGATATTCACTGTTTTAGGATGTGATGAGAAGCAGAAGGTTATACTTGCGTTTTTCATGTTAGAGGGAGAGGCCGACCACTGGTGGGAGACAATTGCTAGAACAATTGAAGAAGATACCGCATGGACATGGGATATGTTCTGTGAGAAGTTTAATGAGAAATACTTTCCTGAGTGTGTACGGGAGCAAAAAACAAAGGAATTCATAAGCTTAGAACAGGGGGAGAGGACTATAGGCCAGTATGAGTCTAAATTTACTGAATTATCCCATTTTGCCCCATTTATGATTCAGGATGAAGCTTGCAAAGCTAAGAAGTTTGAGCGAGGTCTGAGAGGGTCAATTCGTAACAAGTTGACTCCACTTAAGCTTAGATTGTATGCCGATGTAGTAGAACGGGCTCTAATGATAGAGTGAGACAACGAAGAATTCTGGAAAAGTCGTAACCAAAAGAGAGAAGCAAAGAGCAATACTAGGGCTGCATCGAATACATCTCAAACACAGGGTGATGCTTCCAAGAAACTAAAGATGATGGTAACAAACACCACAACTCCTGCTCAGCCAATGAACCGATTTATGGGTAAATGTTATAACTGCGGAATGGAGGGTCACTCCGCGTATTTTTGTAAACAACCACCTTAGCAACCACATTATCAGGCACTCCCGCAGATGCACCCGAGACCTCAGCCAGAGTTTCAAGCACCTCAGCCACAGTACCAGAGACCCCCATATCATCAAGTACCGGAACAGTATCAGAGACATCCACAACAAAGACCCCTTCAGCAGCAGCAACGCCCACAGCAACAACACTACCAGCCGAGGCAAGAAGGTCAGGCTTCTCGACAACCAGCCTAGGGTCGTGTGTTTACTATAGTACCATCAGACGCAAATGCTAATGGAGCAGTGGTGGAAGGTACCATAATTATCTATTCCTCGCCCGCTTAAGTTTTATTTGATTCAGGAGCTACACATTCTTTTATTTCGACTCTTTTCGTGCATACATTGGGTTTATCTCCTGAACTCCTAGATAAGAATTTAGTAATTGCTACACCAATAGGAAGCTCCGTAGTGTTAAATCAGATATGTAGATCTTGCCCTGTCATGGTTGGAGATTCCGTATTGTTAGCCGACCTTATCGTATTAGACATGCAAGAGTTCAATGTTATTCTGGGAATGGATTGGTTAGCTTTGTTCCATGCAAAGTTGGATTGTTTTGAGAAGACCGTGACATTCTCTATTCCTGGGTGACTGAGACTCCAGTTTCTTGGAAAGCAAAAGAATGGACCGTTATGCGATTTCTTAGCACTTTTAGAGGAAGAACCACATGAAGTAGGTATCGATCAAATTCCAATCGTATGTGAGTTTTCCGATGTATTTCAAGACATACCAGGGTTGCCCCCAAGAAGAGATATCAAATTTGGTATAGACCTTATGCCCAGAGTCTCACCAATCTCCATGGTACCGTACCGTATGACACCAGTAGAGTTGAAGGAACTGAAGAAGCAGATTCAAAAGTTATTGGAGCAGGGTTTCATTCGGCCGAGTACATCACCGTGGGGTGCGCCAGTCTTATTTGTAAGGAAGAAGGATGGCTCGATGAGATTATGTATTGATTATCACCAACTAAACAAGGTTACCATTAAAAACAAATACCCACTTCCTAGGATAGATGACCTTTTCGATCAGTTGAAAGAAGCCAAGTTTTTCTCCAAAATAGATTTATGGTCAGGATATCACCAGCTTAGAATTAAAGAAGTGGACATACTAAAGACGGCCTTTAGGACTCGTTATGGCCACTACGAGTTTCTCGTGATGCCGTTTGGACTAACAAATGCACCAGCAGTATTTATGGACCTGATGAACAGAGTATTTAAGCCACACCTAGATTGTTTTGTCATAGTATTCATAGATGATATTCTTATATATTCTAAGACCCAGGAAGAACATGAGCAACATCTTAGAGTCACTCTTCAAACCCTGAAGGAACACCGATTATATGCTAAATTTGAAAAGTGTGACTTTTGGAAGGAGGAAGTGAAATTTTTGGGCCATGTAGTCTCAAAGAAAGGCGTGTCAGTAGACCCATCAAAGGTAGAAGCAGTACTGAAGTGGGAACATCCCACGAGTGTGACCGAAATACGTAGTTTTCTTGGTTTAGTGGGGTATTATCAAAGATTTATCAAAGACTTCTCTCGAATTGCGGCACCGTTAACTCGATTGACCAGGAAGGGTGTAAAGTTCATTTGGGATGATACTTGTGATCAAGCATTTTCAGAGTTAAAGATTAGGTTGACGACAGCGCCTGTCCTCACCATTCCTTCGAGTGGTGAAAAGTTTGTAATCTTCAGTGATGCTTCATATAGAGGTTTAGGTTGCGTCCTTATGCAACAAGGTAAGGTTGTAGCTTACGCCTCTAGGCAACTGAAAGTGCATGAGCAGAATTACCCTACTCATGACTTGGAGTTAGCAGCCGTGGTTTTCGCTCTCAAAGTATGGAGGCATTATCTATATGGGGAGAAGTTCGAGCTATTTTCAGACCATAAGAGTCTGAAGTATCTTTTCTCTCAGAAAGAATTGAATATGAGGCAGCGTCGGTGGATGGAATTCTTGAAGGACTATGACTTCACCCTTCAATATCATCCAGGTAAAGCGAATGTAGTAGCAGATGCCTTAAGTCGTAAGCCACATGGAGTAATCGCTCACCTCATGATTTAGCGATGGAAAATGTTAGATACAATGAAGGATTTTGACATCCAATTGAATCCACAAACATCTGTAGCTCGTCTCTTTAACCTAGCCGTTCAACCTTCCTTAATTAGTAAGGTTATAGAAGCTCAACAACAAGATTCATAGATACAAGCTAAGGTAACAGAAGCTGAAAAAGGTGGTAAGTCGGAATGGAAAGTTGGTACTGATGGTGGATTAAGGTTCCAAGGAAGATTATGTATACCAAATGTGTCTGAATTAAAGAAGAAAATTATGGACGAGGCACACCGCACTAAATTCACAATCCACCCTGGAGGTACGAAGATGTATCACGATATGCGTAGGCAATATTGGTGGAATAATATGAAGAGGGAGATCGCTGATTTTGTAGCCAAATGTCTCACGTGTCAACAGGTGAAAGTAGAGCATCAAAAGCCATTAGGGATGTTACAGCCACTACCGATTTCTGAGTGGAAGTGGGAGCACATATCCATGGATTTCATTATGGGATTGCCACGGACATGTAATAATCATGATGCAGTTTGGGTCATCGTCGACCGGTTAACTAAGTCCACACATTTTCTTCCTATACGTGCTACCTATCCCCTAGAGGAAATATGTAAACTATATATTAAAGAAATAGTTAGACTGCACGGAGTGCCTGTATCTATCATATCCGATCAGGATTCTAGGTTTACATCTTGTTTTTGGAGAAGTTTACAGAAGGCACTGGGAACCACTCTTGATTTTAGCACCGCTTTTCACCCTCAGACTGACGGGCAGACTGAAAGAGTGAATCAGATCCTTGAAGACATGCTCCGAGCTTGCGTGCTTGATTTCAAAGGGAGTTGGGATGATCATTTACCATTGATCGAGTTCGCTTATAATAATAGCTACCAGAAAAGTATCGGCATGGAGCCATATAAGGCTTTGTACGGGAGGCCTTGTAGATCTCCAAATTATTGGACAGAAGTTAGAGAAGGTAGTTTGCTTGGACCAGAGATTGTGTAAGAGACAACGGAGATGATTTTTATCATTAGAAACCGTTTGCGCGCAGCCCAAAGTAGTCAGAAGAGTTATGCAGACAATCGCAAAAGAGATCTAGAGTTTGCAGTTGGAGATCATGTCTTCTTGAAGATTTCTCCTATGAAGGGCGTTATGAGGTTCGGTAAAAAGGGAAAGTTGGCTCCAAGGTATATAGGTCCATTTGAGATTCTAGAGAGGGTTGGTGTTGTCGCATATAGGCTTGCTTTACCGCCTCAGTTGTCTGGTATTCATGATGTTTTCCATGTATCGATGTTAAGGAAATATGAGCGGAATGTTTCTCATGTTATAAACTGGAAACCATTAGAGATCCGAGAAGATGCTTCATACACTGAACAACCAGTACGTATTCTTGACCAGAAAGACCAAGTGCTTCGATCCAGAGTTATACCATTAGTCAAGGTTCAGTAGAGTCACCATATTGAGGAAGAGGCTTCTTGGGAACGAGAGGCCAAGATCCAAGAGAAATACCCTCACCTGTTCACAATATAGGTATGTAAATTTTGAGGACGAAATTTCTTTTAAGGAGGGTAGAATGTAATAACCCAAATAAATCTTGACCCTCCAATTTTAACCATTGATCGACGTACCCAATTAGTCTGATATGATCATCGATCTACAAGATCAATTAGTTCAATCTCAACCATTGATTTGGACATATCCGATCCAACTGTTCATTAACTAATAAATCCATCCAACAATACAACCATCAAACCGTCCATATGTTGAATCATCAGAATACTTGTCCATCCATCTAAACTGACCGTCCATCTCACCACTAATCATAGGTACATCACGAAGTCCACTCCCCGATCATGTCCCCATCTATTATACATTGATCCATCCATCCATCTACATCATTCATGTACCATCAAATACATCACAACCACAGACATGCACCAAACACATCATGCACACATACCTTTCACACATGGCATACATGCATCAAATACATCACATGCATCACATACACACATGTGGTACACATGGCACACTTTTAGTGCATAACATGTGCATTGAAGGAAAGCAATGTGGAACACGTGCTTTGAATGGAAAAAACAAAAGCAAAACTTAAAAACGTTAAGAGAATAAAGGCTCTCTTTCACACATGCCACATGTGTGATAGTAGCTTATAAAAAGGGGAGGCATGAGAGATATCCTGCATCGTGAAGTCATGAAACGTGGAAGTTGAACGTGAGGTGAGGTAAGGTGAGGCGAGGTGCTGTGACGTGAGAAGAGTGAGGAGAGAGAGAGAAAGAAAAAAAAAGTATTGCTGGACATTCACGTTGGAAAGAGAGGGAGAGAGAGAAGAGAGAGAAAAAGGAAGAAAAAAAAGAGGAGAGAGAAAAAGGAAGAGAGAGGAAGAAAAGAAAAGAAAAAGAAAAAGAAAAGAAAATACTTTTTAAGAAAAAGTGAGTTTTCTCTCACTTGATATTTATGAAAACTCTATATAATTTAATTTAATTCATTTTATTTGTTAATTCAATTGTACTTATAATACAAAATTGCCATCTTGGATGTACTTTTTAATTTGACGTAATTACTTACCCTGCTTCTTAAAATGTTGTTTAAATTATTATTTTTATTGTCATTGTTTTAATATGATTTCATTGAAGTTTTATAGTTTTATTTTTAATCCTATCTTCAAAAAAATAAATTAAATTAAATTTATTTGCATTTAGATTTTGTTTTGTTAAAAGTTATTGCAAAATCTTGAGTTTCTATATATTTTTATATAGATCTTAAATCGTATAAATCATGTTGCATGCTTATCTTTTTAATCAAGATTTAATAAATCATGTTGCATGTTTATTTTTTACATTGTATTTTAACCATGATCTAATAGATTATGTTGAATGTTTATTTTAATTTTTATGTAAAATTTTAATTATCTACATACAATTTACATTGATTGAAAATTTTATTTTTAGTTATTAAATCATGTACATCAAGTATTATGGATTGATCGAAGAATAGTAGTCATTAAAGATATTTAGAAATATTTGATTTATGCAATATTAAAATCATGCATCATTAAAATAGTTATGAAACACCAGAAAATAGGTGAGGCGATCAAGTCCTCTGGGTTGAAAATCCCTAAAGCGTAAATAGGTGGGGCAATCAAGACCCTTGGGTTAAAAGTCCCAGAAACCCAATTGGTACCTTTTGGAACCTCTACCGTACCCTTTGAGTGGGTGAGCATGTCAGGATTGCAAAAGGTTCCCACTGCCAGGTTCGGTAGGGTAGTAGTCTGACCAGCTAACGTACAAATGGGTCCCTCACCAAGTGTCCTTTGGATGGGTGAGCATATCATGCAAGAGGTTCCCATTGCCAGGCTAGGTGTTGTATTGGCGCGGGTGTAAACTGGTCCTAGTGTTAAAAAGAATAAACCGCACATGTTATTATGGAGTATAACATATGTTGATTTCATTCATCCATTTTTCTTTAAATTTACATTGAAACATTTTGTTTATTAAATCTCCTCATTTGTTGTTTTGCCCAAATATGTATTGTATTTTTATATTGTTTTATTCATATTACATGAGATTATTTGAAACCTGTGTTGAGATTACTCACTAGGCTTCGCAGCTTACCCTGTTGGGATTTTAAAATTTCAGGATCGGGATCACATGGAGGAGCTTAAAGAGATTTTCTTTTATTTATTTTTATTTCTTTACCATTTTCTAAATAAGTGTAATGAACATTTAGTATGACAACAGTACGATGACATGTGTTTGATGAAAATCTTGAATAGTTGGAACATGGACATTTTTCTTTAAATAAATATTTAATTATTAAAATTTTGGATTGTTATATTTTATGAATGAAGTTATTTTGTCAATATATGTGTGGAATATGAAATGTAAACATACAAAACATAAGTCATGCTTGCGGGTATGGAATCGGTGTCGAATATACCCAGGTACCGGATTTCGGAGCGTGACATAAAGTCTGTGCAAAGATACTATGTTCACTACCTAAACGGTTCAATTTAAAGGTGACCACAATCCAAAAACTTCGTGATATGGATAATATGAGGGTAGAAGAATTAGTTGGTTCTTTACAAACCTATGAGTTAAACTTTAAAGCTCCTAAAGGTAAATTCATCGCCCTTAAATCTTCTAAATATATTTCTTAAGAAAATAGTAATTCTGATTTAGAAAATTCTGAAGATGATATGACCCTTTTAGTTAAAAAGTTTTATAAGATTTTCAAAAGTAAAAAGAGTATTGATTTTCAAAAATCAAATGATAAGAAAATATCTAAATCTAAAACCTGAAAATCTTTAAAAGATAGTCAATGTTACAACTGCCATGAATATAGGCATTTAGCGAACAAGTGTCCTAAAAAGGACAAACCTAAAAGGAAGGGTATGTTAGCTACTTGGGTAAATCTTCTGGCTCTGAAGCCTCTTCTGAATCAGAAGATTCTGAAACTGAGTCAGGTAGTGAAGTCAAAGCCCTTATGACTCTAGTTAAGTTCACTTTTTCAGATCATGATGATTCAACTAGTAAAGAAAATCTAAATAGTGATCATGAAAATGAAAAAGATCTTCAAGATGCTTACAATGCCCTATACAAGGAAAGTTGTAATGTTGCGGTAAAAAGAAAACTTCAGAAAGAAAAGTTTTTGAAACTTAAAGATAATTTTGATACTCTTATTTTAGAAAAATCCCACATTTCAGATTCTTTTAAAAAAACTAAATGTGATTTAGAATTCAAAACCTCCCTTATTGAAAATCTAAAATTTGAAAATGAAAAACTAAAACTTGAAGTCTCTGCACTTTTGAGTTTAAAGGATACATGAAGGTATGCCCAAGGTGATCCTAAGTTAGAAAAACTATTATCTAGATCTAGAAATGTGGTGATTGATCCGGTTTGGGCTACGACAAAAATATTCTACCCAAACATAAGAATACTCCTCCTAAGTTTGTGAAAGGAGAGTCTTCAAACTCAAAAGGGAAAAGTTCAAATCAAAATTATTCTAAAAATGCTAAAACCTTTCAATCCTTAAAACCTAAAAGCAACCATATCAACTATAAAAATCAGAATCGTAATCCTTTAGCTGAGAAAATTGTTGATTTACTTAAGGAGCTCTTAAAATCTAACTTAATGGGTCGGTCTGATATCAACCACAAACACAAGAAGACCAACTATACTCCTAAACCCAAAACGGTAATGAAATGGGTTCCTAAGGTTACTTGTTTGGTTGCCCATGCGACTTTCAAAATAGTAAGCCATTCAAAGTGGTACCTTGACAGTGGATGCTCCAAGCACATGACTGGGGACAAAGGTCTGTTCACCAATCTTAAAGACATGACTGATGGTTCAGTTACATTTGATGATGGTAGCAACTGCAGGATTATTAGCCAAGGTACGGTTCAACTTTCTAACATCCCTTTATTTGAGAATGTTTTATATGTAGAAGGTTTAAAACACAACTTATTAAACATTTCTCAAATATGTGATAAAAATCATAGCATAAAATTTTCTAACCTAGGGTGTGAAATTTTAAATGAAAATGGTTCTGTAATATTAACTGGTCGCGGAACTTCTGAAAACTGCTATATTGTAAGTGACTCTGGCTCATCTAATTTATCGTGTTACATGGTCCATACCAATGAGACTGAGTTATGGAATAAACGCCTTGGACATGTACACTGCCGTAACTTGTATAGATTGAGCAAAAGACAGTTAGTAAGAGGCCTACCCAAAATACAAAAAATAGATAAAATATGTGGTGAATGCCAAATTAGCAAGCAAACTGGGAGTTCTCACAAAAAAGTGGACTCCAATGTCACATCTAAACTGCTCAAACTCCTCTATATGGATCTTATTGGACCAACTAGAACGGAGAGTCGAGGTGGCAAAAAGTATATTCTAGTAATTGTTGAAGACTTCACTAGATATACTTGGGTAGTCTTCTTAAGAGACAAATCAGAAACTCTTGATGAAGTTAAAAGGGTACTTACACGTATCCAAACTGAAAAAGAGACTCGAGTCTATAAGATTCGTAGTGATCATGGATCAGAATTTGAGAATAGCGGTTTTGAGAAGTTTTGCAGTGATCAGGAAATATCACATGAATTCTCTGCGCCCAAAACACCACAAGAAAATGGTATAGTAGAAAGAAAAAATAGAGTGCTTCAAGAAATGGCAAATGTTATGTTAAACAGTATGAAGCTCCCTAAAAATCTTTGAGCTGAAGTCGTAAATACTGCATGTTATATAATTAACCATGTTTATACTAGAAAATCAAACAGTAAAATGGCTTATGAAATGTGGTTTAATAAGAAGCCTACTGTCAAATACTTTTGAGTTTTTGGCAACAAGTGCTATATTTTGCATGACCAAGAAAATCTAGGTAAGTTAACACCAAAAGTGATAAAGAGATATTTTTAGGGTATGCTCTGAATAGTCGAGCATATCGTGTTCTTAATAAGAGAACCGGTACAATCCAAGAATCCATTAATGTGGTTATTGATGATCACTTGAATATACCTGTCTCAAGTTCAGATAATGATGTACTTCTAATTGATAAACCAGATTCTTCATCAAATTAAAACAACTCTGAACTGAGAACTGTTAAAAATCATCCAACTAATCAAATTCTTGGAAACCCTCTCACTGGTGTACGCACTCGTAGACAATTAGAAGATGTGTGTAACTATGTGTGCTTTACATCCCAGATAGAACCGACTAACATAAAGGAAGCTCTTACTGACGAAAACTGGATAGTTGCGATGCAAGAAGAGCTTAATCAATTTGTTAGAAATGATATTTGGTACTTAGTTCCTAAACCTAAAGATAAACATATTATCGAAACTAAGTGGATTTTCAAAAATAAGTCTGATGAACTTGGTAATATAATTCAAAACAAGGCTAGACTGGTTGTACAATGATACACTCAAATTGAAGGCATCGATTATGTTGAAACCTTTACCCCAGTAGCTCGTCTTGAATCAATTAGACTATTTATATCTATTGCTTGCTTTAGAAAGTTCAAAATTTATCAAATGGATGTAAAGAGTGCTTTTTTAAATGGCGATTTGCATGAAGAAGTGTATGTTGAACAACCAATGGGTTTTGAAGACCCTAAAAATACTGATCGTGTCTATCGCCTAAAAAAGGCTCTCTACAACTTAAAACAAGCTCCTAGGGTATGGTATAAAAAATTGACTAAGTTTTTACTAAGTGATAACTTTATAATAAGAAGTGTTGATATGACTTTGTTTGTAAAGAAACATAATGATCACATTTTAATAGTACAGATTTATATTGATGATATTTTTTGTGGATCTACCTGTGCTAACATAACTGTTGAGTTTGCAGATCTTATGAAATCTAAGTTCGAAATGAGCATGGTTGGGGAATTGAATTATTTCCTAGGGTTACAAGTTAAATAGCAACCTGATGGTTTCTTCATTTCTCAAACCAAATATGCTCTGAACTTAATTAAAAAGTTTGGATTTGAGAATAGAATTAATTTTTGATACTCCTATGAGTACTACTCTAAAACTCTCAAAGGACTCTACAGGTAAGAAAGTGGATCCTAAATTATATCACAGTATGATAGGTAGTTTATTGTATTTAACTACAAGCCGACCTGATATTGGACTTAGCGTAGGAATTTGCGCTAGATATCAATCTAACCTTAAAGAGTCACATTTAACTGTTGTTAAGTGGATTATGCGATATGTCGCAAGTACAACTAATCTGGGTCTTTAGTATCCACATGTTACTAGTGTTCAATTAGCTGGTTACACTGATGTTGATTGGGTTGGTAACATTGATGATAGGAAATCAACTAGTGGTGGTTATTTCTATGTTAGGAACTGTTTAGTTTCTTGACAAAGTAAGAAACAAAGTTTCGTGTTGCTCTCAATTACTGAAGCTGAATACATTGCAACTGGTAATGCATGTACTCAACTTGTATGGATGAAAAGAATGTTAAGTGATTACGGAATTGCACAGGATTCTATGGTTTTATATTGTGATAATTTCAGTGCAATTAATATATCTAAAAATCCAATCCAGCATTCACGAACCAAGCACATTGGTATTAGATATCATTACATTCATGAATTAGTGGAAGAAAAGACAATTTCTTTAGAATACATTCCAACTGAGACTCAACTTGCTGATTTTTCACAAAATCGCTCGACAAAAGAAGGTTTTCTAAATTGAAATTTGATCTTGGTATGTGCAATTTGAATTGATTATTCATGCATTTATGTATTATAATGTATATACTTGTTAGTTTGTATGTTTAAATTTCAAATTTTAATGAAAAATGCACATTGTTGGCTGTGCACGACCAGTCGAGTACATGCTCGACTAGTCGTGGCACGACCGGTCCAGCATGTACTCAACTAGTCGTGGTATCACGGGTTTAACCTTTATTTAGGGAAAAATCCATTTTTCTTCTATTTGGGCTTCTTCTTCAACGGGTCTAAGCATGACCGGTCGAACCCATCTCCATAGATCTTCAAGGTTAGTGCTTTATTTCCATTTTCCTTATAGATTCAAGTCCATATCACTTCTTTTTCATCTTTGGAGTGATTTATTTCTTGTTTCATTGAGGTTTTTGGAGTTTTCTTCTCTAAAATCTGATTTTGAGAAAACCCACTCTATCTCTTTTGTAACCTTTTGATTTCTTGATTTTCTAGTTACAAATGGAAGGTAATGGTAAAAAGAAAAGTTCTCGTGGTCCTTCAACATCTATATCAACACCTATCACAAGGCGCCACCTTCGGTCACCCAAAGATGATCCCTTCTATGTGCAGGATTTAAGGTTGCGCAATGTTATAGTTGAACGACCTGTGCATGTTGAACATCTTGCTCCTTTTGAAATCCTTCCTCTTCTCCAATCTATAGGATGGGCTAATATTCTACACTGGGGTGGGCCGACATACTGGTCTATTGCGCAAGCTATGTATACATGTATTTCTAATTTTTCAACTGAAAATTTAACTTTTATTATAGCAACAAAGAAACGAAAAGGAAGATGACAAGAGAGGGAAAGGACAAGTAGAAAGGAAGAATGATGAAGAATGAGGGCAAAACGAATGTTTCAGAGGGGATAACAATGCACTGATGAGACATGGAGATGTTTAGGGTTTTAGGAAAGAAAACCACAACCACTAGAGGATAATTTGATCAATGGTGGTAATCCGATTACTACCTGTTAAGACTCAAATATTGTATATTTTACCCTTCAATTATATTAGTTTTCCTGGCATTTAATTGATAGTTTGATTTAATTGTATACGTTTTTATCATGCGGGGTGATTCAGAAGCTTATGATGAATATGCGCTTAAAAGGATGGATTTTATCACGCCTTAGACTCAGTGACCGAACTCACAAGAAACCCGATAGCCGGTTCTGGTCGCAACAGCCTCCATAGTATCCCATTTTCGGCTCTTGAGGCAGGTTCCAATCCTGGAATCCTACAAGGGGGATTTTTATAATCATATAATCAATCTAACACGAGCATACCCAAGATCACACCAAGTACATCTCAGAAAAAACCAAGGCGCACATCACAAAAATCCACTATAAATTTGAGCTTTAAGATACATGACAAGAAGGAAATACATCTACTAACAAGAGAAGAAGAAAAGAAGATTTGCAACTTTGGGTTCTCTGCTCAACTCCTATCTAAGCTCTGCTACTGCACGACCAACCTAGGATCTCTTGCACACATCAATCATGCATAAGCTTATAGAGAGCATAGAGGGTGGTAAAAGTGTGTGACAATGGTACGCAGAAGAGTAATAGGAGATATAGAAGGGAAATATGATCAATGCCAATGCTATAAGCCTAACCAAGGATGTCATGAATACAATGCAATGAGTACTGGGTGCTATACCAAGGTGATGCATAAAGGGCTTATATAGCTGATGCAAATGCAATGCGAAGTAATGTTAATCCTCATATCTAGTCCACATGTCAGTATAGTTACATCATAAGGAATCTACCGGGGTCTAGTACACTGCAAAATGACTGCCGCTTTATAAACCCACACAGTCAAATGATCGTAGGAGAGCTCACTACCTGCTTGTGGACAGCCAATCACCAGCAAGGCCTGCTGGTAGCAGACCCATTCACGAGCTGGTTGGACTCAGCCTAGCAATGCCCTCTCTCACAGGCGGGTAAGGCCACACCCCATTCCAGCTGACTACACGACAGTGGGAGTCGTGGCCTAAAGGTGTAAGGTCCTCGTGGGCTCATATTTTCCACCTGGTCATGGCGCTGAAGCAGATCCTTGGTACCATGGAAGTTTTGAAATTTTCACTCATGGGCATCTTATGCACCCTATATGCTCAAGTAATACATTTCCAGTGTCCATACATACGGCCATCCATGAATGTCCCTGTGGAGGCAAGGCCCTGTTGAAGCAAGGACGATACTAACATGAAATGCGATGTCAATGCATGAGTCACGCATACAGATCATGCACTAACTCCAAGCACTCGATGTGCATAAAGGGAGAAACTCCATCCCTCTATCATATCAACCCAATAACCATACACAAATGCAATCCAATCATGTAAATGATGCATATAGGTCATGAGGGTGTGCCGTATGGCGATGAAGACTTGGAACATACTCCTCCTTCCCAAGGAGGGAAACCAGCCTAGGTACTTAGACAATTTACTAAAGGATCATCCTCTAGTGGGGGCCCAATACTTTGGGGTAGCCCACGAGCTAGGAAGGGTCATATAAAAGCCTAATGGAAGAAATGGTCCTAACAAGGGTCCAGTGGGCCTTCAACCACCTATATCCACCCTATGGGCCTACCTTAGGGCTACCAAGGAGGACATCCAACCTCAACTGGGTCCCAAAAGGTAGCCTGCTATTACTTGAGCGAATCAATGCCCAAGGTCTTAAACAATCCAAGGGCCTTGTGGGCAATACACATGTCCCAATACATAAGCAATATGGTGGGCCCTCAAGCGAGGTTTGGGTCCAACCATAAAAGTCACAATCTCACATATTGTGGTGGGCCTAAAGGGCAGCCTGGTAACCCAACCTTATGGGCAATTTCTTATGTTTAAAGCAAGTGAATTGGGCCTTACATCTTGGCCCAAGCATGTGGCTAATTTAGTGGGTAACCAAGGGCCCAACCACTTGTGTATTTTGGCTCATAAGCCCATCACAATACCATGGTAAGTATAGGCCCAGAGGTCCAATGGGGCCTAACTTAGAAGGTCCAAGATGAGTGGACCAACCAAGGTCAATCAACACATTACATATAGGTCCAAATAAAGTTCAATGGAGGTGGGCCTCCAAGCATACATAAATGAGGCCCAAGGACATCTTAGAAGAAGGCAATCTCAAGTACATAATCCACCCTTAATCTAGTGGGCCATGCTGCCCCAAAATAAACCATTAGGGGCGGCCAGTTTGGGCCTTTTGGTAAAATTTTAGCTCACCCATATTCTAGGCCTGTTGGGGCCCAACAAAAATCATAAAGGGGTAAGTATAAGTCCCCTGGTGGCCCACATGTCTCTATGGGTCCCACCGGATGAAGGGACTGATTTAAACACATAAAATAGGTGGACCATGCTGCTGGATTGAAAGTTCAGCAGTGGTCCAATTGGCCTGGACGTCCCAAGGGTAGGCAGTCCTATGGGCCTGGGTAAGTGGCCCGAAACTCATCCAAATGGGTCCCAAATGGATACTATTGAAGGGAAAAATGATCATGCCCCCTATGTACCTCAATTGGATGAATGGTGGGACACAAAATACATCAAGGTGGGCCCACAAGGTGGCCTGGACGGCCAGCTAAGGCTGGACGCCCCAGCCTGGTGGGCCACTCTGGGCCACACCATGAATGGTACAAGGGCCCGATAATCCTGAAAATTTACATGATGGTCCTTCCATGGGTGGGCCACACATCTACAAAATTTCATAATTTTTGGGTGATCAAAAGCATTTAAATTTAATTTATAAATACAATTTGTCCAGAAATTCTCTTAAGTGCAGAATTCTGGATAGACCATGATTAAGCACCCAATGGGGTGGGCCAAGGGTGTCCAAAAATTGGGAAAATTAAATTTCAACCTTCCCATATATATATATATATATATATATATATATATATATATATATATATATATATATATATATATATATATATATATATATATATAATAGTATAAGGTAGGGTCCACCAAGGTGACCCACCTGATCAGAAACTATTTTAAAATTTTGAGTTTCCAAATTGCAACCTTGCTGGAATTACAACGGAAAATCTAGCAAGGTACCCATATTGACCCACCCTTTTGGGAACCCAAATGGGGTCAATTGAGGCTGGAATTTGGCATGCTTATAGGTGGGATATGTACCTTTAAAAATAATATTTCACTTGGTACAAAATTTTCCACCAAAAATCCCAAATTCTGGCCTCAAGTTGGCCCAAAATTTTGTCCAGATAGATTGGGACAGCAACAAGTAATTGAAGGAAACAAAATATAAGCATCATTTTTCATAGGATTTAACCTAGGAATTTATGTTGTGGACCACCCTAGTGGGCCCCACAAATTTTCAGACCTTCCCCATCATCAATACCCTTTGCATGTGCCCCATTAAGATGAATTTTAGGGCCACATGTTCAAGGATGGACTGCTATGGGAGTCCAAGCTTCATAGATGGTCTGGATTTTTGTTGACCCACAAGGTGGGCCACACATGTAAGATCAGAATTCTATCAAAAATGAAAAATGAAGAATCAGCCACAAGAGGAGGGGCTCCACCACATTGAGGCCCTCCCCTTCATCAGTCACACCATATATTCCATTTGTTCATATGTTACAACAAAGATCCACCACATGCATGTCCTAGATTCAAGATCAATGGTTAGGATGTCATCCCAACCATGATTCTAAGGTCTAGATGACCTATCATGTGATGAAATACAAATAACCCTCTATGATGGGGCCCATAGAGGGAAAAACCCCATGCATGGGCATGCATGCACCAAAGAGGCCATTTGGCCACAACTACGGGATGGTTTAGGATCTCCACCATTGATTGGTGGGTCCTATACTTCCCATATGAAAGAAAAGAGATCTAAGAATGTAAAGATGAAAGTTCTAAATCCTAAGAGCACACCCACCTTAGATTACTCCAATCTAGGACCTCCTTGCTCCTAGTGCACCAAGGGTGATGGATCAAGGGATGAGATGGGATTTGGAAGGTTAGATTTAGAGGAAAAGAGGGAGATTGGGGATGGAATGGGGTGGACATCCCACCCCTCTATTTCTTGGAAGAAGAAAATGAGAGGGAGAGAAGAGAGAGGAGTAGAGAGAATGAGAGAGAAAGAGAGAGAAATTTCTTTTAAGCTAGGTAATGATTGCTTTCTTACCTTGGTTAAAGAGGGGAGATGATTGCAATTAGGGAGTTACAACCAAAGTTGTAGGTTTAGTAGGTTAGTAGGCTTGTGGGTGGTGTTTAAGGGTAGGTGGTGTGTGAGATGGAACTTTAAGTAGTGTGTGTGGTGTTTATTAAAAATTACACCAAAAAGGGAGTGGGCCACCTTGAAAAATGTGCTCTCCTCACTAGGTGGGCCACATGATCATGATCAAGGGCTAGAATTGAATTACCTACATCTTATGATCTACACGCCGAATGGATGCACAAGACGCGGCATCGGAACCGCAACGACGATGTGAACAAGATGGCATAGGTTTTGGCTCAATCTAAGTCGGGTCTACGTGACCGGACTTAAGGATGACCGCAAACACTATCCGATGGTCGCGGGTCGTTGGGATTCAATCGGTAAGACCGCAGGACCAAGATGAACGAAATGCATACTCACACACACATGCACAAATGCGAACTCGGGTCGGGTCTCACAGATTTAGAGCTCAAAAGAAGATAATAAAGAATTCAAGATTTGGAAGTCATTAATGAAGAACTCACATGCCAAAGATCCAAGGAAACTAAGTGAGGAATGAAGAGAATCGAAGGTTTGAAGTGAAGAAAAGGAATCCTGAAAATTGGCCAGAAAAATAATATTCTGAAACTCTAAATCTAAAAGAGAAATTCCTGAAATAATTTTCAAAATAAACTTTGATGGCATCGATAATATATGAATTTCGGGCTCAACTCACTGGACAATTCTGTACGATTTTCAATGACATCGAAGTTTGCCATCGAAGATGCACAAAGTGCGTAAATTTGAGGCAGTTTGTGAACTTTTCGAAGGCGGTGCGAAAGTTTGAGTTGCAAAACTATTTAAAGGAGTCCCTATGTTATTCTAAATCATTTTTTAGGGTTTGAAAAGGGAGAGAAGGCATAGGTGGAGTGCCAACAACATTCTTCGACTTCGATTTCTTCACGGTTCTAGTAGATCTTTTTGTTTTTCTTTTAGGATGTTAGTCTTCTCAGGCTAATCTCTTAACTAAGGCTAAGGGATAAAACTTGTAGTTTATTTTGATGTTTAGTTTGCTTTGATTCAAGTATATGTTGAACTTCCATTAAGTTTTAGTTTAAATAAAGATATATGTCCAATTTTTTATGATTTATTGTGACTGAAATTACAGTAGATGCTATGAAAGCTTTTGATATGATTTTATTAGCTTTGGAATTATGTGATCTATAAAAGTTGTTGTTCACCATTGTTTATGGGCATGGTGGTGGATGATTGAACTCCTTATGATCATTACAATTAGACGGAGATTTGGGAGCTAAACTAATGAAAAGTTCAAATTATGTTTTAACTGCTCCATCATCCGATTGGATAAGATAGAACTTCGATTCCAATCAAGTTATCGTTGAATCAAGTAGATTGAATATTGAGATTTTTATAGGTGAATTTCTAAATCCTTAGTCTTCTTATCTTTATTTATTTCAAAACCTTTTTATTCATCGCTGGATTAAAAACTCAAACAAATCGTTATATTTAAATTAGTTATAGGTCGTGTTCTCCATTCCCTATGGATTCGACCTCATTCTTACTAAGTTATTACTATATCGCGACCCTACACTTGGGTTTGTGAACAAGTTTTTGGTGTCGTTGCTGGGGAGTGGTGTTGAACACGATTAGGTTTAGTTTTTTTTAAGGTTTGGATTTTATTTTAGGTTAGATTTTTTCTTGTTTTCTAAATTTTTATAATCTAGCGTTTTTAGGATTTTTCATTTTTCAAAATTTTGTTTTTATGGTTTTTCTTTTTTTAAAAAAAAATCTCTAACATTATTAACATAGTTTATTATTTTTATTTTATATGATCTTTATTTTAGTTCCCCGCTTCTGGTAACATCTTCCCTTACTCTCACTACTTGCTTTCCATATTACTATAGGAATTTATTTTAGGATTAAATTCAGAATTAGAGTTTCATCATCTTCATGTAAGAGTGAACACATGAATACACTAATCTACTTCTAGAAGATGAGAGATATCGTAAAGGGTTGTCAGATGATTATGTTAGGAAATAACCTGTCTCAAAATTTTACTAAAATCATGATTGAGAACCAACTGGGATATAATATTCCACCAGTTAAGAAGTCCCTACATGATCATATGCAAGAGAATAATTACACTCCACCGATTAAGAATTCATTACATGATTATTGGAGTGAGAACAATTATCACCCATCTGGCAAGAAGAAAACAATGCATGATTATATTATGAGTGATAACGTGTACAAACAATCATCAAACTCTCCCTCATATGACCTATATGACTATAATCAGTGGAAACATCAAAGTTTAGATCGAAGTGGTGAACCAACAATCGATTCTAGTGACTATCCTCTTGAATCCCCTACTAAAGAGATCCAACCAGAAACAGATCAAGAGGATTCACTTCAAAATTACATGGAAGCTCAAGAACAATTCAAACAATTCGTCACACAGTCATTCGTAGATAGTAGAAAATCATTAGAAGTGATTGAATCCTCTATTCAAATATCTAAATTGCACCTTAATGAGGAGAAAGAGGCTAGTTTACTCAAGCCTCAACTCTATATAGAAACACAATGCGAGGAGAGTGATTCCAACTCACTTGTGGAGTATACTGAATTTGAGAGTGAGGAGGAGTTGGATTATGTTCATGAGTCTATGGTTCAGTTTTCTGAAGAGTCGATCTCAATGACAGTCCAAGTTAATGATGTTGAACCACTCCACCTACATGACACGCATGATTCCATTGTGAAGAATGAGCCCCTCTTAACTAAATTTCCTGACTATTCAGAATATTTCTTGGCACACTTTGAAGATTCAAATGATCCTATGATTAGAGACATAGTGAATATCTTGCGGGGTTGTGTCCTGGTGCCTGAAACTGACTGGGAAGATAATTGTGTTAAAAACTAACCCTCCACCAATGCTGAATTCTTACCATTATAGAAGGAGCTGAAAATTGAACCAAAGTCTGAAACTTCAGAGTGTGTTGAGACTACACTACTTAATGAGATTTTTTGTAAATTTCATCTACTTGTACTCTCTAATTCACCGTGGTGTACTAACATTAAAACTTTTTCTATCATAGGTGAATCGCATATTCTCTGGAAACCTCAAAATTTGGATCGAAAATATGTTTCAAAGGTTCCTATATTTCTCTAGACATTCATGCTCTAGAACATCTAAGCCTACTGCAAATTAGGCTTTGGGATGATTTTGTTGAGAAATTTATCGAGATTCTGGCCGAAGGAGGAACCATGCTACATGACTAAGTAGTTTTTCCTTACTTTCCTAGTTTAAGATTAGGTGATTTATTTACTTTTTTAGGATTAGTTTTCTTTCTGCAGTTTAGTTTAGTCACTAGAACCACATTTTATTAGAAGATCGTATTCCCTTTATTTTCATTGCTCTCAATTTTGCTTTTATTACATATGTTTATACATTGAGGACAATGTAGATTTTAAGTTGGGTAGGTTTCCCTTGGAAATTTTTTAGATTTGAGCAACATTGTTAAATTTTTTTGTTATAAATTTTTTTTAAAATTTTTGGAAGTTTCTATGAAATTAAGTGATTTTGAAGATAATCCAGTACTAAAATGATAAGATACTTATTATTGAGGATTTGAATTTTAGTTACTTGGTAGATTTCAAAGTTAAGTTTAAGTTATTAATTCATAATTAGAAGTTTTTAAACATTGATTGAGTCATGATTTCACATATCAGATCTAACTTACACATTAAAGTTTAAATTTAATATTGAATTGTTAACTTGATGATTATTAAGAATGATAGGAACCAAACCTGTGGAATTTGTCTATCATGTTCAATGAGAAGAATTGAAATGAAACAAAGAGAAAAACAAAATACCTAGCAAAAAAAATAGTTATTATCGAAAAGGGTTGCTTATTAAAGTTTATTAAGGACTATTGAAAAGAAGAAAAAGTGAAATAGTGTGAAAGCCATTAATGGAAAAAATCAAAAGCTGGAAGAATAGAGTGTTGAATTGTAAGGAAAGTTTTGGTTTAGGTTTTGGTTATCTTGAACTTTTTTTTATTATCAATGTTACCATGAAAATATAGAATTAAACCTTTAGTTGTGATAAGTCTCGACTTCACTATAGACTCATGGAACTCAATGTTTAAAATTTTTCTAATTATAGGATTAATGCTTTGAACTTGATTAGGACATTTACCAAGTGCTAGAGTTTAGGAGAAAATATTACTCAACATTAATGTATTTTAGAATTCTATAATATGAATTATTTTTAGAATTGCTTGAGCTTATGTAAATTATACATTAGTTTTTGAAATATATTTCGCATGTTTTACTCGGGACTAGAAAAATGATGGTTAGGGGGTGTGTTGAGACTTAAATATTGTATATTTAACCCTTCAATTATATTAGTTTCCTGCCATTTAATTAATAATTTGATTTAATGATATACGTTTTTATCATGCGATATGATTCAGAAGCTTATAATGAATATGCGCTTAAAAGGATGGATTTAGAGCTCAAAAGAATATAATGAAGAATTCGAGATTCTGAAGTCATTAATGAAGAATTCACCTGCCAAATATCCAAGGAAACCAAGTGAGGAATGAAGAGAACCAAAGGTTTGAAGTGAAGAAAAGGAATCCTGAAAATTGGTCAGAAAAATGATATTATGAAACTCCGAGTCTAAAAGAAAAATTCTTGAAATAATTTCCAAAATAAACTTCGATGGCATCGACAATTTATGAATTTCGGGCTCAACTCACTGGACAGTTCTGTATGATTTTTGATGACATCAAAGCCAGTTCGATGACATTAAAGGTGTCATCGAAGGTCTTCGATGACATCGAAGTTTGCCAACAAAGATGTGCAAAGTGCTTAAATTTGAAGCGACTTGCCAACTTTTTCGAGGCGGTACAAAATTTGGAATTGCAAAACTATTTAAAGGAATCCCTAGGCTATTCCAAATCATATTCTAGGGTTTGGAAAGGGAGAGAAGGCCTAAGTGGCGCCGATAACGTTCTTCCACTTCGATTTCTTCACGGTTCTAGTAGATCTTTTTGCTTTTCTTCTAAGATGTTAGTCTTCTCAGGCTAATCTCTTAACTAAGGCTAAGGGATGAAACCTGTAGTTTATTTTTGATGTTTAGTTTGCTTTGATTCAAGTATATGTTGAACTTCTATTAAGTTTTAGTTTAAATAAAGATATATTTTCAGTTTTCTATGATTTATTGTGACTGAAATTAAAATAGATATTGTGAAAGCTTTTGATATGATTTTATTGGCTTTAGAATTGTGTGATCTGTAAAAGTCATTGTTCACCATCGTCTATGGGCATGGTGGATGATTGAACTCCCTACGATCATTACAATCGGATAGAGATTTGGGAACTAAACTAATGAAAAGTTCATATTATGTTTTAACTGCTCCATTATCCGATTGGGTAGGATAAGACTTCGATTCCAATTGAGTTATCATTGAATCAAGTAGATTGAATATTGAGATTGCTACAGGTAGATTCCTAGATCCTTAGTCTTTTTATCTTTATTTTTTTTTATTTTTAACACGCACCCGACACAGACACCCATGCAAGGTGTAGTGGGATTTCACCACCTATGGGTATCAAACCCAAGACCTCATGTTGAAACTCCTCAGAGTCTACCACTGAGGTAAGGACTTGAACCCTTTTTATCTTTATTTATTTCAAAACCTTTTTATTCATTGTTGGAATAAAAACTCAAACAAACAATTAGATTGAGATTAGTTCTAGGCCGTGTTCTTCATTCCCTGTAGATTCGACCTCATTCTCACGGAGTTATTACTACATCGCGAACCTACACTTGGGATTGTAAACACTGCCCCCTCTCGAAAAATGTGTGAAAGACTCTTACCCTAGTTAACCCTCTGAATGCTTCATTTTCGGTGCTGGCACATTCTAAGTGCATTAGATCGATGAGCTTTGATGGTAACCCTATTTTAGTATTGCAATGACGTGAGACTTATACCTTGGCGACCGCACAGGTACTGTGATTCCAACGCCACGTGACATGTCCCATTTCGACACCCGGATTGGAGTTATAAGTTTTTGTGCAATCCGCGGTGGACCATACAACGTACACATGGCGAGTGGGACCCACTTGGAAGGAATCTTGGAGAGAATCTCATAAATGAAACTTTTCTAAATACTCATTCTACCTTCACACCCTTATCCATACCCATGCAAACAACCCTTAACCAAAAGACCAAAAATACCCTTACAAAGCCCCCCTACTCAACCTAAACTACCAAGAATACCCTTACTCACCTCCATCTATCTCCTCATTTGTAACATCCTGGATTTTTGCGGCCCAAGTACATACTCATGCCCAAGAATTCTGGGTGTTAATAATTGAATGAATCGGATGCTTTAAAAATCGCACTATATTTTTTTCATTTAGATCACATCTAGTTATATTCATGAAGGTAATCATTCACGAGAATAAAATCGACTATATTTATTAAAGTAAAAGAATTTAACAAATTATCAAATGCCCTTTCAATGGGAGCTTATTACATTATCGAGTTTGCAGCAGAAATATAAACTAAATCGTAAAACTATCTTTTATTCATTCAGCATAATCTTCCATAAGGAGATGGTCCTTTAGTCTTCAATCTCTACATCACCTTCATCATCTGCATGGTTGGAGAGGGTCAATGTCCTACTCATAGTGATGGTTATCCTTTAAGATTAAAAATAATTCAAGAGATTCATAAAAGTAATGTAAGGGATCTAATATGTCTCATACTCCACTACTACGAGGGGTATCAGTATGCGTAACCAATATATATGAATACATGCCTAGGAAAGTGTATGCAGCTCATCATACATAGTGATCATTATCACAATCTAGAAAGTAGTTCAAAATATCCGACTCGCCCCATATTCTCACACTACGGAGATTTGTCAGCGTGTCCAACATTAACGTGGATTTATGCGAACATCTCAAAGCGACACAACAACATGGTTAGGGGATTTACGTAACATGATCTATTCATAAAGTGACTATTGCGACATTCAATCCCGAAAAGTGATGTAATATGCATGGAGATTTACTTGCATCGATTGTACACCATGCCAACCAACCCACGGAATTACGTGCCGACCAAGAGGTCCGCTACCCATAACGCATTAAGTCCACGAGAAATATTTGAATCACTAGTTGTGATACTTCTAACACATCACTTACATTGATAGAGAACTAAATTGAATCATGGAAGTTTTAGAATTCCAAGACACATGCCCTAGCCATAAAGGTAAATAGCACAAGGCTAACAAAATAAGGAGGAGCGCAGCAATGGCTAACTCAACAAAGAGGAGAGTAGCAATGGCTAACTCAAAAAAATTGTTAACGGTAAGGGCAAGGCTTGTATCCATCGCTGTTGAGGGTCAAAAATTGCATATTATCCCCCATTTATATCTTTATTTTATGAACATGATAATGCTTAATGTTCTATTTTACTCATGCTTATGTTGCAAGGTGAATTTAAGAGCTTGGATTGAAAGGGGTGCTAAAAGCATAGATTTGATGCTCAAGAATCACCAAGGTAAGGGATGGATCTTAAGATACCAATATTAAGGAATTCACATGCCAAAGATCCAAGAAAACCAAGTGAGGAATGAAGAGAATCAAAGATTTAAAGTGAAGAAAAGGAATCCTAAAATTGTCCTAAAAAAACATATTCTGAAACTTTGGGTCATTTTGTGAAATTGCACAGAGTGAAGTTTTTTTTAGGAAACTGCACAGAGTGAAATCTATTTTAACAAACTGCGTAAATTTGAGGCGGTTTCTAGAGTTTTCCAACTAGGTGCGAAAGTTGGAGTTTCATAACTATAAATAGGACTCCCTAGGATGTTTTTAGGCATCTTCTAGGGTTTAAGGAGTGGAGCAAAAGGGCGGAGAAATCGTCGCTAAGAGTTTTTCTTCTTCTTCCTTAGTTATTTTCATGTATGCTTCTAGGGTTTTAGATCCAATCATGTCTATGGTTGGCTAAACCTCTTAGCTAGGGCTAAGAGGTGAAGCTTGTAGCAACATGGGATGTTTCTATTGCTTTAATTCATGTTTATGTTGAACTCCATGGATTCTAATTTGATATTTAAGGAATACTTTCAATTTTTAATGGTTTATTGTAATTCAAATTACAGTAGATCTGCAATAGCTTTGAGTATCTTCTTTTCCTGATTTGAGATTGTGAAATTAGTAAGTCCTGTTGTTCACCATCGTCCATTGGACATGGTAGGGTGATAGAATCCTTCCTAATCTTCACAATTCTCCTGCCTTGAGATTATGGGATTAGTAAATCTTGTTGTTTACCATTGTCTCCTGGGCATGGTTTGGCGATGGAATCCCTACTAATTATCATAGTTCTCCTTCATTGAGAATTAGGTCAATGGAAGTTCAGATTTTATTTTATTGATATATTTTCCAATTGGATAAGATAGGACTCCAATTCTAATTGTGCTACTTGAATCAAGCAAGAGGGCTCCCTGATCACTACAAGTGGTCCTTAACACCCTAGTTCCTATCTTTAAATTCTTCATTTTAATTACTTAATTCACAATTACTCTCTCAATCACTTTAAAATTAGTTTTACATCTTCTTCTAGTTCTACTCCTAGTTAATTTCAGAAACACACAAGATCAGTCCCTGTGGACTCGACCTCAGTCTTACCAGATTATTACTACATTGCGACCCTACACTTGGGGTTGTGAACAAGTTTTTAGCGCCGTTTTCGGGGATTGACGGTTGCATTTTCTGAATTTAATTAGTTTTGGAATTAGGTTAAGATTAGGATTTATTTACTTTCTATTTTTATGTTAGGGTTCTTTGTAGTTTGTTTTTAGAAACTAACTTTTCTTTCTATTTTCATATTTAAAAACTTTCCTAATTTTTTTTAGAAACTAACTTTTCTTTCTATTTCCAGATTTAGAAACTTTCTCAATTTTTTTTTTAGAAACTAACTTAGCTTTTTATTTCTAGGTTTAGAAACTTTCTTTTCCTATTTTTAGAAACTAATATACTTTCCTTTTAGAAATTTTCTTAATCTGTTTTTGGAAACTAATTTCTTTTCCTTTTTCTTTTTTTAGAAACTAGTTTACTTTCTACTTTTAGAGACTTTCCTTTTCTTTTTTAGAAATAGGTTGCTTTCTTAGTTCCTTTTTAGAAACTAATTCACTTTCCTTTTTCTTCTACAGGATCCTAATATAGAAACTTTTAGTTTGGTAACTTCTCTTTAAATATCTCTCTTTCTTTTAGGTTTAGGTTAGATTCTGAAATTGAGGGCTGAGAGTGTTTTATGCCCAAGTGGGTCCGTAATAACACTTGACATCTCTTGAGTGAAGGAGGATTGGTTGAGGCGTTATCTATCCATCACAGGATTAGACACCACTCGAGATCCATAGAGTTAACTGAAGTTATGGTTGCCAATCAACCGGCTAATCAATCTCCAAATCCACCTCAACCTAGGATTGAAGAAATCTAGGATGAGAATGAGGTGCATCAAGCACCCCCGCCTCGTACTTTATGAGACTATTTACAACTAGCAGGGGTGAGAACACCTTCATGCATGGTTTTTCCAGAAAATACGAGACATATGGATATCAAGCCAGGGGTGATCCAACTCCTTCCAAAATTTCATGGTCTTGAATCTGAAAATCCATATTTACACATGAAAGAGTTTGATGAGATCATAGCCACTTTATATTTTCTGAACGTGTCTGAGGACACCGTCAGGCTAAAACTCTTT
Source organism: Magnolia sinica (assembly GCF_029962835.1). NCBI lineage: Eukaryota > Viridiplantae > Streptophyta > Magnoliopsida > Magnoliales > Magnoliaceae > Magnolia > Magnolia sinica. The sequence continues at coordinate 41,416,914 of NC_080577.1, read as the reverse complement.
CCTTTCTCCTTGAAAGAGAAAGCTAAGACGTGATTACATTCATTACATCCACGATCTATTGGCAAATGAAATGACATGACAAGGGAGTTCATAAAGAAAATTTTCTCATATCATAAAACGAATACCCTTAGAAAATCAATCATGAACTTCACCCAAAAGGAAGATGAAACATTCTTCCAATGTTGGGAGTGGTTCAAGGATCTTGTCAACTCATGCCCACAACATGGTTTCGAAACTTGGCGAATAACAAGCTTCTTTTACAATTGGCTGACTTCTTCCATGCACTAAATGGTTAAGATAATGTGCAATGGAGAATTCATGAACAAAGAGGTCGATGATGTGTGGGATTATTTTGACAAGGTTGCTAAAAGCACACAATCATGGGACATCTCCCCAAAATCTAGCATCACTTCTAGGCCTACTCAATCAAAGGAGGGGTGGAATTTATCTTCTGAAAGAAGATGATATAAATGCTAAAGTGGCTAATCTCACAAGAAAACTCGAGGCCATAAAAATAAAGAAGGATAAGGTTACTGAAACTGTTTGTGATATTTGTGCTTGCAACATTAACACAACTGAAAATTGTCCAACAATATCTGTTTTTCAAGAGGTAATGAATTAGCAATCTAATGTCGTAAATAATTACCAAAGACCTTTCAGTGGATCTACTTCAAATACATACAATCCTAGTTGGAGGAATCATTCAAATTTTAGTTTGAGGAATGGACAAATTGCTACTCCTCAAGGATTCCCTAATCAAATTCTAAATCAAGGGAAACCTCAAAAGGATCCGGTTCTTAAGCATATTCACAATCAAGAGCGTTTCAATCAGGGCATGCTACAAGCCTTTTAAGACCTTACAAAGGCCATACAAGGGCTTAAGACAAAAAATGTGAATGGGGAAAAGGGAAACCTTCCAGCTCAACCTCTTCCCAATCCAAAACAGCAATATGAAGTCAACAACCTGAGATCTTCAAATCAAATGGAGCAAGCTAAGTCTATCACCACTCTTAGGAGTGGGAAAACAATTGACAAATCTATTCTGGTAAGGGCTGAAAAGTCTAAGAACTCGGAAATAGATGAAACTAATAGACCTAACAACACTCCACATGAGTTAGAACAGGAACCTCAAGGCAAGCCGATTGCTCCATTTCCCCAACAGTTGATTGCACCAAAACTTCTTTATAACTCTCAGGACATTTTAGAGGTACTGAAACAAGTGAAGGTCAACATTCTACTACTGGATGTCGTTAAACAAATACCTTCATATGCCAAACTTCTAAAAGACTTGTGTATGACTAAAAGACGGTAAAATATTCAAAAGAAAATCTTTTTAACAGAAAAAGTGAGTGTCATCCTAAAGCAAAATGTGCCACAAAAGTACAAAGATCCTAGTAGCCCAACCGTCACTTGTGTAATTGGGAATTACCAGATTGAGCACGCACTTCTTGACTTAGGAGCGAGCGTAAATCTGATCCCATAATCGGTCTATGAACAACTGGGTCTAGGTGAATTAAAACCCACCCGAACCACATTACAACTTGCCGATCACTCAGTTCGTATACCGAGAGAGGTAATAGAGGATGTGTTAGTCCAGGTTGACAAATTCTACTGCCTAGTAGATTTTATCGTCCTAGATACTCAACCCATCATAGACATGAGCACTCAAATTCCTATCAACCTTGGTCGCCCATTCCTTGCTACATCAAATGCAATCATAAATTGCAAGAATGGAATCATGAATCTATCTTTCGGGAATACGATATTAGAGCTCAATATTTTCTTCAATATGAACAAATAGGCGGAGGGTGATGCAATACCCACGACATTAACATGATTGATGTCACGCCCCAAACCCGGAGATCGGATTCACAGGAATCCCGATCATCGAATCCGGTGCCGATAGCCTCCGTAATACCCCATTCTCAGCTCCTAGCGTCCATACGCCAGATTCCGATCCTAAGATCCTATAAGGAGGATTTTTTTGTACATTTAACTCGTAATAAGCATAACCACAAGATTACCCAATTCACAAAGGCAACATCATCATCACAAATCTACTAATATAATCATTTGAGTACAATGCTGAAAGGGAAATACATAAATCGAAAATCAAGCTCCAGAAGACTACTGCACACTCCAAGCTCAACACTGCTGCAACCTAACATCATCTGCACGTATCTACCATGCATAAGCTTATAGAAAGCTTAGAGGGTAGTGTAAGTGTGTGCACAAGGTAAGTGTCAAGTATTCAATGCAATGTCATAATCATATAATGTCGAAATAGGCGCAAGGTCATGAATCATACGTTATCAGAGTAAGCGAAAATACTGATAAGTTCATGAGTCAAACAATATCAGAATACGCGATATAGATCAACTATACAAATGAGGAACAATATAAAAATACGCGATACAGATCAACTATACAAATGAGGAGTCATAAAGAGTCAAATATCAGATGTCGTAACTAAACCATATAAATGCAGAAACAAGGGTAACCCAAAATGTCATATGCCACGAATGTAATGCAATATGCGGTGTGAATGGAATGACCATGCTGGAGTGTGAAGTCGGAATGATAGTACGTAATATCGCGGGCTATGGGGTCCATCACAAGGGACTTTTATCCAAACCAGTCCCATACCTAAATTTGGATAGTCAGACTCAATGTGGTAAACTCCTGATCTCAGGTTAATCGCGCGCCCCAACTGAAATCCTGGCCATTGCAAAGGTACAGATAACAAATAGTTACGCACTACCAACCCGAGTGAATAGTGAATGAATGAATGAATGAATGAGTATGCAACTCCTGCTTAATAAGTCCACATATAAGTACTGTTTATCTCTGGGATCATTACCGGGGTCTATTACACTCTACGCTAGCTTGTCGCCCCTATCTAAGCACACAACTAGGTAAGTGGAAGAGACCTCATTATCCGCCTGCCAATATCGGGCTCGGCTTGTCTATAGCGGACCAATTCCTCAAGCTGATCAGACTCAACCTAGATATTTTCCCCTCACTCAGGCGGGTAAGGTTACACCCCCTCCCAACCAACCACGGCATAGTGGGAGACGCGACCTACTGGTATACAGCCCTCATGCACTCATATACATCCACTCGGTCTCGACGTTAGGGCGTCTCCTGGCCACGGAGGTTTAGGAATTTTCACCCAGGGACATCTATGGCGCCCGTATGCTAGAACCAAACATTTCCAATGTCTCATCTGGCCATCCACGATATGCCTATGGAGGCTACAGCCCTGATATCGCTAGGGCATGCAGTAGTCATATCACAAAATACGTGATGCATGAGTCAAACAATCCAGTCATACATCAATCCTGCGCATGTCGTGTGCTCATGTGAGATAACCTCCGCCTATTACGGAGTCTCATAACAACCTGCTCAATGATATATGCAATGGTCAACCACATCTCATAACAAACATACAGATGATGCGTATGGGCATGTATCATGATGTTATGTAGTCACATACTCATAATCGTATCAATAACTAGCATCGACAATCGACTCCGGCAATGTGGACATTTAACCAACATTACTCCCAAGGAATGGCCCACATAGAGCCTAACATATAATGGACCCATGGCCTCATACAAGGGCCAAATATACAACACCATGGGCCTCACTCAAGAGGTTAATACACATCATGATGGGCCTCTCACATGGGCCTAATATCACAATGGACTCCATCGCCTGGCCCTCAAATGCATCATAATGGGCCTCATCACATAGACCTTATATTCATTAAATTAGGCCTTAAACACAGGCTGAATATACATCACAATGGGCCTCAAATACGAGTTGCATGTACATCATATAGGTCTCGACAATCAGCCTCGGCAATCAGAATCGGCCTCGACAATCGAAATCGGCCTCAACAATCGGAATCGACACTCGAAATCGGCCTCGATACTCGACCTTGATAATCGAAATTGACCTCGATACTCGGCCTCGACAATTGGAATCAGCCTATACAATCAACCTTAACAAATGGGAATCGGCCTCGATACTCAGCCTCGACAATTGGAATCGGCCTCGATACTAGGCTTCGACAAATCAGAATCAGCCTCGATAATCGGAATCGGCCTCAACAATCGGAATCAGCCTCAGCTAATTGGTCAATCGGCCACGACAATCGGAATTGGTCACGACAATTAGAATTGATCGATAATCGGCCTCAATACTCGGAATCGGCAATCGGTCACGATAATCGGCCTCGATCGCTAATCGATTATTTAGCCATGACAATCGGAATCAGTCATGACAATCAGAATCGATTAATAATTAGCCTTAATACTCAAAATCGGCAATCGGTCACGATAATCGGCCTCAATACTCAGAATCGGCAATCGGTCACAATAATCGGCCTCGATCGCTAATTGGTCAATCGGCCACGACAATCGGAATCGGTCATGACAATCAGAATCGATTGATAATCGGCCTCAATACTCAGAATCGGAAATCAGTCACAATAATCGGCCTCGATCGCTAATCGGTCAATCGGCCACGAGAATCGGAATCGATCTATAATCGGCCTCAGCTAATCGGTCAGTCGGCCACAACAATCAGAATCGGAATCGATAATCGGCCTCAACTAATCGGTCAGTCGGTCACAACAATTAGAATCGGAATCGATAATTGGCCTCAGCTAATCAGTCAATCGGCCACGACAATCAGAATCGGAATCGATAATCGGCCTCGATGAGAATGGGCCGAACAAGGCCTCAGGGAAGGTCACAACGTGGACATTAAACCATCATTGCCCATCAATGTGGCCATTTAACCAACATTGCTCCCAAGGAGTGGCCCACATAGAGCCAAATATAATATGTAATGGGCCCATGGCCTCACACAATGAGCCAATACACATCACTTATGGGCCTCACTCATGGGCCGCATGTACATCACAATGAGCCTTGGCACATGGGCCATAAATACATCACATCGGGCCTCATATACATCAAGTGGGCCACATCAATGGGTCGCACTAATAGGCCTCATAAACATCAAATATGCCGCATCAACGGGTCGCACTAATGGGCTTTATAAACATCAAATAGGCCGCATCAACGGGTCGCACCAATGGGCCTAATAAACATCAAATGGGCTGCATCAACGAGCCGCACCAATGGGCCTTATAAACATCAAATGGGCCGCATCAACGGGTCGCACCAATGGGCCTAATAAACATCAAATGGGCCGCACCAATGGGCTTAATAAACATCAAATGGGCTGCATCAATGAGCCGCACCAATGGGCTTAATAAACATCAAATGGGCCGCATTAACGGGCCACACTAACAGGCCTCATAAACATTAAATTGGCCGCATCAACGGGTTGCACCAATGGGCCTAATAAATATCAAATGGGCCGCATCAACGGGCCACACCAATGGGCCTAATAAACATCGAATGGGCCGCATCAACAGGCCACACCAACGGGCCTCATAAACATCAAATGGGCCGCATCAACGGGCCGCACCAATGGGCCTAATAAATATCGAATGGGCCGCATCAACAGGCCACACCAACGGGCCTCATAAACATCAAATGGGCCGTATCAACGAGCTACACCAATGGGCCTAATAAATATCGAATGGGCCGCATCAACGGGCCGCACCAATGGGCCTAATAAATATCGAATGGGCCGCATCAACGGGCCACACCAATGAGCCTCATAAACAACACTTCGGGCCGCACTATTGCTAAAAATGAATCCTATCGCAAGATCATCTGGACCATGCTACAAATAGTAGTGAAGATTATGATTTCTACTGTTGAAATTCCATAGGGCCCACCATCACATTTCTTTCCTATCCAGTCTATTCATAAGGTCACAAAGACCTGAATTTAGTGGGAAAAACAAATTTCATACTTATCCAAAACTTATGTGCTCCCAAAAGGGGTTCAATGGTGGGCGTTCAATCCCCACTGGTCGTTGCAGTGTGGTCCACCTGATCAATGGCTGGACTTCATGCACCTATCACGATGTGGCCCGCTGAGATGCATTTTGAGATCCAACCTATTCATAAGTTAACATAGTGATAGATGAAGTGAAAACAAATATCAGTTTAAATGGAAGCTACTGTGGCCCTTAGAATTTGAATGGTGGATGTCACTGTCTTCACTACTGCAATGGTGGGCTCCACTGTCTAAATCATGGTGGGGCACGCAGCACCACCCAAACATTGTCCAGCACCGTCCAGCACTGTCTGAACGGTGTAGATGAAACAAATACATCATAGTGTGGTGTCCACAGTCCAGATGGAACCCGCTGAACTTGGTGAAGTCAATGCACCAGCTATATAGCTAACATGGGGCACGTCAGCCAATCAGCTCGGCACACCAAATACATAATATAAATATATTAATATAATACTACTATTATTATTAAAATACTAGGTCCAGTCCAGCGTCCAGACCCTGGACGTTTGGATGGACGGTTTTGATAAAACGCTAATGGGCAGCATGGAAATAAAACACATACCTATTGGTGGCCCCACCCTCACACGAGCCACACGTGTGAGGTGGCTCCACGTCCCATGGAAATGGACGGAAGGCGTGGATATACGCATACATCATGGTGGAGATCCATGTGCTGGTATAGCATGGTAGGATACATCTGAGATTTGAATCTGCCTCATCCCATGCCTGGGAGGCTTGGATGGGCGGTGTGGATACGCCACACATGCAACAAAGTGAGGTATATGAGCATGGGACCCGTCAGCTTTTGAAACAAGCTGATATTTGTGGTTTTCCCACCGTCCAGGTCTACGGGACGGTGTAGATGAACCATGCTAGGTGGGTCACACGGACGGTTGGTGTGAATGAAATACACACAGCATGTGGGTCCCACTTACACGTGTCCCACCATAACACACACACATATATAAAATACAAATATACAATAACTGCTGGGCTGCAACACATTGCAGGAGGTGGACGGCTGGAGATATATCCATCTGATGGGTCCACACGTGTGGGACCTACCAGCTTATACGATCAAGCAGATATTTGTTTCTTCCTTTCATCAAGGGTCTGTCCAGGAAGGACGGCCTGGATATGTATCTGGTGGGTCCCACCGTCCCATGGTGCTGGACGGTGTGGACACCACACATGCATCATCAAGTGGGCCCCCACGTGCTGGAGGCAGCATTTGAACCAGGTGGTGCCACCGTCCAGAGCATCTGGACGGTGTGGATGGAAGACATACATCACGGTGGCATCCACGGAAGGGTGGGTCGTCCCACACCAAATCAAAGTGGGCCATAAACAAAGAAAAAGAGAAATGGAAAGAGAGAGAGACGGTGAGAAGGGGAGGGACCCGCCACTATGGGCCCTCCCTATATAATACATACATCAAGATGGGTCTCACATATGTGGGCCATTAATCCACAAATCAACTCAAAAAAGACACCCACCTTTGGTCTTCCTGGACTCCTTCCATCAACGTAACCTAAAGCTCCAAAGGGTGCGATTTAACGGTTAAGATTAATTTTAGCAGGTGGGATTGGATAGTAGGGAGTGGTCCATGCCAAGCTTCTCTCATGGAGCTTGGACGATGGACTCTCATGGGTTGCTTGGGAGAGTGAGAAAGAGAGATGAGAGAGAGAGGCATGAGAGAGAGAGAGATGGGTGTGATGGGTGTGAGTGAGTGATGTGTACTTGTGTAAGAGAGAGTTGACTTTAGGGGAGGGGTGGTTGTACTTGGGGATAGGTGAGTGATGGAGTGTGATGTGTACTTTGATTGATCGGATTGATGGGATTGATGTGACAGATTCTCTCAAGATTGCAACGTGCGGCGTTTTCCTCGAACTGAATACGAGCCCACATCTCCTAGCCCGGGAATCGCCTTGGCACGTGAGATGCGGTGTTGGAACTGCAGCGACAGCGCGGTCACAATGATACAAGTCTCAGGTTGAGCCACTCTAGAATACGGGACACGACTCGAGGTTACGCGCAGCTACCGATAATAGATCGCGAGTTGCCGAAATTCGACCAGGAGAACCGCGGAAGCCTACGAAACAGTACGGGATAAGATATGGGCCTCACAATTGATTCGTTCGTGGAAGATAGAACCCTGATGACCTTATCCTCTGACCCTCTAGAGACGTCCTTGGCACACTCCCATGATTTGGATGATGATACAATTAGGGAGACGGGTGTCATACTTGATACTGTGCCGGTACTTGAAGTTAACCGGTGAAGGCCACAATTTGAAGAATTACCCCCAAACTGATGTAGTGCCTCTACCGTCTAACCTCAAGGCATCGAAACTTGACCTAAAACCTTTGCCCTCTGATTTGAAATATGTCTATTTATGTCAAGATAAGACATACTGAGTAGTGATTTCTTCCCACCTGGAGCAAGAATAGGAGAGTATACTTATCTCTACTCTCATTGAGCACAAAAGAGCCCTTGGATGGTCGATTGCGGACCTCAAGGGAATTGACCCTTTGATTTGTACTCACCGCATTCATCTCGAGGATAATGTGAAGACCTCCCAACAACCACAATATAGAATAAATCCAAACATGAAGGAAGTGATTAAGGCCGAGGTTTTTAAGCTATTAGAAGTGGGTATCATATACCCAATATCCGATAGTCAATGGGTGAGTCCAACTCAGGTGGTTCCTAAAAAGTCAGGAATCACCATCATAGTCAATGCCAATAATGAACTCATGCCAACTAGGATCACTACTGGTTGAAGAATGTGCATTGACTACAGGAAGTTGAATACTGTCACGAGGAAAGACCACTTTCCTTTGCCCTTCATCGATCAAATTTTGGAAAGGCTAGTTGGTCATTCCTATTACTGTTTCCTTGACGGATATTCGGGCTACAATCAGATCAAGATAGCCTTTAAAGATCAGGAAAAGACGACATTTACATGTCCTTACGGCACATTTGCTTACTGAAGGATGTCATTCAGACTATGTAATGCTTCCGTCACTTTTCAGCGATGTATGTTGAATATTTTTTCTAATATCATGGGGTAATATTTAGAGGTCTTCATGGATGACTTATCGGTCTTTGGTCCATGATTCAGTGAATGTTTAAAAATTTTGAAAATTGTGCTGAAGCGATGTGAGGAAAGGAATTTGGTACTTAATTGGGAGAAGTGTCACTTCATGGTTCGTAAGGGAATTGTCTTAGGACATATCATATCTTCCAAAGGAATTAAGGTAGATAAGGCTAAGATTGATCTTATCTCTAACTTACCTCTACCCAAGAACATACATGATGTGCGATCCTTCTTAGGACACGCCGGATTTTACAGAAGATTCATAAAGGACTTTAATTACCTCTCTCGTCCTTTATGCAATCTACTTCAAAAGGATGTACCATACGAGTGGACTGAGCAATGCCAGGAAGCTTTTTCTAAGCTCAAAGGCATGTTAATCACCGCACCTATCATGCAGCCACCTGATTGGAGCATTTCTTTTGAACTTATGTGCGATGCGTCCGACTATGCTCTTGGGGCGGTATTAGGTCAGAGAAAAGATAAGAGGCCCTACATTATACATTATGCAAGTAGAATCTTATATCCTGCCTAAGTGAATTATACAACTACGGAAAATGAACTCTTAGCCATAGTATTCACTTTGGACAAATTTAGGTCCTACCTAATTGGATCCAAGATCATCATCTACATAGATCATGCGGCACTCAAGTATCTTCTTTCTAAGAATGATGCTAAGCCCCGCTTGATAAGATGGATCCTTCTACTCTAGGAATTTGATTTAGAAATAAAAGATAAAAAGGGAGTAGCAAATGTAGTGGCTGACCACCTTTCCCGCCTTGATCTCTCTGATGCCCTTGAGATGACACATATAAATGACATGTTCCCTAATGAATAATTGTTTAAAGTCTCTCAATTACCTTAATTCATAGATAATGCTATTTATCTTGACATAAGTTCCACCCCGACATATTGGATTGCGCAAGATAAAAAGAAATTCTTTGTCGAGGTACGTAAATTCTTCTGGGATGATCTGTATTTATTCAAATATTGCCTACACCAAATCTTAAAGAGATGTATGCCAGACAATGAACACCAAAGTGTCATCTCCTTTTGTCACTCTTAGGCCTGTGGTCGTCACTTTTCTGCTAAAAAGACCACGACCAAAATTCTGTAGTGTGGCTTTTATTAGCCCACTATGTTCAGGGATACTCATGAGTTTTGCAAAGCTTGTGAGCGTTGTCAGAAATTGAGAGCATTGTCACGTAGATATATGATGTCTTTACACTCCATTCTTATCATAGAAGCATTTGATTGTTGGGGCATCGATTTCATGGGACCATTCCCCCAATCCTTTGGAAATTTATATATTTTACTAGCAGTAGACTATGTCACTAAATGGGTCGAAGCAATCCCATGCCTGAACAATGACCATCAAACCATCATTGAATTCTTAAAAGAAAACATCATTTTCCGATTCGAAACGCCTCGAACTATCATTAGTGATGGAGGATCACACTTTTGTAACAGGCCATTCACAAATTTAGTGAAGCAATATACCATCTCATACAAAGTGAGCACTCCATACCACTCATAAACAAGTGGGCAAGCTAATATTTTCAATAGGGAAATTAAACACATACTGGAAAAAATGGTTAACCCTAACTACAAGGATTGGTCAATCTGCTTAACCGATTCTTTATGAGCTTACCGTACAGCATTTAAGACTCCTATTGAAATGTCTCCCTTTAGACTTGTCTATGGGAAGGCTTGCCACTTACCTGTGGAGTTGGAACATAGGGCTTACTAGGCGATTAAAAATTTAAACTTTAATTTGGACAACGCTTGCTCGCTACGTAAACTTCAATTGAATGAACTTGAGGAAATCCGGAACGATGCATACGAGAAATTGAGAATTTACATGGATAGAATGAAGGTATTTCATGAGCAACACATTCTTCAAAAATCATTCACACCAGGTCAGAAGGTCCTTTTGTACAATTCTCGATTACATCTCTTTCTGAGTAAACTTAGATCTCGTTGGACCGGCCCTTTCACTGTTACTAATGTTTATCCTCATGGGGCCGTCGAGATTTGGAATCCAAATAATGGCAATGATTTTAAAGCGAATGGACACCATTTAAAGCCATTTGTTGAAAATTTTGATTTAAAGGACATGTCCATACCTCTGAATGATCTTGATTGACCTCCTAGTCTGACGGAGGTGTAGTTAGGTTTACTGCTTTTTGTTGTTTAGGATAGTTTGTTTTCCGCTATTTTAAGATAATTTGCTTACTATCTGTTCGAGACTTTTGTGCTAACCCATCTTCGTACTAAGATCATTGGAAAAGCCTTAAAATTCCTTCTTCAGGTACTATCTTTCCATCACTCCCCTTTTCTTTTCATTGCCTCTTTTACATTACATGCTTATTTCTTTTACATTGAGGACAATGTAGCTTTTAGGTTGGGGATGGGGGATTAGGTTACCTAATCAGTTGTTCTCCTAGTCTTTGAGCAAAATTTGTATAAAAAAAAAAAAAAAAAAAGGTGCAGAAAATTGAAAATTTTATGAAAAATAAAAGTATAAGATGCTTAATGTTAATGATTTATATCACTTGTATTCAGTTACTTGAAGATTTCAAAGTTAAGTTCGAGTTATTAATCCATGAGTAGAAGTTTTAAACATTGATCGAGTCATGATTTCACATGCCACATCTAGCAGTTACATTAAAGGTTCAGTCAACATTGAATTGTTAACCTAGTGATTTTTTAGCATAAAAGGAACCCACCTGGGAAATTCATCCACAATGTTTAAAAATAATAATAATAATAATAATACCCAGCTAAAAAATAGTTGTCTTCGAAAAGGCCACCTATTAAAGATCTCTAAAAAGGTTGACATAACATGAAAGTCATCGATGGAAATTTAAAAGATGGAGGAATAAAAGAGGGAATTAAAAGATAAACTGTAAGGCAAGTTTCGGTTTAGGTTTTGGTTGTCCTGAATGCTCTTTTAATTATCAATGTTATCATGAAACTGAAGAATTGAACCTTCACCCATGGAACTTAATGTTTGGAATTGTTTTAATTGGAGGATTAATGTAACACCCCGTACTTTCAGTACTCGGGTGTCACCAGGGAAGTTTAAATCTATTTTCATGTGTGTAAAAACACACATGGCCCTCCATGCACACCGACACCCAGAAATCCTCGATCTATTCATCTTCACTGTCATGTATAACATTCATTCGCACATCAAGCCATCCATTCGAGTGATTTTTAAAATAGTCCAGAGACATCTATTTTAGGATCTCAATCACTTCAATATAAGAGTCAAATCATCCAGTAATATTTCATAAGTATATATACATATATACTTTTTTTATTTATTGTATTAGAAGTTTACACAAACATAGATCAAAAGAATTATGGATGTATTCGATAATTTATTTAGTAGAGTGATATGTATATAACTAACATATATAAAATATTATATTAAATAGACATCATGGGTGATAATTTTTCAATGTACAATTGAACTATAAATATTACTGCACTATTAAATATCTGTTATAAATATGTATACAAAAGATTATTAGATAATTTAATAAAATTATATATTACTCAACCTTATTACCGAATACAAGTATGATTGTAATTAAACATGATGTTTTCAATTCATTTATACGTATGTTTATTTATAACGTAATATTATGAATTATGTATTATTAAATACGTGAGCAATAGCATGTATATAGTGGTACATTAATATTGAAATTATAATTATACATGTGTATGCGATTTTAATCATCATAACTATGAGTAATGAACAATAGTAATAAAATTGATATTAATGGTTGATTGGTAATTCACTATGAAGAGAGACATTAGGATCATTTAGCCATTAACATTCAATTTCGAGACGGTCCGACCATTAGATCGCCGAGAATCCACAAATAGAGCCCAAATCAAGATGTGGGCCCCACCCAGGCATCCCATCTGCCTAATCCTCAATCAAGAGCCCCTCTTAGGAACCCCCCCAAATGGAATGAACGGGATGGATTTCACCAGAGCATCATGGTGGGCCCCACCTCACAGCGCGAGTGCACAGCGAGGATGTGCACCCGTCGTGCATTGGCCTAGGCAGCCCGGTCAAACCGGGGCTGACCCGATCTTTCCAAATAAAGAGAGTTTTTCTCTCTCTTCCCGCCTGTGACGTGCTTGAAAAAATGCCGTCAAAAACATTGATTAGTGGCCCATCACGTGGGGCCACCTTCGTGATCCGATCCGTCCATTAGATGCAGACGCCTCCCCTGACCAAAACCCTGTGGGTCCCTCATGAAGATGCGATCGCCCGTGCACACAAACATTGGTAAAGGGGAGCCGTGTCCAACCGAACCTTCCAAAAATGGGAACTGCTCTCGCAGACCAGCCATCACAATCCAAGTGCGCCCCTCATCCTCAAATCTTGGCCGTCCGTTGGGGATAATCTCAGCCATCCGATGGAGTTCATGCGGATTAGGGCTCACGTATGAAAACCGATGCAGCTCTCTCTCCACAGTTTTAGAAAACCAGATGGCGGGATTGCATCCGAGCCTTCTGATCCAATCCGATGGACCTAAGGGTGATAGAATCCCTACAAAAGAAAGAGGAATGCCCCATTCCTTCCATGTTCACGCAGCAGCCGCATTCGAGAAAAGAAAATAGAGGGAGAGAAACAGTAGCCGCACCACTCCCTGTTTTTTAGAAAATCGACTGAGAGCTCCTGCCTTCGAACCCACCGCCTGAATGTCACACCCCAAACCCAGAAATCGGGCTCACAAAATTTCCGATTGCCGAATCCAGTGCAACAACCTCCGTAGTACCCCATTCTCGACTCCCAGCGTCCATACGCCAGGTTCGAATCCTAGGATCCTACATGGAGGATTTTCCAACATACATTTGTCTCGTAAGAAGCATAACCACAAGTATACCCAAATCATAAAGGTAACATCATCATCACATATCCATTAATATAATCATTTGAATAAAATGTTGAAAGGGAAATACATATATCGAAATCAGGGCTCCCCAAAGATAGTTGCACGCTCCAAGCTCAATGCTGCTGCAACCTAACGCCTCCTACACGACGCATCTATCGTGCATAAGCTTATAGAAAGCTTAGAGGGTGGTGAAAGTGTGCGTAAGGTAAGTGTCAAGTATACAATAAAGCTCATAAATCATACATCATCGAGATAAGCAGAAATACTGATAAGATCATGAATCATATGATATCAGAGTAAGCGAAAAAATACTGGTAAGTCCATGAATCATTCAATAACAGAAACGCAATGCGGATCGGCTATACAAATATGGAAGCCAAATATCAGATGCCGATGATGCAAGGCAATATGCAAATCTTGCTAAGTCCGTCTAAGTCATATAAGTGCAAAAAATATGGTAACCCAAAATGCTAAGTACTGCGGATGCAATGTAAAATGCGGTGCGAATGAAATGACCATGCTGGAATATGAAGTTGGGATGATAGTACGTAGTATCGTAGGCTATGGGGTCCACCACAAGGGACTTCTATCCAACTAGTCCCATACCTAAATTTGGATGTCAGACTCAATGTGGTAAACTCCTGATCTCAGGTTAGTCACGCGCCCAACCGAAATCCTGACCATGCGAAGGTACACATGACAAATAGTTACGCACCACCAGCCCGAGTGGATAGTGAATGAATGAATGAATGGATATGCAATCCCTGCTCAATAAGTCCACATATCAGTATGGTTGCTCTCTCTAAGAAATCACTGGGGTCTATTACACTCCACACTGACTGCCGCCTCCCTAGCCGCACAGCCCAGCGAGTGGAAGAGACCTCACTATCCGCCTAGCCAGCAGTCTGCCAATACCTACTCAGCTCGTCGATAGCAGACCCATTTATGAGTTGGTCCTTATAGCCTCCTCACTCGGGCGGATAAGGCCACACCCCCTCCCAACCGACCACGACACAGTGGGAGACGTGGCCTACTAGTATTTGGCACTCGGGTGCTCATGTTCCACTCGGTCTAGACGTTAGGGGACCTCTTAGCCTCAAAGATTTTGAGATTTTCACCCAAGGACATCCTAAGTACTCACAGTGCTAAAACCAAGGATTTTTGGTATCTCATTTAGCCATCCATGATGTGCTTGTGGAGGCCACGGCGCTGATGTCGCTAGGGCGTACAATGATCAAGTCACACATATACGAGATGCATGAGTCACACCATCAAATCATGCAGCAATCTCGCACATACCATGTGATCATGTGGGGCAATCCGTCTCATAAGGAGTCTCATAAATGTCTCAACCCAACGACTTATGCTATGATCAAGCATTCCTCATATCAAGCATACATATGATGCGTATGGGCATGAATCATGGAATTGTACTAAACATGTTATAAAGTAATGAACTATCCTTACAACGCAGATGGGCCTAGACGGCTTACACACAATAAGTACGGGTCT
Source organism: Magnolia sinica (assembly GCF_029962835.1). Lineage (NCBI taxonomy): Eukaryota > Viridiplantae > Streptophyta > Magnoliopsida > Magnoliales > Magnoliaceae > Magnolia > Magnolia sinica. Next base: position 41,401,435 of record NC_080577.1, on the reverse strand, counting down.
ATCAATGGGCCCTAGGGAGAGTTATAATGTGGACATTTAACCAACATTATTCTTACAATGTGGACGTCAAACCATCATTGCTCCCAAGGCATAGCTCGCCATAAAGGTCAACACATAAACCATGGTGGAATCACATCAATGGGCCTCATGTACATCCCATTGGGCCTTAACCCATGGGCCTTCAATACATCAAATGGGCCTCATAAATATCAAGGTGGGCCTCAACAACAGGCCACAAATACATCAAGGTGGGCCTCCTCAAATGGGCCTTATGAATATCAAGGTGGGCCTCAACAGATGGCCATAAATATATCAAGATGTATATAATATATATATAAATGAATTATATCAAAAGATGAACTGGACCGCACTCCAAATAGTAGTGACAATGATTTCCACCATTAAAATATCCTACAGGGCCCACCATTATTGAATGGAACTACCATGGCCCTTAAGAAGTTTAAACGGTGAATGTCACTGTTCCCACTATTTTTCCATGGTGGGGGCCCACTTGAACTAGGGATCTGACTCATTCTTTAGCCCCTGCCATAAAATGGGCTTCCAAAATGGTTGAACGGTTTGGATGCAACACATGCGTCATGGTGGGTCCCATAGGGATGGACGGTGTGGAGAGAACGCCTACCTCATTCGGGTCTCACGTGGGGCCCATCATAATGTCTATATGCCGTCTAACCTGTTGATAAGGTCACGCTAACCTGGATGAAAGGAAACACAAATTTCATATTGACCCCAAACTTCTGTGACACCCAAGGAGGGTTTCAATGGCTGACGTTCAATCACCGTTGTTTCCTATGATGTGGGCCACTTGAGCTGTGGCTAGATGGCGTGGATAGAACACGTACATCATGGTGGGTCCCACCGTCCAGTACCGTGTGGAGAAAACACAGACACCATGGTGGGTTCCACCGTCCACTACCGTGGACGACATGAACAAAATGCATACATCATTGGGTGGGTTCCACGTGAGGCCCACCATAGCGTTTATTTGTCATCCAATCTGTTGGTAAGGTCACACAGACCCATATGGAGAGGAAAAACAAATTTCATATCAATCCAAAACTTCTGGGGCACCCAAAAGGGGTTTCAATGGCAGACGTTCAATCACACTGTTGCTTGCCGTGTGGGCCACCTAAGCTTAGTATATGGCTAATTTTTGGTGGGGGCCCACTGCCTTAAGGGACATAACAAATGCACAGTGTGGATGTTCTACCACATCACGGTGGAGCCCATGGTTGGGACCCATGGTCCCTGGCCCAAACGCAGCAACATCCTGCTGCAGCGTCAGCAGCAGCAGACGCTGCCTAAATTTTTTTTCTTTTCTTTTTTTTGAAAAAAATGAATTTCTGGGGTTTTTCGTACGTGGGGCTTGCATTCGAAGAATCTGACCCAGCCGTTGGATTCCATGGCTTAAGATCGACCAAACAAGTCTAATATTCAATATGTTTTAGGTGTAGAAAAAACCAGAGTGCATTTTAACAGTGAAAACCACTGTTTTCTAAGCTATAGCCCACCAGATAATCGGATCAACTTCATTTCTTGGCTCAACACCTAAAATGAGCTTGGTAATGGAATGGACGGCGTGGATTGAACTTATACATCAAGGAGGGGCCTACATGAGTTACCCACCCAGTCAGCTTGAAATCAAGCTTATATTTGTATTTTCATTTCACATCCAGTGTCCCTAAACACTAAACGGTCTGGGCCTAACACATATACAAGGTGGGCCTGGCTTAGGTGGGCCACCAAATGCATGGTTAGTGTGGATAAGACATACACCAAGGTGGGGTCCATCCGATTAGGCCACACAATCACATCATCACACACAAAACAAATGAAAAAGAGAGGGAGAGAGAGAAAGAAAGAGGGACACGTGTGATGAAGGGCTCCGCCACTATGAGCCTTCTCTTGCATTCAATCATACATCAAGTGGGTCCCAATACATGTGGGCCCACCAAATCAAAGATCAACGGTGGAGATTCCTTCTCCACCCAAAATGGACGGTCTAGACGACCTCTTTTCATGCAAGGGAAATAAACATCATGATGGGGTCCATGGAGAATGGCCCCATTATGGAATGATCATGAGAATCAAGGTGGGCCATCCGGCCACACCTAGGGTCCAAAGTGAGATATATACCATCAATCGGTAGGCCTCACTTGGCCCATCATCAAAACATGAAAAAATTTAGCCTATAAAGCACCCACCGGTCGATCTTCTTGGTCCGATGGAAAGCCAATCTCCTTATGCTTCTCTTTGATGGAGGGTGATGAGGTTTGAAGGGCTAGGATGAAGGTTCTTGGGGTGGGAAGTGGGCCACACAAAAGACCTTTTTCTCTCTTAGAAATGTTAGACGTCCACTCTCTTGCTAACTTGGAATGTGTGTGGAGAAATGAGAGAGAGAGAGAGGGTTGTAGGGAGAGAGTAATGGATGATAGATGTGAGGGTGAGTGATGGATGTGAAGTGAGTGATGGGTGAGGTGAGAGATTGGTTGACTTGGTGGTTGCTTGACTTGTGGAGAAAGAAAGTATGGGTGTTCTTGTACTTGACATGAGGTGATTGATTGTTTGATTGAGTGATTGATTGATGGGACATGTTGTGGAGATTCTCTTGGAATAGCAAATGTGCGGTGTTTTTCTCGAACGGAATGCGAGGCCACATCTCCCTGCTAGGGTATCAGATCGGTATGCAAGACGCGGCGTTGGAACCACGGCAATGGTGCGGTCGCAATAGTATAAGTCTCGGATTAAGCTGACTCAAATCTACGGGATACGACTTAGGGTCGCGCATAAACATCGATCATAGGTCGCGGATTACCGGACTTCGACGAGAAAGATCACGGGAGTCGACGGAACAGTACGGACTAGGATAAAGGTCTTACACTGAAGCTCGATGAAACCTCAAAAACCCATGTCCCTAAGCTCCAATAGGCCTATCTGCACTACCCAGAAGCTTCAGTTTAGAGAGAGACGCAACCGATGGCAGTCTGCCATTAACGGCAGCTCACCTTCCCTGCCTTTCTCTCTCGCTGCAGCACTAACTGACCCGATTGAGTTAGGTCAGGGTTGGTGCTCTCGTTGTCCAAGGTCAGAAGGAGGAGAGAAAGGAAAGAAATAAAGAAGAAAAAGAAGAAGAGAAAGAGAAGAAGAAGAGGGAGAGGATTCGAACAAGGGTTGTTGCTGTTGTGCCGCTGCACCGAGTCAGGCATGGTGGTTGCCGGTTCTAGATTGAATCCAGACCGTGTGGGGTGAGTCTGGCTGAGTCCAGATGATGGTTGTGGGTGTGAGAAAGGGAGAGAAAGGAAGTGAGAGAAAGAGAAGGGAAGTTGGGGCCGGGTTCGGTTGTTGCCGAGTCAACTGGACTCGGCTCTGTTTGAGCCACAACTCGACCAGCTGGTCAATCTCCCTGTTGGTGTTTCCCCCAGCAGTATGAGGAGAAGAAAGAAAAAAGAAAATGGGAAGGAAAGAATGAGAGACAGAGAGGGTAAGATGAGCCTGAGTTATGGGCCGACTCGTTACCGAATCAACCGGGTCAAGTTTAGCCTGAGTGGGCCTGTTTCAATTGGGTTGGGTCTGGTTTAACCCAGCCAGCTTGCTGGACCTCAGATTTTAAAGGAAAATAGGGTGAGAGAGAGGAATGATGGTGCTTGGAAGCACCGAGTCGACTGGGCCGAGTTAACTCGTTGGAATAGGAGTTGGGCCACACTCAACACCTGCCAAGGTATAAACCCTCCACCCTCTTGGGTTGTGAATTACTTTTAATTATTTAACTAGATGTTATAGCTATTAAACTTGTATTTTCTCAAACCTTGACCTTAAGTGAGTGTGTGGGTCAAAGTCCACTAAATGATGTGACCAAGACCCTAATTATAGGATAGAGTGTAGGTTGAAGTTCATTAGATAGTATAGTTAAGACCCTAACTATCATGAATCTTAAGCATGAATAGCCTGTTACATATATTAATATTAAATATAATAAATGAAACTATAATTATTAGACATTTACATTTTAGCTACTATCCTTAAATATTATCATGACTAGACTCACTATCGATAACTATTATTATTATCATTAGAAAATATTATCATTTCCCTTGTGGGATTAGTCAAATACTTATTAGAATAATTATTAGTGTTAGTCCTTATTGTATTATCATTAGAAAATGTCCTATTATCACTTCTTGTATTATCTAAGAGATTATTAGTCATTATAAAGATGTTAGATAATGTTATTGTCGGTGCATTCGGATATGAACTTATGAACTGTCATTAATATGAAGATTACTCGATCCATTGTATAATAATAATAATAACAATATTAATATTAATGATAATTTAGGATTCAAATTCCATAATCTAAGTTTAAGATCAAACTCTAGGACGAAATCCTGAGACCTAAGTAATCTAAACCTCAGGTCGATACCTTAAACATAAACAGTAAGTTAAGTTGGGATCTAATGATACAATTCATGATAGGATCCCAATCTAAGGGCGTGCGCATTTCCTAACAACATTAATGGATGATTCGACAAATAAGGTGATGATTCTTCCCCTTGAGCTTTCCATCTTTCCATTAGCTTAAGTTATAGTTTTATTTAAATTTATAATTGATATCTCTCTCTTATAATCACATGTGTTAGCTGGTGGAAATTGAATTGTTATATTGCTTGGTTAATGTTCATCCTGTATATTTGTTCATGCTTGTGGATTTTTTGTGGATTGCTTATGGAATTTAAACTGGTACATTAGTGGGAAACCCCCACTTATAAATGTACACCCATACTTGGGATGTAACTCGATTGACGGTGATTGCAATGGACCTTCGATCTAGTGGTTATTGAATGATGGTCTAGATGGATCATTGATGTAGGCCTGCTATCCAAGGTTGTTGTGCCTAATGGTTTTTAAGGATGGCTTTCATCATATGGTTTTGATATCGGCCCTATGTGGTATATTTTTATATTCGTCCTATGTGGTTTTGTTTTGGTACTTGCCCCAGATGGGTTCGATGTTTTTATATAGTGCAACCATGCGATGGTAAGCCCCATATACTGTAACCTGATTGACCACTAGTCGACGGGTTTCCATTAAGCATCCTAAAATGGTAGTCTCATGGGCCGGGAATGGTGGTCATGGGACACTATGCCCGTGCCGTCGGCCTACACTGGGCCAAGAGCTCCCCTAGTGACCGTGAGCTTAATTAAATTGGCTAAGTGTAATCGAATTAATAACGGATTGGCTAATCATGCATACATGGTATAGACCAGCATCTATTGCTATTGTACGTGATGTACATATTGTTCCGACTGGATGATGTTTCCCAGGTTTGATGATTGCATGGGTGACGAGCCCACTGTCCGCACGGATGAGCATCCCCGGGGCAATGATTGCATTCCACGCATCCATACATCTAATAAGACCTGCATCATATATTGTTTTGTATGCTTTGCTTTATAACTATGCTTACCTAATGTGGCAGTGTGTAATTTTGAGGGAAATTCACACTGAGTTGGCCACTTATCCATCAAATATATAACCGTACAGGTAGCACAAGTGGCTTAAGTGACTTGATGAGGAGCCAGGTACAAGTGCTAGGGTTGCATGGTGTATCTACCTTGAGAAGCTGCGCGGTCTTGCGGCTTATGTTTACATTCTTATGTTATTTTTCATATACTAAATTATGTAGATTCTTGTATTTGTTATATCAAGACACTGGTTTGTATAAGTCATTATGGGCAACCCCTTGTATATTCTAAATGAAATTTAAAATTTTCCTTTATACTTACTTGTCCATTCTACACTCATCTGCTTACTCTGATAAAAGAAATATATATATATATATATATATATATATATATATATATTTGAAAATCCTTTAAGGTTAACACCCTGGTTTTTGGAAAACGGGTCGTATACTCGGGTCCTGAAGATTCGGGGCGTTACAATTAATGCTTTGAACTTGATTATGAAACTTACCGAGTGCTAAAGTTTAGAAGAAGGTAATGCACAACATTGATGTATTTTATAATTCTATTATCTAGATTTTTTTTAAAACCACTTGAGCTTATAAAAATTATCCCATGGTTCTCGAAATATTTTCCGCATAGTTTGCTCGAAACTAGCAAAATGTTGGTTGGGGATTGTGTTGAGGATCAAATATTGCATATTATCCCCCATTTATATCTTGGTTTTATGAACATAATAATGTTTAATGCTCTATTTTACTCATGTTTGTGTTACAAGGTGAATTTATAAGCTTGGATTGAAAAGTGTGCTTAAAGCATGGATTTGATGCTCAAGAATCACCAAGGCAAGGGATGGATCTTAGGAGACCAATATTGAAGAATTCACATGCCAAAGATCCAAGAAAACCAAGTGAAGAATGAAGAAAATCAAAGATTTAAAGTGAAGAAAATGAATACTGAAATCGTCCTGAAAAAGCATATTCTGAAACTCTGAGTCATTTTGTGAAATTGCGCAGAGTGAAGTTTATTTTGAAAAAATGGGCAGAGTAAAGTCTATTTTAGCAAAATGCGTAAATTTGAGGCGGTTTCTAGAATTTTCTAACTAGGTGCGAAAGTTAGAGTTTCACAACTATAAATAGGACTCCATAGGATGTTCTTAGGCATCTTCTAGGGTTTAAAGAGTGGAGCAAAAGGGTGGAAAAGTCGTCACCAAGAGTTTTTCTTATTCTTCCTTAGTTATTTTCATTCTTTCTTTTAGGGTTTTAGATCCAATCATGTCTATGGTTAGCTAAACCTCTTACTTAGGGCTAAGAGGTGAAGCTTGTAGCATGATAGGATGTTTCTATTTTTTTGATTCATGTTTATGTTGAACTCCATGAATTTTAATTTGATATTTAAGGAATACTTTTAGTTTTTAATAGTTTATTGTTACTCAAATTACAGTAGATCTGCAATATCTTTGAGTATCTTCTTTTCCTAATTTGAGATTGTGAAATTAGTAAGTCCTGTTGTTCACCATCGTCCCTTAGGCATGGTAGGGTGATGGAATCCTTCATAATTTTCACAATTCTCCTGCTTTGAGATTATGGGATTTGTAAATCTTGTTGTTTGCCATTGTCTCCTGTGCATGGTTTGGTGATAGAATCCCTGCCAATTATCATAGTTCTCCTTCATTAAGAATTAGGTCAATAGAAGTTCAAATTTGGTTTTATTGATATATTATCCAATTGGATAAGATAAGACTCTAATTCTAATTATGTTACTTGAATCAAGTAAGAGGGCTCCCTGATCACTACAAGTGGATCTTTAGCACCCTAGTTCCCATCTTTACATTCTTAGTTTTAATTACTTAATTCACAATTACTCTCTCAATCACTTCAGAATTAGTTTTACATCTTCTAGTTCTACTTTTAGTTAATTTCAGAAATGCACAAGATCAGTCCCTGTGGATTCGACTTCAGTCTTACCGAGATTATTACTACATCACGACCCTACACTTGAGGTTGTGAACAATCGCCCCACATAAATTAATAAAGATCACATGTAATTAACATCACACTATAATTCCCAAAGGATAAATAATTGTTGGTGATAAATTAAACAATTGCAGAGAGAGAATCATAATAACATAAAAGCATGTAAAAGGTAAGATAAATCATACCAACTTAAATTAATGTAAGCTTAAAGGAATCCCTCACCTTAGCCTTAGATCTAAACCATATGTAGATATCTATGTAAGAAAGCTTCTACATGAAAAGCTTCCACATGAATCACGACATCGCTTGAGCAAGAGGGAGACACTATACATATGGAGAAGGAAGAGGGCGTCTAGGCTTCTCTCTCTCTCTCTCTCTCTCTCTCTCTCTCTCTCTCTCTCTCTCTCCTCCTTGGACATTTAGGAGGTGGGCGTGTTAGTGGAGAGGGGACACACACTCCTTTTATAAAGGAGTGGACGTGTGAGAGGGGTGTGTTTTCCATCCCACTTGGATCGGGTTTCTCCAATTTGCCCTTTTCTGATGATCTTTCTTTTAATCTAATTCATTCATTGTGTCAGGGTCATCGAATAGAGTCGGGGTATATAATTTTCTTAGTGATTTGAAATTTAGATTGGCCTATCTTGAAAATTCTCCTAATAGGTGCCAAAACGAACTTGATCTCAATTAATGGTCTATAGTAAATGAACAAGGCCCAATTTTGGAGGGAATGTGTAGTCATGATAGGCAAATGGTTGGACAAAATTTGGCGATTGATGAATGGTGAAAGAAACCTAAATTTAAAATTTCACCTTTTGTACCAAAAGGAAGGAACTGACTTCAACCTTCAACGGTATAGGATTATAGATCGGGGCCTAATTTTATATAACCCCATAGTCATATAAGACCAAAGTGTGGTCCAAATTTGAGTTGTGATGGATGGAAGGAAGTGGTTAAATCAAAAGATCCAGATTTATAAAGAGTTGGTAGGCCTTGACAGGATAACTTCATGCCCAAGGAAAAGCCAACCAAAGTAGGGTCTTCATATTTCACACTTGATGCATATGATGGGCAATCCAAGTCGTTCATATGAAGAAAAATATCCTACTACGACTACCCACGAGGTTTCTTCACTCGATGGACACCAAAATCAACGGTTAAGGGACTGATTTGTCAATTAAGTCACTTTTACAATGATCTAAGGGTCGAAATTTGACATGTAAAGTTAATTTATGATACATAGGTATGGTATAAAATTTTGCATCAAACGGATCGTGGGAACCATGTGATCTAGAATTTAGGGGTTTAGGTTAATAACATCTTCATAATTATTGCTGATATGAGAGTTTTGGAAAATCTAATGGTTCTACATGGTTATAGGCATGTTTCTAAGTAATTCTTATAAAAGAAGTTGTATCTAAATCATTATGAACAAGGAATTATTCACTAAACTAATTAAGGGAATGTACATATATCAACCAACATAATGAATGGTCAGATGACATGTTAAAAATAGAAAAACTTAATGGTTAGTACTCTGATCATGTATGTAAGTGGGTGTACGGTCAGTTTTGTAAATTGATGATCACAAGTGAGTTTTTGGAGTGATCAAGAGGTAGAACATGTATGTCATTAGATTTAAGTGACTTGTTCACATGTATAAGTTTATTATATTATAGTTTTGATGGTGGATTAAGCATATTAATAGGTAGCGAATGAGATGAACGGATCAGAATCTCAATTGGATATGTGTATGAGTGGATGCTGAGATCACGTATCTAGTTTACTATGATCAAGTGATCCAAACTTAGAGTGGACGATTGTCACGCCCCAAACCCGGGGACGGACAGCTTCCGTGATGCCCCGAATTCGGCACTCGACTTCCATACACCAAGTCCCAAGTTCGGCGCACCACAAGGAAGATTTTTGACTGAATTTTTTTTTTTTTTTTTTTTATATATACATAGTAATACCTGAGCATGAAGATCCATGATCAAACTACCAAGCAACACTCTCCATCATAAGTCCCGATGGTTATAAGTATAATGCTTTACAAAATATACGCAACGTCAACATTGCCAAATCGAAGAATAAATGCAATGCATCGAGAAAGCTAAGTCTTCCAAGCTACTCCAACCCTGAAAAAAATGGGAAATAGGAGGCTTAGGCCAAAAAGCCTAGTGAGTACACACGTGTGTGCAGTGTGTCCTACAAGCAGGCAAGATAAATGTACTACAAGGAAATCATACCATAGCCATAACCATATTACATGCATCCGTAATCACGTCATCATCATCATATTGTCATGTCGTAATTATACAATATCGAAAATATTGACAAGTCCATGAGTCATACAATATTAGAGTACGCAATATAAATCAGCATGTAAATGAGGAGTTATAAAGAGTCAAATATCAGATGTCGAGGATACAACACAATATGTGGTGCGAATGAAATGACTATGCTGGAGTGAAGTCGGGATGGTGGTACATAGTATCGCAGACTATGGGGTCTATCACAAGGGACTTCTATCCAAAATAGTCACATACCTAATTTGGATAGTCAGACTCAATGTGGTAAACTCCTGATCTCAGGTTAGTCGCGCGCCCCAACCGAAATCTTGGCCATTGCGAAGGTACACACAACAGATAGTTGCGCACCACCAGCCCGAGTGAATAGTAAATGAATGAATGAATGAGTATGCAACTCCTGCTCAATAAGTCCACATATCAGTACAGTTCATCTCTGGGATCATCACCGGGGTTTAGTACACTCCAAATGACACTGTCTCTCTCCTAGCAACACAGTCCAAGTGAGCGTAAGAAACCTCACTATCCGCCTGGCCAATAGTCTGCCAATACCTATCCGGCACGTCGATAGCGGACCCATTCACGAGCTGGTCAAACTCAGCCTAGTAATGCCCCCTACCCTCGGGCGGGTAAGGCCACACCCCCTCCCAACCGACCATGACACAGTGGGAGACGCGGCCTCCTGGTATTCGGCACTCGGGCGCTCATGTATCCACTCGGTCTCGACGTTGGGGCGTCTCCTGGCCTCGGAGGTTTAGGGATTTTCACCCAGGGACATCTATGGCGCCCGTATGCTAGAACCAAATATTTCCGGTGTCCCATCTGGCCATCGACGATATGCCTGTGGAGGCTACGGCCCTGATGTTGCTAGGGCACACAATACAAGATGCATGAGTCATACAATACAGTCATGCATCAATCCTGCGCATACCGTGCACTCATGTGAGATAACCTCCGCCTATCAAGGAGTCTCATAACAATCTGTCCAACGAGATATGCAATGGTCAACCACATCTCATAACAAACATGCAGATGATGCGTATGGGCATGTATGATAATGCTGTGCTGTCACATACTCATAATCAGTATCAATAACCGGTCTCAACAATCGACTTCGACAATGTGGACATTTAACCAACAATGTCCCCAAGGAATGGCCCACATAAACATCAATACATACATCATGGTGAAATCACACCACATCGGTCCTCAGATACATCGCTTCGGGTCTCACACAAGGGCCGTACATTCATCGCATTGGGCCTCACTCATGGGCCGCATATACATCAAATTGGGCCGTATCATATGTGCACTACACATCGCAATGGGCATTGGCTCATGGGCCATGAATACACCACATCAGGCTTCACGACCCATGAGCTTCAAATACACAATAGGTGGGCCCTACACATGGGCCTCAAATACATCACAATGAGCCTCATCATATGGACCAGAAATATATCTCAATGGGCCTTGCCCATAGGCCACAAATACATGGCTACACCAATTATGATAAGTCTCATACTACAACCACTTCACACGTCACATAGTTAATGGCTCATATTTGGTACTGCATAGTTAAGGGCCAAGAGCCACGTTTCATCGTACCATTTACGGTTTAGTGATCACAGCGTATAGAATCCAGGACCTTAATAGCATTAGGTTGGGTAATATAACTCTACATCACATTCGGTTAGTGTACAACTTAGTTATATGTGATTCAAGTGGCGGTATCTATATCGATAAGCACAAACCTGCGTCATTGAATGGCCATCAATGCCACTTGATTTCATACGGTTAGGTGGCCTTGTACGTATTTCACATTCATACAATTAGATGACTACGTATACTACATGTACTCCACCATTGCCTATGATTAGGTGGCTATACATACATCAAATACCCACATGATCAATAGGCCAAACAGGTAATATCACACCCTCACACCACTAGAGTTTATATATTTGTTATAATTAAATATGTTTTTAAGAGTTTAAACACAAGTATCATGATCCTATTACTTGGGGCCGCACTCTAACCAAAGTGCCAAGTGATCAAGGGATGTCCACAATCAGCCCATTTAAAGGATTAATCATCATTACTTCAAAACTTACAATACCAATTCATCATACATTCCACACATGGAATTTACAAACTCTTATCGAAGAGGCCCAATGGTTGGCCCAAACAAGGCTATCACTGATGGGCCCACATGGCGTTTACTCAAAATGGGCCTTAACATTCTTGGGCTCACATATCAATGGAATTCATAGTGGGTCCTATGCAGTAGAGTCCATGGGGATTTCCCATGAGGTTGAGTTGTGTGTGACCCACCTACGACTTAGGTCTGCTTTGATTATTTTAGTCCAAGTCCTAAAATGATATGAGGAAGTGGATGGTCTGCATGGATTAAATAGATACACCACGGTGGCCTTAGGTTGGATTCAATAGTTAAGTACTTATCCTCACAGCCTTGTATTGTATGGTCCAATTCAGGTTGGATCGACTGTTCTGTGAGATAATGGCCTAAAGGAAACCCGGTATATGGGTCGATATCTAATACATTGTCAGGATGGCCCATAATGAATTTTCAATGATGAGAGTTTAATTTGCATTATTTCAGAACGTACGACTATCTAATCATTGGATGGGCCTAAGTCTTGGTAACATATCGTCAAAAGAGTTGATAAAATAGATAAACGATGAGGATCTTAAATATAAATCATGTCATAACCATGGTGGATTAAGTGGCATAACACCTACATCAAAGTGGGTCATACCACACACAAGTTGAGAGGGTTACCCTCCCTTAAATATTCATATTTATTTGTTGGGCCCACAGAGGTGTGGTTCATAAATCCAGCCCATCCATTATGTGTGTCCCACTTGGTTGAGGGGTCAGACCAAGTTTCAGATACATCCAAATTTCAGGTGGACCTAACAGGTGATTTACATACTCGAGCTTCGAGTTGTACAGACAGGTAAGGAGATCAAGGTTACATGGGTGCAAAGAGATGTATTTATTGCATATACACAATTCATCTATTTTTTTTTTTGGAGATCATTTTATAGCATCATCCAAAAATGAATCATATCCGAAGATTATCTGGACCTCACCACAAACAGTAGTGGAGATAAAGATTTCACCGTTAAACAATTTATAGGGCCCACCATACTGTTTATTTTCCATCCAATCTGTTCATAAGGTCACAAAGACCTGAATTAAGGGGAAAAACAAATTTCATACTACTCCAAAATTTCTGACCCAAAAAAGGTTCCAATGGTTTACGTTCAATCCCCTCCACTTTTGTAGTGTGGCCCACTTGATAGTTAGATCTATCTTTTTTCTTTTTTTTTTTCCAGCCTTAAGACAAACTTGCTAAATGGATGTACGGTTTGGATATAACACATACCTCATGATTAGATTGATCCAAATCTTTTTTTTGTAATTATTATTTATTATTAATATATATATATATATATATATATATATATATATATATATATATATATATATATATTTTATGGAGTGGGCCGCCTGAATTTTGTGTACGGCTGAAATTTGGGGGTGACCCATTTTTAAATGGGACCCATCAAATGCAGGGTGCTGATGTTCGACATACATCAAGGTGGGGCCTATAGTGGGGCCCACCTCCTTCCAGCGTCAGTGGAGACGCTGTTAGCAATAGCGTCACCGACTGTTGTGTTTTTTTTTTTTTTTTGTTTTTTTTTTTTTTTTTTTTAATATATGGGGCCCACAAAAGGAATATACAATACAAATTTTTTGTGTGTCCCACTTGATGGAGGGGACAGTCCAAGTTTCAGATGCATCCAAATTTCAGGTGGGGCCCAGCAATTGTTTTTACATGTTTTAGCCATGTCTGCACATTATTTTAGGCGGTGTGGGCCACCTAAGTTCTTTGTACGATTGCTTTTTGGCGTGACCCATTTTTAAGAGGGGACCCATCAAATTCACGGTGCTGATGTTCGAAATACATCAAGTTAGGGCCTGTGGTGGGGCCACCTCTTTCCAGCGTCAACATGCACGCTGCATGCTGCAGCGTCAGAGTCATGTTTTGTTTGTTTTTTTTTTTTTTTTTTTTTCGTTTCTCATATATGGGGCCCACAACAGGACGATCCAGTCCATCTGTTGTGTGTGTCCCACTAAGTTAAGGGGTCATTCCAAGTTTCAAATACATCAAAATTTCAGATGGGCCCCCCAGAAAGTACTTTTATATGTTTTAGCATGTTTTCACATAAGTTTTGATGGTGTGGCCTACCAGAGAAATGTATTAGCTTCATTTTTTGGCTCAACGCCTAAAATCATCTGAAAAATTGAATGGACGGCATAGATTTACTACATACATCATGAGTGGGGCCCATTGTAGACCCACACCTCTTCCCTTCTTTTTCTTTCAACCGGCGGGACGCTGCCTTCTTCTTTTCTTTTCTTTTTTTCTTTTTCTTTTTTTCCCTTTGGTGTGTATGCACGTGTGCATGTGTGAGCGTGTGGCTAACCAAATTGCAATACTTGAACAATTTGGATGGCTACAACATTCTGGTGGGGCCCACTATCAATGGGTCCCACATAAAGCCTATAATAAATTATTATTATTATTTTTTTATTATTATTTTTTTTCTCCATGCATCCATACCATTAATCACATCCTTATCATCATATCATCACAAGTATAAATTATTATTATTTATATGTACTCTCTTATGTATCCACACCATTGATCACATCATTATTCTCAAATCATTTCCACCAATAATCATACAAATAATTAAAAAAAACAAACAAACCAAGAGTGAAGTGGGTGTACTCACCTTGATGAATTAGATGGATGGTTGAGATGGATGGAAGGGATGGAATTGATGGTTGAGATGGATGGAAGATATGGGAATGATGGAGTTGATGGCCCACCAAGATCATTCCTCTCTCTCTCTCTCTCTCTCTCTCTCTCTCTCTCTCTCTCTCTCTCTCTCTCTTATGAAAAAAAATAGTGAAATGCTAAGGGATAGAGGGGTATTTATAAAGAAATGGATAAAATTTTGGTTAAGTTAAGCTAATGTGATTAATATTAGTTTAGGCTAGGATTATGGTACTTAATTCATGCTTTGCAATTAATGGTGGATTAAAGGAGCATGGGATGGCATGGTGTGGTGATGTCATGCATAGTGTATGGCATGGAAAAATGTTGACTTTTATGCACATGTGAGAGAAGAGGTATGGGTATGTGACATCACACACATGGGTAGAGATTCTCTCACCCATGTGTGGCATGTACATGTGTGCATGACATGTGTTGTGCACATGTGTGGAATAAAATACATGGTGCCATGCGCACATGATACACTTATTATTCTTCACGGCGTATCTCACTAACGGAGTATCATACCGACGCACGGGTGGTACCTCCACGATCGCGGCGACGGGGCGATCGATATGAGATAGGTTTCAAGGTCTTGAGGTTCCGGTCAGTTGAGTGTGTACTATGAATGATCAATCCATGTATAGCTAAGGGCTTCAATCATCATAAGCATGAAAAACAGTACCGAATGGACCAGGTGTTACAACGATCAAATATCTTTACTTAGTGGTGAATAGTTTACTGAACGGTTAGTTATGATGGACACGTGAGAATACTTGGGCATATGATGATCCTATTTCAAAATCAAGGGTTAGATGGCTTGATCTATGAATGGAGATTATTTTCAACTGTCAAATTCGTGTTGGAGAATGGACGTAAGGTTAGGATAGCTAGATTGGTATCGTACACATGTAGATAATAAGTTAAATTTGGTGGTAACACTCAAGAACTTTCAATACTCGGGTATTGAAAAGTTCAGGGTGTTACATCATTAGTCAACAAAAACCATCCCTAGCCCATGCAATGATCCATACCACTCCATCCCTCTCTCATTTTTCACATCCTCTTCCTACCCCCCTCTATTTCCCTTCTTTCATTTATAACCTTTGTATCTTTAGAACTATCATAAGCACTCCCAAGCGCTATACGTATTCACCAATGGTAGCTAGGAAGAAAGTGAGAGGAAATAGAGGAGAAGAAAAAAGATATCAGGAAAGAAAGAGAGTGAGTGAGAGATAAAAACTAATAATAATAATAATAAAGTGATTAAAGAGAAAAGAGAGAGTGTTTAAGAGGAATTAGAGAATGAGCTTGAGGGGAATTTTGAGGGTTAGAGGAGTCTAGGAGGAACTAGGACCATCCAAGCCGTCCGATCGATGATCTGGCCTGATTCAACCGTTCATCATCATTGTGAGTACAAGGGAGGACAAACTCTCCATTTTTCCTTACTTTCTTTCATTTTTCATCGGCCTACAAGGGTGGGACCCATTTGGTGTATGTGATAATTGTGTGTGGAAGGCCCCATAGTGGCGGGGGCCCATCCATTGGCCCATCTCTTCCTTCCTTCTTCCCTCTATATTTTATTTACTATTGTGCCATCATGGGGCCCACAAGTGAGCCATGCTTTGAAATAATGTGCCCTGCATGCTATCACAGCATGGACCACCTTGTGTGGCTCGTCGTGATATTTATTTGCTATTCAACTTGTCTTTAAGATCACACAGATCTGAATGAAGGAAAGATACATGATCAGGTTGATCTAAGGCATTGATCAGGTTTATCTAAGGCATTTTGGGCCTACCATGAGGTGGCTAAACAAATGGATGGAAAGAATTGTCCATATGTGGGCTCACTTAGAGGCAAATCAGTGTGTGTGTATATATAACAAAAACAATAAAATAAATAAATAAATAAATAAAAAGAGACTGGTTACTGGCTGTCCAGCTACCACAGGGAGGAAGCCCTTCTTGGGGGTGAGCAAGGGCCCAACTCATGGGGACCGCCATGCTGCATGTGTGTCATCCGCGCCTTCCATATATTTCTCCATATCATTTTAGATCATGGTCCCAAATTTGATCCATATCCAGATTTCGAGTGGACCACACCATAGAAAATAGTAGTAATGACACCGACTATTAAAATTTTATAAGGCCCACTGTGGTGCGTGTGTGTATTAGAACATGCCAAGGGCAAGGCTTTCAGCATCCAAGATGAGCTGGAAAACCCGATGGACGGTTTGGATCTTGCAAATGGACCTCACATAAATGAGAATTTACAATACAAACTGTACAATGGAAAATGTTTCACGTGCATGGAACGTGAAGCGGTTGAAACCCTCCTTGGGAGGGAGAGGTGGTCCCACTCGTGGCACCCACCCTGATGTATATGTTCAATCCACGCCGTCCATCCATTTGGCCAGGTCATTCTACTCCCTGGGCCCAAAATTGAGACCTATCCAGATCACAGGAAGTCCACAACACAGGAAACGGTAGGGACAATGATATCCACTGTTGAAACCTTCCTAAGGCCCTGCCATGGTGTTTATTTACCATCCAACCATGTTCCTAAGGTCAAGTGACTTAGGGGGAAGGGAAAACACAAACATCACTTTGACCCCAAGTTTTTGTGGACCCACTACTGTTAGAAACAGTGGTAACGACCTACCGTTAAAACCTCCCTGGAGCCCACCACTGTGTCCGTGCCAAATCCACTCAGTCCATCCATTTTTTGCCAGCCCTTTTGGGTGGCCTCCCGGAGGTGGGCCCACCCTGGCATTTATCCCATGGGTCCATCACCATCTATCTATTTTCCTGGCCCATACAAAATGTGACAGATCCAAATCTCAGCTGGACCACACCGTCGGAAACCTCTGAAGGGTTCACCGTCAGTTTATTTGCCATCTTACCTGCTGATCAGGTCACGCAGTCCTGGATGAAGGGAAATCACAAATATTATCTAGTAGTGGAACCCACTTTAAACATTGGTGAATGAGTGTCACCATGGAAACCTCTGTGAGGATCCACAGTGATGTATCTTTCTTACATCCATGTAGTGCATCTATTTTCCATGTCATTTTTGGAGTGAGTCCACCATATCATGGGCCCACGTGAGGCATGTGAAATCCACGCCATCCATTCATTCCTCCCATATAATTCCAATGAGTAGATCCAAAGCTCATCTAGGCTCGCACACCACAGCTAAAAGTATGATTCAACATCTACTATGGAAATTTTCCTTACGTCCACTGACTGCTGGCCATGTTGGCCATCATGTGGAGCCCGCAATGGACCCTTCCATGACATATATGTTTTATCCAGGCCATCAGTCCATCGCCCACTGTGATGTGAGGTGACCACCTTGTTTGTGTGTTCCATCCGCACTGGCTAGGGAGCCAAGCCTGCTGGATATCCTCCAACATGTGGAGCGCCCTATTAGCCAGTGGGCATGGCCCACTGTGAGGACCCACCTGCTGATGTGCTATATTTCTTGGCCATCTTGTCAGCTCGTGTAAGAGCTTGAGCATGATAACGGGGCACACCCAAATGGACCACCCTTCGTGGGTCAGTGGAGTTAATGATGCCCACCATTGGAACCTTTCTAAGGGCCTACCGTTATGTGTGTGTTGTGCCCACACCATCGGCCCTATCTTAGTGCATGTATGATGTTCATACCATGGGCTGTCTTGTTATACTAGACTATGGGTCCAACCTTATTGTATGTATGGTATTGGCACGGTAGGCCCATTTTTTTTATGCGATGTATCCGAGTCGTCCCACCTTGGGACCCATTCTTATTTTGGGTCCTACACATTATTTATGATTTAGCCCATGTAGACCCATATTGTTGATGGTGGGCCGCTCTCTAAGGCCTTGTCTGGGGGATAATTGTAAGGCTCACTTTGATGTACGTGTTGGGCCTACCATGATCATTAGTGGATCTTACAATTCGTCGCCTCATTTGGATATCCATAGTTGTATATTTTGGCTGCTTATGTGCGGGCTTGCAGGATTATTAAGTAGGCCCATTGACTTGAAAGCCCACTTAGGTGTAGCTTTCTAGGGCCCGTTAAACTTGATTTCCAATAGGTTCTACCTATTGTGAATAAAGCATTTTCCTTATCATTTGGTGCAATGTTTTATATTTGTGTTGCTAGGACAATTCCTTGATTATTTGTGGCCTTACATTAGTGATTGGTGCAAAATTTACGCTTATATTTGCTATAGCACTTTCTCTACATTGATGCGACACCTTCTTTATATTGAGTATGCACTTACTCCATACTAGATGTAGCATTTATCTTACTCTTGATATAGCATTGCTCTTATGTTTGGTATAATACTTCTCGTATTATGTTATCTTATCTCATCTGCATTATATTTGTGTGACTTGGATGATGACTAATTCATTATTTTTGGCTTCGCTATGCATGGCAAGGCCGCATTGACGGCCTTACAACTTGGGGCATTTTCAGGGGACCCATATGAAATGGGGCCACCCTGCATGTATGTATGGCTAGCATGATATGGTTGCATGACTCGGATGATGGACTCATGCTTTCACGGATTGCATGATACATTTGCATCAACGCCCTAGCGACATTAGGGTTGTGGCCATCACAAGATCAGCGTGGTTGGCAGCTTGAGTATGGATATCGAAAATCTGGTTACGTTTACTGGCCATGTAGAATGTCCCTAGGTGAGTGTCCCTAAACCCCGTGGGTCACATGATGCTCCAACATTGAGACTAAGTGGATAATATGAGTGCCCGTGTGCCAAATACCAGTAGGTCGTGTCTCCCACTGTGTTGAGGTCGGTTGAAATGGAGTGTGAACTTATTCGCCCGGGTGAAGGGGGCTATAAGCTAGGTTGAGTCTGACCAGCTCGTGAAATTGGTCTGCTATTGGTGAGCTAGGTGGGGATTGGCATATCACTGATGAGGTGGATAGTGAGGTCTCTTCCACTCGCTAGGTCATGCACGCGATGGGGTGGCAGGACAATGTTATAGTGTACTAGATCCCGATAATTTCATATGGGAACCGTACTAAGATGTAGATTAGACGTTAGGATTGACATGTTATATTGCATCCTTAGCATATGACATTTGGCCTTATAGGCCTCTGCATCGCATAGCTGGGTATGGCTGGTAGTATTTATGGACTTGTGCCTACATCATTCCACTTACTCTGACATTTAAATGATTGGCACATGCATTGCGCACACACGCACGTACTCTCTAAGCTTCATATTAAGCTTACGCACGTTCTTTATGTGCAGGTTATGCTAGACCGCATCAACATTAAGGCAAGAGCATGTGTCTGATCTTTTGGACTTTTATTATATTATGTATATTTCCATTCCAACACTATACTTGAACTGATATTATAGTGAAAATGTAATAATGTCTTTAGTTTTGATACACTTGTAGTTATAATCATGTGCAGAAAAATATATATATCATGAAAATCCTCATTGTGGAATCCCAGGATTGGAACCTAGAGTGTGGGAGCTAGAAGCCGAGAATGGGGTACTACGTAGGTTGTCGCTGCCAGATTCGGAGCTTGAGAAGTCTGTAAGCCCGTTCATCGAGTTTGGGGCGTGACAATGTGCCCCCTCACTCTACACACCAAAACGCTGTCAAAAAGTCAACAAACAATCGGATGACATGGCAAGCAATTATCCAATTACCGCTTCAACACCAATTTAAGCCAAATTTTGCCACAATCATCCCCTGACCATCAAAAGATTAAAAGAACTATTTGTGTGAGAAGGAAGGATCTGTTGAGCAGTGCAATCATCATGGCCCACCAAAGCCCATTAGTAAAAACAAAGTAGAAACTGAGCACAAGAGCAATACAAGCAAAGGAAGATTTCATGAAAAAAATTCAATATATAGTATGTCACAAAAAGAAAGGATAAAAGAGAGCAACACTACCTCTAGTCTAGTATGACCAGCAGGTAACGAGAAAAAATGGAGAAGAAATGTGAGATTTTTATGAGATGGAAGAATCTCGCAAGAAATTAGGAATCTGCGAAAAATTTAAGAAGAGAAAAGTGAAAAAAAAAAAAAAAAAAAACAAAACAAAACAAAACAAAAAAAAACAAAAAAACAAAAACACAACAAAAACAAAACAAAACAAAACAAAACAAAAAAAAAAAAAAAAAAGAAAAAAGAAAAAAAAAAAAAAGAGAGAAGAAAAAGAGAGAGAGAGAGAGAGAGAGAGAGAATTCAAGGAAAATAGAGAAAAATATAAAAAAAAAATTCAATAAAAACCGATCTCGATCTCAACTATTGGATTGTAAAACGACAAATCGGATCATCTTGAAAAAATAAAAATATGTATCCCCAGTGGAGTCAATCTTGATCACAACCGTTAGAGTGCGAAACGACAGATCATATCCTTTTTCAAAAAATCACAAAAATATATTTTTTTAATAAAACTAATTTTTTGTATCTAGTTCCAATAAAAATTACAAAGATGGAATAAAAAAATTTGTTTTATTTGGTAAATTAATTTTATTATTCCAATATATATATATATATATATATATATATATATATATATATATATATATATATATCTTCGTAATAAAAACCAGATCAGTCGAAAGACCCACGGAACCTCTAGTGGGCACAACAGACTGAACTTATTCCAAATATATATATATATATATCTTCGCAATAAAAACCCTTAGACCATTGATCTACAGGTAGGGATCTTTTAAGAAAATTCTAACAAAATTATTCCCAATAAAAACCGACCTTGACCATCTCCACTATCCCTAGTGAAGAAGGACCAAACTTATTCAAAATTCTAAAAAATTGAAGGCCAAAATAAAAACTGAATGACGATGCCCTCCCACGAGATCAGACGGATCTTTTCAGCGGCCTAGGAGAAATTTTCAAAAAAAAAAAAAATCGTTGCAATAAAATCCCCAGGGAGTGTAACTTCTCATGTGGGATAGTTTTCAAAATAAATTTTTTAATAAATATTGCTCAACATCTAAGGCACTAGGGGGTCTCCTATACCTCTCAATGGCATCTAGAGCAATAACAAAATAAGATTCAACCTATTATGGTTTCCCTAGGAGTTGTCAAATTCGTATGCGATATAAGCACATTTGTCCTGGATTTCAATGTCAGGATGGTCGGGCAACGATGAAGTGCAATGCAAGTGATGGTGAACTCAATCCAACCCTGATCAGAATAACCATTTCAAAAGAGTGGAAAAGATCAAATCAGAACACTTCATGGAAAAAAAAGGTCACCCGCACATACCTAGTCCGAGATGTTTGGAAAGTATGATCGAGTCCAAATCGGCGTAGCGAGTTCCTTGTAAGGCCGCAAAAAGCGCATGAAAGCTAACCACGTTAACGATCAAATGAAAAAAGTACTCCTAGGGTGATCACGTACCAAAGAAACATAAGGCCGAGCATTACTTTTCATATTTACCTTGCGATGCTATGACCAATCCAATGTGAAAGGGTTGTGATTTGTGGCCCGTAATGCCACAGAAAGTGCAGGGACAATCAGAACGTTTTCATCAAAGCCTCATGATATATGAAAGTTATCTCTTTTCTAGATAGTAAGCTGACACTGATACTATTGTAGGCAACAGGTCCATATCATAATTTTTTCTGACCAGAGGGGTGGGGTGTCCACTCTTTTTGGCATTTTGTTGCACGCAACCTCTGCCAAAGAGGGGCATCCGTAAACACCTCACCCAGGCTAACAACTCGATGAAGCATGGATGATCCTTAGGAACTAAACCCAAACCCTACACCCTACCTAAAACCCAAGCCATTATCTAGAGTTGGGCATCAAGTCAAGCCAGAATGAGTTAGGGCTGACCCAACTCGATCCGATTTTGAATAGGCTTAACCCGAACTCGACCCAACACGTTAGATCTGAGTTTATATATATATAAGAGTCGAGTCAAGTCGAGTTACTGGGTGACTCGAACTCGACTCGGTTTGAGTTCAGATTGGACGAAGTCAACTCAATTTAGATCAACTCACCCACTCCATTTAAATCGAATCAGACGAGTCGAGTTTGCTGAGTCGAGTCGTCCCGTGCCCAGCTCTATCATTATCTAAGCCAAGCTATTACCTAAGCTGAGCTAGACCCAAGCCACTAAATAAGCCGGTCCATACCCAAGCCGTTTCCAAGCCAAAGCCTTAAACCCAAGCCTTGAGCCAATCTCCAGGCACGAACAAGCCAACCGGCTAAATTTCAGAGATAAACAGTAAACAATGGTAATCCAATTACCACCTCCTTTCGGAATATGTGCCCCAAGCTACAGTTGTTGCTCCCCTAGAAAGTCAACTATGTTGGGACTTAACCCTAAAGTTTCTACTATTTACCATTTGACCAAACCCTTTGACCCATAAGAAAGTGTCATGTGGCATCTCCCTTCCCTCTACCAATCATAGGCTACCACATCATCATTTACTCTTCATAATACCTAGAATTACCAAAAAACCATACCAATGGGCTATAAATACTCTCCTCCTCTCTTCATTTCACAACCAAGTAACTCTCACCATGAGAAGGAGAGTGAGAGAGAGCGAGAGAGCAAGTGAGTGAGAGTCAGAGGGAGTTCTTAAGCTCCCATCTTCTTTAGCCCCCTCTAGCCTCATCCAACCCTCTCTTAGCCTCCTACACTCACTTAAGTCAACCCTTCCAAACCATTGTGTATATACTCCATCCAAGCCATTTCAAGTGTAAGCCAAAGATCGTGCCATCCTCGCTCGCATTCGTACTTCGTCAATCGCATCATTACTTCCCTTCTCTAGGTTACCATTGAACGTATACTTTGTAACTTTCTTGCACTCTGAATCCTGTCGCATCATAAACTCATGGTAGCCTAGTCATCTTACATAACATTCTAGTATCATCACATCTCTTCTTAAATCTCATTTCTAGACATTATCTGGACTGCTCTGTGGCTTGCCAGAATTCTGGACCAGGCCATATCAGAAATTTGAATATCTAGTAATCATCACATCTCTTCTTAAATCTCATTTCTAGACATTATTTGGACTGCTCTGTGGCTTGCCAGAATTCTGGACCATGCCATATCAAAAATTTGAATATGCCTAATCTCATTTTAATACTTTACATCCTATTATTTTATCCTTTAAGATCAGCTCACCACATAAAATAGAGACCCTACACCCGTACGGGCAGAGAGGGTGCCTAACACCTTCCCTCTTTGTAAGTAAAGTCCCTTACTCAGAATCTCAAGTCGCAGATCAGGAGTCAACGTAAAAGCAAGAGAGTCTATTGATTCTCTGACTTTTACAGATTCTGCAGGTTCTATCCAACTGCGGGATTTTGAGTTAATTGGCTAGTGGTGACTCCAAGTCTACTACATCATCAATCCAAATTAGCTCATATACCTTAAAACCAAAGATAAAAGCGTGGGAGCTTCTTTTTTTTTTCCTAGAATTCACACCGTCACTACCGGCCTTTGATTTATGCGCTTTGGCCGTTATAGAGAAGGTCGAAGGATGACCATTTTCATTGTGATGACCGAAGAATTGTCCACCTCCTTGGCCATCTAGTTGACCTTAGCTGTCGCTCCATCGATCCCCAACTGATGCTTTACCTCAATCAAAGCTTCTTGACGGACCATCAATCCATCTGTGCCATCAAGTAATTCAACGGTGGGTTTGTTAACAGACACTCCTTCATCTGCATAAGCCCACTCTTTATCTACATCAATGGATTCCTCAAGAGCCACTCCTTAATATCTACATCTGATTGACCGAAAAGCATCTGGTTCCTAAGTTAACCTTGCCTCCTATGATGAACTAATTGAGTGTACCACTAAAAAATGCCCCTCATCTATTTATGTTATGCATTCAAGACCGAAGACTAACTTTTGATTTTGTTTTTTTATGTCTCAGAATGGTCTAAATCAGATGCAGTTTACGACGATGCATTCCTATGTTTCATAGAGCTATGATATGTAGGAGGGATGGGTACACTGACAAACGAAGAAAGAGGAGTAGGAACAACAGGTTGTCCTCTCATGGCAGACTCAAACCCATTGTCGAATCCGACTCAGCACTTTTTGGATTAAATGAAACTCATTGTCGCCCGGCGGATACTCGTACCAGATCGAATGGTGGAATCAACCACTGCTGGCTTTTTGACAGCGGGAGTTAGCACTGAGAAAGCTTGATACCCATGTATTCTAGACAACGAAACTCAGGGGTAGGAAGGAATCAACGGTGGATGTCACTTAAGGAGGGAGAAGGATCTGAAGAAGCCCCTTACTGTAAGTAGGGGTTGTGTTTGTAGAGTCATGGAAGAGAGTTTTCTTACTTATCATAATTAATTGTAAGATTAAGAATATTGAAAGGTACATCTTGACAAGTTTGTCAGCGTAGCCATCCCTCCTACCTATTATAGCTCTATGAAATAGAGTTTTGTGGCCTATAGTTTGGAATGGTTATTTGAGTACAAACTAACTGACTACAAGTTCCTTCATCAGTCCTTGGTTGTTTATTGGCATGACTATGTGTTTACAATCCATCATTCATCGCCTCAATCAACTGATCAATCAACGCTTACATCTCCTATATGAATGTTTGAATTACTAATGAAAGGCCTCAAACTTCACCCGAGTCACACAAGCATTCCCTAGAGTATTGTAAAAGGATTATTATTGTCCAATCCGTTGTTGGAAGACATCAATCCAAGAGTCTTCCTCTCAAGTGTAGCCTTTAAATCCATAAAAATAAAAAATAAAAATTTAAAAACTTTAAAACAAGAAATAAAAGTAATATTATTGATGAAAGTCAACAAAAAGTCTATAACCCCTAAATTTGTTACTTTCTCAAAATAATAAGCATTCTTAAAATAGTAAATTTACTAAAATAATAATAAAAGTAATTATAAGACTCTTGAATCTCTAAAATACTCTAAAAATAGAAAAAATCATAACTTACCTATAAGCATCAAGAGCAGAGGCTAAGTAGCTTTCTTGATAAGGAGAAAGTCAAACCCTATATTGTACTAGCTCAACAAAAAGAACATTTTTAAAGAAACAAAAATAAAAGAAATATATGTGAAGAAAAACGGATTGAGTGACAGGCAATTACTCAATCCAACCTTACAACCCATTTAGATGGTAGGGAAAGAAAGTAAACAAAAAGAAAATGGATGACATTTCCCATAATGGGTGTTTCACCATATTTGGATAGCAAAGACTACTATAAATTTCAAAATGCAATTATTATCCAAAAACCATGGTCAAACTCCCGACATTATGAGAGAGAGAGAGAGAGAGAGAGAGAGAGAGAGAGACTAACTAAGCTCTACTACAACTCCTACATTTCACGAACATATGCACGGTCCTCTTTTTTCTTTTTCTTCTTTGTGGGAGTATCAACGATCCAAAAAGCTTTTATGGCCCCTGCTATTCATGGACCATTCAACAAATATCTGCCACATTGGAAGACCTCTAACCCTTCAATAGGTGGCCAGAAAATAGACGGCCAAGTAAGAAAATCCAGCCCCGGTTCAGATTCAACCAAGATAAAGGAAAAATCTAATCGGTAGAACCTTCCACTCTTTGAGTGATTTTTTGGTGCATGGGCAATCGATAGTGAAACATGGCCCCTAATTGTACAAACCAGAAAACCGAACACTACTGTAAAACCTTACGGGATATAACTATACAAGTTATTATACACAAGAAATTTAGCAGGTACAAATAGCTGGGACAAGGCTCTGATGATGATGATGATGATGATGATGTTGATGATGATGGTGATGGTGATGGCGATGATGATGTTGATGTCTGCCAAACGCTAGCAACAAAAGGCCAGGAGTACCTTCATTTCCGTGAAATAAGACCAGCTTCTCCATTTAGTTCTTCTCTGATTAATCTGAGAATGTCCATTATCTATAAAATGGCAAAAGCCTACATTCAGTACTTCAAACACAAACACATGCCATCAGTAACTGATGGCCTGCTTTGCAGGGAAAGTATCCAAAAACAGATTTGCACTTGCCAAAATTCCCCGGCAGTATGCTGCCCCAGAGTCCATGTCACCAAATGCCTCATAAGAAAGACGTAAACTCCTATGTATTATCAACTCCAACGCATTTCAATTTGAGTTGGAGCCTTCTGCAAAACCTCTTGGGCAGCATGCTGTCATGAATCATTGGCACCTAGATAAATCCATGTCTCTTTTGTTACTTACTTTTTAATGGTAACCACAAGTTTACAGAAAAACCAAAAGAAAAGAACAATGAAAGCTCACAGAAGCGAGCTTAGAGGAATTAGATGTGAGATATCATCATAACCATTACGGAGTGAACCCCTCCCCCAAAATTTTCCCTCACCTACATCCCATAAAAGCTTTCAGGCCCACAGATCAGCTGACCCTTCTGCCTTTAACCTTTAGGAAAGTTTTGTTACGCAATTCTCACTTGTGTGAAACGTCCTATTAATACACTCCTTCCAAATCAACCACAGCTTGGTTGGAGAAGGTGCTACAAAAGTTTATTGCTCTTACCCATACAACCCCCTTGCAACACGTGAAAATAAAGGCGTCGATCTTCCCTGGCATCACTAGGTTATCCAAAAAAGGTCCAAGGATCTCCTCCAAACTGCCACCAAGAATCCGCAATGCATAAACAACTGATCTTGCCTATTCCTCATCCTGAAGACATAACACAAACATTAGTAATACCATCCTTCTGCTCCACAACCTTTTGATATTGGAGTATATGGAACAACTTCACTGAGAAAGTTTCTTCCCTTTCCCAAATTCTATTTCCATTTTCCTCCCCCGGCGAGACCTTCCATCTATTTGGAACTTTTCATCAGGCTCGGAATCTCTTCAATCCCATCATTAAAGAGTTCTCTTCAGAGTGTTAAGGGCCAAATTAACTGATCTTCAATCATGTTATATCATTGAGAAACCATTACTTCCCTCGTAGGTGATACTTGGTACAGATGAAGATAGATTTGATAAAGAGCCATGTTCTCACACCACACATCCTCCCAAAATGACGTTCATGAAGCATCTGCAAATTAAACAGACAATTGCCTTTCAAAATACCTCTTCCATCTTGAGCATCACTCTCTGTAGAGCTGCCATCATTCCAAAGTTACCAATTAATCTGCTAAAACTCGTTTCATGACTGTTGCATCTATCACTTTATTGTGAAAGACCAGATCAGCCCATTCTGCATTCTGCCGAGTAGGATTCGACCATGGGTTTGAGTCAGAGATTTGAAGACTTCCTTTCCTCGGTCTTGATTCTCGTAGAAATTCAGGAATTATGATACCAGTTGAACCATAGATAACCGAATCATTGCCCTTCAATGATTCTATCCCTACCCCCACTTTGATCTTTTGGCTTGCACCATCGAAATAGATTGGCATGTTCAGTAACACCAATTTAATCAATGTAATGTGACCCACTAGTGACAAATATATTTTCCAGCCTAATATCTTCCTTGCAACTCTTTCCACTACCACAACCCATAAGTGTGTTTTGGCAGCTTTCCAATGCATGTGTAGAGGAAGAACTAGGCATGTCCACGGCAATTTACCCGCCTCACACCCAATCCCCTCCATGACCAAACCTCTTTGGATACATTCCACTCAAATAAGCCCTAAGCCAAATCTATACGAGAAACCATACAATACTCTGGAAGAGCGTGATAATCCATAACACCTGCACACTGCCTCTGTACATGTCGCATGAATGTGCCTGAATCCTCACTTTTCAAATCTTGTGTTCCACAATTGGATGGGGGGTCATCCCAAGATTACAATGAATGGATGATCCACACTTTTCAAATGGTGCCTTAAAATGGATGCTCGCGGCCTGACCTACTTGTAGAAAAGATAAGTATTGGGAAAGTTTGAACCCTGAGAACTTTTGTCCCACACCCCTACACTGAAATAAAATAAATGCATTTGTTGTATGCTGCTTGTTTGTTTATTACAATAAGAGATAGGTGGGTCATGTCCGGACAGGGTCAACATGAGCCCAACTTGTTTATGCTGGGCCACTTCTGACCCAAATTCTACCTGAGATGCACTAGCTATGCATTGGTGTGAATTGTCATGGTCTGCGTATCAGTTTATTTCTCAATCTATATTTGTGCAAACATAAAAGGGGAGAAGACTTACGTTCAGTCAAAGGTTTCGCTGATATCATGAAGTATACAATTATACTAATTCTCCTAGGTTGATATTGTTAGACAGGAAACATGCCTTGTATAGCTATTTTCCATGTATAGATAATTGATTCTGTTTTTATTATTTAACTTGTATAGATGATTGTAGATCTCTATATATTCAACCCTTTAGGGTTGTCTCAAATACAAGAAACCAAAGGAGGATTGTCTTCTCTTCGTTTACATGGTATCAGAACCATACCGATCTCCTGCAATCTAACCCTGCTCCACCATCTTCAGCTGCACATCCTGATCCGGCACCTCCTTCGTCACCGGCACCACCTCCTGACAGATCCGGCCTCTCCTACGTCAGCAAACCCCTGCGGCACCACCTCACCCTTCTTCTCTTTGTTTACAGATATCAATGGCTATGCTGGAAAAAGAACCCGTTTTCAGAGATTGAGTTTCTTCTAGGAGTGGGTATTCAGGAACATGGACCTACAGTTTACAGATCTCCCTATGGATGATAACAAAGAAGCTTTCTAGGAAGCCACTTCCATTTTCATAAGTAACGACATTTGAATTCTCAATGGTAAAAAAATTGTGGCAACATCAGACAGGATATACAGTCTGTAATTAGCTATGCAGGGCACTTTGTTTCTGCAGCAAGCATGTCTTACAAATGCTAGCAGATTGAACTGGGTTAAACACGATTAGCTACCTTGGACTGCAAAGCATTGTCCTCTGGAGTAGACACTGCCTTGCAATACTCGAACTACTCAGGAGGACCAAAATCAATTTCAACCATCAGTTTCTTACAATGCTCAACCTGTTGGGAGTGTGGCATTTGTCTGCATGCAATCTAGGTTGTTTCATCAGGTGAGCTCCCAGCATATATGTGCCATAGCTCAAATAAAGCCGGTCCATTCATGAAGTATTGTGCCACTTGCACATCGAATGTGGACATTTAGTCTCTTTTTCTAACTGTCCATTTATTTGTTAACGTGTTACCCACTTGAGAGCAAAGTGGCCAGATTTTTGGGCCATGACACATGCTAGTGCTCCCTTGATGAATGACTCAGATCTCATGTATATGTGGTGAAAGTAGGATCTGACCCACTATATGATGCAGACATAAGCGCATTCAAGATGTACCAACGAAGAAAGCGCCAACCACAAGTGCCGTCCTTGTGGATAGGCGACTATTGAGGAGCTGAAGACCTTTCACACGTGATTGGACATATAGAAGACCCCACTTAGGGAAGACACATGTGAAGGAAGATTGGAGAAAGAAGACCGAGCGCCCAAACTTTCCCGTACTTATGTTATTTGCGCGTTTTTGACTTAGTTAGGGTCTTTTAGTAATTTTATGTCTTTATTTGCTTATCCTAGGGGTATTTTAGTAATTTTATATCTTTATTTGCTTATTTAAGTGGGTTAAAGCCCTAAACTCGAATTTTAACTATTGATTAATGAAAAGCAAACCCTTTGGTTGCCTCCTTCCTCTCTTCTCTCTAATGGTGCTTCTTCTCTTCCCTTGATCTTCTTCTCCTAATTTCTTCTTGTGCCCCTCCAACTTCTTCAAGGTAATAATTTTCTTCCTTCTATTTTTCAGGTTTGGCTAATCCTTCTTCGATTAAAATCTTGAGAACCGATCTAAAACCTAAACCCCCAAATTCTCAAATCCCTAATCCGAGAAACTTCTTGGTTCTTCAGACTAGTGATCTTCGTTAATCGATTAGGTGTGACCATGCAAGATCGGGAGGTCTCATCCCTCGCCGGATCCAACCCAAGTAGTAATTGAATTCCATAATCCATGGTTGTGGTGATGGCTCGCTCCATTGCATGTTTCCTTTATGATTTTCTCAGTTATGATGATTACTGTTAGAATTTTAGATCATTTATTCCTTTTATTTCCGCTGTTTAATTGTGTCCATGAGCATGCATCATAATTAGAGCTGTCCTGCGTCAAATTTGGTATCAGAGCCAAGGCTTGCATGGTTTTTGTCTAGATCGAGTTATCAAATTAGGGTTTTGATATTTAGGTTTAACTTAGGAAAGTTCCAGGTTTAGAAAGTTTTCAATTTTAGAAACTTTTCAATTTTAGAAAGTTCCTAATCTGGAAAATTTTCAGATTTGAGTTATTTCCTGTTTCAACTTAAGTGTGTCAGTTCATAGTAGTTTTGCATTCATCGCATTCATCTTGAAAGTCATAACACTTAGTAGTTTAGTTAGGTAGAGTTTGGTTCAAGTCTTCATTGTATGCCCACGAGAAGAGGTAGAGGTTTCGGACTTCAACCTATCATGAATAACGAGCAGTTATTTGAGCAACTTGCTCAATTGATACAAAAGATAACCGCCCTAGAAGCGGGTCAAAGGCATGAGTTTGCTCGCCTTGAGAACCAAATTACCACTACCATGACTAAGGTGGAGCAACTAGAGGCGTCCCAAAAGGAAAACCCCGTTGTAGGGGAAGATGCGCACTCCCAAGTGGAAGGAATCATTGAAGAACGCGCTACCACAAGTGGTGGTAGTGAGGATAGAGATCGTAGTAACGGTCGTGGTGTGGTGCGAGAGGCACGAGCCACATGTGGTCATCAAGACCACTATGATCCAAATGAGCGTGCGATGAAGAGTGTGAGAGTTGAGGCCCCGAGTTTTGATGGGCGCTTGGATCCCAAGGCGTTCCTTGACTGGGTTGCTGACATGGACCACTACTTTGAGTGGTATGGCATGTCGGAAAACCGTCAAATGCGGTTTGCTAAGATGAAGCTTGTGGGTCAAGCCAAGCTCTTCTGGACCAACACCGAGCGAAGGATAGAGAGAGTTGGTAGAGCCCCTATCACACATTGGTATGAGATGAAAGAGAAGTTGAAGGAGAAGTACCTTCCTCTCTCATACCGTCAAAAGCTCCTTAACCAATGGCAATCCTTACGCCAAGGGTCAATGCCTGCCGCTGACTACATCGCTAAATTTGAAGAGTATGTGATGCGATGTGATATCCGAGAAGACCCTCTAGTAACGCTCTCACGTTTCAAGACGGGCCTTTGTGCGGATCTTCAGCGCGAGCTTATTACTCGGCCCTTAACGGACTTAGATGAAGCATATCAAGTCATGCAGGAGTTAGAGCAATATCTGAAGGCTCCTGTCGTTCGTCCTTTCGAATCCCGAGACTCCAGTGCTAGATCTAGTTTCCAAGGAACTAGACCTAATATTGGTAGTCAACCTAGGGCACAGGCGACCATTCAGTCTAGGCCTAGGGAGGACAAGGGCAAAGGGGTTCTTGGTGCCGGTCCTAGTAACATGAGCTAAGTGAGGTGCTATGAGTGTGGCAACCTTGGCCACATGTCTAATCAGTGTCCTACAAAGAGCCGTGGGAGAGCCTTAGTTATAAGCGAGCCCCACGAGGGTGGAGATGGTGATTGTGAAGTTGAAGAGTATCACCCTGAAGGAGGACTTACTGATGAAGAAGAAGTGGATGGAGAAGCAACGCTTGCAGTAGTCAGGCGTGTGTTAGCTCAGTCTAGAAGTAGTGCTGACTGGCGTCGAAGCACTATCTTCTACACTATTGCCAAATGTGGTGAAAAGAATTGTAAAGTGATAGTGGACAGTGAAAGTTGTCAGAATGTGATTTCCACTAGCACCTTAGATCGCTTAAAACTGAAATCCACACCTCATCCAGAACCGTATAAAGTTTCTTGGGTTGACAAGACATCCCTACCTATCACCCAACAATGTCTAGTCCCCATTGAGTTTGGGTCATACAAAGAGTCCCTATGGTGTGATGTTTTACCTATTGATGTGGGACATGTTATCCTAGGTAGACCGTGGCTATTCGATAATGATGTCACGATCTTTGGCCGTTCAAATGCATGTACTTTTATGTATAATGGTAAAAAGATCAAACTTAATCCCATGCCACCTGAGAATACACTAGGGAAGAAGAAGGATGAGAAGGCAAGTGAGCCTAGAGAAATGGGGAAATCCAAACCTAAGTCTTTACATATAATCAGCGCAAGAGAGTTTGAAAAAGAGGCTACGGAGGATTCTATGGTGTATGCCCTTGTGGCTAGAGAAATTATACTCGAGGTTCTATCAGAGTTGCCCCATGAGGTGACATCGGTCTTGAAGGAATACAGTGATGTATTTCCTGAAGACTTACCGAATGAGTTGCCACCTATGAGGGACATACAGCATGCCATTGATCTTGTCCCAGGGTCTACTCTACCGAACCTTCCTCACTACAGGATGAACCCTGCAGCGCATGCAGAGTTGAACAAGCAAGTTGATGAGCTTATGCAAAAGGGTTTCATCCAAGAGAGTATGAGCCCTTGTGTCGTGCCTGCATTGTTGACGCCAAAGAGAGACGGCACATGGCGCATGTGTGTGGACAGCCGTGCCATAAACAAAATTATTGTTAAGTATAGGTTCCCTATACCTAGACTTGATGATATGCTTGACATGATGGCCAGGTCCACTATATTCTCTAAGATAGACCTCAAGAGTGGATATCACCAAATCCGTATACGCCCAGGAGATGAGTGGAAGACAGCGTTTAAGACGAAAGATGGGCTGTATGAGTGGTTGGTCATGCCCTTCGGCTTGACTAATGCACCCAGTACTTTCATGCGGGTGATGACACAAGCTTTGAGGCCGTTCATGGAAAAATTCCTAGTGGTGTACTTTGACGATATTCTTATTTATAGTACCACTAAGGAATTACACCTTGAACATTTAAAGATGGTCTGTAGTGTCCTTAGGAAGGAAAAGTTGTACGCTAATCTTAAGAAATGTGCATTCATGTCTAGCCAAGTTGTGTTCTTAGGATTTATAGTGTCATTTGAAGGGATGCGCATAGACCCTGAAAAAGTCAGGGCCATAGTTGAGTGGCCAGAACCAAGGAACATTCATGAGGTGCGAAGTTTTCACGGCCTAGCAACTTTTTATCGTCGGTTCATTAGGGGTTTTAGTACGATCATGGCTCTCATTACCGATTGCATGAAAAAGGGAGAGTTCGTGTGGTCTAAAGCCGCCATCAAGGCTTTTAAAGAAATTAAGGGCAAGATGGTGGAAGCTCCTGTCATGCGTCTACCTGACTTTTCTAAAGTCTTTGTAGTAGCGTGTGATGCGTCTGGTGTCGGTATAGGTGGAGTGTTGAGTCAAGAAGGACACCCAGTGGCCTATTTCAGTGAGAAACTGAATGAGGCAAAACAAAAATACTCCACTTACGACAAAGAATTTTATGCGGTAGCGCAATCTCTGAGACATTGGCGATACTACTTCCTACCGCAAGAATTCGTTTTGTTTTCTGACCATGAGGCTTTGAGATATTTGCATTCTCAGAAGAAACCCAACCCAAGGCATGCCAAGTGGGTAGTGTTTCTTCAGGAATATTCGTTTGTTTTGAAACACAAGGCCATGGTTGAAAACAAACCAGCGGATGCCCTTAGTAGGAGAGTGGCGTTGCTCAACTCCTTGAGTGTAGAGGTAGTCGGATTTGAGCAACTGAAAGATGAATACCCCATATGTCCTGATTTTGGGGGTACTTACGCGTCGCTCTCTAGTGACCAACATATTATGGGTGAATATGTTCTTAAAGATGGCTTTCTTTTCAAGGGAGACAGACTTTGTATTCCCCGTATGTCCCTTCGTGAATTCCTCATCTGGGAGCTTCATTCAGGAGGGATAACTGGCCATTTTGGTCGAGATAAGACCATTGCCCTCGTGGAAGATCGTTTCTATTGGCCAAGTCTCAAGCGAGACGTAGCCAAAGTTTTAGGACAGTGTCGAACATGTCAGCTGGCAAAGCAAAGAAAGCAAAATACCGGGCTGTACACGCCATTGCCAGTGCCACATGCTCCATGGCGAGACATTAGTATGGACTTCGTGCTCGGGCTTCCCAAGACTCTAAAAAAGCACGATTCCGTTTTTGTCGTTGTGGACCATTTTTCTAAAATGGCGCATTTCCTCCCATGTTCGAAGACGTCAGATGTGTCTCATGTTGCTCGTCTTTTTTTTTATGGTGTGGTGCGTCTCCATAGGTTACCTAAAACCATAGTGTCTGATCGTGATGTTCGATTTACTAGCTATTTTTGAAAGACACTGTGGTACATTATGGGAACTCGTTTGCAATTTTCTACTGCTTACCACCCACAAACAGATGGTCAAACTGAAGTGGTAAACCGTGGCCTTGGAAATCTTCTACGTTGTCTAGTGGGTGAACATGTTAAGACTTGGGACCTAATTTTATCAACTACTGAACTTGCTTATAATGGGTCAGTTAATAGATCTACAAGGTTGAGTCCTTTTGAAATTGTAAGTGGTTATAAACCTATAATGCCCATAGATCTCTTACCTATGTCTATTACCCAAAGGTCTTCTGAGTCAGCCAATGCATTCGCACGCCATATTCATGATTTGCATACACATATTAGACAACAGTTAAATAAGAGCAATGATGATTATAAAGTTTCAGCTGATTCTCATCGTAGAGTGCAAGAATTTCAAGAAGGAGACTGTAATCGTGCGAATAAGGCCAGAGCGATTCTCTCAAGGATCTGCAAAGAAGTTACAAGCGCGTAGTGCTGGACCATTCAAGATATTACAAAAGGTTGGGTCCAACGCGTATCGGGTTGACCTTCCACCTGAAATAAGCATTAATCCAACTTTTAATGTGGAAGATCTAGTCCGTGCCCATACTCCCATTGTTGATATATCGTCCCTTTCATGGCCTTTTTCTAAGTTTGCTACCCAACTCCTTCCACCCCCTCCTCCACCTATTACCCATAAAGAAGCAATTGAGGAAATCTTGGATGACGAGATAGTATCCACAAGAGATGGGGGTTTCTAAAGGTATCTTGTCAAGTGTAAGAACAAACCATCGTCTGAATCTACATGGCTGTCGGGCGACGCATTACAGGATATTGATCCAGATCTACTCGAGCGCTACAAAA
Source organism: Magnolia sinica (assembly GCF_029962835.1). NCBI lineage: Eukaryota > Viridiplantae > Streptophyta > Magnoliopsida > Magnoliales > Magnoliaceae > Magnolia > Magnolia sinica. The sequence goes on along the minus strand of NC_080577.1, from coordinate 41,365,695 downwards.
GTTTCAACTCATCGGAGTCGAGTTTTTCTCACCCGAGGGGAATTGATGCGGACACAAGCGCATTCAAGGTGTACCAACGAAGAAAGCGCCAACCACAAATGTCATTCTTGTGGATAGGCGACTATTGAGGAGCTGAAGACCTTTCACATGTGATTGGACATATAGAAGACCCCACTTAAGGAAGACACATGTGAAGGAAGATTGGAGAAAGAAGACCGAGCGCCCAAACTTTCCCGTACTTATGTTATTTATGCGTTTTTGACTTAGTTAGGGGTCTTTTAGTAATTTTATGTCTTTATTTGCTTATCCTAGGGGTATTTTAGTAATTTTATGTCTTTATTTGCTTATTTAAGTGGGTTAAAGCCCTAAACTCGAATTTTGACTATTGATTAATGAAAAGCAAACCCTTTGGTTACCTCCTTCCTCTCTTCTCTCTAATGATGCTTCTTCTCTTCCCTTGATCTTCTTCTCCTAATTTCTTCTTGTACCAACTTCTTCAAGGTAATAATTTTTTTCCTTTTATTTTCTAGTTTTGGCTAATCCTTCTTCAATCAAAATCTTAAGAACCGATCTAAAACCTAAACCCCCAAATTCTCAAATCCCTAATCCGAGAAACTTCTTGGTTCTTCGGACTAGTGATCTTCATTGATCGATTGGGTGTAACCATGCAAGATCGGGAGGTCTCATCCCTCGCCGGATCCAACCCAAGTAGTAATTGAATTCCATAATCCATGGTTGTGGTGATGGCTTGCTCCATTGCATGTTTCCTTTATGATTTTCTCAGTTATGATGATTACTGTTAGAATTTTTAATCATTTATTCCTTTTATTTCCGTTGTTTAATTGTGTCCATCAGCATGCATCATAATTAGGGCTGTCCTGCATCACTATAACTTCAAGTAATACAATCTTCTAACCAAATGATGATCTTCCATATCCTGGTATTGATTTATATTCACAGCCCTACTAGTATTTAGCAGAAATTTTTTTCATGTGTGTTGGAGATAGGGTTGCTACAGGGCTGGGCTGGGCTGGACCTGGCCCAAGTCCTTCCTGTTTTGGGTCAGGTTTGGGATAATCTTCATTGCCCATGGCTTGGGCCACCTGAATCTTAGGTTTGATGAGTACTTGGGCTTGACATTGACGGGCCAACTATTTTGCTAGTACACCCTCCACAGAGCATAAATCCCAAGCTAAAAGACTGGGTGGACCTGAACAGGTTCTTAGCTTATGGGCTGGATCTGGACATTCTTTCTCCCAGCCCTGGCCTGGCCCAGTCCAGTTGCACTGCTAGTTAGAGAATCGTGTACCAAAGAAATTAATGAGTAAAAAAATAAGTAACATGGAAAATCCACATGTGAAAAACGACAAAAGAAGTTTCTGAAGGAACATATCCAACTTACCCCCGGATAATGCTGCAAAACTGGTGAATAAGAATCCAATGATATGTATATCTTCTGTAGAAGTCCTAAAAGCACATCCACTTCATCACCCAGAAGATCCACCTAGATTTCAGAAAACACAGAGAGAAGCATGAGTAAAGAATTCAAGAAATGTCCCAAAAATAAGTATGAATAACAAAATAAAGAAATTTCTTGACAAGATGGTACTTTTAATGTGATTCAAGTAGAGTTAAATTCATATCTTGTCACTCTCTGAATGCCATCTGACAACTAATAAACTTCCTGTATCATTCAAGGGACCAGACCAATTTTTTCATGGCCAAAGACCATGGCAACTAGGAGCTGCTAGCAAATAATTCCATATATTGTGAACACTGCACTTTTCATTGATAAGCATGGAAAATGATGATTTTCCAGGGGAAATGTAAATACTTCTTCAGCCCCATGCAAGCTTCATGGTTGAATGTTGTGGACCACTGGATACTTATAAAAACCGTCTTGGTTTTTCATACACAAGCAACCCACAGGATGGTGGACCATCCTGACTCTTGGTTCAAGGTGTCTACAAGAAAGGACCTGCCTGATGAGTGGCCTGGATTTTGCATATATGGCACGAGTTTCCTTGTGTGTCCCATGTGGAGGCACTTTTGGGATTACCAAAGCTCAAGATCTCATATGTAGCACCATAGCATAGGATTATGGTTGTTGCCAAGGAATCAGTATGTTTTCCTAATTTATTGCAGTTGATAGATGTGGCATGAATGTGGTTGCATTTCATTCTTCCACCATGACAGACTTGAGAAGAAGGGAAGAAAGGCCTCACTTGGCAAAAGTTATTGTTAACTACTGATTAATGGAAACTGATGGGATCAGAAGTCTCATGCATGTTGGAAAGAGAGACAGTCATGTGCCTCTTATTAAGATTCATAAGAACATGGGGAACAATATCAGATTGATTCTTGCTTCACCCGCCTAACCGTCAGATCCAATACCTTCTTCTCATTCAGGCATACCCTTCCATAATAGCGATTACAGGCGATAAGGTTTCGGCTTTATGAACCAGTACTTGATCGGATCCTCGGATGGGCCGGCTTATTCAAATACTGCCTGAAATGCTGGCTATATAACTGCAGCAGCAACTGGTGGAAGGCCAAAGTCAAAAGGTGGGAAAGAAGGATATTGATGGGGACTAGGAATATAGGTGTTGAACCAGCCATGTCGGGAATATAGGCTCTGGGAATTGAGAGCAATCATTCAGTAGTAGGTTGATCCACAGAAGTCAGCAATTGCATTGAAGGTTACGGATTCACCTTCCTTAGCTTAAACTATGTTGGCTTTGTTAAAGGCCTTCATATTTCTTTCTATTTATAAAAGGATGCAAACATGTCTAAAGTTCTGCTATTTTAATACCATACATCCCTCTGCCATTTTCTATGTTCACCATAATGGACACCTCACGTTAATGTCAGAGACAGGCACCATATGCAACATCAGTTTCATCATCTATACTGAAACGAAGGGTGTTAATGGGCTAGGCCTGGATTGATTTGAGCCCTAACTTTTAATGTCTGGATCAGGCCTAGTCAAAAAAAAATTTTCCTCTGCCAAAGCTGGGCCATTTACACCCGCAACTGCAAGGCCTACAATCTTCCAGCACATGATTGGCTGGAAGCCTAGGATTAATATTGCTATATAATGTAAGACAACAGAATCTATGCATGGTTTTGTGGTCTAGAGAAAGCATACAATAGAGTGCCTAGTGAGATTATATGGTCAGTGATGGGGAAAAATGTCCCACGAGAATATGTCGACGTTATTAAAGACATGCATAAGGTACAAGGGTGATAACAATCTGTGGAGAGACTGATGAGTTTCTCGTAGTAATGGGTATCATCAGAGGTCAGCATTAAGCCCTATCTTTTGGTACTTGTTATAGATGAATTACCCGCTAGTTTCTAGGATGAGGTCCTTGTTAGGATCTATGGAGCTTGATCATCATAGGTGAATTGTTCATCCAAAGGGCAATTTTATAATTTCACATGGAGTTTTATGTAAACCCTAGTTCGTTTGGGGTAATATATATTCTGTCATATGAGAGAGAGAGAGAGAGAGAGAGAGAGAGAGAGAGAGAGAGAGAGACTTCATTGTATTGAGAGATTCTTCGTTTTTGCCTTTGAGCATAGTGGATTGGCATGAATCCATATACATACTAAAAGGGAACCTCGTAAATCTGTATTGTGGTCTGCACCTTTTCTTTTGCTTTTTTTTAATTTCAATATTATTGTGTGTGTGGTCAAGAAGGGATCTTTCTCCCAACAGTCCCTTAGTGTATGTCGCTTGCAGATAACATGGTGTGATTCAAAAGGATGGGAGATTGATGAGGATGTTTAGAATTAGAAATAGAGCTGGCCAGATGAAGTGGAGATGTTTTGTATAGGGTGCATGTGATCATCACATGCTTATAAAACTTACAAGAGAGTCAAACCGATTCCGAATAGGAAAAAATGAAAGTTTTTATGAGGAAATTGTTCACCGGCCATGCTATATGGAGCAAAGATTGTTGGGCAGTTAAGAGTAGCAGCATGAGCAGAGATTGATTGTTGTAGAGATGATGATGTTGAGAAAGATGTGTGGAAAGACTAGAAATGATAGAACGAAGACTGATTGAACTGAGATGGTTCAATCATGTAGGAGACAGCTGTGGTGAGGACGAGGACATTGATTAGGGTAGAAGGGCCTGAAAAGAGGATGATAGAAAAACCTAAAAGGACTTGGATTGAGGAGGTGAGAAGGATGTGAATTCTGGTTCATTTACTAAATGATAGGGCCTTAGAATTTATTGGCGAAATAGGTTTCTTAAAGCTGATTCCAGGGATTTGGGATGAGCTATGATAATGATGATGATGATGATGATCAATGTAAAGTAATAAACGCACAACAAATGGACCACTTCCACAACCTCAGCTTCAGCAGTTTGAAGGTCGTAACATCTCCTGATAAAAGCCTTCCTGTAAAGCATTTCCCTTTTCCTAAGCAGGCATACATGCTGAATCAAAGGATCTAGTTGATGGTTCACCTCTTCCAACCTGGAAAGAATAACAATTCAATCATCAAAAAATGAAACTTCTAAGGGTGGTGGCTACTTAAACTACCATGACCATAAGTATTGAAGGAAAAAAAAAAAAAGGCACAATAACTGGTGCTTACATCCATTAGAATTCTCTATGTTAAAAACTGCTAATGTGGTTTAAAAGCCTCAAACAAGAACATTCACTAAGCTAAGCAGTGATATCCTTTTTCATAGACCAATGATCTTTTCTATACAGGAGCTTAGTTATAGAATAGATGAGCTCAAAGAGATTGAGTTTATCTTGCAAAACAATTATGATAATTAATTGGACAACAAGCATTTATGTCCTGTCCAGGTAATTAAATTCTTATGTGGAATACCTTATGATATTAAGTACCAAATAGTATTAGAACACTGCAATTTAAATAGCTCCACACATGACAGGAAATGTTATGAGGCGATATAGATCCAAATCAGTCATGTCATGTCCAACATGTGAAGCCTCTACAGTCTAGAAACCAAAGGCATGGCAAGGATGAGAAATTTAAGAAAAATGCTATACTATTTGATCCAGAAAAGTACAGGCTCTCAGACACATTGATTCTATATCTAGTCGTCTCTTTGGTTATCATCATTTTCTTATTCCGGAATGTTCAAAACATCAAAGGATACTAAATCATTAAAGCTGCTTCAAAATTTTAACAAAGAAACGGGGAATTATACATATAGCTACATTGAGCTCCTGGTAACTCCAAATGGTAAGGACTCCGACATGCGAAAGACCAGGGGAGACTATTGATATTCATAAATTTGATTTAATTCCATTTTGAGTGTTGCTGCATATTAATGAAGTAACATGAGTTAATTGGGAAAATACCTCAAAATATTAACTCCTATTTTTTCATGCATCATGTGCTCAAAGTCCGTGATTACTTCAGAAAAATATGTGAGAGATGTGACAAACGAGCCAAATGCAGTCTGCTGCTTTTCTCCATCAGCTAACCACTGGGTGGGTTCTGCATCTTGCATAATGCCTTCACGTGAAATCATCTGATCTTGAACCTCTTTCCAACCTCCAGCTTCTATGCCTAAACTAGAACTCAATTCTTTCAGTTTTGCCTTACTTGAGTGAATACTATGTTCATCTAACTCTTCAAGTTCCCGACTGACAACGCCGAGATGCATATACTGCTGCATCAATTCAGTACTTCCATTTAACGTTGAATTTCCCTTCACTTCAGCAAATTTTGGTATGGAATCCAGTCCTTGAATTGAATTCTTCTTTCCACTATATATACTTCGAGGAAAATTGCTAATCGACGACAAGTCTTCCAGAATAGTGTCTTGATTCTTGGCCTCTTGATGCTTTCCTAAGGTGAAATTGACAGTGTATTCAATATCTTTGACCACCTCACTGAGGACAATTCTATATATCTCTTCCCTGATGAGGCTCTCAATGCTAGAGCTTTCTATCACACTGTTCCATTCCCTAATCATCTCTCTGAAGAAAACTGTATATATATCATCCCTTATAAGGTCCTCTGTGTTATAGCTGTCTAATTGACGACGAAGTCTCTGCATGAACTCTTCAAAAAGTACCATGCATGTGTCTTTAATTATCATGGCTTGCATATCTAGATCTTCCCTTTCTTGTTGCAGTTGTCTTATCTTCTCCCTCGAGTCAACCTCGACTGACGGATAAGCTATCACATTATGTGACTTCTCAGGAAGATCTACTGACATACAGAAGGCCTTCTCTTTGTCTGCTAATTTGGGTCTTGGTAAATTTTTATGGAGAAAAAGCTCCCCATTTGCATGGACCCAGCCAGAGTCATCATGAGTCACACGCAGCTCAGCATTTTCTTTTATGATATGGTCCAATCTTGAAATAACCTTTGGGATCATTTTGTTCACAGCATTGAGGTCGCTGCCTTTCTTAAGAGGAGGACGCCTCTTTTCTCTGAGAATTTCTCCCTTCAGCCAATTTATCTCATCCTTTTTCTTCTCTATAATATACTCATGATTTCTTATCATCTCGGCAACATGATGATGGTGATGCGCTGCCGTATCCTCTTTGGGTTGGTCCTCCAAAGGAAATAGCTCTTCAAACCTCAAGGAAGAATCGGACTTGCCACATCTTTGCAGTTTGTTAACACAATTTCCTTTTTTTGGGATCAGTTTCTTCTCAGTATCAAGGTCCTTATCTTTTCTTAAGGGAGGACGGCCCTTTTCTCTGAGAATTTCTCCCTGCAGCCAATTTATCTCTTCAGTTTTCTTCTTTATAATATGCTCATGATTTCTTATCATCTCAGAAACATGATGATGGGGATGCCCTACAGAATCCTCTTTAGGTGCCTCGTCCTCCAAACGTAGCTCTTCAAACCTCAAGTTAGAATCAGACTGGCTGCATCTTCGCAGTTTATTAACACCATTTCTTTTCAGTGGAAGGGTTCCAAATTGATGGCTTGAGGCTTGTTTTGACTGAACTTCATTTTGAAGAACCAACACCTCGAGTTCATTGTGCAGGCTCGTAATGTCATCCATCAATGCTGACCAATTACCACTGGAAAAGCCTAGAGGAACTTTGTACTTTCCATCCAAGGATTTTGCTTCGAAATTCACTTGGATTTCCCTTAGAAAGCCCTGAAGCACAAGAGCAACAGTTTCTTTCTCAACAGTCCGCTCCCACTGTTCTTCCATTAATGCCAACTTGGATGAGGAAATAGCATTGTCCATCATTTCAAAAGCTACCTCCAGCATTTCCTTGAGAATGTCAATATCCGCAGTCATCTGCTCAATTGCCATGTTTAGTTCCATCTTTGGGAAAGAATTCAGAACCTCAACCTCAGAATTATAAACATTCTCCAAAAATCCAATTCTTTTGCTGCCACCGTTATGGGCTCCTTCAGATTTAGCACTAGAATTCATGTCAGCAAGGTTATGGTTTCCTTCTTCCAACAGTTCTGATGCAGGTTCCAATACAGCGGGTTCCAACTTGCCTGGATTGCCACAGCTCTGATCCATATGCATTCCTTCTGTCAAGTGCACTCGTCCATCCTCGAGTTTTTGTTTAATATTCCAAAACTGTTGATCCATATAATTCTTCATCTCACAGAAGTCACAGAATCTGTCATTGCTCCTATGGATCTGATTGCTGACAACAAATTCCTGCACTCTCTCGCTCTTTGTTCTTTCAAGCTCAAGGGTAGCGCGTAGAGTACTCAACTCTTTTTCTTTTGAATCCAAAGATTGTCTAAGTTTCGATTCATTTTCCAATCTGTCTGTCAGCTCTCTGTCTTTCTCAGCAATTGCAAGCTCAGTTTCTTCTAGCCGTTTCTGCATCCGATCCCTAGCATCCGTCAAATCCAAGGCTAGATTTTCACGTTCCCGACTGCTCTCAACAATATAGCTATCCATCTCTTCTTGTATAAACTTTAAACACCACTCCAGTTGCATTAAAGCCAGCTCGCAGAACCTAGATTTCTCATTCAAGCACTCCAGATCCCCTTCCTTAGAACAGACTTTCTTGTATGCTTCTTCCATTGCTGAATTCACGATACCCATCATAATGGAATCTGCCACCATTCCTGACACCTTTAATCTACAGTCGAGACTGTCGTAAAACTCTTCCATTTCTGCAGAACTTGAAAAAGAAAAAAGCCAAAATCCCCACAATCAGCCTCACAAATGCCGAATGTCCTGTCACGCCCCTTGACACGCCTAATCAAGATTCAAAATTTTCACAAATCCCGTCTTTCATTTTCTTCAATCAAACCCTTTCTTCAACAAGATCAGAAACCAGAAAAAAATTCAACAAAGCCTTAGATTCTACTCTTCCAGTTTCACTGGCGATTAGATTCTACTCTTCCGGTTTCACTGGCGATCAAACAAAAAATACGAAGAAAAAAAAATCCATTACCATCACCACCACAGTACATCAATGGACTAACTTGCCGAAAAGCCAGACCATTTCTTCAAAACCCCAGATTCTACTCTTACTTCAGCAATCAACCAAACAAGAAACTACAAAAAACAGCCAACCGAACGCACCACATTCTACCTCCAGATAATTCACCGATGAAATCATCTATTTCTCTTCTGCAACAAAAACAAAATGCAAATTCTACTGTTTTATCATCAGAGTACTCGACGGAAAAATCATGTTTCTTCTGTAGGGGAAAAATTCTAGATTCTTCTGTAGGTTAATACATCTTAGTCAACGACGGCAAACCGAAGCAATTCCAACAGATCAGCTGAAGATAAATACATAGAAAAATCAGAAACCCTAGAAATCAAGCAATCGAGAGAGAGAATTCGTGAAATGAATTAAGAAATGAAGGTTTTTTTTCTTCTTTCTGTAGAGGAAGTGACGGAAAATGATTGGTTGATAGGAAAAAGAGGAAGATTAGACAGACGGACCTGTTCTTTAACATTAAAACCTCGACACGTTTTGAGAGCGTCGTTTTATTTTTATTTTTCAATCACTCGCTTCCTCTCTGTCCTCTTAAAATTCGGTTATTTTCGCAGCTTATCGGTTGAGACGCGACTTTCCGGTAACCCCTTCAACGTGGAGTCCCTATAAGCGGAAGCTCTGTGGACCCCACTGCGATGTCCGTGAGATATCTATTCCGTTCATCAGTTCCGTCAGCTCATGTTAGGTTGTGAAACAAGCAAATCCGAAACTCAATTCAGACGGTGGGGATTGAACGACCACCATGGAAAACCTTTGTCAGGCCACGGAAGTTTGAATCAGGGTGATAATTGTGTTGTACATTGATCCCGGTGAGAATAACCTCATGAACGGTTTGGATGGCCTATAAACATCACGGTGGACCCCATGAAGATTTCAGTGTTGGGTATTAAAGCCCTACTTAGATGTGCGTGATTTTTGGTCTTAGGTAGGTAAAATGAACATGCGGAACTGATGGACGGAGTGGATGTCATACGGACATCTAGGTGGGTCCCATAGAGCTTCAGCCTACCGGGACTCCATGTAGGCGCGGTAACAGGAAAGGCGCACCGGTTGGTTGGTAGTTGATAATAATGCCCGCTGGATTCGCGTTTACTTACGACACGTTCTCTCGCGCATTTAAAGGGCGGGAGGCAAAAAGGTTTGTGGGCCCACCGTGATTTGCGGTAAGGGCGAGAATTTCCTACAACAACTTTTTACGCAGCATGCAAAGAGCCCGAGGTCTGTGAGGCCCACTTAAATCCAGTCCGTCCGTCAGTTGAGAACCCTTATTTAAACGGACATATAAAAAAAAAAAAAATCATCTGGATAAAGACCTCTAACGGGCCACCCTAATGAGAGCAATGTAAAATTGCTCCTAAAAGGTCTAAGTTGATGTGGTGCGGCCCAGATGAGTATTGGATCTGTCTAGTGACTACATCTTCGCTCCATCCCATTGAATTACACCTGGTAACGGTTTTGATGAATACATGCCATGATGACCCCACACACAAACGGATGGTTCGCATCCGCTTTGTTATTGGGTGTGGCCCACCAGAGCTGTGGATGTGGCTGATACTTTGCAGTGAGAATACAACCTGATGGATAGAGTGGATGTTTACATTGGTGGTCCCCGTAGGTGTTCTAAGTAGGTGGTATTGTAAGAAATAATTAAGATGGAGGTGCACAGCACATGAGGATGCCAGCTCGAAAATGAGAAATTTACGACTGTACGACCCATTTATGGCCCATTTACGAGACGAAGCCCACCTCATTTTCCCTTGCAAGAGTAAGCCCCAGCTGTACAGACGACTTGCCAAAGGTCGAAAATGCCCCTTGCTTTTACCTTCAAGCGGATCGGCTGGTGCTCGAAGACGAGCGCTGACGCTCCTCGAACTCCGAGTTGTACGAACGGTTCACAGAGATCAACGTTACGTGGGCCCCACAGTTAGGTATTTATTATATCCACAACGTTCATCCATATTTCGAGATCATTTCGGAGTATTATCCAAAAAAAAAAAATCATATCCAAAGATCAACTGGACCACACCACAAAGAGCAGCGGGAAAATTGATTTTCACAGTTAAAAATTTTGTAGGGCCCACCATAACATTTATTTTCCATCCAATCTATTCATAAGGTCACAAAGACCTGGATGAAGAGGAAAAACAAATTTCATAATGATCCAAAACTTCTGTGACCCCTAAAAGGGTTTCAATGGTAGACGTTCAATCCTCCACAGCCATTTACAGTGTGGTCGACTTGATAGCTAGATCTGTCTTATTTTTCGTCTCAAGCCTTAATACGAGTTCACCAAATAGTTGGACGGTTTGGATATAACACATACCTCATGATAGGACCCACAAAAAGCAGTCGGGATTACAACAGCAAAAAATAAATAATAATAATAATAATAATATAAAAAAAAGAAAACCAGGAATTTATGGCTAGGGGTATTCTATAGCTACGGATTAACCGTAGCCCTGCCATTTCAATATGTCCTTTTATATGCATTGAAGGTCTTTTGATATGTCTTTCGATATGTATCGAAGGTCTTTCAATTAATCGAAAAAGGTCCAGAACTGTCCAGCAAGTTTTCCTCAAAAATTCTACAATTTTCGATACATATCGAAGAGTATTCGATATATCGAAGGTGATTTGACCAGTAGCTACGGATTATAACCGTAACGAAAACTGTAGTCTATGCCAATCTATGAAATTTTTATTCATTTATTTATTTTTTTACATGAAGAACTTTATTCTACCTACAATTTTCTCTAATGCATCTTTATATAAATATGTATATATAAGAATATATATATATATATATATATATATATATATATATATATATATATATAATTCTCTCTTTTTTATATTTCTTTCTTTATTCATTTAACAAGAATATCTTCTAAACCAAAATTAGTTACTTGACATACCCTACATGATTTTGGGGTAGGAGAAGCTACTTTAGCCAACCAACTTGGTTATTTTTCAAGATTCCATCAGGTCTATGGTTGAAAATCCATTTCATTCAGTTCGCGGTCAATTTCATTCATTTCATTTACTTCGCGGTCATTTTGACTCACTTCACGGTCAATTCACTTTACTTCACGGCCATTTCCAAGAATTTCACGGTCAATTCTCTTCACTTCACAGCCATTTCCATGCATTTCACGGTCATATCAGGCAATTCCGTTTACATTCACAGTCATTTCGATGCACTTCACGGTCAATTCACTTCACTTCACGGCCATTTCCAAGGATTTCACGGTTAATTCTCTTCACTTCACGGCCATTTCCATGCATTTCATGGTCATATCCGGCAATTCTGTTTACGGTCACGATCATTTCGACGCACTTCACGGTCAATTCACTTCACTTCATGTCCATTTCCATACATTTCACGGTCATATCCGACAATTCCGTTTACATTCACAGTCTTTTTGACGCACTTCACAGTCAATTCAATTCACTTCACTTCACGGCCATTTCCAAGGACTTCACGATCAATTCTCTTCACTTCACGGCCATTTCCATGCATTTCATGGTCATATCCGGCAATTCCGTTTACATTCACGATCATTTCGACGCACTTCATGGCCATTTCCAAGTATTTCACGATCAATTCTCTTCACTTCACGGCCATTTCCATGCATTTCACAGTCATACCGACAATTCCATTTACATTCATGGTCATTTCGACGCACTTCACGGTCAATTCACTTCACTTCACAGCCATTTCCAAGCATTTCACGATCAATTCTCTTCACTTGACGGCCATTTCCATGCATTTCATGGTCATATTCGGCAATTCTGTTTACATTCACGGTCATTTCGACGCACTTCACGATCAATTCACTTCACTTCACGGCCATTTCCAAGCATTTCACGATCAATTCTCTTCACTTCACGGCCATTTCCATGCATTTCACGGTCATATCCGGCAATTTCATTTACATTCACAGTCATTTCGACGCACTTCACAATCAATTCACTTCACTTCACGGCCATTTCGAAGGACTTCACAGTCAATTCTCTTTACTTCACGGCCATTTCCATGCATTTCACGGTCATATCCGGCAATTCCGTTTACATTCACAGTCATTTCGACGCACTTCACGGTCAATTCACTTCACTTCACAGCCATTTCCAAGCATTTCACGATCAATTCTCTTCACTTCACAGCCATTTCCATGCATTTCACGGTCATATCCAGCAATTCCATTTACGTTCACGGTCATTTCGACGCACTTCACGATCAATTCACTTCACTTCACGGCCATTTCCAAGCATTTCACGATCAATTCTCTTCACTTCACGGCCATTTCCATGCATTTCACGGTCATATCCGACAATTTCGTTTACATTTACGGTCATTTGGATGCATTTCACAGTCAATTCACTTCACTTCACGCCATTTCCAAGGACTTCAAGGTCAATTCTCTTCACTTCACAGCCATTTCCATGCATTTCACGATCATATTTGGACATTCTGTTTAGATTCACAGTCATTTCGACGCACTTCACGGTCAATTCACTTCACTTCACGGCCATTTCCAAGCATTTCATGATCAATTCTCTTCACTTCACGGCCATTTCCATGCATTTCACGGTCATTTCTGCCAATTCTGTGTTGATTCATGATCATTTCCACGCACTTCATGGTCAATTCCCTTCACTTCAGGGTCATTTCCACGCATTTCACGGTCGATTCGCTTCACTTCAGGGTCATTTCCACGCATTTCACAGCCATTCTCGCCAATTCCGTGTTGATTCACGGTCATTTCCATGCACTTCACGGTCAATTCCCTTCACTTCAGGGTCATTTCCACGCATTTCACGGTCAATTCACTTCACTTCAGGGTCATTTCCGCGCATTTCACGGTCATTCCCGCTGATTCCATGTTGATTCACGGTCATTTCCAAGCACTTCACGATCAATTCCCTTCACTTCATGATCATTTCCGCGCATTCACGGTCGATTCGCTTCACTTCAAGGTCATTTCTGCGCATTTCACGGTCATTCCCACCGATTCCATGTTGATTCACAGTCATTTCCATGCACTTCACGGTCAATTCCCTTCACTTCCCGGTCATTTCCACGCACTTCACGGTCGATTCGCTTCACTTCGGGTCATTTCTGCGCATTTTACGGTCATTCCCGCCGATTCCGTGTTGATTCACAGTCATTTCCACATACTTCACGGTCAATTCCACGCACTTCACCGTGAAATACATGGAAATGACCATGAAGTGAAGGGAATTGACTGTGAAATAAATGGAAATGACCGTGAATCAAAACGGATTCACCGGGATTGACTGTGAAATGCATGAAAATAACTGTGAAGTGAAGCGAATTGACCGTGAAATGCATGGAAATGACTGTGAAGTGAAGAGAATTGACCGTGAAGTGCATGCAAATGACTGTGAACCAAAACGGAATAGCCGGGATTGACCGTAAAGTGCATGCAAATGACCGTGAAGTGAAGCGAATTAACCGTGAAATGCATGGAAATGACCGTGAAGTGAAGAGAATTAACCGTGAAATGCATGCAAATGACCGTGAATCAAAACGGAATCGCCGAGATTGACCGTGAAATGCATGAAAATGACTGTGAAGTGAAGTGAATTGACCGTGAAATGCATGGAAATGACCGTGAAGTGAAGGGAATTGACCGTGAACTCATGCAATTGATCGTGAATCAAAACGAAATCACCAGGATTGACCGTGAAATGCATGGAAATGACCGTGAAGTGTATGGAAATGACCATGAAATGCATGGAATGACCATGAAGTGAAGGGGCATGACCGTGAAATACGGCGAAATGACCGTGAATCAACACGGAACGGGCGGGAATGACCGTGATATGCATGGAAATGACCATAAAGTGAGGCGATTGGATCGTGAAATGCACGGAAATGACCGTGAAGTGAAGGGGCATGACCGTGAAATGCGCCGAAATGACCGTGAATCAACACAGAACAGGCAGGAATGACCGTGATATGCATGGAAATGACCGTGAAGTGAGGCGATTGGACCGTGAAATGCACGGAAATGACCGTGAAGTGAAGGGTCATGACCGTGAAATGTGCTGAAATGACCATGAATCAATACGGAATAGGCGGGAATGACCGTGGTATGGATGAAAATGACCATGAAGTGAGGTGATTGGACCATGAAATGCGCGAAAATGACTGTGAAGTGAAGGGGCATGACCGTGAAATGTGTCCAAATGACCGTGAATCAACACAGAATTGGCGGGAATGACCGTGATATGTAAGGAAATGAGCGTGAGTGCAGCGATTGGACCTTGAAATGCACAGAAATGACCGTGAAGTGAAGGGGCATGACCGTGAAATGCGTCGAAATGACCGTGAATCAACACGGAATAGGCGGGAATGACCGTGATATGCATGGAAATGACCGTGAAGTGAGGCGATTGGACTGTGAAATGCGCGGAAATGACCGTAAAGTGAAGGGGCATGACCGTGAAATGCGCCGAAATGACCGTGAATCAACACGGAATAGGCGGGAATGACCGTGATTTCCATGCATATCACGGTCATTCCCGCCTATTCCGTGTTGATTCACGGTCATTTCGACGCATTTCACGGTCATGCCCCTTCACTTCACGGTCATTTTCGTGCATTTCACGGTCATGTCACTTCACTTCACGATCATTTCCATGCATTTCACGGTCATTCCCGCCTATTCTGTGTTGATTCATAGTCATTTTGATGCATTTCACAGTAAAGTGTAGCGATTGAACTGTGAAATGCACGAAGATGACCGTGAAGTGAAGGGGCATGACCGTGAAATGCGCCGAAATGACCGTGAATCAACACGGAATAGGCAGGAATGACCGTGATATGCATGGAAATGACAATGAAGTGAGGCGATTGGACCGTGAAATGCGCGGAAATGACCGTGAAGTGAATGGGCATGATTGTGAAATGCGTCGAAATGACCATGAATCAACACAGAATAGGTGGGAATGACCATGATTTGCATGGAAATCATGGTCATTCCCACCTATTTCGTGTTGATTCACGGTCATGCCCCTTCACTTCACGGTCATTTTCGCGCATTTCACTGTCCAATCGCCTCACTTCACGGTCATTTCCATTGATATCATGGTCATTCTCGCCTATTCCGTGTTGATTCACAGTCATTTCGACGCATTTCACGGTCATGCCCCTTCACTTCACGGTCATTTCTGTGCATTTCACGGTCTAATCGCTACACTTCACGCTCATTTCCATGCATATCATGGTCATTCCCGCCGATTCTGTATTGATTCACAGTCATTTCAACGCATTTCACGGTCATGCCCCTTCACTTCACAGTTATTTCTGCGCATTTCACGGTCTAATCACCTCACTTCACGGTCATTTTCATGCATATTACGGTCATTCTCGCCTATTTCATGTTAATTCACGGTCATTTCGGCGCATTTGACGGTCATGCCCCTTCACTTCATGGTCATTTCCATGCATTTCACGGTCCAATCGCTACACTTCACCATGAAATGCGTCGAAATGACCGTGAATCAACACGGAATAGGCGGGAATGACCGTGAAATGCATGGAAATGACCGTGAAGTGAAGCGAATTGACCGTGAAATGCGCAGAAATGACCGTGAAGTGAAGGGGCATGACCATGAAATGCATCGAAATGACTGTGAATCAACACAGAATAGGCGGGAATGACCGTGATATGCATGGAAATCACAGTCATTCCCGCCTATTCCGTGTTGATTCACCATCATTTCGGCGCATTTCATGGTCATGCCCCTTTACTTCACGGTCATTTCTGTGCATTTCACGGTCCAATCGCCTCACTTCACGGTCATTTCCATGCATATAACGATCATTCCCGCCTATTCCATGTTGATTCACGGTCATTTCGGCGCATTTCACGGTCATTTCCGCGCATTTCACGGTCCAATCATTACACTTCACCGTGAAATGTGTCGAAATGACCGTGAATCAATACGGAATAGGCGGGAATGACCGTGAAATACATGGAAATGACCATGAAGTAAAGCGAATTGACTGTGAAATGCATGGAAACGACCGTGAAGTGAAGGGAATTGGCGGTGAAATGCAGAGAAATGACCATGAATTAAAACGAAATCGCCAGGATTGACCGTGAAATGCATGGAAATGACCGTGAAGTGAAGGGAATTGATCGTGAAATGCATGGAAATGACTGTGAATCAAAACGGAATCACCGGTATTGACCGTGAAATGCATGAAAATGACCATGAAGTGAAACAAATTGCCGTGAAATGCATGGAAATGACCGTGAATCGAAACGGAATCGCCGGGATTGACCGTGAAATGCATGAAAATGACCGTGAAGTAAATGAAATGAATGAAATTGACTGCGAACTGATTGAAATTGACCGCAAAGTGAATGAAATGGATTTTCGACCATTGACCTAATGGAATCTTGGAAAATAACTTGGTTAGTTGGCTAAAGTAGCTTCTCCTACCCTAAAATCATATAGGGTACATCAAGTAACTAATTTTGGTTTAGAAGATATTCTTGTTAAATGAATAAATAAAGAAATGAAAAAAAGAGAGAAATTTTTTTTATATGCTTATATATACATATTTATATAAATATGTATTAGAGAAAATTGTAGGTAGAATAAAGTTCTCCATGTGAAAAATAAATAAATAAATAAATAAAAATAAAATTGCATAGACTTTTACGGACTGCAGTTATGGGTACGGTTATAATCCGTAGCTATATCTTCGATACATTTGAATACACTTTGATTACTCGAAAATTGCAGGATTTTTTATGCAAAGTCGCTGGACAGTTCTGGACCTTTTTCGATTAATCGAAAGACCTTCGATACATGGCAAAGGACATATTGAAAAAGCATGGGCTGCGGCTATGGCTACGGTTATAATCCGTAGCTATAGTTTCGAGGCTTTTTTTCCCCATGTAATCCCCATTGCCTTTGTGAGTCCTTTTATGAGGTATGTGTTATATCCAAACCGTTCATCTATTTGGAAAACTCGTACTAACTCTTGAGAAGAAAAATAAGACAGATTTAGCTATCAGGTGGACCACACTGTAAAAGGCAGTGGAGGATTGAACGTCTACCATTGAAACCCTTTTAGGGGTTGCAGAAGTTTTGGATCATTACGAAATTTGTTTTTCCTTTTCATCCAGGTCTTTGTGACCTTATGAATAGATTGGATGGAAAATAAATGTTATGGTGGGCCATACAAAAGTTTCAACGGTGAAAATCAATTTTCTGCTGCTCTTTGTGGTGTGGTCCAGTTGCTCTTTGGATATGATTTTTCTTTTTTCTGGATAATGCTCCGAAATGATCTCGAAATATGGATGAACGTTGTGGATATAATAAATACATAACTGTGGGGCCCATGTAACGTTGATCTCTTTTGAACCGTTTGTACAACTCGGAGTTCGAGGAGCGTCAGCGCTCGTCTTCGAGCACCAGCCGATCCGCTTGAAGGAAATAGCAGTGGCTTTTTCGACCTCTGGGAAGGCGTCCGTACAGCTGGGGTTTATTCTTGCAAGGTAAAATGAGGTGGGTTTGGTCTCGTAAATGGGCCATAAATGGGTCGTACAGTCGTAAATTTCTCCTCGAAAATTAGGACGATTGAAAACTCAAGTGGACCACGTAATAAGAAACAGATGGGATGGAGGTGCACACCATATGAGGACGGGAGTTGTGGAAGTGGATTGCCTGTGACCCGGGACACACAGATATTCCGTGCCCGGGACTGTGTGAGGCCCACAGAAATGTCCTTGACAAATTCACTCCGTTCATCTGTTCTGAAAGATCAAAATAGAACAGGATTCTAAAAATCAAAGCAGAACCCAAGCTCATATGGGCTATACCAAACGTAACAGCGGGGATTGAACGCTCTAGGTGACAGAAGTTTTGGTTCTGCTCCTTCCGAATCCAATCAAAACATGGCTCAGCCACCATATATACATCTCCTGCAGCGAAACACACTTCTCGTTGCGATCTAGGATGGACGGAATGCTCCGTAGTACGCTGAGTTTAGGCAATCAAAGTGAGAGGTCAAGAATTTTATCCATGAAGCTCAAAATCAAGATATACGAGGAGGACAACCTTTCCAACATTTGTCTAAAAATGCATTGTTCCATGAGAGGCAGAACCGGATATGTCATGATCCACCGCTAATGGTTGAACCTCAAAGTGTGGATCGTAACTAGATCATGCAAATGGTCTAAGAGGTAGCAGGCCAGTTCTTGGCCGCAATACTATCCTGGTTTACCATATGCCATATCTCAAATGGATTGACTGACAACACCTATTGTCAAGGAATTATCAACCGAATTTTACACTATTCACAGGTGATCTTGGTCAATCGATCATCAAACATGTATGTTGATTTACTGTGTAGTGTAGTGAAGTGGCTAACAGTGACTATCAAAAGTTGTAACTATTCGGTCATTCATTGAATGCAATGACCTTCACGTGGTATACCAATTTACTACCAAATTCAATCCACACATGGCAGGAGATTGAGGAAAAATTATATGTTCAGTTCTTTTTTAAGGACAAGGAGATGATCATGGCCGATCTCACATGCTTCCGACAGTTACGAGGAGAATCATGTGAGAGTTATATTACTCGGTTTAAGAGAGAAAAAAGTCGGTGTAAGGTCATCATGACCAAGACCGAATTTGTGCAACTTGCGCAAGATGGCATGGAATACAAACTCCGAAAGAAATTCATCGAAACTGAGTTTGTAGATTTGTACGATCTGACCAGGAAAGTTTCCACATATGAAGAGCTTTAGGAAGGAGCCATGCAAAAACAACTTGACAATCAGGATGTATTATCATGACTTTAACTATGAGGTCACGATTATCGAGGTAGTGGCAAAAAAGCCATTCATATACTCAGTGTTGGTCAAAGCAGAAACAATTGCACCACTATGCAAAAGGCTCAGAAGATATACACTTTCGATATCACCCGGGCTGATGAAATATTCGAAATACTATTGGCCCGGAAGTTTATTAAAGTTCCCAGTAATTAGAAAATACCAATGGCCGATGAATTGAAAAAGATTGAATACTACAAATGGCATTTGATGCATTTTCATTCAACTAATAAGTGTGTTGTGTTCACGAACATCGTTTAGGATAACATCGATTAGGGATTCTTAAAATTTCCTGAGAAGGGCGAAGAAGCAATGTTGATTGATACTGATCCATTCCCGCGTAATCTGGATGTCAACATGGCTGCAGTAAATCTACGGACATTGGATCGACCACGGCAAAGGGTTGATCTCTGTCTTAGTAGTTCCCATGGCATGTCGTGATGACCAAGGTCAAGACGATATCAGTTCTATGCAGCGACCTTAGATTTCACAGAGTGATCAAGAGCAATACATCATGATGGTCAAGACTGGCAACCATGCGGCCGATGTGCCAAAGTGGTCCAGGACTCGGGAACTCTACCTCGGCCAATGAGACAAGTCGGATATGCAACCCTAAGAGGGGCCGAGAGGAGTGATCCCCATCGATCACGGAAAGAGTTTTCGTCTCATGACCAGCAGCCTCAACAAAGAACTCTGAGGCAAAGAATGGTTAAGACTCACTAACTCAGGAGGTAGTCTAGGGAAGGGTCAGGCATTCCAAATTCCCTATCGTCCTTGAAGAGATGACTCGAACCCAAAAACGTTGTTGGCAACAACGTAAAGCAACTAGAAGAAGAGAATTGGCAAAAACTGAGAATGCATCTCAATCGAATGCCATGCAACTACGAACATACTGGAGAATTCTCCAACCAGAGGAACAGTTAACTGTAAACACAGTCGAAGCGATGTTGAAACCCGTCGTGCACAATTAGGTTATGGAAGAGGTTGCGTAGCCACATAGGACATCAGAACTAGGAAACATTGACAATCACATCGATTTGTCTGATTATCTCAGCGATGAGTGGTTCTCAGACGATGATTTACTGATTGGAGAACTAATGGCAATGGTTGAAGCGTTGGAAGTGTCTTCACCCTCTTCCAAGAAGATAGGGGTGACTTCGACGGCCGATAAGAATGTGTAATGTTTCATTGTAAGCTTTGATGAGCAACACGACTCGGGAACACTTAGGGGGCAATGTTCACGTTTAAATATTATTTTTGGATTATTGTCACCTATGGTGTTTGATTGCAACATGGTATTCACCCTCCCATCCAGTTTTCGAGCCAAGCCATCTTAACCTAGTAAGATGGTTGGTGATGTGGAGGAGCTCGACCCTCTTATGGTGATACAACACACTTCATTTCCCCCAGAAGATGTAATTGAAGGAGCATTGAGAACGAGTGAAACACCATAGGTAAACACTCTCATCATAGAGTAAGGGGCATCGTTTGAAAGAGTGATTATAGAAAGGCCGACTCATGTCATGACACAACACCTTAAACCATTGTACATATTTGCCCATCTTGAGGGCTACCTAGTCACCAGAATCTTGGTCGACAATGGGGTTGCCATTAATCTTTTCCTAATGAGAATGGTTCCAAAAGTGGGAAAGACCCAGCTGATTTGATTCTATCTAAAGTTAAGGTATTGGCTCATTTCTTTGTGGTCAACACTTCGTCCAATTATAACACTTTACTCGGGAGAGATTGGATTCACCTTGTTTGTATATTCCATCATCCTTGTATCAATTTATAATATTTTAGAATCAGGATAAAATCAAGTTGATATTAGTCAATAACAAGCCATTCTTGGCTACATTAAATGCAAATAAGGCCTACTATTATAGGGATGAAGTAGGGCCAATTTGATTTACCAGAAGGAACAAGTACAAACGTCCAACTGGAATATCTGTTAAGAAGAATCCAAAGAGTATTGTGCGAGATATTACTATTGTAATTTGCCCAGTTAATAACTTGCCAAGGGATATTGTACCTGCTCAGTCGATCCCATGTTGTACCATCGAAGAAATCTCATGACTAGTACACCAATAGACGAGGAACGCATGGTCGACTTCACGACTAGAGCCTAAAAGATGTTGACAATGGTTGCTTTATAAATTTGGCCGATACGGTTATTCTGGATGATGAGGTAGATGGAGACGAAATAGACGTGGACTTGAAAAAAAAAACCCCTGATAAGCTGGAAGATTCACAGGCTCAGGTTTAAGATCCATTGATCGAGGTGAACCTAGGAATCGAGTAGGACCTTAGCAAAACTTTATTAGTAGATTGTTGAAACCATAAAATAAAGCTAAACTCATTAGTTTGCTTAGAGAGTTTATCGATTCCTTTACATGGGACTATCATGAGATACCGGGACTATATCAAAGCCTAGTTAAGCACAGGTTACTAATAAGGGAGAGATATTGACTATATAAGCAACTGCCCAAGCAAATGACATTAAAGGTCATCCAGAAAATAAAGGAAGAGATCAAACAATTACTAAAGGCCAATTTCATTAGACCTATTAAGTATGTCGAATGGATCTCGAATGTAGTCCCAGTAATAAAAAAGAATGATAAGTTGTGGTTATGCATCGATCTTAGGAATTTAAAATTGATCACACCTAAGGATGAATACCTGATGTCCATGTCCGACTAGTTGCTTAACCGAGCAGCTGGACACCAGATGGTTTCCTTCATAGATGGTCATTCTGGATATAACCAGATATACATTGCGCTCGATGATGTGCCAAAAATAGCATTTAGGTTCCCTGGGCCTTTGGGGACTTATTGATGGGTGGTTATGCCTTTTAGGCTCAAGAATGAAGAGGCTACATACCAAAGCGCAACAAATGCTATATTCCATGATATAATCGGTCAATTTATGGAAGTTTACATTAATAACGTGGTAGTTAAGTTGCCTGATATGGGAGACCATCTCGCTCATTTACGTAAGTCGTTTGAGTGAATGAGGCTCTACAAGTTGAAAATGAACCTCATTAAATGTGCCTTTGGGGTGTCAGCTAGTAATTTTCTGTGATTTCTTGTGCATCAACGAGGGATCGAGGTGGACCAGAATAAGGATCTAACAATCATAAATGCTCACCCACCAAGCAACAAATCAAAAATGTAATGTTTTCTCATCCAAGTTAATTTTTTGCGAAAGTTTATCTCTAATTATGTAGGAAAAACTAATGTATTTTCACCATTGATAAAACTGAGGTAGGGAGTGGAGTTCGAGTGGGAGATAAAACATCAACTAGCTTTCGATAAGATTAAAGTGTATTTGATGAAGTTGTCAATGTTAATGCCACCAGTCAAAAGTCGACCACTCAAGTTGTATGTCATGACATCGGTGGAGTCAGTTGGAGCATTATCATCCCAAGATGACGACAATAAGAAAGAGCGTACAGTCTACTATCTCAGTTAGACGCTCCTCAGTACCGAGAGATGATATTATATGATTAAAAAAATTATGTTTATCTTTGTACTTTATGGCCACAAAACTATGGCATTTTGTAACACCTGGCCTAATCGGAACGGTGTCCTGAGGCATCACGTGTGAATTGATGCAGGACCATACGATTCGATCATACGTGTAGATTTATTATCGATAAATTAATCTGGATTAAGCCACTAACGCGATTGAATCCAATTATGTTTGGGCCGAACACGGGCCGTAGAGCCGGTCAGCCCAATTGTACTTGGCGACTGTCTGTACAAGCCGTGCATCGCCCAAGGTAGGATAGAAAATTTCAAAACTTTGGAAGGCCATGGGCCTCACTGGGCTTGTGGTCCATCGCGGACGACTAACTCGGACGACGCCTAAAAAAATGAATCACGCGGTCCAGTCGGCACTTGTAAAGTGCAAGTGGCCCTAGCTTTGAAAATAAAATTTGAATTTTAAAACAAATGACCCCGCTACTTGGTCGGGGTGTCACGCCCCAAACTCAGAAATCGGGCTCACAAAATTCTCGATCGCCGAATCCTGTGCTGACAGCTTCCATAGTACCCCATTCTCAGCTCCTAGCGCGCATGCGCCGGATTCCGATCCTGGGATCCTACAGAAGGATTTTCCAACGTGCATTTATCCCATAAGAAGCATAACCACAAGTATACCCAAATCACAAAAACAACATCATCATCACATATCCACTAATATAAATATTTGAATACAATGCTGAAAGGGAAATACATATGTCAAAAATCAAAGCTGTAGAAGTCCACTGCACGCTCCAAGCTCAACGCTGCGGAAACCTAACGCCACCTGCACCCATCTATCGTGCATAAGCTTATAGAAAGCTTAGTGGGTGGTGAAAGTGTGCGCACAAGGCAAGTGCCCAGTAACCAATATCAGAGTAATCAGAGTAAGCAAAAATACTAACAAGCCCATAAATCATACAATATCCGAAATACTAGCAAGTTCATAAATCATGAACTATCAAAGTAATGCGAAGACATGCTAATAGGCCCATAAATACCATCAGCCTTATCCAGGCTATGTGATGCAAAAATATAATAAACTAATATCATATATTGATGAAGGAATGTAGATCAGCTATGCAATGCGGAGGCAGTAAGCTAAATACTATGTGTTGAGGATGCAATGCAATATGCGATGCGAATGAAATGACCAAGCTGAACTGTGAAGTCAGGACGGTAGTACATAGTATCGCAAGCTACGGGGTCTATCATAAAGGGCTTTTATCCAAAACAGTCTCATACCTAAATTTAGATAGTCAGACCCAATGTGGTAGACTCCTGATCTCTGGTTAGTCGCGAGCCCAACCGAAATCCTAGCCATATGAAGGTATATAATAATTAGTTGCGTACCACTAGCCCAAGTGGATAGTGAATGAAATGAATGTATGAGCATGCAACTCCTACTCAATAAGTCCACATATCAGTACAGTTCCTCTTTGGAAAATCACCAGGGTCTATTACACTCCAAACCAGATTGCCGCCCCATCGTGGGTAATAAGGTGAGTGGAAGAGACCTCACTATCCATCTGCTAATATCGGGCCCGACTCGTCGATAGCTGACCCATTCCTCAAGCTGATCAGACTCAGCCTAGTATTGTTCCCTCCTCTCGGGCAGGTAAGGCTGCACCCCCTTCCAACCGACCACGATACAATGGGAGACGCGGCCTAATGGTATATGGCCCTCATATGCTCATGCATCTATTCGGTATAGACGTTGGAGCAACCTCTAGAACTAAGAGGGTTTACGGACTTTCGCCTAGGGATATCTATAGCACCCCATGCAGAACAGATTTCTGGTGTCCCATCTGGCCATTCACGAAATACCTGTGAAGGTTACGACCCTGATGTTGCTAGGGCGTATGGTGGTCATGTCACACAAATGCGAGATGCATGAGTCACACAGTCCAATCATGCATCAATCCTGCACATACCGTGCACTCATGTGGGGTAACTCCGCCTATCAGGGAGCCCTATGAACAACCTGTCCTATGGCATATGCAACGGCTAATCATATCTCATAACAAACATGCAGATGATGCATATGGGCATGTATCATAATGCTATGTTGTCACATGTTCATAATCAGAATTAACAACCGGCCTCAATAATTGGATTCGACAATCGGCCTCGACAATGTGGACATTTAACCAACATTGCCCCCAAGGGGTGGCCCACATAAAGCCTAATATATAGTGGATTCATGGCCTCACAAAGGGCCTGATATACAACACTATGGGCCTCACTCAAGAGCTTAATATACATCACGATAGGCCTAACATACATCACAATCGGCTCCATTGCCTGGCCCTTAAATGCATCACAATGGGTCTTATCACATAGGCCTCGACAAGCAAAATTTGGCCTCGACAAACGAAATCGGCCTCAATAATCAGAATCGACACTTGGAATTGGCCTAGACACTCGGTCTCGACAAATCAGAATCATCCTCGTCAAATCAGAATCGGCCTCGACAATCAGAATCAGCCTCGATTATCGGAATCGATCAATTATTGGAATCGGTAATCGGTCACGACAATAGAAATCAATCGATAATCAGAATCAGCAAATCGGTCTCGTCAATCGGAATCGCCAATCGGTCATGACAATTGGAATCGATCGATAATCAGAATCTGCAAATCAGCCATGTCAATCGGAATCGGCAATCGGCCACAACAATAGGAATCAATCGATAGTAAGAATCGGCAAATCAATCACGTTAATCGGAATCGGCAATCGGTCATGACAATCGGAATCATTGATAATCAGAATCTGCAAATTGGTCACATCAATCAGAATCGGCAATCGGTCACGACAATAGGAATTAATCGATAATCAGAATCAGCAAATCGGTCACGATGGGACATCTAACCATCATTGCCTATCAATGTGCACATCTAACCAACATTGCTCCCAAGGAGTGGCCCACATAAGGGATTCATACGCAACGTAACGGCCACACATACATCACATTGGGCCTCGCCCATGGGCCTCAAATACATCACAATGGGCCACAACCCATGGGCCTCGAATACATAATAGGTGGGCTGCATCAATGGGCCGCTCTAATGGGCCTCATACGCATCAAGTGGGCTGCATCAATGGGCCGCACTAATGGGCCTCATACACATGGGCCAAATACACATTAGGTGGGCTCCATCACATGGGCCTCAAAACATCACAATGGGTCATGTCCCATGGGCCCGAAAACTTATTGGATGACAAGGATAAAACATATATACCATGGCGAACCGCAGCCCATGGACATCGTGCATATAAAACATACTTCAGGTGGGTCCCGTCCCAACTGGGCGGTGCCAATAAAATATATACACCACGGTAGGGCCCACCATCCTATAGACTGTATAGATAATACACATACATCATATTGTGGCCCAATAAATGGGTGGCGTGGACATACAATACATACATCAACGTGGGCCCCACACCACTCTGGACAGATGGATAGAGTAGATATAAAATAAATACATCAAAGTGGGGTCCACGTCCCCAAACGGATGGACGTTGAGGATACAACACATACCTCATATGTGAGCCCCTTGCAGACATGTTGACATCATACAGTGGGACCCACGGAGCTTGATGGATGGACGGTGTTTGATAAAACACATGTCAGGGCGGGGCAGGGCATGGCAGCACCTGTCCAAGCAGTCCAGCACCGTCCCGCACATCTAGACGGTGTGCTGGACAATGCGCTCCACTTGAGATTTGAATCTACCTCATTCCCAGGCCCATGGGCTTGGGATGATATGGAAGGGACGGACGGTGTGGATGGCACCCTTACATCATAGTGGAGGCCCCCACAGCTCGTCCAGATGGACGGCTGGGCATAGATACAACAAGTTGGGCTCCCACGTGGTGTGGCCCCACCAAGATATATTATATATTATATATATAATTATTTATTATTATTTACCTGGACGAGCTCACCAAATGAATGGACGGTTGGGACATAACCCATATACATCGGGGTGGGGTCCACAGATCTTGTTGATGTCATCAGCAACTCATGCTGCTGGGGCCACCGTCCCTTTGGGATAGTCTGGATGAAAAACATACATTAGTGGTCCCCACAGCATGCACTACAGCAGCTATGCAGCCGATGGATTCCCACCGTCCAGATGGACGGTGGGATAAAACACATTAGTAAGGCGGGTCCCACGTGGCCCACCACATACATCTGTACCAAATGTGTGTATATATATGTATATATCTAATGTAATAATATTACATTTATTTAGTTATTTTATTATTATGATTATTATTATTATTTTTTACAGGGGGTCCAGTGTCCAGACCTGGACGCTGGATGGACTGGCGGTGTAGGATTTAGAATACATCCATCAATTGGGTCCCATCCCACATGTGCAGTACGTGTGGGTGGGCCCCACGTCCAAACAGATGGACAGAGGATATAAAATGCATACATCATGGTAGCCACAGAGCCCACTGTCGTCACTTGCAGACAGATGGACAGCTTGGATTAATGGATACGTAGGTGGAGTCTCACCGTCCCAACAAATGGACGGTGAGGATATACAAATCATACTCCAAGGGGGCTACCGTCCCTAGCAGCTGGACGTGTGGACTGCCACACGTGCAGATGGGTCCCACGTCCAAGGCTTGTTGGACGGCATCATGGATAAAACACATCTATCGTGGTGGGTCTACACAGTGGCCCACCATCGCTGGATCGAATGGACAGTTGTGATCTCCACATACAACTCACATATCAAGGTGAGTCCATGAGGTGGCCCACCAAGGGTTTTTTTATCAGCCCGTCAAACCAAGTAAAAAGATAGAGAGAGAAACGGATGGAGGAGGGGCCCCGCCTCTGTGGGCCCCTCAACACAATGCATACATCATGTGGGTCTCACTATAAGTGGGCCCTCAAATCACAAAATCAACAAATAAAAGCACCCACCTTTGATCTCCTCTTCCTTCTTCCGCCAACACGAACTAGAGCTCCAAGGGGACGATTTCAACGGTTGAGATGTTCTTTGGATGGTGACGATGGAAGGTAGGGAGTGGGCCACACAAAGCTCTCTCATGGAGCTCTCATGGACGTTGGGTTGCTTGCTTGAAAATGGGAAAAATGAGAGAGAGAGAGAGAGAGAGAGAGAGAGAGAGAGATATGAGAGAGAGAGAGAGGTGTGATGGATGAAAAGGTAAGTGATGGGTGATGTGTACTTTGACATGTGAGGGATGGGTTGCTTTGACTTTGGGGTTGCTTGGGGATAGGGTTTTATACTTAACATGAGAGATGACTGATGGGATTGATTAATGGAATTGATTTGACATGTCGTAGAGATTCTCTTGGGATTGCAAATACGTGATATTTTCTCGAACTGATTGCGGGCCCACATCTCCTGGCTCGGGTATTGCCTCGGCGCGTAATACACGGCGTCGGAACCGCGACAACGGTGCCGTCGCTAGGGTACAAGTCTCGGATTGTGCCGACTCTGATATACGGGACACGACTCACGATCACGTGCAAATGCCGATAACAGATCGCGAGCCACCGGAATTCGACCGAGAGGACTGCGGAGGCTTACGGAATAGTACGGTTAGGATACGGGTCTTACAGCTCTCCCCTCCTAATAAAAATTTCGTCCTCGAAATTTACAGAATAGACAAGGAAACAAGAATCATCATCAAGTATATATATTCAGGCTCAATTAATCTACAAAAGGATGAAGATAGCGCTCTCTAATCTCAACCTCACCCTCCCAAGATGCATTACCAATACTATGGTGACCCTACTAATCTTTAGATGTCAGATCCGAAATGGTCGAAAATGGAATACTATGCAGCCTCACAATCTCAACGGTAGGGAGCTATATCAGAAAATCTCTAAGTTATTTGCACTCAGGGATCTAATCATTCTAAGTTCTCAACAATCATAAAGTGTAGGGTGGCTATCAGCAGATATGTGATGTTATCCTCAGGTATTCCCAAGTTATGCTCTGATACCAACTTCTGTCACGCTCCAAACTCAGAAACCGGGCTCAAAAAATTTTCGATCGTCAAATCGGTGCCGATAATCTCCATAGTACCCCATTCTCAGCTCCTAGCACGCATGCGCCGGATTCTGATACTGGGATCCTACAAGGAGAATTTTCCAACAAGCATTTGTCTCATAAGAAGCATAACCACAAGTATACCCAAATCACAAAAATAACATCATCATCACATATCCACTAATATAAACATTTGAATACAATGCTAAAAGGGAAATACATATGTCAAAAATCAAAGCTGCAGAAGTCCACTGCACGCTCCAAGCTCAACGCTGTGAAAACCTAACGCCACCTGCACGCATCTATCATGCATAAGCTTATAGAAAGCTTAGTGGGTGGTGAAAGTGTGTGCACAAGGTAAGTGCCCAGTAACCAATATCAAAGTAATCAGAATAAGCGAAAATACTAACAAGCCCATAAATCATACAATATCCGAAATACTAGCAAGTTCATAAATCATTCGATATCAAAGTAATAGGTCCATAAATACCATCAGCCTTATCCAGGCTATGTGATGCAAAAATATAATAAACAAATATCATATATTGATGAAGGAATGTAGATCAGCTATGCAATGCGGAGGCAGTAAGCGAAATACTATGTGTTGAGGATGCAATGCAATATATGATGCGAATTAAATGACCAAGCTGAACTGTGAAGTCGGGATGGTAGTATATAGTATCGCAAGCTACGGGGTCTATCACAAAGGGCTTCTATCCAAACTAGTCTCATACCTAAATTTAGATAGTCAAACCCAATGTGGTAGACTCCTGATCTTAGGTTAGTCGTGCGCCCAACCGTAATCCTGGCCATGCGAAGGTACACAACAATTAGTTACGCACCACCAGCCCAAGTGGATAGTGAATGAAATGAATGTATGAGTATGCAACTCCTACTCAATAAGTCCACATATTAGTACGGTTCCTCTTTAGAAAATCACCAAGGTCTATTATACTCCAAACCAGATTACCAGCCCATCGCGCGTAATAAGGTGAGTGGAAGAGACCTCACTATTCTTCTGCCAATATCGGGCCCGACTCGTTGATAGTGGACCCATTCCTAGAGCTGGTCAAACTCAGCCTAGCATTGCCCCCTCCTCTCGGGCAAGTAAGGCTGCACCCCCTTTCAACCGACTACGATACAGTGAGAGAAGCGACCTAATGGTATATGGCCCTCATGTGCTCATGCATCCACTCGGTCTAGACGTTGGAGCAACCTCTAGAACCAAGAGGGTTCAGGGACTTTCACCCAGGGATATCTATAGCACCCCATGCAAAACAGATTTCTGGTGTCCCATCTGGCCATCCACGAAATACCTGTGAAGGCTACGGCCCTGATGTCGCTAGGGCGTATGGTGGTCATGTCACACAAATGCGAGATGCATAAGTCACACAGTCCAATCATACATCAATCATGTGCATACCGTGCACTCATGTGGGGTAACTCTGCCTATCAGGGAGCCCTATGAACAACCTGTCCTATGGCATATGCAACGGTCAATCATATCTCATAACAAACATGCAGATGATGCGTATGGGCATGTATCATGATGTTATGCTGTCACATGTTCATAATCGGAATCAACAACCGGCCTCAATAATTAGATCCGACGATCGGTCTCAACAATGTGGACATTTAACAACATTGCCCCCAAGGGGTGGCCCACATAACTCTTTTTAGATCGTGCGGCCTAATCTTCCGGTGTCCGTTGATTTCCTAGTCGCTGCCTTTGCATGTTAGCCCGAGCTAGCTTTACTACCATACCTTTCTCCTGAAACCTGGTACGGTAGTTCAGGATTAGGCGTTCAGTAGGAGGGATGACATATTCGACTGCGAGGGGATATGGGTTGGCAATGGAGTTCATAATTTTGAATTCGAAACTGTGATATGACATGTCGCCCTCCGTGTGCTGGACGTCAATCACTGGGATGTCAATTTCTAGGGTATTGATCGCCACCGGCAAGATGGTTTTTGGTTCGGCCAGCACTGAGATGATCTGGTTTCCCGAAGGGAATTTAACCCTTTGATGGTGAGTAGATGCGATGGCTCCAACAGCATGGAGACATGGCCATCCCAATAAAAGGTTAAATGAGGCAGGAATGTCAATGACCTGAAATATGACAAGAGTCATGTCTGGTCCGATTTGTAACTCAATGTTTATTTCTGCCTCCACTTACCTTTGGGAGTTATCGAAGGCTCTGACACTCATGGTGCTGGGTCTGAAAGAAGACGGTTTGATCTTCAAACGTTCGGCAGTCAATAAAGGGCAAACGTTTAGGCTTGATCCATTATCAATGAGTACGAGTGGTACCTTGAAATTCTTGTAACGGACGACTATATTAAGTGAGCGCCCATGTTTACGACCTTCTGATGGCAATTCATCATCAGAGAAAGTGATAGCTCGCAGTGCGAGAAGTTGTTCGATCATGCTTGCCACCATTTCAAGAGGTACGTTAGGGGAGATATGTGCATCGTTCAGAGTTTTCGTAAAGATTTCTCAATGCGATCTTGACGTGCACAAGAGTTCCTAAATGAAAATTTGTGCAGGGATGGATTTGAGCTGAGCTGCTATGTCATAAGCAGGGTCAGCCTTGTGGGTTGTTCCCGACAAAGTTCTCCTGGTTTCTTTTGGGTTTTGATTGTCTCTCCTGAAATACCTACCGTTGTTGCCTACTTCAGCGCATTCTAGATAATCTCATGGAACTGCTTTTGCGTTATAGGAGGGAACCGCCCTCCCTTCCAAGTATATTACCGGATCTTGAGGCTGTAGATTTGTTACCAAGACTGTTTGTGGTGGACTTGATGATTTCCCCTGGAGTATGACTAAATCTTGGCAGGATTTAAAAGTGGGATTTTCCTCCCCCTTTTGTTGTGTGCTTTGTAAAGGAGGCATCCTCTAGGCATGTGCCAATTGGTGAGGCAAGAGGAAACCTAGAGATTAGACCGAGAGTGCCCCTTGCAAGGTTAGCGGGGCTAGATCGGGGGGGCATATCGGGAGAATGAGGGGTTCAGAATTCGACCTGTTTGGATGTGCCGAGGATGGGACTGGACATGCCCCTTGGAGAGAGAGAGGCTGAGATTGTGACCTAGTGGGCATTGTTGACACCCTTGGGAAATTGAGAGGTTGTGTTGTTAATGCTGCTTCAAGGATGAGGAGTGGTGTTGTTGGTGTTGCTGCAAGGAATACCTGTGGCTCAGGTAGAGGTGCCTGATGGTATCCCCATGTCCGATTTGTTGTATCGGGCATGATTGCTTTTATGAAGTGATGTGGGGAGGAGTATGTGAGACGCTCTTTCTCAATGTTGTTGACGGTAGAGGCGCCAAATGTCCTGGGTCCTGCTTGATGTGATGACAAGGGATTCTGAAGAATGTTGGCTTGATTGGTGCTGTTGGCTTGTGGGGTGATTGCAATCTTTTGGCTTTCAATCAAATCCTGGACCGCATGTTTCAAGGTAAAACAGCAGTCTGTTAGGTGACCAGGAGCCTGATGATATGCGTAATATTGATTTTAATTGTAACCCGGTGGCAGGGGATTTGGCGAAAGTCGCGGTTGGAGTGGTGTCAGGAGCTGCCTTTACATTAACATTGTCATAACCTAACTGTATGTTTGTGCGAATGGAGTGAACTTCCTGCCCAACATGGCCTGCCTGTATGGAGTTTATGTATTCCCTTGCAACACAAACATAATTAAAATAGAGCGTTAAGCATTATCATGAACGTAAAACCAAGTAATAACTGGGGTTTAATATGCAATATTTAACCCTCAACACTTCCTCAATGGTTATTCGAGCTACAATCAGATCGAGATAGCCCCTTGAATATCAAGAAAAGATGACATTTACATGTCCTTACGGCACCTTTGCTTACCGAAGGATGTCATTCGGGCTATGTAATGCCCCCGCCACTTTTCAACAATGCATGTTGAGTATTTCTTCTGACATGATGGGGTAATATTTAGAGGTCTTCATAGATGACTTCTAAGTCTTTGGTTCATCCTTCAACGAATGTTTGGAAATTTTAAAAAATGTACTGAAGTGATGTGAGGAAAAGAATTTGGTACTGAATTGGTAAAAGTGTCACTTTATGGTTCGTAAGGGAATTATCCTTGAAAACATCATCTCATCCAAGGGAATTGAGGTATATAAGGTTAAAATTGATTTTATCTCTAACCTACCTCCACCCAAGAACATACGAGACATGCGATCCTTCCTGGGACACGTCGGGTTTTACAGAAGATTCATAAAGGACTTTAGTCACCTCTCTCATCATCTATGTAATCTACTTCAAAAGGATTCACCATATGAGTGGATTGAGCAATGGCACTCATGTTTTCACTCAGTCTCGACGTTGGAGTCATCCTCTGGTATCATCAGGTTTAGGAATTTTCACCCAGGGACATCTATGGCGCCTCGATGCTAGTAACAATATTTCTGGTAGCCGATCCTTCCATCCATAATGTACCTGTGGAGGTCATAGCCCTAATGTCGCTAGGGCG
Organism: Magnolia sinica; assembly: GCF_029962835.1. Lineage (NCBI taxonomy): Eukaryota > Viridiplantae > Streptophyta > Magnoliopsida > Magnoliales > Magnoliaceae > Magnolia > Magnolia sinica. The sequence goes on along the minus strand of NC_080577.1, from coordinate 41,332,311 downwards.
TATAGTAATCATGTCATACAAATGTGAAATACATGAATCACACTACCAGTCATGCAACAATCCTGCGCATATCGCGTGCTCATGAAGGGCAACTCCACCTATCAGGGAGCCCATAAACAATTTGCCCGAAGGCATATGCTATGATCAGTCACTCCTCATATCAAGCATACATATGATGTATATGAGCATGAATCATGTAACTATACTAAACATGTTATATGGTGATGGATTCTGTTCATAATGAAGAGGGGCCTAGACGGCCTACACACTACAAGTATAGGCCTATCAATGGGCCCTAAGGAGAGTTACAATGCAAAAATTTAACCATCATTGCTCTTACAATTTGGACGTCAAACCATCATTGCTCCCAAGGCATGGCCGCCAAAACATCATTACATACATCGTGGTGAAATCTCACATCACAATGGGCCTCATATACATCACAGTCGGCCCACACAACGGCCTCGCATACGTCTCATTGGGCCTCATATTCCTCAAGTGGGCCGCATCATGTCGACCACTCCAATGGGTCAATCATGCATCAAATGGGCTACATCAAATGGACCGAATCAAAGGGGCCTATTCAAATGGGCCTATCAAATGGGCCGAATCAAAGGGGTTGAATCAAATGGGTCGATTCAAATGGGCCGATCAATTGGGCTGAATTAAAGGGGCTGAATCAAATGAGCCGATTCACATGGGCCGATCAAATGGGCTGATTCAAATGACCGAGTTGAATAGACCATTCATCCATTGTTAGAGATCATTATAAAGCATTAAAAAAATGAATCATATCCAAAGGATCATCTGGACCATACCACAAATGACAATGGTGATAATGATCAGCTAAAAATTTAGAGGGCCCACCATAGCACTTATTTCCCATCCATACTGTTCATAAGGTCATAAAGACCTGGATATAGAGGGGAAACAAATATCACATTGGTCCAGCGTCCAGTAACCCAATGGAGTTTTCAATGGTGGGCACTCATCCCATTGTTTTTCTACAGTGTGGTCCACTTGATATTAGATCTGTCTTATTTTTAGTCTCAAGCCTGGAGATAGGCTCGCCAAATGGATAGATGGTCGGATTCAACACATGCATTAGAGGGTGGGACCCACCGTCCTAGCCTACGGATGGTGTGCATAAGACCCATACATCACATGTGGTTCCCACAAAATTGGGATGGATGGTTTGGATGGATGAAATCCATCAACGTGGGGCCATGAGCACGTAAGATGGATGAACAGCATGGTTAGAACAATACATCAAGGTGGGGCGCATGATGCACGACAGATGGATGGACGGTTGGGATTTAAGATGGATGGACGGTTTGAATGTGATACAACCATCGGTGGTGGGCCCCATCTGCCACCATCCAGATGGATGATGGATAAAATATATACATTTATGGTGGATGCCACCCGTCTAGCATGCTGGACGGTGGATGACACCTCACAAAAACAGTGGGGTCCACCACTTGCTGATGTCAAGGCCCTAGCTGCTCGATCCAGGAGGGTGGGTCACACGTGGGGCCCTCCTCTCACATAATATATATATATATATATATTATACATTCTTTTTTTTTCAAATCAAATAGTCTAGCGTGCTGGATGAATTTCCACCAAGAAATCCCACCATCCTTGATGGATGGTGGGGATAAAACGCATACCTCAAATATGGTGGGGCCCACATGGCAACGGCCACTAGCTAATCCATTATCAGATGGGTCCCACGTGTGAAACCCACCAGCTCAAGAAAAGTAGATATATATGTTTTTTCGTCCAACGGATCCATTAGGTGGGTCCCACAAGGTAGATGACATGGATAAAATATATACTTCGTGGTGGGCCACACACACAAACACACCATCATCCATACAAGAGAGAGAGAGAGAGAAACGGTGAGATAGAGGGACCTCGCCACTATGGGCCCCTCTCTACATTGCTTACATCAATGTGGGTCCCATAACAAGTGGGCCCTAAAATTGAAATCAACAGTGGATCACCCACCTATTGGCCTTCTTCTTTAGCTCCTTGGACTCATATGCTCCTTGCCTTCAATTTTAATGGAGGTAGATGATGAATGAATGGTTGAGATGGGAGATGAGTGAGTGGGAAAGTGGGTCACACTTGAATTTAGGAGAGAGCTTGGACGTTTGGAATTTTGTTGCTTGGGAGATTGTTTTGAGAAATGACGGATAGAGAGAAGTGATGGGATGATAAGGGATGGAGTGTAGGGTGGGCTACACACACAAACGTCGAATATAAGTCGAGGGTTGATGGAATTTGACCGGAAGGACCGAGGAAGCCTACAGAATGGTACGGACTATGATATGGGCCTTGAAGAGGACTTCATGTTATGTATGTATCAACCACACCATCCATTTACCTTCTTAGGACAAGTGTGAGGCTTATCCTTGACATTTGTACATCATCATCATTTTTCTTGCCATAGATAGAAGAATATGTCATATCAGATTGGGTATATTCACTATTTAGGCCTATCTTGATGTTTGTGATAGATGCATCATCATTCTATGGACCCCGTCATGTATTAGGCCGATTAATGTTATATCCTTCAATCATGCTAATGTGCTTAAGCCAGTAGAACACACTGAGTATATGATAGCATAACATCATGATACATGCTCATGCGGATCATTACATGCTTATTATGAATGATTGATCATAGCATGTGCCATTAGGCTAATTGTTTATGGGACTCCTTGTGAGACGGAGTTGCCCCACATGATCGCGCGATACACATAGGTTTGATGCATAACTGGATGGTATGACTCATGCATCTCCCATTTTTCCTGGAGTATGTCTGTTAGGAGTTGGTATCAGAGCATAACTTGGTAATACCTGAGGATAATATCACATATCTACTGATAACTACCCTTCACTATATGATTGTCGAGAACTTAGAATGATTAGATCCCCGAGTTCGAATAACTTAGAAACTTTCTGATATAGCTCCCTATTATGTGTGCATTCGAGAGTGCTCAAGGCTAATAGGCCCCTTGTCCCTTTCTATTGGACATGACACCTGAGAGAGCGAGTTGAGCGGCTCCCGCGTTCGAGACCAATGCGGCCCCGATCATATTAGTGAGCATGGATTAGCTCCAGCAGATGCTGCAGGCAATGATCGCGATTCTTCAGGGGCAGAGTAGGAAACCCGCGGACGCACCCACCCAGATTGAGAAGGAGCGCGCGAGCTCTATTCTACATGACTTCAGGCAGTTCCGTCTCCCACGTTTCCAGGGAGAGCCTGACTCGTCAATAGCAGAGAGATGGAGATCTAAGGTGGAGAAGATTTTTAATAACATGTGGTATACCACCCAACGGCTTGTTCTGTTAGTAGTATTTCTTCTCCAGGGCGAGGCCAAACACTAGTGGGCATTGGTTGCTCGAGCAGCAGGAGCCAATGTTGTATGGACTTAGGTGGATTTTGTAGACCGGTTCAACTGGAAGTTTTTCCCAGAGCATGTCCGTCAGCAGTGCGCACTTGAGTTCAAGACTGTTGTGCAGGGGGACCTATCAGTGTCTCAGTATGAGGCCCGATTCATCGCATTATCGAGATTCGTACCATACCTGGTAGCTGATGAGGGCCATAAGGCCCACCGTTTCGAGTGCAGCTTACGTCGTGGCCTTCAGAGTCATGTCGTTGGACACATGCTCCCGACATTTGAACAGGTCGTACAGCGGGCCCTAATATATGAGGCAAAATGGGTCGATTCCCAATGGGTCCGAGGCTAGAGAGGAGGCCGAAAAAGGAAGGCCCCCTCTGGTAGCTTCCAACAGCGGCAGCGTCGATGACTGCTGAGGAATAGGAACCGTCCATCCTTTCGAGTGCCAGCAGCACCTTCAGCACCATCTACACTGTTCTCAGGTGTTTGCTTTGGATGCAGTGGGACGAGGCATCGTAGGCACGAGTGTCCCCATCCTCAACAGTGGCCTCTACAGTAGCAGCGACAGTAGTACCTGCCGCTGAGACCCCAGCAGCAACCACAGCAACAATGACCACAGAGGGGGCATACACCTCCCCAATAGGACTCTCAGTCGTCAGGAGGAGTCGTCAATGATTCGCACGACCAGACCTTAGGACCGTCTTGTTAGATTAATCATTGATGAGATTGTGAGGCTACAAGGCATCCCAATTTCGATCGTTTCTGATCAGGGATCCGAGTTTCAGTAGGGGTCATCATAGTATAGATGAGACATCTTGGGAGTGAGAGGTTGAGATTCGAGAGTGCTATCCCCATCTCTTTATTGATTGATTGTACCTTATATTGTATTTTGATATACATGATGAAGTCATTTTCCTCTTCCTTTCGTTTGTTCCAAGTGGTAGTATAAATTTTGAGGATAAAAATTTTATTAGGAGGGGAGAGTTATAAGGCCTATGTCCTAGTACCATTCCATTCCTTAAGATCCCGCGATCCTCTCTGTTGAATTCCAACAACCCGTGACCTATAGATAGCGTTTGCGAGCGACCTCAAGTCGCATCCGATAGACCCGAGTTAGCTAAACCCGAGACCTATGCCATTGTGACTGCGTTGTTGCCACAGTTCCAACGCCGTATCTCGTGCGCCAATGCGATGTTTAGATTGAAAGATGTGGCCAGCGCATTATCTCGGTCATGTATCATGTGTTGTGGGACCCAAGATTTCCTGGTAAAGAAAAATCTCTACAACCCATCATGAGGGTGACATCACCCTAGCCTACCTAGGCTAAGATGACATCACCCTAGCCCCATGCTTCTTACACATAATCATTTTAAGCATGCTCTTTCTCTTCTCCATGCTCTTACACCCTTCATCATCACCTTACAATTCATGATTAATCTCATATACACCTCTCTCTCCCTCCCATTCTCTCTCACTTTCTCCATTAGCAACCTAAGAGAATCTTGGACGTCCCACCTTTGAGAGAAAACCCATCAAAATCCAGCCAGATTCCACCATTAATCCCTCCTAATCCAGCCCCTAGAAACCCATCTCCACCATTGAAGTAGCCCCATTGGAGCCTTGGAGCACTAAGGAAGAAGAAGAAGGAAAGGTGGGTGTTCCTTAGACTAGATTCCTTTATTTTTATGTTTGGGAAAAGAGGGACTTACCAATCAATGGTCAGGATCCCATCTTAGCCCTTAGGTGTGACTAATGGCCCACCAAGCTTGCATGTATGTATCCATGGTGGGGCCATTCTCCATGGACCCCACCATGATGTTTGATTTAATCTCCTAGTGCATGAAGGCCATCTAGGCCCTGATTTATGGTGGAAATGGAATCTCCACCCTTGATTTTGTTTCTGGGCCCACACGTTTGGGACCCATCTTGATGTATGTATAGATGCATGTATTAGAGGGGCTCATAGTGGCTACGTGCCTCCATCACACATCTCTCTCTCTCTCTCTCTCTCTCTCTCCCTGGTTTGATGGCCCACCATTACTAAAGCATGTGATTCTAGACCATCCATCCAATGGTATGCCCACTGCCTAACTTCCAAGCCCATCTGCTGCCCGTTTCTGGGCCTGTGTGGCTGGTTGGTCACACAGGCTCGGATGGAGAGGAAAACACAAATATTAGCTTGATTCCAAGCTCGGTGGGTCAGATGCATGTGGACCCCACCGTGATGCATTTAATCCACAACGTCTGTCCAAAAGGCAGGGCCCGCCTTGCTACTGGACTGATCGTCTAGCGGGCAAGCCCACCTGCCTGGACGGGCCTGGACGAAGGGAGACACAAATATCATCTTTGATTTAAAGTAGATGGGACCCTCCTTGCACGTACTGCATGTGTGGTGTTCACACCGTCCGTGGGACGTGGGCCCCGCCAGATGTATGTCCTTCATCCACCATCCAGCGTCTAGACAGTGGGACGCACATGATGTAAGTGTTTTATTCACATTGTCCACCATTGTAATGCCCTAAAATTCGGGGGTCGAGCATAACTCAGCTCCCGAGTTTCAAAACATCACTTATGCAACATATTGAATGATGGATGTATGTTGTCTGTATGAGTGAATAAAACATGGAATAGATTAAGCCAAACTGCAGACATAATTCAGGGATAAGTGAAGAACGCAAGCGGAAGACTTAAAGAAATATATGTGTACATGTGTAAATTCCTGAAATACATATACATACCAGGTCGTATTTCAAGTGTTACTATCAAAATTACAAGTATCAAATTACATCATTTAATTCCCAAAAGAAATCCTAGCATTCCGCGCATCAGAACAAGGCTCACTAGAACCCGTCTGAAAACTGCGTAAAAGAGAAAGCAGCCTCATCATCCTCAATCTCCCGCTCTGCCTCAGAAGTCTCATCAACATCTGCAGCTACGACAGAGTCTGGTGGGTGTTTAACACCGCCCCAAAACGTGGGAGTGAGTGATCAACTCAGTGGAACAATAAAGTAAAGGTTTACATGTTATCAGTTCAATCAAGCAGTAATGATAAAGCAGAACAATCAAACATGTCCTAAGTACTCTTGTTAATGCAAGGATGTATGAAAAATGATGCGTGCCCTCGCTCGTACACCCTCAGCGTCTTCATCTTACGTTACGCATGACATCGCCTTAAAGTGTGCCACGTCTACAAAGCACATGCAAATGCGGTGCATGAAGATGATTACCAAGTTGTTATTAGTCCTTTTCATACAGCAGGATTGGGAAGCTAAGGTACCTTCCTCATATCACCATCCAAACAGTGATCCATTCTAGGGTCGTTAGTCCTAGATCATCTCATACGATCATATGATTTTAGGTCGTTGCAAAGGGCTCATCACCAATCAATGCACGTCTATCATACCTTCATTACCACAATAAGGTTAGTCACCTCAACGAGGTATCCAAGCATGCTCGAGGTCACTACAAAGGGCTCATCACCAATTAATGTAGGCCGACAACGAATATAGTGTCCCATACCACCATAATCGGCTCACGAGTTTGGTTGCTCTTAGTCACTACGGGAGGCTCGTCACCCGGCGTAAGCCCAGATTAACCACGGTGTCCCATACTACCATGTCCTACGGCTCATGAGTCTTAGCGGATCAAGGTACCATGGTTAGGATTTCATCGGTAAGTTTGGTACCCTAGATTCAAACAATAGCGTCCATACATGGTGAACATACATCGGACGATTGGGTTACTTGACGAACTCGACTAGCACGAGCGCACGTTGGGTTGAGCGACATAGAGTGCGCAAACACTCCGCGTGGCCAAACCACGCCGACAACTCTAATACGACTCGGGTTCGTCTAATCACGTCCTACGTGGCGAAAGCAACCTCAGCCACGAACTTAAGGCAGATTACCGATTTCCTGGACTATCCATAGTCCCAAACACATTCCACTATAACAGATATTGATATCAACAATTTAGAATAATAATGGAACAACAACTCAAATCATATAGTAAGTAAGCATTTGAAGAATCTCAACTTAACATGGATTTAAGCATAAGTAATACTAGAAGTTAAACAACAAGGAATGTAACTTGCATGAAGGAAATCATACACACCAATGGGAGAATTGAGAATCGCTTCTCAACGTCCGCAACTCGGATAATAGATCACCCCTTAGATCATTCAGACATTTCTACAAACTCTTAGAATACATAATACAACATACATGACGTATGTTGAAATACACGCATTTGGACAATTCCTTTTACCAAGGAGTTGTCAGAGTTGTCACACATACAATTAACATAGATACACGACAGATAATCATGGCAATCACATGTGCATATTTTATACGTATACGGTACTTTATACATATACATAGAATACACAAAACTCAATATAACACATGCATATCAGGAACGCAAAATAAACATAGTATTTAGCATGTGAAATCTCATTCATAGCAAGAATAAACCATTCACTGGCATTGAAAGCCTTGAAAACCATAACCTATACAATTAAAGTCCACACCTTAACCAGAAATGGAACACCGAACTGATTCAGATGATATGTCTTCGTCAACGGTGACAAGATAACCTAAAGCAAGAATAGAAATGAGCTACAACAACACAAAAACTATTCCAAGATCTAAAACAGATTAGGGTTAGGTTAACTTACCTAAAGATGAACTCAGAATCACCGGAATAATGATTCTAAAGTGAAGGTTTAAGGATGAAGAAGAACAGGAAAGAATCTAAGCCGATTCACCAACTTCTCTCTGACTTTCTCTCTCTTTTCCTCTTTCTTTCTTAACTAGGGTTAGGAAATTCGTATGGAAAAGAGAGCTAGGGTTTTAAGGTTTATATATAGGCCTAACATTGATGAAAATAACCCCAAGGCCAAGGTATACTTAGGGTATAACCAAAACAGGCCTCTCTCGATCCAACGGAGTACTTCCGGTGGGCCTATTACCACGAAAGGTCGGACTTAAGCTCACTGACCATGGATCTAGGTCAAGCTAAGTTTTCGTACCGATCGGATCTTCAGATCAGTCGTGGCAGACCACACTCAATTCAACGGTCACCGAATCTCGATCAGGTCCACAAGCACAAGGACATGCCTGGGCCACCTTCCCTAATTAGAGGGTGAAATTGGGTCAGAATCCAATGGTCAAATTGCTTAAAATCGTCGTGCAAGCGACACAACTCAGATTTCATAAAATCATAATTAATTTCTCACCGTTCTCACACTTTTCACTTCGGACTCAATCAAATTGACCCAGAACATCATCTGGACTTGATTTTTGAGGAGATGGCCAAGTCCAACATGGTGACCAAAACAGCTTAAGATCATCGCTATCGGACTTTCGACACGGGGTCCAGGTCCGATCCAGAACTTCTAAAAATTTCCAAGAGCAACTGGCTTTAGCGATGAATCCCAGATTTCAGAGTAACCTAGCGCCAACTATTCTACAGATTTTGAGTCATGCAGATCCAATTTAAAGTGATTGATGCAAATTTCACAAGCAATCGAGTTAAGCGCTAATTACCCCAAAAAGCTTCTAAGGAAAAAAATAGAGGTAGTACTCGGGTCTTGGCACAAAATTTTCAAGGTCATTACAATCGTCCAGCAAAGGACGGTGGGACCTACCATGATGCAAGTGTTTTATTCACACCATCCACCATCCACACGTGGGACGGTGGGACCCACCTGTCGCATGGTGTCTAACACCGTCCACACGTGGGACGGTGGGACCCACATGATGTATGTGTTTCATATCCATGTCGTCCGTCCATTTTGCTGGATGCAGAGCCCAACTGTTGTATGTGCAGGGCCCACCTGTTGAGTATGTGCAGGGCCCACCTATTGTGTATGTGCAGGGCCCGCCCTACTGTATGTATTTCATCCACACTGTCCATTTGGTGGGGCCCATCTACACTGTGTAGGCCCGCCATGATGTGTTGTTAACTCCAGACAGTCCAAATTTCTAGACGTCCAGCTAGCCCAGAAGGGGCAGGACGTCTAGTCATTGGAGCCTTGTATGTGCACTGTCCATCTATTCTTTTAGGCCATGGGCTGCCCCAAGAGGCCCACCAAGAAGTATGTGATTATATTCATGCTACCCATCTATTTTGTTAGGCCATATGTGCTGGCCCATAAGGCCGACCATGATGTATGTGTTACACGCACTACCCACCCATTGTTCCTAGCCCATTGTGATGTACATGAGGCCCATGTAATGAGCCCATTGTGATGTATATGAGGCCCTGGTGATGAAGCCCATTGTGATGTACATGAGGCCCACTGGGATGTATATGAGGCCCATTTTATGTGTGAGGCCCATTGTGTGTCCGCATGTGTGTGTGTGTGTGTGTGTGTGTGTGTGTGTGTATATAGATATATATGAGGCCCAATCGTGATGTGAGAGACCTACCATGATGTATGAGATAATATTTATGTTGTCTGTCCATTCTCTAGCCAGTATAAGGGTCATGAGCCCCACTGTAGTTAGATTCTATGTTCCTAATGGGCAACGCCTTGGGAGTAATGGTGGTTAAATGTCCACGTTGAAAATGGTGGTTAAATATCCCCGTCGTACACCTCCCTAGGGTCCGTTGTTTGGCCCATCAATATCCTTCCCTTATTGGGCTATCCCAAATCATTGGGCCCCCATAAGTATTGCCCATCTCACCTTTATGGGCTAACCCAAATTGTTGGACCCCCTGGTATTGATGGTACTCCCACAATGCCTTGTAGAATTGCCTAATCCTTGAAGATCACCTTGACATATGTGTTATATGCATATAGTCCACCATATCCAGGTTGCGGGACTTCCTTGTGCGGCCACACCGTATCGTGTGTGTTGTTCGTCCATTTTCTAGGCTTTGGGCTGCCGACCTTGACATATGTGTTCTACACACGCTGCCCATCCACTTTCCCAGTTAGTCTGAAGGTCATGGGCCCCACCGTGAGTTAGATTCAACCCACAAGTGGACCGCACTAGTAAACCTCCCCAGGACCCATTGATAAGCCCATTTCTCGTCCAACATATTTGACAGATAGACCTCGCCGTGTTAGGCTATCCCAAACCATTGGGCCCCCATAATACCCATCTCTCCTTGTCGGGCTACCCCAAAACATTGGACCCCACTGATAATGATTCTTTCCACCATACCCTGTAGAACTACCTAAGCTTTAAAGCCCTCCTTATGATTTCATATCAGGCCTTCTATAGTAAATGTGGTCCACATAGATGCATGTGTTTGCCCAAGCTTAGTGACTTAACCCGAGGCCCACTTAGATGATGAGTGGACTACCCAACCCACTTGCAAGGACACATAGTCCTAGATGAATGGATCCAACCGAGGCCAGCCTTGTATCATAACGGACCCCCATAAGAAAGCCCACTTGTTACATGATTAAGAGAGTGAGGAAGCCCACTTGTTCTATACCAGCTTGACTCACCCCGTGTGATGTATCCTACCTTTAAATCGATTGTGAGGACTTCGTGTTATGTATGTATCAATCACATCGTCCATTTACCTTCTTAGGACAAGTGTGAGGCTCATCCTTGACATTTGTACATCATCATCATTTCCCTTGTTGTATATAGAAGAATATGCGATATCAGATTGGGTATATTCACTATTTAGGCCTATCTTGATGTTTGTGATAGATACGCTGTCATTCTGTGGACCTCGTCATGTTTTGGGCCGATTACTGTTATATCTGTCAATCATGCTAATGTGCTTAAGCTAGTAGGACACACTAAGTATTTGCTAGCATAACATCATGATACATGTCCATGCGCATCATTACATGCTTATTATGAGTGATTAATCATAGCATGTGCCATTGTGCTAATTGTTTATGGGACTCCTTGTGAGACAGTGTTGGCCTACATGATCGCGCGACACGCGCGAGTTTGATGCATGACTGGATGATATGACTCATGCATCTCGCATTTTGTATAAGATCAATAAACTGAGAACATGCTTAGTATAACATCATGATACATGCCTACGTGCATCATTGCATACTTATTATGAGTGATTGATCATAGCATGTGCCAATGGGCTGATTGTTTATGGGACTCCCTGAGAGACGTAATTGTCCCACCTAAGCATGTGGTATGCATAGGTTTGATGCTCGAGGCATGTCATTTAGTTTACACCCTTGGGATGTGACATTTATGGCTACTATTGTTTGCCTTATTTGATAATCATGCCAGTGTACTTTATTACATCATGATATATGTCCATGCGCATCATATGTATGCTTGTTATGAGGAGTAGCATATGCCATTGGGCTGGTTGATTATGGGGCTCCCTATGAACGAAGTTGCCCCCACATGAGTGTAGTACGCGTAGGTTTGATGCATGGTTGGATAGTATGGCTCAGGCATCTCGCGATTCATGTCATATGTGCGCCTTAGCGACATCAAGGTTGTGGCTTCCACAAGCATATCGTGGAAAACTAGCTTCGACACTGAAAATGTTTGGTTCTAGCACTTGGGCACATTTGATGTCCTAGGGTGAAAGTCCCTAAACACCCGTGGCTAGGGGATGCTCCAACGTCTAAACTAAGTGGATACATGAGCGCCTGAGTGCGGAATACCAGTAAGCCGCATCTCCCATTGTGTTGGGATCGGTTGGAAGGGGATGTGGCCTTATCCACCCAAGGGTAGGGGGCAAGCTAGGCTGAGTTTGACCAGCTCAAAAATGAGTCCGCTATCGATGAGCCAGGTAGATATTGGCAGACTACTGGCCATGCAGGTAGTGAGGTCTTTTCCACTTGGAGTGTACTTGTAAATGTTATGGTCTCATGCTCCTTTGGTTGTCAAATTTTATGGTGCCAAAACCTCTATATGTGTCTTGTGTATTTTGTTGTTATATGGATGTTTAAGACACTGCATCAATGTTTCAAGTCAAGTATGGTGATCTACTTCAAGAAATGCAAGGTCATGTACTTGATCCTCTTCTGTAAGCTTCAATGTTCAGAACTACGTCAATCAAAAGAGCGCTTGTTCAAGTCTAAAGATGATGTTAAAAAATGAAGTACATTCTAAGAAGACAAATCCAAGTTGTAGAAGATCTCAAGATCAAGCTACATCAAGTAGGGATCTTAAGCTTCATAAGGTTCAAAGGTCAACCTTCATCTGATTGAATGAAGTTTCAATGTTCATACTTCATGTCTCAAGTATGATAGACCTTAAATTGACCTTAGGGTAGGTCATTTTGAATACATAATTCATATTGAATTACTTTATAAGTATGTGGTCTGTTTTAAGACTAGTCTGGGACCTTATTCGGCTAGTCCTAGCACAGGTTCGACCAGTCCTAGAAAATTCAGGACCAGTCCTAAGTTTATTGCAATTGTTCAGAATTTTCTATTTATCTACGAACAGTCCTAGACTCTGTTCGACTGGTCGTGTGAACAGTGTCGGCTAGTCATTCGACCAGTCCTTGTTCTTCGACTTAAACTACAACAATGAATCCTTAAGTCCTATGACCAGTCGTGAGTTTTCTACGACCAGTCATAGAGGTCCTACAACCACTCATAGACACCCTACGACCGGTCGTGTAACCGTCTGTTTCAATCCCGCTTGAAAATTCAAAAATTCGTTTCATCTACGACCAGTCGTGGGGTACTCAGGACTAGTCATAGGCGTGATTTTTACATCTATAAATAGACAACGAATTTCAGAGATTGATAACTCAATTCAAGTAAAATCAAGGCATCACTCTGAGATGAGTTTGTGTTTATTTTTAAGCTACAATGTGCTTATTTAATATTCTCTTTTGATTAGCTTATTTAATTTGATTTTGTTTTTATATTCCAATCTAAATTGAAAAGAGGAACTGTTGTATTTCTTCTTCTTAGAATCAAAATCAAATATAGCTAGCCCAACTGGTTTAATTTAAAATCCATTAGAACTTAGAACCATATCAAAGTGAGTATTGGATATTGAACTTCACATTCGAACTTCTACTCCGATTGGTTCTTCTGAGCTACAACAAAAGGAGAAATCCAAGTATTTTACATTTATTGTAAATTTAATTATTTTGGTTTTGTTTGAGGTTAAGCCAGAAAAATCTCATTATGTTGATTATCTGAGGAGAGCCAGAAAACTCAGAAAGTAGGGTTTTTGATTTGTGTAAGCCCATATAAAAGACACAATTGGGAAGGTTTTAGGTGAACCTATAAAACCTATTTTGATAGTGAACGCTGATATCCCCTGTGTGAGCATATTAGGAGTGGAGTAGCTGTGTGGCTATTGTTTAACAGTTAGTGTACACACAGGCGAACCACTATAATTCTTTGTGTCTTGTGGTTTAAATGTTCGTTTAATATTTCCTATCTTTTATCATTCAGAATTGTGAGATGTATGTGTGGATGTAAATGTTGTAATATTTACATTTCAAGTATTGTGGGAATGTTGTAATAGTTTAGACTTTACTTTCTGCTATTTTCCTTTTTTAATTCCTCTTCAATTTAGGATATTGATACTTATCGTTCTAGTAAGGTTGTCCTGTCATAAAACCTTGGTTTTTATGATTCAAGGTCGTCCTTAGAACAACATTTGTATCAGCCTCTCAAGACTTGAATATGAGGTTGTTTTACATTTCTGTATTGTGATTTGTTTCATTTCTTTTGTTGGCTATCATATTCTTTAGTTTCCGTTGTTAAAAGTTTAATTTGGCATAGTCCTATTCCCCCCCCTCCCCCCCCCCCCCCAGGACATATAGCTTGGCCTTTTCAAGTGCTATCAAAGCCTAATAGCTCGTTTTTAATTCTTTATTCTTGGATTCATTTCCTGAGCTAACGATCTAAGCTATATATAAAATGTCAAATTTTGATAGCCTTTCAGTCACTAGGCCTCCACCATTTAATGGCACCAATTATGCCTATTGGAAAGCCAGGATGAGGATTTTCCTTAAATCCATGGATGAAAGCCACAGTGAATGAATGGACCCCTCTTGCCACTGAAGTGACTGGTATCGATGGTTCAAAAATAATGAGAATAACAGCTTCTTTTTCTTGGACCACACTTTAGAAAAGTGAGAGTAGTGCAAATGCAAAAGCACTAAATACAATCACTTGCGCACTATCACCAGATGAGTTCAAAAGAATTATATCCTATGATTCTGCAAAGCAAGCATGGGATATATTAGAAATGACACACGAGGGTACATCAATCGTCAAGAAATCTAAAGTCCAAATCCTCACAACTAAATTTGAAGAAATTCTTATGGTGGAAAATGAAATGTTTATGGACTTCTATACTAGATTAAATGACATTGTGAACTCTATGTGGGGTCTTGGTGATAAAATCCCAGAAAGTAAAGTGTATGCAAAGATATTGCGCTCACTTCCTGAACGGTTTAATTCTAAGGTAACCGCGATTTAGGAACTTCGTGATACGGACAATATGAGGGTAAGGAATTAGTTGGCTCTTTACAGACTTATGAGTTAACTTTTAAAGCTCCAAAAGAAAAATTGATTACTCTTAAATCTTCTAAAAATAGTTTTCAAGAAAATTCTAATTTAGAAAACTCTGAAGATGATATGGCCCTTTTGGCGAAAAAGTTTTACAAAATTTTCAAAAGTAAAAAGAAGGTTGATTTTCAAAAAGCAATTGATAAGAAAAGATCTAAACCTAAATCTAAATCTTAAAAATCATTAAAAGACAGTTAGTGTTACAACTGCCAAGAATATGAGCATTTAGCAAACAAGTGTCCTAAAAAGGACAAACCCAAAAAGAAGGGTATGTCGGCTACTTGGGATGAATCCTCTAATTCTGAAGCCTCTTCTGAATCAGAAGATTCTGAAACCGAGTCGGACAGTGAAGTTAAAGCTCTTATGACTTTAGCCAAATTCACATTTTCAGATAATGATAATTTAACAAGTGAAGAAAATCTGAGTAGTGATTGTGAAAGTGAAAATGATCTTCAAGATGCTTACAATGCCCTATACAAGGAAAGTTGTAAAATTGTTGTCAAACTTAAACTTCAAAAAGAAAAATTTTCAAAGCTTAAAGAAAATTATGAGTCTCTTGTTTTAGAAAATTTCCATATTTCAGATTGTTTTAAAAAGACTAAATGCGATTTAGAATTTAAAATCTCCCTGACTGAAAATCTTAAATCTGAAAATGACAAACTTAAACCTGAAAACTCTTCACTTTTGAGTTTAAAGGATACATGGAGGTATGCCCAAGGAGATTCAAAGTTTGAAAAACTCTTATCTGGATCTAGAAAATGTGGCAACAGATTCGGGTTGGGCTACAATAAGAATATACCTTCTAAACAAAAGAATACTCCTCCTAAGTTTGTGAAAGGAGAAACCTCTAACTCAAAAGGGAAAAGTACTATTCAAGGTTTTTCTAAAAATGCTAAAACTTTTCAAAAACCTAAAAGCAATTTTGTCAACTATAAAAATCATAACTAAAATCCTTTAGCCGAAAAAAATAGTTGATTTGCTTAAGGAGCTTTTAAAATCTAACTCAATAGGTCATTCTTATAACAATAGATAGAAGAAGACCAACTATTATCCTAAACCCCAAAACTGTTATGAAATGGGTTCCTAAGGTTACTTGCTTGGTTGCCCACACTGCTTTCAAAGCTACAAGTCATTCAAAGTGGTACCTAGATAGTGGATGCTCCAGGCATATGCAAGGTGACAAGGCTTTATTTACCGATCTTAAAGATATGACTGATGGGTCAGTCACATTTGGTGATGGTAGAAACTGCAAGATTATTGGCAAAGGTACGGTTCAACTCTATAATCTTCCCTTATTTAAGAATATTTTATATGTTGAGGGATTAAAACACAACCTGTTAAGCATATCTCAAATATGCGATAATAATTATAGTGTGAAAATTTTAAATTAAGGTTGTAAAATCTTAAACAAAAAGGGTTCTGTAACATATAGTGGACTCATGACCTCATAGAGGGCCTGATATACAACACCATGGGCCTCACTCAAGAGCTTAATACACATCATGATAGGCCTAACATACATCACAATCGGCTCCCATGTTTTCACTCGGTCTCGACGTTGGAGTCATCCTCTGGTACCTTCAGGTTTAGAGATTTTCACCCAGGGACATTTATGGTGCCTCGATGCTAGTAACAATATTTCTGTTATCCGATCCTTCCATCCACGATGTACCTGTGGAGGTCATAGCCCTAATGTCGCTAGGGGTATAGTAATCATATCATACAAATGGGAAGTGAATGAATCACACTACCAGTCATGCAACAATCCTGCGCATATCGCATGCTCATGAAAGGCAACTCCACCTATCAGGGAGCCCATAAACAATTTGCCCAAAGGCATATGCTATGATCAGTCACTCCTTATATCAAGCATACATATGATGCATATGAGCATAAATCATGGAACTATACTAAACATGTTATATGGTGATGGATTCTGTTCATAATGAAGAGGGGCCTAGACAGCCTACACACTACAAGTATAGGCCTATCAATGGGCCCTAAGGAGAGTTACAATGCAAAAATTTAACCATCATTGCTCTTACAATTTGGACGTCAAACCATCATTGCTCCCAAGGCATGGCCACCAAAACATCATTACATACATCGTGGTGGAATCTCACATCACAATGGGCCTCATATACATCACAGTCGACCCACACAATGGCCTTGCATACATCTCATTGGGCCTCATATACCTCAAGTGGGCTGCATCATGTGGGCCGCTCTAATGGGTCAATCATGCATCAAATGGGCTATATCAAATGGGCCGAATCAAAGGGGCCTATTCAAATGGGCCTATCGAATGGGCCGAATCAAAGGGGTCGAATCAAATGGGTCGTTTCAAATGGGCCAATCAATTGGGCCGAATTAAAGGGGCCGAATCAAATGGGCCGATTCATATGGGCCGATTCAAATGACCGAGTCGAATAGACCATTCATCCATTGTTAGAGATCATTATAGAGCATTTAAAAAATGAATCATATCCAAAGGATCATCTGGCCCATACCACAAATGACAGTGGTGATAATGATCAGCTAAAAATTTAGAGGGCCCACCATAGCACTTATTTCCCATCCATACTGTTCAAAAGGTTGTAAAGACCTGGATATAGAGGGGAAACAAATATCACATTGGTCCAGCGTCCAGTAACCCAATGGGGTTTTCAATGATGGGCACTCATCCGACTGTTTTTCTGCAGTGTGGTCCACTTGATATTAGATCTGTCTTATTTTTAGTCTCAAGCTTGGAGACAGGCTCGCCAAATGGATAGATGGTCGGATTCAACACATGCATTGGAGGGTGGGACCCACCGTCCTAGCCTACGGACGGTGTGCATAAGACCCATACATCACATGTGGTTCCCATAAAATTGGGATGGACGGTTTGGATGGATGAAATCCATCAACGTGGGGCCATGAGCATGTCAGATGGATGGACAGCATGGTTAGAACAATACATCAAGGTGGGGCGCATGATGCATGACAGATGGATAGACGGTTGGGATTTAAGATGGATGGACGGCTTGAATGTGATACAACCATCGGTGGTGGGCCCTATCTGCCACCATCTAGATGGATGATGGATAAAACATATACATTTATGGTGGATGCCACCCGTCTAGCATGCTGGACGGTGGATGACACCTCACAAAAACAGTGGGGTCCACCACTTGCTGATGTCAAGGCCCTAGCTGCTCGATCCAGGAGGGTGGGTCACACGTGGGGCCCTCCTCTCACATAATATATATATATATATATATATATATATATATATATTATACATTCTTCTTTTTTCAAACCAAATAGTCTAGCGTGCTGGATGAATTTCCACTAAGAAATCCCACCATCCCTGCTGGATAATGGGGATAAAACGCAGACCTCAAATATGGTGGGGCCCACATGGCAATGACCACTAGCTAATCCATTATAAGATGGGTCCCATGTGTGAAACCCACCAGCTCAAGAAAAGCAAATATTTATGTTTTTCCGTCCAACGAATCCATTAGGTGGGTCCCACAAGGTAGATGGCATGGATAAAATATATACTTCGTGGTGGGCCACACACACAAACACACCATCATCCATACAAGAGAGAGAGAGAGAGACGGTGAGATAGAGGGACCCCTCCACTATGGGCCCCTCTCTACATTGCATACATCAATGTGGGTCCCACAACAAGTGGGCCCTAGAATTGAAATCAACGGTGGATCACCCACCTATTGGCCTTCTTCTTTAGTTCCTTGGACTCCTATGCTCCTTGCCTTCAATTTTAATGGAGGTAGATGATGAATGAATGGTTGAGATGGGAGATGAGTGAGTAGGAAAGTGGGTCACACTTGAATTTGGGAGAGAGCTTGGACGTTTGGAATTTTGTTGCTTGGAAGATTGTTTTGAGAAATGAGGGAGAGAGAGAAGTGATGGGATGATAAGGGATGGAGTGCAAGGTGGGCCATACAGACAAACATCGAATATAGGTCAAGGGTTGCTAGAATTCTACCAAAAGGACTGAGGAAGCCTACAGAACGGTACGGACTATGATATGGGCCTTAAAGAGGACTTCATGTTATGTATGTATCAACCACACCATTCATTTACCTTCTTAGGACAAGTGTGAGGCTCATCCTTGACATTTGTACATCATCATCATTTTCCTTGTCATAAATAGAAGAATATGTGATATCAGATTGGGTATATTCACTATTTAGGCCTATCTTGATGTTTGTGATAGATGCGTCATCATTCTATGGACCCTGTCATGTATTAGGCCGATTAATGTTATATCCTTCAATCATGCTAGTGTGCTTAAGCTAATAAGTCACACTGAGTATATGCTAGCATAACATCATGATACATGCTCATGCGGATCATTACATGCTTATTATGAATGATTGATCATAGCATGTACCATTGGGCTAATTGTTTATGGGACTCCTTGTGAGACGGAGTTGCCCCACATGATCGCGCGATACGCACAGGTTTGATGCATAACTGGATGGTATGACTCATGCATCTCCCATTTTTCCTGGAGTATGTCTGTCAGGAGTTGGTATCAGAGCATAACTTGGTAATACCTGAGGATAATATCACATATCTACTGATAACTACCCTTCACTATATGATTGTTGAGAACTTAGAATGATTAGATCCCCGAGTTCGAATAACTTAGAAACTTTCTGATATAGCTCCCTATTATGTGTACATTCAAGAGTGCTCAAGGCTAATAGGCCCCTTGTCCCTTTCTATAGGACATGACACCTGAGAGAGCAAGTCGAGCGGCTCCCGTGTTTGAGACCAATGCGGCCCCGATCATATTAGTGAGCATGGATCAGCTCCAGCAGATGCTGCAGGCAATGATCGCAATTCTTCATGGGCAAAGTAGGAAACCCGCGGATACACCCGCCCAGATTGAGAAGGAGGGCGCGAGCTACATTCTACATGACTTCAGGTAGTTTGGTCTCCCACGTTTCTAGGGAGAGCCTGACTTGTCAATAGCAGAGAGATGGAGATCTAAGGTGGAGAAGATTTTTAATAACACGTGGTGTACCACCCAGCAGCTTGTTCTGCTAGTAGTATTTCTTCTCAAGGGCGAGGCGAAACACTAGTGGGCATTGGTTGCTCGAGCAGCAGGAGCCAATGTTATATGGACTTAGGAGGATTATGTAGACCAGTTCAACTAGAAGTTTTTCCCAAAGCATGTCCGTCAGCAGCGCGCACTTGAGTTCAAGACTGTTGTGCAGGGGGACCTATCAGTGTCTCAGTATGAGGCTCAATTCATCGCATTATTGAGATTCGTACCATACCTGGTAGCTGATGAGGGGCATAAGGCCCACCGTTTCGAGTGCAGCTTGCGCCATGGCCTTCAGAGTCATGTCGTTGGACACATGCTCCCGACATTTGAACAGGTCGTACAGCGGGCCCTAATATATGAGGAAAATGGGTCGATTCCCAAAGGGTCCGAGGCTAGAGAGGAGGTCGAAAAAGGAAGGCCCCCACTAGTAGCTTCCAACAGTGGCAGGGTCGATGACTGCTGAGGAACAGGAACCGTCCATCCTTTCGAGCGCCAACAGCACCTTCAGCACCATCTACACTATTCTCAGGTGTTTGCTTCGGATGCAGTGGGACGGGGCATCATAGGCATGAGTGTCCCCGTCCTTAACAGTAGCCTTTACAGCAGCAATGATGGTAGTACCTGCCACCGAGACCCCAGCAGCAACCGTAGCAACAATGACCACAGAGGGGGCATACACCTCCCCAGCAGGACTCTCAGTCGTCAGGAGGAGTCGTCGATGATTCGCACGACCAGACCTTAGGACCGTCTTGTTAGATTAATCATTGATGAGATTGTGAGGTGCAAGGCATCCCAGTTTCGATCGTTTCTGATCAGGGATCCGAGGTTCAGTAGGGGTCATCATAGTATAGATGAGACATCTTGGGAGTGAGAGGTTGAGATTCGAGAGTGCTATCCCCATCTCTTTGTTGATTGATTATACCTTATATTGTATTTTGATGTACATGATGATGCCATTTTCCTCTTCCTTTCATTTGTTCCAAGTGGTAGCGTAAATTTTAAGGACAAATTTTATTAGGAGGGGAAAGTTGTAAGGCCTGTGTCCTAGTACTATTCCATTCCTTAAGATCCCATGATCCTCTCTGTTGAATTCCAATAACCTACGACCTGTAAATGCGTTTGCGAGCGACCTCAAGTCGCATCCAGTAGACCCGAGTTGGTTAAACCCGTGACCTATGCCATTGTGACTACGTCGTCGCCGCAGTTCCAACGTCGTGTCTAGTGCGCCAATGCGACGTTTAGATTGAAAGATGTGGCCAGCGCATTATCTCGGTCATGTATCGCGTGTTGTGGGACCCAAGATTTCCTGGTAAAGAAAAATCTTTACAACCCATCATGAGGGTGACATCACCCTAGCCTACCTAAGCTAGGATGACATCACCATAACCCCATGCTTCTTACACATAATCATTTCAAGCATGCTCTTTCTCTTCTTCATGCTCTTACACCCTTCATCATCACCTTATAATTCATGATTAATCTCATATACACCCCTCTCTCCCTCCCATTCTCTCTCACTTTCTCCATTAGCAACCCAAGAGAAGCTTGGATGTCCCACCTTCGAGAGAAAATCCATCAAAATCTAGCCACATTCCACCATTAATCCCTCCTAATCCAGCCCTTAGAAACCCATCTCCACCATTGAAGTAGCCCCATTAGAGCCTTGGAGCACTAAGGAAGAAGAAGAAGGAAAGGTGGGTGTTCCTTAGACTAGATTCCTTTGTTTTTATGTTTGGGACAAGAGGGACTTACCAATCAATGGTCAGGATCCCATCTCGCCCTTAGGTGTGGCTAATGGCCCACCAAGCTTGCATGTATGTATCCATGGTGGGGCCATTCTCCATGGACCCCACCATGATGTTTGATTTAATCTCCTAGTGCATGAAGGCCATCTAGGCCCTGATTTATGGTGGAAATGGAATCTCCACCCTTGATTTTGTTTCTGGGCCCACACGTTTGGGACCCATCTTGATGTATGTATAGATGCATGTATTAGAGGGGCTCATAGTGGCTACGTGCCTCCATCACACATCTCTCTCTCTCTCTCTCTCTCTCTCTCCCTGGTTTGATGGCCCACCATTACTAAAGCATGTGATTCTAGACCATCCATCCAATGGTATGCCCACTGCCTAACTTCCAAGCCCATCTGCTGCCCGTTTCTGGGCCTGTGTGGCTGGTTGGTCACACAGGCTCGGATGGAGAGGAAAACACAAATATTAGCTTGATTCCAAGCTCGGTGGGTCAGATGCATGTGGACCCCACCGTGATGCATTTAATCCACAACGTCTGTCCAAAAGGCAGGGCCCGCCTTGCTACTGGACTGATCGTCTAGCGGGCAAGCCCACCTGCCTGGACGGGCCTGGACGAAGGGAGACACAAATATCATCTTTGATTTAAAGTAGATGGGACCCTCCTTGCACGTACTGCATGTGTGGTGTTCACACCGTCCGTGGGACGTGGGCCCCGCCAGATGTATGTCCTTCATCCACCATCCAGCGTCTAGACAGTGGGACGCACATGATGTAAGTGTTTTATTCACATTGTCCACCATTGTAATGCCCTAAAATTCGGGGGTCGAGCATAACTCAGCTCCCGAGTTTCAAAACATCACTTATGCAACATATTGAATGATGGATGTATGTTGTCTGTATGAGTGAATAAAACATGGAATAGATTAAGCCAAATAGCAAATATAATTCAGGGATAAGTGAAGAACGCAAGCGGAAGACTTAAAGAAATATATGTGTACATGTGTAAATTCCTGAAATACATATACATACCAGGTCGTATTTCAAGTGTTACTATCAAAATTACAAGTATCAAATTACATCATTTAATTCCCAAAAGAAATCCTAGCATTCCGCGCATCAGAACAAGGCTCACTAGAACCCGTCTGAAAACTGCGTAAAAGAGAAAGCGACCTCATCATCCTCGATCTCCCGCTCTGCCTCAGAAGTCTCATCAACATCTGCAGCTACGACAGAGTCTGGTGGGTGTTTAACACCGCCCCAAAACGTGGGAGTGAGTGATCAACTCAGTGGAACAATAAAGTAAAGGTTTACATGTTATCAGTTCAATCAAGCAGTAATGATAAAGCAGAACAATCAAACATGTCCTAAGTACTCTTGTTAATGCAAGGATGTATGAAAAATGATGCGTGCCCTCGCTCGTACACCCTCAGCGTCTTCATCTTACGTTACGCATGACATCGCCTTAAAGTGTGCCACGTCTACAAAGCACATGCAAATGCGGTGCATGAAGATGATTACCAAGTTGTTATTAGTCCTTTTCATACAGCAGGATTGGGAAGCTAAGGTACCTTCCTCATATCACCATCCAAACAGTGATCCATTCTAGGGTCGTTAGTCCTAGATCATCTCATACGATCATATGATTTTAGGTCGTTGCAAAGGGCTCATCACCAATCAATGCACGTCTATCATACCTTCATTACCACAATAAGGTTAGTCACCTCAACGAGGTATCCAAGCATGCTCGAGGTCACTACAAAGGGCTCATCACCAATTAATGTAGGCCGACAGCACGAATATAGTGTCCCATACCACCATAATCGGCTCACGAGTTTGGTTGCTCTCTGGTCACTACAGGGAGGCTCGTCACCCCAGCGTAGGCCGACAGCTTAACCACGGTGTCCCATACTACCATGTCTGGCTCATGAGTCTTAGCGGATCAAGGTACCATGGTTAACAGGATTTCATCGGTAAGTTTGGTACCCTAGATTCAAACAATAGCGTCCATACATGGTGAACATACATCGGACGATTGGGTTACTTGACGAACTCGACTAGCACGAGCGCACGTTGGGTTGAACGACATAGAGTGCGCAAACACTCCGCGTGGCCAAACCACTGCCGACAACTCTAATACGACTCGGGTTCGTCTAATCACGTCCTACGTGGCGAAAGCAACCTCAGCCACGAACTTAAGGCAGATTACCGATTTCCTGGACTATCCATAGTCCCAAACACATTCCACTATAACAGATATTGATATCAACAATTTAGAATAATAATGGAACAACAACTCAAATCATATAGTAAGTAAGCATTTGAAGAATCTCAACTTAACATGGATTTAAGCATAAGTAATACTAGAAGTTAAACAACAAGGAATGTAACTTGCATGAAGGAAATCATACACACCAATGGGAGAATTGAGAATCGCTTCTCAACGCCTGCAATTAGGTTAATATGTAGCACTTTAGATCATTCAGACATTTCTACAAACACTTAGAATACATAATACAACATACATGACGTATGTTGAAATACACGCATTTGGACAATTCCTTTTACCAAGGAGTTGTCAGAGTTGTCACACATACAATTAACATAGATACACGACAGATAATCATGGCAATCACATGTGCATATTTTATACGTATACGGTACTTTATACATATACATAGAATACACAAAACTCAATATAACACATGCATATCAGGAACGCAAAATAAACATAGTATTTAGCATGTGAAATCTCATTCATAGCAAGAATAAACCATTCACTGGCATTGAAAGCCTTGAAAACCATAACCTATACAATTAAAGTCCACACCTTAACCAGAAATGGAACACCGAACTGATTCAGATGATATGTCTTCGTCAACGGTGACAAGATAACCTAAAGCAAGAATAGAAATGAGCTACAACAACACAAAAACTATTCCAAGATCTAAAACAGATTAGGGTTAGGTTAACTTACCTAAAGATGAACTCAGAATCACCGGAATAATGATTCTAAAGTGAAGGTTTAAGGATGAAGAAGAACAGGAAAGAATCTAAGCCGATTCACCAACTTCTCTCTGACTTTCTCTCTCTTTTCCTCTTTCTTTCTTAACTAGGGTTAGGAAATTCGTATGGAAAAGAGAGCTAGGGTTTTAAGGTTTATATATAGGCCTAACATTGATGAAAATAACCCCAAGGCCAAGGTATACTTAGGTTATAACCAAAACAGGCCTCTCTCAATCCAACGAAGCACTTCCGATGGGCCTATTACCACGAAAGGTCGGACTTAAGCTCACTGACCATGGATCTAGGTCAAGCTGAGTTTTTGTACCGATCGGATCTTCAGATCAGCCGTGGCGGACCACACTCAATTCAACGGTCACTGAATCTCGATCAAGACCACAAGCACTAGGACATGCCTGGGCCACCTTTCCTGATCAGAGGGTGAAATTGGGTCAGAATCCAACAGTCAGATTGCTTAAATCATCGCGCAAGCGACAAGACTCAGATTTTATAAAATCTTATTAAATTTCTCACCATTCTCACACTCTTCACTCTGGACTCAATCAAATCGACCCAGGACATCATCTGGACTTGATTTTTGAGGTGATTGTCAAGTCCAACATGGTGACCAATACAGCCTAAGATCTTCACTATCGGATTTACGACGCGTGGTCTAGGTCCGATCCAGAACTTCTAAAAATTTCCAAGAGCAACTGGATTTAGCGATGAATCCCAGATTTCAAAGTAACCTAGCGCTAACTATTCTACAGATTTTGAGTCATGCAAATCTAATTAAAAGTGATTGATGCAAATTTCACAAGCAATCGAGTTAAGCGCTAATTACCCCAAAAAATAACTAAGGAAAGATAGAGGTAGTACTCGGGTCTTGGCACAAAATTTCCGGGTCATTACAATCGTCCAGCAGAGGACGGTGGGACCTACCATGATGCAAGTGTTTTATTCACGCCATCCACCATCCACACGTGGGACGGTGGGACCCACCTGTCGCATGGTGTCTAACACCGTCCACACATGGGACGGTGGGACCCACATGATGTATGTGTTTCATATCCACGCCGTCCATCCATTTTGTTGGATGTAAGGCCCAACTGCTGTATGTGCAGGGCCCAACTGTTGAGTATGTGCAGGGCCCACCTATTGTGTATGTGCAGGGCCCACCCTACTGTATGTATTTCATCCACACTGTCCATTTAGTGGGGCCCATCTGCACTGTGTAAGCCCGCCATGATGTGTTATTAACTCCAAACAGTCCAGATTTCTGGACGTCTAGCAAGCCCAGAAGGGGCTGGATGTCCAGTCATTGGAGCCTTGTATGTCCCCTGTCCATTTATTCTTTTAGGACATGGGCTGCCCCAAGAGGCCCACCGAGAAGTATGTGATTATGTTCATGCTACCCATCTATTTTGTTAGGCCATATGTGCTGGCCCATAAGGCCCATCATGATGTATGTGTTACACACACTACCCACCCATTGTTCCTAGCCCATTGTGATGTATATGAGGCCCATTGGGATGTATATGAGGCCCATTTTATGTATATGAGGCCCTGGTGATGAAGCCCATTGTGATGTACATGAGGCCCACTGGGATGTATATGAGGCCCATTTTATGTGTGAGGCCCATTGTGTGTCCGCATGTGTGTGTGTGTGTGTGTGTGTGTGTGTGTGTGTATATAGATATATATGAGGCCCAATCGTGATGTGAGAGACCTACCGTGATGTATGAGATAATATTTATGTTGCCTATCCATTCTCTAGCCAGTATAAGGGTCATGAGCCCCATTGTAGTTAGATTCTATGTTCCTAATGGGCCACGCCTTGGGATTAATGGTGGTTAAATGTCCATGTTGAAAATGGTGGTTAAATGTCCCCGTCGTACACCTCCCTAGGGCCGGTTGTTTGGCCCATCAATATACTTCCCTTATTGGGCTATCCCAAATCATTGGGCCCCCATAAGTATTGCCCATCTCACCTTTATGGGCTAACCCAAATTGTTAGACCCCCTGGTATTGATGGTACTCCCACAATGCCTTGTAGAATTGCCCAATCCTTAAAGATCACCTTGACATATGTGTTATATGCATATAGTCCACCATATCCAAGTTGCGGGACTTCCTTGTGCGGCCACACCTTATCGTGTGTGTTATTCGTTCATTTTCTAGGCTTTGGGCTGCCTACCATGATATGTGTGTTCTACACATGCTGCCCATCCACTTTCCCAGTTAGTCTGAAGGTTATGGGCCCCACTGTGAGTTAGATTCAACCCACAAGTGGACCGCACTAGTAAACCTCCCCAGGACCCATTGATAAGCCCATTTCTCATCCTACATATTTGACAGATAGACCTCGCTGTGTTAGGCTATCCTAAACCATTGGGCCCCCATGATACCCATCTCCCCTTGTTGGGCTACCCCAAAACATTGGACCCCACTGATAATGATTCTTTCCACCATACCCTGTAGAACTACCTAAGCTTTAAAGCCCTCCTTATGATTTCGTATCAGGCCTTCCATAGTAAATGTGGTCCACATAGATGCATGTGTTTGCCCAAGCTTAGTGACTCAACCCGAGGCCCACTTAGATGATGAGTGGACTACCCGACCCACTTGCAAGGACACATAGTCCTAGATGAATGGATCCAACAAAGACCAGCCTTGTATTCATAACGGAACCCCCATAAGAAAGCCCACTTGTTACATGATTAAGAGAGTGAGGAAGCCCACTTGTTCTATACCCGCTTGACTCACCCCATGTGATGTACCCTACCTTTAAATTGATTGCGAGGACTTCGTGTTATGTATGTATCAATCACACCGTCCATTTACCTTCTTAGGACAAGTGTGAGGCTCATCCTTGACATTTGTACATCATCATCATTTCCCTTGTCGTATATAGAAGAATATGTGATATCAGATTGGGTATATTCACTATTTAGGCCTATCTTGATGTTTGTGATCGATATGCTGTCATTTTGTGGACCCCGTCATGTATTGGGCCGATTAATGTTATATCTGTCAATCATGCTAATGTGCTTAAGCTAGTAGGACACACTGAGTATATGCTAGCATAACATCATGATACATGACCATGCACATCATTACATGCTTATTATGAGTGATTGATCATAGCATGTTCCATTGGGCTAATTGTTTATGGGACTCCTTGTGAGACGGTGTTGCCCTACATGATCGCGCGACACGTGCGGGTTTGATGCATGACTAGATGATATGACTCATGCATCTCGCATTTTGTATGAGATCAATAAACTGAGAACATGCTTAGTATAACATCATAATACATGCCTACGTGCATCATTGCATACTTATTATGAGTGATTGATCATAGATGTGCCAATGGGCTGATTGTTTATGGGACTCCCTGAGAAACGTAGTTGCCCGACCTAAGCAGGCGGTATGCATAGGTTTGATGCTCGGGGCATGTCATTTAGTTTACACCCTTGGGATGTGACATTTATGGCTACTATTGTTTGCCTTATCTGATAATCAAGCCAGTGTACTTTATTACATCATGATTCATGTCCATGCGCATCATATGTATGCTTGTTATGAGGAGTAGCATATGCCATTGGGCTGGTTGATTATGGGGCTCCCTGTGAACGAAGTTGCCCCCACATGAGTGTAGTACGTGTAGGTTTGATGCATGGTAGGATAGTATGGCTCAGGCATCTCGTGGTTCATGTCATATGTGCGCCTTAGCGACATCAGGGTTGTGGCTTCCACAAGCATATCGTGGATAACTAGCTTAGACACCGGAAATGTTTGGTTCTAGCACTTGGGCACGTTTGATGTCCTAGGGTAAAAGTCCCTAAACGCCCGTGGCCAGGGGATGCTCCAACTTTTAAATTAAGTGGATACATGAGCGCTCGAGTGCGGAATACCAGTAAGCCACGTCTCCCATTGTGTCGGGATCGGTTGGAAGGGGATGTGGCCTTATCCACCCGATGCTAGGGGGCAAGCTAAGCTGAGTTTGACCAGCTCGAAAATGAGTCCGCTATCGATGAGCCAGGTAGATATTGGCAGACTACTGGCCATGCGGGTAGTGAGGTCTTTTCCACTTGGAGTGTACTTGTAAGTGCTATGGTCTCATGCTCCTTTGGTTGTCAAATTTTATGGTGCCAAAACCTCTATATGTGTCTTGTATATTTTGTTATTGTATGGATGTTTAAGAGATTGCATCAATGCTTCAAGTCAAGTATGGTGATCTGCTTCAAGAAATGCAAGGTCATGTACCTGATCCTCTTCTGTAAGCTTCAATGTTCAGAACTACGTCAATCAAAAGAGCGCTTGTTCAAGTCTAAAGATGATGTTAAAAAATGAAGTACATTCTAAGAAGACAAATCCAAGTTGTAGAAGATCTCAAGATCAAGCTACATCAAGTAGGGATCTTAAGCTTCATAAGGTTCAAAGGTCAACCTTCATCTGATTGAATGAAGTTTCAATGTTCATACTTCATGTCTCAAGTATGATAGACCTTAAATTGACCTTAGGGTAGGTCATTTTGAATACATAATTCATATTGAATTACTTTATAAGTATGTGGTCTGTTTTAAGACTAGTCTGGGACCTTATTCGGCTAGTCCTAGCACAGGTTCGACCAGTCCTAGAAAATTCAGGACCAGTCCTAAGTTTATTGCAATTGTTCAGAATTTTCTATTTATCTACGAACAGTCCTAGACTCTGTTCGACTGGTCGTGTGAACAGTGTCGGCTAGTCATTCGACCAGTCCTTGTTCTTCGACTTAAACTACAACAATGAATCCTTAAGTCCTATGACCAGTCGTGAGTTTTCTACGACCAGTCATAGAGGTCCTACAACCACTCATAGACACCCTACGACCGGTCGTGTAACCGTCTGTTTCAATCCCGCTTGAAAATTCAAAAATTCGTTTCATCTACGACCAGTCGTGGGGTACTCAGGACTAGTCATAGGCGTGATTTTTACATCTATAAATAGACAACGAATTTCAGAGATTGATAACTCAATTCAAGTAAAATCAAGGCATCACTCTGAGATGAGTTTGTGTTTATTTTTAAGCTACAATGTGCTTATTTAATATTCTCTTTTGATTAGCTTATTTAATTTGATTTTGTTTTTATATTCCAATCTAAATTGAAAAGAGGAACTGTTGTATTTCTTCTTCTTAGAATCAAAATCAAATATAGCTAGCCCAACTGGTTTAATTTAAAATCCATTAGAACTTAGAACCATATCAAAGTGAGTATTGGATATTGAACTTCACATTCGAACTTCTACTCCGATTGGTTCTTCTGAGCTACAACAAAAGGAGAAATCCAAGTATTTTACATTTATTGTAAATTTAATTATTTTGGTTTTGTTTGAGGTTAAGCCAGAAAAATCTCATTATGTTGATTATCTGAGGAGAGCCAGAAAACTCAGAAAGTAGGGTTTTTGATTTGTGTAAGCCCATATAAAAGACACAATTGGGAAGGTTTTAGGTGAACCTATAAAACCTATTTTGATAGTGAACGCTGATATCCCCTGTGTGAGCATATTAGGAGTGGAGTAGCTGTGTGGCTATTGTTTAACAGTTAGTGTACACACAGGCGAACCACTATAATTCTTTGTGTCTTGTGGTTTAAATGTTCGTTTAATATTTCCTATCTTTTATCATTCAGAATTGTGAGATGTATGTGTGGATGTAAATGTTGTAATATTTACATTTCAAGTATTGTGGGAATGTTGTAATAGTTTAGACTTTACTTTCTGCTATTTTCCTTTTTTAATTCCTCTTCAATTTAGGATATTGATACTTATCGTTCTAGTAAGGTTGTCCTGTCATAAAACCTTGGTTTTTATGATTCAAGGTCGTCCTTAGAACGACATTTGTATCAGCCTCTCAAGACTTGAATATGAGGTTGTTTTACATTTCTGTATTGTGATTTGTTTCATTTCTTTTGTTGGCTATCATGTTCTTTAGTTTCCGTTGTTAAAAGTTTAATTTGGCACAATCCTATTCACCCCCCCACCCCCCTCTAGGACATATAGCTTGGCCTTTTCAAGTGCTATCAAAGCTTAATAGCTCGTTTTTAATTCTTTATTCTTGGATTCATTTCCTGAGCTAACGATTTAAGCTATATATAAAATGTCAAATTTTGATAGCCTTTCAGTCACTAGGCCTCCACCATTTAATGGCACCAATTATGCCTATTGGAAAGCCAGGATGAGGATTTTCCTTAAATCCATGGATGAAAGCCACAGTGAATGAATGGACCCCTCTTGCCACTGAAGTGACTGGTATCGATGGTTCAAAAATAATGAGAATAACAGCTTCTTTTTCTTGGACCACACTTTAGAAAAGTGAGAGTAGTGCAAATGCAAAAGCACTAAATACAATCACTTGCGCACTATCACCAGATGAGTTCAAAAGAATTATATCCTATGATTCTGCAAAGCAAGCATGGGATATATTAGAAATGACACACGAGGGTACATCAATCGTCAAGAAATCTAAAGTCCAAATCCTCACAACTAAATTTGAAGAAATTCTTATGGTGGAAAATGAAATGTTTATGGACTTCTATACTAGATTAAATGACATTGTGAACTCTATGTGGGGTCTTGGTGATAAAATCCCAGAAAGTAAAGTGTATGCAAAGATATTGCGCTCACTTCCTGAACGGTTTAATTCTAAGGTAACCGCGATTTAGGAACTTCGTGATACGGACAATATGAGGGTAAGGAATTAGTTGGCTCTTTACAGACTTATGAGTTAACTTTTAAAGCTCCAAAAGAAAAATTGATTACTCTTAAATCTTCTAAAAATAGTTTTCAAGAAAATTCTAATTTAGAAAACTCTGAAGATGATATGGCCCTTTTGGCGAAAAAGTTTTACAAAATTTTCAAAAGTAAAAAGAAGGTTGATTTTCAAAAAGCAATTGATAAGAAAAGATCTAAACCTAAATCTAAATCTTAAAAATCATTAAAAGACAGTTAGTGTTACAACTGCCAAGAATATGGGCATTTGGCAAACAAGTGTCCTAAAAAAGATAAACCCAAAAAGAAGGGTATGTCGGCTACTTGGGATGAATCCTCTAATTCTGAAGCCTCTTCTGAATCAGAAGATTCTGAAACCGAGTCGGACAGTGAAGTTAAAGCTCTTATGACTTTAGCCAAATTCACATTTTCAGATAATGATGATTAAACAAATGAAGAAAATCTGAATAGTGATTGTGAAAATGAAAATGATCTTCAAGATGCTTACAATGCCCTATACAAGGAAATTTGTAAAATTGTTGTCAAACTTAAAAGTTCAAAAAGAAAAAATTTCAAAGCTTAAAGAAAATTATGAGTCTCTTGTTTTAGAAAAATCTCATATTTCAGATTGTTTTAAAAAGACTAAATGCGATTTAGAATTTAAAATCTCCCTGACTGAAAATCTTAAATCTAAAAATAACAAACTTAAACTTGAAAACTCTTCACTTTTGAATTTAAAGGATACATGGAGGTATGCCCAAGGAGATTTAAAGTTTGAAAAACTCTTATCCGGATCTAGAAAATGTGGCGACAGATCCGGGTTGGGCTACGATAAGAATATACCTTCTAAACAAAAGAATACTCCTCCTAAGTTTGTGAAAGGAGAAACCTCTAACTCAAAAGGGAAAAGTATCATTCAAGGTTTTTCTAAAAATGCTAAAACTTTTCAAAAACCTTAAAGCAATTTTGTCAACTATACAAATCAGAACCGAAATCCTTTAGCCGAAAAAAATAGTTGATTTGCTTAAGGAGCTTTTAAAATCTAACTCAGTAGGTCATTCTTATAACAACAGACAGAAGAAGACCAACTATTATCCTAAACCCAAAACTGTTATGAAATCGGTTCCTAAGGTTACTTGCGTGGTTGCCCACACTGCTTTCAAAGCTACAAGTCATTCAAAGTGGTACCTAGATAGTGGATGCTCCAGGCATATGCCAGGTGACAAGGCTTTATTTACCGATCTTAAAGATATGACTGATTGGTCAGTCACATTTGGTGATGGTAGCAACTGCAAGATTATTGGCCAAGGTACAGTTCAACTCTATAATCTTCCCTTATTTAAGAATGTTTTATATGTTGAGGGACTAAAACACAACCTGTTAAGCATATCTCAAATATGCGATAATAATCATAGTGTGAAATTTTCAAATCAAGGTTGTGAAATCTTTAAAAAAAAGGGTTCTGTAACATATAGTGGACTCATGACCTCATAGAGGGCACATCAACTACACGAAAGGCCTAAGCCGATGAGATATTTGAATTTATGTTAGCCAGGAAGTTTACCAAGGTTCCTATCAACCACAAGATATCCTCGGCTGATGAATTAAAAAAATTGAATATTGCAAATGGTACAGAACTTGTTCCTATTCGACTAACAAATGTGTTATGTTCAGGAACGTCATTCAGGATAACAATGATCATGGGTTACTGAAGTTACCTGATAAGGGTGAAGAAGCAATGTTGATCAATACTAATCCATTTCCGCCTAACATTGACATCAATATGGCTACGGCAAACCTACGGAGGCCAATCGCTTGCGATAGAGGGTTGATCTTGGTCGAAGTAACCATGATGGTGCATCGCGACAACCTAGGCTGAGGCGATATCAACCTCCCACTTTGACCACTAGGCGGTCGAACACGGTTTGATGAGAAGGTCGAGGTTCACAATTAAGTGACCGATGTGCTAGAATGACTATCCTGGGTTGGGGAGGACTACCTCGACCAGTGGGCAAGTTCAACACATAACTCCAAGGATGGCTAAAAAAGGCGGTCTCCATCGACCGCAGGAAATGTTTCCACCACTTGGTCACCACCCTCGGGAGAGAGTACCAAGTCAAAGGATGGTCAAACCCCCATCAACTCAGAAGGAAGTTTGGAAATGGGTCATTCATTCCAAATTCCACCCGTTCCCGAAGCGATGACCCGAACTCAAAAACAACGCTAGTAGCGGTGCAAAGAATCTATGAAGAATGAATTGGTAGAGGCTGAGGATGCATCTCGATCAAAAGTAGTGTGGCTACGACTATTCTAGAGAATCCTTCAGTCTAAGGAACAACTGACCATGAACACGGTCGAGGCAGTTTTACAGCTTGTGTTGTACGATCAGGATATGGAGGAAGTTACTCAGCCTAATGGGTCAGCAGGACCAGGGGATAATGATGATGTGATAATTTGTCTGATTATCTCAGTGTTGAATACTTCTCAAGGGACAATTGGATGATAAATGAACTGGTAGCAATGGGTAAAGCATTACAGGTGTATTCACCTACTTCCATGTCATTGGATGCTGCTGGCAACATGAACGTTGGGCATTATGATATGGATTCTAATAAGCAAGTTGGTTAAGAAACACTAAGGGGGCAATGGAGAGGTTTGGAGATTATGTTTGGGACATTGCCACATGTGATCTTTCATTGCAATATGATGCTAACTTTACCCTCTAGTTTTCAAGCTAAGCCAGCCCGGCCAAGTGAGATAGTGGGCGATGTAAAAGAATTTAGTCCCCCTGTGGTAATACAACATGTCTCCTTTCATCTGGAAAAAGCAATCAAAAGGGCATTAGGAGTGGGCAAAGCGTCACAAGTAAATACCATCACAGTAGAATCATGAGCAACATCTTAAAGGGTGGTCATAGAGAGGGACACCCATGGCATGACACAACATCTCAAACCACTGTATATATCAACTCATCTCGAAGCCTGCACAGTCACCAAGATTTTGGATTTTCTGTCAACCTTCTTCATTAAGAATGATGCCAAAATTAGGGAAGACTTATCTCCATGAAAGCTGATTTTTTATGGTTAAAAAACCCATAAAGCTTCAGGAGCTGGGATTATCTTGATCGTACCGAATGGAAACAAACAAGAATTCACATTTCAATTGAAATACGAGTGTACCAATAATCAAGCCAAATATGAGGCCATGATAATCATCCTGGAATTTCTAATGGAACTGGGTGCACAAAATATCATGATCGTGGGCAATTCACAACCGGTAATAAATCAAATGGCAGGTTGTTCAAGTGCACTAGCCCAACGCTATTGCCATATTACGCCTCCCAAATGTTGGATGGCTTTGATGAGGTGGAATTGGTGCATGTTGTTTGAGACCACAACATGGATGGTAATGAAATGACACAACTAACCACAAGGCTGAATATATTGAAAGGATCATCTAAGAGAATGGTCACAGTGCAAAGGAGGTCTTTACCTTTAGTCTTCAAAAGAAAAGTAATCATGAAAGTATTCCAAGTTGAAATAAAAGAAGATAACTGGGGAGCTCCTCTCATGGGCTATTTTCAAAACCCACGGACCAAAGCTAGAAGGAATTTGAGGAGATCGATCGTTAATTATGTCATGATCGATAGCAAATTATACCGAAAAGGAGTTGATGGTGTACCGCTAAGGTGCTTGGGTAAAAAGGAAGCTATTAGTAATGGGTGAGGTTCACAAAGGATGATATGGGTCTCACTAAAGCAGGAGGAAAATGAGGCTCATGCTTAGGTGTTAGGGGTATTTCTAGCCGACAATGCTGGCTGATTGTATTCAATACACTAAAGGATGTGAGGCATGCCAGAAAAATGGGCCAATTCAACACGTGCCCACGGTCGAGATTCACTTAATTATCAAGTTGTGGCCCTTCTGGGGATGAGTGATCGATTTAATAGGTCAAATTCATCCATCATCAGTACGTATAGATTCTTTAATCATTATGGCTACTGATTACTTCACAAAGTGGGCAGAAGCAAAACCTATAAAGGGAGTCCGCCATAGGAAGATAATTGAATTTATTGAGACTTACATCATCCATAGGTTCAGAATTCTAGAATCAATCACTATGTACCGGAGTGCAACATTTTTAACAAAAGAAGTGAAAGCTATGGCCGACAAGTATGGAATCAAAATTCTGCATTTGACGTCGTATTATGTGCAGGCCAATGGTCAGGTCGAGGCCAACAACAAGGTGATAAAGAATATCCTAAGGAAAATGATTGAAGAAATTCTCATGAGTAGGATATAAAACTATCCGAGGAGCTTTGCGCATACAGAAATTCACCCCATACCAGTACTAGAATGACTCCATTTACATTAACATACGGACATGATACAGTATTGAGAGTCACACATCAAGCTGAGCTAACTCCTCCCGAGTTCATAGAAGTGATGTTGGTCGAGTTCGAAAGATTAGACATACAAAACTCGGATGAAGACCTTAAATTCAATCATCACCAACAAAGCTATTGTTGCCCGAGCATATAATAAAAAGATAAAAGGACAATCCTTTAGAGAAGGAGATAAGGTCTAAAAGGTGGTGTTACTAATAGGGCACACAAATCAAGCTTTAGGTAAAAAATGGTCACCTACTTGGGATGGGGCCTATGTTGTCACTTTAGTCCTTAAGGGTGGAACCTATCTCTTACGTGATATGAACGGAAAGATTATGAAGGCTTCAATCAATGGTTGATTTTTAAAAATATACTATCCTTCCTTATATGAGATAGTGCAAGATCAGGCTGAGTAGCACGAAGAGACTAATAAATGTCCTTCCACTGATTACAGGATGAATGATTTTTTTATTGCAGGAAAAGGGCCTTAAGTCATCGGCTGTTCAGAAATTAGGTACAAAAGGGAAGTGTGTACAATAAAGAAGTATAATCGGTCAGTCGAGTAGTTCAACTATAAGCTACCCGGATTTCCTCGAACTCCTTGAGAGAAGACTCCTTAGCCTTCTTAACCAATGCCTGCTTGCTGCTCTATGACAAACTCTCGGTTGTGGAATGATGTAGGAAGCCTATCACCTCGTCAAGATAGTAGTCGACTATTTCGACCTCATTTTCAGCTTCCTTCTCATAAGCGCTTCCTTCTTGCAAATGAGTTCGATAGAGTTTGATCTGAGACTTGATGAAAGCCAAAATCTCTTGAGAATCCGGCCGATCCCATTCGGGATATAGGTATGCGACCTTTGAGAGATCGACGACCAGATCGTTGCATTGGGCTTTGAGCAATTGTAACATCACCATGTCAAAACGATGCTGACAAACCAATGCAACTGACCCTTCCAAGCAGCATCGTAGAGGGTCGACAGAGTTTTTTAGTGTCAAATATTGTATATTTCCCTTATTTATATCTTGATTTTTTGGACATGATAGTGTTTAATTGATTTATTTATGCATGTTTGTTTTGCGAGGTGATTTTGAGAGCTTGGATTGAAAAGGATGTTAAAAGCATAGAAATAGATGCTCAAAGATTACCAAGGCAAAGGATGGATCTTTGGAGACTAAGATTGAAGATTTCAAGGTCCTAAGATTCAAGAAAACCAAGTGAAGAAGGAAGAAATCAGATTTGCAAAAGTACAAATCGATCACATCGAGAATTAAGTGAAAATCGAGTTTAGTTGCTGAACAAATGGGTGCAAATTTCAATTCCATCGAAGGGATAGGTTTAATGTCATCAAAGACATTTCGATGACATGGAGAATTTTGGATTTTCAAGCTTAACTCGTTGGACCATTCTGAACCATTTTCGATCGCATCGAAAACCTATTCGATGACATCGAAAGTCTACCAATGACATTAACAAGATATGTAGTGCGACGCGCAAAACTCTAATTCGAATTCAGTTGGGATTCCATACTTCGATGTCATCGAAGCACCTGGCTGATGACATCGATGATGCATGATTTGTGTAAATTTGAGGCAGTTTCCAAAGTTTGCTGAACAAATCCTATATATTTGAGTTTTCGAAGGAATTCTAAGTATGAATTAGGGTTCGGGGAGCAGAACAAAGGGTGGAGTTGCCATCAAGAGTTCTTTTGTTCTTCGTTAATTAGTTTTTGATGTTTTTCTTTGAGAGTTTTAGCTTAATCATGTCTATAGTTAACTAATCTCTTAGCTAGAGTTAAGAGGTGAAGCTTGTAGTTTATTTTAATGTTTATTTTACTTTGATTCAAGTTCATGTTAAACTTTCATTGATTTCTAATTGCAATGAATGAATATTTCTAGTTTTTTATGATTTATTACATCTCAAATTACAGTAGATGCTTGAAAAGTTCTTGATATCTTTGTCTCTCTTTTTGTGGTTAAGTGATCTGTAAAATTCGTGATCCACCATCATATATGGGCATGGTTGATGCATGAATTCTCTACGATCATGAGATTAGTGCTTCATGTGTGAACTAGTTCAATGAAGTTCAACAACACTATGATTTAACTGTTTCATCTTTCAACTGGATAGAATATGACTTTAATTCCAGTTGCGTTCTTATTGAATCAAGTAAAGTAGCATCACAATAGCTACAAGTGGATCCTTAGCGCTCTAGTTTCCCTTACTTCGATTAGTTCAGTTTACACAATTCATCTCAATTATCTAGTTTTTAGATTGCTAGTTCTAGTTCTAGTTACTTTCAGAGTATGTACAAGTTAAGTCCCTGTGGATACGATCTCGGTCTCACCTAGTTATTACTACTACGCAACCCTAGACTTAAGGTTGTGAACAAGAGTCTTAGATTCTGCATGAATGGTCGATCACTCCCTTAGTAAGCCAGTGTATTGTTCCAATTCCAAGTCAGCCTTAGAATAAGCGTCTCCAAGACACTACAAATTTATTAGAACCTCCTAAAGTTCCTGAAGAGGTTCATCAATCCTAGACACTTCAGTGGCATCTCTAGTGAAGGGGTAGACATTGGGGGGGGGGGACTTGGAGAAGGATTCAATTCCTTTAGTGAGGATTTCCTCAAAAGGGTCAATGATTATGAGTAAAAGATTGTAAAAGCCATGGAGTTTATAGAGAAGCCATGGAGTTTAAGGTCTGTAAATTGGACAGAAGCATACGCACAATGCAAATCCAGGGAAGAACGTTGGTCCCATACAGTAATAGTCTTTGATCAGTGATTTGAAGACTATTTCATTGGAAATTTCTCGAAGAGTATGTCCAGTACAGTGACTAAGTCATCCTGATGAAAAGATAGAGCAGAAGATGATGAGGCAACCATTACTAAGATCGGAGAGAGAAAGATTTACGATTTGAATGGTGAATGATGGAGAAGGAAGCATGCAATAAGGAAGAATGTTTGAAATCACGCCTATATCGGCCGAGGATATAGAGTATTTATTAGAGGATCATTAATTTCTCATTTCATACGATACATGTACATGCATCACAACGGGGTTAACTCTTATTTCAAAAAATGATAGTTGGAGCTGACGTGTGAGACTAGATCAGTCAGAAACGGTTGTTATAGTATTGCCAGTGTACCAAAGGCCTACTGCATTTATGAGGGGTCAGACGTCGCTTTCACCTTTTTTTAAAGGCGAAGTGACATTGGGGGAGGGGGGACCCGACCCGAGTTCGCATGTGTGCATGTGTGTGTGTGAGTATGCATTTCACTCATCTTGGTCCCGCGGTCCTACCGGTCAAATCCCGGTGACCCGCGACCATCGGATAGTATTTGTAGTCATCCTTAAGTTTGGTCACGTAGACCCCACTCGGATTGAGCCGAAACCTATGCCATCTTGTTCGCATCGTCGTTACGGTTCTGATGCCGCGTCTTATGCATCCATCCGGCGTGTAGATCATAAGATGTAGGCAATTCAATTCTAGCCCTTGATCATGATCATGTGTTCCACATAGTGAGGAGAGCACATTTTTCAAGGTGGCCCACTCCCTTTTTAGTGCAATTTCTAATAAACACTACACACACTACCTAAAGTTTCATCTCACACACCACATACCCTTAAATACCACCCACAAGCCTACTAACCTACTAAACCTACAACTTTGGTTGTAACTCCCTACTTGCAATCATCTCCCCTCTCTAACCAAGGTAAGAAAGCAATCATTACCTAGCTTTAAAGAGATTTCTCTCTCTTTCTCTCTCTTTCTCTCTACTCCTCTCTCTTCTCTCCCTCTCATTTTCTTCTTCCAAGCAATAGAGGGGTGGGACATCCACCCCATTCCAGCCCCAATCCCCCTCTTTTCCTCCAAAATTAACCTTCCAAATCCCATCTCATCCCTTGATCCATCACCCTTGGTGCACTAAGAGCAAGGAGGTCCGAGATTGGAGCAATCTAAGGTGGGTGTATTCCTTGGATTTAGAACTTTCATCTTTACATTCTTAAATCTCTTTTCTTTTATATGGGAAGTGTAGGACCCACCAATCAATGGTAGAGATCCTACACCATCCCTTAGTTGTGGCCAAATGGCCTCTTTGATGCATGCATGCCCATGCATGGGGTTTTCCCCTTTATGGGCACCATCATGGAGGATTATTTATATTTCATCACATGATAGGTCATCTAGACGTTAGAATCATGGTTGGGATGACATCCAAACCATTGATCTTAAATCTAGGACATGCATGTAATGGATCTTTGTTGTAACATATGAACAAATGGAATGTATGGTG
Source organism: Magnolia sinica (assembly GCF_029962835.1). NCBI lineage: Eukaryota > Viridiplantae > Streptophyta > Magnoliopsida > Magnoliales > Magnoliaceae > Magnolia > Magnolia sinica. The sequence goes on along the minus strand of NC_080577.1, from coordinate 41,292,141 downwards.
TGATTGATGACGGGGAGGGCCTCAATATGGCGGAGCCCCTCCTCTTGTGGCTGATTCTTCATTTTTCCTTTAAGATAGAATTTTGATCTTGCATATGTGGCCCACCGTGTTGGTCAACAAAAATCCAAACCATCCATGAAGCTTGGATGCCCATAGCGGTCCATCCTTGAACATGTGGCCCTAAAATTCATCTTAATGGGGCACATGCAAAGGGTGTTTAATGATGGGGAAGGTCTGGACATTTTTTGGGCCCACTAGGGTGGTCCACAACATAAATTTCTAGGGTTAAATCCCATGGCAAATGATGTTTATATTTTATTTCCTTCAATTACTTGTTGTTGTCCCAATCTATCTAGACAGATTTTTGGGCCAATTTGATGCCAGGATTTGGGGCTTTTGGTGGAGAATTTTGTATCAAGTGGAATATAATTTTTGAAGGTATATATCCCACCTATAATCATGCCAAATTCTAGCCTGAACTGACCCCATTTGGGTCCCCAAAAGGGTGGGCCAATATAGGTACCTTGCTGAATTTTTTGCTATAATTCCAGCAAGGTTGCAATTTGGAAACTCAAAATTTTAAAATAGTTTTTGATCAGGTGAGCCACCTTGTGGACCTTACCTTGTACTACATATATATGGAAAGTTTGAAATCTAATTTCCTCAATTTTTGGACACCCTGAACCCACCCCATTGGGTGCTCAAGGTCTATCTAGAATTCTGCACTTAGCAGAATTTTTTGACAAATTATATTTCTAAATTAAATTAAAATACTTCTAATCATCCAAAAATTGTAAAATTTTGTAGAGGTGTGACCACTCATGGAAGGACCATCCTACAAATTTTCAGGGCCATCAGGCTCTTGTACCATCCGTGGTGCGGCCTGGAGTGGCCCACGAGGCTAGAGCATCTAGCCTTGGCTAGCCGTCTAGGCCATCTTGTGGGCCCACCTTGATGTATTTTGTGTCCCACCATTCATCCAAGTGGGGTCCATAGGGGTCATGATCATTTCTCCCTTCAATAGCATCCATTTGGGACCCATTTGGATGAGTTTGGGGCCAATTACTCAGCCCATAGGACTGCCTACCCTTGGGACGTCCAGGCCCATTGGACCACTGTTGGACTTTCAGTCTATCGGGATGGTTCACCTATTTTATGTGTTTAAATCAGTCCCTTCATCTGGTGGGATCCATAGAGACATGTGGGCCACTAGGGGACTTATATTTACCCCTTTATGATTTTTCTTGGGCCCCCAACAGGCCCCGAATATGGGTGGGTTAAAATTTCAGCAAAAGGCTCAAACTGGCCGCCCCTAATGGTTTGTTTTGGGGCAGCATAGCCCACCAGATTAAGGGTTGATTATGCACTTGAGATTGCCTTCTTCTAAGATGTCCTTGGGCCTCATTTATGTATGCTTGGAGGCCCACCTCCATTGAACCTTATTTGGACCTATATGCGATATGTTGATTGGCCTTGGTAGGCCCACTCATCTTGGACCTTCTAAGTTAGGCCCCATTGGACCTCTGGGCCTATGCTTACCATGGTATTGTGATGGGCTTATGGGCCAAAATAGACAAGTGGTTGGGCCCTTGGTTACCTATTAAATTAGCCACATGCTTGGGCCAAGATGTAAGGCCCAATTCACTTGCTTTAAACATAAGAAATTGCCCATAAGCTTGGGTTACCAGGCTGCCCATTAAGCCCACCATAATATGTGGGATTGTGACTTTTATGGTTGCGCCCAAACCTCGCTTAAGGGCCCACCATATTGCCTATGTATCGGGCCATGTGTATTGCCCACTGGGCCCTTGGATTGTTTAAGGCCTTGGGCCTTGATTCACTCGAGTAATAGCGGACTACCTTTTGGGACTCAGTTGAGGTTGGATGTTCTCTTTGGTGGCCCTAAGGTAGTCCCATAGGGTGGATATAGGTGGTTGAAGGCCCACCTGGACCCTTCTTAGGACCGTTTCTTCCTTTGGGCTTTTATATGGCCTTCCTAGCTCGTGGGCTACCCCAAAATATTAGGCCCCCACTAGAGGATGATCCCATAGTAACTTGTCTAAGTACCTAAGCTTGTTTCTCTCCTTGGGAAGGAGTATGTTCCAAGTCTTCATCGTCATACGGCACACCCTCATGACTCATATGCATCATTTGCGTGATTGGATTGCATTTGTGTGTGGTCATTGGGTTGATATGATTGAGGGATGGAGTTTCTCCCCTTGTGCACATCGAGTGCTTGGAGCTAGTGCATGATCTGTATGCGTGACTCATGCATTGGCATCACATTTCATGATAGTATTGCCCTTGCTTCAACAAGGTCTTGCCTCCACAGAGACGTTCGTGGATAGCCGTATGTATAGACACCAAAAATGTATTACTTGAGCATGTAGGGTGCATAGGATGCCCATATGTGAAATTTTCAAAACTTTTATGGTACCAAGGATCTGCTCCAGCGCCATGACCGGATGAAAAATATGAGTGCACGAGGGCCTTACACCTTTAGGCCGCGACTCCCACTGTCGTGTAGTCGGTTGGAATGGGGTGTGGCCTTACCCACCTATGAGAGAAGGCATTGCTAGGCTGATTCCGACCAGCTCATGAATGGGTCCGCTACCGTCAGGCCTTGCTAGTGATTGGTTGTCCACAGGCAGGTAGTGAGGTCTCTTACACTCGTTTAACTGTGTGAGTCTGTAGAGCGGCAGTCATTCTGCAGAGTACTAGACCCTGGTAGATTCCTTATGATGGAACTGTACTGACATGTGGACTAGATATGAGGACTGGCATTAGTTTGCATTGCATTTGCATCGGCTATATAAGCCCTTTATGCATCACCTTGGTATGGCGCCCAATACTCATTGCATTGTATTCATGACAGCCTTAGTTAGGCATTGACATTGATCATATTTCCCTTCTATATCTCCTATTACTCTTCTGCACACCATTGTCACAAACTTTCACCATTCTCTAAGCTCTCCACAAGCTTATGCATGATTGATACATGCAGGAGATCCTAGGTTGGCAGCATAGCAGCAGAGCTTGGATAGGAGTTGAGCCGAGAACCCAAAGTTGCAGATCTTCTTTTCTTCTTCTCTTGTTAACGGATGTATTTCCTTCTTGTCATCTATCTTAAAGCTCAAATTTATAGTGGATTTTTGTTATGTGTGCCTTAGTTATTTCTGAGATGTACTTGTTATAATCTTGGGTATGCTCGTGTTAGATTGATTATATGATTATAAAAATCCTCCTTGTAGGATTCCAGGATCGGAACCTGCCTCAGGAGCAGAGAATGGGGTACTACGGAAGTTGTTGCGACCAAAACCGGCTATCGAGTTTCTTGTGAGTCCGGTTACTGAGTCTGAGGCATGACAGGAATGTTCATCTCTATTGTCGTTAATTCCTAAGAAAGCTAACTATAATGGGTTGCATGTAATCAGGATAGATTTGTGTGTTGTATTTGAAGATTTTTAGGGATATACGAAGAGGATTCTACAGTAATACAAGTAGAGTACATCGAGCAATGCCACGTTATTTACTAGTGGTTGAGTGAAGAGTGATCGTGCTGAAGTGGTTATAAGATAGATGGCAAGTTTAGAAGCAGAGAGAGTTAAGTCATGCTGAAACGATTATAGCAACCGTCAGAATGTGGGAGGCATCCAGATGGCCACGTTAAGGCCATCAATGGTAAAGGAATTCAACAAAGCATATTATCTCATACCAACCCAATCAAACCAAATCTACCTTTCAATTATCCTTTTAATTATCTTCATTTACATTCATTAGTAATATCCTTTACTTTTCTCCAGTCATTTACATTCAGTAGTGTAATGCTTTACTTTTACCTGCTATTTACATTCCTTAGTATAATCCGTAATAGTAATCAAGTAATTGTCAACTTTAAAAGTAATTCGAGTGTACGCTCATATATTAGATTCAGTTCAAGTATCAAGCAGAGTTCTCCATCCAAGAAGGTGTTTTACAAATGTTCTCCATGACCGATTGTAAGAATTCCTTTCTTCTTATTCTTTTATCTCTATGGAAAAGTTCTTTCATATGGAAGACAAAGTTGTAACCATTATCAGAGGATGAACCCTACCCTTTGACTATCGTCTAATCATTTTAACATATTGTGCAAGTGGTTGAATAGGTGACCGATCTTATTTGATCTTGGTTACATACTTCGTATTTGCCTATCTTGGTGCTTGGGGTCATAATTTTTCAGTTTGAATTGAGCTACACATTCAATACTTCATGCCCACATTTATCACTCGATGAAAATTGTAAATCGAACTCCAACACTTTCTACATGATATTTTGCCCTTCAAACTCTCACAATTTACACTAATTCCAGTCACCCTATATACAAATACCCAACCCTTCTCATTTCACATATATTGTATTCTCTATATGAGAGAGAGAGAGAGAGAGAGAGAGAGAGATGAGAAGAAAGTACCCAAACCACCTGTCCCATCCATCCCATCCATGACACTCATCCAAACCCCACATCACCTCCAAGCTAATCCAACCCATCTTAAGTCACCGTCCAATCAATACAAGTTATCATAACATTTCTCCTTCTGTAGAGTTAGCATCCAAGACATTTGATTATCTCTTCCTTCAAGAGTGCCATGTCTCTTTTTCCCTTTCTCACATTCCTATTTACCTAACACTTCTGTGTAGCTCAATTTATTGTTTTTTTAATTTGCTTATAATCATTCCACGATCATTCTCTTTTCATGCATCCCCTTCTCCTCAGACAATTTTCATGCGTTCTTTTGTGCTTTGCTAAGCTTTTTGGATTCTGGCACAACAAAAAGCTATGGTGTCTAATCTTTTCCCTTTATTTTAATAATAAACTCTCTGGTAATGCTTTATGTGAGCGTCTTCATATCACAACTAAGTTAAGCCTACTAGCATTTTCTTTCCTTTTTTACAATAACTATTGGCTCAACAAACTGCTTCCCTAGTCGAGCCATTGCAGTCTCCTATGTGGTGGTAAAGTTGAGCATTTAATTTTCTAATCAGGTTCAGATCTTGTCCGCATTTGACTAGACAATAAAGATCATTTAGAACTTAAAGGTCCAAAAAATAATAATCTTAAATCTCATAAAATAGAGATTGGAGGAGAGTGTGGGTGGAAAAGGATGCTAGCTCTTTCATTCTTCATCACCTAGCTCTTTTGTTTTTCATCATCGAGGTGTCTCACTTAAAATTTTTTGCAACAGGCCAGCTATAGGAATCTTAGATGCCCCAACTAATAATAATCCTCCGATGTCTATATAACCGAAAACTCCATACGTCATTAGTTAGTGAAAAGTCAAGTCCAACACATTACATCATTGAGTCAATACCATACCCTCAACCCAAGTAAAGCAGTGTCCTGTGCTTGTGGTGCTGTGGAAAGCTTTGCTTCACTAAAGGGACACTATTCTCCACATAAATGCAATTAAAAAGGGTTTTAAAACATTTTAAAAAAGAGTTGCCATTCACCACAATGGGAACCCATGACATCGTGTTGAAACTTTCATGAGTCTACCACCCACCTTGAGTAACCCATGACCACGTGTTGAAACTCTAGCGAGTCTACCACCCAATCATGAGTAAGGAGCCATTACATTTTGATATCATAAAACAAATTTTACATTGATTTCACAATAATTACAAGAGTAAATAATTGTTATTGGCTTTCACTGTAATTGGAAAACTAAACACCTATATTTTAGGTGGGCTTAGACGGGATTAGGTGGGATGAAATTGCATTTGGTCCCATGCATATTTCATCCAGCATTTGGGGAGGACGAGAAGGGCGGGGTTTAGCTGCGATGGAATTGCATTTGATCCCACATAAGATTTCCCATGAATTTTGAAATCAACTACACATATGGGCCCACATTGATGCATGTATTTTATACACGAAACATGTAACATTTTAGTTATACATGTGTGTAGGTGACCAACATATCTCATGGTCCACCAAATAAGGTTTTGCTTAACCCAGTGCCTTCCCGTGTTAACAATTTCTAGACATGCAATCATTATGCAAAATTGGTGTTAATCCCATTTAATGCAATTCAATATCATTTATTCCCACCGACCAAACAAGCTGTAACGACCTTGGAATTTTTGTGCTAATCTTTCCTTAAGTAGTTGTTTTTGGGGTAATTAGCGCTTTACTTGATTGCTTGTGAAATTCGCATCAATCACTTTAAATTGTATCTGCATGGCTCTAAACGTGCAGATTAGTGAGCACTACGTTACTCTGAAATCTGGGATCCATCGCTAAATCCAGTTGTTCTGAGGAATTTTTGGAAGATCTGGATCGGACCTAGACCGCGCGTCGAAAGTCCGAGAGCGATGATCTTAGGCTGTTGCGGTCACTGAGTTGGGCTTGGTCTTCACCTCAAAAATCAAGTCGATCTGATGTTCTGGGTCGATTTGGTTGAGCTCGGAGTGAAGAGTGTGAGAACGGTTGGAATTTATTAAGCTTTTTATGAAATCTGAGTCGTGTCGCTTGCGCGACGATTTCAAGCCATCTGACCGTTGGATTCTGACCCAATTTCACCCTCTGATCAGGATGGTTGGCCCAGGCATATCCTAGTGCTTGTGGACCTGATCGAGATTCCGCGACCGTTGAATTGAGTGTGGTCCGCCACGGCTGATCTGAAGAGCCGGTCGGTACGAAAACTCAGCCTGACCTAGATCCATGGTCAGTGAGCTTAAGTCCGACCTTTCGTGGTTATAGGCCCACCAGAAGTGCTTCGTTGGATCGAGAAAGGCGTACTTTGGTTATAACCTAAGTATACCTTGACCCTGGGGTTATTTCCATCATTTTAAGGCCTATATATAGTCCTTAAACCCTAGCTCTCATTTCCATACGAATTTTCTCTAACCCTAGCTTGGAAAGAGAGTGGAAAAGAGAGAGTTAGTGAGAGAGATTGGTTGGTGATTCATCTTGATTCTTCCTTGTTCTTCTTCACCTTGAACCTTCACTTTGAATCGTTCCTTTGGCGATTTTGAGTTCTTTTGGGGTAAGTTAACCTAACCCTAACCTGTGTTAGAGCTTAGACTAGACTTGGTGTTGTTGTATCTCATTTTTATCCTTATTTTAGGGTATTCTTGCGCCGTTGACGAAGACAACTCGTCTAAACCAGTTCGGCGGTTCTTTCTTCGCTTAAGGTGCGGACTTTAAGTGTATAGGTTATGGTTTTCAAGGCTTTTAATCCCAGTTAATGATTTATTCTTATTATGGATGAGATTTCACATGTCAAATGTTATGTTTACATTGCTTTCCTGATATGCATGTGCTATATTGAGATTTGTGTATTCTAAGTGTATTTATAAAGTACTGTATACGTATAAAATACGCACTTATGCTTGCCATGATTATTGGTCATGTATGTATGCTAGATGCATGTATGACAACTCCTTGGTAAAGGGAATTGTCTAAGTGCATGTATTCCAACACACGTCATGTATGTTATTCCTTGTATGCTAAGTGTTTGTAGAAATGCATGAATGACCTAAGTGTAACTGATTACACTAAGTGTGGGCGTTGAGAAGTGATTCTCAATACTCCCATGGATGCGCATGATTTCCTTTATGCATTTACATTTCAAGTTATTTAAATTCAAGCATCTCCTATGCTTACATTTATGTTAAGTTGATATTCTTCAGATGTGTATGTAACATGATTTGAGTTGTTAATCCATTACTGTTTTACATTCCATATGAATATCTGTCGTAGTGTAGGATGTTTGGGACTATGCCTTAGTCCAGGAGATCGGTAATTGACCCTATATTCGTGGTTGAGATTGCTTTCGCCACGTAGGACGTATTAGACGAACCTGAGCCGTATTAGAGTTGGCGGCAGTGGTTTGGCCACGCGGAGTGTTTGCGCACTCTATGTCGTTCAATTCAACGTGCGCTCGTGCTAGTCGAGTTCGTCAAGTAACCCGATTGTCCGATGTATGTTAACCATGTATGGACGCTACTGCTTGAATCTAGGGTACCGAACTTACCAGTGAAATCCTATTAACTATGGTACTCGATCCGCTAAGACTCATGAGCCGGACATGGTGGTATGGGACACCGTGGTCGAGCTGTCGGCCTATGCTGGGGTGACGAGCCTCCCCGTAGTGACCAGTGAGCAACTAAACTCGTGAGCCGATTATGGTGGTATGGGACACTATATTCGTGCTGTCGGCCTACATTGATTGGTGACGAGCCCTTTGTAGTGACCTCGAGCATACCTGGATACCGCAAGGAGGTGACGAGCCGATCTGTGGTAGTAAAGGCATGAAAGGCGTGCATTGATTGGTGACGAGCCCTTTGCTACGACCTCAACTATATGATCGTATACGATATCTAGGATTAACGACCCTAGTATGGATCACTGTTTGGATGGTGATATGAGGAAGGTATCTTAGCTTCCCAATCCTGTTGTGTGAAACGGACTAATAACAACTTGGTAATCATATCCATGCACCGCATTTGCATGTGCTTTGTAGATGTGGCGCACTTTGAGGCGATGTCATGCGTAACGTAAGATGAAGACGCTGAGGGTGTACGCGCGAGGGCACGCATCATACCGCATTCATACTTGCATTAATAAGAGTACTTAGGATTTATTTAATTGTCCTGCTTTATCATTACTGTTTGATTGAACTGATAACATGTTAACCAGTGCCTTATTGTTCCACTGAGTTGATCACTCACTCCCACGTTTCGGGCGGTGTTACACACCCACCGGACTCTGTCTTAGGCCCTGTTGCAGATGTGGATGCGACGTCGAGGCAGAGCGGGCTGGATGACGACGAGGCCGCCTTCTCCTATATGCAGTTTTTGACGGGTTCTAGCGAGCCTCGATCCTATTGCGCGGGATCTATGGGATTACTATTTTGGGAACTGAAATGATGTAACTTGTACTTATAATTTTGATGAATAACACTTTTACACGATCTGGTTGTATATGTAATTCAGGGGCTTACACTTGTACACATATTTTACTATAAGTCTTTCGCTTGCTTTATTCACTTACCCCTGAATCATATCTGCGTTTTGGCTTAATCTATCCCATGTTTATGTGCTAATACAGTCAACATACATCATTCATTAATTATGTTGCATAAGTGATGTTTTGGAACTCGGGAGCTGAGTTATGCTCGACCCCCGAATTTCAGGGCGTTACAAGTTGGTATCAGAGCATGATCTGGATTAAACCGGACCTGGGTTATGGTCACACACCGCACGTTGTCGCCACTATAGTGTAATTGGGTGCGGGTCTATCATCGCTTTGTGTTTGTGCTCCGTAGTTTCTATCGGCGAAAGTTTCCTGAAAACCTTTGCCGAGATCGAGTCTGTACTCCTACCTGATCACACAAAGCGACCCGAAACCTTTCCTAGACCCTCTATTAATGAGTGTAGATGGTCTATCTTCCCATTATTCATTTTTAAACCTTCCAGAAATCGCCGGTTGAACCAGATTTCTGTCAGAATGACCCGATAGGCTTCAAACTACACAAGGGGCCAATCGGGGCATTTTCTGTGGGACCCAGGGGGGGAACCACATCATTTGAACCAAGGAGGACCAGGAGGACCTCGCCAAATCGGCGAGGCATCGCCGATATGTCCAGAGACCGGCGATGCCATCGCCGGTTCGGCGAGGGATCGCCGGTCGGCGGGCCAGGCGGGCCGGGCCGACGCGGGCCGATCGTCCCTAGGCTCAATATGGCCCACCCCTCCACGGTTTTCATTTTAAAACCCTTCCTTTCATCTATTTCCTTCACAACACCCACCTCCAAGGTTTCCTTTTCTTCCAAAACCCCTCCAAACTCTCTCAAATCTCTCCCAAATCTTCATCTTCCTTCCATTTTCGTGCAAACCCATCACTCCATTCTCAAATCTTCCATTCCATTGCTGATTTCTCCATCTTTCCCTCTCATTTGAGCCCTTTCATTTCCTTTTTGGCTCATAGTTGTGTGGAAGCTTCACCATTTTCCTATTTCTCTCTTTCTCTCATTTCTCATGGCCCTCTTTGAGATTGTGACGGCCATCTTTTCCTTTTCTTCCCTTCTTTCCTTGATGGGGAAGAAGAGAGCGCCCGTGGATGAAGCCGGGCCGAGCCGCCCAACCCGTGCACGGAGGCCGAGAGGTGCCGCCGCTAGCACGTCCGCCACGCGCGAGTTCCAGACGAAGCGGGACCTCGATCCTCGAGCTCCTGTCAGTAGGACCTTGTTGGCGGAATTGTCGCATGGAGTCTTTGAGGGGCGTAGAGTCCTTTTTGAGGCTCATGTTGATCCGCAGCTCTTTGGAGAGTTCTTTTTGTTGGAGCGCCTAGAAGGGGCCGGTTGGGGTCCCTTGTTCGAAGGCGAGTATCGCGCGAATGCTAGCACTGTTCGGGCCTTCTATGCCAACATTCTGGAGCCTTCGCTGGATCCTCTGCAGTTCAAGATTCCCTATGGTAGCGGTCGAGTTGGAATTGTCAATGTTGCTTTGATATCCCGACTCTTGAAGGTGCCACTTGGGGAAGTGCATGCCAGCGAGAAGAATGTGGACAGTGTGCGCGAGAGGGATCGTCGCACCCGATCCTTCTGTGGTCGTCTGGTTGAATGGCAGCCGAATAGGAGTCTTCTGGCTTCTTTCATGACGGACGACTTCCGTTTGCTTCACCACATCTTTACGTTCAATGTGTATCCCAGGTGGAGCAATCGCAGCGAGTGTACGCGCCTGATGGTAGATTTTCTATATCAGGTGGGGCAGGATGCGAAGTTGTGTGTGCCGACGTACGTCCTGCGTCAGATTATTCTCATCGCTCGTTCGAGTAGACGGACCGAGTCTCTTCCCTTTGGCCGCCTCATTTGCAAGATCGCACATGAGTTTGGCTATAGGCTTGGAGCCGAGAAGCCGGTCCCTGTTCGCTATATCAACTTGAGGACCCTTAAGCTGATGGAGGTTGGTTCTGGTCGGCTTGCCTCTAAGGGTGAGGCCGGGTCTGAGAGTGGTGATGATGAGAGTTATCCTGAAGGTGGTGCGGAGTCCGAGGAAGAAGCAGAGCAAGACGAGGAAGAGATTGAGACACAAGATTCGAGTGATCGCTCTCCTCCCGTGGTGCCAGAGCGCAGAGCAGATTGCGAGAGATGCCCGTCTTATACGGCTTGAAGAAGGGCAAGCCGCTTTACGCCAGAGATGGTTGATCTTCGAGGCTTGGTTAAGCACAAGTTCAAGAAGATGTCCCGACCTTGAAGTCTATCCTGTGTTGCTTGGAGGATAAGGGTGCTCCGCCTCCATCTCCGATTCGACGAGTAGCATCGTCGTGGCCGTCTTTGCTTTGTTTGTGTTTTTCTTTACGTGTGTAGCCGTTGTTGGCTTGTAGTTGGTGTTGTTGTAGTGTTGTAGTGTTAGTGGTTGTAGTAGTTGTGGTTGTTTGAAGTGTTAGATGTTGTTGTTTTCATGCTTTCCTAGTCGTGATTCATGTATTGTTTGCACTACTTGTATTGCGACGATTTTGGTTAATGGAATGCATGTTGTTTGTTTTTGGAGTTGTGCTTGTTGTTGTTGTGTGGATGGATTATGTGACTTAGAATCTGACAGGTTGCATCCTTTGATTTAATGTAGGGATGCCTCCTAAGGGCAGGCAGTTTTACGCCAGGATATGGTTGATCTTCAAGGCCTTGTTAAACATAAGTTTAAGAAGGTGTCTCGGACTCTGAAGTCTGGTGTTGGGTCGACACCTATGGCTCCTCCAGTCACACCCTCGGTTCTGAGCCGAGCCATGCACCTTCTTATGCTTACCGTCTGATATGTTTGAAGAGATGATGTTGTTGATGCAGAAGCAGCAGATTCAGCCTGTTTCTTATCGCAGCGGCAGGAGTTCCTCTCCTCCATGGCCGGCATCTTTGCTCAGTCGGTAGGGCGACTCCACCTGTTTCACCCATGCCTCCATCTGGGAGTGCCGTGTTAGTGCCAGCGGCACATTCGAGCGATTCCGCGCTTGCGACCTCCTACTTTTGCGGGTTCTCATAGACCCGAGGAGGCCGAGTATTGGATTGACCGCATCTCTAAGATGCCGAGGCCGTTGCACTGCTCTGAGGTCGAGCAAGTTGAGCTTGCCACCTTCATGTTTGAGAAGGAGGCCGGTTTGTGGTGGGACAGTGTGCTTCGCACTGTCGAGGAGGACTTCGTGTGGTCGTGGCAGGCGTTTGAGGCGCGCTTCCACGAGAAGTATTTCCGGTTATGTCGACATGAGAAGGAGAGTGAGTTCCTTCGCCTCCGCTAGGAGGGTTGTCGGTTACGGAGTATGAGAACCGGTTTACTGAGTTGGGGCGGTATATTCCTTTGATCCTGGGTGATCAGCCGATGAGGATGCGGCGTTTTTCCGAGGGGCTGCGACCTGAGATCCGATCGAAGATTTGCTGTGCTGGCATTTCTTCATATGCGGAGCTAGTGAGCATGTCCTTGCGAGCAGAGAGCAAGACGGAGATAGAGCGTCCCGCATGCGAGCACCGATGCCTCCTAGGCCGAGACCGGATTTCCAAGGTGCACCTTTCCTTGGCAAGAGGCCGCGTGTTGATTCTCCTCCAAGGCTTCAGCGCCGCCCGCTCGGCAGATGAGAGCTGATCTCTGAGATGTTCTTATTGTGGGAAGGTTGGGCACTTTGACCGTTTCTGCTTTTCCTATGCGAGCCGGTGGTTTTACTCCACCGCAGCGGGTTAGCCGTCCGATGCCTCGGTTATTTCTCCTCCTCCTCTTCGATCGGCGCCAGCTCATCCATCCTTCAGACCTGCAGTTTCTGGTTTCAGGCCACCTCAGCGGCCCATGGTTCCTCCGCCGAATCGTCAGCAGCAGGCTCGTGTTCATGCGCTTTCAGCAGAAGCGCCTATGTCTGACTTGGTGCCGAGGTCCTTTGAGGTGACAGCGCATATTGAAGGTATTCCCGTTTCTGTGCTAGTGGATATAGGGTCCACTACTTCTCTTATTTCTTATGCGGCAGTTAGGCGTTTGGGTTTGAGATATGTTCCTATGCCTGGAGTGACGCTTACTACCGCTACGGGGATGTCATCTGCCTTGGGCAAGCGTTGTATGGATTGTTTGGTCGATCTGGGAAGTGGATCGATCCGTGTTGATTTGCTAGTCGCACCGCTTTATCACTACGATGTTATTATGGGTATGGATTGGCTCACGAGGATGCGAGCTGAGATTGATTGTGAAGCGAGATCAGTGACGATCCATGGACCTGAGGGCGAGACTGTTACTTTCCCAGTTCAGGTCAGTTACCCTCTTCGTATTGATTTTTATTCTTCTCTGTTGGAGAGTTCGGCCGAGTCGGCGTTGGTTAGTACGCCGGTAGTTCAGGAGTTTGAAGATGTGTTTGAGTCGATTCCTGGATTACCTCCTCAGCGTGAGATTGATTTTGCTATCGATCTTATGCCTGGTGCGGCGCCCATTTCTTTACCCACCTATCGGATGCCTCCGAGTGAAATGGAGGAGTTGAGGAAGCAGATAGATGGTTTGCTAGAATTGGGTTTTATTCGGCCCAGTGTGTCTCCTTGGGGAGCGCCTGTTTTGTTTGTGAAGAAGAAGGATGGTTCCTTGTGATTGTGTATTGATTATCGCAGTTGAACTTGGTAATCGTGAAGAATAAGTACCCCTTGCCCGGATTGATGATCTGTTTGATCGATTGAAGGGGGCACGGTACTTCTCGAAGGTTGATCTCGATCGAGGTATCATCGATTGCGCGTCGAGGATGGAGACGTGCGTAAGACCGCTTCGAGGACGGCCGGTCATTATGAGTTCCTTGTGATGTCGTGTGGGTGACGAACGCACCGGCCGTGTTCATGGATCGATGAACAGGGTGTTTGGCCATTTCTGTTTCGATTCGTCATTGTATTTATTGATGACATCTTGATTTATTCGGCGAGCGGCGAGCACGAGGAGCACTTAAGAGCGGTTTTGGGTACTCTTAGGAGCATCAGCTTTTCGCACAGTTCAAGAAGTGTGATTTCTGGAAAGAGGAAGTCAAGTTCCTGGGACATGTGGTGTCCAAGGAAGGTATAGCCGTCGACCTTGCCAAGGTAGCTGCAGTGCAGGAATGCCTGGTTCAGTTTCTGAGGTGAGGAGTTTTCTTGGCCTTGCAGGATATTATCGACGCTTTATTCAGGACTTCTCGAAGATTGCCGACCGTTGTCGCGGTGACACGGAAGGATTTGAAGTTTGCTTGGAGTGAGCGGGCGGAGTTATTTTCAGGAAGTGAAGGACAAGTTGACGTCCGCCCCTGTGCTAGTATTGCGAGCAAGGGGTTAAGTATATTATCTATACCGACGCCTCTCGCGTTGGCCGGGTTGTGTCCTTATGCGGAAGGACGGGGTGATTGCTTATGCTTGCGTCAATTAAGGAAACACGAAGAGAATTACCCTACGCACGACCTGGAATTGGCATGTCATCTTCGCATTAAAGCTTTGGAGACATTACCTCTATGGTGAGGAGTTCGAGCTCTTTTGCGACCACAAGAGCCTTAAGTATATTTTCACGGAGCGTGATTTGAATATGAGGCAGCACAGATGGATGGAAACATTGAAGGACTTCAAGTTCGATGTTTCTTACCATCCTGGTAAGGCGAACCTTGTGGCGGATGCGTTGAGTCGCAAGAAGGCTTTGGAGTTTGCGGCTCCGTTGATGATAGCAGTGGGAGATGTTGGAGTTCGTGCGTGATTTTGAGCGAAGCTTACGGTGGTTGAGCCGTATGAGGTTATCGCACACATTCGAGTACGGCCTTATCGGCGAGAGGATCGTTGCAGCTCAGGCCGATGATGAGCTTTTGGGGGAGTTGAGGCCGCGGGTTGGTACAGAGGAGAGCTCCGAACTGGAGTGTTAGTTCCGATGGGGGCCTACGTTTTCGTGGCTGGTTATGTGTTCCGACATCCCTGACTTGAGGCGTGAGGTTCTCGAGTTAGCCCATAGTTCTAAACTTGCGATGCATCCAGTAGCACGAAGATGTATCAGGATATGAAGAGGTCTTATTGGTGGGACAATATGAAGGTCCAGATTGCTGAATTTGTTTCTCGTTGTCTCACGTGCCAGCAGGTCAAGGCAGAGCATCGCCGACCTCCTGGGTTGTTGCGCCCATGCCCATAGCTGAATGGAAGTGGGATTTCATCTCTATGAATTTTATTTCTGGGTTGCCGACGACGAGAAAGGGATTTGACTCTATTTGGGTGATCGTCGCTCGACTAACGAAGACGGCGCATTTCTTACCCATCAGAGTCACTTATTCAGCAGACGAGTTGGCTAGGTTGTATATCAAGGAGATAGTGCGTCTGCATGGAGTTCCCCTGGAGATTGTGTCTGATACAGACACGCGTTTTACATCTATCTTATGGACTCGTATCCAGGAAGCAATGGGTGTGAAACTGAAGTTCAGCACCGCGTTCATCCGCAAGCAGATGGGCAGACGGAGCGCGTGAATCAAGTCCTGGAGGATATGTTGCGAGCTTGTGTTTTGGATTTCAAAGACGGTTGGGATGATTCCCTTATTCAGAGTTCGCGTATAATAATAGTTTCAGGCGAGTATCGGCATGGCTCCCTTCGAGGCGTTGTATGGTTGCCCGGTCGAGCACCACATTGTTGGGCGTGGTGAGCGTAGTTTGCTTGGCCCGAAGTTGGTGCAGGTGACTTCAGATAAGGTTGACATCATTCGACGTCGACTTCTAGCAGCACTAGGCAGAAGAGTTATGCGGATACGAGGCGTCGACCGCTTGAGTTTGTAGTGGGAGACCATGTGTTTCGAAGGTCTCTCCTATGAAGGGAGTTTTGCGGTTCGGTAAGAAGGGAAGGCCGACGCCGAGATTTATTGGTCCATTTCAAGTTACGGATCGAGTGGGAGCGGTAGCTTACCGCCTGCTTTGCCCACACCTCTTGCGGGCGTGCATAACATATTTCATGTTTCTATCTTTAAAGAAGTACGTTCACGATCCTTCGCATATTATCGATTGGGAGCAAGTGCGATTAAGTGAGGATGCCACTTATGTCTGCGACCACGCGTATTCTAGATAGGAAGGAGCAGTGCTGCGTAGCAAGGTTATCCCTCTCGTGAAGGTGCTATGGACGCATCATGGCGTAGAAGAGGCTACTTGGGAATCTGAAGCTGAGGTCAGGAAGACCTACCCTCTGATCCTCGAGGATTATATGAAGGTATGAATTTCGAGGATGAAATTTTCTTTAAGGGGGTAGATTGTAACGACCTTGGAATTTTTGTGCTTATCTTTCCTTAAGTAGTTGTTTTTGGGGTAATTAGCGCTTTACTTGATTGCTTGTGAAATTCGCATCAATCACTTTAAATTGTATCTGCATGGCTCTAAACGTGCAGATTAGTGAGCGCTACGTTACTCGGAATCTGGGATCCATCGCTAAATCCGGTTGTTCGAGGAATTTTTGGAAGATCTGGATCGGACTGGACCGCGCGTCGAAAGTCCGAGAGCGATGATCTTAAGCTTTGCGGTCACGAGTTGGGCTTGGTCTTCACCTCAAAAATCAAGTCGATCGGATGTTCTAGGTCGATTTGGTTGAGCTCGGAGTGAAGAGTGTGAGAACGGTTGGAATTTATTAAGCTTTTTATGAAATCTGAGTCGTGTCGCGGGGGCGACGAATTTAAGCTATCTGACCATTGGATTTCGACCCAATTTCACCCTCGAATAGGATGGTTGGCCAGGCATATCCTAGTGCTTGTGGACTGATCGAGATTCCGCGACCGTTGAATTGAGTGTGGTCCGCCACGGTGATCTGAAGAGCCGGTCGGCACGAAACTCAGGCTGACCTAGATCCATGGTCGGTGAGCTTAAGTCCGACCTTTCGTGGTTATAGGCCCACCGAAGTGCTTCGTTGGATCGAGAAAGGCGTACTTTGGTTATAACCTAAGTATACCTTGACCCAGGGTTATTTCCATCATTTTAAGGCCTATATATAGTCCTTAAACCCTAACTCTCATTTCCATACGAATTTTCTCTAACCCTAGCTTGGAAAGAGAGTGGAAAAGAGAGAGTTAGTGAGAGAGATTGGTTGGTGATTCATCTTGATTCTTCCTTGTTCTTCTTCACCTTGAACCTTCACTTTGAATCGTTCCTTTGGTGATTTTGAGTTCTTTTGGGGTAAGTTAACCTAACCCTAACCTGTGTTAGAGCTTAGACTAGACTTGGTGTTGTTGTATCTCATTTCTATCCTTATTTTAGGGTATTCTTGCGCCGTTGACGAAGACAACTCGTCTAAACCAGTTCGGCGGTTCTTTCTTCGCTTAAGGTGCGGACTTTAAGTGTATAGGTTATGGTTTTCAAGGCTTTCAATCCCAGTTAATGATTTATTCTTATTATGGATGAGATTTCACATGTCAAATGTTATGTTTACATTGCTTTCCTGATATGCATGTGCTATATTGAGATTTGTGTATTCTAAGTATATTTATAAAGTACTGTATACGTATAAAATACGCACTTGTGCTTGCCATGATTATTGGTCATGTATGTATGCTAGATGCATGTATGACAACTCCTTGGTAAAGGGAATTGTCTAAGTGCATGTATTCCAACACACGTCATGTATGTTATTCCTTGTATGCTAAGTGTTTGTAGAAATGCATGAATGACCTAAGTGTAACTGATTACACTAAGTGTGGGCGTTGAGAAGTTATTCTCAATACTCCCATGGATGCGCATGATTTCCTTTATGCATTTACATTTCAAGTTATTTAAATTCAAGCATCTCCTATGCTTACATTTATGTTAAGTTGATATTCTTCAGATGTGTATGTAACATGATTTGAGTTGTTAATCCATTACTGTTTTACATTCCATATGAATATCTGTCGTAGTGTAGGATGTTTGGGACTATGCCTTAGTCCAGGAGATCGGTAATTGACCCTATATTCGTGGTTGAGATTGCTTTCGCCACGTAGGACGTATTAGACGAAACCGAGCCGTATTAGAGTTGGCGGCAGTGGTTTGGCCACGCGGAGTGTTTGCGCACTCTATGTCGTTCAATTCAACGTGCGCTCGTGCTAGTCGAGTTCGTCAAGTAACCCGATTGTCCGATGTATGTTAACCATGTATGGACGCTACTGCTTGAATCTAGGGTACCGAACTTACCAGAGAAATCCTAATAACCATGGTACACGATCCGCTAAGACTCATGAGCGGACATGGTGGTATGGGACACCGTGGTCGAGTGTCGGCCTACCCGGGGTGACGAGCCTCCCGTAGTGACCGGTGAGCAACTTAACTCGTGAGCCGATTATGGTGGTATGGGACACTATATTCGTCTTTGTCGGCCTACATTGATTGGTGACGAGCCCTTTGTAGTGACCTCGAGCATACCGGATACCGCAAGGAGGTGACGAGCCGATCTGTGGTAGTAAAGGCATGAAAGGCGTGCATTGATTGGTGACGAGCCCTTTGCTACGACCTCAACTATATGATCGTATGCGATATCTAGGATTGACGACCCTAGTATGGATCACTGTTTGGATGGTGATATGAGGAAGGTATCTTAGCTTCCCAATCCTGTTGTGTGAAACGGACTAATAACAACTTGGTAATCATATCCATGCACCGCATTTGCATGTGCTTTGTAGATGTGGCGCACTTTGAGGCGATGTCATGCGTAACGTAAGATGAAGACGCTGAGGGTGTACGCGTGAGGGCACGCATCATACCGCATTCATACTTGCATTAATAAGAGTACTTAGGATTTATTTAATTGTCCTGCTTTATCATTACTGTTTGATTGAACTGATAACATGTTAACCGATGCCTTATTGTTCCACGAGTTGATCACTCACTCCCACGTTTATGGGCGGTGTTACACACCCACCAGACTCTGTCTTAGGCCCTGATGTTGCAGATGTGGATGCGACGTCTGAGGCAGAGCGGGAGCTGGATGACGACGAGGCTGCCTTCTCCTATATGCAGTTTTCAGACGGGTTCTAGCGAGCCTCGGTCTATTGCGCGGGATCTATGGGATTACTATTTTGGGAACTGAAATGATGTAACTTGTACTTATAATTTTGATGAATAACACTTTTACACGATCTGGTTGTATATGTAATTCAGGGGCTTACACTTGTACACATATTTTACTATAAGTCTTCCGCTTGCTTTATTCACTTACCCCTGAATCATATCTGCGTTTTGGCTTAATCTATCCCATGTTTATGTGCTAATACAGTCAACATACATCATTCATTAATTATGTTGCATAAGTGATGTTTTGGAACTCGGGAGCTGAGTTATGCTCGACCCCCGAATTTCAGGGCGTTACACAAGCCCTTAGCCTTTCCAAGGGAGCTGTGTAATGGATGTCCCAAAACTTGAGGGGACACCAGCGGGGGCCTGCAGATCCCATTCATAGCTATCTTCTTCTTCGTTCTTTCTTTCTTTTCTTTTTTATTCTTTTTTCTTTTTAACACACTCACTCCACAGTGGGTATTATAACCCATTCATGACTCTCTTCCCAACCATGAAAAAATGCCATATCAGAAATGGATTTCACTCAGGAGAAAATTCCTCCAATCCGAGCAGCCCAACCTAACTTTATATATCCGTACGCCTACCATTCAATCTGGAGAGACTTTTGCAGTCAGCACCATCCCAACTGTCGCCATCGTAATCATAGCCCCGTATGCAATGTTGTGGTGACGCTGCCTCTAGCCAGGTGGCTTTTGGTCAGTACTCTGTGGGCCCACCATGATATACGGTTTTATCCACGCCGTTCATATCCATTGTACGATGCCAACAATGAGATAGATGCAAAAACTCAGGTTGACTGCATCACAGGCAACAGTGTTGATTGAGCTCCACCTTTCAAAACTTCGTGAGAGCCACAAAAGTTTTGGATACGCGAGTTTTTTACCTTCATCGTAGTCAGGTCTATATGACCTAATCAATGAACCCTAAGATGTTTTAAATGGAGAGCATTCAATCACTATTGTTTTCCTGTGGTGCGGCCAACCTGAGATGTAGATCTGCTTCATTTTTGGGATCAAGACATAAAATGATCTTGGAAAATGGAAACACATATATCATGGTGGCGCACCAACCACTAGCAATTGGCTGGTGGCAGGGTCACTAGCCAATCCTAATTCGGTTTTGTCTGACGCTGAGCAAACTATACAGGAAGCCGATGGGAGCGGATTAGGTGAGACCCGAGGTGGGTGGGACCCCTGGCTATGGGGCCCACTACGATGTATGTGACTACATCCACGCCGCATCCATATTGAAAGCTCATTTTAGGGCATGATCCAAAAAATGTAGTTCCAAATCCCATAAGAACCATTGTACAAGAACCAGTGGTGTGACCATTAAAAACTTCTTGTGGGCCACAAAAGCTTTGGATCAAGAAGATATTTGTGTGGTCTTCTCATCCAGGTGTTTGTGACCTTATCAACCGGTTGGATGGCAAATACACATTCAGGTGCTTACATCAAGGGAACGCGTTATCCCCCTTTCTCTGTTTTTTTGCATGGCGGATGCTTTAAGCAGAACGGTGACTGAGACAAACGGGGAGGAATTAGTTAAGGGTTTGTGGTGGATAATGCTAATCTCCATATCTCCGACATACAGTTCGCACATGACACAATTATCTTTAGTGATGCAAATGCTCAGGAGATGGATAACTAATATAAGGTGATCAGGTCCTTCAAAGCAATGTTTGCCCTCAAAACTATTAGAAAAATGTCTTGGAAATATCGAAAAATAAAAATAAATAAGATTAATTATTTTCGTTTCACTAGGCTGAATTAAGTAAAATATATGTTGTCCATACTTATCAATTGTTGATGAATTATAGACGAATTACTTTCAGGATAAGACAAGCCTGTCTGGATCCTGACAGTAAATGTGTTTACGATATTCTAAGATAGAAATGTTATCTAGAGAATCAGATGGATGAGAAGAGATGTGTTAGAGTTTATGGGAATCTGAACCGGAATGGTCCAGTTTATATAGGCACCAAAGAGTTGACCGTTGCTGGGTGACCATCAATGATTCAGAATGTTTGAAAAACGTTTATGACAGTTAATCATTAATTTGAGCCGTTTTTGGTCATCGGATCGAAAGATCTGACCATTGGATCATCATGGCTCATCCGTTTTCAGATCGTTGTGTCTTTCAAGGGTGCTAGCCGTTTTTAAAAATGGCTGACCGTTTCGGATTAATAATCTGAATGTTCTCAGTCGCCTATAAAACCCCAGCTCATTTCAGACCCATTGCACTTAGGCTCATACCAAATCACTCTGCAAAGTCCACCAACTAGCGCGACTATAGCCACATTACCCACGTCCATGCTCGTGATCAAGCACACGCATTCCACGCGACCCGAGCATCTCAATCTCTAAAGCTCCAAGTAAGAATACTACATACACATCTACATATAAATCACAATTTTTCTCTTTTCATTTTTGATGTGGGATAAAAGTACCCACCACACTTTTAAATTTGAAATTTCCTAAAAGCTTTTTGGTGGCAAAACAAAAATCCCAAAATTTTTCGAATATTTTGTTTTTTCAAAAACCAAAAATTTCAACAATAACAGATCTTCCGAAGAGTGTGTCCTGGACTTCAAGTGAGGGATGAGAATAAGGATATGTTTGCTCACAGGTCTGGTGACCAGGTTGGCAAGCTTCCTTTCTTGTATCTCAACCCTCATTGATGTGTGGGCAAAACTCTAGTTTGTTTTCTGGACATGGTTGTTGCAAAAAGAAAGCTATTAATGTGTTAAAAAAAAATCCAATCTTTTTTCCTTTTATATTTTGGGGAGAGAGTGCCTAAACTTTGCCCAACTAGGACAGCTTTACTGTAAAGAAGATCCCTATCTTTTTTGGAGTGCCTTACACTTACCGATTCATAGGGGGAAGGGGGTTCCTCAACCTTGTACTGCTAAGATGATTTCTCATCATCTTCATTTTCTTCTAGCTCGATGGCCTTTAGGTTTCATCATACTAAAATCGGCCTTTAGTCATAACAAAATCATCCGTTGCCTTTCAAAAACAAGTTGTGGCTGACAGTGAAAGATAAAATATACAACTAAATGCTCATGTCTCTAATTTTAACAAGAAAAGGGGAAAAAAATAAAGAAAATGATAACATAAGATTGGAAAACAATGCAAACCAATTTTAAATGATCAAGGACAAATTCCTCTCCAGCACATAGTTAGAAAAAAGTTCGTCATATGGTTTTTTCCTTATGCACATGTGACGTAAAGAACGACGTGAGGTCGAGCACTGTCTTCCTCAAGGGGATAACTATTCTGAATCCATGGAACTTCTTTGGACTCCTCACGGAGACTTAGGGCATGTTTGTTAATGCTGAAAACTTTCACTTAATACAGAATCCGGAAAGTTATCGATGTTAAGCGGTGTTTGTTAATGTTGGATGAAGAAAGTTGTCACGCCCCAAACCCGGAAATTGGATTCACAGGAATCCCAATCACCGAATCCGGTGCCGACAGCCTCCGTAGTACCCCATTCTCGGCTCCTAACATTCATACGACAGATTCAGATCCTGGGATTCTACAAGGAGGATTTTTTTTTTCTTTGTGTACATTTAACTCGCAATAAGCATAACCACAAGATTACCTGAATCACAAAGGCAACATCATCATCACATGTCCACTAATATAATCATTGAGTACAATGCTGAAAGGAAATACATATAAAAAAATCAAGCTCCAAAAGACTGCTGCACGCTCCAAGCTCAACGTTGCTGCAACCAAATGCCACCTGCACGCATCTATCGTGCATAAGCTTATAGAAAGCTTAGTGGGTGGTGAAAGTGTGTGCACAAGGTAAGTGTTAAGTATTCAATACAATGCCATAATCATACAATACCGAAAATACTGGTAATCCATAATTCGTATAATATTGGAATAAGTAGAATACTGACTAGATCAGGAATTATCAGAGTAAACAAAAATATTAACAAGATCATGAATCATACGATATCAGAGTAAGCGGGAATATTAACAAGATTATGAATCATACGATATCAGAGTAATGCAAAAACATACTGATAGGCCCATAAATACCATCAGCCTTATCTAGGCTATGCGATGCAAAAATATAATGAAAACAATATCATGTACTGATGAAGCAATGCAGATCAGCTATGCAATGCGGAGACAGTAAGCCGAATATCAGATGTCGATGAAGCAATGCAATATGCAAATCCTGATGAGTCCACAAATACCGTCAGTCGTATCTAGGCCATATAATGCAGAAGCATAACAACCTAAAATGCTAAGTACTGTGGATGCAATGTGATATGCAATGCGAATGAGATGACCATGCTGGAGTGTGAAGTCGGGATGATAGTACGTAGTATCGCAGGCTACGGGGTCCACCACAAGGGACTTCTATCCAAACCAGTCCCATACCTAAATTTGGATAGTCAGACTCAATGTGGTAAACTCCTGATCTCAGGTTAGTCGTGCGCCCAACCGAAATCCTCGCCATGCGAAGGTACACGTAACAAATAGTTACGTACCACCAGCCTGAGTGGATAGTGAATGAATGAATATGCAATTCCTGCTCAATAAGTCCACATATCAGTACGGTTACTCTCTGAAAAATCACCGGGGTCTATTACACTCCAAACCAGGTTGCCGCCCCATCGCGCGCAACAAGGTGAGTGAAAGAGACCTCACTATCCGCCTGCCAATATCGGGCCCAGCTCGTCGATAGCGGACCCATTCCTCGAGCTGGTCAGACTCAGCCTAGCATCGCCCCCTCCTCTCGGGCAGGTAAGGCCGTACCCCCTTCCAACCGACCACGACACAGTGGGAGACGCGGCCTAACGGTATACAGCCCTCATGCGCTCGTGTATCCACTCGGTCTAGATGTTGGAGTAACCTCTGGAACCAAGAGGGTTTAGGAACTTTCACCCAGGGATATCTATAGCACCCCATGTAGAACAGATTTTCGGTGTCCCATCTCGCCATCCACGAAATACCTGTGGAGGCTACGACCCTGATGTCGCTAGGGCGTGCAGTGATCACAATGCAAGATGCATGAGTCATACAATCCAATCATGCCTCACTCCTACGCATACCATGCGCTCAGGTGAGATAATCTCTGCCTACAAGGAGTCTCATAACAACCTGCCCAATGACATATGCAATGATCAACCACATCTCATAACAAACATACAGATGATGCGTATAAGCATGTATCATGATGCTATGCTGTCACATACTCATAATCAGTATCAATAACCGGCATCGACAATCGACCTCTACAGTGTGGGCATTTAACCAACATCGCCCCCAAGGAATGGCCCACATAGGGCCTAAAATATAGTGGACCTATGACCTCTCACAAGGGTTAAATATACAACACCATGGGCCTCGCTCAAGAGCCACATATACACAACAGGTGGGCCCTGCTCATGGGCTTCAAATACATGACATGTGGGCCCTACACATGGGTCTCGAATACATCAAATGGGTCATGCATCATGAGCCTAATACATATCACAATGGGCCTTGCCCATATGCCACGAATACATCACAATGGACCTTGTCCTTGGGCCATGAATACATCACAATGGGCCTTATCCATGGGCCATGAATACATCACAATGGCCTTGCCCATGGGCCTCAAATTCATCACAATGGGCCTCAACTACGGGTCGCATATACATCACATAGGTCTCAACAATCAGCCTCAGTAATCAAAATCGGCCTTGATACATAGCCTCGACAAATCAGAATCGGCCTTGATACTCAGCCTCGACAAATCGGGATCGATCGATAATTAGAATCGGTAAATCGGTCACGATAATCAGCCTCGATCGCTAATCAGAATCGGCAAATCGGTCACGACATTCGAATCGATCAATAATTAGAATCGGCAAATTGGTCACGATAATCGGATCGATCGATAGTCAGAGTCGGTAAATTGGTCGCGACAATCAGATCGATCGATAATCAGAATCGGCAAATCGGTCACGACAATCGGATCGATCGATAATCAGAGTCGGTAAATTGGTCGCGACAATCGGATCGATTGATAATCAGAGCCAGCAAATCGGTCACAATAATCATCATATAAATAAGGCGGGGTCCATATGTGAACAACCGATCAACCATAACATAAAGATCGGCCCTCAACCGTGGTTATACCAAATTCAATAACACGAAACCATCGGTTTATGGTGAATGGGGCCCACCTAATTGGGTTAACCTACTAAGAGAATGATGAGAATGGGCCTAACAAGGCCCACGGGAAGGTCACAATGAGGACATCTAACCATCATTGCCCATCAATGTGGACATCTAACCAACATTGTGCCCAAGGAGTAGCCCACATAAGGGATTCATACGCAACGTATCGGCCACACATACATCCCAATGGGCCCCATTATGCGCCCCTCATTTGTCATGTTGGGCTACATTCAAGGGCCTCAAACGAATCACAATGGGCCACGCCCATTGGCCTCGAATACATCACAATGGGCTTCACCCATGAGCCTTGAATACATCACATTGGGCCTTATCACATAGGCTGGAAGTTTATCACAATAAGTCGTATTACATCAAGCGGGCCGCATCCACGGGCTGCACCAATGGGCCTCAATAGGCCTCAGCACATGGGCTATAAACACAACAAGTGGGTTGCATCAATGGACCGCACTAATGGGCCTCGTGGACGGGCACAAATACATCAAGGCGGGCCTCTTGGACGACCTTAAATACATAAAGTGGGCCTCATGGACGGCCACAAATATATATCAAGGTGGGCCTCATGGACGGCCACAAATACATCAAAGTGGGCCTCATGGACGGCCACAAATATATATCAAGGTGGGCCTCATGGATGGTCACAAATACACCAAAGTGGGCCTCATGGACGGCCACAAATATATATCAAGGTGGGCCTCATGGATGGTCACAAATACATCAAAGTGGGCCTCATGGACGGCCACAAATATATATCAAGGTGGGCCTCATGGATGGTCACAAATACACCAAAGTGGGCCTCATGGACGGCCACAAATATATATCAAGGTGGGCCTCATGGATGGTCACAAATACATCAAAGTGGGCCTCATGGATGGCCACAAATATATATCACGGTGGGCCTCATCATATGGGCCACACCAAAATCAAGGCAGCCATAAATACATCAAGGCGGGGTGTAACATGTGTATCACTGCACACATGGCCCACGTATGATAATCAGCACTAACCAAACATTGTCTAAGTGAATCAATACCACCCAAACATTGTCTATGTAAATCTGTACCATCAAACATACCCATGTAAATCGGCACCGTCCAAACGTTGTCTAGCAAAACAAACAGATGGCATGGATTTAAAACACATACATCTCGGTGGTCCCCTCATGTGTACAGTGTGGATCTAAAACATACATCACTTGGGCCATGAACGGCCTGGATATAACACCCATATCATGCTGGGGTCCACGTCCAGCACTATCTGGATGGTGGACGGCCAGGATAAAACACATATATCATGGTGAGGTGCCACGTGGGTGGCTCACCAGCGTCCATCCCACGTCCAGCAGGTCTGAACGGTCAGGCAAGAACACATCTAGCATGGTGGGCCACGTAGATGGACAGGGTGGATACAACGCATACCTCTAGGTGGGCCCCACTCCAAAGAAAAACAGGTGTACGGCATGGTACGTAGACACATACATTCCGGGGGGTCCACTAATAGAGATGGATGGACGGCGTGGGAGAAAATTCACACATCAAGGGGGTGGATTTCCACCGTCCAGAGGCTCTGGACGGTGTGAATAAAGTATATACATCTGGTGGGTCCACTGTTGTTGATGGTGTGGATCACCTGAGTATGGTGAACGGTTGATTTTTGGGAAATCCCCATGCCTAAAGGGGACCCATCAATTGCACGGTGTAGATGCCCCAAATGCATCGCGGTGGGGCCTGAGGTGGGGTCCACTCTCCCTGCCCGTTGCCAGCGCCAGGACGTTGCTCGCTGCTAGCGTCAGCAGTAGCAGCGTTGACGTATTTAGTTTTTTTTTTTTTAAAGAATCTCATAGGTGGGGCCCACATCAGGAGGATCTACTCCACTGGTTGGGTCCCTAGGTGCGTGACGGGTCTAACAAGCCCAATATTAGGTGTGTTTCGATGCACAGAACACCACAGCAGGTCCTAACAATTGAATTCACTCAAAACCATTGTTTTTCTTACAATATGGCCCACCAGGGATTCAGACTTACTTCATTTTCTGGCTCAACGCCTAAAATGATCTAGGGAATAGGATGGACGGTGTAGATTAGAGACATACATCAAGGTGGGGCCTGTATGAGTGGCCCACCCAAAAGTTTAAAATCCAACGACCTTTTGGCGGTGAGTACACCTCACAGTGGATCAATCTTCACACAACGTCCAGCGCGTCCAGGGACGCTGGACGTGAATATATTTATCAAGGTGGGTCCCACGTGTGGGGACCATAACTGGTGGGTCCCACGTGAATGTGGCCCACTTGATTTGTATCAATATGATATTTATGTTTTTCCATCATCCAGAGGATAAGGCTCACATGGCTTTGATGGACAGTTGGACATCACGTACACTCATTCAGTGGGCCACAAAATCAAGGAAGGAGAGAGAGAGAGAGAGAGAGAGAGAGAGACCCACCTTTAGATCAACTCCTTCCGCCCATGCAATCTAGAGCTCGAAGGGAACAATTTTGACGGTTGAGATGATGATCCAAGGGTTGGATTGGGTGGTAGGAAGGTGGGCCACACCTAGTTTTTTCTCATGGAGCCATGGACGTCCACCTCTCATGGGGGTTGCTTGGAATGAGAGAGAAATGAGAGAGAGAGGTGTAAGAGAGAGAGAGAGGTGATGGATGGGGTGATAGGATGAGGGAGCATGGTACTTGTTGACTTTTGGGTGAAAAATGAATGGGTGCCATGCCTTGTTGGTGAAAAAGGGATGGTTAGGTAAGGTTATGTACTTAAACTTTGAATGATGGATTGATGTGACGTTTAGGGTAGAGATTCTCTTGAAAATTGCAACGCGCGGTGTTATCATCGAACTGAACGCGGGCCCACATCTCCTGGTTAGGGTACCGCATCAGCATGCAAGACGCGGCATCGGGACCGCGGCGACGGCGCGGTCGCACTGGTACAAGTCTCAGATCAAGCCAACTCAGATAGACGGGACACATCTTAGGGTCGCACGCAAACACCGATAACCGATCGCGAGTCGCCAGAATTTGACCGGGATGACCACGGAAGCCTACAGAATCGTACGGGTTAAGATACGGGTCTTACAAAAGTGCTTCATTATTTTATGCTGAAATTTTTCAGTGAAGGAGGTCTAACTTAATGGTAAATCCAGAAAGCGCTCCGCAAATATATTTTTTAAAATCCAATATTGCCCCCGTGCAAATATTTTCTTGTTTACTGAATAACAACGTAAATTTTAATGTGTGACACTTTTTTGGGCCCACCATGATTTATGTGTTACATCCACACCATCCATCAACTTTTTTATATCATTCTAAAGCATGATCCCAAAAAATATGCACATCCAAAGTTCAAATCGACCACACCACAAAAAGTAGTGGGAATGGAACGACTACCATTAAAACCTTCCTAAGGTCCACCGTGAGATTATTTGTCATCTAACCTCTTCATAAGGTCACACAGACCTAGATGAAGAGTAAACACAAAAATGAGCTTGATCAGAGCCTTATGTGGCCCTAAGAATTTTTCAATGGTAGGCACCCACTTACCACTATTTCCTGTATTGCCTACATGAGCCTTAGATTTGCCTGGCTTTTAGTATTATTCCCTAAAATGATATGGAAAAATGGATGGATGGTGTGGATAAAACATATACATCATGGTAGACCCCACGTAGCCCTAGACAGGACTGTCTGTCTCTAGTTAGATCCCAATGGGTTAGAACTGAATCCCCACCCGGATTTGCGGGGGGAAGCAGATTGTGTGGTGTGCCACAAGCCAACTTCCATTTTGTGTTGATGTCACCAAGTTTTGTGAGGCCCGCCATGATGTATATGTTATATCCACACCGTTCATCTATTTGGCGAGATTAGCATAGAGCATGAGCCTAAAAATGAGTCATATTAAAAGCTCAAGTGGGCCATGCCACAAAAAGCAGTGGGGGAAATAATTCCCACCGTTAAAACATTCATAGGGTTCACCATGATGTTTATTTTCCATCCAAACTGTTCATAAGGTCATACAGACCTAGATGAAGGGAAAAACCAAATATCAAAGGGGTCCAAAACGTCTATGACCTCCAAGAAGGTTTCGATGGTAGATGTTCAGTCCCTGCTATTTTCTGAAGGTGGTCCACTTGAGCTTTCGATCTGCCTCATTTTTGGGCTCAGGCCTTACAACGTTCTCACCAAATGGACGAATAGTTTAGATATAACACATACATCATGGTGAGGCCCACTAAACTTGTTGACGCCAACACACAGTAGAGGTCACCTAATTGGCTCCCCGTGCGGATTGCCTAATGACGTTGCAGTAGGGAGCAAGCTATTGGACAGGGCCCCAACGTGATGTATATGTTTTATCCACACTATCCTTCTATTTTTCCAAATCATTTTATGGCATGAGCCCAAAATTGAGACATATCGAAATCTAAAGTGGATGACACCACAAGAAAACAACGGTGATTGAACATCCATCATTAAAAACTTTCTAGAGCTCACTGTAATGTTTATCTACCATCCAATGAGTTCATTAGGTCACACAGACTTAGATGAAGGGAAAACACAAATATCAACTTCATCCAAAACTTTTGAGGTCCCTATGAAGCTTTTAATCGTGGCCGTTCAATCACCACTCCACGTGAGATTTGGACCTTCCTCATTTTTTGGATCATTCCCTAAAACGATATGGAAAAATGGATGGACGGCATGGATAAAACACATACATTATGATGTGGGCCACTGTGTTAAGTGTCAAATATTTTATATTTTCCCCTGTTTATCTCTTAGTTTAATGAACATGATAATGCTTAATGGGTATATTTTATACATGTTTGTATTGTGAGGTGAATCTGAGAGCTTGGATTGAAAAGAATGGTAGAAAGCATAGATGTGATGCTCAAGAATCACCAAGGCAAGAGATGGATCTTAGGAGAACATGATTAAAGAATTCACGTGCCAAAGATCTAAGGAAACCAAGTGAGAAATCAAGAGAATCGAAGATTTGAAGTGAAGAAAGGGAATCCTGAAAATTGTCCTGAAAACAGATATTCTAAAATTCCGGGGCAAAAAAAACATAGTTTTGAAAAAGTGTTAGAATAGACTTCAATGACATCGAAGGTGTGATCGAAGCTAGTTCAATGACATTGATAAATTCAGGAATTTCAGGCTAAACTCATTGGACAGTTCTGGACGATTCTCGATGACATCATAGCCATCGTCGATTACATCGAAGGTTACGCAAATTTTACGCGGAGTGTGTAAATTTGAAGTGGTTTTTACAATTTTCCAACTCGGTACAGAAGTTGTAGTTCCACAACTATAAATAGGATTCCCTAGGATGCTCCAAAGCATCTTCTAAGGTTTGGAAAAGGAAAAGAGGCCTAGGTGGAGCACCGACGACGTTCTTCTACTTTGATTTCTTCATGGTTTCTAGTAGATCTTCTTGTTTTTCTTATATTTTTGAGTTAACTATGACTAGTTAATCTCTTAGCTAAGGCTAACAGGTGAAACTTGTAGCGTGTTGGGATGTTTATTTTTCTTTGATTTTTTTTTATGTTGAACCTCATTGATTTCTAGTTTGAATTTAAAGAATATTTTTAGTTTATTATGGTTTATTGTGACTCAAGACGCTGTGAGAGCTTTGAATATCTTCTTTTCCATTATGAGATTGTGAGATCGGTAAATCCTGTTGTTCACCATCGTCACCTGGGCATGGCAGGATGATGGAATCCCTTCCAATCATCATAATACTCCTTCATGTCTGGCTAGGTCAATGAAAAGTTCATATTTGGTTTAATTGCTTCATCTTCCAATTGGATAGGATAGGACTCCAATTCCAATTGTGTCTCTTGAATCAAAGTAAGGTAGCAGCTTGATAGCTACAAGTGGATCCTTGGCACCCTAGTTTCCCTTTGATATGTGGTAAATCCTTCATAGTTACTCTCAATTATTCCAGATTTAGATTTAGATCTTCTTCTAGTTCTAGTTCTAGTTATTTTCAAAATACGTACAAGTTTAGTCCCTGTGGATTCGACCTCGCTCTCACCGAGTTATTACTAGATCGCAACCCTGCACTTGGTTGTGAACACACAACACCATCCAATAGCCAAGGGCTACTAACATCGTCAGTATGCAATCCGGATCCACTTAGGTGGGTGGGACTCTTGACTGTGGGGCCCACCATAATGTTTGTGACTACATCCATGCTGTCCATTTGTATCGAAAGCTCATTCTTAGGCATGATCCAAAAAATGAAACAGATCCAAATCTCAGATGGACCATAGTACACGAAACAGTGGTAAATGACAATTAAAAATTTCTTGTAGGCCACAAAAGCTTTGTATTAAGATGATATTTGTGTGGTCTCTTCATCTAGGTCTTTTTAACCTTATCAATAGGTTGGATGGCAAATAAACATTTTGGTGGAATCTATGAAGTTTTTAATGGTAGGGATTCAATCACGATTGTTTCCCGTGGAGACGGGCAAATGTGTCAAATTAACATATTTCGGACATTTTGGACGTTAGTTAACAAACAGGTTGTTCTAGACTCAATACTTAATTTTCTCACTTCATGTTTAGACTTTAGATTTAGATTTCAAATTCAAGCTTCAGACTTCAGATTTAACAAATAAGCCCTTACTCTTAGAAATTACAACTTACTATAAATAGTAAATTTGGCGCAAGGTTTTTGGCCAAAAATAGTAAGTGTCCTATTTGGCTTCACCACGATATTCACCTAATTATTCTAAGCACTTTTCATGTTGGGCACAACTCCTAAAGCCTAATGGATGAAGAGTTCTAATCAAATTAAAACTTACTATGTATAGTAAAAACGAAATTAAAACAAGGAAACGAACGTTGATCTCATGGTATTTCACATTTTCAGCTTGCGCAACTGAGCATAACAGATTGGGTGGCAAAAGTAGCTCATCTTACCCAAAAATCATGTATTTTACATCCGATAACTCATTCCTGTTTGCGAGATACGTTCATTTAAGTTCTGATGGTCCGAATCATCTCCATCTCCAATCGGGCCTTTTCTGGTCCATCTTGGCCATGAAATTATCCAGGACCCACTCTACATCAACATGGGATGTTTTTACAATAGCAATTCTCACAAAGGATGAAAAATATGAAAGAAGAGGGTGTGTAGGGTTGTGCTAGGTCTAGCAAATCATATTAGTCGTCTTCAATAAATCACCACTAGTTCTACGACATGAAAAGAATTGACACAGAGATACTATATGACCTACATATTACAAGAAACAAAAGAAGAAATCACCATCAGTTCTACGAAATGAAAAGAATCAATGTAGAGATAATGTTTGAACATCTCAGGGAAAAAATGGAAAATAAAGCAAACGAGCATTTTGGCAAGAGAAGAAAGACATCATGACTGAAATGTAAATAGAACTTTCTTTCACTAAGAGGTCGCATGTCTATGCAATAGTTAGTAAACAAGGGGCTACTTTCTTTCACTAAAAGAGCTACATATCGTACTAATCAGTTAGAGTAAACCAGGGGCCAAAGGAAAACCAAGTAGTGGCCTTATACAATACTTGTCTCGTATCTCCACTTTGCATAAGTAAAGTAATTTCCTTGGTTACATACACTTGAATGTAATTCCGCTAATATATGTTATATCCACACCATCCATCCATTTTGCAAAATCATTTAAGGGTGTCCCTAGAAATGAGCTTGATCCAACACTTCTATGGATGCCAAAAGGTTTCCAATGGCAAGCATTCAATCCCCATACTACCTATGGTGTAGTCCATGTCTTTTTTAGATCTATCTCATTTTTTGTCCCATTCCATTAAATGATCATGCAAGAGAGATGGACGGTGTTGATATAGCACATCATGGTGGGGCTCGAGAAACTATGCCACATCAACACACCTCCACAGATCCAGGTCATGCGGTGATTCCAAAGGATTACCATGGGGTAGATTATCATAATCACAGATAGATATTTTCCAATCGGTTAGGAGAGTCCTAAACTAGAACGTAGGCTTAAAAGTCTTCGTTAGCTTCAGCCAAATCCAAATAGAGAAAAATTAAGGTGTAGCTAGGTTTACAGTTTTATGGAAAAGGATGATCTCTCATCATAGGATTTGTTGCACTATTATTTTTAGTGCTTCTTCCATTTTCCACCTCTCTTCTTAATAAGCTTACAGTTATCTCTCAAAAAAGGTATTATTATTTAAAACCCATACAAAAGGCATGTTTCTAGTATGGATACAAATCTAGGCTTAGCTTAGATCCAAACGAGTCCAAATATAGTTCTAGACCCGATTCCAAATATACATCATCATCATCATCTAAGCCTTAAGCCAATTAAGTGGAGTCGGCTACATGAATCCTATTTTTCCATTCCATTCTATCAAGGGTTAGACCTTTGGTTAGACCATAGGTCACCAACTCTTTATTGCTACATCCATCCATGTGATAACATCTAAATATTGCATATTTATCCACTCAATTACATTAGTTTTCATGCATTCAAAGTACTTAATTGATTAACTAACATATATTTTGTATATATGAGATAATTCGGAAAACAAAGATGAAATTATGCTTTAAAAGGAGGATTAAAGCTCAAGAGATTAATCAAGAGAAGACTTGGAGATTTGGAAAACATTAATGAAGGATTCACATGCCAAAGATCGAAGAAAACCAAGTACAAAAAATGAAGGGATGATTGAAAAATCACACAAGTCAATAACAGACTATTCGGTCTCACTTGAGGCTGGCTCGGTTCGACCGAATGTGCACAAAGCAGTTCAACAACAAACTGTGATTTTCAATGGCAAATTGGCTCGACACTTAATGTCCAACAAAAGCCTGGTGCAACCGAGAAACTAATTCGGTGCAACTAAAGGGTACAATCATTGCAACCGAAGCATAACAAAAGTGTGAAAATTGAAGTCAGTGCGAACTTTTCCTATTTGAAGAGGTGTTCTAAGCCTTTCTAGGTACGAATTAGGGAAGAGGAGAGAGACCTAAGAGTTAAGGAGCTTCTTCGGAATCATACTTCTTTCTCAATCCTTCAATTTTAGTTTGTGTTTTTTTAATTTTTTTTTATGTTTTATTTAAGATGTTACTCATACTTGGCTAATCTCTTAGCTAAGGCTAAGGAATGAACCTTTTAATGCATATTTGATGTTTAATTTATTTTTTCAATGAAAGTTAAGGTTTTTATGTTGAATTGTAATTTGATATAATTGAATTCCTAAATTAGGGAAAGAATCAATCTATAAAGTTGTTTGATCTATTATCGCCTTCCGGTACATTAGATGTTTTCAATTCCCTGCGATGTGATTACATCGATCTTCTTGAGATATGAAGCATATCATGATTCTAATCTAGTTGGATGTTTTTTATTGATATTAATATGTTATCTTCCGATTAAAATGGATTGGAATACAGTTCTAGTTGAGTTATCAACTCGAGAAGACGAATCGAATTCAAAGTCTACTGATTGAGGATTCCCGGATCCTTAGTCATTTTTATAATTGTTTCTAAAACTCTTCTATTATGCTAGATTAAAACCCAAGACCAACATTTTTTCTTAATCTAAGTACTAAATATATTCTCATCAAATTCCCTATGGATCGACCTTGGTCTTACCAAATTATTACTACATCGCAACCCTATACTTGGGGTTGTCAACCCTTGGGTTCGATCACCAGGCCCATTCGGGCCTTTCCTTTGCCATTTAAAGTCTTCAACTTGTACTAACTCACTTCTAAAGTCTCCATAGCACATGACCAAACCCATCCGCTACTCCTATGTTCCCTTGAATGCATTCATTTCTAATTACATCCTTCCTCATCATTGCACTCATTCATCTCAACATCCTCATTTCATCTATACTATTTTTAAGAAAATGTTATTCCTTAACTGCCCAACATTTTATCCCATAAAGCATGGCCGGTCTTATAGATGTCCTATAAAATTATCCTTCAGTTTGATTGGTACAGAATAATCACATAAAACTCCAGAGGCACAACTCCATTTTTTCCACCCAGCTTGAATTCTATGGGCAATATTCTTCTCAATCTCATAGAATTGAAGATCATGCTTAAACTAGACCCAACAGGACTCAATGAGCACCCAAATCCAACCACAATGGAATTCATACATACCTCATCTATGGCATCCATGTCTGAGACAATAGGACTTGAACCTGATTCCCTTAGGTCTGAATACTAGTAAACCAATGCCAACTGGAACTTGACCCTAACCACACCCTCTTTAGCTTAGTTGTCTTCTTCTCTTCAAATATTCACAGATGAAACTTTTATCCTAGCTAGAATCTTGGTCCCACAAATCATTGAGAATAAAGATAATACAACAAGGAACAGAGAGGATTCAACACCTAAGAGATAACCATTGCACGCATCAACCTCCATAATTAATTTCCTCATAAGCACAGAGAAATTTTGAAAGGATTCTCTAAGCACCTTTTGTTCCACTTCAATAGAGCCAACCCAACCATTCAGTTTTCTGAATCATCGTCCTTTCCAATTTAACCCAAGAAAAAATAAAGTGTAGGATATTCCTATTGCCACAACTGATTCACAAGTTGCCTTTTAGGATAATATGTGAATAATTTGCAACAAACAAGAAGCACATTTCCCACTTGTAAGTTGAGGTTCCAACTAAACATTGTAACAATAAAAAAAAGTCAAAAAGGACTAATCCATTGAGTAATCATAAACCT
Organism: Magnolia sinica; assembly: GCF_029962835.1. Lineage (NCBI taxonomy): Eukaryota > Viridiplantae > Streptophyta > Magnoliopsida > Magnoliales > Magnoliaceae > Magnolia > Magnolia sinica. Next base: position 41,256,200 of record NC_080577.1, on the reverse strand, counting down.
AGAGCTAGAAGGGAGAAGCAACTTTCAACACTTCCAATGGGAAATATTCAATTCCACGGTATTAGATCTCTACTGCATATAAAAATTTGAATGTAATTAGTTTTTGGGCCTGATTAAAGTATGCAGTATTAAAGGGCATAAGAAGGGCTTTAAAGAGAAATAAAGGGAATTTATGTAATTAAGGTGAAGCTATGTGGTTGCATCCAATTAACATCCTCTCCCTGTCAGGCCAGACTCATACAATAGTTCACCACCATTTTAAAATCATTTCGATCGCGTAATCCTAACTATATAATTTATGGGTATTATGGATAGTTGGAGTAAAATAGTAAGTGGTCCAAATTCTAATCGAAAAATTATGTTGAAACTATCAAGTTATGTGTAGTTTTCTGGTGGTTCTCCATCCACAGTTAGGTCAGCAATTTGGATGGCCTGGACTGCCTTCCATCTATCTTATGCATATGGTAAAAGAGTCACCAACTTTTTTTTCCAAAATGGTAGTGAATTATCATAAGATTATAGTGTTGGGGAACCACAAAAGCACACCGAGATGAATCAAGCAAAGTATTTCAATCGCAAAATCAAGTCCAATCACAAACACTCTGAATTTAATATGGAAAATGTTGGGGGACCGCGGAAGCACACAGAGATGAATCTAGGATAGCAATCTAATAACACCAAGAAAACACAGAGAACACAACGATTTAATGTGGAAAAACCCTTTCGAGAAAAAAAAAACTAGGACACAAAGCGACAAATGATCACTATGAAAGCAGAAATTACAAAGAGAAAGAGCTTACCCAATTCCAACAACCTCGAATTTCACCCTTGCTACACCCTTTGAAACCCTAAGACGATTTAGAAACCCTTAGAATACTTACATACGATCCCAATTCTGATTGCATTCCAATATACAGCCTTTGGAGGAAGTAATATGAAATAAAATCCCACAAATACACAACTCTACGTAAATCTGCACAGAACAATTTGATAGCATCGAACACACTTCGATGTCATCGAAACTTATCCATCGATGGCATCGAAGCCGAGTCAATGGCATCAAACTAACACCCACACTGTCCAGCAACATAACTTGAAATTCTGATTTTCTCCAATTACATCAAGCCATGTTTAATGGCATTGAACAGATCTTCGATGGCATCGAACAACTATCGATGGCAGCGAAAAGATGCCCAGTTAGTCCAGTGAACAACTGGAGAAATTCAGAAAATCTTAATGGGATTGAGCACTATTTAAAGCCATTGACAATGACATCGAACAGTCTGTTGACATCGAACAGTCTGTTGATTGCATCGACATGCCCTGCAATAGACTTAATTTAAGACATTTATTACAATAATCTCCACCATGTCTTCAATCTTCAAACGTGTAGCTTCTTGTCCTCTTATCTTATCTCTGCCTTGCATCATGACTCCATCAATGCATCTCGTACACACTCCATCTTCCTTTTATTCCATCGCCAAGCCCAAGGAAGTTGTACAAAACTTGAACTTCTCTATAGGAGCCACCTTGGTGAGCATGTCTGATGGATTCACGCTAACGTGAATCTTCTCTAGAGTCACACCTCCTTCCTCAAGCACCTGTCGGATAAAATGGTGATGAACATCAACGTGTTTAGTACGAGAGTGATAAAAAGAATTTTTAGCCACATTGATTGTGTTCTTGCTATCACAATTAACTGGCACAGCCTCCTTCTAAAGCCCCAATTGATTTATCATACCTCGTAACCAAACACCTCCCTTAAACACTTTTATCACTGCCATATACTTGGCTTCGGTCATGGAAAGAGCCACCTCGGACTGCAGCTTTGACATCCAACTAATTACTCCACCCGCTAGTACAAACGAGTAACCTGAAGTCGACTTTCTGTAATCCACATTGCCTGTATAGTCTAAATCCACATACCCTACCAACTTTGCTCATTTTTTCTCATTTTTTCTCAAAAGTTAAGACAAAGTCTTTTGTACCTCGAATGTATCAAAGTAGCCATTTCACCGCTTCCCAATGTTTCTTGCCGAGGTTTGACATGTATTTACTCACATAATCGACTGCCTATGAAATACCCGGTCTCATACAGACCATCACATATATTAAACTGCCAACCGCATTCAAATAAGCCATATGAGACATATCCTGCTTTTCCTTATATATTTTAGAACATTGTTTTGAGGAAAGCTTAAAGTGAGCCGCGTGGGGAACGCTCACCGGCTTTGCCTGGTCCATCCCATACTTGATCAACACATTTTCAAGATATTCTTCCTGTGATAACCAAAGTTTGCTCCTCTTCCTGTCTCTATGAATATCTATGTCGAGAACCCTCTTTGCAGCCCCTAGATCTTTCATCTTGAATGTCCCTGATAACTGAGTCTTCAATACATCGATTTCAGACATGTCATGACTGGTGATCAACATATCATCAACATACAGTACGGGGATGATGAACTTGCCATCACTCAGTGTCTTATAATAGATACAGTGATCGTATTCACTCCTGGTAAATTTATGACTCAACATGAAAGAATGAAATTTTTTATACCACTGCTTAAGCGATTGTTTCAGGCTGTACAATGACATCATTTACCTGTAAGCTTTGTTCTCTGCCCATTTAACTTCGTAGCCTTCCGGTTGCTTCATGTAGATCTGCACTTCCAATTTTTCATGTAGGAATGCAGTCTTAACATCCATCTGTTCCAGCTCAAGATTGTATTGGGCAACCAGCGCCAACATGAATCTGATATATACCTGCTTAACTATCGGTACAAATATCTCTGTGAAGTCGATTCTTTCTCTTTGAACATAACCCTTCACTACCAGCCTTACTTTATATCTATTTTATTTTCTTTTGAATAACCAGTTGCATCAGATTGCTTTTCGGCCAACTGGAAGCTCCATTAGCTCCCATGTGTGGTTCTTGTGCAAAGAGTTCATCTCATCGTCCATAGCCGCCTTCCACTTTTCTGTATCAAGATTATCAAGAGATTTTTGATTAGTAGACCGGTCCCCCTCATCTGTAATAAGGGGATATGCGATATTAGAGTCATCTCTATGTCTTACCGATAATCTGCGATCTCACGGTGAGTTTCTTCTTATGGGTGATTGCTCCACCTGCTCCTGTACCTCTGTTTGCGCATCTATCTCTAACTGAGTATCATCTATATCAATCTAGACGTCTAAGATCAACCTTTCTGATTCCTCTTGCTCCTCTTGATCATTCTTACGAAATAAGGAGCTTTCATTGAATCTGATGTTATGACTAATGATGACCTTACGTATGACCTTGTCATATAACTTGTAACCTTTCACACCAACATCATAGCCAACAAAGATAAACTTTTTGGCTCTATGGTCTAGCTTATCTCTCTCAACTGATGGTATGTGAGAGTAAGCCTTATAACCAAATATGTACAAATTTGAGTAGTCCATCTTATGACCACTTCATACTCCCTCTATGATCTTACAGTCAATTGTCATAGAAGGGGATCGGTTCACCAGATAGCAAGTCATGTTAACGGCCTCAGTCCATGGGTTATTTTCCAACGCAGCATTACTTAACATGCATCAGGCCCTCTCCAATAGAGTCTGATTCATCCATTCAGCAACGCTATTTTGTACAGTCGTGTGGCGCACTGTGTTATGCCTAATGATCCCTTTATCTTTACAATATTCATTAAACTCAATGGAAGTAAATTCTCCACCATTGTCAGTCCTTAAAACTTTTATTTTTTACCCTAACTGTTTTTCACCATTGTCTTCCATTGTCTGAATATGGTAAAAACTTTGGATTTACGTTTCATGAAGTAAACCCAAACTTTCCGGGAGTAGTCATCAATGAATGAGACAAACCATGACGACCCTCCAACGAAAATCTCTGACGATGGCCCTTATATGTCAGAGTGTACATAATCAAGCACTATCTTACATACATATTTTCTAGATTTAAAAGATAATCTAGATTATTTACCATATATACAATGCTCGCATATATCTAAATCAGAATTATTAAAAGCTTAAATCAAACAATGATCAGAAAGTATCTTCATGCCATGCTCGCTCTGTGGCCCAGACGAGCATGCCACATACGTGCAGATGTGAAATCTACAATAATTCCTGCCACTGCACCTACTAAAGTGCTCCCAATCAACCTGTAAAGGTTTTCGTGCCTTTACACTCTTATAACCACGAGTGCCCCTTTTGAAACTTTAAGGACACCATTAAGACTGGTGAACTTGCACCCTATAGCCTCGAGTGCACCGAGAGAAATCAAACTCTTCTTCATATCAGGAACATGCCTGACATCAGTTAAAGTACTCTCCATCCCATCAAACATCTTGATGCACACCGTACCAATAGCCACAACATTACAAGTATTGTTATTGCCATAAAGACCTGTCCACCATCACACTCTCTGTAACTGGCAAACCAACTCTGATGAGGAGTCATGTGACATGAAGCTCATATGTCAATAATCCACTCATCTCTACAATCATCGTACAAGTGTCCAATCACAGATAAACCATCACATGTACTTGTCTCTTCATCAAATGTGAAAATATTAGCCTCCCTGGAAGAAGCCTTTGAGATTTCTTTCTTTGACTTAGGATTTATATAATCCTTTTTTATGTATTCAGTCATCCCACAATTTCAGCACTTTAACTTGCCTTTAGCCTTGCCCTTAGATTTGGATCTCGATCGTGAAGATCCTATATCTCGCTCAGTATTCCTCCCCCTCGTAATCAATGCATCAAAAAAGGTCTCTACGCTACCATTTATCTTTCTCATAGCCTTCCCCTGAAGGGATGAGATAATAATGTTCACACTTAGGGATAATTTACCAGTGCACAATAAGTACTGGAAGAGAATTCAACAAAATACAAGCCTGATCTTCATCTTTAACCACTTCCTTCATGTCTAGCAATTTGTAAATTAACTTATTAAAACTACTGATGTGGGCTTCCACATCTCCACTCTCTGTCATCCTGAAGTTAAGCAATTGTAGCTTCAAGTGTAGGCAATTCTCAAGGAACTTTTTTGCATAACGTCCTCTAAATTTACCCATAGACTTGCTGCGGTTTTCTCCCTCAAAACATTGTAGAGAACCTCATCTGTGAGACACAATCAGGTAGAGGATAAGGCCTTCTTATCAAAAGTATTCCAGTCTTTGTCACTCATAGACAATCGTTGTTCCTTAAGAGCCCCATCTTCGCCTTACTTAGTTAATAGACTAATCATCTTAACCTTCCCTAACTTAAAATTATTTTTGCTTGAGTACTTCTCAATATCATATTTAGTGCTTCCCATTGATACTAATCCTTCATATTCAAACCTGCACCCCAATGTTAACTCTGATACCACTTGTTGGGGGACTGTAGAAGCACACAGAGATGAAAATAGGATAGCAATCCAATAGCAACAAGTAAATACAAAGAGAATACAATGATTTAACGTGGAAAAATACATTCGGAAAAAAACCACGGCACAAAGCGACAGATGATCACTATGAAAGCAGAAATTATAAAGAGAAAGAGCTTACCCGATTCGAAAAACCTCGAATCTCACCCTTGCTACACCCTTTGAAACCCTAGGATAATTTAGAAACCCTTATAATAGTTGCATACGTTCCCAATTCCGATTGCATTCTAATATATATCCTTTAGAGGAAGCACAATTGAAATAGGAAACAAAATCCCGCAAATAGGCAACTCTGCGTAAATCTATGCAGAACAGTTCAATGGCATCGAACACACTTCGATGTCATCGAAACTTATCCATCGATGGCATCGAAGCCAAGTCGATGGCATCGAACTATCCATCAATGGCATCGAACTAACACCCAAACTGTCCAACAACATAACTTGAAATTCCAATTTTCTCCGATTGCATCGAGCCATGTTTGATGGCATCGAACAAATCTTTGATGGCATCGAACAACTATCGACGGCATTGAAAAGATGCCCAGTTAGTCCAACAACCAACTGGAGAAATTCGAAAAATCTCGTTTAGATCGAGCACTGTTCGATGCCATCGACAATGACATCAAACAGTCTATCGATTGCATCGATAGGCCTTGTAATATACTCGATTTAGGACATCTATTATAACAGAAAAACCCTTGCAGAAAAAAAAAAACCATGGCACAAAGAGACAGTAATGCACTATGAAAGCAGAAAATTACAAGAGAGATTACCCATTCTGAACAAGCCTCAAATCACCCCAAGTTATGCCCTTAAACCCTAAAATGAATTAAAAAGCTCTGAGATAGCCCAAATTCCGATTACAACCATATATATAACATATACAAGAATCACAATGGAAATCAGAAACAAATCCCACACTTACGTAATTCTACACGCACGGTCGATGGAACCTTTTATGGGACTTCGATGACATTGAACCCCTTCGATGGCATTGAGAAAACACCAAAACACTCCAGTGACTAAACATGGATTTTCTGGATTTTTTCAATGACATCGAACTCTGCTCGATGGCATCGAGTAGTCTATTAATGGCATCGACATACCTGTTGATTTACAAATTTAAGACATCAATAACAATCTCCACCATGTCTTCAATCACCATTCTTCATAGTTTCTTTTACTCATTTCTAATTTTGCCTTGCATCATAGCTCCATCATCACTTCTTATGCACACTTTGTATTCCATTTACACCTTCGCCAAGCCCAAAGAAGGTGCATAGAACTTGAACATCTCTGTTGGAACCACCTTAGTGAACATATACGCTAGATTCATGCTAGTGTGAATCTTCTCTAGAGTCACGCCTCCTTCCTCAAGTACCTATCAGATAAAATGGTGACGCACATCAATATGTTTAGTATGTGAGTGATAAATAGAGTTTTTAGCTAAATTAATCGTACTTTCACTGTCACAATTAACTGGCACAACCTCTTGATAAAGCCCCAACTGATTTACCATCCCTCGCAACCAAACACCCTCCTTGAATGCATTTATCACTACTATGTACTCAGCTTCGGTTGTAGAGAGAGTCACCATAGACTGAAGCTTCAACATCCAACTAATCGCTCCACCCACTAGAACAAACAAGTAACTGGAGTTGACCTTCTATTATCCACACTCCCATGTAATCAGAATCTACAAAGCATATTAACTTGGCCCTTGATTTCTAAAAAGATAAGCGGTATCCTATGTACCTCAAATGTATTGAAGTAGCCATTTCACTATCTCCCAGTGTTACTTGCTAAGGTTAGACATGTATCTGCTAACAACACCCACCACGTGTGAAATATCTGGTCTCATACAGACAATGACATACATTAAGTTTCCAACTACGCTCAAATAAAGCACACAAAACATATCCTACTTTTCTTCATCTGTTTTAGGATATTGTTCTGAAGATAGCTTGAAGTGAGCTGTGCAAGGAACGTTAACCAGCTTTGCCTTGTCCATCCCACACTTCATCAATACCTTCACAAGGTATTCAACCTGATATAATCATAACCTACTCTTCTTCCTGTCTCTATGTATATCAATGTCGAGAACCCTCCTTATAGCCCCCAGATGTTTCATCTCGAATGTCCCTGATAACTGAATCTTCAGTGTATTGATCTCAGACATGCTATAACTAGCGATCAATATGTCATCAACATACAAAACTAGAATGATAAATTTTTCATCTCTAAGTGTCTTGTGATAAACACAATGATCATATTCACTCTTGGTAAACTTTTAACTCACCATGAAATAATCAAACTTTTTGTACCACTGCCAAGGCGACTGTTTCAGGTTGTACAACAACATCTTTAACCTGCAAACATTACTCTTTACCCCTTTTATTTTGAAACTTTCTAGTTACTTCATGTAGATATGCTCTTCCAATTTCCCATGCAAGAAGGCAGTCTTCACATCCATCTGCTCTAACTCGATATCATATTGGGCAAGCAGTTCCAACACGAATTTGATAGATACTTGTTTTACAACTAACACAAATATCTCATTGAAGTTGACACATTCTCTTTAAGTGAATCCCTTTGCTACCAACCTTGCCTTGTACCTATCATGTTTCTTCTTGAAGATCTACTTACACCTGATCGTTTTGCGGTTGAGGGCAAGCTCCACCAGCTCCCACGTCTTGTTCTTGTACAAAGAGTCTGTCTCATAATCTACCGCTACTTTTCACTTTTTAGCATCCGGCTCATCAAGAGCCTCCTAAAGAGCATACAGATCTCCCTCATATGTAATGAAAGAAAATGTGATATTTAAGTCATCCTTATCTTACTGGTAAAGTGCGATCCCGCGATGGATTCTTTATCACAGGTGGCTGCTCCACCTAATCATGTACTTCTGTCAACATCTTTGTATCTGCCTATGTCTCATCTATGTCTAAATAAACGTCTACAACCAACTTTTTCGGTTCCTTGTGCTCATCCTTACGAAACAAGAATCTTCATCAAATTTGACATTATAACTAAGGATGTTTTCCATGTGACCTGGTCATACAACCTGTACCCGTTCACACCACCACCATAGACATAAAAATATACATTTAGCCATTTGTTCTAGCTTATCTCTCTCAACTGACTGTACATGGGAATAAGAATCGCAACCAAATACTCGTAGTTTTGAGTAGTCTACCTTCTGACCACTCCACACTTCTTATGAAATTTTGCATTCAATGGCCGTAGAAAGAGACCTACTCACTAAGGAACAAGCCATGTTAACAACCTCAATCCATAATATCTTGCCCAACCCAACATTACTAATCAAGCATCGGGCCCTCTCCAAGAGAGTCTAGTTCATCCGCTCGGCCACACCATTCTGCTCTGGTATGTGGCACATTGTGTTGTGCCTCACGATCCATTCATTTTGCAATATTGAATGAATTCCATAGAAGTAAATTTCCCATCTCTATCTGTCCTTAGTACTTTCACTTTTTGCCCTGTCTATTTTTCTATCATCGCCTTCCACTACTTAAAGTTGGTAAAAACATCCGATTTATTTTTCATGAAATAAACCATACTTTTATAAAATAGTCGTCAATGAACGTGACGAATCATGATGACCCTTCACCAGAAACTACGGTTGACGGCCCCCAAACATCAGAATGCACATAATCAAGAACACCCTTACATATATGTTTACAAGACTTAAAAGATAACTTTAAACGTTTAATATATATACAATGCTCGTATATATTAAAATCAAAACTTTTAAATACTGGAATTAAACAACGGTCAGAAAGTACCTTCATGCCCCGCTCGCTCATGTGGCCCAAGCGTGCATGCCACATACGTGTAGATGTGGAATCCGCTACAGACGTCGCGACTCCACCTGATGAAGTGCTCTTTATCAACCTGTAAAGATTTTGAAAGATGACCTATTGATGTCCTAGAGGGGGGTGAATAGGATTAAACTAATTTTGAATATAAAATATGGAAATAATAGTCTCAATTGCACAAAGTATTAAAACATTGATTCCAATTAATTCGTAAGACAACCTTCACCTATTATTTTAGGCAGGACAACCTCATATCACGACGTCCTTGAAATCAAACTTTTAAGATAAAAAGAGACAGAGAATCAAATAAAATAATCACCACAAATGCACAAGGAGTTATAGTGGTTCGGTGCTTAAACCCACACCTACTTATTCGCTTATACCCCATGTACAGGGTTGCGATGTAGTAACAATCTCGGTGAGACCAAGGTCATACCCACATGGATTGAAGGATGTAATTTTTCTGAACTAATTAAGAAATTAAAACTAGAATTGAACTTGAAGCAGTGATTGAAAGCAATTGTTTGTGAATTAAAACTATAAGAATATGAGAACTAGAGCACCAAGGATCCACTCGTATAGTTATTTTAATGCATCCTTACCTGATTCAACAAAACTACAACTGGAATTAAAGTCCTAATCTATCTAGTTAGATGATAGAGCAGTTAAAATATCATAGACTATTCCAAAATAGATCTAAACATCCATAGTATTGATCCACATATAAGAGTCTTATTAAACTGATTGTGGATAGTTCTAAGAATTTGCCATGCTTGTTGTTAATGGTAGATCAAAGGATTCCATAGATCAAACAACCATAAAGAGAATAGAAAGCATTCATGAAGTTCCTAAGCATTCACCATGCCCAGAGTCGACGATAGATCAAAGTAATAATAAAAAACACTTCTTAAATTCAAACCATAACTATAAAATATTCAACATGAACTTCATGAACGTGAATCAAAGTAAGAAAAGCATCAAAATAAACTATGAGCTTCACCTCTTAACTCTAGCTAAGAGATTAGTTAACCATTGGTATGATTAAACTAAAAAATCTTAAGAAAAACATAAAAATAAACTAAGGAAAGAAGAAAGAACTCTTAGAAGGCTGCTCCACCCTTTGCTCCACTCCTTGAACCATAATTCATGCTTAAAAACTCCTAAAAGACCCATATTTATAAGCTTTGTTTAGACCGACTTTGAAACCCCCTCAATCTTAAGCAAAAAGTTATGCTTCAGTCGGACCGAATTAAGGCTGAAAATCTCACTTTTCTCGTTGGACTGTGTTGTGCAATTTCGGTCAAACCGAAGTTGGCTTCGGTCGGATTGAATTAAGGCTGAAAATTCAACTTTCTTGTTGGACTGTTCTATGCGATTTTGATCGGATCGAACCGAACTTTGGTGGGACCGAAGTCTGTGTTTGAAATTATTTTATGACTTCTCTTTTTAGACTCGGAATTTCAGAATATGATTTTTCTGGGCAATTTTCAGGATTCCTTTTCTTCGCTTCAAATCTTCAATTCTCTTCATTCCACACTTGGTTTCCTTGGATCTTTGGTATGTGATTTCTTCATTAATGACTTTCAAATCTCAAATTTTTCATTATCTTCTTTTGAAATCTAAATTCATCCTTTTAAGCACATATTCATCATATGCTTCCGAATCACCTCGCATGACAAAAACTTATATAATTAATTCAAATTATCAATTAAATGCTAAGATAACTAATGTGACTGAAGGGTTAAATATTCAATATTTGAGTCTTAATACTACTCCACTGCCAAAATTACTACCCTCATAATTTTGACTTTCACTATTTCAAGGTTTTCACGGTTCATCTTAACAACATCTTACAGTTCTTGTGATTTTCATGGGCTTACTACAATAAAACTCCCTTTGTGATTTTCACGGGCGTACCACAATAAAACACGATGAGATTTCCAGGCTATCTCAGAAAAACTCAAATAAAGCAATAGCAACAAAAATATTTATCTTCATCTGTCAATTTGAAGATGTAGTCAAGGCTTCGAGCAGTGATTTTCTTACTTAAGTATTGATGAAGCAGTATATGGTCAACCAGAAAGAATATAGGGATCTAATATATTTCAAAGAAAATAAACCCTAACTTTTGCAGATTCAATTCTTTATTTCTCAAGTAGAGTATAGATTACTCTCTAATTGCATTTAACACTAACTTAAGAAAGGGAATTGAATAAGCTAAATAAAAATAATAATTACCACACAGATAGCTTTGTGAGGACCTGAGTTTCTTTCTAACTTGCTGAAGATTTATCACTAAATTTTGTTGAAGAAAAGAATGAGAGAATGTCCCTATTTATAGCTAAAAGATTTAAATTTTTGATCAACTTAAAAATAAGTTATGTTGGCCGAATTCCAACGATTCTATTCCAACAGCTATCGAATTACGCGGAATAAGATAAATAAAAAATTCGGCTAGCTCGAACAAAAATTCGGCTGGCTGAATACAGAGTTCGGTTGGCCAAATACATGGTTCGGCTAGCTGAATCCCTTTGAAATCCGAGAATTCCATTTGACCCGAGACACCTTCGAGCTAGCCCAATGCCAAGTTCGGCTAGTCGAACCCCAAGTTGGGCTAGCCGAACTTGCAACAGATTTTCTGAATTTTTAAATCTGAAAAACTTAGTTGAGGCTGATGTTGGGTTAGCCAAAGATTGATGGGTTGGCCAAACCTGAAGTTAGGCTGGCTAAACTTTAGTGAATTTACACTGTAATTTAAACATTTTAAACATTTTTTAAAAAGACCTAACTTAAGTTATTTCTAGGGCCATATAACCTGATGGTTGGCATATACAAAGGTCTTTATTTTGAAACCATGTCAAGTCTTTAAGTCTTGAGATGTTGAGCCGATCTTTATAAGATGTCGTAGAGGATTGAAGTATACTTAAGATCTAACCAGTATTTTTTCTACAAAATTTGACAACTCCAAGTGTGCTTTAAATACAAGTACTTACAGATTTCCATTCAACTGTACCTACATGATTATAAGTGTCTCCTTTGAAACTTCAAGGATACGATCAAAACCAGTGAATCTGCACCCAAGTGCCTCGAGTGCTCCTAGAGATATCAAGCTCTTCCTCAAATCAGAAATGTATCTCACCTCGGTCAAGATACACTCCATGTCATCAAACATGTTGATGTGCGCCAATCCAACACCAACTACTTTACAAGCATTATCATTGCACATAAAGACCTGGACACCATCATACTCACTGTAACTGGTGAACGAACTCCAATGAGGGGTCATGTGATACAAAGCTCCCGTATCCAAAATCCATTATTCATCGAAGTACTCGGATTTTGATGCGGTAAGCACGTCACTACCATTCATCTCCTCACTATATTCCACTGTGTTGACCTCCCTGGAAGAATTTTTTGAATTTTCTTTTCTTGCATTAGGATTTATACAATCTTTCTTCATGTGCCCATACATCCCACAATTTCAACACTTCAACTTGCATTTTCCCTTGCCCTTGGATTTGGACCTACATCATAAAGATCCATTGTCCCGATCAAAATTATGCCCCCTCGTAACCAGTGCATTTGTAGAAGTACCCACATCACCACTTTCTTTCTCATCACCTTCAACTGAAGGGCTGAGATGACAATATCGACGCTAATGGTAGTTCTACTAGTGTACAACGGGTCCTTAAACGACTCATATGAAGCCGGGAGAGAATTCAACAAAATGTATGCCCGATCCTCATCTTTCATCATTTCCTCCACATCCAGCAATTTACAAATTAACTTGTTGAAGTTACTAATATGGGCTTCAACATAAGCCACATCTTCCATCTTCAGATTGAATAATTGAAGCTTCAAGTACAAGTGATTCTCAAGAGATTTCTTTACATAAATGTTCTCTAACTTCGCCCATGTACTCATTGCAGTTTTCTCTCTCATGATATTATAGAGGACCTCATCCATTAAACACAAATGGATAGAGGTTCTCGCTTTCTCATCCATCTTATTCCATTCATTATCTGTCAAAGATTCCGATCGCTTTTCAAGGAGAGCATCCAATCCTTATTGACCTAGGAGACCGGTCATCTTGACCTTCCATAGCTCAAAATTATTTTTCCCAGAATATTTTTTAACATTAAACTTTGGATTAGAAACCATTAATACTATGCTTTCAGATTCAAACTACTTCCCAACATTAATCTCTGATACTACTTGTTGGGGAACCGTGAAGCACACAAAGATGAATCAAGAAAAGTATTCCAATCACATAATCAAGTTCAATCACAAATACTCCAAATTTAACGTACAAAAACCCTTATGGGAAGAAACTATGGCACAAAGCGATAGTAATGTAGTATGAAAGTAGAAAATTACAAGAGATAGAGATTACCCGACTCGAACAAGACTCGAATCACCCCAAGTTATACTCTTAAAACCCTAGAACAAATTAGAAAGCTCTAAGATACCCCAAATCCTAATTACACCCATGTACATAACATATATATATATATATATATATATATATATATATATATACACAACATACATATATATATAAATCACAATCGAAATCAAAAATTAATCCCACACTTAATGCATTTTTGCGTGTGCTCAATGGCACCTTTGATAGGACTTCGATGGCATCAAACCCCTTTAATGGCATCGTAAAAACACCGAAACATTCCTGCGAAGAATCAATGTAGAGATAATGTTTGAACATCTCAGGGGCAAAAATGGAAAATAAAGCAAACGAGCATTTTGGCAAGAGAAGAAAGACATCATGACTGAAATGTAAATAGAACTTTCTTTCACTAAGAGGTCGCATGTCTATGCAGAAATTAGTAAACAAGGGGCTACTTTCTTTCACTAAAAGAGCTACATATCGTACTAATCAGTTAGAGTAAACCAGGGGCCAAAGGAAAACAAAGTAGTGGCCTTATGCAATACTTGTCTCGTATCTCCACTTTGCATAAGTAAAGTAATTTCCCTGGTTACATACACTTGAATGTAATTCCGCCAATATATGTTATACCCACACCATCCATCCATTTTGCAAAATCATTTAAGGGTGTCCCCAGAAATGAGCTTGATCCAACACTTCTATGGATGCCAAAAAGTCTCCAATGGCAAGCATTCAATCCCCATACTACCTATGGTGTAGTCCATGTCTTCTTTAGATCTGTCTCATTTTTTTGTCCCATTCCATTAAATAATCATGCAAGAGAGATTAAATGATCATGCAAGAGAGATGGACGGTGTTGATATAGCACATCATGGTGGGGCTCAAGAAACTATGCCACATCAACATACCTCCACAGATCCGAGTCATGCGGTGATTCCAAAGGATTACCATGAGGTAGGTTATCATAATCACAGATAGATATTTTCCAATCGGTTAGGAGAGTCCTAAACTGGAACGTAGGCTTAAAAGTCTTCGCTAGCTCCAGCCAAATCCAGATAGAGGGAAATTAAGGTGTAGCTAGGTTTACAGTTTTATGGAAAAGGATGATCTCTCATCATAGGATTTGTTGCACTATTATTTTTAGTGCTTCTTCCATTTTCCACCTCTCTTCTTAATAAGCTTATAGTTATCTCTCAAAAAAGGTGTTATTATTTAAAACCCATACAAAAGGCATGTTTCTAGTATGGATACAAATCTAGGCTCAGCTTAGATCCAAACGAGTCCAAATACAGTTCTAGACTCGATTCCAAATATACATCATCATCATTGTCTAAGCCTTAAGCCAATTAAGTGGGGTCGGTTACATGAATCCTATTTTTCCATTCCATTCTATCAAGAGTTAGACCTTTGGTTAGACCATAGGTCACCAACTCTCTATTACTACAACCATCTACGTGATAACATCTAAATATTACGTATTTATCCACTCAATTACATTAGTTTTCATGCATTCAAAGTACTTAATTGATTAACTAACATATATTTTGTACATACGAGATAATTCAGAAAACAAAGATGAAATTATGCTTGAAAAGGAGGATTAAAGCTCAAGAGATTAATCAAGAGAAGACTAGGAGATTTGGAAAACATTAATGAAGAATTCACATGCCAAAGATCGAAGAAAACCAAGAACAAAAAATAAAGGGATGATTGAAAAATCACACAAGTCAATAACAGACTATTCGGTCTCACTTGAGGCTGGCTCGGTCTGACCGAATGTGCATAGAGCAATTCAACAACAAACTGTGATTTTCAAAGGTAATTCTACTCGACACTTAATGTCCAACAAAAGCCTAGTGCAACCGAGAAACTAATTCGGTGTGACTAAAGGGTACAATCATTGTAACCGAAGCGTAACAAAAGTGCGAAAATTGAAGTCGGTGCGAACTTTTCTTATTTGAAGAGGTGTTCTAAGCCTTTCTAGGTATGAATTAGGGAAGAGGAGAGAGACCTAAGAGTTACAGAGCTTCTTCAGAATCATCCTTCCTTCTCAATCCTTCAATTTTAGTTTGTGTTTTTTAATTATTTTTTTTTATGTTTTATTTAAGATGTTAGTCATACTTGGCTAATCTCTCAGCTAAGGCTAAGGAATGAACCTTTTAATAGATATTTGATGTTTAATTTATTTCTTCAATGAACGTTAAGGTTTTTATGTTGAATTTTAATTGGATATATTTGAATTCCTAGATTAGGGAAGGAATCAATCTATAAAGTTGTTTAATCTATTATCTCCTTCCGGTACATTACATGCTTTCAATTCCCTGCGATGTGATTACATCGATCTTCTTGAGATATGAAGCATATCATGATTCTAATCTAGTTGGATGTTTTTTTATTGATATTAATGTGTTATCTTCCGATTAAAATGGATTGGAATACAATTCTAGTTGAGTAATCAGCTCAAGAAGACGAATCGAATTCAAAGTCTACTGATTGGGGATTCCCGGATCCTTAGTCATTTTCATAATTGTTTCTAAAACTCTTCTATTCCGCTAGATTAAAACCTAAGACCAACATTTTTTCTTAATCTAAGTTCTTAATATATTCTCATCAAATTCCCTATGGATTGACCTTGGTCTTACCAAGTTATTACTACATCGCAACCCTATACTTAGGGTAGTCAACCCTTGGGTTCGATCACCAGGCCCATTTGGGCCTTTCCTTTGCCATTTAAAGTCTTCAACTTGTACTAACTCACTTCTAAAGTCTCCATAGCACATGACTAAACCCATCTGCTACTCCTATGTTCCCTTGAATGCATTCATTTCTAATTACATCCTTCCTCATCATTGCACTCATTCATCTCAACATCCTCATTTCATCTATACTATTTTTAAGAAAATGTTATTCCTTAGCTGCCCAACATTTTGTCCCATAAAGCATGGCTAGTCTTATAGATGTCCTATAAAATTTTCCTTCAGTTTGATTGGTACAGAATAATCACATACAACTCCAGAGGCACAACTCCATTTCTTCCACCCAGCTTGAATTCTATGGGCAATATTCTTCTCAATCTCATAGAATTGAAGATCATGCTTAAACTAGACCCAACAAGATTCAATGAGCACCCAAATCCAACCACATTAGAATTTGTACGTACCTCGTATATGGTATCCATGTCTGAGACAATAGGACTTGAACCTGATTCCCTTAGGTCTGAATACTAGTAAACCAATGCCAACTGGAACTTGACCCTAACCACACCCTCTTTAGCTTAGTTGTTTTCTTCCCTTCAAATAGTCACAGACGAAACTTTTATCCTAGCTAGAATCTTGGTCCCACAAATCATTGAGAATAAAGGTAAGAAAACAAGGAACAGAGAGGATTCAACACCCAAGAGATAACCATTGCTCGCATCAACCTCCATAATTAATTTCCTCATAAGCACAGAGAAATTTAGAAAGGATTCTCTAAGCACCTTCTGTTCCACTTCAGTAGAGCCAACCCAACCATTCGGTTTTCTGAATCATCATCCTTTCCAATTTAACCCAAGAAAAAATAAAGTGTGGGATATTCTTATTGCCACAACTGATTCACAAGTTGCCTTTTAGGATAATATGTGAATAATTTGCAACAAACAAGAAGCACATTTCCCACTTGTAAGTTGAGGTTCCAATTAAACATTGTAACAATAAAAAAAAGTCAAAAAGGACTAATCCATCGAGGAATCATAAACCTAGAGGTAGAAGGGAGAAGCAACTTTCAACACTTCCAATGGGAAATATTCAACTCCACGGTATTGGATCTTTACTGCATATAAAAATTTGAATGCAATTAGTTTTTGGGCTTGATTAAAGTATGCAGTATTAAAGAGCACAAGAAGGGCTTTAAAGAGATATAAAGGGAATTTGTGTAATTAAGGTGAAGCTATATGCTTGCATCCAATTAACATCCTCTCCCTGTCAGGCCAAACTCATACAATAGATCACCACCATTTTAAAATCATGTTGATCGCATAATCTTAACTATATAATTTATGGGTATTATGGATGGTTGGAGTAAAATAGTAGGTGGTCCAAATTCTAATCAAAAAATTATGTGGTAACTATCAAGTTATGTGTAGTTTTCTGGTGGTTCTCCATCCACAGTTAGGTCAACAATTTGGATGGCCTAGACTGCATTCCATCTATCTAATGCATACGATAAAAGAGTCACCAATTTTTTTTTTCAAAATGGTGGTGAATTATCATAAGGTTATAGTGTTGGGGAACCACGGAAGCACATCGAGATGAATCAAGCAAAGTATTTCAATCGCACAATCAAGTCCAATCACAAACACTCCGAATTTAATATGAAAAATGTTGGGGGACCTCGGAAGCACACAGAGATGAATCTAGGATAGCAATCCAATAACACCATGAAAACACAAAGAGAACACAACGATTTAACATGGAAAAACCATTTCGAGAAAAAAACCATGACACAAAGCGACAAATGATCACTATGAAAGTAGAAATTACAAAGAGAAAGAGCTTACCGATTCGAACAACCTCGAATTTCACCCTTGCTACACCCTTTGAAACCCTATGATGATTTAGAAACCCTTAGAATACTTGCATACAATCCCAATTCCGATTGCATTCCAATATATAGCCTTTGGAGGAAGTACAATCGAAATAGGAAACAAAATCCCTCAAATACGCAACTTTGCGTAAATCTGCACAGAACAGTTTGATGGCATCGAACACACTTCGATGTCATCGAAACTTATCCATCGATGGCATCAAAGCCAAGTCAATGGCATCGAACTAACACCCAAACTGTCCAGCAACATAACTGGAAATTCTGATTTTCTCTGATTGCATCAAGCCATGTTCAATGGCATCGAACAGATCTTCGATGACATTGAACAACTATCGATGGTGGCGAAAAGATGCCCAGTTAGTCCAGCAAACAGCTGGAGAAATTCAAAAAATCTTAATGGGATCGAGCACTATTCAAAGCCATCGACAATGACATCAAACAGTCTGTTGACATCGAACAGTCTGTCGATTGCATCAATATGCCCTATAATAGACTCGATTTAAGACATTTATTACAATAATCTCCACCATGTCTTCAATCTTCAAACGTGTAGCTTCTTGTCCTATTCTCTTATCTCTATCTTGCATCATAACTCTATCAATGCTTCTCGTGCATACTCCGTTTTCCTTTTATGCCATCGCCAAGCCCAGAGAAGTTGTACAAAACTTGAACTTCTCTGCAGGAACCACCTTGGTGAGCATGTCTGATGGATTCACGCTGGCGTGAATCTTCTCCAGAGTCACGCCTCCTTCCTCAAGCACCTGTCGGATTAAATGGTGACGAACATCAATATATTTAGTATAAGAATGATAAAAAGAATTTTTAGCCAAATTGATAGTGTTCTCACTATCACAATTAACTGGCACAGCCTCCTTCTGAAGCCCCAATTGATTTATCATGTCTTTTAACCAAACACCTTCCTTAACACTTTCGTCACTGCCATATGCTCAGCTTCAGTCATAGAAAGAGCCACCACGGACTGCAGCTTCGACATCCAACTAATTGCTCTACCCGCTAGTACAAACAAGTAACCAGAAGTCAACTTTTTAGAATCCACATTGCCTGCATAGTCTGAATCCACATACCCTACCAACTTTGCTCATTTTTTCTCAAAAGTTAAGACAAAGTCTTTTGTACCTCGAATGTATCGAAATAGCCATTTCACCGCTTCCCAATGTTGTTTGTCGAGGTTTAACATGTATCTACTCACATAACCGACTACTTGTGAAATATCCAATCTCATACAGACCATGACATATATTAAACCGTCAACCGCATTCAAATAAGGTATATGAGACATATCCTGCTTTTCCTTATATGTTTTGGGACATTGTTCTGAGGAAAGCTTAAAGTGAGCTGCGTGGGGAATGCTCTCCGGCTTTGCCTGGTCCATCCCATCTTGATCAACACATTTTAAAGATATTCTTCCTGTAATAACCAAAGTCTGCTCCTCTTCCTGTCTCTATGAATATCTATGTCGACAATCCTCTTTGCAGCCCTTAGATCTTTCATCTCGAATGTCCCTGATAACTGAGTCTTTAATACATCGATTTCAGACATGTCATGACTGGTGATCAAAATATCATCAACATATAGTACGAGGATGATGAACTTGCCATCACTTAGTGTCTTATAATAGATACAGTGATCGTATTCACTCCTGGTAAATTTATGACTCAACATGAAAGAATCAAATTTTTTATACTACTGCTTAAGCGATTATTTCAGGTCGTAGAACGACCTCATTAACCTACAAACATTGTTCTCTGCCCATTTAACTTCATAACCCTCTAGTTGCTTCATGTAGATCTGCTTTTCCAATTCCCCATATAGGAATGCAGTCTTGACATCCATCTGTTCTAGCTCAAGATTGTATTGGGCAACCAGCGCCAACATGAATCTAATATATACCTGCTTAACCATCGGTACAAATATCTCTGTGAAGTCAATTCCTTCTCTTTGAACATAACCCTTCACTACCAGCCTCACTTTATATCTATCCTATTTTCTTTTGAATAACCACTTGCATCAGATTGCTTTTCGGCCAACTGGAAGCTCCACTAGCTTCCATGTGTGGTTCTTGTGCAAAGAGTTCATCTCATCGCCCATAGCCGCCTTTCATTTTTCTGTATCAGGCTCATCAAGAGATTCTTAAATAGTAGATAGGTCATCCTCATCTGTAATAAGGAGATATGCGATATTAGAGTCATCCCTGTATCTTACCGGTAACCTGCGATCTCGCAGTGAGTTGCTTCTCATAAGTGATTGCTCCACCTGCTCGTGTACCTCTGTCTACGCATCTATCTCTACCTGAGTATCATCTGTATCAATCTGAATGTCTAAGATCAACCTTTCTGATTCCTCTTGCTCCTCTTGATCATTCTTGCAAAATAAGAAGCTTTCATTGAATCTAACATCATGATTAATGATGAACTTACGTGTGACCTTATCATATAACTTGTAACCTTTCACACCAACACCATAGCCAACAAAGATGAACTTTTTGGCTCTATGGTCTAGCTTATCTCTCTCAACTAACGGTACATGAGAGTAAGTCTTACAACTAAATATGCGTAAATTTGAGTAGTCCATCTTATGACCACTTCATACTTCCTCTAGGATCTTACAATCAATTGTCGTAGAAGGGGATCAGTTTACTAGATAGCAAGTCGTGTTAACGGCCTCAGTCCATAGGTCATTTCCCAACGCAGCATTACTTAACATGCATCAGGCCCTCTCCAAGAGAGTCTGATTTATCCATTCAGCGACACCATTTTATACAGTCGTGTGGCGCACTGTGTTGTGCCTAATGATCCCTTCATCTTTGCAATATTTATTAAACTCAATAGAAGTAAATTCTTCACCATTGTCAGTCATTAAAACCTTTATTTTTCACCCTATTATTTTTTCACCATTGTCTTCTATTGTCTGAATATGGTGAAAACTTTGGATTTACATTTCATGAAGTAAACCCCAACTTTCCAGGAGTAGTCATCAATGAATGAGACAAACCATGATGACCCTCCAACAGAAATCTCTGGCGATGGCCCTCATACGTCAGAGTGGACATAATCAAGCACTCTCTTACATACATATTTTTTAGATTTAAAAGATAATCTAGATTATTTACCATATATACAATGCTGACATATATCTAAATCAGAATTATTAAAAGCTGAAATCAAACAATGATCAGAAAGTATCTTCATGCCATGCTCGCTCATGTGGCCTAGATGAGCCTGCCACATATATGCAGATGTAGAATCTACAACAATTGCTGCCGCTCTACCTACTAAAGTACTCCCGATCAACCTATAAAGGTTTTTGTGCCCTACACTCTCATAACCACGAGTGCCCCTTTTGAAACTTTAAGGACACCATTAAGACTGGTGAACTTGCACCCTATAGCCTCGAGTGCACCGAGAGAAATCAAACTCTTCTTCATATCAGGAACATGCCTGACATCAGTTAAAGTATGCTCCATCCCATCAAACATCTTGATGCACACCGTACCAATAGCCACAACATTACAAGCATTGTTATTGCCCATAAAGACCTGTCCACCATCGCACTCTCTGTAACTGGCGAACCAACTCTGATGAGGAGTCATGTGATATGAAGCTCATATATCAATGATCCACTCGTCTCTATGATCATCGTACAAGTGTCCAATCATAGACACAGACAAAACATCACATGTATTTGTTTCTTCATCAAATGTGAAAATATTAGCCTCCCTGGAAGAAGCCTTTGAGTTTTCTTTCTTCGACTTAGGATTTATATAATCCTTTTTCATGTGTCCAATCATCCCACAATTCCAGCACTTTAACTTACCTTTGCCCTTGCCCTTAGATTTGGATCTCGACCATGAAGATCATGTATCGTGCTCAGTATTCCTCCCCCTCGTAATCAGTGCATCAGAAAAGGTCTCTACGCTACCGTTTATCTTTCTCATAGCCTTCCCCTGAAAGGATGAGATAACAGTGTTCATACCTAGGGACAATTTTCAGTGCACAATAAGTCCTGGAAGAGAATTCAACAAAATACATGTCTAATCTTCATCTTTAACCACTTCCTTCATGTCTAGCAATTTGTAAATTAACTTATTAAAACTACTGATGTGGGCTTCCACATCTCCACTTTCTTTCATCATGAAGTTGAACAACTATAGCTTTAAGTGTAGGAGATTCTCAAGGAAATTTTTTGTATAAACATCCTCTAAAAACACCCATAGACTTGCTACGGTTTTCTCCCTCAAAACATTGTAGAGAACCTCATCTGTGAGACACAATCAGGTAGGGGAGAAGGCCTTCTCATCAAAAGTATTCCAGTCTTCGTCACTCATAGATGGTCGTTGCTCCTCAAGAGCCCCATCTTCACCTTACATAGGTAATAGACTAATCATCTTAACCTTCCCTAACTCAAAATTATTTTTGCCTGAGTACTTCTCAATATCATACTTAGTGTTTCCCATTGATACTAATCCTTCAGATTCAAACCTGCACCCCAACGTTAGCTCTGATACCACTTGTTGGGAGACTATAGAAGCACAAAAAGATGAAAATAGGATAGTAATCCAATAACACCAAGCAAACACAAAGAGAATACAACGATTTAACATGGAAAAACCCTTTTGAGAAAAAAATCACGGCATAAAGCGACAAATGATCACTATGAAAGCAGAAATTACAAAGAGAAAGAGCTTACTCAATTTGAACAACTTCGAATCTCACCCTTGCTACACCCTTTGAAACCCTAGGACAGTTTAGAAACCCTTAAAATAGTTGCATACGCTCCCAATTCCGATTGCATTCCAATATATATCCTTTAGAGGAGGCACAATTGAAATAGGAAACAAAATCCCGCAAATAGGCAACTCTGCGTAAATCTATGCAGAACGGTTCGATGGCATCAAACACACTTCGATGTCATCGAAACTTATCCATCGATGGCATCGAACTAACACCCAAACTGTCCAGCAACATAACTTGAAATTCCAATTTTCTCTGATTGCATCGAGCCATGTTTGATGGCACCGAATAAATCTTCGATGGCATCGAACAACTATCGATGGCATCGAAAAGATGCCCAGTTAGTCCAACGACCAACTAGAGAAATTTGGAAAATCTCGTTCGAATCGAGCACTGGTCGATGCCATTGACAATGACATCGAACAGTCTGTCAATTACATCAACAAGCCTTGTAATATACTCGATTTAAGACATCTATTACAACAGAAAAACCCTTGCGGGGAAAAACCATGGCACAAGGAGACAGTAATGCACTATGAAAGCAAAAAATTACAAGAGAGAGATTACCCATTCCGAACAAGCCTCGAATCACCCCAAGTTATGCCCCTAAAACCCTAAAACGAATTAAAAAGCTCTGAGATACCCCAAATTCTAATTACACCCATATATATAGCATATACAAGAATCACATTGGAAATTAGAAATAAATCCCACACTTATGTAATTCTGCATACACGCTCGATGGAACCTTTTATGGGACTTCGATGGCATCGAGAAAACACCAAAACATTCTAGTGACTAAACATGGATTTTTCAGAATTTTTCAATGGCATTGAACTTTGGTCGATGGCATCGAGCAGTCTATTGATGGCATCGACATACCTGTTGATTTACAAATTTAAGACATCAACAACAATCTCCACCATGTCTTCAATCACTATTCTTCATAGCTTGTTTTGCTCATCTTTAATTCTGCCTTGCGTCATAGCTCCATCATTGCTTCTCGTGCACACTTTATCTTCCATTTACGCCTTCATCAAGCCCAAAGAAGTTGCACATAACTTGAACATCTCTGTTGGAACCACCTTAGTGAACATATACGCTAGATTCACACTAGTGTGAATCTTCTCTAGAGTCACGCCTCTTCCTTAAGTACCTGTTGGATAAAATGGTGACGCACACCAATATGTTTAGTACGTGAGTGATAAATAGAGTTTTTAGCTAAATTAATCGTGCTTTTGCTGTCACAATTAACTGGCACAGCCTCCTGCTAAAGCCCCAACTGATTTACCATCCCTTCCAACTGAACACCCTCCTTGAATGCATTTATCACTACTATGTACTCAACTTCGGTTGTGGAAAGAGCCACCACAGACTAAAGCTTCAACATCCAACTAATCGCTCCACCCACTAGAACAAACAAGTAACCGGAAGTTAACCTTCTATTATCCGCACTCCTGTCTAATCAGAAGCCACAAAGTATATTAACTTGGCCCTTGATTTCTAAAAAGATAAGCGTTGTCCTGTGTACCTCAAATGTAATGAAGTAGCCATTTCACTATCTCCCAGTGTTGCTTGCCAAGGTTAGACATGTATCTGCTTACAACACCCACCACATGTGAAATATCTAGTCTCGTATAGACAATGACATACATTAAGTTTCCAACCGCACTTGAATAAAGCACACAAGACATATCCTACTTTTCTTCATCTGTTTTAGGATATTGTTCTGAAGATAGCTTGAAGTGAGCTGTGCAAGGAACGTTGACTAGCTTTGCTTTATCCATCCCACACTTCATCAATACCTTCTCAAGGTATTCAACCTGAGATAATCATAACCTACTCTTCTTCCTGTCTCTATGTATATCAATGCCGAGAACCCTCCGTGCAGCCCCCAGATCTTTCATCTCGAATGTCCCTGATAACTAAGTCTTCAGTAAATTGATCTCAAACATGCTATAACTAGCGATCAATATGTCATCAACATACAAAACTAGGATGATAAATTTTTTATCACTAAGTGTCTAGTGATAGACACAATGATCATATTCGCTCCTGGTAAACTTTTGACTCACCACGAAATAATCAAACTTTTTGTACCACTGCCTAGGCGACTGTTTCAGGTCGTACAACAACATCTGTAACCTGCAAACATTACTCTCTACCCCTTTTATTTCAAAACTTTCTGATTGTTTCATGTAGATATGCTCTTCCAATTCCCCATGCAAGAAGGCAGTCTTCACATCCATCTACTCCAGCTCGATATCATATTGGGCAAGTAGTTCCAACACGAATTTGATAGATACTTGCTTTACAACTGACGTAAATATCTCAATGAAGTCGACACATTCTCTTTAAGTGTATCTCATTGCTACCAACCTTACCTTGTACCTATCATGTTTCTTCTTAAAGATCTACTTATACCCGATCGCTTTGCGGCCGAGAAGAAGCTCCACCAGCTCCCATGTCTCGTTCTTGTACAAAGAGTCCGTCTCATAATCTACTACTGCTTTCCACTTTTCAGCATCCGGCTCATCAAGAGCCTCCTAAAGAGTATACAGATCTCCCTCATTTGTAATGAAAGAAAATGTGATATTCAAGTCATCCTTATATCTCGCTGGTAAAGTGCGATCCCTCAATGGATTTTTTATCACAGGTGGCTACTCCACCCGCTCATGTACGTCTGTCTGCGTCTTTATATCTGCCTATGTCTCATCTATATCCAACTGAACGTCCACAACCAACTTTTTCAATTCCTTGTGCTCATCCTTACGAAACAAGAATCCTTCATCGAATTTGACATTACAACTAAGGATGTTTTCCATGTGACCTAGTCATACAACCTGTACCCACCACCATAGTCATAAAAATATACTTTTAGCCATTTGGTTTAGCTTATCTCTCTCAACTGATTGTACATGGGAATAAGAATTGCAACCAAATACTTGTAGTTTCGAGTAGTCTACCTGCTAACCACTCCACACTTCCTATGGAATTTCACATTCAATGGATGCAGAAAGGGACCGACTCACTAAGGAACAAGCTGTGTTAACAACCTCAATCCATAATATCTTGCCCAACTGAACATTACTAATCAAGCATCGGGCCCTCTCCAAGAGAGTCTAGTTCATTTGCTCGGCCACACCATTCTGCTCTGGTGTGTGGCACGTTGTGTTGTGCCTCACGATCCATTTATTTTGCAATATTGAATGAATTCCTCATAAGAGAGTTCCACATCGCTATCTGTCCTTAGTACTTTCACTTTCTGCCCTGTCTATTTTTCCATCATCACCTTCTACTGCTTAAAGTTGGTAAAAACATTTGATTTATTTTTCATGATATAAACCCATACTTTTATAGAATTGTCATCAATGAACATGACGAATCATGATGACCCTTCACCAGAAACCACGGGCGACATCCCCCAAACATCAGAATGCACATAATCAAGAATACCCTTACATATATGTTTACAAGACTTAAAAGATAACCTTAAACGTTTACCATATATACAATGCTCACATATATTAAAATCAAAACTTTTAAATACTGGAATTTAACAACAGTTAGAAAGTACCTTCATGCCCCGCTCGCTCATGTGACCTAAGCGTGCACGCCACATACGTGTAGACGTGGAATTCGCTACAGACGTCGCAAGTCCACCTAAAGAAGTGCTCTCTATCAACCTGTAAAGATTTTGAAAGATGACATATTGATGTCCTAGAGGGGGGGTGAATAGGACTAAACCAATTTTGAATATAAAATACAGAAATAATAATCTCAATTGCACAAAGTATTGAAACATTGATTCCAATTAATTCGTAGGACAACCTTCACCTATTATTTTAGGCAGGACAACCTCATATCACGACGTCCTTGAAATCAAACTTTCACGACAAAAAGAGATAGAGAATCAAATAAAATAATCACCACAAATGCACAAGGAGTTATAGTGGTTCGGTGCTCAAACCTACACCTACTTATTCGCTTATACCCCAAGTGTAGGGTTGTGATGTAGTAACAATCTCGGTGAGACCAAGGTCATACCCACATGGATTGAAGGATGTAATTTTTCTGAACTAATTAAGAAATTAAAACTAGAATTGAACTTGAAGCAATGATTGAAATCCATTATTTGTGAATTAAAACTATAAGAATATGAGAACTAGGGCACCAAGGATCCACTCGTATAGTTATTTTAATGCATCCTTACTAAGTCCTAATCTATCTAGTTAGATGATAGAGCGGTTAAAATATCATAGATTGTTCCAAACTAAATTTGAACATCCATAGTATTGATCCACATATAAGAGTCTTATTAAACTACTTGTGGATAGTTCTACGAATCTACCATGCCCGTCGTCAATGGTAGATCAAACAACCATAAAGAGAATAGAAAGCATTCATGAAGTTCCTAAGCATTCACCATGCCCAAAGTCAACGATAGATCAAAGTAATAATAAAAAAACACTTCTTAAATTCAAACCATAACTATGAAATATTCAACATGAACTTCATGAACATGAATCAAAGTAAGAAAAGCATCAAAATAAACTATGAGCTTCACCTCTTAACTCTAGCTAAGAGATTAGTTAAACATCGGTATGATTAAACTAAAAAATCTTAAGAAAAACATAAAAATAAACTAAGGAAAGAAGAAAGAACTCTTAGAAGGCTGCTCCACCCTTTGCTCCACTCCTTGAACCATAATTCATGCTTAAAAACTCCTAAAAGACCCATATTTATAAGCTTTGTTTAGACTGACTTTGAAACCCCCTCGATCTTAGGTAAAAGATCATGCTTCAATCAGATCGAATTAAGGCTGAAAATCTCACTTTTCTTGTTGGACTGTGTTGTGCAATTTCGATCAAACCAAAGTTGGCTTTGGTCGGACCGAATTAAGGCTAAAAATTAAACTTTCTTGTTGGACTGTTTTATGCGATTTCGATCAGATCGAACCGAACTTCGATGGGACCGAAGTCTGTTTTTGAAATTATTTCAGGACTTCTCTTTTTAGACTTGAAATTTCATAATATGATTTTTCTGCCAATTTTCAGGATTCCTTTTCTTCACTTCAAATCTTCGATTCTCTTCATTCCACACTTAGTTTCCTTAGATCTTTGGTATGTGAATTCTTCATTAATGACTTTCAAATCTCAAATTCTTTATTATCTTCTTTTGAGCTCTAAATCCATCCGTTTAAGCACATATTCATCATAGGCTTCCGAATTACCTCGCATGACAAAAATGTATATAATTAATTCAAAGTATCAATTAAATGCCAAGATAACTAATGTGATTTAAGGGTTAAATATTCAATATTTGAGTCTCAACACCACTCCACTCCCAAAATTACTACCCTCGTAATTTTGACTTTCATTATTTCAAAGTTTTCACAAGTTCACCTTAACAACATCTTACAGTTCTTGTGATTTTCATAGGCTTACCACAATAAAACTCCCTTTGTGATTTTCAGGGCGTACCACAATAAAACACAATGAGATTTCCAGGTTATCTCAGAAAAACTCAAATAAAGCAATAGCAACAAAAATACTTATCTTCATCTGTCAATTTGAAGATGTAGTCGAGGCTTCGAGCAGTGATTTTCTTACTTGAGTATCAATGAAGCAGTATATGCTCAACCAGAAAGAATATAGGGATCTAATATATTTCAAAGAATATAAACCCTAACTTTTGCAGATTCAATTCTTTATTTCTCAAGTAGAGTATAGATTACTCTGTAATTACATTTAACACTAACTTGAGAAAGGGAATTGAATAAGCTAAATAAAAATAATAATTACCACACAGATAACTTTGTGAGGACCTGAGTCTCTCTCTAACTTGCTGAAGATTTATCATTAAATTTCGTTGAAGAAAAGAATGAGAAAATGTCCCTATTTATAGCCAAAAGATTTAAATTTCTGGTCAACTTAAAAATAAGTTATGTTGGCCAGATTCCAACGATTCTATTCCAACAGCTATCGAATTACGCAGAATAAGATAAATCAAAAATTCGGCTGGCCTGAACAAAAATTCGGTTGGCTGAATACAGAGTTCGTTTGGCCAAATACAGGGTTTGGCTAGCCGAATCCCTTTGAAATCCGAGAATTCCATTTGACTCGAGACACCTTCAAGCTAGCTCAATGCCAAGTTCGGCTAGTCGAACCCAAAGTTGGGTTAGCTAAACTTGTAACAGATTTTTTGAATTTTTAAATCTAAAAAACTTAGTCAAGGCTGATGTTGGGTTAGCCGAAAATTGTTGGGCTGACCGAACCTGAAGTTGGGCTAGCTGAACTTTAGTGAATTTACACTGTAATTTAAACATTTTTTAAAAGGATCTAACTTAAGGTATTTCTAGGGTCATATAACCTGATGGTTGGCATATACAAAGATCTTTATCTTGAAACCATGCCAAGTCTTTAAGTTTTGAGATGTTGAGTCGATCTTGAGCCGATCTTCATAAGATGTCATAGAGGATTGAAGTGTACTTAAGATCTAACCAGTATTTTGTCTACAAAATTTAACAACTCCAAGTGTTCTTTAAATACAAGTACTTATAGATTTCCATTCCACTGTGCCTACATGACTATAAGTGTCTCCTTTGAAACTTTAAGGATACGATCAAAACCAGTGAATCTTCACCCAAGTGCCTCGAGTGCTCCTAGAGATATCAGGCTCTTCCTCAAATCAGAAATGTATCTCACCTCGGTCAAGATAAGCTCCATGTCGTCAAACATCTTGATGTGCGCCAATCCAACACCAACTACTTTACAAGCATTATCATTGCACATAAAGACCTGGCCACCATCGCACTAACTGTAACTGGTGAATGAACTCCGATGAGGGGTCATGTGATACAAAGCTCCCGTATCCAAAATTCATTATTCATCGAAGTACTCGGATTTTGATGCGGTAAGCACGTCACTACCATTCATCTCCTCACTATATTCCACTGTGTTAGCCTCCCTGGAAGAATTTTTTAAATTCTCTTTTCTTACATTAGGATTTGTTCAATCTTTCTTCATGTGCTCGTACATCCCACAATTCCAACATTTCAACTTGCATTTTCCCTTGCCCTTGGATTTGGACCTACATCGTGAAGATCCATTGTCCCAATCAAAATTATGCCCCCTCGTAACCAGTGCATCTGTAGAAGCACCCACATCACCACTTTCTTTCTCATCACCTTCAACTGAAGGGCTGAGATGACAATATCGACACTAATGGTAGTTCTACCAGCGCACAATGGGTCCTTGAACAACTCATATGAAGCCGGAAAAGAATTCAACAAGATGTATGCTTGATCCTCATCTTTCATCATTTCCTCCACATCCAGCAATTTACAAATTAACTTGTTGAAGTTACTAATATGGGCTTTAACATAAGCCACATCTGCATCTTCAAATTGAATAATTGAAACTTCAAGTACAAGTGATTCTCAAGAGATTTCTTTGCATAAATGTTCTCTAACTTCGCCCATGTACTTGTTATAGTTTTCTCTCTCATGACATTATAGAGGACCTCATCTGTTAAACACAATTGGATAGAGGTTCTCGCTTTCTTATCCATCTTGTTTCATTTATCATCTGTCATAGATTCTGATTACTTTTTAAGGAAAGCATCCAATCCTTGTTGAACTAGGAGACCGGTCATCTTGACCTTCCATAGATCAAAATTATTTTTCCCAGAATATTTTTAAACATCAAACTTTGGATTAGAAACCATTGATACTATGCTTTTAGATTCAAACTACTTCCCAACATTAATCTCCGATACTACTTGTTGGGAACCACACGAAGCACACAAAGATGAATCAAGAAAAGTATTCCAATCACATAATCAAGTTCAATCATAAATACTCCAAATTTTATGTGGAAAAACACTTTCGGAAAAAAACTATGGCACAAACGCGATAGTAATGCACTATGAAAGTAGAAAATTACAAGAGATAGAGGTTACCCAATCTGAACAATTCTCAAATCACCCCAAGTTATGCCCTTAAAACCCTAGAATGAATTAGAAAGCTCTAAAATACCCCAAATCCCCATTACACCCATATATATATATATATATATATATATATATATATATATATATATATATACACACACATACATACATACATATATATAATCATAATAGAAATTGAAAATAAATCCCGCACTTAGGCATTTTTGCGTGTGCTCAATGGCACCTTTGATGGGACTTCGATGGCATCAACAGACTGTCGATGGCATCAAACCCCTTCGATGGCATCACCGAAACATTCTTGCGACTAAACATGGATTTTTTAGATTTTTTTATGGCATCAAGCACCTGTTCAATGGCATCGAACTCTACTCGATGGCATCGAGTAGTCTGTCAATGGCATCGACGGACATGTTGATTTATATATTTAAGACATCAACAACATCTAGTGCATCAAGAGAAACACATTTGCAAATAATCTCTTCTCTCCAAGTGCATTGCACATGCCACCTTTGCTATGTCTTCTACAAGGTCAATTTCCCTACACATAAATCAAGTTGCAAGCAAGGGTTTTTTCCCATCAACCATGTGATGGGTCCAATAGAAGAGTCA
The DNA here is from genome assembly GCF_029962835.1 of Magnolia sinica. Classification (NCBI taxonomy): domain Eukaryota; kingdom Viridiplantae; phylum Streptophyta; class Magnoliopsida; order Magnoliales; family Magnoliaceae; genus Magnolia; species Magnolia sinica. The sequence goes on along the minus strand of NC_080577.1, from coordinate 41,224,606 downwards.
TCATCATCATCGCTCATCCTTATCCCAACTAATTGGGGTCGGCTATAGCCTACATGAATCCTTTCTGCCATTTCACTCTCTAGGCCAGAACTTTAATTAGACCATATGTAATTAAGTATTTTCTTAATGCCTCCACCAACGTCCTTTCGGGCCTTCCCTTGCCCTTTTAGAGCCTTCATCATAAACTCACTCCTCTAACCGGCACAGTTCTTGGTCTTCATTGCACATAAAAAAACCATTTAAGTCCACTTTCCCTCATCTTATTATCTATTGGTGTTACTCCTAAATTTCCTTAAATGCATTCATTTCTAATTATATCCTTCGTCGTCTTACCACTATTTTCAAAATGGTTGTGAACTATTATAAGCTAGTTATTCCATAATGAAAATGGCGGCCGTAACAACTACTGTTGTTATGTCATGATATGAGCGATAACGGTCATCACAACCCTAGCAACAGACTGTTATGGATTTATTTTATTTTATTTATTTATTTTAAAAAAACTTGTGGATTTATTTTTATTTTTGGAAAAAGCCTATTTTAGCCCCATAACAGACTATTACGGGGTTATAGTTGTTACAGGACCATTACGAGTCAATTTCCCGTAATAGCCATTATGACCCTATAACATGTGATGGTTAGCACCTTATCATTACGTAACAATCAATGTTGTTATATTGCATATGCGATCATGTGTGATCGTATATGCAATTGCATATATATATATATATATATATATATATATATATATATATATATATATATAATTTTAAAAAATAAATAAAACATAAGAAAGTAGGGGAATCTTTCTTAAGTTAATAAATAACTAATTTTATATATTTAAAATATATTTGAGTGAAATAAAACTAATTAAACAATGAATTAAACATCAAGTCATCAACATTCAACAATATAGTTAATAAATATCAATTAAAACTTAGTAAACAAAATGAACAAAATGAAGAATTTATTTATTTATTATTGATTGTAGAAAATGAAAATATAATTTACAAGTCAACAAGTCATACACTAAGTCACTAACAAAATAATTCTAAATGGTAAATCCTACCATATACATTGATCCATTTACCATTGTGTCATTTGATCACCACCACCATCGTCATCATCACCATCATCATCCTAGTCATCTCATTCTTCCACAGACACTTCTTCTTCTTCTTCTTCTATTTCTTCATTATATATATGTATTAATACTTCATCAACATTAAACGATGGATCTTTAGCCTGATCATCATCTCCTCCTCCTCCTCCTCTTTTTATCTCTTGAATCTCTTCTATGAGTTGATTTCTACTACTTGCCCCCCTATACTTTTTTGGAAGAAACCTATTTCGGCCCCATAACAGACTATTACGGGGTTATAGTCGTTATAGGACCGTTACGAGTCAATTTCCCTTAATAGCCATTATGACCCTATAACATGTGATGGTTACCACCTTATCGTTACGTAACAATCAATGTTGTTATATTGCATATGCGATCATGTGTGATCGTATATGCAATTGCATATATATATATTAAAAATTTTCAAAAAAATAAATAAAACATAAGAAAGTAGGGAAATCTTTCTTAAGTTAATAAATAACTAATTTTATATATTTAAAATATATTTGAGTGAAATAAAACTAATTAAACAATGAATTAAACATCAAGTCATCAACATTCAACAATATAGTTAATAAATATCAATTAACACTTAGTAAACAAAATGAACAAAATGAAGAATTTATTTATTTATTATTGATTGTAGAAAATGAAAATATAATCTACAAGTCAACAAGTCATATGCTAAGTCACTAATAAAATAATTCTAAATGGTAAATCCTACTATATACATTGATCCATTTACCATTGTGTCATTTGATCACCACCACCATCGTCATCATCACTGTCATCATCCTAGTCATCTCATTCTTCCACAGACATTTCTTCTTCTTCTTCTTCTATTTCTTCATTATATATATGTACTAATACTTCATCAACATTAAACGACGGATCTTTAGCCTAATCATCATCTCCTCTTTTTATCTCCACAATCTCTTCTATGAGTTGATTTCTACTACTTGCCCCGCCTATCTCTCTTTCACCTTAGATCGGAAATAGAAGTACATTCTTCAGGTGTCAATGCGTATACGGCATCTTCAACTTGCGCCCATGTCAGGTTCTCGCCAGCAAATATCGAATCATCCATCTCTACGAGCCACTTGTTATCTGTATCAAACTCATCTAAGAAGATAGAGTCAAAGAAACTAGGCTTTTCTTCCCTAATTTGAAATCATTCTCTAAATTTCTAATTGTATTGGACAAAAATCAAGTCTTTAAACTTCTTTTGCTCAAAGTTTTTTTATTGTGAATCCGCATGAAAGAAAGTGCATTTGGCATTAGCTATTTAGCTAATTAGCTTACCCTTACAAGTTAAAGTTATAATTACCAAACTATAAGTCTGTAACATACTAACATAGTAACATTTTTAATCCAAACTTGCTGCCTTAAACATGCTCTAATTGTGATCACAACCACTAGTAGAACACGTGAGTCCAAGAATCCTTATGGCTAGCTTCTTTAGAGTTGGACCCTTCCTATTCGGGTCCACTCCATAGGCAACTAACCAATCAGCTGAGAAAAATACTTTAAGTATGTTAGACTTTGTAAATTAGATTGTAAAAAACTATTTATAAGAGAGTTGAGACATTCATACTACTTACTAAGCAATTTCATTGTTTGATGCTCGATGATGATATCCCTTGAGAATATACCTTCACTCTTTGTATAGAAGTCCAGTAGAGTTGAGATCTTGTCATGTTCTTCTCTATCTAGAATCATTCTTTCCAGCACATCAATAAATTCAACCAAATGTATAGTAAGTACTTTTTCTATATCAGAAAAAATGAATAAACAAATTGGGTTAAGGATATAGGCAACCGAATATAATAGAAATGACATTTGGCTATCCCATCTTCTATATATAATATCTATAATGAGCTTGTAATCACGCTCTCTATAGTTAAAATGGTTCATGATCATATATCCCGCCCTCTCCATTGTACTATATATCTAACCCATTGGAGGCTTCTCATTCCTGTCCACCAATCACAACATAGTGATTAAGGGTTTAGATGCTTTTAGTGCATTTACCACTTGATTATTTGTTAAACTTGTTTTCCTTCAACCTTCTTTGACCAAGGTCCACTCGTAAAATCGGCTGATACTACAAAGGTTCTAAGTTTTTTTTTACATGTAATCTTTATAGTATTAGGAAGGTTGTAGCAAAATGGGTGACTATCGAACGTGGCAAGTTACCCTAAATGTGATTTCTCATTTGACTGAGAAGAATGGCGTGTTATTACATAAAGACTGTGATTCTTCTAGCCCTTACAATAACTTTTTAAAATAACCTACCTATATCTTCTAACATTAGATCAACACAATGGGATACACGGAGGGTCCAAAATAAATGATGTTTCTTCTCTATAAGAAAATGACCAGCGACTACATATGAAGTTGTATTGTCTGTAATTACCTAAATAATGTATTTCTCACATATTTCTTCGACTATATTATCTAGTAATTTAAACAAGTAATCTCAAGTATGCGAATGGCCTGATGCATCCATAGATTTTAAGAACATTATCCCAACTGGACAATTCACTAAAAAGTTAATAAAAGAGAAACCGAATCAATCAGTTCATTTATCGGCCATGAATGAACTGATGCATCTATCAGTTCATTCATTCACTAAAAAGTTAATAAAAGAGAAACCAAATCTATCAGTTCATTTATCGGCCATGAGTGAGCACCCACATATTTTCTATGATTCATTATATTCAGCTATAAAGGATTGTATATAATCAACTTCGGATTTGAGGCACGTCGCCCTCATTTCATGATATGAAGGAGGTTTAAGCCCATGTCTAAATTGACTTATACTCTCAACCATAACTTTGAAATTTCTCGATTTAACTACTTTGAAAGTAATACTGGTTGGGTAAAACTACTTAGCAATATATTGAATAGTGACTTTCCTATCTTTTTGTTTATACCAATTTTGTTAAAGTTATTTGAGTTGGCCCTTTGCCACAGCCCCTTTGTTTGACCACATTCTTAGGGTATGGTCTACACCATCTATCCATGGGCCCATGCCCTCAGGCTCTTTTCGAGGTCGTTGGTGGTCTAGACTGGCCTATCGAAGTAGGGGAGTAGGGCTAACTTCAATTACATCAACTAGGTATATATCATCGTACGCATCTTATTCCATATATTCCTCTTGATGTAGGGAATTATCTCATCTCTTTCCCAATTGTTTATCCATATACTCCATGATCTCACTTTAAATTTATGAAGTAATTTTATCACATGCTTTTGCATTTAAATGTGCAGGGTGTTGCTTGTGTCGCGCAATGCCACCAGAACCCACATAACTCACATACTATGTGATCTTATCAGTATCACTACGATAGTGCCCATACTTCCAGCTAAGTTCATTTGACCTGAGTTTCAAAGAGGAAGATTGGAAAGGAGACAAGGTGTAGTGTGTGTATTGATTCTTCTTGTTATAACTTGTAAGTTGTAAACTTGTAAAAACTAAAAATTAAACACTAAACTAAACTAAAGAGTCAAGACTAAAGAGATGGGAGAGTGAGAGAGAGAGAATGAGAGATAAAGAGATAAAGAGAGATAATGGGGGGAAAGTGTTACACTTACACTAGTAGTAGTAGAAAGCGGGAGAGAAGAAAAGGAGAAAAAGAGTGAGTTAGAGTTACAATTATAGTATAAGAAGAGAGGGAGAGAGTTACATAATTACACAAACACAAATTACAAAATCTAAAATTCAAAAATATATTCTTGTCTTGACTCTTGAATGTTGTAGACTTGTAGTAGAATGTAGATTCATGCCTTCTTTGAACTCTTGCTTGATTCTTAAAATTTGAATCTTGACATGTAAAATGCAGAAATAAAAAATGTCTTACTTGACTCTTGATTTAAGTGTAGAGAAAGAGAGATAGAAAGATATATAGATTCAAATTTCAATAGAAATGTGATCAAATGAATGTATAGAGATTGTAAAGAATGAGAATGAATGAATGTAAAATTGTATATTGAAGAAATGAGAATGAATGAATGTAAATTATAGATTATAGAAATGAGAATTTAGATGTAGAACTAGAAAATGAAATGAGAGAATGTATCTAGTTCTACAAACTTAAAAGTTAAAAGAAGAAAATAAAATGAGAGAATGTAAGTATATAACTAATAAGAGAATGTAGAAAATGAAATGAATGAGAATAGATAAATGTAGAACTAGAAAATGAAATGAGAGAATGTAAATTACTAAATTGTACTAATAACTAATAGTAATTAGTAAGAAATGAAATTGAATAATGTAAATTACTAATTGTACTAATAACTAATAGTAATTAGTAAGAGAATGTAGAAAATGAAATGAGTGAAATGAGAGAATGAAGAAAATGAAATGAGAGAATATAAAACTATGTAATATGAGACTTGGAATTCGATGTCTTCTTGCTTCTTCTATCTTAAATCTTGGTTCTTGAAAGGACAATCACTAATGTTGGATGGCTCGCATCCAAGGTGGGCCCTCCATGATAGATGACCCACATCAAAGGTGGGGCCCACACAATGAGCACTCCAAACTTTGTTTCTAGGCATAACTAAACTATGCTAATGTTGCAGGTGGTAGCATTAGTGTGCACAATTATCAAAGCCTTACAACTGTCATGGATCCTTGCTCCTCTTGGGAGATGTGCCTTTTTTTCTCGTGTTGTGCACTCATTCATTATTGCCTCTACTAGCCGTGTTGGTATTGCTTCGGGCCACATTTGTACAACTCTCGATAAGCTTGTCGCTGTCTCTATGCACTCCTCCCACCTCATTATCACTAAGATGGATATTATTGGCCTTCTTTGATACCTGACCCAGGTTGTGGGTTCTCTTTCCAATGTGGTTCCCTCTCTCTTTTCTTTTCTATTCCTTCTCTCCCCTACACCCGAGATGTGGTTGTTTCTTCTTCTCTTTTTCTTTTTTTAGGAGTTTGCCCCGCTTGTTGTATCTTTTTAAGCTTTGCCCGGGTAAGTAATAAGAGAGTATTTCTCACTTGCTTAAATAAATAAATAAATAGTCCACATCAAAGGTTAGCCCCACATGATGGACAATGAATATGAGGGTGAACCTAACAAACCTGAGGGATAAATTCTTATGTGATGTTGGAAACAAAACATACTTTTTTTACTTTTTACTTGATAATTACATTGTTTACCAAATAAACGTTTTTACTTAAAAAGTAGAAATTAAGATAAGCTACTTAAGGCATAAGTAGCTTATCTAAAGTAAATTATAATCAAAACACTCCCTAAGTGCTTGTCGAGGTCCAAGAGGTGGCTATTTTTCCATATTTGCATATCTTAAGCTTATTAATTTAAATATTTTAAAATCAAGCGATTATAGGTCGAGGGTCCTAAAGGCGGGCAATTATATAGAAAAAAAACGCACAAAAGGAAAAAAGAGAAATGCTTTAATACTCTAGCATAGTATGATGGATGATACATAAGCAGTTAGAAATTACTAAAAAATTGCATGTGTGGCATATAAGTAATTAAAAATAACCATCCAAATTATGGGTACTAGTATAAATGTATAACTAATAAAATATTAATCTTATATGATTATCTATGTATTAGATTACTGGATATTTGTCAGACGGTTGGAAATAAAAGATAAAAGGTCTTATTCATATCCTTGAATCAAAGATTTAGACTGTTCGAAAATTCTAATTTTAAGATTGTTACTTGGAGAGAGTGAGTTCCACAATCTAGTTGATTTAATTTTGAGTTCTTTTTATGTCATGTGTACAATATCTATGTGCACGCATATCAAGCATCATATGCAGCCATAATATCAAATACCTTCCCAAGCAAAAATTTTAAAAAAAAATATCTAGACAAAGAGGGAGCATAAAAAGAAAAAGAAACAAGAGTTGGAATATTTTGTCGAGAAAGATAATGGTAATCCAACAACTATTGTACATAGAGATAGTGGAGCATCCAATGGCTATTATAGAATCCTCCAACTTCATTGCATCTATTTCTCATCAACATGAGATGACTCTCTCTCTCTCTCTCTCTCTCTCTCTCTCTCTCTCTCTCTCTCTCTCTCTCTCTCATATATCTAAGTACGGGCATAACGGTTAGATTTTTCATGGTTGATGACTAGCATTGTAACATGACTATTCTTAATGGGTATTTTTCATTTGAATCAAAATCAATATCTTTAATATTGTTTTCTCCACTTGATTAGCAACTAATAATGAACATCAATATCTAATTGGATGGAATAATGAAGCATTAGGAGCTCTTCATCTTTGGTTATCTGCTGAAGCGCTTTCGAGCTGGTAGATTTCTTATTTTCTTTCACCAAGAAAGGTAATTAAATAACTGAAGGTTTTTTTACATTTTCATTTTGGCAATAGCAAATGGAAAATTAAAGGGGATCGATTGGACATACATCAAACGGCTCTGTATGCTACGAATGAGATTAAGAAAGCAACTTCAAGGAGGAAGTGGATTGCGTGGTGCGTCATACACCACCGGAGGTAAAGAATGAAAAAGGATCATTTTCCTCTTTCTTGCTCTTACAATTTGGGGCCAAGAACTACTGCAGTTAGCAGTGAGAAACTTGTTTCTTCCTTCCTATTGCTTGTATGTTTCGGGGCTTAAGGACTGACGCGCTCATTTGCACTTGCCACGTACACACACCACAAAAGTTGGTGGTGTGTTCCAAACCACACAATCTGCTTCCTCTGAGGGCTTTTTTATTTCCACGTTTATAATGATAATGCATTGCAACTGAGCAATGATTACTTTTCACATTCCTCTGACAAATTACTTCATTATAAGTTTTCTTCTATTTGGAGAGAGAGAGAGATGCATTTCATTGTAATTCATGGTGCTAGCAATGATGAATGTGTTTGGTGAAATGTGGTTATTTCATATTGTAGTTGACTGTGAGAAGGCATCACACCTCCATAAGCACACAGGTAGTAGCATATGCACGCATTCTTAGCCACCGCACTTGAACTACGATCGAGGTGGATCTAAGGATCCACTGAGATGGGTGGGATACCTAATTGTGGGGTCCACCCTAATGCATGTTCATTACATCCTCGTCATTGAACAGTTTTAACAGCTTATACTACGGCAAGCGATTACAATTTGAATACCATCCAAATCTCAGTTCCACCATGCCATAGAGAAACTATGGTGTTGGAGCATAAAAATCATTAAGGAAGATTAAAGATTAGAAATTAAACATGAAGTGAAGAAATGAAGAAGAAAGAAGAAAATCAAGTGCTTTGTTTAGCAGTTGCACGGGTCGTGCAACCAGTAGTTGTTGCACGAATTGCGCAATTAATCTAATTTGTTATTTGGACTACACAAAGGATTTCATCTATTACGCGGATCGCGCAACTGATTTGATCATTACGTGGATCGCGCAACACACTTCACAGTTACGCGGGTTGCGCAATCAAGAGCAGATGACAATTAGGATGAACAGTCAAGTCTGATGCAAAGTGGGCCCCATGGCACAAAAATTGAGGGTTCGCATGTGTAGAGGCCTAAAAATACCCCTCCCCCTCTCATTTGAGAGAGAAGAAGAATTCTAGAAGAGGAGCAAAGCTCTGAAGAGAGATCGAAGGTGAGAAGGGAGATCAAAGATCAGTTGCGTGGACCGCGCAACCAACAGATTAATTGCACGGACCACACAACTACCAACCTGTTGCGCAGGTCACACAACTAAGTCATTATGTGACCAATTATAAAAGTTGTCGAGATGTTGCCGGAATCATCCAGTTTGGCCTTCATTATTCTAAGCTCTCCTTTTACGCAAAGGACAAGCTCAAGAGGAGAGAAGTTGAATGATCAAATCGGTACAACGTTCCTCCTATGGAGATCGTACGGCTGCATGGAGTGCCTATGGAGATCGTGTCGGATCAAGACATGCGATTCACATCTATCTTCTGGACTCATATCCAAGAAGTAATGGGTGTGAAAATAAAGTTCAATACCGCGTTCCACCACAGACTGATGGGTAGACGGAACAGGTAAATCAAGTGTTAGAAGACATGTTACGGGCATGTGTGCCCAATTTCAAAGACAGTTGGGATGACTGTCTTCCTTATGCAGATTTCGCTTATAACAACAGCTTTCAAGCAAGCATTGGCATGGCTCCCTACGAAGCTCTGTATGGGCGTCCATGTCGAGCACTGCATTGTTAAGCAGAAGTTAGTGAGAAGAGTCTGATTGGCCCAGAGTTAGTCAGGTAATGTCACGCCCCAAACTTGAAAAATGGGCTCACAAAATTTTCAATCGCCAAATCCGGCACCGATAGCTTCCATAGTACCCCATTCTCGGATTTTGACACTTACATGCCAGATTCCGATCATGGGATCCTACAAGGAGGATTTTCAGTATGAATTTTTTTTGTAATGGAGCATAACCACAAGCAAAACCAAGTCACAAAACAATATCACCACATATCCATTATATCAAAAACTTTAAGTACAATATGTATGAAAGGGAAATACAAAATAATGAAAGTAGCAGAAACTCTAGAAGCTCGGCTGCACGCTCCAAGCTCAACGCTGTTACGACCTAACGCCACCTGCACGCATTCATCATGCATAAGCTTATAGAAAGCTTAGAGGGTGGTGAAAGTGTGTGTAAGGCGACTGCCAAGTGTACGATATCAGAGTAATGGGGAAATATGCGGTAAGTCCATGAATACTATCAGCTATACCAAAGCTATGTAATGCAAGGCATGAATGCTATCGGCCATACCAAGGCCATGCGATACAAGGCCTATGTAGCCAAATGTCATATGCGAGATGCAAAACAAGCGTACTAGTACTCATCAAGTAGACATATCAGTACAGTTCCTCTCTGGATATCACCGGGGTCTAGTACACTCACACTAATTGCCTCCTTCCTAGCTATACAGCCAAGCAAGTGGAAGAGACTACACTATCCGCCTGACCAGTAGTCTGCCAATACCTACCCAGCTCGTCGATAGCGGACTCATTTACGAGCTGATCAAACTCAGCCTAGCTTATAGCCCCGTCACTCGGGCGGATAAGGCCACACTCCCTTCCAACCGACCACGACACAGTGAGAGATGCGGCCTACTGGTATTCGGCACTCAGGCGCTCATGTATCCACTCAGTCTAGACGTTAGAGCAACTCCTGGTACCAAAAAGATTCTAGAATTTTCACCGAAGGACATCCTAAGTGCCCACAATGCTAGAACCAATATTTTCGGTATCCCATATGACCATTTACGATGTGCCTATGGAGGCCACGGCCCCGATGTCGTTAGGGCGTGCAGTGAATCATGACACACAATGTGAAATGCATGAGTCATACCGTCAGTCATGCAGCAATCTCGTGTGTACCATGTGCTCATGTGGGGCACTCCGTCTCATAAGGTATCCCGTAAATGTCTCAGCCCAACGGCTTATGCTATGATCAAACATTCCTTATATCAAGCATACGTATGATGCGTATGCACATGAATCATGGAAGTGTACTAAGCTTATTATAAAGCAATGAACTATCCTCGCAATGGGCCTAAATGGCCTACACGTACAAGTATGGGCCTATCAATGGGCCCTAAGGAGAGTGACAATGTGGACATTTAACCAACATCATCCTTATAATGTGGACGTCAAACCAACATTGTTTCCTAAGCACGGCCCGCCATAAACATCATTACATAAACCATGGTGAAATCACATTACAATGGACCTTCTGTATATCCCATTGGGCCTTGACCCATGGGCCTCAAATACCTCTAATGGGCCTCAACCCACGGGCCCTAATACATCACAATGGGCCTTAACCCATGGGCCTGGGCCTTGTAACATGGGCCTCATATATATATCAAAGTGGGCCTCAACAACGGGCCATAAATACATCGAATGGGCCTATTCACATGGGCCTTATGTATATCAGATGGGTCACACCAATTGGGCCCCATATGTACATCAAATGGGCCACAACCCAAATAAGAGTGGTGATAATGATTTCCACCATTTAAAGTTCCTAAAGCCCACCATAACATATGTTTCCCATCCAACCTATTCATAAATTAACATAGTGATATATGAAGTGGAAACAAATAGCAGCTTAATAGGAAACTTGGCCCTTAGAAATTTTGAGCGGTGGACATCCTTGTCCACTACCTTAGATGGTGGGGTCCACTTGGACTATGGATCTGACTCATTCTTAGTCCCATGCCAAAAAAAATTATCTTTCAAAATGGTTAGACAGATTGGATCCAACACATGCATCATGGTGGGGGTTCCACATGAAGGCCCACCATCATGTATATTATATATAATATAATATATAATCTATATATAGTATATGTATACAATATTATATATAATATAATATTATACACACACACACACACACACACACACACACACACACACCCCGTCCCACATGTGGGGTGGGTCCCACCGTCCAGTGTGGACGGTGTGGATAGAACACATAAATCAAGGTGTGCTCCACCGTCCGCTGGATGGTGGGAATACAACACATATATCATTGTGGGCTCCATCGTCCACCTGGACGGTGGGAAACAAACACATACATCACTGTGGGTCCCACATGGGGGCCCACCATTATGTTTATATGCAATCCAACCCGTTAATAAGGTCACACGAACCTGGATGAATAGGAAAAACAAATTTCATCTTGATCCAAAACTTTTGTGGCCCAGAAAAGGGTTTCAAGGGCAGATGTTCAATCCCACTGTTTCCTCTGATGTGGGCCACCTGAGCGTTGGATGAGGCTGATTTTTGGAGGGGGCCTACTTCAAGCAGGGGCCCACCTAATGAATGGTTTGGATGACATACACACTTCATGGTGGGGCCCACGGCTGGGACCATGGGTCCCTACTCGTCCACCAGCCGGCAGCAGCAATGCTGCTGTCTGTATTTTATTTTTTTTGAAAATGTCAATTTTTCTGAGGTTTTTCTCAGGTGGGGCCCACGCCGACAAAATCCACCCCATCCACTGGCTTCCATGTTCAAAACAAGCCGAACAAGCCCAATATCTGATATTTTTCGGTGTATAGAAACGGTAGGGTGGTTTTCAACGATAGAAGCCACTGTTTTATATGTTATGGCCCGCCAGAAGATCGGATTGGCCCCATTTTTCAGCTCAACTCCTAAAATGGTCTGAGGAAAAGGATGGACGGCATGGATTGAATACATACATCAAGGTGGGGCCTATATGAGTGGGCCACCCCATAAGCTTGGAAACAAGCTAATATTTGCGTTTCCCCCAGTTCATGTCCAGACACTGGATAGTTCGGGGCAAGGCAATTACTTTTAAGGTGGCCCTTCTTAGGTGGGCCACCACATAGCTAGGTGGTCTAGAACAACATATATATAAGTGGGCCCCACCTACAAATGACTTGGATCAAATACATGCTTTATGATGGGGTCCATTCGGGTGGGCCACATGGACATATCATCACAAGAAAAGAAAAAGAGAGAGAGAGAGAGATGGGGTACGTGTGATGGAGGGCTCCGCCACTATGAGCCCTCCCTTGCAAGTAATCATATATTAAGTGGGTCCCATTACACGTGGGCCCATCAAACTGAAAATCAACGGTGGAGATCCTTTCCCCACCAAATGTAAGGTCTAGATGACCCTATCCATACAAGGAAAATAAACATCATGATGGGGGCCATGGAGAATGGCCCCATCATGGAATGATCATGAGGATCAAGGTGGTCCATCGACCACATCAAGGGTCCAAAGTGAGATCCATACCATCAATCGGTAGGCCTCACTTGGCCCATCATTAAAACATGAAAAATCTAACCTAATAAGCACCTACTGTTCGATCTGCTCGGTCCGTTGGAACGTCGGTCTCCTTGTGTCTCACTTTAATGGAGAGGATGAGAAATGAAGGGCTATGATGATGGATTTTTGGGATGGAAAGTGGGCCACACACGTGCACTTTTCTCTCATGGAAGAGCTTGGACATGTGATGCTCTTGCCAAGTTGGGAGTTATGTTGAGAAATGAGAGAGAGAGAGAGAGATAAAGTTGTAAGGAGAGAGAGTGATGGATGTGAGTGATGGGTGAGGTGATGGTGTACTTGACATGTATGGGTGTGTAAGAGAGAGGGTGAGAGAAGGTTGACTTGGTGGTTGCTTGACTTATGGAGAAAGAAAGCATGGGTTGCTTTGTACTTGACATGAGATGATTGATTGATTGATGGGACATGTTATAGAGATTCTCTTGGGATCGCAAAAGCGCAGTGTTTCCTCGAAATAAACGCCAGCTCACACCTTTTGACCTGGGTATCGAATCGATGCACGAGACGCGGCGTTAGAACCGCGGTGACGGTGCGGTCGTAATGATATAAGTCTCGGATTAAGCTGACTTAATTCTATAGGATATAACTTACGGTCATGTGCAAACGTCGATTATAGGTCACGGATTGCTAGAATTCATCGAAAAGGATCACGGGAGTTGACGGAATAGTACGGACTAGGATACTAGTCTTACAGGCAACCTCAGAAAAGATCGACATTATTAGGTGCCGACTCCTTACAATCCAAAGCAGACAGAAGAGTTACGCCAATATAAGACGGCGACAACTAGAATTTGAGGTTGGGGACCACGTGTTCCTAAAAGTTTCCCCAATGAAGGAAGTCCTTCATTTTGGTAAGAAGGGGAAACTCACACCATGATTTATTTGTCCGTTCCAGATTCTAGACTGAGTGGGTATGGTAGCATACCACCTCGCTTTGCCCACTCTACTCGCAGGCATGCACAACGTATTTCACGTATCGATGCTGAAGAAATACGTTCGTAATCCTTCCCACATTATCAAATGGGAGCAAGTATAGTTGAGTGAAGATGCTACTTATGTACTGCGACTGACGCGTATCCTAGACCGGAAGGAACAAGTGTGGCGCAGTAAAGTTATCCCACTTGTGAAGGTACTATAGACACACCACACTGAGGAAGAGGCTACTTGGGAAACAAAAGCCGAGGTCCGTAAGAACTACCCTCAGATTTTCGAGGAGTACGAAAAGGTACTAATTTCGAGGATAAAATTTTTCTTTAAGGGGGGTAGATTGTAACGTCTTGGAAAAATATGTATAAAGACCCGAGTACCACCTCAAGAAGAAATCTCTAAGGGTCGAATTCTGTAGAAATTAGACGAATGCACAACTTGAGCCTAGAGCGAAGTGTGTGAGAAACGTGAATATCTTTAGAAAATGAACTCAGATTTAAGTGAATTGGACCGTTCACTTGCAGGTGAAATTTAAGGTTTCAGACTGTTAGATTCTGACCCAACTACACCCTTGGATCAGGGAAATTTTCCTATACTCATTGGTATACTTGTGGCCCTAATCGAGTGACGATAACCGTTGAACTGAAATGGGTCCTCCATGATCGATCCACTAATCCAATCAGACTAAAATCTTAACCTGGCATAGATTAATTGTTAGGGAACTTTCTTCAGACCGCATGCAAGCAATGGACCTCCAGATGAGCTCCGTTGGCTCGAAACAACCGCCTTTTGGCTATAACCTAAGTATACCATGGCCCTGGGGCCATTGACATCACTTCTGGGCCTATATAATGCCCTAAACCCACCCCTCTCTCATTCTATATGATTTTCTCTAACCCTAGGAGAGAGAAGAGAGAAAAAAGGAGAAGAGTGAGAGATCAGGAGATCGTTACTGGGATTCATTCTCACTGCTCCTCGTGTTGAATTACCACCCCACCGTCGCTACACCGTCAAGCTTAGCTTCGATTTGGGTAAGAAATCCTAACCCTAATCTCATTTTAGGAATCCAAGTAGAGGAATCGGTGAAATAGCTAACATATTTCATGATTTAGGTAGCCGTTGTGCCGTAAACAAAGGCGTGGTGTACGAACTAAGTTCGTAATGAGCATACCGACGAAAGGTGCGGACTATAAACCTTTAGGTTATGGTTTTCAAGGCTTTCAATGTCAGCTAATGATTTATATCTAACTTGATTGCTACCATATGATCTTAGTTACGTTGTATTCAGTAGATTATACATGTGTATGAACTGAGTGAATATATAATGCATTCCATATGTTTGTTAAAATGTTTGAATGAAATTACTATCATGATTTGTACTTGCCATGACTATTAATCTAGAATACATGTTCGTTGTATGCATAACAACTCTCTTGCGAAAGGATTTGCTATAATATATGTTATAACTAAGTTAGGGCATGTATGTATAAATGTGTAGGCTAAGTGTTTGATAAAATGTCTGAATGAGTAATTGTTTTGTTGAATTGTAATTAATAAGGGTTTCGAGATAGGATTCTCGACTACCTTATCTATGTGTATAAAATTCTTTCACGTAACCTTAATTTCACATATGTGATTTATGAAAAAAATATCCTATGTATAGTAACATGCTTTATGTATTTGATACATGCTCAAATGATTATTGCATTTGAATTGTTTGTTAAATGCTGTTATAATTATCACATGTGACTGTTTATTATGTTGAATATGATTGGGACTGCTACATAGTCCAGGCAATCGGTAATGGATCCCGGTTGAGTGGCTGAACTAGATTCGCCACATTGGAATGTTCGATGAATCTGAGTCGTACGAAGATTGTCGACAATGGTTAGGCCACGTGGAGTGCTTATGCGCTCCTTGTCGGTTAAATCAACATGCGTTCGTACCAATTGAACTTGTTAAATAACCCGATTGGCATATTGTATGTTTACCATATATGGACGCTCCTACTTGAATCTAAGGTACCACTTACCAATGTAAAGCCTGTTTAACCTTGGTACCATGATCTGCTAAGACTCATGAGCCGGGCATGGTGGTATGGGACACCGTGGTTGAGCTGTCGGCCTACGCTGGGGTGACGAGCCTCCCCGTAGTGATCAGTGAGCAACCCAAACTCATGAGTCGAATATGGTGGTATGGGACATTGTATTCGAGTTGTCAACCTACGTTAAGGTGACGAGCCTTCCCATAGTGACCTCGAGTATAAAATAGGCCTACGCTAAGGTGACGAGCCTTCCATAGCAACCTAAACTTACCTATCCACTACTTTTCAAATCAGGGGTGATGTTGCCCTATAACTTACCTATCGTATGTGAATAACTAGGATTAATGACCCTAGATGGATCATCGTTTGGGTAAATGATATAAAGGAAGGTACCTTAGCTTTCCGAATCTACTATATGAATAGGCCTAATTAAGAACTTGACTAACACGTGCATGCACCACACTGCATGTGCTTTGGCGATGAAGACACAGTGGGAGTAACATGTGCGACCGTGAGATGGTATCCCTGAGGGAGTACAAGCGAGGGCATGCATCATTACCACATATCATCCTTGCATTAACTAGAGTAGTTAGGAAATGATTGTTGTATTGCTTTATCATTACTGCTTGACTGAATTGATAACATGTTAACCTTTGCCTTATTTGCCTTATAATACCACTGAGTTGATCACTCACTCCTACGTTGGGACGGTGTTTTAAAACACCAACTAGACTCTGTTTTAGCTACAGATGATGGTGAGGCATATGAGGCAGAGTCAGGCTTTTATGACCATGAGGAGTTCTCCTATGTACAGCTATCAAGCGGGTCTATGTAGACCATGTATTGATCGATGGGATTATAGGGATTATATGAATTAATTGGACATTACACTTTGTCATTTTGTATATTTTAGAACAAACATGTATATATTTAGCCTGGTGACATGATCATACTCTAGGGGTTTATAACCACTATTACACTTTATATATCTATCATAGTCTTCCGCTTGCCTAATTTATTTATTTCTAGAGTATGATATGCTGATTTAGTGTAATCTCATTCATGTTTAATGCACTAACACGAAAAACATTTAACCATCATTATCTATGTTGCCTAAGCGATGTGACGAATCTCGGGAGTTGAGCCTTTGCTCGACCCTCAAAATTCGGGGCGTTACAGTACATGACATTGGAGGAAGGAAAAGGAGGAAGAAAAGGAAAGAGAGAGAGAGAGAGGGTATGATTGTTGTGGTTGAGTTAACTCGGCAAGTTCCACCAAGTTCAACCCAGTTTGGGCATTTTAAGACCCTTAACCTTAGTGTCTGTTTTGTTCCATTAGGTCCCGCGGTCCTACCGGTCAAATTTTAAAGACCCGCGACCTGTAAATTTCATTTACAATCATCCTTAAGTCCCATCATGTAAACCCAGCCCGGATCTACCTGAAACCTATACCGTTATGACCGCATCGACGTCGCGGTTCCAAGCCGTGTCTCATGCATTAATCCGATGTGTACATCAAAAGATATAGGCCACGCTCTATTTGGACCATTGATTGTGTTTTGGTGGGACCCACCTAGCTTGGCACATTTTCCCATGCATGCATGACATCATCCATCCATAATTGCCTAGCCACCCTATAGCTAGTCTAGGCTCTAGCCCCTAACGAAGCATGGGAGATCTCTCCCAAGCAAAGCATGACTTTTCTTTTATCTAGGCCATCATTACTTACCTTCTCTATAAAACAAATCATTGCTCCCATGTTACAAGTCTTCATGTCTCTTTCTCTCCCTCATTTCTCTCCTTCTCCTTTGCTAGAGCACCCATGGCCGTCCCACCCTAGCTGAAAATTCCAGCACCTTTTCCCTCATTTCCCTCCTCATCTAACCCTTAACTTTTAATCTCAACCATAGATCCCCCTTGGAGCTTAAGGAGTCCATTGCTAAGAGAATCTTGAAGATCCCTTGAGGTGGGTGCTCATTTAGCATAGGTTTTTCTGATTTTATCTTTAGATCTTCTTATTCTCATTCATAGGAACTTGTGGAGCCCATCAAATGATGGTGGAGGTCCCCCATATCTCCATGGGTGTGGCTAATGGGCCACCCTTTGCATGCATGATCCATTAATGAGGCCATTCTCCATGGACCCCATCATGGCAATTTCTCTTTGATGTATAGTGTATGGGGCCATCTAGACCCTAGATCCTTGGTGGGGATGATATTCCCACCTTAGATTCAATTTTTAGATGCATGCATGTGCAAGATCTAGCTTGTAATTGATATAATGAATGATGTGTATGGTTGTGATGATGGAGAGGGCCTCAATAGTGGCAGAGCCCCTCTCCTATGGCTGGATTTTATTTCCCCTTCCTCTGATTTTGATTTCTGATATGGTGGCCCACTTAGAGGCCCTGGAATATCCAGACCATTCAAGCAAAGTGGGACGCCCCTTGCTGTCCATTTTCTGGACAATGGTGTCTCACTTACTGCTTTATTGTTGCATGCATGAAGTTTTGGGCTGGAGATTTGGTCTGGATGTTTGTGGGGCCCACTAAGGTGGACCATATCACTAATTTTGTGGGGTATTTCCCTCTTTATTCAGTAGTTATGGACAGTTGTGTCCAGTTATATCTTGCTGTCCAAAAAATTTCTGGATTGTTTTCTAGGTTGTTTTTCATTGATCTTGGCATGGAAGATTGGACTTATTGTAGAATGTTTTACGCCTATTAAGAGATGATTCTTGGAGGTGTGCACCCCACCTTGATGTATGTTAAATCCCACCTCCAACCGTCCATGGATGGATAACCAATGAAGTCGGCCAAAGGGTGGGACGGTCCAAAATTCTGGACCATCCAGCCACCCTATGTGCAGGGAAAACACAACCCCACCTTGTTGTATACTTGTGAAGATATGTTGACCACCTATTTTCTCCTCTTTTGGGTGGGCCTGCGCCCACTCCATTGGATCTTCCATGCAGGTACAGCCATATTTTCTTTCTGTAGAATTTTGTTTCTGGACCTTGCTGTCCATTTTTGTAACTCCAAATTGTGTATGATTGTGGCCTCCCCCTTTATCCATCTTGTGGTCCACTTTGTGAGGAACCACCTCAGGTGCATGGGGGCCACTTGATTTACTAAATTCTAGGATTTATTGTGGTTGGACAGCAGCCCATCTGTTGGACGTCCAACTAGGCTGACGTCCAGCAATGGGCCAACCGTCCTCCTCCTTGTGGCCCACCATAATGTATGTTTTATCCTGGCTATTTTCCCTGGGGTGTGGCCCACTGGGACGTGGTCCACCCTCTAGTGGGACGTCCCCAATTGGGGCCCACCTTGGTGTTGTATATGGCCAGCCGTCTAGGCCCATAGGGACACCTAGACCCACTAGGACGTCCAAATTTTTGGTGCTGCTTGACTTACAGTCCAGCAACAGGCCCACCTTGATTCTTGTGATGTATCCTCACCTCTCATCTGTTGGGACCCACTATAACAACTAAGGGCCATTATAAGATTTATTCCTCCCAAAATTTCCATTTGCTGGACTTTAGCAGACTTAGGAAGTTGGGTGGGCTGAAACTCCAACAAGGGCCTTAAAATATTTTTTGGATGTAGCTGGAAATTTTTATATGGTGAGGCTCACCAGATTTGGGGGTGTTGTATACTCCTTGTGTAGATATTTTTTTCCTTGAGAATTCTTTTGAGCTTAGTTAGTGCCTTGTTAGGCCCACTTTTAGTTGATTGCTTGGGCCCAAATAATTGGACCAGATTTTTTTGGGATGTCCAGCAAGCCTAGAAGGGCTGGGACATCCAGCCTTGGCCTAGTCCATGTGCATGAACTGCTTTCACATTATGCTGGACTTGGTGGGCTGAATAGTATGTGTGATTAAGTCCTTGAATGCCCACCTATTTTACCCAGATTTGGGCTGATATTGAAGGGCCCATTTGACCCAACTTGGATATGTTTTTGCCTATGTGCTTGGGCTTATGGGCTGCCCACTAGGTCCAACATAATGCATGAATTTGGTGGCCATTATTCTTGGGCCATAGTTTGCCTTTTTGGGCCTATGATGTTATGTGAGGGCTTTGGGCCATTTTCTTGGGGCCCATTATGTGATATGATATATATGTATTACTGCTCATTTTATTTTTAAGGTAGTACTTGTTGCGCAGCACACCAAGAGCACAGTGAACCGAGATCCAATCTCAGGTCTCACCCACAAACGATAAACAAGAAGAAATATAAACTAGAAGAAGAATCAAAGCATTCCAAACAAATCACAAGACAAGATATACGTGGAAAAATCCCAACAAGGGTAAAAAACCATGGATGCAAACTTCCAGTATAAAGAAAACAAAGATTACAAGGCAATATACTAACCTCTTCCCTTGAAAATACAAAGAAAACCATTTGCCACACCTTGGAATAACTCTCATTATATCTAAAAAAAGCCCTAGGGACCCTTATTTATAGTTTAGGCAACTCCCCTTTTGCACCTTTGTGAAAACCGACTCAAAAATCCGCAGTCCGCATCAAATTCGGAAACGAATCTGCGTAACCTCGACTGGTCGAGCAGGGTGCTCGACTGGTCGAGCGGACCCTCGACTGGTCGAGCATGGGCCTCGACTGGTTGAGTACCGCGGAACCAAAAAACCGATGCTCGCTGGACTTTGAGTCGAGCCAGTCCACAACTGGTCGAGTGGGCCACTCGATCAGTCAAGTAGGGCACTCAACTGGTCGAGCGGCCATCCAAATGTGGCTCCACATCTTAATAATTTTTCACTTTGAGACACATCACCATAAACATTCGTCTTCTTCATCCGGAGTGCACCACCTCCCCATCTTCAAGCTTGAAAACTAATGAAAGCTTAACAGAGCTTCAGCTTCTCCTGTGTGACCGTCTTGGTCAGCATATCCGCAGGATTCTCACTTGTTTAGATCTTCTCCAGAGTAATCGATCCATCTTCCAATAACGAATGTATGAAGTGATATCTAATATCAATATGCTTGGCCCTTGAATGAAAGGCTAAATTCTTAGCCAAGTGTACTGCACTTTGACTGTCACTGTACAGCTTGCAATCTGCTTGCTTCTTACCCAACTCTTTCATGAAACCTTGCATCCACACCATCTCCTTGTACGCTTCTGTAGCTACAACATATTCTGCTTCCATCATACTGATAGATATTATCTTCTATAATTGAGAGACCCAACTAACTGCAGCACTGCCGAGAGTAAAGACATAACCTGTAGTGCTTCTTTTGCTGTCGATATCTCTTGTCAAATCTGAATCTACGTAGCCTTATAGCTTGGTTTCCAATCCACCATAACACGGCCCTATATCCATAGTACCTATCAGGTATCTGAGGATCCACTTCACAGCTTCCCAATGTTCCTTCCTGGGGTTGTTCATGAACCTACTAACAACTCCCACTGCTTGAACAATGTCTGGCCTCGTGCTCACCATAACATACATGAGACTCCCAATAGCTAACGCGTATAGGACTTTAACTATATAGTCTCGTTCCTCCTACGTCTTTGCACCTTTCTCCTTAGAAAGCTTGAAGTGGTTGGCTAATGGAGTGCTAACCGACTTAACACCTCCCATATTGAATTGATCAAGTACCTTGGTTATGTACTCTGCTGTGACAAAACCAGTTTCTTATTTTTCCTGTCACGCTTTATCCTCATGCCTAGGATTTATTTTTCAACTCCTAAATCCTTCATGGAAAATTCTCTAGACAGTTGTCTTTTGAGATCTGAGATGTCCTTCATGTTTGAACCGGCCACAAGCATATCATCAACGTACAGAAGAATGATGATGTACGATATATCAGACTTCTTCAAATAGCAACAGTGGTCTCTATGACATCTCCTGAAACTGTTTCCCAATATGAAACTGTCAAACTTCTTGTACAACTGCCTCGGGGCCTGCTTCAGGCCATATAGACTCTTCTTCAGTCTACACACCTTGTTTTCCTTTTTTTGTGTCACGTATCTTATCGGCTGATGCATATATATCTCTTCTTCAAGATCCCCATTAAGAAAGGCTGTCTTAACATCTAGCTGCTCTTGAAGTAAGTCCTCTGTAGCCACTATACTCAAGACCATGCGAATCGTAGACATTTTCACTATCGGTGAAATCGATACCTGCCTTTTGTTGAAACCCTTTCACAACCAATCTAGCCTTGTACCATTTCGAACCATCGTGCTCCTCTTTCAGTCTGTAAACCCACTTGTTATGAAGAGTTTTCTTTCCCTTAGGTAGAGTGACTAGCTCCCATGTACGATTAGACTCAAGAGAGTCCATCTCATCATCCATGGTCTGCTCCCACTTAACCCGTGTATCTGACTGCAATGCCTCTTTAAAACACTCTGGTACAGCATTATCTGTCAATAGTAGATAATGTAAGGAGGGTTAGTATCGGACCATGGGTCTCCTCTTCCGAGTAGACCTCCTCACAACCGGTATCTGTAGCTCTACCTCATAATGCTCCTGTGCACGATCATCCTGTGGCACTATAACACCCATGTCCAGTAACTCTTCCAACTCTACGAATTCTTTCTCCTCGGCTTTATTTTCCTGCACACTGTCCTTATGCATCACTTTTTCATTAACGACTACGTCCTTGCTTCTGATGATTTTTCTGTTTTCTACATCTCAAAACCTGTAGCCAAAATCATGTTGCCCATAGCCTATAAACGTGCACCTCGTGGACTTCGCATCCAGCTTGTTTCTATGCTCTATATCAATGTGAGCGTATGAAGTGCAACCGAACACTCTGAGATGTGCAAGGTTTACTTCTTTCCCAGTCCACGTTTTTTCTGGTAGCCCACCATCCAATGGTGTTGAGGGACTTCTATTGATAAGATATGCGACAATATTCACAGCATCTGCCTAAAAGGTCTTAGGCAACCTTGCATATAATCTCATGCTCCTGGCGCGCTCAAGGATGGTCCTATTAATGCACTCAACCACATCGTTCTACTGTAGTGTCCCTGGAATCATTTTCTGATGTTTGATTCTATTTTTTGCACAATACTCCTCAAATCTCTTATCATAGTATTCTCCCTCATTATCAGATCTGAGATATTTGATTCTTACATATCTCATTTTCTACCATTACTTTCCACTTCTTAAATACATCAAATACATCAGATTTATGCTTTAAGAAATAAATCCACAGTTTTCTACTAGCATCATCAATAAAGGAACCAAAATAACATGAACCACCAAGAGATGATACATGTGCCGGTCCCTACACATCAGTGTGTACAAGCTCCAACATATGCATCTTTAGAGCGCGTCCTATTTTCTTGAAGCTTATCCTCTTCTGCTTGCCATACACGCAGTCCTAGTAGAATTTCAAGTCAATAGACTTCAGCCCTGGTAGCTTCCCTTTTAACAATAGCACTTTTATCCCCTCCTCACTCATATGTCCCAACCTCGATGCCATAACTACCCATTCACTCTTATTGATGTGACTGCGAGTGAAATATACGATCCTGAAGTCACGTACAAAGTACCTTCCTTTTTGCCTCGAGATATCACCAAGGCACCTTTTGTGATCTTCCAGGAATCACTAGTGAAGGTCGTCACATATCCGGTATCGGTCAACTTCCCCATCGAGATCAAGTTCCGTTTTAAACTTGGTACATGTTTGACATCCTTCAATTTCAAAGTCATTCCATCTTTCTGATTTATATGAATGTCTCTCTTTCCAACAATACTGCACGGCTCATCATCACCCAGGTAGACTCTCTCGAAGTCACCTGATACATAATTATGCAGAACTTCCTTACATGAAGTGGCATGAAATGAAGCACCCGAGTCTATAACCTAAGACTCATTTCTTGCATCAAGAGACAAGATCAATGCCTCTGTGTCACTCTTCTCAGATAGATTCACTGAATCTTTCCTGCCTTGAGAGCTTCTTTCTTATTTCTTGAGCACCCTGCAATCACATTTCATGTGCCCCTTCTTCTCGTAATGTCAATACCCGTCTTTGTCTTTCTGTCTCTTAGAATTCTTCCTTGACATAGAACGTCCATGTTTATTACCTCCTTTGTTCAGTGATCTTCCTCTTCCTTCAATGTTTAGAGCATTCCCTGAGTCCCATGAAACTCCTGGTGTTTTTCTTTTAGATTCTTCACTGAGAATTAGACCGGCCACATCATCAAATTTCAGCTTTGCCGACCCTGAAGAATTGCTCACAGCAATCACCAAACAATCCCAACTGTCTGGCAAACTAGACAAGATCAATAACACCCTGACCTCGTCCTCAAAAATAATGCCAACGGATTTCAACTGGCTCGTGACTATATTGAACTCGTTTAGATGTTCAGTCATGCTCCCACCATCTGACATCTTTATGTTGAATAGTTATTTCATAAGATGAACCTTGTTGCATGTTGAGGGTTTTTCATACATAGTAGCTAGGGCTTCCATTAATTCTTTTGTGGTTTCCATCTTAGATATATTGAAGGCGACGCTCTTAGACAAAGAGAGTCGGATCGTTCCTAAAACCTTTCGATCCAATAAAAACCATTCATCATCTGTCATCTTCTCTAGTTTCTTCTCTTTTCCTCCTAGAGGAATATAGAGGTCCTTCTGATACAGATAATCCTCCATCTGCATCTTTCAGAAGGCAAAGTTTGAACCATCAAACTTCTCAATTCTAGTCTTCCCTTCCTCCGTCATCGCTCCCAATAGAACTAAAACTAATAGCTCTGATACTGGTGAATAGAGAACCGAGATCCAGTCTTAGGTCTCATCCACAAATGATAAACAAGAAGAAATATAAACTAAAAGAAGAATCAAAGCTTTTTAAACAAACCACAAGACAAGATATACATGAAAAAACCCTAACAAGGGTAAAAAAAAACCACGGATGCAAACTTCCACCGTGAAGAAAATAAAGATTACAAGGCAATATACTAACCTCTTCCCATAAAAGTACAGAGAAAACCCTTTATCCACACCTTGGAATAACTCTCATTATATCTAGTAAAGCCCTAAGGACCCCTATTTATAATTTAGGCAACTCCCCTTTCGTACCTTTGCGAAAATCAACTCAAAAATCCGCAATCCACATAAAATCCGGAAACAAATCTGTGTAACCTCGACTGGTCGAGTAGGGTGCTCAACTGGTCGAGCAGACCCTCGACTAGTTAAGCATGGGCCTCGACTGGTCGAGTACCACGGAACCAAAAAACCGATGCTCGTTGGACTTTGAGTCGAGCCAGTCCACGACTGGTCGAGTGGCCCACTCGACCGGTCGAGCTGCCGTCTACACGTGGCTTCACATCTCAACAGTACTTGGGCCTTGAGCCTTGCTTTAGGTAGAATCTTTGTTGGACTTTCTTCTAAGGGACAATGGTGGTTAAATGTCCCCATTATGGACCCCTCTAGGCCCATTTGTTAGGCCCATTCTCATCTATTAGTAGTTGAATGTCCACCTTAGACCCTTTGGTAGGCCCATTCTCACCTATTGGGCCCATAACATTTCTTACTTAAGTCTTTATGGGCTACCCCAAATTGTTGGGCCCCACTAGTAGTTGTGCTCTTTCCATTCCATGTAAAATTGTCTAAATACCTAGAACCTACCTTGTTATGTGGAGAGTACAACATCATCGCATGTCATACTTAGTTATATTCATAACCCATTCTCATGTGCATCATATGTGTGCTTGGTTGAGGTGTGATTGGTCATGGTTTATGTCATTGGGCAGGCTGTTATAGGACTCCCTAAGTGATGGAGTTGCTCCTCTTGAGCGCATTGTATGCACAGGACTGATGCATGGTTGATTTGTGTGATTCATGCATCTGATATTGCATAGCACGGTTGATATTCGCCCTAGCTTCATCAGGGTCGTATCCTCCACAAGCATATCGTGGATGACCAGATTTGGACACTAAAAATATTAGTTTGAGCACTGTGGGCATGTATGATGTCCTTGGGTGAAAGTTTCAAAATCTTCATGATACCAGGAGATGCTCAAATGCCGAGATCAAGTGGAAAACATGAGCGTCGGTGCCTTTACTATTAGGTCGCATCTCCCACTATATCGTGGTTGGTTGGAAAGGATGTGGCCTTATCCACCCGAGTGAGGGGGTATTTAAGCTAGGCTAAGTTTGACCAGCTCGTAAATGGGTCCGCTACCGTCGAGCCTTGTTGGTGATTTGCTATCCACATAGTGAGGTCTCTTATTCTCACTGGGCTGTGCA
The DNA here is from genome assembly GCF_029962835.1 of Magnolia sinica. NCBI lineage: Eukaryota > Viridiplantae > Streptophyta > Magnoliopsida > Magnoliales > Magnoliaceae > Magnolia > Magnolia sinica. The sequence continues at coordinate 41,198,490 of NC_080577.1, read as the reverse complement.
GCTAGGGAGGCGGCAGTTCATGTGGAGTATACTTGACCCCGATGATCTTTCAGAGAGGAACTGTACTGATATGTGGACTTGATATGAGGATTGACATGATTTCATTACACATTGCATATGGCACTTGGCTATATAGGCCCGCATTTGCATAGCCTTGATACGGCATTGGTATTCATGATCTTGCCTCACATTCTGCATACTCTGATATTACATTCATGTCACCTGTCCTACACACACTTACACTACCCTTTAAGCTTTCTATAAGCTTATGCATGATTGATGTGTGCAGGTGATTCTAGGCAGTGAGCAGTAGTTGCCGCGGTTCTTTTGGAGTTTTGCTTTATAGCCTTTGTATCTTTTCTTTTCGAGCCTTATATTGTAAAAAGTTTTAAATTCTTAGTGGATTTTGTAATGGTGTTCCTATAGTTATTATCTGTGGTTATGATCTTGGATATGCTCATTATGAATCAAACTTACGTTATAGAAATCCTCCTTATAGGATCCTAGGATCGGAACCTGGTGAATGGGCTCCAAGAGCCGAGAATGGGGTATTACGGAGGCTGTCGGCGACAGAATCGGTGATCGAAAATTTTGTGAGCCCGGTTTCCGAGTTTGGGATGTGACAGGCATGGTTTCGAGTATGTGTTAATCTAAATCTCACCAGAAGTTTTGTTGGAGAACAGATGTTCAGACAATTGGAGATCTAGTTTGGGTTTAAGTTGTCATATTGCTGACTTCAAGTTTGAATTGAGTTTTTGTGGGTTGTGTTGCATGCAGTCGATTTGAGTTGGCTCAGCCACTGAGTTAGTTTTAGTAGAGACCTGATTTTAGGGCTAATCTAGCTCCGCCACATGACAACTAGATTGTGGAGTCCGAGTCGTGATTGGGTTCAAAATTGGGTCGAATCGACTCAGGTAATTGAGGTATATTGATATTCTTATGGATTATCTCTAATTAAATTTCTAGTGAAATAATATATGGACTATTAATTCTATAGTTTAATCCAATTTGAGAATATTTGGTTTTAGACTTTAATTATCATTTAGGAAAATTAATTTCCCAACCTCTTATGTAGATCTATTCCAATCAAGTAAGGTTTGTATTGAATTAATCCAAGTTAGGCCTTTTAGTTACATAAATTCACATAGGTTGCACTTAGAATTTGAATTAGTGATAACTTAGATGTAATTGATCCTTAATTTTATTTTGAATGTAGGGAATTCATTGTCTTCAAATCTCCATAGACTTACCATCTCGTGAATTATTTGTGCCATGTGGCTTGTGAGTTGAACTTATTTTGTGTGTCCTTGAATGGACTTGATGCCCAATGTGGCTTATTGAGAGGAACCCTTTTTGTTGGACATATTTATGAATTTGTGATGGTAATGACTATTTGATGGATCATGATAGGCCGCTAGTTGTAAAGGTTACTATTAGCATCCTACTTATTGAAGTCTCATCAGCGAAAGCATAGTGGTATGGGACACTATACTTGAGTTATCGGCCTATGCTTAGTTATGAACCCCCATAATGACCCTTAAGCTTCCTTTAAATGGTTGTATGTAATTGGACTAATAATTGTTGGGCTAATTATACATTTCATATCATACAAGTGATATCAAGTGGCTAATCTGGATGTTATGGTAGCATGTATTCTTTTTAGAAGTATTTTCGTTAGCTCTCAGACCACTGTCGATCGACCCAATTTATGTGAGCTAGTCACTTGAGCCCGTATTTGTTGTACTTTTGTTGATGACTAGCCACTTGAGATTGCATATGGGTTTCGCCCTAGTCATAAGTTTTTGTCCAAAGCTAGTTGTATGTCCATTCCCGAGTTGATGTGCATGTGCATGCATCCATATATTTAAATAAGATCGTATTATAAATTGTTTTATATGTTTCTTATTTTAAAACTATCTTTGGCTAATGTGATGGTGTGTAATCTCATTTGTTATGATTATTATGAATGGTTTAGTGTAAACCTATCTTGGCAAACTATGTTTAACTATTGTGATGGTTTAGTAAATCTTAAGGGGTATACCTCACTGCGATAACCATTGATGTTATATCAAATCATATTCAATTAGTGCATGAGATTGGTACTTTGCAGGTTGACGCTGACATGAAGGCTGAGGAGTTAGATAATTTAACAGATCAAGATTAGTTGCATTTAGATTTCTTTTCACAGTTGATCTAGTTTATTTTTGTATTTGTGAAAGACTTGAGTCATTGGTTTGTATAAGCATGGTGGCCAACCACTTGTACATCTCGTGTATCTAGAATGTATATCTGGACTTTTCCTTTATGCTTGATTTGTCTTTCTTTTGTTGCGATGCTCACTTTTAAAAAAAGATATATATTGTGAAATGTGGGCTATCTATAAAGGTTAACACTCGGGATTTCATAAAGGTAGTATTAAACTAGGGTTATAAAACCCGGGGCGTTATACCAGTTCTTGCTCTCTCTCTCAACCCACTAGTCCCACCTGTCTCTCTTTCACCTCCAAACCACCATCGCTTTAACTCGCTTTAATTGATCAAGCCATTGCCACCATTGCAACAGCGGATCCATCAGCTATTGGAGGCTTCTTGGCCATTACACCAGGTTGGCCTCTCTCTCTCTCTCTCTCTCTCTCTCTCTCTCTCTCTCTCTCTTGAGGGGTCTACCAAATGAATGGATTAGTTGAGGTATGTGCGGACCCATCGAAACGTTCTGCATTTACAAAACATTTTTCAAGCTTAGGCTTAGGCCAAATTCGGGCCGGGTCCTATATTAGCATCCTGGGCTAGGCTTGGGCTGGACTATTTTAACCCAACACAGGCCTGGCCGGGTTTGGGTTTAAGTTATACAATGCAAGGCGGGCTTGGACAAAGCTTGGCCCGGCCCATTGACCCCCTAATTGAGCTCACATGTTTGAGTGATCGAATATGCTCAAAACTGTCCAGAGTGTTTACAAGTAATTTTTGAATTTCGTCAATTAATTGAGTTGAGACTTTGATCAATCAATTATCCAAAATTGTTCAGAGACCAATCTATATATATATATATATATATATATATATATATATATATATATATATATATATATATATATATATATATATATATATATATAATTCAGGGAGAACGTTGATGATCGCAAGAAGTGGTCAATCGATCAAACCCTGTTACATGTACAAATTTAAGCTGTCTGATAACAACAAGTACCTGAAAAAGAGAAGATGGACCCAATCCACAAACATTTGTTTCAATCATTGCTTAAGGATGCATTCAATCGATATATGTAAATGCAATGTTATCCATTGACAAATAGAGGAACTAAAATCAGAACGGTGAGAACGGAGAGTGCCTTGCACCTTAGTACGGTAAGTGCTCTTTCGTTACTCTCACAACACTAACCTACGAAATGAAAAAGTGGGTTGATGAATGATTTGGAGTGAGTGGTGAAAGCATGGATGGAAGGTTGGGCATATATATGAAACCATGATTATGGTTTGCCCGATAAGATCTTTAGATGGCTGAAGTTGGCCGTCGTCGCGGCATGGATGAAACCAGAAGAAGACGAAGACCAGATGGTCATTGGGCGGGTTGTATATGTGAGTCTCACCAAACCTTTCAAGAATTAAAAAGTGGCCTTTGCCCACGAGGGAAGTGAACTGGTTGGTGTACCACACACCACTGACCAGGCTGGTGTGTTGACGTCACCATGTTATGTGGGTCTCATCATGAGGTATTTGTTATATCCAACCCGTCCATCCATTTGGAGAGCTCGCTGTAAGGCTTGAGCCGTAAAATAAGGCAAATCTAAAGATTAAGTGGACCACGCTACAGAAAGCAGTAAGGGATTCAACGTCTACCATTGAAACACTTTTGGGGTCACAGAAGTTTTGGATCAATGTGATATTTGTTTTTCCTCTTCATCAAGGTGTGTGACTTTATGAATAGACTGGACAGAAAATAAATGTTATAGTGGGCCCTATGAATGTTTTAACGGTGAGAATCATTTTCCCACTAATATTTGTGGTGTGGTCCACTTGAACCTGGGATATAATTGATTTTGGGCTCATGCTCTAAACTAATCTCCCCAAACGGATGAATGGTGTGGATATAATAAATATATCGTTGTTGGGGCTATGTAAATTTAATCTCCTTTGAACCGTTAGTACATCGGGAAGATTAAAGAGGGTTGGGACTCGCCTTGACATGTACGCACACCAGCAAAGTCAGTGAACCAGCCAGTCCACTTCCACCCACAGGACACTGAAATGATCAAATAGCCCACAGGACAAGAATGGATTGGCTACTCCCCCTACCACCAGCTTGGTGGCTGTGGTCGGTCCTCCGTGGGCTCACCATGATGTATGTGTTTTATCCATTTTTAAAGATCATTTTAGTGCTTAAAATAAAAAATGAGAGGGATATAAACATCAGGTGGACCACACCGTAGGAAAACAATAGTGATTGGATATCCACCATTAAAATCCTCCTAAGGCCCACTGTAATGTTTATTTCACTTCCAATCTATTGATTAGGTCATACAACAGATGAAGGGAAAAAATAAATATCAGCTTGATCCAAAACTTTTATGGCCCCCAAAAAGTTTTTAATGGTCCACGTTCATTCAACACTATTTCCTTCCTGTAATGTGGTCCACTTGAGATTGGGATATACCTAAATTTTGGTCTCATGTCATATAATGATCTAGAAAAATAGATGGACAAAATGGGTGAAACCCATACAGCATGGTTGGGACCATAGAGCACTGACCACCTGCCATTAACTAATGGCAGGGTGAGTAGCTAGTCTGTTTCCCCATGAGACACTAAAATGCTCGAATACTCGTGTCATTTACCTCAAGAAGGCAGGATGAAATCCTCGAGGGTTTTGCTTGATGATGGTGATGTCATCCAATTACCGGAGGTAATTTTGAACCGCGTTTTACCGCTTGCACCAAACACAACGTGGGAAAAATAAATCCCATATTTTTCTGTAATTAGGGTGGTAAATGTGGAACTAAACAAACCCAAAGGCCAAAGTTCCACATAGAGGGGTGATTTATCATACGACACTGTCGATCTACTCACCTGAGGGTGTACACGAACCGAGCTAGCTCAGTTAGCTCGCTCGACTCGACTCGAAAACCCTCGATTTGACTTGGTTCAAAGCTGAGTTCGAGCCAAGTCGAGTTGATTTTTTGAGCTCGAAAATGAGTTCGAGTCGAGTTTGAGCTGGCCCCAGCTCGACTCGACTCAGATCGAACCAAGCTCGAATCGAACTCTAATCGAAACAGTTCGGTGACTCGGTTACTTTGATATTGATGTTGCTCACCAACTGTTTGATGAAATGACTCAGAGAAGTGCGATTGGTGGCAAGGAAGGTATGTATATGAAACCAACACTTTTTTTTTTCTTGATTTTTATGTTGCTTAGAAGGTGTTTGATAAAATACCTGTAAAACCATTGCTGCTATCTCAAATACAATGAGATTTTGAAGGTGCAGTCTAGGTGTTTATGAAAATGCCTCAATGGCGAAATTGGCTCGATCTTCACTTGAACTTGGCCCGAGCTGGCCTGAGCTATTGACCAAACCGAGCCGAGCCGAGTTTGAGCTGAGGTCAGCTGGTGGCTAAGCCGAGTTGAGTTGAGGCCAGCTCGACTCGGTTCAACTCAATGTACACTCCTATACTCACCCATGGCGGGAAAAAGTGGGGCGTGGCTTAGTGGATCCTCGACCATCAGGCCCACTTTGATGTATGTGCCTTATATCCGCGCCATTCATCTATTTTGAAAACTCATTTTAGGGCATGATCCCAAAAATGAAGCAGATCCAAATCTTCGGTGGACCATAATACAAGAAATAATAGTAATTGACCATTAAAATTTCTTGTGGGCCAAAAAAGTTTTGGATCAATGTGGTTTCTTCATCTAGGTCTTTGTGACCTTATCAACAAATTGGATGTCAAATAAACATTTTGGTAGACTCCGTAAAGTTTTGAATGGCAAGGATTCAAACAGTCATATTGTCTTTTTAAGATTTGGATCTGGTTCGTTTTTTGACATCATGCATTAAAATGAGCTTTCAAAATGGATGGATTATATCATGTAGGGAACATACATCACAATGGGCCGTACAATTAGGGATCCACACCAAAAAATGTAAGCGGATTGCATGGTGCACCACACACTAACTACCTAAGTAGTGTGTTCACCTTACCAAGTTATGTGGCCCCAACATGATGCATGTGTAGGGGTGTACATCGAGTCGAGCTGGCCTTTGCTCGACTCAGCTCGGCCATTGGCTGACCTCAGCTTGAACTTGGCTCGGCTCGGTCCTCGAGCCTGACTGGCCAGCTCAGCTTGGTTCAGTTAGCAGCTCGGGCCGAGTTCGCCATTTAGGCATTTCCACAAACACCTGGACTGCACCTTTAAAACCCATCTTAATGTGAAACAGAAGCAATGGTTTCACCGGTATTTTATCAAACACCTTAAGCAACATAAAAACCAAGAAAAATCAAGAAAAAATGGTAGTTGTTTCATGTACATACCTTCCTAGGGCCCATATTGATGGCACTGTCAGCGTATGTAAAGTACTTGGTGAGCAACATACATGAAAGGAAGGTGGATATAATGATCACACCTTAGTTGATGGCACTGTCAGCATATGTAAAGTACTTGGTGAGTAATATACATGAAAGGAAGGCGGAGATAATGACCACACCTTTGTTGATCGCATTGACGAACCAACACACATGAAAGTACTTAATGGCCCATATTGATGGCACTGTCACCAGCCACACTTCGTTGAGTCGTTTTATCAAACACTTGATGAGCAACATGAATGGCAAAGTAACCGAGTCACCGAACTCATTTTCGAGCTAAAAAAATCAGCTCGATTTGGCTCGAACTCAACTTCAAACTGAGTCAAATCAAGCTTTTTCGAGTCGAGTCGAGCGAGCTAACCGAGCTAGCTCGGTTCATGTACACCCCTATGCATGTGTTATATCCATGCCATTCATCCATTTTTTCAAGATCAATTTAAGACATGGGGCAGATTCAAAGCTCAAGTGGACCATACCCAAAAAATAAGAAAAAGGAATGCTTACTGTTGAAAAGTTCTCCATATCACAAAAGTTTTGAATCAACCTGTTATTTGCATTTTCCCTTCATCCAGGTATCCGTGTCCTTTTGAATAGGTTGGATGGTAAATAATTGTCATGGTGGGCCCTAGGAAGGTTTCAACCGAGGGTGTCATTTTCCCGTTGCTTTATATGATGCGGAGTACTTGAGCTTTTGATCTACCTCATGTTTTGGGCACTCCCTAAAATGATCTCCCAAAATTGATGGACGGTGTGGATATAACACATACATCATGGTCAGCCCCAAGAACTTCGTCAGGTCAAAACACCATGGAACTTGGAGAGGCCCACGCAATCCGCTTTAGGGAAAAAATGGTTCAAAATGCATTGGATCAGATAATCAAAGCGATCCTTTCGGTGGCGCCACAAAGCATCGATAGAAAACGAAATAATTAATGGTCACGTATCCGTCGAGGAAATTGATAATAAATAGAGGATAGGATCATCTGATGGTTGTGATTTTTGAAACACAAGCCATCCGTGAAATGGCCTGCTATATGGATGGATCCGATTCCCTGGCACGGTGGTTGAAGAGAAGCAGCATCGCTCCACATTCAAGTGAAAACCAAATTGAGGACATGGTCCATCCATGGTAGAACTGAACAGATCAATGGTATCTACGGAAGCGGATTGTCTTCTGAGTAACTCAATTAGCCTTACATGGGGCCAACCGTGATTTGTGTATTTTATCCACGCCGTCCATCAATTTTACCAGATGATTTTATTTGTATGGCATGACCGAAAAGTTTACGAATATCCAAATCTCAAGTGCACCACACAACAAGAAATAATGTGAATTGAACGCCTACTGTTGAGAAAACTTTTTGGGAGTCACAGAAATGCGGATCAAACCGGTATTTGTGTTTTACTTCATCCATGTCATGTCCGCGTGACCTTATGAACGGGTTAGATCACAAACACAAATCACTGCAGGCCTTATGAAGGTTCCAACGGTGGACATCTTTATTCCCACTGTTTCTTGTGGTGTGTTCCACTTGAGATTTATGTTATCATTTAAGTTTTGGCTCATACCCTAGAATGATCTTTAAAAACGGATGGACGGCGTGGATAAGACAAATACATCCATGGTTGGCCTCACCGAGTTTCTGTATTACCGGTCCATACACCCCAACTCCTCTTACTACAAAAGCCGAGTGCTAAGTTCGGGGTCGAGGATCCAACAATCTTCCTCAAACTGTATTTCGACGGGTACGGGGACTCATTTTCTTCAATTCACGAAAAAGAAATCTCGAGATGGTTAGCATTCTCGCTCAGGTTAGAAAAAAACCAAACCAAAAAAGAACAAAAAGAAAAAGAGAAGAAAATCATTTCCTTGGAGATTTTTCGCACAAACTTCACTCCTAGATTGGAATTTTATTGTTCTTTCATCATTTTTGAAATGTTTGGATTATATATTTTATTTTATTTTATTTTCTTGGGGAATGATTTTCTCGACCATTTGATTCCGCAGGAGCGTCTTCTCGGCGCTGCCTTGGGAGCTATCTTCACGGGCGTTGTTGTTTTCGAGCAAAGGAGGAGCATTTATAGCCTAATTTCCCAAAATCAGCCCCAAATCGAAGTTCAAAAAGAGGTAATTCGAACCTTTGTTTCTTCTCTTTTCACATGATTGTTGTTTGTATCTTTCAAATTTTCCTGGAAATTCAGTCTCAACCAAATCTCGTTTGGCAGTAATTCCGATCGGAGCTTCTTTTCTCGTTCTTTTCTTTTTACACAGCTTTGGTGGTCCGGTTTTCCCTTTTTTTTTTTGGGTTTGATTTCTAAGGCAATCTCTAAATATAAAGTAGAATTTGAGGCCAACAGTTAGAAATCTGTTTTAGTCTATTGTGTCATTCACCACTGATTCGGGTCATATCGGTCCCCATATCCAGCTGGTTTGGGCCGATGAAGCCATACCATTCATGTGTTGTACCGGTACATATCGGGTGATATGTATGGTGCTCTATCGTTGATTCTTACATTATAGATTGTGGAATGGAAAATCCGTCTGCACAAGGTGATATAGATGGATCCAGAACTCCACAAGGTGAAACAATGCAAGATCCAATAGTGATTTCCAAGAGATTGAGTTGCATTGCTGAGGGACCTTAGATACTATGTATTGCAACATACAAGTCATTTATTCTATGATTCCTGCAATGTAGAGCTTTAATGAAATGACTGGTGAGAGTATGATGAAAACCTTTTACAGGCCATTGGAACTAGACCAAACTCATGCATTTGAGGAGCTGTCGGGCTCTTAATTATTGAATTATAAATGTCACCTTAGTCTGTACCTATGAAATGGGACTGATTTTATTTTCCAGCTCGTGACTTGAGGATGTAAAAGCCCTTGAGGAATGACAGGAGTGCTTTGTGTTTATGCCTTCCTTGGAATCGATGGTTTTTTTTTTTCCCTTTCCTTTTCTTGGATGGTTAATGTGGAGTTTAGGGAAGGTGTTAGAAGATACTTCCATTGGTGATATAATGCGGTTCATAGGTTGCGAGGAGGAATAGATTTTCAAAGCCAACTTAGCATCGGAGGAGAAGAAGAGATGCAACTAAAAGCTTTGTCATTTGGAAGAGAAGAATTGAGAAGATATATACTTGAAAAGTTTATCATTCTTGAGGCATGTTTTATTTCCTATGTATCTGTTCAATGAAGATTTTGTTGCTTATAAATAAATGAATTGTGTTCCTGTGTGTGTACAATGCACATGCATGTGCATATGTGTGATATATAACAAAGTGCTGGACTCAGCTACTTTTACAAAGTAAACTCACATCTTGTTGAAGCTAAATAGAAAGGCTGATAAGGGATGGCATTTTAACATGGACAGTTGCAAAGGCTGAGGAATAAGCAATGTGATGGTGGAAAATGACCTGTGTAGTTGTTATTTCTAGAATACCCCAATGATTGATCATCTAACCTTTTGGATCCTATCTTGCTTTAAAGTTTGAAATTGTGAGACTCTAACTATTTAACGAGGTTTTCTAGGCTGTTTTACATGAAAAATACCATTCACATGAACAAAACTCTTCCTCCACCATATATTGATGCAAATAGGGTGCTCTCTCTCTCTCTCTCTCTCTCTCTCTCTCTCTCTCTCTAATATGAACATCGAGGAATTTTATTGAAAAAAAGGAAAAAAAAGCAAGAGAGAAAAAAACAACCAAGGTTCCAAGACAGCATCAAGCAAACACATTATTTAAACCCCATTCCAAGTCAAACTGAGACTCAGACAAAAGCTGGTCCTATCATCTGTTGATTCTGTAAAGAGACCCTCTACTGGCAACTGCTTTAGCCAACAAGTCTGCCTCAGAGTATGCATCATGACGAACATCAGGTTAGCAATCCTTAATGGGTACTGACCTGTTTTTGCCCATTTAATTTCATTGGTTGATTCACCATAAATAATGACCTGGCTGACTTTACAATGGCGACAAGTCTGATCCTGAAGTAAAGGCCATAGCTTTAGCATAATTTGAGTTATGGAAACCCAAGGCCTGGAGAATTCTCACACTGTAGTGCTGCTATAGTTTCTAACGCTACCTCCAGCATCCATTGGATCCAGATTCCCCAAGGAACAACCATCTAAGTTCAGTTTATACCAATCATCAGGGGGGCAACACCATCTTTCTTTGACCTTAAAAAATAAAAAATGGGGATGCCATTCATTCTTTTGTCGGCCATATTCTCACTAATTTTTTCTCTGACTGAGTTCACCTTACATGATATCTGCCTGAAGATTCTATTGTTTCTCCAACCACAAACACCAAAGAATCAGCTTAATCTATAACTTCCAAAGAAACAATGCTATGGGGCCCACAAATTTTTTTCTTCTTTTGAAAATTGACAATGATTTATTGCAAAGAGCAAAAGCTCAAAGATACCATAAAAAATTACATACTAGCTAAAAAATACCAATCGTTTGGTCTACCCCCTTTGTACAAGAGACCCACCCAGTTACATCCATTTTGACCCTTTTATATGCATCCATCTCTGACCCCTTCTTGTTTTGGAAACAACAATCATTGCTCTCCTTCCATCATCCCTAATTTCCTCAAAATGATCTCCTTCTTGATCCGCCACCCATCCAAGATAAAATCAAGCTTGAGATGGACCCTAACATCACCCAAGGCAAGTCGAAAGGAGTAATGAATTTTATCCAAACATTCAAGTGAAATCATAGTGAGTGAGAAGATGGTTCATCAATTCCACAGCCCTCATACACATTACACAACAAATTGGAATTGGCAATGACCTCTTTTGGAGGTTGTCGATGGTGAGAATCTTGTTCTTACCTGCTAATCAAGTTAATGCTGAAATTTTGGGAGGGGCATCCGACGACCATTAAAAAAAGATTATCTATTACTACCCTTGAAGAAGGATGACCCAATTGCTTTTAAAATGGTCAAACCGAAAAATGCCTTGGCTTTTCAAAGAGCCACGCCAAGGAGTCCTTTTCGCATGTATAAAACTTGAGACGATGGAGCCACTCTTGGAGCCGAACAAATTCCTCCGCTTCCTCATCCAAAAGGTTCCTATGACAAGGGATAGACCATACCACCAAATCACTGACAAATGAGAAGCGTTGCTCTAGGGGTGTATCCACATTGACAACAAACCTATCTAAGGTTGGAAAAGCAGATTGAAGAGGACATTCACCAATCCACACATCCTTCCAAAATCGAATCTTTACCGTCACCCCAATAGAAAGGGATCCCCTAGAATTTACTCTTTATTAATGAAACCTCCCTCCACAATCCAGAAGATCTGTAAAGACTAAAGAGAGGAGCTCTTTACCCACCACCCTCCTTCCCGAAAGCCATATTTGCATGCTATTGTTCCCCTTCATAGCCTTCCTTTCTCAACTCCAAATCTCCGAAGCCACTTCCCTAGAAGGGCTTGGTTCATCTACTCCAAATTCCTTACCCCTGCTCCTCTCTCCCTAAATGGTTTACAAACCTCATCCTATTTTGATAAATGTAATTTATGCTTAACTTCTGCTGCCGCTCCTTGGCACAAAAAATTCCTTCACAATTTCTCCAATCTATCTAGAACTAATACCCCTAGCACTTGAAAAGTGACATGAAGTAAATTGATAAGTTTGACAATGCTGGCTTTATCAACGTTAGTTGTCCTCCTAAAGAGAGATGTTTACTTTTACACTGTGACAATTTCCTTTTTAATTTTCCTTTAACTTAATCCTAAATATGTTTTGCTGGCTTGCCCACACACAAGGGAAGCCTCAAATAAGTTGAAGGAAGAGATCTCGCCTTGCACCAAAAAAATCTTCGCTAGAGCCACCACTTCCTCACTTGAAGAACACACCCGAAGCAACTACCTTTTGTAGATATTAACCCTTAACCCTGAGACCAACTCAAAACACCTTACCAACTCTTTCAAATTATCTACCATTTCTATATCCGCATCACAAAAGAGGATAGTATCGTCTGCAAACTAAAGGTGAGAAATCGGAGGCATCCCTCTTTCCATGTCAAAACCTCTAATCAACCCGAGTGACTGCTTATCTAGCATTTTGCTAAACACTTTTACTACCACCACAAATAGAAGAGAGGATCCCCTCACCTTAGCCCTCTTGAAGCCCGAAAATATCCCTTAGGCGACCCATTCACTATAATTGAGAACTTTGCAGGTGTAACTCATCCTTTCATTTAGCGTCTCCATTTTGGCCCGCAACCCAATCTCCCCAACATATAGTCTAAGAACCCCCAATTTACAGGATCATATACCTCTTCAATGTCCAACTTACACACAATTACCTTCTTCCCTTATTTCTTACATCTAAACATTCATGGGCTATTAAGGTGCTGTCCAGAATCCGTCTCCCTACTATGAAAGCTCCATAGGTCTTTGAAATAACTTTGTTTAGAACCACTCAAAAGTTGTTTATTTATTTATTAATTTTTTTTTTTTTAAAGTCACGAAGATTATATTAAAAAAGAAACAAAAAAACAAAAGAAGAGAGGGGCCGCTGAGAGGGCGGACCACTTAAGATCCCAAGAAAAGAAGATTACATCCCCTTAGGGAGTCTACATTAGCAACCCATTTAGTCATAAATTTTTTAGCTCTACTAGCAACAAAGAGCTCAAAACTTGTTGCTAGGATCTTTGCAAGAATCTTGTATAACCCTCCAATTAGATTAATGGGGTAGAAATCACGAAGGGTTTTCGCTCCCTTAGGGGGTGTTTGGTGCATGGAATTAGATGGTATTAAGTGGGATGGAACTTTAAATCCCTTGGTTTGAAAAATCATCCCTGTTTGGTTCACCATAGGTTTCCAACATTGGATCCTATGCATGGAGTAGGAAGGGCTAGGGAGGGCTTTCCCCAATTCAACCAGGATTTGCAAAAAAATCCATGGGATTTCCTCCTAAAAGCATGAGCTAGGAAGTTCTTACGCCGGGAAGGGAGGTGGGGTCCACCTTGATATTTGTGAGGAATCCACCTCATCCATTTGTTTTACAAGATCATTTTAGGGTAAACGACCGAAAATGAGGTAGATTTAAAACTCAAGTGGGCCACACAGGAGAAAACAGTGGGGATTGAGTGACTACCATTGAAGCATTCATATGCCCACAAAATTTTTGTATCACGATAAAGTTTTCTATGTTCTTAGTTCATCTCGGCAAGAATGAACTTATAAACGGTTGGGATGACATATAAACATCAAGGTGGAGCTTGGGAAGGTTTCATCGGTAGGAAATTCTTTCCCCACTCTTCCCTCTCGTACGGCCCACTTGAGTTTTGGATCTGCCTGACTTTTGGTAGTATGCCCTAAAATGATCCCACAAAACAGATGGACGGGGTGGATTACTCACAAACATCAAGGTGGGCCCCACCTTACTTCTCACCGTAGTTTTCAAACATGATTTTCGAGATTGGTAGGTGTTTTCCATGTACAACCAAATACTACATGAATCAAAACATGTATTTAAGCTCTAAATCCTAAATGATCCAAACACCAAAGTGAATAGCTCACTCCCATGGCATTAAGAGACAATCCACATTCAAGTGCATTTATTACAAAAAAGCAATTCTATCCTACTTAATACCATCTAATTCCATGCGCCAAACGCCCCCTCAATTTTCAGAATAATGTGATAAAAGAAGCTCCTAATTTCGCTGACAAGCAACTAGCCCACCAACTAGTGGAAAGGGCTTGTAGATATTTAGATATCACCCACTCAATGCTAAAACGTGGAAAGAGTGAGGACCAAATGTTCTAGGTAAAGAACAGAGCAACATGAGATGAGGGTTTTTCTCCTTCGATTCAAAACATATTGTGGATCTATTGCAAAAGGAATGGCCTATGCTTCTAAGGTGATTTAAGGTAAGGATTTTGTCCAACAACTCTGTCCATTAGAAGGCATTCACTCTTAGCTGGACAACAGTGAACCAAAGGCTAGAATATGAGCTCTAGGCCCATCCAATAATGCTTGGAAGAACGAAACAACCCAACAACTATCAAATTTACAATCCATATTCTTTTATTCACTCCCAAGCTTAAAATGTAATCAGACTCTTTAAAGTCTCCTGAGTCCTGAGCTAGCACTTGAATCTCGTCATCTCGAAGGTTTCACTTAAATATTGGCTCCCAAATAATCAACCCCCCAATACTCACTGGTAAAAGTTCTGGACGAATGGCTCTCTATGATCTATTAGTGAATACAATGGGTGAAAATTTCTCCATTGGAGCAAATCTCCGCATCATCAATCCTCCCAAAACCAAATATTGTTGTTGATGTCCATCCATCGACACCTAATGATAAAATGGGTTCAAGTTAGTACTTTATGTTTGAAGGGGAAAATTGTTCTAATTCATCGTTGTCCAAGAAATTGAATAGAGATTGCCCATTTCCCATCAATATGGGCCGTATCATCTGGCCCACTTCGTGCAACTTGTAATTGAAAAGAATCATCGTAGATCTGGGTAGGGGCAAATCTCCACACCATTAGTCCTCCCAAAACCAAATCTTGTCGTTGATGTCCATCCATCGACATTTAACGAGAAAATGGGTTCAAGTTAGCAATTTATGTGTGAAGAGGATTTTTTTCTTCTTCTAATTTTTGGGCCATTTGGGGAGAAAGGATTGGGCATTGCTTTGAAAGAAAATCGGCTTCTAGCGTAGTAAAGCAATTTATTGGGTACTTGAGTGGGCCGCTAACACTAAGGCCGTGTTTAGATGATGGACTACCGCTGTAATGTGATGTAAAACTCACATAATTACTCTCGTCTTTGATCGGATATTGCAGAATGTCAAATCACGGTAATCCTTTTGAATCACAACATCATATAGATAGGCGGACGTGTGTTGAGGTGACAGTTTCATAGGCCCCACCATGATGTATGGGTCACATCCACCTGTTCATCCCTCTTACATCATCATTTAATGGAATGAGACAAAAAATGAGGCAAATCCAAAGCGGAAATGGACCACACCACAACTAGCATGGGTATTGAACGCATGCCAGTGAAAACTTGCTGGGATCTACAAAAGTGTTGGATCAAGCTCATTTTTGGGGACACCCTAAAATAATATTGCAAAATGGATTAATGGTGTGGATTTAATACTGCTTGATAAAATTACATCTAAAGTATATCCAACCAACTAAAGTATTTTACGTCTCTAAAGTGAGATTGCAAGGGAAGTATTGTATACGGTCGCTACTTTATTTTACTTTTGACTACGGTAATAATGATAATCATTACTTTTTTACCATAGATTACAATACATTACTGTTGTTTTCGTGAATCTAAACACGCCCTAAGGAATTGGACGTTTGTGTCCTCGTAACCCTTTTGGGGTTGTAATTTTTGGTATGCTTTTCTTTTTGTTTTTCTTTGTATTCTTTTCCGCTCTTTGCGCCTTTTAATAAAATTGTTGCCTTTCAAAAAAAAAAAAAAAAAGTGGAAAATTGTTCTAATTCATCATTGTCCAGGAAATTGAATAGAGATTGCCCATTTACCATTGATATGGGCTGTATTATCTAGCCCATTTCTTGCAACTTGTAATTGGAAAAGTATCATCTCTAGGCATCCATATTGTAGATGAGTAATCTTGTATTTGTTGGGGTCGTTGATCCTCTTACAAAGTTATTCAACTAATATACCTAATTTTGCTAAATAAGAAGTGGAGAGTGTTAGGGTTTTTCGAAACACAACGGAATTCAAAACTTTTAAAAATTTAGATTTAATTAATATTAATTCTAAGGATCCCCATCTAGATATTATCAAGTTTCTACAATGAAAAACAAAATCCTACGGCTAGGATCACCTCTTGATCATCGCCTCTCAAAACTATGTCGAATGTCGGTGCTGCTCCTTCAAACAAAAAAAGGCCTCTCCTGATCTATACCAAATGGAGGAGGAAGAGCCAACAAACAATCCCTAGAGAAGGGCTAGGAAAGTGCAAGGAGAGCCGTCTAAGGCAGAACTCGCACAAGTGGATGCGTGAATGTGAAGGATGGGGAGAGATGAGAAACTCTCATCTTCTCTCTCTCTCTCTCTCTCTCTCTCTCTCTCTCTCTCTCTCTCTTCTCCTCCCCCTCCCCCTTTTCTAAGTGGTGACACCAAGGGGTTTGGACTTCGAAGGCTTCTCTCTCTCTCTATCTCACTCTAGCATATGATCTATTAATAAAGGAGTTAGGGTTTTAGGAAGAGACCATATATGGTGCTCCACCACCCTCTAGACTTTGTTATGCCCTACTACATTTGAAGTTTATAATTCTGCCTATCCATGTACCAAATAGACCCAATCCTTCTGCTAATGATGGCTATCCACTCTCAATCCAATACTAATGCAAATTAACCATTAGATCAAGCGTGCCGAAAACCTTTTTAATAGTTAAACAAACGATAAATGATGATAACATTTATAAAAACATCTAAAACCATTTTTATGCTGGGCCTAACTAGGAAACAACTTGATGGATGATCAGATCAATAATACCTAAGCTAAAGTGTTCCTAGGCAACCAATCTATCTTAAAAGGCGAGCTTAATAGTTTTTTTTTTTTTTTTTGGGGGGGGGGGGGGGGGTTTAAATAGGATTATACTAAATAAAAAATTAAAGTGCAAAAATAATAAACAAATCTGAAATCTCAATCGCACTAGTATTGAAAAATTGATTCAAACTAGTTCGTAGGACAACCTACACCTAAAACAAAGTTTAGGTAGGACAACTTTATTTCACGAACATTTGTAAGAATCAAGATCTCAAACCAAGCAAGAGAAACTAAGCCTATCTATTACAAACATTCACTACTTTTGCATAAATGAAATTACAAACATTCTCCACAAATGCAAAAAAGAAAACATTCACCACAAACACCAAGAATTATAGTGGTTTGGTGTGTACAACAACTATTCTCAAACAGCCACACCTAAGGTTACTAACCTCGTAATCTTGGCTTTTACTATGAACAAGGTTTTCACAGGTTCACCTTAAAACCTGATATAGTTGTGATTTTATCGGGCTATCACAAACAAAGAAACCCCTCTCTCTGAGATTTTCAGGCTATCTCAAGCAAAACCTGTAATGAGATTTTCTGGATATCTCATAAAAAAAACCAAATACATAAAGTAAATTGATATTTATCTTCACCGAAGAAGATGCTGTAGTCGTAGATCTCTTTTCTTGAATGACGAATGTTCGATATTCAGTCCGATAGAAAAGGTCCAGGGTTCTATTTGATTTTAATTAGATTTAAACCCAAAGGCTACTTGCATTAATTCCCTCAAATCTTAATAAGAGTAAATACTCTTTTTAAAATCAGAATGACAGAGTTTTGAGATAAAAGAATTAATGAAAAACCTATAAAATAAATTTATAAATACCGCTTGATAGCTTGACAATAAATGAGGCTTCTCTCTCTCTTGAATAAGAGGTTTGATAGGCTTGAATTGTATTTTCGGATTGAGAAAGAACCTCTCTTTATAGTCAGAAAGATTATTCCGGATTCAGTTCCAACAAATTTTCAAATTCGAGCGAGATAAGATCTAACAGATCTTCGATTGGTCGAAGAGCCTGCTTGACTGGTCGAGGGTGACCTTCGACTGGTCGAACAGTCTGTTCGACTAGTCGAGCTAGCAGAATCTGACTTCATTTTAGTTGCTGGACTTTAAGTCGAGGAACCTTCGACTGGTCAAAAGGGTCATTCGACTGGTCGAAGACGTAACAGAATTTCTGTTATACTTCCGCTGTTTCTTGGACTAGTCAAGAAATTTCTTAGACTGGTCGAGGCAGAACTTAGACTAGTCGAAACTCAGTCAATTATAAGTATAAAAACCCAAATTAAATATGTTTTGAAAGTCTTTAAACCTAAGGTCTTTTTAGGGTTTAAAATACCTGTATGGACTGAACTTCATAGGACTAAAAACTTGAAGTTTTTCAAATGAGCTTGATCTTCTACTAGTTGATTCATTAGTAGGAGTTGAACTTGTCGATGAAGCTTGATCTTCTACTAGCATTTTTAGTAGAACTTGAACTTACACTTGAAGGTGAACTTTCCATCTTGATCCACGTGACTTGAACTTTAGCTTTGCTTCTACTTGAACATGAGCTAGACTTCAACTTGAATCTTGACTTTAACTTGAATATAACACTATGCTAAGTTGTTTTGACAAGACGAAATTTGACATACCAGGTATAACATGTGCATTAAATTAATAGCACTTACAGTATCCCTTGTTGGATCATATGTTTGTCAATCGTATCTTAGTGCATGTACCAACTACACCCACACATGAGCCATGACAATTGACTTCATAAAGTGAGCCAAAGCACATTATATTAGAAACTTGAACTCTCCATATGCCCTCATGTCTAAGTTGTTGCTAAAGTTGGTACATACGCAAGTCAATCTAATCTAGGCATGACAAGTCTCCCGTTTTGGAGGCTTGAATTGATTTTCTAATGTAAGTGTCCAATGGGTTTAATAACAAGAACCCATAGCCATGAACACTCACACTCATATGTGGGGCAGGGCAAAGGCTCCAACTTGTTGAGTCTGATGGTCTAGACTTTTCATCTTGACTCATTATCGTTCCCCTCACAAAGGATAATCACATAAGAATAGCCGTAGGTTCGTCATAAAATCTACTAGGTGGTCACTGAACGACAACCTACTGAGATCCATGGAATACAAATATCCCTTTGCCAATGACCATAGTGCCCAAACTCAAGTTCTTAAGGAAAAGGGGGGAAAACCCTCTTCTTTAACCCATGTTCATATACACGCTTGGGGTAGATCTACCTTTTTAAAAAAAAGTCGCTTGGGGTAGACCTACATATTAAATATGGCATTGATAATTTGTCCACACAAGACCCATGGTCATCCTAATCAATGCACCAGATCATCAATATTAATGGTCAAGATCATCATTTATCAGTGGACAAGATCGATATTCGCTTTGCAGGGCACACAAATAGAGACTGCCGTTGTGCTAATTCATGATGACCTTTGTTTGTAGTGCGCATGCTGTCACCATCAGCTGGGGCCATTTTACTTGCGATATCTTTCCTTGAGTCTTCTATTGTGGGTGTCGTCTGATCATTTATCAAGCATGATTCCCATGTTGGGAGGGGCCATCCTTTAATTCTTGCGACATTTAGTTATGTGTTGGAAGTCTTGATATGCCAATTCGCGATTGGTTTATGATGCTATGACATGTGAAATGATTGGTAGAACCATTAAAGACCACCTCCTCCATAGATGAATTTTAGTTAGTTGAAACAAGGGATGGCGTTACGATAACAAAATGTGAACATATTAATCTATGAGTCGACAAGTCTAATTAATGGGCCTTACTATGTTTGTGGCAACTGCTTTATTTGTCCATATAACATAGGTTACATCCCTCATGGATGTAATTCACCAACAGGCTAGGGTTTGCTAAGGGAGACAAACAATGGTTTTTATGGGGGAGAAAAACTTGGGGGTGTGTGGGGTTCCATGGAGATCCTTAGGGGATCGGTGCATGGAGGGTTGTTTTCTAGACCTTCTGATCTTTCTTCACAACTACAATAATGCTTGTTTGAATGTAATCCCTTTGGAAGAGTAGACTTTAAGTTCATACTAAAGAGAGCTGTGATTTCCTTTTCAGAAGAAGACATCTAAAATCCCTCATTCCTCTCAGATTTTGCTTTGATTGCAAAGTTTTCTTTGGTAAGGCCATTGGGGGGATGCATCTGAAGAATATGTTCGAGCTTCATGATCATTGGATTAAGAGGTGGTGGTAGGCATTTTGATGCCCCCAATATTTTCCATTGGTTCTCTATTGTAGAAGCTTTTATTTTTATTTTTTATTTATTTTTAATGCTTGGTCAAAAGACTCATCCACCGTTAATGGGAAACCATCCAAGCTTTTTAGATGGACGCCATATTTTGATTTGTAAAAGAATTTGGGTATGCTCTGGTTTTGATTTATTTTCCTCTATTACCTTCAATTTATTCAATGAATAATATCTATGCATTATGAGCCACTGCTAGTTGCATTGGCCGAGTCTTGAAGATTGACAAGCCTTCAAAGTTTCATTGTGCATTGGTTGTTCCCTTTAGATTCTTGAGGGGCTCTCCCCTTCTCTCCTTTGGGGGGTGGGAGCCCCTCCCAAGGTGGCGGCTTTCCTCTGGCTCCTTGCAAGAGGAAGAGTTCTTACAATGGATAACTTGCATCGGCCCAATTTCATCTCCTACTTGCTCTTCATTTGGTTTGATTTTAGAGTGCACGACGATCTCCTTTCCCTTTGGCGTCTAGCTGTAATGGCTGCCTTATGGGCTTTTGGAGAAAGGAATCTCAGATGCTTTCATAATTCTCCATCCCTTGATCTAGAGTTCTCTTCTTCTTCATGATTTGAAGGAGTGGGTTGCGAATCTCTTGGGCAAAGATAATGTGATGGCATCCTCTTTATGAGGTAGGGCCTCTGTGCTGTCTTGGGCTCAATTGAGCTTTGTGTTCTCTACTTGTATAGCTTTTTTCAAAAAGGTTTTTGTGTTGGCTTTGCTATTTCCCTTTCGCTGGGGGTGGGTTTGGGTTTTGTTTGGGATTGGGTTGGCATTGTGTTGTATAGCTGGTAGGTTTTTCTCTCTTTTCTTTGTTTCTTTCTATTTGTTTGTTGCTCTTTTGTTTTGGGTTATTTAATATAAATTTTCCAATATATATATATATATATATATATAAAGGAGGATAGTGTAATGTAGAAAACATCCATGATGATCAAGAAGGAAACTTTAATCAGGTGTCTAAAGGGAAAAGAGAATTGTCTTTGAAGGTGTGTCCCGAATGTGGCTAGATCTAGTTTAGTTTAGGTCTCTTCTCAGTTTGAATTTATTAATGATGATCGGTCTATTTGAAATATAAGGGTGGTGAGGAATTCTCTATGTTCAGAGGTTTTCAAGGATCTTATTCGATATTGATTTGAAAATCTATTTCTTTTGTAAGGATTCCTTTTAGGTGCATAGGATTTACGATTCAAATAAGCATTTTACGGTAGAAATTAAATCGATGATTGATGATGAAGCTGTTTTCTTGACGCCTGTCTACGTTAATTCAACATTTGGATAAAAGAGCCTTGAGGAATGAGAGGTGTGCCATAACGGTCGTTACGTGGCAACTGTTACACGTTACGGAAAAAATGACCCGCAACGGCCGTTACAACCCCAGTAATGGCACACTACACCCCCTGTAAAGGCCGAAATGGTCCATTACGGGGCCAATACAAGTTTTACGTGTATTTTTTTTTGTCAATAAAAAAGAAAAAAGAGAGATTGTAACAGCCGTTATAGTCCATATTGTAAAGGTAATGGTGGTGGTTGTTACGGCTACCGTTACCGTTATAGAATACCTTGAATGAGAATGAAATTTCTCCTTGAGCATGTCAAAGCCTTTAGGGGGTCAATTTTATGATTATGATATTGTTGACTTAAATTTGCATGTGAAGGAGCACAAATTATTGTGTACCTTAGCACCACAAAACAATTGAGATTTTAGGAGCAATTTTATAATTATCTAAAGATAATGTCAGGATTGTTAACATTATCTCAATAGTGGTATTTTGGAAAGAGGAAAACCTTTTATAACCTGACCATTAGTTATGCTAAAAGAATCAAGGAAGAGGAGATGAAGTGGCAGGAAAGATCATGAGTAGTTTGGCTTCAAGTAGGTGATAAATACACCATTTTTTTTTCTCATAATATGGCAAGTGCAAGAGCTAGGAACAATCACATTGGTGGTTTGAAGATAAATGAGAGTAGAGTCAATGATAAGGCGATAGTTTGCAATGCTATTGTGCAATTCTATGAAAAGTTGTTATCGGTAAAAGAGGGGGAACGTCCCCTTTTGGACAATCTGGACTTACCTCGTCTATTGGAGGAGCAGGCTACTACCCTTGCAAAACCAGTATCGGTAGAAGAGGTGCGATTCACGATAGAATCTCTCGGGAAAGACAAAGCTCCAGGCCCAAATGGATATCCATTGGCTTTCTTTCATGACTTTTGGAACGAAATTAAGAGCGATGTGCTCGCCTTCATCAACAAGATCTTCCAAAGGGGCAGCTTATCTAAAGAAATGGGGGCAACTTTCATTGTGCTTTTCCCTAAGGTAGAGGGGGCTGAGAATCTTAAAGATTTTAGGTCCATTAGTCCGATTGGGGTGCCCTATTAAATTCTAGAGAAAATTTTGGCCTCTAGATTTCAAGGTGTTCTTGAGACCGTCATTTTAGAAAACCAGAGTGCATTTGTCATTGATCTCTAGATTTTGGATTGTGCTTTGCTAGCGCACGAATGTGTTGACTCGAAACACAAGGGAGTTAAGAAGGGGGTAATACGTAAACTTGACATAGAAACAACATATGACCATGTTGACTGGAGATTTTTGGATTACATGTTGGCGCAGTTCAGTTGTAGTCTCAAGTGGAGATCCCGAATCAAGGAATTTGTTTCTTCGGCTTCTTTCTCCATCCTAGTGAATGGCTCTCCAAAAGGTTTCTTTAGGGCGACTAGAGGCCTGCGGCAAGGTGATCCCCTCTCCCCTTTTCTGTTTGTTGTAGTGGAAGAAGCTTTAAGAAAGATGCTTTCGAAAGGTCAAGATATTGGATTAATTCAAGGTTTCAAAGTTACACGCTTGGGTCCCTCAATAACACATTACAATTTGCGGACGACATTATTTTGTTTTGTGAAGTCGATGGAACAATGATTGATAATATGCGCAAAACTCTAGTGTGCTATGAAGCAGTTTCAGGTCTAAAAGTCAATCCTTCAAATTGTGAAATGCTCGGAATTCACATGGACGAAGAGGGATGGGATCTTTTCCTTCAACGTATTTGGGCCTACCACTTTGCATCGGCAAGCCGCCTAACCATCTGTGGGACTCGGTCATTAAAAGGATCGAAAGGAAGCTATCAACTTGGAAGGGATGGCATCTCTCTTTTGGTGAGTGCCTAACATTGATCAAAATAGCGTTTTCCAATATGCCGTTATACTTTATATCACTCTTTCGGTGTTCGAAAGTGGTTTTGACAAGGCTTGAAAATTTACGAAGGAACTTTTTGTGGAGTGGAAAAGTGGCAAAGAAGAAATTTCATCTTTTAATATTGGAAAGAGGTGTGTAGGCCATTGGTGGAGAGAGGGGCCAGATTGAGGACTCTAGAATCTATGAACCTTGCGCTTATGGTTAAATGGATTTAGAGATTTGTAGCAGAAGCAAATCGGCTATGGAGAGAGATAATAGCCTCAAAACACGTCATTGGCCAAGGGGGTTGGTGGATTAAAAGCTCCTCATGTTATAAATTGTCAGCCCTTTGGAGAGTGATCTTCTCGGTGGAAGCAAAATTCAAAGAAGCTATTTCTTTCTTGGTGGGAGATGGCTCCCTTGTCCATTTCTGGGAGGACCTATGGATCGGAGATTGCATTCTTAAAGAAGCTTTCCCTGGTTTGGCTTCCATATCTCTGGATAAAAATATTTTTGTGGCTAGATGCTTCTCTTCTGAGGGCGATCGAATAGTATGGACTCCGCCAAGTCGTAGAGGATTGACAGATGCGGAAATGGAGTCCTTAAGTTTGTTGGAGAAATTAGATGGCATAATGATAGATGCTTCATTAGATGACTCTATTGTGTGGACAGTTCATAGTTCAGGCAGATTTTCGGTCCGATCCTTCTATAACCTCCTCACATCAACTATCCATCGTTTCCCAAAATTTTCATTTTGGGAAGTATGGTGCTCCCCCTAAGTTAGTGCCTTTTGTTTGGTTGGCGGGAAGAAACAGGGTCCTCACGGTGGACAATTTGATTAAAAAAGGAATGATACTCCCAAACATGTGCATCATGTGTGAATAAGATGCAGAGATGGTGGATCATTTGTTCATTCAGTGCCCTTTTGTAGGGAAGGTGTGGGAGCATATCCTAGCGATTCTCAACATTTCTTGGGTCTTGCCATCGACTATGCATTCCTTTTTAGCAGCTTGTCATGAAGGGGGAGTAGGAAGGCGATGATGGCGTGCATTTGGGCCATATGGGAAGAAAGGAATAGGTGCTGTTTTGAAAACAAAGCGGCTACAGTTGAAGTGATCAAGCGCAAAGTGACTATGTGGGTGATTGAATGGGCCGCTCTCAATAAGGATTTGGACACTTGCGTCCTTGTGGCCCTATTGGTGTTGTAATTTGGTTTCTTTTTCTGTGTTGTCTTGTGTTCTGTTATTCTTTTCTACTTTTTGCGGCTTCTCAATAAATTTGTTACCTTTCAAAAATAAATAATAAATTTGTAAGGCTTGTGGGAAATGTGAAAGAAAGGTTTCTTTCATAAGGGAAACATGAGAAGATGATGGGGACATCATGCGCACACACGCACGCACGCCACCCCCCGACATGTACGTACGAAGAATGAGGCCCCACCGTCGATCTGGCTCGATGACGACATCCAAAGAGGGCCTCCTAGTTAGAAGACGAAGTCAAGTAAAGCCCATCATGGGATCTCAAGATCGTGGCCTACTAGTCGGATTGATCTCATATTTTAGGTCTTGCTTATTGATATTATTTAGAACATCATGAATGCTTTAAATTTCTTTATTTGGTTTTTATTTTAGTTTACTTCAGCGCTAGGTAATAAGTTGCACACATGGCACGAGTTTTGGGGTATAGGGTTTTCCTATAAATAGGCACCCCTTGTAGCTCTTTTGATTCATTGAAGATTAATAAAAAATTTGCATTTTGCTACTCTCTGAGTTGTGAAGCCTAATTGAGTGCGAAGCCCTCCCTTCATCGACCGTGGTGCGAAGCCACATCTATCCCGATTCGCCCCCATCCATCACCATCTCTATTATCCATCTTCCATCTTCTCTTCTTCTCATCTCACCCCATCATCTACACTTTGAATCAATCATCTATTGCGGCAATTCTTCTCCCTATAGCAGATTTCCAGAATCTAGCCTTGCAGGAGGATTGAAACTTCAACGGAGCACTGTGTTCAAACCGATCATCCGTTTGGCCTGAAATTTGGAGGGAAGGTGGCCCATCCCTGGCTGACCAGACCCTAGCTGGCCAATCCCAGATTCATAGGCCCCACACACGTGCGGGCCACCATCCACGCATGTGCGTCAAGCTGATTTATTGTCCACTCGTGCGGGCCGATCACAGGTGCTCTCTCTCATCTGCTTCACTCCTTTCTCACCTAATTTCCCTAACACTAACCCTAGATTGTCCTAAATCCCAATATCTATGCCCTTTTTTTTAAACCCTAGGTTTTCCCGAATTGAAACATGTGAATCCCTTAGATTGGGGAAATTATTTCTGTGTATGTGTAGATGAATTTACCCTCATTTGATTCTTGTTTATGAATTTACCCTCCTTTGATTCTTGTTTGGTCTATAATTTTGATTGATCCGACCCTAACATGTGTAGGCCTGGATCCGCATAAGATTCCCCTTGATTGAATGCTTAGACTTTTGTATGGGATATGGAATTTGTGTAATTGTTTATGAACTAGCGTGATTTTAAGCCTGAAATCTCGTACATCATATTTGAATTTCCTGTCCTGCATTAAATTTGGTATCAGAGCTTAGGGTTCTTATAGGGGAATGCATTACATGTTTAGGGATTAGTTGTTTATGTCCATTATGCATCAATTCTCATCATATATGGCTGTTTAGAGGTCCATAAACCCTGACATAAGCTGCTGAAATTTTCTGTTTTTCCTATATTTGAATTATTTTAGAAATTAACTTAGCTTTCTATTTCTAGGTTTAGAAGCTTTCCTTTTCTATTTTTAGAAACTAATTTTTTGGAAACTTTCTTAATCTGTTTTTAAAAACTAATTTCCTTTCCTTTTTCTTTTTTAGAAACTAGTTTACTTTCCTTTTTCTTTTTTAGATACTAGATTACTTTCTATTTTTAGAAACTTTCCTTTTTTCTTTTTTTTAGAAACTAGGTTGTTTTTTTAGAAACTTTCCTAATTTGTTTTGTAGAAACTTTCCTTTTTTCATTTTTTAGAAACTAGGTTGCTTTTTTAGAAACTTTCCTAATTTGCTTTCAGAAACTTTCCTTTTTGTTTTTAGAAACTAGTTTGTTTCTTAAAAAAAAAAAAATAATAATAATAATAATAATAAAATAATAATTATCTTATATTTTGACAACTATACTGTTGAAATTTGGTTTGCACCCTATGCTAAACATGGAACAACTGCTAGAGTCACTAAACAAGCTGTCCCAGCAGATCGAGTCTTTGGATAAGGGCTTGGAAATGGACTAATGCTTTGAATAACTTGATGTGCGCATTACCCGACTAAAGACCATCGATAGGACAAACCCACCATTGGGGTAGATGTCCAATCTCAGGCAAGTGGCTTGGAGGATAGACCAATGAATGGAGTTGGTCAAGGAATCAATTATGGGCGTGCACCGGTGCACCCACCCTATAAGGGACATCAAGACCACTATTTTGAGGGGTACAACATGTGCGGCCTTGTGGCTGGAGAGTGCACCAGAGGCTAGTGTAGAGTTCCCCACTGAGGCAATTCCGGTAATGGATGAGTTACGTGATGTCTTTCCTGATGATCTACTGGAAATGGATGATCTACCGGATATAGAGTACACCAGAACATGGGACATCATTATATCTACAGCTGAGTTTGCATTTAATAGTTTTGTCAATAGGTCCACAGGTCTCAGTCCTTATAAAGTCGTTACTGGTTATAAACCTGGAAAACCTATTGATATTGTCCCCATGTCACTGTCCCATAGGCCGTTAGAGCCTGCAGAGTCTTTTGTGCATCACATTCATTTATAACATCAAGAAATCAGGCAGAAAATCACTACAAATAATGAACATTACAAATTTTCTGCAGACCAGCATGAGCGTTTCAAAGAATTCAATATTGGGGACTCTGTGATGGTCCGCATCAAGTTCGAGTGGTATCTTCCGAAGGCCATTCGTAAGTTATATGCGCGTAGTGTTGGACTCTTCAAAATTATAAAATGAAACGGTCTCAATGCGTATGAGGTAGATCTTCCACCTTCCATGGGAATTAGTTCTACATTCAATGTGGAGGATCTAGTTACTTTTCAGGGGACCACTGATATTTTGTCAGGCCCTTCGCCCACCCATCCTGATTTCTCAGATTTATCCCATGATCCATGGCCCCCTCCTAACCCATCTTCTCAGCCTCCAACTCTCATACTTACCCTTCTCGACCCATTTTTCTAGCCTCTACGTCCCATAACTACCCGTCCCAACTCATTTTCTCAGCCTCTACCTCCCATACCTACCCTTCTCGACCCATTTTTCCAACCTCTACGTCCCATACGTACCCGTCCCAACCCATTTTTCCAGCCTCTACCTCCCATACCTATTCTTTCTGACCTTTCTTCCTAGCTTTTACCTCCCATACCTAACCTTTACACACCCAGAGAAGAAATAGATGATATCTTGGACCATTAGATAGTTTCAACGTCAGACGGAGGGTTTTAAAAGTTCTTGGTCAAGTGGAAGTCACGTCCAACTTCAGCCAATATGTGGCTCGCTGAGGAGGAGCTTCAGAGACTTGATCCTTATATCTTGAAGCGGTTCGGGTGTTTTATTTCGCCAGTGGCGAAATCTTCGCAGCCGGGGAGAATTGATGGGAACATCATGCGCACACGCGCACGCACGCCACCCCCTACACACATACGTATGAAGAATGAGGGCCCTACCGTCAATCTGGCTCAATGACGACGTCCAGGGAGGGCCTCCTAGTTAAAAAACAAGGTTTGGTTCAAAAGAGTGGGCCCGATAGTCAAGTAATGCCCATCATAGGATCTCATGATCATGGCCCACTAGTCGGATTGATCTCATATTTTAGGTATTGCTTATTGATATTATTTAGAACATCATGAACACTTTATATTTCTTTGTTTGGTTTTATTTTAGTTTACTTCATCGCCAGGTTATAGGTTGCGCACATGGCGCGAGTTTTGGGGTATAGGGTTTTCCTATAAATAGACACCCCTTGTAGCTCTTTTGATTCATTGAAAATTAATAAAAATTCTGTATTTTCCTACTCTCTGAGTTGTGAAGCCTAATTGGGTGCGAAACCCTCCCTTCATCTAAGGGCTAACTACCGTGATGCGAAGCCACATTTATCCCGATTCGCCCCCATCCATCACCATCTCTATTACCCATCTTCCACTATCTCCTTCTCATCTCACTCCATCATCTACACTTCGAATCAATCATCTATTGCAGCAATTCTTCTCCATACAACAGATTTCAAGAATCTGGTCATGCAGGAGGGCTGAAACTTTGGCGGAGCACCGTGTTTAAACCGATCATCCGTTTGACTTGAAATTTGGAGGGAAGGTGGCCCATCCTTGGCCGACCAGACCCTAGTTGGCCAATCCCAGATTCATGGGCCCCACACACGTGCAAGCCACCATCCACGCACGTGCGTCAAGCTAATTTGTTGTCCACTCGTGCGGGCGAATCACATGTGCTCTCTCTTATCTTCTTCACTCCTCTCTCATCTGATTTCCCTAACCCTAACCCTAGATTGTCCTAAATTTCAATATCTATGCCCTTTTTTTAACCCTAGGTTTTCCCGAATTGAAACATGTGAATCCCTTGGATTGGGGAAATTATTTCCATGCATGTGTGGATGAATTTACCCTCCTTTGATTCTTGTTTAGTCTTTAATTTTGATTGACTCAACCCTAGCATGTGTAGGCCTAAATCCGCATAAGATTCCCCTTGATTGAATGCTTGGACTTTTGTGTGGGATATGGAATTTGTGTAATTGTTTCTGAACTAACGTGATTTTAAGCCTGAAATCTCGCACATCATATTTGAATTTCATGTCCTGCATCAGAAGAATCTCATTAATGAGACAACTCATTAATGATCCCAACTCATATTATATATATGGGTCCTAGGTTTGTACTTTTGATTAACCGAGAAATTACATCTCTTTCTTCTTTCGTGACCGTGCTCCTTGATCGTGCAAGTCCCGAGTTTTTCCAATTACTCGATCATAATGTGTGTACTATTGTCCCCTTCTCATTTATGGTTGGAGTTCCAGTATTTTGGTGCTCTACATTCTGTTTCTGTTGATATACCTGATGGTTTAATTGTCATTTTATGGCTTCATATCATGGTTCAACAGATCCAAAATTTTTGTAAGATTCAAGTAGTGAGAAAAAACTCATATATTCAAAATCAAGGAGCAAAATTAAGAAATAGGAAAGAGTTGGGATTGCTTGGTGGTGGAAAACACTAACCCTGTACTCATATTGCTAGTAGAAGAGGGGGGGGGACATCCAACCCTATTGGAGCTTGAGAGAAAAAGAAAGAAAAGTCTTTCTTGTATTGAGATGGTGTTTTTCCTCTTTGTTTTTAGGGTTTGTCAGAAACTCTACATTCCAATTGAATTGTGGAAGGGTAGAAGCTTCCTTGGTGGTGGATTCCTCCAATGTGTTTTCTTCCTTTTTCTCTTCTTAAACAAGGTACTCCACTTCTTCTCTTTTTCTTCTTCTCCTTCCTTTACATCTCTCTTAAACACGTCAACACATCAAAACCCAACCCAATCCACCCCCTTTCTCTTTTCCCCTACCCATCCATACATGGACACGCACATACGCACGTGCATCCATACAGGTTGCCACGTTTGGGCCCCCTTTTGGTTCCTTCCCTCCTTCATTCCTACCCAAACCCTACCTAATCCCTCGATCTCTTAATCCCTAGATCCCAATTCCCAAAATCCCCAAATCTTAACCCCAAAACCTAACGAAAATCTGATTTATTTTATTTTATTTTTTAAAAGAAATTATAAATCCCTTCCCCAAACCTAATTTTATCAGCGCCATTATCTTTTCACATGGTTGTTGTACTACCCATGCCTTGAAATGTGTTTCTTCCTCTCTCTTCTCTAACAAGGTACTTCACTTCTCCTTATGTCTTTTTTAAACCCATCAAAACCCAACCCAATCCACCCCCTTTCTCTTTCCCCCAACCCATCCGCATGCATGCATGTGCGTCTGTACGGGCTGCCACGTGTGGGCCCCCTTTTGGTACCTTCCCTCCTTGATTCCCTTCCTGACCCTACCTAATCTCTAGATCCCTTAATCCTTAGACCCCAATTCCTTAAATCCCCAAATCTTAATCCCAAAACCCTAATGAAAATCTGATTATTATTTTTTAAAATCCTTCCCCCAAACTTGATTTTATTGGCGCCATTGTCTTTTCACGTAGTTGTTGCACTACCCACACAAGATTGGAAGTCTCTACTTTCAAGTGGGTCACTCTCGTAATACTTTATATTTTCATACACTGCGTATGTGATAGCCTAGGCCATTTGCATTGCAAATTAGAATTTTCTGAATCTATTATGTGGATATGTTTGGTTTTACATGTTAAATGCTTAAATTATGCGTAATTGATCTCATGTCTTGCATCCTAAGTTAATTTCATTCGTCCTACATCAATAGCCTTCCGAATACCAGAAACTGTTAATTAACTGCACAAAACCTCGTCTAAACTACATAAAACCTCATCATGAGAATGGTGCCCAATAGCTTATCAACTTACCAAAGGATCCGCACACAAGCATAGCCACACTGCACGTTGAGAGTGATTTGCGTGACCATGAGCTGTTGGATTTACTTTCGCGATTCTCCCTATTGCAGGGCAAGGAGCCCAAGCTGGGAGAGCTGGATTCCTTGGGGTGGAGATATTCCAAGAAATGGGAGTTTTCAGCCCATTCTTACTTTTGAATGTCGGTATCGGTAGGCGTATCCACCTGGTGGAAAAATGATACGATACGGTGTCACGTATTGGTATCGGGGCCGTATCAGTCAGAAATTTTTTTAAGCCAAAGAAACAAGGAAAATATCAGGATAAAAAGAGAATAATAAGATATTCAAGAATCAATCTTTGTTTTGTATTTTAGACACGCATATGATGGTGTATCAGACCATTCTTTGATGGGAACGTTGTCTATTAGTTTGACTTGTTGAAGGTCAACTAAATGGGCCCTAATTGAGCACAAATGAAGCATGATTTGGTGTACTAGGGCCCATTACATTGAAATATAACAAAAAGAAGATGAATATATAAAAAGGAAAGTGAAGGTTTACCCTTCTTTCCGATTTTTTCCATAATGGTCTACTTCTCTTCGATTTCTCAAATTCCATTCAAATCATTTGTTTTGATCCCAAATATATGTCTAGACCTAGCATAGAATGAGTTTTTAAGCTTTTTCCATGGTTTAAATGAAAAAAAGAAGAGAAATGAGTGAAAATTTGATTATTATTTTTTCAAATTGGGCTTTTATGGACATATCGGCTGTATTGGCCCCGTATCGGTGCCAATACGCCTCGTACAGGCCGATAGGGGTCATTTTTTTTTTTTTTTTTAATCAGGCCAATACGATCTTGTATCGCGTATCGTCTTGTGCCAATATGGCCGATACGATACTGATATTCATATCCATGAGTTTGTTCGCTTTACTCCAAGCTATCTTGGGAGGAGGTTTAGGCAAGAAGAAGTGGAGATTGGCTCTTTTGGCTTTGCTCTGGGCTATTTGGTTGGAGTGCAATAATCGATGTATTTGTAACGAGGAGTTAGGAGGGAGAGTCGTAGATAGGGTAGCTATTTTTGTTAGGGACTGGGATGTCTATTATTGAGGGCTTGTTCCGTTTATCGTTGGGGTTGTTCTGCTCTTAGTCTTGTATAGGTTTTTTTTTTTTTTTTAATTGGGTGTGTGTGTGTGTGTGTGTCCAATAAAAGCACCATCTGAAAAAAAGAAAAGGGTGTAGGTGGAGATAGTAAGGAAAGACTTGATTATGGCCTTTGATAGAGTGGAATGGTGTGAAAGGATGCATGTAGCCAACCCCAATTAATTGGTATAAGGCTATAATGATGATGATGATTTATTTAGTTATATGAACGTGCAGGGTCTATAATAAAATTCATCATTTCATATATAAATTGGAATACGAGTTCATGCCCATAGTGTGCCACTCATTGGAGGAAGTAGCATACTGCGTACCCGTTCCCATACAACGTACCAAAGTGATCACGATCCTGGTAACCGTGGTGTGGATTGATGATCTGACTTCCATAAGGCAGGAAGCAGTTGAGGTTTTTTCAAAGCTTGCTGCCTAGCGAGGCTGTTGAGGATAATGCTAAGCTCCTTCATGCCATACCGAAGCAGGTGACAAATGAAGATAACTCAAATATCCTTTTACTTCCTGCTGAAGGGGTAATTCGTGAAGCAATATTCAGCATGGATATATGGTGCCCCTGGTCTCAATGGCTTCTCTGGTGTGTTCTATTCCAGCTTCTGGGAAATTATGAAGATATATGCAATTTTTTCCTTGAATTCTTCAAAGGAGGTTTGCTTCCAGTGGATTTCACTGCCTTATACTGCTTTGATTGCCAAATTTGAAAGCCTGTCTGAGTTCAAGGATTTTTGGCTGATTAGTCCTTGTAATTTTCTTACAAAGATAATATCAAAGGTCATGACTGACAAATTGGGTTCAATCTTGCCTAAGCTAATTTTAGAAGAACATGGTGCATTTGTTAGAGGCAGGAATGTAATAGAAAATATCTTATTGGCGCAGGAGATGGTTCACAAAGTGGACAAGAAAGTTACACTCAGTATCATGGAAAAGTTATACATGGCCAACGTTTATAATTGGACTTAATGTGGCTTTATCTTCAAGGTTCTGAGAAAGTTTGGATCTTTTGAAGAATGGATTGGATAGGAAGAATCCATTATGTGAACATGGAAAACCCCTATGGAAGTCTCAAGCAATGGAAAAACTGCAAAATCCAATGGTTATTCCATTGTTTGGATGTGATGTTGTTTTCCATGGAAATGTTAAAAGATCAACTGTCAAACAATAAGGGCTGCCTCGTTTAACTATGGAACTCAACATTAAACAGTTAATTCTTGGAAATGGTTTTACTTGTTTTCTGGATGAAAAGCTAGGTAAAGGAAATTGATCACCCCTCTTGGTTTCTCAAACAGAGGATATAGTTAGGGGAAGTTGTATTCTTTTCCATGGTTTTCTACCTTCCTAAATACACGGGTTGTGGTTAATTAGGAATTATGTGGCTATTTCAAGTCAGCCGGAGGAGTACGACGAGTTTGGCAGTAAGTATTTAGTAGAGGCATCAGGAAAGTCCTTTTTAATTTTTGTGTGGATGGGCTGAATTCTTTAATTGGGAACTGGTAGTGTACCTATCACCCATCTTCTATTTGTAGACAATGCATTTCTTTTCCTCATGGGTAGGAGAGAATCTTTGCTAGAGATGATGGCCTTTTTGAATCAGTATGAGAAATGTTTGGGGCAACTCACAAGAAAAGGAGAGGAAAAAGATGCTCTACATTATTGTTTCTTCAAGATTGTCAATTCTAGGCTCCAGATTATTTAGAATTGCAAGAATTGCATGGATTTTAGACAAAAAAGGCTTCCTCTTGTATATCTAGGTGTTTCTCTTCATTGCGGCCATACTTCTAAAGACCTTTTCGAAGGTCTCATTGAATAAAAAGTAGCAGTTTGGGAAGCAAAGTTGTTTTCTTCACGTGGAAAATTAATGCTCCTATTCTCCATCATGTCCTTGTTGGCTATGCAAGCTCGTGCTTATGTTTTAGAAAGAATTGAAATTATGTTTGCGTACTTTTGGTACAAGGTATTCCATAACAGTAACGGTGGTTGTAACGGCCACCACCGTTACCTTTACGATACGGGCTATAACGGCCGTTACGGTCTCTCTCTCTCTGAAAAAAAAAAATGAAAAACCTGTGTTGGCCTCATAATGGACCGTTACGGCCTTTATGAGGGGCCTAACATGGCGTTACGGGTCATTTTTTCCGTAACAGCTGTTACGGCCCCGTAACGTTTTACGTAATGGCCGTTATGGCACACCATGTTTTGGTAGCTTGAATCTGAAGATGGGAAGAGGCTGCATTGGTAGCTTGGTCCCAAACTTGTAAACTGTTTGATGGAGGACGGGCTGAGAGTTTAACAGATATTCAGAAAAATCTCAATCTAGGTCTGGCCTGTTGCTTTCTTTCTTCTAAAAGCCCCTGGTCAAAGGTGATGCATTCAAAGTACATTCTGCTCAATAGCTTCTGCACAGTTTCTTATCTTCTATACGGATCAGTTATATGGAAAATCGATATGGAGGTTGAATCTTGAGATCATAGATAGATCTAGGTGGCTTGTTGGGAAGGGGGGAAATCATCAATCGACTTATCTTATGCATGCTCAGACAAATGGGATCCTGAATTTAAAGTTGGAAGGATCTATTAAGGTCAGATGGTTCATGGGGTATTTCACAGATAGGTTACTGTTTGCCAGATGTGGTTAAACAGGAAATTGCGAACAGCATCATTATTGTTTCCTTAAGAGGCCATAGATTGATTTGGAAGTCTTCTGTTAATGGAGACTTCTCGATAAAATCAGCTTGGAAGGCATATGGCCAATAGATGCGCTTGTCCTGGTAGGCAAGGAAAAATGTGCACCATCTCTTTTTACATTGCTCCTTTGTTCATACCATCTGGTCTGGAGATCTTTCACAGGTTTGGAGTTCACTGGGTTATCCAAGAGAGGTGGGTGATCTTTTCGCCGGCTGGAATTGTAATGTCTGGGGCCTGATTAGGAATCGTCTTTGGTCTCTCTACCAAGGCCATGCTTTGGAATCTCTGGTTGGAGAGAAATGGAGTCTTCAGGGGCTAATTGCATTATACTGCTGTTGTTAGTCACAAGATTTTGAGGTGACAATAGGATGGGGTCTTCAGTGTAAACATTTGAACAGCATTCCTGGTAATCTATCTACTCAAAGCAAGATGGAAAGAGGTGATCCAAGGAGGTTTTAGATCCTCCGGCCTCTGTTAGATTGCTTCCTTCCCCTTCTGGCTTATTCATTCTCAATTTTGATGGTTGCTACCTCTGCAATCCAAGCCTGAAAGGATGGGAGGTGTCTTCTTTAGTGATTCGGGGTCACAGTCTTAGAATACTCAGGCCCTCTGGGTGTGAAAGGCTCAAA
Source organism: Magnolia sinica (assembly GCF_029962835.1). Classification (NCBI taxonomy): domain Eukaryota; kingdom Viridiplantae; phylum Streptophyta; class Magnoliopsida; order Magnoliales; family Magnoliaceae; genus Magnolia; species Magnolia sinica. The sequence goes on along the minus strand of NC_080577.1, from coordinate 41,162,818 downwards.
CCTCCCCAAGGCTTCCTCTTTATGCCAGGGGCTAAGTGTGGTGGTTCAATTGTAGAAGGCCTATAGCATTATACTGCCGCCTCTTTCAGCCTAATTGTAGAAGGCAGTTGCAATTGCAATTGCAAAAACATGAGGATAACTGCCGGTTATGATCCTTGGAAGCTATCCAATGTAAGTTGACATGGTCTCGACCTGTCTGCCAGTATCTCAACTACCAGCTCTCATGTCCTAGGATCCACCAATTCCAGGGGAGATGTTCTTGCAAAAGAAATGATCCTTCTTTGCGAGCTATTTGTCTTAGATTTAAAAGTCTGATGTATTTTATATTTGGTTTTGTTTGGTGGTGGCTGTTTGGCTTCGCTCCATGGCCATTTGGTTCTCTTTTTCTTCCAACAAATCAAAGTGCCATTCATTAGAAAATAATTACAGGCCTAACTAGTTTAATGCTTCGATAACGTTATCATCAATGTTTTAAATATCGTTATCGCGTAATGTATCGCACCCTTGGGATATAGATACATATCAGTTATCGCTGTTGTTGGGAAACATGAGAACATTGGGAAATTGGTGGAATTTTTCAATGAAACTTCAGGGATTGTTAAAAAAGACATCAATACACACTTAGAAATCAAAACATTACAAAAAAAAAATAAAAATGCAAATAATAGGGGTTTCCTTTGCATGGAGTCCTAATATATGCCTTGTCCAACTGAACTGATGCAAGTATATCCAAAGTTTATTCATATAATTTATAAATGTAAGAAGACATATATGGAAACACAAGTAATACATTCAAAAGCGAAAGAAGAATCACTAGATCAAGTTATATACATATTTGATTTTGTGTTTGGATACAAAGATTGCAACTAATTTGCGAGAAATTTTGAAAATTTGATTTTTCCCAAATTTCTGCAACTTAGCCCATCTCCCTAAATCTCTAAATCAAAGCTCCAAATTCATTATTTTTCATGGAAAACATGAAGAGTCACAGATTTGTAACCATTTGACGTTGTTTTAACGTGATTTACAAAAAAAAACTGGGTCAGAAATTGAAAATGTTCACTAAATTGAATAGGTGGGATATATTGGCACTACCTATGCATTTCGTATCGCACAGGTGGGATACAAGATATATTGTGTGATATATCGGCCAATATCATTGATATCTAAAACATTGGTTGTCATTAGGTGAGAGACAGGGGTTCTATACATGTCATATGATTAGTATATTTATCCTTTTGGTGATCAAAGAAGTGTTTTTTTTTTTTTTTTTAAATGCTTTTAGATTCAAGTTAATTTTTTCCATACTAATACAAGCAAGGTACATGAAAGGTACGGGTGTACACCGAGTCGAGCTAGCCTCAGCTCGGTCCTCAAGCCTGATTGGCCAGCTCGGCTTGGTTCGGTCAACAGCTCAGGCCAGTTCGAGCCGAGTTTGATCCAAGATTGAGCCAAGTTCATTTGTGCAGCATTTTCACAAACACATGGACTGCACCTTCAAAATCTCACTGTATGTAAAACAGCAGCAGAGGTTTTACAGGTATTTTGTCAAACACCTTCTAAGCAACCTAAAAATCAAGAAAAAAAAGGGTATTTGTTTCATATACATACCTTCCTTGCCACCAGCCACTCTTCGTTGAGTCATTTCATCAAACACTTGGTGAGCAACATCAATATCAAAGTAACCGAGTCACCGAACTGGTTCGATCCGAGTTCGATTTGAGTTGGGTTCAATCCGAGTTGAGTCGAGCTGGGGCCAGCTCGAACTCATTTTCGAGCTCAAACAATCAGCTCGACTCGGCTCGAACTCAGCTTCGAATCGAGCTTTTTCGAGTCGAGTCGAGCGAGCTAACCGAGCTAGCTCGGTTCATGTACACCCCTACTTAGGTGAGTATAATAAGTGTCCATTTAATGGGCTGATGGTGGTGGAGAAGTTTGGTAGACATATTTTTCTTCCTTCCATCTCAGTGTTTGCAGCCATAGAAAAACTGCAGGCCTAGTCATGTCACCTTCAAAAGATTAGCTACTCGTCACCTAATAATGTATACTTTACATTAATGCCCTTGAATGCTGGTTTATCTGTCTTATAATTGCATTTTTTTAAAATTTTTTTTTCTAGTGGCCTAATAGTACCCTTCACAGTAATGCCCATGAATGTTGGTTTTGTATCCACCTTATTATTTTTCTTTGTATCTTCTCTTGGTGTCTTTGCACCTGTCATATTGATACTGTTAGACCCGAACTGCTGTTGAATGTTGGTTTCTGCATTACCCAATCACATTTTCTTCACCTAATGATGTATCTTGAGTGTTCTGGAGCTTTGCCAAACCATCCACAACCTCTGCATGGGTTATCAGATGCGGGACCCACCATGTAGATGACCTGGTTAAAGAATCAGGGCTGTCAACTGATCAGGTGTCAACACACATACAGATAACAAGAAATGCCAACGGTTCACTTCCCGTGTATGTGTGGCCTAGCCAATGCACAGCTCGGATATTCCGTGTGTGATCGCATATAGAGGCATTTGTCGGGTTCTATACACACACACACACACACACACACACACACACACACACACACAAAAACAAAATCATGGTTTCTGTCTGATGGTCAGACTTCCCATAGTTTCTCTTCAGCTGATGATAACCTTCAAGGTCTATTTGCTCACTTTGCCATGTAACTTGAAAACATCTTGCAGCCCAGAGAGCCAATCCATGATAACCTTCAAGGTCTATTTGATCAAAGAGTTTTTTTTTTTTTTTTTTTTAATGCTTTTAGATTCAAGTTAATTTTTACCATACTAATACAAGCAAGGTACATGAAAGGTAGGGGTGTACACCGAGTCGAGCTAGCCTCAGCTCGGTCCTCAAGCCTGATTGGCCAGCTCGGCTTGGTTCGGTCAACAGCTCAGGCCAGTTCGAGCTGAGTTTGAGCCAAGATCGAGCCAAGTTCATTTGTGCAGCATTTTCACAAACACATGGACTGCACCTTCAAAATCTCACTGTATGTAAAACAGCAGCAGAGGTTTTACAGGTATTTTGTCAAACACCTTCTAAGCAACCTAAAAATCAAGAAAAAAAAAGGGTATTTGTTTCATATACATACCTTCCTTGCCACCAGCCACTCTTCGTTGAGTCATTTCATCAAACACTTGGTAAGCAACATCAATATCAAAGTAACCGAGTCACCGAACTGGTTCGATCCAAGTTCGATTCGAGTTGGGTTCAATCCGAGTTGAGTCGAGCTGGGGCCAGCTCGAACTCATTTTCGAGCTCAAACAATCAGCTCGACTCGGCTCGAACTCAGCTTCGAATCGAGCGAGCTAACCGAGCTAGCTCGGTTCATTTACACCCCTACTTAGGTGAGTATAATAAGTGTCCATTTAATGGGCTGATGGTGGTGGAGAAGTTTGGTAGATATATTTTTCTTCCTTCCATCTCAGTGTTTGCAGCCATAGAAAAACTGCAGGCCTAGTCATGTCACCTTCAAAAGATTAGCTACTCGTCACCTAATAATGTATACTTTACATTAATGCCCTTGAATGCTGGTTTATCTGTCTTATAATTGCGTTTTTTTAAATTTTTTTATTTTTTTTTTAAAATTTTTTTTCTAGTGGCCTAATAGTACCCTTTACAGTAATGCCCATGAATGTTGGTTTTGTATCCACCTTATTATTTTTCTTCGTATCTTCTCTTGGTCTCTTTGCACCTGTCATATTGATACTGTTAGACCCGAACTGCTGTTGAATGTTGGTTTCTGCATTACCCAATCACATTTTCTTCACCTAATGATGTATCTGGAGTGTTCTGGAGCTTTGCCAAACCATCCAGCACCTCTGCATGGGTTATCAGATGCGGGCAGCAAGTGGACCCCACCATGTAGACGACCTGGTTAAAGAATCAAGGCAGTCAACTGATCAGGTGTCAACACACACACAGATAACAAGAAATGCCAACGGTTCACTTCCCGTGTATGTGTGGCCTACCCAATGCACAGCTCAGATATTCCGTGTGTGATCGCATATAGAGGCATTTGTCGGGTTCTATATATACACACACACACACACACACACAAAAAAAAAAAACAAAATCATGGTTTCTGTCTGATGGTCAGACTTCCCATAGTTTCTCTTCAGCTGATGATAACCTTCAAGGTCTATTTGCTCACTTTGCCATGTAACTTGAAAACATCTTGCAGCCCAAAGAGCCAATCCATGATAACCTTCAAGGTCTATTTGATCAAAGAGTTTTTTTTTTTTTTTTTAATGCTTTTAGATTCAAGTTAATTTTTACCATACTAATGCAAGCAAGGTACATGAAAGGTAGGGGTGTACACCGAGTCGAGCTAGCCTCAGCTCGGTCCTCAAGCCTGATTGGCCAGCTCGGCTTGGTTCGGTCAACAGCTCAGGCCAGTTCGAGCCGAGTTTGAGCCAAGATCGAGCCAAGTTCATTTGTGCAGCATTTTCACAAACACATGGACTGCACCTTCAAAATCTCACTGTATGTAAAACAGCAGCAGAGGTTTTACAGGTATTTTGTCACACACCTTCTAAGCAACCTAAAAATCAAGAAAAAAAAGGGTATTTGTTTCATATACATACCTTCCTTGCCACCAGCCACTCTTCGTTGAGTCATTTCATCAAACACTTGGTGAGCAACATCAATATCAAAGTAACCTAGTCACCGAACTGGTTCGATCCGAGTTCAATTCGAGTTGGGTTCAATCCAAGTTGAGTCGAGCTGGGGCCATCTCGAACTTATTTTCGAGCTCAAACAATCAGCTCAACTCGGCTCGAACTCAGCTTCGAATCGAGCTTTTTCGAGTCGAGTCGAGCGAGCTAACCGAGCTAGTGCGGTTCATGTACACCCCTACTTAGGTGAGTATAATAAGTGTCCATTTAATGGGCTGATGGTGGTGGAGAAGTTTGGTAGATATATTTTTCTTCCTTCCATCTCAGTGTTTGCAGCCATAGAAAAACTGCAGGCCTAGTCATGTCACCTTCAAAAGATTAGCTACTCGTCACCTAATAATGTATACTTTACATTAATGCCCTTGAATGCTGGTTTATCTGTCTTATAATTGCGTTTTTTTTTTAATTTTTTTTTCTAGTGGCCTAATAGTACCCTTTACAGTAATGCCCATGAATGTTGGTTTTGTATCCACCTTATTATTTTTCTTCGTATCTTCTCTTGGTCTCTTTGCACCTGTCATATTGATACTGTTAGACCCAAACTGCTGTTGAATGTTGGTTTCTGCATTACCCAATCACATTTTCTTCACCTAATGATGTATCTGGAGTGTTCTGGAGCTTTGCCAAACCATCCAGCACCTCTGCATGGGTTATCAGATGCAGGCAGCAAGTGGACCCCACCATGTAGACGACCTGGTTAAAGAATCAGGGCTGTCAACTGATCAGGTGTCAACACACATACAGATAACAAGAAATGCCAACGGTTCACTTCCCGTGTACGTGTGGCCTACCCAATGCACAGCTCAGATATTCTGTGTGTGATCGCATATAGAGGCGTTTGTCGGGTTCTACACACACACACACACACACACACACACACACACACAAAACAAAATCATGGTTTCTGTCTGATGATCAAGACTTCCCATAGTTTCTCTTCAGCTGATGATAACCTTCAAGGTCTATTTGCTCACTTTGCCATGTAACTTGAAAACATCTTGCAGCCCAGAGAGCCAATCCCCAGGAGGAACTATCGGTCAGAATTTGCACATCTATGGAACAAAGCTGTTGACAGGACTCTGGGGCCAGTAATAGTGACACTTAGCACACGTGGTTGGTAGATACCTCGTAACTATTGTGCGGATGCTACTATGCAGGCCTCTTCTTTTTTTTTTTTTTTTTTCTTTTTTTTCAATTTAAATATTCCAACATCCCTATGCATTGGCATCTTGACATGATATGTTTCCTTCATCCGAGTCATTTCTTTGGTTCTTCAAGAATCACAAGGAATTGCTGTGAAAGTGATAAGTGACTTATAGAAGTAACTCATATGGACCCATGATGGCATTTTGATATCTTTCCCATTTCTCCATATCATAACAATATGGCAAAATTACTTGTGTTTGCGATAGCATACGTGGAGGTTAGCTGGCTCCACACCTGCCAACCTGGTAGGTGATGGACATTGGAGCTGTGTACAAGGTGGAAGCCCCCAATGAAATCAGATAAGATGAGAGTGAAAAAGTTTTCAATTCTTCTAAAGCGGCCATTGTTTTTGTAAATTTCTGGCATGTCTGGTAATTGGATGGTGTTAATCTTGTGGCCAGATCATCTACATGGTGGGTTTTGCCTGACAGCTTCGAAGACCAGTACGTGCCAAGCTGGCATGTGCACCTACATCTGCATCATTGATTGAATTTTCTGCTGTGAAGTGATACAGTAAGTTAAAAAAAGGGGTTTTTGATAATTAAGATGATTCTTTTTCGTCATTTGAATAAATCGCTGGACATCAATATATCATAAAAGGAAAAAGAAAGGGGTTGGGGAAGTTGTCTCAGTGGTGTTTTCACTTAATCACAAACTGCTTACTAGCTCACTTTTATGGGAGAGCGAGGGTTCTCTCTCTCTCTCTCTCTAAAAGTGATAATTGAAGTTTGTAATTTCACCATGTTGATTGTGTTTGGGTACACCATCAAATTGTATTGCGATCACCTTAGCATTAACCAAATTGCAAGAGTTGGCTTTCAAAGGAGCACAAAAGCAACTTGACATCTGCTTCTCTTGATTAAATTGAATTTTCGCTAATTCAATTTACCTGTGCATCCAAACAGAGATACAATTCAAATGTTACCAAACACGAGAAATTCTAAGCATTCTATGTTAATCCCCAGTCTGTAGATAGCGGAATAAAAACATTACAGAGGCTTAAGCAACCTCATACACCATCTAACAAATGCATGCCCGCACTCATGCACACGCTGGGGCATGCATCAAGAACTTATTTTAGGTGGGGTCCGATCACGATTCCGATGCTCCGGAAGTGGCATTGGCTTCCTTGTTCGGAGCAGCGGCTCGTTCAGCGTGCACCAGGAGCCACTCAATGATCTCGCCAAACACGAGCTCCACATTCTCGTCCGGCTCACCAATAAGCTGGTGCCACATGCCAGGGTATACACGCAACGTCTTGTCCTTGCTTGCTGCACGCCGGTGTAAATCCTCAACACAAGCTGGGTCGCAGACAATGTCCTCGCCACCGTGGACTATCAGCATTGGCAGCTTCACCTCCTCGAACCTTTCCTGCACCTCACGGCACACACGGAGCAGCTCGAGCGCGGTGGCGGCCCTCGGGCGGGTCGCAGTGCGCCGTGGGCTCGCAAAGGCGAGCCGCCGCTTCCACTCCACCTTGAATGACACATCGGGGATCGAGCGTGTGGGGACCACCCGCCATGTGGGCACTAGGGCGGCGGCGAATGAGAGGAGGTGCTCGAGGGGCCACGGTGGCTTGAACTTGGCGCTTATGCCGCACATGGCTCCGTTTAGCACGATTCCATCCCACGGGCGGTTTGATCCACCGTTGAGGTGGATGAGGAGTGCGATTGCACCGCCGAGAGACTCTGAATACAAGAAAGATGGAAGCGATGGCGGGTACTGAGCGCGGAACGAATCAAAGAAGCTGATGCAGTCATCGATGACTGGATGGATGTCGGGTATGTGGGCCACAAGGCCATCAAGGCTGTCGGAGAATCCGTGGCCTTGGTGATCCAATGCGCAGGCGGCGAATCCCGCCTTTGCAAAGTGGACTGCGGTGAGCTGGACGAACCAGCTGGACTCGCCGGTGAAGCCATGGACGAGGGCGACGATGCCGATGATCTCCTTTGGGGGAAGTGGGATCCATGACTGGGTGAAGATCTGGAGGCCTCTGGGATTGACGAATTTGGATGATGAGTGGGACACTGAGTGCCGGGCATAGAATTCTGATTCTGAGAGACGCCCAAACGGGCTCCGCTCGTCGGCCTCGGCGATGGGGTGAACCATCTGCTAAGGCGGGATGGAATTATTCAGGTGCGCCGGGAGGGGGAGGATGGACTGAACCAGGCTAGTATGCGCCTAGTATCATAAAAAGCCGGTAGATATCTGCTTCGTTCTTTTGTAGCAGTGGGAGCTGATCCAGTGCCACAGGACGTGGGTTATTTGACTAGGATTGCGTAGCGAATCAGTGCTGTGTGCTACTGGAAAGTTCCGTGGCCCCCACCATGATGCACGTGTTTTATCCACGCCGTCCATCTATTTTGCAGGATCATCTTAGGAAATGAGCCCGAGAAGAGGCAGATCCAAATCTCAGGTGGACCACACCACAGGAAGCATGGTGATTGAACGCCCACCATTTATAACTTCTTGGGGCCCACTGTTTTGTTTTTATTTGCCATCCAACCTGTTGATTACGTCACACAGACCTGGACGAAGGAAAAACACACGTATCAGCTTGATCCAGAACTTTTGCAGCCCCCGATAAGTTTTTAATGGTAGGCGTTCAATCACTACTGCTTCCTATGATGTGGTGCACCTCATATTTGGGCTCATGCCCTAAAATGATCCAGAAAAAAAAATGGATGGACGGCGTGGATAATAAAACACACATCATGGTGGGGCCCACATAGCTTCTCCAGTAGCAGACGGTACCAACGTCGGTGCTGTGTAATCCAATACGCAATCCAAGTCCAGTAATTTTGCATTCATATAGTCTGCCACGTGGGTAGATCTATTCGGCTCATCCCAGGTGTGGCTCAAAACTAATTGGAGATCCTATGGGCTCCATCCGTGGTGATCATACGGACACTAAGAAGATAATGGTCAATCCATCGTGGGGCCCACCTGATGAACGGTCGGGATTGATGCATGTAGGTTAAACGATACGGAGAGACGGAGGCAAGGTAAGTGGTCCACTTAAATAGTTTTTCTTTACATTGAAAATTATTTATCATTAATAGACTTGTTTGGTAGCTCTTGGCCGCTAGACTCGCGAGGGAGAGACTGCGGAGGTGATTAGTGCGTCTACGTGGCACGCATGTGGGATCCGGGCCGTTCATCAGGTGGGGCCCATGATGAACATGATGACCTAGTCAAGAGATCACGACAGTCCGATGATCAGGTGGGTCACACTTGTTTAAAAACAAATGACAAGCGGTCTATATTCAACATGAAGCGTGCACCAGCCTGCATTGATGATGTTGACCCCATCTGATGAATGACTCGGATCTTGCACACATGCACCACATCAGCTCCGAATTGCCTCTTGAACAGTTTCTCCCTGCGTGCGGTGACGATAACATGGCCTTAGCGTCTCTGGTGAGGGTATGCATGCCTCGACCTGCCACCTACTTTCCCTTGCTTTTATCGTTGGAAGACTCTCTCTCTCTCCCCCTCAGTTTGCTCAACAACTTACTAGGTGGAGTCTGGATAAGGTGGGGGTCGAACCTGTGACTCGCCACGTTGCGTGTACTTCAAATCATAACCGTCCAAATAGTGGATCCTACCTTAGATGAATCATAACTGACCAACTGGTGGGACATCAAATAGACGGTAAAGCTGATCGAAATTCAGTTAAGTGTCCATATAAGAGGCCAGAATTGTCTAGTCAAACAGATTTTTTGGGGTATGGTCAATTTAGTGGATCCTCCCGTTTGGGCGGTCCAGATCCGTGGGGAATGTCACGTGTGGGCCGAGCATCGGGCGCGAATTCAGTCGACCTGCCGAGTTCCATCCGTTTTTCCAGCTCATTTTAAGACGTGGCCAAGACCTGAAGCAGATCCAAATCTCAGGTGGATCACAGTATAAGAAACAGTGGTGATTTGAACGCCTGCCATTTAAAACTTCCTAGGGTCCACCATAATGTTTATTTACCATTCAACCTGTTGATAAAGTGAAACGGACTTGGATGAAGGGAGAATACAATTATCAGCTTGATAAAAAGCGTTCGTGGCCCACAAGAAGTTTTTAATGGTCAATCACCACAGTTTCCTGTGTTGTGGTTCACCTGAGATTTGGATCTGCTTCATTTTTGATATGGAAAAACGGATGGACGGCGTGGATATACAAAATATTCATCAAGGTGGGCCCCACGGTCAGGGCCGCACTTACCCGCTCCCGTGGCGTACATGGTGTTTTCAATTAAACTGTGGAAATATGGATGTTAGTTCAGATGTACAGTGAACGGAGAAATAATCTCAACTGATTATCTCTGGGGACTGGTGTTCATTCATTGGACGGTTGAAAACAAGAGTCATGCATCAGAGGTCCTGATCATCCAACCAATCTGATTAAATGATTTGGTTACAGTGCATTACACAATTTAGTCCAGTCAACTTGAGTTAATGCATGCAACTCGTGCAATTCCTTAGTGCATGTGTATCAAAGTTCATGATGTGCTAGAGTATCAGATAGCTCATATATTTATATATACTACTCGCGGAATCTTCTAGGATCACGTGTGATGTGATTAGTACGGTCGAACGGTCTTTGTGATGTGGGGTCATGGTTGGTTGAGGATTTATTTCATTGTCACGCATTGAATGATGAGCAGTAGAACGGTTGAGCTTTTTCCATGGGTTAGGTGAGTTCGGATAACAGCTTGCGGATGAGGCCCCTGACAGTTGAGGCCACCCTTTATGTATGTGTTGTATATCCATGCTGTACATCTGTTATTTTCGCTCATGCGAATATAAAAAAATCCGGTGGGCCCCATCACAGGAAACAGCGGTGAATAACCATTAAACCTTTTTTATGGGCCACAAAAGTTTTGGATTAAGATGGTACCTGTGTTTTCCCTTCGTCCATGTCTGCGTGTCCTTATCAACAAGTTGAATAGCAATTACACGTTACAGTGGGCCCGGGGAAGCTTTTCAATTGTTGGCGTTTGATATAGAGCGGATTGCGGGACAGGAATATCCTGCAATTCTATGTTTATTTTCATTTTTGTTATTTTTAAAAAGTTTTGATTTGATTGTAACTCTTCATCTGCTGGGATTTAGGAGTTATGTCCAACATGAAAAGTGTTTAGAAAAATTAAAAGAATAACGTGATTAAGCCACATATGACACTTACTATAAATAGTAAATTGTTATGAATTTTAAGGAGTTTTAGTTATAGTTTAATTCCAAAACTTCTTCCAAGGCTTAGTATCCCTATTTAAAGGGTTGTAGACTCGTTTATTTCAATCATCAATCAAATTACGAATTTTATAGAATTTATTTTCTATTTTCCTTACTTTTTTCCCTCGTAGATTCGAAATCCCGTGAACTATGATACAGGGATTCCTTATCTTTCAAAAAAAATGAAAGTTTTCCACCTGGAGAATCAGTTAGCTATGCAAGGGCTGTAGGCAACCCTCAACCGTATTGCAAATGCGTTAATTCCGCCTTAAGCCCAAGGTAATGCTCAACTGCCCGTGGTCGCTGTACGACACAACACCGATTTTCGTAGAGCACCATCCAACGATGGTGCATCGCAGGCCACCACTTTGATTGTGAAGAAGTTGTACATGCTAAAAGTAGATATAGATTTATAGCGGCACAACATCTTTCGAATAAGGCACACTGTAAACCAAAAAGTTTGTAATGTGATCATCGATGTCAGGAGTAATGGGAATCTCATGTCGAAAATAATGGTGGAAAAGTTTCAACTGAAAACAGAAAGGTACACATCTTTGTACACGATTGGATTGATCAACGAGGTTAATAAAACAAAGGTAACTGAACAATGCATTGTCTCATTTTCAATTAGTAAAAATTATAAAAATCAAGTACTTTGTGACTAGTCGATATGGAAGCTTGTCACATGTTACTTGGTCAACCATTGAAAAATAATATTGATGTTACGTATAAAGGTCGGGATAATGTATTTATATTTATTAAAGATGTTAGAAAGATTGGCATCGTCCCTATGGGAACGGAGAACTAAACCAAGACTTCTAAAGTTGAGGAACGGTCTCTCATACCCAAACATGATTTCGTTAAACAATATGATGAAGCAAGAGATGTAGATGCATTGTTGAAAAGGATATATATATATATATGGAGCTTGTAAACATCCTATAGGATTTGAAACAAGTGTTGCAAAAGTTCAAAGCGATTGTACTCAATGAACTTCCTAATAAATTGTCTCCCATACAAGATATATAAAACCACATTTATCTTGTCTCAGGGGCAAGTCTGCCTAATTGCCCACATTATCAGGGAGAATGTTAGATTTTGCGATCTTAAGCAAAAGAACTGATTCATACTAGCGAAGTCAAGGAGATCATGAGTATATGTATTGTGTCAGCTCAAGAGTGCCCAATGCCAAGTACAAGAAAATGGCTAATAAACATCGGTGTTGTCACGCCCCAAACTCGGAAACCGGGCTCACAAAATTTTCGATCACCGAATCTGATGCCGACAGCTTCCATAATACTCCATTCTCGGCTCCCAGTGCACATGCACCGGATTCTGATCCTGAGATCCTACAAGGAGGATTTTCGAATGTACATTTATCTCATAAGAAGCATAACCACAAGTATACCCAAATCATAAAAATAACATCATCACCACATATCCACTAATATAATCATTTGAGTACAATACTAAAAAGAAAATATATTCATATAATAAAATCTCCAAAAGCTCTGCCGCACGCTCCTGTCTCAGCTCGACTGCGTCCTATCGTCACCTGCACGCATCTATCGTGCATAAGCTTATAGAAAGCTTAGAGGGTGGTGTAAGTGTGTGCATAAGATAAATGCCAAGTATTCAATATAATGCCTTAATCATACAATATCAGAATTATTGGCATGAATCATACGATATCAGAGTAAGCAGAAATACTGAAAGTCCATAAAAATATCATCAACCTTATCTAGGATATGCGACAAAAAGACATAGTAAGTCAATGTCATATACTGAGAAAATAATGTAAATCAACTATGTAATGCGAAAATATAATGAACTAGATATCAGATATCGAAGATGTAATACAATATACAATTCAGAAGAGCTACGAATACCATCAGCCTTATCTAGGTCATATAAATACAAAAATATAGTAATAAAAAATGTCATATGCCATGGATGTAATGCGATATGCAGTGTGAATGGAATGACCATGCTGAAGTGTGAAGTCGTGATGATAATACGTAATATCGCAAGCTATGGGGTCCATCACAAGGGACTTCTATCCAAACCAGTCTCATACCTAATTTGGATAGTCGAACTTGATGTGGTAAACTCCTGATCTCAAGTTAGTTGCGCGCCCCAACCGAAATCCCGGCCATTGCTAAAGTACAAGTAACAAATAGTTGTGCACCACCAGCTCGAGTGGATAGTGAATGAATGAATGAATGAATATACAACTCCTACTCCACAAATCAGTACTGTACATCTCTGGGATCATCACTGGGGTCTAGTACACTCTACACCAGTTTGCCACCCCATCAAGCGCACAAATGGGTAAGTGGAAGAGACCTCACTATCCGCCTAACCAGTAGTCAGCCAATATCTACCCGGCACGTCGATAGCAGACCCATTCGTGAGCTGCTTAAACTTAGTCTAGTATTACCTACTCCCTCAGGCGGATAAGGCCACACTCCCTCTTAACTGACCACGACACAGTGAGAGACACGATCTACAGGTATACAGCCCTCATGCGCTCATATATATCTACTTGGTCTCGACGTTGGGGCGTCCTCTGATACCAAGAGGGTTTAAGAATTTTCACCCAAGGCCATCTATGGCAGCCCAATGCTCGAACCAAACATATTCGGTATCCCATCTAGCCATCCACGATATGCCTGTGGAGGCTACGGCCCTGATGTCGCTAAGGCGTACAGTAATCAAAACACACAATGCAAGATGCATGAGTCATACAATCCAGTCATGCATTAATCCTGCGCATACCGTGCGTTCATGTGAGATAACCTCCGCCTATCAGGGAGTCTCATAACAACCTGCCCAATGACATATGCAATGGTCAACCACATCTTATAACAAACATGCAGATGATGCGTATGCGCATATATCATGATGTTATGCTGTCACATAATCATAATCGGTATCAATAATCAATATCAACAATCAGCCTCGACAATTTGGAAATTTAACCAATATTGCTCCAAGGAATGGCCCATATAGAGCCTAATATATAGTGGACCCATGGCTTCGCACAAGGGCCTAATATATAACACCATGGGCCTTACTCAAGAGCTCAATACACATCACGATGGGCCTCTCACATGAGTCTAAGATACATCATAATGGGCTCCATCGCCTGGCCCTCAAATGCATCACAATGGGCCTCATCACATAGGCCTAATATACATCACATTGGGCCTCAAATATGAGCTGAATACACATCACAATGGACTTCAAATACAGACCGCATATACATTACATTAGGCTTCGACATTCGAAATTAGCCTCGACAATCAGCCTTGACAATCAGAATCGGCCTCAACTAACGGAATCGTCCTCGTCAATCAAACTCGGCTTTGACAATCGGAATTAAAAAATGAAATCGGCCTCGACAATCGGAATCAGCCTCGACAAACGGAATCGGCCTCGTCAATCGGACTCGGCGTCGACAATCTGAATTAGCCTCGACAAACGGAATCGGACTCGTCAATCGGACTTAGCCTCCACAATCAGAATCAACTTCGACAATCGGAATCAGCCTCGACTAACGAAATCGGCCTCGTCAATCAGACTCAGCCTCGACAATCGGAATCGACAATTCGAATCAGCCTCGTCAATCAGACTCAGCCTCGACAATCGGAATCAGCATCGACATACGGAATCAACCTCGTCAATCGAACTCGGCCTCGACGATTGGAATCGACGATCGGAATTGGCCTCGACCAACGGAATCGGCCTCGTCAATCGGACTCGGCCTCGACAATTGGAATCGACAATTGAATTCGGCTTCGACAATCGGCCTCGACAAACGGAATGGGCCTCAACATACGGAATCGGCCTCGACAACCGGAATCAACGATCGGGATCGACAATCAAAATCGGAATCAATGAGAATGAGCCTAACAAGGCCTAAGGGAAGGTCACAATATGGACATTCAACCATCATTGCTCATCAATGTGGACATTTAACTAACATTGCTCCCAAGGAGTGACCCACGTAAACATCATTACATACACCATGGCAAAATCACACATCACATTGGGTCTTGAATACACAATAGGTGGGTCCTGCACTTGTGCCTTTCATATACATCATGTCAGGCCTCGCCATATGGGCCGAGAATACATCACAATGGGCCACGTCATTGGGCCGCACCAATGGGCCTTATATGCATCATAATGGGCCTCGACACATGGGCTATAAATACATCACATCGGGCCTCAATCACGGGCCGCATATACGTCACAATGGGCCTTACCGAATGGGCTGAAAATACATCACAATGAGCATCACCAAATGGGCCATAAATACACAACAGGTGGGCCCTGCACATGGGCCTAATATACATCATGATGGGCCACGGCCCATGGGCTTAATACACACCACAATGGGCCTCATCACATAGGCTGCAATTGCATCAAGGTGGGCCTTAACGGATGGGCCACAAATACATCGAGGTGGGCCTCAATGGTTGGGCCACAACTCTATCAAGTGGGCCGCATAGTATATCGCATTGGGCCCTATACAAGGGCCTTATAGTAGGTGGGCCCTGCACAACCAGCAGGTGGGCCTGCACCTCCCAAATGGGCCCACCAGATGAATAATATGGATGTACAACACATCTATCAAGCGGGTCACAAGTATAACGGACTGGACGGCGTGACTAAAACACATGAATCAAGGTGGACCCATCAGACAGACGGTGTGCAAAAAGGGGCGGAGTGGGTATAAAATACATACAACAAGGTGGGTCCCACCTGATCGGACCTGCTGCGTCAATACACAGCCATACAACTGGTGTGAGGTACTCCAGCCAAGCTGCTTCCCACCGTCCAGTAATTGGACGGTGGATACAACACATCCACATGGTAGGCCTCACAGAGATGGACGGGGAGGGATGGACGCGACACAGGGCCATGACCTGGATGGTTTGGATGACCCACGGAACCGCTGACATGACACAGCAGCTGAGGCTGCTGACCGTCCAGCGAATGGACGGTCCAGTTATTACACATGCATCAAGGTCAGCCCACAGCTGCTAACGTCAACAGTAGCATGAGCTGCTGGACGGCTCAGATACAACGTCATAAGGTGAGCCCCATCATCCAAAACCAATGGACGGTGTGATCAGACCCAGCACGTGTTGACGTCATGTGGGTCCCATGTGGTGGACAGATGGATGGCAGGGATATACGGCATATGCATCAAGCGGCCCACGTGTAATGGACGGTGTGGACACAACACCACAACATGGTGGGACCGTCAAAGTTGGTGACGTCACTCAGCAGCTAATAGGTGGTGTGACGTACTCAGCCAATCTGTCCAGTAGGTGGGTCCCATATGGGGACCACCACGTGCATACATGAGTAAATATAATATTATATTATATTTATAAAAAAAAAAAAAAACAAAGCAGCATCCAGAGGGTCTGGATGCCCAGGACGGACGGTGTGGATTTAAAACCCATACATCGTCGCTGGGGTCCACAAACATGGACGGTGTATGCGTACACCAACCAATCTTCTACACAGGTGGGTCCCACGTGGGGCCTACCATAATGCTTATTTTCATCCAATCTGTTGATAAGGTCACAAAGACCTGAGTAAAGGGGTAAAACAAACTTCATGTGGATCCAGAAATTCTATGACCCAAAAGGGGTATCAATGGTAGACGTTAAATCTAGTGCTGCTTTTGCAGTGTGGTCCACTTGATAGATGGATGGTGTGGATCACAAATGCATCACGGTGTGCCCCACATAGCCTTAAGATGGACGGCATGGAACAACACATCCATCAACCCTGTCCAGACAGTCTGGACGGTATGGATGAAACACATAAATCAAGTGGACTCCACAGTCCCAGCTGGACGGCTGGATGAAACACAAAATTCAGGTGGGCCACAGGGTCACCACAAAGGAGAGAGAGAGAGAGAGAGAGAGAGAGAGAGAGAGAGAGAGAGAGAGAGAGAGGTTGGAGCAGCAGAGGGGCCCCGCCACTATAGGCCCCTCTTTGATACAAATCATACATCAAGATGGGTCCCACCATAAGTGGGCCCTTAAATCACAAAATCAAAACATAAGATCACCCACCTCGAGATCTCTTCTTCCTTCTTCCGCCAATGCATGATAGAGTCCCAAAGGGACAATTTCAACGGTTGAGATGGGCTTAGGATGGTGGGATCGGGTGGTAGAAAGGTGGGCCACACTAGCTCTCTCCCATGGAGCTTGGACGTGGGTTGCTCTCATGGAGCTTGGGAGGAAATGAGAGAGAAATGAGAGAGAGAGGTGATAGGTGAGAGATGTGAGTGATGGAAATACTTGTGTAAGAGAGAGAGTTGACTTTAAGGGGGGTGGTTGTACTTGGGGATGGGTGTGAGTGATGGGAGTAATGTGTACTTGATTGATGTAATTGA
Source organism: Magnolia sinica (assembly GCF_029962835.1). Lineage (NCBI taxonomy): Eukaryota > Viridiplantae > Streptophyta > Magnoliopsida > Magnoliales > Magnoliaceae > Magnolia > Magnolia sinica. Next base: position 41,145,273 of record NC_080577.1, on the reverse strand, counting down.
TGAGATTGATGTGATGTTTTCTATGGATTGCAACACGCAGCGTTTATCCTCGAACTAAACGCAGGCCCACATCTCCTGGCCTGGGTATCGCCTCGGTGCGTAATACGCGGCATCGGAACCGTGGTGATAGCGCGGTCCCTAGGGTACAAGTCTCGGGTTGAGCCGACTCTGGAATATGGGACACGACTCAAGGTTAGGCGCAATTGCCGATAACAGATCGTGGGTCGTCGAAATTCGACCAGGAGGACCGGGAAAGCCTACGGAATAGTACGGGCTAGGATACGGGTCTCACAGGTGTCATCAGTTATCTGAGAATCATGAGGTAAGTCCCTTGATTAACTCGAGGATGAGTTTTTTTCAAGTGGAGGGGTCTGATGTAGAACGTGTCACAAATACATTCCTAGCATGATTGGACCAAAAGAAGGTGGACCATAAATTGATCATAACTTTTTATCCACGTATCGTTATGGCGCACCTAACCGAGTACCAAGAACCGAAGCAGGACGAGTTCTTTTGAAGTGGAAGGACTAATGTAGAGTAGGTCGCAGACAGTTTCATGTCCAAGATGGATCAGAGAAGGCCCGATCGGAGGTAGAAGTCATCAAGATCGTCAGAACATTAAAACATGCATATCTCGCAAACTGAAATGAGTTACTCGACATACCATATGTGATTTTGGGTAGGACGAGCTACTTTAGCCAACCAACTCGGCCACGCCGGGTTGCCCACACCGAATTTGCGAGATTTCATCAGATTGATAGTTGAATTCCATGTTTATTTCTGTTTTTACTATTTTTAGTAAGTTTTGGTTTGATTGTAACTCTTCATCCGTTGGGCTTTAGAAGTTGTGTCCAACATGAAAAGTATTTAGAAAAATTAGGAGAAGGACGTGGTTAAGCCACATAGGACACTTATAGTAAATGTACTATTTATAGTAAGTTACGAATTTTAGGGAGTTTTAGTTATAATTTAATTCTGAAAATTCTTCTAAGGCTTGGAATCCCAATTTAAAGGGTTGTAGACTCGTTTATTTCAATCATCAATCAAATTATGAATTTTACAGAATTTATTTTTTATTTTCCTTGCTTTTTTTTCCTCATGGATTTGAGAAGTCTCCAGGAGGAGTCCAGATAAGATCCGTGGATTCAGAATAGTTATCCTTGAGGAAGATGATGATTAACCTCATCACGCCCATTCCAGCGTCAGCATTCAATCACCACTGTTTCCTATGGTGTGGTCCACGTGATATTTGGATCTGCTTCATTTTTGGGCTCATGCCCTAAAACAAGTTGGAAGAATGGCCAACCGGTATGGATATACAACACACACATCAAGGTGGATTCCACTATTAGGGGCCTCATCCAGCATTAAGGGCCTATTTGGTAACGCTGAAAATTTTGACTTAATGTGGAATTGGAAAGCAATTGGCATTTAGTTTTGTTTATTAACATGGAACATGAAAAGTGCTCCGCGTATTTTGGCTGAATGTTTTCAGCAATGAAGATCTAGCTTAATGGTGAATGGAGAATGCGCTTCGTGTATTTTTTTTAATTCCAAAATTGACCTGCACTTTCTCCTTTGCGTGAAACATAACCCAACTTTTAATGCGTGACACTTCTCTTGGCTCACTATGATTTATGTGTTAGATCCACACCGCCCATCAACTTTTCTATATCATCCTCGATCATGATCCCAAAAAAGAGGCACATCCAAACGTCAAGTCGACCACACCATAGAAAGCAATGGGAATGGAATGACTACCGTTAAAACCTTCTTAGGGTCCATTGTGAAGTTTATTTGGCACCTAAACTCTTCATAAGGTCACACAAACTTGGATGAAGGGAAAACATAAAAATCAGCTTGATCAGAGGCTTATGTGGCCTCAAGAAATTTTTCATGGTAGGCACCCAACTCTCACTGTTTCTTGTAGTGTGGCCCACTTAAGCATTAGATCTGGCTTGTTTTTTGTACTTTTCCCTAAAGTGATTTGGAAAATGAATGGACGGTGTAGATAAAACATATACATCACGGTATGCCACGTAGAGCCATTTGATAGGACCGTCCATTTCTATTTATACCTATTACCGAGTTGGGGTAGTACCCACATCTAGATTTGGGGGAGCGGATCAGGTTGAGTAGCGATACTCAGCTATTGAAGTGTGTAAGTGCTATAGTTTATAGCCCATTTTTGTTGTTAAATTTGTGATGCCAAAGACACTGTTAAGAAGCTTTCAAGTTCAAGTCATGATCTCAAGAAGTTTTCAAGTTCAACCTTAAGATCTCAAGAAGCTTTCAAGTTCAACCTCAAGATCTCAAGAAGCTTTCAAGTTTAAGCTACATCAAGACTTCAAGCTTCATTACTTTCAAAGGTCACTCGTCTCTAAGTTTCAATGTCTTTACTTCACTATTGAGGTATGACTGACCTTAGGTTGACCTTTATAGTAGGCCATTCTGGATACATAATTCAGATGTTTTATATAAGTGAGTTTAGGCTATTCTAAGACTAGTCCTGGACTTTGTTCGACTAGTCCTAGCACTGCTTCGACCTGTCTAAGAATTTCCTAGATCAGTCGTAAGTTTGTTGCAAAATTCGGATATTTTCTATTAAGCTTCGACTAGTCTTAGGGACTGTTCGACTAGTCGTATAAACAATATCGACTGTTACTTCGACCAGTCGTAGACCTATGACTCAAAGTACAGTATTGAAATTCGGCTAGCTTCGACTAGTCGTGAGCAACCTACGACCAGTCGAAGGAGACCTACGACCAATCGTAGACTACCTACGACTAGTTGTGAAACTGCCAGATCTTATCGCGCCCGAATTTTCAAATATCTGTTGGTTCTACGACCAGTCGTAGAGTTCTTTAGACTAGTCAAAGACGTGATTTGCTCACCTATAAATAGAGCACAAATCTCAGAATAAAACATGAAATTCAAGTTAATTTAATTCGGCCTTCTGAGAGATAAGTCTGTGCTCCATTTTAAGCTAAGTATGCATATTTAATATTCTCTTTCTTTAGCTTTTCTTATTTGATTTTGTTCCTATATTCCAATCTTATTTGAAAAGAGGAATTGCTGTATTCCGTCTTCTTGGAATCAAAATCAAATAGAGCTACGCCCCATTTGGTTTAATTTAAAATTTATTAGAACCTAGAACCATTATAAAGTGAGTATTGGACATTGAACTTTGACATTCAAATCTCTACTCCGACTTGGTTCTTCTGGGCTGCTACAACGAAGGAGAAATTCAGGTATTTTACGTTTATGTAATTTACTGTCATTTGGTTTTCTTTTAGAATTTGCCAGAAAAATTTCATTGTATTGGTTATTTAAGGAGAGCCAAGAAAACTCAGAAGAGCATTTTTTTTTTAATTGTGTAAGCCCACAGAGAAAACTACAATTGTGAAGGTTTTGGGTGAACCTGGAAAACCTATCTTTGATAGTGAACGCTGATATCCCCTGTGTGAGGATATTAGGAGTGGAGTAGCGCTGTGTGGCTGTTTATTAACAGTTGGTGTACACACAGGTGAACCACTATAATCCCTTGTGTTTTGTGGTTGTGTGATTTATATTTCATATCTTTAATTATTCATTTGTGGGATGTATATGTGAATGTGAATGATTGTAATCATTTTATTTCAAAGCTCAGTGGGGAATGTTGTAATAGTTTAGATTTATATTTCTGCAACTTATTCCTTGCTATCTCTTTATTAGTTTGAGCTTCAGTTTCTCTAATTGTTCTAGTAAGGTTGCCCTGTCATTTTTATGGTGCACGGTTGTCCTTAGAACAATCAATATTTTGAGATTACATTCGGCATTGTATATTGATTTATTTATTTGGCTATCTCACTTTCTTTATTTCCGCTGTATTTATCTTAAATTTGGCATAGTCTTATTCACCCCCCCACATATAAGCTTGGCCATTTCAAGTGGTATCAAAGCCTAATAGCTTTCTTTCTTATTTGGATTTAATTTCTGAGCTAACGATCTAAGCTTTATATAAGATGTCAAATTTTGATAGCCTTTCAGTCATTAGGCCTCCACCTTTTGATGGCTCTAACTATGCCTATTGAAAAGCCAGGATGAGGATCTTCCTCAAATCAATGGATGAGAGTGTGTGGCAAGCCACGGTGACTGAATGGAACCCACCTACCACTGAAGTGACTGATATCGATGGTTTAAAATCAATGAAAGTAACTCCTTATTTCTCTTGAACCACCCTTCAGAAAAATGAGAGTAGTGTCAATGCAAAAGCACTAAATGCAATCACTTGCGCACTATCATCGGATGAGTTCAAAAGAATCATATCCTGTGATACTGCAAAGCAAGCCTGGGATATATTAGAAATAACACACGAGAGTACTATAATTGTTAAAAAATCTAAAGTCCAACTCCTCACAACCAAATTTGAAGAAATTCATATGGAGGAAAATGAAATGTTTATGGACTTTTACACTAGATTAAATGACATTGTAAACTTAACGTGAGGTCTTAGTGATAAAATCCTAGAAAGTAAAGTGTGTGCAAAGATACTACGCTCACTTCCTGAACGGTTCAACTCTAAGGTAAACGCGATCCAGGAACTTCGTGATACGGACAATATAAGGGTAGAAGAACTAGTTGGTTCTTTACAAACCTATCGGTTAAATTTTAAAGCTCCTAAAAGTAAATCTATCACTTTTAAATCTTCTAAAGACAACTCTGATTTTAAAGATGATATGGCTCTTTTAGCAAAAAAAGTTTTACAAGATTTTCAAGAGTAAAAAGAGGGATGATTTTGAAAAATCAAATGATAAGAAAAGATCAAAACCTAAACCTAAAACTTGGAAGTCTTTAAAAGATAGTCAATGTTACAACTGCCAAGAATATGGGCATTTAGCGAACAAGTGTCCTAAAAAGGACAAATCCAAAAAGAAGGGTATGTTAGCTACTTGGGATGAATCGTCTGATTCTGAAGCTTCTTCTGAATCAGAAGATTCTAAAATCGAGTCGGGCAGTGAAGTTAAAGCCCTTATGACTCTAGCCAAATTCACTTTTTCAGATCATGATGATTCAACTAGCGAAGAAAATCTGAATAGTGATTATGAAAATGAAGATGATCTTTAAGACGCTTACAATGCCTTATACAAGGAAAGTTGTAAAATTGCTGTGAAATTGAAACTTCAAAAAGAGAAGTTTTCTAAACTCAAAGAAATTTATGAATCTCTTATTTTAGAAAAATCTCATATTTCAGATTGTTTTGAAAAATCAAAATGCGATTTAGAATTCAAAACCTCCCTGATTGAAAATCTGAAATCCGAAAATGAGAAACTTAAAAATGAAGTATATTTTCCTCTGAGTTTAAAGGATACATGGAGGTATGTCCAAGGGGATCCAAAGTTAGAAAAACTTTTATCTGAATCTAAAAAATGTGGCGACAGATCCGGGTTGGGCTACGATAAAAATGTTCCTCCTAGACAAAAGAATACTCCTCCTAAGTTTGTGAAAGGAGAGTCCTCTAACTTAAAAGGGAAAAATACTAGTCAAGGTTTTTCTAAAAATACAAAAGCTTTTCAAAAACCAAAAAGCAGTTATGTCAACTTCATAAATCAGAACAGAAACCCACTAGCTGAAAAAATAGTTGATTTACTCATGGAGCTCTTAAAATCTAACTCATTAGGTCATTCTTATAACAACAGACAGAAGAAGACCAACTTTATTTCCAAACCCAAAACAGTTCTGAAATGGGTTCCTAAGGTTGCCTGCTTGGTTGCCCACACTGCTTTCAAAGCTATAAGTCATTTAAAGTGGTACCTAGATAGTGGATGCTCCAGGCATATGACAGGCGACAAGGCTTTATTCACCGATTTTAAAGATATGATTGATGGGTCAGTTACTTTTGGTGATGGAAGCAACTGCAAGATTATGGGCCAAGGTACAGTTCAACTCTATAACCTTCCTTTGTTTAAAAATATTTTGTATGTTGAAGGACTGAAACATAATCTTCTAAGCATATCTCAAATTTGTGATAATAACCATAGTGTACGGTTTTCTAATCAAAGCTGTGAGATTCTAAACAACAAAGGTTTAGTAATACTAACTGGACGTAGAACGTCTGAAAACTGCTATATTATTAGCCAATCCAGCTCATCTAATCAATTGTGTTACACGGTCCATATAGACGAGACCGATTTGTGGCACAAACGTCTTGGACATGTACACTACCGAAATCTATATAGATTGAGCAAACGGGAACTTATAAGAGGTCTACCCAAATTACAAAAATTAGATAAAATATGTGGTGAATGCCAGATTGGCAAACAAACGAGGAACTCACACAAAAAGGTGAATTCCGATACCACATTAAGACCACTCGAGCTTCTCCATATAGATCTTTTAGGACCTACCAGGACGGAAAGTTGAGGTGAGAAAAGATATATTTTGGTAATAGTAGTGACTTTACCAGATATACATGGGTTGTCTTCTTAAGGGACAAATCAGAAACCCTTGAAGAAGTGAAAAAGGTTCTTAAAAGGATTCAAACTGAAAAAGGTTCTCAAGTCAGTAAGATTCGTAGTGATCATGGATCTGAATTTGAGAATAGTAGTTTTGAGAAGTTTTATAGCGACCAGGGAATATTACATGAATTCTCAGCACCCAAAACTCCATAACAAAATGGTATAGTTGAAAAGAAAAATAGAGTACTTCAAGAAATGGCTAATGTCAAGTTGAATAGTATAAAGCTCTCTAAGAATCTTTGGGCTGAAGCAGTCAATACAGCTTGTTATATCATCAACCGGGTTTACACTAGTAAAGGTAATAATAAAACGACTTATGAAATGTGGTTCGATAAAAAGACTACTGTCAAATACTTTCGAGTTTTTGGCAGCAGGTGCTATATTTTACAAGATCGTGAAAATTTGGAAAAGTTTGATGAAGAGTGATGAAGGGATCTTTTTGGGATACTCTTTAAACAGTCGAGCTTATAGGGTTTTGAACAAAAGGACCGGTGTGATTCAAGAGTCTATCAATGTAGTCATTGATGATCGCTTAAACACACCAGTCTCAATTCAGATAATGATGAAGTTCTAGTAATTGATAAATTTGATACTTCATCTAATTAGACTGATTCTGAACTGAGGACTATTAAAGATCATCCAACCACACAGATTCTTGGAAACCCTCTCATTGGTGTTCGTACTCGTAGACAACTTGAGGATATATGTAATTACGTATGTTTTACATCCCAGATAGAACCATCTAGCGTAAAAGAAGCTCTTGCTGATGAAAACTGGATTGTTGCGATGCAAGAAGAACTTAACCAATTTGTGAGAAATAATGTTTGATATCTCATACCTAGACCTAAAGATAAACGCATCATTGGAACCAAATGGATTTTCAAAACTAAGTCTGACGAGCTTGGCAATATAATTCGAAACAAGGCTAGGCTAGTGGTGCAAGGTTACACTCAAATTGAAGGTATTGATTTTGATAAAACCTTCGCACTAGTAGCACGTCTTGAATCAATTAGACTCTTTATATCCATTGCATGTTTTAGAAAGTTTAAGATTTACCAAATGGATGTGAAAAGTGCATTTTTAAATGGCGATCTGCATGAGAAAGTCTATGTTGAACAACCGATGGGTTTTGAAGACTCCAAAAACACTGATTATGTCTATCGCCTTAAAAAGGCACTTTACGGTTTAAAACAAGCTCCTAGGGCATGGTACGAGAAACTAACAAAATTTCTATTAAGCCATAATTTTCAAATGGGATGTGTTGATAAGACTCTGTTTATTAAAAAACATAATGATCACATTTTAATAGTACAGATTTATGTTGATGATATCATTTATGGATCTACCTGTACTGACATGACTATTGAGTTTGCAGATTTGATGAAATCTCAGTTTGAAATGAGCATGGTTGGGGAATTGAATTATTTCCTTAGGTTGCAAGTAAAACAAAAACCTGATGAAATGTTTATTTCTCAATCTAAATATGTTATGAATTTGATTAAGAGAATTGGATTTGAGAATGGTAAGAATTTTGATACTCCTATGAGTACAACTTTGAAACTCTCAAAAGATTCTACTGGTAAAAATGTGGATCCGAAATTATATCGGAGTATGATTGGTAGTTTACTGTATTTAACTGTTGGTAGACCCGATATTAAGTGTTGGTATTTGCGCTAAATATCAGTCTGATCCTAAAGAGTCGCACTTGATTGCTGTCAAGCGGATTATGCGATATGTCACTAGTATTATTAATCTCGGTCTCTGGTATCCACGTGAGACTAGTGTTCAATTAGCTGGGTACTCGGATGCTGACTGAGCTGGTAATCTTGATGATAGAAAATCAACCAGTGGTGGTTGCTTTTATATTGGAAACTATTTAGTTTCTTGGTTTAGCAAGAAACAAAGTTCTATATCACTTTCAATAGTTGAAGCTGAATATATCGCAGCTGGTAATGTATGTACACAGCTTGTTTGGATGAAACGTATGCTAAGTGATTATGAAATTAAAAAGATTCTATGTTATTATATTGTAATAATTCCAGTGCCATAAATATTTTGAAAAATCCAATTCAGCATTCTCGTACTAAGCACATTGACATTAGATTTTATTATATTCCAGAATTAGTAGAAGAAAAGGTTATATCGTTGGAATATATCCCTACCGAGAATTAACGTGCTGACATTTTCACTAAACCGCTCGACAAAAGTAGGTTTAACAAAATGAAATTTGATCTTGGCATGTGCATTTTTAAATGAGTATTTATGCCTATTTATATCATGTTGTATATAATTGCTTGATTAGATTTCAATTTTTGTATATAATGCTGAAATCAGATTTTTTGGCCGGTACTCGACTAGTCGTGAGTATACACGACCAGTGGTGTTACGACCAGTCGTGTACATCCACGACTAGTTGTGAATCGCATGAATCACTTAAAATTGGGGAAAATGCTTCATCTTCTTCATTTCTTCTTCACTCTCTAACGGGGCGACGCACGACTAGTCGAACCCTTCTTTCAAAATCTTCAAGGTTAGTGCTCCATTTGCATTTTTCTTGTAGATTTGAGTCTAGATTTCTTCTATTTTTCTCTTGAAGTTATCTATTTCAAATTTCGTTGAGATTTGAAATTTTTCTTGGGTAAAATCTGATTTGAGAAAACCCATTTCTCAATCCTTTATAACTCTCTATTTCCTTGAACTCCTTGTTGCAAATAGCATCTAGAGGGAGAAAGACAACATCCCGTGGTCCATCTTCTTCCTCTAGATCGGCCTCTATCACTAAGCGTCATCTTCAAGCTCCCAAGGACGATCCATCTTATGTTCGGGATATCAGATTGCGTAACGTTTTGTTGAACATCTTGTTGATACTAATCATGTTGCTCCTTTTGAAATCCTTCCTATGTTCTAAGTTGTAGGTTGGGATAACTTATTACATTGGGGTGGGCCAGCATACCGGTCCATTGCCCAGTCCATGTTCGCAGTGATTTTTCATTGGAAAATTTATTTTTTAAGATAGCCACAAGAGAAGGACCATTTGACGTTGATCATCATTTGATTTCAGCTCTTATAGAAATTCTTGTGAATGATGAGGGCATTCCTATCCATACCTTATCTGAAAAACCCTCAGTATCTGAAAAACGTATGCTCACTAAATATTTATGCAATTTGGATGTTTAATGGACACATAAAAGGAATGCGCTTCCCTCAAAGTATCTGTTACCCAAATATAGGGTTCTTTACAAAATATTTATGTCTAACTTGTATCCTCGATCGGATAATAAATCTGAATTGACTTTCTTCATGGTCCGTGTTCTTCATGCTATTGCTAGCTGTGCTCATGTTTGTCATCCTTGATTTGTCACTCCATTATTCAGTTTCGACTCCATCTAGGTCACAGTGACATTCCTTTTGGTTATTTGATGACTGTGTTGGCTACGCATATGTTAGTCGATATGCCAATTGGAGGGGCATCTATCCATCATCTGATATTTAACAATTCTAATATCAATAAGATGAAGCTTGATTTCCTTCCTGGTCAAGGTGCTGGTGTTGGCAATGCTGAAGCTGAACATGAAGAAGAAGCTAGTGATCATCCTCCTGCTGATATTAACATGGATGATATTTTTGACGAACTTGGATCTAACTCTGCAAATGATCCAGATTATGAGCCTTCTGAGTTTGATGCACGTCTGCGTGCATTGGAAGATAAGATTGAGAATATGAATGTTAAGATGGAAAACATGTCTGTTGCCCATGATTTACAATTCAAGTATATGCGCTAATATCTTAGGCGCTTGAATAAAGGCATGCATCAACTTGATCCTTCCATCCCTGCTCTTTTATCTGGTTCAGATTAGTTTTTTTTATAAAGTTTGCTAGTATGTTATAACTTTATTACTCTTGCACTAGCTTAACTAGTTTTGAGACTGTAACTATCTTTGACTTAGCTCAGTTTATGGATTATGTGAGTTGTTTATACTGGATACTCATATCTTGTCTTGTTTCTACTCATATATCTCTTTACTTATTTTTCCTCAGCCATCTGTTCTATGCTTCCTTTGTCCTATTGTGACAAAAAGGGAGAGAATGGATATGGATGTGACGTGTCTAATGATTATGTTATGAGGAGGGAGTAGCATTGCGTTTTTTATGTATGTTACTCAAGGAAAGTATGTGCAGTAGTGGACTGTATGTTATGTTGAATATTGATTTACGGGTTTGCAGGATTATATTAGTATGCCGGTTGGTAACAACTGGTGCATGATATAACAACTGGTGTATGATTCTTTAATAAGATATTCTATGTTACGTAACATATCTTGGAAGTGTGTTTTGTCACTAATTTGACAAAGGGGGAGATTGTAAGTGCTATAGTTTATAGCCCCTTTTTGTTGTCAAATTTGTGGTGCCAAAGACACTGTTAAGAAGCTTTCAAGTTCAAGTCATGATCTCAAGAAGCTTTCAAGTTCAAGTCAAGATCTCAAGAAGCTTTCAAGTTCAACCTCAAGATCTCAAGAAGCTTTCAAGTTTGAGCTACATCAAGACTTCAAGCTTCATTACTTTCAAAGGTCACTCATCTCTAAGTTTTAATGTTCTTACTTCACTATTGAGGCATGATTGACCTTAGGTTGACCTTTAAAGTAGGCCATTCTGGATACATAATTCATATGTTTTATATAAGTGAGTTTAGGCTGTTCTAAGAGTAGTCCTGGACTTTGTTCGACTAGTCCTAACACTGCTTCGACCTGTCTAAGAATTTCCTAGATCAGTCGTAAGTTTGTTACAAAATTCAGATATTTTCTGTTAGGCTTCGACTAGTCTTAAGGACTGTTCGACTAGTCGTATGAACAGTGTCGACTATTGCTTCGACTAGTCATAGACCTACGACTCAAAATACAGTATTGAAATTCGGCTAGCTTTAACTAGTCGTGAGCAACCTATGACCAGTCGAAAAAGACCTACGACCAGTTGTAGACTACCTACGACCAGTCGTGAAACCGCCAGATCTTATCGCGCCCGAATTTTCAAATATCTGTTGGTTCTACGACTAGTCGTAAAGTTCTTTAAACCAATCGAAGATGTGATTTGCTCACCTATAAATAGAACACAAATCTCAGAATAAAACATGAAATTCAAGCTAATTTAATTCGGCCTTCTGAGAGATAAGTCTGTGCTCCATTTTAAGCTAAGTGTGCATATTTAATATTCTCTTTCTTTAGCTTTTCTTATTTGATTTTGTTCCTATATTCCAATCTTATTTGAAAAGAGGAATTGCTGTATTTCGTCTTCTTGGAATCAAAATCAAATAGAGCTACGCCCCATTTCATTTAATTTAAAATCTATTAGAACCTAAAAGCATTATAAAGTAAGTATTAGACATTGAACTTTGACATTCAAATCTCTACTCCGACTTGGTTCTTCTGGGCTGCTACAATGAAGGAGAAATTCAGGTATTTTACGTTTATGTAATTTACTATCATTTGGTTTTCTTTTGGGATTTTTCAAAAAAATCTCATTGTATTGGTTATCTGAGGAGAGCCAGGAAAACTCAGAAGAGGGGTTTTTTTTTTTTTAATTGTGTAAGCCCACAGAGAAAAACACAATTGTGAAGGTTTTGGGTGAACCTGGAAAACCTATCTTTAATAGTGAACGCTGATATCCCCTGTGTGAGGATATTAGGAGTGGAGTAGCGCTATGTGACTGTTTATTAACAGTTGGTGTACACACAGGTGAACCACTATAATCCCTTGTGTTTTGTGGTTGTGTGATTTATATTTCATATCTTTAATTATTCATTTATGGGATGTATATGTGAATGTGAATAATTGTAATCATTTTATTTCAAAGCCCAATGGGGAATGTTGTAATAGTTTAGATTTATATTTCTGCAACTTATTCCTTGCTATCTCTTTATTAGTTTGAGCTTCAGTTTCTCTAATTGTTCTAGTAAGGTTGCCCTGCCATTTTTATGGTGCATGGTTGTCCTTAGAACAATCAATATTTTGAGATTACATTCAGCATTGTGTATTGATTTATTTATTTGGCTATCTCACTTTCTTTATTTCCGTTGTATTTATCTTAAATTTGGCATAGTCCTATTCACCCCCCAGGACATATAAGCTTGGCCATTTCAAAGTGACGTCACTAAGTTTTGTGGGCCCACCATGATGTATGTGATACATCCATCCATTTGGAGAAGATATCATTTTATGGTATTATCCAAAGAATGAGCAGATCCAAAGTTGGAGTGGGCCCCACCATAGAATATAGTCGGGGGAGTGACACCCACCATTGAAACCTTCCTAAGGTCCACCATGATATTTATTTGAGATCCAACCTGTTCATGTGTTAAGGCAAACATGAAAGGAGGGAAAAAAATATCAGCTTGATGGAAAACTTTTGTGGCCCTTTGAAGTTTTAAATGGTGGGTGTCACTTGATCTCCCCACTATTTTCTATGGTGGGGTCCACTCAAGGTTTAGATCTGGTTCATTCTTTGGATCACGCCCTAAAATGATTTCTCCAAATGGATGAACAGTGTGGATACAACACATACATCATGATGGGACCTATAGAACTTGGTGACATCACTTCAGTAGTGAGTCTCGCTACTCAACTTGACAGTAGCCAATCCTACAATTATGGGTTTAACAGATTGCGTGGTGTGCCAAATGCCACCTACCTTGGCCCTAACTGTGGGGCCCACCTTGATGTATGTATCTTATATCCACGCTGTTCATCCATTTTTTCAAATCATTATGAGACATTATAATAAAAAACGAAGCAAATCCAATTATCAAGTAGGCCACATGGTCCTCGTTTCATCACTGAGGTCTTGGTATCAATCCCTAGTGGGGGTGGCTAATAGTGAAGTGTGAACTGACAGTGGGGTGTACTAACAAGCTAACAAGAATGAAGGAAAAAAAAAAAAACAACGTAGGCCACATGGTAGGAAATAGTGTTGAGTGACACATACATTATGATGGAGGCCACACAATACCGTCCAATAGCTAGGGGCTATTGATGTTGTTAGTATGCAATTTGGATCCACCAAGGTGGGTGGGACCCTGACTCTGAGGCCCATTGTGATGTATGTGACTACATTCATGCTATACATCCATATTGAAAGCTCATTTTTTTGGCACAATCCAAAAAATGAAGCGGATCCAAATCTCAGATGGGCCATAGTACAAGAAAAAGTGGTAAATTGCTATTAAAAAATTCTTGCCAACCACAAAAGCTTTGGATTAAGATGATATTTGTGTGGTCTCGTTTTTTACCTTATAAACATGTTGGTAAAGAAACATTTTGATTGAATCCATGAAAATTTTAATGGTAGGGATTCAATCATGATTATTTTATAAGGTCAAATGTGTCAAATTAACATATTCCAAACATTCCAAACATTTGTACGGATTGTTCTAAATTTAATACCAGGTTTTTTACTTCATATTAGGGGTGTACATCGAGTCGAACCGAGTCGAGCTGGGCCACTAGCTGACCTCAACTCAAACTCAGCTCGGTTTGGTCAGCAGCTCAGGCCAACTCGGACCAAGTTCGAGCCAAGTTCGTCATTGAGGCATTTTCACAAACACCTGGACTGCACCTTCAAAATCTCACTGTATTTGAGATAACAACAATGGTTTTACTACAGGTATTTTATCAAACACCTTTTAAGCAATATAAAAATTAAGAAAAAAAGGGTGTTGGTTTCATATACATACCTTCCTTGCCACTAGCCACACTTCTTTGAGCCATTTCATCAAACATTTGGTGAGCAACATCAATATCAAAGTAACCAAGTCACTGAACTGGTTTGATCCGAGTTCAATTCGAGCTGGGTTCGATCCAAGTCTAGTCAAGCGAGCCAACCGAGCTAGCTCGGTTCGTGTACACCCCTACTTCATACTAAGATTTACTTCCAACTTCAGATTTAACAAACAGGTCCTAACACTACCCCTACCCCACCTAATCCGCGGTCCCCGATTGCGTCTTACCCCGCCGGTCTCCAGCTGGGAACGGGCAACAGCTTTTAGTGGCCAACGTGATGTCTGGGTTTTATCCACACCGTCCATCCATTTTTTCATATCATTTCAGGGTGTAAACTTAAATTGAGGGAGATCCAAGGCTCAAGTGGACTACAGAATGGGGATTAAACTCGTACTGTTGAAAACTTCCTGGGGGCCACAGAAGCTTTGAATGGAGCTGATATTTGTGTTTTCTCTTCATCCAGGTCTATGTAACTTTATGAATAGGTTGTATGGAAAATAAACATCACGGTGGCCCTAGAAAAGTTTCGACGGTCCACTTGAGCCTTGCATCTGCCTCAATTCTGGGCTTATCTCCTAAAATGATAGGGAAAAAAAATGGATGAACGGTGTGGATAACACCCATACATCACGGTGGCCACTCAAAGCTGCTGCCCGTTCCCAGCTGGAGACGGGCGGGGGTACGACGCAATCCGCGTCCCTAACCCGCGCCCTTTTTTCCCACAGAAAGCGGCTGTTTGCAGTCGTTTTCCGCTACATAAGGCTCAGCCAATGGTGATCTGGACCGTCCATTTGGTTGTCCCCACCACCTAAATGATGATCTTCCAGTGTGTCAGCCTAAATTGGTAGTCAGGAAAGCATCTCCTGTTGCAGATCATCAGTTGAATTGAACGATGGTGGTGAAATGGGAGGAGTACAAACCAAACCCATGTACCTGATCAGCGGGGGAGTTCTGCATTGGTCATAGACGATGGGGCCCACCGGATGAATGATATTGTGTTTTTGCCTACTTTCTGAGTGTGTAAACAAATGAAGGTGGCAATGGATTACCTGGTCCTACCGGGCCAAGCGACATGGGCAGCAGGTCAGGATCTGATAGAATTCTGAGCCATGCATTTAAGTAAATGGTTCGAACTTGGGTCAAATCCTACCCGTCCTGACCAGCCTATAATCCACAGGCATTTATAAATCACTTAAAAATTGCACACGTAGCATTCAATTAGTTACATTATGCATATTATGGTACCCAGTGTAGATGTATGGGGAACCAAAAGGCAAAGCTTATTTGATTATCTGACCATTAGATTAGTGGACATTTATCGGACAGTTAAAAATGAAAAAATATCCAACAGTCCCAATCCATAACTAGGAATCAGAGGTTAGGATTGTTCAACCAATCTGATCTTGGGGTTTTGGCTCAGTGACAGTGGGCTGCACAATCTAGTCAGTTTTATGTGGGTTAAAAGATGCTACGCATACAATTTATAAGTGCTTGTGTATCAAGCCTCATGTAATTCTTGAAAAAAAAGAAAAAGAAAATGACGAGTATAGATACAAATGTATGATGCATGTTTGGATTTAAGTATCACTGATCAGGCCAATCTGGACATGCCTTTAAGTACAAACTCAACCGTTAGACCTGAGTTGGGTTGGGTCGACTTGCCTAGCCTGACCCATTTGGGCGAGCCCATTTACGATTATTAAATGGGTCGTGTGTTGTTGGGCTTGGGTCGAAGAAATTATAAATGAGCTGGTCGGGCCAAAGGTAGTGTTCTCAAGTCAAGCTTGAGCCGGAATTCTTAGCCCATTTAGTAAATAGGTAAATCTTACTCTAATAGATAGTGAGCCAGAATGCTTAGCCCATTTAGTAAATAGGTAAATCTTACTCTAATAGATAGTAAGTGAACCTCCGCTTGTGCGCAAATCAAGTGCCCTATTCATTTTCCGGTGTTTTTTTTTTGGTCTTCTCTTTTCCTTTTATTGTAACATAGAAGTTGCATATATGGGGCCCACCTTGTGGTGTAGTTCAATTAGAAATGAGATCACACTTGTTAACAAATAGCTCATATTCGGTCAAATGTGTGGGATTAAAATAGTGTAGGGAATATGTTAGAGTTGTATTCGACTCGAATTTGATTGAACACTTATAACCCAAGATGCCAAATCAGCCATATGATTAGACTTATGGAAGTTGATCTGATTGTCCAACCACCAATAGTGCAATGATCAAGTGATTTGGAAGGGAAAGGTTGGTTAGATCTTTTTGCCTTGAACTAAGAACTTTTCTTTCAATGGTAATCGTGATTCTTAGATTATTTTTTAGTAATGCAATAATAGAGAAATAAGATTAAAAATAAATTTGATCGATGATTTTATTGATTTGCATGTAAAAACAGTACAATTGGTGAATAAAATAAAATTAGAGAGAAATAAAGAAAATTATCTACAGCTGCTCGTGTGGACAGAACAACCGAAGCGTGTAGTCTGCAGGACATGACTAATGTGATCTACCAAGTAAAGACTCGGTGATTGGTGGAATTCGACGATGGAGATCGTTGATATTTAATCTACTCTTAAAGCGTACTGCAGTTATGATGTTGGATAATAGCGGATCTAAGCTAAACTAAGGATTTTGGATTTGCTGTAGCATGGTGGGATAGAAGTAAAATATTTAAGCTAAAATTAAGATAGACAACGTTACACTGTAGAGATTGATTAATTGTGTGTAGTGAGAGTGCGAAGCTCTTCATTAAGTGCTGTTTTTATAGGCTTAGAGATGTGATGGCCATGCGTAAGTTTCTACATCGTGAGTGATTTGGATAATCAACCATGTAAATCTCTTTAATTCTCCATGTAAGCTTAACAATCTATTTCAATCAAACAATATTAGTAAGAAGCATTGCTAGAGTATTGATATGATTGGATTATTTCATTTTTGCGTAGTTGCTTTTTGGCAAGACTAGCATTTAATGCATTAGAAAGACTTGCTTTGATGGGATTTACTTTATAAATTGTCACTTTTGATAGAAATTTATCATTCAATGCTCCCACATGTGCACGTCTTTAACTCATCCTTTCAAAATTCATCTACACCTCGTATGGTGGTAATGCTCCCACATGTATATGTCTTTAACTCTTCCTTTCAAAATTCATCTACACTTCATATGGCGGATGTTAATTGTGTCTTATCCCTGCCCGTCTCTAACCATGAACGAGTAGATTATTTATTTATTTATTTATTTATTATTTTTTTTTTCACGCCATCCATTCCTTTTCTCATTTCCTTTTCAGGTATGAGCCCAAAAATGAGGCAAATCCATCGCTCAAGTAGACCAACCCGAATAGTAAGCTTGAGTTGCATTAAATGCAAAAGTCATCTATGGTGTGGTCTACTTGATTGTTGGATTTGCCTCAGTTTCGGGCTCAAACCTTAAAATGATATAAGAAAAAGGGATGGACGACATGAATAAACAGATACATGATGGTGGGTCCCCCCACATATTTGCCTATTTATGGTTAGAGACAGGTGGGGGCAGGATATGATCCATGATCTCGTGTGGTATGGCTGAATCTTTGCTTAAGCCATGATCGGTCGGGTGTAAACAATGCCCCAACATCTTTTTACATTCAAAGAATGTGAAGATACATTTAATGGTTGTTGATAATTCCTCTTCCAATAGGTCATTGGGACCACCATTTTGATTGTTAAATTACGCATTTCGGCCATTAATTTGATAAGTTTGGTCGAAGTGGCTATGAAATCGAACATTCTGACAGTTAATTTAATAATTCTAGTTGAATCAGTCATGAAATTGGTCGTTTTGAATGTTATTGGCCTTTTAAACTTTCTTTCTGGATGTTGTGGCTGTGATGCTTTTCCATGCAACCATCATGGCCGTGGAAGCTTCTTGTATCTAGTCATGATGGCCTGATGATTCTTCATGCGGCTGCTATAGTTTGTTTGGAGCAGTACATCAGTCTGTTGTATAAATCTTATGACAGCATTGTTCATATAACCCATGCATAGGTGGTACATCTTTTGGTAGGTTATCTTCATGAGGAATTAATGTCGACGATGCAGCTGCGGCGGCTCATCACTTGGCTTGTCTGGGGGACTACTCCAATTAGTTGCATAGATTTTTTGCCAACATCGTTCACATAACGCGTCTTGGTGGCATATCCTGTAGCGGACTTTCTTCTCAAGGGATTAGTTTTCATCTTTGCCCTCGAAGTGTTTCTAGATTTGACTTGTCCAATTTTTTGGGGGCATGCATGATGTATCTGTTTATTCACGCCATGCATGATGTATCTGTTTATTCACGTCATCCATCCCTTTTCTCATTTCCTTTTCAGGTATGAGCCCAAAAATGAGGCAAATTCATCGCTCAAGTAGACCAACCCGAATAGTAAGCTTGGGTTGCATTAAATGCAAAAGTCATCTATGGTGTGGTCTACTTGATTGTTGGATTTGCCTCAGTTTCGGGCTCAAACCTTAAAATGATATAAGAAAAAGGGATGGACGACATGAATAAACAGATACATGATGGTGGGTCCCCCCCACATATTTGCTTATTTATGGTTAGAGACAGGTGGGGGCAGGATATGATCCATGATCTCGTGTGGTATGGCTGAATCTTTGCTTAAGCCATGATCGGTCAGGTGTAAACAATGCCCCAACATCTTTTTACATTCAAAGAATGTGAAGATACATTTAATGGTTATTGATAATTCCTCTTCTAATAGGTCATTGAGACCACCATTTCGATTGTTAAATTACGCATTTCGGCCATTAATTTGATAAGTTTGGTCGAAGTGGCTATGAAATCGAACATTCTGGCAGTTAATTTAATAATTCTAGTTGAATTAGTCATGAAATTGGTCGTTTTGAATGTTATTGGCCTTTTAAACTTTCTTTTTGGATGTTGTGGCTGTGATGTTTTTCCATGCAACCATCATGGCCGTGGAAGCTTCTTGTATCTAGTCATGATGGCCTGATGATTCTTCATGCGGCTGCTATAGTCTGTTTGAAGTAGTACGTCAGTCTGTTGTATAAATCTTATGACAGCATTGTTCATATAACTCATGCGTAGGTGGTACATCTTTTGGTAGGTTATCTTCATAAGGAATTGATGTGGACGATGCAGCTGCGGCGGCTCATCACTTGGCTTGTCTGGGGGACTACTCCAATTAGCTGCATAGATTTTTTGCCAACATCGTTCATATAACGCGTCTTGTTGGCATATCCTGTAGCGGACTTTCTTCTCGAGGGATTAGTTTTCATCTTTGCCCTCGAAGTGTCTCTAGATTTGATTTGTCCATTTTTTTTTTGGGGGGGGGGAGGGGGGGCATGCATGATGTATCTGTTTATTCACGCCATGCATGATGTATTCGTTTATTCACGCCATCCATCCCTTTTCTCATTTCCTTTTCAGGTATGAGCCCAAAAATGAGGCAAATCCATCGCTCAAGTAGACCAACCCGAATAGTAAGCTTGAGTTGCATTAAATGCAAAAGTCATCTATGGTGTGGTCTACTTGATTGTTGGATTTGCCTCAGTTTCGGGCTCAAACCTTAAAATGATATAAGAAAAAGGGATGGACGACATGAATAAACAGATACATGATGGTGGGTCCCCCCACATATTTGCCTATTTATGGTTAGAGACAGGTGGGGGCAGGATATGATCCATGATCTCGTGTGGTATGGCTGAATCTTTGCTTAAGCCATGATCGGTCGGGTGTAAACAATGCCCCAACATCTTTTTACATTCAAAGAATGTGAAGATACATTTAATGGTTGTTGATAATTCCTCTTCCAATAGGTCATTGGGACCACCATTTCGATTGTTAAATTACGCATTTCGGCCATTAATTTGATAAGTTTGGTCGAAGTGGCTATGAAATCGAACATTCTGGCAGTTAATTTAATAATTCTAGTTGAATCAGTCATGAAATTGGTCGTTTTGAATGTTATTGGCCTTTTAAACTTTCTTTCTGGATGTTGTGGCTGTGATGTTTTTCCATGCAACCATCGTGGCCGTGGAAGCTTCTTGTATCTAGTCATGATGGCCTGATGATTCTTCATGCGGCTGCTATAGTTTGTTTGGAGCAGTACGTCAGTCTGTTGTATAAATCTTATGACAACATTGTTCATATAACTCATGCGTAGGTGGTACATCTTTTGGTAGGTTATCTTCATGAGGAATTGATGTGGATGATGCAGCTGCGGCGGCTCATCACTTGGCTTGTCTAGGGGATTACTCCAATTAGTTGCATAGATTTTTTGCTAACATCGTTCATATAACGCGTCTTGGTGGCATATCCTGTAGCGGACTTTCTTCTCGAGGGATTAGTTTTCATCTTTGCCTTCGAAGTGTCTCTAGATTTGACTTGTCCATTTTTTTTTTGGGGGGGGGGAGGGGGGGCATGCATGATGTATCTGTTTATTCACGCCATGCATGATGTATCTGTTTATTCACGCCATCCATTCCTTTTCTCATTTCCTTTTCAGGTATGAGCCCAAAAATGAGGCAAATCCATCGCTCAAGTAGACCAACCCGAATAGTAAGCTTGGGTTGCATTAAATGCAAAAGTCATCTATGGTGTGGTCTACTTGATTGTTGGATTTGCCTCAGTTTCGGGCTCAAAACTTAAAATGATATAAGAAAAAGGGATGGACGACATGAATAAACAGATACACGATGGTGGGTCCCCCCCACATATTTGCTTATTTATGGTTAGAGACAGGTGGGGGCAGGATATGATCCATGATCTCGTGTGGTATGGCTGAATCTTTGCTTAAGCCATGATCGGTCGGGTGTAAACAATGCCCCAACATCTTTTTACATTCAAAGAATGTGAAGATACATTTAATGGTTGTTGATAATTCCTCTTCCAATAGGTCATTGGGACCACCATTTTGATTGTTAAATTACGCATTTCGGCCATTAATTTGATAAGTTTGGTCGAAGTGGCTATGAAATCAAACATTCTGGCAGTTAATTTAATAATTCTAGTTGAATCAGTCATGAAATTGGTCGTTTTGAATGTTATTGGCCTTTTAAACTTTCTTTTTGGATGTTGTGGCTGTGATGTTTTTCCATGCAACTATCGTGGCCGTGGAAGCTTCTTGTATCTAGTCATGATGGCCTGATGATTCTTCATGCAGCTGCTATAGTTTGTTTGAAGTAGTACGTCAGTCTGTTGTATAAATCTTATGACAGCATTGTTCATATAACTCATGCGTAGGTGGTACATCTTTTGGTAGGTTATCTTCATAAGGAATTGATGTGGACGATGCAGCTGCGGCGGTTCATCACTTGGCTTGTCTGGGAGACTACTCCAATTAGCTGCATAGATTTTTTGCCAACATCGTTCATATAACGCGTCTTGTTGGCATATCCTGTAGCGGACTTTCTTCTCGAGGGATTAGTTTTCATCTTCGCTCTCGAAGTGTCTCTAGATTTGACTTGTTCATTTTTTTTTTGGGGGGGGGGGGGGGCATGCATGATGTATCTGTTTATTCACGCCATGCATGATGTATCCGTTTATTTACGCCATCCATCCCTTTTCTCATTTCCTTTTCAGGTATGAGCCCAAAAATGAGGCAAATCCATCGCTCAAGTAGACCAACCCGAATAGTAAGCTTGGGTTGCATTAAATGCAAAAGTCATCTATGGTGTGGTCTACTTGATTGTTGGATTTGCCTTAATTTCGGGCTCAAACCTTAAAATGATATAAGAAAAAGGGATGGACGACATGAATAAACAGATGCATGATGGTGGGTCCCCCCACATATTTGCTTATTTATGGTTAGAGACAGGTGGGGGCAGGATATGATCCATGATCTCGTGTGGTATGGCTGAATCTTTGCTTAAGCCATGATCGGTCGGGTGTAAACAATGCCCCAACATCTTTTTACATTCAAAGAATGTGAAGATACATTTAATGGTTGTTGATAATTCTTCTTCCAATAGGTCATTGAGACCACCATTTCGATTGTTAAATTACGCATTTCGGCCATTAATTTGATAAGTTTGGTCGAAGTGGCTATGAAATCGAACATTCTGGCAGTTAATTTAATAATTCTAGTTGAATCAGTCATGAAATTGGTCGTTTTGAATGTTATTGGCCTTTTAAACTTTCTTTCTGGATGTTGTGGCTGTGATGTTTTTCCATGCAACCATCGTGGCCGTGGAAGCTTCTTGTATCTAGTCATGATGGCCTGATGATTCTTCATGCGGCTGCTATAGTTTGTTTGGAGCAGTACGTCAGTCTGTTGTATAAAACTTATGACAACATTGTTCATATAACTCATGCGTAGGTGGTACATCTTTTGGTAGGTTATCTTCATGAGGAATTGATGTGGACGATGCAGCTGCGGCGGCTCATCACTTGGCTTGTCTGGGGGACTACTCCAATTAGTTGCATAGATTTTTTGCCAACATCATTCATATAAAGCGTCTTGGTGGCATATCCTGTAGCAGACTTTCTTCTCGAGGGATTAGTTTTCATCTTTGCCTTCGAAGTGTCTCGAGATTTGACTTGTCCATTTTATTTGGCCATTTCTTTAGAAGCCATTCTTTAGATGTCAATATGTTATTGGTCGATTTTGGAGGTTCTTATATATATATATATATATATATATATATATATATATATATATATATATATATATATATATATATATATATATATATATAAAATTTAAAGATCAGCTATATTTATAGAAGATATGGTAACTGTCCCGTCATGAGATTGATGAGTTTACCTTTTGCGTCAAATCAATTAGATATTTACGACCTAATTGTTGTGGATATGCTGCGAGTAGCGGACTTGAGCCACGGACGTAATGCTTGGTGGGGCTTGAGACATTGGAAGTTGCTCCTCAGGTTGATCGGCCTTTGTATATTTTTACGGTTTTATCAACAACATTGGCAGTTGCCCCTTAAGTTATTGGACTTTAGCATAATGATTTTGCGGTGCCGGTGGCACAGGTGATTGCCCCTCGAATAGAGGCACTGTAATGTATTTGTTTATTGACGCTATCCATCCCTTTTCTCATATCATTTTAATGTATGGGTCCAAAAATAAGGCATATCCAAGCCGAAGTGGACCACACCAAATAATAAGCTTAGATTGCATTAAATGCACAAAACATTAAAAACAAGAGTCATCTATGACATGGTCCACTTGAGAGTTGGATTTGCCTCATTTTTTGGCTCATACCTTAAAATGATCTAGAAAAGGGTTGGACGGCGTGAATGAACAGATACATCATGGTACCCGTTCGGAAGGCAATCACCTTACTTGAGTCTTGACGTGATTAGATTCTTTCCATTTGTAAAGTTGTTTTTTGGCAAGATTGTATCTTTTAAAGCCTATGGATATACTTGCTTTGATGAAATTTGCTTTGTGTAGAGTTACTTTTAATAGAACTTTAGCATTTAATACTTCACATGTACATGCCTTTAACTTCTTTTGAAGTTCATTTACCTCATGTGGCATGGCTACCACATGGCAACTTATGAACCCTTTGATATAGTTGTGATCAGCCGCACCTTATACATTCTCTAATGCCATAATCAAGATTAGATGAGGCAAACCTTGTCTGCCATGATCTTCTAGGTCAGCAACCTATAGACTGGCTTGCAATCAACATACATTGCAAAATCATTTCTTTGATTTAGGGGAGGTGTATGGAATATCCATCTTCAAGAATCACATGAGACCACGAGATATTATTCATCAATGACCACACAGGTGTTAACGGGTGGCTGCCTTGTAGGACTAAGGCTTGGGCTTGAAATCTTGGCCTGGTGCCTAGGCCAGGTCTGGGCCAATGACGAATGGCTTGGCCTGGCCCATTGGTGAGGCCCAACCATCAAGAGAGCCACCCTTATACAAAATGAACGAAGGTTTAGAGGCACTTTTGAGTGGTTCTCATTCAACATAAATGAGTTTGAAGGCACTTGTCAGATTTAGGTCATGCTTCAATGATCCAAGCCATTTGTGATGGAGGATACCCTAAAAAAATTCAATTGGATTTCAAACTTTTGATCATTTAAATCCTTTCTTTCCGGGACAATCTAGGCCAGGGCTAGGCCTTTTCAGTCCGATTAGAACCAGGCTTCGGGGCTAAGATGGCCCATTGCCACCCTGCCCTTAAGGATCATATAATTGCTCCTTGACTCCTTGCTCTTGCAAGGAATTAAAAATGAAAGACATATCAATGCACATGGGAAATTGATGTGCACTTTATTTTACGTTACTGTTTGACTACCAGTAAATCAATGTATATGGCAAATGCACCATGGTCATTCATTTTTCTTTTATTTTCTAATTTTTTTAGTGTGTTTCCGAGTTTGACATTACTTACGTGTTTTGTATGTACATTTTCCATTTACTTTTATTAATGTGGTTTCAATATTAATTTCATATTCTTTAATTGAGTTCGGTTGGAGTTTTATGTCATGAATTCGAGTTATTGAATTGGGGGCTTTTTGGATCCATGCAAAGTTGTGCATTGCACAAGCCGTCTTAATATGCCATGCAAGTCATGCAATGTTATACTAACTATATGGTACCCTATTACATGTAGCATATTTGAAGCTTTTTAAGATTGACAATGGCATATATGCATACTTAAATACAAAAGGTCGCACACGTAAAACATTTGACATATGTGATACATTTATGTGAAAATTTATTATATTCCTATATATGTATCAGGCAAGGCTTTTACCATGTGTAGTTTATCAAAGCCTTCAAGTTAAAATAGACTATCTTCAGTACTTAGTCATTAGTCATATTAGCTCTAAATGTTGTACTAATTTTTTTTCCTTTTTTTTTTTTTGGGTGCAAAAAGGAGGTTGAGAAATGATGCACAAGCTGTTAATGGGCTGTAGCATTGAAGTACACAACTTTGTGAGCGTTCCAACAACCTCTTTAGATCAACGCCCACCGTCTTATGCTCACGAAATAGAGAACCTTGTACTATAGCCAGATCACTAACTAATACTAATACTAATATAATAGAAAAGAACTATCTTTTCCGTATGCTTTACCATGTTCTATTGCTACCGTGGGACTTATGCAATCGATCGGATCATATAGATATCCCTTCATCACAACAAAGGTCATCAAAAGGATCTCAGACGACCCAGCACGAAAGACAGAATCTTTCCGAAAATGGATTCCTATTCTAAGAGTGCACAACAGCATAGATAAGCTCACACCAACCCATCAATTTGGTATGGATAAGCTCACACCAACCCATCAATATGGGATCCAATTTGGGATTTTATTTTCCTTGAAGAGTATGGGGATGAAATTAGAATGTAATAATATCAGTTCATACATAAGAAAATGTTTTCATGGACAAAAGGGTGGGTACACATCAGTCAATAAGGGTAAATAATGGCACCCATATGATAATGATGATAATAATGATAGCTACAACAATAATAATGAGGCTAAGTTTCCTTTTCTCTATTATAGAGCTTTCGTATTTGTTACCTAATCTGTAAATGTGGGGCCCATGGTTGGATTAGCCAATCCATTTATCTTATGGCCCCATCATGGATGAACCATGCCCATAAAACCTCTTCATTTGTTTGAGTGCTCTTAAACTTTTCTATGTGGGCTTGTAAGTACATGGTCAAGAGAAATCCACCCAGTCCACATCCAATGGAGAAAAGACAAAAAAAAATAAAATAATAAATAAATAAATAAAAATGATAGCATTTTCCAATTAGGGAGTTCTTTTTTTTGGTATGATTCATCCATGATGGGGACTCCAGACCATGGTTTGGAACATGTGCCGATAAGGTATAGGCAGGTAAATTCCTCTGTCCACAAGGAACGGCAAGAGTAAAATAACCTTTGTGCAGAAATCTTGAGCTGGTGTAAGTGGGATATCAACCTAGGGGAACCATACATGAGAGTTTTCAATTCTAACAAGTGAGGCACATGGCTTGGTAATCCAAACCACTGGTTGTTCCCATTGTGGATGTACCATGCCCAAAACTCTTCCAGATTGGAAGATCCAGTAGAGGGTATGGACCATTATCGTATCTCTTCTTCATAGTCTGTGTTTAGGACAGGAAACAAAAGGTTAAGGTTGCTACGTCGATTGTATCTTTGGGTGATAATCAATCCACAGCGGAAGTCATCAGACCAATGTTTTAAATTAGCAAACCATGGCCGACTTGTCAGAACTGAAAAACTATCCATGGTCGAACTGAGCAAACCAATGATTTCAATTAGTAAAGCATGGGTCCACTTGTCAGATTTGAAAAATCCCCTCCCTCTGCACATGGCCTGCACCCTCTTTCTATCTCTTTTTCTTTGTAGCGCCCATCTCTCTCTCTCTCTCTCTCTCTCTCTCTCTCTCTCTCTCTCTCTCTGTGCGTGTGTGTGTGTGGGCGCGCGTGCATGTAGACCACACCTCCATCCTGATGTCTCCCCTTTACTCTATCCTTGTGCATTGCACATACCATATAAAGGTGTAGTTAGTCTTCTCATCACAGTTTCTTTCTTTTACTTCTGGACAACTAGAACGAAATCACATCCTAGCTCTCTCAAAACACTCCAAAAACCTTGAAGGTCTATGATGCTTAGATACATTATAACATAATATGCACCACTGTATAGAAAATTGAACATGATACACGGTCTGCTAGTTCCACATGCTTGCAGTTCAAACCATAGTTTAAAACTTGACAACCTGACTCGACTCAAATGTCCAGCTGGGTTGGGTCAACTTGAAGACTCGACTCAAGTTGATATTTAGTTATTACATTAATACGAATATTTAAGCAATAATAGCTAATAAAAAAAACTGTTATGAATATTAAAATTAACAAAATAGGTAATAGATGAAGCGCATTGCTTGGTGGTAGAGACTTTATTTTGTAATAAAGGTCAGTTCGAATCTCACAATCATCTCTTTACTTTTTATTCCGAAAGGTAAGCACCCAGCAGCATGCGACTTGGTTCGAATTGGGCCGAGTTGCATGGTGAATCGGCTCGACATCTTGTTGAGTCGAGTTGACTCAGCCAAGTTTTGGGTTGAGTCACCAAGTTTTGGAACTATGGTTGAAACAATCATGTGTGGACACTTACACATTGGTGTCCAAATTCCTCTTTTTTTTTTTCTTTTTTTTAAAATAGTTTCCAAACTCTCGTTTTCTTAAGGCAATACAACAGTCATTCATCAAATTGAGATCAGTCATAACATGTCACTACAATTTACAAATAAAGATACATTCTTTTGTAATTCGAAGTAAAGCCACAAGTTAGGCTGCCCGGTCAACACACTAACAACAATAGGTTCCCTTCATCTAAAATTACAGTGTCAGTTGTCTTCCTGATCATCACATGCTGAAAGAGGAAATGCAGTAAATGAGCATCAGAAAGCAAGATTTGTGTCTCCTCATTCAAGCATTTCAATGGCAAGGAGATCCACTTGGCTATTTGTGGAAAATTACAGAAGATCCAGTTAACATGTATTTCAAAACAAAATGAATTCTTATAAAAAGATATAGGTTATGCATGAAATGTCAGTATACAAAAAGAAACAGAAGATGGAGAAAGAAGAAGAAAAAGAAATTACAAATGTATATATCATGAGTGCTTTTATTCTCTTTACTTGAATTCCAGGTTGAAGAGAAAAATCCAAGTTACTGGGGTCAGCCCCATTAAAAGGAAGAAGAAAATAATGAAAAATAGCAAATCGAATCCAATTCGGATGACTCTGACATAGCAGATTGATGCTCAATTCTAAAGAACAAAGCATGGAGAAATAGAACCCAATTGAAAGTAACAGAAAAAGCATAGCAAGCAAAAGCCTGATCATGAAAGAAAAGACGAAAATGCAGTTCAATCACTAAAAACGTCTACAGGGAAATTGAAGATAATCATAACAAAGAATCAAATATACCAAGACAAAAACCAAATTGCTGAAAGTCCAATAAATCCAATAGCGCAAAACAACCATGCGTGGAAAAACGTAGAAAGAAATCATCCCAAACACTAATTCAGTGTTCAAAGTAGCAGTATCGCATCATGTATCGTGTCCTTGGGATACAAAATGTCATGGGAAACATGGGGAAATATCGCACGTATTGCAGGATGAGGAGCACATTGGGAGAAATTTATGAAAATGGTGGAAATTTTCAGTGATAATACAGGAGATTAAATGACTCATGATTATACACTTAGAATGCAAAACATGTAAAAAAAGCTACGCATAATAACTTTCCATTGTTTGGGGAACAAAACCATATGCTCTTGGACAAATGTCACAGAACTGCACTCTGAAATCCCTCTCCGATTGTGATTTCTCCATCAAATTCATGTTTTGATTTGAAACAGCTCAAGTGAAGTCATTAAAACACAACTACAAAAGAAAGTCCCCAAAACTTTTGGGCAAGAAGTTCTTTTTTCTTTTGATTTTGTTGGTTTCAGTCCAAAAATCACAAATTATCGCCCAAATATTGACAATACATTGGCAAAATACTGCGATACATCGGCATGTATCGATTATCGTCGATGCATGGGAATTTTGCTATTCCTGGATGGGTTTATATCATTCACATGCAGTACCGAAAACATCAGCCAGAGCTAAGCCACATGTGTACAAGGAAGCTCATGTACACGCCACACGTGGCCTCAGGGGACATGTGTGAGATCCAATCCATTCAGCATACACTGTAGATTCCCAGGACCAGGAAACAGGTTAGTCCACTAGTCAGTGGACCAAATTAACTGCACAAATGTACAGTTGCAAAAAATTGGCTGAAGTTTTCTAACCCATCCACCTACTAATATCATGGCACACCTCCTGAGTGGACCACCTTTATCTTAGGGCAATAACATCAACATGTGGAGGCCCACCAGATAGATGGCCTGGATATCCACCTGTCTGCGACACTGGCATATGTGGTGGCATGTACATTAGCTGACTTGTACGCATGTAGCTTTAGCAAAGTTCTATTGGCTGATAGATTTGATGCATTGAACACTTCACTAAATAAACAAATAAATATAGCAGAAAAAGTCCAATTGAAAGAACCAAACCTTGCAAAATAGAACCCAATAACCAACACAAAAACCAATTCACTTAAAGCCCAACAGTAGATATGACACGTAAAATGCACGTGGACGAGAAGAAGTGTTTTGCAAGGCATGGTAGAGAGGGAACACAAAGCAATTCTGGAAAGCAGGTCTCTTTGATGGAGAGCTTAGTTTAGCAAACTGCTTCACCTAAATTACCTAAGTGTGCCTTATTTGG
The DNA here is from genome assembly GCF_029962835.1 of Magnolia sinica. Taxonomy (NCBI): domain Eukaryota; kingdom Viridiplantae; phylum Streptophyta; class Magnoliopsida; order Magnoliales; family Magnoliaceae; genus Magnolia; species Magnolia sinica. Next base: position 41,115,714 of record NC_080577.1, on the reverse strand, counting down.
GTTTAAAGCCCCTCCCATCTCCATTAATAGTGCATAGCTTTAGCAATTCAATAAACTCACCATGTGAAAAATTTTGCCCCTAGCAACTCTTGTTACATATAGTAGAAATTTCGAGATAAAAGCCTATTAGAGGAAAACAAAACATCAACTAAAAGGAAACCAAATAGCAACCGATTTAAAAGGAACCATCAAAACTCAGCTCAAAAGAAGGTTATCCGCAGTGTGACAAATGTTGCAGAGATTTTGAAAATCACACGATAATTTCACGAAAATACGTAAAAATGATATCATTGTGAGACTTTCAAAATATCACTAGATTTTAAAATATCATGTTTTGTCGTGGTATTTAGTAAAAAACTTGAACAACTCGTTGTAAAGATAAATATTTCAAAAATTCAAATTATTTATTAATTTATAACAAATATTTTTAAATCTTTTTATTTTCAGAGATATTTTCCAATAATAACCTGAGAAAAAGCTTAAAATCTGAAAAATCTTCTGAGAAATTTACTAGCCAAGAAATTGCCGAGAATGAGATTTGCCCCTATGGCCATGAGAAGCCATTAATCAACAGAAAAGTTAAAATGAATTACAAATCAAACCCAACTAAAAGCAACAATTCATTATAAATCAAATTCAACCATAGAGAGGAGCATAACAAAACTCAATCAATAAGAAGGCCAATACAAAGATAGAACCCAATAAACTAGAAGACCAGAATATTGCTGCCTAACCTTGCCCTACCGGCTGTAGTTCAGTCATACATCGACCAATTTTATCTCACTTAAGGGTGCTCAAGTGCATTGGCTATATGGTAGTCCTAGGTCATTTGCAAATAGGTTGGAAAACAAGGCAATGATACGTGTCTTTACTGGTGGTCGGAAATTGCACAAGGGCGAAGGATTGCAGATCCTACTACTAACAAAATCGTGTATCTCATCAAATGTTTTCTTCGACAAGCTCTCATCTTTGTGGTCAGTGGCAAAGTTATTTGATTCAATATGTGGCACGGGAATCAATAAGTGGTATGCTGGCAGTAGGATCACGAGTGTATGCAATATAGTTTTATCTTTGAATTCATGTTGAAATTCATATAATATGAAATGATAAATGTTATTATTATAGAGCCCAAATGCATAGCATTATACTTTACATGTTATTGAAAAATCATAGTAAAAATCACTACATTATGGCATAATAATTTATTCAACAGTTAGGAGTGAGTTGGTGCATGTCAAAGGGTCTAAAGGGGCAAGGGGATGGCTGAAAACGACATGGTTGGAGATAGTAAGAAAAGACTTGATGACCTATGGTCTAAATCAAGGTATGACCCTTGATGTAGTGGAATGGCGGAACATGATTCATCTAGCCAACCCCAATTAACTAGGATAAGGCTTAGATGATAATGATGAACAGTAACAGTAATGAGTCATAAAATCAGGTCGCTTAAAATAGCGTTTTAGATCACAAATGACTGCATAATCTGGATCAGCTGATTCAGAACAGAAAATGTTGGGGGGTTGGTGATTCAGTAACACTGATTAGTAGATTCTTTTTTTTTTTTTGCAAGATGAACACTGAGTAGTAGATAAGATGGAGCTATCCCAAAGATTGATTGCTAGAGCATTGCAAGGAGTTGAGGTAAATGTGGGATGCTAACAAAGATGACTTGGGACTCTTGCACAAAAGGTCCTCCAAGTGCCAGTAACAACAATCACAATAGTGGTGGTAAAGTCATTCCTGGAAACTCGCCATTTGGATTCATAAAGGAAAAGGTCTCTTGAATATTTGCAAAGGTGTCAGCATGACTCGTGTCAAAGAAGACTACCAAATATAGAGAATGGATTATGCAATGAACCTAGAACTGATAGAGCATGGCGAATTAATCTCTTTATCTCATAGCCCAGGCCCCAAATCCATAGGTTAGGTCCTCGGATGAACCCTCCTCGTGGGCCCCAAATCAATAGGCTTTGCCTCACATGAGTCACCCACCTCACATGAGTCCCAAATCCATGGGTTATGTGGGCCACCCACCCCGAGTGTGCCCCTGCATCCCACAGGCCACCCCAATCGAGCCCGGTGTGAAAATACCCCCGCATTAATCACCCCCCGGTGAGGAGTCTCGAACACGAGACCTTCCGCTCTGATACCAATTTGATGCAGGACAATTAACCACTTGCTTTGAAAGCTCAAACTGATAGAGCATGACGAATTAATCCTTTTATCTCATAGCCCAGGCCCCAAATCCATGGGTCAGGTCCTCGGCTGAACCTCCTCGTAGGCCCCAAATCCATGGGTTTCACCCCCTCGTGGGCCCCAAATCCATGGGCTCCGCCTCACACAAGTCACCCGCCTCACACGGCTCCCAAATCCATGGGTTATGCGGGCCACCCACCACGGTGTTTCGTAATGGAAACGGTGGCTGAAACGGCCACTGCCATTACCTTTACGATACGGGTCGTAACGGCTGTTACGACCCCTGTAACGACTGTTACAGTCTCTTTTTTTTATTGAAAAAAATCCCAAAAAACCTGTATCTGCCTTGTAATGTTGATTTATAAGTATGAAAAATCTGTATCTACCCCATAACAGACAATTGTGGGGCTGTTATGGCCTTTATAGGGGACGTAATGTGCCATTAATAACAATTATGAGTCATTTTTTCCATAACGGCTGTTATGGCCGTTACGACCTCGTAACGTGTAATGGTTGCCATTGTTACCTTTATGTAATGGCCTTTGCAGCACACCGTGCCACCCACCCTAAGTGTGCCTCTGCATCTCACAGGCGACCCCACTCGAGCTTGGTGTGAAAATGCCCCCACATTAGAAAATCAAAGACCATTATAGCTCAGCCTGTTCGATGAGAAATGGACACATGTTGGTTGTGGAGTGTCTGTATATTTCCTCCTATTTATATCTTGGTTTTATGAATATAATAACGCTTAATGAGTATAATTTATACATGTTTGTATTGCGAGGTGAGTTTAAGAGCTTGGATTGAAAAGAATGTTAAAAGCATGGATTTGATGCTCAAGAATCACCAAGGCAAGGAATGGATTTTAGGAGACCAAGATTGAAGATTTCAGGATCCCAAGATCCAAGGAAACCAAGTGGAGAAGGAAGGAAGTCGAAAGTGCAAAGTGCATAAATTCACACTATTTATGTCATCGAAGGCTGTTCGATGACATCGAAGCCAGTCCTCGATGGCATCGAAGAATTACAGAAAATCAAGTTTGGTTGCTGGACAAATTGGATGCAGTTCTCGATGATATCAAAACCCTGTTCGATTGCTCGAAGACTTGTTCGATGACATCGAAGGCAGTTTGATAACATTGAACTTTTTGCAGATTTTTGGAGCAACTCGCTGAAACACTCTGGACCCTTCGATGACATCGAAGGCAGGTTCGATGACATGAAAATTTACGAAGTGTGAAAGGTGTTATGTAGTAAGAAAATGTGCGACTTACGGATTCAAGTTACCTTCGATGACATCGAAGGCGTTATGCAGAGTTACGCGGACTGTGTAAATTTGAGGCAGTTTTCCGATTTTAGACGGACAAGGCTATAAATATGGGTTTTCCCAGGAGTTCTAAACATGAATTAGGTTTTAAAAAGTAGAGCAAAATGGTGGAGCAGCCTCCCAAGAATTTTTCTTCTTTTCTTTCCTATTTTTAATGCTTTCTTTTATGGTTTTAGATCCAACCATATCTATGGTTGGCTAAACCTCTTACCTAGGGCTAAGAGGTGAAGCTTGTAGCGCGTTAGGATGATTTTCTTACTTTGATTCTTATTCTCGTTGAACTTCTTTGATTCTAATTTGAAATTAAAAGAATATTTTCAGTTTTCTATGATTTCTTGTAACTTAAATTACAATAGATGCTGTGATAGCTTTGGATATCTTCTTTTCCTGTTTTGAGATTGTGAGATTGACAAATCTTGTTGTTCACCATCTTCTCCTAGGCATGGTAGGGTGATGGAATCCCTTCCAATCATCATAATTCTCCTCCATTGAGAATTAGGTCAATGAAAGTTCATATTTGATTTAATTGCCTTATCTTCCAATTGGATAGGATATGACACCAATTCCAATTATGTTCCTTGAATCAAGTAAGGAAACATCCTGATAGCTACAAGTGGATCCTTGGCACCCTAGTTCCCACCTTTAAATTCACGAGTTTCAATCAACTTTATTCACAATTACTTTATTTTATTCCAAATTTAGATTTAGGTCTTCTTTTAGTTCTACTTCTAGTTATTTTCAGAATACGCACAAGATTAGTCCCTGTGGACTCAACCTCGGTCTCACCGAGATTATTACTACATCGCGACCCCACACTTGGGGTTGTGAACATTGGTTGAGTAAATCCCAAACTCATGGAAATCAAAGTAGAAAAAAGAACCTCACTCAAACTAATCGAATGAGTTCATTATTTAGTAGCATGGGCAGTGTTAAAAATCATAGCTACGTTGGGACCGTTAAGACTGTTGTTTTATAGCTTCACTTAGTTCTTATGGAGTCATATTAGGGAGGCTTTCTAGCACCACATACACCTTTACATGAAACCATACATCTAACCAGGCACATGTATGAGATGTCTTGGTTGTGTTGGTGGGACCCACCATATCGATGATTTGGCCAAACATATGAGGTTGTTTACCTATCAGGTAGACCACACATCACCTGATAGCTAAAACTTAAAACAAGCAGAGTTTTTGGTCAAGTGATTAACACAGTGAAAACTTCCACTTGATGCATAGCTTGCATCTCCTACAACTGCATGTAGAGATGGGTGTGGAGGGTTGCCTTTTGGGCAAGGTTTTTTGAGACCGTATCAACCGTTATGGTGGCCGTAAAGGTCGTTACATGGAATAATGATTTAATTTCATTTTTCTCTTCTTTTTCATTTTTCTCATTCCAAAAACTCTCCTATATCATTTTACAACAGATTTTGACCACTCTTACTATAGTTTTTAAGATTAAAACTATTGATTGAAGTGATTTGAGCAAATAGAATCTCTGAGGGCCTTTTTTTTTTTCAAAAAATTGAAAAAGCGGTATTTATGCTTTTTTTTAATTATTATTTATAGTTCTAATGCTTGATTGTGATGTATAAACATTAGATACAAAATCATATTAAACAATTTACTAGACAACTCGATACAACACTCTCACCAAAGAGTGGACCGTTACACTACCATAAACATATTCAAAACAAAAAATGAATACATATTTGAAATATTTACATTATTCTTGATTTTCTAGATATTTTTTCAGAATTTTTCAGGCAAAAGAAAATTTTCAACCGTATCGGCCGTTACCCGTATCGGTAACGGTGGCAAGGTATTCCGTATTGGTAACGGTGCCGTAACGGTCACCACCGTTACCAATACGGAATGCCTTACTTTTGGGCTGGCAGTCCTCTGTAGTTAATTACCAGAATCATAGTCTCAAGTTAAACATGAGTTACCTAAATGGTATACATGTCATGTATGATAGGATAATTCTCTTACAATTAAAGGTGCAATTGGATAAATTTTAGATGGTTGACTAGAGGTTGGTTGAATAGAGGTTGTATAGAAAAGGACATGATAAAACATGATGGATCTTTTTGCAGCATTTCTACTCTTCTATAGGGAAAAGCTGTTAGAAGAAAATTAGAAAACCCAAGATAACAAACTAAAGTGCATTCGAAAATAACCTAACATGGTGCAATGAAAGTGACACTAATGGTTTAGATGGCCCCATCATTGTGCATATACTGGTGGATGGGTTGCCACCATCTAACAAACAGTGACAGAAACACACCATAGCGGGCCCCTCGCAAGCAAATCAACCATGCCAATCAAATCCAGACAAAGATAGTAAATATAAGGAGGTTATCTGTTCAGTTCTCTGAGCCTCCACAAGCATCAGAGTTAGAATGTATGTGATCCAACCTGTTCATCGAATGGGTCCCATCATGGATTGGCCATTTAGAAAAAAATCTTACTAAGTGTGGGATCTTAACTTGTTATGATTGTCCAACTCATCCCATTTGCAAGCTGGTCTAAACATTGCATTGTATTTTTCAACGCGATCAATCTAGGGGTGCAACAATGTTGGTCATGTAATTGGGAAAGCTTTCAGGACAATATCTCACCAGTCGACACCATCAAAGGGAAGTCGATTCTGTTTGATGAAGCCTTGCAGGGTTGGAACCCTCACGATGTGGTGATATAGCTGCAATAAGCTACTAATCGATCCATGGTGGAACCCGCCCAATGAATGGACCCAATCATGCACTGTGTCAAGTGTCCAATTTGATACAATGCACCATATAATGATCACCTACAACCAGTTGTAAGCTAGTTAAGCTACAACCTGAAACACGCACCAACATGTCAAGCGCGCATGACACCTGATCCATGAAAAAGGTGGACCCCACAATGAAACTCACCGGGTGCGAGAATTAGACCCAGCCCAATCAGCAAGTAGGCCACATGTGTAGGTCAACAGAGATCGTTGGTGGATCTGACTTTAAACCATCTATTGTCTTCATACAGGGAGCCCCGCCTGATGATTCGACCTGCTTGATTTTCAAACCAGTGATTGTCATGGTGGGGGAATACATTTCGCAAGGGTCAGATGTCATCCACAGAGGCACATATCAGCATATAGGATGGTTTAAAGCTTCGAGATCACCAACAATCAGTTGTAGGTGATAATTACTCTAATTAGTACTGGTTGCCTACAACCAGTTATATGTAGCAACACATGCATCAAGTGTTTGTAAAAGAGGCAGTAGGTTAACCTACAACAAGTTGTAGATGATCGTTTCTCTTTAAAAATAAAAAATAAAATATTTGGTGCGCCAAGCACAGGTTTCCAAAACAAAAGCCAAATCAAACAATCAAACAACCAAAAACCAAAGAAACCCAATATGAGAATTAAAAATTCAAAGTAGTTTGAGAGAGAGGGAGAGATGAATTACCACCGCAGCAGAAACAGCAATAACAGCAGGTAAACATCATGAGAAATTCTCTGCACAAGGAAAGGATATTTGCAATCTTGGAATTGGGTATTTCTCTGTCGTCTCTCTCATTGATTTCGCTTTGATTTCCAAGCAATTTCTGATTGGTTTGAGATTGCTTCTCGCTCTTCATTCGATGGAGATTCCGTTCGACTTTATTCAAATAAGAGAGCTTGAAAGAGTCCCTAATCCTCAAAGATGGCCATAGATGCATCTCTTTCTATTAGATTCGAAAAGGAAGCAGAGTTTTTTTTTTTTTTTTTTCCTTTTATTTTTCTCTCCGCAAAAGAAAACAGAAGAAGCTTACTTGGAAGGATTCGAAACGGAGGTTTTATGCAATACGTTACTCGGACCATCGCACGGTATACACGGATTTTCGGACGTTCCTGCGCTGGAATGCTATGTGGGGCCCATCGTGATGTTTATGAGAAATCCATTCTGTCCATCCGTTTTGCGAGATAATTTTAGGACATGTGACCTAAAATTAACTGGATCCAAAGCTCAACTGGGCCGCATGAGAGGAAAAAGTGGAGATTTAGTGACCACCGTTGAAATATTTTTATGGCCACAAAAGTTTCATATCAGACAAATTTTTCCATGTTTTCACTTCATACCAGTGGGAATGACCTTATAAACGGTTTGGATGGAATATAAGCATCAAGGTGGAGCCCCGGTAGGTTTCAACGGTAGGAAACTCAGTTTTGTTTTCCCTCTCGCATGGCCTATTTGAGTTTTGGATCGAGATCCTTTCGGTCACAAGTACTAAAATGAGCTTGCAAAACGGATGGACGGGTGGATTTCTTACAAACATCACGATGGCCCCACCTAGCATTCCAGTACTAAAATGAGCCCGCAAAACGGATAGACGGGGTGGATTTCTCACAAACATCAGCCCCACCTAGCATCCCAGCGCGCAGGAACTTCCTGCCAAAGGTTTTCGCAGGATATCCGCGTCCCACATTTTCTATCTGTACAACTAGTCTGTATGGTTTAGTAATCCAGACCGTTGGTTTGATTTTTAACACAGTTGAGCAGCGCAGAAGTTGGTTCCCACTCCCACCGTGGTCGCATGCCCTGGGCACAGGAAGTTCCTGTAGGCGGAAGCTGTGTGGGACCCAGATAGATTCCCGTGAAAAATCCACTCCATCCATCAGTTTTTCAAGACCACGATAGGAAAAGATTAAAAAAATCAGAGAGATCCAATACTCATACGGGCCACACCAAATGAAACAGTGGAAATGGAAATGTACACCGTTGAAACCTTCCTGGCGGACCATGACGTTTACATGCCATCAAAACCATTCATAGGATTATTACCACTCAGAGAAACTGTAGGCACAACTATCATCCTAATCCAAAACTTCGGTGGTCTCCACAAAGTTTCCGATGATGGGCATTCAATCCTTCCCTTTTCGTGTGGTATGGCCCACATGAGTTTTGGATCTGTCTGATTTTTAGATTCCTGTCCTATTACGGAAAACTGATGGACGATCTGTCTGATTTTTAGATTCCTGTCCGATTATGGAAAACTGATGGACGGAGTAGATTTTTCACGAGCATCTCTGAGGCCCCACACTGCTTCAACTACAGGAGCTTCCCGTGGCCGGCAGCGTCCGGTCCTATGCAAAAAGGAGGACCGTCCGCTCATCAGGTGGGCGATGCCTGTACGAAAGGAAATGAATAGTTTTGAAAGACTTGTCAAAGGTCCGTATGCAACGTACACGTATAGCCTTATTAAGGAGCGGACCGGCCTGATTCTGTGTAATCAACGATTTTAGTTTTCATGCAACGCCAAAGAATCACCTTGGTCAGGTGATACTAAACAAAAGTCTAGGATCATAATCATCCATCTGATATTCAAATAAAATAAATGGACGGTCAAAAATTGATCTTCGGATTGCCCCAGTGGGAGTTCACAACCACGATGCCTGAGTAGCCCTAGAAGCGTGTAAGCATTTTTATAATTGATTTTAATTTCATTGGATAACACCTTTTTAACTTTGCTTAGCTGCAAAGGATAACCTTTGAAATATCATAATACTAAATTGACCATATCTACCAATCTAATCCACCGGATTTCAGCCCGATGTTATATTCTCTGAATTGAAAAATACATAAGAAGTCTCATTGGCTAATTTTCGATGCATTCACAATCAAATGTGAAATGATGGACATGACAGAAATACGTGCAAGGAGCATGATAAAGATTATTTAGAAGGAATACTTGGCCAGTCCATTCATCAGGTAGATTATCGGTCTACCGATTTCAATTTGTGGTCCAATCTGATGAGTTAATTAGCATAGTTTTTGTTACATATAAACTTCATTATTGACACAGGGATGAACATGATGAGGTCGATCACCGTCTTCCTCAAGGATGATTATTCCAAATCCACGGAGCTCCTTTGTACTATTTATAGAGACTTTTCGAATCTATGAGAACAAAAAACAAGGAAAATAGAAAATAAATTCGAAAAAATTCGTAATTTATTGATGAATGAAATAAACAAGTTCACATCCCTTTAAATAGAGATGCTACGCTGTAAGAAAAGTTTCGCAATCAAACTACAACTAAAACTCCCAAAAATCGCAACTTACTATTTATAGATGGTCGTGACTTCCACAAGTGTGCAAGTTTTTCGGCCAAAAATTATAGATGTCGTATTTGGCTGAACCTTGATATTCTCCTAATTATTCTAAGCACTTTTTTATATTAGGCGTAACTCCTAAAACCCAACGGATAAAAAGTTATAGTCAAACTATAACTTACTATAAATAGTAAAAACAACAATAAAAAGAGAATTCGACACTTTCAAATTCGGTGTGGGCAACCCGGCATAGGAGGTTGGGTGGCTAAAGTAGCTCGTCCTACCCCAAAATCATATATGGTACGTTCGATAACTCATTCCGAATTGTGAGATACACCGGATTTAAGGTCTAACGGTCCGGATCACTTCTGTCATCGACCGGGCCTTATCTGATCCATCGTGGCCTCAAAACTGTTGGCGGCCTGCTCTACATCAATTATGGACCCAGTTTTTTTATGGGTCTTTGTTGTCTTATACATATGGCACGTTGGCCCAGAAAAGTGAGACTGCATACGAAGCATGCCGTTCAGGGCTGTGAATCTGATTATTGTGCATTCGTTTCTTTCTACTAGGAATTGGTCTTTTCTTCATCTCATTTAAATTAAAAATGCAGGGGATATAGTATAATGTGGTCTGCCTCTAATTACTAAAGAGGTTTATGCAAGTGGGCCCATGGTTCAATGATTCTAATTGACGGTAGGATATCATGGAGGGTCATGCACCAGAACTGCCTTGGATTGGATGATCTAGCTGTACAATATTTGGCTTTTCTATTTCTATTCCCTGTGTTTAATTGGAACCATTGCTGTATTTTTACTATTAACTATTTATTTGTATACAGAGTATTGGAGGGCTGGGATTCTTCCAGTCTTGGGAGGGTTTTGGTCTACCATCCACAACTGTTTGAACCATGGGCCACGATACTGGCGCGTTTTCAGTGCGTCTGCCATCGACTAGTGTGTGAAACGTGCGTCACCTGTCTACGCCTGTGCAAACTGACAACGAAACAGAGCTGTACAACCTTTCTAACCCCATCTTTCTATAAAACTTATCTATTAAATGGTGTCACCCCACGTGGATCTGACGACTCAAATTATATGCCCGTCTTCCTCTATCAAATAAAGACCTTGAATCTAACAAACACTCTTCAATCTTTTTTTTTTTTTTTTTTTAAGTTCTCAAATTCATTTAAAAAAAAAACTAATTTTTAAGAATTTTATTGATAAAAAATAATGATTATTATAAAAAATAGCATCCTTAAATAACTCTAAACAAATTATAATCTGTAATCAAAGAATAATAATCAAATAAGTAAACAAATTATGAAAAATATGCAAATATCCACCGCCGTCATCATCCAGTCAATTGGATTGGTCGAAATGGCTAAAAAATAAAAAATATTCAAAGACTAAAATAGAAATTCTGTTAATTTCAACCTATCGGCTCGATCTATCAACCTATTGAACTATATGTTGACAAGACTTGTCAATTTGTCAAAACTTGCATAAATTGTCTAACAACAATTCTTGAATTTTATACGGAATTTCAACTGTTAACTTAATTGGTTGACCGATCAAACTATACTGAATTTTGTCGATCCTTCTTAGGGCCTGTTTGGCCTATCAAATCCCTTGGGAGTTCAAGGGATGGGATTACAACTTCGGCATTTAATAGGGACTGTCAGGGAATTGTCTGGGAATGGTGTAATCAACCAAAATTACTAATGACGTTTGGATGCACCGATGTTCCACCTGACATCCTTGGTAATACCTGACATTTGTGTTTAGATTGTATGGCATATGAAAGAATCCCATGGAATTCAGGCAACTCACGTTTGGCTCGTGATGTAGTGAATGGATTGTGGGTTTGTGGAATAAAAATTCATATAACAAAATGAGAATGGATTGGTTACTCCCTTTACCACTAGCCCGGTGACTAGTGGTCAGTGCTCCATAGGCCCCACCATGATGTATGTGTTTCATCCATGCCATTCATACATTTTTACAGATCATTTTAGGGTATGAGACCAAAAATGAGAGGTATATAAATCTCAGGTGGACCATGAAACGGGAAAACAATAGAGATTGGATATCCACCATTAAAATCCTCCTAAGGCCCATTGTACTGTTTATTTGACATCCAGTCCGTTGATTAGGTCTTACTGACCTAGATGAAGGGAAAAAACAAAGATCATCTTGATCCAAAACTTTGATGGCCCCCGAAAAGTTCTTAATGGTCAATGTTCATTCAACACTGTTTCTTGTAATGTGGTAGACTTGAGATTGGGATATACCTCAGTTTTGGTCTCATACCCTAAAATGATCTAGAAAAATAGATGGACGGAATGGATGCAACACATACATCATGGTGGGGCCCACAGAGGACCGACCACCAGCCATTGGTTGGTGGTAGGGGGAGTAGCCAATCCGTTTCCTAACAAAACTTGCCCCGTTTGCAATCCATGTTTGCGAAACTATATCAAAATGCAGACTCATGCATCACATTCTTCCACATGTGCGATGTGGATGCATGAGATTCTGCCCTATCAAGACGAATGTGGACCACGCCACATATGGATATGTGACTGTATTAAGTGCATCCATAGAAATTTTCACACTTTGTATAAAAGAAAATGATAATAACAAGTAGAAAGATTAAGAAACAACAAGGACATGATGATGTTATGTTTAAATGGCTGAACAAGTAATGCTCTTCAGTCTGTACACATGCAAAGTACATGTCAATAATCACCATAATCTGAAAGAGCCATCTACATGCAGTGAATAACATGAAAAACAGGTCATCAATCTGAATATGAAACCTCAAATAAGTCTTCCCAAACCAGTTTTTTTTTTGCCCAGACTTACACTCCATATGTAAGACCCGACCCGAGTTCATGTGTGTGTAGGTATGCATTTCGTTTCTCTTGGTCCTACTGTCCTACCGGTCGAATCCCGGCGACCCGCGACCCTTGGATAGTGTTTGCGGTCATCCTTAAATCCGGTCATGTAAACCTGAATCGGATCGAGCCAACACATATGTCATCTTGTTTGCATCGTCGTTGCGGTTTCGATGACGCGTCTTGTGCATTCATCCAACGTGTTGATCATAAGTTATGTGCATTTCATTTTCTAGCCCTTAATCATGATCATGTGGCCCACTTAGGGGTGGGGTGCACGAATTTCTAGATGGTCCCATCTTTTGGCACAAGTTACACCACACACACCACACACACACAACCCAAATCCCATGTTCTACACTACCCATCACTCGAAAGCCCCATTTCTCAAGAGAAAAGGCTGAAATTTCTCTTCCCTAAACAAGCTACAATCATTTCCTTCCTACAAACACCTCTCTCTCTCTCTCTCTCTCTCTCTCTCTCTCTCATTTTCCCACTTTTCTTTTTCTTCTTTCTTGCTAGAAGAAGGTGGGACGTCCCCACCTCTCCCTCTCCATTTTCCAGCCTCTTCTCTCCCTAACCTCTCTAAATCCATCCATCACAAGTTCATCTGACCCATCCATCCATCTCCCTTGGAGTGCTAGGAGCAAGAAGACCTAGATTTTTTGTAAGGATCAAGGTGGGTGCTCTCCATATCAGGTAGATCCCTTCTTCTTAATGTAGATCCATCTCTCTTTCTCATTTGGGATGTGTAGGACCCACCAATCAATGGTGGAGATCCTACACAACCTTCTAGATGTGGCCATTAGGCCCATCTTGTGCATGCATGTCCATGCATGGGGATTCCCTTGATCGATTCCTTTCATGATGATTTTTTTTTCATTCCTTAGGCATGATGGGTCATCTAGACCCTTGCATCATAGTTGAGATGACATTCCAACCATTCATCTTCGATTTAGGCCATGCACGATGAAATCCATGTTTTACATTGTGTATGTATAGTATATGTGGTTGTGATTGTGTTGGGGAAGGGTCAATAGTGGCGGAGCCTTCCCCCGATGGCCTGAGATCCTTCCTTTACTCTTCTTTCTCTTGTATTTCTGATGATGTATGTGTGGTCCACTTTGTGGGCCTAAATTGTCCAGGAAAGCCCAGCAAGGGTGAGACGCCCATACCCAACCTACACTATGGTTAGGGTGTCCCATTTGCCACCCTAAATGTTGCATGCAAGAGTGGAAAATTTTGGATTCGATTTGGACAATTGTGGGGCTCACTAGGGTGGGCCATGGCACCAAACTTATGGGCTAATCCTTTCCTTAAATGGCTTCTACATTTATTTTAATTCAAGAATGTATTGTTGTCCAGATTTTTAGGACAGATTTCTGTTGGTTTTGGGCTTGAAATTGGGACTAATTGGGAGCCTTTTCATACCCATCAAATATACTTTTATGAAAATTGGGGATCGCACCTTGATGTTCCCCAACTTTCAGCCCCATCTGACCCTGATTGAGGTCCCAAAGGTGTGGCCCAAGTGAGGTGGTTAGTCTGTAATTTCTGCACTGTTCCAGCAACATATCAGTGTGGAATTCCTTAAATATAAAATAATTTTTTCACTGGTGGGCCACATCCGTGGACCCCACTTTTTAGTACACATATGAGGGGACACAAAAACTGTTTTTTCCATTTTTTAAAGGCCATTAATCCATATCATTGGAAGCTCAGATCAGGGTCTATCAAAAATCTGCACTAAACAGATTTTTTGAAAAGTTTGTTTTCTTTAAATTAATTAAAATATTTTTGATAATCCAAAAATTATAAAATTTCACAGAAAGATGGCCCACTATGATAGGACCCACCTGCCAAGTTTCGGGGTCAACGGACCCCTGTGTTGACCATGGTGCGGGCTAGACCAGCCCACCAGACTGGGACGCCCAGGCTGGGGCGTCCAGTCATGGCTGGGCCGTCCACCCTCTTTGTGGGCCCACCTTGATGTATTTGTTATCCCCACCATCCATCCATTTGTGGTCCATGTGGGACATGACCATCTCCCTCAGTGGCATCCATTTTTAGGACCCACTTGGTTGTGTCTTTGGGTTAATTGCCCAGGCCCATAGGACCTTCCACCTTGGAACGCCCAAGCCCATTGGACTGTTGCTTGGACTTCCAGTCCAACAGCATGGTCCACCTGATTTATATGTGTGATCCATTACGCTCATCTAGTGGAACCCATAGGGACATATATGGGCCACTAATGAACATAAACTTAATTTATATTTATTATTGTTGGACTCCAGCAAGCCCAAAAATGGGTGGGCTAGAAATTCCATCAATAGGCCCATATTGGCTGTCTCTAATGGTATGATTTCGGGCAGCATAACCTACTAGATTTAAGGATAAATTACGAACATAAGCTTACCATTTTCTGAGGTGCATTTGGGCTTCATTTGTGCACACTAGGAGGCCCACCTCAATTGGATTTTTTTTAATCTATATTCATAGTTTTGGTTGGACTTTGTAGGCCCATTTATCTTGGAACTTTTTAGTTAGATCCCTTGACCTTTGGGCTTGTATCTCACTACTTATTATGATGGGTTTATGGGCCACAATTTGCAAGTAGTTGGGCCCTTGGTTGTCCACGAAAATAACCTTGTACTTGGGCTAAGTTGTGAGGCCCAACTCACTTGGATAAAGCATAAAAATTGCCCACATGGTTGGATTACCAGGCTGCCCACTAGGCCCATCGCAATATGTGGATTTATAACCTTTATGGTTGGGCTCAAACTTTAATTGAGGGACCACCATATTTCCTATGAGTTGGACTTTGAGTATAGCCCATTAGGCCATGGATTTCCATAGGCCTTAATCCTTGCTTCATATTCGAGTAGTAGCGGGCTGCCTTTTGGGACCGAGTTAAGGTTAGATGTCCTCCTTGATGGCCCTAAGGTATGCCCATGGGGTTGTTATAGGTGGTTGAAGGCCTACCTTGGACCCTTGATAGGACCGCTTATTCCTTTACGCTTATATGACCCTTCTTAGTTTGTGGGCTACCCAAAGTATTGGGCCCCCACTAGAAGATGATCCCTGTCACGCCCCAGACTCGGTAACCGGATTCATAAGGAACCCGATGGCCGGTTCTGGCCGCAACAGCCTCCGTAGTACCCCATTCTCGGCTCCTGAAGCAGGTTCCGATCCCGGGATCCTACAAGGAGGATTTTCATAACAATATAACCATTTCCAATACGAGCATACCCAAGATCATAACAAGTAAATCTGAGAATAAAAAAAGGCACATATCACAAGATCCACTATGAATTTGAACTTTTATAAGTTTACATAAGGTTCAAAAGGACATACATAAAATAATAGAAGAAAGAAAGGAAGGATGCAATACTGGGTCCTTAAGCTCAGCTCTAATCCAAACTCTGCCACTGCGACACCTGCCTAGGATCTCCTGCACACATCAATCGTGAATAAGCTTATAGAAGCTTAGAGGGTGGTGTAAGTGTGTGATAATAGTGCACAGAAGAATAATAGGAGATACAGGAAGGAGACATGCTCAATGAGAATATCACTAGCCTTACCAAGGCTTATCATGAATATGATGCAATGAGTACTGGACGCCATACCAAGGCAATGCATGAAGGGGCTTACATAACAAATACTAATGCGATGCAAGTAATGCTAGTGCTCATAACCAAACCGTATGTCAAGTATATTTTCAATCATAAGGAAATCACCGGGGTCCATTACACTGCTGGATGACTGCAGCTCTACAGACCCCGCACAGTCAAACAAGCGTAAGAGACCTCACTACCCTCCTGTGGACAATCAATCACCAGCAAGGCCTGACGGTAGCGGACCCATTCACGAGCTGGTCAGACTCAGCCTAGCAATGCCCTCTTACATCAGGCGAGTAAGGCCACACCCCTATCCAACCGACTACACGACAGTGGGAGTCGCGGCCTAATGGTATAAGGCCCTCGTGCGCTCATATATTTCACTCGGTCACGGCGTTGGAGCAGATCCTTGGTACCATGGAAGTTTTGAAAATTTCACCCATGGGCATCCTATGTATCCGGTTTGCTCAAGTAACATTTTCGTTGTCCAAACATGGCCATCCACGATGTATCTGTGGAGGCTACAACCCTGATGAAGCAAGGGTGATAATGCTCATATATTATGCAATACCAGATACATGAATCACACAATCAACTATGCATCAATCCAAGCATCTAACATGCTCAAGAGGAAATATTACGTCCCTCGGGAAGACAGCATGCAATGCCCAATGGCACAATCATAACCACACACGCAGTGTCATCCAAGCATACAATGATGCACGTGGGCCATGAAGATGGGTCTAGGCGCATCATGTGGCGATATACAAAGCAAATTACATTCCTCCTATCCAAGAAGGAACCAAGACTAGGTACTTAGACAATATCCATAAGGAATCCCACCTCTAGTGGGGGCCCATTTACCTGGGGTAGCCCACGAGACAAAGCATACAACTACGGGTCTAAGTAATATAGAAATAAGCCTAGCAACTGTCTAAGATAAGTATCCAATTACTCTTAAATACAACCGGACCTAGAGGGGTCCATAATGGGGACATTTAACCACCATTCCTCAAAAAAGCATATCAACCATGAACTATATGGATAAAAGGCCCAAGGCCTACATTTAAAATAAAAATAAAAGTAACCACATACATATATTCCTCATAATAGGCCATAAAAAGATATAATACCACTTTTAACAACATCGGCTCTAAGAGGGGAATTAAGGCCCAATGCCCAATTCCCAATGGCCATAGGATCCATGCATTAAGTTGGACTTGGTGGGCAGCCTGCGTACACAATATACGGTAAAAAAAATAGGTTTAAGTTTAGATGAAATGTGCCCCACTACATCAGCCCAATAACTAGCAATTTAAGTAGGCAACCGAGGGCCCAATACTATCCTTACCTCAGCCCACAAGTCCATCAAAATGGTGGAAGTCGGCCCAATGTATGGTTGGGCCAAGCTGGAATGTCCCTGCCCAATCTAGGCTCACTAGATGTCCTAAAATTCTGATCTTAAGATGGGGCCCTCATAAGATTACTAAAAGTCACCCAAAAAATGCACTGATTAAGCCCAAAGATATAAGAAAGCATAAGCATGTAACACGTACACAAGTTCTCAATATGGTGTGCCCCATAGACAAATAAAGTTGTAACCATAAAATTGTACATCGAAGGCCCTTTGATAAACTTTTGGCCCGTTTGACTTCCTGGGCCTGCTAAGGTCCAGAAATTAGTTGAGTATGTGGAAATAATCTCATGAAGGCCAACTATACTCACTGGGGGACCCCACCAGATGGAGAGTGTGTATATATCATGAAAAGATCAAGTGGGCCCACTACTGGATTGTGAGTCCAGCAGCAACCCAAGGCAGAGAGTGCTTCCACAATCGAGCGATCCAAGGCTTGGACGGCTGGACCAAACATGCATTAAGGTAGGTTCCACATACATGCACATTGAGCCTTAAATAAATGGCCTAAGGTCTATAGTAGGCCTTTAACCACCCATAGAGAAACCTATGGGCTTACCTTAGGATCACCCAGGAGGACATCCAACCTCAACTGGTTTCCAAGAGGTAGCTCGCCACTACCCATATAATGAAAGATCTAAGGCCTAAGCAATGTGTGGGCTAGTGGGCCATACACCAAGCCTAACTCATAGGCCATACAGTGAGCCCTCAAGTAAGGTTTGGGCCCAACCACAAAGGTCATAATTCCACATATTGTGGTGGGCTTCATGGGCAGCCCAGTAATTCATTTATATGGGTAAGTTTCACATTTAACACAAGTGAGTTGGGCCTCACTTTTGGCCTAATTACAGGGTCAGTTTAGTGGGCAGCCAAGGGCCCGACTTCTTGTGTATCATTGCCCCTAAACCCATCACAATAGATATGAGAGTATAGGCCCAAGATCAATGGGCCTATCCAAAAGAACTGAGTCCACAAGGCCTACTTGCTAACACAAACATGCATATACTATATCACATAATGGGCCTTAAAGAAATGGCCCAAAACAAAAGTCATCCAATTCATACATTATGGTGGGCTTGAGGGCAGCCCATAAACCCAAGAATACACATAGGCAAGGCCTATACTGACAGTGTGGGCCTTGCCACATCAGCCCAAAGACTTAGCAAGGCCCTCCACACTATACATTTATGTGGGCCTCGCAAGTCAGCCCATAATTAAGCATTTCATGAGGGCATCACGGCTAATAAATACACACGGTCAGCCTGTAGACAGCCCGTTGGGCCCGTGAAACAATAAGGTCAGGCCTTGCATGATCTTGGGCTCAAGAAATAGGTTTCCAGCCCATTGGGCCTATAAACTATCAAAAATCTGGTTAAGGCTAACCCCCAACATCACCACAAAGGTGGGCCTTAAGAGGAACTAATTATGCCCAAAAATGTCTAAGGAAAAAGACAAGGAGTATGTGCAATACTCACTTAAATCTGGTGGGCCACAACAGCTCCAAAACAATCAACTATGGAGCAAATTTGGGCCCCTTACTGGAATTCCAGCTCACCCACTTCCTGGGCCTGTTGGAATCCAGAAATTTATGTAATTCAGATGGGTTACCAGCCCATGGTGACCCACACATACCACAGTGGGTCCCACCGGATGAGAGGGGAATGCACAACACACATTAGGGCCATGCTGCTGGAATACAGGCCCAGCAACAGCCCAAGGTAGGGGCGTCCCATGGTGGGTAGTCCTACGGGCCTAAGTATCTGGCCCAAAACTGACCCAAGTTTACAGGCCACACCACGGTCAGTACAAGGGCCCGATGGCCTTGAAAATTTACAAGATAGTCCTCCCATAGGTGGAACACAAATCCTCAAAATTTTGTAATTTTTGAACGGTTATAAGTATTTTAATTAATTTAAATAAAACAGACCATTAAGAAAATCTGGTGAATCGGGACACCTGAACGTGGTGAGCCAGTCCAACACTTTCCACAGTGTGCATGGGGCTCCATTGGCCCCAAAAATTTATAGGTGAGTTCCACCATGGGTGGACCACCTCCTTGTAAATTTTCATGATCTTAGGATACTCAGAAGTATTTAAATTAATTTAAAGAATACAATCTATCCAGGGTGAAATATTGCTGGAATATAACTGTCATGAATTTGGGCCATCCAATGGGTGGGTTCTGGGCCTCCAAAATTCCTGAAATTTGGACCCAAGGTCCATCATCAAGCCTAAAACAAGGTTGGATCCAGAAATATGGCCCACCTTCTTAGAAATTATTTTTTTTAATATTATTTTTATGGGACTATGCTGCTGGACTACACAGCAGAAATTTCTGGCAGTCCAGTATGTTGGCCCACCCTTTTGGATGTCCAAATAGGATTCCTTGGCCCTGAAATTGTGTGGATAGGTCCTACCATGGGTGGGACACCTCCCTACAAAAATTTAAGATTTTTGGGATAGTAAAAAATATTTTATTTAACCCATGTAATTTATGGACAACAAGGTCCAAATTTTTATTTTCCTGCTGCAGCAATGCTGCTGTCCCTGACTTTAGCACCCCATTTGAGTGGGCCCAGGTCCATGTAAATTTGGAAAAATGTAAGGCCAACCTTCCTATACAAGTATACAGTAAGGTGGGGTCCACAAAGGTGGCCCACCATTTCAAAATCAGGCTGATATTTATGATTTTCCAGCAAACAGTGTGGCTGGACAGTCCAGAAAAATCTGGACCGTCCACCCTCCTTGGCCCACCCTTTTGGGTGATCAAATAGGGACATTTGAAGGTGAGGTTTAGTATAATTTTAGGTGGGGTCCACACCTCAAAGAGAAGTCTAAGAAATAAAAAAAAAAGAGACCACAAACAAGGCTTACAACCCATACATTACAGCATTAAAAAAAAATTCCAGCAATCTGGACAGCAACATGTTGCTGTCTAGATCAGCCCAAAAAATTAATAAATGGGAAATAAATCATATATTCCACAAGGTGGGGTCCACCCTGATGTGTCACACAACTCCCAGGCCCAACCCCTCCCAAAAAAATCTATAAAATCAGGCCCAAAGGCTTTCCAAATCAAGTAGCAAAACTAGGCAGCATAGTTGGGCTTGGGTGCGCAACAAATTGGGCCTGGATGTCCCAAAAATTTAAAACTTCTGGTTGCATGGCACATCAGGTGGGCCACATAATCATTACATCCAAACCACGGGAAGGGGAGAAGAGAAGAAGAAATAAAATCTCATCAAGATGGGGTCCATGGAGAATGGCCCCATCAAGATCACATGCATGCAAGTGATGGCTAAAAAAAACCTTATCTAAGGAGTGGTGGACCTTCACCATTGATGTGGTGAGTCCTACACTCTCCATATGAAGCAACAAAAGATCTATGAAAATAAGAACCATGCAATCTATCCTACATGCTCACCCACTTGTTGAATCTTCAAGATTCTTCAACCACCATGCTCCTTAAGCTTCAAGGAAGGAGGTTCAATGGTGATGATGGATCTTTGATGGTTAGATCTAGGGGGAAAGAAGAGGAAAGAGGGCTGAAAAAGTTCAGCAATGGAGGACATTGGAGGGCATTTGTAAAGAGGAGAAGAGAGAAATGAAGAAAGAGAGAGAGAGATGAGAGAGTTTCTAAAGTTGAAATGATTACTTTCTTAGAAAAAGATGAGTTTTGAAAAGAGAAAATAATCATTGCTCATGGGATAGGGTGGCTCATCATTGCTTAGAGAAACTAATCTCATCATGGTTTTCTTGAGAAAAGAAGCCATCATTGCTAGGCTAAAGGTGGCTTACATGGGGAATAGTGCACATGGGGAAATGTGCAATCAGGTGGGTCCCACCAAAAATGCAATCAACGGTCCAAATAATACGCGGCCCATAACTTTCGATAGACACGCCGGATTTACACATGAGATGCGGTGCTGGAACCGCGGCAACGATGCGGTCGCAATGGCATGGGTCTTGGGTCAATCCGAGTCGGGTCTACGTGACTAAACTCAAGGGTGACTGCAATCACTATCCGAAGGTTGCGGGTCGTCGAAATTTGACCAGTAGGACCGCGGGACCAAAATACACGAGATGTATACTCACACACACACATGCACACATGCGAACTCGGGTCAGGTCTCACAATCCCTTAGTAATCTTGTCTAAATACCTATACTTGTTTTCCCCCCTTGGAAGGAGGAGTATGTTTTAAGTCTTCGTCGTCGTATGGTGCACCCTCATGACTTATATACATCATGGTGTGGTTGGATTGCATTGTGTGTGGTCATTGGGTTGATATGATGGAGAGATGGAGTTTCTCCTCTTGTGCACATTGAGTGCTTGGAGCTAGTCCATGATTGGTATGTGTGATTCATGCATTTGGCATCACATCTCATGGATATTATTTCTTTTACTTCATGAGGGTCTTGCCTCCATAGGGGTATTCGTGGATGACTTTATGTGGACACCGAAAATATATTATTTGAGCAATGGGGTGCATAGGATATCCCTGAGTGAAAGCCCCTAAACCTTCAAGGTACCTAGAAGACGCCTCAACGCTGTGACTAAGTGGAAATCATGAGCATCCAAGTGCCTTACACCATTAGGCCGCGTCTCCCACTGTTATATAGTCGGTTGAGATGGGATGTGGCCTTATTCGCCTAAGTGAGAGGGCATTGCTAGGCTAAGTCTAACCAGCTCGTGAATGGGTATGCTATCGTAGAGCCTTACTGGTGATTGAATGTCCATAGGTGGGTAGTGTGGTCTCTTATGCTCGTTTGACTGTGTGGGTCTGTAAAGCGGCAGTCATCCTATAGTGTACTTGACCCCTGTAGATTCCTTATAATGGAACCGTACTTGATTGTGGATTAGATATGAGGACTGACATCACTTCGCATTGCATTTGCATCGGCTGTATAAGCTTTATATTGCATCGCCTTGGTATGATGCCCAATACTCATCGCATTGCATAGCCTTGGTATGGCCTCTTGCATTCATGGTAGCCTTGGTAAAGCTAGTGCTATTGACATTAATCATATTTTCCTTCTGTATCTCCTATCATTCTTCTGTGCACCATTGTCACACACTTTCACCACCCTCTGTGCTTTCTATAAGCTTATGCACGATTGATGCGTGTAGGAGATCCTAGGTCAGCGTCTTAGCTACGGAGCTTGGATAGGAGTTGAGCTGAGGACCCCAGTGTTGCAGATCTTCTTCCTTCTTCTTTTGTCATTAGATGTATTTCCTTTTAGCATTGTATTAAAGCTCAAATTTATAGTGGATTTTGTGATGTGTGCCTTTGTTATTTCTTAGATATACTTGTTGTGATTTTGGGTATGCTCGTATTGGAATGGACATATGGTTATGAAAATCCTCCTTGTAGGATCCCAGGATCGGAACCTATCTCAGGAGCTGAGAGTGGGGTACTACGGAAGCTGTTGCGGCCAGAACCAGCTATCGAGTTCCTTGTGAGTCCGGTTACCGAGTCTGGGGCGTGACACCACATTTCATGAAAAAGAGGTCATCAATTTTGAGGAAATCGTAACCCTGCATTTGACGTAAGTAATAAAAACATTAAATATGTAAGGTAAGCCTTTATTTTACTCATGGTTGGGTTATTTCAATGTTGAACGAGGAAAGTAAAGAAAGCGCACTTGAATATGCAATACGAATTTTCAATATATTCACTCCACATGAACGTACTCCAAAACTTAGCAGTCGAACTGTGAAAGGAGTGTAGGGTGACACTTCGCTGAATTCATGGTATCTTGCGCAAATCAACATCACACATTAGATAGACATATACTGTAATTCGTATAGGTTATAGGACCATACCTACTTTCGATGAAATGGCCATATGATATTTAGAGATTTGCCCACTGCATCATCTGGTAGAATACGGAGTGGATCCTTTAGAGAGTGAAATGCGACAAATGGATATAAATATAATTTCTTATCACCGGATTAGGATTGATCCAAAACTTACATGTTCATGCGGTTCGCAACATAATTACTACGAAATCCTAGTGAAATAGTTATACATTTCATAAAATAAAAATGTCTGAATCAGTTTCTCGAACTTATATCAGTTGACTTGCAATTCTACAGACGATTTTCAGTCCGTCGTCAAGCACCATATATGAGTTCATTGAACTAGACATAAAACTATACTAAGGAGTTAGTAAATGTAACTACATATGCAAGTTACAACTTAATGATAATTGTTAAGGGTCAAATATTGCATATTGAACCCCATTTATTACTTGGTTTTATAAACATGATAATGCTTAATTTGTATTTTACTTTTGTTTGTGTTGCAAGGTGAATTTAAGAGCTTGGATTGAAAAGGGTGCTAAAAGCATGGATTTGATGCTCAAGAATCACCAAGGCAAGGGATGGATCTTAAAAGGCCAAGATTGAAGAATTCATATGCTAAAGATCCAAGAAAACCAAGTGAGGAATTAAGAGAATCAAATATTTGAAGTGAAGAAACGGAATCCTGAAATTGCCTTAAAAACAACATATTCCTGAAATGTCCTGAAGAAGCATATTCTGAAACGCTGGGTCATTCTGTGAAATTGCGCAGAGTGAAGCTTATTTTGAGAAACTGCGCAAATTTGAGGCGATTTTTAGAGTTTTCCAACTATGTGCAAAAGTTGGAGTTCCACAACTATAAATAGGACTCCCTAGGATGTTCTTAAGCATCTTTTACGGTTTGTGGAGTGGAGTAAAAGTGTGGAGAAGCCGTCGCCAAGAGTTTTTCTTATTTTTCCTTAGTTGTTTTTCTGCTTTTCTTAAGAGATTCTAGTTCAATTATGTCTATAATTGGCTAAACCTCTTAGCTAGGGCTAAGAGGTGAAGCTTGTAGCGTGATGGGATGTTTTCTATTCTTTGATTCATATTTAAGTTAAACTATCTTTGATTCTAGTTTGATTATAAGAAATATTTTTAGTTTTTAATGGTTTTTTGTGACTTAAATTACAATAGATTTGTGATAGCTTTGAGTATGTTCTTTTCATGTATTGAGATTATGAAATTAGAAAATTTCGTTGTTTACCATCGTCCCATGAGCATGATTAGGTGATGGAATCCTTCTAATCTTTATGATTATCTTATGATTGGTTGTGAGATTGGTAAATCTTATTGTTTGCCTTGTCTAATGGGCATGGTTTTGTAATGGAATCACTTTCAGTTCTCACACCTCTTATCCATTGAGAATTAGGTCAAAGGAAGTTCAGATTTGGTTTTACTGAGATATCTTCCAAATAGATAAGATGATATTCTAATTCCAGTTGCGTCATTGAATCAAGCATAAATCTCCCTAATCTCTACAAGTGGATCCTTGGAAACCCTAGTTTCCCACCTTTGAATTTCTTAAGTTTTTCATTAAATCTCTCACAATTACTTTCTATACTTCCAGACTTGGGTTTTCATGTTCTTCTAATTTTAGTTCTAGTTGCTTTCAGAAAACACACGAGATTAGTCCCTATGGATTCAGCCTCGATCTCACCGAGATTATTACTACATCGCATCCCTACACTTGGGGCCGTGAACAATAATATATAAAATGAAGAATATAACCAGGATGACAGTTACTAATGCAGCCACTCTATTCCCAATTGACATAGGGGTATCATCCGTCTGTGTACTCCTACATACCAAGGATTCGTGAATATATTGGATTGAGTTAATAGATGAAGTCAATGTAGCAATATCACCATAACACTGGGGTATGTATCTAGGTACAATATCCCGTGACATGGATTACCCACTTGTGATGCATGCATGGTTAGAATTCCACCATGCACTTGCATCTTGGATTGATTTGAAGGTTCAGTGTTTGGTACCGCTGAATCCTTCTACATGTAACCATGCCTTGTCCCAAGATAAGTATATGCCTGGACGATGGCCCACAAGTATAATGTAATATTTGCTGGAACCCATCTGCATTCACATAATAGACAGAAGATTGGAACATATGATTGTATACAAATCACATACATGTAATCATCTAAAATTGACCCTGGCTAAGAATGTCAATAGAAGTAATTCCTATATTACGAAATGAAAGATGTATGATTCTGTCTATATGAAGATGAGTAGAAGTATTCAAGATGCATTATGCTCAATTCGTGGTTTACAACCACAGTGCAGATTGCTCCCCTGCCAGTTGAAATATAAGTGGCACTGTAGGAGGTGGATCATATACCTGTCATGCAATCTATTTAGATCCACTACAACCATAATTAAACACATATATGAATTTAATTATTACGGGTCCGTTAAATCTATTGTAATAAATCATCTCCCATCCTCAATACTTATCCAAAGTGTAACGTAAATATCAAAGTTTCAGAATCCATTAATTTCGCTAGAAGCACCACCATCATTGCCCTTCAAATTAGACAGTTTTTTTTAGCCAATCAACACGACGTTCCGGTCGTAGACTAACAAAAAAGGATGCAAGCTTGTCATCCCTACTCAGGACCTGACCAATCTAAATGAACTTAGAGTTGGTCAGCCCATGAACCTTTTCAAAGATATCTAAGACCTTACTTATTTAGTTGACCTCCTTGCCAAGTCCAAAGTTACGCATTGCCTCCACTATCGCTGTTAGAGACATGCCAAGTATGTCACAGGGATGAGCAGATCGCATCCGTTTTGTTGTCGTACTCCCACAATAATTACTATCAGATTCAGTTCCATAGGTGAGAGTATTCTGGAATGATCGATTTTCCCTTGATTGGCTTTCAGTTGAATATTGATAATTTCTCGAGATTTTCTTCAGAAAGGTCCACAGTAGCATCAACATCATCATCCAGTTCTGTCCATGCTTCATTTAAATATCTTTGAATACGAGATGAAGACACGACTAGGTTCCTACATTCTTATGCGTAGCATCCTGTAGCCTAGTCAGAACCTACCATCACCGCTAAATCATCCATTCGTTCGATTCACTTGCCACGCAATCTTTCAACTCTCGAATGAGAGTACATACAAGGAAGGGAGTTTGACAATTAGATTGGACATGTTGTTATATAAAGATAATTGCAAAAGGAGGTATTATTTGACCTTCAATTAAACCATACTTTGACGGATCCTTACCTTTAGATAGTCCTTCCAAACTTCATCTGGGGCTGCGATGACCATGCGCTCATTATCCCAACGAAAGCCGCTCATAGCCAGCATGTCCCTTACATCGTTGTACTCTCTTGTGATACCTCAATCTGTTTTGGACGTTTTACCAGTTGACAAGGATTTGAGTACATTTATACACCTTGTCGGCGACTACTTGATATGCTTCTCTTTTGAAGCCATTATCAGCTTTTGGCCTAACACAATTTGCTCAATCAAGGTGTCACACAATACTTGATCCATAGTTCTGGTCCATTTGATTTTGGCGGCGCAAGAGGAAGGCTCTTTAAGGGATTTGACAGACTTCTCACGTGGAAAACAACACGTTGGTAGGATCGGGGTTCTCACTGGTGATTGTGTCAGAGTCGGTGTAGAACCTCCCTAGATGTTCGACATCTCACCTATGTATACATGGGAAGGCAGTTATGAAAGAAAACCTGGCAACTAGTGTATCATTCAATCAGCAAATATGACAATGAGAACAAAATAAAGGCTAACTAATGTTTCAAGCAAAATTATCAAATCTGAATAAAAGTACCAAATAGTAATATCTAGAACTTATATATAAATCGGAGTAGTGATAATGTCTATGTCAAAGTACTTAGGAAATTGAGTGTAGACAACCCATCCAGGCTATCATCTTGAAGAGACAAGGGCAATTCAAACCATGATTAACAAACCAAACTTCGAACCCTAATCTGAACCCCAAAACTCTAATCCGAACCCTAACTCAAAGCCCAAATCCAAACCCTTAGGACCTCACAACCCAACCCCAAATTCTAAACCTAAAGCCTACCAGAGCCAGGTCAACACGGGAATGCACCTATTTGAGCCAAAAATGTGAAAAAAGGACTATCGGACGAACCAGTGCACCAAATGAGGCCCACATGCTCGAGCCCGGCCCGGGCGGTAGTTTGACTACCGCCGGCGATACTTCGATTACCACCGCTTGTGAGGCGCGTGTGTCCTTTGAGCAACAGCTGGCCTAATGTCTGAAAATCAGCTTTAACCCCCTATCCGACCTTATTTACTCTTTTACCAACCCCAAGAGCCAATGGGAGTGTGTTACGTAGCGTTCCTCTCCCCTCGACCACTCACAACTTGCCATATCAGCTTTTACCCCTCATAAACCCCACATTTACCATAAGACCATTGGAGAAGGCTATAAATAGCCCTCTCCTTTTCACATTTAAAAAACAACACATCCATATCCGAGAGAGAGAGAGAGAGTGAAGGAAAGGGAAAGAGCTCCCAAACCTCCAAGTTATGATCTTTTAGCCACCCCCTAGCCCTTCCTCTTACCCTTTTCAATCCCTAAGCCTAGCCTAGACCCTCTTGCTTCTCTAGATGTGATGGTGAATGCTTGTATGAGATGATTTAATCTTTGACTTGAACTTGAATAGGCTAAAACATGGACCAAACCCCCTTGCTTCTCTAGATCTCTAGTGAACGTATGCTCTGTGACTTGCCGTACTACGGATCCCATCACATCAGAAATTTCTAGTGACCTAGTCCACTATTCTTGACTTTTTGTATAAGCATCATTATATTCGCTTTCTAGACACGCCGTTGGATGTATGCTCTATGGCTTACCGAAATCTTGGATCTTCCCGCATCAGAAGTCCGCGTGTGTGCCTAGTCCTATCTCGTCCCTAGTATCCATCATCCCTTGAGATTGTTTTACCACACCAAGTAGAGACCATACATTTGTATGGGCAGAGAGGGTGCCTAACACCTTCCATCTTTGTAAGTGAGGTCTCTTACCCGGAATCTTAGATCGCAAACCAGGAGTTAATCTAAGGTAGGAGAGTTTTTAGATTTCTCCAACCTTACGTATTCCATGGGTTCTAGCTGACCACGGGATTCTGAGATTTATTGGCTAGTGGCGACTCCAACATCCATGAATCAGCCTAATCACCCTCACAAATCAAACCAAAACATGCTAACCTATGTGGGCGCCGATTTCCAGCATTCACAGAATGGCGACTCCACTGGGGATTTCCTAGAACACACTAGTAGTGACCCAAATTAAAAACGTGTGGAATTCTAATCTCAAAGGACATTCATCACTGCATTCACATCAAGACCAGTCTTTGGCTTACGCTTGCTTAAGCATAAAATCAAATCATGACCACTCGATCCCGGGCAACCATGACTTCTCAAGCCACCTATGAAGAAGAGCTGGCAGCTCAGCCAGCTCTTGAAACACCAACATCAGCGCTAGCACCAGTACTAGTGCCAGTACCTCTGACAGTTCCAACAAATCCTCCAGACAATGTAACTTTAAGTGAAATGGCCCAAAGTTTCCGAGCATTGCAAGAGATATTGCTTCGCCTAGTGCCAAGTGCTGCACCAAGCACACAGGCAACACAGCCTAGTGTGCAAAACAACTCAATCCCTCAAACTCCATTCGCTTTCTCCCTCATCCCTCCAGCAAATCCTGTACTCCCCCTTCCAGAGGAGTCAGCACGGCCACAACAGCAACCATCAAACAGGAGTAATCCTCCCACACATCACTACTCAACACATCTCAATAATCAAGTTACAACACCGGTTCCCCCTAACAGGAATCACGGACAAAAACTGGCGGATGCCCATGAAGGGGGTCAGGTTCGAGTCCAGCTCACTCCGTTTAACAGGAGCAACATTCTGAAATTAGCAGATATCCCAGGCAGGATCCATTTTTGAACATCACACCCTCCCCCGAAAGATAGCGACGTTCAATTCCAGCTACCTCCCGCCACCGGTAGTCCATTCTCTTTTCAGTAACCCCATATTCTCAGAAACCAAGGGGTCGAAGAAGTCGATCCCTATGAGGAAGAAGCAGCGCAAGCCCTACAACAAGGGGCAAGGTATCCACAACACAGCAAGTCAGAAATCAAGGAGCTACGATAACAGCTACAGATGGTTCAAAATCAATTGCAAAGGCAGTAAGGAGTGGATCATCCATCCACCAAATTTAGGGACCCGTGTCCCTTTCTAGATGCTCGGGTGCCTTCAAACTTTGAAGTACCCAAATTCAAAAGATACGACGATAGAGGGTGTGTAAGTGCTATGGTCTCGTGCTCCTTTGATTGTTAAATTTTGCTATGCCAAAACCTCTATCTGTGTCTTGTGTTTGTATGTTGATATATATATATATATATATATATATATATATATATATATATATGATCAAGACACTGCATCACAATGGTTCAAGACATGTATAGTGTTCTGCTTCAAGAAATGTAAAGTCATGTACCTTAAGCATCAATGTTCAGAGCTACATTGATAAGAAGAGTACATTTCAAGACTCAAGTACAACTAAAGATGAAGTTTAAGTTCAAGCTTTCGAAGATCTCAAGATCAAGCTACATCAAGATAGAGATCTCAAGCTTCATAAGGTTTAAAGGTCAACCTATATCTGAAAGGATGAAGTTCAATGTTCATACTTCATGTCCCATGTATGATTGACCTTAGATTGACCTTAGGGTAGGTCATTTCGGATACATGATTCAAACTATATGTTTATATATGAATTTGGTCTGTTCTAAGACTAGTCCTGGACCTTGTTCGACTAGTCCTAGCACTGGTTCGATCAGTCTAAGAATTCCACGACCAGTCCTAAGTTGTCAAAGATTTTTAAAATTTTTTTGGTTACTCTATGACCAGTCCTGGAGACTATTCGATCGGTCGTAGGGAGGTCATAACTCGACCTTTGACCAGTCCTAGAACTATGACTCAAACTCCAACAACCTAACCTAATTGTCTACGACTAGTCCTAGGTCAGCTACGACCGGTCATAGGTGGTCCACGACCAGTCGTAGACTCCCTCATAAAACAGTTTTTAAGATCGCGCTCAAAAATTTTAAAATGTCGTTGGTTCTACGACCAGTCGAAGGGTTCCTAAGACCAGTCGTAGACGTGATCTTTTTATTTATAAATTGAACACGAATTTCAGAGTTTTTCATTGTTTAATTTCATGAAAATTTAAGCTTTTACTCTAAGATAAGTTTGTTCATTTTAAGCTGCGTTGTGCATATTTCATATTCTTTTTGTTAACTTTTCTTATTTGATTTTATTCCTATATTCCAATCTTATTTGAAAAGAGAAATTATTGTATTCCTACTTCTTGGAATCAAAATTAAATAGAGCTAAGCCCATTTGATTTAATTTAAAATCAATTAGAACTTAGAACCATTGTAAAGTGAGTATTGGACATTGAACGTTAATTCGAACATCTACTCCGATTGGTTCTACCGGGCTACTACAAAAAAGAGAAATCTAGGTATTTTATTTTTATGTAATTTACATTCTTTTGGTTTCTTTTGAGATTGAGCCAAAAAAATCTCATTGTGTTGGTTATCTAATAAGCCCAAGTTAAAAAGACACAATTGTGAAGGTTTTAGGTGAACCTGTGAAACCTATTTTGAAGTGAATACTAATATCCCCTGTGTGAGGATATTAAGAGTGGAGTAGCTGTGTGGCTGTTGTTTAACAGTTGGTGAACACACAGGCGAACCACTATAATTCCTTATGTTTTGTGGTTTGAATGTTTGCTTAAATTCTTATCTTTTATCATTCAAGTTTGTCGAATGTATGTGTGGATGTGAATGCTGTAATATTTGCATTTCAAGCAAAGTGGGGAATGTTGTAATAACTTAGATTTAAATTCTTACAATTTATCTCAATTCCTTGCTATTTATTTATTCCTTTTCGGTTTGAGTTTTTGATTCAAAAAACGTTCTAGAAATAAGGTTGTCCTGCCATAAACCCTTGGTTTTTATGGTGTAACGTTGTCCTTAGAACTGCATTTGTTTCAATCTCTCAATACTTGATTATTGAGGCTGCTTTCCATTTAAGCATTGTGAATTGATTTCTTTTATTTGGCTATCACATTATTTAATTCCGCTGTCATTATTTTAAATTTGGCATAGTCCTATTCACCCCCCTCTAGGACATATAGCTTTGCCTTTTTAAGTGGTATCAAAGCCTAATAGCTCGTTTTTAAATTCTTTATTTTTGGATTCATTTCCTGAGCTAACGATCTAAGCTATATTTAAGATGTCAAATTTTGATAGCCTTTCAGTCACTAGGCCTCCACCATTTGATGGCTCTAACTATGCCTATTGGAAAGCCAGGATGAGGATTTTTCTCAAATCAATGGATGAGAGTGTGTGGTAAGCCACAGTGACTGAATGGACCCCTCCTACCATGGAAGTAACTAGTGTCGATGGTTCAAAATCAATAAAAATTTTACTTTATTTCTCTTGGACCACACTTCAGAAAAGTGAGAGTAGTGTCAATGCAAAAGCACTAAACACAATCACTTGCGCACTACCACCGGATGAATTCAAAAGAATTATATCCTACGATACTGCAAAGTAAGCTTGAGATATATTAGAAATGACACACGAGGGTACATCAATTGTCAAAAAATTTAAAGTCTAACTCCTCACAACCAAATTTGAAGAAATTCATATGGAGGAAAATGAAATGTTTATGGACTTTTATACAAGATTAAATGATATTGTAAACTCTATGTGGGGTCTTGGCGACAAAATCCTAGAAAGTAAAGTATGTGCAAAGATACTACGCTCACTTCCTAAACAGTTCAACTTTAAGGTAACTGCGATCTAGGAACTTTGTGATACAGACAATATGAGGGTAGAAGAACTAGTTGGTTCTTTACAAACCTATGAGTTAAACTTTAAAGCTCCTAAAGGTAAATCTATTGCTCTTAAATCTTCTAAATGTATTTCTCAAGAAAACTCTGATTTAGAAAATTCTGAAGATGATATAGCTCTTTTAGCAAAAACGTTTGATAAGATTTTCAAAAGTAAAAAGAGGGTAGACTTTCAAAAATCAAATGATAAGAGAAGATCTAAATTCAAAACTAAAACTTAGAAATCTTTGAAAGATAATAAATGTTACAACTGCCAAGAATATGGGTATTTAGCAAACAAATGTCCTAAAAAGGATAAATCTAAAAAGAAATGAATGTTGGCTACTTGGGATGAATCTTCTGGCACTGAAGCCTCTTCTGAATCAGAAGATTCTGAAATTGAGTCGGGTAATGAAGTTAAAGCCCTTATGACTCTAGCCAAGTTCACTTTTTCAGATTATGATGATTCAACTAGTGAAGAAAATCTGAATAGTGATCATGAAAATGAAGAAGATCTTCAAGATGCTTACAATGCCCTATACAAGGAAAGTTGTAAAATTGCCGTAAAACTGAAACTTCAAAAAGAAAAGTTTTTAAAACTCAAAGAAAATTTTGATTCACTTGTTTTAGAAAAATCCCTTATTTCAGATTTTTTGAAAAGACAAAAAGTGATTAAGAATTCAAAACCTCCTAGATTGAAAATCTTAAATCTGAAAATGATAAACTTAAGCTTGAAAACTCTTCACTTTTGAGTTTAAAGGATACATGGAGGTATGCCCAAGGAGATCCAAAGGTTGAAAAACTTTTATCCGGATCTAGAAAATGTGGCGATAGATCCAGGTTGGGCCATGATAAGAATAGACCTTCTAAACAAAAGAATACACCTCCTAAGTTTGTAAGGGGAGAAACCTCAAACTCAAAAGGGAAAAGTATTAATCATAGTTTTTCTAAAAATGTTAAATCTTTTCAAAAACCTAAAAGCAACTATGTCAACTATAAAAATCAGAACCAAAACCCTTTAGTGGAAAAAATAGTTGATTTGCTTAAGGAGCTCTTAAAATCTAACTCAGTGGGTCATTCTTACAATTACAAAAACAAAAAGACCAACTATACTCCTAAACCCAAAACAGTTATGAAATGGGTTCCTAAGGTTACCAGCTTGGTTGCCCACACCGCTTTCAAAGCAAAAAGTCATTCGAAGTGGTACCTTGATAGCGGGTGCTCCAGGCATATGACAGGCGATAAGACTTTATTCACCGACCTTAAAAATATGACTGGTGGATTAGTCACATTTGGTGATGGTAGCAACTGTAAAATTATTGGCCAAGGTACGGTTCAACTCTATAACCTTCCCTTATTTAAGAATGTTTTATATGTTGAGGGACTAAAACACAACCTGTTAAGCATATCTCAAGTATGCGATAACAATCATAGTGTAAAATTTTCTAATCAAGGTTGTGAAATCATAAACAAAAAGGGTTCTCTAATATTAACTGGTTGCAGAACTTTCGAAAATTGCTACATTGTATGTGATGGTAGCTCATCTAATCAATCGTGCTACATAGTCCATATCGATGAGACAGAATTATGGCATAAACGCCTTGGACAAGTACGCTACCATAATTTATACAGATTGAGCAAAGGAGAACTAATAAGAGGTCTACCTAAATTACAAAAAGTAGACAAAATATATGGTGAATGCTAATATGGCAAGCAAACAAGGAGCTCTCACAAAAAGGTGAACTCCAATGCCACATTAAGACCACTCGAGCTACTCCACATGGATCTTATAGGACCTAGAAGGATGGAGAGTCGAGGTGGCAAAAAATACATCCTGGTAATTGTGGATGATTTTACCAGATTCACTTGGCTAGCTTTCTTAAGAGATAAATCAGAAACCCTTAATGAAGTAAAAATGATTATCAAACAGATCCAGACTGAAAAAAGTTCTCAAGTCTGTAAGATTCGTAGTGATCATGGATCTGAGTTCGAGAATAGCAGTTTTGAGAAATTCTGTGGCGATCAAGAAATATCGCATGAATTCTCTATGCCCAAAATGCCACAATAAAATGGAATTGTGGAAAGGAAAAATAAAGTACTTTAAGAAATGGGAAACGTAATGTTGAATAGTATGAAGCTCCCTAGAAATCTTTGGGCTCAAGCAGTGAATATCGCCTGCTATATTATTAACCGGGATTATACTTGTAAATTTAATAATAAAATGGCTTATGAACTTTGGTTTGATAAGAAGCCTACTGTCAAATACTTTCAAGTTTTTGGTAGCAAGTGCTATATTTTGCGTGACCGTGAAAATCTAAGAAAGTTTGACACTAAAAGTGACGAAGGGATCTTTTTAGGATACTCTTTAAACAGTCGTGCATATCGTGTACTGAATAATAGAACTGGTGTGATTCAAGAGTCCATTAATGTGGTCATTGATGATCACTTGAATACACCTACCCCAAGTTCAGATAATGATGAAGTTCTTTTAATTGACAAACCAGATAATTCATCAAATCAAGAAAACTCTGAACTAAGGACTGTCAAAGATCATCCAACCACTCAAATTCTTAGAAACCCTTTCACTGGTGTGTGCACTCGTAGACAATTAGAGGACATATGTAATTACGTGTGCTTTACTTCCCAGATAGAACCAGTGAACGTAAAAGAAGCGCTTTCTGACGAAAACTGGATAGTAGCTATGCAGGAAGAACTTAATCAATTTGTTTGAAATGATGTTTGGTATCTTGTTCCTAGACCTAAAGATAAACATATTATCATAACAAAATGGATTTTCAAAAATAAGTTTGATGAACTTGGTAACATTATTCAAAACAAGGCAAGACTAGTTGTACAAGGGTACACTCAAATAGAAGGCATTGATTACGATGAAACTTTTGCCCCAATTGCTTGCCTTGAATCAATTAGACTTTTTATATCCATTGCATGCTTTAGAAAATTTAAAATTTATCAAATGGATGTAAAGAGTACTTTTTTGAATGACGATTTACATGAAGAAGTATATGTTGAACAACCTACAGGGTTTGAAGACCCTAAGTTTACTGATCATGTATACCGTCTTAAAAAGACTCTATATGGTTTAAAACAAGCTCCTAGAGTATGGTACGAAAAATTGACTAAGTTTTTACTAAGTCATAATTTTCAAATGGGTAGTGTCGATAAGATGCTCTTTGTTAAGAAATATAACGATGATATCTTATTGGTTTAAATCTATGTGGATGATATTATTTATGGATCAACATGTACTGACATGACTGTTGAGTTTGCAGATTTAATGAAATCTAAGTTCGAAATGAGCATGGTTGGGGAGTTAAACTATTTCCTAGGGTTACAAGTAAAACAATAACCTGATGAAATTTTTATTTTTCAAACTAAGTATGCCTTGAACTTGATTAAAAGATTCGGATTTGAGAATGGTAAGAGTTTTGAGATTCCTATGAGTACAACTCTAAAACTCTCAAAGGACTCTATAAGTAAAGATGTGAATCCTAAATTGTATGGTAGCATGATTAGTAGTTTGCTTTATTTAACTGCTAGTAGACCTTATATTGCTTTCAGTGTTGGTATTTGCGCTAGATATCAGGCTAATCCTAAAGAATCACATCTAACTGCTATTAAGCAGATTATTCGATATGTCGCAAGTTCTGCTAATTTAGGTCTTTGGTATCCATATGATACTAGTGTTCAGTTGGCTGGGTACACTGATGCTGATTGGGCTAGAAATATCGATGATAGGAAATCAACCAGTGTTGGTTGTTTTTATATTGAAAATTGTTTAGTTTCTTGGTTTAGCAAGAAGTAAAATTCTGTATCACTCTCAACTGCTGAGGCTGAATACATTGTGGCTGGAAATGCATGTACTCAGCTTGTTTGGATGAAACGTATGTTAAGTGATTATGGAATAGCACAAGATTCTATGGTCTTATACTGTGATAATTCCAGTGCTATAAACATTTCTAAAAATCCAATCCAGCATTCACGTACCAAGCACATTAATATTAGGTATCATTACATTCGTGAATTAGTAGAAGAAAAGATAATATCTTTGGAATATATACCGATCGAGACTCAACTTGCTGACATTTTCACTAAACCACTTGACGAAAACAGGTTTAGTAAATTAAAATTTGATCTTGGTATGTGCAATTTAAATTGAATATTCTTGCATACTTGTATCATAGTGTATTTATATTTGATAATTTATGTGTTTAAACTTCAAATTTTTATAAAAATTACATATTTTAGTCGGTACACGACCAGTCGTGGTACGACCGGTCGAGGACATTTCAAGACTAGTCATGGAGCGTGTTGGGTCTTCTAAAATTTGAGGAAAATCTTATCTTCCTCATTTCCTTTTTCCTCTCCAACGAGCCGTGGCCCGACTAGTTGAACCCACCTTCATTGTTCTTTGAGGTTAGTGGTTCTTTTGCATTTTTTTTTGTAGATTCTTGTTAATAGTACTCCATTTTCACTCTTGGAGTAATCTATTTGATCTTTCATTACGATTTTTGGGTTTCCTTTTGAAAAATCTGATCTATCAAAACCACATTTTAAATATATTGTATCTTCTTGTTTCCGTATGTTTATTCTTGGAAATGGATGCTAGAGGGAAAAAGAAAACTTCTCGAGGTCCATCATCCTCTAGATCAACTCCAACCACTAGGTGCCATCATCGGTCTCCCGAAGATGATCCCTTTGATGTGCGGGATTTGCGTATACGTAGTGTCATTGTTGAGAGACCAGTATCCATTGAACACACTACTCCTTTTGGTATCTTTTCACTCCTCTAAGCTATAAGATGGGATAACATTTTACATTGGGGTGGGCCTGCATACTAATCTATTGCACAGGCCATGTTTGCATGTATCTCAGAATTCTCTTTTGAGAATTTAACTTTTAAAATTGATACTAGAGAAGGTCCATTTGAGGTTGATCGTCATTTGATTGCAGGGTTAATGAATATACCTGTTAATGAGGAGGGTATTCCTATTCATACTTTAGCTGAAAAACCCTCAGAATCTGAAAAACGTATACTAACCAGAGATTTATGTAACATGAATGTGCAATGGACTCATAAAGGGAATGCGCTCCCCTCATGTTACCCAAATACAGGGTACTTCACAGGATTTTTATTTCTAATCTGTATCCTCGTTCTGATAATAAGACAGAATTAATTACTTTTATGGTCTGTGTTTTGCACTCTATCATTTCTGGTACTAAAGTTTGCCTTCCTTCATTGATATGTCATTCCATTATTCAGTCTCGTCTCTATCCAGGTCATAGTGATATTCCTTTTGCCTATCTCATGACTATTTTAGCTAATCACATGCTAGTCACTATGCTTGTTGGAGAGGCTCCCATCCATCATCTTATTTGTAACAATTCAAATATTAACATGATGAAATTGGAATTGGCTCGTGGCCAAGTGGATGTTGGTGGTGGAGGAGCTGAAGCTAGGAATGAAGAAGCTGGTGATCTTCCTTCTAATGATGTGAATATGGATGATATTTTTGATGAACTTGATTCAGATTCTGGAAATGATCCTGACTATGAGCCATCTGAGTTTGATGCTCGTCTTCTTGCTCTAGAGGAGAAGGTAGATAATATGAATGTTGCCCATGATCTTCAGTTTAAATATATGCACAAATATCTTAGGCGCTTGAACAAGGGGATGCATAAACTTGATCCTAACATTCCTGCTCTATCTTTTCAGGATCTGATTAAGTGATTTTAATTCTTGGTCTGTATTTAACTTTCATACTTATGTTGGATTGTGCACTTTAGTTAGTTTGCGACTTTTTAGTTAAATCGGTAAATGGATTATGAACTTTTACTTGCTTATATATTGTCAATTAAATCCATCTATTACTCCATCTTTTAATCGTTTACATTGTTTTTTCCTTTGTCCTTTTGTGACAAAAAGGGGGAGAAGGCTGTTGGAAGCTCTTTTAGAAGCTTCTAGTTTGATTGCTTATGGATATGAGTAGTACTATTATATGTATAACAATTATTATATTTTTTATATGTGTGCTGTTACTCAGGGGGAGTAAGTATAAATGAATTTTGTGTGCATGCTAGTTTATGACAACTGGTGCATGATTCTTTATTATGCATGTGGTGCTTCTCTTATTTTTATATGAGTGTGTTTTGTCACAAATTTGACAAAGGGGAGATTGTAAGTGCTATGGTATGCTCCTTTGATTGTCAAATTTTGTTGTGCCAAAACCTCTATCTGTGTCTTGTGTTTGTATGTTGATATATATATATATATATATATGATCAAGACACTGCATCACAATGGTTCAAGACATGTACGGTGTTCTGCTTCAAGAAATGTAAAGTCATGTACTTTAAGCATCAATGTTCAGAGCTACATCGATAAGAAGAGTATATTTCAAGACTCAAGTACATTTCAAGACTCAAGTATAACTAAAGAGGAAGTTTAAGTTCAAGCTTTTGAAGATCTCAAGATCAAGCTACATCAAGATAGAGATCTCAAGCTTCATAAGGTTCAAAGGTCAACCTACATCTGAAAGGATGAAGTTCAATGTTCATACTTCATGTCCTAGGTATGATTGACCTTAGATTGACCTTAGGGTAGGTCATTTCGGATACATAATTCAAACTATATGTTTATATATGAATTTGGTTTGTTTTAAGACTAGTCTTGGACCTTGTTCGACTAGTCCTAGCACTGGTTCGACCAGTCCAAGAAATTCCACGACCAGTCCTAAGTTGTTGAAGATTTTCAGAATTTTTTTTGTTACTCTACGACCAGTCCTTGAGACTGTTCGACCGGTCATAGGGAGGTCACGACTCGACCTTCGACCAGTCTTAGAACTACGACTCAAACTCCAGCAACCAAACCTGGTTGTCTACGACCAGTCCTGGGTCAGCTACGACCGGTCGTAGGTGGTCCACGACCAGTCGTAGACTCCCTAAGACCAGTCATAGAACGGTTTTTAAGATCGCGCTCAAAAATTTCAAAATGCCGTTGGTTCTATGACCAGTCGAAGGGTTCCTAAGACTAGTCGTAGACGTGATCTTTTCATCTATAAATTGAATACAAATTTCAGAGTTTTTCATTGATTAATTTCAAGAAAATTCAAGCCTCCACTCTGAGATAAGTTTGTTCATTTTATGCTACGCTGTGCATATTTAATATTCTTTTTGTTAGATTTTCTTATTTGATTTTATTCCTATATTCTAATCTTATTTGAAAAGAGGAATTGTTGTATTCCTTCTTCTTGGAATCAAAATCAAATAGAGCTAAGACCATTTGATTTAATTTAAAATCAATTAGAACTTAAAACCATTGTAAAGTGAGTATTAGACATTGAACGTTAATTCGAACATCTACTCCGATTGGTTCTACCGGGCTACTACAAAAAGGAGAAATCCAGGTATTTTACTTTTATGTAATTTACATTCTTTTGGTTTCTTTTGAGATTGAGCCAGAAAAATTTCATTATGTTGGTTATCTGAGGAGAGCCAGAAAACTCAGAAAGTGTGGGTTTTTGGATTGTGTATGCCCAAGTTAAAAAGACACAATTGTGAAGGTTTTAGGTGAACCTGTGAAACCTATTTTGATAGTGAATGCTAATATCCCCTGTGTGAGGATATTAGGAGTGGAGTAGCTGTGTGGCTGTTGTTTAACAATTGATGAACACACAAGCGAACCACTATAATTCCTTGTGTTTTGTGGTTTGAATGTTTACTTAAATTCCTATCTTTTATCATTCGAGTTTGTGGAATGTATGTGTGGATACGAATGTTGTAATATTTACATTTCAAGCAAAGTGGGGAATGTTGTAATAATTTAGATTTAAATTCTTACAATTTATCTCAATTCCTTGCTATTTATTTATTCCTTTTCGGTTTGAGTTTTTTATTCAAAGAACATTCTAGAAATAAGGTTGTCCTGCTATAAACCCTTAGTCTTTATGGTGTAAGGTTGTCCTTAGAACTACATTTGTTTCAATCTCTCAATACTTGATTATTGAGGCTGCTTTCCATTTAAGCATTGTGAATTGATTTCTTTTATTTGGCTATCACATTATTTAATTCTGCTGATATTATTTTAAATTTGGCATAGTCCTATTCACCCCCCTTTAGGACATATAGCTTGGCCTTTTCAGGGTGCCCCACAGCACATCTAAAAGTATTTTGTTAGGAACTCAATGCAATAGTAGGGAACGATGGAGCTTTGATACGGCTCTTTCAGAAATCCCTTAAGGGCGATGCTTTGGATTGGTATACATCCCTGCATAGCCATTGGATTAGGACCTGGGAGAGACTCTCCTAGACTTTCATCAACAAATTTTCATACAATCTGAACATGGCTCCATGGAGGGTAGATCTGGCTGCTTTGAGACAAAAAAAGTGATGAATCATTGTTAACATACATAGGACGATGGCGGGCTATGGCAGCCCGAATGAGAAACCCCATCGACGATGAAGAGCAGATATCTATGATTATCCATTCGGCTAACCTAAACATTTCAGGATATTTAATCTCGTACCCACACGTGAATTTCTCTCAGCTCATTTGAGCTGGAGAACAGGTGGAAGCCGGGATCAGAGCCGGGACCATTTCTCCATGGCCGCATCAGGCCCCTTCAATCAAAAGAAACAAAGTTGAGGGGAAACCTGTCGGATATGGGAATGAAAACAACAATGCTCCTCCACAACGCACCATAGAGGTCAACAACATCGTCGCCAACACCCAAGGCAACCAGTATGCTCCGCAACTAGAACCATAAGAAGATAGGCAATACATGCTATAACCACACATGCAATACCAACCAGAGCAAACCCAACAGGGATATCAGGCGCAGCCGCCTCAATCACAGCCACAAGGCCTAAGGGAAATGCACAAAATTGGTATAGG
Source organism: Magnolia sinica (assembly GCF_029962835.1). Lineage (NCBI taxonomy): Eukaryota > Viridiplantae > Streptophyta > Magnoliopsida > Magnoliales > Magnoliaceae > Magnolia > Magnolia sinica. Next base: position 41,074,500 of record NC_080577.1, on the reverse strand, counting down.
CAGGGCATGTTGGGCAGGAAGTTCACCTCACTCGCACAAACATACAGTCAAGTTTTAACAATGTTAATGCAAGGGCAACTCCTGACACCACTCCAAATGCGACCTCCGCCAAATCCCCTACCGCCTGGTTACAATGAAAATTAATATTATGCATATCATCAGTTTCTTGGTCATCTAATAAACCGCTATTTCGCCTTAAAACATACGGTCCAGGATTTGATCAAAAGCCAGAAAATTGCAATCATCCCACAGGCCAGCAACACCACCCAGGCCAACATTCTCCAAAATCCCTTTCCATCGCATCAAGCAGGACCCAACACATCTGACACCTTTACCGTCAATAGCATTAAAAAGGAGCGTCCCACATATTCCTCCCCCCATCACTCCATACAGGCAATCATGCCAGATGCCACAAATCGGACATGGGTATACCGACAGGCGCCTTTGCCTGGGCCATAGGTATTCCTTAAAGCAGCACCAACAACACCACTCCTCATCCTTGAAGTAGCACCAACAGTACAATCTCCCATCTTCCAAAGGGCGTCAGCAACGCCCACCAGGTCACAATCTCAGCCTCTCTCTCTCTCTCTCTCTCTCTCTCTCTCTCTCTCTCTCCAAGGGGCATGTCTAGCCCCATCCTCGACATATCTAAATAGGTCGAATTCTGAACCCTCATTCTTCCTATAGGCCTCACCGACCTAGCCCCGCTAACCTTGCAAGGGGCACCATCGGTCTAATCCCCAAGTTCTCTAGTGCCTCACCAACTGGCGCATGCCCAGGGGATCCCTCCTTCATAAAGCATACATCAAGAGGAGAAGGAAAATCCCACTGTTAAACCCCTCAGGATCCAGTCATACTCCAAGAGAAATCATTGAGTCCATCGCAAATGGTCCCGACAACGAATTCACAGCCCTAAGATCTAGTGATATATCTGGAAGGAAGGATAGTTCCCTCCTATAACACAAAGGCAGCCCCATGGCATTATCCAGAGTGCGCCGAAGTAGGTAATAATGGTAGGTATTTTAGGAGAGATAATCAGAATCTAAAAGAAACTAGGGGAACTTTGTCAGGAACAACCCACAAGGCTGACGCTGCTTACGACATAGCAGCTCAGCTCAAATCCATTCCCGCACAAATTTTCATCTGGGAACTCTTGTACACGTCAAGATTGTATTGTGAAATCTTTGTAAAAACTCCGAATGATGAACATATCTCTCCTGACTTACCTCCTGAAATGGTGGCAAGCATGATCAGACAACTCCTCGCACCGCGAGCTATCACCTTCTCTAACGATGAGTTGCCACTTGAAGGTCACAAACATGGGCGCTCACTTAATATAGCCGTCCGTTACAGAAATTTCAAAGTACCACTCATACTCATTGATAATGGATCAAGCCTAAACATTTGTCCTTTAAGGACTGCCGAACGTTTGAAGATCGAACCATCTTCTTTCAGGCCCAGCACCATGAGTGTCAGAGCCTTCGATAACTCCCAAAGGCAAGTGGAGGCAGAAATATACATTGAGTTACAAATCGGACCAGACATGACTTTTGTCACATTTCAAGTCATTAACATTCCTGTCTCATTTAACTTTCTGTTGGGACGGCCATGGCTCCATGCTGTTGGAGCCATCCCATCCACTCTCTACCAAAGGGTTAAATTCCCTTTAGGAAATCAGATTATCTCAGTGCTGGCTGAACTAGAAATCATCCTACCGGTGGTGGTCAATGCCCTAGAAACTGACATTCCAGTGATTGACGTCCAGCACATGGGGAGCGATATATCATATCATAGTTTTGAGTTTGAAATTATGAACTCCATCGCCAATCCCTACCCACTCGCAGTCAAATATGTCATCCCTCCTGCTAAACGGCTAATCTTGAACTTCCGTACCGAGTTCCATGAGAAAGGTATGGAAGTGAAGCCAGCTCACGCCAACATGCAAAGGTAGGGATTGAGGTACCAACCAACACCGGAAGACTAGACCACAAGGTCGAAAAAGAGGCAACTGTTCAAGTGCACACTCATCAAGTTTGTTAAGGATGGAACGGTATATGGTGACACAATGATCTCTCTTAAGGACTACCTCCAGCGGCTTAAACTAACAAAACATTCCAGCTAGGAATCCATTTGGCCGCCAATACGGTGGGATAAGATCCTCAGAGCATCAAAGGCACACTCAATGCTAGAGGCAGAACCCCTGGATCTATCATATGAAGCTAGGGGCACGGAAATAGGGCCACCTATAAAGGACCTAGGACCAGGAGTGCTCGTTGTTAGTCACCCAGGTAAGAGCAGGGAGGCACCCATCCCCACCAACAATCAAGGAAAAACACCCCCACCAACAACTTAGCAGCACAGGGGGCAGAAGCAGCCTATTCATTGGATTGAAAAAGGGAAATGACCTTCCCTTGATTGGACAGACATCTGGGTCCCACTGCAAGGTGGACCTGAGGAGCCCAAAGAGCTCCAACTTCTGAGTGAGGAGATCGAATCAGACTTTGACTTTAAACCCAGCCCAATAGACATCATGGTCATCGGGATGGATGACCCACAACCATCCATCCCCCTGACTATCGAATCGGCCGATGAGCCGCCCATGAACGCTAGCCTAAAAAAAAGCCAATATAAATAGCAGTTGGTTCCCCGAATTAGGACAGGATCAATTATGGTTTGTAACACTGTCCTATTTGGGATCCCTTAGTGACACAAAAAAATTAAAAAATCTTCAAATCACAAAAATATTAAATATTCCAAAAATCACAAAAACACCAAATATTTCTCAAAATCACAAAACATAAAAAAATCTTCAAAATTCAAAAACAACAGAAAATCCTTCAAAACTCACTGTGCCAAACACATCATTCGCAGCTCTAAAGTTGGAGGTCAACTCATACGATTTCGATCTAGAGTTAGATTTCGAACTCATGGGTTTGGATGAAGGCCAGGATGAGGGAAATGATGATATAGCTCTCGAACTCGAGGATTCCCTTGAAGGGTTCGAAACAAAGGCCAACGTTTTGGCAAACGATTTCAAAGTTGTGAACTTGGGATCACAGGAACTCCTTAGAGAGGTGTGCATCGGAAGATCACTAGCTCTGGAATACAAGCAGGGGATGATGGAATTCTTGAAACCGAGGTTGTCCAACTTTGCCTTCTCTTATGAAGATATGGTAGGGCTCGATGAAGATTTGGTGGTACACCACTTGTCAACAAAGCCAGACATGAAGCCTATCAAGCAAAAGCTATGGAGAATGAAGCTAGAATGGACTTGAAGGTCCGTGATAAAGTCATCAAGCAATACAATGCGGGATTCCTAGTAGTCTCCAACTACCCAGAATGACTCGCAAATATCGTACCAGTTTCAAAGAAGCACGACAAAGTCAGGATGTGCGTCGACTTTAGGGACCTCAACAAAGTAAGTCCTAAAGATGATTTTCCCTTTGCCTCACATCGACACACTGGTAGATAACACTACTAGACACAAGATCTTCTCCTTCATGGATAGCTTCTCCGGCTACAATTAGATCAAGATGGCCATTGAAGATCAGGAGAAGACTCCCTTCATCACACCATGGGGAACTTTCTGCTATCGGGTTATGCCCTTCGGGTTGAAGAATGTAGGAGCTACATATCAGCGAGCCATGACTGCCTTGTTCCATGACATGATAAACAAAGAAATGGAAGTCTATGTGGATGACATGATCGTCAAATCTCACATGATCGGAGGACATTTCGAAGACCTTAAAAGGCTCTTCGACAGACTAGAAAAGTTCAAGCTACGCCTCAACTTGCAAAAATGTGTCTTCCGCGTAACCAAGGGCAAGCTGTTAGGCTTCATTATAAGTGAAGATGGCATCTGAGTGGACGTTACCAAAACCAAATCAATCATCGAGATGCCGCCACCTAGTACTAAAAAAGTGATTCGGGGTTTCCTAGGAAGGATGCAGTCTATCAGCCGATTCATCACACAACTCACGCCCATCTATGAGCCCATATTCAAGCTCCTAAGGAAGAATTCGCCAAAGGAATGGAATGACGACTGTCAAGTGGCTTTTGACAAGATCAAGAAGTACCTGCTAAATCCTCCAATGCTCAGCCACCTATCCTAGGTAGGCCCCTACTGCTGTACATCTCTGTTGTAGCGAAAGCAATCAGATGCATTTTTGGCGAACACGATGACTCAGGAAGAAAAGAGCAAGCGATCTACTATCTAAGCCGACGATTCACAAGCTATGAAGCCAAATACTCCAACTTAGAGATAAAGTGCCTCACCCTAGTCTGGGCAACACAACGATTACGACAATACATGATCGCTCACCCAATCCTTCTGCTCACTCGCATGGACCCGTTAAAGTACCTGTTTGAGAAACCGGCACTAACGGGTAGGTTTGCAAAATGGAAATTGCTGCTTTTCGAGTTTGACTTCACCTATGTCACTCAGAAGGTGATCAAGCGGTAAGCACTGGCCGACCATTTAACATCACACTATCTGCCAGATTACCAACCACTGAAGACCTTCTTCCCCGATGAGGACATTCTCTTAATTGAGGAAGAAGAAGAAAGAAAGGCAGGAGAGTGGACACTCTTCTTCGATGGAGCCGCAAACTCAAAAGGGAGTGGGGTAGGAGCAATACTCTACTCCTGCGATGACGTCCCAATTCCTATCTCTAGGCGATTGGCATTCCAATGCACAAACAACGTGGCTGAGTATGAAGCATGTATCGCTGGTCTAAGAAAAGCCATAATCCTCAACATAAAGAAGTTACGAGTCTTCAGAGACTCATAACTCATCATCAATCAGATGAATGGCGACTGGAAGACCAAGGATGAAAAGTTGATCCTGTATCATGTCTATTTGAAAAATTTGATTGAGGAATTTAAGGAGATCATGTTCTCTTTCATGCCCCGAGCCAAGAACCAATTCGCGAACGCTCTGTCTACCCTTGCCTCGATGGTGGAAATTTTGAAAGGAGTTGCTGAATGGGAGCTCACCGTTGAACTCCAGGAAGAACCCGCGTTCTGCCTATAGATCGATGAAGCCGAAACCTCTCCGAACGATCAGCCATGGTACATAGATATTAAGGAATTCCTCGAGCATCAAAAGAACCCAAAAGGAGCGACATCAACTGATCATCGCACTATCCAATGGCTAGCAGCCTAGTTTACGATCACCGGGGGATCCTCTACAAGCAGTCCTTCAATCAAGTCCTTCTCCATTGATGGATGAAACAGAAGAAGTGCAGATCATGTCAGAAATACACGAAGGACTATGCGGCCCTCACATGAACGGACATATAATGGCAAAGAAGATCTTACGGCTTGGTTACTGCTGGCTAACGACGGAGACAGATTGCTGTAAACACATTAGGAATTGCTTCAAGTGTCAGGAACATGCGAACTAGATCCATGCACCTACTTCCGAACTCTACAACCTGACGACACCCTGGCCCTTCTCTATATGAGGACTTGACATCATCGACAAAGTCAACCCTAAAGATTCAAACGGGCATGAGTACATCTTAGTGGTGGTAGATTACTTCACCAAATGGATATAGGCAACATCCTACACCACCATCGCAGCATCTCATGTAAGTTTATGAAGAACAACATCATCAGCCGGTACGGGGTCCCTCATGCCATTATTACAGACAACGGGACTTCGTTCATTAGTAAAAGGATGGGTGACTTCCTCGACAAATTCAAAGTTCAACGTCATTGATCAAGCCCCTACCAACCTCAAATGAATGGTGGGGTCGAAGTTGCAAACAAGACTATCATCCACATAATGGAGAAAATGGTCAAAACATATCAGACTGGGCGGAAATGCTCCCATACGCACTCTAGGCTTATAGGACGTCTATACGATCTGCTACAGGCGCAACTCCATACAAACTTGCATAAGGAATGAAAGCAATGCTACTAGTCGAAATTGAAATCCCATCACTTCGAGTATTGCTGGAAAGTGAAGTCGAGGAAAGTGAGTGGCAACAAGTAAGATACGATCAACTATACCTAGCAAATGAAAAGCGCATGCATGCGCTAAGTCACTCCCAATAATACTAAAGAAGGATCGCCCAGGCCTACAACAAGAGGGTCCGAAAAAGAAGTTTCAAAGTTGATGACATGGTTATGAAGCATATCCTACCGCCGCATTTGCTAGATCCCAGAGGAAAGTTCAAACCTTCGTGGGATGGACCGCTGATCATTCAAGAGGTACTTCTAGGAGGCGCACTTCGGCGCACCAGTCTGAAAGGAGAAGATCTTCCCAAGCTCATCAACGTCGACAACATTATGATCTATCATGGGTAACCATACCTAACCTTGTCAATGATTACAATCGCAAAGCTGTACCCATCACTTCCCCCAATCAAAATTCAAAAAAAAAGAAGAGGAGAAAAGTACCCTTCGTCCGAAAAAAAAAGTATATGTACCCACCGCTTTTCCTACTAAAGAGTATCCATCACCTCTCCTAGACTAAAAAAAATAAAAATCTATCATTTCTCCCAACAAAAAAAAAAGAAGGGAACAAAAAAGAGGAAAAGACAAAATCCCAAAAAGAAGACAAAAAAAGGGGAGAAGAAAATAAGGTCATCCCCAAATCCCCCAACCACTATAAAATAACTTACGATTATGATTAAAGACATGGACAGGAGGGTAACAATTCGGCCGGCTATGAAGGAAACCTCTCCGTCTCTTCCGGCACTTCAAACCAAAAAAAGAAGAAGAAGGAGAGAAACATGCCTAAGCAAAAGGGCAAGTTGAAAACTCGACCGGGCGGCTCGAGTAAAAACAATAGGCATGTAATGGACTTGATGAAAACTCGAAAGGGTGCCAAGGGTAAAAACAACATAGCTGCCAAGGGGCAGGCAAGACCAAAAACCCGGGGCATAGTGAAAATCCGAAAGAATGCTACGGGCAAAAATGACGGGAAAGCTAGTCATTGTGAAAACCCGAAAGGGTGCTACGGGCAAAAATGGCTAACAAAAAAAATAATAATAAAAGTGCAGGAACAGAAGAAGCCGAGGCAACAAGCACAACAAAGAGATACAAGGAAAGGACCAACTTTAGATCAATATTGTATCAGGCTCTACCTAAAACCAAAAGACATGGTCATGGACACACTCTCAAGAAACCAAGATCTCTAGTACATAATCTAGGCTACTGCACGTAGCGTGGGCTGAGTCTAATATTTTGATCTCAATCATCCAAAGCACAAATTCAAACATGAGCTGACAAATTTGGCACCAACGAAACTTTTATTTCTTTTCAAAAAGTCTCTTTTACATCATTCTCTTTCTTTATAAAAATAAAAACAAAAAGCATCCACACATACATGACAAGTAGCTAGCAAGATCGAGGATGACAAGGTAGGCCTCTATCCTATCCCTCATATATCGACAACCTCTGCCTAAGTCTTTCTACCTCCATGCACATGTAGAAGACCTCGTCTCTCTTCAAGTGGCACGATGCGATCATGCTCTCACCATATCGTCGCTCCACCACTAGACGACGGGACGTATCCTTGCAAGCAGGGCGAAATATTGACAGCTCAGACATGAGATGGCCATGTGTGGCTAACAAGAACAACATATCAACAGAAAAAAGGGCAACTAAAAAGGCGACATCGGGCAACTGAAGTTCCATATATATGGAAGATTTGTACAACTGATGATACATGATCATGTGATATAACTAAACTAATCATTGCCAGGTATGTAATCATCTGTATCCTTCCAACGAAGTTGAAGCCCCAAAGGCCCACAAATTCAAAGCCTCAGAGGCCCATATTTCAAAACCCACAAGGTCCATAAGTTCAAAGCCCACGAAGCCCACATTTCAAAGCTCATAAGGCCCATATTTCAAAACCCATAAGTTCAAAACCCCAGAGGCTCACGTTTCAGAGCCCATAAGTTTAAAGCCCCAGAGGCCCACATTTCAAAGCCCCAGAGGCTCACATTTCAAAGCCCACAAGTTCAAAGCCCTAGACGCCCACATAAGAAATCATGATTAATGCCCCATTAATTCATTAGTGGAGGCCATCTGGCTATTCAATCTAAACTGCACAATAAAAGTCGAACGACGATGCCCTCCCGTGAGGTCAGACGGATCTTCCAAAAATATTTTCAAATAAAAATCATTGGCACTGCTAACTCATCAGTGGAGGCAACGCGGCTATTTACTTAAACTCGCACAATAAAAGCCGAACAACAACGCCCACCAGAAAGATTAGACGGATCTTTTAAAAAAATCTAAAAATATTTCAAACTATTAGGTCCATCAGCTTATCTATGGAGGCAATGCAACTGTTAACTTTCGTAAATAAAAACAAAATGATGACGCCTACCCGTGAGATCGAATGGATATTTTCCAAAAATATATATATATATTTTCAAATAAAATCTCTAAGGAGTCTAGTTCCAAAGAGATTAGTTTTTAAAATATTTTTTTTAAAAACACACGTGGCGCACAGTATACTGAGGAATCTTCCATATTCTCCAGTTACAGTCAGTGCAAACAGCTAAATAAGATTTGATCTCTCCTCGTTTCCCCAGAGGATGATCGAATCCGTACATGATACATGTACGATTGACCTAATCTCTATATCCGGACAATTGTACAAATGCTAGTAAAAATGAGTGGATCTGTCTCTGGAAAGAATAATCAAACTCAAAGTGACAACAATTAATTGTAACCAAAGTATATGAATCAGCAGATTGCATGGCAAAAGATTACCTGCACACACCTAGTCCGAGATGTTCGTAAAATTTGATCGAGTCCAAGTAGCCGTAGTGAGTTCCTCGTAAGGCCGCACCAACGTGCCGGGCAACTAACTACTTTGATGATCAAATGGATCGAATACTCCTATGGTGATTACATAGCAAAGGAACGACAGATCAAATAGTACGGGAATCCTCGTAAAGCTGCACCAACGTGCAGAGGCCCTACTTTTCAGACTTACCCTCCAATTCTATTAACAATCTAACGTGAAAGGGTTGTGATTGGCAAGCTGTAATGCCACACCAACGCGCAGGGACAATCACAATGTTTTTCTCAACCCTCATGATATGTGCGAGTCATCTGTTTTCCAAACAGTCAGCTGACAATGATACAATGGCAAGCAATAGATTCGAATAACTATCCTTTTTTACCAGAAGGGTGGGGTGTCCACTCGCTTTGACCTTCGGTTGCATGCAACCTTAGCCAAAGAGGAGCATCTGTAGACACCCCACCCAGGCTAACATATTGAAGATATAAGGACAATCCGTACCATGATCAACAAACCAAACCTCGAACCCTAATCCAAACCCCAAAACTCTAATTCGAACCCCAAACCTAAATTCGAACCCCCAAAACCTAATCCAAACTCAGGATCTTAATCCAAACCCTAACTCAAAGCCCAAATTGGAACCCTTAGGACCTCACAACCCAACCTAAAATTCCAAACCTAAAGCCAACCAGAGCCAGGTCAACACGGGAATGCACCTATCTGAGCTAAAAATGTGAAAAAAGGACCATCGGACGAATCGGTACACCAAACGAGGCCCACACTCTCGAGCCCAGCCCGGGCGATAGTTTGACTACCGCCGGCAGTACTCCGATTACCACCGCTCCCGAGGCACGTGTGTCCTCTGAGTAACAGCTGGCCTAACGTCCAAAAATCAGCTTTAACCCCCTATTCAACCTTATTTACTATTTTACCAACCCCAAGAGCCAATGGGAGTGCGCCAGGTAGCGTTCCTCTCCCCTCAACCACTCACAACTTGCCACATTAGCTTTTACCCCTCCTAAACCCCACATTTACCATAAGACCATTGGAGAAGGCTATAAATAGCCCTCTCCTCTTCACATTTAAAAAACAACACATCCATATCCAAGAGAGAGAGAGAGAGAGAGAGAGTGAAGGAAAGGGAAAGAGCTCTCAAACCTCCAAGTTATGATCTTTTAGCCACCCCCTAGCCCTTCCTCTTACCCTTTTCAATCCCTAAGCCTAGCCCAGATTGGTCATGGTTCGGTCCATGTTTTAGCCTATTCAAGTTCAAGCCAAAGATTAAATAATCTCATACAAGCATTCACCATCATGACATCTATTCCCTTCTCAACCCCCCTGCTTCTCTAAAGCTCTAGTGAACGTTTGCTTTGTGACTTGCTGATGTAGAGCGGGTCGCGGACAGTTACATGGCCAAGATGGATCAGAAAAGGCCCGGTCGACGACAGAAGTGATCCAGACCATCGAACCTTAAATCGGGCGTATCTTGCAATCCGGAATGAGTTATCTGACGTAAAATATATGATTTTGGGGTAGAACGAGCTACTGAAGCCAACCAACCCCGCTACACTGGGTTACACAGCCCAGAATTGTGAAAAATCCCTAGATCGATGGTCATTTTTCCGTTTTAATTTCGTTTTTACTATAAATAGTAAGTTTTAGTTTGATTATAACTCTTCATCCGTCAGGCTTTAGGAGTTGCGCCCAATGTGAAAAGAGCTTAGAATAATTAGGAGAACGGTTTGGTGAAGCCAAATAGGACACTTACTATTTTTGGCCGAAAACCTTGCGCACTAGTAGACATTACGACCGTCTATAAATAGTAAGTTTACTATTTATAGTAAGTCGTAGATTCTAAGAGTTTGAGTTGTAGTTTGATTCTAATTTCTTTTTCATTGCTTGGTACCCCTATTTAAAGGGTTGTGAACTCATTTTTATTCATCAATTAATCAATTTTAAATTTATTATAATTTATTTCTATTTTCTATTTTCTTTCCTCGTGGATTCGAGAAGTCTCTGTGAGGAGTCCAGAGAAGCTCCGTGGATTCGGAGTAGTTATCCTCATCACGTTCATCCCTGCGTCACTTGCCGTACTACGGATCTCGTCACATTAGAAATTCCTAGTGACCTAGGCCACTATTCTTTACTTTTTACATAAGCATCATTACATCCGCTTTCTAGACACGCCGTTGGACGTATGCTCTGTGGCTTGCCGAAATCTCAAATCTTGTCGCATCAGAAATCTGTGTGTGTGCTTAGTCCTATCTTGTCCCTAGCATTCATCATCCCTTGAGATTATTTTATCACACTACGTGGAGACCATATATTTGTACGGGTAGAGAGGGTGCCTAACACCTTCCATCTTTGTAAGCAAGGTCCCTTACCCGGAATCTCGGATCGCAAATCAGGAGTCAATCTAAGGTAGGAGAGTCTTCAGATTTCTCCAACATTACGTATTCCGCGGGTTTTAGCCGACTACGGTATTCTGAGATTTATTGGCTAGTGGCGACTCCAACATCCATGAATCTGCCTAATCACCTCCACAAATCAAACCAAAATATGCCAACTTGCGTGGGTGCCAATTTTCAGCGTTCACATTAAGTATGCCTATCTTATCCTATTCTTGTTTTGGGTGTTTGCCCATAAGCGCTCCGCAATTCGATCACGAGTTCTGATCCAAGCATCTTTCTCTCGTTGAGTGACTTGGACTAGCCATTGCTTCCATCATTTGTTGATACCTCATTTGGGGTAAGATTAGTCTTAACATCACCCATAGGTATACCAACATCAAGCAAATCTTGGTCTGATCCATCTTCTTTTCGTATGAAATTATGTAGCACACAACAAGTAATAACAATTTTGACTTGTGTATCAAAAAGATATTACACTGTCGTCTTTAAAATTGGAAATCTTCCCTTCATTACACCAAAACATCGCTCAATTGCGTTTTGCAATTACGCATGTTGATTGTTGAATAATTCCTTGATATCCATAGACGCTCTCCTGGTATGATACTCTTGCAGGTGGTATCAAACTCCACAATAAGGGGCCATGAAGCCTGGTGAATGAGCGTAACTTGGGTCGACAACGAAGTATTTTCCTACATAATTGACAAAATTATTCTTTCAGCCTATCAGCAACATGATTTTACGCAGCAAATGATGAGTGATTGATGGTGAAGAGCATTTACTAGGTGGCACAATTAGCGGATCATCATTTTACGTCAAGGCGTTATGTAGGATCATTATATCCGAAGCTGAACCTTCCCATTCGGCTAACGCGAATAATATTGACATATCAAACGAATAAGTAGCAAGTACATTATGAGACAAGATACCCTTTCGATTGTGGAAGCTTGCGTGTTGTGATGCTTATATATGTGCAGGAATATGTGTCCCGTCAATTGCACCAACACAATCCTATATGGGGGCAGTTTTTGAGCCTATAAGATTAGTATGAATGATGCATAATTTAACTACTGCTTCAAGAAAGAGTCTTTGGTCGATAATGGTACCTGGAAGTAAGTGGCCCAATATGGATTTGATTGGATCTCATTCAGGGTTTCTGCGCTGGCTTGCTTAACCTATTCAGGGTATAGGGAGACTACTGCATCTAAAACTCAGTGAAAGTGATGGCTTATAGTTTCACGTGAACAACAAAACCTGTGTCCTATCACGCGATTACAGACATTATATTCGACTATATATAGGAACACGACTAATTATTCCTCCAAACTAACATTATGTGCATCGCGTAGGGTCGTCCTCTCATGCATTACTTGACATATATGGAAAAATGCATCCTATTTCATCGTGAGTTGAGTAATACGGTCCCTATCACTTGTGTGAATAATAGAATCGATAAATCTGGCCTGCACATCATCCCCTTGACGAGCCAGTTCTCTCAACATGTAGTGTCGACAGTATTCCCTAACAGCTGTAATGCATGCTACCATTGCAAGAACAATGATGGACTCGGCCATCTCTTCCTCTTCCTAGTCTTTCATCATCTATCCATCACCTATGTATACAAGTGGAAGTAGAAGACTATTACATTCTTTTTCCTGCACCCATTGTGATGTATTTTCTGCTCCTTGGTAAGGCCCATTGTGATGTATTTTCGGCCCATGTGTCAAGGCCCATTGTGACGTATATGGGGCCCACGAGTGAGGCCCGATGTGATGTAATTATGGCCCATGTGCAGAGGCCTATTTGATGTATATGCGGCCCATGAGTGAGGCCCATAGTGAGGTGTATTAGGTCCTTGTGTGAGGACATGGACCCACGATACGTTTGGCTCTATGTGGGCCACTCCTTAGGAGTAATGATGGTTAAATGTCCACATTGATGGGCGATAATGGTTAAATGTCGACATTGTGACCTTCCCTTAGGCCTTGTTAGGCCCATTCTCACTGATTCTGATTGTTGATGTCGATTCCGATTATCGAGGTTAATTTCGAGGCTGATTCCGATTGTCGAGGCCAATTTTGAGGCCAACTCTGATTGTCGAGGCTGATTTCGATTATCGAGGCCGATTCCGATTGTCGAGGCTAATTCCGATTGTCGAGGCCGATTCCGATTGTCGAGGCCAATTTTAATTATCGAAGCCGATTTCGATTGTCGAGGCTGATTACCGAGGCCGATTCTAATTATCGAGGCTGATTATCTAGGCCGATTCTGATTGTCGAGGCCGATTTTGATTATCGAGGTTGATTCCATTGCCAGGGCTAATTCCTATTATCGAGGCCGATTTCGATTGTCGAGGTCGATTCTGATTATCGAGGTCGATTCTGATTATTGAGGCTGATTCTAATTGTCGAGGTTGATTCCGATTGTCGAGGCCGATTCCAATTGTCGAGGTTGATTCCGATTGTCGAGGCTGATTGTTGAGACAGATTTCAATTATCGAGGTTGATTTCGATTGTCGAGGCCGATTATATAGGCTGATTATCGATGCTGATTATCATTGCCAGTTGTCGATACCGATTATGAATATAACATCATGATACATGCTCATACGCATCATTTACATACTTTTTATGAGATGTGGTTGACCATTGCATATGTCATTGGGCAGGTTTTTATGAGACTCCCTGATAGGCAGAGATTATCTCACATGAGCGCACGATATGCGCAGGATTGATGCATGATTGGATTGTTTAACTCGTGCATCTTGCATTGTGTGTTGTGATTACTGTACGCCCTAACAAAATCAGGGCCGTAGCCTCCACAGGCATGTCGTGGATGGCTAGATGAGACACTGAAAATCCTTTTCTACATAGGGTGCCATAGATATCCCTAGGTGAAAGTCTCTAAACTTTCGTAGCCAGGAGACGCCCCAACGTCTATACCGAGTGGATACATGAGCGCCCAAGTGCTAAATACCAGTAAACCGCGTCTCTCACTGTGTCATGGTTGGTTGGGAGGGGGTGTAGCCTTACTCGCTCAAGGGTAGGGGCATAGCTAGGCTGAGTTTGACCAGCTCGTAAATGGGTTCGCTATCGACGTGCCGGGTAGATATTGGCTGACTACTAGTCAGACGAATAGTGAGGTCTCTTCCACTTGTATGGTTGCATGTCTAGTGGGCGGCGATTGCATATAGAGTGTACTAGACCCCGGTGATGATCCCAAAGATGTACAGTGTTGATATGTGGACTTATTGAGTAGGAGCTGTATACTCAGCATTTTTCTCATTCATTCACTTACTATCCAATCGGGCTGGTGGTGCACAACTATTTATTACATGTATCTTCGCAATGGCCAGGATTTCGGTTAGGGTGCATGACTAACTTGAGATCAGGAGTTTACCACATTGAGTCTATCTATCCAAATTTAGGTATGAGACTGGTTTGGATAGAAGTCTCTTGTGGTGTACCCCGTAGCCTGCGATACTACGTACTATCATCCCGACTTCACACTCCAGTATGGTCATTCCATTCGCATCGAATATTGCATTACATCCTCAACATCTGATATTTGGCTCTTTATGACTCCTCATTTGTATAGCTGATCTGTCTTGCGTACTCTGATATTGTATGACTCATAGACTTGTTAGTATTTCCGCTTACTCTAATATCATATGATTCATGATCTTACTAGAATTTTCGATATTGTATGATTATAGCATTGTATTGAATATTTTGCACTTACCTTGTGCACACACTTACACCACCCTCTAAGTTTTCTATAAGCTTATGCATGATAGATGCGTGCAGGTGATGTTAGGTTGTAATAGTATCGAGTTTGAAGCGTGCAATGGTCTTCTGGAGCTTTGATTTTTGATATATGTATTTCCTTGTCAGTATTGTATTCAACTGTTTATATGTAACACCCCATACTTTTCAGTGCTCGAGTATTACCGGGTAATCTAACTCAATATAATCACAAATCTAAAATTCTCTAAATGTTCACACGATCTACGTCAAATATGACCGTCGGGGGTAATATTCAATCCTAGAACAAAATATCCATTCGTTGATTTTATAGAGGGATCACTACATCAACAAGTAAACTCCGTTTTTAAGATTTCAATCACCCCAATAAACTAATTACTTTGATAGGCAGATTAAAGCATCCACTACGAATCATAGAAGACCCTAATCATAGATCGTCTGTAAGTTTGAGACCCGAATCGTCATTCATTGTATCCACACTCTTGAATTTAGAAATCCGACACTGACCAAACTCATGAATCCACCAATCGATTAATCCGTGACTAGTAATAGACACTATCCAATCATTGGATTAACACGGGTCGACAGCTCGAAACCAATCAAACCATTAGATTTCAATAACTTGTTAGTAACTACTAGGAACTTTATTTAAATTAATTGTGGCCCATTTATTCACATAATCCACATTGAAATAAGGCCCTAGGCTCAAAAATCTTGATTATTAAAACTACCAAAATGATCTGACCATTGGATTATTAAAAATTGTCAGTAGATGATCAAATCAGAGAATTTTAATCCACATGAGCTTTGGTATGCCTGATATGTAGGCAATTAAGTTAATTTGGACGCCCCAAAGTAAATGGATGGAGTGGATTGCACCGAGAGGTACGTGGACCCCACTTCCAGACCTGTGCGCATACACAAGTCGTGCACGCCTGCTGTGCACTAGAATGCACAGCTCGATCAGAAAACGCTGACCCGACGCTATTTGGAAAAGAGAAATTTCTCTCTCCTTTCCTTGTTTGCACCAGCAACGGACTGCCATCGATCGTTTTGATCAGTGGACCACCATACACGGTACATTTTCATGATCCAAACCATCCATCATGTGCGTCCCTCCGTTTTGACCAAACCGTAGGCGATTCCACTCACTGGGTCGCACATGTGTGTACACAACCCGGGGCACAAAACTGCTGTGTGCGGTTGGTTTTTTCAAAAATGGAAAGAATCCGTTTTCTTGCTTTTCCACGCTGGCAATCCGCGTAGGGTTGCTTTCTAAGATCCCATCCCTCCACCTCAGCAGATCTCAGCCCTCCCTTTCAGGGCTTCCTCAGCTATGGCTTGAATTTTTCTCACCCACCGCCATAGGACAAAAAAAAAAAAAACCGAGCTCATTAGGATAAGATTGTTAATAGCCATCCGGTCGGTGGGTCCCACAATGACCCTGGGACCTATCCACGCCATCCAAGTGCCTCAGATCGAGGGATGAGCCACCTGATCAAAACCCGCCATGATTATGGCCATCATCTTCCTCGTTAAAACGAAAACACCCACCATCTGCAGTGGGCCCCATCTCTTGATCTGAGCCATTCACCTGGTGGATCATGGTGTCAGCAATCCATCTGCAACATCAGATTTCAACCATGCCACCAAATTTTGGTGATGCTGCCCTGAATTCTCGTGGTTTGGAGCTGGTAACTTGTAATTAATCAACGATTAATGTTGCTTTCGAAACATCTAGAAAGAGATTAGCAGAGCCTTTAAAAAGACTGTTTTTAGGGCTACATTGCGCCGTTGTCTCCCTACCGCACCAAACCTCCAAGTCGAGTAAATCCGACTCACTGATAATTGAGTCAGGTCGGGTTTATTAGAGCAACCCTACGAGAAAGTTCTGAGAATGAAAGAAGGAAAGAAGAAAAAGAAAGAGAAAAGCATATGGAGAGAAAGAAAAGGAGAAAAATCTGAGAGAGAAGGAGGTTGGGCTGTTATTGTCGAGTCGGCTGCCTCAACCCACTGGGTCATGGACGCTGGTTGGGGTTGCCAGTTCGAATGGAGAAGAAAGAAAAGAAGACAGAGAGAAAGAGAAGGGAAGTAGGAAGGAAAGAAGAAGAAAATGATGGAGAGAAAGAAAGGGAGAAGAGAATGGGAGAGAGAGAGCCGACTGAAAAGAGTTTCCAGCGGCTGCTCCGCCTCAACCCAGCAAATCCCGACCTGACCAGCTCAACCAGTCATCTCTAGCAGCTCATATCAGCCGTGAATCAGAAGAATCTGATGGTTGTGCCTCATCCGACTCGCATTCTAGGTATCAGATCTCTAACCAAGGCTGAGTTCGAGATCGAGTCACGGTCGAGTTAACAACATGTAACTCGATTTTTATCTGTATGTCAAGCTAAGACCCTGACTCAGATCAAACCTGGAGCTCGGGCTGCTTCAATCTCTCCACACCATCAGACAACTCGAGTTTATTCCAACCGTTTGATGGGTCACCGCACTCAACTCGTTAGCGAGTTGACTCTACAAATGTCCAACCAAATCAAGTGCGTTCCGTCTCTAGGAATATATGCTTAGAACGATCTACGTAGACCCTTAGGAGATATCCCTAATCTCCTGAGTTAAATAACCTAGGAACAGATAGAAAATGGGCTCTTTGGATTCACTCATTTACATGCTTAAGGACTAGACTGAGTTGACTCAGTGGTGACCCGTGAAATGGTACATCCAGGAACACCTTTAAGCTTGGGAGGAC
Source organism: Magnolia sinica (assembly GCF_029962835.1). NCBI lineage: Eukaryota > Viridiplantae > Streptophyta > Magnoliopsida > Magnoliales > Magnoliaceae > Magnolia > Magnolia sinica. The sequence goes on along the minus strand of NC_080577.1, from coordinate 41,056,812 downwards.
AATCATACCTCATCAAAAGCATGGAATAGTCCTAATCCAGGTACTACCTGAAGTTGACTGCCTTGGAAGACATCCTCTCCTTCAATCAGTCCAAACCAGATCCTGACATTCACCTCGTAGGAGCATTCCAAATCAACAGAAGAATATATACCCAAGGTGATGGATATCCCACGTGGCTTCATCATTTCGTTGAATTCTAAGATAGTTGTATAAAGATATTTTAATTGTACAAATAGTAGTTGTGTTCCTTTAATTTTTAATTGGCATGAATAATCATGTGAGAATATCCTAAAACTGTGGGATCTAATCTAGATGCGGAATAGGCCCACGGATCTGTCTGTGCATGGGACATGGCGATCAGGGGTCGGATAGCTTACCTAGCTGAGACGCCGCCATGGAAGCCGGATAAGAATACCAGAATACCTGTAGAACTTAGGATCTTCCTCTCCTTCACACACTTTCTGCAAATCAGTAGATGGGACTCAAATTTCTGCTGCAGTGTAGGATTGGGGACCTAGCTCTCTTTTATAGAGTCTGTGGAGAGGGAGTTTGAAACCCATCACAACTCTCTCTCCCATGCTCCACGTTGTAGCATCCTAGTTCAACTCAAACTGCTGTTTGCGTAAGATAGCTATAGCATTCCAGCCCTAGTACGCAGAGCTGCGCAGATAGACTGCGCAGCGCATCACCTGAAGTGGGGCCCACTGGTCTACTCAATCATCCAGTCCAACTGTATAACAATCCAGACCGTTGATCAGTGAGGCTCACTAAATAGAGTTCTTACATTCTCCCACTTAGGCCTCATTGAGCAACGTCAATGATAGTCATATATATAATAATTTTGTAAACAAGTTTTGATATTTTAAGAAAATATCTAAATGGTTAACCAATGAAAAACAGTTGGACAATATGAGTAATGCTATTCAATCTGGTCCATCAAAACAGTCAGTATCGAAACGCGGTAGTCATCACAACATTTAATTTAGGCGAAGTGAGTCTAAGCGCGATTACAAATACTTTCAATCTTAACGACATAGATCACGAACTAGGAAATGTGGTATAAGGATTACACACTTTAGTGTGATAATATGTGCCTTTCCTTAAGAGGTCCTGAAGCTTTTTCATGTCTCTAACGAGACACAACTGTAGTTCCACTTATTCAAAATTTGCGCATATATATAAATAAGCAGAAATAAATCTTTATATCAAAATCATCCAAACAAACTATATAAAACGAGATCTCTAAGTGTCTGTGAAAATCAAAGTATGCTCAACTCCCACTAACTGAAAACATCTGTGGGATCAATGACTCCCATGGATGTTACATGCTCCTGAAATGGCGTGATAGGGAGCCCTTTAGTGAGCGGATCTGCAATCATCTGCTTAGTGCCGATGAATTCCACGGACACTTGATGATTCTGAACCCTTTCCTTTACAACAAGATACTTGATGTCGATATGCCTCGACCTTGACGAATGCTTGTTGTTATTAGAGAAGGGAATAGTAGCTGAATTATCACAAAATATTCTCAACGGTTTCGGGATATGCTTCAGTACCCGCAAACCTGAGAAGAAACTCTGTAACCATAGTGCCTGATTAGATGCCTCATGACAAGCAATAAATTCAACTTCCATAGTGGATGAGGCTGTGGTAGATTGTTTCACGCTTTTCCACGACACAGCTCCTCCCACCATAATGAAGATGTATCCTGAAGTAGACTTCTTAGTATCGACGCAGCCTGCGAAGTCTGCATCTGAATATCCGATCAACTCCAACTGATCAGACCTTCTGTATGTGAGTCCGAAGTCTTTTATTCTCTGAAGATACCGTAATACTTTCTTTGCAGCCATCCAATGTTGCATTCCTGGATTAGATGGATATCTTCCCAACATTCCAGTGACAAAGGCAATGTCCGGTCGCGTACAGACTTGAGCATACATGATGCTCCCTACTACTGATGTGTACAGAAATTCTTTCATTCGATTCTTTTCTAAATCATTCTTTGGACACTGAAATAAACCAAATTTGTCACCCTTCACAATGGGGGACTTTCCTGAAGCACAATTTTGCATGCCATACCTTTCAAGTACCTTAGCAATATAGGTCCTCTGTGACAAACTGAGCAGTCCAAGTGTTCTGTCACGGCGAATCTCAATGCCAATGACGTAAGAAGCTTCACCAAGGTCTTTCATTTCAAACTTTTGAGATAAAAATTTCTTAGTGTCGCTCAACATCCTGGTATCACTGCTAGCTAACAGAATGTCATCAACATACAAAATCATCATAACGAACTTACTCCCACTGGTTTTAATGTAGATGCATTCATCTGCAGTGTTTTCTATAAAGCCATATGAAGAAATTACTTCATGAAACTTAAGGTACCACTACCGCGATGCCTGTTTCAACCCATAGATGGACTTCTTAAGTTTGCAAACCAAATGTTCTGCGCCAGTAGCTACAAAACCTCCGGGCTACAACATGTACACATTCTCATTTATATCCCCATTGAGAAATGCAGTCTTTACATCCATCTGATATAACTCTAAATCCATATGAGCTACAAGAGCCATTATGATCCTGAATGAGTCTTTCTTTGATACTGGTGAGAAAGTCTCCTTAAAGTCAATGCCCTCACGTTGGTTAAAACCCTTGGCAACAAGTCTGGCTTTATATCGTTCGACATTACCTTTGGAGTCCCGTTTGGTTTTAAATATCCATTTACAACCAATCGGCCTTATTCCAGTGGGTAACTCTACAAGATCCCATACTTTATTGTCCTGCATGGATTTCAACTCATCTTTCATGGCATTAAACCAACGAGAAGGATCCGCACTTTGTTTGACTTGTGTAAAGGATTCAGGATCCTTTTCCACCCCTATGTAAAAGTCGTGTTCCTGTAAGTATACGATGTAATCGTCTCGATTTACAGGCCTTCTCTCTCTTTCAGATCTTCTTAATGGTTCAGCTTGTTGGGTCTGATCTTGATTTTCCTCATCAGTGGTTTGTATATGAGGTTCTACGTGGTGCTCTGCAGTGACTGCATTATTAATGTCCACGTGATCTGGATTGACTATGACAGGAGTCACAGTCCTTTGTTCCTCAAATACAAAATTTCTTATGTTCGTGCTCCCACTGTTTTCAGTGTCCTCAATGAATCTGGCATTCCCAGTCTCAACAATCCTGATGGAGTGGGAAGGACAGTAGAATCGATAGCCTTTTGATCTTTCTGGATATCCAATGAAGAAACAACTTATGGTTCTAGGATCAAGCTTCTTTTCATGTGGGTTATAAATTTTGGCCTCAGCAGAACAACCCCAAACATGTAGATATCGGAGACTTGGTTTTCTCCCATTCCACAACTCAAAAGGAGTTTTGCTTACTGTTTTGCTGGGAACCCTGTTTAATATATGAACTGCGGTTTTGATCGCATCACCCCACAGAGATTCTGGTAATGTTGAATTGCTTACCATACTTCGCACCATATCCATAAGGGTGCGATTACGTCTCTCAGCAACTCCATTCTGCTCTGGAGTACCAGGCATAGTGTACTGAGCAACAATGCCACAATCCTGTAGGTATTTAGCGAATGGCCCTGGATTGCGTCCTGATTCGTCATATCTGCCATAGTATTCACCACCACGGTCAGATCTGACAACTTTGATTCTCTTATCGAGTTGATTTTCAACCTTTGCCTTATAAATTTTAAAAGCATCCAGGGCATCCGATTTCTCACTGATAAGGTATAGGTACCCAAAGCGAGAGTAATCATCTATAAAGGTAATGAAATATTTGTGGCCACTCCATGAGGCTGTAGGAAATAGTCCACAGATATCTGTATGTATAACCTCTAATAGATCTACACTCCTGGTTGCACCTTTCTTTCTCGTTCTAGTCTGTTTCCCTTTTATGCAATCAATGCATAATTTATAGTCAGAGAAGTCTAGAGAATGCAAAATTCCTTCCCGCACAAGCCTGTCTAATCTCTCACGAGATATATGGCATAGCCGCCTGTGCCACAACATGGAGGAATTCTCATAGTCTAGTCTTCGCTTGGATCCCGCTACAGTTCCATGCAAGGTATTAATATTATAGACGTGAGAGGCAATCAAGTCTAACTGGTATAAGTTGTTTACTAAAGAGCCGGTTCCAACTTTAATCGAATTAAAGTAAATACTAAAACTTTTATTTCCAAAGTGAAATGAATATCCCAACTTATCTAAACAGGAAATTGAAACTAAATTGCGCCTTATAGATGGCACACAGAATGTATTAACTAAATTCAAAAAATGACCAGACTTCAACTTAAGCCTATAGACTCTTATTGCCTCCATGTCAACTTTGACACCATTGCCTACGTATACTGAGCGCTCCGCATCAGTTGGTGGCCTGGCCTGTAGTAATTCCTGCATAGAAGTGCATATGTGAATAGTAGTTCCTGAATCTATCCACCAGGAATCAACTGACACATCGGTCAGATTAGATTTAAAACAGACAAGAACAGAATGATTACCTTTCTTTATGAGCCAATCCTTAAAACCTTCGCAGTCTTTCTTTAGATGACCCGTCTTTTACAAAAGTAGCACGGTTTGTCTTTAACCTGTTTACGTTTAGATCCATTTCCAGATTGATTCTCATGGTTTCCAGATGGAGGACCAGAGAATCCATTATTAGAACCTTGTTTCCTCTTCTTTCTACCTTTATTTCCTTGCCCATGCCCTTGTCTTGAAGTCACCATGTTAACATTTTGAACCTTTATCATCTGTCTGATCCTGTCTTCTTCTTGGACGCACTGAGTGATGAGTTCATCCAATGTCCACATGTCCTTCAGAGTGTTATAGTTTACCAGGACGTGCCGTATTAGGGGAGGTAAGTTGTTCATGATCAAATGAACCAGTTGATCATCAGTGAGTACAAGCCCTAGAGCACGGATCTTAGAAACGACTTCGATCTGCTCTACGATGTATTCACGGATGTTGCTTTTTCCATCGTAGGACGAGCGGGTCAATTTATTTCGAAGAATGCCCACTTCAGATTTATCAGATTTCTTAAATCGTTTTCCCATTTCAGTCAGGAAAACTTTGGCCTTATCTGTTTCAGGCATGGCACCCTTCATTGATTCAGAAATTGAATACTTAATGACTTTCAGGCATGTATCATTTGATCTAAACCATGCAACCCATCTATTATATTCAGCTTCAGTGGCATTATTAGATGGCTTTGGCGGTTCTGGTGTTATCAAGGCAAGATCTAATTGAAGACAGCCCAGTACAACTTCAATGGCGTTCTTCCATTGAGTATAATTAGACCCATTTAAGGCAGGGACTTGATGCGTATTAGTTGGAATTGAGACTGAAATATAAGAGATACACATACTCACATTAGTTCATTATTCCACAAAGCAATTTAGTGAATGTAAATAAATATCAGGCAAAGTTAATCAATTCAGTTGCTAAGGGAGGCATCAACTGAATCATCCAGGATGAAGATGGGCCCAACCATCACATCTTAGTGAGAATCTGTTACATCATCATCATTCCTCCTGTGGGAGGTAATGACAACATGTTACTGATTCTCCTGAACATGAAGCTAAGTGATGTCAGTCATGTAAATCTGAGACACTCAACACCTGTAGGTGAGATGAGTCTTTCAGCTTTACATCATCAAAACCATTTACTTCACCCGTTCACTTGACTGCCAAATGGTAATCGTCTGTGTTTTCGTTACCGTATGCATGAAAATGTGAACGCAACTGTATGCAATCCACTTATCTCAATGTTACAAGTCTGTACTTGCAATATTTTCATCGATTGAGGTCACTATGGTGGCTAACACAACCGAATCCAAAACTACAAATATAGACTTTAGGATTGCTATTATAATCCTGCCTCTCTATGGATTATATCTTAATTAGTCCGATGCGGCCCACAAGATAGTTGGTATTGATCATTGGAAAATATATATGAACTTTAAAGTGATACACGCAGATAGGTTTCATACTATATATTCCAATGGCCTATATCAATTCTTAAGGATGGGTGATGGGCCTATAATAGGGCCGAATCAGAACTCTTATTTGATGTGTATTCGTTCAAATGAACATAACTAAATCTAACTCCTGTCATTCTCATGATAGACAGATAGAATGGACTATGTAACTGGACGGGTAGATCCATGAATGGTTGTTCACAGTTTGAATAATTAAGTTTAAAGTCTTAATATGTATGAAATTTCACGATCAACGTAATTAGATGGTCCATATCCTCCTGAATGAGTCAGACTATATGCTCATGATGGAACAAATACAGTGCCTAGATCAAGGATTAAGTGTGGAACTAAATCCAACGGTCTAAAAACTTAGATCAATGGGCTCATATAATGGGCCACGGCCCACCATTATAAATTGATGGTCGATAGCGGGTCCAAAATTATCAATCGGGTCCGCCGACCAGATGGATTAAAACATCCATCGCCCGAGCGGAGAGATAAAAATCTCAAATCCCGATTATCTCTCTCTCTCTCTGTGTGCCATCGTTCGGATGTTGGAACCGCGAAAAAATGAGTTGATGCAACAGCGTCTGAAAGAGGGAGAGAAAAATCACAATGGAAGCAGCATCTGGAGAGAGGGAGGAAGAGAGACGAAGTCTCAGCTTTTCTCGGCGTCTGCCTCATGCAAGGAGAAGAGATTGGGTTTCTTTCATCTCTATAAACATCAACGAAAAACAGTGGCTGCGGCAGGTGCATCGGCTGCCATAGACGAATGCAAAAGCTCGAGGCGCTGGTGATTTCTCCGGATAGAGGAAGGAAAAAGGTGGAGACTCATCACCATCGTCCAAATGAATGAGGTTCGACAATGGCCGCCGGTCCAACAGATCACAGTGAGAGGTTTTAGGATAATGGGAATTCGGGAATGGAAATCCCCAATTGGAAAAATCCCAAATCTAGATTTCTGTATTTAGGGTTTCGAATCCAAATCCCTAATCCGAATGCATATTTGGGGATCTGAAAATTGAAAAAACCCTAATTTTCTGACTTGGGGGCCGAAATCGAAATCCCTAATTTCTCAATTGGATTTGGGGATTCGAAATCCCTAACTCTGGATTTTGTAATTGGGGTTTAAATCCCTAATTACTAGATTAAAAGTCCCTAATTGGATGTCTGAATTTAGGGGTTCGAATCTAAAATCTCAAATTTTAGGGCTATTGGAACTGAAATCCCTAATCTGGATTTGGGATTCGAAATCCTGTTTCAGGAATTCGAAAATCCCTGATGTTGATCTGATATGGGATTCGAAATCCCTAATGCTGATCTGTTTTAGGAATTAAAAAATAATTCCTGATCTAATCAAGTATAGCTGGATTTGATCATCCATTCCTATGCACAGGTAGCTCTGATACCAACTGTGGGATCTAATCTAGATGCGGAATAGGCCCACGGATCTGTCTGTGCATGGGACATGGCGATCAGGGGTCGGATAGCTTACCTAGCTGAGACGCCGCCATGGAAGCCGGATAAGAATACCAGAATACCTGTAGAACTTAGGATCTTCCTCTCCTTCACACCCTTTCTGTAAATCAGTAGATGGGACTCGAATTTCTGCTGCAGTGTAGGATTGGGGACCTAGCTCTCTTTTATAGAGTCTGTGGAGAGGGAGTTTGAAACCCATCACAACTCTCTCTCCCATGCTCCACGTTGTAGCATCCTAGTTCAACTCAAACTGATGTCTGCGTAAGATAGCTATAGCATTCCAGCCCTAGTACGCAGAGCTGCGCAGATAAACTGCGCAGCGCATCACCTGAAGTGGGGCCCACTGGTCTACTCAATCATCCAGTCCAACTGTATAACAATCCAGACCGTTGATCAGTGAGGCCCACTAAATAGAGTTCTTACATAATCATGTGAGAATATCCTAAAATTGTGTTACTCTAATCCACCCCATGAGAGTTATAATACATTCATTATGCCACATTTGAAATTACTTAAATACATGTATATTTCTACTAGTTGCGTTAAATTTAAGATTCTTGCTCCCATTCTAATGTTAAGTTTTCTAAATGGATTAGAATTGTTATAATTTGATACTAATGAAGTTTTAGAATAACATCAATAGTAAGTAGCCCTTAGTTTCCCATATGGATGAGATAAACATGAGTTAGTATGTTAAATTCCATTACTCAAGCCCCACAGTTGATAACTATGTAGTTGGAATTTAGCATTACATTCTTTATGATATTTTAGTAATGGCTTGATTTTAGACATAGTCCTACTAGTAATGATAAGTGTTACGATATTCCATTTCATCATATTTTACAAACTAAAGTTATGTATAGAACGCTATCTTACATGAGAAATGTTGAATAAACTTGTTAACAATTTAATATGCTTGAAATGTAATAATTGTGGGCCTTCCTTTGGACCTTGGAAAAGTAAATGAATTTATATTAAGCACATATTTGAATGCTAGATATCCTATTAAAGGACTACAAGTCTTGATCATGCTTATGAGAGTAATCTTGTTAATCCCATGGAATGTGCATAAGCATCATGGTACATGACATTCACACATGACATATGAGCTTTTCTGAGTACTCGATGTAAGTCACACTCTGATTGAATTCCTAAAGGCTCAGTTAAACTCACAGAGCATGTGCATTTGTGCCACTTAGGGTGCTCTTTCTTTACATGAGGATTTTCTAGGATTAAACACTCCTCGGGCGTACCCCGTGTATTTTTTCAGGAGATATCCTTATGTGCACTCACTTACATGGCTTTTTTCAGGTAGATAATCTACTGTCGGCGGTCTGCATGGTCTTTTCCGGGTGGCTAATTCTCTTTGGGTGTACCTATGAGTATTTTTTTGGGTGACTAGTTCGCCTTGGGCGACCCTTTATTTTGATAGCTGGATGTGCATTCCCAGATCTGTGACTTGTACATACATTCATACACTCATATATTCATTTATAATTTTATGATTTGTCTCCTTATAATTTGAATATGTTAATTTAAACTATTGTGGAATGATATGATATGCATGAATCCTTGCAGGAAGTTCCCACTGAGTTTTCACTTACCTAATCGTGCGGTTGCATCAAATAGACATAGATATGATGAACATGTGAAGACCCCTATGACGGGATTCTAGGGACGGCTGAGGTGGAGTTTGGCGAGGAAGAACTCTATGTAAATATTGTTAAGCCTTTAGGGCTCTAGGATTTACTTACTTTTGTACTTCAGATTTTGTAATTTGTTTGAATTGTAATAATAACTCCCTACTGTGAGATTTCATTTTTCTTTCCTTTACTTGTACTAAACTCCCTTATTATTACTCTTGATAATCTAGTTTACATGGTAGTTGCCTTGTTTTACGTCATGAATTTTTCTAGTGATTAGAGGTAAAGTTGTTTACTTCATAGTGTAATACTCGGGGTCTCAATGAGGAGTGACTATCCTCGGGTTTTGAGAACTAGGGTGTTACATTATATTAGTGTATATGTGATGATATTGTTGCCTTTGTGATTTGGGTAAACTCGTGGTTATGCTTCTTACGAGATAAATGTATGTTGAAAAATCCTCCTTATAGGATCCCAGGATCGGAATCTGCCGTATGCGCGCTAGGAGCTGAGAATGGGGTACTACGGAGGCTGTCGGCACCGGATTCTGTGATTAAGAATTTTGTGAGCCCAGTTTTCGAGTTTGGGGCATGACAATTACACCTATCATGCAACCACCCAATTTGAACTTTCCTTTTAAAATTATGTATGATGCGTCCGGATATGCTCTTGGGCAGTGTTAGGCCAGAAAAAAGAAAAGAAGTCCTACATTACTCATTATGCAAGTAAAACTTTAAATCCTACCCAAGGGAATTACTCTACTACAAAGAAGGAGCTCCTAGCCGTAGTATTCACTTTAGATAAATTTAGGTCCTACGTAATTGGATCCAAGATCATCATTTACACTGATCATGCGGCGCTCTTGGGCAGTGTTAGGCCAGAAAAAAGAAAAGAAGTCCTACATTACTCATTATGCAAGTAAAACTTTAAATCCTACCCAAGGGAATTACTCTACTACAAAGAAGGAGCTCCTAGCCGTAGTATTCACTTTAGATAAATTTAGGTCCTACGTAATTGGATCCAAGATCATCATTTACACTGATCATGCGGCGCTCAAGTATCTTCTTTCTAATAATGATGCTAAGCTTCGCTTGATAAGATGGATCCTCTTACTCTAGGAATTTGATTTGGAAATAAAAGATAAAAGGGAGTAGAGAACAGAATGGTTGACCATCTTTCCCGCCTTAATTTCTCTGATTCCCTTGACACGACACATATAAATGACATGTTCCCTGACGAACAATTGTTCAAAGTCTTCCATTCACCTTGGTTTACTGATATTATTAACTATCTTGCTACAGGTTTCACGCCAACACATTGGACTGCGTGAGATTAAAAAAAATTCTTCACCGAGGTACACAAATTCTTCTGGTATGATGTATATTTATTTAAATATTTCCCAGACCAAATCTTAAAGAGATGTGTGCCAGACAACGAACACCAAAGTGTCATCTTCTTCTGTCATTTTTAGGCCTGTGGTGGTCACTTTTCTGTTAAAAAAACCACAGCCAAAATTTTGTAGTGCGACTTTTACTGGCCCAATATGTTTAAGGACACTTATGAGTTTTGTAAAGCCTGTGAGCATTGTCAGAAGTTGGGAGCATTGTCTCGTTGAAACATGATGCCTTTAAACCTCATTTTGATCATTGAAGCATTTAATTGTTGGGGCATTGATTTCATGGGACCGTTCCCCTAATCCTTTGGGAATTTGTATATTTTGCTAGCAGTAGACTATGTCACTAAATGGGTCAAAGCGATTCCGTACCGGAATAATGATCATTAAACGGTCATTAAATTTTTAAAAGAGAACATCATTTCCCAGTTCGGAACGCCTCAAGCCATCATTAGTGATGGAGGTTCACATTTCTGTAATAGGCCATTTAAGAACTTAATGAAGAAATATGATATCTCACATAAGGTGAGCACTCTATACCACTCACAAACAAGTAGGCAAGCTGAGATTTCCAACATGGATATTAAACATATTCTGGAGAAAATAGTTAACCGTAACCATAAGGATTGGTCAATCCGATTGACCAATGCCTTATGGGCTTACCGTATTGTATTTAAGACCTCGATTAGAACGTCTCCCTTTAGACTTGTTTATGGGAAGGCTTGCCACTTACATGTGGAGCTGGAACATAGAGCCTATTAGGCTATTAAAAATCTGAACTTCAATTTGGACAACGTTAGCTCACTGCGCAAAATTCAGTTGAATGAACTTGAAGAAATTTGAAATAACGCATATGAGAACTCGAGAATTTACAAGGACACAATGAAGGTATTTCATGACCAACGCATTCTTCAGAAATCATTCACACCAGGTCAGAAGGTCCTTTTGTACAATTCTCGGTTACATATTTTTTCGGGTAAGATTTGATCTCATTGGATTGGCCCTTTCACAATTACTAATGTCTATCCTCATGGGTCCATCGAGATTCAGAATCCAAACAATGGTAATGTTTTCAAAGTAAATGGACATCGATTAAAGCCATTTGTTGAGAAATTTGATTCAGAGGACATGTCCATACCTATGATTAATCCTGTTTACCAGGATTAACCTCCTAATCTGATGGAGGTATATTTAGATATATTGCTTTCATATATGTTGTGTTTATTATAGTTTGCTTATTGCCCGTCTAAGACTTTTGTGCTAACCCATCTTCACACTGAGATCATTGGAAAAACCTCAAAATTCTTTCTTTAGGTATTATCTTTCCATCACTTCCCTTTTCTTTTCATTGCCGCTTTTGCATTACATGCTTATTTCTTTTATATTGAGGACAACGTAGATTTTAGGTTAGGAATAGAGGATTAGGCAAACTAATCAATATTTTCTTAGTTTTGGGCAAAATTTTTGAAAATTTTCAATATTTCAAGTTGAAATCTGTTTGGGAAGCAATGAATTGTGTACTTAAGAATGATTTGAGTATGATAAGATAGAGATTGAATTTTGGATTGTCGGAGTTTGATCAACTAAGTAATCTATCACCTAAGTTTTTGCGTTCAATTGATTAAGAGGAAGTTTGAATATCATGTTATTCTAAATCACATGATACATTCAAACTATTTTCTGTAAATAATACTAGAACCTTTAATTGTTAGCATGTAAATCATTAATAGATATTAAGAATTGAGTCTGGAGAATTTTATCCACCTTAAAAGATGAAAAGAACCAGTTAAAAAATAGTGAGATCGACTAAAAGGTCATGTATAGTGAAAACATTGGAAAAGAATGAAAAATAATGCAAAGTCTGAAAAGAAAGTATAAAAATTGACCGTCGATATAAAATTAAAGACTAGAAAAAGAAAGAAAATGGGATAAGTTCAAAATCAGTACTTATGTCTTCAAGTAATTTAGTTATGGTAAACATGGTTAACATGATGAATTGATAGTATTCGTACGGGAAGTTGATTTTCACTGAGCACATTGAAAAAAACTGGATATGCAAACTATGCTATGATTTAATGGATAAAGAACTTATTTGATTGGTTGCTTATGTGATTCGGCTCTAGGTTTTTAAAATCTTACTTTTATGTCCTGAGTCTACTTATTCATACTTGATTGCATAAAGATTGTTTTCTTAAAAGAGGTTTTGGACATTGAGCATTGAGGTTTATTTCACGCATACTTTGCTCGGGATTAGCAAAATGCTGGTTGAGGATTGTGTTGAGGGTCAAATATTGTATATTATCCCCCATTTATATCTTGGTTTTATAAACATGATAATGCTTAATGGTTTATTTTATACATGTTTTCGTTGCAATGTGAATCTGAGAGCTTGGATTGAAAAGAATGTTAAAAGCATGGATTTGATGCTGAAAAATCATCAAGCCAAAGATTGGATCTTAGAAGACCAAAAATGAAGAATTCACATATTAAAGATCCAAGAAAACTAAGTGAGGAATGGAGAGAATCAAAGACTTGAAGTGAAAAAAAGGAATCTTAAAAACTTGCCTGCTTCAACTAGTCTAAGTCCTCATTCGACCAATCTAAGCTCTATCTCGACAAGTCGAAGAAACTTCAGCTCAAACTCCAGTAACATGAACTTTTAATTTTGCATGATCTTCAACCAGTCGAAGGTGACCCTTAACTAGTCGAAGACTATCCTCGACTAGTCCAGGGTTACGCAGATTTTACACGAACTGCGTAAATTTGAGGTGGTTTCAGAACTTTTCTAAATCGGTGCAAAAGTTGGAGTTCCCCAACTATAAATAAGAGTTCCTAGGATATTCCTAAGCATCTTCTAGGGTTTGAAGAGTAGAGCAAAAGGGTGGAGAAGTCGTCATCAAGAGTTCTTCTTCTTATTCCATAGTTGTTTTCATGTTTTATTTAAAAGACTTTGGTTTAATTATGTTTATGGTTGGCTAAACCTCTTAACTAGGGGTAAGAGGTGAAGCTTGTAGTGTGATTAAGATGTTTTCTGTGCTTTGATTCATGTTTATGTTGAACTTCATGGATTCTAATTTGATTTTTAAGGAATACTTTTAGTTTTTAATGGTTTGTTGTGACTCAAATTATAATAGATCTGCAATGGCTTTAAGTATCTTCTTCGTCCTATTTTGAGATTGTGGGATTGGTAAATCTCGTTGTTTGCCATTGTCTCCTGGGCATGGTTTGGTGATAGAATCCCTTCCAACCTTCACAATTCTCTTCCATTGAGAATTAGGTTAATGAAAGTTTAGATGTAATTTGATTGTTTTATCTTCCAATTGGATAAGATAGGACTCCAATTCCAATTGTGCTTTTTGAATAAAAGTAAGGTAGCATCCCAAGAGGTACAAATGGTTTCTTGGCACCCTAGTTCTCACCTTTAAATTTACAAGTTTTAATTATTTCAATCACAATTACTCTCTCAATTACTTCATAATTAGATTCACATATTCTTCTAGTTCTAGTTCTAGTTAATTTCAGAAACGTACAAGTTCAGTCCCTATGAAGTTGACCTCAGTCTTATCGAGATTATTACTACATCATGACCCTACACTTGGGGTTGTGAACACTCTCTTCTCCCTCTCCACATCCAAAGACATAGCCGTAGTGGTATAAAACGGATCCCGCCAACATCTCCTCTTCAACTGGTTGCCATTTCACATCCGGCGGTCTCCGTACACTGGATCTGCTATCATTGTGGGATGGGCTCGAGGAGTCATCGAAATACCATCCGTTCCCCAACGCAAGATCACCCAAATCCCTCGCCTCTGACAGTCGGATTCAGAAATGAAAGATGGGAAGGATGAAGGAGTTTCCCAAACGTGTTAGGGATTGAAACTGGTAGGATTTTACAATCCTACCCCTCTTATTCCACCCTAACGCACCAACCCAAACTCGCCCTTAGCTTCTTTTCTTCAATCCATCATAATTATGAAAAAATCCATGACCTATTCTACATCAGTCCCCTCCACTTCAAAAGAACTTGTCCTCGAGTTATCTTCCAGCATCAGTTCATGATATTTATACATATTTGCTATGTTGAAAGTGCGTGAGACCTTTGTATCTTTGAGAAGATCAATAACATAAGCATTGTCATTAATCTTATGGATGATAGGTACTGGTCTAATGTTCTTAATTTTTAGTTTATTGTACGTTCTAGTCGGAAATCTTTCTTTGCGTAAATGAACTATTGTGTTGTCGCCCACCTCAAACACCTTTAGATGCTGATGTTTGTCAACCAAATCTTTGTATTTGGCATTGGAAGCTTGCAACTTACCCTGAACATCATCGTGAATGCCCATGATTTAGTCTGCCATATGTTCTGTTAGAACACTCATGCCTGTGAGCTTCGACAAAGGAACCAAATCAAGAGTATGGTGGGGCACTTGTCTGTACACAACTCCAAATGGGGACTTGTCGGTGGAATAGTTCAGCATGTTATTGAATACGAATTCTACCTGAGTCAAGACCAAATCCCACTGCTTCGGTTTATCTTTAAAAATGCACCGAATGAGGTTCCCAAGTGTATGGTTCACAACTTCAGTTTGCTCATCTATTTGAGGGTGATACACACTGTTGAACTGAAGCTGGGTGTTAAATTGTTTTAAAAAAGTTCTCTAAAAGTGACTGAGGAACTTTTTGTCATGATCGGATGTGCTGGATTTAGGAACACTATTAGCGGTACAACCTCTCAAAAGAATATGTTTGCATCATGCGTAGTATCGAGAGTCTTCTTGCATGAAATAAAGTGCGCCATCTTTGAAAATATGCCCACCACCACGAACACTAAATCTATGCTACACTGGGTCCACGGTAGACTAAGCATAAAATCTATGGATAAATCATCCCAAGGACCTTCAGGGACATGCAATGAAATGTATAAGCCCGTATTCCGAAAATGTCGCTTAGAAGATTAACATATGTGGCATCTATGTACCGTCTTTCTTACATCACACTTCAACAATGACCAGTAGTGTCATTCCTCCACAAGAGCTATAGTCTTGTCTCACCCTAGGTGACTGCCGAGGCTACCCCCATGTAACTCTTGGATAATGCGCTCTTGCAAGGAATTCTGTGGGATGCATAGTTGATTTCCTTTGAAGAGAAATTCATTCTGAATATGAAGGTCGCTAGGATGACCTTCTTGGCATCTAATCCGCGCGTGCTTGAAGTTGTCATCTTCTGAATGAATTTGAGATAATTGAACACGACAACCTTGTTACTCATTGTGACCAATAACGATACTTTACGACTAAGTGCATTAACCAGCTTATTCTGCTACATGGCTTTATGTTTCAGTGTGAATGTGAATTCCTGTAAGAATAAAATTCACTTTTCTCGTCGTCTACCTGGATGCCCGTGGATGTCACTACGAAACCTAAAAACAAGAGACTCTCGGTCAGGAAGCTGCATTTCTTTAGGTTGAGGTATAACTTGTTCTTGGTTAGCACCTATAGTACTTGCTTGAGTTGTTCCATATAGTCTACTTCACTCTGATTGTATTTAAGTATATTATCAAAGTAAACTACCATGAACTGTCCAATGAATGGTATCAAAACTTGATTCATCAACCTCATGAATGTACTAGACACGCTTGAACGACGGAAGGGCATAACCATCCATTCATAAACCCCTCATTGGTCTTAAAAGTTGTCTACATTTATCACTCGGTCGTATTCAGATCAGATGGTAGCCACTCCTCAAATCTAATTTAGAAAACAATTTCACACCCTTAAGTATGTCCAACATATCATTTAACTGCAGTGTGGCAAACTTGTACTTTATGGTAATCTTGTTGATCGCCCGACCGTCGACACACATGCGCCAACTCTCATCTTTCTTAGAAGTTCGTAGGGCAGGAATGATGCATAGGCTTATGCTTTCTCAAACTAGACCATTACGGATCAATTTCTCCACTTGTCCCTATAAAATCTCGCACTCTTTCAGGCTCATCCAATAATGAGGCCGATTAGGTAAACTAGCCCCTAGGACAAGGTTAATGTGGTGCTGAATATCCCACATAGGGGGGCAATCTATCAGGAAGATCATCAGCTGAATATCTTTGAATTCATGAAGCAAGGGTTTCAAATTCTTAAGGATATTCGTGGGTCCCACATCCTCACCCTTCGCTATTAATGTGTATATTTCTTCCATATTTTTGGATGCCTCCATGAAGTCCTATATGGTTAGGAGAGAATGCCTCTCCACTTTAGAAGCTTTAGACTGTTCATCTGAGCTCATAGGGGTGAGTATGGTTTTTCGACCATCCTTGATGAAAAATATATATATTGTCTCATCCTCTATGGATGATATCATGATTTGATTGACACAGTTGATCGAGTAACATATGACAAGCCTCCATGTTAACTACGTCACATGCTACTTTGTCCTTGTAATGTTTACCAATTGAAAAAAAAATAATGCACTTTTCAGTTACATTCATCTTGCTGACCTTCTTAATCCATCTAATTATATATGTGGAGAGAAGTTGTTCTATTTTCAGCTGCAACTTCTCCACCATGACTTTAGAGACAATGTTTTCGTTACTCCCACTGTTGATGATCATATCGCAGACTTTTTGATTCACCGTACACCTTGTTCGAAAAATGTTATATCGTTGCGGGTGTAGCTCTTTTTTTGGTGCATACAATAGTCGTCTCACTATTAGATATTAACCGTAATCCTAAGGAAAGTAATTTGCTTCATCTGCTTCATCCTCCACCGCGTGCTCTAATTCATCAATATCCTAATCTTCCTCTACGTTTTCAACGCTACCATTATTAATGGTGAGGTTAGCCACTTGTCGCCGGGGGAAAGTGTTTAATAAATAACTTAGTTGGCCACATCGATAGCAATGGTCGGGCCTTGGCTGACCGTTGGGATTCGAGATCCTGCTCGGACTGGCAGTAGTGGTTGCTACTCATTGGGATCTTTCTTGTCCGCTCCTCAACTCTCGGTTCGCGGGTATAGGAGGTTGATGATGCCCCCTACAGGTTCTTTCACTTTGGTACGTGGTTCTCTTTGTGAAGGACCCGCTGTGGTTACCTTATTAGCAAGATAAGACAGTGTATTGGATCATTTAAGCTGCATTTTTGCTCGGATGTCCAATTTTATCACTTAATTTATTGTTCAAATGAGCTGTATTTGAACCCAATCTTAGATTGCAACATGTAACTCACCGTTGAATTGGATGACTTATTGCGATTTAATTTCAACTAAATTGTTCTGTACCGCCAAATGGTAGAACTCCTCAGCATAATCTCTCACTGTTCGAATATCCTGTCGGTAATTTTGGTATTATTAGAACAATACTTGATCGTAGTAATTGTGGAGGAAACATGCACATAGTAGTTGCTTCATCCTCTGCCATGTACGAATTAGTACTTTCATTTGTCTCATTCTTGCGAGCCGAAGTTGCTCTCACAATGTCGAAGCTCCGCCCTTCAAATTTTATGCTATTAATTTGACCCACTTCTCTTTAGGAATTTCTATGTAATCGAAGAAATGCTCGACTTCAAGCAACCAATCAAGGAAGTTATCAATGTAAAGTTGGCCGTTGAAACTAGAAAGATCGACTTTCATCCTGAATTCTTGATCCGTCTGATCTACCAGATCGCCGCTTCGTTCGGGATGTTAAAGGATTATGTCATTGATGCCTTTGTCGTCAGATCCAACCTCCTCAGCTGTGATTATGTGATACATCGCCGGCATCACCCTGCGATGAGCATGATTGCAAATTCTAGCGCTTAGCGGATGTGGATCATTGTCATGAATACGGAGTTGCCCTAGGGCCTCCGTCATGTGATTGATGGTAGCCTGCAGCCTTTGCATGACTTGTTGATTTTCTCACTGCGCCGCTTCAAAAGCTGCCACTATTAAATAGTAATTCCCTGGAGCATCGTCCATGGAATTGGGAGGGAATGTGTCACATTTGGGGTGGATGATTAGACGTGTCCTCTATTGCCCGACTCATCGTTAAAAGCATTTGATCTGAGGAAAAACTTTGCTATGATACCAACTGATGTGGGGAACAACGTAATGAGGTCGATCACTGTCTTCCTCGATCGATAAAAACCTTGAATCCACAAGAGAAAATTCTCAAATCCATGGGAAGAATAACTAATTTTTGAGAATTTTATTGATAGAAAAATAATAATAATCATAAAAAATAATAATTTTGGTATTCTTAAATAACCCTAAACAAACCCTAAAACATAATAAAAAAGTCCTAATTAAGTAAAGAAATAATTTATGAAAAAATATGCAAATTTCCGCTGCCCATCGACTTGTTGTTGATCGATCAAAATAACTAAAAAATGTCCAGAGACTAAAACTAGAAATTCTATGAATTTCGACTTGTCAACCCGTCAATTAGTATTTTGACCTGTCGACAAGACCTATCAACATGTTGAAACTCGCAGAAAGTGTCCAACAACAATTATGGAATTTCTAGCAGAATTGTGACTTGTCAAACGTTGGAACTATGCGGAAATTTGTCGATCATTCTTGGCTTCTTTTCTTCGGTCCATCTCGTTTCCGATTTGCATGAGTTATGTTCATGTTTTCTTTTCCTTGGAGACTCAGACTCATCCCGTCCCGAGTCAAGTTGTGACTGGGCCAAGTCAGGCCTAGTTATGTTCATTTACTTTTGACTCGGACACTCGGACCTGCTTGTCTGGTCAAGTCAGGCCATGTCACGCTCTAGTCTCATCTACAGATTCATGGTGCCTACCCTATTTGGACTAGACCGAATCTGAGTCGACTCGGACAAGTTGAATCAGACTCAGCTAATTAAGTTCTTCATGCACAAAGATAATAAAGAAGGATCTTTAACTAATCACCAATCCAACTATCTTACATTCCCAACCTCCAGGAAAAAGAAAATGAAAAGAAAAAGAAAATGACTGGGAACTGGAGTCGCTACTATGAGCCGGTCGAGTGTCGGTGATGCCGCATGGGGCTAATGGCTCACAATTTCCATTGACTCGTTCCACATTGACAACCATGATGAGCCTATCAAACATCGGGCTGAACCATGCTATTGGCTCGATCGGCATTGGCTCGATGGGTGATCACTGCATAGTAAGCTCCCATTGCTAGAACCACGAAAAGGACTGATCCAAATACAATGCCAGCTATCCCACCAGCCCCGATCCCCGGCCCATTTTCATGTGGGCCCAGCCACACACTTTTGTGAACTTGAGTTGCCTCCGGCTTATCAAATGTGCTGGAAACTGAGGATACGGGCGATGCTGAACAACGGGCAGTAGCGCAAAACGTATGGTGAGTTGGGGTAGGAAATTTGGGGTGGAAGAAGTTGAAAGCGGACGGAGAGAATTCAGCGGGTTTCTCCTGGGCCAGACCATGGATTCTGGGTTGTGGGTTTCCAGTGACCTGGGCTTGGGTCATGGAGAGGAAGGAGAGAGATAAGAGGAAGAAGAGGAAGGAGGAGGACATGGATGCCATTTTCTCGATTGGATTGGTGGAATTTGGAAGGAGGTTGTAGTAGTTTGAGTTTGGATTCCCTGGGCTTTTATAGGGGGTAAAAGGGAGTTGTTGCTTAGTCTTGAATTTTTGTGATCTGAATGGTGTTAACAAATGGGGAGCAAAATCATGCAACTAGTTGCAATGCCATGGGGAGTGATGATGTTTATTTCGTTTACGAAAATACCCCTAGGTTTTTACAAAATTGCAGTGATGTTTAGTGGGGGCCCACCGTTTGGTAATCCATACCGTTGATCTGTTGAATTGACTTCAGATGGACTACTCCTTGAACCTTTAGTCAAGTGCACTAACCTATGGGTAGACACTGAAAAAGACAACTATACAAGGAATGGACCATGTTTGGATGCTTGGATCTGCCAACCTGGAAGATTTTTGGGGCATGGCCCATCGATAAATGAGTGAATCAGACCAATGCTCCGGATTACTAGACCATAGGGCCCAGTATACAAGACTAGTCGTGTTTCAGGCTCATGGGCTACCATGGGTGGAGCCTTGGCACCTAACTCTAGCACATTCATTAGGCCCATGGTTAGGTTTAGAGAAATCTTGGCGGAACCGACCACTGGCTTTTCTATAACTTTAATGGGCTGTGGCCTGAATTAAAGGTCCAATTTCTAATGGACCTACACTCTGGCCTCTGGCCTCATTTTTAGGGCTGTTAAAGATGAGCCATTCAAAGGCCGGCCCAGAACCATCAACACACCTAATCGTGCTGGTCGCACATAACATAATCTCCTTTCATCAAAATGATACAACATTCAGAGTATTACAAGCCCAACGTGCGTGCCGAAATCTTATTTTTTACTAACATGTGAAGATAGCTTGTAATTCTAAAGAATGATTTCTAGGGCTAGCATTAGGCCGGGCCTGATTAGTTTGGGCCTACAATTGAGATTATTGGGATTTGCGTATCAAAGGTTATTTTGTTTTTACGGCCCAGGTATGGCCCACTTCAAAGACTATTAATTATGCTTTTTATAAATTTTGATTACTTTTTAAAAGAATGGAAGGATAAAAATGTAATTCCACAAAATTCTGTTAGACCGTTTATCATTGTTGTCTCGGTGTGCTGGCCCTCAGAATCATAGATATCCACTTTAGTGAATTTCATGGTCTTTTACTTTTTACTTTTTTCTTTTTTTTCTTTTTTTTTTTTAAAAAACTTTTTGACTGCCATTCTCGCTCCACTAACATTGCAAGTGCTACACCACTGGATGCGGATTGCGTGCTGAGTAAACCCATTGGGTCCACAATGATGTATGTGTCTTATCCATGCCGTCCATCCGTTTTACCATATTATTTTAGGGGAAAATCATAAAATCGAAGCATATCTAAAGTTTAAATAGACCACAACACGGGAAACAGTGTGAATTGAACACCTACAGTTGAAAACTTCTTTGAGGACCATAGAAGTTTTGGATCAAGCTGATATTTGTGGTTTCCTTTCATCCATGTATGTGTGACCTTATGAACAGTTTGGATGACAAATGAACATCACCGTGGGCCCTAGGAAGGTTTCAACGGTGGATGTGAATATAACCACTGTTTCCTGTACTTTGGTCCACTTGAGCTGTGGACATGGTTCAATTTTAGGTTTATGCCCTAAAATGATCTGGAAAAATGGATGAACGGTGTGGATATGATACATACATCCACTGTAAGCCCTACAGATTTACTCAGTACGCAGTCGGCTTCCTACACCCTGGGACGCGGTTTGGCCAGTGACGCCAGCACCGGCCAGCTAGCTGGTGTCAAAGATCTGTGGGCCCACTATCGTATATATTTGATCCTCACCGTTCATCCATATTTTGTAAGCTCATTTTAGAATACCAATGGAAAAATGAAGTAAATCGAAATCTTATGTAAACTGCACCACAGGAAACAAGCTTACATTTAAAAACTTTTTAGGGCCACAGAAGTTTCAGATCATGATGGTGATATTTATGATTTCCCTTCATCCAGTTATTTTTGACCTTATCAACAGGTTGTATGGCAAATAAACATTAAAGTGGGTCTTAGGAAGTTTTTAACTGTGGACGTTCAATCCCCGATAATTTTCCCCGGGTGATCTACCTGAGATTTGGATCCGTCTCATTTTTATGGTCTACCTGAGATTTGGATCCGTCTCATTTTTAGATTCATGCCTAAAATGAGCTGAAAAAATGAATTGACGGAGGTATAAAACACATACATCATGGTGGGCCACGGAGCTCTGACATCAGCTAGCTGGCTGATGTTGAGGTCACCTGCCAAACCGCGTCCCCGATAGTGCATCATCACTGTAAGTTATAATGCTTCCCAACCGTATAGCAATGATTGGACCGTCCTGTCAACCAATGTTGGTTGTCCGTTAGGTCCGGCACGCATTTCACAGGCAATCATGTAAAATCACATGACTAGATAATCCTAACCTCACATCAATCGCCTTCCACCTCTTTTTCGAAGAACAGGCCTAGTAGCCCAATTTGAGCCAATTGTTACACGTATTTCTTATGATTCTCAAGAAAAACCATCGTAAAAGAATCTCAATCATCTCGCTTATGGCTTTTGAAAATGGTGGCTATAAAAGAGAAGGCCAACTCGGTGGATGAGATCATCTTATTAATGCGATTTTCTTCCCATTAGCATCAGTACATTTTCACAACGTAGCACATGAAATGTATGCTAAAGCTAAGAGACAATTAGGGCCGGTCTGGATACTACCAAATGAGTGGACTTTTTAACTTAAATTTAGAAGTTATTTCCATACTGTCCTTACTCATGCCATGGTAGACTCATGAAAGTTTCAACACAAGGTCATGGGTTTGAGTACCATTGTAGTAAAAAGTCACTTTGGTGTGAGTGTGTGTGTGTGAGGTGTGTAAAAAAAAAAAGATTAATTTTCTTAAATAAGTTAATTTGGTTATTAAGGGAGCGTTGGGATTTAAAGCTACTTATGATTTCATTAACTTATCATGATTTCTACTTATCAAGTTAAAGTAAATAAGTAGCTTTAAGTATATAAAAATTTTATTTTATTTTATTTTTTTAAAAAAACATTACTTATAATTAATTATAAACCAAACTTACTTATCTCAAATAAGTTACTTATCTATTGCTATAAGTAGACAAAGTAACTTATTTGATGGTATTTAAAAGGGTTCCAAATTTAAATAACTAGCTTTTTAGAAGAAGTATTATTATCATTAGTTTTCTTTTATTGTTTTTCAACTTTCAAAAGAAACTTATTTATTTTATTTTCATCGGACCGAGAAACTCAAGAAATTGTTTAAGGGAAAATGCTCTCATGTGGCCATGAGCCTCTCTAAGTTCTTAAGATTGAAAAATCTTCCCATAAATGAGTAGTAATCTAGTGGACCCCACACGATGATAGCCCATATCGAACTGGCCTTATATGATGGACGATTCATATCAAAGGTCCACTCCTAATGATGAATGACCCACATCCAAGGTGAACCCCACATGATGGGCAATCCACATCAAAGGTGAACGCCACATGATGGGCAATTAATAATGGTGGGCCCTACATGATGAATGATCCACATCAAGGTGGGTCCCACATGATGGAAAGTCCACATCAAAGGTTGGCCTAATAATGAGTGGCCCATATCCAAGCTAGGTCTCACATGATGGACGACCCACATCGGAGGTGGGCCCACATGATGGATGATCTACATTAAAGGTGGGCTCCACATGATGGGCAGTGGATATTGAAGATGGGCCCACACGATGGTCAATAACATTAATGGTGGACCCCACATGATGACTGACTAACATCAAAGGTGGGCCCCACCTAATGAACTATGAACATTAAAGGTTGGCCTTTAATGATGAATGACCCACAACCAAGGTGGGCCCTACATGGTGGGGCCCACACAATGAACGATCCACATTAAAGTTTGGCCTCACATGATACACAAGGTGTGAGGGGCACAATGTAAAAAAGGCCCCAATTCGAAGGCCTATAATCGTCGAAATTATAAAAAATTAATGGATGAGGGTGTCGAGAATGACCATAAAAAAATTTCAAGGCTGAAAAGAAAATTGACGGTTTAAAAGCATATAATATTTTTTGTTAGTCAGGTTTATTAGTTGAATAAGAGTTTCGATGGAGAAAAAATACAGCACTCCAAAACTATTGAAAACTATGTTGATACGTTTTCGACGGCTTAGAGGGTACTGTGGAATGAGTTTTTCAGCAGATGATAAATTCGACAATCTTGAGCTATCATTCTAAGCATATTATTCGATGGCTCAGAGTTGTCGTTCTAGGTATATTATTTAACGGCTTATAACCATCCTTATGGGCCGATATATTTTTTACATTCGATGGTTTTGGATCGTCGAATTTTGTTTTATTATAGAAAAGCAATTGAATTTTAAAGCCTTATGGTTATGACCATGCTCGTACACCAAATAAACATATTTTATATTATATAAAATCACCAGAATATACCATACAACTTATAAACATAATTTATACAATCTAAAATAAATATAATCCACTTTTTTCATTTTTAAATAAAATAAAATACAATACAATTAAAATATATCCAAATTATGAAAGTTTTTTTTTAGTACACAGACACTCATAAATGATACAAACTCATACATTGTTGGATACTCATAAATGATATGAAACCACAAATTTTAAAGTGATTTCAAAGTGAAACAAGCCCTAAATATAAAGTACTTACAAAAAGTAAATAATTACAAAACATCTTAGAATTACAAAATGAAATAATTGTAACTTGTCATAATTATAAAAGTAAATAATTATAACACATTTACAATAATTTTCGGATGTAATTCAAAAATCAAGCATGTCCTAAATGTAAAGTTAAATGGTCTAACAATGTGAATGCTTAAATAATTACAATTTGTTTATTTCCGCAAATCAATTAATACAAGTCAATCAAAACACTGCATCCAAATGCAACTGAAAAGATAGACAATTTCGCTGTAACTAGTTCATAGCGAGGATTTAAGTTTTATTATTATTATTATTTTTATTTTAACTGAACTCTCCTATAACCAACGAGAGAACTACCAGAATACTTATTATTGTGATAAGATCAGGTCACTGTAGTTTATCTTTATTTTTTCCAAACATGCTTTCAAAATTTTCGATTATCAATTCAAAGCTGGTTATAATTGATGGCAACAATGGATTTAAGATGGAAGACGTCGACCATCTTCTAGTGAATGAATGAATGATAAGTATTATCATCATCCAGGCCACAGATTTACTATCAAAATAAATTGTACCTAACTTCGAAATGACAGTCTGAAACTTGAAGACTTGTTTAGAAATAGAGAAAATAGAAATCAAACATATTCAATCATAAATCCATAATCCACAATACACTTTATAAAAATAATTTATATAAACACCATAATCCATTGTTTTTATAAACACCATAATCCATTGTTTTTCTTTTTCAAATAAAAAATATAATATAATTAAAATATATCAAAATTTTGACAAGTTCATCTTTTCCCACGAACTTACAAGCAACATTGAATGTTGTTCTTTCTGAACCATCTTCTATCCACACATATGAGTCAATATTAATCTTCCCAAGTCTAATAGACTTGAATATGCCGTGCATCAATCTTTTAATGACTACTTGAGTAAATCTAGTAGTGAAATTTATACTGGTTTGCCAATCTTCCTAACATTGACAATGAACAACTATATTATGTGGTTAATGACTTTAATCATTGTAACATAAACCACAAATATATAAAATTTCACATAAAAAAGATATAATAAAGTACAATTGAACTTATTCTCTAGGACTTCTGTGGTAACAACATAAGATTAGAAGATCGACTTCTTTGAGTTTTTCCTACATTACCCATTCTAAATAATTGCTTGAAAAAAATCAATATCATAATTTTTTAAAAATATAAGAACCAATGGATAAACACATGTATTTGTAACAATAATACTTAGATTAATCCAATCATTCTAAGTGGTAACGATTTTTTTTTTCATCAGACTCTCCATAACCAATTACAGAGCAGCTTGCCTATATACTTATCATCATGATAAGATCATGTTACTGTAGTTCATCTCCATTTCCGCATCCCTCTTTTAACTAAATCTCATTACTTATTTGACGCAATATGCAAAACTCTATCATTGTCTTATATAACATCTTCTCGCAACTATAATGTTAAAAGACTTGTATTCATCCTTACTGCAAGAACTAACGAATCTTCACAATCATTGACATCTTAGTTCAATCTCTTTAGAGCTTCTTAGACAACATGATAAGTAACAATATGCTAGCTTTGATCTTCACAATATGATGATATTTGAGTTGCTTGTGATGTAAGAATAAAATATTTTTCCTCTTCTTTAGTATTTCTCATTAATATTTCTAAGTTAAAATATATTAAATTCATTATTATATTAACAAAATACTCATTTGAGTCTTCTATATGCACCTAATCACAATATATGATTGCTTATCTGAAGTTAATATAGTCCAGCTCAAGTATTTGTTTGACAATGCCGTAATAAGTGACTTCTTGATCCACCAGATTAATATCTCCAACAATTTTCCTGAAATCAGTTACAACTTTCATAGAGATCCCAGAATTTTGTCTCAACAAATTTATTTTATATTCTGACATATAGAAAACATATCCATTAATTGCATAAGCATTGAATGAAATAGTTAACATTGGGGTCATCGGCAAGCCGCTTTGTGATCGAAGTAGTAGATTCATTACCCAATTATTGTCTAACCCATGGAACATAATCCATTGGCTTCTCCAATTGTGAAGCAATCTTTTGATTATAACCTCTTGATGTTTGGCTTTAAAGCACAAGACTTTCAACGTATTCTTGATACTTCCTGTGAATAATAATATGAATGCGCTTTAGAGACTTAAGTATACATACATGCAAGTATAAATTTAATATAAGTGGGAAAGATTAGATGATAATATATTTATCCATCTTAGAATTTGAAAGAGACTATTTGAGTACCCTTTTGTGCGTTTGTCGATACTATATTGGAGTAAGAATATAAGGCTTATCATTTTTATTGATAATGTAATCAAGTTCACTATCGTCATCCATGAACATTTCACATCCTTGCAAGTGACTTTCTAATTTATGTAAACCATCTGACATATAATGCATGAATACATCATTGATTCTTTCATGAGATATCATTGAATGATAGAACTCTCTGAAAATATTTAATTCACCACGTACTGTTTGTAACTCTTCATTTCTCTAATAAAAACCATAATAACAAGATTAAGTTTAAAATGATTAATGAAATATTGATGCATTTTTTAGTTACCTCTTAAAAGTATACATATACTAATATCGGACAGGTCCTGATGTAGAGTGGGTTGCGGAAACTTTCATGTCCAGGATGGAACAGAGAAGACCCAATTAGAGGCGGGGGTGATTTGGACTGTCAGAACCTTACAACATGTGTATCTCGTAAACCGAAATGAGTTACTTGACATATCATATATGATTTTGGGGTAGTAATCCGGATTGCCCATGCCAAATTTGCGAGATTTCATCAGATTGATGGTCGAAAATCCATTTGATTTTTGTTTGTACTATTTATAGTAAGTTTTAGTTTGATTATAACTCTTTATCCTTTGAGCTTTAGGAGTTGTGTCCAACATAAAAAGTGCTTAGAAAAATTAGGAGAATAACATGGTTAAGCCAGATAGCACACTTACTTTAAATAGTAAATTTACTATTTATAATAAGTTACAAATTTCAGGAGTTCGAGTTGGAGTTCAATTCTAAAACTTCTTTCAAAGTTTGGTATCACTATTTAAAGGATTGTAAATTCGTTTTTATTATCTACTAATGAAATTTTGATTTTTTTAGAATTTATTTCTATTTTCTTATTTTCCTTATGGATTCGAGGTATCTCTATGAGGAGTCCAAAGAAGCTTCGTGGATTCAGAGTAGTTATCCCCTTGAGGAAGATGGTGATCGACCTCATCACGCCCATCCCTGCGTCGATTGGTATCAGAGTGAGGACTCCTCTCGGACCGATGACAAACAACAAAGGTATGGACCAAAATCCTATGGACGGTGATCCTAAGATTCGTTATCTTTTGGAAAGAATGGAAGCTTTCCACCAGGAAAGTCAGTTGACCATGCAAGGGCTATAGGAAACCCTCGTCCATATTGCGGATGTGTTAATTCCTCCTTAAGCCCAAGGGGGTGCTTAACCGCCCGTGGTTACTGTACAACACAACCTCAATTTCTACAGAGTATCACCCAATGATAGTGAATCGCAGGCCACCACTTTGATCATGAGGAAGCCATTGTACATGCCAAAGATAGAGATAGATTTACAGTGATACAACATCTTTTGAACAAGGTGAACTATAAACCAAAAAGTTTGTAATGTGATCATCGACGTCTGGAGCAATGAGAATCTCATGTCGAAAACAATGGTGAAAAAGTTATAACTGAAAATAGAAAGGTACCCATCTTTGTACATGATTAGATGGATCAAGGAGGTTAACAAAATTGAGATAATTGAACGATGTCGAATATCGTTTTCCATTGGCAAATATTATAAGGACAAAGTAATGTTTGACATAGTTGACATGAAAGCTTGTTACATGTTACTTAGTTGACCATGACAATATAATATTGATATTATGCATAGATGTCGGGATAACGTATTTATATTTATTTAAAACAGTAAAGATATTATCCTCGTCTTTATGGGAATGGAAACCAATCCAAGAATTCTAAAGTGGAAGGATGGTCTCTCATAACTGAAATTTTTTTTATAAAACAATATGAGGAAATAGGAGATGTAAATGCATTAGTTGAAAAGGAAAAATATATGGAGCTTGTGAACATCCCAGAGGATTTGAAACCAGTGTTGCAGGAGTTTAAGGCGATTATGCTCGATGAACTCCCTAAAAAATTGCCTCTCATACGAGATATATAAAACCACATTAATGTTGTCTTAGGGTAGCGCTCCGCGTTGTGTAATTAATTATACGCACACTTAGACATATATATTTACATCATAAGGAATAGATTGAAAAGTTAAATATAATGAATTTGCATAAATGGTAGAAGTAATTAAATTTCAAGGACGAAATTTGTTGATGGGAGTAGATTGTAACACCTCAAACTTTTCAATATCCGAGTATTGAAAGTTCTCAAGTATTACCATGAAATTTAACTTAATATATACATGTGTAAGATACCAATTTAGATGTAAGACTCGCATCTTAGACCATACCGTTCTATAGACTTCTGCAATCCTCCCTGTTGAATTCTGGCAAACCGTGACCTGCAATTGACATTTGCGCGTGACCCTGAGTCACATCCCATATATCTGAGTTGACTTGACTCGAGACTTGTACTCTTATGACCGCGTCGTCGCCGTGGTTCCAACGCCTCATCTCGGGCGCCGATGCGATACCCTGGCCAGGAGTTGTAGGCCCACGTTTATTTTGAAAAAAATGCAGCGTGTTGCGAATTCTGAGAGAATCTCTACCAAACTTCACATCAATCAAGTCAAGTACCAACCCATACCTAGCCGTCCCTTTTTCCCCAACAAGGCATGACACCCATTCCTCCCTCACCCAAATGTCAACTCTCACCCATCCCTTCCTTACGACAACCATCCCTCTCTCTTTATATCTCCTTTCTCTCTCTCTCTCTCTCTCTTATTTTCTCTAACATTTTTCAACAAAAAAAAACCATGAGAGAGTGGACGTCCAAGCTTCAAAAGAGAGAGACTAGTGTGTGGCCCACTTCCTACTCTAAGATCCTCACCATCTAACCCTTCAACTCTCATCATCCTCCATCAAAGAGGAAGCTTAGGTGCTCAAGAGATCAAGGAGCCTAGAAGATTTGCAATCGGTGGGTGTTTATAGGTTTGGATTATGTTTTTTTTGTGATGGATCAAGTGAGGCCTAATGATTTATGATGTGGATCCTATTTGAAACCCCTTTGATGTATGTTTTGTAACCTTGAGGGGCCCATAGTGGCGGGGTCCCTCCAAATCACCGATCTCTCTCTCTCTATCTTTCTCTCTTTCCATGAATGATGGCCCGCCTTGATGGATGATCCATGTTGTCCATTTTGTTAGCCACACCGCTGCCCAAGCGGGGCTCACCTCGTTGCCATGGCTAGGGCCCATTTTAGTTGTCCATTCGGACTGGTCCGGACCAAAGGAAATACAAATATCATCTTAATATTATGCAAGTGGGCCACACGTGTGGACCCACCTGATGTATGTTTCTTTATCCAGGCCGTCCATCAAAGGGATGCCCAAACAGGGTCTGTTTGTAGAGCATAACACAGATAGCAGCTGGGTTATCCAGGTGGTGGGCCATGTTTACGTGGACCCACCCGATGTAAGTGTTTAATCCTTACCGTCCATCCATGGCTGTGGACCCTCTGTGATGTATTTATCCAAGCTATCTAGGGCCAGCAGGCCATCGTGATGTATGTACAGCGTCCACGACGTCTGTCCAACGGCCTGGACTAACCATCCAGTGGTTTGGATGAAGGGAGAATACAAATATTGGCTTTGTCTCGAGCTGGTGGGTCCCACTTGCGTGGAAATGGATTGGATAGTGTATTGCACATAGCTATATATAGCTGACTATATTGACGTCAGTTGTGTCTTTGAGCCTCCATCATGAGGTATTGTTATATCCAAACCATCCATCCACATGTGGATTTCACACGTGTCTATGGCTCTGGTCATAAGGTATGTATTATATCCTACACCGTCCGTCCATTTTTCTAATGGACGGGACCCACCCACACGTGTAGCACGTGTGGGGTGGGGCCCACCTCTGATATATGTATTTTATATATTTTATATCCATCTCGTCTATCCATTTTGAGCTGGATATGGGACCCACCTTGTATTTATGTATTGTCAGCACCGTTCATCCCTGGACGATGTTGTGGGGCCAACTATAATGCATGTGTTTATCTCCACCATCCAGCGGTCTGGACGGTGGGAACCACTATGAGGTATGTGTTCATCCAGGCCATTTGGCCATGGACCCCACCTGATGTGTGAGCTGTCCACACACGTGGGTCCCGCACATGATGTATATGTTTCATATCCACACCGTCCACCGTCCAACCATGGACGGTGGAGCCCATCGATGTAAGTGTTTTACCCCCCGCCGTCCATTTGTTTCGCCCAGCAGTCCATCTGTTCCACCCACGCCATCTATTTTCTGGGACGTGCGACCCCCATGATGTATGTGTTGTACATCCACACTGTCCATCTAAAAGCAGGGCCCACTTGTGGGTGTATGCAGGGCCCACTTGCTGAACGTATTAGGCCACTTGTTGGCTGTGCGCGGCCCATGAGATGTGGCTAATGTGATGTATATGTGGCCCATATAATGAGGCCCATTGTGATGTACATGCGGCCCATATGATGAGGCCCATCATGATGTATATGTGGCCCATGAGTGAGGCTTGATGTGTTGTATATGAGGCCTTTGATGAGGCCCAATGTGATATATTTGCGGCCCATTTGGTGAGGTCCATTGTAATGTATTCGTGGCCCATGAGTAAGGCCCAATGCGATGTATATATATCTCATGTAATGCGACCCGCTGTGATATATTTGAGGCTTAGATATGAGGCCCATTATGATATATTTGAGGCCTATGGGTTGTGGCCCATTGTGATGTATTCGGGGCCCATGGGATGTGACCCATCTGATGTATATAGGCCTATGTGATGCGGCTCATGTGATGTGTATTAGTCCCATGAGCTACGGCCCATTATGATGCGTAAGGCCCATGTGATGCGGCACATTATGATGTATGTGGCCCATGTGATGTGGCCCCATTATGATTTATATGAGGCCCATTTGACAAGGTCCACTATGATGTAATTATGGCCCATGTATGAGGCCCGATATGATGTATCTGAGGCCCATGAGTAAGGCCCAATGTGATGTATATATAGCCCATGTAATGCGGCCCATTGTGATATATTTGAGGCCCATTATGATATATTTGAGGCCTATGCGTTGTGGCCCGTTGTGATGTATTCGAGGCCCATGGGACGTGGCTCATCTCATGTATATAGGTGTCACGCCCCAAACTCGAAAACCGGGCTCACAAAATTCCCGATCGCCGAATCCGGCGCCGACAGCCTCCGTAGAACCCCATTCTCGGTTCCCAGCGCCTATTCGCTAAGTTTCGATCCTGGGATGCTATAAGGAGGATTTTCAATATCAGTTAAATTCGTAATCAGCATAACCAAAGACATAACCCACAAACAACAACCAAAAACTCCATCACATTTTCACTATAATAAAAAACTTTACAAGTACAATGAGCATAAGGGAAATACAATGATGATAGACCAAAAGCTCTAAAAAGATCAGCTACGCGCCCAAGCCTCAGCGCTGCTGCGATCCAACGTCACCTGCACGCAACGGTCGTGCATAAGCTTATAGAAAGCTTAGAGGGTGGTGAAAGTGTATGCTCAAGGTGATAATGTAGCTATGCAGTATCAGAGTAATGCGGAACATGCTGATGAATGCCAAGAATACCATTAGCCGTACCAAGGCCATGCGGTGCAAGGAATGATGTCGGCCATACCAAGGCCATGCAATGCGAAATGCAACTTAAGCATACAAATCCTCATCTAAGTTCACATGTCAATACAGCTCAAAAATCTAGGATATCACCGGGGTCTAGTACACTCCAAGCCAGATTGCCGCCCCATCGCGCGCAATAAGGTGAGTGGAAAAGACCTCACTATCCGCCTGCCAATATCGGGCTCGGCTCGTCAATAGCGGACCCATTCCTCGAGCTGGTCAGACTCAGCCTAGCATTGCCCCCTACTCTCGGGCGGGTAAGGCCGCAACCCCTTCCAACCGACCACGACACAGTGGAAAGTGCAACCGTCTGGTAATCGGCACTCAGCGCTCATGCATCCACTCGGTCTAGACGTTGGAGCAACCTCCTGGTACCATAAGGGTTTAAGGACTTTCACCCAGGGATATCTATCTCACCCCATGTAGAATAGTATTTCCGGTATCCAATTCTGCCAACCACGATACGTCTGTGGAGGCTACGGCCCTGATGTCGCTAGGGCGTATAATAACCATATCACACAATGCGAATGCATGAATCACACTATCCAGTCATACAACAATCCTGCGCGTATCATGCGCTCATGTAGGGCAACACCCCCTGTATGGGAGCCCCTAAATAATCTGCCCAAAGGCATATGCTATGATCAGTCATTTCTCATATCAAGCATACGTATGATGCATATGATCATGAATTATGGAATTAAACATGCTATATAGGATGGATGACGTGCATAACGAAGGTGGGCCTAGACAACCTACACATAACACGCATGGGCCCAACAATGGGCCCTAGGGAAAGGCATAATGTGGATATTTAACCAACATTATACTTGCAATGTGGACGTCAAACCAACATTGCTCCCAAGGCACGACTGTCATAAATCATGTTGGGATTGCACATTGCAATGGACCTTTGGTATATCCCATTGGGCCTTCAATACATCAAATGGGCCGTATCATATGGGCCTATATTCATTAAGTGGGCCACATCAATGGGCCGCACCAATGGGCCTTATGTACATTGCAATGAGCTATAACCCGTGAGCCTAAGAGTGCATCAAATGGGCCTAATCTTATGGGCCTTATGTGTATCAAATGGGCCACACCAATGGGGCCTCAAATGCACATCAAATGGGCCTCAACCCATAGGCCCCAATACGTCTTAATGGGCCTTAAACCATGGACCCTTAATACCTCAAATGGGCCTCGACCCATTGGCCTTACATGCATATCAAAGTGGGCCTCAATCATGGGCCACAAGTAACTAAGGTGGGCCTCCCACCAATAAATATTATGTTAAATATGATATAATATAATATATATATAATACATATGATATTATATATAATATAATATTATATATATATAATACATATGATATTATATATAATATAATAATATATATATATATAAATATACACACACGCACACACCACACACGCACGCACGCACACGCACGCATAAGGGCCCCCAACTGTGAACATCACAGTCCCCCACACAATCATCACAGTGGGCTCCACCGTCCAGGCGAACGGTGGACATTAAACACATACATTTTGTGGGCTCCATGTGGGGCCTACCATAATGTTTACTTTCCATCCAACCCGTTGATAAGGCCGAGTGGGCCTAGGTGGAGGGTGGGAGCAATTTTCACCCTGATCCAAAACTTCTGTGGACCCCAAATGGGTTTCAAAGGTAGAGGTTCAATCCCACTGTTCCATACGGTGTGGGCCACCTGAGTCTTGGATCACGCTGATTTTTGGGGTGGGCCCATGTCAGGGGGTGGCCCACCCTATGAACGGTTTAGATGGTATATAAACATCAAGGTGGGGCCCACGGCTGGCTGGCGCAGGCAACGCCTGCTGCCGCCTGACACAGCAGCAGCGGCTGCTGTGTTGCCTTTTATTTTATTTTTTTTAAATTTCTGTTTTTCTAAGGTTTTCACTGGTGGGGTCCACATCCAAACAATCTACTCCGTCCAACGGCCTTCCATAGCTCCTGACAAGCAAAATAAGCCCAACATTGGACCTGTTTCGGCGTATAGAAACAACAGGAAAAATTCAATGGTAAACCCGTTCATGGCCCGCCTGAAAGTCTGATTGGTCCCATCTTCTGGCTCAACGCCTAAAACAAGCTTAGGAAAGGAATGGACGGCATGGATTTAATACATACATCAAGGTGAGGCCTACATGAGTGGGCCACCCAAAGTTGAACCAAGCTACTATTTGTGTTTTCCCATTGAAACGTCCAGCGTCCAGAGACGCTGGACGGTCTTCCATACAAGGTGGCCTGCTCAGGTGGGCCACCACTGATGAATGGTGTGGGTACTACACATATGAGGTGGGCCCCACTTAAATAAAATACATACTACATGGTGGGGTCCATTCAAGCGGGCTACATAACCTCATTAACATAAAAAAAAAAAAAAATAAATAAAAGGGAGAGAGATAGAGAGTGAGACCGTGTGATGGAGGGACCCCAGCACTATGGGCCCTCCCTTGCACTAAATCATACATCAAGTGGGTCCCCTTACATGTGGGTCCATTAAAATTAAATCCAACGGTGGAGATCCCTTCTCCACTAAATTAGACGGTCTAGATGACCCAAAACATGTAAGGAAATAAACATCATGATGGGGTCCATGGAGAATGGCCCCATCATGGAACGATCATGATAATCCAAGTGGGCCATTGGCCACATCTTAGGGTCCAAAGTGAGATCCAACCATTGATCGGTTGGTATCACTTGGCCCATCTTAAAAATATGAAAATCTACCCTATCAAGGCACCCACCACTTGATCTTCTTGCTCCCTTGGCTTCCTCAGCTCCTTGTGCTCCTCTTTGATGGAGGAAGATGAAAAATGGATGGTTGAGATGAGAGATGAAGGGGTAGGAAATGGGCCACACTTGAAACTTGGGAGAAATGGGAGAGGGGCTCATACGTATGGAATTGCTTAAGGGAGAGTTGAAATGAGAGAGAGACTTGTAAGGGAGAGAGAGAGAGAGAATGATGGGTGATGGAGTGATGGATGGGAGAGAGGGATGGGAGTGTAAGAACTTTTTTGACTTTTTTGGCTAAATGTGTAAGAAAAGCATGGGTTGTGTAAGAGCTTTTTGACTTTGGGGGTTGCTTAGGAAAGGGTGAAAGTTGATGTGTACTTGACATGATGGGATTGATGGGATTGATTGATTGATGTGACACCTTGTAGAGATTCCCTTAGAATTCGCACGTGTGGCGTTTTCTCGCACCGAACGCTGGCCCACAACTCCTGACCAGAGTATCGCATCAGCGCGCGAATTGTGGCATCGGAACCGCGGCGACGACGCGGTCGCTAAGGTACAAGTCCTGGGTTAAGTCGACTCGGGTTGACGGCACGAGAATTCAGGTCGCGCGTAAATACCGATTAAGGGTCGAAGGTTGCCGGAATTCGACTGGAAAGACCGCGGAAGCCTATGGAACGGTACGATCTAGGATACGGGGCTTACAATAGGCCCATGTGATGTGTAAATAGGCCCATGTGATGCGGCCCATTGTGATGTATAAGACCCTTGTGTAAGGCCCATTATGATTATATGAGGCCCATTAAGATTGTATGCGGCCCATTATGTTGTGTATGAGGTCTTTGTGTGAGGCCATGAGCCTACTATATGTTTGGTTCTATGAGGGTCACTCCTTGGGGGCGATGTTGGTTAAATATCCACATTGATAGGCAATGATGGTTAAATGTCCACATTGTGACCTTCCTTTAGGCCCTTTATTAGGCCGATTATCGATGCTGGTTATAGATACCGATTATGAGTATGTCAGAGTATAACATCATGATACATGCCCATACGCATCATCTACATGTTCGTCATGAGATCTGGTTGACCATTGCATATGCCATTGGGCAGGTTGTTATGAGACTCCCTGATAGGCAGAGATTGTCTCCCATGAGCGCACAGTATGCGCAGGATTAATGCATGATTGGATTGTATGACTCATGCATCTTGCATTTTATATTGTGATTACTGTACGCCCTAGGGACATTAGGGTCGTAACCTCCACAAGCATGTCGTGGATGGCCAGATGGAACACCGAAAATTTGTTACTAGCATTGGGGTGCCATAAATGTCCCTAGGTGAAAATTTCTAAACCTCCATGGCCAGGAGACGCCCTCATGTCTAAACTGAGTGGATGTATATGAGCGCATGAGAGCAGTATACTAGTTGGCCACGCCTCCCACTGTGTCATGGTCGGTTGAGTGGGGGTGTGACCTTACCCGCCTGAGTGAAGGGGCAATATCTAGGTTGAGTTTGACTATCTTGAGGAATGAGTCCGCTATCGACGAGCCGGGCACGATATTGGTAGGTGGATAGTGAGGTCTCTTCCACTTACTCAGTTATATGCTCGGATAGGGGCAGCAAGCTGGCGTAGAGTGTATTAGACCCCAATGATGATTCCAGAGATGTACGGTACTAATATGTGGACTTATTAAGTAGGAGTTACATACTCATTCATCATTCACTATCCACTCTGGCTGGTGGTATGCAACTAATTTTTATGTGTATCTTTGTAATGACTGGGATTTCAGTTGGGGCACACGACCAACCTGAGATCAAGAGTTTACCACATTGAGCTTATTTATCCAAATTTAGATATGACACTGATTTGGATAGAAGTCCCTTGTGATGGACCCCGTACCTTGCAATACTACATACTATCATCCCGACTTCACACTCCAACTTGGTCATTCATTCACACCGCATATTTTATTACATCAACGGCATATGGTATTCTGGGTTGCTACGTGTCACGCCCCAGACTCGGTATCCGGACTCACAAGGAACTCGATAGCCGGTTCTGCCCGTAAGAGCCTCCATAGTACCCCATTCTTGGCTCCTGAGATAGGTTCCGATCCTGGGATCCAACAAGGAGGATTTCCATGAAAGTATAATCAATTTCAATATGAGCAAACCTAAGATTATAACAAGTATATCTGAGAATAACGAAGGTACACACTATAAAATCCACTATGAATTTAAACTTTTACAAGCTTAAATCGGGTTTAAAAGGTCATACATAAGATAATGAGAAAAAAGAGAAAGGTCAGCAACACTGGAATCCTCAAATCAACTTTACTCCATGCTCTACTGCTACGATGCCTGCCTAGAGTCTCCTGAACGCATCAATCGTGCATAAGCTTATAGAAGCTTAGAGGGTGGTGTAAGTGTGTGACCAAGGTACACAGAAGGATAGCAAGAGGTACAAGGAAAGAAACATGCTCAATAAGAATGTCATTAGCCTTACCAAGGCTTATCATGAATATGATGCAATGAGTAATGGACGTCATACCAAGGCAATGCATGAAGGGGCTTACACAGCCAATGCTAATGTGATGCAAGTAATGCCAGTGCTCATATCTAAACCACATATTAAGTATATTTCCAATGATAAGGAAATCACCGGCGTCCATTACACTACTGAATGACTACCGCTCTATACACCCCACACAGTCAAACGAGCATAAGAGACCTCACTACCCACCTGTGGATAGCCAATCACCAACAAGGCCTGAAGGTAGTGGACCCATTTATGAGCTGTTCAGACTCAGCCTAGCAACGCCTCCTCACACCAAGCAGGTAAGGCCACACCCCTATCCAACCGACTACACGATAGTGAGAGTCGGGGCCTAACGGTATAAGGCCCTCGTGGGCTCATAGTTTCTACTCGGTCATGACATTGGAGCAGATCCTTGGTACCATAGAAGTTTTAGGAATTTCACCCATGAGCATCCTATGCACCCAGTATACTCAAGTATCATTTCTGGTGTCCACACATACGGCCATCCACGAATGCCCCTGTGGAGGCAAGGCCCTGATGAAGCAAGGGTGGTATCATCATGGAATGCGATGCCAATGCATAAGTCACACATACAGATCATGCATAGCTGCAGGCACACAATGTCACAAGGGGAGAAACTCCATCCCTCAATGACCACCACACAATACAATCAATTCATATAGATGATGCATATGGGTCACAAAATGTAAGCGTGCTACCTGTGGAATATGGAATCCTCCATACTAAGGAGGGACAAGGTCTAGGCACATAGACAGGTGTTCTAAGAAGAAGAGAAGTCCTCTGGTGGGGGCCCAGTACTTTAAGACGACCCATAAGCTAAAAGAGTCATAACCCTAAGGACGAACAGTCCTAATCAAGCCTAAGGTGGGCCTTCAACCACCTATAAGGGCCTCTATAGGCCTACCTTAGGACCACCAAGGAGGACATTCAACCTCAACTGGGTCCCAAAAGGTAGCCCGCTAAGCATATAATGTAGGGTCTAAGGCCTAAGTAATGTATGGTCTAATGGGCCATACTCCAAGCCCAATCTCATAGACCATATAGTGGGCCTTTAAGTAAGGTTTGGGCCTAACCATGAGGGTCATAAACCCATATGTTGTGGTGGGCTTCATGGGCAGCTCGGTAGTTCATTTACATGGGCAATTCTCACATTTAACACAAGTGAGTTGGGCCTCACTTTTTAGCCCAAGTATAGGGTCAATTTTAATGGGCGGCCAAGGGCCAAATTTCTTGCATATTCTTGCCCCTAAGCCCATCACAATAGATGGGAGAGTATAGGCCCAAGATCAATGGGCCTATCCAAAAGGTCTTAGTACATAAGGCCTAATTACCAACACAAAATGGCAGCCACACACACACACACACACACACACACACACACACACACACACACACACACACACATATATATATATATATATATTACATCACATAATAGCCCAAAAATAAAAGCATTCAATTCATGCTTTATGGTGGACTTAGAGGGCAGCCCATAAACCCAAGAATACACATGGGCAGGGCCTAAACTGACAGTGTGAGCCTTGCCATACCAGCCCAAAGACTTAACAAGACCCTTCACAATATGCATCAATGTGGGCCTTACAAGTCAGCCCATAATTAAGTACTTCATGAGGGCACGAAGGCCCACAATATACATGATTAGCTTATAGATGGCCCATTGGGCTCACAATTCAATAAGGTCAGCCCTTGTATAATGTTGGCTCAAGGAAGAGGTTTACAGTCCATTAGGCCTATAAAACTACTTAAAATCTAGTTAATGCTAACCTACAATATCACCACAAAGGTGGGCCTCAAGGGGCATTAATTAAGCCCAAAAATGTCTAAGGAAAGAAGGCAAGAG
The DNA here is from genome assembly GCF_029962835.1 of Magnolia sinica. Lineage (NCBI taxonomy): Eukaryota > Viridiplantae > Streptophyta > Magnoliopsida > Magnoliales > Magnoliaceae > Magnolia > Magnolia sinica. The sequence goes on along the minus strand of NC_080577.1, from coordinate 41,016,947 downwards.
TGTGTGTAACACTCCCTTAAATCTGGTGGGCCACATCAGCTCCAAAAAGGTCAACCATGCAGCAAAGTTTGGGCTCCTTGCTGGAATTCTAGCCCACCCATTTCTTGGGCCTGCTGGAGTCCAAAAATTTATTTAATCTAAATGGGTTACTGAACCATGATGACCCACACATATTACAGTGGGCCCCACCAGATGAACAAAGTGAACACAACACATCTAGGTGGGCCCACAAGGCAGGTTGGACAGCTAGCCAAGGCTGGATGCCCCAGCCTAGCCGTCCCTGCCTGGTGGGCCACTCCAAGCTGCACCGCGGGCAGTCCAAGGGCTCGATGGCTCTGAAATTTTGAAGGAGGATATTTCCATGGGTAGGACACACCCCCACAAAATTTCAAGATTGGTAGACATCTAGAAATATTTTAATTAATTTTAATAAAGAAATCTGTCTAGAAAATCGGACTGGCCTGGACATCCTAACGTGGTGGGCCAGTCCGGCCTTTGCCATGGTGTGCACAGGAGTCCTTTGGCCCCAAAAATTGGTAGGTGAGTCCTAACATGGGTGTAACACACCTCTACAAAATTATAGAATTTTTGGACAATTATAAGTATTTTAATTCATTTAAAGAAATCAATCTATCCTAAAAATCGGACTGATCTGAACACCACATTATAGTGGGCCGGTCCAACCACCACCATGCTGTGTAAAAGTGTCCATTGGCCCCAAGATAGTGTGGGTGGGTCCTACCATAGGTGGGCCACCTATTTACAAAATTTTAGAATTTTTGATATTGTATAAGTATTTTATTTAATTCATACAAATTATGGTCAGCGATGAATATGCAAAAAATCTGCTGGTGCAGAAAATACTGTTGTCCCATGTTTGGCACCATATGGGGTGGGCCTGTACTTGCCCAAATTACTAGAAGATTGGTGTGTTTGATGGTCCCACATATGGACAGTAAGTGGGGTCCACTGGAGTGGCCCACTTACTCCTAAATCAAGATGAAAAATGAGCATTTCTAACATGCAATGTTGCTGGACTGTCCAGAAATTTCTGGACAGTCAGCCTACTTTGGTCCATCCCATAGGCCTCAAACATGGGGGAAATGATGTGGGCCCCAATCCACATCAAAGTGAGGTCCACACTCTAGAAAATCTCCAAAGAAATTTGGGAGAAAAGGACATACAAACAGTCCCAAACAATTACTCAAAATCATACTATAGTGGGCCTGAAATCTAGACAGCAACATGTTGTTGTCTAGATCAGCCCTTAAAATAAATAAATGGGAAATAAATCAACGATTACACAAGGTGGGGTCTACCCTGATGTGTCACACAACTCTCAGGCCCGAGCCCCTTCCAACATAATCCAAGAAATCAGGCCCAAAGGCCTTCTAAATCAAGCAACAAATCTATGCAACATAGTTGGGCCTGGGCGTCAAGCAACTTGGGCCTAGATGCCCGAAAAATCTGAAGGACCTGGTTGCATGGCACATCAAGTGGGCCACACAAATCATCACATCTAAACCACAAAAAGGGAAGGAGAGAAGAAGAAAGGAAACATGTTAGCCATAGGGAGGGCTCCGCTACTATGAACCCTCCACAATGAAGAAATTAACATATACATACAAGATCAAAAAGGATCCCATACATGCATGGGCCCTAGGTAGGAATCTAAGGTCTAGATGACCCATGATGCATAGATGAAAGGAAAAATCTCATCAAGATGGGGTCCATGGAGAATGGCCCCATCAAGATCACATGCATGCAAGTGGTGGCTAAAGATCACATCCAAGGAGTGGTGTAGGACCTCCACCATTGATGTGGTGAGTCCTACACTCTCCATATGAAACAATAAAAGATCTATGAAGAAAAACAATATAATCTATTCTACATGCTCACCCACCCGATGGACTTCAAGATTCTTCAACTACCATACTCAAGTTTGAAGGAAGGGGATTCTATGGTGATGATAGGTCTTTGATGCTTAGATTTAGAGGGAAAAGAGAGGGAAGAGAGCTGGAAATTTTAGCAAAGGTGGACGTCTAAAGCTTAGCAAGGAGAAGAAGAAAGAAATGAAGAAAGAGGGAGAGAGATGAGAGAGTTGTAGCCATGGGACAAAAAGATTGTTTAAAAGAAATGATGGGTTTTGAGAAGAGCAAAATACTCATTGCTCATGGGGTAGGGTGAGTCATAATTGCTTTGAAAAAAACATAACTCATGATTATTTGTTGGAGAAAGAAATCTCATGCTTGCTTGGTGGCTATAGGTCTATAGACTAGGCCATTGGTCATCATGGAAATGGTAATGTCATCACCATTGGCAAACGTGCACATGGGGAAATGTGTAAATCATACGGGTCCCACCTAAAATGCGATCAATGGTCCAAATGATGCACGACCCATAACTTTTGATGGACATATCAGATTTATGCATGAGACATAACGTTGAAAATGCGGCGACGATGTGGTCGCAATGGCATAGGTCTTAGGTCAATCTGAGTCGAGTCTACGTGACCGAACTCAAGGGTGACCGCAATCACTATCCGAAGGTCGCGGGTCGGCGGAATCTGACCGATAGGACCGTGGGACCAAAATGGATGGAATGCATACTCACACACACATGCACACATGCGAACTTGGGTTGGGTCTCACAATTCTCCCCACCAACAAAGAAATTTCGTCTTCAAAATTGACAAAACTGGAACAACAAAATGTATAAACATCATCATATATATATATACCTCAATCATCAAACATAAGAGAAGGCAATGTAAGAAATACAAGCAATCAAGCATCGAATAAATGGGGATAACGCTCTCTAATCTCAGCCTCGCGTTCCTAAGACGCCTCAACCTCCGAATGATGACCCCATTGTACTTTTACCAAGGGAATGACCTTAGTCCTGAGGACCTACTCCTGATCAAGAATACGAATCGACTGCTCAATGTAGGAAGCATCCTCACGGACCTCGAGTGGTTGCCAATCAATCACGAGAATAGTGTCCGACCCACACTTCTGCAACATAAAAACATGGAACATGTCGTGAATCGTGGACAACTCAGGAGGTAAGGCAAGCCTATAGGCCACAATGCCCATGCGCTCGGTAATCTCAAAAGGTCCAATAAATCTCGGGGTGAGCTTGCCCTTCACACCTAAACAAATGACACCCTCATAGGCGAGACCTTGAGATATACCATGTCCTTGACTACGAACTCGAGGGGTCGATGCTGACGATCATCAAAACTTTTCTTCCAACTCTGAGCTGTGCACATCCTCTGCCTGATAACATTAATAGTCTCTGATGTCTGCTGCACAAGCGTGGGACCTAAAAGACGACGCTCTCCAACCTCTGTCCAACAACTAGGAGATCTGTATAGTCTACCATAAATGCCTCAAAAGGAGCTATGCCGATAGTCGCTTGATAGCTGTTGTTGTATGTGAACTCGGCAAGGTACATATGCTCATCCCAACTGCTCGCAAAGTCAATCACACAAGCTCTGAGCATATCCTTAAGGATCTGGTTGACCCTTTCGGTCTGCAGGATGATAAGCAGTGCTGAGATGTAAAGTGACCCCCAACGTCTGTTAAAAATTCCTCCAAAACTGAGATGTAAATCTGGAGTCTCGGTCTGAAACGATCGAAACTGGGACGTCGTGCAGTCTCACAATCTCTTCAATAAATATCCTCACCAATCGGTCCATAGACCAGGAAGCATGCATTGGAATGAAATAAGCTGACTTCGTCTGATGATCGACAATAACCCAGATGGTATCATGACCGCGCTGAGTCCTCGGCAACCCTACGATGAAGTCCATCGATACGTGCTCCCACTTCCACTCTAGAATGCTCAATGACTGCAAGGAACTAGGGGGTCTCTAATAATTGGCCTTGACAAGCTGACATGTGTCACACTCGACCATAAAACTAGCAATTTGACGCTTCATCTCCTACCAAAAATACTGTCTCCTCATATCACGATATATCTTCGTGGAGCTTGGTTGAATAGTAAGTCTCAATCGGTGTGCCTCAGTCATCAGATCACGACGCAAATCTGGCACGTCCGGGACACACATCGATCTCTAAAGCAAAATCCACCATCGGAACCAATCTGCCAGTCTGACCGCTCCACGGATGCAGCCTCTTCTCGGTACTCCTGAAGTGACTCGTCCGTTTGCTGAGCCTCGATCACCCTAGCCACCAAAGAGGGTTGAATCGACAAGCTTGAAAGCTGAACAATGGAAGACTGCAGATGTTGAGGGTTAAATATTGTATATTAGACCCTAGTTATTGCCTGGATTTACGAACATGGTACTGTTTAACGGCTCAATTTAATCGTATTTGTGATGCAAGGTGTACCGCAACAGGATGCGTAAGCGGCCTGAAAGACGTCCATAATGCAAGATCATAAGGTTTCCACCACCCATTTGGCTCGAAACTTCATGCGGGGCCTGAGGGACATAAATTAACCATACATGTCAAATTTCAGCCATTGGATCATTGTGAAAGTAGCCCAACGGACAGATCAACCCATAAAATCTCGATTTGGGGCCCGCATGATATCTTGATATGCTTCAAATTCGGTTTCAACCGCTTAAATGGGGTGGTAAAACGGTTGGACGGAGTGGATTTCTTAAATACATCACCATGGGACCCACACACATGATGCGTGTGCATAGCATATACACTCCCACTGGGCACCGGTTTTCCCAAGGTCGATCAGCGGGCGCTGATCGACTATTTCTAACCAAAATTCAAGACGCAACATCGTCTTTGCATGTTTTTATCGGTTGATCGTTGTGGGCCCCACTCATCATCCGGTTAGATGATCCGAACTGTTCACTTGTCTCAGGAGACGTCCAAGACCAACGCCTAGGTGTCCTTTTGTCACCACACTAGCGTATACACGTTCTTAGCTGTTAAACGCAGGATGGATGACAGAATAGAAGATCTTGTGGGCCACACCGATTTCACTCCAAAAACCACCATGCCTGAGCGTTTTTTCAAGGTGAACATAATGGTCGGACTAGATTTCCTGTCTGACACCGATCCTGGGCCCCACCATCTCACCAGCGTGAACAGAGCTGCGTAAGCTCTGTTCTGCGGTCGGATCTGTCGATCTAGGTGGGCCACCATAGCTGGCTGATGAAAAGATCTAATTCGTCCATCATGAATGCCACCCCAAAACGTCCCTAGGGATGTTATTTCTTTGAGAAGAAAGCAAGGAAAATGGATTTTTCTTGGACCGTTTTCTTGACTGCGTAATAGAGCTTACGCAGGGAGTGCGTAAATCTTCCGCACCGACTTCAGGCGCAATGCGTAAACAGCACTGATTGTATGCTTCTACACACAGCCACCGACCTCCGTATTCTATAAAAAGAAAGGATGTGAGAAACAGTGATTCTTTCAATTCGCAGCCGGGACGTGGAGCAGGGAGAGAGTAGTATTTTAGATTTCTTTTATTTTTACTGTTTCTTTTTATTATTTCTTTTAAGATGTTTAGCCTAATCATATTTATGCTATGCTGAACCTCTTAGCTAGGGCTAAGAGGTGAAGCTTGTAGTGTGATGGGAAACTTTTTGCTTATGCCTTTTGTTTAGACTGAACTGATGTTGATTTTAGTTTAATTAAGGAAATATTTTTAGTTTTTAATGGTCTATTGTGACTAAAATTACAATGGGTCTATGATAGCTTTGAGCATGTTCCTTTCCTTTTATGTTTATGACGTCAGGAAGCCCTGTTGTTCACCATCATCTCCTGGGCATGGTCAGATGACGGTACCCTTCCTAACCTTCATACATTGTTGATTGGTTAGTAATTAGTTTAATTCTATTGTTTACTTTGTCTCCTGAGCATAGTTTGGTGATGGAATCCATTCTAATTTATATACCTTTCATCTCTTGAAAACTATATTAAAGGAAGTTCAGTCTTGATTTCCATGGTTACACTCTTCAACTAGATGAAGATGGGACTCAGACCAGTTGAGTTCTTAAAGCAGGCATAAGATCTCCCTGATCTATACAAATGGATCCTCTGAATCCCTAGTTTCATACCTCTGATTTCTATAAATTTTGGATAATCATTTCACCATTATTCCCTAAATTTCATTCGATTTAGATTTCATCTTAGTCTAGTTCTAGTTCTACTTAGTTTTAAATACGTACAGGTATCAGTCCCTTGGGATTCGACCTCGGTCTCACCGAGTTTATTACTACATGACAACCCTATACTTGGGGAGTGAATAGCAGACCAAACTCAATATCCTACTTTGAAACATCCTCGAGCATCTGCCACTGTCGAACCATCATCTGTGCCACCAGGCCTCGTGGCTGACGGCTGAGCGTGTCTGCCACCACGTTTGCCTTGCCCAGGTGGTACTGAAGGTCGAAATCATAGTCCTTCAACAGCTCCATCCATCACCTCTGACGCAGGTTCAACTCGGACTGTGAAAATAGGTACTTTAAGCTCTTATGGTTCGAGAAGAGCTCGAACCTAACCCCATATAGATAATGCCTCCACACCTTCAGTGCGAAGACAACTGCTGCAAGCTCCAAATCATGGGCGGGTTAGTTCAACTCATGGGCCTTGAGCTGGAGCGAGGCATACGCCACTGGCTTCCCGTGCTGCATCAGTACAATACCCAAGCTAACTCTGGAGGCATCGGTGAAAATAACAAAACCCTCACTCCCATCAGGAAGAGTGATAACAGGAGCGGACGTGAGGCGGTCCTTCAACTCCGTGAATGCCTCCTTGCAGGCGTCACTCCAGACGAACTTGATGCCCTTTCGTGTCAATCAGGTCAGCGGTGCAGCAATACAGGGGAAACCCTCGATAAACCGTCGGTAATATCCCACTAGACCAAGGAAGCTACGAATGTCGGACACGTTCCTGGGCTGGCCCCACTAACACACTGCATCAACCTTCGAGGGGTCCACAGCGACACTCTCTCTCATCACCACGTGACCGAGGAACTTCATCTCATCCTGTCAAAACTCGCACTTCTCCAGCTTCGCATACAGCTGGTGGGCATAGAGGGTCTCAAGCACAATCTGTAGGTCCTCAGCATGGTCCTCCCGGGTCCTCGAATATACAAGAATATCATCAATGAATACCACCACGAACTGATCGAAGAACGTCCGGAAGACCTCGTTCATCAGCTGCATGAATATGGCGGGCGCATTGGTTAGTCCGAACGACATAACCAGAAACTCGAAGTGACCATAGGGTGTCTGAAAAGCCATCTTCGGAATGTCCTACTCTTAAACCCGAATCTAATGGTAATCGGAGCGCAAGTCTATCTTGGAAAAATACTGCACACCCTGCAACTGATCGAACAGATCATTAAAATGGGGAAGCAGGTATCGGTCTTAATGGTGACTCTATTGAGCTTGCGATAGTCCACACTGAGCCGCAACGAATCATCCTTCTTCTTTACAAACAACAACAGGGGTCCCTAAGGCGAACTATTGGGACGAATGAAACCTAACTCCCGGAGCTCATACAACTGCTCATGTAGTTCCCTCAACTCCAACGGTACCATCCGATAGGGGGCCTTCGAGATAGGCACTGTACCGGGTACCAAATCAATCTGGAACTCCACCTGCCGATGTTGTGGCAAACTCGGTATCTCCTGAAACACATCCGGGTACTCACATACAACTGGCAGTTGCTCAAAACTCTCTGCCACAGAATCCTCAATGATCGAAGCTAAGAAACTAGATAGTGACTCTCCTCTAGGCTCGGTGATGAACTGGAATACTGTCAAGCCTGGAATGTGAAATGTGACTATCCTTGCGGTACAGTCCAAGACGGCACCATACTCCGTAAGCTAGTCCATACCCAGAATAACATTAAATCCTGCCATCGGCATTACGAACAGATCGGCAGGAAGAAACACCTCTCACACTAACACCGAGTAAGAAGGATAATGACGGGTCAGCACAATAGACTTCCCTATGGAGTCAAAAAGGACTCCAATGGAATACCGGTCGATCAGCAAAAATGCTCGGCCACAAAAGAATAGGAAGCGCCAGAATCAAACAAAATATGAGCAACACAAGAAGAAACAAGAAGAATACCCTCAACGACTCCACCAGTAGATGACCGTGGGTCTTGGCCTAGCGCCTGCTGTGTAGAATAAAAGTGGCCTTAAGCTGGTAGGGGAAGTAACCCGAAAGACTGAGGGTCCTGAGTCTAAGCCTGTTGGGCTGTTATACACATTGGGCCCAGGGACCGGACATACGAATATCCCCTCTGCTGGTGCTGCGGTTGCTATTGTCTCTATTGAGGAGGTCTGCCTAGCTGCCTCTGCTACTGAGGAGGAGCCCTAGGAGAGGCAGGTGGAAGTTGTGGTCTTTGCTGCTGCTACTAAGGAGGACGAGGAGACGACACATGCGGTGGCATCTGCTACTGAATAGGGAGATGACACTCACGCCTCCGATGCCCGGCCTGTCCACAACCAAAGAAAACACCGAAAAAAGGGCTAGAAGATGAAGTGGCTGGCGGTGCTGAAGATGATGATGAAGCTACTGTCTGAACCGCAGGCTGCCGAAACCCTGATCTGCACCTCCATCTCTGCTGACGGTGCTGCTTGGAATTACTGACTGGTGCTCTCCTCTTTCGGTCTCCACCAGAACTCTGTTCTCTCGATCTCTGGGTCATAGTCCAGTCCTTCTCATAAACCAGTGCCTGATGTATGACCTAGTCGAACGTCTCCAAACAATGCCCTACCACACGGCTGTGAAGGGCATGACGTAAACCAGTCATAAAACGATGGGCCCTCATCTTTTCATCGCTAGTGAGATGAGGAGCAAATCTAGACAAGTCTAAGAAACGGGCCTCATACTGAGATACGATCGAATCTCCCTGAACCAAGGTCTCAAACTCGATAGCCCGCTGGATCTAAACGTGCTTGGGGAAGAATTTCTGGTCGAAACGGACCACAAACTCCTTCCATGTCCAAATGAACTGGGGCCTGACCATCTTGGATATGGATGACTACCAGTGACGGGCTTCACCCTGAAGAAGATAGGTCGCAAGGGATACTCTCTGATCCACAGGACACTGAATAGTGTAAAAAATCCTTGCAACCTCAGTGCGCCAAGCCTTAGCGGCAGAAGGGTCAGGGTCACCACTAAACCTCGGGGGATCATGCTGCTGGAACTCTCGGGCTATCGCACTAGCACGTGGTAAATCAGATTACCCAAAAACCTCAGCGGTAGTAGGCTGACAGGTCTATAATGCAGTGGCAACAAGCTGCATCAGCTGATGGAGATGTTCAACTCCTATAGGTACTGTCGAAAAAGCAAGGGGGACACTTGCCTTAGGCAGAGGCATGGGTGCGGCCGACGGGGTAAGAGTCTATGTAACTAGAATAGTAGGATGAGGAGGGGGATCGGTGGGGGAACTGGAGCTATTAAAGGAGCGGGCACTACAAGCTCAACTGGAGGAATAGGCTGGATCGGGACCTTTGGAATCGGATCCTCAACAACAGGAGTAGGGTGTGCTCGAGTAGGATAGGTATCTCAGGCACCTTGTCCACGTACACCATGACCACGGGTGCTGCGACCTCGGGTGCCAACTTTAAGCGGCATAGTTTACAAAAGAAAGACGACACAAAGAATCAAGACAATTTTAGGCTCAATACGGAACGAAAGGAAAGGTCTCGGGACACTACTTGTCCTCTGCTCTGAGCAGACATGCGATGTTTCCCGAGTTATTTCAGAATTACTTTCTATACTCTGATACCAACTCCTGTCATGCCCTAGACTCGATAACCGGACTCACAAGGAACCCGATAGCCCGTTCTGGCCGCAACAGCCTCCGTAGTACCCCATTCTTGGCTCCTGAGATAGGTTCTGATCCTGGGATCCTACAAGGAGGATTTCCATGACAGTATGATCAATTTTAATATAAGCAAACCCAAGATTACAGTAAGTATATCTGAGAATAACGAAGGCACATACCATAAAATCCACTATGAATTTGAACTTTTACAAGCTTACATCAGGTTTAAAAGGTCATACATAAGATAATGGGAAAAGAGAGATATGTCAGCAACACTGGAATCTTCAAATCAGCTCTACTCCATGCTCTGCTGCTACGATGTCTGCCTAGAGTGTCCTGCACGCTTTAATCATGCATAAGCTTATAAAAGCTTAGAGGGTGGTGTAAGTGTGTGACCAAGGTACATAGAAGGATAGCAAGAGGTACAAGGAAATAAACATGCTTAATAAGAATATCACTAGCCTTACCATGACTTATCATGAATACGATGCAATGAGTATTGGATGCCATACTAAGGCAATGCATGAAGGGGTTTACACAGTTAATGCTAATGCGATGCAAGTAATGCCAGTGTTCATATCCAAACTACATATCAAGTACATTTCTAATTATAAGGAAATCACCGGGGTTCATTACACTGCTGAATGACTGCCGCTCTACAGACCCTGCACAGTCAAATGAGCGTAAGAGACCTCACTAACCGCCTGTGGATAACCAATCACCAACAAGGTCTGAAGGTAGCAGACCCATTTACGAGCTGGTTAGACTCAGCCTAGCAACGCCTCCTCACACCAAGCAGGTAAGGCCACACCCCTATCCAACCGACTACACGACAGTGAAAGTCACGGCCTAACGGTATAAGGCCCTCGTGCGCTCATAGTTTCCACTTGGTCACGACGTTGGAGCAGATCCTTGGTACCATAGAAGTTTTCAGAATTTCACCCATGGGCATCCTATGCGCCCAGTATGCTCAAGTATCATTTTTGGTGTCCACACATACGGCCATCCATGAATGCCCTTGTGGAGGCAAGGCCCTGATGAAGCAAAGGCGGTATTATCATGAAATGCGATGCCAATGCATGAGTCACACATACAGATCATGCACTAGCTGCAGGCACACAATGTCACAAGAAGAGAAACTCCATCCCTCAATGACCACTACACAATGCAATCAATTCATACAGATGGTGCATATGGGTTATAAAATTTAAGTGTGCTACCTGTGAAATATGGAATCCTCCGTCCTAAGAAGGGATAAGGTCTAGGCACATAGACAGGTGTTCTACGAAGAAGAGAAGTCCTCTAGTGGGGGCCCAGTACTTTGAGACAACTCACAAGCTAAAAGAGTCATAACCCTAGGGCGGAACGGTCCTAATCAGGCCCAAGGTGGGCCTTCAATCACCTATAAGGGCCTTTATAAGCCTACCTTAGGGCCACTAAGGAGGACATCCAACCTCAACTAGGTCCCAAAAGGTAGCCTGCTACGCATATAATGTAGGGTCTAAGGCCTAAGTAATGTATGGTCTAATGGGCCATACTCCAAGTCCAATCTCATAGACCATATAGTGGGCCTTCAAGTGAGGTTTGGGCCTAATCATAAGGGTCATAAACCCATATGTTGTGGTGGGCTTCATGGGCAGCCCGGTAGTTCATTTACATGGGCAATTCTCACATTTAACATAAGTGAGTTGAGCCTCACTTTTTATCCCAAGTATAGGGTCAATTTTAATGGGCGGCCAAGGGCCCAACTTCTTGCATATTCTTGCCCTTAAGCCCATCACAATAGATGGAAAAGTATAGGGCCAAGATCAATGGGCCTATCCAAAAGGTCTTAGTCCACAAGGCCTAATTACCAACACAAAAGGGCGGCCATGCATATATATATATATATATTACATCACATAATAGCCCAAAAATAAAAGCCATTCAATTCATGCTTTATGGTGGACTTAGAGGGCAGCCCATAAACCCAAGAATACACATGGGCAGGGCCTAAATTGACAGTGTGGGCCTTGCTATACCAGCCCAAAGACTTAATAAAACCCTTCATAATATGCATCAATGTGGGCCTTACAAGTCAGCCCATAATTAAGTACTTCATGAGGGCACCAAGGCCCACAATACACATGATCAGCTTATAGACGGCTCATTGGGCTCACAATTCAATAAGGTCAGCCCTTGTACAATGTTGGGCTCAAGGAAGAGGTTTACAGTCCATTGGGCCTATAAAACTACTTAAAATCTGGTTAATGCTAACCTACAATATCACCACAAAGGTGGGCCTCAAGGGGCACTAATTAAGCCCAAAAATGTCTAAGGAAAGAAGGCAAGAGTGTGTGCAAAACTCTCTTAAATCTAGTGGGCCACATCAGCTCCAAAAAGGTCAACCATGTAGCAAAGTTTGGGCCCCTTGCTAGAATTCTAGCCCACCCATTTCCTGGGCCTGCTGGAGTCCAAAAATTTATTTAATCTAAATGGATTACTAAACCATGGTAACCCACACATATTACAGTGGGCCCCACCAGATGAATGTAGTGAACACAGCACGTCTAGGTGGACCCACAAGGCAGGCTGGACGGCTAGCCAAGGCTGGACGCCCCAGCCTAGGCGTCCCTGTCTGGTGGGCCACTCCAGGTCGCACCGCAGGCAGTTCAAGGGTCTGATGGGTTTGAAATTTTTTAGGGAGATATTTGCATGGGTTGGTCATACCCTCATAAAATTTCAGGATTTTTAGACATCTAAAAATATTTTAATTAATTTTAATAACAAAATCTATCTAGAAAATTGGACTGGCCTAGACGTCCCAACGTGGTAGGCCAGTCCGGCCTTTTCCACGGTGTGGAAAAGGGTCCTTTGGACCAAAAAATTGGTAAGTGAGTCCTAACATGGGTGTAACACACCTTTAAAAAATTACATAATTTTTGGACAACTATAAATATTTTAATTCATTTAAATAAATCAATCTGTCCTGAAAATCGGACTGATCTGGACACCACATTATAATGGGCCGGTCCAGCCACCACCATGGTGTGTACAAGTGTCCATTGGCCCTAAAATTTTGTAGATGGGTCATAACATGGGTGGGCCACCTACTTACAAAATTTTAGAATTTTTGAGGTTGTATAAGTATTTTATTTAATTCATACAAATTATGGTCTGCGATGAATAAGCAGAAAATCTGCTGGTGCAGAAAATACTTCTGTCCCATGTTTGGCACCATATGGGGTAGGCCTATACTTGCCCAAATTACTGGAAAATTGGTGGGTTTGATGGTCTCACATATGGAAAGCAAGTGGGGTCCACTGGAGTGGCCCACTTACTCCCAAATCAAGATAGAAAATGAGCATTTTAAACATGTAATATTGCTCGACTATCCAGAAATTTCTAGCCAGTCAGCCTACTATGGCCCATCCCATAGGCCTCAAACATGGGGGAAATGATGTGGGCCCCAATCCACATCAAAATGAGGTCCACACTCTAGAAAACCTCCAAAGAAATTTGGGAGAAAAAGAAATACAAACAGTCCCAAATAATTACTCAAAATCATACTATAGATGGGCCTGAAATCTGGACAGCAACATGTTGCTGTCTACATCAACCCATAAAATAAATAAATGGAAAATAAATCACAGATTCCACCAGGTGAGGTCCACCCTGATGTGTCAAACAACTCTCAGGCCCAAGCCCCTTCTAAGATAATCCAAGAAATCAGGCCCAAAAGCCTTCAAAATTAAGCAACAAAATTAGGCAACATAGTTGGGCTTGGGCGTCCAACAACTTGGGCCTGGATGCCCCAAAATCTGAAGGACCTGGTTGCATGGCACATTAGGTGGGCCATACAAATCATCACATCCAAACCACAAAAAGGGGAGGAGAGAAGAAGAAAGGAAACATGTCGGCCATAGGAAGGGCTCCGCTACTATAAATCCTCCACAATGAAGAAATCAACATGTACATGCAAGATCAAAAAGGTTCCCATACATGCATAGGCCCTAGCTAGGAATCTAAGGTCTAGATGACCCATGATGCATAGATGAAGGGAAAAATCTCATCAAGATGGGGTCCATGGAGAATGGCCCCATCAAAATCACATGCATGTAAGTGGCGGCTAAAGACCACATCTAAGGAGTGGTGTACGACCTCTACCATTGATCTGGTGAGTCCTGCACTCTCCATATGAAACAATAAAATATCTATGAAGAAAAACAATGCAATCTATTCTACATGCTCACCCACATGATGGATCTTCAAGATTCTTCAACCACCATACTCCTCAAGCTTCAAGGAAGAGGATTCTATGGTGATGATAGGTCTTTGATGGTTAGATTTAAAGGGAAAAGAGAGGGAAGAGAGCTGAAAATTTCAGCAATGGTGGACGTCCAAAGCTTAACAAGGGGGAGAAGAAAGAAATGAAGAAAGAGGGAGAGAGATGGGAGAGTTGTAGCCATAGGTGGAAATAATTGTTTAAAAGAAATGATGGGTTTTAGGAAGAGCAAAATACTCATTGCTCATGGGGTAGGGTGAGTCATAATTGCCTTGAAAGAAAACATAACTCATAATTATTTATTGGAGAAAGAAATCTCTTGCTTGCTTGGTGGCTATAAGTCCATAGACTAGGCCATAGGTCATCATGGAAATGGTGATGTCATCACCATTGGCAAACGTGCACATGGGGAAACATGTAAATCATATGGGTCCCACCCAAAATGCGATCAATGGTCCAAATGATGCATGGCCGATAACTTTTGATGGACATATCGGATTTATGCATGAGACGCGGCATTGGAACTGCGCCGGCGATGCATTGCATTGACATAGGTCTTGGGTCAATCCAAGTCGAGTTTACGTGACCAAACTCAAGGGTGACCACAATTACTATCCAAAGGTTGCGGGTTGGTGGAATTTGACCGATAGGACTGCGGGACCAAAATGGATGGAATGCATACTCACACACACATGCACAGATGCGAACTCGGGTCAGGTCTCACACTACATTTTTGCATTTATATGGCCTTGATGAAGTTGACAATATTCGTGGACTCGTCAGAATTTGTATATTGCATTGCATCCTTAGTATATGATATTTGGCTTACTATGTTTCCGCATTACTCTGATATTGTAAGATTTATGGATTACCAATATTTCCACTTACTCTGATATTTATATGCTTGGCATATGCATTGCACACACTTACACCACCCTCTAAGCTTTCTATAAGCTTATGCACGATAAATGCGTGCAGGTGACGTTAGGTTACAACAGCGTTGAGCTTGGAGCGGGTAGTGGTCTTCTAAAGCTTTGATTTTCGATATATGTATTTCCCTTTCAGCATTATATTTAACTGTTTATATTAGTGAATATGTGATGATGATGTTACCTTGTGACTTGGGTAAACTTGTGGTTATGCTTCTTATGAGATAAATGTACATTGAAAAATCCTCCTTGTAGGATCCCAGGATCGGAATATGGCGTATGAGCGCTGAGAGCCGATAATGGGGTACTATGGAGGCTATCGGCACCAAATTTGGCGATCAGGAATTTTGTAAGCCCAGTTTCTGAATTTGGGGTGTGACACTAGATATCCTGACCTTAAATCTATTCTCCAACATGAATCTGACTATTGAGAATAATCTTCATCCATAGATTAAGCCATCCGACCGTTGATTTTAAGACAAGATTATCATATGTCCAAGTAGACTGACTTACGATCATCTGTTTACAAAACAGACTATATACCCACCTACATACATGACTAGATTACTAACCATCAAGTTTTCCTATTTTAAACATGTCATCTGACCATCCATTATGTGGTTTGATATATGTACATTTTCTAATTAATTTAGTGAATAACTCTTTATTCATTATAATTTAGATATGATTCCTTTTATAAGAATTACTTAGAAACCTGTCCATAACCATGTAGAACCATTAGATTTTCCAAAAACTCCTATATCAGTAATAATTATGAAAATGCCATTAACCTAGACATTTGAATTCTCAATCACATGGTTCCCAGGATCCATTTGATGTGAAATTTTATACCATACCTATGTATCATAAATTAACTATACACATTAAATTTTAGCCCTTAGATCATTGTAAAAGTGGCCCAATTGACAAATCAGCCCATAACCATTGATTTTGGTGTCCATCGAGTGAGGAGAGCTCGTAGGTGGTTGTAGTAAGACATTTCCCTTCATATAAATGACTTGGATTGCCCATAATATGGACCAAATGTAAAATATGAAAACTCCATTTTATTAGGCTTTTACTTAGGTGTGAAGTTATCTTTTGGAGGCTTACTAACTCCTTATAAATTTGGATCTTCAGATTTAACTACTTCCTATCATCTATCGCAACTCAAATTTGGATCAAACTTTGGTCTCATACAACTACAAGATTGTACAAAATTTAGACCCTGATCTATAACCTATACCGTTAAACGTGGAAGCCAATTCCCTCATTTTGACGTAAAAGGTGAAATTTCAGATCTAAGCTTTTTCCACCATCGATCAACCACCAAATTTTGCCCAATAATTTGCCTATCCTGATTACACATTCTCTCTAAATTTGGGCCATGATCATTAAGTATGAATCATTAATTTAGATCAAGTCCATTTTTGACACTCGCTAGGAGAGATTTCAAGATAAAACAATTTAAGCCTTGGATCTGCTTCATATTTGGGCTCATGGGTCAACAAGACCTGACTAAACTAATGAGTGGAGTGGATTCTCATGAAAACCTTGTAGTGGACCCCACTTAGCTGTAGGAATCAGTCACATCCCATCAATACCGTGCGAACAACAATGGAAACAAAAAGGGAACTCCTTCTGTCCGGTTTGCGTTCAAGACAGAACCAACTCCTACTCTCTCCTAAAGCAGCATGACTTGAGGAGGGCCACTCTCATTAGATCTCAACCATTCATAGGCCATCTAAACTCAAGAATATGCCAGGAAACAATCGTGTCTACATATCCTTTCTTTTTCTTTTCTCTTCTTTTCGCCGAAACAAAATTTCAAACTAAAACTAGCAGCTGAATTTAGAAACAAATCTGGATCATCTAACTAAGACTTTGAAAGCCGTAGAATCCAAATTCCAATCTAACTAGCATAATCATAATTAAAAATGGAAACTCCGTGGTTTGTGTCACATGTAGTATAACATCCATGTCTATCGTGGAACCCACTAAGCAAACACATCCTAACCTTCAATTTTCAATGTCTATAAGCTTCAATGCTTCCATCTGGACCATCCACAATAACCGCCTCAAAGAAAGATGGGCTGGAACAAAATCTGCCTGGTGGTCATCTTCTTCATTAGAGTGATGTCTGTCGATTGCTGAGGCTACACTATCTCATGATCAAATCCATTCAATGAGTGGCCCACCTAAACATGTGGTATCTCCTACTATAGTATAAGAAATGAACTAGCAATCTGGAGCATCATACCGGGTTGAACAACTCGCATCTGAGTCATGCGCAGACTTCCCACATGCTATGTAACATGTTAGGAGCTCCCTCTTGCACAATAGATGTCCAAACTTACCTATATATTCTGTGCTTTGGAGATCTTTTTTCTAGATTATAGGAGAGAGAGAGAGAGAGAGAGAGAGAGAGAGTGAGAGAGAGAGAGAGAGAAGGCTTAGCATGCCGGATCACCATAACCCACCATCAAGGCTAACAAGACGTGTCAAGACCAAGTCCGTGGTTAAATTGAGGTTGCATGGAAATCCAGTAGAACCGAGTCGAGTCGGTAAGCATTTTCACTGGATTTCAAGTTTGGATTAGGCTAATACCATATGCTAAACAAGGTAAGCTGCTACCCAGATTGCATCTAAATTTATGTCTTCCTATATAGATGTAATAGTAAATCTTAGACTAGCTCTAACTAAATTTTTATCCTAATCATATAATATATTTTGTATTGCAATCTAACTATAAAGTCTAGGTAATCATGTTTAGAATTTGACCCTAAAGTATGTACGTGAAAATCTAATGGTACGAGGGCATGACCCGACTTTAAGGTGAGGGTTTTTCCTTTAAGTTTGCATTAATTTAAGTTGATACGAATTATCTTGCTTTTTACATGCTTTCATGATATTAGGATTCTCTCCCTGCAGTTATTAACTTACTATTAACAATTATTTATCCTTTTGGAATTATGGTATGATGTTATTTATGAGTGATCTTCATTATTTTATGGGATGATGGATACTAGCCTTAACCTTGCCTTTACCAATTTTGTTGAGTTAGCCCTTGCTGCTCTTCTTTTGTTGATTTGGCCCTTGCTACTCTCCTCTTTGTTGAGTTAGCCATTGCTACTCTCCTCTTATTGAGTTGGCCATTGCTACTCTCCTCTTTGTTAAGTTAGCCATCACCACTCTTCTCCTTATTTTATTAACCACGTGTTATTTAACTTTATGGCTTGGGCATGTACCTTGAAATTTCAAAACTCCTATAATTTGAATTATCTCTCTACCAATGCAAGTGATGTGTTAGAGGTATCACAACTAGTGATTCAAATATTTATCGTGGACGTAATGCGTTGCGGGTAGCGGTCCTCTTGGTTGGCACATAATCCCGTGGGTTAGTTGGCATGGTACACAATCGATGTAAGTAAATCGCCATGCGTGTTACATCACTTCTCGGGATTGGATGTCACAAATAGTCACTCCATGAACACATCATACATAAATCCTCCAATCACGTTATTGTGTTACCTTGAGATGTTTGCATAAATCCACGTTAACGTTGAACACGCGGGCGAATATCCGTAGTTATGGGATATAGGACGAGTCGGGTTTTCTATGAATTATATTTCACATTGTGATGATCACTACGAATGATGAGCCGCACACACTTTGCTAGGCATGCATCTCATGTAGATTGTTTGCGCATGCTGATACCCCTTGTAGTAGTGGAATACAAGACATATTAGAACCCTTACATTGCTTTTATGAATCTCTTGAATTATTGTTAATCTTAAAGGATAACTATCACTATAAGTAGCGCATTGACCCTTTCCAACCATACAGATGATGCGTGTGATGCACAGATCGTAGACTTAGAGGACCATCTCCCTATGGAAGATTATAATTAAAGAATAATAAGATAGTCCTATGATTTAGATTTATATTGCCACTGCAAACTCGATAATATAATAAACTCCCTTTGAGAAGGCATTTGATATTTTATTGAGTTCTTTTAATAATAATCACAATTGATTTTATTCTTGTGAATGATTACCTCGTGAATGTAACTAATGAGATCTATATGAAAAAAAATGATGCGAATTTTAAAGCATCCAATTCATTCAATCATTAACAACCGATTTTCTTGGACACAAGTATAAACTCTGGTCGTGAAAATTTGGGATGTTACAGTTGGTATCAGAGCATGAGAATGAGATTAACTGGGCCTAAGGGAATGGACCATCATAAGCTTTACACGACCAACATAGGATTATGAATTAGATACATATACTCAATTGAATTCCCAAAGAAACTAGGAAGTTGAAGAATTAGAAACCCATATTTAAGTTCCCCATTGGAAATATTAAGTTAGACGTGCAATTTAGAAACTATGAATCTATGTACCCCTATAATAAATTCTCAAAATTTTGAATAAACTTGTTATGAATTAAAAGTCATCCTTAAATAGAGTCATAAGCAAGAATAATAAGTTTCCCTTATGAGAATAGTGATTTTCTAATTATTCCAGGATTTTTAACTATTACAATGAAATTCTGATATGCTATGAAATCTCCACTAGTTGCATAAAGAAGACACATAAAAAAATTTTAAAAATTTTCCAATAGATCACTTAGGTCTCCATCAACCTTCCTCTAAAAATTTTATCTCGATTGGGTCTGTACAAAATTCCATTAAAATCTAACAATACTAAAAATCAGTACAAATTGCTGCTGGACAACAAACATTTATACACCTCACAAGTGTGAAACACCCTCTAAATTGTGGAATCTTGATTCATGAAACTTTTTGGAGTCTCAAGAATAAGTCAGGGGCTTAGACTCCAAATTTTGAATAAATTAGACGTATGGATCAGAAATTAAAATTCTGGGATTGACAGGCTGTCAATATAAAATGATTTTTGGAATTTACAACCGTTCATATTAAGGATGACATTAAAGCTTAGGTTTAACAAGGAATGGATAATTTGGGCCTATCCTTTATGAAACATAGTGTAAATTTATGGTGAAATTTAAAAAAATGCATGATATTCCCCAAGGGTCTATAACAATCGAGGCCATGAACTTACGGAATCATATTCAAGCAAGCTATAAGCAGTTTGATCTGGACAACAAATCCCGCGTGCTTACCAATGAATTCAATACCTTGATTAAGTAAAGTTCAAGACTCACCTGGAATGAATGATACCAAAGAACTCACCTCCCTGGCCAGGCAAGAGTTCGGTGTGTTAGGATTAGCCATACTATAACCATTTGAATACCATGTGCGAAGTCCCTTGAGTAACTCAAGAACGAGTTTTTTCCAAGTGGAGGGGTCTGATGTAGGAGATGGCACTGATACATTCCTAGCATGGTTGGAACAAAAGAAGGTGAACCATAAATTGGCCATAACTTTTGATCTAGGTATCGTTACGGGGTACATAAGTAAATTGGCCATAACTTTTAATCTGGGTATTGTTACGGGGCACACAACCTATCAGCGACAAAAGGTATTCGAGGTAGGCGACCAAGTTTGATCCATCTACATAAGGAGAGATTTCTAACCAGGACTTACAACAAGTTGAAGAACAAAAAGATTGGACCGGTACCGATCCTCTGAAATATCAATGACGACGCTTACATTGTTGATCTTCTAGATGACAAGGAGATTTCACATACTTTCAACGTTACAGACCTGATCGAGTATCATGAACCAAAGCAGAATGGGAACTCGAGGATGAGTTCTTTTGAAGTGGAGGGGACTGATGTAGAGTGGGTCGCGAACACTTTCATGTCCAAGATGGACTAGAGAAGGCCCGATTAGAGGCAAAGGTGATCTGGACCGTTAGAACCTTACAATAGGCATATCTTGCAAACTGGATTGAGTTACTCGACATACCATATATGCTTTTTGGGTAGGAGAAGTTACTTTATCCAACCAACTAGGCTACTTCAGGTTGCCCATGACAAATTTGCGAGATTCCATTAGATCGATAGTCGAAAATCCATTTTATTTATGTTTTTACTATTTATAGTAAGTTTTAGTTTGATTATAACTCTTTATCCTTTAAGCTTTAGGAGTTGTGTCTAACATGAAAAGTGTTAAGAAAAATTAAGAGAATAACGTGGTTAAGCCAGATAGGACACTCACTATAAATGGTAAATTTACTATTTATAGTAAGTTATGAATTTTAGGGAGTTTGAGTTGGAGTCTGATTCTGAAACTTCTTCCAAAGTTTGGTATCACTATTTAAAGGATTTTAAATTTATTTTTATTATCTACTAATGAAAATTTGAATTTTCTAGAATTTATTTATATTTTCTTATTTTCCTCGTGGATTCGAGGTATCTCTATGAGGAGTCCAGTGAAGCTCTGTGTATTCGGAGTAGTTATCCCCTTGAGGAAGATGGTGATCGACCTCATCATGCCGATCCCTATGTCGAGTCCGCATATAAGCACCTCCTCTACTAAGGGTACCATGAGGTGTATCATGTAAACAAAAGATGTAGGA
Source organism: Magnolia sinica (assembly GCF_029962835.1). Taxonomy (NCBI): domain Eukaryota; kingdom Viridiplantae; phylum Streptophyta; class Magnoliopsida; order Magnoliales; family Magnoliaceae; genus Magnolia; species Magnolia sinica. The sequence continues at coordinate 40,995,461 of NC_080577.1, read as the reverse complement.
GTATAAGTAATTTTCAAAGACAAATTATTTCTGCAATGTTGTCTTTCATCATTTGCAGGTTCATATGGTTAACAACCTTCAAGCACTATACATTAAAAAAATCGAAAGCTGTCAAACAGCAGCACACAATAGATTTTACTTATGTGACTTGAAAGAATGCATTAACAATATCGATAGTAATTGTTACATCAGTATGTGGTAATCACATGACTTCAGGCTTTTTAGTTGAAATTCTTTTAAGCTCATGTTATGTTTCCTGTTTAAACTATACCCGACAGGAGCCTTTAAATTATACAATGTTTTATAGATTAATGTTTTCTCTGGCCAAAATAATTCAAAAAGAGCTTTGGATAAAACTTTAGTGCCGTTGATATCCATCGGCCACAACTGTTTCTTTATCTTCATTTCTTTTAGCTGCAGGCAGGCTTTACAACCATTCTTAGTCTTATCTTTTGTGTTTATGATTGTTGCAATGAGATTTTTTGCCACATTTTTTAGACATATATCACATCTAGATTGTGGTGAATGGGCAAATCTTATAAGATTGACATGATATATAGTTGTTAGAAAATTATATAAAAGAAATTAATAATAAGTACAATATCGACTTATGAACCTTCCAATATGAAAAGTAAAAGAAGATCGATTTCTTCGACCATGGAGTTTCATTATTTGTAGACCTCTTCATCTTCTTGCTTGATACATTTCCAAAATCAGTCTCAATAGTTACTAGTTTGGATAATAATTCAATATCACTCAAAGGATTATTTGACTTCCCATGTTTTTCCTCTCCATTAAATTATGATTTATAGGTTATGAAAGGATGCTTTAGATCCGTTAGGTATTTTATGTGCCCCATGTACGCAAACTTCACTCCATGTTTTAGTCATATTTATAGGACAATCATACTTTTCCGTGGTCATAATACTCGACAAATGGCTGTATGCTGGAAAATCTTGAATAGTCCATAAAAGGATTGCTTTCATGGTAAACATATTTTTATTAATATAGTCACATGTTTCAGTTTCGATTGACTAAAAGCCATTTAACTTTGGAATTAACAGCTGTAAGTCGGATGTCAATGTCATGCCTTAGACTATTTTTCCTTCAAAAATTAATAATATTAACATCATAAACTCATTTTGCATACATAAAGACGAGGGTAAATTGTACAGAACAATCATAATAGGTAAACGAATGTGTATTTTTCTTATTACTAAAAGGATTGAATCCATTAGTTGCAAGTCCTAACCAAACATTACGTGTCTCCTCAGCAAAGTCTGAAAATTTACGATCCACTGCTCTCCAACAAGTAGAATCCCTTGGATGATACATAAATGTTGTGCTTCCATGTTGAGTCGAGGCCGTTATACATTTCATTTTCTTTGCAATAGTCGATACACTGTACATTCATTTCAACTGTGTTGTTAGTGGAAAATGTGTTAGCACATTCTGCAATATGCGTTTGCTCCTTGGCTTCCTTTCCTTTACTGGTTTCTATATGCTCTCGCCAAACTTAGGAAAACTATCATGATGTTTATAACCTCTCAGTATAGTATGCAATCATTACTACATGCATGAACAAGCTAACACTTTATTCTTACAGTCTCAATCATCTTCTTCTTGGCGTATATGCTCTTTGGTAAAGTGTCTTCACTTGACAATATTCGTCTCATCATTTGTAACAACTTATCGAAACTCTTGTAGGACCACTAATGTATACTCTTCATGATCAATAGCTTAGCTATAACTGAAAATTTTGTATTCCCTTCTCGACAAGACGGATGTGAGGGTCTTATTACATCCTCTATCATATTCTTATATTGAATATCCTCAGTTGAATCATCTAGAACTTCGACATCATTTTCAACATGGGATTCATCCATGCCTGCAACTTTAGTATGTTTGTCATTTTCAAATCGCTCAATTATGTCATTTAATATTTCAGCCATTCTTGGAAATGCATAATTGTTTTCATTCGCATCAGACATACTAGCCCCAATGGTTACTCGACTTTTGACCCATTCTTTACCATGTTAGATTCATGTCATGTAAGATGAGTCAATACTATCATAGATTAAATGTTCTGAAATTTTAGTAATTTTTTCCTCCCTAATGTCATATTACGACATTTGACATAAAAACAATAATAATGGTCATCACCTCCAAGTGATCATGATTTTTAATTAGGTAATCAATGAATGACAATATACCATTCAAGTAATCCCCCAATAACCTATGTTTCAACATCCAATCCTTATTTGAAAATGCGGATGCTAAAGACATTATCTACATGGTGAGAGATACAAATATAGAAATATAAGTGGATTGAGAAATTTGAGAAGTATAAATGATCACCACATCATTAATGGTATATATACGTAAATGACTAAATCAGTCACCCATCTAAAATTGGATAAATTATAATGCTTTCATGTTCTAATTTAAATGCTCACGCTAAAATTATGACAACATCTCCTGATGTTTCTATAGATAAGTTGATATTGCATTTGATCCCACATTAAGTATCCACACAAAGTGTGGATACTCGACATTAAAAATAAATATAAGAAACATATCCAGAGAAAAAATAAGAGATATAATGCCAAATAAGCATATGCATTTAAATTAGAAAATTAAAAGTATTTTAATCTATTCGACCTTGAACTATCCAAACATAAGATAATTTAAGAATTTTTATACCTCCAAAAGGACACTATATCTATGCCTGCAATATAGAAATCCTTAAATGGGTAATTGATTTTGTTGTACTAAAATAAATTTATAGACGAAGACAAGTACAATTTATCATCCAACCAACTCATAATAAAATGTGCATAAATTAAGTACACACATTGCTTAAATCCTCAGAACTATAAATTCTTAACTGATATAATCAAGTCTTTCCCATCAGAAACCTTAACTAGTTAGCCATCGTTTTAGCATACATTACATCCCATCGTTTTCACTGTATTTGATTGGCAGGCGTATGCTATAAGATCTGCTAATATAATCACAGTGGGTCTACTAGAAACCTTAGCCGGGTGGCCGTCATTTTATTATAAGCATTCATATATCATCAAACATCATTTTGTACCCTACACTTGATTATTTTGAACGTATGCTCTGCAGCTTATCGATATAGTCAGATCCTGCTCATCAGAAATTTGGATTAATCAAATACATTTACTACATCACTGCATTACACTTGTTGCATGGTATTACATTTACAACATGTGAGAACTACCCCATATTCTTTAGAAATTAGTCAGATTTTGTGAAGTAAAGACCGTACATTCATACAGGCAAAGTGGGTGCCTAATACCTTCTCTCTCTATAATTGTGGTTACTTACTCAAAATCTCTGGAACGTAAACTTACGAGTCATTTTAGGGTTAAGAACTTATGAGTTTTAAAGATTAAGTGTTTCTACATGCTCTAATTGATCGTAGAATCGTAATAATTGATTAGTGGCGACTCTGGTCAAATATCACATCATTTAACCCCATCACCAAAGCTCTCTCTCGAGAGACAACCAGTGAAAAGGAAGAGAGTAGATCTCTCGTACCCTTAGGACATCACTCTCCTCCTCATAGCGTCCACACAAGGCACCAATGCATAACCTAAAATATTTCCCTTAAAAATGAAATATACATACTTAGGTCAAGATGAGACATATCCTGTAGTGATTACTTTCCACTTGGATAAAGAGAAAGAGAGTAAGTTGGTTTATACTCTCAAAGAGCATAAGAGAGTCATTGGATGGACTATTACAGACCTCAAGGGAATATAACCTCTGATTTATACTTACCAAATTTACCTCAGAGATAATGCAAAAACATCTAAACAACCATATTGCCGTCTAAATCCAAACATGAAAGACGTGGTTAAGGTTGAGGTATTAAAGCTTTTGGATGTGGATATTATCTACCCTATATTTGATAGCCAATGGATGAGCACAACTCACATGGTGCCCAAGAAGTCCGAAATTACCATCGTAACTAATGCGAACAATGAACTAATGACAATTAGAGTCACCACTAATTAGAGAATGTGCATTGACTATCGGAAGCTCAATAACATCATAAGGACCACTTTCCTTTACCCTTTGTTGATAAAATTTTAGAAAGGTTAGTGGGTCACTCCTATTATTGCTTCCCGGATGGGTACTCAGGTTACAAACAAATATAGATAGCCCTTGAGGACTAAGAGAAGAATACCTTTACATACCCATTTGACATTTTCCTTCATTAAAGGATGTCATTCGGATTGTGTAGTGCCCCCATGACATTTCAAGGATGAATGTTGAGCATTTTTCTGACATGGTGGGGCAGTTCCTAGAGATCTTCATGGATGATTTCTCTATCTTTGGTTGTTTTTTAATGAGTGCTTTGAGTACTTGAAATTGGTGCTGAAAAGATGTGAAGAAAAGAACCTTGTGCTGAATTGGAAAAAAAATGTCATTTTATGGTTCAAACAGGAATAGTCCTTGGACACATCATATTGTCAATGGAATTGAAGTGGACAAAACAAAAATTGACTTAATCTCTAACCTACCACCACCTAAGAGCATATGCGACGTGTAATCCTTCTTAAGACATGTCAAATTTTACTAAAGGTTCATAAAGGACTTTAACTTCATCTCTCATTCTGTATGTACCTTCTTCGAAAGAAAACCCCTTTTAAGTGGAGCGATGAATGCCAAAAAGCTTTTGCCAAGCTCAAAGGCATGTTGAGTAGCGCCCAATCATGCAACCACCCGATTGGAGTATCCTTTCTAAAATCATGTGCAATGTAAACGATTATGTAATTGGGGCGGTGTTAAGCTATAGAAAAGAGAAGAAGCCCTATATTATTTACTATATGAGTAGAACTCTAAACCCTACTCAAGTGAACTACTCCACTATGAAAAAGGAACTTTTATATGTATTGTTCACTTTGGACAAATTTATGTCCTACTTGGTCGAGTATAAGATAATCATCTTCATTGACCATGCAGTGCTGAAGTATCTTCTTTCTAAAAAGGATGCTAAGCCCCATTAGTTGAGATGGATTCTTCTACTTCAAGAGTTTGATTTGAAAATCTGTGATAAGAATTGAGTAAAAAAATGTAGTGGTTGACCATCTCACATGACCCCTCATCAATGACTTGTTCCCTGATGAACATCTCTTTAAACTTTTAAATTACCTTGGTACTCTGACATTACTAACTATCTTGCTATATGTACAATTCCTACTCATTGGATTGCGCAAGATAAAAAGAATTTTTTACTGAGGTACATAAGTTCTTCTGGGGTGAGCCTTATCTTTTTAAATATTGTCCAGTTCTGATTATAAGGAGATGTATTCCCAATCATGAGTAACATAAGGTCCTCTCCTTTTATCACCCGTATGTGTGTGGTAACCACTTTTCGGGTAAAAAGATTATCGTAAACATTTTATAGTGCAGCTTTTATTGGCTCCATTATGTTCAAGGATACGAATGCATTTTGTAAAGTGTGCGGGTGATATCAGAAATTTGAAGGAATACCCCATCAAAATATGATGTCGCTGAATCCTATCTAAATCATCGAAGTGTTTGATTGTTGGGGCATCAATTTCATGGGACCAATTCCCTCATTATTTGAAAATCTTTATATTCTCTTTACCGTCAATTATGTTTCCAAATGGGTTGAGAAAATTTTGTACTGGAATAATGATCATCGAACGATTATTAAATTTTTGAAAGAAAATATCTTATCTAAGTTCTTAATGCCTCGAGCTATCATTAGTGATGGAGGATCTCACTTTTGCAATAGGCCATTTGAAACGTTAATGAAGAAATATGGTATTACAAATAAAGTGAATGCCCCTTATCACCAATAGACAAGCAGCCAAGATGAAATATCAAATATGAATATTAAATAAATATTGAAGAAAATGGTATACCTGGACCACAAGGATTGGCCACTTCAACTAACCGACGCGTTGTGTGCTTAACGTACGGCCTAGAAAACCCTTATTGGTATGTCACGCTATAGAATTTTTATAGGAATGCTTATCAATTTTTTGTGGAGTTAAAGCATAAGGTGTATTGAGTTATAAAGACTTTTAATTTCTATTTCGACAAAGCTGCCCCATTGCGCAAATTACAATTGAACGAACTTGAAGAAATCTAGAATAAAGCTTATGAAAACTCTCAGATATATAATGACAAGATGAAGGTGTTTCATGACAAGAACATCCTTCGAAATTTTTTTAAACCACATCATGTTCACAACCCCAAGTGCAGGGTCACGATGTAGTAATAACTCGGTGAGACTGAATTCAAATCCATAAGGAATGGGGAACACGGTTTAATGGTTGTCTAGGTTTTTAATCCAGCAAGACAAAAAGGATTTAGAATAAATAAAGATAAAAGACTAATGATCCAAAAATCCACTCATAACAATCATAGTATCAATTTACTGATTCAATGTATATTGCAATTGGAATCGAAGTTCTATCCTATCCAATTGGAAGATAATTCTGTTAAACCATTCAAAAATTAAGAAGAGTTTGATTTCAATTGAATGACTCTCTCATGAAGCATTTATATCTCAATTGCAGGGAATACAAAACATCTAAAGCACCCATAGACAACACTAGATCAATTAATTAAACATATTGATTCCTTCTTTAATTCAGGCTAAACAATTATTAAATTAAAGCATTCATTATACTCGAAGTGCACAATAAATCCAAAAATAAACAATATAAAGACTTAAAGTATATCCAAATAAACTCAATCATCATTCAAAATAATGTCATTGAATTAAATAAACTAAATACTGAAATTGACTACAAGCTTCATCCCTTAGCCTTAGTTAAGAGATTAGTCAACTATAAACATGATTGAACTAAAACTCAAATAGAAAAACACAAAACCCAAATAGAACCGAAGCATTGAAGAGGTGGAATGACACCTTGAAGCTCTATTATTCCCTACTCTACTCACTCTACCTTAATTCGTCTTTAAAAACTCTAAAAAGATCTCTTTAAATAAGCATGATTTGCACAGACTTCAACTTATGCAGCTATCGCAGCTTTGATGACATCGAAGTCCCATCAAAAAGTTTGGGTGAAACTTGGGAAATTGTCTAGCAATGAAATTTCAAATCTACGTATTTTAACGATGTCATTGAATTGCTTTCGATGACAACAAACCTGGCTTCGATGGCATCGAACATCTCCTCGATGATATAGAGGAATGGTCCAATATGTCCAGCAAGTAAATCAAATTTTCTCTGATTTTTATGATGGGATCGAAGTGGCTTCGATGACATTGACACTTACTTTGATGTCATCCAACCTGGCATCGATGGCATCGAACTGTTGATTTCAGCACTTTGATTTTTAACACTTTGAGTTCTTCAGTTTTCTTCCTTCTTCATTTGGTTTGTTTGGATTTAGGACTCTTGAAATCTTCAATCTTGACCTCTAAAGATCCCATCCTCATCTTGGTAATTCTTTGAGCATTAAATCCAAACTTTAAGTATCATTTTCTCCTTAGATTTCAAAATTACCTCATAAGAGAAAGCATGTATAATTTAATTGATTGAGCACATTCATGTTCACAAAACCAAGGTATAATAAGGGGAAATATATAATATTTCACACTCAACACATTAAAAAGTCCTTTTGTATAATTCGAGACATCATCTTTTTCTTAGAAAATTGAAGTCTCATTGGACTGGCCCCATTGTAGTCAAAATAATTTATCTTTATGGGGCTGTCGAGATAGAGAATCCGATAAATAGTAACATCTTTAAAGTGAACGGTCAAATCTTAAGCCATTTACAGAGAACTTTGATCTAAATGATATGTTTATTCCTCTAAAAGATCTTATTTATCAGGACTGACTTTCTGGTCTGATGGAGGCCCCTCTTCATATTTACTGCTTTCTTAGGTTAGGTTAAAGTAGTTTATATTTTCTTTTGCTAGTTTATTTTTTGTTGGTGACTTGGAAAACTCCCTTAGTTAATGGAGAATTCATGCATTCACTTTGACCCTTATTAGGCACTCTCTCTTACTCACTTCTCTTTGATTTTTAGTTGTCTCATGTTATGATGCATTGCAGATCTTTTTACAATGAGGACAACATAGATTTTATGTTAGAGGTGAGATTCCTATGGAATTATGTGGTCTTTGAGTGAATTCTTGTAAAAATTTTCAAAAATTTTTAAATTTCAAATTTCAAAACTCTTTTTGAAGACTGATTTTTTGTGTACTTGAGTATGTTTAGGTATGGGTTAATGAGATAAAATTTAGTTTAATTCTTGAAAGCTTAGAGTCTAGTTGATTGGTAGATTTTTTAACGCGTTACTTTAATGAATTTGTTAATAGGAAATTTTAAACATCAAATGAGTCTAGCTCACAATTCACATGCGATTCATAGTCCTTAAGGCCAAACTTGAACCCATAATGCTTAGCTTGATTATTATTCAGAAGTTTTAGGAACCAAGCCTACAGGAAATCCCTATCTACCTTGATATAAAAAGAAGAGAAGGGCCAGCTGAAAAAAACAATGAAATTGAAAAGTGCTACCTATTTTATATGCTTAAATGGAAAAAAGAATAAGAAATATGATAGTGTGAAAGCTATCGATGAAAAATCAAAACTTGAAAAAATAAGTGAAAAATGAGTTAGGATCAGAGTCAGTCACTTGTGTTGATCTGACCGCTTTTTGATAGTCGTCATAGTTAATTCTATGGTGGAAGGTTGACTTTTATTGATGATGGATGAATTAGAATTCACCGAGTACTCTAGGAACTTGATGTTTGAATGCATACTATTAGTCAATTGATGAAGGGAACTTGGTTTAATTATTTACTAGTCATATTAGCATTTAGGCTGACAACATCTTATCCTTGTGTCTCCGACCTCTATCATACATATGCCTTGGATTATATAAAACATTATTCTTCGAAAGACATTTAGAATTTAAGATCTGGATTTAGTTTTTGCATGTTTTGCTCGAGACTATCAAAAATTCTAGTTGGGGGTGTTGAATGTGAAATATTGCATATTTACCCATAATTATGCATTTGTTTTATACGCATAGATGTGTTAAGTTGATATAATTATGTAGTTTTGCTACACGAGGTGATCTAGATAGCTAAGATGAAAAGGTAATTAAAGTAATAATTTAAAGCTCAAAGAATGATCAAGTGGAGTATTAGATGTTTGAAGAATAATATTAAAGAATTTAAGTGCTAAAGATCTAAGAAAACTAAGTGTTAAAGATGAAGAAAAGTGAAAAAAATCACACAGTTAAATAATAAAAATAACAGACTGTTTGGTCCCACTTAAGGTATATTCAATTCGACTAAAAGTGCCAAAGATAGTCCAACAATAAACAATGAATTTTTAGAGCTAATTCGTCTCGACTGAAGTGATGTTCGGTGTGACTGAAAGGTGCTTCGGCCCAATCGAAAGGAGACAAGAGTTTAATACAGTTTTTGAAGAAATTTAGTTCCAACAGAAGGAACCTTTAGCTCGATTTGGTGTGACTGTAAGGATTCGTCAGTGCGACCGAAGTGTAACAAAAGTGCATAAATTTGAAGTCGATGTAGGATTTTTCTATTTAAAGGAGTGATTTAGGCCATTATAAACACAGAGTAGGGTTTAGGAGAGAGAGCAAGAGATAGTGCAACTTCTATGGAGCCGTTCTTCTTCTTCAATCTTTCGGTTCTAGTTTATTTTTCATATATATATATATATATATATATATTAGTTTAACAATGACAATGGTTGGTTAAATCTATGAGCTAGAACTAAGAGGTGAGGCTTGTAGTTTATTTCAATGTTTTAGTTTACTTTGATTTAAGTTTTATGGTTTGAATGTTGAACAATTCATCGATTTAAGTTTGAATAAATATTTGGTTTTAGTTTACTTTGATGTCTTGTTGACTCTGGGAACTTTGGATGCTTAGGAAGGCTAAGATTATTTGTTTATCTATTTTACAATGGATTGATATGTGAAATTCATGGATTTATTGTAGACTGCGGGCATGGTAAATACTTTGGATATCCTATGATCAATAACTTTATGCTTTATGTGGGAATTGAATGAACTAAAGTTTAAATTTGTTTTGATTTATGAATTTTGAATTAACCGCTCTATTATCTGGCTGTATAGGATATGACTTCCATTCTAATTGTGTTATCTAATTGAAACAAGTGAATTAACCGCTCTCTACAATACTTAGGCTTTTGTTTTTACTTCCTATAAATTCAAATTTCATAGTTAGTTCTAGTTCAAAAGTATTTTAAGAACATACCAATATAAGTCCCTAAATATTCGATCTCAGTCCTCACTGAGTTAAAACTACATCACAACCCTATACTCGAGGTTGTCATCCTTTTGGATTGATCATTTTCTGTGGTGCTTATTTGTGTCTATCTCTCTCTTGTTTGATTCAAATTCGGGGTTTGATTTTGTGATTCCTCAATAAGTGGTATCAGAGTTAACGTTGGATTTTAAGTTTCAATCTGAAACATGTTATTGAAGGGATCAAATGTGAAGTAAAAAATGAACAAGTTCACCAATGGAAATAACTTTGAATTATAGAAGGTGAAGATGAGAAGCCTTCTAGTTCAACAAGGATTGTAACACACTCTCCTTGGTAAGGCAAAATGTCCAATTTCTATGAGCAATGAAGAGTGGGATGGACTTGATGAGAGACTGACTACTTCAATCTAATTATGTCTAGTGGGCAATGTTCTTTATAATGTCCTTGGTTAAAAGACCATCGTAAGGGTTTGGATGAAACTAGATAGTTTGTGCATGAATAAATCCCTGAGCAATCGTCTATACCTTAAGAAACAGTTCTATAATCATAAGATGGTGGAAGCGTTTGATATCAATGAACACATTAGCACGTTTAGTGAATTACTTTACAAGTTGACAAATGCGGAGGTAAAGATTGAAGAGGAAGATTAAGCCCTGATCATGTTGAACTCTCTTCCACCATTTAATGAGAATCTCATAGACATGATGTGCCATGGTAAGGAGACCATAGACATCAAAACTGTCATCTCAACCCTTCATGTGAAGCAGTTGAAAAGAAGGACAATGACGATGGTTCTTTTATGGATGCGTTGGTCTCTAGGGGAATGAATTATGATAAGGAAAAGGGTAACTCGCAATCGAGATCCAAATTAAAGGGTGAAGGCAAGATGAAGTGTTGGGACTGTACGATGATGGGATATAGGAAGAAGTGTTGTTAAAATCCTAAAGCTCATAAGGGAGAAAAAAATCAGAAAATTTGCTGAAAGAGGGAAACACAATAGAGTTCAGTGAGGAAGTTGATGGTGGTGATATTATGACCGCATCTAAATCCAAGTATCTTAGCAACGAGTGTATTTTGGATATGGGGCCAAATACCATATGACTTTTTAGCGAGATTGGTTCACTAGTTACAAAGAGCATAATGGTGGACAGGTGTCTATGGGCAATGACATTTCCTGTAAGGTTGTTAGTGTCAGATTGGTATGCATTAAGATATTTGATGGGGTGGAGTATATCCTAACGGATGTGAGACATGTTCCTGACCTAAGCAGGAATCTAATATCTCTTGGGGCACTTGAGGCACTTGAGTGCAAATTTGTCTATTTTGATTGTGTCTTAAAAGTTTCAAAGGGGCATTCATAGTGATGAAAGCACAATGGAGAGATAACCTTTAGAAATTGATTAGAAATACCATATCAGGTGGAGTTGCAATGTTTATAGTGGAGTCCACATCGACACATTTATGGCATGCATGTCTTGGTGACACGAGCGAGCGCGGTATGAAGGTACTTTCTGATTGTTGTTTGATCCCTACATTTAAAAGCATTGGTTTTAATATATGCAAATATTGTATATATTGTAAACAATCATGATTATCTTTTAAGTCAGGAAAGCATGTTAGTAAAGGGGTGCTGGATTATGTGTATTTGGATGTATGGGTTTTCTTACTTATGGTTTTTGGTGGAGAATCGTCATTCTTCATTGCATTTATTGACGATTATTCTAGAAAAGTGTTGATTTATTTTCTAAAAAGTAAATCTGATGTTTTTACAACCTTTAAGATATGGAATGTGATGGATGTACAACAGACATGACGAAAGTTGAGAGCGTTGAGGATAGTTAACAATGGAGAATTCACTTCAAAGGAATTCAATCAGTTTTATAAAGATGAATGGATCGTAAGGCACAATACAATAAGGCATACACCAAAGTAGAATGGTGTGTCAAAATGAATGAATCAAACTCTTTTGGAGAGAACCCAAAGCATGTTCGACAACACTGCATTGGGCAAGGAATTATGGACTGAGGCCACCAATATAGCTTGTTACTTAGTGAATCGGTCATCATCTATTCTTATAGACTATAAAATTTTAGAAGTGTAGAGTGGTCATGATGTGGACTACTTATAGTTGTGAATGTTTGGTTGCGATGCTTACTCCCATTTACCATCAGTCGAGAGACATAAGCTAGGTTAAATGGTGAAGAAGTATACTTTTGTGGTCTATGGTGATGCTGTGAAAAGATACAAGATGTATAACCGGGTCAGATGGAAGATCAAGATTAACCATGATATCAGGTTTGATAAAGATATCTTGTTCCGTAATGATGAACACAAGGAAATAGAAAAATTAATGATGATGAATGTTGAAAATAAAAAAGTTATAACACGAGCTGAAGCAGAGCCATAGGAAGAGGTATAGGAGCAGGTGGAGCAACCACCTCTTAGAAGAAATCTGTCAAGAGATCGTAAATTACTGACTAAATATATAGATGACTCGAATGTTGCATTCACTCTCATTACGAATGAGGGGAATCGATCGTCCTTCTAGAAAACATTGAAAGATACTGATGCTGAGAAGTGGATGACGACCATGCATGATGAGATGGATTCTTTGTACAAGAATGAAACATGGGAGCTAGGGAAGCTTCCAGTTGGGTATAAAATGATCGGATGTAAGTGAATTTATAAAAAGAAGTAGAAAATGTATAAGAAGAGACTGGTGGCGAATGGGTATGCTAAAAAAGAAGGCATCAACTTCAGCGAGATATTCGCACCAATTGTCAAGCATGTATCTATTATATTTGTGTTGGTGCTGATTGCCCAATACAATGTGAAATTGGAGAAAATGGATATGAAGACTGCTTTCCTACATGGGGAGTTAAAAGAGCATATTTATGTGAAGTAATCAGAAGAGTTTGAAGCTAAGAGGTCAAAGAATAAGTTTTGCAGGTTGAAGATGTCTTTGTATGGCCTGAAACAGTTGCTTAGCTAGTGTTACAAAAGGTTAGATGCTTTCATAAAGGATCAACAGTTTTTCAAAAGTGAATATGATCATTGTGTCTACTTTAAGACATTGAATAATGGACAATTCATTGTACTGGTGTTGTACGTTACTGACATGCATATCGCCAGCCACATCATATTAAAGATTAATATATTGAAAACTAACTTCTCAGGGACTCCAAAATGATGGGAGCTACAAAGGGGATTCTCGGCATATACATAAACATAAATTGGGAGATGAGCATATTACAGTTGTCTTAGGCTAAATAGCTTGAGAATGTATTAGTGAAGTTTGGGATGGACAAGCCTAAACCAATTAGCACACTATCATGCCCCAAACTCAGAAAACGGGCTCACAAAATTCTCAATTGCCGAATCCGGTGCCGACAGCCTTCGTAGTGTCCCATTCTCGGATCTCGGCACTCACATGCCAGATTCCAATCCTGGGATCGTACAAGGAGGATTTTCAGTATGATTTTTTTTTGTAATGGAGCATAACCACAAGCATAACCAAGTCACAAAACAATATCACCACATATCCACTATATCAAAAACTTTAAGTAGAAAGCGGGAAGGGAAATACAAGTAATAAAAAAGCTCCAAAATAAACTGATGCGCACTCCTGCCTCAGCGCTACTGTTGTCCAACGCTACTTGCATGCAACGGTCGTGCATAAGCTTAAAAAAGCTTAGAGGGTGGTGTAAGTGTGTGCGCAGGGCAAGTGCCAAGTATATAATACCAGAGTAATGCGAAAATATACGAGTAAGTCCATGAATGCAATCAGTTATACCAAAATGATGTGATGCAAGGCATGAATGCTATCGACCATACCAAGGTGCGAGGCCTATGTAGCCAAATGTCATATGCGAGATGCAAAGCAAGCATGCCAGTCCTCATCAAGTACACATATCAGTATAGTTCTTCTCTGGATATCACCGGGGTCTAGTACACCTCACACTGACTGCCTCCTCCCTAGCTGCACAACCAAGTAAGTGGAATAGACCTCACTATCCGCCTGACCAGTAGTCTGCCAATACCTACCCGGCTCATCGATAGCGAACTCATTTGCGAGCTGGTCAAACTCAGCCTAGCTTATAGCCCCCTCACTTGGGTGGATAAGGCCACACCCCCTTCCAATTGACCACGACACAATAGGAGACGCGGCCTACTGGTATTCGGTACTCGGGCGCTCGTGTCTCCACTCGGTCTAGACATTGGAGCATCTCTTGGTATCAAAAAGGTTCTGAGATTTTCACCCAAGGACATCCTAAGTGCCCATAATGCTAGAGCCAATATTTTCAGTATTCGATATGACTATCCACGATGTGTCTGTGGAGGCCACGCCCTTATGTCGCTAGGGCATGCAGTGATTAAGTCACACATATGCGAAATGCATGAGTCACATCGTCAAATCATGCAGCAATCCTACGCATACCATGTGCTCATGTGGGGGCACTTTGTCTCATAAGGAGTCCCGTAAATGTTTCAGTCCAACAGCTTATGCTATGATCAAACATTCCTCATATCAAGTATACATATGATGCATATGGGCATGAATCATGGAGCTATACTAAGCATGTAATAAAGTGATGAATTATCAACAAGTATGGGCCTATCAATGGGCAATAAGGAGAGTTACAATGTGGACATTTAACCAACATTGCACTTACAATGTGGACATCAAACCATTATTGTTCCCTAGGCACGACCCGCCATAAATATCATTACATAAACCATGGGGGAATCGCACATTGCAGTGGACCCTAAGGACATCCCGTTGGGCCTCGACCCATGGGCCTTGGATACATCAAATGGGCCACATCATATGGGCCTTATATAAATCAAGTGGGCCGCATTAATGGGGCTTATCTACATTGCAATGGGCCATATCCCATGGGCCTTTGAAATACATCACAATGGGCCTCATAACATGGGCCTTACATTCACATCGAGGTGGGCCTCAACAACGGCCTTATACACATCAAGGTGGGCCTCAACAACGGGCCATAAATATGACAAGATGGGCCTAATCACTTGGGCCTTATATATATATATATATATATATATATATATATATATATATATATATATATATATATATATATATATATATATATCAAGGTGGGATCCACTTGAACTACAGATCTGTCTTATTTTTAGTCTCAAGCCTGTAAAATGAGCTTTCAAAATGGTTGGACAATTAGATGCAACACAAGCATCCTGGTGGGTGTCATAAAGGCCCACCATCATTTATACATTATATAATATATACAATAAAATATATATATATATATATATGCCACATGTGCTACCTACACGTGGGGTGGGTCCCATATAGATGGACGGCATGGATGAAACATATACCACATGGTGGGGTCCCCCTTGCCGTCCAGCAGACAGCTAAAAATGGTTGGACGGCATTGATAAAACACATACATCTAGGTGGGTTCTACCGTCCACAGCAGTGGACAGTGTGAATAGAACACATACATCACTGTGGGCTCCACCGTCCACATATATCACTGTGGGTCCCACATGGGGCCCACCATAATGTTTATAACCCATCCAATCCATTTATAAGGTCACACAGACCTGATTGAAGAGTAAAAACAAATTTCATATTGATTTAAAACTTGTGTGGACCAAAAATGGGTTTCAAGGGTAGCCATTTAATCACCACTGTTTCCTATGATGTGGGCCACCTGAGTCTTGGATGTGGCTGAACTTTGGAGCGGGCCCACTTCAGAAAGGGGCCCACCCAATGAATGGGTTGGATGACAAATATACATCATGGTGGGGCCCATAGCTGGAACCGTGGGTCCCTGCCTACCGTTCGCCCGCCCGCCTGGTGCAAGCGCTGTTTGCGCCTCTAACAGCAGCAGCAGCAATGCTGCTGTTGTATATTTTTTTTGAAAAAAATTGAAATTTTGGGGTTTTTCATACGTGGGGCCCGCATCAGCTGAATCCAACCACCCAATGGACTCTATAGTCCATAACCAATCCATCAAGCCCAATATTGGGCGTCTTTCGGTACGTAGAAAAATTAAAGTGACTTTAAACGGTGAAAATCACTGTTTTCAAAAGTGTGGCCTGCCAGAAGATTGGATTAGCTTCATCTTTCGGCTCAATGCCTAAAATGAGTCGACAAATAGAATGGATGGCATGGATTGAATACATACATCAAGGTGGGGCCTGCATGAGTGGTCCACCCCCAAGGCTTGAACCAAGCTCATATTTGTGTCTTAACTCACGTTTAGCATCCCCAGACGTTGGACGGTTTGGGCAGGGCACATGCACTGAGGTGGGCCTTGCTTAGGTGGGCCACCAAATGGTAGATGGTGTAGATACAACACATATACAAGGTGGGGTCCATCCAAGTGGGCCACACAACCAAATCATCACAAAAAGGGAAAGAGAGAGAGAGAGAGAGAGAGAGAGAGAGAGAGAGAGAGATAGAGTGGGACGCGTGTGATGGAGGGACCCTGACACTATGGGCCCTCCCTTGAAATCAATCATACATCAAGTGGGTCCCATTGCATGTGGGCCTATTAAATCAAAATTCAACTGTGGAGATTCCTTCTCCACCAAAATGGATGGTCTAGACGACCTCTATTCAAGCTAGAAAGTAAACATCATGATGGGGTCCATGGAGAATGGCCCCATCATGGAATGATATCGATAATCAGGGTGGGCCATTGGCCACATCTTAGGATCCCAAGTGAGATTCATACCATCAATCGGTATGCCTCACTTGGCCCATCATCAAAACATGAAAACCTAGCTTAATAAGCACCCACCGTTGATCTTCTTGGTCCGTTGGAATGCAAGTCTCCCTGAGCTTCACTTTGATGGAGAGGATGAGAAATGAAGGGCTAGGATGATGGATTTTGGGATGGAAAGTGGGCCACACAACTCACTTTTCTCTCATGAAAGAGCTTAGACGTGTGATGCTCTTGCTAGCTTGGGAGTTGTGTTGAGAAATGAGAGAGAGAGAAAGGGTTGTAAGAGAAGTGAGGGATGGGTGTGATGGGTGAAAGTGTGAGTGATGTGTGATGTGTACTTGACACGTATGGTTTTGTAAGAGAGAGGGTGAGAAAGAGTTGACTTGGTGGTTGCTTGGGGATGGAGTGAAAGGTGATGTGTACTTGACATGAAGTGATTGATTGATTGATGGAGTGATTGATTGATTGATGGGACATGTTGTAGAGATTCTCTTGGGATTGCAAATGCGTGGCGTTTTCTTCGAAATAAACGCCGGCCCACATCTTCCGACTTAGGTATCGGATCTGTGCGCGAGTTGCGGCGTTAGAACCGCGGTAACGGTGCGGCTGCTAAGGTACAAGTTTCGAATCGAGCTGATGTTGGTATGTGAGACCCAGCTTAGGATCGTACGCAAACGTCGGATATGGGTCGAGGATTGCTGGAATTCGACCGGAAGGACCGCTGAAGCCTACGGAATGGTACGGACTAGTATACGGGTCTTACAACTCTCCCCACCTAATAAAAATTTTGTCCTCAAAATTTGCACTACCATCACAACTTAACATAACTCATAAGGGAATAGGAAACATAACATCATATATAATCAAAACACCATGCATCATACAATCAAACATCGAAAAGATGGGGATAACGCTCTCGAATCTCCACCTCGTGTTCCCAAGACGCCTCTTCCACACAATGATGGCCCCACTGCACCTTCACCAAGGGGATGACCTTGGTCTGTAGGACCTACTCCTTCTGATCGAGGATACGAACTGGATGCTCAATGTAAGAAGCGTCCTCACAAACCTCCAACGGCTGCCAATCAATAACAGGCACGATGTCTGACCCACACTTCCTCAACATAGAGACATGGAAAATGTTGTGGATGCCAGACAACTGAGGTGGCAAGGCAAGCCGATAGGCCACGACACCAACGCGCCTGGTGATCTCGAAAGGTCCTATAAATCTCGGGGTAAGCTTGCCCTTTACTCCAAAACGAACCACACCCTTCATGGGTGAGACCTTGAGATACACATGGTCCCTAATGACAAACTCTAAGGGACGACGCCAATGATCAGCAAAACTCTTCTGTCGGCTCTAAACTATGCGCATCCTCTGCCTGATGATGTCGATAACCTCTTACGTCTACTGCACAAGCTTGGGACCCAAGAGACGCTGCTCTCCAAACTTGGTCCAACAACTTAGAGATTTGCATGGTCTGTCATATAATGCCTCAAAAGGAGCCATGCCAATGGTCACCTAATAGCTGTTGTTGTACGTGAACTCAGCCAATCGCAGGTGCTCGTCTCAACTACTTGAGAAATCATTCGCGTAAGCCCGAAGCATATCCTCAAGGATCTGGTTGACCCTTTTTGTCTACCCATCGGTCTGCGGATGATATGCGGTGCTGAGCTATAAATCAGTACTCATCGCTCTCTGGAAGCTCCTCCAAAACTGAGACGTGAACCTTAGGTCTCGGTCTGAAACGATCGAGACAGGAATACCGTGTAGTCTCACAATCTCATCAACAAACATCTTGGCGAGCTGGTCCGTATGCCAAGTCTCACAAATCGCAAGAAAGTGTGCCGACTTCAACAGACGGTCCACGACAACCCAGATAGCATCATGACTGTACTGATTCATTGGCAAACCCATGACAAAATCGGTAGATATGTGCTCCCACTTCCACATCGGGACGCTCAACGATTGCAATAGACCAAGGGGTCTCTGATGATTGGCCTTGACACGCTGGCACGTGTCACACTTGGCTACAAAACTGGCTATCTGGTGCATCGTCCCTATCCAAAAATACTGACGCCTCATATCACGATACATCTTCGTCGAGCCAGGGTGGATAGAGAACCGCGATCGGTGTACCTCAGTCATAAGATCTCGACACAACTCAGGAATATCCGGGACACATAATCAGGCTCTGAAGCGAAGCTCACCATTAGAACTAATTTGCTAATTTTTCTGACTCTCAGATGCTGCCTCTGCTCGGTAATCCTGTAACGACTCGTCTGTCTGCTGAGTCTCGATCACCCTTGCGATAAGAGAGGGTTAAATCGACAGGCTCAATAGCTGAACGAGAGATGACTGCAGACCAAACTCGAAGTCATACTCTTCTATATCTGTGAGCATCCTCCACTCCTAAATCATCATGTGTGCCACCAGGCCTTGTGGCTGATGGCTGAGGGCATCCGCCACTGCGTTCACCGTGCCTGGGTGGTACTGGAGATCAAAATCATAGTCCTTTAGGAGCTCCATCCAACGCCTTTGCCTCATGTTCAACTCGGACTGAGAGAACAGATACTTCAAGCTCTTGTGGTCGGAGAAGAGCTCGAACCTTACTCCATAAAGATAGTGCCTCCACACCTTCAATGTGAAGACCACTGCTGCTAGCTCCAAATCATGCGTAGGGTAGTTCATCTCATGGACCTTGAGCTGACGAGATGCATAAGCCACCGGCTTCCCGTGCTACATCAGGACAGCACCCAAACCAACTCGCGAGGCATCGATAAATATAACAAATCCATCATTCCCAGAGGGAAGAGTGAGGATAGGAGCGGACGTGAGGCGGTCCTTCAGCGCCATAAATGCCTACTCACAAGGGTCGCTCTAAACGAACTCGGCACCCTTTCGAGTCAACCAGGTCAACGGGGCTGCAATGCGAGAGAATCCCTCAATAAAATGTCGGTAGTAGCTCGCCAAACCAAGAAAACTACGGATCTCAGATGCATTCGTGGGTTGGCCCCACTGATGCATGGCATCAATCTTTAAGGGGTCCACGGGGACACCCTGCCTCATCACCACATGACCAAGGAACTTTACCTCCTCCCGCCAGAACTCGCACTTCTCCAGCTTCGCGTAAAGATGGTGTGCACGGAGTGTCTGTAATGTAATCTCCAGATGCCGCTCATGTTCCTCACGGGTCTTCGAATAGATTAGAATGTCATAGATGAACACCGCAACAAACTGGTCAAGATACGGACAGAAACCTCATTCATCAACTGTATGAACATTGCAGGCGCATTGGTCAGTCCGAAGGCTATGGCCTGGAACTCAAAATGACCATAGCGAGTCTTGAAGGCTGTCTTCGGGATATCCTCATCTCGAACCCTTACCTGATGATAACTGGACCGCAAGTCTATCTTCAAAAAGAACTGCGCCTCCTGCAGCTGATCAAATAAATCATCAATCCTCGGAAGCGGGTACTTGTTCTTGATCGTGACCTTGTTGAGCTCGTGGTAATTTACGCAAAGCCTCAACAAGTCATCCTTCTTCTTCACGAAAGTACCGGCGCTCCCCACGGTGAACTGTTCGGACGGATAAATCCTAACTCGGGCAACTCGTCCAACTGCTTCTGTAGTTCTTGTAACTCCAACGGTGCCATACGATACAGGGCCTTCGAAATAGGCGCGGTACCAGGTACGACATCAATCTGGAACTCAGTATGCCGATGAGGTGATAACCCCGGAATCTCCTGGAACACATCGGAAAAACCACAAACAACCGGCAGCTGGTCGATACACAAAGAAATTGACTCCTCAACGGCACACGATAATAGGCAAGAAAGCTGCTCTCACCTGGGCTTGACAATAAACTGGAACTTTGGCACGCCGGGTATACAGAATGTGACTATCCTCGCGAAGCAGTCTAATATAGCGTGGTACTCGGTGAGCCAGTTCATGCCCAGGATAACATCAAAATCGGATATTGATAATACGAATAGGTCCGCAGGCAAAAAGATATCCCCAATTAGAACGGGGTAAGACGGGCAAAATCGGTCTAATACTGCAGTCTTCCCTAAGGGCGTCGATACTGACAAACCCTCACGGGTAGATTCCATCGGTAAACCGGTCGATCGATAGAAATCAATGGCCACAAAGGAATGCGATGCACCAGAGTCAAACAATACACATGCAAAGCATGCAGAAATAGGGAGAGTACCCTCGACGACCCCTCCCGATGACTGAGGGTCCTGCTGTGCGGCATAAAATCTGCCCTGGGCTGTTAGGGAGGTGCAGGTCCCCTCTGAGGTCTCTGCTGATGCTGCTGCCACTGTGGTGGCCTGATCTGCTACCTCTGCTGCTGTGGGGGAGGCCCTGGAGGCTAGTGTTATGGCTGTTGCTACTGCTGTGGTGGCTGTCGTGGAGGCTAATGCGGTGTCCTCGGTTGCTGCCGCTGTGGATGGGGCCACTCGTGCACAGGATGTCCTGTCCTACCGCACCCAAAGCAAGTACCTGTGAACAGTCTCGGAGGTGGTGCTGGGGGTACTGCTAGTGCTCAAAATGCTGGACGGGTCGTGCATCGCTACTGTGAACGATGCTACTGTTAGTAGGAACTACCAGAGGGTGCCTTCCTCTTCTGATCTCCTCTCTGGTCACGGGCTCTCTGCAAACTGGCCCAATCTGACTCATAAATTTGTGTCCTCTCCACGATCTGCTCAAATATCAGAAGCATGTGTCCGATCACACGACTCTTGAGGGCAGGATGCAAACCGTTCTCAAAACGGCGGGCCTTCCGCTCCTCATCATCAACAAGGTAGGTCACGAATCTCGACAACGCGATGAAACGTGCCTCATACTGGGACACTGTCATGTCTCCCTAGATCAGAGTCTCAAACTCTAATGCGTGCTGCTGTCGCACATGGTCGGGAAGGAACTTCTGGTAAAATCGGTCTACAGTCATCCCAGGTTCACTCAAAATTGGCAGCTATCGATCGAGCTACAGATGCCCACTAATGCTGAGCCTCACCCTGGAGAAGGAATACAGCTAATGGGACTCGCTGCTGGGTCGTACATCTCATGGTGTCAAATATCTTCTCCACCTTGGAACACCATATCTCTGCTGCAGTAGGGTCAAGCTCGCCCTGAAAACGCAGAGGATCATGCTATCGAAAGTCCTTGAGAAGGACGCTCGCACGTTCCTGCTCTGCCTCGGCCGCCGTAACAGTAGGACGCCTACTCTGCCCCTGAGGAATAGTGGTCATCACCTGTAGCATCTGCTGCAGCTGAGTAGCACTCACAGGTACGATCAGATCCACACCGGTCTTAGTTAAGGGAGTGGCATCCTCAAGCTGGAAAGCAGAAATATCTGGTGGTGGAGCGGGAGTCGCAGGTGGTAGAGCGCGAGTCGCAGGTGGAGCGGGATTCGCTCGGGTTGACCTTCTAGCCATTACGTCCTATAGGAAGGAACAAGGGCATACAGCCTTGAGAATTCTTGAAGGCATAGCCGTTAAGTGTCTATGTCAGAAAATCGCTAAGTTATTCGGACTTGGAACCTATTCATTCTAAGTTCATAGCATATATGTGATGTGATCTCAGGTATTTCCAAGTTATGCTCTGATACTGACTTCTGTCACGCCTCAAACTCAGAAAATGGGCTCACAAAATTCCCGATCACTGAATCCGGCGCCGACAGCCTCCATAGTGCCTCATTCTCGGAACCCGGAACTCATATGCCAGATTCTGATCTTGGGATCCTATAAGGAGGATTTTTAGTATGATTTTTTTTGTAAGGGAGCATAACCATAAGCATAACCAAGTCACAAAACAACATCACCACATATCTACTATATCAAAACTTTAAGTAAAAAGTGGGAAGGGAAATACAAGGTGATCAAAAAGTACCAAAATAAACTGATGCGCACTCCTGCCTCAGCGCTGCTACTGTCCAACGCTACCTGCACGCAACGGTCGTGCATAAGCCTACAAAAGCTTAGAGGGCGGTGTAAGTGTGTGCACAGGGCAAGTGCCAAGTATATAATACCAAAGTAATGCGAAAATATGCGAGTAAGTCCATGAATGTAATCAGCTATACCAAAATGATGTGATGCAAGGCATGAATGCTATCGGCCATACCAAGGTGCAAGGCCTATGTAGCCAAATGTCATATGCGAGATACAAAG
This sequence comes from Magnolia sinica, assembly GCF_029962835.1. Classification (NCBI taxonomy): domain Eukaryota; kingdom Viridiplantae; phylum Streptophyta; class Magnoliopsida; order Magnoliales; family Magnoliaceae; genus Magnolia; species Magnolia sinica. The sequence goes on along the minus strand of NC_080577.1, from coordinate 40,972,251 downwards.
CAAGCATGTCAGTCCTCATTAAGTACACATATCAGTATAGTTCCTCTCTGGATATCACCGGGGTCTAGTACACCTCACACTGACTGCCTCCTCCCTAGCTGCACAGCCAAGTAAGTGGAATAGACCTCACTATCCGCCTGACCAGTATTCTGCCAATACCTACCGGCTCGTCGATAACGGACTCATTTGCGAGCTGGTCAAACTCAGTCTAGCTTATAGCCCCCTCACTTGGGCGGATAAGGCCACACCCCCTTCCAACCGACCACAACACAGTGGGAGACGCGGCTTACTGGTATTCGGCACTTGGGCGCTCGTGTATCCACTCGGTCTACACGTTGGAGTATCTCCTGGTACCAAAAAAGTTCTGAAATTTTCACCTAAGGACATCCTAAGTGCCCACAATGTTAGAGCTAATATTTTCGGTATCCGATACGACTATCCACGATGTGTCTGTGGAGGCCACAGCCCTGATGTCGCTAAGGAGTGCAGTGATCAACTCACACATATGCGAAATGCATGAGTCACATCGTCAAATCATGCAGCAATCCTGCGCATACCACGCGCTCATGTGGGGGCACTCTGTCTCATAAGGAGTCTTGTAAATGTTTCAGCCCAACGGCTTATGCTATGATCAAACATTCCTCATATCAAGCGTACATATGATGTATATGGGCATGAATCATGGAGCTATACTAAGCATGTTATAAAGTGATGAATTATCAACAAGTATGGGCCTATCAATGGGCAATAAGGAGAGTTACAATGCGAACATTTAACCAACATTACACTTACAATGTGGACATCAAACCATCATTGTTCCCTAGGCACGGCCCGCCATAAATATCATTACATAAACCATAGGGGAATCACACCTTGCAATGGACCCTAAGGACATCCCGTTGGGCCTCGACCCATGGGCCTTGGATACATCAAATGGGCCACATCATATGGGCCTTATATAAATCAAGTGGGCCGCATCAATGGGGCTTATGTACATTGCAATGGGCCATATCCCATGGGCCTTTGAAATACATCACAATGGGCCTCATAACATGGGCCTTACATTCACATCGAGGTGGGCCTCAACAACGGCCTTATACACATCAAGGTGGGCCTCAACAATGGGCCATAAATATGACAAGATGGGCCTAATCACTTAGGCCTTATATATATATCAAGGTGGGATTCACTTGAACTATAGATCTGTCTTATTTTTAGTCTCAAGCCTGTAAAATGAGCTTTCAAAATGGTTGGACAGTTGGATGCAACACAAGCATCCTGGTGGGTGTCATAAAGGCCCACCATCATGTATACATTATATAATATAATATATAAATAATATATATAATATATACAATAAAATATATATATATATATATACCACAAGTGCTGCCCACACGTGGGGTGGGTCCCATATAGATGGACAACATGGATAAAACATATATCACATGGTGGGGTCCCCCTTGCCGTCCAGCAGCCAACTAAAAATGGCTGGATGGCATTGATAGAACACATACATCTAGGTGGGTTCCACCGTCCACAGTAGTGGATGGTGTGAATAGAACACATACATCACTGTGGGCTTCACCGTCTGTTGCACGGTGGGAATAAAACACATATATCACTGTGGGTCCCACGTGGGGCCCACCATAATGTTTATAAGCCATCCAATCCATTCATAAGGTCACGCAGACCTGATTGAAGAGTAAAAAAAATTTCATATTGATTTAAAACTTCTGTGGGCCAAAAATGGGTTTTAAGGGTAGCCATTCAATCACCACTATTTCCTATGATGTGGGCCACCTGAGTCTTGAATGTGGCTGAACTTTGGAGGGGGGCCACCCAATAAACGGGTTGGATGACAAATATACATCATGGTGGGGCCCACAGCTAGAGTCGTGGGTCCCTGCCTACCATCCGCCCACCCGCCTGGCGTAAGCGCTGTTTGCGCCTTTGACAGCGGCAGCAGCAACGCTGCTGTTGTATTTTTTTTGAAAAAAATTAAAATTCTGGGGTTTTTTGTACGTGGGGCCCGCATCAGCTGAATCCAGCCCACCCGAGTCCATAACCAATCCATTAAGCCCAATATTGGGCATCTTTCGGTATGTAGAAAAATTAAAGTGAGTTTAAACGGTGAAAATCACTGTTTTCAAAGGTGTGGCCTGCTAGAAGATTGGATCAGCTTCATCTTTCGGCTCAACGCCTAAAATGAGTCGGTAAATAGAATGGACGGCATAGATTGAATACATACATCAAGGTGGGGCCTGCATGAGTGGTCCACCCTTAAGGCTTGAGCTAAGCTCATATTTGTGTCTTAACTCACGTCCAGCGTCCCCAGACGCTGGACGGTTTGGGTAGGGCACATGCATTGAGGTGGGCCTTGCTTAGGTGGGCCACCAAATGGTAGATGGTGTAGATACAGCACAACCATATCATCACAAAAAGGGAAAGAGAGAGAGAGAGAGATAGAGTGGGACGCGTGCGATGGAGGGCCCCGACACTATGGGCCCTCCCTTGAAATCAATCATACATCAAGTGGGTCCCATTGTATGTGGGCTCATTAAATCAAAATTCAAAGGTGGAGATTCCTTCTCCACTAAAATGGACGGTCTAGATGACCTCTATTCAAGCTAGAAAGTAAACATCATGATGGGGTCCATGGAGAATGGCCCCATCATGGAATGATATCGATAATCAGGGTGGGCCATTGGCCACATCTTAGGATCCCAAGTGAGATTCATACCATCAATCGGTATGCCTCACTTGGCCCATCATCAAAACATGAAAACCTAGCCTAATAAGCACCCATCATCAATCTTCTTGGTCCGTTAGAATGCCGGTCTCCACTTTGATGGAGAGGATGAGAAATGAAGGGCTAGGATGACGGATTTTGGGATGGAAAGTGGGCCACACAACTCACTTTTCTCTCATGAAAGAGCTTGGACGTGTGATGCTCTTGCTAGCTTGGGAGTTGTGTTGAGAAATGAGAGAGAGAGAGAGAAAGGCTTGTAAGAGAAGTGAGGGATGGGTGTGATGGGTGAAAGGGTGAGTGTTGTGTGATGTGTACTTGACATGTATGGTTGTGTAAGAGAGAGGGTGAGAAAGAGTTGACTTGGTGGTTGCTTGGGGATGGGGTGAAAGGTGATGTGTACTTGACATGAAGTGATTGATTGATTGATGGAGTGATTGATTGATTGATGGGACATGTTGTAGAGATTCTCTTGGGATTGTAAACGCACGGTGTTTCGAAATAAACGCTGGCCCACATCTTTTGTCTTCGGTATCGGATCGGTGCGCGAGTTACGGTATTAGAACTGCGGCGATAGCGCGGTCGCTAAGGTACAAGTTTTGACTCAAGCTGATGTTGGTATGTGGGACCCGGCTTAGGATTGCGCGCAAATGTCAGATATGGGTCGAGGATTGTCGAAATTCAACCGGAAGGACCACAGAAGCCTACGGAATGGTATGGACTAGGATACAGGTCTTACACACATCCCATGCTACTCACCTTGAGCTTTCTTCATAGCACTGTCTTTCTACGGATGAAGAAAAGTAGATTATGTCTCGTGTGCCCTATTCGAGCACAGTTGGCAATTTGATGTATGTGATGTTCTCTACGAGACCTGATATTTCACATGTAGTGGATGTTGTGAGTAGATGGATATAAAGGTTAACATCGACAAACAATATTAGGAGACAGTGAAATGGCTACTTCATTATCTATGAGGTACAATGAACTATGCATTAACATTTGAAAAATCATAGGAGAAACTGGTAGGCCATGTGTGTTATGATAGCAATTTCGATGGATAATTTTTTTTTCTTTTGATTAGTTAATCATAATTAATCGTTAAGTGGGTCATTTTAACCATTTAAATCAAGATCCGTGACAATCCATTTGTTGAATCCCCAATCCAAACCATGAATCAACGATCCAAACCATTAAATTGAATCGTAACCAATTAATTTTTAAATCTACTAGATGTATCATCAAGATCTTGAGAATTTTCCATTAGACTACTTGATCTTTCTAAGACAACCATTTAATATGTTCTTTGACACAATATCAATAATGTCATATAAAATCTTGAGTTGAATAAAGATAAAAAGCTGAGATCTAAGCCCAAGAATTCTTGAACCGTTAATTTTAACATATTTTGTGGATCCTATTAGAGTATACTAGCTTCTTATTTCATGACTCTAGAAGATTTTTAATACCATGATTTTAAATTATTTTAGCATATGTAAAATCATAAAAATTATATATATATGTATTATAACTGTACATTTGAGTATGACCCATAGTATTATGCACTTATTTTTTTACATTGAAATTATTTTTCCCATGATCTTTGTAATAAAAACTCCTTTATGATATAATGGTTGGATATGGAAACTTTTGGTATGGCCCACTCGATTGTGGCATGTACACACTCGATTAATACACCCTACTTCACATTAATGCATGTGTACAATCTTTGGTACACTGTTGTTTCTACGAACACTTGTAATTCTCTTACAATTAACCATAATCATTTTGATCAAGAAAACATTTTTACAAGAGGGCATAAGATATAAACAATCTAATCATGTGCTTAGATCAAGAAGATTATATTTGTGGGACCCACATTTCCATGGCATGCACATACATATTGTTTGCACCCTCATCCACCCTAAAACCTCTTACCCTTAATATGAGAGTTACATGCACTTAACATGTATTTATCACATGTTACATGTGCATGTGCATTAATGTAAGAGGGCTTTGGTTTCTCTATATAAGGAATACCAAACCGCTTCTTGTAAAAACTCATAGAGAGAGAAAAGGAAAGAGAAGGAGATTAAAAGAGAAGTTCTATGAGCTTATCTTTTGATCCAAACCCTTTATCAAGTACGTACTCTAAAACTATATATCTTAGATGTTTTAAGTCAAATCTAAGTGGGCCTTACTACAAGATCATGTCTATCATATTAAATTATTTGTGTTTTTCATATCTTATATAGTGTTATAATCCTGTAAGTGAAAAATCCATTATAAACATTTACTGTGAAGTGGGCCACACATAAAATTAACTGTACATTTAGAAATCTTATTCATTAAGTGTAAATATGGATTGAAGACTATAAATTTATATCCAGATTGTTAAAACTAAAGGAAATATCATAAGAATGATTTGGACCATTAAATTGACGATCAGGTCCAATCCAACCATTGATCAAAAGTTTAATAAACCAATTAAGGGATCAAATTTAAGAAAATTAAAAATCTACTTGATCTAATATTAGATCAGATCATCCGAACAAAGATCAATCAGGACCATTAGACCAAAATCATGAAAAATAAAGAAATAAATGGTCGAATAAGATGAATCTAAACATCCAATTGTCTTTAAGGTAGATCTTGATCCAAAAGAAAGATTAATACCTTTGATGTACAGTTAGAAACATGGTAAATGAACTATCTACAACTCAGATCTAAGAAATTAGGGACTTCATTGACCGATTTAGTAGACTAATGTAACAATCTTAGGATCTTACTCATTTTTGCAAGTGTTTTAAGAAAATAAACACTAAGTAAGAAAGAAATTAACTTGATGCTTGTATTCTAAAAAAATAAAACTTTCTATGGATTGTAGACTTGAGTGCAACCATCATATTATGAAGAAATGATTAAAAAGTCAAAATGGTCGAATAATGAATGAACATTATGGGTAAGTGGTCACTATCATGGATGGATTTTGCCACATTCATTGCATAACATTACACGCTTACTTTTGCCTATCTTTTATAATTTATTGATTTCTGATTATGTATAAAACTACCTTATATTTAGTTTGTCATTCTGAGAACACCAGATAACTCGGGGCTTGAGTTATCCCTTAAATTCTCGGGCAAAATTCCTAATGGAACCCGAGTTGGTTCCAATAGGGCCTCCTCCTTGAACTACAGTCGAGGCTGGGGAAGGAGTTTGGCCATCTTTAGAATCGGCCACTCATTGTTAGAATATACAGTGTAACACCCTAGATTTTTGCCAACCTAGAGTTAGACGTCCTTAGGCAATGGGTCAACCATAACACTCTCAAAGCTCAATCCCAAAGCGTAAAGTTCTTTTTTAACCCTTTTCCTTCTAGATCTCACTTTTCACCATCCTATCCTTCAAATTTTTTCAAGCACATTCATAATACACACCAATCCTAGGGTATAGCGGATTGGGCAGCCCGTTTTCTGTAATTTTTCTGCGCTTTTTGTCCAACTTTGAAAAATCATATCTCTCTCGTTATAACTCCGATTTAGGTGATTCAAAAATCAGATTGAAGATAAATGAGTCTAGTTTTATATAAAAATATGTGAAAAATATAATAAAATACTAATATAGTTTAAAGTAGGTTATTGTGACAACTATCCAAAAATCACTTGTTGGACAGCTACTGCTTCTGGAATTTTTAAAATTTTTCTACAACATGAAATCTCATGAAATTTGGTGGAGACGGGATAAACTTGATGATGAACTATTAGAAAAGTAATTAAAATAATATAATAACTAGATGTGCCAAAAATGGGGCATAGAATGGCCCTAGGACTGTATTCTGCCATAATTAGGGTAGAATTTGGTTAAGTACTAAACTGAATACTCGGTAGAATTAGCTTGAACCACTTTTAATATAAACTACAAGACCCAAAATGAGTAGGACCACTAATGCTATGTTACCTAGAAACCTAGGATTCAACTTTAAACCCAGTTGCTCTCGGGAGTACTTTGAAACTTTGTATTGGACCTGGACTGCACGTCGAAAGTCCGATAGTGATGAACTTAGACAATTATGACCATCTAGCTGGACTTAACAATCACCTCAAAAATGAAGTCCAGATGATATCCTGAGATGATTTTCTTGAGTCCAGAGTGAAGAGTGTGAGAAAGGTGAATTTATTTAGAAAATAAATATGCATTTAAGTAATCTGAGTCGTGTCGCTTACGCGCTATTTATAAGCATTCTGACCATTGGATTCTGACCCAAATTCACCCTCGGATCAGGGAAGAGGGCCCACACATGTCAAAGTGCTTGTGGCCCTGATCGAGTTTCGGTGACCGTTGAACTAAAATTAGTCCGCCATGGACGATCTGGAAACCCGATCGGACTGAAAACTTAACTTGCTTAAGATCCATTATTAGTGAGCTTAAGTCCGACCGCATTCAGTAAAAGGACCTCCAGAAATGCTCCATTGGATCGAAATAGACCCGATTTGGTTATAAACTAAGCATACCTTGGCCCTGGGGCTAATTCCATCAATTTTAGGCCTATATAAAGACCTTAAACCCTCACTCTCTAATTCCATACGAATTTTCCAAACCCTAACTAAGAGAGAGAGAGAGAGGAAAAGAGAGAGAAAGAGAGAGAAGTTGGTGAATCATCTTGGAATTCCTTCCAGTTACTCTGCGTACCTAACCCGTCGCTTTTGAATCGTTATCTCGGCGATTCTAATCTCATTTTTGGGTAAGTCAATTAAACCCTAACCTGTTTTGAAACTTAGAATAGTCTAAGTGTTGATGTAGCTAATCTAATTCATGCCTTAGGTTGTCTTTTTGCCGTTGACGAAGACTTATCGTCCAAATCAGATCTGTTGCGCACTTTTTAGTTTAAGGTGCTGACTATATTCGTATAGGTTATGGTTTTCAAAGCTTTCAATGTTAGTTAATGATTTATTACTGATGTGGGTGCCATTTCACATGCAAAATGCAATATCTGTTTCATTTTACGTAGATATATAAGCTATGTTGTAAATAGTGTGATTCATGTGTTTGTTGAAATGTTTGTATGCATTTGGAATTTGATGTTGTGATTGCCATGATTATTTATTATAGGGATATGATTGTTATCTATGCGACAACTCCTTGTCAAAAGGATTTGCCTTAATATGTAATATGGCCGACATATGTGATGTATGTTACCAAGGGTAGTCTAAGTGCTTGTGAAAATGTCTAAATAAGTTCGTATTTAGTAAGGTGTGAATTATGAGGGAGTTGAGATGTGAAATCCCAACTATCTTCCTTATATGTACTATTTCCTCCATGAATTTTTTAGTCTAATTATTCATGTTAACTATGTGTATGATTTCTTCCATGCAAGTTGTTACTTTTACCGCTTTACTTATGAAATGCATGTGTATGGATTCTCGTTATCCTGTATCTTATAATATGCTTGCTATTATGGTTGAATGTGTATGGGGCCACGTTCTGGTCCAAGTAATCGGTAACAGCTTTGAAATTGTGGCTGAGATTCATTTGCCACGTAGGACGTGTGTGACGAACCCGAGTCGTATTAGGGTTGTCGGCAATGGTTTGGCCACACGGAGTGTTTGCGCACTTCATGTCGTTCAACTCAACGTGCGCTCGTGCTAGTCGAGCTCTTCAAGTAAGCCGATTGGCCTGATGTATGTTCACCATGTATGGATGTTACTGTTTGAATCTAGGGTACCAAACTTACCAGTGCAAATTCCATTAACCATGGTAGCTCGATCCGCTAAGACTCATGAGTCGGGCATGGTGGTATGGGACACCGTAGTCGAGCTGTCGGCCTACGCTGGGGTGACGATCCTCCTCGTAGTGACCAGTGAGCAAACCAGACTTGTGAGCCGATTATGGTAGTGTGGGACACTATATTCGTGCTGTCGTCCTACATTAATTGGTGACGAGCCCTTTGCAGCGACCTAGAACCATATGATCGTATGAGATTGTCTAGGACTGACGACCCTAGAATGGATCACTGTTTGAGAATCGATATAGGGAAGGTACCTTAGCTTCCCAAATCCTGCTGTATGAAAAGGACTAATAACAACTTAGTAATCATGTTCATGCACCGCATTGCATGTGCCTTGGTGTTGTGGAGCACTGTGGGAGGTTGTCATGCGTACCGTAAGATGAAGACGCTGAGGGAGTGCAGGCGAGGGCATGCATTATTTTACATACATTCTTGCATTAACAAGAGTAATTAGGACATGTTTGATTGTACTGCTTTATCATTACTACTTGATCGAATTGATAACATGTTAACTTTTACTATGTAGTTCCACTGAGTTGATCACTCACTCCCACGTTCTGGGACGGTGTTTAAACACCAACCAGACTCTGTCTTAGATGCAGATGATGATGCAACTCACGAGGCAGAGCAGGAGTTTGAGGATGATGAGGAGGCGTTCTCCTTTATGCAGTTCTCAGGCAGGTTCATGTGAACCGTGTCCTGAGCTACGGGGATTCAGGGCTTATTTTGTAATGGTTTATTTCATTCTGATACTTGTATTTTGAGACAAACACTTGTAACTATGACCTAACAGAGCATACATATCTCAGGGATTTATATATATATATATATATATATATATATATATATATATATATATATATATATATATATTCCTTTAGTCTTCCGCTTACATATTTTACCGGTCAGTAGATTATGTTTGCAGTTTTGGCTTAATCTACTTCATGTTTTATGCACAATACAGACAGCATACATTCATCATTAAATGTGTTGCATAAGTGATGTTTTGGAACTCGGGAGCTGAGATATGCTCGACCCCCGATTTTCAGGGCGTTTCAAGATGGTATCAGAGCATGATTTGGATTAAACTGGACCTGGGTTATGGTAACACAACGCACACTGACGCACTCTGATTTAGGAAGGGGGCGATGGAATTTAGAGACGACCTTAGAATCCCAAATTTCGCCGGCAGGCGAGATTAACTACCATAGTATAGCCCATACGTAACTGAGACCATGTAAAAATGATCTCACATCCCCACTTCTATTCACCCAAGCTTTCGTCTTCTTCTACATCTTACACCCATCCACCACCATTACCCCAAAAAAAAAAAACTACTACTCTTTACAACTCTTCACCTTCCTTATATCCTCCTCATTTGAGCACAAAACCCACATTTTTGTGTCCCATAACCTTCACAACCTTCAAATGTTGGGACATTTAGGGTCCGTTCGACCAACTGCATTAAGTGAGATTAGGGTGGATGGAATTGTGAAAGTAACAATAAATGCATGTGTAAGGTATTGTCCCTACATTGGGTGTATCCCATGGTTTCCAATGCCATGGTTGGAATGTATGCAATTAACAGTAAATCCCGAGATTTCCTTTCAAATTATACTTGGCATTTTATCATCATGGGATTTGGAAATCCCATCTCACACTTCCAACACAAGGCTCATTTTCCAAAGCCTATAAAATTAAATTTTAATCCCATCCCACCCTCCTTCTAAACATGTCATTCCCAAATCCTGAGGTGGGATTAGCAATGCAATTAGCAGGTATAGTCCTATGTGTATTGCTCGAGCGCAATCACATTTAAGTCTGGGCAACATAAAAAAGAAAATAAATAAATAAATAAATCTAGCCTATAAACATAGACTTTAGAATACAACTAGTGGATTACCACTACTCATAAGTTAAGACTAGGCTACTAGTTATACTAAGGAATGTAAAAGACTAATTATGCTAAGGTAATTGAATGATAGACTTAGTTAGTCGGCTCGATTAGCTTGGAGTGGGGCCTCATTCTTTCGATGAATTCCCTTAATACTTAGGGAAGCTGTTTTGATTTAGAAACTATTCATGCGTAGAGAAACTTATATATCCCTCGGATTGAACGTTAGGTCAAATCAACAAACCCCTTAGACTTATCTTCTTAAGGACTTGTTACAATCGGGAACACGGAATAGAGAGGCTATATATAAGCGATGTATTCGCGGTTTAAATCGCATTCTCAATCCTGGTAGATTACCAATGAACTCAATGCTCTGATCAAGCAAAAGATTGAGGTCGACTAGGATTAAGAAATGATATGACAAATTTTTTGTCCTAGCTAGGCAGAAGATCTATGTATCCGGCTCAGACCCACTACACAACTTTCCTTCCATGTTGGCCCGACCACTTATAATTAAAAGTTTATTACTTCATCTTTGAGAAGTGTTAAGAACCTATAGCCAATAGAGATTTTTCTTTTAGGGCCCAAGAAATGTCTCCAATGGGCAATAGACAGTTAGGAATTAGGTCCCGAATCACAGACTATTCTGGCATACATATTGTGCATATGAACTTAGAGAGATAGTACTAATAATGTATAGATTATATTACGGTATTAAACTGGACATGATTAAAGAGGGTAAGTCAGGACCATAGTAAGAGTACTTCTTTGGTAGAATTAGGCATCTTGCCACCAACTCACACCCGTCCCTGGAATCAACCACAATAGAGATTAGGCTCATTTCTATAACCATAGATAACAATGCCATAGTACACATCATCAATGAAAGGAAGACCAATGTATTGGGAGATCGTATCCCATTTCACGTCAAGGATAGGTTCCAAATTACACCTTGTCCCGACAGACGAATTAGGTGTTCACTCCCAAAGTATAGGGTTGTGATGTAGTAATAAACTCGGTAAGACCGAGGTCGAATCTACAGGGACTGATACCTGTACGTTATCTGAAACCAAGTAGAACTAGAACTAGACTAAGATGTGATCTAAACCAAATAGAGTTTAAGGAATAATTGTGGAATAATTATATAAAACTTTAAGGAATTCAGAGGAAGGAAACTAGGGATTCAGAGGATCCACTTGTAGAGATCAGGGAGATCTTATGCATGCTTCAAAAATCATGAAATTTAAACTGAACTTCTTCTGATATAATTTTAGAGAGATGAAAGGTATATGAATTAGAATGGATTCCATCACCACACCATGCCCAGGAGGCAAAGTTAATAAAAGAATTAAACTAATTACCAACCAATCAACATGCCATGAAAGTTAGGAAGAGTACCATTATCTGACCATGCCCATGAGACGATGGTGAACAATAGGGCTTCCTGACGTCATGAACATAAAAGGAGAAAGAAATACTCAAAGCCATTGCAAACCCATCGTAATTTCAGTCACAACAGACCATTAAAGACTAAGAAAAATATTCCTTTAATAATCAACTAAAATCACATTCAGTTTATGAATTTTAAATTACAGGCACAAAATATAATCTCCCATCTCGCTACAGGCTTCACCTCTTAGCCCTAGCTAAGAGGTTTAGCCACACATGAATGGGCTGAACAAATCAAATAAAAATAAAAAGAGAAAGAAAAGAACAAGAAGGAAAGAAAACAAAACCAGCCACTGTTGCTCACGTCCTCTCCTGCGTGCTCCACGGCTCCAGCCTCCCTGCTCCCTGTCTTCTCTCCAATCCCATCCTTTCACGGCTGCCTCTGCTCCTCTCAAAACTGTGCTCACGTTATAGCCGCAAAGCCTCCCTGCTCCCTGTCTTCTCTATCTCCCCTTATAGCAGCACTGTCTTCACCTCTTTCCTTCTCCTCCCCTCGGTTCACATCTCTTTCTTTCTTTAATAGCAGGAAGGCTGGTGGAAGGGAGTCTTGGCTAGAGTCGGTGCGTGCAGAAGAGCCCTTTCACAGCAAAGAATCGGCAGAAGAGGCGCGGGTCAGCTTACGCAGCCAGTAATCAGAAACTTCGTGCGGCCTGCTGTTCATTTTCTGATCAATTCTGCCAGCGTGGAAGTGGATGAATCTTCCCGCTATCATTTAGACGGTTCAAATCATCGAAAAGATTGATGATTGTGGCCCACAACTCCCCTGAATCTCTGGATTTCCCGGACGCGCACTCCCTTCGTAAAACAAGTTGCGGTGAGTGCTGTGGGGCCCATGATCAATCTTATGCAGTAAATCCACTCTGTCAATTGTCTTTACAACGAAATTTCAGCTGGATGTGTCCGGCTTTGGAATGTTATGGATGCGGCCAAAGGTGGTAATCACGCTGCAATCAGTGCAGGGCTGTCCGTTTGTGACCGTTGAAACCAGCATGTATAGGTGCATGGGTATATAATATCAACATGGTTCTGACCATATCGCGCCCCTATGCATGATTGACGGCTCGGATTGATCTTTTTGTCCATGATGATGGCCCACTGAGATCATCCGCAGTCTCTGTTTCATACCAGAAACAGAGTTCTGTTTTTAAAGAGGAGACGTCCCTGTGTTGCCATGCACGTCTTAGTGCAAATGCACGTCTTAGTGCAAAAAGTGTACTATGTACACTGTATGATGATTATGAGAAATCCACACCATCCATCTTGTTCCCCATTTCATTTGAGCCGTAGGGGCCGAAGTTAAAGCGTATCTGGACAGCGGGTGGGCCCCAAATCAGGGTTTTATGGACTGATCTGTTAGTTCAGCCACTTTCACGAGGATCCAATGGCTGAAATTTGACGTGTATGGTTAGTTTTTGGTCCTCGAGCCATGTATAAAGTTTCGAGCCAAACAGATGATGGAAACCCAGTGATCTTGCATTCTGGCTGACTTTCAGGCCGCTTGAGCTTCAGTTTCTCAATTTTCGCGGATCCCTGGTGTGTAATTCCGTCGATCTTGGTCCCCTGGAGTCCGTCCCTTGCCTTGGTGCATTCTGAACGTTAAATCCGTGCTTTTAGCATCCCGATCCAGTCTCAGCTCGCAATTCCACCTTGCAACACAAACATGATTAAAATGGGCTATTCAACGGTACCATGTTCATAAATCCAGGCAATAACTGGGTCTGATATGCAATATTTGACCCTCAACACAACCCCCAACCAGCATTTTGCTAGTCCCGAGCAAAATATGCGAAAAGTAAGTTGAGAATTACAGAACAATTTCCATAAACTCGAGTGATTTTTGCAGAATAATCCAGATATGAGAATTCTCAGATTCATGAATGTTGGCATTACTTTATCCTGAAATCAAGCTCAAATATTAATCCATTAATTAGAACGATTCTAAATATTGAGTTCCATGAGTGTATAGTGTAATCTTAGCTTAACACTATTAAAATTCACTTCTCTATTTCAGGATATCATTGGTAACCACAATAGAATTCATGATAACCAACACCTAAACCAAAACTTGATTCATTCTTCCAGCTTTTGATGATTTTCACATTATGTCAACTTTTTTTTTTTTAAGAAAATCCAAGGAGGAGAATCGAATCTACACCTATAGGGAGCAATCCTATGATAAAGACTAGTCGCCAAAAACTTTTTTGAATGTCAACCTTGGGGAATCAAACCTTCACCTGTAGGGAGCAAACCTATGGTGAAAACCATTCGCCCAATCTTTTCAATTTCTCAGGTTGGTTCCTTTCAAGCTTAGTGATCACCAAATTAATCCTTCAATATCGAATGAAACCTTAATGTGTAAGTGAGATGTGACATGTAAAATTATGATTCAATCAATGTTTAAAATTTCTAATCATGGATTAATAGTTCTAACTTAACTGTGAAATCTAACAAATAGTTGAATCCAAGAGTCATAAATTCCAACATCACTTATCTTGTAATTCTAAATCCAAGATGGCCGTCAAAATCGCTTCGAATTCATACGAAATTCTAGAAAATTTTAAAAATTTCCACAATTTCTGCTCAAGACTTAAGAAGATACTGATTAGGAAACCTAATCTCCCACCCCCAACCTAAAATCTACATTGTCCTCAATGTAAAATATATGAGCATACAATGCACTTGGGACAACGAAAAGTAAATATGAAGTGATGGGAAGATAGTACCTGGATGATGAATCGAGAGACACTTTTCAAGAAATTGCAGCATGGGCGTCGGTCAGCACGAGAGAAAAGGCAACACAAAAAATAACAAAAATGAAATCCTACCTATACTACTTTCGTAGGTGCTCTCGATTGCATTTAACGTATGCAACAAGCCTTTAAACCCCTAGGTTGCCCCTAGTGGACGAGTTGTAGTCTCGTGAGGGTTTGCAGCAATGTTACCCACAAACATTGAACTGACTAACTAAGAAAATGAAATGGGATGAAAAGCTGAGTTGGCTCCCAGGAGCGCTAAGTTTACCGTCTATCCTAAAACAGCATAAAGGAAACTAGTCCTATGAAAGCGATAAACCTACCTATACCTCCATCAGACTAGGAGATCAATCCTGGTAAACAGGAGCAGTCAGGGGCATGGACATGTCCTCTGAATCAAATTTCTCAATAAATGGTTTCAATCGATGGCCATTGACTTTAAACTCCTTGCCATTGTCGGGATCTCTTATCTCAACGGCCCCATGAGGAAAAACAGTAACAACAATGTAAGGGCCGGTCCAACGAGATCGAAGCTTACCCGGAAAGAGATGTAATCGAGAATTGTACAAAAGGACCTTCTGACCAGGCGTGAATGATTTTCGTAAAATGTGTTGGTCATGAAATGCTTTCATCTTGTTCTTGTAAATTCTCGAATTATCGTATGCATCATTCCGAATTTCCTCAAGTTCATTCAATTGAAGTTTGCGTAGCGAGCCAGCGTTGTCTAGATTGAAATTAAGATTTTTAATCACTCAGTACGCTTTATGTTCTAGCTCCACAGGCAAGTGACAAGCTTTCCCATCGACAAGTCTAAAGGGAGACATTCCAATAGGGGTTTTAAAGGCAGTATGGTATGCCTATAAGGCATCGGTCAATCGGATTGACCAATCCTTACGATCTGGGTTAACCATTTTCTCCAAAATGTGTTTGATCTCCCTATTGGAAATCTCAGCTTGTCCACTTGTCTGTGGATGGTATGAGGTGCTCACCCTATGAGAGATACCGTATTTTTTCATTAAGCTCTCAAATGGTTTATTACAAAAGTGTGAGCCCCCATCACTAATGATTGCTCGAGGCGTTCCGAATCGAGAAAGGATGTTTTCTTTTAGGAATTTAATGACCGTGCGATGGTCATTAGTTCGACACGGAATCGCTTCGACCCATTTAGTGACATAATCCACGGCAAGCAAAATATACAGATTTCTAAATGATTGGGGGAATGGTCTCATGAAATCGATGCCCCAGCAATCAAATGCTTCAATGATAAGGATGGGATTCAAAGGCATCATATTTTGACGGGACAATGCTCCCAATTTCTGACAACTCTCACAAGCTTTGCAAAACTCATGAGTGTCCTTAAACATAGTGGGCCAGTAAAAGCCACACTGTAGAATCTTGGCCGTGGTCTTTTTAGTAGAAAAGTGACCACCACAGGCCTATGAGTGACAAAAGGAGATGACGCTCTGATGCTCATCGTCTGGTACACATCTCCTTAGGATTTGGTCTGGGCAATATTTAAATAAATAAGGATCATCCCAGAAAAAGTTGCGCACCTCGGTGAAGAATTTCTTCTTATCTTGCGCAGTCCACTGTGTCGGTATGGCACCTGTAGCAAGATAATTAGCAATATTAGCAAACCAAGGTGAATGGGAGACTCTGAACAGTTGTTCATCAGGGAACATATCATTGATATGAGTCGTCTCAAGGGAATCAGAGGTATGAAGGCGAGAAAGGTGATCGGCCACTACGTTCTCTACTTCCTTTTTATCTTTAATTTCCAAATCAAATTCTTGGAGTAGAAGGATCCATCGTATCAGGCGGGGCTTAGAATCATTCTTAGAAAGAAGATACTTCAGTGCCGCATGATCTGTATAGATAATGATCTTGGATCCGATCAGGTAGGACCTAAATTTGTCCAAGGTGAACACTACGGCTATGAGTTCTTTTTTCGTAGTCGAGTAGTTCACTTGGGCAGAATTTAAAGTTCTACTTGCGTAATGAATGACGTAGGGCCTCTTATCTTTTCTCTGGCCTAGGACCGCCCCAAGAGCATAATCAGAACCGTCGCATATAAGCTCAAAAGGAAGGCTCCAGTCGGGTGGCTGCATGATAGGTGCATTGGTTAACGTGCCCTTAAGCTTGGTGAAAGCTTCCTGGCATTGCTCAGTCCACTCGTACGGAGCATCCTTTTGAAGAAGAGTGCATAAAGGACGAGAGAGGAGACTAAAGTCCTTTATGAATCGCCTGTAAAATCCTACGTGTCCTAAGAAGGATCGCACGTCTCTGATGTTCTTGGGTGGAGGTAGGTTAGAGATAAGATCGATTTTTGCCTTATCTACCTCGATTCCCTTGGACGAGATGATATGCCCAAGGACAATTCCCTTCTGAACCATGAAATGACACTTCTCCCAATTAAGTACCAAGTTCTTTTCTTCACATCTTTTCAACACACATTTAAGACTTTCCAAGCACTTGCTGAAAGATGGACCATAAACAGAGAAGTCGTCCATGAAGACCTCTAGATATTGCCCCACCATATCAGAAAAGATACTAAGCATACATCGCTGAAAGGTGGCAGGGGCATTACATAGTCCGAATGGCATCCTTCGATAGGCAAAGGTGCCGTAGGGACATGTAAATGTGGTCTTTTCCTAGTCTTCAGGGGCTATCTCTATCTGGTTGTAGCCCGAATACCCGTCAAGGAAACTGTAATAGGAATGACCGGCTAACCTTTCCAGGATCTGACCAATGAAGGGTAAAGGAAAGTGGTCTTTCCTCGTGACGGTATTCAACTTCCTGTAGTCAATGCACATTCTCCAACCAGTAGTGACTCTAGTTGGCACGAGTTCATTATTGGCATTGGCTACGATGGTGATTCCAGACTTCTTAGGGACCACTTGAGTTGGACTCACCTATTGACTATCGGATATAGGGTATATGATACCCACGTTTAATAGTTTAAGAACCTCGGCCTTAACCACTTCCTTCATGTTTGGATTTAATCTACGTTGTGGTTGCCGAGCGGTTTTTGCATTATCCTCAAGATATATGCAGTGAGTACAAATCGAGGGATCGATTCCCTTGAGGTCCGCTATCATCCATCCCAGGGCTCCTTTATGCTCAATGAGAGTAGATATGAGCATACTCTCATGTTCTTTCTCCAGGTGGGCAGAGATCACCACCGGGTATGTCTCATCTTGACCTAAATAGGCATATTTCAAATCAGAGGGCAAAGGTTTTAAGTCAAGCTTCGGCGGCTTGAGGTTAGATGGTAGAGGCACTACATCGGTTTGTGGCAATTCTTCAAATTGTGGCCTCCACCGGTTAACTTCAAGTACCGGTGTAGTATCAAGCAAGGCCCACGTCTCCCTAATCATGTCATCATCAAAGTCATGGTAGTGGGCCAGACACGTCTCTAGATGGTGAGAGGATAAGGTTAGAGGTGTCGTATCTTCCATGAAAGAGTCAATCATGTTAATGTCGTGGAAATCGTCATCTTCCTCTAAGTTTTTGCCGTTATTGAAAAAGATGTTTGACTCCAATGTCATATTCCCAAAAGACATAGTCATGACACCATTCCTGCAATTGATAATTGCATTTGAAGTGGCAAGGAATGGGCGGCCAAGAATGACGGGGATCTGAGTGCTTATGTTATTGATGGGTTCGGTGTCCAGGATGATAAAATCTACAGGGTAGTAAAATCTATCAACTTGGACCAACACATCCTCGATTATCCCTCTTGGTACACGAACAGAGCGATCAACAAGTTGTAGTGTGGTTAGGGTGGGTTTTAATTCACCCAAACCTAACTGTTTGTATACCGAGTAGGGAATCAGATTGACGCTCGCTCCTAAGTCAAGAAGTGCGTGATCAATTCGATGGTTCCCGATTACACATGATATGGTTGGGCTACCGTGATCTTTGAATTTCTGTGGCACGTCTTGCTTTAGGATAGCACTCACTTTCTCAGTCAAGAAAATTTTCTTTTGAATACTTTGCCGTCTTTTGGTCATGCATAAGTCTTTCAGAAATTTGGCATATGAAGGAATCTATTTCACGACATCAAGTAGCAGAATGTTGACTTTCACTTGTTTCAACACCTCTAGAATATCCTGAGAGTTAGAGAGAGGTTTTGGTGAAACCAACCGTTGGGGGAACGGAGCAACTGGCTTCTCTAGAAGTTCCGGTTCTAATTTTTGTGGGGCATCACTAGATCCATCATTGTTGTCCTTTTCTGGTTCTTGAGGCTTTTCGGGCCTAACCGGAAGAGTTTTATCAATGATCTTTCCACTCCTAAGAGTGGTGATGGATTTAGCGTGCCCCATCTGATTTGAAGAGCTAGGATCATTAATCTCGTACTGCGGTTTAGGATTGGGGAGAGGTTGTGCAGGAAGCATCCCCTTTTCTATAACCGTCATACGAGAATCTATCTTTTGCATAAAATCTGTAATTCCCCGCATTGCTTGAGCCAGCTCTTGTATGGAATTTTGAACCGGTTTCTCTTGAGGTTTCACTTGATTTGGATTTTGATTGAAGAAACCTGGAGGAGTAGCCGTTTGTCCATTCCTCCAACTAAAATTTGGATGATTTTTCCAACCAAGATTGTACGTATTGGAGTTAGGTCCAGTAAAAGGTCTTTGATAGTTGTTTATGGCATTTGCTTATTCATTCAACACTCCTCGAAAGGCGGGTATTGTAGGACAATTTTCAGTTGTATGAATGTTGCAATCACAGATGCTGCAAACAATTTCATTAACCTTATCCTTCTTTCCTTCCATGGCCTCAACTTTCCTTATAAGAGTAGTCACTTTACACTTGAGATCATCCTCTTCTTTCAAGAGATATAATCGACCTTTCTCCTTTAATTGAGTCGGCCTAGACGTGGTGTTCGACTTTGGGTAATAGTCCCAGGATTGTGTTTTTTCAGCAAGACTATCGAGGTAATCCCATACCTCGTCAACATCTTTATTAATGAACTCTCCATTACACATTGTCTCGACCATTTGGCGCATGGAAGATGTCAGTCCATCATAGAAAAAATTTGTAATGCGCCACGTTTCAAATCCGTGTTGTGGGCATGAACTGACCAAATCTTTGAACCTTTCCCAACATTAGAAGAATGTTTCATCTTCCTTTTGGGCAAAGTTCATGATTGCTTTTCTGAGGGTAATCGTTTTATGATGTGGGAAGAATTTTTTTATGAATTCCCTCTGCATGTCGTTCCATGTGCCAATGGATCTAGAATGCAGTGAATGTAACCACGTCTTAGCTTTCTCGTTTAAGGAAAAAGGAAAGAGTTTCAGCCTAATTGTATCCTCAGATACATTAGGAAAACATAATGTAGCTATAATCTCATTGAACTCTTTCAAATGTAAATATGGACTCTCTGATTCAAGTCCATGGAATTTGGGAAGGAGTTGGATAACTCCTGGCTTGATGTCCATTTGTCCTGTGTTTTTAGGGAAAATCATGCATGAGGGCGTACTCACTCCCGCCGGTTGTAGATAATCTCGTAAAGTACGAGGCGGGGGTGCCTGTTGCACCTCATTCTCATCTTGGGTATCCTCCACCCTGGGTGGAAGTAGAGGAGGTTGGTCTTCAGCCATAACTTCAATTAACTCAGGGGATTTCGAGTGGTGTCTAGTCCTGCGATGGATAGTCAACCCCTCAACTAATCCTCCTTCAGTCAAGAGATGTCGAGTGTTGTCACGGGCCCACTTGGGCATGAAACACTCGCAGCCCTCAATCAAATTCAAAGCCTAATCCTACGAAAGGAAAAGAAAATCTAAAAAGAAAGAGAGGGAGAGTTGGAAGGAAATTACCAAATTGAAGCTCCTAAGTTAAGGACCTGTAAAATAAAACAAAATAAGTTAGATTCTAAAAAGGAGAGGAACAATCCTTTAAAAGAAAGATACCAGTGAACTGATTTCTAAAAGAAAGTGGAAAGTCCTAAACTAGAAAGTAAATTACTAAAAGAGAACTGAAAAATAGGAAGTAGAGAAGGAGCTTACCGAATTAGAAATTTCTATTTTAAAGGCCTACAAAATAGGAAGGTTAGTTTCTAAACAAAATTTCTAAAAATAAATTAGGAAACAAAGTAGATTCTAAAAGAGTTAAAATTAGAAAGTTACTAAAATAAAAATAGAAGGTTAATTTCTAAAAAGGGGAATAACTAACCAAGTTTTTAAAAACAAATAGAGGAAAATTTCTAAAAACTATTTCCTACAAATAGGAAAATACTAGAATTAGAAAAATTTAAACCCTAGCTTTAAAAGTGGAAAAAGTAGAGAAATTAGGAAGGAATTACCAATTTAGGAACTTATGTCAGGATCCTACAAAATATGGAAACAAGTTAGTTTCTAAAAATAAAATAAAATAAAAACCTTTAGCCTAAAGTTAGTAAAATCCTAATCCTAACCTAATTCTAAAACTAATTAATTTCAGAAAAACGTAACCGTCAGTCCCCGGCAACGGCGCCAAAAACTTGTTCACTCCCCAAGTATAGGGTTATGATGTAGTAATAAACTCGGTAAGACCGAGGTCGAATCCACAGGGACTGATACCTGTACGTTATCTGAAACCAAGTAGAACTAGAACTAGATTAAGATGTGATCTAAACCAAATAGAGTTTAAGGAATAATTGTGGAATAATTATCTAAAACTTTAAGGAATTCAGAGGAAGGAAACTAGGGATTCAGAGGATCCACTTGTAGAGATCAGCGAGATCTTATGCCTGCTTCAAAAATCATGAAATTTAAACTGAATTTCTTCTGATATAATTTTAAAGAGATGAAAGGTATATGAATTAGAATGGATTCCATCACCACACCATGCCCAGGAGACAAAGTTAACAAAAGAATTAAACTAATTACCAACCAATCAACATGCCATGAAAGTTAGGAAGAGTACCGTCATCCGACCATGCCCATGAGACGATGGTGAACAATAGGGCTTCCTGACATCATGAACATAAAAGAGAAAGAAATACTCAAAGCCATTGCAAACCCATTGTAATTTCAGTCACAACAGACCATTAAAGACTAAGAAAAATATTCCTTTAATAATTAACTAAAATCACATTCAGTTTATGAATTTTAAATTACAGGCACAAAATATAATCTCCCATCTCGCTACAGGCTTCACCTCTTAGCCCTAGCTAAGAGGTTTAGCCACACATGAATGGGCTGAACAAATCAAATAAAAATAAAAAGAGAAAGAAAAGAACAAGAAGGAAAGAAAACAAAACCAGCCACTGTTACTCACGTCCTCTCCTGCGTGCTCCACGGCTCTAGCCTCCCTGCTCCCTGTCTTCTCTCCAATCCCATCCTTTCACGGCTGCCTCTGCTCCTCTCAAAACCGTGCTCACGTTACAGCCGCAAAGCCTCCCTGCTCCCTGTCTTCTCTATCTCCCCTTACAGCAGCACTGTCTTCACCTCTTTTCCTTCTCCTCCCCTCGGTTCACATCTCTTTCTTTCTTTAATAGCAGGAAGGCCGGTGGAAGGGAGTCCTGGCTAGAGTCGGTGCGTGCAGAAGAGCCCTTTCACAGCAAGGAATCGGCAGAAGAGGCGCGGGTCAGCTTACGCAGCCAGTAATTAGAAACTTCGGGCGGCCCGCTGTTCATTTTCTGATCAATTCTGCCAGCGTGGAAGTGGATGAATCTTCCCTCTCTATCATTTAGATGGTTCAGATCATCGAAAAGATTGATGATCGTGGCCCACAACTCCCCCGAATCTCCGGATTTCCCGGACGCACACTCCCTTCGTAAAATAAGTTGCGGTGAGTGCTGTGGGGCCCATGATCAATCCTATGCAGTAAATCCACTCCGTCAATTGTCTTTACAATGAAATTTCAGCTGGATGTGTCCGGCTTTGGAATGTTATGGACGCGGCCAAAGGTGGTAATCACGCTGCAATCAGTGCAGGGCTGTCCGTTTGTGACCGTTGAAACCAGCATGTATGGGTGCATGGGTATATAATATCAACATGGTTCTGACCATATCGCACCCCTATGCATGATTGACGGCTCGGATTGATCTTTTTGTCCATGATGATGGCCCACTGAGATCATCCGCAGTCTCTGTTTCATACCAGAAACAGAGTTCTGTTTTTGAAGAGGAGACGTCCCTGTGTTGCCATGCACGTCTTAGTGCAAAAAGTGTACTATGTAAACTGTATGATGATTATGAGAAATCCACACCATCCATCTTGTTCCCCATTTCATTTGAGCCATGGAGGCCGAAGTTAAAGCATATCTGGACAGCGGGTGGGCCCCAAATCAGGGTTTTATGGACTGATCTGTTAGTTCAGCCACTTTCACGAGGATCCAATGGCTGAAATTTGACGTGTACGGTTAGTTTTTGGTCCTCGAGCCATGTATAAAGTTTCAAGCCAAACAGATGATGGAAACCCAGTGATCTTGCATTCTGGCTGACTTTCAGGCCGCTTGAGCTTCAGTTTCTCAATTTTCGCGGATCCCTAGCGTGTAATTCCGTCGATCTTGGTCCCCTGGAGTCCGTCCCTTGCCTTGGTGCATTCTGAACGTTAAATCCGTGCTTTTAGCATCCCGATCCAGTCTTAGCTCGCAATTCCACCTTGCAACACAAACATGATTAAAATGGGCTATTCAACGGTACCATGTTCATAAATCCAGGCAATAACTGGGTCTGATATGCAATATTTGACCTTCAACATTAGGACAGAGATTCTTGAGCCTTAAGAGTAGAAATAATTTTTAAGGGAGGTAGAACACTATGAGCCCAATTTAGTTAAGTCGGCTAATGCTTCCATTTAAATCAAAGTGGCGCAGCATAAGCGTGGTGGACCCCTACCCCACTGGCCCAGAATCGAAGGGAATTGATCTAGGATACACGTAAGGTTAGGTCACTAAATCGGATCTGAATCTTCCTTAGAATGTCAATAGTGAAGTCATTAAAGGAAAGTAATTAGGGTTTAAGTGTTAAACTAATTCATGTTAAGGAATAGGCCTAAAATAGGTACGAGCTGAATTACAATAGCCAAGGTTAGTGCATCCACTAATGTACTCATTGAATATGAACCCCATAGGAGCCTTAGCCAATTTCAGGGCGAGAATGTTTTACGGAGGTTAGACTAAAATGCGTCAGACTAGCGTAGATAGTATACACCCTACCCGCATATAAACTTGAAATCAGTAAAGCTTAGGCGAAAGGAATAATAGAATCTTTACTCATTACCCTTAGCCAATTTCGGGGATGAAATTATTTTTAAGGGGGGTAGATTGTAACACCCCGGATTTTTGCCAACCTAGAGTTAGACATCCTTAGGCAATGGGTCAACCATAACACTCTCAAAGCTCAATCCCAAAGCGTAAAGTTCCTTTTTAACCCTTTTCCTTCGAGATCTCACCTTTCACCATCCTATCCTTCAAATTTTTCTAAGCACATTCATAATACACACCAATCCTAGGGTATAAATGATGAAGAACAATACCGAAACTAAACCTTACCATAAATAGTAACTAAATGGATAAAATGAGTGTTTGACCCTTAATATTTTTGAATATAACAAAATAGATAGGTTAATTGGATAGATTAGCTTCTCCTACCCCAAAATCATATATTGTACATCACGTAACTCATTCCCGTTTGCAAATAAGACCCAATAATGCCTCGATGGACTCGTGGGCCCAAACGACTCAATTCGGGGGGACCCGAGGTGGGTCCCACATGTTTTCGGCAACCCCGAGGGGGGGGGGGGGGAGGACATCACTCTTGGGGCCAACCCTCACCCATATGTACAGTGACCAGCGAGGGGCTTGCCGGTTTCGCAAGGCCTCGTCAGTACAGCGGATTGGGCAGCCTGTTTTCTACAATTTTTCTGTGCATTTTGTCTAAATTTGAAAAATCATATCTCTCTCATTATAACTCTGATTTAAGTGATTCAAAAACTAAATTGAAGCTAAATAAGTCTAGTTTTATATAAAAATATGTGAAAAATATAATAAAATATTTAATATAGTTTAAAGTAGGTTATTGTGACAACTATCCAAAAATCACTTGTTGGACAGCTGCTGCTTCTGGAATTTTTAGAATTTTTCTACAACATGAAATCTCATGAAATTTGGTAGAGAAGGGGTAAACTTGATGATGAACTATTAAAAAATAATTAAAATAATATAATAACTAGAAGTGTCGAAAATGGGTCATAGAATGGCCCCAGGACCGTATACTGCGATAATTAGGGTAGAATTTGGTTAAGTACTAAACTGAATACTCGGTAGAATTAACTTGAACCACTTTAAATACGAACTACAAGACCCAAAATGAGAAGGACCGCTAATGCTATGTTACCTAGAAACCTAGGATTCAACTCTAAACCCAGTTGCTCTCGGGAGTACTTTGAAACTTCGTATTGGACCTGGACCGCACGTCGAAAGTCCGATAGTGATGAACTTAGACACTTATGACCATCTAGTTGGACTGGACAATCACCTCAAAAATCAAGTCCAGATGATGTCCTGAGATGATTTGCTTCAGTCTGGAGTGAAGAGTGTGAGAAAGGTGAATTTATTTAGAAAATAAATATCAATTTAAGTAATCTGAGTCGTGTCGCTTGCGCGCTATTTATAAGCATTCTGACCGTTGGATTCTGACCCAAATTCACCCTCAGATTAGGGAAGAGGGCCCACACATGTCAAAGTGCTTGTGGCCCTAATCGAGTTTCGGTGACCGTTGAACTGAAATTGGTCCGCCATGGACGATCTGGAAACCCGATCGGACTAAAAACTTAACTTGCTTAAGATCCATTATTAGTGAGCTTAAGTCCGACCGCATTCAGTAAAAGGACCTCCAGAAATGCTCCATTGGATCGAAATAGACCCGATTTAGTTATAACCTAAGTATACCTTAGCCCTGGGGCTAATTCCATCAATTTTAGGCCCATATAAAGACCTTAAACCCTCACTCTCTAATTCCATAAGAATTTTCTAAACCCTAGCTAACAGAGAGAGAGGAAAAGAGAGAAGAAGAGAGAGAGAAGTTGGCGAATCATCTTGAAATTCTTTCCAGTTACTCTGCGTACCTAACCGGTCGCTTTTGAATCGTTATCTCGACGATTCTAATCTCATTTTTGGGTAAGTCAATTAAACCCTAACCTGTTTTGGAACTTAAAATAGTCTAAGTGTTGATGTAGCTAATCTAATTCATGCCTTAGGTTGTCTTTTCACCATTGACGAAGACTTATCATCCAAATCTGATCCGTTGCGCACTTTCTAGTTTAAGGTGCGAACTATATTCGTATAGGTTATGGTTTTCAAAGCTTTCGATGTCAATTAATGATTTATTACTGACGTGGGTGCCATTTCACATGCCAAATGCAATATCTATTTCGTTTTACATAGATATATAAGCTATGTTGTAAATAGTGTGATTCATGTATTTGTTGAAATGTTTGTAAACATTTGGAATTTGATGTTGTGATTGCCATGATTATTTGTCGTAGGGATATGATTGTTATCTATGCGACAACTCCTTGTCAAAAGGATTTTCCCTAATATGTAATATGGCCGACATACGTGATGTATGTTACCAAGGGTAGTCTAAGTGCTTGTGAAAATGTCGGAATAAGTTTGTATTTAGTAAGGTGTGAATTATGAGGGAGTTGAGAAGTGAAATCCCAACTATCTTCCTTATATGTACTATTTCCTCCATGAATTTCTTAGTCTAATTATTCATGTTAACTATGTGTATGATTTCCTCCATGCAAGTTGTTACTTTTACCACTTTACTTATGAAATGCATGTGTATGGATTCTCGTTATCCTGTATCTTATAATATGCTTGCTATTATGGTTGAATGTGTATGGGGCCACGTTATGGTCCAGGTAATCGGTAACAGCTTTGAAATCGTGGCTGAGATTCATTCACCACGTAGGACGTGTGTGACGAACCCAAGTCGTATTAGGGTTGCCGGCAGTGGTTTAGCCACACGGAGTGTTTGCGCACTTCATGTCGTTCACATTAACGTGCGCTCGTGCTAGTCGAGCTCTTCAAGTAAGCCGATTGGCCCGATGTATGTTCACCATGTATGGACGCTACTGTTTGAATCTAGGGTACGAAACTTACTAGTGCAAATCCCATTAACCATGGTACCTCGATCCGCTAAGACTCATGAGCCGGGCATGGTGGTATGGGACACCGTGGTCGAGCTGTCGGCCTATGCTGGGGTGACAAGCCTCCCCGTAGTGACCAGTGAGCAAACTAGACTCGTGAGCCGATTATGGTGGTATGGGACACTATATTCGTGTTGTCGTCCTACATTAATTGGTGACGACCCCTTTGCAGCGACCTAGAACCATATGATCGTATGAGATTGTTTAGGACTGACGACCCTAGAATGGATCACTGTTTGGGAATCGATATAGGGAAGGTACCTTAGCTTCCCAAATCCTACTGTATGAAAAGGACTAATAACAACTTAGTAATCATGTTCATGCACCGCATTGCATATGCCTTGGTGTTGTAGAGCACTGCGGGAGGTTGTCATGCGTACCGTAAGATGAAGACGCTGAGGGAGTGCAGGCGAGGGCATGCATCATTCTACATACATCCTTGCATTAACAAGAGTAATTAGGACATGTTTGATTGTACTGCTTTATCATTACTGCTTGATCGAATTGATAACATGTTAACTTTTACTATATAGTTCCACTGAGTTGATCACTCACTCCCACGTTCTGGGATGGTGTTTAAACACCAACCAGACTCTATCTTAGATGCAGATGATGATGCAACCCACGAGGCAGAGTAGGAGTTTGAGGATGATGAGGAGGCGTTCTCCTTTATGCAGTTCTCAGGCGGGTTCATGTGAGCCGTGTCCTGAGCTACGAGGATTCAGGGCCTATTTTGTAATGGTTTATTTCATTCTGATAGTTGTATTTTGAGACAAACACTTATAATTATGACCTGGCAGAGCATACATATCTTAGGGACTTATATTGATATATATATTTATATATATATATATATATATTCCTTTAGTCTTCTGCTTGCATATTTTACCGGTCCGTGGATTATATTTGCAGTTTTGGCTTAATCTACTTCATGTTTTATGCACTAATACAGACAACATACATTCATCATTACATATGTTGCTTAAGTGATGTTTCGGAACTTGGGAGCTGAGATATGCTCGACCCCCGATTTTCAGGACGTTACATACAGTTACACACGGTACTTGAGATTCCTCAAGCCATCATTTATACAGGATATGAGTAAATTCCTTGTTGAGACACGAAATTCAACAAGAAATCCATCAAGAGAGTAGAAGAAAATGGGATAGAAGAAAGAAGAAAAGAAATTTTACTCGTGTAATGCATTGTCATTGCGTGACGCGCAATGCATATTGATTGTGCAGGTTAGAATGCAACACCTTGATTAGGTGCACAATAGAAGTTTTGCATGCCTACGCAATGAACTCTGTTGTGCAGAAATATGGTTTGCACTTGTGGAGGCATGTAAATACCCTTTCACCCTTCATTTGATTCATTTACCACTCCAGAGTTCCAGAAGAATCATAAAAGAATCAAGATTTCCCCAGGTACTTCGCAAGGAGAAAGATGAAGAAAGATATGTCTAAAGACACCTATTGTGTTGCGCGGAATGGAGAAGCCTGGGTCTATTGTGTGGCGCGCAATGGCCTTGTTGCGCACACAATAAAGCTATGTGCAAAGTTTCCCTAAAACAACGATCTCCTAATAATTCTTTCAGAAGTTCAATCAATCCAAAGGCTTTATGTTAATAGGAGACATGAGACTTCTAAAGGATTACAGAATCCATATAATGACTCTCTTATTAAGAGGAGTACATTCCAAGTTGAAATGCAGCTAAAATTGACATTTGAATAAACTCTATTATAATATTTCATTACACTTGTACATTTTATATTGGAATCGAGAGAGATATGAGGGTGTAAGCGAACCTTTGAATCAATAAAATATCTTATGATAATTGTTCTCTCATTCTTTCTTTGTTATTATTGAATAAATACCCCAATTGAGATACTTTCATTTTTTGTCGAAACCCTCTTACAAGTGTTGGGCTCGTATGGATCTTAGTCAGATGGGTGTTGGTAGGAAGGACACAGTGCGTAGCTATGGCCCTGGTTCACTAAAGAAACTTTTTATGTGGTAATGTGGTACACTACGATTCTTGTATATGCACTTGTATCATACCTATATTATGAATCATGTGTACAACTACTTGCTGGGCTGTTACCTCATTTTGTTGATTGGAAAACCATCCTGTTAGTGCATTTATTTACACACTTGTTTGTCAATCACGTGACTAGTTGGGTCAAGTAGTGGGATGAGTCCTTTGCAAATGAAGACCGACAACGCAACTAGAGCAGAAGCCCGAGCTACAAAGATAGATTCCAAAGAGGCTTCTACGATCAGGATATTGCCTATAGATGATTCAAAACTAAGGAAAACCCACTTAGGTCATCTATTCAAAGCCAACTCTAAGTTCATACTTTCTATCCTATTATTCTTGGCTTTGAGAAAGTTCAAGTTGCTGAATGAATCATAAGACAAAGAATTAAAATAGGAACATCAGTCTTAGTTCGGTAGGAGGAGGTGCCACCGAATGACACTTTCGGTAGTATCGAAGGTCCAACAGCCTTCAAAGGAAATTCGGTAGCACCAACTCCTACCAATGTATAAATTTTAATGCCACCGAAAGTAGTAAAATTCATTCAGCAACTTCAGGATTTAATTTGGTACCACCGAGTGATATTTCGGTGCTACCGAGTGAATTTCGGTGCTACCGAGTGAATTTCGGTACTACCGAAGGTTCACTCGGTAGAACCGAAAACTAGCTGTTTTATATCCGTTGGGACCTTTTTTCTATAAATATAAGATTCGAAACTTTATAGAATGTGTGGATTTAAGCATTTCAGATTCCCTAGGTTGTCCCAAGCTCAAATCACTCATCCTAGACTCTATCCACATGAGATTCATGTTCTATTCATTGTGATTCATCACTCATGAGCATTCAAAGCTCTTATTTATGAAAAACATGATCTCAAACCTTCACTAGAGTATTGAGACCAAACCTATAGATATATCCTTAGTCTCAACCGTACTCTAGTGTATCCATTAGTTGAATCTCTTAGGAATCCATTCATAACCTTCATTAGAGATTCAACCAACTCCTATTACCTTGGTTACCTTTATAGGAACATCATATGCAAGGTTCTTAATTATGAAGGTGAAACAACAGATAAATTACAGTATAACAATTGAGGGAGCATTGGGAGCTGATTTAAGCATGGAAGAGGGAAGATCAAGCAACCCAAGATAAGCTATAAGAGAGGACTCATTTCGACAAGTAAGTGTCATTACTAAGAGTCCAAAGTTTAGTCTCTATCCTCATGTAGGATTGAAGATAAGAGTTTGCTATTAACAAACTCGTGTAGGTACCTTGTGTGGGACTTTAGCTAGTGGGCCTAAACGTAGGTGCCTTGTGTGAAACCTTAGTTGGTGGGCCTAAACGAAGGTGTCTTGAGTGGGACCTTAGCCGTTGGGCTTATACATAGGTGCCTTGTGTGGGACCTTGGCCAATGAGCCTAAACATAGGTGCCTTGTATGGGACCTTGGCCAATGGGTCTAAATGTAGGTGCTTTGTGTGGGACCTTAGCCTGTGGGCCTAAACGCAGGTGCATAGTGTGGGACCTTGGTCGTGGGGCCTAAACATAGGTTCTTAGTGTAGGACCTTTGCTCGTGTAAAGAACATAAATTGTTGAGTCCTTTGTGTAGGGCTGTAAAGGTTAATGGTAAACCTGATTTAAAACCATTCATAATGAAATCCAACACACTCTAGGAGAGAGTGCGGTTGTTGGGAGTGGAGTAGGCAAGTAGTCGAACCACTATATATACTTATGTTTAGAATTGTCATTTGCGCATCTATTTAATCATGTTTATTTAACTTTGAATGATTGATTGTTTATGCATGATTAGATGAATGCTTAAGATTGATAGGAAGCACATTCCACACATAAGCTCACAACAGTAGGCTAGTGGTTTTATTTGTATATCTTGAATAACCTTTGTGATTGGACCCTCTATTGTATTAGAAGCCTTTAGAGTTATATTGCCTCACTTGCCTTAAACTGAATGATTGTTTAAGTTAGGCAATTAGGATTTTTAAAATAGAGAAAATATTTGAAAAGTCCTATTCACCCCCCTTTAGGACCTTGTCTCATATTCATTCTTCAATATCAGCGGTATAGACCACAATTTCACATCCAAGATAGGGAAATGAACTGGAGTTTCCACGTGTGGAGTGATAACTTTGAGAGGCGTGCTCTTGGAAATTTTTTAACACCTTGACTCTAAGTACTCGGGAAACAAATAAATGTCTCCATAATCATCATAGATAACACTCAAACTCTCGAATGCCACCTCACTTTGATGAACCCTATAATGAACGAATGAGAGTCATAATCATCACTATCAAGGCCCAGGTCGCCAATAGAGTTTCCGCACTTATAAACAAGCAAATCAAGTGTAAATTACTACGTTTAGGTTATCCAATCGACACCTTGCCCATTGATACCCATTTAAACTTGGGGGCTCGAAAAATCATAAAAATAAAGCATAGAATCCCTAATAAAGTACGAGTAAAGTCAGCTGGCGACAAGAATTTAGTCCATTTTCATCGTGAACCCATTCGATGAATGGACAGATGAATTTAAGGCTAGATAAGGATCATATAAACGGTCTAGATTAGCAAAGAAGTCCCTTTGGACCCCATTTCATCAATGCATGTGCACCAGGGAGTCTGTGATTGCATGACGCCGAACCTTAGAAACGGGTCAATTGGGTTTGACCTGAGATTGCTTAAGGGAATTTGACCGTACTGACCTCGAAGTTTGGGAAAATTACTTAGAAAACTATGACATTCCATATATCCTAAGATTGGCCTTCTGGCAAGCTTCCAAAGATTACTTAGACCAAAATGCCTTTGTCCTTATTTTAGTGGTTGTACGGTTTTCTAGGGAATAAGAAGTTACGTCGTATTTAATACCAAGAAAGTGATGTGTATAGAACCCTTTTTTGCACGTGGGTAAGGACCAAACTCGTGGAGCTCACATTGATGTATGTGTATAATCCATGCCGCCCATCCTTTTTGCCATGTCATTTTAGGGCTAGGGCTCAAATATCAACCTGATCCAGAGCTTGTGTGGGTCATATAATAGAAAATAATGGTGATATGGAACCTATGTTGAAACCTTCCAGGCTAACTGTTATGTTTGTTAGAAGTGGACATTGCCCAAGTCAGGACTTTTTGGGCCCACGACGAGCTGGCCGACAAGGTGGATGGAACGGATCTCCCCATTGTTGGCCTTAGGCTATTGTACGAATGGCTATCCTTTCATTTGGTAGTAAAGGAAGTGAACATGTAATAACTGTGACCCATATAACATGAGAACCACGACCCATATGACATGATAACTACGACCCATGACAACCACGACCCATATAACATGAGAACCATGACCCATATAACATGAGAACCACAACCCATGACAACTACGACCCTTACCACATTACAACCATGACCCTTACCACATTATAACCATGACCCGGGTAAGGGTCGTGGTTGTCATGAGGTAAGGGTCGTGGTTGTCATGTTATATAGGTTGTAGTATTCATTTTATAGGCCTTGGCAAGGACCAACTAGTGGGGCCTACATTGATGTATGTGAATAATCTATGCCACCCATCCTTTTTGTCGTGTCATTTTAGGGCTAGGTTCCAAATATCAGCCTGATCCGGAGCTCGTGTGGGCCACATAATAGAAAATAATGGTGATAATGACACCCACTGTTGATATTTAAGCCCTCACGAGCTCTGGATCAGGCTGATATTTAGGTACTAGCCCTAAAATGACACGAAAAAAGGATGGGCGACAGATTATTCACATACATCAATGTAGGCCCCAGTAGTTGGTCCTTGCCAAGACCTATAAAATGAAGACTACAACCTGTATAGCATGACAACCACGACCCTTACCACATGATAACCATGACCCATACCCAGGTTGTGGTTGTAATGCAGTAAGGGTCGTGGTTATAATGTGGTAAGGATCGTGGTTGTAATGTGGTAAGGGTCGTAATTGTCACGGGTCGTGATTCTCATGTTATATGGGTCATGGTTCTCATGTATATGAGAACCACGACCCATAAAACATGATAACTATGACCCATGACAACTACGACCCATATTACATGACAACCACAACCCGGGTATGGTCATGGTTGCCATGTTATATGTGTAAGACCTGTATCCTAGCCTGTACTATTCCATAGACTTCCACGGTCCTCTCGGTTGAATTTCGGTGACCCGCGATCTCTTATCGGCAGTTGCGCACAACCTTGAGTCGTGTCCCGTATTCTAGAGTCATCTCAACCTGAGACTTGTACCCTAGCGACCGCCCCGTCGCTGCGGTTCCGATGCCGTGTCTCGCGCGCCAAGGTGATACCCAGGATAAGAGATGTGTGCCTGCGTTCAGTTTGAGAAAAACACCGTGCGTTTACAATCTCAAGAGAATCTCTACAACATGTCCCATCAATCAATCAATCAAGTGTCAAGTACATGTCAAGTACACATCACTTCACACCCCATCCCCAAGTAACCCCAAAGTCAAAGCAACCCATCCCTAGTGGGGGTGGCTAACAGTGAAGTGTGAACTGACAGTGGGTATACTAACAAGCTAACAAAAAAAAAGTCAAAGCAACCTATCCCTTATATGTCAAGTACACATCACCCATCACTCACCATCCCTCTCTCCCATCACTTCTCTTACATCACACTCTCTCTCGTCTCTCTTATCTCTCTCATCTCTCCCATTCTCCCCATGCAACTCCAACGTCCAACATTTCCATGAGAGTGAGGAGAGCTAGTGTGGCCTACCTTCCTACCTCCCATCTCCACCATCTAAGCTTCATCTCGGTCGTTGAAATGCATTTCATGGAGCTCTAGGACGCATCGGTGAGGGAAGAAGGAAGAAGAGATTAAAGGTGGGTGCTTCATATACCTAGACTTAATGCTTTGATGATGAGCCAAGTGAGACCTCCCGATTGATGGTATGGATCTCACTTTGGATCTTATGTGTGGCCGATGGCCCACTTTGATCCTCATGATCATTCCATGATGGGGCCATTTTCCATAGACCCCATCATGATGTTTATTTTTCTCATATGAATAGGGTCATCTAGACCTTACATTTTAGTGGAAAAAGGATCTCCACCGTTGATTTTGATCAGCGGGCCCACATGTAATGGGACCCACTTGATATATATTGTAATGTATGGAAGGGAGGGCCTATAGTGCCAGGGTCCCTCAATCAATCAGTCTTTCTCACTCTCTCTCTCTCTCTCTCTCTTTCATATTTTTGGTGTGATGATGTGGGCGTGTGGCCCACCCAGATGGACCCCACCTTGATGTGTGTCTTATCTACACCATCCAGCCATTTGGTGGCCCACTTATAGCACGTCTGTAGGTGGGGCCCACCTTTTATATATATATATATATATGTGTGTGTGTGTGTGTGTGTGTTACCCAAACCGTCCAGCGTCTAGGGACGCTGGACGTGGCTAGATAGTGAAGTGTGAACTGACGATGAGGTGTACCATCCAGCAACCAAAAACAGATATTAGCTTGATTCCAAACTTAGGGTGGGCTGCTCATGTAGGCCCCACCTTGATGTATAAATTAAATCCACGCCATCCATCCAATTTCCCAGATCATTTTAGGTGTTGAGCCAAAAAATGAAGCTAATCCGAATCACAGGTGGGCCATACCACAAATGATAAGGGGCTGGGTTACCCATGTCGTTACTTACTTTTTGCATGGAAGGTTTGGAGTGAGTTTTCACTCATGGGACCCATATAGATGTATTTCTTAGATCCACGCCATACGTCCATTTTCTAGCACATTTTAGCCGTAGAGCCCAAAAATCTACTCGATCTAACCATCAAGTGGACCACACCACAATCGATGGTGGTAGTGGGAGCACCCCTCACGTCAACCATGCGGACGTGGGTTGGGGCGTCCCAACTATGGACCCCACCTTGATGTATTTGTTTAATCCATGACATCCACCACCTTCTCCATGTAGCTTTAGGCTATGAGTCGAAAAATGAGACAAATCTTAGTTCTTAGTGGGCCGCACCAAGGGAAACAAAGTCTCATTGTTGGAACTTTCTAATACCTACTGTTGTGTGTATAAGTGGTGGACCTATCCATCATTAGACTCCTTTGGTCCATAAGAAGCTGGTCGATATAATAGAAGGAATGGATTATCCACTAATGGGCCCTACATAGTAAAATAAAATAAAAATAAGGAAGAAAGAGAAGAAGAAGAAAAAAAAAGGTAAGTCCTTGGACGTTATTGTCCAGTGACGGTGAGGGTGGAAACCTTACTGGGCTGCCACCACATGTGGACCCCACCATGATTAATTTGTTTAATCCACACCGTCCACCATCTCCTCCTTATAATTTTAGGCCATGTGCCAAATTTTGAGGCAAATATGAGTATCGAGTGGGCCTTACTAAGGGTATTAATACCCATCTGTTGAAACATTCTAGGGCTATCTTTGGAGTCCCTCGTCATCCAAACCAGTCCTAGTCAGAGTCTATTTGACCTTATTCAAGGTGGCCAAGACGGTGAACGAATTAGATTATTCACTTGGGATGGCCCACGCGGCAGGAAACAGTGGTGTTGAATGTCTACCATTGAAACCCTTTTCTAGGTCCAGAAGTTTTGGATCATTATGAAATTTGTTTTCCCTCTTCATCCGGGTCTGTGTGACCTTACCAACAGATTGGATGGCGGATAAACGTTATGGTGGGCTCCACGTTGGACCCATTGATGTAAGTGTTTTAACCCACTCCGTCCCCATGTGTGGGAGGTGGGATGGTTGGTGGACCTCAATCCAGCTATATGACTGCTGTAGTGACGTTACCAAGGTCTATGGGGCCTGCCTTGATTTATGTGGTATATATCCACACCATCCGGCGGTAGTGGACCCCTCATGATGTATGTTCTACCCACGCCATCCACCATAACATGTGGGACTGACCATGATGTATGTGTTTGACCCATTGTCCATCTATTTTTGCCAAATCATGGGCTGCCTTATGAGGCCCATCTTGATGTATTAGTGGCCCGTCCATTGAGGCCCACCTGGATATATATAAGGCCCATTTGATGAGGCCCAATGTAATGTATTTGGGGCCGATGGGTTGAGGCCCATTGTGATGTATTTAGGGCCCATGGGTTGAGGCCCATTGTGATGTATTAGGGCTCATGGGTTGAGGCCCATTGTGATGTATTTAAGGCCCACTGTGATGTATTAGGGCCCGTGGGTTGAGGCCCATTGTGATGTATTCAAGACCCATGGTTGAGGCCCAGTGCGATGTATGTATGGCCCGTTAAGTTGTGTATGAATTCCTTGTATGGGCCACTCCTTGGGAGCAATGTTGGTTAAATGGCCACATTGTTGGGCAATAATGGTTTAATGTCCACATTGTGACCTTCCCTTAGGCTTCGTTAGGCCAATTCTCATCATTCTCTTAGTGGGTTAACCCAAATAAGTGGGCCCCATTCACCATGGACGGATGGCTCCGTGCTATCGGATTTGATATAACTACGGCTGAGGGCCGATCTTTATATTATGGTTGATCGGCTGTTCATCAATGGGCCTCGCCCTGTTTATGTGCTGGTTGTCGGTGTTGATTATCGATTTGATTGTCAATGTTGATTATCGATGCAGATTATCGGTGCTGATTGTCAATACCGATCATTGCTGCCGATTGTCAAGGCCGATTCCGATTGTCAAGGTCGATTCTGATTGTCGAGGGCAATTGTATAGGCCAATTATTGATATCGATTATGAGTATGTGATAGCATAGCATCATGATACCGACACCTTGGGGCCCACCTAGGTGATGTGTCTGCTACACCGTCCAGCATGGAATGGTGGGCCTACCATGATGTACGTGTTTCATCCCTGCTATCCACGTGGGACACAGGTGATGTATGTGCCTTATATCCTAACCGCCTATGGGACAAGGACCCCACACAAAGTATGTTTTATCCACACCGTCCGTGGGACGTGTGATCCACCTTGATGTGTGATTTCATCCACACCATCCGTGGGACGTGTGATCCACCTTGATGTGTGATTTCATCCACGCCGTCCAGGGACAGGGGACCATTGTGATATATGTTTTATCCTGGTTGTCCATCAGTCTTCAGGGCCCACTTAATTTATGTGCAAGGCCCACCTGTGATGCATATTTGAGGCCCGATATGATATATTTAT
Source organism: Magnolia sinica (assembly GCF_029962835.1). NCBI lineage: Eukaryota > Viridiplantae > Streptophyta > Magnoliopsida > Magnoliales > Magnoliaceae > Magnolia > Magnolia sinica. The sequence continues at coordinate 40,935,253 of NC_080577.1, read as the reverse complement.
GACCCATGTGCCGAGGCTCATTGTGATGTATGTGCAACCCATGAGTGAGGCCCGATGTGATGTGATGAGGGTCAAATATTGCATATCAGACCCCGATTATTGCTTGAGTTTTTGTACATGATAATGCTTAATGTCATATTTTAATCGTGTTTTTGTTGTAGGGAGTAATTAGGAGCGTGGACTGAAAAAGAGTACTAAAAGCGTAGATTTGACACTCTGAAGTCATTAGAGTAGGGGATGGATTCCAGAGGACCAAGATTGACAGATTTACATGCCAGGGATCCGAGGAAATCAAGCTATTCATGTTAAAGAGGTCCGAAATTGGTCCAAAATGCAAGATCACAGGGTTCCCGCCATCCGATTGACTCGAAACTTCATACATGAGATGGTGGACATAAATAAACTGTACATATTAAATTTCAACCAATGGATATCTTGAGAAGTAGGCCAATGGACAGATCAGCCCATTAATCTCCAATTTCATGCCCACCTAATATCTGGAACTGCCTCAACTTTGGTCTCAACGATTTAAACAGGGAGACAAAGTGAATAGATGGATTTGATTTTGCAAAAGCATCACAGTGGGCCCCGTATGTGATGCATGTACACCATGCACATCAGCGCTGACCTCGCACATGACCCGCCAGTCGGTCCAAGCGGGCGCTGACCCACGTTTTAAGTGAAAACGGCAGTTGCCGTTTTTGGCCTCCAGCGTAACGATCGACGCTGCCGATTTTTGTGGAACGAAGAGGGCCACCATCAGGCCTTGTATGGCCGATCCAAGCCATCTATCGTGTAGAGGGCTTCAAATCCATCAAAACTTTGCTAAAATTTTGCATCCATACATGCACACATGTGCGATACAGAGGCCACAAATAGGCCACCCTACGACATTCAAAACGATCTTAGCGTGATATCTTCTCTGGACCACATCAACAGACAACCAAAATCGTCCCTTCTTGACCAAAATTTCATCCTGAATCTATTGGACGGGGTGGATTTCCTCAAAAACACCACTGTGAGGCCCACCAAGCACCACAGTGTTGTACGTGCGCAAGATTACGCATCCGGACGCCGACCGACTTTTGGGGCGGTTGCACGAGCAGAATGTTGATGATATGGCAGATCTGAACCATCCATCGTGTAGACCATCTCAAAACGTCCCAGGAGACGTTGATTTTACCGACATCAGGCATGGAAATCAAGAGTTATGAAGCCCCGAACTTGGTTGTGAAAAGGCTTTCGTTGAGCGACTGCTATTGCGAAACGTCCGATTTTCCCACTGACTTCAGCACTCCACCACCCTTGGCATCTATAAAAGGGCCTGTGACATCCAAAGCAAAGGAGAGTAGTAGAAGGGAGAACGAGATCCAGAACTGGGGAGAGAAGAAAGAGAAGAAAGAGAGAGACAGAAAGAAAGAGAGAGAGAGAGAGAGAGAGAGAGAGAGAGAGAGAGAGAAAGAGAGAGGAAGAAAGAAGGGAAGGATGTTCTTATTGTTTAAATTTTATTTTTTCACCATTACAATTGATTTTATGGATTGCTAATTTCTTGCCTATGGCTGAGATGAAGCCCCTAATTTGAATAACTCTTGTATGTGTTGAATTCATTTAATTTGATCGTTTTGTTTCTTTCTCTAGTGTGCTTAATTGAAATTTTTGTACTTCTCCATTCTATGAGCTTAACCAAAGTCTAAATGTGGATATTGTTTGGAATCTTATTCTAGGTGCTTGTGTCTGACCATGAACAGGTTTCCTATAGAGAAAGAAATAGGAATTACATCTCTTCATGCCTGACCATGGATGGAAAGATGTGATCCTTATGCTTTAAGAGATTATACATTCTGTGTGCCTGACCAAGGACATAGAGTATGCTTTATTTATAAATATATATCAATCTAAATTAGGGTGAATCAACAAGTAAAACAAGGGTCAGGATAATTAGGGGTGGATTCGAAAGTCCTAGTCTTCTCCTTGATTGAATTTTCCTTATTGCTCTCGGTTATTTTTCATAGATTTGTAATAGTTTACTTAATAGTTCGCTAAACCCTTTGTTGGATTAGTTAAGAAAAGTCATAAATTTTGAATTGTGACAACCAGTCCTCGTGGGAACGATCTCGTAATACGTACCATATATACATCTGATTCGTATACTTGCGAGTTTAAAATCATTTAAATCAGATTGGTTTAAATAAAACATCAAGTTTTTGGTGCCGTTGCCAGGGACTGTTTCGGTCAAATTCGATTTAGGATTCTCTCTTATTATAATTCGTAGCCCTAGGATTTTTCTCGCATCATTTTAAGAAACTTAATTTATTTTTGTTTTTATTTTCTATAGGACTTGAGGAAGGAAGCTGAAAAAGGAAAAATTGTCTTCAAAGTGAAGGAGGAGCTCCCAAATTCTTTGAAAATCAAATTTCTCCTTTTCCGGGTTCTTTCTTCCAATTCTTGTTTACATAGTTTTATCTTGTTTTTAGGAATTCATAATTTTTAGTTTTAGTTTTATTTCTCTTAGGTTGCATCTTAGTTTAGTTTTCTTTCTTACATTGCAATAACATAGTTTATGCTAGGATGTAGATCTCTGAACATAGAACTAGCACCTTTTGATCCTAAAATAGAAAGAATAATTCGTAGAAGATTTAGAAACATCCTATTTGAAATGGCGGACGAGAATGGAATTAAATCTCTTAGAGATTATTCAGCTCCTATCCAATTTAATGCGCCTTCATGCATAGTGTTGCCAGCCACCACGGCAGCACATTTTGAACTTAAACCTGGGGTCATACAATTGTTGCCCTCCTTCTATGGTTTAGTTAAGGAGGATCCATATCATCATGTGAAAGAATCCCTAGACATTTTCTCTACCTTTAGGTTCCAAAAGTTTTCAGATGATTCGATCCGTTTGCGCCTTTTTCCTTTTTCTTTGAAGGATAAGGCAAAAGCACAGTTGAATTCTCTAGGAGTTGGGTCTATCACTACATGAGACCAACTGTCTAAGAAGTTCTTAAACAAGTTCTTCCCTGTTCACAAAACTAATGCTCTCCGTGGAGAAATTACTAATTTCACACAAAAAGAGGGTGAGCACTTTCATGAATGTTCGGAAAGATGGAAGGACTTGCTTCTTAAATGTCCACACCATGGTTTTGAGAAGTGGCAACAGGTTCAATACTTATATGACGGTTTGACGCCCCAAAACCGTCGCATGGTTGATGCCACCAATGGAGGGTCATTCATGACTAAAAGTGATGTCAAAGCATGGAATTTCTTAGAAACCTTGTATGAAAACTCCCAGCAATGGGACTATTCAAATAGAGGTGAAAGAAGTCCTCAACCACAGAAGAAAGGTGGTATATATGAGATAGGAGTCATGTCAGATCTTTATACCAAGATTGATAGCCTGATAAAGAAAGTTGATACTTTGATGTTGAATAATGGACCTCCACAAACAACTCAAATCGAGTCATGTGCCATATGTTCCAGTCCCGCCAATCCTACGCAATCTTGTCCATCTAGTGCAGCATTTCTAGAATTTCTCTCTGAATAAGTGCATGCTATGAACACCTTTTGGAGACCTGGGAATGATCCTTACTCAGACACCTACAACCCAGGGTGGGCTAGACATCCAAATTTTTCTTGGGCAAAAGGACCACAACAAGGAGGACCATCTGGAAATCCTCCAATGCAACCTTACCCCCAAGTTGGCAGTCAACAACCTCAGTAGTTCCTACAGTATCAACAAGTACCTCCAAAATCTAGGACACCATCTCTTGAGGATACACTCAATCTTTTTATGCAGAGTTTACTTCAATTTCAAAAAGACACCCAACAAACTTTACTAGCTAACCAGTAAAGCTTACATGCAAATGCGCAATCCATTGCCAAGCTAGAAGTACAGTTGAGTCAACTTGCTGCCACATTGAGTGAGAGAGAGAAGGGCAAGTTTCCTAGCCAACCTGTGGCAAATCCAAAAGGACAGTATGAGATTGGCTCTAATTCAAACCAAGAACAATATCATGAGCAAGCCAAATCAATCATTACCCTTAGGTCCAGTAAACAGATTGAGAACAAAGTAGAGATGCCTAAGGAAGAATCAAATTCCAAATCAGAAGATCAAAATGAAGCGGAGAGACATACTAATGCATCGAAAGCCCAAAAGCACTCTGACTCTCCAGGTACCATCATGTGCCATCCTATGTGCCTAAAGCACCTTTTCCTCAACGTCTAGCACCAGTTAAGAAAGGAAACAACTTTAATGAGATATTGGACATGTTTAAGCAAGTGCAAATTAACATTTCATTGCTTGATGCTATCAAGCAAGTCCCTGCTTACGCTAAGTTTCTTAAAGATTTATGCACTCAAAAGCGTAAGATGAATTTTCATAAGAAGGTCTTCCTTGCAGAGCAACTCAGCTCCATGATTCAAAACAACACCCCTCCTAAATTTAGGGATCCAGGAGCTCCTACCATTTCTTGTGTCATAGGAAAACATAAGGTTGAGAAGGCATTGCTTGATGTAGGGGCCAGTGTTAATTTGTTACCATATTTGTATATGAGCAGCTAGGACTTGGTGAGCTGAAACCAACTAAAATAACACTACAACTAGCTGATAGATCTGTCAAGGTGCCCCGTGGTGTTATTGAGGATGTGTTAATCTAGGTTGATAAGTTTTATTTTCTAGAGAATTTCATCGTTCTAGATACTCAGCCTGTCCAGAATCTTACTAGTCAAATCCAGATTATTCTGGGACGTCCATTCTTAGCCACATCCAATGCTATCATAAATTGTAAGAATGGAGTTATGAAGTTGTCTTTTGGTAACATGAAGATTAAACTTAATGTTTTCAATGTTGGATAACAACCAGCAGACTCGGATGATATATTTGAAGTGGACATGATTGAGACTTTAGTGCATGAATCTTTCCTTCAATCTTCCAAAGACGCACTTGAGACTTGCTTATCACATTTTGTCATGGATTTTGGCATAGAAAGTTCCATCCAAGAAGTCAATGGATTGCTTGACTCTACTCCTATAATGAAGACTACAAAATGGAAAGCTAAAGTGGAACTTCTTCCACCCTCTAAGTCTAAACTGGTCCTGTCTGTTGAGAAACCACCCGACCTTGACCTTAAACAATTACCTACAAATCTCGAGTCTGCATTTTTAGGTCCTTCTGAGACTCTGCCTGTCATCATAGCTTCTAACCTTAAGAAGGAACAGGAGAGCAGGTTGCTTAATGTTCTTAGAGAATATAAGGCAGTAATTGGGTGGATGATAGCAGACATAAAGGGAGTATGCTCCACTGTGTGTATGCATCGTAATGATCTTGAAGAAAATATGGAAACGTCACGTGAAATGCAAAGGAGGCTTAACCCTAACATGGAAGAAGTTGTTCGAGCGGAAGTGCTTAAATTATTGGACGATGGTATCATTTACCCCATTTCAGATAACACGGTTCAAGTTGTTCCCACAAAGTCTAGGATTGGTTAATCAAGGTGTTGAGGAAATTTAGTTGGCAGACCCAGGTTATCAAGATTGATTAATTCATAGTCCATTCTTATCTGGCTGAAGATGTTAAACTTAACACTCCTAGGAGGCAACCCAGCTTTTCATTCCATTTCATTTTCCTAGTTAGTTAGTTCAATGTTTGTGGGTAATATTGCTTCAAACCCTCACGAGACTATAACTCATCTACTAGGGGCAACCTAGGGGTTTAAAGGCTTGTTGCATACGCTAAATGCAATCAAGAGCACCTGAGAAAGTGGTGTAGGTAGGATTTTATTTTTGTCATTTTTTGTTTTGCTTTTGTTGGTTTCTCTCATGTGCTGACCCGCTCTTATGTTGATATTTTTGGGAAAGCCTCTTGATTCTCCATCCAGGTACTATCTTTCCATCACTCCTCTTTTATTTTTGTTGTCCTATATGCATTGCATGCTTATTTCTTTTACATTGAGGACAATGTAGATTTTAGGTTGGGGGTGGGAGATTAGGTTCCCTAATTAGTATTTTCTTGGTCTTGAGCAAATAATTGTGAAAATTTTTTTAATTGGAATTTCTTGTGAAGTCAAAGTGATGTTGAAGGATAATTGTGATTTTAACATTACAAGATACAGAATGTTGGTAATTTATGACTCTGGGATTCAGTATATGTTAGATTTCACAGTTAAGTTTGAGTTGTTAACCCATGATTAAAAGCTTTAAACATTGATTGAGTCATGTTTTCACAGGACGCATCTTGCTTACACATTGAATGATTAACTTAGTAATCAATAAGCATGAAAGGAACCAGCTTGGAAAAAAAAAGTTGGCAGTAAGAAGAATCGAAAGGGTAAGTCACATAATCTTCACCATAGGTTTGCTCCCTATAGGTGTAGATTCGATTCCCCATGGCTGACATGTTAAAAAAGTTAGGCGACAAGTTTTCACCATAGGTTTGCTCCCTATAGGTGAGGATTTGATTCCCCTCATTGGCGTTACTGTTCAGAAAAAAATATCAAAGGTTAGTAAAATGAAAAGGTAATCTGTAAGGCAAGTGTTAGTTTCAGTTTTGGTCGTCATGAATTCTGTTGTTAATCACCAATGATATTAGAAAATTGACAATTGGATCTCTTAATAATTGTAAGCCAATATTACACTATACACTCATGGAACTCAATGTTTAGAATTTTCTAATTAATGGATTAATATTTTGAACTTGATTATGAAGTTTACCGTGAGCTTGATTCTAGGAGAAAATTCCACTCACCATTCATAAATCTTAGAATTCTCACATCTCGACTATTTGTTCACAAGTCACTCAAGTTTACAGGAATTGTCGTGTATTTCTGAAATTATTTTTTGCATATTTTGCTCAGGACTAGCAAAATGCTGGTTGGGGGTTGTGATGAGGGTCAAATATTGCATATCAGACCCCGATTATTGCTTGAGTTTACGTACATGATAATGCTTGATGTCATATTTTAATCGTGTTTTTGTTGTAGGGAGTAATTAGGAGCATGGACTGAAAAAGAGTACTAAAAGCATGAATTTGACACTTCAAAGTCATCAGAGTAGGGGACAGATTCCATAGGACCAAGATTGATGGATTTACACGCCAAGGATCCGAGGAAATCAAGCCATTCATGTTAAAGAGGCCTGAAATTGGTCCAAAATGCAAGATCATAGGGTTCCCGCCATCGATTGACTCGAAACTTCATACATGGGATGGTGGACATAAATAAACCATAGATATTAAATTTAAACCATTGAATATCTCGAGAAGTAGGCCAACGGATAGATCAGCCCATTAATCTCCAATTTCAAGCCCACCTGATATCTAGAACTGTCTCAACTTTGGTCTCGACGGTTTAAATAGGGAGACAAAGTGAATAGATGGATTTGATTTTACAAAAGCATCACAGTGGGCCCCATATGTGATGCATGTACACCATGCACATCAGCGCTGGCCGTGCACAGGACCCACTAGTTAGTCCAAGCAGGCACTGACCCACATTTTAAGTGAAAATGGTAGTTGCTGTTTTCGGCCTCCAGCGTAATGACCGATGCTGTCGGTTTTTACAGATTAAAGTGGGCCACCATCAGGCCCTGTACGGCCGATCCAAGTCGTCCATCGTGTAGAGGGCCTCAAACCCATCAAAACTTTACTGAAAGTTTGCATCCATACATGCACACGTGTACGATAAAGAGGCGACAAATAGGCTACCCTGCGACATTCAAAACGATCTTAGCATGATATCTTCTCTGGACCACGTCAACGGACAACCAAAATCGTCCCTTCTTGACTGAAATTTCATCTTGAATTTAATGGATAGGGTGGATTTCCTTAAAAACACCATTGTGAGGCCCACCAAGCACCACAGTGTTGTACGTGCGCAAGATTACGCATCCGAACGCCGATCGACTTTTGGGGCGGTTGCACGAGCAGAATGTTGATCATATGGTAGATCTGAACCATCCATCGTGTAGACCATCTCAAAACGTCCCAGGAGATGTTGATTTTACCAACATCAGGCAAGGAAATCAGGAGTTATGAAGCCCCGAACTTGGCTGCGAAAAGGCTTTCGCTGCACGACTGCTGCTGCGAAATGTCCGATTTTCCCACCGACTTCAGCACTCCACCACCCCTGGCATCTATAAAAGGGCCCGAGACATCCAAAGCAAGGGAGAGCAGCAGAAGGGAGAACGAGATCCAAGCTGGGGAGAGAAGAAAGAGAAGAAAGAGAGAGAGAGAGAGAGAGAGAGAAAGAGAGAGGAAGAAAGAAGGGAAGGATGTTCTTATTGTTTAAAATTTATTTTTCCTTCATTATAATTGATTTTATGGATTGCTAATTTCTTACCTAGGGCTGAGATGAAGCCCCTAATTTGAATAACTCTTGTATGTGTTGAATTCATCTAATTTGATTGATTTGTTTCTTTCTCTAGTGTGCTTAACTGAAATTTCTGTACTTCTCCATTCTATGAGCTTAACCAAAGTCTAAATGTGGATATTGTTTGGAATCTTATTCTAAATGCTTGCGTCTGACCATGAACAGGTTTCCTATAGAGAAGGAAATAGGAATTACATCTCTTCATGCCTGACCATGGATGGAAAGATGTGATCCATATGCTTTAAGAGATTATACATTCTGTGTGCCCGACCAAGGACATAGAGTGTGCTTTATTCATAAATATATATATATCAATCTGAATTAGGGTGAATCAACAAGTAAAACTAGGGTCAGGATAATTATGGGTGGATTCGAAAGTCCTAGTCTTCTCCTTGATTGAATTTTCATTATTGCTCTCGGTTCTTTTTTATAGATTTGTGATAGTTTACTTAATAGTTCGCTAAACCCTTTGTTGGATTAGTTAAGAAGAGTCGTAAATTTTGAATTGTGACAACCAGTCCTTGTGGGAACGATCTCGTAATATGTTCCATATCTACATCTGATTCGTATACTTGCGAGTTTAAAATCATTTAAATCAGATTGGTTTAAATAAAACATCATGATGTATTTATGGCCCATGTGTCGAGGGCCATAGTGTGTGTATTAGGCCCATGTCATGCCGCCCATTATGATGCATATTAGACCCATGTCATGTAGCCCATTGTGATGTGTATTAGGCCCAGGTATGTGGCCCGTTGTGATGTATTTGTGGCCCATTTGGTAAGGTCCATTGTGATGTATTTATGGCCCGTATGGCGAGACCCGATGTGGTGTATATGTGGCGCTTGAGTGAGGCCCAATGTGATGAAGGTGCGGACCGATATAATGTGTGATTTCACTATAATGTATGTAATGATAATTATGTGGGCCACTGCTTGGGAGTGATGGTTGTTAAATGACCACATTAATGGGCAATGATGGTTAGATGTCCACATTGTGACCTTCCCTTAGGCCCATTGTGAGGCCCATTTTTGTTATGAGTAGGCTGTTCAGGCCTATCCTTGATATAAGGAAAGTACACCATTATCATATAGCATGCTTAGTATAGCTTTACGACCCATGCCCATGCGCATCATATGTATGCCTGATATGAGGAATGATTAATCATAGAACATGTCGTTGGACAGGTTATTATGGGACTCCCTGATAAGAGGAGTTGCCCACAAGAGCACGTGGTATACGCAGGTTTGATGCATGATTGGATGGTATGACTCATGCATCTCGCATTTTGTAATATGACCACCGTATGCCCTAGCGACATCAGGGTCGTAGTCTCCACAAGCATATCGTTGATGGCTAGATGGAACACCGAAAATCTGTTCTACATGGGGTGCTATAGATATCCTTGGATGAAAGTCCCAGAACCCTCTTTGTTCCAGAGGTTGCTCTAACATTTAGATCGAGTGGATGCATGAGCGCATGAGGGCCGTATACCGTTAGGCCGCGTCTCTCACTATGTCGTGGTCGGTTGGAAGGTGGTACGGCCTTACCTGCCCGAGAGGAGGGGGCAATGCTAGGCTGAGTCTGACTAGCTTGAGGATTGGGTCCGCTATCGATGAGCCGGGCGTAATATTTACAGGTGGATAGTGAGATCTCTTCCACTCACCTTGTTGCGCGTGATGGGCGGCAATCTGGTTTGGAGTGTAATAGACCTTGATGATTCCCCAGAGAGTAACCATACTGATATGTGGACTTATTTAGTAGGAATTGTATATTCATTCATTCATTCATTCGTTATCCACTTGGGCTAGTGGTGCGTAATTATTTGTTACATGTACCTTCGCATGGCCAAAATTTCGGTTGGGTGCACAACTAACCTGAGATCAGGAGTTTACCACATTGAGTCTAACTATCCAAATTTAGGTATGAGACTGATTTGGATAGAAGTCCCTTGTAGTGGACCCCGTAGCCTGTGATATTACGTACTATCATCCCGACTTCACACTCTAGCATGGTCATTTCATTCGCACTGCATATTACATTGCATCCGCAGTACTTAGCATTTTGGGTTACTATATTTCTGCACTTATATGGCCTAGATGGACTTAACAGGATTTACATATTACATTTTACCCTCGGCATCTAATATTTGGCTCTCTTTGACTCCTCATTTGTATAGCTGATTTGTATTGTGTACTCTGATATTGTATGACTCGTGGACTTACCAGTATAATTCCGCTTACACTGATATCGTACCTTATCAGTATTTTCGTTTATTCCATTGTATGATTTATGGCATTGTATTGCATACTTGACACTTACCTTGTGCGCACACTTTCACCACCCTCTAAGGTTTCTATAAGCTTATGCACGATAGATGCGTGCAGGTGGTGTCAGGTTGTAGCAGTGTTGAGCTTGGAGCATACAACAGACTTTTGGAGCTTTGATTTTTGACATATATATTTCTTTTTCAGTACTGTATTCAAATGTTTATATTAGTGGATATGTGATGATGATGTTGCCTTTGTGATTTAGGTAAACTTGTAGTTATGCTTGTTATGAAATACAAGTATGTTAAAAAAATCCTCCTTATAGGATCCCAGGATCAGAATAGCGTATGGACGTTAGAAGTTGAGAATGGGGTACTACGGAGGCTGTCGACACCGGATTCGGCGATCGAGATTCCTGTGAGTCCGATTTTCAGGTTTGGGGCGTGACAATATGGGTCGTGGTTTTCATGAGGAAAGGGTCGTGGTTGTCATGAGGTAAGGGTCATGGTTGTCATGTTATATGGGTCGTAGTCTTCATTTTATAGGCCTTGGCAAGGACCAACTAGTGGGGCCTACATTGATGTTTGTGAATAATCCATGTCGCCCATCCTATTTGGAGTCTCATTTTAGGGATAGGTTCTAAATATCAGCCTGATCCGGAGCTCGTGTGGGCCACATAATAGAAAATAATGGTGACAATGGCACCCATTGTTGATATTTGAACCCACACGAGCTCTGGATTAGGCTGATACTTGGGTCATAGACTTAAAATGACACGACAAAAAGGATGGGTGGAATGGATTATTCACATACATCAGTGTAGGCCCCACTAGTTGGTCCTTGCCAAGGCTTATAAAATGAAGACTACGACCTGTATAGCACGACAACCACGACCCTTACCTCATGACAACCATGACCCTTACCTCATGGAAACCACGACCCATATAACATGTCAACCATGACCCATACCCAGGTCATGGTTGTCATGTTATATGGGTCGTCGTTGTCATGGGTCGTAGTTATCATGATATATGGGTCGTGGGTCCCATGTTATATGAGAACCACGACCCATGACAAGTACGACCCATATAACATGACAACCACGACCTAGGTATGGGCCGTAGTTGCCATGTTTTATGGGTCGTGGTTTCCATGAGATAAGGGTCGTGGTTGTCATGTGGTAAGGGTCATGGTTGTCATGTTATACGGGTTGTAGTCTTCATTTTATAAGCCTTCGCAAGGACCAACTAGTGGGGCCTACATTGATGTATGTGAATAATCCATGTCGCCCATCCTTTTTATCGTGTCATTTTAAGTCTAGAACCCAAGTATCAGCCTGATCTAGAGCTCGTGTGGGCTCAAATATCAACAGTGGATGTCATTGTCACCATTATTTTCTATTATGTGGCCCACACGAGCTCCGAATCAGCCTGATATTTAGAACCTAGCCCTAAAATGACACGATAAAAAGGATGGGTGGCATGGATTATTCACATACATCAATGTAGGCCCCACTAGTTAGTCCTTACCAAGGCCTATAAAATGAAGACTACGACCCGTATAGTGTGACAACCACGACCCTTACCTCATGATAACCACAACCTTTTCCTCATGAAAACCACGACCCATATAACATGGCAACCACGACCCGGGTACGGGTCGTGGTTGCCATGTTATATGGGTCGTGATTGTCATGGGATCGTAGTTGTCATGGATCATAGTTATCATATTATATGGGTTATGGTTCCCATGTCATATGGGTCGTGTTTCCCATGTTATATGGGAACTATGACCCATATAACATGAGAACCACGACCTATGACAACTACGACCCTTACCACATTACAACCATGATCCTTACCACATTACAACCATGACCCTTACCGCATTATAACCACGACCCGAGTATGGGTCATGGTTGTCATGTTATACAAGTTGTAGTCTTCATTTTATAGGTCTTGGCAAGGACCAACTAGTGGGACCTACATTGATGTATGTGAATAATCTACGTCGCCCATCCATTTTTTCATGTCATTTTAGGGCTAGTACCCAAATATCAGCCTGATCTAGAGCTCATGAGGGCTTAAATATCAACAGTGGGTGTTATTGTCACTATTATTTTCTATTATGTGACCCACATGAGCTCCGGATCAAGCTGATATTTGGAACCTAGCCCTAAAATGACACGACAAAAAGGATGGGTGGCATGGATTATTCACATACATCAATGTAGGTCCCACTAGTTGGTCCTTGCTAAGGCCTATAAAATGAAGACTATAATCTGTATAACATGACAACCACGACCCTTACATCATGACAACCACGACCCTTACCTCATGGAAACCATGACCCATACCCAGGTTGTGGTTATAATATGGTAAGGGTCGTGGTTGTAATGTGGTAGGTTGTGGTTATAATATGGTAAGGGTCGTGGTTGTAATGTGGTAAGGGTCGTAGTTGTCATGGGTCGTGGTTCTCATGTTATATGAGTCGTGGTTCTAATGTTATATAGGTTGTAGTTGTCATGGGTCGTAGTTATCATGTTATATGGGTGGTGGTTCTCATGTTATATGGGTCGCAGTTGTTACATGTTCACTTCCTTTATTACTAAATGGAATGATAGCCATTGGTACAATAGCCTAAGGATAAGAATGGGGAGATCTGTTCCATCCACCTTGTCGGCTAGCTCGCCGTGGGCCCAAAAAGTGCTGACTTAGGTAATGTCCACTTCTAACAAACATCACAATTAGCTTGGAAGGTTTCAACTGTGGGTTCCATTGTCACCATTATTTTCTATTATGTGACCCACACGAGCTCTGGATCATGCTAATATTTGGGCCATAGCCCTAAAATGACACGGCAAAAAGGATGGGCAACATGGATTATACACATACATCAATGTGGGCCCCACGAGTTTGGTCCTTACCCACGCGCAAAAAATGGTTCCGTACACATCACTTTCTTGGCATTAAATACGACGTAACTTCTTATTCCCTAGAAAACTGTACAAGTACTGAAACAAGGACAAGGGCATTTTGGTCTAAGTAATTTTCAGAAGCCTGTCAGAAGGCCACTCTTAGGATATAAGGAATGTCGTAGCTTTCTAGGTAATTTGCCCAAACTTCGAGGTCAGTACGGTCAAATTCCCATTGCTCAAAGAGGGAAGTTTTCCCTCTTTTACACTGATGCATTTTCAAATGGACAACATTCATTTTCCTGCCTAGTGGGCCACCATGGTTGGGGATATAGCTGATCTAAGCCATCCATCATGAAGGGCTAGTAATTTTCGTGAAACCCCACCCGGTTTAACAAATCAAAATTCGACTGCAGGACCGCAACCTTAGATGAATGAAGCATGCTACAATAAGATCAAGAATGAGGGTATGTCATCGCTGCGCCTCACTAACAATCCATTTCCATGTAATACTGACCGTTCATTGCGATGTGATCCTAACCACTCATCCAAACATCGAGACATTTAGGGTTTTCACAACAAAAGGGAGAAATAGTGAAAGGAATCTTTTTGTTAAAGGGAAGAATCAATCCTAGCCGCTAGGATGTTTCTAAAAGATGCTCCGAATACATCTGGAGCATCCACCTTAGGGCAAGCATCAACCCTATCTAAGGAGTTGGAAGGATCCCGCGAGAAGTCTTTCCCTCACGAGAATTTATTGCGGTCGAGAAAATCAAAACATGTCTTTAATATAAGAAATGTGGTAGCAAAAGGTGGGCCCCACAATGCTCAGTGGGCGCATCTAGTCCGTCCAAAAGGGACAGATCAAAGGATTAGACCATACAAACAAAATGCCATGAAAGGTGGCATCATCTTCTCTATTTGAGCAAAGAACCCATCATTACAGGGTGGGTGCTACCCGTCGATCAGACATGACCATTGGACAAGTCATATGATTAAATGGCCATCCATATCATCAAATATGGACCAAGCAAGCCAGATCTTGAAGATTATGAATGTTATCCCTCTCAATTGAAACGAGAATTGTAACTGATCTTATGATTAGTTACGCTCAGAAATAATAAAGCTAGATAAGGTAGCTATAAAGGCTCCCTTTTCAAATCAAGAAACTACCCGAGGTAGCCCTAAAATCTAGAGAGAGAGAGAGAGGAAGCGGAGGCCGCAATGACCCGTTGAGTCGTAACTCGAGCCGTGGTGGAAAAGGCCCCACCTTGCCTCAGGAAGCTAAACAGAGGCTGAGGGAAAGGAGGAGATCGAAAAAGGAAGAGGGAGAGAGGGAACTCGGGGTTTAGCAGTGCCCGACTTGGTTCGAGAACTAGTCAACTACCTGACGCGCTGGTCGGAGTTGCCTGGACCCATCAGAGGCTCCATAAGAGGAGGAGGAGAAGAAGATAGCAGAAAAGAATAGAGGAGGATAGTAGCCGGCGAGTGAACAACAGACGCCACCAGTAAGCCAACTGAGTTGCAGGCTGAGTCACACTACTAGCCGAGTTTCTTCAAAACTTGACAAGTGAAAGGGAGAGAAGGGAAGACAGGAAAGCGGAAAATGAGGAAGGAAGGTAAATAGAGAAAGTAGAGAAGGAGAGAAGGAATGAAGAAGAAACCCGATTTAACCGAGTTGAATTAGTCGAGTTGGTTCAACCAGGTTGACCTAGTTGCCAATCAACAAACACCAATCCAATCCAAACTGGCCCAATGACCCTTCCTCAGAATGTATTCGATCCTCCAGCTCCATAACCGAGTCAGACATCAGGTAAACTCTCTTATACGAGTCATTATCTTAAATTAGTGAGTTATAGGTTATTAACTCGATGGGGGTTGTGGTAGAATTAATCAGATTGGATTCATTTGGGCAGTAGGACTTGAAGAAGTAAGGCAAGCTAAATCCCTAATCAAGTGCAATAAGGGATTGAGTCTATAACCACATTGTGCCAACTTCAAATATAATAAGATGTTTTCCCCAAAGCTTCCTTGATTGGAAATTATTAACTATTCTCCTTATACAATGTGTTTTAATCTAGGCAGATAGCTCTCATTCGTAGCCAACCCAAATCAATCGCCTCACTTCTATTAAAAGGTAAGTAATATATATCCCTCTAGTGTGCATGGATCAAATCAACTTGAATTATGTAAGAATGCATGAACTTCCCAAAGACTGAATATCAAGACTCAAGCCAAAATTAAATTAAGACAACCCAAGTTTTAAACAACTATCTCAACCATAAGTAAGGCATGGGACTTGAATCTAACCATACAAACTCAAAATTCAAGGTAATATTCGATTTTAAGAAGCACCGCACCTTCTGAGAGCCACACCATTTAGTGGACCAATGCCTAACGTGATGATTTCTCCCCTTAAGCTTTCCACCTTCTTGTTAGCTCAAGTTGTACTTGTTATTTCATTACCGATTGTTAATTGTTATCTTCTTTACTTAATCCCTTATATTAGTAATGTTATTCTTACACCTGTTAGTTTTATCACTTAATCGTTTGTATTAGTTATTAATTTCCAATTCTTATATTTATTTAAAAAGAAGATTCACATGCCAAATATGAATAGTCCTTCCTTGTGAAATGTTAGTAGAATTTATTGTGCCATAATTATTAGGGGAAGATTTCCCCATGCACATGTATGTTCCAACTTGAAAGACGATCCAATTTAGAATTTATTAAATGGACTGACTGTTTGAAAGGTTTATTCTCTTACATGAGCAGGTCGATTGTTTAAAAGGCTTATTCCTTACAAATTGAATGAGTCGACTATTTGAAAGACCTATTATATTGCTTGAATGAGCCGACTATTTGAAAGGCTCATTCTCTTGATTAAATGTATTGACTATTTGAAAGGTCCATTCTCTTACATGAGCAAGTTAACTGTTTGAAAGACTCGTTCCTTGCAAATTGAATGAGTCGACAGTTTGAAAGACTCATTCTATTACTTGAATGGGCTGACTATTTGAAAGGCCCATTCTCTTAATTAAATAGACCGACTATTTAAAAGGTCTATTACCTTACACGAGTGAGTCAACTGTTTGAGAAATTTGTTCCCTTGCAAATTGAATGAGTCGACTATTTAAAAAGTCCATTCCTTTCCTTGAATGAGTTGACTATTTGAAAGGCCCATTTTCTTGATTAAATGGACCGACTGTTTGAAAGGTCCATTATCTTACATGAGCGGGTTGACT
The DNA here is from genome assembly GCF_029962835.1 of Magnolia sinica. NCBI lineage: Eukaryota > Viridiplantae > Streptophyta > Magnoliopsida > Magnoliales > Magnoliaceae > Magnolia > Magnolia sinica. The sequence continues at coordinate 40,918,465 of NC_080577.1, read as the reverse complement.
GTTTGAAAGACCCGTTCCCATGCAAGTTGAATAAACTGACTGTTTGAAAGGCCCATTCTCTTGCATGAATGAACTAACTGTTTGAAAGGTCCATTCATTTGGCCAACTAGATAAGCATTCCCAGTTGATGTGCATTCACACATTTGTGAATTTAAGTAAAATCGTATTATGAATTGTTTAATATGTTCTCCTTGTTCAAACTATGCTTAACTAATATGGTGGTGTGTAATCTTAAAGGGTATTCACTCTGATTTGACCGCTCATTCTTGAATATTTAACCATACAGATAGTGCCGACATAAACTTGGATGAAGACAACTACAGAGCAGAGCCCCGATGTTGAACCTTTTAGGATGGAAGAGGAATTCCTTGGAGAGGAACCCCGTCAAGACGTAGCCGAGCTCTACAGGCTCAATTAGTAGAACATAAATTACTTCCATTATCTAATTGATGAAAACATTTTTTCAATATGCGTTTTGTACTAAGTCCCCAGCTAAGTGTACATAGTTTTGTTGTTACTTGATATGCAATGGTTTACCATGCTTAACCCATCTCTCCTACTCTGATTGCGATGAAATTTCCTACTATGTACCTCTTCATTTAAGGCTAACACCCAAATTTTTGGAAAGCAAGTGACATACTTAGGTTTAAAAAACCGAGGCATTATAGATTTTCTATGAGAATAAAGAACATTTTCATTTTATATTTATTGCTTTAAATAATGATGTATGAACTTGAGATGGATATCAGCTAGTAGATAATTGATATTTTTGACTGGATGCATGATGATTAATTAAGTTTGTTATTTTTTTATGATTATTATGGAGATGTGTATAATATTACCCCCTACCCATTGAGTCACACCCTCGACTCGGTGACTGAGTCAAGCGAACTTGGGTTTCTAGAGCCGGGGTGTGACAATGTGGATGCTGATTACATAGGTAACATGAACAATAGAAAGTTGACTTTTGGTTACTTATTTGTGCTAACAGGTGGAGCAATAAATTGGATGTTGAAGCTTCAGTCTATTGTTGCTCTTTCTGTAACCGAAGCTAAATATATGCCAATGACAGAAGCATTCAATGAAGGTATTTGGTTGAAAGGGATAATAAATTATCTTGGGCTTTAATAAGAGGCTATTTTTAAGTATCAAATATTGCATATTTCCCCTTAGCTATTCCTTAGTTTTATAAACATGATAGTGCTTAATCGATCTAATTTTACATGTTTCCATATGCGAGGTGATTTCGAGAGCTTAAAGTGAGATTGATGTCAAAAGGAATATTTATACTCAAAAGATTACTAAATAAAGATATGGAGATTTAGAGGTCATTAATGAAGAATTCACATGCTAAAGATCCAAGAAAACCAACTGAGGAATGAAGAGAATCGAAGGTTTGAAGTGAAGAAATGGAATCCTGAAAATTGGCCTGAAAAAACATATTCTAAAATTTTGAGTCTAAAACAGAAAAGACTTGAAACATAGTCCGACAGAAATTCAATTTTGGTCCGCAAAATAGTCCAACAAGAAGCAAAATTTTTAGCCTTAATTCGGTCTGACCAAAGCTAACTTTGGTCCGACCGAAATCACATAGAATTGTCCAGCGAGAAGTGAGGTTTTCAGCCTTAATTCGATCTGACCGAACCCAACTTTGGTCCAACCAAAGTGTAACTTTTTGCGTAAATTTGAGGCAGTTTCAAAGTCAGTCCAAGCAAATACTATAAATATGGGTCTCTTAATTATTTCTAAACATGAATTAGGTTTGAAAGGGTGGAGCAAAGTATTAGAGAACTTCAAGGAGTCCTTCCTTCTTCCTTAATCTTCTTCTTATAGTTAGTTTTTTATGTTTTCTTTAAAAGTTTTGGTTTCAATCATGTCTTTGGTTAGCTAATCTCTTAGCTAGAGCTAAGAGGTGAAGCTTGTAGTGTGTTAGGATGTTATCTTGCTTTGATTCTTGTTTATGTTGAACTTCATTGATTTCTAGTTTGAATTTAAGGAATATTTTCAGTTTTCTATGGTTTGTTGTGACTCAAATTACAATAGATGTTGTGATAACTTTGAATATCTTCTTTTCTATTTTGATATTATGGGATTGGTGAAATTCGTGGTTCACCATTGTCTCCTGGGCATGGTGGATAGATGAATTCCCTTCCAATCATCACAATACTGCTTTATGTGTGAACTAATTCAATGAGAAGTTTAGATTGTGCTTTAATTGTTTATCTTCCAACTGCATAGGATAGGACTTCGATTCTAGTTATGTTTATTGAATCAAGTGAGGTAGTATCTTGATAGCTACAAGTGGATCCTTGGTGCTCTAGTTCCCTTTTTATTATTGAAAGTTTATTATCAATTAATCTCTCTTATTCCATATTCTAGTTTAAATCTTATTCTAGTTCTAGTTTTAGTTTATTTCAGAATACGTACAAGTTAAGCCCCTATAGATTCGACCTCGGTCTCTCTGAGTTATTACTGCATCGCAACCCTGCACTTGACTTATGAACAACTTTTTCGCGTCATTGCTGAGGACTTCGGTTACATTTTTCTGAGATTTATTAGTTTTAGAATTGGGTAAAGATTATGTCTAACTTTTGCTATGTTTTTTTTTTTTTTTTTTAAGGTTAGGATTTTCTGAATTTGTTTTTATAAACTAACTTTGTTTTCTGTTTTGTAGAAATCTAACAGAGCAAATCTAATCCGGTAACTTCTTTCCAACTCTCTCTTATCTTATTAGATTTCTTTTGCTGTAGTTTTTAGTTTTCTTTTTCTTAGACCCTAGTTATTTAGAATTTGAGGGCTGCAAGTGTTTTATGCCCGAGTAGGTTCGTGAAAACACTCAATGTCTCTTAAATGAAGGAGGATTGTCAAAGGGTTGCCTATCCATGAATGGATTAGACACCATTTGAGATCATCTCGGTTAATAGAAGTGATGGCTGCAAATCAACCTCAACACCCAGTTGAGGAAGTCCAAGATGATAATGAGGTGCATCATGCACCCTCGCCTCATACTCTACTAGATTATTTATAACCAGCGGGGGTGAGTACACCTTCCTGCATGATTGAATGTAGGGGATGTGGAAGTTAAACCGGGAGTGATACAACTCTTTCCTAAGTTTCACGGACAGAATCTGAAAGTCCATACTTACACATCAAAGAGTTTGATGAGATAGTCGCCATATTACACTTTCCAAATGTGTCTGAAGACACAATGCGACTCAAATTATTTCCCTTCTCACTAAAGGAGAAAACTAAGACATGGATGAACTCCTTAAAGCCAAGATCCATCAGCAAATGGGCCTAGATGACCCAAGAATTTCTTTAAAAAAATTTTCCATTTTATAAAACTAACACTTTAAGGAAGGCAATCATGAACTTTGCCCAGAAAGAGGAAGAGACCTTCCAATGCTGGGAAAGGTTCAAGGATCTCACATATTCCTGTTCACATCATGGGTACGAATTATGGCCAATAATAAGCTTTTTCTATAACGGATTAACTTCACTGATGCGACAATTTGTAGAGATGATGTGTAATGGTGAATTCATGAACAAGGAAGCCGATGATGTGTGGGATTACCTTGATCAATTGGCAGAAAATGTGCAATCATGGGACACCTCCCCAAGACCCACCACTTTTAAGCCTACTCAATCATAGAAAAGGGGGGGAATTTATGTTTTAAAAGAGGAAGATGATATGGGTGCAAGGGTGGCCAATCTTAGGAGGAAAGTCAAGGCCATGGAACCTAAGAAGGCAGAACCTATCAAACCCAATAAGGCTGTAGAAATTGCTTATGGTATTTGTACTTGCAACATAAATACAACTGAAAATTGTCCCACTATTCTAGCTTTTCAAGAAATATTGAATGAGCAGTCAAATGCCGTGAACAACTACCAAAGACCTTTCAGAGGATCCACCTTAAATATATACAACTCCGGCTAGAAGAACCACCCAAATTTCAGTTGGAGGAATGGACAAATGGCTAACCTGCAAGAGGCCCTTATGCAATTCTTAAATCAAAAGAGGCCTCAAGAGGATTGTTGAGGGTCAAATATTGCATATCAGACCCCAGTTATTGTCTGGATTTATGAACATGATACTGTTTAACAGCCCAATTTAACTGTGTTTATGCTGTAAGGTACATTTACGAGCTTGGACTGAAAAAGGTACTAAAAGCGTGGATTTGACGCTCTGATGACGCCAAGGCAAGGGACAGACCCCAGGGGACCAAGATTGACGGACGTACACACCAGAGATCTAAGAAAATCGAGGAACTGAAGCTCAAAAAGCCTGAAATTCGTCTAGAATGCAAGATCACAAGGTTCCCACTATCCGCTTTATATATGTCCTAAGGACCATAAATTAACCGTACACGTCAAATTTTAGTCATTAGATCCTTATGGAAGTGGTCCAACGGATAGATCAACCCATAAATCTAGGGCCCACTTGATCTCTGGATATGCCTCAATTTCGAACTTAACCATTTAAATTGGACGGGGAGGTAGATGAATGGAACAGATTCCCAAGATACATCACAATGGACCCCACATGAACATTGCATGTACAGAGGGAACACGTGTATAAGATGTGCATCGGACGGAGAGTCCAGTCAAACAAAAGGGCTGACCGAGCCCACTCGAGCCAGCATCCGCGCAAGAACAGCGTCCGCACCTTGCTGACGCTGCGACTCTCTGTGGGCCACCATCTTGGCCAAGATTATTAATATGGACCGTCCATTTGATCCAGAGGTGGGGCGTGACCCTCTTCTAGGTGACCTTTGGAGACCATGCAAGTTGTTACAAAATCCTAGCCGTTAAACGTAAGATGGACGGCGGAGTAGACAAGCTCGTGGGCCACACCGATTTCACTCCAAAAACACTCCTTCCCGGATGGTTTTTCGTCCTGAAATCAATAGACGGAGTGGGTTTTCCACTTGGCTTCAATAAATGGGTCAACGCATGTAACAGAGTCGACTTGCAGCAACTCTATTTCACAACAGGGAGCCCGCGGTTGGGTTTTGTGGGCCACCACCGTGCATCAACGACTTGATCCAAACCGTCAATCATGTAGAGGGAGAAAAACCAATCGAATTCATTCTGATCTTTGACGTCCATGCACATTCACATGATCGCTACAGCGATCGCAAGAAGACCGTTTAGCTGTCGTTGCAACCTGATTATCTCAGTGGGCCACATCAACGGATGACCAAAACCTCCCATCCCCAGTTGAAATTTCGAGGATACGATAATAGACGGCGTGGATTTTTCAAACGTCATAGAAGATGGGCCCCACCATCTCACCAGCGCAAACAGAGCTGGGTAAGCTTTGTTCTACGAACGGATCTGTCGATCCAGGTGGGCCACCATGGCTGGCCAATGGGAAGATCCGACCCATTCATCTTGTAGGCGATCCAAAACCATCCAAGGGAGGGTCATCTTTTTGAAGAAAGATCATGAGAAGAATGCTTTTTCAACCTGTCAAAGAAGGTGGTTTCTTAGTCTTGCGGGTGCGTAAAATGATACACACGCTGTGCGTATCTTGGAGTCGGTCTTTCAACCGACTCAACCATCGCCTAGCTGGTTATAAAAGGGAGGCTTGGACGTGAGGCATCGGACTGGATCCTGGGCAGCCGTGGAGGCAGATCTTGGACGTGAGCAGAGGAGAGAGAGAAGTGGCCGGCACTCCTTCCTTCTTCTCAGTTTTTTTTTTCTTTCTGTTAATGCTTTTTAGAGACTTTAGCCTCATCATGATTATGATAGGCTAAACCTCTTAGCTAGGGCTAAGAGGTGAAGCTTGTAGCATGATTAGGATGTTAGCTTTGCTTTAATTTATGGTTATTAAACTCTTATGGATTTTAGCTTGATTATTAAGGAATACTTTTAGTTTTTAATGGTTTGTTGTGACTCAAATTACAATGGATCTACAATAGCTTAAGATATTCTCTTTTCATGTATTGAGATTGTGAACTTGGGAACCCTGTTGTTCACCATCATCTCATGTGCATGGTTGGGTGACGGAACCCTTCCTAACCTTCACAATTCTCTTATGATTGGCTGTGAGATTGGTAAATTGTTGTTGTTTGCCATTGTCTCCTAGGCATGGTTAGGCGACGGGATCACTTCCAAATCTTCACCAATCTTATCTGTTGATGATTAGATCCATGAGAAGTTTAGAGATCTGACAAATCTTTACTTACCAATTGGATAGGATAGGACTCTATTCCAGTTGTGTCCTTGAATCATTGCAAGGTAGCTTCCCAATTGCTACAAGTGGATCCTTGGCATCCTAGTTCCCACCTTTATTTTTATTAGTTTTTAATTAATCTATTCATAAGTATTCCCTTCCTTTTACCTGATTTAAATTTCATCTTATCCTAGTTCTAGTTCAAGTTATTTTTAGATTGCGTACAGGTTTCAGTCCATGTGGATTTGACCTCGGTCTCACCGAGTTTATTACTATATCATAACCCTATACTTGGGGTGTGAACAAGGATATAGTTCAAAAATTCATGCAAAACCAAGAGCTATTTAACTAGAATATGGTGCAAGCATTTCAGGATCTCAAAACAATAATGAGAATGTTTACATCTTCCATTTAAATGATTGAGTCACACTTAGTGAGTGGGGAGAAAGGGATGCTTCCAGCCCAACCCCTCCCCAATCCAAAACCGTAATGTGAAATTAGTGACCCAAGCTCTTCAAATCAAATGGAGCAAGCCAAGTCTATCGCCACTCTTAGGAGTGGGAAGACAATTGATAAATCTATTTCGGTGAGGGCTGAAAAGCCTAAGGATCCGGAAGAAGATACGAATGATAGACCTAACAGTACTCTATAAGAGGAAGAACCAGAAAAAGTGTGTAAGACGATTGCGTCATTCCCTCAACGGTTGATTGCACCAAAACCTCTATCTAACTCTCAGGATATTCTAAAGGTGCTTAAGCAAGTGAAGGTCAATATCCCTCTTGAAAAGGAGAGCTTACGATATTCTAGCAGTGCTTCAATTTGATATCAATTTTACAACTCTCTCTGTATAAGGCATTATAGGCATCTTGAAGAATGTCTTCATTTTCAGGGGCACTTTGTAGAGTTTCATAGTCAGACATATCACAACTATCTGAAGAAGTGACTCCAGCTATCGTTATAAAGGCTTTTAACTCGTTTGCATTTTCTTGGTCTGATTCATCAGATTCAAAATTAGTTTCTGACTCAGATGATTCATCCAAAGTAGTTATTATGCCTTTTCTTTTAGATTTGTTCTTTTTAGGACATTTTGAAGCTAAATGTTCATATTCATAACAGTTGAAACATTAACTGTCTTTTGTCTAAGATTTTCAAATTTTTTATTTTCCTTTTCTTTTATCAAATGGTTTTTAAAAATTTGTTTTTATCTTATTTTTGAAAATTCTATAAAATTTCTTTGTCAACATTGCCATATCATCTTCGTTTTCTTCAAAATCAGAATTTACATTAGTCTCCTTTGAATTAGATTTAGAAGATTTAAGAGCAATGGACTTGACTTTAGGAGCTTTGAAATTCAGCTCATAAGTTTGAAGAGAACCAACTAACTCCTCAACTTTCATAACATATATATCCCTTAATTCCTGTATAGCAGTAATCATTAAATTAAACCTATTAGGAAGTGATCATAATATTTTGCGTAAACCCTGCTTTCAGGGATTCTATCTCAAAAACCCTACATGGAATTTACTATGTCATTTAATTTCGTATAAAAGTCCATAAAAGACTCATTTTCTTCCAAACAAATCTCCTTAAATTTGGTTGTCAGGATTTGAATTTTAGATTTTCTGACTATAGTAATTCTTTCATGTGTCATTTCGAGAATGTCCCATGCTTGTTTAGTTGTATCACAAGAAATGATTCTTTTGAATTCATCAGGCGATAGAGCATAAGTTATTGCATTTGAGGCTTTTGCATTGGCACTGCTTTCACTTTTCTGAACCGTAGTTCAAAAAGCAAATATGGTTTCTTTCATTGATATAGTTCTATCATCAACTACTACTTCCATCATAGGAGGGATCCACTTAGATACGTTGGCTTACGACACACTTTCATCTAAGGATTTGAGAAAAATCACCATCCTAGCTTTCCAATATGAATAATTAGAGCCATCAAAGGGAGGTGGCCTGGTAATAGATAGGCTTTTAAAAATTGACATAATAAAGCTCTTGATCTAGCTTTAGGAGGTAAATGTAAAAAATAAAAAAAGCAACCCGCTCTAATACCACTTGAAAATGAGAGCTTATGATGTCGTAAAGTGGGGGTGATCTGAATATGTAAATAAAACAAAGATCTCAATTGCTTGAGTGTTAAAACCTTGATTCCAAATAATTCGTAAGACAACCTTCACCTCAAGTTTTAGGTAGGACAACTTTATTTCACGAATTTCTTTAAAATCAAAACCTCAAACTTGCAAGAGTAAATTAAAGAATTACAATATTCACCACACAACTGAAATTAAATACATTAAATCCATCACAAATAAAAATAAACCACCTACACCACTCCCAAAATTACTTCCCTCATAAGTTTGGCTTTCACCGTGTAAAGATTTTCATAGGGTCACCTTACTAACCTGATACAATTCCTTATTATTTTCACGAGCTATCACAACAAAAATCCAAACTGAGATTTTCACAGGCTATCTCAGACAAAACCTTAACTGAGATTTTCACAGGAGATCTCAGAAAAACCTAAAAAGAGTTATAAAAGGTATACTTATCTTCACCATAGAAGATGTAGCAGAAGGACATCTTTCTTTAATGTAGATTGTGTTGTGTTCAGTCAGATAAAAAGGGTATAGGGTTCTATTGATTTTAATTTTGTTAAAACCAAAAGTTACTTAATTCAATTCTCTTACATCTCAAAGAGAAGTATAGCCTACTCTCTTAGATTAAACTTAAAAGATCTGAGACTAAAGAGAATTGAAAAAACTATTTAAATAAATTATAAATACCGTTCAATAGCTTGCTAATAACTTGAGCTTCTCTCTCTCTCTCTCTCTCTCTCTCTCTCTCTCTCTCTCTCTCTCTTGCAGAAGAATTCTAATAATTAACTTGTGTAATTCGGAATGAGAGAATAACTTAATTTATAAGCAAAGAAGTTAGAACTTTGACTAGCTCGAGATAGGATTCGACTAGCCTAAGTTCAGCGGATTCTGTTCAACAGATTTCAAATTGCGTGGGATAAGAATTATCCAAAATTCGGCTAGCTCGAGGTCAACTTCAACTGGCCGAACAGCACACGTCGGCTAGCTGAATTTGACCTTCGGTTGGCCAAAGTTCCCCAAATTCTAAAAGTTGAAGTTGCTGGAATTTAACCTGAACTTTCTCGAGCTAGCTGAACCAAAACTCGGGCTAGCCGAATTTACAACAAAAGTTATTATTTGCTTCAAGCTTGAAGTTGGGTTGGCCGAGGAAGCCTAGGCTGGCTAAATTCCAGGAAAAAAAAAACAAGTAAAAAGTTCACAATTAAACAATTTTGTAAAAAGCTCACAATTAAACAATTTTAAAAGTACCTAGTCCTAAGGTCTTTCTAGGGTTTTATACCACTTGAGATATATCAAATATCTGATTCTCTTGGGTTTGAACTTAGTCTCGGACTTTATCTTGAATTTGAACTCGAACTTTGTCTCAGATTTCATCTTGAATATTAGTTAATCTTGAGCTTGATCTTTTCTTGAACATATACCAATCTTGAGCTTAATGTTCTCTTGAACAAAAACTGATCTTTGAAGTGATTTTGTCTTACGAAATTTGACAACCTAAGTGTGTTCAACATCCTATCACTTACATGCACCTCTACTGGATGTCGTTAAACAAATTCCTTCATATGCCAAATTTCTAAAAGATTTATGCACTACCAAAAGGCAGCAAAATATTCAAAAGAAAATCTTTTTGACATAAAAAATGAGCGTCATCCTCAAGCAAGATGTGCCACAAAAATACAAGTGAGTGAAACTGCCCAACGATCGACTTGAAGCATGCAGACTTCGATCTAGGTCGGCTTGGTATACCATGGTCGAGGACACTTTATATATAAAAAAAGATTATCTCTGCCTTATCTCAGATGTTTCTGATCAGAAGAGGTCGAGTACATTCTGAGAGAAATATACGAAAAGATGTGCAACAACCATTTCGACAGTTGTGCCCTTGCCCATAAGGTCATCCAACAAGGGTACTTTTGACCAACCATCTGGAAGGATGCCAAGAAGTACACCCAAAGGTGCAACAAATGTCAAAGATTTATGGCAATACCTCATCAGCTAGCCGAGCAATTGACCCCATGACCAGGCTATGGCCATTTGCCCAATGGGGGATAGACATCATCGGCCCTCTGCTAACCGACAAAGGGCAGACCAAGTTCGCAGTCATCTCGGTCGATTACTTCACCAAGTGGGCTAAGTTCGAGTAGCTGGCCACAATCACCAAGCAAAAAATTACCTACTTCGTCTAGAAAAGCATCATATGTTAGTACAGAATCCTGCACACGATCTTCGCGAATAACGGGAAGCAGTTCAATAACGATCGATTATGAGGTATGTGCAAGAACCTCGAAATTCAAAACGCCTACTCATCATCTCGACACCCCTAAGCTAATGGTTAGGTTGAGGCAGCCAATAAGATCATTAAGAACCATCTCCGAACCAAGCTTGAGAAAGCAAAAGGGGCATGGGCTGAGGAGCTCCCCCATATACTCTAGGTGTATCAAATCACTGCCTGAACGACCACAGGAGAAATTCCTTAGTCCCTGACCTTTAGAACTAAGGTTGTGGTCCCAGTCGAGATTGGCCTCCCTACTGCTCAGATCCGTTCTTGTGATGAGAATCAAAATGTCAAGCAAATGATATTAGACCTCGATTTGCTCAAAGAGAAAATGGAACAGGCCCAACTCAAGGTCGCAACTTGACAACAGAAGGTCACCCGATTCTACAATTCCCGAGTAAATGTGAGAAGGTTCTGAGCAGGAGATCTAGTCCTCCACAGAACTTTCCAAAACACCAAGGATCTCGGCTTAGGAACCCTAGGGCCGAACTGGGAAGGACCCTACAAGGTGACAAGCACAACCCGACCTGGGGCCTATTGACTTAAAGATATGGAAGGATGACCCCTACCGCATCCATGGAACGTTGAACATCTGAAGATCTACTAATTGTAAATGTCGACCAGATCTCAAGTCAAAACTACATGTCTACTACTCGGAATCTACAATAATCAACCTACAAGGTTGGAATCCACATGTTTTGTTCAGAATCTGTAAATAAAATTCGAAAGTCGAAAATTTTTTAATTCTACTCGCTGTCTACAAATATCCGATCTACATGGCCAACTGAGGACTTCCCTTAGTGCAAGGGAAAAACAGTCCCCACCAATCATCCGACCCTTAAAGAAGAGGTCGGACCACTCATTAATAACGGTACTTGGATAGTGTAATCTACACTGAGGATCCCTTGATACAAGGGAGAATAATCCTCCTAAGCAGACTGCTCAACCCTTTATGAAGGGATTACTGCAGTTTGCCCATTTATACTACAAAGGTAAAATTCCCTCAATAAAGGGAAGAGCTCAAGAGCTCACCCCCACACTCCTACTCAACTAAAAAGCCTTGTCCTATCACAACGATTGACAAATGACAAACCGATCCGATAAGCCTACTTAGAATTTTGCATGTAACAATTTCGACAAAAAGTATTTTCTTTTCATTAATATGAAAAAAGGAGTACATATAGAAGCATATAAAAAAGAGGACAGCAAATACAAAAGGAGGAAGGGAGATCAAAGTCTCGCTAAGGTTAGCTACTCGATATCCACAGGAGATGGGCCCTTAGCTTCCGGCGGAGTCGGGTCTTCAGTGGGGCCATCCTCAAGAGAGAACAGGTCGAGCTCAGGATATAATCCCCTAACATCCTTAAGGCACTTATCATACTTAAGGTTGTAAAGTGCATCCCTCTCCTCCTCCCATTCCTTAGAGGACTTAAACTCCTCCACATCTGTTGCCCGAGCCATCGGAATGGCTTCCTCCGCTTCCTTCAACTTGGATCCTAAACTGATCTTCACCTCGGACAGTTCCGTCTTTTATCTAGCAGCCTTCTCCTAGGCTTCCTTTAGAAGAGAGTTCGACACTTACAGTTCAGTCCTCGCCAAGGACTCCTTTTCCTGAGCCTCTTCTGCTTGGGCCTTCAGAGCAGCGACCTCAGACTAAAGCTACTCGAACTCGACAGTCTTCCTCATGAGACCCGCCTCTGCTTCCTTTCACTCCTCATCGACCCATAACATCTCGTGGAAAGCTGACAGGACAGTGGGGCCGAACTGAAAAGAAGATTCACATCAAAAAGTGAAAAAATCTCTAAAGTACAAAAAGACAACCATTACGAGGAGAGTGTTCTACCTTATAAAAAAGTGCGACCACCTGGCCTATAGTGGTTGACGGAGGCGTCTCCATCACCTTGGTGAACTCAGCATCAAGAACATGCCGATTTATTCATGGCAGAAGGCCCACTATCATAGCAAAAGCAAAGCTAAGGGCCCCCCAGGCCTCGCCCTTCTAGCGACTATCTGAGCTGCTTGCCTGTGCTCAGACCACAGAGGACTGAGCCTCAGAAGTTGAAACTACCCGGACCTCAAAAGGTCAGGCATCAACAGCTAGAGTGACCTTGACTGCCCCCGAGGTCTTTCATAGGTCATACGCAGGGGTTACTCGAGCGGCGGCAGGGTCAATAGTCATGCCAGACTGACTCGCCGTGGAAGAGTAGGCAAGTACCTTCCTCTTTGAAGCTTGCTTCTGCTTCTTCTGGGCCACCTCGGCCTCAAAGGAAGCTCGACGCTTGGAGCAATTGTGATCAAGCATCCCCACAAGACAAAAAGAGGATGATCAGCAAACGGACAGAAAGGAAATGATTTCATCAACCAGGATATACCTGATATGGACGGGGCAACTGATGGAGCTATTCGGGCATGATTAATTGCCTCCAAGACCTTGACTTGGTGTCCAATGACCTCACCTTTGTAATTTGGTTGCGCGCCAACTCAGTCACTCCAGCAGGATACTTGGGCAGAGCTGCAAAAATAACTACAACTAGGAGTAAGAAAGCAAAGAATAAAGCTAAGGAAAAATTCAGTTCGGATATACACGACCTAGTTGAGTAAAACAGGTCGAAACCCGAGTACGTAGCTCAAAAGATGCTGGGGCCTCCCAAGCTCCTGACGCCCAGAACCATTTACTTTTCCAATTCTTGTTCGAGGTCAGGGCGTCTATGATTAGGGCCTTAACCGTCTTTGTCCAAGCTGAGAAATAATACCAACCCTCATGACAAGGGTTAGACTTCACCTGGTATAAGTGGAGGAATTCATCTACGGTCAGGTCGGGTTGCCTAAGCTAGAACCACAGAATGAACAACCTCACCAGGGCTCTCTAGGCATTTGGGATTATTTTCCTGGGAGCCAACTCCAAGTGTAAGAGGACGTTCCTGATTATAGGATGGAGAAGAAGTCTCAAGCCGCATTGAAGGGTGACCAGAAACATGGCTACCTCCCCATCTCTGGGTTCACTTGGAATTTCGCCAAGTATAGGAGCTCGGAGCACCACTGAATCTGGAATGTGGTACTCCGACTTGATCTACACCAGGTTGGATTTCGTTAGTGTTGACCCAATCGGCCCGATCTCTTCCGACTCCAACAAAGATTGGTCGACCTCCTCCCTTGCCGAGGCAGGCCCCTCAGTGTCCACTAGTTGCTCAGCTGAGGATTGAGTAGCCATCCTCGACCCAGGCAATGCCAGGAAATCGCGATTGCTCATTATCACCAGTGGGGATGGCAGGTTCTTTAACAAGTCCCATTCTTCCGACACCCCGTCATGCTAGAATGTCGTCGGTTCATGCCACTGATTCGACGGATTTGGCATGGTTGGTTAAGATGACGGTTGGAAATTGGGAGCCCAGAAGAAAAGCAGAAAAAGAAGAGGCAGGGAAGATGAAGCTCATAGGGGAAGAAGATCCTTGAGGGTCGTCGAAAATTGTCGGGAAATCACCTAAGTCATGAAGTAGCAGAGAAGCAAGAAAACGGTAGGGTAAATAACCTCTGCTCGACGAGGTTTCCCCCTTTTATAGGAAACCCAACTATACAGGCACTTAATACGCGCATTCAATATAGTAGCCAAAATGGCTCCTCGATGCCCACACTCAGACACGTGGAGCTCTCCCACTCGCTGGGTGACCCGGCTCTCGAAGAGACATCATGCATCAACTCTCCCTAAGCTGCAACCCGAACAGGCCTCGTACCAGTGCATGTGGCCTCGAACCGACGCATGCCACCTCGCGCATGCCCTATCATGATTGCAAATCTGCCCCGATCCTCGCTCCATCCACCTTATCAAGCATTAATGACCAACAGGCCCAACACCCCAGGCACAAGATAGTCCAACCTCACCAATACTGACCTACTTTGTGAGCTCGAAAGTAGGGGGCTTAATGTTATGGGTAAAAACGAACTGGCCAATAAGATAAGGTTAGGTCAATCATCCGTGTATGTCACAATGTCGGTCAACAACTGATACAACAAAGAGCTCAGCCCCATGCCCAATTCGATCAGGAAAGGAGATCAGCCTCGGTCTTCCGATACAGTATCCAAAGGCAAGTTGGTAGATCGCTAATCTACTTGACGCTAAAAGGAGCTCGGCAACGAGTTGATAAGAGAACCTAGGTCGGTTGAACTCTTCTTCGAAACGACTCTCCATTTCGGTCTCCCACTGTGCGCTTCTACTAGTTTCAACCTGGCTCCAACCGACTCTACTCAAGAATCCAGCCGAGGATCCCGGAAAATGATTGCAACACGGATCTGCCCAAGATCTCACCTGAGGATCTCGGGAGATACCCGCGACACGCTCGAGATTCGAATCCCTCTACAATACGTCCCTACTAAACAAGGTGACCACCTTCTACGCCACTGCATCTCCTCATATATAAATAGAAATATATCTAATGGTGAAAGGTACGCACAATCCTACTCAAAAAACATCCCAAAACCTTACGTTCTACTAGACCTAGCAGGCCTGTCTGACTTTGGCATTGAAGGGTCCCCTGTAGCAAACAGGGTATCCATTGTTGTCCCCTTTTACAGGTCTCAAGTGGTCTAGGAAGGACGTCCAGATTTCTACATCAACATCTCG
Organism: Magnolia sinica; assembly: GCF_029962835.1. Classification (NCBI taxonomy): domain Eukaryota; kingdom Viridiplantae; phylum Streptophyta; class Magnoliopsida; order Magnoliales; family Magnoliaceae; genus Magnolia; species Magnolia sinica. The sequence continues at coordinate 40,903,290 of NC_080577.1, read as the reverse complement.
TAATTCGTTTCTTATAGTGAATTCGTTATCGCTTTGTGCTGTGGTTTTTCCTGCGAGAGTTTTTCCACCTAAATTTGCATGTTCTCTATGGTGCTTGTTTGCATCTATCTTTCTCTTGTTTGATTCGAATTCAGGGTTTACTTCCGCATTAATACATTAATACATGTACAGTATGGTGCAGATATGGCTTTTAATATGCGAGTAGCAAGCAAATGCAATATACACATGTTATAGTGTTTGGATGCTCCACCACATTGAATTGCAAATATTAATGAAATGGAAATTCTACTCTTTTAACCAATAAGGATATAATATGAATATGTATGTACAATCAAATTAAATTGTGTTTATTATAGTATAATAAAGTAAAAGTAACCCAGTTATAAAATCCCCAGCTGCCCTGCCACACGTGGCAAAATGTTTGTGGTGATCTAGAGTACTGATATACATTAATAGTTCCTAGATGGCCACAGGCCAAAAGTTCGCCTTAGCAAAGGAACGGTCCACAATCAACCATAGTTCAAGAACTCAAAAAATTACAACTCGATTTCTAGTCAGGTCGAGTCAATCCGAATACCCGAAATCTGACCGAATGTTTTAATAATTAAATTTAAAATATTTAATGCATTTAAAATGGTTGAAAATAGATAAAAGAATTAAAATACCTAAAATAACATAGTTGCACTTATATTCACGATTTTTCGATAGATGAGGTTGCTCGATTTCCGTTGAAAACGTTTTTCTTTTGAAACAGAAAAGCAATTTACTGAGTTGAGTCTCGAGTTAGCCAAGTTTTAGATCCAACCTGATGAGTTTTGGTGAGTCCTGACCGAGTTTGACTCAGTGAGTTTCAAGTCAATCTACTGAGTTTTAAAACTATGGAATCAATCATTAAAACTTACAACAAGTGGACGGTGAGAGTTGTCAGATCACTTCAATGTTTGGGCCACAACATATATGTTTGCTACGTGTCTCTCTCGTGCGCGTCTAACTCATCAAGACCTTTTGACTTAAAAGGGCAACTAAACAAAAGAACATGGCCCAATGGTTCAAGGCTACTAACCCCATATAAAAGTAAAGCCCAAGTAACAAAACAAGGAGAAGATAACATTGATGAGTGAATATTTTATTCAAATCAGACAGCAGTTTGGGTTTACAGACTGTATAAGTGGGTCCCATGATCCAAACAATTGATAGGATGGACGTAGCCCTGGATTGGCCTTCTCTTGTCTGAATGTGAACCGTTGCTACATCTTTTGTCTTAGCCGTCCATTTGTTGGGCCAACAAATGAAGGATTAGAACCTCTATTTGGGATGTTTTTGGTGCATTGGTCATCCAAAAGCAGCGCCCATAATATCAATGGTTTGGATCACTCGCTCATGAGCTCCACTTGCACAAACTGCCCTGACCTAGCACCTCTTCCTTTTTCCTCGGAGAAAAGAAAGCAATTTTCAAGGTCATATGACCTCACTGAAATTTTGAAGGAGTTGATGTTGATTGAAAGCATCATCCACACGAAAATCCATCTCCACGTTCCCTTTCTCTCTCAAAAGCACTGATTAATAAAATAAAAAATGTTATCTTATAGATAATACAAGCATAGATAATAAAACTGATAATGACGATAATTAAATTACTTAGAATTAGTAGCTTACGTTGAGATATTAAACTAACAAATATGATAAGATAAGCTAGGTGGTGGCCAGCTGTGCTTGAGAGCGAGAGAATAACTATGATGATGATGGTGACAGTAGAGATGAGGCTAAGTGTAAAGGGGATTATTAGGGGTGTACATCGAGTGGAATCGAGTCAAGCTAGGCTTAGCTCGACTCGGCTCGGCTACTAGCTGACTCCAGCTCGAACTCGGCTAAGCTTTGTCCTCGAGCCTAATTGGCTAGCTCGACTCAATTCGGTCAGTGACTCAGGCCAGTTCGAGCCGAGTTCGCCATTGCAACATTTTTACAAACACATGGACTGCTGCATGTAAAACAGTAACAGTGATTTCTCAGGTATTTTATCAAACACCTTCTAAGCAACATAGAAATTAAGAAAAAAAAAAGGACATTTGTTTCATATACATACCTTCCTTGCCACCAGGCACACTTTGTTGAGTCATTTCATCAAATACTTGGTGAGCAACATCAATATTAAAGTAATCAAGTCACCGAATTGGTTCAATTCGAGTTCGGTTCGATCCAAGTTGAGTCGAGTTGGGCCAACTCGAACTCGGCTCGAACTCATTTTCGAGCTCAAAAAATCAGCTTGAACTCAACTTCGAACCGAGTCAAATCGAGCTTTTTCGAGTCGAGTCTAGTGAGCTAACTGGGCTAGCACGGTTCGTGTACACCTCTAGGAATGATCACATACTTTGTATGTTAATTAACGGTAGTTCGAGCTGTCTGGTCCCACCCATGATGTGTAGGTAGAATCCACACCATGCATCTGGTGCATCTCCTCATGTTCACTGCACATCATTAGAATCATCCAGACCCAAAACTTACATGGGAGACCATAGGGAGTAATGCACAATCATGCCCGAAAAGTATGTATTCATGATAGTGTGGCCCACCCAAATTTTAGAATGGTTCAATTTTGGTGGCCCATTTATCCTAGTGGGTTCACACCTGGTGAACGGGTTGATTGCATGTACACAACAAAGGGGACCCCACGTTCCATCTGGAGGTCTCTGTGGTAGGAGTCCCCCTCCCCAATCTGCCCCCATTGTGTTTCCGGTGTGGACCACATGAGCTATGGATCAGACTGGACCTTGGGGTATGGGCCTATCAGACATACAATGCAAGAATTTTAGTGAGGTGATAATCTCGTCTTGCCTCTCAACTTTCCCAATATCACTTTCCAAAAAGCAGTCTTATGTAAAGTTTTCATGGTGAAAGTAACCATTGATTATGAAAGTATTTATCTGGTTTGAGATATGACATTGCTCGAAGAAACTTAGATGATACCCTAAAATAATATGGACCATTAGAAATCCTAAATAGAGGATGATTCAAGAAAGCAATCCCCTTAGAACTTTGGCAGGGATGATTCACCATTTGTCCTGATGTAGAGTGGCACGTAGACACTTTCATGGCAAATATAGACCACAAAAGGCCCAATTGGAGGTGAAAATAATATGGACCATTAGAACCTTCAAACAGTCACATCTCACAAATTAGGATAAGCTTTTCGACATATCCTATATGATTTTAGAGCAGGGAAAGCTACTTTAGCCAACCAACTTGCTACGCGGGGTTGCCCAGGCATAATTTGTGAGATACCATCGATGTCAAAAGTCTCATTCATTTTCGTTTTTACCAAAATGGTAAGTTTTGGTTGAGTGTAACTTTTGATCCTTTGAGTAGTTTTCTTTTGATCCTTTGAGCAGTTGTAAAACTCATGCCCAACATGAAAAGTGCTTAAAAATTAGGAGAATAGTATAATTAGGCCGACACTTACTATTTTTGCCAAAAACAATTAAGTTTAGTGGGAATAGAGGTCTTTTATAAGTAATAAGTTCACCATTTATGGTGAGTCACGTTTTTAGGGTGTTTGAGTTAAGAGTTTGATTCTAAAACTCCATCCTCTCTTTGAGCTCCTTATGTAAAGAGTAATAATTTTGTTTTTACAATCAATCAAATTATTTCAAATTTATTAAAAATTATTTCTAATTTTATGTCTTTTGGACTCAAGGAAGCTTTGTTAGGAGTCCAAAGAGCTCTGTGGATATGAAGTAGATATATGCCCTAAAAAAGACCGTGATTGACCTCATCACATCCCTCCCTCCCTGCACCATATCATTTAACCATCAATTTCATGATGACCAACCACGTGGTTACACTCACTGAATTTTCCACAGTCAACATTTCGGTGGCCTTGATTGACATGGATCATCTCCAATATGGCCCACTACAGTGTAGCGTATCATGAAATTTCCCCTGGCCTCTGCACGTAAAAGACAACAACAGGTGTGGTTTGATTCTCAATTGTAATTAAAATCAAAATGAGGAAATCAGACAAGGATGGCAGCATTTTAATTCATATCGATATCCTCCAAACCTCAACCTCAATTGCCTTCGTTTCCAGTTGGGATTGAAGTGATAGTAGTTGGGCTAATCACTCACTGTGAGTAGAATGATTTTGAAACTTGGATATCCCCTCCTAATAATCTATCTATGCAATTGATTATAAAAGGCATGATAAAGGCAAAACATTTGCTAGTTCATGTAACGTACATAAAAGAAGAAGATGGACGAGAAAAAAGGTAACAACACTTAGTACATTCCAAGTAAAAAAAAGCTGAACACAAAGTGGCTAGACAAACAGGAACACAAAACCCTACCAAACGGATTTATCTACAATTCATGGTCCCTCAGCTCTCTCTGCAAAAGACCCAGAAACTTTAACAGACCAGCTGCGCTGACGGACTGACTGACAAACCTTCCATAGACATTCACACCATTATTTCTTTTGAGGGGAGAATCAAACGTGCGGATTGCTTCTGAAGGAGCCAAGAGCTTTGATGGCTGCCGCCCTGAGGATGTACTGGTGATATGCGGCAGCAATGGCGGCACCGATGAATGGGCCCACCCAGAAGATCCACTGAAACAAATACATGGACAGAATTCGTTAGAATTCAGAACTGGAGTGCCAGATTCTGGCATGGGAAGGTGATCCATCGCAATTATATGCTGATTGTTCCATCTAATCTAAAAGGACCCACACCAACGCAAAAGGTTGTTTGGGTTATCTTGAGTTGGACCTATCAGGCAAAAGACCTACAGGGGCATCTTGATCGCATATGCTGGAACATATAATACCATAAATTCAAAGCTGTAGGGCCCTTATAATATTTGAGTGTGACCTGATCCAAAATTCAGGTGGGCCACACCAGAGGGAGCAATTAAGGAAATTGATGTTGCAAAAATTAAGAGGGTGTAGCTAGGCCTGTCCTGAGCCGTTCAATTTAGAACTTTGAATGGTCCTGGGCGCCGAACAAATCCTGCACACAAGAGTACAAATTCCGGGCCCAAGCCAACCCAGGTCTGGTCTATGTTTGCCCCCAAGAAGCATCCAAACCCCCCAACAAGCATCACGTGCCAAAGCAATAACATGGGCCCACATTCTATTCTTTTCTAATTGAGGTGACAAGATACCCTCCATCTCGAAACCACGACAAAATTGCCCACGACTATGATTAGCCACTTTGATGATCTGTCCACATCTGTATCCTTTCAGCAACAAATGACCAAACTACTCTTCTACACTCTCAATGAATTTGAAGCTGCAAGGGTATTTTGAGTGCAATGAAAGATGATTAAGGAAGAACATATACCTGATCATCCCAAGCCTTATCTTTGTTGTAGATGACAGCGGCCCCAAAACTTCTAGCTGGGTTGATGCCGGTGCCTGTGATCGGGATCGTCGCAAGATGGACCATGAAAACGGCAAATCCGATGGGGAGAGGCGCCAAAACCTGCAAGGCAAGTTCAAGTTCAATTCCAGTTCGGAAAGAAAAAAACATAGAAACAATCTAATCACCAGTTCACATTTTCCATAATCAAATCGGGAGATTAACCCGGGAGAGAAGTAATTTTCGAGAAACAAAAGGGCATTTTTGACATTGTACCAATAATTTAACTTTAACACCTTCCTCTTTTCACCTAATGCTGTCTGGGTCACTAAGATTCCTGTTAGTGGACGTTGCTTTTCTTTTTGGGTAAAGAGAGAGCCATTCCACGAGGAAAAAGGCAGTAGAATCCAAGGTGGCTATCTTGCGCGACGGTTCCAACAGACAGAAGAACATGCGCCACGCAGGGAGCCGTTTGGTGACCTGCCTCTTTATACTAGCTTCTCACGTGTGCCAAAATGGTAAACGTGTGAATGACCCAAGCCTCTCCTTGGTGAGTGTACATGCTTTCAGTTTAAAATAAGGATAGTCATCTTCTGATAGACCGCACTGGTACCATGAATTCTGGTCCGATTTGTCTTAACCGTCATTTTTTCCTACACACGTGGCCCACCTCGAAATAAAAATAGGCCTGCGTTTTAGGCAAAGGAACCTACAAATCAGGACCCACGTGATGACCATCTTGGATCTATTACACTTGTGATATCTGGCATGTGTGAGGGGCGAAGACTAAAAAAGTCCAGTCGCTTGTACATGGAAGCGTTTGGGTAAACAAAATAGCATTGTTGGTCGACGAAATGGGTTAAAATTAAGACTAACCTGCGCCCGAACCGACCCTATAAGTTAATAATAAAATAATAATAAATAAATAAAAGAAAGAGTAATTTGCTTGAGGAGAACTGCAAGACGCAGGCGCTCCGTAAACAGAGAGAGCTGAAAGAACACGTGGTGTAGGTTAGTTAGGTGAGCCAAACGGCTCACGTTAGACCGTCAAGTGCGAAACTTGTGAAAGGAAAAGGAGAAAATCTCTAAATGCAAAGAGAAAACCGCTACAGTCCAGGAAAGTTATTTGATACTCTGGAAGAGCATGACGCTACACATGTTCAACGATCCTAACCTCCGATTCTTGGTCACATGTTTGTTGAAATAGAACTATTACTTTTTAACCGTCCAATAAATGTCCACTAATCTAATAGTGAGATAAATCAATAAGAATAGAATTTGGTTCATCATACGTAAAAACTGGGAGCTATATGTTGAGCAGTTTTGAATTAATTATAAGATACGCTTGCATCCAAGTGCATGCGTATCATCCATATCACTCTGCCAGAGTACCAGAGTTTATCTCATCAATTAATAGAGGCGTAGGTATTGTTGTCCAGCTTCCACACGGTGCGTAATACGCACGAGTGCATTTATGTCTCCTGCATTCACCAGAAACTACTTCCGGGCTAATTAATGGGGAAACGGATTGGCTACTCCCCCTGACACCAGCCCCGGAGCCGGTGGTTGGTGCTCTGTGGGCCCCACCATGATGTATGTGTTTCATCCACTCCGTTCATCCATTTTTAAATATAATTTTATATCTTTATCCCAAAAATGAGAAGGATATAAGTCTAAGATGGACCACATCACAGGAAAACAATAGTGATTGGATATCCATCATTTAAATCCTCCTAAGGCCCACTGTACTGTTTATATGACATACAATCTGTTGATTAGGTCATAAAGACCCAGATGAAGGAAAAAAACAAAGATCAACTTGATCCAATACTTTTATGGCCCCCAAAAATTTTTTAATGGTCCAAATTCATTCAACACTGTTTCCTGTAATGTGGTCCACTTGAGACTGGGATATAACTCTTTTTTGTGTATTATTATAAATTGACCTAGAAAAATAAGATGGACGGAATGGATGAAACACATACTTCATGATGGGGCCCACAGAGCACCGACCACCAGCCATTGGCTGGTGGCAGGAGCAGCCTCTAATCCGTCTCCAATTAATGGAGCAGGCGTAGTAATAATACCCATGAAAAAAAAAAAGGGTGCCTATGACGGACAGGCGCGCACTTCAGCAACACCCGGAAAATAGATCACAGGCTTGCTGAGGGACGCGGATTGGGTAGCCATCAGTACCAAGCAAGAGACGAGCAGCTCTGTCAGGGGCTCTGTGGGAGCCACCATGATGTATGCGTTTAATCCATGCCGTCCATCTACTTTGAAAAATCATTTTAGCTAATGAACGAAAAAATGAGGCACATCGAATGCTCAAGTGGACCACACCATAGCAAACAGTGGGGATTGAACCCCGACGGCCCAAAACCTCTTGGCGCCACAGAAGTTTTGGATCAAGCTGATATTTGCGTTTCCCTTCATCCAGTGATCCTATCAAGAGGATGGATGGCAAACAGACATCACGGTTGGTCCTATGAAAGTTTCAATGGTGGGGATTATCGTCACCACTGCTTCCTCTAGTGTGGACCACTCGAGCCTTCGATCTGCCTACTTTTTGGGCTCATGCCGTAAAATGATATGTCAAAATGGATGAACCGCTTGGATGAAACACATTTATCACGGTGGGACCACGTAGTCCCTAACAGGACCGTCCGTCTCTAGCCAGGTCCTGTTGGGTTTATTACCCAATCTGCGTCCTTGCTTCCCGGATTGCATCCTTCAATTGATATGAACCGTTCATGTTTTCAGCAGCACCATATAGATGCTATAACGTTGTAATCATGCTTCATTAATGATCCTAACCTTTGAATCTTGAGTCCATAACATGAATGGTTCAGATCATAATTTAAAATGCAATCCAGGGGTGAGAGTCTTCAACTCAAGAGAGTGACTGTCCAGGCTAATAAATAAAGAATACAAACAAGGAAATAGACAGATGGTGGGCATAAGCCGCACTGGCGGGCACTCCAAATTCATCTGCTTACCGGAACGTGAGAATCCCTGGCGTTCCTCTTGGGATCGGTGGCGGAGAAGACGGTATAGACAAGCACGAAGGTCCCGATGATCTCCGCGCCCAAGCCCGTGCCCTTGTTGTAGCCGTCGGCTAGCTCGTTGGCCCCACCACCGTACCTGTCATAGTAAGACTTCTGGAAGCCCTTCACCAAGCCGACGCCGCAGATAGCACCCAAGCACTGGGCCACCATGTACAGCACGGCCCGGATCAAGGAGACCTTCCTCGCTAGGAACAGGCCGAACGTCACTGCCGGGTTTATGTGCCCACCTGCGCAAGATAACAAAACCAACCAGAATACGCTAACGTGAACCAAACGGATTTCTTTAAAACACTATAGAGCAATGGAATCAGATCCAGGCATCTACAACGCACCAGAAATCCCAGCCGTGCAGTAGACGAGGATGAAGATCATTCCACCAAAGGCCCACGCGATGCCGAGGATGCCGACTCCACTGCAAGCCGCATCAGGGGCGGTATTCTTGGTGGGGTCCACCTCGCTTTTGTAACCGATCACCGTCGCGACCGTGATGTACAGGAAGAGAAGCGTCGCGATGAACTCGGCGATCAGGGCCCTGTAGAAGGACCACTGGGTCAGTTCATCGACGTCGATCAACGGCGCCGGAGGAGGGTCCGTGTAGTCCTTGGCCGTGAACTCTCCGTGTTCCGCCACCTCAACGTCCTTCCCCATGTGGCACGATTCCCAAGAAAATCCCCGAAAAAAGGAGCTGCAGAAAATGCAAGAGCTTTGGAGAGAGAGAGTGTGTGTGTGAGATGGAGGAGAGAAAGGGCAGTGAGGGGTATTTATGGAAGTTGAGGGTAGATGAGAGAGGAAATTAATTAAATTTCTATTTGCCGCCCAATACCGACTAATTGTCGAATTCCTATTATTTCTCTTTCGTGGGCCTTCTCTGCCCCCCTACGAGAAATACTCTATGCACCTCTCTACTTACGATACACGTGTAAAACATTTGTTGTGTTTTGGACCGTTGATCTTGTGGGACACCAGGACGATAAGATCTGTAACGCAATATCCAACCGACTTAAGTGGGTTGGTTATTCATTCTATCAGGGGACTGGAAAAGGAACGGTTATCTAAACGGTCCAGATTCAGCTAGAAGTACTTATAATAAATGGACGGTAGTATTGTTAAATCGCTGCACGGTGGGCCACGACATTGACGTCTCATTATCGATACAATTTTTTGTCACTTGTGGCGTGAGTAAGGAGCTGCATGAAACTTCTGCCACACTGGCTGTATGGTAGCATTTCTTGGTACGACTGGGAGTCGCGCGACTGAGATGAAAGACGTCCCATACACATGCAGCATCACGTCACACGTGTATCTGGATCTTTCTTTAGGTAGGCCGACTGCGAACACGGACTGACCCGAAAATCAGGCATGGCCACTAATTTGGTGGCCCACAAGTGTACGTTGAATATGGAAAGGCTATGGATGGTACCATTTTCTCATGATTTCTGGGTAATGCCATGTTTAATGTGGACTCATGCAAAGACCCAGATATATAACACGTATGCAACGTGTGCACACGTGCTTAGAGGCCCCTTCATCTCACTCGCGCGTGTATCGTTTGTTAATTGTTACTGCTACACTTTTATACGCGAATTTTGTACAGGTCACAGCTTCCGAGTGTTTCCATTCGCGGAAAATGAAGAGCATTGTTGTACGAATTGACTTAAATACCCTCCACAGGTTCAGATGGGACTCGCTAACCACTCCATCGCCCATTTTATAAGGTCATTTTCGTCTTTGTAAGTCGGGACTCGCTTGAAGAAGAGAACTCGCTACAGGAGACTTTGACACACGGGGAAATGTAATACGTGCCAGAACGGAGCTGCTCATCCGATAATCCGCGGTCTATAGAGCCGATGACTCGAAACTGGGCTCATTCAATCATCGGTTGGGCCGCGGATGTACACGGAATTTGGAAAACTGGCCGGTTTCTCCTAGCCGTTCATTTGTTCTGCAAACGTGTAGTCCACCTGAAGATCACGTCTCCGCTGATACATAGCATCCAAAAGTGAAGATCGCCGGATGAGAGGCTCTGATCTGGAACACGTATGCCTGATATGGACTCGGATTCAGTAGTGACCCCTCCATACCGACTTCCGTGCTTGTAAAGCTCCGTGGGCCCATCATGATGCATGTATTTTCTCCACGCCGTCCATCCATTTCATGTCGGGTGGACCACACCAAAAGAAAGTAGTGATTGAACGCTCACCATTAAAGGCTTATTAGGGGCCGCGAAAGTTTTTGAGCAAACTGATATTCTTATTTCCCTTCATCCATGTCTGCGTGACCTAATCACCAGATTGGATGGCTAGTAAACATTACAGTGGCCCCTAGGAAGTTTTTAATGGTGGGCGTTCAATCACTCCTGTTTCCTATGGTGTGGTCCACCTGAGATTCGGATCTACCTCAATGTTAGATTCATCCCTAAAAGTAGCTGGAAAAATGGATGGACCGCGTGGATAAAACAAATACATCATGGTGGGGCCCACAGTTCTTCCGTGCTAAAGGGGTCACTACCAAATTCGAGTCCACCTGGTGAACTTATCTATTTTCCACACGAGCGCCAGCTTTACACATGCGGCGATGTGAGCCGTGTGAGCGCACTGTAGACGCGTGTGCCATTAGACTCATTGAACGAGATACACGAGCGGGCCCAAGCACACAGCTTTGCTCCCCGGGAAAGTTATTTTATACTCTTGAGAAATACGCTGGGTTCGTACACATGCACTGAAAAATTGTACACCCATCACCATGCAAAACCTGCCAAATCATGGCATCAGCTGTATACGGATCACAACCCCAAAAATCTTATTGATTGGACAATTCTAACTTTTCTCAGGGGACATTTATGCTGACACATTTAAACCGTCCATTGATGCCCACGGTCCACCAATCAGCCAATAACGGATATAAGTTACCATGATTCTTAATGGATGACTCATATAAAGTGGGCCCAACAATTTGAACGGTTTAATTTAATTACATGTATGCCAAGATTGCAATTACATGGTACATGTGATCTACAACACTGCCATGACTACCAAACTCCTAATCTCTTTGTAACAAAGTGAAAATCCGGAAGATCAGCTTGCTAACGTCGTTGGTCCACAGTTTGCAAAAAGCAACGCTGCAATACCTCATCTCCTCACCTACACAAAGATTCGTTGCTATCTTGCGCACGGTGCGACACGTCAATACGGGTCTCCACGGTAAATAATGCATTTTCCCTTCGGTTTACTTATTTTTTGCTTTTAACTTCTGCCAAATAAAGTAAGGGTCGTAGCGTGGGAAGGAAAACGGATTGGCTACTCCCCTGCCACTAGCCAGTGCTCTTTGGGACCCACCATGATGTATGTCTTTTATCCATTCCGTTCATCGATTTTTAAAGATAATATTAGGGCCTAATTACAAAAATGAGAGGGATATAAATCTCAGGTGTACCACACCACAGGAAAACAATACCGATTAGATATCTACCATTAAAATCCTCCTAAGGCCCACTGTACTGTTTATTTGACATACAATCTACTGATTAGGTCATACAGACCTAGATGAAGGGAAAAAAACACAGAGGACATGCCTAAGTTTTGTATGGCTGATTATAATATTTTATTTTCATCATGATGAGCTAAACCTGATTAATGAGTTTGATGAAAGATACACGCCATGGTAACCCATATATATACAAACACATGGTTGGCATTCCATCTCTATTATTCCACGTGGTGCCATATCAGCTGTAAATCTAGCTGAGTGGATTTTGTGAAATTCACGGTCATTGGTGTTTTTAACAACGGTCTAAAACAAGTGTTATAAAAGATGTAGGCATTCCATCTCTATTATTCCACGTGGTGCCATATCAGCTGTAAATCTAGCTGAGTGGATTTTGTGGAATTCAGTCATTGGTGTTTTTAACAACGGCCTAAAACAAGTGTTATAAAAGGTTACATCTAGGATAACACCTTGTTTATCGAGCGTACTGCATATACAGTAAAAGCTACACATGTATTGTTGGAATATGTACGTATCCTTATAAAGCACGTTCATGCATCCACCATTATAGATGAATGGATGTGTACACCACAATAAATCATGCATATGCAATTAATTTTTAATACATGTGACCCCTCATCAAGAGTCACTCAAGGATTAAATACAAACCCAACATTAGCCTATTTAAGAAACAAATCTTCTTTACTTATTTTAAGAATAATATGAGGTTTTTGTTTTTCTTGCATATTAAATAGGTTTAGAGATGATAGCATGCTTTCTTGGTTGTGCGAACTAATAATAAATATTATTTCAAATTAAGATCGGATGCATATTCTATGAGGTTCTGTACTCATTTGAATATATTGACGATAATATGTAAGAGTTTTATAGCATTGTTGGAAGGTGTAAATACCTCATTCGGCAAACGGTGCACTTATCTTGAACTAGAACAGATGATTAAGAGCTTAAAATTCTTAGAAAATCAGTATCCCAAAAGGCCCAATTAGGAACCCATAATCCACAAAATCTAACTAGCGAACCTATATTTCAATCCATAATAAGGAATGAGGATCCTGCAAAGTTACTAGACCACATAGGAAAATTTGGAAGGCAAACTCCACATGGGTGGCAATAATATTGTCGCCCATGCCTATTTTGGCATTATGGGAACATAGCTGATCATCAAGTGACTGCCACAAGTTGTTGTGACCAAAATACACAAAATTAAAATTGGGTAACAATCTACTTTAGTAATTAGAGCCCATGGAAGATCATTTGGAGATCATGGGATCATCGAAGGTTGTCATACTCGAATGTGCAGGTTGTCCACAAAACCTAACTAGCTAACCCACAATCCAATCCATAATAAAGTATGAGAATCCTACAAAATAACTAGACCACACAGGAAAATTTGAAAGGCGACTCCACATGGGAGACAATAATATTGTCGCCCATGCCTATTTTGATAATATGGGACCATAGTGATCATCAAGTGAACGCTAAAAGATGTTGTGACCAAAATGCACGAAACTGCTAATGGGTGACAATTTGCTTTAGTAATTTGAGTCCATGGACGATCATTTGGGGATCATCGAAGGTTGTCATATTTGAATGTGCAAACTTGTATGGAGGTGGCAATTGTTGGTGACAGATGTCTTAATTCCCTCAAACAGGCTCAATGTCATCAAGGAAATTCGGTCAGCCCAAGAAAGTTCGGCTGAAAATCCAGCAGCATATTCTTTTGAAATTTACGGGAAGTTCAGCCAGCCTAAGGTCAAGTTCGGCAGCCAAAGTATCGGTCAGCTAGCCCAAGCTCTGCTTAAGCTAGCCTAAGGTTACACAGTTTGTGCGCGGACTACGTAAATTTGAGGCGGTTTCCGAACTATTCCAAGTCGGTGTGAAAGTAGGGTCTCCTAATCTATAAATAGGAGCTCCTATGGCCATTTTAAGTGAGTGTTAAGGCTTTCTAAAGTATTCCAAAGGGTTTCTAGAAGGGTTCTAAGGTTTCAAAGGGTGTAACAAGGGTGAGATTTGAGATTGTTCAAATGGGGTAAGTCCTTTCTCTTTATAATTTATGCTTTCATGGTAGATTTTTGTTGCTTTATACCGTGATTTTTTTCCGAAAGGGTTTTCCACGTTAAATTGATGCGTTCTCTGTGTTTGCTTGGTGCTTTTGGATTGCAATCCTAGATTCATCTCTGTGTGATTCTATCATTTATCCCAACAAGTGGTATCAGAGCTATCGTTGGGACACAGATCTGAATCCACAGGATTAGCATCAATGGGAAATGCCAAGTTTGATATTGAGAAGTACTCAGGCAAAAATAATTTTGAGTTATGGAAGATTAAGATAATTAATCTATTAAACAAGCAATGCGAAGCTAAGGCTCTTGAGGAGTAGAAATCGACTATGAAGGATGAAGAATGGGAGACTCTTGACAGTAATGCTTTAGCCTCCATCCGTTTGTGTCTCACAGATGAGGTTATCTATAATGTTATAAGGGAGAAAACTGCGGCTAAGTCATGGGCAAAGTTAGAGGATGTTTATGCAAAAAAATTCTCTGAAAATCGCTTACACTTGAAGCTACAGTGGTATAACTTCAGGATGTCAGAGGGTGGAGATTTAGAGGCCCATATTAGCAACTTTAATAAATTGATATGCAAATTGTTAGATATGGAGGAGGAGATCAAAGATGATGAACAAACATGTATGTTGTTGAATTCTCTTCCGGCATCAAATGAGTTATTCAAGAACACGATGTGCACACAAATAAAACCCTGAGTGTCGATGCCGTTATCTCAACTCTTCAAGGGAATGTCATGAGAAAACTTAACGGTAACATGGGGACATCTTCCAATACACTGATTACAAGGGGCAGAAATTTTGAACAAGGTAAAGGATATTCCAGCTCTACATCCAAATCCAAGGGCAAGGGCAAATGAAAGTTAAAGTGCAGGAATCGTAAGATGGAAGGACACATGAAGAAGGATTGTGCAAATCCTAAATATAAGAGAGAAGAATCTAAGGCCAATATTGCCACGTCAGATGGATCAAGTGAATGTGATGGTGATGTCTTGTCTGTGTCTATGTTCAAAAGCTCATACAATGATCATAGGGGCGAGTGGATTCTAGACACAAGGGCATCCTTTCACATGACTCCTCATCGGAGTTGGTTCGCCATCTACAAAGAGTGCGATGGTAAACATGTGTTTATGGGCAATGAAAGTACCTGCAATGTTGTGGCTATTGGTAAGGTGTGCATCAAGATGTTTGATGGGACAACGTACCCTGACTGAGGTAAGGCACATTCCCGACATGAAGAAGAGTTTGATTTCTCTCGATGTACTTGAGTCTATAGGGTGCAAGTTCACAGGTACTGATGGTGTCCTTAAAGTATCTAAAAGGGCATGTGTAATCATGAAAGCGCAACGACTTCGTAATCTTTATAGGTTGATCGGGAGCACTTCAACGGGTGGAGCTGTCATGGCTGTAGCGGATTCCATCTCTGCACGTGTGTGGCATGCTAGAAAGGCCACATAAGTAGGCAGGGCATGAAGGCTGAGAGGCACGGACAGAGAGACAGAGCAGGTGGAGCAACCACCTGTGAGAAGAATCATATAGCATAATCGCAAGATATCGGCGAGGTACATGGACGTCTCCAACATCGCATATGCTCTCATTAAATATGAGGGGGATCCATCTACTATTCAGATAGCTCTAGGTGAGCCTGGTGCTGAGAAGTGGAAGGTGATTATAGATGATGTGATGGACTCGTTATACCAGATTGACACGTGGGAGCCGCTAGAGCCTCCAGTGGGTCAAAAAGCGGTTGGATGCAGGTGGATCTTTAAGAGGATACGACATAGATACAGAGCGAGGCTAGTAGCGAAGAGTTATGCATAGAGAGAAGGGATCGACTTCTCAGAGATAGTCGCACCGGTGGTATAACAAGTGTCTATTAGATTCGTATTGGCATTGGTTGCCCAATGCGATCTCGAGCTGGAACGGATAGATGTGGAGACTGCACTTCTACACAGAAAAGCGGAAGTGTTGTTACTCATGAAGCAACCAGAGCAGTTTGAAGTTTAAAGGGGCTAAGAAAATTTTTTGAAAAAAGTCGTAATACGACCTGTCGCCTAGGCAGTGGTCTAAAATTTAATTCCTTCATGTTGAGTCAGGAATTGTATGTTGATGACATGTAGATCGTCAATCATGTCATGACTGGAATCAACATGCTAAAGAATCGGTTAAGTGGGACATTCAAGATGAAGGATCGAGGGCTGCAAAGATGGTTCTTGGCATTGATATTTATAGAGACTGGAAGAGGAGCAGGCTTTGGTAATCATAAGTAGAATACCTTTAGTAGGTATGCGATGGACCGGGCAAAGTCGGTGAACCTTTCCTACGTGGCTCACTTCAAGTTTTCCTCAGGTCAAGTCCCAAAATAAATGAGGAAAAGCAGGATATGTCTCATGAGCCTTAACCGAATGTAGTTGGCAATGTATGTCATTGTCTGTATTAGACCGGTTATTTCAAAGGCAATCGGTGTTGTGAGAAAATACCCCAATAAACAACATTAGATGGCAGTGAGATGGTTACTTCAATACATTCGACGTACAGAAGACTACGTCATACTTTTGGAAAGACAAGAACAAAGGTAGTAGGGTATATGGATTCAGATTACGCAAACTGTGTAGATTCCAAAAAGTCGATTTCAGGTTACTCGTTTGTATTAGCGGGTGGAGCAATTAGTTGGATGTCGAAGCTTTAGTCTGTGGTAGCTTTTTCCACAACTGAAGAAGAATTATCCGATAGGTGCTTGAAGAATGAGGTGTAACACTAGAGAAGATTCGCAACGGCATGAATCCAGTAAACATGCTTACCAAGGTCGTTCCTATAGAGAAGTTCAAGTTCTATGCAACTTCTTTGGGCTTGGCGATGGTGTAAAAGGAAAACGAAGTGTGCACAAAAAGCGTTGATAGAGCTATGATGCAAGGCAGAGATAAGAGAAGAGGTCAAGAAGATACACATTTGAAGATTTAAGACATGGTGGAGATTGTTAGTGACAGATGTCTTAAATCTGTCAAACAGGCTCAATGTCATCAAGGAAATTCGGCTAGCCCAAGAAAGTTCAGCTGAAAATCCAGCAATATATTCTTTTGAAATTTGTGGGAAGTTCGGTTAGCCTAAGGTCAAGTTCGGCTAGCCGAAGTGTCAGTCGGCTAGCCCGAGCTCTGCTTAGGCTACCTTAAGGTTACGCAGTTTGTGCGCAGACTGCGTAAATTTGAGGCGGTTTCCGAACTATTCCAAGTCAGTGCGAAAGTAGGGTTTCCTAATCTATAAATAAGAGTTCTTAGGGACATTCTAAGTGAGTGCTAAGGCTTTCTAAAGTATTCCATAGAGTTTCTATAATGGGTTCTAAGGTTTCAAAGGGTGTAGCAAGGGTGAGATTTGAGATTGTTCAAATCGGGTAAGTCCTTTCTCTTTGTAATTTATGCTTTCATAGTGGATTTTTGTCGCTTTGTGTCATGGTTTTTTTTCCGAAAGGGTTTTCCATGTTAAATTGCTGCGTTCTCTGTGTTTACTTGGTGCTTTTGGATTGCAATTCTAGAATCATCTCTGTGTGATTCCTTCGTTTATCCCAACAACAATTATATTGCCCCCATAGTTGTACATATTTGAAAAGATCTTAGATCACCTAGAGAATCTCCAAAACAATTATAGAGGAGTTTATAAGTGCTATAGCTTATAGCCCCTTTTTTGTTGTCAAATTTGTGGTGCCAAAGACACTGTTATGAAGCTTGCATATGTGAAGAACAAACTCTACTCAATATCAGCTTTGATTGACAAGCATTATTCACAAGTCAAGACTCGAGAAAGTGAGATTGTTCGACTTAATTCAAGACAAGGATAATGCAAGATCTCAAGAAGCTTTCAAGTTCAACCTCAAGATCTCAAGAAGCTTTCAACTTTGAGCTACATCAAGATTCAAGCTTCATTACTTTCAAAGGTCACTTGTTTCTAAGTTTCAATGTTCTTACTTCACTATTGAGGTATGACTGACCTTAGGTTGACCTTTAGAGTAGGCTATTTTGGATACATAATTCATATGTTTTATATAAGTGAGTTTAGTCTGTTCTAAGACTAGTCCTGGACTTTGTTCGACTAGTCCTAGTACTGCTTCGACCTGTCTAAGAATTTCCTGGATCAGTCATAAGTTTATTGCAAAATTTAAAAATTTTTTGTTAAGCTTCGACTAGTCTTAGGGACTGTTCGACTAGTCGTATGAACAGTGTCGACTATTTCTTTTACTAGTCGTAGTCCTACGACTCAAAGTACATGTTGAAATTCGGCTAGCTTTGACTAGTCGTGAGCAACTTACGACCAGTCGAAGGAGACCTACAACCAGTCGTAGACCACCTATGACCAGTCGTGAAACCACCAGATCTTATTGCGCCTGAATTTTCAAATATTTGTTGGTTCTACGACCAGTCGTAGAGATCTTTAGACCAGTCGAAGACATGATTTGCTCACCTATAAATAGAGTACGAATCTCAGAATAAAATATGAAATTCAAGCTAATTTAATTCGGCCTTCTGAGAGATAAGTCTATGCTCCATTTAAGCTAAGTGTGCATGTTTAATATTCTCTTTCTTTAGCTTTTAAAATTGATTTTGTTTCTTGTATTCCAATCTGATCTGAAAAAGAGGAAGTTTCATTTTTCCTTTTTCTGGAATCAAAATCAATTAGAGCTAGCCCCATTTGGTTTAATTTAAAATCTATTAGAACCTAGAACCATTATAAAGTGAGTATTGGACATTGAACTTTGACATTCAAATCTCTACTCCGACTTGGTTCTTCTGGGCTGCTACAATGCTACAATGAAGGAGAAATTCAGGTATTTTACGTTTATGTAATTTACTTTCATTTGGTTTTCTTTTGGGATTTGCCAGAAAAATCTCTTTGTATTGGTTATCTAAGGAGAGCCAGGAAAACTCAGAAGAGGGGTTTTTTTTAATTGTGTAAGCCCACAAAGAAAGACACAATTGTGAAGGTTTTGGGTGAACCTGAAAAACCTATCTTTGATAGTGAACGTTGATATCCCGTGTGTGAGGATATTAGGAGTGGAGTAGCTGTGTGGTTGTTTATTAACAGTTGGTGTACACATAGGCGAACCACTATAATCCCTTATGTTTTGTGGTTGTGTGGTTTATATTTTATATCTTTAATTATTCATTTGTGGGATGTATATGTGGATGTGAATGTTGTAATCATTTTATTTCAAAATCAGTGGGGAATGTTGTAATAGTTTAGATTTATATTTCTGCAATTTATCTCTTGATATCTCTTTATTAGCTTGAGCTTCAGTTTCTCTATTTGTTCTAGTAAGGTTTCCCTACCATTTTTATAGTACATGGTTGTCCTTAGAACAATCAATATTTTGAGATTGCATTCAACATTGCGTATTGATTTATTTATTTGGCTATCTCTCTTTCTTTATTTCAACTATATTTATTTTAAATTTGGCATAGTCCTATTCACCCCCCCTCTAGGACATATAGCTTGGCCATTTCAGGATATACCGATGTTGACTAGGCAGGAAACATTGATGAGCTAATGATCTAAGCTTTATATAAGATGTCAAATTTTGATAGCCTTTCAGTCACTAGGCCTCCACCTTTCGATGGCACCAATTATGCCTATTAGAAAGCCAGGATGAGGATCTTCTTCAAATCCATGGATGAAAGTGTGTGGCTATCCACAGTGAATGAATGGATCCCCCCTACCACTGAAGTAACCGAGATTGATGGTTCAAAATCTATGAAAGTTACACCATATTTCTCTTGGACCACACTTCAGAAAAATGAGAGTAGTGCAAATGGTAAAGCACTAAATGCAATTACTTGTGCACTATCACCGGATGAATTCAAAAGAATTATATCCTGTGATTCTGCAAAACAAGCTTGGGATATATTGAAAATGACACACGAGGGTACTTCAATTGTCAAGAAATCTAAGAAACAAATTCTCACAACTAAATTTGAGGAAATAAGTATGTAAGAAAATGAAATGTTCATGGACTTCTATACCAGATTGAATGACATTGTAAACTCTATGTGGAGTCTAGGTGATAAAATCCCTGAAAGCAAGATTTGTGCTAAAATACTACGCTCACTTCCTGAACGGTTCAATTCTAAAGTAACCACAATCCAAGAACTTCGTAATATGGACAATATGAAGGTTGAGGAATTAGTTGGCTCATTACAGACTTATGAGTTAACCTTTAAAGCTCCAAAAGGTAAATTTATTGCCTTAAAAACTTTTAAAAATGGTTTTCAAGAAAATGATTTAAACTTTGATTTAGATAACTTTGAAAATGATATGGCTCTTTTGGCAAAAAGGTTTTATAAAATTTTTAAAAGTAAAAAGAGGATTGATCTTCAAAAGGCATTTGATAAAAAGAAACCTAAACCTAAATCAAGAAAATCATTAAAAGACATTCAATGTTACAACTGCCATGAGTATGGGCATTTGGCTAACAAATGTCCCAATAAGGGCAAGTCAAAAAAGCAAAGTATGATGGCTACTTAGGACGAGTCCTTTGATTCTGAAGCCTCCTCTGAATCAGAAGATTCTGAAACTGAGTTAGGTTGTGATGTTAAGGCCCTTATGACTCTAGCCAAATTCACTTTTTCAGATAATGATGACTCGACTAGTGAAGAAAATCTGAATAGTGAATGTGAAAATGAAGATGATCTTTAAGATGCATACAATGCCCTATACAAGGAAAGTTATAAAATTGCTGTGAAATTGAAAATTCAAAGAGAGAAAATTTCTAAACTCAAAGAAATTTATGAATCTCTTGTTTTAGAAAAGTCCCACATTTTAGACTGTTTTGAAAAGACAAAATGCAATTTGGACTTTAAAACCTCCCAGATTGAAAATCTTAAATCTGAAATGAACAACTAAAACATGAAGTCTCCTCTCTCTTAAGTTTAAAGGAAACCTGGAAATATGCCCAAGGTGATCCTAAATTAGAAAAACTCTTATCAGGATCGAGAAAATGTGCGATCGATCTGGTCTGGGTTATGATAAGAATGTTTCTCATAAACCAAAGACTACTCCTCCCAAGTTTGTAAAGGAAGAGACCTTAAACTCAAAGGGAAAGATCAAATATTTTCTAAAATCTCTAAATCTTTTTAAAAACCTAAAAGTAATTATATCATCTATAAAAAGCAAAATCAAAATCTTTTGGTTGAAAAGATAGTTGATTTACTTAAGGAGCTTCTAAAGTCTAACTCAATAGGTCATACTTATAATTCTTACAAATGAAAGAAGACCAACTATCCACCTAAATCCAAAATGGTTATGAAATGGGTTCCAAAGGTCACTTGTTTGGTTGCTCACACTGCTTTCAAAGCAACAAGCCATTCTAAGTGGTACCTAGACAGCGGATGCTCAAGGCACATGACTGGTGATAAAGGTTTATTCACCGATTTCAAAGACAAGACTGATGGTTCAGTCACATTTGGTGATGGCAGCAACTGCAAGATTATGGGCTAAGGTACGGTTCAACTCTATAACCTTCCTTTGTTTAAAAATATTTTGTATGTTGAAGGAATGAAACATGATCTTCTAAGCATATCTCAAATTTGTGATAATAACCATAGTGTACGGTTTTCTAATCAAAGCTATGAAATTTTAAACAATAAGGGTTCAGTAATATTAACTGGACGTAGAATGTCTGAAAACTGCTAGATTGTTAGTGAATCTAGCTCATCTAATCAATCGTGTTACATGGTCCATACAAACGAGACTGATTTGTGGCACAAACGTCTTGGACATGTACACTACCGAAATCTATATAGATTGAGCAAATGGGAACTTATAAGAGGTCTACCCAAACTACAAAAATTAGATAAAATATGTGGTGAATGCCAGATTGGCAAACAAACGAAGAACTCACACAAAAAGGTGAATTTCAATACCACATCAAGACCACTAGAGCT
This sequence comes from Magnolia sinica, assembly GCF_029962835.1. Classification (NCBI taxonomy): domain Eukaryota; kingdom Viridiplantae; phylum Streptophyta; class Magnoliopsida; order Magnoliales; family Magnoliaceae; genus Magnolia; species Magnolia sinica. Next base: position 40,881,377 of record NC_080577.1, on the reverse strand, counting down.
TCTCCATATGGATCTTGTAGGACCTACCAGGACGGAAAGTCGAGGTGACAAAAGATATATCTTGGTAATAGTAGATGACTTTACCAGATATACATGGGTTGTCTTCTTAAGGGACAAATCAAAAACCCTTGAAGAAGTGAAAAAGGTTCTCAAAAGGATTCAAACTGAAAAAGGTTCTCAAGTCAGTAAGATTCGTAGTGATCATCGATCTAAATTTGAGAATAACGGTTTTGAGAAGTTCTGTAGCGACCGGGAATATTACATGAATTCTCAGTGCCCAAAACTCCATAAAAAAATGGTATAGTTGAAAGGAAAAATAGAGTGCTTCAAGAAATGGGTAATGTCATGTTTAATAGTATGAAGCTCTCTAAGAATCTTTGGGCTGAAGGAGTCAATACAGCTTGCTATATCATTAACCGGGTTTACACTAGTAAAGGTAATAATAAAACGGCTTATGAAATGTGGTTCAATAAAAATCCTACTGTTAAATACTTTCGAGTTTTTGGCAGCAAGTGTTATATTTTACGAGATCGTGAATATTTGGGAAAGTTTGATACGAAGAGTGATGAAGGGATCTTTTTAGGATACTCTTTAAACAGTCACGCTTATAGGGTTCTGAACAAAAGGACCGGTGTGATTCAAGAGTCTATCAATGTAGTCATTGATGATCACTTAAACATACCAGTCTCAAGTTCAGATAATGATGAAGTTCTAGTAATTGATAAATCTAATACTTCATCTAATCAGACTGATTCTGAACTGAGGACTGTTAAAGATCATCCAACCACACAAATTCTTGCAAACCCTCTCACTGGTGTTCGTACCCATAGACAACTTGAGGATATATGTAATTACATATGTTTTACATCCCAGATAGAACCATCTAATGTAAAAGAAGCTCTTGCTGATGAAAACTGGATTGTTGCAATGCAAGAATAACTACTTAACTAATTTGTGAGAAATGATGTTTGGTATCTCGTACCTAGACCTAAAGATAAACACATAATTGGAACCAAATGGATTTTTAAAAATAAGTCTGATAAGCTTGGCAATATAATTAGAAACAAGGCTAGGCTAGTAGTATAAGGTTACACTCAAATTGAAGGTATTGATTATGATGAAACCTTCAGACCAATAGCATGTCATGAATCAATTAGACTCTTTATATCCATTGCGTGTTTTAGAAAGTTTAAGATTTACCAAATGGATGTAAAAAGTGCATTTTTAAATGGCGATCTGCATGAGGAAGTCTATGTTGAACAACCGATGGGTTTTGAAGACCCCAAAAATGCTGCTCATATGTATCGCCTTAAAAAGGCACTTTACGGTTTAAAACAAGCTCCTAAGGCATGATACGAGAAACTAACAAAGTTTCTATTAGGCCATAATTTTCAAATGGGATGTGTTGATAAGACTCTGTTTATTAAAAAGCATAATGATCACATTTTAATAGTACAGATTTATGTTGATGATATCATTTATGGATCTACCTGTACTAACATGACTATTGAGTTTGCGGATTTGATGAAATCTCAGTTTGAAATGAGCATGGTTGGGGAATTGAATTATTTTCTTGGGTTGTAAGTAAAACAAAAACCTAATGGAATGTTCATTTTTCAATCTAAATATGCTATGAATTTGATTAAGAGATTTGAATTTGAGAATGGTAAGAATTTTGATACTCCTATGAGTACAACTTTGAAACTCTCAAAAGATTCTACAGGTAAAAATGTGGATCCAAAATTATATCGGAGTATGATTGGTAGTTTACTATATTTAACTGTTAGTAGACCCGATATCGCTCTAAGTGTTGGTATTTGCGCTAAATATCAGTCATCCTAAAGAGTCGCACTTGACTGCTGTCAAGCGGATTATGCGATATTTCGCAAGTACTGTTAATCTCGGTCTCTGGTATCTACATGAGACTAGTATTCAATTAGCTGGGTACTCGGATGTTGACTGGGCTGGTAATCTTGATGATAGAAAATCAACCAGTGGTGGTTGCTTCTATATTGGAAACTGTTTAGTTTCTTGGTTTAGCAAGAAATAAAGTTCTATATCACTTTCAATAACTAAAGCTGAATATATCGCAGCTGGTAATTGCTTGTACACCGCTTGTATGGATGAAATGTATGCTAAGTGATTATGGAATTAAAAAGGACTCTATGTTATTATATTGTGATAATTCCAGTGCCATAAATATTTCAAAAAATTCAATTCAGCATTCTCATACTAAGCACATTGATATTAGATTTCATTATATTCGAGAATTAGTAGAAGAAAAGGTTATATCTTTGGAATATATCCCTACCGAGAATTAACATGCTGACATTTTCACTAAACCGCTCGACAATAGCAGGTTTAACAAAATAAAATTTGATCTTGGCATGTGCATTTTAAAATGAGTATTTATGCCTATTTGTATCATATTGTATATAATTGCTTGATTAGATTTCAATTTTTATATATAATGCTAGAAATCATATTTTTGGCCGATAATCTACCAGTCGTGAGTATACACGACCAGTCATGTTACGACTAGTCGTGTACATCCACAACCAGTCGTGAATCGCATGAATCACTTAAAATTGGGGAAAACACTTCATCTTCTTCATTTCCTCTTCACTCTCCAACGAGCCGACGCCTGATTAGTTGAACCCTTCCTTCAAAATCTTCAAGGTGAGTGCCCCATTTGCATTTTTCTTATAGATTTGTGTCTAGATTGCTTCTATTTTACTCTTGAAGTTATTTATTTCAAATTTTGTTGAGATTTGGGGTATTTCTTTTGTAAAATCTGATTTAAGAAAACCCTCTTCTCAATCCTTTGCAACTCTTTATTTTCTTGAAACCCTTGTTGCAAATGGCATCTAGAGGGAGAAAGACAACATCCCGCGGTCCATCTTTTTCCTCCAGATCGGCCCCTATCACTAAACGTCATCTTCGTGCTCTCAAAGATAATCCATCTTATGTTCAGGACATCAGATTGCATAACGTTATTGTTAAACATCCTGTTGATATTAATCATGTTACTCCTTTTGATATCCTTCCTATGTTCTAAGTTGTAGGTTGGGATAACTTATTGTATTGGGGTGGGCCAGCATACTGGTCCATTGCCCAGTCCATGTTCGCATGCATAAGTGCTTTTTCATTGGAAAATTTAACTTTTAAGATAGCCACAAGAGAATGACCATTTGACATTGATCGTCATTTGATTTCAGCTCTTATGGAAATTCTTGTGAATGATGAGGGCATTCCTATCCATAACTTATCTGAAAAACCCTCAGTAATTGAAAAACATATGCTCACTAGAGATTTATGCAATTTGGATGTTCAATGGACACATAAAGGGAATGCGCTTCCCTCAAAGTATCTGTTACCTAAAGACAGAGTTCTTCACAAAATCTTTGTGTCTAACTTGTATCCTCAATCTGGTAATAAATATGAATTGACTTCCTTCATGGTTCATGTTCTTCATGCTATTGCCAGCGGTGCTCATGTTTGTTTACCATCCTTGATTTGTCACTCCATTATTTAGTTTTGACTCCATCTAGGTCACAGTGACATTCTTTTTGGTTATTTTATGACTGTATTGGTTACACATATGTTAGTCAATATGCCGGTTGGAGAGGCCCTTATCTATCATCTGATGTTTAACAATTCTAATATCAATAAGATGAAGCTTGATTTCCTTCCTGGCCAAGGTGCTAGTGTTGGCAATGCTGAAGCTGAACATGAGGAAGAAGCTAGTGATCTTCCTCCTGATGATCTTAACATGGATGATATTTTTGACGAACTTGAATCTGATTCTGTAAATGATTCAGATTATGAGCCTTCTGAGTTTGATGCACGTCTGCGTGCATTGGAAGATAAGGTTGAGAATATGAATGTTAAGATGGAAAACATGTCTGTTGCCCATGATTTAAATTCAAGTATATGTGCAAATATCTTAGGCACTTGAACAAGGGCATGCATCAACTTGATCCTTCCATCCCTGCTCCTTCATCTGGTTTAGATTAGTTCTTTTAAGTTTACTAGTCTATTATAACTTTATTACTCTTGCACTAGCTTAACTGGTTTTGAGATTATAGCTATCTTTGACTTAGCTCAGTTTATGAATTATGTCGGTTGTTTATGCTGGTTACTCATATCTTGTCTTGTTACCTCTTATATATCTCTTTACTTATTTCTCCTCAACCATCTGTTCTGTGCTTCCTTTGTCCTATTGTGACAAAAGGGGGGAGAATGGATATGGATGTGTCTAATGATTATATTATGAGGAGGGAGTAGCATTGCATTTTTTATGTATGTTACTCAGGGGGAGTATGTGCAAAAGTGGACTATATGTTATGTTGAATATTGATTTACAGGTTTGCAGGATCATGTTAATATGCCGGTTGATAACAACTGGTGTATGATTCTTTAATCAGATATTCTGCGTTATGTAACATATCTTAGAAGTGTGTTTCGTCACTAATTTGACAAATGGGGAGATTGTAAGTGCTATAGTTTATAGCCCCTTTTTTGTTGTCAAATTTGTGGTGTCAAAGACACTATTATGAAACTTGCATATGTGAAGAACAAAGCTCTACTCAATATCAGCTTTGATTGACAAGCACTGTTCACAAGTCAAGACTCAAGAAAGTGAGATTGTTCGACTTAATTCAAGACAAGGATAATGCAAGATTTCAAGAAGCTTTCAAGTTTGAGCTACATCAAGACTTCAAGCTTCATTACTTTCAAAGGTTACTCGTCTCTAAGTTTTAATATCCTTACTTCACTATTGAGGTATGACTGACCTTAGGTTGACCTTTAGAGTAGGCCATTTTGGATACATAATTCTTATGTTTTATATAAGTGAGTTTAGTCTGTTCTAATACTAGTCCTGGACTTTGTTCGACTAGTCCTAGCACTATTGACCTATCTAAGAATTTTCTAAATCAGTCGTAAGTTTATTGCAAAATTCAAAAAATTTTTATTAGGCTTTGACTAGTCTTAAGGACTGTTCGACTAGTCATATAAACAGTGTCGACTATTTCTTCGACCAGTCGTAGTCCTACGACTCAAAGTACAGTGTTGAAATTCGGCTAGCTTCGACTAGTCGTGAGCAACCTATGACCAGTCGAAAGAGACGTACGACCAGTCATGAAACTGCCAGATCTTATCATGTCTGAATTTTTAAATATTTGTTGGTTCTACGACCAGTCGTAGAGATCTTTAGACCAGTCGAAGACATGATTTACTCACCTATAAGTAGAGTAAGAATCTTAGAATAAAGTATGAAATTCAAGTTAATTTAATTCGGCCTTTTGAGAGATAAGTTTGTGCTCCATTTAAGCTAAGTGTGCATGTTTAATATTCTCTTTCTTTAGCTTTTAAAATTGATTTTGTTTCTTGTATTCCAATCTGATCTGAAAAAGAGGAAGTTTCATTTTTCCTTTTTCTGGAATTAAAATCAATTAGAGCTAGCCCCATTTAGTTTAATTTAAAATCTATTAGAATCTAGAACCACTATAAAGTGAGTATTGGACATTGAACTTTGACATTCAAATCTCTACTCCGACTTGGCTCTTCTAGGCTACTACAACAAAGGAGAAATTCAGGTATTTTATGTTTATGTAATTTACTTTCATTTGGTTTTCTTTTGGGATTTGCCAGAAAAATCTCATTGTATTGGTTATCTGAGGAGAGCCAGGAAAACTCAGAAGAGGGGTTTTTTTTTATTGTGTAAGCCCACAGAGAAAGGCACAATTGTGAAGGTTTTGGGTGAACCTGGAAAACCTATCTTTGATAGTGAACGCTGATATCTCCTGTGTGAGGATATTAGGAGTGGAGTAGCTGTGTGGCTGTTTATTAACAGTTGGTGTACACACAGGCGAACCACTATAATCCCTTGTGTTTTGTGGTTGTGTAGTTTATATTTCATATCTTTAATTATTCATTTGTGGGATGTATATGTGGATGTAAATGTTGTAATCATTTTATTTCAAGATTACTGGGGAATGTTGTAATAGTTTAGATTTATATTTCTGCAATTTATCTCTTGCTATCTCTTTTTTAGTTTGAGCTTCAGTTTCTCTATTTGTTCTAGTAAGGTTGCCCTGCCATTTTTATGGTGCATGGTTGTCCTTAGAAAAATCAATATTTTGAGATTACATTTAGCATTGTGTATTGATTTATTTATTTGACTATCTCTCTTTCTTTATTTTCGCTGTATTTATTTTAAATTTGGCATAGTCCTATTCACCCCCCTCTAGGACATATAGCTTGGCCATTTCAAAGTTATGTGGTTAAGCAGCATTATTATTGTCCCGTCCCCTCTTGAGTGAAGAAATTATAAAATTTACCATTTATCAAGATAATTCTATGGTGCCACATCTCTCTTAACCAATAAAATCAATTCACATGGCATGTTTGCCCCTCAAGTTCCAATTAATTATGATAAAATCATGTCATTCTTTATAAATAAAGGTTAATCCCCTCATTTCTAAATAACACACACTTGGTTCACAACCCTTTGCCTTTACACTTGAGGATTGAGAGAGTGAGTGAGAGTAGGAGAGAGATAGAGAGAGAGAGAGAGAGAGAGAGAGAGAGAGAGAGAGAATATGTAACCACCCATCAAAACTATCTCTATGGTTCAAGTTGATCCAAGTAACGACAGGACTAGAGATCCATGATCATCTCCTCTTAGGAGGAGTGTCGTATGTAATAACTCCAAATTTTGTATGTAGGTAGGACACACACATACCCTCCACATAAATAATTAAGCCGATTTAAAAATATAATTTTGTCTTTAAGAAACAAAACTAGAAAATTGGTCAAGTGGTAAAAACTCTCTTAGTTGTTGAATAGGTCATAAAATAAATTTAAAATTTAAACTTAAATTTTTAAATGAAGAAATGGGATCAATCGGTTGCAACATATTCCCTTATATGATCTTTGTTCTTAAGGAGAAAATGGAAGAATTCTCCAAGCCTCTATCAAAAGAGAAACAGAGAAAAAGAGAGAATTTGAGGAAAAAGTCCTCCAAGTTAGTGTTCTATTTTTTCTTTATTTGTTGTGTTTATTAATTACTATTTACAACTGAGACTTACATGATGGACGGTTCATATTAGTTGTGGAGCCATCACATGCACGTGTGTAGTGGCAAGGATACATCTATTTGGGGTACATGGGAGCACAAGACACATAAAAAACCCAAACCTCTATTGTCAGACCCATAACCTAGTATCTATTCCATTCCATTAGGTCTCGTAGTCCTTCCGGTCAAATTTCGGTGACCCATGACCTGTAGGTAGCGTTTGCGATCATCCCTAAGTTTTGCCCTGTAAACCCGAACCGATTCGACCTGAAACTTATGCCATTGCGACCACATCGTCGCTGCAGTTCGAACACCGTGTCTCGTGCACCAATTCGAGGTGTAGATCAAAAGATGTACCCTGCGCAATATTTGGACCGTTGATCATGATGTGGGACCCACCTTGTTGCTTGTACACATTTTCCTAGATGGGTGACCTCACCCTAGTTTTATCATTACATATAGCTACCTAGCCTACCTATGATAGTTACCTAGCCTATTACTTATAGCCCTAGCCTAACCTAGTCACCTAGCCTAGCCTAGCCTATTACCTATAGCCCTAGCCTAGCCTAGCCACCTAGCCTAGCCTATCCTCTCTTACAAGTCATATTTAGTTTTCTTCCCAAAAAGCAATGATTGTTTTTCTTCCCAAAACTCATTATCACCTTACATTGCTATGACGACATTTCTACAACACCCCTTCTCCCTCTCTTTCCCCCTCATTTCCTCCTCTCCCTCCATTGCTAGAGAGGTTGGAACATCCAACCCTCCCCCATTTTTCCAGCCCCTTTCTCCCTTGATTCCCATCAATCCAACCGTCCTACACCCATCTCCACCATTGAAACTACCCCATTGGAGCTAGAGAACCCAAGGATAGAAGAAGAAGGAAGAGCTTTGAGGTGGGTGCACTCCTAGGACTAGATTTCTTGTTTTCTTCCATTGAAACTTATTTTTCTTTCATGGGAGTGTGTAGGACCCACCAATCAATGGTGGAGATCCTACTTGACTCTATAGGTGTGGCCAATGGCCTACCTTTGTGCATGCATGAGCCATGATGGGGCCATTCTCCATGGACACCATCATGATATTTTCCTTTAATCTATAGCTTGATGAGTCATCTAGACCCTAGATCCATGGTGGGGATGGTATCCCCACCTCAGATTTTTAGTTGTAGGGCCCATGCATGCATGAGACCTACGTATTATCTTGATGTATGGTTGTGATTGGTTTAGAAGGGCTCATAGTGGCGGAGCCCTTCCTATGGCCATGATCCTCTCTCTCTCTCTCTCTCTCTCTCTCTCTCTCTCTTATTTTTTCTAATTGTGTGTGGCCCACCTGGTGCTTCTAGGACACCCAGACCATCCAGCAAGGTGGGACGTCCTTACTGTCCATTTTCTGGACGTTGGGCGTCCCACTTACTATCTATTTTTAGCATGCAAAGAGATCTGATACTGGAGTCTTGGTTTAGGGTTTATGGGGCCCACAAAGGTAGGCCACACCATGTTTTATTTGAAGTATTTCTCCCTGTCTAGCAACTTATGGGCTGGAATGTCCAGCAACATATTGTTGTCCAGATTTTTCTGGGCCCTTGTTGCTGATTGTTGCATGGAGTTTAACCTTGTTTGTAGCCTCATTTTCTTCCTAATTGGGGTGTTTCTCTGAGGTGTGGACCCCACCTTGATGTATGATGAAACCCACTACATCCATCCCTGATGGGACGCCCATGGGGCAGGCCCAAGAGGGCTGGACGGTCTAAGTTTCTGGACCAGCCAGCAATCCTGCATGGAGGGAAAACATATATATCAGCTTGATTTTTGGAATGGTGGGCCACTTTTGTGGACCCCACCTTGCTGCACATTCATGCGTGCATGCTAACCACCCATTTTCCTCTTGTTTAGGCAGACCTTGGTCCACTCCATTGGGTGTACAAATCAAGGACATCAACAATTCCAGCAACATTTTATTTTCTATGCCTTGTTGTCCAGAATTTTTATTTGATGTTGTATGTGTTCTTAGCTTCTCCTTTCATCTTTATTGTGGCCCACTTAGCTGAGACCTACCTCAGATGCATGTGAGAAATCCAGGTTGTCCATCTGTGGGACGCCATCAGCTGGGCCAACAGCCCACCTGCTGGATTTCCCAGCTGGGCCAACGTCCAGCAGGGGCTCACCATCCACCCCTTTTGAGGCCCACCTTGGTTCTTGTGTTGTAAGTATGCCTTCCATCTGGTGAGGCCCACTGTGACATGTATAGGTCACCATGGAGTATCTATTTTATTCAGATTTACCATCTGCTGGACCCCATCAGGTCCAGGAAGTTGGACGGGCTGAATGTCTAGCAAGGCCTTAAAGAAATTTCTGCATGTAGCTGGATGTTGTGAAGATGTGAGGCCCACCAGATTAAGAGTGTTGTGTATACACACACCATGCTTGTATTTTCTGAGAATATTGGGCCCCATTAGTGCCTTGTGAGGCCCACCTTTTATCTGATTGATTAGGGACCATCAGTCCAGATTTTTGGATGTCCGGCCTTGAGCCTAGTTTTGTGTATGGGCTGCTTACCTATTATGCTGGACCTTGTGGGCTGATATGTTGCATGTAATTGGATCTTTGTTGCCAATCTATCTTGCCCAGTCTTGGGCTGAATTGTAAGGCCCATCATGGCGAATCTTGGATATACCTTACCTATGTATTTGGGCATATGGGTTGCCCATGAGGCCCATCATAATGCATGCATTCATTGGCCATGGTAATTGGGCCATGGTTTGCCCCATTGAGCCCACGTTGATGTATGTAGGCTCTGGGCCGTTTCTTGAAGCCTATTATGTGGTATGAGATGTTATAGATTGTTGCCCATTTTCTTTTCATAGTTGTATCGAGGCCATGAGCCTTGTTTTAGCTAGATTCCTTGTTAGGTTGCCTTCTAGGGAACACTGGTGGTTAAATGTCTACATTGTGAACCTCTCCAGGCCCTCTATTGGGCCCATTCTCATTTATTGGGCCCATAGTATTGCTTACCTAGACTTTGTGGGCTACCTCAAACCGTTGGGCCCCCACTATTGGTTATGTTTCTTCCATACCATGTAGAATCATCTAAGTACTTAGACCCGACCTTGTTAAGAGGAGAGTACATCATCACCGCATGTTATGCTTAGTTATCTTCATGATTCATTCCCATGTGCATCATATGTATGCTTGGTTGAGGAGTGATTGATTATGGTATGTGCCATTGAGCAGATTGTTTATGGGACTCCCTAAGTGATGAAGTTGCCCCACATGAGCATGTTGTATGCGCAGGACTGATGCATGGTTGATTGGTATAATGCATACATCTCGCATTTGCATGGCACGATTATTATTCGCCTTAGCGTCATCAGGGTCGTAGCCTCCACAGGCACAACGTCGATGGCTAGCTTTGGACACTGAAAATGCTTAGTTCTAGCATTATGGGCAAGTAGGATGTCCTTGGGTGAAAGTCCCATAACCTTTTTAGTACCAGGAGATGCTCCAATGTCTAGACAGAGTGGAAACATGAGCACTAGTGCTGAATACCATTAGGCCACATCTCCCACTGTGTCGTGGTCGGTTGAAAGGGGGTGTAGCCTTATCCCCCCAAGTGAGGGGGTTGTAAGCTAGGCTGAGTTTGACCAGCTCGTAAATGGGTCCGTTATCGAAGAGCCCGGTAGATTGGTAGACTACTCATTAGGCTGTGCATCTGGGGAGGCGGCCGTCAGTGTGGAGTGTGTTTGACCCCGGTGATTTTCCAGAGAGGAATTGTACTGATATGTGAACTTGATATAAGACTGGCATGATTACATTACATATTGCATATGGCATTTGGCTATATAGGCCCCGCATCGCATAGCCCTGGTATGGCTGATAGCATTCATGCTTGGTGTAACATAGCCTTGGGATGGCTGATGGCACTCCTACCTTGTATTGCATAGCCTTGGTATGGCTGATGACATTCCTGCCTTGTTACGGCTGGTGGTATTCATGGTCTTGTCAGCATATTCCGCATACTCTGATATTTCATACTTGGCACCTATCCTGCACACACTTACACAACCCTCTAAGCTTTCTATAAGCTTATGCACGATTGATGCGTGGAGGAGACGTTAGGTAGTAGCTGAGCAGGAGCAGGAGCAGGACCGTGTCCAGGAGCTTTTGGAGTTTTATTATAGTCATTGTATCTTTCCCTTCATGTGCCTTGTATTGTAAAAGTTTTTATTCTTAGTGGATTTTGTGATGATGTTCTTTTGGTTATTATTTGTGGGTTATGATCTTGGTTATGCTGATTATGAAACAGACATATGTTATAGAAATCCTCCTTGTAGGATCCTAGGATCGAAACCTAATATATGGGTGCCAGGAGCCGAGAATGGGGTACTACAGAGGCTGTCGGCTCCAGATTCGGTGATCAGGAATTTTGTAAGCCTGGTTTCCGAGTTTGGGGCATGACATCTATGTAGATGTTTTTTGGCGTTCTAATTTAGAAAAATGTATCAGAGCCATGCTAACATGTGTGGTCCGATCCATAAGGTCTATCCAATTATTAAGGTCAAAATATGTTGGAACCTCAAAGGTTAAGAGTAAGGCCCGTATCCTAGACCGTACTGTTCTATAAGCTTTCGCGGTCCTCCCTTTCGAATTTCGGCGACCCTCGACCTATATCCGACGTTTGTGCGCGATCCTAAGCCGAGTCCTCCATATCAGAGTCAACTTAACTTGAAACTTGTACCCTAGCGATCGCACCGCCGCCGCGGTTCCAACGTTACGACTCACGCATCGATCCGATACCCGGGCCAAGAGATGTGGGCCCGCGTTCATTCCGAAGAAACGTCGCACCTTGCGAATTCCGAAAGAATCTCTACGACCTGTCACATCAATCAATCAAGTACACATCATTTCATAAGTCAAGTACACCACCCATGCCCCATGCCACCTCACCCCTCATAAGTCAACTCTCTCTCTCCCCACCCATTCCTCTTTTACCCAAAATTCAACTAAGCCCATACCTTTCCATTCCCTTCCTTACAACAACCATTCCATCCATCCCTTATCATCCCATCACTCCTCTCTCTCCCATTTAAAACTTATTCTCCCAAGCAACCATGGGAGGTGGACGTCCAAGCTCTCCATGAGAAAGAGCTAGGTGTGGCCCACCTTCCTACCTCCCATCTCCACCCTCCAAAATCAATCTTAACCATTGAATCTTGATTCCTTGGAGCTCTAGAACCCGTTGGTGGAAGAAGGAAGAAGAGATCTTGAGGTGGGTGATTTTTGTTTTGATTTGACAATTTGAGAGCCCACATATGTGGGACCCATCTTGATGTATGCCTGTATAGGGAGGGCCCATAGTGGCTGGGTCCCTCCCCTCTCACGATCGTCTCTCTCTCTCTCTCTCTCTCTCTCTCTCTCTCTCTCCCTCTCTCTATTGATGTGCGGCCACCTGATGCGTGTGATATATCCATGCCATCCATCACGTTGGGCCCACTTTGATGTGTGTGGTGTGTCCACACTGTCTAGCAAGTTGGATGGTGAGACCCATTGCGGCGGATGTGTATCATCCACACCATCCATCTGTTTAGAGTGTGTGGCCCACCTGACGCATGTGCCATATATCCATGCCGTCCAGCCACGTGAACGTGGGCCCCACATGATGTATTTGTTTTATCCACGCTGTCTGTCCAGCGGTCAGGATCCTCCTACCTGTCCGTTTGGACAGGCCTGAATGGAGAGAAAGCAGGAATATCAGGTTGATCTAAACAGGTGGACCATACCACGTGGCACCACCCTGATGTATGTGTTTTATCCACTGTCCATTAGGGATAAGGACTCCACCGTGGTGATGTGTTGCATCCAGTCGTCCATCCATTTGTTGGACTTTGGACACTGGATGCTGTCTGGATAAAAAAAGAGAGAGAAATATAATATAATAATTCAATATATGTATATTAATATGATTTTATGGTGGGCCCCACTTGGACCCACCTTAGTGTATTTGTTATATCGGCACCGTCTATCAGCTAGGACGGTGGCCCCTAATGCATTGGATCTACATCTAGACCGTTCATCTGCGAACAGTGAGGCCTGGATGAAGGAAACACACAGATATCAAACTTATCCAGATCTGTGGGCCACACTTGTGACCCACCTTGTTGAGGTGTTTATCCACACCGTTCGTAGAAAGCTAGACGGTGAGTCCCTTGTAGCAAATGTTGTTAGATTGTTAAATCCACACCATTCGACCATCTTGATGGACTGGTGGGCCACACGTGTGAACGCACCTGATGTAACGTCTCAGAAAAATGGAAAAATCCGTACAAAGACCCGAGTACCACCTCAGGCAGAAATACTTAAAGACCATATACTGTAGAAATTAGATGAAAATAAATTAAGTACTAGACTAAATTAATCGATTAATTAGTTTGAACCACTATCTATACGAACTGCAAGACCCAAAACCATTAAAATAGTTAACTCAATATAACATGAAAACCTCGGGGAAATCCCAAAACCCAGTTGCTCTCAAGAGCACATTGAAACTCCGTATCGGAACTGGACCACGCGTCGAAAGTCCGATGACTGCGAAATTATAAGGTTACGACTGTCATATTAGGCTTGACAACCATCGAGGGAATCGAGCTCAAATAGTATTCAGAAATGCATAACTTGAGCCTTGAGCAAAGTGTGTGAGAAACATGAATATTTTTAGAAAATGAATCTAAACTTAAGTGAAGTGGACCATTCGCTAGCGGGCGAAATTGAAGACTTTAGACCGTCAGTTTCTGACCCAACTACACCCATAGATCAGGGAAATTTCCCTGCACCTATTGGTATACTTGTGGCCTTGATTGAGAGATGACGACTATTGATCTGATACGGGTCCTTCAGGGCCAATCAGTTTGTCAGATCGCACCATAAACACAGTCCTGACATAGATCCATTGTCAGGGAACTTGCTTCATAACTTAGGTGAGAAATGGACTTTCCTAAGGGCCCTGTTTATTAAAAACAGGCACCCTTTGCCGATAACCTAAGTATACCATGGCCCTGGGCCATTTACATCACTTCTGAGCCTATATAAGGCCCTTAAACCACCCCTTTCTCATTCCATACCAATTTCTCAAACCCTAGGTGAGAGAAGAGAGAAAAGAGGAGAAAATAGTGAGGAGTAAAGAGAGAGATAGGGAGATCGTTGCTGGGATTCACTCCCACTACACCACGTACCGAATCGCCTCCCCACCATCACTACATGAGCCATTCCAACTTTGATTTGGGTAAGAAATCCTAACCCTAGTCCTATTTTAGGAATCCAAATAAAGGCATTGACGAAATAGCTAACCTATTTCGTGATTTAGGTAACCATTGTTCTGTAGACGGGAGCGTAGGATTCGAACTGAGTTCGAAACGAGTTATCCGACGAAAGGTGTGTACTATAAACGTTTAGGTTATGGTTTTCAAGGCTTTTAATGTCAGCAATGATTTATGTCTGACTTGATTGCTGCCATATGATCTTAGTTACGATGTATTCGATAAGTTATACATGTGTGTGAACTATGTGAATATATAATGCATTTCATGTGTTTGTTAAAATATTCGAATGAAATAATAATTATGATTTGTGCTTGCCATGACTATGAATATAGAATATATGATTGTTGTATGTATGACAACTCCTTTGTGAAAGGATTTGCCATAATATATGCTATAACTAATTTAGTTCGTGTATGTAGTAATGTGTAGTCTAAGTGTTTGATAAAATGTCTGAATAAGAAATTGGTTGATGAATCGCTTTTAATTTAGGTGTTGAGATAGGAATCTCAACTACCTCATCCATTTCTATAATTTCCTTTATGTATTATAAATTGCCACTATGTAATTTATGAATAAAATGCATATGTATATTAACATGTTCAATGTGTTTGATAAAATGCTCAAATGAGAATTATGTTTGAATTGTTTGTTAAATGTTGTTATAATTAACATATGTGACTACCTATTGCATTTGAGTATGATTGGGACCACTGCATAGTCCAGGCAATCGGTAACGGTTCCTGATTGAGTGGCTGAACTAGTTTCGCCACAATGGATATGTTTGATGAATCTGAGCCGTACGGTTATTGTCGACAGTGGTTAGGCCACGGAGAGTGCGTATGCTCTCCATGTCAATTAATTCAGTGTATGCTCATGCCAATCGAACTTATCAAATAACCCGATTGGCCTATTGTGTGTTCACCATGTATGGATACCACTACTTGAATCTAAGGTACTGCTTACCAATGTAAAGCCCATTTCAATCATGGTACCACGATCCACTAAGACTCATGAGTCAGGCATGGTGGTATATGAGACACCGTGGTCGAGTTGTTGGCCTACGTTGGGGTGACGAGCCTCCCCATAGTGACCAGTGAGCAACCCAATCTTGTGAGCCAATATGGAGGTGTATGGGACACCGTATCGAGCTGTCGGCTTACGCTAAGGTGACGAGTCTTCCGTAGTGACCTCGAGTATAAACACTTGAATTTTCTTATCCACTGTTTTCATTAGGGGTGATGCCTTACAACTTGCCTATCGTATGTGATTTAACTAGGATTAATGACCCTAGATGGATCCCTGCTTGGGTTAATGATATAGAGGGAGGTACCTTAGCTTCTTGAATCTGTTGTATGAATAAGCCCAATTAAGTACTTGGCTAACATGATCATGCATTACATTGCATGTCCTTTGGCGAGGAAACACACGTTTAGGGAGTTGTTATGTGCGGTCGTTAGATGAAGTCACTGAGGGAGTGCAGGTGAGGGCATGCATTATTACTGCATATCATTCCTGCATTAACAAGAGTAATTAGGAAGTGATTGTTGTATTGCTTTATCATTACTGCTTGATTGAATTAATAACATGTTAACCTTTACCTTATAGTACCACTGAGTTGATCACTCACTCTCACTCTGGGATGGTGTTTTAAAACACCAATCGGAATCTGATTTAGATGCAAGTTCCGATGAGGCTTATGCGACTGAGCCAGATTTCGTGGATAAGGAGGAGGAGTTCTCCTATGTGCAGCCCTTAGGTGGGTCTATATAGACATAGAGTTGTGTCTCCAGGATTACAGGGTTACATAGATTAGTTAAACAGTTACATCTTGATATTTTGTAAATTTTGGATCAACACTTATATATATTCAGCCTGGAACAGATTCATACTTTGGATGGTGAAATACTTTCATGTTATAATACTAGTTCCTAAGTCTTTCGCTTGCTTAATTTAATTACACCTGGAGTATGATGTGTTACTTTAGTATAATCCCACTCATGTTTAATGCACTAATATGGACAATATTTAAACATCATCATCTATGTTACATAAGTGATGCGTTGGAACTTGGGAGTTAAGCTTTGCTCGACCCTCGATTTTCGAGGTGTTACACCTGACCTATGTATTTTATCCAAACTGTCCATCTTTGGGATGGTGGGACACACCCTGCACATGTGGGATCTCCACCGTCCAGCAGGGATGTGGACCCACTATGATCTATGTATGTATCCACACCCGTCCATCTGGATAGGTGGTGCAGGACCTTATTGTATATGTGTTTTATACACTCCATCCATTCGGTGAGACCCACCTACTGCAATAACGTCAGCAAGTTCTGTGGGATTCCACCACTATGTATGGGTTTTAATCCACTCCGTCAGTCTGACGAGCCCACCTTGATGTATGTGTTACAACCAAACCATCCCTCTAGATGGTGAGCTTGTTTTAAGGCATGAGACAAAAAATAAGATAGATATTGCCTATTAGGTGGAACACACTACAAAAATCAGTGGAGGATTGAATGCTTACCATTGAAACCATTTTGGGGATCACAGAAGTTCTGAATCAATATGATATTTATTTTTCCTCATGAGTCAGGTCCTTATGACCGTATGAACAGATTGGATGGAAAATAAACATTATGGTTGGCCCTGGTAATTTTAAGGGTGGAAATCATTATCTCCACTGTTATTTGTGGTATAGGTCAAATGATCTTCCGATGTGATTCATTTTTTTGGTAATGCTCTAAAAGATCTTTAAAATAGATGAATGGTGTAGATGGTGCGGCCCATTGAGACGTATTTGGGGCCCATAGGTTGAGGCCTATTGTTATGTATTTGGGGCCTAAGGGCAAGGCCCATTGTGATGTATTCGAGGCCTATGGACAAGGCCCATTATGATGTATTCGTGGCTTATGAGCCCATTGGATATGTATTAGGCCCATGACGCATGACCCTTTTGATGTATTCGAGGCCTAGATACGTAGCCCATTCGATGCATACGAGACCCATGTGTAGGGCCCACATGTTATGTATTTGAGGTCCATGAGCAAGGCCCACCTATTGTGTATATAATGTCCATTGGTGCGGCCCACCTATTGTATTTGAGGCCCACTGTGACGTGTATTAAGACCATTTAATATGACCCATTTGACTTGGCCCATATGATTCGGTCCATTTGATGCAGCCCATTTGATTTGGCCCATTTGATGTATTTGGGGCCCTTGGGTGAGGCCCCATGATGATGTATATTAGGCCCTTATATGAGGCCATGGGCCCACTGTACGTTCGGCCCTATATGAGCCACTCTTTGGGAGCAATGTTGGTTAAAGGTCCACATTGATGGGCAGTGATGGTTAAATATCCATATTGTGACCTTTCCTTAAGCCTGGTTAGGCCCATTCTCATCATTCTCTAGTTGGTTAACCTAAACGAATGGGCCCCATTGATATTGCTTGTTCCATCATCGGCCGTCTGTCTATGGACCCTACCTTGCGACGAGATCGATTCCAATTCCAATTATCGAGGCTTATTATTGAGGCTGATTTCGATTCCGATTATCGAGGTCGATTCTGATTGTCGAGGCCGATTCCGATTGTCGAGGCTGATGTTAAGGTCGATTCTGATTCTGATTATCGAGGCTAATTTTGATTATCGAGGCCGATTGTTGAGGCCGATCCTGATTATTGACGCCAATTTTGATTGTTAAGGTCGATCCCAATTGTCGAGGCTGATTCTAATTGTCAAGGCTGATTGTTGAGGCCGATTTCGATTGTTGAGGCCGATTCTGATTGTCAAGGCCGATTCCAATTGTTAAGGCCGATTCCAATTTTTGAGGTCGATTCTGATTGTCGAGGCCAATTCTGATTATCGAGGTTGATTCTGATTGTTGAGGCTAATTCTGATTATAGAGGCCGATTTTGATTATCAAGGCCGATTATCGAGGTTGATTCTGATTGTTGAGGCCGATTCCGATTGTTGAGGCCGATTCTGATTGTCGAGGCCGATTGCCAGGCCAATTTTGACTGTCGAGGCCGATTGTCGAGACTGATTCTGATTGTCAAGGCTGACTTCGATTACCGAGACCTATATGATGTGACCCATATGATGTATATGCGGCCCGTAGTTGAGGCCCATTGTGATGTGTATTCAGCCTGTGTTTGAGGCCCAATGATATGTATATGTAACCCGTGCTTGAGGCCCAATGTGATGTATATGCGGTCCGTATTTGAGGACAATTGTGATGTGTATTCAGCTTGTGTTTAAGGCTCAATGTGATGTATATGAGGCCTATGTGATTAGGCCCATTGTGATACATTTGAGGGCCAGGCGATAGAGCCCATTGTAATGTATGTTAGGCCCATGTGAAAGGCCCATCGTGGTGTATTAAGCTTTTGAGTGAGGCACATAGTGTTGTATATTTGGCCCTTGTGTGAGGCCATGGGTCCACTATATGTTACGCTCTATGTGGGCCATTCCTTGGGGCAATGTTAGTTAAATGTCCACATTGTTGAGGTCGATTGTCGATACCGATTATTGATACCGATTATGAGTATGTGACAACATAACATCATGATACATGCTCATACGCATCATTTGCATGTTTGTTATGAGATATGATTGACCATTGCATATGACATAGTACCGGTGGTTTATGAGACTCCCTAATAGGCAGAGGTTATCTCACATGAGCGCACGGTATGCGCAGGATTGATGCATGATTAGATTGTATGACTCATGCATCTTGCATTGTGTGTTGTGATTACTGTATACCCTAGTATCGTGGATGGCTAAATGAGACACCAAAAATCTATTATTAGCATCAGGTTGCCATAGATGGCCTTGGGTGAAAATTCTTAAACCCTCTTGTTACCAGAGGACTCCCCAACGTCGAGATCAAGTGGATATATATGAGTGTATAAGGGTCGTATACTAGTAGGCCACATCTCTCACTATGTCGTGGTCGCTTGGGAGGGGGTGTGGCCTTACCCGCCTGAGGGATTAGGCATAACTAGGCTGAGTTTGACCAGCTCATGAATGGGTCCGCTATCGACGTGCCGGGTAGATATTGGCTGACTACTGGCCAGGCGGATAGTGAGGTCTCTTCCACTTACCCAGTTGTACACTTGATAGGGCGGCAAGCTGGTGTAAAGTGTACTTGACCTCGGTGATGATCCTAGAGATGAACAGTACTGATATATGGACTTATTGAGTAAGAGTTGCATACTCATTCATTCATTCATTCACTATCCACTCAGGCTGGTGGTGCGCAACTATTTGTTACGTGTACCTTTGCAATGGCTTGGATTTCAGTTGGGGCACATGACTAACCTGAGATCAGGAGTTTACCACATTGAGTCTGACTATCCAAATTAGGTATGGGACTGGTTTGGATAGAAGTCCCTTGTGATGGACCTCATAGCCTGCGATACTACGTACTATCATCCCGACTTCACACTCTAGCATGGTCATTCCATTCATATCATATATTGCATTATATCCGCAACATATGGCATTTTGGATTACCGTGTTTCTGCATTTATATGGTTTAGGTACAGTTGACGCTATTCGTGAACTCATCAGGAATTGTATATTGCGTTGCATCATCAGCATCTGATATTTTGGCTCTTTATGACTCCTCATTTACATAGCTAATCTGTATTGCATACTCTGATATTGTATGACTCATGGACTTGTCATTATTTCTGTTTACTCTGATATCATATGATTCATGATCTCACCAGTATTTCTGACATTGTATGATTATGACGTTGTATTTGTGCGCTTGGCACTTATCTTATGCATATACTTTCACCAACCTTTAAGCTTTCTATAAGCTTATGCACGATAGATGCGTGCATGTAGCGTTAGTCACGGTGGTGTTGAGCTTGGAGCATGCAGCTGTCTTTTGGAGCTTTGATTTCATTTTGACTTATGTATTTCCCTTTCAGCATTGTATTCAAAGTTTATATTAGTGGATATGTGATGATAATGATGCTTTTGTGATTTGGGTAAACTTGTGGTTATGCTTCTTACGAGATAAATGTAGGTTTGGAAAATCCTCCTTGTAGGATCCCAGGATCAGAACCTGGCATATGGGCGCTGGGAGCCGAGAATGGGGTACTACGGAGGCTATCGGCACCAGATTCAGCGATCGGGATTCCTATGAGTCCGATTTTCGGGTTTAGGGCGTGACATTAAGCCGATCTTCCTATTAGGTGGACCATATGCCTGAATATATGGACAACAATATGCAAGAGTTTTATTGCATTGTTTGAAGGTGTAAACACCTCATTCTGGCAAACTATGCACTCATCTTAACCTATAACCGATGATTAAGAGCTTAAAATTCTTAGAAAATAATATCCCATAAGGCCCAATTAGGAACCCATAATCCACAAAACCTAACTAACTAACCTATATTTTAATCCATAATAAGGTATGAGGATCTTACAAAGTTACTAGACCACAGGAGAATTTAGAAGGCAAACTCCACATGAGCAGCAATATTGCCCCAATAGTTGTATAAATTTGAAAAGATCTTATATCCCTTAGAGAATTTCTAAAATAACCATTAAGGGGTTATGTGGCTAACCCACCAAACAGAGAAAAAGAGAGAATTCCAGGAAAAAGTCCTTCAGGTTAGTGTTATATTTTTTCTTTATTTTTTTGTTTATTAATTACTATTTACAATTGAGACTTACATGATGGACGGTTCGGATTAGCTGTGGAGCCATCACATGCACGTGTGTAGCAGTAAGGATATATCTATTTGCGGTACATGGGAGCACCATACAGATAAAAACCGAACATCTATGTAGATGTTTTTTGGCATTTTAGTATAAAAAAACATATCGGGGCCATGCTGACGTGCGGGGTCCGATCCACATGGTCCATCCAATTGTTAAGGTCAAAATATGTTAGAACCTCAAAGGTTAGGCCAATCTTACCATCAGGGTGGACCATATGCCTGAATATATGGATGATAATATGCAAGAGTTTTATTGCACTGTTGGAAGGTGTAGACACCTCATTCCGGCAAACCGTGCACTCATCTTAAACTAGAACCGATGATTAAGAGCTTAAAATTCTTAGAAAATCGATATCCGAAAAGGCCCAATTAGGAACCCATAATCCACAAAACCTAACTAGCTAACTTATATTTTATTCCATAATAAGGTATGGGGATCCTACAAAGTTACTGGAGCACATACGAAAATTTACAAGGAAAACACGACACGAGCAACAATATTGCCCCCATAGTTGTATAAATTTGAAAAGATCTTAGATCCCCTAGAGAATTTCTAAAATAACTATTGAAGAGTTATGTGGCTAAGCCACCAAACAGAGAAAAAAAAAAAGAATTCCAGGAAAAAGTTCTCTAGGTTAGTGTTCTATTTTATTTCTTTACTTTTTTTTGTTTATTATTTACTATTCACAACTGAGACTTACATGATGGACGGTTCGGATTAGTTGTGGAGCCATCACATGCATGTGTGTAGCGGCAAGGATACATCTATTTGGGGTACATGGGAACACCATACACATAAAAACCCAAACCTCTATGTAGATGTTTTTTTTAGCATTTTAGTATAGCAAAACGTATCGGGGCCACGCGGACACGTGGGGTCTGATCCACATGGGCCATCCATTTGTTAAGGTCAAAATATGTTGGAACCTCAGAGCTTAGGCTGATCTTACTGCCAGGGGGACCGTTTTCCTAAATATATGGACGACAATATGCAAGAGTTTTATTGCGTTGTTGGAAGGTGTAAACACCTCATTCCAATAAACTGTGCACTCATCTTAAACTAGAATTGATGATTAAGAGCTTAAAATTCTTAGAAAATCAATATCCCAAAAGGCCCAATTAGGAACCCATAATCCACAAAACCTAACTAGCTAACCTATATTTTAATCCATAATAAGGTATGAGGATCTTACAAAGTTACTAGACCACATAGGAAAATTTAGAAGGCAAACTCCACATGAGCAGCAATATTGCCCCCATAGATGTATAAATTTGAAAAGATCTTAGATCCCCTAGAGAATTTATAAAATAACTATTCAGGAGTTATGTGGCTACCACCGGGTTGTATACAAAACCTTTCTAGCTAACCCACAATCAAATCCATAATAAGATATGAGGATCCTACAAAGTCACCGGACCACACTAGAAAATTTGGATGTCGAACTCCACATGGGCAGCAATAATATTGTCACCCAAGCCTATTTTGGTAATATGGAACCATAGTGATCATCAAATGGTGACCACAAGTTGTTGTGACCAAAATGCACAAAACCACAAATAGGTGACAATCTACTTTAGTAATTTGAGCCCATGGAGGATTATTTGGGGATCATCAAAGGTTGTCATACTCAAATGTGCAAACTTGTATGGAGGTGACAATTATATAATTTCCCCCATAGTAGTACAAATTTGAAAAGATCCTAGATCTCCTAGAGAATCTCCAAAACAACTGTAAAAGAGTTATGTGGCTAAGCAGTAACCCCCCTCTTGAGTTATGAAATTACAAAATTTACCACTTATCAAGATAATTCCATGGTGCCACGTGTCTCTTAGTCAATAAAATCAATTCACATGTCATGTTTGCCCCTCAAGTTCTAATTAATTATGATAAAATGATTTCATTTTTTTATAAATAAAGGCCAATCCCCTCATTTCTAAATAACACACACTTGGTTAACAACCATTTGGCTTTACACTCAAGGCTTGAGAGAGTGAGTGAGAGTAAGAGAGAGGGATCAAGAGAGAGTGTGTGTAACCACCCATCCTAACTATCCAAGTAGGGACATGACTGGAGATCCATGATCATCTCCTCTTATGAGGAGTGTCATACGTAATAACCCCAAATTTTGTATGTAGGAAGGACACATATATACCCTCCACATAAACAATTAAGCCAATTTAAAAATATAATATTTTTTTCTTTAAGAAACAAAACTAGACATTTGACCAAGTGGTAAAAACTCTCTTAGTTGTAGAACAGGTCATAAAATAAATTCAAATTTTAAACTTAAATTTTAAAAGAAAGAGATAGGATCAATCGATTACAACCTCTTCCCTTATCCGATCTCTGTTCTTAAGCAGAAAACGGATGAATTCTCTAGACCTCTATCAAAAGAGAAATAGAGAGAAAGAGAGAATTCCAGGAAAAAGTTCCTCTAGGTTGGTGTTTCATTTTTTATTTATTTTATTATTTACTATTTACAACTAAGACTTACATGATGGATGGTTTGGAGTAGCCGTGGAGCCATCCAATGCACATGTGTAGTGGCAAGGGTACATTTGTTTGGGGGTACATGGGAGCACCATACACATAAAAATCGAAACCTCTATGTAGATTCTTTTTTACTTTTTTGTATAGAAAACCGTATCGAAGCCACATTGACGTGTGGGGTCCAATCCACATGGTCCATCCAATGGTTGAGGTCAAAATATGTTAAAACCTCAATGGTCAAAGTAACTGGACCACACATGAAAATTTGGTAGGTGAACTCCAAATGAGCAATAATAATATTGTCACCCAAGCCTATTTTAGCAATATGGGAACATAGTGATCATCAAGTGACTGCCAAATGTTGTTGTGACGAAAATGCACAAAATTATAAATGGGTGACAATTTACTTTAGTAATTTGAGCCCATGGAGGATCATTTGGGGATCATCAAAGGTTGTCATACTTGAATGTGCAAACTTGTGTGGAGGCAACAATTATATTGCCCCATAGTCGAACAGAACCAAAATGATCCTAGATCTCCTAGAGAATCTCAAACAATTGTATAGGAGTTATGTGGTTAAGCAGAAATATTATTGTCACCCAACCCCCCATTAAGTGATGAAATTACAAAATGTACCAGTTATCAAGATAATTCTATGGTGCCACCTATCACTTAGCCAATAAAATCAATTCACATGGTCTGTTTACCCCTCAATAATTATGATAAAATCATGTCATTCTTTATAAATAAAGGCCAATCCATTCATTTCTAAATAACACACACTTGGTAACAACCCTTTAGCTTTACACTTAGGCTTGAGAGAGTGAGTGAGACTAAGAGAGAGGGATCAAGAGAGAGAGAGTGTGTGTGTGTGTGTGTAACCAACCATCCTAACTATCTCTACGGTTCAAGTTGATCCAAGTACAAACATGACTGGAGATCCATGATCATCTCCTCTTAGGAGGAGAGTCATATATAATAACCCCAAATTTTATATGTAGGCAGGACACATATATACCCTCCACATAAACAATTAAGCTAATTTAAAAATATAATTATGTCTTCAAGAAACAAAATGGACATCTGACCAAGTGGTAGAAACTCTCTTAATTATAGAACAGGTCATAAAATAAATTCAAATTTTAAACTTAAATTTTAAAAGGAAGAGATATGATCAATCGGTTGCCACCTCTTTTCTTATCCGATCTCTGTTCTTAAGGAGAAAATGGAAGAATTCTCCAGACCTCTATTGAAAGAGAAACAAAGAGAAAGAGAGAATTCCAGGAAAAAGTTCCTCCAGGTCCATGTTTTCTTTATTTTATTGTTTATTATTTACTATTTACAACCGACACTTATATGATGGATGGTTCGGATTAGCCGTGGAGCCATCACATGCACGTGTCTAGTGGCAACTTTACATCTATTTGGGGTACATGGGAGTACCATACACATAAAAACCCAAACCTCTATGTAGATATTTTTTGTCTTTTTAGTATAGAAAATCGTATCAGAGCCACTCTGGCGTGTGGGGTTCGATCCTCATGGTCCATGCGATTGTTGAGGTCAAAATACGCTGGAACCTCAAAGGTCAGGTCGATCTTTCCATTAGTTGGACCGTACCGATCCGATGGTGATTGTTAAAGAAAAATGACATTAATAATTGTTTGGGCTCACAAGAGTTTCAAATCAAACTGATCTTTGGCTCTCTTCTTTAGCCATCCTTTGGTGGGCTATTGATCTGTTTGGATCTTACATTTGTACCTTGAGTGGACCTTATATCCAGGTTAAGAAAAATATGAAAATCTCGATTTAGTTCGTCAAATCGAAGCAAATTCTAGAGTTTGTCTGTCCGACCTATAAGTTTATTGGCTCGACAAGCACAGTGGTTTTACAAAAAATTGGTGGAGCAAAGACTCAATCGGTTCAATCGATAGAGGGTCAAAGGTGCAGAATTGATACCCGTAAGACTCTGTCAGTTTGACTAATAGACAAGCGGTTCGACTGATAGAGGATGAATCAGACTACTTACATTCCAATTTTTGGAATCAGATTATTTATGACTCATAATTAGTTTTATAACTGATGGGTTAGTTAAATATCGATGGAATGGTAGAGATCACTCTGATTGATCAAGTTAGTTCCACGTGAGATGGTGATGATTGCAAACCCTGTGTCAAGGGTTGTATATGAAAGGATCTAATTTCATCTTGTTGTGGACCCCAATCATGATCTCAATCAAGCAAAGGTGGGACCCCCATAAGAATTGATATTAATTTATCAGAAGAATGATTGTTATTTGCATATCGTATTTTAGGAATTCTTAAATTCTTCTAGTTCAAGTATTATAAAAATCATCCTTATTAAATCCTCAGGTGATGGATCCCAAATTTTTTTGTCACCATTTGATTCAAGAAGTGTTTATTTGATATATGATAATTTGGTTTAATGTTTATATATATACACACACAAGTGATTCGATTATGCTAAATTAGAGCTATCTATTTCATGTTAACACTTCTTCACATGTATAGATGCTTGAAAAATTATGGTACTTATAACATAGTTTTCATATATGTATATTCTGATAAACCCATTGTAATTATAAATCTACAAATGAATGGTAAAACCTAAACACCAAGCATGTATGGCATGTGCATAGTTGTTCCTGGGGGACCTCCCCAAATGAATTGTTGTTCTTGGTAGCTTTGCTTTTGGATGTGGGTTTTACCTATGCCTACCAATATGGTGGATGCCTTCCTTAGTGGCAGATGCAGGTTGAAGGATTTCCAACTCATGCATGTAGATACATTACCTACCTGGTGCACACATGCATTTCATGCATTTAATAAGATTAACAGCTCTTAAATTTGCTTTATGTTTCTTTTACTATCTTTGATTTTAATGTGGATGAACCTTGGTGGGAACTTTCGTTGGGCCTGGTCTGCTCACCCTTTTCTTGATTAAAAACAAACAAATGTAGCTGAGGTTGAGCCGTTGGCACAAGAGCATGAAGATACGGCTAAGCCGGTGAATGACCCATGGGACATGTGGCCCTAGCTTACTAAAGAACTTGTTGCACTCAATCGATTATCATTTTATTCATTTTAATTACTTGGAACATGATTTTTTTTTTATTTTTTTGGTTTGATTATAGTGGACATTAACTTGTAATTTTTTAAGTTAAATATTAGATTATTACATTTGAATAAAACCCTAAATGGGTGGGTCATTAGATGGTTCATAGATGAAGTGAAATGGATAGTACTTAGAATTGATATAAGATTGTTGCCTGTGATTATATAAATATTTTATTGGTTTAAGTACACTTAGTGTACAAGTCACGCCGTAGAACTTAGGACTGGGATGTGCGCTCGATCTCCGAATTTTGGGTCATGACATCGTAGCTTTCTTCTCCTCTTCTCATATCTCCACATGTGTGGGCAATGATACGACCATCCATTTTCTTTTCCTTGCTTATATTGCACATCTTCCTTCTCACACGCGTACATGTTTATCATTCAAGTGACTTTTGAGAGTATGCTCTACACCTTAGCGAATCTTCGGATCCTAGTGTATTAGAAATTAAGTGTCGATTAATTTTGGTGCTTTACTTTTATTTACTTATTAGAATATCATAAATGTGCTTTTTTCATTCTTCATGGGACTACTATATCCTTAAAATTCCACCATAGATTAAGACATTATGATCTCCTTAATCGTGAGTTGGGTTGAGTAGTGGTTTAGTAGTTGGATTCTAATGTTGCTTATAACTAGCTAATTACTTAAATCAGGAAATCCAAAACCTTTATATAAAAAAAATCAAAATTTTCTAAAATCCTCTAAAGTAGAGACCATACAATTGAATGCGGAGAAGGATGCCTAACCCCTTCATTCTCTGTCACTGAGGTTCTTATATAACCTAAAATTTTTTGTACATAAGTTCCCGTTCACATGTATAATTTAGTGTATTTTTTTTTTCTTTTCTCTAAACTAGAGAAAGCGTTCGTAGATGAATGCACTTGTACACAAACTAATACATGCATACCATAATAGGCTTCAGTTCATCATATATCATAATATTCTCGACTATTCATCAAATCCAATGTTGAAAAGCTACTCATCACTAGATTAAGATATCTGATCGTTCACTTTGCTTTTGGACCACCCGATCATATAAACCAACCTCATGATCATCACATCCATCTATATATGCACCTAACCAAGATTATGACTTGTTCATCTTATATGTTATCCAAGTATAAGCTTAACCTACCATCAGAATCCCAATCTAACAATTTTTCTCTTCAATACATGCACTTATACACTTCCTTATATGTTTCGAGCTTATATATCATTACACGCTTGATCTATCATTTCTTAAACCATTGAGAATACTCTTTATAGACCTATTAAGTTATCCAGCTGTCTGATTTCAATCTGGATCATTGGATCATCATGAAATAAATAACGATCTAACTTGAGCCTTTACATCAAATCATCATGATCTTGATACATTATCGATGAACATTCTACACCGTTAAAGCCTGATTTCAATGACTACAAATATCTCATTGCTTATCTAAAGTTTTCTATAATATACATAATTCTACCTAACATTAATCTTTAAAAATAAAAAAATAAAAAAACTATTAAAAAATAAAAAAGCTGTTTGTGGAAGTCCAATCGCTATGAAAATTTAGCCAATGTCCAATCAACTCACTTGAAAAGTGCATCATTAATTCATAGTTTAATTCACAAGATCAACCATATATTGGAATTCTCATCATATCCACTAGATGACCTGCCTAATAATCAGAAAATGATCATCATTACGATCCACAAACAACCTCAGACGAATCTATCGATTTGTATATCACGTCGGGATATGTTTGAACCTATTTTAGGAGTCCACAAATACATCAGGGAGAATTCCAAGCATCTTATAGTTTCTAAATCTAAAAAAAAGGCTAGGTAATTGTAGGTGCATCCTACATCATGCACTCTTAGTCGGTAAGAATATGATCTGACCATTGATCTATGAAGTTAACCATACACCTATACCCTAGATACCTCAAGGACAATAAGAACCCTTTGAATTGGAAATTTAAAGGTAATATGATCGTTAATCTCGAGCACAACTTCTTTTACACCTCTAGTCAAGAACAACTATTGAGAGGCACTACTCATCAATCTAAATCGTACGTTCAGTGGGCCAATTAACATCATGTTTCATGATTAATCTTTAAGCCAACCTACGACTGATCTCGCATACAAACCAGAGATGAAATGCATGAGTGGGTATGCATGCATACACTCGAACCAAACACCACACGAGATCACATCTACTGTGACCAGTGCGTGAAGCTAAAAACCTAAAGTTTCTTTCTTCTTCTTTCATTCAACAGCTAATACCAATGAATGAAGACCATTATCAATTAATCTCAGTCGTACATCCATCTTCGTCTGTCCCGTCGAAACATTGAGTTTCTCGTCGCTTCCTTCGACGTTTCATAATTGGCAAGATAATGTTGTTATAGTAACAATTAGAAATCAATACCCAAGTCAATTTAGGTTGCACCTTGCGATGCTTTGCCCGACTTAGATCACTTCTACAGTTAGGGTTTCAAGGAAAGATCATCAAAAACATAAAGAAGGATATGAGTATCGTAATATTTAAAGGAAAACAACCTAAATGATCTAGATTCAAAAGTAAGGCTTGGATCTTACCTTCAACCACTAGCGAGAAAGCTTCGACGAAGGGTCTGGTTGTGGTTAGATCGATGATCGAAGGGGAGAGAGGAAAATCTCTATAATCAGTCACTTTTTCTCACACACTTCCTCTTCTTCTCCTTTTTCTCTCTCTTCAAGGCTACGACATAAAATCCGTATGGCGAGAGGGAGTGTGAAATAAAAGCCTATTTATAGTGCGAGAATGTATGCAAATGGCTCCAAAGGCCAAGTATTCATTTACTAACCTTATGAGAGGTTGTTTTCAACTACTGGGACCCATCGAGAGATATACATGACAATCTAAGCCACGGGATAGGTACTCTACTAGTGTATCTATGTTTAGATATAATCATTTGATCATCGAGCGTGCCTATCAACAAATAAAGTCCTAACTCTGATTGATGGTCATCAATCGTCGATCAGGGTTAAGACTATACGGATGTGCGTAGGGTAATAATCTAAATTAGTGTCCTAAATTTGGTCATCATCTAACGGTTTGAAAGCTACATCTTCGACAAAGAGCGAAGGGTGATCATTTCACTTAAATTCAGTTTATCACCTAAGGCACTCCCACATTCC
Source organism: Magnolia sinica (assembly GCF_029962835.1). Lineage (NCBI taxonomy): Eukaryota > Viridiplantae > Streptophyta > Magnoliopsida > Magnoliales > Magnoliaceae > Magnolia > Magnolia sinica. The sequence continues at coordinate 40,851,431 of NC_080577.1, read as the reverse complement.
ATGCACTCGGTTTGTAGGCCAAAGTTGAGTAATCCTAGATGTTATCTTGGTTCAATATCTATGATAAACATTAAGCCCAACAAAACGGACATTATTTTATAGTTTTGAGTCTAACAGACAAAAAATGTGCATTCTAGACCTAATCTAGTTAATCGGGGCATTTTTGGGAAAATTTAAACCTTAGGATATCTCATGAATGACGGTTAGCATTGGGATTAGTTAATTTCATGATACTACCCACTCACAATTAGTGAAAATAATTATTCGACTCTAATTATCCTAAATCCATAAGTTCTAGTGAAATTAGGACATTTAGTTGGACTAGTACAACCCTCTGACAGTCCCACTTGTGGACGTACTAGTGTTTTAGTATGAAATTTTATAAGACATTATAATCTACTCTCCTTAAAAGAAAATTTTTATCTTTAAAATTTGTACATGCTCATACTCCTCGAGTATCTGCGGGTAGTTCTTACAAACTTTGGCTTCAGTCTCCCACATGACCTCTTCTTAAGTGTGGTGTGTCCACAACACTTTCACTAGCGAGATGACTTTACTGCGAAGCACCTGCTCTCTCATATTAGTATGTGTGTAGGTCATAGGAGATGGGTAGCATCTTCCTATAGTTCCACTAGTTCTCATCAGATAACATGTGTTGGATCGGGAACGTACTTCTTTAACATGGATACATGGAACACGTTCTAAACATCGACGAGCAGTGTAGGTAGAACGAGACGATACGTCATAACACCAATGTGATCTAGTATCTAAAATAGTCTGATGAAGTGTGAGTAAGCTTCCCTTTCTTGCTAAAGCGTAATTAAGGAACATATGGTCTTCGACTGTGAATTAGAAATGTCTCATTCTCATGTCCACATAGCTCTTCTACCTACTCTAGGCCTCTAAGAGGCGACGTCGGATAATATCAATCTTTTTGAATGTCACATGCACCAAGTCCAACCCAATTAGATTTTTCTTACCTATCTTTGCCTAACAACGCGGAGCCTAGTATGGACGTCCATACAATGCTTCGTAAGGCGTCATGTCGATACTCACTTGAAAGTTATTATTGTACATGAACTCTATGTAAGTGAGACAATCATCTCAACTATCCTTAAAATCAAGCACACATGCTCGCAACATGTCTTCCAGCACTCGATTCACTCATTCTAGCTGCCCATCGGTCTGAGGGTGGAAGGCAGTACTAAACTTCAATTCCACACCCATTGCTTCTTGAATTCAAGTATAAAAGATAGACGTTAACCGTGTATCCCTATTTGATAAAATCTTCAAGGGAAAGACATGCAATTATACTATTCCCTTGATATATATCTTGGCCAAATCGTTCATAGAGTTCGACATGTACATCAAGAGGAAATGAGCTCACTTCGTCAACTGATCCACGATCACCCAAATTGAATCATGCCCTTTCTACATCTTTGGCAGTCCAGTAATAACATCTAAATATTGCTTACTTATCCTCTTAAATGCACTAGTTTTCATGTATTCAAAGTGGTTAATTGATTAATTAACTTATATTTTGTGCATGTGAGGTAATCCAATAAATAAAGATGAAATCATGCTTAGGAAGGGGGATTAAAGCTCAAAATATTAATACAGAGAAGACTTCGATATTTGGAAGTCATTAATGAAGAATTCACATCCCAAAGATCTAAAAAAATCAAGTATAAAAGATGAAGGAATGACTGAAAATCATGCAATTCAATAACATAAATAACATTGTTCGGTCCCACTTGAGGTTGGTTCGGTCCGACCGAATATTCACAGAATAGTCCAACAATAAATTGTGATTTTTAGAAATAATTTGGCTCGACACTTAGGTCCGATCGAAACCAGGTTTGGTGCCATCGAAGGATAGTTCGATACAACCTAAGGGAGACAGAGACTTCAGAAGAAATTTGAGAAATTTGGCTGCAACCAAGAAACTAATTCGGTGCAACCGAAGTAATGTTCGGTGCAACTGAAGCGTAATAAAAGTGTAAAAATTGAAGTCGGTTCGAAATCAGTGCGAACTTTTCTTATTTAAAGGGGTTTTCTAAGCCTTCTTAAGTATGAATGAGGATAGAGGAGCGAGACCTAGGAGTTACGGAACTTCTTCGGAATCATCCTTCCTTCTCAATCATTCGGTTTTAGTTTATGTTTTCTAGTTTTTCTTTATGTTTTGTTTAAGATGTTAGAATTGTTTGGCTAATCTCTTAGCTAAGGCTAAGGGATGAACATTTTTATGGATATTTGATGTTTAATTCGTTTATTTAATAAAAGTTAAGTTTTTTTTAATGCTTATTTGTGGTTGGATGTGATTGAATTCCTAGATTGGAGAAGGAATTAATCTGTAAAGTTGTTTAATTTATTGTCGCCTCCGGGTACATTAGATTCTTTCAATTCCCTGCGATGTAATTACCTAGATCTTTATGAGAGATCAAGCTTATCATGATTCTAATCTATGTTGGATGTTTTTAATTGATATTACTGTGTTATTTTCTGATTAAAACGGATTAGAATCCAATTCTAGTTGAGTTATCAACTCGAGAAGATGAATTGAATTCAAAATCTATTAATTGGGGATTCCTGGATCCTTAGTCCTCTGTGTAATTGTTTTATAACTCTTCTATTATGTTGGATTAAAAAGCCAGACCAACCATTTTTATAGAATTAGTTCTTAATATATTCTCACCAATTTACTTATGGATCGACCTCGGTCTTACTGAGTTATTACTACATCAGAGCCCTATACTTGGGGTTGTCAAACATTGGGTTCAATCACCTGAAAATGAAGTCCATCGATATAAAATCCCATTTCCACTAGCTATGGGCATAGGTTGAAAGAAGACTCAAGGGTCTACGATGCTCAACCTTAACTTGTTGATAGGTGAGGCATCGAGACACATAGTCTGCGATTTAATTTTTCATATTATCCGACCAATATGTCCACTTTACGTCCTAATACATTTTGGTGCTTCCCGGGTGCACCACCAACTTAAAGTTGTGGACGACATTGAGGACCTCCTTTCTCAACTGGTGAAGGTTTGGAAAACACAAGCGGCTACGAAACTGTTAACCACTGTCAGAGATAATTCTCCACTCTGAATCCTCATTGTCACTTGCTCTTTCCTTCATCCTCATCAGTAGCTCGTTCCCACCTTGAGTTTTAATGATTCGACCATTTATGACTGGCTGAAGGTGGAGATGAACTATGCTCTCAAACAACTCCTCAATACTTAGCTTCAACTCAAAATCTCTGGCAAATTCTACCATATTCCACTCTATAACCATTAGTGGGGTTGTGAATTCCTGAACCTTCTTGTGACTCAAGCTGTCAGCTACCAAGTTGGCCTTCTCAAGGTGGTAGGATACCTCGAACTTGAAATCTTTCAATGTTTCCATCTAGCGATGTTGCCTCATATTGAAGTCCCATAGAGTAAAGATGTACTTGAGGCTTTTGTTATCGCAAAAGAGATCAAACTTTTTGCCTTAAAGATAATGCCTCCAAAGCTTTAGCGCGAAGATCACCGTTGCCAACTCCAGATAATGAGTGGGGTAGTTGTCCTCGTGTTTCTTCAATTGGCGTGAGGCATATGCGATCACTGGGTCATCTTGCATGAGGACACATTCCAGCCCAACTTGGGACGCATTAGTGTAGATGGTGTGCTTGACCCCTTGCTCAAGTAGTCAAGTACAAGTGCAGACATTAACTTGTCCTTCAAGTCTTGAAACATTGCCTCTGCTTTTCTCATTCCAAGTGAACTTGATATCTTTACTATTGAGTTGGGATATCGGCTAGGCTATCTTCGAAAAGTCCTTAATGAACCACTGATAATAACCAGGTAACCCAAGAAAACTTCTCACTTATGTAACTGACTTGGGTTGCTCCCAATCTTGCACTGCTACTACCTTGGTGAGGTCTACAGCTATGCCCTACTTCGAAACTATATACCAAGGAACCTCACTTCTTCCTTCCAGAAGCTACACTTTCAGAACTATGCAAATAACTGATTTTGCCTGAGCGTATCAAAGACCATTCGTAGATGTTTCTCGTGGTCTTCCTGGCTCTTCGAATACACTAAGATGTCATCAATGAATACGATGAAAAAATGGTACAGGTATGGTCTAAATACCATGTTTAGAAGGTCCAAAGACATCGTTGGGGCGTTCGTAAGACTAAAAGGCATCATGAGGAACTTGTAGTGCCTGAAGCTAGTTCTGAAGGTCGTCTTCTGTACGTCTTCCTTTCTGACTGGCAGTTGGTGGTACTCAAATTACAGATCTATTTTTGAGAAGTATTGAGTGCCTTTCAATTGGTTGAATAGGCCATCTATCCTAGGCAGTGGAAACTTATTTTTCACTATGACATGGTTCAGCTTCCGATAGTCGATACATAGTCGCAACGACCCATCTTTCTTCTTTCACGAACAACACAGGAGCTTTCCATTATGACACACTCAATGTAAGAAGTCGTATTGCAATAAGTCATCGATTTGGGTCCTTAACTCCTCCATCTCGCATGGAGGCATACGATAAGTCTACAAGGAGATGGGCATTACGCCTGGCATAAGATCGATGGTGAAATCAATCTAACATTATGGAGTAAGTTCGAATATCATCCTAAACACATCCGAAAAGTCTCGAACTATGAGCATTTCCCCACTAAAGGTCCATCATTTCCATTCACCAGAGAAGCATAGAAATAAACACGGTGTGGGTGACTAACCTAGACCGAAAATGTGAACAAAGTCCCTCAATCTTGTGGATGGTGACCAATCGAGTCTAATAATCGATCTCTGCCTTCATTGCAATTAACCAATCCATGCTGAGGATGGAGTCATAGTCGAAAATCATTGTTACGATCAAGTCGATACACACTTCTTTGCCTCACAAATCAATGGGACGACCGTGACAAAGTCTGGTAGCATTAGAGAAGGTTCTTGTTGTCGCGATCACCCTTAATCCCCGCATAAAGGTGGCGTTTAGCTCTAAATATTTCACAATTAAGAGTGATATTTAAAAAGTAGTGGACCCGATGGCCACCAAAAGGAACACATGAGTACCTTGTATTTAGCTCGTAACCTTGAAAGCTAGTGGTATGAGGCTAGCAATGTCAGCATCTTCGGTGACCAATGCATGGACACGCGCATGCTGCGCTCTGTTTGGTACAACTGTCATTGGCCATTGAGATGGCCAATTTTGGTACACTAGGGGTGGTTGAGCTGGTGTGAAGGGTGCATAGTTTATAATGGAGTGGACGCAATGGCATGCTCGGGCTAATGATTGATCCACTCAGGTGGCATGTAACCATTATCCCTCATCTTGGCGAAGCGGAATAGAGTGGTGTGGCCCACCTTATTGTAGTATGTACAAATGCAGTCGAGCCTCGACTGAGGGGCTGACAATGCCATGTGTCTTTGCGGCGAGTCCACTAGCAGCCTCTTGTTGGTAAGTTGCGAAAGTTGCACTCCAGACCTAGGCCTCGAGCCCAACTGTAGACGAGCCCAAAAGACTCGGTCTTCATCCTGCTTGGACCGCAATGACATATCTACAAGGTCGACGTATGTGTGGATGCTCGTACAATAGATCTTGGTGTGGATTCCCACCTAACGACCTTCAGAAAAATATTGCATCTTCATTGCCTCGTCTACTACAATCTTTGGAGCATGCCTTGATAGCTCCATGAAGCGGTTCTCGTACTCCGCCACCGACATTTTCCCTTGATAGAGGCGAAGAAACTCACTTTCATTCTCGTTACAGTAGGTGAGGGGCTAGTACTTCTTGAAGAACCTTGTCTCGAACTCATCTCATGTCCACTCGAACCTGATTGGGATAGTCCGTAACACATTGTCCCACCATAGATATGCTTCCTTCTTGAGCCCGTAGATCATGAGCTCAACTTGCTCAGTCTCAGAGCAATAAAGTAGCTTGATCATCTTTGAAACCCATTTTACTCAGTACTCGGTGTCCTCGGGTCAATGGGTCCTAGAGAAGGTGGGTGGTTTAAGCCTCTTAAAGAGCTCAAACAAGCTATCAGCCATGGCTATCACAAGAGCCTTTACCGGCTGCGCAGATGGAGTGGCGTTCCAATTCTGGGTGATAGCGCCAAAAGCATTACCAAGGTCTGCTGCTGCTACCACATGCATCCGATGTTGCTACACTATTGTTGCATCAGTACAAACATTTACACCCTCATGTATAGGGTTGGGGCATTCTGAGGTGCAAGCGGGGTAAAGGACGATCCATGGTTCTGGCCAAAGGTTAGTAGTAAATCTGGCATCACTGCTGAGTAGCATTGGTGGTTGGTTGTGAATCCCATATGGTTAAATGATCCAATCCCCTGAGTGAGTTACGGCTGCTTAAGAACCACCTCAGATCCTAGGCGCGAGTTAGGGCCTTGTTGGCCACTAGAAGAGGGGATGCCTTCGTCAATCAACCCGCCATGCGGGAGTCAAACTAGATGGTGATTTTCCTTGGGTGGTATATCATGTATTTGCATTACAGGAGAGTGTTAGATACGTAGTTTAGCTACACATCACTATAAAGCTTTATACTCTCTAATCATATAAATGGTGTACTACACGTTCTAATTCTAGAATTTAGTTTCCAATGCGTAAACTAAGTGAAAAATATGAACATTTTATTAATATCAAAAGATCATTTAATACATCGTTCCCTTACAATCTACTTGGCAACACATAAACTACAAACTACTTATTAAACGAAAATGCATTTTAAACCCTAAACTATTACACATCAACACACATTACAATAAAATACATCTAAGATCTACTGATCCATCAAGTCAAGCGAAGGAGTAAGCTCTCCCTCCTTCTGTCCGCATCATAATACTGCCATCAGTGTGCGGTATATTTTCTTGTTCCACATCTCCTGATCCTTCTTCATCTCAGCCACCTTGTCCTCAAGCGCATCTAAGCACTCCTGTACTGCCCAAGGTGCAAGGGGCTCCTCGTCGGCTCTTTCGGATTTAGCTCTCACCTCATTCTCATCTCCTCCTCCTTCGTCTTCATCTTCCCCTTTTTCACTCTCTACTTCCTTCTCATCAATCTCATCTCCAAGTTCTTTGGCTCTAGCCCTCTATTACTAGGGGCCTATTCCCATGGGGTTTAACATACTGTGTTGATTAATTTGACCGCTTTGGGTGCGATGTTGGATCCCCCGACTCCATACAGTTGAGCCAATCTACAAATGAAGCGGTCGAATGGGAGGCCCTCCATATCACGACTTGATGTCGTAGTCTTCACAATCTGGTAAAGTACTATCAAGGGGAGACACGCGTCCTCCCCACACCCTACCTAGTAGAGAAGTTCTACCATGTAGCTAGAGAGTTCCACCACCCTCGGATACACGTTATACGTGAAAATGTGATGGAGCACTCGGTTTGATGTCGTCATGTGCGAGGCGAGCAAGCTACCATTTCTTTTCCAATTCACTTATTGGCTTTGCAAGTAACGAAGTGCTCATTTCGGCGTTGCACTAGCTTGAAAAATTCATCATCTATCTGGACGTTTCCACGTGGCACGGCAAGCACCCGTTAAACAGCTTCCATGTCAATGTGCACCACGCGCCCGCAGTAGTTGATGTCAAATCCCAAAGGGTCCACACTAGGATTGCAAATCCGGGCATAGAATAACCTCTCTTGCCTCGCGTCAGCCTAATTATTTCCTTCGAATATGGGGCTCCAACCACATTGTTGGAGCCGGTCTAGCGTATTGTACTCTCTAAATAAGCTGTTGTCCACCAAAAACTCAAAGATGATGCTACAACCCTTATACCTACCTGCATCAATGGCGGGTTGAGCGGGTGGGTCCGGTGTAGCTCTCGGTGGGACCTACAATGAGGATCCTCCTTACTGGTCGTGGTTCTTCTTCGCTTTCCTCTCATGGCTTGGCCCTGCCTCATTGGGAGCTACTCTTTGCTTCCTAATGAGGGAAAGAAGCAAGGGAATGATGAAAAATGAGGCAAACAATGCAAGAAAAGCCATCTTCCTTACTTGGGTTTGGGGTTTTATGAATGTAAAAGGAAATTGGAGGGTTGCAAGAGGTAAGGAAGGGTTTTGTGTGGGTTTGGGAAGAAGAAGATGAAGGTTTGGAAGTATGGAAGGGTTTGGGAGTTTAAGAGATGGAGATATCTTAGGTCATTGGGAGAATGTGGATTTGGGGTGGAGGAAATAAGTGAAAATCATGTGAAATGGGCATTTGGGGCTTGAAAATGAAGGATTTGTAAGAAAAGATGGAAGATTTTCAAGGAAGATAAAGGATTTGGAAAATGAGGAGCTTGGGTTTTTAAGGTTTTGAGGTTTTTTGGGAGAGAGGGGCTTGAAGTGTGCGAAAATTGGAGGGTGGGCTAATAAACCCCCCCCTCCCCCCCCCCCCCCCCACACACACACACACACACACACACACACGTGTGAGATCGTGCAACTTTAGGTGCAGGCGGTGGCATCGCCACTATCTACCAGTGTGGTGGCAACGCTTCCTGCCGGTGGTGTCAATGCCCCCTAACTAGATTTGGCGATGGCACCATGGCTACGTTGGTGGTGTTGTTGCCTCTGATCTACTTCGGAGGTGGCGTTGCCACAGTCTACCTCCTTTCAAATTTTTTTTTAGCGATGGCACTGCCGCAGTTTGTCAAAAACCTAATTTTTTCTAAATTTTCTTGCATCACCTCAACAATCCTTGTTCCTCCAAATAGACTCATTCCAAGTCGAATTTACGCAACTTGCAAGGCCCTCCAATGTTTTACATGCGACAAAGCCGACCAAGCCACCCCTAGGGTTTTGATTTCTAAGTTTGAGTTCAAAACCACCAAACAATCAGGAATTCAATCCTAATGTCCAATGTCACTAGTTTCATGATACTATTTATGTTAGCGAATGCATTATGGTAAGTCCCCAGCCCACGTACGATCTAGTTTATTTCTAAACCTATGCACTAATACCAAATTGTAATACCCCGAATTTTAGAAGTCGAGCACAAACTTGATCATCGATATTCTGGGTGTCACTTATACTTTGCGAAAGCCTGAACTTTCGATACATTTAACATGATATTCACGCAATCATAGAACTAAGCTAAACAGTGTAACATAATCTAAAATAAGTAATGAAATAAAATATACAGTGCGTATCAATCCAGTATGGGGTCCATAGCTATGGCCCAGTATACAGTTCCAAAACTAAACCAAAATGTGTCATTGTAAAGTCTGCCCAACACCAATATTATCTGCTACATCTAGCTGAGTAGCACACCGGCTACAAAAATCCGTCAGACAAGTTAAAGTATGAGAACTCCTCCTCTGGGTCCATATACGTGTCCTCCAACGCGTTCGCCTTAGTAACACCTACATCTATTAACAAGGTTTGGTTGGTATTTCAAAATGTCATCCCATAGTGTGAGTGAGTGATCAACTTAGTGGTTTCATTAATTTTAAGTTGCACATGTTATCAACTCAATCATCACAAGTAATGATAAAGCAAGTAAACAACGACTTCCTAACTACTCTTCTTAATTACACGTATGTCATTATGAAATGATGCATGTGCCTTACAATCCAACACTCCCTCACAAGCGACTTTAATACCTATTTCGCAAATGCTAACACTCCCTCTTCACACGAATCTAACGCCAAATCATAACAACTTAATCTAGTGCAATGCAATTGAGATGTATGCTTAGCTGGGTAGTTATTAAGTTCAATTCACTCAGCGTATTGGGAAAGCTAGAGTACCTCTATTATATCATTGGTCTTAACCAGATCACTAGGATCAAAATGGCTGTAGCAGTTCTTTGCCTGTATCCCTTGATCCATTTTAGGTTTGTCACTCCTAATCAATCACACTCGGTGGCAAGTTATTATCATTATTTCTTAATGAACACTACGGGGAGGTTCGTCACCCCAACGTATGCCAACAACTCGAACATGATGTCACATACCACGGTGCTCACCTCATGAGTGTTGTAAGATCATATCGCTAATGGTTATAAGTAGACTCATTAAATGAGAACGGGAGTATCCTAGATTCAATTGGTCGCTATCATACATTGTGAACATTATATCATTACCCGACCATTAGACTAATTTAGTTGATGTGGGAGAACTCTAACGCCACCGGCATTGGGTGCAAGCATCTCACATAATCCAATTACTGTCGGTTGTCCATGTTTGACCCTGGTCGATCGAACAAGTCTAAGGTGACTGAACTAATACGGGTCGCTCTTGAATTCGGGTGATTTGTCGACTAACCCAACATCGAAAGCAATTTTAATCATCAACTAAGGACTAGCTAATCATTAACCAATCATAAATAGATTATGCATAAATCCTAAAATCAGCAAACTTATTCATTTAGGCCTTTCATCGAGCATGTGAACAATTATAAGTAAGAACAATATTTGTAAATATAACTGAAAGATAGCCATGTTATCCCACATTAAGCCATTTAAAACAAACAATCATTAACGAAGACCCTTAAGGGTCAATAAAAAGTAACTTATGAGTAATGATCCTCACCTTACCATATTTTGCCCGACTTATATCGCTTCTATGGTTAGGGTTTTAAGGAAATATCATTGAAAACCTAAACAAGTTTGTGAGATTCGTAAGATTTGCGAGAAATCAACCTACATGATCTAGATTTTGAAAGTAAGAGTTTACCTTCAATCGCCAGCGAGCAAGCTCCGACGAGGGTCTAGTTGCAGCTAAATCGATGATCGAATGAGAGGGAGGCAAATCTAAATAATCGGTCTCTCTTTCTCGCACACTTCCTATTCTTCTCATCCCTCTCTCTCTCTCTTCTAATGCTAGGGCACAAAATTCCTATGGGGAGAAGGGATGTGAAATAAAAGCCTATTTATAGTGCCAGAATGTGTGTAAATGGCCCCAAAGGCCAAGTATTCATTATACTAACCCTATGGGAGGTTGCTTCCGACTAGAAAGGCCCACGGGAAGTGTACGTGACAATCTAAGCTATGGGATAGGTACCCCACTAGTAGATCCATGTTTGGATATAACTATTCGATGATCAGACTCACCGATCATCAAAGGTCCTAACTTAGATCGACGGTCACCGAGCGTCAATCAGGGTTACACTATATGGATGTGTGTAGGATAATAATCCAGATTAGTTTCCTAAATTTGGTCATCATCTAACGGTCTGAAAGATACAACTTCGATAAAGAGTGAATGGTGATAATTTCACTTAAATTCAGGTTACCACATAAGGCACTTGCACATTCATGCACTCAGCTTGTGGGTCAAAGTTGAGATATCCTAGACGCAATCTCGACTCAATATCCGCAATGAACATCAAGCTTGGAAAGACGGACGTTATTTTAAAATTTTGAATCTAACAGACCACATTCCATGCACTCAACTTGTGGGTCAAAGTTGAGATATCTTAGACACAATCTCAGCTCAATATCCGTGATGAACATCAAGTTTGGAAAGATGGACGTTATTTTATAATTTTGAGTCTAACAAATCACAAATGTGGGTTTAAACCAAAGCTGGCTAATCAGGATATTTCTGGGATAAGTTAAATCACGAGATTTGTTATGAGTGACAGTTAGGGTTAGGATTAGCTAAATTCATGATGCTACCTACTCGTGATTAGTGAAAATGGGTATTCGAGTCTAATTATCTTAAATTTGTCTATTCTAATGTAAATAGGGTATTTAGTTGGATTAGTATGACCCTCTAGCAATTTGCTCGTAAACGTATTAATATTTTGGTACGAAATTTTACTAGACATTACAGGTAGCAAGATAATAAAATAATTATACTTGTACATCAAAACTGTAACCCTTGATTTGGACAGTTTAATTTGAAATAATTATATCCAATTATGCAATTTCAAAGTGATTCCTGAGTGCCGGGGTATCATCCATCTGCAGAATACCAAATAGTCCCTCTCTCAGCTCCTACGAAAACAAAAGGCTGTGCTGCTGAGAAAAATTGTGATACTTTGGCAGAGTACGATAGATGATACGCAGGCATTAACTATTTACTTATAAATTGCTCATGTGGAATATAAATAATTCAAATAAAGCTTTATTTATGTACCCAGTTTAGAGATATCATAAGTGCAGATTTGACTATTAGAGTATCAGATTGGTAGACGTTGGTTGGACGGTTAAGAATGAAAATATCCAATTATCATATTTCAGTAAAGTGTGTCCGAAAATCAGAGGTGAACATTTCTCAACGAGACTGATTTTCGAACTGGTGACTAGCGGCGGTGGTTTTCACAATCTAATCCGTTCATTTTGAGTTAATGTATGCCACGTATACAACTTCTAAGTGCCTGTGTATTGAACGTCATGCTCCGCCGGAGTATGACATAACCCTCCCTTTAAAATTGAGAGTGGGCTCATCACTCCAACAGAGAAATGTGGGGCCCATCACCACTCACTTCCAAGCAATCTGATTGGCTCCCCAGCGAGGCGCTTCTACTGCCCACAGTCACAGGAATCCCACGATCGTGACCGGCCTCTCAACGTATGCCTCTTGTTTACAATCGTCACCCGAGAAGTTGAATCCGCAGTTCAATTGAAGGGGTATCGGCCTCAGTAGTGACCCGTCCACTCCCGAGTTCGGTACTGGTCAGTGCTGGAAAATCTCTATGAGCCTACCATGATGTATGTATCATATCCACACCGTCCATCCATTTTTCCAGCTAATTTTAGGGTATGATCTAAAAAACGAGGTAGGTCAAAGTTTCAGGTGGAACATACCCCAGGAAACAGAGGTGATTGAATGCCCACCATCAATCTCGATCTGTTGATTAGGTCAGACAAACCTGGATGAAGAGAAAACAAAAAATCAGCTTGATCCAAAACTTGTGACCCATAAAAAAGTTTGTAATAGTGGTCCACCTGAGATTTAGATCTATCTCATTTTGAAAAAATTGATGGACGGTGTGGATAAAATGCTTACATCATGGTGGGCCCACAGAGTTTTTTCCAGCATTGATCAGTATTGAGCTAGTACTGGAGGGGTCACTACGGAATCCGAGTATCGAAGGTATCTATATATCGGCTCCTGACGTAGCAGGATGTGAACGGATGCGCCCGGCGAATAAGTGTGGTCCATTATTCGGTGGCCTGACCATTGATTTCGTGGGCCCCACTGTCCATGTTGCTCTCTCCAGAAATTGGAAGATTCTAATTTCCTTCATCACTGGAGTTTACAGCCTTAGAAGTCCTTGAAGAATGATCTTATTCTACAAGTGCTGCCCCATGGGGGCCACCGTGGTGTACGTATGGCATCCCAACCGTGCATTAAGTGTACCCCATAATGGAAGTTGGACAACTAAAAATAAGACCGATCAAAATATCACGTGGCCACCCATGAATTAGGAGGATTTTGGATGGCTGTTCTTTTGTTTTCTTTGGTGATCCCACCACTGTTGTGTATGTGCCATCTAACCCGTGAATTACGTGATCTTCGCGGTGATTACGGGATTCCCTAAAAAGAAGGCCACTGACAGATAGGTAATCTGCCAAGAAGAAATTAGCATATTCTCTGGCTAGGTTGGGCCCATCAGATCAAATGTCTGGATTTTTCTACCAAACAAAATAATGCATCCGGACGGTTGATTCCACTAAAAAAAAAAGGGAGAGTTATTTATACTCCGGCTACGTATGACACACTTAGAAATGGTACATATAACATATATTAATCCAAATTAAACGATTAAACTATGGAATCCACTGTCTTTAAGTGACAATATAACTTAAGGCTGGTTGAACAATCCTGGCCTCTGATTTATGGACACTTGTTTTTTGAAACAAGACCATTGGTTTTTTTTTTCCATCTCTAACCGTCCAAAATATTTCCAGAAATCTAATATTTAAATTACCAAATGATAGTTATTTTTCGTTCATTATACGACGATCTAAACTAGTGCCCGTAATTTGGAGTGTTTGCTTGAATTATTTGTAGGCCGTACAAGCTATTTTTAAGTAATTTTTAATTGCCAGTGTATCATCCATCACACTTTGACAAAGTATCAAAGTATTTCTAAAAACGATGAAAATTTTCCCCCTATATACTTCACTTTTAACACAATAGGCTCAATACAGATTCAAAACTTTAGTTTTCATTTCTACGCATATGAAATTTTTTTAAACAGAAATATCCTTGCCTTTTGCATTCGATTCCTTTCATTGGCTGTACTTCACTGCGCTCTTATTCTTCTTCTTGTACTCACGTCTCACTGGAGCGACGGCTGTGGGCAGGTAAGCATGAAGAATCAATGTGTCTTTTGGCAAGTTGGATTCGAGGGAATGAAGGATGTAATCAGTGATAAATCGATAAATTTCACAGAATATGGGGAAATTGACCAGGTTCTCTTTGAATTTTACTATACTTGATGAAATTTACTAAGTATATTAAAATTCAAAGAGAACTCGGTCAATTTCACCGTACTCTTTGAATTTCTTTGACAAAAAGAAGAAACTTTAAATTATGTAATGATTTGCTAAAAATAATTAATGTTTTTTTTGCTAGTAGGATTTGAGGGAATGATCACTTTACTCGGTGAAATAAACCGAGGATATTGAAATTCAAAGAAAACTCGGTCAATTTCACTTTACTCTTTGAATATCTTTTGACAAAATAAAAAATTTAATTTGTGTAACGATTCGTTAGGAATATTTTATCGTGTTTGTTTGCAGTTAATGGCTGAAAGAATCATCGTATGCTCATATAGTGGGGATTTAATATGTGAAACAGTGGATATACGTATATGAGTGGAGGGTCAATAAGTATTGCTTTGAGTGACGGGACTACATATGAGAAGCATCTATCTAAAATGTATAGGATTATTAAGACTACACCAAAATATTATGATATTAGGATGAAAGTGATATACCCATGCTCAAACCAATCAATCCCTGTGTCTAAAATTGAAGATGATGAAGATGTGTGAGTATTCTTGACAGCACGGTCGGGGCATCTAAATACTTGCATGCCTTTAATCATATAGACAATGCAACACATTAATGAGATGGCGCATTGTATTAATGAGACCATACACGAAGACCTTGTCAATTGGAATGGTGTTGAACATGACGCCCTTGTAGTTCGAAATCCACGTGAGGAACGTAGTGTTAGTTGGGCAACTAACCTTAACCTGAAATGTGAATATTTGGCATCACCTTTACGTACAAGAGTATATGTGCCTTCATCTTCCATCACTGATGATGAATGTATATGTCTAAGTGACATTCCACCACCCGAGCTACCTCAAACATCAAACATCATGACTAATCAAGTTAACGTGCCTTTCGAAGATGGCGTATTCCTAAATACAGATCTTTCAGAATATTTGGATTCATTGGATGACCCAATTGAGATAGTTGTTGGACAAACATTTAAGAATAAGAGCTGGTACCGGTATATTTTAAGCCAATTTACAATTTACAAAAATTTCCAATATAAGATCATGTACTCATCTTCTAAGAAATTCATTGTGGTGTGTTTAAAAAACAATTCTGAATAGAAGGTTCATGCATCTAGGGTGAATGATGTCAAGATAGTCAAAATAAGGACTTACATGTCCAAATACACATGTAGCATATCATGGCTGATGAGAAATCACTAAAAAGCAGGTAGTAAGTTAGCTAGCGAGTTGGTTATTAGTCGTATTGAGCAATGTATGAGATTAAGACTGAGTGATATTATATTAGCTTTGCATGAGAAATATAATATTATTATTAGCAACAAGAAGGCATGATGGGCTAAGAAGATCGCAATCAAGCACTTAATGGGATTTTATGAAAACTCTTATAATGAACTCCCAGCCTATTTACATGGGCTATGGAGGGCCAACCCATGGACAGTGATTCTTATGCTTGTTAACCTACATACGAGTAGGTTCAAGAGATATTTTGTTGCTCTCGGACAATGCGTTAGAAGTTTTTAAACTTCTTTACAATAGGTGTCGGCCATCGATGGAACAAACTTAAAAGGTAAATATATTGGTGTTTTATTCATGGTTATAGCCTTGGATGGAGACAATCATAGCCTACTAGTAGCATTTGGTATTGGGGAATCGAATAATAGTAATAAGTGGAATTAGTTCCTTACACAACTCAATTGTACGTTAGGGTATCTTCCAGGTCTTGTCATTATATCAGATCGATATAAAGGTTTAATGAAATAACTCTCCGAAGTCTTCTGATATGCAATCCATGGCTACTACACCTGCCATATCTATAAAAATTTGGAGAACACATTTAAAGAAAAGTCGTTGGAAAAGTATTATTGGCAGGCTATAAAGACGTGCATGAAAGCTGGATTTGAAAAGTTAATGCACGATATTGAAATGGTTAACCCCCACTGCATGCATGGTTGACAGAAATAGGATACGAAATATGGGCATCTTTGCATTTTTCAGGAAAAAAGATTCATCTTGGTCACTACTAACAATCAGAGTGTAATATTCTTTGTTAAAATAAGCAAAAGAGTACCCTGTGACCAGGATGATATAGACGGCTAGATTTAACATTTAAGAAATGTTCTACAAGAGAAGAGAATTCGCATTGTCATTTAGACACCATAGACAGAGGAACAACTAAAGGGTCTTCTATCGAAGGCGCACGATGTCCATTGTCATGCAATTATCAAGATGAGTAGTACTATATTGTGGGAGATTATAATGACACAATTAACCTCGTTGAGCTTTCGTGTATATGTCGAGAGTTTGACATCAAAAGGTTACTTTGTTTGCATGTTCTTTTAGCATATATAAAGTATAATCTTCCACATTGTATATACTGTTACTCATTCTATGTGACCCAAAATTATCGGATCAACTATAATAAATCGGTGTAGCCAGTACATGACAAGACCGGATGGAAAATATCAAATGAATTCAAGGAGTATTGTGTGAAAATTAAACCCCAATGACAATAGAGGTCAACTGGAAGACTGACGAAGATAAAAATTCGTTCATGTGGAGAGGAACGAAAAACAGTAAAGTGCAGAAGGTGCAAACAAATGGGACATAATCGACAGAGGTGCAAGTTTTCAATATTAGAGAAATAATGTATCGTACTTTCCATATAGACATGCACATTAATGTATTTTTTGATGGAATGTAATTAATATGAAGTATGTTACGTATGTTAAGTGTATATTAAGTGAACGTAATGTGACAGAGGTTTTCTTTATACGAAGAGAAATATTTTAAGGGTATTATGTTGAAGCATAGTTCACAAGACAATAATCCAAAGACAGTTCATAAAACAATTTAACTGACCAAGTACTTAGTGAAAATTCACTGATTATAGAGATGTTTGATCAAGAACTCTGCTAAAATTACAAGGTACTCAGTGAACATTCACCGAATACAGAGATGTTTGACCGAGAATTCATTCAAAATTACAAGTACTCAGTGAACATTCGCCAAGTATAGAGATGTTTGACTGAGAACTCGGTTAAAATTATAACGTACATGGTGAATTTTCATTGAGTAGATGTTTAACTGAGTACTCAGTCAAAATTCAACGTATTAGTTTTGAGACATGTCAAAATTCACCGAGTATAGAGATGTTTGACCGAGAACTTGCTCAAAATTATATGAGAAACTGACCACTGTAGACGCTACCTTTTACCCAGCATCTTTTTATAATGCTCCTAAACTTTACTTTCCCAAAGTAAGCAATTCTTTACGTGTTGGGTTATAAAAATTTGGTTAAGGGGAGAAGTTTTAAGGAGAAGAATTAGTGAAAGAAGTGAAGGATATAGATGAAAGACAGGTGAGTTACGTGGGACCTGAGTTGCGCGGGAACCATGTTGCACGAGTGCTGAGTTGCGCGGGTCCGCACAACTTGGCATTAGTTATGTTGGGCCGTGCAACTATTTTCAAAAAGGGACAGATTGTGAATGCGAAGTGGGGTCCATGGCATAGGATTCGATGGCTCACACGTGCGAAAGCCTATAAATACTCCCAACCCCCTCATTTAGAGCATCGGCTGTTCAGAAGACCAGTGCCTCTGACAGGTATTAGAGACAAGGAGAAGGAGAGGGAGTGCAGAGTGTTGAAGGTTTAGGCCGCGCTACTCCTAGCAAGTTGCACGGGCCCGCGCAACTCCTCAGCCCGCGTAACTCTCATGAGTTACGCAGGTACTCTTTAAGGCAGCTGCCATGTTGCAAGTTTTCAGATCCTTAGGCCATTCCAGATATTTTAAAGGGATCCAAGCACTCTTTTATTATGCCAATAAGGGGCGAAATG
The DNA here is from genome assembly GCF_029962835.1 of Magnolia sinica. Lineage (NCBI taxonomy): Eukaryota > Viridiplantae > Streptophyta > Magnoliopsida > Magnoliales > Magnoliaceae > Magnolia > Magnolia sinica. The sequence goes on along the minus strand of NC_080577.1, from coordinate 40,833,166 downwards.
CATGGGAAGCCCGCATAACTCATCTCCCTTGGAGATATGATCAATATGAGCCAAAATGCTACCAAAATTTATATTTTAAGCTTTACTTAATACTTATATTTTTGCATTTCTGAAAATTCTACCCCAAAATCAAAGGATCAAAAGGATGTAACGAATTCAGAATGAATAAAATTGATGATTATTCTCTTTGTTCTATCTTTTGTCACTATTGAGTAAGATAATTTTTCAAATCAAATGGCATTTCTTTCTGGTCGAAACAGTACAGACACACTATTTGTAGATGAAAATACGCTTGTTTAACAGCCTATGGCTATGGATTATAACTGTAGCCATAGGTATTTAGCCACCATGAATGCAATGGTATTTTCGTTTACAAATAGTGTGTTCGTACAGAATGGTTTACTTTGGGAAAGTAAAGTTTGGGAGCATTATAAAAAGATACTAGGTAAAAGGTGGCATCTATAGTGGTCAATTTCTCAGATTATAAGGTACTAGGTGAACATTCACCTAGTACTCAGTCAAAATTTCAACGTACTTGGTGTAAATCTGAGAACTCGTTCAAAATTCTAAGGTACTAGGTGAACATTCACTTAGTACTCGGTCAAAATTTCAACGTACTTGGTGAATTTACACCAAGTATAACCGATTTCTCACACAAAACTACAAAAGACCTGGTGAATATTCACCAAGTACAGAAAAATCACTATTCACTATTCACCATTCACTACTCATAAATTACTAGGATTTTTTCACCTTTCAAAATCATTATTCACAAATCACCATTTACCATTCACCATTTCAGTACAATAGGTTAAACGATTCATAAAACAATAATAGGACACAATATTCAGTAAGTACAGAGTTGTTTCATTGAGATAACAAGATATATTTACAACATATCACAAAAGTTTCCTATTCCTCCCATGCTTAAAAGTCAACACTCAAACAATCATATGCCAGCGAGTTCCTAAATATTAAGTGTATAGTTGCAACTCTTTTCCCACCAAAAATTGACCGCTGCATAGTACGTCAATATATTTTATTATAAATATATCACAATCATAACCATTCGTCTTCTTGTGTAGAAAAATCTCTCATTTGACGGTCCAGTTCTGCCCATCAAGCGCAGACGTGTCTCCTATGGTATGAAAGATTATCGAGAGTCCCTTAGTCATGATCTTAATCTCTTTCTTGTATTTACTAAGTGCAATAGTCTTTAGACTATTGAGAATAATAATCTCTCTTTTGTACGGGTGGATGACCATTAAAATTCAATGTATATTCTCATGATTCACGGTTATGTATACCTGTCCATGTAAAAAAGAAAAGAAAATATCATTGAAGACACGATGGAAAAAGTATATCGATTACCCAGTGTGGATAAGTTTTAATGAAAACATTACTCCTTCATAGCACCACATGGCCTTGGCCCCTTCTCATTGCCTGACAATCCCAAAGGCAACCTTCTCAATTTCTAACTCTTGTCACTCCGAATTTGTGCCTTGGTCTCGATATTTTCTCAATTTTGGGAGACTGGTTTTGAGACATGTTTATTACAAACAAAATCACATATTACTATAAATCTCATAAAGATGAGAAATAGATTAACCATAATTCAAAGAAAACATTTACCAAAAAGTAAGTGGGGTAGAACTCGCAATCTTGAGGATATGTTGCTTTAATTTCATTTTTCTTTTTCTCCAAGAATGTAATGTATTTTTCAATAGCCTAAGTAATAAAAAGGATGATTCATCTCAAAATTGATATAGGAGCTAAATATATAAAAATCAATGTATATAAATTGAGAATACTTACAACACTATTAATCCATTCATCTTTCACCCATATTGAGATTAACCAAATTCTCGATGTCGAGTCTTTGTTTGCATAATACCAAGCTTCCAATTCTAGAGCTTCCTCCTCCAATAACACTCTAAATGGGTCCATCTACATATCAAATGGTATAGGAGAAGTACTAAAGTCTTTGTATTCTTCAGAGTCGGTAATAGTTTCGAGAGTTGTAGGAATGACAAATAAGGACAAAAATGGAGATTTCTTAAAGTAAGAAGGCTTCAATGGCCTTTTTGGTCTCCCTTTATTGGCAAGAGTATTTGTCGCTACTTTCTCTTATTTCTCTATTACAATAAAGGGTGGGTTGTCTCCTGTAACGTCCCGGATTTTTACCAACTTGGAGTTAGACATCCTTAAGCAATGGGTCAATCACAACACCTTATTGACTTCTCAGAACTCAATCCCAAAGTCTCAAATCCCCTTTCAACCCATTTCCTTCAAAATCTTACCTTTCATCACCTTGTTCTTCAAATTTCTCCAAGTACTTTTATATTAGACACTAATCCTAAAGTTTAAATGATGAAGAACAATACTTAAACTAAAATTTACTGTAAAGAGTAAATATATAAATAATATGGGCTTTTGACGATAAAAATTATATAATCTCATAAAATAAATAGGTTATTTAGGTAGATCAGCTTCTCCTACCCCAAATTCATATATGGTACATCACATAACTCATCCCGGATTAAAATATACGCCCATTTCAAAATACGCACGGAAAAACCACCACCAGGCGAACGCGAAGTATCGCGGTCAGGTCCAGCCGACCACGATGCCATCGCACTGACCGCGATCCATCGCGGGTGCACCGAAAAGTCGGTGGACCCTCGCTGCAGTTTTCTGCAGTTTTTGACTGACTTCAAAAAGTCATATCTCCCTCGTTTTAACTCCGATTTAGGTGATTCAAAAGCCAGATTGAAACTTGATAAGTCTAGTTTCATATAAAAATAATTTAAAATAAAATAAAAATTTTAATATAGTTAAATCTAGGTTGATGTAACAACTATCCAAAAATTATTTGTCCGGATAGCTGCTACTTCTGGAATTTTTAGAATTTTCTACAACACAAAATCTAATAAAATTTAGTAAAGATGAAATAGACTTGATGATGAACTACTAAAAAATTAATTATAATAATATACTAACTAAAAATGTCAAAAAGGGGTATATCACTACCTCAAGACCTTATTCGGTCGTAATTAGGGCGGAATTTAGTTAAGTACTAAACTAACCAATCGATGGATTTGGCTTGAACCACTTTCTATACAAACTACAAGACCCAAAACTATTAAAATCACTAACTCAACATTACGTTAAAATCTAGGAGCAATATCAAAACTCAGTTGCTCTCGGGAGCACATTGAAACTTCGTATCGGGCCTGGACCGCCCGTCAAAAGTCCGATTACCGTGAAACTATAAGGTTATGACCGCGTTATTGGGCTTGACAAACATCATGGGAATCACGCCCAAATAGTATCCAAAACCGCACAACTTAAGCCCTGAGCGAAGTGTGTGAGAAATGCGAATATCTTTAGAAAATGAACCAGAACTTAAGTGAATTGGGTCATTCATTCATGGGTGAAATTGAAGACTTTAAACCATCAGATTCTAACCTAAATACACCCATGGATCAGGGAAATTTTCCTGCACCTATTGGTATACTTGTGGCGCTGAACGAGTAACGACGACCGTTGATCTGATACAGGTCCTTTATGGCTGATCCGCTTATTAGATCGCACCATAAATATATTCCTGGTGTAGATCCATTATCAGAGAACTTGCCTTGTGACGTATGTAAGAAATGGACCTTCCTAAGGGTCCCGTTTGACTGAAACAGATGCCTTTTGGCTGTAACCTAAGTATACCATGGCCCTAGGGCCATTGACATCAGTTCTGGGCCTATATAATGCCCTTAAACCACCCCTCTCTCATTCCATACGATTTTCTCAAACCCTAGGTGAGAGACGTGAGAAAAGAGGAGGAAAGAGTGAGGAGAAGAGAGAGAGAGATAGGGAGATTATTGCGGGGATTCACTCCCACGACTCCATACGCCAAATCGCCACCCCACAATCACTACACCATAGATTCCAACTTCGATTTGAGTAAGAAATACTAACCCTAATCTCATTCTAGGAATCCCAATAGAGAAATCAGTGAAATAGCTAACCTATTTCAATGTTTATGTAGCCGTTGTGCTGTAAACGGATACCTTGTGTACAAACCGAGTTCGTGACGGGCATACCGACGAAAGGTGAGGACTATAAACATTTAGGTTATGGTTTTTAAGGCTTTCAATGTCAGCTAATGATTTATGTCTAAATTGATTGCCGCCATATGATCTTCGTTATGACATTTTTCATGAATTATACATGTGTAAACTATGTTGAATATATTATGCATTCCACGTGTTTGTTGAAATATTTGTATGAACTTGTAAATATAATTTGTGTTTGCTATAACTATTAAACTATGATTCATCATTGTCTTATGCATACTGACCTCTCTGTGTTAGGATTTGCTAAGCTAAGTGTTGTAACTAACCTAATCTATATATTGGGTAAAAGGGTAGCCTAAGTGTTTGATAAATTGTTTGAATGAGTGTGAAATTCTGATTTATGCTTATCATAACTATTAATCTGGGATTCATATTTGTTGTATGTAAGACAATGCCCTCATGAAAGGATTTGCCATAATATATGCCGTAACTAATTTAGTCTATGTATAAAGTAATATGTAGTCTAAGTGTTTGATAAAATGTCTGAATGAGAAATTGCTTTACGAATTATATTTAGTAAGGGTGTTGAGATAGGATTCTCAACTACCTTATCAGCATTTATAGTTTCCTTCATGTAATCTAAATTGCTACTACGTGATTTATACATGAAATGCATATGTATAATAACATGTTCAATGTGTTTGTTAAAATGCTCGAATAGGATTTATATTTGAATTGTTTGTTAAATGTTGTTATGACTATCACATGTGAATACCTATTATAATTAAGTATGATTGGGACTACTACGTAGTCCAGGCAATCGGTTACAATTCAAGTTTGAGTGGCCAAATTAGTCTCGACAAATTTAATACGTTTGGTAAATCCGAGTCGTACGATAATTGTCGACAGTGGTTAGGCCACGTGGAGTGCTTATCTGCTCCATGTCGATTAATTCAGCGTACGCTTGTACCAATCAAACTTGTCTAATAAACCAATTGGCCTATTGTGTATTTACCATGTATGGACGTTACTGCTTCAATTTAAGGTACCACTTACCAATGTAAAGCCCGTTCAACTATGGTACCATGATCTGCTAAGAGTCGTGAGCTGAGCATGGAGGTATGGGACACCGTGGTTGAGCTGTCGGCCTACACTGGGGTGACAAGCCTCCCCATAGTGACCAGTGAGCAGCCCAAACTCATGAGCCGAATACGATGGTATGGGACACCATATTCGAGCTATCGGCTTACACCAGCGCAGCCTGGCTGCTGTCCCAGCGTGGGTTGGGGTGAACCGTCTGATCTAGACCCCCTTCAAAAATAGCGCTCCAGTTGGTAGGGCGTTGGTGGAGTGACCTCGAGTATAATTAATTGAACTTACCTATCCACTGCTTTTCAAATCAGGGGTGATGTTGCCCTATAATTTGCTCATCGTTTGGGTAACTGATATAAAGGGAGGTACCTTATCTTCCCGAATCTGCTGTATAAATAAGCCTAAGTACTTGGCTAACACTATCATGCACCACACTGCATGTGCTTTTGTGAGGAAGTGCACAGTGGGAGTTGTCATGTGCGACCGTGAGATGGTATGGTTGAGGGAGTGCGGGAGAGGGCATGCATCATTTCTAGATATCATTCTTGCATTAATAAGAGTAGCTAGGATTGTTTGATGTATTGCTTTATTATTACTGCTTGACTGAATTGATAACATGTTAACCTTCGCTTTATAGTTCTATTGAATTAGCTACTCATTTTCACCGCAAAACTATAAGGTTATGACCACATTATTAGGCTTGACAAGCATCGTGGGAATTACACCTAAATAGTATCCAGAACCGCATAACTTGAGCCCTGAGCGAAGTGTGTGAGAAATGCGAATATCTTTAGAAAATGAAGCAGAACTTAAGTGAATTGGGTCATTCGTTCACGAGCAAAATTGAAGACTTCAGACCGTCAGATTCTAACCTAAATACACCCATGGATAAGGAAAATTTCTCTGCACCTGTTGGTATACTTATGGCCCTGATTAAGTAACGACGACCGTTGATCTAATACGGGTCCTTTACGGCTGATCCGTTTGTCAGATCACACCATAAACACAATCCTGGCATAGATCCATCATCAAGGAACTTGTCCTGTGACGTTTGTGAGAAATGGACCTTCCCAGGGGTCCCATTTGCCCGAAACAGATACCTTTTGGCTATAACCCAAGTATACCATGGCCCTAGTGCGATTGACATCAATTCTGGGCCTATATAATGCCCTTAAACCACCCCTCTCTCATTCCATACGATTTTCTCAAACCCTAGGTGAGAGAAGAGAGAAAAGAGGAGGAAAGAGTGAGGAGAAGAGAGAGAGAGATAGGGAGATCATTGCTGGGATTCACTCCCACGACTCCATACACCGAATCGCCACCCCACAATCACTACACTGTCGATTCCAACTTTAATTTGGATAAGAAATCCTAACCCTAATCTCGTTTTAGGAATCTAAATAGAGAAATTGGTGAAATAGCTAACCTATTTCAATGTTTAGGTAGTTGTTGTGCTGTAGACAGATACCTTGTGTACAAACCGAGTTCGTGACCGGCGTACCGACGAAAGGTGCAGACTATAAACATTTATGTTATGGTTTTCAAGGCTTTTAATGTCAGCTAATGATTTATGTCTGACTTGATTGCTGCCATATGATCTTAGTTACGACGTTTTCCATGAATTATACATGTGTAAACTATGTTGAATATATTATGCATTCCACGTGTTTGTTGAAATGTTTGTATGAACATGTAAATATGATTTGTGTTTGCTATGACTATTAAACTATGATTCATTGTTGTCTCATACATGTTAACCTCTCTGTGTAAGGATTTGCTAAGTTAAGTATTGTAATTAATGTAATATATATATTGGGTAAAAGGGTAGCCTAAGTGTTTGATAAATTGTTTGAATGAGTGTGAAATCCTGATTTGTGCTTATCATGATTATTAATCTAGGAATCATGTTTTTTTATGTATGATAATCCCTTCATGAAAGGATTTGTCATAATATATGTCGTAACTAATTTAGTCTATGTATAAAGTAATGTGTAGTCTAAGTGTTTGATAAAATGTCTAAATGAGAAATTGCTTGACGAATTGTATTTAATAAGGGTATTGAGATGGGATTCTCAACTACCTTATCAGTATTTATAGTTTCTTTCATGTAATCTAAATTGCTACTACGTGATTTATGGATGAAATGCATATGTATAATAACATATTCAATGTGTTTATTAAAATGCTTAAATGGGATTTGTATTTAAATTGTTTGTTAAATGTTCTTATGACTATCACATGTAAATACCTATTGTAAATGAGTATGATTGAGACTACTAGGTAGTCCAGGCAATTGATAACAATTCCTATTTGAGTGACCGAATTAGTCTTGCAATATTTAATGCGTTTGGTGAATCCAAGTTGTACGATGATTGTCAACAGTGGTTAGGCCACGTGAAGTGCTTATGCGCTCCATGTCGATTAATTCAGCGTATGCTCGTACTAGTCGAACTTGTCTAATAAACCGATTGGCCTATTGTGTGTTTACCAAGTATGGACGCTACTGCTTGAATCTAAGGTACCACTTACCAATGTAAAGCTCGTTTAACTATGGTACTACAATCCGCTAAGACTCATGAGCAGGGCATGGTAGTATGGGACACCGTGATTGAGCTGTCGGCCAACGTTGGGGTGATGAGCCTCCCTTAGTGAACAGTGAGCAATCCAAACTCGTGAGCTGAATATGGTAATATGGGACACTATATTCGAGTTGTCGGCCTACACCGGCACAGCCTGGTTGTGGTCCCAACGTGGGTTGGGGTGAACCATCTGATCTGGACCCCCTTCGAAAATAGCGCTCCAGTTAGTAGGGCGTTAGTGGAGTGACCTTGAGTATAATCAATTGAACTTACTTATCTATTGCTTTTCAAATCAGGGGTGATGTTGCCCTATAACTTGCCTATTGTATGTGATTAACTAGGATTGATGACCCTAGATGGATCATCGTTTGGGTAAATGATATAAAGGGAGGTACCTTAGTTTCCCGAATCTGCTGTATGAATAAGCTTAACTAAGTATTTGGCTAACACTATGATGCACTGCACTGCATGTGCTTTGGCGAGGAAGTGCATAGTGGGAGTTGTCATGCATGACCGTGAGATGGTGTCACTGAGGGAGTGCAGGAGAGGGCATGCATCATTTCCTCATATCATCCCTGCATTAATAAGAGTAGCTAAGATTGTTTGATGTATTGCTTTATCATTACCGCTTGACTGAATTGATAACATGTTAACCTTCGCTTTATAATTCCACTGAATTAGCTACTCATTCCCACCTGGGATGGTGTTTTAAAACACCAACTAAACTATGGTTTAGATGCAAGTACTGAGGAAGTCTATGCTATGAAGCAGGACTACATGGATAAAGAAGAGGAGTTCTCCTAACTTCTATTATCAGGCGGGTCGACGTAGACCTCATGCTGATACGTAGGGAACACTGGAATTTTGGCTTAGTTAAACACTTTACATTTTCCCTTTTTGTATATTTTGAAACAATACTTGTATATATTCAGCCTGGTTACATACTCATACTCTAGAGTTGGTAAAACACCCACATATTTAAGTATATATGTCTTAGTCTTCCGCTTGCTTAATTCAATTATATCCAGAGTATGATATGTTATTTTAGTATAATCACACTCATATTTAATGCACTCATATGGATAACATTTAAACATCATTATCTATGTTGCATAAGTGATACATTAAAACTTGAGAGTTGAGCTTTGCTCGATCCCCGATTTTCAGGGCGTTACAAGATAGTATTAGAGCATGATTTGGATTAAACTAGACCTAGGTTATGGGTAACACGATGCACTCTGACACACTCTGACTTAGGAAGGGGGCGATAAAATTTAGAGACGACATTAGGATCCCAATGTTTCACCGACAGGCGAGACCGAATACTGTAATTTAGTCCACAACGTATCTTCGATCACGTGAATTGACCTAAGTCACCTCTAGGCCATCAGTTGATGGGTTTGAGTCATTAGTTGACGTATTCCAACCCTGAAACGGATCCAAATGGTGTGAATACGGGCGCATTGGACTATAAAAATAGACCCTACGGGCCTAAGGACCCAAACGAAGAAATTTGAAATGGAGTAATGAGATAACTAGGACCTTGAGAATGAGGATTATATAAACAACAATGACCATCAATTGTTGGGACATTTAGAGTTTTGGACCTAAAGTTGGTACTCATAGATTTTGAAAATTTTGACAGTTAGGAAATCTAATAAATTAATAACATGAACCAGAAGACCTCCTTAGCTGGTATGGTCATATGTGAAGTGCTCGAGCATAGTTAAATTCAAGTTCGGGCAACTCAATTCCAATCAGACAACTTTTAGTCCTAAGCGATAAAACAAATTCTTATATTAGAAATGGTATGAAATCTTCTAGAGTATGACTGTAGACTTTGGATCACAACTATTGGATTACCGCTACTCTCAAATTAAGACTAGGCTACTGGTTATACTAAGGAATGTAAACGACTGATTATGTTAAGATAAGTGAAAGATAGACTGAGTTAGTTAGCTCGATTAGGTTTGAGTGAGACCTCATTCCTTCGTTGGATCCCCTTAATACTTATAGGCTTCTTTAATAACTCTTAGGAAGGTTGTGTTGATTAAAAACTATTCACGCTCAAAGAAAACTTATATATCCTTCAGATTGAACGTTAGGTCAAATCAACACACCCCTCAGAATTATCTTCCCAAGGACTTGTTACAATCGGGAATATGGAGTAGAGAAACTATATATGAGCGAAGTATTCGCGGTTTGAATCAAATTCTCAATCCTGGTAGTTACTAATGAACTCAATGCTCTGATCAAGTAAAAGATCAGGATCAACTAGGATTCAGAACTGATACGATAAATTTTAGGTGGACCAGATTAACGAGTTTTAATTGTGACCCTATTTTAGTACCGCAACACCCTGAGACTTATACCCTAACAACTGCGCGGGTGCTGCGATTCCAACGCCATGTGGCATGCCCTATCGTGATCCCTATATTAGAAGTTATATTTTTGGTACAATCTGAAGTGGTTCACACAACGCACGCGAGCCTCACTTATACAAATCCCTAGGTTGTCCAATCAATTAATCAATCCATCAATCAATCCATCAATCAAGCCATCAATCACTCACGTCTCTCTACCCTATTAGTCAAATAAGCCCATGCCTCCCATGATGCAACCCATCCCTTGCCCATGCATAGCCATCCTTCTCTCCTTCTTTCTCTCCCCATCCACCCCTCCATCTTTTTGTAATTCCCTCCCTATTCTAAAAATTCTACCACAAATCCCCTAACAGTCTCTCATTACTACCACATTTACTAGCAAGAGTAGAGAGATTAAGAGAAAGAAAGAGATTAGAGAGAATTAAGGAGAGATTAAGAAAAAAAGAAAGAGATTAGAGAGAATTAGGGAGAGATTAAGAGAGAAAGAGAGAAAAGAAAGGAAGATTAGGGAGATATTTTGAGAGAAAAGAAACATATTAGAGAGATTAGGGAGAGATCTAGAGGTTAAGAGAAAGAGAGAAGAGAAAAGATCGGTGGTATCAGGTTTGGTTTATCTATTGTTGAGGACCGATCCTCATGTTATGGATTAGATCTTTTGTCCTTCTATAAACTCCACCATATATAGGCCGATTATTGATTACGACTATGATTGGTATATGCACTGAGTATGTGTTAGCATAACATTGAGGCTCATTGTGACTATGTGAGGCCCATCGTGATTGTATAAGGCCCATTGTGTGATTGTATGAAGCCCATTGCGATTATATGAGTCTCATTGCGATTATATGAGGCCCATTGTGATTGTGTGAAGCCCCTTATATGCGCAAGGCCCAATTGTGATGTGTGAGACCCACCATGTGTATGTGATTGTGTGCACGCTACTCGTTCATTATTATGGGCCATGGACCACCTTATACAGGCCCACCATGATGTATGTAATTATAATCATGCTTAGTATACTTTATGATACGTGCCCATATGCATCATTCGCATGCTTGTTATAAAGAGTAATTGAACATAGCATGTGCCATTGGGCTGACTATTTATGGGACTCCCCGAGAGACGGAGTTGTCCCACATAACCGTGCGGTACGTGCAGGTTTGATGCATGACTGGATGATATGGCAGATGCATCTCGCATTTTGTGACATGATTATTTAGTGCCCTAACGACATTAGAGTTGTGGCCTCCACAGGCATATCGTGGATGGCCAGATGAGACACCGAAAATGTTTGGTTTGATCATATGGGCACTTTCGATGTCCATGGGTGAAAGTCCCTAAACTCTCGTGACCAGGGGATGCTCCAACGTCTAGACCGAGTGAACAACATGAGCGTCGAGTGCCGAATACTAGGAGGCCGCGCTTCCCACTGTGTCATGGTCAGTTGGGAGGGGGTGTGGCCTTATCCACCCGAGTGAGTGGGGCTGTAAGTTAGGCTGATTTAGACCTGCTCACAAATGGGTCCACTATCGACGAGCTGAGCCGATATTGGCAGGCGGGTAATGAGCTCTTTTCCATTTGCTGGGCTGCACGGCCGGTAGGGGCGGTATCCAGCTTGAAGTGTATTAGACCCCGGTGATGATCCCAGAAATGTACGATACTGATATGTGGACTTACTGAGCAGTAGTTGTGTACTCAGCATTTGATTTGTTTATTCATTCACTATCCACTCGGGCTGGTGGTGTGCAACTAATTGTTGTGTACCTTCGTAATGACCAGAATTTTGGTAGGGGCATGCGACTAACCTGAGATTAGGAATTTACCACACTGAGTCTAGCTATCCAAATTTAGATAAGGGGCTAGTTTGGATAAAAGTCCCTTATGATGAACCTCATAGCCTACGATACTATATACTATCATCTCGACTTCACACTCCAGCTTGGTCATCTCATTCGCACCGTATATCATATTACATCCGTGGCATATGGCATTTTGGGTTTCTATGCTTCTGCATTTATATAGCCTAAATGATGTTGAAATTCGTGGACCCGTCAGGATTTGCGCATTGCATTACATCCTCAGTATATGATATTCAGCTTACTATGACTCTGCATTGCATAGCTGATCTACATTGTTTCCTCAGTATATGATATTTGCTTATTATGTTTTGCATCGCATAACCTGGATAAGATTGATGGTAGTTATGGACTTACCGGCATGTTTCCGCATTGCTCTGATAGTGCATACTTAACACTTACCTTGCGCACACACTTACACCACCCTCTAAGCTTTCTATAAGCTTATGCATGATAGATGCGTGCAGGTAATGTTAGGTCGCAGTAGCGTCGAGATTGGAGCGTGCAACTATCTTCTAGAGTTTTGATTATCAATATATGTATTTCCCTTTCAGCATTGTATTTAACTATTTGTATTAGTGGATACGTGATGATTATGTTGCCTTTGTAATTTGGGTAAAGTTGTGGTTATGCTTTTTATGAGATAGATGTATGTTGAAAAATCCTCCTTGTAGCATCCCAGGATCGGAATCTGGCATATGGGGGTTAGAAGCCGAGAATGGGGTACTACGGATGTTGTCAGCATCAGATTCGGCAATCGAGAATTTTGTGAATCCGGTTTTCAAGTTTGGGGCGTGACAGAAGTTGGTATCAGAGCATAACTTGGGGATACCTAAGAATCACATCACATATCTGCTATGAACTTTGAATAAATAAGTCCCGAGTCCGAATAACTTAGCGATTTTTTAACATAGACCCTTAACGTGTGAGTCACAGAACTTCCAATTAATATAAAATCTAATTCATGTGCTTTATCCTTGCATTAGTTACAAAGTGTCAAGTCATCTCATCATCAAATCAAGTTCACCCAGGGTCTAAGAATCAGGTTGAAACAAATCAAATAAATCTGGCAAGTAAATGAGTTATTGCAATTACCTATAGAATTTACATCAAATGATTTTAAGTTCTTAATCCCTTACCTTAGGAGTGGCCCTGATAGTGTGTGATCTAGCAATATTGGATAAGAGACTATTTCAACTGAATTGAGGAAGCTTGGATTTCTCTGAATACTTCACAAGGGAATCCGACATACGAGGTGATGATTTCTTCCCCTTGAGCTTTCCATTTTCCCATTAGCTTAAGTGATAGTTTTTATTTTAATTTCAATTGATAATTGATATTTTTACCTTTTAGTTACATGTGATAATTGTTGGAATTGAATGCTAGATTACGTACTCAATATTTATCCTGCATATTTTCTCATACTTGTAGATTACTTGTGGATTGCTTATGGAACTTAAACTGGTACATCAATCAATGGGAAACCCCACTTATAAATGTACACCCATGCTTAGGATGTAACTTGATTGATTGTGTTCATAATGGGCCCTCGACATAGTAGTTACTTGAATGATGTGAATATCGAAGTGGCCTAGCATCCATGGGTTATTGTGTCTGCATGGCTTTTGAGAAAGGTCTTTGTATCGCATCTATTTGATATTTGCCCTATGCGGCTTCGATTTGATATTTTCCCTATATGATTTCCTTTTGTTATTTTCCTTATGTGGCTTCGACTTAGTATTTGCCCTATGTGGCTTCGATGATTTATTCCTACATAACCATGCGATGGTAAGTTCCATATGTTGAACTGTGATTGGCCACTAGTCGATGGGCTTCCATTAAACATCCTAAGGTGGTAGTCGAGCCGGGGATGGTGGTCATAGGATATTATGTCTGAGTTGTCGGCCTACACTGGGTGATGAACCCCCCGTAGTAACCTTCGATCTTTCTTAAATTGGCTGGTTGTAAATGAAATAATAATGATTGGCTAATCATGCATTCATAGCATACGGCGATGACGGGTGGCTAATTCTGGATGTTGTAGCACGTGTCTAATAGGATTTAGTTGGGGTATCGTTTCACTAGCTCCCAGACCACCGACTATCGGCCCACTTTCAGTGAGCTTGGCACTACGGATGTATGATGTACTTTCACTGGTGACCGGCCACATGCATGGGTTTTGCCCAAAAGCCAACTGTATGAGCATCCCCAGTTGATGTACACTCACGCATCCATGCATTTAATAATACTACATCGTGTATTGTTTTGAATGCCCTTTTATTTATAAATATGCTTACCTAATGCGACGTGCGTGTAATCTTGAGAGAAATTCACACTGAGCTGGCCACTCATTCATCAAATATATAACCGTACAAGTAATACAGGTGGCTTAAATGATATGTATGTTTTAGACTTGATGAGGAGCAGGGTACAAGTGTCAGGGATGCATGGCTGTATCTGCCAAGAGAAGTTGCGCGATCTTACGGTTCAAGTTTATTTGCATCTTATTATTCTCATGTATTAAATTGTATAATTCTTATATCTTGTTAAGTATAAAGACATTGGTTTGTATAAGTCATTTGGGCAACCGCTCGTATAATTTGAATGTATATGCAATTTCCTTTATGTTTGATTTATGCTTATTCCGCTAAATTGCTCACTCTAAAAAAAAAGGAAAGAAAAATATGTGTGTGTGTGTGTGTGTCTGTGTGTGGAATTTGGCTATCCTTAAAGATTAACACTCGGGTCTTTGAAAAATGAGTCATATTCTCAGGTTCTGAAAACATGGAGCGTTACACCGACTCCTACCGATGTACAAATTTTGGTGTCACCGAAAGGAGTAAAATTCATCCAGCAACTTGAGGATTTAATTCGGTATTACCGATTGAAAATTTAGTACCACCGAAGCAAGTTCGATGATACCAAAGTCAGCTTCGGTAACACCATAAACTAGCCGTTTTCTATCCGTTGAAACTGTTTCTCTATAAAAAGCGAATTGTAGAAACTTGCAAAAAGTGTGGATTTAGGCATTTTAGAGTCCCTAGGTTGTCCCAAGCTTTAATCTCTCATCCTAGACTCTATCCATATGAGATTCATGTTCTTTTCATTGTGATTTATCACTCATGAGCATTCAAAGCTCTTATTTATGAAGAACATGATCTCAAGCCTTCACTAGAACATTAAGACCAAACTTATGTGTATATCCTTAGTCTCAACCATACTCTAGTGTATCTATCAGTTGAATCCCTTAGAAAATTCACTCATTATCCTAGATAGGAGATTCAACCAAACTCCCATTACCTTGGTCACCTTTATAGGTATATCTTATGCAAGGTTCTTGATCGTGAAGCTGAAACAACAAGAAAATCCAAAACTACGCAATCGAGGGAGCACTGAGAAGCTAATTCAAGCACGGAAGAGTGAAATCAAGCAACCCAAGACAAGCTACAAATGAGGGCTCATTCTGATAAGTAATTGTCATTATCAAGAGTTCAAAGTTTAGTCTCTATCCTCGTGTAGGATTGAGGCTAAGAGTTTGTTATCAACAAACTCGCGTAGGTGCCTTATGTGGGACCTTGACCAGTGGGCCTAAACGCAAGTGCCTTGTATGGGACCTTGGCCGATGGGACTAAACGTAGGTGCCTTGTGTAGGACCTTGGCCGGTGAGCCTAAACAGAGGTGCCTAGTATGAGACCTTGGCCAGTGGACCTAAATGTGAGTTCTTAGTGTAGGACCTTTGTTCTTGCGGTGAGTATAAATTAGTGTCCTTAGTGTAGGACTGTAACGGTTATTAGTGAACCTATTTTAAAACCAATAATAGTGAAATTTGGTACACTCTGAGATTGAGTGTAAATGTCGGGAGTGGAGTAAGCACCTAACTAAACCACTATACATATGCTTGTGTTTGGAATGATCATTTACGCATTTATCATGATTATTTAAGTTTGAATACTTGATTGCATATGCATAATTAGATGAATGCTTAAGATTGATAGGAAGCACATTCCACACACAAGCTCACATCACTAGGCTAGTTGTTTTATTTGTATATCTTGAATAACCTTTATGATTGGACCCTTTATTGGCTTGGAAGCCTTTAAAGGTATATTGCCTTACTTGCTCTAAACTAAATGATTATTTAAGTTAGGCAATTAGGATTTTTAAATAAGCAAAATATTTGAAAAGTCTTATTCACCCCCCTTTAGGACATTGTCTCATATTCATTCTTCAGTATCAGCGGTATAAACCGCAATTTCAGGTGCGCCCTAGGAAGTTTCCAACAGTTTGTCACGCCCCCAACCTGAAAATCGGATTCACAGGAATCCCGATCGCTAAATCTAGTGCCAATAGCCTCCGTAGTACCCCATTCTTGGCTCTCAGCACTCATATGCCAGGTTCCGATCCTAGGATCCTACAACGAGGATTTTTCAACGTACATTTATTTCGTAATAAGCATAACCACAAGTTTACCCAAATCACAAAAACAACAACATCATCATATATCCATTAATATAAACTTTGAATACAATACTGAAAGGAAAATACATATGTCAAAATAAAATCAAAGCTCCACAAGACAGCTACATGCTCTAAGCTCCATGCTACTGCAACTTAATATTACTTGCACACATTTATCGTGCATAAGCTTGTAGAAAGCTTAGAGGGTGATGTAAGTGTGTGCACAAGGTAAGTGCCCAGCACACAAATATAATGCCATAATCATATAATGTCGAAAATGCTAACAAGATAATGAATTATCAGAGTAAGCAGAAATACTGACAAGATCATGAGTCATACAATATCAGAGTAAGCAGAAATATACTGGTCAGATCATGAGTGTCATCAGCCATACCAAGGCTATGTGATGCAAGGAATGAATGATAACGGTCATATCAGTGCAGAAACATGGTAACTCAAAATGTTAAATGTTACAGGTACAATGCAATATGCAGTGCGAATGAAATGACTAAGCTGGAGTGAAGTCGGGATGATAGTACGTAGTATCGCAGGTTATGGGGTCCACCACAAGGGACTTCTATCTAAACCAGTCCCATACCTAAATTTGGATAGTCAGACTCAATGTGGTAAACTCCTGATCTCAAGTTAGTCGTGCGTCCAACCGAAATCCTGGCCTTGCAAGGGTACACATAACAAATAGTTGCACACCACCAGCCCAAGTGGATAGTGAATGAATGAGTATGCAACTCCTGCTCAATAAGTCCACATATCAGTACGGTTCCTCTCTGGGATCATCACCGGGGTCTATTACACTCTACGCCATCTTGTCGCCGCTATCCGAGCGCACAACTAGATAAGTGGAAGAGACTTCACTATCCACCTGCCAATATCGGGCCTGGCTCGTCGATAGCGAACCCATTCCTCAAGCTGGTCAAACTCAACCTAGACATTGCCCCCTCACTCAGGTAGGTAACATCACACCCCTTCCCAACTGACCACGACACAGTGGGAGACGCGGCCTACTGGTACACAGCCCTCATGCCCTCATATATATCCACTCGGTCTCGATGTTGGGGCGTCTCCTGGCCACGGAGGTTTAGGAATTTTCACCCAGGAACATCTATAGCGCCCGTATGCTAGAACCAAATATTTTTGGTGTCCCATTTGACCATCCACGATATGCCTGTGGAGGCCACGACCCTGATATTATTAGGGAGTACAGTACTCACAACATACAATGCAAGATGTATGAGTCATACAATTCAGTCATGCATCAATCCTACGTGTACCGTGCGCTCATGTGAGACAAACTCCGCCTATTAGGGAGTCTCATAACAACCTGCCCAATGACATCTGCAATGGTCAATCACATCTCATAAAAAATATGCAGATGATGCGTATATGCATGTATCATGATGCTATGCTGTCACATACTCATAATCAATATCAATAACCAACATCAACAATCGGCCTCGACAATGTGGACATTTAACCAACATTGCTCCCAAGGGATGGCCCACATAGGGCCTTACATATAGTGGACCCATGGCCTCACACAAGGATCTAATATACAACACCACGGGCCTCACTCAAGAGCTTAATACGCATCACGATGGGCCTCTCACATGGGCCTAATATGCATCACAATGAACTCCATCGCCTGGCCCTCAAATTCATCACAATGGGTCTCAACTACGGGTCGCATATACATCATATAGATCTCGACAATCAGTCTTGGCAATCAAAATCGGCCTCAACAATCGGAATTGACACTCAAAATTAGTCTCGATACTCAACCTCGACAATCGAAATCGGAATCAGCCTATACAATCGGCCTCGACAAATCGGAATCAGCCTTGATACTCGGCCTCGACAATCGGAATCGGCCTCGACAAATCAGGATCGCCTCGATACTCGGCCTCGACAATCGGAATCGGCCCATACAATCGGAATCGACTTCAACAAATTGGAATCGGCCTTGATACTCGGCCTTGACAATCGGAATTGACTTCGATACTCGGCCTCGACAATCGGAATTAACCTATACAATCAGCGTCGACAATTGGAATCGGCCTCGACAAATCAGAATCGACCTTGATACTCGGCCTCGACAATCGGAATCGGCCTATACAATTGGCGTCAACAAATCGGAATCAGCCTGGATACTCAGCCTTGACAATCGGAATCGAAATCGGCCTTAACAATCAGCCTCGACAATCGGAATTAGCCTCGACATATGAAATCGGCCTCGACATACGAAATTGGCCTCATCGATCGAACTCTGCCTCGACAATCGGAATTGACGATCGGTGAGAATGTGCCTAACGAGGCTTAAGGGAAGGTCACAATGTGGACATCCAACTATCATTACCTATCAATGTGGACATTTAACCAACATTGCTCCCAAGGAGTGGCCCACGCAGAGCCAAACATATTGTGGACCCATGGCCTCACACAATGGCCTCTTACAATCACCATGTGCCGTATCAATGGGCCGCACCAACGGGTCTCATATACATCAAATGGGCCGCAATACATGGGCCTAATACACATCACTATGGGCCGCATCATGGGCGGAAAATACATCTCAATGGGCCTCATCATATGGGCCATAAACATATCAAAGTGGGCCTCTCGAATGGGCCACAAAATCCATCAAGGTGGGCCTCATGGGTGGGCCACAAAATACATGAAGGTGGGCCGCATCAACGGGCCACACCAATGGGCCTCATAAACGTCAAGTGGGCCACACCAACCGGCCGCACCAATGGGCCTCATAAACGTCAAGTGGGCCGCACCAATAGGCCTCGTATACATCTACACCATTCATCTATTTTTAGAGATCATTTTAGTACATTAACCGAAAAAAAGTGGATCACATCGAAGGATTATCTGGACCATACCACAAATGATATTGGTGATAATGATTTCCACTATTAAGAATTCAGAGGGCCTATCATAGCGTCTATCTTTCATCCAGTCTGTTCATGAGGCCACAACGACCTGAATTAGTGGTAAAACAAATTTCACATTGATCCAGAACTTCTGCACTCTCAAAAAGGGTTTCAATGGTATTTATTCAATCCTCACTGTTTTTGGCAGTGTGGTCCACATGGTACTAGATCTGTCTTATTTTTAGTCTCAAGCCTTAAGACGAATCGCCAAATGGAAGAATGGTTTAGATAAACCACATGCATCGGGGTAGGGTCCACATACGTGGCCCACCATCCAAGCAATGGATGGTGTGGATGTAGAATAGATACATAAAGGTGGGCCCCACTCGTCAATGGACGGTGTGAATATACACATACCCCCATGATCACACGCTGTTGACATCATACAACAGCTGGGTGCACGTCCAGGCGATGGACGGTTTGGATGTGACACATTCATCAGCCATGGGTCTCACAACTGCCAAAAACGGACAGACAGTGTGGGACCACATATCTTGGTGACGTCACCACAGTGGCTTATAGCCAATCAGCATACATGGAAGGTGGGTCCCATGTGGGGCCCACCACATACATTTGTATATCATATGAATATATAATATTATATTATTATTATTAATATTAATATTATTATTTGAAAAGGGAGGGGGGTGTGCTCCAACGTCCAGCGTCCAAACTACGGACGGCTGGATATTCAATGCATGCAAGGTGGCCCCACCCCCACACGTGTTGTACGTGTGGGGTGGGTCCCACAGCTGCCAGGCGATGAACGGTTGGGATATAATATATATCTCATGATGGGGCCCGCAAAACTCACTGGATGGGTGGTTTGGATGGCATGCCACCATGGTGTCAGGCCCACTCATGTGGACATTCACATAATGGTGGGTCCCACGTCCATACAATGGACGGCGTGGACAGAATCATATACATCAGGGTAGATCCCACCATCCTGGGATAGACGGTGGATGAAATACATAAATCATGGTAGCCTGCTCAGCACACCGTCCAGATGGACGGTGTGGATATGATACATACCTCATTTGCCAGCCCCCCTCTCCTGACGTCAATGCAGCAAATGGACGGTGTGTATAACACACATACCTCACGTCCGGACCCACAGACCTGCTAATGCTGCACAACAGCTACAGCTGCTGGCCCAATAGGTGAACGGCGAGGGTATAAAACATATACATCAGGTGCGTCCCACGACTGTTGGTCAGCGTGGATAAAATGTGTCACAGTGGACCCTGCATCCACAGATGGACGGCCCTGCTGGCCTATGGGTATAGGTGGGGTCCACGTGAGTGGGCCATCCCAAAATCAGGCTGGTATTTGTGCTTTCCTTTGAACCAGGCCTGTCCAAGACAGGTAGCCAAGAAAGCCGTTGGACGGTCGGCAAGGTTGGGCCGGCTGGATGGTCCATCTTGATGGACGGACCGGGTCTGATGTGTACATCAGGTGGGCCACACATCATCATAAAAAAATATAGAGAGAGAGATAAAAGAAAAGAGAAAGAGAGAGAGAGAGATGGAGATCAGAGTAGCGGAGGGACCCCGCCACTATTGGTCCCTCTTTGATACAACACATACATCAAGATGGGTCCCACATGTGGGCCCTCAAATCACAAATCAAATAATAAAATCACCCACCTTTCTTACTTCTTATTGGATCAATGGCAAGCTAAGCTCCTCGGCTACCACTTTGATGGAGGATGATGGTGATTAGACAGTGGAGATGGAAGATAGGGAGGTGGACCACACCAAGCTCTCCTCTCTTGGAAATAGCTTGGACGTCTCTCATGGTGGGGTTGCTTGAGAGAATGGAGAGGGAGAATGAGAGAGAGAGAGAGAGAGAGAGAGAGAGAGAGAGAGAGAGAGAGTTGATGGGAGAGAAGTGATGGGAGAGAGGGATGGTGGGTGATGGATGGGTGTACTTGTGTAAGGGAGAGAGAGTTGACTTTGGGGGGTTGTTGTACTTGAGGATGAAATGGAGTGATGGGTTGTACTTTGATTGATTGATGGGAATGATTTAACATTTGGTAAAATTCTCTTGCGCAGCATTTTCTTCGAACTGAACGTGAGACCATATTTCCTGGCCCGGTATCACTTCGGCGCGCGAGACGCGGTGACCGCGCGGTCACAAGGATACAAGTCTCGGGTCGAGCCGACTCTGATATACAGGAAACGACTTACGATCACGCGCAAACGCTGATAACAGATTGCAGATTGCTGGAATTCGACCGAGAGGACCGCAGAGGCCTACAGAACGGTACAGGATACGATACGGGTCTTACATAGTGGGTGTAAAATATGATGAGGCATAGAAGTTCTGGCCAAATTGATATTGGAATAAGATGGGCATGAATTGGGTTTTACCCCAACTATGACCTAGCTAGAGACAAATGGTCCTGTCAAGGGATCTATGGGGCCGACTATGATGTATATGTTTTATCCATGTTGCCCATTCATTTTGAAAGATTATCTTAGGGCATGAGCCCGAAATGGAGGCAAATTGAAGGCTCAAGTGGACCACACCGTAGAAAGCAATGGGGATTGAATTCCTATCATTGAAAACTTTCTATGGCCCACCTTGATGTTTATTTGCCATCCAAATTATTTATAAGGTCACATAGACTTATACAAAATAAAACATAAATACCAACTTGAACCAAAACTTGTGTGCCCCCAAAAAAGTTTTGAACAATAACCTTTCAATCCCCACTACTTATTGAGCCTTCTATTCAGCGCATCACTACAACCAGTTAATTTAGTTTAGTTAAATATTCATGATCTCATCACCAAATCCCCTCAAAATTCCCAAGTCCCTCGGTTTTCATTAGTCACATCCTGCTGATCAAAACAGGACCATCTCTTTACCATCTAGGTCCAAAATATTGTCCAGTTCACAACCATCTTGCCCGCTTGAACCGTCATCAATAAATTTTTTTGATTTATTTACTTTTATATGCCGATTGTATTGTATCTACATTCATATTAACAAAAATCGACACTTAGCCTTTAAATTCTTGTTTTACTTTCTTAACGTTATTTCTGTGTACAAACGTGATTAAGTTATTCTCGTTGTGATAAAAGCGCTTGTCTTTAAAGAAAAAGGAATCCATTCAAATGACTAACCCTCCCTTCATAAATCATTCAATCTCCTTATCAATTGATGACAGAATAGTCAAGCTAATCGTCACAGATCTTGTCATAATTCTATTATTTCGGAACTGAGGCCACAAGGCATTTAGTTTGATTCAAGTCGATTATTACTTTGACATGCCTGACACATACATACTCGCATACGCACAATCAAAATCATATCATTCATTACATATATGGCTATGTTCAAATCAAATAGTAACAATAGTTTGTATAGACCTGAACTAAACTTTCTAATCTAATTTCTTTAATCTTGGCCATCCATAAAATTGTCCTTGACTTTGTCCTACATTATCTCCAAACTCACTATTTTAGATGGACAACTTTGTTTGCAAGGACATATGAAGGATAATTATGGATAATCACACATGCAGTATCTAAATATTAAAAGATGCTACAAAAATCTCCTCTAATCTCTCATTTGTAATTGTTTTATATTATCTAATTGTAACCACCAATTAAAAATATCATAAATACAAGTCTCCTCACAAACGATCAGCATGATAGAGAATCCTATGCAACCACAAACTCTTTTGGTATGATGGACAGGTCGATGGATGGACGAGCTTTTATGTGCTTAATTAATGTAAGAGTACACAAGTTAGGAAAGTCATTAACCTACCAACCACACTATATTAAATTTTATTTAACTAAAATGAAGTGAATTTCCATGATAGAGACTAATGACTATTCCAGCCAGATCCAAGCTTTTCACCTGGTGGGCCATGCTGTTTGGATTTTATGGCCTAAAAATCAGGCCATTTATAGGCCACACTGGACATAATGTCCCTGAGAACATTGTGCCTTTTGCTTGGTTGGGATTGAATGTTGGTGTATTTTATCTCTTAATTGTCTATTTACTAGTGACCATTTCAAAGGTTAGGATTCATCCAATACAATTTTTTCTTTTACTATATTTAACGACCAACCTTTCAGACCGAGTATCATATAAGCCCTAAAAAAAGAGTATATAAAACTCCCTGTTTGGGACAAACGAGACAAAGTACTTGCATTACATTTTATCATTACAGATTCAAAAATGTGTAATTGAATATTCGTGTGCATCTAATTATCTAAAATCATTACTAATCCAGTCTGTTTTCTTTTCCTATCTTTCTTTAAGAATTAATGAATTACAGGTCTCAGGCACTATCGAAGCTGCCTATCATTTAAAAAGGTACGATCATGTGCTATTGGGATGCTGTGGGGCCCACTATAGAAGCTGCCTATCATTGAAAAACGTGCAATCATGTGCTATGGGGCCCACATCAACTGTTCATCAGATACACCTAGATGCGCCTTCCAAATGAATGTTAGGCCATGGCGCTAAAAATCAGCCAGAATGGAAACTTGGGTGGGACACACCCCAAGGAAGACTTGGAAGGGGACGGCCTACCAATAAAACCTTCCCCCATTGCTTGAGGGGCCCACCATATGTTGTGTATATTTCATCGAATTCATTCATCAGATGCGAGTCAGTGGGATTCTGACCCTTGTACGTCCACTAACCATTCCATGTGGGGTAATTGTTCCATAACAAAACAAAGTCATCAAACGGCTTTACAGAAGGGACACACCGAAACATTCAAAAACCGAAATCGGATTGCGTACTGAGTTACTCACTACGCTCTTATCGTACTGAGTAAACTTCATTGGGCCCACCTTGAATGTAAGTGTTCAATCCACTCCGCACATCCGTTTTTCCATCTAATTTAAGGGGTTGAGCCCAAAATTTAAGTATATTCAAAGATCAAATGGATCATACCACAGGAAAGAGTAGGGATAATGATTTCCACTGTTGAAACCTTGCTAGGCCCCACAGCAATGTTTATTTGTCATCCAATCTGTTCATAAGATCATATAGACATAGGTTAAGGGAAAACACAAATATAAGCTTGATCCAAAATTTCTAAGAAATTTTCAACGGTAGATGTTCAACTCTAACGGTTTTATTTTTAAATCATTTTAGGGCATAAGCCCAAAATTGAGGCAGATCCAAGGCTCAACTGGACCACACAATGGGGATTAAACTCTTACCGTTGAAAACTTCCTGGGGGCCGCAGAAGCTTTTGATGGAGCCGATTTTATTTTTTTTCTCTTCATCCAGGCCTACGTAACTTCATGAATAGGTTGTACGGCAAATAAGGCAAATAAACATCATGGTGGGCCCGAGAAATGTTTCAACGGTGAGAATCATTATCACCGCTGCTTCTTGTGGCGTGGTCCACTTGATCCTTGGATCGGCTTACCCTAAAATAATATGAAAAAATAGATGGAAAGTGTGGATACGACCCATACATCACGGTGGCTACTCAAAGCTCCTGCTCGCTTCCCTGGATACGGGTGGAGTAGGACGCAATTCGCGTCCGCTCAACATTGGTTTATTCATTATTATTAGATAAAATGACAGCTGTAGACAAAACCTTTTACCCAGCGGTTTTTATGAAGGAATACAAACTTAAGTTACCAACTTAGAGTAGCACGTGCGGACAGCGAATTTGAGGACGAAACTACCCCTCCTTGTCGCTGCTGCGTCTTTTCCTCTCCCTCCCTTCCCTCACTCCATTTTCGAAAAAAGGACGAAAACCCCTGCACTA
The DNA here is from genome assembly GCF_029962835.1 of Magnolia sinica. Classification (NCBI taxonomy): domain Eukaryota; kingdom Viridiplantae; phylum Streptophyta; class Magnoliopsida; order Magnoliales; family Magnoliaceae; genus Magnolia; species Magnolia sinica. The sequence goes on along the minus strand of NC_080577.1, from coordinate 40,808,015 downwards.
CATCTGCTACTTGGATCGCACCACGCTCTAGCTTGGATGAAACTACCCTGCTTGTTAGTTTTTCGGAAAGTGGTCCCTCCTCCACGGAAGAAAGTACGCACTACAAGTATAATGTAGTACATTTACCTAAACAGTGTAAATTTTTTGTGGGCCATTGAACTGCTGGATGAAGCTCGAATCTTGGTTTTCGGTTCATCCATGCAAAATCATCCTATGAGCATGATGGATTACAAGTAAAACATCATTGTGGGGACATAACAAGGTTTCTATGGTGGAACCATTGTTTCTTGGGGTGTGATCCACTTGATATTTCGATATGCCACCATTTTGGGCTGAAACCCTTACTTTAGATGGAAAAACGGATGAACGTAGTGGATAGTCCACATACATTCAAGGCGGGCCCTACTCAGTTTTTGTAATTTTAAAAAACGAATTTATTATTAATTTTTTTTCCTTTTTATTGGGTTGGCTTGTTAGTACACACCCATGTCAGTACACACACTCCATGTTAGCCACCCCCGCTAGGGATCGTTACCAAAACCTCAAGTGTTGACATGAGGTATCTCCACTCAGTCTGCCAATTGAGCTATGGATCTGGGTGTGCCCAACTCAGTTAACACAGCACTATAAGTGCGTACTGAGCAAACTATAAATCCAAATTGCGAGAGGTTTTGGTCCATTTGACCTACTTCTCGATTCACGATTGATGAAATTCCCCAAGCAATTCTTAAATTTGACGGAGATATCATAAAAATATGATGGGGAACTTCCATGGATTCATATCATATAACCGAAAATTTTATGAACCGCTCGGTCAATTTCAATAATTGCTCAGTCAAATTCACCAAAGAGAATTTCATGTAAATCTCGGTCAATTTCATTAACTGCTCGGTCAAATTCACTAGAGAAATTTAGGACTGTGGACCCCACCTTTTATCCAGCTGTTTTTATGAAACAATACAAACTTTGCTTTGCAAACTAGACCTGCACGTGCAGAGACCGAATTCCAGGATGAAAATACCCCTCCTTTTCACTGTTGCTTTTCCTCTCCCTTTCAACTGTTTGCTTTTCCTCTCCCTTTCCACTGCTGCTTCACTGTCGTTGCTTTCACCCCGTTTCCTCACTCGTTAAAAAGACCAAAAAAACCCTTTTTGTGGGCCCCCCTTATCAACATTTCATCTTCTTCTGAAAATGGTCGGTCTAGTGAAGAAAGCACACACACCACAGGTATATTTTAAACTCAGTTGGGCCCACATTGAATGTATGTAGTATAGGAAATGGATTGGTTACACCCCCTGACACCAGCCCCGTGGGTGGTGGTCGGTGCTCTGTGGGCCCCACCATGATATATGTGTTTCATCCATTTCATTCATCCATTTTTAAAGTTCATTCCAAGGCTTTATCCTAAAAATAAGAGGGATATAAATCTTAGATGTACCACAATACAGGAAAACAATAATGATTAGATATCCATCATTTAAATCCTCCTGAGGCACACTGTACTGTTTATCTGAAATCCAATCTGTTTATTACGTCATAAAGACCCAGATGAAGGGTAAAAACAAAGATCATCTTGATCCAATACTTTTATAGCCACCAAAAATTTTTTAATGGTCGATATTCATTAAACACTGTTTCCTGTAATGTGGTGATATTCATTAAACACTGTTTCCTGTAATGTGGTCCAATTGAGATCAGGATATACCTCATTTTTTGTACAATATCGTAAAATGATATATAAAAATAGATGGACGGCATGGTTGAAACACATCATGATGGGGCCCACAGAGCACCGAATGGCTGGTGGCAGGGGGAGTAGCCAATCCGTTTCATGTAGTATATCCACGCCGTCCATCCGTTTTTCTATCTAATTTAAGGGGTTGAGCCCCAAATTGAAGCATATGAAAATATCAAGTGGATTATAGTTTGCCCCGCTGATTTTCTAGTTTGTCCCACTCAATTTCATATTTGCCAGAAGTGCATGGGTGGATGTATAGCATACTTTGTAATTTTAGTGGATGATGAAATGAACTTTATACTTTGTCCTAGTGTATTTCCAATTTGGCCCGGTCAATTTCCAGTTTGGCTCGCTTAATTTTCAGTTTGTCCCGCTTAATTTCCAGTTTGGCCCACTCAATTTTCAGTTTGCCCCGCTCAATTTCCAGTTTGGCTCGCTCAATTTTTAGTTTGTCCCGCTCAATTTTCAGTTTGGCCTGCTTAATTTCCAGTTTATCCCGCTCAATTTCCAGTTTGGCCTGCTCGATTTCCAGTTTGTCCCGCTCAATTTCCAATTTGGCCCTCTCAATTTTCAGTTTGTCCCACTCAATTTCCAATTTGGCCCGCTCAATTTCCAGTTTAGCCTGTAGTATATCCATGCCATCCATCCGTTCTTCCATCTAATTTAAGCGGTTTAACCCCAAATTGAAGCATATAATCATACCACGGGAAACAGTGGGCATAATGATTTCCACCATTGAAACCATAGTGGGCCCAACAGTGATGTTTGTTTGTTATCACATCTTACTTTTTTAAGAATTATGTGAATGAACCACTTCGAACATAGAATAAGTAGCCTAACGTACTTTTTTTTTATTGTTTATATAAATTGGCCTACCTAATCACTATTTGTGAAGAAAAAAGAGTCTATATTCTTTAGCACACATATAAATATCATGATCAAGTATACCTTTCAAATGAGGCAAAATCTTTTTCCCTACTTGTAGATGAATCTAACTTAGAAATTTCATGTAGTAGTTAAATAATTCCACAATATACAAGATGTTTAGTGTAAGACCCGTGTCCTAATCCGTACTGTTCCGTTGGCTTCTGCGATCCTTCCGGTCAAATTCCGACAACCTTCGCACCATATCCGGTGTTTGCGCACGATCCTAGGCCAAGTCCCGCGCACCGACGTTGGCTTGATCCGAAAGTTGTATCATAGCGACCGCGTCGTCGCCGCGGTTCCAACGCCGTGACTTGCGCACCGAACCGATACCCAGGCAAGAAAATGCTGATCAGCGTTTATTCCGAAGAAACACCGCGCGTTGCGAATTTCGAGGGAATCTCTACGCAATAAGTCCCATCAATCAACATTTAATGCATCCCATACATCAAGTACATCACCCCATCCCCTCTTTTTTCAAAGAATCTACCCTCTTTCCACTCACCACTCCTCTTTTTCCCATTTTCAACATCCACCATACCCCTTTTTCAACTTTTCAACCCAAACCATCACCCATCCATATCTCCTCTCTTTCTCTCTCATTTCTCAAATCTCCAAGCAACTCAACCCCAAGCCTCTAGTTTACCCTCTAATATGCGGGGAGAATCCATACTATTTACATGTTATATATAAAATAGAATACCTATCACTCCCCAGACTTGGTGACCGGACTCACAAGGAACCCAATAGCCGGTTCCGGCCGCAACAGCCTCCATAGTACCCCAATCTTACCCCTAAGACAGGTTCCGATCCTAAGATCCTACAATGAGGATTTTCATATCATAATCCGATTCAATTGAGCATACCCAAGATAATAGCAAGTAAATCAGAAAATAAATAAGGAACACACTGCAAAATCCACTGAGCATTTAAACTTTACAGGTACAAGGCTTAAAAGAAAATACATAATATAAAAAGAAGGGAAGAAAAGGTCTGCAACAGGTCCTCAACTCATGCCAATCCAATCCAATCCACAGCTCCTCCGCTACTGCACTGTCCTAGGATCTCATGCATGCATCAATCGTGCATAAGCTTATAGAAAGCTTAGAGGGCGATATAAGTGTGTGGCAATGGTGTTCAGAAGAATAAGGAGAATGCAGAAGGAGCCAATGAATAATACCAATGCCTCCAGCCGTACCGAGGCTAAGTTATGAATGTAGTAAGCCGAACCAAGGCTATGCAATGTAATATATGAGTATTGGGCGCTATATCAAGGCGATGCAATATAAGTCTTATACAGCCGATGCAAATGCAAATGTGAAGTAATGTCAGTCCTCATATCCAATCAACATATTAAGTACAGTTCCATCATAAGAAATCCACCGGGGTCAAGTGCACTGCTGGATGACTGCCGCTCTACAAGACTCACACAGTCAAACGAGTGTAGGAGACCCTACTACCCACCAGTGGAGAGTCAATCACCAAGGAGGCTCGACGGTAGCGGACCCATTTCATGAGCTGGTCAAACTCAGCCTAGTTATGCCCCCTCACTCAGGCGAGTAAGGCTAAACCCCATCTCAACCAACCTCGCAACAGTGGGAGTTGCGGCCTAACGGTATAAGGCCCTCGTGTGCTCATATTTTTCACTCGGTCTCGGCGTTGAGGAGTCTCCTCGGTACCGTAGAAGTTTAGGGGCTTTCACCTAAGGACATCTTATGCACCCCAAATGCTCAAGAATCATTTTCGGTGTTCACACACAGCCATCCACAATATCTCTATGGAGGCTATGGCCCTGATGAAGCAAGGGCGAATATCCACATGCTATGTAATGCCAGATGCATGAATCACACAATCAACCATGCATTAATCTCAAGCGCCCACTGTGCTCAAGAGGGTAAACTCCATCCCTCGGGGAGATACCAACATATCTTACATAATGGCACAACCATGGCCAATCATACCTCAACCAAACATACATATGATGCGTATGAGGGTGGGCCATGAAGATGAATAAATATGCTGATGAGGTGAAATGAGAAGGTACACTCTCTAGTGGAGGCTCATTTACCTAGGGTAGCCCACGAGACTAAGCATACAAGGCTACGGCCTAGGTAATATAGAAACAGGCCTAGCAAAGGACTAAGGTGAGCATTCAACCACCCTTAGATACTAATGGGCCTAAAGGGGTCCAAATTAGGACTTTCAACCACCATTTCCCCAAGGCATCTAACCACCAACTATAAGCTACAAGGCCCAAGGCCCAACATCCATCCACATGTTCATAAGTCCCCAAAGGCATAGAAGATGGGCCCAATACAAACTCCAACCACATAGGCCCAAAGAGGAAAAAAATCAAGCCCAAAGACAATGGCCCTCAGCCCATGCATCATAATAGCAAATGGGTAGCCCATATACCCAAAACAATGGCCAAGGCATATCCAACAAGAGTCAAAGTGAGCCTCACGATATCAGCACAAAACTGGTTACAATAGAGGGGCATCAAGGGCTCAACTACACACACAACATCAGCCCACAAAGCCCACACAAGGAACAATCAGCCCACCAAAAATACTGGGCCAAGGGTGGACATCCAATGCTATAGGCCTGCTGGATGGCCCAAAAAAATCTGGCCTACTATGGCCCTCATAATCCACCCAAAGGTGGGCCCCAAAAGGCACTAATTAAGCCCAAAAATACCTCAAGAATAAGGCAAGATGTGTGTACAAAAAACCCTCAAATCTGGTGGGCCATATAGCCCCAAATCAAACAACTATGGGCAGCAGCTTTGGGCCCCTTGCTGGAATTCCAACCCACCCACATCTTGGGCCTGCTGGAGTCCAGTAATTAATTAATTTATATAAAATACTTGCTCTCTGGTGACCCACACATGACATAGTGGGCCCCACCAGATGAAGGGAGAGAATACAACACATATATCAAGTGGGCCAGCTGCTAGACTGCAAGTCCAGCAGCAACCCAATAAAGCTGGGCGTCCCAAGGTTGGGCGGTCCCATGGGGGCCTTGACAGCCGCCCCTAATAAACACCAAGGTGGGCCCCACTTGTGGACGTCCCACTAGGGGATGGGCCACGTCCAAGTGGGGCACACACATGGAGGAACGGCTGGATAAAATACTACATCAAGGTGGGCCAAATGGGGTGGACGGCCAGCCCATGGCTGGACGTCATCCCAGCTGAAACGTCCAGCTGTGGGCTACCGGTCCAGCTGCAAAGCATCCCAAATTTGGGTGGAAAAGGTGGCCCACACACACCTGAGATGGGTCCCTACATGATGGCCCACAAGATGAGCCAAATGGGGGGCCATAAACCCAAGCAATCATGCAATCAAAACATAGACAGTAAGGTTGGAATAAAAATCTACTGCATAAAAATGTTGCTGTCCACACCAATGTACATCCATCAGAGTGGGCCCAGGCCTGCCTAAAAGGGGAAAATGGGCGGCTAATAATTACCCTTAAAATTAAGGCAAGGTGGGGTCCACAAAAGTGGCCCCACTCAAAAAATCAAGCTAATGAAAGTGTTTTCCCTTCATATAGCATGGCTGGACAGTCCAGAAAATTAGATCGTCCACTCCTATGAACCGACTCTTTTGGGTGCAAAAATAAGGATGAATTGAGGTCGGATTTAACATACATCAAAGTGGGGTCCACATCTCCAAGAAATGCCTAAGAAATCAGAGAGAAAGGTTCCACAAATAGGGCCTACATGACAAACATTCCAAAAACATAACAGAAATTCAAGCAATATGGACAACAACATGTGTTGTCCAAACCAGCCAAAAGATAACTAAAAGGGAAATTGTAAGACCCGTGTCCTAGTCCGTACCATTCCGTTGGCTTCCGCGGTCCTTCAGGTCAAATGTCGGCAACCTTCGTACCATATATGACATTTGCGCGCGATCCGAAGCCAGGTTCCGCACACCGACGTCGGCTCGAGCTGAAACTTATGTCTTGGCGATCGTGTCGTCGCCGCGGTTCCAACGCCGTGCCTTGCGCACCGAACCGATACCCAGGCAAGAAGATGCCGATCTGCGTTTATCCCGAAGAAACACCGCGCGTTGCGGATTTCGAGGGAATCTCTACAATTAGTCCCATCAACCAACCATTAAATGCATCCCATGCATCAAGTACTACACCCATTCCCTCTTTTTCCAAAAGTCCACCATTCTTTCCACCTCACCACTCCTCTTTTTCAAATTTCAACAACAACCATACACCTTTACAATTTTTCAACCCAACCCATCACTCCATCACCTCACCTCACCCATCCATATCTTCTTTCTCTCTCTCATTTCTCATATCTCTCCCAAGCAACTCAACCCCCCACACGTCCAAGCTTTCTCTCCCTCTCAAGTGTGGTCCACCTTCCATCTTCCATCTATACCCTCTCATCTCCAATCTCAACCATTCATCTTTCATCAACCTCCATTAAAAGTGAAGGTAAGGAGCTAAGGAGTCCAAGGGAGCAAGGAAAAGGAAGATAAGGTGGGTGATTTGCCATTATTTTAAACTTTAGGGCCCACTTGTTGGTGGGACCCATTTGGATGTATGTGATCTAATCAAGAGGGCCCATAGTGGTGGGGTTCCTCTATCTCACCGTATATCTCTCTTTCTATCTCTCTCTTCCTTTGTGATGGTGTGGATCCCACCAATATGTGTTACATCTACTCCGTCCATCTACATCAGACGGTGTGGCCCACTCTATTACAGGCGATGATCCACACCATCCACTGTTTGGATGGGTCCAATGCATCTTTATATACATATATATGTATATATATGTATATATTTATATGTGTATATTTTATATAATATAATATGTATTTTATATATATAATATAAGATATATTATAAGTATATGCACATATAGTGGTGGGCCATGTCTATGTGGGACCCACCACAATGATGAGAGTTGTAAATCGTCCAGCGTCCCTGGACGCTGGACGTTGCAAACAGTACCTTATTTTAAAAAAAAAGAGAAGGGGAGTGGTGGGCCACTCATGCAGGCCCCACCTTGATGTATATGTAAGATCCAAGCCGTCCATGTTGTTCCCCATCTCATCTTAGGCGTTGAGCCGAAAAATGAAGTTGATCCCATTTTCTGGCGGGCCATACCATGGGAACTAGTGGTATTACCCTTAAAATCCACCATGACCCCTTCTATTTGCCAAAAATAGGGCGAATATTGGACTCCTTGGGTCGGTCTTGGACCAAGGAATCCAATGGTTGGTGTGGATCTTACTAAAGCGGGCCCCACCTGGGAAAAACCGCAGAAAAACCCCGTTTTAAAAAAAAAAAGGGAACCAGCAGCAGCAGCCGCTGCCACTGGTAGAACGCGCAGGCAGCGCCTGCACTGGGCTGCCTGACGGACGGACGTTCTGGGGCTCACGGCCCCAGCTGTGGGCCCCACCTTGGTTCCTTTCGACCATCAACACCGTGCATTCGATGGGTCCCCTCGGTCCACACGTCCACCCCAAAAATCAGCCTTATACGAAACTCAGGTGGGCCATACCATTTAAAATCATATGAAGACATGCCAAAACATATAACATCACTTGGTGGGGCCTACCTGATTCTTGGATGTTACTGAAATTTGGTCTGGACCGTTAGTCCAGTGAGACACACAAAATGGGTGGGCTGGATCTGTGGACCACATCACGGTGGGCCTTAAGTTTGGATGGCCTCATCAACGTCAAAAGGCAAATAAACGTTACTGTGGTCCCTGGTCTACGAGACCTTGTAAGCTGGGTGGAGGCCAGATAAATATTCCAGTGGGCCCTCCTCCACCACGTGACCCTTGTGAACAGGTTAGATGAAAAATAAACATTACGGTGGGCCCCTTCACCATGTGGCCCAATATGTTGTATAAAAATTAAAAAAAATAAAAAAATAATAAATAAATAAATAAATAAATATCGGTGGGCCCCTGGTCCACACGACCTATCAACAGGTTGTATGGAAACAAACATTACAGTGGGCCCTATCCAGGCCCACGTGACCTTATGAATAGATTGGATGATAAATAAATAATTTGGTGGGCCCTACCCTGGTCCACATGACCTTATGAACAGTGGTTGGAAAATAAACATTATATTGGGCCCTAGGCAGGGTGGGAAAAACAAGCATTATGGTGGACCCCGCTTACGTATGTAAACTACACCCTCCATTAGTGTGGGCTCCATCATGATGCATGTGTTTCATCCAACAGTCCAACCGTTTGGGGATAAATTAGGGCCCATTATGGAGGCCCATCTTCATGCATTAGTGGTCCTTGTTGAGGCCCACCTTGATATAGATATGGGGCTCATGCTATGTAGCCCATTTGATGTATTTGGGTCCTTGGGTCAAGGCCCAATTAGATGTATAAAAGGCCCATTACAATGTGTACTTCATGGAAGGCCATCCCTTGGGAGCAATGTCGGTTTGATGTCCACATTGAATGGATAATGTTGGTTAAATGTCCGCATTATAACTCTCCCTAAGGCCCACTGATAGGCCCAAAAATTATGGTAAGAAGGCCGCCTAGGGCCATCTCCATTATATCTAGAGCCCATCTCTTTATACATGTTTAGTATAGATCCATGATTCATGATCATTCGCACCATATGTATGCCTGATGTGAGGGTGACCGATCATAGCATATATCTTTGGATAGACTGTTTATGGGCTCCCTGATAGGCGGAGTTGCCTCGTATAAGTGCATGGTATATACAGGACTGTTGCATGACTGATAGTGTGACTCATGCACTTGCATTTGTGTGATTGTAGTTACTGTATGCCCTAGCGACATCAGGGCCATAGCCTCCATAGACACATCGTGGATGGCTGGGTTGGATACCGAAAATATTTGGTTCTAGCATACGGGCGCCATAGACGTCCTTGGGTGAAAATCCCTAAACCCGATGGTACCAAAGGATGACTCCAATGTCGAGACTGAGTGGATATACGAGCGCATGAGGGCCGAATACCAGGAGGCCATGTCTCCCACTGTGTCGTGGTCGGTTGGAAAGGAGTGTGGCCTTACTCGCCCGAGGGTAGGCGGTAATACTAGGCTGAGTTTGACCAGCTCACGAATGGGTCCGTTATCGACGTGCCGGATAGGTTTTGGTGGACTATTGGCCAGGCGGATAGTGAGGTTTCTTACGCTCACTTGGACTGTGCGGCTAGGAGAGCGACAGTGCCATTTGGAGTGTACTTGATTATCCAGAATGAGAACTGTACCGATACATGATGAGGATTGGCATGCTTGAGTTGCATCTCGCATCGCATGGCTGTGTATGGCCGATAGCATTCATATCTTGCACCGCATAGCCTTGATACGGCTAATTGCATTCATGTGCTCATCACCATGATTCCGCATTACTCTGACCTTGCATTTTGAGCACGTTTGTATTGCGCACACACTCACACCACCCTCTAAGCTTTCTATAAGCTTATGCACAATTGATGCGTGCAGGTGACGCCAGGACGCAGTCGCAGCCATAGTCTCGCTGTAGTTGGAGCGTGCAGCCGAGCTTCTGGAGTTTTGTTTCTTTTATTACATTGTATTTTTCCCTTTCAGTCGTATTGTACTAAAAAGTTTTTGATCATAGTGGATTTTGTGGTGGTGTTCTTGTGCTTATTGTTTGTGGATTATGCTTTTGTTATGCTCATTATGAATCAGACTAATGATTTGAAACCCTCCTTGTAGTATCCCAGGATCGGAACCTGGTGAATGGGTGCCGGGGTCCGAGAATGGGGTTCTACGGAGGCTTTCGGCGCCAGATTCGGCAATCGGGAATTTTGTGAGCCTGGTTTCTGAGTTCGGGGTGTGACAGAAGTTGGTATCAGAGCATAACTCAGGAATAACCAAGAACAACATTACATGTCTGCTATGAATGATTTAAGTCCTAAGTTCGGATAGCCTAGCGATCTTTCATTACAGACCCTTAACGTGTGTGCCTTCACGAGCCTTTAAGTTGATAGGCACCTTCGCTCTTTCCTGTAGGACATGGCACGAAGGAGAGTGACCCGATCGACTCCCGCACCACCACCAGATACTTCAGCTCCACCACCTGCGGCTCCCGCATTACCACCTACGACCCCTGCTCCGCCACCAGAGATTCCTACTACCCAGCCTGAGGATGTCGCTCCTCTACCAGAGATTCATACCGCCCATCCTGTGGATGCTGCACCTCCATCAGAGACCGGTGCGGATCCGACCGTATCCGTGAGTGCTTCCCAGTTATAGCAGATGCTGCAGGCTATGACGGCCGCACTCCAGGGGCAGAGCAGACACCCGGTTGTTTCACCGGCCCAGGCAGAGCAGGAGTGCGCGAGTGCCCTACTTCGAGAGTTCCTACAGTTTGACCCTCCGCGTTTCCAGGGCGAGCCAGATCCGACAGCAGCTGAGAGGTGACGCTCCGATGTGGAGAAGATCTTCGATACCATGTCATGCACGACCGAGCAGCGAGTTCGGTTGGCAGTGTTTCTTTTTCAGGGCGAGGCCGAGCACTGGTGGACCTCGGTTACCCGCGTCGCAGGACCCGACTATGTCTGGACATGGGATGATTTCATAGATCGATTCGAGGAGCAGTACTTCCCTGACCACATTCGACGCCAGAGGGCACTGGAGTTCGAGACTCTGGTGCAGGGGGATATGACCGTGGCTCAGTACGCGGCTCGTTTCGTGGCGCTATCGAGGTTTGCGCCATATATGGTTGATGATGAGGGGCGGAATGCCCGCCGTTTCGAGAGCGGCTTACGTTACGGTCTTCGAGGCCGTGTGATTGGGCACGAGCTTCCGACCTTCCAGGCAGTGGTACGGAGGGCTCAGATTTATGAGACTGAGTGGGCTGGCGCACAGGCCGACAGAGATCAAAGGAGGGGACAGAAGAGGCAAACCCCCTCCAGTAGCTCCCAGCAGCAGCGACGACCACAGAGGTACAGGAGCCACCCACCTGCTAGAGCACCAGCAGCCCCAGCAGCATCTCCAACGCCACCCCAGCAGCCATTTGCAGGGACGTGTTTTGGATGTGGTGGGGCAGGGCATCGTTTGTCTGAGTGCCCTCACCCTCATCTGCAGCAGACGAGAGGATCATAGCAGCCTCACCTACATCCGCCGAGAGCACCACAGCAGCCTCCAGCACAGCAGCGACCTCAGCAGCAGCCTCCAGCACAGCAGCGACCCCATCAGCAGCGACCACAGCCACCTCAGCCGCCGAGACCCCAGCAGCAGCAGAGGCAGCAGTATAGGCCGCCGCAGAGGCAGCAGCAGCACCAGGGACCTCAGAGGGGACAGACACCTCCCCAGCCAGCTCAGGCTAGGTTCTACGCGGCTCAGCAGGACCCGCAGTCATCCGGAGGAGTCGTCGAGGGTATACTTCCCGTCTCTTCATGCATCGCTCGAGTATTATTTGATTCTGGCGCTTCTCACTCATTCATGTCTGAGGATTTCTGCCGATCGACTGAATTACCGACAGAGTCTACTAGTGAGGGATTGACCGTATCGACACCCTTGGGGAGGACCACAGTATTGGGCCGTTTCTGTCCATCTTGCCCGGTTCTTGTCGGTGATATCTTTTTGCCCACTGACTTGTTTGTGCTGCCGATGACAGATTTCGACGTTATCTTGGGCATGGATTGGCTTGCCGAGTACCACGCTATCTTGGACTGTTCTGCGAGGACAGTCACGTTCTGCATACCAGGCTTGCCGCAGTTTCAGTTCGTTGCGGAGCCCCGAGGAGAGCCGTTATCTTGCTTGATGACCTGCGCCGTGGAGGAGCCTGTTGCCATTTGTATTGATCGGTTGCCGGTGGTCTGCGACTTCCCCGACGTGTTCCAGGAGATTCCGGGATTGCCTCCGCGCCGTCATATTGAGTTTCAGATTGATCTTGTGCCCGGTACCGCGCCTATCTCGAAGGCCCCGTACCGTATGGCACCGATGGAGTTGCGTGAGCTGCAGCGTCAGTTGGACGAGTTGCGTGAGTTGGGATTCATTCGTCCGAGCAGTTCACCTTGGGGAGCGCCGGTACTCTTCGTTAGGAAGAAGGATGGCTCGTTGAGGCTCTGTGTGGATTACCGCGAGCTCAACCGGGTCACAATTAAGAACAAATACCCGCTCCCGAGGATAGATGATTTATTTGATCAGCTGCAGGGTGCACAGTTCTTTTCGAAGATTGACCTGCGTTCTGGTTATCATCAGATTCGTGTCCGAGAGGAGGACATCCCGAAGACAGCTTTCAGGACGCGTTATGGTCATTTTGAGTTTCAGGTCATGTCCTTTGGACTGACCAATGCACCCGCGGTCTTCATGCAGTTGATGAACGAGGTCTTTCGTCCATATCTCGATCAGTTTGTTGTGGTCTTCATTGACGACATTCTGATATATTCGAGGACCCGTGAGGACCATATGCAGCATCTGGAGATCGCCTTGCAGACCCTTCGTGCCCACCAGCTATATGCGAAGCTGGAGAAGTGTGAGTTCTGGCAGGAGGAGGTGAGATTCCTCGGTCACGTGGTGACGAGGGAGGGTGTCGCAGTAGACCCCTCGAAGGTTGAGGCAGTGCGTCAGTGGGGCCAGCCCACGACTGCGTCCGAGATCCGTAGTTTCCTTGGTTTAGCGGGATACTATCGGCTTTTCATTGAGGGCTTCTCCCGTATTACAGCCCCGTTGACCAGGTTGACTCGGAAGGGCGCAGAGTTTATTTGGAGTGACGCCTGTGAGCGAGCATTTATGGAGCTGAAGGACCATCTGACGTCCGCTCTTGTTCTCACTCTTCCCTATGGGAGTGATGGATTCGTGGTATTTACTGATGCTTCGCGTATTGGATTGGGTGCTGTCCTGATGCAGCACGGCAGACCTGTAGCATTTGCGTCTCGTCAGCTCAAGGTTCATGAGCTGAACTACCCCACGCACGATTTGGAGCTGGCAGCAGTTGTCTTCGCACTGAAGGTGTGGAGACACTATCTCTATGGGGTTAGGTTCGAGCTCTTCTCTAACCACAAGAGCTTGAAGTATCTATTTTCTCAGTCTGAGCTGAACATGAGACAGAGACGCTGGATGGAGCTTCTGAAGGACTATGATTTTGACCTCCAGTACCACCCAGGCAAGGCGAATGTGGTGGCGGATGCCCTTAGCCATCAGCCACGAGGCCTGGTGGCACATATGATAATTCAGGAGTGGAAGATGCTCGAGGATATAGCAGAGTACGACTTTGATTTTGGTCTGCAGTCTTCTATTGTTCAGTTATCGAGTCTGTCGATTCAACCCTCTCTTGTCGCAAGGGTGATCGAGGCTCAACAGACAGATGAGTCGTTACAAGATTACCGAGCAGAGGCGACATCTGAGAGTCAGACAGATTGGCAGATTGGTGCTGATGGTGGACTTCGCTTTAGAGGCCGATTGTGTGTTCCGGATATTCCTGAGTTGCGCAGAGATCTTATGACCAAGGCACATCGATCGCGGTTTTCCATCCACCCTGGCTCGACGAAGATGTACCGTGATATGAGGAGGCAGTATTACTGGGCAGGGATGAAGCGCCAGATTGCCAGTTTTGTGGCCAAGTGTGACACATGCCAGCGTGTCAAGGCCGATCATCAGAGACCCCCTGGTCTATTGCAGCCGTTGAGCGTCCCGATGTGGAAGTGGGAGCACGTATCTACAGATTTTATTATGAGTTTGCCGAGGACTCAGCGCAGTCATGACGCCATTTGGGTTGTCGTGGACCGTCTGACGAAGTCGGCACATTTTCTTGCGATTCGTGCGACTTGGCCATTAGACCGACTTGCGAGGTTATTCATTGAGGAGATTGTGAGACTGCACGGCGTACCAGTCTCGATCGTTTCTGACCGAGACCCGAGGTTTACATCTCAGTTTTGGAGGAGCTTTCAGAAAGCTATGGGCACTGATTTGTAGCTCAGTACCGTATATCATCCGCAGACCGATGGCCAGACCGAGAGGGTCAACCAGATCCTTGAGGATATGCTTCGGGCCTACGTGATTGACTTCGGTGGTAGGTGGGATGAGCATCTGCGCGATTGGCCGAGTTCGCATACAACAACTATCGGCGACCATTGGCATGGCTCCTTTTGAGGCATTATATAGCAGACCGTGGAGATCTCCGAGTTGTTGGACCGAGGTTGGAGAGCGGCGCCTCTTAGGTCCCGAGCTTGTGCAGGAGACATCGAGGTTATTGATATCATCGAGGCGGAGGATGCGCACGGCTCGGCAGAAGAGTGTTGCTGATCGCCGGAGTCGTCCCTTAGAGTTTAATATAGGGGACCATGTGTATCTCAAGGTCTCGCCCATGAAGGGCGTAGTTCGATTTGGAGCGAAGGGTAAGCTTGCCCCGAGATTTATAGGACCTTTCGAGATCACCGAGCGCATTGGCACCGTGGCCTATCAGCTTGCCTTGCTATCTCAGTTGTCTGGTGTCCACAATATTTTTCACATCTCTATGTTGAGGAAGTGTGGGTCAAATAATCTTCCTGTTATCGACTGGCAGCCGTTGGAGGTTCGTGAGGACGCTTCTTACATCGAGCAGCCAGTTCGTATCCTTGATCGGAAGGAGCAGGTCCTCCGAACCAAGGTCATTCCCTTAGTGAAGGTTCAGTGGGGTCACCATTCTGTGGATTAGGCATCTTGGGAGCGCGAGGCTGAGATTCGAGAGCGCTATCCTCATCTCTTTGATGATTGATTGTATGTTGTATGTTATATGTTGTCTCTGATATTTATATAGCGATGCCTTGCTTCCTCTCCTATTATAATTTATGTTTTGTGATGATTGTTTAAATTTCGAGGAAGAAATTTTTATTTGGAGGGGAGAGCTGTAAGACCCGTGTCCTAGTCCGTACCATTCCGTTGGCTTCCGCGGTCCTTCCGGTCAAATTCCGGCAACCTTCGCACCATATCCGACATTTGCGCGCGATCCGAAGCCAGGTTCCGCACACCGACGTCGGCTCGAGCTGAAACTTATGTCTTGGCGATCGCGTCGTCGCCGCGGTTCCAACGCCGTGACTTACGCACCGAACCGATACCCAGGCAAGAAGATGCCGATCTGCGTTTATCCCGAAGAAACACCGCGCGTTAGGGATTTCGAGGGAATCTCTATAATTAGTCCCATCAACCAACCATTAAATGCATCCCATACATCAAGTACTACACCCATTCCCTCTTTTTCCAAAAGTCCACCATTCTTTTCACCTCACCACTCCTCTTTTCCAAATTTCAACAACAACCATACACCTTTACAATTTTTCAACCCAACCCATCACTCCATCACCTCACCTCACCCATCCATATCTTCTTTCTCTCTCTCATTTCTCATATCTCTCCCAAGCAACTCAACCCCCCACACGTCCAAGCTTTCTCTCCCTCTCAAGTGTGGTCCACCTTCCATCTTCCATCTATACCCTCTCATCTCCAATCTCAACCATTCATCTTTCATCAACCTCCATTAAAAGTGAAGGTAAGGAGCTAAGGAGTCCAAGGGAGCAAGGAAAAGGAAGATAAGGTGGGTGATTTGCCATTATTTTAAACTTTAGGGCCCACTTGTTGGTGGGACCCATTTGGATGTATGTGATCTAATCAAGATGGCCCATAGTGGCGGGGTTCCTCTATCTCACCGTATATCTCTCTTTCTATCTCTCTCTTCCTTTGTGATGGTGTGGATCCCACCAATATGTGTTACATCTACTCCGTCCATCTACATCAGACGGTGTGGCCCACTCTATTACAGGCGATGATCCACACCATCCACTGTTTGGATGGGTCCAATGCATCTTTATATACATATATATGTATATATATGTATATATTTATATGTGTATATTTTATATAATATAATATGTATTTTATATATATAATATAAGATATATTATAAGTATATGCACATATAGTGGTGGGCCATGTCTACGTGGGACCCACCACAATGATGAGAGTTGTAAATCGTCCAGCGTCCCTGGACGCTGGACGTTGCAAACAGTACCTTATTTAAAAAAAAAAGAGAGAGAAGGGGAGTGGTGGGCCACTCATGCAGGCCCCACCTTGATGTATATGTAAGATCCAAGCCGTCCATGTTGTTCCCCATCTCATTTTAGGCGTTGAGCCGAAAAATGAAGTTGATCCCATTTTCTGGCGGGCCATACCATGGGAACTAGTGGTATTACCCTTAAAATCCACCGTGACCCCTTCTATTTGCCAAAAATAGGGCGAATATTGGACTCCTTAGGTCGGTCTTGAACCAAGGAATCCAATGGTTGGTATGGATCTTACTAAAGCGGGCCTCACCTGGGAAAAACCGCAGAAAAACCCCCTTTTCAAAAAAAAAAAGGGAACCAGCAGCAGCAGCCGCTGCCACTGGCAGACTGGGCTGCCTGATGGACGGACATGCTGGGGCTCACGGCCCCAGCTATGGGCCCCACCTTGGTTCCTTTCGACCATCAACACCGTGCATTTGATGGGTCCCCTCGGTCCACACGTCCACCCCGAAAATCAGCCTTATACGAAACTCAGGTGGGCCATACCATTTAAAATCATATGAAGACATGCCAAAACATATAACATCACTTGGTGGGGCCTACCTGATTCTTGGATGTTACTGAAATTTGGTCTGGACCGTTAGTCCAGTGAGACACACAAAATGGGTGGGCTGGATCTGTGGACCACATCACGGTGGGCCTTAAGTTTGGGGGCTCCTCAACGGTTGAATGGCAAATAAACATTACTGTGGTCCCTGGTCTACGAGACCTTGTAAGCTGGGTGGAGGCCAGATAAATATTCCAGTGGGCCCTCCTCCACCACGTGACCCTTGTGAACAGGTTAGATGAAAAATAAACATTACAGTGGGCCCCTTCACCATGTGGCCCAATATGTTGTATAAAAAATAAATAAATAAATAAATAAATATTACAGTGGGCCCGTTTTGTGTGGCAAATAAACATTTTAGTGGGCCCCTGGTCCACACGACCTATCAACAGGTTGTATGGAAACAAACATTACAGTGGGCCCTATCCAGGCCCACGTGACCTTATGAATAGATTGGTTGATAAATAAATAATTTGGTGGGCCCTACCCTGGTCCACATGACCTTATGAACAGTGGTTGGAAAATAAACATTATATTGGGCCCTAGGCAGGGTGGGAAAAACAAGCATTATGGTGGACCCCGCTTATGTATGTAAACTACACCCTCCATTAGTGTGGGCTCCATCATGATGCATGTGTTTCATCCAACAGTCCAACCGTTTGGGGATAAATTAGGGCCCATTATGGAGGCCCATCTTCATGCATTAGTGGTCCTTGTTGAGGCCCACCTTGATATAGATATGGGGCTCATGCTATGTAGCCCATTTGATGTATTTGGGTCCTTGGGTCAAGGCCCAATTAGATGTATAAAAGGCCCATTACAATGTGTACTTCATGGAAGGCCATCCCTTGGGAGCAATGTCGGTTTGATGTCCACATTGAATGGATAATGTTGGTTAAATGTCCGCATTATAACTCTCCCTAAGGCCCACTGATAGGCCCAAAAATTATGGTAAGAAGGCCGCCTAGGGCCATCTCCATTATATCTAGAGCCCATCTCTTTATACATGTTTAGTATAGATCCATGATTCATGATCATTCGCACCATATGTATGCCTGATGTGAGGGTGACCGATCATAGCATATGCCTTTCGGCAGACTGTTTATGGGCCCCCTGATAGGCAGGGTTGCCCCATATAAGTGCATGATACATGCAAGACTATTGCATGACTGATAGTGTGACTCATGCACTTGCATTTGTGTGATTGTAGTTACTGTATGCCCTAGCGACATCAGGGCCATAGCCTCCATAGACACATCGTGGATGGCTGGGTTGGATACCGGAAATATTTGGTTCTAGCATACGGGCGCCATAGACGTCCCTGGGTGAAAATCCCTAAACCCGATGGTACCAAAGGATGACTCCAATGTCGAGACTGAGTGGATATACGAGCGCATGAGGGCCGAATACCAGGAGGCCGTGTCTTCCACTGTGTCATGGTCGGTTGGAAAGGAGTGTGGCCTTACTCGCCCGAGGGTAGGCGGTAATACTAGGCTGAGTTTGACCAGCTCGCGAATGGGTCCGCTATCGACGTGCCGGATAGGTTTTGGCAGACTATTGGCCAGGCGGATAGTGAGGTTTCTTACGCTCACTTGGACTGTGCGGCTAGGAGAGCGACAGTGCCATTTGGAGTGTATTGAACCTCGGTGATTATCCAGAATGAGAACTGTACTGATACATGATGAGGATTGGCATGCTTGAGTTGCATCTCGCATCGCATGGCTGTGTATGGCCGATAGCATTCATATCTTGCACCGCATAGCCTTGATACGGCTAATTGCATTCATGTGCTCATCACCATGATTCTGCATTACTCTGACCTTGCATTTTGAGCATGTTTGTATTGCGCACACACTCACACCACCCTCTAAGCTTTCTATAAGCTTATGCACGATTGATGCGTGCAGGTGACGCCAGGACGCAGTCGCAGCCATAGTCTCGCTGTAGTTGGAGCGTGCAGCCGAGCTTCTGGAGTTTTGTTTCTTTTATTACATTGTATTTTCCCCTTTCAGTCGTATTGTACTAAAAAGTTTTTGATCATAGTGGATTTTGTGGTGGTGTTCTTGTGCTTATTGTTTGTGGGTTATGCTTTTGTTATGCTCATTATGAATCAGACTAATGATTTGAAACCCTCCTTGTAGTATCCCAGGATCGGAACCTGGTGAATGGGTGCCGAGGTCCGAGAATGGGGTTCTACGGAGGCTGTCGGCGCCAGATTCGGCGATCGGGAATTTTGTGAGCCTGGTTTCCGAGTTCGGGGCGTGACAGAAATAAATCACCGATTCCTCAAGGTGGGGTCCACCCAGATGGGTCACACAACTCTTAGACCCAACCCCCTTCCAAGATCAACCATAAAATCAAGCCCCAAAGGCTGTCCAAAACAGCCACCAACATCAGGTAACAGGTTTGGGCCTGGACGTCCAACCACTTGGGCTTGGACGTCCCAACCACTTGGGGGCCTAGTTGCATGGTACATCAGGTGAGCCACACATACATCAGATACCTACAAGGAAAGGAAAGAAAAGATGGAGAAGGGACATAATCCAGCTATAGGGAGGGCTCTGCCACTATGAGCCCTCCACAAATAAGGAAACAACATGTACATGCAAGATGATCATGCGTCCCATGCATGCATGGGCCCTACAAAACCACATCTAGGGTAGGGATGCCATCCCCATCAGGGTTATAAGGTCTAAATGACCCGAAGACTATAGATCAAGAGGAAAATCATCAAGATGGAGTCCATGGAGGATGGATCCATCAAGACATCATGCATGCAAAACTGGTGGGCCAATGGCCACACCCAAGGAGTTGTGTAGGACCTCCATCATTGATTGATGGGTCCTACACTCTCCACATGAAGCAAGAGAGAGATCTAAGAAGGAAAAACCAAAGAAACTATCCTAGATGCTCACCCACCTCTTGGATCTCCAAGCTTCTACCATCACCATGTACCTCAAGCTTCAAGAGTCATGAATCTATGGCCAAGATGGGATTGTAATGGTGAGATGGAGGGAAAATAAGGAAGAAAAGGGGCTGGAATGGAGGGAAGATGGGCTGGACGTCCAAAGCTAGCAAGGAAAGAAAGAAGAGAAAATAAAAGAGAAGGGAGAGAGAGAGAAGTTGTTATAGGGGAGTTATGATTGCATGTAAGGTTTTGGGAAGAAAAAAGCAAGGATAGATTTTCTTGTTTAGAGAAGCAAATGATGGGTTTTGGGAAGAAAACTCATCATGAGTTGCTAGGCTCTAGGTAGGGTAGGTGTAGGTGGTGTAGACTAGGGTAACTTATAGGGTGTAGGTAGTGGGAAAATGTGCAATAGAGTGGGCCACCTTGGGGAATGTGCACACCACCCTAGGTGGGCCCCACAATCATACTAGATAGTCTATCATGGTGCATGCCCCATATCTCATGATCTAGAACTCAGATGAACGTACAAGACGCGGCGTTGGAACCGCGGTGACGATACGGTCGCAATGGCATAGGTCTTAGGTCGAAACGATTCAGGTTTATATAACCGAACTCAAGAGACCTCGTAAATAAAATCTAAAAGTCGCGGGTCGCAGAATTCAATCGGTAGGACCACGGGACCTAACAGAATAGAATGGATACCAGGATGAGAGTCTGACAATACCTCATAAGAAAACTGGTAAGACAACATATGAACTGTGAAAAAATCAAACACTTAGTTATAAATACCTTTAAGTGTGGGGGTATCTGACTAAAGTCGAGTTATCTGAAATAAAGAAAAGAAATATAAGTCCTAAGATAACTGATTGTGTGTTTATAGGATATGTAGAAAATAGTACAGCATATAGGTTCCTAGTTTTAAAATCAAAGGATAACCTTCTAGATCCAAACACTATTATAAAAGATAAAGATACAGAATCTTTTGAAGATATATTTCCTATAAAGACTAGATTCGTAAAAATAAAAGAAATTAGTGGGTATGATGTTGTTCAACTAGTAAAAGTATAAATACAAATAGTGAAGTAGAACCAAAACCTAGACAAAGCACGAGAGCTCAAAGGGAGACCAACTTAGAAAATGAGTTTTTCACTTTCTTGTCAGAAGATGATCATAACGCTTATTATGAATCCATTAACTCTCCTAATAATTCTTTCTGCAAAGAAGCTATAAACGATGGATTAAAATCGATCATATCGAACAACACTTGGGAATTCATAGATCTCTTCCTCTTGTGAGCAAGCCTATAGTGTCATGCCCCAGACTCGATAACCGGACTCACAAGGAACCCGATGGTTGGTTCTGGCCGCAACAGCCTCCGTAGTACCCCATTCTCGGCTCTTAAGGCAGGTTCCGATCCTGGGATCCTATGAGGAGGATTTCCATAACAATATAATCATTTTCAATATGAGCATACCGAAGATCACAGTAAGTATATCTGAGAATAACAAGGCACACATCACAAAATTCACTAAGAATTTGAACTTTTACAAGCTTTCATAAGGTCCAAAGGGATATACATAAGATAATAGAAAAAGGAGAGAAAGGTCAGCAACACTGGAGTCCTCAAGCTCAACTCTATTCCAAGCTCTATCGCTATGATGCCTGCCTAGGATCTCCTGCACACGTCAATCGTGCATAAGCTTATAGAAGCTTAGAGGGTGGTGAAAGCGTGTGACAATGGTGCACAGAAGAATCGAAAGAGGTACAAGAAGGGAAACATGCTCAATAACAATATCACTAGCCCTACCAAGGCTTATCATGAATACGACGCAATGAGTATTAGGTGTCATACCAAGGCAATGCATGAAGGGCTTATGCAGCTGATGCGAACGCGATGCAAAGTAATGCCAGTGCTCATAACCAATCCACATATCAAGTACGTTTCTAATTATAAGGAAATCATCGGGGTCCATTACACTGAGGAATGATTGTCGCTCTGCAGACCCACACTGTCAAACGAGCGTAAGAGACCTCATGACTTGCCTATGGACAGCCAATCACCAGCAAGGCTTGGCGGTAGCGGACCCATTTCACGAGCTGGTCAGACTTAGCCTAGTAATGTCCTCCCTCACAGGCGGATAAGGCCACATCTCCATCCAACCGACTACATGACCGTGGGAGTCGCGGCCTAAAGGTATAAGGCCCTCGTGCGCTCATGTTTTCACCCGGTCACGGCATTAGAGCAGATCCTTGGTACCATGGAAGCTTTGAGAATTTCACCAATGGGCTTCCTATGCACCGGGTATGCTTAAGTATCATTTCCATTGTCCACACATCCAGCCATCCACGAATATCCCTGTGGAGGTAAGGCTCTGATAAAGTAAAGGCGGTATCATCATGAAATGCGATATCAATGCATGAGTCACACATACAAGCTTCGGGCACTCATTATGCACGATGGGAGAAACATCATCCCTCAATGACCACCATACAGTGCAATCAATTCACACAGATGATGTATATGGGTGAGTGCACTACCTGTAGAATATACATTCCTCCTTCCCAATGAGGGACATGGTCTAGATACATAGACAGGTGCTCTAAGGAGAAGTGAAGTCATCTAGTGGGGGCCCAACACTTTGGGGTGACCCACAATCTAAAAGAGAGTCTTAATGGAGGAAATGGTCCTAACAAGGTCCAAGGTGGGCCTTCAAGCACCCATAAGGGCCCTATGGACCTACCTTAAGGCCACCAAGGAGGACATCCAACCTCAACTGGATCCCAAAAGGTAGCCCGCTACGCAAATAAAGTAAGGTCTAAGGCCCAAGCAATGTATGGTCTAATGGGCTATACACAAAGCCTAACTCATAGGCAATATGGTAGGCCCTCAAGCAAGGTTTAGGCCCAACCATAAAGGTCATGAACCCACATATTGTGGTGGGCCTCATGGGTAGCCCAGTAGTTCAACCATGTAGGCAATTTCACACTTGTTACAAGTGAATTCGGCCTCACTTCTTAGCCCAAGTACAGGGTTAATTTGGTAGGCAGCAAGGGCCCATCTACTTGCATATTATAGCCCATAAACTCATCACAATAGGTAGGAGAGTATAGGCCCAAAGGTCAATGGGCCTACTTGGAAGGTTTTAGTCCAAAAGGCCTAAAGAACTAGTACTTAACCACATACTATAATCCAATAAAAGCCCAACTTGGGTGGGCCTCAAATGAGTACTAATTATACCCAAAATTACTGAAGGAAAATGGCAAGATAAATGATTTAATCATCCTCAAATCCAGTGGGCCATGCTGCCCCAAAACAAACATTTATGGGCAGCAACATTGGGCCCATCACTGAATTTCCAGCCCACCCGCTTTCTGGGTTTGTTGGAGTCCAGCAAATAAATTAATTTATAGTGTATTTAATTCTTGATAGCCCACACGCATCACTGTGGGTACCACTAGATGAGAGGGGGGAAAATGTACAACTCATACTTCAAGTGGGCCATACCGTCAGAATGCAGCCCAAAGGCCTAAGGCAAGGACGTCCTGAGGGTGGGATGGCCCAAGCTATGGACGGCCTGGGCCCCCCTTACACTAAGGTGGGCTACTCACAACCCAAGTGGGCCCCACATGGGATGTCCACCTAGGGTAGACCATACACCCCTGGACCCCACAAAAATGGGAGGATGGCATGGAGAAACAACATACACATGGTGGGCCTGACCAAGGACAGTCAGCGCATGGTGGGCGTCCACCAGCTGGACGTCCATCATAGACCGCTGGTCCAGCCACATGGGCCCACAATATTAGCCTCAAGGCCCTCTGGAACATCATGAGATGGGCCCCATAGACATACATACAGGCTCCAATGGGCTGGGCCCAATAAGTTCCATAGTTACAAGGAAGACAGCAAGGTTAAAAAAAAATTCTGCAACATACATGTTGTTGTCCTGAATTTGGGCCATCCAAATGGGTGGGTTCTGGGCCTCCAAAATTCTTAAAATTTAGACCCAAGGTCCCTCATCAAGCCTACAACAAAGTGGAACCCAGAAAGATGGCCCACCATTAGTAGAAGTATTTTTAAATTTTTGTTTTTATGGGACTATGCCGCTAGATTGCACAACAAAAATTTCTGGCAGTCCACTATGTTGGCCCACCCTTTTGGATGCCCAAACAGGGTCAGTTGGGGCTGAAATTTGGTATGATTGTAGGTGGATCATGCAGCTACAAGAATCATATATTAATTTGTATTAGTATTTCCACCAAATAACCAGAAATTAGGTCGCAAGGTGGCGTAAAAATCTATCCAAACAATTTCTAGACAACAACAATAGCTTGGAAAGAAATAATTATAAACAGTAATTAAAATGGGATTTCACCCCCAAGAAATTAGAGGATGGACCACCCCAGTGAGCCCCACAATTATCTAGATCATCTCACCATCCAAAATACCTTTGCATGTATCCCAATTAGTTGGATTTTGGGGCCACATGTCATAGGGTGGAATGTCATGGGCGTCCTTCATCTTTGGGTTGCTGGATTTTTGTTGGCCCACAAGGTGGGCCACACATCATGATCAGAACATAAAAATAAGGAAAAGGAGAGAAAGAAGGGCAATTCGGCCATAGGGAAAGGGCTCCGCCACTATTGAGCCCTCCTAAGAACAATCCAACCACACATCATATATTGATATACATCTACAATATGAATCTCACACATGTATGGCTAAAAATTAAATAGATGGTGGGAATACCACTCCCACCATGATCCTAATGTCTAGATGACCTCATCATGCAATAAAATCAAAGGATCCACCATGATGGGGTTCACAAAGGAAAGCCCCATGCATGGGATATGCATGCATAAGGTGGGCCATTTGGCCACACCTATGGGGACGTGTGGGATCTCCACCATTGATTGGTGGGTCTTACACTCCCCTCATGAAGGAAAGAAGGGATCTACACTATAGAAATTAGATTTACATCATGAGAAAGCACCCACCTCTTGAATCTTCAAGCTTTTTCCATCACTAAGAACCTCAAGCTCTAAGGGTTATGATTTTATAGCCAAGATGGGTTTATGATGGTGAGATGGAGGGGAAATGAGGAACAAAATGGGCTAGAAAAGAGGGGAGAAGGGGCTGGACATCCCAAGCTAGGAAGGAGGAAAGAAGAGAAAATGAGAAAGAAGAGAGAGAGAGAGAGAGAGAGAGAGAGAGGAGTTGTAGGGAGGTAATGATGGGTTTGTAAGGTGTTGAGAAGAAAAACCATAATGAGTTTTCTTATTTAGAGGAGGAAATGATGACTTTATGGAAGAAATCTCATCATGGGTAGCTAGGTAGGGTAGCTTTATGGGAGAGAGTGCACATAGGGTGGGCCCCATGGGAAAACATGCACACCCTACAAGTGGGGTCCACAATTATGATCAAAGGTTAAGAATGCTTGAGTTAATATCACGAGATGCACATGCAGAATCATGCATGAGATGCGGCGTTGGAATCGCGGCGACGATGCGGATGCAATGGCATAGGTCTCGGGCCGATCCGAGTTGTGTCAACGTGACCGGGCTTAAGGATGATCGTGAACACTACTCGATGGTCGCGGGTCGCCGTAATTTGACCGGTAGGACTGCGAGACCAAGATGAATGAGATGCACACTCACACACACATGCACACATGCGAACTCGAGTCGGGTCTCACATATAGGGTGTAAGTGGATGTTCAAAAAAGAAACTTAAAACAGATTGGTCTATAGATAAGTTTAGAGCTAAATTAGTTGCAAAAGGTTTTATACAAAAAGAACGATATGATTACTTTAATATTTATTCACTTATAACTAGAATTATAACGATCAGGATATTAGTTGCAATAACATCCATATATAATATAGTAACATATCAAATGTATGTTAAAACAACATTTCTAAATGAAGAGTTAAAAGAAGAAATCTACATGTAGTCACTTAAAGGTTATATAATTTCAGGAAAGGAAAACAAAATATGTAGATTAATTAAGTCATTGTATGGTTTACAACAAGCTTCTAAGTAGTAGAATGAGAAATTTGACAATGTTTTAAAGTCAAACAAATATCTAATAAATGATGTAGATAAATGTGTATATAGTAAATTTTCTGATAATGATGGTGCTATAATCTTAGTTAATTCGATGAAGAAACTCTTGTCTTCTAACTTTAATATGAAAGACTTAAGAGAACCAGGTATGATATTAAATATTCAGTTAATCAAAAAAGATGATAACATTACTTTATCTCAATCTTATTACATTGAGAAAATATTAAAAATGTTTAATCACTTTGATTGCTTCCTTGTTAGTACTAGGGTTGTCAATGGGATGGACCTGGCTGGGTCTCCGCCCAGATTTTAAACTATTTCGGGTCGAGCCGCCGAGCCGACCCTATTCAAAATTTTGATTTTTAGGCCCGAGCCCAACCCACTAACACCCCTAGTTAATACACCTTATGATCATAGTGTATATCTCAGGAAGAATACAGGAAGTAGTATATCTCAGCTCAAGTATTCTCAAATAATTAATGGCCTAATGTATTTCATGAACCACACTAGACCGAATATTGTATTTGCATAAGTAGGCTAAGTAAATATACACGTAATCCTTGATATAATTGTTAGAATACATTAAATAGATATTGAGATATTTGAAATGTATTGTTTCTTATGGTATTTGTTATATATGTTATTCTCCTATATTAGAAGGATATAGTGATGTCAATTGGATCACTGATTCAGATAAAATAATATCCACAAGTAAATATTTTTTCACCTTTGGGGGAGGTGCAGTATCTTGGAAGTCTACTAAATAAACTTGCATTACTCGATCTACTCTGGAATCCAAGTTCGTTATTTTAGAAAAGGAAATATTATAAGTTAAATGGCTTAAAAATCTGTTAAAAGATATACCTCTGTGGCCAAAACCTATGTCTACTATATCTATTTACAGTAATGTTAAGCAGCTACTACCAAGACTAAGACTAAAATATATAATGGCAAAAGTAGACATATTAGAGTCCGACACAATATCGTGAAATACATGTTAAATAATGGAGTCATAGTTATTGATTTCATGAGATCAAGAAAAAAAATCTAGCAAATCCTCTGACCAAAAGACTATATAAAGGATTAATTAGTCATGAAAATATCAAAAGAAATAGGGCTGAGCCTAACCAAATGAGTTACTAGTGTCAGCAACCCAAGTTATACAAGTAGAGATCTCATGTGATGAAAGAGCCAAGTTAACAGTCTTAGAGGGGGGGGGGGGTGGTGAATAGAACTATGCTAAATAAAAATACAAAGTACAGATATAATGAATAAATCAAAATAAATACTAATCTCAATAGTAGTAGTATTGAGAAATTGATTCAAACTTTGTTCATAAAACAACCTTACACCAAAAATAAATGTTTTAGGTAGGACATCCTGATTTCATGAACGTAGTAAGGATCAAGATCACAAACTAAGCAAGAGACAAGAGAGAGAGCTATCTATTACAAGCATTCACCACACAACCAAATTATAATCATTCACCACATATACAGAAATTTAAACCATTCATCACAAACACCAGAAATTATAGTAGTTCGGTGTGTATACCAATTGTTCTCAAACAGCCACACCTACTCCACTCCCAATAACCACAACCCACATGATATTGGCATTCACTAATAATCAAAATTTTCACAGGTTCACCTTAAAACCTATGCAGTTGTGTTTTAGATGGGCTATAACCAACAAAACCCCACGCTAAGATTTTCTAGCTATCTCAGTCAAAACCAATACATGAGATTTTCTAGATATCTCAAAGAAACCAAAAACAAAAGTACAGAATGATACTTATCTTCCTTTTTTAAGACGATATTGATGTAGCCCGTAGAACCGCTTCGTTTGATATAGAACATTCAATGTCTAGTAATACAATCAAGGGTTCTAGGTTCTAATTGATTTTAAATTAATTCAAACCTTAGGCTACTTGTTGAATCATTTAGATCTCAAAAAGAAGAGTGATTACTCTCTTTTAAAATATAAGATTCATAAACTAAAGATCAAAGAATCAAAACAAAAGCTATAAACATAAATTTTAAAATACTATGCAATAGGTTGAAGATAATGGAGACTTCTCTCTTTTTGAATGGAGGCTTTTCCTAGCTTGAATTGATTAATTTGGAATGAGAGAAGGCCTCTATTTATAGGCTGAAATTCAGTTACTTCAACTTGTCTAAGGTCTCATTCGACTCGTCTAAGATCCAACAAAATTTTAAATTTTCAGCGCAATCGAATAAAACCATTTTTCGACTGGTCAAAGGCCCTGCTCGACTGGTTGAAGGCCCTATTCGACTAGTCGAAGGTGTTCCTTTAACTGGTTGAGCACCCTGCTCGACTGGTTGAGAAACCACTAGAAATATCCATTTTTTGAGTTTGAATCTTGGACTGGTCGAAGTTATTCTTAGACTGGTCGAACTAAGGCTTGGGCTGGTCGAACTAAAGCTTGGACTAGTCGAACTAAGGCTTAGACTAGTCGAACTAATGCCTAAGAAAAGTATAAAACCCTGTATGAGTTTAGCATTTGAGAGAACCTAAGTCTAGGGTCTTTCTAGGGTCATTTATACCTGGGAAAGCTGGACATTAAAGTGTATAGAACAAATCTTCTACTTGAAGGTGGAGCTTGATCTTCTACTAGTAGTAGAACTTCAGTATTCTTTAGCTTGCATTATCCATGTATTGAACTTGTTCTTGCACTATACACACTTCATGGTTTGTTCTTGAAGGTGAACTTTCCATCACTTGAAGTTGAACTTTCCATCACTTGAAGGTGAACTTTCCGTCACTTGAAGGTGTTTTATCTTATCGAAATTTGACAAAATAGAAGTGTGCACAACACTTACAATCTCCCCCTTTGTCAAATTCGTGACAAAACACTTTCGTACATCAATTACAAAATAAAGTAGCTGAATTTTCTGTCCACTGCAACACTGCTACTCCCCCTCAATGAGAGCTACTCTTTGTATTATACCTGTATTAGAACATATACATATACTCCCAATGCAATGCACAATTCCAATTCCAATTCTAACAAATATCTTGCATAACAGACCAACCATACCATCAAATCAATATACTAAATTCTCCCCCTTTTTGTCACAAATTGACAAAGGAAATAGTATCAATGTAAACAAATATAAGGCTGAAATAGCAGAACAAGAACTAGATGAATATAACTGAACTATGAGATAGATATTATAATAAAGTTCAGCAAGTGCAGCATATAACCAAAGCATAAAAGAGAATATGTTCTAAAAGTGTAACAATTTAAACATCCAAAAAAAAAAGTTGTACAACCCCAAAATGAAATACGATCAAATCAGACTAATCAAAACCAGAGGAGGATAGAGGAAGTATCGATGGGTCAATCTGGTGTAGTCCTTTAGTAATGCAATGGAAGTATTTACGCATATACTTCATTAAAGATCTATGACTTTTCGCCAGATTGTCTTGGGATACCTTCAATTCAACAACCTTCTCCTTGTTGAGGGTCAAATATTGCATATTAGACCCCAGTTGTTGCCTGGATTTACGAACATGGTACTGCTTAACGGTCTATTTTAATTATGTTTGTGATGCAAGGAGAATTGACGAGCATGGATTGAAAAGGATGCTAAAGGTATGGATTTGACACTCTGGCATCACCAAGGCAGTGGACGGGACTCCATGGGACCAAGATTGAGGATTTACGCACCAGAGATCAGAGAAATTCCAGTCACTCACTTCAAACAAGCCTGAAAGACATCCATAATACAAGATCACAGGGTTCTCACCATCTGATCGACTCCAAACTTTATATATGGCCTGATGATCATGAACTAACCGTACACATCCAATTTCAGCCATTGGATCCCTCTAGAAGTGGCCCAACGGACAGATTAGCCCATAAATCAGTGATTTAGGGCCCGCCTGGTATCTGCAAATGCTTCAATTTTGTTCTCAACGCCTTAAATGGAGTGACACAACAAATGGACGGAGCAGATGTCTCACAAACATCACAGTGGACCCTACATGTACAGTGCGTGTACATAATCTACACGTACCGGCCGTGCACCGGACAGTCAGCCCGGTCAAAGACGGGCCGACCCGTCTTCTTCTTCCGCAGCAATAGCGAATGGACGTTGTCCATTCGTTTTTCATCAGTGGGCCCCACTCGCTCCCCAGAACATTGATCTGGACCGTACATTCATTCCATAGGATGGCCAAAACCAACTCCTAGGTGGCAGAACTGCAGAAGAAAGCGTGGAGCGCATTTTAACCATCTAAATGCAGGACGGACAGTGGAATAAAATGGTTTGCGGGCCATACCGAAATCAAACCTGAATTGGCCTTCCTGTGTTTTTTCTAGTTGGAATACAATGGGCAGTATGGATCTTCCATCTGACTGAAATCAGTGGGCCATCACACTTCATAGAGTTAACGTGCGTCGACTCTGTTTCGCAACTGAGGCTGTGTCCATTCATTGTGGGCCACCATCATGCAGTAAAGGCTTGATCCGAGTCATCCATCAGGTAGAGGAAGCAAAACCTATCAAATTCATGCTGATCTTTAGCTGCCATGTACATTCACAGGATCATTACAGCGATCCCAAGAAGACCGTTTAGCTGCCATTGCAGCCTAATTGTCTTAGTGGGCCACATCAACGGACAACCATAACTCTCCATATCTAGTCGAAATTTCGAGGAGAAGACGATAGACGGCGTGGATTTCGCAAACGTCATATAAGACGAACCCCACCAGCAGAACGCGCAAGAGCTTCCGCATTGTGTTGCGCACGTAGCTGCGGAAGCTTCACCGACTCCAGTTACGCACTCCCAGCCAACCTCCAGCGTCTATATAAGAAAGAGGGAGGAGAGAGCTAAGGAAAAATTATTCTTTTTGGGAATCGGATAGGGAACTTGGAGCAAAGAGAGAGAGTGGAGGTCGGTTGGTTCCGCTCTTTCTTAATTTTCTTGGTTTTCTTTCTTTTTCTTTAAGATATTCAGCCTAATGATATCTATGTTGAGAATTAGCCTAATCATGGTTGGCTAAACCTCTTAGCTAGGGCTAAGAGGTGAAGCTTATAGCGTGATGGGGGACTTTTAACTGGTGCTTTTTATTTACACTGAATTGAATTTGATATTAGTTTAATTTTAATGAAATGTTTTTAGTTTTTAATGGTCTGTTGTGACTGAAATTACAATAGGTCCGCGATAGCTTTGAGCATGTTCCTTTCCTTTTATGTTTATGACGTCAGGAAGCCATGTAATTCACCATCGTCTCTTGGGTATGGTAGGATGACGGTACCCTTCCTAACCTTCATAGCATGATGATTGGTTGGTAATTAGTTTAATTCTATTGTTTGCTTTGTCTCCTGGGCATGGTTTGGTGATGGAATCCATTCTAATTCATATACCTTTCATCTCTTTAAAATTTTATCAGAGGAAATTCAGTTTAATTTCCATGATTCTTGAAGTAGGCCTAAGATCTCCCTGATCTCCATAAGAGGATCCTCTGAATCCCTAGTTTCTTATCTCTGATTTCTCGTAAGTTTTACATTAATCTCTCACCATTATTCATCAATTTATATTTGATTTAGATTTCATCGTAGGCTAGTTCTATTTCTACCTAGTTTCAGATTACGTACAGGTTTCAGTCCCTTAGGATTCGACCTCGGTCTC
The DNA here is from genome assembly GCF_029962835.1 of Magnolia sinica. Classification (NCBI taxonomy): domain Eukaryota; kingdom Viridiplantae; phylum Streptophyta; class Magnoliopsida; order Magnoliales; family Magnoliaceae; genus Magnolia; species Magnolia sinica. Next base: position 40,776,134 of record NC_080577.1, on the reverse strand, counting down.
ACCGAGTTTATTACTACATCATAACCCTATACTTGGGGTGTGAACACTCCTCTAAAAATTAAAGCCGATCATCAACCTGAGAAGGCTGAAAATCAAGGTCAGCTTCATCCTCTGATTCTATCTCAACAAATATATCATCCATAGTCGTATCTGTAGGTAATGGTGCTTCCTCTTACTGACCGGGGAGGTACTCCAAGTTCATCTTGTTAATGTTTGTGTTATCAAATGGTAGAACAGCCTCAGGAGCCTCATTCGAAGGAATGACAACATTGCATGGATAGCAAGAGTTGTCATAAGATAGGTAAATGGGATGGAACCATGACCCGGATGAATGCGAAATTGAATGATTAAGTAACATATGAAGAAAGGGAGACAGATAGGTAAACTAGATGCAATGGCATGTAGAACACGAGCTATAAATGGAGTAAGCTCAGACTTATTGCCAAAGTGAGGATACACATTTTAAGTAAAAATGCGATGAAGTACTCTGAACCTAGGAATCATCTGGGTGGCACATAGAGCAATACCAGAACTTCATTCGGCATTAAACCGACAAATTTTCCAGGTAATATCCCGATGCTCAGGCTCATACATTTTATCTGCAAGGGGAGGAATAGGTATGCCATCATCATTTACATTTACATCCAGCAATCCTGAAATGATCCTTCTCTAAAATTAATAGAGAATGTGAGATCATCAAGGGATAGTTCTCCTATGGAGGCATACATTCCTTGAGCTATGGAGCGGTATGTCGTTCCACCCCAACCCAGAATATTTTCCCAAGCGACAGCAAATAAAATGGGCAAGAGTTTGAAAGGAGCAATATGATCAAGATTTACGATCCTTTCTATGATTATATCTCTAGTGCGGAAATCCCGTACATGCTCTGAATCATCTTCGGGAGCTCTCAGGGTTCTCATCCTAACTAGAGTCGCACGGGAGGAGGAGCCACAAGGACCCTTGTGAGAAACCTTCCCCTTAGGCCAATGCTCCATGTAGAGTTTGCATAAGAGAATATAAATGATGGGTTTAGCTAAAATCAATTTTTTGTCCAAAAACCCTCTATAAAAAGGATGCAAATCACAAATCAACTACAAGATGAAGATTAGTTAGCATACAAGAACCCAAATCTTTAAGGAAATCAAGAACAATGCACTTACAATGACTCTATGAATATGGGTTTTGGAAAGGAGCCACGACTCGTCGAGGAAGATGAGAGCAATGGGGTGAAAAAATTAGGTTTTTCTTCTTTTAACAAGTTAGCCCGCGGTCCACGACCAGTCGAGCGTTGTCCTCGACTCATTAACTGGTCGGCTGGTCGAGGACATACTCGACCCGTCGAGTAATTGAAAAAAAATCATTTTTATTAATTTTTTTTCTACTCTTTTTTTTAATGTTTTGCAAGTTTTATTTATATGCAAACACAATAATAAATATGAAACATGATTTAATTAATTAGAAATACGCATACCAATATCATGTTTTAATTTAGAATATCTATTTCTGTCAATCAGTTTAGTCATAATATCAGCAAGCTGATTTTTAGTCTGGATATATTCCAATGAAATGCTTTTATCCTCAACTAATTCTCGAATATAGTGATATCTAATATCTATATGTTTCGTGCGAGAATGTTAAATAGGATTCTTTGACATATTGATTACGCTAGAGTTATCACAATACAAGATCATTGTATCTTGTACAATTTCGTAATCAGTCAACATTCTTTTCATCCAAACTAGCTGAGTACAAGCATTACCAGTTGCAATGTATTCCGCTTCAGCTGTAGATAAAGATACAGAACTTTGTTTCTTACTGTGCAAGGAAACTAAACAATTTTCAACATAGAAACATCCACCACTGGTAGATTTTCTATCATCAATATTTCCTGCCCAATTAGCATCGGTATATTCGACAAGTTGTACATTTGTATCGTGTGGATACCACAGACCAAAATTAGTTGTGCTTGCTACATATTTGACCATACGTTTAACAACAATAAGATGAGATTCTTTTGGATCAAATTGATATCTAGCACAGATTCCTACACTGAAAGCAATATCTGGTCTACTAGCAGTCAAGTATAAGAGACTACCAATCATGCTTCGATATAAGTGAGAGTCTATACTTTTATCTGTTTCATCCTTTGAAAGTTTGAGAGTTGTACTCATAGGAGTATCAAATTTTTTACCGTTTTTGAAACCAAATTTCTTACCAAATTCAAAGTATATTTGGTTTGAGAAATGAAAACACCAACTTCCTGTTGTTTTACTTGTAAACCTAGAAAGTAATTCAATTCTCCAACCATACTCATTTCGAACTTGGATTTCATAAGCTCTGCAAACTCAATGGACAAGTTAGTACTTGTAGAACCATAGATAATGTCATCAACGTAAATCTATACTATTAGTATGTGTTCATTGTATTTTTTAACAAATAAAGTTTTATCAACACTACCTATGATAAAGTTGTGACTGAGTAGGAACTTAGTCAATTTCTCATACCATACCTTGGGAGCTTATTTTAAACAATAAAGTGCCTTTTTAAGACGATATACATGATCTGAGAGTTTAGGGTCCTCAAAACCCTTAGATCGTTCAATATAAACCTCTTCATGTAAATCACTATTTAAAAATGTACTTTTAACATCCATTTGATATATCTTGAATTTTTTAAAGCATGCAATTGATATAAACAATCTGATGGATTCAAGACAAGATACTGGTGTAAAGGTTTCATCAAAATTGATTCCTTCTATCTATGTATATCCTTGTACAACTAGTCTAGCCTTGTTTCTAATTATATTTTCTATTTCATCAAATTTGTTTTTGAAAATTCATTTGGTTTCAATTATATGTTTATCAGATGGTCTTGGAACCAAATACCAAACATCATTTCTCACAAATTGATTTAACTCTTCTTGCATGGCTACTATCCAATTTTCATCAGTAAGTACTTCTTTTATATTTTTCGGTTCAATTTAAGAGTTGAAGCAAACATAATTATAGATATTCTCTAATTGTTTTCTCCTTCACACACCAGTAAGAGGATTGCCTAATATCAGATCAGTAGGATAGTCTTTCACTGATCTTAGTTCAGTATTAAGTAGATTAGATGAAGAGTCAGGTTTCTCAATAAAGTTAACTTCATCATCATCTAGACTTGATGTGGGAGTGATCAAATGATTGCCAATTACAACATTAATAGATTCTTGAATCACTCCTGTTCTTTTATTAAGAACACGATATGCTCGACTATTCAAAGCATAACCCAAGAATATCCCTTCATCACTCTTAGCTTCAAATTTTCCTAAATTTTCCCGGTCACGTAATATGAAGCACTTACTTCCAAAAATTTGAAAGTATTAGACAATTGGTTTCTTATTGAACCATAACTCATATGTTGTTTTATCTTTTGATTTTCTTACATACACGATTTATTATGTAACATGCAGTATTCACAGCTTTAGCCTACAAGTTCTTTGGTAAATTCATGCTATTTAACATAACATTGGTCATCTCTTGTAGCACTCTATTCTTCCTTTCAACAACCCCATTCTGTTGAGGTGTTTTAGGAGCAGAGAACTCATGGGATATACCATGATCTATACAGAATTTTTCAAAATTGCTATTTTCAAATTCAGTTTCATGATCACTTCTGATCTTGATTATGTTTACTTCTTTTTCAGTTTGAATTCGTTTCAGTATTCTTTTGACTTCATCAAGATTTTTAGATCTCTCTCATAAAGGCTACCCAAGTAAATCTGGTAAAGTTATCAACGGTAACAAGAAAGTACTTCTTCCCACCTCTACTCTCCATTCTTGTTAGTCCAACTAAGTCCATATGGAGAAGTTCAAGAGATTTGGTTGTGGTGAAGGAGTTTATTTTCTTGTGACTACTCCTTGTTTGTTTGTCAATTTGGCATGCGCCACATATTTTATCAACCTTTTTTAATTTGGGTAGACCTCGAATAAGATTTATTTTACTTAATCTATAAAGATTTTGGTAGTTAACATGTCCAAGACATTTATGCCATAATTCCATTTCGTCTGTTTGGACCATGTAACAAGAAAAATTAGAAGAGCATGATTCATTAATAATATAGTAATTTTTAGAAGTCCTACGACCATTTAATATCACACAACCTTTCTCATTTGATATCTCGCTTCCGTGGTTTGTAAATTTCACGCTATGTTTGTTATCACAGATTTGAAATATACTTAGAAGATTATGTTTAAGTCTTTCAACATATAAAACATTTTCAAAAGGAGGAAGGTTAGAAAGTTGAACAGTACTTTGGCCTATAATTCTTCAGTTGCTTCCATCACCAAAAGTAACTGAACCATCATTCATCTCTTGGAGGTTGGTGTATATCTTTTTGTCACCTATCATATGTCTTGAACATCTACTGTACAGGTACCATTTTGAATGGCTAGAAGCTTTGAAGGCAGTGTGGGCAACAAGAAAAGTAACGTTTAGAACCCATTTCATTATAGTTCTGGGTTTAGGAGTTCTATTAATTTTTCTCTGTTTAAGTGAGTTGGAATTTTTGTCCATTAACTTTGACGTCATTAGAGTTAGATTTAAGAAGCTCTTTGAGTAAGTCTACTATTTTTTTTGGCTAAAGGATTATATCTTTGATTTCTATCGCTGATGTTATTTGAATTAACTTTAGAAGCTTGAAAAGGTTTTGGATTTTTAAAATTATTTTGATTGTAATTTCTCAAATTCTTACCTTTTGAGTTTGAGAGGATTCTCCTTTTACAAATATAGGACATGCATTTTTGTTTTTCATTGAACTATCTTTGATATAGCACAGACCCGATTTATCGCCATATTTTCTAGATACAGTTAATAATTTTTCCAGCTTAGGGTCTCCCTGGGCATATTTTCAAGTATCCTTGGAACTCAAAAGAGAATAAACTTGAAGTTTTAAATTCTCATTTTCAATTCTGAGTTTTTCTAATTCAGAGGTTTTGAAATTTAAATCAAGTTTTGCTTTTTCAAAACAATAAAAAAAATGAGATTTTTCCAAAACATTATGTTCAAGTTCTTCTTTAGTTTAAGATATTTTTCCTTCTGAATTTTTAGTTTGACAACTATTTTACAACTTTCCATGTATATGGCATTGTAGGCGTCTTGAAGATCATCTTCATTCTCATTTTCAGGGTCACTCCTGAGATTCTCATAATCAGATAAATTACAGCTATCTGAGGTAGTGACTCTGGCTATAGTCATAGGGCTTTTACTTCATTTGAGATTTCTTGTTCTGAATCATCTGACTCAGAGGAACTTTCAGAGCTGGATGATCTATCCCAAGTAGCAATCATGCCCTTTCTTTTTTATTTATCCCTTTTGGGACATTTATTCACCAAATGCCCGTATTCCTGGCAGTTGAAACATTGACTGTCTTTCACAGATTTCCAAGTTTTAGATTTTCTCTTTCTTTTATCAGAAGGTTTTTGAAAATCAGATTTTTTCTTATTTTTGAAAATCTTGTAAAACTTCTTAGCAAGTAAAGACATGTCATCCTCTGTATCTTCAATATCAGAAATAACATTATTATCTTTTGAAATAGACTTGGATGACTTAAGAGCAATGGACTTACCTTTAGGAGCTTTAAAATTTAACTAATATGTTTGAAGAGAACCAACTAACTCTTCAACCTTCATTTGATCAGTGTCTCTTAGTTCCTGAATGGCAGTTACTTTGGAATTAAATCTCTTAGGAAAATATCGTAGTATTTTAGCACAGACCTTGCTTTCTGGCATTCCATCTCCTAAATCCTACATGGAATTTACTATGTCATTTAATTTCATATAGAAGTCCATGAAGGTTTCATTTTCTTCCATACGAATTTCTTCAAATTTTGTTGTGAGGATTTGAACTTTAGATTTCTTGACAATAGTAGTTCCTTCGTATGTCATTTCATGAATATCCCAGGCTTGTTTAGGTGTATCACATGAAATGATTCTTTTAAATTCATCAGGTAATAAAGCATATGTAATTGCATTTAAGGCCTTAGCATTTGCACTGCTTTCATTTTTCTAAGGTGTAGTCCATAAATAAAAAGGAGTTTCTTTCATGGACTTGGTTCCATCACTGCCTAGAACTTCAGACACGGGTGGTTTTAATTTGGTTATTGTGGCTTGCCACACGCTTTCATCTAAGGATTTTAAGAAAATCCTCATTCTAACTTTCCAATATGCATAGTTAGAGCCATCAACGGGCAGCGGCCTGGTAATAGACAAACTATCGAAATTTGAAATAATGAAAGCACTACTAGATCTTTAAACTCAAGAAACTTAATCCAAATAAATGAGCAACTATCTTTGATACCACTTGAAAGAGCCGAGCTAACAGTCTTAGAGAGGGGGTGAACAGGACTATGCTAAATAAAAATTTAAAGTACAGATATAATGAATAAGCCAGAATAAATCACTAATCTCAATAGCAGTAGTATTGAGAAATTGATTCAAACTTTGTTCATAGGACAACCTTATACCAAAAATAAATGTTTTAGGTAGGATAACCTGATTTCATGAACATAGTAAGAATCAAGATCACAAACTAAACAAGAGACAAGAGAGAGAGCTATCTATTACAAGTATTCACCACATAACCAAATTACAATCATTCACCATATATATAGAAATTTAAACCATTCACCATAAACACCAGAAATTATAGTGGTTTGGTGTGTACACCAACTGTTCTCAAATAGCCACACCTACTCCACTCCCAATAATCACAACCCACATGATATTGGCTTTCACTAATAATCAAGGTTTTCACAGGTTCACCTTAAAACCTATACAAGTATGTTTTAGATGGGCTATCACAAATAAAACCCCACGCTGAGATTTTCTGGCTATCTCAGTCAAAAACAATACATGAGATTTTCTGGATACAGTCTTAGGGGATATTCTACATACAAACATTTGCATTCATACTTTGTTTTAAAAAATAAATAAATAAATAAAGATGAGGATCGATCTTTGGCTACGCCCATTCAAGGCTTCCGTTCACCCCATGCTTACCCGATCTAAAGCTGTCATGGTAAACCAAAAAGAAGAAACCATTGCGCCTGAAAGGCACCCCCAGATGACCTGAACTCATGGCTAGTAATACGTCAACCACTGCATCCATGGCCGACGTGGCCCAAAATTTCAAAGCTTTGAAGGACCTTCTTGCCCAATGTATTGAAAGAGATGCAGTCCAAACCATACAAGTATCACTGCCTAATACCCCAACCATCTAAACTTTTCAGCATCCTCCCCAGAATGGGAGTCACCTTCAAGGCCAATTTTTTGTAGATGAGAATCCTTTCCATCAGCCTCTCACTAATGAGAATTGCCACCAAAATCAACTTCCTGCAACCAGGCATCTCGGCTAATTCCAACATCCTCTTCCTCGTAGGAGATCTGGTCAATTCCAAGGGGCAAAACCCCTCTCATCTGGTCCCTCCGAAATCGAAGAACTCCAGGAGTAATTGCAAGAGATGCAGAGGAAGTTATGGAAGCAACAAGGGATGGATCTCCCACCCACCAAGTTCAGGGATCTTTGTCCCTTTCCCGATGCAAAGGTACCTCAAGACTTTGAGGTACCAAAATTCAAAAGATATGATGGTACGGGTTGTCCTATGGATCACTTAAGAGCATTCTATGGGGAGCTTAATATTATGGCAGGTAATGACGAAGCGTTGATCTGTTTGTTTCAGAAATCCTTGAAAGGCGATGCGTTAGATTGCTACATGCCATTAAATTACCATCGAATTAAAACTTGGGAGCAGCTTTCCCAAGCTTTCATTGATTGTTCCATGTACAATATTAATGTAACGCCCAAAAGGGCAGATCTTGTTGCCCTAAGGCAGAGGAATGATGAGACGTTATTGACTTACGTTGGACAGTGGCGGGCCATGGCCGTCAGAATGAAAACATCCCTTGATGACGAGGAGCAAATCTACATGATCACCCACACGGCAAACCCAAGCATATCTGGATATCTCATCTTGTATCCATATACCAACTTTACCCAACTCATCCGCGCTAGGGAACAAGTCGAAGCCGGAACAAGAGCTAGGACGATCTCCCCCTGGTGGCCTCATCGGGCCTCCCCAGTACAACGAATAGTGGAAAGAAGGCCTCGTGGATACAAGAACGGTAAAAGAAGTATTTCTGACCTCCATCTAACAGAAGAAGATAATCTTGTCGCCTCTACCCAAGCACTCAATTTGCCCCTCAAGAGGGACAATTGTAACAACAACAGCAAAGAGAGATTCCTCAGTACCCCAATCATGGTCAGCAGATGGGGATAGCCCAGGAACCTAAGCAATTCACACCGATAGCCCAAACTTACAGTGAGATACTAGCCATGCTAGTTCAAAGGTAAATACTTACACCGCTACTGCCTAGGCCCCCACCAAACCATCTGCCACCAAACTATAATGAGAATGACTACTATGCATACCACTAATCCCAAGGCCACACAACAGATCATTATTTCACCCTGAAACATGTGGTCAAAGATCTAATTGATAGCCAAAGGATTATGGTTACCTCTCCTGCTGTTGTCGCAACCAACTACATCCTCCAGAAGTCCCCGCCACCATATCAAGTATGCCCTAACTCATCAGGATCCCCTACTAACAATATCATTCAGGGAGAATCGCCTTACCATCCAGTCCAATCCATTCATGCAATCACCACCAACTCAACACCAATACTTCCAAATATGCAAGCTAATCCAATCTTAGCACCCTTAAATATGCAAGGGGCATCTCCAGCCAGTCCAATCTCCATGCCCCCAATTCTATAAGGGGCATACCCAGCCAATCCAATTTCCATGCCACCAAGTCTACAAAAGCCATGCCCTCAAGTCTACAAGAGCCACCCCTAATCAATCCAATCCATACATCCTCTGTCTTGCAAGGAGCACCATCTACCTATCCGACCCATACTCTAACCGTCATGCTCCAAGAAAATGCCCCTTCCCCGATCAACATACTGCATGCCCTAACAAAATCAAGGCCCAGCTTCAATCATGCGGTAACTTTCCAAAAGGGACATTCTAATACTCAAAGTGATTTGCCTAGCTTTACTCAGTCTTTGATCATTCCAGAGAAGATTTTAGAGTGGGTGGTTCCCGCCTCTAGGAGAGAGGTCGAGGGAGAGATTAACGTCGAGATCCTGATTAGTCCCAAAATATCAACCATCACTTTTCAGGTCTTCGACATCATAGCTTCATTTCATCTACTCACTAATCGATCTTAAATCCATAGAGTTGAGGCTATCTATTCGACTCTTCTCCAAAAGGTCAAGTACATTTTCAAAGACAAGGCGCTGACTATTCTGGATGATCCTGAACAAATCTTTCCAATAGAAGCAATCGACCATCAAGAGCTACATATCCCGATCATATACATACAACGCACCGATAAGGACATCCCATACCATGGTTTCAAGATTGAGACTGTGAATTGCATGCCTCTTGCATGTCCCATCGAATCAAACTATATCTTCCCTCCAATTGAGGGCCAACTTTTTTTATCAACTCGAATATCAAGAGAATGCGGACATGAGAGGATTGGATGTCAACCTCCTATGGGAGAGATAGCAAAGCACAGAAGTACTAAAGGAGAGCAAAGTCGACAAGAGGATGATGATCTCTTTAGCCGCACATCAATCAAATCCATCAGAGAAGGGATCGTCTATCTAGCTGGTAGGTTGAGATCCACTGTGGAGGATCAAATGAGCATAATGAACTTAACTGATTTGTTTGAAAATGACTCGGACAAGGGCCAAGAATTGCCCCTGATTGACTGGACCACATTCTAGGTCCCACCTAAGCTGGAAGAATCCAAAGATTCGCAATGCATCGAGGATGAGCTAACAAAAATGACATTCAATACCAACTCAAAGCCCAATCCCAAATTCATCATGACGTTTAGGTACAATGATGAGGGCCCACCTACTGATCCGTCTGGCCCTGCCTCCTGAGGGGAGGGAGTGTAGGGCAATAGTTGGGTCACAATCCCCAAGACGGCACAATAAAAGAAAATAGTGTTTGGCTCGTCGAGCTGAATCGGCCAATTCTTAGTTCACATTGCCAACTTTCTAAAAAAAATCAAAAATTTTCAAAAAGCCAAAAACACTAGATATTTTCGAAATGCTAAAAAAATCAGATACTTGTCAAAATCTGAAAAAAAAAAAATTAGAAAATTCCCAAAGTTAAAAACACTAGATATTTTCGAAATGCCAAAAAAAAAAAAAAAAAATCAAATACTTATCAAAATCCATAAAAAAATCAGAAAATTTTCAAAAGCCAAAAACACTAGATATTTTCAAAATGCTAAAAAAATAAAAAAATAAAAAATCAGATACTTGTCAAAATCTGAAAAAAAAAATCAAAAAATTCTCAAAAGCTAAAAACACTAGATATTTTTGAAATGCCAAAAAAAATTAGATACTTGTCAAAATCTGAAAAAAAAAAAAATCAGAAAATTCCCAAAAGCCAAAAACACTAGATATTTTCAAAATGCCAAAAAATTCAGATAGCTGTTAAAATCTTAAAAAAAAAAAAAAAACACAAATTTCTCAAAACACAAAAATAATAGAAAATCTTTAAAAAAAATTAGAAGTACTAATGTGCCAGGTGTGTCTGTCAAAACACTTGAGTTTGAAGTCAACTCATATGATTTCGATCTGGAGTAAGACTTCAAACTCATGGGTTTGGACAAAGCTAGGATGGGGAAAATGATTATCCGACTCTCGAGTTAGAGGATTCCCTCAAAATATTCGAAACAAAGGCCAATGTCATTATGGACGATTTTGAAATTGTGAACTTGGGATCCCTTGAGCTCCCTAGAACAGTATGCATCAAGAAATCCTCACTTCTTGAGTACAAGTAGAGGATGACAGAATTCTTAAGGCTAGATCTATCCAATCTCGCGTTCTGCTGTGAAGCCTTACCCAGATCGAATGAAGAGCTAGTCATACACCATCTGCTATGAAGCCTGAAGTCAAACCATCAAAGTTATCAAGATCATGTCTGAAGTCCACAACGGAGTCCACAACTTGTGCGTAAATGAACATGCAATGTTCAAGAAAAACTTGTGACTAAGCTACTACTGATAAACGATGGAGATAAGCTATTGCGGCATGTTGGGAAGTGCTTCAAGTATTTAAAGCTTGTATAATGGATTCATATGCATGCTTTGAATCTTTATAACCTGGCAACACCCTAGCCCTTTTTCATTATGGGGAGTGGACATCATTGAAAAAATGAACCCAAAGGTATCTAATGGTCATGAGTGCATTCCTGTGGCAGACAAAGTGGGTGGCGACAACATCCCACATCATCGATACAAATGAAGAAAGAAGTCAAGGAAAATGAGTGGTCGTAAGCTCAATGTAACCAACTACATCTTATAGAACATAAAGTGCACAACGATCACTAAGACCAACAACAAGCAAGTCTGAAAGAAAGGTTAGCAACATAGTAATAATGCACATCTTACCATTGCGCCTACTACATCCAGGGGACAAGTCCAAGCCATCCTGGGATGATCCGTTGATCGTTCACGAAGTTCTTCAGGGAGGTGCCCTTCATCTCACCATCATTAGGGAAAAAGATCTTCCAGAGCCCATCAACGTCAACAACGTGAATATCTATCATTGGTAATCCTACCTAACTATGTCAACAACCACAATCGTAAAGCTAAAGTCAAGAGGTTAGCATCCTGAGGTACATTCCATCATCATTCCTTTCCTTCAATAAGTGTTCCAAAGAATAAAGGGTCCCAAAAAAAGTGACAAAAAAATAAAGAAACAAAAATGAAAGAATAAAGTGCGTAGTTCAAAAAAAAATTAAAAAAAAGAAAAAGAGTCAAACCTAATTAGTGAGAACACAATTCACCAACCCGTTTCCCCTCAGGATAGTTTACCTCAATGTCAGCAGCTTCACGGTCATGATTGAAGACAAAGCCAGGCAGCTCACCAGTCGGCAGGTAATGAATGGAATATAGCCACCCGCCTCTATAAAAGAAAAAGAAAAATAGCATGCCTAAACGAAACAAGCAAGGTGAAAAATCAAAAGGGCACCTTGAGTAAAAACATCGGGCATGTAACGGACTTGGTGAAGACCTAAAAAGACACTAAGGGTAAAAAGAGCACAGCTGCCAAAGGGCAAGTAAGAGCAAAAACCTGGGACGTGGAGAAAATTCGAAAGAGCGCCACGGGCAAAAATGACGGGAAAGTTGGTCGTGGTGAAAACCTAAAAAGGCACTACAGGCAAAAATGGCTTGAAAACAAAAAAGTGTAGGAATAGAAGAAGCCAAGGCAATGAGCAAAGTAAAGAAGCACAAGGAAAAGATAAGTCTTGGATCATAATTCTGTCAGACTCTACCCAAATCTAAGGGGGCAAGGTTCTAGTATGCGCTACTCTCAGGGAACCGAGATCCCTAGTAAACAACTCAGAATACCAGATTCGACATGGGCTAAGTTCAATATTCTGATTCCACCATCTAAGCACAAGTTCAGACACAAGCACACATAGACATATATGGCACAAAAATTTTCATTTCATTTTCATTTTTTCATATATAATCTCGCCCTTTAAAAAAAAACATACACATCCCCAATGAATTCGATCTCGATCACAAGAGATAGAATGCGAAATGACAGATCAGATCATTTTTCAAAAATTGCAAAAACATGTCTTTTGATAAATTGATCTTCCAATAAAAGCCAGATTAGTCAAACAATCCTGCGAAACCACCAGTGGAGGCAACATACTATATGTACTTATTCCAAAAAAAAGGCCACAATAAAAACCGAATGATTACGCCCTCCCGCGAGATCAGACGGATCCTTTCAAAAGGCCTGGAAAAAATCTTCGAAAATTGCAATAAAATCCCCAAGGAGTGCAGCTCCTCATTCGGGATAGTTTTTGTCACGCCCTGAACTCGGAAACCGGGCTCACAAAATTTCCGATCGCCGAATCCGGCGCCGACAGCCTCCGTAGAACCCCATTTTCGGATCCCGGCACCCATTCACCAGATTCCGATCCTGGGATACTACAAGGAGGATTTCAAATCATCAGTCTGATTCATAATGAGCATAACAAAAGCATAACCCACAAATAATAACCACAAGAACACCACTACAAAATCCACTATGATCAAAAACTTTTTAGTACAATGCGACAGAAAGGGAAAATACAATGTAGTAAAAGAAACAAAACTCCAGAAGCTCGGCTGCACGCTCCAACTACAGCGAGACTATGGCTGCAACTGCGTCCTGGCGTCACCTGCACGCATCAATCGTGCATAAGCTTATGGAAAGCTTAGAGGGTGGTGTAAGTGTGTGCGCAATATAAACGTGCTCAAAATGCAAGGTCAGAGTAATGCGAAAATCATGGTAATGAGCACATGAATGCAATAAGCCGTACTAAGGCTATGCGGTACAAGATATGAATGCTATCGGCCATAATACGGCTATGCGATGCGAGATGCAACTCAAGCATACCAAACCTCATCATATATCAGTACAGTTCTCATTCTGGATAATCATCGGGGTTCAATACACTCCAAATGGCACTGTCGCTCTCCTAGCCGTACAGTCCAAGTGGCGTAAGAAACCTCACTATCCGCCTGACCAATAGTCTGCCAATACCTATCCGGCACGTCGATAGCGGACCCATTCGCGAGCTGGTCAAACTCAGCCTAGTATTGCCCCCTACCCTCGGGCGAGTAAGGCCACACTCCTTTCCAACCGACCACGACATAGTGGGAGACGCGGCCTCCTGGTATTCGGCCCTCATGCGCTTATATATCCACTCGGTCTCGACGTTGGAGTCATCCTCTGGTACCATCGGGTTTAGGAATTTTCACCCAGGGACATCTATGGTGCCCGTATGCTAGAACCAAATATTTTCGGTATCCAATCTCGCCATCCACGATGTGTCTGTGGAGGCTATGACCCTGATGTCGCTAGGGCATACAGTAACTACAATCACACAAATGCAAGTGCATGAGTCACACTATCAGTCATGCAATAATCCTACGTGTACCATGCACTTATATGAGGCAACTCCGACTATCAGGGAGCCCATAAGCAGTCCGCCCGAAGGCATATGATATGATCGGTCACTCCTCACATCAGGCATACATATGATGCGGATGATCATGAATCATGGATCTATACTAAACATGTATAAAGAGATGAGCTCTGTGTATAACGGAGATGGGCCTAGACGGCCTACTTGCCACAAGTATGGGCCTATCAGTGGGCCTTGGGGAGAGTTATAATGCGGACATTTAACCAACATTATCAATGTGGACGTCAAACCAGCATTGCTCCCAAGGCGTGGCCCGTTACAAAATCAATACATATACCATGATGGAATTACACCACATTGGGCCTTGACCTGTGGGCCTCCAATACATCAAATGGGCTTCATAATATGGGCTTAATGCAATTCAAGGTGGGCCTCAACAAGGACCACCAATACATGAAGATGGGCCTCCACAATGGGCCTTAAATTATCTACAAAACGGTTGGACAGTTGGATGAAACACATGCATCATGATGGAGCCCACTCTAGTGGAGGGTATGGTTTGCAATACATACATATGTGGGTCCCATGAGGGGCCTATCATAATGTTTATTTTCCAACCAACTGTTCATAAGGTCATGTGGACCAAGGTAGGACCCACTGTGATAATTGTTTGCCATCCAATCTATTCATATGGTCATGTGGACCTTGAGTAGGGCCCACAGTGACATTTATATGCCATCCAACGGTTGAGGAGGTCACGTGGGCCTGGATAGGGCCCACTGTAATATTTGTTTTCCGTCCAAATGGGCCGAGGTCACGTGGGCCTGGATAGCGCCCATTGTAATATTTATTTTCCATACAAAATGGACCCACAGTGATGTTTGTTGCCACCCAAACGGACAGGGTCACGTGGACCATGGCTCACCGTGATATTCACATGTCATCCAATCTATTTACAAGGTAACGCACACCGCGGACCAGGGTCAACCATGATGTTTATTCACATCCACGCTTGGATGTTCATTTGCCATCTAAACCGTTCATGGGGTCACGGTTTGGGGGCCCACTGCGATGTGATCCACTGATCCAGACCACCCATTATGTGGGTCCCATCTAACTGACGGTACAGACCAAGTTTCAGCAACATCCAAAACTCAGGTAGGCCCCACCAACGATTTTTATATGTTTTAGGCATGGCTCCACATGATTTTAGATGGTATGGCCCGCCTGAGTTCTGTTTTCGGCTGAGTTTCTGGATGGACGGCTGGTCCGAGGGGACCCATCAAATGCACGGTGCTGATGGTCGAACGCATCAAAGTGGGGCCCACAGCTGGGGCCGTGACCCAAGCCCGTCCGCCCGTCCGTGACCAGCGCAGGCAGCGCCTGCGTAGCGCTGACAGCAGCAGCAGCAGCTCTGCTGCTTTCTTTCTTTATTATATATATATAATATAATATGTATTATATATATATAATATAATATATATATATATATATTATGTATAAATGTTGGTGGGCCACATCTACGTGGGACCCACCCCAATAATATATTTATGTATGCCGTCCAGCGTCCTTGGACGCTGGACGTTGGCAAGTAAAATGTAATGGCATGGGTGTATACTTTAAGGAAAAAAAAGAATGGTGGGCCTCTCATGCAAGCCCTACCTTGATGTGTAGACACAATCCAAGCCGTCCATCCTTCTCCTCAGATCATTTTAGACGTTGAACTGAAAAATGAGGCTGATCCCATTTTCTGGCGGGCCATACCATGGGAACTAGTGGTATTACCCTTAAAATCCACCGTGACCCTTCTATTTGCCAAAAATAGGGCGAATATTGGACTCCTTGGGTCGGTCTTAGACCAAGGAATCCAATGGTTGGTGTGGATCTTACTAAAGCGGGCCCCGCCTGGGAAAAACCGCAGAAAAATGAATATTCAAAAAAAAAAAAAAAAAGAAAGCAGCAGAGCTGCTACTGCTGTCAGCGCTACGCAGGCGCTGCCTGCGCTGCTCACGGACGGGCGGACAGGCTTGGGTCACGGCCCCAGCTGTGGGCCCCACTTTGATGCGTTCGACCATCAGCACCGTGCATTTGATGGGTCCCCTCGGACCAGCCGTCCATCCAGAAACTCAGCCGAAAACAGAACTCAGGCAGGCCATACCATCTAAAATCATGTGGAGACATGCCTAAAACATATAAAAATTGTTGGTGGGGCCTACCTGAGTTTTGAATGTTGCTGAAACTTGGTCTGTACCGTCAGTTAGATGGGACCCACATAATGGGTGGTCTGGATCAGTGGATCACATCGCAGTGGGCCCCCAAACCGTGACCCCATGAACGGTTTAGATGGCAAATGAACATCCAAGCGTGGATGTGAATAAACATCATGGTTGACCCTGGTCCGCGGTGTGCGTTACCTTGTAAATAGATTGGATGACATGTGAATATCACGGTGAGCCATGGTCCACGTGACCCTGTCCGTTTGGGTGGCAACAAACATCACTGTGGGTCCATTTTGTATGGAAAATAAATATTACAATGGGCGCTATCCAGGCCCACGTGACCTCGGCCCATTTGGACGGAAAACAAATATTACAGTGGGCCCTATCCAGGCCCACGTGACCTCCTCAACCGTTGGATGGCATATAAATGTCACTGTGGGCCCTACTCAAGGTCCACATGACCATATGAATAGATTGGATGGCAAACAAGTATCACAGTGGGTCCTACCTTGGTCCACATGACCTTATGAACAGTTAGTTGGAAAATAAACATTATGATAGGCCCCTCATGGGACCCACATATGTATGTATTGCAAACCATACCCTCCACTAGAGTGGGCTCCATCATGATGCATGTGTTTCATCCAACTGTCCAACCGTTTTGTAGATAATTTAAGGCCCATTGTGGAGGCCCATCTTCATGTATTGGTGGTCCTTGTTGAGGCCCACCTTGAATTGCATTAAGCCCATATTATGAAGCCCATTTGATGTACTAGAGGCCCACAGGTCAAGGCCCAATGTGGTGTAATTCCATCATGGTATATGTATTGATTTTGTAACGGGCCACGCCTTGGGAGCAATGCTGGTTTGACGTCCACATTGATAATGTTGGTTAAATGTCTGCATTATAACTCTCCCCAAGGCCCGCTGATAGGCCCATACTTGTGGCAAGCAGGCCGTCTAGGCCCATCTCCGTTATACACAGAGCACATCTCTTTATACATGTTTAGTATAGATCCATGATTCATGATCATCCGCATCATATGTATGCCTGATGTGAGGAGTGACCGATCATATCATATGCCTTCGGGCGGACTGCTTATGGGCTCCCTAATAGTCGAAGTTGCCTCATATAAGTGCATGGTACACGCACGATTATTGCATGACTGATAGTGTGACTCATGCACTTGCATTTGTGTGATTGTAGTTACTGTATGCCCTAGCGACATCAGGGTCATAGCCTCCACAGACACATCGTGGATGGCGAGATTGGATACCGGAAATATTTTGTTCTAGCATACGGGCACCATAGATGTCCCTGGGTAAAAATTCCTAAACCCGATGGTACCAGAGGATGACTCCAACGTCGAGACCGAGTGGATATATAAGCGCATGAGGGCCGAATACCAGGAGGTCGCGTCTCTCACTGTGTCGTGGTCGGTTGGAAAGGAGTGTGGCCTTACTCGCCCGAGGGTAGGGGGCAATACTAGGCTGAGTTTGACCAGCTCGCGAATGGGTCCGCTATCGACGTGCTTGGTAGATATAGGCCGATATTGGTCGGCGGATAGTGAGGTTTCTTACGCCACTTGGACTACAGAGAGCGACAGTGCCATTTGGAGTGTATTGAACCCCGATGATTATCCAGAATGAGAACTGTACTGATATATGATGAGGTTTGGTATGCTTGAGTTGCATCTCGCATCGCATAGCCGTATTATGGCCGATAGCATTCATATCTTGTACCGCATAGCCTTAGTACGGCTTATTGCATTCATGTGCTCATTACCATGATTTTCGCATTACTCTGACCTTGCATTTTGAGCACGTTTATATTGCGCACACACTTACACCACCCTCTAAGCTTTCCATAAGCTTATGCACAATTGATGCGTGCAGGTGACGCCAGGACGCAGTCGCAGCCATAGTCTCGCTGTAGTTGGAGCGTGCAGCCGAGCTTCTGGAGTTTTGTTTCTTTTACTACATTGTATTTTCCCTTTCTGTCGCATTGTACTAAAAAGTTTTTGATCATAGTGGATTTTGTGGTGGTGTTCTTGTAGTTATTATTTGTGGGTTATGCTTTTGTTATACTCATTATGAATCAGACTGATGATTTGAAATCCTCCTTGTAGTATCCCAGGATCGGAACCTGGTGAATGGGTGCCGGGATCCGAAAATGGGGTTCTACGGAGGCTGTCGGCGCCGGATTCGGCGATCGGGAATTTTGTGAGCCCGGTTTCCGAGTTCAGGGCGTGACAATTTTCAAAACAAAAATTTTCAAAAAAAAAAAACATGGCGCTTGGTATCCAAGATAGTAGGAGGTCTTCTATACCTCTTAGTGGCATCTAGCGCAAACAGCAAAATAAGATTCGACCAATTCCGGTTCTCCAAAGAGTTATCAAATCCGTATGTGATATAAGCACGGTTGGCCTGGATCTCAATGTCAGGATGGCCGTGCAACAATGAATTTAATGCAAGTGATGGTAAGCACGATCCAACTCTGGTCAGAGTGATCATTTCAAAATAATGAAAAAGATCAATTGTAACTAACATATCAAAATTAGAAGACTATGTGGAAAACAGGTCACCCGTACATACCTAGTCCGGGATGCTTGGAAAGTCTAATTGAGTCCAAGTCGGCGTAGTGAGTTCCCCTTAAGGCCGCAGAATGCACAATGTAGCTAATCACTTTGACGATCAAATGGAACAAGTACTCCTAGGGTGAATGTGTAGCGAAGAAACAACAAACATCCAAACAGTACGGGAATCTCTGTAAAGCCACAACAACACTGGGGCCCTACTTTTCATATTTACTCTCCAATGCTATTATCAATCCAATTCGAAAAGGTTGTGATTCATGGCCCGTAATGCGCAGAAAGTGCAGGGACAATCACAATATTTTCCTCAAACCCTCATGATATGTGCAAGTTATCTCTTTTCCAGACAGTAAACTGATAATGATACTATAGCAGACAACAGATCCAGATCATAATCTTTCCCGACCAGAGGGGTGCGGTGTCAACTTGCTTTAGCATTCAGTTGCTCGTAACCTCTACTAAAGAGGGGCATTTGTAAACACCCTACCCAGGCTAGCAACTTGACAAGGCATGGATGATCCTTAGGAATTGAACCTGAACCTCGCACCCTACCCAAAACTGTAGTCATTTCCCAAACTTGATCCAAACCATGGTCGAACTTGAACCATCCCATTACCCCAAACCCAAACTTAACTCGAGCCATCATCCAAGTTAGAGCATGCCCAAAATCAATCCATTTCTCGAGCCATTTCCAAGCCATTTTTTAGCCAATTTCAAGCCATTTTAAGCTGAATATCTAAAAACGGGCTTCGAGCCATTCTCCGGGCCCAAAATAGGCCCACCGGCCAAACCAGGGGAGCAACCATACCTAAGCGGTAATCTGACTACCACCGGTAGTAATCCGATTACCGCCCTCTCTCAATAAATGTGCCCTCTGAGCACACAGTTGTTCTCCCTCCAAAAGTCAACTCTCCCATAGAATTACCCCAAGAATTCACCCTATTTACCATCCTACTAAAACCTAAAGACCAATAAGGAAGTGTCATTTGGCATTACTCTCGCTTCAACAAATCACAAGCTGTCATGTTAGCATTTACCCTCCATAAACCTTAGAATTACCAAAATGTCATCCCAAAAGGCTATAAATCTTCACTCCTCTCCTCATTTCAACATCAACAATCATCAACAACCATTACCGAGAGAGACAGAGAGTGAGTGAGTGAGAGTGAGAGGGAGTTCTTGAGTTCTCAAGCTCCCATCTTTCTAGCCCCTCTAACCTCCTCTAACCACCTCTTACACTTATAGTCCTACTTAGGTCAACCATCCCTAACCATGGTGCATCTAAACATTCAAGCCATTTCAAGTGCAAGCCAAAGATCATGCAATCATCATTAGCATTCTTATTTTATTAAATCGCATCATTACTTCCCTTCTCAACCCCCTTGCTCCTATAGATCGCCATTGAATGTATGCTCTATGATTTTTCAGAACCTTGGATCCCGTCACTTCAGAAATTCATGGTAGTCTAGTTCATATTTCATCATCATCATTATCTGTTTAAAACTACTCTAGACATTCCCAGACATATGCTCTATGGCTTGCCGAATTTTTAGACCTTGCCATATTAGAAATTCGAGCCTGCCTAGCCCCATCTAATCTTGTCATTCATCCCTTAAGAATACTTTACCACATAAAGTAGAGACAGTACATCTATATGGGCAGAGAGGGTGCCTAACACTTTCTCTCTTTGTAACCGAGGTCCCTTACTCAGAATCTTTAAATTGCAGATCAGGAGACAATTTAAAGCGAGAGGGTCTTCAGATTCTCTAGCTTTACATACTTTGCAGGTTCTAGCCAACTGCGAAATTTTGAGTAAAGTGGCTAGTGGGGACTCTAAGTCTATTGCATCAACAATACAAATCAGCCCAACCACACCACAAACGACATAAATCAGCATGGGCACCGATTTCCCAACGTCCACAGATTGGGAAACACTGCAAAAAACTTATCCCTTCATATAGTGTAGGTAGGATAAGCAACAGTGTGAGGATAGTGAGATTTTGAACTCTTAATGAATCCATAACCATATGTAATGGTGTATTTAGTTGTTGTGTATACTTAATAGAATTTACTTATATGAGTGTGAAAGTAGGGTCACTTCCTATGAGAATATATAAACTGTTTCTCTAGAGAACTTATAAAAATTTAGGTAAAAGTGTATGGCCAAAAGACACTAAATCATAAAATCGGTTGTAGTGGAAAAGTTATCTGAGTGGCATGTATAGACGTTTACACTTCAAAGGTCAGGTTAAAGATTGATAGCCACTCGATTCCTGTCATTAGGCCAAAATCGAGAATTTACGACGAACGAAAATTGCTTAGTTTAATGACGGATATAATCCGTTGCTAACGGAAAAGGTCCGTCACCAATCCTGTCTTTCTCAAAAATCCACAGTTCGACATAGAATTTTGCGACAAACCAAAATCCGATGCTAAAATCTGATTTACAACAGATTATGGTCTGTCGTAAATGGCGACGGATTAAATCCGTTGCAAATTTTGATTTTGTGACGAAATATGATCAATTAATTCCCACCCAAAATAGCAATTCGCAATGGTTTTTAGTTGCTTTTGCGACGGCTCATGGTCCGTCGTAAAAGGACTTTTGCCTTGAAACATTTTTTTTTTTCATTTTTTTTTTAGAATATGTTGGAAAATTATGTTTTTTGGTAGTCTAATAATTGTTTTTTAATAGAATTTTAGTGGTTTAATTGTACATATTTGTATATAAGATTATTTTTAACAATTGATTGAATGTAAAAAAATAAAAAAATTGTTTTTATATCAAATGAGTGGAAATTATTATTATTTTTTAAATTTGAAACTAATATTTAAATGATTTGTAATATCACATGAAAAAGAATATTGAGGAGTTTAAAAAATTTAACAATGTTTGAGAAAAAATGAGATTTTGAAAAAATGAAAATCTATTTTGTGGGGAAAAAATATTGAATAAAGTTGATAAATTTGAAAAAAAGAATTTGATTTTGAGAAAATAAATAATATCCTGAAAAAGAAAATTAAAAAGATTTTAAAATTTGTGAAAATTTTCACAATGTTGAAAAATGAAAATATTTTGAAAAAGAAAATGAGAGTTTGTATTTTGAAAAATAAAATAAAATTGAGAAGTTCAATAAAAATTGACAAGTTCGAAAAAAAATGCTTTTAAAAAAAATGGACAAGTTAGAAAGAACTGAAAATTTTAAAATAAAACGATATTAAAAAATCGATACTTTATCAAAAAACAAACATTTTAAAACGAAACATAAAGAAGTTGAAAAAATTTGTGATTTTGAAAAATAATTGAAAATGTTCAAAATTTGAAATTAAAAGAAAATTTTATTTATAAAAACATTGAGATTTTGAATATATATATATATATATAATCATTTAAAAAAATTTGAAAAGTTGAAAACAAAATGATGCTTTTGAAGAAAAAAAATCAGCATTTTGGAATTTTTGGGAAAAAATTTAAAATTTGTGAAAATTTTAGAGATTTTAAAAATAAAAATTCAGAATTTGTATTTTGTTTTTTTTGAAATATTTTGTTAAAAGTTTTCAAAGAAAAATTAAGGGTAAAAAAATATACATTTTGAAAAAAATGTTATTTTTAAATGGAAATTGAAATTTATCTGTGAAAAAAATTAATAAATTATTAGGCACATCCACTAATTGAATATTTAACCGTTTTTGGACAATCTAATTAGTCCATATTGAAGAGTAAATAACTTCAGATGTTTAAATCAAATTTCACTCAAATTATTGGTCAATCTTGTATGCCCAATATCTTTCTCATATGTGGCTAGCCAAATCAGGGCGAGTAACTAGTCAAATTGAGGGTATTGATCAGTAAAATAGAGTGAATGGACCAGACATGTAAAATGGGCCAAATATTCTGGTCAAAATTGTAACCTAACTTATTGACCTCACGAGAACCTAAGAATTGATGTTAGTAAGTTTTGTGGGCCTCATCATGATGTGTGTCGAACATCAACACCGTGCATTTAATGTGTCCCCTTTAGGTTATGAGATATCTCAAAAATCATCCGTATATGAAACTCAGGTGGGCCATACCATCTAAAACCATGTGAAGACATCCTAAAAAATATAAAAGCACTTAGTGGGGCCCACATGAGTTTTGGATGCGGCTAAAACTTGGTATAACCCCTCATCCAAGTGGGACACACATAATGAGTGGGTTGGATATATGAATCACATTTAGGCAAGCCCAATATATGATTATGAATGTTTTAAGGAAACTCCTCTCCACTACATTTAGGTGAGTTACTCATTACCCTTACCAGAGTAAACTCTGTGGGGTCCACTGTTATTTATTTATTTTATCCACTTCGTTCGTCCATGTTAACAGATAATTTGAGGTCTAAAGAACAAAAAGGAAGCATATCCAAAGCTCAATGGACCACACCACAGGAAATAGTGTGATGAACCTCCACCATTGAAAAATTCTTGGAGGCCATAGAAGTTTTGGATCAAGCTAATGTTTGTGTTTTCTCTTCATTCATATCTTTTTGATATTGGACGGCAAATAAACATTACTGTGGGCCCAAGGAAGGTATCAACAGTGGAAATCATTATTCCACATTGTTTCGTGTGGCATAGTCCACTTGAGTTTTGGATTTACCAAAAATTTGGAATCAACCCACACCATTCATTCATTTTTCAAGATTATTTTAGAGAATTATCCAAAAAATGAATCATATCCAAAGACTAAATGGACTACACCACAACTAAGGGGAATGGATTGGACCAAAAATTTTTTTAAGGCCCATAAATTTGGGATCCACCCACATTGTCCATCAATTTTTGCACATCATTTTAATATTGTATCACATAAATGAGGTAGATCAAAATCTCAGGTGCACCATACCATGGGAAAACAATATTGATTGAATGTCTATGGTGCTCACTGAATTCCCACTGTTTCCTCTCGTGTGGTCCAGTTGAGTGTTGGATACACTTAATTTTTGGTCGCATGTCCTAAAATGATCTCATAAAATGGATGGAGGGGTGGATTTATCACAAACATCTCGGTGGGCCGCACCCAACATCCTTGCGCAGGAACTTCTTGTTAAAGGCTTTCGCAGGAAATCCATCCCTCTCCTAGGCGCGGATCAACTACTGACAGGTTGAGTAGCGAGACTGACATCACTAAGTTTTGTGGCCCCATGATGATGTATTCTTTGTATCCACTTTGTCCATCTATTTGGAGAGATCATTTTAGGGAAATAGACAAAGAATGAGTCTAATCCAAACCTCCAGTGGACCACACCACAGAAAATAGTGGGGAGAGTGACGCCCACCATTAAAAACTTCTAAGGCCATAAAAGTTTTTGATCAAACTGATACTTGTGTTTTGCCTTCTTTCATGTCTGTGTTAACTTCTGAACAGTTTGGATTTCAAATAAACATCATGGTCAGCCTTAGGAAGGTTTCAACGGTGGGAATCACTCTCCCCACTGTTTTCTGTCGTGGGGTCTACTAAAGCTTTGGATCTACCTCATTCTTTGGATAACTCCCTAAAATGATATCTCCAAATGGATGGACGGTGTGGATACAACACATACATCATAGTGGGCCCCACAGAACTTGGTGACGTCACTTCAATAGCAAGTCTCGCTACACAACCTATCAGTAGCTAATCCGCGTCCCCCTCTCCTCTCTCTCTCGCCCTAATCCTCTCTCTCTCTCTCTCTCTCTCTCTCCCTAACCTTTCTTGTGTGTGTCTTTGATCCATGAACACCCTACCCATGCTCTCTCTCTCTCTCTCTCTCTCTGAAGCTCGGTTGATGACTATTTGTCGAACGTGAGGTCTCTCTCTCTCTCTCTCTCTCTCTCTCTCTCTCTCTCTCTCTCAATCTCAATGCCGATTTAGGAATTTGGTGATTTAGTAATTTATGGATTTTTTATTTGATGTGGACCCTCATTTAGGGATTTGGGGATTTTAGGGCTTACAGATTTGAATGTGGACCCCGAATTGGAGTTTTTCTGATTTTACAAATTAGGGATTTGGGGATTTTGGGGATCTGAGGATTTTTGGAATTAGGGATTTCACCTTCTATGTTTTATTTATTTATTGATTTATTGGGGATCTGGGGATTTCTGCTACTCCAATGCCGTCGAAAAGAAATGGCCCGTTTGGGGACAGAGCATACATACGACGTTTGGGGATATAGCATACATATTCTTTCCCCAGAATGATGTTTTTTCAAGGTTTATGGAGAGATCTTGTCCATCTTATCTTATTACGGTTTCTTTAGGTTTTTAAAGCTATAGATTCGGTTTGGAGATTAGATCTGATTTTTTTCTGGTATTTGGCGCAATCTAATAGGATTCCTTGCCTTATTCAATGTATTTAGTTGTAAAATGATGGAAGACGTGTTTCAGAAAAGATTTGGCTGCATCACAATTTAGAATACAGTGGTTGTAGGTGATCAGCTCTCAGAAGTAAATAAGGTGGTTTGATGTGTTTACCTTTCCTAGTTGTGGTATGATTGTAGCTTATGTGCTTTATTATAAATGAATATATATGTTGAGTAGGTTATATATATGATGCCCTGTTATGCCTGATTACTTCTTACACCTTACAATGGTTGGTTTGGCTATTCATGAGTTTGCGGATGATGGTTATGGTTAAACACAGGAATTATGAGATCCCGATTATCTTAAGGTAAATAGTGTGATGTGATACGTCTATCTCGTACAAAGGGCTAGCTGACTGAACTAGATTTTTTTTTTTGCCACTTTCACTGCCAAATTTGCTATTACATGATCATTTTAAGAACGGTTGGATTTATGTGCTTCTTGGTTGTAATTAAAACCCAAATTTGCAGGATGGTTACTTTCAGGGTAAGCTGATGAATGGTTGGGAAATTGCAAGGAAAAGGCTTTCCAAGAATTTGGGGCAAGGGAATGAAGAATTTAAAAATGAGGTTTTGTTGATTGCAAAACTTCAACACATGAATCTTGTTAGGATTATCAAATTGGCAGTTATCTGCCAATTGTTTTCTTTGGTGTAGGCCACATGATGAGTGGATGAGCCTGATTTTTATGTTGACATTCTTCGTGGTGGGGGCCAAACCTTTTGGATGAGTGGGATGTTGTACATACTTGACACTTTGGAATTTATGCTCTAGGTGGATGGTAAATTATTTTCTAACTAGTCATGTGTGAGGCTGCCTCTTTAAATTATTATATTTTAAATGTTAAAGATATATACTTTTGTCATTGTTGATTCTTTTCATTGACTAATAGTCGGGTACAAAATGCAACTTCTATAGTTTTCTTTTATTTATTTATTTATATGCATGTTGGTTTTATGGAAGTTGAAATCTTGAAAATGTTGGTATAGTTGTTGCAGGAAAAAACCTTGAAAAGTTAATAATGATTTTGAGGCTTCATTGTTGTGTAGTCTATGATCAAAATCTGATCCATTAACTAATAGAAATGTTGCTCTTTTTTTTTCTATGCCAGCTCATGCACTAGTTTATTTGATTTAGTTTTAAATTTTGCATCTCATGTTCTATATTTTAAAGTTAGTATTTACTTTAGCTTGCGGAAATGGTCTAATTTCAGGGTTTGCCACATCTTGATGTTAGAATAAAGTGGTCGAATGATCTTTACTTAAATGGCCTTAAAGTTGGTGGCATCTTGTGCACCTCAATATATAAATCAAATAAGTTCAATGTGAGTGCTAGAACAAGAGCATGTTTCTTCTGTTGATAATCTATTTTTCTTTCTTAGTCAGCATGGTTGCACATGCCTAAGTTGGATTGATGTTGTGGAGATGTTTTCGTTGTGATGGCCCATTGCCTTTAACATCAAGATGTGGCCCATTGTCTTTAGGATTCTTGTTCAATGACCTTTAATAGGAACAGTCATGATCTTTTATAGAAAAATAGATCAAATCAACAATTTGATCCATCTACCTGTTAGTACCCATCATGAACAGAGTTCCCTTTGTGTTTTAGCTAAATGGTGGAATAGTCGTGGATGTTTGGTAGTTTAGAGTTTTTGTTGCCAAGCTCTTAGTTATTTATTTATTTATTTATTTAATCTTTAAATTCATTTTCATTTGTTGTTTAGGGGCAGTTAGTGTCAACAGATTTCCTTCTACTCAACAAATGAAGAGTGGGCTAGATGATGGCATGTTGAGATTGATTGAACAGATCACACATGTCCAAATGAAACTCACGGGACAATATATGCACAATATCTGAGGATCATTTTTTAGACTAATGGCTTGTTTGGACAGGTGGGCCTAAGTTTATAATTAGATAGGTGGGCCCTTTAATGCATGCAGGAGATGTTTTCAAGAAGTAAATGCCGTTATGCTTTGGATTTAAATCATATTTTGAATCATAAGTTTCACATCATCATATTCTTTATGATTTGTTTGAAGCAATTCCAACAGTATCTGTTAATGATCCGCCCTCCTTTCAATGCTTATTTTAATTTCCAATTGCAGTTGATGGAGACTTTGATCCTAGTTGAAGAGATGTGCAGAACACCACGCAGCCTTGGGAAAAATCATTAGTTGCCTTTTGATAACTGCAAAATTTGTTGAAAGTAATGGAAAATTAATTACTAAGTGATATTTTATGAAATCAGGTCCCTCTCTTGTTGAGCATTGTTGTTAGTCCTTATTATTATTATTATTATTATTTAAATTACTCTGTGTTTCTATTTACAATATGTAAAATTGCATCATAGAAACGGGCATGGGTTATGATTCATCATGAAATGCAACTTGCCACTAATATGACCATTTGTCAATCATAGACTTGTTTTGCATGAATTAGGGAAAAAAAAAAGAAGAACAACAACAACAACAACAAAATTGGATGGTGATGGTGCACTTTATTGCAACATTAGTGGAAGTTTGTCTTTGACAAAGGAGTGCTTTAAAACTTGAATCCTACAAATTCATGTCTTTTCCATTTTTCACCTAATTTCTTTTGTTTATATGCAGTTTGACAAACCTGACCAAGCCAAGTGATTGCTTTCTCTCAATGTTTGTAGATGATTTTGCAGAATGAGCTTCTTGATGTCATGGGGCAAAGAAGATTTAGTATGGGAGTGATGGGGGACTACCTGAAATCAGATCTCCAGAAAATATATACAGGTAATGATTGATTGGAGAATTTAAAGATATATATTTGAAATGGATGGATGCATTGTCTTTTATATAATTGTGTGCATACCTTATTTATTATTATGGTCTGTTATAACTATTACTACTAATATTATTATTATTGTTTCCTTTGTTGTGGTTATCATATTGGTATCTGATAAGTGTCTTTTGTACACCTTTTAGCCTTGAAACCACAAGGCACGTGTCAATGATCAAGATAACTTTGTCCAAGGAGCTGGATGCATCCTCTGTTGGGTGAGTGTGAAATAGTTTGTTTTCTATCATAAAGAACATTAGAGATTCTACATTCCAGAAGAAAAAAAATACAATGGAACCAAAGTTACAAGTTGGGTTAACAAAAAGAGTAAAATGATTTACATATTTTGATAACCCATAATTTACATAAACTACTTTCTGTAATACATCATTACTGTTAAATGAGATGAAACCATTTTTAAGTGGCAACCAAACAGGGCCTGAGTTGTGTTTAAGACAGGATTTCTTCGTGGCTATCAACAAGTTTTGGCTGTTTTGGGTGTGCATTTCAATTTGGGATTTGTCATTTAGGTCTTGATAGTTAATAGAGCATCACATATTTTTTATTAAATGGGTTTAATCCGCAATACAAAAACAAATAAGTTGTGATTTTTGTGGTTTTCTGCTTCTGAGTGTGATCTTCGTTAGCGTGGATGTTTAAAGTGGTTTTTAGGCACTCTTTTATAGAACTACTAACACGAAGAAATGCGAAACAAAAATAAATATGGTGCTGAATGTTTCAGACTTTCAGTTTGAGATTGTGAAAAACCGGCATCATAGCAGCCAAACAACTGTTTTAGGACATCTTCTTTTCCTGTCCAAATGGTTTGGAGGACATATCACTTGGTTTGTTAAAATTTTAACCACGAGAAAACCAGACAATGTTAGGTTGGAGTGCGGATTCTTGTCCGGAACATGAAAAGTAGCACATCCATAATGATTGTCCATATGAAGTTCCCACCTTTCAGTTTTCTTCCATAACCAAATGGAATAGCTTTAAATGGTCATCTTGCTGTCATCTTGAGAGTTTCAGTGGTTTTGATCTTTCTTATCAAACTCCCCTACAGTAGGTTGAGTTAGGACTACCTCCAAGAAATGATTTTACGGTCCATGTGGCCATTGTAGATTCTATGGACCATTAGGTAGGGTAGGCACGAGACGGGATGTAGATAATAAGTCTACATGTTTATAAAGCTACCCATCTCTCCATGGATTCATCTCTAAAGATACATACACAAGAATTAACTGAGGGTATTTGGATTGGTGGCAAACAATGGAAAATCATGGAAATGAAATCTATTTCCACAAATGTGATGTTTTCCCCAGATTGTGGATACCCAATTGGGTGTGAAAATTTATTTCCATTTCTACTGTTTCCTCAAAAAATAAGTAAAATGATTTCCCAAAAAACATGTTAAATCTAGATTTCCATGGTCCTGAGAGACAAGGCAAGTTGCTGCTTGACCATACATCAAATCCAAAATTCCACAATTTTCATTTCCTGAGGATTTCATAGGGGTTTTCCATGTCTGCATTTTGGATTGTCCATATCCAATAGGTTCTGATCATTAGCAACTATACGGTTCACTCATATTTCGTTGTGTGATACTGGGTTCAGTTATCCAAATTGTTGAATTGGTGGACCGGAAATTGCATGGTTATACCATTTCTATTGTGAAATCTAAGCAAGTGCCTGGTGATTTCATTCAATGGGATACATCGATCCATGTTTACAATTCTGACACAGTCATGGGCACTTCAACATTTGATTGTCAGTTATAGTTCTCCATCTTTCATCATTAGATGGATAGGATCATCTGATCACCTAGATATAAGAGCATTGTCCATCAGATAATAGGACAACCAGATGAGCAGCATTGAATATGAACGTCTGCCCAAAGTTATTACTCTGGTTCCTCTGCAAGTGATTCACTTGCATGTAAAAAGTTTTTCATCTAGTTGTAAAAAGTTGCTCATCTGCCATCCACCTTGCTTATTTCATCGTAGTGGCATCTACTTTTGCAAAATGTCACTTAGATATTGTATTGGATTCTCGTTGTAGGAGCTATAGGATACAAGTTCCATTAGTGCATTCTTTGACATTACCTAAGTTGAATCATTCCAGTGATTCATGGTTTGCTCATATGCTGCAGTTTGAGCATTGTATCATGTGTCTTTCATTTAGGCCATGTTTGAATAAGTGGAATCCAAGGCAAGAGAAGGGAAAAATAAATAATTAATTATCCGATGATGATTTCCATGGGAACCATTGAAACATGGATTCTAGCTTTGAGTTCTTGTTTGTCTAGCAAGTGGAAATCCCATATTCCTCTCACAAAATTCATCTAGTTTTTGTGCTAAGAATCCAAATAATGGAAGTGTAATGATTTCTTGGTAGAATCCCACTCTTTTCTTTGCTATTCAAACAACATGAATAATCACTTCAAAGGAAAACCCGTTTCCACTGTTTGGCATGGAATCCATGGTTTCCAAGCAAAGCCTTACTCATTCTCTTCATGTTCATCATGATGTTATTGTACTTTGTATTATAACAAAATATAATTTAACGATCTATCCTTAGCTTTCATGCTTCTAGAGTAACGAACTCTTTGCACTGTTCTTGGATGAAACAATGACCTATTCATGCGCTATATTTAAGGTGTGTATCACTTCCTTGCGAAATCATCTTTATTCAATTTAATCCTTTATTTCTTGTATGTGATAGGTGCAGTTTATAGGATTCTAACTTCCATGTATGAACCATCTGAAAGAGCAAGGATGAAGATTTAAAGGTCACACAGCTACAGAAAATCTCTCTCCTAATTGAAAAGGTGAGGCCCTTATCACCAACTATTCTATTTAAATAGTATTTGGATGGGTTTCCATCTATTACTTTCTTATCTGACTTTTATCTGTACTTTTCAAAATGATCCAGGCTAGAATCAATGCCAGGCACAAAATTCTTGAGATTGGTTGTGGTTGGGGAAGCCTAGCTATAGAGGTTGTCAAGAGAACTGGTTGTAAATACACGGGCATCACATTGTCAGAGCAGCTGAAATATGCAGAAAGGAAAGTGAAAGAAGCTGACCTCCGGGTAGTTTATTTTATTCAAAATTCTATTTACAAAATTGTGATCTCAGTGAAAATGGATTACTAACCAAATGCTCAAAGATTGATTGATCCCTTTATTTTTTTATTTTTTTTAGTTATATTTAAGTGGAATCTAGAGATGAAGAATACTCATGGATACTGTTTTCTTGAAAATCAATCTTCCAAGACTGCCAAATATTTAAAAGTTGGTTTTATAAGATATGTTTGGTTGACATTCTAATTTTAATTAATTGTGTTTTCAAGACAAGATAAAATTCCTTCTATGTGACTATCGCCAACTGCCAAGCTCTCAGAAATATGACAGGATTATATCATGGTGATTTCTCGGCAACTATTGAAACTCCATCAGCTTTTAACAGGCATAATTAAATTGCATTCCCCAATTGGTGAATTTTTTTTTATTGCAGTGAGATGATAAGAGTTGGCCATGAATACATGGAAGAGTTCTTCGGTTGTTGCGAATCCGTTTTGGCTGAAGATGGTTTGTTTGTCCTACAGGTTACATATTGTCTTTTATAATTTTTCTTAATTATGGTTTGATTTGAATTATCTGATCAGTTAAAAATAATCAATCAATCATAAATGTCTTAAAACAACCAATCTAGCCCTATTAGCTTAATGGTTCCCAAAGATGAACATGCGCTATCTCAAGTCCAAGCCAGCCCACTCATTGGGTGGGCCACGCATGCTGAATATAGACCACTACTCATATATTATCTAACCGTCAATCTTTCTCATGCAAGTGTTGGCATGTTGGTATGGTGCCCCTTCCACCCCTTCCAATCTCACTCCCCTTTCAACAAATGACAAATTTAGAATAATGAAAAGAAAGGTGTACCTATAGTAGTCTATTCAAATGGCCCCACTTAGCAATTCCCTCTTATATTGAATTGAGTTGTTACCAATTTTGTGAATAGGATTCTTCTTAAACAATCATGTGAATTATTTTTTGAATGACTATCAGGTGTAAGATTCAAAAATAAATAAATAAAATCTGATGATATTTTTTTTAATTTACAGATATTTTAACGACGGAACAAATCCGTCGCTAATTTCTAAGCAAGTTGAAAATCAACGACGGATTTGAGTTTGTTGCTCTCCTCATATTAGCGACGGACCTTATCCGCCACTAATATTTTTAATGATGAATAGTTGGCTGTTTGCAGAATTTCAACGACGGATTTTTTATTTTTTGCGACGGATCTTATCCGTCGGAGATCTGTCGCAGATTAAACGACGGATTTTATCTATCGGGAAAAAAAAAGGAAAAAAAAAACGACCCAGTAAACAATGACAGACAAAAGCCATTGTTTATTTGGTTTTACGACGGATTTGGTCCATCGCAAATCCATGATTTTGGCGTAGTGATGTAAACTTGTCTTGCTTACTTTAAATATTAATTAAAGTTCAATAGACATCGACAATATTACACAACTCTTTTATCTTATATTGAAGTGTTTTAAATTTGAAACATATGAGGGATTGTTATATTTTAAACAAGATTTTAAATTTAAATTTTCATCATTGTTTCTCTTTGAAAAGGCATTGTCTTTTAGTGTATCTTTTTGTCTCACATCAGAAATGACCAAAGAAAATCTCATGTATATAAGAGATGTGGTTTGTATAAGGCTTGAGCTGCCAAAGAGGAATGAACATTTAGGTTGGACCATTTTTAATAGCGTGTGCCAAGTCGTGTCGAGCCAAGCCATGCCATGTGACATGTGCGCACGCGCGGATCCAAGCCCTAATCGTGGTCTATAATAGACCAACTCTAATCCATTTTAAAACACTCAAAAAATCAAGTTCATTCTCTACCTTTCAAACTGTCTCTAGGTTTTTTGCAACTCAGATCATCGTTGAGTCAACTCACTTCAGGTTTAAGTTTTACATGCTGGTTTGAGCCCGTGTGCGAAAAGTGCACCATTGGGACCTGGTCATTATCTCTCTCTTCGAGGCCAATGGCTCGAGATTCTTATTGCACTTGGGATGCGATTCAAAGTGGGTAGATTTAGTTTCAAGCTGAGTGACTCATAATGAAATACACTCTTAAATAAATACATTGTTAAAAGAAAACTCACCTTGAAATGGATCACACGGATCCTTTGTATTTGTAGAGTAGAGAATACAAAAGACTTTGAATAAATTATAGTTTGAATTGAAATTTGAAACTTGAATCCATCATGGATAGTGCTAACCACCTAGAGGTAATTGTGGTGGAAATGAGGTAGGATTGTTAACACACCCCCTCAAGCTAAACGGCAAACTGTTGATGACGTGAAGCTTGGATTATAAGAATTGAAACCAAGTAGATGTCAACCCTTTAGTGAAAATATCAGCTATTTGATCAACTATACCCACATAGCGAACAACAAGATCACCTCAAGTAACTTTTTCTTGGACGAAATGATAATCCCCTCAATATGTTTGGTATGAGAATGATAAACATGACTGGAGGCGAGTGAAATAGCACTAAAATTGTCACAGTAAAGAAGAGGAGGATGTTGTAGGTAAATAGTTAAATCACATAGGACCATATGTATCCAAAACAATTCTGCGGCCATGATAGCAAGAGAACGGTACTCAGACTCAATGCTGGAATGAGAAATCGTGGGTTGTTTCTTAGCACTCCAAGAGACCAAATTAGAGCCAAGAAAAACAGCATAGCCAGAAGTAGAATGACGATCATCGGGATCATCTCACCAATCAGTATCAGTATAGGCCTAAAGAGTGAAAGAAGCATTATGGCCTTTACAGAATGGGAGGCCATGTGAAATAGTCCCCTTAAGAAAGCGCAGGATACGTTTAACAGCCAACCAGTGAGTTGACCGTGAAGCATGCATGAATTGGCATACTTGATTAACAACAAACGCATTATTAGGCCTTGTAACGGTAACATATTGCAAAGCACCCATAATACTCCGATATTCATGAGGATCTGATAATGGATCAAAGTCGAGCTTAGAGAGCTTAGAGCCAGAAGCAACAAGAGACTTCAATGGTTTTGCATCTTGCATATGCATGCGACATAACAAATCAACAATATACTTTGATTGAGTTGGACACATGCCGGTTGGAGTATGAGTAACCTCGATGCCAAGAAAATAATGTAGAAGCCCTAGATCTTTCATTTTAAAAAGACGATTGAGATCAGAGAAGAGGGAGTGAAGGGCATCACGGTTACTTCCAGTCATGATAATATCATCCACATATATAAGTAAAATAGTAAAATATGTGGCCGAACGACGAATAAAAAGAGAATTGTCAGCAGTAGAACCAATGAACCCCAAGCCCTAAAGATAGGTAGTAAGGCGAAGATATCATGCACGTGGGGCCTGTTTAAGCACATACAAGGCTTTGTGGAGCTTACAAACATAACCTGGCTTAGAGGAATCCACAAACCCTTAGGGTTGTGTCATGTATACTTCCTCAATAAGAACACCATGTAAAAAAGCATTTTGCACATCAAGCTATCGAATAGCCCATCCATAATGAAGAGCAACAAAAAGATTTATCTGAACTGTAGTATGCTTGACAACATAGCTAAATGTGTCACCATAATTAAGTCCATGTTGTCGATGAAAGCCTTTAGCAACAAGACGAGCCTTGTAGCGTTCAATAGAGCCATCAGAACATTGTTTAACCTTAAAAATCCACTTACAACCTACCAAATTTTGACTAGGCTGAGGTGGAACCAAGGTCCAAGTACCCTATTTCTATAAAGCTTCAAATTCAAGAGCCATAGCCACAGGCCACTCAGTCAACTTAGTTGCCTGAGAGTAACAAGTAGGCTCAACCGAAACACGGTTTACATGGAAAGTACTTGGTAAAGGATACCGAGATGAAACAAGTGCTTTAGGTTTAAAAATGCCATCCTTAGCCTGTGTGCGCATTGGATGAGAGGGAACTGGCAGAAGAGGAGGGTGTAGGGGTTTTGCCTGAGGTAAAGAAGAGAGGGATGGGTTTAGAGAGGGGTTAGGGGTAAAAGAGGGCGAGGCAGAAGGTGAGACGGTGGGTGGTGAGGATATAGGGGAGAAAGGAAGTGGTGAGGCAGCAGTGGACTCAACAAGATTAGAGAAGTGGTGATTATGTGGCTTGGCAAAAACTTGGCCAAGTTGAATATAATCATGGGAAGGACTGTTGGCACGAGGTGGATCCTTTCCAAGAGGAACGACCTATCCTGCTATAACAAAGGGATACGTAAATTCATCAAACACGACATGGCGAGACATGTAAACCCTATGAGAAACATGATCAAAATATTTACATCCTTTATAATTTTTCCCATAGCCAAGGAAAATACATGGGATAGTG
The DNA here is from genome assembly GCF_029962835.1 of Magnolia sinica. Classification (NCBI taxonomy): domain Eukaryota; kingdom Viridiplantae; phylum Streptophyta; class Magnoliopsida; order Magnoliales; family Magnoliaceae; genus Magnolia; species Magnolia sinica. Next base: position 40,740,654 of record NC_080577.1, on the reverse strand, counting down.
CGAAAGTTGAGTTTTCCAGGAAGATATGGGCAAGTATAAGGATAGCATTGACAACCAAAGCTATGTAAAAAATGATAATCAAGCACACGGTGAAACAATTTTTCATAAAGTGAAAGAAAATTCAGTGCGCGAGTAAGCATTCAATTAATGAGAAATATGGCAGTGGCAAAAGCATCATCCCAAAAACACGTGGAAAGAGTTGAGTGAGCAAGCAAATCCAAGCCAGACTCAACGATATGACGATGTGTGCGTCCTGCCAGTCCATTCTATTCAAGCGTGTATGGACAAGAAATGCGATGATTAATGTCGTGGGTTGAGAGATAGGATTGAATCGATAACTGACATATTCACCACCACCATCAGTTTGAATCAACTTAATCTTCATGCCTAATAAATTCTCAACCGAGTGTTTAAAGTTTAGAAGAATGTCATAAACCTAAGACTTAAATTTAATAGCAAAGAACCAATAATAACGGCTAAAATCATCAATAAAAGTAACATAATACCGAGCACCATTCAAAGAGGGAGCTAAGGTAGGACCTCAAATGTCCAAGTGTATAAGTTCTAATATTGAAAAAGTAGAAATAGAAAAGGGAAGTCTAGAACTCTTACCAAGTTGGCAAGATGAGTAAATATATGGCTGTCATATTGAGCCACGAAAAGGAATGAGAGAGGAGAGTTGTTGAAGCACAACAAAAGATGGATGTCCAAGCCGATGATGCTAAAGAGTAGGAGAGACACATACAGCAGAAAAGCGGTCAAAGAGAAATGTAAAGTAATGCGCGATGGAAGTTGCAGCAGGTAGAGGCCGTTAGTGATCCATCCTTGGAAAAGGATCCTCCCCAACTTGTTGTCCTTAACACAAAAATTAGGATAATTAAACACAAAAGAACAGTCGTTATCCTTGGTAAATTGAGAAACTGATAAAAGATTCCGAGAAATCGAGGGAACATGAAGAATGTTACGTAAATGAAAGGTAGAGTCAAAGGAACGGTACATAGAGGAACCAATGCGAGCAATAGGTAAAACCATACCATTTCTAAACTACAAGAGCATCAACCCCTGCGTAATCAGAATGAATGGATATGTTGTTCAAGTCAGAGGTAACATGATTTGTAGCACGAGAGTCTGTAAACCAGGTAGAATATGTTCCAGGGTCATTGCGCTTGACAGCGGCCATAGCTTGAAGCTTTTAAGGGGGCTGACGGCCTTGAAACGAAAGATCTAACCAATGGAAGTAGTCGAGAGCAGAGTGCCCCACTCGATTACAGATTTGGCACACTGCCCCACTCGATTACAGATTTGGCACACTGCGATAGAATGACTTTTAAACTGAGATGATTGTCCATTGCGCGAAGCGATAGAGTTTCCCCTAGCACCAAAAGTGTGACCACAACCACGTCCACGAAACATAGGTCTACCCCGTGGCCCACCAAGAGATGTAGAACCACGAGTGGTAGAAAGTGCAACCGGCAAGTGGTCATCAGGTTGGCTAGAATGGCGGGATTCTAGATGATGTTCAAAAGTGGGAAGCTGGCCAAATAATTCCTCAAAACAAATCAGGTGAACCCAGTTAGCAATAGAGGATAAAGACCATCTAAAACTTGATTGCACAAATCAAAGTCAGTGACTGGCTGACCAATTGCTTCAAACGCATCCGCTGAGCCCTTCATCTTATCAAGATAGTCAGAAATTGAAGAGACTCCTTTTTTTAAGATTTTGAAACTGATGTTTTAATTGCAAAACACATGAACACGACTCAATGAGATGAAAGTTCCCTAATCGTAGCCACACCTCTCGAGCAGTTTGAAGCCCAACTACCCGTTGAAGAATTTGAGGAGTGAGAGTGGCATTGATCCATAACAATACAAGAGAATCACGTTACATCCACTCGTAGGCAAGATTGATAGTGGATGTACGGTCACCATTGTCATTTAAATTAAAGAAATTGATCCGAGCAAAAAGAGGATCCATCCACAAACTGCAGTAATTTGTTGGCACGCAGAATGGGAGGAAATTGACTCTTCCATGGTAAATAATTGTCCTGATCCAGCTTAATTGATACCAAATTGGTAACATTTGAAACGGAAATCGTAGTAGAGGATACCATGTGCAATAATCAAGTAGAATTAATGAAACCCGGTCTTGGATTGAGTGATGAGAAAGAAGAGAATGCAACGGCTGGATCGGCAAGCCACTGAAAGTAAGCCAATCGGCAATCAGCAACCATTCAAAGTAGGATCCTGCATATTAGTGTGTCATAAGGAGATGACAGCATCCAGAGACGAAAATGCTGCAAAACAGTCCAACAATCAGGAAATTGAGATGACCAAGATCAGAGGGACGGCCAGGATCAGAAAATTGAGAGAGAAGATTCTCTCTATAGGCTTTGATACCATAATGAAATACACTCCTAAAGAAATACACTGTTGAAAGAAAACTCACCTTGAAATGGTTCACACGGATCGTTTGTATTTATAGAATAAAAAATACAAAAGTCTATTTGAATATATTACAGTTTGAATTGAAATTTGAAATTAAATCCATCATGGATAGCATGCCAACCACCTAGAGGTAATTGCCGTGGAGATGAGGTAGATGGTTAACAACTCAATCATGCGTCAACTCAAAATTATATGTATTTTTCTAAACCTTATTTTCTATTTTTAAATTTTATTTACTGTTTCCAACACATATTTTTAAATAATCCTCGTGCAAATATAAGGAAGGTATGAATGGATTGTACGGTGTATAAACATCATGGTGAGCCTCACGAAGGCATCATGGTGAGCCTCACGAAGGTTTCAAAATGGCAGGAGGTGTTTCTATCGTGGATGTTTCCTGTGTTGTGGCGCACAAGAGTTCCACGTCACCTCAGGCTTTGTAAATGTAGCTAAAGAAATAGATGAACAGATACACAAAAATTAAGGTCGGCCCCACAGAGCATAGGGGACATAGGGAATTCCTATAACATGTAATAAAACCCATGGCAGTAACAAGAATTAAAACGGTTCATGTCAATTTCTAAATGCAATTCTATGGTAGCAACCATACAATAATAACGTTGTACAGGGCACCGTACACTCAACAATACCCTAGGAGAAATTTAGGACTGTGGACCCCACCTTTTATCCGGCTGTTTTTACTAAAGAAGACAAACCTTGTTTTGCAACTTAGACCTCCACGTGCCGATCACGAATTTCAGGAAGAAAATACCCCTCCTTTTTACATACTCCTTTCACTGCATTGCTTTCAGTATTGCTTTCACTCCTCTTAACTAAAAAACAGGTCCTTCCAGCCCTACACTCTCTTGGAACTAAGAACTGAAGTACGAAGGGTTTTCTTCCCATTTTTCTAACTGAAATCTCTGTGAATCATCTAGATATCATCATTCTACATTTGCCATTTTTCATCTTGGCTAGGGTTATGTGAAATCCCACGAGCTGGTTACATCTCCTTGAAAAGGTTCAAAATATTCTCTCACTCTAAAGCACCTCTCTTCAACCTGCGTTTGACAGATACTGCTGCAGTCGGAGGTACAGATCTTGAAAAAAATGCTACACTTGTACAATGGCATTGCATGTGAAGTTCGGTCAATTCCATACGTTAGGCTTAGTCAATTTTATGCATTGATCGATCAAATCCATGTCAAACTCGCTCAATTCAATTTGAAGCTCACTCAATTCCATGCTAAGGCTCACTTGATCTCATGCTAGGCTCACTGAATTCCATGTTTACCTTGCTCAATTTCATGCTAGGATCCTTCAATTTAATGTTTACCCAGCTTAATTTCATAGTAGATAAGGTCAATTTAATGTTTGTCTTGATAAATATCATGCTACGATCGCTCAATTTAATGTTTGCCTAGCTTAATTTCATGGTAGATAAGGTCAATTTAATGTTTGCCTTGATAAATTTCATGGTAAGATCACTCAATTTAATGTTTGCCCAGATTAATTTCATGGTAGATAAGGTCAATTTAATGTTTGTCTCGATAAATTTCATGCAAGGATCGCTCAATTTAATGTTTGCCTAGCTCAATATTATCCTATGCTCGCTCAATGTATAATTTTCCCATTCAATATCCATGCAATGCTCACTCAATTTAATGTTTGCCCTGCTCAATATCATGTTATGCTCGCTCGAAGAAATGTTTGCCCAACTCAATATCACGCTATGCTCGCTCGAAATATCATTTGCCCACATCAATATCATGATATGCTCGCTTGATTTATCATTTACCCAGCTCAATATCATGCTATGCTCTCTCAATTTAATGTTCGCTTGCATAGTTGAATTTATAGTTTGTCTCGCTCAATTTTCAGTTTGCACCATTCAATTTCATGCTTGTTGTGCTAATGTTTTGGATTTTCCCGCTGAATTTTTCAGTTTGCCCCGCTCAATTTTCATGTTAGCCCCTCTAAATTTCGTGTTTGCCCCGCTGAATTTCATGTTTCCCGGCTCAATTTTAGGTTTCCCCTGCTCAATTTGTAGTTTGCCCACTGAATATCATTTTTTCCCCGCTTAATTTCATGTTTGCCCCGCTAAATTTCTAATTTGCCCCGCTTTTCATGTTTGCCTCGGTCATTTTCATGTTTGCCCCGCTCAATTTCCAGTTTGCCCCGCTCAATTTCATGCTTGCCCCGCTCACTTTCATTTTTGCCACGCTCAATTTCCAGCTTGCCCCGTTCAATTTCATACTTGCCTCGTTCAATTTCATGCTTGCCCCGCTCATTTTGATGTTTGCCCCGCTCAATTTCCAGTTTGCCCCGCTCCATTTCATGCTTGCCCCGCTCAATTTCATGTTTTCCCCACTCAATTTCCAGCTTGCCCGGCTCAATTTCATACTTGCCCCGCTTAATTTCATGTTTGACCCGGTCGGGAAAGTCCATTCCTCTGCCCGTTCCAATCTATGTCTTGATTGAAGTTTTGTACGATCCCCCCTGGATGACTTTCCAACCATAGCCTTTTTTCCTTTTTCCTTAGGCATTATGACTGTTGCGATGATAGTGCCTGTCTCAAACAAAGGAAATGATAAACTAAACTCGAAAAATCTATATATATCTGGCCAATTCATGATTTATCATTGAACAGTGAACTGATGTATCTATATAAATCATCTAACGATTGAGTGAAGAACTCTACATGGGCAATTGTAGCACAACTTGTGGTACCATACCATACTTCATACGAACATGCCACTTCTATATAAAATTAGCTCCATTCACATCTATTCACACAAGCATAAAATGAATCTGGCAGTCTCATTGAAAATTATTAAGAGTCATGCTTGATGCATGTCCCCTTTTTGCAATCTCAGTATCTCAGTTTCTTCTGTCCATGCACATTATAATGCAAAGGACATCTTTTAGTCAAAAACAGTAAAGGACATCTCAATTAAGCCTTGTTAATAAAAACCTCAAGTCCAAATAGCTCTCATCATGCAAATCATTTTAATATTTGTCCCAACTCCCGACATCAATCGACAAACTCAAAACACTCAATAAAAGAAAGGAATAACAGAAGAACTAATCATCTTGGAACCCCAACAAGAAACCTTGTTATAGTCAATTAACATATTCCAAACATACTGATTGAGCTGAGGCTTCATTTAGATGCATAATAGAATTGAATTGAGAGCCTTCAATTTAATCAAGATGAATGGAAAAGTTAATTGCTGCTCATGGTATTCATATGGGGAAATGACCCTCAAATTGTAGTTGTCCCTATCATGTCTAACTTGAAAGTAATATAAGGATTCAAAAACCCATCCTAAATAAGAATGCCAAGGAAGGAAACTACAGTCTAGTTATTTCCACTTTATTTGACAAATGGTTGCAATCCAATTGGATAATGCAACCAAAGACAACCCAAAAAAAGAGAGACTAGAAAGATAGAAGACCTTAAATTCAGAATGTAGAAATGGAAAACATGACTCAATTTGCTTGTCCCTAGCAACCAAAAGAATTATCCCATATCAAAAACCAAACAAACCCAATATGAAACAACATTTCTAAAACACGCCCACCGAAGAAATCAGATTTAGAATCAACAACCAAAACAGATGGCTTTTGACATTGACCCTCAGTCAAACCGTCCCATCCTCGCAAACCCAGCATAAAAACACCAAGCATAAACCAAACAGCATTATACCAATTCCAAAAAAGACTCACAAAACAAAATCAGATTGCAAATAACTAAATGATTTCAGTTATCTAAACAACTAAAAGAATTAGATAAATAAGTTCAATTGGAAGATAAAATTATGTTGATAAATGATTTCTAATTTGTTGAAAGTAACTTGTTAGATTAATATAACAATAGAATAGTCCTATTAGTCATAGATTAATATAACAATTTGGAGAAGAGTCCAGCTTTTGGGGTATCTCCTGTGAAACTAAAACCATTTGGAGCTTTTCTTCTTGGGCTGAGAGTAGCTCTCCCTCTTTTCTCTACTTAGGCCTCGTTGAGATCAATGCTTCAAGATTTGTTTAACATTTCTTATCATGCTTTTCACATAGTGCAAGGTACTTAGTTATCAGTATCAGGACTTCTTTTCCAATGTTTATTTGTTATCAAACCTATTCATAAGATCATATAGACATGGATTAATAGAAAACACAATTATAAGCTTGATCCAAAACTTCTGTGGCCCTTAAGAAATTATCAACATGAGAAGTTCAATTCAAAATTTTCATATGGTGTGGTCCATTTGAACATTAGATATGTTTAATTTTTTGAGCTCAATCCATGAAATTATCTGTTAAGTTTGCACCGCTGATTTTCTAGTTTGCCCCACTGAATTTCATGTTTCCCCAGCTCAATTTCATGTTTACCTCGCTGATTTCCTAGTTTGCCCCACTGATTTTGTAGTTTTCCCTGCTCAAATGCAAGTTTTCCCCGCTGAATTTCTATTTTGCCCACTCAAATTCAAGTTTGCCCCACTGAATTTCAAGTTTGCTCCGCTCAAATTCAAGTTTTCCTCGCTGAAATTCAAGTTTGCCCCACTGAATTTCTTGTTTGTTCGGCTCAATTTAATGTTTCCCCCACAGAATTTTTAGTTTGCCCTGCTCAATTTCATGTTTCCCCCGTTGATTTTCTAGGTTGCCCCGCTGATTTTTTAGTTTGCCCCGCTGAATTTCATGTTTGCCCCGCTCAATTTTCAGTTTGTCCCGCTCAATTTCATGTTTGCCCCTCTTAATTTCCAGTTTGCCCCACTCAATTTCATGTTTGCCCCGCTCCTTTATGTTAGCCTAGATCTTGTCTTAATTCTTGTGAAAATCCTTCTAAAGAAAAAAGATTCCTAAATAATACATTTGAGAAAAGAACAATTGGGCATTTTTTATCTAAGACATACGAGGAAACTTAATATTTTACTAATATAGTGAGGAAACTCATGTACTTGTTAATGAAATAACATGTTCATGTCCACCAATTAATTGACATGAAAAAATCAAGTGCTAAAATGAATGATATTAAGAAAGACTTATGCTAACATATGTTACTTAATAAACTAATAGGGAATGGTTACGAACCTCTAGATTTCTTAACACCCAGTACATGTCCCCATCAGAATCACTATTCACCATCTCATCTTCCAATGATTGCGGCCCTTTAGTAGGAAAGAAAAGAACATATTTAGAATTTCCAATAACATTTATCAAATCCCCGATGTAAGTTGCAATGACAACATGGATATCTCCAAAGTGTAGTCCAAGATCCTTGTATAGTAATATATTTCTCGAGATTTGCCCATTCTCTCGGTATTTTAGTGAGAAATAAAGCATGGAAATGTTAATTAGGTAACAAATGCAAACATATCACATTAGTCTAAAACAATCAGAGGAATCACATAAATAAAGTAATAGAGCAACAAAATTACAAACAAATTAACACAAACTTCAATAGCCAAAGAATTTGATAAAGTAATAGTAGGAAAGGAGATGAGAAAATGACCATAGACCTATGGCTACAAATTATAACTGTAGCCTAGATTGTCGACAATATCGACCATAGTTCGATAATATGGCTACAGATTATAACCCTACTCATTTTCATGTTTGCCCCGCTCAATTCCTAGTTTGCCCTGCCCAATTTCATGTTTGCCCCGCTCAATTTCATGTTTGCTCCGCTGATTTTCTAGTTTGCCCTACTCAATTTCATGTTTGCCCCGCTGAATTTCATGTTTCCCCACTGAATTTAATGTTTGCCCCTCGCAATTCCATATTTGCCCCGCTGAATTTCATGTTTGCCCCGCTTAATTTGCAGTTTGCCCCGCTCAATTCCTAGTTTGCCCCGCTCAATTTGCAGTTTGCCCCGCTCAATTCTAAGTTTGCCCCACTCAATTTCATGTTTGCCCCGCTCAATTTCTAGTTTACCCCTCTGAATTTCATGTTTTTTCCATTCATTTTGTGGTATATTGGATGATTTGTTTAGATGAATAAGAATGAATGTATGATTTGGTTGATCATATGCATTTATATTTATGCGTGCATTCATACATGGGCAGAAGCACGTTCAATTGGTGTCATGGTATATCATTGTTAGTCCTTCATTGTTGCTGGCAGCATGGCAAGGTTGCCACACACAGTCAGCTTTTCACACATGGCTGTGTTTGGTTGATTACATTTCTTACGTTGCAAAGATGGCTCAAACTGCACTAGTGTAGTAGGAAATTTGTATATACTCATTACATCTTAGTCACCCATGCAAGACGAGCTTTGTAAGAACCCCAGACACGGTGCTGATTCAGCTGGTTCATATTTGAAAGTGCAAAACGCCAATGACATGTTGACCTTTCCCTTTTATTTGGAGGAGGTGTTTCAGTAATTCTACAAAGTTGACTGAGGGTGCAATGTGGTTAGTCAAAGGGTACCACGCAACACCAAATAAAGTAGGTTTACAATCTTTCAAGATTTCTCTACTGGTCCAATGGCTTTTATGTTAACATTTGTTCATTCATTTAGCTCATCTTGAGGTCATCATTCACTTCCAATTTCTACAAATTCTCATAAAAATTGAGGCCGCTCTCAGATACTACTAGAAGAATCTAACAAACCTTCTTATGCAAACTGCAATTGATTTTCCATTTGTTAATTTTAAACTGGAAAGAAAAATTATGAACAAAGGTCCTTTTCTTCCAGTAGTTCTGTAGGATATTTATTCTTGACTTTGTTAAATCTCTATTCTAGTTTTTCTGATTTGCATTTATTTTGATGCACTCTTTAAGTAGCATTTGGTGATGTGGTTTCTCAATTTGCAGAGCCAACATGATGAGCTGGAGGCAAAAATTTTTGAGGAGAGAGCAGCACTTGAAGCTAAGTACCAAAAGATGTATGATCCATTGTATGCAAAGGTATCATTTTTATTTGTTTATTGAAAAGACGCTTTCTGAACATGGTTCATTGTTTTGTCATATTGAGTTAACAGTACCAAAAGATGTTTTCTTTTTTTTTTTTCTTTTTCTTTCTTTCTAGTATGGTTCTTATGCTTTCCTCGTTTCTCATTTCAGATTTCTGAGGCGCTGAAGGGGCTCTCAAGTATCTCAAAGATATCAAGTGGTTCAGAATTAATGATCCTAAGGGCTTCAAGCTCGAATTCTTCTTTGATCCTAACCCATACTTCAAGAAAACTGTTCTAACAAAGACATATCACATGATTGACGATGATCAACCTATTCTTGAAAAGGTCATAGGGTACTATTATTGCTCATAACTTTCCATGACTAAGAAATTCTATTAGTTGGTCTTCTTCATTCATTGCAAAAGCCTCTTCCTCAGAATCAAATGGAGCAGGATTATGATGTTGGGTACATGTTCTTTCCCTTGCATTATTCATATGTTTCTTGCCTACTTCATTCATTGCAAAAGCCTCTTCCTTTCTAACTAATGATGGTGAATGCCTTTTGAATGATCAAAATGTACTTTTAGAGTCGCGGGCCTTTGATCATTTTGGAGGGTGCAAGGTCTTCTCATCATTTACTTGGTGGAAATTGATGTCGATGGGTGTTTTTCCTTATACAGGTCAACTATTAGGGATAAAATCATTCCTCGTGCGGTTTCATGGTTTTTCCTTGTACTATTATTGCTTTGTTTCTTTGTTTCTATTTTTTTTGTTTTGCTTTATTTATTTATTTATTTATTTTTGCATCAGGTGTGAAGAATGTTGGGCACAAAGGATACGAAGTTCGGATACTCGGACTCTATGCCTCGGGTCGCCAAAGGATGTGTCGGATCCGAGGCATGGTTTACTGAGCCGAGACGGAAGTTGAGTCGGCTCGGACTACACATCAGCAATCCGGGCATGCATCGGGTCGATCTTCTTATCGGATCGGCCAACGCAAGATAAAGCCTCATCCCGAATATCTTGGGACAAGATCCCCGACCCCGAAGCTCACGGGATCGGACGAAGACTGGAGATAGGCACGATCCTGTCTCCGTGATACCAGGAGAGGATCCCGCGCACGATATCAGGAGAAGAATCCTCGTACAAATAAAGGCTCCAGCAGCTATAAAAGGAGGACCTCCCTGGTCTGAAGGGAAAAAAAGGCAAGAACTTCTATCTCAAAACCCCTTAATACGCTTAGACCCGGAATCCAGGCCTGACTTTGGCATCGGAGGGTCCCCTGCTTAAGCCAGGGTCTCCTTTGTCCTCTTTTGGTGCAGGTACACGAAGGTCTAAGAGGGTGAACCAGATTTTCGCATCAACAGTTTGGCGCCGTCTGTGGGAACGTGCAAAAAAGCCATCTCGTATTTCTATATTGAGTTCCATGGTGATGACTAGAAGGACGGTCCCTGAAGAAGATTTGAATGAGAATGCGATTACAGGGCCAGCGGGTCCAGCCGCGGTCCCCGCAGCCCAGAACCCACCTAACAACCGCCAACGAGGGGCGGACAGAACAAGCAACAATCAGCGGGGTCGCAACGACGGGCGATTGGACCAGGAGGTTCAAGAAATCCGGTCCGATATGAATATGATGAAGCAGATGCTGGAACGAATGTATCAACAGCAAATGCAGCCACTCCCGCATCCTCAAGGAGAGACAGCGCACGTTCCGACGGCGGCGGTTGATCCTCAACCCTCCGCGCCGCAGTCTCTGCGGCCGAGCCAACCCCAAGGCGAGTCAGAACCATCTCCAGCGCAGTCGGCCAATGCTTCTCTGCCCCCGACCGATCTTCGACACGAGATAGAACGAAGAAGGTGCAACCACCCTTCCATGGAAGGCACGGCCGAAAGCAGTGAACCTTGGAAGGCCGAGATTCAAAATTTTAAAAGAGAAGTACGGAAGAAATGGCGAAAGAGATGGCAGACATAAAGCATGGCCGGAATATGTACTCGGCCAGATCCGAAGCTAAGGCATCCCCCTTTGTGGACTCGGTAATGAAGGCTCGGTTGCCTGAGAGGTTTCGCTTACCTCAAATCACTCCTTTCACCGGCAAAACCGACCCGACGGAGCACATCGAATGCTTCAGAACCTATATGGAGCTCCACGATGCCTCGGATGCAGTGATGTGTCGGGCCTTTTCTCTTACATTGACCGATGTAGCTCGGCTGTGGTTCAAACAGTTGAAACCAAAGTCCATCAGCTCATTCGTTGAGCTGAGCGACGCCTTCCTCACAAACTTCATCGGCGGAAAAAAGAAATTGAAGCCCCCTGCACATTTGAACAACATAGTTCAAAAGCAGGGAGAGCTATTGAAAGATTATATCAAGCGTTTCAATTTCGAATCCCTTCAGGTTCGAAAGCATTCAGAAGAAACGGCTCTCAATGCACTCATGCAAGGAGTTAGAGATAAGCCATTCCTGGCATCTCTAGACAAAACTCCGCCTGATACTTTGGCAGAATTTATGGCGCAGTCAGATAAGTACGCAAACGCCGAGGAAACGCGAATTCTGTGCGAAACCAAAACTTCGGTCAAAGAGTCGGCCAAAAAGGAGGCCGACTCGGCCGGAGGAAGAAAACGCAAGGATGATCAAGCGCATGATGAGCGAAGGTCAGGCAAACGGCCAGATCGAAGATTTTCCATATATACCCCCCTGAACAAGACTCAGGAACAGGTATTGATGGAAATCAAAAGCGAAGGCTTTGTCAACTGGCCCAGTAAGCTCAGGAGTAGTCCTAATCGGCGGGATAAGGATAAATACTGCCATTATCACCGTGATCACGGGCATAACACAAGCGATTGCCGACACCTAAAGGAAGAGATCGAACGACTCATAAGGGACGGCCGACTCAAAGAGCATGTGGTTAAAGCTGGGGTAGCTGAGGGACGTCCGACCGAGACTCAGCCTATGGAAGAAATCCGGACAATTATCGGCGGCCCGCGAGGTGGGGGCGACTCGAACAATGCTCGAAAGAATCACGCGAGGAAGCTCAGTCAGCCTAAGTCCGAGCTTATGATCATAGATCGGCCACCAAAGGAGAAGAAAAGGGAAAGATATTGCATCTCATTCACAGAGGAAGATGCCCGAGGTATCCATCACCCCCACGATGACGCATTGATTGTCACCCTGACTATCGCTAACCGAAAAGTGTTCCGGATACTCGTCGATACGGGGTCATCTGCAGACGTGTTATTTACTCAGGCGTTCGACAAAATGGGGATCGAACGGTCCATGCTACGCCCAGTTCGGACCCCGTTGATCGGTTTTTCCGGAGGACAGGTGCTGCCTGAAGGGATTGTCTCGTTACCACTCACTGCTGGTAGTGCCCCATGTCAGACGACGATGATGATTGAATTCTTGGTCGTCGATCAACCCTCAGTATACAACGCAATACTCGGCCGACCTTCATTGAGCCTCCTCCAGGCCGTGGTATCCACATACCATCTTTCGCTTAAATTCCCGACCGAGTCGGGAGTAGGAATTGTCAAAGGAGACCAGCAAGATGCGAGGCGTTGTTACATGATAGCTGTAAAGGGAGCGGCCGACAAAAGCCCGATCAACATATCAACGATCGAATCATTGGACCCCCGGGGCGAGAATCATGAACGAGGGCAACCGGCCGAAGATCTTATTTCAGTCCCCTTGGCTGAAACAGATGGGTCCAAGACGGCACGAATTGGCTCGTCCTTACAGTCTCCCTTGAAAGAAAAGCTGATAGCCCTGCTCCGTAGGTACGCCGACGTATTTGCCTGGTGTCATGAAGATATGCCCGGGATCGACCCCTCTGTGATAACTCACCGACTCAATATCGATCCGTCGTATCGACCGATCCGACAGAAGCGACGACCGCTCGGCCCTGAACGATACGCCATCATTGAAGAAGAAGTCAACAAACTCCTCCAGGCTAATTTCATAGAAGAAATACACTATCCTGAATGGGTCGCGAATGTCGTGCTTGTGAAGAAATCCAACGGGAAGTGGCGAGTCTGTATTGACTATACTGACTTAAATAAAGCCTGCCCAAAGGATAGCTTTCCGCTTCCGAGGATAGACCAGCTAGTAGATAGTACCGCCGGACATGAGCTTCTCAGCTTCATGGATGCTTATTCAGGGTATAATCAAATTGTAATGCATCAAACAGATAAATCAAAAACTACCTTTGTCACCGACAAGGGTCTTTATTGTTACCGAGTGATGCCATTTGGTCTGAAGAATGCCGGCGCAACTTATCAAAGATTAGTTAACAAAATCTTTGCTCGGCTTATAGGCCGAACCATGGAAGTATACATTGACGACATGCTCGTAAAAAGTATACACGCGGCAGATCATGTGAATGATTTGGAGGAAATGTTTCTCATCCTACGAAAGTTCCGGATGAAGCTGAATCCGAGTAAATGTGCTTTTGGGGTGGGCTCTGGAAAGTTCCTCGGTTTCTTGGTTAGTCAGCGAGGAATAGAGGCAAACCCTGAGAAGATAAAGGCTTTGGTCGATATGGAATCCCCTAAGACCATTAAGGATGTCCAAAGGTTGACTGGACGAGTCGCAGCACGGTTCCTGTCCAGAGCCACGGATAAATGTCTCCCTTTCTTCAAACAGTTGAAAGGAAGACAAACAATGGGTTGGACGGAAGAATGTGAAGCGGCATTCCAACAATTAAAATCATATCTCGGTTCTCCGCCTCTCTTATCAAAACCCGAATCAGGGGAGTCCCTGCTCCTTTACCTAGCAGTATCCGAGGCAGCGGTTAGCTCGGCTTTGATACGAGAATCCGAAGGAAAGCAACTGCCGGTCTATTACGTCAGCAAAGCGTTATTGCCAGCAGAAACGAGATACCCAAACTTGGAAAAAGTGGCATTGGCTTTGATAACTTCCTCTCGCCGACTCAGGTCGTATTTCCATGCCCATACCATCATCGTGATGACCGATCTTCCGCTCCGCCAGGTATTACAGAAACCAGAAGCTTCCGGCCGACTCACGAAGTGGGCTATCGAACTGAGTGAGTTTGACATTCAAGACAGACCGAAGATAGCAATCAAAGGGCAAGCCGTAGCTGATTTTATTGCGAGGAACACCACCAACTAAACCCCCGATCGATGATATACCGAAGGATGTTGCGTTCCAACAACAACCGCTCCATCGATCCTACCCTGGAAAACTGTTTGTCGACGGTTCATCCAACTCGAAGGCAAGTGGGGTTGGGGTCGTGCTAGACCCCGATCATACCTATATACAGATGCCTTATGACTTGGATTCCAAGCGTCGAACAATACAAGAATATGAAGCATTGTTACTTGGCCTCCGACTCGCCGCTAGCACGGCTGAATGTTTTCAGCGACTCTCAATTGGTTATTAATCAAGTTACCGGCATATACCAGATTATTTAAAGATCAATTAAGGGCATACATGGAAAAAGCGAAAGAACTTATCAATGGATTTCAACTCTATCACGTCGCTCGGATCCCTCGTACAGAAAATAGCAAAGCCGATTTATTAGCAAAGCTAGCCTCCGCCGATGAAGATGATATACCCAGGTCCGTCCCTGTCGAACACGTCGATAAGCCTAGTATAAATGAACCAATTAGCGAGGCCGTCAATACAATCGACTCGGAACCATCCTGGACCGATCCAATCCGCCAATACCTTGACAAGGGAGAGCTGCCTGAAGATCGTGCCGAGGCTCGACGAGTTAAGATCCGGGCCTCCCGTTACACCATACTCAACGGAACCCTTTACAAGAAAGGATACTACGCCCCGTTGCTGCGGTGCCTCAAACCCAGTGAGGCAAACTATGTATTACGTGAAATCCATGAAGGACTCTGCGGAAACCACTCTGGAGGGCGATCTCTCGCCCACAAGGTCCTACGACAGGGATATTACTGGCCCACTATCCAACACGACGCTCGCAAGCTCATCCAAAAATGCGATAAATAACCACTCTGGAGGGCGATCTCTCGCCCACAAGGTCCTACGACAGGGATATTACTGGCCCATTATCCAACACGACGCTCGCAAGCTCGTCCAAAAATGCGACAAATGTCAACGGTTCGCGGCAATTCCGAGGCAAGCCCCCGAGGCACTGACACCGATGACTGGTCCCTGGCCCTTCGCACAGTGGGGCGTCGACATCATAGGTCCACTCCCTATGGGGAAAGGTCAGACCAAGTTTGCTGTGGTAGCAGTGGATTACTTCACGAAATGGGCCGAGGCAGAGCCATTAGCTAAAATAACCGAGCAGAAGATCACCGAGTTTGTGTGGAAAAACATTATCTGCCGATTCGGAGTACCCCGTACCATTATTACAGACAATGGAAGGCAATTTGATAACAGAAGCTTTCGCGAGATGTGCGACAACCTCAAAATTAGAAATGTCTATTCTTCACCTCATCATCCCCAAACTAACGGACAAGTTGAGGCAGTCAACAAGATTATTAAGCAACACCTTCGGACCAAGCTTGACCGGGCCAAAGGAGCATGGGCCGAAGAGCTCCCGAAAATTCTCTGGGCTTACCGAACTACAGCCCGAACCGCCACAGGAGAAACTCCCTTTTCACTCGCGTATGGCTCGGAAGCCGTCACTCCCGTTGAAATCGGATTACCTTCGGCTCGAGTCACTTCGTTCAATGCGGAAGAAAATGAAGAACTCCTTGCACTCGGGCTAGACCTTTTGGACGAACAAAGGGAAGTGGGGCGGTTACGCACGGAGGCACGGCAACGACAGGTGGCTCGGTTCTACAATACCCGAGTTAAGACCAGGAGGTTTCGAATCGGAGATATGGTTCTCCGAAAAGTATTTTCCAATACCAAGGAAGTTGGGTCGGGTACGTTGGGACCCAATTGGGAAGGACCCTATATCGTCTCGGGCACCATCCGACCAGGAACGTATCGGCTAGAAGATCTAAACGGACAGTCATTGCCTCATCCTTGGAACGCTGAGCACCTCAAGGTTTACTATCCTTAGCTCGATACTCAATGTTTAAAAACTCTGAACTAAGAAAGATCAAAGCTAAGTCAAATGAATAAAACCAAGTGTTTTCTTTCATTCATCGGCCATATGCGGGTACAACATGTGAATACATTTAAAAAAAAAAAATAAGAAAAAGGGGCCCTGGTCACTGTCCTCCCGTAGGGCCAGTACCCGAAGCATCCTCGCATGTCCCGGCCTCATCCCCAGCAGCGGCGTCCGGATTCTCGGATTCCGAGGCTCCTCCACCCTCGATTTCCGAGAGATCGAGGTCAGGAAAGGATTTCTTTATATCTTTGATACATTCCAGATATCCGCTTTGGAACAAGCGATCCCTCTCATCCTCGAACTCCGCTGACTCAAGGAAAGTTTGGACGGCTTGGTCCCTCGCCTTCTCAGCCTCCCGAGTCTTCTCGTTGGCCTGCTGGACAAGCCCCGCCGCCTCAAGCTTAGCCCGAGCCAAGTCATCTGCACAAGAGGCATGGACTGCCAGAACTCGTCGGTTCTCTTCCTCAGCTTTGGAAAGGAGAGCCAACACCCGAGTAACCTCGGCTTGTGCTTCATCAAGGGCTCTCCTGGAGAGGGCCGCCTCTGCCTTTGCGTCTTCGGCAGCTTTCCGGGCAAGGGCCGCCTCGCCTGTCAGAACGCCGACCCGAATCTCGGCTTCCTCGCGTCGCCCTTCGGCTTCCGACAGAAGAGCCTGCATCCGATGAGCCGAAGATAACTCCTTGCTGGCCTTAATCAAGCAGGGAGCGAGTTCGAAAAGCACCCTCGCCGCATGGCCGACGGTTTGCGATGAGGGAGCGTTGTAGAGGCTGATGAACTCTTTTTCGCCCCCATGGGCTAAGGCCCAGGGAACCATCCCCGACACCACTTTCTGCAGGACGGACGGTCCTCCTTGGCTCGTTTCCTCCCCTCTGGAGGATGCAGTCCTCGTCTCTTCTTCCCCTCTGGAAGATGCGGCCCTAGCCTCTTCCTCCTGTCTCGGAACATCCGTCGCAACATGTCCCGAGTCGGGTGCCGCCTGAGGTTCCGAGGCTGCGGCCACCGTCGCTTCCACCCTTTCTTCTGGGTCAGAAATTACGACGACTGAAGGGGCGGAAGAACTCGCAGGCTCCTTCTCTTTCCGCACCACTCTTTGCCTCTTCGGCGGCCGAGGCTCCGACAGGAGAACTGATCGCGGAGGGGCCTTTAGCTTCGTAACCGCCCTAAGAGGAGGACGAGCTCCAGTCATTTCCGAGGGAGCCGGTTCGGGAGCACTCCTAAGATTGGGTCGAGCTTCGGGCAAATCTAAAAATAAAAAAAAACGAAGTAAGTCAGGGAAAATTCAGAAGATGCATGAAGATACATTTTCAATTACCTGTGACGGCCGAGTCTAGACCTGCGAGATGAAGACGCTCCGGCTGTAAAAGCACCTTCCAGGACCTATCTGATGGATCCAACGCCCTCAACTCTTTGATCCGAGCTGAAGCACTGGAACCGAGCTTAGGCCGCTTCTTCGGAATATCTGCCAGACACAAGCCCGTCAGACTCAGAGTGTTACAAAAATAAAGAGGGGCGAGAGAGAAGAGCCCAGTCACCTGCTCTTTGGAATGCCCGAGGAACACGTGCCTCGCAGGACCCGGACTCAGCCGTCTCCCAGCGACCACAGGCCCAAAGTCAACGTTCTCTCCAATATTTGTTGGAAGTGGGAGGGTCAGTTATTAGGGAGCCGCCTACGCCCCACCAAGCAGCAAAGACATAAAAGCCGGGGTAGTTCGGGTTCACGCGAACTTGGTACAAGTGAAGAAACTCGTCGACTGTTAGCTGTGGCTGTTCCATCTTAGCCCACAACACCGCACACCCGAATAAGTTCCTCCACCCATTCGGAACTATTTGCCCCGGGGCAATCTGAATACGAGATAGAACTCCCCGGACAATGGCCTGAAGGGGCAGACGCAAGCCGCATTGCATTGAGACTTGGTAGATCGCGACCGCCCCAGCAGGAGGATGATCCGGCAAGTCATTCGGACGGGGGAGATAAGTGATAACCGATTCGGGGATGTGATACCCGATTCGGATTCTGTCTAAATCCGCCTCAG
Source organism: Magnolia sinica (assembly GCF_029962835.1). NCBI lineage: Eukaryota > Viridiplantae > Streptophyta > Magnoliopsida > Magnoliales > Magnoliaceae > Magnolia > Magnolia sinica. The sequence continues at coordinate 40,722,228 of NC_080577.1, read as the reverse complement.
TCAAAACTGAAGGAACCGGGCCGCTTAGATCATCCCCCGATCCTTCTCCTTCGGACTCGGCGTGTGCCAACTCATCAACAGGAACCGACCCAGAGGTTCCCTCGGCAATCAACATTTCCTCTTCTTCCTCCTCTTCTTCCTCCATGCCCCTTGGAAAATTAGGCCTTCCCGGGCGGGTTAATAAAGACGACCCACCACGAGAAGGATCGACGGAGGCAGGGCGCTCCGCCAGAGCTTCAGCAACCCTCTCAGAAAGAAAAGCAGCGTTAGCATCGACTGCTATCTCTGTCAGTAAGGAGGGCGATTCCGCAATATTTCAAAAACGTTGCGCTTCGCCCTCATCTCCGGAAACTCCCTCCTGGGGACTTCGAGGACCTCTATCCGCCATTATCACTAAATAAAGAGGAAGGAAAGACTCACCGGAGAAAGAAAGGAAAACGGGAATGGCGAGAGGAGGCGCTGGCAGTTAAGAGAGAGGAAAAGAAGAAGACGCAAGGCCGAAAAGGTTCCAAGGGAAATGTAAAGCGGGAATGGCAATAAAAGTTCGAAATGCGGGACCCCCACCATTTTATAGAATTGCCATATGGCGGAAGCAATTAATGGGGAAATGATTCGACGCCTGCATCGACTCCCCCACTCGACACGTGGCGCACGTCTACTGACGATAATAATGCCCTTGCTACGTGTCCAACCCTCATTGGCGGGGTGAGCGATTTGACGGCTGACGGCGCATGCGATGTCAGAAACTGAACCGTCTCCCGTCAAAGGTGACACAGATGCATTAAATGATTACTTGCTGTCTCGGACTGAGCTATGAACCGACTCAAAACTCGCTACTCCTAAGTGTCATATGAAACACACGGAGTAAGGGGGCTTACTGTTGGGCACAAAGGATACGAAGTTCGAATACTTGGACTCTATGCCTCGGGTCGCCAAAGGATGTGTCGGATCCGAGGCATGGTTTACTGAGCCGAGACGGAAGTTGAGTCGGCTCGGACTACACATCAGCAATCCGGGCATGCATCGGGTCGATCTTCTTATCGGATCGGCCAATGCAAGATAAAGCCTCATCCCGAATATCTTGGGACAAGATCCCCGACCCCGAAGCTCAAGGGATCGGACGAAGACTGGAGATAGGCACGATCCTGTCTCCGTGATACCAGGAGAGGATCCCGCGCACGATATCAGAAGAAGAATCCTCGTACAAATAAAGGCTCCAGCAGCTATAAAAGGAGGACCTCCCTGGTCTGAAGGGAAAAAAAGGCAAGAACTTCTATCTCCAAACCCCTTAATACGCTTAGACCCGGAATCCAGGCCTGACTTTGGCATCGGAGGGTCCCCTGCTTAAGCCAGGGTCTCCTTTGTCCTCTTTTGGTGCAGGTACACGAAGGTCTAAGAGGGTGAACCAGATTTTCGCATCAACAAAGAAGAAAGTTGATAAAGTAATGGTACTTCTGGGGAAAAGAGAGGAGAAAATGACCGTAGACCTATGGCCCGCTCAATTTCATGTTTGTCACGTTCAATTTCTAGTTTGCCCCGCTCAATTTCATTTTTGCCCTGCTCAATTTCTAGTTTGCCCTGCTCAATTTCATGTTTGCCCCGCTCAATTTCATGTTTGCCCCACTCAATTTTCAGTTTGCTCCGCTCAATTTCTAGTTTGCCCAGCTCAATTTCATGTTTGCCCCACTCAATTTCTAATTTGCCCCGCTCAATTTCATGTTTGCCCCGCTCAATTTTCAGTTTGCCCCGCTCAATTTCTAGTTTGCCCCGCTCAATTTCATGTTCCCGCTCAATTTGCATGTTCGCCCCGCTCAATTTACATGGGCCCCATAGTTATGTATTTATTATATCCACAACGTTCATCCATATTTCGAGATCATTTGGGAGCATTATTTTTTTAAAAAAAAGAATCATATACAAAGATCAACTGGACCATACCACAAAGAGCAGCAGGAAAATTGATTTTTACCATTAAAAATTTTGTAGGGCCCACCATAACATATATTTTCCATCCAATCTATTCATAAGGTCACAAAGATGAAGAGGAAAAACAAATTTCATAATGATCCAAAACTTTTATGACCCCTAAAAGGGTTTCAATAGTAGACGTTCAATCCTCCACTGCCTTTTACAGTGTGGTCCACTTGATAGCTAGCTTTTTTTTTCGTTGTAATTTCCGATTCATGATTGGTTGAATTCCCCGAGTAATGACCTTAAAATTTGATGTTCGACTAGTTCAATCGTATTTTAAGTTCATTGAAATTCATGTTAGGCTAGTTCAATTGCATTTTAATTATGTGCTAGGCTAGTTCAATTGTATTTCAAATTCATTGAAATTCATGTTACCCTTGCTGAATTTTTTGTTTTTTTTTTAAATATATATAAAACTGTTGAAGTTCTTGTTTGCCCCGTTGAATTTTCAGTTTGCCCTGCTCAATTTCTAGTTTGCCCAGCTCAATTTCCAGTTTGCCCCGCTCAATTTCATGTTTGCCCCACTCATTTTCCAGTTTGCCTCGCTTAATTTCATGTTTGCCCTGCTGAATTTCTAGTTTGCCCGACTCAATTTCCAGTTTGCCCCGCTCAATTTCCAGTTTGCCTTGCTGAGTAGCAAGCGTAATCGGATTGTGTACTGAGTTAGTTAGTACGCTCCCATTGTACTGAGTAAACTCAATTAGGCCCACATTGAATGTATGTAGTATATCCACGTCGTCCATCCATTTTTCCATCTAATTTAAAGGGTTGAGCCCCAAATTGAAGCATATTAGAAGATTAAGTGGATCATACCACAGGAAACAATGAGCATAATGATTTCCACCGTTGAAACCATATTGGGCCCAATAGTGATGTTTGTTTTTTATCAAACATGTTTACAAAATGATTCAAACATTAAGTCCCTGTTAAATTCAAGAGTAACTAATCAAATAACAAGCCTTTCTTGTTGCATGATAATATGAAGGAATGTTACTGAAAATTCAAAATAATTTGAAAGAGTTATAGTGTAATATGCATACTTTGGCATGTCACATCTCAACTTGATAGGTATCATTTTTGCATTGATTAGTGGATATTGTTAATACTTCTCAACTTGATTCGGAATTTTTTAAAATAATTTTGCAATGGAATTGGATGGAATGTGTTGTTTGGAATTGGATTGAGTCCACTATCTAAATCAGTCCTATATGCATGCGTAATTTCATTTTGAAATTACATTGATTCACGAGATGTAGTGGGTTTTTACTTTACATTGTATCCTACACTATTGCTACTGAAATGATGTCTTGTGTTTGTTGCAATTTTGAAAATAAATTGAGGGCTTTTTCTCTTTCATAGTAAGTGATAGGTCTTAGGTGGCCATGATTGTTGGCTATGAAAAAGATGGACTTTTCCGGAATCTCAAGAATTGCATTGTGTGATCGCCATATACAATCAAAACCACATGCCTGTATCTGTATCTATATGTGCATATGCATATCTATATATTTCTGTAGGCATGTATGTTTGTATATGTGTATGAATTTACAAATGCATCATCATCACCATTATTATCTTAGTCTTCTCCTAAGAATTTGGGTTGGCTTTTAGGAAGTACATGGCAGAGGTTTCTATATAGAGCACCCTTTATAACCAACTCCAACCATGTGAACTACCAAAGCAACCAGAGCAACATTCATCACATTGGGCATTTATTGAAGCCAGGCAGATGGAAGTTCGAAACTGAGCCAGACTTCAGATTACATGAGTTATATTATAAAATATATTATATTGTAATTCAAATATTGGTCTGATTGCATTCTCATCACTGCACCATCCTATTTTGGAATAGGACAAGAATCCTCTTGATACTTCCTCCTTTCATAATTTGAGCCTTCTCATGTTTTAGGAAGATGTTGCCCATGAAGCTCAAACGAGCAAAATATTGCCTTTTAAAATTACATTCTCTATAGTGTCCTAATGCTTTGTTTCTTTCTTTCTTTTTTTTTCTTTTTTTTTTGTTTTGTTTTGCTTTATTTATTTATTTATTTTTGCATCAGGTGTGAAGAAGAAAGTTGATAAAGTAATAGTACTTGTGGGGAAAAAAGAGGAGAAAATGACCATAGACCTATGGCTACGGATTATAATCGTAACAATAGATTGTCGATAATATCGAAGATGAATGTCAAATTGTCCGGCAACAAAACTCGAAAAATGGATGAATTTTCGACATTATCGACATATATTCGATAGTATCGAGCATAAGTCATCGATAATATCGAGATATGATCGATAGTATCGATAACTAATATCGAGTAATGACCGTAGCCTTATGGTTACGGATATAACCGTAGCAATAGGTACCATAGCGGATCTGAAATGAAGCGCAACAAGAAAATTTTTTTTATAGATTTTTACGGTCAGTTGGATCTTATAGCTACGGATTTTAACCGTAGCCATAACCGTAGTTTCGATATATCAAAAGTCTTTCGATATTATCGAAAAAGTCCAGAACTGTCCAGCGAGTTTGCCTAAAAAATCTTGTAACTTTCGATACACTATGGCTACGGATTATAACCGTAGCCATAATTGTAGTATTCTGCGCGACATTATCGGCCGCGGCAGTATGTATTTTTTTATTTTTTTTTTGCTGTGTTGCTTTTGTGGGTCCCATAATGAGGTCTGTGTTATATCCAAACCGTCCATCTATTTGGCGAGCTCATATTATGGCTTGAGAGGAAAAATAAGATAGATCTAACTATCAAGTGGACCACACTGTAAAAGGAAGTGGAGAATTGAACGTCTACCATTGAAACCCTTTTAGGGGTTACAGAAGTTTTGGATCATTATGAAATCTGTGTTTCCTCTTCATCCATGTCTTTGTGACCCTATGAATGAAATTAGATGGGGAGGATTTCTCACAAACATCACAGTGGGCCCCCTAAAGGTTTCTAATGGTTGACGCTCATTCAAAATTGTTTCCTGTAATGTGGTACACTTGAGATTTGGATATACCTCATTTTTCGTCTCATATCATAAAATGACGTGGAAAAATTTATGAACAGCATGGATGAAAAGCATACATCATGGAGGGCCCACATACCACCGACCATCAGCCATTGGCTCGTGGCAGGGGGTACCCAATCCGTTTCATTTTCGTCCTCAAATTTGCTGTCCGTACGAGCAGGTCTAAGTTGCAAACCAAAGTTTGTATTATTTCATAAAACCAGCTGGATAAAAGGTGGGGTCCACAGTCCCAAATTTCTCACACCCTAGCCATAGATAGGACTAATGACGAACAAGGGATTGTGGAAACGGGTTGGATACTCCCCTGCTACCAGCTAATGGTTGGTGGTCGGTTCTCTGTGGGCCCCACCATGATGTATGTGTTTCATCCATGCTGTCCATCTATTTTTTCGGATCATTTTATGTTATGAGATCAAAAATAAGTTATATCCCAATCTCAAGTGAACCACATTACAGGAAACAGTGTTGAATAAGCATTGACCATTAAAAACCATTGGGGTGCCATAAAAGTTTTGTAACAAGCTGATCTTTTTTTTTCCCCTTCATCTGGGCCTGTATGACATAATCAATAGGTTGGATGTCAAATAAACAGTACAGTGGGCCTTACAAGGATTTTAATGGTGGATATCCAATCACTATTGTTTTTCTGTGGTGTGGTCCACTTGAGATTTATATCCCTCTCATTTTTGGGATCAACCCTTAAATAATATGTAAAAATGGATGAACGTAATGAATGAAACAAATACATCATGATGGGCCCCATGGAGCACCGAACACCGGCCACCGGGAATCCGTTTCCTGTGGGGGGCATGCAACTGTTAAGAGCAACAACGATGAAAAAGTAGAGAATGGAAGGCAGGAGTCTCCATCTTTACTTTAAATATGCCAGACTGGCAAGCATCTCAAAGATGTCAGATGTACTTAAAGTTGGACCCACTATTATAATGACCATACCCAAAAATTGGACTGGTCCAATTATCGGGAAGCAACAGGTGTTTGTTAAATGTGGTCCACTGACAAATTCATTTAAGAGAAGGCAGGCAATCCGGCGTCATAGCTACCAAAATGTGGAAGCTATTGGCTGACCATGAAATATGTGTTATATTTAAAATATTTATGTATTTGATAACATTATTATAAGACTTGAGCTCGAAAATAAAATAAATTAAAAATCAAGTGGACCACACGGTAAAAGGTTGGGGATTATACGTCTACCATTAAAACCTCAGGAGATGCAAAAGTTTTGCATTAATTTGATATTTGTTTTTCTCTTCATGTAGGTTTATGACCTTATGAACAAATTAGATGGAAAATAAACATTATAGTGGGCCTTACAAATATTTCAGCCGTGGGAATCCTTGTCCCCACAATTATTTTTGGTGTGGTTTACTTGAGCTTTGGAAATAACTCATTTTTTGGGCTCATGTTCTAAAATGATCTCTCGAAATGTATGGACAATGTGGATATAATAAATACATCATTTTAGGGGTCGCGTAACTTTTATCTCCTTTTTCAACAGTCTATGCATTCTGATGTTCAAGGAGCTACGGGCTTGTCTTCCTGCGCCACGTACACACAGCACTGAGGTCAGTAGTGTGTGGTACACCAGCCAATCCAATTTCCCCGAGAAGTAGGGCTGTAGCTTGAGTTCAGCTCTTATGGTTCTTTATTTTTAGTTTTTCCACTAAGCCATGGAGTTGGAGCCAACACTTGTCTGGTCCTTTAGGTTGAGTTAGGGTTGGAAAACTCCGTAACAAACAAAATCTAGTTAGGTTTGGTGGAGCAAATCAAATCAAGTTATAATTAAATATAAGTGGAGAACGGCAACTGAAGGAAACTGATTGAGTATGAACAGTTGAAAGAGACTTTACGGACCACTAGGTACTGAATCGCTGGCTGGACAGTTTCTCTTTCTAATGAAATATAAAACCTTCTCTTTTTAGCTTATATCGCACATGTTACCTTATGTGCACTTGTTTATAAGTATAGTAAGTCCAGCGGTTTAGGTTCATACCCCTGTTTTCAGCCACAGAAGCCGGTGTGAATTAGTCATTTCCAATTGTTGCGGGAGACTCATTTAAGTGGAGAATAATCAACGCCATGAAGTTACACTAGCATATATATATATATATATATATATATATATATATCAATAATTACATGTATTTAGGTTGGGTTAGGCTGGATCAGGTTGATTTGCTCGGGTCAGTTTGGGGCCAAGTACAGCATAGTTCAAGTTGTGTTTAGGTTGGCATTGGAATTCAGGTCAGGTCGATCGGGTTGGGTTGGGCACCTGGCATGGGATAAATGCGATCAATATAAGCCATTTATTAGGTAGTGAACATGCCATTTTCCCAAATAGACTAACAACTACAATAGTATTTCCATTAGCTTGAATAATGTTGAATTTGGTCCTTCAAGCATTTTCTCCAAAAGCCCATTCTCCAAACATTCTAGATATGCTTATGGGTGAATGGACCACGTCCTAAGAACCTCTGGCTGAACGGACGATCCTTTGCTGTGTTTATATGAATTTATAACGTTGGAAATAAAATTTTGGCTCAATCTAACCCTACAAGTTAGAGAGTAGAATCATCTGTACCTTCCTCCAAATGAATGGTCTGGATCTCTAACAAGTAGGGCTGAAAGTCGGGCGGGTTGGATCTGGTTGGTGCTCAACCCTAGCCCAACTCAAAGTTTCTATACCTCAACCCTAATCCAACCCAACCCAACCCAATATCAAGTTGGGAATTCTCAATCCAAGCCCAATTCAAGTGGGCTCGATTGGGTTGGTTAGGTTGGACGGGTGGATACATGTTAATATTTTCATTATTACATTAATCTATTACATTTTAATGCACGTCTTATTTTTTGTATCTATAATTTTATTAATTATATATACTTTCATTTATCGTAAAGAACTTTTTTTCTAAACAAACAGGACAATTACTCCTTTAATAGTCGTGTTGTGTAACCCATAATCTATTTGAGAGAGATAAATCCAGTGTATCTTGTTAGCTTAAGTCATAATAAATGATGTGGACCAATGAGATCCGACAGCACTCTGGAATTTTCCATGCCTTCAACACAGGCTATCTACACTTGAGTATAATTTATTACTTATATATTGGTTGGGTTCAGATTGGGTCGGGCAACCCGAGCCCGACCCAAGTTAGACTAAGCTTGATACTGAACTCGATATATCCTGCCTGAGCCCAACCCAATGTTAGGTCAGTCACAGGCCAGTCGGGTTAAATGCGCCCGACTTTCAGCCCTATGTTAGAGATCCTCACATGAGGGTCCGTGTTAGAGATCCTCACATGAGTGTCCCTTCATTAAATCATTATTTTCAAATACGCTAATTGTTAACTCATATATGGAAGAGATCCAATGGCTCGAGAGTGCCACAAGTTTTTTCACTTTACATGTTGTACATGCATATTGGCACATCCATATGATGATCCAAACCGTTCATCCTGCAGATTCCATCATTGATTGGGTGCCCACAAAAAAAGATGCTAATCAGACTGCTGTTTCTTACTTTTAGTGTCTATTTCTGCGCAACTAGATTGAAGGACACGATCTTCCAATCCTGACCCATCTGCTATTAGATCTATTGAATAAAGGGTCCTGATCTCGCCCATATGATGCACCTGATAACCAATTATACAGTATCATGGTACCTCTCATGCCACAAGTACAAGATCATGTCCCACTTATCGTGTGAAAGATCTTTTAGCCGTACATCCACTTAGGTGGGAATAATCAGATCAGTGGTAGGCAACATTTTCCAAAAGATTCTGTCACTATCTTCACTTAGCCGTACATCCACTTGGCTGGGAATAATCAAAATCTTAAACCGATACAAAAGAATAAAGAAAAAAAATATCAAAGAAAATAACTAAGCTATTACAGCATTCCCATACTTGCATAAAAGAGATTACAACATTCTCCACAAATGCTTAAAAGGAAATTACAACATTCACACAATACCACAATCAACCATCCACCACAAGACTAGAAATTATAGTGGTTCTCTTGTGTGTACACCAACTGTTTAGAAAAACAATCACACTGTAAAACCCGTATCCTAGCCCGTACCATTTCTTATACTCATACAGTCCTCCCGGTCGAATTTCGGCAACCCGCGACCTGTAACTAACGTTTGCGTGCGATCCTAAGCCGAGTCCTACATATCTGAGTCGACTCGACCCGAGACTTGTACCACTGCGACCGCGCCGTCGCTGCGGTTCTGATGCCGCGTCTCGCGCGCTGAGACGATAACTAGGCCAGGAGTCGTGGACCCGCATTCAGTTTGAGGAAAAACACCACGTGTTGCAAAATTCAAGAGAGCATCACATCACATCCCATAATTAATCCCATCAATCACCTCACATGTCAAGTATAACACCCATCCCAAAGCAACCCTAAAGTCAAAGCAACCTTACATGTTAAGTACACCTATCACTCCATCACCTTTCACCCATTCCTCACCCATCACTCACACATCTCTCTCTCCTTACAACTCTCTCTCTCTCTCTTCTCTACCCATTCTCCATTTTCAAGCAACTGTCCAAGCTCTCCATGAGAAGAGCTTGGTATAGCCCATCTTCCTACCCCCACATCTTTTATCCTAACCCTCCAAACTTCATCATCCTCCGTCAAAGTCGAAGCCGAGGAGCTAGGGATTCTATCGGACCAAGAAGATCGAAAGGTGGGTGCTTTTATTGGTTGATTTTGTGATTTGAGAGTCCATATATGTGGGACCCATCTTGATGTATGTATTATATAGGGAGGGCCCATAGTGGCGGGGTCCCTCCCACAACCGATCGCTCCATCCCTCTCTCTCTCTCTCCTTCTTTATTTTTATTTTATTTTATGTGTGGCCCACCTGATGCACCTACTCCATCCACACCGTCCAGAGGACGGGACGGTGGAAAACCCTTCAGGTCATGCATTTTATCCGGGGGCAAGATAGAGGGCCTGCTTAGCACGTGTGTGCTGTCCACACCGTCCAGCGTGGACGGTGCTGGATGCACCATGTTATATGTGTTTTATCCATTCATCTGTCCAGGTATACTGGACGTGGGACCCCACCTCTGACGGCTTTAATCCCACTGTCCATCTCTGTGAGGCCCACCATGACGTGGTGTTTTATCCAGGTCGTCCAGACCGTCCAGCGTTTGGACGTGAACCACCGTGATGTGGGCTTTGCTCCACACTGTCCAATTGTGGAACCCACCAGAAATATGTGTTTCATCCGTGCCGTCCAGGTGATGGACGTAGAACCCTCCTTTCCGTATGTGTGAATCCACGCCGTCCACCCATGATAGCAACACGTGGTGTACGTGTTTAAAATTCAGGTCGTCCAGGGCCTGGACGTTTGCAGCGATCAGTAGTTGCAGTGTTATAATATAATATTATATATACTTATATACATATATGTAACATACCATATGTGGTGGGCCCCACGTGGGACCCACCTTGATATTTAATCCATGTCTGCACCGTCCAGATTACAGGACGGTGGGACCCACCTTCCATGCATATGTGCAGGCCGTCCATCCAGCAGCAGATACCTGCTGGACGAACGTCAGCAAGTTATGTGGGTCCGCCAGCTGTCTGGCGTCAGCAGCTTTGTGGGTTCCATAGGCTATATGTGTTTCATCTCTACCGTCCAAAAGGTGGAGCCCACCTGCTGTGTAGGAGGTCAGCAAGTTCTGTGGGTCCGCACAATGTATGTGTTTCATCTGTACCGTCCATGGGGATGGGACCCACCTCGATGGTGTGTTGTATATTTGATCCATCCACGGACCGTGGATACCACCATGATGTATTTATTTCATCCACATATCTGGATGGTGCTATCCAATGTTTGGCCAGCACTGATTTACATAGACAATGTTTAGACGGTGCCATGGGCTCCACCGTAATGTATTTGTTATCTACGCCGTTCAGCTCATGCGATGTGGCCCACCTTGATATGTGTATTCTATGTTTACACCGTCCATCGCTGGACGGTGCCATGTGGGGCCTACCATTGATGCATATATTGTATATCTCCATCGTCCCCCTTAGACGAATGGCCTACCTTGAGGTACATGTTGTATCCAAACCATCTAGCCATCTGGGTCTCCCAGACCGTCTGATCATGGGGCTTACCTTGATGTGTATGTGGCCCATTTGATGATGCCCGATGAAATGTAAATAGGGCCTAGGCATGAGGCCCATTGAGATGTATTTACAGCCCATATATAAGGCCAAATGTAATATATTTATGACCCATTAGTGTGGCCCATTGATGTAGCTCACTTGATGTGTATGAGGCCCATTAGTGCCGCCCATTGATGCAGCCCACTTGATGTGTATGAGGTCCATTAGTGTGGCCTATTCATGCGGCCCACTTGGCATATATGAGGCCCATATGATGAGGCTCGACTTGATGTACACGAAGCCCATTATGATGTGTATTAGGCCCTTATCATGCGGCCCATTGTGACGTGTATTAGGCCCATGACGCATGGCCCATTTAATGTATTCGAGACCCAGATACATGGCCCATTTGATGCATACGAGACCCATGTGTAGGGCTCACCTATTGTGTATTCGAGGCCCATGGGTTATGGCCCATTGTGATGTATTTGAGGCCCATGGGCGAAGCCCGATGTGATATATGTGTGGCCGTTATGTTACGTATCAATCTCTTATGTGGGCCACTCCTTGGGAGCAATGTTGGTTAGACGTCCACATTGATGAGCAATGATGGTTAGATGTCCTCATTGTGACCTTCCCTTACACTTTGTTAAACTCATTCTTACCGATTCTGATTATTGTGACTGATTGCTGATTACGATTGACGTGACTGATTTACCGATTCGGATTGTCATGACCGATTGCTGATTCCGATTGACGTCACCGATTTGCTGATTCTGATTATCGATCAATTTCGATTGTCATGACCGATTGTCGATTCTTATTGACGTGACCGATTTGTCGATTCTAATTATTGATCGATTCCGATTGTCATGACTGATTGTCGATTCGATTGACGTGACCGATTTGCCGAATCTGATTATCGATTGATTCTGATTGTTATGACCGATTATCGATTTCGATTGACGTGACCAATTTGCCGATTCTGATTATCGATCGATTCCGATTGTCATGACCGATTGCCGATTCTGATTGAGGTGACCGATTTACTGATTCTGATTATCGATCGATTCCGATTGTCATGACCGATTGCCGATTTCGATTGACGTGACCAATTTACCGATTCTGATTATCTATCGATTCCGATTGACGTGACCGATTTGTCGATTCTGATTATCTATCGATTCCGATTGTCGTGACCGATTGTCGATTTTGATTGACGTGACCGATTTGTCGATTATGATTATCAATTGATTCCGATTGTCATGACCAATTATCGATTCAGATTGACGTGACCGATTTGCCGATTCTGATCATCGATCGATTCCGATTGCCGATTTTGATTGACGTGACCGATTAGTCGATTCTGATTATCGATCACTTCCGATTGTCATGACCGATTGTCAATTCTGACTGACGTAACCGATTTGCCGATTCTGATTATCTATCGATTCCGATTGACGTAACTGATTTGTCGATTCTGATTATCTATCGATTCCAATTGACATGACCGATTTGCCGATTCTGATTATCTATCGATTCCGATTGTCGTGACTGATTGTCAATTCCGATTAACGTGACTGATTTGCCGATTCTGATTATCGATCGATTCCGATTGTCGTGACCGATTGCCGATTCCGATTGACGTGACCGAATTGCCGATTCTCATTATCGATCGATTCCGATTGTCATGACCAATTGCAGATTCCGATTGACGTGACCAATTTGCTGATTCTGATTATCGATCGATTCCGATTATCATGACTGATTGCCGATTCTAGTTGACATAACCAATTTGCCGATTCCGATTATCGATCGATTCAGATAATCGAGACAAATTCTAATTATCAAGGCTGATTTCGATTTGTCCAGGCTAAGTATCGAGGCCGATTCTGATTTGTCGAGGCCGATTGTATAGGCCATTTTCAATTGTCAAGACCGAGTGTCGAGGCCGATTCCGAGTGTCGATTCCGATTGTTAAGGCCGATTTCATTTGTCGAGGCTGATTCTGATTGTCGAGGCTGATTGTCGAGACCTATGTGATGAGGCCCATTGTGATGCATTTGAGGGTCAAGCGATGAAGCCCATTATGATGTATGTTAGGCCCATGTGAAAGGCCCATTGTGATGTGTATTAAGCTCTTGAGTGAGGCCCATGGTGTTGTATATCAGGCCCTTTGTGAGGCCATAGGTCCACTATATGTGAGGCTCTATGTGGGCCACTCCTTGGGGGTAATGTTGGTTAAATGTCCACATTGTCGAGGCCGATTGTCAATATCGATTGTCGGTGCTAGTTATTGATACCGATTATGAGTATGTGACAGCATAGCATCACGATACATGCCCATACGCATCATATACATGTTTGTTATGAGATATGGTTGACCATTGCATATGACATTGGGCATGTTGTTATGAGACTCCCTGATAGGCGGAGATTGTCTCACATGAGTTCACGGTATGTGCAGGATTGATGCATGACTAGATTGTATGACTCATACATCTTGCATTGTGTGTTATGATTACTATACGCCCTAGCAACATCAGGGTCGTAACCTCCACAGGTATTTCGTGGATAGCCAGATGGGACACCGAAAATCTGTTCTACATAGGGTGCTATAAATATCCCTGGGTGAAAGTCTCTAAACCCTCTTGGTTACAGAGGTTGCTCCAACGTCTAGACCGAGTGGATGCATGAGCGCATGAGGGCCGTATACCGTTAGGCCCCGTCTCCCACTGTGTCATGGTCGGTTGGAAGGGGGTACGGCCTTACCTGCCAGAGAGGAGGGGGCATTGCTAGGCTGAGTCTGACCAGCTCGAGGAATGGGTCCACTATCGACGAGCCGGGCTTGATATTAGCAGGTGGATAGTGAGGTCTCTTCCACTCACCTTGTTGCGCGCGATGGGGCGGCAACCTAGTTTGGAGCGTAATAGACCCCGGTGATTTTTGAAAGAGGAACCGTACTGATATGTGGACTTATGGAGTAGGAGTTGCATACTCATACATTCATTTCATTCACTATGCACTCGGGCTGGTGGTGCACAACTAATTGTTGTGTACCCTCGAATGGCCAAGATTTCGGTTGGGCGCGCGACTAACCTAAGATCAAGAGTCTACCACATTGGGTCTGACTATCTAAATTTAGGTATGAGACTGGTTTGGATAGAAGTCCTTTGTGATAGACCCCGTAGCTTGCGATACTACATACTATCATCCCGACTTCACACTTCAGCTTGGTCATTTCATTCACATCGCATATTGCATTGCATCCTTAATGCAGTATTTGGCTTACTGTCTCCGCATTGCATAGCGGATCTACATTGTTTTATCAGTATATGATATTGATTTATTATATTTTTGCATTGCATAGCCTAGATAAGGCTAATGGTATTTATGGGCCTATCAGCATGTCTTCGCATTACTCTGATATCGTATGATTAATGAACTTGCCAGTATTTCTGATATTGTATGATTTATGGGCTTGTTAGTATTTCCGCTTACTCTGAGTACTCTGATATTGCTTACTTAGCACTTACCTTGTGCACACACTTTCACCACCCACTAAGCTTTCCATAAACTTATACACGATAGATGTGTGCAAGTGGCGTTAAGTAATAGCAGCGTTGAGCTTGGAGTGTGCAACGGTCTTTTAGAGCTTGATTTTTTTATTTATGTATTTTCCCCTTTCAGCATGGTACTCAAATGATTATATTAGTGGATATGTGATGATGATGTTGCCTTTGTGATTCGGGTAATCTTGTGATTATGCTTATTATGAGATAAATATACATTGAAAAATCCTCCTTGTAGGATCCCAGGATCGGAATTTGGCGTATGTTCGCTGGGAGACGAAAATGAGGTACTACGGAGGCTGTCAGCACCAGATTTGAAGATCAGGAATTTGGTGAGCCCGGTTTCCGAGTTTGAGGCGTGACACACACAACTACTCCACTCCCAATATCCTCATACAGTGGATATTGGCGTTCACTATGAAATAGTTTTTTCAAGGTTCACCTAAAACCTTCATAATTGTGTCTTTTAAGTAGACTTACACAATTCAAAAACCCCACACTCTGAGTTTTCTGGATTACCTCAGATAAACCAAAAAGAAAAAGATTTTTCTTGGCACAATCTCAAAAAAATCAAAAATAGATTTACAGAAATGTAAAATACTTATTTGGATATTCTCCTTTGATGAAGCCCGATAGAACCAATTCGGAGTAGATGTTCAATGTAGATGTTCAATGTCCACACTCACTTATGTAAAGGTTCTAAGTTCTAAATGATTTTTAGATTAAATCACCTTGGGCTAGCTTAATTTGATTTTCATTCCAAGAAAGGGAAAAACTTAAATCCCTTCTTCAAATAAGGTTGCAATGTAGAATCTCAAAATCAAATGCAAAAAGCTAAATTTAAGAGAATATTAAATGAGCACTAAATAGCTTAAGAATATCACAAACTTATCTCTCAGAGTAGTGTTTTGATTTTGCTTGAATGATCTATCAAACTCTGAAAATCGTGCTCTATTTATAAGTGTAAAAACTATTCACTCGACTGGCCCAAAGGTCAGCTCGACTGGTTGAAGGACCAATAAACTTTTGAGATTTCGGGCGCGATAAGATAAGGCTGTTTCACGACTAGTCGAGTGGCTTGCTCGACTGGTCGAGTGGCCTGCACGACCAGTCGAGCCCTGCTCTTGAATAGTCGTGTGGAACCAAAAATAGTTGCTGGACTTTAAGTCGAGCACTATTCACTCGACTGGTCGAGTAGTCTTCAGGACTGGTCGAGGGTCCAACAAAAAATTCTAAAAATTAGTAACAAACCTTGAACTGGTCAAGGAAATTTTTGGACTGGTCGAGCCAGTACTAGGACTAGTCGAATATAGGCTAAAACTAGTCGAAAAACAATCTATAAAATTATATAGTGACCCAATTTAAGTATGCAATCAATATGACCTAGCCTATGATCAATCTAGGGTCAATCATACTTTATAAGTGATATTTGAATATCAAGTCATCATTTGCTTCGATTGATAGTTGATCTTGAAGTACGTGAAGCTTGATATCCTGACTTACTTTGAATCTTGAACTTGAAGTACTTTGAAGCTTGAACTTGAAGTACTTGTGAGTTGTATTTCACCTTGAGCTTTGAGTTCCAAAGTAAAGTACTTTGTCTTGACATAGGTTGAAGCTTGAAAGCTTGATCTATCACTTGATGTTGAAATAGAACTTGTGTACGAATCTCTTGTTCTTATACATGTGCTGCTTGAATCTTGAATTGGAACATCTTAAACTTGTACAAGAATTGCATGATCTTGAATATGAAGATGAGCTACACAAGATACAGATTGCAAGAGGTTTTGGCACTATAAAATTTGACAATCATAAGAGCTAGAAAACATAGCACTTATAGTATGTAATCCTTCTATGAGGCTCATTGCGATGTATATTAGGCCTTTGTATGAAGCCATGGGCCCACTTTATGTTTAGCTCTATGTGGGCCACTCCTTAGGAGCAATGTTGGTTAAATGTCCACATTGATGGGCAATGATGTTAAATGTCCTCATTGTGACCTTCTATTAGGCCCTTTTTTAAGCCGATTATTGAGGCCGATTCCGATTGTCGAGGCCAATTATCGAGGCCGCTTCCGATTATTGAGGCCGATTCCAATTGCCGATTCTGATTATCGAGGCCGATTCCGATTGTCGAGGCTGATTCCAATTGTCGAGACCGATTCTGATTATCGAGGCCGAATCTGATCATCGAGACCAATTCCGATTGTCGAGGCCGATTATCGAGGCTGATTTCGACTGTCGAGGTCGGTTCTGATTGTCGAGACCGGTTTTGATTATCGAGGCCGATTCCAATTGTCGAGGCTGATTTCAATTGTCGGGGTCGATTCCGATTATCGAGGTCAATTCCAATTGTCGAGGCCAATTCCGATTGCCGAGGCTAATTCCGATTGTCGAAGCCGATTCCGATTGTATAGGCCGATTATCGAGGCTAATTCTGATTGTCGAGGCTGATTCCGATTGTCGAGGCTGATTCCGATTATTGAGTCCGATTCCGATTGTCGAGGCCGATTGTATAGGCTGATTATTGAGGTCAATTATCAATGCCGATTATCAGTGCCAGTTGTCGATACCTATTATGAGTGTCACGCCCCAAACTCGGAAACCGGGCTCACAAAATTCCCGATCGCCGAATCTGGCGCCGACAGCCTCCGTAGAACCCCATTCTCAGCTCCCAGCGCCCATTCGCCAGGTTCCGATCCTGGGATGCTACAAGGAGGATTTTTAACATCAGTTTGATTCGTAATAAGCATAACCAAAGGCATAACCCACAAACAACAACCAAAAACTCCATCACATTTCCACTATAATCAAAAACTTTACAGGTACAATGAGCATAAGGGAAATACAATGAAGATAGACCAAAACTCCAAAAGAAGATCAGCCACGCGCCCAAGCCTCAGCGCTGCTGCGATCCAACGTCACCTACACGCAACGGTCGTGCATAAGCTTATAGAAAGCTTAGAGGGTGGTGAAAGTGTATGCTCAAGGTGATAATGTAGTTATGCAGTATCAGAGTAATGCGGAACATGCTGATGAATGCTAAGAATCCCATTAGCCGTACCAAGGCCATGCGGTGCAAAGAATGATGTCGGCCATACCAAGGCCATGCAATGCAAAATGCAAGTCAAGCATACAAATCCTCATCTAAGTCCACATGTCAATACGGCTCAAATCTGGAATATCACCGGGGTCTAGTACACTCCAAGCCAGATTGCCGCCCCATCGCGCGCAATAAGGTGAGTGGAAAAGACCTCACTATCCGCCTGCCAATATCGGGCTCGGCTCGTCAATAGCGGACCCATTCCTCGAGCTGGTCAGACTCAGCCTAGCATTGCCCCCTACTCTCGGGCGGGTAAGGCCGCACCCCCTTCCAACCGACCACGACACAGTGGAAAGCGCAACCGTCTGGTAATCGGCATTCGGTGCTCCTACACCCACTAGGTCCAGGCGTTGGAGCAACCTCCTGGTACCATAAGGGTTTAGGGACTTTCACCAGGGATATCTATCGCACCCCATGTAGAACAAGATTTCGTATCCAATCCCGCCAACCACGATGCGTCTGTGTGGAGGCTATGGCCCGATGTCGCTAGGGCGTACAAGAATAATATCACACAATGCAAATGCATGAATCACACTATCCATCATGCACAGCAATCTGCGCGTATCGTGCGCTCATGTAGGGCAACACCCCTGTACGGGAGCCCCTAAACAATCGCCGAAGGCTATGCTATGATCAGTCATTTCTCATATCAAGCATACGTATGATGCATATGATCATGAATCATGGAATTAAATATGTTATATGGGGTGGATGATGCTCATAATGAAGACGGGCCTAGACGGCCTACATATTACACATATGGGCCTATCAGTGGGCCCAAGGGAAAGTCATAATGCGGACATTTAACCACACTACACTTACAATGTGGACGTCAAACCAACATTGCTCCCAAGGCACGACTGCCACAAATATCATTTCATAAGTTATTTTGGGATCACACATTGCAATGGACCTTAGGTACATCCATTGGGCCCTTAAATACATCAAATTAGCCAAGTCATATGGGCCTTATATTCATTAAGTGGGCCACACCAATGGGCCTTATGTACATTGCAATGGCTATAACCCGGGGGCTTCAGAACATATCAAATAGGCCTAAGCTTATGGGCCTTACACGTGTCAAATGGGCCTCGACAGCTGGGCTCCATATGTACATCAAATGGGTCTACTCACCTGGGCCTTATATGTATCAAATGGGCCTCACCAATTGGGCCCCATGTGCACATCAAATGGGCCTCAACTCATTGGCCCCATTACATCAAATGGGCCTCGACAGTTGGGCCTTACATCTATATCAAGGTGGGCCTCAATCACAGGCCACAACAAACTAAGGTGGGCCTCCCACCAATATTATATCAATCATGATATAATATAATATATATATATATAATACATATGATATTATATATAATATAATATTATATATATATAGATATATATATATATATATATATATATATATATACACACATGCATACACCACACGCACGCACACACACGCATGCACCCACCCACAGACGCACGCGCACACACACAGTGGGCTCCACCGTCCAGGCGGACGGTGGAGGTAAAACACATACATCTGTGTGGGCTCCATGTGGGGCCCACCGTAATGTTTACATTTCATCCAAACCCTTAATAAGGTCAAGCAGACCTAGATGAAGGGTGATAAAAAGTTTCACCTTGATCCAAGACTTCTGTGGGCCCAAAAAGGGTTTCAAAGGTAAATGTTCAATCCCACTGTTTCATACGGTGTGGGCCACCTGCGTCTTGGATCAAGCTGATTTTTGGGGTGGGCCCACGTCAGGTAGGGGCCCACCATATGAACGGTTTAGATAGCATATAATCATCAAGGTGGGGCCCACGGCTACAGCCGTGAGAAGCTGTCCGGTCGCCCGCTCGCCCGAGCGCAGGTGCGCAGGCAGCGCCTGACACAGCAGCAATAGCTGCTGTGATCCCTTTTTCTTTTTTTTTTTATTTCTATTTTATTGAGGATTTTACTGGTGGGGTCCATATCCAAGCCATCCACTCCATCCAATGGCCTTCCATGGCCCTAGACAAGTTAAACGAGCCCAATATTGGACCTGTTTCGGTGCAAAAAAAACAATAGGGAAGGTTTTAATGGTAAAGACCACCATTTGCTACGGTATGGCCCGCCTGAAAGTCTGATGGATCCCATCTTTCAGGTCAACGGCTAAAAAGAGCTTGGGAAGGGAATGGATGGTGTGGATTTAATACATGCATCAAGGTGGGGCCTACACAAGTGAACCACCCCAAACCTAGCTAAAATTTACCTTTCCCATGTAACGTCCAGCGTCCCTGGACGCTGGACTCTGCAAATATACTAGAGGTGGGCCTTGCTTATGTGGGCCACCTCATGGAGGATGGTGTGTATACTACACACAAAGTGGGCCCCACTCGTAGGTGAGTTGGATGGAATACATACCCTATGGTGGGGTCCATTCAAGTGGGCCACACAACCTCTTCATCATCCAACAAATTAAAATAAAATAAAATAAAGTAAAAATAAAATAAAAGGGGAGAGAGATAGAGAGTGAAACCGCGTGATGGAGGGACCCCCGGCACTATGGGCCCTCCCTTGCACTAAATCATACATCAAGTGGGTCCCCTTACATGTGGGTCCATTAAAGTTAAATCCAACGGTGAAGATCCCTTCTCCACTAAATTAGACGGTCTAGATGACCCAAAACATGTAAGGAAATAAACATCATGATGGGGTCCATGGAGAATGGCCCCATCATGGAACGATCATGATAATCCAAGTGGGTCATTGGCCACATCTTAGGGTCCAAAGTAAGATCCAAACCATTGATCGGTTGGCCTCACTTGGCCCATCTTAAAAATATAAAAATCTACCCTATCAAGGCACCCACCACTTGATCTTCTTGCTCCCTTGGCTTCCTTAGCTCCTTGTACTACCCTTTGATGGAGGAAGATGGGAAATGGATGGTTGAGATGAGAGATGAAGGGGTAGGAGATGGACCACACTTGAAACTTGGGAGAAAATGGGAGAGGGTTTCATACGTATGGTGCTCTCTCTTGGATTTGGATTTTTAAAAAAAGAATAAGAGAGATAGTTGTAAAGGGAGAGAGAGAGAGAGAGAGAGAGAATGATGGGTGATGGAGTGATGGGGGATGGTTTGGGTTGAAAATTGTAAAAAGGTGTATGGTTGTTGTTGAAATTTGGAAAAGAGGAGTGGTGAGGTGGAAAGAATGGTGGACTTTTGAAAAAGGTGGAGATGGGTTGTTGTACTTGAGGTATGGGATGCTTTAATGGTTGATTGATGGGACTAATTGTAGAGATTCCCTCGAAATCCGCAACGCGCGGTGTTTCTTCGGAATAAACGCTGATCGGCATCTTCTTGCCTGGGTATCGGTTCGGTGCGCAAGTCACGGCGTTGGAACCCCGGCGACGACGCGGTCGCTATGATATAACTTTCGGACCAAGCCGACGTCGGTGCGCGGGACCTGGCTTAGGATCGTGCGCAAACACCGAATACGGTGCGAATGTTGCCGAAATTTGACCAGAATGACCGCGGAAGCTAACGGAACAGTACGGATTAGGACACGGGTCTTACAATGAGTATGTGACAGCATAACGTCATGATACATGCCCATACGCATCATCTGCATGTTTGTTATGAGATGTGGTTGACCATTGCATATGTCATTAGGCAGGTTGTTATGAGACTCCCTGATAGGTGGAGATTGTCTCACATGAGTACACGGCATGCGCAGAATTGATGCATGACTGGATTGTATAACTCATGCATCTTACATTGTGTGTTGTGATTACTATATGCTCTAGTGACATTAGGGTCGTAACCTCCACAGGTATATTATGAATAGCCAGATGGGATACCGAAAATATTTGGTTCTGGCATCGGGCCGCCATAGATGGCCCTAGGTGAAAATTCATAAACTCTCTTGGTACTAGAGGACGCCCCAACGTCTAAACCGAGTGGATATATATGAGCGCATGAGGGTCGTATACCAGTAGGCCGCATCTCTCACTGTGTCGTGGTCAGTTGGGAGGGGGTGTGGCCTTACCCGCCTGAGGGAGTAAGCAATGTTAGCCTGAGTCTAACCAGCTTGAGGAATGGGTCCGCTATCGACGAGCTGAGCCCGATATTGGCAGGCAGATAGTGAGGTCTCTTTTACTTACCCAGTTGTGCGCTTGGATAGGGGCGGCAGCTGACGTGGAGTGTAATAGACCCCGGTGATGATCTCAGAGATGTACAGTACTGATATGTGGACTTATTGAGCAGGAGTTGCATACTCATTCATTCATTCACTATCCACTCAGGCTAGTGGTGCGCAACTATTTGTTACGTGTACCTTCGCAATTACCTGAATTTCGGTTGGAGCGGGCTACTAACCTGAGATCAAGAGTTTACCACATTGAGTCTGACTATCCAAATTTAGGTATGGGACTGGTTTAGATAGAAGTCCCTTGTGGTGGACCCCTTAGTCTGCAATACTACGTACTATCACTCGACTTCACACTCCAGCTTGGTTATTTCATTCGCATCGCATTTGCATAGTCGATCCAAATTATATAGCTAATCTACATTGCTTTCTCAGTATATGATATTGGCTTATTATGTTTTTGCATCACATAGCTTGGATAAGGCTGATGGTATTTATGAACTTGCCAGCATGTTTCCGTATTACTCTGATATTATATATTTGCCACGTGCATCGCACATACTTACACCACACTCTAAGCTTTCTATAAGCTTATACACGACTGATGCGTACAGGTGACGTTAGGTCGCAGTAGCGTTGAACTTAGAGCGTTCAGCGGTCTTCTGGAGCTTTGATTTTGACATATGTATTTCCCTTTCAGTATTGTATTCAAATGTTTATATTAGTGGATATGTGATGATGGTGTTACCTTTGTGCTTTGGGTAAACTTGTGGTTATGCTTCTTATGAGATAAATGTACGTTGGAAAAATCCTCCTTGTAGGATCCCAGGATCGGAATCTGGCGTATAGGCGCTGGGAGCCAAGAATGGGGTACTACAGAGGCGGTCGGCACCGGATTCGACGATCAGGAATTTTGTGAGCCCAATTTTCGAGTTTGGGGTGTGACACTGATTGTCTCTCTTGAAATACCTCCCATTGTTGCCCACTTTGGTGCACTCTGGGTAATGTCATGGGACTGACTTCATGTTATAGGAGGGAACCACCCTCCCTTCCAGGTATACCACTGGTTCTTGAGGCTGTGGAGTTGTTACCGGGACTGTTTGTGGTGGACTTGAGGATTTTTCTTAGAGTACAACTAAGTCCTTATTGGTTTTTACGATGAGACTTTCCTCCTTCTCTTGGTGTTCATTTTGCGAAGGAGGCATCCTCTGGACATGCGCCAGTTGGTGAGGTAAGAGGAAACTTGGCGGTTGGACCAGGGGTGCCCCTTGCAAAGTTAGCGAGGCTAGATCAAGGAGGCCCACTGCTAGAATGATGGGTTCAAAGACTGACCCGTTTGGATATGCGGGAGGTGGTGCTAGATGCGTCTCCAGGAGGATGAGAGGCTGAGAGTTTGACATGTTAGTTGTTGTTGTTTCTTCCCCCTAGAGGACGAGAGATGGTACTGTTAGTGCTGCTTCAAGGAATACCTGTGGCCCAAGTGGAGGCGCCTGTCGATATCCTCATGTCCGATTTGCTATATCGGGCATGATTGCTTGTATGGAATGATGTGGGAAGGAGTATATGAGGTGCTCCTCTTCGATGTTGTTGACAGTAGAGGTGCCAGATGTGCTGGGTCCCACCTTATGCGATGGTAGGAGATTGTGGAGGATGTTGGCCTGAGCCGCATTGTTAGCTTGTGGGGCAATCGCAATCTTCTGACTTTCGATCAAATCTTGGACCGCGTGTTTCAAAGTGAAACAATAGTCGGTAAGATGGCCAGGAGATTGATGAAATGCGCAGTACTGGTTTTCATTGTAGGTTGGAGGCAAGGGATTTGGTGTAGGTCGAGGTTGGAGTGATGTTAGGAGTTGCTTTTGAACCAACATATCCATGACCAGACTGTATGTTTGTGCCAGCGGGGTGAACTTCCTGCCCAGCATTGCTTGTTTATACGGTTTTAAGCATTTTCCCTAAGCTACTGCTATTGTTGTTGAGGAGACTATGCCTGATATCCCTGTTGGGTTTGCTCTGACTGGTACTGCCTATTTGTTGTGGCTCTTGTTGCGGAGCATACTGGTTACCTTAAGTGTTGGCGACGATGTTGTTAACTTCTGTAGTTCGCTGTGCAGGAGCAGTACCGTTCTCATTCCCGTATCTGATGGGTCTCCCCTCGATTTTGTTTCTTTTGATTGAGGGGGCCTGATGTGGCCATGGGGAAATGGTTCTAGCTCTTATCCCGACTTCTACCTGTTCTCTATATGGATGAGCTGAGAGAAGTTCACATATGGGTACGAAATCAGATATCCTGAAATGTTTGGGTTTGCCGAACGGATAATCATGGATATCTGCTCCTCGTTGTCGATGGGGTTTCTCATTCGAGCCTCCATCACCCCACGTATGCTGATAATGGTTCGTCGCTTTTTTGCCTCAAGGCAGCCAGATCAACTCTTCTCGGAGCCCTGTCCAGATTGTAGGAAAATCTGTCAATGAATGCCTGGGAGAGTCTCTCCCATGTCCTAATCTAATGGTTGTCCAATGAGGTGTACCAATCTAGAGCATCCCCCTTGAGGGATTTCTGAAAAAAGCCATATCAAGGCTCCACATTCCCTACTATCGCATTAAGTTCCCCACAAAAGGCTTTCAGATGTGTTGTGGGGCACCCGCTACCATCATATCTTTTAAATTTCAGTGCCTCAAAATTCGGAGGTACTCGAGCATTTGGAAAGGGACATAAATCCCTAAATTTAGTGGATGGAAGATCCATTCCTTGCTGCCTCTGCAGCTAGTTTTGCACATTTTGCAATTATTCCTGCATCTCATCCATTTCTGATCTGTTGGCGTGAGGGTATCTTCCGCCTTGATGTAGGGCTTATGTTGCTTCCTCCTCATAAGGGTCGATTTCTTCAACCCTCTGAGTTCCAAGAGTGGGGGGTTGTTGGAAAGAAGATGGACTCCCAGTGGTGGGAGGTAGCTGGAATTGAACTCCACTCCCTTTTGGGGGAATGTGTGATGTATGGAAATGGCTCCCGCCTGGGGTATCTGCCAATTCCGGAATGTTGTTCTCGTTAGGGAGAGTGAGTTGGATTTGAAACTGACTCCCTTCATGGGCATTCGTCAGTTCTTGTCTGTGATTCCCATTAGGGGGAACCCGTGTTATAACCTGATTGTTGTGATGTGTTGAGTAACGATGTGCCGGAGGGTTGCTCCCGTTTGTTGGTTGTTGTTGATCTTGTACTGACTCTTCTGGTAGAGGGAGAGTAGAATTTACTGTAAGAATGAGGGAGAAGGCGAAAGGAGTTTACGGGATTGAGTTGTTTTGCACACTAGGTTGTGTTGCCTGTGTGTTTGGTATGGCACTTAGCACTAGGCAAAGCAATAACTCTTGCATTGCTTTGAGACTTTGGGCCACCTCATTCATGGTTACAGTACCTAGTGGCTCGGTTGGAGTTGTTGAAGGTGCTGGTGTTGATGCCGGTATTGGTGATGATGCTAATGCTTCAGGAGTTGGCGGAGCCGCCGGCTCTTCTTCGTGGGTAATCAAAGCTGCTCAGGATCAAGTAGTCATAGCTCGGATTGATGCCTAAACAATGTAAGCTAAAGATTGATTTTTTGTTTTTATATGCAATGTATGAAAAATGTCCCTTAAGATTGGAATGCCACACACTTTCGAGTCGGGTCTCGGCTAGTGCATTCTAGCAAGTCCCCAGTGGAGTCACCATTCTGTGAACGCTGAAAATCAATGCCCACTTGGATTTTATGGTTTATGGTGAAGGGGGGATTAGGCTGACTTGTGAATGTTGGAGTCGCCACTAGATAGTTAATCTCATAATCCCGCAGTCGGCTAGAACCCGCGTAATACGTAAGGTTGGAGAAATCCGAAGACACTCCTACCTTAGATTGACTCCTGGTCTGCGATCCGAGATTTCGGGTAAGGGACCTCAGTTACAAAGAGGGAAGGTATTAGGCACCCTCTCTACCCGTACACATATACGGTCTCTAATCAATGTGGTAAGGAAATCTCAAGGGATGAATGATGTGGTCAAAGTAGGACTAGGCACACGTGGATTTTTGATGCGGCAAGATCCGAGATTTCGGCAAGCCACAGAGCATACATCCAACGATGTATCTAGAAGGTGGATGTGATAATGCTTATGCAAAAAGGTAAAGAAAATTGGACTAGATCGTTAGGAATTTCTGATGTGACAAGATTCGATGTATGGCAGGTCACGGAGCATATGTTCACTAGAGATCTAGATAAGCAGGGGGGTTGAGAAGAGAATAGATGTTATAATGAATGCTTGTATGTAAATGAGATGATCTTTTGTTGGCTCTTGAGACGGCTAGAACATGGAGTACACCATGGCTAATCCGGGCTAGACTAAAGGGTTGAGATGGTTGAGGTGAGGCTTAGAGGTGGCTGAAAAATCAAAACTTGGAGGCTTGGGAGCTCTTCCTCACCCTCACTCTCTTCCTTTCTTTCTCTTTCCTTCTGTCTCTTTCCCTTGGATGGTTCTTGTCTTTCAAATGTGAAGAGGAGAGGGTTATTTATAGCCTTTTCTGGTGTCATTGTTGTAATTGTTGGGTTGGAGAGGGGCAAAAGCTGACATGGCATCTTGGGGTTGGTTGAGGAGAGAGGGATGTCACGTGGCATGCTCTCATTGGCTCTTGGGGTTAGTAAAATGGTAAATAGTGAAGGCTGGGGGTAAGTTCATATCAAAGTTGACTTTGGGATGAGAGACAGTTATTGCTCGAAGGAAACACATGTCTCACGAGCGAAGGTAATCCGATTACCACCGGCAGTAGTCAGACTACTACCCGGGCCTAGTTCGAGCCGGGTTTTGACCGGTGGTCTTTATCCGATTCTTCGCTTTGTCCGGAAGTGCTTTCTTCAGGCTTTTAAGCTCAAGCGCAAAAGGGTGTGTTTTGGCTTAAATGATGGCTTGTGATGGCTCAGGTCAAGATTCGAGTTTTGGATCAGGGTTTGGTTTTGATTAGATCATGTTTCTCAGATTGTTCTAGCTTTCTCAAGATATTAGCCTGGGTGGGGTGTCTACAATATGACTGTCATATTGAGCCACGAAAAGGAATGAGAGAGGAGAGTTGTTAAAGCACAACAAAAGATGGATGTCCCAGCCGATGATACTAAAGAGTAGGAGAGACACATATGACAAAAAAAGCGGTCGGAGAGAAATGCGAAGTAATGCACAATGGAAGTTGCAGCAGGTAGAGGCCGTTAGTGATCCATCCTTAGAAAAGGATCCTCCCCGGCTTGTTGTACTTAACACAAAATTTAGGAGAATTAAACATAAAAGAAGAGTCGTTATCCTTGGTAAATTGAGAAACTGATAAAAGATTCCGAGAAATTGATGGAACATGAAGAATGTTACGTAAATGAAAGGTAGAGCCAGAGGAACGGTACATAGAGGAACCAATGCGAGCAATAGGTAAAACCGTACCATTTCCAACTGCAAGAGCATCATCCCCTGCGTAATCAAAATGAATGGATAGGTTGTTCAAGTCAAAGGTAACATAATTTGTAGCACCAAAGTCTGTAAACTAGGTAGAATATGTTACAGGGTCATTATGCTTGACAGTGGCCATAGCTTGAAGCTTTTGAGGGGGCTGACAGCCTTGAAACGAAAGATCTAACCGATGGAAGCAATCGAGAGTAGCGTGCCCTACTCGATTATAGATTTGGCACACTGCGATAGAATGACTTTTAAACTGGGATGATTGTCCATTGCGCAGAGCGATAGAGTTTCCCCTGGCATCAAAAGTGCGACCACAGTCATGTCCACGAAACATAGGTCTACCCCGTGGCCCACCATGAGTAGTAGAAAGTGCAACCGGCGAGTGGTCATCAGGTTGGCTAGAATGGCGGGATTCTAGATGATGTTCAAAAGTGAGAAGTTGGCCAAATAATTCCTCAAAACAAATCAGGTGAACCTGGTTAGCAATAGAGGTGTGTACAAGGTCAAATTCTTGACCAAGACCATCTAAAACTGGATTGCACAAATCAAAGTCAGTGACTGGCTGACCAATTGCTTCAAGCGCATCCGCTAAGCCCTTCAACTTATCAAGATAGTCAGAAATTGAAGAGACTTCTGTTTATAGATTTTGAAACTGATGTTTTAATTGCAAAACACATGAACGCGACTAAATGAGATGAAGGTTCTCTAATCGTAGCCACACCTCTCAAGCAGTTTG
Source organism: Magnolia sinica (assembly GCF_029962835.1). Lineage (NCBI taxonomy): Eukaryota > Viridiplantae > Streptophyta > Magnoliopsida > Magnoliales > Magnoliaceae > Magnolia > Magnolia sinica. Next base: position 40,694,083 of record NC_080577.1, on the reverse strand, counting down.
AAGCCCAACTACCCGTTGAAGAATTTAAGGAGTGAGGGTGGCATTAATCCATAATAATACAAGAGAATCACGTTCCATCCACTCCTCATATGCAATATTGATAGTGGATGTACGGTCATCATTGTCATTTAAAAGAAATTGGTCCAGGGAAAAAGAAGATCCATCCACAAATTGCGGTAATTTGTTGGTACGCAGAATAAGAGGAAATTGACTCTTTCATAATTGATACCAAATTGGTAACATTTGAAACGGAAATCATTGTAAAGGATACCATGTGCAATAATCAAGTAGAAGTAATAAAACCAGGTCTTGGATTGAGTGACGACAAAGAAGAGAATGCAACTGGCTGGATCGGCGCATATTAGTGTGTGTCATAAGGAGATGACAGCATCCATAGACGAAAATGCTGCAAAACAGTTCAACAACCAGGAAATTGAGATGACCAAGTTCAGAGGGATGACCAGGATCAGAAAATTGAGAGAGAACATTCACTCTATAGGCTTTGATACCATAATGAAATACACTCTTAAAGAAATACACTGTTGAAAGAAAACTCACCTGGAAATGGATCACACAGATAGTTATTATAGAATAAAAAATACAAAGTCTCTTTGAATAGACTACAGTTTGAATTGAAATTTGAAATAAAATCCATCATGGATAGCATGCTAACCACCTAGAGGTAATTGCCGTGGAGATGAGGTAGATGGTTAACAACTCAATCATGCCTCGACTCAAAATTATATGTATTTTAATAAACCTTATTTTCTATTTTTTAATTTTATTTACCGTTTTCAACACATTTTCAAATAATCCTCGCGCAAATGTTAAGGAAGGCATGAATGGATTGTACGGTGTATAAACATCATGGTGAGCCTCACGAAGGCATCATGGTGAGCCTCACTAAGGTTTCAAATTGGCAGGAGGTGTTTCTATCCTGGATGTTTCCTGTGTCGTGGCGCACAAGAGTTCCACGTCACCTTAGGCTTCGTAAATGTAGCTGAAGAAATAGATGAATAGCTACACAAAAATTAAGGTCGGCCCCACAGAGCATAGGGGACACAGGGAATTCCTATAAGATGTAATAAAACCCATGGCAGTAACAAGAATTAAAACGGTTCATGTCAATTTCTAAATGCAATTCAATGGTAGCAACCCTACAATAATAACGTTGTACAGGGCACCGTACACTCAACAATACCCTAGCCATAGATAAGCCTAATGACGAACAAGGGATCGTGGAAACGGATTGGATACTCCCCCGCCACCAGCTAATGGTTGGTGCTCGGTTCTCTGTGGGCCCCACCATGATGTATGTGTTTCATCCATGCTGTCCATCTATTTTTTTTCAGATCATTTTATGTTCTGAGATCAAAATTGAGTTATATCCCAATGTCAAGTGAACCACATTACAGGAAACAGTGTTGAATGAGCGTCGACCATTAAAAACGTTTGGGGTGCCATAAAAGTTTTGTATCAAGCTGATCTTTTTTATTTCCCTTCATCTGAACCTGTATGACCTAATCAATAGGTTGGATGTCAAATAAACAGTACCGTGGGCCTTACGAGGATTTTAATGGTAGATATCCAATCACTATTGTTTTTCTGTGGCGTGGTTCACTTGAGATTTATATCCCTCTCATTTTTGGGATCAAGCCCTTAAATAATATGTAAAAATGGATGGACGTAATGAATGAAACAAATACATCATGGTGGGGCCCACAAAGCACCGACCGGGAGTCCATTTTCTGTAGGGGGCATGCAACTGATAAGAGCAACAACGATGAAAAAGTAGAGAATTGAAGGCAGGAGTCTCCCTCTTTACTTTCAACATGCCAGACTGGCAAGCATCTCAAAGATGTCAGATGTACTTAAAGTTGGACCCACCATTATAATGACCATACCCAAAAACTGGGTTGGTCCAATTATCGGGTAGCAACAAGTGTTTGTTAAATGTGGTCTTTAAGAGAAGGCAGGCAATCCGGCATCATAGCTACCAAAAAGTGAAAGCTATTGGCTTACCATTAAATGTGTTATATTTAAATTATTTATGTATTTGATAATATTATTATAAGACTTGACCTCAAAAGTAAAATAAATTTAAAAATCAAGTGAACCACACAATAAAAGGTTGGGGATTAAACGTCTACCATTAAAACCTTAGGAGATACAAAAGTTTTGAATCAATTTGATATTTGTTTTTCTCTTCATATAGGCTTATGACCTTATGAACAAATTAGATGAAAAATAAACATTTTGATAGGCTTTACAAATATTTTAGCTGTGGGAATTCTTGTCCCCACTACTATTTGTGGTGTGGTTTACTTGAGCTTTGAAAATGACTCAATTTTTTTAGGGTCATGTCTTAAAATGATCTCTCCAAATGCATGGAGAAGGTAGATATAATAAATACATCATTTTAGGGCTCACGTAACTTTTTTCTCCTTTTTCAACGGTCTATGCATTCTGATGCTCAAGGTGCTATACGGGCTTGTCTTCCTGCGCCACGTACACACAGCACTGAGGTCAGTAGTGGGTGTGGTACACCAGCCAATCCGATTTCCTGAGAAGTAGGCCTGCAGCTTGAGTTCAGCTCTTGTGGTACTTTATTTTTAGTTTTTCAGTAGATTTTTTTTTTTTCTTAACACACTCACCCATACCGCATGAGTAGTTGATCTCAGGATCAATGTTGAAACTTAATCTAAGCCATAGAGTTTGAGCCAACACTTGTCAGGTCCTTTAAGTTGAGTTAGGGTTGAAAAACTCGGTACCAAACAAAATCTAGTTAGGTTTTGGTGGAGCAAATCAAATCAAGTTATAATGAAATATGAGTGGAGAACGGCAACTGAAAGAAACTGATTGAGTATGAACAGTTGAAAGAGACTCTACGTACCATTGGGCACTGAATCGCTGGCTGGACAGTTTTTCTCTTCAAGCTAGTATTCTAATGAAATATAAAACCTTCACTTTTTAGCTTATATCGCACATGTTACCGTATGTGCACTCGTTTATAAGTATAGAAGTCTAGCGGTTTAGGTTCATACCCCTTTTTCAGCCACAGAAGCCAGTGTGAATTAGTCATTTCCAATTGTTGCGGGAGACCCATTGAAGTGGAGAATAATCAAAGGCCATGAAGTTACACTAGCATATATAAATGTGTGTGTGTGCGCGTGTACACGCGCAATAATTACGTGTATTTAGGTTGGGTTAGGTTGGGTCAGGTTGATTTGCTTGGGCCAGTTTGGGGCCAAGTACAGCGTAGTTCAAGTTGTGTTTAGGTTGGCATTGGAATTCAGGTCAGGTCGATCGGGTTGGGTTGGGCACCTCACATGGGATAAATGCGATCAATATAAGCCATTTATTAGGTAGTGAACATGCCATTTTCCCAAATAGACTAACAACTACAATAGTACTTCCATTAGCTTGAATAATGTTGAATTTGGACAGCAGTTCCTTTAGCTTGAATAATGTTGAATTTAGACCTTCAAGCATTTTCTCCAAAAGCCCATTTTCCAAACATTCTGGATATGCTTATGGGTGAATGGACCACGTCCTAAGAACCTCTGGCTGAACGGACAATCCTTTGCGGTGTTTATATGAATTTATAACGATGGAAATAAAATTTTGGCTCAATCTAACCCTACAAGTCAGAAAGTAGAATCATAGATACCTTCCTCCAAATGAATGGTATGGCTCTCTAACAAGTAGGGCTGAAAGTCGGGCGGGTTGGATCTGGTTGGTGCTCAACCCTAGCCCAACTTAAAGTGTCTATACCTCAACCGTAATCCAACCCAACCCAACCCAATATCAGGTTGGGAATTCTCAATCCAAGCCCAATTCAAGTGGGCTCAGTGGGGTTGGTTAGGTTGGTCGGGTGGATACATGTTAATATTTTCATTATTACATTTTAATGCACATCTTATTTTTTGTATTTATGATTTTATTAATTATATATACAGTTATTTATCGTAAAGAACTTTTCATGCCAATAGCACTGTAATTTTTCATGCCTTCAACATAGACTATCCACAGTTGAGTATAATTTATAACTTATATATTGATCGAGTTCAGATTGGACCAGGCAACCCGAGCCTGACCCAAGTTTTATGGGGTTGGTGTTTGTATAGACTAAGCCTGATACCAAACTCGATATATCCTGCCTAAGCCCAACCCAATGCTAGGTCGGTCACAGGTCGGTCGGGTTGAATACGCCTGACTTTCAACCCTACTAACACGTGCACTGTCCTCCGGATCTCTAACACGTGTTAGAGATCGTTAGAGATCCTCACATGAGGGTCCCTTCATTAAATCATTATTTTCAGATATGCTAATTGTTAACTCATATATGGAAGAGAACCAATGGCTCAAGAGTGCCACAAGTTTTTTCACTTTACATCTTGTACATGCATATTGGCACATCCATATGATGATCCAAACCGTTCATCCTGCAGGTTCCATCATTGATTGGCTGCCCACAAAAAAGGAATGCTAATCAGACTGCTGTTTCTTACTTTTAGTGTCTATTTCTGCGCAACTAGATTGAAGGACACGATCTTCCAATCCTGACCCATCTGCTATTAGATCTATTGAATAAAGGGTCCTGATCTCGCCCATATAATGCACCTGATAACCAATCATACAGTATCATGGTAACTCTCATGCCACAAGTACTAGATCATGTCACACTTATCCTGTGAAAGATCTTTTAGCCGTACATCCACTTGGCTGGGAATAATCAGTTCAGTGGCAGGCAACATTTTCGAAAAGATTCTGTCACTATCTTCCCTTTCTAAAAGCTAAGGGATCTCTTCCATCAATTAGGCCACGTTTGGATGCACAAGTGAACCAAATTGCGAATGCTTAAGGACGTTTGCAGCATCCACGACGAGAAAGCAGGCCTCAAATTGCAAGTGTGGTTCTTTCAAATTGGATTCAGTAGTAATGTGACTGCAATTCGGAGTAGAAATACCCAGTATAAATGTGAAGGAAATTACAATTTGATTATTTCAGCTTTGTTAAACTACCATTGCAATACACTTGGATAGTGCATCCAAACACACCTAAAAAGCATGGTACCATCAAGGGTCACTTCCCCGTATCAGTTTCACTTGTGTTTCTTTGCAAGGCTAAGAGAATTTTTCCGTGCTTTCAGTTGCATTGAGACACTTTAGTCCAATCCATTTATCTAGACTGTTCATCAGGTCCACGTGCCATGGGCTACCATGCAAACATCGCACTGATCAGACAAATACTAACCCTTGATCATGTTCAACCCTAAGACTAGGTGTGTGAATATGTGTAAAAAAAACATTGATCAATGACTTTTAATATTGTTAGGGACCGGTGTGGAATGCTTTTTCTTTTGCACGCTCTCACACTAGGATTTCACCACAATGGTTCTTGAACCCATGACTTCGAAACTCCAGTGAGTCTACCACCCAAGCATGAGCACAAAGGCAGGCATAGGTTTCTTTATTTTTTTTCTATGCATACACACACCCCCACACACCCATGGACTTACACTACAATTTGATTTCACCACAATGGGTATTTGAACTCGTAACCTCGTGTTGGAACTCTCGTGGGTCTAACAGCATAAGTATAAATACCAATATAAACTGTTTGTTTTTTTTTTTACACATATACTCACACTACACACTCTACAATGGGATTTCACCACAATAGGAACTTGAACCCTTGCCCTCCTGCTTGAAACTCTTAGGGTTCTGAAAGATTAATTTTGTTAGGCAATCCTAATATCCATCCATGGCTATGATAAAGGATGGCAATAAAAACCAAGGCTAAGACCAAAATGATCACGCCATTAGTATGATTTTTACTTGGCATATGTGAAAAAGGTATTTCTGACTCAATGGACAGTTGAAATTTATTAAATGGATTGTCCAACTGAACAGATACAACTAGGAGCGCTGTAGCTTATAATATTTTGAGAACAATATAGCATTTCTCAAAGTTAAATGTTGCACACTAGTACGGGAAATGTTCGCATTTATTAGGTCTCTGTGGTTTTTAAAAAAAAAAAATACGGTGAAATACTAAAATAGTAAATTTTCAAAGAATGAAAAGTTCAACAATTTGAACTGAAAAAAACTGAGTAAAAAAACAGTTACATATATAAATAAGAATAAATTTAAAATAGAAAACTTTAATTAAAATAATTTTTAATTAGAATTTCAATACATATAAAAATAATCTAAATAGATAGTTAAATGTTGTTCTTTGCTTCTCATATAAATAAGTCCATATCTATTAAAAAAATTCATGTTCTACTCAATTATTCTAATTACTGGTGATCGCCAATCTCTATTTTTAAAATTTTTATGAAAGTTTTTTAATAAAACATGTTTTATGAAAAAAAAAAAACATGTTTAATTCAAATTACCCAAAGAAACAAGTTAGCTTATGAAATGACCGGAGTTTTAAACATTTCATCAATTAGTATTTTTCAAATATACAGTTTGAAAGAAAGGAGGTTTTTGTAACTATGGGTACATCTGATGAACAAAAAGTATATGGCATGATCCCAACAAAATGGTCCCACCAAGTGGTGTGGCCCACCTGAGTTTTGAATCAGCTTGATTTTTGAATTGAATGGTAAACATGAGAAGGCTCATGTGATGGAATAGAGTGGATGTCACGCTCACAGAAAAAGTGGGTCTCAAGGAGCTCAGGCGTGATGGAGGCCTTACCAGCTCGTCCCCAACTACCACATAGATTGGAAGGATATCTGCGCTGCACAAAAGGTAGTCTGAGTGGGTGCTGGTGCGGCCCACCTGAGAGTTGGACGTGACTATTTTGACAAAAATGGTGGGGCCCGCCTTTAGCAGGTTGCAGATGTCGTGTGGAAGCAGAATATTGGCCTCTGGGTGCAATGCATTGCATATGACTTCACATGTAGAGCTAGGCATGGGACGACGACTTGACTTGGCAAACTCTACTGGTCCAACTCGTTTAGATCCGAACCAAGTGGGAGAGTCGATCCCAATCCAGTTGACTTCGTCCAATCCGAACTCAAGCCAAGTCAAGTTTTGAGTCACCCAGTAATTTGACTCGACTCGACCCGAATTCCAACTCATTACTGGCTCGACTCAATCTGACGGATAGGTATATATTAATATCAAAAAACTCAGATCCGATGTTTCGTATATAAGATGCCATGTAGCTGATGGAGAGGCTGCAATTCTGATAAGTGAATATAGGTTTTGAGTTGTGATTTCAGCCCAGGGATAGCTGCACCCGACCTTACTCGGTACTTGGTCCGGATTAGTCCAGGTCAGACTGGACTCGGATCAGGTTAGGCATGCTGGACTCGGTACCAAGTCGGTTCGAGTTCAGGTCAAGCCCATTTCAAAACTGATTCGAGTCAGATCAGCCCCAACTCGGTCCGACTCGACTCAATGCCCACCTCTACTCACATGTGATGAATTGTAGCAATGGTTCAGGCGTGTAAACTTGGATACATCACAAAAGAAACGGACGGTGTAGAAATGTCACTTAATTGTCAACATTCATCCCACATGAATGGCCATCATAATGAGCAGTTGAAAGTATACCGTGATCAATAACCAGATGCAATCATTTTTAATGTTAGAATTTACAAGTGAGACGTTTTCTAGCTGCACTACAGGACATGTGGACCGTACGGAAAGTGGCCCCAGGCATGTAATTTTGAACCATCTATTCTTTTCACACAGGGGCGGCCCACCTGATGAGTGGACTGCCCCATTCTTTGAAATTTTATTAAAGAGTAGAAATTCCAAAATCACAAACTCAAATCGTTATAGGGGCGGCCCCACCTGATTAGTAGACATCCTAAGTTCTTTTCTCAAATTTATAATTCTTCTATTCTAACTTACGTTGTGGCAGAATGTCACGACAATCCAGTGATGTGGGCCGTTCATTGTAAGGGTCCATCTGGGATACAACCGGTCACTGCCTGAAAGTTGCACATACTAGACAATCTTAAAATCAAAATCAACCTGCATTTCCCATTTGAATGACCCACCAAGTGGACGGTTCAGATCACAGATAATGGGACTATGTATCCGATTTTCATGAGCAACTAGAAAATGTCAACTTCATTCAAGAAAGCATAATGATGGTAGCTTTTATGAGACTGGGCATTATAAAAACCTAAGCCTCGCACAATATATTTAGGTTTATCAGTTCTGACAAGTGGGGCCCACAATTTGGTAATTCAGACCATGGGTATCTTGCATTTTGTGGACGACCATGCCCCAAATGAAAATATTGTGCTCTCGTCGTAGGATTTTTAGCAATCAGCATCAAACTCCCACCATAGCTTTTTCACATGAATATTGACAATCTACATTTGAAGAAAAGATATAAAATAAAAATCAAAGCCTACTCCACGAGTCACACAAATCTCTATCAGGGATCCCACCATGAATGGAAAAGGTTAACAGAATACGTGGACTTGGCCCCTCTAAGCTTGGTCCATAGGTGGAGCTTGGGACCGGCCCATTCAATTATGGGGCTGGGCTTGGGCTCAACTACGCTGATGACCAACCACAAATATGCCATTGAAATGCATCTTTAAGTATCTATTTCTTCATGCATGCCTAGCCCATTACAATGGATGAATTCATCACATTCAAGTGTAAAATAAGGATTTGTAAGTTTTTGGGACGTGCCTCTGCCGACTGTGCTAGTTTTATTATGGGCTGAGGGCTTGGCCCTCAAGGTGGTGCCAGGCTAGCCCTAGATTGGTCTGGCCCAACCTATCGCCACCTCTAATCAGCCTCTGTCGGGTATATAAATAAACAGCCATTGGAAGACAATAGAGTGTCCGACCACCCGATTGGCAGCATCCGAGCATGGATAGAAACCAGGTTGGACTCTTGGATTTTGGGTCCTGGCCCAATATGGATTTGGGTCAGGCCTGTAAGAGAGATAGATGAGTCAGGAATGGGCTTCACATGATGTGCCCATAACTGGGCTTTCAAAAAAAAAAATCCTAAGATGCCCAAAATAAGCTGGAGAACTCGTTAATGGACAGCTCTGAGAAGAAATAGTTTGCTGCCGATCAATAAAGTCCAATTAATGATCAGGTCGGCCTCAGAATGGGGAGAGGACGGGAGAAGGTAGGGTTTTTAAAGATTCCTAACAGGTCCAAAATACTCACATGATTATGTTTCTTGATAAATACTTTTTAAATCAATTCTCTAAATCTTAATAGGGTTTAAACCTATACTATTATTCTAGATTCTTAGGTTAGATACAAAGCGTCTTTAATTCAATTCGAACCATTCAACAAAACAGGGCCTACTTAGAGCCAAACGAGGTGGCCTCCCTCCCACCCTCCCTCCCTCTCTCTCTCTCTCTCTCTCTCTCTCAAATGGAATGATGTGTGGAGGACCGGCTACCCGCCCCCTTTATTTTCTATAGCCACGTAACCCCCCTTAGCCTCCTTTTCAATTTCAAAGCCCCTATCCCAATGCCAACTTCCTCGTCCATTAGTTGGACGGAAACGGATTGGCTACTCCCCCTGACACTAGCCCCGGGAACCAAACAACATTCATGTGGCCAGTTACATAGGAAACAAAATTTTCAGATTCACAATTTCAAACATGTCTTATAGACTACAATTTCAGATTCAGGATTATGCATTGAAGACTACACTAACATTCAAAGCGCAATTTCAAACAGCTACAACAGAAGATCATACAACCATACAAAATTATAAATCGAGAATTGATCACCTACATTTTGCCGTGTGTTCATTTAGAATGCAGCCCTATCCTTGTCAGGTAGGCCACCCCATCGAAATCAATGGATGCCAATAGTCTGACTCAGCAGATAGTGGTGACCCACCTACTGAATGGATCAGCATGAATTTCTAGACAGATGATCCTCATCATAGGGCCCCACTACATACACGGCTGGGATGTCCTGCACATGTGGCACTTTTGGCATGAATGAGACGGCTGCATGCCTGCCAGGCGCACTATAGTTTAACTGAACCGAGTTAATCTTGGGCAACTAGGCAACTAATCATTGATCTGGGCCACACGTTTCACAAGCCACATTGGAAAATCACACTAATCAGGGTATCCTGTCCATCCAATCAATCCTAACCTAAAACAAACAGTCCAGAAAAGGGTACTTTGGTGGATCAGAACAGTGGCCTAGAGCTGTACACGAGTCGAGTTACCTTGGTCAGCTCGCTCGATTCAACTCAAAAAAGCTCGACTCGCCTCAGCTCAAAGTTGGATTTGGACCGAGTCGAGCTGGTTTTTATAGCTCGAAAACATTTCGAGCTGAGTTTGAGCTTGCCCGAGCTCGACTTGACTCAGATTGAACCTCAACTCAAACCGACTCGGATCGAATCAGATCAATGACTCGATTATTTTGATATGGATGATGCTCGCTGAGTGTTTGATGAAATGACTCAACGAAGTGTTGGTGAGGAAAGAAAGGATATGCTGGGTGTTTAATTTTGATGCTGCTTGTTGGGTGTTTGATTTTGTTTGATTTTGATGCTGCGTGTCGGGTGTCTGATTTTGTTCGATTTTGATGCTGCACACCGGGTGTTTGATGAAATACCTGTAAAGTGTCGTCACCGTTTTGCATTCTGTGAGAAATTTAAGATGCATTCCAGGTGTTTGATAAAATGCCGCACAGGCTCGAAGTGGGCTTGAACTGGCCCAAGCTGCTGACCGAACCAAGCTGAGCTGACCAGACAGGCTCGAGGACCTAGCCGAGTTCAAGCTGGGGTTAGCTATTGGCCGGGCCGAGCCGAGCCGAGCTGTGCCAAGCTCGACTCGGATCGACTCATGTACAGCTCTACGAGTGCATCTAAAAACAGATGGAAGGCGCACATAATCCTCATCCAAAACAGATGATCCTAGCCTTCAAACAGAAAATAGAATGCTAAATAATTAGCGAGAGAAAACAACGGCTAGGATTATCCATTGGTGAGGTTTCCAGACCATGATCCATCAGTGGCAGCTATCACAAGGTGGATGGTCCAGATCCAGTCTCCTCCGCGTGCATAGATCTATAACGAATCAGATCAAACAAAACCATGTATGACCTCAATTAATGATAATAACAAGCATTAAGATCTCAATTCTCCATAATTCCAAATCAAATACCAAAATCCCTCCAAACGGATACCTCCTAAAAACAAAATCTCGACGAAAAAAAAAAAAAGATTGAGAAATTGAGAAGAGAACAAAGAAGCCACCTCACTCCGTCGGGACCTCAACATCCCCATCAGCGATCTCCTGCTGCAGATCCTTGGGATCCTTGCCGTCGACCGTACACCCAACGGAGACGCACGTGCCAAGGATTTCCTTGATGGTGCCGCTGAGGTCCTTGGCCATGGATCGGGGTTTCATGACACGTGCGATCTCGATAACGTCGTCTATAGAAATGTTACCCGAGTGCTTGATGTTCTTCGTCTTCTTGCGATCGCGCTCGGGCTCCTTCAGGGCTTTGATGACGAGCGCGGCCGCGGACGGCACGACCGAGACCTTGGCCTGACGATTTTGGACTGTCAGCTTGACGGTGACTCGGAGACCCTTCCAGTCCTTGGCCGTCTCTTTGGCGATGTCCTCGCCGATCTTTTTAGGGGACAGCCCCAACGGCCCGATCTTCGGGGCGAGTGAGCTCGCCGCGCCTACTTCTCCTCCTGTGACGCGGACGAACACGTCCACCACCTGAGATGGATCGAACTTCGGAGGCATCCTTCCTTCGTCGCCGCCGAATCTTACGGTTTTAGGGTTTTTGGAGGGGGAAAAATGTTTGTGCGGGTTTTAGGGTTAGGGGTTTTTTTTTTTTTTTAAGGGAGCGGATTAGGTGTGGCCCCGACCTCACCCAAGACGTACCGTATGCAGATTGCCTACGGACGCTGCCAGTTGCCTCTGTGGACCCCACCATTATATATGTGTTTTATCCACGCCATCCATCTATTATCCCATGTCATTTTAGCGCAAGATCCCAAACATGAGAGGAGTCCAAACCTCAAGTGGACCACACCAAAAGAAAACAGTGGTGATTGGACGTCCACTATTAAAAACTTCCTAGGGCTCACTTTAATGCTCATTTTCCAGCCAAGTTGATTATGTCACACAAACCTGATGAAGGGAAAATACAGATATCTTCGTCCAAAACATTTGTGGCCCACAATAAATTTTTAATAGTATAAATCACCATTGTTTTCTTTGATACGGTCCACATTGGATATGCATCATTTTTGGGCTCGGGCTCCTGGATTGATGGAATGGATAAAATATATACATCATTTTGGAGCCCACATAGCACCTTTCACAGTGTTATCCTTACAATGGGCCTACCTTGATGTGTATATTCTATATTCACATCATACATCTGTTTTGACATAGATATAAAACTGTGGTGATCGGTTTTTTAAAAGGGCCCCAAAAGTTAAAAGAAACAAAAAATTGAAACTATCATTGGCTGAATATGTTGTAAAAGTACCCAAGCGTTTAGCATAGAAGGTGTTAATCCAATTAACATTTCCTTAGCAAGCTACTTCAGACTCTCAAAGGAATATGGTACAATAATACAAGAAGAGCACGACTACATGGCTAATGTTCCATATGCCTTGGCTATTGGCAGCTTAACGTACACTATGGTTTGCACAAGGCCATATATTACTCATTCATTGGTAGTTGTTAGCAAGTTTATGAACAACTCAGGGAATGAACATTGGGAAGTCGTCAAATGGATTCTCAAATATTTGAGAGGTATTATTGATGTGTTAGTAGTGTCAGTTGATGTGTTAGTAGTGTCAGATGCCTTCAATCTGATTCATTGCTCGATGACATCGAGCAGGCTTCGATGTCATTGAAGCTACTCAATGCCATCGAGTATATTCAGGATTTTCACCCCTAGTCGCTGAATTGTTTTTGTCATTCTTCGATGACATCGAAGGTTGTTCGATGTCATCGAATGTTTATATAGATTTTCTGCAAAAACATAGATTTTGTGGATTTTGTTTCCTATTCCATTTTGGTTCCTTTCTAAAGCTATATAAAAGGTTATATATGGGACTGAGAGGTATTCTAAGGCATTCTAAGGTTTCTAGAAGGGTTTTTAGGGTTTCAAGGGGTGAAAAAAATATGAGGTTTGAGAATTGCTCAAGCCGAGTAAGTCTTCTATCTTTGTAATCTGTGCTTTCATAGTAGAATTTTTGTCGCTTTGTGCCTATGTTTTTTCCCTAGAGAATTTTCCACGTTAAATCTTTGTGTTTGCTTAATGCTCTTGGATTGTTATCCTAGATCCATCTCTGTGTAATTCCGCAACACAATCCCCAACAAGTGGTACCAAAGCTATCGTTGGGGCACAGATCTGGATCTGCAAGATTAACATTAATGGGAAACGCCAAGTTTGATATTGAGAAGTATTCAGGCAAAAATAATTTTGAGTTCTAGAATATTAAGATGATTAGTCTATTAACCAAGTAAGGCGAAGCTAAGACTCTTGAGGAGTGGAAATTGACTATGAAAGATGAAGAATGGGATACTCTTGATAATAATGCTTTAGCCTTCATCTGTTGATGTCTCACGGATGAGGTTCCCTATAATGTTTTGAGAGAGAAAACTGCGGCTAGTTTATGGGCAAAGTTAGAGGATATCTATGTAAAAAAAAATCCTCTGAAAATCGCCTACACTTGAAGCTATATTAGTATAACTTCAAGATGGCAAATGGCGGAGATCTGGAGGCCCAAATCAGCAACTTTAACAAATTGGTTTGCAAACTGCTGGATATTGAGGAAGTGATCAAAGATGAAGAACAAGCATGTATGTTGTTGAATTTTCTTCCGGCATCGTATAAGTCATTCAAGGACATAATGTGCACCGCAAATATAACCTTGAGTGTTGACACCAGTTTCTCAGCCCATTAAGAGAAGGCTATGAGAAAGCTAAATGACGGCATGAGGATATCTTCCGATACACTGCTTACAAAGGGAAGAAATACTAAGCGAGGTACAGGATCTTTAAGACCTAGATCCAAATCCAAGGGTAAAGGCAAAGGAAAATTAAAGTGCTGGAATTGTGGGATGACTGAACACATGAAAAAGGATTGTACCAATCATAAAGCGAATAAAGAAAACTCAGAGGCTTCTTCCAAGGAAGCGAATGTTGTCACATCTAATGAAGAGACAAGTGGTGGTGATGTTGTCTGTGTCCATGATTAGTCACTTGCATGACAATCATAAATGTGAATCCTTGACACAGGAGCATCATATTACATAACTCCTTATTGGAGTTGGTTCGCCAGTTACAAGGAATGTGATGGTGGACAAGTTTTTATAGGCAATGAGAATGCCTGTAATGTTGTGGCTATTGGTACTTTGAGCATCAAGATATTTGATGGGATAGAGCGTACCTTGACTGAAGTCAGACACATTCTTGATATGGGAAAAAGTTTGATTTCTCTCGGTTTACTCGAAACTATAGGGTGCAAGTTTACTGGTATTAATGATGTGTTTAAAGTTTCAAAAGGGGCACTCGTGGTTATGAGAACGCAAAGGTATAGAAACCCTTACAAGTTGATCGGGAGTACTTCAGCAGGTGGAGCGGCAGCAACTATTACAGATTCGACGTCTCTACATATTTGGCATGCTCGTCTGGTCCACATGAGCGAGCAGGGCATGAAGGTACTATACGATTGTTGTTTAATTCCAGCTTTTAAAATTTTTGATTTAGATATATGCGAGTATTGTATATATGGTAAACAATGTATATTATCTTTTAAAACTGAAAAACATGTATGTAAAGGAGTGCTTGATTATGTGCACTCTGACATATGGGGGTCATCGCCAGAGGTTTCCATCGAGGGATCATCATGGTTTATTTCATTCATTGACGACTACTCCAAGAAAGTTTGGATTTACTTCATAAAACGTAAATCCGAAGTTTTCACCATATTCAAACAATGAAAAACAATTGTAGAAAAACAGTTAGGGTGAAAAATAAAGGTTTTAAAGACTGACAATGGTGGAGAATTAACTTCCACTAAATTTAATGAATATTGCAAGGATGAAGGGATCATTAGGCACAATACAATGCGTCACACGCGTGAATAAAATGGTATGGCTGAGTGGATGAATCGAATTCTCTTAGAAAGGGCCCGATGCATGTTAAGTAATGTTGCATTGGGCAAGGACTTATGGACTGAGGCCGTTAGCACAACTTGTTATTTGGTGAACCGATCTCCTTCTACAACAATTGAATGTAAAATACTAGATGAAATATGAAGTGGTCATAAGCTGGACTACTCAGATTTATGCATATTTCGTTGTGAGGCTTAGCCCCGTTTGTTAAATCTGAAGTCTAAAGCCCGAATCTGAAATATGAAGCTTGAAGTCAAAAAACTTGTTTGGTAACTATGGCTGAAGTCTGGAAATTAAATACTGAATTTGAAACAATCTGTTTGTTAACAAACATCTGAAATGTCTGAAATATGTTAATTTGACACATTTTCCCCCATCTATTTCCTGTTTGGAAATGTTTTACATTATAAAGAAATTAATTTTTATTAAATGAAAATAAAATTATTCTATTTAATTCAAATAAACTACAAAGTACTTAATAGAAAATTAAAATATCATTAAAGGTAAATTGTTTATCTGTCGGGATACATACAGGAATGAGGGTTCCATCTAACACACCAACGACACCCTAAACATTAAAGGTAAATTGTTAACCCTTGAGTAGGATGATTCAATTATAAGTATATATATTTATATTTTTTATATGAAGTTTTACCTTAAATATTTGTTGAACATGTCGATGTGTTCTGATTTCTTGGACATTTTGATCAAATGATGGAGTGACAATTATTTCTTTGGAAAATTTTCTTAAAACCGTTCGTACAACTTGAGCTCGATGAGCCACATATAGGCTTCCAACGCAGGAACTTCGTGCGAAGAGGAGCGGACGCGGATTTCCTGCTAAAGCCTTTCGCAGGGAACTTAGGTGGGACCCACCGTAATGTTTGTCAGGAATCCACTCCGTCCATCCATTTTGTGAGCTAATTTTAGGAGATTAGACCAAAATTGAACAGGATCCAAGACTCAAGTGGGCTGTATTAAAGGAAAAGGTATTTAGGGAAATTCCTACCATTGAAACCTCCCTGATTCGACAGTGATGTTTACATGCCATCCATACCGTTCATAATGTCATTCCTACTGGAATGAACTGAAAACACAAATATTAGCATGATTCAAAACTTCAATGGCCCTACGAATATTTCAACTATGGACATTTAGTTATCACGTTTTCGGCCCACCTGAGCGTTGGATACGGTTCATCTTTAGCCTCATGTCCTAAAATGAACTCACAAAATGGATGGACGGTGAAGATTTCTCACAAGCATCCCAGTGGGCCCACTTGCTTTCCTAGCGCAGGAACTTCCCACGAAAGGCTTTCGCAGGAGATCCGCATCCCTCGTCTTGGACACAAGACAGGAACGAATTGGCTACTCCCACTGTCAGTGCTCTGTGCGCCCTACCATGATTTATGTGTTTCATCCATGCCATCCATCTATTTTTTAAGATCATTTCATCGTATGGGACAAAAAATTAGGTATATCAAAATCTCAAGTGGGCCACATTACAGGAAATAATGTTGAATGAGCGTCGACCATTAAAAACCTTTTGGGGGCCATAAAAGTTTTAGATCAAGCTGATCTTTATTTTTTCCCTTCATCTGGGCCTGTATGACCTAATAAAAAGATTAGATGTCAAATAAACAGTACAGTGGGCCTTAAGAGGATTTTAATGGTGCATATCTAATCATTATTGTTTTCCTATGGTGTGGTCCACCTGAGATTTATATCCCTCTAATTTTTGAGGTGAAGCACTAGAATGATCTGTAAAAATGGATGAACGGAATGGATGATACACATACATCATGTAGGGGCTAACAGAGCACCGACCACGGTGGCTAGGGGAGTAGCCAATCCGTTTCCCAAGACGAGCGCCAAGTTGTATGAGGACGCGGATTGCGTACTACCCCCGCTTGTCCCTAGCTCCGAACGGGCAGTTCTGTGGGCAGGCCCACTGTGATGTATCTGTACATCCAAACCGTCAATCCCTTTTCTCAGATTATTTTAAGGCATGAACACAAAAATGAGGCAGATCCAACACTCAAGTGGACCACACCAAAAATAGCAGCGGGATAATGATTTTCACCGTTAAAAAATTCACAGGTCCCACTATAACGTTTATTTTCCATCTAATCTATTCATAAGGTCAAAAATATCTGTATGAAGAGAAAAAACAAATTTCATATTGATCTGAAACTTCTGTGACCCCAAAAGGGTTTCAATGGTAGACGTTCAATCTCCCTCTGCTTTTTGCAGTGTGGTCCAATTTTTCTTTAGATCTGTCTTATTTTTCGGCTCAAGCCTTACGACGAGCTTGAAAAATGGATGGATGGTTCGGATATAACAAATAAGTCATGATGGGACCCACAACTTGCTGACATCAATAAACCAGCCAATCCGCTTCCCAAATCCCAATCCGTCGCAAGCTCCCAGATCCGCTTCGAACGTGGAACGCGTCTTACCCCCACCCGGACGATCCGGGCAGAGATCTATAGGGCCCACCGTGATGTAAGTGTTTTATCTAAGCCGTTTATTATTTTTCTTATATTATTTTAATATATGATATGAAAGATGAAGCAGGTCCACAGCTTGAGTGAGCCACACCAAGGGATGCTACAGCGATAATGACATCCATCGTTGAAACCTTTTTAAGGGCCACTGTGATGTTTTTTTTTACCATCCAACCTATTCATTAGGTCATTGTTGAGGGTCAAATATTGCATGTTAGACCTTAATTACTACCTGATTTTACGTACATGATAATGCTTAATGCCCTGCTTTAATCTTATTTTTGGTGCAATGTGTATTTACGAGCCTGGACCGAAAAGGATGTTAAAAGCATGGATTTAATACTCAGGAATTACCAAGGCAATGGACGGGACTACAGGGGACTGAGATCGACAGATTTACATGCCAGAGATCCGAGAAAATCAGGAAACTGAAGCTCAGGTAGCCCAAAAATTGTCCAGAATGCAAGATCATGGGGTTCCCACTATCCGTTCGGCTCGAAACTTCATACATGGCCAAGGGACCACAAATTAACCGTACACGTCAAAATTCAGCCCTTGGATCAGTGTGTAAGTGACCCGATGGATAAGATCAGACAATAACCATTAAGAAAGCATCTTGGACATCCTTGAGAGATTAGGACTCAAACTGAACTGATAGAAAGAGCATGAAAAACGGTGGATACCCGTCAAATTTCACTTCTTTTGGATGATACAGTAGGGAGAAACGAACGATAAATGTTTCTAAAAGGGAGAGTGGCAAATTTATAAATATAATGAACTCCATATTCATGCACGTAACTGAGAATTGGCTTGCTTCAATGATGGGTAGTGACTCATCACATGTGGATGGTGTGGCCCACCTAGTGTTCAGATCTACTTCATACTTTGACTCATGGGCTTACACGTTACTAAGAAGAGGATGAACGGAGTAGACCTCCGAGAATGCTATCAGAAGTGGGCCCCACCTATTTTTTGTACAAAACATCTAAATAGTGTCAAAAACGTCTAGTGATGGACGTGCTTGCGATTGGGTTTTGACAGTGGGCCCCATCCATCATCCTTTTTCATGATCCGAACCATCCAATGCACTCAGAAGATAAATTCGACCGCAACCTGAGCGATTCCAAGCTTCCATGCACACGTTCAAGACTGCAATAGTAAGGAAAACACTGCTGCGTCTATTGATGGTGTGGCCTATATGAATAACAGATTCACTCCAAATTTGAGCCCGTGATCAGGCATGAATACAGAAGCTCTAATACTGGATTTGATGCACCATAAAGTCAGTATAAGTGGACCCCACCGACCTCATCCATGGAAACGGAAGTTTCCGTTTTCCTTCCGCACAGCTGTTGTGCGCACGGAGCGTGTCCACAAGTTTCAGACGATCCGGGAAGTAGTAGACCACCACCGTTGTTTAAAAAGCCGATCCGGACCATCTAGATGAAGGTTAAGCAAGAAACGACCCTAATCATGGAGCTAGGCTATAACATGAAGCCATGCATTGTCCTAAAAATCAGGCCAAACGCAACTGTCCATGCGTTTTCGCTGCATGCGCAATTCGGTTCCGCTGCAAACTACGAAAATAGTGTCAGTTCTACCGACTCTTGCTGTGTAACCGATTCCACCGCCCCTAGCACCTATAAAACAAAGAGAGAGAATGTGAGAAGGAGGGTCTTTGGGCTGGACGTGAAGCACAGGAGAGAGAGGGATCTCTTGGACTATGGAGAGTGGGTAGCCGTGGAGGCAAAGTGGTCGGCCAAGATCTTCTTCTTTCTTCCCTTTTAGTTTTTCTTATTCTTTTAATGCTTTTATGAGACTTTAGTCTGATCATGATTATGATAGGCTAAACCTCTTAGCTAGGGCTAAGATGTGAAGCTTGTAGTGTGATTGGGTTGTTAGCTTTGCTTTGATTCATGGTTATTGAACTCTTGTGGATTTTAGTTTGATTATTAAAGAATACTTTTAATTTTTAATGGTTTATTGTGACTCAAATTATAGTAGATCTGCAATAGCTTTGAGTATGTTCTTTTCATTATGAGATTGTGAACTTAGGAGGCTCTATTGTTCACCATTGTCTCCTTGGCATAGTTGGGTGACGGAACCCTTTCCTAACTTTCACAATTCTCTTGTGATTGGCTGTGGTATTGGTAAATTGTTGTTGTTTGCCATAGTCTCTTGGGCATGGTTAGGTGATGGAATCACTTCCAAATCTACATTAATCGTATCTGTTGATGATTAGATCCATGAGACATTTAGAGATCTGACAAATCTCTTCTTACCAACTGGATAGGATGGGACTCTGATTCCAGTTGTGTCCTTGAATCAATACAGGGTAACTTCCCAATTGCTACAAGTGGATCCTTGGCACCCTAGTTCCCACCTTTATTTTTATTAGTTTTTAATTAATCTATTCACAATTATTCCCTCATATTCGCTTGATTTAGATTACATCTTAGTCTAGTTCTAGTTCTATTTAGTTTCAGATTACGTACAGGTATCAGTCCCTTGGGATTCGACCTCGGTCTCACCGAGTTTAATACTATATCACAACCCTATACTTGGGAAGTGAACAGTCATGTAGACGTGGATGAAGTGAAAACACAAATATCATCTTGATCTGAAACTTCTCCATCTCTCAAGAAGTTTTTAATTGTGGATGTTCAATCCCCACCTTATGGTCTAATTAATCATTGGACCTACTTCTTTTATTTGATCACACCTTAAATTATCTGAAAAAGTTGATGGGCGGTGTGGATCAAACACATAAATCATGGTGGGGCATAAAGAAATTTCACAGGTTAAAGGTTGATTTTGTGTTACGTAAACAATTTAAAAGACAAAATTTCCGTAGTAACTTGAAAAGGGGTACTTTTGGAAGCAAAAATTTTTTGTTTAATGAAAAATCATGGAGTGCATTCCACGTTCACCATTAAGCCAGACTCCTATAACAGAAAGAATTCAGTGAAAAACCACTTAGCGCTTTCCGTCTTCCGCATTAACGATGCATTAACAAACACCATTAAACACGAAAATTTTTCCCCATTCCGCGTTAAGTGTAAAAATTTAGCGTTAACAAACACGACCTTACTCTCATGTACCATCAGTTGAGAAAGATGAGCTAAATCATAGAGTCAAAAAGAATATTTTTATTGACTATGGTACTGGTGTGAAAGGTTACAAGTTATTCGACAAGGTCATCACTAGCCATGACGTCAGGTTCGATGAAAGCTCTCTATTCCAAAAGAATAATTAAGAGGAGCAAGAGGAACCAAAAAGGTTGATCGTAGACGTCCAAATTGACACGGATGATACTCAGGCAGAAACGGATGCGCAGACAAAAGTAAAAGAGAAAGTAGAACAACCACCTGTGAGAAGAAACCCACCGCGTGATCGCAGGTTACCGACAAAATATAAGGACGACTCTAATATTGCATACGCCCTCTTTACAGATGAGGGGAACTCGTCTATTATTTAGGAGACCCTTAATGAGCCCGATGCAGAAAAATAGAAGGCGGTTATAGATGTTGAGATGGACTCATTGCACAAAAACCACACATTGGAGCTGGTGGAGCTTCCAATGGGCCGAAAAGCGATCGGATGCAAGTGGTTATTCAAAAGGAAACAATATAAATACAAAGCAATAAGGGTGCACACGATTCGGTTCGGTCGGTTCTGGGGTGAAACCGGAACCTAACCGTTCCTTACGGTTCTAGGATTTTCGGAACCGAAACTGGACCGTTAGCACCTTAGAACCGAACCGGAACCGGACTGTGAAAACCGGTTCAGTTCCGGATTGGTTCCACGGTTCTGGGCTTTTTATAATCCAGCCTAATTGCATGTTCTATTTTATAATTTAGCCCATGTCCATTCATGTTGTGATCTATTTGATGAATGGTTTAGATATTATATATGGCGTGAAAAAATACATTTATGAAAACAATCAAAGGGTGCATTGTAAACCATAAATCATGAGTCAAATATATAACTAAAATATATTATAAACTCATGGTTTCAAGTTCAGTTCCACGGTTTGGTTCCAAGTTCGGTTCCATGATTCGGATCACGGTTCAGTTCGGTTCTACATACCCCCAAATAGAAATCGAACTGAACTAAACGGTTCTTTAATTTTTAGAACTGGAATCGGAACCGGTGCACTCTAGAACTAGACCAAACTGGACCGTTTGGTCGGTTCCATGGTTCTACCAGTTTGATGTGCACCCCTATAAAGCAAGGTTGGTAGCGAAGGGTTACGGTCAGAAAGAAGGAATCGACTTTACAGAGATATTCGCGCCGGTGGTTAAGCAAGTATCTATCATATTTGTGTTGGCATTAATTGCCCAATACGAACTCGAGCTGGAACAGATGGATGTCAAGACTGCATTTTTGCGCGGGGAATTAGAAGAGTAAATCTACATGAAACAACTAGAGGGCTACAAAATTAAAGGGGTAGAGAAAAATGTTTGCAAGTTAATGAGGTCGTTGTACAGCCTGAAATAGTCGCCTAGGCAATGGAATAAAAAATTTGATTATTTCACATTGAGTCAAAAATTTACTTAGAGTGAATGCAATCACTGTGTCTATTACAAGAAACTAAGTGATGGCAAATTCATCATCCTAGTATTGTATGTTGATGATATGTTAATCACATGTCATGATATGTCAAAAATCAACGTACTAAAGACTCAGTTATCAAGGACATTCGAGATGAAAAATCTGAGAGTTGTAAAAAGGGTTCTCGGCACATATATTCATAAAGACAAGAAGAGGAGCAGGCTTTGGTTATCACAGACAGAATACCTTGAAAATGTGCTGATCAAGTATGTGATGGACCAGGTAAAGCCAGTGAGCATTCTCCACACGGCTCACTTTAAGCTCTTCTCTTAACAATGTCCTAAATCAAATGAAGAAAAGCAGGTTATGTCTCATGTGCCTTATTCAAATGCGATTGGCAGTTTAATGTATGCAATGATTTGTACGAAACCAGATATTTCGTAGGTAGTCAGTGTTGTGAGCAAATACATGTCAAACCCCGACAAGCAATATTGGGAAGCAGTGAAATGGCTACTTCGATACATTCGAGATACAAAAGACTACGTCTTAACTTTTGGGAAGACAAGAGCAAAATTGGTAGGGTATGTGGATTCAGGCTACGCAAGTAGTGTGGATTCCAGAAAGTCTACTTTGGGATGGTCGTTTATACTAGTGGGTGGAGCAATTAGTTGGATGTCAAAGCTTCAGTTCGTGGTCGCTCTTTCCACGACTGAAGCAGAATATATGGTAGCGACGAAAGCTTTTAAGGAAGGTGTTTGGTTAAGAGGCATGATAAATCAATTGAGATTTCGGTAGGAGGCCGTGTTGGTTAACTATAATAGCGAGAGCACTATCAATTTGGCTAAAAATTATGTTTATTACTCTCTTACTAAACATATTGATGTTCGTCACCACTTTATCCAACATGTGCTTGAAGAAGAAGGCATAACACTGGAAAAGATTCACACTAGCATGAATTCGGCAAACATCCTTACCAAGGTCGTTCATACGGAGAAGTTCAAGTTCTGTGCAACTTCTCTAGGCTTGGCATAAAAGAAGGATAGAGTGTGCACGAGAAGCATTGATGGAGCTATAATGTGAGGTAGAGATAAGAGAAGAGGACAAAACGGTAAGCTTATCTTGTCTATCCATCCAGTCGACTCTCATTAGTAAAATCATCGCAGCTCAACCAAAGGACCCTTGGTTACATGCTCGGATAGACGAGGCGAAAGAATGTATTAACCCTGATTGGCAAATCGGAGGAGATGGAGAGCTCATATTGCGAGGAATAGTGCGCCAGATGTGGCCGAATTGTGAAAGGAAGCTTTGGACAAGGCTCGCAGATCAAAGTTTATTATCCATCTAGGTGAGACTAAGATGTACCACAATATGCGGAGAGGGTATTGTTGGAAATGAATGAAGAAGGACATTGTTGAGGATGTATCCAGGTGTCTTACATGCCATCAGATCAAAATTGAGCACAAGAAGCCTGGTGGAAAGTTACAGCCCTTGCCAATAGCAAAGTGGAAATGGGAACATGTCACTATGGATTTTGTAATGGGTTTGCCAAAGACGCGTCTCGGGAATGATACAATGTGGGTAATCGCAGATCGTTTGACAAAATCGGCACATTTTATTCTAGTTTGCACTAGTCACTCTTTGGATGACTTGAGCAAGATTTTCATTAGAGAAATTTTCAAATATCACGATGTACCAATGTCCATCGTTTCAAATCAAAACACGAGCTTCACGTAGAAGTTCTGGAGGAGCTTCTAGAAGGCATTGGGAGCAACATTGCATTTCAGCACAGCTTTCCATCCACAGACAAATGGACAAGCAGAAATGGTCAATCAGATCCTTGAAGACATGCTCCGTGCTTATGCTTTGGACTTTCAGGGGAGCTAGGATGAGCACTTACCTTTGGTCGAGTTCACCTACAATAACAGTTATCAGTCAAGCATCGGCATGGCGCCATTCAAGGCATTGCATGGTAGGCCTTGTAGATCTCCGAGTTGTTTGACGGAGGTTGAAGTCGAGAGGCCTCTAGATCCGGAGCTTATCAAGACCACCTCAGAAGGCATTGCAATAATCGGCAAGCAGTTAAAAGCAAACAAAAGTTGTCAAAAGAGTTACACAGACAACAGGTAGAGAGATTTAGAATTTAAGTGAGTGATCATGTGTATCTGAAGGTTTAACCAATGAAGGGGATGATGCGTTTTAGCAAAAAGGGCAAATTGGCACCTAGATTCGTCGAACCATATGAGATTTTAGAGAGGATTGACCCAATAGCATACGAGTCAGCATTACCTCCACAAATGTCAGGTATTCAAAAAAATTGCTAAGTAATGATAAAATGAGAATATGTTATTTAAAATAGAATCCAGACAACTCGGGGTTGATGATGCCAATAAACTATTCGGGATAAGACATCTGAAGGGGTACTGATTCCCCATTCTAAATGGTACCAATTAGAACCCCTGGTTCGAGCTTCGTAATGGCTGTTCAAGGAAGAGGATTGACCAACTCGAGCAAGTCACTCACTAACGGGCCAGGCGATACTCCCTATTGCAAAGTCAATAAGATAGTAGATCCGCTTGTGATACCAAGTGGGTGTTGGTAGGCCTAACCTGCGAGAATGGAGTAGGCCCTAGAAGTCAACAAAGAATGTAAGAATGATTTCATGAAAAACAAGAAATTGAATGATATTTCTCCAATATGAGATATGTGACCAAATGTGGTATATGCATTTTCTTACTTATTAAATAATTCATGCTATAGCATTACTTGTTGAGCGTCAGCTCACATAGATTGTTGCAACCCCAACCATTCAGGGTTCCAAGGTGAGTTCGGCCTCACAATCTCCACGGAGGGAGGCCCCACCCTTTAGGTGGGTGGTTTGGCATTTCAATAATAAGGGAATAAAGGCACTCTGCAAGACAGTGCACTAATCTGAGCCGGGCAACATCTACATCAAGAAGGCTAAGGTGATGGAGGAGGCCACTTGCAAGCCTACGTCTCCAGAATATATCCCCGGGACGCCACCGCCAAATTATGGAGACCATTGCGAATGGCTTAGCACAAAGGATTATGATAACTAGTCTTAGTGTAGTCACATCTAAGCCAACAGTAGAGATTTATTTGATAGTTGGATGATGAGAATAAATTTGGTGACAGATTAAACTATTGATATGTTCATTTATTGATTAAGTATTATCATTTCTTTGAAGCTGTGTTCTTATGAATGTGTGAAATTAATGCAAATAATTATTTTCCTATTCACACTCGGGAATCTAGATAGATGTGCGAAGGTTGCTCATAAATCGAGGTCAGGGTGTGACAGTTAGTGACCAGTCAATGGTGACACCAACAGAATGAGATGGATGGTTTTGATCATCAAACACATCCTGCACGTTGCTTCACAATAACTAAAATGGCATATGGATTCACAATAACTAAAAGGGCATATGGATTCACAAACATCATATATTTCAAAACACAGAACAGCAAAGTCCAAAGTTGGTCATGCAATTAGGGAACCAAACAACATTCATGTGACCAGTTACATAGGAAACAAAATTTTCAGATTCACAATTTCAAACAAATGTCTTATAGACTACAATTTCAGATTCAGGATTACGCATTGAAGACTACACTAACATTCAAAGCGCAATTTCAAACAGCTACAACAGAAGATCATACAACCATACAAAATTATAAATCGAGAATTGATCACCTACATTTTGCCGTGTGTTCATTTAGAATGCACCCTATCCTTGTCAGGTAGGCCACCCCATCGAAATCAATGATTGCCAATAGTCTGACTCAGCAGATAGTGGTGACCCACCAACTGAATGGATCAGCATGAATTTCTAGACAGATGATCCTCATCATAGGGGCCCACTACATACATGGCTGGGATGTCCTGCACATGTGGCACTTTTGGCGTGAATGAGACGGCTGCATGCCTGCCAGGCGCACTATAGTTTAACTGAACCGAGTTAATCTTGGGCAAGTAGGCAACTAATCATTGATCTGGGCCACACGTTTCATAAGCCGCATTCGAAAATCACACTAATGAGGGTATCCTGGCCATCCAATCAATCCTAACCTAAAACAAACAGTCCAGAAAAGGGTACTTTGGTGGATCAGAACAGTGGCCTAGAGCTGTACACGAGTCAAGTTACCTCGGTCAGCTCGCTCGATTCGACTCAAAAAAGCTCGACTCGCCTCAGCTCAAAGTTGGTGTGGATGATGCTCGCCGAGTGTTTGATGAAATGACTCAACGAAGTGTTGGTGAGGAAAGAATGGATATGCTGGGTGTTTAATTTTGATGCTGCTTGTTGGGTGTTTGATTTTGTTTGATTTTGATGCTGCGTGTCGGGTGTCTGATTTTGTTCGATTTTAATGCTGCAGCACACCGGGTGTTTGATGAAATACCTGTAAAGTGTCGTCACCGTATTGCATTCTGTGAGAAATTTAAGATGCATTCCAGGTGTTTGATAAAATGCCGCACAGGCTCGAAGTGGGCTCGAACTGGCCCGAGCTGCTGACCGAACCAAGCTGAGCTGACCAGACAGGCTCGAGGACCTAGCCGAGTTCGAGCTGGGGTTAGCTATTGGCCGAGCCGAGCTGTGCCAAGCTTGACTCGGATCGACTCGTGTACAGCTCTACGAGTGCATCTAACAAACAGATGGAAGGCGCACATAATCCTCATCCAAAACAGATGATCCTAGCCTTCAAACAGAAAATAGAATGCTAAATAATTAGCGAGGGAAAACAACGGCTAGGATTATCCATTGGTGAGGTTTCCAGACCATGATCCATCAGCAGCAGCTATCACAGGGTGGATGGTCCAGATCCAGTCTCCTCCGCGTGCATAGAACTATAACGAATCAGATCAAACAAAACCATGTATGACCTCAATTAATGATAATAACAAGCATTAACATCTCAATTCTCCATAATTCCAAATCAAATACCAAAATCCCTCCAAACGGATACCTCCTAAAAACAAAATCTCGACGAAAAAAAAAAAAAAAAAAAGATTGAGAAATTGAGAAAAGAACAAAGAAGCCACCTCACTCCGTCGGGACCTCAACATCCCCATCAGCGATCTCCTGCTGCAGATCCTTGGGATCCTTGCCGTCGACCGTACACCCAACGGAGACGCACGTGCCAAGGATTTCCTTGATGGTGCCGCTGAGGTCCTTGGCCATGGATCGGGGTTTCATGACACGTGCGATCTCGATAACGTCGTCTATAGAAATGTTACCCGAGTGCTTGATGTTCTTCGTCTTCTTGCGATCGCGCTCGGGCTCCTTCAGGGCTTTGATGACGAGCGCGGCCGCGGACGGCACGACCGAGACCTTGGCCTGACGATTTTGGACTGTCAGCTTGACGGTGACTCGGAGACCCTTCCAGTCCTTGGCCGTCTCTTTGGCGATGTCCTCGCCGATCTTTTTAGGGGACAGCCCCAACGGCCCGATCTTCGGGGCGAGTGAGCTCGCCGCGCCTACTTCTCCTCCTGTGACGCGGACGAACACGTCCACCACCTGAGATGGATCGAACTTCGGAGGCATCCTTCCTTCGTCGCCGCCGAATCTTACGGTTTTAGGGTTTTTGGAGGGGAAGAAATGTTTGTGCGGGTTTTAGGGTTAGGGTTTTTTGTTTTTTTAAGGGAGCGGGTTAGGTGTGGCCCCGACCTCACCCAGGACGTACCGTATGCAGATTGCCTACGGACGCTGCCAGTTGCCTCTGTGGACCCCACCATTATATATGTATTTTCCAGCCAAATTGATTATGTCACACAAACCAGATGAAGGGAAAACACAGATCTCTTCATCCAAAACTTTTGTGGCCCACAACAAATTTTTAATAGTGGGTCATCAATCACCATTGTTTTCTTTGATACGGTCCACATTAGATATGCATCATTTTTGGGGTCAGGCCCGTGGATTGATGGAATGGATAAAATATATACATCATTTTGGAGCCCACATAGCACCTTTCACAGTATTATTCTTACAATGGGCCCACCTTGATGTATATATTCTATATTCACATCATACATCTGCTTTTACATAAATATAAAACTGTGGTGATCGGGTATTTAAAAGGCCCTAAAAGTTAAAAGAAATAAAAAATTAAAACTAGCATAGGCTGAATATGTCGAAAACGTACCCAAGCGTTTAGCATAGAAGGTGTTAATCCAATTAACATTTCCGTAGCAAGTTACTTCAGACTTTCAAAGGAACATGGTGCAACAATACAAGAAGAGCATGACTGCATGGCTAATGTTCCATATGTCTTGGTTATTGGCAACTTAATGTACATAATGGTTTGCACAAGGCTATATATTATTCATTCATTGGTAGTTGTCAACAAGTTTATGGACAACCTAGGGAATAAACATTGGGAAGTTGTCAAATGGATTCTCAAATATTTGAGAGGTATTATTGATGTGTTACTACTGTCAGATGCCTTCAACCTGATTCATTGTTCGATGACATCGAGCAGGCTTCGATGTCATCGAAGTTAGCTCGATAACATCAAAGTAGCTCGATAACATCGAGTATATTCAGGATTTTCACCCCTAGTCGTTAGATTGTTTTTGTCATTCTTCGATGACATCGAAGGTTGTTCGATGTCATCAAAGGTTTATGCAGATTTTCTGCAAAAAACATAGATTTTGTAGATTTTATTTCCCATTCCATTTTGGTTCCTTTCTAAAGCTATATAAAAGGTTGTATACGGGACTGAGAGGTATTCTAAGGTATTCTAAGGTTTCTAGAAGGGTTCTAACGTTTCAAGGGGTGGAAAAAATGTGCGGTTTGAGGATTGCTCAAGCAGGGTAAGTCCTCTATCTTTGTAATTTGTGCTTTCATAGTAGAATCTTTGTCGCTTTGTGCCTAGGTTTTTTCCCGAGAGAATTTTCCAAGTTAAATCTTTGTGTTTACTTAGTGCTCTTGGATTGTTATCCTAGATCCATCTCTGTGTGATTCCGCAGCACAATCCCCAACAAGTGGTATCAAAGCTATTGTTGAGGCACAGATCTGAATCTGCAAGATTAACATCAATGGGAAACGCCAAGTTTGATATTGAGAAGTACTCAGGAAAAATAATTTTGAGTTATGGAATATTAAGATAATTAATCTATTAACCAAGTAAGGCGAAGCTATGGCTCTTAAAGAGCAGAAATTGACTATGAAAGATGAAGAATGGGATACTCTTGATAGTAATGCTTTAGCCTTCATCCGTTTATGTCTCATGGATGGGGTTCTCTATAATGTTTTGAGGGAGAAAACTGCGACTAGTTTATAAGCAAAGTTAGAGGATATCTATGCAAAAAAATCCTCTGAAAATCGCCTACACTTGAAGCTATAGTGGTATAACTTCAAGATGGTAAAAGGCAGAGATCTGGGGACCCAAATCAGCAACTTTAACAAATTGGTTTGCAAACTGCTGGATATGGAAGAAGTGATCAAAGATGAGGAGCAAGCATGTATGTTGTTGAATTCTCTTCCGACATCGTATAAATCATTCAAGGACACAATGCGCACCGCAAATAAAACCTTGAGTGTCGACACCATTTTCTCAACCCTTTAAGGGAAGACTATGAGAAAGCTAAATGACGATATGTGGACATCTTCCGATGCACTACTTACGAAGGGAACAAATACTGAGCGAGGTACGGGATCTTTAAGACCTAAATCCAAATCCAAGGGTAAAGACAAAGGAAAATTAAAGTGCTGGAACTGTGGGATGACTGGACACATAAAAAAGGATAGTACCAATTCTAAAGTGAATAAAGAAAACTCAGAGGCTTCTTCCAAGGAAGCCAATGTTGTCACATTTGATGAAGAGACAAGTGGTGGTGATGTTGTCTGTGTTCATGATTGGTCACTTGCACGACAATCATAAATATGAATCGATCCTTGACACAGGAGCATCATATTACATAACTCCTTATTAGAGTTGGTTCGCCAGTTACAAGGAATGCGATGGTGGACAGATTTTTACAGGCAATGAGAATGCCTGGAATTTTGTGGCTATTGGTACTTTGAGCATTAAGATGTTTGATGGGATAGAGCGTACTTTGACTGATGTCAGGCACATTCCTGATATGAAAAAAAGTTTGATTTCTCTCGGTGCACTCGAAGCTATAGGGTGCAAGTTCACTAGTATTAATGGTGTCTTTAAAGTTTCAAAAGGAACAGTCGTAATTATGGGAGCGCAAAGGTACGAAAACCCTTACAGGTTGTTCGGGAGCACTTCAGTAGGTAGAGCGGCAGCAGTTATTGCAGATTCCACATCTCTATATATGTGGCATGCTTGTCTGGTCCACATGAGCGAGCGGGGTATGAAGGTACTATATGATTGTCAATTAAAGAAGCATGAAGAGAACTACCCAACTCACGACCTGGAGTTGGCAGCCATAGTATTTGCCTTGAAGATATGGAGGCATTACCTGTAGGGGGAAGATTTCCATTTATTCTGCGATCACAAGAGCCTGAAGTACCTATTCACGCAGAAGGACTTGAATATGCGCCAGCGTCAGTGGATGGAGACTTTTAAAGTTTTCACTTCGAAATCTCATACCACCCTGGCAAGGCAAACTCCGTAGCCGACGCTCTGAGTTGAAAGAAGAAGCACGAACTGGTAGCTACCCTAATGATCAAGGAGTGGGAAATGATGGAATTCGTATAGGACTTCAATATCCAGCTCACCCTCGACGAACCTGATGCATACGTGGCTCTGTTAACTGCAGAGTCAACCCTAGTCCGACATATGATCTCCACACAGGACTAGGATGAATGACTTGTCCAGATGAAAGAAACATGCAAGAATGAAGAAATGCCTGACTGGAGGGTTGGTAACGACGGCAATCTTCGGTATCAGAGACGAGTATGTGTTCCAAACAACGTCGAACTGAGGAAGGAAGTAATGATAGAAGCCTACCATTCCAAGGTATCCATCCACCCAGGGAGCACTAAAATGTACAGTGATGTAAAAAAGGCATATTGGTGGAGCAATATGAAGAGGGACATCGCCAACTTTGTGGCAAAATGCATGGTGTGTCAAAAGATCAAGGCCGAGCATAGCAAGCCTGCTAGTCTCCTTCAGCCACTACCCTTAGCCAAATGGAAATGGGACAACATTTCTATGGACTTCATATCTGGTCTTTCTAGGACGCAAAGGAAACACGATTTGATCTGGGTCATTGTTGATAGGTTGCCCAAGGCCGCCAGATTCCTCCCGATCTGCACAACAGATTCCACTGATAGTTTGACAAAGCTATACATCCGGGAAGTCGTGCGATCCTACGGAGTTCCTCGAGAAAATATATCAGATCGAGACTCCAGATTTACTTCTGCCTTCTGGAAGAGACTGCAGGAAGAGTTGGGCACGAAACTCAAGTTCAGTACAACATTCCACCCTCAGACAGATGGGCAGACAGAGATGGTGAACCAGATCTTAGAAGATATGTTGAGAGCATACATCATAGACTTTCAGGGCAACTGGGACGATCACCTGGCACTGGCAGAATTCGCGTACAATAACAGTTTCCAGTCCAGCATAGGCCTGGCACCGTACAAGGCTCTTTATGGTTGCCCTTGCCGAGCCCCTCAATGTTGGGCAGAAATCGAAGAGAGAAGTTTGTTGGGTCCCGAGCTGGTCCAGGCTACTACTCAGATCATTAACGTAGTCAGAAAACGTCTGCGTACCGCCCAGAGCAGACAAAAGAGCTATGCGGATAACCGACGCCGCGACCTGGAGTTTGCAGCTGGCGACCACGTATTCCTGAAGGTGTCCCCTATGAAGGGTCTGATGAGGTTCGGTCAGAAAGGGAAGCTAGCACCACGTTTCATCGCACCTTTCGAGATCATAGATCGTGTGGGAACCGTAGCATACCGCCTTACACTACCTACTGTGCTGGGTAGTATTCACAATGTCTTCCACATATCCATGCTGAAGAAATATACACCAGACGTGTTGCACATCGTTAGTTGGGAGCAGATCGATCTGATAGATAATGCCTCCTACACTGAGGAACCTATTCGTATCTTAGACTACAAGGAGCAGGTCCTACGAACGAAGACTATACCTCTAGTCAAGGTTCTTTGGTCACATCATGGGGAGAAAGAAGCAACATGGGAACGAGAAGCAAAAGTTAAGGAAAGGTACCCTCACCTATTCAGTAACACACCTCAGGTAATTTCGAGGGCAAATTTTTTTTAAGGGGGGTGGACTATAACAACCCGCACCTTCAGTACACGAGTGTTACCTTTTAAACCCACACTAAACTAAAACAAATTTGGGTTAACCGAAAACTTGAACTTAACATACACACAGTCGACATTAAAGCCATCTATCAGGGACTCTAGGAGCCAGAACACGCCTTGTGACAATCAAGAAGGTAAGGCTAATCAAACACTATAAATTAAAGCCCTTATGTCAATGGATATTGCTGCAACACACTTGTCACCAACACGTGAAAACTAGTTAGTGGAAAACCACACCTTCATCGAACCAGTACCTGATATTAACCGTTGAAAACAAATATCAGGTCCAATCGATCAACAGATCGCCTCACATGGGCCAAAAATAGCCTTAAAAAGAGCATAACGGTTTACCTGGCCCTCACTTTCACCCCAATATGGGCCAGGGTCCCCGTGAAGGGTCCCCAATACAAATAGTCGGAGTAGATTATGACACTAGCATTTCAGTGGGTCCCTCCACGACGCATGTACACCAAAAGCACTTGTGTACGAAGTGCAACAAATTCTCTAGCGCGGTCAAACATGTCTTGACCGATCCCTTTTGCAAACACAAATATTCTCTAGCTCGACCACTTGTAAGCAGACGGGTGAGATGGATTGCCACTGTCCATCCTTGCCAAACCTTGCCAAAAAACAGCCTGACCGAGAGCCTATGGAGGGAAGAGAGAGAGGACCGCCCTTCCTCTTTAGGAAGGACGAATCCTAGCCATCCACTGTGGAAGCAATCCCAACCATTGAAACCTCCTCTCGCAGACTATAAAAAGGGCACTGTAGCCCTTGAGATTTTACGCCAAAAGAGAAGGAAGAAAGAGAGTATAAGAGAGAGAAGAACAGGGAGTCGTTCTCTCCTGTTGTAGTTCGAGTGCTGGGTCGGCATCCACCCATCTCAGGTGATCCTTCTTCTTCCCTCTCCTTATGAGTTTTAGCTAAGTTAGGGTAGCATTGTCTGGACCAAAGCCATGCCAAGCAATGGCTGAGAATCGGCCCAGCAACGGCAATGGTTGAAGACTGAAGACGGGCTAAGTAATGGCCAAGATTCTTAGGCTGCTACCAGGCCAGCAACACTTACATTCCTCCCCCAGCCGGCCTTTTAAATGGTCGCGGTATGGGCTGAGAAACCGGGTTTTATCCAGACCCTGGATGGACTGAAACCACAACCAGATGATGGCCGTGTGTTAGGCCATTTGAAGCTCTGTTTTGAACTCTTTATAGGAGCTCGAAACCAGCCAGGTTCGAACGGGAGACCAGCCAATCAATGGCTGTGGGTCTGTCCGAGGAAACAGTGAGTTTGGTCCCTGTTTTGGGACGAACCAAGCCATGCATTAGGCCGAAGTCGAGTGGCTTTAGGACCCTGTTTCAGGCAGGAACTAGGGCAACCAATGGCCTTGATTCCAAGCTGATTCCAGGCCTAAACAACGTCCGTATCCCGGCCCCGAAACCAGCCATATAAATAGCTTTGATTTCAGCTGAGAAACAAGTCTTCGTCGAGCTCTGTTTGGAGCTGAAAATGGGCCTTGCATTTGGTCGAAATAGGGTAGCATCGGGGCCCTGTTTTGAGCTGGGAACAGGCCAAGTAGATGGCCGTGCGACAGGCCATGAGCAGGTTAGAAGTGAAGCTCTATTCCGGAGCTAGAAAACTGGCCAAGTAATGGCCATGCTTTCAGGGAGTCTCAATCCAGCAACAACAGTGTTGTTGGAATCAGTCAGGAGTATGGAAGTCCCTGAGAAAGCCCACAAGTTGGACAGCTAGGATTGTGATAGTCGGATATAAGTTCTGAGGCGTTGGGACTATGGTCCTTCACGTTGTCACAGTTCCAGTTCAGCACAGGTGGGTGAAGATTGGGAATCGTGGGGTCTCGATGCGTCCAACGTGAGAAACTGCACAATGCAGTTGGCCGCTGATCAAACCTTCAATTAAGGGCTATGATCAGCAGTGTCGGGTACTGAGAAGGGTCCCCAGGGACGTCTCAATCGACCCAAAAACAGCCTCCAAAACGGCCTGCATTAGAGGCAGTTTTTACGTCAGATTGCTGAGGGGCTGCATGGACGAACTACCGTGTTTTGGGCCCTGCACAAATGCAGGTGGGCTGCACCTTGCATTGTCCCATGGGCTGCACGATGGTTCACCTTTCAGACCAGGTGGGCCACCCCCATGCAAACCACAGTGGACCACGCCCTGCCACGTGGGCCCTAAAGGAAATTGCTGATGGGCTTCACCAAACTCTAGGTGGGCCGCACGTTGAGGGACACTACGATCAGGCAGCAGGCCTGGACGTGTCTTCTAAATCAAATGAAGAAACACGTTATTTTGTGATATGACGTACATACAACTGGTGGGCCACACGTGTGACCCACCTTGACGCAAGAAACCCATCTGCACCATCCAGAGGACCTGGACGGTGGTTGCTAGATTCTTCAACGGTCCAAATATATATATATATATATATATAATAAGTACAATATGCATGATGCTATACTACATGAGGCATACATATATGATACAGGGATAGATATATACGTGGTGGGCCCCATGTGGAACCCACGTTGATATAAATATACAAATCTATGTACATATAAACCCACCTGCCTTTAGCCACGCCAGGGTCAGCTGACCCAGGCCGTCCGTTCGTTAGTTGATGACCCGACGTACCACTTCAGCAGCCGCAATTGCTGCATCCACGACAGCAACTCTGTGGGTCCCATCCATTGTATGCGTTTCATCTACGCCGTCCAAAAGGCTGGCCGCACCCTGCTGCATCAGTGACGGGTCTCATATAGAGATCATCCGGGCCGTCCATCGACTGACGACCAGACCTGGATGTGGAAACCAAAAATATTTGTGTGTGTGTGTGTGTGTCTATATATATATATATATATATATATATATATATATATATAAGGATGTGTACCATGCAGCTGATAGACGTACTTCACCCAGACCATCTATCTATTTGACAAGCCCGTCCATTGGAAGTGGGCCACGAATGGGGACCCCACCTTGATGTATGTAATTTATCCACACCAGTCATCTAGTGGGCGGACTCGTCCTAAGAGTCTGTGGAGAAAATGGGGCAGATCTAGTGGGCCATGACTAGACGCAGTTTGGTTAAAATAGGGACTCATGCTTGAGCTTGGTCACCCTTGATTACAGCCCAAGACAACCTTGGTTTAGGGTTTTCCAAACCTCCACCTAACCCCAAGTATTTAACCTTGTGGCTCACTATCTATTATGAATGGAATTGTACGGGGAGATACCGGAGCGATGTAAATTTACTACATTCTCATGAAAACTTGCATCTAGAAGTACTCTACGATTTGACTAGTGATGATTTCTTTCCCCTTGAGCTTTTCACCCCTAATTAGACCAAAAATAGTAGCTTTATCAACATAAATGACTAGTTAGACTAATGGTAAATTATGTAAAGCTGACTACTTTAATGATAATGATCATGCTTGCTATTATCTAGATTTTAAATTTCTCTGGACTGCCTAAATAGATAATATAAGTCATTCATATTATGTACCCTACGTTATTTCAGTTAACGTGTATTGGTTGAGCGTATGTATTGTTCCTCATTCCTTTTTCATATTATGGTCTATGTTATTATAACACACATTTTGCTGAATCTCTCTGTGGGAAGTCTTAGTAAAGGAGAGTCCGTGCTTAAGGTGAAATCAGACTAGTTGTAATGAGAGTAGGCCCCCTGACATGGAAGTTTTGGTGTTAAAGTTGATTAACCCCATGTGTTGGGTACTATACACACCCTAAGACGGTAGTCTCATGGGCCGGGGGTGGTAGTAATGGAATACTATGCCCGAACTGTCGGCCTACACTGGGCCACAAGCTCCCTATAGTGACTGTGAGCTTATTTAAAAATGGCTGAGTGTTATTGGATTAATAATGGACTGACTAATCATGCATACATTGCACAGACCAGCATCTATTGCTATCGTACGTGATGTACGTATTGTTCCGACTGGATGATGTGTCCCGGGTTCAATGACGAGCCCACTGTCCACACGGATGAGCATCCCCGGGGCGAAAATTGCATTTCATACATCCATGCACTTAATAAGACTGCATCTACCGTATTTTGGATTTATCTGTATGTTTTTATACTATTCCTTGCTTAGGGCGGCAGTGTGTAATCTTGATGGGAGATCACACTGAGCTGGCCACTCATTCATCAATGTTCAACTGTACAGAGGATATAGGGACTGATGGACATGCAGTGGATCTGGAGATGATTGAAATTGAGGAGGAGCCTTACAACGAGGAGCCGTATCAGGAGGCGGCTGCTTATTTTGAATTAAATCGGTAGACTATTTGCTCATTTCAGTTCATCTAGAAAATTGAGGTTTTGTATGTGGGCCCGAGCTAAGTGGCCCAGAATATTGTTATTACTTGAGTTTTATCTATACTACACTTGTTTCCATTAATCGCACTTTGATTGGGTTTGATTGCCCTTTTGCTTATCAGTTAACACCTGGGTTTTCAAGAAAATGAGTGGTGTACTCAGGTCTCGAAAACC
This sequence comes from Magnolia sinica, assembly GCF_029962835.1. Lineage (NCBI taxonomy): Eukaryota > Viridiplantae > Streptophyta > Magnoliopsida > Magnoliales > Magnoliaceae > Magnolia > Magnolia sinica. The sequence continues at coordinate 40,657,105 of NC_080577.1, read as the reverse complement.
GGGGCATTACAGTGGAAGTCAGGGACAGGTGAGTAAGCCGACTTCGTTGAACTGTGGAGGAGATCCTTCCTTGGGTCGATCGCCATACATCCGACACGGAGTATGCCACTTTGTTTGACGCTCCGACAAAGACGGCCCTTACACACATGACGATCACCTTGCTCGGGGTAGGCATTTCATCCGAAGTGAATTTCATTTTTCTTATTTGCTCGCACTCATCTCTTCCTTTTCTTTTGCAGTTTGCTTCGTGGGTGCTGAAGTCGCATGCAGAGTTCGCTCGAATGCGCGAACGGGCGGAGGGAGCCAAGTAGAGGGCGGATCGGCTGAATGCCAAGCTTAAGGTCGTGAAAGCGGCTTCTGAAGCATTGACTGTTGCAATGACGGCTCAGCTGGAGGAGGCTAAGCGCGTGCATGACAAGTGTCACACCGAGTTGTTCGAGGCCAAGGGGAAGCTCGACAAGCTGAAGGTGGAGACCAAAGGCGTCATCGCCAAGGCTCGGGAGGAGGTCATCCGTCAGTTCGTGTCCTCTCAGGCATTCATGGATGAGAGAGATACCCTCTTTCGTCAGGGCTACGTTGAGTGTACGAAGGACATGAGGGCTTCCTTCCCCGACCTTCATCTCTCAACTTTTGACGAGGTGGAATCGAGTTCTGATGGTCAGGCAATGATGCAGCTCCTGGCGCGGTGCCCAAGCCAGTGCCCAAGTCTTGAAGTTAATTTTGCAGAACTTTTCGACTTCAAGAACTTCAAGCACACCACGAGCTCGAGCTTCAAGCACTTTGGGCACATCCAGCATCGTCTTCCTCTTTAAGATTTTGTTCGTTATCCGATGTACAAAACTTGACATTGTAGTCGATGTAAAGCCGATGTAATCAGACCATTTTGGGCTTTATCAATGAAAAACATTCCTTTCTGTTGATCTTTGTCTGTTTGAGCTGAGCAATCAGAATCATCCCTCTGGTTTTGCTGTTTTTGGTCAGATTGAAGCCGAGCTCTTGCTTAGATATCGAGTTGGTGCTAGTCAAGGTCTTTGTAGCCGAATAAATCTTGGTCCGATCTTAAACAGATTCTGGTCGGATATAGGTCAGATATAACTCAAATATAGATCGATCAAGGAACAAATGAATTTATTGACATAACTCCGACTAATATAAGAAACGAGTATCACTTCGGTCTGTCAATGGGTAGTAGATCTTCAGATGTTCGGTGTTCCATGGGTGCGAGAGCAACTGGCCGTCGAGGTCTTCCAGTCGGTATGACCTTGGTCGACTTGTATGCGATACCACGTAGGGCCCTTCCTAGTTCGGACCTAAGGCTCCTATTCCCGCTTCCTTGGTGTTCTGGAATACTTTTCGGAGAACCAAATCTCCAATTCAAAACCTTTTAATCTTGACCCGAGCGTTGTAAAATCACAATACCTGCTATTAGCGAACAATGGTTAGAAGTCGAGTTTGCTCCCTTCGCTCTTCCAGGAGGTCGAGACTGAGGGACATAAGTTTGTTATTAGTCAGTTCGTCAAATGAGTTCGTTCAGGCCATAGGTAATTCGATCTCTGCGGGGGTAACCGCCTCCGCTCCGTATGCCAGAGAGAATGGGGTCTCTCTAGTAGCGGTCTGGGCGGTAGTTCGGTAAGCCCATAGAACTTTAGGAAGTTCCTCAGCCCACGCTCCTTTGGCATTCTCGAGCTTAGTTCGAAGATAGTGTTTGATGATTTTGTTGATTGCTTTTACTTGCCCATTTGCTTGAGGATGTCATGGCATTGAGTAGATGTTACGAATCCCAAGGTTCTTGTACATCCCTTGATATTTCTTATTGTTGAACTGTTTTCCATTGTTAGAGACAATAGTTTAAGAAATTCCGAACCTGCATATGATGTTTTTTAAATGAAATTCATGATCTTTTCTCAGTTATCTTCGCTAATGGCTCAGCTTCTTCCCATTTGGTGAAGTAGTTGACTGCTACTACGGCAAACTTGGTCTGACCTTTGCCTATAGGGAGCGGACCAATAAAGTCAATCTCCCATTGAGCAAACTGCCAAGGCCCAACCATTGCCGTGAGCTCTTTTGGTGGGTGCCAAGGAATGTTTGCGAATCTCTGACATTTATCACATCTTTAGACGAGCTTTCGGGCGTCATGCTAGATGGTCGGCCAGTAATTTCCCTGTCGGATAACTTTGTATGCCAGTGAGCGTCCTCCCGAGTGATTTCCACAAATTCCTTCATGGATTTCTTTTAAGACGTACTCTGCTTCTTCTGTCGAACACATCTTAAGTAGGGGAGGTAAAACCCTTTTTGGTAGAGCATGTTGTTAAGCATAGTATATCAGGCGACCTTGACTTTCATTCGTTGTGCTTCCACTCGATCCTCAGGGAGTTCACTCCTCTCGAGGTATCGGACAATCGGATCCATCCATGTGGGTTCCGAACTAACCGAAAGGACGAGCGTAGGGTCGGCTTCGTCGATGCTCAGTTTAGCCAAGAACTCGATCAGGATGGACCTTGATATTTCGTCCTCATCTGCTATGGCGAGATTCACTAACATGTCAGGTTTGGAATTCTCCGCCCATAGAATCAAGGTAATGTTGCACTTCTGGAAACTTGCGATCAATTCTCTGGCTTTGGAGATAGGTTTTCAGACGTTCTTACTTGGCTTGTAAACATCGGCTATTTGGTTGACGATCAGCTGTGAGTCACTGAAGACTTCTAGTGCTGAGCCCCCATGTTTGCCGCCAGTTTGAGTCCGACGATCAGGGCTTCGTATTTCGCTGTATTGTTAGAGGCTTGAAATCTAAATCTCAAGGCATACTGCATACACGTATGGTCAGGAGTCTCTAGGATTACCCCGAACCCACTTACTTTAGAGTTGGATGAGCCATCAATATAAAGCATTCAGAGTGGTGGGTCAAGGAGTATGTGAGCATTGGGTGGCTTTGCAACTTGCTAGTCAGGGAGAAATCCTGATCCGGATAAGTTAGCTAAGGGTCGGTCTTCGTTCGGCACTTACTCTGGCGATTATGTTAGTTCGACAAGAAAGTCCACTATTGCTTGGCCTTTTATCACAATTCATGGTTAATACTTAATGTCAAAACTCACTTAGCTCGATTGCCCATTTAGTCAATCGGCCTGAGGCTTCGGGTTTCTGCAGGACTTGGTAAAGTGGGTGATCGGTCAGGACGATGATCAAGTGAGCTTGGAAATATGGCTGCAGACGTCGGGAAGATGTGACCAAGGATAGAGCCAATTTATCTAAGGTCAGATATCTCATCTCTGCCGAAACTAATGCTTTACTGATGTAGTAGACCGGTACTTACCTTCCCTCATATTCTCTTATCAATGCCGAGTTGACTGCTACATCGAACACGGCTAGATACAGTAGCAGAGTTTCACCTAGTTCGAGTTTGAAGAGCAACGGTGGTGATCTTAGGTATTCCTTGAGCTGTTGGAAAGCGATCTCACATTCTTTGGTCCATTCAATAATATGCCTTCCCTTCAACTGTTTGAAGAAAGGGAGACATTTATTAGTAGCTCTAGACATGAAGCGGTTGAGGGTAGCTACCCTTCCTGTTAGTCTTTGTATGCCTTTGATCATTTTTGGAGATTGCATGTCGAGAAGGGCCTTTATCTTTTCAGGATTGGCCTCGATTCCTCGCTGGTTGACCAAGAACCCGATAAACTTTTTCGAGCTCACGTTGAAAGCGCATTTACTCAGGTTTAGTTTCATCTAATATTTTCGGAGAATGAGGAACATCTCTTCTAGGTTGGCCAGGTGGTCTGTGGCTCTTATGCTTTTGATGAGTATATCGTCGATATAGACCTCCATGGTCCGCCCTGTCTGACGGGCGAACATCTTGTTGACCAATCTCTGGTAGGTCGTTCTTGCATTCTTTAAACCGAAAGGCATTATGCGGTAACAATAAAGACCTTTGTCAGCGATAAAGGTGGTCTTATATTTGTCTATTGGGTGCATTACAATTTGATTGTATCCTGAATATGCATCCATAAAACTAAGCAGTTCGTGGCCCGCTGTACTGTTGACCAACTAATCGATCCTAGGAAGAGGAAAGTTGTCTTTGGGGTAGGCCTTGTTTAGGTCGGTGTAGTCTACACAAACACGCCACTTTCCATTAACTTTCTTGACTAGTACGACGTTGGCCACACAGTCTGGGTAGTAGACTTCTTTGATGAAGCTGGCTTTGATGAGCTTGCTGACCTCTTCTCCAATTACCTCGTATCTTTCTGGGCCAAGAGCATGTCGTTTTTGTCAAACTGGCCGGTAAGATGGGTTGATGTTTAGTCAATGCGTCATGATGGCAGGATTAATGCTCGGGATGTCCTCGTGAGACCATGCAAAAACATTAGCAAAGCGTCAAAGGAGGGCTACAACTTGTCTCGCAATGGTGGTGTCAGGGACGAGCCAATCTGCACAGTCTTAGAGGGATCGGAACAAGGTCCCCATAGGTCAGCCGCATTCCTGGGATTCCTCTTATAGGTCCAAAGACTCGATCGTCATTATTTTGCGCGGAACCCTCAATGCAGTGGTGTAACACTTCCCAGCATCCTATTGGTCACCCTTGATGATTCCCACACCGTACTTAGTTGGGAACTTTATAGCGAGGTGGTAGGTCGACGCTGCTGCTCAAAGGAGGCATAATGACGGTCGACTAAGGATAACATTGTAAACAGATGGCCGGTCGACTACAAGGAAGTCGACCATCATGGTGGTTTGATTTTAGTCATCTTCGGTTGTAAGTGGGAGCCGGATAGCTCCTTCCAGCATGACCTGACCTCTGAAAAATCCGATCAGGGGAGTCTTCACAGGTCGGAGTGAAGCCTGACCAACGCCTATCTTATCGAAAGCCTGGAGGAAAAGTACGTTCACTGACGATCCTATATCGATGAGAATCCGAAAGACCTTCTGATTTACTATGGTAACAGTGACTACCAATGCATCGTCGTGAGAGTGGTGAACACCTCGGGTGTCCTCATCGATGAAAGTCACACTGTACATCTCTAGTTTTCTCTTTCGAGGGTCGAGCAAGGACCATAATTTCCACATCTAGGTGACCGATGCTCTCGCATGAATCTTTCGGGCATTGTTGGAATCGCCTCTGCCTTTATGGCCTCCAAAAATTATATGGATCTCCTTGGTTGGCTGGTTGTCGATCGGTTGTTCCTCGGTCGTCGTGGCCCGTCTTCCTCTTTGATCTATGTGCTCACCGAGATGACCTTCTCGAATACGCCTTTTGATCTCCTATTTGAGGTGGTAATAATCGCTCATGTTATGCACATGATCACGATGAAAGTAGTAATACTTGTTCTTGCTTCTTTGGTCGGGATTGCCTCGTAGCTTGTTCGGCCACTGAACGAAGCACTCATCCTTTATTTCCATCAGGATCTGCTCTTGAGGTTTGTTCAGTGGGGTGTAAGTGGTGAACTTACTGTCAGGTCGTTTGCTCAACCTGCGGTCATCACGAGACTGATCATCCTTTCATTTTTGCTTGTATTGGTCGAGTTTAGTTCTTTCTTTACCTGCTCTTTGATCGTAGAACTTCTGTTTTGAACGGTATCTCGCAAGATTCAGGATTCTTCGACATTAGCATACTTTTGTGATCGGTTCAGGAATTCCACCAACGTAGTAGAAGGGTTCTTATCCAAAGAGAAGAGGAATGACTTGTCTCTTAGCCCGGTCATGATGGCATTAGTGCGGTTTCGTCCGAGTGTTTTCGCACTTGTAGTGCTTCCAGATTGAAGCGCTTGATATAATCCTTTAAGAGCTCGCCGTCTCTCTGAACTATATTCATGAGATGGGCTGGCGTTTTGAGTCTCTTTTTTCCTCCAATGAAATTAGTGACGAAGGCCTCACTAAGCTCGGAGAACGATCTGATGGATCTCGGTTTTAGCTGTTTAAACTAAAGTCGAGCAGCGTCGGCCGGGGTTAGTGAGAATGCTCAGCACATGACCACATCAGACGCATTGTGGAGTTCCATGTAGGTTCAGAATAACTCCATGTACTCTGCTGGGTCAGTGTTCCTTGTGTAGGGGGTGATTTGAGGTAGTCGAAACCTATTCGACAATCGCGCCCTCATAATGTCGACTGTGAATGGGGATTTTGTCTCTACCGGGGTAGCCATATTGCCTCTGTAGGTTTGCTTCATGTCGGTGATCTGTCGTTATAGGCTCTGCAGCTTAGTCCTCTAGGGTTCCTCGTTGTCGGCGGTGGCCTCGACCGGGGCCTTGTTACGCCTTTGCCGATTTATCTCATGTCGTAGATCAGAGGCAGGCAATGGAACAGTCCCCGACACATGAGATGGAATGGGTTCAGTAGGGGCAAGTTGCTGGTTCGATTGCGATGCAACCTGCACGACTGAGGGTTGAGGAGGGTTAGCACACGGTTGAACGTAGCTTGACTGTCCCTCCCTTTGGTGATCGGGCTCATGAACACGTTAAGGCTGCATGTTTTCCATCATTTGCTTCAAATAGCCTAGGTCGGCCCTGATATCTCCAACCTCTTTTTCGAGAGCGTCTCACCGACTGCCTCTACCACGCCTTTACTGACTGCGTTGGCTCGAACCCGAAGTGGCCTGATGCTATGGGGAGCCACGACGGGTCTCTTGTCGCTCAGAACGTTCGACGGGCTGCGTGGCCTGGACAGGCGTAGGCACAATAATGATTGGAATGGCTATAGGGGGATTGGGCTTTCTTATTTCCTTTTGCCATTACTGAATATTGGACGTTCACCGGTAGAATTGGAACGACCTAATTGTGTCTTCCCTTAGACGACGTCAAATTGTTGATGCAGTTTTTCAACAGACCCTCTACGGTGCATGTCATGCCCTAAACCCGAAAATCGGATTCACAGGAATTCCGATCGCCGAACCCGGTGCCGATAACCTCCGTAGTACCCCATTCTCGGCCCCCAGCGTACATACGCTAGGTTCCGACCCTGGGATCCTACAAGGAGGATTTTTCAACGTACATTTGTCTCATGAGAAGCATAACCACAAGTATACTCAAATCATAAAGGCAACATCATCATCACATATCTACTAATATAATCATTTGGATACAATGCAGAAAGGGAAATACATATATATCGAAATCAAAGCTCTAGATGACAACTGCATGCTCCAAGCTCAACGCTGCTACAACCTAACGCCACCTGCACGCATCTATCATGCATAAGCTTACAAAAGCTTAGGGGGTGGTGAAAGTGTGTGCACAAGATAAGTGCCAAGTACACTATAAAGTCCATAAATTATACATCATCGGAATAAGCGAAAATAAACTGGTAAGTCCATGAGTGCTATCAGTCGTACTAAGGCTATGCAATGCAAAACATAATAAGACAATAACAGATGCTAAGGATGAAATGCAATATGCAAATCCTAATTAGCCAGGAACACCATTAACCTTATGTAAAAACATAGTAACCCAAAATGCTAAGTATTGTGAATGCAATGTAATATGCGGTGCGAATGAAATGACCATGCTGGAGTGTGAAGTCAGGTAATAGTATGTAGTATCATGGCTATGGGATCCATCACAAGGGACTTCTATCCAAACTAGTCCCATACCTAAATTTGGATAATCAGACTCAATGTGGTAAACTCCTGATCTCAGGTCAGTCGCGCGCCCAACAGAAATCCTGGCCATGCGAAGGTACACGTGACAAATAGTTACGCACCACCAGCCCGAGTGGATAGTGAATGAATATCAGTACGGTTGCTTTATAGAGAAATCACCGGGGTCTATTACACTCCACTCCGACTACCTCCTCCCTAGCTGCACAACCCAGTGAGTGGAAGAGACTTCACTATCCGCCTGCCAATATCGGGCCCGGCTCGTCGATAGCGGACCCATTTACGAGCTGGTCATACTCAGCTTAGCTTATAGCCCCCTCACTCGGGCGGATAAGGCCACACCCCCTTTCAACCGACCATGACACAGTGAGAGACACGACCTCATGGTATAGGCACCGGCGCTTATATTCCACTTGGTCTAAACATTGGAGCATCTCCTGGTACCAAAGATGTTCTGAAATTTTCACCCAAGGACATCCTACGTGCCCACAGTGCTAGAACCAAGCATTTTTGGTGTCCCATCAGGCCATCCACAATGTGTCTGTGGAGGCCACGACCCTGATGTCGCTAGGACGTACAATGATCAAGTCACATATATGTGAGATGCATGAGTCACACTATCCAGTCATGTAGTAATCCTGCGCATACAGCGCGATAATGTGGGCACTCCATCTTATAAGGAGTCCCGTAAATAGTCTGCCCAATGGCGTATGTTATGATCAAACATTCCCAATATCAGGCATACATATGATGCGTATGGTCATGAATCATGGAGTTATACTAAGCATTTTATATGGTGATGAACTATCCTCACAACGAAGATGGGCCTTGATAGCCTACACACAACAAGTATGAGCCTATCAATGGGCCCTAGGGAGAGTTATAATACGGACATTTAACCAATATTATTCTTACAATGTGGACGTCAAACCAACATTGCTCTCAATGCATGGCCCGCCATAAATGTTATTACATAACCCATGGTGGAATCACACAATGCAATAGACCTTGTATACATCCCATTGGGCCTCAACCCATGGGCCTCAAATACATCAAATGAGCCTCAACCCATGGGCCCTAATACATCACAATAGGCCTTAACCCATGAGCCCTAATACATCACAATGTGCCTTAACCCATGGGCTCCAAATACATCAAATGGGCCACATCATATGGGCCTCATACACATCAAGTGGGCCTCAACAACGGGCCATAAACATATCAAAGGTGGGCCTCACAGATGGGCCATAAACATACATATCAAAGGTGGGCCTGACAGATGGGCCATAAACATATCAAAGGTATGCCCCAATGGATGGGCCATAACTGCATCAAGATGGGCCTTAGAATACGTCAAAATGGGCCTAATCACATGGGCCATATGCATATCATATGAGCCTCAATGGACGGCCACAAATAAATCAAGATGGGCCTCATACACATACCAAGGTGGGCCTCAATAGACGGCCATAAATAAATCAAAATGGGTCCCATACATATACCAAGGTGGGCCTCAATGGGCGGCCACAAATAAATCAAGATGGGCCCCATACATATACTAAGGTGGGGTCCACTTGAACTATAGATCTATCTTATTTTTAGTCTCAAGCCAGTAATATAAGTTTGCTAAATGGTGGATGGTTTGGATGCAGCCCATGCATCATGGTGGGGGTCCACATGAACTATGGACCTGACTCGTTCTTTAGCTCATATCATAAAATGAGCTTTTAAAATGGCTGGACGGTTTGGATGCAGCACATGCATCATGGTGGGGGCCACTAGCCGTCCAACAGCCAGCCATATGGCTGGACGGCATTGATAAAACACATATAGTCTGGTGGGTTCCACCATCCACAACAGTGGACGGTGCGAATAAAATGCATACATCCTTGTGGGTCCCACCTGGGGCCCACCCTACTGTTTATATGCCATCCAATCTGTTCATACGGTCACAGAGACCTGGACGAAGAGTAAAAACAAATTTCATATTGACCCAAAACTTCTGGATGCCCAAACGGGTCCAATGGCAGCCATTCAATCACCACTGTTTCCTATGATGTGGGCCATATGAGTTTCAGATCGGGCCGATATTTGGAGGGGGCTCACTTCAGGAAGGGGCCCACAAAATGAACAGATTGGATGACAAATACACATCATGGTGGGGCCCACGGCTGGGACCGTGGGTCCCTACCTAGTCGTCCGCATGCCTCCACGCGGCAAGCGCTACCTGGTGCCTCTGACAGCAGCAACGTCTGCTGCTTCTTTTATTTTATTTTTATTTTTTTTAAAATCGCATTTTTTGAGGTTTTTCGTGTTTGGGGCCCACATCGAAAGAATCCACCCCGCCTATTGGTTCTTATATCTCAAGACAAGCCCAACGAGCCCAATATTCAATATATTTTAGTGTGTGGACACATCATGTGGATTTTTAACGGTGAAAACCACCATTTTCTATGCTATAGCCCGCCAGAAGGTTAGATTGGCCCCATTTTTCGGCTCAACGCCTAAAATGGTCTAAGGAAAAGGATAAACGGCGTGGATCGAATACATACATCAAGGTGGGGCCTATATGAGTGGGCCACCCCATAAGCTTGGAAACAAGCTAATATTTGTGTTTTCCCAGTTCACGTCCAGCGTCCCAAGGAAGCTGGACGGTTGAGCATAACACATGCATTGAGGTGGGCCCTGCTTAGGTGGGCCACCCAATGATAGATGGTGTAAATACAACACATATATAAGGTGGGGTCCATCTAAGTGGGCCACACAACCATATCATCACAAAAGGGAGAGAGAGAGAGAAATAGGCAAGTGTGGTGGAGGGCTCAGCCACTATAAGCCCTCCCTTGCATTCAATCATATATCTAATGTGTCCCAATACATGTGGGCCCACCAAATCAAAGATCAACGGTGAAGATCCCTTTTCCACCCCAAAATGGACGGTCTAAATGACCTCTTTTCATACAAGAAAAATAAACATCATGATGGGGTCCATGGAGAATGGCCCCATCATGGAATGATCATGAGCATTAAGGTAGGCCATCGGCCACACCTAGGGTCCAAAGTGAGATCCATACTATCAATCGGTAGGCCTCACTTGACCCATCATCAAAATATAAAAAATCTAACCTAATAAGCACCAACCTTCGATCTTCTTGGTCCATTGGAAAGTCGATCTCCTTGTGCTTCACTTTAACGGTGGAAGATAAGAAATGAATGGCTAGGATGAAGGTTTATGGGATGGAAAAGTGGGCCACAAAAATCACTTCTCTCCTTAGAAATGCATGGACGTCCACCTCTCTTCTCTCTTGGAATTGTTGTTGAGAAAGAGAGAGAGGTGTGGTGGTTGTAAGAGAGATATGAGTGATGGATGTGAGGTGAGTGATGAGTGAGGTGAGTGATGGGTGGGTGAGAGATTGGTTGACTTTGGGATTTGCTTGACTTCTGAAGAAAGGAAGCATGGGTTACTCTTATACTTGACATGATGTGATGTGATTGATTGATGGAGTGATTGATTGATGGGACATGTTGTAGAGATTCTCTTGGGATTTACAACGTATGGTGTTTTTCCTCGAACTGAACGCGGGTCCACATTTCCCTGTCAGGGTATCGGATCGATCCGCGAGTCACGGCATTGGAACCGCGGCGATAATGCGGTCGTAATGGTATAATTCTCGAGTCGAGCCAACTTTGATATATGGGACACTACTTAGGATCACGCGCAACTGCTGTCTACACGTCGCAGGTTGCCGGAATTCGATCGGGAGGATCGCGGAAGCCTATAGAATAGTATGGGCCAGGATACTGGTCTTACAGTGCACCTCCTTGAACTTGCATAGGCGAACGTGAGAGACAAAGGAAGCCTGGTTTATTCAAAGGACTCTCCGATGCCTAAGTCAGGCTCGTGGTCTTGAAAGTAGGATCTCCAGAAAAGAGATCAATCAGGGGTTTAGGGTTTTCGCGAACGTACCGCTAATGGTGGGGGAAACTTATCTATTTATAGGGAAGAAAGGATCCTGTTATGGAAGGGGATCTCCCCTAATATCTTGGAGATTTGATGCGATCTAGAATCTCCCTGAGATTGTGGAATCCCGAGATCATCGGGATTCGCTCTTATCTTTCGAAGATCTTGAGGGGGAGATCTTTGAGCCTCCGTGAGGATTCTTTAAGCTCATAATTCGGCTTTAAGTTAGGTCCCAAAGAGGTCTCACAGGTGGAGCTGAATGATAATGTCCTAATCAATAGATCGGCATTCACTTCTGTTCGTCAGGTAAGCCGGGAGGACAATGTTTCCTTCATCTAAGTGCTGAGACTTCTTGACCTCACCAGGGGCGTCGTTTAGTTTTTGGTTGGACTATGACCAAGCTTATGGCTGGTCCATGATCTCCTTGTAACTGATCTGTGATCGATCCATGACCGATCTATAACCGAGCTATGGCCGGTCTGCGATCGTCCTGTGACTGATCTATAGTCGATCTATGACTAAACTATGGCCAGTCTGCAATCGATCTGTGACTGAGCTATGGTCGATCCGTAATCAACACGTGGCTAATTTATAGGCGATCCATAACCATCCTTTAGCCGATCTATAAGTTAGGTTGGTCTTTCAACCACTTGTGTGAGCTTAGAAGCTCTTCGAGTGCCCTTGCATTTGTATTACCCTTCTTGAAGGTCAGCCTACTTTTGGACGTAGAAGCCTTATCAGGCTCGGGTTTTCAGTGGCTCAGGCTAGTTCAGTAGAGTTGGTCCATTCCATAAGCCGACTTATAGACTTCTAGATTTTTCCCCAACAATATATATATATATATATGGTGGGCCACACATGCTCGTCAGATGTAGATTGTTTGTTTGTTTCTTCCCATGGTGTGTTACCTTTCTTCGTACCAATCTGGTCCACTTGATGGTTAGACAGGACAGATTTTTCAGCTGAAGAATTTGGATAAGGAGGTGCTCGTGATGACAGGCTTGGATCTTATACATGTGCATGGTGGCGAGGCTGAAAGGTTCACTTATTGCACGTGAAAGGAGTAGATAAACAAGACTAACATGTCACACGTGTTTGATATCTGGGCCACTCGAGTGGGCTAAATACCCCATTGGTTGATCTTGGCCCATCCTAGCTAATCTAAACATGTATCCAGCTTCATCACTGCTGGCTGTAACTCAGGTAGGTTTGGTTAGGTTGAGAGTCAACCCGAGCTCAACATCACCTCAAGAGGGCCCAACTTTTAACTATGGAATTCTAACATAAGGTTTCAATCTAAAGTCATCTGTACTTGATCCAACCTCAACCCCACCCAAATACATATAATTGATTATTCCCGCCCTCGATTCGGTCAACCCAAATCGAACCCAAATTCAGATTGGGTTGCCATTTTTTAATCCAAACCCAACTCAACCTGAACTTGGGTGAATCCGGTTTAAGTTGACCCAAACCCAAGTTGCCTTCCTGAACCCGACTCAGATCTCATAGCAAGGCCGGGCCCATTGTCACCCTTACTTAATCCCAATTCCCACCGAGCAGGGCTATTAATGGTCCGGGCCTATGGTTGGATTCAGCCTGGATTTTCAACTATTTGGTTTGGGCCTGATGTACCAGCCCCTTTTCTAAAATTGTGATTTTGAGGGCCTATTTGGGATCGTGGATTTGGAACCCCCTGAATTCAGAATTCTCTTATAGTGTTTGGCACCTGGATGCAGAATCTCCTATAATCCAAAAGTAGTTATGCATAATATATCTACGGAGGTTTGAATTTAATTACTGTTGATGTTCAAATCTAGTCAGTCCTGCCTCATCTCTTGCTAGCTGCTTAGTACTTGTAATTTAATGAAGAACAAGAGAAGACACTGGGGGCGTTGATTAAGGTCTTGGACCCTTTGATGCCTAAGTCAGGTGTATGGAATCACAGTATACATAGTGGAATCGGGATAGTTGTCTGTACCTTTACCCATAACAGGGGGTGTATTTATAGGCTTTCTAGGCGGTTTGCATATTTAAGTTAATTTGTTGGATATACTGGAGGGGCTTGTATTGGAGTCAGACTCTATTTTCAAGAATATATCCGACTTTACCTCAATCGGTGTGATTTTTTGCTAAAACTTAGTCGGATCAATCATATCTTTATGTGTTGCAAGACTCTCTTCGACTATTTTTATTCTGAGGTCGAAGTCGGTATTCGAAGTCAATGTTGGTACTTAAGGTTGATATTTGAGGGCCAAAGTGACAACTGAGGCCAAGGTAGAAAGTAGCCGATACCAAAGGTCGAGGTGATTTCCCGACCCTCGAGCAATATATAAAGTCATCGGGTCTCACTGCTAAGCTCATCTCTTTCATACATTTGTTTAGCTCCATTTTACTCATAACAATTAGTAAATCAGCTTTAATATCTCTAATTAGTATATGTATGTAATGTTTGACACAATGGTTATAATAAGCCCATTGAAACGTATACTTTGTCCAAAAATGATGAAATTCCAAGTTTCAGATGGGCCACAAGCACAAGATCATGGCCCAGTCACTAACCAATGATTTATTTATTTTTAACTATTAATTTACATAGACAATGTTTGGATGGCTCAAATCATTGTATTAAAGTAATTATACTGATTCAATTGATAATATGATTGTTCTGCGATATCATTAGTAGGCCATGTGCCCAATAAATTAATAACCTATTACACGTTTTGTTTTTTCCTTTTCTTTTTTAATTTTTACACATGCACACACACCATCACACACTCATGCCATAGTGGAATTTCACCACTTATGGGTTCTCAGAACCCTTGACCTACACACGCACACACACCATCACACACTCATGCCATAGTGGAATTTCACCACCTATGGGTACTCAGAACCCTTGACCTACACACACACACACACCATCACACACTCATGCCATAGTGGAATTTCACCACCTATGGGTACTCAAAACCCTTGACTGAGTGTTGTAACTCTTGAGAGTCTACCACCGGAGCAAGAGTAATGACCCAGCCTATTACACATGTTACACATCAAACTTCTTCACCATTTTGAAATGGTAGTGGCTCAAATTTCCTTAAGAATGATGACACCCATGTGAGGCTATGCAGCCCATTTGAATTTTGATGCATGTTGTGGACAAAATATATATGAAAAACCATGTTGATAGAGAAATCCTAACCATACAATTGATGTCTACAAATTATTAATTGTTAAAACTCAAATAATAAACCGTCCAAATTGAAAGGGTAAAATCGGATACATCCAATCATCTTCTCAATCTGTCACTTTCTTTTTTGGAGGTATTACTCTCTGTCCCAACGAATTGGACTATCTAGATTGTTGTAAAACTAGGGCACATCTATGATTGAAGAGTTACCACCATTTTTAAAATGGTGGCACCAAAAGATTTAAAAATGTGCTACCCTTATAGTGGGGCCCACTTTGATGTATGTATTCTACATTCACACCGTCCACCTGTTTTTTCAAATAATTTTAGGTCATGGCCCAAAAATAAGTTATATATATATATATATATATATAATATTAGGTAGATTGTACTATAGGAAACAGTGGTCATTGAATGCTCCACCGTTAAAAACTTGTTAGGCCCTAATGCTTAAGTAACATTTATTTTCAAATGGACCAGTTAAAGGAAAAAAAAAAAAAATTAAATATCAACTTGATAAAAAACTTTTGGGGCCCTTTTAAATACTCAATCACCACAGTTTCACATGGTATGGTCCACATAATATTTATATCTATTTCATTTTTGGGTTATTTATATCTAATTCTCATACAAAGGTTTATTTTGCAACACCCAAATCCCTCTTTACAAACTCCTTAGATAATTGTTCCTCGAGATTTGAAATATCATACATGCTTACAACAAGCATATCATCTACATATAAAAGAAGTATGAGATATGAATTTTCAAAATTTTTGAAATAACAACCATAATCAACATGGAATCTCTTAAAGCCATTAGTAGACATAAAACTATCAAATTTTCCATACCATTATCTTTGGGCCTATTTCAAAATATACAAACTCATTTTAAGTTTACATATTATGTTCTCCTTGCTAGGTGCGATATATCCTTATGGCTGATGCATATAAATCTTCTTTAAGATCGCCATGAAGAAAAGTTGTTTTTACATCTAATTGCTCTGAGTGCAAATCATCTACAGCCACAATGCTTGTAACGGATTTGATAGTAGAAATATTAACAATAGGATAAAAGATTTTAGTATAGTCGATATCTGCCTTCTACCAGAAACCTTTCACAAGTAACTTAGCCTTAAATCGCTTAGTACCATCATGCTCTTCCTTTAATCCGTAAACCCACTTGTTATGAAAAAGCTGTATTTCACTTGGGTAATTAGACCAAGTCTCATGTTTGTTTTGATATTAGAGAATCCATCTCATCATTCATGGCATGCTCCTACTTGTTCCTAGTCTCAACCTGCAAAGCCTCTTCCTAACATTACGGTTCACTATTATCAGTCAGCAACAAATAATGAAAAAGAAGAAGAAGAAGAGAAAAACGGACTGTGGGTTTACTAACCCTAGATGCTCTCCTCACGGGAATATGGATATGAGATTCTGTCTGTATATTTTCATATTGGGGCCTTAGAATATCATTGTCAGGTATCTTATCAAGTTTTACAAACTCAGCATGCTCAATTTTCTCTTCTTTTTATTCTAACTTATGCTCATGCATGATAGTTTCATTGAATACTACATTCTTGCTCCTAATGATTTTTCAATTTTTGGCATCTAAAAATCGATAACCAAAATCATTAAGGCCATGTCCAATGAATGTGCACCTCCTAGACATAGGATCAAGCTTGGTCCTATTTTTAAAATCGATATAGACATAAGAGATACAACCAAATACCTTTAAATGACACAAGTTTACTTCTTTTCTTGTTCATGATTTTCTTGGTAATCCACAATCTAAAACAACTTAAGGTCATTTGTTAATCAAGTAAGCTGCAATATTTACAACATCTACCCAAAATTGTTTAGGTAATCCAACATAGATTCTCATGCTCATTGTCCGCTTTAGAATGGTTCTGTTCATGCACTCAGCTACACCATTCTATTGTGGCGTTCTTAGAGTCATTTTTTGTCTCTTGATTCCATTGACTGCACAACACTTATCAAACTTGTTATCGTAATACTTTCCCCCACTATTTGATCTAAGATACTTAAGCTTTAGACATGTTTCTGTTGTAAAACAGATGTCTTAAATCTTGATCACCGAGATGCTCGACCAGTCAAGGGACTGGCTCGACTAGTCGAAGGTCCCTTTGATTGGTCGAAGCCTGTTTGACTTGAAGTCCAGCAATGATGTATTTGAGATTTTTGGGATGCTCAAACAGTTGAGGGATAGGCTCGACCAGTCGAAGGGGTCCGTTGACCAATTGAAGCCCAGGCTTGACTAGTCAAGGGTTACGTAGACGGTGCACGGTTTATGCACGGACTACGTAAATTTGAGGCGGTTCTAGGGAGGTGCGTAAGTGGGGTGTCTCCATCTATAAATAGGAGTCCCTAGGGTCATTCTCAAGTATTCTAAGGCTTCCTAAAGGTATTCCAAGGGTTTCTAAATGGGTTCTAGAGTTACCAAAGGGTGTAGCAAGGGTAAGATTTGAGGTTGTTCGAATCGAGTAAGTCCTCTCTCTTCGTAATTTCTATTTTCATAGTGGATTTTTATCACTTTGTGCTATGATTTTTTCTCACAAGGGTTTTCCACGTTAAATCTTTGTATTCTCTTGTGATTGCTTGGTGCTCTTGGATTGCTATCCTAGATCCATATCTGTGTGATTCCGCAGACAAAACCCCAACAGTTTCATTATCAACCAAAGTTTTTCATTTATTGAATACATCAAATACTTCTAATTTATGCTTTAAGAAATAAATTTATAATTTTCTACTAGCATCATCAATGAAGGTAACAAAATAAAGAGAACCATCGAGAGAGGATAGCTTAGCTGGTCCATACATATCAGTGTAAATTAGTTCCAATCACTCTAAGTTTGAAGTCCTTCTGAAATTCGAAAAGCTAACATTTCTCCATTTGTCATGGATATGGTCATCACAAAAGTCCATATCAATATATTTCCCCCCGATATTTTTCTTTAAGAAAGTAGAACATTCATTTCATTTTCACCCATATGCCTAAGTCTATGATGCCATATACACGTGTCCACTCTTGATGATGTAACTACAATAGAACTATCAGAGTGACAAGTCAAGTAAATAGTGCATTCTTTCTTACACCGAGCAATTATCATAGCCCACTTCGTGATCTTCCATGAATCATTAGTAAAGGTCATCATGTGTCCAAAATTTGTAAGCTGGCCAACCGAGATCAATTTTGTTTTCAAATTTGGAACATTCCCGACATCTTTTAACTTAAGCACTCTCCCATTTGACTGGTTTATCTAAATGTCTCCATTCTTAACAATATAACATGAGTCATCATTCATCTCTCATATACACTTGCCATGCACATAATTATGAAGAATATCTTTACTTAAAGCATGAAACAAGGCACCAAAATCTATTACCCAGGAATCATTACGAGTATCAAAAGACATAATTAAGACATCGAAAATACTTTATACAAAAATGTTTACAGAATATTTATCTCATTGATTATTGTTTTCTTATTGTTTCTTCAAAGATTACAGTTCCACTTCATATGCCCATTTTCACCACAATTATAGTAACCATTACTCTTTCCTTGTGGAGGCTTGGATAATCTGTTCTTCTTCGATCTCAATCTCGATTGACTATGATTTTTATTTCCTCTGTTTGGAGTTCTTGTCCATTACTTTAGCATTTAATGCATTCTTTGATGTTTCACTTGAAGATCTCAAGACTTTCTTTCGAGATTCCTCGCTTAGAATGAGGCTTATAACATTATCATACTTCAACTTCACTGATCTAGTAAAATTGCTCACGACTACCACCAACCTGTCATAACTACCTGGTAATATTGATAAAATCAAAAGAGCTTTGATTTCGTAATCAAAATTAAGGCCTACAGACTCTAACTAGCCCATGACTGTGTTAAACTCATTAAGATGCTCAACTACATTTTTGCCATCAGATATCTTCATATCGAACAACCTCTTCATTGGAAGAACCTTGTTGGAAACAGAAGATTTTTTGTACATCCTTGATAGGGTTGCCATAAGATCCCATGTGGTCTTCTCTTTTAAGATATTGAATGCAGCATATTTCACCAAAAAAAGTCAAATTGTTTGCAAAGCCTTTCTGTCGAGTACCTTCCTATCACTATCAGACATCTTCCCTAGTTTCTTCGATTTTTCTATAAGAGAAAGATAGGGATCCTTTTGATAGAGGTAATCTTCAATCTGCATTTTCTAGAATATAAAGTTCGAACTATTGAACTTTTCAATTCTCATATTTCTTTCTTTCGATATTGATCCCACTCAAACTAAGAGCTCTAATACCAATTGTTGGGAGAAACATCCATTCTCGATCATACACACAATAATATTGGAATAAAAAGAAAGTGAAACAAAAAGGCGAACCAAAAACAAAGATTGTGGTTCCCTTTCGGTATATTTACGGATTCATGCCAATCCATTATGCTCAAAGGTAAAAAATGAAGAAACAACTCTTAATACAATGACGACTCTTTCTCTCTCTTATGATATAATATATATTACCCCAAATGAACTAGGGTTTACATAAAATTTATGAAATTACCTCCCGGGCTAGGGGCTACACCCTCAGATCCCCAAGCAAGAGGGCATTGCCGCCTGCAACCCCCAATGAACTCAACGTAGAGTTCGGCCTGCGAAAGTGATAATTGAACGAGTAGTACACCTATGATGATACGGCTTCACTGATCCTAACACTTTAGGCCTTTTTCAGTTGCTCTCTCTTATAATTTATATAAAGGGCATAAGTATAAAGTGGTATTCCATTTATTATTCTTCTGGTGTATTCTTTAGTGGAAAATTCACGCACAGAGGAAGAGTGTGAGAAAGGTAAGTCTTGTACTTTTAATTATTATTATTATTATTTTTCCAATGAAGAAAAAACTTTATATTACTGCCTCATAAACATAGGCATACTATTGAACTCTGTAAATCTTCATGCCTTTTGTCTTTTATTTTTCGTTTAGCGTTTAGCTTTTTATTTGGTCATTTTCTTTTTTAGTTTTGTTTTGCCTAAATCGATCGTGCGTGAGTGTTTTTCCACAACACTTAGTCTTTACAAAGACTTTGTGAGCTAATTTCTCCAAACCTATTTACAATTATGGAAGAATCCCTCAATCGAGGTCTTCATAATCTATTCATCTGTAGCATGTGCAAAGCCATACCATCTTCCTTGGAGAAGCCCAATAATATCATACTATAGCTTTTTTTTATTTACAAATGACCTAATGATGTTCTCCAATTGATGAAAAGAAGCTTTAATGGGAATTATGAAGCTTGTGTAAGATATTCAAATTCCCTTAAACAACAAATTAACAAGCAACAAAGCATATTTATTATACAAAAGTGAGCAATAAAAAATTCAAGCAGTGAGGAAGAGAACAAACCTTGAAAAGCATCCATCTCCATCCAACTTCCCTATTCAAAGGGAAAAACACACGCAACAGTCTTCCAACCCATTGTTTAGAAAATCAGAGGCATGTTGTAAGTTTAAATTCCCTCTCTAGAGGGAGGAAATTTATTTTGGTCCAAAATGTGCTATTTGTTAAGCATCTTGATACACATCTTACAACTATCCTTAGTACCAATCCACATTATGAATGAAATCGAATCAGTGTTTCCTGATTTCCAATGTTGAGAACCTAAAGGATCCAAAAAACATCACAGGGACAACTAGCAAAGAACGGGGAATTTTTTTGCTTAAAAGTTGTAATAAATTCCTTTATTTATTTCCCCTTCTCTACACCAAAAATGAAATAATGTTGGAATTTGATAATGAACAAAATATTAAATAATTATACATATTGTTGTGGGGAAATCTGAACAAGGATAATCAGAGTCGGTCAGAGCTACCTAAGTCAGTTATTGAATCCTTAGAATAAGAATATCACATCAAGTGTGAGTCGACTTCTGAGTTACGACTATTAGCAGGCCGAGGCGAGCTCTCGTCCTCGTTCTCGTCGCCGTCTGAGGACGACATCCCATGAACTCCGACCCCGAGTATTTCGACAGAAAACTCATATTGTTTGGTCTCAGGCTTAAACAAGACGAAGTCAAGCCTGGGCTGACACTGAATTCTAGGACTCGGCCTCGAGTCTAAACAGGTTGAGGCCGAGCCCGGGTGAGGACACTCTGTGTGCCAAGCCTGGAGACTAACCTAAATGCAGACGTGACTGAAGATCTCATCCAAAGATACGCGTCCTTAAGACACGATACGCCACACGACCCAAATATTGCGGATAATATCTTCACGATTATAGTATCTGCGTAATTGAGTAAATCATGCCGAGATTAATGGACGCGATCGTCTCTGCCCACAAGTATAAATACCAGGGGACCCCATTGCTACAGGTACGCAAGATCTCACACCCTCTCTCTACATACGACTTAGACCAAAATTCCCTAGCCTGACTTAGGCATCGGAGGGTCCCCCGGCTTAGCCAAGGTCTCCTTTGCTTACCCTTTTGTGCAGGACCAAGGTCCATTTAAGGTTCACTGCATTGGGTGGAGGGTGATCCGGATTTTGACCTCAACATTTTTTGGGCCATCTGTGGGAATCGCAAACGAAAAGCTAGAAGGTTTTACTAGAAATAGCGAGAGGAAAGAAAAAGGCGATAGTGGTGGAACCCGAACCCAGCGGTTAACACCAGTCCTGTTTGTTATTGCACACTGAGTCGGCTCTGATAGGACCGTCTTAACGGACTCGGAGCTGAGGAGGAAAATACAAGGCATTGCAAAATGAAGTCCAGATATTGAAAGATGAAGTCAGCGAATGAAGGCGCAACAGAATCAGTAGCCACCATTAAACCTGGTGGAAACCACCCCAATACCCAAAGTACAACCGCAACTAGTCAGCTCCCGGGCCAGAGGATCTCAAGCACGGTCTGCACGCGCTCCCGACCTTACACAAAACACATGGCCCCAAGAGTGATTCGTTCGAATCCCAGGACCCGCTCTGGACGTGGAACAGTCTTATGTGTCTGCCACTTCGGCTCTAGCACCTACTGACCTTTGCCATCGGATGAAGAGGAGCAGACGTGGTAGAACATCCGAGGTGATGGGCGCCTCCCAAGAGACAGTAGCCAAGAATCAGAACCCTTTGGAAGCACAGCTTAAGGAACTCCGAGATTAGTTCAAGGCGTTTAAAAAGGATCAGCAATCTGCGTCTGTTCCAACTGCAGTTCAGACGATGATGGAAGAGACCGAGCCTCCTTTCACCTTTGCAATCATGGACGAGGTGATGCCGTCGAGGTTCAGGATGCCCCCTATCATCCAATTCTCCAGATTTGAAGACCCCTCAGAACATGTGGCATCATACCATTCGTGGATGTAGATCCAGTTAGCCATAGATGCCATGATGTGTCGAGCCTTCTCTATAACTCTCTCCGGGTCTACTCAGAGTTGGTATCGACAACTTAAACCAAAATCGATCAGCTCCTTTGCAGATCTCAGTAAATTGTTCCTTACCCAGTTCATCTATGGTAAGAAGAGTCGGAAGCCGACTACTCATCTGTTCACCCTTAAATAGGGGAACAAAGAACCACTGAGGGATTACATTGCCCACTTCAATGATCAAGTGTTGTTAGTGGAAGATTTCGATGACAAGATGATGCTCTCAGCCATGTTCAGCGGCCTCAAAGAAGGAAAATTCACCTTCTCAATTGGGAAAAATCCACCAACTACCCTAGCCGAGCTCATCAGCAGGGCTCAGAAGTACACCAATGCTGAGAAAATTTTTAACTCTCGTAGGAACATCCAGCCTGTTGAAATGTTATCAAAGGAAAAAAGGCAAAGGAACGAAGAACCTTAGTCATCCAACAAAAAGCCCGACGACCGGGCCCCTTGTGATCGTCAGCCAAGCTAGAGACCTGAGGGCAAATCCCGTTCTTACACCCCCCTCAACACCTCTGTGGAGCAGATCCTGTTAGATATTAGGGGTCAGAGACTCCTGAACTAGCCTGTCTGCATGAAGATCGATGCTGAGAATCGGGATAAGCGCAAGTACTACTGGTTCCACTGTGATCATGGCCACAACACGAGCGACTGTGTAGACCTCAAAAATGAAATCGAAACCCTTATCCATAAGGGTCACTTGTACCAATACGCTAAGGAGGAGAAGTCGGCTCGAAAAAAAGAACGACCGAGCAAAACTACTGAAGAACCTGTTAAAATTCGAACCATTTATGGCGGTTCATTGGTGGAGGCGACTTGAACAGAGCTCGCAAAGCCCACTCTTGGAGTTTAGACCCCGAGCACTATGCCCATTTACCCGAAAGGCCAAGGAAAGAGCTCTGTCTTAGACCCTGCAGCTTGACTTTCACAGAAGATGATGCGTGCGGAATCCAACATCCGCACAACGATGCTCTTGTGGTGGTTATGACCATAGCTAACTGCAAGGTCTTTCGCATCCTAGTCGACACGGGAAGCTCAGTCAACGTCATTTACTCCGAAGCCTTCGAGAGAATGAGAATCGATAGGTCACAGCTCTGACCCATGAAAACCCACTATACGTCTTCGCTGGAGATAGGGTGAACTCCGAGGGAGCCATTACTTTCCCATGATAGCTAGTGAAGGACAACACCAAGCCACACTTCTTGTGGACTTTCTTGTTGTCAATGTGTCATCGGTGTACAACGTCATTCTGGGTCAACCTTTCCTTAATGCAATAAGGGCGGTCGTGTCCACATATTACCTAATGATGAAGTTCTCCGCTGAAGGAGGGGTTGGATACATCCAAGGGGATCAGCATGAAACCCGGAGATGCTATACAATAGTTGTGAGAAAAGGGTCGTAAAGCAAGCCCTCACCATCAATACCCTCGGCCCTATGGAGGATCCCCCTGAGGGCTTGGAGACCATCCCACTTGAGGAAGCCGACCCGAGCAAAACTGTTCAGCTCGGATCTTCTCTGAATTCTGAGCAGAGGTCTCAAATGATAACTTTCTTACAACAGCATAAGGATGTCTTCGCTTGGTCGCATGGGGATATGCCAGGCATTTCTCCCGATGTCATGGTCCACATGTTGAACGTGGACACTAATCATAAACTAGTGAAACAAAAGAGAAGAACGTTTGATGCTGAAAGATATATAGTCATAGCCGATGAAGTTTCCAACCTACTCAGCATCGGCTTCATCGAGGAAATACATTATCCGGACTGGATCGCCAATAGGGTCCTGGTGAAGAAAGCAAGAGGGAAGTGGCGGGTCTGTGTTGACTACTTGGATCTGAACAAAGCCTGCCCTAAAGATAGTTTTCCCTTACCTCGAATCAATCAACTGGTCGACAGCACGACTAGTCACAAACGCCTCTCATTCCTAGATGCCTATTCTGGGTATAATCAGATTCCGATGGATCCCCCAGATAGGCAGAAGACTACCTTTGTCATCGACAATGGGCTCTACTGTTACCGGGTCATGCCTTTTGGCCTGAAGAATGCTAGGGCAACATACCAGAAATTGGTAAATCAGATGTGTGCCAAACAGATTAGACAAACAATGGAAGTCTATGTCGATAACATGCTCGTCAAGAGCGTCATTGCATCGACCACCTCGCCGACCTCGGGGTGATGTTTTTAATCCTCCGGAAGTATCGCATGAAGTTGAACCTAGCTAAATGTGTCTTTGGAGTCGGTTCGGGCAAGTTCATTGGGTTTCAAGTCAACCAGAGAGGCATCGAGGCGAATCCTGAGAAAATAAAAGCATTGCTCGACATGAGCTCCCCTCGAACAATGAAGGAAATCCAATGTCTAACTGGCCGAGTAGTAGCACTTGGACGGTTTATTTTTGGAGCTACCGATAAGGGTCTCCCCTTTTTCCAACAACTTAACAACTGAAAGGACACAAGAAGGCTGGGTGGACCTCTGAATGTGAGTAGGCATTCCAAGAGCTAAAGCAATACCTGGGTTCACCTCCCTTGCTGTCAAAACTAGAAGAGTGTGAGCCCCTACTATTATACCTAGCGGTCTCAGCCTTGACTGTCAGCTCTACACTCATCAGGGAGGTAGGAAATAAACAACATCCCGTTTACTACACGAGCAAAGCAATGGTGCCTGCTAAGACCAGATACCTGAGCATCGAAAAGTTGGCGCTCAGCTTAGTTTTTTCGACACGGAGGCTTCGTCCATACTTTCGGGCGCACACCATTGTCGTTCTAATCGACTCCCCCCTCAGACAGGTCCTTCAAAGACCAAATGTCTTCGGACGGCTCACAACATGGGCAATAGAACTTGGAGAGTTTGACATCCAATACCGTCAGAGGATGGCGATCAAGGGTCAAGCTGTGGCTGACTTCATAGCTGAATTTACTATCCCAAATGACGATACTAAAGCAGAAGCAGCCATGGTGACCCTATCAGTTCCGTCGCTAGCCAAAGATCTAGAATCAAAGCAGAGATGGGTCCTTTATGTCGATGAATCTTCAAACGCCAAGTAAGTTGGGGCGAGAGTTGTCATGTCGCGCCCGACTCTACAACCACCCAATATGTCATCAGGCTCAATTTCAAAGCCTTCAATAACGAAGTAGAATATGAGGCTTTATTGGCAGGACTCAGGCTGGCTACGAGTCTGGGGGTTCAGTCCCTTGAAGTGTGATGTGATTCCCAACTTGTAGTGAACCATATCTCTACCGAGTACGAAGTTAAGGAAACCAGGATGGTGACTTATTTGGCTGAAGCCCAAAAATTGATCGAGAGGTTCTGGAGTTGTAACATTAACCAAATTCCAAGGGCAGAAAACTCTTGGGCTGATGCCCTAACAAGGTTAGCTTCAGCTATGGAGGGAAAGTTCCTCAGATCATTCCTATAGAATTCATGGAGAGCCCAAGCATCGACCAAATGGAATGAGAAGTGGTCAACTCAGTCGAGACTGCACCAAGTCGGATGAACCTGATCTACGACTACCTTGTATCTGGTGAGGTCGCTGAGGACAAGCTGAAAGCTCAATGCCTAAAATCAGAGCAGCTCGATATATTATCCTGGAGGGGGTCTTATACAAGAAGGGACACTCATAGCCCTACCTCGGATGCCTTCGACCCGAAGAATCAGATTACGTGATATGAGAAATCCATGAAGGCATCTGCGGTAATCACTTCGGTGGCTGAGCCTTGGCTTTGAAGATACTTCGCCAGGGGTACTTCTAGCCGACCATTCGAGAGGACTCAAAAGATTAAATCCAAAGGTGCGACAAATGTCAGAGGTTTGCAGCAATACCGAGGCAACCTGTGGAAGAAATGACCCCTATGAGTGGGCCGTGGCAGTTTGCTCAGTAAGAGATCGACATCATTGGATCTCTACCCACAGGGAAAGGACAAGTGAAGTTTGCTATTGTCGCAGTTGATTACTTCACCAAATGGGCCGAGGCCAAACTTGTGGCTAAAATAATTGAATAGAAAGTGGTCGACTTTGTCTGGAAGAATATCATTTATCGATTCAGAATCCCGCGCACCATTGTTTCTGACAATGACAAGTAGTTCGACAATGATAAGTTTAGGGGTATATGCAAGGGGCTCGGCATCTCGAACGCTTATTCCTCGCCTCGGCATCCACAATCCAATGGGTAGGTGGAAGCTGTAAACAAGGTCATCAAGCACTACCTGAAAATGAAGTTAGAAAAGGAGAAGGGCAACTGGGTTGAGGAGCTTCCATTTGTCATGTGGGCATATTGGACCACGGCCTAGTCATCTACTGGGGAGACCCCCTTTTCGCTATCATACGGCTCAGAGGCAATCGTCCCAGTCGAGATTAGCCTCTCGACAGCTTGGGTCAGAAACTATTAGGAAGATTAGAATGCGGAGCACATCACAGCAAGCCTTGACTTGCTCGAAGAAGCCAGAGATATCGCTCGACTCCGAGCTGCTGATAGACATCGCCAGGTGGCACGATTCTATAACTCAAGGGTCAAGACAAGGCATTTCTGGCCACGGGACTTGGTCCTCCGTCATGTCTTTTAAAATACGGCAGAACCGGGGGCTGGGACACTCGGGCCCAACTGGGAAGGGCCCTATCGCGTGATCAGATCAACCCAGTCAGGCTCATATCACTTCGAAGATCTCGAAGGACGTCCACTCCCCTATCCCTGAAACGCCGAGCACTTGAAGATATACTATCAGTGAGAATCTACCAGCCATTGAATGCCCTTAATGAATGTACTACTCAGAGCTACTAGCCTTTTGAAGCTTCTAATAAAAGTATCTCCCTTCCTACATGTGCAATTTACAAACGGAAGAAGTTACCTGTCACAAGCAGAGGCTAACTTAACGCGTTGATCCCTTCAAGAAGGGGTTGAGATGTTAAACCCACAAAAATCTACATGGGGATCCCCTCACATGCAGAGAAAAAGCCCAAAGACAACCCTATTCCCTGAGAAAGGGGTGGGCTCGTCATGCAATGACTAATCTACAAAAGCAACTTAGCGTGCCATTCATGGGGGGATTGGCCCCTCAAGGGGTCGGTCATTAAAATAATAACATTTAAGAATTATCACGACAATCAACACATGCAAACAAGCCGCTTGCTAGTAATCATCATTGAAAAAATCCATTTACATTAAAAAAACTTATCATTCCCTCAAAGTAGAGGGACCAGCTACCGAGCTAGGGGGTTAAGCGTTGGCGGTGGCTTCGATGACAGGAGCATCTGAGACGATTTTCACAGCAGGAGGGGCATTCTCTGGCTTGTATGCCACAACAGGCTCAACGTCATTGGTGGTGTATGCCGTGAGGGCGCCGAGGTTAAGAGTCGGATAAAGCCTTCTAACCTCGATCAGGTAAGCATCAAAGCCAGTGTCATAGTCGAAGTAATATAATTTATCCAGCTCCTTGGCCCTTTCAGCCGAATCCTTGTATTCGGCCACTACTATGGCCGCCTGTGAGACCGCTTGAGCCTCAAGCTCTACCTGTAAAGAAGCCTTGTCTGCAGACGCAGTAGACTCAAGGACCTTCCGTTGCTGAACCAACTGGTTCTCCGCCATCTGCCGCTCTGCCTCGAACTTCTCTCTCATCGCCTCGAGCCCCGTCTTAACTTCTATGGCCCTAAACTCTAGGTCTTCGTTAGCTTGGCGTAGACGCCTGAATTCGGGTTCAGCTACATCCAAGTGAGCTTGGAGTTGGTTGACCTTGCACTGAAGCGCTAGTTCTCTAACTCGCCCCTCAGCAACAGCCTTCTTTAGCTCCTCCTGTTCCATAACTGAAGCTTCCAGCTACCTCTCAAGCTCGACCCACAGTGCATCTTGCTCTGCTTTCTCGACTACAGACTAGGCCCGCTCTGCTTCGAGCCGCTTCATCTCCTTTAGCCTCTCCTTCACCTCTACCACTATTGACAGCGACTAGTAACATACAACCGCATAATTGTTCATAAAGCTGACATGGTGACATGAGAGTGTGTCGGCTATCCACATCTCTGGTGCATGCTTAGCCGCCTAAGAGTTCAGCTGAGCCATGTGAAAACCAAGAGGTAGGGCCCTTAGAC
This sequence comes from Magnolia sinica, assembly GCF_029962835.1. NCBI lineage: Eukaryota > Viridiplantae > Streptophyta > Magnoliopsida > Magnoliales > Magnoliaceae > Magnolia > Magnolia sinica. The sequence goes on along the minus strand of NC_080577.1, from coordinate 40,628,884 downwards.
AGGGTGCGGAAGCTCCTCCATCCCCGCTGGCCGCATAAGCTTGGGCAGCCACTTCGGGTTTGTTTACATACCCGACAAGGACGTCACCTTGACCAACCAAGGGCTAGGCCACAGCAGCAGCAGGGGGGACTGCGGATCATGTAGAGACAACCATGCCGAGAGTCTCCCCTACTACTTCCCTCCTTACCCCAGAAGGACCTGCGACTACCAAAGGGGAAAGCTTCGGGGGCTTGCTCCTCCACGGAGGGTGACGAGATGGTGATAGGCTCGATTTTGGCAGGAGCCTAAGTAGCTGGAACCTCGGGAGTGGGGGTCGAAATAATGGCTGAAACAGCCTCAGAGGGGGCTGGGGTAGGGCCAGCTCCAACCAGTCTTGCAGCCGGGGTAGCCTCGGCCTCGACTTCAGAAGCCTTCCTCTTCCTCGGAGTCACCTTCATCTTTGGTTCGGAGGAGAGGACGATGTCCATCAGAGGATGCCGGGGCCTTCTCCTCTTTGAACCGCCTGCATCCATCCCTGTAAGAGAAAGAAGAATCAGCCCAGTAAGATCTAAGGAATGAGTAAAGGTCAGCAAATTAGTCTCCGAAGGCCCTAACCGCGCTTACCCAAGGCAAAGAGGGTGGGCTGAATTCTACAAAAGCCAGAAGATACCAAGTTCTCCTAACTGATGAGGTCAAACCAGGCATGTTGGCTCGCAGGGAGCGCTCAGACTCGATTGACTTGTCGCTTCTGGAGGATAGAGAGGTCAGGGCCCCCTTCGGCCGGACTGCAAACAGAAGTGGAGAATAAGTTAGGTATAGAAAGATGGATCAAGTATGCAGGGCGATTATAAGAAATGTCCAACCTGGATTAGCGAATCGGGTAGGGACTCGGATCCACAGTCGGCCCAATTCGGAGCCGGGGGCCTCCCATTCTCCCAGGGCCCAGAACCACTTCCCCTTCCAGTCTTTATTGGAAGAAGAGAGTTGGGTTACTAGGCAAAGGAGACATAGGGGCCTAGCCGAGAAATACCACCAAGCCTTATCCGTGTTATCATATTTGGCCATGTACAAAAATAAGAACTCATTTCGTGTCAGCCTCTAGTTCCCCGCCTGATGCCAGAGGACGAAAGTGGAGGCTACGATCCTCCAGGAATTTGGGCCCAGCTGCCCCGGCGCGATTTACAGCTGCGCTGTCAGCTCGCGCAAGAAAGGATCGATGGGGAATTGAATTCCGCATTGGAGGGTACAAACGAAGATAACAATCTCCCCCTCAGCTGGAGATCCCGCTTGATTTGTGGAGGCAGAGGCTCAGATGTGAACCGAGTCGGGGATCTGATAATTTTCACAAAGTTGGGATTGATGGTTTCGTTCTGCCTTCCTTGGGGCCCACCTGCGACCGCCCCGTGGGATCTCTGAGGACCCTCCTCTGCCCTTTGCCTCGACTCTTGGTCCTCTGACTTGCGGCTCCTCGGGCCAGGGCTGGAGTGTAGAGAGGTACGGCTTTGAGAGGGCCTTCAGATTCCCCGGGCCCCGAGGCTGAAGTCACTGGTTCAGACTCTGAACCAGCTCCTTGGACCACGCCCATCTCGTCAGAGTCGCTTGACATGAAGGAAAAATGCGTTAAAGTGTTGGAGGACTCACAACGTTACAGATGATTTCCTCTGACAAAAGTTTTTCCAACTCTGACGTCTTCCGCTGGGCCGAATCTCCCCTCCGATAGTCGAGAATCCTTTATCCAGTGATGAAAACGCTTTTTTTGCAGAAGGCGATTTCCGGAGAGGGGTGATTTTCGGCGGAAGGCGATTCCGAAGGAAGGAGCAGAGAAAATGAGAGCGCAAGAAGTGTGAGAGCAAGGGAGGAAGGGGTTTATGTAGCCACCTCATCGCTCGGTGCCATCATTACTAGCGACCGTTCTAGAAGCTGATACGACTCGACACTGGCGCCGAGGGACAAGTGGAAGAGCCTGAACCCGTGCTTCGAGGTCATAATCTTCTCAGCATTTAATGTCATTAAAGACGCAGGTGCCTCCTCGCTCCTCCGACGCACGTGGCACAACCTCCTTCACCCCGCCATCTGCAAATTGCAACTATCGCCACGTTTCCCTTACCGAGAAGATAGAAACCGAAGAGTTGTGGCCGTTGCGTCGCATGCGGAATCGGAAGTGTACAAATTGCATTGAATACTCCCTGATCACTCCAATCGCCATCAAGAGCTAGGGAAGGGAGACATCATTTCATTTCCCCGAGTATTTACTCTCCAGATCCAGGCTCGAACGTAGAGAGTAGGGGGCTTCTGTTATGGGAAAATCTGAACAAGGATAATTAGAGTCGGTTAGAGCTACCTGAGTCAGTTATTGAAGCCTCGAAAGAAGAATTTCACATCAAGTGTGAGCCGACCTCTGAGTTACGGCTATTAGCAGGCCGAGGCGAGCTCTCGTCCTCGTTCTCGTCCCCGTCTAAGGACGACATCTCATGAACTCTGACCCCGAGTATTCCGACAGAAAACTCTGACTGCTCGGTCTCAGGATTAGACAAGACGAAGTTAAGCCTGGGTTGAAACTCTGAATACTAGGACTCGAACTCGGGTCTAAACAAATTGAGGCAGAGCCTGGGTGAGGACACTCCGTGTGCCGAGCCTGGAGACTAACCTAAATGCAGACATGACCGAAGATCTCGTCTAAGGATACGTGCCCTTAAGACATGATATGCCACACTACCCAAAGATTGCGGATAATATCTTCACGATTACAGTATCTACGTAATTGAGTAAATCGTGCCGAGATTAACGGACGCGATCCTCTTTACTCACAAATATAAATACCAGGGGACCCCATTGCTACAGGTACGCAAGATCTCACACCCTCTCTCTACATACGACTTAGACCCAGATTCCCTAGCCTGACTTAGGCATCAGAGGGTCCCCCAGCTTAGCCAGGGTCTCCTTTGCTTACCCTTTTGTGCAGGACCAAGGTCTGTCGAAGGTTCATCGGATTGGGTGGAGGGTGATCCGGATTTTGACCTCAACATATACAATATGTAAAAATTCTCACTTACTTTGTCGCACAACTTATATTTGTTTTGTAGCTTGTGGTCCACTAAAAGAACACCTAAGGCCTAACTTAGGAGCGATAGATGGTAGTGATCCCTCCAATCCCCATGTTTCAGGGGTGGTCGTCACCATAATGTGTGTTTTATCCACCCTGACTATTTATTTTACCATCTAGATGAAGGGCATAATCCAAAAAATGAGGTAGATCTAAATCTTATGTGAACTACACTGTCAGAAACAATGGTGAATGAACACCGGTCATTAAAAGCTTCTGAGGGCCAACTGTATTGTTTATTGGCCATCCAACCTGGAAGGGAGCATATTAGGTGTTTGGTGGTACTCTTACCATGTGAGGCCTACCTCAATGAAAGTGTTGTATATCCACTCCTTTTATTCTTTCAACTCATTTTAGTACGTTAGCTGGGTTGGATGGAAAATAAACATTATGGATTACGGATCTACATACTGTAGCCCCATGTAAGTTTTTAATGGTGAGTGTTCAATCACCACTGTTTCCTGTGGTGTGGTCTACCTAAGATTTAGATTTGCTTAATTTCTGGGACCATATTGTAAAATGAGCTGGAAAAATGGATAGGCGGCATGTATATACAATAAATTATCAAGGTGGGCCTCACAGTAAAGGGAACACCCACTAAGGTGTTACCTGGGTAATAGGGTTGAAAGTTGGGTGGGTTCAACCCAACCTGTGTGACTGACCCGACGTTGGGTTGGGCTTGGGTAGGATGTATCGGGTTCAGTCCTGGGCTTGGGTTGTATAAATACCAACCCGATAAAACTTGGGTCGGGCTAGAGTTGAGGTTTGGAGTGCCCGACCCAACCCAACCCAACCCAACCCAACCCAACCAAACCCGGATCGATATATAAGTAATAAATTATAATTGAGTGTGGATCGTATGTGTTTAAGGCATAGGAATTTTCGGGTTTCATTAGTCCACATCATTTCCAATGGCTCAAAGCTAACGGGATATGTCTGATTTCTCTCTCCCGAATAGATTGCATGCTATACAAAACGACTTTTAAAGGAGTAGTTGTCCTCCATCTTAGCTTATTTATTTAGAAAAAATGAAGTTTTTTTTTAATATGATAAATAACTACATATATAGTTAATAAAATCATAGGTACAAAAAATAAAGCATTTATTGAAAATATAATAAGCTAATGTAATAATGAAAATATTAGCATCTATCTAACCCGCCAACCCGATCAAGCCCGATTGGGTTGGGCTGGGCTTTGGGTTGAGAATTCCCAACCCAAAGTTGGATTGATTTAGGGTTGAGGTATGGGAACCTTGGGTTAGGCGAGGGTTGATACATGACCCAACCTGCCGGATTTCAGCCCTACTGGGTAACCCATAGTCTGCTTTCAACTGGCAGCGGATTGGTTACTACCACACTCGAGCCTAGCCAGAGACGGACGGTCCTATCAGGGTCTCTGTGGGGCACACCGTGATATATGTGTTTTATCTAGGCTTTTCATCCAAGCCGTTCATTCATTCTGACAGATCATTTTAGAGTTGAGCCTAAAAAGAGGCAGATCGAAGTCTCGAGTGGGCCACACCACAGGAAGCAATGGTGACAATGACCACACCGTTGAAACATATTAGGGCCACTGTGATATTTATTTTCCATCCAACCCGTTGATAAGATCACGTACACCTGGATGAGGGGAAAACATAAATTTATACTTGATTCAAAACTTCTGTGGCCCTCAAGAGGTTTTCAGCGGTAGGCGTTCAATCCCCACTGTTTCCTATGGTGTGATCCATTCCAGCCTTCCATATTCCTCCTTTTAGATCATCCCTTAAATGATCTGTCAAAATGGATAGACGGCTTGGATAAAACAAATATATCACAGTGGCCCCACGGAGCCCCTCACAGGACCGTCCATTCCTAGATAGGTCCGGAGTAAAGCTAGGCAAAACAGACCCGATCCGGTGGATCCGACCCGACCCGACGCGATCCGACCCGATCAGAACTGAACCGACGGTCTGGATCGCTGCGGATCGGGTAACCCCATCTAGATCCGATAATTTTTCGGGTTGAGTTCGGATTGGCCATGATCCGACCCGACCCGACCCGACCCGACCCGAAAACCCGATCTGAATGGATCCGGACCTATCTGATCCTACCCGATCCGGAGTTGTTCTTATTGAAATTTCTATTTTTTCCCATAGTATGGTCCGCTTGAGCTTTGGATATGCATCAATTTTGGGTTCGACTAAAATGAACTGTAAAAAAGAATAGATGGCGTGGATAAACCATATGCATTCAAGGTGGGCCCCAACAGAGTTTAGGGTGTACAAATGAAAGAGGATTTGCTGGTGTACCGCACAGTAGACAGAGACAGGCGGATAGCTATGTACATAGCTGGCGGAAGCGGATTGCGTATTGAGTAACTCAGTACCCATAACGTACTGAGTAAACTGTGTGGGGTCCACTATTATTTATTTATTTTATCCACTCCGTTAATCCATATTAACAAATAATTTTAGAACTAGATCCCAAAAATGAAGCAAATTAAAATCTCACGTGGACCACATTACAGGAAACAGTTTGATTGAACCTCTACCATTGAAAATTTTTTGGAGGCCAAAGAAGTTTTGGGTCAAACTGATGTTTGTGATTTCTCTTCATCCATGTCTTTGTGATCTTATGAACAGGTTGGATGACAAATAAAAATTAATTTGGACCCTAGGAAGATTTCAACGGTGGAAATCATAATTCTACACTGTTTCCTATGTAATGGCCCACTTCAGCATTGGATTCACTTCAATTTTGGTATCAACCCTAAAATTATCAGTAAAAATGGATGGACGGTGTGGATAAACCACATACATTAACAGTGGGCCCAACTGAGTTTACTCAGTACGATAAAAGCGTACTGAGTACGCAATCCGATTTTGTAGCTGGCTATGCACCTAGCTGTAGGTATGTGTCGTGCTAAGACGAACGAGCAATAACACTCCTCGAGCTGCGAGTTGTACGAACGGTTCAAAGGAGATCAAAGTTATATGGCCCACAGTGATGTATTTATTATATCTGCACCATTCATATATATTTAGAAAACATTTTATAGCATTATCAAAAAAATGGATCATATCGAAAGATCATCTGAACCACACCACAAATAGCGATGGAGAATAATTTTCATCTTTAAACAATTCGTAGGGCCCACCATAACATTTATTTTCCATCCAATTTGTTCATAAGGTCATAAAGACCTGAATTAAGAAGAAAAATAAATTTGAAATCAATCCAAAACTTTTATTAGAGTGTGACCCCAAAAAGAGTTTCAATGATAGACGTTCAATCCCTATTGCTTTTTTTTGTGTGGCCCACTTGATAGTTAGATCTATCTTATTTTTAGTCTCAAGATTTAAAACAAGTGCCAGATGGATGAACGGTTTTGATATAACACATACACCATGATCAGACCCTCTTCACTTGCTAATGTAAATACATTATACACCGTTAATACGCACCACACTTTCGTTTGTTCACAGCACGTTACGTAACCAGGTGCCTCGAACTTCGTATTGTATGAACGGCTCAAATGAGATTAACATGGCCCCCAATGATGTATTTATCATATCCATACCATTTACCTATTTTAATGATTATTTTATAGCATTTAAAAAAAAAAAAAAACGAATCATATATAAATCTTAAATGGACCACACTGAAAATAGCAGTGGGGATAATGATATTCATCGTTAAAAAATTCAAATTCGAATGGGACCGTATCCAATCCGATTTGATCCGGTTTCCTTGACCGAGTCAGACTCAGATCGGGTCAGACCAACCATGCATTGAATCGGTTCGGGTCAAATGTCCCAAACCCGGCGCCGGATCGAATCGGATTTGGATCCACCCACGTAGATTTCGGACCGGCTCGAGTTGAACCTCCAGTCCCACGCGGTCCCTAGTCCGGAGGTAATTCCCAATCCGCGCCCATCCAAACTGTTGACTCGGTCACACCGACTTGGATGAAAGGAAAACACTTGATCCAAAACTTTTGTGGCCCCAAAGAAGTTTTTAATGGTGTGGGTTCAATCACCACTGTTTCGTGTTGTGTGGTCCAACTGATATTGGGATCTGTTTCATTTTTGGTTTCAATTCCTAAAATGATATGGGAAAGTGGATTGACGGCATGGATAAGACATATACATCATGGTGGGACCCACAGTTTTTTCAGCGCAAAGGAGGCTTCACAACGGAATCCGAATCCCTCTCTCCCTCTCTCATGTTCCCAAAACACAAAACATTTGTTTTGCAATCCCGTTGTCATTTTCTTCTTCAGTGTAGTTCTTCTCGCCCACCCTCGCTCTTCGATTCTGTTTCCTTTGAAGAATCAAACGACTTCTCCCTTCTTCATTGATTTCTTTGAGGTATTTTTGCTCATCACATTCTATGAATTGTAATGTTTTCTACTTGAATTCAACATCCAGCAAAACTGTAAAAAAAGAAAAAAGAAAAAAAAATAAAAGGAATGTTATTGATTTGAGGTGTTTTCGTTCATCTCTCAGTCTGGAATGTTATGATTTTTCTTATATGAAGTTCCAAAACAATTATTAGAGATTGAAAGTAAACCTATTTATCTGTAAATACTATCAATTGAGATCAATTCAAGTTTAATGTTTGAGCCTTTTAGTTTGTGTTGTGTTTTTTGAGATTTCTCATCCACAGTAGAATCTTGTGAATGGTGGAACCTCATCTAGTATTGAATAAAATATTTTTGGTTTGTCTTATTTCATTTTGGGTGAAAGATATTTCGTTTCAGGGCAATTTATGGGAAATATTGGGTCCTCCATGGATATAGAAAACACAATGTAAAATTCATACACTGGCCCACATGTACAATATCTGAATGAATGTTAGTTTTACCAAAACAAGAAGAACCCAAAGATAACGCCAACCCAAATGAACTCTAATCTTAGATTAATGACCTATATACAGATAGCTGACAAAGAATGAGCAAGCGTCACCATGGAACTAGTAAAATCCTTAATTGGATGGTTAGGATTTCCCAACTTGTGTTTTTTGGGCCGTAGCAAAACCATGGTAGCACCCGCCTAATTAATGGTCTATATCATGCCCACATGAATTACCAAATGATAATATGTAAACTCGATTTATAAGTTCAAGGAGTTGAAGTGTTGGGCAAAAGAAGGTTCAAGTTTGAGAACATTCAAAATTTTATAACTAGCATAAATTGAGCTTGTTTTCAAATAAGGGTGCAACTCGGGCAGGTGGGGTTGAGAGTCAACGCAAGCCCAACCCAACCTTGAGAGGACCCAACCTGCAACTGAGCCGACCCAACCCGACCCAAATACATGTGATTATTCCCAACGCATCCTAACTCAACCCGACTGACCTGAATTCAAATTGGGTTGGCATTTTTCAACCTAAACCCAAATCGAGGACCATGACAACTCGACCCCAACTCGGGTTGGGTCAATCGGGTTCAGGTTGACTCAAACCCAAGTTGCAGCCCTTCTACTTTCAAATACCAACTATAAACCCACTTGAGAGAAGTTCATGATTGAATCAAATCCCATGGTACTGGGTGATGTTGCTATCCAGAAGATTGAACCTTCAGTTTGTGTTCATGTACGGTTGTCAACAAGTACCACCAACCAGTTGGATCTTCAGCCTTATCATCAACTGGTTCTGGGCTAAGATGCTTAGGTTTGTTGGTTAGGTTAATTATATCAAAAGTAACAAAGAGATTATAAATGAATTTGGAATGGAATTCTTTGATAATGTTGGAAAACTTTAAAAAAGGAACCTTGACTAAGCATTGAGTATTCAAACTAAAGAACGAAGTTGGTTTGCAACTGAGATGCATGGAGTGCATTGTCATGATGAAGAGACATTGTTATATGTGCATAATAGGAGGACACAGTGGCATGGTTATTCTATACTTCTGTTGTGGCTTAGTACCTCTACGGCTCTGCATGCCTAATAGGACATAGTGGTATGATTATTCTAGACTCCTGTTTGTGGCCTTGTAGTACTCCGGATTTTTATTGCTACTACCTTTATTTGTAGTTGTTTTATCACTTGCTTTGGTGAGCAAGCCTCACTATGATCCATCTAGACTGTGCATTGGTTGAGCACCTTTCTTTTCATTTGCTCATTGCCAAGAAAGGTGATTGTATGCTCCTAACATTTTTCCACTGGTTATTTAGGACTGCCTATGTTTTGCCAATGGTTTATAGGCTTTTGGTCATATGGTTAGAATTATTTGGTTAGACTAGATTTTGGTTTCTTTGAGCTAGATTTTAGGTTTTTTGTTTTTGTTTTTACAAGCAAGGTATTCCATAACAGTAACAGTTTACCATTATGCTACAGGCTGTAACTTTTTCTTTTTTTGCTTTTGAATAAAAAAAACCCTATGTTGGCTTCATAAGAGGTTGTTACAGCCGTTATGGGGCCATTAAGGGTAATTTTTTCCTTATCAGCCATTACGACCCCATAACGCATAACGGTTACCACTGTTATGGAACCGTTTTGGAATACCCCGTGTACAAGTGGAGCCCATGGTCCAAACCATAGATATGATGGCACATTCTATATCTTTTGTGAACCAAAGGTCTCCCATACTGGAAAATACGACATTTACTCACATTGCATGGCATCCAGATGTTGAAACAAAGTCTTATTATGTGGAGGTTGAACCTTCTTACATTTTTTTTTTGGGAATATATAGGGTGAACGTTGGTAGAGTCCCTTGATATATATTGATTCACCATCCTCTGACAGCTTGAGCTTTTAGATCAAGTGGTTGTTTGACATGGTATCACAGCGGAAGGTCTTGTGTTCGAATCTTGTAATGTATTCTCCCCACAGGGGGTGTTTATGGTGTGAGTTGTGAGTGTCCCTACACCCTTGCCCGGTATGTTCCTGTGCAAAGTTTCACCCCGCACGTGCGGGGGAGTGTCAAATCCCTTGATATACATTGATATACCATCCTCTGATTGCTCGAGCTTTTAGAGAAAGTGGTTGTTTGACAAATGTAATGCGCGTTGCTTTGACAACAAGTTTAAATCATTGGATCAATTTCTTTAAAAATCTAAGAGAGACACATTAAAATGGGCTTTGAATATTAATCACTTTGATATTAATATAACACGTTCTGAAGAGGACACCTGAGCACCTTTTATAGTTTATCAGAGGAGGAGGAGAGCTGCCCCAGTTTCTTTATGGATAGGTGATCATTACATGGAGCCCAGTGGGCCCAATTCAAGTTCCTAGCCACGTTGAAGACTGCATATACATGATCATGCATCTTTGAAGACCCCACACTAGGAAGATGCATGTGGGCTGCTTAGTTGAGAATACTAGACTGTTGGATCGATTGGATATCTATTGGACTGTTGGACTTCGCATCGAACTGTTGGATTTCGCAAGATGGGCCATCTTGACTGTTGGACCATTTTGATGGTTGGGTCGTCTTGATCATGGACTCATATTGGACACTAGTTTTAGTTATTTTGTTTAGTTAGTTTGATTATTTTGGTTTATTTTATGATTTAGTTGATGTTATATGTGTTTTGGACATTTTATAGTATTAAGGGTGTTTTTTTTTTTTTTAAATTTTTTTTTAATTTTTTTTTGTAAAATCACCCCAAATAGAGTATATAAGGCTTGGACATGTGAAACCTAGGGCATTATTAGCTATTGAATGAAAAGTTCTTCTTGCCTTGTTTTGGAGCAAAATTCCTCCTGTGATTGGAGTTTGGTATTAAGCCATCGAGTGATTCCAAGTATCTTATTTCTTTTATTCTCTTTTCAAGCAATCTTATTTTTTCTTTCTTCTCTTCTCATTCCCCCCCAGTTTCCTTTGTTTCCAACCAAAGACCATCACCACCATCACCCTAACCCTTCTGAACCAAACCTAAACCATCATTCTAGTCATCCAGACCACTCCCAAGCCGTTACTCCACTCAACCCTACAAACAACCCAGGTTCGTACGACTGTACGAACGCACCATACGGACAACCCTACCCCTCTGTGCTTCTTCATTTCCCATCTTTAAACCCTAATTCCATACTCCCAAACCCTATTTAAAAGAAAAAACATCCTAATTCTCAAAAACCCTAATTCCCGAAACCCCAATTCCTAAATCCTAAAACCCTAACCCTAGCTTACCCAAACTTTAATAAAACCAAGTGATTTCCTTTGAATTAAGATTTATCCCTATACTAAATGTAAGTTTAGCCTTCCATATGTCCTAATTAATCAATATCCTCTAAGACCTATACTGCGGAATTGTAGGTAGTCTTGAACTGGAGCATCATTTAATGCTTGAATTCTTTAACCTTGTGATAGATTGATTTATTGTGTTTTGAATTCTCTAATTAATCCGTTGATTAATTTCATTGCATCATTCTAGGTTAGACTATTCGTCTTGCATCAAATTTTGATATCAGAGCCTAGGTTTAGCATAGGATTTAGTATGGTCCTTAAATCAGCATAAGAGTTTCATGTTGCATTAGAGTAGGTTTTTCATATTGCCGTATCTTGGATTAGCAGTCTTCCCATTCTCATCACGTTGCATCTAGAGTCTTTAGTTCTTAGGTTTTCCATTAGATTCCTGGTTTATGCCACTTGTACTGGGCGTGGTTTTGGTCTACACTCTACAATGAGTTTGGAACAACTTACTGAAGCTATCAATGCCATGAATAACTGTCTTGTGGCTCTTGAGGCCCAAATTAGAGCCACCAACAATCAACTGGTGGCGACCAACACTCGCGTAACCCAATTGGAAACTTCCTTCTAGGCAAACCCCAACGATGGGGAAGATGACCAATCTCAAGCGGGAGATCTAGTTGGAGGCCGTGGCCGACTTGTTGGCCATGGTGGGGTGCGTACCAAGCCACCCCTTGGAGAGTATCATTACCACCATGATCCTGATGAGTGAATAATGAAAAACGTGAAAGTTGAGGCACCGAGTTATGATGGTCGCTTAGACCCCAAGGCCTACCTCGATTGGCTTGTGGACATGGATCATTATTTTGAGTGGCACGATATGTCCGATCGCCGTCGAGTGAGATTCACCAAGATAAAGTTGGTAGGCTAAGCCAAGTTGTTTTGGACGAATGTCGAGTGGAAGATGGAGAGGTCTGGAGATGACCCGGTCTCACCGTGGGCCAAGATGAAAGACATCTTAAAGGAAAAGTACATTCCTCTCTCTTACCGTTAGAAACTTTTGGATAAGTGGCAATCCCGTCATCATGGATCAATGCTTGTGGTTGATTACATCGCCAAGCTTGATGAATATATGATGCGGCGTAACGTTTAGGAGGACTCGTTAGTGACACTTTCGTGTTTCAGGATGGGCCTTCGACCCAAGCTTTAACAAGAGCTTATTCCTTACGACATCGGCACCCTAGAGCATGCCTATTAAGTGCTGCAAGAGCTGGATCAGTATCTGAAACCGCAATTTATGAGGCGATTCAACTCTCGGGAAACTAATGTTAGGGCCATTCCTCAGGGAGTTAAGCTTAATTTTGGGAGTCAATCCAAAGCCCTTACTGGTACCCAATCCACTAATAGGGATGTTAATGGCAAAGGTCTAGCTAGTACCAGCTTGAGGGTAGGTGAGCAAGCATGGTTTCACAACTGCCAAGGATACGACCATTTCGGATACTAGTGCAGTAGTGCCCTATGAAAGAGCGAAATAAGGCCTTCATGATTGGCAAGTTTGATGAGGATGCGGATAATTAGGTCGATTGTGAAGAAGAAGAATATCAACCCAAAATTGGTGCTAGTTATGAAGAAGTTGAGACCGTGCCAATTGTAGTTGTTAGATGCGCCTTAGCCCAGGCCAAAGAGAGTCATGATTGGCATGAGAATTCAATTTTCCATACTTACATCAAGTGAGGTGACAAAAACTGCAAGGTGATAATTGATGGTAGTAGTTGCACTAATGTGGTCTCCGCTAGCTTTGTATTTCATTTGGGTTTGAAACCCGTCTCTCACCCTCAGCCCTATTGAGTTTCATAAGTTGATGCGTCCTCGATACCGACTTCTCAGCAGTGTCTTATTCCCATTCAATTTGCTTCCTATAAAGATACGCTGTGGTGTGATGTTTTGCGTATGAATGTAGGCCACATCGTTTTAGGTATACCTTTGCTACATGACTGCGATGTGACACTATTCAGCCATTCGAATACATGTTCATTTATTCATGAAGGTAAAAGGATAAAGCTAAATCCTCTTCTGCACAAAAGCACCTCGAAGAAGGAGGATATCAAGAAGGGTGATTCAAAATATGTGAGGAAGTCCCGGCCTAAATCTCTCCACATAATCAACTCTAAAGAGCTTGAAAGGGAAACTAAATCCGATTCGATCGTGTATGTTCTCGTGGCAAGAGAGGTTACATCATAGGTTAGCGTAGAGTTGTCACTTGAAGTGATTCCGGTGTTGGAGGAGTTTAGTGATTTTTCTCGGAGAACCTACCGAAGGAGCTTCCACCCATGCGGGACATTCAACATGCTATTGATCTTGTCCCCTAGTTGACTGTACCAAACCTTCCTCACTATTAAAAGAACCCCACAGAGCATGCGGAATTGAAGAAGCAAATGGATGGGCTTCTTAGAAAATGGTTTGTTTACGAGAGTTTGAGTTCATGTGTCGTGCCAAGCCCTCACACCTAAGAAAGATGACACTTGGCACATGCGCATGGACAGTCGGGTAATGCGAGGGCATTTTCACACCGGGCTCGAGTGGGATGGCCTGTGGGATGCAGGGGCAAACTCGGGGTGGGCAACTCGCGGAACCCATGGATTCGGGGCCCACGAGGAGGGTTCGACCGATGACTTAAGCCATGGATTTAGGGCTTGAGCTATGAGATAAAGGGATTAATTTGCCATGCTTTATCAGTTCGAGCTTTTAGAGCAAGTGGTTAATTGTCGTGCATCAAATTGATATCAGAGCAGGAGATCTCGTGTTCGAGACTCCTCACCGGGGGTGATTAATGCGGGGGCATTTTCACACCGGGCTTGAGTGGGGTGGCCTATGGGATGCAGGGGCACACTCGGGGTGGGTGGCCTGCGGAACCCATGGATTTTGGGGGCCGTGTGAGGCGGGTGGCTCGTATGAGGCTCACGAGAAGGGTTCGGCCGATGAACTAACTCATGGATTTAGGGCCTGAGCTATGAGATAAAGGGATTAATTCGCCATGCTCTATCAGTTCGAGCTTTTAGAGCAAGTGGTTAATTGTCTTGCATCATCGAGCCATCAACAAGATCACGGTCAAGTATCGATTTCCTATATCGCATCTTAACGATATGTTGGATATGATGGCTGGTGCCATGATCTTTTTTAAGATTGACCTCAAAAGCGGGTATCATCAGATATGTATTTGCCTAGGAGATGAATGGAAGACAACCTTTAAGACGAAGGACATACTATATGAGTGGTTAGTCATGCCTTTTAGCTTAACCAACGCTCCGAGTACGTTCATGAGAGTGATGACCGAAGTGTCGAGGCCCTTTATATATAAGTTCCTGATTGTATATTTTGATGACATGCTCATTTATAGTATCTCCCAAGGAACAACACCTCTACCATTTGAGGCAAGTTTGCGGGGTCCTCAGGATAGAGAAGTTATATGCCAACCTGAATAAGTGTTTTTTTTATGTCTGACAAAGTTATCTTCTTAGGGATCATTGTTTCATCTAAGGGCATGTCTGCAGATCCCGAGAAAGTCAAGGTTATAGTAAGTTGGTCTGAACCGCAAAACATTCATGTGGTGTGTAGCTTCCACGGTTTAACCACTTTCTATAGGCGGTTCATTCGAGGCTTTAGTTCCATTATGACTCTCATCATGAACTGCATTAAAAAGGGGGAGTTCAAATGGACTAATGCTGCCTCCAAGGCGTTCAAGGATATTAATGGCAAAATGATTGAGGCTCCTGTCATGCGCTTTCCTGACTTTTTTAAAGTCTTCGAGGTTGCGTGTGACGCTTCTGATGTAGGTATAAGTAGAGTACTTAGCTAGGAAGGGCACCCTGTTGCCTATTTTAGTGAGAAATTGAATGAGGAAAAGTCGTGATATTCTACCTATGACAAAGAATTCTACGCGGTAGTCCAATCTTTGCGACATTGGCAGCATAATCTATTATCGCAAGAGTTCGTGTTGTTTTTTGACCATGAGGCCTTGCGACACCTTAACTTCTAAAAGAAATTAAACCCAACGCATGCCAAGTGGGTTGAGTTTCTCCAGGAGTATACCTTTATTTTGAAACATAAGGTTGGGGTTAAGAATAAACCTACCGATGCCCTTAGTCATAGAGTGATATTACTCAAATCCATGAGTGTGGAAGTCACTGGGTTCGAACAATTGAAAGGAGAGTACTTTGCATGCCTAGATTTTTGGAAAGTGTACACAACTTTGTCATTGGAGTT
Source organism: Magnolia sinica (assembly GCF_029962835.1). Lineage (NCBI taxonomy): Eukaryota > Viridiplantae > Streptophyta > Magnoliopsida > Magnoliales > Magnoliaceae > Magnolia > Magnolia sinica. The sequence continues at coordinate 40,613,419 of NC_080577.1, read as the reverse complement.
TGGTCAGTGTTGTACACGAACCGAGTTAGCTCAGTTAGCTCGCTCGACTCGACTCAAAATAACTTGATTTGACTCGGTTCGAAACTGAGTTTGAGCCGAGTCGAGCTGATTTTTCGAGCTCGAAAAAATTTCGAGCCGAGTTTGAGCTTGCCCGAGCTCGACTTGACTCAGATCGAACCTCAACTCGAATTGACTTAGTGACTCAGTTATTTTGATATTGATGTTGCTCGCCAAGTGTTTGATGAAATGACTCAATGAAGTGCTGTTTCGTGTGCATACATTATCCACGGGATCGGCTAGTGGTGAGGAAGGAATGGATATGAAACAAATCACTACAAAAAAACAAACTTCATGTTATAAAATTGTCCTCAAATCATGATTTTGATGTTGCCCGCCTAGTGTTTGAAGAAATACCCGTATGCTGCTGTTACTGTTTTGCATTCTGTGAAAAATTGAAGATGTGTTGTATGTGTTTGAGAAAATGCCGCATAGGCTCGAACTCGGCTCAAACTCGCCCAAGGTGCTGATCGAACTGAGCTGAGCCGAGTTGGCTAGTTAGGCTCGAGGACCGAGCCGAGCTGAGTTCGAGCTGGGGTTAGCTACTGGCCAAGTTGTGCCAAGCTCGACTCGGTTTGACTCGGTTCGACTCATGTACAACTCTAAGTTTGGTGTGAAGGCATGGAGTGATTCCACTTATTTTCTTTCTTTTATTCTCTTTCAAGGTAATCTTATTTTTGCTTTCTTCTCTTCTTATCCTTTTCCCCCCCATTTTCTTTTGTTTCCAACCAAAGACCATCACCCCCATCACCCTAGCCCTTTCGAACCTAACCCAAACCATCACCGTAGCTGTCCGGACCACTCATAAGCCGTCAAGCCCACTCAACCGTACGACGACCGTACGGACGTACCGTACGAACAACCCTACCTCCCCATCTTTAAACCCTAATTCCTTATACTCCCAAACCCTATTTAAAAAAAAGAGAAAGCCCTGATTCCCAAATCCTAAAACCCTAACCCTAACTTACCCAAACCCTAATAAAACTAAGTGATTTCCTTTAAATTAAGATTTATCCTTGTGCTAGATGGAAGTTCTACCTTCCATAGGTCCTAATTAATCAATATCTTACAAGACCTATATTGCGGAATTGTAGCTAGTCCTGAACTAGAGCATCCTTTAATGCTTGAATTCTTTGACCTTTAGATAAATTAGCTTTATTTTGTGTTTTGATTTATCTAATTAATCCGTTGATTAATTTCATTGCATTATTCTAGGTTAGACTATCCGTCTTGCATCACGTTCCTTTTTGGGTTTTTAATATGGCTTCTTGTATTCTTTTAGCTTTACCATTTGTTAGGTTGCTCTCTAATAAAATCATTCATAGTTCTTGGAAAAAAAAGGCAAAAGATTAGATGGATAAGAATTGCGGGAAGCTTTTAGTGCATTAGGATCTAGAATACCAGCAGTTTGGATCATTGAACCATGGGACCCACTTCTACAAGCTGTAAACTTAAGCATACCATAGATTTTCTTGGGTCTTAACTTTGTACAATCTTTTGTAGTTCAGCTCACACCATCCATGAACACGTCATGAACAGTGCATGCACATACCTCTCCAAATAGTCTGCATAGTGTCTCACTTTAAATGTGTTGTCACCCGAAAATCACATGATTAATGGACATATGCTTCATGAGTTTGAGCCACTGGATATCTCTTTTCAACTATTCCTTTGATGGACAACAAAACAAGAGTTGTTAGAACACGTGGCCTATGGAACATGGTTTAATTCTGATATGTGGGGCTCATTCTTTAGTCATCCATAGCACTGTCTACCATGGATGGTTCGTACCCCAAGAGTTGTTTAAAGATTATACCTAGTGCCGGACTAGAATCAACAAATTATCTCACGTAGGTACGTTGAGAACATTGGATGATTCTTTCAAGATCATTGGGGGGGAAAATGAGATCAATATATTCTTTAGATAGGTCACATGTCTACACTGAGTAAATCCCTTGGTGGCCTTAGATTGTTTGCTAAGGCATGGTCCGCGTGATTAGTAGATCCGCCTCATTTTTGTTTGTGCAAAATGTTCACATCCATCTCAATGGTCTACAAGGTTAGCATCCATTAAACATATACAGGGGAATGTATTTTGTGTATGCAACATCTAAGGCATTGGAAATGTGGGCCCACCTTGAATATCATTATGTGAATTGTGATGAATAGGTTGGGTGGCTCACATACGTCGTGGAGGGCTCCATGGTTGAATATAAGATTTTCCTTTGGCGGCGCCTCCTCCTGTTGCCTATTATGTGGCTCACCTGAGTTTTAGATCAGGATGATTTTTCGGCTTGGGTTCAAACATGAGGGGCGTACCTAATGGCCTAGTTGGATGCATGCATACCACATTGGACCTCGCAACAGATTGAGTTTATAGTAATTATGTAGTCAAAAGTGTATGGGATCATTTATTTGTTTGGAGAAAATTATTATTGAATTTAGCTTGTTATTATAATAGTGATCCTGCTCATTATAGTTTACTAATTCGTTATCAATTTCACCGAATGATTTTGAATGTTGGTAATGACGCTTTTTGCTTAATGTTTCGACAAAAAACAAATGGGTTTTGATAAGGGAATTATCATTTAATAATAATGAAGAAAATAGAAGAATATTCATCATCATAGATTTCATTAATTCTGAGTCTGTTTACATCCTCTTGTTTCCATTGATTCTGAAACAAAGTACAATGAACTGGCACAATGACATGTAAAAGAAGTAGTCCAATAGCAATTTCAGCAGCATTTCGGTATATTTTGTATCCGTCAAAACGACAGAGGGGTTGTGCCGGTCCAAGATATTCGCTTCGTGCCAATCATTTGAGAAAATGTACACATTAAAAGTTAAACTGTGCAAGAATTCTAAAATCCACAAAGTTCATGGAGTGTGAAAGCACATTGTTGCGCGGGCAGTTAGTGCACTTCTATTTCGCGGTGAAGGTGGTTGCGCGAGTGACCTTGGTCCTTATCTCCTCTTTACTCCAGATTTTCTCTCTCTATCTTTGGAATTCTTCTCCATTTCCTCTCTCTCCTTCTCTTCTTTCTCCCCTAAACTGTTGCGCGAGCCAGCTAGTTGCGCGAGCTGACTGGTTGCGTGGGTGGGCTGGTCCCTTCTCCACTCCAAATGAATTTCTCCCCCCTCCAAATGAGGAGAAGAGGGGTATTTATAGCCCCTCTCGCACGTGTGTAGACCCATTTCCGCACAATAGGGTGGTTGCAACCCAATATGGGGCACGCAACAGAGTTCCAACGACTGGGTGCGCAACAGGGAGTTCAGAGAGGTGGTCGCGCAACAGCCAAGGTGGATTGGAGAGTTGTCTGCGCAACTGTGCTTCCAACCAGGAGGGGTGTGCGCACAACAGTCAAGGCAGGCTGAATGGCTGACCGCGGATCATGTGTGCGCAACAGGAAATCCAGACAGAGGAGATGTCTGCCCAACTGTTTTTTCAGATAGAGAGAGACTGACCCGCGCAACAGGTCTTCCAATCTGGGAGACTGGTCCGTGCAATAGAGGATTTAGTCTGGGAGACTTGGGAGTTCCGCGCAACAGCTAGAACAAGCTGAGAAGTTGGACTCGCACAACAGGGAGGCCAGTTTGAGAGATGGGCGCACAATGAGACTTCCGGGGAGAGAGAATATTTTTTGTGTCCCAACACTTAACATTTGTGAATATGAGAAACATGAATTGTGCATGATGAGTGGGAGTTAATAAATGAGGAAAATAGACATAGCCACAAGTCTACATTTCCATTTTAGAACCATGCCAGCCAATTTGATTGTGGTTTTCAGCATTCTTTTTTTATTTTGGTTATGTGACGGTTCATGTAAAGGGGAAAAAAAAATATTTAACCTATCCACTAGGCAGGCCCTACGATGTAGGTTCCATTGCCTAAAATTACAATGACTAGATAACATTTTACCTGTCAAATTAGCGAACTTTTTGCTTGTGTATGTGCCTTTTTTTGTTGTTTATTGTCCATTGAAGCACTCGGTTGGTTAGAGTGATCCTCTCAAAGTAACTTTTGAACTATGCACCATCTGGATAGGCCTGCATCATATATATTTCATCAATGTCCACATGCCTTTTAATTGTACCTCATTCATATAAGTACAGAATTAGGAAATCACAATGAAACGAAGAAGAGAGATAAGTAACGAAAAACTCAGTACTTTGAAAGAGTATCCATGCACATGTAACTCAATCCAAACCATTAAATGCTTCGATATAGACAGGCCATGTAACGAAATCAAATTGATGAGATGATTCTAACATCCTATGAGGTCATTCTTTATGTTGAATATGGACTGAGGACTATTGATCATTTTAACCATCAAATTGATAGCCATAAATCAGGTAGTTATAATAATTTGTTTAGTGTACTTTTGGTTTATACCCCATCCACAATGTATTATGTAGCCCACAGATTCATCAATTTGGAATGAAACGATGCAGCTGCTTATAAAATGGTAATATGCATGCATGTGGATGGTCACTCTTCTAGCAAATCAACAACACCTTTTTCCTTGAGACTAGCAAAGTATGATAGTTGTGCATGTGTACCTTAATCTAAACTATCCAAATAATGGGACCCATTGCACATGGGGCATGGCTATCATATTGATTTAGGTCTCAATTTTAGAAGCCTTGGTAAGAGTTAGCCATGCCACTCATTTTGATTTCAATCTCTAACAATTATTTTTGTATTATGTGTTAGAGAGGAATTTCTTTTATTTAATTTTTAGTTTTTTTAGGTTTGATTATGTTAGCCCTTGTTCCAAACTTGGTTTCAGTAGGATACTCCAGCTTGAGGGGGAGTGTTAAAAAGGTTAATAGTTGAATAAGGCCCATTGGGCCCAAATCCATGTAATAAGGCCCATATGACCCATTTACAACTCCATGTAATAAAGCCCATAGGGCCCCATTCATGTTTTTGCTATTATAAATAAGAGTAGAGGGCTGGGGTTTCAATACACCCTAAGCATCTCATGTTGTTGCTATCTCTCTCCTCCCTCTCACTGTTTCTCTCTTCATCTTTATTCTCCTCATTGTTCTTCTCATTGTAGTTTCTCATAGGCCCTCAAGATTAGCTGATGGGGACATCTCGCGCACACGCACGCCCCCCTTACGTACGTACACAAGGAGGAGGGCCCCACCTTCTATCTGGATTGATGCCGACATCCACGGAGGGCCTCTTAGTTAGAGGATTGTGTTTTAGTTCCTTGGGGTGGACCCGATCATCATGTGGATCCCATCATTGGATCTCATGATCGTGACCCACTACCCTAGGTGACCTAGTACTTTGGGTTTTGCTTATTATTATTATTAGGAATATCATGGATGGTTTAGATTGCTTTGATTAGTTGTTATTTTTTATTACTTCGTCTCCAAGTAATAGGTTGCGCACATTGCGCGAGTTTTGAGGTATAGAGTTTTATTATAAATAGGCACCCCTTGTAGTCTTTTTTCTCAATGAAGATTAATAAAATTGCTGCGTTTTTCTGCTCTAAATTTCTGAGTTGTGGAGATTCAATTGGGTGTAAAACCCTCCCTTTCTCGAAGGGCTGACTACTGTGGTGCGAAACCACACTTATCCCGATTCGCCCCAACCTTCTTCCATCCATATTTCTCCTCCTACAATCATCTACGCTTCAAATCCATCCTCTATTGTAGCCGTTTTTCTCTCTACAGCAGATATCCAGAATCTGGCCCTGCAGGAGGGCTGAAACTTCGGCGGAGCACCATGCACAAACCGTGCATTGGATCAAGCTGAGATTTAGGGGTTTTGGAGTCCATCACTGGCCGACCTGGGGCCAAGGTGGCCTTTTTCTGAATAGTAGACCCCACACACGTCCGGCCGGAATCATACGCACGTGCGTCTAGGCCATTGCTGTTGTTCACACGTGCGGTACTTCTTTGGTTCGTCTATCTCCTCTCTTTCACTCCTCTTTCACCCAAAATCCATAAACCTAACCTTAAATTACTCGAATCCCTAATTTTGTGCCTTTTCTTCAACCTTAGGGTTCCTCGAATTGAAATTTTTGAATCCCTTGGATTGGGGGAATTATTTCTGTGCATGTGTGGATGAACTTACCCTCATTTGATTCTTGTTTGGTCTATAATTTTGATTGATCCGGCCCTAGCATGTGTAGGCCTGGATCTGCGTAAGATTCCCCTTGATTGAGTGTTTGAACTTTTGTGTGGGATGTGGAATTTTGTGTACTTATTTCTGAACTAGTGTGATCTAAAGCCTGAGAATCTTTCACATCATACTTGAATTTCATGTCCTGCATCATTAGCACCTTGTAGCCGTTTAACATGGTATCAGAGCCCAAGTGCTCCTAGGGTTTCTTCTTCTTCTTCTTCTAGGGCCTGTTTGATAGCTTGTAAATGCCGGTGTATAGTGATAAAAGTGTAATCATTACACTTTTGCAGGTAAGTTCCCCGCCATCATTTGTAAGTGGTCTTTATTTCCAACATTTGATTTCTTCTAGTTCCCCACCACAGAATGGCACAATCTTCCAAATCATCTGTTTGAGTGGCTGAAGGAAACGTCACATCAAGTATTGTTGAGGTTATGGTGGTCCTCAACTCACCAAATATGACTTGGCGGGTTGGTGTTTGCCTCAGACGAGGTAAGGAAGTGACTGCTAATTATATTATCACATGGTCAACATAAGTAGTGTGCATTTGACCGGTCATTCCTCATGTGGACCATACGACACTCTGACCAGCAGATACCTAAAGACCATTTATAACTGTAGGTGTAGTAGGTGAAAACCTATCTCTGGTCTTCCATTGATCCACGTTAATGAAACTCATCTGTATGACATAGTGCACATTGCAATACCATAATCATATTCTGGATTCAAATTCCACATAGCTGAACTTGTCTATTACACAAAATCGGTAGATCATTCAGAAAGATGATAACAGGTTTGCAAGCCAACAATTGGTAGATCATTCAGAAAGATGATAGAACACCTATTGTCATTCAGAGTTCAAAGATAAGTGCTGCGTTTCAACATTGACCATAACTTACAAGCTGATCCCATGCTAAACAGTCACGAGCAAAAGGCGCATGTGTCCAAAAAAGAGTGTAGAGAGGTCCAAAAGTCTGTATTCCGGGAGTCTGAAAGCAACTACCAACATGCGAGCGTTACCAAGACTCAACACAAGGAGAACCTCAAATGCCCATTTTAACATAGAAGTATATCCAGACATAAAAATGAAACATAACAAACACTAGTTGTAGTAGACCTTCGAAGTCCGATGGCAGGTGGACACATTCTTCAGCGCTGTGTGTGGGATGTGCCAATACGTGAACCGGTGGTGAATCTAGAGTTGGTGTATGGAAGTCATGGGGTGCATTCTCGTCTCTTTCGAGAAATGCTGTTGCACCTTTGACCGGTTCACCAGTGTAGTCAGTCCATGTGGATGGCGCTTGGCGATATGTCTTGTATGATCGATACTGGCAACCACTGTACCTATCAGCCTGTGCTCTTGCCTCCTCCCAACTCTTGTATATGGCTCATCGCCTTCCAATGAACACCATGTAATATTTGCCCACCCATACCCTAGTCATGGAAATAATTTGTCAGATCAAGAAAACAATTACATTTGACAAGAAATGAGTGAGGTAGAGTGCAGAGTGGAGCACCACCATTTTACAAGAAAAATTTGCAAGTGTGGCTGCTGACATTACCTGAAATCCAACTACCGAAATATAGTATTGAACTTGTTCAGTTGAAGGGAGTACCTGCATGCTAGAGTTTGAGATTTTGGACAGAAAGAATTATGTTACATTCCAGGTCAAAAAAATTCAACCACCTCAGTATTCAAGGGAAGAAGAACCATAATGCATTGCACAACTAGTATGGGAGTAACACAGATTTTAGTGAACAACACCAACCAGAACACAATAAGTCAACAGAATCGCCATCACACGTATACATGTCTGGAAGACAAAAAACGACATCGACAACACCTAAAAAGTTTTCACAAGTTATGACCCTTGTTAGTCCTACCTCCGGACTTTTGAAGCTACCTCCACCTGCAAAAGGAATATAAGCAGAGGTCTGACTGCCTATCACCCACTTCACCCTTTGCCAAGGGATATGCTACTTCCCCATCGGCAAACCAAAGTCCAAAATATGTTACCACATACATACAGTTTACAAAATACCAGTCCAAAATTTCTCTCACCCAGAGATTTCATTATAAGCATGCAAAAAAGAAAAAAAGAGAAAAAAAAGAAGAGAAAAAAGAGGGCTCTCAGCTTCCATAGTTAAGACACTACATGTGGTTCACTCGAGATTACATGGAATGATGCAGATGTGCATGGATGAGAATTTCCAACCATTCAAGTTTACGATCATCTGGTAGGGTCAGGAATAACGCTGTGTGTTGCTTGTCTTTTGATAAAATGTTTCCTGCCGAAAAGGAAGTCATTATTCCTGAGCCCATCCACAACCATCAATGCATTCATTACCCTAGACATTCGTTGCTCAGCCAGGCTGTTGCTCAGCCAGGCTTTGAGTGAATGATATAGCCAGTGTTTTAACCACATTAGTCACGTGCTTTATTCCATATCCAATTGTGTTACACAGGTGACCCGTTTTGGACTTCTTTTTTGACCTTGTCGTGCTTCTAGTACCCTGAAAACCCTGTACATTGGGAGCGGGGCTTCGGTGCAACTATTGCTGTTCTCCTTGACGCTCAAAAGACGAACAGATTTCTAGTCTTCCACTATCTCCAATATCATTGAATGATAGTTGTACCATTTCCTCGTACTGTTGAGGAGAATTAGTGAATGATTCATTCTTGTCCTTTGGGCATCTAGAGCCCCGGTGTCTTGAAGTGTTCCGAGTGTCACACAAATGACCGGTTGCATGATCATCCCCAACTACAATGCACAGGTCCTCTTATCGATGAATTAGCTTCCCACGAATAGTGCCAGTGTACAGGTGGGATTGTATCGAACAACAAAATGTGAAACAAAGTGTAAAGATCATTATGGGTATCATAGTGGAAACATTCAATAACCAACTTGACGCAAATTACAATATGAATATATACCCTAATGTACACGTCCCAAATTTTAGGCGATGCCACCACAATCTTCAGGTTATCATTCCAACCAAACCCCGATGTGGAAAGAAATACCCACATTGTATTGCAAATCCTCTTCATGGTGTCCATTCTATTTGTAACATTCAAAATTGTAAGCTCGAATTGAACTCGGATCGAACCAGTTCGGTGACTCGGTTACTTTGATATTGATGTTGCTCACCAAGTGTTTGATGAAATGACTCAAAGAAGTGTGGTTGGTGGCAAGGAAGGTATGTATATGAAACCAACACCCTTTTTTTCTTGATTTTTATGTTGCTTAGAAGGTGTTTAATAAAATACCTGTAAAACCATTGCTGCTATCTCAAATACAGTGAGATTTTGAAGGCACAGTCCAGGTGTTTGTGAAAATGACTCAGTGGCGAACTCGGCTTGATCTTGGTTCGAACTCGGCCAGAGCTGGCCCGAGTTGCTGACCAAACCGAGCCGAGCTAGCCAGTCAGGCTCGAGGACCGAGTCGAGCCAAGTTCGAGCTAAGGTCAGCTAGTGGCCGAGCCGAGTCAAGTTGAGGCCAACTCAACTCGGTTCGACTCGATGTACACCCCTAGTTCCAACAATATGTTAAGTAACACATCATCCCATTAGATAATCGATGTTTTACTATAGGCTTTGACTGAAGACCTATCCAAAACTTTATGTGGTGACTTGCGTCGGCCTACTAGGTGTCTTCATTGGTGATTACGTAGGTGGTGAATGTGACCAATGTTCGAAATATTGGTATCGCATTACGTATCATACCCTTGGGATACAGATATGTATCGGTTATTGCATGGGATATATTGTTTGTATCGGGTAATTTATTGCACCTTTTGTAAAACATGGGGTAACATTGGGAAAATGGTTGAATTTTTCAATGAAACTTCAAGGATTGTTAAAAAAGTTTTAAATCATAATATCTCAAAAAAGAAGTGCACATAATAGGTTTCCTTTGTATAGGGTCCTAAGCTATGCACTGTCTAATTGAACTAATGCAACTATATTCAAATTGAATACATAGCATTTAGAGTATATGTGATTATCATTTCATCAAACACTCCCAAATATTTTGAAATTAGTCTCAATTGACAACTTGTTGAAGGGGAGTTTCAAAAAAAAAATATTTTAATATTTTTAATTAAAACTAATATTTATTTTCTGAAAATTGACAAGGACTTAATAAATCAATGGATCAGCCCTCATACATGCTTGATTTCATGTTTGGAGTGCAACATTGCAAGCAATTTCGAAGAAATTGGGAAATTTTCGAAATTGCCCCAAAATGTCCCAATTCGGACCACCTATACTCAAATTTCGAAATTAGAGTGTATGTGATGATCATTACATCAAATATTCCTAAATACTTCAAAATTAGTCTCAATTGGCATCTAGTTGAACCAAATATTTCGAAATTAGTCTCAATTGACAACTTGTTGAAGGGAAGTTTCAAAAAAAAAAAATATTTTAATATTTTTAATTAAAACTAATATTTATTTTCTGAAAATTGACAAGGACTTAATAAATCAATAGATCAGCCCTCATACATGCTTGATTTCATGTTTGGAGTGCAACATTGCAAGGAATTTCGAAATTGCCCCAAAATTTCCCAATTCGGACCACCAATACTCAAATTTCGAAATTAGAGTGTATGTGATGATCATTACATCAAATATTCCTAAATACTTCGAAATTAGTCTCAATTGGCATCTAGTTGAAGGAAAATTTCAAAAAAAAATAAAAAATAAAAAATAAAAAATGGAGAACATGAAGAACCAATGGATATCAAAATCAAAGCTTCAACTCTATGATTTTTCATGCAAAACATGAAGAATCAATGGATTTGTTACCTTTTGACGCTGATTTAACATAATTTCAACAAAAAAGGATTAGAAATTGAAAATGTTCATCGGATCGAACATGTGGGATATATCGGCACTGCCTATGCGTTTCGTATCGCACAGGTGGGATACAAGATTTATTGTGGGATATATCGGTCAATCTCATCGATATTTAAAACATTGAGTGTGACAAGTGCTTCATTGATGTCATTGTACCTACAACCCTACCGTAAGTGAAGCCTAGTGTATTTGGTACATACATGTAGCGGGTAAGTGTATACAAATATATGACAAGATCAAATGGGAGGATGTGCATGAAACTAGACAAGCATTAAGTTGGGAGAAAATCTATGAAATTAGAGCATTGCATAGGTAAAGAAATGTCACTTCCAAATGGAAGCATTAGTAGGTGGTGATTGTATATTTGTTATTTTTGTTCTAAATTTGCTAATACATGTACATAATCATAAGCATTCTTGAAATCAACGGTGAGATGTGCCTTTATTACTTATACTCAGGAATGTCTTCTTAAGGCTACACAATATCTCCACCTTTCAACAACTTCAAGAATGCTAAGAAGTTATTCATCCATGCGTAAACAGATTAATTCAATACAATATATGATAACCTGGGTATGTATAGGGGGACAATGCTCAAAGGAGAGTAAATTCATCCACACATGCGCAAAAATATTTTCCCAATCCAAGGGATTCACAGGTTCAATTCGGGGAACCCTAGGGTTAAAGAAAATGGATAGGAATTGGGGATTTAGGACAATCTAGGGTTAGGGTTAGAGAAATCAGGTGAGAGAGAAGTGAAAGAGAGGAGAGAGAGAACCTGTAACTAACCCGCGCATGTGGGCAACAGGTTGGGCCTGACGCACGTGCGCTGATGGCTGGCCGCACGTGTGTGGGGCCCACGAACCCAAAAAACGCCATCTTGGGTCTGGTCGGTCAGGGCTGAGCTTCAAAACCTCCAAGTTTGAAGTCGATCCGATGTACGGTCTGAGCGTGGTGCTCCGCCGAAGTTTCAGCCCTCCTGCAGGGCTAGATTCTGAAAACTGGCTGTAGGAAGAAGAACGACTGAAAAAAACTGGTGGATTCGAAACAAGGATGATTGTAGAAAGTGAGAGATATGGATGAAAGAGGGTAGGGGCAGATAGGGATAAATGTGACTTTGCACCATGGTGGTTAGCCCTTCGAAAAGGGAGGGCTTCGTGCCCACTTGAATTTTTCCACAACTCAGAAACTCAGAGAGTAGAAAAAAAACTTGCAGGAATTTTTTTTATTAAACTTCAATGAATCAAAAGAACTACAAGGGTTGCCTATTTATAGGAAAACCTTATACCCCAAAACTCGCGCCATGTGCGCAACCTATTACTTGGCGATGACATAAACCAAAATAAAATCTAACCAAAGAAATCTAAAGCGTTCATGATATTCTAAATAACATAAATAATCAAAACCTAAAATATGAACTTAATCCAACTAGTGGGCCTCGATCATGAGATCCCATGATGGGGTTTACTTGATTATCGGGCCCAGTCCAATGAACCAAAAATCTATCTTCTAACTAGAATGCCCTCCCTGGACGTCGTCATCAAGCCAGATCGACGGTGGGGCCCTCCCTCTCCTTGCGTACGTGCGCAGGGGGCGGCGTGCGTGCGCATGTGCGCGTGATGTCCCCATCATAGAAACATTCTATCTCAGCAAACCTATCACTAAGAAATGTGTTGTTATTTGGTTCGCAATGCATTCAGGCTTACCATCCAACACCGATCCACCAATCAGCTTTGGCACCATCCATCACGTTCTTGTACCCTTAAGCGAGATGGATGTATATAATTGTTTGTCCAGACCAAGTATTCAAACATGCAAATGGGACTTCATTGGGGGGCCGTTAAGCCGCAACATATATGAAAGCACCTACAGTCTTGTAAAAAATATGGATGCCCAAGTTGAATATACAGTAGTTATAGAAACCTGTATTACGTTGATTACAAGTTTACAGAAGCAGCTTCTCCCCTCAGCAGGCAGTTGCACATTACAAATCCCACAGGGGACGAGCTGTGGATGTTGTTGCAAGGAATGAAAACACCGTTACGGATAAATGAAGCCAGACCATAGCCTGTTGATTGAAATTAAAAAACACCTTTTTTGGCTATATGGTGCAGGCAGGCATTGGTCAAAAACAAATATCCTCAATGTGGAAATGTTCCTGCTGTATGTTTGAAATTGAACACGGCACAATGCTGGTCCTCTTGGTTGCGAACAATAGAGCAGATGCAGAATAGCAAGAAGGGTTGGGTTCACATTACTAGCTGTACTACGATGACACACAGTGGTGAAATATATGCATGCATGTAAGAACAGGACGATGCATGTATCTAACTCATGACACAGATTATAGAGATCAAGTTAGTAATGCATGTAGAGAAGACGACGACGACAGAGCAAACATCAATAGTGCATGAGCAGATGCAGGACCATAAGAGGGGTTGGATTAGTTTGTATGAACCGTACATCAAAAATAATACATTGGTAAACTCTATGCATGCATGTAAGCACAGGACAATGCACTTATCTAACGGAAGAACACAGATTTTAGAGATTAAGCTCGTAATGCATGTAAAGAAGATGTCAGAGCAAAAATCAACAGAGCATCAAAACTTCGTACGTTTACCCTTGTAATTAAAACACTTGGGAATTGATAGCCGATTTGGGCGACCCGTTCCCATGTGCATTGGTGGACATTTACTTACGGACTGGTCTTTTTCCAACCTGGTGGATGGAATAACCTAATGCAATCTCGTCCCTTGTGATAATGTCACACGTTGTGGGCTACCGGCATGAAGCAACACCTTCTCTTGAGGGCTTAATGCAGCATGCATTCATGGCAGCGGGAATGTTTTGCAGGAGGAAAACTTACCAGAGACAACAAGGCATCCCTATTGCTTAAGACGACAGTGCGAGGAAAGACGGCTATTCTATGATCTCGAGCCTCTGCAAGTTGTGGAGACAGAGCACCCCAGTAGAGATTTTGGAATTACCAGTTACGGCTGAAAGAAGATGTACGGTCAGAAGATTTGAGAGGGCTTACTGACTCCAATGCGAGGTTTTTGTGGCATAGCCCAAGAGTTCGGTTGGAGAGTGCCAGGCGGGTGCGAAAATGGCATAGACGGTATATATAGATGGGCTTCTTGTGAGTCCATGCGTTAAAGAGGAATTGTGGACCACTACACATGCAACGGTCCCTTCAATTGAATACTTAACTCATTCGAATCTCTCGTATTGGAAAGAGGAGATTGGCATCAATTACCCTGATAGGCATGTCAGGGAAGCAGAGTTGGAAATACGCTTGGCAGCTTGAATTTTTCAAACTCTGGGTTATTTTAATCAATATCAGTTTACCACGATAGACTGGCATTTACAGGCTACCAAACAGACCCCTTGGGTTTCTTTTTCTTCTTCTTCTTCTAAGATTTCTTCTTCTTCTCTTTTATTCTTTTTTCCTTCATTTTCTTTCTTATTCTTCTTCAATTCTTTTTTTTTTTTTTTAATGATTTTTTTGAAGGACTTGCAGATTTTTGTGTTGCCTTGACTAGGATCTGTTGAAGCACTTTTTTGTATTGCCTTGGCCAGGATTTGCTGGATTTTTCCCTTTGAAACAGATTTTTGTGTTACCTTGGCTTGGGTTTGTTAGATTTTTCCTGTTGAAGCATCTTTTTGTGTTGCTTTGGATAATGCTTACTAATTTTTTCTATTAGGGCAATTTTTTCGGTATTTTGTATGTTTCCCTTTCTGATCCTTAATGGTTCATTTCTTTTCCTTCCTTTTTGTTTTTTCTTCTTCTTTCTTTCCTTCTTCTTCCTCTTAATTTTATGAGTTTTATTCATCTAATCTTTTTCAACAAGTGGCCTTTTCCTTCCTTTCCTTTCTAATTTTCGGTAGTTCGTTGCTTCCCTTCCTAATCTTTTTTTATTCCCTCCTTTCTTTCCTCTTTCCCTCATTCCTTCCCTACACAACAACTTCGTATTAACCCTTTTCCCTTCACCATTCATTCTTCAACAAGTGGTGGTTCCCTTCTTGCCCTACATAACAACTTCTGTTTTGAGAATCGCGAGGCCTTTTCCTCACTAACTCCTTGTAATTTGTGAGAAGGGGGTGATTTGCGGATGGGTTTTTTTTTAGGGTTTTGATTCATCCAGTTGAATCCCTTTCTGATTTTTCTGTTGTCCTGTTGAAAATGTTGCTGGAGATTCTTATTCTATTAAAGGATTTTTTTTTGAGAGATTTGCTTTTTTTACTGAATGGCTGGAGGTAGTTGACTGAATTGTCTCTTGCCGCGTGCCATGTGCTTGCCTCTTTTCCACCCCCTCCTTTGACAACTTAGCGGCTTCTCTGTTTCAAGCTCTCCTTATCAAGATGTGTGATGTTGAGTCATGTGACCAATATTTAGACTGGGTAGTTGGTTCGGACCCTTTAATGTGCCGCATAGTTGTTTTGGGTTTATTTGGACTGTCTGGTTGTCCCAGCCTTGGCTCAGGCTTATGATTGTATTGGGCTTGTTTACTCTAAGCAATTGGCTTAAACTCATTGTTTATATTGGATAGTTGGTCCATTCTTATTTGTTCCAGATAGTTGTCTAGACTTACTGTGTTGTGCAGTTGGGCTAGCCTTTATTGAGCTGGATGGTTGATCTGGACTCATTTGTTTATATTGAACAGTTTTCTTATTTGCTCCAGATAGTTGTCTGGGCTCATGATTATGTTGGGTAGTTGGCCCGACCTTTGTTGAGCTCGATAGTTGATCCAGTTTCGTTTCTGCCGGATGGTTGTTTTGGTGGCTCACATCACTGAAGTTGCAGAAGTGCCCATTCACCTGAAGTTATCAATTGTCTCATCACCTCCACTTCTCATCCGCTCGTTCGCCTCTCGCCACAACCAACGCTACTCATCTCCGCCGTCGTGCTACTTTTCTTTTATGCTTTTTAGAATTCTTTGTGTGCCTCTCTAGACTCAAGTTCCTCTTTTCAGAGCACCTCGAGTTTGAGGGGGGATGCTAGAGAAGAATTCCTTTCTTTCGTAAGTTTGATTATGTTAGTCCTTGTTCCAAGATGGGCCTCATTAGGATGCTCTAGCTTGATGGGAGTGCTGAAAGGTTGATAGTTGAATAAGGCCCACTGGGCCCATGTCCATGTAATAAAGCTCATAAGATCCATTCATAAGTCCATGTAAAAAGCCCCATGAGCCCGTTCACGTTTTTACTATTATAAATAAGAGTATTGGGCTAGGGTTTCAATACACCCTAAGTATCTCATGTTCTTACTCTCACTCTCTCATTGTCTTTCTATTCCATCTTTCTTCTTCTTCTTCTCATTGTAGCATCTCATAAACCCTCAAGATTAGCACCATGTAGCAGTTGAACATTATGCAACTATCCAAATATAAAGGATTAGGATATTCTTACCAGTTTTTGTAGGATGGTCTATATTGATGGGATTAATAGACAAATATCATGATTAGGTGCACTTTTGGCCCACTTGTGCAAATTAGAGCCACAAATTTATATTATTTGCATCGAACCAAATTTGATTTAGACATTTTCAACTATCTTTTCTTTTTATTAACTTTGTGTTTGTGTGTGTGTGTGTTCGAGGGTTTGTAGTGATTATTTTTTGTTATGCAATGGTGTATGTAGAATTGTAGAATTTGTAAACCTTGATTAAGAACGGTGAGATATGGATGGCGGGTGGGCCACACTTTATTGCGTCAATTTCTTGATAATTATGATGATTTAATATCATTTTATTTGTCTGATTAGAGGACTTCTTTGCTTGTTTGTGTATCTTTATTTTGTCATTTTGTCTGTTTGTAGCACTGCTTGGCTGGTTAGAGACATCCAATAAAATTAATTTTGGAACCATGTACAACCCGAGGGGCCAACATGATGAATAACATAGATCTCATCCAGTGTTTTAATTACTGGATAGTGTGTAGCGTTGCATTCACCCCTCTGAAGCATGAGGCATAAGCTATATGCTACTTCTAGATCTATAATCAAGGTTGTGTTTGGTTGCATCAAATTAGATTGATTAATAATGAAATTTAACAAAATTTCATGATATTTGGTGCAACCTAAAGTAATAGGAAAGGGTAGTGCTTAAGTATAAAGGGTAATGAAAGAGCAACAAAACTAATTTAATATTGTTACTTGTATGATTTTACTAAAAGGATTGAAAAGATGAACTAATTTTATTGAAAATAGAAAATTGTAACAGATCGTTGAAATCATTAATTAAATTTAATGTTATAGTGAAATATAATTTATAATGTTAGCTACATAGTGTGTAGCATAGTCTAGGGTTCCAACCCATGGCTCAGTGGCAGATAGTGCATATCAACACTGAGGTCATCGGTTTGGGTGCCCATGCGGTGTGTGGAAAAAAAGAAGTGAAGCATAGTTTATGTAGCATGTAGCGTACGCAAATTATCATAGAGCGTAAGCTACACCTAACTTAAGCTATTTTCATGAGCTATGTAGCGTTAAGGCAAAGCTACAATACATAGCATAAGCTACATGCTAAATAGTGCAACTATTTGAAACACTTGTCTCATCCACGTGTCTATGTGCCTTTTAATTGCTACCTCATTAACTATCCAAGCAAATATAGAAAATCACAATGAAAAGAAGAAGAGAGACGAGTGAGAAAAACATCGATATAGTAACAAGTGTATGGTATGACTTAAAGCAAATATAGAAAATCACAACGGAAAGAAGAAGAGAGACGAGTGAGAAGAACATCGATACAGTTACAAGTGTATGCTGTGGACTTATTTACTGGTATAAATTTTACACATTTATGAGAATTTAAGTCAATTCTATGAAGGGAGTAAAACATTCGGGAATTGATGTGGGTGCGATGTTGATAGGGAGAAGAAGCATGGGGAGGTATCTTTCATTGCTTTGATTGGTGGTAAAAAAGAAATATGTTCTAACCCGCACTTACTTTCATTCCACTGAAACAAACATGTGTCTATCAAAGCTGTTGTGACATCAACCAACTTATCAAGTTAATTGATGCCTTCTCCCTGAAGGAGTGAAGAATAAGGCCATTGTTTTTTGTACGAATGCGATATGTTCTTTCTTTTGCTGGTGTTACTTTTCCTTTACCACTTCTTACACTTGAGCTTACACTTAATGCCAGAACCAAAGAAGGACATTTCAAAGTGAAACAACTATTGATGGAGGCAGAGCCTGGTCCCGAACAGATAATTGAAGCAACTGAAAGCAGTATGGAAGTTTGAGGTAATTAATAGGAAAGGAGGAGAATAAATCTTTTTTTGCTATGTTGACTGCAAGAAAGAAATGTACCACCTATGTTTGCATTCCTTCCAGCGACCACAGATGTATCAGTCTAATTCACAATAAGTTCAACTCGACAGATGTATCAATCGATTTCACTATGCCATTCCTTTTGCTTTAGTAGTATCTAGAAATTATTTTTGTGATGCAACAGTTAAAATGGATAGAATTGACTTACTAAGGAGATGTTTATAGCATGGTCTACATGTGATGCATCAACAGACTAATAGTTTGCTTCAGTGCATTTTTGGGCCACTTGTGCAAATTAAGGCCCTGAATATATTTTCTTTTTGCATTGAACCAAATTCAGTTTAAACATTCTCAACACATGTTTCCATTTTAGAAACTAGAACCATGGTACTCATCATCTTTTAGTGGTCTCTGGAAATTCTCTTCTCATGCAATTGTGAATGTAGTACAACAATCGACCTTAGTTCAAGACATGAGCTGCCACTATTCACTTGGTGGCACCACTATATAAGATTCTATTGGGCCAATAGCTACAATGACTCGATGACATTTTAATTGTCCAGTTGGAAGACTTTTTGATTGTTTATCTTATTTTTGTTGTTTTGTGTCTAGTCGTATCACTGATTGTCATCCAATCAAAATAACTTTTGAACTACTTATGATTCAGGTGGGGCCAACTTTTGATCTCATCCAGGTGTGCGCATGCCTTCTAATTGCACCTCATTAGTTATTGAAGCAGAAATAGGAAATTGCAACGAAAAGAAGGGAAACAATATATACTCTTAACGTGTGCATGGAATGACATGTTTATTTCTTATTGCATAAGTGGTGAGCACTTAATTCAAGCATTATAGTTTTTATTCTTTGGTCAAACAAGAAATGAGAAGAAAAATCTCCCTGAGGTACTTCATGTCATTTTGTTTTCATAACTTCAAAATAGAAGGAAATTTTGCAAACTCTTCAGGGGGAATCAGGAACTTGGGAATCGATGCAAGATGCAATGCTAACAAGAAGAAGACTGTTTTTTTTTTTGCTTTCATTAATGGTAAGGAAGAATTTTATTGTAACACTTGTTTACCCTTCCAAGGACACAAAGATAAGCCTCTCAAAGATACTACAATTCCTTCCAATGACACAAAGACGAGCCTTTCAAGGAGACAACTTCAACCGACTTCTCAGATGAATTGCCTTAGGATCACCGACTTTATTATTCCTCATGCAATTGTTTTGCATATTGAAGTAATATGTTCTCCGTTTGATGGTATGCTTCTTAATACCCAATTAAAGGAATAATTTTTTATTTTTTACTTTTATTTTTTATTTGAAGTGAAGCAAATGCTGAATGAGGCCAAGTTTGTTTGGAAACAGAGAATGAAGGCAGATTACGCAATATGGAGGTCTGATGTAACTGACAGGAAGAAGTAATATAGTAAGGAGAAGAAATCTTTTATTCCTGTGACTGGTGGTAACAAAGAAATCTAAAACAACCCATGTTTATACATTCCTTCTGACAAAAGACATTAAAATATAGTCTAAGCCAAAATAAGTTCGGCTGGCATTTTGAATTGGTCGCCCCTTGTCGATTAAGAAGTAATGAGTGTATTGTTTTGCCTGATGAAGCTATCTGTTCACTTTTTTGCCAGCACTAGATTTTCAATACCTGTTATTATAGTTGAGTTTAATGCTAGAGGTGTGTGTGTGTGTGTGTGTGTGTGTGTGTGTGTGTGTCTATATATATATTGAAGT
Organism: Magnolia sinica; assembly: GCF_029962835.1. NCBI lineage: Eukaryota > Viridiplantae > Streptophyta > Magnoliopsida > Magnoliales > Magnoliaceae > Magnolia > Magnolia sinica. Next base: position 40,593,339 of record NC_080577.1, on the reverse strand, counting down.
AGAATGGCAGCCAAAGGTAGGGCTATACACGAGCCAAGCTATCTCAAAAAGCTCGCTAGGCTCGGCTCGATCTGGCTCAGCTTGACTCGGTTTGAACGACGACTCGAGGCGAGCCAAACTTCATGTAACCCAGCTCGTTTTGAAAACGGGCCGGGTTCGATCATAGTGGATCTTGACTCACCTCGACTCAAACTCTGCTCGGCTCGACTCAAATATTATATATATATATATAATATTATATTATATTAAAAATAAAAAGTTAAAACTTAAATCCTACCTATCCATCCCTTTCTTACCATTTTCCTTCCTTACCCAACTCATTGTGCCTGAGCTCCAATCTCTCTCTCTCTCTCAACACAAACAACAAGGTACCTCTATGGCTTTATCTGATATATATATATATATATATATATATATATATATATATATATATATATATATATATATATATAAAATTATTATTCTTATTATTAATTGAATATTTGATTTGGGAGTTGGGTCAGTTGGGTCGTGTGGCTAGGTTGGGTCGGGTGGTTGGGTTGAATCGAGTGTGGGTTGGGTCGGGATGCTAGGTTGAGTCGGGTGTAGGTTGTGTCGGGTTGGGAGAAGGCTCGACTCGACTCGAGGTAAGCTCACCTCGACTCGATTCACTACCTTGCCTCGAGCTCGACTTGAAAGGTTTGGCAAACAAGCCAAGCTCCAATGGTAAGCTTGAGGCTGAGCTCAAGCTCGAGGAGAGCACGGACGAGTCAAGCCAATCTTGGCCCACCTCGACTCAACTCGGCTCGGCTCGATGTACAACTCTAGCCAAAGGAGGCAAAACCCACTAAGACCTCGAGAATGGTGGTTGTAAAAGTAGTATAGGGGTCTAAGATAGAAGTTGTAGTTGTTTTTCACACAGGTCTTATATGATGCCTGGACTGGAATTGCATCTTTGTTCGATTCATGTCTCTGTCTAAGGATTCAGATACTGCATTGCATAGCTATCACCATATGAGAGGTAAGACATTTGTTCCTCTATGTAAGGCAGGTCTACATGCAAGGTTTATATTTACTAAAGATGATACCACATGAACACTTCCGTTGGCTGAACTAGTTGTTTAAAGATGTATTTTTCATGAGTCGAAGGTGCTATAATCAGAAAGACATTTTTATTTAGTCCTTCTATGTGCTAATTATCTTGGGATGTTACTTAATTATTGCAACATATTTTCACAAACCTAGACCTAAGTTTACTTCTTTCTGTTATACTCACCAGTGCTACCAGTCCATTGACATCTTTAGATGTCATTATGCAACAGTGCATGTTACGAGTCCATGGCCATATTAATTATAGCCAAAAAAAAAAAATCTAGTAGCAAATGATCCTAACCACCCGATCACTTGCCATTGATAAAATTCCTCTATGGATTGGATTTCACAAATAAGATCATCACACAAACGTCATTTTCTTGTTATGTGGGCTATCCAAGTTTTAGAGTATCAGTCAAATGGTCCGGATCGAATGTTGGACCATCCAATGGATACACCACCTCTTAAATGTGCCCATATCCTAACTATTCCCCACTTGGATTAACCTAACTATCCGAACATTCAACAAGGGTCCATAAAAAAAATCCATTGATCGAACACTTGGGGGTTTTGACTGGTGTGAATTTTGGACCAAATACTATGAAGAGCCCAAGGATATATTGGACAGTTTGGATGGAAGAACACATCTTTTATGAAATCAAAAGTCCAATGCCACACTTACTGAACATAGCTTAAGAGGGTGGGTTTTTTTATAATGTCCAACACATGGGTGAACTGAAGTGGGGTTTGCTAGAAAGAATCAGGTGATGTGCTTGCTCATCTAGCCCGTTCAATAGATGGGACTCTGCCATTGTCTACACCCAAAACTCTCATTGTGCAGTTGAGCTAACCACCTGATTGTTTATGTTCTTTTTGACATTATTAACAGTAGATTCCCTTATTGTAGCTAATTTGTTGAACGATATAGATTGAAGAGCACACTATCCTAACCGTTCAATCAATGCCCAACTTATGGAGGCTAAAAAATGATCTACAAAAGTATTTAGGACTGTTGTCTTGGTGTGAATTCTTACCGAGAGATGAACTGTGTTCGACAGTCCAGATGGATGTTGGCATCATCTTGGTGAACTGGGACTGTTGTCTTGGTGTGAATTCTTACCGAGAGTGAATGCTAGAAAAGTTCACTGGATTTTCAAATTTTGATGGGATAATTTCTAATTACCTTTGAAAAATAATTCATTTTAGAAATTACTAAGAAAATAAGTAATATCAGTAAAGCCATTACGTACCATGCCTATGGCTTCTGTTGGATAAATGAAATGATCTTGCACCTGCTTTTTGTCTGTTCTAACTGTTTGATTCACATGACATAGTGGCAAAGATACATCCATTCCACATAATAGGTATCCATGCTAGATATTATGTCGATCTAGATTCTAAACCATTCATTTAATCATGCCAATTCTATGATCCTAAACATTTTATCAGTAGCATGAAAATGGACAGTCAATATTGAGTGGATAAACGAAATAGGTCTAACCATCATCTTAAAACATTTATTCGATAGATCTCACTGTATATTGCCGTTCCAGAGTTACACTTTAGTTTGATGATTCAAACCATGTGATATATGGCTCTATTTTCGGCATTGACTTGACCCCCTTATATAATATGATAAGGCCCATGAGAGTCCGTCAGTTTGCTTGCAGGAAAAGGCTCAACCACCACTCATCCAATTGGAGTTGACCGAGGCCGTTTCGTTGAGAGAGGTAGACGATTTCACCTTATAGAAATCATGCTGATTCTTCCTTTTCGCAGGAAGGGAGCGCAGACAGATCTAACAAATTGACCCGTTCGGAGGTTTACGATCTTTCAATCTGTGAGATTTTTGCACCGGGGCTTGCTTTCAATAGTACTATTGAATGAATAGTCCTGATTGATGATTGGGGCCCCACATGTTGCTAAGGTCCCACAAACCCAATGTTAAAAAGGTAAATACCTATTTTCCATGCGGACGCTTCACATTTGATTAACAATGTGAAAAGTCTTATTATTTGTAATATTCATGGATCTTGATATTTAATATGTCAGCTAAACATGTTCGTATTGACATTTCACATTAAATAAACTGCAAAAATGGACAAAGCAAGGGCAAGACTGTCAGAAAGTATACAATAAAAGTCATAAATATAGTAGAGTGGATTCTACTAATACAACTTCTTTGAACAAAAAAGCTCCTAATATTTAATTATTTTTAAGGATTATCGTAAAATATCCATATTTATTTCTACAAATAACTGAAGGAAGGGTTGAGGATATAAGAAATAAAAAAAAAAAACTCCAAACAAGTTGGCCCTTGTGTTCATACTTCACACACCAGCTTTTGCACATGTGCGACGATTCTCTCAGTGGAATTGTTTTTATTATTAAAGGAGAAATTATACAATAAAAGTAATAAATATAGTACAGTGGATTCTACTAGTACAACTTCTTCGAAAAAAGCTCCCAATATTTAAATAATTTTAAGGATAATTGTAAAATATCCATATTTATTTCTACAAATAATTGAAGGAAGAGTCGAGGATATAAGATTTTTTTTTTTTTAAAATGCAAAAAGTTTTAAAATGCAAAAAGTTCAGCCCTTATGTTAACACGCAGGCATTCCCACGTGTGGTGATTCTCTCATTTGAATGGTTTTTATTATTCAAGGAGAAATGATTCGGTGCTCTCAAAAGCACTTGTAAGTTGGGAACATTTGGACATTTAGCTTGCAAAAATCACACTGATTATACAAAATTTAACGTTCCTATAAAATGGAAGGATTGATTAATCATGGGTCTTTTATGATTCTAATAAACCATATTTGTCAGGCAATCCTAACCGTCCAAGCCATGGCTAGGTAAATGAATGGCTATGAAAAAGAAGGTATTAATGGATTGAATTATCAGATTAGTGTGGAACTTACTGGACGGTGTAGATGGGCTTATTGGAATCTCAAAGTGTCCCAAATGCACTAGGAGCACTGTAACGGAATAATCAAGGAATAACGTAAGAAACTTCAACCAACTTGCAGCTGCAAAGACGAGGAATTTTCTTTTTCTACTTGCAATTCCTTGAAGGAAGAGAACTGATTACCTACAACAACACAGCTTACGGTGTTGTACCATCTTTTGCGCTAACACCCCCACCTGTGGAAGACATTCACATAGTTAAAAAGGCAGGCCCCATGGTGAGCATCACCCTTCTCGAAGATCAGGTTATCCACTCCCTAGGTGGGTCCCACATGTATGATTATATTGAGTCTTTCGTTGATTCCAACAAGTGGTCCATTGATGAGTGGTCTAGCATCACTTTCGTAGCCAAATAATCTTCATGGTTGGTCGACCTATGGTTTTTATGGTATTGGTGTTGCAAGGAAATAGCATGTGGATTGCCTGCGAAAGACCCTTGCATGAGCTTGTTGGGCAGCACAATACAAAAAAAAGGCTTTTTTTTTTTTTGTTAGCTTGTTAGTACAACCTTACCTGTGCCTCAGTGGTAGACTCATTGGAATTTCAAGACAAGGTTTCGAGTTGGACCACTCTCGCACACTCATACCATAAGGAATGCTTGAGCCTGTAACCTCGCCTTAAAACTCCAATGCCTCTACCACTGAGGCAGGGGCAACATGTGCAATAGGGGGATATATATATATATATATATATATATATATATGGAAAAGGTGCTATGCGCTGGAGTCCCTCCCATGAGGTCGAGCTTTGTGGGCCCCACCGTTATGCGTTTCGAACATCTACCCCATCAATCAGATGCACCATTCCATCGTGGGCCTAGGTCTCAAAAATCAAGTCAATCTGTGACTTGTGTGGGCCACACCACATACAGAAGTGGGGAGGGGCCGTGCACCATTAAAACATTCATAATCATTTTTTGGGCCCACCGAGATGTGGTTTGCAAATCCAGCCCATCCATTATGTGTGTCCCACTTGGATGAGGGTTCAGACCAAGTTTTAGCAGCATTCAAAACTCAAGTGGGCCCCACCAAGTGCTTTTATATGTTTTAACGGTGTCTTCACATGATTTTAGATGGTATGGCCCACCTGAGTTCCATATACGGCTGATTTTTGGGATATCCCATAATTTAGAGAGGACCCATCAAATGCACGGTGTTGATGGTCGACACGCATCACGGTGGGGCCCACACAGCTCGACCTCACGGGAGCTTATCGTGAGGTCGAGCGCATAGTACCTTTTCCCATACACACACACACACTTTCTCCATGGAACAGCTTGAGGAAGACGAGGGCATTTTTGTAATTTCGTAAGAGGTTGGGATACATGTAAAGCATAGCGACGGACGTTAGAATTTATTCATGCGTGGATGGTTTTGAACGGTTGTCCATTGTTTTGTGTGGGGCCCACCGATTCATCGGCCACGTCCCACCCGGATGAAGGGACACACCAACGTCGGTCAATCAAAAAGTCCTAGTCATGATTTAACATTATTTGTATGGTGTAGGTGGCACCGACCTGATTTTTGGGTGAAGTTGAGAGGACCAACCCGATGAACCCGTGTAGATGGATGGACTCATCACGTGGCCCACCATGGTTGATCAGCTGATATTCTTACGTGGCGAAATATCAGCCCTGTTTACAAACCAAAATGAAACAGTTGACGGAGACACCAAACCAAAACATTAAGGACTGTTTGTTTGTAGGGTCCACCATGTTGTATATGTGCTGTCCATTTCATTCATCAAATGTTGCCCACTAAGATGGATGGACAATGCTTTCCGTTTCATTCGAAAACGGCCGCCTGACCGTCCAATGGACCTAATGAATTTTGCTATGAGCCTGAGTAGTGCACCCTATGAACAGGACAGGTGTCATGCACTGATTATGGTGAGGCTCAAAGAGGTTCTATGCGGTCGAGCTCATGGGAACTTCCCATGAGGTCGACCTCTGTGTGCCCCACCGTTATGTGTGTTGAACATCTACCCCATCAGTCATATGCACCATTCCATGGTGGGAGTAGGGCTTAAAAATCAAGTCAATCAATGATTTGTGAGGGCCACACCACATACAAAAGTTGAGAGGGGTTACCCTCCATTAAAACATTCACAATCATTTGTAGGACCCACTGAGAACTGGTTCACAAATCCAGCTCATCCATTATGTGTGTCCCACTTGGATGAGGGGTCAGATCAAGTTTTAGACGCATACAAATTTCAAGTGGGTCCCACCAAGTGCTTTTATATGTTTTAGCCATGTCTTCACATGATTTTAGATGGTATGGCCCACCCGAGTTCCCTATACCGCTAATTTTTGGCATATCCCATAATTTAAAGGGGACCTATCAAATGCACGGTGTTGATGTTCGACATACATCACGGTGGGGCCCACACAGCTCAACCTCAGGGGAAGTTCCCATGAGCACCACATAGAACCTTTTCCCATAGAGTGAGAGAGAGAGAGAGAGAGAGAGGGGGGGGGGGGGGGGGAATGCTTACCTACACACTTTTGCACACATGTCATAAGCACAAAATCCGAATGGTGATGCGGCACCTCTTGAAACCCAATAGATCCAACTTTCAGTTCGATACAAAATTCTAGTGGGCAATATTAAAGAGAAATGCAAATCAAGGGAGGAAATAGTTTCCTTTTACCATAACCCACCACAGTTTTGTATCGGGCTGAAAGTTGGGCTTGTGAGCTTTCAAGGGGTGCTGCATCACGGCTTGACCTCATAGTACCCTTCCTCCACCCCCCACACACATACATATATATATATATATATATATATATATATATATATATATATATATATATATATATATATATATATATATATATATATATATATATATATATATATAGATGCTGAATGAAAGTTAGTTGATGTTTGCAAATACTATGACCATGGGTGTGGAATCTGAACGGTCCACGTGATGCAGCACCCCTTGAAACCTCACGAGGCCAGCTTTTAGCCCGATACAAAATTGTGGTGGGTCATGCTAAAAGGAAACAGTTTCCTCCATTGATTTACATTTCTCTTTACTATAGCCCACTAGAGTTTTTGGATCAGGCTAGAAATTAGGCCCATAGAGTTTCAAGGGGTACCGTATCACATGGACCATTTAGATTCCGTGCCCATGACATGTGTGCAAAGGTGTTTATGGGTGCTTAGGTAAGAAGATGAGCATTTCTCTACTGAGAGAGAGAGGGGCATGCTCACCTACGCACTTTTGCACATGTCATAAGCCCAAAATCCAAACAATACATGTGATGCAACACCCCATGAAACTCCTGGGGACCAATTTTTATCTTGATTCAAAACTCTGGTGGGGCATAGCAATGAGAGAAGCAAATCAATGGAAGAAATTGTTTTATTTTGCCATGGCCCACTAAAGTTTTGGATTAGATTAAAAGTTGGTCCCTTGGGGTTTTATGGGGTGGCACATCACATGGACTATTCGGATTTTGGGCCATGACACATGTGCACATGTGCTTAGGTGAGCATGCGTCTCTCTCTAATGAGGAACGGGGAATGCTCACCTACGCACCAGTTCAGAACTTATCTCCCGTAATATGAGAGTAAAATCTGAATCGTTCACGTGATGCATCACCTTATAAAACCTCTAGGACCCAACTTTCACTCTGATCCAAAACTTCGGTAGGCCATGGAAAAAGAGAGCAGCAAATCAAGGGAGGAAACATTTCCTTTTGTCATGGCCCACCAAAGTTTTGGATCAGTGTAAAAGTTGGGCCCTAGGGGTTGCACGAGATGCTACAAGTGTGCAAAGATGTAAGGTGCACATGAGTGTGTGTGTGTGTAGGAATCAAAATTTTTGTAGAATATATATATATATATATATATATATATATATAGGAATCAAAGTTTTTGTGGAAAGTAAAGGTAACAAAAATCTCACATCTTCCATGGGTTAAAACCATGGACGGTGGGAGTCCCAAAATCTTCAGAACATCGAGAGTACCTATCTCAGGCTGTTACCCTTTCCCAATAAATAAAGAGTAGTGTGCACACCTTCTGCACGGTTACTTGTCATACAAGCCAATCTTTTCTGCCCCCAACCCACTCGTGCATGATATTTGTACCATTGTGATACTAATCATCTAAAGAAAATCAGGTTCATCTGCCATACATGTATGATGAGTCAGACCAATGGTTATTCATTGATTCCCACAAAGTAGCCCACCTGATAAGTGGGTGGCCCTGATATTTTATCCGGACCATATGTACGGTGAAGCCTATATTTTCTAGGTACCGATGCCTATGCAATGCCGACCGAAAAGATAGGGTTGCATTGCAAATCACAATGCCTCTGTTTCTGAGTTTGTTGCTATCGAGTGCAATGACAGCTATTGTTCTGAGAACTGATCACCGACTGGCTCTCTCTCTCTCTCTCTTTCTCTCTCTCTCTCTGCCAACACCACCATAACTTGTGTGGTGCTACGGAATCTTTCTCGGCAACATGCCACACATGTAGAAAATCCATACACTAAGATCGGCTTCTCTACACTCGTGTAAATCCGTTTTTCTAAAATCCATATTATAAAACTATTGGGCCACACCTTTTTCTAAAGCACCTTTTTTGTGTTTGATTGTTGACCCAGGGAAGGACGTTTAGTCGAGCATTGTCTTCCTCAAGGATAACTACTCTAAATCAATAGAGCTTCTCTGGACTCCTTACAGAGACACATCGAATTGAAATTTATGATAATTTACACGATGAATAAAAAAACGAGCTTACAATCTCTTAAACCGTAAAAATAAGTTTCAGAATTAAAATATAACTAAAACTCCTGGAATAATGACTTATTATAAATAGTAAACTTACTATTTGTATATGGTTACCAGTGCTCATGGTTTTCGGCTAAAAATAGTTTCCTATATGGGTCACCAGTGCTAATGGTTTTTGGCCAAAAATAGTTAGTGTCATATTTGGCTCAAGTGATTTTTCTAATTATTCCAACCATTTTTCATGTTGGGTGTGACTCCTAAAGAGATACGTCCATTTTAGGTTCTGACAGTTTGGATCACCTCCATCTGCGATTGGGCCTTTTCTGGTCCACCTTGGCCACGCGATTATCGGCTACCCACTCTACATCAATTGTACGTTATCCCTTGATTCCAACATATTGACCCATTTGATAGGTGGGCTGTGATTTTTGTGGCAGCTGATTTTCATGGTCCGCCCACCGTTTATGTGCTGTGGATGTCTTTACACAATCGGTGTATTGGTGGAAAATATAGGCTGGCGTAAGAAGCTAGGGTGTAGCCTTAGTACAATGCATCTACTGTAATTAGTCAGGTAAAAGATAAGATGATAAGATTAATGGGTCATTTCCAACACTTAATTTTTGTTATTATTTATTCACTGAGGTTTGGTGATACTGTGGCGGTGTGATGGATGCTACACAGGCATTCAGGTTATTTAAACTAAACTGTCCAAAGTATAGGTCCCAGTTTAAATATTTCATGAACTAGAAATTAAGATTATTTGATTATCTGACTGTTGGATTAGTGGACATCTAAGGAACGGTTAGAAATGAAACTATCCTTCCACAAACAGGTGTCCAAGAATCAGAGGCTTTGATTGTTTGTCCATTCGATTTTGGGACAGTGACTTATGCAAAGTGGGTTATTTAATTTGAGTTAACATATATCATGTGTATAATTTTTAAGTGCTTGCATATCAAGTGGTATATGTTGATGCAAAAATCTGGTCCACCCTCTCTAGACCTTTAGGTACCTGCACAAGAAAAATACAAATGAGACCCTGGCTAGATTAGGGGACCCTCCGATACCAGAGTCAGGCTAGAAATCTGGGTCTAATAGTATCGAAAGGTTTTGAGTGAGAGATTCTGCGTACTTTTTCATATAGATGGGCCCCTTATTTATAATGAAGGTGGGCTGGAGATGGTTCGTGATCTTAGGCGCAATCTTTGCGTGGGTTTCTCAACCGTTACACAAGATTCATGCAAGTGATAAGTGTTGATCCTAAAATCATGCAACGGGTGGTTGAGACTGACCTGAGCTGAACCCTCCATTACTCAGGCTAAAGTCAAGCTTAGCCAAGCCATCAATAGGTCGGGCAGATCTCCATGATTAGCTTTGAAAGAATTTCTACACCAATCATCACGGTCGGTTCTTTGTGTACCTCGATCTATCTAGGTTCTGAGCATAGGGAGCAGACCCATCTCCTCGGTGATATTTGCCGTTCTTGATAGATCATCCCTTTAATCTTGTCGAGCCGACTAGTCTTCTAGTCATCTTCGGATTGTATACATTTGAATGACTCTTAGAGATGTATAAATAAGCTTGGTCGAAGCTCGGAAATACATGATACCGCGGACTAGGCTCGGGAGTGTGAAATTTACCCTCCCTTTGGAATGATCTTACACGGTTGTTCGGATTCCTTTGGTCCAAAAGTATGTGCTTGTGAATCCGAGTTGAACCCATGGGTGGTCAAATCATTTTTACCCACAACAGTATACATATCCAGAGTACGCAATAATCCCCCGTTACAAATAGTATTGCACCCTTAAGAAGACACGTGGCAAACACGTACGGAATCAGTAACACTAGGGCCACAAGAGTCCGTTGAATGAATTGGACGACTTTTGTCTATTAAATGCGAACTACGTGTTCATTGGAGAGCTTTTATATGCTGAATGTGAATTGCGTGTGTCCGGAGACACGTGGGACACGTGTACGGAATCAGTGGCACTAGGCCCCACAACATTGAAAAATCATACTAGTTGAATGAATGGGGATTTTTATCCAGTGAATATGAACTACGTGTTTCAACTTTTTTATCAATTGACCTTTTATTTCCAACAACACTCATCATATCGAATGGATAGGATGATCTCATTATGGTGATTACGTGGTTAAGGACCATCATGATGAGGCCCACCACATGAGAATTGAAAACATCGTACACAAGACAATTGAATGTGAAATCCTACGTGTGATATTATCATTCCTCTTTAATATAATAACATGGTTGGTGATCCACTATTAGGAAAGCCGTATTACTGATCCACCTACAATGCCAGTATCTTGCACTGCCACCTAAAAAAAATAAAATTCTAATTGATATGGAATTAGGTGATATGCGGCCCTACGTTTTCAATTCTGACGATCAGGCCCCATGGTCCAGTGATCTAGACCACTGATCTACTGTGCCCTGTCGTGGACGGATTACGCCAGGAAAAAAAATAATAATAAAATACAAAATCAGAATATCCTAGCCGCCAATTCTGGGACGCGGATTGCCTATGCCCAGGGGCACAGGAATTCCCGTAGTGGCAAGGTGTGTGGGGTCCACATAGATTCTCTTGAGAAATCCACTCCGTCCATCAGTTTTGAAATACCATAATAGGAGAATAAATTAAAAATTAGGCATCCCAAAATCCATGTGGGCCACACCAAATGAAAAAATGGGAAACGGAAACTTCCCCTTTTGAAACGTTAATAGAGACGACCATGATGTTTTTATGCCATCCAAACCGTTCATAGTGTTACTACCACTCAGATAAACTGTAGGCGTAAATATCATCCTGATACAAAACTTCTGTGGACCCCACAAAGCTTTCTAACTGTGGGAGTTCAATTTCCTCTTTTCGTGTGGTATGGCCCACATGAGTTTCAGATCTGCCTGAGTTTTATACTTCTGTGCTATTGTGATCTTGAAAAACTGATGAACGGAGTGGATTTCTCACAGCATCTGTGTGGGGCCCGTACATGCTCCGACTACCGGAACTTGGCAATCCGACTTTTTCAGTTGAATGTGGACTGTCTTTATATCTCTTCTGAACCATCTTTTCTTAGGAAACAACGTGAACGGCCGTGATTCTCCTATCAAGGATATTTTGGGGGACTAGTCCATCTACAGTGGACGGCAATAGATCAACGGTCTTGATTGCCGGACCATCGGTCCCACTTATCAGATAAAAGACGCGTGTAACATGCAAAGCCTAAGTTTGCGCGTATCAGATACTATACTACCTAATTTCTAGCTGCTGTGTAACCAATAATCAGTTAAACCACTATTTGGAAGACCCTATTCATAAGCTATGACGCTCAGCAATAGAAGATTATAAACCCTGACAGGAGGTGACGTCTACTCGACCATTCCACTTCCGAGAGTTATTTACTCTGGCAGGGAATGAGGTTTGATACGCCACCGAATTGTACTTCGTGCATACATCATCTCAACTTAAAGTCTCCTACCACTGTGACTAAAATTACATACGTTGAGCAATCCTAACCTTTGATTGGTGGACACTTATTTTTTGAAATTGGACCATCGAATTTTTCTCATTCATAACTGTCCAATAAAATTCCACTTATCCAAAGAGAATCAAATAAGCAGAATTTATTTATTTATTTTATTATTATTATTATTTTTTAACCACACGCACACACACCCCCACACACTCACGCTAGTGGAATTTCACCGCTTATGATACTCGGGCCCTTGGCCGGGTGTTGAAACTCCTGAGAGTCTACCATCCCAGAAAGAGTAACGATCTAAGCAGAATTTTTATTAATGATACATCAAACAGGGGAGGTTGGTTACAAATCCATACAGATTAAGTTATTCTACAGAGATTATGCTTGGGCCCACTAAGTTGTGTATACCCATCTAACCTATTTTCAAGAATCACCCTCCATGAAAGTTGGACCATTGAAAAATCAGCCAACCCAACTATCACGTGAATTTAGAGGTTTTGGATGGCTGTCCATTGTTTTCTATGACGTGATTCACCTAATAATTATACAAGCTCAGCATACTGCATGGGTTGGATAGCATGTAAATAGCATGGTGGATAAGCAACTAAAACCATCATAATCATAGGGCTGAGCCATGATATTTGATTGGCCTGATTTTTAGGTCATTTTCATAGCCTGGAAGTCAGACATGCACTCTAATGAACCCAAGACCCAACACTCGTAGATAAGCTTGTTTTGTAAGGATATGCCAAACAAACTAGCCTTCAAAACCGGCACCCATGATTTGTGGGTCTCAGCAGGTAAATGTTCTTGCTAAAAAATATAGATGGTCCACCCAGCAACTGTGATATGATATTGAAAATAAGTTGAAAGGTTAAAAAACATTGCCCAAGTCTTCCAAAACCGTACATTTATTTAATAAAGAGAATTGAATGGTAATGTAGATACACGTCCATCTCAACCACATAAAATTGGAATTATTTTTTTCTATCTCCACACTCTTGATAATTTTATGCGGCTGAAAATACAAGCAGGTGATTAGTTCTCTTAATAAATTGTGACCCACCTAACAAGCAGACTAGCCTAATGGTTGTGCAAAGGTATTTATACAATAGCATTCTAATGGATAGATTGGATCTCATACATATATGCCATGTCATGAGTGCATATGGCCAATGTCCCTGCAAATAAGGGTTGCGTGTGGGGCCCACTGTGCTATGTGCATGGCATCCAACCAGCATGTAGGCCACCATATAAATTTTTGGGTTGTTATTGATTATTATTTATGTGGCCCACTTAATTATTGGAGTGGCCTTTTTTCTCAAGCACCTCGTGGTCATGGCAAGGCTCACTTGATGCTAAAGCAGATTGATGGCTCTCAACTGGGGCCTACTAAGATGTTTATGTTTTATCAATGCTATAGAAAATTGATCTTTATGTTTTATCACTATTGTGGAATCATTTTGTCAATTTATTCCTGAGCATGAGTTAAAAAAAAAAAGAGATTCTAAAACTTGAGTGGACCACAATATAGAACTAGTAAAAATAATGATACCGGTGATTGAAATCTAAGTAAGGGTCATAGTTTATTTATTTTCCATCCAATTTATTCATAAGGTCACGCAGACTTGGAAAAATAGAGTATAAATATCAGCCTGTTTCAAACCTTCTATACCATAGAAGTTTTCAACTATAGGGATTCAACTCCATTATTTCCAGTGATATGGTCCACCTAAGGGTTTGTTTAGCACCATGGATTCGGGAGGGTTTGAGGGGGTTTCAAATCCCTTAGTTTTTTGGCACCATAAAGTAAGGGGGGGTTTCAAATCTCCTCAAACAGTGAGTTTTTTTTTACCCTTATCTTTTTTATACACGCACCCGCCACACACTCACGCACACCGTAGTGGGAGTTCACCACCTATGGGTTTTGAACCCAAGACCTCGTCTTGAAACTCCTCATACTCTACCACTCAGCAAAGACCGAGGAGTTTAAAATCCATGGTGAAAGCTTGGATTACATCTACAATCTTTCCAAAAGTTGCATGTGTAACATGTGTGTCACTAGAATATTAATCTATCGGCACATGGCCCACTAATGATATCCTAAAATAATTATATTATCAATTGCATCATTATAATTACTTTAATATGATGATCAACAATGGTTAAAATTCCTTGGTTAGTCACTTGGACATGGTCTTGTGCTCGTGGCCCATTCAAGACTTGGAGTTCCATCATTTTCAGGCAAAGTATATATTTCAGTGAGCTTATTATATCCATTATATTAAACATTATAGACGTTCACTAATTAGGAATATTAAGGGGTCGTTTGGCACCATGGATTTGTGGGGCCTTTTAGTAAATTTGATGGGATTTCAAATCCCTTGATTGTTTCGCACCATAAAGTTAATGGGGTTTCAAATCCTTTAAAATAAGAGTTTGAAATCCACTTACATCTAAAATTCTTTCAAGAGTCACATCTGTAACATGTGTCACCATACTATTATTCTATTTGGCACATGACCCACAAATGATATCCTAAAACAATTAGATTATCAATTGCATCACTATAATTGCTTTAATATAATGATCAACACCGACCAAACATTGTCCATGTAAATCAACGGTTAAAAATCATCAATTAGTCACTTAGGCATGATCTTGTACTTGTGGCCCACCAGAGACTTGAAATTTCATGCAAATTATATATTTCGACGGGCTTATTACAACCATTGTTTGTCTCAAATATTACATGAGTCTATAATTAGAGATAATAAAGTTGATTTTGTAATAAAATTCAAACCCTTTTAAATATACCATGCACAGCTACTTTTGAATTAAAGTTGATTCCCAGTCCAAGATGCCAAACGTAACAGGAGCATTTCAAATCCAGGGTTCTAAATCCATGCTCCTAAAGAGGCCTTAAAGTTGATTTGGTAATTAAATTCAAACTCTATAAATTTATCATGCATTGCTACTTTTGGGTTAAAGTTGATTTTGAACTCAAGTATCAAACACAATAAGAAGATTTCAAATCCAGGGGGTTCCAAATCCACTCTCCCAAACGGATGAACGGTGGGGATAAAACCTTATATATGAAGGTAAGCTGCAAGGAGCCGCAGCACTAGGAATTTGCCTGTGGGCGCGTGACCAGACCAGCAGGCAATTGGCTTCTACTTAATCGGCTAGGTGGGTTGCCCACAAACATCAACGGTGGGCCCTACAAAGGCAATAGTGCATAATCAATGTATCCACACATGAATAACTTATATTGGACACCACACTGGGCTCCGCATGGAATATAGACCGTTGATCATCATATCTTAACTTTCATTTTCCTTACACACATGGACGCACCCAATGACCATTTAATCCTGATATTTACACGGTGGGGATGCCTGCTGATCGGCTCTGATCTCTCACACGTACGCCTGATTTCTACGTGTGAGGCAGATGCTCTCCGCTGCACGCCTGGTAGGGTGATGAATCAATCCAAATCATCAATCCGTATGATTCTCTCCGTTCAAAGCAACCTCAACAGAAAAAAAAAATAGTTAACAGTCAAAACATTCACCACAGGATAGTGAATAAAATTGACGGATAGGATTGTATCATAAGTATGATTCTATTAAATATAAGCCATCCATTGATAGGAATAACTAGGTGAACCGCTCTGATTGATACATAACTCTAACACGTGTACGGGACAGAGATGGCTTTTAGGGAGTGGGGCCCACGGTCCCATAATTTCAGAGGTGGGTCCCACAAGGATCACCATCCATTTGAGGAGTAGCAGATCAAAATATTCCTCTCTAATTAAACTAAAAAAGAAAAGAAAAAGTGAGGGCATCTACAAGTGCGTTGATTAAAGGTGAAACAGAAGTTTGATTATGTCGCTAATCAATATTTAATTAACAAAAATTAAAATGTGATTAAAAAATGGTTTTTTAGATAGGGTTTGATTGTTACGTTTAAAGCAGACATTAAAGAAATGTTATTAAAAAAATCATTTTTTTAAGACATCATTATTGGTGAATATCATTATTTTAATTCTACTTTGATTTGGGATCCTACAATGCAATAAACCACGACGTCGATATCTAAGTCCCTTTGGAGGATAGCAACTACCCGATTTCTCCCCATATGAGATTTTACGATTTTTTCACCGAGGGGTATCGGTACGGCCGAATTCCAAACCGTCTATCAGAACCGTTCACTCATGAATTAAATGGGATGAGAACGACGGCTCGATTGAAACTTAGGGTGGGCCAGAGAAAAAGGAACTAGCTGGTAGGGAACGGAAAACTTTGAAGTTCAAAGGGGTCCATGTCAGTCTCAAAACGGGCCTGATTTATGTTATTACCTTCATCTGGTCTGGATGAAGAGAATGAACGGCTTTGATTATATATACAACATCATTGGCCCCTCACACTAATGAACAGTTTCCTATCAATATGTTCTTTTTTCAGCTGGATTTCTGAGTTTCGGACCGGATATTTTTGTTTCAGGAGGTTATGTGAGGTGACGCATCATATGGACGGATTGGATTTCGTGAATACATCACATGGTCCAATATATGTAAGGTAGCACTGATAGATTTCGGTGTATCCGTACCACCAGAACGCGCCTCGAGCGATAATTGAGAAATTTACCACCGTACGACCCATTTATGGCCCATTTATCCGCTGTCCACCCCCACTTTACCTGACCAGAGTAAGCCCCAGCTGTACGGACGACTTGCCTAAGGTCGAAAATGCCCCTGCTTTTTCCTTCAACCGGATCGGCCGGTGCCTGAAGACGAGCGGTGACGCTCCTCGTACTCCAAGTTGTACGAACGGTTTAAAAGAGGTCAAAGGTACGTCGCACAGTTATGTATTTATTATATCCACAACGTTCACCCATATTTTGAGATCATTTCAGAGTATTATAAAAAAAAAAAAAAAAAAAATCATATCCAAAGATCAATTGGATCACACCACATAGCAGCGGAAAATTGATTTTCACCGTTGAAACTTTTGTAGGGCCCACCGTAACATTTATTTTCCATCCAATCTATTCATAAGGTCACCAAGAGTTTTAACGGTAGATGTTCAGAGCAAAATAGTATTGTTGTATCGTATGGTTAAACATATGGCTACGAATTCTAACCATAGTTATAATTACCATAATATGTAGCTATAGAGATCTGTCCGGAGTGGGCTCGCTGAACAAGCAGCCCCCCAACAATTGCTGGCCAGTCCGGCGAGGCCACGCCTATCCGGCGGCTCCTATGGCTATGGATTATAACTATAGCCATGAACCGACTGCTGCAGCAACAATTTGTATAATTTTTATTTTTATTTTTATATGGAGAACTTTATTCTAACTATTATTTTCTGTAACACATATTTATATAGATATGCATATATAAGCATATAAAATTTTTTTTCTCTCTTTTTTTCATTTCTTTCTTTATTCATTTAAGAAGAATATCCTCTAAACCAAAATTAGTTATTTGATGTACCCTATATGATTTGGGGGTAGGAGAAGCTATTTTACCAATCAACCTAGTTATTTTCCAAGATTCCATCAGGTCGATGGTCGAAAATCCATTTTATTCAGTTCGCGGTCAATTTCAATCAGTTCGCGGTTAATTTCATTCATTTCATTTACTTCATGGTTATTTCCATGCATTTCATGGTCAATTTCGGTGATTCCGTTTCATTTCATGGTCATTTCCATGCATTTCACGGTCAATTCCCTTCAGTTCACGGTCATTATCATGCATTTTACGGTCAATTTCGGGGATTCCATTTCATTTCACGGTCATTTCCATGCATTTCACGGTCAATTCCCTTCACTTCACGGTCATTTCCATGCATTTCAAGGTCAATTCCGAAGATTCCGTTTCATTTCACGGTCATTTCCATGCATTTTATGGTCAATTCCCTTTATTTCACGGTCTACTCAATGCATTTCATGGTCATTTCCATGCATTTCATGGTCAATTCCGGCGATTCCCCTTTACTTCACGGTCAATTCCATGCATTCCACGGTCAATTCCCTTTACTTCACGGTCAATTCAATGCATTTCACGGTCAATTCCCTTCATTTCACGGTCAATTCCATGCATTTCATGGTCAATTCCAGTGATTCCCCTTCACGGTCAATTCCATGCATTTCACGGTCAATTCCCTTCACTTCACGGTCAATTTAATGCATATCACGGTCAATTCCCTTCACTCACGGTCAATTCAATGCATTTCATAGTCAACTCCCTTTACTTCACAGTTAATTCAATGCATTTCACGGTCAATTCCATGCATTTCACGGTCAATTCCGACGATTCCTCTTCACTTCATGGTCAATTCCCTTCACTTCACGGTCATTTCCATGCATTTCACGGTCAATTTCGGCAATTCCCCTTCACTTCATGGTCAATTCAATGCATTTCACAGTCAATTCCTTTACGTCACGGTCAATTCCCTTCATTTCACGATCAATTCCGGCGATTCCCCTTCACTTCATGGTCAATTCCATACATTTCACGGTTAATTCCCGTCACTTCACGGTCAATTCAATGCATTTCACGGTCAATTCCATGCATTTCACTGTCAATTCCAGCGATTCCCCTTCACTTCACGGTCAATCCATGCATTTCACGGTCAATTCCCTTCACTTCATGGTCAATTCCGTGCATTTCACGGTCAATTCCCTTCATTTCACGGTCAATCCGGCGATTCCCCTTCACTTCACCGTCAATTCTATGCATTTCATGGTCAATTCCCTTTACTTCACGGTCAATTCAATGCATTTCACGGTCAATTCCTTTTACTTCATTGTCATTTCAATGCATTTCACAGTCAATTCGCTTCACTTTACGGTCAATTCCATGCATTTCACGGGGTCGACAGGGTCTAGATGGGGTTAACCTCATTCAGCTGAAAGCTGTTTGGGCTTCACTTCTTCTTTATACCAGGACCCATTGAAAGCAATTGGCGTGAAGGTTAATGCAGAGGATGTATGTGAGATAATTTCAGAGGGTCTAATGTTAATTACTTGGAATCGCCGTATATTAAGAATTTATAATTTCGGACTATGAAACGCATGGAATTGACCATGAAATGATGGGGAATCGTCGGAATTGACTGTGAAATGCATGCAATTGACCGTGAAATGCATTGAATTAACCGTGAAGTAAAGGAAATTGATCGTGAAATGCATGAAATGCATTGAATTGACCGTGAAATGCATTGAATTGACCGTGAAATGAAGGGGAATCGCCGGAATTGACTGTGAAATGCATGGAAATGACCGTGAAGTGAAGGGAGTTGATCGTGAAATGAATGGAATTGACCATGAAGTGAAGGGAATTGATCATAAAATGCATGGAATTCACTGTGAAGTGAAGGGAATTGACCGTGAAATGAATTGAGTTGATCGCGAAGTGAATGAAATGGATTTTCGACCATCGACCTGATGAAATCTTGGAAAATAACCAGGTTGGTTGGCTAAAGTAGTTTCTCCTACCCCAAAATCATATGTGGTACGTCAAGTAACTAATTTTGGTTTAGAAGATATTCTTGTTAAATGAATAAAGAAAGAAATGAAAAAAAGAGAAATTTTTTTTTATATGCTTATATATACATGTACGTAGAAGATAGTTTTTCATGTAAAAATTTTTTAAAAAAAGAGAAAAACGCGCAAGCTTTGCGGTTATGGCTACGGTTATAATCCGTAGCCAGAGGCACGGCTATGTCCTAGTGCTGTCCCCTTCTTGAAATCGGCGGGTTATGCACGGTTATAGGTACGGTTATAATCCGTAGCTATAGGAATCCCCCCGGCTTTCTCAAAAAGCAGGGGCATTTTTGGCCTTTGGCAAGTCGTCCGTACATCTGCGGGTTATTGTGGTCAGGCAAAATGGGGTAGGTTTAAGCAGGTAAATGGGCCATAAATGGGTCTACAGTTGTAAATTTCTCAGCGATAATTCCGTTCGAGAACTGACGCGTAGAGGTAAGGCACCACAAGTTGTGGTACCATACCATCCTTCCCCGAAGAACATGCCATCAGTCCAAGGAAATCAGAGCCGTTAAAAGCGTAGGTGTCATCATTAAGATAACTTTGATTAAAAATCAATCCTGATCATGCATCAGATGAGCCAAAATATTAGAATTAATGGACAAACGACAGTACAATACAACATGCAGGAATGGGCCATTTAATTAGCGCATCAGATTTATTTTGGACAATGATGATTTTTATGGTTGGTAGTATTGTTTCCGAGGAACGAATTTTATAAATAAATGGGGTATTAGTGGAAAATATGGGATAGTACTACAAGTTGTGGTAGGGTTAGTTATAGATGAACGGTTATCAATTCCAGATGAGCTGATCTTTCGAGCGTAAGACACGAATGCCCAAGCGTGGCAGACGTGGCTGGTGTCGGTAGTATGGGGGACGTACATCAGAAGCTCAACTCACTGCATGTACGCTCTTCTGAAGAACAGGTTGGCATACTGAATCTGGACCGTTGGCTATAATTTTCACTGCCATACCTATGTGGCCCACCTGATCCATAGACTGCCTTAAATTCTTTTGGCTAAGAACTATGAACTTCCTAGATGGCACGCGTCCCACACGGGCACGCGGTCGATCGATATATTGTGAAACTCAGTCATGGTAATGTGGAGATTAAAATCAGTGTTTTTCTTTTTTGATATATATATTATAGTACGAAATATATCATTTGTATCATAAATTTTTTTATACTTTTTAAAAAATATAAAAAAACATTGATAAACTAGTTAAAATTTTCAATGAAATTTTAAAATTTATAAAAAAATATTTAATATATATTTTTTAAATCATAATATCTAAATTAAAAAGTGTACATAATAGATTTTCTTTGCACCTAGTCATTAGTTATCAATTGTCTGACTCAACTAATGCAACTATACATGGACTGAATGCATAATATTTAGAGTACATGTGATATATTTAGAGTGCACGTGATGATCATTTCATTGTACACTTCTAAATACTTCGAAATTAGTCTCAATTGATAATTGGTTTTTAGGAAAATTTTGAATAATAATAATAATAATATTTAATTAAAAATAATTTTATTTTTTGAAAATTGATAAGGACTTAACAAATCAATAGTTCAATCCTCAATTTGGAAGAAGTTGGGTTCGTTTTGAATTTTTTCCAAATTTTCACAAATCGGACCACCTACACTCAAATTTTAAGATTAGAGTATATATGATGATCATTTCATCAAATACTCACAATTGAAATTAGTCTCAATTGACAGTTGGTTGAAATAAATTTTTTTTTTTTTTTTTTTAAATTATTGAGAACATGAAGAACTAATGAATTTCGAAACAAAAACTCCAACTCCATGCTTTTTCATGCAAAACATGAAGAACCAATGGATTTATAATCATTTGACACTGATCTAACATAATTTCAATAAAAAATGGACTAGAAATTAAAAATGTTCATCGGATCGAACACGTGTAATATATTAACACTACCTGTGTACTGTGAAATTGACTGAGTTCTCTTTCAATATCATTGTACTCTTTAATTTGTGTAATAATTTGCTAAGAATAATGAATGTGTTTTTTTTGCAAGTAGGATTTGAGGGAATGAAAGATATAATTAGTGAGAATGACTCATTTCTCTCTAAATATTATTATATTTAAATTCAAAGAGAACTCAGTCAATTTCATTGTACTCTTTGAAGTCCATAGAGGAAAATTTCTTGATTTCTTTTAACAAAAAAAAAAAAGAAAAACTTTAATGTGTAACAATTCACAAAGAATATTTGCAGTTAATGGCTGGGAGAATCATCGTATGCTCTAATGGTGAGGAGTTAAAATGTGAAAATAATGGATACACATATAAGGGTGGAAAGTAAAAAAGTATTACTTTAAGTGTCGGAACTACATATGAGGAGCTTTTATATAAAATGTACATGATTATTAAGACTATAATAAATGATTATAATATTAGGATGAAAGTGTTGTACCCATGCTTAAACCAATCAATCCTTCCATCTGAAATTAAAGATGATGAAGTTGTGAGTATTCTTCGATGCACAGTTGGAACATCCGAATACATACATGCCTTTAATCATAGAGATAGTGCAACGCATTAATGAGACCATACACGAAGACTCCGTCGGTTAGAGTGTTGTTGACATGATGTTATTGTTGAACATGATGCCCTTGCAGTTGGAAATCTGTATGAGGTATATGGTGTTATCTGCGCAGTTGACCTTAATCTGAAATATGAATATATGACATCACCTTTATGAGTACACGTGTATTTATCCTCCACCGGTGACGAATGTCTATGTCTAAGCGACATTCCACCACCCGAGTCACCTCAAATATTAAACTTCATGACTGGTCAAATTAATGTGCCTTTTGAGGATGGAAATTCGTGTAAGAAAGTGGTGTTACCTAGACAACTGACCTTAACTTCAAATGTGAATATATGACATCACCTTTATTCATAAGAGCTCTTCCACCACTGGTGACGAACGTGTATGTCTAAGCGACATTCAACTGCCCGAGCTGTCTCAAACATCAAACTCCATGACTTGTCAAGTTAATGTGCTTTTCAAGGATGGTGCTTTCATCAATGTGCGTGCACACACACACATCAAAATATTTAGATTTATTGGATGATCTGATTGAGATATCCGTTGGATAAATGTTGAAGGATAAGAGTCAGTGCCAGTATGTTTTGAGTCAATTTGCAATTCGTAAAAACTTTCAATATAGGTTCTTGTACTCATCATCTAAGAGATTCACCATTGTGTGTTTTGAAAATAATTACGAATGAAGGGTTCATGGATCTAGGGTGAATGATGCATGGATATTCAAGATAAGGACTTACATGTCCAAACACACATGTGGCATGTCATGGATGAAGAGCGATCACCGATAAGCAAGTGGTAAGTTAGTCGACGAGTTGGTTATTAGTTGTATTGAGCAGCATATGGGATTAAAGTCGAGTGACATTACATTGACTATGCATAAGAAATATAATATTATTATCAATTATAAGAAGACATGGCGGGTTAAAGAGATATCAATCAAGCGTGTAATGGGATCTTATGAAGACTCTTACAATGAACTCTTAGTCTATTTACATGAGTTGAGGAGGGCCAACTCAGGGGCGGTGATTTTCGTGCTTGTTAACTCATATACGAGTAAGTTTAAGAGATGTTTTGTTGCTTTCGAACAATGCATTAGAAGTATTTAAACTTATTCGCGAAGGGTGTTGGCCATCTACAGGATGCACCTAAAAGGTAAATATAAGGGCGTTCTATTTGTGGCTACGGCCTTGGATGGAGACAATCTTATCCTACCAGTAACATTTGGTATCGGGGAATCAGAGAACAGCAATAGTTGGAATTGGTTCTTTACCCACCTCAATTGTATATTAGGGTATTTTTCGGGTCTTGTCATTATATCAGACCGACATAAGGGTTTAATGAAAGAAGTCCCCGAAGTATTCTAATATGCAATCCATGGCTATTGTGCTCATTATATCTACAAAAACTTAGTTGACAGATTTAAAAATAATTTGTTAGAAAAATATTATTGGCGGGTTATTAGGATGTTCAAAAAAGTTTCCTTTGAACAGTTAATTCACGATATCAAAATGGCTAACCCCCTAGTACATGCATGTTTAATAGAAATAGAATACGAAAGATTAGCATTTTTCAGAAAAATATTCAACTTGGTCACTACTAACATATCAGAGTGCGTTAATGGTTTGTTCAAAGAAACAAGAGAGTACCCTATGACCGTACTGATAGAGACGATTAGATTTAAGATACAATAAATGTTTTACAAGAGAAAAGAATCTGCATAATTATCTACCGGACCGTTGACACCATGAGTAGAGGAACAACTAAAGGGTCTTCTACCAGAGGCGCACGATGTCTGTTGTCATGCAATTTCTCGAGATGAGTATTATATTTTAGGAGATTATAATAACACAGTTAAGCTTAGTGAGCTTTCGTGTACATGTCGTGAGTTTGATGTCAAAGGATTGCCTTATTTGCATGTTCTTTCAGCATATGTAAAGTATGTTATTCCTCATTATACCTACTGCTCCCCATTCTATACAGTCCGAAATTACTAGATCACAAATAAAAGATCTGTGTACCCAGTACGTGATAAGAGCGAATGAAAAATTTGAAATGAATTCATGGAGTATTGTGCGAAATTTAAACCCCCCACGACAAAAGAGGTTAGCCGAAAGACTGAAGAAGGCAAGAATTCCTTCACATAGAGAGAAATAAAAAATAGTAAAGCACAAAAGGTGCAAATAAATAGCGCATAATTGACGGAGGTGCAAGTTTTCAATACCAAAGGAATAATGTATCATATCTTCCATATAGAGATGCACGTCAATGTATTTTTTGTCATGCATATTAATGTTTTTTTTTTGTTGGAATGTAACATGACAGTGAATGATTTAATTACGAGTTGCCTATAAATATTTTTACAAAGGTCTTTTTTATAACAAGAGAAGTATGTTAAGTGTATTATGTTGAGTGCATAGATGATAATACCATCTAATGTTACTCTGCTGAGAAATAATAATGATGCACCACTTATATTATTTTATGAAGAGGACCACTTATATTTTAGCATTCCAGTTCGATCAGATCGAAACAGTCTTCAATCCCAGAAACTTACTTTGATCCCATCGAATAGTATGTCAATCAGATCGACAAATTCATTTGGTGAATATTCATCGAGTACAGAGGAATTGACCAAGTACTTGATCAAAATTACAATGTACTGATAATGTTTAAATATTACATATTTATCCTCTCAATTATATTAGTTTTCCTTGTAATTAAGTTTTAATTAGATATAATTATATATGTTTTTTTTTTTTTGCATGCAATGTGATTTTAGACCTAAAAATGAATACATGCTTAAAACGATGGATTTAGAGCTTAAAAGAAGATAATGAAAAATTGAAAATTTGGAAGTCATTAATGAAGATTTCAAGTGCTAAAGATCTAAGAAACCTAAGTATAAAGGATGGAGAAAAGACTGGCTAGATCATAAAGTTCATTGATAGAAATAATAGACTTTCGGTCCCACCTGAGGTTGGTTTGGTCTGACCAAATGTGCACAGAACAATCCAACAACAAACTATGATTTTTAGAGTTAATTCGACTCGACACGTAGGTTCGACCGAAGCCATGTTCACTGCCATTAAAGGTGAGTTCGGTGCAACCTAAGGGAGACAGAGACTTTAGACATATTTATAAGAAATTCAGCTAAAACTGAGAGAATAATTCAATCCGACCAAAGCCATGTTCGATGCCACCAAAGGAGAGTTCGGTGCGACCTAATGGAGATAGAGACTTCAGACATATTCAGAAGAAATTCAGCTACAACCGAGATACTAATTCAGTGCGACCAAAGCCATGTTTGGTGCCACCAAAGCAGAGTTTGGTGACACCTAAGGGAGTCAGAGACTTCAAACATATTCAGAAGAAATTTGGTTGGAGCTGAGAGATTAATTCAGTATGACTGGAGCCATGTTTGGTGCCACCGAATGAGAGTTTGATGCGACCTAAGGGAGACGGAGACTTCAAAAATATTTAGAAGAAATTTAGCTGCAATCGAGAGCCTAATTCAGTGCGACCGAAGGATACGGTCGGTGCGACATAAGGGAGATAGAGACTTCAGACATATTTAGAAGAAATTCATCTATAACTAAGAGCGTAATTCAGTGTGATCGAAGTAATGTTCTAGGCGACCAAGAATATAGTCGGTGAGACCGAAGCATTATAAAGTGCATCAATTTAAAGTTGGTTTTAAGTCGATGCAGATTTTGCCTATTTAAAGGGATGAAGCTTCTAGTTCAATTTCAATATTTAATTTATTTAATTCAATAACAATGGGTTGAATGATGATAGTTGTAGCGTCTCGAAATTCAGGGACCAAGTAGCAACTCGACTCTCGAATTCCCGAGTGTCACATGTGCAATGATAAGTCATTAATGCATACAATTAACAGGTATTAACAAGCAATGATGAATTAATCTAAGCATATTCGATTTCTAATAAGATAGTTTAGAATTCAAGTGCCATTAACCAACAGAGTACCATAAAAGGTTTGTATTCACCACGTTTGACAAGATAAAATTAGTTTAACAATTATCCATAATTTTACTCTCAACACTCATCAATCCCCAAAATGACATGGGATCTGGCCCAGTCCTGCCAATATCCATCTTGCTATCATGCTCTGTCAAAATCCTGGTAGTATGCTTGCTCCTTGTCATCATCGGCACCAACAGCGTCCAATGCGTGCTGCTCCAGGGTACCTGCATATATATCGGGTTTTAGTTGGTGTTTTAGAACATTGTCCCAGAGTGGGAGTGAGTGATCAACTTAGTGGTACCATTAGTAATAGGCATCGAATTATCATGCATAGGATACATTTAATGAACAACAAACAATATAGAATCCTAAACACTGTTATTAATGCAAATGCATGATTATGATATGATGCATGCTCCTCACCAAAAACTAGCACTCCCTCAAGCGATGACATTTGACGTTCGCAATGAAATAACACTCCCTCACAAGAGACCTCGACTACATAATCGCCACAAATATAGTACAATGTCGTGAAATATGTTAGCCTGGTTGATTAGTTAAGTTCATTCATCTAGTAGGTTGGAGAAATCGGAATACCCTTAGTGGAGTTATTGCCCTAATCCGATCGCACGGCTCAGGGGTTGTGGTCATGTGACTCTCGCGACCCTTAGCCCTATATATTTGGGTTGTCAATCCCGAAAGGAAGTATAACAAAGACGAAATCACTTGAAATTTAAATGTCCTACTCGTGGTCACTATAGGGAGGTCGTCACCCCAACACATGCCAACAACACATGTATAATGTCCTATACCATTGTTCCCGGCTCACGAGTCCAAGTGCTTAATGGACACTACGGGGAGGCTCGTCACCCCAACGTAGGCCGACAACACAGGTACAGTGCCCCAAACCACCATCCCTGGCTCATGAGATTTTGTGGGTCGTAAACTATAGTTAGTAATGGGTGTAACGGTCTTAGGGTACTTCGGGTTCATACAGGCATGATCAAACAAGGTTAACGTACAAGGATGGTCGACTATTAGTTAATGTGCCCTGACGGGCTAAACCATAACTAATTGGTCTGAAAACGTAGTCTCACGTAGTCCAACTATGACCAACAACCTATAGTTCAACTATTCGGGCCAGATTACTCGCAGGCAGATCCAATAAAAGGGGTCGCCCAAGCAATTCCAAGTAATCGGCCCATCCATAAGGGTTTATGCAATAATACACAACATGTATTGTCAAATCAGAGATAGTTCACTCAAGGCATAAATAAATCAACAATTTAAGTACATGGACAACAATATATCAAGTTTCGCTAACCCATATGGGTCATGTTCACCATGTTCCAACATATACAACTATAAGGGGAGCCATGCATCAATATACAACAACTAGCCTTCCATGAGTTAGCATGATTCACATAATTCAGCTGTAAATCGGGGAAATCAAACAAGTAGTTCAGCAAATCAACAATATGACAACATTCCACGCCTTTACTCCTAACACAATTGACATGTAGCAACATTTCAACCGACAATCAGCAATTTACAGCAATACATATCATTATTAAAGCATAGTTAACACCAAATCTTGGAATTAACAACCAACTAGCATAGATTTGGGGAAAGTTAGATATTTGTTCTATATATGAGCATGAAAATGCACAAGGCACAGATTTGGAGGTATTAGGTTCTAATCCCCTTCATTAATTTCAGCAATTTCTTGTCTATTAATCTAATTTTGTAGCCTAAATAAAAATTCAGCAACATGCACTAACAATGCATCACACACATTCACTAAACCTATACTAGGCGCGATAATCGACTACATAAAGGTAGTCTTCACCTAAACTTAGCTGGAGATTGCTGAGATGATTCTAGCGACGCCGGGTCCACAAGCTCGAGGCGACGGGGCCCTGCATTGCATCGGATGGACATGAATCACATGCATATTGTAGAAATTATGAAAATAGTGTGAGAATCCCTATATTACTTTAGATGGGTTAGAATTTCTCTTCCAACGGCGGAGAATAATGAAGTTTGTCGGTAGAGGAGATGTGAGGGTGCCGGGATCTTCAAAATCTAAACACTAAACTCACATGCACATCAAGGACATCAAGGTGGGGCTTTCTCTCTCCTCTATCTCTCTCAGCTGAGAAATGAGGTTTTGAAAGAGAGGAGGCTGGACTTTTATATGTCTAGGTTTATTTCAATTGACCCTCAGCTTTAAGGAAATTCCCCAAATAGCCATATGGGGCCCATTTCAAGTTGTTAGAGCTGCTCTGATGGACCCCTGACCCATCTGACACGTGGGATAGATGCCCCATGGCCCGATGAAGGGTTGGACAAAGTTTGATCACAAATGGATGCAGGGTTTTACCGTAGTAGCCCGATTCACGATCAACGGTCACCATTCCACGATCAATGGCCAGATTTTATAGGCGCAGGCCGGGAATTATCTCCAACCTTCGATGTGAATTTAGAAGAGATCTGACGGCTGGAACACCTGAATTTGCATACTCATGTAGCGGGGTTATAAGGGTAAATTTCAAAATTTTATTTATTTAAGCCAGGCGACTCGCATCTTGGCAGCACTGACAGATAGTTTCAGGGTAATTTTGGGGCCTAGCATCCGCGTGGGACCACAAGCCTAAAGGTTTGACAAAGTTTTAAGATTTTTGGATCTTCTTCGGGCGATACATGACCCGTATGGACAGTCGCCAAATATAAAGGGGCTACCTGGCTCTACGACCCGTACTCGATCTGAGCACGATTTGATTTGATCTCATTAATGGTTAAGCTTGGCATTAATTAGTTCATAGCAGGCTCACACATGTGACTGAATTATCCAATCCTGCGCTGGTTCGCACGAGCACCTCAGGACACTATTCCCTTTTTGGACGGGGTGTTACAATCTACCCTCCTTACTAAAAAATTTCATCCTCAAAATTTGTACCTGCTCGTATTGCTTAAGAAGGTTGGGGTAGTGTTTGTGAACTTCGGCTTCCGTTTCCCAAGTAGCTTCTTCTTCTCCGTAGTGCGTCCATAATACCTTCACTAGCGGAATCACCTTGTTTCGCAAAACTTATTCTTTCTTGTCCAAAATCCTGGTGGGCATAACGACCTACGTGGCATTGTCCTTGAGTTCTATATGTTTCCACCGAATAATGTGTGAAGGATTCAGAACGTACTTTTTGAGCATGGAGACGTGAAGTACTTTATGCACGCCAGCGAGGGGAGTAGGCAAAGCCAGTCGATACGCAACCAGTCTTATCCGATCCAAGATCTAAAAAGGGTTGATATATTGAGGGGTAAGTTTCCCTTTCTTACCAAAACGTAGAACTCCTTTCATTGGCGAGATCTTCAGAAATACATGGTCTCTTGCTTCGAATTCTAAATCTCTTCTTCTTGTATCTCCATAACTTTTCTGCCTTCTTTGGGCTGTCAATAATCGTCGTCTGATAATTTCATTCCTTTCAGTAGTCGCCTGTACTATTTCAGGTCCCAATAAACATTTCTTGCCAAATTCAGCTAAACATTGTGGAGCTCGGCACAGGCGCCTGTATAAGGCTTCATAGGGTGCCGTGCCGATGCTAGCTTGGAAACTATTGTTATATACGAACTTGACATAAGGGAGACATTCATCCCAATTGTCCAAGAAATCCAATGTACACGCCCTCAATATATCTTTTAGTATTCGATTCACCCGTTCTGTTTGTCCATCAGTCTAAGGGTGGTAAGTGGTATTGAACTTCAACTCGACTCCCATGGCATCTTGCATTCGGGACTAGAGCATTGAAGTAAATCGTGTATCTTGGTCCGATACAATTTCCAAAGGAATACCATGAAGTTGAACTATCTCTTTGATATATAATCTGGCTAGGTCATCTGCGAAGTACGAAGTTCGAATAGGGAGGAAGTGAGCCGATTTAGTCAACCGGTCCACAATTACCCAAATTGAATCATGCCCTTTTTTCATTCTGGGCAAACCCGAAATGAAATCCATGGAAATGTAGTCCCATTTCCATTCAGCAAGTGGCATAAGCTATAGAAGACCTGGCGGTTGACGATGTTCTGACTTGACTTGTTAACATGTAAGGCATTGAGATACAAAGCCAGCTATCTCTCTCTCTTCATGTTGTCCCACCAGTAATTGCACTTGAGGTCCTGGTACATCTTGGTGATTCTAGGGTGCATTGCTAGTTTGGAGTTATGGGCCTCAGCTAGTAGCGTTTCCTTCAGCTTAGGATGATCTGGGACACAGAGAGGGCCTTGAAAGCGTAATCCTCCATCAGTGCCGATTCTCCATTCAGAATCGCTTCAAACGGCTGCAAGTTTTCCCATTTTTAATAATAGTTCATTGCCCCTTTAGGCCTCATTGATTTGACTGTCGATCATAGGTTGGGCGTAAACATGTGCAATGACTTCATATGGTTCTTCTATTCTTAATTTTAGTTCGAAGTCTCGCACGAACTCTATCATATTCTACTCTTCTACCATAGTGGAGCCACAAATTTGACAGTCTTCTTTTGGCTTAAGGTGTATGCCACTAGATTGGCTTTACCAGGATGGTAGGAAACCTCAAATTTGAAGTCTTTCAAGGTCTTCATCCATCGACATTGCCTCATATTCAATTCTCTCTGGGTGAAGATGTACTTGAGGCTCTTGTGGTCATAAAAGAGTTCAAATTCTTCCCCATATAGATAGTGTCTCCATATTTCAAGGCAAATATGACCGCAACTAGTTCGAGGTCATGAGTGGGGTAATTTTCTTCATGCTTCCTCAATTGCCAAGAAGCATAAGCAATAACTCTGTCCTTCTGCATAAGGACGCAGCCTAGACCCACGTGAGATGCATCATCAAAAATGGTGTACTTAACCCCTTATTCAGGTAGGACGATAACTGGGGTTGAAGTTAACATTTTCTTCAACTCCTTGAAGGCTGCTTCTGTCTTTTCATTCTAAGCAAGCTTGAGGTCCTTTCGGGTAAGCTGGGATAACGGTCGAGCTATTTTTGAAAAATCTTTGATGAATCGGCGGTAGTATCCCACCAATTTCAAGAAGCTTCTAACTCTTGTAACTGAGTTTGGCCTCTTCCAGTCCTGTATTGCTGCCACCTTGGCTAAATCTACAGAGATGCCTTCCTTAGACACCACGTGGCCTAAAAATTTCACTTCTTCTTTCCAGAAGTCGCATTTTCGAAACTGGACGTACAGCTTGTTCCGCTTGAGTATTTCTAGGACTGCTCGCAGATGTTCTTCGTATTCCTTGTGACTCTTGGAATAAATTAAAATGTCATCTATAAACACGATGATAAACCGATATAAGAATGGCCTGAAGACTCTATTCATTAGGTCCATGAACATAGCTGACGCATTTGTTAGTCCAAAATGCATAACCAAGTATTCATAGTGCCCAAAGATGGTCCTGAACGCCATCTTTGGCACATCTTCAGGTCTAATCCGTAGTTGATGGTATCCAGATTGTACGTTGATCTTTAAGAAGTATTGAACACCTCTCAATGCGTTGAACAGATCATCAATTCGAGGCAGGGGGTATTTGTTCTTTATGGTGACCTGATTCAACCTTTGGTAGTCAATACACAAATGCAGGGAGCCATCTTTCTTTCTCACAAATACAACCGGGGTTCCCCATGGAGAAACACTGGGTTAGATAAAACCTACTTCCAATAACCCATCAATTTGAAGTTAGAGCTCCTCCATTTCATTCGGAGGCATTTGATAGGTTAGGAGAGAAATGGGCGCAGTGCCTGGCACCAAATAAATGGTGAAGTCGATCTCCTGCTGGGGAGGAAGTCTTGGAATGTTCTTGAATACATCAACGAAGTCGTTCACTATGGGGGTGTAAGTTAATGAAATATCTTCGCGGCCTTCTTCTAGCGAAGCATAACAGAGGACTCGTTGTGGGTAGCTAACCTGTACTATGAACATGAAGGGAGAGCTACCGTCTTCATATATGGTCACCATTCAATCCTCGTAATCAATCTCGACTCTCATTGTGGAGAGCCAATTCATTCCCAGGATCATGTCATAGTGGAAGACCTTCGTGTTTATGAGATCCACGTGTATCCTTTTTCTCCCAAAGTCTACCGGACAACCTTGGCAGACGGATGTAGCTTTGGTGAATGTTTCAGCTGCCGTTATAATTCTCAACCCTGATATGGGAGTAGTTAGTAGTCCTAGACTCTTAATAGTTGTGGACGATATAAGTGAAGTTGTGGACCCAGTGTCCACAAGAAGAAATACGGGAGTACCTTAAACATGGGCCTTGACCTCAAATTCTACAGGAGTAGTCGTGGCTGCATCAATACCCTCTGCTGTCAAAGCGTGAACTTGTGCTTGCTGAGGTCGGTTGGGTTTATATGTAGGTCGAGACAATAGCATAATCTAAGCGGCCGGCTACCTACGTGGTTGTTGAGACGGGCCCGCGGCACATTGAGGAGCTGCAGGTGATGCTAGCTGCGGTGGACGGCTCACTCACTGAGGGGGTATATACCTGTGATCTCTCATTTTTGAAACAGTAGGCCTCTGAATGGCTCACCTTTTGACAATACCTGCATACCCAATCAGGATGAGCATGCACGGGTGGTAGAGGCATGTGCTTGGGAGGCAGATTGGGTGGCACTCTTCTTCCTGATGAGGACGAGGATTGTCCTCCAGTTCTTCCTCTAGACTTAGCTTATATACGTGCCCGAGAAATCCTTTCGCCATCCTGCTCTAACCACAGGGACATGTCTACCAGTTCTGCATAAGTCTGAATATTCGCGCAATACATTTTCATGCGAATCCCAACTCTCAAACCCTCAGCAAAATGCCTCATGCGCGTCTCTTCGTCGGCCACAATCTTCGGCGTATAATGAGATAATTCGGTGAACTGGTTTTCATATCCGGCCACTGACATACCTCCCTGGTGGAGGCATAAGAATTCACTCTCCTTTTCTATATGGTAGGTTCGGGGGAAGTGTTTTTGGAAGAACCGCATTTCGAAGTCCTCCCATGTCCACACAAAATTTTCAGGGACCGTTTTCAACACGTTGTCCCACCAAACGTCAGATTCCTTCTTGAATAGGTAGGATATCAACTCCACCCGCTCGGCTTCCGAGCAATGAAGAGGCCAAATCACCTTTTAACCCAATTTAGCTAACTTTTGGCCTCCTCGCGTCTGTTAGTGCCCGCAAAAGTAGGTGACCTTAACCTTTGAAAGCGCTCAAAAATATTGTATGGTGTAGCTGACGTTCTGACTTGGCCTAGCAATGGTGCATTCATATGATGGGCCATTGCTCCCACTAAGGTATGCAATGACTGTTGTTGTTGTTGCATTACGTGCAACATCTGCTCCATAGTACCCCCAACTGGGGTTGCCCGATGAGTTGAGGTCTTGCCTTGGCATGGTGGCGCTCTAGAAAGTTGGCTCCGCCCTGACTAAGAGGCAGTTCATTTGGGGCGAGTCACTCATGGTCGTCTCTCCCGCTTAAGGCCAAACGGACAAGACGACTGTTGCCTTGGGGCCTCATTGTCCTGAAAGACAGTTTCTTAACATTTAGGCACCAAACGTCCGCGGACGTATTGTACAGTATTTATGGAGTTAGAGCAATATCATTTGGGCATCATTAGTTCTCCAAACATTCCACACATCACTTAACCAAAGTAGTTTCATGCATTTCATTAAACAAAATTTGTCACTGTTACATATGCCATGGCGTTACATATACATTGACATGGGATGCATGATTACTAACCAAACAGAAAAACTCCAACATTCACAACCCAGACAACCAAACTAAACCTATCCAAGGCTATTACAAAAAGAGAAAACAAATACATACTACACACCTAATCCTCCAACTCTGGTGAAAGTGGAGGTGCTCCCTTATCCTACATACAGCACAGGAGGGCTTTTAAAGTACGAAACATCTTCTTGAATTTCTTCTTCAAATACTCCTGGTTCTCCACCACCTTGGTCAGGGTTTTTCGCTCGCTACGGGTGGCGAGAGGCTCCCAGTTGGAGTCCCGGGCTTCCACTTCCTCTTCTTATTCTTCATCCTCACTTTCTTCTTCCTCTATCTCGTCCCCCAGCTCCTCCAGTCAGGCCATATGTTGCTTGGAACCCATTTTCATACTGTTAAGGGTGTTTCTGTTTATGGAATGAATAGGAACGAGATCATCCATGTGCAGTCTGAACTCAAAATTACGGGTAATTTTGCAAATCAGTCGGCCAAATGGGAGGGATTGATCCTCTCGAATAGATTGCGCCGCTTTCACTATCTGGGTCAAATAAGAGTGGGAAAGTACACCTTTTCTCCATGTCCTACCTGGTACAGAAAGTCCACCATGAATCTAGTGCACTTTGTATGGTTGCTTGACTTGAGATACACGTTATACGTGCATATATGGTGGAGCAGGTGATAATTAGGGGTCATGTGTGTCATTTTGAGGCTGTTCTCTTACCTCCATTTAGCAGGTCGGCCGCATAGGAGACGTGTGCGGCGATCTCTCTCCCGCCTCTCATTGAGATTAGTTTCACTAGCATGAACAATGCCGTGTTCTACTCCCATGATGCGGGCAATGACATCTACATCAACCTTGACTTCCTGTTTGCCTAGGGGGATGATAAAATGGAGAAGTTTAAGGGTTGGGTCCTTCATGTGTGCATAAAAGGTTTGCACAAAGCCCCCACTAGCGTGATCGTTTCCCTCAAATACAGGACCCCAACCATTTACCAAAAGGTGGTTGATCACTGGATATTCTCCAAATAGCTTCTCATCCATATGAGCTTCCAAAACAACCTTGTGTTGACGGAACTTACCGAGCTCAATGCCCGCCGGTAGAGACCTTATTATAGGGATTCGGGGATCAAGGTCCCACTTCGACCTTCGCTCGGTCCTCGAACTCGCATCAACACTCATCTTCTTCTTGGATTCTCTCAAACGACTTGGCCCGACTTCATCCGAGGCCGCTCACTTCTTCCCCATGAGGGAAAGGAGCATGGAGATAGAGAAAATGGAGGTCACCACCTCAAAGAAAGCTATAGAGGTGAGAACACTTTGAGGATGGAATGGATTTGAAGGAATGAGAGTTGTAAGACACAAAAAGGAAAGGTTTTGTGCCCAAATGAGTGAGAATAAGGGAGTGCAAGGGAGATTTATGACAATTGGGGTTGAGAGTGGGTTAGGAATGAAGCATGCAAGGAAGAAAAGGATCTTACATGCTTGAAAATGGAGATTTAGGAGTGAGGAGGGGTTTATGAGAGGTTTAGAGGGGTGAAAAGGGTTTGAAAAAGGGAGAATGGGATGAGCAAAGGGGACCCCCGTACGTGGGAAGGACCTCACATGGTCGGGCCGGGGTGCCGCCGCGCCCCTCTGGAACTGGCGGCGGCGCGCTGCCGATTCAGCGGTACCGCCGCACCTCTTTAGAGGTGTTAGTGGTGCCGCCTCCATTCGACGGTGGCCACGCCCTTAGGATTTGTGTTTTCGGTCTGTGGGACCCCCTAAGCCCCACTAAATGCATTAGTTTGACCCCCACATTGAATGTGGTCCACGTACTGCGGTCCAGGAGCTGTTTTCTACCTAAACAAGTTCCTAGACCGAGTGCACTGACTTAGATGATTTCGATTTGTTACAAGCAAGTCCTAGATTCATTCTAGTTAAGGTTAAACTGATCCCGCACTCAGCAGGACCTGTTAGACTTATAAACCGGGCTAAGGGTGTCCCTCGAGCTACTCTGGAAGCTCGAATTTGCGTTGTTTGTTTTGATTAGTTCAGGCCATCAAATCTCTAATTAGAAGTGATTTAGATCACTTTATCTATCCTAAAATTTTCCACTTAGTGCCTTAACTAGGTTACAAAGGCTGATTTTGCCATTTAGGCAAAATCCTGGGATCCTAATATTGTTTCTAAATTCTCATCGCTCCCTCCTAAATCATAGTGCATCATGTTGAACTTATTACCCTAGGCCCAGCTTAATCCAAATCATGCTCTGATACCAAGTTGTAGTGCCCCAAAATTCAGGGACTGAGTTACAACTCGGCTCCCGAATTCCCGAGTGCCACATGTGCAATGATGAGTCATTAATACATATAATTAATAGGTATTAACAAGCAATGATGAATTAATCTAATTATATTCAATTTCTAATCAAATAGTTTAGAATTCAAGTGCCACTAACCAACATAGTACCATAAAAGGTTCGTATCCACCATGTTTGACAAGATAAAATTAGTTTAACAGTTATCCATAGTTTTACTCTCAACACTCATCAATCCTCAAAATGACCTGGGCTTTGGCCTAGTGCCACCGACATCCATCTTGTTAACATGCTCCACCAAACTCCTGGTAATACGCTCGCTCCTTATCGTCGTCGGCACCGATAGCGTCTAATGCGTGCTACTTCAGGGTACCTGCATCTATATCGATTTTTGGTTGGTGTTTTAAAACACCATCCCAGAGTGGGAGTGAGTGATCAACTCAGTGGTACCATTAGCAATAGGCATTGAATTATCATGTATATGATACATTTAATGAACAATAAATAACATAGAATCCTAAACACTGTTATTAATGCAAATGCATGATTATGATATGATGCATGCTCATCGCTAAAAACCAACACTCCCTTAAGCGACGACATCTGACGTTTGCAATGAAACAACACTCGCTCAAAAGTGACCTCGACTGCATAATCACCGCAAATATAGTACAATGTCATGAAATATGTTAGCCTGGTTGATTAGTTAAGTTTGTTCATCCAGCAGGTTGGGAAAACTGGAATACCCTTAATGGAATTATTGCCCTAATCCGATTACGCAGCTCAGGGGCCATGGTCATGTGACTCTCGCGACCCTTAGCCCTGTATATTGGGGTCGTTAATCCCGAAAGGAAGTATAACAGAGACAAAATTAGTTGAAACTTAAATGTCCTACTCGTAGTCACTGTAAGGAGGTCATCACCCTAACACAAGCCGACAACATAGGTATAATGTCTCATACCACTGTTTCTAGATCACGAGTCCAAGTGCTCAATGGACACTACGGGGAGGCTCGTCACCCCAGCGTAGGTCGACAGTATGGGTACAGTGTCTCATTCCACCATCCCCGGTTCATGAGACTTTGTGGGCCATAAACCATAATTAGTAATGGGCGCAATGGTCTTAGGGTACTTCGGGTTGATACAAGCATGATCAAACAAGGTTAACGTGCAAGGATGGTCGACTATTAGTCAATGTGCCCCGACGGGCTGAACCATAACTAAGCGGCCTGAGAACGTAGTCTCGCGTAGTCTAACTACGGCCAACAACCTATAGTCCAACTATTCGGGCCAGATTACTTGCGGGCAGATCCAACAAAAGGGGTTGCCAGAGTAATTCCAAGTAATCGGCCCATCCATAAGGGTTTATAATCGAATTCTAGCCTGTTTGTGACTAGCAAACTACTAAGGAAAATCATGTATTTTTCGATGACTCGAAGAGAAGCTCGATATCCTCGAAATTCAAACACCGATGATATCGATGGAGCTTTGCTTTTATCGAATTCGGTCCAAACCTGTCTATCAAGCTTTCAAGTAAATCCTCTTTAAATGATTTGAGGAATCGAGACTTCCTCGATACAATTAATATTCAAATATCAATCATATCGAATCTAGGTCATTTTCATCGAATTCGGACAATGGAATGTCTTGTGAGCTTACAGGAAAATCTTCTATAGAAGATCGATGAATCGAACTAGGTATCAATATCATTGACATTTGAAATCCGATGACATCGTGGGAGGATCAATAATATCGAAGCCAGCTGTCTCATATTTAGCTTTCTCTCTTGATTTTTATTGTCGAGAAATCGAACCGTGGTTCGATGAAATCGGAGTTCGAAATCCGATGACATCGAAGCATGTTCAATATGATCAATCTGTGTATAAGATATTCAACTGTAATTGTCAAAAGTGTTCATATCATCGATCTGTCCCTAGATGTCTTCGAAAGTATACGTTCGATGATATCGAAGATGGATCGATGATATCGAACTTTGTCAAAAATTTGACTATTTTATTACTGTTGGATCTCTTTGCCTATTTAAGGAGAGCTTGTTATTGGTTGCTGTAGTGAAAAAAATATAGAAAGCCTTGAGAGAGTCCTGCATACTATTTACTCTAAGCTCTTCTTCTCATAGGAGTTCATCCTTCAATCCACCCTTATCATTGATATTCAATAGAGTGGATTGGGGAATGAACTTTCGCATTCAAGGATCATCCAGCTACCATCTTAATGGTAAATCATTGAGCTAGGATACCTTGAATGCTTGAATGCTTGGAATCACTCCATCTTTAAAATAGAAAAACTTTTAATAGAGTAGGATTCCAACATAAGCTTGACCTAACCCGTCGCCATACATTGGAGCATCATCAGTGTTGCGGTTCAAGAGAGCTGAAGATTCTTCATCATCAAAGGAGGAGATCTTCATCAACATGCTTAATGGGGCTCATCTACTTATCTGTAAGTCAATAGAGTCCAGAGACCCTGCTGATCATTCCTTTGTGTAGGATTGGGTCACAGATAATTCTCACCCCTTTCAAGTCCTCATATGAGGCCTTCGACGGGAGAATACATGTGGGTATTGTGTGTTGACCCTTGCTCTTGGCGAACATAAACTTAAGTCCTTAGTGTAGGTTCTTAGCTTGTGTGGCCTAAAACTTAGGTGCTGTGTGTTGACCTTGGCTCTTATGTAGGGCATAAACTTTAGGTTCCTTGTGTATATCCTTTACTCT
This sequence comes from Magnolia sinica, assembly GCF_029962835.1. NCBI lineage: Eukaryota > Viridiplantae > Streptophyta > Magnoliopsida > Magnoliales > Magnoliaceae > Magnolia > Magnolia sinica. Next base: position 40,554,140 of record NC_080577.1, on the reverse strand, counting down.
TGTGTAGGGCATAAAACTTGGGTGTTGTGTGTTGATCCTTGTTCCTGTGTGGGGTAAAAACTTGTGTCTCATGGAGACATGTTAGGTACCTTGTGTATATCCTAGAATCAGCCTTGTGTAGGTCATACTAGTTTGAGGTAAAACTGATTTGAAACCTCTGTTAGTGAAATCTGGTACACTCAAGGGTTGAGTGCGTGGGTCAGGAGTGGAGTAGGCAAGTAGCCGAATCACTATAAATGACTGTGTTTGGGATTGTTATTTATGCTTTACTTTTCTGTGTTTACTTTGTATGCTCACATGATGCTCGATGACATGATTATTTAGAACTGATAAGTATCACATTCCACACACAGTCACTCATTCAATCCATCATAAACTAAATTCATACATTGTTTAGATATTGAATAGTCTTGTGATTGGATCCTCTATTTGACTTGGAAGCCATTAAAGTTAAGTTAAAGATATCTTGATAAATTTTTATATTAGATCAAGATAATGACACCCAGATCCATAGCTCAACTGGCAGACTGAGTGGAGATAACTCGTTTCAACACTTGAGGTCTTGGCGTCAATCCCTAGTGGGGGTGGCTAACATGGAGTGTGTGTACTGACATGCTTGTGTACCAACAAGTTAACCCCCCAAAAAAGATCAAGATAATGATGATAGGATTTTAAACTGTCATAAAATTTTATAAAGTCTTATTCACCCCCCCTCTAGGACACTTTGACCTATTCCTACTTCTACTAAAGTAGTTTTTACCGTAATTTCAATTGGTATCAAAGTGGGTCTCTCTTAAGGGCTTCACCGCCTAAAGAGTGATCTTGACTGAAGATGGAATCATGGTCAAAGGAGAGGGCTCATCTGTAACTAGACCTCCTGTATTTGATGGATCTAATTATGCTTATTGGAAGGCTAGGATGCATTACTTTCTGAGATTTTTGGATCATGATGTTTGGGACATTGTTGAAAATGGATATGTGCCCCCAACTGATCAGGTAGTACGTGATGATGGCACAACTATATCCAAACCAAAATCCAAAGAGTTGTGGTCTACTCATGACAAAGAAAAACAGACTATAGAGGCAAAAGCAAGGAATGCTATTTACTGTGCTATATCCCAAGAAGTCTTTAATCAGATCAGTATGTGTGGAACAACTAAAGAAGCATGGGACTTGTTGGAAACAACTCTTGAGGGAACCAACACAGTAAAAAGATCTAAACTGCAACTCCTAACATCACAGTTTGAAAGTCTCAGAATGGAAGAGCATGAGACCTTCATGGAGTTCTTCATAAAATTGAACATCATCTGCAACTCCATGGGTGGATTAGGAGAGAAATTTCCGGTCCCAAAAATCTGTAGGAAAATTTTGAGATCATTACCGGAACGGTTCAACTCAAAAGTTACAATCATTGAAAAATGTAGAAACATGAATGAAATGAAAGTAGAAGAACTTGTAGGTTCCCTACAAACATTTGAACTACACTTCAATCAAACTCCTAAACCCAAAAATACTGTCCTCAAAACTTCAAAGCACACTACTAATGAGGAGGATGAAAGTGAAAGGAAAAATGAAGATGAAGAAGTGGCGCTTTTAGCTCAATGGTTCAGAAAATTCTTCCATAAAAACCGTGGCCGACCATTCAAAGGAAAATAGTTGGATAACAAGCATTATACAGGTAAATCTGGTAAAAAGTCCAAAGAGCCACAATGTCACACTTACCGAAAGTTTGGGCACCTATCCACTGAATGCCCCAATAGAAAAACTAAAGGAAAGGCGATGACAGCCACAAGGGATGATACTGAAGAGTCAAATTCAGAATGTAGTGACTCAGAGAGTGAGAGAGACTAAAAATGCCTAAAAATTCTTATGGCTCTACATCCTCCAACATTCCCATAGAGACTGAGAAAAATAAAGAACCTCAAGCCACTGGATCATTTCCATCTGATAATGAGGAAACAAAGAAAGAAGAAGAAATGGATAAATTGCAGGATGCCTATAATCAACTTTATATCCATAGCATCGATATCCTTAGAAGACTTGGGATTAGTAAAAATAAGAATAAATTACCATAAAAGGATCTAGATAAAACTTCAGAAGTCAATACACACCTGATCAATGATCTTTAGCAATACCACTCTGAAAATGATAAGCTAGAAAGAATCAATCTATCCCTCAAATCTGAATCCTCAAAATTAACTAAACAGATTGAACTATTAAAAGATGAAAATATGCATCTTAAGAATGAGAATCACACACTTAGGTTTGATGCAGAACAATCTAGGAAGTTTGCTGAACTAAATTACAAATTCTCTTAGAGTAGTGAAAAATTAGAAAGACTCTTAGAGATGGGATGACTAGGAAAAGATGAGAGTGGTTTGGGATATGAAAACTTCAAATCAAGTCCTAAAAATGCAGCACCAATGATTGAGAAATTAGTTGCATCAGGAAGTAAAACGAAAGCTACTTCTATTTATCATTCATGTGGAGACTCAGGCCATTTTAAATTTGAATGTATGGCTCCTAGGTGGACTCAATCCAATTCCGGTCTGAATCATATTGGAAAATACAGATCAACCGAAAGAACAGTACAAAATGCCAAGAGTCCACTAAACAATATGGCAATAGGTAAAAATACATCCATCTCCACCCAGAATGACCAAGAGAATGGAGGAACTATTGAATCAAGTGGCTAAACTGAATCAGAAAACAAATGATCTAATGAATCAAGGAAAAATGATTCAGTTACCTAATGTACCCAGACAAGTTCTTGACAAGGTAAAGGAAACATTCTCAAGGAAACCTGTCACAACATGGGTGGTAAAAGAAAAGAAAAATTGCCTTGTTACTCACTCAAATCATATGACAAGCAATAGTACTAAGTGGTACCTAAACCGTAGGTGCTTAAGACATGTCACGGGTAACAAATCTCTTCTCTCAAATTACTCAAATCTTGATGATGGGATAGTTACTTATGGTGATGGAAGCACTGCTGAGGTAGTAGGGCATGGAATCATAGAAGGAATGGAGATGCTAAAAAATGAGAATGCTTTTTGCATAAAAGGTTTGACTCACAATCTTTTAAACATCTCTCAAATATGTGAAAACAAGCATGTGGTTACATTTGACAAGCTAAAGTGTAAGATCCTGGACTTATCAGGAAAATCAGTTATGGAGGGTCTTTGCACCAGTGACCACTACTATGTCATCAATGGCAATGGATAGATTGATCCATATACCCAGTAATATTTGAGCATGAAAAACAAGTCCCGGTCATGGCATCTAGACTCGGATAGTTGTGAGAAATGATGCATCCTTGGTAATTATAATGATATATCTGAAGGTCCTATACCTCAAAAGTCCTTTTTTTGTGTATAAGCATGACTGATGTTTATAATTGTGGTGTAACAACTTTTTGTACAAATTTTGATGTATATAAGCTGATATGAAAATATACTATGATATGCATATATGGTAGATCATCGAAGTGATCAAATCAATGTCATACCTTTTCTCTTCGATAAATATGTCGATGAATCGCGCTAATCCTTGATTAGATCGAATAGATATCGATATCATCGATGCCCCTTCAGAATCCAAAGCGACACTCGATTTAAAAGGGTTATCAAAGACCTTTTTAATAAGATCGAATGAGGTATATCGATATCATCGAACCAAAACTTGATGATATCAATGGACTCCGCCTGATAAAAAGCGAGCGAGTGGAAAAAAACTAATTTTTAGATTCCGTCTTAATTGTTCATCTTCTCTGCCCGTTTTTCCCTCTTTTGTCAACCGTAAACAGTTTAAGGTGGCTTGAATCCAGTAATTTCTTGGCATTTCTCTTTGATTCCTCCAAGTATTCTTCATCCTTGGATCTTCTTAGATTATTTGAAAAGGGTCTCTTTTGAGAAATCCTTAGGTACTCATAGCTTTCAGTTTCTTTTCAAAATCCTTTCCTCTATCACTTCTTTTGATCCAAATGAGTAAAGACAAAGGGAAAGCACCTGTTGTTGGGGAATCCTTCAGACCCACCAAGCAGAAAACTCTAGCCCCAAAGAACAAGGCTAAGGCACCGGTCTAGAGGTCCTCAACACGCTAAAGGAGCACCACAATGCGTGATAAGGCTCTTGCTGCTACACCAGCATCCCCACATGGTGTTGTGGGACCTCCACTGCATATTCTTGAAAAATATACAGGGAGGCGCTTGGTGCATGAATGTAGGATTGACGGGGAATGCATCAAACCCAACAATTTGGAATCTTTGTTGGATGCGATCGACTGACTGCCCCTTCTTGATTTCGAGGGTCCATGTCATGATGAGTGGACCTATCATTTTCTAGCATATTGTTATTCTCCAATCCTAAATCCACCATCCATTACTGTCACTGTCGGGGATGATAGCGTTGACATTACGGTGGAATCCATTGCCAGCAATTTCGGTCTCACCCTGTCTCCAGTTGGCTTGTCTGATCTTGACCTTGAGAACCCAATCACTTGTTTTACAATCACAAAATTCCTATGTCAGGACAGAGATATCCCATGGTACCAAGAGAATGCATTGAAAGCCAAATATATGCACCCTAAGTACCGAGTACTGCACGAAATATTCTTCTCCAATGCTTACCCTCGAGGACCAAATCGAGCAGACCTTACTGGGTTCATGGCCATGGTTATGTACTATGTTGCCACTGGAATCAAGATGTGTTTGCCTACTTTGATTCTTCACCAATTGGCGAGTATCATCCACACATCCAGAGAAGTCTATCTACCTTTTCCTCACAACATTCATGTGATATGCGATACAATTGGTCTTCTTATGACAGATGATCCAGAGCGTCCAGTACAACATTTTAACAGGGTCAATATTTGAAAGCTGGACCTCAAATTTCATTCATATCCGGAAGGCCAACATGAGAAAGAAATTCATGGAGAAGGAGAGATGAGGGAAGGAGCAGTGCTAATGAAAGGAGATCTACAAGGGCCTCAGTCCATTCCAACTTCGACCATTCCGCTCAGACCCAACGATTCAAATTTCATCAAGATAGGGTCGGGGCGACACAACGTGGATTGGCTCGCATAGAGGACAAGCTGGAAAAATATGATGTGCAGTTATCGGCATTGGAGAAAATGGTGTCTGGAGTGTAACACACGGTCCAGTAGCTCGTTGATCTGCTGACGTGCTATCAAGATGACATGGCGCCATCCTCATCGGCACCAGCACCATAGAGTCGATAACTCTCCTGCCACCTCATACACCGATTACTCATCTACACATATGGGCATGGGTATCTTTTTAATGCCCTACGATCTTGTGAGTGTATGTGGTGGCTAGCTAACATTGGAAAGTCCGACAATTTTTTTTGGGGTCACTAGTTGTTGTTTTGTGAATATCCTCTAAAGGAGGAAAATACTTTTTCTTGATGTGCCCATGGTTGGGCTAGATATTTGGTTTGGTTGTTTTGGGATGGATGTTTAAATTCTGCCAAGCTTGGCCAGTTTTTATTTTGGATATTTTGATGGCTGTTTGATAATCTATATATTTTTTATGCCTATCCTTGGTATGATGTTTACAACATTTTCTGATAATGATGCCTGTCATTCTGCAAATTATTCTCTGCTCATAGATATTGTGGACTAAATTGTGATTGCTTTCTACTAAATATCCTTTAAGACTGTAAACTGGATTGTGCTTTCTAACGTTTACAGACAAACTGCTATCTGTTATTGAGAAATCACCTCTCTCCTTTGCCTTGATTCTCCCATGGTTTTTATGATTCAACTTCAGTCAACTACTATTGATATATTTCCCTTTGTCAATGACTGACAAAAAGGGAGAGAACAAATCCCACCATAAAGGAAATTGTGTGTATCTATGTATGAATGGTGGTACAGGTGTTAGGGGGAGCAGCTGCAAGAAGATAGGGGGAGTAGCTACTACTGAAGTTACAATCTTGTGTGTGAGATCAAATAACATATTTGTAAAATTGTGTAAAGTTCTTGTACACACAATTTAAGGTGTTGTTTTAGGATTTCAAGTGTTTTATCACGTAATTGACAAAGGGGGAGTTGAAAGTGCCCTGGTTTGTCAATTAGCGTGAGTGTTGAGTCAGTAAGTCAAATAAGCCCCATAGGAAGATCACTCAAGCATCTGCCTCAACTGGATGTGTGCTCCGAACTCGTCAAAGGTAAACTTAGCCTCACATCCCATGTCCCAAAAACACCCAGGCATATAAAATCCTAAAAATGGATAGAACAACATAGGGTTAAAGTATGAAAACTATTTTACAAATTAGAAAAATGTCTAAGTTTTTAGCTTTTATCAATTTATCGAGATCCGATCGATGAGATTAGACACTAGTTATTGATGTCCTTGACATGGCATCGATATCATTGAATTGAGAACCTCGTGTGTCTAGCAACCAACTTGATCTCTGGACAACATTATCGATGAATCGATGGAACAATCGATATCATCGACATTCAAATTTTAAGATCATCGAGACAACTCGATATAATCAAATTCTGGCCTGTTTGTGACTAGCAAGCTACTAAGGCAAATCATGCATTTTTCGATGACTCGAAGAGAAGCTCGATATCCTCGAAATTCAAACGCCGATGATATCGATGGAGCTTCGATGTTATCGAATTCGGTCCAAAACTGTCCAGCAAGCTTTCAGGTAAATCCTCTTTAAATGATTCTAGGTCATTTTCATCGAATTCGGACAATGGAATGTCCAGCAAGCTTACAGGAAAATTTTCTATAGAAGATCGATGAATCGAACTAGGTATCGATATCATCGACATTTAAAATCTGATGACATCATGGGAGGATCGATAATATCGAAGTCAGCTATCTCATATTTAGCTTGCTCTCTTGATTTTCATTGTGGAGAAATCAAACCGTGGTTCGATGAAATCGGAGTTCGAAATCTGATGACATCGAAGCATGTTTGATATGATCGATATGTATATAAGATATTCAACTGTAATTGTCAGAAATGTTCATATTATTGATCTGTCCCTTGATGTCTTCGAAAGTATACGTTCGATGATATCGAAGATGGATCGATGATATCGAACTCTGTAAAAAATTTGACTATTTTATTACCGTTGGATCTCTTTGCCTATTTAAGGAGAGCTTGTTATTGGTTGTTGTAGTAAGAAAAATATAGAGAGCTTTGAGAGAGTCCTGCATACTATTTACCCTAAGATTTTTTTCTCATGGGAGTTTATCTTTCAATCCACCCTCATCATTGATATTCAATAGAGTGGATTGGGGAATGAACTTCTACATTCAAGGATCATCCAGCTACCACCTTAATGGCAAATCATTGAGCTGAGATACCTTAAATGCTTGAATGCTTGGAATCACTCCGTTTCTAAAATAGAAAAACTTTTAATAGAGTAGGATTCCAACATAAGCTTGACCCAACCCGTCGCCATACATTGGAGCATCATCAGTGTTGCGATTCAAGAGAGCTGAAGATTCTTCATCATCAAAGGAGGAGATCTTCATCAACGTGCTTAATGGGGTTCATCTGCTTATCTATAAGTCAATAGAGTCCAGAGACCCCACTGATCATTCCTTTGTGTAGGATTGGATCACAGGTGATTCTCACCCCTTTCAAGTCCTCATATGAGGCCTTTGACGAGAGAATACATGTGGGTGCTATGTGTTAACCCTTGCTCTTGGTGAGTATAAACTTAAGTCCTTAGTGTAGGTGCTTGGCCTGTGTGGCCTAAAACTTAGGTGATGTGTGTTGACCTTTGCTCTTGTGTAGGGCATAAACTCTAGGTTCCTTGTGTGTATCCTTTGCTCTTGTGTAGGGTATAAAACCTAGGTGCTGTGTGTTGACCCTTGCTCCTGTGTGGGGCATAAACTTGTGTCTCATGGAGACATGTTAGGTACCTTGTGTAGATCCTAGAGTCAGCCTTGTGTAGGTTATACTAGTTTGAGGTAAACTTGATTTGAAACCTCCGTTAGTGAAATCTGGAACAGTCAAGGGTTGAGTGCGTCGGCTGGGAGTGGAGTAGGCATGTAGCCAAACCACTATAAACGACTGTCTTTGGGATTATTATTTACGCCTTACTTTTCTGTGTTACTTTAAATGTTTACATGATGCTTGATGACATGATTATTTAGAATTGATAAGTATCACATTCCACACAGTCACTTATTCAATCCATTATAAACTAAATTCATACATTGTTTAGATATTGAATAGTCTTGTGATTGGATCCTCTATTTGACTTAGAAGCCATTAGAGTTAAGTTAAAGATATCATGATAAATTGTTATATTAGATCAAGATAATGATGATAGGATTTTAAACTATCATAAAATTTTATAAAGTTCTATTCACCCCCCCTCTAGGACACTTTGACCTATTCCTACTTCTACTAAAGCGGTCTTTACCGCAATTTTAGATTCAACTTAAAACTAATATAGGAGTTAAATAGATGTAATTTAATGTATATAAATTGAGAATACTTATAACATTATTAATCCATGTATCTTTAGCCTATATTGAGCTGAACCAAATTCCTGCTATCAACTCTTTATTTGCATTATATAAAGCCTTTAATTCTTGAACCTCCTGCTTTGATAACACTCTAAATGGATCCATCTGCACATGGAAGGGTATATGAGAAGTACATAAGTCTTTTGATTATTTAAAGCTAGTGATGATGCTGGGAGTTGTAGGAGCAGATAGGGACAAAATTAGAGAAACCTTGTAGTAAGAAGGTTTTAAGATCCTTTTTGGTCTCCCTTCACTAGTAGGAGTAGCTATTGTTATTTTCTCTTCTTTCTTTACTACAATAGAGGGTTGTCTCTCCATCTCTTTCGTATCTTCTATCGCAATAAAGGGTTGCATCTCCACATCTTTCTTCCCCTCTTCCTTCTCCTACAAAGTAAATAAAAATATTTACTCAAGGACACAATAGTTCACAATTAATATATAAGGGACACACAATAATAGTACGATATATATCATAAGTTTATCAAGAATTTTGTAAAATATATCACAAAATAGTTTATTGAATGTCCAAATAGTTTCCTCAATACACAAATGTACCTTATGGGAGCCTTCTTCCAACTCCTTTAACCGCCTTTCCTTCTTCAACCATTCCATCTCCTTCTTCAACTCTTCCCTCTTATTCTTCAACCATTCCCTCTCCTCTTTTAACCATTCTCTCTCATTCTTCAACCATTTCCTCTCCTTCTTCAACTCTTCCCTCTCCTTCTTTAACTCTTCCCTCTCCTCACTCAGTTATTCAACCAATTCATATCCCTTCCCCTCTCCTTTCTCGTCTTCTCCATCATCCTCATGTTCGTCCTCATCTTCATCTTCCTCTTTCACATTGAATCTTTTCTTCTTCCTTACTTCTACCGTCATTTTAGTATAACCCGCTTTAATGCCCTATAAAATGTAACAATGTATATATCAGAGATGTATATGAAATTAATAAACTTCAATAAAATAAAAAGAAATTGCATGACATCTTCTTACCTTAAACTTTTCATGGACTAGATGAATGGCCTCTGTCTTCTGTTCTTCATTGGTGGGTTCTAAGGTAAGGATTACTTTGGTCTATAAAATAAAATTTTCAAGTTCACGTGTAAAACCTATATGTTAAAATAAGCGACCAAATAACTTCAAATAAAATGTCTTACATATGCACTCTCAAAGATGTTGTATATTGTGATGTACCTCCAACTCATTCAGCCTTAATATTGAATGAAGCATGAAATTTGGGAGGGAACAAATGAGATCACACAATCTTTAAGGGCCGGTGCTCTCTCAATGGCCCATATTTGTCACAATAAAATTGCATAATGTTAAAAAATATAGTTTAATACAAAAACTAGTTATAAGGAATAAGGAAAGAATCCTTACTTGTAGCAAAAAGATGCAGCCGTATACATTTTAGGTTTTTCTTATCCTATGTGATGCTTGACGGCTCCTTCAATCTCTTAACTCATTGTATTGAATACCAAACTGAAAAGGGCGAGCTTAACAGTCCTTGGGGGGCGGGGGGCGGACTATGCCAAACTAAAAAAAACTAGAGAGCTAAAATAACTAAATAAATCAGAAATCTCGATAGCACTAGTATTGAAAAATTGATCCAAACTTACTTCGTAGGACAACCTTCACCAAAAATAAAGTTTTAGGTAGGACAACCTTATTTCACGAACATTTGTAAGGATCAAGATCTTAAACCAAGCAAGAGAAAATAAAGCTATCTTTATAAACATTCACCACTTTTGCAGAAATAAAATTATGACTATTCTCCACAAATGCAAAAATTAAACATTCACCACAACACTATGAATTATATTGGTTCGGTGTGTACAACAACTGTTTTCAAACAACCACACCTATTCCACTCCCAATAATCACTATCCACATGATATTGGCTTTCACTATAAACAAGGTTTTCACAAGGTCACCTTAAAACCTGATATAGTTGTGATTTTAACGGGCTATCACAAAAAAAAATCCCTCACTGATATTTTCTGGTTATCTTAGGCAAACCAATAAATGAGATTTTCTGGCCATCTCAGGCAAACCAACAAATGAGATTTTCTGGCTATCTCAATAAAACCAAAATACAAAAGATAGAATATACTTATCTTCACCTTGAAGATGTATCTCTTGATGTAGCCTGTAGAACCGCTTCTCTTGAAGTAGATTGTTCAAAGTCCAGTCTCATAAACAAGGGTTCTAGGTTCTAGATTAATTTTAAATCGATTCAAATCAACGGCTACTTATTTGAATTCCTCAAGATCTTAAAGAAGAGTATCTACTCTCTTTATACAATAAGATTCATAAAAAAAAGAGATCTAGGAATTGAAACAAAAATCTATTAAAGAAATATTAAAAATACCTTGTGAAATGCGGTAAGGACCACTATATTAGAAGTTGGAATAGGTCAAAGTGTCCTAGAGGGGGGTGAATAAGACTTTATAAAATTTTATGCCAATTAAAAATCTTATTAATCCAATCTTGATCTAATGTGCAACTATCAAGATATACTTACTTTAACTCTAATGGCTTCCAAGCCAAGTAGAGGATCCAATCACAAGACTACTCAATATTTAAACAAGATTTAGCAATTAGTCTATGATGGATGAACAATGTGACAATGTGTGTGGGATGTGATTCTTAGCAGTTCTAAACATTCATATTTTCATGTTTTATGTAATCATTCAAAGAAAACATAATGAACGAATACGCAAATATTAATCCCAAACACAGTCGTTTATAGTGATTCGGCTATGTGCCTACTCCACCCTCAGACGCACTCAACCCATGAGTGTACCGAATTTCACTAACAGAGGTTTTAAATCAGGTTCACCTCTAACCTTTACAACCCACACAAGGTCGACTCTATGACCTAAACAAGGAACTTAGACATGCCTACACAAGGCATAAGTTTATGCCATACACAAGAGCAAATGATCCACACAAGGAACCTTGCTTTTAGACCACACAGGCCAATGACCTACACAAAGGAACTAAGTTTATGCCTTACACAAGAGCAAGAGTCAACACACAGCACCCAAATGTACTCTCTCGTCGGAGGCCTCCTATGAGGGCTTGAAAGGGTGAGATGTACCTGTGACATAATCCTACACAAGGAATGATCAACAGGATCTCTGGACTCTAATGACTTACAGATAAATAGATGAGATCCATTATGTACGTTGATGAAGATATACTCCCTTGATGATGAAGATTCTTCAGCTCCCTTGATCTGCAACATTGATTATGCTCTAATGTAAGGTGAAGGGGTTGGGTCAATGTTTATTGGAATCCACTCTAATGAATGTTAATCATTTAAGAGACAGTGATTCCAAGGTTTTAACCATTCAAGGGATCCCAACTTAATGATTTTCCATTAAGATGGTAGCTGGATGATCCTTGAATGAGGAAGTTCATTCACCAATTTACTCTACTGAGTATCAATGATGAGGGTGGATTAAAGGATGAACTCCCATGAGAAAAAAGGCCTAGGGTAGGTGATATGCAAGTATTCTCTCAAAGCTCTCTCTCTTTTTGTCAATGTAGCAACCAAGAACAAGCTCTCCTTGTAAAGGCAAAAAGCTCCAACAGAAATAAAACTACCAATTTCTAACTGAGTTCGATGTCATCGAACGTATACTTTCGATGCCATCGAATATCGATTCAATGATACGAACTCAATTGTAAAACATTCCTGGAACTTTTCGATAGAAGATTGATGTCATCGAAATAGATTCGATATCATCAAAATTTAAACTTCGATGTCATCGAATCACTGTTTGATTCCTTGACATGACATTACTCAGAGCTTGCTGGAATTTTAAAGGAAGGCATCGATGTCATCGATCCTGATTTAATATCATCGAAATTCAAATTCCGATATCATCGAATCTCAGTTCGATTCCCCTCTTTTTGGATGATATTCTATGAAAGCTCGCTGGACACTTTTGCCCCACTTCGATTTCATCGAGACTTCCTCGATGTCATCGGAGTTCGAATGTCGATGTCCTTGAGGCTATCTCGATTCCTCGAACATTTTCACAGATTTTCCTATTGAGCTTGCTCGACACAAACATGTCCAGATTCGATATCATCGAACCCTTCTCGATGTCATCAAAATTTGAATTTTGATAACATCTAAGATCGTTCGATTACTCGACTAATATCAGAATATTTTTTAAGAAGTTTTGTTGGATAATGCTCTAAGTCCTTCGATTTCACCGACTGTCCTTCGATGTAATCGATTATTGATGTTCGATGTCATTGAAGGTATGTTCGATTTATCGAACATTTTGTCTAATTTACTTTGTGGTTGCTGGACATATAAGGTCCTTAATTTGATGTCATCGAAGCCTGTTCGATGTCATCGATCTTGAGTGTTCGATACCATCGACGCAAGCTCGATGTCATCGAATTAAGTTGAAAAACTTAGAAAATTTTCCTTTTTAAGAATAAGTTTTCTCACTTTTTACTCTTAGGGCTTGTTTGATTTTTGAATGCAGGTGCAAATACCCGATAAATGGGTAATTATTACCATTTCACCTGTTCGAAAATCCCTGAGAATTTTTGTCCTGAAAACCAGTTTAAAAGTGTTTGTTTAAATTTTTGGACCTCACGATGATGGATCTGACATATCTGTTCCGTCCATCCGTTGTACCACAACATTCTACGACATGAGCCAAAAAAGGAGGTAGATCCAACACTCAAGTGGGCCACACCAAAAAAAAGAATAGTGGCCCTGAGAAGTTTTTAACGATAAGCGTTTGATTCACTTTTTTCTGTGGCGTGGTCCACTAGAGCTTTTAATATGCCTCATTTTTTGGCTCATGCCTTAAATTCATTTGCCATAATGGATGAACGGTGTGAATAAGCAACATGCATCACGGTGGGACCCACAAATATTTTACAGCTTTTTAGATTTTTGCATCAAAAAAGTAAGCGATCAAATCCGATATAGGGAAGAGTATGGTGAATTCAGGAGGAAATAATTATGACGCGTTTACACTGCATTTACCAGTGAACTGGAAACTTATACAAGCCCTTATGTTGTTCCAAGGCTTTTAAGGGTTTATTCACCTGGGTGTTTTGGGACATGGGATGTGAGGTTTAATTTACCTTTGACAGGCTCGGAACACACATCCGATTGAGGCAATGTCTTGAACGATCATCATATGGGGCTCACCCGACTCACCGACTCAACCCTCATGCTAATTGACAAACCAGGGCACTTTCACCATGCAATAGCTTGACAATAATGGGGACTTCTCTCTCTCTCTTGATGAAGGCTTTTATCAACTTAAATTGGTAATTTCGGATTGAGAGAAGGACTCTATATATAGGCTGAAAAGTTGTTGCTTCGACTTGTCTAAGGTTTTCTTTGACTCGTCTAAGGTTCAATAAATTTTTAAATTTTGAACGCGATCGGATAAAACCAAACTTCGACTAGTCGAAGGCCCTGCTCGACTGGTCGAGGGCCTTATTTGACTGGTCGAGCATGGGCTTCGATTGGTCGAGGGTGTCACATTTTAGTTGCTGGACTTCGAGTCAAGCAACCATCGACTGGTCGAAGGCCCCTCTTCGACTAGTCGAAGAAGCAACATAAAAATCCGTTTTTCTAAATTCGAACTTAGACTGGTCAAAGAGTTCTTTAAACTGGTTGAGCCACAACTTAGACTAGTTGAACCTAAGCTTAGACTAGTCGAAGTTTAGCCTATATTAAGTATAAAGACCCATATAAGTTTATATCTTGAAAGAACTTAAGCCTAAGGTCTTTCTAGGGTCTATTATACCTGAAATGACTAAACATTGAAGTAGCTTGAATTTTTCGAAACTTGTTCTTCTACTTAAATCTTCAATAGAGCAAGAAATTGAAGATGAAACTTGATCTTCTACTAGAAGTGTAGTAGAACTTGAATTTAGTAAAGCTTGAACTTTCCATCTTGATCTACTTCATTACATGAACTTCAGTAGAGTCTTGAACTTAGTTGATTGTGAAGTATCTTGATTTGAAATAACGTCTTGAACTTTCTATCTTGATCCACATTAGATGGACTACTTCATAAGTTGTTTTGTCCAAGCGAAATTTGACAAATAAAGATGTGCTTTATACAATATAGCACTTACACAAACTACCCCAAGGATACCTATTAAACTCTTCTAAAGAGTCAACTAAGATATAATCTGCTTTGCAGTAATATTTGGTATCAGTCCCCTTAATAAACCACTCTACACACATTAATAAAGCAACCTTCAAGACATATTCTTGCTTATTGGTGTCGATGATTTTATCAAACACCTATCTTAAATATTTCTTTAATATGGGATATTGTTTCTTCAAGTACTTCTCTCTTATGGCATTCTTATTTAGGTATAAAAAAGTCTTTGGTCTTAAGCCTTGGTATAAAGGCGAACTCCATCTCAGTAAATTTTAAAAGCTTCCCCTGTATCTCAAATACAAGATCACCTCTGTGTTTCAAAAAAAGTACATACAATAGAGCTCATATAAATTTAAATGATGGAATGTTCAACAAGAAAGAAAAAGAGGACTGCCTAAATAGACTTAACCTAGTCTCATTCTTTTCTAAACTACTTTTGACTTCGTCAAACCACCATGTTAATGAACATTTCATGGACAAGTTTGGGATCTAAAAATTGCTTCCCTTCTTTGGAGACTCTTCAATTTATATAAAGATGAATGAATTGCAAAATATACCACAAATAGTTTAAGGACACAATAGTTAACAAAATAATTTACAAAATAGTTCACAATAAAGTTTAGAATACTTTATTCAGCAATTACAGAGGAATTGACTAAGTACTCAGTCAAATTTACAATGTACTCGATGAATATTCACCAAGTACAGGTGAATATTGACCGAGTATACATGAAAATAAACCGAGTACATGTGCAAATTCATTCAGTACAGGTAAATATTAACCGAGTACACATGCAAATTCACCGACTTGTACACACCCCAGCGTATGCTGATAAGTTGATTGAGTTTGAACTGATGGATGGACAACCAAACTCTAGTCTTAAACCCTAATCCTATAAGCCTAAACCCTAGGAACCCCAGTCATAAACCCTAAACTTAGCCCATTTAACCTAGTCAGCCTAACCCTTAACCCTAGAAACCTAAAACCCTAGAGCATTGAGTTAGTTCAGCGAGTTAACTCATCTAGTTAGGCCCAAAAGCAAGCCCAATCGTAGAAATGGGTAAAACCTTAAAACAACAACCTTCACAGCAGATCCTCCATACGCTTGAAGGATGTTGACTGCCAAAGCAGAGAGTCCAAGTGGGGACTGACGGTAGCCAGTTTATCACTGGCCACGTGCACTCCCCCTCTTTGGGGCAGTGTCCCTCGAGCATGTGGAACTCTCCTTTTTCAAGCCCCAAGTGTGTGGTTGAAGTAAATTTACTCTGATGCCTATCTCCTTATCCAAAAGTACCCTTTTACCGCCTCATCCAACCCATAAGATGATGCCATGTACCGATCTCTAATCCCAGCCCTTCAACCACTTTTGCCCTTAAGATTATCAGGAATTATAAGAAAATTAGGTTTGGAGGCTATAAATACCCTCCTCCCCTTCTCATTTCAAGCATCGAAAATTTAGAGGGAGTCCCCCACTACATGCAGTAGATCCTAGTCTATTCCTCAACCAAGGAGAGTGAGAGTAAGAGAGAGGGAGAAATCACAACCTTGGTCTAGCCTAGCCTAGCCAAAGTACAAGTCTCTTGGGTCACCTGAGTTCAAATCTCAGCCACTCAATCTAGCCTTACAACACTATTGTTCATCCAACTATTCAAGCTTTAATCGATTTCATCAAAATCGAACATTAACATCGTGCAACACTCACTCCCTTCTCAACCTCCTTGCTCCTCATATACATCAACATCATAGTGCATTTCATTGTTTTCTCACACCTGATTGACGAGCGTATGCTTTGAGGCTTGCCAATATAATCGGATCTTGCCCACCAGAAACCTTAGCCAATTAGCTATCATTTTGACATATACATTGCATTCCATCGTTTTCTTGCATCTGACCGACGGGTGTACGCTATGAGGCCTGACCATATAATTGGAGCAGGTCCACCAGAAACCTTGGTCGTCATTTATTCATAAGCATCAATACAACATTAAATAACCCATATATACATACTTTGCACCCCTCACTCGATCATTTTGAACATATGGTCTATGGCTTGCTGATATAGTTGCATTTTGTCCATAAAAAATTCGGATCGATCAATCACCACCGCCATTGCATGGTGTTGTATTATCTGCATGCAAGAACTAGCCTTATTCTTAAGAAATTAGTCAAATCTTGTGAAGTAAATACCTGTCCGTACGGGAAAGTGGGTGCCTAATACCTTCCCTCTTTATAACCGTGATTTCTTGGAATATCTTGAACGTAAAGTCACGAGTCATCTTAGGGTTAAGGATCTTTGAGTTCTCAATCTTAAACGTTTCTATGGGTTCTAACTGACTGTAAAATCATAATAATTGTTTAGTGGCGATTCTTTTCAAATATAATACCCTTTTACCCTTAAATAAAAACCATTGAGAAAGGTAACCAATGGAAAATGAGAGTCGATCTCCTGTCCTCTTGGAAAATCCGCCCTCCAGCGTCCACACGAGTATAGGTGATTATTGATCGAGTATAAGTGAAAATTCTCCGAGTACTCGATGAATATTAACCAAGTACAGGTGAATTTTCACCAAGAACTCAGTCAATTCCTACATATTACCATATCATCATTCACCATTTTATCCCATTCGTATAATTTAGAAATGGAAACTAAAGTTTTGAAAGTTTAATTAAGACATTAGGATGGTCAATTAAAAGTAAAGTCTATAAAGGGGACTTTTTCCAAAATGATTATACCTGCAATGCGTGGACGGATGCACCATCTTCTTCCTCTTTTATCTTTTCAAATGTCATCTTCAACGTAATAAGTTTGAAACAATGAAAAAAAATGAAATGGAGATTTAAATAGAAAAATGAAAAAAATGATTTGAAAAAGAAATATGAACGAGATGGATTTCAGAAAGATATACGAAGACACGAAAATAAGTTTTTGGAGTAATAAAGGTATTTTCATAAATTAAAAAAAAAGCTCTAACGTTTATAAATGTAAAAGTTTTTGGAGGTCTATGCAGGCTAGTCACTTAAAAGAAAAGTCTACATAAAGAAATTTCTCTGACAAAAAAATTGAACGGTCCATATTTAAGCAAGAAGTTTATCATTAAACTAGAATGGTTTTGGCACCATGGCCCATCTATAGCAGCGCCATAAAATGGACAGTCTGGATTCACAAGGCTCTCGATCGCTGATAGACAAGATTTCGTTTGTGGAGGACCATGGTTAGAAGATCCAAGCCATTGATTTTTTACGGGACCAGCTTAGATGGGGAACGACTCCTTCCATATCGATGGGACATCGTACCTTACACTCTAGCGATCTAAACTCAAGTGAGGGGGACATCATATCAACGGCCTGGATCAACAACGCGTGGTGCCACGTGTATGAAATCCTGGTGGGTGTAGATAACCAACCCTGATTCAACGAACCGGAAAGCTCCGGTAGTGTAACGTATCGGTCTCTATCGGTTCTCGTTTCACGGGATGCAAATTCTCGCACGGAGGAGAAGGAGAAGAAATGAGAAATTGGCGAGATGAGATGAGTGGATGGCGGGTTGGGGTATTTGGAGACAGGAGGAAGGCAGAGCTAGCTGGCGGAAACGCGCTCGAGATCCAAGTAGAGGGCCCGCCCTTCACGTGGCCTCACGCCCGCAGTAGCGTGAAACTCTAGGATGACACGTGTCAGAA
Source organism: Magnolia sinica (assembly GCF_029962835.1). Taxonomy (NCBI): domain Eukaryota; kingdom Viridiplantae; phylum Streptophyta; class Magnoliopsida; order Magnoliales; family Magnoliaceae; genus Magnolia; species Magnolia sinica. The sequence goes on along the minus strand of NC_080577.1, from coordinate 40,535,777 downwards.
AGGCATAGGAACTGACACGTGTCACTATCTTGGTCTTTTCAACTGGACCACCTCCTCCTTTCTAGAACCCGGTGAAGCGCCACGTCGCGACAAAACTACAATGCAGTATGGCTTTCTCGTAGCGATAAACGCTCCAATAATTTTACCAAAATACCCCCACCTATGTCGTTGTTTGTAACCTGTTTTATCATAGATATAAATTTAGCTTAATATCTTCTTTGGCCTCTTCCTCACCAGCAATTCCATCTCCAAATAGCTTAATTCTACTGGCGTTGCAAGTAGTGTTTTGCGCATGGGCCACACCTGAGTGAATGCACGGCATGTAGCCGGCCTGTGGCCCACCATCAGAGTTTTACATCTCATAAATCAAGCCTATATATATATATATAAGTGAAGTTTAGCAGGATAATGATGTGGATAATTAATCACTTGCTACATAATTGAACTTTGGAAGGACAGTTGATCATTTGTTTTAAAAATGATGCGGTAGGATGTGCAAATCGTCGCTTTATCTCATAGGCCTCGTTAATCAGGGATGGTGAGAATTTTTAAACATGAAACCTTCAGATTTGACACCAGTACTTTAATGTAGGAGAACTTACCACTTGCAATAAAAGCTTAAATTGATAGGGCCAAATTAATTCCTTTTATCTCATAACCCAATCTCTAGTCTCTATGAGTTAGGTCTTTAGTTGAATCCTCTAATGGACTCCACATCACATAGGTCTCATCTAGAGCTGGGCATTGAGTCAAGTTGAACCGAGTTAGGGCTAACTCGAATTGATCCGATTTTGAAATAAGCCGGATCTGAACTCGACTTGACCTGGTATCGAGTCCAACATGCCTGACCCGATTCGAGTCTGGGTCTAGCCTGGACTAATCCAGCTGAGTCTGACCCAGTCACAAGTATCAAGTTGGTATCGAGTTAAGTTGAGTGCAACAGGTATCTAAGGGCTGAAATCATAGCTCAAAACCTAGATTTACTTGCGAGAAATACATCCTCTTCATCAACTACACGGCATCTTAAATCTGAAACGTCATATATGAGTTTATATATATATATATATATATATATATATATACAAGTCGAGTTTTGGATTGAGCCAACTGAGTACCGAGTTGAATTTTGGGCCGAATCGAGTTGAGTTATTGTTTGACTCGAACTAGATTCGGTTTGAGTTCGAATTAGATGAAGTCAGCTTGATTTGGATCGACTCACCCACTCAATTTGGATCAAGTTAGATCTAAACGACTTTGTTGAGTTAAATTTGCAAAGCTGAGTCATCTCATGCCCGCCTCTCACAAGCCACCCACCTTGCAGGACCCTGTGTATACCCCGATACTCCAGGGACCACCTCACTCCAACCCGTCATAACAAAGCCGATGCATTAGACAACCTACTGGACAGGTTGATGAGATACACATACCTCTTGGGCCACGTAAATTTCCAACGCAAGGCTGAAGTGGACCCACAAATAATCAATTTTCTGGTAAGTTGACTGATAAGATGACCATCCTAACTTGCACACCACCCAAAAGAGACCATGATGGATTATCAGAGCCTTGCAGTTGGGAGCCTGAAAAATGGACGGTAATGGCATGAATGGATGTGACCATTCTACCAGAGTACTGTAGAGCCAAATCCTGTTATCTTGTCACTGTCATCACAGGTTACCCCAGCTGGGCTCCACGTAATTTTCCACCAGCAGATGGTATAGATAATTACCAAATGAGAGTAATTTGATACTCTGGCAGCTCATGACACTTCATATGCAGGCACTTTAAGACAGTACATGTAGCATACATTAACTAAGTAAACCAACTAGCTATGAAACCCGCTATCACTAAGTAGCGGTCTTAAATCCTACCTACCTAGCCACTGTTTCCCGGACTATTGGAGAATTTTCATTTTAAGCCGTCCAATGAATATCCTCCAACACGATAACCGAATAATCAAAATAAACAAATTTTCTTTTATTAATGATATATCTAAACAAGGTTCTATAATGTGTACAGTTTAATTTGAATTACTTATATTTCGAAGAACGCAATCTCTAGTTTCAAAGTGCCTGTGTATCACCGTCACGCTCTGCTGGTGTATCAAAGTTTTCCTCAGTTCCAAAATGACATGTGATGTGAACTATCTGTACATTGTGGCCCACGTGAAAATCATGATTACAAGGGAAACCCCACACGAGGGCAATGTGCGGGGCCATTGGGTTTCCTGCATAACCCTTTATCAAAATAACTATTTTATGGTATGATTTTTAATCAGCAACAATACGTTATATTTTCCACATTCTCCTGCAAGCTTACCCTTCGAAATAACAAAGAGAGCTTTTTAAATTTCTGTGGACGTATATGTTTTATCCACACCATCCATCCATTTTGAAAGCTCATTCGAGGGCATGAGCCCAAAAATGAGTCTGATCCAAAGCTCAAGTGAACCACACCAAAGGGAACAGTGGGGGATTGAATGATTACCGTTGAAAACTTTTTGAGGGCCACGAAAGTTTTGGATCTGGTATTTGTGTTTTCCCTTGATATAGGTATATATTACTTTAAGATTAGGTTCAATGCCAAATAAACATTACCGTCGGCTGCAGGAAAGTCTCAAGGGTGGAAATTATTCTCCCCACTATTTTTTGTGGTGTGGTCCACTTGAGTTTTTGATATGCTTCATTGTTTGTCTCATGCCCTAAAATAAACTGGAAAAATAGATGAACGGTGTGGATAAAACAAATAACACCATGGTGGGGCCTACAAAGCATTGACATCAGTTAGCTGGCCGATGGTCGGGTTACCATCCAAACCGCGTATGTAGTAATTGCACACGCGACTCACATGTGGCCAAATTAAGCTTTTTGAATTATTGGTACCAATGTAAATAAATCAAATAATAATAATAAAAAAGCTTATTTGATTACCTGATTATCAGGTTGGTGGACATTAATTGGACAGTTAAAAATAAAAAAAATATTAAAAAATCTTGTTTCTACGAACAAGTGTCCACCAATCAGAGGTTAGGTTGTTTAATTCATCTGATTTTCTGATTGTCACTTTGCTACAATAGATCTGAGCAATTTACTCGATATGTTTTGAGTTAATAGTGCCACGTGTGCATATTGCTGAGTGCTGCGTACTTTCATGACTTTCAAGCAAAACATATATTTTAATAGGCTTATTTCAACCATTGTGTTCACTAATTAGAGATATTAAAATTGATTTATGTATTAAATAAATTCAACATCATAAATATACCATGCATAGTTACTTATGAATTAAAGTTGATTACCAATCCAGGTTGCCAAACACAATAATATGATTTCAATTCCAGGTTTCCAAACATGCTCTAAGCGCGCGCGTGTATGAGGCGGCCCATCTACGTATGCATGGCGTCCGAGATCAATTCGTTGGTCAGGTGGGCTATGCCATTTCTTGTGATTTTTTTTTTTTTTTGGTAAATACGACTATTTATTTATTTATCGAAGTTCAATTATTATTATTATTATAATTTGGAATGGCAAAATGGTCAGACGGCCTAGAAGATCTTGGAATGATGGACCGCACTATTTGAGGTATTCACCCTGCCCGAGTAGACAATGCTATCTGCAATCCAAGGCATCGGACCCACGTGATGGACAGGTTGGATTTCGTACATGTGTCATGCTAGGACAGTGCTGAAAGTCAGCGTATTGATGGTCTGGTGTACGCGCGGCTAACCGAGCGTCTGCCACTGCCACGCGGACGATACCTGTGCCCAGAGTATGCCATTCACACGTCAGATGTGCCAGCGTGAAAAATAGTTGCAATATTCAATCCATTCATTAATCATCAATGTTATTGCCCATGAACGGTCCTCTTATAGTGTGGCATATGTTGTTGTCTTAAATCTGATCAATAAATGAGGTTCACGTAGAATTGGGCTCTCCCATTCATCTACACAGATTAAAGAAAATATAAGCAATGATAATGTAGGTGGTCGACTACGAACGTTTTCATGCCTAAGTCAAGCTTTGGTTTAGAATATGTAGTGGTATATGTATCATGGTCTGAGTATTTGGGACCTCTTTATCCTACTCTGCTAAGCCAAAGGATTTATGATATGGCGGGATTCTTATCCTGAATTTGTCCGAGTGATATTCTGCAGAGTCTAGATATGTCCAAGTGGTCTTTAGCCGATCATGAACGTGTTAGAGTGATTTTCAGCCGAGATCAAGCCAGTTCCTTTTATTCTGGACTTGGGGAGAAATTCACTCTTGATTTCTCGTACCGCCTCTTTGACGGCGATCAACCTAGTCAGCTTAGGGCTCAAAGCTTGAGCTTATTATCTATGGGTCCCTTACTTGTGTTGTAAACATTATTGGATGGGTGAGTCATTTCTTACCGATCTTCATCCTCTGACGGCTCAACTTGACAACTCATTTCTGAGATAAAGGAACTTCTAATCCCACTCCAATGATCATTTTACTCGAACCTTTGTCACCCTAGCTTGGAGGTTGCTTGTAGATAATTTTTTCTCTTCCTGTGTGAGGGATCAATTCGATTTTCCCCACAACAGCTGATCTCCCACTTCTGAGCTCATCTTACATGAGCCTGGAAGTGAGATCTTAAATTGGTTTGGACACATGGGAATTTTAAAATTTGAACTTAGCCTGAATTTTTTGTTAACTGGAAGAGGTAGGAGCTAAAAAGTTGGTGGCAAGTGTGGAAGTTGAAAAGCTATCATTATTCTATGAAAACTGAAGAGGTGTGCCATTAATGCTCGTGTGTTGCAATCGTCACATCGGCTTCTGAGCGAATCAGGAGATGACAACTTGTCGATCGAGCCGTTGTGTCTCTGCTCGGGCTAATCATGTGGGGACATGTGGAGAGGCACGTCAGTTGAGGCGTCCCTTCGTTAACTAAGTGAATCTTGCGTTGACATGTGGCGCTATACGAGAGTAGTTGTCGTATGGGATAAGCCTATAAATATCCCGAGTTCCTCTAGTTTTCCTCATTTGTTTTGAGAGACATCCGAGTTCTGTCGACTTCCCGGTGTTTCTGTTGTCTTCCTGGTTTCCAGCATCTCCTCGCCCTTGGAGTGCTTGTGCCGGAGCATTTTCTTAGTATGTTGTCTCCCTTTCCATTGCTTCTTTCTCTTCCATTCTTTTTCATTTTATCCTCTCCGATGTCTTTTGAGTAGGATTTCAATGCGACCACCATCTCTAATTGTCTTTTGGATGAGTCAGTAGGTAGGGCCTCTGATTCCAAATCTCTGTCATCTGTTGAGTCTAATCCTCTAGGGCCGGTCCTCCATCCCTGGTGGAACCGCAAACTGAGGAGTCGGCCTCCTTATATTCTGGCAAGCTAACCTTTACCACTGATACTTTCATGTCAAGGTTGATGATGGCTGACCTGCAAACTCTCAGGTCAGTCTATAGTATTCCTAGCTCAGTAGTCTTCGCCTTCCTTGAGCTGGGGAGGTCCCGAGCCGACCTCTTAAAGAGCAGGTTACGCATTCTCCTTTTTTTTTGTGGTCTTCGTCTATCTCTCCACCCTCTAGCAAGAGAGGTACTCTGTCGTCTTGGAGTCACCCTGGGGCAGCTAAACCCCAATGTGTGGTGAGCTATTTTTGGCTGTCGAGTCCTCTGGCAGTTGGTCAGGAACTTTAATCTTATAGTGGATAATCTCTTTCACTTATACCAGACCAAGAGCAGTCCCAACTGTAAGGACAAGTGGTTATTTCATCTAGAGAATGGGAGGCTCCAGTGGTCGAGCTAGAGGGTTTACTGTCTCGGGTCCCAACCTCCTATGCCCTGGCAGGTCGGAACACACACCAAGTTGTTGCACTTACACCTCATTTACTCTTCCTTTCGGTACCGACATTAGGTCATTTTTGTCCACAAATTTTCCCAGGTCATAGCCCAGCCTTCCAGACTATTTTCAGCATCAGGATGGGGTCGCCCGATCATGGCTTGTTAACTAGCGGGGCTATAGAAGGTTGCTCACTGGTGAGCTTCTGCATTAGATCGGCCTAGTTGGTAAGTTTCTCAGCTCAATAGCTTGTTTTTACTTGTCGGAAGTTCCCTGGTTGAGTTTTCGTTATCTTTTATAGAAATGTTTAATCGTCCTAAGCCAAAGATGGCTTCTGTCGGGGTCGAGCTGGATACGTTGAGATCTGCCTCTCCTTCTCCTACTCCTCATAATCCTTTGAGCGTTGCAGCCACGCCCATAGTTGATTCCACAGCGGCTGAGGCCGCTATTGCTACTGTTGTTTCTCCTCATACTCAGTCGTAGGAGGTAGAGAGCCATGATACACTCTCCCAGAGGGTCAAGCAGGCCCAAGTCGAGGAGGCTTTGGGTGCAGAGGGTGCTTCTGAGCACTATAGCTTCGCTCCTGAGGGTGTTGTTATGGGGAGATCGTCCTTGCTCATCCCAAGGCACTTGGTTGTTCTCCTTAACTTGGTCGGAGGTCAGTGCCCGAATAGGAGGTGAACACCCTGCTGGAGATGTGTCCAGACTGCCTACCCAGGACAATGGCAACCACAACTATCAAGGTATATCTGTCATGCATCTAGACCGCCTCCTCGGGATGATGGCAACCACAAATATCAAGGTATATCTGTCCTTGGTATGTCGCACAGTTGCTTCCTTTGCTGTCTTTCTACTAACTCTTTGAATTGTTTTCTGTCGCAGGAGGCCCTTGGCGCCATTGTGGCCCAGTGACTCGTGCTCGACCTAATGGGCCAAATGAAGGAGGCTGACCCCCAGCTGGGTGTTGCTAAAGCTGACCTCGCCACAAAGGCCCAGGAGTTGTTGGCGGCCGCGGAGGCTCAGGAGACATTCTGGGCTGAGGCTGAGGTAGAGAATGAGTCTCTCCATGATGCCCTAAGTACAGCCAAGGAGGATCACGAGGCCGACCTTTCCCGGCTAGTAGATGTGACTTCTTAGCTAGAGCTAGAGCGACAAATAAACATCAAGCTAAAGGCCATGGCGACTGAGCTGGAGGTTAGCATCCTGGTGAAAGAGGTGGCTGTGGTGGTAGCCTACTAGGCCTCCGAGAGACATAAAGCTGAGCTAGATGAGTTACTTAGTCTCGGGTACTACAATTGCCAGGAAGAAGTCTGGAAGAGGATCCTCAAGCTTAACTTGTCGTGGATAAACTATAAGGCCGGTTCAGTGGCTGGGGACACTGTTGAACCGAAGCGGCAAGTTGCTGGTGAGGAAGACGTCACCGAGGTCTTCACCGAGCAGGAGGGACCCCCACCTTCTTAAATAGTGTCAAATGCTACCCACTTCATTTTTGTAGCCTCTTTTTAGCTTTATGTTTGGGTAGTTGCACCTTGTGCTTGTAAAACTTCTCCATTTGTAATGAAAGAATCTTTATTTTAAATCTTTTTTTGATATGCATGTGCTTTATTCTTATTTGTATGTCTTGTGTACTTGTGTGCTTGCTGCCGTCCCATCCCCCCTTCCAAGATTGACCTGCTTGAGCTCAGAAGTGAGATCTTCGGGTGGGATTCTAACTCTCTGTAGTGACATTTGTCATTTCTTCCTCACCCACTTTACTGAACAATGCTTATTGCTCAGTGAAGGGCAGTAGATGTTGAATTCTGCATGTCTCCTCTAAAAGTCTCTCAGACTATTTCCAAACACTCATGTCAGTGTGGAAGGTGCCTTCTCTGGACTATCTTTTGATTGTTACCCAATCAAGGAAACGTGCTCAGCTGGAGGGTGTCTTCTACGGCCTTGCCCTCACCTCGTCTCTTGTCTGACTACTCATGTCGATATGCAAGATGCCTTCTCTGGCTTATCTTCTTCTGCTCTTTTCTTAATCAGGACAACATTCTTAGCTGGAGGATATCTTCTTCAACCTTTCCCTAACCCGACTATTTTGTTCGATCAGGATGGTAGCCACTAAGTCTTTCATAGTCGAAGGGCGATTGCTCTGGTCTTTCCCTTTCCCTGGCTCTCTAGCCACTGCTCTTTTCACTTAAAGACAGTAGAATGGTCATCGATGTAGGAAAAAGAATACTTAATTTATGAAAAATCATTATAAGTCACTAACACCTGAAGTGTTTGTCGAACATTAAATGCCTGAAGCATTTATAGAGCTCGACCTTATTAGTCTTTGCTTACTGTAGATCTTTAGGTGCTCTTCATTTTAAGAATGAGGCAGAGCTCGTCCTTTTAAGTCTTCTAACTAGTATGTTTTTCATAACCCCAAGTGTAGGGTCACGATGTAGTAATAATCTCGGTGAGACCGAGGTCGAAGCCACAGGGACTAAACTTATACATATTCTGAAAGTAACTGGAAGTAGAACTATAATAGGATCTAAATCTAAATCTGAAATATAAAAGAATAATTGTGAATGGGATTTCAATAATCAAAAGGGAACTAGGGTGCCAAGGATGCACTTGTAGCTATCAGGATTCTACCTTACTTTGATTCAAGAAACACAATTAGAATTGGAGTCCTATCCAATCCAATTGGAAGATGAGATAATCAAATCTCTGAACTTCTCATAGATCTAGTCTACACATGAAGGAGTATTGTGATGATTGGAAGGGATTCCATCACCCTGCCATGCCCAGGAGACGATGGTGAACAACAAGATTTACCAATCTCACAATCTCAAAATAGGAAAAGAAGATATCCAAAGCTATTACAACATTTATTGTAATTTGAGTTACAACAAATCATAGAAAACTGAAAATATTCATTTAATATCAAACTAGAAATCAATAAGGTTCAACAAGAACAAGAATCAAAGCAAGAAAATCATCCTAACATGCTACAAGTTTCACCTTTTAGCCCTAGTTAAGAGGTTTAGCCAACCATAGACATGATTGGATCTAAAACCATAAAAGAAAGCATTAAAAATAGAAAAGGAAGGAAGAAAAACTCTTGGGAGGCTACTTCATGTTGAGTGTCAAATATTGTATATTTTTCCCCATTTATATCTTGATTTTATTAACATGATATTGCTTAATGGTATATTTTATACATGTTTGTGTTGCAAGGTGAGTTTAAGAGCTTATAGTGAAAACAATGTTAAAAGCATGGATTTAATGCTAACAAATCACCAGTAAAAGAATGGATTTTTGGAGACCAAGATTCAAGATTTCAAGGCCCCAAGAGTCAAAAAAATCAAGTGAAAAAGGAAGTGTAGAAATTAGTGCAGGAATTTGCAGGATCTGAGCTCAGATTCATCAAAACAGTTTCAATGACATTGAAGCCAGCCTTCGATGATATCGAAGGATTTACGCGGAGTGAGAAGCAGTTTTCAATTTTTTTCAAATCTGTTTGAAGGTGGGAGTTCCCCACTTATAAATAGGGCTTCCCAGGTCATTCCTAAGTATCATTCAAGGTATTCTAAAGCAAGATCTAGGGTTTTTTTTTTACTTATAGAGCTTTCAAGTTTCATAGTTCTTATTTTCTTTACAAGTTTTTATTTATTTATTTTTTTCTTCCTTTTCTGTTTGCATTTCTTTCTTTTCTTGTTGCTTTTTATTTCTACAATTTAATTATGTTTTTCTAAGTTCCCTCTAGCCCAAGCTAGAAGGGAAGCATATTGGTTTAATGTTTTCATATTTATAATGTTTGATTGTTTTAATGATGAGATGAATGGTGTATGCATGTTATCTATTATTTAGGTTTAGTTTTTGATCCTCATGTGAGATCTATATGTTTCCATCATGTGAGATCTACATTGATGGATAGGCTTACCCTGAATCAATTAGATTTCCTAAAAAGGAGAGGTTCTCAACCTGCTACATTTCTTTAATTCATTATCTCATGGATATTAACTGCTTAAAATCATTGGTGCTTAAGAATATAGATTAATGTGTAAATTCATGATTTTCTAATCTTTTATATCATTTATTTAAATGTTTAAACTATTTTATTTTTCGATAAGGCCGACCATAGTGCTCGGATCCTAGTTGTGTTATCCAAGTCATCATGATTTTGGAACATTAACGTATGTGTGGAATTTTGAAGCTTGGGTGTTATTTTAATTCAGTTGAATTATATCCATTCAAAACTCCCAAAATCAAATCATCAGTTTAATTTTTATTACTTAGTTTGTTTTACATTTGATTTTCTCCTTTTCGTAATTCATCTCCTTGTGGGATCGACCCTGTATTCATGGGATATTACTTACGAACCTCTGCACTTGGAGGCAAGCAATCACTCTACCCTTTTGCTCCGCTTCTCAAAACCTAATTCATGTTTAGAACTCCTAGGAAAACTCATATTTATAGCCTTGTCTGTCTAATTTTGGAAAATCGCCTCAAATTTACGCAGTCCACATAATTCTGCGTAATGCCTTTGATGTCATCGAAAGTTGTAAGACTCATATCCTAGCCCATACTGTTTCGTAGGCTTCCGCGGTCCTCCCGATCGAATTTCGGTGACCTGCGACGCGTAGACAGCAATTGTGCGTGATCCTGGGTCATGTCCCGTATATCAGAGTCGGCTCGACTAGAGACTTGTACCATTGTGACCGCACCGTCGCTGCGGTTCCAATGCCGTGACTCGCGGACCGATCTGATACCCTGGTAGGGAAATGTGGACCCATGTTCAGTTTGAGAAAAAACACCGTGCGTTGTAAATTCCCAGAGAATCTCTACAACATGTCCCATCAATCAACCACTCCATCAATCAATCACATCACATCATGTCAAGTACAAGTGCAACCCATGCTTCCTTTCTCCATAAGTCTAGCAAACCCCAAAGTCAACCAATATCTCACCTCACCCATCACTCACCTCACATCCATCACTCACATCTCTCTTACAACCACCACACCTCTCTCTCTCTCTTTCTTAACACAAATTCCAAGCAAAGTGGTGGACGTCCATGGTTTTCCCAAGTGAGAGAAAAGTGTGATGTATGTGGCCCACTTCCTCTTCCAAGATCTTTCATCTTAGCCATTCAAACCTCATCATCTTCCATCAAAGTGAGGCATAAGGAGATCGGCTTTCCAACGGACCAAGAAGATCGAAGGTGGGTGCTTATTAGGCTAGATCTTTCCATATTTTGATGATGGGCCAAGTGAGGCCTACCGATTGGTGGTATGGATCTCACTTGGGACCTTAGATGTGGCCGATGGCCCACCTTGATTTTATTATCATTCCATAATGGGGCCATTCTCCATGGACCCCATCATGATGTTTACTTTCTAGTCTAAAAAGGGGTCATCAAAACCTTACATCTTGGTGGAGAAGGGATCTCCACCATTGATCTTTGATTTGATGGGCCCACATGCAATGAGACCCACTTGATGTATGATTGGATGCTTGAAATGGAGGGCCCATAGTGCCGGGGTCCCTCCATCATGCGTGTCCCTCTATCTTTCTTTCTCTCTCTCTCTCTCTCTCCCTCTCTTTTATTTATTTATCTTTTTGTGTGTGATGAGGTGGCCGTGTGGCCCCTTGGATGGACCCCACTATGAAGCACGTATTGGATCCAATCCTTCTGTAGGTGGGGTCCACTTTATATGTGTGTTGTTCTACACCACCCAGCCATTTGGTGGCCCACCTAAGTAGGGTCCACCTTAAATGTATTTGTCTTACCAGTAATCATCCAACGTCTGGACGTGCACTGGGAAAACACAAATATTAGCTTGTTTCATAAAGCTTTGGGAAGGGCCATTTGTATAGGCCTCACCTTGATGTATACATTCAATCCACGCCGTCCATTCCATTCTTCAGATCATTTTAGGCATTGAGCTGAAAAATGATGCTGATCCGAATTTCTAGTGGGCCATAACATAGCAAACTGTGATTTTTACCGTTGAAAAATCACCTGATGATTCTATACACCAAAACCCCTCGAATATTGGGCTTGCTTGGCTTGTCTTGAGATATGGAGAGCAATGGATGGTGTGGATTCCTCCGATGCGGGCCCCACGTGTAAAAAACTGCGAGAATACGCGATTTCAAAAAAAAATAAAATTAAATAGGCAGCACCTGCTGTAGCTGACGCTGTAGCAGAACACTGCTGCGCTAGTGGCGTACGGACAGCAGACCCACGGCCCTGGCCGTGGGCCCCACCATGATGTATGTTTGTCATCCAAACCGTTCAAAGGGTGGGCCACTTCCTGAAGTGGGCCCCCTCCAAATATTAGCCCCATCTAGAGCTTAGGTGGCCCACATCATAAGAAATAGTGGGGTTGAACTGTCTACCATTGAAACCTCAAGATGAAATTTATTTTTCCTATTTAGCTAGGTCCGTGCGACCTTATCAACAGTTGGATGGAAGATATACGTTACGGTGGGCCCCACGTGGGCCCCGCAGTGATGTATGTGTTTCATTCACACCGTCCACTGATGATGGACGGTGGGACCCATCATGATTTATGTGTCTATTCGTACCGTCCGCACTGGACGGTGGGACCCACCCCACGTGTGGGGGATTGCAACTGCAGTGTGTGTGTGTGTGTGTGTGTGTGTGTGTGTGTGTGTGTATTATATTATATTATATTATATTATATATAATATTGTATATATATATATTATATAGATTATATATTATATTATATATAATATATACATGATGGTGAGTCTTCATGTGAACCCCCCACCATGATGCATGTGTTACATCCAATCTATCCAACCATTTTGAAAGCTTGTTTTAGGGCTTGAGGCTAAAAATAAGACAGATCTATAGTTCAAGTGGACCCCACCTTGGTATATGTATGGGGCCCATTTTGATTTATTTATGGCCGTCCATTGAGGCCCACCTTGGTATGTGTATGAGGCCCATCTTGATTTATTTGTGGTCGTCCATTGAGGCCCATATGATATGCATATGACCCATGTGATTAGGCCCATTTTGACGTATTCTAAGGCCCATCTTGATGTACTTATGGCCCATCCATTGGGGCCCACCTTTGATATGTATGAGACCCATCTGTGAGGCCCACCTTTGATATGTTTATGGCTCATCTGTGAGGCCCACCTTTGATATGTTTATGGCTCGTTGTTGAGGCCCACTTGATGTATATGAGGCCCATATGATGTAGCCCATTTGATGTATTTGGACCCCATGGGTTGAGGCCCATTGTGATGTAGTAGGGCCCATGGGTTAAGGCCCATTGTGATGTATTAGGGCCCGTGGGTTGAGGCCCAATGGGATGTATACAAGGTCTATTGCATTGTGTGATTCCACCATGGCTTATGTAATGACATTTATGGCGGGCCATGCCTTGAGAGCAATGTTGGTTTGACGTCCACATTGTAAGAATAATGTTGGTTAAATGTCCGCATTATAACTCTCCCTAGGGCCCATTGATAGGCCCATACTTGTTGTGTGTAGGCCATCAAGGCCCATCTTCGTTGTGAGGATAGTTCATCACTGTATAAAATGCTTAGTATAACTCCATGATTCATGCCTATATACATCATATGTATGCCTGATATGAGGAATGTTTGATCATAGCATATGCCATTGGGCAGACTATTTATGGGACTCCTTATGAGACGGAGTGCCCACATTATCGCGCTGTATGCACAGGATTACTGCATGACTAGATAGTGTGACTCATACATTTCACATATATGTGACTTGATCATTGTACGCCCTAGTGACATCAGGGCCGTGGCCTCCACAGACACATCGTGGATGGCCAGATGGGACATCAGAAATGCTTGATTCTAGAACTATGGGCACATGGATGTCCTTAGGTGAAAATTCCAGAACCTCCTTGGTATTGGAGATGCTCCAACGTCTAAACCGAGTGGAATATGAGCGCCGGTGCCTATACCATGAGGTCGTGTCTCCCACTGTGTCGTGGTTGGTTGGAAGGGGGTGTAGCCTTATCCACCTGAATGAGGGGGCTATAAGCTAGGCTGAGTATGATCAGCTCGTAAATGAGTCCGCTATCGACAAGTCGGGCTCGATATTGGCAGGCGGATAGTGAGGTCTCTTCCACTCACTGGGCTGTGTAGCTAGGGAGGAGGCAGTCGGAGTGGAGTGTAATAGACCCCGATGATTTCCCTAGAGAGCAACTGTACTAATATGTGAACTTATTGAGCAGGAATTGTATATCCATTCATTCATTCATTCACTATCCACTCAGGCTGGTGGTGTATAACTATTTATCACGTGTACCTTCGCATGACCAAGATTTCGATTGGGCACACGACTAACCTGAGATTAGGAGTTTACCACATTGAGTCGGACTATCCAAATTTAGGTATGTGACTGGTTTAGATAGAAGTCCCTTGTGGTGAACCCCGTAGCCTGCGATATTACGTACTATCATCCCGACTTCATATTCCAGCATGGCCATTTCATTCACACCGCATATTACATTGCATCTGCAGTACTTAGCATTTTGGGTTACTATGTTTTTGCATGAGGTTGATGGTGTTCATGGCTCGTCAGGATTTGCATATTGCATTGCATCCTCAGCATCTATTATTGTCTTATTATGTTTTGCATCGCATAACCTTGGTACGACTAATAACACTCATGAACTTACCAGTATATTTCCGTTACTCTGATATCGTATGATTCATGTCTTGTCAGTATTTTCGCTTATTCCGATGATGTATGATTTATGGGCTTTATGGTATACTTGGCACTTATCTTGTGTACACACTTTCACCACCCTCTAAGCTCTTGTAAGCTTATGCATGATAGATGCATGCAGGTGGCGTTAGGTTACAGCAGTGTTGAGCCTGGAGCGTGCAGCTGTCCTTTGAAGCTTTGATTTCGATATATATATATATATATATATATATATATATATATATATATATATATATATATATATATTTCCCTTTCTGCATTGTATCCAAATGATTATATTAGTGGATATGTGATGATGATGTTACCTTTATGATTTGGGTATACTTGTGGTTATGCTTCTCATGAGACAAATGTACGTTGAAAAATCCTCCTTGTAGGATCCCAGGATTGGAACCTGGCGTATGTATGCTAGGGGCCGAGAATGGGGTACTATGGAGGCTGTCGGCACAGTGTTGGGCGATCGGCATTCCTGTGAATCCGATTTTTGGGTTTAGGTCGTGACAGAAGTAACTTGAATCCGGAAGTCGTGCCTTTTCACACTGCGTAACGCCTTTCGCATTGCAAACTCCGTTGTTAAGCCCATGACCATCTTACCTTGTTGGGCTATCCCAAATCATTGGGCCCCCATAAGTGTTACCCATCTTACCCTAGTGGGCTAACCCAAACCATTAGGACCCCATTCATGCTAGTGCTCTCCACCACCCTTGTAAGAATCACCATAACTTGTAGACTCACCTTGTTTGTATTCAGCCTCGTAAGAAAGCCCAACTTACCATATGATAGATTGGGTGAGGAAGCCCACTTAATATACTTAGGGTCATCATCTTGACTCCCACCGTTATATGATTCACCTCATGAGGTCCATCCTCGATGTAGTATGGCATCTAGGCCACCACTATATATATATATATATACGGATTATGTTTTTAGGACTCCCTGATAGACGGAGTTGCCCCACATGAGTGCGTGGTACGTGCAAGATTAACTTATGACTGGATAGTATGACTCATGCATCTTGCATTGTGTGATGTGATCACTATACGGCCTAGTGATATAAGGGTTGTGGCCTCCGCATGCATATCGTGGATGACAGGATTGGATACCAAAAATATTTTGGCTCTAATACTGGGGCGCAAGGGTGTCTTTGGGTGAAAGTCCCTAAACCCTTATGGTACCAGGAGGTTGCTCCAACGTCAAGACCAAGTGGATACATGAGCGCACGAGGGCCGTATACTATTAGCCCGCATCTCCCACTATGTCGCGGTCAGTTGGAAGGGGGTGTGACCTTATCCTCCCGAGGGTAGGGGGCATAGCTAGGCTGAGTTTGACCAGCTCATAAATGGGTCTGCTATCGACGTGATGGGTAGATATTAACAGGCTACTAGCTAAGTGGATAGTGTGGTCTCTTCCACTTACATGGTTGCACGTCCAGTGGGCGGTGATCTGGTGTAGAGTGTACTAGACCCCGGTGATAGTCTAGAGTTGAGCTATATTGATATGTGGATTCAGATGAGGATTAGTATACTTAAGTTGTATCTTGCATATAACATTGGCCATGTAGGCTGTGCATTACATAGCCTTTGTACGGCTGATAGCATTCATGGGTTTACCAGTATGTTTCCACATTACTCTGATATTGTATACTTGGCACTTGCCTTCCGTACACACTTACACCACCCTATAAGCTTATGCAAGATCGTTGCATGCAGGTGACGCTAAGATGCCACAGCAGCATTGAGCTTGGAGCATGCAGCGACTTCTGGAGCTTTGATATTAATATTGATTTCCCTTATGCATTGTACTTAAAGTTTTTTTTATATAGTGGATATGTGGTGATGCTTCTTGTTGTTGTTGTTGGGAGTTATGCTTATGGTTATGCTTCTTATAAGATAAATGTACATTGAAAATCCTCCTTGTATGATCCTAGGGTTGGAACCTGGTATATGGGTGCAAGGAGCCGAGAATGGGGTACTAAGGAGGCTATCAGCGCTGGATTCTGCGATCGGAAATTTTGTGAGCCCGGTTTCTGAGTCTAGGGTATGACAGAAGTTGGTATCAGAGCATAACTTGAGAATAACTAAGAACAACATCACATATCTGCCATGAGCTTGGGACAATTAGGTCCCGAATGCATAACCTTTTCGTTTAGTTCCCTAACAACTGAGCCTTCGAGGGTTCTCAAGGCTGATAGAGACATTAGTTCCTTTCCATAGGTCATGTCGCCTAGGCGAGGCACTCGAGGCACCTGAGCGGCTCCCGCTCCACCACCTGCAGTTCTCGTTCCCCCACTTGAGCCTCCTGTTTCAATGCCGGAGACTCCTGCAGATCTTGCGCCTTCGTCCAAGACCAGCGCAGTCCCTATAGTATCAGTTAGTGTCGATCAGTTACAGCAGATGCTCCAAGCTGTGACAGCTGGCCTCTATGGGCAGGGCAGGCGCCCTGCTGAGACCCCGGAGCAGGCAGAGTAGGAGTGCCCTGTTGAGAGATTTTCTTCAGTTCGATCCCCTGCGATTCTAGGGAGAGCTCAATCCGACTGTAGTTGAGAGATGGTGCTCCCAAGTGGAGAAGATGTTCGAGACCATGAGATGCACGACCCAGTAGCAGGTCCCATTGGTAGTGTATATACTTGAGGATGAGGCCGAGTATTGGTGGGCCTCCGTTGCCCGTGCTGAGGGGCTCGATTTCGTTTGGACATGGGAGGACTTCGTGGACCGGTTTGACCGACAGTTCTTCCTTGATCACATCCGACAGCAGAGTGCACTGGAGTTCAAGACTCTGGTGCAAGGGGATATGTCCATAGCTTAGTATGCGGCTCACTTTATCGCGCTTTCCAGATATGTGCCATACTTAGTTGATGATGAGGGTTGAAAGGCCCGTCGTTTTGAGAACTACTTACATTATGGCCTCAAAAGAGATGTCATTAGGCACATGCTCCTGACATTTGAGGAGGTAGTTTAGAGGGCCTAGGTCTACAAGGCAGGGTGGGCCAACTCACAGAGGGCTCACGATGATAAAGGAGACCGGAAGAGGAAGCCCCCCTCTGGTGGCTCCTAGCGACAACCACACCGACCTCAGCAGAGGCGCGTAGGCCGCCCAGCCGCCAGAGCGCCATTATCACTAACAGCACCTCCAGAACCACCTCCGCGTCAGTTTATTGGTACTTGCTTTGGATGCCATGGGGTAGGACACCGTAGGCAGGAGTGCCCCCGCCCCCAGCAGTAGCATCAGTTGAGAGGGCTACAACAGCCTCCACCGAGCAGCAGCAGAGACCCCCATAGCAGCAGCAACAACAGCCATTGAAAGTACCTTAGTTTGTCAATTAGCATGAAGGATGAGTCGGTAAGTCAGGTGAGACCCATATGAAGATTGATCAAGTTATCCGCTCAACCAGATGTGTGTTCCAAGCTCGTCGCTCGTAACAGGTAAATCAGCCTCACATCCAAAATTCCAAAACATCCAGGTAAACGAAAGCCTTAAAAGACTTAGAACAACATAGGATGAAAAAGTCAGAAAACTTAAGTTTAAACAGGAAAATTTTCTTAGTTTTCTAGGTAAGTTCGATGATATCAAGTCTGTGTTAATGTCATCAAACACTCCTGTTTGATGCCATTGAACTATACTCGATGACATCGAATTAAGCCATTATATATCCAGCAACCACAAAGTATTTTAGATAAAATGTTTGATAAATCAAAAGTATCTTCGATAACATCGAATTTCAAATATTGATGCCATCGAAGGTTAGTCAATGATATCGAAGGACTTAGAGTACTATCCATTGAACTTCCTTGGAAAATATTCTGACATTACTCGATGAATCGAATCATCCTCGATATTATCAGAATTCAAATTTAGATGACATCGACAGCTGATCGATGATATCGAATCTGGACAGATTGTGTCCAGCGAGCTTAAAAGGAAAATCAAATGGAAATGATTGAGGAATCAAGACAACCTCGATAACATTGATATTCAAATTTTGATGATCTCGAGAAGGTTTCGATGATATCGAATCTGGAGAAAATATGTACAACGAGCTTTCAAGGAATATATTCCAAAAAGATCGAGGAATCAAAATTGGTTTTGATGAAATCAGAACTTGAATTTCGATGACATTGAAATAGTATATCATCATGGTTAACTCTGAAATGTCCAACAAGCTCATGTGTTATAATGTCCAGGAATCGAAACATGAATCGATGACATTGAAATTCAAATATCGATGAAATCATATCTGATTCGATATCATCGATAGTCTATCAAAAAGTTCCTGGAATAATTTTTAAGAGAGTTCGTATCATTGAACTATGATTCAATGGCATCGAAAGTATACGTTCAATGACATCGAATCAGGATCAATGATATCGAACTCAATTAGATTCTGATAATTTTATTTTCGTTGAAACTTTTTGGCCATATAAGGAGATCTTGTTCTTAGTTGCTAAGCAAAGAAAAATAGAGAGAGCTTTGAGAGAGTAATTGCATATCACGTACCCTAAGCTCATTTTCTCATGGAAGTTCATCCTTTAATCCCCCCTCATCATTAATATTAAATAGAGTGGATTGATGAATGAACTTCCCCCTTTAAGGATCATCCACCTACTATCTTAATGGCAAATCATTGAGCTGGGATACCTTGAATGCTTGAAAGCTTAGAATTACTCTATCTCTAAAATAGGAAAACATTTATTAGAGTAGGATTCCAACATAACCTTGACCCAACCCGTCACCTTTATTGGAACATATCAAATGCTGCGGATCAAGGGAGCTGAAGAATCTTCATCATCAAGTAGGAGATCTTCATCAACGTGCCTAACGGGGCTCATCTACTTATCTGTAAGTCATTAGAGTCAAGAGAGCCTGTTGATCATTCCTTTGCGTAGGATTGGGTCATAGGTGCTTCTCACCCCTTTAAGTCCTTATAGGAGGCCTCCGACGGGAGAGTACATTTGGGTGTTATGTGTTGACCCTTGCTCTTATGTAGGGCATAAACTTAGGTCCTTAGTATAGGCCCTTGACCTATGTGGTCTAAAACCTAGGTTCTAAGTGTGGACCCTTTGCTCTTGTGTAGGGCATAAAACCTAGGTTCCAAGTGTGGATCCTTTGCTCTTGTGTAGGGCATAAAACCTAGGTTCTAAGTATGGATCCTTTGATCTTGTGTAGGGCATAAAACTTAGGTGCTTTGTGTTGACCTTTGCTCTTGTGTAGGGCATAAACTTGTGTCTTGTGTAGGCACGTCTTAGGTATCTTGTGTAGGTCCTAGAGTCAACCTTGTGTAGGTTGTAACGGTTTGAGGTAAACCTGATTTGAAACCTCCGTTAGTGAAATCTGGTACACTCATGGGATGCGTGCATCTGCCAGGAGTGGAGTAGGCACATAGCGGAACCACTATAAATGACTGTGTTTGGGATTGATACTTGCATATTCATTTATTATGCTTACTTTAAATGATTACACAAAACATGATAACATGAATGTTTAGAACTGCCAATCACATCCACACACCTTGTCACTTAGTTCATCCATGTAACACCCCAGATGACCTTAGAATTCCAAATTTTGCCGACGGGCGAGATTAACTACCATAGTATAGCCCATACGTAACTGAGACCATGTAAAAATGATCTCACATCCCCACTTCTATTCACCCAAGCTTCTGTCTTCTTCTACATCTTACACCCATCCACCACCATTATCCAAAAAAAAAACTACTACTCTTTACAACTCCCATCATGGATTAATTGTTATATATTGGTTGAATATTGAATAGTCTTGTGATTGGATCCTCTACTTGGCTTGGAAGCCATTAGAGTTAATGTGAGTATATCTGGATAGTTGTGCATTAGATCAAGATAGGATTTCAATCATCAAGAAAAGTTTATAATGTCCTATTCACCCCCTCTAAGACACTTTGACCTATTCCGACTTCTACTAAAGCGGTCTTACCGCAATTTCATTTGGTATCATAGCGGGTTTCTCTTAAGGGCATAACCGCTTAGAGAGTGATCTTGACTGAAGTTGGAATTATGGCCAAAGGGGAGGGCTCATCTGTGATTAGACCTCTTGTATTTGATGGATCAAACTATGCATATTTGAAGGCTAGGATGCACTACTTTCTAAGATCTTTGGATCATGATGTTTGGGACATTGTTGAAAACGGATGTGCCACCAACCGAACAAATAGTACTTGAAAATGGCACAACTATCTCTAAACTAAAAATCTAAGGAAATGTGGACTGCATTTGATAAGGAAAAGCAAACTTCTGAAGCTAAAGAAATGAATGTTATTTACCATGCTATGTCTCAAGAAGTATTTAATCAAATTAGTATGTGCAACACATCAAAACATGCATGGGATTTGTTGGAAACAACCCATGAGGGAACCAGCACAGTGAAAAGATCCAAGTTGCAACTTTTAACTTCACAATTTAAACATCTCAGAATGGAGGAGCATGGGACATTCATGGAATTTTTTACAAAGCTAAACATCATCTGTAATTCCATGGGTGGATTAGGAGAGAAAGTTCTAGTTCTAAAAATTTGTAGGAAAATTCTAAGATCCCTACCGGAATGTTTCAACTCAAAAGTAACAACCATTGAAGAATGTAAGAACATGGACGAAATGAAAGTAGAAGAACTAGTAGGTTCCTTACAAACATTTGATCTACACTTCAAACAAACTCCTAAAGCTAAAAATAATGCCCTTAAAATCTCAAAACATATTTCCACCAATCAGGAAGAGGAAAGTGAAAGGGAAAATGAAGATGAGGAAGTGGCCCTCTTGGGTCAACGTTTCAAAAAATTCTTCCACAAAAACCGTGGCCGAACATTCAAAGGAAAACAGTTGGACAATAAGCGTTATACAGGTAAACTTATTAAAAAGTCAAAAGAGCCATAGTGTTACACGTGCCAAAAATTTGGGCACCTATCCACTGAAAGCCCCAACAAAAAAACCAAAGGAAAGGCTATGACAGCCACTTGGTATGACACTGAAGAATCAAACTCGGACTTCAGTGATTTAGAGAGTGATGGAGACTAGAAATCCCTGAAAATACTCATGGCCTCCATGCCTACAAACATTCCATTGATAACCAAGGAAATTGATGAACCATGAGTCAAAGGGACATTTACATCAGATGATGAGAAAGAAGAGGAAGGGGAAGAAAATGATAATTTACAGGATGCCTATAATCAACTCTACAAACATAGTATCAATGTCCTTAAAAGACTTGGTAATAATGAAAATAAGAATAAATTACTGCAAATAGATCTAGAGAAAACCCTAGAAATCAATACACACTTGATTAACGATCTTCAACAATACCACTCAGAGAATGATAGGCTAGAAAGAATCAACTCTTTTTTGAAATCTGAGTCAATGAAACTAAACAAATAGATTGAGTTATTGAAAGATGAAAACATGCATCTTAAGAATGGAAATCACACACTTATTTTTGATGTGGAAATATCTAAAA
Organism: Magnolia sinica; assembly: GCF_029962835.1. Taxonomy (NCBI): domain Eukaryota; kingdom Viridiplantae; phylum Streptophyta; class Magnoliopsida; order Magnoliales; family Magnoliaceae; genus Magnolia; species Magnolia sinica. Next base: position 40,513,778 of record NC_080577.1, on the reverse strand, counting down.
AATCTGTTGAGCTTAGTTACAAATTCTCCCAAAGTAGTGAAAAATTAAAAAGACTCTTATGGATGGGGAGACCATAAAAAGATAAGAGAGGACTGAGATATGAAAAATTCAAACCAAGCCTCACTCCTTCAACACTAATGGTAGAAAAATTGCTACATCAGGAAGTAACATAAGGGCTACTCCTGTTTGTCACTCATGTGGAGATTTAGGCCATTATAAATTTGAATGTATTGCCTTTGGGGGGGACTCAACCCAATTCCGGGTTAAACATTGCTGGCAAATATAAACCAACCAGAAGAACAATGCAAAATATCATGAGTCCACCAAGGTACATGGCAAAAGGAATCCATACACCTCCACTTAAAATGACAAAAAGGATGAAGGAACTCATAAGCCAAGTGGCTCAACTGAATAAGAAAATAGAGAAATTAAAGATGATTTAGTTACACAACATGCCTAACCAAGCCCATAGTGAAGTAACAACAAGAAAAACTATCACAAAATGGGTATTGAAAAATAAGAAAAATTGTCTAGTAACTCATCCTCCTTTGAAGATTGGCAATTGTGCTAAATGGTACCTTGATAGTGGTTGCTCAAGACATGTAACAGGTGACAAATCCCTCCTCTCAAATTATTCAAATCTTGATGATGCGGTGGTCACTTTTGGAGATGGAAGCACTGCTAAAGTAATAAGGTATGGAACCATAGTCGGAATGGAGATGCTAAAAAATGAGAATGCTTTTTGTGCAGAAGGGCTAACACACAACCTTTTAAGCATTTCTCAAATATGTGACAATAAGCATACGGTTACATTCAACAAGTTGGAGTGTAAGATCTCGGACCTATCAGGAAAATCAGTTATGAAGGGTCTTCGCACTAGTGATCATTGCTATGTCGTTAAAGGCAATGGGAAAGTCGATCCATCTACCTAATATTAATAGAGCATAGATAACAAGTCTAGGTCATGGCATCTAGACCTAAATGGATGGTTGAAATGATGCACCATTATGAGTTTCATGACATATCTGAGGTTTCTATATCTCAAAAATTCCTTTTGATAATGAACATGACAAATGTTCATAAGTTTGAGACTCACAACTTTTTGTACAAATTTTTGCTGTGTATATAAGCTGATAAGAAAATACTTTATGATATGCATATTTGAGAGGTTATCGAAGTCAGCAGATCAATGTCATATTCCTCACTTCGATAAGCCAGACAATGAATCGAATGACTCCACGATGATATGGATCTAAGGTCGATATCATCGACGATCCTTCAGAATTAGAAGTGTCACGCATGACAATCTATCATCGAACACTTCTTCGATGACATCGACGCAGTGTCACGCATGACAATCTGTCATCGAACACTTCTTCGATAACATCGACGTAGGGAGATTGATATCATCGAAACTAACTCGATGATATTGAAAAATCCCGCCCGATAAAAGGTGGGCGAGCGGGAATTCTAATTTTGGGCGCTTCTTCGTCCCGGGGTTTCCTGACGCCATTAACAAGTTGAGCAGCTACTTGGATCCCAGATCAGGAGATTCCTAGGCATATTCCTCCATTTCTTCTAAGGTATTCATCATTTTGATTGAGTCATCCTAAGGTTGATTTGGAAATATCCTCTTTTGTGTTCCTCAGTATTTCTTTCATCCTTCATCGTGTATCTGCGTTTGCCAAAGCAATCATGGCTAAAGATAAAGGAAAAGCTCCAATCATTGGAGAATCCTCGTGACCTACTGGGAAAAAGGCTCTGGCTCCACAAGAAAGAGCCAGAGCTCTTGAATCACCCACACACCACTGTGGATCCACCACTAGACAGTCGTCACATGGTGAGGCTTCGCCTACGGGGCCTGCACCTCCGCCAGTTGCAGACATTCCTCCTCCACACGCCAATATCTTGGAAAAATATATGGGGAGGAGCCTTGTGCATGAGCGTCGGACTGATAGGGAATGTATTCGAGCTTTCGACTTGGAATCCCTGTTGTCTTACAGTTGGTTGGTCACGTATTTTGGATTTTGGTGGCCCGCGTCATGATGAAAGGACCTATCGATTTCTCGCCTATTGTCATTCTCTAGTCCTTGATCCTCCATCTGTAACTGTCACTGTTGGGGAACTCAGTGTCGAAATCACAGCAGAGTCTGTTGCAAACATATTTGGTCTCACTCTGTCTCTTATTGGTCTATCTAGTCTTGACCTTGATGATCCAACGGTTCGATCCCTGGTCACAAAATTCCTGTGTAATGAAAGAGATGTCCCTTGGTATCAAGGGAATGCACTAAAAATGAAGTACATGCTCCCTAAATACCAAGTTTTACATGGGATCTTCTCCACAAATGTATACCCTAGGGGGACGAATCGAGCTGATCGTACATGTTTCATGGTTCTTGTTCTATACAGCACTGCGTCTATTGTTAAGTGTGTCTGCCCACTTTAATAGTCCACCAATTAGCTAGTGTGATTCACACTTCCAGGGCAACTCATCTGCCTTTCCCACATATCATCTATGTGCTATGTAATGAAATAGGACTGCCCATGACGGATGATCCTGAGCGACCACTGCAACATTTTAATAAGGTCAACATCCAAAAGATGGACCTCAAGTTCCATCCACTTATAGAAGGACAGACTGAGGAGGAGACGTAAGGAGAAACAAACATAGGGGAAGAAGCAGTGCTAACTGAAGGAGAACCTTAGGAGCCACGAGCTATTCTGACCACACCTGAATCTGCACAAACTCAGCGGCACAAGCTACATCAGGATCGGGTCGGGGAAACCTTGTGAGGAGTGGCGTGGATTGAGGATAGGCTTGATAAACAGAATGAACAACTCTCAGGCTTGGAGAGGATGGTGGCTAGATTACAGCATACGACACAGCAGATCATCAATCTATTGACGTGCCGTCGGGATGACACGACTCTATCTCACTTTGCCTCAGCACGATAGTGTTAATTTTTATCATCACATACACTGATTACTCATTCATGCTTAGGACATGAGTATCTTTTTGAATGTCCTACGTACTTATGAGTGTATGTGATGGTCAACTAACTTGGATAGATTAACATTTGTTTTGGTTGTCTAGCCCTTGGTTGGGAAGAATATTTTGGATTGATCGTTTGACTTTGCCTCCGGATGAGGAGAATATTTTTTTTTGTGCCCATGGATGGGCTAGATTTTTGGATGCTTTAAAAGTTCAATTTTGCCAAGCTTGGGCAATTCTTTTGAATGCTCTTATGGATGAATGATGATTTTTTTTTTTATAGCTTAGTATTAAGTGTTTATGGGATAAATGATACATATAACATGAGTATAGGTTGACTACTGTTTATTACATGCCCGTGAAAGGGTTTAATTGCGAATGATCATTGATGCTTTTAGTTCTCTAGATTCAAAGGCAAATATGTTTTTTGAAATGAAGAATATCCTGCTATCTATATTATGCATTTTGGAGTTATGGTTATTTGTTAAAAAATGAACTCTATTGCTTTATGAACTAAGACTTCCCTGCATGATCTATTACCTTGTTTCTCCTAGTTTCGTTAATTACAACTTCAGTCAATAGATCTGCTATAGGTATATACTAATCTTTGCCAATGACTAACAAAAAGGGAGAGAACAAATCCCACCATACGAACAATTACATGTGTTGTCTATATGAATGGTGGTACAAGTGATAAGGGGAGTAGGTGCAAGATAGGGGGAGAAGCTACATGAAGAATGTGTGTGAAGTCAAATAGATCATTTGTAAAATTGTGTAAAGTTCATGTACATACAATTTAGGATGTTGTTCTAAGTACTGTTCAAGGTGTTTTGTGTTTTGTCACGTAATTGACAAAGGGGGAGATTGAAAGTGCCCTGGTTTGTCAATTAGCATGAAGGATGAGTTGGTGAGTCAGGTGAGCTCCACATGAAGATTGATCAAGCTATCACCTCAACCGGATGTGTGTTCTAAGCTCGTCACAGGTAAATCAGCCTCACATCCAAAATCCCAAAACACCCAGGTAAACAAAAGCCTTAAAAGACTTAAAACAATATAGGATGAAAAAGTCTGAAAACTTAAGTTTAAACAGGAAACTTTTCTAAGTTTTCTAGGTAAGTTCGATGATATCGAGTCTGTGTTGATGTCATCGAACTGTACTCGATGACATCGAGTTAAGCCATTATATGTCCAGCAACCACAAAGTATTTTAAATAAAATGTTCGATAAATCGAAAGTATCTTTGATAACATCGAATTTCAAACATTAATGCCATCGAAGGTTGGTCGATGATATCGAAGGACTTAGAGTATTGTCTATTGAACTTCCTTGGAAAATATTCTGACATTACTCGAGGAATCGAATCATCCTCGATATCATCGGAATTCAAACTTCAATAACATCGAGAGCTGATCGATGATATTGAATCTGGATAGATTGTGTCCGCGAGCTTAACAAGAAAATCAAATGGAAATGATCGAGGAATCGAGACAACCTCGATAACATCGATATTCAAACTTCGATGATCTCGAGAAAGTCTCGATGATATCGAATCTGGACAAAATATGTCCAGCGAGCTTTCAAGGAATATATTCCAAAAAGATCGAGGAATCAAAATTGGTTTCGATGACATCGGAACTTGAATTTCGATGACATCAAAATAGTATCGATATCATCGTGGTCAACTCTGAAATGTCTAGCAAGCTCTTGTGTTATAATGTCCAGGAATCGAAACATGAATCGATGACATCAAAATTCAAATATCGATGAAATCGAATATGATTCGATATCACTGATAGTCTATCAAAAAGTTCCTGGAATAATTTTTAAGAGAGTTCATATCATCGAACTATGATTCAATGACATTGAAAGTATACGTTCGATGACATCGAATCAGGATCGATGATATCGAACTCAGTTAGATTCTGACAATTTTATTTTCGTTGGAACTTTTTGGCTATGTAAGGAGAGCTTGTTCTTGGTTGTTAAGCAGAGAAAAATAGAGAGAGCTTTGAGAGAGTAATTACATATCACTTACCCTAAGCTCATTTTCTCATGGAAGTTCATCCTTTAATCCACCCTTGTCATTGATTTTCAATAGAGTGGATTGAGGAATGAACTTCCCCATTCAAGGATCATCCAACAACTATCTTAATGGCAAATCATTGAGCTAGGATACCTTGAATGCTCGAAAGCTTGGAATCACTCCATCTCTAAAATAGAAAAATATTTAATAGAGTAGGATTCCAACATAACCTTGACCCAACCCGTCGCCTTTATTGGAACATCATCAAGTGTTGCAGATTAAGGGAGCTTATATGTAAGTCATCAAGGAGGAGATCTTCATCAACGTGCTTAACAGGGCTCATCTACTTATATGTAAGTTATTAGAGTCCAAAGACCCTGTTGATCATTCCTTTGTGTAAGATTGGATCACAGGTGCTTCTCACCCCTTCAAGTCCTCATAAGAGGCCTCTGACGAGAGAGTACGTTTTGGTGTTGTGTGTTGACCCTTGCTCTTGTGTAGGGCATAAACTTAGGTCCTTAGTGTAGGCCCTTGACCTGTGTTCTAAAACCTAGGTTCCAAGTGTGGATCATTTGCTCTTGTGTAGGGCATAAAACCTGAGTACCAAGTGTGGATCCTTTGTTCTTGTGTAGGGTGTAAAGCTTAGGTGCTTTGTGTTGACCTTTGCTCTTGTGTAGGTCATAAACTTGTGTCTTGTGTAGGCACGTCTTAGGTACCTTGTGTAGGTCCTAGAGTCAACCTTGTGTAGTTTGTAATAGTTTGAGGTAAACCTGATTTGAAACCTCCATTAGTAAAATCTGGTACACTCATGGGATGAGTGCGTCCGTTGGGAGTGGAGCACATAGCCGAACCATTATAAATGACTGTGTTTGGGATTGATACTTGCATATTCATTTATTATGCTTGCTTTGAATGATTACATGAAACATGATAACATGAATGTTTAGAACTGCCAATCACATCCCACACATCTTGTCACTTAGTTCATCCATCATAGATTAATTGCTATATGTTGGTTGAATATTGAATAGTCTTGTGATTGGATCCTCTACTTGGCTTGGAAGCCATTAGAGTTAATGTGAGTATATCTGGATAGTTGTGCATTAGATTAAGATAGGATTTCAATCATCAAGAAAAGTTTATAATGTCCTATTCACCCCCTCTAGGACACTTTGACCTATTCCGACTTCTACTAAAGCGGTCTTACCGCAATTTCATCCACATCAGCTGACAAGGCCCCAACAGCAGTCGAGGCAGCAGTATAGGCCGCCACAGTGGCAAAAGCCTCCACCTCAGAGGGGACCAACAGCTCCTCAGCTGGCTCAGGATAGATTCTACGCGGCTCAATAGGACCCGCATTCATTAGGAGGAGTTGTTGACGGTATTCTTTCAAGTTCTGCTTGTATTGTTCGAGTTTTGTTCAATTATGGTGCATCTCATTCTTTTATGTCCGAGGACTTCTGCCGTTCGACTGGATTGCTGGTGGAGTCTGCCCGTGAGGGGTTGTCTATGTTGAGGCCCTTGGGAAAGACCATAGTGTTAGGCCGATTCTATTCATCTTACCCCGTGTTGGTGGGAGAGACCTTCTTGCTCTCAAATTTGTTTGTGCTGCCGATGTCAGAGTTCGACGTCATCCTAGGTATGGATTGGCTCACTGAGTACAACGCCGTATTCGACTGCTCTGCGAGGACAGTCACATTCTGTATACCCAGTTTGCCTCAGTTCCAGTTTGTAGCCAAGCCCAAAGGAGAGCAGCTATCTTATTTGATGTCGTGTGTAGTAGAGGAGCTCGTAGCAGTGAGCTTTAATTAGTTACTGATTGTCTGAGATTTTCCTGACGTATTCTAGGTGATTCCGAGGTTACCGCCACGCTAGCATATTGAGTTTTAGATTGATCTTATGCCTGGTACCACGCCTATCTCAAAGGCCCCGTTTCGTATGACACCGATGGATTGCAGGATCTGCTGCAGCAGTTGGATGAGTTGCATGAGCTAGGCTTCGTTTGTCCTATTAGCTCTCCGTGGGGACCACCGATATTATTCATCAAGAAGAAGGATGGCTCGTTGAGGCTCTATGTGGATTACGGCGAGCCTAGCCGGGTCACGATCAAGAACAAGTATTCGCTCTTAAGGATCGATGATTTATTTAATCAGCTGCAGGGTGCACAGTTCTTTTCAAAGATTGACCTGCGGTTAGGTTATCATCAGATTTGGGTCTGAGAGGAGGACATCCTGAAGATAGCTTTGAGGACACGCTATGGTCACTTTGAGTTTCATGTCATGTCCTTCAGACTAACCAATACACCCGCCGTTTTCATGCAGTTGATGAATGAGGTCTTCCGTCCTTATCTTGATCAGTTTATTGTAGTCTTCATTGACGACATTCTGATCTATTCAAGGGCTTACGAGGACCATGAGCAGCGTTTGGAGATTGTGTTGCAGACCCTCCGTGCCCACCAGCTCTATGTGAAGCTAGAGAGGTGTGAGTTTTGGCAGGAGAAGGTGAAGTTCCTCAGTTACATGGTGACGAGGGAGGGTGTCGCAGTGGACCCCTCGAAGATGATGCAGTGTGTCAGTGGGGCCATCCCACAAACGCGTCTAAGATCCGCAGTTTTCTTAGTTTGGTGGGATATTATCGATGCTTTATCGGGGGATTCTCTCATATCGCAGCATTGTTGACCAGGTTAACTCGGAAGGGATCAAAGTTTATGTGGAGTGATGCCTGTGAGCGTGCATTTATGGAGCTGAAGGACCACCTCACATCCGCTCCTCTCCTCACTCTTCTCTTTAGGAGTGAAAGATTTTGGTGTTCACCTATACCTTGCATGTTGGCTTAGGTGTTGTCCTGATGTAGCACGGGAGGCCAATGTCCTATGCGTCTTGCTAACTTTAGGTCCATGAGCTGAACTACCCCATGCATGATTTGGAGCTAGTACTAGTCGTCTTCATACTAAAGGTGTGGAGGCACTATCTCTATGGGGTTAGGTTCGAGCTCTTCTCCGACCACAAGTGCCTGAAGTATCTCTTCTCACAATCCGAGATGAACATGCGGCAGAGACGTTAGATGGAACTCCTAAAGGACTATGATTTTGATATTCAATACCACTCGAGCAAGGTGAACGTGGTGGCGAATGCCCTTAGCCATCAGCCACGAGCCCTGATGGCGTATATGATGATTCAATAGTGGAAGATGCTTAAGGATGTGGCAGCGTATGACTTCGAGATTGGTCTGCACTCTTCTATTGTGCAGTTATTAATCCTGTCGATTCAGCCCTCTCTTGTCCCAAGGGTGATTGAGGCATAGCAGACTGATGACTCATTGTAGAGTTATCGAGCAAAGGTGGCATCTGAGAGTCAGTCAGATTGGCAGATTTGTTCTGATGGTGGAATTCGTTTCAGATGCTGATTATGTGTCCCAGATATTCCAGAGTTGCGCAGAGTGAAAGTGTCCTAGTTTGTCAATTAGCGTGATGGTTGAGTTGGTGAGTCAGGTGTGTCTCATATGAAGATAGATCAAGCTATCGCCTCAACCAAATGTGTGTTCCGAGCTCGTCACAGGTAAATCAGCCTCACATCCCAAATCCCAAAACACCTAGGTAAACGAAAGCCTTAAAAGACTTATAACAACATAGGATGAAAAAGTCTAAAAACTTAAGTTTTAAACAGGAAAAATCTTTTAAGTTTTTCAGCTAAGTTCGATGACATCAAGTCTATATGATTGTCATCGAACACCTATGTTCGATGACATCGAATAGTTCTCGATGACATCAAATTAGGCTGATTTATGTCCAGCAACCACAAAGAATTTTGGACAAAATGTTTGATAAATCAAAAGGATCTTCGATAACATCGAATTTCAAATATCGATAACATCGAAGGTTAGTTGATGATATCGAAGGTCTAAGAGTACTATTCATTGAACCTTCTTAGAAAATATTCTGACGTTACTCGAGGAATCGAATCATCCTCGATATCATCGGAATTCAAACTTTGATGACATCGAGGGCTGATCGATGATATCGAATCTGGACAAATTGTGTCCAGCGAGCTTAATAGGAAAATCAAATAAAAATAATCGAGGAATCGAGACAACCTCGATAACATCGATATTCAAACTTCAATGATATCGAATTTGGACAAAATATGTCCAGCGAGCTTTCAAGGAATATATTCCAAAATGAACGAGGAATCGAAATTGATTTCGATGATATCGGAATTTGAATTTCAATGACATCGAAACAGTATCAATATCATTATGGTCAACTTTGAAATGTCTAGCAAGCTCTTGAGTTATATTGTTGAGGAATCGAAACATGAATTGATGACATCGAAATTCAAATATCGATGAAATTGAATCGGTTTCGATATCATCGATAGCCTATCAAAAAGTTCCTGGAGTAATTTTTAAAAGAGTTCATATCATCGATCTATGATTCAATGGCATCGAAAGTATACATTCGATGACATCAAATCAGGGTCGATGATATCTAACTCAGTCAGATTCTGACAATTTTATTTTCATTGGAACTTTTTGGTTATATAAGGAGAGCTTGTTCTTAGTTACTAGTGAGAGAAAATAGAGAGAGCTTTGAGAGAGTAATTCTATACCATCTTCCCTAAGCTCATTTTCTTATGGAAGTTCATCCTTTAATATACCCTTATCATTGATATTTAAAAGAATGGATTGATGAATGAACTTCCCCATTCAAGAATCTTCCAGCTACCATCTTAATGGCAAATCATTGAGCTCAGATCCCTTGAATGTTTGTTAGCTTGGAATCACTCCTTCACTAAAATTGGTAAACATTTATTAGAATAGATTCCAACATAACCTTGACCCAGCCTGTTGCCTCTATTGGAATATCATTGAGTGTTGTGGATTAAGGAAGCTGAAGAATCTTCATCATCAAGGAGGAGATCTTCATCAACGTACAAGAACGGGGCTCATCTGCTTATCTGTAAGTATCTAGAGTCCAGATACCCTGTTGATCATTCCTTGTGTAGGATTGGGTCACAGGTAATTCTCACCCTTTCAAGCCCTCATAGGAGGCCTCCGACAAGAGAGTACGTTTGGGTGCTGTGTGTTGACCCTTTCTCTTGTATAGGGCATAAACTTAGGTCCTTAGTGTAGGTGCTTGGCCTGTGTGGCCTAAACCAGGTTCCTTGTGTGGATCCCTGGCTTGTGTGGCCTAAAACCTTGGCTCCTTGTGTGGAACCCTGGCTTGTGTGGCCTAAAACCTAGGTTCCTTGTGTGGATCCTTGGCCTGTGTGGCCTAAAACTTAGGTGTTGTGTGTAGACCTTTGCTCTTGTGTAGGGCATAAACTTATGCCTTGTGTAGGCATGTCTAGGTTCCTTGTGTAGGTTCTAGAGTTGACCTTGTGTAGGTTGTGAAGGTTAGAGGTGAACCTAATTTAAAACCTTCGTTAGTGAAATTCGGTACAATCAAGGGTTGAGTGAGTCCGCTGGGAGTGGAGTAGGCACGTAGCCGAACCACTATAAACGACAGTGTTTGTGATTAATATTTGTATATTCATTTATTATGCTTACTTTGAATAATTACTTGAAACAAGATAATATGAATGTTTAGAACTGCTAATCACATCCCACACACCTTCATCCATCATAGACAAATTACTACATCTTTTTTGAATATTGAGTAGTCTTGTGATTGGATCCTCTACTTGGCTTGGAAGCCAGCAGAATTAAAATGAGTATGTCTTGATAATTGTATGATAAATCAAGATTAAGAGTAATAGGATTTTTAATTATTAAGAAAAGTATATAAAGTCCTATTCACCCCCCTCCCCCCTCAAGGACAATTTGACCTATTTCGACTTCTACTATAGCAGTTTTACTGCAATTTCAAAAGTGTTACGAGTCTACCGGCGAAAGGTGTGGACTATGAACGTTTAGGTTATAGTTTTCAAGGCTTTCAATGTCAGTAATGGTTTATGGCTGACTTGATTGTTGTTACATGTTCTTAGATACGATGTTTTCCATATATTACATATAGATATAAACTATGTTGAGTATAATGCGTTCTATGTGTTTATTGAAATGTCTGAACGACTATGGAAATATGATTTGTGCTTGCCATGCTTGTAAATTGAGAATATATGATCGTTGTATGAGTGGCAGCTCCTTTGTGAAAGGATTTGCCCTAATGTCTATTGGAACTAGTATATTACAAGTATGTGTAATATGTATTCTAAGTGTTTGACAAAATGCCTGTATGAGTAATTGGTTGATGCTTTGTATTTACGAGGGTTGTTGAGATAGCATTCTCAACTACCTTAGCTATATGTATACTTTTCTTCATATAGCTTTAATTTCAAGTGCATGTTTGTGTAGCAAATGTATATGTAGAATATCATGTTATATGTGTTGAATAATATGCTCAAATGATATGTATGTTGGAATTGGTTGTTAAATGCCGTATGACTATCATGTATGCTTACTTCTAGCATTTGACTGTGATCGGGACTACGACGTAGTTCAGGCAATCGGTAACAATTCCTGTTTGAGTGCCTGAGCTAGTCTCACCACATTTGATGCGTTCGAGGAATCCAAGTCATACAATGATTGTCGACAGTGGTTAGCACTTCATGTCAATTAATTCAGCGTACGCTCGTACCAATCGAACTTTTCAAGTAACCTGATTTGCCCACTGTGTGTTTACCATGTGTGAACACTATTGCTTGAACCTAAGGTACCCCTTCCCAATGTAAAGACCTGTCTCAACTATGGTATCACGATCCGCTAAGACTCATGAGCCGGGCATGGTGGTATGGGACATCGTGGTCAAGCTGTCGGCTTGCGCTGAGGTAATGAGCCTCCCCATAGTGACCAGTGAGCAACCCAAACTCGTGAGCCAAATACGGTGATATGGGACACTGTATTCAAGCTGTCGGCCTACACTGGCGCAGCCTGGCTGTGGTCCCCAGTCGGGTTGGTGATGAGCCTTCAAAAATAGACTGCCAGTTGGTAGGGTGTTGGTGGAGTGACCTCGAGTATGAAATAGGCCTACCCCGACACAGCCTAGCTGTGGTCCGTAGTCGGGTTGGTGACGAGCCTTTGAAAATAGACTGCCAGTTGGTAGGGCATTGGTGGTAGTGACCTGAACTTGTTTATCGTATGTGATTAACTAGGATTGACGACCCTAGATGGATCATTGTTTGAGTAAATGATACAAGGGAGGTACCTTAGCTTCCCAATCTTGCTATATGAATATGTCTAATTAAGAACTTGGCTAACACGACCATGCATCGCATTGCACGGTGCTTTGGCGAGGAAGTGCACAGAAGAAGGGGTGCATGTTGCGATCGTGAGATGATGTCGCTGAGGGAGTGTAGGCGAGGGCATGCATCATTATGGCATATCATTCCTACATTAATAGGAATACTTAGGACTTGATTGTTGTACTGTTTTATCATTACTGCTTGACTAAATTGATAACTTGTTAACCTTTGCCTTATAGCTCCACTGAGTTGATCACTCACTCCCACGTTCTTGGACGGTGTTTTAAAACACCAACCAGGCCCCGTTGTAGTTGCAGATGATGTTGAGGCTTGCGAGATGGAGCCTACCTTTTACAACGACAAGGAGTTCTCCTACATGCAACTCTCTGGTGGGTCTATGTAGACCTGGAGTTACGAATCGGGGCTACAGGGATATGGATAGATGACATTACACTTTATCATTTTTTTTGTATCTTTTGGAGTTACACTTGTATTTATTAACCTTGAGACGATCATACTCTGAAGACTTACAATCACTTATATGCCTTATATATTTATCATAGTCTTTCGCTTGCGTAATCTAATTGTCTTTGGAGTATGATATGCTGATTTAGTGTAATCCCACTCATGTTTAAATGCACTAATGTGGACAATATTCAATCATCATTATCTATGTTGCATAAGTGATGTACTGGAACTCGAGGGCTGAGCTTCTGCTCGACCCCCAATTTTCAGGGCGTTACAAGTTTGGACATTTGTCTACTAAATGCCTAAATCGAAAAAATAAGGGAAAGGTAATGGCTGCCACATGGGATGATATGGAAGAGTCGAACTCAAAATCTAGCGACTCAGAGAGCGATGGAGACCAGAAATCTCTAAAAATTCTTATGGTTTCCACTGCCTCAACCATTCCCACTGAAACTGAGAATGCTAAAGAACCGGAAGCCACTTAATCATTTCCATCGGATAATGAGGAAACTGAAAAGGATGAAGAAGAATAGGACAAATTACAGGATGCTTACAATTAACTCTACATTCATAGCATCAACATCCTTAAAAGACTTGGAATATCTGAGAACAAAAAGGAATTGCTGCAAAAAGATCTGGATAAAACCTTGGAAATTAATACACATCTAATTAATGAATTATAGCAATATTGTTCAGATAATGATAGACTAGAAAGAATCAACATCTTCCTCAAATCTGAGTCTGAAAAAGTAAACAAACAGGTTAAACTATTAAAAGATAAAAACATGCTCCTTCAAAATGAAAATCACACACTCCTGTTTGATTTAGAAAAATACAAAAAATCTACTGAAATAAACTACAAGTTTTCCTAGAGGTGAAAAATAAAAAAAACTTTTAGGAATGGGAAGACTCGGAAAAGACAAGAGTGGCTTAGGATATGATAAATTCAAAACAAAAACAAAAAATGCAGCACCATTGGCTGAAAAATCTACTGCTTCAAGAAGTAAAACAAGAGCCACTCTTGTTTGTCATTTATGTGGTGATTCTGGTCATTATAAATTTGAATGAATGTCACCTAGGAGGACTCAACATATTTCTGGTTAAAATCGTACTGGTAATTATAGACCGACCAGAGGAACAATGCAAAATGTCAAGAGTCCACCTAGGAATATGGATAGAAGAAATACACATCTATCACCACCTAGAATGACTAACAGAATGAAAGAGTTATTAAATCAAGTGGCTGAACTAAACAAGAAAAGTAATGAACTTGCAAGACAAGAAAGCATGAGTCAGTTGCCCAACTTGATTAAAGAAACAAAATCTACCATAATTAAAAATCCTGTCACAAAATGGGTAGTGAAAGAAAAGAAAAATTGCCTTGTTGCTCACTCAAATCACATAACAGGTAATGATACTAAGTAGTTCCTAGACAGCGGGTGCTCAAAACATGTCTAGGTCATGCATCTAGATTTGGGTAGTTGTTGAAAAGATGTAATTTTTGCCGATCTTCTAATGATATATCTGAGGTTTCTCACCTCAATTTTTTTGTATATAAACATCTTGATGTTTATAATTTTGATTTGTACAATGCATGTACAAATTTTTGCTGTGTATATTAGTTTATACATAGAAGAGTGTCGATATGCTGATGAATGAAAAATATACACCTTCGATAGGTCTGTCGATAAATCATGTGGACTCTCGATTACATCGACCAAGATCGATATCATCGACACCTCTTTGGAATCTGAAAAGTCACATGATCGAGAATGTTATCAAAGATAGTCTCAATAACATCGAATAGGGTATATCGATATAATCGAAACAAGTGTCGATGATATCGAAGATCACCGTCTGATAAATAGCAGCGGGAAAAACTCATTTTTCTTCCCTGCTCAATTTGTCTGGGATTTTCTTCCGTGACCTTCATCGTTTGTCTACCTCAGGCCATCTAAGGTTCTTAAATCAGGTAATCTCTAACACATTCTCTTGACTCCTCAAAGTATACTTTGTTTTGTTAAGGACCTTCTAATTGGAAATCTCGGGTTAATTCTCAAGATCCTCAGATTCTTTTCTTTGACATTCCCTTCTGAGTTGTTCTAATGAGTAAGGAGAAAGGAAAGTCTCCTGCCATCGGAGAGTCATCTCGGTCTATTAGAAAGAAATCTATGGCTTGAAGAGAAAGAGGAATGGCTCAGGCTCAACGATCCCTGGCACACCCACGAAGTTCCTCTAATCGGCAGTCGTCTCGAAGAGAAGCCCCGGCTGAAGCACCAGCACCACCACATGCTGTTGTGGGTCCTCCTCCACAGATACTTGAAAAATACTCAGGGAGGCGCTTAGTGTATGAGCGTATGATCGACAGGGAATGCATAAAACCCTACAATATAGAAGCTCTATTAGAGGCAATCGACTGGCTGCCCCTTCTTGATTTCGGGGGTCCTTGTCATATAGAGCGGACCTATCGCTTCTTTGCATACTGTCACTCTCCAACACTAGAACCACCATCCATTACTGTCACTGTTGGAGATGATAATGTTGAGATTACTGTAGAATCCATCGCTAGCATTCTTGGTCTAACCTTGTCTCCAACCTTGTCTGACCTTAATCTTGAAAATCCTATCACCCGGTCTACAATTACAAAATTCCTCTGTCAGGATCAAGATATCCCATGGTATTAAGGGAATGCTTTAAAAGCAAAATATATGCATCCTCGATACCATATCTTGCATGGGATATTCTGCTCAAATGCTTATCCTTGTGGACCCAATCGCGCTGACCTTACCGGGTTCATGGTCATGGTTATGTACTGCATTGCCACTAGATTCAAACTTTGTCTGCCTACCTTAATCCTTCACCAAATAGCAAGTGTCATCCACCAGTCCAGAGCAGTATATTTGTCCTTTCCCCACATCATTCATGTCATCTGTGAAACAATTGGCATTCCTGAAATAAATGATCTTGAGCATCCTCTCCAACACTTTAACAAGGTCAATATACAAAAATTGGACCTTAAATTTCACGACTATGTGGAAGAGGATTCTGAGGAAGCTATTCATGAAGGTGGAGAAATAGGAGAAGGCACCGCACCAACTGGTGCAGATCCTGTGGAGCAACAGCATGCTCTAGATCCAAGTGGTTCGTCTTCAACCCAACGTGTCAAGTTTCACCAAGATAGGGTTGGTGCAACGCAACGAGGTTTAGCTCGGATGGAGGACAAGTTAGGGGGATATGATGTGAGGTCCTCGACTTTGGAGAGAATGATGTCTAGCGTACAACAGTTGGTGCAGCAATTGATCGATCTGAATACATGTCGATGAGATGATGTAGCTCCATCTTCATCAGCCCCTCCACAGTAGCATCAATGCTTTTCATGCCATCTCATGCACCAGATACTCAGCTCAATGTATGGGCATAGATATCTTTTTGATTGCCATACGTTCCTATGTGTGTATGAGACGGCTATCTAACTGACAGGTCTAATAGTTTTTTTTTTTTTTACTTATGAATATCCACTAGGTAAGGCAGATACTTGTTTTTGGGTGCCCATGGATGGGCATGATTATTTATTTATTATTATTATTTTTTTGTGTTTGTTTGGATGAATGTCACTCTACTGCCAATCTTAGGTAGTACATATTTTTTGATATTTTGTATAATGGCTGGTTATATCTCTCACATGTTCACTGCCTCGTTTATATTTTGAGATGCCCTATTTTATCTGGTTCATATCGCCTAAAGATGAGTGATGCTTGATATTTATCTTCAGAATATCTACTTATTTCACTGCTCTACTTGATCTCCTATGCATACATGGTTTCTGTCTTGAGATGTGTCTTTTACATCTATCCATTATAATTATGCTCCCTACATTTTGGTTCTCCCATATTCTCTAACTTCAGTCAATATCCACTGTTATGTTATCCTTTGCCAATGAATGACAAAAAGGGGGAGAACAAATCCACACCCTAGACAAAAATTGTGTATCTGTTTGTGGATGGTGGTGCAGGTGTTAAGGGGAGCAGCTACAAGAAGACAAGGGGAGATTGCTGTTAAGGGGAGCAACTACTGATGTGTGTGTGTGTGTGTGTGCAAACTAGATAAATTTTATAAAATTGTGTAAAGTTCATGTACACACAATTTAGGGTGTTCGTCTAGAAGATGTTCTAGGATGTTTTGGTGTTTTGTCACGTAATTGACAAAGGGGGAGATTGAAAGTGCCCTGGTTTGTCAATTAGCGTGAGCATTGAGTCAGTTAGACAGAGAAGCCCCATAGGAAGATTGATCAAGCGTCTATCTCAACAGGATGTGTGCCCGAACTCACCACAGGTAAATTTTAACCTCACATGTCATGTCCCAAATCACCAGGTAATTAAAACCCTTAAAAATTAGAAAGAACATCTTAGGTTTTTAGTTAGAAAACCTTTTCAAAACTTCAGGAAAATCTTTAAATTTTCTACCTATGTCGATTTATCGATACGTGGTTCCATAAAATCGAAACTTGTTATCGATGTCCTCGAATCTCACTCGATATTATCGGAATGAGGACATAAGATGTCCAGCAACCACAAAAATCTCTGGACAGGATTATCGATGTATCGATAGAGGGTTCGATATCATCAACATTTAATTCTCGAGTTCATTGAAGAGACTCGATAAAATTGACATTAGGTCTGTTGTGTCCAAGTTCTGCTAAGGCAAATTATGTAATCTTCGATATATCGAAGAGCTCATCGATATCCTCGGAATTCAAATATCGATGATATCAGAAGCCCTTCGATGATATCAGATTAGGACACATTTCTATCCAACAAGTTTTTCAGGTTATTTTTCTTGGATCGAGTGTCACTCGATAAAATCAATATTCAAATATCAATCATATCGAGGCATGGTCGATGTCATTGAAAGTGGACATAAACTGTGCAGCAAGCTTATAGGAAAATTCCTTAGAATTATCGATGAATTGACACTGCCCTCGATATCATCGATATTCAAATTCCGATGATATCGAGTGATGCTCGATCATATCATTTTCCTAAAAATCTTCAAAGGCAAGTCTCTCACATTTTCAAATGTTGAGGTATCGAACCTCGTGTCGATGGAATTGGAGTTCAAAATTCGATGACATCGACGCATGTTTGATTTCCTCGATCAACTAGTAAAAGGTTTCAAAAGCGTTTGACATTTGAGTTCGTGTCATCGAGCGGCCAGTCGATGCTATCGAGAGTATACGCTAGATGATATCGACCCTGCTCGATGATATCAAACTCTGTTAAAAATGTGACCGTTTTATATCCGTTGGAACCTTTTGCCTATTTAATGAGATCTTGCCCTTGGTTGTTGGATAGAGAAAATAGAGAGTGCTTTTGAGTGTTTAACCTTACATCATATACCCTAAGCCTTTTTTCTCACGAGAGTTTATCCTCCAATCTACTCTCATCATTGACATTCAATAGAGTGGATTGGGGAATGAATTCCGCATTTAAGGATCTTGCAGCTACCACCTTCATGGCAAATCATTAAGCTGGGATGCCTTGAATGCATAGATGATTAGAATCACTCTATTTGCCTTATAGGAAAACATTTAATAGAGTAGGATTCCATCATAACCTTGACCCAACCCATTGCCATGTTTTGGTACATCTTCTGAGTTGTGGTTCAAGGAAGCAGAAGATTCTTCATCAACAAAGGAGGAGATCTTTGACAACACGCTGAACGGGGCTTATCTATTTATCTGTAAGTCATTAAATTCCAAAGGATTGGGTCTAACATGTTTCTCACCCCTTGCAAGTCCTCATAGGAGGCCTCCAGTAGGAGTGTACATGGGGGTGCTTTGTGTTGACCCTTACTCTATGGAGAGTATAAACTGGTTAGATGTGAACCTGTTTAAAAGCTCCGGTTAGAGGTGAACCTGTTTAAAAGCTCCGATTAGAGGTGAACCTGTTGTAAAACCTCTGTTAGGTTCCTTGTGTGGATCCTTGGCCAGTGGGGCCTAAAAGTCAGGTGCTTTGTGTTGACCCTTGCTCTGTGGAGAGCATAAACTGGTTAGAGGTGAACCTGTTTAAAATCTTCGGTTAGAGCTGAACCTGTTGTGGAACCTCTACTAGGTTGCTTGTGTGGATCCTTGGCCAGTGGGTCCTAAAAGTTGGGTGTTATATGTTGACCCTTGCTCATGAGAGCATAAACTGTGTCGTGTAGATACAATGTGTCACCCTAAGTGTAGGTTGTACTGGTTAGAGGTGAACCTGATTTAAAACTTCCGGTTTGAGGTGAACCTGTTGTGAAACCTCCTTAGTGAAATCCGATACACTCAAAGGTTGAGTGTGTTTGCTGGAAGTGGAGTAGACAAGTAGTCGAACCACTATAAAAATGATTGTGTTTGTGATTGCTGTTGTCTTCCATCACTTATGTGATTTCCTTAAATACTTTCATAATTGATTATCTGAGATCACATCTCACACACACAGTCATATCCATCATAAAGTGATTTATATATTGTATATCTTTCAAATAGTTTTATGATTGGATCCTCTACCGGGCTTAGAAGACAGTAGAGTTACTTTGTAGTAATCCTAATGCATACTTACTTTTAGGATTAGAGTGATAGGATTTTAAATTTTCATAAAATATTAAAAAGTTCTATTCATTCCCCTCTAGGACATATTGACATATTCCTACTTCAACTAAAGCGGTCATTACCGCAATTTCAAAGTATCACTTGGTCTATTATTCTCATCTACATTTGAGTACTTTGACTTCTCAACCCTTACCGGAATAGATTTGTCAATTATCTTCCCACTCCTAAGAGTGGTGATAGACTTAGCTTGCTCCCTTGAATTTAAAGAGCTTGGTTCACTAACTCCAAATTGCGGTTTAGGATTTGGGATAAGTTAGGCTAGAAACATCCATTTTTCCATAACCGTAATGTGTGAGTCTATCTTTTGTATAGCCTCTGTGAGTTCTTATAAGGCTTAAAGAGTACTTTGCTGGATGAGCTCTTAAGGATTTTGAACCAATTCCTCTTGAAGTTTCCCTTGATTTAAGAATTGATTAGGGATTCCTTGAGGTGTAGCAGATTGTCCAATCCTCCAACTGAAATTCGGATGATTTCTCCAGCTGGAGTTGTATGTGTTCAAAGTGAGTCCCTTGAAAGGCCTTTGGTAGTTGTTTATGGCATTTGATTACTCATTCAATATTTCTTGAAATGCAGGTATTTTTGGGTAATTTTTAATTGTATGAATGTTACAAGCACAAATACTGTAGACAACTTCCTTGTCCTTATCCTTCCTAAGTTCAATGGCCTTGAGTTTCCTTATGAGATTGGCCACTTTAGTGTTGATATTATCTTCCTCTTTCAAAAAAAATATATTCCACCTCTCTCTTTTGATTGAGTAGGCTTAGACATGATGCTTGTTCTTGGGGAGATGTCCCATGATTATGCGGTTTTAGCAAGTTTATCAAAGTAATCCCACACTTCATCAACATCTTTGTTTAAGAATTCCCTATTGCATATTGTCTCGACAAATTGGCGCATGGAAGATGTCAGTCCTTCATGGAAGAAATTTGTTATGCGCCACATTTCAAAACTGTGTTATGGGCATGAACTGACAAGATCCTTGAACCGCTCCCAACATTGGAAGAATGTTTCATCTTTTCTTTGGGCGAAGTTCATGATCGACTTTCTGATGGTGTTCATTTTATGATATGGGAAAATTTTCTTTATGAACTCCCTTGTCATGTCATTCCATTTGCCAATAGATCATGGACGTAGTGAATGTAACCACGTCTTAGCTTTTTCTTTCAGGGAGAAAGGGAAGAGTTTCAGCCGGATTGTGTCCTTAGACACATTAGGAAAGTATAAAGTGACTATGATCTCATCAAACTTCTTCAAGTGTAAATATGGATTTTCAAATTCAAGCCTAAGGAACTTTAAAAGGAGTTGGATCACTCCTAACTTGATGTCTATGTTTCCTTTATTTTTTGGAAAAACCATAGAGGAAGGGGTGCTCACCCCCGCCGATTGTAAATATTCTCGTAAAGTATGAGGCAAGGGTGCTCGATGCACCTCGTTCTCATCCTGAATTTCTTCCACCCTAGGTTGGGTGGATTTGGAGGTTGATTGGCCAGTTGATTTGTAGTCATAACTTCGGTTAACCCTGTAGATCTTGAGGGGTGTCTAATCTTGTGATGGATAGATAACCCCTCAACCAATCCTCCTTCACTCAAGAGACGCCGAGTGTTGTCACGGACCCATTTGGGCATGAAACACTATCAGCCCTCAATTTCAGAATCTAACCTAAACCTCAAAAGAAAAAAGGGAAATAAAAATTTAGAAATAGAAAGAGAGAATTAGAAAGAAGTTACCAAATTAGAAGTTTCTATGTTAGGATCCTACAAAAGAAAATTCAAAGTGAATTAGTTTCTAAAAAAATAAATAAGAAAGTTTCTAAAATTAAAAATAGAAAGATGAGTTAGTGTCTAAAACTAAAAAGGAAAGTTTCTTAAAAAAACAACCTAGTTTCTAAAAACGAAAAAGGAATGTCTTTAACAAAAAAAGAGAAGGAAAGTTTCTAAAAATAAATTAGGAAAGTTTTTAAAAACAAATTAAGAAAGTTTCTAAAAAAAGCAACCTATTTTCTAAAAACAAAAAAGGAAAGTTTCTAAAAATAAATTAGGAAAGTTTCTAAAAAAACAGCCTAGTTTCTAAAAATGAAAAAGGAAAGTTTCTAAACCTAGAAATAGAAAGCTAAGTTAGTTTTTAAAAATAAATTAGGAAAATTTCTAAATCTAGAAATAGAAAGAAAAGTTAGTTTCTAAAAACAAATTAGAAATAACCCTAGCTTAAAAATAGAAAGTAAATAAATCCTAATCTTAACATAATTCCAAAACTAATCAAATCCAGAAAACGCAACTGTCAATCCCTGGCAACGGCGCCAAGAACTTGTTCACAACCCTAAGTGTAGGGTCGTGATGTAGTAAATATCTCAGTGAGACCGAGTTCGAATCCACAGGGACAAATATCATGAGTAATTCTGAAAGCAACTAGAAGAATAACTAGAAAAAGATCTAAATCTAAATATGGAAGTATAGAGAGTAATTGAACTTAATAAATTCAAAGGTGGAACTAAGGTTTCCAGGGATCCACTTGTAGATATCAGGGAGATCTATGCTTGATTTAAGGACACAACTGGAATCAAAGTCCCATCTTATCCAATTGGAAGATATCTCAATAAAACCAAATCTAAACTTCCTTTGACCTAATTCTTAATGGATGAGAAGTGTGAGAACTAGAAGTGATCCTATCACAAAACCATGCCCAGGAGACAAGGCAAACAACAGGATTTACCAATCCCACGACCAACATGGGAGAAGTGTGAAAGTTAAGAAGGATTCCATCATCCAACCATGCTCAAGGGACGATGGTGAACAAAAAGATTTCCTAATTTCACAGTCTCAATACAAGAAAAGAACATACACAAAGCTATTGCAGATCTATTATAATTTGAGTCACAACAAACCATTAAAAACTGAAAGTATTTTTTAAATATCAAACTAGAATCAAAGATCATTCAACTTAAACATGAATCAAAGCAATAGAAAAAATCCCATCACACTACAAGCTTTACCTATTAGCCCTAACTAAGAGGTTTAGCCAACCATAGACATGATTGAACTAAAATCTCTTAAGAAAAGCATAAAAACGACTAAGGAAGAGGAAGACAAACTCTTGGCGACGACTTCTCCACACTTTTTCTCCACTCCTCAAACCCTAGAAGATGCCTATGAACATCCTAGGGAGTCTTATTTATAGTTGTGGAACTCCAACTTTCCCACCTAGTTGGAAAACTCTAGAAACCGCTTCAAATTTACGTAGTTTTTCAAAATAGACTTCACTCTGGCAATTTCATAGAATGACCCAAAGTTTCAGAATATGCTTCTTCAGGACACTTTCAGGAATATGTTTGTCTTTAGGACAATTTCAGGATTCCTTTTATTCACTTCAATTATTTGATTCTCTTCATTCCTCACTTGATTTTCTTGGATCTTTAGCATGTGAATTCTTTAATCTTAGTCTCCCAAGATCCATCCCTTGCCTTGGTGATTCTTGAGCATTAAATTCATGCTTTTAGCACCCTTTTCAATCGAAGCTCTTAAATTCACCTTGCAATACAAACATGAGTAAAATAGAACATTAAGCATTATCATGTTCATAAAACCAAGATATAAATTGGAGAGAATATGTAATATTTGACCCTCAACATTAATGTTTGTAGGTAATATTTTTAGAAACCCTCACGAGACTATAACTTGTCCACTAGGGGAAACCTAGGGGTTTAAAGGCTTGTTGCATATGCTAAATGTAATCGAAATTACCTGCGAAAATAGTGTAGTTGTAATTTTTCTAGGATTAGTTTTAATTTTTATTTCTTCGCCTGTTTTGCTTGGGACTAGCAAAATGCTGGTTGGGGGGAATGTTGAGTGTCAAATATTGCATATTTTTCCTCATTTATATATTGGTTTTATAAACATGATACTGCTTAATGGTATATTTTATATATGTTTATGTTGCAAGGTGAGTTTAAGAGCTTAGAGTGAAAACAATGCTAAAAGCATTGATTTAATGCTCAAGAATCACCAAGTAAAAAAAATGAACTTTTGAAGACCAAGATTGAAGATTTCAAGGCCCCAAGAGTCAAGAAAACCAAGTAAAAAAGGAAGGAAGTGCAGAAATTTGTATAGCAATTTGCAAGATCTGAGCTTAGATTCATCGAAACAGTTTCAATGAAATTGAAGCCAGACTTCGATGACATTGAAGGATTTACATGGAGCCTACGCGGAGTGAGCAGTTTTGAAGCAGTATTCGATTTTTTTCAAATCTGTTTGAAGGAGGGAGTTCCCCACTTATAAATAGGGCTTCCCAATGTATTCCTAAGCATCATTCAAGGCATTCCAAAGCAAGATCTAAGGTATTTTCTTAGAGAGCTTTCAAGTTTCATAGTTCTTATTTTCTTTATAAGTTTTTGTTTATTTTTTTTTATTTTTTTCTGTTTGCATTTCTTTCTTTTCTTGTTGGTTTTTTATTTATGCAATTTAATTATGTTTTTCTAAGTTCCCTCTAGCCCATCCTAGAAGGGAAGCACATTGGTTTAATTTTTTCATATTTATGATGATTGATTGTTTTAATGATGAGATGAATGGTGTATGCATGTTATCTATTGTTTAGGTTTAGTTTTTGATCCTCAATTGATATCCATATGTTTCCATCATATGAGATCCACATTGATGGATAGGCTTATCCTGAATCAATTAGATTTCCTAGATAGGAGAAGTTCTCAACCTTCTACATTTCTTTGATTCATTATCTTATGGATATTGAATGCTTAAAATCACTGGCGCTTGAGAATATATATTAATGATGCAAATCTAAGATTTTTTAATCTTTTATATCATTTATCTAAAATGTTTAAACTGTTTTATTTTCCAATTAGGCCAACCATAGTGCTCGGATCCTAGTTGTGTTATCTAAGTCATTATGATTTTGGAACATTAACCTATGTGTGGAACTTTGAAGCTTGGGTGTTGTTTTAATTCAGTTGAATTACATCCATTTAAAACTCCCAAAATCAAATCATTAGTTTAGTTTTTATTACTTAGTTTGTTTTGCATTTGATTTTTTCCTTCTCCCAATTCATCTCCCTATGGGATCGACCCTGTATTCATGGGATATTACTTACTAACCTCTGCACTTGGAGGCAAGTAATCACTCCACCCTTTTGCTTTGCTTCTTAAAACCTAATTCATGTTTAAAACTCTTAAGAAAACTCATATTCATAGCCTTATCCATCTAATTTCAAAAAACCGCCTCAAATTTATGCAGTTGGCGTAATTCTACGTAATGCCTTTGATTTCATTGAATAGCCTTCGATGTCATCGAAGGTAACTTGTATCCGGAAGCCGTGCCTTTTCGCATTGTGTAACGCCTTTCGCATTACATAACTCCTTATGTCATCGAACACACCTTCGATGTCATTGAACTGCCTTCGACGAATCGAGAATGTGCCTAGAGTGTTCCAACGAGTTGCTCTAAAAATTCATAAAAATCTCGATGTCATCGAACTGCCTTTGATGTCATCAAGCATGTCTTTAAGTAATCGAACAAGACTTCGATGTCATCGAGAACTACATTCAATTTTTCTGATAACCAGACTTGATTTTCTATAATTCTTTGTTGTCATCGACCCATGCTCAATGTCATTGAACATTGTCTTCGATGTCATCGAACGTCTGTCGATGACATAGATAGTGTGAATTTCTGTACTTTGTACTTTCGACTTCCTTCCTTCTCCACTTAGTTTCCTTGAATCTTTGGGTCTTGAAATCTTCAATATTTGTCTCCTAAGATCCATCCATTGCCTTGGTGATTCTTGAGCATCAAATCCATGCTTTTAACATTTATTTCAATCCAAGCTCTTAAACTCAGCTTGCAATACAAACATGTATAAAATATATCCATTAAGAGTTATCACGTTCATAAAACTAAGATATAAATAGGAGGAAATATGCAATGTTTGACACTCAACATATGTCCCTGGTTGGACTATATAGGTGACTTTATAGGATCCTTTCCAACTTGGTCCCAAGGTTCTCGAGCTTGGCTCTTTCATGCCATGGAGACTTCTCGAAACACCAAGTCCCCCACTTTGAAGCTTCTTTGCTTCACTCTCAAATTATAGTACAAAGCATCTCTTTACTGATAGGTAGTGACCCCGACTAGTTGATCCTCTTTCTACACCTCCCTCCATATGATCTAGGGAGGTGATCTGCATTTCCTGTTGTTGTCGTTCTCTTCCTCGGAGAGTTGTCAAGTAGCGTTGTTGGGTTTCATGTTGTTCGCCCCTGACTCTATTAACCCTGTGCTTGGTCAAAAACTTCATGGTCAGGTGATAAATGGTGACTACAACCCGCATGACGTCTAGGGATGGTTTGCCCAAATTGCATTGTACACTGAAGGACAATCCACCACAAGGAAGTTTATCATGGTGGTGACCTGGTTGGAGCCCTCGCCTACTGTGATTGATATCAGGATGCTCCCTTCCGAGGTCACACTCTCTCCTGTAAAACCAAGAAAAGGGGTTCGTACAGATCGTAATCTCAACCTCCCTATCCCCATCTTATAGAATGCAGCTGCATATAGGATGTTTATTGAACTCCCTGTGTTACCCAACATTCAGTGTACTTTGTGGTTGACCACAATCATGGTGACCACCAGCGCGTCGTCATGGTGGTGTTGGATCTCCCTTACATCTTCCTCGGTGAAGGTAATCATACATTATTCTATCTTAGGCTCCTTCCCAAGATGGCTAGCGAAGTTCACATGATGAACCTTATCGATAAGCTTTGCACTCCGAGCATAAGCTTGACATGCTCGGTTTGAATCTCCTCAATCGGTGGTTCCATTGAAAATGGTAAGAATTTTTTCTACCGACTCATTATCATTATGCTCCTCTCATTGTTCTTAACAAGGAGTTGGTCAGTCTTCCCTATGTCCGGTGACAAACTCGCATAGGTAACCCCTTTGGATGATAGACATGATCTCCTTATTGAGGTCGAAGCAATCAGTTGTGTTGTGGTCGTGATCTTGATGAAAGTGACAATATTTTATTCTATCTCTTTTCTCTGATGTTGCCCTCATCTTATTTGGCCACTTCAGAATCCTCTTATCTTTGACCTTAATGAGCACCTGCTCGGGCGTGGTGTTCAATTTAGTATACCAGTGAAATTGGTTTTGTGGAACTTGGAGAGCCCAGGAATCGCTACCCTGGTCGTTATCTTTTCTTTTTTTGGGTTAGTGTTGGGTCCCTCCCTAACCTCCTTTCTCTTCTTATCTTTTTCTGAGATGCTCTCTCCATTGGCGTCTTTGCGAGCGCCGAACAGTTCCTTGGAGTTAGTGTACTTCTGAGCTCAGTTCATGAAGTCTTCTAGGGCCTATTTGATTTTCCAAATTCAGTTTAAATGCCCCGGAAATAGTTAATTATTACAATTTCACCTGTTTGAAATTATGATGGTATTCTTGCTTCGGAAATTGGTCCAAAATGACTGACGTAAATTTGTGGGCGCCATCGTCATGTATACGACATATCCGCGTTGTCCATCCATTTTACCAAAACATTTTGACGCATGAGGTGAAGAATGAGGCAAATTTAACATTCAAGTGGCCCACACCAAAGTAAATAGTGGGCCCAAGAAGTTTTTAACAGTGAGTGTTCGAATCCATTTTTATTATGGTGTGGTCCACTTGAACTTTGAATCTACCTCATTTTTTGGCTAATGCCCTAAATTCATTAGGCATGATGGATGAACGGTGTGGATAATCTACATACATCATGGTGGGCCCCACATATATTCGGCAGCATCCTCGGTTTTAGTGTTAGAAAAAGTAAGAGTCAAATCAACCATAGGGAATGGTGCGATAATTACACAGGGAAATAATTATTGCCCATTTCCCATGCATTTACCTTTACTCTAAAAAATCAAACATGCCCCTAGGGTCTTTGGGGGTTTCTTGCAGAGCGAGAAGAACTTCCCTTACTTAAGTGTCCAGCCATCATGGTAATGGGGTCTACCTCATCGGAGTAGTCTTCAACCTGGATAACCTCGGCGTTGAACCAGATGATGTAATCCTTCAGTGACTCGTCATCCTTTTGAGTCGATGTAAGAAGGTGAGTCGTTGACTTGTGAATGACTTTGCCTTCGATTAACTTGTGGTAAAGGCTCTGTTGAGCTGGGCAAAAGAACCATCAGACTTTGACTTTAAGTTCATATAACACTTCCGAGTTGCCCTGGTGAGTGTCAGGGAGAATGCCTTGCACATCACAAGTCTGGAAGCACCATGGAGCTCCATTCATGCTCAGAATGACTCCGAATGCTCGGCAAGGTCACCCAAACCCGAATAGGGTTGTATCTGTGGCATTCTAAATATGTGTGGTAGCTAAGCCAGTATGATGTCATCGGTGAATGAAAACTTAGTATGCTCAAGGAGGGCGTCAATAGATATTGGGACTTTACTTGATACGCTTGTTGGATATTACCGAGCTGGTCTCGAATCTCTCTGATGTTTGCCTCCAGGGGACTTTGCTTTTTGCCATGGCTTTTGGGGCTTTCTTTTCCTGAGCATATCGCTTCTCGTTGAGAGTATGGTGCAAGTCAGATTCGGCAAGTTCTATAGCTGGCTGCGTATGGGCTGGGACGTTAAGGCTTTCTCTAGCTCATACTTGTCCCTAATGCTACTTGAGGCACGATTGTTCAGTGTGGGATTACTCGGTCGCTACCTCTATTGCTTCTTGCTGGTTAGCCGGGGACGCTTGTTGTCTCTCGAGCAAACTAATGATATGATTCACATTATCAACTAGGGTTTCAAGGTAACGTCCTGGGTTTTCACTATTCGGATTTAAAAAATCCTCAATTTTTTTATTTTTATTTTTTTGCTATAATTAGCTTATGTTGTCACTTACTAACCCTTAACACTCGATGTTCCCCTATATGTTGGTGTTACCAGTAAAGAACCACACAAATATAGTTAATTAATCGTAAAAAGCTAACGGATCCGACTGATCACTTAAACCTCGAGTTTAGCCTTATGATTTATTCATCTAGGGTCCAAATCTAGCCGACCTATCATTGACTAATCAAGATAGTCATAACTAAATGAAGACATACCTAAAGCTGAGACAACTAGGGGTCAGATCTTAATTAACAAACCAATTTGACCCAATTACTCTTTTAGCCTAAGAACCAACAGTTTAGGGTGATTAAGATCAAATCACCATTTTCAATAGTTGCGAATAGGCTGCATTATGAACTTAGTTAATCCAAACACTAATAATCTCGCACAAGAAATCTTGTTACCCAATTCATTATAAAAATTTTCTAACTATCCAAACAAG
The DNA here is from genome assembly GCF_029962835.1 of Magnolia sinica. Classification (NCBI taxonomy): domain Eukaryota; kingdom Viridiplantae; phylum Streptophyta; class Magnoliopsida; order Magnoliales; family Magnoliaceae; genus Magnolia; species Magnolia sinica. Next base: position 40,485,110 of record NC_080577.1, on the reverse strand, counting down.
TTCCAAATCGCTCATTAGTAGGTCACTAAACCCGAGACTATAGAAATATGTTTGTCTTAGTGGACTTGACGTCCATCGCGAGACATCGAGTTGAAATTGCGTGTTGAATCACTCAACTTGGACTCGTAAGGCCAGTGCATGAGATGTGTGAATGCCCTTAGAAACTGTATCCAGTCTTTTCCAATGTTATGACTTTCGGACCGTTAGATCGTGACCAAATTTAGGGCAGCAACCTAAGTTAATACCTTTCACATATCTATATAGTCACGACCCCGATCGACCATCGGTGACTATCGAACTGACTTCTAATCATACCCGTTGATCGACACATTTAAATGGCATGCCGATCGTATACATGTGTAGATCATTACTAGGTCCAACTATCCTATGGCGCATATTGACCCATAGACCCTCTAGTTAACCCCAATCATTGGAAACACCCTCTTATAGGGTTAATATAATGAATACTTAGCCCTTCGGGCCATTTGTACAATTTTTTGTGTTATAAAAATGGACTTTAAGGGCATCTCTTGTTCCTATATGAATTTCATGCCTTAGGAGAGAGAGAGAGAGAGAGAGAGAGAGAGAGAGAGAGAGAGAGAGAGAGAGAGAGAGAGAGAGAGTGAGTGAGTGAAGGTAGTTGATTGAGAGAATTGGTGCACCCTCTTATCTTCTCCCCTTCAATTGAAGTCGTAGCAACTTCCCGATCATTCTTTTCACCCCTTTCGTCAATGATATAAGGTAAGGTTTGAGCTATTCTTCATAATCAAAGTCTTTTAGGTTAAAACATATGAATCTCATAATGGCTTTGGTATTTGATTAGGTATCGGTAGTTTAACCATAAACGCTAACCCCATGTATGATTAGGTCGTGTGAAACCCTCTAAGGTGCGGACCATTATTCATAAGTAACTGTTTATCAACCCTTGGGAGTCTTAGTTAATGATTAACTGTCGTAAATGGATGGATGCATAATAACATGGCTGGATGCATAATAACATGCATAACCCCATGAATGATTAGGTCGTATTTGAGCCGTCGGCTTATGCTGGGGTGACGTGCCTGCAATATTGGTAAAAAATGGGGTGACGAGCCTACCATATTGGTACAAATTTGGGTAATGAGCCTCCCCATATTAACTATTGAGCATTTGTAAAGGCTATGAGCCTATTGTATTATAAATGGAATTGATGTCTTGACTTTACCACATTTGTGTTTGGGTGATGACCCTTACATTATTTGTGGTCGTCCTTGGGTGATGAGCTTTAAAATAGATCAATGGACATATGTGAGGAGCTGCTATGGCTACATCGAACGTCATGATCTAGGTAGATACTCATAATATAATGACGGTATCATAGCTTTTCCAATCTACTGTATGAATTGAGATTAATAATCACTCGGCTAATCATAAATATCAATCGTATTGCACTAGATTAGGTTATTGTGATTTGGTGTTAGAGTCATGTGATAAAGGAGTGTTGGCATTTGCGAAATAGGTGTTGAAGTCATTTATGAGAGAGTGATGGATTGTAAGGCATATGCATAATTTCGTAATCTCATTCGTGTATTTAATAAAAGTATTTAAGAATTGTTTGTTTACCTGCTTTATCGTTACTTGCGCTTATTGAATTGATAACATGTATAATTTAGAATTACTGGAACCACTCAGTTATCTACTCACTCACACCTGTGACGGTATTTTAAAACACCAATCAGATGCCACCACCGATGCAGGTACTACCGAGACTGATAAATTAGATGAGACATAGTCGACCTTGTTGATAGCGCTTCGTACTTCCATTTGTCAGATGTGCAGGCTTGGGTGGAGTACCTCGCTTCTCTCATTTTCGTACATTTTGAGAATTAGTCTTTTAGACTTTGTAGCTGGGTAGACTCCATTAGTTATGTTGTTAAATGTTTATTGTGGTTTGTGTAACTTTCATTTGGGTGAACATCACTTTTATAACTGTTTATTTTGAATACTATATTTCTGAATTTAATTATCTCTGATTAACTTTTGATACCGCTGATTTAAAACTATTCTGATTATTGATTATGTGTGAATGTTAACTAGACTGTGTGCGAGTATGTGTTAATTGGTACCGCTTATAAACACTCGACCAAGCTTTTCCTGCACCGGGGATTTTTTATTTTTTATTTTTTTCTTCCATTTGTCGCCGACTGATCTGGTGGACAATTATTTCGTGAGCGGGACGGATGGAATGGACTTAATACAGTGGTGTCATTAGAGCAAGTGGTTGGTTGCATGTACATTAACCGACTTATATGCGCTTGTGATCTTATGCAAATGATCCAGTGCCCTTAGGGAGTATAAGTTACAGTGCTCTTAGCTGTGTCAGGAAATCCAATACAGCGATCTAGACCGTTCATTAGGTCAGGCACATTTTTCATAGGCTCCCATGTAAAAAAATACAACCTTCAAATGATTCTAACCATCCAAAATATCCCATAAAATGGACGGCCAATGTCGTTTATGGAAATCAGGCATACTCCCCAATCTGATCCATCTAACTTTGGGGCACATGATTTCTCATGATTTTAGAACTCACTTATATCAGAGAATCCCTACCATTCCATTCATGACTTGAAAAATAGATGGCTAAAAAAAGAAAGCCAAACATCAGCCAATCAGCATAAGTCCCTCAGATGTACGGTGAACTTAATAGACGGTTCCGATCGATTCCCTACCTCTAAGTGCCCCAATGGGACTAATAAGAGCACAAGTTCATTATCAAATTCAAACCTTCTTCGTAAAATGCTCTCTCACACATCACTTTCTTAAAGAGAAATACTCTCTGTAAGCACCCTAAGTTATGCTCCTCTTACTTCATCTGTTCACTTAAACAATTCATTTGAATGATCTGAACCGTCCATTACGTTCAAACACATTTTACAACCTTCCATTAAAAAAAATTACACTGATCTGAGGATTCAATCCATCATTAATTAACCTTATTTTGTATAACCACCCTTTTTCCAAGCCTTGAACGTGATGGTTGCAGTTACCTAACAAAAGCACCTCTTTTAATCATAACTAATCAATGATGGCCCCCGCCAAATAGATCCTATTTATCCATAAATGATCATGACCGTCAATATTGAAATCCATTAATCAAATATTTCATAATTTTCACATCCATGTCATATTACTATGGTAGTCTATAAAATCTACATAATACCTAAGGAACAGTTCAGATCAACAGATTAGGCTATCCAAGTGTGAAAATTCATCCAGTAGCACTATAACCTATACTAGTATCACAGTACCGGAGCATTTCTATTCTTTATACTTTGATATAATAGATTTAGCAAAATCCTCTAACTTATCAACGAACTCTATCTTATCTGAGGAAGATAAATTTGGCAAAGTTGGAGGGTATTTTGGTAACTTCCTTAACGAAGAAAGATGCAGAGAGGGGTCGGAGACAAGCTTATCCACTTCCGACTTTATAAAGGCAGTGAAGGCTCGAATAACACCCACACAAGCATCAGAAGACCGAGAGCCCATTCAAAGAGAAAGAAAGCCCATTCAAGAAAAAAGCTCAATTACAGAGATTTCTTTCTCCTCCCATGGCCGGAAAAAGCTTCTTCTCTAAACATGCCTACCGGTTCTTAGCTGGAGACCGAGAAACCCCACCGAATTCCGACGCCTGCAGCGTCGAATTCGATGAAGCCGATGTCTGGAATTCGCACCCCCAGCAGCAGGAATTCAAGAAGCAGATGCCGAGTTCAAGAATCTTGAAGAAATCGACGAAGAGGGTTGAGAGTGGTGATCGGACGGCTGCGTCGTCGCTGCCGGTGAATATCCCTGACTGGTCGAAGATTCTTCGGGAGGATTGCAGGGATTCGAGGAGGGAATTCGAGGGGGATTCGGATGGAGACGAGGAAGAAATGAGGATTCCACCGCATGAGTTTCTGGCGAAGCAGTTCGCGCAGACGAGGATCGCTTCGTATTCTGTTCATGAAGGGATTGGGCGGACGCTGAAAGGTAGGGATTTGAGTCGTGTGAGGAATGCGATTTGGGAAAAAACAGGTTTCGAAGATTAAGAGAAAGGAGGGAAAAAAAAGGACCCAATTCGGAGAGAGAGAGAGAGAGAGAGAGAGAGAGAGAGAGAGAGAGAGAGAGAGAAAACAGAAAACTCAGAAATTTCATTTCAATCTCCTGTTTTCTTTCTTTCTTTTTTGTTTTTGTTGGATTTTGGGGTATTGGGTAAACGGGTTTTATCAGAACTGATGATTCGTGGGTGTTATTCTAACTTAATAGAGATTGTATTTGAATTTGCAGAGGAAATCTAAATGTTTTTTTTTTCTTTAATCTTTTCTTTCTAATAAATATCATATTTTAGAATATTAGTTTTCATTTCTCTCTGTTATACACACACACACACACTCACACACACACACACACACACTTTCTCCATGGAACAGCTTGAGGAAGACGATGGCATTTTTGTAATTTCGTAAGAGGTTGGGATGCATGTAAAGCATAGCGACGGACGTTAGAATTTATTCATGCGTGGATGGTTTTGAACGGTTGTCCATTGTTTTGTGTGGGGCCCACCGATTCATCGGCCACGTCCCAGCCGGATGAAGGGACACACACCAAGGTCGGTCAATCAAAAAGTCCTAGTCATGATTTAACATTATTTGTATGGTGTAGGTGGCACCGACCTGATTTTTGTGTTACACGGTGAAATTGAGAGGACCAACGCGATGAACCCGAGTAGATGGATGGACTCCTCACGTGGCCCACCACGGTTGATTAGCTGATATTCTTACGTCGCGAAATATCAGCCCTGTTTACAAACCAAAAGGAAACAGTTGACGGAGACACCAAACCAAAACATTAAAGGACTGTTTGTTTGTAGGGTCCACCATGTTGTATATGTGCTGTCCATTTCATTCATCAAATGTGGCCCACTAAGATGGATGGACAATGCTTTCCGTTTCATTCGAAAACGGCCGCCTGACCGTCCAATCGACCTAATGAATTTTGGTATGAGCCTGAGCAGTGCACCCTATGAACCGGACAGGTGTCATGCACTGATTATGGTGAGGCTCACAGAGGTTGACGCTCTGCTCTGACACTAGTGTCAGTTAGACGCGGATTTCCTCGAAAGCCTTTCGCACGAAGTTACTGCGTTAGGAACCTAGGTGGGGCCCACCGTCATGGATGTGAGAAATCCGTCCATCGTGATGTACGTGAGAAATCCACTCCGTCCATACGTTTTGTGAGATCATTTTATGACATGAGGACAGGGATCCAATACTCTTAAGTGTGCTGGAAACGTGAGGATTAAACGTCCATAGTTGAAGTATTCGTGAAGTTTGAACGGTATGGATGGCATTTAAACGCCCACTTGAGCCTTGATCCTGCTCACTTTTGGTTTCAATCACTAAACTGAGCTCACAAGACGGATGGACGGAGTGGATTTCTCACAAACACCAAGGTGGCCCGCACCTAAGTTTACAGCGCAGGAACTTCGCTTATCACAAAACGGATGGACGGGATGGATTTCTCACAAACACCAGAGTGGGCCCACCTAAGTTTCCAGCGCCTTTCGCATTAAAATCCGCGTCCTGTCAGTTATTGCAGAGTGTCAACACTATGTGATCATCACCCTTTATACATACGGTGAATGGTTACATGGTTTAGGCACTACTCGAAAATCACATCGAGTTGAGAAAATTGGCCTTTATTTTTCATGTTACAAAGATCCAGACCGTCCATCCGATGTGTGCCCTCAGGTTCACTTTTTAATCAAGAAATCTGGCCCAACGGAAGTTCAGGTAGACCACACCATACTGTAAAGTAGATCCAATCTGATGCATATATCCATCCCATCCATTCACCAGAAGGGCTACCCCAGGATGAAAGGATACCAAAAAAAAAAACATGCCATTCCAAGTCCCTAATGGGCCCCACCATGTGATTTAGGTATGATTTTAGCGTCATGGGTGTGGCCTGAATTTTGAATGCAACCTGATTATTGGACGGTATTAATGATGGGCGGAGTGGATGCGGATACAACATCAGAGATGTCTGTTGCACACCGTTGGTGGCCCACCTCTCTAGGGGTGTGTATTTGGTTGTTTGTCAATGATACCTCTCTTCTTGTATGGCCTGCAAGCCAAATCTTCATGCCTGTACACTAGCTTTAAAATGTTTGGTCTTTGCTGGCCTAGACACCAATGAAACGGTTCCGATTTTCTGATCAAGAAAGATAGGGCGCATGGGCCACCTACGGTTGGGCCTCTAATATCTACTCTTCCGAGAAGCGGATTGCGTATCAAGTAAACTCTGTGGGGCTCACCATGGATGTACGTGTATTATTCATGCTATTGATTATTTAAGGGTATGAGCCCAAAATTGAAGTCCAACCTAAACAAAATAAAAACATCAACTTTTCTAAAACTTTTAATGGCTGAAGAAGTTTTCAATGGTAGGTGTTCAGTTCACATTGTTTATATGGTATGGTCCATTTGAACTTAAGACATGTTTTAATTTTGGTCTCCTTACAGTACAATAGACTTCTTAGAGTGTGGGTAAGACTTATAAACCACAATGGCCTCATGGAGTTTACTAAGTACACTTAGTATGTAATCCGCTGCTTCCAGTATTGGTAGATTATGCCTTGTTAGGAATGTAGGATTAAATGGCATGGAATTGTATAAGATGAAATTAATATTATTATTATACAATGATTGCATATTTAAAAATATAAAGATATTTTGACCATTTAATCTTAGGTTTTGAAATTAAATTATATTAAGTGAAACTTGTGTTTAATGAATCATGAAATTGTAATTGATAGACTAGATATCATAATTGTGACATCGGTTACATATGCACACGGGCAACTTATATATCACATAGAAAGGACACATATGGATAGACACCATGGATAAATGCCATCATAAATTCAACAGTATTATTGGTTGGGGCCAGATGATGTGATACGGAGTCACAGGGAGGCCAGTATCTACTATGTTCTAGTTTGCATAAACGGACTAGCTACTCCCTTGGCTGGTGTGCTCTGTGGGCCCCACCATGATGTATGTGTTTCATCCAAGCTGTCTATCTATTTTTCTAGATCATTTTAGGCTATAAGACCAAAAATGAGATATATACCAATCTCAATTGGGCAATATTACAGGAAACAATATTGAATGAGTGTTGACCATTAAAAACTTTTTTGGGGCCTATAAAAGTTTTGGATCAAGCTGATTTTTGTTTTTTCCCTTCCTCTACGTCTATATGACCTAATTAACAGATTGGATGTCAAATAAACAGTACTGTGGGCTTTAGGAGAATTTTAATGGTGGATATCCAATCACTATTGTTTTCCTATGGTGTGGTCCACCTGATATTTATATCCCTCTCATTTTTTGGATCAAGCACTAAAATGATCTGTAAAAATAGATGAACGGCAGGGATGAAATACATACATTATGATGGGCTACAGTGCACCGACCACCAGCCACCGGGCTAGCTAGTTTGCACCAGCTCATCTCTAACAGTAATACGTGGCTAAATTAAATCCCATTGTATCATGTCACCATAAAGTCTGTGGTGGCAGGATTTGATTTCATTGCTTCTTGCGAAATGAATATCTGCTTGTTGCTTGGCATTGTAACCCTTCTCGGGAGAGGCGTACAGTAATTCGTATTTACTCTCTCTCTCTCTCTCTCTCTCTCTCTCTCTGTGGGCATGGCAGGGTTTCCACTCTGATTTTTCGTGACAAACGAGGGGCATTATAACGTCATTGTGCACCTGGACAGCATACCGTCCTCATGCATCTGCTCTGTATAGCTGGGTGTGGATGCCGATTGCCTGTCAAAGCATTTTGCATCAACTTTCCGTTACACGAAGGTAGGTGGGGCCCACCGTGAGAAATCCACCCTGTTCACTCGTTTTCCCTAATCATGCTGTTACATGGCTCCAAAAATTAGGTAGTTCCAAGACTCAAGTGGGCCGCTCGACAGGAAACATTGGCCAAAGAAATGTCCACCGTTGAAACCTCCTTAAGGTTTACTGTGATCTGTATACATTATCCGTGCCCTTCATAAGGTCATTCGGATGTAGAATTTGGCTACGTATATTATTTGAAATTGGTTGTCATGATCTTAACTGAACAACTTTAACCCTAAGCATTAAGATAGGCAAATATATCTTAATTTATGGATCGCAAATTGCACTTTGCTTTATATAGAAAAAGTCTTTTAAACACAAAAGTAAACAAAAAGAAAATATATTCAACCCCGAAGAGTAATTGCAAAAGCAACTTTCTGAGATAAGAACCAATTGTATTGCAATAGAAAGTAATTGCAAAAGCAACTTCATGAGATAAGAACCAATTCTATTGCAATAGAAATTGTCCGATGTATAAGTGCACTTGGATTACAACTACTTCTAATATAAAATTAGGCTATTGGTTATATTAAGAAATGTAAATAATTGATTATGCTAAAGAACATAAAGAATAATTGAAAAATAGATTTGATTTATTTGTTTGATTGAGTTGGTATGAGATACCTTGCTTGGTTAAAATCCTCTGCTATTTATAAATCTCTTTGCGATAATAGTCTAGATGCTTCTTCTTCACGTTCAGTTGATATTGATTGCTTTGGTACCACTTTGGCTTTTAAGACTCTTCTTAGACACCTATCTTGATAACTATCTCAACACTGCTTTTCTCTCGACCATGTCCTCCATTCGAGCTTCCCGGTCATGCTCTATCTATTGATGATGTGTAGCACTCTGATGGGTGCCAGTTATAATTCCGTAACATGCGCTCGAAATATCCTAAAAGATCTTAGACGTGCTTTATACTCTCGTACAATGACATGTGTCCTTTCCTAATTGGTTCTTCCAGGAACAGTAAAAATTAAGGTACAACATTGCCCCCCTCGTCGCTTTGCCTTTGGACAAAAATGTGAAATCAATGGTGGTCCATTGTTTAATGCAATAAATATAATTGACCTCTCTTGCACATGTCAACTCCCTATTGAGTTTGCTTGACCAAGGTAAAAATCAAATGATGGGTTTCCTCCGTTTCCACGGCCGTTGTTGTGGCATATTGCACAGAATGTAATCAAACCGGGAGTCATGATTATCCTTTCATTAATTTGTACGTTTCTAACCGATATATATGCCATTTCAAATTAGTTTATTTTCCTTCCACAACTCTTGCTCCCTGTCTCTCCTTCCTCTCAAATCCTCCAAGCTTGCTTCTATTACTGCCATGGCTGCTTCTTCGTCTTTTGGTCCTACAACCTTACATTATGAAGACTTTATAAGAGAGCTAGATGCTCTTTCTCTCAGAATTACGAATGATATTATCCTTACCACCCCTATGGTCATAGATAAGGCATATCTTACGCTCGGACCATTCTTCCATCCGAAGGTTACTTATAAACAACTTTGATCAGTGGAACAATTCTTCCCAGGCTACCTAGGTGAAAAACTTCTTATTTAATCTGATTCCCTTTCGAACATTGCGAATACCTTCAAAGCCTTAAGATCTTAGTTGAGACCCATAAAAGGATGGTTGGAATGGTACAACTGTGTATATTAACAACATGGCAATACATGGAAATAGGCTGGCATTTATGAATGCATCAGTCTTTTTCTGCCCAAATATACAACAAACACTTCCCTTCTTGTTGTAGCTTCAACTTTTTAGAGTTGATCAACCAGTATCTTCCACTTCAAATGTGGTCCCATGAGTCCAACAGTCATGGATATCTGCGCTTTCACTCATCTTCTCCCTTTTGGCGATCTAGTCTATCCCAGCTTTGCCTAGGTTGACGAGCTCTACTTCATCCTTTTAGACAGGAATGACAAAGCTTACTCTAACTTTATGTAAATTCAACACAAAACACATGCTACTGTCAATGATCAGTAGCATACAACATTTCTATTGATGTGGATTTGTCGTTACTTACTCTGCATGAATGTTGTGCATATCACAAAAAGTATGTTCATTTGGCCAAGGCGCTAGCCAAGGACTATTAGCTCTTGCTCCGTTCATGCTTGATCATCTATACGACGACATGTATGAAGTAACCATTAAAGGTTTTGACCACAACAGAGAGCATCCATGGCTTCTTTAGAGGTGGATTTATGAATACTTTTGCTTTGCTTTCGTAAATCATATTCCTTCCTCATATTCTTATACTTCCTTCAGCAGTGTAATATTCTTTACCCTAAATCGACTCATTTAGTCGCAAGATTATATGAACTACTTGTCACGCCCCGAACTCAAAAATCGGGCTCACAAAATTTTCGATTGCCGAATTTGGCGCCGACAGCCTCCGTAGTACCCCATTCTCGGCTCCTAGCACCCATACGCCAGATTCCGATCATGGGATGCTACAAGGAATGTTTCTAATCATCAATTTGATTTATAATAACCATAAGCATAACCCAGAATAATAACCACCAGGACACCATCACAAAATCCACTATGATCAAAAACTTTGAGTACAATGCGTATAAAAAGGGAAATACAAGGTAATGAAAATAACAGAAACTCCAAAAGCTCGACTGCACACTCCAACTGCGACAAGCCTACGGTTGCGTCCCGGCATCACCTGCACGCATCAATCGTGTATAAGCTTATAGAAAGCTTAGGGGGTGGTGTAAGTTTGTGCACAATATGAGCGTGCTCAGAATGCAGGGTTAGAGTAATGCGGAGTCATGCCGATGGGTATATGAATGCAATCAATCGTACCAAGGCTATGCGGTGCAGAATATAAATGCTATCGGCCATATCAAGGCCATGCGATGCATAATGCAAGTCAAGCATGCCAATCTACATCCCCAAATCAATGCAACTCCTCATTAGAGTATCAAATCAGTACAGTTCTCAGTCTAGATAATCACCAGGATCTAGTACACTCTACACCAGCTTGCCGCCCCTATCCGAACGCATAACTGGAAGAGTGGAAGAGACCTCACTATCTGCCTGCCAATATCGGGCCCGGCTCGTCGATAGCAGACCCATTCCTCAAGCTGGTCAAACTCAACCTAGAAATTGCCCCCTCACTCAGGCGGGTAGGTCATACCCCTTTCCAACCGACCAAGACACAGTGGGAGACGCGGCCTACTAGTATATGACCCTCACGCGCTTATGTATCCACTCAGTCTCGATGTTGGAGTCATCCTCTGGTACCATCGGGTTTAGAAATTTTCACCCAGGGACATCTATGGCGCCCCGATGCTAGAAACAGTATTTCTGGTATCCAATCCAGCCATCCACAATGTCTCTGTGGAGGCTATGGCCCTGATGTTGGTAGGGCATATAATAATCATAATCACATAAATGCAAGTACATAAATCACTCTACCAGACATGCAACAAATTCTACGCATACCGCGTGCTCATGAAGGGCAACTCCACATATCAGGGAGCCCATAAACAATTTACCCGAGGGCATATGCTATGATCAATCACTCCTCATATCGAGCATACATATAATGCGTATGATCATGGATCTATACTAAGCATGTTATATAATGATGGGCTCTGTGCATAGCGAAGATGGGCCTAGACGGCCTACACACTACAAGTGTGGGCCTATCAATGGGCCCTAAGGAGAGTGACAATGTGGACATTTAACCAACATCATCCTACAATGTGGACGTTAAACCAACATTGCTCCCAGGGCATCATCACATAAACCATGGTGGAATTGCACATTACAATGGGCCTTATGTACATCTCATTAGGCCTCGACCCATGGGCCTCCAATACGTCAAATGGGCCTCATACCATGGGTCTCATATGTATCAAAGTGGGCCTCAACAACGGGCCACAACTACACCAAGATGGGCCTAATCACATGGGCCTTATATGTATCTATATCAAAGGATCAACTGGACCACACTCCAAATAACAGTAGTGACCATGATTTCCACCATGAAAATTCTTAAGGCCCACCATAACATTTATTTCCTATCCAATCTAGTCGTGAGGTCACACAGACTTGGATTAAGAGGAAAACAAATTTCCTAATGATCTAAACTCTTATGACAACAAGGAGTTTCAATGGTAGAAGCTCAATCCTGGGTGGTCCACTTGATTCTAGATTTGTCTCAAGCTTTAGCTCATGCCATAAAATGAACTTTCAAAATGGTTGGACAGCTTGGATGCAACACATGCGTCATGGTAGGTCCCATAAAGGCCCACCATCATATATATGTATATATATATATATATATAATATAATATATATATAATATATATACAATATTATATATATATATATATACACATGCACACACATGAGGTGCAGCCCCCACACGTGTGGTGGGTCCCATATAAATGGATGGCATGGATGAAACATATACCTCATGGTGGGGTCCCCCTGCCGTCTAGCAGCCACCTAAAACGGTTGAACGACATAGATAAAACACATACATCTAGGTGGGCTCCACCGTCCACCACAGTGGATGGCATGAGTCAAACACGTACATCACTGTGGGCTCCACGTGGGGCCCACCATAATGTTTACAAGCTATCCAATCCGTTCATATGGTCACGCAGACCTGGATGAAGAGTAAAAACAAATTTCATATTAATTCAAAACCTCTGCTAACCCAAAAGGGTTCCAATGGTAGACGTTAAATCTCCATTGTTTCCTGTGATGTGGGCCACCTGAGCGTCAAATCAGCCTGATCTTTGGAGGGATTACAGCCGTAAGGGGCCCCATCAAAATGCATGGTGTCGATGATTGGGACACATCAAGGTGGGGCCCACGGCTGGGACCGTGGATCCTTGCCAGGCCATCTGTCCGCCAGCGCGCAGGCACTGCCTGTGCGCATTCTGACAGCAGCAGCGTTAGCTGCTGCACCTTATTTTTTTATTTTTTATTATTTTTCTGCGCTTTTTGGTAGGTGGGGCTCGCCTCGGACAAATCCGACCCAGCCATTGAATTCCATAGCTCGGGACAGACCCATCGAGCTTGATATGTAGTGTGTTTTGACGGATAAAGGCATCAAGGTGGGTTTTAACGGTTAACCCCACTATTTCCTATGGTATGGCCCGCTTAATTATCGGATTGACTCCATTTTTTGGCTCAACACCTAAAATAGGCTGAGCAATGAAATGGACGGCGTGGATTGTATACATACATCAAGGTGGGGCCTACATGAGTGGCCCACCATTTCCTTCCCTTCCCTTTTTTTTTTGGTTAGCTCGTTAGTACACTCCCATGTCAGTACACGCACCCCATGTTAGCCACGCCCGTCCAGCATCCAGAGACGCTGGACTGCATGGATATAAAACAAGCATCATGGTGGTCTCCACGCACTGCCATGGTGGGGTCCACATGGCGGCCCACCAAGGTTTGGATCAACTGATGTTTGTATTTTCCTTCATCCATGCTTGGACAGCAAGGTGGGCTCCACCAGTGGGTTGTAGTGTGGTCCACTAAATGGACAGCATGGATACAATATATATATATATATATATATATATATATATATATATATATATATATCATCGGGTGGGCCATCAACAATGAAAGAACAAGAGAGAGAGAGAGTAATAGAGAGAGACGATGATGGAGAGGAGGGACCCTGCTACTATCGGCCCTCCATTGATACAACACATACATCAAAATGGGTCTCATTAACAAGTGGGCCCTTAAATCATGAAATCAATGGTAGAAACTCAAAGATCACCCACATCTAGGCCTTCTCCTTGCTCCCTTAGGCTCGTAAGCTCCTTGCCTTCATCTTTGATAGAGGTTGATGGGGTTTTGATGGTGGGGATGAGGGATGAGAGGGTGGGCCACACTTAGCTTGGGAGAGGATGTTTGGACGTATGGAATTTTTTACTTGGGAGAGATTTTTTTTTTAAGAAATGAGGGAGATAGAGAAGTGATGGGTTGATAAGAGGTGATAGAGTGATGTGTGATGGGTGATGGGTGGAGTGATGGGTTGTAAGAAAGGGATGGGTGGAGAGAGAGAGAGAGAGAGAGTTGACTTTGGGAATGGGAAGGATGGGTTGATGTACTTGGGGTATGGAGTGACTTGACTTGTACTTGACATTGATTGATTGATTGATTGATTGATGGGACTGTCGTAGAAATTCCCTCGAGATTCGCAACGCGCGGCGTTTTCTTCAAATTAAACGTCGGCCCACATCTTCTGACCTGGGTATCGGTTCGATGTGTAAGTTACGGCGATAGAACCGTGGCGACGGCGTGGTTGCTGAGGTACAAGTTTCGAATCGAGCCAACGTTGGTATGTGGGACCCGGCTTAGGATTGCGCACAAATGTCAGATACGGTGCGAAGGTTGCCAGAATTCGACTGGAGGGACCACAGAAGGCTAAGGAACGGTACAGACTAGGATACGGGCCTTACAACTCTCCCCTCCAAATAAAAATTTCATCCTTGAAATTTACACAATCATTGCAAGCAACATAACTCAAAAAGAAAGAGGAAATATGGTATCATCATATAAAATTGGAGATAACATACAAGATACAACATATCATTAATCATCAAAGAGATGAGGATAGCGCTCTCGAATTTCGGCCTCGCGCTCCCAAGATGCCTCATCAACAAAATGGTGACCCCACTGAACCTTCACCAAGGGAATGACCTTGGTCCGGAGGACCTACTCCTTTCGATCAAGGATACAGACTGGCTGTTCAATGTAAGAAGTGTCCTCACGAACATCCAACGACTGCTAATCAATAACAGGAACGATGTCTGACTCACACTTCCTCAACATAGATATGTGAAAAACATTGTGGACGCCAGACAACTGAGATGGTAAGGCAAGTTGATAGGCCACAGCGTTAATGCGCTCAGTGATCTCAAAAGGTCCTATGAATCTTAGGGCAAGCTTACCCTTCGCTCTAAATTAAACTACGCCCTTCATGGGCGAGACCTTGAGATACACGTGGTCCCCTACATCAAACTCCAAGGGACGACGGCGATGATCAACAAAACTCTTCTGCCGGCTCTGAGCTGTGCGCATCCTCTGCATGATGATATTGATAACATCTGACGTCTGCTGCACAATCTCAGGACCTAGTAGACGCCGCTCTCTGACCTCGGTTCAACAACTCAGAGATCTACACGGTCTGCCATACAATGCCTCAAAAGGAGTCATGCCAATGGTTGCCTGATAGCTGTTGTTGTATACGAACTTAGCTAATCGCAGATGCTCATCCTAGCTACCCCCGAAGTCAATCACTTAGGCCCGAAGCATATCCTCAAGGATTTGGTTGACCCTCTCGGTCTGGCCATCGGTCTGCGGATGATACGTGGTGCTGAGCTGTAAATTAGTGCCCATCGCTCTTTGAAAGCTCCTCCAAATCTGAGACATGAACCTCGGGTCTCGATCAGAAATGATCGAGACTGGAACGCCGTGTAGTTTCACAATCTCCTCATTGAATAACCTCGCAAGCTGGTCTAAAGGCCAAGTCACACGGATCGCAAGAAAATGTGCCGACTTCGTCAGATGATCCACGACAACCCAGATGGCTTCATGACCGCGCTGAGTCCTCGACAAATCCATAATAAAGTCTATAGATACGTGCTCCCACTTTCACATCGGAACGCTCAACGGCTGCAATAGACCAGGGGGTCTCTGATGATCGGCCTTGACATGCTGGCATGTGTCACACTCGGCCATGAAACTAATGATCTGGCGCTTTATCCCCGCCCAATAATACTGTCACCTCATATCACGATACATTTTCGTTGAGCCAGGGTGGATAGAAAACTATGATCAATGTGTCTTGATCATAAGATCTCTGCGTAACTCAGGAATATTTGGGACACATAATCGGCTTGTGAAGCGAAGTCCACCATCAGAACCAATTTGCCAATCTATCTGACTCTCAGATGCTGCCTCAGCTCAGTAATCCTGTAATGACTCATCTGTCTGCTGAGCCTCGATTACCCTTGCGACAAGAGAGGGTTGAATCGATAGGCTCGATAGCTAAACAATAGAAGACTACAGACCAAAATCGAAGTCATACTCTGCTATATCCTTAAACATCCTCCACTCCTAAATCATCATATGTGCCACCAAGCCTCGTGACTGATGGCTTAGGGCATCTGTCACTACGTTCGCCTGTCCTGGGTGGTACTGGATGTCAAAATCATAGTCCTTCAGAGGCTCCATCCTGCGTCTCTGTCTCATGTTCAGCTCAGACTGAGAGAATAGATACTTTAAGCTTTTGTGGTCAGAGAAGAGCTCGAACCTGACCCCATAGAGATAGTGTCTCCACACCTTCAGTGCGAAGACAATTGCTGTCAGCTCCAAATTGTGCGTAGGGTAGTTCAGCTCATTGACCTTAAGCTGACGAGACGCGAAGGCTACAGGCCTATCGTGCTGCATCAAGACAGCACCTAAACCAATACGTAAGGCATCGGTAAATACAACAAATTCATCACTCCCAGAGGGAAGAGTGAGGATAGGAGTGGATGTTAGACGGTCCTTTAGTTCCATAAATACTCGCTCACAAGCGTAACTCCAAATAAACTCTACGCCCTTCCAAGTCAAGCTGGTCAATGGGGCTGCAATACGGGAGAAACCCTCAATGAAACGACGATAGTGTCCTGCTAAACCAAGGAAACTATGGATCTCAAATGTAATCGTGGGCTGACCCTACTGACGCACTGCCTCAACCTTCGAGGGGTCTACTGCGACACCCTCCCTCATCACCACGTGACCGAGGAATCTCACCTCCTCTTGCTAGAAATCGTACTTCTCTGGCTTCGCATACAGTTGGTGGGCATGGAGGGTCTGCAAAGCGATCTCCAGATGCTTCATATGGTCCTCACGGGTCCTCGAATATATCAGAATGTTGTCGATGAAGACTACAACAAACTGATCAAGATATGGACAGAAGACCCCATTCAT
Source organism: Magnolia sinica (assembly GCF_029962835.1). Taxonomy (NCBI): domain Eukaryota; kingdom Viridiplantae; phylum Streptophyta; class Magnoliopsida; order Magnoliales; family Magnoliaceae; genus Magnolia; species Magnolia sinica. Next base: position 40,468,195 of record NC_080577.1, on the reverse strand, counting down.
CAACTGCATGAAGACCGTAGGTGCATTGGTCAGTCCAAAGGACATGACTTGAAACTCAAAATGACCGTAACACGTCCTGAAAGCCATCTTCGGGATGTCCTCCTCTCGGACACAAATCTGATGATATCTGAAACGCAGTTCAATCTTCAAAAAGAACTGTGCACCCTGCAGCTGATCAAATAAATCGTCTATCCTCGGGAGCGGGTACTTGTTCTTGATCGTGACTTAGTTGAGCTCGCGGTAGGCCACGTAGAGCCTCAATGAGTCATCCTTCTTCCTAATGAAGAGTACCAACACTCCCTAAGGTGAACTGCTAGGACGAATGAATCCTAACTCACGTAACTTATCCAACTGTCGTTGCAGCTCTCGCAACTCCATCAGTGCCATACAGTACGGGGCCTTTGAGATAGGCGCGGTACCAGGCACAAGATCAATCTGGAACTTAATATGACGGCGAGATGGTAATCTCAAAATTTCCTAGAACACGTCAAGGAAATCACAAACTATCGGCAACTAATCAATACACAAGGCAACGGGCTCCTCGACTATGCAGGACATCAAACAAGACAATGGCTCTCCTCGGGGCTCTGCAACGAACTGAAATTGTGGCAAGCTGGGTATGCAGAACGTGACTGTCCTCGCGGAATAGTCCAAGATGGCGTGATACTCAGCATGCCAATCCATGCCCAAGATAATGTCAAAATCTGACATCGGCAACACAAATAAGTCTGCGGGCAAAATGATATCACCGACCAGAACAGGGTAAGATGAACAGAAACAGCCTAATACTGCGGTCTTCCCCAAGGGCGTTGATATGGTCAATCCTTTACTAGCAGACTCTGTCAGTAAACTAGTCGACTGGTAGAAATCCTCAAATATGAATGAGTGCGAAGCACCGGAATCAAACAATACTCAGGTGATGCATGCAGAGACTGGAAGTATATCCTCAACAACTTCTCCAGATGACTGCGGGTCCTGCTGAGGCGCATAGAATCTAGCCTGAGCTGGCTGGGGTGGTTCCTGTTCCCTTGGAGGATACTATTGCTGCTGATGTCGCTGAGACACTCGAAACTGCTGCGGTCTCGGAGGCTGGTGCTAATGCTGCAGCTGAGGGGGCCTCGGTGGTGAAATCTGTTGTCGCTGCTGCTGAAGAGGCTGCTGCGATGCTCTCGGCTGTGATCAGGGACACTCCCACCTACGGTGTCCTATCCCACCACATCCATAACAAGTATCAGAAAGCTGTCTCTGAGGTGGTGCGGCTGAAGGTGCCGATGGTGCTGTTGGTGCCCTAATGGATGGGTGGCTCCTGTACCTTTGCGGTTGTCGATGCTGATAGGAACTACTAGAGTAAGCTTGCCTCTTCCATCCCCTCCTTTGATCTCGATTGCCCTGCGTGCCGGCCTACTCGGCCTCATAAATCTGAGCCCTCCACACTACCGCCTGAAAAGTCAGAAGCTCATGTCCAATAACACGACCTCAAATACCGTAACGTAAGTCGTTCTCAAAACGGCAGGCCTTCCACCCCTCATCATCAACCATATATGGCGCGAACCTCGATAGCACCACAAAACGGGCCGCGTACTATGCCACGGTCATGTCCCCCTGTACCAAAGTCTCGAACTCCAGTGCTTTCTGACGTCGAATGTGGTCAGGGAAGTACTGCTCCTCGAATCGATCGATAAAGTCCTCCCATGTCCAGACATAATCAGGTCCTACGACATGGGTAACAGAGGTCCACTAGTGCTTGACCTCGCCTTGGAAAAGAAATACTACCAACCGGACTCGCTGCTTGGTCGTACATGACATGGTATCCAAAATCTTCTCCACATCAGAGCGCCATCTCTCAGCTGCTGTCGGATCTGGCTCGCCCTAGAAACGTGGAGGATCGAGTTTTCGGAACTCATGAAGAAGGGCGCTCCCACCCTCCTGCTCGGCCTGGGCTGGAGAAACAATTGGGCGCCTGCCCTACCCCTGAAGCGCAGCAGTCACAGCTTGCAACATCTGCTGTAACTACAAGGCACTCACAGGCACCGACATCAGGTGGAGGAACGTCATCCTCAGGCAGGGGAGCAGGGATCTCAGGGGGTGAAATGGGAGTGGCAGGTAGTAAAATTGGAGCCTCATCTGGTGGAGCGAGGTGCGCTCAGGTTGCTCTCCTAGGTGGCATGTCGTATAGGAAAGAACAATGACGCCAATCAACCTTGAGAATCGCATGATATGGAACTCAATCAGAAGATTTCACACTCGTAACCTAATCGTCCTAAACTCATAGCAAACATGTGATGCCGTTCTCGGTTATTCTCAAGTTATGATTTGATACCAACTTTTGTCATGCCCCGAACTCTAAAACCGGGCTCACAAAATTCTAGATCACCGAATCCGGTGCTGACAGCCTCCATAGTACCCCATTCTCGGCTCCCGGCACCCATACGCCAGATTCCGATCCTGGGATGCTACAAGGAGGGTTTCTAATCATCAATTTGATTTGTAATAACCATAAGCATAACTCACGAACAATAACCACAAGGACACCATCACAAAATTCACTATGATAAAAAACTTTGAGTACAATGAGTATAAAAAGGAAAATACAAGGTAATGAAAATAACAGAAACTCCAAAAGCTCGAATGCACACTCTAACTACGACAAGGCTACGGCTGCGTCCTAGCGTCACCTGCACTCATCAATCGTGCATAAGCTTATAGAAAGCTTAGTGGGTGGTATAAGTATATGCGCAATATGAGCGTGTTTAGAATGCAAGGTCAGAGTAATGCGGAGTCATACCGATGGGTATATGAATGCAATCAGCCGTACCAAGGCTATGCGGTGCAGAATATAAATGCTATCGGCTATATCAAGGCCTTGCGATGCATAATACAAGTCAATCATGCCAATCCACATCCCTATGTCCATGTTGCTCGTCATTAGAGCATCAAATCAGTACAGTTCTCAGTCTAGATAATCACTGGGGTCTAAAACACTCATGCTAGCTTGCCGCGCTTATCCGAACACACAACTGGAAGAGTGGAAGAGACCTCACTATCCGCCTGCTAATATCGGGCCTGGCTCGTCGATAGCGGACCCATTCCTCAAGCTGGTCAAACTTAACCTAAAAATTGCCCCCTCACTCAGGTGGGTAAGGTCACACCCCTTTCCAACCGACCACGACACAGTGGGAGACGGGGCCTACTGGTATACGGCCCTCACACGCTTATGTATCCACTCGGTCTCGACGTTGGAGTCATCCTTTGGTACCATCGGGTTTAAGGATTTTCACCCAGGGACATCTATAGCGCCCCAATCCTAGAAACAGTATTTTCGGTATCCAATTTAGCCATCCACGATGTGTCTGTGGAGGCTATGGTCCTGATGTTGCTAGGGCATACAATAATCATAATCACACAAATGTAAGTACGTGAATCATTCTATCAGACATGCAACAAATCCTGTGCATACCGCGCGCTCATGAAGGGCAACTCCACATATCAGGAAGCCCATAAACAATTTGCCCAAGGGCATATGCTATGATCAGTCACTCCTCATATCAAGCATACATATGATGTGTATGATCATGGATCTATATTGAGCATGTTATATAATGATGGGCTTTGTGTATAGCGAAGATGGGCCTAGACGGCCTACACACTACAAGTGTGGGCCTATCAATGGGCCCTAAGGAGAGTGACAATGTGGACATTTAACCAACATCATCCTACAATGTGGACGTCAAATCAATATTGCTCCCAGGGCATCATCACATAAACCATGGTGGAATCGCACATTACAATGGGCCTTATGTACTTCTCATTGGGCCTCGACCCATGGGCCTCATACCATGGGTCTCATATGTATCAAAGTGGGCCTCAACAACAGGCCACGAATATATCAAGATGGGCCGATCACTTGAGCCTCATATGTATCAAAGTGGGCCTCAACAACGGGCCACAATTACACCAAGATGGGCCTAATCACATGGGCCTCATATGTATCTATATCAAAGGATCAATTGGACCACACTCCAAATAACAGTGGTGACCATGATTTCCATTATGAAAATTCTTAAGGTCCACCATAACATTTATTTCCTATCCAATCTAGTCGTGAGGTCACACAGACTTGGATTAAGAGGAAAATAAATTTCCTAATGAACCAAACTCTTGTGACAACAAGGAGTTTCAATGGCAGAAGCTCAATCCTCACTGCCTTTTGCTGGGTGGTTCACTTGATTCTAGATCCGTCTCAAGCTTTAGTTCATGCCATAAAATGAACTTTTAAAATGGCTGGACAACTTGGATGCTACACATGCATCATGGTAGGTCCCATAAAGGCCCTCCATCATATATATATATATGTATATATATATATATAATATAATATAATATATATAATACATACAATATAATATATATATACACATGCACACACATAGCCCCCACACGTGTGGTGGGTCCCATATAGATGGACGGCATGGATGAAACATATACCTCATGATGGGGTCCCCCTGCTGTCCAGCAGCCACCTAAAACGGCTGGACGGCATAGATAAAACACATACATTTAGGTGGGAAGTGGACGATATGAGTAAAACACGTACATCACTATGGGCTCCACCATAATGTTTACAAGCCATCCAATTCGTTCATAAGGTCACGCAGACGTGGATGAAGAGTAAAAACAAATTTCATATTAATTCAAAACCTCTGCTAACCCAAAAGGTTTCCAATGACAGATGTTAAATCTCCAATATTTCCTATGATGTGGGCCACCTGAGCGTCAGATCGGCCTGATCTTTGGAGGGATTACAGCCCTAAGGGGCCCCATCAAAATGCATGATGTAGATGATCGGGACACATTAAGGTGGGGCCCACGGCTGGGACCTTGTGTCCCTACCAGGCCATCCGTCTGCCAGTGTGTAGGCAACACCTGCTTGCATTTTGACAGCAGTAGCGTCAGCTGCTGCACCTTATTTTTTTATTTTTTATTATTTTTCTGCGGTTTTTGGTAGGTGGGGCCCGCCTCGGATAAATTCGACCCAGCCATTGAATTCCATAGCTCGGGACAAACCCATCAAGCCCGATATGCAACGTGTTTTGACGGATAAAGGCATCAAGGTGGGTTTTAACGGTTAACCCCACTATTTTCTATGGTATGGCCCGCTTGATTATCGGATTAACTCTATTTTCTGGATCAACGCCTAAAATAGGCTGAGCAATGAAATGGATGGCATGGATTGTATACATACATCAAGGTAGGGCCTACATGAGCGGCCCACCATTTCCTTCCCTTCCCTTTTTTTTTTGGTTAGCTCGTCAGTACACTCTCATGTCAGTACACGCACCCCATTGTAGCCACGCTCGTCCAGCGTCTAGAGACGCTGGACTGCATGGATATAAAATAAGCATCATGGTGGGCTCCATGCATTGCCATGGTGGGGTCCACGTGGCAGCCCACCAAGGTTTGGATCAACTGATGTTTGTATTTTCCTTCATCCATGCTTGGACAGTAAGGTGGGCTCCACCAGTGGGTTGTAGTGTGGTCCACTAAATGGACAGCATGGATACAATATATATATATATATATATCATCGGGTGGGCCATCAACAATGAAAGAATGAGAGAGAGAGAGAGTAATAGAGAGAGACGATGATGGAGAGGAGGAACCCCGCCACTATGGGCCCTCCATTGATACAACACATACATCAAAATGGGTCCCATCAACAAGTGGGCCCTTAAATCATGAAATCAACGGTAGAAACTCAAAGATCACCCACCTCTAAGCCTTCTCCTTGCTCCCTTAGGCTCCTAAGCTCCTTGCCTTCATCTTTGATGGAGGTTGATGGGGTTTTGATGGTGGGGATGAGGGATGAGAGGGTGGGCCACACTTGGCTTGGGAGAGGATGTTTGGACGTATGAAATTTTTTGCTTGGGAGAGATTTTTTTTGAGAAATGAGGGAGCGAGAGAGCGAAGTGATGGGTTAATAAGTGGTGATGGAGTGATGTGTGATGGGTGATGGGTGGAGTGATGGGTTGTAAGAAAGGGATGAGTGGATAGAGAAGGAGAGATGACTTTGGGAATGGGAAGGGATGGGTTGATGTACTTGGGGTATGGAGTGACTTGGCTTGTACTTGACATTGATTGATCGATTGATTGATGGGACATGTTGTAGATATTCCCTTGAGATTCACAATGCGTGTCGTTTTCTTCGAATTAAACGCGGGCCCACATCTTCTGACCTGGGTATCGGTTCGGTGCGCAAGTCGCGGCGTTAGAACCGCGGTGACGGCACGATCGCTAAGGTACAAGTTTCGAATCGAGCCGACGTTGGTATGTGGGACCCGGCTTAGGATCGCGCGCAAACATCGGATATGGTGCGAAGATTGCCGAAATTTAACCGGAGGGACCGCGGAAGGCTATGGAACGGTACAGACTAGGATACGGGCCTTACACTACTTCTCTCTCAGCTAAGATAAACCCAACCGCTCTTTTTATCCTTTTAACAATAAAGAATCAGCCCATACTAGTTCACAAAGGAATACGAGACAACTAATGTTGAGATGGTTAAGCTCAGAGACAAAGCTTGTGAGATTTATCTCATCTGCAGAGATCTCCCCTATAGCGACATTGTGGAGACATGTCTTAATGCTAAAGTTGGGGTCGAATAATACTATCTCAATCTTCTCTCTCTAATTTGGCCTAGCTCAATACATTCCTTACTCGTTCACCTATAGAACTTGCAATTAACCTCCAAGCATGTAATGGATATAAAAAGTCTAATTGATTCAAGGCGAGCAACTGGGGCAAAGGTTTTATCGTAATCAATCCCTTCTATTTGAATGTACCCTTGTACAATCAGTCTTGCCTTGTTTCGAATAATATTACCAAGTTCATCAGACTTATTTTTAAAAATCCACTTTGCTCCAATAATATGTTTATCTATAGGTCTAGGAACAAGGTACCAGACATCATTTCAAATAAACTGATTAAGTTCTTCCTGCATAGCTATTATCCAGTTTTCATCAGAAAGAGTTTCTTTTACGTTTACTGGTTCAATCTGGGATGTAAAACACATGTAGTTATATATGTCTTCTAATTGTCTATGAGTGTGCACACCAGTGAGAGGGTTTTCAAGAATTTGAGTGGTTGGATGATCTTTGACAGTCCTTAATTCAGAATTATTTTAACTTGATGAAGTATCTGGTTTGTCAATCAAAAGTACTTGATCATTATCTGAACTAGGGGCAGGTGTATTCAAGTGATCATCAATGACCACATTAATGGACTCTTGAATCACACCAGTCTTGTTGTTCAGAACACGATATGCACGACTGTTTAAAGAATATCCTAAAAAGATCCCATCATCACTTTTTGTGTCAAACTTTCCCAGATTTTCTCAGTCACGCAAAATATAGCACTTGCTGCCAAAAACTCGAAAGTATTTGACAGTAGGCTTCTTATCAAACCAAAGTTCATAAGCAGTTTTATTATTAGATTTACATGTATAAACTCAGTTGATAATATAACACGCAGTATTTATAGCTTCAGCCCAAAGATTTCTAGAGAGCTTCATACTATTCAACATTACATTTCTCATTTCTTGAAGCACTCTATTTTTCCTCTCCACAATTCCATTTTGTTGTAGTGTTTTGGGCGCAGAGAATTCATGCGATATTCCCTGATCGCTACAGAATTTCTCAAAACTGCTAGTCTCAAACTCAGATCCATAATCACTACGGATCTTATAAACTTAAGAACTTTTTTCAGTTTGGATTTGTTTGAGAATCCTTTTTACTTCATCAAGGGTTTCTGATTTATCCCTCAAAAAGGCTACCTAAGTGAATCAGGTAAAATCATCCATGATTACTAGTATGTATTTTTTGCCACCTTGACTCTCCATCCTGGTAGGTCCTATAAGGTTCATATGGAGAAGCTTAAGTGGTCTTGGTGTGGTATTGGAGTCTACCTTTTTGTGAGAGCTCCTAGTTTGCTTGTCATACTGGCATTCACCACATATTTTGTCTACTTTTTGTAATTTAGGTAGACCTCTTATTAGTTCTCTCTTGCTCAATCTATATAAATTACGGTAGTGTACATGTCCAAGGCGTTTATGCCATAATTCTGTTTCATCGGTATTGACTATGTAGCATGATTGATTAGATGAGCTACCATCGCTTACAATATAGCAGTTTTCAGAAGTCCTGTGACTAGTTAATATTACAGAACCCTTTTTGTTTAAGATTTCACAACCTTTATTAAAAAAATTTCACGATATGATTGTTATCACATATTTGAGATATGCCTAATAGGTTGTGTTTTAACCCCTCAACATATAAAACATTCCTAAATAAGGGCAGGTTATAGAGTTGAACCGTACCTTAGCCAATAATCTTGCAGTTGCTACCATCACTAAATGTGACTGACCCATCAGTCATATCTTTAAGGTCGATGAATAAAGCCTTGTTGCCTATCATATGCCTGGAGCACCCACTATCAAGGTACCACTTTGAATGGCTTGTAGCTTTGAAAGTAGTGTGGGCAACCAAGCAAGTAACCTTAGGAACCCATTTTATAACTGTTTTGGGTTTAGGAGTATAGTTGGTCTTTTTCTCTCTGTTGTTGTACGAATGACCTACTGAGTTAGATTTTAAGAGCTCCTTAAGCAAATCAACTATTTTTTCAGCTAAAGGATTTTGGTTTTGAGTTTTATAGTTAACATAATTGCTTTTATGTTTTTGAAAAGATTTAGCCTTTTTAAAAAAACTTTGATAAGTACTTTTCCCTTTTGAGTTAGAGGTTTCTCCTCTTACAAACTTAGGAGGGGTATTCTTCTGTTTAGAAGGTATATTCTTATCATAGCCCAACTCGGATCTATCGCCACATTTCTTAGATCCGGATAAAAGTTTTATAAACTTTGGATCTCCTTGGGTATACCTCCATGTATCCTTTAAACTCAAAAGTGAAGAGTTTTCAAGCTTAAGTTTATCATTTTCATATTTAAGTTTTTCAATCAGAGAGGTTTTGAATTCTAAAGCGCATTTAGTCTTTTCAAAACAATCTGAAATATGAGATTTTTCTAAAACAAGTGAATCAAAATTTTCTTTCAGTTTTAAAAACTTTTCTTTTTGAAGTTTCAGTTTTACGGCAATTTTACAACTTTCCTTGTATATGGCATTGTAAGCATCTTGCAAATCTTCTTCATTTTCATGATCACTATTCAGATTTTCTTTACTAGTTGAGTCATCATGATCTGAAAAGGTGAACTTGGCTAGAGTCATAAGGGCTTTAACTTCATTGCTCGACTCAGATTCAAAATCTTTTGATTCAGAAGAGGCTTCAGTGCCAGAAGATTCATTTCCTTTCTTTTTAGATTTGTCCTTTTTAGGACATTTGTTTGCTAAATGCCCATATTCTTAGCAGTTGTAACATTGACTATCTTTTAAAGATTTTCAAGTTTTAAATTTAGGTTTAGGTCTTTTCTTATTATTTGATTTTTGAAAATCAACTCTCTTCTTACTTTTGAAAATCTTGTAAAACTTTTTCGTTAAAAGAGCCATATCGTCTTCAGAATTTTCTAAATCAGAGTTTTCTTGAGAAATACATTTAGAAGATTTAAGAGTGATAGATTTACCTTCAGGAGCTTTAAAATTTAACTCATAGGTTTGTAAAGAACTAACTAGATCTTCTACCCTCATATTGTCCGTATCACAAAGTTCCTGGATCGCGGTTACCTCAGAGTTGAACCGTTTAGGAAGTGAGCGTAGTATCTTTGGACACACTTTACTTTATGGGATTTTATCGCCAAGACCTCACATAGAGTTTACAGTGTCATTCAATCTTGTATAAAAGTCCATAAACATTTCATTGTCATCCATATGCATTTTCTCAAATTTGGTTGTGAGGAGTTGGACTTTAGATTTCTTGACAATTGATGTACCCTCGTGTGTTATTTTTAAAATATCCCAAGCTTGCTTTGCTGTATCACAGCATATAATTCTTTTAAACTCATCCAGTGATAGTGCGCAAGTGATTGCATTTAGTGCTTTTGCATTGGCACTACTCTCATTTTTCTGAAGAGTGGTCCATGAGAAATACGGTGTTAGTCTCATTGATTTTGAACCATCGATACCAATCACTTCAGTGGTAGGTGGGATCCATTCAGTCACTGTGGCTTACCACACACTCTCATCCATTAATTTGAAGAAAATCCTCATCCTGGCTTTCCAATAGGCATAATTGGAGCCATCAAATGGTGGAGGCCTAGTGACTGAAAGGCTATCAAAATTTGAAATCTTATATATAACTTAGATCATTAGCTCAGGAAATAAATCCAAGAATAAAGAATTAAAAAATGAACTATTATGCTCTGATACCACTTGAAATGACCTAGCTATATATGTCCAAGAGGGGGGTGAATAAGACTATGCCGAATAAAAATTTTAACAGCGAAATTTAAATAAAGGAATGATAGCACTTTAAACAAATCACAATATGGAAATGTAAAGCAAACTCAAATAAAGAGATTGATACCAATGTTAATCTAAGGACAACCTTGCACCATAAAAACTAAGGGTTTATGGCAGGACAACCTTATTTCTAGAACAAATTGAATATCAAAAACTCAAAAAGAAAGGAAACAAATGAAATAGCAAGAAATAAATTCTAAACTATTACAACATTCCCACAATGCTTAAAATGTAAATATTACAACATTCACATCCACACATACATCCCACAAATCTAAATGATAAAAGATATAGAAATTAAATGAACATTCAAACCACATAAAGAATTATAGTAGTTCGCCTGTGTGTACACCAACTGTTCAACAATAGCCACACAACTACTCCACTCTTAATATCCTCACATAGGGGATATCAGTGTTCACTATCAAAATAGGTTTCACAGGTTCACCTAAAACCTTCACAATTGTGTCTTTTTAACTTGGGCTTACACAATCCAAAAACCCACTTTCTGAGTTTTCTGGCTCTCTTCGGATAACCAACACAATGAGATTTTTCTGGTGAATCTTAAAAGAAAACCAAAAAGAATAGAAGATTTACACAAATGTAAAATATCTGGATTTCTCCTTCTGTAGCAGCCCGGTAGAACCAATCGGAGTAGAAGTTTAAATATAGAAGTTCAAAATCCAATACTTACTTTAAAATGGTTCCAGGTTCTAATTGATTTTAAATTAAACCAAATTGGGCGTAACTCTAATTGATTTTGATTCCAAGAAGACGGAATACAACAATTCCTCTTTTCAAATAAGATTGGAATATAAGAATAAAATCAAATAAGAAAAGCTAACAAAAGAAAATATTAAATATGCATAATGTAGCTTAAAATGAACACAAACTTATCTCAGAGTGGAGCCTTGAATTTTCTTGAATTGAGTTATGAAACTCTGAAATTCGCGTTCAATTTATAGATGCAAAAATCTCATCTACGACTGGTCTTGGGAACCCTTCGACTGGTCATAGAACCAACGGCATTTTGAAATTTTGAGCGCGATCTTAAAAAAACCGTTTTACGAGTAGTCTTAGGATTTCTACGACTGGTCTTAGACCACCTACGACCGGTCATATCTGACCCAAGACTGGTCGTAGGAAACCAGGATTGGTTGCTGTAGTTCAAGTTGTAGATCTAGGACTGGTCGAAGGACGAGTCGTGACCATTCCTACGACTGGTCGAACAGTCTCCACGACTGGTCGTAGAATAACCAAAAAAATTTAAAAAATTACAAAAACTTAGGACTGGTCATGGAATTTCTTAGACTGGTTGAACCAGTGCTAGAACTAGTCGAGCAAGGTCCACGACTAGTCTTAGAACAGACCAAATTCATATAAAAAGATTCAGTTTCAATTATGTATACAAAATGACCTACCCTAAGGTCAATCTAAGGTTATTCATACCTGGGACATAAAGTATGAACATTGAAACTTCATTCTTTCAGATGAAGGTTGACCTTTGAACCTTATGAAGCTTGAGATCTCTACTTGATGTAGCTTGATCTAGAGATCTTCTACAGCTTGAATTTAAACTTCATCTTGAGTTACACTTAGGTCTTGAAATGCACTTGAGTCTTGAACAAACACTCTTCTTATCGATGTAGCTCTGAACATTGATGCTTACAGAAGAGGACAAAATACATGACCTTGCATTTATTGAAGTCGATTACCATACTTGACTTGAAGCATTGTGATGTCATGTCTTGAACATACATACATACATACATACATACATACATACATACATATATATATATATATATCAACATACAAACACAAGACACAGATAGAGGTTTTGGCACAACAAAATTTGACAACCAAAGGAGCATGAGACCATAACACTTACACTTCTTAACCACTACCTTGGTTGCATTCAACTTGTAGTTAGGATCATAGTAATATGTCCCAATTGACAAGTTCTTTTGTATCACTCCTTATTGAAGTAAAGCTTCATATCAGGAAACTTTTCTTGTCAAATCATACAAATCTACAAACTCTGTTCCGATAAATTTTTTGCGGAGTTTGTATTCCAAACCATCCCCGGTGTGTTGCACAAACTTGGCGTCGGTCATAACTACTTAACATCAGCTTTTTGCTCTCTTGGAGATATAGTTTTTGACCAATTCACCAAGCAACTGTCAGAATCATGTAAGATTGGCCATAGAAATTTTTCCGTCATTGTAGAAGAATTGGGCATGAAATTTATCTTCCATCTCTTGTTAGGTTTAGATGGAATTTGGCAACAAATTAGAATACCAAGTAAAAGTCATTGTATTTGAATAGTTAAACCATTGTAATTTATGATAATCATTATTGTTTAATTCACCACATCATATGGAAAATCAGCCTATGTGTCCTATGGTCGATTGACCAGTGTCGTCAATGAAAAGTGTAAAGTCTGGTTGATAGTTCTTGAGTAATGGATATTGTCGATTGATCGATTTAGGATAAGGTTTGTGATATATTGGGGTAGTGTTGCAGCCGTGAACTTGGTCTGCCATTTCCTAGACCAGCTGCATAGCTCGGTCACAATCCATACATCAAGTTTTAGCCCTAGGTGGCAGATCTGGACCTACTGTGTATTTGGACGCCGTGTTAAGGTGGATTCCTAGGGAGAGGGCCCTCCCCATGCATTCCTTGATTTTGAACTTCAAGAATGAAGTTTTTAACTTTCTAATCAGGTTGCCGGAATTTGACGGGCAGAGGCACCGTCCATATACCTTGTGTTGGGGCAAGATATGCATTCCGTAGTGGGGGACGTACCAATAGTATTGGCTCTATGGGTGTCAAATTCCCAATGGAACTACCCTCAATGTTTTGTTGAGATGTAGTAGGTGTCTTTTTAGAAAGCATAGCCACCATCCGATTCAAGTTTTTGTTTTGGTTGACCATCTATCTATTGAATGATTCTGCCTAAATTCATGATTGCTTTGCCTGAGCTTGTGCTTGCTCAACTTGAGCCCTCCCTTGCTTTGCGATATGTTGGATTCCTGACTTCATATCACGCAACCCAGTCGACATCGTCTCGACAGTGTCAGTACAAGAAGAGGATGCCCAATCCTAGTTTGGAGGATTGGGCATTGGGATTTATGGTGACCCTAGTTGTTCAGGTGTTAGTTGCACATGTATCTCCTTGGATGGAGGGAATGAAGAGGGTGTTTTGGGCTCATTGGCCCCAAATGAACTTCGGGTACCCATTTGACTCATATTTCTAAAGTTGGGTTAATCACGCTTATGTCACACTTATATGCATACCAAATCAGGTGTCCCATCGGGCTTGCCAAAAAAAAAAGAGTTGTCCCTCGGATGCGGAATTTGGCCATGGGTATTATTTGCAGGTGTGCCAGAACAGATTGTGCGACTCAGTTTCAATCAAACCAATTTGACCCCAAGTGCTAAGATAAGCAAATATGTCGAAATTGACAGTATACGGCTGAAATATGAGAAGACCGGTCACCTATTTAGCCACTCACAATATGTTGTTTAAAACAATTAGGCGATTATCGAAGGATAGGGTTCATCCTTTGATAATGGGTTGCACATTGTCTTCCATACAAAAGGACTTTTAAATACAAAAGCAAATAAAAAGGAAACGCTTACAACAGATCATAGGGATCATTGAAAAGGCACCTTTCTGAGAGAAGAACCACTTATATTGCAATAAAAATTGTCCAACATATAAGTGTATACTTGGATACAACTACTAAATTACTAATACTCATAATGTAAGATTAGGCTACTGATAACGCTAAGGAACACAAATGATTGATTATGTTAAAAAATATAAAGAATAATTGAAAAATAAATTTGATTTATTTGTTTGATTTGGTTAGTAAATCCTTTTCTATTTATAAATATCATTGCCACAATCATTTAGATATTTTTTTTCCCCGTGTTTAGTTGGTATCAATCACTTTGGCACCAATACTGCCTTTCATTTTCTTTTTGGACAGGACTTTGGCACCAGTACGACCTTTCAGTTTCTTCTTGAACACCTGTCCAGTAACCGACTCGGCACCACTTTTGCCTCAACCACATCCTTCAGCAGCAATTCGGTTATGCGACATATATTAATGACATGTAACACTGATTAGTGTAAGTTATAATTCCATACCATGTACTTAAAATATCTTTGTAAAATATAGGGTACAAGAGGATATACCTAAACACATACATATTAACCTAACCTGATTGAACTCCCGTGTCCCTGTGAATGTTTTAACCCTGTATATGGATTTACCTCTTTTTCTTTCTTTCTCTTTTTTTTTTTTTTTTGGCCAAGTCGTCACGTGACCTGACAAAACGGATAGGGTTGATTTCTCACAAATATCACCGAGGCCCCGTCTAGTTTACTGCTGCCTTAGCCCTTCCCGTGAAACGCTATCTCAGTCCATCCGCGTCCGGTTGGGTTGGGTCCTACGTCTCGGTGATTAGACCGTTGATACGATGGGCTCAAGTAGGGATTGGGCATGTACCAGAGGTAGCGTAGGTCGCTGGTGCTTGGTTACGTTGGCGACAAACCAGAGCAGCATGGATGTACCTTTCATGAGATCCACACCATTCGTCAAGTCTGCTGCCGTTGTTCGTCGGACAGACAAATGGCACTGAGGAAACGGATTGGCTACTCCCCCTGCCACCAGCCCAGTGGCTGATGGTCGGTGCTCTGTGGACCCCACCGTGATGTATGTGTTTCATCCAATCCTTTCATCCATTTTTACAGATCATTTTAGGGCTTTGTACCAAAAATGAGAGGGAAATAAATCTTGGGTGGACCACACCACAGGAAAACAACAGAGATTGGATATCCAACATTAAAATCCTCCTAAGGCCCAATGTACTGTTTATTTGACATCCAATCGGTTGATTAGGTCATACAGACTCAAATGAAGGGGGAAAAAAAAAAAACAAAGATCAGCTTGATCCAAAACTTTTATGACCTTAAATTTTTTTTTACTGGCTGACGTTCTTTCAACACTGTTTCCTGTAACGTGTTTCACTTGAGATTGCGATATACCTCATTTTTGGTCTCATTCCATACAATGGTCTATAAAAAAGATGGACGGAATGGATGAAACACATGCATCATGGTGAGCCCACTAAGCACCGACCAGCAGCCATTGGCTGGTGGCAGGGGGAGTAGCCATTCCATTTTTCTCACTTATCTGACGTATCTAAAAACTATTGTTTGTATTTCTCTCTAACCGTTTAGTTGGTGGGGCCCACCAATGATCTGAAATAGGCATTGTCCTGGTTCCTTCAACTCAATGGTCAGATTCCTTATACAGAGCCAAACAGGTACGTTGTCTCATCCTGACACTACTGCGTTGTTAACAAAAAAGCAAGCCGTGGCGTTTCTTTTGGGAAGGAAAAGCGAGTCCAGCCAACCCACTTTTTCCAATAGCATTCAACAACTCCGAGCGCATACACGAGGCCCAAATATATCAGATTGGTGGCCCATTGTCATCATAGGCAAAACAAGGCCCCTATCACCGGGGTTAAAAGTTCCGTCTGTGGGCCCACCACGTTATTTTTGGGGAAATTGACCACTGTAAACGCCACCTTTTACCCGGCGTCTTTTCAACACGCTCCCAAACTTTACTTTCTCAGAGCAAGTCATTCTGTACGGACACGCTATTTGCATACGAAAATACTTTCGTATTTATCGTGGTTAAATATCTATAGCTACGGTTATAATTCGTAGCCAAAGGTTGTTAAATAGTGTACCCGTATATAATGGTTTACCTTGGGAAAGTAAAGTTTGGGAATCCTTTGAAAAGACGCTGGGTAAAAGGTCACATTTACAGTGGTCAATTTCTCTTGTTTTTGTTATATCCACTGCGCACATCCCTTCCTTTAGCTCGAACGCGGATTGCGTAATCCAGGCAGGGGTCTGTGGGGCCCACCATGAGGTAATTGTTTTATCCACGCCGTGCATCGTTTTCCTCAGTTCATTTTAATATGCTATTAAAAAATGAATAAGGTCCAAGTCTTAGGTGAATCACAAAGTAAGGATTGAACGTCCACCATTAAAACCTTATTGGGAGCTGACAAGCTTCAGATCAAGCTGATATTTGTTTTTTCAGTTCATCCACGTCTACATGACCTTATGAATAGGTTGGATAGTAAAACAACATCACGGTGGCCCTTAGAAAGGTTTCAACGGGGGATGTTATTATCACTGCAGCTTCCTTTGGTGTGGTCCATTGGAGCTGTGGACTTGCCTTATTTTTAGGTTCAAACCTTACAATGATCTGAAAAAAGGCGATGAACGGCGTGGATAAAACACTTACATCAAGGTGAGCCCCGCAGAGTCCGGGTAGGATGCAATCCGCGTCCCCCTTCAGCTCATTTTCCAAAATTCAAGTGGGCCGTACCACTGAAACAGTGGGAAAGGAGATACCCACCGTTGAAACCTCCATGGGCCCACCGTGATGTTTAGATGCCATCCAATCCGTTCATAAGATCACTCCCACCTGGATGAAATAAAACACAAATATAACCCTGTGATACTCAACGGTGAGCATTCAATCCTAACACGTGTGGTCCACTTGAGTTTTTGGATCTTCCTCGTGTTTGGGTTCATGTCCCAAAATGAGATGATAAAACGGATAAACAGAGCGGATTTAACAAAAACATCGTGGTGAGCCCCATCGAGTTTGGGTTAAGGGAGCCCTGTAGCCCTCTCAGTGACAAATTTCGTTCTCGGCAATTTCTAAGCCTGAGATTTTCTCGGGATATTTTAAAATTCTGTCATTTTTTCTGACGTTACTATCGAAAAACCTAGTTGAAAATAAAATAGAAAAACTTATATATCATATGATAAATAATTTAAAATTTTCAAAGATATAACTGAATTTTTTAACTTTTAAATATTTATTGTGTTAAAATCACGAAAACGATTAAAAAAATCTCGTGATAATATATTTTGATGAATTTTCGGAAAAAAATATTGCGAAATTTTAAAAATCTCGACGATATTACAATTACCTCCTTAGGCATGGTTGAACGGGCTTAGGAGGGATGGGATTTTACCTTCCAATTCCTTCCAATCACTCCAATCAAACACGCCTAAGCACGGTTGAACGAAATTAGGAGGGATGGGATCAATTTTAAGGTAATGACGGTGATGTAATTGAATTGGTTTAAGATCCATGGGTTTACTATATCCGGGACAAGTTCATTGGGTCTGTTTGGCTCATTTAGCATATCCCAGGATTTTATCATGCCAGTCCTCCTAAGCCCTCTTAGTCCGCCTGGCCAAACAGGGGCTTAGTGAGCTATCTGTTCGAAATCCAATGATCGAACGGCTGGGATTCGTATGACTTTTTGCGCTATGGCCTGTCCATGTGATAGGGCCCACCGGACGGAAATATCTCAATCAGACGTGGCCACGCGGCCCATGTCACCTATTGCTTTCTCACATGCGTTTCCCGCGCATCCCGTCTCATCGTCACTTCGAGGATCGGACGAGGATTTCCTGCGGTGGAAACCTAGGTGGGGTCAACCGTGATGTTCGTTAGAAATCTACTCCGTCCGTACATTTTATGAGGTCATTTTAAGACTTGAGATTAAAAGTGACGAGAATCAAAGGCTCAAGTGGGTGGGTATGAAAATTCCTACCGTTGAAACCTCATTGGGCGTGGATAGTAATGTTCACATGCCATGCATACCGTTCGTAAAGTCATTCTTACTTGGAAATCACAAATATTACTCTGATTCAAAACTTCGGTAGCCTCCTAATATTTCAGCTGTAGACGTTCAATCCTTAGGTTTTTGGCCCACTTGAGTGTTGGATCCTGATCAATTTTGACCTTATGACTTGAGATGAGCTCACAAAACGGATGGACAGGTGGATTGCCCACAAACATCACGGTGGGCCTTATTTAGGTTCTCGTAACCTTCTTCTAAAGGCTTTCCGGGCAAATCCGCGTGTTCAAGGGCGGTGGATCCTCGAGTACGTGGATTTACTTCCAAAGCCTTTGGCACGTAGTTACTGCATCTGGGATGCTGCGTGGGGTTTCCATGATATTTTTGAAAAATCCATTTCATTCATCCGTTTTTTCCAAATCATTTTAAAAGATAAGACCAAAATTCAGATGAATCCAAAACTTACGAAGGCCATGCCAAAAGAAAAACTAGAGAAATAGTTCTCCACCGTTGAAACCTCTCTAAGCTCCATCTTAATGTTTATCTGCCATCCAAATTATTTGTTAGTCCATGTCAACAAAACTACTAGCTTTATAATAAACATTTTTGCAAATGTTTAAACGGTCATTGTATCTCTACTGTTTCTTATCAATAGTGTTGAAAAAAGTAAAAGTTAGATCAACCATCGGAATGATGAGGTAATTGCCTTAGAAGTAATTATTACATATTTGCAATACATCCCAGCACAGAAACTTCACGTGAAAGCCTTAGTGGTTCATCAGAGCCATTTATTAGGTGGGACCCACTGTTCAAATGAACTGGCCGAACAAATGAGGGGAGCAAGCGTACAAAAGCTGAACAGTTGGCGTGATTACTTCAATCTGGGGATCTAACACTGGCCATGTGACGCATAGATCCGGTTTTCCCAGTACAACTGCTAACTTGGATTCTCGTGTGCATGTCGTGGTCTTACGGTTAAGATGGTCATACGTTCTATCCACTTATACTTAAATTTGTGTCCAATTTAGTTTTGTAAGGCCTACAGTCATGTATGTATGTTATTCATTTTGTCCATCTATTTTGTTTTTATTTTTTATTTTTTAATCATTTTAGAATATAAGCCCAAAATTAAAACAGATCCAAAGTTAAAGTGGACCACTTCGCGCGAAAAGTAATACCTAATGTTGAAAACTATTGAGAGCCCCATAAACTTTTGACCAACCTGATATTTGTGTTTTATCTTTGTCTAAGGTCTACATCAAATAAACATAACGGTGGCTGATAGGGAGGTTTCAACAGTTGAGTCATTATTTCTACTGTTTTCTATGGTGTGGCTCACTTGAGCCTTGATCTACCTTAACTTTTGGGCTTAAACGGATCTGCTGTTAATATGGAATGCCGGGATAAAACACATGCACTGCAGTCTGCAGTAGGCTCACAGACCCTAATCCGCTTCCATACGTGCGAGGCAAGCAAACGTCGGTAGGTAACCGAGGTATCACAGGAAGCTAAAAGGAAAGAGATGTAGGCGGCTTCGTGGATTCCTGAGTGAGAGGGGTTATATCTTCACGGATTCATGACCGTGTGGATATATATATATATATGTCATTCAATTCGCCCACCAAGGAATGGAATTAATCATCATGGTGGAACAAACCACAGTAATTAGTGGTGCTTAATCATTAAACACTCGTGGAGAGCTACAAAAGTTTTGTACGTAAATTTCATCTAAGATCCTGTGACTTTATTAACAGATTTGTTGGCATACAGACGCTGTGTGGCCACCAAGAAGGTTTTTAACGGTAGTCCACCTGAGATTTCGTCCACCTGCGAAACGGAAGAACCGCATTGATATTAAATAAAAATAAAATTTAAAAAAAAAAAAAAAAAAACACATCAAGGTGGGCCCCACAATCAGGTATCCACCGACCTCGGTGATCCCGGGATCCACAGAAGTCGCGTCCGAACGGAACGAGACGCCACAAAACGAGTGGGGCCATCTAGACTTTCGAACCTAATGCCGGTCTTGACTAAAGCGAAAAGTACGTCTCAGACAACCGCACACTTGGACCATTGGATTTCAGGCAGCGTTGTTGATGGAGACGGCCGTACTTGACTTGTAAGATCATCTGTTCGGTTCGTCAAAGTCCGTGTGTCAGTGAATTTTGCAGTAATTTTTTAGGGGTTACCACCGAATGGAATAATATTTTTCGAAACGAAAACGGACACCGATTTCCTGCCAAGGCTTTCGCAGGAAGCTCGGCGATCACGGTGTTTTTGATAAATCCACGACGTCCTTTTCTTTTTTTCTTTTTTCTTTTTTTAGATCATTTTAGTTGACGATGACAAAAATAAGCCCGATCAAAGAAACAAGTGGGCTGCCGCAAAGGAGAAGGTGGGAAGGAAAATTCATACCATTGAAACCTTCTTAGGGTCGACAGTGATTCTTACATGCCATCCATACCGTTCATGGCATGAACTGAAAACACAATACTAGCCTGATTCAAAACTTCTCTGGCACGAATATTTCAACTGTGTACGTTCAATTCTTCCCTTTTCAGCATACTTAAGTCTTGGATCCCGAGTATTTTTGGACTCTTATACTAAAATGAGCTCACAAAATCGATGGACATGGTGGACTTATCAAAAACATCAAAGTGGCCATTCATAAGTTCTCAGCGCAGGAACTTCCTGTGAAACTGCGTACAACGACAACGGACGCAGATTAGCCAATGACCGGTTGAGTAGCGAGACTGGCTACTGAAGTTACGTCACCAAGTTCTGTGGAGCCACCGTGATGTTTCTATTGTATCCATATTGTCCATCCATTTGGAGAGATCATTTTAGTGCATGATAGAAAGAATGAGACAGATCCAAAGCTAGAGTGGACCCCACCAAAGAAAACACGGGGTTGAGTGACGCTCACCGTTGAAACCTTCCTAAGGTCTACTGTGATGTTTATTTGATATCCAACATCTGTATAAGTTAACACTGGCATTAGGGAAGGAAAGACACAAATATCAGCTTGAACAAAAACTTATACGGCTCAGAAGATTTTTTAATGGTGGACGAAACTCTCTCCACTGTTTCTTACGGCGGGGTCTATTCAAGATTTGAATCTGATTAATTCTTTAGCTCATGCCTTAAAATGATCTCTCCAAATGGATGAACGGTGTATACAAAACATGCATCGTCGTGTGAATCACGGAACTAAGTGACGTGACTTCAATAGCGATTCTAGCTACACAACGTGTCAGTAGCTAATTCGCGTCCAAGGAAAACGCGTTTCTGACTTTCAAACGATGGGAGGGAGGGTCGCTTTCGCTGAGGTGGACATGCGGACCTGATGACAATGCCGACGCGGATGGAAAAGGATTCGAGCGTCCACTGCAGACTCATCTCCATCTGGTGGGATTTGATTGGATTGCGAGCGTTGTCATAAATAAGGTTATGTTTGAAAGTTATGTAGCGTAGAGCGTGGGTTATTTATTAAACCAATATACCGTCCAATTAAATCCAATTACGAAAACCTACCACTTGAGCTCCAAGATGAAATGAGTACCGGACATACCAACAGTAACCTTTTTCGGACCTGATGCAGTAACATTTGATTAAGCAACAACCAGCTCCATAAATGCAGAAATGTGTCCCATGCAAAGCATGTTTCAATGTTGTAAGAGCTCCTTGAGCTCATTTGGCCTGTTTGGTAAGTGGGATTAATTTGTATGGAATTGTATCATGTGAGATTAACACCAATATTACACAATGATTGCATGTCTGAAAATATCATAGCATTTTGGCTATCTAATCTCTATGTTAGGATAAAAATTTTACCATGAGAAAAAGGATGGATTAAGTAAAACTCTGTTTGGTGAACTATATAATTGTAATCAATGAACCAAATTTATAACAAATGTTCATTATTAGTACACATATATAACTAAAATGTCACATGTAAAGGTGTATATGGATAGATGACATGGATAAAATAAATGGATCAATATTAGGCCCACGTGTAGTGGATTTCAAAATCTACTAGAAATTCCGTCCAAATGCAATTTCATCCCACCTAATCCCAACCCTTCCCATCCTCATCAAACCCTGGATGAACTTTGCACGATACCAAATGCAATTCCATCCCACCTAATTCCATATAAGCCCACGAGATCAAATAGAATGCAATGGAATCACACAAATCGATTTCCTCTCAAAAGACGGAGAATCAGTTGCAATGCCAAAAATGGTTAGATTTTGGATGTGCATCCATGATTTCCTTATTCTTGGATACATTATATATTTCAATGGGCTTATTTCAATTATTAAATAAAATGTCATGTTTGATACTCCACCTGGAAGAGGAAAGACCGTGTTGCGACATTATAGTGAACTTCAGATTCGACCTCCGATTGACTTAGAGAAGCACCGTAGACCTGAATGAATGTATGAAGGGGATCCTCGGGGCCTCTTCCTCTTGAACCCAGTTAACGATTCAGATCGACTAAAAAGCATATTCTCGATGGTGATGTGACACCTCCTGACCACTCAGCTAGCACCATTAGCTCCTAAGATGGGAAAAATGCCTTAAATTGTGAAAAAGTACAAATGGGAATCAGATTCCAATCGGTGACAAAACTCCACTTATCAGAGCAACGAGCCCTTATCACTTGACAACACCTTGAAAAACATGAAATCAAGCCACATGTCCACTGGTGGGAATCTGATTCTTATCGATCCCCTCTATAAAAAAATTTGGCTCATCTCTCTCATTTGCAATGCTTGAGCTCACTTGGGAGTGGTTGGGTATGCTTGTGAGAGGCTTAAAAGCATTTTAAAAGGAGTTGGTAAGGGTGTCAAGAGCTTGATGAAGGTTCTTCATAAGCGATCTCCCTCCACCACACTTGTAGGTTGTGAATTAAAAAAAGAAGAAGAGAGGTTTCTTAGAAAAAGAACTTTGTTGAAGTCTATGAGTAGGGTGAAGATTCAGAGAAACCTAATCAATTCTTTGATAAAAGAGTATTTGGTTTTTTTTCTCTTTTACTTCTCAAATCTCAAATCAAGCTTGCATTCCAGTCCACACATTCCATCTTACATTTATACTATAGTTGCTACTTTCTTTCTGTAACGCCTCGGAAAAATCTGTACAAAGACCCAAGTACCACCTCAGGCAGAAATCCCTAAGGACCGTCGTATTTTGTAGAAATTTAGACGAAAATTAATTAAGCACTAAATTAAATTAATCGATGGATTTGGCTCAAACCACCATTTACATAAATGGCAAGACCTAAAACCATCAGTACTGCTAACTTAACACTAATTAAAAACCTATGAGAAATCCCGTGAGCTTGTCGTTCTTGAGAGCACATTGAAACTCCATATCGGACCTGGACCGCACGTCGAAAGTCTGATGACCGCGAAACTATAGGATTATGTCCATCCTACTGGGCTTGACAACTATTGTGGGAATCGAGCTCAGATTGTGTCCAAAAATGGATAACTTGAGCCCTGAGTAAAGTGTGTGAGAAACGCGAATATCTTTAGAAAATATATTAAAACTTAAGTGAATTGGGTCATTCACTCATAGACAAAATTGAAGATTTCGGACTGTCAGTTTCTAACCAAACTTCATGCATGGAAAAAGAAAATTTTCCTGCGCATATCTGTATACTTCTGGCCCCGATCGAGTAAGAACAACCGTTGATCTGACACAGGTCCTTCTCGGTCGATCCGCTTATCCGATCGCACTAAAACCACATCTTGGGTTAGATCCATTGTTAGGGAATGTACCCTATGATGTAGGTGAGTAGTGGGCCTTCCTATGAGCCCTGTTTATTGAAAACAGTCGCACTTTGGATATAAATTAAGTATACTAGGGCCATGGGGCCATTTGCATCAGTTCTAGGCCTATATAAAGCCCTTAAGCCACGCAATTTCTATTCCATACGAATTTCTCTAACCCTAGGAGAGAGAGGAGAGAAAAAAAGAGAAAAGAGTGAGGAGAGAAGAGAGAGTTTGGGAGATCGTTGCTATGGTTCTTTCCCACGGCTCCATGCACTGAATCGCCTTCTTGTTACGTTACACGATCCATCTCAGCTACGATTTGGGTAAGAAATCCAAACCCTAAAGCCGTAATTAAGATCTAGAATAGTCATTTATTAACCTAGCTAACAGATTTTATCATTTAGGTATCGTCGTTCCATTTTCAGGAACGTAAAATTTGAACTGAGTTCGAATCGAGTATTCCGACAAAAGGTGTGGACTATAAATGTTTAGGTTATGGTTTTAAATGCTTTCATTGTTAGCTAATGATTTATGTCTGACTTGATTACTGCCATATTGTCTTAAATATGACATTTTCGATATATCATACATGTATGAACTATGTTGAATACAAGATGCATCTCATGTGTTTGTTGAAATGTTTGAATGAACATGCAATTGTGATTTGTGCTTGCCATGACTGTTAAGCTAGGATTCATGTTTGTCGAATGCATGATGATCTCCTTGTGAAAGGAATTTGACATAATATATGTTGTAACTAATCTAATCTATGTATTTCGTGAAGTGTAACTTAGGTGTTTGATAAAATGTTTGAATGAGAAAATGTTGATGAAGTGTATTTATTAAGTATATTAATATAGGATTCTCAATCACTTTATGCATGTCTAGTTTCCTTCATGTAATTTTAATTTCATCTACGCGATTTATGATAAAAATGCAAGTGTATGGAACATGAGCAATGTGTTGAATGAAATGCTCAAATGAGGAACTTGCTTGGATTATTTGTCAAATGTTAAAACAATTATCACATGTGTTTACTTGTTACATCTGAGTACGATTGGGGCTACGCTGTGGTCCAGGCAATCGGTAATAGTCCCCATTCAGGTGGCTGAATTAGTCTCGTCACCTTAATATATTCGACGAATCCGGGTCGCATGATGATTATCGACAGTGGTTAGGCCACGAGGGGTGCTTATGCACTTCATGTCGATTAAGTTGGCGTGTGCCCGTACCAATCGAACTTATCTAATAAACCGATTGGCCCATTGTATGGTCACCATGTATGGACACTATTGGTTGAATCTAAGGTACGCCTTACCAATGTAAAGGCCTAATTTTAACCACGGTACCACGATCCGCTAAGACTTATGAGCCAGACATGGTGGTATAGGACACTGTGTTCGAGCTGTCGGTGTACGCTGAGGTGGTCTGCCACCCCGTAGTGACCAGTGAGAAACATAGACTCGTGAGTCGAGCATGGTGGTATAGGACACCGTGTTCGATTTGTTGGCCTACGCCGGGGTGATTAGCTATCCCGTAGTGTCCGCGAGTATAAAATTACAAACTTGCCTATCGACTACTTTCCATCGGGAGTGATGACCCCACAACTTGCCTATCGTATGCGCTTGACTAGGAGTGACGAATCTATATAGATCCTTCGGTTCGGGTCAATGATATAAAAAGAGGTACCCTAGCTTCTCAAATCTGCTGTATGAATAAAATAAATTAATTACCGAGCTAACATGACCATGTATAGCACTGCATTAGTTAGGATGTGCTTTAAAGGCGTGGAAGTCGCACAGGAGGCAGTGTGGTCATATGCGATATGGTATCGGCATCGCTTGTTGAGGGAGCTTTGATGTGAGGGCATGCATCATTATTTGCACTCCATTCCTGCATTAATAAGAGTAATTAGGAAGTGATTGTTATAATGCTTTATCATTACTGCTTGATTGAATTGATAACATGTTAACATTTGCCTTATAGTACCACTAAGTTGATCACTCACTCTCACTCTGGGACGGTGTTTTAAAACACCAACCAGACACTAGTTTAGATGCAGATAATAATGAGGTTTACGCGACGGAGCATGATTTCATGGACGAGGAGGAGTTCTCCTATTATCAGCTTTCAGGCGAGTCTATGTAGACCTAGAGCTGCTTCGCCAGGTTTCTGGGAGACTTGTCTAGTTGGACATCTTACATTTTCCCATTTTGTCTATTTTACAACAAATTTTGTATATATTAAACCCTGTTACATTATCATACTCTGGAGATTGAGAACTTCTTACTTATTTTAATACATATACGTCAGACTTCCGCTTATTTAATTACATTATCTCTGGAGTATGATATGCTGTTTTAGTATAATCCCACTCATATTAATGCATTGGTATGGATGACATCTAAACATCATTATCCATGTTACATAAGTGATGTGCTGAATCTCGGAAGTAGAGCTTTGCTCGACCTTCGAAATCCAGGGCGTTAAACTTCTTTCTTTCTTCTTCTTCTTCTTCTTCTTCTTCTTCTTCTTTACTATGGTGAGTTTGCTTAACTTTTAGCATAATGCTCCGCAGGCTAATCCGGATGCAATTCTTCTAGAACTTAGTTAAAGTCCTATAAAATTTAAAAAATTCATAAAGTAATGACTTATAAGCAGAAAATGGTACCTAATCCTTTCATTTTCTATTAGCGAGGCTCTTATTTAGAATATTTAGCCGTATACCAACCGTAGGAGTCACTTCTACGGTTTATAGCTGGCCGTAGATTCTTGGTTTCCATTGATTAGTGGCGACTCCAAATTGAATTATTACTGTATCCAAGTCAATATATACCCATCTTCACCATGAAAAGACGAGAAGAGTGAGCCCTGTTCGTGGTGTGTTTACAGTCACATATGCTAATTTGGGGGGTATTAAAACCAATTTACTCAATGCATTTCATTTATAGGCATCCAAACACAATATTTGAATTTCCGTGTATTCTAATTATAGGTATCCAAACATAATTGAGGATTTCAATTTGCATCGATTTCATTTAACATGTTATTTGGATTTTAGTGTATTTCAATTATAAGAATCCAAATGAGCGTTTAACAACAACCTATTACGCAATCAAATCCCTCCACTTCATATCAAGATGGAGGTCGGTGTTAACAAGGATTGTAATAACCTAAATTCTCGTTGGCATGTATACACACTTGTACGCACACAAACATATGTCATATAAAATATATCGAACACTTAGACATACCGTATATTAGAAATGAGTATCCTCACTCATGCACATGGTATGAACATTTGATTTGGAGAGAAATTCTTTTAAGAGTGGGCAGAATGTAATGACCCGTGGTTTTGGTGTTGTAGATGCTAGAGGAGTGGATTCCTCAATGGTATGGGAGATCTACTCTCTTCTTTCCATTGGGTTACCTCGCTCGAGAGATTTCTGTAAAGAGAGTAAAGGGTGTGATATTTGACTAGAGTCGCTATTAACCAATTATTATGATTTTACAGTCGGTTAGAGCCTGTAAAAATGGTTAAGATTGAGGACCCGAAGATTCTTAACCTTAAGATGAGTCGTGAGTTTACGTTCCAGAGATTCCGTGTAACATCCCAAAAATTTCCATGGCTTAAGTACATACGCCTGCGCGAGAATTCCGAGTATTAATAATGTATAATTGGATGCTTTAAAAATTGCACTTTTTTTCATCATAATCACATCCAGTTATATTCATGAAGGTGAATAAAATCAATAGTATTTATTATTTCATTAGAGTAAAAGAATTTAATAGATTATCAAATGCCTGCTCAATGGGAGCTTATTACATTATCGAGTTTGCAGTGGAAATATAAAACTATATTTTTATTCATTTAGTATAATCTTTCATAGGAAGATGGTCCTCTAGGTCTTCAATTTGTATATCACCTGCATCATCTGTATGGTTGGAGAAGGTCAATGCCCTACTCATAGTTATGATTATCCTTTAAGATTAACAATAATTCAAGAGATATATAAAAGTAATGTTAAAGTTTTGATACGTCTCATACTCCACTACTATGAGAGGTTAAGTATGCACAACTAATATATATGAATGCATGCCTAGCAAAGTGTGTGCGGATCATCATACATAGTGATCATTATCACAATGTGAAAAGTAGTTCAAAATATCCAACTCGCCCTGTATTCTCACAATACGGAGATTCGCCGGCGTATTCAACGTTAACGTGGATTTATGCAAACTTCTTAAGGCGGCACAACAACGCAAATGGGGGATTTACGTAACATGATGTGTTTATGGAGCGTCTATTTGTAACATCCAATCTCGAGAAGCGATGTAACACACATGATGATTTACTTACATCAATTGTGCACCATGCCAACTAACCCATGAAATTACGTGCTGACCAAGAGGGCCGCTACCTGTAACGCATTACGTCCATAATAAATATTTGAATCACTAGTTGTGATACCCTTAACACATCACTTGCATCGATAGAGAAATAATTTGTATCATGGGAGTTTTGGAATTCTAAGACACATGCTTAAGCCATAAAGGGAGGTAGCACACGACTAACAAAATAAAAGATAAGAGTAACAATAAACTAACTCAACAAAAGAGGAGAGTAGCAAGGGTTAACTCAACAAAGTTGGTAAAGACAAGGGCAAGGCTTGTATTCATCACCCTACATAAAATAATAAAGATCACCCATAATTAACATCATACCATAATTCTCCAAAGGGTAAATAATTGTTGGTGGTAAATTAAACAATTGTAGGAAAAAAATCATAATAACATGAAAGCATGTAATAGGTAAAATAAATCATATTAACTTAAATTAATGTAAGCTTAAAGGAATCTTTCACCTTAGGCTTAGGTCTAAACCTTAGGTAGATATACATGTAGGAAAACTTTTACATGAAAAGTTTCCACATGAATCACGACATCACTTGAGCAAGAGGAGACATCATACATTTGGAGAAAGAAGATGGCGTCTAGGCTTCTCCTTCACTTTCTCTTTCTTTATCTTTCTTTATCTTTTTCTTTCTCTTTCTTTCTTTTTCCTTTTCTTCTCTCTCTCTCTCTCTCTCTCTCTCTCTCTCTCTCTCTCTCTTTTTCCTTCTCCTTAGATGTTTGGGAGGTGGGCGTGTGAGTGGAGAGGGGACGCACACTCTTATAAAGGAATAGGCGTGTGAGGGGTATGTTTCCCATCCCACTTGGATTGAGTTTCTCTAATTTACCCTTTTCTGACGATCTTTCTTTAAATCTAATTCTTCCATTGTGTCAAGGTTGTCGAATAGAGCCGGGATATATGATTTTCTTGGTGATTCAAAATTTAGATTGACCTATCTTAAAAATTCTCCTAACGGGTGCCAAAATGAACTTGATATCAATTAACGGTTCACACTTAATGATCAGGGCCTATTTTTGAAAAAATTGGGTATTCAGGATAGGCAAACGGTTGGAAAAAAAATTGGTGGTTGACCAATGGTGGAAAAGCCTAAATATAAAATTTCACCTTTTGTACCAAAAAGAAAGAATTAGCTTCAACCTTCAACGGTGTACGATCATAGATCGGGGCCTAAATTTTTTATAACCTTATAGTTATATGAGACTAAAGTGTGGTCTAAATTTAAGTTATGATGGATGAAAGGAAGTGGTTAAATCGAAAGATCTAGATTTATAAGGAGTTGGTAGGCCTTACACGATAACTTTGCACCTAAGGGAAAGCATACCA
Organism: Magnolia sinica; assembly: GCF_029962835.1. NCBI lineage: Eukaryota > Viridiplantae > Streptophyta > Magnoliopsida > Magnoliales > Magnoliaceae > Magnolia > Magnolia sinica. The sequence continues at coordinate 40,438,528 of NC_080577.1, read as the reverse complement.
AAGTGGGGTCTTTATATTTCACACTTGGTCTATATTATAAGAAATTCAAGTCGATCATATGAAGGGAAATATCCTGCTATGACTACCCACGAGGTTTCTTCACTTAATGGACACCAAAATCAACGGTTAATGGGATAATTTGTCAATTGGGTCACTTTTACAATGATTTAAGGGCTGAAATTTGATATGTATGGTTAATTTATGATACATAGGCATGGTATAAAATTTCACATCAAATGGATGATGGGAACCATGTGATCTATGTTCACACCCCAAGTATAGGGTTGCGATGTAGTAATAATCTCGGTAAGACCAAGGTCGAATCCACAGGGACTGAACCTTGTACGTAATCTGAAAGTAACTAGCACTAGAAATAGACGAAGATGTAATCTAAATCAGGTAAATTTAAGAGAATAATGGTGAATTATTTTAACTAAAATTCAAAAGTGGAAAACTAGGGTTTCCAAGGATCCATTTGTAGAGATCACGGAGATCTATGCTTTATTCAAGAACACAATTGGATTTAGAGTCCCATCTTCATCAAATTAGAAGATATATCATTAAAAACCAAATCTGAACTTCCTTTGATCCAGTTTTCAAGAGATGAGAGGTATGAGAATTAGAATTGATTCCATCACAAAACCATTCCCATGAGACAAAGCAAACAACAGAATTTAACCAATCTACAACCAATCTGAAAGAGTTATGAACGTTAGGAAGGATTCCATCATCCAACCATGTCCATGAGACGATGGTGAACAATAAGGCTTCCTAACTTCACATTCATAATAATGAAAAGAACATACTCAAAGCTATTGCAGATCCATTATAATTTAAATCACAACAAACCATTAAAAACTGAAAGTATATCTTATAATCAAACTAGAAATCAAAGAAGGTTCATCAACATGAATCAAAGCAAACGAACACACCCATCATGTTACAAGCTTCACCTCTTAGCCTTAGCTAAGAGGCTCAGCTAATCATAGACATGATCAACTAAAAACTCTTAGAAAAACATAAATTAAATGGAAAATAAGAAAATGAAGAAAACTCTTATTGAATGCCACACTCCATACGTTGCTTTCTCCCTTCTCTTTTGCTCTCTTCTTCACTTCATATCCTTGCCTCCATGGCTGCCTGGATTCCCCTCTCATGTCCTTCTCTCCCTCTCTTTTATAGGTGTTGCAAGGTTAGGCCAACTGGAGTGGAGAATTGACTCCACTTTCGCAGCTCTCTCTTACGCAGCGAAACACAAAGAACAACCTGCGTTTGGATGAGATTTTGGAACAATGATCCTTGTAAACTTGGAATCTGACTTCATGGTGGGGTTCAAGACCACCCTCTGCGTCTTCTGGACGGTTCGGATCATAGATCCGACCGTGATTGTGATCACATAATGGCCCACCGTGGCCGGTGCTTCCAGACATCTTCTTGCGCATGTACCTATGCTGAGGTGTTCAGTGGGCCCCACAGTTATGTTTTCAGAGAAATCCACCCCGTCCATTAGAATCGTGGTGAAATTTCAGTTAGGAATGGATGGTTTTGGATTGGTTTCGGTGTGGCCTATAGGATTTTTCTCACTGTCGTCTGTCCTGCGTTTAAACTTGATTTCCGTATGTACATGTGCATGACAATACTTGGACACCATGGGTTTGGTTAGCCCCACCGTCCGGTTCGAATGGACAGTTCGGATCATCCATGTCACGCCCCAAACTTAAAAATCGGACTCACAAAATTTTTCATTGCCGAATCCGGTGCCGACAGCTTCCGTAGTACCCCATTCTTGGCTCCTAGTATCCATACGCCAAATTCTGATCCTGGAATCCTACAAGGATGATTTTTTTTCTAATGTACATTTAACTCGTAATAAGCATAACTACAAGTTTACTCGAATCACAAAGGCAACGTCATCATCACATATCCACTAATATAAACATTTGAATACAATGCTGAAAGAGAAATACATATGTCAAAATCAAAGCTCCAGAAGTCAGCTACATGCTCCAAGCTCAATGTTACTGTAACCTAACATCACCTGCACGCATCTATCATGCATAAGCTTATAGAAAGCTTAGAAGGTGGTGAATAGTGTGTGCACAAGGTAAGTGGTAAGTATACAATACAATGCCATAATCATATAATATCAAAAATATTGGCAAGATCATGAATCATACGATATCAGAGTAAGCGAAAATACTGACAAGTTCATGAGTCAATCAATATCAGAATACGCAATACAGATCAGTTGTGCAAATGACGAGTCATAAAGAGCCAAATGTCAGATGCCAAGGATGCAATGCAAAATACAATTCCTGATGAGTTCACGAATACCGTCAGCCGTACCTTGACCATATAAATGCAAAAACAAAGTAACCCAAAATGTCATATGCTGCGAATGTAATACAATATGCGGTGTAAATGGAATGACCATGCTGGAGTGTGAAGTCGGGATGATAGTACGTAGTATCGTAGGCTATGGGGTCCATCACAAGGGACTTCTATCCAAATCAGTCACATACCTAATTTAGATAGTCAGACTCAATGTGGTAAACTCTTAATCTCAGGTTAGTCGCGTGCCCCAACCGAAATCCTGGCCATTGTGAAGGTACACATAACAAATAATTACGCACCACCAGCCCGAGTGGATAGTGAATGAATGAATGAATGAGTATACAACTCCTGCTCCACAAATCAATACTGTATATCTCTGAGATCATTACTGGAGTCTAGTATACTCTTCACCAACTTGCCACCCCATTAAGCGCACAACTGGGTAAGTGGAAGAGACGTCACTATCCGCCTACCAATATCGGCCTGGCTCGTCGATAGCGGACCCATTTACGAGCTGGTCAAACTCAGCCTAACATTGCCTACTCTCTCAGGCAGGTAAGGCTACACCCCCTTCCAACCGACCATGACACAATAGGAGACGCGGCTTAGTGATATACGGTCCTCATGCGCTCATATATATCTACCCGGTCTCGATGTTGGGTCATCCTCTGGTACAAAGAGGGTTTAAGAATTTTCATCTAGGGTCATCTATGACAGCTCGATGTTAATAACATATTTCCGGTGTCCCATCTAACCATCCATGATATACCTGTGGAGGATATGACCCTGATGTTGCTAGGACATATAGTAATCACAACACACAATGCAAGATGCATGATTGATACAATCCAGTCATGCATTAATCCAATGTATACCGTGCGCTCATGTGAGATAACCTCTGCCTATTAGGGAGTCTCATAACAACCTGCCCAATGACATATGCACTGGTTAACGACATCTCATAACAAACATGCAGATGATGTGTATGGGCATGTATCATGATGCTATGCTGTCACATACTCATAATCGGTATCAATAACCTGTATCAACAATCGACCTCGACAATGTGGGCACTTAACTAACATTGCCCCCAAGGAATGACCCACATAGAGCCTAACATATAGTGGACCCATGGCCTCATGCAAGGGCCAAATATGCAACACCATGGGCCTCACTCAAGAGCATACAAATCATGTTGGGCCTTTCACATGGGCCTAACATACATCACAATCGACTTCATCACCTGGCCCTCAAATGCATCACAATAGGCCTCATCACATAGGCCTCATATACATCACATTGGACGTTAAACACGGGCTGGATACACATCACAACGGGCCTCAAATACAAGCTGGATATACATCACATTGGGCCTCAAACACGGGCCAAATGCACATCACAATGGGCCTCAAATACGGGCCACATATACATTGTAAGTGCTATGGTTTGTATCCTCCTTTGGTTGTCAAATTTTGTGGTGCCAAAAACACAATATGTATCTTGTGTAGCATGTTGTGTTATATGTTCAAGACACTTCATCACTTTGCTTCAAGTCAAGAACGAAGAACTACTTCAATCCATGCTAGTATAGGCTACATCAAAAGAAGCGACCGTGTTCAAAGACTCAATGTATACAATTCAATATGAAGAGTAATTCAAGCTATAGAAGATCTCAAGTTCAATGCTACATCAAGTACAGAGATCTCAAGCTTTACAATCTTCAAAGGTCAATTATCATCTGAAGAACTGAAGTCTCAATGTTCATACCTCACTTCCAAGGTATGATTGACCTTAGAGTAGGTCATTCTGGATACATAATTCAAATTGAATCTATTTACATGTAATTGGTCTGTTCGACCATTTACATGTAATTGGTCTGTTCTAAGACTAGTCCTGAACCCTGTTCGACTAGTCCTAACACTGGCTTGACCAATCCAAGAAATTTCAGGACTAGTCCTAAGTTTTTGCAATTTTTTAGAATTTTTTGGTTGAGCTACGACCAGTCCTGGAGACTGTTCGACCGGTCGTAGGAACAGTGTCGACTCCAACTTGGACCAGTCGTGGAGATAAGACTCAAACTACAGCAACTATTTTTGGTGTCTCACGACCGGTCTTAGGGTGTTCACGACTAGTTGTGGGAGGCACATGGCCGGTCGTGGACTACCTTCGACCAGTCGTGGAATGGTCTGATCCGATCGCGCTTAAAATTTCAAAAATTCGTTTCATCTATAACCAGTCATGGAGTACTCAGGACCACTCGTAGACACGATTTCTGCAACTATAAATAGATGACGAATTTCAGAGTTTGATAATCCAATTCAAGTCAAATCAAGGCATCACTCTGAGATAAGTTTGTGTTCATTTTTAAGTTACGTTGTGCTTATTTAATATTCTCTTTTGTTAGCTTTATTAATTTAATTTTTCTTCTACATTCCAATCTGAATTGAAAAGAGGAATTGTTGTATTCCTTCTTCTTGGAATCAAAATCAAATATAGCTAGCCCATCTGGTTTAATTTAAAATTAATTAGAACTTAGAACCATATCAAAGTGAGTATTGGACATTGAACTTCTACATTCGAACTTCTACTCTGATTGGTTCTTTCGGGCTGCTTCAAACAAAAGGAGAAATCCAGGTATTTTACATTATTGTAATTTACATTCTTTTTGGTTTCTTTCAGGATTCGCCAAAAAAATCTCATTATGTTGGTTATCTGAGGAGAACCAGAAAACTCAGAAAGAGGGGTTTTTGAATTGTGTAAGCCCATTGAAAGACACAATTGTGAAGGTTTTAGGTGAACCTGTGAAACCTATTTTGATAGTGAACGCTGATATCTCCTGTGTGAGGATATTAGGAGTGGAGCAGCAAGCTGTGTGGCTGTTTTATAACAGTTGGTGAACACATAGTCGAACCACTATAACTCTTTGTGTTTTGTGGATGTGTGATTTATTTTTCCTATCTTTTATCATTCAAATTTGTGAAATGTATGTGTGGATGTGAATGTTGTAATATTTACATTTCAAGCACAGTGGGGAATGTTGTAATAATTTAGATTTAAATTCTTACAATTTATTTCAATTCCTTGCTATTTATTCATTCCTGTTCAGTTTGAGTTTTTGATACAAAGAACGTTCTAGAAATAAGGTTGTCCTGCCATAAACCCTTTGTTTTTATGGTGTAAGGTTGTCCTTAGAACAACATTTGTATCAACCTCTCAATACTTGTTTATTGAGGTAGCTTTTCATTTCAGCATTGTGAATTGATTTCCTTTATTTGGCTATCTTATTATTAAATTCCGCTGTAATTATTTTAAATTTGGCATAGTTCTATTCACCCCCCCTCTAGGACATATAGCTTGGCCTTTTCATACATCACATTGGGCCTCGACAACCGGCCTCGACAATCGGAATCAGCCTCGATAATTGACCTTGACAATTAGCTTATACAATCGACCTCAACAATTAGAATTAGCCTCGACAATCGGCCCTGACAATCAGAATTGGCGTCGACAATCAGAATTGGCCTCGACAATCGGAATCGAAATCGGCCTCAACAATCGGCCTCGACAATCGGAATTGGAATCGCCTTCAACAATCGACCTCGACGATCGGAATTGACCTCGACAATCGGAATCGGCCTTGACAATCAGAATCGACCTTAACAATCGGCCTCGACAATCATAATTAGCCTCGATAATTGACCTCGACAATCGGCCTCAACAATCGAAATCAGCCTCGACAATCGGCCCTGACAATCAGAATCGGCCTCAACAATCAGAATTGGCCTTAACAATCGGAATCGAAATCGGCCTTAACAATCAGCCTCGACAATCAGAATCGGCCTCAATAATCAGCCTCGACAATCGAAATCAGCCTCGACAATCGAAACCGGCCTCAACAATCAGAATCGACCTCGACAATCGGAATCAGCCTAGGCAATCAAAATTAGCCTTCACAATCGGAACCGGCCTCAATAATCGAAATTAAAATCGGCCTCAATAATCGGCCTCGATAATCAGAATCAGCCTCAATAATCAGAATCAGAATCGACCTCAACAATCAGCCTCGAAAATCGGAATCAGCTTTGATAATCAGAATCGGCCTCAATAATCGGAATCGGCCTAAGGGAAGGTGTCACACCCTAAACTCAAAAATTGGGCTCACAAAATTCCTGATTGCCGAATCCGGTGCCGACACCCTCTGTAGTACCCCATTCTCGGCTCCCAGTGTCCATACGCCAGATTCCTATCCTAGGGTCCTACAAGGAGGATTTTCAACATGAATTTTTTTATAAGCATAACCACAAGTTTACCCAAATCACAAAGGCAACATCATTATCACATATCCACTAATATAAATATTTGAATACAGTACTGAAGGGGAAATACATATGTCTTTAATCAAGTTCCAGAAGTCCACCGCGTGCTCCAAGCTTAACGTTGCTGCAACCTAACATCACCTGAATGCATCTATCGTGCATAACCTTATAGAAAGCTTAAAGGATGGTGTAAGTGTGTGCACAAGGTAAGTGCCAAGTATCCAATACAATGCCATAATCATACAATATCGGAAGTACTGGCAAGATCATGAATCATACGTTATCAGAGTAAGCAGAAATACTAATAAGTCCATAAAAATATCATCAACCTCATCCAGGATATGCAATGAAAAGACATAGCAAGCCAATGTCATATACTGAGAAAGTAATGTAAATCGGCTATGTAATGTAGAAACATAATGAACCAGATATCAGATATCGAGGATGCAATACAATATGCAATTCGGAAGAGCTAGGAATATCATCAGCCTCATCTAGGTCATATAAATGCAGAAATATAACAACCCAAAATGCCATATGCCGAAGATGCAATGTAATATGCAATATGTGGTGCGAATGAAATGACCAAGTTGCAGTGTGAAGTTGGGATGATAGTACGTGGTATCACACGCTATGTGGCCTACCACAAAGGACTTCTATCCAAACCAGTCCCATACCTAAATTTAGATAAATAGACTCAATGTGGTAAGTTTCTGATCTCAGGTCAGTCACGCTCCCCAACCGAAATCTTGGCCATTGCGAAAGTATGCATAACAATTTGTTACGTACCACCAGCCCGAGTGGATAGTGAATAAATGAGTATAATGCTGAGTATACAACTCCTACTCAATCATTCCACAAATCAGTAATGTACATCTCTGCGATCATCACCAGAGTCTAGTACACTCCAAGCTGGCTACCGCCCCAGCCAGTGAAAAAGACCTCACTACCCGCCTTCCAATAGTATACCAATGCCTACCTGGCTCATCGATAGCAGACCCATTTGGGAGCTAGTCAAACTCAGCTTAGCGTACAACCCCCTCACTCGAGCGGATAAGGCTACACCCCCTTGCAACCGACCACGACACAGTAGGAGACGCGACCTCTTGGTATTCGTCACTCGGGCGCTCATGTATCCACTTGTTCTCGACATTGGGGCGTCTCCTGGCCTCGGAGGTTTAGGGACTTTCACCTACAGGCATCCAAAGTGCCCAGATGCTCGAACTCAAATATTTTTGATATCCCATCTGGTCATCCACAATATGCCTGTGGAGGTCACAGCCCTGATGTCGCTAGGGCGTATAGTAATCACAATCGCACAATGCAAGATGAATGAGTCATATAGTCCAATCATGCATCAATCCTGTGCATACCGTGTGCTCATGTGGGATAACTCCACCTATCAGGGAGTCTCATAAACCATCTGTACTATGGCATATGCAATGGTCAATCACATCTCATAATAAACATGCAGATGATGTATATGGGTATGTATCATGATGTTATGCTGTCACATACTCATAATTGCTATCAATAACCGGCATCAACAATCGACCTCAACAACATGGACATTTAGCCAACATTGCCCCCAAGAAATGACCCACATAGAGCCTAACATATAGTGGACCCATGGCCTTACATAAGGGATAAATATACAACACCATGGGCCTCCCTCGAGAGCTTAATACACATCTCGATGGGCCTCTCATATGGGCTTAATATATATCACGATAGGTTCCATCACCTGACCCTCAAATGCACCATAATGAGCCTCATCACATAAGCCTCATATACATCATATTGGGCCTTAAACACGGGCTGAATACACATCACAATGGGCCTCAAATGTAAGACCTGTATCCTAGTCCGTACTGTTCCGTCGACTCCATCGATCCTTCCCATCAAATTTTGACAACCTGTGACAATAATCGACATTTGCGCATGACCCTAAGTCGTATCCTGTAGATTTGAGTCGGCGTAATCCGAGACTTGTACCATTGCGACCGCACCGTCGCTGCGGTTTTAACGCCGTGACTCGTGCACCGATCCGATACCCTGGCCAGGAGATGTGGTCCCACGTTCAGCTCGAGGAAAATGCCCCACGTTGCAAAATCGAAGAGAATCTCTACAACATGTCCCATCAATTAATCAATCAATCCATCAATCAATCAATCACTTCAAGTCAAGTACACATCAGCTCAAACCCATCCCCAAGCAATCCCATAAGTCAAAAGTTCTTACACACCCCATACCCTTCTTACACAATCTACCCCAAAAGTCAACAAAAATCTTACACAAGCCATCCCTCTCTCACATCCATCACCCATCTCTCACATCTCCTTACAACCCTCTCTCTCTCCCTCATTTCCCAAGCAACAAATCCCAAGCAAGAGAGGTGCACACGTCCAAGCTCTTTCAAGTGAGAGAAAAGTGATTTTTGGTGGCCCACTTTCCCATCCCTTTAACCTTCATCCTAGCCATTCAAACCTCACCTCCCTCATCAAAGTGAAGCACAAGGAGATCAGCTTTCCAACGGACCAAGAAGATCGACGGTGGGTGCTTTATAGGATAGGGTTTTTTATCATGTTTTGATGATGGGCCAAGTGAGGCCTATCGATTGATGGTATGTATCTCACTTTGGACCCTAGGTGTGACCGATGGCCCACCTTGATTCTTATGATCATTCCATGATGGGGCCATTCTCCATGGACCCCATCATGATGTTTACTTTCCTAACTTGAAAAGGGGTCATCTGGACCGTCTATTTTAGAGGAGAGGAAATCCCTACAGTTGGATTTTGATTTAATGGGCCCACATGTATTGGGACCCACTTGATGTTTGATCGATTTCATGGGAGGGCCCATAGTGTCGGGGTCCCTCCATCATGCGTGTCCCACTCTCTTTCTCTCTCTCTCCCTCTCTTTTTCATTTTCTTTTCATGTGATGATGATGTGGTTGTGTGGCCCATCAGGATGAACCCCACCATGAGGCATGACTTTTATCCAAGCCATCTATAAGTGGGGCCCACTTTATATGTGTTGTACCCACACTATCCATCATGTGGTGGCCCACTTGAGCAGGGCCCACCTCACCTATGTGTGTACCCAACCCGTCCAGCGTCCAGGGATGCTGGACGTGAATTGAAAAAAAACAAATATTAGCTTGTTTTAAGCCTATGGGGTGGCCCACTCATATAGGCCCCACCTTGATGTATGTATTCCATCCACGCCGTCTATCCTTTCCCTCAAGCCATTTTAGGCATTGAGTCGAAAAATGAAGCTGATCCGAATTTCTGGTGGGCCATAACATAGCAAACGGTGGTTTTCACCATTAAAAAATTACCTGACTTTTTTATACCCCAAAAGATATTGAATATTGGGCTTGTTTGGCTTGTCTTGAGCTATGGGAAGCAACGGCGGAGTTGGATTCTTCCTATGCGGGCCCCACACTCGAAAAACCTCAGAGAAATAGTTTTTTTTAAAATATAAGGCAGCAGATGCTGCTACTGCTAGAGGCATGCAGGCAGCGCTTGCGCCAGGCGGGTGGGCGGATGGTAGGCAGGGACCCACAGCTCTAGCTATGGGCCCCACCATGATGTATATTTATCATCCAACCCGTTCATTGGGTGGGCCCCTTCCTGAAGTGGGCCCCCTCCAAAGTTCAGCCACATCTAAGACTCAGGTTGCTCACATTATAGGAAACAGTGGGATTGAACGTCTGCCCTTGAAGCCCTTTTATGGGCCATAGAAGTTTTGGATCAAGATGAAATTTGTTTTTCCTATTCAGTCAGGGTTCGTGTGACCTTATTAACGGGATGGATTGCATATAAACATAATGGTGGGCCCCACGTGGGACCCACAACAATATATGTGTTGTATTCCCACCGTCTAGGCAGACGGTGGAGCCTACTATGATGTATGTGTTCATACACGCCATCCACAGTGGACGGTGGGACCCCTGTGACCTCACCACTGTCCACTGTTTGGACAGTGGGACCCACCATGATGCATATGTTGTATCCAAACCGTCTATCCATTTTGAAAGATGATTTTATGGCATGAGTTAAAGAATGAGGCAGATCTAGGATCAAGTGGACCACATAGCAAATAGTAGTGGGGATTGAGTCCCTGCCATTGAAATCCTTTGTTGTCACAAAAGTTTGGATTATTAGGAAATGTGTTTTCCTCTTAATCCAGGTCTGTGTGACCTTAAGACCAGATTGGATAGAAAATAAATGTTAGGGTGGGCTTTGGGAACTTTAATGGTGGAAAAATCACTATCTCCACTTATATTTGGGTGTGGCCCATTTGGTATGCATGGGGCCAATTGGTGTGGTCCATTTGAGATACATAAGGCCCATGTGATGAGGCCCATTTTGATGTATTCTAAGGCTCATGGGTTATGGCCCATTGCAATGTACATAAGGCCCGTTGGTGAGGCCCATTAATGCGACCCATTTGATGAATGTAAGGCCCATGTGATACGGCCCATTTGATGTATTTAAGGCCCAATGGGATGTACCTAAGGTCCATTGCAATGTGTGATCCAAACATGGTTTATGTAATGATGTTTACGATGGGCTATGCCTTGGGAGCAATGATGGTTTAGTGCCCACATTGTGAGTACAATGTTAGTTAAATGTCCGCATTGTAACTCTCCTTAGGGCCCATTGATAGGCCCATACTTGTTGATAATTCATCACTTTATAACATGCTTAGTATAGCTCCATGATTCATGCCCATATGCATCATATGTATGCTTGATATGAGGAATGTTTGATCATAGCATAAGCTGTTGGGCTGAAACATTTACGGGACTCCTTATGAGACGGAGTGCCCCACATAATCGCGTGGTACGCGCAGGATTGCTGCATGATTATGCGGTGTGACTCATGCATCTCGCATATGTGTGACTTGATCACTGCATGCCCTAGTGACATCAGGGTCGTGCCTCCACAGGCACATCGTGGATGGTCCTATCGGATACTGAAAATATTGGCTCTCGCATTGTAGGCACTTAGGATGCCCTTGGGTGAAAATCCCAGAACCTTTTTGGTACTAAGAGATGCTCTAACGTCTAGACCGAGTGGATACATGAGCGCCCGAGTGCCGAATACCAGTAGGCCGCGTCTCCCACTGTGTCGTGGTCAGCTGAAAGGGGGTGTGGCCTTATCCGCCCGAGTGAGGGGGCTATAGCTAGGCTGAGTTTGACCAGCTCGCAAATGAATCCGCTATCGACGAGCCGGGTAGGTATTGACAGACTACTAGTCAGGTGGATAGTGTGGTCTCTTCCACTTGCTTGACTGTGCAGCTAGGGAGGAGGCAGTCAGTGTGAAGTGTATTAGACCTCGATGATATCCAAAGAAGAACTGTACTGATATGTGTACTTGATGAGGACTGGCATGCTTGCTTTACATCTTGCATATGACATTTGGCTACATAGGCCTCGCATCGCATGGTCTTGGTATGACCGATAGCATTCATGCCTTGCATCACATAGCCTTGGTACGGCTGGTTGTATTCATGGACTTACGGCATATTTTCGCATTACTCTGATATCATACACTTAGTGCTTGCCTTGCACACACACTTACACCACCCTCTAAGCTTTTGTAAGCTTATGCATGACTGTTGCGTGCAGGTAGCGTTAGACAGCAGCAGCACTGAGGCAGGAGTGTGCATCTGATCATTTTGGAGCTTTTTGATCACCCTGTATTTCCCTTTCCGCATTGTAGTTTAAGTTTTGATATAGTGGATATGTGGTGATATTGTTTTGTGACTTGGTTATGCTCCATTACAAAATAAATTCATACTGAAAATCCTCCTTGTAGGATCCCAGGATCGAAATCTGGCATGCGAGTGCCGGGATCCGAGAATGGGGCACTACGGAGGCTGTCAGCGCCGAATTCGGCGATCGAAAATTTCGTGAGCCCATTTTTTGAGTTTAGGGCGTGACATCAAATACAAGCGGCATACACATCATATTGGGCCTCAAACACGGGTCGAATACACATCACAATGGGCCTCAAATACGGACCGCATATACGTCACATTGGGTCTTGACAATCGGCCTTGATATCTGGCCTTGACAATCAAAATCAGAATCAGCCTCAACAATCAACCTCGATAATCGGCCTTGACAATCGAAATCGGCATTGATATTCGAAATCAGAATCAGCCTCAACAATCGGCCTCAACAATCGGAATCGGCCTTGATAATCAAAATCAGAATCGGCTTCAACAATCGACCTTGACAATCAGAATCAGCCTCGACAATCGTAGTCGACCTCAATGACCGGCGTCGATAATTGAAATCAGAATTAGCCTCAACAATCGGCCTCGACAATCGGAATCGGCCTCGACAATCGAAATCAGAATCGGCCTCGATAATCAGAATCGGAATCGACCTCGACAATCGGCCTCGATAATCGGAATCGGCCTCGACAATCGAAATTGGAATCAGCCTCAACAATCAAAATAAGAATTGGCCTCAATAATCGGGATCAGCCTCGAACATGGGCCTCATGTACATTACCATACACATTGCAATGGGCCGCATACTTGAGCCTAATACACATCATAATGGGCCGCATGACATGGACCTAATACACATCATAATGGGCCGCATGACACGGGACACACATACATCACAATGGGCCTTAACAAATGGGCCAAAAATACATCATAATGGGCTTCATCATATGGGCCAAAAATTATCAAATGGGCCGTAAGACATGGGTTGCAATTGCATCAAGGTGGGCCCTAATGGATGGCCACTAATACATCAAGGTGGGCCTCATGGATGGGCTACAAATACATCAAGGTGGGCCACATTTAGGGACCGCACCAATGGGCCGTACCATCTACAAGTGGGTTGCATCAATACGCCTCACTAATGGGCCTCATACATATCAAGTGAGCTGCATCAATGGGCCGCACTAGTATATTAAGGTGGGCCTCAGGGATGGGCCACAAATATATCGAGGTGGGCTATAAAAACATCATATTGGGCCTCAATAAAGGCCACAATACATAACAGGTGGGCCCTGCATATGGGCCCTCAAATACACCACATGGGCCATATAAACATTGAGTGAGCCGCACTAATGGGCCGCACATATACAACATGTCGAGTCTCACGGACGGACTATAAATTCATCGAGGTGGGCCTCATGGATGGGCCATAAATACATCAAGAGGGCCTCATGGATGGCCACAAATACATCAAGGTGGGCCTCATCACATGGGCTACACCAAAAATCATTTCAATAGTTGTAGGTGTAACATATGTATCACCGCACACTATCATTCTATGGGGCACATGGCCCACTAATGATGGTCAGCACTGTCCAAGCATTGTCTATGTAAATCAGCATCGTCCAAACATTGTCCAGCACCGTCCAACACTATTTGGACAGTGTGGATGAAATGAATACGTCAAGGTGGTGTCCACGGTTCAGATGGAACCCACAGAACTTGCTAATGTCAATACATCGGCTATATAGCTGATGTAAAGTACACCAGCCAGTCAGCTTCCATCCCAAGTTGGGTCCACTCGTGTGGCCCACCAGTCTAGGTGAATGGATGGATGGAGTGGATTACACATACATCATGGTGTGATGCACCTACCACCATCCAAATACAGACGGTGTGGATATAAGATACTTACATCAATGTGGGCCCCACGTAGGGCCCACCAGACATATATATATATATATATAGTATATATGTATAATATTATATTATATTATTACTGTATCATACTTTCTTCTTTCATTCTTCCTCTTTTTTTTAAGTTCCAATGTCCAGACCTGGACGCTGGACAGATGGACGACTTTGATAATCACATGCATGTGGAGTCCACACGTGCGTGGGTCCCACAGCTGCTCTGCAGCATGGATGAATCACAAATATCATGAGTGGGGTCCACAGGACTGTCCAACCTGTCCAGCACCATCCAGATCAAATATCATGAGTGGGGTCCACAGGACCGTCCAACCTGTCCAGCACCGTCCAGATGATCTGGACGGTGTGGATGAAATAAATACATCATTGTGTGGCCCAACAGTAAGTGGGCGATTGGGATCCAACACATATGATCACGTGGGACCCACTGACCTTACTGACGTCAGTTAGCCAGTTGGGGTCCCACCGTTGGATGGTTTGGATGCAACAGCGCATCGTGGTGGGATCCATGGTGATGGATGGCGTGGATATGTCACATGCATCGGGTGGGCCGAACATCAAGAGAGACAGAGAGAGAGAAAGTGAGAGAGACGATCGTGAGAGGGGAGGGACCTCGCCACTATGGGCCCTCGCTATACATGCATACATCAAGATGGGTCCCACATATGTTGGCCCTTAAATCACAAAATTAACAAATAAAAGCACCCACCTCAAGATCCCTTCTTCCTTCTTCCATCAACGTGTTCTATAGCTCTAAATAATGTGATCCAACGATTGAGATGAGGCTTGGAGGGTGGAGATGTGAGGTATAAAGGTGGGCCACACCAAGCTCTCTCATGAAGCTTACTTTGATGTGGGTTGCTCTCATGAAGCTTGGGAGAAAAATGAGAGAGAGAGGTAATGTGAGTGATGGAGTGATGGGGAGAGAGATGGGTGAAGTGATGGAAAGTTGACTTTTGAGGATGGGTAGTTGTACTTGAGGATGGGTGTGAGTGATGGAAGTGATGTGATGTGTACTTGACATTTGTTGTGATGGATTCTCTCGAGATTACAACGTGCGGTGTTTTCCTCGAACTGAACGGGGGCCCACATCTCCTGGCTCGGGTATCTCTTCGGCGCGTGAGATGTGGCATCAGAACCACGATGATGGCGCAGTCGCTAGGGTACAAGTCTCGGGTTGAGCCGACTCTAGAATACGGGATACGACTTAGGGTTGCGCGTAAACGACCATAATAGATCGTGGGTTGCCGGAATTTGACCGGGAGGATCGAGGAAGCCTATGAAACAGTACGATCTAGGATACGAGTCTTACAGAAGGTCACAGTGTGGACATTTAAGCATCATTACTCCTAAGGAGTGGCCCACATAGGGCCGAACATATCTTGGGCCCATGGCCTCACACAAGGACCTAATATACAACACCATGGGCCATAAATATACATCACAGGTGGGCCTTGCTAAATGGGCCACAAATACATCGCAATAGGCCGCATCATATAGGCCAGAATATATCACAATGGGCCTAATCATATGGGTTGGAAATATATCACAATGGGCCACAACATATGGGCCAAAACTACATAATAGTTGGGCCCTGCACATGGGCCTCAATACATCACAGGTGGGCCTTGCACATGGGCTGAAAATACATTACAATGGGCTTCATCATATGGGCCTCAAACATATCATAATGGGCCATATCTCATAGGCCTTATATATATATATATATATCACTATGGGCCGCTCACACGGGCCTTATGTACATTGTAATGGGTCATATCCCATGGGCCCGAAAACTGATGGATGACAAAGATAAAACATATATACCATAGTGAACTGTAGCCCATGAACAACATGCATACAAAACACACATCAGGTGGGTCCCGTCCCAACTGGATGGTGCCGATAAAACACCACGGTAGGGCCAACCATCCTATAGACGGTATAGATAAAACACTACATCATATGGTGGCCCGACAAATGGGTGGCGTGGGCATATAATACATACATCAACGTGGGCCCCACACCACCTTGGATAGATGGATAGAGTGGATATAGAATAAATATATCAAGGTGGAGTCTGTAAGTGCTATGGTCTCATGCTCCTTTGGTTGTCAAATTTTGTTGTGCCAAAACTCTATCTGTGTCTTGTGTTTGTATGATGATATACATATGTTCAAGACATTGTTCAAGACATCGTATCGACTCTACAAAGACATTACTTCTGTCAAGAATGAAGAACTACTTCAAGCCAAGTCAAGCCATGTACTTTGTCAACTTCTGTAAACATCAATGTTCAGAGCTACATCGATAAACACTCCAAGACTCAAGTACATTTCAAGACTTAAGTGCAACTTAAGATGAAGTTTAATTTCAAGCTTTAGAAGATCTCAAGATTAAGCTACATCAAGTAGAGATCTCAAGCTTCATAAGGTTCAAAGGTCAACCATTATCTGAAAAGAATGAAGTTCAATGTTCATACTTAATGATCCAGGTATGATAGACCTTAGATTGACCTTAGGGTAGGTCATTCTGGTTACATAATTCAAGATGAATCTTTATAGATGATTTTAGTCTATTCTAAGATTAGTCTTGGACCTTGTTCGACTAGTCCTAACACTGGTTCGTCCAGTCCAAGAAATTCCTCGTCCAGTCCTAAGTTGTTGAAGATTTTTAGAATTTTTTGGTTAAGCTTCGACCAGTCCTGAGAACTGGTCGAGCAATCGTAGGAGGGTCACAACTCGACCTTCGACCGGTCATGTATCTACGACTCAAACTACAATATGCAAATCATGTTTCCTACGACTAGTCCTGGGTCAGCTACGACCGGTCGTAGGTGGTCCACAACCAGTTGTAGAATTCCTATGACTAGTCGTAGAATGGTTTTTTAAGATCGCGCTTAAAATTTCAAAATGTCGTTGTTGCTACGACCAGTCGAAGCTTTCTCAAGACTAGTCGTAGACGTGATTTCTGCAACTATAAATTGAACACGAATCTCAGAGTTTTAGAACTCACTTCAAGAAAATCAAAGCTCCATTCTGAGATAAGTTAGTGTTCATTTTAAGCTACGTTGTGCATAATTAATATTCTCTTTTTGTTAGCTTGTTTATTTGATTTTATTCCTATATTCCAATCTTATTTGAAAAGAGGAATTGCTGTATTCATTCTTCTTGGAATCAAAATCAAATATAGCTATGCCCATTTGATTTAATTTAAAATCAATTAGAACTTAGAACCATTTTAAGTGAGTATTGGACATTGAACGTTGATTCGAACTTCTACTTCGATTGGTTCTTCCGGGTTGCTATGAAAGGAGAAATTTAGGTATTTTACGTTTATATAAAATTTTTATTCTTTTGGTTTTTGTTTGAGATTCGCCAGAAAAATCTCATTGTGTGGTTATCTGAGGAGAGCTAGATAGTGTGGGTTTTTGGATTGTGTAAGCCCAAGTTAAGAAGACACAATTGTGAAGGTTTTAGGTGAACCTGTGAAACCTATTTTGTTAGTGAACGCTAATATCCCCTGTGTGAGGGTATTAGGAGTGGAGTAGCATTCTATGTGGCTGTTGTTGAATAGATGATGTACACACAGGCGAACCACTATAATTCTTTGTCTTGTGGTTTGAATGCTTGCTTAAGTTTTATATCTTTTATCATTCAGATTTGTGGAATGTATGTGTGGATGTGAATGTTGTAAAATTTACATTTCAAAGAACAGTGGGAATGCTGTAATAATTTAGATTTAAATTCCTGTAATTTATTTCAATTCCTTGCTATTTATTTATTCCTCTCCGGTTTGAGTTTTTGATACAAAGGACGTTCTAGAAATAAGGTTGTCCTGCCATAAACCCTTGGTTTTTATGGTGTAAGGTTGTCCTTAGAACTGAATTCGTATCAACCTCTCAATTCTTGTTTATTGAGGTTGCTTTTATTTCAGCATAGTGAATTGATTTATTTTATTTAACTATCATATTCTTTTATTTCGCTGTTAAATTTTTATTTTGGCATCGTCCTATTCAAACCCCCCCTCTAGGACGTATTGCTAGGCCATTTCAAGTGGTATCAGAGCCTAATAGCGTTATTGCTTTTTATTTGGATTTATTTCCTGAGCTAACGATCTAAGCTATTTAAAAGATGTAAAATTTTGATAGCCTATCAGTCAATAGGCCTCCACCCTTTGATGGCTCCAACTATGCTTATTGGAAAGCCAGGATGAGGATCTTCCTCAAATCAATGGATGAGAGTGTATGGCAAGCCACAGTGACTGAATGGAACCCACCTACCACTAAAGTGACTAGTATCGATGGTTCAAAATTAATGAGAGTAACACCGTATTTCTCATGGACCACTCTTCAGAAAAATGAGAGTAGTGTCAATGCAAAAGCACTAAATGCAATCATTTGCGCATTATCACTGGATGAGTTTAAAAGAATTATATCCTGTGATACTGCAAAGCAAACTTGGGATATTTTAGAAATGACACATGAGGGTACATCAATTGTCAAGAAATCTAAGGTCCAACTCCTTACGACCAAATTTGAGGAAATTCATATGGAGGAAAATAAAATGTTTATGAACTTTTACACAAGATTAAATGACATTGTAAACTCAATGTGGGGTCTTAGCGATAAAATCCTAGAAAGTAAAGTGTGTGTAAAGATACTACGCTCACTTCCTGAACGGTTCAACTCTAAGGTAACCGCGATCCAGGAACTTCGTGATACGGACAATATGAGGGTAGAAGAACTAGTTGATTCTTTACAAACCTATGAGTTAAACTTTAAAGCTTCTAAAAGTAAATCTATCCCTCTTAAATCTTCTAAATGTATTTCTCAAGAAAACTCTGATTCTGAAGATGATATGACTCTTTTAGCGAAAAAATTTTACAAGATTTTCAAGAGTAAAAAGAGGGTTGATTTTCAAAAACCAAATGATAAGAAAAGATCAAAACCTAAATCTAAAACTTGGAAGTCTTTGAAAGATAGTTAATGTTACAACTACCAAGAATATGGGCATTTAACAAACAAATGTCCTAAAAAGGATAAACCCAAAAAGAAGGGTATGTTGGCTACTTGGGTTGAATCGTCTGATTCTGAAGCTTCTTCTGAATCAGAAGATTCTGAAACCGAGTCGGGCAGTGAAGTTAAAGCCCTTATGACTCTAGCCAAATTCACTTTTTCACATTATGATGATTCAACTAGAGAAGAAAATCTGAATAGTGATTATGAAAATGAAGATGATCTTCAAGACGCTTACAATGCCCTATACAAGGAAAGTTGTAAAATTGCTATTAAACTTAAACTTCAAAAAGAAAAGTTTTTTAAACTCAAAGAATGTTTTGAATCTCTTATTTTAGAAAAATCCCAAATTTCAGATTGTTTTGAAAAATCAAAATGCAATTTAGAATTCAAAACCTCCCTGATTGAAAATCTGAAATCTGAAAATGAGAAACTTAAAAATGAAGTATCTTCTCTTTTGAGTTTAAGGGATACATGAGGTATACCCAAGGAGATCCAAAGTTAGAAAAACTTTTATCCGGATCTAGAAAATGTGGCGACAGATCCGAGTTGGGCTACGATAAAAATGTTCCTCCTAAACAAAAGTATACTCCTCCTAAGTTTGTGAAAGGACAATCCTCTAACTCAAAAGGGAAAAATACTAGTCAAGGTTTTTCTAAAAATACAAAAACTTTTCAAAAACCTAAAAGCAGTTATGTCAACTTCAAAAATCAGAACAGAAACCTACTAGCTGAAAAGATAGTAGATTTACTCAAGGAGCTCTTAAAATTTAACTCAGTAGGTCATTCTTACAACAACAGACAGAAGAAGACCAACTATATTTCCAAACCCAAAACAGTTCTGAAATGGGTTCCTAAGGTTGCCTGCTTGGTTTCTCACACTGCTTTAAAGCTATAAGCCATTCAAAGTGGTACATAGATAGTGGATGCTCCAGGCATATGACGGCGACAAGGCTTTATTCACCGATCTTAAAGATATGACTGATGGGTCAGTTACTTTTGGTGATGGAAGCAATTGTAAGATAATTGGCCAAGATACGGTTCAACTCTATAATCTTCCCTTACTTAAGAACTTTTATATGTTGAGGGGCTAAAACACAACCTGTTAAGCATATCCCAAATATGCAATAACAAGCATAGCGTGAAAATTTTCAATCAGGTTGTGAAATCATAAACAAAAAGGGTTTTGTAATAATAACTGGTCGTAGAACTTCAGAAAACTGCTATATTGTAAGCGATGGTAGCTCATCTAATCAACAGTGCTACAAAGTCCATACCGATGAGACAGAATTATGGAATAAACGCCTTGAAAATTTACACTACCGTAATTTGCACAGATTGAGCAAAGGAGAGCTAATTAGAGGTTTACCAAAGTTGCAAAGAGTAGACAAAAAATGTAGTGAATGCTAGTATGGTAAACAAATTAGGAGCTTTCACAAAAAGGTGAACTCCAATGCCACATCAAGACCACTCGGCTGCTCCATATGGATCTTATAGGACCAACTAGAACAGAGAGTCGAGGTGACAAAAAATACATCTTGCTTATCATAGATGATTATACCAGATTCACTTGGGTTACGTTTTTAAGGGACAAATTAGAAACCCTTGATGAAGTGAAAAAGATCATCAAACGAATCCAAATTGAAAAAGGTTCTCATGTCAGTAAGATCCGTAGTGATTATGGATCTGAGTTTGAAAATAGCTGTAACGCCCTGAAATTCGGGGGTCGAGCATAACTCAGCTCCTGAGTTTCAAAACATCACTTATGCAACATATGCAATGATGGATTTATGTTGTCTGTATGAGTACATAAAACATGGAGTAGATTAAGCCAAACTGCAAACATAATCCAGGGATAAGTGAAATCTGCAAGCGGAAGACTTAAAGAAATATATATATATATATATATATATATATATATCTATATCTATATAAGTCCCTGAGATATGTATGCTCTACCAGGTCATAATTACAAGTGTTTGTTTTCAAAATATAAGTATCAAAATGAAATCATCTATTACAAAAGAAAACCCAGAATCCCCGTAGATCAGGACACGACTCACATGAACTCGCCTGAGAACTACATAAAAGAAAATGCGTCCTTATCATCCTTATACTCCTGCTCTACCTCGGGGGTCGCATCATCATCTGCATTTAAGACAGAGTCTGGTTGGTGTTGAAACACCGTCCCAGAATGTGGGAGTGAGTGATCAACTCAGTGGAACTATACAGTAAAAGTTAACATGTTATCAAATCAATCAAGCAGTAATGATAAGACAATACAATCAAACACGTCCTAATTACTCTTGTTAATGCAAGGATGTATGTAGAAATGATGCATGCTCTCGCCTGCACTCCCTCAGCGTCTTCATCTTACGGTACGCATGACAACCTCCCCTAGTGCCCACGACGCCAAAGCACATGCAATACGGTGCATGAACATGATTACCAAGTTGTTATTAGTCTTTTTTCATACAGCAGGATTGGAAAGCTAAGGTACCTTCCTCATATCAACTCCCATATGGTGATCCATTCTAGGGTCGTCAGTCCTAGACAATCTCATACGATCATATGGTTCTAGGTCACTGTAAAGGGCTCATTACTAATCAATGCATGCCTATCATACCTTGATTAGTACCCCAAGGCTCGTCGCCTCAATGCAGTATCAACGTATGCTCGAGGTCACTATAAAGGGCTCGTACCAATCAATGTAGGCCGACAACATGAATATAGTGTCCCATACCACCATAATCGGCTCACGAGTCTGGTGTGCTCACTGGTCACTACGAGGAGGCTCGTCACCCCAGTATTGGTCGACAGCTCAACCACGGTGTCCCATACCATCATGTCCGGCTCATGAGTCTTAGCGGATCTAGGTACAATGGTTAACGGGATTGCATTAGTAAGTTTGGTACCCTAGATTTAAACAATAACGTGCATACATGATGCACATCCTCTGGGACAATCGGGTTACTTGACGAGCTCGACTAGCATGAGCGCACGTTGAGTTGAACGACATAGAGTGCGTAAACACTCCGTGTGGCCAAACCACTGCCGACAACCCTAATACGACACGGGTTCGTCAAACACAACCTACGTGGTGAAAACAACCTCGGCCACAAATTCAAGGTTTGTTACCGATTCCCTGGACTATTTCATAGTCCCAAACACATTCAAGTATAACAGATATTCATACCAACAATTTAGAACATAATGGATCAACAATTCTAATCATACAGTATGTGAGCATTTGATGAATATCAACTTAACATGGATTTACACATAAGTAGTGCTTGAATTTAAACAACAAGAATGTAAATTGCATGTAGGAAATCATACACATCAATAAGATAGTTGAGAATCTCTTCTCAACGCCCGTAAACAGGATAATATCTTACACACTAGATCATTCAGACATTTCTACAAATACTTAGACTATATATTCCAACATGCATGACGTATGTTGGTGATAACACACATTTGGACAATTCCTTTCGCCAAGGAGTTGATACACATACAACTAACACAAATACACGACAATTAATTATGGCAAACACATGTTCGTATTTCATACGTATACGATACTTTCTACCTATACGTAGAATACACAAATCTCAATATAGCTCATATATATCAGGAACGCAATATAAACATCGCATTTGACATGTGAAATTGCACCCACAACAATAATAAACCATTAACCGACATTGAAAGCCTTGAAAACCATAACCTATACGAATATAGTCCTCACCTTAAACCAGAAAATACGCAACAGATCTGATTCAGACGATGTCTTCGTCAACGGCGACTAGATAACCTAAGGCATGAATAAAATGAGCTGCATCAACACTTAGACTATTCTAAGCTCCAAGACAGACTAGAGTTTGATTGACTTACCCAAGAATGAACTTAGAATCGCTGGAATAACAATTCAGAAGTGATGGTTTAGGGACACAGAATAACAAGGAAGAATCTCAAGATGATTCACCAACTTCTCTCTCACTTTCTCTCTCTTTTCCTCTCTCTCTCTCTTAGCTAGGGTTTAGGAAATTCGTATGGAGTTGAGAGTGAGTGTTTTAAGGTCTTTATATAGGCCTAACATTGATCAAAATAGCCCCAGGGCCAAGGTATACTTAGGTTATAACCAAATCGGGTCTATATCGGTTCAACGGAGCACTTCTGGTGGTCCTTTTTCCACATGTGGTCAGACTTAAGCTCACTGACCATGGATCTAGGTTAGGCTGAGTTTTTGTAGCGATCAGATTTACAGATCAGCTGTGGCGGACCAATCTCAATTTAACGGTCACCGAAACTCGATCAGGGCCACAAGCACTTTGACATGTTTGGGCCATCTTCCCTGATCCGAGGGTAAATTTGGGTTAGAATCCAACAGTCAGAAAGCTTAAAATCGGCATGCAAGTGACATGACTCAGATTTCATAAATTCATATTTAATTTCTCACCTTTCTCACACTCTTTATTCCGGACTCAAACAAATCGCCTCAGGACATCATCTGGTCTTGATTTTTGAGGTGATTGTCAAGCTCAACAAGGCGATCATAATTGTCTAAGATCATCGCTATCGGACTTTCGACGCGCGGTCCAGGTCTGATACAAATTTTTCAAGTACTCCCGAGAGCAACTGGATTTAGCGTTGAATCCTAGATTTCAGGGTAACATAGCGCTAGCGGTTCTACAGGTTTTGAGTCTTGCAGATCAAATTTAAAGTGATTGGTGCTAATTTCACAAACAATCGAGTTTAACGCTAATTAACCCACATATAACTTCTAAAGAATTTGAGGTAGTACTCAGATCTTTGCACGAAATTTTTCAGGTCATTACAATCTACCCCCCTTAATGAAAAATTTCATCATCGAAATTCGTACCTTCTCATACTCCTCAAGGATCTGAGGGTAGTTCTTTCTGACCTCAGCTTCAGTCTCCTAAGTAGCCTCTTCTTCACTGTGATGCGTCCATAGTACTTTCACAAGAGGGATGACCTTGCTATGCAATACCTGATCCTTCCTGTCTAGGATACGCGTCGGTCGCAATACATATGTGGCATCCTCGCTCAACTGCACCTGCTCCCAACCGATAATATGCGAAGGATCAGGAACGTATTTCTTCAGCATAGAAACATGAAATACGTTATGCACGCCCGCAAGTGGTGTGGGCAAAGCAAGGCGATACGTTATCACTCCCACTCGATCCAGTATTTGAAATGGACCAATAAATCTCGGCGTGAGCTTCCCCTTCTTACCAAAGCGTAGGACTCCCTTCATAGGGGAAACCTTAAGAAATACATGGTCTCCAACCTCGAACTCAATCGGTCGCCGCCTCGTATCAGCGTAACTCTTTTGCCTGCTCTGGGTTGTCAGAAGTCGACATCGAATAATGTCAACTTTCTCTGAAGTCGCCTGAACCAACTTTGGGCCAATCAAACTACGCTCGCCAACTTTTGCCCAGCAATGCGGTGCTCTATACGGCGACCATACAATGCCTCATAGGGAGCCATCCCGATACTCACCTGGAAGCTGATGTTATACGCGAACTCTGCATAAGGGAGACAGTCATCCCAACTGTCCTTGAAATCCAAAACACAAGCTCGCAACCTGTCTTCCAGAACCTGATTCACACGTTCCATCTGCCCATCTGTCTGTGGATGAAATGCGGTGCTGAACTTCAATTTCACATCCATTGCTTCCTGGATACGAGTCTAGAAGATAAATGTGAATCGCGTGTCTCTGTCAGACACAATCTCCAAGGGAACTCCGTGCAGACGTACAATCTCCTTGATGTACAACCTAGCCAACTCGTCTGCAGAGTTTGTGACTTTGATCGGTAAGAAATGAGCTGACTTCGTCAATCGGTCGACGATCACCCAAATAGAGTCATGTCCCTTCCTCGTTCTCGGTAGCCGTGAAATAAAATCCATAGAGATGAAGTCCCACTTCCATTCTGCTATGGGCATGGGTGGAAGCAGTCCAAAAGGTCGGCGATGCTCTGCCTTGACCTGCTGGCATGTAAGACAACGAGATACGAACTCAGCAATGTGAACCTTCATGTTGTCCCACCAATAGGATCTCCTCATATCTTGATACATCTTTGTACTACCTGGATGTATTGCAAGCTTTGAATTATGGGCTGACTCAAGAACCTCCCATCTCAAGTCAGGAATGTCTGGGACACATAGTTGGGCATGTATCATAGGCCCCCATCTGAACCAACACTCCACTCGTAGTCCTCATATGTACTAACCTGCTCTCTTATCTTCGCTAAAAGCTTATCATCTGCCTGAGCTGCAATGATCCTTTCGTCAATGAGGGGTTGTACTCGAATGTGGGGGATAACCTCATACGACTCTTCCACTTGAGTTTCTGCTCAAAGTCTCGGACAAACTCCATCATGTGCCATTCTGCTATCATTAGCGGAGCCGCAAACTCTACAACCTTCTTGCGACTCAATGCGTCTACCACAAGGTTTGCCTTGTTCGGATGGTAAGAGACATCGAACTTAAAGTCTTTCAATGTTTCTGTCCATCAGCGTTGCCTCATATTCAAGTCACGCTGCGTGAAGATATACTTAAGGCTCTTGTGGTCACAAAAGAGCTCGAACTCCTCTCTGTAAAGGTAATGTCTCCAGAGCTTTAATGCGAAAATGACAGCTGCCAACTCCAGGTCGTGTATAGGGTAATTCTCTTCGTGTTTCCTCAACTGTCTCGAGGCATATACAATCACCCTGTCCTGCTGCATAAGGACACAACCCAGACCAATGCGAGAGGCGTCAGTATATATCGTATACTTAACCCCTTGCTCTGGCAATACTAACACAGGGGCGGACGTCAACTTGTCCTTCAACTCCTGAAAAGCTATTTCTGCCTTCTTATTCCAAGCAAACTTCAAGTCTTTCCGTGTCAACTGAGACAACGGTCTGGCTATCTTTGAGAAGTCTCGTATGAAGCGTCGATAGTAGCCTGCTAGACCCAGAAAGCTTCTCACCTCAGTAACCGAACCAGGATGCTTCTAGTCCTGAACTGCAGCTACCTTAGCGAGGCCGACAGCTATCCCTTCCTTGGACACCACATGCCTTAGGAACTTGACTTCCTCCTTCCAGAAGTCACATTTCTTGTATTGCGCAAAAATTTGATTCTTCCTGAGAGCATCCAAGATCGCTCTTAAGTGCTCCTCGTGTTCTTCTCGACTCGTAGAGTATATCAAAATGTCATTGATAAAGACCATGACGAATCGGAACAAAAATGGCCGAAACACCCTGTTCATCAGACCCATGAACATGGCCGGTGCGTTCGTAAGGCCGAACGACATCACAAGGAACTCATAATGGCTGAAACTAGTCCTGAATGCGGTCTTCTGCACATCCTCATTCTTGACGCGCAACTGATGATACCCTAACTACAGATCAATCTTCGAAAAGTACCGTGCCCCCTTCAACTGATTAAATAAATCATCGATCCTGGGCAAGGGATACTTGTTCTTCACAGTCACCTGATTTAACATGTGATAATCTATACATAATCACAAGGAACCATCCTTCTTCTTGGCAAACAGAACTGGTGCTCCCCAAGGGGACACACTAGGTTGAATAAAGCCCAACTTCAACAAGCCATCTATCTGCTTTCTCAATTCCTCCATTTCACTCGGAGGCATGCGATAGGTGGGCAATGAAATAGGTGTCGTACCAGGCATGAGATCGATAGTAAAATCAATCTCGTGCCGAGGGGGTAATCTAAGAATCGACTCGAATACATCTTCAAAATTTTGAACTATTGGTGTGCTTTCAAGCGCCGAACCAGCAATACTCTCCAACAGAGAAGTATAACAACCAAAACGGAAAGAGTAACTGACCTGAACAGGGAAAGTAAATGTCTCGCCCTCAGGTCCATCGACTGTCACCAGCCTAGCTTCACAATCAATCTCTGCTCGCATCTTCGTGAGCCAATCCATGCCCAAAATGACGTCGTAATGATATAAAGGTGCGACAAACAAGTCAACTAGAATCGATATGCTCCCTAGATCAATCAAGCAACCCATACAAATATTGGTAATATCAGAGGAGGTCCCTATAGCGGTAGTGAGTGTCACTCCCTTCATTGTAACAGTGCCCAAACTCAGGCGCTTAACTGCCGCATACGATATAATAGAGGTAGTGGACCCGGTATCCACCAATAAGGAAACGGGATTACCTTGGATGTGGGCTGTAACCTCAAAAGATCTCGGTACCAAGTCAACCCCAGGTGCTTCAGCTGTAAGCACGTGAACTCCAGCCTGCTGTGGGCGATTCGGTGGTGGTACCATGGGCCGTTGAGGTGGCCTGAAGTGAGGTACAGAAGGTCTGAAGGATAGGTGAGCTGGTGCTGAATGAAGGGGTGGAGTTGATATGACCTGAGGCATCGGACAGCTGATCCTCTGCGGCGACGTAAATCCACTGTCCCACATTCGCGTAAAGTAATTACGATCTGAATGCCCAATATTTCCACAGTATGAACAGCGCAAGTCAGAATGCATCGGCTGAGCCGGCGACGCTGTATGTCTCGGAGGAGAATCTGCCCGCGGCCTCTTGCCGAGAAATGGTGTACTCAGAAAGTTAGGTCGCGGTCTGAGAACCATATGTGCTCGCATACGGGGCGACCTGTCCCCGTCCTGCTCAGCTCACAGGGACTTGCTCACCAACTCAACATAAGAAGATATGCTAGCACAACACATCTTCGATTAAATTTTAGGCCTCAACCCCTCAGAAAAATGCCGCATCCGCATCGGCTGATCCCCCAGGAGTAATGGAGCATATCGACCCAGCTCAGTAAACCGGTTCTCATACTCTGTCACTGACATCCCTCCCTGACGGAGGCGAAGGAACTCACTCTCCTTCTCGTGTCGGTAAGTGACCGAGAAATACTTCTCATGGAAGCGTGCCTCAAACGCCTGCCACGTCTACTCAAAATCCTCTGCAACTGTACGGAGAACACTGTCCCACCATAAACTGGCCTTCTTCTCAAACATGAATGAGGCAAGCTCGACCTGCTCAGCCTCAGAATAGTGAAGCGGCCTCAGCATCTTAGAGATGCGGTCAATCTAGTACTTGGCCTCCTCAGGTCTATGAGAACCTGCAAATGTGGGAGGTCGTAAGCGTTGAAATCGCTCAAATGTGCCGCTAGCACTAGTGTTCTCAGATGGGTGCATAAGTGAAGTGGGTGGAGTCACCCCCATAGACTGAGTAAATATGCCAGCCATGGAAGACAAAAACTGCTGCTGCTGCTGGATCTGTTGCTGCTGCATCAACAGCATCATCTGCTCAAGCCTATCAGGAGGTAGAGCGGACGAAGATGCATAAGGCATCGACGCAGATGCACGGTTCGGCTCAGGAACCGAAGGCGTGACTGGTGGAGCCATGGGTGGTATCACAGGAGTCAGCCCAACAGTGGGTCCAGTAGTTGGCTGAGAATCCGACCCAACACCAAAGTGAGATGGGCCTGACTATGGATCCGTCTGGCTATCACCTAGGGGGGAAACCTCGGTAAGCGACTCGTCCAAAGAGAGAAGGGCCGAAGTCTTCGAACTCTTAGGAGGCATACCCTACATTCAACAGAGGATGCAACCTGTGAGATTCAACATCCACATAATCCACCTATACAACATTTACATCACAACTTATGGAAAGACAACATGCATTTCATTTAACAAAATTGTCGCAATACAAGAAGTGCAGCATTACATGGATTGCGAAAGGGAAAGCATGCGAGCTAATCATATTGAGCTTCAAACCACAAAATAACTTTTAAACTACTACACCAATAATGGCTACACACAATAACAAACAACAAAACAGAGCAAGGGATGACTATATCTGTAACTACTCGTCGGAATCAGGAGATGGAGGAGGGGCACCCTTATCCTACAGGCAATACAGGATAGACTTCAGAGTGCGAGACACCTTCTTGAACTTATGTTTCACGAGGCCTCAAAGATCCATAATGTCTTGCCATAGGACAGCCTGACCCTCCTCAAGTCAAGCTATACGGGCATCCCTAGCGGCCTGATCTGTGCCCTACTCTGGTGCCGTAGGAGGAGAACTCTCACTCGTGTCCTGGGCCTCCACTTCTTCCTCGTCCTGCTCTTCTTCTTCTTCTATCTCAGCTCCACCTTCGCCATTACTCTCTTCCTCATCGCTCTCAGTCTCATCCTCACTTTCTTCAAGTAAGGCTTGTCGTCGGCGAGGCCTGATA
Organism: Magnolia sinica; assembly: GCF_029962835.1. Lineage (NCBI taxonomy): Eukaryota > Viridiplantae > Streptophyta > Magnoliopsida > Magnoliales > Magnoliaceae > Magnolia > Magnolia sinica. Next base: position 40,408,941 of record NC_080577.1, on the reverse strand, counting down.
TCCATCTGATTAAGAGTCGTCACATTAATGTAATGGACAGGTACCGACTATTTCGCCCCGAGCCTGTAGCTAAACTCATGTGCAAGCTTACAGATGAGTCGGCCAAATGGGAGCGATTCAGTCTCCTATTCGAACGAGTGATAAGGACAATCTGATGCAAGATGTACGTTGGCACACATAGCTTCTCTCCTTGCCCCACCCGATACAGAAAATCTACCATCAGGCGCGTACGCTCACTGCGGTTGCTCCACCTTGGATAAACATTGAATGTGCAGATGTGGTGAAGCAAGCGGAAGTCGTCCATCATGTTGGTTGCTAAAAGGCTTCTGTTAGGCTGCCATTCGACTAGACGACCACACAGGAACCGCATGCGACGATCCCTTTCACGTGCACTACTCAGATTCTTCTCACTTGCATGAACCTCGCCAAGCAGCACATTCAGAAGTCGGGATATCAAAGCGACGTTGATTGTGGCCTCCCGATCTCTTCCGCAAGGGATCTTGAACTGCAATGGCTCCAGTGAAAGTTCCTGAATGTGGGCATAGAAAGCTTGGACAGTACCCACATTGGCGCGGTATTCGCCCTCGAACAGCGGACACCAACCGGCCCCTTCCAAGCGCTCCAATAAGAGATATTCGCCAAATAGCCGCGGATCTACATGAGCTTTAAAAAGGACCCTACGACCCTCATAAACTCCATGAGATAGCTCCGCCAACAAGGTTCTTCCAACGGGAAACTGAGGATCGAGATCCCGCTTTGTCTGAAACTCTCAAGTGGTGATCATGCTCGCGGCGACACCTCTCGGCCTCCGTGCATGGGTTGGGTGGCTAGGCCCAACTTCATCAACGGGAGCTCTTTTCTTCCCCATGAAAGAGAGAATGGTGGAAATGGAAAATATGGCCATAACAAGCTTGAATAGGGCCATGAAAAATGAGAGAAAAGAGGGAAATGGGAAGAATGGTGAGGCTTCCATGAATTTGAGACTCAAAGGAAGGATTTGAGTGCTTAAATGGAAAGAAAAGAGAGGGAAAACAACAATGGAGGTGGGTTTTGAGATGGGTAGAATGGGGATGCATGAAAATGGAAGAAGAAGGGGTTTGGAGAAGGATTTTTGTGGGGTTTTGAGAAAAACTTCAAGAAAAGGGAAGCTTGGAGGGTAGCTTTGTGAAGGAAGGAGGGTTTTGGGAGAGTTAAAACCATACAACCGTGGAGGAGTGGGCCACACTAGTCCCCACATGCGTCGGCTTGAGCTGGCCCGCTGGGCGGCGAGGGCTCGTCGAACCGGTGAGGTCATCACCGGTCTCTGGATAGTCCGGTGAGGACTCGCCATTTGGGCCAGGTCCTCCTGCCCCCTAGGTCAGCATTTGATGTGGGTCCCACCCTGGGTCCCCCTATAAATGCCCCGATTTGGCCCTTAGTCCGATTTGACTCTAATCGGGCCACTATGAATAGAATTTGATACATATTCACTATTACCGGCTTTCTAATGGCTGGAAAGGGATGATATACAGTCTAAACCCGTCAATGGATGGTCTAGAAGAGATTTGGGGTCGCTGTGTGTGATCAGGAGTGTGCACGGACTCAATCTCGGTGATCATTTTCAGTCAACTTTCGCCGATAGGAGCAACTGGAAAACCAACACAGATTCAGGAATAATCTCGCACCCTCCTACACTAAGGTGGCGTCAGCGTGCGTTGTGTGACCATAACCCAGGTCCAGTTTAATCCAAATCTTGCTCTGATACCAACTTATAACGCCCTGAAATTCGAGGGTCGAGCATAACTCAGCTCCCGAGTTTCAAAATATCACTTATGCAACATATGCAATGATGGATGTATGTTGTCTGTATGAGTGCATAAAACATGGAGTAGATTAAGCCAAACTGCAAACATAATCCAGGGATAAGTGAAATCTGCAAGCGGAAGACTTCAAGAAATATATATATATATATATATATATATCTATATCTATATAAGTCCCTGAGATATGTATGCTCTACCAGGTCATAATTACAAGTGTTTGTTTTCAAAATATAAGTATCAAAATGAAATCATCTATTACAAAAGAAAACTCAAAATCTCCGTAGATTAGGACACGACTCACATGAACCCGCTTGAGAACTACATAAAAGAAAACGCGTCCTCGTCATCCTCATACTCCTGCTCTGCCTCGGGGGTCGCATCATCATCTGCATCTAAGACAGAGTCTGGTTGGTGTTGAAACACCGTCCCAGAATGTGGGAGTGAGTGATCAACTCAGTGGAACTATACAGTAAAAGTTAACATGTTATCAAATCAATCAAGCAGTAATGATAAGGCAATACAATCAAACACGTCCTAATTACTCTTGTTAATGTAAGGATGTATGTAGAAATGATGCATGCTCTCGCCTGCACTCCCTCAGCGTCTTCATCTTACGGTACGCATGATAACCTCTCGCAGTGCCCATGACGCCAAAGCACATGCAATGCGGTGCATGAACATAATTACCAAGTTGTTATTAGTCCTTTTTCATACAGCAGGATTGGGAAGCTAAGGTACCTTCCTCATATCAACTCCCATACGGTGATCCATTCTAGGGTCGTCAGTCCTAGACAATTTCATACGATCATATGGTTCTAGGTCACTACAAAGGGCTCGTCACCAATCAATGCATGCCTATCATACCTTAGTTACTACCCCAGGGCTCGTCACCTCAATGTAGTATCAAGGTATGCTCGAGGTCACTACAAAGGGCTCGTCACCAATCAATGTAGGCCGACAGCACGAATATAGTGTCCCATACCACCATAATTAGCTCACGAGTCTGGTGTGCTCACTGGTCACTATGGGGAGGCTCGTCACCCCAGCATAGGCCGACAGCTCGACCATGGTGTCCCATACCACCATGCCCGGCTCATGAGTCTTAGCGGATCTAGGTACAATGGTTAACGGGATTGCATTGGTAAGTTTGGTACCCTATATTTAAACAATAGCGTCCATACATGATACACATCTACCGGGACAATCGGGTTACTTGACGAGCTCAACTAGCACGAGCGCACGTTCAGTTGAATGACATAGAGTGCGCAAACACTCCGTGTGGCCAAACCACTACCGACAACCCTAATACGACTCGGGTTCGTCAAACACATCCTACGTGGCGAAAACAACCTCGGCCACGAATTCAAGGTTTGTTACCGATTCCCTGGACTATTTCATAGTCCCAAACACATTCAAGTATAACAGATATTCATACTAACAATTCAGAACATAATGGATCAACAATTCTAATCATACAGTATGTGAGCATTTGATGAATATCAACTTAGCATGGATTTACACATAAGTAGTGCTTGAATTTAAACAACAAAGAATGTAAATTGCATGTAGGAAATTATACACATCAATAAGATAGTTGAGAATCTCTTCTCAACGCCCGTAAACAGGATAATATCTTACACACTAGATCATTCAGACATTTCTACAAACACTTAGACTACATATTCCAACATGCATGACGTATGTTGGTGATAACACACATTTGGACAATTACTTTCGCCAAGGAGTTGATATACATACAACTAGCACAAATACACGACAATTAATCATGGTAAACACATGTTCCTATTTCATAAGTATACGATACTTTCTACCTATACATAGAATACACAAATCTCAATATAGCTCATATATATCAGGAACGCAATATAAACATCGCATTTGGCATGTGAAATTACACCCACAACAATAAAAACCATTAACCGACATTGAAAGCCTTGAAAACCATAACCTATACGAATATAGTCCTCACCTTAAACCAGAAAATGCGCCACAGATCTGATTCAGACGATAAGTCTTCGTCAACGGTGACTAGATAACCTAAGGCATGAATAAAATGAGCTACATCAACACTTAGACTATTCTAAGCTCCAAGACAGGCTAGGGTTTGATTGACTTACCCAAGAATGAACTTAGAATCGCCGGAATAACGATTCAGAAGTGATGGTTTAGGGACGCAGAATAACAGGGAAGAATCTCAAGATAATTCACCAACTTCTCTCTCACTTTCTCTCTCTTTTCCTCTCTCTCTCTCTTAGCTAGGGTTTAGGAAATTCGTATGGAGTTGAGAGTGAGGGTTTTAAGGGCTTTATATAGGCCAAACATTGATGAAAATAGCCCCACGACCAAGGTATACTTAGGTTATAACTAAATCGGGTCTATATCGGTCCAACAGAGCACTTCTGGTGGTCCTTTTTCCACGCGCGGTCGTACTTAAGCTCACTGACCATGGATCTAGGTCAGGCTGAGTTTTTGTACCAATCGGATTTACAAATCAGCCGTGGCGGACCAATCTCAATTCAATAGTCACCGAAACTCGATCAGGGCCACAAGCACTTTGACATGTCTGGGCCATCTTCCCTTATCCAAGGGTAAATTTAGGTCAAAATCCAATGGTCAGAAAGCTCTAAATCGGCGCGCAAGCGACACGACTCAGATTTCATAAATTCATATTTAATTTCTCACCTTTTTCACACTCTTTACTCCGGACTCAAGCAAATCGCCTCAGGACATCATCTGGTCTTGATTTTTGAGGTGATTGTCAAGCCCAACAAGGTGATCATAATTGTCTAAGATCATCGCTATCGGACTTTGGACACGTGGTCCAAGTCCGATACAAAGTTTCCAAGTACTCCCGAGAGCAAATGGATTTAGCGTTGAATCCTAGATTTCAGGGTAACATAGCGCTAACGGTTCTACAGGTTTTGAGTCTTACAGATTAAATTTAAAGTGATTGGTGCTAATTTCACAAGCAATCTAGTTTAGCGCTAATTAACCCACATATAACTTCTAAAGAATTTGAAGTAGTACTTGGATCTTTGCATGAAATTTTTCGGGTCATTACAATAGCAATTTTGAAAAGTTCTGTAGCAATCAGGGAATATCACATGAATTCTCTGCGCCCAAAACACCACAACAAAATGGAATTGTGGAGAGAAAAATAGAGTGCTTCAAGAAATGAGAAACGTAATGTTAAATAGTATGAAGCTCCCTAGAAATCTTTGGGCTGAAGAAGTGAATACCGCCTGCTATATTATTAACCGGGTTTATACTTGTAAATCTAATAATAAAATGGCTTACGAACTTTGGTTTGATAAGAAGCCTACTATCAAATACTTTCGATTTTTTGGCAGCAAGTGCTATATTTTACGTGACTGTGAAAATTTGGAAAAGTTTGACACTAAGAGTGATGAAGGGATCTTTTTAAGATACTCTTTAAACAGTTGTGCATATCGTGTACTGAACAACAAGACCGGTGTGATTCAAGAGTCCTTTAATGTGGTCATTGATGATCAATTGAATACACCCGCCCCTAGTCCAGATTATGATGAAGTTCTTTTAATTCACAAACCTGATACTTCATCTAATCAAGTTAATTCTGAATTAAGGACTATTAAAGATCATCCAACTACTTAGATTTTTGGAAACCCTCTCACTGGTGTGCGCACTTGTAGACAATTAGAAGACATATGTAACTACGTGTGTTTTACATCCCAAATTGAACCAGCTAACGTAAAAGAAGCTCTTTTTGACGAAAACTGGATAGTTGCCATGCAGGAAGAACTTAATCAATTTGTTTGTAATGATGTCTAGTATCTTGTTCCTAGACCTAAAGATAAACACACTATAGGAACAAAGTGGATTTTCAAAAATAAGTCTGATGAACTTGGAAATATAATTCGAAACAAGACAAGACTGGTTATACATGGGTACACTCAAATTGAAGGCATCGATTATGATGAAACCTTTGCCCCAATTGCTCGTCTTGAATCAATCAGACTTTTTATATCCATCGCATGCTATAGAAAATTTAAGATTTATCAAATGGATATAAAGAGTGCTTTTTTGAATGGCGATTTACATGAAGAGGTATATGTTGAACAACCTATAGGGTTTGAAGACCCTAAGTTTACTGATCATGTATACCATCTTAAAAAAGGCTCTCTATGGTCTAAAACAAGCTCCTAGAGCATGGTATGAGAAATTGACTAAGTTTTACTCAGTCATAATTTTTAAATGGGCAGTGTCGATAAGATGCTTTTTGTTAAGAAACACAATAATGATGTTTTAATGGTTCAGATATATGTTGATGATATTATTTATGGATCAACTTATACTAACATGACTATTGAGTTTGCAGATTTAATGAAATCTAAGTTCGAGATGAGCATGGTTGGGGAATTACATTATTTCCTAGGGTTGCAAGTAAAACAACAACCTAATGGAAATTTTATTTCTCAAACCAAGTATGCTTTGAACTTGATTAAAAGATTCGAATTTGAGAATGGTAAGAATTTTGATACTTCCATGAGTACATCTTTAAGACTCTTAAAAGACTCTATAGGTAAAGATGTAGATCCTAAATTGTATCATAGCATGATTGCCAGTTTGCTTTATTTAACTGCTAGTAGACCTGATATAGCTTTCAGTGTTAGTATTTGTATTAGATATCAGTCTAATCCTAAAGAATCTCATTTAACTATTGTTAAGAGGATTATTAGATATGTTGCAAGTTCTATGCATTTGAGTCTTTGGTATCCATATGATACTAGTGTCCAATTGGCTGGGTACTCAGATGCTGATTGGACTGGTAATATTGATGATAGAAAATCAACCAGTGGTGATTGTTTTATATTGAATATTGCTTGGTTTCTTGGTTTAACAAGAAGTAAAGTTCTATATCGCTCTCAACTGCTGAGGCCGAATACATTGCAACTGGAAATGTATGTACTCAGCTTGTTTGGATGAAACGTATGTTAAGCAATTATGGAATTACATAGGACTCAATGGTTTTATATTGCGATAATTCTAGTATAATAAATATTTCTAAAAACCCAATCTAGCATTCACGTACCAAGCACATTGACATTAGGTATCATTACATTCGTGAATTAGTGGAAGAAAAAATAATATCTTTGAAATATGTTCCTACCGAGACTCAACTTGCAGATATTTTCACTAAACCGCTTGACAAAAGTAGGTTTAATAAATTAAAGTTTGATCTTGGTATGTGCAATTTAAATTGAATATTCTTGCATTATTGTATCATATTATATATATGTTTATTTATCTTTTTGGTTGAATTTTAAAATTAGTTGTACAATGCAATTTTTGGCCGGTACTCGACCAGTCATGAGTATACACGACCAGTCTTGGTACAACTGGTCGTGTATATCCACGACCAGTCGTGGAACTCGTGAAATCACTTTAAATTGGGGGAAAGTTTCTTCTTCTTCATTTCCATTTCACTCTCCAACGAGCCTATGCCCGGCCGGTCGAACCCACCATCATTTTCCTTCAAGGTTAGTGGTTCTTTTGCATTTTTCTTGTAGAATCTTACTTATTGTACCTCATTTTTCACTCTTCTGCACTTTATTTGGTCTTTCAGTGTAAGATTGGGATTTTTCTTTTCAAAAATATGATCTATCATAACCCATTCCATATTTTTTGAATCTGGTGTTGCAAATGGATCCCAAAGAAAAAAAAAGAAATCTTCCCATGGTCCATCTTCTTTTAGATCAACTCCTATCACACAACGCCATCTTCGGTCTCCCGAAAATGATCCATCCGATGTACGGGATTTTCATATGCGCAATGTCATCGTTGAACGTCCAGTTGATCTTAACCACATAGCTCAATTTGGTATCCTACCTCTACTCCAATCTGTAGGTTGGGATAACATCTTACATTGGGGTGGGCCTGCATACCAGTCTATTACTCAATCCATGTTTGCATGCATCTCTGATTTTTCATATGAGAATTTAACATTTAAAATTGATATTAGAGAAGGTCTATTTGAAGTAGATCGACATTTAATAGCTGGTCTCATGGAAATCCCTGTTAATGATGAGGGTATTCCCATTCATACATTATCTGAAAAACCCTCTGAATCAGAAAAACAGATGCTCACTAGAGATTTATGCAATAAGAAAGTGTAATGGACCCATAAAGGAAATGCGCTCCCCTTAAGATATTTGTTACCCAGATACAGGGTTCTTCATTGAATCTTTATCTCAAATCTGTATCCGCGGTCTGGCAACAAAACAAAACAAACTACCTTTATGGTTCGTGTTTTGCATTGTGTCATTACTAGTGTAAAGATCTATCTACCTTCTTTAATTTGTCATTCCATCATTCAGTTTCGAATCCATCTTAGTCATAGTGATCTTCCATTTGCCTATCTTATGACTATTTTAGCTACTCACATGCTCGTGACTATGCCTGTTGGAGAGGCCCTATTCATCATCTTATTTTTAACAATACAAATATTAACAAGACGAAATTGGGATTGGCTCCTGGCCAAGTGGATGTTGGTGGTAGTGGTACTAAAGCTGGGAATGAAGCGGAAGATGCTGGCAATCTTCCTGATGAAGTTAATATGAATGATATTTTTGATGAACTAGAATCTAACTCTGGTAATGATCCAAATTATCAGCCTTCTGGTTTTGATGAGAGGTTGCGTTCTCTACAGGAAGAGGTGGCTCAAATTCGTGTAACCTAAGCAACTCAAATTGCTTATATGCGCAAGTATATGCAGCACCTTGCTAAGGGTTTACACAAAATAGATTCATCTAATCCTGCTCCATCTTCTGGATCTGACTAAAAGTTTCTAGTTGCTGGTCTGTAATAACTTTAATACTATTCTGCACTTGCTAAGTTTGTAACACTATTTTTATTTGTCTTTGGACTTGACTAGCCCATGATCTATGGATTTATGCACCTTATTTCATATCTTGGATCCTTTACTCTCCTGTTTATTATTCTTATTCATTTGTTCTTCCTTTGTCATTTTGTGGCAAAAAAAGGGGGAGAAGGCTTGTGCTATTGCTTATGGATTGCTAATGGATTGCTATTGCTATAAGTAGCCTTTTGAGTAGCATTTTCTTTGTGATATCTATGAGTGCTACTACTCAGGGGGAGTAAGTATAGATGTATGTGTGTGCTAGTTTGTCTGTTAAAACCGGTGCATGATTCTTTGTTAAACATGTTGTACTTATCTTATTTTTTTTGGAGTGTGTTTTGTCACAAATTTGACAAAGGGGGAGATTGTAAGTGCTATGGTCTCATGCTCCTTTGGTTCTTAAATTTTGTTGTGCCAAAACTCTATCTGTATCTTGTGTTTGTATGATGATATACATATGTTCAAGGCATTGTTCAAGACATCACATCGACTCTATAAAGACATTGCTTCTGTCAAGAACGACGAACTACTTCAAGCCAAGTCAAGCCATGTACTTTGTCAACTTCTGTAAACATCAATGTTCAGATCTATATCGATAAACACTTTGAGACTCAAGTACATTCCAAGACTCAAGCGCAACTCAAGATGAAGTTTAATTTCAAGCTTTAGAAGATCTCAAGATAAAGCTACATCAAGTAGAGATCTCAAGCTTCATAAGGTTCAAAGGTCAACCATTATCTGAAAAGAATGAAGTTCAATGTTCATACTTAATGATCCAGGTATGATAGACCTTAGATTGACCTTAGGGTAGGTCAATTTGGTTACATAATTCAAGATGAATCTTTATAGATTGGTCTGTTCTAAGACTAGTCCTGGACCTTGTTCGACTAGTCCTAGCACTGTTTCATCCAGTCCAAGAAATTCCTTGTCCAGTCCTAAGTTGTTAAAGATTTTCAGAATTTTTTGGTTAAGCTTCGACCAGTCCTGAGAACTGGTCGACCGGTCGTAGGAGGGTCACAACTCGACCTTCGACCGGTCATGTATCTACAACTCGAACTACAGCGTGCAAATCATGTTTCCTATGACTAGTCCTGGGTCAGCTACGACCAGTCGTAGGTGGTCCACGACCAGTCGTAGAATCCCTACGACTAGTCATAGAACAGTTTTTTAAGCTCATGCTTAAAATTTCAAAATGTCGTTGTTGCTACGACCAGTCGAAGCTTTCTCAAGACTAGTCGTAGACGTGATTTCTGCAACTATAAATTGAACATGAATCTCAAAGTTTTAGAACTCACTTCAAGAAAATTAAAGCTCCATTCTGAGATAAGTTAGTGTTCATTTTAAGATACGTTATGCATAATTAATATTCTCTTTTTGTTAGCTTGTTTATTTGATTTTATTCCTATATTCCAATCTTATTTGAAAAGGGGAATTGTTGTATTCCTTCTTCTTGGAATCAAAATCAAATATAGCTACGCCCATTTGATTTAATTTAAAATCAATTAGAACTTAGAACCATTTTAAGTAAGTATTGGACATTAAACGTTGATTCGAACTTCTACTCCGATTGGTTCTTCCGGGTTGCTACGAAAGGAGAAATCCAGGTATTTTACATTAATGTAAAATTTCTATTCTTTTGGTTTTTGTTTGAGATTCGCCAGAAAAATCTCATTGTGTGGTTATCTGAGGAGAGCCAGAAAACTCAGATAGTGTGGGTTTTTAAATTGTGTAAGCTCAAGTTAAAAAGACATAATTGTGAAGGTTTTAGGTGAACCTGTGAAACCTATTTTGTTAGTGAATGCTAATATCCCCTGTGTGAGGATATTAGGAGTGGAGTAGCATTCTGTGTGGCTGTTGTTGAATAGTTGGTGTACACACAGGTGAACCACTATAATTCTTTGTCTTGTGGTTTGAATGCTTGCTTAAGTTTTATATCTTTTATCATTTAGATTTGTGGAATGTATGTGTGGATGTGAATGTTGTAAAATTTACATTTCAAAGCACAGTGGGAATGTTGTAATAATTTAGATTTAAATTCCTGCAATTTATTTCAATTCCTTGCTATTTATTTATTCCACTCCGGTTTGAGTTTTTGATACAAAGGACATTCTAGAAATAAGGTTGTCCTGCCATAAACCTTTGGTTTTTATGGTGTAAGGTTGTCCTTAGAACTGAATTCGTATCAACCTCTCAATTCTTGTTTAGTGAGGTTGCTTTTATTTCAACATTGTGAATTGATTTATTTTATTTGGCTATCATATACTTTTATTCTTCTGTTAAAGTTTTATTTTGGCATCGTCCTATTCACCCCCCTCTAAGACGTAAAGCTAGGCCATTTCAGGGTCCACGTCCTCAAACGGATGGACGTTGAGGATACAGCACATACCTCATATGTGGGCCCCACAGAGACTTGCTGACATCATACGGTGGGACCCACAGAGCTTGCTGATGTCAAATATGCAGCAACTAATTACTGTGATGAGGTACACCAGGCAATCCACTCCTACCGTCCAGAGATTGGACGGTGAAGATAAACAAATATCAAGGTGGTTTCCCGCCGTCCTCAGCTGGACGGTAAGATCAGCACACTCGTCAGGCGGGGTCCAGCACATGTGGCCACAGGGTTTTGTTGACGCTAGTCAGCAGAGGGACCCACTGTCCTTAAAAAAAATAGAAGGACGGCAGGGATATATTACATACCTCAAGTGGCTGCTCAAAGCTCTTGCCCGTCCCAGCTAAATGAATGGACCGTGGAGATAGACCAACATCACAATGGTGGTCCCCACCGTCCAGACCCACTGGACGGTGTGGATATAAAACATACACATCATGTGGGGTCCAGTCCACGTCCAGGGACTAGACGACCCTGGATAAAACACATCCATCATGGTGGGTCCACATGGTGGTCCACCATCATTTGGATTAAGTTGACATTTGTATTTTCTCTTTATCCAACAAGGTGGGTACCACTGTCCAGTACATTTGGACAGTGCAAATCCACGGCTGGACGAGTGGATCAAAACATACATCATAGTGTATCCCAGCAGTTACTAGACAGCAGTCCAACAGCGTCCGCTACACACATCAGGTGGGCTATCATGCAATTAAAAAGGAGAGAGAGAGAGAGAGAGAGAGAGAGAGAGAGAGAGAGAGAGAGAGAGAGAGAAACGGATGGTGGAGATGGTAGGAGCTCTGCCACTATGAGCTCCTCCATGCAAGGTACAATGCATACATTAAGTGGGTCTCACCACAAGTGGGCCATCAAACTTAAAAGTCGACAGATAAACACTCACCTCAAAATCACTTCCTTCTTCCACCAACGGGTTTTAGAGCTCCAAGGAAACAAGATTCAAGGGTTAAGACTGATTTTGAAGGGTTGAGATGGGAGGTAGGAAGGTGAGCCACCCAAGCTCTATCTATGGAGCTTGGAGCTTGGACGTTGGATCTCCCTTTGGGATTTGCTTAGAATGAGAAAATGAGAGTGAGAGGAGTGGTGATGGGATAAAAAGGGATGGGTTCTCTTGACTTTTTATAAGAAAAGAATGGGTTAAGAATGGGTTGTTTTGACTTTGTATGAGAGAAGGATGGGTGTGACAGGATATGTACTTGACTTGTACATTGATTGATTGATGTGACGTGTCGTAGAGATTCTCTCAAAATTCACAACGTGCTGCGTTTTCCTTAAACTGAACGCGGGCCCACATATCCTGGCCTGGGTATCACCTCGGCGCGTAATACAAGGCGTTGGAACCGCGGCGACGGTGCGGTCGCTAGGGTACAAGTCTTGGGGTCAAACTAACTCTGGAATATGAGATATGACTCAGGATCGCACGCAAATGTCGATTACAAATCGCGGGACACCGGAATTCGACCGCGGAAGCCTATGGAATGATACGGTCTAGGATACAGGTCTTACTACTCTCCCTTCCTATTAAAAATTTCATCCTCGAAATTTTTTATACATCGCAACTTATACAGAGCTTACCAAGGGAGGGAAACCACATCACTTTATATATATATATAAAATTAGAATACAACATACCAACATAATCTAACACCTAAGAGATGGGGATATGCTCACGAATCTCAGGCTCTTGCTCCCAAGACACCTCATTCATGAGCAATCTAGAAAGATGGTGCAGGGGCCAAGTTGCACGAATCGTCGACGACTCTTCTTGATGCCTGAGGATCCTGCTGCTGGGGCCTCGGTGGCAGATACTGTCGTCGCTGCTACTGCTGGGGTGTCGACACTAGATATTGTCGTCACTGCTGTTGCTGTGGAGGCTACTGCTAGGGACAGGGACACTCGTTCCTACGATGCCTTATCCCACTGCATCCAAAGCAAGCACCTATGAACTGACACAGAGGAGGTGCTGGAGGAATTGCTGGTGCTCTTGGCTGCTACTGCTGCAATCGGGGATACTCCTACCTATGGTGTCCTATCCCACCACATCTATAACAAGCACCGTGAAGCTGCCTCTGAGGTGGTGCCGAGGGTGTCGTTGGTGTTCTAATGGATGGGCAGTTCTTGTGCCTCTACGGCCGTCGATGCTATTGGGAGCTACCGGAGGGAGCCTGCCTCTTCCAGCCTCATCTCAAAAGAATGGTAGTCATTGCTTGCAACATTTGCTGTAGCTGGTCCGCACTTAAGGACACAGTCAGTGCTACGCTAGACTCGGATGGGGGTGAAGAAGTCTCAGTGGGGGAACAGGAATCTTAGGAGGGGAAGCGGAAGTCGCTCGGCTCACTCGCTTGGGTGTCATGTCCTACAGGAAGTAATAAGGTCCTATTATCCTTGGGTACTCTTGAATGCACACACGATGGAGAGCTATATTAGGAAGTTTCTAAGTTATTCAAACTCGGGGATCTAATCAATCTAAGTTTGCAACAATCATACAGTATAGGGTAGCTATCAGCAGATATGTGATGTTATCCTCAGGTATTCCCAAGTTATGTTCTGATACCATCTACTGTCATGCCCCAAACTCAAAAATCGGGCTCACAAAATTTTCGATCGCCGAATCCAGTGCCGACAACCTCCGCAGTACCCCATTCTCGGCTCCCAGCATCCATACACCAGATTCCGATCCTAGGATCTTACAAGGAGGATTTTTTCCAATGTACATTTAACTCGTAATATTTATAACCACAAATTTACCCAAATCACAAAGGCAACGTCATCATCACATATCCACTAATATAAACATTTGAATACAATGCTGAAAGGGAAATACATATATCAAAATCAAAGCTCCATAAGTCAGCTGCATGCTCCAAGCTCAACGCCGCTACAACCTAACATCACCTGCACGTATCTATCGTGCATAAGCTTATAGAAAGCTTATAGGGTGGTGAATAGTGTGTGCATAAGGTAAGTGGCAAGTATACAATACAATGCCCTAATCAATAATATCAAAAATACTGGCAAGATCATGACAAGTCCATGAGTTAATCAGTATCAAAATACGCAATACAGATCAGCTATGCAAATGAGGAGTCATAAAGTGCCAAATGTCAGATACCGAAGATGCAATGTAATATACAATTTCTGATGAGTTCACAAATATCGTCACCTATACCTAGACCATATAAATGCAGAAACACAGTAACCCAAAATGCTATATGCCACAGATGTAATGCAATATGTATGTGAATGGAATGACCATGCTGGAGTGTGAAGTCGGGATGATAGTATGTAGTATCGTAGACTATGGGGTCCATCACAAGGGACTTCTATCCGAACCAGTCTCATACCTAATTTGGATAGTTAGACTCAATGTGGTAAACTCCTAATCTCAGGTTAGTCGCACACCCTAATCGAAATCCTTGCCATTACGAAGGTACACGTAATAAATAGTTGCGCACCACCAGCTCGAGTGGATAGTGAATGAATGAATGAATGAGTATGCAATTCCTGCTCCACAAATCAGTACTGTACATCTCTAGGATCATCACTAGGGTCTAGTACACTCTACACCAACTTACCGCCCCATCAAGCGTACAACTGGGTAAGTGGAAGAGACCTCATTATTCGCTTACCAATATTGGCCCAACTCGTCGATATGGACCCATTTATGAGTTGGTCAAACTCAGCCTAGTATTGCCTACTCCCTCAGATGGGTAAGGCCACACCCCCTTCCAACTGACAATGACATAGTGAGAGACGCAGCCTACTGGTGTACGATCCTCATGCGCTCATATATATCCACTCGGTCTTGATGTTGGGACGTCCTCTAGTACAAAGAGGGTTTGAGGATTTTCACTTAAGGCCATTTATGATAGCCCAATGCTAATAACATATTTTCAGTGTCCCGTGTAGACATCCACAATATGTCTGTGGAGGCTATGGCCTTGATGTCACTAGGGCGTACAGTAATCACAACACACGATGCAAGATGCATGAGTCATATAATCCCGTCATGGATCAATCCGATACATATCGTGTGCTTATGTGAGATAACCTCTTCCTATCAGGGAGTCTCATAACAATCTGCCCAATGACATATGCAATGGTCAACCACATCTCATAACAAACATGCAGATGATGCATATGGGCATGTATTATAATGTTATGCTTTCACATACTCATAATTGGTATCAATAACCTGCATTGACAATCGACCTCAACAATGTGGACATTTAACCAACATTGCCCCTAAGGAATAGCCCACATAGAGCCTAACATATAGTGGACCCATGGCCTCACACAAGGGCCAAATATACAACACCATGGGCCTCACTCAAGAGCTTAAAATATATCACGATGGGCCTTTCACATGGGCCTAACATACATCACATTGAGCTCCATCACCTGGCCCTCAAATGCATCACAATGGGCATCATCACATAGGCCTCATATATATCACATTGGGCCTTAAACACGGGCCGAATACACATCACAAC
Organism: Magnolia sinica; assembly: GCF_029962835.1. Lineage (NCBI taxonomy): Eukaryota > Viridiplantae > Streptophyta > Magnoliopsida > Magnoliales > Magnoliaceae > Magnolia > Magnolia sinica. Next base: position 40,393,317 of record NC_080577.1, on the reverse strand, counting down.
GGGCCTCAAATACGGGCCGCATATACATCACATTGAGCCTCAAACACGGGCCGAATGCACATCACAATGGGCCTCAAATATGGGCCGCATATACATCACATTGGGCCTCGACAATCAAAATCAGCCTCGATAATTGACCTCGACAATTGGCCTATACAATTGGCCTCAACAATTGGAATCGGCCTCGATAATCGGCCCTGATAATTAGAATCGACCTCGATAATCGAAATCGGCCTCGACAATCGGAATCGAAATCGGCCTCAATAATCAGCCTCGATAATCAGAATCGGCCTCAACAATCAGCCTTGATAATCGACCTTGACAATCAGAATCAGAATCGGCCTCGACAATCGGAATCGGCCTCGACAATCGGCCTTGACAATTGGAATCGGCCTTGATAATTAGAATCAGCCTCGACAATCGGCCTTAACAATCGAAATTGGCCTCGACAATCAGAATCAGCCTTAACAATCAGCCTCGACAAGTGGAATCAGCCTTGATAATCAGAATTGGAATCAGCCTCAACAATCATCCCCAATAATTGGAATCAGCCTCAATAATTTCCCTCGACAATCGGAATCGGCCTTGACAATCGGAATCGGCCTTGACAATCGTAATCGGCCTCGACAATCAAAATCGGCCTCGACAATCAGAATCACCATCAATAATCAGAATCAAAATCGACGTCAATAATTGGCCTCGATATCAAAATTAGTGTCGACAATCGGAATCAGCCTCAACAATTAGAATTGGAATCGATCTCAACAATTGGCCTCGACAATCAGAATCGACCTCGATAATTGGCCTCGACAATCGGAATCAGTCTCGATAATCAACCTCGACAATCGGAATCGACCTTGACAATCATAATCGGCCTCAATAATCGGAATCGGCCTGAGGGAAGGTCACAATGTGGACATTTAGCCATCATTGCCCATCAATGTGGACATTTAACCATCATTGCTCCTAAGGAGTTACCCACATAAGGTCGAACATATAGTGGGCCCATGGCCTCACACAAGGACCTAATATATAACACCATGGGCCACAAATATACATCACAGGTGGGCCTTGCTAAATGGGCCACAAATACATTGCAATAGGCTGCATCATATGGGCTAGAATACATCACAATGGGCCACAACATATGGGCCGAAAATACATGACAGGTGGGCCCTGCACATGGGCCTCAATACATCACGGGTGGGCCTTGCACATGGGTCAAAAATGTGTCATAATTGGCTTCATCATATGGGCCTCAAACTTATCATAATGGGCCGTATCTCATAGGCCTTATATATATCACTATGGGCCGCTCACATAGGCCTTATGTACATTGCAATGGGTCATATCCCATGCGCCCGAAAATTGATGGATGGCAAAGATAAAACATATATACCATGGTGAACCGTAGCCCACGAACGACGTGCATATAAAACATACCTCAGGTGGGTCTCGTCCCAACTAGACGGTGCCGATAAAACACCACGGTAGGGCCAACCGTCCTATAGACGGTTTAGATAAAACACATACATCATATTGTGGCCTGACAAATGGGTGGCGTGGGCATACAATACACGTGGGCCCCACACCACCCTGGACAGATGGATAGAGTGGATATAGAATAAATGTATCAAGGTGGGGTCCACGTCCCCAAACGGATGAACTTTGAGGATACAACACATACCTCATATGTGGGCCCCACAGAGACTTATTGACATCATACAGTGGGACCCACAGAGCTTGTTGACATCACATATGTAGCAGCTAATAGCTGGGATGAGGTACACCAGGCAATCCACTCCCACCGTCCAGAGATTGGACGATGGAGATAAACAAATATCAAGGTGGTTTCCCACCATCCTCAGCTGGGCGTTGAGATCAGCACACTCGTCAGGTGGGGTCCACCACACATGGCTGTAGGGTTTTGCTGACGCTAGTCAACAAAGGGACCCACCGTCCTTAAAAAAAATGGATGGACGGCAGGGATATATTACATACATCAAGTGTTGCTCAAAGCTCCTGCCTGTCCTAGCTAAATGAATGGACGATGTAGATAGACCATACATCACAGTGGTGGTCCCCACCGTCTAGACCCACTGGATGGTGTGGATATAAAACATACACATCATGTGGGGTCCAGTCCATGTCCAAGGACTAGACAACCCTGGATAAAACACATCCATCATGGTGGGTCCATGTGGTGGCCCACCATCGCTTGGATTAAGCTGACATTTGTATTTGCTCTTCATCCAGCAAGGTGGGTACCATCGTCCAGTACATCTGGATGGTATAAATTAAATACATAAATAAAGGTGGGTACCACGACTGGACGGGTGGATTAAAACATACATCATAGTGTATCCTAGCAGCTGTTGGACAATAGTCCAGTAGCATCCACTGATGGGCAGTCCGGATAATACACACATCAAGTGGGCCATCATACAATCAAAAAGGGGAGAGAGAGAGAGAGGGAGAAAAACAGATGGTAGAGATGGGAGGAGCTCTGCCACTATGAGTTCCTCCATGCAAGAAACAATGCATACATCAAGTGGGTCCCACCACAAGTGGGCCATCAAACTTAAAAATTGACGGATAAACACCCACCTCAAGATCTCTTCTTCCTTCTTCCACCAACAGGTTCTAGAGCTTCAAGGAAACAAGATTCAAGGGTTATGATTGATTTTGGAGGGTGGAGATGGGAGGTAGGAAGGTGGGCCACACAAGCTCTATCCATGGAGCTTGGAGCTTGGATATTCCTTTGGGATTTGCTTGGAATGAGAAAATGAGAGAGGGAGGACTGGTGATGAGATCAAAAGGGATGGGTTCTCTTGACTTTGGGGTTGCTTTAACTTTGGGTGAGAGAAGGATGGGTGTGATGGGATATGTACTTGACTTGTACAATGATTGATTGAGGTGACGTGCCATAGAGATTCTCTTGGAATTTGCAATGCGCGGCGTTTTCCTCGAATTGAATGCAGGCCCACATCTCCTGGTTGGGGTATCGCCTCTACGCATAACACACGGTGTCGGAACCGGGACGATGGCGCGGTCGCTAGGGTACAAGTCTCAGGTCAAACCGACTCTAGAATACGGGATACGACTCAAGATCATGCGTAAATATCGGTTACAGATCGCGAGTTGCCAGAATTCGACCGGAAGGACCGCGAAAGCCTACGAAACGGTACGATCTAGGATACGAGTCGTACAATTCATCCGAGTGAAAGAGGTGGGCCACAACAAATCACAGTGGACACCGTCCACCTGCTGTACGAAAGGAGAGAGATCGCTTAGGTTTTGTCAGGTCAAATGCAGTTTGACTCGACCTTGTGTATGGTGCGTTGCTAGTGCACATCCGGTGTGCTCTCCCACTCACGTAAAGTGGGTCCCACCCTGATGTTTTTAATAAATCCAATCCGTCCATCCATTTTCTCATCTAATTTAAGGGTTGAGACCAAAATTAAAGCATATCCAGATATCAAGTGGGCCCCAAATCAGTGATTTAGTGGCTGATCTGACCATTGGACTAGTTACAAAAAGATCCAATAGCTAAAATTTTACATGTATAGTTACTTTATGGTCCTCAGACTAGATATAAAGTTTCGAGCCAAACAGATGGTGGGAACCTTGTGATCTTGCATTCAAGATGATTTTCAGGCCTCTTCAGCGTGAATCACTTGATTTTCTCGGATCTTTGGTGTGTGAATTCTTTGATCTCGGTCCCCTAAGATCCGCCTCTTACCTTGGTTATCTTGAGCATCAAATCCGTGCTTTTAGCACCCTTTTCAGTCCAAGCTATTAAATTCACCTTAGAACAAAAACATGATTAAAATAGAACGTTTAAGCATTATCATGTACGTAAAACCAACTAATAACTGGGGTCTAATATGCAATATTTGACCCTCAACAATCTAGAATTCAGGGGTCTAGGTTATTGACATTTTCATAATTATTGCTGATATGAGAATTTTGAGAAATCTAATGGTTCTACATGGTTGTAAGCACGTTTCTAAGTAATTCTTATAAAAGAACCTATATCTAAATCATTATGAATAAAGAATTATTCACCAAACTAATTAAGGGAATGTACATATATCAACCAATCATAATGGATGGTTAGATGACATGTTAAAAATAATAAAAAAAAAACTTGATGGTTAGTACTTTGATCATGTATGTAAGTGGGTGTATGGTCAGTTTTGTAAACAGATTATCACAAGTGAGTTTTTAGAGTGATCAAGAGGTAGAACATATATATCGTTAGATTCAAGTGACTTGTTCACATGTGTAAGTTTCTCAGATTATATTTTTTATGGTGGGTTAAGCATATTCATAGGTGGTGAACAAGATGAACGGATCAGAATCTCACTTCGATATGTGTACGAGCAGATGCAGAGATCAATTAGCTAGTTTACTATAATCAAGTGGTCCAAAGTCAGAGTGGACGGTTAGATATCTTTACGTAGCAGTGAATAGTTAACTGAACGGTCAGTTATGATGGACAGGTGAGAATATTTGGGTATATGATGATCCTATCTCAAAATCAATGGTCAGATGGCTTGATCTATGAATGGAGATTATTCCCAATGGTAAGATTCGTATTGGAGAATAGATGTAAGGTTAGGATAGTTAGAGTGGTATCGTACACATGTTTGTAGTAAGTTGATTTTTATGGTAACACTCGAGAACTTTCAATACTTGGGTATTGAAAAGTTCGGGGTGTTACAATCTATACCCCTTAAATAAAATTTCATCCCCAAAATTTAATTACCTGTACCAGTTACACTAATTTATTTGGTTTAATTTTTCGTTATATTCCTCGTGAGGTGGATATATATGTTTAGGTGTGTGTAAATTGGCTATGTAAAATCGAGATGTTACAATCTACCCCCCTTAAATGAAAATCTTGACCCCGACATTTATATGCATATAATTATTTTATTTATTTATGTATTTAACTTTATAGTACTTCACACATTAGTTCCTCTACTATGTAGAGAAAAGTTTCTCTATTTTTTTTTGTTCTTAGTGTTTCGGGGCAACACAGAAAATGGTTATAGTACAACTTATCATAACACACTGAACTCTTGCTTGGCCATGGCGGTGAGTTCTTTGGTATCATTCATTCCGGGTGAGTCTCGAACTTCTACTTGATCAGGGCATTGAGTTCATTGGTAAGTGCCTGGGATTTGGTACTTGGATCAACCAGCTTCTAACTTGCTTGAATATGATTCGTAAATCTGTGGTCCCGATCATTCTAGATCCTTGGGGAATATTATATTATATATATTTTTTTCATTTCACCATAAAATTACCCTAGGTTTCATAAAGGATAGGCCTAAATTATTTATTCATTGTTAAACCTAAGCTTTAGTGTATCCTTCATATATAGGGCTGTAAATTCTTAAAATCGTTTTATATTGACAGCCTGTCACTCTCAGAATTTTAATTTATGATCCATGTGTCCAATTTAAATGACGACTAACTGGCTAAGGTATCTGATGGGTAAGATCTGATTATATCGACCAGCCACAGAGCATACACCCACTAGTCAGATGCGTGAAAGCGATGAAATGCACTATGATGCTAATGTATATAAGGATCAGGGGGTTGAGAAGGAAATGAATGTTGCATGATGCTGATGCATTGATTTGATGAAACTAATAGAGACTTGGAAAGTAGGATGAACGATAGTATCGCAAGGCTAGATTGAGTGGGTTAGATTTGAACTTGGGTGGCTCAGGAGGCTTGTACTCTAGCTAGGCTAGGCTAGATTAGGGCTGGGCTCTCTCTCTCTCTCACTCTCACTCTCACTCTCCTTGGTGAAAGGATGGCTAAGGCTAAGGCTAAGGGGTTTCTGGAAATGGGAGTGAGTTGAAATGAGAGTGGATTGGTTTGTGAAGTGAGAAGGGGAGGGGGTTATTTATAGTCTTTAACCCTGGTTTTTTGGTAATTCCTGGTGATCTTAGGGGTAAAATATGGTTGAATGGCAAGGATTGGAGATTGCCACATGCCATCATCTCATGGGTTGGATAAGGTGGTAAAAGGGTAATTTTGGGAAAGGAGATGGGCATCGGAGTAAATGCACCTCAACCACACACTTAAGGTTCGAAAAAGGAGTAACCCATATGCTTAAGGGATGCTGCCCGAAAGAAGGGGAGTACCACGTGGCCAACAGCAACCTAGCTACCTCCAGTCCCAACGTGGACTCCTTGCTTTGGCAGGCAGCATCCTTTAACCATGTGGAGGCGCAGTTGTGAGAGTTGTTGCTTAGAGGTTTCAGCCATTTCTTCGATTGGGCTTGGGTTTGGGCTTGTTTTTTGCGTCAAATAGGTGAGTTGACTGGGTTATGGGCTTGGGTAGGTTGATTAGGTTGACTTAGTTAGATAGGCTAAGTTTAGGGTTTACTACTAGGTTTCCTAAGGTTTAGGCTTTTAGGGTTAGGGTTTAGGATCAGGTTGTGGTTGTACATCCATCCGTTAAAACTCAATCATCTTATCAGCCTAAGGTGGGGTGTCTACAGATGCCCATCATTAGCTGAGGTTATGTGCAACCGAATGCCAAATTAAGTGGACACCCTACCTTTTTCAGTTAGTCATAAATTGCGAAATGAATTTTTACCTTCCTCTGTGTCTGTGTCAATTGGTTACTTGGAAATAAATAACTCGCACATATCACGAGATTTTGAGGAAAATGTTACGATTGTCAATGCGCGGACTGCCACTTGTTGAGGGTCAAATATTATATATTATCCCCCATTTATTTCTTGGTTTTACAAATATAATATGACTTAATGGTATATTTGTAAGACTTGTATTCTAAACTGTACCATTCTGTAGGCTTCCGCGGTCCTCCCGGTCGAATTCCATCAACTCTGGACCTGTATCTGATGTTTGCGCGTGATCTTAAGCTGAGTCTTGCATATCAGAGTCGGCTCGTCTCGAAAGTTATATCGTAGTGACTGTGTCATCGCCATGGTTCTAACACCGTGACTCGCGCACTAATCCGATACCTGGGCTAGGAGATGAGGGCCCGCGTTCATTCCGAAGAAACATCGCACATTGCAAATTTCGAGAGAATCGTTATAAGAGTTACATCAAATCAAATCAAGTACACTACCCATACCCCATGCCACCTCACCCTATCCTAAGTACAAGCAACCATTACACCTTTTCGCCAAGTCAACTCTCTCTCTCCCTACCCATTCCTCTTTTACACAATTTTCAACTAAACCCATACCTTCCCATCCCCATTCCTTACAACACCCATCCCATCATTCATTATCAATCCATCATTCCTCTCTCTTTCTCTCTCATTCTCTAACAATTCTTTAACTCCCAAGAGCAAACACCCAACGTCCAAGCTCTCTCCCAAATCTAAGAGTGTGGCCCATTTTCCTATCCTCTGATCTCCCATCTCAACCATTCATTCTTCATCAACCTCCATCAAAATTGAAGGCACAGAGCATACGAGTCTAAGGAGCTAAAGAAGAAGGTCGGTAGGTGGGTGATCCACCGTTAAATTTCATTTTTGGGACCACATGTGGTGGGACCCGTTTGGAGTATGTAATGTAAGAAATGGAGGGCCCATAGTGGCGGGGTCCCTCCTCTCCATCTCATCTCTCTTTCTCTCTCTCCCTCTCTCTCATTTTCTTAGGGTGATGATGAAGCTACGTGGCCTACCGAAATAGACCCCACCTCAATCTTATGTGTTGTATCCGCACTGTCCAATCCATGGACGGTGGGAGAGGATTGGGTAATGTACCTCACATCAGCTAAACAACTGCTATATTTACGTAAGAACTGTGGGCCCAACCACATGATGTATGTGTTGCATCAAAACCGTCCATATATGTGGGGCCTACCATCAGCCGTCTGTCCAGCGTCTCTAGACGCTGGGCGCTGACAGCACTGGTCTCTCTCCCTCTCATACACACATCGTATACATATATTAATATATTATATTGTTATATAATATAATTTAATATATTATATTATATTACCTTATGATGGTGGGCCACTTTCACGTGGAACCCACCCTTAATATAAAAGAATTCTGCACCGTCCAGATTCATCTGGATGGTGGGTTACAATATATAATATTATATAATATATTATATTATATTTAAAGAGATGAGATGGTGGGCCACTTCCACGTGGAACCCACCAGATGCATGTATCTCATCCATTCATCCACCGCCTAGCTATGGACGGTGGAGCCCACCTTGATATGTGGCTTTGCACACCGTCCAATCTAGGACGTGGTTAGAAGCGGATAGACTGGCGTACCTCACACCAGTTGTGGGGTTACTGCACTGACGTCAGCAAGTTTTGTGGGACCCACGTCCCTGGATGTATGCTTACATCCAAACCGTCTATCCATTTGGCGAGCTCATCTCAAGGTTTGAGATTAAAAATGAAGCAGATTCAATCCCCTGGTGGGCCACGCTCGTGGACCCACCTTGATCTATGTGTTTTGTCTGCACCGTCCATTTGGACGGTACCAGGTACAGCCTCACCATGATGGATGTTTTCCATCCAAGCTATCTATCTACCTGAGAGAATCAGGGCCGTCCATCTGCTGGACGGTCAGCACCCCGCCATGATGGATGTTTTTCCATCCAAACTGGCCACCCATCTGATGTACTTTTGGACCTCACTCTGATGTATAAGGTTCACCCCAACTGGCTATACATTTGGTGAGCTCGTCCTTGGGCTCGAGAAGAAAAAATAAGACTAATCTAGCTACCAAGTGGACCACACTGTCATAATAGTGGGGATTGAACGGCTACCCTGAAACCCCTTTTGTATGCACAGAAGCTTTGGAACAATATGATATTTATCTTTCCACTTAAGTTAGGTCTATGTGACCATATGCACAGATTGGATGGAAAATAAACACTATGGTGGGCCCTTTGGGGTTTTAACGGTAGAAATCATTATCACCACTGTTATTTGTGGTATGTTCTAGATGATCTTTTGATATGATTCATTGTTTAGATAATGCTCTAAAATGATCTCTATAGATGGATGAATGGTGTATTTGTTGTGGCCTGTTTGATACGACCCGTCGAAAGTATTTGGGGCCCATTTGATGAGGCCCGATGTGATGTATTTACTATCCACTTGGGCTGGTGGTGCGCAACTATTTGTTATGTGTACCTTTGCAATGCCCAGAATTTTGGTTGGGGCGCGTGATTAACTTGAGATCAGGAGTTTACCACATTGAGTCTGACTATCCAAATTTAGGTATGGGACTGGTTTGGATAGAAGTCCCTTGTGGTGGACCCCGTAGCTTGCGATACTGCGTATTATCATCCAGACTTTACACTCCAGCTTGGCCATTTTATTCGCATCGCATATTACATTACATCCGCAGGCATATAGTATTTTGGGTTACTATGTTTCTGCACTTATATGGCCTAAACAGACTTAGCAGGATTTACATATTTCATTGTATCCTCAGCATCAGATATTTAGCTCTCTATGACTCCTCATTTGCATAATTGGTCTATATTGTGTACTCTGATATTGTATGATTTATAGACTTGCAGTATTTTCGCTTACTCTGATGTCGTATGATTCATGATCTTGCCAGTAATTCCAATATTGTATGATTAAGGCATTATATTGAATACTTGACACTTATCATGTGCACACACTTACACCACCCTCTAAGCTTTTTATAAGCTTATGCACGATAGATGCATGCAGGTGGCATTAGGTTGCAGCAACGTCAAGTTTGGAGTGTGCAGTTGTCTCCTGGAGCTTTGATTATGATATATGTATTTTCCTTTCAATATTGTATTCAAATGTTTATATTAGTGGATATGTGGTGATGATGTTGTTCTTGTGATTTTGGGTATACCTGTGGTTATGCTTCTAATGAGACAAATGTACGTTAAAAAATTCTCCTTGTAGAATCCCAGGATCAGAATCTGACATATAGGCGCTAGGAACCGAGAATGGGGTACTACGGAGGTTGTCGGCACTGGATTCAGCGATCGAGATTACTGTGTGTCTGATCTCCGGGTTTGGGGCATGACAGTATTTTACATGTGTTTGTGTTACAAGGTGAATTAAGAGCTTGGATTGAAAAGAATGTTAAAAATATGGATTTAATGCTCAAGAATCATCAACCAAAGAATGTATCTTTGGAGACCAAGATAGAAGATTTCAAGACCCCAATATTCAAGAAAATCAAGTGGAAAAGGAAGGAAGTGCAAAAATTAGTGCATAAATTCATAGGATTTGATCTTAGATATCATCGAAGGCTGGTCGATGACATCGAAGAATTACAGAAAAATCAAGTTGGTTGCTGGACATATTTGATGCTCTTTTCGATCAATCGAAGCCAGTTCGATGACATTGAAGCTAGTCTGTCGATGACATTGAAGAATTACAGGAAAAGCAAGTTTAGTCACTAGACAAATTGGATACATTATTTGATGACATAGAAGGCTATTCAATGACATTGAAGCCAATCTGTTGATGACATCGAAGGCTATTCGATGACATCAAACCGGTTATGCGGAATGTGTAAATTTGATCCGGTTTTACGATTTTGCGGAACTTTACCTATAAATAGGGGTTCCTAGGCACTTTTTGGAATATCTAGGGTTTGGAGGAGTAGAGAAAAAGGGCAGAGCCACTTCCCAAGAGCTTTTCTTCTCTTTTCCTTAGTTTTTAATGCTTTTTTCTAGGGTTTTTAATTCAATCTTGTCTATGGTTGGTTAGATCCCTTAGCTAGGGCTAAGGGGTGAAGCTTGTAGCATGGTTGAGATGTTTTTCTTGTTATTGTTGAACTCCTTTGATTCTAGTTTGATATTTAAGGAATACTTTTAGTGTTTAATGAATTGTTGTGACCGAAATTACAATAGATTTGCAATAGCTTAAAATATTTTCTTTTTCTGTTTGGAGTTTGTGGAAATAGGAAATCCTATTATTCTCCATCATCCTTTGGGCATGGATGGGTGATGGAATCTCTTCTATTCTTCAAAAATCTCCCATTATAGTTGTTGGATCGGTATATCCTCTTGTCTACCATTGTCTCCTAGGCATGGTCAGGTGATTGAATCACTTCCAATCTTTACAACATTCATCCGTTGAGAATTAAGTTAAAGGAAGTTCCAACCTGATCTTCTGGAATATCTTCCAATTGGATAGGATAGGACTCTAATTCCAATTAAGTGCCTTGAATCAAATAAGGGAACATTCTAATAGCTGCAAGTGGATCGCTGGAATCCCTAGTTCCCACTTTTAAATTCTTTTGTTTCTAATTTCATCCTCTCACAATTACTCCTTATTTTCTTGATTTAGGTTAGATCTTCTCCTACTTCTGATTCTAATTACTTTTAGAATAGACACACAAGATTAGTTCCTGTTGATTTGACCTCGGTCACATCGAGATTATTACTACATTGCAACCCTACACTTGGGGTTGTGAACAAGTTTTTGGTGTCGTTGCCAAGGACTAGGGTATTAACGGGTACGTTTTTTCTGAGATTAGCTAGTTTTTGAATTATGTTAAGATGAAGTTTTTGTTTTTTTTAAAAAACTTTCTATTTTTAGGTTAGGGTTTTTCTGAATTATTTTCGGAACTACTTTCTAATTTTAAGTTTAGAAACTTTCCTAATTTGATTTTAGAAACTAATTTATTCTCTTTTTTAGAAACTTTCCTAATTTGTTTTAGAAACTTTCTAATTCTAGGATTTCTTTTATTTTTAGAAACTAACTTACTTTCTAATTCTAGGTTTAAAACTTTCCTAATCAGTTTTTAGAAATTAGGTTGTTTTTTTTTTTAGAAACTTTTCTTTCTAGTTTTACAAACTAACTCGTCTTTCTAATTCCATTTTTAGGAACTTTCTAATTTTAGAATTTTTGTTTTTAGAAACTAATTCACTTTTCATTTTCTTTTGCAGAATCCTAACATAGATCTCCTCCAATCTGGTAACTTCCTTCTAACTTCTCCTTTAATTACTTTCCATATTGTTGTAAGATTTTTTTTTAAGGATTAGATTTAGAGTTAGGGTTTCACCATGCAAGAGTGGGCACGACAATATGCTGAGATGGATAAGCAATATTGGGAAGGGATGTATGATGATTATGATAGGAAACAACCAATGTCTCAATTTTTTTCTAAAACCATCATCGAGAACCGACCGGAATATAATGCTCCACCGATTAAGAAGTCGATACGTGATCACATGTGGGAAAATGATTACACCCTACCAATTAAGAGAGCGGTACATGATTATTAGGGTGGGAATTATTATCACCCATCAGACAAGAAGAAAACAATGCGTGATCATATTATGGGTAATAATACGTACTAACAAACATTCAACTTCCCCGCCTATGACCCGTATGACTATGATCAGTGGAAACATCAACATTGGAGAGATGAACCAACAAGAGATTATAGTGATTATCACTTGGATCCCCTACCTTTGAAATTCGACCAGAAACAATCCAAGAGGATTCACTTTAGAAACTCATGAATGTACAAGAGTAATTCAATCAATATGTCATATAATCATGTGAATTGCTCAAATCATCAATTTAAAGAATTTAGCCACACCTTATGGAGGAGGAAGAGGCTAGGTTATCCCAGCCTCAACCCAATCTAGAAACACAATGCGAGGAGAGTGATCCTAACTCGCCTGTGAAAGATACTAAAATTGAGAATGAGAAGGTGGATTCTATTAATGAGCATATGGTTCAATTTCCCAGAGAGTCGATCTTGATGACAGTCCAAAGGAATGATCAAGAGAAATGGGTGTCTTTCAAATATAATGATACTAACACACTTCACTCACATGACACACTTAGTTTCAATGATGAGGAAGAGGTTAGTTTATTCGAACCTCAACCCAATCTAGGAACAGAATGTGAGGAACGCAATCCCATTCCGCATGTGCATTGCACTGAATTGGAAGATGATGAGCATTGGGATGACAATCATGAATGTATAGCTCAAATCCCCCTTGATTCAAAATCAAGTTTGACCCATATCAATGATTAAGAGGTTCAGGAAGTTGTCAACTATAGTGATCGACTCCACCTATATGACATGACCGATTTAAATGTGGAGGATGAACCCCTTTTAACAGATCATTCTAACTCTTGTGAGACATTTTTAAACCACTCCCCTGATTTAAATTATAAGATGGTTAGGGAGATGGACGAGTTGCTCGATAGAACTCTAGAATTTGAAGCCACCCAATTGAGACCACCATCTGAGTTGTCAATTCTTCTTCTAAGTAGTATCAATGAACAGTGACTTCACATCAATGCTTTGTCTACTGACCCTCAATCTGTCTATACGAGGCAGGAGCACGAGAGCATACTTCCATCTGTAAGTGCAATGTTTTCTCGCTCCTATTATTGTCAAATTTTGTAGTGCCAAAATCTCTTGGAATCTGTGTCTTGTGTAGCTCATCTACAAGTTCAAGACATTACATCTCATGTACAAGATCAAAGGTCTTTACCTCAAGAACTTCAAATGCAAGATCAAGAGATATACAAGTTCAAGTTCATATTAACTCCTTCAAACTTCAAAGTTCAAGGTTTCAAAGATTTATCTAAAGGCAAGACAATAGTCTTCACTTTGGTACTCAAAACTCAAGTTGGAATACAAGACAAGTCTTTAATTTCAAGCTTCAAAAGGTCCCAAGATCAAGCTTCATCGTATGTCAAGATCTTAAGCTTTGTGAACTTCAAAGAACGACTATCAACTAAGGCAAAAAAAGATTTAATGTTCATACATTGCTTACAAGGTATGAATGACCCTAGATTGACCATAGGATAGGTCATTTTGAATACATAATTTAATTAGGTCATTTTATAAGTGCATAGTCTGTTTTTTGACTAGTCTTAGATTAAGTTCGACTAGTCCTAGCACTGGCTCAACTAGTCCAAGAAATCCTTGACCAGTCCTAAGGTTGCTACTTATTTTAAAGCCTTGACCAGTCCTGAAAACTGCTCGACTGGTCATGTGAACATTTCTCGACCAGTACTGCAGGCTTGACTCAAAGTCCAACAACTAAAATAAGTCCCACACGACCAGTCGTGGACAAGACTCGACTGGTCGTGGAGGACACTCAACCAGTTAAGTAGGTCCTTCGACCAGTTGTGGAATGGTCTTATCTTATCGCGCCTAAATTTTTAAAAGTTTGTTAGTCCTTCAACCAGTCGAACTGATCTTAGGACCAGTCGTAGCTGCGATTTCTGTACTTATAAATAGAGCACAAAATTCAGGGTTTGATATCCAATTTAAGCAAAATCAATACGTCGCTATGAGAGATAAGTTAGTGATATTCTTAAGCTATTTAGCGGTCATTTCATATTCTCTTTAGTTAACTTTTTGCATTTGATTTTGTATTCTGCATTCCAATTTTATTTGAAAGAGGGATCGAAGTATTCCCATTTCTTGGAATCAAAATCAAATTAAGCTAGCCCAAGGTGATTTAATTTAAAATCAATTTAGAACTTAGAACTATTTCACAAGCGAGTATGAACATTGAACTTCTACTCCGAATTAGTTCTTCCGGGCTGCATCAAAAGGAGAATATCTAGATAAGTATTTTAATATTTTGTAAATTTATTATTTTTGTTTCATTGAGATTGTGCTAGAAAAATATCATTCTTTTGGTTTGTCTGAGGTGATCCAGAAAACTCAGAGTGTGGGGTTTTTGAATTGTGTAAGCCCACTTGAAAGACACAATTGCAAGGATTTTAGGTGAACCTTGAAAAACCTATTTTCATAGTGAACGTTAATATCTACTGTGTAAGGATATTAGGAGTGGAGTAGTTGTGTGGCTATTTTTCTAAACAGTTGGTGTACACACAAGCGAACCGTTATAATTTCTGGTCTTGGTGATTGATTGAATATTTCATTTTGTGGATGTTGTAATTTTCCTTTATGCATTTGTGGAGAATATTGTAATTTCTTTTATGTAAGTGTAGGAATGATGTAATAACTTAGTTATTTCCTTTGTTATTTATTTCTTTATTCCTCTGTATTGGTTTGAGATTTTGATACACAGACCATTCTAAGAATCAGGTTGTCTTACCATAAGCCATTGGTTTTTGGTGTAAGGTTGTCCTTAGAACAACATCTGTATTAACCTCTCAATACTTGTACACTTGAGGTTATTTTACATTTCTGCATCATGGGATTGTTTAGTGCTATCTTTATTTATATTCGTTTAAATTTTGCAGTTTATTTTTAATTTGGCATAGTCCTATTCCTCCCCCCCCCCCCTCTAGGAGTCTTAGCTTGGCCTTTTAACCATCTACTTTCAAAGTTGATGGAGTCCTTGAGCAAATCATCGCAAACTTAAATGTGAAAAATGAGTCACTCTTAGCTAAATTTTTCGACTCTTTGGATAATTGCTTGACACACTTTGCAAATTCAAATGACCCAATAATACAAGAAATAGTGGATGTCTTGTAAGATCATACCTCGGTAGTTGTTACTGATCGAGAGAACCCTTATTTTGAAACCTTCCTCTCCATAGATCCTGAATGTTTACCATTAAGGGAGGAGGAGCTGAAAATTGAACCCGAGTCTGAAACTTCGGAATGGGTTGAGACTACATCATCTGCTGAGATTTTTTTTTGAATTCTATCTACTTGTAGTCTCTAATTCACCATAGAGTACTAACATTGAAACTTTTTCTGTAACAGGTGAATCATATATACTTTGGATACCTCAAGTGATTCAACGAAAAATTTTTGATGAGGTCCATAAATTTCTCTAGAAATTCATGCTCTAGGGCATCTAAGCCTATTGCAAAAAGGGCTTTTGGATGATCTTGTTGAGAAACCTACTGAGAAATTTATCAAGATATTAGTCGGAGGAGGAACCTTGCGACATGACTGAATAGCTTTTTCCTTGCTTTCTTAGTTTAAGATTAGTTTATTGCTTTCATGGAATTTAGGATAGTTTGCTTTCAGTTATTTTAGGATAGTTTGTTTATCGTCTTTTGAGTCCTTTTGCTAACCCATCTTCACTTTGAGACCCTTGGAAAAGCCTCTAGATTCCTTCTTTAGGTACTACCTTTCCATCACTTCTCATTTACTTTCATTGTCTCATGTGCATTGCATGCTTATATCTTTTACATTGAGGACAATGTTGATTTTAGGTTGGGGGTGTGGATTAGGCAAGCTAATCAGTGTTTCTTAGTCTTTAATTAAAAATTGTGAAATTTTTTTTAAAACTTTTGTAAATTAGAGTGATTTTGAAGATCATCCATTATTTAGAAATATAAGATACTTAATGTTGGTGATTTATGACTTGTGGATTTAGTTACTTGTCAGATTTCACAGTTAATTTCAAATTATTAATCCATGATTAGAAGTTTTAAACATTGATTGAGTGATGATTTCACATGTCAAATCTAGCTTACATATTAAGGTGTTAGTTTGATATTGAATTGTTAACTTAGTGATTATTAAGCATAGAAGGAACCAACCTGGAGAATTTGTCCATCATGTTCAATGAGAAGAATTGAAAAGAAAGAAAAAAAGAATACCCAACTAAGAAAACAGTTGTCATCGAAAAGGGCTACCTATTGAAGATCATTGAAAAGATTGAACATAACGTAAAAGCCATCGATAGAAAAATCAAAAGCTAGAAGAATAAAAAGATTGAACTATAAGGCAAGTTTTGGTTTAGGTTTCGGTCATCCTGAATGCTCTTTTGATTATCAAGGTTATCATGGAAATTGAGAATTGGACCTTAGATTATGATAAGTCTAGGCTTCACTATGCAACCATGGAACTTAATGTTTAGGATTGTTCTAAGTGGAGGATTAATGTTTTGAATTTGATTATGAAATTTATCATGTACTAGAGTTTAGGAGGAAATACTACTCAATATTAATGTATCCTAGATTTTCGTGAAATGGATTGTCTTTAGAACTACTTGAGCATATGGAAATTATACAGTAGTCTTTCAAAATATTTTTCACATACTTTTCTTGAGACTAGCAAAATACTGGTTAGGAGTTGTGTTGAGGGTCAAATATTGCATATTATCCCCCATTTATTTCTTGGTTTTACAAACATAATATGACTTAATGGTAAATTTTACATGTGTTTGTGTTGTAAGGTGAATTTAAGAGCTTGGATTGAAAAGAATGTTAAAAGCATGGATTTAATATTGAAGAATCATCAAGTAAAGAATGGATCTTTGGAGACCAAGATGGAAGATTTCAAGACCCCAAGATTCAAGAAAATCAAGTGGAAAAGGAAGGAAGTGCAAAAATTAGTGCAGAAATTCACAGGATTTGAGCTTAGATATCATCGAAGGCTGGTTAATGACATCGAAGAATTACAAAAAAATCGAGTTGGTTGCTGGACATATTGGGTTCTCTTTTCGATCAATCAAAGCCAGTTCGATGACATCAAAGCTAGTCTGTCGATGACGTTGAAGAATTACAGGAAAAATAAGTTTAGTCGGTGGACAAATTGGATACATTATTCGATGACATCGAGGGTTGTTCGATGACATTAAAGCCAGTCTTTCAATGACATCGAACCAGTTATGCGGAATGTGTAAATTTGGTTCGATTTTACGATTTTGCGGAACTTTGCTTATAAATAAGGGTTCTTAGGCACTTTTTAGGATATCTAGGATTTGGAGGAGTAGAGCAAAAGGGCGGAGCCACTTCGCAAGATTTTTTCTTCTCTTTTCCTTATTTTTTAATGCTTTCTTCTAGGGTTTTTAATTCAATCATGTCTATGGTTGGCTAGATCCCTTAGATAGGGCTAAAGGGTGAAGCTTGTAGCATGGTTGGGATGTTTTTCTTGTTATTGTTGAACTCCTTTGATTCTAGTTTGATACTTAAGGAATACTTTTCATGTTTAATGGTTTGTTGTGACTGAAATTACAATAAATCTGTAATAGCTTGAAATATTTTCTTTTTCTGTTTGGAGTTTGTGGAAATAGGAAATCCTATTGTTCTCCATCGTCCTTTGGGCATGGATGGGTGATGGAATCTCTTCTATTCTTCAAAAATCTCCCGTTATAGTTGTTGGATCGGTATATCCTATTGCTTATCATTGTCTCCTGGGCATGGTCAGGTGATTGAATCACTTCCAATCTTCACAATGTTCATCCGTTGAGAATTAGGTCAAAGGAAGTTCCGACCTAATCTTATTGAATATCTTCCAATTTGATAGGATAACAATTCCAATTGAGTGCCTTGAATCAAATAAGGGAACATTCTAATAGCTGCAAGTGGATCCCTAGAATCCCTAGTTCCCACTTTTAAATTCTTTAGTTTCTAAATTCATCCTCTCACAGTTACTCCCTATTTTCTTGATTTAGGTTAGATCTTCTCCTAGTTCTGATTCTAATTACTTTCAGAATAGACACATAAGATTAGTCTCGATGGATTCGACCTCTGTCTCACAGAGATTATTACTACATCGTGACCCTACACTTGGGGTTGTGAACACTACTTGCAACCCTTTCACTCTTGATCAGTACTAACATCGGAAAGGTATAGTAGAACCCCTCTGCTTTTTGTGGCCTTACGAGGATACTGACCTAGTTCTGGATTGTCTGTTACTTCCTAGATCACCCCAGGAGTACTTGTTTTATTTGATCATTAAAGTGGTTAGATGCTCTACACTTTCTGCATCCTTACGGGGAACTCACTCTGTCGACTTGTAGTTGATCAAAATTTACAAGCATCCACACCTAGGTATGTGTGGGTGACCTTTTTCCATGCAATCTTCGGGTTTTAACACTTAGGTTACAATTTATCTTTTTTCATAGAATTAACATTTGATATAATGGAGCTGACACTAGAGTTCAGTTCAATCATATTTTGATGTGCATTTGGATCCGATAATCTCTAAGAAAACCGTGAGATATCGGATCTTATTTGATTTTGCGCTAACTCCCACCTAGAGATATGAAAGATCTCTTAGTACCTCAGAAGTCTGATGCCTTATTATGCAAATGTTTTATGATTTTGAAAGTCTCCCCACCCTGGGGAGTGATACTCCGTGGGATTTTTTGTTGTAAGATGATTTTAAAGTATGTCCAACTACTAGTCATCTCCATTGGGGATGCTTATGGGACTTCAAGTACACTAGTTTTTATTGAAAATATGTGAGGGGTTAATGTGCATTCTAATGGTGATTGACTTAGCTGGGGATTCTAGATTTTGAAGATGTTATATTTTATTGCTTGGATTTTGGTTGTCGCAAGTGGGACTGAGATCGGATGGGGATGGTTCATTTGATGCAAGTCTGATTAGTGATTGTGATCAAGAGTCCGATTTAGAGATGGTTGATCGGTTCCATCGTCTCACAAGGTAATCAGACTTGATTATTTTTGTGCTGATCTAGAAGGTTGATTGTGATCAACTCTGGCTTTTACGATGCAGTTCTGTCCTATAAGAGGTGAACTATCAGTCCTAAAGAAAAGGGGGGGGGGGTGAATAGGACTATTACAATTAAAAAATTAAAGAACCAAAAGATTAAATAAATTAGAACTAATGTAATAGTATTGAGAAATTGATTCAAACTATATTCATAGGGCAACCTTACACCAAAAACCAAGGTTTTAGGTAGGACAACCTGATTTCATGAACTTAGTAAGGATCAAGATCACAAACTAAAACAAGAGGAAAATGAAAGAAGGATATATATTATAAGCATTCACCACATGTACATAAAAGAATTACAACCACTCATCATGTATACATTACGTACATCATTCACCACCAAACATTAGGAGTTATAGTGGTTCGATGTGTACACCAATTGTTCTTAAACAGCCACACCTACTCCACTCCCAATAATCACAACCCACGTGATATTGACGTTCACTAATAATCAAGGTCTGTTCAGGTTCACCTTAAAATCAAGGTCTGTGATTTTAAAAGGGCTATCACAATCAAAACCCTATGCTGAGATTTTCTGGCTATCTTAGTCAAAACCAATTTATGAAATTTCCTGGACATCTCAAATAAACTAAAAATGAATAAAGAATAATACTTATCTTCTTTTGAAGATGCTATTTGATGTAACCTGTAGAACCGTTTCACTTGATGTAGAAATGTTCAATGTCTAATAACATAATCAAGGATTTTAGGTTCTAAATTGATTTTAAATTAATTCAAACCTTAGGCTACAAGTTTGAATTCCTTAGATCTCTCAAAGAAGAGTATAAACTCTCTTTATAACATAAGATTCATAAAAGAGACCAAAGAGTTACAAAAATAAAAAGCTATATTAAAAAGGATTTAAAATATCAAGCAATAGCTTGAAGAATATGGGGACTTTTCTCTCTCAAAGTGAAGGCTTTTTGTGGCTTGAATGAGTAATTTTGGAGTGAGAAAAGACCTCTATTTATAGGCTAAAATTTTGTTGCTTCAACTGGTCTAAGGTCTCCTTTGACTCAACTAAGAATCAACCAAAATTTAAATTTTGGGCGCGATCGGATTAAACCGTTCTTTGACTAGTCGAAGGCCCTACTCGACTGGTCGAGGCCCTATTCGACCGATCGAGCACAACCTTCGACTGGTCGAGGGTGCCTTGAAATGGTTACTAGAATTCAAGTCGAGCACCCTTCCACTGGTCGAGGGTGTGCCTTCGACTAGTCCAGCACCCTAATCGACTAGTCGAGGAACCAACAGAAAAAATCCATTTTTCAGTTCAAATCTTGGACTGGTCAAAACTTTTCCTAGACTGGTCGAACCAAAGCTCGGACTAGTTGAACTAAGGCTTAGACTAGTCAAACTAAAGCCTAACCAAAGTTTAAAAACCCATATATGTTTAGCATATGAAAGAACCTAAGTCTAAGGTCTCTCTAGGGTCAATTATACCTAAAATTATTGGACATTGAAGTATATACCTTGAAACTTCTAGTTGAGTCTTCAGTAGCGTTCAGTGGATCATCTACTTAAAGTAAACTTATAGTAGTAGCTTGATCTTGAACTTAAAGTGAAGTAGAGCTTGAATACAATGAACTTGAAGTAACCATCGTCATGTCTTTTTCTTAAACTTGCACTTTCCAACTTCATACGTTGATCTTGAAAGTGAACTTTCCATCACTTGTGTGAACCACTTCATAAGTTGTTTTGTCCCATCGAAATTTGACAGATAAGAGTGCTTTATACATCACAACACTTACAATCTCCCCCTTTGTCAAATTTGTGAAAATACATACTTAGAACAAAATACAAATACAAAATTTCTGCTTTACTTGCAATGATGTAAAATTCACATACTCTCCTTCAATCACAAAATCTACTCCCCCTCAATCTGAGCTTGGCCTTGTGTAGAATACCTGTATTAACAAACATTTCCAAACATATAATCCACACAATCCATTCCAACAACATTTCATTCAATCATAATCTCTCCCCATTTTTGTCACAAGTTGACAAAGGAAGGCAGAATGACGAGATAAACATATAATTGAATGACAAGATAAGCAATATGATTAAGATCAAATCAGGAGTATGGATAATATTAAGAGAGCATAAAGAAAGTAATATCCAAGAGTATGATCCAAGTTATACAACCTAAGCAAAAGGCAAAGTTTTTTAATCTAAAATAAAATCAAATCAAGCTAGTCTGAACCAGAGGAAGAAGGAGGTGGGATAGACGGGTCAATCTGGTGAAGTCCTTTAGTAATGCGATGAAAATATTTCGCATGTACTTCATTGAAGACTTGTGACTTTCACCCAGATTGTTCTGTGAAACTTTCAATTCAACCACCTTCTCCTTCAAAGATCGAAGGTGATCACCAAATTGAGACGGTTGAAAGTCAGGATTCACCTCATCATCTGATTCTAACTCCGCAAATATATCATCCACAGATGAATCTGCAGGCATTGGCGCTTCCTCTTCTTCAACATCATCCTCGTCTCACTAACTGGGGAGATAGTTCAGATTCATCTTATGAATGTTAGAGTTGTCAAACGGAAGGATTGCCTCAGGAGCCTCAATGGAAGAATGACAACATTACAATGAATGGCAAGTGTCATCATAAGATAGGTAAACGGAATGGAACCATGACTCGGATGAATGCGAAATTGGATGATTAAGTAGCAAATTAAAGAAGGGAGGAAAATAAGGATGTCGGATGCAACAACATGAAGAATATGAGCCATGAAAGTAGTAAGCTCGAACTTGTTCCCAAACCGTGGATATACATTTGACGTAAATATGCGATGAAGTACAGAAAAATGAGGAATCATCTGGGTGGCACGTAAAGCATTACCACCACTCCATTCGGCATTAGACCGACATAATTTTCAGGTAATCTCCCGATGCTCAGACGCAAATATCCTATCAGTAAATGGATGAATCGGTATGCCATCATCATTAACATTCACATCAAGCAAACTTGAAATCAGGTTTCTGTCTACAGGAACTGTGCCTTCTCTAAAGTTGATAGAAAATGTGAGATTTTCAAGGGACAACTCTCTAATTGATGCATACATGCCTTGAGCAATGGAGCGGTAAGCCATTCCGCGCCAACACAGAATATTTTCCCAACCAACGATAGACAGGATGGGCAATAGTTTAAATGGAGCAATGTGATCGAAATTAACTATCTTTTCTATTATTATATCTCTTATACAAAAATCCCTTGCATGCTCCAAATCTTTTTGGGAGCTCTCAAGGTTCTCACCCTAATTGCAGTCATCTGGGAGGAGGAGCCGCTAGGGCCCTTACGTGAAGTCTTCCTCTTAGACCGATGCTCCATGTAGAGAATGCATAAGAGAATATAAAAGATGGGTTTGGCTAATATCATATTTTTTTTCCAAAAACCCTCTGCAAAAAGAGTGGAAATCTCAAATCAACAACAAAATAAAGCTTAAGATGCATACAAGAACCCAAATCTAAAAGGAAATAAAAAATGAGGCACTTACAATGACTTTATGGAGATGGGTTCGACGAGTCAAGCAAGAGCTTGTTGAGGGAGATGAAGAAAAATGAGGAAAAAGTGATTTTTCCCTCTTTTAGAGAAGCCCACCCTCGCACCTCTACTGGTCGAGTACGTGCTCAACCCATCGAGGCTGACTGGTCGAGGATGTGCTCGACCGATCGTGCCACACTAAATTTTTTAAAGAAATGCTTTTATCTTCAACCAATTCTCGAATATAATGATAACGAATGTCTATATGCTTCGTACGAGAATGTTGGATGGGATTATTTGAAATATTGATTGCGTTAGAGTTATCGCAATACCAGGTCATTGTATCTTGCACAATTTCGTAATCGGTTAACATTCTTTTCATCCAAACCAGCTGGGTACATGCATTACCAGTTGCGATGTATTCAGCCTCAGCTGTAGATAAAGATACCGAACTCTGTTTCTTACTGTGCCAGGAAATTAGACAATTTCTAACATAGAAATATCCACCATTGGTAGACTTTCTATCATCAGTGTTCCCTACCCAGTCAGCATCTGTATATCTAGCTAGTTGTATATTTGTATCATGCGGATACCAAAAGCCTAAATTAGTAGTACTTGCGACATATCTAATTATGCGCTTAACAACAATAAGATGTGATTCTTTTGGATCAGATTGATATCCAGCACAGATTCCAATGCTAAAAGCAATATCTAGTCTACTAGTAGCTAAGTATGAGAGAATACTAATCATGCTGCGATATAAGCGAGAGTCTATACTTTATCCTGTTTCATCCTTTGAAAGTTTGAGAGTCATACTTATAGGAGTATCGAATTTCTTACCATTCTCGAATCCAAACTTCTTAACCAAATTTAAGGTATATTTGGTTTAAGAAATGAAGATACCATCTTCTTATTGTTTAACTTGTAAGCCTAGAAAGTAATTCAATTTTCCAACCATACTCATTTCGAACTTGAATTTCATAAGCTCTATAAACTCAACGGACATGTTAGTGCTTGTAGAACCATAGATAATATCATCAACATAGATCTGTACATTCAGTATGTGTTCATTGTTTTTCTTTAATAAATAAAGTTTTATCAACACTTCCCATGATAAAATTTTGACTGAGTAAGAACTTGGTCAGCTTCTCATACCATGCCCTCGGAGCTTGTTTTAGATAGTAAAGTGTCTTTTTATGGCGATATACATGATTTGAGTGTTTAGGGTCCTCAAAACTCTTAGGTTGTTCAACATAGACCTCTTCATGTAAATCACCGTTTAAAAATGCACTTTTAACATCCATTTGATATATCTTGAATTTTTTAAAGCAAGTAGTGTATATAAACAATCTAATGGATTCAAGGTGAGCTAATGGCACAAAGGTTTCATCATAATCAATTCCTCTTATCTGAGTATACCCTAGTACAACCAGTCTAGCTGTAAGGCTCATATCCTAGACCGTACCATTCCATAGCTTTTCGTGGTCCTCCCAGTCAAATTTCAGCAACCCACGACCTGTAATCAACGTTTGCACGTAACCCTAAGTTACATCCTAAAGATCTGAGTCTGCTTGACTTGAAACTTATATTATAGCGACCGCGCCGTCGCCGTGGTTCTGACGCCGCGTCTCACGCTTCAATGAGATACCTAGGCCAAGAGTTGTGGGCCTACGTTTATTTTGAAGAAAATACCGTGCATTGTAATCCCAAGAGAATCTCTACAACGCATCTCATCAATCAATCAATCACAAGTCAAGTACACAACCCATCCCTCTCTTACCAACAAGGCATGACACCCTTCTCTCTTCCATCCCCAAAGTCAACTCTCATGTCCCCTCTCTTACACCACTCATTCCTTACACACCCATTCCTCCCATTCCATCTCTCTTATAACACCCTCTCCTCTCTCATTCTCTCCACCATTTCCAAGCCTCCATGAGAGAAAAATTCTAAGGAGAGAAAACCTAGTGTGTGGTGCACTCCCTACCCCTAAATCCTCATCTCCACCCTTCAATCTTCATCATCTTCCATTAAAGAAGGATCTTAAGATATTAACATTCCAAGCAGCTAAAGAAGAAGGCCAATTGGTGGGTGATCGTAGCGTAGGACCTTGATTTGTATATAGGGCCCACTTGTGGTGGGACCCATCTTGATGTTTATATTGTAACAAAGGGGGGCCCATGTGGCAGGGTCCCTCTAATATGTCGATCTTCCTCTCTCTCTATCTCTCTTTCTCTCCTTCTCTTTCATTTCCTTGGTGGTGATGTGGCCGTGTGGTCCACCAGGATGGATCCCACCATGATGAATGTATTTGATTCATGTTGTCAAACCAAGTGGACCAAACCGGGGGCCCACCCACGTGGACCCCACCTATCCACACTGTCCATTCTCGGATAGACCTGGATGAAGGGAAATCATAGATATTAGCTTTATTTAAAGTTGATGGGTCCCACACGTGTGGACTCACCTGACGCATGTCTTTCATCCTTGCCATCCACTGTCCAGCTTGCTGGACGATGGGGCCTACCTAACGTGATGTATGCATTTATATCCACACCGTCCATCCAAGGTGGGACTCCACCAAAAGTATGTAGCCACGCCATCCATCTGCCATGTGGGGCCCTACCTTGATGTATGTAAATCTAGACCGTCCGTTAGAGAGACGTCCAATCACCTGGACGTTGGATCTATTTATATATATATAATAAAGAAATATATATAATATAATATATATTGAATATAATATCTGGTGGGCCCCACGTGGGACCCACCTATCGTGGGAAGTGGATTGGCTGGTCTACCACACCAGCTATATAGCTGATGTGTTAACGTCAGTAAGATGGCTGGCTGTGAGATGTGGTGATCCACACCATCCAGGCAGATGAGACGGTGGGACGTCCCACATGATGTATTTGTTATATCTAGACCGTCCATCTGGGGACATCAGCCAAATGGGTCTGATCATGAGGTTTATGTTATATGCAGATTGTCCATCTGGGGATGTCAGCCAGATGGGTCTGATCATGAGGTTTATGTTATATCCAGACTGTCCATCTAGGGACGTCAGCCAGATGGGTCTGATCATGAGGTTTATGTTATATCTAGACCATCCACTTGGATGGTGGGTGCTGACTAATTGGTTTTTCACACCAGCTATATAGCTGTTGTATTCATTAACAAGTTTTGTGGGTCCCGCATAATGCATGTGTGAAATATTCACACCATCTGTCCATCTGGTGGGACCCACCTCTGATGTATGTACCTCATCACAACCATCTATCAGGTGGACCACACTGTAAAAAATAGTGGAGAACTGAGCGCCTACCATTGAAATCCTTAGGGATCATAGAAGTTCTAGATCAATATGATATTTGATATTTGTTTTTCCTCTTGATTTAGGTCCTTGTGACCATATGAATAGATTGGATGTAAAATAAACGTTATGGTGGGCCTTGAAAATTTTAAGGGTGGAAATCATTATCTCCACTGTTATTTGTGGTATGGTCCAAATGATCTTCCGATGTGATTCATTTTTGGGTAATGCTCTAAAATGATCTGTTAAATAGATGTATAGATGGTGCGGCCCATGTGATGTGACCCACCTTGATGTATTTTTGGTCCATCCACGAGGCCCACCCTGACGTATTTGTGGCCCATCCATTAAGGCCCACCTTGATGTGATGCATATTGGACCTGTATATGAGGCCCTGTATATGAGGCCCATGTATTGTGGCCCATTTGATGTATATGAGGCTCATATGATGAGGCCCAATGTGATGCATATGTGGCTCATGAGTGAGGCCCATCATGATGTGTATTAGGCCCATGAGTGAGGCCTATGGTGATGTATATTAGGCCCTTGTGTGAGGCCATTGGCCCACTATACGTGTGGCTCTATGTGGGCCACTCCTTGGGAGCAATGTTGGTTAAATGTCCACATTGATGGGCATTGATGGTTAAATGTCCACATTGTGACCTTCCTTTAGGCCTTGATAGGCCCATTCTCATCATTCTCTTAGTGGGTTAACCCAAATTATTAGGCCCCATTGATGTTGCATGGTTCATCCTCGCCATAGACTCCATGCAACCGGAATTGATATATCCATGGTCGAGGGTCGATCTTCATATTATGGTTTAGATTGGCTATTCATCTATGGACTCCGCCTTGCATGAAGGCCAATTATCAAGGCCGTTTTTCGATGCCGATTATCAATTTTGGTTATCGACACTGATTATGAGTATGCTTAACATATCATCATGATACATGCTTATGCGCATCATCTGTATGCTTGATATGAGATGTGCTTGACCATTGTATATGTCATTGGGCAAGTTGTTATGGGACTCCCTGATAGGCGAAGATTGTCTCACATGAGCGCATGGTATGCGTAGGATTGATGCATGACCGGATTGTATGACTCATGCATATTGCATTATGTGTTGTGATTACTGTATGCCCTAGCGACATCAGGGCCGTAGCCTCCACATGCATATCGTGGATGAAAAGATTGGACACCGAAAATACTGTTATTAGCATTGGGGCACCATAGATGTTCCTAGGTGAAAATCTCTAAACCTAACGGTACCAGAAGACACTCCAACATCGAGACCGAGTGGATACATGAGCGCATGAGGGCCGAATACCAGGAGGTCGCGTTTCCCACTATGTCATGGTCGGTTGGAAGAGGGTGTGGCCTTACCCACCTGAGGGTAGGGGGTAATTGATAAGTTGAGTA
The DNA here is from genome assembly GCF_029962835.1 of Magnolia sinica. NCBI lineage: Eukaryota > Viridiplantae > Streptophyta > Magnoliopsida > Magnoliales > Magnoliaceae > Magnolia > Magnolia sinica. Next base: position 40,365,688 of record NC_080577.1, on the reverse strand, counting down.
TGACCACCTCGTAAATGGGTCCGCTATCGGCGTGCTAGATAGGTATTAACAGGCTATTGGGCAGGCGGATAGTGAGGTTTCTTATGCTCACTTAGACTGTGCTCGTGGAAAAGGGGCAGTGCCATTTGGAGTGTAATAAACCCCGGTGATTATCCAGAGTAAGAACTGGACTGATATTTAATGTTCTAGTGATGAGCTGCATTGATATGTGGATTTGGATGAGGATTAGTATGCTTGAGTTGCATCTCACATCGCTTAGCCTTGGTATGGTCGATAGCATTCATGTCTTGCACCACATAGCCTTGGTACGACTGATTGCATTCATGGAGTTACTAGTATATTCTGTATTACTCTGATATTGTATTTTAAGTACACTTATATTGTGCACATACTTTCACCACCCTCTAAGCTTTCTATAAGCTTGTTCACGATTGATGCGTGCAGGTGACACTAGACCATAGCTAAGTAGGAGCAAGAGCGTGTTGCAGAGCTTCTGGAGTTTTTCATTATCGATATTGTATTTTCCTTTATGCGTATTGTACCTTAAAGCTTTTGATCACAGTGGATTTTGTAAGGTGTTTTGGTTATTGTTCGTGGTTATGCTTATGGTTATGCTTGTTATGAAATAAATTCACGTTAAAAATCCTCCTTGTAGGATCCCAGGATCAGAACCTGGTATATGAGTGCCGGGAGCCAAGAATGGGGTACTGCGGAGGCTGTCGGCGCCGGATTTGGCGATCGAAAATTTTGTGAGCCCAGTTTTCGAGTTTGGGACGTGACTAGCTAGTTTCTAATTATATTTTCTATTTCATCAAATTTATTTTTAAAAATCCATTTGGTTCCAATTATATGTCTATGAGTTGGTCTTGGAATCAAATACCAGACATCATTTCTTACAAATTGATTTAACTCTTCTTGCATGGCTACAGTCCAATTTTCATCGGTAAGTGCTTCTTTTACATTGGCTGGTTCAATTTGAAAAGTAAAGCAAACATAATCGCAAATATTCTCTAATTATTTTCTTGTTCGCACACCAGTGAGAGGATTACCTAATATTAGGTTAGTAGGATAGTCTTTGACTGATCTTAGTTCAGTATTAACTGGACTAGATGAAGAGTCAGGTTTCTCAATTACATTGACTTCATCATCTTCTAGACTAGATGTGGGTGTGATGAAGTGATCACCAATTACAACATTAATGGATTCCTGGATCACTCCTGTTTTTTATTAAGAACACAATATGCTCGACTACTCAGAGCATACCCCAAGAAAATTCCTTCATCACACTTAGCTTCAAACTTCCCTAAGTTTTCACGATCACGTAATATGAAGCACTTCCAAAAATTCAAAAGTACATAACAGTTGGTTTCTTATTGGACCATAACTCATATGTTGTTTTATCTTTTGATTTTCTTACATAAACCTGGTTTATAATATAGCATGCAGTATTTATAGCTTCAGCCCACAGGTTTTTAGGTAAATTCATGCCATTTAGCATAACATTGGCCATCTCTTGTAGTTCTCTATTCTTCCTTTTAACAATCCTATTTTGTTGAGGTGTTCTAGGAGCAAAAAAATTAAGCGATATGCTATGATCAGTACAGTATTTCTCAAAATTGCTATTTTTAAATTCAGTACCATGATCACTTTTGGCATTCATTTCTTTTCAATCTGAATTCGTTTCAATATTCTTTTTGACTTCATCGAGAGTCTCAGATTTTTCTCTCATGAATGCTACCCAAGTAAATCCGGTAAAGTCATCAACAATAACCAGAAAGTACTTCTTTCCGCCTCTACTCTCTGTTCTGGTCGGTCCAACTAAATCCATATGGAGAAGTTCAAGAGGTTTGGTTGTGGCTAAGGAGTCCACTTTCTTGTGACTACTCCTAGTTTATTTTCCAATTTGGCATACGCCATATATTTTATCAACCTTTTTTAATTTGGGTAGACCTAGAATAAGATCAATTTTGCTCAGTCTATAGAGGTTTCAGTAGTTAACATGTCCAAGACGTTTATGCCATAATTCTGTTTCATCTGTTTAGACCATGTAACATGAAAATTTAGAAGAGCATGACTCATTGATAATATAGCAATTTTCAGAAGTCCTACGACCATTTAATATCGCACAACCTTTCTCATTTAAAATCTCACATCCTTGATTAGTAAATTTTATACTATGTATATTATCACAAATTTGAGATATACTTAGAAGATTGTGTTTAAAACCTTCAACAATAAAATGTTTTCAAAATGAAGAAGGTTAGAATGTTGAACAATACCTTGGCCTATAATCCTGCAGTTGCTTCCATCACCAAAAGTAACTGAACCATCATTCATTTCTTTGTAGTTGGTGAATATATCCTTGTCACTTGTCATATGTCTTGAACATCCACTATCTAGGTACCATTTTGAATGGCTAGAAGCTTTGAAGGCAGTGTGGGCAACAAGACAAGTAACTTTTGGAACCCATTTCATTGTAGTTCTAGGTTTATAAGTATCATTGGTTTTTCTTGGCTTGTGAGAGTTGGAATTTCTCTGTCTATCAACTCTGATAGCATTAGAGTTAGATTTGAGAATCTCTTTGAGTAAGTTTACTATTTTTTCAGTTAAGGAGTTATATCTTTGATTTCTGAAGCTGATGTTATTAGAATTAACTTTAGAAGCTTGAAAAGGTTTTGAATTTTTGAAATTGTTTTGGTTATTATTTCTCAAATTCTTACCTTTTGAGTTTGAGGATTCTCCTTTTACAAATATAGGAGATGCATTCTTATTTTTCAGTGAAGTATCTTTGATATAGCTTAGAGCCGATTTATCGCCACACTTTCTTGATGCAATTAATAATTTTTTCAGCTTAGGGTCTCCATGGGCGTATCTCAAGTATCCTTAGAACTCAATAGAGAATAAACTTCGAGTTTTAAATTCTCATTTTCTATTCTGAGTTTTTCAAATTCAGAAGTTTTGAAACTTAATCAGGTTTTGCTTTTTTATAACAATCAGAAAGATGAGATTTTTCCAAAACAATATTTTCAAGTTCTTCTTTTAGTTTAAGAAAATTTTCTTTGTGAATCTTTAACTTTGCAGCTATTTTGCTACTTTCCCTGTATAGGGCATTATAGGCATCTTGAAGATCATCTTCATTTTCATTTTTAGGATCACTCCTGAGATTCTCACAATCAGATAAGTTACAATTATCAGAGGAGGTGACTCTGGCTATAGTCATTAGGGCTTTCACTTCAATTGAAGTTTCTTGTTCTGATTCATTTTACTTAAAAGAACTTTCAGAGCCGGATGATTCATTCCAAGTAGCTATCATGCCCTTTCTTTTTTACTTATCCCTTTTGGGACATTTATTGGCCAAATGCCCATATTCATGCCAGTTGAAACATTGACTGTCTTTTACAGATTTTCAAGTTTTAGATTTTCCCTTTCTCTTATCATAAGGTTTTTGAAAATCGAATCTTTTCTTATTTTTGAAAATCCTGTAAAAATTTTTAGCAAGTAAAGCCATATCATCCTCTGTATCTTCTTCCATACGAATTTTCTGTAAGTGGGGAGAGAGATGAGAGAGTAGAGAGGGAGGAGAGTGTGAGGAAGAGCTCCAAGAGGCTGAAAATTGGGGAATCTCCCTTCCCTACCTTAATCCCGCATCGGAGCTTGTAACCCCACCGCCACGGGAGCAGCTTGCCAGCGATCAAAAGATATCCTTCCAACCCTCTTTTAGTTTTTTATGCATTAGGCCACTTGCATGTGTCCTAACATGCAAATCCTATTAACACAAGGCTTCGACACACAAATTCACGAGACTGGTACCTTGAAAGCGGCTCCGCAAGCCGTCAAACCATTCTGGGTGTGGACCATTATCCTTAGGTAGCTTTTTATCAATTCTAGGTTAGAATTAATGATTTTCTATGAGAATTTTGCTATGCATGTTATTGTTTAAGGGAAATGATAGTAGACATTCGTTCTTATTATGATTAAACTTGCTTAAGAGAGGATTAATTAGCTCCAAGCCATCTAATGTTTGCCTTGTCTAAATTTCCTTTTCATTATGAGAAATTTGAATGTAACCCAACCCCAAACCTAAGGAAATTTGGGGAAAATGTATTGTTTGCCTCCCATACACATGAATTGAGGTAGTTAACTACATAATTGTTTGCATGCATATCCAAATTCTCTGAAATTAGGAATAGTACATGGTCATCTTACAACATTATGTGAATTAGAACTCATGCATGCTTGCTTAGAACTCCCTTGCAACTTGATCTTTAGTACTATTAAGCTTACGAATCTATACTTACGCATGCTTAAATTTCCCATAACTAGAAGTGTATCGTACAGTTCCTTTGTTATATCCGGATATTCAATTCCCCTTATTGGGTTGACCAGCAATATCGAAGCCCGTAGCGGCAGTCCCATTGGTAGGGCTTCCCAACGGACCATCTGACTCGTTTTGTTCAAGTACGAATAGCCGGCCATAGTTGGACTACATGGGACGCTCACTCTCAATGTCGTGTGTTCCGCAAATCGCCTGAACAGGAAAAATTGGCTCACTAGCTGACCAATCATGTGTGTTAACCATATATAGTCATGCCTGGCTGAATCTGAAGCACCTTATACTTTTGAGAGGCCTACTGATAACCGTTAGTGATATGATCCCATTAAGACTCATGAGCCGGCATGGTGGAATGAGACACTGTGTCCGAGCTGTTAGCCTACGCTGGGGTGACAAGCCTCCCCGTAGTGACTAGTGAGAAATCAAGTCTTAGGAGCCGAACATGGTGGAATGGAACACTATGTCCATGTTATCGGCCTACGCTGGGTTGACGAGTCTCCCCGTAGTGACCAGCGAGCACAAGAGGTGATATGTCCTTGTTCGAATGACCCCTGTCAAATTACCTGACCGATGGTTCCATGCCTGAATACCGTTCTAATGACCCAGATTTCACGCCCTAAACTCAAAAACCACGCTAAATCCGGCACTGACAGCCTCCTTAGTATCCCATTCTCGACTCCTGACACCTATATGCCAGATTCCGATCCTGGGATCCTGCAAGGAGGATTTTTCAGTGTGAATTTTTTTTAAATAATTAATCTGTTTAGGTGGTTACACATTTTGTACATGATATCAACACATATCGAAGAGACGAACCTGTTCGACATGTCACACATGATATGGCGTACCAACTCAATAGTAATGAAGGAAACATAACAAACTCCAACAACTCTTGTATGCATCTTGAAAAGTGTAAGTCAAACGTATAAGCAAACCATAGCTCATGAGTCTATTATGTGCCGAGAATAAAACACGTCTTATCAACGCGCTCCTGTAAAGATATTTAAAACAACAATAGGCATGTTTTCAACCAATCATGTTTTCATAGGTGAGTAGGTTATCAATCAAGCATGTCGTATAACTATACAGGTTATCATGAACATGACATTAATAATCGACATGTCACTCAACAAGCGACTTTAAATCATTAAAGTGGCCAATCATCATAAACAATATAATCAAATTTCATTTTCTACTATATGACATATGATGGAAAAGCAATGGCAAGGTTGACGTGTAATCGTTCGAGTATAAGGACATACTAAACCAAATGTCATATGTTGAGGATGCAATGTTATATATAAATCCTAATGAATCCCCGAGTATGTGAGACAAGGTCCTGCCTACACTGTGTGCATAGTAGCTTGCTAGCACATTAGCCTGCCAACCACTGGTAGCTAGCTAGGCCCACTAGGCCCCACCTACATCAGCGTCTGCCTACGTGTGCCCGCCCACATATGACCACAGTGATGGGGCGTCACAATATGTCATATGCAGAGGATGTAATGCAGTATGCAATGCAAAAGAAATAACAAGGCTGGAGTGTGTAGTCGGGATGATAGCACTTGGTATCGCAAGCTATGGGGTTCATCATAAGGGACTTCTATCCAAATTAGTCTCATACCTAAATTTAGATAGCTAGACTCAATTTGGTAAACTCTTGATCTCATGTTGGTCACGCACCTCAACCGAAATCCTGACCATTACGAAGGTACACATAATGATTTAGTTACACACCACCAGCTCAAGTGGATAGTAAATGAATGAATGAATGTGTCAAATGCTGAGTACATAATTCCTGCTCAGAAAGTCCATATATCAGTACCATACATCTTTAGGATCATCACCGGGGTTTAGTACAGTGTTGTCAGCCATACCAAGGCTATGCGATGCAAGGCCTACGTGGCTAATGTCATATGAAAGGTGCAATCATAAGTTATGTTAGTCCTCATCTGAATCTACATATCAATATAGTTCCTCTCTGGACAATCACCTAGGTCTAGTACGCTCCAAATGGCACTATCCCTCCTCCAGGCTCGTAGTCCAAGTTAGTGTAAGAGACCTCACTATCCGCCTGGCCAATAGTCTGTCAATACCTATCCAGCACGTTGATAGAGGACCCATTTTCGAGCTGGTCAAACTCAACCTAGTATTGCCCCCTACTCTCAGGCGAGTAAGGCCACACCCCCTTCCAACTGACCACGACACAGTGAGAGATGCAGCTTAATAGTATTTGGTACTCGTGCGCTCATACATCCACTCAATCTCGACAATGGAGCATCCTCTTGGTACCATAAAGGTTTAGGGACTTCCACCTAAGGACATGTATGGCGCCTCATGTAGAACCAAAACATTTTCGGTGTCCAATCTTGCCATCCATGATGTGCCTGTGGAGGCCTCAGCCCTGATGTCGCTAGGGCGAATAGAAATCATATCACATAAATGCAAGATGCATGAGTCATACAATCCAGTCATGCATCGGTCCAAAGCGTATTGCGCGCTCATGTGGGGCAACTCCGTCTCTAAAGGAGTCCCGAAAACAACCAGCCCAATGACATATGTCATGGCCATCACTCCTCATAACAAGCATGTAAATGATGCGTGTGGGCATGAATCATGGTGTATGTCATGCATGATTATCAATCATAACTATGATCGGCCTCACACAATCACAATGGGCCTCACACATCGCAATGGGCCTCATCCAATCACAATGGGCCTCATACAATCACAACCGACCTCGCACAATGGGCCTTATGCAATCACAATGGGCCCCATACCATTACAATGGACCTCCTACAATCACAATGGGCCTCATACAATCACAACGGGCCTCGCATAATGGGCCTCTTACAATCACAATGGGGCTCATACCATCACAATGGGCCCATTGTGATTGTATGAGGCCCATTATGATTGTAGGCCTCATACAATCACAATAGGCCTCACATAATGGGCCTCATACAATCATAATGTGCCTCATACAATCACAATGGGCCTCATACAATCACAATGGGCCTCATACAATCACAATGGGCCTCGCACAATAGACCTCATACAATCACAATGAGCCTCACATAATGGCCCTCATACAATCAAAATGGGCCTCATACAATCACAATGGGCCTCATACAATCACAATGGGCCTCGAACAATGGACCTCATACAATCACAATGGGCCTACATATCATAACGGTCCTACATATCACAATGGGCTTACTTATCACAATGGTCCTACATATCACAATGGGCCTACATATCACAATGGGCCTACATATCATGGTCACGAGATGGGTTCCAAGGTTTGAGTAGTACAACAGGGTATGGTGGAAAGCATTATTCTCAATGGAGGCCCAATAAGGGAAAAATAGAAATGAGCTTAACAATGGGCTCTAGAGAGTTTGCAACATGGACATTTAACCATCATTGCTCCTGAAGTGTGACCCGCCTTAGATTATAACTTACAATGAGAATGGGCTTAGCAATGGGCCCTAGGGAGTTTACAATGTGGACATTTAACCACCATTATCTCCTAGAATGCGACCCGATATAGAGACTATCTCACAATGGGGCCCATGGCCCTTAAACTAGCTAGAAAAATGGATGGGCATCATAAACATTATCATATACATCATAGTGGGATCAACATCATAATTGGGCCTTGCACAAGAGTCTCATATCACAATGGGCCTCATCACATGGGCCTCACATACATCACAATGGGTCTCATCACATGGGCTTCATCACATCACAATGGGCCTCATCCCATAGGCCTCATATACATCACAATGGGCCTCATCACATAGGCCTTATATACATCACAATGGGCCTAATCCCATAGGCCTCATATACATTATAATGGGTCTCATCACAAGAGACTTATATACATCGCAATGGGCCTCACCACATAGGCCTTATACACATCACAATGGGCCTCACCACATAGGCCTTATACACATCACAATGGGCCTCATACAAGGGCCCCACATACATCACATTGGGCCTCATCACATGGGCCTCATATACATCACAGTGGGCCTCATACGAGGGCCTCACATACATCTCATTGGGCCTCATCACATGGAAGGTAAGGCCCATACAAGATAACCCATACTAGATGGCCCACTTAAGGTTTTAATGTCACGCCCCGAACTCGGAAATCGGGCTCACAAAATTCCCGATCGCCGAATCCGACGCCGACAGCCTCCGTAGAACCCCATTCTCGGACCCCGGCACCCATTCACCAGGTTCCGATCCTGGGAGACTACAAGGAGGGTTTCAAATCATCAGTCTGAATCATAATGAGCATAACAAAAAGCATAACCCTCAAACAATAACCACAAGAACACCACCACAAAATCCACTATGATAAAAAACTTTTTTGTACAATGCGACAGAAAGGGGAAAATACAATGTAACAAAAGATAGAAACTCTAAAGCTCGTCTGCACGGTCCAACTACGGCGAGACTATGGCTGCGACTGCGTCCTGGCATCACCTGCACGCATCAATCGTGCATAAGCTTATGAAAAGCTTAGAGGGTGGTGTAAGTGTGTGCGTAATGTAAACGTGCTCAAAATGCAAGGTCAGAGTAATGCGAAATCATGGTGATGAGCACATGAATGCAATCAGCCGTATCAAGGCTATGCGGTGCAAGATATGAATGCTATCGGCCATAACACAGCCATGCGATGCGAGATGCAACTCAAGCATGCCAATCCTCATCATGTATCAGTACAGTTCTCATTCTGGATAATCACCGGGGTTCAATACACTCCAAATGGCACTGTCGCTCTCCTAGCCGCACAGTCCAAGTGAGCGTAAGAAACCTCACTATCCGCCTGATCAATAGTCTGCCAATACCTATCCGGCACGTCGATAGCGGACCCATTCGCGAGCTGGTCAAACTCAGCCTAGTATTGCCCCCTACCCTCGGGCGAGTGAGGCCACACTCCTTTCCAACCGACCACGACACAGTGGGAGACGCGGCCTCCTGGTATTCGGCCCTCATGCGCTCGTATATCCACTCGGTCTCGACGTTGGAGTCATCCTCTGGTACCATCGGGTTTAGGGATTTTCACCCAGGGACGTCTATGGCGCCCGTATGCTAGAACCAAATATTTTCAGTTTCCAATTCTGTCATCCACGATGTGTCTGTGGAGGCTATGGCCCTGATGTCGCTAGGGCATACAGTAACTACAATCACACAAATGCAAGTGCATGAGTCACACTATCAGTCATGCAACAGTCCTGTATATACCATGCACTTATATGAGGCAACTCCGCCTATCAGGGAGCCCATAAACAGTCTATCCAAAGGTATATGCTATGATCGGTCACCCTCACATCAGGCATACATATGGTGCGAATGATCATGAATCATGGATCTATACTAAACATGTATAAAGAGATGGGCTCTAGATATAATGGAGATGGCCCTAGGCGGCCTTCTTACCATAATTTTGGGCCTATCAATGGGCCTTAGGGAGAGTTATAATGCGGACATTTAACCAACATTATCCATTCAATGTGGACATCAAACCAACATTGCTCCCAAGGAATGGCCTTCCATGGATCACATATTGTAATGGGCCTTCTGTACATCTAATTGGGCCTTGACCCAAGGACCCAAATACATCAAATGGGCTACATAACATGAGCCCCATATCTATATCAAGGTGGGCCTCATTGGGCCTAATAATATGGGCCTAATACAATCAAGGTGGGCCTCAACAAGGACCACTAATACATGAAGATGGGCCTCCACCATGGGCCTTAAATTATTTCCAAAACAGTTGGACAGTTGGATGAAACACATACATTATGATGGAGCCCACACTAATAGAGGGTGTGGTTTATAATACTTACATAAGTGGGGCCCACCAAAATGCTCATTTTCTACCTAGCCTAAGGCCCAATATAATGTTTATTTTCCACCCAACTTAAGGCCCAACATAATGTTTATTTTCCACCCAACTATTCATAGGGTCATGTGGACCAAGGTAGAGCCCACTTTAGTTTTTATTTATCATCCAATCTATCTATAAGGTCACGTGGGCCTGGATAGGGCCCAGTAATATTTATTTTTCATACAAAATGGGCCCACTGATATTTATTTTTTTCATACAAAATGGGCCCATTGTGATTTTTATTTGTAATCCAATCCATTCCTAAGGTCACGTGGACCTTAAGTAAGACCCACTGCTATGTTTATTTGCCATCCAAACAGTTCACGTGGACCATAGGAGGGTAGGGCCCACAGTGATGTCTGTTGCCATCCAACCTGTCACAGGGTCACGCTGGAACCCCCTTTTTTTTTTTTTAAACGTTCATAGGGTCATGATTTGGGGGCCCACTGTGATGTGGTCCACTGATCCAGACCACCCATTATGTGTGTCCCACTGGACTAACGGTCCAGACCAAATTTCAGGAACGTCCAAAACTCAGTGGGGTCCCACCAAAGGATTTTATGTGTCTTAGGCATGTCTTCTCATGTTTCTAGATGGTGTGGCCCGTCCGAGTCCCTTCTACAGCTGATTTTTGGGCTGGACGGCTGGTCTGTGGGGGCCTATCAATTGCACGGTACTGATGAATGAAACACATCAAAGTGGGGCCCAGAGCTGAGCCGTGAGGGCCCTGCTCAGTCCGTCCATCAGCAGCCTGGCGCAGGCGCTGCCTACGCCTTCTGTCAGTGGCAGCGGTTGCCGCTGCTGCTTCTTTGTTTTTTTTTTTTTTTTGAAAAGTTATTTTTCTACGGTTTGTCCTAGGCGGGGCCCACTTTAGTAAGATCCACACCAGCCATTAGTCCCTGTGGCTCGATACAAACCTATAGAGTCCAATATTGAGTAGTTTTCTGATATACAGAAGCATCGGGATAGATTTCAATGGTAGAAAACTTGTTCGCTACGCTATGGCCCACCAAAGTTCAGATCGAGATCATTTTTCAGCTCAACACCTAAAATGATCTGGGAAATGGGATGGTCGGCTTGGATTACATAAAAACATCAAGGTGGGGCCTGCATGAGTGGCCCACCTCTCCCTTCTCTTTTTTTTTTAAAAAAAAAAATATATATATACAGAGGGCTCGCTAGTCCAGCGTCCAGTGACGCTGGACGATGTGGATAAACACGTACCTTGTGGTGGGTCCCACATGGACGTGGCCCACCAAAAATATATATATATATATATATATATATACCTATAATATATATATATCATATTATATATATAATACACATTATGTTATATATATTATATAAAATATAACATATATATATATATATGTATATATATATACAAAAAAAATGCATTGGGCCCATCCAAACAGTGGATGGTGTGGATCATCACCTGTACCAAAGTGGGCCACACCGTCTGATGTAGATGGACGGGGCAGATGTAGCACATATTGGTGGGATCCACACCATTACAAAGGAAGAGAGAGAGATAGAGAGAGATATACGGTGAGATAGAGGAACCCCGCCACTATGGGTCCTCTTGATTAAATCACATACATCCAAATGGGTCCCACCAACAAGTGGGCCCTAAAATTTAAAATAATGGAAAATCACCCACCTTGTTGGCCTCCTTCTTGATCCCTTGGCTTCAAATGCACCTTGCCTACGCCTTGGATGGTGGATGATGGGGGATTAATGGTGTGGATGAGAGATGGGAGGGTGTAGATGGATGATGGAAGGTGGACCACACTTGAGAGGGAGATGGGAGCTTGGACGTATGAGGCTTGGGGTTGAGTTGCTTGGAGATTTGAGAAATGAGAGATAGAGAGAGAGGAGATATGGATGGGTGAGGTGTGATGGGTGATGGTTTGGGTTGAAAAGTTGAAAAAAAGGGTATGGTGGATGTTGAAAATGGAAAAAAGAGGATTGGTGAGTGGAAAGAGGGTAGATTTTTTTGAAAAAGGAGGGGATGGGTTGATGTACTTGATGTAAGGTTGCATTTATGGTTGATTAATGGGACCAATTGTGTAGAGATTCCCTCGAAATCCGCAACGCGCGGTGTTTCTTCGGAATAAACGCAGATCGGCATCTTCTTACCTGGGTATCGGTTCGGTGCGCAAGTCACGGCGTTGGAACCGCGGCGACGACGCGGTCGCTATGATACAACTTTCGGATCAAGCCGACGTCGGTGCGCGGGACCTAGCTTAGGATCGTGCGCAAACACCGAATACGGTGCGAAGGTTGCCGGAATTTGACCGGAAGGGCCGCGGAAGTTAACGGAACAGTACGGATTAGGACACGGGTCTTACATTTAAGCCCAACAACACCTGAAAATTATTTTTCAGAGTTTAGATACTACATAAAATGCTTTGGGAAGGTGGTGGACACCACTGACGTGGACCCACATAAATTTTACATCAAACAGATTTTTGTGCAATATTGGTTCTAAGCCATTTTAGAGTCAGATTCATGATCACGTGGGGCCTACATATGGTGAAAGAGAATAACCACCTGGTAGCTCTATGTATGGACTTTACAAATTATAAGGCAGGCCTCATTGGTTGAGTGAATACAATTTACAATGATGGCCCAAACATGGGTACTTGGAAAAATTGTGCAGGAAATATAGTGCAAAATTAGTTTTGGCCCAATTTTAAGTATATCCCATGATCACAAGGGACCACATTTCAATGTATTGTTAGGTGCCCTTGGTTGTACTATATATGCACTGCCAAAATTATAAGTTGGGACCAACTAGTTATGCACACGTAATATTTGGTATAGGGCCAAACATAGGCACTTTGATTTTCTGCGCATAATTTTTCTGCACAACCATGCCTGACCACATTTTGGGATCCACTCCCTGATCATGTGGGGTCTGATTTGACCCCAATTAAAATATTATTTATCTATTCATTAGTGTAGATTAGAGGTTCCAAGTAGTGGCCTACTCAAACCTCCAGCGTGTGGTCCACTATAGAGGCCCAAAGTTGGTACAAAACGCAAATAATCAGATAGTTTTCAAAAATGGGGTCTGTCACAACTTAGGGCCCAATTTCCAAACACTTAAGGATCATTCTTGATAAAAATGTAGGACATCCCAGCTCACTTATATAAGGATTAAATATTCCCCCAAAGTGGGACCCTTAACTACAGAGTGTGGGGCTCACTACAAGGTGTCAAAGAGGCCTACAAGGTGTTAAATTTTTAGCAAACAAAAAGTGTAAATGGAATGAAATAGATCCAATGGCAAGTGGGCCCCACATACTAGCAAACCATAGATAAGAGACATAAAAATATACATGGGTTCCCAGATTGGATGAACTAATAAAATGCATAAATCACAAGTGATCCCACACCCAAGTAGGTTAATGAGAGGATAATTGTTATGTATAACATAGATCCAACATATTCATCAAGTAACACATGAAATATATATTGATGAAATCTATATGATCAGATTCTCTGTTGGAAGATTTGATCCAATGGATGGTTTGGGAACAAGTCATTCAGGCCGTTATAAGTTTCCAACCATATAGAGCCTTGGATCCATATGGACCATACATAGAAATTCAAGATTTGTCCTTACAGAAGTATCTATCGGTCCAGAATTTTTTAAATTTATCATGAAAGAATCTAACCACAGGGACCATACATATGATTATTAACTATCTCAAGTAAATTAAGGGCAAATATCAAATACATCTGACCGTTGGAATCAAGGATATGGCCCAAACAAGAATGGTCATAATAAGCTCCCAAATACATCTTTCGTATAAGGCCAAGATCTCAGCCGTCCGAACTCCGATTAAAGCTTATTATATACCGTTGGAAAGCTAGTTCGATTTTCTACAAATCCAATGGAACATATATTTTTAATATATTCATTAAAAGAGAAAAAAATGGGTCCATTTAGGCAAATCAGAATCCTGCATGTGCTGTTGGACAGCAGCCAAGTAAAATTGATGTTACGGATGATTGGACCGTTGGATGGCTACGAAATTTATTCCAGAGTTATTCATGTTGTAATTCATAATATCCCCAAGTTTCAACTTCGATCTTATCATGGTTTATTTTATATGATATGTAGAACTTGCTGTCCAAAAACAAAAACAGGATTACAAATGAAGGGTGTAGATATGATGTTCATCATGGTGGACCATACTGACATGGGCCAATTTGCTGACCACCATAGGTATAAATACATGCACACAAGAACTTCATGCCAGTGGGGCCCACACATATCAAGAAAATAAAAAGGGGAAGAAAGAGGAGGATGAGGAAGGTGGAAGGAGGGGTTTAGACTCACTTCAATAGATGGATGGTTGGATGATGATGTGTGGTCCACTCCCTCTTGATCAATCATGGGCCACACCTTGACCCCACTCTCTCTCACTCTCTCTTAAAATCTTAGAATAAAATGAGGTGGTCCACTCTCTCTCACTCTCTCTTAAAATCTTAGTATAGGAAAAGAATAAGTGTAAGAGAGCTCCTACTCTAATATAGGGAATTGGGGGTTGAGGTGACAAAATGAGGTGGCAAGTTCATGGGATCTCATTGGTGCTAAAAGTGAGGTGGAATGTGACGTATGGTATGGGTAGTGGATGGATGAGGTAGATGGTGCTAAACATGCATTAGCTAATGGATGGATAAGGGTTATAGGTTGTAGGTGATGCATGGTAGATGATAAAATGGAGTGTTGTAATTGATTGCTTGAAGTGATGTGGCACAAATTAAGACATGCATTGGATGCATGTATAGGATGAGGTGGACATGAGCTATGATTAGTTTCTAAGGCATGAGGAGATAGCTAATGATGAGTTTTGGGATAAAATCTAATTTTTTCTTATAGTGCTTGTCTTATATGTGTTAGGTTCTTATTTTGTCATGTAGCAATTGTCCTATTTATTGGTAATTTTGAAAAGGCCGAGCAATGAGTCCTTGGGGGAGGGGGGGGTTGAATAGGACTATGCCAAATTAAAAGAGCCATGTCATCTTCAGAAGTTTCTAAATCAAAATCATTACTATTTTCATGAGAAATAATTTTAGAAGACTTGAGGGCGATTAACTTACCTTTGGGTGCTTTAAAATTTAACTCATAGGTTTGAAGAGACCCAACTAACTCTTCTACCCTCATATTATCCGTATCACAAAGTTCCTGGATCACGGTCACTTTAGAAATGAACCGTTCAGGTAATGAGCGCAGTATCTTTAACACAAACTTTACTTTCTGGGATCCTATCACCAAGACCCCACATTGAGTTGACAATGTCATTCAATCTTGTATAGAAGTCCATGAAAGTTTCACTTTCTTCCATACTTATTTCCTTAAATTTGGTTGTGAGGATTTAGACTTCAGATTTCTTGACATTGTTGTACCCTTGTGTGTCATTTTTAAAATATCTCAGGCTTGCTTTGCAGTATCACAAGATATAATTCTCTTGAATTCATCCGGCGATAGTGCGCAAGTAATTGCATTTAGAGCCTTTACATTGGCACTACTCTCACTTTTCTGAAGATTGGTCCAAGTAAAATAAGGTGAAACTTTTATAGTTACAGATCCATCAGTACCAGTTACTTCAGTGGTAGGAGGGGTCCAATTGGTCACTGTGGCTTGCCATACACTCTCATCCATGGATTTTAAAAAAAAATCCTCATTCTGGCTTTCCAATAGGCATAATTGGAGCCATCAAATGGTGGTGGCCTATTAACTGAAAGGCTATCAAAATTTGACATCTTAAAAAGCTCAGATCGATTAGCTCAGGAATTTAATCCAAATAACAAAAATAAAATGAGCTATTAGGCTCTGATACCACTTGAAAAGGCCGAGCAAAGAGTTCTAGAAGGTGGGGGGGGGGGGGGGTGAAAAGGACTATGCCAAATTAAAAATTTTAATGCAGAATAATAAAGAAATAAACAATGATAGCACTTATCAATTCAAATAGCAGAAATGAATAGCAACCTCAAATGTATAAGTATTGAGAGGTTAATACATATGTTGTTCTAAGGACAACCTTACACAAAAAACTAATGGCTTATGGTAGGATAACCTGATTACTAGAACGGTCTATGCATTAAAATCCCAAACCAATACAAAGGACAATAAAAATAGCAAAGAAAATAAATTAAGCTATTACAGTATTCCCACAATTCAAAAAGTAAATTACAATCATTCACCACAAATGCTGAAAAATAAATTACAACATTCAATCATTCAACCACATTTAACCATCCACCACAACACTAGCAATTATAGTGGTTCGCTTGTGTGCAGCCACACAACTACTCCACTCCCAATATCCTCTCCCTCGAGATATCAGCTTTCACTATGAAATAGGTTTTTCAAGGTTCACCTAAAACCTTCACAATTGTGTCTTTTAAGTGGGCTTACACAATTCAAAAACCCCTCACTCCAAGATTTTCTGGATCACCTCAGACAAACTAAAAATGAAAGATTTTCTGACAATCTTACAAACCAAATACAGAAAATTAAAATGTACTTATCTGAAGATTCTTCTTTTGATGGAGCCCGGTTGAACCGATTCGATGTAGTTGTTTAATATAGATTTTCAATGTACAAACTCACATATGAAAGGGTTCTTAGATCTAAATGATTTTTAGATTTCGATCTCAAAAGGGTAAAAGCAATATTCCCTTTAAAATAATTTAGAATAGAATAGAGATCACAAAATCAAACACAAAAAAGCATTAAAAGAATCTTAAATGCTAACTAATTTGCTTCTCAAATGTGGGGACAAGTTTTCTCAGAGTAGTCACTTGGATATCTTTGAATGGAATGAAAAACTTTGAAAATCGTCATCAATTTTTAGGTAAAAATATTGTTCACTCGACTGGCCCAGAGGTCAGTTCGACTGGTCAAAGGACCAATAAGAATTCAAAATTTCGGGCGCGATAAGATCAGATTGATCCTTGACTGATCGAGTGGCCTGCTCGACTGGTCAAGCCTTGTACTCAACTGGTCGAGTGGAACCCAGAATCATTGCTGGACTTTGAGTCGAGCCTACTCGACTGGTCGAAGGTCCAATAGAAGTTCTGAAAATCCATAGCAAACCTTAGACTGGTCGAGCCAGTACATGGACTAGTCAAACATAGGCAAAGACTAGTCAAGAATAAGCCCATAAAATTATATAATGACCCAAATTAAGTATGCAATCAGTATGACCTAACTTATGGTCAATCTAGGGTCATTCATACCTTATAGGTGAAATGTAGACATTAAAACACCATTCACTTCGGTAGATAGATTATCATGAAGTACTTGAAGCTTGTCATCTTAAAGTAATTTGAAACTTGTCATCTTAAAGTACTTTGAAGCTTGTCAATGTATATACGAAGATGAGCTTGAACTTGAGACTTGAGTTTCAACTTGAGTAATGCACACTGTCTTGATATATTTGAAACTTGAAAACTTGATCTAGTACTTGAGATGCTTGAACTTGAATTTGAACTTCTTGAACTTGTACTTGAGTGTAGGCAAAGGATGATATAAACTTGAGCTACACAAGATATAGATTCCAAGAGGTTTTGACACTACAAAATTTGACAATCCTAGGAGCTACATAAGATAGCATTTACAAATTTTCATGTTCTAAAAGTGGGCTTTAGACCCACATGGGCTCAAGTCCAATGGGCCTAACATAAAAAGGTTGCTTATGTTACTGGATACATAATTTGGGCCATACATTCGATGGGTCATATCTTACTAATGGAGCGTCGGATTGACACATGATTTTTGTCATTGCAACCGTAATGATGATGCAATCACATGATAAAGGTCTCAAGGTCATCCAGAACAAATCACTTTGGTAAATTTTCTAGGTGCACTATGGTGCAGTGTATGGTCTATCAACGGTGCGAGTTGGGACACGTGTGCACATGATCGATGTTGTAAATGACCAGGATCCCACACCAGGCATGAATGTGCTTGGGTGACGAGCCCTTCCTTGTGGTGATTTAGTTATGTGACAAGCCCGCACCTTGGAACCGAGTGATCATACTTGGTGTTTGGGTGACGACGTATACCGAGTTGATCCTCATACCTTTGGGTATCATATCTTACCTTTGGAATTATTGGTTTGTGAGAAAAATGGATTATACCTAAACTTGGATCATGGATCGCAGGCTCAGAGCCGTTATGGCCGCCCTGGGCCAAGTGATCTGGATAAGGTCATTGATTAAATGGAGGTGTTTCAGCTTCTCCAATCTTACTGGATGAACGGACTTAATTAAATACTTGGCTAACATAAATATTCACACATTGCATTAGTTAGGTTGGCAACTCGACATTCGAGGTCGCATTAAGGAAGTGTTTGTCATTTGCGATCTTAAGATAGAGTCGCTTGAGGGAGTGTTGAATGGCGAAGGTATGCATCATATCACAATAACATGCATATGTATTAACAAGAATAGCTAGGAACTTTGTGTTTAGATGCTTTTCATTAATTTTACCTATAGAATTGATAACTTGTGTAACTTATTGCTAATGGAACCTACTGAGTTAATTACTCACTCCCACTTTAGGACGGTGTTTTAAAACACCAACCAAACCTCATCTTGGATGTAGGTACCACAGAGCCTGATGCGCTGGATGAGTCGGCCATTGCATAGTCTATTTTAATTCCAAGAATTACTTAAAGCCCAGGTAAAATGAATTATAAAATCCCACTTCTGTAAAGCATAAGTGGCACCTAGGATATTGAGAGTTGAGTATCTACTCGGCCCTCGAAATCGAGGGTGTTACAAGCTTGCTGGAGAATGGGTTCACATTTTGATGACATCAAATGTCTATTCGATGTCATCGAAATTTATAATTCGACGTCATCGAAGGTGTTCAATGTCATCGAGAATTTCAAGAGATTATATGCCAAAACTCCCTGAACTAAAATGTTCCATTTTCAATGTCATTGAGCTTGTGAGTTCGATGTCATCGAACCATGTTCGATGTCATCGAATTTTTCTCAGAAATATGGATTAGGTTGTTGGACTAATGAGACATTTTTCTGATGTCATCGAATCTTAAAGTCTGATGTCATCAACCATTATTCGATGTCGTTAAAACTTAATATCGATGTCATCGAACCATGTTCGATGTCATTAACAACAACATATTTTTCATGATTTGTTTAAGACCATCTACTGCTGAGATTTTTGTAAGACAAACTTGCCAAGGAGTTTACCAAGATGGTTTTAGGGCAAGATAGACCACTTTTAAGGGTTGTATTACCTAATAGGGTTGGTTAGGGGTGAGAGGCTTCATATACCTATGTTGTGCTCTCTTCAACTAGGTGAGTCTTCAGTCTTATAGTCTTCATATGGGGCTCACTTGACTATAGACTCATATTACACGTATATTGACAAACAAGGGTACTTTTAAGCAGGAGGCCCTATTGGTACCAACTCATGTTCCATTGGGAACTCTGCCCGAGAATTTAAGGGATAAATTAATCCCCGAGCTGTCTCGTGGTCTCACATGACACATCAAATGCAAGAAAGTTACATACTTAAACAAATATCAATAGATTATAAAAGTTATGCAAAAGAAAGTATGTAATGTTACGTAATGCATGTGGGAAAATCCATCTGTTGTAGTAACTACTTACCCATAACGTCCATTCCTTATTCGATCAATTTAATATTTTGATCATTTCTTCATGAATCTGATAACTGCACTCGGGTCTACGATTCATAAAAAGTTTCATTTTTTTTTAGTCATAAATAGAATACAAGCATCAACTTAATTTTTTCCTTAGTATCCATTTTATCTTAAAACACTTTAAAAAATGAGTAAGATTATAAGATTATTATAATAGTCCACTAAATCAAACAATTAAATCCCTAATTTCTTAGATTTGAACTGTAGATAGTCCATTTACCATGTTTCTAACTATAGATCAAATGTATTAATCTTCGTTAAGTTTGATTTAAGATCAAGATCTACCTTTAGAATAATTGTTTTTTAAGATTCATTCGATCCGACTGTTCATTTCCTTATTTTTCATGATTTTGATCCAATGGTCCTGGTTGATCTTTGATTAGATGATTCGATCTAACATTAGATTGAGTGGATCTTAATTTCTTAAATTTAATTAGACCTTTGAACAATGGTTGGATTGGACTTGATCATCAATTTAACGGTCTAGATCATTATTATGATCTTTTTTCTAATTTTCAAAAGTTTGAATATAGATTTATAAGGTCTTCAATTCATATTTGCACTTAATAAATAAGAACTGTAAAGGTACGGTTAATTTTATGTGGGGCCCACCTTCACACTAAGTGCCTATAATGGATTTACCAATTATAGGATTATAACATAATACAAGATATGGGAAACACAAATGAATAATTTGATAAGCATAATCTTATGGTGGGCTTATTTTTTGGATGCTATTACTATGTGGGGCCCACCAAGAATCATAGTCCTAAGTCAACTTATTTTAAACAATCTAACAGCCTGTTCAAATATCAAGGTTGAGATTGATCACCCATAATAGTGTGGTGGGGCCCACTTCTTAGGTGCTTAACATATGTAGCCCAACACACAATCATGAGATGATCTTATTATGATCATACAATAGTATATATAAATTTACCATAAAATAATTCACCTTATACATTTAAATTGATGGCAAGGCCCATTTATGAAATGTGTGAAATCAATGTGGGGCCCACCACCACATCTAAATATAAATGGTTCACATCACATCAAATACTCTAAAATTATAATTTTACTTCTAAGCTTAATTACACATAGGTTTGTTACTAAACATCCTGATCTTATGATGTACGATTCCTATGTGAAGCTCACTAGAGATCATGATCATGGAGAATCATCATATATACTCAATCTAAACATTCTAAAACATTTTCTCCAAAAATCAAGATTGAATCCATCACATCAACCATGATTGTGTGGTGGAGCTCACTTTAAAAGGTATTCTTGACATGTGCGGTCCACCACATGATCATGTGATGATCTTACGTATTTCACATGAAATGTCAGAAGTTAGGCTCTAAAATACATTATATATATATATATATTCACTTTTAAGACCAATCCATGTCATACATCAAGGTTGATGGTGGGCTCCACTTAATGTATGTAAGATCAAGTCCATTAAAAAATGGTAAGGGACCTACTATAGTGCTCGAAGCATATGGATGATGAGGATCGTCGATTGCACCTCTCTCTCTCTCTCTCTCTCTCTCTCTCTCTCTCTCTCTCTCTCTCTCTCCTTCTTGGGAGTGGGATAACACTCACATCTTCCTCCTCTTTTATATTATAAGGTGGGTCCACTTTATTTTAATGCATAGGAGGTAACCGATAAGGTTTTACTATTTCCCAAGCTATATAATGTGTACAGTTGGTTCGATGATTGGTTGAATAGATAAGTTGCTATATGGTAATTACAAAAAAATGAATGATGGACGGTTAAATGATTTTGTAAACGAGAAGTGTATGGTCCACTAGGTTCCTTGACAGGTGAGGGAGTTTGTGCACAGATGATTTCATGGACGGTTTATAATATAAGAGGTTATTATTTGATGTATAGGGTGAAATCATACATATAAGTGCACACCCATTCTTTAAAAAATATTAAAGAAAAAAATAAATCAGAACTAACTTTCCATGCCTAGATCACAATTGATTTATGAGTCTCATTGTCTCATAAGAGATCCTTTCTCATAACCGACTGGTAAGAGTGTTAGGCATAACAAGATCTTCATAATTAACAATTAATTTTATTTTTTAGGTGGACCACTTGAGAGTTATGATCCATATTTTTTTATGGATGGTGAGATAATAGATCTAAGAGTGGAAATTAAGGAAATTTAGTTTAATTTAGGTGAATAAGTCTTGGTATAAGTTCATATACAAATGCATATGTGCAAACAAGGTTTTGAGAATGGTCCATGTGCATAGGCATCCTAACCCTTGGATGTTTCAGATCAATGGTGGACCTCACATTTTGAAGAATTATCTTAAATGAATAGGTATCCAGTGTTAGGATTTGGTCTATGGAATCACACAGATTTGGATCTAGGATAGCAATCCAAGAGCACCAAGCATACATAAGAGAACACACAGATTTAATGTGGAAAACCCTTGCAGGGAAAAACCACGGCACAAAGCAACAGAATTCCACTATGAAAAATAGAAATTACAAAGACAAAGGACTTACCCGATTCGAACAACCTCGAATCTCACACTTGTTATACCATTTAAAAACCCTAAAACCCTTTTAGGAACCCTTGAAAAACCTTTAGGAAGCCTTAGAATTATTTAGAAAGGCCCTAGGGACCCCTATTTATAGTTTAGGAAACTCCACTTACACACCTTTCTAAAACCGACTCAAACTTACGTAGTCCGCACAAAATCCGTGCAACATCTGTGTAACCCTCGACTAGTCGAAGGAGGACTTTGACTGGTCGAAGGACCACTTCGATCGGTCGAGCCTGACCCTCGACTGGTCTAGCATCTTAGATATAAAAAATCTTAGTACGCTGGACTTCAAGTCGAACATGCCTTAACTAGTTGAAGGGACCTTCGACTGGTCGAGCAACCCCCTTCGATCGGTCGAGCAGCCCAAAAGATGTGAAGGCATCTTATTTAACAACAATCTCCACCATGACTTCGATCTTCAACCGTGTAACTTCTTGTCCTCTTCTCTTATCTCTGCATCGCATCATAGCTTTTCGTGCATACTATCGCCAAGCCCAGAGAAGTTGCACAGAACTTGAACTTCTCTGCAGGAACGACCTTGGTGAGCATGTCTGCCGGATCTAAATCCACATATCCAACCACCTTTGCTCCTGTCTTCACAAAAGCAAAGACATAATCTTCTTTCATCGTTATCTAATATTGCTTGCTGGGGTATTTTCTCACAACACTGATAGCCTGTGAAATAACCGGTCTAATATAGACTATGTCATGCACTGCCAACCGCATTCGAATAAGGCTTATGAGATCTATCCTACTTTTCCTCATCTATTTTGTGACATGTCCTGAGGAAAACTTTGAGGAGAGACGCATAGGGAATGCTCTCCGACTTTACCTGGTCCATCACATACCTGATTAATACCTACCCAAAGTATTCTGCCTGAGATAACCAAAGCCTACTCCTCTTCCAGTCTCAATGCTGAAAACCATCTTTGTGGCCCTTAGATCATTCATCCTGAATGTCCCACGTAACTGAGTCTTCAGTACATTGATTTCAGACATGACATAATTGGCGATCTACATGTCATCAACATACTATTCTTGACTCACCATGAATGAATCAAACTGCTTGCCTAGGCGACAGGTCGTACCACGACCTCCTGTAAATTCTTTTTCTCAGCTCCTTTAAACTTTGAACCTTTCTGGTTGCTTCATGTAGATCTTCTCTTCCAATTTCACGTACAGAAGTGCAGACTCCACATCCATCCTTCCAACTTAAGATCACATTAGCCACCCTACGCCAATCATGGATCTAATAGACACCTGCTATACCGTCGGCGCGAATATCTCTAAGAAGTCGATCCCTTCTCTCTGAGCATAACCCTTTGTCACCAACTTTGCTTTGTATCTATGATCTATCCTCATGAAGATCCACATGCATCTAACCGCTTCTCGCCCCACTAAAAGCTTCACCAGCTCCCATGTGTCAATCTGGTATAACGAGTCCATCACACTACTCATAGCCACCTTCCACTTCTCAGCACCAGGCTCTCCTAGAGCCATTTGAATAGAAGATGAATCCCTTGCGATATTGGAGTCATCCATGTACCTCACCGATATCCTGTGATTATGTTGTGTGATTATTCTCACGGGTGGCTGCTCCACCTGCTTTATATCTCTGTCTATGCATCTCAGCCTTCCTGCCCTGCCCACTCATGTTGCCATGCCTAGCATATCACACATGTTTAGAGGTGGAATCCACTACAACCACTGCAGTTCCACCTTTTGAAGTGCTCCCAATTAACCTGTACATGTTACCGAGTCGTTGCGCTTTCATAATTACTCATACCCCCTTAAATACCTTAAGAGCATCATCCATACCTGTGAACTTGCAGTCCATTACCTCAAGTACACCAAGAGAAATTAGATTCTTCTTCAAATCTGGAACGTGTCTGACATCAGTTAAGGTACGCTTTGCCCCATCAAACATCTTGATGCGCACCGTACCAACAGCCACAACATTACAGGTAATGTCATTGCCCATAAATACTTGTCCACCATCACACTCCCTATAACTATGAACCAACTCCGATGAGGAGTCATGTGAAAATATGCCCCTGTGTCTAGCATTCACTCGTCCTTACGATCATCGTATGACCGTCTGATCTTAGACACAGACAAAACATCACCATCACATCCATTCGATCCATCTAACGTGGCAGCATTGGCTTCTCTATACAAAGCCTCAGAATCTTCTCTCTTAAATTTAGGATTCCTTTGCCCTTGCCCTTGGATTTAGATCTAGAACCTGAAGAACCTATACCTTGTTTAGAATTCCTACCTCTTGTAAGCAGTGCCTCAGAAGATATCCTTATGTCGACATTAAGCTTTCCTATAACCTTTCCTTAAAGGGCTGAGATAACGGTGTCGACACTCAGGGTTTTATTCTTGAAGTACATTGTGTCCTTTGAATGACTCATATGACGCTGGAAGAGAATTCAGCAACATACATGCTTGTTCTTCATCTTTCATCACTTCCTCCATATCCAGCAATTTGCAAACCAATTTATTAAAGTTGCTGATGTGAGCCTCCAGATCTCCACCGTCTGCCATCTTAAAGTTATACCACTGCCGCTTCAAGTGTAGGCGATTTTCAAAGGATTTTTTCGTATAGACATCCTCTAACTTTGCCCATAACTTACCTGCAGTTTTCTCCCTCATGACATTGTAGAGAACCTCATCCGTAAGATATAAACAAATCGATGATAATGCCTTCTTATCAAGAGTATTCCAATCATCATCAGTCATAGGTCATAGTAGACTTTCACTCCTTAAGAGCACCATCTTCGCCTTGCTTGATTAAGAAACTAATCATCTTGATCTTCTATAACTCAAAATTATTTTTTCCTAAGTACTTCTCAATATCATACCTAGTGCTTCCCATTATTTCTAATCCTTTATATTAAGATCTATACCCCAACGATTGCTCTGATATCACTTGTTGGGATTTGGTCTGTAGATTCACACAGATTTGGATCTAGGATAGCAATCCAAGAGCACCAAGCACATACAAGAGAACATGCAAATTTAACGTGGAAAACCCTTGCGAGAAAAAACCACGACACAAAGTGACAGAATTCCACTATGAAAAATAGAAATTATAAAGAGAAAGGACTTATCGGATTCGAACAACCTCGAATCTCACCCTTGTTATATCCTTTAAAATCCCTAAAACCCTTTTAGGAACCCTTGGAAAACCTTTAGGAAACTTAGAATTATTTAGAAAGGCCATAGGGACCCAAATTTATAGTTTAGGAAACTCCACTTATGCACCTTTCTAAAACCGACTTAAATTTACGTAGTCCGAACAAAATCCGTGCAGCTTCTGCGTAACCCTCGACTAGTCAAAGGAGGGCTTCGACTGGTCGAAGGACCCTATCGACCAGTCGAGCCTAACCCTCGACCAGTCGAGCATCCCAAATATCAAAAATCTTAGTTCGCTGGACTTCGAATCGAACATGCCTCGACTAGTCGAAGGGACCTTCAACTGGTCGAGCAGCCCAAAAGATGTAAAGGCATCTTATTTAACAATATCAAGTCAATGGTTTCTAAACGCTACGTAGTAATGAACTCAGTTTCACAATTGGGTCACTGATAATGAGTGATCTCTACCGTCAGATTACGATCAGGACCCGCTGGTTAGACTTTTTTGGGAAAAAATAGATGATTAGGATTCTCATATAGCCATTTAGAAAATGTCTCGACGGTCTTTCAATAGGGCCTCTAAAAAATAGTTTTTTTAGAAAGGTTTGTACATGTGAGTATCTATATTGGGATTAGTTGGTGCCTAAATTGATCGGGTTGCAGTTGTTAAAACCTTAATTCACTAGTATAGTTTTTATAGAAAAATATAAGAATCATAATAATTATGTCAAACTATTAGTTTGAGTCCCAAAAATGGGTGGATCTGATCATACAACGTTTGGTTTGGTATGATGGAGATGTCCAAAAATCCTACGGACATAAAGTAATATATATCTAGTGATTTCAAGGTAAACGTACGGAGGGTTTTACAATCGGGCAAAAGGATTAAAAGATATATTTCATTTTTAACATATACCATTTAAATCATAATTACGCTCTTTTAAGTTGGTCCTTCGATATGTATGAACATGTTTAATGAAATCTAACGTGATAAGAATCTTAGTTATCATGAAAGCTATGACATAATCTAACAGTTAGGAATTCGAGTAAGTGGACCTATGCAATCGTGACCCTTGATTCATGAAACAAAATATTTAGACTTTGATATTGAAAAAAGTAAATCAGTGGTTAGGTTCCATAAATGATGAATAAATAATTGTACGGATAGTTTCTCAATTGGATGAGTAGTTAAAAAGGGATGCATGACAAAGTGATGTAGGGTTCATCTTAGAAAAGTATTTCTCCTATCTTAGTTACTAATATCAAATTTTAATATTTACTGAAAAATTTCTTAATTTCGAAAAAAAAATGAAAAAATAAAATAAAATTATACCCCCAAAATTTACTTGGTATATTACAAGAAGTCCCTCCAGAGGATCGTCGGAAAGGTGGAAGTTTCCAACCCCTCCTAAAATAACCAATCATATGGAGTTGTTAAAACAAGTTTCCCTTCTTAACGAGAGAACTAGAAAAATGCTTAGTTAAAGCGGCGACAATTAGGGTAAGAACAACATAGGAAAATCCCCTACTGAACATAGATCTCCAAATAGGACATCACTTGAAAGAGTAGAATGTAAAAAAGAAAACATCTCTCTTAATAACAATCCGAGTCCTAGGAAATTCATACCTAAGTAGGTTGTGAAGAATGATAGGTGACCTTATAAGGTTTATGTGAGCTTATAGTCAAATTTGCCGATTTTAGCCTCATTTTCATTTTGATAGTTTAGTCTTAAAGTTATTTTATTTAAGCATCATATGTTTTTACTAAACTATCATGTTACTTGATACGCATATCTTTTGAATGACCATTATATACATGTTCCATGTTTTTACTAATTATATGCAATCTAGATTCTCTTATTAGTATGCTTATAGGTAAATGTATGACTTATAGAGCTTTCCATTTTATGCTCTTATTGGTATATCCATAGAATTGTCTCTGTTATTTATTGACAAAAAGGGAGAGAAAGATCAAGTCCCACCAATATTTTATAAGTTCTATTTGTTGTAGGAATTTGATGAAGTTAGGGGGAGCATTGCAAGTGTTTACATGTTGAGTCTTGTATTTATATTGTAAATCTTGTAATATTTGACATGTAATTTTTGAGTTGTTTTGGTCTATCACTAGTAAGAACTATGACAGGGACTAGTTTAGTTTTGTCACATAATTGACAAAGGAGGAGATTGTTAGTGCCTCGATTTTGTCAATAACATGAGCTATGATGTCTTGAGTCGATTGAGCCTTCATAGAAAGACATTGAAGACTCGAAGACTTGAAGCATGAAGGCCAAAGGCAACAGGTAGGAACCATGGTAATCCTATCCCTAGACCCACTTTTGTTCTAAAACAACCTACTAGATGAATTGTTTTATAAAGAAAAACTCCTAGTTATCAGATTTGTGCCAGCTAGATCATGTGCAAAAGAAAGATAAACCAAATGCACTAGTTATATTGATCTTCAATCAATCAAGCGAACCTTCAATCGGTGTCGATTGATTGAAGGCCCTTCGCTCGATAGATGAAAGGCTCTTCGCTTGATTGATTGAAGATAGAAGAAATAGTCCAACATGCTTCTGCTATATTTCAGATTTCCTTGATCGATCGACATATCAAGTTCAATCGATTGAAAGTGCACAAAAGTATCTAGCAAGTTTTCTACCTTATCAAATTAAGTTCGATCGATCGATACTAGCCGTCATATATATGTGTGTGTGTGTGTTGGAGATTTTTTTATATATATAATTTGCAATCGGATCTTTGTGCTATTGATGAATTTTTGTGTTTTAAAGACCCTGGTGTATCTTAAGCTCTACCATACCTACTAGTCTCTATCATAAAGTGTTTTATGATATCTTCATAGTGAATCTTCAGTCTAATAAGCATTCCAAGATCCATTACAAGAAGAAGATGATGTTAAGCCTTCTCTAAAGTTTAAACATAAATCCCATAGGTAAATCCTAATATCTATCAACTTCTAGAGTGTCCATCTATGTCAATCCTCATTTGGAACCAACTATCCCATAGTTGTAGGAGATTTAACCTCTCATCCATCCCTTGATAGCCTCATTGGAGCACCAAGAGCAAGGTAGTAGATAGTTTGAATGTCACGCCCTAAACTCGGAAACCGGGCTTACAAAATTCCCGATCGCCGAATCTGGTGCCGACAGCCTCCGTAGAACTCCATTCTCGGATCCCAGCACCCATTCACCAGGTTCCGATCCTAGGATACTATAAGGAGGATTTATAATCATCAGTCTGATTCATAACGAGCATGACCAAAAACATAACCCACGAACAATAACCATAAGAACACCACCACAAAATCCACTATGATTAAAAACTTTTGAGTACAATGCGTCTAAAAGGGAAAATACAATGTAACAAAAGAAACAAGACTCCAGAAGCTCGGCTGCACACTCCAACTACGGCGAGACTATGGCTGCGACTGCGTCCTGGCGTCACCTGCACGCATCAATCGTACATAAGCTTATAGAAAACTTAGAGGGTGGTGTAAGTAAGTGTGCAATATAAGCGTGCTCAAAATGCAAGGTCAGAGTAATGTGGAATCATGGTAATAAGCACATGAATGCAATCAGCCGTACCAAGGCTATGCGGTGCAAGATATGAATGCTATCAGCCATAACACGGCCATGCGATGCGAGATGCAACTCAAGCATGCCAATCCTCATCATGTATTAGTACAGTTCTCATTCTAGATAATCATCGGGGTTCAGTACACTCCAAATGGCACTGTCGCTCTCCTAGCCTCACAGTCCAAGTGAGCGTAAGAAACCTCACTATCCGCCTGGCCAATAGTCTGCCAATACCTATCCGGCACATCGATAGCGGACCTATTCGCGAGCTAGTCAAACTCAGCTTAGTATTGCCCCCTACCCTCGGGCGAGTAAGGTCACACTCCTTTCTAACCGACCACGACACAATAGGAGATGCGGCCTCCTGGTATTCGGCCCTCATGCACTCATATATCCACTCGGTCTCGACATTGGAGTCATCCTCTGGTACCATCGGGTTTAAGGATTTTCACCCAGGGACATCTATGGCGCCTGTATGCTAGAACCAAATATTTTCGGTATCCAATCCTGCCATCTACGATGTGTCTGTGAAGGCTGTGGCCCTGATGTCGCTAGGGCATACAGTAACTACAATCACACAAATGCAAGTGCATGAATCACACTATTAGTCATGCAACGTCCTGCGTGTACCATGCACTTATATGGGGCAACTCCGCCTATCAGGGAGCCCATAAACAATCCACCCGAAGGCACATGCTATGATCGTCACTCCTCACATCAGGCATACATATGATGCGAATGATCATGAATTATGGATCTATACTAAACATATATAAAGAGATGGGCTCTGGGTATAACGGAGATGGGCCTAGACGGCCCACTTACCACAAGTATGGACCTATTCGTGGGCCATAGGGAGAGTTATAATACGAACATTTAACCAACATTATCCATTCAATGTGGATGTCAAACCATCATTGCTCCCAAGGCGTAGCCCACTACAAAATCAATACATATACCATGGTGGAATTACACTACATTGGGCCTTATATACGTCCTATTGGGCCTTGACCCATGGGCCTCCAGTACATCAAATGGGCCTCATAATATGGGCCTAATACAAATCAAGGTGGGCCTCAACAAGGACCACCAATACATGAAGATGGGCCTCCACAATGGGCCTTAAATTATCTCCAAAACGGTTGGACAGTTGGATGAAACACATGCATCATGATAGAGCCCACACTAATGGAGGGTGTGGTTTACAATACATACATAAGTGGGGCCCACCATAATGCTTATTTTCCACCCAGCCTAGGGCCCAATATAATGTTCATTTTCCACCCAACTGTTCATAAAGCCACGTGGCCAAGGTAGGGCCCACTGTAATATTCATTTGCAATCCAATCTATTCATAAGGTCACGTGGACCATAGGAGGGTAGGGCCCACAGTGATATTTGTTGCCATCCAACCTGTCAAAGGGTCACGTGGACTGGGGGTAGGCCCATTGTAATATTTATTTGCCTCCTATCTGTTCACGAAGCCAAGTGGACCAGGGTCCACCATAATGTTCACCTACATCAAACGGTTGATAGGGTCACGCTGGATTATTTTTTATTTTATTTTATTTTATTTTATTTTATTTTTTTGCCATCTAAACCGTTCATAGGGTCACGGTTTGGGGGCCCACTGTGATGTGGTCCACTGATCCAGCCCATCCATTATGCGTGTCCCACTTGGCTGAACATTCAGACCAAGTTTCGGCCGCATCCAAATTTTTGGTAGGCCCCACCAACTGATTTTATATGTTTCAACATGTCTTCACACGATTTCACATGGTATGGCCCACTTGAGTTTCGTATAAGGCTGATTTTTGGGGTGGACGTGTGGACTGAGGGGACCCATCAAATGCACGGTGTTGATGGTCGAAAGGCATCAAGGTGGGGCCCACAGCTGGGGCCGTGAGCCCCAACCCGTCCGTCCGTCAGCGGCCAGCGCCTGCTGTCAGTAGCAGCAGCAGCAGCGCTGCTCTTGAGTTTTTTTTTTTTTTGAAAAAAATCATTTTTCTGCGGTATTTCACAGACGGGGCCCGCATCAGCAAGATCCACACCATCCATTGGATTCCTTTGTCCAAGACTGACCAAGAGAGTCCAATATGCGCCCCATTTTTGGCAAATAGAAGGGTCACGGTGGATTTTAAGGGTAATACCGCTAGTTCCTATGGTATGGCCCGCAAGAAAATGGGATCAACCTCATTTTTCGGCTTAACGTCTAAAGTGATCTGAGGAGAAGGATGGACGGCTTGGATTGTGTCTATACATCAAGGTGGGGCCTACATGAACGGTCCACCCTAAAAGTAACTTTCCCCTTTTATTTTTTTTTGTTAGTACACACCCACACCAGTGTGCACTCTCCGTCCAAGGCTAACGTCCAGCATGCTGGACGACAGACAGTATTGCTATAACACATGCACCATGGTGGGTCCCACATGGACGTGGCCCACCAATATAAATACATATACATATAATATATATCTTATATCATATATATATATATATAAATACATATTATATATATATATTATATAAAATATAACATATATATATATACATATATATACAAAGATGCATTGGGCCCATCCAAACAGTGGATGGTGTGGATCATCACCTGTAATAGAGTGGGCCACACCGTCTGATGTAAATGGATGGGGTAGATATAACACATCTTGGTGGGATCCACACCATCACAACGAAAGGGAGAGAGAAATATACGGTGAGATAGAGAGGAGGGACCCCGCCACTATAGGCCCTCCATTGATACAGCACATACATCAAAATGGGTCCCACAACAAGTGGGCCCTAAAGATCAAGATTTCAATGGTGGATCACCCACCTTTAAGCCTCCTCCTTGCTCCCTTGGCTTCAAATGCTCCTTGCCTTTGCCTTGGACGGTGGATGATGGGAGATTAATGGTATGGATGAGAGATGAGAGGGTGTAGATGGGAGATGAGAAGGTGGACCACACTTGGGAGGGAGAGGAAAGCTTGGACGTGAGAGGCTTGAGTTGCTTAGAGATTTGAGAAATGAGAGAGAGAGAGAGAGAGAGAGAGGTGATATGGATGGGTGAGGTGTGATGGGTGATGGGTTGGGTTGAAAAATTGTAAAAGGGGTATGGTTGTTGTTGAAAATGGGAAAAAGAGGAATGGTGAGGTGGAAAGAGGGTAGACTTTTGAAAAAGGAGGGAATGGGTTGTTGTACTTGAGGTAAGGCTTGCATTAATGGTTGATTGATGGGACTAATTGTAGAGATTCCCTCAAAATCCGCAACGTGCGGTGTTTCTTCAGAATAAACGCAGATCGACATCTTTTAGCCTGGGTATCGGTTCGGTGTGTAAGTCACGGCGTTGGAACCGCGGCGACGACGCGGTCGCTATGATACAACTTTCGGATCGAGCCGACGTCGGTGCGCGGGACCTAGCTTAAGATCGTGCGCAAACGCCGGATACGGTGCGAAGGTTGCCGGAATTTGACCGGAAGGACCGCGGAAGCCAACGGAACGGTACGGACTAGGACACGGGTCTTACATTGAAGCCGAATGAAATCAACATCAAAGTTCGGGAGAGCATTGAGAAGTCGATTCAAGATTAAAGAAAATCTCAAGCAAGGTGTTACATGTGGCTCAATCCGACAAGGAAGGTTTTCCTTTTAGAGTTTAGATACTCTTTCTTTATGTAGGATTAAGTATAGAGTTTGTGACCCAAAATCGATCAAGTCCTTTTGTAGGACTCCGATGATAGTGTACATGTGTTAAGTCATTGTGTAGGCATCAAACGTAATCTAATGGGAGTTTACGTTTGTTAAGTCCTTTGGTAGGCCTCCGATGAGAGTGTACACGTGTTAAGTCCTTGTGTAGGCTTCTAACGAGAGTTTACATTTGCTAATTCCTTATGTAGGCCTCTGATAGGAGTGTACGTG
Organism: Magnolia sinica; assembly: GCF_029962835.1. Taxonomy (NCBI): domain Eukaryota; kingdom Viridiplantae; phylum Streptophyta; class Magnoliopsida; order Magnoliales; family Magnoliaceae; genus Magnolia; species Magnolia sinica. The sequence continues at coordinate 40,332,510 of NC_080577.1, read as the reverse complement.
TATAAGTTTCCATGGGAGCTCTCGGTGGGAGTGTATGCTTATAAAGTTTAGATGTAAACCTATTGAAAACCTCATAGATAGTGAAATCTGGTACACTTGAGGAGAGTGTGCCCGCAAGGAGTGGAGTAAGAAAGTATCTGAACAACTATATATCCTTGTACTTGCGATTGTGATTTTTTCACATTTTTATTCATGCTTATGTTTATTGGTTGAATTATATGAATGCATAAATGGATTAATTGCTAGGCATCTAATTGATTGAACATGCACACACAAGATATTTATCTCGTACATATAGTGGCTCAACTTATTGCATCATTTGTAGTTTATGCAATTGGACCCACTAATTGGTGCATAATTTTTAGGTGGTCTTATTCCTCCACCTCTAGGACTTAGCCATGATTCTAAGCTCCATCAAGCTTCCACGTAGCATGGTGTCATGTTAGACAATCAACACAATTTTGATTGGTATCAAAGTGAATTGCTCTTCAAGGACTTAACCGCATAGAGTAAGATCCGTAGGACCTTTAGAATCATGTCTACTTACGAGAGGAATGTGGTCACACAACCACCTTATTTTTCTGTGTCTAACTGTGCATATTGGAAGGCTAAGATTAGGGTATTCATGATATAAAGGAGGAAGGTGTTAGTGCCACGATTTTGCCAATAACATGAGCTAGGGTTGCACTTAAAGGACTTAACTGCCTAGAGTAAGATCCATAAGACTTAGGTTAGTTTCTAAAAATCAAATAGAAAAACCTAAATCTAGAAAAACCCTAATCTTAACTTAATTCTAAAACTAGTTAATTTCAAAAAAACGCAACTGTCAGTCCTCGACAATGGCACCAAAAACTTGTTCACACCCCAAGTATAGGGTTGTGATGTAGTAATAAACTCGATAAGACCAAGGTCGAATCCACAGGGACTGAACCTTGTACGTAATCTGAAAATAACTCGAACTAGAACTAGGATAAGATGAAATCTAAATCAGGTAAAAGAAAGGGAATAATTGTGAATTTATTTAACTAAAACTGTGAAATTCAAAGGTAGGGAACTAGGGTGTCAAGGATCCACTTGTAGCAATTGGGAAGCTACCTTACATTGATTCAAGGACACAACTAGAATCGGAGTCCTATCTTATCCAATTGGTAAGAAGAGATTTATCAGATCTTTGAACTTCTCATGAATCTAATCATCAATAGATAAGAGTGGTGAAGATTTAGAAGTGATCCTGTCACCTAACCATGCCCAGGAAATTATGGCAAACAATAGCAATTTACTAATCTCACAGCCAATCATAAGAGAATTGTGAAAGTTAAGAAGGATTCCGTCACCCTACCATGCCCAAGGGACAATGGTGAACAACAAGTTTGCCTAATTTCACAATCTTAATAATGGAAAGAACATACTTAAAGCTATAGCAAATCCATTGTAATTTAAATGACAACAAACCATTAAAAACTAAAAGTATATCATATAATCAAACTAGCATGCAAAAGAGTTCGATAAAGCATGAATCAAAACAAAGCAACCATCCCAATCACGTTACAAGCTTCACCTCTTAGCCCTAGCTAGGAGGTTTAGCCAGTCATAACTAAACTAAAATCTCATGAAAACATAAAAGGAAAAGAAAAACAAGGAAAAAGAAGGAAGAACTCTTGATGGAGCTCCACACTCTCTCCTTTCCTCGTGCTCACGTCCACAAGATGCCTCCACAACTGCCTAAGATGATTTCTTTCTCTTCTCCTCTCCTTTATATAGACACTAGGGGGGCCGATTTGTGGCTGGAGTCTGTGAGAAGACCCCCTTTACGCAGCAATGTGCATATGCAGCAAAAAACACAAATCACCTTGCGTTTGGAGGAAAATTTCGGTCAATGGACGTTCCAAGAACTGTTTTTGGCTTCATGGTTGGGGTAAAGACCCCCTTCTTGAGCTTTTGGATGGTTCGGATCAGAGATCTGACCATCATCTGGGCTGTACAATGCCCCGCAGCATCCGAAAAAACCGGACGTGCGTACGGTGCAAATTTCATTGCATCATGATGCTTGGTGGGCCCCATAGTGATGTTTTCTAAGAAATCTGACCCATTCATTGGATTCCTGGCAAAAAACCAGTCGGGAAGGAGTGGTTTTAGCTGATTTTTGGTGCGGTCCACTGATGTTTTGCTTCTGCCGTCCATTCTGTGTTTGAAAGGTGATCTGCCTATCTATACGTACATGGGACCAAAAGGAAAGCTTGGCGAGGGTTGTGCCCCCCCTCTGGAGAATATGCTAGAGAATATGGATGGTCTGAATCATCCATTTGGATGATGGGTGGGTCCCACTACCCAAAAATGGACGAAACCAATGCACCCACTGGACTTTTTTTGAAATCAGAGAAGATGAGTTAGTCAGCGTGCGCTGACCGACTTTAGATGTATTGGTTGTGCGAGTCCCACGGAAATGTTTGTAAGAAATCTGCTCTGTCCATCCATTTTTTCACTTTACTTAAAGGGTTAAAACCAAATTTGAAGCATATCCAAATATCAGGCGAGCCCCATATCAGGATTTTAGGGGCTGATCTATCCGCTGGGCCACTTCCAAAGGGATTCAAGGGCTGAATTTCGACGTGTACGGTTAATATATAGTCCTTAGGCCACATATAAAGTTTTGAGTCGAACGGATGGTGGGAACCATGTGATCTTGCATTCTGGACGATTTTCAGGCTCACTTAACGTGAGTGGCTTGATTTTCTCGGATCTCTGGTATGTAAATTCTTCAATTTCAGTCCCCTGAGGTCTATCCCTTTCCTTGGTGACTTCAAAGTATAAATCCATGCTTTTAGTACCCTTTTTCAGTCTAGGCTCCTAAATATACCTTGCATCACAAACACGATCAAAATGGGCCGTTAAATCGTATCATGTTTGTAAAATTAGGTAATAACTGGGGTTTAATATGCAATATTTGACCCTTAACACATGACATGATCAACTTTTTGGATGGGTTTAACTATGCCTATTAAAAGGCCAGTATAAGCGTATTCTTGATGCAAATAAGGAAGGTGCTAGTGTCTCGATTTTATCAATAAAGTGAGCTAGGGTGTCTTGAGTCGATTGAGCCACCATAGGAAGACATCAAGGACTAAAGACTCGAAGACCTGAAGCATCAACGCCGAAGACAACAGTTAAAACATGAGGTGCCATGCTAATCTTCACCCTAGACCCACTTTAGTTCCAAAACAACCTACCCGAGATGACTTATTTTATATAAAAAGACCCATAGCCATCAAGTTTGTGCAGGATAGATCATGTGCAAAAGAAAGATAAACTATATGCATAAATTTTATTGATCTTCGATCAATCGAACAAACCTTCAATCGGTCTCAATTAAGCGAACCTTCAATCGATTGAAGATGACAGAAATAGTGGAGCAAGCTTTCCACCCTATTTCCGAATTCCTCGTTCGATCGAAATATCAAGTTTGATCAATTGAAAGTGGGCAAAAGTGTCCAGCAAGCTATCTACCTTATTATCGAATTAAGTTTGATCCACTGAATGATCACTCACTCAATCGATATCAGCCATTATAGATCCATTGGAACTTTTCTCTATATAATTTTCAACTGGATCTTTGTGCTATTGATGGATTTTGGTGTTTTAGAAACCCTAGTATATCCAAAGCTCTACCATGCCACCTAAGCTCTACCCCAAAAATTTTCATGCTATCTTATTACTGATTCTTCACTCTAATGAGCATTCCAAGCTCCATTATAAGAAAAACATGATCTTAAGCCTTCTCTAGAGTATAGACATCAATCCGATATGCAAATTCTAATGTCTATCTAGAGTATCCATCTAAGTGAATCCCCATTCGAAACCAACTATCCCATAGTTGTAGGAGATTCAACCTCTCCCATTACCTTGGTAACCTCATTAGAGAATCAAGTGCAAGGTAGTTGATCATTTGAAGCCGAAGGAGATCGATATCAAAGTTCGAGGGGGCAAAGATTGAAAAAGCTTTCAAGCAAGATGCTACAACGGGGCTTAATCCAACAAGTAAGGTTGTCATTTTATAGTCCATATACTTTTTCATTGTATAGGATTGATTATAGAGTTTGTGACCCATGTCCTTGTGTAGGCCTCCAACCGGAGTGTGCTTGTGTAAATCTCCATGGGAGCCTCCGACATGAGTGTATGATTGTAAAGGTTAGAGGTGAACCTATTAGAAACCTCCGAGATAGTGAAATCCGGTATACTTGAGGAGAGTGCATCCGCCAAGAGTGGAGTAGGCAAGTAGCTGAACCATTATATATTTTGTGTTTGCGATTATGATTTGTGCAAATTTCTATTTATGCTTATGAGTTTAATTGGTTGAATTGTATGAATGCTTGAATAGATTGTATGTTAGGCATCATATTGATTCCACACGCACACACAAGATATCCATCTCGTACATAAACTAATGGCTCAACTTGTTGTATCATTCATAGTCTACACAATTGGACCCACTTGGCTTGGAAGCCTAACTATTAATTTATTTTAATTGGAGCATAATTTTTAAGTGATCATATTCCCTCCCTCTAGAATTTAGCCTTAATTATAAGATCTGACAAGCTTTCACTTAGCATGGTGTCGTGTTAAACAGCTGACACAATTTCAGAAGGAGGAGGCTTTCCAGAGAAAAGTTCAGTGAGACAAAGAGAAGGATTGGCGAGAAAGGGAGTGCTCATGGTATTGAGAAACTTTGGAAGAAACAACCAAAGGAGCTTTACCTAAACAAAACTTCAAGTTCAAACATTAGCAGTGCGACCCCCTTTTATTTCAAAGCTTTTGACAATTAAACATACGTTAAAACTATTGTGCCTTGAATGATGTCTTTCTATCTACATCTCTCTCAATGGATAAGTCAAAAGCAACTGGCAACGCCGAAATCAACAAGTTTAGTCAGAATCTGGGAAGTCTAATCCTTTTTACCAAAAAATGGTGTCTGATTTTCTATTTTCCCTCTCAAATCAAAACGTATTCAACTCTGCACATTTCCTTCACACTTGCAACATCTACACCCATTCACGCTTTTATTTCTTTAATATTTCGCCTACTCTGACCCTAAAAAGTCTGCGCAATATAACTTAACTTTATGTGTTTTCTTTACTTTGTTGTCGCTTTATACTTTTTCTTATTTTTCTTACCTTGGCCCTGCGACCTAGCTTAGTATAGCTTAACTTTGTTATATTTGGAAGTTTTTCTAAATTCCCTTAAAAACTATATAACCTCGTAAAGTAGAGACCGTACATCACACGAGTGAAAAAGGGTGTATAACTTATTCTTTTCTCATAATCAAGGCCCTTATCCAAAATTCATTGCTGCATACCAACCATGGGAGTCACTTGAGTTGGAGAATCTTACGATTCCCCGATTGTTAAGTAATTCTATAGCTTCTAGATTGTCATAAATTTTAAGATTCTTTTAGCTAGTGGAAACTCTAAGTAAAATGTATTTTTATCTCTGAGTCAAAAATTAAAAGCCAAAACTAATAAATGAAAAAAGTTTTTTTTTTTTTTTTTTAAGTAAGCATCATTCCATCGTGCGACTTTAGGCATGGAAGGGCATTCACAGGTCTACATTGATAATAAACCCCATAGGTTTAAGTAGAGGTGGGCATGTCTGACCCGATCCAGTGGATCCGACCCGATCAGACCCAATCTGACATGATCAGACCCGTTTCGAACAGAATCGACGGCCTAGATCGGGACTGATCGAATCTGTCTATCCAAATCCAATTGTTTTTCGGGTCGGGTTCAGATAGTGGTCAATCTGTACAAATCCGATCCGAAAACCCGAATCGAAATGATCCGGACCGATCAGACCCGACCCGACCTGGAGCAAGTAATCGGGTAGTATAAGTATTATTTTTACCCTAAACCCTAACCCACCCAAATCATTTTTACCCCTCCCTCTTTTCTTACCTACCCTCTCTCGTCCCGGACGATCGAACGCTGCCCTGCCTGCCCGATCTTCTTCCTCTCCTCTTCTGGCTATGTCTCTTAGCCAGGTCGCGGTTTTGTAGATATCTCGCGCCAATTCCTCCCAAAACTTTGAACCCGAGAATCGGCTACATGTCGTCATCTAGGACATTTGATCTCCTTCTCCATCCTCGCATCGACAACGATCTGCCAAAAAGAGCTTTTGTAAGGACCTTTTATCTCTCTACTTAAATTCGGAAGCTCCAACTGCGGAAGCAGCACCGTCGAACGAGGATTCCATGCGAAAGTCTTTCGCAGGAAGTCATTTGCTGGGATGCATGGTGGGGGCCACTATGATGTTTATGAGAAATCTAACCCGTCAATCCATTTTTTTAAACTCATTCTAGTAAATACGACTAAAAATTAGGAGGATATAAGACTCAAGTGGGCCATAGGAGATGAAATAGTGGGAAAGGAATGCCCACCGTTGAAACCTTCCTGGGCTCCACCTTGATGTTTGTATTCCATCCAAGCCGTTTACAAGGTCATTTTCACTGGGATGAGGTGAAAATACCAAAAATTAGACTGAGAGAGAACCTTTGTGGCCATATAAGTGTTTCAACGGTGGTCACTAAATCTCCACTGTTTCCTCTCGTGTGGTCGATTTGAGTTTTGAATATACCTTATTTTTGGCTGCATATCCTAGAATGATCTTTAAAAATGGATGGACGGTGTGGCTTTCTCACAAACATCGCAATGGGCCCCACCCAGATTCCTTGCGTAGGAACTTCTTGCGAAAGACTTTTGCAGGAAATCCGCGTCCAGCATCGTCAAATCTAGCAGGTGCAGTGTCTATACCATAAGATATGATAAAGCCATTATTTTCTGCCAATATGTCTTATATACAGACTATCCTATCCGTAGAAAAGTTCGGCCACATTATCATCGTTAGTCCATTGTACAGTAATCTTATAGAAACTTACAATGGAACACATTATTACTGCAGACCATTGATATCATTTCATGTGCTGATGTGGCGTACCCAATACATATATAGTTATGATTTTCACAAGAGAAAATCATCGTATTGTTTCCCATTTTTTGTACGGATTTGATATTTATATCAGTAATCAGCTGACGACGAAAGATGGATGTATCTTAGGTTACGATATAGCCACTGTATCTTGATCATTTCTCAATCTAGCATGTCTTCAGTAATAAATACTGCCCACGGGTTTCTCTTTAAAAGCGGTTTTTAGCCATAGGTTTCCTCTTCAAAAGCGATTTTTAGGCCAGATCTCATATGCTCCTCCGGAGCATCGAAACCTAATCTATGTACAGAAAAAATCCATCTATTGGGTGGCTGTGATTAACCCAACAAATCAATATTTGTCTGATGTCTTGCACGTCGTGTGGGCTACATACGAAACCCGAGAGATAACAAAGAGAGTTATGGACAAAAAATTTAAATCTAGACCGATCCGTACTGTGCTTAATCCGATCTGACTCGATTTTCCTAACCGAGTCGGACTCGGATCGGATCAGGCCATGTGCAATTCAGAACGGTTCGACTCAGGTGGCTTAGACTCGGTCCTGGAGCGGATCGAGTTCGGTTCAAGCCAATGAGATTTCGTATAGGACCGAGTTGAACTGAATCCGATCCGACTCAGTCCGATGCCCAGCTCTAGGTTTAAGTTTGTAATGATGGGCATACCAAAGTCTATTGGAATGGAAGATTCCGGGGTGAATTTCAAGTTGAATGTAGAGTGCGGTAACACCAGTTACCCCATCTTTGTGGGGTCCACCAGTTGTAAAAGTAAGATCAACTCTCTCCATAACGTTCTCTCCTCTATTCCAGTTGCTGAGGATAAAAATCAGCGTAGATCCGAAAATCAGATGGGCCACACCAAGGGGAACAATGGGACTGGATGCCAACCATATGCTTGTGCGTGGGGTCACCATGGTGTATATATTTCATCAAACCCATTATTAATGGTGTCACTCGTAGTATGAAGGGAAGGTACACAAAATTAGCCTGATCCAAAACTCACGCAGGCTATATCATGTGAACTTGGAAGCTTTAGTAGCAATATTACCTTCTTTAAATATTCTTATGGCCCATTCGAATATCTTATCAGGCTGATCTTTTGTATGCATGGTTTAAATAGGGATTCCCATCCAATGGATGGAGTAGATTCACATTTACACATGGTGGGTCCTACAGAGCCTCACTGTGTTTTTGATAGTCCATCAGGCATCTTAAAATTGTAACTGTTAGTGTTAAGTGGAAAGGTTGGGCCTGTTCTGTCAGGGAGATCTTAGGTTACGGTAATAGCACGGCTTCTGAACCAACAACCCTGATACCTGCATTGTGGGGTCCACAGGTAGAAACCGGAGGATGCAGATAGGTAGTGTATGCTGTGGAATTTGATAGGATGGCATGGTACTTTCAGACTAGACATGTAAAACAACTTTTAACTGGACGCGGATTAGCTACTGACAGGTTGAGTAGCAAGATCGCTACTGAAGTGACGTCACCAAGTTACGTAGGTCCCACCATGATGAATGTGTTATATCCACACGGTCCATCCATTTGGAGAGATCATTTTACGACATGAGTCAAATAATGAGGCAGTTAAAAATCAGTAATGGACCCCACTACAGAAAACAGTGGAGAAAGTGACATCCACTGTTGAAACCTCCCTAAGGTCCACCATGATGTTTATTTGAAATCCAGCCCATTTATAAGTTAAAAAAGACATTATAAAAGGGAAAAAATATATCAGCTTGATCGAAAACTTTTGTGTCCCTTAGAAGTTTTTAATGGTGGGCGTCACTCTCTATACTGCTTTCTGTGGTGGGGTCCATTGGAGCTTTGAATCTTAGTCATTCTTTGGTTCATGTCATAAAATGTTCTCTCCAAATGGATGGACGGTGTGGATACATAACATACATCATGGTGGGGCCCACGGAACTTGGTGACGTCACTTCAGTAGCGAGTCTCGCTACTCAGCCTGTCAGTAGCTAATCCGCGCCCCTTTTAACTACCATCAGATAATAGCTTTCAACGTAAACGGATTGGTCGTCGGTGTTCTATGATCCCCACCATGATGTATGTGTTTCATCCATTCTGTTCATCCATTTTTACAGATAATTTTAGGTCTTGATCCCAAAATATGAGTTGGATATATATCTCAGGTGGACGACACCACATGAAAACAATAGTGATTAGATATCCACTGTTAAAATCCACGTAAGGTCCACTGTACTGTTTATTTGACATCCAATCTGTTGATTAGGTCATACAGACCTTGATGAAGGGAAAAAAAAAAAACAGAGATAAGCTTGATCCAAAACTTTTGTGGCCCTGAAAATTTGTTAATGGTCCAAGTTCATTCAACACTGTTTCCTGTAATGTGCTCCACTTGAGATTGGGATATATCTAATTTTTGGTCTTATGCCATAAAGTGATCTAGAAAATTATATGGACGGCATGGATGAAACACACACATCATGGAGGGGCCCACAGAGTGCATTGTAAGGGGTTTATCTCTAGCGGTCGTCTGCCAGCTGATTACATCCTGCCTCTACCACCATTGGCATGTTCAGGATGGACGCAGATACGTGGTGTCAACTTTGGTAGTGTATTGACGTGGCAATTGATGCATGTGTTATATCCACACCGTTCATCTTTTTTTGTGAGATCAGTTTAAGGCATGAGAAAAAATGAGGCATATCCAAATCTTAAGGTGGACCGCACCAAAGAAAGCAATAAGACAATGACACTATATCTTTGCCCCCATAAGTTTCAAAGGTAAACGTTCAATACCCACAGCTTTACGTAGTATGGTCCTTGAGCTTTGGAAGTACAGTCTTTTTTCTTTTTTTTTTTTTGAATCATACAATGAAACGATCTCTCCAAATCCACCGGCGGTGTGTATATAACGAATACATCATGGTGGGGCCTTCGGAATTTTACCACGTCAACACACACCACCGACTTAATCCCCCGTTCCGCGGGGAAAAACCGGGGTACCCCCGCCCGGACGGTAATCCGTCCGGGTAGGGCGCTGTGAGGCCCACCGTGATGTAAGTATTTTATCTTCGCTGTTAAAAGATTTCTTCAGATTGTTTTACTATACTATGCTAAAAATGAAGTAGGTACACGGCTCCAGTGGACCACACCAAAGGAGGCTGCACTGATAATGACACTCACCCTTGAAACCTTTCCAAGGGCCAGCGTGATGTTTTTATTACCATCCAACCTATTCATAAGGTCATGTAGACGTGGATGAAGTGAAAACATAAATATCAGCCTGATCCGAAACTTCTCCAGCTCGCAAGAAATTTTTGATGGTGGACGTTCAATCCCCACCTTATGGTCCACTTAAGATTTCGACGTGCCTCATGTTTTAAATAATATCTTAAAATTATCTGAGAAAATCATTGAACGGCGTGGATAAAACACTTACATCATGTTGAGCCCCGTGGAGCTCTGCCCGGACGGATTACCGTCTGGGCGGGGGTAGGACGCAATCTGCGTTCGTTTCGAACGGAAGTGGATTGGCTGGTGTACCTGATAGTAGCTATATGGCTACTGTATTGACGTGAGTAAGTTCCGTGTAGAGGTGGGCATCGGTCCAGATCGGAGCGGATTGGGTTCAATCTGATCAGATCCGAAATGGCAATGGTTTGACCCGAACTCGATCAGATCCGGAATCAAATCCGGGTCACCTGATCCGAACAGATCCGATACATCATTCGCCTGACCCGAACCGAGTCCGAATCGGTTAGAGAAACCGAGTCGGATCGAGTTGGGTACGATTCGGATATGTGTGAATTTAATTTAACGTTTCATATAATGTGGTCCACTTCAACCTTTAATATATGCTATTTTTTTGCTCAAGGCGTAAATTGGTATGTCAAAATGGATGAACAGCTTAGATAAAAAATATACATCAAGGTGGGCCCCACATGGCTCTGAAAGAGCTTTTCACCTATGTATTCCGGTTTTCACTGAACGGTACTTTACGTGCATGGCAAGAAATTGCAATACTTGCTTTTCACGCAAGCACATGCACTGATTTTGTATCTACATTAGTGAGTTGTGTGGGTTTAACCATGGGTTATGTGTTATATCCAAACCGTCCATCCATTTGGTGACCTCGTATTAAGGCTTGAGACAAAAAATAAGACAGATTCAACCATCAAGTGGACCACACGAGATATTTAACGATGAAAATCATTCTCTGTTGCTATTTGTGGTGTGGTCCAAATGATCTTTGGATATTATTCATTTTTTGGATAATACTCTACAATTATATCTAAAAATACATGAACGGTTTACATATAATAAATACATCACTGTGGGGCCCATATAACTTTGATATCCTTTGAACCGTTCATACAACTGGGAACTCGAGGAGCGTCAGTCTCGTCTTCGCACGTCCCTGGCTAGCTAGCACGCTGCGGAAGCGGATAGTGTACTATGTAACTCAGTATGCTACGTGTACTGAGTAAACTCTGTGGGGTCCACTGTGATTTGTATATTTTATCTACTTCATCCATCCATTTTAACAGATAAGTTTACGGTTTCATCTCAGAAATGAGATATATCGAAATCTCAAGTGGACCTCACCACGGGAAATAGTGTGAATTGAAATTCTACCGTTGAAAATTTCTTGGGGCCCACAGAAGTTTTGGATCAAGCTGATATTTGTTTTCCACCTTCATCCATGTCTGCGTAATCTTACAAACGAATGACAAATAAAAATCACCGTGGCCCTAGGAAGGTTTCAACGGTAGAAGTCACTGTGGGGCCATGGAACTTTGATATCCTTTGAACCGTTCATACAACTCAGAGCTCGAGGAGCTCTAGTGCTCGTCTCCGCATGACACGTACCTACTACAGCAGCTATATAGCTGGAATGGATGTCAGTGGACTGACAGACATCATGGTGGGAAACGGATTGGCTACTCCCCCCAGCGCAAGCTCGGTGCGTCCCACCATGATATATGTGTTTCATCCATTCCGTTCATCCATTTTAACCGATCATTTTAGGGCTTGATCCCAAAAATGAGAAGGATATAAATGTAAAGTAGACCACACCACAGGAAAAGAATGGTGATTGGATATCCACCATTAAAATCCTCCTAAGGCCTACTATACTGTTTATTTGACATCTAATCTAGTGATTAGGTCATACACACCCAGATGAAGGGAAAAAACAAAGTTCAGCGTGATAAAAAACTTTGTGGCCTTTAAAAAGTTTTTAATGGTCGACGTTCAATCGACACCGTTTCATGTAACGTGGTCCATTTGAAATTGGGATATATCTCAATTTTGGTCTCTTACGATAAAATGATCTAGAAAAATAGATAGACGGCGTGGATGAAACACATACATCATGGTGGGGCTCATAAAGCACTGACCACCAACCATTGGCGGTTAGGAGGTGAGTAGCCAATCTGCCCACTACCATGTTGTCATTGAGAACTCTGTTCTGTAGGGTAAAATAATAGTCCGGCAAGTAAAAGTTATGTACACACACACACACACACACACACACACACACACACGGTCCGGATCTATTCGGTCCGAATTGGATCCAATCGGATCGGATTTCGAATCGGGTCGGTTTGGAACAGGGCCTATTCGGATTCGACCCGAAACTATTTCAGATCTGGATTATGCTACCCGATCCTGACTGATCCTGACCATCGATTCTGTTCGAATCGGGTGGGATCGGGTCTGATCGGGTCGGATCCACCGGATCGGGTATAAAATACCCAGCTCTAGTTCCGTATCTAATCGGAGGTCTGTCTTATATTTAAACCGTCCATCCCTTTGGCGAGCTCGTCATAAGGCTTGAGACGGAAAATAAGAAAGATCTAACTATTAAGTGGACCACACTGCAAAAAGCGGAGGCAGATTGAAGAGGGGGATTGAACGTCTACCATTAAAACCATTTTTGGGGTTACAAAAGTTTTGGATTAATATGAAATTTGTTTTTTCGATCTTTGTGACCTTATGTAATGACCCTGAAAATTTTGTGTTTTTCTTTCCCTAGTAGTTGTTTTTGGGGTAATTAGCACTATACTCGATTGCTTGTGAAATTCGCATCAATCACTTTAAATCTGATCTTCATGGCTCTAAACTTGTAGATTAGCTAGCGCTACGTTACTCTGAAATCTGGGATTCATCGCTAAATCCAGTTGTTCTGGGGAATTTTTGAAAGTTTTGGATCGGACGTGGACCGCGCGTCGAAAGTCCGATAGCGATGATCTTAGGTTGTTGCACTCACCATGTTGGACTTGGTCATCACCTCAAAAATCAAGTCCAGAAGATGTTCTGGGTCGATTTGTTTGAGTTCGGAGTGAAGAGTGTGAGAACGATTGGAAAGTAAATGTGATTTTATGAAATCTGAGTCGTGTCGCTTGCACGACGATTTTAAGCAATCTGACCGTTGAATTCTGACCCAATTTCACCCTCTGATCAGGAAAGGTGGCCCAGGCATGTCCTTGTGCTTGTGGACCTGATCGAGATTCGGTGACCGTTGAATTGTGTGTGGTCCGCCATGACTGATCTGAAGATCCGGTCGATACGAAAACTCAGCCTGACCAAGATCCATGGTCAGTGAGCTCAAGTCCGACCTTTCGTGGTAATAGGCCCACCGGAAGTGCTTTGTTGGATCGAGAGAGGCTCGTTTTGGTTATACTCTAAGTATACCTTGGCCCTGGGGTTATTTTCATCAATGTTAGGCCTATTTATAGACCTTAAAACCCTAGCTCTCTTTTCCATACGAATTTCCTAACCTTAGCTAAGTGAGAGAGGAAAAGAGAGAGAAAGTGAGTGAGAAGTTGGTGAATCATCTTAGATTCTTTCCTGTTCTTCTTCATCCTTTAACCTTTACTTTGAATCGTTATTCTGGCGATTCTGAGTTCATCTTTGGGTAAGTTAACCTAACCCTAATCTGTGTTAGAGCTTAGAATAGTCTTGGTGTTGTTGTATCTCATTTCTATTCTTGTCTTAGGCTGTTCTGTCGCCGTTGACGAAGACATATCGTCTGAAATCAGTTCGGTGTTCTTTTCTGGCTTAAGGTGCGGACTTTAAGTGTATATGTTATGGTTTTCAAGGCTTTCAATGCCAGTTAATGGTTTATTCTTGCTATGGATGAGATTTCACATGTCAAATGTTATGTTTATGTTGCGTTCCTGATATGCATGTGATTTATTGAGATTTGTGTATTCTATGTGTATGTATAAAGTACCATATGCGTATAAAATATGAACATGTGATTGCCATGATTGTTTGTCGTGTACTTATGCTAGATGTACGTGCGACAACTCCTTGGTAAAAGGAATTGTCCAAATGCATGTTTTCAACATACGTCATGTATGTTGAACTATGTATTCTAAGTGTTTGTAGAAATGCCTGAATGATCTAAAGTGTAATATATTATACTATTTGTGGGCGTTGAGAAGCGACTCTCAACTCTCCCACTAGTGTGTATGATTTCCTTCACGTAAGTTACATTCCTTGTTGTTTAATTTCAAGTCTTACTTATGCTTAAATTCATGTTCAGTTGATATTCTTCAAGTGCTTACATACCATATGATTTGAGTTGTTGTTTCATTACTATTCTAATTTGTAGATGTGAATACATGTTGTAGTGGAATGTGTGTGGGACTATGCACTAGTCCAGGAAATCGGTAGTCGGCCTTAAGTTCGTGGCTGAGGTTGTTTTCGCCACGTAGGACGTGATTAGACGAACCCGAGTCGTATTAGAGTTGTCGGTAGTGGTTTGGCCATGCGGAGTGTTTGCGCACTCTATGTCGTTCAACCCAACGTGCGCTCGTGCTAGTCGAGTTCGTCAAGTAACCCGATTGTCCGATGTATGTTCACCATGTATGGACGCTACTGCTTGAATCTAGGGTACCAGACTTACCGATGAAATCCTATTAACCATGGTATCTTGATCCGCTAAGACTCATGAGCTGGACATGGTGGTATGGGACACCGTGGTCGAGCTGTCGGCCTACGCTAGGGTGACGAGCCTCCCCGTAGTGACCAGTGAGCAACCAAACTCGTGAGCCGATTATGGTGGTATGGGACACTATATTCATGTTGTCGGCCTACATTGATTGGTGACGAGCCCTTTATAGTGACCTCGAGCATGCCTGGATACCGCATTGAGGTGACGAGCTTTGTTGTGGTAACGACGGTATGATAGGCGTGCATTGATTGGTGACGAGCCCTTTGCAACGACGTAAAACCATATGATCGTATGAGATGTCTAGGACTGACGACCCTAGTATGGATCACTGTTTGGATGGTGATATGAGGAAGGTACTTTAGCTTCCCAATCCTGCTGTATGAAAATGACTAATAACAACTTGGTAATCATGTTCATGCACCGCATTTGCATGTGCTTTGTAGACGTGGCGTACTTTGAGGTGGTGTCATGCATAACGTAAGATGAAGACGCTGAGGGTGTACGCGTGAGGGCACGCATCATTCTGCATACATCCTTACATTAATAAGAGTACTTAGGACATGTTTGATTATTCTGCTTTATCATTACTGCTTGATTGAATTGATAACATGTTAACCTGTGCTTTATTGTTCCACTGAGTTGATCACTCACTCCCACGTTCTGGGGCGGTGTTAAACACCCACCAGACTGTCTTAGTTGCTGATGTTGCAGATGTTGATACGACTTCTGAGGCAGAGCGGGAGATGGATGATGATGTGGCTACTTTCTCTTTTATGCAGTTTTCAGACGGGTTCTAGTGAGCCTTGTTCTGATGCGCGGGATGCTGGGATTTCTTATGGGAATTAAATGATGTAATTTGATGCTTATAAATTTTGATAGTAACACTTACATTTCGACCTGGTATGTATATGTATTTCAGGGATTTGCACATGTACACATTTATTTCTATAAGTCTTCTGCTTGCTTTCTTCACTTATCCCTGAATTATATTTGATATTTGGCTTAATCTATTCCATGTTTTATGCACTAATATAGACAACATACATCCATCATTAAATATGTTGCAAAAGTGATGTTTTGGAATTCGGGAGCTGAGTTATACTCGACCCCCGAATTTCAGGGCATTACAAGTTGGTATCAGAGCATGATTTAGATTAAACCGGACCTAGGTTATGGTCACACACCGCACGCTGTCGCCACTTTAGTGTATTTGGGTGCAAGTTTATCGTAGATTGTGTGTTTGTGTTCCGTAGCTTCTATCGGCGAAAGTTCACTGAAAACGTTCACCGAGATTGAGTCTGTGCTCTCTCCTGATCACACACAGCGACCCAAAACCTTTCCTAGACCATCTATTAATGAGTTTAGATGGTCTATCTTCTCTTTTCAACCCGTCAATCTTCAAGAAATCTCTGTTTGAATCAAATTTCTGCCCTAATGGCCCGATAGGCGTCGAATCAAGCAAAGGGGCCGATCGGGACATTTCCAGTGGGGCCCAGGGGGGACCCACACCATTTTGAGCATGGGGGACCAGGAGGGCCTCGTCCAAATGGCGAGGCATCGCCGGATGGTCCAGAGACCGGCGATGCCATCGCCGGCTCGGCGAGGCCTCGCCGATCAGCGGGTTGGCGCGGGCCGACGTGATTTTGGCCTAGTATGGCCCACCCCTCCATGGTTCGTTGATTTAAACCCTTCCTACACCCTACCTCCTTCATAAACTTTCCTCCCAAGCTCTCTTTTCTTTCAAGTTCTTCTCCAAACTTCTCCGAATCTCTTCCAAATCTTCTTCTTCTTCCATTTTCGTGTAAACCCTATCCACCCATCTCAAAACTTCACCTCCCTTTGTTGTTTCCCTTTTCTTTTCTTCTCATTTGGGCTCTCAAGTCCTCTTTTGGGATCTCAAGTGTGTGGAAACTCTCCATCGTTCCTATTTCTCTCTTTCTCTCATTTCTCATGGCCCTCTTTGAGTTCATCACGTCCATATTTTCTATTTCCTCCCTTCTTTCTTTGATGGGGAAGAAAAGAGCGCCCATGGATGAAGCCGGGCCTAGCCGCCCAACCCGTGCACGGAGGCCGAGAGGTGCCGCCGCGAGCACGTCCGCCACTCGTGAATTCCAAACCAAGAGGGACCTCGATCCTCGAGCTCCCATTGGTAGGACCCTGTTGGCGGAGTTGTCGCATGGAGTCTATGAAGGCCGTAGGGTCCTTTTTGAGGCTCATGTTGATCCACGGCTGTATGGCAAGTTCCTCTTGTTAGAGCGTCTTGAAGGGGCTGGTTGGTGTCCCTTATTTGAAGGTGAGTATCGCGCGAATACAAGTACTGTTCGAGCTTTTTATGCTAATATTCGTGATCCTTTGCTGGAGCCTCTGCAGTTCAAGATTCCTTGTGGTAGCGGTCAGGAGGCTATAGTCAATGTCGCTTTGATATCCCAACTCCTGAATGTGCCACTTGGTGAGGTGCATGCTAACGAGAAGAATGTGAACAGTATGCGCGAGAGGAATCGTCGCACCCGATCCTTATGTGGTCGTCTGGTCGAATGGCAGCCTAATAGTAGTCTTCTGGCTACCAACATGACGGATGACTTCCGCTTACTTCACCACATGTGTACGTTCAATGTATATTGTTCACTCCCCAAGTATAGGGTTGTGATGTAGTAATAAACTCGGTAAGATCGAGGTCGAATCCACAGAGACTGAAACTTGTACGTTATCTGAAACCAAGTAGAACTAGAACTAGACTAAGATGCTATCTAAATCAAATAAAACTTAGGGAATAATTTGTGGAATAATTATCTAAAACTTAAGTAATTCAAAGGAAGGAAAACTAGGGATTCAGAGGATCCACTCGTAAAGATCAGGGAGATCTTTTGCCTGCATCAGGAATCATGGAAATCAAACTGAACTTACTTGATCTGGTTTTCAAGAGATGAAAGGTGTATGAATTAGAATGGATTCCATCACCAAACCATGCCCAGGAGACAAAGCAAACAACAGAATTAATCTAATTACCAATCAATCAACATGCCATGAAAGTTAGGAAGAGTACCGTCATCCGACCATGCCCATGAGACGATGGTGAACAATAGGGCTTCCTGACTTCATAAACATGAAAAGGAGAAAAGGAACATGCTCAAAGCTATCACAGACCCATTGTAATTTCAGTCACAACAGACCATTAAAAACTAGGAAAAATATTCCTTTAATAATCAAATATATCAAATTCAGTTTATGAATTAAAGACACACAGTAAAATCTCCCATCTCACTACAGGCTTCACCTCTTAGCCCTAGCTAAGAGGTTTAGCCACACATGAAGGGGCTAAGTCTTAAAAAATAAAAGAAATATCAAGGAAGAGAAGAAGAAAAAAAACCAGGCTGCGTCACTTCTCTCTCTCCATTCCTTAGCTTTTTCTTCTTTTCTCCTTCTTTCTTTCTGTTCCTTCAAAGCCAAGCTCCTCCTCCAGCCACATCCAGCTTCTCCTTCCCGTGCTGCCAACAGTTTCCAGCCACGCCCTGTCTTGAATGCTCCTTGTCACGTTCCAGCGGACCTCCCTCTAAAACCTCTCTAGCCGCAGAAAACCCACTTGCTGCCTCCCTGCCAAACTCTTCCTTCTCTCTCTTTATAGGTGCTAGGGGCTGTGCAGGAGAGGCCTGGCCGGATTGCGAAATCCTTCACGGCAGAGTCCTTGCAGAACTCTGCTTCTGCAACAGGAGACGCTTAACTGATTACGTTTGGACTCAGTTTGCGAGGAGGAGTCTTCCCCTCTTTGAAATCTGCCAGCGTGGCGAGTGTAAGCACCCCTTGTATGATCAAATGGACGGCTTGGATTGCTGATCCGTTCACGGACGGCGACCCGCAACTTCCCGCAACTTCCGGTTTTCCCGGACGCGCGTAAGGCGTACGCAGAGGCGCTGACGTGTTCGGTGGGCCCCACAGAGGTGTTTTTGAGGAAATCCACCCCATCCATTAGATTGCCCTCGAAATTTCGGTCAGAAACGGATGGTTTTTCATGTCCATTGGCTTAGAATCAGAGAAGAAATCATTCAAACATCAATTTAAACGTTGCAGGGCAGTCCACTTATGGCCTCTGTATCGCACACGTGTGCTTGCATGGATCCAAAATTTCAGCATGGGTTTGAAGATTTCATGGCCCTCTACAAGATGGACGGCTTAGATCATCCACTGGGATAATGTGTGGGGCCCACTAGCGTCCGAAAAAACGGACGCCGTCCGTCCGTTATACAGCGCTTAAAACAGAAATTTCTGTTTTGGAAGAAGACGCGGGTCAGCGCTGCTGACCCGCCTAAGTTGGTTCGATGCACCGCGGACGTGTATAGCTTATGTACACACACTGTGTAAACGGGGCCCATTGTGATGTTCCTACAAAATCCAAACCATCCATTTGTTTCCTCATCTTATTTAAACCGCCGAGACCAAAGTTGAGACAGTTCCAGATATCAGGTGGGCCCAGAATCAACAGTTTATGGGCTGATCTGTCAGTTGGGGTACTTCCATAGTGATCCAAGGGCTGAAATTTGATATGTACGGTTAATTTATGGCCCTCAGGCCATGTATAAATTTTTGAGCCAATCAGATGGCGAGAACTATATGATCTTGCATTTTTTATCAATTTCGGGCCTCTTTAATGTGAATGGCCTGATTTCCTCGGATCTTTGATGCATAATTCCATCGATCTTCGTCCCCTGGAGTCCGTCCCTTGCCTTGGGTATCATCAGAGCGTTAAATCCATGGTTTAAGCACCCTTTTTCAGTTCATGCTTGTAAATATACTCTGCATCACAAATACAATTAAATCCGGCTATTAAACGGTATCATGCTTGTAAATCCATGAAATAAATGGGTCTGATATGCAATATTTGACCCTCAACACAACCCCCAACCAGCATTTTGCTAGTCCCGAGCAAAGTATGCGAAAAGTAAGTTGAGAATTACAGAACAATTTCTACAAACTCGAGAGATTTATGAAAAACAATTCAGATATTCGAATTCTAAGATTTATGAATGTTGGCATTACTTTCTCCTAGAATCAAACTCACGGTACTTCATAATCAAGCTCAAATAGTAATCCATTAATTAGAACAATGCTAAATATTGAATTCCATGGATGTATAGTCTAATCTCGACTTGTCAACATTAGGTTTTACCTCGATATTTAAGGATATCATTGGTAACAACTAAGAGAATTCACGATAACCCAACTTGGCTTACACATTATCTTTTTATTCTTTTATTTTTGATTTTTTTTTTTTTCATTAGAAGTAATGCCAAGAAGAGGGATCAGATCCTCACCTATAGGGAGCAAACCTAAGGTAAAGACTGTACACCCAACTTTTTCACATATCATTCATGGGGAATCGAATCCTCACCTATAGGGAGCAAACCTATGGTAAAGACTGTTCGCCCAATCCATTCAATTTCTCAAGTTGGTTCCTTTCATGTTTAGTGATTACCAACTTAATCCTTTAATATCAAACTGAAACCTTAATATGCAAGAGAGATGTGTCCTGCGAATTCATGACTCAATCAATGTTTACAAATTCTAATAATGGATTAACAATTCAAACTTAGCTGTGAAATTTAATAGATAATTGAATCCAAGAGTCATGAAGTACCAACATCACGCATCTTGAAATTCTAAATGCCCTAGATGGCCGTCAAAATCACTTCGAATTCATCAGAAAGCCTGAAAAATTAAAAATTTTCACAACTTTTGCTCAAGACCAATAAATACTGATTAGGAAACCTAATCTCCCACCCCAACCAAAAATCTACATTGTCCTCAATGTAAAAGAAATAAACATGCAATGCACATGGGACAAAATAAGTAAATGAGAAGTGATAGGAAGATAATACCTGAAAAAATCAAGAGGCTTTCCATAGCTATTTACGTAAAAGAGGGTCAGTACAAGAGAGAAACCATCAAAAGTAAAGACAAAATCCTACCTATACCTCTTTCGCATGTGCTCTCGATTGCATTTAGCATATGCAACAAGCCTTTAAACCCCTAGGTTGCCCCTAGTGGACGAGTTGTAGTCTCGTGAGGGTTTGCAGTAATGTTACCCACAAACATTGAACTAACTAATGAAAAAATGGCATGAAATGAAGAACTGGGTTGCCTCCCAGGAGCGCTAAGTTTACCGTCTTCTACCAGACAAATAAAGCAACTACCCTAGTCCTAAGAAAGCAAGGAAACACTACTGAGTCAAGCCGCAAGGTTCCTCTTTCGGCCAGTATCTTGATAAGTTTCTCAGTAAGTTCCTCAACAGGATCATCCAAAAGCCCTTTTTGCAATAGGCTTGGACGCCTTGGAGCATGACCTTCCATAGAAACTTATGTACCTCATAAGAAATTTTCCGTTGAAGTGCTTGAGATATCCAAAGTATATATGATTCACCTGTGTCAGAAAAAGTTGCAAAGTTAGTATCCCATGATGAATCAGAGACTACAGGTAGATCAAATTGAGAAAAATTTTCAGGAAGTGGTGTAGTATCAACACATTCCGAAGTAGCAAACTTCAATTTAATTTTCAGCTCCTCCTCCCCTAATGATAAACATTCAGGGTCTGTGGAAGAAGGAGCTTCAGGGTAAGGGTTCACTCGGTCAGTGATGACTACCGAGATGTCGTCTTGCAAGGCATTCACTATGTCTCTTATCATGGGATCATTTGAATCTGCAAAGTGTGCCAAACAATCATCAAAAGAGTTGGGACATTCAGCTGAGGGTGACTCATTTTCCACATTAAAGCTTGCGATGATCTGCCCAAGGAATCCATTGTCTTTAAAGGTAAACGGAGGTGTGCTCTCTTGCTCCAGCCCTACACAGATAGATTGAAAATCAATAGGGGAAGCATCGATGTGATCACTTTGTTCATTGAAACTACTCAATCGAGGTGTTGAGTTGTCAAATGTGTACAACTCAGATGGTAGCCTCAACTTAGTGGTTTCAATTTCCAAGGTTGTAGCGAGCAACTTGTCCTTCTCCCGAATCATATCATCATTTAATTCAGAGGAATGGTCCAAACATGTTTCACAAGAGTTAGAAGGGTCGATTGTAAGGGGCTCATCCTCTACCTTAAAATCAGACATGTCAGGTGAGGGGAGTGACTCATTATGATCGACCACTTCATGTACATCTTGATCATTGACCTGGACCAAACTTGAGATTGATTCTAGGGGACCTTGGGCTGTATATTCATGATCATCATCCCAATAAGCATCATCGTCTAATTCAGTGCAGTGCTTATTTGGGGTGAGTTCACTTTCCTCGCATTCTATTCCCAGATTGGGTTGAGGTTCACATAAACCAACATCTCCCTCATCATTGAAATCTAGTGTATCCTGTGAGTGAAGTATATCATCATCATTATATTCGAAAGACACCCATGTATCTCCACCATTCTTTTGAACAGTCATTGAGATCGACTCATCGGGGAATTGAACCGTATGCTCATTAATGGAATCCAACTCCTCATTCTAAATTTCAGATTTCTTCAAAAGCAAGTGAGGATCATTTTCCTCGCATTGTATTTCTGGATTGGATTGTAGTTGGGATGAGCGAGCTTCCTCTATCATATCGAAGCGCGAATTGAGTGCTTCCATTGCTTTTCTAATACACTCCATGTTATGCTGAAATGAATTCTCTTGGATCGTTTCTGGTTGGTTCTCAAATGTAGGGTATTCAAGAGAATAATCATTACAACATGTTGTTGGTTCATCTTCCCAGTTTTGATGGTTCCACTGGTTATAGTCATACTGATCATACATGGGAGAACATGATGGTTGATAATAATCCTCATTCCCATCATTATGATCGTATACAGACCTATTAGCCGATGGAGCATAACGTTCTAGTCGGTTCTCAATGTCTGTTCTCGATGGAGAAAAATCTTGAGGTATACGTTGAATTCCACAACCCTCAGGCATTCCCCAATATCTCTTATCCATCTCGGCATATGCATGTACCCACGCTTCCATAGTAGAACCCTAACCCTGAGTCTAATTCTAAGAAAAATAGAAAAAATCCTACAGAAGTATGGAAAGTAAGAGGAGGAGAAGTTAGAAAGAAGGTACCAAATGAGAAGTTCCTATGTTAAGATCCTGTAAAAGAAAACAATAGAAAGTTAGTTTCTAAAAAAAAAAGGAACGTTCCCTAAACCTAGAAGCTAAGTTAGTTTCTAAAAAGAAGACCTGGAATTAGAACGTCTCTAAAATAGAAAATCGAAGCCTAAAAATAAAATAAATGAAAGATGAGTTAGTTTCTAAAATTAGGAAGAATTTCTAAAAAGGGAAATAATTATCCTAGTTTCTAAAAATAAAAGATGAAAGTTTAAAAATAAACTAGTTCCTAAAAATAAAAAAAAAATACTAGAAAATAGAAAAATTTCAAAAGTAGAGGAATTAGAAAGGGATTACCAGTTTAGAAGTTATTTCAGGATCCTACAAAACAGGAAAACAGGTTAGTTTTTAAAAATAAAATAAAATAAAAACTTTTAGCCTAAAGTTAGTAAAATCATAATCCTAACCTAATTCTAAAACTAATTAATTTCAGAAAAACATAACCGTCAGTCCCCGGCAACGGCGCCAAAAACTTGTTCACTCCCCAAGTATAGGGTTGTGATGTAGTAATAAACTCGGTAAGATCGAGGTCGAATCCACAGGGACTGAAACTTGTACGTTATCTGAAACCAAGTAGAACTAGAACTAGACTAAGATGCTATCTAAATCAAATAAAACTTAGGGAATAATTTGTGGAATAATTATCTAAAACTTAAGTAATTCAAAGGAAGGAAAACTAGGGATTCAGAGGATCCACTCGTAGAGATCAGGGAGATCTTTTGCCTGCATCAGGAATCATGGAAATCAAACTGAACTTACTTGATCTGGTTTTCAAGAGATGAAAGGTGTATGAATTAGAATGGATTCCATCACCAAACCATGCCCAGGAGACAAAGCAAACAACAGAATTAATCTAATTACCAATCAATCAACATGCCATGAAAGTTAGGAAGAGTACCGTCATCCGACCATGCCCATGAGACGATGGTGAACAATAGGGCTTCCTGACTTCATAAACATAAAAGGAAAGGAACATGCTCAAAGCTATCATAGATCCATTGTAATTTCAGTCACAACAGACCATTAAAAACTAGGAAAAATATTCCTTTAATAATCAAATATATCAAATTCAGTTTATGAATTAAAGACACACAGTAAAATCTCCCATCTCACTACAGGCTTCACCTCTTAGCCCTAGCTAAGAGGTTTAGCCACACATGAAGGGGCTAAGTCTTAAAAAATAAAAGAAATATCAAGGAAGAGAAGAAGAAAAAAAACCAGGCTGCGTCACTTCTCTCTCTCCATTCCTTAGCTTTTTCTTCTTTTCTCCTTCTTTCTTTCTGTTCCTTCAAAGCCAAGCTCCTCCTCCAGCCACATCCAGCTTCTCCTTCCCGTGCTGCCAACAGTTTCCAGCCACGCCCTGTCTTGAATGCTCCTTGTCACGTTCCAGCGGACCTCCCTCTAAAACCTCTTTAGCCGCAGAAAACCCACTTGCTGCCTCCCTGCCAAACTCTTCCTTCTCTCTCTTTATAGGTGCTAGGGGCTGTGCAGGAGAGGCCTGGCCGGATTGTGAAATCCTTCACGGCAGAGTCCTTGCAGAACTCTGCTTCTGCAACAGGAGACGCTTAACTGATTACGTTTGGACTCAGTTTGCGAGGAGGAGTCTTCCCCTCTTTAAAATCTGCCAGCGTGGCGAGTGTAAGCACCCCTTGTATGATCAAATGGACGGCTTGGATTGCTGATCCGTTCACGGACGGCGACCCGCAACTTCCCGCAACTTCCGGTTTTCCCGGACGCGCGTAAGGCATACGCAGAGGCGCTGACGTGTTCGGTGGGCCCCACAGAGGTGTTTTTGAGGAAATCCACCCCATCCATTAGATTGCCCTCGAAATTTCGGTCAGAAACGGATGGTTTTTCATGTCCATTGGCTTAGAATCAGAGAAGAAATCATTCAAACATCAATTTAAACGTTGCAGGGCAGTCCACTTATGGCCTCTGTATCGCACACGTGTGCTTGCATGGATCCAAAATTTCAGCATGGGTTTGAAGATTTCATGGCCCTCTACAAGATGGACGGCTTAGATCATCCACTGGGATAATGTGTGGGGCCCACTAGCGTCCGAAAAAAAGGACGCCGTCCGTCCGTTATACAGCGCTTAAAACAGAAATTTCTGTTTTGGAAGAAGACGCGGGTCAGCGCTGCTGACCCGCCTAAGTTGGTTCGATGCACCGCGGACGTGTATAGCTTATGTACACACACTGTGTAAACGGGGCCCATTGTGATGTTCCTACAAAATCCAAACCATCCATTTGTTTCCTCATCTTATTTAAACCGCCGAGACCAAAGTTGAGATAGTTCCAGATATCAGGTGGGCCCAGAATCAACAGTTTATGGGCTGATCTGTCAGTTGGGGTACTTCCATAGTGATCCAAGGGCTGAAATTTGATATGTACGGTTAATTTATGGCCCTCAGGCCATGTATAAATTTTTGAGCCAATCAGATGGCGAGAACTATATGATCTTGCATTTTTTATCAATTTCGGGCCTCTTTAATGTGAATGGCCTGATTTCCTCGGATCTTTGATGCATAATTCCATCGATCTTCGTCCCCTGGAGTCCGTCCCTTGCCTTGGGTATCATCAGAGCGTTAAATCCATGGTTTAAGCACCCTTTTTCAGTTCATGCTTGTAAATATACTCTGCATCACAAATACAATTAAATCCGGCTATTAAACGGTATCATGCTTGTAAATCCATGAAATAAATGGGTCTGATATGCAATATTTGACCCTCAACATATATCCAAGGTGGAGCAACCGCAGCGAGTGTACGCGCCTGGTGGTAGATTTCCTGTATCAGGTGGGGCAAAAAGCGAAGTCGTGTGTGCCGACGTACATCTTGGGTTAGATTATTCTCATCGCTCGTTCGACTAGGAGGACCGAATCGCTTCCTTTTGGCCGTCTCATTTGCAAGCTTGCACATGAGTTTGGCTATAGGCTTGGAGCAGAGAAGTCGGTTCCTGTTCGTCATATTAACCTGACGACTCTTAAGCAGATGGAGATTGGTTCTGGTCGACACGCCTCAGAGAGTGAGGATGAGTTAGAGAGCGATGATGAGGAGAGTTATGTTGAAGGTGGTGCTGAGATTGAGGAAGAAATAGAGTAGGACAAGGAAGAGGTTGAGGCACAGGATACGAGCGAGAGCTCTCCTCCTGTGGCACCAGAGCAGAGCGCAGATCAGGCTGCCAGAGATGCCCGTATTGTTTGACTTGAAGAAGGGCAGGCTGTTCTACGCCAGGATATTATGGATCTTCGAGCCCTTGTGAAGCATAAGTTTAAGAAGGTGACTAGAACTCTGAAGTCTATCCTGTGTTGCTTGCAGGATAAGGGTGCCCCGCCTCCATCTCCTGATTCCTATGAGTAGATGTCGTTGTAGTCGTCCTTTGCTTTGTTTGTTGTTTGCTTTTGTGTAGCCGTTGTTGGCTTTGTAGTTTGAGTTGTTTGTAGTTGTTTGTGGTTGTTTGAAGTGTTAGATGTTGTGGTTCACATGCTTTCCTTGTCGTGATTCATGTAATGCTGCACTACTTGTATTGCGATAATTTTGTTTAATGGAATGCATGTTGTTTATCTTTGAAGTTGTGCTGTGAATGCTGTGTGGATGGATTATGTGGACGTAGAATCTTACGGGTTGCATCCTCTGTTGAATGTAAGGAATGCCTCCTAAGGATTCGAAGTCTTCGACCCGTCTCTCTTTGGTTGAGTCGCTTGCTAGGGTTCCTCCCTTGAGCGATAGCCAGACGGATCCACAGGCGGGCCCATCTCATGCCGGTGTTGGGCCGACACCTATGGCTCCTCCAGTCACGCCTTCGGTTCCTGAGCCGAGTCGTGCGTCTTCGTCTGCTCCACCGTCTGATAGGTTTGAGCAGATGATGCTGTTGATGCAGCAGCAGCAGCAGCAGCAGGAGTTCCTATCTTCCATGGCTGGCATCTTTGCTCAGTCAGTGGGGGCGACTCCACCTGTTTCACCTATGCCTCCATCTGGGAGCGCCAGTGGGAGCGGTACTTTTGAGTGATTCCAGCGCTTACGACCTCCCACATTTACGGGTTCTCATAGACCCGAGGAGGCCGAGTATTGGATCGATTGCATCTCTAAGATGCTGAGACCGCTGCATTGTTCTGAGGTTGAGCAGATTGAGCTTGCCTCCTTCATGTTTGAGAAGGAGGCCAGTCTGTGGTGGGATAGTGTGCTTCGCACTATCAAGGAAGGTTTTGAGTGGTCATGGCAGGCGTTTGAAGCACGCTTCCACGAGAAGTATTTTCCGGTTACGTACCGACATGAGAAGAGAGTGAGTTCCTTCGCCTCCGCCAGGGAGGGCTGTCGGTGACGGAGTTTGAGAATCGGTTCATTGAGCTAGGTTGGTATGTGCCTTTGATTTTGGGTGATCAGCCGATGAGGATGCGGCGCTTTTCTGAGAGATTAAGGCCTGAGATCCGATCGAAGATTTGCTGTGCTAGCATTTCTTCTTATGCGGAGTTGGTGAGCATGTCCTTGCGAGCAGAGCAGGACGGGGATAGGTCGCCCCGCATGGGAGCACCGATGGTTCCTAGGCCACGACCGGACTTTCAGGGTACACCTTTTCTCGGCAAGAGGCCGCGAGCAGATTCTCCTCCTAGGCGTTCAGCGTCGCCCGCTCAGCAGATGAGAGCTGATCTTTGCTGTTCGTATTGTGGGAAGATGTGGCATTTTGACCGTTTTTACTTTTCGCGTATGTGGGCCAGTGGTTTTACTCCACCGCAGAGGATCAGCCGTCCGATGCCTCAGGTTATCTCTCCTCTACCTCTTCGATTAACACCAGCTCATCCATCCTTCAGACCTGCAGTACCTAGCTTCAGGCCACCTCAGCGGCCCATGGTTCCTCCACCGAATCGTCAGTAACAGACTCGAGTTCATGCACTCTCAGCTGAAGCGCCTATGTCTGACTTGGTGCCGAGGTCCTTCGAGGTGACGGCGCACATTGAAGGTATTCCCGTTTCTATGTTGGTGGATACAGGGTCCACTACTTCTCTTATATCTTATGCGGCAGTTAGGCGTTTGGGTTTGAGCACTGTTTCTATGCAAGGAGTGACGCTTACTACCGCTACGGGGATTTCCTCTGCTATGAACAAGCGTTGTATGGATTGTTGGATTGATCTAGGAAGTGGATCAATCCGTGTTGATTTCTTTGTCGCACCTCTTTATCATTACGATGTTATTATGGGTATGGATTGGCTCACGAGGATGCGAGCGGAGATTGATTGTGAAGCATGGACCTGAGGGCGAGACAGTTACTTTCCCAGTTCAGATCAGCTACCCTTTTCGTCTTGATTATTATTCTTCTTTGTTGGAGAGTATGACCGAATCGGCGTTAGTTAGCACGCCAGTAGTTCGGGAGTTTGAAGATGTGTTTGAGTCGATTCCTGGATTACCTCCTTAGCGTGAGATTGATTTTTCTATTGATCTCATGCCTGGTGCGGCGCCCATTTCTTTGCCCACCTATCGTATGCCTCCGAGTGAAATGGAGGAGTTGAGGAAGCAGATAGATGGTTTGCTGAATTTGGGTTTTATTCGGCCTAGTGTGTCTCCTTGGGGAGCACTTGTCTTGTTTGTGAAGAAGAAAGATGGTTCCTTACAATTATGTATTGATTATCGCAGGCTGAATTTGGTAACTGTGAAGAATAAGTACCATTTGCCCAGGATTGATAATCTGTTTGATCAATTGAAGGGGGCATGGTACTTTTCGAAGGTTGATCTGCAGTTAGGGTATCATCAGTTGCGCGTCAAGATGGAGACGTGCAGAAGACCGCTTTCAGAACTAGCTTCTGTCACTATGAGTTCCTTGTGATGTCGTTCAGTCTTACGAACGCACCGGCCGTGTTCATGGATCTGATGAACAGGGTGTTTCGGCCATTCTTGTTCCGATTCGTCATTATTTTTATCGATGACATCTTAATTTATTCTGCGAGTCGGGAAGAACACGAGGAGCACTTAAGAGCGATTTTGGATACTCTTAGGAAGAATCATCTCTTTGCGCAGTTCAAGAAGTGTGATTTCTGGAAAGATGAAGTTAAGTTCCTGGGACATGTGGTGTCCAAGGAAGGGATAGCTGTCGATCTTGCCAAGGTAGCTACGGTGCAGGACTGAAAGCAGCCTGGTTCAGTTACTGAGGTAAGGAGCTTTCTGGGTCTTGCAGGCTACTATCGACGCTTCATTCAAGACTTCTCGAAGATTGCCAGACCGTTGTCGCAGCTGACACGGAAGAATTTGAAGTTTGCTTGGAATGAGAAGGCGGAGTTAGCTTTTCAGGAGCTGAAGGACAAGTTGACGTCCACCCCTGTGCTAGTATTGCCAGAGCAAGGGGTTAAGTATATTATATATATTGACGCCTCTCGCGTTGGTCTGGGTTGTGTCCTTATGCAGAAGGACAGGGTGATTGCTTATGCTTCGCGTCAGTTGAGGAAACACGAAGAGAATTACCCTACGCACGACCTGGAGTTAGCAGCTGTCATTTTCGCATTAAAGCTTTGGAGACATTACCTCTATGGTGAGAAGTTCGAGCTCTTTTGCGACCACAAGAGCCTTAAGTATATTTTCACGCAGCGTGACTTGAATATGAGGCAGCGCCAATGGATGGAAACATTGAAGGACTTTAAGTTCGATGTTTCTTACCATCCGGGCAAGGCGAACCTTGTGGCAGATGCGTTGAGTAGCAAGAAGGCTATTGAGTTTGCGGCTCCGCTGATGATAGCAGAGTGGGATATGTTGGAGTTTGTGTGAGATTTTGAGCAGAAGCTTACAGTGGTTGAGCCGTATGAGGTTATCGCACATGTTCGTGTACAGCCCCTTATCGACGAGAAGATCGTTGCAGCTCAGGCAGATGATGAGCTTTTGGTGAAGATGAGGAAGCAGATTGGTACAGATGAGAACTCCGACTGGAGTATTAGTTCTGATGGGGGCCTACGATTTCGTGGCCGGTTATGTGTTCCTGACATCCCTGACTTGAGACGGGAGGTTCTCGAGTTAGCCCATAGTTCTAAGCTTGCGATGCATCCAGGTAGCACGAAGATGTATCAGGATATGAGGAGATCTTATTGGTGGGACAATATGAAGGTCCATATTGCTGAGTTTGTTTCTCGTTGTCTCACGTGCCAGCAGGTCAAGGCAGAGCATCGCCGACCTCCTGGGTTGCTGCAGCCCATACCCAAGCAGAATAGAAGTGGGACTTCATCTCTATGGATTTTATTTCTGGGTTGCCGAGAACGAGGAAGGGATATGACTCTATTTGGGTGATCGTCGACCGATTGACGAAGTCGGCGCATTTCTTACCGATCAGAGTCACAAACTCTGCAGACGAGTTGGCTAGGCTGTATATCAAAGAGATAGTACGTCTGCATGGAGTTCCCCTGGAGATTGTGTTTGATAGAGACACGTGTTTCACTTCTATCTTCTGGACTCGTATTCAAGAAGCGATGGGTGTGAAACTGAAGTTCAGCACCGCGTTTCATCCGCAAACAGATGGGCAGACGGAACGCATGAATCAGGTCCTGGAAGACATGTTGCGAGCTTGTGTTTTGGATTTCAAGGACAGTTGAAATGATTGTCTTCAGTATGCAGAGTTCGCGTATAATAACAGTTTCCAAGCGAGTATCGGCATGGCTCCCTATGAGGCGTTGTATGGTCACCCGTGCAGAACACCGCATTGCTGAGCAGAAGTTGGCGAGCGTAGTTTGCTTAGCCCGAAGTTGGTGCAGGTGACTTCAAAGAAAGTTGACATCATTCGATGTCGACTTCTGACGGCGCAGAATAGGCAGAAGAGTTATGCTGATACGAGGCGTCGACCGCTTGAGTTTGAGGTTGAAGGCCATGTTTTTCTGAAGGTCTCTCCTATGAAGGGAGTTATGCGGTTCGGTAAGAAGGGGAAGTTGACGCCGAGATTTATTAGTCCATTTCAAGTTCTGAATCAAGTGGGAGCGGTAGCATACCGCCTTGCTTTGCCCACACCTCTTGCGGGCGTGCATAACGTATTTCATGTTTCTATGCTGAAGAAGTACGTTCTTGATCCTTCACATATTATCAATTGGGAGCAGGTGCAGTTGAGTGAGGATGCCACTTATATACTGCGACCGACGCGTATTCTCGACAGGAAGGAGCAGGTATTGCGTAGCAAGGTTATCCATCTTGTGAAGGTGCTATGGACGCATCATAGTGAAGAAGAGGCTACTTGGGAATCTGAAGCTGAGGTCAGGAAGAGCTACCCTCAGATCCTTGAGGAATATGAGAAGGTATGAATTTCGAGGACGAAATTTTCCTTAAGGGAGGTAGATTGTAATGACCCTGAAAATTTTGTGTTTTTCTTTCCCTAGTAGTTGTTTTTGGGATAATTAGCGCTATACTCGATTGCTTGTGAAATTCGCATCAATCACTTTAAATCTGATCTGCATGGCTCTAAAATTGTAGATTAGCTAGCGCTATGTTACTCTGAAATTTGGGATTCATCGCTAAATCCAGTTGTTCTGGAGAATTTTTGGAAGTTTTGGATCGGACCTGGACCGCGCGTCGAAAGTCCGATAGCAATGATCTTAGGCTGTTACGGTCACCATGTTGGACTTGGTCATCACCTCAAAAATCAAGTCCAGAAGATGCTCTGGGTCGATTTGTTTGAGTTCGGAGTGAAAAGTGTGAGAACGGTTGGAAAGTAAATGTGATTTTATGAAATCTGAGTCGTGTCACTTGTGCGACGATTTTAAGCAATCTGACCGTTGGATTCTGACCCAATTTCACCCTCTGATCAGGAAAGGTGGCCCAGGCATGTCCTTGTGCTTGTGGACCTGATCGAGATTCGGTGACTGTTGAATTGTGTGTGATCCGCCATGGCTGATCTGAAGATCTGGTCGGTACGAAAACTCAGCCTGACCAAGATCCATGGTCAGTGAGCTGAAGTCCGACCTTTCGTGGTAATAGGCCCACTGGAAGTGCTTCGTTGGATCGAGAGAGGCTCGTTTTGGTTATACCCTAAGTATACCTTGGCCCTGGGGTTATTTTCATTAATGTTATGCCTATTTATAAACCTTAAAACCCTAGCTCTCTTTTCCATACGAATTTCCTAACCCAAGCTAAGTGAGAGAGAGGAAAAGAGAGAAAGTGAGAGAGAAGTTGGTGAATCATCATAGATTCTTTCCTGTTGTTCTTCATCCTTTAACCTTCACTTTGAATCGTTATTCCGGCGATTCTGAGTTCATCTTTGGGTAAGTTAACCTAACCCTAATCTGTGTTAGAGCTTAGAATAGTTTTGGTGTTGTTGTATCTCATTTCTATTCTTGTCTTAGGTTGTTCTGTCGCCGTTGACGAAGACATATCTTCTGAAATCAGTTCGGTGTTCTTTTCTGGTTTAAGGTGCAGACTTTAAGTGTATAGGTTATGGTTTTCAAGGCTTTCAATGCCAGTTAATGGTTTATTCTTGCTATGGATGAGATTTCACATGTCAAATGTTATGTTTATGTTGCGTTCCTGATATGCATGTGATTTATTGAGATTTGTGTATTCTATGTGTATGTATAAAGTACCGTATGCGTATAAAATATGAACATATGATTGCCATGATTGTTTGTCGTGTACTTATGCTAGATGTATGTGCGACAACTCCTTGGTAAAAGGAATTGTCCAAATGCGTGTTTTCAACATACGTCATGTATGTTGAACTATGTATTCTAAGTGTTTGTAGAAATGCCTGAATGATCTAAAGTGTAATATATTATACTATTTGTGGGCGTTGAGAAGCGACTCTTAACTCTCCCAGTAGTGTGTATAATTTCCTTCACGTAAGTTACATTCCTTGTTATTTAATTTCAAGTCTTACTTATGCTTAAATTCATGTTCAGTTGATATTCTTCAAGTGCTTACATACCATATGATTTGAGTTGTTGTTTCATTACTATTCTAATTTGTAGATGTGAATACCTGTTGTAGTGGAATGTGTGTGGGACTATGCACTAGTCCAGGAAATCGGTAGTCGGCCTTAAGTTCGTGGCTGAGGTTGTTTACGCCACGTAGGACGTGATTAGACGAACCCAAGTCGTATTAGAGTTGTTGGCAGTGGTTTGGCCACGCGGAGTGTTTGCGCACTCTATGTCGTTCAACCCAACGTGCACTCGTGCTAATCGAGTTCGTCAAGTAATCCGATTGTCTGATGTATGTTCACCATGTATGGACGCTACTGCTTGAATCTAGGGTACCAGACTTACCGATGAAATCCTATTAACCATGGTACCTTGATCCGCTAAGACTCATGAGCCGGACATGGTGGTATGGGACACCGTGGTCGAGCTGTCGGCCTACGCTGGGGTGACGAGCCTCCCCGTAGTGACCAGTGAGCAACTAAACTCGTGAGCCAATTATGGTGGTATGGAACACTATAATCGTGCTGTCAGCTTACATTGATTGGTGACGAACCCTTTGTAGTGACCTCGAGCATGCCTGGATACCGCATTAAGGTGACAAGCCTTGTTGTGGTAACGACGGTATGATAGGCGTGTATTGATTGGTGACGAGCCTTTTACAACGACCTAAAACCATATGATCGTATGAGATGTGTAGGACTGACGACCCTAATATGGATCACTGTTTGGATGGTGATATGAGGAAGGTACTTTAGCTTCTCAATCCTGCTGTATGAAAGGACTAATAACAACTTGGTAATCATGTTCATGCACCGCATTTGCATGTGCTTTGTAGACGTGGCGCACTTCGAGGTGGTGTCATGCGTAACGTAAGATGAAGGCGCTGAGGGTGTACGTGTGAGGGCACGCATCATTCTGCATACATCCTTGCATTAACAAGAGTACTTAGGACATGTTTGATTATTCTCCTTTATCATTACTGCTTGATTGAATTAATAACATGTTAACCTGTGCTTTATTGTTCCACTGAGTTGATCACTCACTCCCACGTTCTGCGGCGGTGTTAAACACCCACCAGACTCTGTCTTAGTTGCTGATGTTGCAGATGTTGATGCGACTTCTGAGGCAGAGCGGGAGATGGATGATGATGAGGCTGCTTTATCTTTTATGCAGTTTTCAGATGGGTTCTAGTGAGCCTTGTTCTGATGCGCGAGATGCTGGGATTTCTTTTGGGAATTAAATGATGTAATTTGATACTTATAAATTTTGATAGTAACACTTATATTTCGACCTGGTATGTATATGTATTTCAGGGATTTGCACATATATACATTTATTTCTATAAGTCTTCTGCTTGTTTTCTTCACTTATCCCTGAATAATATTTGCTATTTAGCTTAATCTATTCCATGTTTTATGCACTAATACAGATAACATACATCCATCATTAAATATGTTACATAAGTGATGTTTTGGAACTCAGGAGCTGAGTTATGCTTGACCCCCAAATTTCAGGGCATTACACCTTATGATCAGATTGGATGTAAAACAAACATTATGGTGGGCCCTACGAATTGTTTAACGATGAAAATCTTGATCTCCGCTGCTATTTGTAGTGTTGTCCCATGATCTTTGGATATGATTCATTTTTTGAATAATGCTCTAAAATGATCTCTAAAAATATGTAATAGGTGAACATTGTAGATATAATAAATACATCAATATAGGGGTCATGTAACTTTGATCTTCTTTGAACCGTTCGTACAACTCGGAGTTCAAAACGTCAGTGCTCGTCCTCGCAGGACACGTACCTACAGTAGCAGCGCTTTGCATGTGTCATCTTGGGGACGCGGATTGCGTACTGAGTAACTCAGTATGCTGTGCGTACTTAGTAAAGTGGGTTCCATCATGATTTGCATATTTTATCCACTCCGTCCATCCATTTGAACAGATGAGTTGAAGGTCTAGCCCAAAAACAAAGTATATCCAACTTTCAAGTGGACCTCACCATGGGAAACAGTGTGAATTGAAATTCTACCGTCGAAATTTTCCTGAGAGCTACGTAAGTTTTGGATGGATCTGTTACTTATGTTTTCCTTTCATCCATCTCGGTGTGATCTCATGAACAGGTTAAATAAACATCACTTTGGGCCCTACCAAGGTTTCAACGGTGGAAGTCATTATTTCCACTGTTTCTTGTGGTGTGGTCCACTTAAGCTTTGAGCATGTTTCAATTTTCAGGTCAACCACTAAAATGAGCCGTAAAAACGGATTAACGGCGTCGATAATACACAAACATTCACGGTAGGCTCAGTACGATAAAAGCGTACTGAGCAACTCAGTACGCAATCCGATTTCTCATCTTTGACAGTGCCACTGCCGTGTAATGGAGGCAAATTCCGCGGCGTAGGAAAGCAGCCGCGGTACCACGGAAGCGGATTGCATGCGGCCCAACTTCACCCAAGACAGCCTAGAATGATGCATGTTTTCTATATCCATGCCGTTCATCTATTTTTTTAAGACCAATTTACGGTATAATTCCAAAAAATAGGCATATTCACATCTCAGGTGGACTATACCATAGAAAACAGTGGTGATCGGCATTTAACAACTTCTTTCTTCTTCTTTTTTCGTTTTTTTAGCTTGCTGGTACACCCCACAGCCAGTTCACACTTCACTGTTAGCCACCCCACTAGGGAATCGATACCAAGACTTCGTTGAAACGAGGTATACTTCACTACTCGGTGGTGATTGGCCGTTAACAACTTAATGGAAGATAAAAGTTATGGATTAAGCTTCTTTTGTTTTTTCCCTTCATCCAAGTTTATGTGACCATATCAACATGTTATATGGAAAATAAACAGTCCGGAAACAATAAGGTGGGCCTAGGAAGTTTTTAATGGTGGGACGTTCAATCACCATTGTTTCCTATAGTATGGTCCACCTGAGGTTTGGATCTGCTTCATTTTTGAGCTCATACCTTAAAATGATCGGTAAAAATGGATGGTCGGCATAGATATAAAATAGATGCTGGGCTCCATAGTAATGGCTGCACTCGCCCGTATGAAACCTGAGAACTGATTCCCTCAGCATATGTTCTCGAGGCATCATGGCTCGCTTTCATCGCCTATTGAATAAAGAATTCCTAGAAAATTCACCTTACTTGCCTCGGGGTTTGGCTAAATTACTTAGAAAGCTACTTCATTTCATATATCCTTAGAAAGGGCTTACGACATCTTTTGAAAATTATTTCGAATGAAAATGCTCCTGACCTTGGTTTAGAGACGCACGAACCTGGAGTGATGCAGAAGTCACCTTTGGTTTCAACCCCCAAGAAAGTGATGGATTGGCTACTCCCCAGGGCATCGGCCAATGGCTGGTGCTCAGCGTTCTATGGGCCCCACCACCACGTATGTGTTTCATCTATGCCGTCCATATATTTCTCTAGATCATTTAATGATAGGAGTCCAAAAATGAGGGATACTCCAATCACTGTGGGCCTTAGGAGGATTTTAATGATGAATATCCAATCACTATAATTTTCCTGCAGTGTGGTCCACCTAAGATTTATATCACTCTCGTTTTTGGGTTTAAGCCATAAAATGATATTTAAAAGTGGATGAACGGCATGGATGAAGCACATACATCATGGTAGGGCCCAAAGAGCACCAGTCACCAGCACCACGAGCTTTGGAAGGGGCAAATGTCGCATTTATTTACCTTTTAAAGACCCTTTTCTTTTTCTTCTTTTGTTTTCCTAGAAAAGCGAAGATCCAGGGACCAACAGCCAGAGAACGACGTTGTTTTTCTATGTCGTTTCTCTCGTCTGAAAGCCTCTTCCACTACGAGGTTAGTATTTTACTTGGTTTTAACTGTAGGCATTTATCAAGGTAAAGGAAGATCAGAGTCGAGAAGCCGAGGGTTCTGATTGTCACGTGAAAGAGAGTGTAACTTAGGATACACCTTGATCAAACCTTCACCATTGGATAGTAGATAACCACGGCATCATGTTTGTGATGGTATTTGGATCGTGGCTACCACTTGTCATGACTGTGGTTGTCATGTTATATGGATCGTCGTCCTTAGCTTACACAGGTCATGGTTGTCAGTTGTTATGGGTCATTCTTGATACAACTACGACCCATTGTGCTTCATTACCACAACCCAATGTGTCAGAACTCGGAAGTGCGAAAGATTTGATGTGTCATGATTTCAGCGGATGAGTTCCAAGTGACCGCATGGGGAATGGCCGATGTAATGAAGCTAAGAGAAATGAAGTGTACGTGCGGTCAATTTACACAGTGCTTGACAAGACACAACAGGACATTTCAGATGAAGTGAAGGATTTATGTGAGAATATGAAGCCTCCAGAAATTAGAAGATCTGATGGGAGACCCAACAAGGTTCGAATTACATCCCAGCGAGAAGATAGGCCAACACCCAGATGCTTGAGATGCAAACGAATAGGTCACAATCGGCGTCGATGCACTTTCGTCACTACTGGCTGAGGATGAGGCCAAGGCTGATGATGACTTATTTTGTTATTATTTGTGATAATGTAATGTGAACTGTAACATACTTATTGATTCATAAACTTTGGTGCATGTTAACCACCATCCAATGGGAATGCTAACTACAATCTATTGTGCGTTTGAACCACGACCCATATAGGAAAATGTGAACTTAACAATGGGTCGTGGTTATCATGACAAATGGATCGTGATTGTCATGTTATATTGGTCATGTTTCTCATAAGGTCATGGTTGTCAACAACGGATCAACAAGGATGACAACCACGATCCATTACAACTGTGAACCACGACCTATTTAACATTATAGCCATGATCCATATCAAGTACGATCAATAATTCATGTATACCACGACCCATATAACACAACAACAATGACCCACATATCATTCCAGTCAGGGTCCATGTATCATGACAACCATGACCTATACAACCTCACAACCAGACCCATATACAATGACAGTGGGGACCCATGTATCATGTCAACGACGACCTAATGTGGATGATAATCAAGAGCTTTTATGAATATGAACCACGAACCTAAAGATCGGAATAATGTACATAAAATAAGTCATGGTTTTCGTGATATATGGATCGTGATTGTCATGTTAATTGGTCGTGTTTTACTCAGTGTCGTGGTTGTCAACAATTTTGAGACCCGTATCCTAACCCGTACCGTTCTGTGTGCTTCTGCGGTCCTCCCGATCGAATTTTGGCAATTCTAGATCTGTTATTGGTGTTTGTGCATGATCCTGAGTCATGTCTCGCATATTAGAGTTGGATCGATCTGAGACTTGTATCCCTGCGACCGTGCCGTCGCCGCAGTTCCGATGCCGCGTCTCACGCGCTGAGGCGATACTCGGGCCAAGAGATGTGAGCCCGTGTTCAGTTCGAGGAAAACGTCGTACATTGCTAATCCCAAGAGAATCCATCACATCAATCCTATCAATCATTCAATCAAGTACACATCACTCCCATCACTTACACCCATCCCTAAGTACAACTACTCATCCCCAAAGGCAACTCTCTCTCTCCACCCATCACTCCCCATCACTCACCGATCACTCTCTCTTACAACCCTCTCTCTCTCATCTCTCTCCCTCATTCTCCAAGTAACCCATGTCCAACATTTCCATAGGAGAGAGGAGAAGCTAGTGTGGCCTACCTCCCTACCACTCAATCCCACCATGCAAAGACCATCACCACCATTGAAATGCATCCCTTGGAGCTCTAGGGTATGTTGATGGAAGAAAAAGTCCATGATCAAAGGTGGGTGATCTTATGTCTTGATTTGTGATTTAAAGGCCCACTTATGGTGGGACTCATCTTGATGTATGCATTGTATAGGGAGGGCCCATAGTGGCGGGGTCCCTCCCTTTCTCACTGATCTCTTTTCTCTCTCTCTGTCTCTCTCTCTCTCTCTCTCTCTCTCTCTCTCTCTCTCTCTCTCTCCCTCTCCATCATTTTATGGTGATGATGAGGCCTTGTGGCCCACCTGGATGGACTCCACCATGAAGTATGTATTTTAACTAGACCATCCACCAGGTGGGCCCACTATTTAGTGAAATCCCACTGCAGCATGAGTGTGATGGGGTATGGTGGACGTTGCTGCCAACGTCCAGAGAACGCTGTAGTAAGCAGCGTCCAGTTTGTTTTTAGTAGAGAGGAGAGTGGGACCAACATGGCCCCATACATGATGCATGTATTTAATCCACACCGTCCACCCTATTTACCTACTCATTTCAGGCGTTGAGCCGAAAAATGGAGCCAATCCAAATCTCTGGTGGGCCATGTTATAGAGAATAGTGATATTTATGGCTAAAATAAGTTAGGGCCCACTGCGATGTTTCTATACGCCAAAATATGTTGAATATCGGGCTTATTAGACCCGTCACGAGCAGGAGAACCCAGTGGATGGACTGGATTGTCCCGATGTGGGCCCCATATATGAAAATCCTTAGAAAAAAATAATAATATCATAGCAGACACTGTTGCTGTTAGCGTCCAGAGGACGCTGCTTACTGCCTGGTTGGACGTTGGGAGAGTGGCCCCACCTCGGGCCCCCACCGTGATGCATGTGGAGCATCCACACCATGCATTTGATGGGTCCCCTTTAGGCATGGGATTACCCCAAAAATTTGCCGTTCATGCCACTTTGGTGGTCCACACCACTAGTAGTAGGAGGTCGAATGTTTACCATTGAAACCCTTTCTTAGTTAGAGGAGTTTTGGATGTATATGAAATTTGTTATTTTTTCATCTTAATCCAAGACGTTGTGACCTTATTAACAGGTTGGATGGAAAATAAACGTTATGGTGGGCTCCACCTTGCTGGAAACGGATTGGCTAGGTACCTCACATCATATATATAGCTGGTGTATTGACGCCACCAAGTTCCGTGGGTCCCACTGCTGCGACATCAGCAAGCTTTGTGGACCCCACTGATGTTTTTGCTCCATCCATGCCACCCATCACGTGGACCCACTGTGATCTATGTGTGCATCCACACTGTCCACACAGCAAGACGGTGGGACCCACCTAATGATTGGATCTTATCCAAGCTATCCATCCATCTTACTGGACTGGTGGGCCATGTGTGTGGTCCCACCTTGATGTATTTGTGGATGTGGTGTCCACCGTCCATTGCAAGATGGTGGAACCCATGTGAGATATGTGTCCTGCATCCAGGCCGTCTGTCCAGGGCCTGGACGCTAGTGCATATATATATATATATATATATATATATATATATATATATATATATATATATATATATATATATATAAAATAATGGTAGGCCCCATGTGGGATCCACCTGACATATGTGTGATATCCACATCGTCCATTCATGGGACCCACCTTTTATGTATGTGTATCCATGCCTCCCATCTGTTGTAGGTGTGGGCCCACCCCACATGTGTGACACGTGTGGGTAGGTGGGACCCACCTTGATGTATGTATTTTGTATCCACACTGTTTATTTAGACGGTATGGTGGGTGGGGCCCGCTGTGATGTATGTGTGGCACCCACCTGCCACGTGGGATCTCCATGATGTACGTGTATTATCCTGGCTGTCCATATCATAGGGCCTACCTTAATGTATTTGGCCCACCACGATACAGCCCTTTGTGATGCATATGCGGCCCATTTATGGGGCCCGATGTGATATATAGGAGGCCCGCGTGGTGAGACCCAATATGATATTTGTATGGCCCATATGTGCGGTCCAATGTGATGTTTATGGCCCATATGATGAGGCCCATTGAGATGTATTTGCGGTCCATAGTGATGTATTCGAGGCCCATTAGTGCAGCCCATTGATACAGCCCACTTAATGTATTTGAGGCTCGTTGGTGTGGCCCATTGATATGGTCCACTTGATGTATTCGAGGCCCATTGGTGCGGCCCATTGATACAGCCCATGGTGATTGTATGAGGCCATGGGCCCACGATACGTTTAGCTCTATGTGGACCACTCCTTGAGAGCAATGTTGGTTAAATGTCCACATTGATGGGTAATGATGGTTTAATGTTCACATCGTGACCTTCCCTTAGGCCTTGTTCGGCCGATTATTGAGGCCGATTCCGATTGTCAAGGCTGAGTATCGAGGCTGATTTCGATTTGTCGAGGTCGATTGTATAGGCCGATTCCGATTATCAAGGCCGAGTATTGAGGCCGATTCCGATTGTCAAGTGCAATTGTATAGGCTGATTCCGATTGTCGAGGCCGATTGTATAGGCTAATTCTGATTGTTGAGGCCGAGTATCAAGGCCAATTTTGATTTGTCGAGGCCGATTGTATAGGCCGATTCTGATTGTCGAGGCCAGGTGTTGAGGCCGATTCTGATTGTCGAGGCTGATTGTATAGGCCGATTCCGACTGTCGAGGCCGATTCTGATCGTTGAGGCCGATTATCGAGGCTAATTCTGATTGTCAAAGCCGATTGTATAGGCCAATTCCAATTATCGAGGCGAGTATTAAGGCCAATTCTAATTGTCGAGGCCGATTATATAGGCCGATTCCAATTGTTGAGGCCGAGTTTCAAGACCGATTCCGATGTCGATTCTGATTGTTGAGGTCGATTTCAATTGTCAAGGCTGATTTTGATTGCCTAGGCCGATTGTCGAGACCTATATGATGTATATGCGACCCGTAGTTGAGGCCCATTGTGATGTGTATTTGGCCTGTGTGATGTATATGCGGCCCATGTTTGAGGCCTAATGTGAAGTATATGCGGCCCATATTTGAGGCCCATTGTGATGTGTATTCAGCCCGTGTTTAAGGCATAATGTGATGAATATGAGCTCTATGTGATAAGGCCCAATGTGATGTATATGCGGCCATATTTGAGGCCCATTATGATGTGTATTCAGCCCGTGTTTAAGGCCTAATGTGATGAATATGAGGGCTATCTGATGAGGCCCATTGTGATGCATTTGAGGGCCAGGCAATGGACTCTATTGTGATGTATATTAGACCCATGTGAGAGGCCCATCATGATGTGTATTAAGCTCTTGAGTGAGGCCCATGGTGTTGTATATTAGGTCCTTGTGTGAGGCCATGGGTCCACTATATGTTAGGCTCTATGTGGGCCATTCCTTGGGGGCAATGTTGGTTAAATGTCCATATTGTTGAGGCTAATTGTTGATGCTGGTTATTGATACCGATTATGAGTATATGACAGTATAACATCATGATACATGCCCATACGCATCATCTGTATATTTATTGTGAGATGTGATTGACCATTGCATATGCCATAGTATAGATGTTTATGAGACTCCCTGATAGGTGGAGTTATCCCACATGAGCGCATGGTATGCGAAGGATTGATGCATGATTAGAGTACATGACTCATGCATCTTGTATTGTGTGATTGTGATTATTATACGCCCTAGCGACATCAGGGTTGTGACCTCCACAGGCATGTCGTGGATGGCTAGATGGGACACTGAAAATGTTTGGTTCGAGCATCTGGACACTTTGGATGTCCGTGGGTGAAAGTCTCTAAACCTCTTAGGACAGGAGACGCCCCAATGTCGAGACCGAGTGGATACATGAGCGCCCGAGTGCCGAATACCAGGAGGCCGCGTCTTCCACTATGTCGTGGTCGGTTGGGAGGGGGTATGGCCTTACCCGCCCGAGCATAGGAGGCATAGCTAGGCTGAGTTTGACCATCTCGTGAATGGGTCCGCTATCTACGTGCCAGGTAGATATTGACTGACTACTAGTCAGGCGAATAGTGAGGTCTCTTCCACTTGCATGGTCATGCGTCAGTGGGCCGCGATTTGCATGTACAGTGTACCAGACCCCGGTGATGATCCCAGAGATGTACGGTGCTGATATGTGGACTTATTGAGCATGAGTTGCATACTCATTCATTCATTCACTATTCACTCAGGCTGGTGGTGCGCAATTATTTGTTACGTGTACCTTCACAACGGCCAGGATTTCAGTTGGGGTGCGTGACTAACCTGAGATCAAAGTTTACCACATTAAGTCTAACTATCCAAATTTAGGTATGGGACTGGTTTGGATAGAAGTCCCTTGTAATGGACCCCATAGCATGCGATACTACGTACTGTCATCCTGAATTCACTCCAACTTGTTCATTTCATTCGCACCACATATTACATTGCATCCACAGGATTTTACATTTTGGGTTGCCATGTTTTTGCATTGATATGACTGTTTGCATTCATGGCTTGCATCGCATAGCCTTGGTACGGCTGATGACACTCATGGACTTATCAGTATATTTCTGTTTACTCTGATATCTTATGATTCATGATCTTATCAGTATATTTCCGTTTACTCTAATATCGTATGATTCATAATCTTGTTAGCATTTTCGCCTATTTTGATATTGTATGATTTACAACATTGTATTGCATACTCGGCACTTAACTTACACACACACTTTCACCACCCACTAAGCTTTCTATAAGCTTATGCACGATAGATGCGTGTAGGTGGCGTTAGGTTGCAGCAGCGTGGAGCTTGGAGCACGCAGCGTCTTCTGGAGCTTTGATTTTCGATATATGTATTTCTCTTTCAGTATTGTATTCAAAT
Source organism: Magnolia sinica (assembly GCF_029962835.1). NCBI lineage: Eukaryota > Viridiplantae > Streptophyta > Magnoliopsida > Magnoliales > Magnoliaceae > Magnolia > Magnolia sinica. The sequence continues at coordinate 40,288,969 of NC_080577.1, read as the reverse complement.
GTTTATATTGGTGAATATGTGATGATGATGTTGCCTTTGTGATTTGGGTATTCTTGTGGTTATGCTTCTTATGAGGCAAATGTACATTGAAAAATCCTCCTTGTAGGATCCCATGATCGGAACCTGGTGTATGTGCATTGGGAGCCAAGAATGGGGTACTACAGAGGCTGTCAGTACCGAATTCGGCAGTCGGGAATTTTATGAGCCCGATTTCCGAGTTCGGGGCGTGACAACAATGATCCGCTACGGATGATAACCACGATCCATTACAAATATTACAACCACGGCGCATGTAAATGGTCAACTACATTCCATTCAACACGACAACCACGACCCGTATAACATGAAAACCACGAACCCATATCAAATGACAACTACGATCAATGCTTCACATCAACTATGAATCATATAACACGACAACCACGACCCAAAGATCATGACATTAAAGATCCGTATTTCATGACAATTACGACCTATATAACATTACAACCACGACACATATATATAATGACAGTCACGACCCATGTATCGTGCCTCGAGCGTGATCATAGGGCTTGTCTCTGTCCGAGCCAACCATATAATCCGATGACCACCTACTCGGAGTTAGCGGACCAGGTGTGTAATGGTTTCTTTCGGGTTCTAGGCTGATGTGAAATGGCCTATTCTGGCTTTTAGGTAAACGAACTCGATATTTTGTAATATGACAACAACGATCCATATAACATGACAACTATGATCCATAAAACATGAAAACCATGACTCATATCAACCGATACCACGAACCATGTTACTTTGACAACCATGATCCATGTATTATAACAACCACAATCCATTTTACATGAAAACCATGATAAAAAAAAAAGAGTCAACAATGAGCCTTTGCCTGGGTCATGTATTGACAACGTGAAAGATCGTGGTTATCATCTATAGAGGGTCGTGTTTGTCATTGTGGAAGGTAGAGATGACTTTGATCAAGTTGTGACAACGAAAGCCCTCACCATATCTAGTTTGAAGCCCAAGTCTTTGGCCCACAACTCTGTATTGCGGTTATTATGTTATATGGGTCGTGATGTTAATGTTCAATGGGTCGTAGTTGATATGACGATATATATTGTGGTTTTCATTGTATATGGATCGCTGTAGTTATGGATCGTTGTATTTGAATTTTACGGACCAGTATGCCCTCGACACATAAAAAAAGGTAATGATGAAAGGTAAGGTGGGCACCGTATTTGTTTTATGTTAGTATGTTTTATAAGATTTTGGTTATCTCTCGATTATGCGACAAATCTTATGTAAATTTTCAATCTACACTGATTGTTAGCTGTTAGAATATTTTCTAATCTTTATCTAAAAACATGAACCTTACTTACAGGCATAGTTGATCACACCGAAATAAATGGTTATAAGGTGTTGAGAACTACGTGGGTCGTACATCCACCTGATAAAAATTATTTTTATGCTATGCCTTTATATACGTACATTACATACGATGGTCAGTTTAGATGATATTTATATATCACTGTGGACCCCATATATCTTAGTTTGTACTGAATTAATATGTCGCATGTACATACATTAAAGATAGAGTGCTAAAGGCAGGAAGTTCGCTTATGATTCCAAACGCAGAAGATCAATCGTCGATCATCTGGTTCAAGTTTATGGGCCCATCATAAATCGAATCTAATTCGTTAGAATTGTTCATGGATGATGGATTCATTCAAAGATTTTATTATTGACACGTATCGAGCCATCAGTGGCCCACACTACGTAAAGATGACAAATTATGGGCTTTTACAGAAACTATTTGTTGAACTGTTGTGGTCCATTGGATTCGAACATTTTGACCATTCTTTGGGTAATTATGTTTCTTAATGTTACAATGAAAATGGACAGTGCGGATCAGAGAAAAGGTAATTCGATGTGACTTAGAAACGTCCGAGGTTAGAAGATATACAATGTAAAGCAACTGCTTGTCCCTATACGGAACACCGACTTTATCTTGGAGCTTCTTCTCTGGAACCCCTTCACCTTTTATCCCTAATCCTCTTTTTTTAATTACTGGTTTTGAATCTTCTTCACTGGGCCTCTTCATCGCCACTCAGCGAGTACATCTACAAGTTCAATGCAGCTCAGTCAATATAAATGGCAAAGCAAGGTAATGGTTGACAAGGACGGTGTATTGTGGTTATTATGTTATGTGGGTCGTGGCTGTGAACCACGACCCAATGTATATGACTATAATGATATGTATAACATGACAGTCACGATCATGGTTGTGATCGGTGTTGATATGCTGAATGGATCGTGGTTGATAGGGACAGTGTATCGTGGCCCATATGTTATGTGGGTCATGGCTATGAACCACGGCTCAATGTAGACGACATCAACGATATGTATGGCATGACAACCATGATCATGGTCGTGATCTTGGTTTGTTTGCATAATGGATTGTGGTTGACAGTCAAAGTCGATCGTGGCTCACATGTTATGTGGGTTGTGGCAATGAGCCACGATTCAATGTAGATGATAACAACGATCTGTATGGCATGACAACCATGATCATTGTTGCGATAGTGGTTGACAGGCATATAGATGACATCAACGAACCGTGTAGTACGACTATCAACCACGACCCAACATAGAGGACAACCACAATCTAACGTAGATGACAACAACGAACTGTGTAGCATGATAACCATGATCCTTTAGAATTCGATGATAAACACGACCCTTCGTGGATTACAACCGTGATCCATTATGTAGTACAATTATGACCCATGTTAGATTTTGCAAGACCATATTATTATTGATTAACAATTCACGACCATATTAGAATGCAGGTCAAAACAAGCCAATCATGACCACATGCTTAGACTTCTTAAGGGCATAGGTCTCTCCCAAGTGCTCCATCAGTTTTCAGAAAGACTTGGTTAAAGATATGGAGAAGAAACCAGATAGAAAGAAACTATTTAGAGACAGCTGTTTTGGATTTCTACTTGACTTTCCATTGGCCGAGTGGAGGGCACATTCTCAGATCATACATTGCCTGATGCAAAGGCATGTTGGTGATCTGAAATTCGATGTTGAGGGCACTAAGCTAAAATTTACTGAGCTCAATATTGCATTAATAATGTGTCTTAAGTTTGGACCACTTAGGATAGATGGTGGCGGTCGTGCCGAGGCCGGAAGAAGAGAGGCAGGAAAAGGGTGAATTGAAGCGAATTGATGAGTTTGGAGTAGAAATAAAGCACCTCAAGGAGGATTATGCTTCTTTACATGAAGAAGTGAAGTTGATGAGAGATGATATTAATACAAAACACGTACGTGAAATTGCCTTGCTTTATCTAACCTATCTGTTAATAGCTCACCATAAAGGTAAATGAAAAATGGATCGTGGTTGTCATCCACTTAGGATCATTGTTATCATCTAGGAAGGGTCATGGTTTTTCATGCACTTAGGGTCCACAACCCAACATTGATGGCCTAGGGTCGTGGTTTCTGTGTAACGTGGTTCATGGTTTCAATGAAATATGGATCGTGGTTTTCATCCACGATGGTTCGTGTGTGGTTGAACCACAACCTAACATGGACGACGACCACGCCCCATTGGTCGTAATAACCACGACCCTATTCTTGATCGTAGCTGTCACCCATAGCTGGTTTAACCACAACCCAATACGGTTGATAAACACAATCTACTATTCGTAATAACCACGACCCTTAGTTCATCGTAGTTGTCATCCACAGTGTGTCGTGGTTCACATATATGAAGGTCATGGTTGGGTTCCTTATGAAAAGACATATTGAAATACATAATAATATATAATTTTATTACAGGACATTGTCTCTTCGATCAGCCCTCTCAGATGAGAAAATGCTTCACTGTATTAGCAGGTGAAGCAACATAGAGAGGAGATCAATGCTTCACTACAGGAGCAGGTGAAGCAACATAGAGAGGAGATTAATGCTTCAATGTAGGAGCAGGTGAAGCAACTCAGAGAGGAGATCAATGCTTCAATGCAGGAGTAGAATGAAGGTATATGAAGTTGAATCTATCCTGAATCGTTATTATCATACACCAGGGGTTGTGGTTGACATGCACACTGGATCGTGGATGAGTCGCAATCCATATAACATAATAGTCGTCTATTTAGACAAGGGTCATAGTTTTTACGAAATGTGGATCGTGATTATCGTCCAGTGTGGATTGTGATTATCATCCGTCATGATCGTTATTCTCATCCAATATGGATTGTGATTCTCATACATAGTGGATTGTGGTTAACATCCACGAACCTCCAGGATGTGAACCACGACCCACTATGGATGACAACCAAGCTCCATTGGCCGTAATAACCATTTCTGATATATGATTTTGTTACAGGACAATGTTCCTTTGACCAGCCCTCTGATCGTAGAGAATGCTTCACTGCTAGAGTAGATGAGGCAGCTTGGGGAGGAAATACAAGGAATAAAGGTATATGAAATTGAATTTTTTCTGAATCTTATTTGGTCGTTGTTGTATTCCTTTTTAGGTCGTGGTTATAATCTAGTGAGGTTCGCTGTTACAGGCCCTTGCCCATTCAACGAGACCTCTCAGGGAAGAGAATGCTTACTTGAATGAGAAGATGACGCAGCTTAGAGAGGAGGTAGAAGCAATAAAGGTATATGAAATTGAAATTTGGTCATTGTTGTGTTCTACCTTAGATCATGGTTATTGTCAATATTAGATTGTTATTATCATGTGTGATTGGTCGTGGTTATCATCCACCATGGGTCGTGGTTGATGCACGACCCACAGTAGACGAGATATGATATATATACAAAATATGTACGTGATTTGTCTTTGGTTAAATAGTTAACAAGTCATTATGTATGTAATGTCTTCTAATATACGATTTTATAATAGGTCAACAACTCCAATGTTGAGGCTGTGATCAGTCAGCTCTCTAGTTTTGAAGCTGGGATGACCTATCTTAAAGATGAGAATGTTGCGCTACGGGTGCAAATGAAGCAGGGGATGAACTGCTAAAGGATGAAGTTAATAAGACAATTGTACGTGAAATTACATTTGGATCGTGGTTTAAATTAGACGTTATGTTATGAACTCCATAGATAATATGTCATTTTATTACAGCTCAACATCGTTACCTTGCAATTGAGTCAGGAAGAGAGACCACATCACGATATAGCGGATCCCAACTGAGCTCTAACTGTAACAGAGCCTCGACAGGGGCTCAGTGAACCCCACCGAGCTCTAACCGATGCCGAAGAGGACGAGTTGAGAGTTGTCAGAGAGTCAGGTTCACTCGTCTAGTTGAAAAGTGTCTATGGTCTAAATTCATGGGTCGACTCTGAGGAAAGTTTCTATCATTTTTCCATTTTTGTTTCATATCAGTGTATGAATATTATAGTTATATCACATATTTTCCTTGTTACGTAGGCCATAAACCTATACATAAGATACCTATCAGCACGTTAGGAAGATCGACCACGAGGTAGAGAGGACTGCGCATTTGTCTCGTCGCTATTTACGGTAATGTGAATTTGAGGACCATAGTTATCTTTAAAACATCATTAATCATTTATATTTCTAACAATATCCAATATATTAATAGTAATTCATGGAACATCAACTTGACCTGTTGCGAACTTATGGCGCTGGGAACCATAAGGATCGCGGGACCATGAAGTCTGAAAGGTTGAGTGAAGTGCTTATACAAATAGTTGACTCTAAACCGAAACCCCTATGGAAATATGAAGTAGTAAGATCTTAGTTTCTTGCACATGTACATGGATTTAAATGATTATATCCATTTTTGGAAAGGCAATGCTTTAACTATTGTCATATTTCTTGTGCTTCATAAGTGCACATCCCTCTTAACGCGAGGGGGCAGTACTGGCTGATGGTTGCTGTTTATCCGAGGAAGAAAGAGGTCACTTTATACGACAGCTTGAGTACCGAATTGGAAGAGAAAAATGAGTTAGTCATCACACAGGTAACGGATGGACTGAGGTGGTTATTTCATGTTCTTGATGGCGAATTAGTTGGGTGGGAGAAGCCATGGAATGTGAGGCCATCCACTAATAGGCCTACGTAACACAACTCAAACGATTGTAGCATATTCATGCTAAAATATATAGACGTCTTGTACAGCATGAGTGCAATTGACTTTATGCTTATAAGTATATATTTATTCTTCTACATTCAATCTTGATTGCTTTGTACTTTGTTTTAATATTAGTTCGTTCAAATTCTAAAATTTAAAAAGACAATTGCATATGACTATCTACAGCAGGCAAGAGCAGAAGATGCTGCGTTCACAAAAAAATAATGAGAAGAGGCGTCAGGTAGACCAGCGAAGAAAGCCAAACACTGATTTGATGTTGAATGATGAATGATTTGGTGTATTTGATATTTCTTCTTCTTATTATCATCTATAATGGGTTGGTGAATGAGATGGGTCGTAATTGTCCGTGAACAATTCGAAGTTGTATTGCACTTAGACTCATTGGTTGACATGCACAATGGATCGTTGTTGTTTATGGGTGGTTGAACGTGGATGCCAAACATGATCCATATATCGTGATAACCACAACCCCTGTAACATTAGAACTATGACACGTTTCATCTTACAACCACGATCTATTTAACATCATAATTACGATTCTTCTAAAACGAAAACCATGGTCTATAACAACAACAATACAGTCTGTATGACAACTACAAAACTGTCATGTGATATGATCCCGTGGTTTACATGCATGTTAGATCATGGTTATTGTCCATATTGGATTGTGGTTGTCATCCATGCTGGTTCGTGGTTCACAACCACGACCCTAATCCAGTCCCTTGAAAAGCTTGCATGATATATGTATATTATGGCAAGTCATGGAAGTGAGTGCAGTACCACGACCCCTAAGCATGAAAACCACGACCCATATAACACGAGAACCACGATTCGTAACAACCTTCAAGCCATGATCCATATACCATCACAACCACAACCCATGTAACCGGACAACCACAGATTATGTACACGGCATGGCTCATGGACGGCTCGGTGCTTATGTGTTTCATCCATGGTGTACATAATCCATGCCTTGCCATACACGTTGAAACAACAACAACGATCCAGGTAGCATGACAAACACAATTCATATAACATGGAAAATATAACCTATATAACATTACAATCACGATCCATGTAACACAATCACGACCCAATGTGCATGCGAACCACGATCACACGAAATAATCATTGTTGTCATACACATTGGGTTGTGATTCCTAACCACAATCCATTATGGAAGACAACCACGACCCTTTGTTCGTCCCATCCACGACCATTCCCTTCGAATTCAGCGTGACCCTCCGTAAACGGTGCCATATTCTTCTTCTTTATAAAATCACATTAAAGTCGCTACTTCCCCGTAATCCATTGGGCACCGAGCATGACCCTTCGTTATCCACGCCACCATTCCAAATCAGCGTGACCCTTCAAAATTAGCGCCTTAACCATTGAATGAATGACCAGCCTATAAGAGTGGTACTTTGGTGATACTTCCACAAGCCAATCCGCATTCATGCATTTCTTTGCTCTTTCATTCAAAATAATGGAGGAGATATTCGAAGAAACCATAGAGCCCCTATCTCGTTCTTCCTTTATTCATGATCCCTTCTCTTTCCTCAGGGACGTTCATGATCTTCCTGAAGCTCAACGACCTCCACAGGAAGTTCTGAAGATAATTTTTGAAATCCACCAACTAATAATTTCAATGAACACCCATCTATCGAAAAAATGTTAACTACTTCCATTTCCTTCTACGTTGTCCTTCGCATCTACGCTTTTCACCCCATCATAGGCTACATGGAAGAACAGTCTTTTCAATGGGATCCAGTGAGCTCTGTTGAAAATCACTTGCAAGTATATCTTATTTAAGCCTGACCTTCTCAATAGAGTTTTTGTTCAGGCTAAAACAATTCATCCTCTACAGAGTTTTTTTGCATCGCTGGTTACCTGCTGAAGAGAGATCTTCTTCCCACTATAAATGTGATTATGGTCGTAGTTATCATCTTAAATCGGTTGTGGCTGTCTTATTGGAAAGGGGGCTAAGATGCATTTATGGTGCTTATCATGTTAATTGAGTCATGACTTGCATGTTAAATGGGTCGTGGCTTGCATGCTGCATGTGGTGCTTATTCCGAATGGTCGCTCTGAATTCGAAGGAAAGGGTCGTAGTTATTAACCACAAGATGAGAGTGAGTAGGATAATAATATCCCCATTTACAAACTTAATTGGAAGAAACTTACAGAGTCTTGGCTTGCATGCTGAGCTTCTCTTCTGAAAGTCACTGTATTATATGGGTCGTGGTTGTCATGTTGTATGGATTGTAGTTGTCATGGATCATTTGTTTAATTTTACAATGGATCGTGATTTTCAGGTTATATGGGTCGTGGTTTGTAATGTAATGTGTGATGTATTTGTCATGTTATATGAATAACAATTCTCTTTAACAGGCACCCAGCAAGGTTTGGTCGTGGTTTGCATGGCAGATTGGTCGTGAAGATGACATGGGTCATGGTTCACATGAATAATTGGTCGTGGTTGTCACGACATGTGGGTCATGGTTCTCATTTAACAACAATGATCCACTATTCATCATAACCACGACACAACGCAAGGGACAATCACGACCCACTAATGATTAACGGTTCATGGGTCGTGTTATCGTTTGATATGGCTGGTGGTTGTAATGTTGTATATGTCTTAGTTGTGATGAAATTTGGATCTTGAATGTAATTATTAAAAGGTCATGGTTGTCTTATTATACCGATCGTGGTTGTCGTGTAAGATGATTGGTAATTGATGTAAAGCATTGATCACAGTTTTCATTTTGATATGGGTTCATGTTAATCGTTTTGCATTGTCATGGTTGCCCTGTTGCATGGCTCATTGTTGACAACCACGGTACTGACTTTTTGCACTACCCATTTACATGATAACCATGATCATTATATCATGAAAACCACGACCTATTATTATGTACACTATTTCCATCTTTCTGTTCGTGGCTCAGATGCATAAAGGCTCGTGATTATCATCCACGTTGGGTCGTGGTTGACATGAAATATGGGTCGTGACTGTCATTGGATAGGTCTTGGTTGTCATGATACATGGACCCCGAATGGATCGATACATAGGTCATTGTTGTCATTTTATTTAGGTCATGTTATACGTGAAACAATGGTTGTAGTTGTCATGTTAAATTAGTCGTGGTTCACAGTTGTAATGGTTCATGGTGGCCATCCATGTTGGATCGTCGCAAACAACCATGATATAATAATAAACACGACCCATATAACATAACGACCACGATCCACCTGTCATGAGTGTCACGACTGGTTGTTAAGCTCACCATTTTCTCTATGGGTCGTGGTTCAAATGCACAAGAATTCATAGTTATCATCCACATTAGATCGTGGTTAACATGCACCAAGGTTCATGAGTCAATAAGTATATATATTACATTCAAACTACATCATCGTAGACAATAAAAAATAAACCAACATATTAAGTCATTATCAGCCTCGGCCTCAGCTAGTAGGGACGAAAGTGCATCAACGCCGATTGTGACCTATTCGTTTGCATCTAGAGCATTTGGGTGTTGACCTATTTTCTCCCTAAGATGTAATTCGAAAAAAATTTCGATCTTCTAGCTGATCTTCTCATTTTTGGAGGCTTCATATTCTCACATAAAATCTTCACTTCCTCTGAAGTGTTCCATTGTGTCTTGTCAAGCACTGGGTAAATTGACTCTTGATATGTTTTACAATATATTTCATTGAAGTAGAATGGAAAGTAGTATTTGTACATATCAAGCTGATACTTATTACATGCTGCTATCACATGAACATAAGGAAACAACATTTTTTTAAGGCAGTATTTGTACACTTCATTTCTCTTAGCTTCACTACATCGGTCATTTCCCGTGCGGTCACTTGGTACCATCCGCTAAAATCGCAATGCATTGTGTCTTTCGCACTTTCAAGTGATAAAGTTTAGACAGTCTTTTTGATGCCCAAGGAGTCAAAATTCCATTACAAGCCAAAGCCTTGTCCCATCGGTGGAGGAAGAAGTTTTGGATTTTACTCCTTATTGATTCGAGAAGTTTAGTGACGGGGTACTCTCGTGAATCTACGAACAATGCATTCATGCTTTCGACGATGTTGCTGGTTACGATGCTATACCGCATGCCAGGAAAGAAAGAGGATGCCCATCTTTCTTTTTCTATACCATTAAGGAATTGATATATTGTGGGATTCAATATTTGAATGCACCACATCATCTCCCAAAACGTGGATGTCCGGTATGTCTTAACAGCACCTTAAAAGTATTCCCTCATAGAATCATCCGAACATGCATTCTTAATGTTTCCAAGTATATGATGGGTATAATATCCATGGATCGCATGTGGAAACATGTTAGGGACTTCATTAACCAACCCTTTATGACGATCTGACACTATCACTAGTCTTGGAAGATTCTCAATTGACTTGGATAAAATTCTAAGGAACCACCTCCAACTACTATTGTTCTCAAATTCTCTGATCCCATATGCCACAGGGAGGATGTGATTATTTCCATCCAATGCAGTAGCCATGAAAAGAACACCCTTGTACCTCCCTGTCAAATGTGCCGCATCAACACACAACACCCTCAGAACATGCAAATTTAGGCTTCTAATACAATGTCCAATCACAATAAAGCATTGTTCAAAACTATTTGTTTCGTCGTTTACCTATAACTCCGTCACAGTCCCTAAATTGGCCTTTCTCAACTCGTGAAGATATACTGGAAGCTCATTATAAGAACCCTCGTAAGATCCTAAGACTTGTTTCGTTGTAATCTCTTTACCCTTCCATGCTTTCTTGTAACTGATCTCAACCCCATGCATCTCACTCATACGATATTGAATTTCTTTTGGCGTGCAAGTCAGTCCCGAACTCATACGAACGACACCAAATTTACTACTTATCAAACTGGTGGCTTGGCGATGATCTCTTCCCTTCCTCTTTGAGGTTACTATATCAGGACCATCATTCGCGATCGTTGTCTCAAAGTGCCGTATCGCCTCAAACGACATGCTACATGTATGCTTCGAGTTGTAAGTCTTTATCTTGAATATCCCTATGCCGTCTAGCTTTGAAGCATAAATCCTCAAACTACAATTTTCTATAATGCACCCAATCGTATATATCAGCTTGTTAGACTTCAAGAACTTATACTAGAACTTGCGGCGCATTGCATATTTACATAGACAATATTGTAATCGAACTTTGTCCTTGAACACTTGCCCGATAGATATTTCATTTGGATCTTCCACAAATTTTGGATATCCTTGATGATCTGAATTGACAAAAGCATCATCAGATGGGGCAAAGACAGTATTCAATGATCTAGGAATATCTCCATCTTCTTCATGCACCGGTATGGGTAAATTTAATTTTATAGGCTACAGATTGACCTGCATGGATGGATTAACAGATGGATCATTGACAGATGGGGTTTAGAGATCTCACTGGTCAGCTGTTCCTTGAAATTGATCATTACTTAAAGGGCCGCCTCTATCGCAATCGTCGAATCCTCGATCATGATATCTATCACTACTTGATGGGCTAGGTATGTCGTTGTCATCATTCCCCAAATCATGATGTGTATCATTATTTTAAGGGCCACCTATATCGCAATCATCGAGTTCCTAATCGTGATATCTACCACTACTTGATGGGCAGGTATATCGCAGTCATCATTCCCCAAATCATGATGTGTATCGTTACATGAAGGGCCGCTTATATCGCACTCGTTGAATCCTCGGTCGTGATATCTATCATTAATTGAAGGGCCAGGTATATCGGAATCATCGACTATCCGATCATTGGTTGAAGGCTGCGAATGAAGAGACGATGGATTCGAATGTAAGGTATAATCTATGTTGTAATCCTCCACGAAAGGACAACGCCTCACTTTCTCTACAAACAATGGTATTTGTGTTGAAAGAGTCTGTCCCCAAAATAACATGTATGCTTCGAGATCTTCATCGTCTTTGATTGTATGTGAGCGTAGGAATCCATGAATTGCATCACCATATACAACTTTAATTATCAAATCGAATTCATCCGACATAGTCTTCGTAATCTAATGCATTTTATCTAGCAACTATTGCTAAGTGATATCATCACTCACAACAAATCCCTTTGAGTCTCCACCATCATACATAAACATTCCCTTGTCATACACACTCTCTCCATCATAATAGCATAATATAGCCCTACGACCCATACTCCTTCCAAAGATTAGTTATTCTATATATAAAAAAAAGAATGGGTACAACTTGTGAGTAATACAAGATACTGGTTGTCATCTTAAATGGGTCATGGTTATCATCCACATTGGTTCGTGGTTGTAATCCACAATGGGTCGTGGTTGACGACAACGACCACTATGAATGACAACCATGAACCACTCGAAGGGTCGTGATTGTTATGTTATAAGGATTGTGCCTTTAACTGGGTTGTGTAAGGCCCAACTCGTTGGGTCATGGTTGTCATGTTATATGGCTCATGGTTTTTAAGTTAGAGGGGTCGTGGTTGTCAGCTGATGAGGGTCGTGATTCTCACGTAACATGAGCCGTGGTTGTCACGGTATATGGATCGTGGTTGTCAACCATGTTCAACGACCCATTGTAACACCTTAATCATTCACGGATTTTGTTGCTCTTTCAATCAAGATAATGGAGAAGATATTCAATGAAGGCATCGAGTTCTTCTCGCATTCTTCCTTTATGGTAACCACGTTCAACGACCAATATACAACTACGATCCATTGTTCATCGTAATCACGATCCAAATTTGATGGCAACCACGATCAATTGTGCATGTGAACCATGATCACACAACAAGGTCATGGTTGTTACGTTAGACGGGTCGTGGTTGTCAGCTAATATGGGTCGTGGTTCTTATGTTACATAGGTCATGGTTTTCACGGTATATGGATTGTGGTTGGCAATGACGTTGTACGACCCATGTACAGTCGTGATCCATTGTTTATCAAGACCACAATCCAATATCCTATTATTCTTCTAATTAAATGAAAGTTCACTTGTCGATTTTATAGTCATCTTGCGGAGTTCACAGTTAATGTAATTTTCAGGTGCAATAGAATGTAATGTAGGTCGTGGTGAGGGTCATGATTGTCATGTGGTAGGAGTTGTGGTTGTAAGGGCCGCGTTATAGTCCTAACTCGTTGGCCCCATTGTGTTGCATTGTGGTTGACATGTTATATGGGTCATGGTAGACATGTTATATGGGTCGTGGTTCACGGTTATATAGGTGTCGTGATTTACACTTAGGAACCACTCAAAGGGTCATGGTTCTTAACCAAAATGGGTCGTGGTTCATAGAGCAATGAAAAACACGATCCTTATAACATGATGACCACCACCCATCTGACATGACAACCATGACCCATAACATCTGCCAACCACAACCCATGTAACATGATGACCATGACTCATGTGGTGCGAAAAGCACGATCCTTATAACATGACAACCAAGATCCAATATACATGGGAACTCGATACCACGATCCTTCGCATGGGAACCTTCTTGACTCTGATCATCCTTTACCTTAGCAAAATGCCTACAATATAAAATAAAATTGGACCTTATAGTGGAAAAGGATTTCAGACAAGGACAAACAACGTCCCTCTTTGGGAGCAACTGGTAGTTGGTTACTGGATCTTCTCTTTTCTATACAAATGAAAAAAGAAGAAGGTCTGTAAAAGGTGCATGTGAAAGGCTACATTTGGCCCTTCGAACGCTCATATATTCTTCCGTATAATCTGTGGGATAATGGATTGGCTACTCCCCCTGTAACCAGCCATGGGCCCAACCATGACGTATGTGTTACATCCATTCCGTTCATCTGTTGTTACAATGAAAGGCACGATCGTTCATTTTTTTATTTTTTTTACAGATCATTTTAGGGCTTGATCCCAAAAATGAGAGGGATCATTTTAATGGTCTGTGACGGTCATTCATCACCATTCCCTGTAATGTTGTCCGCTTGTAATTGGAGTATCACTCATTTTTTGGACTCCTACCATTAAATGATCTGGAGAAATATATAGATGGCATGGATGTAACACATACGTGGTGGCGGGGCCCACAGATCGCTGGGCACCGGCCATTAGCCAGTGCCCTGGGGAGTACCCGATTCGTCACTTTCTCAGGGGTTGAAACCGAAGGTAACTTCTGCTTCACTTTAGGTCTGTATGTCTCCTGAACCAAGGTCGAGGGCATTTTCATCCGAAACAATCTCAAAAAGTTGTCAGAAGGCCTCCATGTATGTGTTTCATCCATGTTGTCCATATATTTTTCCAAATCATTTTATGGTAACCATAAAACCAAAAATGAGCTATATCCCAATAGAAAGTGGACCACATCACAAGAAACAGTGATGAATGAGCGTCGTCGATCATGAAAATGATCCCTCTTATTTTTTAGATCAAGCCCTAAAATGATCTATCAAAATAGATGAACGATCATGCCTTTCACTGTAAAAACAGATGAACGGAATGGATGAAACACATATGTCATGGTTGGGACCATGGCTGGTGATTGGGGCCATAATAGAAAACAATAGGGACAATGGAATCCACTGTTAGAAGTGGACATGTAACAACCACGACCCATATAAAATGACAACCACGAACCATATGGGCCTACATTGAAGTATGTTTATTGTCCGTGTCGCCTATCCTTTTGTCTTGTGATTTTAGGGCTAGCGCCATTTCACGTTCGAACCACGATCCATTTAACATGACAACCATGATCCATATTACATGACAACAACGATGCATATTATATTACAACCATGACCCATATTATAATGACAACCACGATGCATATTACATTACAACCACGACCAATATTACATGATAACCATGACCCATATTACATTATAACCATGACCCATGTTCACCACGACCCATATAACGTAATAATTACGACCAATGACAACTACGACTCATATTTCATGATAACTACGACCCATATAACATGACAACCACGACCATAATTAAAATACAATATGAAGAACTGCACTCTTCGAAGGACACTTAGCGAGATGAAAAACTTTTTTGAGTATGTCTTGTTTTAGCCTAACTAAAAACTCTATTGAGAAGGTGAGGCTTAAACAAGACACTCTCAAAAGTACTTTGCAACTCGCTAGGTGCCCTTCGAAAAGAACTGTTCTTCACATTGTATTTTAATTATGGTCGTGGTTGTCATGTTATATGGGTAGTGGTTATCATGAGTAGTTGTCATTGTTCGTAGTTATCATGTTTTATGGGTCGTGGTGAACATGCAACAACCACGACCCATATAACATGACAACCACAACCCATATTACATGATAACCACGACCCATGTTACATGACAACCCCGACCCATGACAACCGCACTCTCACTTCTCTGGTCAGAATGCTGGATCGTGAATTTATTATTGCCGTGAGAGTAGAGTTTGAGAGATCTGCAAAAAGAACACAGAATTAAGCGAAAGATAATATGGGATAGAGATGTTTATCTTGGAATCACTGACGACAACTATAAGCCACAATTATGAAGAACAATTGTCTTCAAAGGAGACCCAGCGAGCCCAAAACATCTATTGAGAAGGAGTCGTTGATCTTCCATGGGCACCAAATGATCTTCAAAATTTCAGGTGGAGGCTATTAATCTTCAGGAAGATCGTCAACATTCCTAAAGAAAGGGAAGGGATCACCCATAAAGGAAGAACACGAGAAGGACTTCTGATTCGGATTGCCTTCTAAAAAATGAAACCCAAGTACCACTTTTATAGGCTGGTCAACCAATGGTTAATGTGGGGGTGGTGATTCCAAAGGGTCGCTTTGATTCCAAAGGAATTACGGGTAGATAGCGACATTAATGTGATTTCCTGTAATTGAATGTGGTGCTGATTCCGAATGGAAGGGTCATGGATAGGACGAATGTTGGGTCGTGGATGTGAACCACAACTCAATGTAGATAATAACAATGATCTCTATAGCATGACAACCGTGATCATGGTTTCGATCATCGTTGGTTTGCCTAATGGATCGTGGTTGACAAGCACAGTGGATCGTGGATCGACCTCAACCCATCATCGATGACAACAACGAACCGTGTAGCATAACAACCACGATCCTTTAGAACTCATAATAACCACGACCCTTTGTTGGTTACATCATCAATCAACTATGTAGTGCAATTACGATCATGTTGGATTTCGCAAGATATTCTTATTATTGATTAACAATCCACGACCATATTGGAATGCAAGTCGAAAAAGAACATGTGATATTTCTCTAGTCATTTAATGGTCAACGTGTTGATCCCACAGACGGCTGAGGATGAAGCACCATGAATAACACAGTAAGGTTACCCTCCCTCTCCCTCTGAAGGGGTGGAGAGTTTTCTACCCACCGTCGTATTTATAGAGAGGTTAGCTGAGAAATTATCTTATGAGCTAGAAGTGTATGAAAATCTGCCCATCCACATATTTTGATATGTTCTCGTTGAAGTGTATGGAAATCTTCCCATCAAAGTTAGGACATGACATATGTAGATATTGAAAATTCCATGTATATATGTGTGTGTGTGTGTGTGTGTTGTAGTTATTAACATGTGGAGAATATGTTCTCCGGTGAATTTATTGTTACCGTGAGAGTAGAGTTTGAGAGATTTGTAAAAAGAACAAATGGATCATTGGTCATGTTAATATTGTTCATTGTTGTCGTGTTAATATTTTTGTGGTTAATAAATGTAATAGATCGTGGTTGTCATCCATGTTGGATCATTGTTGACAATCAAGGCCTTAAGAGAAACACAATCCATATGTCATGGAAACCATGATTTATACGTCATGGCAACAACAATCCCCATGTCATGGCAACCACGACCCATATGGCAAGTCACGGGAGTGTAGTACCCCGAAATGTGTAACATGAAAACCACGACCAATATAACATGAAATCCACGATTCGTGACTAGCCATATGTGGGTCGTGGTTGTGAACCACAACTCAATGTAGAGAACAACAATGATCTCTATAGCATGACAACCACGATAATGGTTTCGATCGTCATGGGTTTGCTAATGGATCATGGTTGATAGGCACACTGTATCATGACCCATATGTTATGTGGGTAGTAGTTGTGAACCACAACCCAATGTATATGACTACAACGATATGTATAGCATGACAAACAGGATCGTGGTTGACATGCCTAAATGGATCATGGTTGACAGGCACAGTGGATCGTTGCTCACATCTTATGTGGGTCGTGGTTGTGAATCATGGTAATCATGCTATATGAGTCGTGGTTATGCCAACATAGATCATAATAACGAACCCTATAGCATGACAACCACGATCGTGGTTGCTTCTCTTAAGGTCGTGGTTGTCAACAACGATCCAACATGGATGACAACCATAATCCATTACAACTGTGAACCACGACAATTTTAACATGACAACCACGACCCATATCAACTACGACCAATGCTTCACGTATACCACGAACCATACTATACAAATCAGAAAATGTAACATGCACATACATACGACGATAGCCTAGGTAAATTTTTTATATATTGCACTACTCATTCATAAGACAATAACGCAGGAAATTAGCTGAGAACCACAACCCCTGTAACATGATAACCACGATACATGACAACTACAACACATATAACATGAAACCATGACCCATATGTTCTTTTCCAAATATAAGAAGTTTACCCCGCTTATTTATAGGTTGCCTCGCTCACTTTCCAAATCCAATGTCTATTTCTGGTACAATTTCTTCTCCCGGCTTCGTAGTTATAGAGAGGTTGGTTGAGAATGAGCAAGAAGTGTATGGAAGCTCCACTTTTAGTTGCTCAATTTCCAAATCCAATGAAGAATTTTATTCAATGAAGCTTCCTTTTCCCTCTATGCGTATCTACAAAGGAAATGGTTTCTTTTCCACTGGCTGGGTGCCCGTTGATATTGTCGAGATGCCAGAGTTCGAAAATGTCTTCAGAACTTCCTGTGAAGGTCGTTGAGCATCAGGAAGATCGTAAACGTCCCTGAGAAAAGGGAAGGGATCACACGTAAATGAAGAACGCCAGAAGGACTCGATACCTTCTTTGAATATCACCTTCATTATTTTTTTAAATGCTCTTTGAAACCCAAATACCACTTTTATAGGCTGGCATTCAATGATTAATGCACTGATTCTGTCGCACTAATTCTAAACAATCACGCGGATTTCGAAGGGTCACGCTCGATTCGCAACGGATTGTGTGGAGGAAGTGACTTAATACAATTTTCTGAAATAATTATGGCGGTTGTGGCTATTGTGTTACAAGGGTCGTGGTTGTTATGTTATATGGATCATGGTTGTTACGTTATATGGGTCAGGGATGTCATAACATAAAACCACGACACATATAAAATAACAACCACAACCCATATAACATGGTTCGTGGTTCTCGTGTTATATTGGCCATTGTTATAATGTTATATGGGTCGTGGTTACCATTCCTTTTTTTAACGATCCACGATCTAACATTAGATGACAACCATGATCTAGCGCGGATAAAGAAACCATGATCCAGTGTGTATGTGAACCACGATCGGTAAGGATTTTGGTTTGGATTAGCTCAAAACCCAATTACGACATCTATGTCTTGTCATTCAATGGTTAAGGCTTTGATTCTGAAGGGTCATGCATGATTCTAAAGGGTCACTGGTTCCCAACGGATTGCGTGGAAGAAGCGACATTAATGCGATTTCATGAAAAGACTATGGCGGTTGTGGTTGTTGTGTTACGGGGGTCGTGGTTATTATATTATATGGATCGTGGTTGTTACGCTATATGGGTCGGGGATGTCATAACATAAAACTACGACACATATAAAGTAACAACCACAACCCATATAACATGACAACCACGACCATTATTACAATACAATATGAATAATGGGTGGCTTCAACGGGCACCCAACGAGCTGACAAACACTGCTGAGAAGGTCCATATAACATGGTTCGTGGTTCTCATGTTATATTGGTCGTTGTGATAATGTTATATGGGTCGTGGTTGCCATTCCTTTTTTCAACGATCTACGATCCAGCATTGGATGACAGAAATGATCCAACGTGGATAAAAAACCACAATCCAGTGTGCATGTGGACCACAATCCAATGTGGAAGATAACCACAACCAATTCTTGGTCATATCCACGACCATTCCCTTCAGATTGAGCGCGATCCTCCGAAAACAGCGCCACATTATACTTTTTCAAGAGAGGACATTAAAACTTGCACTGATTCTGAATGGTCGCGCAGATTCTGAAGGGTTGCACTTATTCTGAACATTGTGCGGATTCCAAAGGGTCGCGCTTAGTGCCCAATGGATTACGGGGAAGTAGCGACTTTAATGTGATTTCGTGAAGAAGAAGAATGTGGCGCTGTTTCTAGAGGGTCGTGCTGAATTCGAAGGGAATGATCGGATATGTCGAACAATGGGTCATGGTTGTCTTCCACAATGGATCATGGTTGTCTTGTTACATGGGTGGTGTTGTATTGTAATTGGGTCATGGATATTGTATTGTAATTATAGTCGTGCTGGTCATGTTATATGGGTCATGATTGTTACGCTATATGGATCGTGGTTGTCTTGTTACATGGGTGGTGTTGTATTGTAATTGTAATTGTAATTGGGTTGTGGATATTGTATTGTAATTATTGTCATGCTCACTACTAGAAAATCGAGCAAAGGCTGCGAATAAAAACTGTAGCTAAAGGCCTATGACTATGGTTAAAGTCCGTAGCACAACCGAAGCCATTGGTGCCATAGCCATAGGTCTAAAAGCTATGGCTACGGATTTCCTCCTTAGCCATATAAACAATGGGTACGGATTAAATCCGTAGCCGTAGCATCTGTAGCACTAAGGTATTTACAGCTACAGATTATATCTGTAGCTAAAAGTAGAGCGAGAACCGTAGCAATAGGCTGAAATCAGCAACAACTACGGTTTTTAGATAAAGGGCTACGGTTAATAGCCGTAATGATTGAAACAATAGGTACGGATTAAATCTGTAGCAATATTTTCCGTAGCTCTAGATTATATATAACTACAGATTATATCCGTAGCTAAAAGTGGAATGAGAACTGTAGCAATAGGTTGAAATAAGTAAGAGCTACGGTTTTCAGATAAATGGCTACGGTTAATAGCCGTAGCTAATGCCTATTTTTTTAATAAAAAATTTAAATAATAATGGCAGCTCTTACCATTGTAGTACACCCTAATAACTCATATAAGCTAATATAGATAAAAACTTCATGGCTAAATCATTCATTCTTTCAATCAAACACAATCATTCATTTAATCATATACAATCATTCATTTCCATTCACAAAAGTACAATGTCAACATAATAATTATATGTCTATTTAAAGTTCTCATTAACAGCAAGATCCAATGCCTTCTCGCAGCCAAATAGCTTCTCAACAATCGCAAGTGAAAACTCCATGGATGTGCCTCTACTGGTTATCAATTTGCCATCAACTAACACCCTATTCTTAGCTTCACTTTGATCTGAAATCTTGTACATGGCTGAAAATCAATTTAATCATACAAAATGGAAGAAATTGCATGTTATGACATTATATGTAAGAGGCTGAAAATGTGTTTGTGTGTATTTTGAAGATTGAGTTGAAAATGTAATGGACCCACTTGAGCAATGGACACTTTGAGGATTGTGCCTCTGAGGCCAACCCCAACAGATGCGATCGCCATGACAGCCGGGCCAGCGAGGAACCTCGCAACCAATTTGTATGAGGCGAGTTTAGTCCCACAGGCTATGATTCTTAGCTACAAAGCCATGAACAGTCTTGAAAATTCAAAAAATTCAAAGGTAGTTCAAGTCAATTCAAAACACTTGAAAAACAAGGACTAAGAATCATGATGAGCATATCAATGATCTTGCCGAGACTGAACATGGCCAACCCAAGACCTGCATTCGACAAGATTGTGATAGAATTTTCATGATTTGAGGCTTCTTAACACCCCATCTACAGTAAGAAAGATGTTAGAAGAAAATCAGATTCAAGAGATAGAGATTGAAAGAAATTTGAAATTCAAGACCTGTGAAAATCACCTGCAAGATACAAGAGCCCAGGTCAAACCCTTCACCAACTGTTCTATACAACAACAACTGTTCAACTAAACCCTTCGTACCCCAGTAACTATTCCACACACTTCAAAAATTTGCTACCATTGTTCTATACAACAATAGCATTAAGATATATTTAAACAACAGCTGTCAGTTTGGAACAACATCTTCCATTGTTCCATTGTTCCTTAGAAAATCTGCAAAAGGATTTTCAATGGTATTTAATGTATAGAAAATCTGCTACCATTGTTGTGTGGAACATAACCCTATCTTTGCACTTCCTCTTTATGCAAAATTCAGGTTGATAGTGAAATCATTTCGGGATTAAAAAAAGAAAAGAAAAAGAAGAAGAAGAAGATGCATACCGAGTTCTGTTCCCAGCAAGATTCACAAAATTCAGGTTGATAGAGAAACCTGAATTTTGCTGCATGACAAAGAGTGCGACATTTTTGAACTGTGTTTGGATAGAGATGCTAAAAAAGATTATTTTCTATTAATCTGAAGAGGCCAATGAATAATTAGATACATTTTTGCAGTATCACATGCAAAATTAACACAAAACTAATTTTTCGAAATGTTTCCACTAATACTGTTTGAGGTACTATAAAATCCAAACCCATAGGTTCTATAGCCCCAATGGGAAGGAATGATACATAGCTTTGTATATAGAGATTGTTCTCCATTTTGTATAGAGAATCTAAAAGATGGACATGCAAAAGCTCACAAGTATATTATCACCATCATCATCTTAGCCTTTCCTATAGTCGTGTGCATAACCCAATAGATGATAGATTGCAAAGGATTCATTCTTCTCTAATCAATGCTATCTAAATGAGATGCAATAGTTTCCTATAAGTCAAAAAGAAATTCATCAACTCAAAAAATAAAACAAACACACTCCACCTCGGAAAAGACAGCCACTTGAAAAGGAAAGCTAACATGCACATGCCTCTTATAGCAAGCCATCAGCAGCAATATTTTCCTTGGTCACCAAAATTTTTACAATTGTCACTAGCAGAAAAATAAAAACCATAAAAACATTATTTTGTTTTAAAATATTTAAAATCCAGTAAATGATATTTACTCACTAGAACAGAGGCAGTGAACACAACATTTGATATTACTTCAGGAAACCTATACGAGTGATCAATATACAGTAAGTACATATGCATGAACTGATGTCATAAATGAACAAGAAATCATCAATGATTACCTCAGCCTGATGTCTTACCAAAAGTGTTGTAATCCAATGTAAGGCCTCAATTTTGGTAGCATCCCATTCATTAGATAGTTGTCTGACAAACATAACTACTACACATTAACATCTAGTCATATTACATAGGAGGAAGAAAAAACTTACACCATTTTGATCCTTGTCAAAGACTTTGAAAGCCTCCTGTAGTTCCTCCACATACTCAGTGTCCTTCATAACAAGTGGAAATGGGAAAAGTTAGAAACGCCTAACAGAAGTTGGCAACTATCACTGCCAAATAATATTCATAAGGATTAGAATCACACAGTCACACAGTGTGGTTTACTACTTTATTAGGAGGTTTAGTATAAAAGGAAAAAAAAAAGGGCCAATTGCAAATTCATATGTGTTTGTATTTTTTATTTTATTTTTTATTAATCCGTAGATGAATCGATTCGATGGCATACATCACCACTATGGCCCACATTGATGATCAAAGTTTGTAGATGTTGTGCCCATGGCTGAGGCACTTGAAAAAAATGATTTGCAGTTTAAGTGAAAATCAAGAGAAACATTTATTTGAATAGCTAGCCATGTTTTCTGCACTCAACTAGAATTTTCGTGTTAAATGATGATTCAAAGGGAGATCTATATGAATCAGATTCTTCATCCTAATCTTAGCTGATCTATATGAATAAGAGGAATGTCTACTACGAAGTTGGATTATGATATGTCGTTGGACTTGGGATGATGTAGATGGGATTTAGTTATGGATCTGCTCCTAAGATTTACATGGGCTACAACATAGGGAATGGTGTAAAATCATGCTCTAAATACTTTAAAATTCACATGATTTGGCAACATGCACTTATATAATAGTATAGCATGGTTTGCTATGTAAATATGAAAATAAGAGAATTTCTCAATGTTAGGTAGAGAAAAATAATGACAACTCAAGATAACTTGAGATACTCATCAATGTCAACCTTAATCTGCTTTGCTTTCAGAGCACCATCAATCTCAGAGAGAATGCCCGGTGATTACTTGATTTCAGCCAGCAAATCAATCTACATTTAAGAGAGAAGAAAGATGTTATCTTAATAGAGAACTATTAAATATTGATTAAGAAGTTCAAACAAAATCGTGATGCAGCCAACTTGAAGTTGGGAGTAGAAGGATTGGGCAACCTCATGTTTCGTGGGAATGCACTTTGAATAACATTCCGCATTTAAATGCAACTGGGTGGAATCATATCACAAAAGCTGAAATGATAATCACAAAGGAACTCTGGAAAATCATGAAGCAGTACCAAGAGCACCCTTAGAATGCCTTTGTACAGAAAGTGAACTTGCCCACAACTTAAGAAAAAAAAAAAAAACCTGATGATACCACAGTTGTGTAAGATGAGGAGAAAGAAGATAATGATGACATTCATGAGTAACACATACCTGAAAGTTGGAACTATCAAGGACAAGGTCAGGGGAGCCAAGGTCCAAAAGCCAGTTCAGAAACAATCTAAATATGCCCTTTGGCTGAAAGCAGCTTTCTTCTCTTCTGTATCCTTTTGGATAACTCTCACAGTCACTAACAAAATCTGTCACATGTCATAATGAGAACACTGTAAGTAACCATAATGGAAGCAGAAGTATAAATTTTAATTTTATTTAAAAAAAAAAAAACAAAACAAAAAAATTTTCCTTGTGTGTTTCAACCTTGGGAAAGAGAAACACTTTACTTGATCCCTGATCCACCGCACGATACCAACAACAACAAAGATAAGTGAAGTTACAAATCATTGAATTAATTAAAGCCAACACCTACTGAGGTTAATGTAACTAGCAACATTTGTTACAACTGAAAGAAATTTCCCATAACCACAAAAAAAAAAAAAAAGATCGCTACTTTAATAACTAAAACCACAAGCATTGCATACATATCAATAACAGCAAATGAGAGATGTTGGACTTGTTGTGGCATTTGTAGGGACAATAAGCTTGGATTAATCATGTCAGTGGCCAAACAATTTGCTACAAAATTTTCCTGAAATTATAGGTAGAAAGAGAAGGAAAACTCTTAACAACTGTGAGGATCTGGAGGATTCTCATGGAAACATAATACAAACCACAGAAAAAGTTTACCATGAGGATTCAGAAAAAGTGATCCATGAGATCATCCTCTTTAAGCAACCCACTTTGCTGTAACTGTGAGATATAATGGGTATAAGTGACATCAGTATTGCCAGGAAGTTCACAAATCCGACACCACTCAGCAAATAGACGAGAAACCTGCGGTTTATTCATAGAAAATGGAAAGCACATAGAAAAATCACGATTTGTCTCAAAGAAAAATAAAAAGGCACATAGAAAATGGAACAAGCAATGTTAAATAAGACAAACAAATAAGCACCTGCACATCAGGAAGGATTTTCATTCATGATTCAACAAACATAAAATTCATTTCATTTCCTTTTTATGACTTCATATGTTCATTTTCGGGTTTTCTAAGCTACTCCAATTTCCAATTCAATAATTTCCAAGTATCTAATCAGTCCCTAAAGTATCTGAAATTTGAAGAACTGCAGCTGATTTGATAAATATTGCAACATATGTAAGCAAAGGTATTACTTGAATTCCATGGCTAGGCACGTATATTACTACATGCAACTCATTAAAATTATTTTTACTCAAGTATATGCAACAACATATATATGCAAGCAAGGAAAACTATTGCTAGAATTCTGACAAAGGACCATAGGCATATAGATTACTTCACTACATCTGCAAGAATTAATATTAGTATTTTTTTTTCCATAATCACCACCGCATGATCCTAGCCATTTGAGATTGGTGTTACGAACCCTGTTTCTCTAATCCCACTATTCTCAGAAAGTGAAAAATCCTTCATATCACTTCATAGCTGAAAAGGAGCTACTCCATTAGTTATTTCCATTTTAGTGAATTGAAATTTTGCGATTGAATTCAACTGAGCATCCAAATGCAGCCTCAATGAACTTGAAGAGATTCCTATGCAAGTGAACTAAAAATGTAAATAACCACCATCCCAAAAGCTCTAAATGCCTGAAGTATATAATAAAGCCACTCCACTTTTGTCCCCAAAAGACTTTTTATCTGCAGTCATTTAGAAAGTAAACTAGGTATATATACAATATCCAATTATCCATGTTCGTCTGCATATTGCATACACATGAACGTGTTACATATGCATACATAAACACATCTAAACCTACATAAATAGGCTATGCATAAATGCATGTGGACCTATACAAGTTTATACATACATACACACACACACACAGAGAGAGAGAGAGAGAGAGAGAGAGAGAGAGAGACTGTGCTACATTCATTACATGATTCTGTTTTGTCTTCTGAGTTTCAGCCCAATGGTTTTTTTGGGTACAATCAGTTTAGGTTGTATGTTCTCGCGACTGTGATACTTCTAATCCAACACGAACTAACTATTTAGGCAGCATTTGGATGCACTATCCAATAAAATTGCAATAACAAGTTCAATAAAGTGGAAATGACCAAATTGCAATTAGTTAGTATTCATATTCAATAAAGTAAAAGTCCGCTATCAAAAGCAGAAATAAGTAGGCTGGATATCTACTAGGATGACTTTAGAAAAACTGGAAGATGTGAAGAAATGAATCTACTCGATGTGCAGTCTCATGAACATATAAAAACTTGCCCCCATACACCTAGCCATACTACACAGACATGGAACAGGAAGATCCCCATCGTCCATAAAATCAACTTACTTTGTAGCTGCCTAGGCCGAGAAAGAAGGACATAGTCTCAACTTCTAATCAGATGGGCCATGCATGTATTTTGAATGCAGGCTATTTTTCATTTCCTTAGATGCCATTTTGATGAACCGCCTACCACACATGGATGCCATGCTTGTGAGTAAGTAGTGTGAGTAAAAATCCAAGAGTATCTTTAAAAAACCATTGAAAAAAAAACAAAAAAAAAAAAAAAAAAACCTCTGAGAGACTTAAAGAAAAAGTCTCATTAGAAGTAGGAATAAGTAGACCAAAAAATAAAAGAAAAAGACCAATGAATTGTTTGGTATTATTGGAAAATCAAATCACTTACTTGAAGAAACGTAAGCTTGAGGACAACACCCAAGTTCCAACATTCATGCATGGTTATTGGGGTGAGAGGGCTCTGCGTCTTAGCATATACTAGCCCCAACACCATTCCTGTAGAGGCAAAGGCAACATGGCATATGTAAGAATGGAGATGAAGCATAAAAAATAGCCACAATTTTAAATCAAAGGTGATACCGCCATTAACGAGCCTTAACTCAATAATCAGACTGGTACACTCATCAGGCAAAGGCAACTATGAACATGAAATTCCCTTCAAACCAAACTCATCAGGTAAAGAACATAAAATGAAAAAACCCAAATCATAAAGTACATCAATATAATTAAAAAGAAAAAACATCAAATTGCATAGAATTAAGGATTTATAGCAGTCCAAAATATAACTAAGAACATGAAATTACCATTGAGAGCAGATCATGAGCTAATAAAAAGCAAGTACAAAATGCATTAATAGAGGAAAGAACCATCAAGATGCATATAATTAGGGATTTATGTCGGTCCAAGAGACAACTGTGAGTAAGAATATTAGCTTTGAAAACAAAACAATGAGCTAAAAACCATGGATATCTGGCTTCATGGTAAGATGATTTGGACAGTCTAGGTAATTTGCACCAACAGAGATAGCTATCAGTCCAAAAATACTTACAGGGCCAATACATTTTTTTTCTTTTGTCAAGCAATGGATGTCCCACTTGAAAGGAATTTGATTACATTCTGTTTGCATTTTCAATGTGCAAAATGGAGATTTCTGATATGGTACTTAGCCATAACAAAGCATTTTCCTGTTTACCCTCAGGCCATGATGAATGTTCATTTCTCACCAATAGCTCCATATCTCTTTCTATTGAATCACTCATAGCACATATGGACAGCAAGGTTAAAACAACATTTTTATACAAGCACTTTCTAAAATTTCTAAGTGGGATGGGAAGTTCTTAAAACGAACCAAAAACAAAAAACAAAAACAAAAACAAAAACAAAGAAAAAAAAACAAAAAAAAAAAAAATCATCTGTAAGAGTTTTGTGTTCTTATTGCCAAGCCCAAGCTTGCATAAAAGAGTGTTTCCTTAGCATAGCAGCCAGCATGCTAAGGCAACTCGTCCCTGCTCCCTGGGCTATATTTTCAATTCCATAAGTCCACAAATGCATTACAACTTACTTCAGTGGTTACACTTCCACATGTTTGGAGGAGGAGGTAGGGTATATACCTGAAGGTGGTGGCTGTATAACCATATATGCATGTTTTAAGCTTGCTAGTTTTGTGCATATAAAGCATGCACCTGCCCAACAAAACCCACTTGCAATTCAAATCAATGCAACAACAAAATCAAAACCTATGATAACTATTGTAATATATATTTGAAATATTACTGGAAAGAAGTTGTGATAAGTACATAAGAGGTGCATGCCTGTGCAACATGGGCTTTGGGAATTTCATCAAGCAGTTGGCATCCCTTCCTCCACATGTTCTTATCCCTAGACACTAGATTGATGTTAGTGAAGAAACGATCAATTGGCTCAGGATCGAACCATGCTGCAGCCCACAACACCATATTAAGCTTCACAATAGGGTACACCATGCATTTTCCAAGGGAAATCCCCCTCTACATCATCATAAAACAAATTTACAGATAAATTTTAGAAACTCTAATCTTAACATTCGATTTTAGTAAAAAAAAGTATAAATAAAAAAATAATAATCTAAAACCCCTAAATCTAAACATCCAAAATTTGGAAACAAACAATAAAAAATTGATTGAAATTTGTTTCTACATAAAATAACCTTTCCTTAAAGAGCTTGTTTGGTGCTCTGCCTATGACTTTTACGACAAGTAACAGAGAGAGCTTTGCTTTCAGATCTATCAGCGGAAAGGGGTGTTTGATTTTTTGTGAGTGGGAGTGACAGAGGGGTTCCAAATCTTTCAGCAAAGAGAGGTTTTACATCCTTCACGACCGGGAGTGCAACAACTCGAAATCATCCATTGATGAAGAGGTGTTCGTGAGATCGAGTGGGAGGGGATGGTTAGGAAGAGAAGAGGAGTTCGTGAGAGGGGAGATCGAGAGAGAGAAAAGGAGTGCAAGAGAGAGAGAGAGAGAGAGAGAGAAGGGGCGGGGGAGATCGAGAGAGAGAGAAAGGGACGGACCTGAGAGGGAATAGGGTTGAGAAGAGGGAGGGAAATGAATGTTTTGTGAGAGGGGGAAAAGAAAAAGGCAGCGCAGTTTTCTGTATTTTTCTTGCTACGGTTTTTAACCGTAGCTAAAAGCCAATATGACCGTAGCCATTGAACAATCCGTAATAGGCCCTCCACGGTTCACATTTGACAGGATCTGGACGTACAACCTTGTCAAGGGCTTTGTGGGGTCCATCTTGATGCAATCGATATATCCACTCCATCCATTAATTTTATAATTTTTTTTCTATAGGGAATGAACCCAACATCTAGGCAAATCGAAGGTTTAATTGAACCACACCATCGATCAATGGATTAATCTCCACTCTTTCCTACCGTGTGGTCCACTTGTGCTTTTGCTCTACGTTCTTTTTTGGGTTCTTACCCTAAAATACTCTTAAAAAATGGATAGACGTATTAGATGGAGTATACACATTTTAATGGGCTTCGTAGAGTCCCTTATGAGGTATCTAAGGTTGTATGTACATTTGGCGGAGTTAGCTTTTAGCTACAGTTTTAAGCCGTAGCAAATGAGCTATGGTTTATAGCCGTAGCAAAAAACCAGAATAGTCTGTAGCCTTTGGTCATTTTTTTGGTTGTGGCTTGTCATGTTATATGGGTCGTGGTTGTTACAGTATATGGATCGTGGTTGTCTTGTTACATGGGTGGTGTTGTATTGTAATTGTAATTGTAATTGGGTCGTGGATATTGTATTGTAATTATGGGTCATGCTTGTCATGTTATATGGGTCGTGGTTGTTATGTTATATGGATCGTGGTTGTCTTGTTACATGGGTGGTGTTTGTCATGTTATATGGGTCATGGTTGTTGCATTATATTTTTCTGTAGTGGTCGGCTGATTTCCTGTGGTGTGATCATACCTATAAGGTGGAACACACAACAGGAAATCACAGACAACCACGACCCATGTAATTTTTCCATGGTGGTCGGCTGATTTCTTGTGGTGTGATCATACTTATAAGGTGGAACACACAACAGGAAATCACAGACAACCATGACCCATGTAACGTGACAACCCCGACACTCATAACATAACAACCATCAAAGTTAGGTTATGGTTGTGCAGTTATGTGGGTCGCATTTGTAATGGACAACGACCCATCAAAGTTAGGTTATGGTATATGTAAATTTCAAAAATCCTATATATATGTGTGTCGTAGTTATTAACAGGTGGCGATAGGGTGGATAAAAGTGGATACTGCCCAAGTAAGGACTTTTTGGGGCCACAGCAAGATAGCCGACAGGGTAGATGAATTGGTACAAACAGTTTGGTAGAAAATGAAGAGAACACGTTGAAAACCACAACCACAATCAAGAAAACATGACAACCACGATCCATATAACATGGCAACTATAAACCATATAGCATTACAATCACGACCCATATAACATGAAAACCGCGACCCTTATAAAATTACAACCACGACCCATTTAACACAGTAACTGTCAGAAGAGAAGCTCAGTGATGCGCAAGACTCTGCAAGTTTCTTCCGCTTAAGCTTGCAAATGGGGATATTATCATACTTTATTCCTTCCACTTCAGATTCAGTGTAACCCTTCGGAATCAACACCACATGCAGCATGCAAGCCACGACCCATTCGATGTTCAGGGCACCATGATAAAATTTACATGATGAACATGACTCATATTACATGACAACCACGACCCAAACAACATGACAACCATGACACATTCGATGTTTAGGGCATCATGATAAAATTTACATGGCTAGGTGTCCGTTGAAATTGTTGTATTCTCTTTTGTGATTATGGTCGTGGTTGTCATGATTTACCGGTCGTGGTTGTCAAGTTGTATGGGAAGTAGTTATTAACATGTGGCGCGCTGATTTTAAAGGGTCGCGCTGCTGCTAAAGAGAAGGTAAGTAGTCCTATGTCATTGTAGAGAACTATTCTTCAACAATGTTTTTCTGCTGGCTGGGTGCCTGTTGAAATTGTCGAGTTGCCGGAGTTTGAAAATTATCTTCAGAACTTTCTGTGAAGGCTGTTGAGCTTCTAGAAGATCGTCAACTTCACTGAGGAAAGAGAATGGATCACTAATAAAGGAAGAACACGAGAGGGACTCAATAGCTTCTTCGAATATCTCCTCCATTATTTTGAATGAAAGAGCAAATAAATCCATGAATGCGTCAAGTGTTGCAATAATTAAGGATTCTGGTTCGGATTGGTTTGTGGAAGTAATATGAAGCCCAAGTACCACTTTTATAGGCTGATCATTCAATGGCCAAGGCACTGACTCTGAAGGGTCGCACTGATTCTGAACGGTCGCGTGGATTTTAAAGGGTCACAATCGGTTCCCAACGAATTGCGTGGAGGAAGCGACATTAATACGATTTCCTGAAATGACTATGGCGGTTATGGTTGTTGTGTTACAAGGTTGTGGTTGTTATGCTATATGGATCGTGGTTGTCACGTTATATGGGTCGGGGATGTCATAACATAAAACCACGACACATATAAAGTAACAACTACGACCCATATAACATGGTTCGTAGTTCTCGTGTTATATTGGTCATTGTGATAATGTATATGGGTCGTGGTTGCCATTCCTTTTTTCAATGATCCACGATCCAGCATTGGATGACAACCATGATACAACGTGGATAGAAAACCACGATCCAGTGTGCATGTGAACCACGATTCAATGTGGAAGATAACCACGACCAATTCTTAGTCATATTCACGACCATTCCCTTCCAATTAAGCGCAATCCTCTGAAAACAACGCCACATTCTACTTTTTGAGGAGAGGACATTAACACTTGCTACTTCCCGTAATCTGTTCAGTACTGAGTGCAATCCTTCAGAATCTGCGTGACTGTTTAGAATCAATGCAACCCTTTGGAATCGGCGCTTCACCATTAAATGACCACTCTATAAGAGCGGTACTTCTTCCACAAACCAATCCGACCCTTATTGCAACACCTTTTGCATTCATGTATTTTCTTTGCTCTATCATTCAAAATAATGGAGGAGAAAGTCGAAGAAGCCATCGATTCCCTATCACCTCCTTCCTTTAATGGTGATTTCGTCTCTTTCCTTAGGGATGTTGCGATTTTCCTACAGCTCAACTTCCTCCATAGGAAGTTCTGAAGACGATCTGCGCAACTCTTTCAACCCTTAGTAATTAGTGTGTCACATGATAATAACTGTTTCCCATACAACATGACAACCACGACCGCTATAACATGATAATCAGGACCATAATCACAACAGAATAGGAAGAACAGTCTCTTTAACGGGACCCAGCAAGCTAAAAAATACTGGCGAGAATGTCTTGTTTAAGCCTGACCTTTTCAACAGAGTTTTAGATCAGGCTAAAACAAGTCATTCTCAACAGAGTTTTTCCACTGGTTGGGTGCCCGTTGAAGAGATCTTCTCTTCATATTGTTAATGTGAATATGGTCGTGGTTGTCATGATAAATCTGCCGTGGTTGTCATGGAAGTAATCTGATGGTTCATTTACCATGGCTGTCATGTTAAATGGGTCATGGCTTGCATGTTGCATGTGGCATTTATTTCGAATGGTCATGGTGAATCTGAAGGGAAGGGTCGCGGTGAATCCAAAGGGAATGCCATAGTTATTAACCAGTGATGATGAGAGTAAGGAGGATAATAATATCCCCATTTGCAAGCTTAGGTGGAAGAGTCTTGTGCATCACTGAGCTCCTCTTCTAGTAGTAACTGTGTTATATGGATTGTAGTTGTCATGGATTATTGTTTTAATGCTATATGGGTCGTGATTTTCATGTTATATTAGTCGTTGTTTGTAATTTTACATGGCAGTATACACTTTTCATGTTATGATGTTATACAGATCGTGATTGTTAGCCGATATTGGTTGTGGTTTGTATGGCAGAAGGGTCATGAAGATGGCATGAGTCGTGGTTCACATAAATAATGGGTTGTAGTTGTCATGCCATATGGGTCGTGGTTATCATTTTACAACAGCGATCCATTATTCATCATAACCACAACACAATGCAAGGTACAATCACGACCCACTATTGATCAAAGTTTCATAGGTCATGGTATCGGTTGATATCGTCATGGTTGTAATGTTATATTAGTCTTTTTTGTCGTGAAATTTGGATATTGAATGTAATGATTAATGTTTTGTGGTTGTCTTGTTATACGGATTGTGGTATCAAGTTATAATATTCATAGTTGATGTGAAGAATTGATCTTAGTTGTCATTTGATATGTGTTCGCGGTTGGCCGATTTCAATGGTCATGTTAATCGTTTTGCATGGTCGTGGTTGTCCTATTGCATGGATCATTGCTGACAACCACGATCTTATGAGAAACACAACCCATGTATCTTAAATTCTATTTAAATATAATAGTCATTTGTATCACATCATAGGGAAAACCACCTTAGATTTATATCCAAGATGGATTGTGGAAGATAACCACGACCCATTCTTCATCATATCCACGACCATTTCAAACGGATTCAGGGCGACCCTCCGGAAACCGCGCCGCATTCTTCTTTTTCACAGAATCACGTTAAACGTATAAATCAGATGAATCGTGGTTGTCATGCTACATTGTCTTGTTTCGATCTGCATTCCAATATGGTCGTGGATTGTTAATTAATAATAAGAAGGTCTTGCAAAATCTAACATGATCATAATTGTACTACATAGTTGATCGATGATGTAACAAACAAAGGGTCGTGGTTATTACGAGTTCTAAAGGATCGTGGTTGTCATGCTACATGGTTTGTTGTTGTCATCTATGATGGGTCAAGGTCGACAATGAAGATCACCCGCCATGTGATCCACGATTCAATATGCATGTCAACCACGACCGACTTTCAGGTCGTGGTTGTCATAAACAATGGTAGTGGTTCCCAACCACGACTTCCGCCAACTCGTGATTATCATCCACATTGGGTCGTGATTGACATGATACATGGGTCATGACTATCATTGTATATGGATTATGGTTGTAAGGTTGTAATCTTCTCGTTTTTGGAGGCTTCATATTCTCACATGTAATATTCATTTCATCTAAAATGTTCCATTATAATCGACATTTGTCCTTGAACACCTGCCCGACAGATATTTCGATAGGATCTTCCACAAATTCTGGATATCCTTGATGATCTGAAATAACAAAAGCTTCATCAGATGGAGCAAAGACATTATACAATGATCTAGGAATATATCTATTTTCTTCATACACCTGTATGGGTAAATTTCTGCGGATTGACCTCTAACAAGCATCGCATCACTTCTAACAAGCACCGCAACATATCCTTTTATCCACTTCTCTAGAACGGGCACCTTAGGACTGCCTGGTGACAGAAGTTAGTGCAACTTTAGCTTCTCTTCTCCCAGTGACTGTGTTATATGGGTTGTGGTTTGCATCGGTCGTGGTTATTACATTATATGGGTCGTGGTTGTTATAATTTAGCTATAGATGTGAAGAATAAGGGGAAATCCCATGGGTCGTGGTTGTTATAATTGAGCTACAGATGTGAAGAACAAAGGAAAATCCCATGGGTCATGGTTTTCATGTGATATGGGTAGTGGTTATCATGTTAAATGGATAGTGGTTGTCATGTTATATGGGTCGTGGTTCTGACAAACATGACCATAATGAAGAATCGTTCTCTTCAACAAGCACCAAGCGAGTTGAAAAACTCTGTTGGGAAGGTGTCTATAGAATTTACTGTGGAGGAGATTGATCTTCAGGAAGATCGTTAACATCCTGAGGAAAGGGAAGGGTTCACCCATAAAGGAAGAACGCGAGAAGGACATCTGGTTTGGATTGGCTTGTGAAATTAATTTGAAACCTAAGTACACCTTTATGGATAGGCTGGTCAAACATTTCGAAGGGTCGCACTGATTTCGACAAGGGATTACGGGATTTCCTGAAAAAGAATGCAGCGCTGATTCTAAAAGAAAGGGTCATGGATATGATGAACAATGGGTCGTGGTTGACATTCAAAATGGATCGTGATTTTTATCCATGTTGGATCATGGTTGTCATTCAACGTTGGCAACCACGACCCGTGGTACCTAAAAACCATGACCTATATCAAACGAAAACCATGACTCATATAAAATGATAACCACGACTCATATAACACGAGAACCATGACCCATATAACATGAGAACCAGAGATATCATATGGTGTGTTCCACCTTAGATTTAGTACATGACATACGTAGATATCATGCAAATGATATTTATATAGTAGCATAGGTCACATCAGATGGTGCGGCCCATATAACATGACAACCACGACCCACGTAACATGACAACCACGATCCTTGCCTCATGGCAACCACGACCCATATAGCCTGCGTTTCCTAGCAGTCTATCAATAGTTGTATCATATTCGAAAAACGCCAGGTTAGCTTTTGTACGAAAGGGCACGTTACTTTTCTGACTTTGATGGAAGGTAAGGATCTTATGTGCATGTATGGGGATATTATCATCATCCTCACTCTCAACATCACTGGTTATTACTTTTGAAGAGTGTTTTTTTAGATGTAAAGGATGGTGTAAAACTCTCCACAATCCGTTGTGCATTTGAACCACGACCCGTAGAGAAAATCGTGAACTTAACAATGAGTCGTGGTTGTTATAATATATGGATCGTGGTTTATTAAATGTCTACTGTTGAAAATTTCTTGGGTCCATAGAAGTTTTGGATCAATCTTATATTTGTTTTTTTTTATTTTTATCCATTCATTCATGTTTGTGTGATCTTATAAGAAGTTCGGATGACAAATAAACATCACTATGGGGCCTAGCAAGGTTTCATTATTTCCACCATTTCCTGTGGCATGGTCCGCTTGATCTTCGGATAAGCTTCAATTCTAGGATCAACCCCTAAAATGATCTGGAAAAACGGATGGACAGTGTGGATAAACCACATAAATTCACGGTGGGCCCAAAAGGGTTTACTCAGTACGATGAGAGACTTAGTACGCAATCCGATTTCCTCTACGCCCTACGATGTGATCTCCCAAAACAAGACTGTTGGATGGTGGACCTTATGTCCTGCATTGGACCTCTCCATGGAAATAGACGTCCATTATTACTGATAGTTACACCCCTTTAATTCTACTTTTGGTAGTACATCAATCAAGGGGCGTGTAAATAGGGACCATGACGCTTAACAACATCAGTTACCCACAGCGCTCTGTGGGCCCATCATGCTGTAACAGTCCAACATGGTGTGTATATTGCATCCAACATGCTGTAACTTGGAGGTTTACATTGCTACCTAT
Organism: Magnolia sinica; assembly: GCF_029962835.1. Lineage (NCBI taxonomy): Eukaryota > Viridiplantae > Streptophyta > Magnoliopsida > Magnoliales > Magnoliaceae > Magnolia > Magnolia sinica. Next base: position 40,252,899 of record NC_080577.1, on the reverse strand, counting down.
GGTGTGGCTCACTGAATTTTATATAAGGCTAATGTTTGGTGTGTATGGGTAACATTAGGCGATGCAGGGAACGAACGGAAGGGATGTCATACCTAGAAAGCAGAGGACCACAGACTCAACCCATTTAAGAATTGCGTACGAATTTTAGGACCCAACCCAATGAAATCCGGGTTAGGTTCAACTAAAAAGCCTAACTCATTAAATTTTGAATCTGGGTTCGAGACCAGGTCAGGTCCATTTAATCTTATCCTAAATATAATCATTTAAAAATTAGGTTTAAGTCAGGTCAAATTGATTATCCATAGCTCAAGTGGTAGACTAAGTGAAAGATACCTCGTCTCAACACTGAGGTCTTGGTACCAATCCCTAGTGGGGGTGGCTAACAGTGAAGTGTGAACTTACAATGGGGTGTACTAACAAGCTAACAAAAAGAAAAAAAAAGATTTTAAGAAGACACAAACCGAATACATTGTTGTAGGACCGTAGAAGCACAAAGATGATTCAAGTATAGTAATCCATTCACACCAAGCAAGTACAATGGAAATACAATAATTTTAATATGGAAAAACTCTTATGGAGAAAACCGTGGTACAAAGTGACAATAAATACTATAAAAGCAGAAATTACAAGGGATAGAGAGAATACCCAATTTGAACAAGCCTTGAATCTCCATTACAAACCCTTTGAAACCTAAGAACGAATTAGAAAACTTAAGACACCTCTCACTCCCGATTATACTCCAATATATAGCATTTAGGAGAATCCCAATCAAAATCGAAAATAAATCTTGCAAATCTGCGTAACTCTGCGATACGCTCGATGACATCTTCGATGGGACTTCGATGGCATCGAATAAGCCATCAATGGTATCGAAATAATACCAAAAAATTCCAGTGACCAACATAAAAATTCCGGATATTACTGATGACATCGACCAGACCTTCGATGGCATCAAATGACCTTCGATGGCATTGAAAATGACACCTAAAATGTCCAACAACCAATTCGATTTATTTCGGATATTTTCAATGGCATCGAAGCTTGCTCAATGGCATCAAACAAGTCATCGACGTACTGTTGAATTTATAGATTTAATGTTATATTTGATGTCTTAAATCTAATCAGATTCTGCGTAGATTTTTCATGCAACTATAAAAGTGCGGGATTTGTTTCCGATTTCGTTTATGATTCTTTCTGATTTTGTTTGGGATTCTTCCTTAAACTATATATATGGGTGTAAATGGGATTGGGAGGTATTATTCTAAGGGATTCTAAGGCTTTCTAAAAGGGTTCTAGGGTTTTGTAAAGGGTGTATCAAGGGTGAGATTCAAGCTTGTTTGAATCAGGTAAGTCTTTTCTCTTTGTAATTTCTGCTTTCATAGTAAAGATTTATCGCTTTGTGCCGTGGTTTTTTCCCAAAAGGGTTTTCCACGTTAAATCTTAGTGTGCTCTTGTGTTTACTTGGTGCTCTTGGAATGTTATCCTAGATCCATCTCCATGTGATTCTGCAGTCCAAAACCCAACAAGTGGTATTAGAGATATCGTTGAGGCACAGATCTGGATCTAGAGGATTAACATCAATGGGAAACGTCAAGTTTGATATTGAGAAGTACTCAAGCAAAAATAATTTTGAGTTATGGAAGATTAAGATGATCAGTCTATTAACTAAGCAAGGTGCAGCTAAGGCTCTTGAGGAGCGAAAATCGACTATAAAAGATGAAGAATGGGATACTCTTGATAGTAATGCTTTAGCCTCCATCCGTTTATGTCTCATAGATAAGGTTTTCTATAATATTTTGAGGGAGAAAACTGCGGCTAGTTTATGGGCGAAGTTAGAGTATATTTATACGAAAAAATTCTTTAAAAATCGCCTACAGTTGAAGTTACAGTGGTATAACTTCAAGATAGCAAAGGGTGGAGATCTGGAGGCCCACATCAACAACTTTAACAAATTGGTTTGCAAACTGCTAGATATAGAGGAAGTAATCAAAGATGAGGAACAAGCATGTATATTGTTGAATTCCTTTCTGGCATCGTATAAGTCATTCAAGGATACAATGTGCACAGTAAATAAAACCCTGAGTGTTGACATCGTTATCTCAGCCCTTAAAGGGAAGGGCATGAGAAAACTAAACGACGACATGTGGACATTTTCCAATGCACTGTTTACGAGGGGAAGAAATACTAAGCGAGGTATAGGATCTTCAAGATGTAGATCCAAATCCAAGGACAAGGGCAAAGAAAAATTAAAGTACTGGAATTATGCGATGACTGGACACATGAAAAAGGATTGTACCAATCTTAAAGCAAAGAAAGAAAACTCAGAGGCTTCTTCTAAGGAGGTCAATGTTGTCACATCTGATGAAGAAACAAGTGGTGGTGATGTTCTATCTATGTCTATGGTCGGACACTTACATGACAATCTTAGAGTGAGTGGATCCTTGACACAGGAGCATCATATCACATGACTCTTCATCAGAGTTGGTTCGCAAGTTATAAGGAATGCGATGGTGGAAAGGTTTTTATGGGCAATGCTAATGCCTGCCTATAATGTTGTGGTTATTGGTACTATGAGAATCAAAATGTTTGATGGGATGGAGCGTACCTTGACTAATGTCAGGCACGTTCCTGATATGAAGAAAAGTCTAATTTCTCTCGGTGCACTTGAGCTATAAGGTGCAAGTTCACTAGTATTGATGGTATCCTTAAAGTTTCAAAAGGGGCACTCGAGGTTATAAGAGCGCAAAGGCATGGAAACCTTTACAGGTTGATTGGGAGCACTTCAACAGGTGGAGCAGTAGTAGCTGTTGCAGGTTCTACTTATATATATATGTGGCATGCTCATTTGAGCCACATAAGGGAGCAGGGCATGAAGGTACTATCTGATCATTATTTAATTCCAGCTTTTAAGAATTCTGATTTAGATATATGTCAGCATTATGTATATGGTAAATAATCTAGATTATCTTTTAAAATTGAAAAACATATACATCAGGAAGTGCTTAATAATGTACACTCTGACATATGGGAGCCATCGCTAGAGATTTTCATTGGGGGGTCGTCATGGTTTATTTCATTCATTGACGACTACGCCAAGAAAGTTTGAATTTACTTCATGAAACGTATATCCGAAGTTTTCATCATATTCAAACAATTGTGGAAAAATAATCAGTGCGAAAAATAAAGGTTTTAGGGACTGACAATGGTGGAAAATTCACTTTTACTGAGTTTAATAAATATTGCAAGGATGAATGGATCATTAGGCATAACACAGTACACCACATGCTCGAACAAAACGGTTTGGCTGAGCGAATGAATCTAACTCTCTTGGAGAAGGCCCGATTCATGTTAAGTAATGCTGCTTTGAGTGAGGACCTATGTACTGAGGCCATTAACATGACTTGTTATTTGGTGAACCGGTCTCCTTCTGCGGCAATTAAATATAAAATTTCAAAGGAAGTATGGAGTGGTCATACGCTGGACTACTCAGATTTGCGCATATTTGGCTATAAGGCTTACTTTCATGTACCGTCAGTTGAGAGAGATAAGCTAGACCATAGAGCCAAGAAGTATATTTTTGTTAGCTATGGTATTGGTGTGAAAAGTTACAGGTTATTTGATAAGGTCACGCGTAAGGTTATCACTAGCCATGACGTCAAATTTGATAAAAGGTCCCTATTCCACAAGAATGATCAAGAAGAGCAAGAGAAACTGGAAAGGTTGATCGTAGACGTTCAGATTGATAAAGATGATATTCAAGTAGAGATAGATGCGCAGACAGAGGTACAGGAGTAGGTGAAGCTGCCACCTGTGAGAAGGAACCCACCGCGTGATCGCAGGTTACCGGCAAGATACAAGGACGACTCTAATATCGCATATACCCTCATTACAGATGAGGGGGACCCGTCAACTATTCAGGAGACTTTTGATGGGCCTGATGCAGAAAAGTGGAAGGTGGCTATGAATGATGAGATGGAATCGTTACACAAAAATCACACACGGGAGCTGGTGGAGCTTCCAGTGGGCCGAAAAACGATCGGATGCATGTGGTTATTCAAAAGGAAACAAGATAGATACAGAGTGAGGTTAGTAGCGAAGAGTTATGCTTAAAGACAAGGAATCGACTTCACAAAGATATTCGCGTTGGTGGTTAAGCAAGTATCCATCAGATTTGTGTTGGCGCTAGTTGCCCAATACGATCTCGAGTTGGAACAGATAGATGTTAAGACTACATTCCTGCATTGGCAGTTGGAAGAGCAGATCTACTGAAGAAACCAGAGGGCTACGAAATTAAAGGGGTAAAGAAAGAAGTTTGCAAGTTAATGAGGTCATTGTACGGCTTGAAACAGTCGCATAAGCAGTGGTATAAGAAATTTGATTCTTTCATGTTAAGTCAAAAATTTACTCGGAGTGAATATGATCACTATGTCTATTACAAGACACTTAGTGATGGAAAATTCATCATTGTATATTGATGATATGTTGATCGCCAATCATGATATGTCTGAAATCAACGTATAGAAGACTCGGTTATCAGGGACATTCGAGATGAAAGATAGAGGGACTGCAAAGAGGGTTCTTAGCATAGATATTCATAAAGACAGGAAGAGGAGCAGGCTTTGGTTATCACAAAAAGAATATCTTGAAAAGATGCTGATCAAGTATGGGATGGACCAGGCAAAGCCAATGAGCATTCCCCACGCGGATCACTTCAAGCTTTCCTCTGAACAATGTCCTAAATTAAATGAGGAAAAGCAGGTTATGTCTCATGTACCTTATTCAAATGCGGTTGGCAATTTAATGTATACCATGATCTGTACGAAACCAGATATTTCACAAACAGTTGGTATTGTGAGCAGATACATGTCAAACTTCGGCAAGCAACATACGGAAGAGGTAAAATGTCTACTTCGATACATTCGAGGTATAAAAGACTACGTCTTAACTTTTAAGAAGACATGCGCAAAATTAATAGGGTATGTGGATTCAGACTACACAGGCAGTGTGTATTTCAGAAAGTTAACTTAAAGATACTCGTTTATACTAGTGGGTGGAGTAATTAGTTGGATGTCGAAGCTTCAGTCCGTGATAACACTTTCCATGACCAAAACAGAATATATGGCAGTAATGGAAGCGTTTAAGGAAGGTGTTTGATTAAGAGGCATGATAAATTAGTTAGGACTTCAACAAGAGATCGTGCTGGTTAATTGTGATAGTAAGAGCGCTATCAATTTGGCTAAAAATTCTGTTTATCACTCTTGTACGAAACACATTGATGTTCGTCACCATTTTTTTCGACAGGTACTTAAGGAAGGAGGCGTAACTCTAGAGAAGATTTGTAACGCCTCGTATTTTCAAGACCTGAGTATACGATCCGTTTCCCAAAAACCCGAGTGTTAACCTATAAAGAGCCAAAGTCCGCGCACACACACACACACACACATATATATATATTCTTCCATCAGAGTATGGACAAATCAAACATGAAGGGAATTTTGCATTTTCATTTAAAGATACAAGAACTGCCCATAATGACTTATACAAACCAATGTCTCAACATTAAAAATTACAAGATTACATACATGAGAAATTTAAAAGCATATAAGACATATAAACAAAAGTTGCAAGATTGCACAGCTTCCTTGACAGGTACAACTATGCACCTTTGACCACTATAACGGCTCCTCATCAGTCTGAACCTGCATACCACTTAAGTCACCTATGTTACCTATACGGTTATATATTTGATAGATGAGTGGTCAACTCAGTGTGAATTTCCCTAAAGATTACACACTACCGCATTAGGTAAGCATAGTTATGAAAACGTATAAGGCATACAAAATAATACATGATGCAGTCTTATTAAATGCATGGATATATGAGTGCACATCAATTGGGGATATTCATCCAGTTAGCTTTTGGGCAAAACTCATGTAATGTGGCCGGTCACCAGTGAAAGTACATAGTACATGTGTAGTGTCAAACTCACCAAAAGTGGGTCGATAGTCGATGATCTAGGAGCTAGTGAAATGATACCCCAACTAAATCCTATTAGGCACGTGCTACAACATCCAGAATTAGCCACCCGTCATCGCTCGAATGCTATAAATGCATGATTAACCCAACTGTTATTAATCCGTTTACAACCAACAAGTTTAATAAGCTCAAAAGTCACTACGAGGAGCTCAGAGCCCAGCGTAGGCCAACAGCTCAAGCATAGTGTCACATTCCACCATCGCTGGCTCATGAGGCTACTACCTTAAGATGTTTAAATGGAACCCAATCGACTAGTGACCAATCATATTCAGTATATGGGGCTTACCATTGCATGGTTACATAAAGTAAAACATCGAACCCATATAGGGAAAATACTCAAAACAAAGCCACATAAGGTAATATCAAACAAGGCACATAAGGCAAATATCAAAATAAGCCACATAAGGCGAGTATCAAAATCATGCGATAAAAGACCATCCTTGAAAATCACTTAGACACAACAACCTCTGGATGGTAGGCCTCCATCAATATTCAATTCAAACCACCACTCAATAGCCACTAAGCCGAAGGTCCATCGCAATCACAACCAGTCAAGATACATCCCAAGTATGGGTGTACATTTATAGGTGGGGGTTTCTCACTAATGTACCAGTTTAAGTTTCAGAAGCGATCCACAAGTAATCCAAATAGCATAAATTAAATATACAAAATAAACATTAAGCATGTGATGTAACAACTCAATTCCAACAATTAACACATGCGGTTTTAGAATGGAGATATCATTTATAAATTTAAAATAGAACTATAACTTAAGCTAATAGGAAAATAGAAAGCTCAAGGGGAAGAATCATCACCAGAGAAGTTGTAGTCCTGTCCTTGATTCAACTCCCCACGGGTCTCTTGCGGTCGAAAGTCACGCAAGCAGCTTCCTAGAGGAACAATTTACATTAGTTAAGTGCTTCCTAAGGTTTTCATCAATTAGTATGTTGAGAACTTGGTGGGGGTTAGAAGGGTTCATAAGGTAGATTATTTGGGCCTGCTTTAGGGTGGCTAGGCCCACCAGGTTTTCGTCCCAACTAATGGCCTAGATCGGGCCTGGAGTTTGTCCACAGCTAAGGCCTGAATTGGGCCTCACACCTAGGCCTATATACACCATAATGGGCCTTAAACACATCATAATGGGCTGCATCACATGGGTCTGACACAACATAATGGGTCTCATATGTACAACAAGTGTGCCTCTCAAGGCAATGAGGCCCACGACCCAAAAATAAATGGATAGTGTGTGTAACACACATACATCATGGTGGACTTGGGACAAAAAAATCAGGTCAGCATGTGGCTTATGTGGGCCTTACCATGCACAACATTTAGGAGGTTTATCCACCATTAAAGTGTTCATAATCATTTGTTTGGCCCACCATGCCGTGGATCACAAATCCAGCCCATCCTTTATGTGTGCCCCACTTGGTTAAGGGGTCAGACCAAGTTTCAGGTGCATCCAGATCTCAAATGGTCCCTAGCAAGTGTTTTTATATAATATAACATGTCTTCACATGGTTGTAGATGGTGTGGGCCACCTGAGCTCTGCGCACGGCTAATTTTTGGGGACACCCCGTTTTTAAAGGAGACCCATCAAATGCATGGTGCTAATATTCGACATACATCATGGTGGGGCCTGCTGTGGGGCCCATGGTCCTGGCCAAAATCTCAAGCATCAAGAGGCAACGTCCTCTGGACGCTGACAATTACAACATCCAGCATGCTTCATATATATTTACCTTTTTTTTCTGGTGGTTTTTGATAGGTGGGGCCCACATCAGGAGGATCTACTCCGCGGGTTGGGTTCCAGGGCTCGAGACAGGTCCAATGAATCCAATATTGAATAAGTTTTGATGCACAGAAATATCACAGTGGGCCCTAATGATTTACTACTATTGAAACAGTGAGAGTTTTTGCTGGTGTGGCCAACCAGAGAGTTGGGTTAGCTTCATTTTTTGAGTCAACGCCTAAAATGAGCTGGGAAATGGGATGGACAGTGGAGATATAACATACATCTAGGTGAGGTCCCACTTCAAGCAAAATGGATGGATGGTGCTGAATAACACGTACCTCAGTTAGACCCACAGAACTTGGTAATGTCGATACCCCAGCCAATCCACTCCCGCCATCCACAGATTGGATGGTGAGGATAAACAAACATCAAGGTGGGCTCCCTACCTCTCTCCTTCTCTCTGGATGTTCCAAGAAGCCCGGCTGTTCGCTCGGACTCCACCCGGCTCAACGTGGTGAAGACAGCCAGCTGAGTTGGCTTAGCAGGGGGTGCAGCTAGATGTTGCAGTGCCTCTCCCTTTCTGTTTCTCTTCCTCTTAATCTTCTTCTTTCTTGTTACATCCTTGGCTAGCAGGAACTCCAAATCCGACCAGCAATCCCCTGATGGCCCAACAAGTGCAGTGGAGAAGAAGATTATCGTTAAAGGCGTCTTCTCCCACACAGCATCTTCCTCCGTTTTCTTCCTCCCAGATGGTCCAAATGGACCGCATGAAGCTCGTGGTTAAGCTTTTTCCTAAGCTTGGGAAAAGTTTGGGCAGTGGGTTCAAATGGAGGAGGGAATGGTCTGTCTCTCCCTCTTATTCTTCTTCTTTCCTAAAAACCTAGTTTTGAAGGCTAAGATTCGTTTGTGGTGGACGGTTACGATGGAAGGAAATGAAGTCACGCGGATTGCCTTCGTGGCAGGAAAAGTTTGTGGTTTTGGGACTTGTTTGCAAGAATCGTGTGTATGTACACGTGCCGAATTACGTGAAACTTGTGGGTTTTGGTTGTACGTGTGTCCTCTGTCAGATGGATGGTTTGGATTGTCCAGATGGACCGTGCAGGTGGGCCACTGATCAAGGGAAACGGACGCTCGTCCGTCCACTGTCAAAACCAAATAGAGAGAGAAATCTCTCTTTTTTTTTGGGAGAGAACGTGCTGGGTCAACCAGCGCACAGCGGGTGCTGTAACATCGGTGCACATGCACTCCGATGCGGGGCCCATGGTGATTTTTGTGGGAAATCCACTCCGTCCATTTCACTTGATGGACCCTAATATGGACTTTAACCGAAGATCAGGTTGGTACACAGCTCGGGTGGGCCATACTGTAAATTTTCTGTTTCTAATGATGGGTTTCCGTTAGTCTGGTGCTCGGATGATTCCGAACTTAAATGTCAGCAGTTAAAAGGTCCTAAAGGGGCCATTTGTAAGGCTTTCATCATATACTATTAGTCAATTCCTTACTTTTGTATATTACTGGTCATTACAGTGATTAAAATCTCATACATATATATAAATATAATTTTAATATTAACATATTACTATTTACATGTTGTTGATCACACATTCATTAATATATAATTCATAATATATAATATTATATTGTACATATAAACGAATTTAAGATTGTACAATATCATTTTTAATTAAAATTATATTTGTATTTAATAATATTGTTAAATAATATACAATTCTATTAAAGTATCAAATGATTTTTGTATATATACCTATAAAAGATATTCAATCCTACATTATTATTTATAATTTGATTTTATGTTGTGAAATTATTATTCATTATGTTCATTTAATATAATATAATTTTCATAATATCTTATATAGACTAAATGTATACATATCACTCTATTACAATGCATTTTCATACATTATTATTTTTTTGATAAATAAATTATCAAAATACATCCATAATCTTTTGATCCATGTTTGTGTAAAATTTATAATATAACAAATAGATAAGATAATATACTTAGTATATATTATTTGACTACTAGGTGGTTTGATATGTGGATAGGGATCACCTTCGACGGTCAGATCTAAACTAGGATGCACATGAATGTTCACTAAGATAGGATTGCATCCTACTAAGTCAGTTTATATAGTAACACTTGAGTACGGAAAAGTACGGAGTGTTATAATATTCACACTAGCGTAAATCCAGCAGGCATACTCACCAAGGTTATTCCTACAGAGAAGTTCAAGTTTTGTGCAACTTCTCTGGGCTTGGCAATGATGTAAAAGGAAGACGGAGTATACACGAGAAGCATTGATGAAGCTATGATGCGAAGCAGAGATAAGAGAAGAGGACAAGGAGCTACACGTTTGAAGATTGAAGACATAATGAATATTGTTGTATTTGATGTCTTAAACTAATCAGATTCTGTGCAGATTTTTCGCACAACCGTGAAAGTGTGGGATTTGTTTTCGATTTTGTTTATGATCCTTTCCGATTTTGTTTAGGATTCTTCCTACAACTATATATATGGGTGTAAACGGGATTGGGAGGTATTATTCTTAGGGATTCTAAGGCTTTTTAAAAGGGTTCTAGGGTTTTGCAAAGGGTGTTGCAAGGGTGAGATTCAAGCTTATTTGAATCGGGTAAGTCTTTTCTCTTTGTAATTTCTGCTTTCATAGTGAAGATCTGTCAGTTTGTGCCGTGGTTTTTTCCCGAAAGGGTTTTCCACGTTAAATCTTAGTGTTCTCTTGTGTTTGCTTAGTGCTCTTAGAATGCTATCCTAGATCCATGTCCGTGTGATTCTGCAGTCGAAAACCCAACATTTAAGACATTTATCAGCACGCATTTACTCATTCAGGCAGAACTTTGGAGGTAGACCCGCCAAGTGGTCCAAAATTTTAGATCCATGGTCACTGCTTGTTAAGTCGGGTAGACCTTGTCCAACCTTTCTACACCTTTTAGACTTGAGTAGGTTTGTCAATGAGCCAGGTGGGCACATTAACTTTTCCAACTTGGGATTGTTTCTTTTTAACCATTATAGGTGAGCCAGGCCAGGCCGGTCTTGAGCAAACCTCTGCATGCCTAAACCTAGCCACCCTGGACTTAAGTGTACGGAGTCTTCCCATGCACCTAGTTGAGTTGGACTTGGTCATCCACATCACCTGTCTGGACTGTCCATTAATTCATGTTCCACTCTTATTCCTCTATTTTGAAAAAATCACGACATCTTCTGATGATCCTAAACATCAGGGACCAGACCTATCTTATCGAACGATCACGTCCATCATTTTCTGCACTTCAGTGACTGGATGGTTTGGATCATGTGAGAAGGCAACTAATGAATGACAAGTCAGGCGTAATGGACCCGCCAGATAGGTGATGTGATGCCAGAAGGTTCCCATACGCTATCAATAATTCTAAGTGGCATGCAACCTCTACTAACTAGGAGCAGTTATTTAATACTCTGCCAGATTGTGATTAGGGGTGTACATCGAGTCGAACCTAGTCGAGCTGGCCTCAGCTCAACTCGGCTCGGCCAATAGCTGACCTGCTCGAACTCGGCTCGACTCAGTTCGGTCAGCAGCTCGGGCCAACTTGGGCCGAGTTCGAGCCAAGATCGAGCCGAGTTCGCCATTGAGGCATTTCCACAAACACCTGGACTACACCTTCAAAATCCCTCTGTATGTGAAACAAAAGCAATAGTTTTACAGGTATTTTATCAAACACCTTCTAGGCAACATAAAAACCAAGAAAAACCAAGAAAAAAGGGTATTTGTTTCATGTACATACCTTCCTTGCCACTAGCCACACTTCGTTGAGTCATTTTATCAAACACTTGGTGAGCAACATCAATGGCAAAGTAATTGAGTCATCGAATTGGTTTGATCCGAGTTTGATTCGAGTTGGATTCGATCCGAGTCGAGTCGAGCTGGGGCCTGCTCGAAATCATTTTCAAGCTCAAAAAATCAGTTGACTTGGCTCGAACTCAGCTTCGAACTGAGTCGAATCGAGCTTTTTTCGAGTCGAGTCGAGCAAGCTAACCGAGCTAACTTGGTTCATGTACACTCCTAATTGTGATGGCTCACAAGCGCAGTTACGTGGTACTCTGGACCTCTGATGATACTCATGCACCGAAAATTATGCAACTAGATATATATAGATGGTACAATGAGGTCGACCTCATGGGCACTTTCAATGAGGTCGAGCTGTGTGGACCCCACCATGATGTGTGTCGAACATCTACTCCATTGGCCAGATGCACCATTCCACGGTGGCCCACGGTCTTAAAAATCAATTCAGTCCATGACTTAGGTGGGCCACACTCATACAACAGTTGAGAGGGGTTACCCTGCCATTAAAACATTCATAATCATTTATTGGGCCCATTGATATGTGCTTCACAAATCCCGCCCATCCATTGCGTGTGTCCCACTTGGATGAGGGGTCAGACTAATTTCAGCCGCATCCAAAAATCAGGTGGCCCCCACCAAGTACTTTTATATGTTTTAGGCATATCTTCATATAGTTTTAGATGGTATCACCCACCTAAGTTCCATGTAGAGTTGATTTCTGGGATATCTCATGACCTAAAGGGAACCCATCAAATGCACAATGTTGATGTTCGACACACATCATGGGGCCCACACAGCTCCACCTCATGGAAAGTTACCATGAGGTGGACCTTATAGTACCATTTCTCATATGTGTGTGTGTGTGTGTGTGTGTGAGAGAGAGAGAGAGAGAGAGAGAGAGAGCTCCATGCGGTTGAGCTCATGGGAACTTTCCATGAAGTCGAGCTGTGTGGGCCCCACTATGATGTGTGTTGAACATCTACCCCATCAGTTAGATGCACCATTCCATGGTGGGCCTCGGGCTTAAAAATCAAGTCAATCCATGACTTTTGGGGCCACACCACATACAAAAGTTAAGAGAGGTTATCCTCCCGTTAAAACATTCATAATCATTTTTTGGGCCCACTGAGATGTCGTTCACAAATCCAACCCATCCATTATGTGTGTCCCACTTGGATGAGGGGTCAGACCAAGTTTGAGACACATTCAAATTTCAGATGGGCCTCACCAACTGCTTTTATATGTTTTACGCATGTCTTCATATGATTTTAGATGATATGACCCACCTGAGTTCCGTGTACAGTTGATTTTTGGGATATCCCACAATTTAAAGGTAACCCATCAAATTCATGGTGTTGATGTTCGACACACATCATGATGGGTCCCACATAGCTCGACCTCATGGGAAGTTGCACGGGCTCAACAGCATAGAATCAAATTCAACTGCATGGAATCATTTCCATGCGGTCGAGCTGTGTGGGCTCCATTGTGATGTGTATTGAGCATCCATGCCATCAGTTAGATGCACCATTCAATGGTGGCCACGGACTTAAAAATTAAGTCAATCTATTGCTTCGGTAGGGCACATCACATACAACACTTGGGAAGCGTTACCCTCTCATTGAAACATTCATAATCATTTTTGGAGCCTCCCTGGATATACACACACTCAAATTAAGCCATCCAAATCCTGGGACCCACTTCAATTATTTTATAATTCAAAAATCAGATTGATTGAATGATCTAACAATGAGTAATGAGTAATTGACACTTGGTCATTGAAGTCAGACTGTTAACCACTTTTCAATTTACCCATCCAATAGGCAAATTAAGTACAGCGTCGATGGATCGTTCTTGGTCCATCTAAAGTGATGCCCGCAATTTGGACGTTCAACACGTCGCCTTTTGAACCGTCAGACTCTGCGTGAGTATCAAAAACTTTCCAGTTGGAAGAAGTCAACATCTGGCATAACACGTGTACATCCAATATCACAAAATGACAAGTGCTCCATGTCGACATCTTCTCCATGTCGACATATCTTCGCCATTTAATGGAATTAGGGTCCATGAGAGGGTTTAATACTCTGGCAGAGTGTGATCCATGATAGGCAGGCACGTAAAAATTACAAAAAATTTGCATATGTGGCATGCTAGTAATTTAAATTAAATAGTTCAAATGATAGGAGCTAGTTTAGTTATATAATCATCCAATTATTAAGCTTATCTGATTATATGACTATCAGATTGATGGACATCAATTGGACGGTTAAAATGAAAAGGCCTGTTTTCAACTAACTAGTGTCTCGGTATCAGAGGTAAGGAGTTTCAACCAATCTGATTTTTGGGCTATAACTGAAATAGTGAGTTGGTGGGTCTACTTTTAATTAATATATGTCGATTGCACCATTTCTAAGTGCCTGCGTATTAAGCGTCAGAGCAGCTAGAATATTAAATAACTCCCCAAACGGTTCCCATACATACATGCATCATCACTTCATGGGCAACAGCGGCACCATCATTTTTCATCTATGGTGGTATTCCATCTCACGTGTAGATCAATCCAAGCTGTCTGAACGCGTGGATGCTCCGTAGACTAAAGATTATAATGTTAATTTAAATTACACATTTATAATTCATTTATAATTCTGCAAAATATTAAAGAAATAAAAAACATACGAGACTAGTTGAAGGATGTGTGATCACACTATCCTTAAAAGCGTTATTTGCCCATTCTCAAAGTAATTGAGAATACTGATAGGTTGCAATCAAACTGCTTCTAGGATACAACGAGCCTAGATGTAGTTCTGCGTTCAACAAATATGAAAGACTAAGAATGGAACTCTCTATACACAATTTTGTTTGGCAGATAAATAAAGGAAAAATCCTAGTTTAGAAAGAAGATTATAAAATTTAGACCACTGCTTTGGTCTATTTTTTGAGGTCTTCTTGCTAAGGCTCGTAGGAATCTTGTTGACTGATCAGAGTATATTGTTGCTCTTCTTGTTGGATTGTAAGTGAGAATGGTTCGAGTGTTGGTTATGGTCGAATGAACCATCAAAGCACTGCTTATATAGACTGTGGTTGCTGACCATTTTGGTCTAAGGTCATAACTCGATATGACCGTTATATGGTTGTTGGTGAGAAACTAGCAGTTATCGGCAGTTTCTGACCGTTATGCATGTGGACAACTAGCTGTTGCATGCTAGTCGTTTAAACTCACTGGCTAGCCGTTCTATGATTGTTGGGTTAGCAACATATAACAGTTTCTATAGCCGTTTTATGACCACATGCAACAATTTCTGCATGGTTGGGTTTAATGTTGCATGTGCAGTTAAACCTCTTTCCAACGACTAGTTTACAACCTTTATAAAATCCACACCAGTCTCATTTAGACCACTCGCCCACTCCAACCACCTGACCCATATTCCTTGTCGCATCAGTTCGCATAAGGTCGTGAAGGAGCGACCCATCTGCGACATGATACGCATGTTCGAAGTACAAAGTGCGCCACTAGAACCACTACAGCCAAACTGCCTCACATGTCCACGCCCTCGCACCGAGCCTGAACCCGAGCCTGTAACCGTGACCGAGCCTGAGCTTGTGCTTGTGCACGTTCGCACTGGAACATGTAAGTTTAGTACTCCACGGATCAATCGAGCAAATAATAAGATACTCCACACTCCATATATAAACACAGTTTTTTCTTCTCTCCTTTCCGATATGGGACTATTCCCAAAATCATCAAAACCACATTTTTTCAAGCAAAATCTTTTGTTTATATATATAATCAATATTTTTCACAACAATCCCCCACTTGATTGAAAATATTTTTGAAAAAATATCTGCCAGAATATAAACAGATTATATGCTTAAAGAAATAAATTTTTTTATTTAAATATTTCCTTAGTGTTAGTATCTCAAAGCTTTATTGAAATTCCTGGTAGCCACAACTTTGAACCAGTTATTCCCAGATAATAGAGTTAGAAAAACCACACACATATTTACTTTTGTGTTATTAGAGTTCTTGCGATCTTACTCAGCATAATTTAATGGTCATGTGCTTATCATATTTCATAAACGATCCTGATAGAAACTCCAACTCTCATGAGAGACGGCATCATCTCTACGTTCATATAGGTGAAATCCTTCCAGTGTCTCTGTTACTATTAAGATACTTGTCATTTAAAATGAATTTCATTAAGAGTTCTAAGACTCAACCCTCTATCTGTAACGCTCAATACTTTATCTATTATAGATGAGATTTTATATAATTTTAGTGCCGAAGCTTTCCACATATCAGTAACTTGTTTTTACCTATTGAACCCGAACTTAGAAATTTTATAATTTTAAGTTGGGTTTCCATCACTGGTGGAACTTTGGTTGAAAAGTTTAAACTACATCCATCTATATGTTGCATTTACTACCTCTTTAGTTAGACGTTTAATAAAGGGTTAACCAAGTTATTACTCGATTTCACATAAAAAATTACAATGATTCCATCTTGAATCAAGTGTCTCACATAATCATGTCATAGATTTATATGTCTAGACTTTCCATTATTAGTTCGATGTAGGCTTTAGCTAACGTAGCTTCACTATCATGATGTAGTGACACAGTCGATATGGGCTTTACCCAAAAATGGATTTCTAATAAAATATCTCTAAGCTACTCAGTCTCTTTACCTACTGCAACCAAGGATATAAACTTAGACTCCATAGTCAAGTGAGTTATGTAGGTTTGTTTATTAGATCTCCAAGACACAATTGCACCTCCTAGAGTGAATACCCACCCTGTAGTGTTGTCCCTTGCACTCGATATCTAACTCGCATCAATATATCCTTCCAATACGGTAATAAACTTTGAGTAAAAATAGTCATAAATCTTTGATTGCTTTTAAGTAACCAAGAACTCTAATGATAGCATTCTAATATTCCACACTGGGGTTACTAGTAAACTTATTGAGTTTACCTACAACATATGAAATATTTAGTATAGTGCATTGCATTGCATACATTAGACTACCTATAACAGTTATATACTCAAGTTATGCAACTGCTCTTCCGCTATTCTCATTCAGCTTGATACTTACATCAAATGGGGTTTTTGCTTCTTTTATATTAAGATGGTTAAACCTGTTTAATATCTTCTCAATATAATGAGATTGACACAGAGCATAACCCTCATTATGTTTTTTTAACTTTGATACCTAAGATGGTATCCACATATCCAAGATCCTTCATTTCGAATACAGAAGACAAAAACTTCTTTGTTTCTGTTACACCTTCCATTTTATTTCTGATTATTAATATGTCATCAACATATAGACAAATAATAATTACACAGTTACCATTAACTTTAGAATATATGCATTTGTCAGCTACATTATGCATGAAACCATGAGATATTATTTTTTAAACAAACTTCTCATGCCACTGTTTAGGTGCTTGTTTTAGTACATATAATGATTTAATCAATATACAAACTTTATTCTCATTTCCTGGTAGACCGAACCCTTCGGGTTGTTCCATGTATACCTCCTCATTTAGGTCATCATTTAGGAAAGTAATATTTACATTCATTTGGTGAATGTGAAGATGATGTATGGATATTAGCGCAAATAAAATCTTAATAGATGTTATCCTAGCCATTGTAGAATATGTGTCAAAATAATATATCACTTCTTTTCGTCTAAACCCCTTAGATATTAATCTAGCTTTAAAGGTTTGGATAGTCCCATCAGTGTGATATTTCTTCCGAAATACCCACTTACATCCTATGGGTCTAGAACCCATAGATAAGTTCACTAGTTCTCATATTTAATTTGACACTATAGATTCCATTTCATCGTTAATGGCTTCCTTCCAAAAGGCTGAGTCTCTAAAAGACATAGCCTCACTGAATATTTTGGAATTATCTTTTATAATCATTACTATACGTATTTTTCTGATAACATTTTCTTTATCTCCTTCTACTAGTTGGAAAAGGATACGTTGAGAGTCTATTTGATCAGTGTAAGAATCTTTTCTATTCTTACCATCTGGCTCCTATGAGGTTTGTTATAAGCTTCCACTTCTTTGAAGCTATACTCACTGGTTCTCGATTAGGATTTTGGACTTCATTATGCTTTGACTTCAAGGATTGTAAGTTTTCAAAGAACTCAGCAATTCTTTATTCTATAATGGTGTTAGACTCTAGGTTTAGGAGTCTATAAGCTTTAGTATTTTGTGCATACCTTAGAATGCGCACTCTATAGCTCTAGGTACTAACTTGGTTCTTTTGGGATTAGGAGTCGTGTAATAAGTGAGACACCCCCATGAAAGTACCCTGGTTTGTTAATTAGCGTGAGTGTTGAGTCAGCTAGATGCAGAGCCTTATAGGAAGATCAATCCAAAGAGTCTGCCTCAACCGGATGTGTGCTGAGCTCGCCATAGGTAAATCTAAGCCTCACATCCCATGTCCCAAAAATCAGGTATATAAAACCCTTAAAACAAACTAGAACATCATAGGGCATTTAAGTTAAGAAACTTTTTTAAAAATTAGAAAATTCTCTAAATTTTCTTGCTTTGTCGATTTTATTGATACACATCTCGATATGATCGACCTGCGCTGTCGATGTCCTTGATGCTTAAACGATATCATCGAAATGAGGACAAAATACGTCCAGCAACCACATATACCTCTAGATGGATTTATCGAGGTATCGATATACCTATCGATATCATCGATATTTAAATCTCGAGTCCATCGAAGGTGACTCGATAGTATAGACAGACAGATCTCCGGTGCCCCTGTTTTTACTTAAGAAAATCACATGTGCATCAATATATCGAACCCCTTCTCGATACCATCGAAATTCAAATCTCGATGATATCGGAAGGCCCGCGATGTTATCGATCATGGGTGCCTAGTCTTCCAACATTTATTTCAGGATAGTTTATCTATGATTGAGGGTCACTCGATAGAATCAATATTCAAATATCGATGTATCGGTACGGTTTTGATGGCATCGAACAGGGACAGAAACTATCCACTAAGCTTAAACGAAAATCCCTTGGATTTATCGATGCCTCGACACAGTTATCGTTATCATCGACATTTAAATTTCAATGATCTCGAAGGTCCCCCGATCATCCTTGTAAACCTGAAATATTTCATAACAAGTCTCTCTCATTTTTTAAAGTATCGATGAATCGAACCTCTCATCGATGATATCGGAGTTCAAAATCCGATGACATCGATATGTGTTTTGATTCCATCAACCAGTTAGCAAAAGGGTTCAAAAGCGTATGATATTTGAGTTTGTGTTATCGAGCGGCAAGTCGATGCAATCGAGAGTATACGCTTGATGATATCGAACTCTGTCATAAATGTGACCGTTTTATATTCGTTAGAACCTTTTGCCTATATAAAGAGGACTTGTCTATTGCTACTGGTAGAGAAAGAAGAGAGTGCTTTTGAGTGTTTTACCTTAGATCATATACCTAAAGCCCTTTCTCTCATGGGAGTTCATCCTCCAATCCACCCTCATCATTGATATTCAATAGAGTGGATTGGGGAATGAACTTCCGCATTCAAGGATCCTCTAGCTATTACCATAATGGCAAATTATTAAGCTGAGATGCCTTGAATGGATAAATGACTGGAATCACTCTATCTTCCTTATAGGAAAATATTTAATAGAGTAAGATTTCGTCTTGAACTTGACCCAACTCGAAGCCGTGTATTGGTACATCATCTGTGTTGCGGATCAAGTAGAAAATTCTTCATCAACAAGGATGAGATCTTCGTCAACGTGCTGAATGGGACTCATCCACTTATTTGTAAGTTATTAGAGTCCAGAGGACATTTGTGATCATTCCTTTTTAGGGTTGGGTCTAAGGTGTTTCTCACCCTTGCAAGCCCTCGTAGGAGGCCTCTAGCGGGAGTGTACGTGGTGGGTGCATTGTGTTGACCCTTGCTCTGTGGAGAGCATAAATAGTTAGGTTCCTTGTGTGGATCCTTAGCCAGTGTGCCTAAAACTGGGTGCGTTGTCTTGACCCTTGCTCATGCGAGCATAAACAGAGGTTCCTTGTGTGGATCCTTGGCCGGTGTGGCTAAAACCGGGTGCTATGTGTTAACCCTTGCTTAGGGAGCATAAACAATCAGCCTCAGTGTAGGTTGTAAAGGTTGAAGGTGAACCTGATTTAAAACCTTAGGTTTGAGGTGAACCGCTGTGAAACCTCCTTAGTGAAATCTGATACACTTAAGGGTTGAGTGCAGTTACCGAGAGTGGAGTAGATAAGTAGTCGAACTACTATAAAAGTGACTGTGTTTGAGATTGCTATTCTTTTATTTGTGTGATTTACTATAATACTCTTCATATTTGATTATCTGAGATCACACCTCACACACAGTCATAAACTCCATGAACTAGTTTGCATATTGTTTATATTTTAATTAGTTTATGATTAGATCCTCTACCAGGCTTGGAAGCCAGTAGAGTTACTGTTGAGCAATCCTAATATTTGCTTGTTGTTAGGATTATAGTGATAGGATTTTAAGTAAAACATAAAATTTTAAAAAAGTCTTATTCACCCCCCTCTAGGACGTATTAGCATATTCCTACTTCAACTAAAGCGGTCTTTACCTCAATTTTAATTGGTATCAGAGTGGGTCTCTCTTTAAGGGCTTCACTGCCTAGAGAGTGGTCTTGACTGAAGTTGGGAATATGGCTAAAAGAGAGGGCTCATTAGTCACCAGGCCTCCAGTTTTTTATGGCTCAAATTACGCATACTAGAAGGCTAGGATGCACTACTTTCTGAGATCTTTGAATCATGATATTTGGGAGATAGTTGAAAGTGGATATGTGCCACCAACTGAACAAATTGTACTTGACAGTGGCACAACCATCACAAAACCCAAACCCAAAGAAAAGTGGATGACGTTCGATAAAGAAAAACAGACTGCTGAAGCTAAAGCTATGAACGCCATCTACTGTGACGTGTCCCAAGATATATCCAATCAAATAAGCATGTATAGGACATCAAAAGAAGCATGAGATCTATTGGAAACAACCCATGAAGGCACCAGCACTGTGAAGAGATCCAAACTACAACTCCTTACTTCACAGTTCGAAAGTCTCAGAATGGAAGAGCATGAGACCTTTATGGAGTTTTTCACAAAGTTGAATATCATTTGCAACTCCATGGGTGGATTGGGAGAAAAAGTTCCGGTTCCTAAAATCTGTAGGAAAATACTGAGAACACTTCCGGAACGGTTTAATCCCAAAGTAACAACCATTGAAGAGTGTAGGAATATTGATGAAATGAAAGTAGAAGAACTGGTAGGTTCCCTACAAACTTTTGAACTACACTTCAAACAGATCCCTAAATCCAAAACAACTGTCCTAAAAACTTCAAAGAAAACAACAAACGAGGATAGTGGAAGTGAAAAAGATGATGAAGATGAGAGAGTGGCTTTGCTGGCACAACGATTAAGGAAATTCTTTCAGAAAAATCGTGGTCGTCCCTCCAAAGGTAGAAAGGTGGACAACAAACCCTCTGCAGAAAAATTTGGTAGAAAGACTAAAGAATCACAATACTATACCTGTCAGAAGTATGGACACCTATCCACTGAATGCCCAAACAAAAAACTAAGGGCAAGGCGATGGCTGTCACGTGAGATGATACAAAAGAGTTAAACTCAGAATCTAGTGACTCAGAGAGTGATGGAGACCAAAAATCCTTGAAAATTCTTATGGTCTCCACTACCCTAATCATTCCCAGTGAATCTAAGAACGAGAAAGAACAACAAGCCACTGAATCATTTTCGTCAGATAATGAGAAAAGGGAAAAGGAAGAAGAAGAGGATCAAAACAAACTACAAGAAGCTTACAATCAACTATATATCTATAGCATCAAAGTGGTTAAAAGACTTGGAATATCTGAGAACAAAAAGGAATTGCTGTAAAAAGATTTGGATAAAATCTTAGAAATTAATACACATCTAATCAATGATTTACAGCAATATCACTCAGATAATGATAAACTTGAGAGAATTAACTCCTTCCTTAAATCTAAGTCCAAAAAACTAAACAAACAGGTTGAGCAATTAAAAGAAAAAAATATGCTCCTTCAAAATGAAAATCATACACTCCTGGTTAATCTAGAAGAGTTCAAAAAAATTACCAAGCTAAACTGTAAGTTTTCCCAGAGTGGTGAGAAGTTAGAAAAACTTTTAGGTATGGGAAAATCTGGAAATAACAAAAATGGCTTAGGGTATGAGAAAGCTAGAGCAAAAACTGGGTATGGAACACAAATACTTGAAAATTTTGATGCCTCCGGTAGCAACACAGAAACTAATCAAGTAGTAGAATCAAATAAGAAAACTAAATCTACTATAAGTAAGAATCCTATCACAAAGTGGGTAAGTAAAGAAAAGAAAAATTGTCTTGCTACTCACTCAAATCACTTAACAAGCAATGACACTAAGTGGTACCTAGACAGTGGTTGCTCAAGACATGTCACAGGTGACAAGTCCATTCTTTCAAACTATAAGAATCTTTATAATGGGATAGTCACCTACGAAGATGGAACCACTGTTAAAGTAATTGGACAGGGAATCATAAAAGGGATTAATTTGCTTAAAAATGAGAATGCTTTCTGTAGAAAAGGTTTAGCACATAATCTCCTAAGTATATCTCAAATCTGTGATAATGGGCATGTGGTCAAATTCAACAAACAAGAATGCAAAATCCTAAACTAATCAGGAAAATCTGTAATGAAGGGTCAACGCACACACAACCACTGTTACATTATTAGAGGCAAAGAAAGGACTAATGCCTAGAAGTACTGAGCATAGAAAAACAAGTCCAGGTCATGCATCTAGATCTGGATATTTGTTGAAATGATGTAATTTTTGCTGAGCTATAAATGAAATATCTGAGGTTCCTCACCTCAATCTTTTGTATTTAAACATTCAAATGTTTATAATTTTGATGTGTGCATTGATTGTACAAAATTTTGCTGTGTATACTGTTGATACATAGATATACTAATAATATACATGGAAGATTGTCTAAATGCTAAAAATTGAAAACATTCACCTTTAGACACTTATCGATAAATCAAGTGAACAGTTCGATTGCATCGACCAAGAATCGATACCATCGAAGATCTCTCGAAAAGTTGAATCGTCGGGACGGTTGAACTTCCTTCTGATCTTCATTGAAAATATCAATAAGGTACCCCGATATCATCGAAACGATGATCGATTATATCGACGATTACTGGAAAATTAAAGACGAAAGAACGGAAAAAGAAACTCACTGGTTGATCTTGGAATTGGATTACATTTCTCAGAACAGGTTTCCTTTCAAACAAAAATGTCTAAAAATCTGGTTCTTCCACAACAACCCTCAACGAAGAGCAAGAAAGGAAAGAATAAAGCAACTGGCTCATCTCCACTTTTCAACCTAAACCTTGTGGCAAAACGGTCAGTTCAGAGGAAGAGCATTACACCTTTTCGGATCATTAATCTCTTAGAACTGATTGGATGGGGGAATATCATGAATCTTGGGGGAGGATTTCAGCATAATCTGGTGCATCAATTTTTGAGTCTAATCTACATTGTTGAAAATAATCCTCTAATTGTTTCAGTAGCTGTCACAAATCGGACCGAGCACATCACTCCTAGACTGATAAGTCGATTGATTGGGGTAGAGGTCACTAGAATACCTATATCAGAACAAAATATGAATGGTCTTGGTGTATGGGGTGAAGTTACTCGAGCGCTATGTGATGGTGCTACTATACCGAGAAATGCAAAGAATATCCTTCATGTTAAATATCTCAATCCTGTATACAAAATTCTTCATAGCATTTTCAGTACAAATGCTTATCCCTGTGAAGTCTCTGGTAACATACTTTCTCCATACATGCTAAATGTTTTATATGATGTTCATCTCGGTATTCACATCTGCCTACCCACTCTTATTCTACAACAATTAATTCAGGTGTCTTCAGATGAATCCATCACTGTACTACCATTCTCATATCTTATATCCAAACTATCACATCAATTTAGGCTGCCTCCTACTAATGATATCCCACACCTGTGTGCCTAGTTCAATCTAGAAGATATCCATAAAATTGTTGCCAACGTGCCTCGTGGGGGAAAAATCAATTTAAGCTCAGACAAAGGATATCCTGAACTCCATCCCGTCTCTGTTGAGAACATTCAGGCTGTTCCCAAACAAGATACTATCTAGGATCTGCTTGAGAGACAATCCTACATAATGAAGCGGCCGGATGACTGTGAAGCCTGTCTATTGGAGATCAAAACCATGTTGGTAACTCAGCAACATGCTACTCAACAAATTTTCGATACCTTACCAGCACAGTAAAGGTTTTTGATTGTCTAACATATGACCAATGCATCACATACCTGGAGTCTCCCTGAAATGTTAAGGGCATAAAATGTCTTTTTGAATGCTCTTCGCTTATATATATGTGTGTGTGTGTGTGTGTGTGTGTGTGTGTTATGCATTATTACTCCAAGTGTAAATTTTTTTGATATCCTCTAAGTAAAGAATATACTTCGGTGTTGGGGCCCGTGAAGTTTACTGCTGTCTGGGGTAGTATAAGTATTGGATATTTTCTTAAATATGGCTGCTTCACTAATTTTACTGCCATGATTATGTTTTGAGATCTCCTAGTTCATCAAGTTTATGGTGTGAAAAGCATATGATGTTTTGATCATTATTTTATCTGCTTCTATCACTGCTCTATATAATCTACTATGCATACATACTTACTGCAAATGATGTCTGATTAATCAACTGTTTGACCATTATAAATCCATATGTTATATGCATATTCCTCTGAATGCTGGTTCTCTCAAATACTTCATACTTCAGTCAATATCAACTGCTAGATCTTTGTCAATGACTGACAAAAGGGGGGAGAAGAGTTCAAACACCCTGAACAAAAAATTGTATATCTGCTTGAATGGTGCTGTAGGTGTTAGGGGGAGCAGCTGCACCAAGATAAGGGGAGTTTGCAGTTAGGGGGAGCAGATACTGGGTTGTGTACATGGTTTCACTAGAAATTGTAAAATTGTCTAAAATGCATATACACACAATTTAGGATGTGATTGTCTAGATACTGCTCTAAGGTATTTTGGTATTTTGTCATGTAATTGACAAAGAGGGAGATTGAAAGTGCCCTGGTTTGTCAATTAGCGTGAGTGTTGAGTCAGCTAGACTGCAAAGCCTCATAGGAAGATCAATTCAAAGCATTTGCCTCAACTGGATGTGCGTTGAGCTTGCCACAGGTAAATCTAAGCCTCACATCCCATGTCCCAAAACACTAGGTATATAACCCTTAAAAAAAAACTAGAACATCATACGGTTTTTAAGTTAAGAAAACTATTTCAAAGATCAGAAAATTCTTTAAGTTTTCTTGTTTTGTCGATTTTATCGATACATATCTCGATATGATCGATCTATGCTATCGATGTCCTCGATGCTTAAATGATATCATCGAAATGCGGACAAAATATGTCCAGCAACCACATATACCTCTGGACGAATTTATTGATGTATCGATATACCTATCGATATCATCGATATTTAAATCTTGAGTCCATCGAAGGTGACTCGATAATTTCGACAAACAGATCTCCGATGTCCCTGTTTTTACTTAAGAAAATCACATGTGCATCGATATATCGAAGCCCTTCTCTATATCATCGAAATTCAAATCTTGATGATATCGGAAGGCCTGCGATGTTATCGGTCATGGGTGCTTAGTCTTCCAGCAATTATTTCAGGATAGTTTATCTATGATCGAGAGTCACTCGATAGAATCAATATTCAAATATCGATGATATCGGTATGGTTTCGATGACATCGAACAAGGATAGAAACTGTCTAGCAAGCTTAAACGAAAATCCCTTGGATTTATCGATGCCTTGACATAGCTATCGATATCATCGACATTCAAATTCCTATGATCTCGAAGGTCCCTCGATCATCTTTGTAAACCTAAAATATTTCATAGCAAGTCTCTCTCATTTTTCAAAGTATCGATGAATCGAACCTCTCATCGATAATATCGGAGTTCGAAACCCGATGACATCGACATGTGTTTTGATTCCATCAACTAGTTGGCAAAAGGGTTCAAAAGTGTATGACATTTGAGTTTGTGTCATCGAGTGGCAAGTCGAGGCAATCGAGAGTATACGTTCGATGATATCGACCCTGCTCAATGATATCAAACTTTGTCATAAATGTGACTGTTTTATATCCGTTGGAATCTTTTGCCTATATAAAGAGGACTTGTCTATTGTTGCTGGTAGAGAAAGAAGAGAGTGCTTTTGAGTGTTTTACCTTAGATCATATACCCAAATCCCTTTCTCTCATGGGAGTTCATCCTCCAATCCACCCTCATCATTAATATTCAATAGAGTGGATTAGGGAATGAACTTCCACATTCAAGGATCCTCCAGCTACTACCTTAATGGCAAATCATTAAGGTGGGATGCCTTGAATGCATAGATGACTAGAATCACTCTATCTTCCTTATAGGAAAACATTTAATAGAGTAGGATTCCGTCTTGAACTTGACCCAACTCGAAGCCTTGTATTAGTACATCATCTGTGTTGCGGATCAAGGAAGCAGAAGATTCTTCATCAACAAGGAGGAGATCTTCGTCAAAGTGTTGAATGGGACTCATCCACTTATTTGTAAGTCATTAGAGTCCAGAGGACACTTGTAATCATTCCTTTTTAGGATTGGGTCTAAGGTGTTTCTCACCCTTGCAAGCCCTCGTAGGAGGCCTCCGGTAGGAGTGTACGTGGTGGGTGTGTTGTGTTGACCCTTGCTCTGTGGAGAGCATAAACAGTTAGGTTCCTTGTGTGGATCCTTGGCCAGTGTGCCTAAAACCGGGTGCGTTGTCTTGACCCTTGCTCGTGGGAGCATAAACAGAGGTTCCTTGTGTGGATCCTTAGCCAGTGTTGCTAAAACTAGGTGTTATGTGTTGACCCTTGTTCAGGGAGCATAAACAGTCAGCCTCAGTGTAGGTTGTAAAGGTTGAAGGTGAACCTGATTTAAAACCTTAGGTTTGAGATGAACCGCTGTGAAACCTCCTTAGTGAAATCTGATACACTCAAGGGTTGAGTGCGGTTACCGGGAGTGGAGTAGACAAATAGTCGAACCACTATAAAAATGACTATGTTTGAGATTGCTAATCTTTTATTTATGTGATTTACTTTAATACTCTTCATATTTGATTATCTGAGTCACACTTCACACACAGTCATAAACTCCATGAACTAGTTTGCATATTGTTTATCTTTTTATTAGTTTGTGATTAGATCCTCTACCAGGCTTGGAAGCCAGTAGAATTACTCTTGAGTAATCCTAATATTTGCTTGTTGTTAGGATTAGAGTGATAGGATTTTAAATAAAGCATAAAATTTTAAAAAAGTCCTATTCACCCCCCTCTAGGACATATTGGCATATTCCTACTTCAACTAAAGTGGTCTTTACCATAATTTCACCCCACACTTTAAGATATCCTAAGTTAGGTTTTCTATCTTTTCATATCTCATATGGTAATGTTTTATTTTTCTTATAAGGAATTCTATTTAGAATGTGACACGCTACAAGTAGTGCCTCTCCCCATAGACTTAGTGACAACTTTGCTTGTATCAGTATTGAGTTGACCATCTCTACTAACATTATATTCTTTCTTTCTGTTATACCATTTTGTTGCAGTGTGTATGGTGCAGTACGTTGGTGTATTAATACATGTTCTTGATAGAGAATTCATTCGAGAAGTATTCTCCCCATCTATCACTGCAAAGAATTTTTATTTTCTTATTTACTTAATTTTTCTACTTTTACTTTATATACTGTAAACATGTTTAATGCTTCATCTTTGCTCTTTAATAGGTATATATACACGTATTTAGAGAAATTATCAATAAAGGTTATAAAATACCTTCTTCCTCCATGAGTAAAATGTCGTTCAACTCACAGATATCACTGTGCATAATATCCAATGCTTGAGATGATCTCTCGACACTAAAAAATGGTTTCTTTGTCATTTTGAATCATATGCACACTAAAAATTTATTATTCTCATTATCTGTGTATGAGATTAGAGCATTCTTAGCCATGAATTTTAAAGGTATTATAACATATATGTATTAATCTACCCTGCCATAGTCCAACAGATTCAACCATACACATAGAAGTGCTACTTTCAGGTTTACCTGACTCGTACATGTTACAAGGATATCTTTTTCTGACAAAATTCTCATTCTTCGATAGAATTAGTTACACCACTTTTATTCCAGGTTTTCCTAGAAGATCTCCAAAAACTAAGCTTCGCCTCATGTCTAGGACATGCAACACATTTGTCAATATCACTTTCTTTCTAGAATTAAACATTAATTCCATAGTTCCTTTGCCGACGACCTTCGATTGGACTTCATTACTCATTTAGACTTTTTAACCATTGGTCACATCCTCATAGGTTTTGAAGGTTGATCTGTTATAGCAAACATGTACTGTAGCTCCAGTATCGTACCACCAACTAAGAAATTTTCCTTAGATTGTGTTAACTTTAGTGATCATTGTCACTATATTGCCTTTTACTACACTTGGTTTTTTTTTTTTTTTTGCAATATTGGCACACACAAGCATAATGCATAATTTTTCCACAGACATGGCAAGGGCCTTTGAACTTTCCATTTTTATTTTGTATTTTCTTGAATTTTCCTTTATTGGGTTTAAGAGAACTATCCTTCTCGGAAT
This sequence comes from Magnolia sinica, assembly GCF_029962835.1. Lineage (NCBI taxonomy): Eukaryota > Viridiplantae > Streptophyta > Magnoliopsida > Magnoliales > Magnoliaceae > Magnolia > Magnolia sinica. The sequence goes on along the minus strand of NC_080577.1, from coordinate 40,224,466 downwards.
TATTGTTATTGATGTTTTTTACTGCATATACTTTGGACGGTGAATTTCCATTTTCAGTTTTTTATCGCGGTTGTGGGATTCTTCCTCAATTCAAAGATGTTTCTGGATTTATTCCAGTGTATAGTCCTCAGTCTTATGCAGCAAGTTCTTTTTGTAGTCTTTCCACATCGGGGGCAATTTTACGACAATAACCCCAACTTGGAATGATTCAGGAAGATTGATTTTAATGGCCTTAATTTTTATTCACTATTAGTTGTAATTCTTGAATTTGAGGCAACAACAGTTTATTATCTACCATGTTATAGTCGAAGTACTTGGCTATCAGGAATTTATTAGTACCTTCTTCTTCAACCTAGTATTTGAACTTTAGGGTGGTCCAAATTTCTTTTGCAGACAATTTTTGTGTGCACATATCATACTGTCGGTTAGAGAGCGCGTTTAATATGTGTCCACGACACAGAAGTTCATCTTCAGCTCATTTGTTGCGAGCAACAATCTGTTTCCTCATCAGTTGCTTCAGGTAACGACTGCAAATTTAGATCTAAAAAGTGGTAGATCATTAAGGCCATCAGGAGAAACTTTAACTTGTCTTGCCACCTTATAAAATTGGTTTCGTCGAACCGATCGAGACGAATCAAATCCTGATTCATCAACTTGATGGAAGATACACCTTCCATTTCCATTCGGATAATGCTTTAGGATTGTTAATCTAAATTATAGATTGATAATTATGTAAAATAATAAAGAAACTGAAAATATATGAACAGGCTGAAGCACGTGTGATCACGTTGTCCTTAAAGCGTTATTCATCCCTTCTTAAAGTAATTGAGAATGTTGATAGGTTGCAGGCAAACCGCTTTTAGGATACGACGAGCCTGGATGTGGTTCTGTGTTCAGTAAATATGAAGAACCACGAATGGAACTCTATATACACAATTTTATCTGGCAGATAAACAAAAAGAAAAAACCCAGATTCAGAAAGAAGATTAGAAAATTTAAACCACTGCTTTGGTCTATTTCTTGAGGTCTTGTGGATAAGGTTCGTATGAACCTTGCTGATTGATCTGAGTACATTGTTGCTCTTCTTGTTGGGTTGTAAGTGAGAATGGTTCAAGTGTTGTTTATGATCCAATGAAACATCTATGCACTATTTATATAAGCCATGGTTACTAACTGTTTTAGTCCAGGGTCATAACCCAATATGACCGTTATATGGTTGTTGGTGAGAAACTAGCTGTTATTGGCAGTTTCTAACAATCATAACTCTATGGCCACACTGCCTCACATGCCCGAGCTTAAGATTGTGACCGTGACTGTGATCGTGGTCATGCCCGAGCCCATGTGCGTGTGCGCATGGGGGTGTTCTAGTGCTTCGCACTGGAACATGCAAGTCCAATACTCCACGGATCAATTGAGCAAATAATAAGGTACTCCACACCTCATATATAAATACAGTTTTTTCTTTTCCCCTTTCCGATATGGGACTATTCCCAAAAACCCCAAAACCACAAATTTTCAAGCAAAATCTTTTATTATATATATATATAATTTTAAAATATTTTTAATTAATATTTTTCACAGCATATAATGATTGGACAATCATAACCATCCATTTGGTGGCTCCCATTTAGAGTGCTGGAGTAATTGACCAACATCCTAACTCAAACTGAAAATCCAAATGGTTAAGATCATCTAGTAATTGTGATCTGGACCATGCTCCATTCATGACAGGACCCATGATGAATGGTCCAATTGCAATACTTTCATCTTACATTTATGGTGGGATAAGTTAGCCATGTGAATCATATTTCTCCTCGTTTGGCATCTCTACTTTAATTTAATAAGAGCTTTTTGAATAAGATCTACTCTAATAAGCTCCTTTTTTTTTTTAAATAAGAGCTTTTCTACTCTAATAAGCACTTTTTGTTCTACCTCTTGTTTTAAATAAGCTCGTTTAGTACATCACGTTTTTAAAATTATATATAAAAAAATCTTATTTAAAATAAGCACGTGTAACGTCCTGAATTTTTTCTATTTTAATTTTACAAAAATTTGTGAAATTTTTTTATATAACTAGCCTACATTGTCACTTACTGACACTTGATGCTTAAGGTGAGCCTATATGTGGGTGGTACTAGTAAAGAACCACACAAATTCGATTAATCAATTGTAGGAAGCCAACAAATCTGCCCGATCACTTAAACATCGAGCTTAGCCTCATAATTTGTTCACATAGGGCCCAAACCTAGCCAACCTATCACTGACTAATTAAGAAAACTACAACTAAATAAAGACTTATCCAAAGTCGAAGCAATTATGGGTTAGATCTTAATTAATAAACCAAACTGACCCACTTATCTTTTTAGCCTAAGAACCAATGACTTATGATGATTATAACTAAATCATCATTTTCGCTAGTCGCGAATAGGCCACATTATAAACTTAGTTAATTCAAACCCTAATAATTGCGCACAAGAAATCTTGATACTTAATTCATTCCAAAAATGCCTTGATTATCCAAACAAGTTCTAAATCGCTCGTTAGTGGGCCATTAGTCCTGAAACTATAAAATAATGTCCATCTCATTGGGCTTGATGCTCATTGCAGTGGCGAACCAAGAAAGTACCCAGAACTGTTCAACTTGGGCCAGAAGCCAAGCACTTAAGACGCGCGAATCCCTCAGGCTGAAATCCAGAACTTAAGTGAAACTGGCCACTTTATTCTTTCATGAAGTTGTGACTTTCAAACCGTCAATTTATGGCCATAGTTGGGGTACCAACTAATGATATTTCCCCACACATATCCGTATAGCTGTGGCTCCGATCAAACATCGATGACTATCAAATAGACTTCTGATCATACCCATCAATTGACGCGTCCAAATGGCAAGCTAATTGTGTCTATGCGTGGATCATCACTAGGGTCAACCATCCAACAACGGTATCGACTCCTACTCCCTGTAATGGCTCATAAACAGTAAAAGCACACTCCCCTAGGGCTAGTATAGTAAAAGCCTAGCCCTTAGGGCCATTTACACCAATTCTGGTACTATATAAGGCCCTTGTTTGGGCACCCCCTCCTACCATACGAATTTTATGCCTAGAACAAGAGAAAAAAGGAGAAAGAAGGAAGAGAAAGAGGAGAAGGGAGAAGAGAGAGAGAGAGAGAGAGCTTGGGGTTTGAGTGTTGGTGCACCTCCACCCTTTCATCCCCTCTCTAGTCGCCTCGCTGTAATCAGAGCCGTCGTCGAAGCTTTTTCGACAATGATTGGAGTTAAGCATTTAATACCACTTGTAATTTATGGTTCAATAGTTGTTTATCTCTAATCTCACAAGCTTGTATGCTTGTTCAGGTTTTTCGATGATCTTTCCCTAACACCCTAACCCTACGAGCATCGTGAGTCGGGCAAATCGCTACAAGGTGCAGATCATTATGCCTAGGTTTTCATTTATTGACCCTTAAGGGTCTCAGTTAATGATGTCTTATTGTAAATGGTTTGTTGATTGCTAACATGTTCATATTTCTAATTTGATTACAATATGTGCTATTAGTTGGATATGGATGCTCACATGTTTGATGAACTACCTAAGTGGTAAAATGTATTGCTTTGTTGATTCTCACATACTTAATTTATTACTTGAGTGATTATAATACTTTATGCATGTTCACATGTTTGATTTAATGCCTTAGTGAACATAATATCCTATGGATGCTCACATGTTCTATGAAATGCCTAAGTGGTTGCGTAGTGAAACTTATGTTATAATTGTGTGATGTGGTGTTTAATCCATAGAAATACTTAAGAATTGCTACAATGTTAGTTCAGTTGGCTAACTGCCTGAACTAAAGGGTGGCCCGAGTTGGGGCAGCCACCCTTGGCTTATTCGATTGACCTAGGTTGAACATGGACGACCGAAAGTAGTTAGATTACACGAGATGCTTGCGCCCAATGTCAATTGTGCCGGGATTCTCCCAGGTCAATCAAATTATTCCACTAACCGACAAATCATATATGTTCAAAATGTGTGATATGACCAAATAGAATCTAGGATACCCAATGGATGAGTCTATTCATAACAGTTAGTGCGATACGATCCCACTAAGACTCATGAACCGAGCATGGTGGTATGTGACACCGTGTCTGAGCTATCAGCATATGCTGGGGTGACGAGCCTCCTCATAATGACCAGTGAGCATTAATAGAGGTGATAGATCATTGTTCGAATGACCCCTATCAAATTATTGTGCCAGATTACTGTTCAAACAACCCATGCGTGAATAGAATTGGGTGACGAGCCATTTTTTGTAGTGATTTGGTTTTATGTGACAAGCCCGCACCTCATATCTGAGTGATCATACTCATTTTGGGTGACAACCCATACCAAGTTGATCCTCATGCATTTAGGTATCATGCCGTACCTTTGGAATAGTTGATTTGTGAGATAAACGGATGACACCTAAATTTAGATCAAGAGACATTGGTAAGGAACTGCTACATGACGCAACGAGCCATGTGATACGGATAAGGACTAGTGATATAATGTCGATATCCTAACTTCGCCAATATGCTGGATGAATGAAACTTAATAATTATTCAGATTATGTATGCTTTCACTACACTACATTAGATAGGATGTTGCGATTTGACGTTAGAGTCGCTTGTAAGGGAGTGTTGACATTTACGAAATAAGAGTTAAAGTCACTTGTGAGGAAGTGATGGATTGTAAGGTGCATGCATTATTTCGTAACCTCATTCGTGCATTTAACAAGAGTATTTAGAAAATGCTTGATATTTTGTTTATCATTAAATGCGCTGATTGAGTTAATAATATGTGCAACTTAGAACTAATGGAACCACTGAGTTAGCTACTCACTTCCACCTTTGACGATTTTTTAAAACACCAACCAGGTGATATTATTGATGTAGGTACCAGTAAGACCTCAAATGGGTAGGTTTAGATCAACTTGTGCCACCACCACCATTATGTTTTGGAGGATTGGGCGAAAACTGAAAACTTTACACTTTAATCATCTTAGATATGTATATTGTGGCTTGTATAATTCATATTTAGGCGAACACTACTTTTTAATTGTACTTTGACTATTAATCCTATTTTTATTAATTTTTATTACCTCTACCTTGCTTTGGATCCCCTGATTTGAATTGTGTCACTCTGATTGCTTGTGTATGAAATGAATGTGAATTTGAATGAGGTCACATGTGCATTTTATTAAGTTAATACTTGGGAACTCGAGATTAGAGTCGATGTACTTGGGTGCTGATTTTTAGGGCATTAAAACACGTTTGTTAACACGTTCAAAGAAGAGTTTCTAAGAGTAGTTGATGTCATTTTTAGAGATTCCAACAACTCCACTATAAGAGCAATTCAGATAGTTGTTATGGCTGAACTTTCATGTGGATCATCAATTATATGGGCCCCAACTTAATGTAGGTCATCCATCATGTGGGGCCCACCTTCAATGCTAATTGTCCCTTATGTGGGGCCCCTTAATGTCCAATACTCATGATGTGGAATCCACATTTGATGTGTCCATCCTGTGGGCCCCACCTTTGAAGTGAGTTGTCTATCATGCGGGGCTCACTTTTGATGTCCACCATTTGTCGCATGGCTCACACCTTATATGTGAATCATCCATCATGTTGGGCTACTTTAGATATAGACCATCCATCATGCAAGACCTTGGATGTGAACCATCCATTAGGTGGGGCTCACTTGATGTTGATAGTCCATCATGAGGGGCCACACTTTGACGTGGGTCATCCATCATGTGAGGCCAACTCCGTCTATTATGTAGGCAATCTTAATGTGGACCATTCATTATATGGGGCCCCACCTTCAGTATGGGTAGTTCATCATGTGGGCTCACCTATGATGTCAATCGTCCATCACGTGGGCCCACCTTTGATGTCAATAATCCATCATGTGGATCCCACCTTTGATTTGGACTATCCATCAAGTAGGGCCCACTTAACATAGATGTTCCAACATGTTGGGCCACACTTTGATGTGGGCGATCCATCATGTGGGCCCCACCTCTGATGTGAACCATGCATTATGTGGCCCCACTTTGATGTGGACCATTCATCATGTGTGGGCACCTTCAATATAGGTTGTTCATCATACATGCCTACCTTTGATTTCCACCATCTATCATGTGGGTCACATCTTTATTATAGATTGCCCATCATGTGGGGCCACATTTTTATGTGGGCCATCCATCATGTGGAACCCACCTTTAATGTTCACCATCAATCATGTGGGTCCCAACTTTGCTATGACCTATCCATCATGTGGGGCCCAACCTTCAATATGGGTCATTCATGATGTGGGTCCCAACTTTGCTATGAATTGTCCATCATGTGGGGCTCAACCTTCAATATGGGTTGTTCATCATGTGGGCCCACCTTTGATGTCAACATTCTATCATGTGGTCCCACCTTCAATGTTCGCCATGCATCATGTGGGTTCCACCTTTTATGTGGGTCATCCATCATGTGGGGCCTACCTTGATGTGATCATGCATTATATGGGCCCACCTTGATGTTGACCATTCATCATGTGGAGCCCGAGCCCACCTTGATATTGAGCATTCATCATGTGGAGCCCCACCTTCAATATGGGTTCATCATGTAGGCACACCTTAAATAGATTGTAAAGAGAAGAGAAAAAGGCAAGATGAGAATTACTTAAAATGTTTAAGAATAAACTTGTTAAAAAATTAATTAAAAAAATGCCTACTTGCTTAAGCCAAATAAGCTCTAAATGAAAAAATAACATTCCCATCACTTATTTCTTAAAAGTTTTTTTTTTTTTGCTAGTTTCTAAAAAAATAAACTCTAAAATTAGAACTTTACTAAATAGTCTATTCCCAAAATAAGAGCTTATTATTTTAGAATAAGAAAATAAGCTCTTATTTGTGTGTGTGTGTGTGTGTGTGTGTGTGTGTGTGTGTGTGTGTGTGTGTGTAGCCCAATGCTCAGCACTCACGAGTTCTCATGAGAACTTTTTGAGAAATCATCACACATGATGTAAGCACAAAATCTGAATAGTCCACGTGATGCAGCACCCCATGGAACCCCCAAGACCCAATTTATACCTTGATCTAAAGCTTTGGTAGGCCATGGCAAAAGAAAACAATTTTCTCTCTTGGTTTGTATCTCTCTTAGCTATGGCTCACCAGAGTTTTGGATCATTGTGAAAATTGGTCCCTAAGGGTTTCATGGGGCGCCGCATCACATGAACCATTCGGATTTTGGGCCCATGGCACTAGAGCTGGGCATCAGACCGAGTCAGATCGAATTGGGTCCAACTCGATCCGACCCGAAATCTATGTGAGCTGACCTGAACTCGATCCGATCCGGGACTGAGTCCAAGACACCTGACTCGAACCGATCCGATGCATGGTTAGCCTGACCCGAATCAAGTCTGACTCGGTTAGAGAAACCGAGATGGATCGGGTTGGGTACGATCCAGATTAGGTTGGATCTGTGGGTCAAACTATGAGGTATGTGTTATATCCAAACCGTCCATCTATTTGTAGAGGTCGTATTAAGGCTTGAGCCGAAAAATAAGATAGATCTAAAGATCAGTCTGCCCACACTGTAAAAAATAGTGGGGATTGAACGTTTACCATTGAAATCCTTTTGGAGATCATAGAAGTTTTAGATTAATATGAAATTTTTTTTTCTCTTTATCCATGTATTTTTAACCTTAATAACAGATTAGATGGAAAATAAACGTTATGGTGGGCCCTACGAATTTTGTAATGGTGAAAATCATTATTCTCATTGCTCTTTGTGGTGTGGTCCAGTTGATCTTTGGATATGATTCTTTATATATATATATATATAATGCTCCGAAATGATCTCGAAATATGGATGAACGTTGTGGATATAATAAATATGTAACTTTGGGTCCCATGTAACTTTGATCTCATTTGAGTCGTTCGTACAACTCGGAGCTCGAGGCCTGCCTCTGCTTGTCTTTGCACGACACGTCTCTAAACTAGCCTATTTATGTGTTGGGCATGAAATGGTTTCAGGCTACGGCCTGTGGATGCGGATTAGATACTGAGAGGTTGAGTTGGCGTCACCAAGTTCTGTGGGCCCCACTATGATGTATGTGTTATATCCACACCATTCATCCATTTTTAGATATCATTTTAGGGTATGAACCAAAGAATGAGGTAAATAAAAATCTGTAGTGGACCACACTAAAGAAAACAGTGGGGAGAGTGATTTCCACCATTGAAACTATCCTAAGGTTGATCTTAATGTTTATTTGAAATCCAACCTATTAAAAAGTTTTTAAAAAAAAACATGAAATAAGGGAAAACACAAATATCAGCTTGATCTAAAACTTTTGTGGCCCTTAGAAATTTTCAATGGTGGGCTTCACTGTCCCATTGTTTTCTGTGCTGGGGTCCACTGGAGCTTTGGATATAACTAGTTCTTTGGATATTGCCCTAAAATGATCTCTCCAAATGGATGGAAGGTGTGGATATAAAACATACATCATGGTGGGGTCCATGGAACTTGTTGACATCACTTCAGTAGCTAGTCTCGCTACTTAACCTATCACTGACTTGCTGTGGACGCAAGTGGTTGACGTGCACAACACGTCTCTTAGTAAACTCTGGTGGGGCCACTGTGAATGCATGTGGTTTATCCACGCCGTCCATTCATTTTTCTAGATCATTTTAGTGGTTGAACCCAAAATTGATGCATATCCAAAGCTCAAGTGGACCATACCATAAGAGAAAGTAGAAGTATTGATTTCAACCATTGAATCACTCCGGATCAGATCGGATCAGTCTAGATCAGATCCATTCGGTTTGGATCGGTCCGAATTGACCATGATCTAAACTTGATCCGATGAACGGTCGGATCTGACTGATCCAACTCGAACCACATCGATCCAAGCCTTCGGTTCAGTTCTGATCGAGTCGGATCCACCGGATCAGATCAGAAATGCCCAGCTTTACATGGCACGTATGCAAAGGTGCGTAGGTGAGCATGCCTCTGTATAGGGTGTGTGTGTGTGTCTATATATATATATATATATATATATATATATATATATATATGTATGTATGTATGTATGTATGTATGTATGTATGTATGTATGTATGTATGTATGTATGCAGTTCTAGTGGACCACCATATGGATTATTGGAGAGAACTCTAATTTCCATTAAGCTACAAGTGATACTTACCATCTCCATTTTTCTTTTTCTTATTAAAGAATAAAGTACCAAAATATATTGCATGTTTTGAAGCATGATAGTGATCCAAATGTCTTTTCAAATGCACTTGAAAGAAATAAATATACCAATTTAAAGTATTCTACACCCATAAATGAAATGCGAGAAAAGTTATTCATTATTCAATAGGTATTTATCAAGATGAAATTATTAGGTATGGAGGTTGTAATTGGATTGAAAAATAAAAAGTCATTTTACACTACCGCTTTCTTTAAGATAGTATTTACATTGTAACGCCCCGAAAATCGGGGGTCGAGTAAAGGCTCAACTCTCGAGTTCTGATACATCACCTATGCAACATAGATAACGATGATTGAATGTTGTCCGTATTAGTGCGTTAAACATGAATGGGATTACACTAAATCAGCATATCATACTCTAGAGACAATTAGATTATGCAAGCGGAAGACTGTGATAAATATATAAAGCATATAAGTGGTTGTAAGTCCCCAGAGTATGAACATGTCACCAGGCTAAATAATTATATGTAAAATTCTAAAATTTACAAATGATACAGTGTAATGGCATCTAATCCGTATCCCTGTACCCCTATCGACGCAACTCCAGGTCTACATAGACTCGCCAGAGAGTTGTATGTAGGAGAACTCCTCGTCATCATAGAAGTCAAGCTCCATCTTGTAAGCCCCGCCATCACTTGTAGCTATAATAGAGTCTGGTTGGTGTTTTAAAATACCGTCCTAGAGTGGGAGTGAGTGATTAACTCAGTGGAGCTATAGGGCAATGGTTAACATGTTATCAATTCAGTCAAGCAGTAATGATAAAGCAATGCAACAATCGTGTCCTAAGTACTCTTGTTAATGCAAGAATGATATGTTGTAATGATGCATGCACCACTCCGGACACATGCACTTCCTCGCCAAAGCACATGCAATGCGGTGCATGATTATGTTAGCCAATATTTAATTAGGTTTATTCATACAGCAGATTCGGGAAAGCTAGAGTACCTCCCTTTATATCATTTACCTAAAAAATGATCCATCTAGGGTCGTCAATCCTATTTAATCACATACGATAGACAAGTTATATGGCAACATCATCCCTGATTTAAAAACAGTGGACAGGCAAGTTCAGGTCGCTATGGGAGGCTCGTCACCTCGGCGTAGGCCTAGTTTATACTCAAGGTCACTACAGGAAAGGCTCATCACCTTAGCATAGGCCGATAGCTCGAATACAGTGTCTTATACCACCGTATTCGGCTCACAAGTTTGGGTTACTCACTAGACACTATGAGGAGGATTGTCACCCCAACGTAGGCCAACAGCTCGTCCATGGTATCCCATACCATTACGCCTGGCTCATGAGTCTTATTGGATCGTGGTACCAAGGTTAAACGGGCTTTTCAATGGTAAGCAGTACCTTAGATTCAAACAGTAGCGTCCATACATGGTGAACATACATTAGGCCAATCGGGTTACTTGACAAGCTCAACTGGTACGAGCGCACATTAAATTAGTCAACATGAAGGGCATACACACTCCTTGTGGCCTAACCACTGTTGATAATCACCGTACGACTCGTATTCATCAAACGTATCCATTGTGGCGAAACTAGTTCGGCCACAGATTGTTAACCGTTACTAATTGCCTGGACTATATATTAGTCCCAATCATATTCAAACATAATAGGCATTCATATGTGATAGTCAATACAGCATGTGACAACCAATTCAGATATAAATCTCATTTGAGCATTTTAACAAACACATAGTGCACATGTTGTCGTACATAGGCATTTCATCCATAAAGCACGTAGTAGCAAGATAGGTTACATGAAGGAAACTATAACTATAGATAAGATAATTAAGAATCTTATCTTAAAACCCTCATTAAATACATTTCAACAAACATTTTCTTATTCAGACATTTTATCAAACACTTAGACTACAATATCAACATACATGTAATAAGTTAGTTATAGCATATGTTATAGCAAACCCTTTCACAAAGGAGTTGTTGCACATACAACAATCATGTATCCCCAATCAATAATCATGGCAAGCACAAATCATAATTCTATATTCATTCAAACATTTCAACAAACACATGGAATGCACCATATTTAACATAGTTCATACATATGTATAATATATGGGAAACAACGTATCTAAATACATGTGACAGCATTCAAGTCAGTCATAAATCATTAAATAACATTGAAAGCCTTGAAAACCATAACCTAAACGTTTATAGTCCGCGCCTTTCGTCGATACCTCGATTACGAACTCGGTTCGTACACTACGTCTTTGTCTACTACACGACGGCTACCTAAATCATGAAATAGGTTAGTTATTTCACTTATTCCTATATTTGGATTCTTAAAACAGATTGGTTAGGATTTCTTACCCAAAAATGGATTCGGATTTGACGGTGTAGCGACATGGGAGAGAAGATTCGGCTCATGGAGTGGTGGGAATGAATCCCAACAACTATCTCTCTTTCTCTCTCTTCTCCTCACTCTTTCCTCGTCTTTTCTCTCTTCTCTCTCCTAGGGTTAGGAAATTCGTATGGAATAAAAGATGGGTGGGTTAAGGGTCTTATATAGGCCCAGAACTGATGTCAATGGCCCTAGGGCCATGGTATACTTAGGTTATATCCAAAAGTCGTCTGTTTTGGGCCAACGGAGCTCATCTGGAGGTCCATTTCCTGCATACAGTCTATAGAAAGTTCCCTGACAATGGATCTATATCAGGTTAAGATTTTGGTCCGATCGAATTTGTGGATCGATTGCGGAGGACCAGTTTCAGTTCAACAGCCATCATCACTCGATCAGGGCCACAAGTACACTAACATGTATTAGAAAATTTCTCTGATCTGAGGGTGTAGTTGGGTCAGAATCCGACGGTCTGAAACCTTAAATTTTGCCTACAAATGAATGGCCTAATTCACTTAAGTTTGAGTTTATTTCCTAAAGATATTCACGTTTCTCACACACTTCGCTTCAGGCTCAAGTTATGCGTTTCTGGATAATATTTGGACTTGATTCTCAAGATGGTTGTCAAGCCCAGTAAGGTGGTCATAATCGTATAGTTTCGCGGTAATCAGACTTTCGACACGCGGTCCAGGTCTGATACAGAGTTACAGTATACTCCCAAGAGCAACTGGGTTTTGAGATTGATCCTAGGTTTTTAGGTAATGTAGAGTTAGTGATTCTACTGGTTTTGGGTCTTGCAGTTCGTATAGAAAGTTGTTCAAGCTAATCTACTAATTAATTCAGCTTAGTACGTACTTGATTTTTGTCTAATTTCTACATAATTTGATCTTTAACAATTTCTGCCTAAGGTGGTACTCAGGTCTTTATACAGATTTTTCCAAGACATTACATACATCTACTATAATAGAATCTAAATATGCAATCTGAGTTATTGACAATTTCTATTTAAGATATAGTGAAGTTTAATTGTTTATTGTCGAGCTTAAATATGTAATGTTGGTTGATCAACCTTGAAAGCATTTAGAAATGAAATTATATTAGACACATGCTAGTTGTTATCTATATTCATATTGATAAAATAATAATAAAAAATAAGAACTTTTGCACTAAAAAAAAAAGATTGACAAGAAATTTGTAAACCGCATTTTGAAGAGTGATTGGTCACTAGAGTGAGTAAAATCTCTCTTCAACCATGTATATATAAAGGTTTAAATGCCAAATTGGTTATGGTTTATGTTTTGTTATGAATAGAAATGTTTAAGGCATTGTTCGATCCTAATATTGCTTTGAGCATTTGATTAATGGTTAAGTCACCCAGCCATGTTGCCCGATCCAAAGGTCTACACAAACTCCACCCAAGGCTTGACACAATGCCCATAGTTCATAATAGTTTCCACCCAAGTGTGTCGCATTATGCAGTGTTCAACTCGGTTAAACCAATCACCAAACACCATGAGCATCATGTTAGAACCATAATTTGCACCATTACTCAACTCGAAAGTAGGTCAAATTGGAAACTTTTAAGGTTTCTTAAGCTCTTGGAGATGATGCGCTCGTGTGAAATGAACCAAAGGCACCCACCCAAGTAGCCCTCCCGCCCACGAACCACATACCACGTCCCAAACATGTGCAAGATACCATCTTTACCAGAATTTAAATCAAGCTCTATAGTCATTTTCACCTTTTTAGTCAAAAAATGCTTTTTGAAAAACATTTAATAGATCTTTCCAAAAAGATTTTATAGAAAGTTTTGAAGAAAAATTAAAGTTTCATTTGAAAGACAACAATTTATGATTTAAAAAGCATACTCTTATTTCTTTATAAATAACTTCCATAATATTTTAATAATGAAAGATCTTCCATTATTTTTAACATTAATAACTAAATATTTCTGAATAATATTTAGAAAGCCTATACATAGATAAATGTACCTTATCAGGTTAAACCTTCACTTCATGTAAAACACATCAAAATTTACCAAGGTGATTAATAGTTGTAAAGTGTTAAAATTATTGTATCAAGATCATATTGATCATTACTAATACTTCATTCGAATTGGATGATATACACAATTCCTTTTATATAAACAATAATTTTAAATATAAGATTTTTATTAGGTGAGCCTACATGATCAATGGCTCAAATTGGTCAAACCTATTGAATGTTGGATGTTTGGATTGAGCAAACCGATTGTCCCATAAGAGTTGATAGTTTAAATATGTAAGAGGTGCTGCACTTGGATTGTACAACATATGCATAGTATTTCATAAAGATATGGACTCTCATAGTGTAAACTCTTAGAGGAAGAGGAGTTATGATAGGGTTGAACTACTCCAATCCTCATTCTTCTAAATAAAGCCTCGCTGCCCTCACTTGTGTATACAAAAACTTGCTTCCCTCATCGCAGTTTTCTACAAGAATATATGGTGTAAAAGATCAGGTTTCATCCTCATTTGTCAATATTAGACATGACTTTTCATTTAAGTATGCAATTTAGATTAAGTATGAAATATGAGATTATCGTAACGAGGATCATTGGTATAATGTATTGAATTATATTAAAAAAAAAAAAAATCATTTTGTTCCACTATAGTTTGAACCAGAAATCCAATTCTAAAATCCCATAAAATGTTTCAAAATATGCAAATAAACATTTCTAAACACATTACCTTAAATACTTACTTATAGCAAGTAAATCACAAGTCCCTTAGTGTGACTTGTTTGTTCACCATAACCAGGATGTAGTGGATGATATTTCAAAAACCTTGGTAGTCATAGATTTAGACTGATGACACCATTTATAAATAGACACATTTCACATATAAGCTTTTAAATGCATGTTGTATTCTTTTAAAGCTAGCACTATTTTAGCCTTGTGCCTGTATCATAGTTTTGTGGGTGATTTTAAACTAAAGGCCAAACCCTTTTAAATAAAAGTAGCCATACTTATGCAAGGAATTTTAATAAGAGTATAGGTGAAACTATTTAGAAAATTCCTACAATTAAAGTATACACCTAGTCTCTCCTTTTGTCATTAAGCACTTTTTATCTAAGGAATGTTTTTTTTTTTTTTTTCCATTTTATTTTTTAGTCTAGTGCTTCAAATCACTAATAGTGACATACTTTGTTCATTGAACTAGTGACATACTTTGTTCATTGAACTACGCACTTTGGGTTATAGGTGTTTACTTGAGTTTATATCAAATGATGACCCGTACAACCAGCTTTAAATACATCCATCTTATAAGAACTTCCAAACTAAATCCCTTTATATAGTTTTTTTTTTAAAAGTAAATCTACCAAATTTTGGCTCAAGCAAACGGAGCTCATATTAATTACTCCATCTTTGAAATTCTTTACATAGCTATCTTAACCAATATTTATGGATTTTTCATTGTTAGGGTTATCAAAAAATTGCATCCTAAACTACCCGTACCAGGGCTTGTTAGATTTTTGTCTTACCACATATGGGTTTTTTCTTTTAAAATTTAGGCTAGGATTCTATAAGGTACGTGTACCCTGTTGTCTAGATGTCTTTAATCTGTATAGAAACAAGTGTCCCAATCGATTGAACAGACTACTTGATCAATCAAGTAAACCCCAGATTAAACAAATTGACCTCTAGACAATTTTGGACAGGTTCGATTGATTGACCTTGGAGGTTTGAGTGATCGACATAATTTACAAAATTCATGTTAACTCTCTAGACACTTTTGAGCATGTTCAATTAATCAAACATAGGGGCTCAATCGATCAAGGGCTTGCTCAATCAATGTTGATCGATCGATGCTTATGAAATTGTGTAAGGCATTGGGCCACGAGGTCTATATGTGTGGAAGTTTAGCAGGACTATGAAATGATAGCTATGTCCTAGGGGGGATTAGAAACAATTAAAAATTTAAGCCTATTTAAAAATATTTTTTTAAAACCTAAACTAATGTTGAAATTAAACTAAGTAAATTAACTTAACACTAAAGCCTCCAATCCATTACAACTTAGTTGTTGGATTGAGCCCTTTTTGTAGAGCCTTCTCGATTTTCTTGATCAATGCTCTCTCATGCTTCAATTAGCTCTCATTTCTCCCCCGATTGTGATGACAATGCGTTGCTAATACTTTAGTTCCACTACAAGAAACAGCGCTTTTACCGACGAAATTTTTGCCAACGAAAAAAATTTTGTCGATTAAAGTACGTTTTTACCGATGAAATTTTTTTTTTGTCGATAAAATTACACTTTTATCGCTGAATTTTTTTTTCGTCGGTAATAATATTTTTACTGATGAAAATTTTCGTCGGTAAAAGCATTTTCATCTCTATGAAAACTTTCGTTCTCTTTTGAAAATTTCGCGGTAAGACTTTTACCGGCAAAAATTTTCATTGGTAAAAAGCACAAAACCACTTTTACCAACGTAAATTTTCGTCGGTAAAAGTGTTATGTTTTTAACGTAGAAATTTTCTCCCTAAATTTTACCGACGAACTAAAACTGTCGGGAATAATGGTTTTACCGACGTAACTTTTCGTCGGTAAAAGTGTTATGTCTCGCACTTAGAAAATTTTCACCCTCAGTTTTACCGACAAACTAAAACCGTCGGGAATAATGTCTTTACCGACAAAACTTTTCGTCCGTAGAAATGTTATATTTTTCAGATAAAAAATTTCGCTTTGAGTTTTATAGACAGAACTTTTCGTCGCTAAAAAACACTAAAAAACTTTTACCGACGAATAGTTTCGTTGGTAAAAATGTTAAAATTTTTAAGTTACAAAATTTTAGCAATGAGTTTTACCGACGAACTAAAACCGTCGGGAATAATGTCTTTACCGACGAAAATTTGTGTCGGTAAAAATGTTATATTTTTCAAATAAAAAAATTTCACTCTGAGTTTTACCGACGAAACATTTCGTCGCTAAAAAGTGCCAAAAAAATTTTATTGACGAAGATTTTTGTCAGTAAAAATGTTAAAATTTTAAGTCAGAAAATTTTCGCAATGAGTTTTACCGATGAACTAAAACCATCGGGAATAATGTCTTTACCGATGAAAATTTTCGTCGGTAAAATGTTATAATTTTTTAACTTAGAAAATTTTCCCACTGCCTTGAAAACTATTGAGGTAAGAGTTTTACCGACGAACCAAAATCGTTAAGAATAATGCTATTACCGACGAAATTTCGTCGGTATAACTTATGTTTTACCGAAGAAAACTTTCGTCGTGAATAATGATAGAATTTTAACTTACAAAAATTTTCCTGCTGCCTTGAGTAGGTTCGCGGTAAAAGTTTTACTGACAATCCAAAGCCGTTGGGAATAATTTTCCGACGGATGAAAACCGTCGATAATGTTTTTTACTTACGAACAAAACCATTATTTATGTATATTTAGTTTGTGTGTGTGTGTGTGTGTGTGTGTGTGTGTGTGTGTGTATAGTTTTATATTATATGAGTTCAAATTTTTTAATATATATAATTAAAAGATAATATTTAAATGATTTGTAATATCAGATGGAAAAGAATATTGAAAAGTTTAGAAATTTTAACTATGTTTAAGAAAAAATTTGAGAAAAAAATAATGCTTTTGAGATAAATTTTTGAGATTTTGAAAATAAAAATTCAGAATTTGTATTTTAAATTTTTTTTTGAAATATTTTATAATAAAAACGATATTTTGTTAAAAGAGTAAAAAAATATACATTTTGAAAAAAAAAATGTTATTTTTAAGTAGAAATAGAAATTTATCTGTGAAAAATAAAATTACTAAATTATTAGATTGAAGAGTAAATAACTTTAGATAAATACAAATGGCACATCCACTAATTGAACCTTTAATCGTTTTTGGACAATCTAATGAGATCAGATTGAAGAGTAAATAACTTTAGATGTTTAAATCAAATTTCACTGAAATTATTGATCAATCTTGTATGCCCAATATCTTTCTCATATGTAGCCTGATTGAGGTGAGTAACTAGTCAAATTGAGAGTATTGATCAGTAAAATAGAGTGAATGGACCAGACATGTAAAATGGGCCAAATATTCTGGTCAAAATTGTGACCCAACTTACTGACCTCGTGAGAACCGAAGAATTTATGTTAGTAAGTTTTGTGGGCCCCATCATGATGTGTATCAAACATCAACACCATGGATTTGACATGTCCCCTTTAGGTTATGAGATATCTCAAAAATCATCTGTATACGAAACTCAAGTGGGCCATACCATCTAAAACTATGTGAAGACATCCTAAAAAATATAAATGCACTTGGTGAGGCCCACATGAGTTTTGGATGCGGTTGAAACTTGGTCTGACCCCTCGTCCAAGTGGGACACACATAATGAGTGGGTTGGATATGTGAATCACATTTAGGCAGACCCAATATATGATCATGAATCTTTTAAGGAAACCCTTCTCCACTACATTTAGGTGAGTTACTCGTTACCCTTACCAGAGTAAACTCTGTGGGGTCCACCATTATTTATTTATTTTATCCACTCCATTCATCCATGTTAACAGATAATTTGAGGTCTAAAGAACAAAAAGGAAGCATATCCAAAGCTCAAGTGGACCACACCACAGGAAATAGTGTGATTGAACCTCTACCACTTAAAATTTCTTAGAGGCCATAGAAGTTTTGGATCAAGCTGATGTTTGTGTTTTCTATTCATTTATATATTTTTGATATTATGAACAACCTTTAACCATTTTTGGACAATCTGATCAGTCCAGATTGAAGAGTAAATAACTTCAGATGTTTAAATCAAAATTCACTCAAATTGTTGATCAATCTTGTTTGCCCAATATCTTTCTCATATGTAGCATGATCGGAGCGAGTAACTAGTCAATTTGAGGGTAATGATCAGTAAAATAGATTGAATGGACCAGACATGTAAAATGGGCTAAATATTCTGGTCAAAATTGTGACCCAACCTATTGACCTCGTGAGAACCTAAAAATTGATGTTAGTAAGTTTTGTGGGCCCCATCATGATATGTGTTGAACATCAACACCATGGATTTGATGTGTCCCCTTTAGGTTATGAGATATCTCAAAAATCATCTATATACGAAACTCAAGTGAGCCAAACCATCTAAAACTAATTGAAGACATCCTAAAAAATATAAAAGCACTTGGTGGTTAGTGCTGTGTGGGACCCACCATGAATCATATCCAAAGATTATTTTATTGAATTATTTTATAAAAACTTTTTCGAGATCATTTTATAGAATTATCCAAAAAATGAATCATATCCAAAGATTAAATGGACCACACCCCAAATAAGGTGAACGGATTGGCTCCTCCCCCTACACCATCCAATGGCTAGTGGTTGGTGTTGTGTGGGCCCCACCATAATGTATGTGTTTAATCCATGGCATCCATCTATTTTTAAAGATCATCTTATAACATGAGACCAAAATTGAGGCATATCCCAATTTGAAATGGACCACATTACAAGAAATAGTGTTGAATGACCGTCAACCATTTAAAACATTCTGGGGCCATAAAAGTTTTGAATTGAGATGATTTTTGTTTTTCCCCTTCATCTAAGCCTGTATGACCTAATAAACAGATTGGATGCCAAATAAATTGTACAGTGGGCCTTACATTGGATTTTAATGATGGATATCCAATCACTATTGTTTTCATGTGGTGTGGTCCACCTGATATTTATATACCTCTCAATTTTGGGCCCCACCATGATGTATGTTTTATATCCACACCTTGCATCCATTTAGAGAGATCATTTTAGGGCAATATCCAAAGATAAATCCAAAGCTCCAGTGGACCCCAGCACAGAAAACAGTGGGATAGTGACACCCACCATTAAAAATTGTTTAAGGGCCACGAAAGTTTTAGATCAAGCTGATATTTGTGTTTTACCTTATTTCATGCCTTTTTAAACTTTTGAACAGGTTGGATTTCAAAAAAAAATTATGGTGGGCCTTAGGATAGTTTCAACGGTGGGAATCACTCTCCCCACTGTTTTCTGTGGTGAAGTCCACTACATCTTTTTATCTGCCTCATTCTTTAGCTCATGCCCTAAAAAAAAATTTCCACTTAGTGGGATGGTGTGAATACAACACATACATCACAGTGGGGCCCACACAACTTGATGTCGTCACTTCAGTAGCCAACGCGCTACTCAACCTGTATGTAAGCCCTCCCATGAGAGAGACTACGGCAGTCTCTCTCTCTCTCTCTCTCTCTCTCTCTCTCTCTCTCTCTCTCTCTCCTTGTCTCGCACCCTCTCCCTCCTCTCGCTCTCTAACTCTCTCTTCCTCTCTCTCTCTGATCTCTCCACCCTATCCTCTCTCTGTCTCTCTCGCATCCTCTCTCTCTCTCTCTCTCTCTCTCTCTCTCTCTCTCTCTCTCTCTTATGGTCCGTTGCCGAACGCCCTACCCACGCACGCCCTCTCTCTCTCTCAATCTCTCTCAATCTCAATATCGATTTAGGGATTTGGGGATTTAGAGCGTGTTTGGGCAGTGGGATTAGAAGGGAGTATGTGGGATGGAATTGCATCTGGTCCTGTGCCAATTCCACTCCATGTTTGGTAGTGGGCCCCATGATTGGAAACCCCCTGGATTTGGAACCCCATGACTAGATTCGGAAATACATGATTGGAAACCCCCTGGATTTGAAACCCCCATGATTAGAATCCACAGTGTTAATTGACCCTAAGGGACTGTTTGGGAGTGTGGATTTGGAACCCCCTCGATTCGGAATGGGAGGTGTTCTTAGTATGATCCGGTTGCAATCATATGGTACTCAGAAGTATTTCCTGCTTGGGAAAATTTGGGGCAACATGCTCTACTCCTTCAGCACTTTCTGTGTGATGCCGGCTTCAATCGATGGCATTTTCCATCCTAATTTGCAGAAAGATGGAAGGGCAAGTTGAGATCCAAGTGATGCCTCTTGCTGGTGGTTGTTCTTTGGCATGTGTGGGCACATGGATGTATTCTAGCAGACATTCATCTTTGGATTTTTGAAATCCAATCTCATGTATGATGAAATAAGGTCTGTTAGAGGTTTGCTAAGCCCATGTACAAGGCCTACCTTCTAATGGCATCACATGTGCCACCATGACAGACAATGCAATATCAAAGCCATCCATCAGGTTGGTCTAGTTGTCAAGATGTTCTCACCCAAAAAATCAGGCTGAAGGAGTAGAGCATGCATACCATCCTAACAGTGAGCATCTGAGCAGTGAGCAGTGCATAGGCTAGCTCCCATTGTGAAAATGATCATATACAAAAAATAAAATAAAATCACCTTGGTTCACTCATCATGTTGTGTATGCATATAGGTTGCATTTGGACTATTGGATACTTAATCAAAATCATTCTCTCTTTTTGTACGAGGGTGGTCTAATGGTTGAGTGGATCATCCTGATTTTCTATATGGCCATTTTCATGCTGGGTACCACCTTAGACACCACTAAAATGTTCCACACTGGCCCATAGTTTCAAGTTTAATGCTTGTGTTGTGTCAAAGTTTGTGGGGTTTATTGTAGTATACCATGTCATGGATGGATGGTGAAACACTTGACTTATACATCTTTGGATTGTTTGGCAAAAGTTCAACGGTGAATTGCTCCCTGACACTCAAAAGATGGACCACACCATGAGTATCATTTGGGCCAAAAATCAAGACGCTCATCATGCAATCCACCCTATACGAAATGAGTGGAGTGGCCTGATTTTTGTGCCAGGTATTTGTCATGGTGGATCCCACCTTTTGGATGGACCCAATGTTGTATACAAATGGCATGTTGGCATGGGTGGTCTAGGTGGACAGTAAGACCATTGAGGTGGATGTTAATTTTCTTCTATATGTATATGTGTTTCTTTTCATGGGCAAGTGTGCACTCATGTGTATATTTCCACCGCATTTAGTTCTTAATTTTAAGTTTTTTTTCATGATTCTATGGAATCTCAATTAAATTTTTGTAAGATAGACTATAAAATGTTTTCTTGTTACAGTAAAATTTAGAATGCTTTTATGGATGGTTACGATCATATTGATTTATATGTATTATAGAATGATGCTTAGAAATCAAATATCTTTTTTGACAGTCTACATTATCAAAAGTCATTTTGGGAAGGTTATGTGTTGACTAGTAAATATAGGCAATCATATGTCTTTAGGTTGTAAATATTCATATGTGATCATTGAACTTGTGTATGTGGGGGTGTCAATGGGCCACGCTCTATTAATGTTTTTGTCTTAAATTATTATTGTGATTAGTTAGTTTATAGTTGTGTCTTGTAATTGTAATTTGTAAGTTAGATAATTAGTTACCCATTTGAGGATTTCTATGGGGCCATACATAGATATGGTATGTTTTTGGTCGCATAGAAATCGCTCAAATTGTCCCATTTTGGACAGTTCAAAGTTAGATGGATAGTATGCTTTCATATAATCTATTTAAATGTTCATGCCTGATCCACGGTCCATCTCTTGGTTTCTCTCTGGATCTGTTTCTTTCGTTCTGTATCCAATACCAAATATCTTTGCTTTAAATATTTGACATCGGAATGTAATGTAAGATTAACTTATCTGGAGAGGCATGGGGAGATGCTGTCGGATTTTCAGCGTGGACTAACAAATGGGAATATGAAAGTATTACAATCTATCCAACCTTGGATGGATAACTAATTTAGGATTTAATTGAACGGGGGTACCTGGAAGGTGGGAACCGCTGTTATGACCATGATGAGTAGCTGTCCATTTCCTGTGAAAAGCAATATGGGTGGCCTGGCCATTTGG
The DNA here is from genome assembly GCF_029962835.1 of Magnolia sinica. Classification (NCBI taxonomy): domain Eukaryota; kingdom Viridiplantae; phylum Streptophyta; class Magnoliopsida; order Magnoliales; family Magnoliaceae; genus Magnolia; species Magnolia sinica. Next base: position 40,201,977 of record NC_080577.1, on the reverse strand, counting down.
ACATGCCCGTGTTTATGTATTAGCTCGAAATTGATGGAGAAGACCCAGATGTGCATTGGAGCTATCCGGATGTAGAGCGGGGGTACTTGGAAGGTGGAAACCGCTGTTATGACCATGATGAAGAAAACCATTTCCTATGAACAGCATTGGAATGGCCTAGCCAATTGGACAGGCCGTGTTTATGTATTAGCTCGAATTTGTTGGAGTAGGCCGAGTAATAAATAAATTTTAGGGCTTTATCCCAAAAATGAGGTAGATCTAAGTCGCAGGTGGACCACAAAATTCAAGAAAAAGTAGTGATTGAATTTCCACCTATAACCTAAACTTAAACCTTAACCTAAACCTATAACCTAAACCTATAACCTTAACCTTAACCTATAACCTAAACCTATAACCTTATCCTAAACCTAAACTCAATTCCCTAAACCTTAACCTATAACCTAACCTAAAAATAAACCTATAACCTACACTTATAACCTAAACCTAAACCTATAAGCTTAACCTAAACATAAAACCTAAACCTAAACCTATACTAATAGCTTTAACCTACTATTATAACCTAAACCTATTCTCAAATCCCAAAACCTATAACCTAAACCTATAACCTTAACCTATAACCTAAACATATAATGTAACGCCCCGTGTTTTCAGGACCCAGGTATATAACCCATTTCCCAAAAACCCGAGTGTTAGCTTATAAAATCTATTGTAAATTTGAACCGTTTATCATTAATTAGAGTTAACAACAACAAAGCTAGATTAAATCATTCATTGTATAAAAATATTCTGATCATTACAAAATTCCAAATGTAGTGCCCATACAAGACTTATACAATCCCAAATAACAAAGTTCATATAAGCAGAAACAAGAATCTATTAGCTAGTGGTGGAGCTCAATATGGGCCGCAAGGACCCCGCCTAGCTCCCTAGCTACTTGATCTGCTCCAGCAACCTAGTGAACAGCATTGGCTCGCCCTATACCTGCATCAACTATTACGGTTTGATAGCGTCAATGGTTATCGCAGTGAGGAGCACCCTCTAAGATTATGCCCTCATAATTCATAATCTAGAATAGATCGGAAGTCATAAGGATGAATATATTAAACATCACAATGCATGATTATGATCACATACTCAAAATTAACTAATCAACACAATTTCTTCATTAGCAAACCATAATAGCAATCGCAATACAAGTGACCATATCCAAGTAGTCGAATAATAAATCTTACAATCTCCATAAAATGTCTAAAAATTCTATCTTCAAACATCTACTTCACCTGAAAATTACATCGTACGTGAACACCGCAAGATGGCTAGGAAATTGCTAAGCGAACACCCTCTCCACCCAGAAATCATGGTACGACTGAACACCGCAAGATGAAGAGACAAACGACATACAAACTCTAGACCACCTGGAAATCATATCGTACGTGAACACCGCAAGATGGTTAGGAAATTGCTAAGCGAACACCCCCTCCACCCAAAAATCAAGGTACAACTGAACACCGCAAGATGGCTAGAAAACCAACCTACACAATCTACTCCATCCGAAAATCATATCATATGTGAACACCGCAAGATAGCTAGGAAATTGCTAAGCGAACATCCGCTCCACCCAGAAATCACCATACGATTGAATACCGCAAGATGAAGAGAGAATCCACTAGTCACAAAAGGGCACCAATGTCCCATCAAGGCTGCAAAGGGGAAATAGACAATCCAAACCACGTAGGGCAAATATGAACCACAAGATGGAGTCCACAACAAGTCTCATTTTATCCATTAAATGATCACAAGTAGCAACGTCTAAACAATTAGCAGGTTATACAAATGGAAAATAGCATGTGAGCATCAAATCATTTATACTTGCTAAATTTAGAGAGACATGTCCATCATATGAGTTAGTTTCACAGCAGATTAACATATTCATATAATAAGGTAAGTAACTCACTAAGAGAAATCAATGTACCATCCATGTCTAGATTGATGAATTTAAGTGGGTAGCTCAAAGGGTGAGTCCTCACCTTGTGAATGAATCACCTGCACTCGATCTAGTGTAGAGTCGTGGCATGATTAGAAGTGGAATTAGAGAGGACAAACTCCTATATTCAAACAAGGATATTAATGACAATAATTAAATTTCAATTAGAATAACAATGGAAGTTTTGAGTGACATGTATCCAAATATTTTGGTTCTAACTCAACTTAGTCAATTTCTAAGAATTTAATTGAGATGTTAGAAAGTTTCTAATCTTTCTCGAAAGCAAATCTCATCTTACAAGCTCGATTCGCATTTGACTCAGTTTTAAACTAAGTCAACTCAGAACTTTCCTTCCCTCCTTCCTCATTTCTTTCTTTTATTCTTTCTTTCACTCCTTCACACCCATCTTTTTGCTAGGATATCCAGCAAGAATCTGGACCGAGTCAACTTGGACTCAACTTGGCAGCGAGTTGACTCGACCCTTGACTCTCTCTCTCTCTCTCTCTCTCTCTCTCTCTCTCTCTCTCTCTCTCTCTCTCTCTCTCTCTCCCCTACTCCTCACTCAATAACTTTCTTCTCCCTTTTTTTTCTTTAACAACAGCCCATGGCTGGACATGAAACTTCCAATTTGAACTAGGTTCGAGTTTAACTCGACTCGGCAGCGAGTCGGGGCTGCCACATGTTAAAGACTCTCACCACTACAATAAAAAGGGGTATAAACGGCATTTGTTCTACACTTTTATCGGCGCTATGTAAGACCTAACGATGGATATCGTACCATATAAAAAAACCAACTGGCCAGCGCGACTCTCTCCTATTTCCTACCCATCTCTCTCTCTCTCTCTCTCTCTCTCTACAACTCCACAACTCTCTCCTTCTCTCTCCTCTTTCTCTCTCACAGCTGCTTTGGGATCTCTCCAGCTGTAATAACCTACTTTGGGATCTCACCGTAGTATCTAGATCTGCTACTCTCTTGTTTCCTAAGGTTTTGGATCTATTTTCTGCACTCTGCTGCAGTTCGGTCTTCTACTGTTGGTGAATCTCAAATTCTCAGGTATGATGTAATGCTTTTCTCTTCTTGTTGTTGCTTTCTGAAATTTAGAATACTTGATTAGGAATATGCTTTGTTGAATACAAATCCCTAAGTAGGGATTTGCGATGTCGAATCCTTTTTTAGGGATTTGCATTGTTGAATCCATTTTTAGGGATTTGTATTGTCGAATCCATTTTTAGAGATTTGCATGGTCGAATCCCTAATTTAGAAGTGCTTATTATATCTGCAGATTCTTGAATCAAGGTCGTTGATGGTGTTGATCTAATTCACAAGAGGTTATAGAGATGAGCCAGTGTAGCAAGAGGTTATAGAGAATCCCTCCCTCCCTCTCAACTAGTTACAATATTTTCATTTATCCTTGCTTTAATATAGGTATGCTATTAGATATTCCATTTTCGCATAAAGCCCTAGGGCTTCATGTCTCTTCATCTCCTTCGTCATTCACTATGTTTTGATGAAGCCTCGATCTGTGGCCGGGATTCCGAAAACCCAAATGCAAGGACTAATTTGAATGTGTGCAAATCTATTCTCTGAATTTTGCAACGATTTTGGGTAATGTAGTTGGGTTTTTTAAAATAACCATTTATTCTCTTTTTCTCTAAATTTTTAGTTTTTATTTTCTTTTGTTCTCTCTGTTTTTTTTATAAAAAAAAATCTTATTTGGTTACGAAATTTGGGGCTTCTAATTCCCAATTGGAGGTTTGAATTGTTCTTTTCAGTTTTGCTGAATTTTTAGTGTGTATTTCAAGTCTCTTATCTGGTTTGAAATATGCACGTTAACCATTTGAAGAAATGCTTCAACCAAGACCCCTTTCAGTTATTTTAAATGTTTTAGCTAAGTTGTATATCAATCTTTTGCAGGATACATGCCATTAGATACTATATTTGTAAATTTTCCAAGTGTATGTATGTCTTCACTAGCTCGATCAGGAAATATCCTCTGTCCAATGTGACATATGGATGCAATATCTGGTCATTCGTCTGTTGCACTCCAACATTATATACCATGGGCTAATCCAGCCATCAGGTGGACCATTTTACATATGAAAGAAGAAATGGACAACTAAAAAATAAAAATAAAAAAAGGATTAATGCTCCCCATTCAACATCCATATGCAGCCCAATCAATGCTTTGTGGTATTGAACCATATAAATGGATTGTCATTCATAAGTTTGTGGGTGCGCCATCATGTGGTGTATCTTTCATCAAACTCATTAATCAAATGCAACTCAACAGAGTGAAGAGAAGATATAAAAATCAGCCTAAAAAGCTCAAGTGAGCCACATCAAATGAATTTAGTGGTTTTGTGAGCAATTTTACACTATTCACATTGGTGTGGTCCATGTAAGTATTTTACCAGGCTGATATTTTGTACGCATAGTTCAAATAATAGTGAATCATACCTAATAGGCAAAGTAGATTTTACATTACACTACATGATGGATCCCACAAAGTATTCCTCATTTTTTTCTTCTTGTAGGCTACACGAGGAGAAGAGGAGATGCCACAGGATGCCCCATTAAAAGAAGTGGGATGAAGGTTCTTGATCAATGAGCAGAACCTATATCAGTTATAAACTCTGAATATCCTAGGATTGGCTTTCATAAATTCTAAGATATTAGAGACTTGCAGCCATCACCTTGCCCTTGACTGATAGGATTGGACCCACCTTCATGTGTGGATATCCTATTTTTAGCAGCCACGCTCACAATCAGAGACCGATGGTCCTGCAAACTATACTGGGCTCGTATGGACAAGACTACAAAGATAGTTCACCATCATTCTGTCCAAATTGAGGAAGCACTGTCCAAAGATAAAGATAAACTACCCAACCAACTGGAGTTTAGAAGGAACCAGCTGAAAAATAAATGTTTAGGTGTTCCAAAAGGAGGTTTTAATTTAGGAAAATATCAAGCTCGTGGACAATCAATATTAAGAGAAATCGAGTAAGAAAGTTCAATGAATCTAGTGTGTACTATGACTTTTACCTTTTCTTTTTTCTTACACACACATGTAAGTGGGCTTGGTATTTGTATTTGCCGCTGTACATGTAGCATTCATGCATTATGTGAGACATCCATATTTGATAGGTAGCACTGTTATTATATATAGCTTGATGGTTAGCACTATTATTTACTTGCAAAGAGTCAGTCTCAATCCAAAAATCAACATTAAAATAGAAAACTGCAATTTATGCAAGTAAAGAGAATCCTTAAAGCTTCACATTAATTTACCCAAGACTTAAAAAAGGACTGTCAACTGATTAACATCCTTTTAGTGGGTATTGCTACAATTCTCTATTTGTTGTTCTGTCATTTTTGGTGCTTAGTGGAGAGTAAAACTGAAAGTTGTTGTCCATATGTTAAATTTCCAAACAAATTTCCAAGTTCTATGTTAGTATCTTCTAGAATTTCAACTGTAGATTTTTTTCCTCTTTTTAGATGAAATTCAACATGATCTTCCAAATTGTATATCTTTGATTCTTAGAACCAATACAAGCAATCTCTTCCTATGTAGCTCTACCAAGTAAGTCAGCAAGTTTCTCTCCATTTGTTTGCCAGGTATTATTCATCAATCTCTTCCATAAATAATTGATCTTGCTTAATTTATATTTTTGCCGCTTCATTTATATGTTTTGCTAGAGAGTAGAGGCCCAACTTGTTAACTCCTCAGAACCCGCTCTGCCGTAAGATATTACGGTGTATGACGGTTCCCAGCAGGTTAAGTTATAAGTTATTATATAGAGTTGGTTGGATGTATTTTATTTTTGTAAATGCTGTTAATAGTTAATTGGATGATGAATGATACTTGTGATTGTGAATGATAATAAACAACTTATTTTATATATATATGTGTGTGTGTGTGTGTGTGTGTGTGTGTGTGTGTGTGTGTGTGTGTATGTATGTATGTATGTTATCCTTGGAGGATTTATTTTTTAAGGGGACATGATATTCTTGCAGCCTATGGTATGGTGCCCCAATATTACTCATATGTTACTAGTATGTGGTAGATATTACTAGGTTAATTTATTAAAACAAAATTCATTTCTTTAGTTTAAAATTCATTATGTTATTATTTAGCTAGATGATGAATGCTAATTATGATTGATTATGTAATTGTTTAAGTATAGGACAATTAGTTGCCCATTTGAGAATTTTTATGTGGCCAAGCATAGATATAGTGTGCTTTTGGAGGCATAAAAATTCTCAAATTGTCCCACATTTGGACAATTCAAGGCTGGATAGATTAGAATGCTTTCGGTTACCTGATTTAAATACGCATACTAGTTCTGCAATGAAGGGGTTGTATCCATAAAAATTCTCAAATTGTCCCACTCAAATTGTCTTGTGATTTTGGTTTCATATCCAATACTTGTGGGAAAGCAGGTGTAACTTATTTCCATATAAAGGGGTTCAAGTCATCAAGTCTAAAGTGGACTAAAGAGTGTAAGCAATGAAGCACCTTCTGAATTTGGAGCACCGATTAAGTAATACTGCCCTGATACCTCTCCTAATACAAATCTCTTATGTTTTCTCATCGTTTACTTCGTTTAACTAGCATCTCATCATATTCATGCCAAAATAAAAACATATAAATTTTGTACATTTACTAATTAAATTGCTCTTGACATTCCCTTTTGGAGCAAATGATCTGGTAAGGAAAATGCCCTTGTTTATATATATATATATATATATATATATATATATATATATATATATATATATATATATATATATAAAGAAATAATCAGATAAAACTCAGCCACTGAACCCTTCATGGCAGTAATCTCCATTTGATCCCCAGCCTAGGGTAAAGGAGGGTTTGTTTCAGGTAGGCAGCCAGGCATTGAACTTTTGCTTGAGAACTTTTGGTCTGAACACTTATTCTAATGATAATAAGAACTATATGTAGTGGCAATCCCTAAAAGACCTTCATTGTTGCAATAAGTTTGTAAATCTACACAAGTGAATGGTTGCTCATCACTCAGATATTGCAAGTTGAGGATTATTATAAGATTCCATAAGATATCTCCAATCTAAGTCTAACAGGTGTTTGTTTATAAAAGGACAAAGGACTACATGGAGCACATAGTTTATCAATCCAACTCCACAATCACATTTTGAAATCACTTGTTCAAGAGGAAGGAAGAAACGTGTAATGCAAGACAAGTGCTCAAAACTGTGGAAATATTGCTTCTCTTCTCACTTCATGCAACTATTGTTTGTAGCCATAGTTTTGTACTTTTGCAATCTCTAATGGTAAGATTACGCTGATGCTTATTAAAGTAAGGAACAGGAATGGTAAGATTACGCTAATGCTTATTCAGTGATTCTTTTTTCCCCCTTATGTTCAGGATTTTTAATGAATTGTGCCTAAATTTAGGCCTACAAGCACTTCAGCCTTTTGATGCCACTCGTGCTAGGAGTGGACCATATAGAGGATTTGTTTTTATTTATTTATTTATATTCAAGAACATTTTCAATTTATTGTAATAAATATTATTATTATTTTTAATTGTGTAGTAATATAAATTTTGTTTAATATTTAGTTTTATTTGTTTTACATCATTTTTATGTTTCAAATATTTAAAAAATACAGGTTTTGATGGAATTATATAAATAAATAAAAAAAATACTGGTATGCTAGGACCTCTCACATCCATACAAAGGCTTTTACCGGCGCTTGTGTTGAAATCTTACGGCGCTTTTTCGTAAGAAAAAGTATCATAAACCATTTTTACCGACGCTCTGAGTGATTTTTAGCGGCGCTTATTCGCGTCGGAGACACTAAAGTTGCCGGCGCTCAGAAAAGCGCCGCTAATACTTTTACCGACAGCGCTTGCCTAGCGCCGCTACATTCACCGGCGCTTTTAGGGACCACAAGCGCCGCTAAGACTCTCATTTGTTGTAGTGCACCCTACCATTTCTTCTCTTGTTTCTTTCTTCCTTCTTCCTCGTTCTCTTTATTTTCTCTTCTTTCTTTCCTTTTTTTTTGTGTGGTCCAGCAAAACCAGGACCCAACCAGCACCTGAGTCACGCTAACACATTGAGTTGGGTGCGTGAAACAAGTAGCTGCGCCCTCTCCTCTCCTTCTCTCTCTCTCGTTTCTCCCTCTGTTTTCACTCTCTGTGGACTTCCACAAGTTCCGGACTCGGGCAGAGTTTGACCTGACTTGGCAACACTCGACCCAACTCGGTTCAGCAAGTCAATGACCGGATCGGGTGCAAATCAACTCAGAAATGATGAGTTTCATCCCACAAAAGCTGAGAATCTTCCTCATACACCTAGAATGGCTCTTGGATCTGACTACATGGGTTTGATATCGAACCAGAGACCACCCTATGAGTGTTTCAGATCTGAGATTCGAGCTCTAATACGATCTCACAGAAACCGCTTAAACAAGGAAGATAAGTAAGATGTTAATGGCGGATTTGGGATCCTAACCTTTTTCTTTGATCGGAAGTTGCTGGACGGTGAGGATTTGTCCAAGGAAGCTTGAGGATGCGAAAGATCGAAGCTCCAACGAGTTTTTCTCAATGGGTTCGATGGTGCAAGAAAATGGCTTGAGTTTCGCTAGTGTGGCTACAGGGGATCGGGCAGTGCACCCTTTTAAATATAAGCTCTCTATTTTGATGCCCCAAATCTCCCAGCACTGTTAAATGGAGGACGCACGACCAGGATCTAATACCACTGCCTGGTAGCTTGAAACAGCTAGCAAAACGGTGGGCATTGGTGCCAGTTTTCCGTAGAAAACCTAATCCATGAGGGCAGAAACGGATGGCTAACATCGGCCTAAATGAAGGGCTAGGATGGGAAGAAGTACAAATGCATGGATCGCCAGCGTGGAAAAAAACCCACCCTTTCCATTTTTGGAAAGAAAAGAAGCACAACCAGCCTGCATGCGCTGGTGTTTGTGGTCACGCGTGTGCGAGAAATCAAGTGAAACTAGGCAGGGATTGGTCGTCGCCATGTCCTCTACGAGATGACCGGTATGGATCGTCTGTAGGACCCCTGATGGTAGGCCACAATCCAACACAGCAGTCACCCCCTTTTTGAAAATCGTCCGGGCGGGACGCTAGAGAGAAATCTCCATTCCAGGAGATATCGGGTCAAACCCGATTTGACCGGGCTTCCGGTTTCAATGGACAGTGAGCGCACGTATCTATTGTGCACTCGCAGCAAATGTGGGGTCCATAGTGATGTCTTTGATCCCATCCACTCCGTTCATCTGTTTTGTCAGCCCAAAATAGGGCCCAATCCAACGAATGAGGCCGATCCAAGTCTTAAGTGGGCCATATCAGCTTGAAAATTAGCCTTTGAGTGCCAATTATCGTCGACCCATTGATAATCTGTGGTTCACTCATGAGATCAGGACCGTTCATCTAGCTAGTGGGTTAATCAGGTCTACAACCCATTTATATAAGTATTATCTTACATAAGAATATGTATATATACATATATATTGTATTATTTTATATTTAAATACAATTACTAACATATTATAATTTATATTAATAATCGTTTATTAATTAATAAAGTTTAATTGGTAATAACATATATATACATATATATATATATATATATATATATATATATATATATATATATATATATATATATATATATATTCATAATTAACATTAAGGATATTCCAAGTGTACTATAGTTAATTTATGTAGTATTCTTATACATTTATTATAATAATATTAGTAAATAATGTTTTAGATTATATAATAAAATATATTTTTATATTTGCTTAGTATACATATAAATAGTCATAGATAAGTATCTATTTACAATCATTACTATTTATAATGTATTTTTGGTAATAATATATAGTTAAAAAATGCAAATATTAGTCAATGTACATCAATTATATGATAATGTGTTGGCATACAATTTATTTTATATATAGTTTAAATAATATACAAAAATTTGAATAATCCAATTAACATATGTATTACTACGAATAACTATAAAATTACTTTGTATTATAGTATATATATACAATCACATCTCATTTGAAATGAATTATTAGGGTATTAACTTAAGATAGGCCAAAGCGTGAATGTTCACCTAAATCGGGATAGTATTTATACTAAGTCAGGTTCTTATGGTAACACCCGAGTACAGAAAGGTACGGGGTGTTACAATCTACCCCCATTAAAAAGAATTTCGTCCCCGAAATTCAATACTTCTACCTTAAATGGGAATGAGGAGAATGTATTCTACCATGTCTCTTATCATTCACCACCTTCCTTGTGATGTATGCTTGTATGCTCAAGGGCTTGTGACTAAGTATTAGGATTGGAGTTGTTACAATCTACCCTCCTTAAAGAAGAATCTCGCCCACGAGATTCGATCATGCCCATCCCATTTGTAAAAAAAAAAATTCAGTACCCACTATGGTCTAGGATTTGCTCACACGACTTAAAGAAGAGTTTTTTTACTATCTCATATTTATATATTTGTGTGTGTAATAAGAATAATAGTTTATGCTCTCAATGTTCGGGTTAACACGAACAGACAATTATGGTCAGCCTGGGCCCGATACGCTAAACTTCTGCCTGGTCGGGCAGTGAGTCTACTAGTATCCTTCTCAATCCTAGTGAATATCGATCTTCTGCTTGATCAAGGTATTAAGATCATTATAATCATTAGGATTTAGAATTCACGTCAAACCGTGCATACTTCGCTTAAACATGGTTCCATCAATTCGCATTCCCAACCATTCTAGTCCTTTGCGATAGGTTATTTAATTTCCTACTTCCCTAAAGAATAAGCTTAAATGATTCATTACGCTTCAACATTGCGATTTAGCTATTTGGGGTGCTATCCTGAAATCTATAATTTAATTATTTCTAATCATTTTAGTCACATTACTACGCATTCCCAAAAAAAATTATAATTCTTACAAACTACTTTATAACTACTATAGAAGATCTATAAGGATTGTACCTTAGTCTGCTTGCTCAGGGTTGGGTGTATCTAAGACGTACATGTGATAAGCTCCTTGATCTCGTGCTTGAGGTTGCGAGGCTTAAGCAGGATTCAAAGAAGTCCTCTCACCTCGTTGTTTCTTGAAACATCGCCTTAAGATATGACTAGGTTTGCCACAATAGTTGGAGAGTCTACCCTGACTCGAAGAAAGAATTGGGTGAGATGTGAATTTCACCCTTTTCTCAGGCATTGGAGATATAAATGGCACCGTCTTGGCTTTGCTTGCTGAACCTCGAATAAGAGCACGTGTTTTGGCCCTACGTTCGAAGTCCTCTACCCGCATGGCTTTGTCCACGATATCAACGAAGTTAGTAAAGTCGAATGTAACGCCCCAGTTTTCAGGACCCGAGTATATGACCCGTGTCCCAAAAACCCGAGTGTTAGCTTTAAAGGATGGTCGAATTCAAGTGTACATTTTTTTTCCTTCATCAGAGTAAGTAAATGAGCGTAGTGTGGACAAATCGACATAAAGGAAAATTTCATTATCATTCAAATTTACAAGAAGCTGCCCATAATGACTTATACAAACCAATGTCTCTGAATTTAACAAGTACAAGATTTACAAGAATTTAATACATGAAGAATAGCTGAAAGCATATAAATATAAGCCGCAAGATCACGCAGCTCCTCCAGGTAAATACAGCCATGCATCCCTGGCAATCGTACCCTGCTCCTCACCAAGTCTGAACATATATATCACTAAAGCCACCTGTACTACCTGTACGGTTGTATATTTGATGGATGAGTGGCCAACTCAGTGTGAATTCTCCTCAAGATTACACACCGCCGCATTAGGTAAGAGATAGTATAAAACATCCAGACAACCAAAACAGAGTAAATGCAGTCTTATTAAGTGCATGGATGCATGAATGCAATCATCGACTCGGGTAAATCATCCGGACGGTCGGTGCCCCAGGAAAAACATCCAGACAGGCAATGGGGTCGTCACCCAAAGATGTGAGTGGTCATCAGCGCAACACGCAGCGTAATCGTATGGGCATGAGTGATCCAAGTCATCATCATAAATCGATCGGCTGGTCATTAGCGCAACTCGCAGCGTAATCGCATGGGCATAATGATCCAAGCCGTCGTAGTATGCCATGCATGATTAGCCAAGTCATTATTAGTCCATTTACAACCAGCCAATTTAGATAAGCTCAAAGGTCACTACGGGGAGCACATGACCCAGCGTAGGCCGACAGCTCGGCTCATGAGGCTACCATCTTAGGATGTTTAATGGAAACCCGTCGACTAGTGGCCAATCATATTACAGTATATGGGGCTTACCATCGTATGGTTACATAGTATAAAACATCGAACCCATGTATGGAAAATATCAGAACAAAGCCACATAAGGCGATATCAAACGAGCCACATAGGGCAATTATCAAAATAGGCCTCATAGGGCGAGTGTCAAAACCATGCGATAAAAGACCATCCTTGAAAACCATTTGGACACAATAACCCTGGATGGTAGGCCCACATCAATGATCCATTTAGACTACTACTCAATAACCACTAAGTCGAAGGTCCATTTTAATCACAACCAGTCGGGTTGCATCCCAAGTATGGGTGTACATTTATAGGTGGGGGTTTCCCACTAATATACCAGTTTAAAGTCCATAAACAATACACAAATAATTTACAAGCATGAACAAATATACAGGATGAACATTAAGCAGGCAATGTAGCAATTCAATTTCCACCAGCTAATACATGTGATTATAAGAGAGAGATATCAATTATAATTTTTAATAAAAACTATAACTTAAGCTAATGAGAAGATGGAAAGCTCAAGGGGAAGAATCATCACCTTATACTTTGAATCACCTTCTAGTGTCGCTAAGTAATTGCACCCTTAGAATCGTATCCTATCACAAATCATGAACTTGTATAATTAGGTCAAAGTTCTAATCACTACCTAGGGTTTAAGATCATAACCTAGGGTTAACTTTTAGGGTTTTAATGTAGAGTTAGGGTTTTCATCTTAGGGTTTAATTATAGGCTTTAGATTCTAGGATTTATTATGCCAATTGATTGTACGATTAACCATAATTATACAAATATTAATATTCATAAAGACCGCCATTGATACTAGCGATATATGATTATTATTAGCTAACATGAAACTAATAACCATTGTGATGAAAATGCGTAGTACACTCTTAATATCAATGCTAACCTTTAATAATGATAACATGAAACATTAATATTTTACAATTTGTAATTTATTTATAGTAGTTAACATTAGTATAGGTAATTCATAAATGGTTATTCATATATAATATTAATAATTCTAATAAAAATGATAACAGTGCATTGAAACAAGTCCGGAAAGGGGGAGAGCATGTTGACTTACCTTGTTGACTTGGTTCGAGTCGAGTTGACTCGGCTCCACTTAACCGCCACCTTCCCTCATTCTTCTTCCCTCTTCCTTCTTTTCATTTCTTTCTCCCTTCCTATTTTCTTTCTCTTCTCCCTTTCGCTAAAAGATGTCCAGCGATGGACTCAATAAAACACGGGCTAACTCGACCTAGTGACTCATCGAGTTGACCTAGGAGCAAAGCATCCCATGCTCACTCTCTTTCTCTCTCTTTTTGTATTTCTTCTTCTTCCCATTTTTTTTTCTCTCCAAACCTAATGTCCAGCAAGGTGGCTAGGTTAAACCAGACCCAACTTACTCAACCCAGGCTAGCCCCATGGCCGACTCGACCCAGCTGACTCAGCGAGTCAACCCATAACTCAAGCCAAACCTCTCCCTTCCTCCTTCCCTCTCTTTTTTTTTCACATTTCCTTCTTCTTCTCCCTAACTCTTTTTCTCCTATCTCTCTCCCTTTCCCTAGACTTCCCCCAAAACCTGAAATGAACTAAACCCAGCTAGCAACTCGCACCAGCGAGTCAGGGGATGACGACTCGGATGGCTAGGTCGAGCTCCCAAACTCAACCCATTTCCTTCTTCTTCTCTCATTCTCACTCTTCTTCTTCTTTTTTTTTTCATCTACCAAGGCCAGCAGCATCACTGGACGATCCAACTCGTCCTGGCCTGAACCGAACTCGGTAGCGAGTCAGGTCGACTCGGTGCTGTACAAGGAGCATAGGCAGCAATGCAGCAAGGCAGCCCCACTCCTCGTACTCATCCTTTCTTCCTCCTCTCTATTCCTTTCTTTCTTTCTTTCTTCTTCCCTCACTGGGAATGCCCAGCAACCAGCCTAGATCGGACCAGACCCGCACCCAATCTTGGCAGCGAGTCGGGCTCTTAAGTCCGACCCATTATCAGTGGTTGCACAATGGCTCCCACTACTCTTCCTCACCTTTCTGTTTCTCTGTTGTTCCAGAGATCTGATAGACCCCAAGGCTCAAACCGAGTAGCTTCACAGCTCATCCACAACTCAACTGATATAGCAGGGAGGAGGCGGCTCCAACGAGGAAGGAGAAGATGCCATTAATGGCAGATCTCAAACGGATGCTTCCACCTCCGATCGGCTCCTTTCAGAAGGTCCGTATGGACCCCTAAGAGCTTACACACATGTATTTTTGAAGCTTGGGAGAGGTCTGGCTAGTGGGTTCGCGGCTGGAAGTTTTTGGTGATTTTTTTCTAGGTTTTCTGCAAAAAGGCAGGGAAGTTCCCATTGCATTCGATCCTTTCCTCCCTTATAACGTTACCTTAAGCTATCAGAGACCGTCGGATTAAATCGGAAGGCTTGGATGTAATCCCACCATCTGGTTTTCTAAAACTGTGGGGAGAGCTGTGCCGGTTTTCATACGAGAGCCCTAATCCCCTCAGCTGGGACGGACGGCTAAGATTTCCCTTAATGAACGGCTGAGGTTGAGGGAGAGGAGTTCACGCGGATCGCCCTGCTGGCGCATGGAAGGCAGTTTCCGTTTTTGGAAACTGATGTGTTTGTAGGGATGGTTTGCAGTGAAGATAGTGTGTCCATGTGCGCAAGAAAATCTGTAATGACCGTTGGGTTTTGGTCAGGAGGAGTTCCCTGACACGATGGACGGTTTAGATCATCAAGGTGGGTCCACATTTGTGGGCCATGGTGGGTCCAAAACGGACGCGGTCCGTCAGCTGGCGCAACGAGATGGAGAGAGATTCACTCTCCGCTTTGAGAAAATGTGGGTCAGCGCTGGCTGACCGGGTTGGCATGCTCGGTGCACGGCGGTTGCATCCCACGTGGTACACATGCCACACCGGTATGGGGTCTACCGTGATGATTGTGGAAAATCTACTCTGTCCATTCCATTTGGGAGTCCCCAGACAGGGCCCGGGATCAAAGATCATGCCGATGAATGTCCAGGTGGGGCCCACAACTTGATTTGTAGTCCTAATGGTGGTTTCCCATCAATCTAGTGGTCAGATGATTCTGAAATTGGACGTCAGTGGTTAAAAGGTCCTAATGGTCCATTTGTAGTGCTTTCATCATATATCACTAATCGATACTAATATTAATATAATTTTTTTTTATAATTTTTGTATATTACTTATAATTACAATATATTTAAATTCTCATACATATATAAATAAATATACTTTTAATCTTAACATATTACTAATTACATGCTGCTGTTCACACATTCATTAATGCACATGATTCATGTTATATGTAGAGATTAATTAAAATTATATTTGTATTTGATAATATTGTTAAATAATATACAATTCCATTAAATTATCTAATGACTTTTGTATACATATGGATATAAAAATATTCACTACTATATTATTATTTAAAATTTGATCTTATGTTGTGAAATTATTTTTCATTGTGTTTATTTAATATAATATTATTTTCATAATGTCTTATATACATTAAATATATATGTATCATTTTAGCATGAAATTTTAAATCTTTACAAAGTATATACACTTCATAGTGTATATATATTTAGGTTGTATTATTCTTTGTATTTATATTAAATAAAATTACACGGTAACACTCGAGTACTGGAAAGTACGGGGTGTTACATCGAAGGTGCATAATTTTGATTGGATTTCAGGTCGGAGACCTTCCTTAAACTTTTCCAATTTATATTCCTCGTCCTCAACAGCCTTTGGTACATATCGTGACACTTCGTCGAAGCGTGCTTCATATTACGACACTGTCGTATTCCCTTGTTCCAATTTGAGAAACTTGGATATTTTCTCGTGACGATAACATAGAGGAAAGTATTTTTTCATTAAACCTTTTCTTAAACTCAGTCTAGTTCCACTCAAAATCAGATGGGATTCTTCTTAGCATGCCTTCCCACCATATATCAGCCTCACCTTTCAAGGCATAAGTGGTGAGAATAACCTTTTAGGCATCTGAATAACCCAGCGATCTCATCATCTTGGCCATTCTATTCAATCAGTGTTCTGCTAGAACTAGATCTGGTGCCCCTGAGAAGGATGGTGGCCTCAGCCTCTGAAACCTTTCAAATATATCTGCACCACTAACTTCTTCAATCTTCGAGGTCGATGCACCCATATTATGTTAGAGAGCTTCCAATAGTGTGGCGATCGAAGCCTGTTGTTGTTGTATGATGGTAGTCAGTTGACTGATAACATCGCCAAGTGGGGTTTCAGGTTGCGTGTCTAGTGGAGGTGTGCCCACATGACTCATAGGTGACTGAGATGGGATAGTTCCTGACGTAAGCTCTCTTTCAAGGTCACTTGGCCTAACTAAAGGTGCAGGAGAGCGCATGGGACTCCCTTCTCTAACAACCTCATTCGTCGGTGAAGTCAACAAATGACCAGTCTGCGGTCTCGAGCAACGGGATGGGGCCATAACCCTGTTAAAAGAAAGGATTCATCGTAGTCATAACCTCCTAAGTTTAACAAATCTTAAACTAAGATCATAAGATAACTCATATGAATCATGCAACTGGAGTATTGTTCAGATTAATAAGTGCTCGACAACTCCCCATCCTTTTTTATTAGGTGCAACAAGACTCCAAAGGTACTAAGATGATCATTTAAGCACCCTTATACCCACGTCTTCTAGTCTTTGACCTATAGTTAAGGTCCTATGATAATCTTTAAGGTTATTTTAGTGTCCTGAGATGGACTACAAGGGGTCTAGACTCATGAGTTCTTGAATTTAACCCAACTTTCTACAACACCTAAAACTTATTTCTAAGTTCAATGACTATCCTAGAATTTCTTATGGGAGCCTAAAATTTCTACATGAGGATTTGGGTTTAAAATATGTTAAACTTGCCTAAATTTTCAAAGCTAGTCTCAACCAGCCTAGCCTAGGGTTGAAATTTTGCCTAAGATTCTAAGTTCTCCCTATTAATTATTTCCATTTGTTGGAACATATGAGGGGTGTTGCTTTTGATCAACGAGATGTATGGTGTTGTTTCTGATTAACGAGATGTATTATGGGGATTTAAATTTCAAAATCGTAGTCTAATTCCTTAAGTTTATAGAGTGCTTATGTTAGATTTAATGCACAACATGGTGGGTACTTATTTCCTCATGGTTCCTGAGTTTAGTTCCCAATATCAAGCAATTATAATTTATAAGGGATCTTAAGTTCTTGTTTCTAAGTCCAAATAGTTAAGCCTAAAAAAAATCTTAAGGAATCCTAAAAGTTGTGTTTCTAGATTCACAAAACACCCTAATGTTAAGGGAATAAAACCTAGCTTCAAGTATCAAATTTTATCAATGAAACCTTAGGTTATTTGAAATCACATAAGTCCTATTTTTCCCAAGGCCTGGTTTATCTAGACTCACTCTGATACCAACTGTAACGCCCCGTGTTTTCAGGACCCGAATATATAACCCATTTCCCAAAAACCTGAGTGTTAGCTTATAAAATCCAATGTAAATTTGAACCGTTTATCATTAATCAGAGTTAACAACAACGAAGCTAGATTAAACCATGCATTGTATAAAAATATTCTGATCATTATAAAATTCTAAATGCAGCACCCATATACAATCACAAATAACAAAGTTCATATAAGCAGAAATAAGAATCTATCAGCTAGTGGTGGAGCTCAATATGGGCCGCAAGAACCCCGCCTAGCTCCCTAACTACTCGATCTGCTCCAGCAACCTAGTGAACATTATCGGCTCGCCCTATACCTGCATCAACTGTTACGGTTTGATAGAGTCAATGGCTATCGTAGTGAGGAGCACCCTCTATGATTATGCACTCATAATTCATACTCTAGAATAGATCGCAAGTCATAAGGATGAATATATTAAATAGTATAATGCATGATTATGATCACATACTCAAAATTAACTAATTAACACAATTTCATCATTAGCAAACCATAATAGCAATCGCAATACAAGGGACCGTATCCAAGTAGTCGAATAATAAATCTTACAATCTCTAGAAAATGTCTAAAAATTCTAGCTTCAAACATCTACTTCACCCAAAAATAACATCGTACGTGAACATCGCAAGATGGCTAGGAAATCGCTAAGCGAACACCCGCTCCATCAGGAAATCATGGTACGACTGAACACCACAAGATCAAGAGACAAACGATATATAAACTCTAGACCACCTAGAAATCATATCGTACATAAACACCGCAAGATGGCTAGGAAATCACTAAGAGAACACCCCGTCCGCCCAAAAATCATGGTACGACTGAACATCGCAAGATGGCTAGAAAACCAACCTACACACTCTACTCCATCCGAAAATTATATCGTACGTGAACACCGCAAGATGGCTAGGAAATCGCTAAGCGAACACACGCTCCACCTGGAAATCACCATACGATTGAATACCGCAAGATGAAGAGAGAATCCACTAGTCACAAAAGGGCACCAATGTCCCATCAAGGCCGTAAGGGCAAATAGACGATCCAAGCCACGTAGGGCGAATATAAACCACAAGATGGAGTCCACAACAAGTCTCATTTTATCCATTAAATGATCACAAGTAGCAACGTCTAATCAACTAGCAGGTTATATAAATGGAAAATAGCATGTGAGCATCAAATATTTATACTTGCTAAATTTAGAGAGACACGTCCTTCATATGAGTTAGTTTCACAACAGATTAACATATTCATATAATAAGGTAAGTAACTCACTAAGAGAACTCAATGTACCATCCATGTCTAGATTGATGAATTTAAGCGGGAAGCTCAAAGAGTGAGTCATCACCTTATGAATGAATCACCTGCACTCGATCTAGTGTAGAGCCGTGGTGTGATTAGAAGTGGAATTGGAGAGGACAAACCCCTATATTCAAACAAGGATATTAATGACAATAATTAAATTTTAATTAAAATAACAATGGAAGTTTTGAGAGACACGTATCCAAATATTTTGTTCTAACTCAACTTAGCCAATTTCCAAGAATTTAATTGAGATGTTGGAAAGCTTCTAATCGTTCTTAAGTCGTGTTTGACTCAGTTTTAAACTAAGTCAACTCAGAACCTTCCTTCCTTCCTTCCTTCCTCATTTCTTTCTTTTATTCTTTGTTTCACTCCCTCACACCCATCTTTTTGCTAGGATATCCATCAAGAATCTGGACCGAGTCAACTTGGACTCAACTTGGCAGTGAGTTGACTCGACCCCTGACTCTCTCTCTCTCTCCTACTCCTCACTCAATCACTTTCTTCTCCTTTTTTTTTTCTTTAACAATAGCCCAAGGCTGGGCTTGGTCCAGCAAAACTTCCAATTTGAACCAGGTCCGAGTTTAACTCAACTCGGCAGCTAGTCGGGGCTGCCACATGTTAAAGACTCTCACCCTACCCTTTCTTCTCCTGTTTCTTTCTTTCTTCTTCCTCGTTCTCTTTCTTTTCTCTTCTTTCTTTCCTTTTCTTTGTGTGGTCCAGCAAAACTAAGACCCAACCAGCACCTGAGTCACGCTGACTCATTGAGTTGGGTGCATGCAACAGGCAACTACGCCCTCTCCTCTCCTTCTCTCTCTCATTTCTCCCTCTGTTTTCACTCTCAGTCACTCTCTTTGAAGTTCCACAAGTTTCGGACTCGAGCAGAGTTTGACCTGACTTGGCAACACTCGATCTGACTCGGTTCAGCGAGTCAATGACCGGATCGGGTGCAAATCAACTCAGAACTGATGAGTTTCATCCCACAAAAGCTAAGAATCTTCCTCATACACCTGGAATGGCTCTTGGATCTGAGTACATGGGTTTGATATCGAACCAGAGACCACCCTATGAGTGTTTCAGATCTGAGATTCGAGCTCCAATAGGATCTCACAGAAACCGCTTAAACAAGGAAGATAAGTAAGATGTTAATGGCGGATTTGGGATCCTAACCTTTTTCTTCGATCGAAAGTTGCTGGACGGTGAGGATTTGTCCCAGGAAGCTTGAAGATGTGCAAAATCGAAGCTCCAACGAGTTTTTCTCAATGGGTTCGATGGTGGAAGAAAATGGCTTGAGTTTCGCTGGTGTGGTTACAGGGGATAGGGCAGTGCACCCTTTGCAATATAAGCTATCTATTTTGATGCCCCAAATTTCCCACGACCGTCGGATGGAGGACGCACGGCCAGGATCTAATACCACTGCCTGGCAGCTTGAAACAGCTAGCAAAACAGTGGGCATTGGCGCTGGTTTTCCATAGAAAACCGAATCCATGAGGGCAGAAACGGATGGCTAACATCGGCCTAAATGAAGGGCTAGGATGGGAAGAAGTACAGGTGCGTGGATCACCAGCGTGGAAAAAAACCTAGCCTTTCCATTTTTGGAAAGAAAAGAAGAACAACCAGCCTGCGTGCGCTGGTGTTTGTGGTCATGGATGTGCAAGAAATCAAGTAAAACTGGGCAGGGATTGGTCGGTACCATGTCCTCTACGAGATGACCAGTTTGGATCGTCCGTAGGACCCCTGATGGTGGGCCACGATCCAACACAGCAGTCACCCCCTTTTGAAAATCATCCGGGCGGGACGCTAGAGAGAAATCTCCATTTCCAGAGATATCGGGTCAAACCCGATTTGACCGGGCTTCCGGTTTTAATGCACAGCGAGCGCACGTATCTGTTGTGCACTCGCAGCAAATGTGGGGTCCATAGTGATGTCTGTGATCCCATCCACTCCGTTCATCTGTTTTTTCAGCCCAAAATAGGGCCCAATCCAACGAATGAGGCCAATCCAAGTCTTAAGTGGGCCATATCAACTTGAAACTTAGCCTTTAAGTGCCAATTATTGTTGACCCATTGATAATCTGTGGTTCACTCATGAGATCAGGACCGTTCAGCTAGCTAGTGGGCTAATCAGGTCCACAACCCATTTATGTAAGTATTATTTTACATAAGAATATGTATATATACATATATATTGCATTATTTTATATTTAAGTACAATTACTAACATATTATAATTTATATTAATAATCGTTTATTAATTAATAAAGTTTAATTGGTAATAACATATATATATATTTCATAATTATCATTAAGAATATTCCAAGTGTACTATAGTTAATTTATGTGGTATTCTTATACATTTATTATAATAATATTAGTAAATAATGTCTTAAATTATATAATAAAATATATTTTTATATTTGCTTAGTATAACATATAAATAGTCATAGATAAGTATCTATTTACAATCATTACTATTTATAATGTATTTTTGGTAATAATATATAATTAAAAAAATGCAAATATTAGTCAATGTACATCAATTATATGATAATGTGTTGGCATACAATTTATTTTATATATAGTTTAAATAATATACAAAAATTTGAATAATCCAATTAACATATGTATTACTATGAATAACTATAAAAATTACTTTGTATTATAGTATATATATACAATCACATCACATTTGAAATGAATTATTAGGGTATTAACTTAAGATAGGCCAAAGCGTGAATGTTCACCTAAATCAGGATTGTATTTATACTAAGTCAGGTTCTCATGGAAACACCCGAGTACAGAAAGGTACAGGGTGTTACATATAACCTAAACTCAATTCCCTAAACCTTAACTTATAACCTAAACCTAAACCTATAACCTAAACTTATACCTATACCTAAACCTGAACTTAAACTTATATAACCTAAACCTAAACCTAAACCTAAACCTATAACTTAAACTTAAACCTAAACCTAAACTTATAACCTATAACTTAAACTACCTATGACCTAAACCTATAACCGAAACCTAAACCTAAAACCCAAACGTAACACCAATCTCGAACCCGAACCCGATTTCCTAAACCTAAACCTAAACTTCAAAACCCAAACGTAAACTCGATCCCGAACCCGAACCTGATTTCCTAAACCTAAACTTGTAACCTTAACCTAAACCTATTCTCAAATCCCAAAACCTATAACCTTAAACCTAAACCTTAACCTAAACTTAAACTTATAACCTAAACCTAAACCTTAACCTAAACTTGTAACCTTAACCTATAACCTAAACTCAATTCCCTAAACCTTAACCTATAACCTAAACCTATAACCTACACTTATAACCTAAACCTATAACCTATAACCTAAACCTATAACCTTAACCAATAACTTAAACCTATAACCTAAACTCAATTCCCTAAACCTTAACGTATAACCTAACCTAAACCTAAACCTAAACCTATAACCTACACTTATAACCTACACCTAAACCCTAAACCTAAACCTATAACCTTAACCTAAAACATAGAACCTAAACCTAAACCTAAAACATAAATGTATTCTCAATTCCCTACTATAACCTACAACATTAAACTAAACCTATACTTATAACCTAAACCTATTCTCAAATCCCAAAACCTATAACCTAAACATTAACCTTAACCTAAACCTAAACCTAAACCTATAACATATAACCTAAACCTAAAACCTAAACCTAAACCTACACTTATAACCTATAACCTAAACCTATAACCGAAACCTAAACCTAAAACCTAAACGTAACCCTGATCTCGAACCCAAACCCGATTTCCTAAACCTAAACCTAAACTTGAAAACCCAGACATAAACCCAATCCCGAACCCGAACCCGATTTCCTAAACCTAAACTTGTAACCTTAACCTAAACCTATTCTCAAATCCTAAAATCTCTAACCTTAAACCTAAACCTGAACCTTAACCTAAACTTAAAACCTTAACTTATAACCTATAAACTATAACCTAAACTCAATTCCCTAAACCTTAACTTATAACCTAACCTATAACCTATAACCTAAACCTATAACCTACACTTATAACCTAAACCTATAACCTATAACCTAAACCTAAAACTAAAACCTAAAACCTAAACCTAAACCTACACTTATAACCTATGACCTAAACCTATAACCTAAACCTAAACCTACACTTATAACCTATAACCTAAACCTAAACCTAAAACCTAAACATAAACCCGATTCCAAACCCGGAACCTATAAGCTTAACCTAAACCTTAACGTATTCTCAAATCTCTAAACCTAAGCACACACCTAATCCTAATCTCAACTGCCTAACCTAAACCTAAACCTAAACTTATACATATTCTCAATTCCCTAAACCTAAACATATAACCTAGCCTAAACTTAAACCTATTTCTGTAAACTGACTCTAGTCTTTTCATTGTATAGATGGATAAGAGTTAGATGCGAGCTAAGAACAGGTTTGGTCCAAAGTATAAACAAGAGGTTCAAGAGTTCATGGAATTTTCATGAAATTGGATAGATTCAGGGAATAGGATTAGGTGTCCATGTCAAAAATGCGGGAACATGATTTATAAGACTTTAGATAAAGTAGAAGACGATTTGTTCATAGTTGGGATTGACCAGGGTTACACTTAGTGGATCCATCATGGTGAAGATATCCGCCATAGAGTTGAGGCCACTGAAGTCTTTGCTGACCCAATTGTGTCGGATGACGAGGATGAAGACGTTGACGAAATGCAAGATATCATAGGGGATGTGTTCAGGAGAACAATTGTAGATACCGATTTTGTAGCGACAAGCGGTAGCAAAGATATTCCTCCTATGGGTGATGTCGAATCAGAGAAGTTTAGTAGGTTGTTAAGGGATGCGCAACGTCCACTTTATCCGGGGTGTGAGAACTTCTCCAAGTTGAATTTTCTTACAAGGTTACTTCATTTGAAGACAATAAATTTTTAGAGTAACAAATCGTTCAACATGTTGCTTGACTTGTTGAAAGAAGTATTATCGGACGGTAAGACATTGCCTAAGTCTCATTACGAGGCAAAATCCTTGATGCGAGACTTGGGCCTTAGTTACATCCCCATACATGCATGTATAAATGATTGTTTATTGTATTGGAAAGAATATGAAAATGTTGAAGAGTGTCCAGAATGTGGAGAGTCTAGGTGGAAGTATGACGAAGCCAAGCGTAAGAAAATCCCACAAAAGGTGTTAAGGTACTTTCCATTGAAACCTAGATTGTAAAGATTTCTTATTTCTCGCAAGATGGCTGAAGATATGAGGCGGCATGAGAAGAAACGCGTTCATGATGATAGTACACTGAGGCAACCTGCGGACTCTGAAGCCTGGCAAAATTTTGACAAGCAATATGACTGGTTTGCAGAGGATTCTCGCAATATTCAACTAGGTCTTGTAAGTGATGGTTTTAATCATTTGATAATATGAGTAGCTCATACAGTATGTGCCCAGTTGTACTTATGCCCTACAATTTACCTCCTTCATTGTGTATGAAGGAGTCATTTTTCATGATGTCATTGCTTATTCCTAGACCTAGGTCACCTGGGAGTGACATCGATGTGTATTTGTGACCATTAGTAGATGAGTTAAACGAGTTGTGAAGTCAAGGTATACAAACATATGACATATTTGTAAGACAGACATTTCGATTGCATGCAGCAGTCTTATGGATAATAAATGACTTCCTCGCGTATGGGAATTTGTCTGGGTGGAGCACGAAGGGAAAGTTGGCTTGTCCTACATGTGGTATTGAAACTTGTTCATTGTCATTGAAGCATGGTAGAAAAACGTGTTATATGGGCCATCGTCGCTTCCTTCCGAGCGATCATAGTTGGCGTAGGAAGTCGATGATCTTTGATGGCAAACAAGATCATATACCACCCCCGAAAGAGCTATCTGGAGCAGATGTGATATAACAACTAAGCAACATTAGGGAAGTTAGATTTGGTAAGGCATCACACTTAAAGAAGAGGAAACGTACAGTATTGGACTATAACTGGACGAAAAAGAGTATTTTTTTTAGTTGCCCTATTGGAGTGATTTGAAATTACGGCACAAATTGGATGTCGTGCATATTGAGAAAAATATATGTGACAATGTCTTCAGAACATTGATGAACATAGCGAAGAAAATAAAAGACAGTTTCAAGGCTCGATTGAATCTATAAGCAATGGGTTTAAGGAAAGAGTTGCACTTGCAACCACATGGAAATTCGTATACTATACCAATAACCTACTATACATTGACAAAACTACAAAAAAATGCTTTTGTGAATGGTTGAGATCGATAAAGTTTCTCGATGGGTATGCGTCAAACATATCTCGGCACGTAAATATTACGGACTCATGATTGTCACGTCCTTCTGCAACGCCTACTACCGGTTACGATTCGTGGATTCCTAAGCAAGGATATCAATGCGGCGTTGATTGAGTTGGGGATATTCTTTAAGGATTTGTGTTTAAAATCGTTGAATGTAAATGTTATTAAACGACTAGGGAGGGACATTATCGTAATCCTTTACAAACTTGAAAGAATATTTTCACCCACTTTTTTCAATGTCATGGTACACCTAGCGATTCACTTATCGCACGAGGCGAAGCTTGCAGGCCCAGTACAATATCGTTGGATGTATCCGATCGAAAGGTGGTAGAACCTATTAAAATTTTTATTCATTCCATAAACTACATATATCTATGTTTTCATACGTATAACATAGTGGTTTTGTGTACAGATACCTTCACACACTAAAACGATTTGTGAGGAATAAGGCACGACCGGAGGGATCCATTGCTGAAGCATACATTGATAATGAGTGCTTGTCATTTTACTCCATGTATCTTCGTAGCATAGAGACTAGATTCAACCATGAAGATTGGAATGCCGATGAAGGGCAGGATCATGAACAAGGACTCATATCTGCATTCACACATAATGTTCGTCCTTTAGGATCTCCGATGTTTCTGGATATGGACCTTGGGGATCTAGGAAAGGCGTTGTGATATGTGTTATATAATTGTGAAGAAATAGAGTCGTACTTAGAGTAAGTCTTCCCTCGATTATTGTTTTCTCTACATAGGATGATCTTAATGTTTCTTGCTGATGACGTGTCATTTATGTGTAGTGAACATATTGACCAGATGAAGTCCCAATTCCCGATAAATTATGATCGAATGCATTAGGATCAGTTTCTAGAATGGTTTGCAAAACTTGTAAGATTTCACATTGTATCTCACCACACTTAGAATTTTTGTTGTATTGCACATTATTTGAACCTAAAAAAATTCCTAAACAATTACATTCTGCACATGATAATAGATGAAGACATTGCGCACTAGCAACTCTGTGGATGCGTCTGATGCACTCTACTCACTGGCGTGTGGCCCTAATAGACGTGTATCTAGATATACAGTTTGTATTGTAAACGGGATTCGGTTCCACACTGAAGAACGTGAGAAATATAAGACCACACAAAATAGTGGGGTGGTTGTGAAGGGAACGCATGAGGAGGCAGAAATTGACTTTTATGGCATTTTGACAGATATTATTGAGTTGAGTTATTGTATGAAAAAGCGGGTGTACTTATTTAAATGTGATTGGTGGGACATTAGAAATAAGAAGTTAGGAATACAGACTAACAACTACTTTACGAGCATAAATTTATCTCGAAAGTGATTTAAGGACAACACATTTGTCCTCGCCAGCCAAGCTGAACAAGTATTTTACCTTGCTAACACCAAGTTAGGTGGCTCTTGGCACGTGGTGTACAAAACAAAGTCCAGGAATGTATTTGACGTTCCCATACCAGAAGTTGAAGATAGCGAGGATGGGGGAAATGAAACGTCTAGAGTTAAACAAGCATATCAAGAAGACATGCCATCTAGGGATACAGGGACTGATTCAAGTTTTGATATTAATGTGGTGCAATTGAACAGAGATGATGTGCCACCTGATTATGTTGATGCCTCAATAATACGTGACATTGTTAGAGATGATAGCGGTTTCATTGATGACGATGTTACAGACGATGAAGAGAAAATACTGATCAGCAATAATGATGGTGAAGAAGAAATAGTCCTAAGCGATAGTGATACAGACGACAATTATTAAATGTACACATGATTTACACGTCATTTTTCAATTCGAATAATGTATGTATTCCATGTATACGTGAAAATTACAAGTCATGATTTATTCTTTTAATTGACTTGTTTATAATCCACATTTGCAGTTGAGTCAATTTCTGATCATGTCCTCCTCAAACCAGAGCATAGCAGAAGCATGGGCCATACTTCATCAGTTGTTGTAGATGGACTTTCCAGTCCTATCTTCTTCTGGTAGGGCCAAAGAGATACCCGGGCTGGTCGATGAGTGTAGGGTGGAATATATTAACGATGACTCAGATGAAAGATTATACCATCTCAAACAAATTCCGGAGCTGATGGAGATATATAACCGCCGAAAACTTGCTATGGAAGATGCGGCTTTGTCACTTACACATCTAAATGGAGTCCCAAGAGACCAGTTTCTCCTATTGTGACTGACATGTTGGCTATAACAATGTCGAGTGCTTCACATAACATAACATATGCTTCTGAGCGTACGATAACTTACGCAAGGAGTACTTCGGATAGTTTACCTAAAAGTTGTTTCATATTATAACGAAATACGTATATTTAATATAGAACGAAAATGTGTAATGAAATTTCCAACAATTATAGATTAAAGTTTACAGTTTTATTATATTCTACTTGCATTATAGTGTAATGGTCTAATCATATTTTAATAATCTCTCTAAGTATAAGCACAAATGCATTGTACCATCAACACTACTTGTATAACGTTTTAGTATATTCCACTTGTATTGACATTATTTAAATTTATAAGTTCATAACTCGCACATATTTAGTGATGGCACCAGATGGAAGACCACGTCATTCGCGCACTAGAGCTACCCCTTCTACCCATGATGCGACGGAGACAACATCGCCGTCAAATGTTGCATCGCAGGCATTTGATCCCTCAGTCGCGTATATACCGGGCACTGCATGTAAGTCTAGACATATATTTCTTTTAATGACTTCTATTTATACTTAGACTTATATATTTCTTTTACAACAGCATCATCGGCTAGCCGACGAGGACGTGGACCCACGCGTGGGTTACTTTTAGAGCGAATTACGCATGAGGATAAGGTGATGATAGAGTTCTCATAGGACTGCATTAGACCTGTTAGGAACAATGTCAGATTGTTTATGTCGAAGGTCGGTGTCTTATGCCGATCTTTGATCCTCCTACCACCCCCCATTAGGTAAATTTTAATTCAGGTAAATTTTCATTTTAATTCAGGTAAATTTTAATAAATTAAAATTTATTTTTATAAAAGTTCATTTACGGTTAAGTTATTTTGTTAATAAGTTTATTGCCTTAATATATTATTTACAAAACTGTAGGATAAATTTGACTTGAATTTGAGTATTCCGCATATTTTTCATACCGTCGATGACATGGTCAAGGAGCGGTTCAAGGAGTACCGCGGTGACTTACACAAGCGGTACAAGCAGTGTGTGAGCCACGAGGAGGGCGTACAGTCCGCACCGCCGCACGTGAACCATGATGACTGACGGATACTCTGCGAGAGATTTACGTCTGAGTCTTTTCAGGTAATATTTACATATTTACGATATCTTAAGGTAACAATTAAATTCACAATTAATAACAATTATTATGAATAATGTGTTCAGAAGAGCAGTAAAATAAATTCTGACAACATGGGAAAGTTAGAAGTGAACCACGTAGCTGGTTCAAAGTCATTTGTACAACTTCGTCACGACATGGTAAGAAATTACTGGTAATTAATAAGTTGATATATTCTTTCCATGCATTTATATTAACTCTATTGTCCTTTCAATTACGCAGTGAGATTCCGTCACTGGCCAGGAGCCCGGACCAGTAGACCTCTACAGAGGGACTCACTGTCGGCAGGCGACGGGATCTTGGGTACATCCTACGGCCAGTGAGAATTAGGTAAAAATTCTTACATTATAAATTTTAATTGCATTGAATTATAATAATGTCATTTGTTATGAAAATTCATATGTTTTCATTACAAGCGGCGATGGACACCTTAAACAGTCAGCCCACTCCCGATGGTACTCAGCAGAGTGAGCCAGAGATCCTGAGTAAGGTGCTTAGCACCCGTTCTGGATATGTGCGTGGGTTTGGCCATTGTGTCAAGCTCATGGCACCCGCTAGAGCTGCCTCCAGCCGATTCATTGTCGTTGGCGACAGCGCTGTACGTCGAGCTGATGTCGCAGAGAGAGAGAGGTTCAACAGCTACGGGTCGTCGTCCATGACATCCAAGAGCAGCTGGAGAGGCAGAGTGAGCGGCTGGAGAGGCTGAGGGAGGAGCAGGGGACGCAGAGGGAGGAGCAGGAGAGGAGGATGGAGGAGTCGACGAGGCAGAGAGCAGGAGAGGAGGATGGAGGAGCTGACGAGGCAGAGGGAGGAGCAGGAGACGAGGAGAATGGAGGAGCAGGCGATGCAAAGGGAGGAGCAGGAGAGGAGGATGGAGGAGCTGACGAGGCAGAGGGAGGAGCAGGAGACGAGGAGAATGGAGGAGCAGGCGATGCAAAGGGAGGAGCAGGAGAGGAGGATGGAGGAGATGCGGGCGGAGCATGAGCGACGGATGATGGAGATGTTTCAGGCTCTCGCTGCACACTTACCTACCGATGCCCCACCACCTCCACCTTCATCTTTGTGATTTTTTGTATTTTTATTTATGATGTTAAACTTATATGTATTTATGCGTTAATGAATGTGATGTGGATAAGATTGTCTGTGTTTGGATGAATGTAGTTTATGTTTGGATAAATTTACTAGTTTGGGTTTAGATGGATATGAATGTGAATATGATAACAGGTATATATCAGGAAGAATATGATGAAATATATTGTAACAAGTTTATATCAGGAATTTTGTGCTGGAATAGTGAAAAAAAAAGACTTTTACATACGAAAATTTTCGTACGTAAAAGTTTTGTAAATATTTTTACCTACGAAGATTTTCGTAAGTAAAAGTATCGTAAAATATTTTTTTACCTACGAACATTTTCGTAGGTAAAATTTTTTCACTTATTTTTTACCGACAAAATAATTTGTCGGTATAAGTTATTAAAATATTTTTACCTACAAAAACGATCGTCGGGAAAAGTTTTTCAATTATTTTTTTACCGACGAACAATTTCGTTGGTAAAAGTTTTTAAAATATTGTTTCCTATGAAAAATATCGTCGGTAAAAGTTTTTTACTTATTTTTTATCGACGAAAAAAATTGTTGGTAAAAGTTTTGCAAATATTTTTACCCACGAAAAAAATCGTCGGTAAAAGTTTTACACTTATTTTTTAGCGACGAAACAATTCGTCGGTAAAAGGTTTGTAAATATTTTTACTTACAAAAAAAATTGTCGGTAAAAGTTTTACACTTATTTTTTAGCGATGAAACAATTCGTCAGTAAAAGGTTTGTAAATATTTTTACTTATGAAAAAAATCGTCGGTAAAAGTTTTACAACTATTTTTTATCGATGAAAAAATTCGTCGTAAAAGTTTTGTAAATATTTTTACCTACGAAAAAGATCATTAGTAAAAGTTTTTTGTTTATTTTTTACTGACGAAAAAATTCGTCAGTAAAAATCTTGCCATTTCCGACGATTGAAATTTTCGTCGGTAAAAACCTTTTACGACGCTGTTTTATCAATGAATTTACCAATGAAATTTTTCGTCGGTAAAACTTTTTACCTACGAAAAAATCACTTTTAGCAACAAAAATTTTTGTCGGTAAAAGTGGGTTTTCTTGTAGTATTCCAAGAATAACCACCCGCATATGATGCTCCTTTCGGTGACTAAGGTGATTGGTGGTTGGTGAATTCTCATAAAGCAAGTGAGAATATTGTAATCATAGGGGATTCACCTAGATAGGTCTTCTAGAGGATTTAGATAAGGATATACCTACAGAGATTGGGTTTAAACTCTAGAAAATGGTGGATTTTAAGCATATCTTCAAGGTGAAGGTTGGAATCCTCATTAGAGAGTTAATATCAAGTAATATAACTTATAAATCATTGGTTTAGAGGCTTGGGATGATGGATATGATCGTGGAATCACCTAAGCTTCTATTGTACTAAAAATCCATCAAAATGCCCAAGAACCAAATGTGATTTTATAAGAAATTGATTTACAATGGCTAGTTAACAACTCTTTTGATAGGATTGAAAAGACCTTCAATGGAATAGAATGTCCTTTGATAGGATTGAACCTTGTGTCGATCTCATCAAGAAAATTCAGAATTATCACTATTATTTTCTGGACTTATTCTTCTATCTGATCGAGTGGACTTTCAATTAGATCGATGAGATCAAAGCCATCCGAAAACTACTGTTTTGGGCCTATGATTTCACATCAGCTCCACACCTCTATTAGCTTTATTTATCATGTGCCAATTAGGCTCCTAAGTCTAAGGGATGATCAACAAGGTTTACTTATAATGTTATGATCATCTAGAGGTTAAGGGATTGTTTTGGGTCTAGGTTAGGGTCACAAAGGCACCTCATTTACTCGTTCTTTGCTCCTTGATGCTCATGTCCTCTTTTGTCTTCAGTCTTTAGCTTCCAAGGGCTCTACTAACTACATGACACATGAACTCACATGATTGACAAACAAGGTACATAAATCAGAACACTAATAATCTTCCCCTTTGCAATTATATAACAAAAACCTAAATTAGATAATGTCATGATCCATACAATGATATACCAAAACAACTCAAAATATTGCATGCCTAATATTATAATGATTTACAAATTTAAATACGGGACTCGAGACATGTAACAGTTAGCAATGCTCCCTCATAATTTATATCCATATCTTTATCAATCACTGCATAAAACAAACAAATCCTGCAAAATAGAATTCATTATTTTTGTGGGACTTGATCTTTCTCCCATTTTTTGTCACTATTTGACAAATAGTTAATTTTAATAGATATACTACTAAAAATATAGCATGAAACAATTCTATAAATCATATATTTACCAATTATAAGGCACATGCTAACAGGGGATTAAAGGATGCATATAAACATTAAAAACATGGAGCATGCTTATTATGATCATTCAAAGGATATGCCAATCAAATTAGGAATAACCAATGATAGTCTAAGTTGAAACATATGATATCAAAATTCAGCAACTGTAAAGCTTAACTATCAATTCAAATGATGATATAATCCTTGAATTTACCAATAAAGTACAAGATGAGGCTAAAATCCTCAAATTTTACTAAAGTGCTCACTAATGAGGCTTAATCCTCTTATTTAACTATAGGGCACAACATTAAGGTTGAAATCCTTTGATTTTCAATTCAACCCAAAGAAACCTTTTAAAGTACCTTCTTAAGGGGTTATAGTCTTCCAAGTCTCTAGGGAGTGATATTGTAGTATAGGCCGTCAAGATACATAAGTGACTAAAGTCTTTAAACACTAGAGGAGTCTTCTGAAGGAGATTTAGACTCCTCTGTATCATCCCATATTGTCGTCATATTCTTGCCTTTGGATCTTTCTTTGCTAGGAAAATCTGTGTTAATATATCTATAACCCCCACAGTTGTAATACTGGACTTGCTTAGGTTATTTAACTGATTTACCTTTTCGATTCTCGACCATCTTCTTACTCTTCTCACAACTCTTCCCTCTATTCAATTTGACGAATTTCTTAAATTTTCTTTAGCACCATTACTTTCATATTTAACAATCGTAAGCCTATGTGAATACATATGAGATGTGTTAAGGACAGATAGTTTCTTCACTCAAGAGGGGGTCTTAAAGTATAATTCGTATGTTTTTAAGGAACCCAAGAGTTTTTCTACTTTCATCTCATATATGTTTATACACTCTTCTATCGAGATTATTTTGAAAGTGAACTTATCCGACAGAGATCTACGTATTTTCTTACATATATGCCTTTTTGAAATTCTCTCTCCTAAACCCCACATAGAATTACAAATATAATTCAATTTAGAGTAAAATTTTATAAAAGTTTTAGACTCTTTCATTCTTATGTTTTTGAATCAGAATTATTAAGAGCTGAAGCTTTAATCTTTTTACTGTACTAGTTCCCTCGTGGAAGGCTTCCAATATGTCTGACATTTCCTTCATGATTTCACATATGTAAATGCGTTTAAATTTACCAGGGAAAATCGAATAGTAAATAGCATTGAGAGCTTTGGCATCATAGATATACTGCGCTCTCTCATCGGTACTCCATTTGAATTTATCTTTAGGAGCGCTAATGGTTCTACCATCAACCACAACTTGTTATATGAGCATCATCTCTCCTTTTTCAATAATTGCACAAATCATAAGATCAAGTGATCTTAGAGATCCATCATCATAACCTTCCAATAGGCATAGTTAGACCCATTAAAATTTGCGGTCGTATGACGACACACTCCTCTTGGGTAGACATCATTCTTAAGCCCCTTAGATCAACTCAAGGCAATTAAGTCCTTCAAGAGTTACCCGCTCTGATACTAATTGAAATTTCATAAGGCAGTGGGCTACGCGATTTCTATATGCGGAAGCTTGATGGGGTTATGGAATGATGGCTGTCCTATAGAATGTTGATGTTATAGGTAAACATGTCGATGAACACTTATTAGAGTTGCTCCCAGGTCTTGATTCAGTGATAATCCAGGAAAGTGTACCAGTCTAGAGCATCGCCCTTATGAGACTTTTGGAATAAGCGGATAAGGGTTTCTTCATTCCCTGCTATTGCATTCAATTCTCCACAAAATGCTTGAGATAAGTCATAGGGCATCTGTTACCATCGTATGTCTTGAATTTGGGTATCCCAAAGTTCTAAAGTACTTATGCATCTAGGAAGGGACACAAGTCCCTGAACTTTATTAAGGGGAGATCGACCCCTTGTTGTCTTTGAAGCTAGTTTTGCATGGTTTGGAGTTGCACACGTGACTCCTCTATTTTTGTGCAGCTCGTTTGAGTGACTGACGTCTTTCGCGGAAAGGCATGTTCTGCTTCTTTAGCATAGTGATCGATTTCTTCGATCATATGTCTCCCGTGAGTGGGAGCTTGTTGAAATGTAACAATGTCCCAATTGCAAAAAATTGAAATTAAAAAGCACTCCCATTCAGGGGGGCCTGAGATGATGAAAAGTGACCCTCTTGTTGGGTATTCATCATATTTCGCTGGTTGAACTGGGTTTGACATTAACCCCTGTTGTCGACATTCGTCAGTGTTGTCCCTAGGATTCCGATCGGGAAAGCTGCTGCTTGAAATTGATTTGAGATCTCAATTGCGGAATGTGTTGAAAATTAACTGGAGACCCTGGTTGCAAGATCAGTTTAAAATTAATTCAGAACCTTGGTTGTGAGGTTGGCCGAAAATTGATTGGAAGCCCCGGCTCCGAGGTTATTCTGAAATTGATTAGGAATCCCAGTAGTGAGATTATTTTGAGATTGACTCCCGGCTATGGGAGAGTACTGAAAGAAGTGCCCCATGGTCAAGGGTTGCACTGGCTAGTTTCGGTGGTCCTATGTAGACGCTGATGGTTGTGCTTGATTTGAGTTGGAGGCTAAAAAGAGCCTACAAGCTTATTATTGTTGTTTTTGAATTGGGGCAGCTCGATTGGTAACTGTGGTGGCTTGCGCCTGCATGAATTGCAAGAACATTTCCTGCATTGCTTTAACCCCTTGTGTCAATTCCTAAATTTATACCATTGGTGTGACTTCTAGCTTTGTAGTTGTGCAGGCTGAGCTTCTGCGAGATTGAGTGCGTGAAAGGGTTGAACATCTTACTTGTGGTTGGTCATAGCTATTTGTGATTTGGCGCGGATTATACTGTGATAAGAGGGGTATTTTTGAGGACGCATGACTCGTAGAGGCATAATGTTTTTGTTCTTTTTGAGTTTTCTGAAATAGATGCTGATGCAGATGTAGATAGTTTTTGGATGGGAAGGGATGTTTGGATGTAGTGGATAGTTGAAATGAGAATGGGAGTAGCCCCCAAACATAATTTTCTTATAATTCCTTCAAAGTATAGGGGTAAAAGGTGGTTGGAAGGTTAGGATTGGAGATTGTCATGTGCATCATCTTATAGGTTGGATGAGGTGGTAAAAGGATAAATTTGGGTAAGGAGATAGTCATCAGAGTAGATACACACTAACCTAACACTTGAAAGCTATAAAAGAGGGACTGCACGTGCTTGAGGGATGTCAGCCTAAAGAAGAGGAGTGTCACTTGGCAGGCGGCAAGCAGGTTGCCACCAATTTA
Source organism: Magnolia sinica (assembly GCF_029962835.1). Taxonomy (NCBI): domain Eukaryota; kingdom Viridiplantae; phylum Streptophyta; class Magnoliopsida; order Magnoliales; family Magnoliaceae; genus Magnolia; species Magnolia sinica. The sequence goes on along the minus strand of NC_080577.1, from coordinate 40,166,497 downwards.
CACTTAAAACTCCTTTGGTAGGCTACCTCCTTCACTTGTGTGGAGGCTCTGTTGTGAAAGATGTTACATTGAGGTTGTACATTGTACTCTAATTGTGCTTGATTTTGGGCTTTTGTTCGAGCTTGGTTTTGTGCTTAACTAGGTGAGTTGACTGGGTTGTTTGGACTTGTTGGGCTAACCGAATGGGGTTGACCCAACGAGTTGGCTTTGTGAGTTGATTCAAGGATCTAGGGTTTTGGGGTCCTATGGTTTAAGATTAGATTGATTAGGTTAAGTTTAGGATTAGGGTTCCCATGGTTTAGGTTTCTAGTGTAAAGATTTAGGATTATGGTTCCTACGATTTAGATCCGTTAGGATTTAGGATTACGGTTCTTAGAGTTTAGGTCCCTAGGATTATGTTTTATAATTAGGGTTTTGGTTGATCATTCATTGGTTCAAATTCAATCAACTTATAGACATAGGCTACAAGTTAGGACCAACATGATGGATGAATCAGATCCATGTATGTGCCAAGGTGGCACATGTGTAGCTTTGTTGCACCCGTGTATACACTTAGCAATGCTCGTCATTTCTCTATTCCAAGATGAGCATTTGCCGTCAGCCAGCCATTTGGGCTTTTAAAGCCAATTTAGTGGTGCTACTGGTTTTGGGCTGGTTCTGCGTTGGATTTAAGTTCGTAAAGCTGCAAGACCGAGATATGGACTAATGTTTTAAATGCCGGGAACTTGTACAGCTTATGACCATTGGTTTTTGTACTCTACCCATTGTTTGCTCCCTGTTAACTGAGCCCTATCGCCATGATATGTATGGACAGTTTTCAGCAGTCCGAGCCGTTCATTAGATGGACTCCATCGTGAATTGTTTATGGCCCATAATTCACATCTATCAGATATTCCTAACCATCTAGTGTCAGACACATTCCTACAGATTGTGAACACTTGTCATTTATGTCTTAACCGTCCATCTACAGGAATGAACGGGTTATTCAATGGATCAAACCATTCCAACCGAATACCCATTAAATGGCAGGACAAGTGACGTCACTAACATTCAAGACTTGGCCCACCACACCTTCAACGCCCAAAAGCACTGCAGCAAGATATCTCATACTGGGGCCCACGACAGAGGCCAATCAATGACCGAAGAAGAGTCGAGAAATGGACAGATTCTTTTTAAGAAGGTGACTCGAATGACATGCAGCCCACGTCATTCCACGGTAAATGGGGTTTTCCAGTTGTTATAAATGCGGCCACGATTCGTTAATCCTGACCATCCATTTCGCCATCACACTGTGGATGGACAATATCCCAGAAAAAATATGGCAGTTTCAGTCCTCAGGTGGGCCACAACCCCGAATAAACTGATGGTTCTAGTTATCTACTTGATCTAGTATGCGATGGTCCATCTAAGGTGCGAAATTTGTTATCTGGACCGTGTGGACCATCTGATGGAAAGCTCTATTAGGGCTGCAACTTGGGTTTAGGTCAACCCAAATCAGACTGACCCAACCCGAGTCTATAGGTTAGTGTTGTCAAGGACTTTGGGTTGGGTTCGAGTTAAAAACCTTAACCCGATTTGAATTCGAGATGGGTTCAAGTTGGGTTGACCCCCAACTCAACGTGAATCTCCGAGGTGGGCCTTCTTGAGGCTGGGTTGGGCTAAGGTTGCCCTCAACCCGGCCCAACCGACCTGAGTTGCACCCCTAACATAGACCAGATCCAACACACAGCCTTGTGCATTTGCAGATGTGTAAGTGCTTCTAAGTTCATCTGTGGGTATTTAAATGTCTCGTTTTTATCCAAATGTAGCTTGTGGGTCTAAGTTCATCAAAGTGCAATTTACTTAAACGCACGAGATATTTACCACCACGACCCATTTATGGCCCATTTACCCGCTTAAGCCCACCTCATTTTACCTGACCAGAATAAGCCCCAGCTGTACGGACGACTTGCCAAAGGTCGAAAATGCCCCTGCTTTTTTCCTTCAAGCCTGGTGCTCGAAGACAAGCGCTGACGCTACTCGAACTCCAAGTTGTAGGAGCGGTTCAAAAGAGATCAAATTTATGTGACCCCACGGTTATGTATTTATTATATCCACAACGTTTATCCATATTTCAAGATCATTTTGGAGCATATTATATATATATATATATATATATATATATATATATATATATATATATATATATATATATATATGCACATATCCAAAGATCAACTGGACCACACCACAAAGAGTAGCGGAAAATTGAGTTTCACCGTTGAAATTTTTGTAGGGCCCACCATAACATTTATTTTCCATCCCATCAATTCATAAGGTCACAAAGACCTAGATGAAGAGGACAAACAAATTTTATAATGTTCCAAAACTTATGTGACCCCTAACAGGGTTTCAATGGTAGATATGTTCAAAGTAGAATGGTAATGCCGTATGCTACAGTCAGAGATATGGCTACGGATTATAACCGTAGCCATAGATACCATAATCCGTAGCGATAGAGGACTGTCCGGGATGTGCTTGCCGAACTAGCGGCCCCCCGCCAATTGTACGGCTACGGATTATAACCGTAGCCATAGACGAACTGCCGCAGCAACGGTCAATATATTTTATTTTTTATTTTTTATTTTTTTTTACATAGAGAACATTATTCTACCTACAATTTTCTCTAACAAATATTTATATAAATATGTACATATAAGCATATAATTTTATTTTTTTTTCATTTCAATTCCCTTCATTTCACGGTCAATTCCATGCATATCCTGGTCAATTCCGGCGATTCCCCTTCACTTCACGATCAATTCCATGCATTTCACGGTCAATTCCCTTTACTTCACGATCAATTCCATTCCACGGTCAATTACATGCATTTCACGGTCAATTCCGGCGATTCCCCTTCACTTCACAATCAATTCCATGCATTTCATGATCAATTGCCTTCACTTCACGGTCTATTCAATGCATTTCACGGTCAATTCCCTTCACTTCATGGTCATTTCCATCCATTTCACGGTCAATTCTAGCGATTGCCCTTCACTTCATGGTCAATTCAATGCATTTCATGGTCAATTCCCTTCATTTCACCGTCAATTCCATGCATTTCATGGTCAATTCTGGCAATTCCCCTTCACTTCACGGTCAATTCCATGCATTTCACAGTCATTTCCCTTCACTTCACAGTCAATTCAATGCATTTTACGGTCAATTCCCTTCACTTCACGGTCATTTCCATGCATTTCATGGTTAATTCTGGTGATTCCCATTCACTTCACAGTCAATTCAATGCATTTTACGATCATTTTAAAGATATTAAAGTCACAACTCTGAGAACTCAGTCCCCATTATTATGAAGCTATTTTGAGGTATTTATATATTATTTTCATAGCTTTTTGGTTTTTCAATTCTTTGATCTCTTGATTCCATTCTATTTGATATTAAAGGGGATTTTTGTATTTAACCCTTTTTGAGATCCAAGAAGTTGAATCTAAAGTAGCTTAAAGTTGGATTTAAATTAAAATTCATTTAGACTTAGAACCCTATCATTTGAGAAATTGAACATTGAACATTGAACATTCTACGTCTCCAAAGAAGCGGTTCTACCGCGCTACAACGAAGTGCTTTCTTCAGATAAGTATAATATCAATTTTCTGTATTTGGTTTGTAAGATTGTTAGAAAATCTTTCATTTTTAGTTTTGACTAAGATAGTCAGAAAATCTCAGTGAGTGGGGTTTTAATTGTGGTAACCCTTTGAAAACACAATTGTGAAGGTTTTGGGTGAACCTTGGAAAACGTATTTCATAGTGAAAGCCAATATCCCGTGGGTGAGGATATTGGGAGTGGAGTAGTCGTGTGGCTATTTTCTAACAGTTGTTGTACACACAAGCGAACCACTATAATTGTTGGAGTTATGGTAAATGTTTATTATTGTGCATTTGTGGTGAATGATTGTAATTTATTTTTTGCACATGTGATGAATGTTGTAATAGCAGTAGATATATATTTCTGTTTTATTCTTTATTCCTCTGTATTGGTTTGGGACTTTGATACACAGACCGTTCTATAAATCAGGTTGTCCTACCATAAGCCATTGATTTTTCGTGTAAGGTTGTCCTTAGAACAACATCTATATCAACCTCTCAATACTTGTGCATTTGAGGTTGCTATTTATTTCTGCTATTTAGGATTGATAAGTGCTATCTTGTTCTAGTTCTTTCTTAATTTCGCATTTAAATTTTAATTTGGCATAGTCCTATTCACCCCCCCCCCCCCCCCCCCCTCTAGGACTCTTAGCTTAGCCTTTTCAGGACCTACCAATCAATGGTAGGGATCCCATCTTGGCCCGTAGGTGTGGCCAATGGCCCACCAAGCTTACATGCATGTATCCATGGTGGGGTCATTCTCCATGGACCTCACCATGATGTTTGATCTAATCTCCTAGTGCATGAAGGCCATTTTGGCCCTGATTTATGGTGGAAGTGGAATCTCCACCCTTGATTTTGTTTGAGGACCCACAAGTTTGGGACCCATCTTAATGTATGTATAGATGCATGTATTAGAGGGGCTCATAGTGGTGGAGCCCCTCCATCACACGTCTCTCTCTCTCTCTCTCTCTCTCTCTCTCTCCCTCTCTCTGTCTCTCTCTCTCTCTCCATGGTTTGATGGCCCACCATTGTTGATGCATGTGATATCTAGACCATCCATCCGGTGGGACGCCCACTGCCTAACTTCCAGGCCCATTTGCTACCCATTTCTGGGCTTGTGTGGCTGGTCGGTCACCCAGGCTCGGATGGAGGAAAACACAAATATTAGCTTGATTCCAAGCTCGGTGGGCCACATGCATGTGGACCCTGCCGTGATGCATTTGATCCACACCGTTTGTCCAGCAGGCAAGGCCCGCCTTACTACTGGACTAATCGTCCAGCGAGCAGCCCACCTGCTTGGATGGGCCTGGACGAAGGGAGACACAAATATCAGCTTTGATTCAGAGCAGATGGGACCCATCCTATATGTGTGGTGTCCACACCGTCCATGGGACATAGGCCCCACCAGATGTATGTCCTTCATCCACCATCCAGTGTCTGGATGGTGGGACGCACATGATGTAAGTATTTTATTCACATTGTCCACCGTCCAGCAAAGGACGGTGGGTCCTACCATGATGCAAGTGTTTTATCCACACCGTCCACCGTTCACATGTGGGACGGTGGGACCCAACTGTGGCATGGTGTCCATCACCATCCACACGTGGGCCGGTGGGACTCACATGATGAATGTGTTTCATATCCACGTCGTCTGTCCATTTTGCTGGACGCAGGGCCCACCTGTTGAGTATGTGCAGGGCCCACCCTGCTGTATGTATTCCATCCACATTGTCTGTTTGGTGGGGCCCATCTGCACTGTGTAGGCCTACCATGATGTGTATGTTAACTCCAGACAGTCTAGATTTTTGGACGTCTAGCAGGCCCAAAAGGGGCTGAACGTCTAGCCATTGGAGCCCACCTTGTTGTATGTGATATATGTGTTGTCCACCTATTTTCTGGAGCACATGGGCTGACTTGTAAGTGAAAAAGGCCAAGTTATATGTCCTAGAGGGGGGTGAATATGACTATGCCAAATTTAAATTAATAACAGTGGAATTTAAATAATAAGATAGCCTTATAACAAATGAATGAAAGATAGTATTTTAAACAAACCACAATACTGAAATGTAAAGCAACCTCAAATGTATGAGTATTGAGAGATTAATACAAATGTTGTTCTAAGGACAACCTTACACCAAAAACCAAGGTTTATGGTAGGACAACGATTCCTAGAAAGGTCTTTGTATCAAAAACTCAAACTAGATACTGAGGAATAAATAGCAAGGAAATTAAATCTAATCTATTACAACATTCCCCACAATGCTTGAAATGTAAAAGATTACAACATTCACATCCACACATACATCCCACAATATTGAATGATAAAAGATATAGAAAATAAATTACATATCCAAATACAAAGAATTATAGTGGTTCGCCTGTGTGTACACCAACTGTTAAACAACAGCCACACAGCTTGCTACTCCACTCCTAATATCCTCACACAATGGATATTAGCGTTCACTATAAAATAGGTTTTTCTCAGGTTCACCTAAAACCCTCACAATTGTGTCTTTCAAGTGGGCTTACACAATTCAAAAAACCCCACTCTGAGTTTTCTGGATCACCTCAGATAAACCAAACAATGAGATTTTTCTAGTTCAATCTCAAAAGAAACCAAAAACAAAAGATTTACACAAATGTAAAATACCTGGATTTCTCCTTTTGTTACAGCCCGAAAGAACCAAGTCGGAGTACAAGTTCGAATATTAAAGTTCAATGTCCAATACTCACTTTAAAATGGTTCTAGGTTCTAATTGATTTTAAATTAAATCAAGTCGGGCTATCTCTATTTGATTTTGATTCCAAGAAGTGGAATATCACAATTCCTCTTTCAAATCCGATTGGAATGCAGAAACAAAATCAAATATAAAAAGTTAATAAAAAGAGAATATCAAATGAGCACAATTTTGCTTAAAATGAATACTAACTTATCTCTTAGAGTGATGCCTTGATTTTACTTGAATTGGATATCAAACTCTGAAATTCATGCTCTATTTATATATGTAGAAATCATGTCTACGACTGGTCGTAGGCACTTCACAACCGGTTGTGAGACCTCCACGACTGGTCATGACCTGCCCACGACTAGTTGTGAGGAGCCAAGAATAGTTGCTGGAGTTTGAGTTGTAGCTTCAGGATGGTCGTGAACGAGTCATGCACTATTCACACGACCGGTCGAACAGACTCCAAGGCTGGTCGTAGTCAACTAAAAAATTCTGAAAATTTGAAACAACTTAGGATTGATCGTGGAATTTCTTAGACTGGTCGAGTCAGTGCTAGGACTAGTCGAAGAACAGACCAAATACTTATAAAATAAGCAATTGACTTATGTATCCAAAATGACCTACCCTAAAGTCAATCTAAGGTCTTTCATACCTTAACCATGAAGTATGAACATTGAACCTTCTTTTCTTCAGATGATGGATGATCGTAGAAGTTCATGACGCTTGTACTTGAGATCTTTTGAAGCTTGACTTTGTAATACTTGAGTTGTACTTCACTTTGAGTCTTGATGTCACTTTAAAATCATTGAACTTTGAACCTTAAAGGTAAATCAATGTACTTGATCTTGCATTTCTTGAAGTAGATCTTTGTTCTTGACATGAAGCATTGTCCTTATACGTGTGATGCATTACCTTGAACAAATATATCAATGGTGCTACACAAGACACAAATTGTGGTTTTGGCATTACAAAATTTGACAATAAAAGGAGCAAGAACCTATAGCACTTACCATAAGGCCCACTAGAATGTATGTGTTGTATGTACCCTACACATCTATTCTTTTGGGTTATGGGCTACCCCAAGAGGCCCACCAAGAAGTATGTGATTATATTCATGCTGCCCATCTATTTTGTTGGGCCATATGGGCTGTCCCATAAGGCCCACCATGATGTATGTGTTACACACACTACCCACCCATTGTTCCTAGCCCATTATAATATACATAAGGCCCATGTAATGAGCCCATTGTGATGTATAAGAGGCCCTTGTGATGAACCCAATTGTGTGTACATGAGGCCCATGTGATGAGGCCCATTGAGATATATATATATATATATATGAGGCCCATTTTATGTGTGAGGCCCATTGTGTGTGTGTGTGTATGAGACCTAATTCTGATGTGAGAAACCTACCATGATGTATGTGATGATGTTTATGATGCCCATCCATTTTCCTAGTTAGTATAAAGACCATGGACCCCATTATAGGATAGGTTTTAAATGGGCCATACCTTCGGAGCAGTGGTGGTTAAATGTCCACATTGTAAGAGCAATGATGGTTAAATGTCCACATTGTAATCCTCCCTAGGGCCCGTTGTTAGGTCCATTTTTATCCTTCCCTTATTGAGCTATCCCATAATTAGGCCCATTCTCATCTTCTCTTAATAGGCTAACCTAAACTGTTGGGCCTCCAGTATTGATGGTACTCCCACCATGCCTTACATGATTGTCTAAACCTTAAAGACCGCCTTGATGGGTGTATATATATGCATATAGTCCATCCATATCTAGGTTGCGGGATTGCCTTGTGCGGCCCACCGTATTGTGTGTATTGTTTGTCCATTTTCTAGGCTTTGGGCTGTTCACCTTGACATATGTATTCTACACAAGCTGCCCATCCAATTTTCCCAGTTAGTCTGAAGGGCGTGACCCCCACTATGAGTCAAATTCAACCCCCAAGTGGACCGCACTAGTAAACCTCCCCAGGGCCCATTAATAAGCCCATTCCTGTCCTAAATGTGTGACAGATAGACCTCGTCGTGTTGGGCTATCCCAAACCGTTGGGCCCCCATGATACCCATCTCCCCTTGTCGGGCTACCCCAAAAACATTGGGCCCACTAATAATGATGCTTTCCACCATACCTTGTAGAACTACCCCTAGATTTGGAGCCATCCTTATGATCTTGTATCAGGCCTTCCATGGTAAATGTGGTCCACCTAGATGCATGTGTTTGCCCAAGCCTAGTGACCCAACCTGAGGCCCACTTAGATGATGACCATTTGCAAGGACACATAGTCCTAGATGAATGGATCCTACCGAGGCCCGCCTTGTATTCATAACGGGCCCCCCATAAGAAAGCCCAGTTGTTACATGATTAAGAGAGTAAGGAAGCCCACTTGTTGTATACCCGCTTGACTCATCCCGTGTGATGTGCCCTACCTTTGAGTCGACTGCGAGGACTTCGTGTTATATATATATATATATATCACCACACCGTCCATTTACACTCTTAGGACAAGTGTGAGGCTCATCCTTGACATTTGTACATCATCATCATTCCCCTTGACGTAGATAGAAGAATATGTGATATCAAGTTGGGTACATTCACTATATAGGCCTACCTTGATGTTGTGTTAGATATGTCGTCCTTCTGTGGACCCCGTCATGTATTGGGCCGATTAATGTTATATTTGTTAATCATGTTAGTGTGTTTAAGCTGGAAAGATACACTGAGTATATACTAGCATAACATAATGATACATGCCCAAGCGCATCATTGCATACTTATTATGAGTGATTGATCGTAACATGTGCCATTGGGCTGATTGTTTATGGGACTCCCTGAGAGACGGAGTTGCCCCACCTGAGCACGCAGTATGCACAGGTTTGATGCTCGGAGTATGTCGTTTACTTTACACTCTTAAGATGTAACATTTATAGCTACTGTTGTTTACCTTATCTGATAATCAGGCCAGTGTACTTTATTACATCATGATACATGCCCATGCGCATCATATATATTTTTGTTATGAGGAGTAGCATATGCCATTGGGCTAATTCATTATGGGGCTCCCTGTGAGACGAAGTTGCCCCACATGAGCGCGTAGTACACGTAGGTTTGTTGCATGATTGGACAGTATGGCTCATGTATCTCGCGGTTTATGTCATATGTGCGCCCTAGCAACATCAATGTTGTGGCCTCCACAATTATATCATGAATGGCCAGATGGGACACCAAAAATGTTTGGTTCTAGCATATGGGCACGTTGGATGTCCGTTGGTGAAAGTTCCTAAACTCCTGTGGCCAGGGGATGCTCCAACGTCTAGACCGAGTGGATACATGAGTGCCCGAGTGCCGAATACCAGAAGGCCGAGTCTCCTACTGTGTCATGGTCGGTTAGAAAGGGGTGTAGCCTTACCCACCCAAGTAGAGGGAGCAATGTTAGGTTGAGTTTGACTAGCTTGAGGAATGGGTCCACTATCGATGAGCCGGGCTGATATTGGCAGGCGGATAGTGAGGTCTCTTTCACTTACCTAGTTGTGCACTTAGATGGTGCGCCAAGCTGGCGTAGAGTGTACTAAATCCCGGTGATGATCCCAAAGATGTACGATATTGATATGTGGGCTTACTGAGGAGGAGTTGCGTAGTCAGCATTTGGCTCATTCTTTCATTCGCTATTCACTTGAGTTGGTGGTGCGTAACCAAATCATTATATGTACCTTCGCAATGGTCAGGATTTCAGTTAAGCATGCGACCAACCTGAGATCAAGAGTTTACCACATTGAGTCTAGCTATCCAAATTTAGGTATGAGACTGGTTTGGATAGAAGTCCCTTGTGATGAACCCCAAAGCTTGCGATACCATGAACTAGCATCCTGACTACACACTTCAGTTTTGTCATTTCTTTTGCATTGCATACATTATTTGCATATGACATATTGTGATGCCTCGTCACTGTGGTTACATATGGGGGGTACACGTGGGCAAACGCTGATATAGGCGAGGCCTAGTAGGCCTAGGAAAGCTACCAGTGGATTGGCAAGCTACTGTGTTGGCAGGCTACTATGTATACAGTGAAGGTAGAACTTTGTCCGACATATTCATAGACTCGTCAGGATTTGCATATTACATTGCATCCTCAGTATATGACATTTGGCTTATTATGTCTCTATATTGCATAGTTGATCTACATTGCTTCCTTAGTATATGACATTGACTTATTATGTTTTTGTATCGCATAGCCTGTATAATTTTGATGGTATTTATGGACTTGCCAGTATTTTCACTTACTCTGATATCTGTTTACTTAGCACATACATTGTACACACATACACCACCCTCTAAGCCTCTTGTAAGCTTATGCACGATAGATGCGTATAAGTGACATTAGGACACAGCCAAGCTGAGGCAAGAGCGTGTGGCTGAGCTTCTGGAGTTTTGATATATATCTTGTATTTTCCCTTTATGTGTTGTACTCTAAAGTTTTTTTTATTATAGTGGATATGTGGTAATGTTATTGTTTGTATCTGGGTTACACTTATGGTTATGCTTCTTACCTTATAATTTTTTTTGTTAAAAGTCCTCCTTGTGGGATCCCAGGATCTGAATCCAGTATATGGGTGCTATGAGCCAAGAATGGGGTACTACGGAGGCTATCGGCGCTAGATTCGGTAATCAAAAATTTTGTGAGCCCGGTTTTCAAGTTTGGGGTGTGAAAACCAAAGGAAGATCATTACAACCCTTTTTCCATGTTTGACTTGTTTCCTAATGCGGATGAGTTGGGTAAAGTTGGCATATGGATACGAGACGAGGTATCTAGAGATACTTGGGTTTGCCAAGTGGATGACATAGAGATTTGCTCATCGTCATCGATGGATGTTTTCATTCTGGCAGCCATGGCCCGCCACCATCCAACATAAGTTGATAATGGCTCATCATTTATTTTCCTTAAAGTTGCAAGATTCACCCTTTTGGGTGCTACATTAAGATTGCACACAAAACGATTGACAAATGCTTGGGAAAGTTGTTCCTAAGTTTTAATTTGATGATAGTCTAATGACGTGTACCAATCTAATGCGTCGCCTTTTAAGGATTTTTAAAATAGATGAATCAACGCTTCCTCATTACCTGTCATAATATTAAGCTCTCCATAGAATGCTCTTAAGTGGTCCATATGACATCCTGTACCATCATATCTTTTGAATTTTGGTACATCAAAGTTTTAAGGTACCTTTGCAATAGGGAAGGGACAGAGATCCCTTAACTTGGTAGATAGGAGATCCACTCCCTACTGCTTCCGAGCTTCCTATGTATCTCTCGCAATTGCTCTCGAAGCTCTTTGATTTTAGAAGGACCAGATAAGAGGGGTTTTGCCTCTTGGAATTGACCTAATCTCCTACTAAGAAGAGGATGATGGAATTGGCTATGATTCCTGGTTGTAGGAGATTGATTTTGGTAGCAGTTCTCATTAGTGAGATGTTATTGGAAAGGATTCTCGGCTGTGAAAAATTAGCCTTGAACGTGACTCCTGTTGCGAGGAGGATGCTGGAAAGTTAAGATGACTGGGACACTAGGCGATGATACCTGTATAATTTAGATAGCCTCTCTTTGAATATATTTGGGTAAGAAGGTCCTATAAAGCCTTGAGATTTTGGGCCATGTCATTCATGGATGTGGTGGTTGTTGTATTACCAGTAATGAGCTCAGGTGATCCGAGGCGTGCCTTTTAGGCGTAATGATTTGTTCTTTTTGGTTTGCCATGGTAACTCTAGATTAGGTAAGCATGGGGTGACTGGAAGCGTTGAATGGGTGCAAGTTGAAGAGTGATGCACATCTTCTTATTTTTTATGCAAAGTATGAATGCAAATCTTTGTATGTAAAATATCCCCTAAAATTGGATTACCACACTCTTTTGAGTTGGGTCTCAGCTAGTGCGAGCAAGCAAGCCCCAACGGAGTCACCATTCTATTAACACTGGAAATTGGCACCCATACTTTTTATCTTTGTTTTTAAAGGTGTGGGCTAATTTGGATTGATGAAGTAGTAGACTTGGAATCGCCACTATCCAATTAGCTCAAAATCCCACAGTCGGCTAGAACTTGCAGAATCTGTAAAAGCTAGAGAATCTAAAGACTCTCTTACTTTAAGTTGACTCCTGATCTGCAACATGGGATTCTGAGTAAGGGACCTTATCTATAGAGAAGGAAGGTCTTTAACACCCTTTCTTAATTCTCACTCTCTTTCTCCCTTAGGAACCAAAGAAGCAAGACAATGTAAATAGGCAATAAAGTTCAAACGGTAAAAAAATGAGCAGAAATCTGTCTGCGTTTGATGACTCGAACAAACTCCAATGTCATCGAGTTTTTCTTACCAAGAGAACTTGAAGGATGCTGAGAGAGTCTATATAATTCCAACATCGATGTCATCGAGAATGCATCGATGACATCGAAGTTTGAATTTTGATGACATCGAATAATTCATGTTTTTCTTCATAAACTCTCTAGACAGATTAGTTCCTATTTCGATGACATCGATCCTTCCTCGATGACATCGGGGTTTGAAATTCAATGTCATCAAAAGGAGTATGATGCCATTGAATAAATCATGATTTTCCTTTAAAACTCGCTGGACCTTTTATGCTAATATTTCGATGTTATGGAAGTTTGAATTTCTATGACATCGAATGGGTCTCGATTGCATCGAATAATTCTAGAGATATATAGTATGGCTGTTGGACATAATCAGGCACAAGGTCGATGTCATTGAACAGATCTCAATGACATCGAATGATGTCATCGAACATGTCTCGATGCCATCGATAGTTGCAGCAAAGACATGTGAGTTTTCAACTATTCTTACAACTAGGTTTTTTATTTTTTAACCTACCAAAGCTGTTTTCCTAGATGTTTTTATGATAGATTAGAACAATTTTAAAGGGAATTTTACCTGCGGTATTTTGGTCATGGGGTGTGAGGTTTTTGTTTACCTTTTGGAGACTTTTGCACATATCCACTAGTTGAGTCTTTAGCCTGTAGTCTTCATATGGGGCTCACTGGACTTTATTACTCTTGTGTCATGGTAATTGACAAACCAAGGCACTTTCACTGTTCACTTTTGCGATTTAGCCAATTAGCTTGTCCGGGCCTAAAGAGTGGATAAAATCTTAGGTTTTGAGGACTTGGCTTGGAAATGGCTCGGGTATGGCTTATATTAAGTAGTGGGTTAAGTCTGGCTTGGCTCAGGTAATGTCTTGGCTTATATAATGGCTAGGGTTTGGCTAAGGTTTTAAGTAGGGTGTGGGGTTTAGGTTTTGTTTCTAAGGATCATTCATGCTCTATCAAGTTGCTAGCATGGGTGGGGTGTCTACAGATACCCCTCTTTGGCTAAGTTTGCATGCAATCGAATGCCAAAGTGAGTGGACACCCCACCCCTTTGATAAGAAAAGATTATGGTCTAGACTTGTTGCTTATGATAGTATCATTGTCAACTTACTGTCTGGAAAAGAGATAACTTGCACATATGCTAAGGATTTGAGGAAAATATTGTGATTGTCCCTGCACATTCTGCAGCATTACGAGCCACAAATCACAACCCTTTTGCATTAGATCAGTAATAGCATTAAAGGGTAAATCTAAAAAGTAGTACTCAGTGCTTTGTAGCCTTATAGGGATCCTCATAATATTTGAATTTATGATGTTCCTTTGCTATGTGATCACCCTAGGAGTACTTATTCCATTTGATTGTCAAAGTGGTTAGCTACCTTGCACTTTCTATAGCCTTATGGGGACTCACTATGCCCACTTGGACTTGATCATACTTTCCAAGCATCCTATACTAGGTATGTGCGAGTGACCCTTTTTCCATGCAGTCTTCTGATTTTAATATATCGGTTACAACTGATATTTCCCACTCTTTTGAAACGATCACTCTGACGAGGTTTAGATCACGTTCATCATTACTTGCAGTGCGCTTCATCGTTGTACGACTGTCCTGACATTGAAATCTAGGCCAACTGTGCTTGTATCACATGCGAATGCGACAACTCCTGAGGAAAATAGAAGAGGTTGAATCTCATTTTGCTATTACACTGGAAGCCACTAAGAGGTATAGAAGACCTCTTATTGCATTGGATACCAAGTGTTATTTTTAAAAATTTTATTTTGAAATCTATCCCACATGAGGGACTACACTCTTGGGGATTTTATTGCAACATTTAAAAATAAAAAATAAAAAATTTCTAGGTCATGGAAAAGATCCTTCCAATCTCGCGGGAGGGCATCATCGTTCGATTTTATTTTGGCCTTCAAATTTTTCTGGAATTTTGAATAAGTTTGGTCCTTCTCTACTAGGGATAGTGAGGATGATCTAGGCTAGTTTTTATTAAGAATGATTTTTGATTTTTTTTTGTATTTCCTTAAAAGATCCCCACCTGTAGATCAATGATCCGTAGGGTTTTTATTGCAAATAGTTTTCTAAAAATATGTCCAGACAGTTATGTTACCTCCATTGGGGTTTCCGTGGGACTTCTGACTGATCTAGTTTTTATTGAAACTTACTAAAGATCGATTTAAAAAAATATATTTCTGTGATTTTTCGAAACGAATCTGATTCGTCATTTTGCACTCTAACAGTTCTGATCGAGATTGGCTCCGCTAGGGATACATATTTTTATTTTTTCATGATGAATTGATTTATCATTTCACAATCCAATGGTTACAATCGAGATCAGTGTCTATTAAAATATTTTTGCATTTTTTCCCTATTTTCCTTGAATTTTCTCTCTTTTCTTTTTCTTGAACTCTCTCTCTCTCTCTCTCTCTCTCTCTCCCCCCCCCCCCCCCTTTTTTCTATTTTTTCTTAAACTTCCTCTTATTTTCTCCTCTTTTTTATCTTTTTCCCATTTTTTTTCTTTTTTAATTTTTCACAGGTTCCCAATTTCTCACAAGATTTTTCCATCTCATGAAAATCTCACCTTTTTCTCCCTTTTTTCCATTACCTACTGGTCATTCCTCTTCCATCAGACCACTAAGAGCAGCCAAAGAATCTAGATGAGTACATACTAGATTAGGGGTAGTCTTGATCTCTTCTGTCCTTTCTTTTTATGACATATTATATATTGAACTCTTTTTCATGAAATCTTCCTTTACTTGTATTACTGTTTTGTTCAGATTCTGCTAATGGGCCTTTAGTGGGCCATTATGATCGTACTGCTCAACAAATCCTTTCTTCTCATGAAAATAGTTCCTTTCATCTTTTGATGGTCAAGGGAGGATTGTTGGTGAATTTTGGCTTAATTGGTGCTAGAGCGATAATTGGATTACTGCTTGTCATGTCATCTGATTGACCATTGAATTTTCGAAAGCATTTTCATGTGCAAAGAGAGGGGGGCACATTTTTCGAGAGGAGGTGATTATTTGATTAATTATTGCCTCTGATCAGCTTTTATTCCAGTGGCCGGGGTTTTTTTTCCCAGAACCAAAATCTCTTTCTTGTCTTGTCCGTGCACCACTGTCATGTCTGAAAATTCTTTTTGTCTTTCTTTCTCCATCATTCTTCTTCTCTATTTATCTTCCCACTTTCTTGTCTTCTTCTTTTTGACTTTTTCCATGACTGATGGTGAAGGTAACTCTTATGGGCCACCAAATGTGGATTTTTTTAGATCCGCTATTGAGAGTAATGAAGTATCTTGTAGCCCTTTCCATGGAGAGCTTGTGGAAAGGGAAAGTGTCTTTATAGGTGAAGGCATTTAATGGGAGTTTGGTGGAGCCTTTTGATGAAGTGAATGCTATTAATGAGGGATCTCCAACTACCATTAATGGAGGAGTGATGGGTATTGAAGAGGTGTTGATTGATGGATTTGGGAAAGAATGGGTGATTGATGGTTTGGATGAGTTATAGGCCTTTAGGTGATGAGTCTTGGAATTTTTTAGGGCTGATCTTGGGGAGTTTTAGTATGGGTGAGGCATTGGGTGGTATGGGTATGGAGATGGGTGGCATGGATTTGGGTGAGGGAGGTTGGATGGCTATGATGGGGGCATGGATTTGGGTGAGGGGATGAATATGATAGGTGGAATTGATTTGGGTGGCAGGACGGCTATGATAGGCGACATGGATTTGGGTGGCAGAACAGCTATGATGGATTTGGGTGATGGGATGGCCATGACGGATTTGGGTGATGAGATGGTGCTTTGGTGGATTTGAATGTCAATATGATGTTGATTAACAGTCTGGATCATTTTGGAGATGGTGGGATAACTATGATGGATGGTGCCCCCCACTTGTCATTCTTGAAGATCAAATCCATCCTACCATTAGAAAGGTTAGACATTTTTCACCTTGTGTTTTGTGATTTGTGAGAAGAATTCTAGTACTTACAATGGAAACATAATAGAATTAGTTGAGGAATCGGAGAGTTAGAGTATTGAGGGAGATATTTACCTTATGAGCGATGATGATCAAAAGACAAATGCCCATAGGAAGTGATCCAGAGAGGATTGGAAAATTAGAGATTTTATTTATGGAGAGCCATACGTATCTTTGTCTTTTATACATGAATGGCCAAAAGGGGAAAACTTGCTTTTTTGGTTTCTTCTTTCAAAGGGATGAGATTATATATGAAAAATGAAAATGAAATGAAAATTTTTGCACCATGTCTATCTGCGTGTGTTTGTGTCTGAACTTGGGCCTGGATGGTGGAATCAGAACATTGGACTCAACCCACGTCGAATATGATATTTTGAGTTGTTTACTATGGATCTCGATTCCCTAAAAGTAGGGCATGCTAGAATCCTGTCCCTTGGATTTAGGTAGAGTTTGACAGTCTGATATAGGACATATCTTTTCCTTGCACTTTTTCATTTTGCTTGTTGCCCTAGCTTCCTCTATACCTAATTTTTTTTTCTTTTTATTATCTAGCCATTATTGCCTGTAGTGCCCTTTCAGGTTTTCACCACGACTGGCTTTTCCGTCATTTTTTCCCATGACACCCTTTTAGATTTTTACCACATCCCAGCTTTTTGCTCTTGCCTGCCCCTTGCCAACTGTTTCCTTTTTACCCTTTGCGCCCTTTCATGTTTTCACCAAGTCCGTCATATGCCCGTTGTTTTTACTCGAGGCGCTCTTTCGGGTTTTCACCTCACCTGATTTGCTTAGGCATGCTATTTTCTTTTGATTTGTCTTCTTTTTTTTTTTTTAATAATAGAGGTGGGAGGCTAGATTCGATTAATTACCGACCAACTGGAGAGCTACCTGATTTTGTCTTCAATCATGACCGTGAAGCTGTTGACATTGGGTTAAACTATCATAAGGGGAAACAGGCTGGTGACTTGTGTTCTCACTCATTGAATTTGACTCTTTTTTTTCTTTTCCTTTCTTCTTCCCTCCAATAAGTGTTTCAAAAAATCAAAGGGTTCAAAAATCTATCATGGGTAATCCTACTTGATTATGTCAACAACTACAATTGTAGCGTTAAAGTCAAACGATAAGATATAACATCTTAAGATACATTCCACTGTCATTCCTTCCCTCTAAGAATTTTATCATCCTCTACTTGTATTCAAGAGGTGAGGATCTCTTGATGTGAACTTTTCTAGGGAGCTCGAGGAATCCCAAGTTTACAATTTTGAAATCTTCTGCAACAACATTAGCCTTTGTTTTGAACTTTCTGAGGGAATCTGTAAGTGCTTATACTTAAAGCACATTTTAGTTTGTCAAATTTTATAGTCCGGTTACGATCACAAGCTCGACTGAAGACAAGCTATCAACTCGACCAAGCATTTGGAAAGAAGGCTCAACATCTCAAAGCAAGACCTTTCATGATTTGAGATTCAGAACACTTCGAATGAGTCAACCTACAGGTGGTATAAACCTAGTTTGACCATAGGTTAAGTTATTTCACTCATGCATATTTAGAATCACATTTTATTCACTCAAGTCAGGCCAGCCCGAAGTCTGGTTCGACCAACCTAACTTGTTGGGCCAACCCTATAAGATTCGGTAAAAAAGACAGATCTGAAAAGATTTTTTTGCGGTAGGTTCGACCAGCCCATGGTAGTTTCGAACAAGTTTCTAATAATGGAACAAAATCAGATCTTGGACCATTTAGGCCACCCGAACCTCCTGTTCGGGCAATTTGACATGGGCTTAGGCTAGCCGAAGATTTGAAAGATTTTATCCTGCGATTTTTAAATTCTGATTGAAACGTAATCTTTGAAGTTCAACCAGCCGAACTAAATCTTGGGCTAGCCAAACTACACAGATCCTTGGCTATAAACAGAGGCTTCTCTTACTCTTTAAACCACAAAAATTCATAGTTTATATTGTGTTGTAAGAAATATCCTTCAAGCCTCCTTAAGCTATTTGTGTTATAATTCATATTTATTATTAGCTTATTCTATTCTCCTTCTTAATGTTAAATTAAAGTGTTTTTTATTGAGTAATCCATACTCCACTTTGAGAATAAAGAGAATTGAATCTGCAACAATAGGGTTTTATTCATTTCATTGAAAATCTATTAGATCCCTTTATATCTTTTTGGGTTGAATTCATACAATGACTTCATCAATATCCCAAGAAGAAGATCACTGCATTTAAGTTATAGTTATGACTTCGACTCACCAAATCGAAGATAAGTACTGTCATTTAAATTATTTCAATTTAGGTTTTTTTGAGATAACCCAGAAATCTCAGCAGGTTTGTTTGTGGTGACCTCGTAAAATCACAAAGTGGGTTTGATTGTGATAGCCCATGAAAATCGCAATAACTGCATAAGGTTGTTAAGGTGAACCTGGAAAACCATGAAATAGTGAAAGCTAAAATTGCGAGGGTAGTAATTTTGGGAATGGAGTAGGTTGCATAGAGGCACCAAACAACTATAACTCTTTTGTGCATTGTGGCGATTGGATTTTATTATTATGCTTTTATTATTTTTTGCATTAGTTTAATATTTTGATTTCAAAGACGTCATGACATAAGGTTGTCCTACCTAAATCTTTTAGGTGTAAGGTTGTCTTACAAACTATTAGATATTAAGAATTAAATACTTTACAAAATTTTATTATATTGATTTATTATTCTGCATTATATTGAAACATTTGGCATTGTCCTATTAACCCCCCACCCCCCCCCTCTCGGACATCTATAGCTTGTCTTTTCAGAATCCTCTAGCTCAAGAGTCGGATAATCATCTACCCCATTCTGGGATTTGTTCAAACTCATGAGTTTAAAGTCTAACTCTAGATCGAAATCATACAAGTTGAATTCATACTCAAGCGCTTTAACGGACAAACTCAGCTCATTATTACTCGTGATTTTTGAAAGATTTCTAGTGTTTTTGTGTTTTGAGAAATTTTCGTTATTTTTGGATTTTGGTAGATATCTAAAAATTTTAGCATTTTAAAAATATTTAGATTTTTGTATTTTGAAAATATATGGATTTTTCTTGTATTTTGAAAATATATGTTGTTTTTGGTTTTTGGATCTTCTGATTATTTTAAGATTTATTTTTAAACGCACCCAAGCAAGATGGCAATGTGAACTATGGATTTCCTAATTCAGATCAGAGAGCTAAGCATTATTTACTTTTATTGTGTCGTCATGGGGATTGTGAACTAGCTACTGCCTTACACTCCCTCCCCTCAAGAGGTAGGGCCAAAAGGATCAGTAGGTGAGCCCTTATCATCATGCCCAAATGTCATGATGACGGGATTGGGCTCTGAGTTGGTGTTGGATGTCATTTTTCTCATCTCATCCCCAATGCATTGCGACTCTTTGGATTCTTTCAGTTCATGTGGGACCCAGACCATGGTCCAATCAATCAGGGCAAATTGTTGCCTCTTGCCTGAGTACTCTTCAAACAGCTTAGTTAGGCTCATTCCGCTCATTTAATCCTCTACCGTAGATCACAGCCTGCCAACCAAATAGATGATCCATTCTTTGATGGATCTGATTGATGTGTAGATGAAGGGATCACCCTCCTAGTGTTGACTTTGCCCTCCTTCGATACATTTGTGCTTTACTATCTCACCCATAGGAGGTTGTGTAAGTGCTTTTGTGTTTAGCACACATGGGTTATCAAATTTCGTAAGATAAAAGTGCTTCAAGTAAGATCACAAGTTTGGAATCACAACGGAATCTCAACTCAAGATTGGCTTATGATCAGCTCAAGATCAACATATCTTCTTAAGTAGTTGTTGCCTGATTTCAAGATAAGATCAAGTCAAAGTTCAAGACAAGTTGTCGTATATATTTGTTAAAACACAAGTGGTATAACCCTAAAAAGACCCTAGGTTAGTATCTTTCAAAAAGTCATTAAACTTGGGTTTTAACAGTATTTTTGCTCTGGAATTTGGCCAACCTAACTTCATCGATAACCTAACTTTAAGTCTGGGCAAAATAATAAATTCTGTTGAAAATTCAGTCAGCCTAAGTTTTGGTTGGGCGAGCCTAAGCTTGAAATTCGGCTAACCTAAGTGAGTTCGGGTCAAATTCTAGCAATGCAAACTTTTAGTTTTTTATAGGAATTCAGCCAACTGAATTGTGAAATCTGGCCAGACGAATTTGACCTTGAGCCAGCTGAATTTTGGATAAATGTTATCCCGAGCGATCCGATAGTCTTTGGAACGAATCTGATGGAATCCAGCAAGCTGAAACCTTTCTTAGGCTAGCCGAATTTCTATTATCTTTGGCAATTAATAGAGGCTTTCTCTCATTCTAAAGAACAACGAAAAATCACTATAAACTTTCTGTAAGAGAGAGAGAAGCTGAAGTCCTCGGCAAACTATTTGTGTGGTATTTATAATTTAATTTTTAACTTATTCAATTCTCTTTTCTCAAGATCATTTCAATCTTATTCTAAAAGAGTATTCTATACTCATTTTGAGATCTAAAGAGAATTGAATCAAGTAGCATTTGGGTTTTTCATTTCTAAAAATCCATAGAACCCTATACTCTTTCTTTTGATCGAATATTACATCTTCTACATTCAAGAAAGAAGTTCCTCTACTACAAGCTTTTACTGCATCTTCGAATCTACATTTAAATAAGTATTTTATTGCTTTATTTCATTTTAAGTTTGTCTGAGATAGTCTGTGAAAATCTCAGTGGGTTTTTATTTGGGATAGCCCGTCAAAATCACAAAAGGGATTTTTATTTGTGATAGCTTGTCAAAATCACAAAAGGGGTTTTTATTGTGATAACTCATGAAAATCACAAAGAATTATATAAGGTTATTAAGGTGAACCTGTGAAAACCTTGTTATAGTGAAAGCCAAAGTTACGAGGGCAGTAATTTTAGGAGTGGAATAGGTGTGGTTGTTTTAAGCACCGAACCACTATAACTCATTATGCCTTGTGGTGAATGCTTTATGCTTTTGGTGGTGAATGTTAATTATTTTCATACTTATGGTGAATGCCGGAATCATTTTATGTTCTCTTTCTAGTTTGAAAGAATGATTTTAAAGACATTCATGAAATAAGGTTGTCTTGCCTAATATTTTACGTGAAGGTTGTCCCAGGAATCATTTAGAAGCAACATTTCAATATTCAGGTGATTAAGATTTTTGTATTCTTTATATATTCTGCATTTATTTCGATTATTTGGCATTGTCCTATTCACCCCCTCTAGGAAATCGCTAGCTCTGCTTTTTAGGCTGATATTTCAGTCCTCTCATGCTGCATTCTCTTGATATTTGACTTGATAATAAAAAATTTCGCACTCGACTAGAGAGAAGACATAGTTTGATCTGATAGGACATGCAAGAGGAAGGTAATACATAGTCTCAAACTTGAGACTATGGCATGGGATGTCTTCACTGGAGCATTGTACGTCTATAATCGGGATATATACATATTAGACCCTAGTTATTACTTAGTTTATGTACATGATAATGTTTAACACTCTATTTTAATCATGTTTGTGTTGTAAGGTGAATTTAAGAGGTTAGATTGAAAAAAAGGGTACTAAAGGCATGAATTTGATGCTCACAAATCACCAAGGTAAGGGATGGATCTTAGGGGACCGAGATTGAAGAATTCACATGCCAAAGATCCGAGAAAATTAAGTAATTGAAGATGAAGAAGCCTGAAAATCATCATGAATACAAGATCATAGGGTTCCACCATCCGTTAGGATTGAAACTTTATATTTGGCCTAAGGATCATAAAGTAACCGTACACAAAATTTCACCCACTGGATCTTTGTGGAAGTGGTCCAATGGACAAGATCAGCTGTAAATCACTGATTTGGGGCCCACCTGATCTTTGGATATGCTTCAATTTTGGTCTCAACCCCTTAAATTAGATGAGAAAGTGGATTGATAGAATGGATTTCCTAGAAAACATCACAGTGGACCCCACTTACAAGTGCGTGTGCATAGCACACGGGCACCAGCCGTGCATTCGCACGTGGTCCCCGCTGGGACGTGTGGTGGCCCACCACCTTCGATCAAAGTGATGATCTAAGCCATCCATTCGAATAAGGAGGAGATTTTGACCACAACCATGGTGACAATGTCCCGCCATGCACGTGCCCACATGGATACTACTTCAAACGCAGGAATGGACGGTAGAAGCAAATATTTAATGGGCCACACCAAATCCGACCAAAAATTCTCTGACTATTTGAGAGGAATCTGGTGGATGAAGTGGGCCCCACGCCCATCACAGTTCCAGTGCGCAAGGATCACCGTCCAGACACACCTAGCTCTCTTGGGATGTTGTGGTCATCGATCAGATGGCCAATCTAGACCGGTCACAGGCTGCAAAAGGTGGGTACGACCTCATCCAAGAAGACAAAATCAAAGGCTGGACGATCGACCATCCAAAATGATCATTCAAACGCAAAGTGTTTGCATCTCTCATGGTCGCGCAAGAGTTACGCACAAAACTGCCTCTCTTGTGCGTAAAGCTTCTCCCCCAGCCACCGACCTACAACGCATATAAAAGGAGAGAGGGTGGACATGAGAAGGATCATCTTGAGATGTGGAAGAGAAGAGAAGAGAGAGAGAGAGAGAGAGAGAGAGAGAGAGAGAGATCATGGACGGCCGGTCATCGGCATGGAGTTTTCTTCTCCTTTTCTTCTTTAATTTCTTCTTTCCTTTGATGATTTGTAAGAGGTTTTAGATCATCATGTCTATGATGAGCTAAACCTCTTAGTTAGGGTTAAGAGGTGAAGCTTGTAGTGTGATGGGGTGTTTCTATGGCTTTGATTCATATTTACGTTGAACTAACTTTGATTTTGGTTTGATTATAAGGAATATTCATAGTTTTTACTGGTTTGTTGTGACTTGAATTACAATAGATCTGCGATAGCTTTGGGTATATTTTGTGCATGTATCGAGGTTGTAAACGTAGGAATCTCGTTGTTCACAATCGTCCCATGGGCATGGTTGGATGATGGAATCCTTCCTAACATTTATAACTCTCTCAGATTGGCTGTGGATTGGTTAAATTCTGTTGTTTACTTTGTCTCATGAGCATAGTTTTGTGATGGAATCCATTTCAATTCTCATACCTCTTTCCATTGAAAACTAGATCAAAGGAAGTTCATAGTTGATTTTTAATGACATATCTTCCAACTGGATGAAGATAGGACTCTGATTCTAGTTGTGTTCCTGAATCAAGCATAGATCTCCCTGATCTCTACAAGTGGATCCTTGGAAACCCTAGTTTCCCACTTTTGAATTTTACAAGTTATAGTTACATAATTCACCATTATTCTCCCACATTCTCCTGATTTAGATTACATCTTCTTCTAGTTTTAGTTCTAGTTACTTTCAGATTACGTACAAGGTTCAGTCCCTATGGATTCGACCTCGGTCTTACCAAGATTATTACTACATCGTGACCCTATACTTGGGGTGGTGAACAAGTTTTTGGCGCCCTTGCCGGCGACTAACGGTTACGTATTTCTAAAATTAACTAGTTTTAGAATTAGGTTAAGATTAGGGTTTTCTAATTTTAGGTTTAGGTTTTTCTGTTTGATTTTTAAAAACTAACCTAACTTTCTTGTTTTGTAGGACCCTGATATAGACTTTCTAAATTGGTAATATCTTTCTAATTTTTCTACTTTTTCTATTTTTAGGATTACGGTTTTATTTTCTATTTTTATAAACTTTCTAATTCTAGGATTTCTTTTATTTTTAGAAATTAACATACTTTCTAATTCTAGGTTTAGAACTTTCCTAATCAGTTTTTAGAAACTTTCTATTTTTAGTTTTTAGAATTTTTCTCTTTTTAGAAACTAGTTTACTTTCTATTTTAGGAACTTTCTAATTTTAGAATTTCTATTTTTAAAAACTGACTTGTTTTGTTTTGTTTTGCAGGACCTTAACTTAGGAACTTCTAATTTGGTAACTTCTTTCCAACTCTTCTTTCTTTCTATTTTTATATTTCTATTTCATTTCTTCCTTTTTAGGTTTAGGTTAGAATCTGAGATTGAGGGTTGAGAGTGTTTCATACCAAGGTCTTTTGAGTGAAGGAGGACGGGTTAAAGGGTTATTTATTAATCACAGGATTAGACACCACTCGAGATCCTCAGAGTTAATTAAAGTGATGGCTGCAAATCAACCGGTCAATCAACTGGAAAGACAACCTCACCCTCAGGTTGAGGAAGTCCAGGATGAGAATGAGGTGCATCAAGCACCCCCGCCTCGTACTTTGTGAGATTATTTACAACCGGTGGGGGTGAGCACGCCCTCACGTATGGTTTTTCTAGAAAATATGGAACACTTGGATATTAAACCAGGGGTGATCCAACTCCTAAATTTTCATGGACTTAAATCTGAAAGTTTATATTTGCACTTGAAAGAGTTTGATGATATCATAACCACTCTATATTTTCCAAACATATCTGAGGACATGGTCAGATTGAAACTCTTTCCCTTTTCTTTAAAAGAGAAAGCTAAGACGTTGTTGCATTCACTACGTGCAAGATCTATTGGCACATGGAATGACATGATAAGGGAGTTCATAAAGAAATTTTTTCCACATCATAAAACGAACACCCTTAGAAAGTCAATCATAAACTTTGCCTAAAAGGAGGATGAAACATTCTTCCAATGTTGGGAAAGGTTCAAGGATCTTGTCAGTTCATGCCCACAACATAGTTTTGAAATGTGGCGCATTACACACTTTTTCTATGATGGTCTAACATCTTCCATGCGCCAATTGGTTGAGAGAATGTGCAATGAGGAATTCATGAATAAAAATGTCAATGATGTGTGGGACTACTTGGATAGACTTGCTAAGAACGCACAATCACGGGACACCCAAAATCAAGCACCACTTCTAAGCCCACTCAATCAAATGAGAGGGGCAGATTATACCTTTTGAAAGAGGATGATGATATCAATGCTAAAGTGTCTAATCTCATAAGGAAATTTGAGGCCATGGAATTAAAGAAGGATAAGGCTAAGGAAACTATTTGTGGTCTTTGTGCTTGCAACATTCACACAACTGAAAATTGTCCAACAATACTGGCCTTTTAAGAGGTGTTGAATGAGAAATCCAATGCCGTGAACAATTACCAAAGACCTTTCATTGGGCCCACCTCTATTACATACAATCCTAGTTGTAGAAATCATCCAAACTTCAGTTGGAGGAATGGATAAACTACTACCCCTCAAGGTTTCTTCAACCAAATTCCAAATCAAGAGAAACCTCAACAGGACCCAGTTCTAAAATATCTCCAAAAGTAAGAGCTTTTCAATCAGGGTATGCTACAAGCCTTTCAAGACCTCACAACGGCTATACAAGGACTTGATACTAAAAGTGCGATTGGGAATAAGGGGAGCCTTCCAGCTCAACCTTTTCCCAATCCAAAACCACAATATGAAGTTAGCGACCCGAGCTCTTCAAATCAGATGGAGCAAGTTAAATCTATCACCACTCTTAGGAGTGAGAAGACCATTGACAAAACCATTCCGGTTAGGGTCGAAAAGCCTAAGGACCCAAAAGAGGATAACAAGGATAGACCTAGCATTGCTCCATAAGAATTAGAACCGAAACCTCAAAGGAGGCCGATTGCTCCATTTTCCTAACGGTTGGTTGTACCAAAACCTCTCTCTAACTCTCAAGACATTCTAGAGGTGTTGAAACAAGTGAAGATTAATATTCTTCTACTAGATGCAGTTATATAAATACCTTCATATGCCAATTTTCTAAAAGACTTGTATATGACCAAAAGATGGCAAAATATTTAAAAGAAAATCTTCTTAACTAAGAAAGTGAGTGCCATCCTAAAGCAAGATTGAAATGGCCAAGCTATATGTCCTAGAGGGGGGGGGGGTGAATAGGACTATGCCAAATTTTAAGATAAATACAGCGAAAATATAGAAAGATAGAACTTAATAAATAAATCAATTCACACTGCTGAATGCTAGCTCAAAATATTAATAGTTTTAAGGACAACCATGTACCATAAAAATGGCAGGGCAACCTTATTAGAACAAATAGAGAAACTGAAGCTCAAAGTAATAAAGAGATAGCAAAAATATAATGCTGAAATGTAAATCTAAATTATTACAACATTCCCCACTGTGCTTGAAATGTAAAATTTACAACATTCACATCCACACATACATTCCACAATTCTGAATGATAAAAGATAGGAAATATAAATCACACATCCACAACACAAAGAATTATAGTGGTTCGCTTATGTGTTCACCAACTGTTAAACAACAACCACACAGAATGCTACTCCACTCCTAGTATCCTCACACAGGGGATATTAGCGTTCACTATCAAATAGGTTTTCATAGGTTCACCCAAAACCTTCACAATTGTGTCCTTTTCAAAGGGCTTACACAATTCAAAAACCCTCACTTCTGAGTTTTCTGGCTCTCCTCAGATAACCAACAACTTTGAGATTTTTCTGGCTTAACCTCAAATAAAACCAAACAATGTAAATTACAAAAATTATAAAAAACCTGATTTTCTCCTTCATTGTAGCAGCCCAGAAGAACTAAGTCGGAGTAGAGATTTGAATGTCAAAGTTCAATGTCCAATACTCACTTTATAATGGTTCTAGGTTCTAATAGATTTTAAATTAAAACAAAAGGGCTAGCTCTAATCGATTTTGATTCCAAAAAAGGAAAACAACAATTCCTCTTTTCGGATTAGATTAGAATACAGGAAACAAAATCAATTAAGAAAGCTAAAGAAAGAGAATATTAAATATGCACACTTAGCTTATATGGAGCACCGACTTATCTCTCAAAAGACCGAATTAATTTAGCTTAAAGTTCTTTAATTTCCATGTATAATTTGAGATTCGTGCTCTATATATAGGTGAGCAAATCACGCCTTCGACTAGTCTAAGGATCTCTACGACAGGTCGTAGAACCAACAGATATTTGAAAATTCAGGCACGATAAGATTTTGGCAGTTTCACGACTGGTCGTAGGTTTCCTTTGACTGGTTGTAGGATCCCTTTGACTAGTCGTGAGTGGCCAAATTTCAACGCTGTTCTTTGAGTCGTAGGTCTATGACTGGTCGAAAATGCAATCGACACTGTTCCTACGACTGGTCAAATAGTCCCCAGGACTAGTCGAAGCCTAACAGAAAATTTTTAATTTTTATAACAAACTTACGACTGATCCAGGAAATGTTTAGACAGGTCGAAGCAGTGCTAGGACTAGTCAAACAAAGTCCAGGACTAGTCTTAGAACAGACCAAACTCACTTATATAAAACATATGAATTATGTATCCAAAATGGCCTACTCTAAAGGTCAACCTAAGGTCAGTCATACCTCAATAGTGAAGTAAGGACATTGAAACTTTAGAGACAAGTGACCTTTGAAAGTAATGGAGCTTGAAGTCTTGATGTCATTTAAACTTGAGAGCTTTTTGAGATCTTGAGATTGAACCTGAAAGCTTCTTGAGATCTTGAGGTTGAACTTGAAAGCTTCTTGAGATTCTTGACTTGTGAACAGTGCTTGTTAACCTAAGTTAATCTTTAGTAGAGCATTGTTCTTCACAGATGCAAGCTTCATAACAGTGTCTTTGGCACCACAAATTTGACAACACAAAGGGCTGTAAACTATGGCACTTATAAAGATGTGTCACAGAAATTCAAAGATCCCGGTAACCCAACCATACCTTGTTTAATTGGGAACTACCGAATTGAGCATGCACTTCTTGACTTAGGAGCGAGAGTAAATCTGATTCCCTACTCGATATACAAATAATTAGGTTTGGGTGAATTAAAACCCACCTTAACCACATTACAAGTTGCTGATTGCTCAGTTCGTATACTGAGAGGGATAATTGAGGATGTGTTGGTCCAGGTTGACAGATTCTACTACCCAGTGGATTTTATCATCCTGGATATGGAACCCATCAATAACCTGAGCACTCAAATTCCTGTCATTCTTAGTCGCCCATCCCTTGCCACTTCAAACGTAATCATTAATTGCAGGAATGGAGTCATGAGTATGTCTTTCGGGAATATGACATTGGAGTTAAATATCTTTTTCAATACAGGTAAACGATTAGAGTATGATGACGACTTTCAAAACATTAACATGATTGACTCTCTCGTGGAAGATAGAACACCTTTGACCTTATCCTCTAATCCTCTAGAGACGTGTCTGGCCCACTCCCATGATTTTGATGATGACATACTTAGGGAGATGGGTGTCATGCTTGATACTGTGACGGTACTTGAAGTTAACCAGTGGAGGCCATAATTTGAAGAGTTACCTCAAACTGATGAAGTGTCTCTACCATCTAACCTCAAGGCACCGAAGTTTAACCTAAAACCTTTGCCATCTGATTTGAAATATGTTTATTTAGGTTAAGATAAGACATACTCGATGGTGATTTCTTCCCACCTTGAACAAGAACAAGAGAGTATGCTCATATCTATATCCGATACGAGCATAAGGGAGCCCTTGGATGGACGATTGCGGACCTCAAGGGAATTGACCCTTCGATTTGTACTCACCGCATTTGTCTCGAGGATAATGTGAAGACCTCTTAGCAATCACAATGTAGACTAAATCCAAACATGAAAGAAGTGGTTAAGGCTGAGGTTCTTAAGCTGTTGGATGTAGGTATCATATACCCTATATCCGATAGCCAATGGGTGAGTCCAACTCAAGTGGTTCCCAAGAAGTCCGGAATCACCATCATAGCCAATGCCAACAATGAACTTATGCCAACTAGAGGCACTACTGGTTGGAGAATGTGCAATGACTTCAAAAAGTTGAATACCGTCACGAGGAAGGATCACTTTCCTTTGTCCTTCATCAATCAAATTTTGCAAAGGCTAGCTGGTCATTCATATTATTGTTTCCTTAACGGGTATTTGGGCTATAACCAGATAAAGATAGCTCCTGAAGATCAGAAAAAGACCACATTTACATGTCCCTATGACAGATTTACTTACCTAAGGATGCCATTCAGAATATGTAACGCCCCTGCCACCTTTTAGCAATGTATGATGAGTATTTTTTCTAATATAGCGGGGCAATATCTGGAGATCTTCATGGATGACTTCTCTGTCTTTGGTCCATCTTTTAGTGATTGCTTAAAGAATCTTAAATATGTCTTGAAAAGATGTGAAGAAAAGAATTTGGTACTCAATTGGGAGAAGTGTCATTTCATGATTCGTAAGAGAATTGTCCTTAGACATATCATCTCGTCCAAATGAATCGAGGTAAATAAGGCAAAAATTGATCTTATCTCTAATCTACCTCCACCTAAGAACATACGAGACATGCGATCCTTCTTAGGACACGCTAGTTTTTACAAAAGATTCATAAAGGACTTCAGTCTCCTCTCTCTTCCTCTATGTAATCTACTTCAAAAGGATGTACCATACGAGTGGATGGAGCAATTTCAGGAAGCTTTCACTAAGCTTAAGGGCCTGTTAACCACTTCACCTATCATGGAGCCACCCGACTGGAGCCTTCCTTTTGAACTTATATGCGACGCGTATGACTATGCTCTCAGGGAGATTTTAGGCCGGAGAGAAGAAAAAAAGCCCTACATTATTCATTACGCAAGTAGAACTCTAAATCCGGCCTAAGTGAACTACTCGATTGCGGAAAAGGAACTCTTAGCCATCGTGTTAGCCTTGGACAAATTCAAGTCTTATTTGATCAGAACTAAGATCATTATTTACACATATCATGCGGCACTCGAGTATCTTCTTTCTAAGAATGATGTTAAGCCCCATCTGATTAGATGGATCCTCCTACTCCAAGAATTTGATTTGAAAATAAGAGATAAAAAGGGAGTAGAGAACGTAGTGGTTGACCATCTTGCTTGCCTTGATCTCCCTAATTCCCCTGAGATGACACATATCAATGACATGTTCCCTGAAGAACAATTGTACAAAGTCTCCCATTCACCTTGGTTTGCTAATATTGCTAATTATCTTGCCACAGGTTTCACACTGACACATTGGACTGCGCAAGATAAGAAGAAAATTTTCACCAAGGTGGGAAAATTCTTTTGGGATGATTCGTATTTATTTAAATATTACCCAGACCAAATTTTGAGGAGATGTGTGACAGACGATGAACATCAAAGTGTCATCTCCTTCTGTCACTCTCAAGCCTGTGGTGGTCACTTTTCTGCTAAAAAGACCATGGCCAAGATTCTGTAGTGTTGGTTTTATTAGCCCCCTATGTTCAAAGACACTCATGAGTTTTGTAAGGCTTGTGAGCATTATCAGAAATTGGGAACATTATCCCATCGAAATATGATGCCCTTGAACCCCATCCTTATCATAGAAGCATTTGGTTGTTGGGATATCGATTTCATGGAACCATTCCCCCAATCCTTTGGAAATCTATATATTTGGCTCGTCATATACTATGTCACTAAATGGGTGGAAGCGATTCCGTGCCAGAACAATGACCATTGAACGGTCATTAAGTTTTTAAAAGAGAATATCCTTTCTCGGTTCGGAACGCCTCGAGCCATCATTAGTGATGGAGGCTCACATTTTTGTAATAGGCCATTCACGAATTTAATGAAGAAATATGGCATCTCTCATAAGGTGAGCACTCCATACCACTCACAAATAAGTGGGCAAGCTGAGATTTTCAATAGAGAAATTAAACACACATTGAAAAAGATGGTTAACCCTGACCGTAAGGATTGGTCAATCCGATTGACCGATGCCTTATGGGCTTACCGTACCATATTTAAAACCCTTATTGGAATGTCTCCCGTTAGAATTGTCTATGGGAAGGCTTGCCAATTGCCTGTAGAGTTGGAACATAGAGCCTAGTGGGCAATTAAAATTTTAAATTTCAATCTGGACACGCTAGCTTGCTACGTAAACTACAATTGAATAAACTCAAAGAAATCCAGAACGATGCGTACGAGAACTCGAGAATTTATAAGGACAGGATGAAGGCATTTTACGATCAACACATTCTTCAAAAATCATTCACGCCAGGTCAGAAAGTCCTTTTGTATAATTCTCGGTTACATCTCTTTCCGAGTAAGCTTCGATCTCATTGGACCGGCCCTTTCATTGTTATCAATGTTTATCCTCATGGGGCTGTCGAGATTCAGAATCCAAACAATGATAATGAGTTTAAAGTAAATGGACATCGATTAAAGCCATTTATTGAGAAAATTGATTCAGAGGACATGTCCATACCTCTGAATGATCCTGTGTACCAGGATTGATCTCTTAGTCTGATGGAGGTATAGGTAGGTTTACTGCTTTCATAGGACTAGGGTAGTTTGGTTTCTGTCGTTCTAGGATAGTCGGCTTTATGCTGTTAGGATAGTTCTCTTTCCATTTATTTTAGGATAGTTTGCTTTTGTTGGTTTAACTCTTGTGCTGACCCACTTTCACACTGAGATCTCTTTAGAAAAGTCATATAGTCTCTTCATCAGGTACTATCTTTCCATCACTTCTCCTTTATTTTTGTTGTCTCATGTGCATTGCATGTTTATATCTTTTACATTGAGGACAATATAGATTTTAGGTTGGGGATGGGAGATTAGGTTACCTAATCAGTGTTTTCTCAGTCTTGAGCAAAAATTGTGAAAAAAATTTCAAATTTTTCTGAAAAATTTTGTGAATTCGAGTGATTTTGAAGGATATTCTTGAATTAAGAAGTATAAGATACGTAATATTGGTGATTTATGACTCTTGGATTCAGTTATCTGTTAGATTTCACAGTTAAATTTATTAATCCATGATTAGAAGTTTTAAACATTAATTAAGTCATGATTTCACATGTCACATCTGGCATACACATTAAGGTCTCAATTTGATATTGAATTGGTAACTTGGTGATCATTAAGCATTGAAGGAACCAGCCTTGGGAATTTGCCCATCATGTTCAATGAGTAAATAAACATTAAAAAAAAAAACAGTTGTCATCGAAAATGGCTACCTATTAAAGATCTTTAAAAAGATTGACACGGCGTGAAGCCATTGATGAAAAAATCAAAAGCTGGAAGAACAAAAAGGCTAACTTATAAGGCAAGTTTCAGTTTAAGTTTGGTTATCCAGAATGCTCTTTTTGGTTATCAATGTTATCATGAAAATTGACGATTAGACCTTTAATTGTGATAAGTTGAGGTTGCACTATACACCCATGGAACTCAATGTTGAGAATTTTTCTAATTGATGGATTAATACTTTGAACTTGACTATGAAGTTTATCGTGCACTTGAGTCTAGGAGAAAGTAATACTCAACATTAATGCATCTTAGAATTCTATTATCTGGATTGCTTTTCAAAAATCACTTGACTTAATAGAAATTGTCATGTAATTCTCAAAATATTTTTCGCATACTTTGCTCGGGACTAGCAAAATGCTGGTTGGGGATTGTGTTGAGGGTCAAATATTGCATATTAGACCCCAGTTATTACTTAGTTTTACGTACATGATGCTTAACGCTCTATTTTAATCGTGTTTGTGTTGCAAGGTAAATTTAAGAGTTTAGATTGAAAAAAGGGTACTAAAGGCATGGATTTGATGCTCACAAATCACCAAGGCAAGGGACGGATCTTAGGGGACCGAGATTGAAGAATTCACATGCCAAAGATCCGAGAAAATCAAGTAATTGAAGATGAGGAAGCTTAAAAATCATCCTAAATGCAAGATCACAGGATTCCCACCATGCTTTTGGTTCGAAACTTGATATCTGGCCTGAGGATCATAAAGTAACCATACAAGTAAAATTTCAGCCACTGGATCTTTGTGGAAGTAGTCCAACGGACAAGATCAGTCGTAAATCACCGATATGGGGCCCACCTAATCTTTGGATATGCTTCATTTTTGGTCTCAACCCCTTAATTTAGATGAGAAAAAGGATGGATGGAATGGATTTCCTAGAAAACATCACAGTAGACCCCACTTACCAGTGCGCGTGCATAACACACACACACCAGCCGTGCACTGACACATCTTCCCGTTTACGCCAACATTCACACATGGTCCCCACTAGGATGTGTGTTAGCCCACCACCTTTGATCAAAGTGATGATCTAAACCATCCATTTGAACCAGGAGGAGATTTTGACCACAACCATGGTGACCATGTCCTGCCATGCACGTACACACATGAATACCACTTTAAATGCAGGAATAGACGGTAGAAACAAAAAATTCAATGGGCCGCACCAAATCTGAGCAAACACGTCAATCTTCAACTAGTTTTTCAAGAGGAATCTGATGAACGGCGTGGATTTCTTAAACGACAGACGAAGTGGGCCCCACCGAGCCCAGCGCAGTTCCTGTGCGCAAGGATCGCACGTCCAGACGCACCCGGCTTTCCCATGATGTTGTGTCCCACTATCGTCGATCGGATGGCCGATCTGGACCATGCACAGGCTGCAGAAGGTGGGCACGACCTCATCTAAGAAGACAGAATCAAAGGTTGGACGATCAGTCGTCGAAAACGATCATTTAAACGTAAGATGTTTGTGTCTCTCATGGCTGCACAAGAGTTACGCACAAAACCGCCTCTCTTATGCATAAAGCTTCTCTCCCAGCCACCGACCTACAACGCATATGAAAGGAGAGAGGGTGGACATGAGAGGGATCATCTAGGATCATCTTGAGACGTGGAAGAGAAGAGAAAGAGAGAGAGAGAGAGAGAGAGAGAGAGACCGTGGACGGTCGGTCATCAGCGTGGTGTTTTCTTCTCCTTTTCTTCTTTAATTTCTTCTTTCCTTTGATGCTTTGTAAGAGGGTTTAGATCATCATGTCTATGATGAGCTAAATCTCTTAGCAAGGGCTAAGAGGTGAAGCTTGTAGCGTGATGGGGTGTTTTTATGGCTTTTATTCATGTTTACGTTGAACTGACTTTGATTTTGGTTTGATTATAAGGAATATTCATAGTTTTTAATGGTTTGTTGTGGCTTGAATTACAATAGATCTGCGATAGCTTTGAGTATACTCTGTGCATGTATTGAGGTTGTGAACGTAGGAATCCCGTTGTTCACCAACGTCCCATGGGCATGGTTGGATGATGGAATCCTTCCTAATGTTCATAACTCTCTCAGATTGGTTGTGGATTGGTTAAATTCTGTTGTTTACTTTGTCTCATGGGCATGGTTTTGTGATGGAATCCATTTCAATTCTCATACCTCTTTCCATTGAAAACTTGATCAAAGGAAGTTCATAGTTGATTTTTAGTGACATATCTTCCAACTGAATGAAGATAGGATTCTGATTCCAGTTGTGTTCTTGAATCAAGCATAGATATCGCTGATCTCTACAAGTGAATCCTTGGAAACCCTAGTTTCCCACTTTTGAATTTTACAAGTTTTAGTTACATAATTCACCATTATTCTCCCGCATAGTCCTAATTTAGATTACATCTTCTTATACTTATAGTTCTAATTACTTTTAGATTACGTACAAGGTTCAATCCCTGTTGATTTGACCTCTATCTTACTGAGATTATTACTACATTGCGTGTAACGTCTCAGAAAAATACATACAAAGACCCGAGCACCACCTCAGGCAAAAATCACTAAGGACCAAATCCTTTAGAAATTAGACGTGAATTAACTAAGTGTTAAACTAGATTATCTATGAAATTAGCTCTAATTACTTTAAATACGATCTGTAAGACCCAAAACAAGTAGAACCGTTGACACTACGTTACCTAAAAACTTAGGATCCATCTCTAAGCCCAGTTGCTCTCGGGAGCACACCAAAACTCTGTGTCGGACCTGGACCACGCATCGAAAGTTCAATTATCCCAAACTATACAGTTATGACCGCCTTATTGGGCTTGACAACCATCTCGGAAATCAAGTTCTAATAGTATCCGGAAACACACAACTTGAGCTCGGAGCGAAGTGTGTGAGAAATGCAAATATCTTTAGGAAATGAACTGAAACTTAAGTGAATTGAGCCGTTCGCTTGCAGGTCAAATCTAAGGCTTCAGACCGTTAGATTCTAACCCAATTACACCCTCGGAACAGGGAAATTTTCCAACACATGTCAGTGTGCTTGTGGCCCTAATCGAGTAACGGTGACCGTTGAGCTGAAACTAATCCTCCGCAGTCGATTTGTAAATCTGATCAGACTGAAAGCTTAACTTGACCTAGATCCAATGTCAAGGAACTTTCCCCAGACCGTATGCAGAAAAGGGGCCTCCAGATGTGCTCCGTTAGACCGAAACAGCCAACTTTTGGCTATAACCTAAGTATACCATGGCCCTGGAGCCGTTCTCATCAGTTCTGGGCCTATATAAGTGCCTTAAACCCTCTCTCTCACATTCCATACGAATTTCAAACCCTAGGAGAGCGAAGAGATAGAAAAGAGAAGGAGAAAGTGAGAAGAGAGAGAGAGAGAGAGAGAGAGAGAGAGAGAGAGAGAGTTAGGGATTGTTCCTGGGATTCGATCCCACCACTCCACGTGCTTAATCACCTCATCCGTGTCGCTATGCCGGTGATTTTGATTCCATTTTTAGGTAAGAAATCCTAACCCTAACCTGTTTTAGGGATTCAAATAGAGCAGATGGTAGAATTACTAACCTATTTCATGCTATAGGTTGTCGTTGTGCTGTAGATAAAGACTTAGTGTTTAAACTGAGTTCGTTACAAGTCTACCAGTGAAAGGTGCGGACTATAAATGTTTAGGTTATAGTTTTCAAGGCTTTCAATGTCAGTTAATGATTTATGACTGACTTGATTGCTATCACATGTGCTTAGATGCGATGTTTTCCGTGTATTACATATATATATAAACTATCTTGAATATAGTGCATTCCATGTGTTTGTTTAAATGTTTATATGAATATGGAATTATGATTTGTACTTGCCATGATTGTTGTTCAGGCATACATGATTGTTGTACGTGTGGCAACTCCTATGTGGAAGGATTTGTTATAATACGTGTTTTAACCAATTTATTACAGGTATGTGATATGTGTAGGCTGTGTTTGATAAAATGCCTCAATGAGAAAATGCTTGTCGAAATGTATTTGATAAAGATATTGAGATAGGATTCTCAATTCCCTTATCCATAGTTACAATTTTCTTTATGTAACCTATCTTACTACTATGTGATTTATAAATGAAATGCCTATGTATGTTAACATGTACACTATGTGTTTGTTAAAATGCTCAAATGAGATTTATATTTAGATGGGTCGTCACATGCTGTCTTTGACTACCACATGTGAATGCTATTGTTTGAAGTGTGATCGGGGCTACGATGTAGTCCAGGCAATCGGTAATAGTTTTACAATCAGTGGCCGAACTGTTTTAGCCATAACAGATATGTTCGATAAATCTAAGGCGTACGGTAATTATCATCAATGGTTAGGCCACGCGGAATGCTTATGCACTCCATGTCGATTAAGTCAACGTACGCTCGTACTAGTTAAGCTCGTCAAGTAACCCGATTGGCCTAATGTATGTTCACCATGTATGGACGCCACTGCTTGAGTCTAAGGTTCCAACTTACTAATGCAAAGCCCGTTTAACATTGGTACCATGATCCGCTAAAACTCATGAGTCGGGCATGGTGGTATGGGACACCGTGGTCGAGCTGTCGGCCTACGCTGGGGTGACGAGCCTCCCCGTAGTGTCCAGTGAGCAACCCAAACTCGTGAGCCAAATATGGTAGTATGGGACATTGTATTCGAACTGTCAGCCTACACTGGCGCAGCCTAGCTGTGGTCCTAGTTAGGTTGGTGATGAGCCTTCGAAAATAGACTATCAGTTGGTAGGGTGTTAGTGGAGTGACCTCGAGTACAAAATAGGCCTATGCTGACGGTGACGAGCCTCTCGTAGCGACCTAGAGTGTAAACTCTCGAACTTGCCTTTCGTATGTGATTAACTAGGATTGATAACCCTAGATGGATCATTATTTGGGTAAATGATAAAAAGGAGGGTACCTTAGCTTCCCGAATATGCTATTTGAATAAGCCTAAATAAGAACTTGGTTAACACGATTATGCATTCGCATTACACGGTGTTTTGGCAAGGAAATACACGTGTCCGGAGTGGTGTATGACGCGATCGTGAGATGATGTCACTGAGGGAGTGTAGGCGAGGGCACACATCATTATCACATACCATTTCTGTATTAACAAGAGTACTTAGGCTATGATTATTGTACTGCTTTATCATTACTACTTAATTGAGTTGATAACATATTAACCTTTATAGCTCCACTGAGTTGATCACTCACTCCCACTCTGGGAGGGTGTTTTAAAACACCAACCAGACTATTGTAGTTGCAGGTGACATCGAGGCTTACGAGATGGAGCCTGACTTTTATGATAATGAGGAGGAGTTCTCCTATATGCAACTCTTAGGTGGATCTATGTAATCCTGGAGTTGCACTACCGGGGCTATAGGGAAATAGACTAGATGACATTACACTTGATCATTTTGTAAATTTTGGTATAGTACATGTAACTATTTAACCAGGTACCATGTTCATACTCTGGGGACTTACAATCACTTATATGCTTATATGTACTTATCACAATCTTCCGCTTACGTAATTTAACTGTCTCTGGAGTATGATATGTTGATTTGGTATAATCCCACTCATGTTTAATGCACTACAATAATATGGACAATATTTAATCATCATTATCTATGTTGCATAAGTGATGTGTTGGAACTCGGGAGTTGGGCTCCTGCTCGACCCCTAATTTTTAGGGCGTTACATTGCGACCCTACACTTGGGGTGGTGAATAATATATAGCTCTTGATGGTGGCTACTTCTATCAAGAAAGTTTATTTGGGATCATCCAGAATGGTTAGTGCATTGTTTCTAAAAATGTACTTGACCTTTCTGTGAATATTCAAAGAGATAGCCTCGACTTTGTGGATCCAAGATCGATCAAGGAGGAGGTGAAATGAAACTGTGATGTCGAAGACCTGAAAAGTGATAGTTGATGTTATGGGACTAATCAGAATCTCGACTTCAATCTCTCTCTCAACATGTCTCCTAGGGGTGAGAACCATCCATCCTAAACTCTTCTCTTGAAGGATCGAAGATTGAGTAGAGCTAAGTAAATCCCTTTGACTAGCAAAATGTCCTTCCTGGAAAGTCACTGCATGATTGAAACTAAGCCCTAATTTTGTCAGGGGATGCGGCATGTTGATCAAGCAAGAGTTATTTCCTTGGAGCATGACAGTTGGAGTAAGAGCCGAATAAGTAGGTGGTGCCCCTTACAAGACAGAATGTGTGGACTGGATTGATCGGAGGTGGCTCTTGTAAACTTGGTGGCATGGAGATTAGACTGGCTAGAGATGCCCTTTGCATATTTAAGGGTGTAGAGATTGGATTAGTTGGGTGTCTCCCTTGCAAAATTGGGAGTATTGGTGTTGGGTTAGTGATGATTACATAAATGGATTGGACTAGATGGCAAGGCGATTCCTTCTTAATGATATTAATGGTAGGCTTGCATGATGAGATGAGGCCTACTTGATGTAGTGGCAGGGGATTCTGAAGGATGTAGTTAGTGGTGGCAATAACAAGAGAGGTAACCACATCCTTTGGTTGTCAATTAGATCTTGGACCGCATGCTTCAAGGTGAAACAACGATCTGTTGTGTGACCTCGAGATTGGTGGTATACACAGTACTCATTCTCATTATAATTTGGTGACAGAGGGTTTGGTGGGGGCCTATGCAGTAGCGGGGTAAGTATTTGCCTTTGGACTAGCGTGGTTATTATCTTACTGTAAGTTTGGACTATCAGTATAAGCTGCCTAGGCTCCCGGGCCATCCCCATCTACTGACCATGATTGGGGTATTGTTCATTACATCTTGGTTGTTGTTGTTGTTGTTGTTGTTATTCCTATTGAAGAGCAAATGGAGCCTCTTGGATAGAGGTGATAAGATTATCTTCTTCTGTTGGATGGAGGATAGGAACACTTTCATTACCGTTCTCATATCTAGTAAGCCTTCCTTCCACTATCTACTGTTCCGAGAAGGCCTTATGAGGCCACCAAGGGAAGATCGTCATAGTCCGTATTCCGACTTCGACTTGTCCCCCAGCGCAGATGAGTTGGGTAAAATTGGCATATGGGTATGAGACAAGGTATAAAGAGATACTCGGGTTTGCCGAGTGGACGACATGAAGATTTACTCATCGTCATCGATGGGTGTTTTCATTCTAGCGGCCATGGCCCGCCACCATCCAATATAAGTTGATAATGACTCATCATTCATTTGCCTTAAAGCTGCCAGATTCGCCCTTTTGGGTGATACATTAAGATTGTATATGAAACGATTGATGAATGCTTGGGAAAGTTGTTCCCAAGTTTTAATTTGAAGGTAGTCTAATGACATATACCAATCTAATGTGTTGCTTTTTAAGGATTTTTGAAACGGACAGATCAACGCTCCGTCATTACCTGCCATTGTATTAAGCTCTCCATAGAATGCTCTTAAGTGGTCTATAGGATATCTCGTACCATCATATCTTTTGAATTTTGATACATCAAAATCTTGAGGTACCTTTACATCATAGAAGGGACAGAGATCTCTGAACTTGGTAGATGGGAGATCCACTCCCTGCTACTTTCGAGCTTCCTATGCATCTCTCGCAATTGCTTTCGAAGCTCTTTGATTTCGAAAAGACCAGATAAAAGAGGTTTTACCCTTTGGAATTGACCAGATCTCCTACTAGGAAGAGGATGATGGAATTGGCTAGGATTCCTGGTTGCAAGAGGTTGATTTTGGTAGCAGTTCTCATTAATGAGATGCTACTGGAAAGGATTCTTGGCTGTGAAAAATTGGTCTTAAAGGTGACTCCCGTTGTGGGGAGGATGCTAGAAAGTTAAGATGACTAGGACATTAGGCGATGATACCTGAATAGTTTGGATAGCCTCTCTTTGAATATATTTGAAGAAGAAGATCCTTCAAACCCTTGAGATTTTGGGTCATATCATTCATGGATGTGGTGGTTGCTGTATTACTAGCCATAAGCTCAGGTGATCCGGGGCGTGCCTTTTAAGCATAATGGTTTCTTCTTTTTGGGTTTTCCATTGTAACTCTATATTATGTAACATAGGGTGAGTGGAAGCCTTGAATGGGTGCAAGTCGAAGTCGATGCTCATTTTCACATGGGATTATCACGAGTTGCCTGGGCTAGACCTAAATCTAGTCAAACATTGGTCACCTATAAAAGGCAGTTATCAACCGCATAAATAGCCACTTAGGTGGATGATGGTAGAAGTTATCTAAAAGATAAAGGAAGAGATTGAATGACTTTTGAAAGCAGGGTTCATTAAGCCCATTAAATATGTTAAACTCAAATGTAATACCGGTTATCAAGAAGAATGGTAAACTCAGAGTCTATATTAATTTTAGACATTTAAATCGAGCCACACCAAAAGATAAGTATCCTAGACCTTTGGAACTCTTTTATTGGGTCGTAATGCTATATAGAATTAAAAATGCAAGAGCAACTTATCAAAGATCTATGAATGCCATTTTTCATTACATGATTGGTTATTTTACGAAAATTTATATTGATGACATAGTGGTCAAATTGGTTGATCTAGTTGAACACTAAAAAGGCCAAGCTATACGTCCTAGAGGGGGGTTGAATAGGACTATGCCAAATTAAAGAATAAATGTGAAATTGAAAGAAAGATAGCATAATCAAATAATAATTAAGCACAAGTAAATAACAACCTCAAATGTACTAGTCTTGAGAGGTTGATAGAAACTTAATTAGTTCTAAGGACAACCTAACACCAAAAACTAAAGGCTTATGGCAGAACAACCTTACTAGAACATTTGTAAGTATCAAAAACCCAAACCAATAAAGATGTAAAGAAAATAGCAAATAAAATAAACTAAGTTATTACAACATTTCCACAAGTGCATAAAATAAATTACACCATTCACCACAAATGCTTAAAATAAATTACAACATTCACACAAATAAGTACATTCAATCATCCACCACAACTCTAGGAATTATAGTGGTTCACTTGTGTGTACACCAATTATTAGAAAACAGCTACACAACTACTCCACTCATAATATCCACTCCCTTGGGATATTAGCGTTCACTATGAAAAAAGGTTTTCCAAGATTTACCTTAAAACGTTCACAATTGTGGCTTTGATTGAGCTTACACAATTCCAAAAACCCCACACTCTGAGATTTTTCGGATTACCTCAGACAAACCAAAAAGAGATTTTTTTGTACAACCTCAAAAACCAAAAAGGATATACAAAATTGTAAATGATACTTATCTGGAAATTCTCTTTTGAAGAAGCCTCGTAGAACTGATCTGATGAAGACGAAGATGTTCAATGTCTAGTCTCACAGATGAAAAGGTTCTTGTAACGACCTTGGAATTTTTGTGCTAATCTTTCCTTAAGTAGTTATTTTTGGGGTAATTAGCGCTATACTCGATTGCTTGTGAAATTCGCATCAATCACTTTAAATTGTATCTGCATGGCTCTAAACTTGTGGATTAGTTAGCGCTATGTTACTCTGAAATCTGAGATCCATCACTAAATCCAGTTGTTCTGGGGAATTTTTGGAATATCTGGATCGGACCTGGACCGCGCGTCGAAAGTCCGATAGTGATGATCTTAGGCTGTTGCGGTCACCGAGTTGGGCTTGACCATCACCCCGAAAATCAAGTCTATCTGATGTTCTGGGTCGATTTGTTTGAGCTCGGAGTGAAGAGTGTGAGAACGGTTGGAATTTAATAAGCTTTGTATGAAATTTGAGTCGTGTCGCTTGCGCGATGATTTTAAGCTATCTGACCGTTGGATTCTGACCCAATTTCACCCTCTGATCAGGATAGTTGGCCAGGCATATCCTAGTGCTTGTGGACCTGATCGAGATTCCGTGACCATTGAATTGAGTGTGGTCCGCCACGGCTGATCTGAAGAGCCAGTCGGTACGAAAACTCAGCCTGACCTAGATCCATGGTCAATGAGCTTAAGTCCGACCTTTCGTGGTTATAGGCCCACCAGAAGTGCTTCGTTGGATCAAGAAAGGCTTACTTTGGTTATAACCTAAGTATACCTTGACCCTGGGGTTATTTTCATCAAGAATAGGCCTATTTATAGTCCTTAAACCCTAGCTCTCTTTTCCATACGATTTTTCTCTAACCCTAGCTTGGAAAGAGAGTGGAAAAGAGAGAGAAAGTGAGAGAGATAAGTTGGTGAATCATCTTGGATTCTTCTTTGTTCTTCTTCATCTTTGAACCTTCACTTTGAATCGTTCTTCTGACGGTTCTGAGTTCTTTTGGGGTAAGTTAATCTAACCCTAACCTGTGTTAGAGCTTAGATTAGTTTTGGTGTTGTTGTATCTCATTCCTATCCTTGTTTTAGGGTATTCTATCGCCGTTGACGAAGACAACTCGTCTAAATCAGTTCGGTGGTTCTTTCCTTGCTTAAGGTGCGGACTTTAAGTGTATAGGTTATGGTTTTCAAGGCTTTCAACGCCAGTTAGTGATTTATTCTTGTTATGGATGAGATTTCGCATGCCAAATGTTGCGTTTACATTGCTTTCCTGATATACATGTGCTATATTGAGATTTGTGTATTCTATGTGTATTTATAAAGTACCGTATATGTATAAAATATACACTTATGTTTGCCATGATTATTTGTCATGTATGTATGCTAGATGCATGTATGACGACTCCTTGGTAAAAGGAATTGTCTAAGTGCATGTATTCCAACATACGTCATGTATGTTGTTCCATGTATGCTAAGTGTTTGTAGAAATGCATGAATGATCTAAAGTGTAACTTATTACACTAATTGTGGCGTTGAGAAGTGATTCTCAACACTCCTATTGATGCGCATGATTTCTTTTATGCAAGTTACATTCCATGTTATTTACATTCAAGC
Organism: Magnolia sinica; assembly: GCF_029962835.1. Classification (NCBI taxonomy): domain Eukaryota; kingdom Viridiplantae; phylum Streptophyta; class Magnoliopsida; order Magnoliales; family Magnoliaceae; genus Magnolia; species Magnolia sinica. Next base: position 40,122,832 of record NC_080577.1, on the reverse strand, counting down.
ATCTCCTATGCTTACATTTATGTTAAGTTGATATTCCTCAAGTGCTTATGTACCATGATTTAAGTTGTTGTTCCATTACTATTTTACATTCCATATGAATATCTGTTGTAGGGTAAGGTGTGTGGGACTATGCATTAGTCCAGGAAATCGGTAATTGACCCTATGTTTGTGGCTGAGATTGCTTTCGCCACGTAGGACGTATTAGACGAACCCGAGCCGTATTAGAGTTGGCGGCAGTGGTTTGGCCACGCGGAGTGTTTGCGTACTCTATGTCGTTCAATTTAACATGCGCTCGTGCTAGTCGAGTTGGTCAAGTAACCCGATTGTCCGATATATGTTCACCATGTATTGGACGCTACTGCTTGAATCTAGGGTACCGAACTCACCAGTGAAATCCTATTAACTATGGTACTTGATCCGCTAAGACTCATGAGCCGGGCATAGTGGTATGGGACACCGTGGTCGAGCTGTCGGCCTACGCTGGGGTGACGAGCCTCCCCGTAGTGACCAGTGAGTAATTAAACTCGTGAGCCGATTATGGTGGTATGGGACACTATATTCATGCTGTCGGCCTACATTGATTAGTGACGAGCCCTTTGTAGTGACCTCGAGCATACCTGGATACCGCAAGGAGGTGACGAGCCGAACTGTGATAGTAAGGGCATGAAAGGCGTGCATTGATTGGTGACGAGCCCTTTGCTACGACCTCAACTATATGATCGTATGAGATGTCTAGGATTGACGACCCTAGTATGGATCACTGTTTGGATGGTGATATGAGGAAGGTATCTTAGCTTCCCAATCCTGCTGTATGAAATGGACTAATAACAACTTGGTAATCATATCCATGCACCGCATTTGCATGTGCTTTGTAGATGTGGCGCACTTTGAGGCGATGCCATGCGTAACGTAAGATGAAGACGCTGAGGGTGTACGCGTGAGGGCACGCATCATATTGCATACATCCTTGCATTAACAAGAGTACTTAGGATTTATTTAATTGTTCTGCTTTATCATTACTGTTTGATTGAATTGATAACATGTTAACCAGTGCCTTATTGTTCCACTGAGTTGATCACTCACTCCCACGTTTCTGGGGCGGTGTTAAACACCCACCAGACTCTGTCTTAGGCTCTGATGTTGCAGATGTGGATGCAAATTCTGAGGCAGAGCGGGAGCTGGATGATGATGAGGCTGTGTTCTCTTATATGCAGTTTTCAGACGGGTTCTAGCGAGCTTCGGTCTGATGCGCAGATTATGGGATTATTTTTGGGAATCTAAATGATGTAACTTGATACTTATAAATTTGTTTAATAACACTTTCATACGATCTGGCTTGTATATGTAATTCAGGGGTTTACACTTGTACACATATTTTTCTATAAGTCTTCCGCTTGCTTTATTCACTTATCCCTGAATCATATCTGTGTTTTGGCTTAATCTATTCCATGTTTTATGCACTAATACAGTGAACATACATCCTTCATTAAATATGTTGCATAAGTGATGTTTTAGAACTCGGGAGCTAAGTTATGCTCAACCCCCGAATTTCAGGGCGTTACAGTTCTAGTTCTAAATTATTTTTAATTAAATCAACCTGGGCTAGCATGATTTGATTTTGATCTCAATAAAGAGGAAAACTCAAATCCCTTCTTAATATAAGATTAAAATACAGATCACAAAATTAAATTACAAAAGCGAATTAAAGAGAATCTAAAATGAGCACAGAATAGCTTAATAAATTGTAACGACCTCAGTTTTGGGCATTTAGTGGCATACGTTTGTACATGTAGGAAAATAATGAATATTATCATTGTCCCTAATCATAATAGAAGCACTAAATTTTGAAGATGAAATTTTCTTTAAGGGGGGTAGATTGTAACACCCCGTACTTTTCGATACTCGAGTGTTACCATGTAATCTAGTTAGTATAAATGCAAGCCTAGCCTAAGTGAACATTCACGTTCATTCTAGTCTAAAATCCAACCGTTAAAAACAGTTCCAATCCATACATCAAGCTATCTATCCATCGATTCGCAAGATGGATCATCATACCACTAAAGAGACCTACTTTCTTAGGATCTCAACTTCACTGATGAACAAATCTAGCTGAATTACAGATATACAATCCTGAATCATGAAATCCACCATTCACCAAGTTTACAACGTCTCCTAGGGCGATCCATCATTTGAAAGCACGGATCGAGTTGTCTAGTTCCACATCCAACTCCCGAGTCATACCTAAACATTCTTTAGGATCTCAAGGGTTGTTAATAAGTAAATAATAGTCAATCTAATCATTGAAGTGTTGGAACGCTCAACAAATCATGATTCGGTAATTATAAGTTCATGAGTTGTAACTCATGTTAATACAAGTAACCCTAATATTAGGTATGTAGCTGAATGATGCCCGACGGTTAGTCTCGCATCTTTTATATAAGTATAATAATAATAATAAATAAAAATGTAAATAAATAACAATGTGTATATGTAATAAGAATGATAATAATAGTAATAATATAAAATCACGAGATAGATGGTCCTAATAGCCTCCAAAGCGGGACCCACGACATGATGAAGAAATGCACATATGTGGAAATAATAACAATGATAAAGAAATAAATAATGATAAGTGGTAATAGTAATAAAATTAATACTAATATTAGTGTACGGTTAGCAATACATTATAAGAGTCTTACACATGATCCCTAGGACCATTTTAACCACTCACGTTCGAATTCAGAATGATCTGACTAACAGATTAGCGGGAATCATAAGTAAAACTTTAAATCACTTGGTGCGGTCACCAAAGCTTTGGATGCACCTCATCTGTGGCCAAGCATCCTAATATAACCCATATAATCGAAGTGGATTCATCACAACCATCATGGTGGACCCTCCACATGAGTTGCATGGGCACCAAGGGCAGAGCACCCGCTATGCACTAAGCCATTGGGCACAATCAGATGTCTCTAACCCGTGTCCCTCCAAAAAAGGAGAAATCTCTCCTTCTCTCCTCAGTTGCAGCAGCTGACGGATGACCGTCCATTTTCTTGATCAAAGGCCCAAATACACTGGCCATCTGGACGATCCAAACCGTCCGTCTGATGGAGAGGCCTCGACCCACCAAAACCTCTGCTCTTTCACACGAAAGTGCACACGTGTGAGGACACGATGATGGGCTCAACGGAGCCGTGTGAGTGTGGATTTTCCCAAAAATGGAAACCTCATCCTGCTGTTGCCAAACTGGCAATACAAGTATGTTACTCTCCTTCATTTGCAATCATCAGATGCAAAGCATCCCAGCCATCCACTTGCTTAGGGCTTTCCCAAACAAAACCAAGGCCGGTTTCAGTCCCTACCCACTGTTTTGAGGGATGGTTTCCACCAGATCAAATCTAGTTCGTTCACTATTAAACGGACGGCTCTGGGATGCTAGGTTTAGTGAATATAAGGAGTTCGATTGAGCAACAAGAGCTCGCCCGCCATTCTAGCAGCCATATCCCCGAAAATTGGCCATCACCTTCCATCTCCAAACCCACTGACCTAGCCTCATCAAAGCTTCAAGAAAGCTTATCTACAAGTTTCTTAGGGTCCATACGGACCATCTGAAGGAAGTAGATTGAAGGAAGAGGTGGTGTTTTCAAATCCATCATTAATGGCGTGTCATCTTCTCCACCGCTCAAAACCGAGCCAGACTCGGTTTGGGCATGCTATCTTCAGATTAGGTCATTTAGTGGTGTTGTGGGACCTTCAGCAGGAAGAAATGCAGTGGGAGGAGAGAGAAGGAGAGGTAGAATAGAGAGAGTGCAGCTGCTGTGCAGCCCGAACCGAACCGAGCTCGGTCTAGTTACAGGCCCTGCTGGGTTGAGTGCTGCTAGACTTCCAGCACACGCACACACCCAGAGATTGAAGAAGGAAAGAAATAAAGGAATAGAGAGAGAAGAGAGAGAAAGAAAGGAGAAGAAAGAAGAAAGAACGGGCTCGAGCTAGGACCGCACCAACCCGATTCGTTGTTGGGTCATTGGACCTGATCAAATCCATGATCCTCGCGGGGGATTCCTAATGGTGAAAGTAGTAGGAGAGAAAAAGGAAGAGTGAGAGAGGAAGAGAAATAAGAGGAGATGGAGGTTGAGGTCCTTGTTGCTACCGAGTTGGGTTTGACAATATTGGGTGGAGACAACTCACTGAGTTGCATCAATGATAGTTCCAACAGTTGCAACATTTTTTGCTGGGCAATGGGGAAAAGGGAGAAAAATGAGGAGGATATGAGAAGAAAGAAAGGAAAGAGAAAGTAGAGGGAGTAGGGGCTGAGTCGACTCGGCGGGAACCGAGTCAACTCGTCTAGAACTAGGTCCAGCTGGATCGGGTTAGGCCTAGTCTAATTTAGATTATCCTAGGGAAGAAAGAAGGAAGAGAAAAGGCAGGAAGGAGAGGAGGTGAGTGAGAGCGTAGTTGTCATCTTATCGGCACCGAGTCAAGGGGTTGACTCAGGGCTGAGTTGACTCACTAGATGTTGAGTTGGGCCACGCTTATCTCCCACCGAGGTACAAACTCTCTACCCTCTTGCATCATGATTTAGATTTGATTACTTTATTAAATGTTATAATTGGAAAACTCGTATTTCTCAAAATCCTAACCTTAAGTTAAATATGGGTCAAAGTCTACTATATAACCTAGTTAATGTAAATAAAATTGTAATTATCAAAGTATTCTATTTAATGATAGATCATGGTATCTAGTATCATGGCTAGATTCACTATTGATAGTTATGTCTATTAACATTAGAAAATAGTTATCAGGGGATTAGTATTATACATGTTAATATAATTATTAGTATTAGTCCTCATAGTATTATCATTAGTAAATATTCTATCATTATTACTTGTGAGATTATTAGTCATTATAAGAATGTTAGATAATAGCAGTACATTTAAATATGAACGTACGAACCATCATTATTAGTAGGGATGGATTAATACTCCTATTATGAATATTATTTGATCCGTTGTACAATAATAATAATAATAATAATATTATTATTATTAATCTAGGATTCAAATCCTAGAATCTAAAGCCTATGACTAAACCCTAGTATGAAGCCCTAATTCTATAATAGAACCCTAAAAGTAATCCAAACCCTAAGTTGTGTAAATCTTGACCATAGGCACTTGGTAGAACACTAATCTCATGTGCAAATTTCACAATTCATGGTAGGAGTTGATTCTAAGGGCGCATGTACCTCCTAACAACACTAGTAGGTAATCCTATATGTCAGGTGATGATTTTTCCCCTTGAGCTTTCCATTTTCCCATTAGCTTAAGTATAGTTTTATTTTAATTTGAATTGATAATTGATATCTCCATCTTATAATCACATGTGTAATTGTTGGAATCAAATTACTAGATTCCATACTTAATGTTCATCCTTCATATTATCTCATGCTTGTGGATTATTTTTGGATTGCTTATGGAACTTAAACTGGTACATCAGTGGGAAACCCCCACCTATAAATGTACACCCATACTTGGGATGTAACCCGATTGGTTGTGATTTTAATGGACCTTTGGCTTAGTGGTTATTGAATGGTGGTTCGAATTTACCATTGATGTGAGCATACCATCCAGGGTTGTTATGTCCAATGGTTTTCAAGGATGGTCTTTTATAGCATAGTTTTGATACTTGCCCTATGCGGCCTTGTTTGATATTGCCCTATGTGGCTTATTTGATATTGCCCTATGTGGCTTTGTTCTGGTATTTCCCCTATATGGGTCTGATGTTTTATACCGTACAACCATGTGATGGTAAGCCCCATATATTATAATATAATTGGCCACTAGTCAACAAACTTCGATTAAACATCCTAAGATGGTAGTCTCATGAACCGGAGATGGTGGTATGGGACCTATGCCCGAGCTGTCGGCCTACGCTGGTGACGAGCCCCCGTAGTGACCTTTGAGCTTATTTAAAATGGCTGGTTGTAATTAGATTAATAACGGATTGGCTAATCATACATACATGGCACAAACCAGCATCTATTATTATCGTACGTGATGTACATATTGTACGTATTGTTCTAACTGGATGATTTTTCTCAAGTTCGATGATTACATGGGTGACGAGCCCACTGTCCGCACGGATGAGCATCCCTGGGGTGTTGATTCCATATTTCATGTATCCATGCATTTAATAAGACCTGCATCGTGTAGTGTTTTGTATGCTTTGTTTTATAACTATGCTTACCTAATGCGGCGGTGTGAAATCTTGAGGGAAGTTTCACACTGAGTTGGTCACTCATCCATTAAATATATAACCATACAGGTAGCACAGATGGCTTAAGTGATTTTCAAGTTCAGACTAATGAAGAGCCGTTATGATGATCAAGGATGCATGGTTATACCTATCAAGGAAGCTGCGCGACCTTGCGGCTTTCGTTATATATTTCTTTTATATTTCTCATGTATATAAATCTTGTAATTGTTAATGTAAAGACATTGGTTTGTATAAGTCATTATGGGGACTCGCTTGTATATTCTAAATGTAATTGAAATTTTTCTTTATGCTGATTTGTCCTTTTTATGCTCATCTGCTTACTCTGATAAAAGGAAAATATTATATATTGAATCTAACTACTTTAAGGATAACACTCGAGTTTTTGGGAAACGGGTCATATACTCGGGTCCTGAAAATGCGGGGCATTACATAAATTCACAAACTTATCTCTCAGAGTGGTGTCTTAATTTCGCTTTAATGAATGAATAAACCCTGAAAATCATGCTCTATTTATAGGTGAAAATATTATTCACTCGACTAGTCTAAGGGTCGATTCAATTAGTCAAAGGACCAACAAAATTTCAAATTTTCTGGCATGATAAGATAAAGTCATTGTTCGACTGGTCGAATGGGACCAGAAAAGCTTGCTGGACTTTGAGTTGAGCCTACACGATCGGTCGAGCATTGTTCACTCGACTGGTCGAGCAGTCTCCAGGACTGGTCGAGAGCCTAACAGAAAATTCTGAAAAATAGCAACAAACCTTAGACTGGTCCAGAAAACTCTTAGACTGGTTGAGCCAGTACTTGGACTAGTCGAACAAGGTCTAAGACTATTTGAGAAAATGACCTATAAACAAATGCAATGACCCACATAAAATATGCAATGAATATGACACAACCTATGGTCAATCTAGGATCATCCAAACCTGTTTGTGAGTTGGAACACTTGAAACATCATTTGCTTGAGAATCTTCATTACTTTGTGATACTTGAAGCTTGAGTTTGATCTCTTGAACTTGAGCTTGAATTACGCTTGAGTTCTTGAGTCTTTAGCATATAGCAGTTAAACTTCAAACTTGAACTTGAGTTCTTGAATTTGAGCTTGAAATTATGAACTTCAACTCTCTTCACTTCAACTTAAAGATGTAGGCAAGTTCGATGAAGATCCAGAAAACTTTAAAATGTACGAACCTGATCACTTCAACTCAAAGCATAATACAAATACTAAATGTTTGGTACAATAAAATTTGACAATCCAGCGGGTACTAGATTTACACAATAGTATTTACAATCTCCCCCTTTGTCAAATTTGTGACAAAACCAAATAAAGAATCAAGCACAATAAAGAATCATGCACCAGTTATGCACTAATAAGGAATCATGCATCAGTTATGTATGCACAATAAAGAATCATGCACCATTTGAGTAACCAATGATCAACAGACACATCTCCCCCTCAATCCAGGAGGGGTGATTTGTAGAACCTGTAAAAAGAATTCCATACATACTACACTCCATATTCCACATTCACACATTTCTACAATTTCTCCCCCTTTTGTCACAATAAGATAAAGGAAAGACATATAAGAGAAGTAAATGAAATAAGATAGGAAAGAGCATCACCATGATAATCAAAATATCAATGTAAGGCACAATAGCATATCCACATACTAAAAAGTAAAAGTATGTCCAAGAAATATCCCAACACACATGATCCCAACACAAATCCAAGAGTAGAAAGTATTAATACACGTCCAGAATAAAAGAAAAGGCTAATCAGATCCAGATGATGGAGCAGTAATAGAAGGATCTACCTGATGTAGTCCCTTGTTAATGCGCCTAAGATATTTACGCATGTATTTAAATTGATTTTCCTGGGACACATGCAGACCTTCTACCTTCTCCTCAAGGGATCGCAATCGCTCATCAAAGTCAGAAGGCTGAAAGTCTGGATCAGTCGCAGAGTTTGACTCATCAATCTCATCAAATAAGTCATCCATATTAACATCATCAGGAGGCAAAGCATCCTCCTCTTCAGTTGCTTCAGCGGCTCCTCCAGCACCCACATCAACTTAGCCAGGAGCCAACCTCAGATTCATCTTATTAACATTCAAGTTATTGAAGGGAAGATGGTTAATAGAAGCTTATCTAATAGGCATAGCCACAAGACTATGGGTGGCTAAAGCAGTAATAAAATAGGCAAATGGAATATCACTATAACCCAAATAGAGACGAAACTGAATAATGAGGTAACAGATAAGAGATGGAAGACATACAGGAACACCAGTAATAATAGACTGAAGGATACAAGCCATGAAAGAAGTAAGCTCAGTCTTGTTACCAGTCCTAAGATAAACATTAGAGATGAAAATTTGATGGAGAATCCTGTATCTAGGTAACATATATTTGGAACTGAGAGCCACACCTAAGTTCCAATCAGCATCCATGTTACATAATACTCTAGTTAACATCTGTTTTTCAAACTCAGAAGGTCTTGCCACTAGAGTAGAAATAGGAATACCGTCATCATTAACTGGAAGATCCATCAATCCAAAAATTAAGTGACTATCCACATCAATAGGACCTTCTCTGGTTGTAATAGTAAAAGTCAGATTCTCAGTAGAGAAGTCACTTATGCAAGTAAACATGGCCTACGCAATGGAACGGTATGCCAGAGCGCCCCAATTTAAAATGTTATTCCAACCTACAGCTTGAAGGAGGGGAACAATACCGAAAGGTTCCAAATGATTAGAGTTGACCGTCCGTTCAACAATCACATTGCGTAGACGAATATCCCGCACATACTCGAGATCTTCTTCGGGTGACCGAAGATGGCGTATCATGATTGAAGCAAAACGAGAAGAAGAGAAACCACGAGAGGCTCTCTTCTTATTTCTACTTTCCATAGCACAAGAAAGATAATGAATACAAGTAATGCAAGAAGGGAAAGCTGGGTTTCAAGGAAATCAGATTTTTAGCTAGAAAACCTAATAAACCACCATAAACCTTGAAACAAACTACAAAAATAAGGAAATGGAAGAGCAAAGAACTTAGATCCACAAGGAAATTGAAAAAAAATGCACTAACCATGAAGGAATCGAAGGTGGGTTCGACCGGTCGTGGTAGGGCTGGTTGGGGAAGATGAAACAAATGAAGAAAGAGTGCTTTTTGCATAATAAAAACCCCCAAACCCAAATGGCTCGACTGGTCGAGTACATACTCGACCAGTCATGCCACGACTGGTCGAGTGTGTACTCGACTGGTCGTGCACCTCAAAAATTCTACAATTTTTTATATTTTTGAAATTTTAAAAAATTATAAAAAAAAATGCAATATAGTACAAATAAACACATGCAACTTATATCATATTGCACATACCCATATCCAATTTCAACTTAGCAAACCTGTTTCTGTCAAGCGGTTTTGTAAATATGTTTGCAAGTTGATTTTCAGTCTGAATATAATCCACAGAAATAATCTTATCTTCTACTAATTCACAAATATAATGATACCTAATGTCAATATGCTTAGTTCATGAATGTTGAAGTAGAGTTTTAGAAATGTTAATCGTGCTAGAATTGTCATAATACAATACCATAAAATCTTGCGCAATTCTATTATCACTTAACATCTTCTTCATCCACACAAGCTGGGTGCATGCATTACCGGCTACAATATACTCAGCCTTAACTGTGGAAAGTGATACAGAACTTTGTTTCTTACTATGCCACGAAACTAGACAGTTCCTGAGATAAAAACATCCATCGCTAGTAGACTTGCGGTCATCAATATTACTAGCCCAATCAGCATCCGAATAACCGGCTAATTGAACATTAGTATCATGAGGATACCAGAGACCAAGTTTGGCTGAACTTGCGACATATCTCAAAATGTGGTTTACAGCAATCAGGGGGGACTCTTTAGGGTCTGATTGGTATCGAGCACAGATTCATACGCTGAATGCAATATCAAGTCGGCTCGCAATTAAATATAATAAATTACCTATCATACTGCGATACAACTTAGGATCTATACTTTTACTTGTCGAATCCTTAGAGAGTTTAAGTGTCATACTTATAGGAGTATCAAAATTTTTACCACTCTCAAAGCCAAATTTTTTAACCAAATTTAGAGCATATTTGGTTTGAGAGATAAAGAACCAATCAAGAAGCTGCTTTACTTGTAAACCTAAGAAATAGTTCAGTTCTCTGGCCATGCTCATTTCAAATTTGGACTTCATTAAATCTGTAAACTCAATAGCCATGTCAGAACAGGTAGATCCATAGATAATGTCATCAACATACATCTATACTATCAGTATGTGATCATTGTGTTTCTTAACAAAAAGTGTTTTATCAACACTCCCCATTATAAAGTTATGACTCAATAAAAATTTAGTCAATTTCTCATGCCATGCCCTGGGAGCTTGTTTCAATCCATAGAGTGCCTTTTTCAGGTGATAAACATGATCAGTATGTTTAGGGTCTTTAAAACCCTTAGGTTGTTCAATATATACTTCTTCATGTAGATCACCATTTAAGAAAGCACTCTTAACATCCATTTGATAAATTTTAAATTTTTTGTAATAAGCAATGGATATAAATAGTCTAATAGATTCAAGACGAGCTACTAGGGCAAAGGTTTCATCATAATCAATGCCTTCAATCTGAGTGTACCCTTGTACAACCAGTCTACCCTTATTTCTTATAATATTACTAAGTTCATCAGACTTATTTTTAAAGATCCATTTAGTTCTAATAATGTGTTTATCATTAGGTCTAGGAACTAAATACCATACATCATTCCTTACGAATTGATTAAGTTCATCTTGCATAGCTACAATCCAGTTTTTATCAGCAAGAGCTTCTTTTACGTTGGTCGACTCAATCTGGGATGTGAAGCACACATAATTACAAATGTTTTCTAATTATCTACGAGTGCGCATAACAGTGAGAGGATTCCCAAGAATTTGATCAATTGTATGATCCTTAACTGACTGTAGTTCAGTGTCATTTTAACTAGATGAAAAGTCTGGTTTATCAAATAAAGAGACTTCATCATTTTCTGAACTTGAGACATGTATTCAAGTGATCATCTATAACCACATTAATGGATTCTTGAATTACACCGGTCCTCTTGTTGAGAACACGATACGCTAGACTTTTAGCGCATATCCTAGGAAAATACCCTCGTCACTTTTAGTGTCAAATTTTTCCAGATTTTTCTGGTCACGCAAAATGTAGCACTTGCTACCAAAAACTCGAAAGTATTTAACAGTAGGCTTCTTATTGAACCATAGTTCATATGTAGTTTTATTATTAGACTTTCTAGTATAAACACGGTTAGTGACATAACACGCCGTGTTCACTACTTCATTACAAAGATTTTTAGAAAGTTTCATGCTATTTAACATCACATTGGCCATTTCTTAAAGTACTCAAATTTTCCTTTCAACTACCCCATTCTGTTGAGGTGTCTTGGGTGTAGAATACTCATGCGATATTCCATGATTGCTACAGAACTTCTCAAACTGCTATTATCGAATTCGGAACCATGATCACTATGGAATTTGGTGACATGTGATTCCTTCTCAGTTTGAATACGCTTGAGTACCCTTTTCACTTCATCGAGAGTCTCAAATTTCTCTCTCATGAAAAATACCCATGTATATCTGGTAAAATCATCTACAATTACTAGAATATATTTTTTACCACCTCGACTCTCCGTTCTAGTCGGTCCAACTATATCCATGTGGAGAAGTTCAAGGGGTTTAGATGTGGTATTGGAGTTCATTTTCTTGTGAGCACTTCTAGTTTATTTTCCAATCTAACATTCGCTACAAATTTTATACATTTTCTTTAACTTGGGTAGACCTCTTATTACTTCACCTTTGCTCAGTCTATAAATATTACGGTAGTGTACATGTCCTAGGCGTTTATGTCATAGTTCGGTCTCATCGGTTTGGACCATGTAACACGATAACTTAGATGAGCTTGAATCACTGACTATATAGCAGTTCTCAGATGTTCTACGACCAGTTAATATCACAGAACCATTCTCATTAGAAATCTTACACCCTTGGTTGGTGAATTTGACGCTATATTTGTTATCACAAATTTGAAAATTGTTTACGAGATTATGCTTAAGGCCCTCTACAAACAACACATTTTCAAATGGAGGAAGATTAAAGAGTTGAACCGTACCTTGGCCAATAATCCTGCAGTTGCTACCATCACCAAATGTGAGCCATCAGTCATATCTTTAAGATTGGTGAACAAGTCTTTATCACTTGTCATATGTCTAGAACAACCACTGTATAGGTACCACTTTGATTGACTCGAAGCCTTAAAGCAGTGTAGGCAACCAAACAAGCAACCTTAGGAACCCATTTCATTATTGCTTTGGGTTTTAGAGGATAGTTAGTTTTTCTATGCTTGTAGTTGTTGTATATTCTACCATTCGAGTTAGATTTTAGAAGCTCCTTAGGTAAATCCACAATTTTCTCAGATAAGGGGTTATGATTTTGATTTCTATAGTTGATATGGTTACTTTTAGGTTTCATAGCCTAAAAAGTTTTAGGATTTTTAAAACTATTTTGATTCAGACTTTTCCCATTTGAGTTAGAGGACTCCCCTTTAACAAACTTAGGAGGAGCAAACTTGCTTTTAGGAGGTGTATTTTTATCGTAGCCCAGACCAAATCTATCACCACATTTCCTTGATCTGGTTAATAGTCTTTCTAGTTTAAGATCACCCTAGGCATACCTCCAAGTATCATTCAAACTCAAGAGAGAATCGACTTCTAGTTTTTGTTTTTCATTTTCAGATTTTAGGTTTTCAATTTGAGAAGTTTTGAAATCTAAATCACACTTAGCTTTTTCAAAACAATCTGAAAAATGTGATTTTTCTAAGACTAAATTATCAAAATTTTCTTTTAATTTTAAAAACTTTTCTTTTTGAAGTTTTAATTTTACAGCTATCTTATAACTTTCCCTGTATAGGGCATCATAGGCGTCTTGTAAATCTTCATCATTTTTAGGATCACTTTTCAGATTTTCTTCACTAGTTAAATCACAAATATCTGAGAAAGTGAATTTGGCTAGAGTCATTAAGGCTTTGACCTCATTAGTAGATTCAGGTTCAGAATCATCTGACTCAGAAGAGACTTCAAAGCAAGACGATTCATCCCATGTGGCTAACATGCCTTTCTTTTTAGATTTGCCCCTCTTTGGACATTTATTTGTCAGATGCCCGTATTCATGGCAGTTGAAACATTAGTTATCTTTAATAGATTTTCAATTTTTAGATCTAGTTCTTTTCTTTTCTGAAGGTTCATGAAAATCTACCCTCTTTTTACTTTTGAAAATCTTATAAAACTTCCTAGCTAATAATGTCATATCATCTTCAGAGGACTTAAGGGCAATGGACTTACCTTTAGGAGCTTTAAAGTTTAACTTGTAAGTTTGTAAAGAACCAACCAGCTCTTCAACCCTCATATTATCTGTATCACGAAGTTCATGAATGGCAGTGACCTTTGAATTGAACCTATCAGGTAATGAGCGCAATATCTTTGCACAAACTTTGCTTTCTGGGATACTATCACTAGGACCCCATATAGAGTTGACTGTGTCATTTAACTTAGTATAGAAGTCCATGAAAGTTTCACTTTCTTCTATATATATTTCCTCAAACCGAGTGGTGAGTATTTGAAGTTTAGATTTCTTAACAATGGTTGTACCCTTGTGTGTCATTTCTAAAATGTCTCAGGCTTGCTTTGCAATATCACAAGATATAATTCTTTTGAATTCTTCCGGTGATACTGCGCAAGTGATTGCATTTAAAGCCTTTGCATTAGCACTACTCTCATTTTTTTAAAGTGTGGTCCAAGAAAAATAAGGTGTAACTTTCATAGATTTGGTTCCATCAGTGCCTAGAACTTCAGTGGTAGGACGGGTCCATCTAATCACTGTGGCTTGCCACACGCTCTCATCTATGGACCTTAAAAAGATTCTCATTCTGGCTTTCCAATAAGCATAATTGGAGCCATCAAAAGGTAGAGGCCTAGTGATTGAGACGCTATCAAAATTTGACATCTTATAGGCTCGAATCGATTAGCTTGGGAAATGAATCCAAATAAAAAGAAGCTATTAGGCTCTAATACCACTTGAAAAGGCCGAGCTATACGTCCTAGAGGGGGAGTGAATAGGACTATGCAAAATTAAAAAATAAATGCGAAATTGAAAGAAAGATAGCACAATCAAATAATAATTAATCACAAGTAAATAACAACCTCAAATATACTAGTCTTGAGAGGTTGATACAAACTTAGTTCTAAGGATAACCTAACACCAAAAACTAAAGGCTTATGGCAGGACAACCTCACTAAAACGTTTGTAAATAGCAAAAACCCAAACTAATAAAGAGGTAAAAGAAATAGCAAATAAAATAAACTAAGGTATTACAACATTCCCACAAGTGCATAAAATAAATTACACAATTCACCATAAATACTTAAAATAAATTACAACATTAACACATATAAGCACATTCAATCATCCACCATAACTCCAGGAATTATAGTGGTTCACTTGTGTGTACACCAACTGTTAGAAAACAACCACACAACTACTCCACTCCTAATATCCACTCCCTCGGGATATTAGCATTCACTATGAAAAAAGGTTTTCTAAGGTTTACCTTAAAACCTTCACAATTATGTCTTTGATTGGGCTTACACAATTCCATAAACCCCACTCTTTAAGATTTTTTGGATCACTTCAGACAAACCAAAAAGAGTTTTTCTGGTACAACCTCAAAAACCAAAAAGGATATACAAAATTGTAAATGATACTTATCTAGAAATTCTCCTTTAAAGAAGCCCAGTAGAACTAATCTGATGAAGATGAAGATGTTCAATGTCCAGTCTCACAGATGAAAAGTTTCTAGTTCTAAATGATTTTTAATTAAATCAACCTGGGCTAGCTTGATTTGATTTTAATCTCAAGAAAGGGGAAAACTCAAATCCCTTATTAATATAAGATTAGAATAAAGATCATAAAATTAAATTACAAAAGTTAATCAAAGAGAATCTAAAATGAGCACAGAATAGCTTAACAAATTCACAAATTTATCTCTCAGAGTGGTGTCTTGATTTCGCTTTAATGAATGAATAAACTCTGAAAACCATGCTCTATTTATAGGTGAAAATACTATTCACTCGACTGGTCTAAGGGTCGGTTCGACTGGTCGAAGGACCAACAAAATTTCAAAAT
The DNA here is from genome assembly GCF_029962835.1 of Magnolia sinica. Lineage (NCBI taxonomy): Eukaryota > Viridiplantae > Streptophyta > Magnoliopsida > Magnoliales > Magnoliaceae > Magnolia > Magnolia sinica. The sequence goes on along the minus strand of NC_080577.1, from coordinate 40,107,288 downwards.
TTCTAGCGTAATAAGATAAAGTCGTTACTCGACTAGTTGAGTAGCTTGCTTGACTCGTCGAGTGGCCTACTCGACTAGTCGAGCAATGCACTCGACTGGTCGAGTGGGACCAGAAAAGCTTGTTGGACTTTGAGTCGAGCCTGCACGACCAGTCGAGCACTGTTCACTCGACTGGTCGAGCAGTCTTCAGGACTGGTCGAGAGCACAACAGAAAATTCTGAAAAATAGCAACAAACCTTGGACTGGTCGAGAAAACTCTTAGACTGGTCGAGACAATACTTGGACTAGTCGAACAATGTTTAAGACTAGTCGAGAAAATGACTTACAAACAAATGCAATGACCCACATAAAATATGCAATGAATATGACATAACCTATGGTCAATCTAGGGTCATCCAAACTTATTTGTGAGTTGGAACACTTGAAACATCATTTGCTTTAGAATCTTGATTACTTTGTGATACTTGAAGCTTGAGTTCGATCTCTTAAACTTGAGCTTGAGTTACGCTTGAGTACTTGAGTCTTTAGGGTACAGCAGTTAAACTTCAAACTTGAACTTGAGTTCTTGAATTTGAGCTTGAAACTGTGAACTTCAACACTCTTCACTTCAACTTGAAGATGTAGGCAAGTTCAATAAAGATCCAAAGAACTTAAAAATGTACGAACCCAATCACTTCAACTCAAAGCATGATATAAATACTAAATGGTTTGGCACAACAAAATTTGATAATACAATGGGTGCTAGATTTACACAATAGCATTTATAAACACTTCACTCACGAAGATCATTTAAAAGAATGAGAGTTCATAAGCTAAAAATGAACCCTCTTAAATGTGCTTTTGGTGTATGGGCTGAGAACTTTTTAAGATTTATCATACATAAATAAAGAATTGAAATTGATCAGTACAAGAATCGAGCAATAATAGAAGCTCGACCATTGAGAAAAAAAACTAAGCTCCAAAGGTTTCTCGACAAAGTTAATTTTATGCGTCGATTTATTTTAAATTGTGCAGAAAGAAGTAATGTATTTTCTTTATTGTTAAAGCAAAACAAAGAGACAAGTTTATGTGAGAAGTAGAACATCAGTTGACTTTTGATGAAATTAAAGGTTATTTGACAAAGCCACTACTGTCGATGCCACTAGTCAAAGGTCGAGCGCTTAAGTTGTATATTGTGGCTTCTGCATAATCAGTTGGCATTGTTTAGCACAAGATGATGATCAAAAGGAACAAGCAGTATATTATCTTAGTTAAACATTATTGGATATCAAGAGGCGGTATTTGGATATAGAAAAATTATGTCTATCATTGTACTTTACAGCCATAAAATTATATCATTATTTATTGGCTGAGTCAATCAATGTAATTTTGATAGCTGATTTATTTAAATATATGTTAAATTGACTAATTTTAAATGGCCAAATTCATAAATGGGTTCTAGCATTATCTGAGTTTGATATGATGTATGTGACACGAAAGGCGGTAAAAGGGTGGGCCATAGAAAATTTCCTGGCCGATCAACCTTTAAACATTAAAATTCAACTTTAGAAGAATTGGACATATATATGATGTGTCAATCACCCTAAAATTTGATATTTGGCAATTTAAGGACCGTCAAAGGATCATGAGCAGGGATCATCCTGATTGACCCAGCTAGAAGGAAACAGAAATTTACATTCCAACTCGAATTCAATTTCATTAATAATCAAGCTGAATACAAGACTTTGCTAATCGATTTAGAAATATTATTAGAATTAAGAGCCAAGAATGTATTGGTAATGGGTGATTCACAATTAGTAATAAACCAATTGGCTGGATCATTCAAGTGCATTAGTACTGCTTTGTAACTGTATTGTGTTCTGGTAACTCAGTTGTTAAACAAATTCGATAAAGTTAAGTTAAAATGTATAACTTGAGAAAATAATATTGACGTCAATGAGATGTCACAATTGGTAGCATGAATTTAGATTGTTCATGGTTAAAGTAATAGAACAATAAATGTTCATAAGAAGTCCTTACCTTCGGTTTTTCAGAGGGAATCAATCGAGGAGGTTTATCAGATCAAGATGAATGAAGATGATTGGATAGTACCAATCATAAATTATCTTAAGTCTCCCCAAACCAAAACTAGCCAAGATATTAGTCGAACGATTATAAATTATGTTTTAGTCGATAATGAATTATTCCAAAGGGGAAATGATGGTGTTCTTTTGCAGTGTTTGGGCAAGAAAGAATCCATGTTAGCCATGGGCGAAGTGTGTTAGTGCACTAATTTGTGCACCTTGTTTTTCAATCACATAAGTCCATGTGTCATGTAGTCAGTTGAGCCCTTGGAAGCTGAAGACTAAAGACAAAAGATGACATGAGCATCAAGGAGCAAAGAACAAGTAAATGAGGTGCCTTGGTAACCCTAACCCTTGACCCAAACAACCCCTTGAACATCTAGATGATCATGACTTAATAAGTAAACCTTATTGATCATCCCTTAGCCTTAGGAGCCTAATTGGAACATGGTAAGTAAGGCTAGAAGAGGTGTTAAATTGCTATGAAATTGTATGCCCAAAACAACGATTTTCGAGTGATATTCAATCCCATTGACAGGCTTTCGATGGGACTCTATCCAATTGAAGGTTCACTCAATTAGATTGAAGAATGAGTTCAACAACCAACAAAAAATTTTCTGACTTTTCTTGATGAGATTGACAGAGTGCCCGATCCTATCGAAGGACCTTCGATCCCATCGAAGACCCTTTTAATCTTATCAAAAGAGCCGTTAACTAGCCATTTTATATCCATTAAAAATTGATTTCTTATAAAAGAGCATTTGGTTCTTAAGTATTTTGATGGGTTTTTGGTGCAATAAAAGCTTAGGTGATTCCATGTTTATATCTCTCATCCTAAGCCTCTAAGTCAATGAGTTTTAAGTCATCTTCCTTGAGATTAACACTCTAATGAGAATTCCAACTTCAATCTTGAAGATGAGCTTGCACTCCACCTTTTATAGAGATTAAACACAACTGTATTGGTATACCATTTGTTTAAATCTTCTAGAAGACCCATCCAGGTAAATCCCATAGGAATTACAACCTTTCATTATGTTGGATCATAAAAACGCAAAAATCCACATAACATTATCTTATTGCGTGGCTGCGCAATGAGGATGTGTTGCGTGACCATGCAACACAACAGATATGACCAGAATGATGTTTTGGGGGCATGATGTTCAAACAAGTCATGTACCTTATTGCGGGGTGTAATGCCTTGCCACGCAACAGCACACCGTTGTGTGGATTCACATTTCAAACATGTGAAGGCCCATAAACACCCCTTACCCCTTTCATTTGAGGCATTCACTAGTGAGGAGTTTCAGAGAGATCAGAGACACCTTTGAGAATCTTCGAAGGTTCAAAGCTATGGCATCTAAGTATCTCGCAGCGCGATATGGGAGAAGCATAGAAGAAGGAGATGCAAGAGGCAGTGCAGGGCAGAGACCTATTGCGTGGCTGCACAATAAACATGTTTGCATGTGGGATTTCAAATATTTTGGTGATATTCTTCTTTGAGATCTGAAATTTTTCAAAAGTTAGTCTTTTATTCTTGTATTTCAAGCGTATTAAGTGTGGAATGAAGGGTTTCAAACCCGTGCAACTCTTTTGTCATTGCGACGGATGCTTCGTAAGTTGAAATGTTGCTGAAATCACTATTGAATTACTTTTCTTTCCTTTCATTACATTGACAAAATATACTTTATTTCAGAATCAAGGGAAACACGATGGATTTAATATGAATTTAAAATTAATAAAATGAATGATGGTATTTATTCTTCTATTTTCCTTTTTGTTATTATTGAATACAAATATTCTAATCTGTGATACTTTGTTTCTTGTCAAAACAAAATGGCAACTCTACTGGGGATCGAACTCAGAATCTCTAATTGGAATATTTATGTTTAATACTAACATTAGGATGATCAAAACAAAATTTATCATCATCAATTAGCACCATAACTGCACCAAAATGGTGACTCTCAACGGGAACATCCCTCCTTCATCTCCAAAACAAAGTACATTATGGTTTAATTTAAACTACTAACACGCTGCTTTGTATCCAGGAACTTCAACTTTTACGATTACAATGAATTCTCTTCCGATTAATGTAATCTTCTACTTCACTCCCAAAGGATTCACCGTTGAGTACATTAATAGTACTGAAGGTTCGGTAGGTTTAAACTGAAGGTAATAAGTCATGGGCAATGACTGGAGTGATTTCTGTTTTGTGGATAGTACAAAACAATGATGAAGAATGGACCGTAATGACCTCCAGGAGAGGGAAGGCCCGGTCTCCTCCAACGAGAAGTCCGATCCTGCTAAGGGCAATCAGGGGACCTGTTACACGTAATGCGGCAAGATGAAACCCTGTGTTGGCTCCACCCCCGCTTTATCCAAGGCAAACTGAGACTACTCCTTTTGTTTTAAAGGATTTTCCCGCCCTTCCAGTTATAACTCCACGATGGACTGGAAAAGAAAAAGGGAAATCTCCCTTAATGAACAAGTCGATGGCCCCAAAATTTATCGCAACAACTCCGTTGCGCACACTGGCACTAAATATTCCCCTCTCAAAATCACAAGGATCGCATGGGAGCATTAATGAACTAATAAGGGCTCATTCTTTCTAAATTCCCTTGTGACAACATATCCGCTCTCTCTTTCAATGATCGGACATTGAGAAGTGGAGAGGCGGTTGTTTATATTGTAGAAAAAAGTCAAAATCAGCTGTTATCCATAGATAACAGACTAGCCAAAATGGCTTGTGCACAAACTATCATGAATGTAGAAACCTTAGAGAAGCATTAGTCACATTAGCTCGCAACATGGCCCAAGTCACTGACCCTCTCATGATGGTTACGGTAAACGGGAATGAACATCAAGTATAAGGTTCACAACCGCCAAGGGCAAGATCACACGGGTCAGCACCCATGGCTCATATAATAACTCAAGATGAAATACAATAAGTGGTAGTTGAAGATGTTAGAACAGAAAGTGAAAGAGAGCACCGAGGGAGATTCCATTTTCGAACACTATACCCTTGCGAAATCGAAGATGCACTATTTCTAATAAACTTTAAGTATTCAGATTTCTAAAAGTTTAATGGAGACGGATCACCAGAGGTGCACCTGATGCATTTTATCATGACTACAGGCAATTTCTCTATGGTCCTACAGTACTGTTTATGACTATTTGGATCGTCCCTAATGGGAAAGACTTTCAGATGGTATACGGGCCTAGTACCAGAATCCATATGTACATGGGACCACTGAGCTGGCTTCCGTACAAAGATGAGAAAGTGAGTCAGTAGAAAGATTCATCGACCGATGGAAGACTCTGGGGGCACTGTGCTGACAGCTTCCTGGGGAAAGAGAGCAAGTCAAAATATTTCTGAACTCCATGGAAACGGATGTTGCGTTCGGCATAACAAGTGCCAACATATAGACTTTTTGTGACCTCGCCAGAAAAGCTCATGCGCTTGAAGCCGTGACTAGAAAAATGCCCGCCTTTCAGACTAAAACGACACGTCAAGGTTTGAGTCAAGTAGTGGCGAATGTCACCGATAGAGAAAGAAAGAGGGAAGACCCTCGTAACAGATAAAGAATTGATAAGAGAGAAAACAGAGATCATTACGTGGATCGAATGAATGACAAACAGCCTAGGCAATATGACAATCCTGAAGGGTACACATTTAAAAAAGATGATGTGCTCCCTATGATGAATCAACTACTAGCTGTTGGGATGATCGAATTGCCCCAACCAAAGCGCATGAACGAAGTAAGAAAGATGAAAGAAAAGAATTACTATCACTGTGACCATATGCTCGAACACCCGACTGAAATCCGTTTCACAATAAAGAATATACTCTAGAAAGTGATGAATCGGGGCAAGATCGTAATAGAGAAGGACAAAGAACGAAAGCAAAGTGGTGACAAACATGGTATCTGTGTGGGACACAAGTCGCTCACACACAGTTCATAAGAACGTTGAACGCGAAAGGGTCAGACGAAAGTGGCCTATGCCATACACGCATGATAGACAAAGAAGCGAGAGTTGCAATGTAGTTATTATCAAGTCATCGACAGAGTCAGCTGGATCCCTGTCAGAAAACACGCATAAAGCAGCAGTGGCCAGTGGTCACACTGCACTCAGGAAAAAAAGATAGCCAACCCCTCACGAAGGCAAGACTTTGTAACAGAATAGGGAAAGACTCTGGGAATGTCATAAAGAAGAGATCCTTCAAGTAATGAAGAGAATAAAAAAATGGAGCGTCATCCTGTCAGGCTCCGTTAGCTGATAAAGTGACTTACAACTTCATAAGCCATCTAAAAGGGATTCTTGCCCGATTGAGTATACATGATGCGCTGCATCTGTCTAAGGACTTTTGTCAGACATTAATTCAGGCACTATTAGAAGACAATGTAATAAAGGCATTTCTTATTAAAATGGAAAATACGAGAGTGGAAAAGGAAGACTTTGCGGTATAAGGTAAGTTGCCTAAGGAATGAAGGTGAACAACTGTATATCCATTATTACTTTGTCTGATTATGATCTGACATTATGTGAAAAGGAACACAATAGGGAGCTGATGATCGTTGGATGCATTCACGAAAAGCAAGTTAAGTACGTAATGTTGGATAATGGCTCTATAGTGAATTTGTTGCTGCTAAGCATGCTCAGTAAACTAGGATATCGTCATTCACATCTGCGCACTAGTGGAATGATGATTCAAAGGTTCAATCAAGACGGTCAGAGAGAACTATGAAAAATAATGCTGGTACTAGAAATCGGTGATTTAGTCACAAACATTGTGTGCCATGTAATTAATGCGATAACCACATACAACCTCCTTTTAGGGTGGCCATGGAGGCACCAATACAGTATCGTACCATCCACATTGCATCAATAATTCAAATATTATAGAAATGGTCTTCAACGTAAAGTCATGGTCGACATAAAGCCATATACAATGGTAGAATCCTTCTTCACATATGTAAGTTATTACAACGAATTCGCAACGAAGAAAGGCAAAATAGTAAATAGAGAGGACTCATCATCAAATGGTGATAAAGCACATGAAATAGAAAAGAAAGTCGTGCAAGTACAGTTGTCTGAAGGAATGGACAACGGGCGACTGAAAAATCAAGAATCAAGTGTGACAGCTAGCAAGAAGAAGAAATTTTACTTCATCCCAGAGATAACCGGGACAACCCCCTCTGACACTGTTATCACTAGAACAGATGAAGGTTCTGCAATCGAATTATATAGTGCCAGCGTTAAAAGCAAAAAGGAGTAAACCATTCTCTATATGTCAAACAGATTCTGTGTATAGCCCAACTTTACTTATTCAAAGCTGATCATATTTTATGCTCCGCTAAAGAAGAAAAAAGAAGGAGAAATGAGTGAACCAACGGGTGGTGCACTCCTAGTAGAAGACCTAAAAGCTATATTCTAGCAAGTAGAAATATTATGTATAGCATGGGGTTCGACTGTGATGAGCCAACAAGACTAAACAATGGCAAGGGTACTTAGGTTCCTACCAGTGTGCACGAAAAGAAACGAGAAAAATCTTGCGGATTGGAGGCATCCCCTACATGCGCGCAAGTAAATATGACTATATGATTCACACATGTCAGGTAGTCAATCAAGAAACGAATCTTAAAACATGCAAAAGTAACGATGAAGAAATAAAACATCCTGAAATAGCACCTAAACAAATAAAAGATGTGGGACAGCTGACCATTGATGCACTGTGAGAAATAAATCTAGAGATAGAAGATGAACCTTAGAATACATATATAAGTGTCAGTTTGCCAAAAGAGGAGGTGAACCAGTACATCAAATTCTTAAAAAGAAATAGAGATGTATTTGACTAGATGTATGCAAAAATGTCTGGCTTGGAACCGGCAGTGACAATGCATCGGCTTAACATTTCTAAAGATAAGAAGCCGGTCAAGAAGGCACAAAGGCGCTTCCATCCCAACTTAATACCTTTGATAGAGGAAGAGGTAAATAAACAAATTAAAGTTGATTTTATAAGGGAAATTAAATAACCCATATGGATATCTAACATTGTCCTAGTAAAGAAGAGCGGACAAATCAGAATATGTGTTGATTTCATAGATTTGAACGAAATATGCTCGAAAGATGACTTCCCGCTGCCCATAACGAAGTTACAAATTGACAGTACAACAAAGTATGTAGTTATGTCCTTAATTGTAGCGACCTTGGAATTTTCTGTGCTAATCTTTCCTTAAGTAGTTGTTTTTGGGGTAATTAGCGCTTTACTCGATTGCTTGTGAAATCCACATCAATCACTTTAAATTGTATCTGCATGGCTCTAAATGTGTAGATTAGTGAGCGCTACGTTACTCTGAAATCTGGGATCCATCGCTAAATCCAGTTGTTCTGGAAAATTTTTGGAAGATCTGGATCGGACCTAGACCGCGCGTCGAAAGTTCGATGGCGATGATCTTAGGCTGTTGCGGTCACCGAGTTGGGCTTGGTCATCTCCTCAAAAATCAAGTCCATCTGATGTTCTGGGTCGATTTGCTTGAGTTCGGAGTGAAGAGTGTGAGAACGGTTGGAATTTATTAAGCTTTTATTGAAATCTGAGTCGTGTCGCTTGCGCGACGATTTTAAGCATTCTGACCGTTGGATTCTGACCCAATTTCACCCTTTGATCAGGATGGTTGGCCCAGGCATATCCTAGTGCTTGTGGACCTGATCGAGTTTCCGTGACCGTTGAATTGAGTGTGGTCCGCCATGGCTGATCTGAAGAGCCGGTCGGTATGAAAACTCTGCTTGACCTAGATCCATGGTCAAGGAGCTTAATTCCGACCTTTCGTGGTTATAGGCCCACCAGAAGTGCTTCGTTGGATCGAGAAAGGCTTACTTTGGTTATAACCTAAGTATACCTTGTCCCTAGGGTTATTTTCATCAAGAATAGGCCTATTTATAGTCCTTAAACCCTAGCTCTCTTTTCCATACGATTTTCTCTAACCCTAGCTTGGAAAGAGAGTGGAAAAGAGAGAGTAAGTGAGAGAGATAAGTTGGTGAATCATCTTGGATTCTTCTTTGTTCTTCTTCACCTTTGAATCTTCGCTTTGAATCGTTCTTCTGACGGTTCTGAGTTCTTTGGGGTAAGTTAATCTAACCCTAACCTGTGTTAGAGCTTAGATTAGTCTTGGTGTTGTTGTATCTCATTTCTATCCTTGTTTTAGGGTATTCTAACGCCGTTGACGAAGACAACTAGTCTAAATCAGTTCGGTAGTTCTTTCTTCGCTTAAGGTGCGGACTTTAAGTGTATAGGTTATGGTTTTCAAGGCTTTCAACACCAGTTAGTGATTTATTCTTGTTATGGATGAGATTTCACATGTCAAATGTTATGTTTACATTGCTTTCCTGATATGCATGTGCTATGGTGAGATTTGTGTATTCTATGTGTATTTATAAAGTACCGTATACGTATAAGATATGCACTTGTGTTTGTCATGATTATTTGTCATGTATGTATGCTAGATGCATGTATGACAATTCCTTAGTAAAAGGAATTGCCTAAGTGCATGTATTTCAACATACGTCATGTATGTTGTTCCATGTATGCTAAGTGTTTGTAGAAATGCATGAATGATCTAAGTGTAACTGATTACACTAATTGAGGGCATTGAGAAGTGATTCTCAATACTCCTATTGATGCGCATGATTTCCTTTATGCAGTTACATTCCAAGTTATTTAAATTCAAGCATCTCCTATGCTTACATTTATGTTAAGTTGAGATTCTTCAGATGCGTATGTACCATGGTTTAAGTTGTTGTTCCATTACTGTTTTACATTCCATATGAATATCTGTAGTAGTGTAAAGTGTTTGGGACTATGCCTTAGTCCAGGAAATCGGTAATTGACCCTATATGCGTGGTTGAGATTGCTTTCGCCACGTAGGACGTGTTAGACGAGCCCGAGCCGTATTAGAGTTGGCGGCAGTGGTTTGGCCACGCGGAGTGTTTGCGCACTCTATGTCGTTTAATTCAACATGCGCTCATGCTAGTCGAGTTCGTCAAGTAACCCGATTGTCCGATGTATGTTAACCATGTATGGACGCTACTGCTTGAATCTAAGGTACCGAACTTACCAGTGACATCCTATTAACTATGGTACTTGATCCGCTAAGACTCATGAGCCGGACATGGTGGTATGGGACACCGTGGTCGAGCTGTCAGCCTACGCTGGGGTGACGAACCTCCCCGTAGTGACCAGTGAGCAACTAACCTCGTGAGCCGATTATGGTGGTATGGGACACTATATTCGTGTTGTCGGCCTACATTGATTGGTGACGAGCCCTTTGTAGTGACCTCGAGTATACCTGGATACCGCAAGGAGGTGACGAGCCGATCTGTGGTAGGAAGGGCATGAAAGGCGTGCATTGATTGGTGACGAGCCCTTTGCTACGACCTCAAACATATGATCGTATGAGATGTCTAGGATTGATGACCCTAGTATGGATCACTATTTGGATGGTGACATGAGGAAGGTATCTTAGCTTCCCAATCCGGCTGTGTGAAATGGACAAATAACAACTTGGTAATCATATCCATGCACCGCATTTGCATGTGCTTTGTAGATGTGGCGCACTTTGAGGCGATGTCATGCGTAACGTAAGATGAAGACGCTGAGGGTGTACGCGTGAGGGCACGCATCATACCGCATTCATACTTGCATTAACAAGAGTACTTAGGATTTATTTAATTGTCCTGCTTTATCATTACTGTTTGATTGAACTGATAACATGTTAACCAGTGCCTTATTGTTCCACTGAGTTGATCACTCACTCCCACGTTTCTGGGGCAGTATTAAACACCCACCAGACTCTGTCTTAGGCCCTGATGTTGTAGATGTGGATGCGACGTCTGAGGCAGAGCGGGAGCTAGATGACGACGAGGCTGCCTTCTCCTATATGCAGTTTTCAGATGGGTTCTAGCGAGCCTCGGTCTGATGCGCAGGATCTTTGGGATTATTTTTGGGATTTTAAATGATGTAACTTGATACTTATAATTTTGTTAAATAACACTTTTATTCGACCTAACTTGTATATGTACTTCAGGGATTTACACTTGTACACATATTTTGCTATAAGTCTTCCGCTTGCTTTATTCACTTATCCCTGAATCATATTTGTGTTTTGGCTTAATCTATTCCATGTTTTATGCACTAATACAGTCAACATACATCCTTCATTAAATATGTTGCATAAGTGATGTTTTGGAACTCGGGAGCTGAGTTATGCTCGACCCCCGAATTTCAGGGCGTTACATTAATTGACAGATATGCTAGGTACAATCAGATATGCATGGCATCTGAAAACGAAGTGGTTACATCATTCAAGACATGCCTAAGGATATACTATTATAAGGTCATGTCGTTCAGACTCAAGAATGATGAGGCTACGTATCAAAGAGCGGTGCAGAATATTATTCAGGACATAATGCATAAGCACATTGGATGCTACGTCGACAATTTAGTAGTTTGGTCTTGCAATCACGAAGAGCACCATGAGCATCTATTATCAGTCTTTTGACAGCTCAGGAAGAAACAATTAAAGATGAACTCAACAAAGTGTGCATTCGGTGTATCATCAAGCAAGTTCCTTGGGTTTTTTATCAAGCACAGGGGAATTGAAGTATATTTAGGAAAGATCATGGCTATTCAAAAAATGCCACTGCCAAAAACATTAAAGAAATGAAATGTTTGTAAGGAAAATTAGCTTATATTCGATGATTTATCTCAAATATGGCAAGGAGATGCCAACTGTTTGTTCACCTCATGAATAAGGGAGTAGAATTCGTATGGGACAAAGCTTGCCAAAATGCATTTAATTCCATTAAAAATTTGCTGAAATAGCCCCCCCAGTACTGATAACACACGTGAAAGGCAGGCCCCTAATTTTATACATTGCCACGTGCAGAAAATCTTTGGGAGCCTTGCTAGCCCAATGCAATGAACAGGGGAAAGAAAAGTGCCATCTACTATCTAAGCGGAACTCTAATAGGGGCATAATGCAATTATTCGCCCATCGAAAAAATATGCTTAGCCCTTATTTTTGTAGTACAGAAATTATGATGTTACTGTCACTCTTACAAGATAACACTAATCTCAAGAGTGAATCCGATAAAATACTAAATGACAAGGCCGATGTTATCTGGGAGGTTGGCAAAGTGGATACTACTTCTCTCTAAATTTACAATTACCTATGAGCCGTCGAAAGCAGTGAAAGGGCAAGTGGTCGTAAACTTTCTAATAGCCCATCCAGTTGTTGACCATGAAGAGATCTCTGATGAGTTGTCGGATGAGCAGGTGTTGCTAGTTAATCCACCCAGTTCATGGAAGATGTATTTCGATGGCACCTCCTAAACATCAAGGGCAGGCGCCGGATAAATATTTATCTATCCTCAGGGTGATCTATTGTCATACTCCTTCATGCTGGGTACAACGTATACGAATAATGAAGCTGAGTATAATGCCCTCAATATAGGGTTGGTGTTCACAACCCCAAGTGTAGGGTTGCGATGTAGTAATAAACTCGGTAAGACTGAGGTCGAATCCACAAGGACTGAACCTTGTACGTATTCTGAAAGTAACTTAAATTAGAACTAGAAGAAGATGTAATCTAAATCAGGTAAATATGAGAGAATAATTGTGAATGATTAAACTAAAAACTATAAATTTAAAGGTGGTAACTAGGGTGTCAAGGATCCACTTGTAGCAATTGGGAAGCTACCTTTCATGATTCAAGGACACAACTAGAATCAGAGTCCTATCTTATCCAGTTGGTAAGAAGAGATTTGTCAGATCTCTTAACTTCTCATAGATCTAATCATCGATGAATGAGAGTGGCGAAGATTTGGAAGTGATTCCGTCACCTAACCATGCCCAGGAGACAAAGCAAACAATAGCAATTTACCAAACTCACAATCAATCATAAGAGAATTGAGAAGATTAGGAGGATTCCATCACCCAACCATGCCTATAAGACAATGGTGAACAATAGGATTGCCTAATTTCACAATCTCAATACATGAAAAGAAGATATCTCAAGCTATCACTAATCTATTGTAATTTGAGTCACAATAAACCATTAAAAACTAAAAATATTCTTTCATAATCAAACTAGAATCCAAGCGAGTTCAAAAAAACATGAATCAAAATAAAACAAATATCTCAATCACGTTACAAGCTTCACCTCTTAGCCCTAACTAAGAGGTTTAGCCAACCTTAGACATGATTAACTATAATCTCTTAAACAAAATAAAAAGAAAAATAACTAAGGAAAAGAAAAAAGAAAAAATCTTGAGATGGCCGGCCCACGCTCCACACTCTCTCTCCCTTCTTCATGTCCACGCCACCATGGCTGCCTGGACGATGATTTCATGCTCTCTCACTTCTCTCCTTTTTATAGATAGCAGGGGCGGTGGCTGGAAGGCTAGGAGTCGGTGGACAAGTTACGCAGCAAATCGTTTTGGCTGGAGGCTTCCGCAACAACGTGCGCAGCGAAGAAACGCACCAACTTGCATTTTTTAATGTGTTTGTGGGATAGTGAACGTCCCTGGCTTTGAAATTTCTTTATGGCTAGGGTCGTCCTTGGCTAGGCTTCCATCTGTATGATTCAGATCGTCGAAAAGATTGATGATCGTGACCCACAACTCCCCAAAATTTTTAGGTTTCCCGGACATAAACCATACGCACGCAAATTCGCAACGATGCTCTGTGGGCCCCACAGTAATGTTTTTAGAGAAATCTACCCCATCCATTAGATTCCTGGGGTGATTTCAGTTGGAAAGGGGTGGTTTTGGTCGAGTTAGATGCGGCCCACTGTTTCAAATCTTCCCACAGTTCATCCTGCGTTTTACGGTGATATACGTGTGTACACGTGCATGGAACCAAGAAATCAACATGGCTAGGGTCATGGCCACCCCCTGGATCGAATGAACGATCCTGATCATCCATCGGGACCATGATGGTGGCCCACTACACGTGCCCGGCGAGACAACGTCCGCTCACTAGACGTAAGGCCGAGAAGGGTCAGGTTAGCCTGACTTTGACCGAGTTGGCTGGTCCAGTGCGGTGCAAGAGTGCACCACCTTTGCACTCGCATGTCCCCCTGTGTGGTCCACCAGGATGTTCATGAGAAATCCGCTCCATCCATACATTTTTCCATCAAATTTAGGGAGTTGAGACCAAAATTGAAGCATATCCAGATATCTGGTGGTCCCCAAATCAGTTTTTTATGGGCTGACCTGTCCGTTGGGCCACTTCCACAGGGATCCAAGGGCTGAATTTTGACATGTACGATTAATTTAGGGTCCTCAAGCCAGATATAAAGTTTTGAGCCAAACAGATGGTGGGAACCCTGTGATCTTTCATTCAGGACGACTTTTGGGCCCCTTTGACTTCAATCACTTGATTTTCTCGGATCTTTGGCGTGTAAATTCTTTGATCTTGGTCCCCTAAGATCCGTCCCTTTCCTTGGTGATTCTTGAGTATCAAATCCATGCCTTTAGCACCTTTTTTCAATCCAAGCTCCTAAATTCACCTTGAAACAAAAACATGATTAAAATAGGGTGTCAAACATTATCATGTACGTAAAACCAAGTAATACTGGGGTCTCATATGCAATATTTGACCCTCAACAGTTGAAAATAGCATATGAGATGAAAATCCAAGCCTTGTAGATTTTTGAGGACTCCAAGCTGGTGATAAATTAGTTAACGACAAAATTTGAAATAAAAAAGCTAGAATTATTACCCTATTGCTGGTGAGCGCAACAATTTTTGGAGGGTTTTCATAGTATTGAAATTAAACATATACTGGGATATGAGAATGTGAAAGCAAATGCATTAGCCAGTCTAGCCGAAGCTCTTTCCTATCCTAATAGGAGCCCTCTCCAAATAACGATTGAAGAACGTAGATTTCTGCCATCATCGAAGCTTATAAGCGAGATTGCCTAAACACATATGGTATCTTGCTTATAAGTAGAGTTGTACATGAACAGAGTTAGCTCAGTTAACTCATTCGACTCTAATTGAAAAAGCTCTATTCGACTAAGTTTGAAACTGAGTTCAAGCCGAGTTGAGCTGATTTTTGGAGCTCGAAAAACTTTCGAGCCGAGTTCGAGCTTGGTTGAGCTCGAATCGACTCGGATCGAACCTCAACTCGAATCGAACTAGTTCAGTGACTCAGTTATTTTAATATTCATGTTGCTCACCAAGTGTTTGATGAAATGATGTTTTGGGTGGATATATTCTCCACTGGATCAGTCGGTGGCGAGGAAGGTATGGATATGCAACAAATCACTACAAATAAATAAATAAATAAATAAAACCTTACATGATAAAACTAACCTCGGATCTTGATTTTGATGATGCCTACTAAGTGTTTGATGAAATACCTGTGAACAACTACTACTGTTTTGCAAATTGTGAGAATTTGAAGGTGCACTTCACGTGTTTGAGAAAAATGCAGCACAGGCTTGAACTCGGCTCGCACTAGCCCGAGCTGCTGGCCGAACCGCGCAGAGCTAGCCAGTTAAGATTGAGGACTGAGTCAAGCCGAGTTTGATCTAGGGTCAGCTAGTGGCCGAGCTGAGTCGATCTGTGCAAAGCTCAACTCGGTTCGACTTGTGTACAGCTCTACTTAAAAGTCCCTATTGATGATTGGAGGCCGCCCTTCATTGATTATCTTAAATATGGAATTCTGCCAGAATAATAGTCACTAAAACTAGAGGTTAAACAGAGGTCAAAAATATTTATCATGCATAATAAAATATTATACAAAAAGTCCTATAATGAAATGTTGTTGCGATGCCTGGTTGCAAAAGAAGCCAATTATGTGTTGCAAAAAGCCTAATCGGGAGAATGCAGAGCTTATCAAGCCAGTCGAAATTTATTTTACCATATACATCACATGGGGTATTATTGACCCTCTATGTTTAAAGATGCAATAGCTTATGCCAAAAGATGTCATGAATGCTAAGTGCACGGTGATATTATACATGTGCCGCCAGAAGACCTACATCAATCAGTGACTTCGTGGCCCTTGGCGACTTGAGGGTTAGATGTCATTAGCCCATTAATTTGCCATCCTCAGGGGGATGTCAATATATTATAATAGTGATGGATTATTTTTCTAAATGGACAGAATCAATTACACTGCGCAGTGTTAAACAAAAGGACCCGATTTTATTTGCCATGCGATCATATACCGGCACAAAATTCCAAAAAGAATTATTACTGATTATGGTACTCCCTTCAAAAATAAAAATATGGAAAAGTTATTCCAAAAGTTTAGCATATAGCATTCTTTCTTAATGCCTTATTACCCATTAGCCAATGGATTGGTAGAAGCCTTTAATATGACGATAGTCAAAATTTTGAAGAAAACCGTCATAGGCAATAAACGCGATTGGGACGAAAATTTACAAGAAGCCTTGTGGGCCTATCAGACGACTCATCGAAAAGTGACAAAAGTCATGCCCTATTCATTGGTCTATGGAATCGAGGTCGCAGTGCCAATTAAAACGCAAGTTATGTCTCTCAATGTGGCGATACATGAATCAATAACAGAAGATGAAAATGCCATGATAAGGCTGATAGAATTGGATACTCTGGACAAGAAACGACTAGTAGTAAAACAACACCTATAGTTGTATCAAGCTCAAATATTCACACTTTTGATAAGAAAGTCAAGCATTGCTCTTTCAAAAAAGGTGATATGCATGGTGCTAATGCTGAAGAAACCCATTGTGTTTACTAATAGGACTAGGGGTAAGTTTGTGTAAGTGTTATGTTGTAAATCTAGCACCCTGTATTGTCAAATTTTGTTGTGCCAAAACACTTTGGAATGTTTGACTTGTTTTGATAGATGGAATGTTCACCTTCTAGTTCAAATAGATGGAAAGTTCGCCTTCATTCGAAGATGAGCTTCATGTTATCTACATCGACATTTGGTGTGCTACAATTATGCATGTTCAACTATGAGAACAAGTTGAAGTTCACCAAGTCCAAGTACTCAAGTCCAAGTGCACTATCTCAAGCTCAAGTTCGAGTGCATCACATGCTCAAGCTTAAGTTCATGCTCAAGTTCAAGCTCAAATACATTTGATCAGGCTTAAGTCTTAAGTCACATGCTCAAGACACAAGTTCGAGACACAAACTCAAGTATACGAGGTCAAGCTTCATTTACTTCAAAGTGACCTATCTACCGAAGCGACCAATGTTTCAATTTCAATACTCACATTTAAGGTATACATGACCCTAAAAAGATCTTAGGATTAGGTCAATAACATTGCATGTTTAATTTGGGTCATAGTACTTATTTTAGGCTTTGCTTCAACTAGTCCTAGTCATTGTTCGACTAGTCCAGGCACTGGCTCAACCAGTCTAGGGTTTTTCTCGACCAGTCCAGAATTTTACTCAAAAAATCAGATAAGGTTGTTTGGTCTTTGACTAGTCGAGTACCTTGCTTGACCGGTCGTGGAGACCTGCTCGACTCGAACTCCAGCAACGTTAATTTAATTCACTCGACCAGCCGAGAGTCTGTTTTATCCGATCGCACCAGAAAATTTAAAAGTTGGTTCTTGCAGGACCAGTCAAACCGAACCTTAGACTAGTAGAGGGAACTGAATTATAGCCTATAAATTGAGGACTTTTCTTAGATTTTATCATCAATTCTAAGCTAATTCAAGCCATCACTTTTAGAGATTTGTCCCCACTATTGTGAAGCTATTGTGAGGTATTTATAAATCATTTTAATAGATTTTTTGTTTCATAATTTCTTGATCTCTTGATTTCATTCTACTTAAAAAATGAGATTTTGATTTAACCCTTAATGAGATCTAAGAAATTGCATCCAAGTAGTCTAAGGTTGGACTTAATTAAAATTTATTTAGACCTAAAACCCTTTCATTTGTGAGATTGAACATTGAACATCTTCATCTACAAAGTGGTCGTTCTACCGGCTACATCGAAGATCATTCGTCAAATAAGTATATTTCATTTATTATATTATGGTTTGTAACATTGCCAGAAAATCTTTCATTTTGGTTTTAACTGAGATAGCCAGAAAATCTCAGTGTGTGTGGGGTTTTTAATTGTGATAGCCCATTGAAAACACAATTGTAAAGGTTTTAAGGTGAACCTTAGAAAACCTTCTTTCTTAGTGAAAGTCGATATCCCATGGTTTATGGATATTGGGAGTGAAGTAGGGTGGCTGTTTGAGAATAGTTGGTATACACCCGAACCACTATAATTCTCGGAGTTTGGATGATGATGATGGTGATATATGTGATGTACTGAATGTTGTATTTATTTTCATGTACATGTGGTGAATGTTGTAATAGCCTAATTTATTTCTTTTGCCTCTATATCAGTTTGAGTTTTTGATACTTACCAATGTTCTAGAAATCAAGTTGTCCTACCATAAGCCATTAGTTTTTGGTGTAAGGTTGTCCTTAGAACAACGTTTGTATCAACCTCTCAATACTTATGCATTGGAGGTTATTTTAGATTTCCACTATCTGTGTTATCTTTCCGCATTTATTTTTTATTTGGGATAGTCTTATTCACCCCCCCCCCCCCCCTTTATAGGACTTGGGGCTCGCCCTTTTCAAGTGGTATTAAAGCCTAATAGCTCATTCCTTTGGATTAATTTCTTAAGCTAAGTGATCTCGAGCTCCAAATATGTCAATTTTTGATAACTTTTCTATCAATAGGCCACCACCTTTTGATGGCTCCAATTATGCTTATTGGAAATCCAGGATGAGGATCTTTTTTAGGTCCATCGATGAGAGCATGTGGCAAGCCACAGTGACTGGACGGAACCCACCTACGTCTAAAGTTTTAGGCACCGATGGAACTAAGTCCGTTAAAGAAACATCGTATTATATGTGGACTACTCTTCAAAAAAATGAGAGCAGTACCAATGCCAATGCTAAAGCTTTAAATGCAATCACTTGTACACTATCATCAAATGAGTTCAAAAGAATTATATCTTATGATAATGCAAAACAAGCCTGGGATATCTTAGAAATGACACACAAGAGTATGATTATTGTCAAAACTTCAAATCCTCACCACTAGGTTTGAGGAAATACGTATGGAAGAAAGTGAATCGTTCATGGACTTCTATACAAAATTGAATGACATAGTCAACTCAATGTGGGGTCTTGGATATAGCATCCCAGAAAGTAAAGTTTGCACAAAGATACTGCGATCACTTCATGAGAGATTCAATTCCAAGGTGACAGCCATTCAGGAACTGAGAGACATGGATAATATGAGGGTGGAAGAGCTTGTTGGTTCTCTACAAACCTATGAGTTGAATTTCAATGCTCGAAAAGGTAAATCTATAGCCCTTAAATCATCTAAATGTATTTCTCATGATAATAGTAATAATTCTGATTGTAAAAACTTAGAGGATGATATTACCTAATTAGCCAAGAATTTTTATAAGATTTTTAAAATTAAAAAAGAGAGTTGATTTCTAAAAACCCTCTGAGAAGAAAAAGGGTAAATCTAAAAATTGAAAATCACTAAAAGACAGCCAATGCTTCAACTGCCATGAATACAGGCATCTGGCAAATAAGTGTCTAAAGAGGAACAAACCAAAGAAGAAAAGCATGTTGGCCACATGGGATGAATCGTCCTGCTCTGAAGCCTCTTCTGAGTCGAATGATTTAGAACCTGAATCTACTAGTGAGGTCAAGGCCTTAATGACTCTAGCCAAAGTCACTTCCACAGATAGTTATGATATATCATAATATGAAAATCTGAGGAGTAACCTCGAAAATGAAGACGATCTTCAGGATGCCTATAATGCCCTATACAGGGAAAGTTGTAAGATTGCTGTCAAACAAACTTCAAAAAGAAAAGTTTCTAAAATTAAAAGAGGATTTTGAATTAGAAAAGTCGCATATTTCTGATTGTTTTGAAAAAACTAAATGTGATTTAGATTTTAAAACATCTCAACTTGAAAACCTAAAATCAGAAAATGAGAAACTAAAAATAGAAGTCTCTTCCATCTTGAGTTCAAAGGATACTTGGAGGTATGCCGAGGGAGACCCTAAACTAGGAAAATTACTAACCGAATCAAGAAAGTGTGGAGATGGATCGGGTTTGGGCTATGATAAAAACATGCCTTTGAAAAATAAGATTACAACTCCTAAGTTTGTTAAAGGAGAGTCCTCCAACTCAAAAGGGAAAAGCTTAAATCAAAACAGTTTTAAAAATCCTAAAACCTTTCAAGCTACCAAACCTAATGTCAACCATATCAATTTTAAAAATTAAAATTATAACCCCTTAGCTGAGAAGATTGTGGATTTACTCAAGGAGCTTCTGAAATCTAACTCGAATGTGAGATTTAATAACAATTTCAAGCGAAGGAAAACCAACAACACTCCGAAACCCAAAATGATAATGAAATGGGTCCCTAAGGTTATATGTCTGGTTGCCCACACTGCCTTCAAGGTTTCGAGTCAATCAAAGTGGTACCTAGACAGTGGTTACTCCAGACACATGATAGGTGACAGAGATTTGTTCACCAACTACAAAGAAATGACTGACAGTTCAGTCACATTTAATGATGGAAGCAACTGCAAAATATTTGGCCAAGGTACAGTTCAACTTTTCAATCTTCCTCCTTTTGAAAATGTTTTATTCGTAGAAGGTCTTAAGCATAATCTTTTAAGTATTTCACAAATCTACGATAATAAACATAGTGTCAAATTTACTAATCAAGGATGTGAGATCTCTAATGAGAAAGGTTGTGTGATATTGAATGGTCGAAGAACATCTGAGAATTGCTATATTGTAAATGATTCTAGCTGTCTAAATTATCGTGCTAGATGGTCCAAACCAATGAGACCGTATTATGGCATAAACGACTTGGACATGTTATCAGAATTTATATATATACTAAGCAAGGCCAATCTAATAAGAGGTCTACCCAAATTGAAGAAAATGGACAAAATTTATGGCGAATGTTAAATTGGAAAATAAATAAGGAGTAGTCACAAGAAAGTGAACTCCTTTACCACATCCAAACCCCTTAAACTCCTCCACATGGATCTTGTTGGACCAACTAGAACGAAGAGTCAAGGTGGAAAGAAATACTTTCTAGTAATTGTGGATGACTTTACCAGATATACATGGGTAACTTTCATGAGAGAAAAGTCTAAAACTCTCGATGAAGTGAAAAGGATACTTAAGTGTATCCAAACTGAAAAGGAAACGAATATCTCAAAAATCTGAAGTGACCATGGATCGGAGGTTGAGAATAGAAATTTTGAGAAGTTCTATAGCAATCACGGAATATCACATGAGTTTTCTGCACCTAAGATACCTCAACAAAATGGGATTGTTGAAAGGAAAAAACTATGTGCTTCAAGAAATGGCTAATGTTATGTTAAATAGCATGAAGTTACCTAAAAATCTATGGGCTAAAGCTGTGAACACTACATGCTATATAATAAACTGTGTTTATATCAGAAAATCAAAAGATAAAATATCATATGAACTATGGTTTAACAAGAAGCCCACTATTAAATACTTTCAAGTTTTTGACAGTAAGTGTTATATTTTACGTGACCGCAAAAATTTAGGGAAGTTTGACACTAAAAGTGATGAAGGGATTTTCCTAGGGTATACTCTAAATAGTAGAGCGTATCGTGTTCTCAACAAGAGAACTGGTGTCATTCAGGAATCCATAAATGTAGTTATTGATGATCACCAGAATACACTGTCTACAAGTTTAGAAGATGATGAAGTCAATATAATAAACAAACTTGACTCCTCATCTAGTCAAGTCAACACTGAACTTCGATCCGTTAAAGACCATCATACTGATCAAATACTAGGTAACCCTCTCACTGGTGTGCGTACATGAAAATATTTAGAAAACATATGTAATTATGTGTGTTTTGCTTCCCAAATTGAGCCGGCCAATGTAAAAAAGGCGCTTGCTGATGAAAACTGGATAGTAGCCATGCAAGATGAACTGAATCAATTCATTTGAAATGATGTGGGGTATTTGGTTCCTAGACCAGCTGATAAAGATATCATTGGAACCAAGTGGATCTTTAAAAATAAAACTGATGAGTTAGGGAATATCATAAGAAACAAGGCAAGACTGGTTGTACAAGGGTACACACAGATAGAATGGATCAATTATAATAAAACCTTTGCCCCAGTAGCTCATCTTAAATCTATCAGATTATTCATATCCATTGCATGTTTCAAAAAGTTTAAAATTTATCGAATGGATGTCAAGAGTGCTTTCTTGAACGGTGATTTACATGAAGAAGTTTATGTAGAACAACCAAAGGATTTTGAAGACCCTAAACACACTGATCATGTTTATCACCTAAAAAAGGCACTCTATGATTTAAAACAAGCTCCTAGGGCATGGTATGAGAAACTAACTAAGTTTTTACTAAGTCATAACTTCGTTATGGGGAGTGTTGATAAAACTTTGTTTGTTAAGAAAAATAATGAACACATACTTATAGTGCAGATATATATTGATGACATTATATATGGCTCTACATGTTCTAACCTATCTACTGAGTTTGCAGAGTTGATGAAGTCCAAGTTCGAAATGAGCATGGTTGGAGAACTGAATTACTTCCTAAGTCTACAAGTGAAACAACTTAAAGATAGTATTTTCATTTCTCAAACTAAGTATGCTCTAAACTTAGTTAAGAAGTTTAGTTTTGAAAGTGGTAAGCACTTTAATACTCCTATGAGTACAACTCTTAATCTTTCTAAAGATGTATCAGTAAGAGCGTAGATCCTCAGTTGTATCGCAGTATGATTGGTAGTCTATTATATTTAACTGCGAGTCGACCAGATATAGCATTCAGCGTAGGTATCTGTGCAAGATATCAATCAGATCCTAAAGGATCGCACCTGATTGTTGTCAAGAGGATTATTAAGTATGTCGCAAGTACAGTTAATTTAGGTCTATGGTATCCACATGATACTAATGTTTAATTAGCTAGATACTCGAATACTAACTAAGCTGGAAATATAGACGATAGAAAATCTACTAGCGGTGGTTGCTTTTATATTAGGAACTGTTTGGTTTCCTGGCATAGCAAGAAACAAAGCTCCGTATCCCTATCCACAGCTGAGGCTAAATATATCACAGCAGGAAATGCATATACTCAGCTTGTGTGGATGAAAAGAATGTTAAACAATTATGGCATTGCGCAAGACACAATGATTCTATATTGCGATAACTCTAACGTAATCAATATCTCTAAGAATCCCATCCAGCATTCCCATACCAAATATATTGACATTCGGTATCATTATATTCAGAAATTAGTGGAAGAAAAAGTTATTTCATTAGACTATGTGTAGACTAAAAATCAACTTGCTGACATATTCACTAAACCACTTGACAGAAATAGGTTTTCTAAATTAAAAATGGATATTGGTATATGTAATTCTACCTGAGATTTTCATGATTACATGCTTGTATTTTTGTATATTTTTTTATAATTTATTTTTATTTTAAAATTATAAAAATATTTAAATTTTTGTGCTCTCACGACCAGTCGAGCACATACTCAACCAGTATTGGCACGACCGGTCGAGCATGTACTTAACCAGTTGTAGTGCGTGGTTGGAGGGCTTTTTAATGTGTAAAAATCACTTTTTCTCCATTTCTTTCTTCTTCTTCACCAGCCCCTCCTCCGACCGGTCGAACCCACCTTCGATTACTACTTGGTTTGTGCATCATTTTCATTTTCCTTTCAAATTTGGGTTCTTTGATTGTCATTTAGCTTGATTCTTGCCTTTATTTCAAGTTTCCTTGTGATTTCCTTGGAGTTTTAGGGAAAAATCTCTTAGGTTTGAAACCCATAAATCCTTTCTTGCATTTTCTTGTTTACTCTTGCAATGGCAGGTAGACCAAAGAAGAAACCTACTAGAGCATCTTTTTCTCGTTCCATTTCGGTGCGTACTCTTCGATCACCTGAAGAGGACCCAGAATATGTGCGGGATATCCGTCACCGCAACATAATTGTTGAGCGGACCGTCAATGCAAACCATCTTGTTTAATTCATTATTATTCCCCTCATTATTGTTGTAGGATGGGATAACATTCTGACTTGGGGCGGACCGGCATACCACTCCATTACGGAAGCAATGTATGCGTGTATAGGTGATGTTTCTATTAAAGATTTGACCTTTACTATCATGTTTAGAGAAGGTTCATATAAAGTAAATCGTCACTTAATTTCTAGGTTGATAAACATTCAAGTGAATGATGAAGCCATTCCTATTCCGACATTGGCTGAAAGATTGAATGAGTCAGAAAAATGTTTATTAACCAGAAATTTATGCAACATGGACTCAATGCTCCAGGCTAACCAGATGTTACCTAGATATAGAGTATTACATCGCATCTTTATTTCCAATGTTTACCATATATCTGGTAACAAGGCCAAATTAACTACCTTTATGATGCGTATTCTTCATTTTGTTGTGTCTGGCATTCCGATGTGCTTCCTTCGTTAATTTGTTATTTCATTATCCAATTTCAATTTCATCCAGGGCACAGTGATATACCACTCGCTTATTTAATGACCACCCTTGCTTTACATTGTTCTGTGGTCATGGCACCTGGAGAAGATCCTACTTCTCATCTTCCATTCAACAATTCAAATATTAACAAGATGAATTTGAAGTTAGCACCTGGTCAAATAGATAGGGATGTTGGAGAAGTTAGAGAAGAAGTTGGAGAGGAAGATGCGCTACCAACTGACACCGATATAGATGATATTTTTAATGAATTGGAATCTGATGACGTTAAGGCTGATCCTGACTTTCAGCCTTCTGGTTTTGATGAGCGCCTTAGAAGAGAAGGTGGATGGATTGATAATATCCTAAGAAAATCAAATTAAATATATGCATAAGTATTTTAAATGCATAAATAAGGGATTACACCAGATTGTTCATCCATTCCACCTCCCTCTTCATTTGGTTCTGATTAGATCTTTTTCTTTTGTTAGACTTATATTAACTATAGTGACTCTTATATTTGGACATGTTTAACTGTGTGTGATGTGGATACTCTATTCTATTATGTTTTAATTTGCTAACTTTCACATTCTTTCTTACTCTCTTCAAATTTTTAGATACCGCATTCACATATTTTTCATCTTTTCTTCCTTTGTCATTTTGTGACAAAAAGGGGGAGAAATTGCGGAGTATATGATTGCATATTGTTTAATCTGTTTGTTATTATGCTAATATGTGGTTCTAGAGTGGATGTAGAGACATGGATATGCATGTGGCATTGTGGATTTTATTTTTTTTATATATGTATATGTATATCTTAATATATGTCTCTACTAAGCTCAAGTTGAAGGGGAGTTGTGATTGTTGGATTTAATGTGAACTGAGTGAATCTGTGTATTATAATAGGTTAATCTTCTATAAGTTGGTTTTGTCACAAAATTGATAAAAGGGGAGATTATAAGTGTTATGTTGTAGATCTAGCACCGTGTATTGTCAAATTTTGTTGTGCCAAAACACTTCGGAATGTTTGACTTGTTTTGATAGATGGAATGTTCACCTTCTAATTCAAATAGATGGAAAGTTCACCTTCATTCGAAGATGAGCTTCATGTTATCTACATCGACATTTAGTATGCTACAATTATACGTGTTCAACTACGAGAACAAGTTGAAATTCACCAAGTCCAAGTGCACTATCTCTAGCTCAAGTTCGAGTCCATCACATACTCAAGCTTAAGTTTAAGCTCAAGTTCAAGCTCAAATGCATTTGATCAAGCTTTAGTCTCAAGTCATATGCTCAAGACACAAGTTCGAGACACAAACTCAAGGATACAAGGTCAAGCTTCATGTGCTTTAAAGTGACCTATCTACCGAAGCGACCAATGTTTCAATTTCAATACTCACATTTAAGGTATACATGACCCTAGAAAGACCTTAGGATTAGGTTATTAACATTACATGTTTAATTTGGGTCATAATACTTATTTTAGGCTTTGCTTCGACTAGTTCTAGTCATTGTTCGACTAATCAAGGACTGGCTCGACCAATCCAGGGTTTTTCTCAACCAGTCCAGAATTTTGCTCAAAAAATTGGATAAAGTTATTTGGTCTTCGACCAGTCCCCCTACTCGAACGATCGTGGAGACCTCCAACAATGCTAATTTAATTCACTTGACCAGTCGAGCGATGTGCTTGACTAGTCGATCTAGCCACTCGACCAGTTGAGAGTCTGTTTTATCCAATCGTACACGAAAATTTGAAAGTTGGTTCTGCCAAGACCAGTCGGACCGAACCTTAGACCAGTTGAGGGAACCGAATTGCAACCTATAAATTAAGAACATTTCTCAAATTTTATCATCAATTCTAAGCTAATTCAAGCCATCACTCTGAGAGATTTATCCCTAGTATTGTGAAGTTATTGTGAGGTATTTATAAATCATTTTAATAGCTTTTTAGTTTCTTAATTTTTTTGATCTCTTAATTCCATTCTACTTAATATAAAAGGGATTTTGATTTAACCCCTTGTGAGATCCAAGAAATTGAATCCAAGTAGCCTAAGGTTGGACTTAATTAAAATTCATTTAGACTTAAAACTGTTTCATTTGTGAGATTGAACATGGAACATCTTCATCTACAAAGAGGCAGTTCTACCAGCTACATCGAAGATCATTCGTCAAATAAGCATATTTCATTTCTTATATTGTGGTTTGTAACATTGCCAGAAAATCTTTCATTTTGGTTTTGACTAAGATGGCCAGAAAATCTCAGTGTTTGTGGGGTTTTTAATTGTGATAGCCTATTGAAAACACAATTATAAAGGTTTTAAGGTGAGCCTAGGAAAACCTTCTTTCTTAGTGAAAGCCAAGATCCTGTGGGTTGTGGATATTAAGAGTGGAGTAGGGTGGTTGTTTGAGAACAGTTGGTGTACACCCGAACCACTATAATTCTCGGAGTTTGGATGATGATGATGATGGTGATGTATGTGATGTGCTGAATGTTATATTTATTTTCATGTACATGTGGTGAATGTTGTAATAGCTTGATTTATTTTCTTTGCCTCTATATTAGTTTGAGTTTTTAATACTTACTAACATTCTAGAAATCAGGTTGTCCTACCATATGCCATTGGTTTTTGGTGTATGGTTGTCCTTAGAACAAGGTTTGTATCAACCTTTCAATACTTATGCATTTGAGGTTGTTTTAGATTTCTGCTATCTATGTTATCTTTCTGCATTTATTTTTTATTTGGCATAGTCCTATTCACCACCACCCCCCCCCCCCCCCTTAGGACTTGGGGCTCGCCCTTTTCAGTTTGACATAAATGGGATGACCCGTATGTTATAATGGAAGTTTATTCCAATGGGGCTTATTAGGTTGTAAACCAGAATGGGCAGGGCATCGAAATACCCATCAATGCCCATTTTATCAAAAGATACTATCATTGAAGGTTGAAAAGTTTGATTGTGAAGATTATCCAGGAAAGTCTCACCCAATCAAAAGGGGGAAAATACGAACAATCATATGCCATATGCCCTAATGTGGCAAGCCACATATCTTACATGTATTATCATGAACCTCCCTTCTTTGACAAAGCAAGGATGATGAACAATTATAAAGGAACAAGCTTACAAGTCGGAGTCTATTATCACCAAGAAAATATAACTTTTCAATTCTTATATTATCAAGAGGGATACAATCACCAATTGCATGACTCTAAAGAGATAATTAATTGTCTTCTGGGATAATAATCGGTAATAAGATGATAATTCGCAATAAGAGTAATGATGTGAAATGGAAATCTTGGCTAAAGTGCGGCTAGAATAATGTTATGACCAACAAGTAAAGTTATTCTTACAATCTAGTGCAAAAAATTATTCCTATTATGATCTCATATATATTATCGTCAAATTGATATTATCGCCGATTATTGCCGAATTGATATTATCGCCAATTATCACCAATTTATATTGTTACTGATTCACATTATACTATGCAAGGCAGCAGTGAGAGCCAATGGCTAAAAGCCCATGAAGGCCAACCATGCATAAGACCTATGTTATATCAGCGGTGATTTATCATGCAAGGTAATGGTGAGAACCGGCTGCTAAAATCCCCTAAAGGCCAATCACGTATAAGACTTGTGTTATATTACTAACTAGTCGAACATTATGCTGGCAGTGGTGAGAGTTAGTGGCCTTAAAAAGCTCGTGAAGGCCAACCACAAGCTTCGACCCATGTGGGCAGTAGAGAGAGCCAGTGGCTTCAAAGCCCATGAAGGCCAACCATGCTGTATCACTCTTTGATAGTGTCAAGGGGATGGGTTATAGAAAATGCCCCCTATTAATGGATTTAGATTATGCAAGCAAAGAAAAAGAGGGCCGAAGTGTGAGCTCTTTCGTTCATCCATAGATAGGCTAACCATACGTAAGACACACCTAGATCTACGGTTCCTACCTTGATTTTAGTAAAAACTCATGGGAAATGGTCGACCTCTATATGAGCTCCCCCCTCATTGATGGATTGGTGGCCTTGGAACTAGTACCCAAATAGGTAGCCTTGTGAGCCCCACAAACTCCAAAGAGTTGCTGAGGCCAACCTTGCGTGTAAATCCAACAGAGTTCACTGCTCCGGTAGCTTTAATGGGCCCCTCTAATGAACTGTGATGTGTGTACTCCCCAGGCCGTGGTGGTTCACCGAACTCATGAGAGTTACATATACCATTTTGCATAAGCCTTACTTGCTCAAAATACTCAAGAGCCTAAAAACTATAGTTTCTCCAAATACTCAAGAGCCTAAAATGTGTATGGCGCCTTAGAAATGCTAACTAAACTCTAAGATAGTTCTACCCATTAAAGAGAATATTGCATAGTGCATGCTAAGAAGCAAGAATTATATTAGCACCATACCATGTTTCCAGTTGTGAAAATATGCAATTGAATAATAAACTAATCAGAAACAAAATTCATAATTCATAATTACATGGCCATCATATTACATTTCCGGTTGTGAAAATATGCAGTCAATATGTAAATTCTTAAGAAGCAAATAATTAAGGCTATATGATAGAATGTACAAATAATCCATGTCATTCATGCTTAAACTTCTGTAAATGTTCATACAAGATAATCCTCAAGGCGTTACAATTAATCAGAAATGCCAAACGCAAGCATAAACTTCTGTAAATCTTATTTGATTTGAACTTGGGCCGCAGCAATATTGAGCTCAGCTTCGATGATGAGTTTAACTTGATCAGGATGACTGGCCAGCTCTTGTTCCAGAGAAATAGTGGTAGCTTTATCTTTTAAAAGTTCTGACTTCTCGAGTTCAGCTATACTGGTGTTCTCTACAATATCAATCTTAATTTTACTCATCTTCATCTCCTTGTCCTGCTTCTGAGCCTCAAGATTAGCTATTTGTTCAGTCATGGCCACCAAAGTTTGCTCAAAAGTCTTCAATTGTCCTCGAAGAGAATCACATTCCTTGTCATATCTGGAAATAATGGTGGAGTTTTTGGATATTTTATCTTTTAGGATCAGCAATTCCTTCTTACAACAAAGAATTTTTTGACGTAACGACTAGGTTGTGTGCTAACTCTAACTGTTGCAACGAGGTGCATAATTGGATTAAGGAGTCATGAAGCGATGAGACATTGATCTTTGCTAGCCTTACGGAATAGTCTAGAACAGCTAGGGCATCACTAAGAAAAGGTCACTACTCTTGATCTTAGAAAATGTACGCCACAACAGACAAGGCATTCTTGAACAAGATAAGTCTGTATGGAGGAACTTTCTCCAATGAAGGAAGATCTGACATTGTGGCTACTGAATTTGAGCTGGCTGAACTACTCGAAGTTGGAATAACTATGAGAAAAGTAAAGGGAGCAGTAGTGTAAAAGAAGTATAGTAAAGAAATGGTATATGTGAAGAAAAGTTGTATGATATAAGAATTTAAAGGGGTATACCTATCACAGGAACTGAGTATAAGAGTACTGATACAACCGAGGCCCTCATCTCGGAAGGAGTAGATGAAGGGGTAGGTATTTCTGTGACGATATCGGCAACATTGAAAGATGTCTCCTTGACTCTAGTACTCTAGTCAAGAGTCATAAGAGTCACAACACCAATAGGTTCCATCAGGAAATGGATCTGGTGTACCATCGTATTAGGAGGCACGATTACAACCTCTTCTGTTTGCGCACGTCTCGCATCAATGATCGCCTCCTCAATAGTTGGTGAAAAGAGTAACGTGTCTTAATCCACCTCTACACTATGAGGAGAAATTAATGCCTCTGTTACTATCTGCATCATTAGTGTTAAGACTCCTTCTCTAGATGATGATACCTTCATAATCTTAGGAAGGATCTAAGGAGAAGGTTGAGGAATGTTGATCGGTGGAATGGGTGGTGTTTCGCAAGGGAGGGGCAAATAATTAGCATTGAACGACATAAAAATATTATCTACCAGTGAGTAGTTAAATTCTCTATAATCGAGAGGCTCTTCCTCTGTAGGGTTTACCACTATCACAGGAGGAGTAGATACATTTTGTGATACTCCTTTAACGATCAAAGTGGCCTCAGCAGTGGCATCATCATCCCCACCAATGTCCACCTCACCTTCTTCCTTTAAATTATCACCCTTGGGAGAGCCATCCCCGATAGCAGAGCTACTATTGGAAGACGACTCTTTGTCCTCACCCTCTAATGATGAGGCCTCCATAGTTGATTCTTTAACAAGTACTTATTTACCTTTGTTGGAAGGACCAGCCTCGTTCACTTGCACTTGTCCCCCCATGGTCAGAGGACTAGGAGAAATGTTTTAATGACTTTGTAGCACTTAAGGGGAACGGGATCGCGTCTAGGATCAGGTTGTGGGTGATGAAAAGCTTTAGCGGGCCAACTACAACAAAGGTGATACGGCCGAGGTTATGACTCTGTTTTCTGTATCCCCTATTCCTCCTTGGTAGGAGTGTAGAGAGCAGTTGTCGGCACTGATGGGGTGGGATCATTTCTTCTTTCTGGTGGGATTAGAGTTATGATCGTAGCTAGATGTTCTCCTGACATCCTTAGAATATCTAAGGGAGTCCCATAGGCAATCCAACCTTCTAAAGTGTTGGCTGGCTTTATTTGACGAATGGGTTCCTCTAAAGAAATCTTTAGGCAGACTTGGCCAGGAGTGGGGGCATAGTCCATTTCCACTATATATATGATTACTTGCTCTATTCTATAATTCCTCTATCTTGGAGGAGGAACCCATAATTGGTAATTCATGGAGTGACAATGACGAATAAGGAAAGACTAATGCGCCCACCAATGCATCCAACAGTAAGAGGCGCAACAAAGTGGTTATAACCAGGAAGGATGAAATGTGAGTCGGTGCACACACTCAGTAACTACTTCCATATAAGTGCCCAATTATATGGGCCCACTCCATAACTTCTCATCAGATATATCACTGCTCCACAATCCTCTGGCATTGTTTGGTTGTAGCCGAATTGGCATACGAACCTACTAAGATAGTAGGGTTCGTGCTAGAATTCACTTCCTTCCCTCAGTGGGAGACTACTCGATTAGATGTAAATGAAAAAGACCCGCTCATTTGGAGATAGTGATCTTCATCCACAAAATCTTTATCTTAAGCCAAATCAGAGAAGGATAATTAAAAAAAAAAATAATAGAATCAATCCCCTCGATCTTGTCAACAATCCAGTCATAAGGCTTCTTGATCATCTTCCGACCCTAATAATGCCACAACGGGAGGCGATCTAGATTCACATAGGCCTTCTCCGGTTCATTGCATGTCCATGGAAAATACACCTCGAGATAGCCAGTAAGGCAGTGCCATGATGTAAAAGTGGAGGATGCTCCAACCACTGGGCTCTTTCAACGCATGGCGATATCCCCGAATGCACAATATAACGAACATAAGATTGGAAGAGCCAATGAATACTTTCTTCCTTCTGCCATCACCCCAGCAATAAGGAACAAGGTGGGATGGATAGCATCAACCCATTTGGAGCTTGGAAGCACTATCAGGCTCAACTAGTAGGCCAGGAAAGCAGCAAGCTCGCTGTAAGCACGGTATTTAGCAGGTCCTTTGATCTTTTGTCGAAGACCTTCAAGTTCCTGCGAATGATTCCCAACAAATCATTATAATCAGAAGATAGTGTAATTAGTAGCCAGAATAAGAATTGATAAGGATACACACACACATAAGTATATGCAGAATAAAAGGGGATAATATACGTACTGCAAATCCCAGGTGAAATGCGTAAGCCAGGTGAGGAGCGGGACTTTATAAATGTTGGAAATTTTTGACTTCTTGAAAAGTTTGATGGTCATCTGTGAGACCTTTGACTGACAGAGGGCTGAAGAGAAGTGTACAAATTCTTCATTGGTGGGCACATATTCGTCGAAGAATCGACAATTATTGGGAGACCCGCCATGCGATAAAGATCTCATAACGTAATGCTGACTTCGCCACGAGGTAGATGAAAAGAGTTGGTTGTGGGGCACCAATACTTTAGAAAGTTGTCAAGTGTCAAATATTACATATTTTCCCCTATTTATATCTTGGTTTTATGAACATGATAAGGCTTAATGATATATTTTATACATGTTTGTGTTGCAAGGTGAATCTGAGAGCTTAGATTGAAAAGAATGCTAAAAGCATGGATTTAATGCTCAAGAATCACCAAAGCAAAAGACGGATCTTATAAGACCAAGAACGAAGAATTCTCATGTCAAAGATCCAAGGAAACTAAGTACAAAAGATGGAGAAAAGACTAGCAAAAGCACAAGTTAAACAGAAGAAAAATCAGACAATTCAGTCCTACCTAAGCCAACTTCGGTCCGACCGAAATCGCACAAAACAGCCTGGCAAGAAATCAAGATTTTTAGGCTTAATTCAGTCCCACCTAAACCAACTTCGGTCCGACTAAAACTAACTTCAGTCCCACCTAAGCCAATTTCAGTCCCACCTAAGTACTCTACACATAAATCTCAGATGCGATTTCGGTGCGACTGAAGCGTAACTTTTTACGTAAATGTGAGGCGGTTTTAAGGTCAATTTGCAGGAAATTCCAAGTCGATGCTGAAGAAGGTGTTTCACAACTATAAATAGGAGTCCCTAAGACATTCATAGGCATCATCTAAGATTTAAGGAGTGGAGCAAAAGAGTGGAGAGCCGCCGCTAAGATTTTTCTTCTTCTTCCTTAGTTATTTTTATGCTTTTCTTAGGAGTTTTTAGTTCAATCATGTCTATAGTTGGCTAAACCTCTTAGCTAGGGCTAAGAGGTGAAGCTTGTAGCGTGATTAGGATATTTACTTTACTTTGATTCATGTTTATGTTGAACTTCATTAATTTTTAATTGATTGTAAGGAATATTTTCAGTTTTCAATGGTTTGTTGTTACTCAAATTACAGTAGATCTACAATAGCTTTGAATATCTTCTTTTTCTTTTGAGATTGTGGAATTGGTAAATCCTGTAGTTCGCCATTGTCTCCAAGGCATGGTTGGGTGATGGAATCCCTTCCAAATCTCCATAATCCTCTTCCATTAAGGCTGGATCAATGAGAAGTTTAGAGATTTGACCATCTGTCTTTCCAATTGGATAAGATAGGACTTTAATTCCAATTGGATCTCTTAAATCAAGTAAGGTAACATCCCAAGGGCTACAAGTGGATCCTTGGCACCCTAGTTCCCACCTTTAAATTCATAAGTTTCAACTATAATAATCACAACTACTCTCTCAAATATTTCAGATTTAGATTTACATCTTCTTCTAGTTCTGTTTCTAGTTACTTTTAGAAACGTACGAGTTTAGTTCCTGTCGATTCGACCTTGGTTTTACTGAGATTATTACTACATCGCGACCTTACACTTGGGGTTATGAACAAAAGCCCTTGAAAATGGTGGTATCTTTGCAAAAGTACTCAAAAGTCACCTTAATCGCATTTAAAATGTCAATTTTAATCAAAGTATCAAAGTGCTTGTTGAGTATAGCATGGGCCCATGCACTGTAGTAGTTGCGCGAAGAAAGGAAACCACGTGTCCTGAATTCCTCTGCACCTCACAAAGAGTCCCTGGAACGGAAGTGTTGTTGTACCGTCTCAAAGAAGTGAATAGGGCAGAGCATATATGGATTGTAGAATAGTAAGAGGAACCTCAAAGTTGAGATTCTCCCAGTTCTCTATTTTGAGCCCTTCTCCAAAAGAAAGCCTTCCAAGATCTATCACTCCTTCATCGCCCAATTAGCAGTGTATAAAATCCTATTGTGTATCATTTAATCCATCAGCTCACTATGGAAAAGCGATTAATGATGGCAGAGATTCATTGGAATAATGATCATCTCATCTCTGAAAGGGCTATTGAATTTAATTATATCCCGGTGAACTTCCACACAATCCCATGTGTTCTGAAGGTGTTTCTTATTAAATTCCTTTATCTTCTCTTGAAACTGCCACGTTTTGCTCTAGGGTTGTTTCTTCTTTAAGAAAGGAGGCAGAGTTGATTCTCTGATAGCGGGTCTCAAGCTATTTGTTCATGAATTAGAAGTGACCTTCAGCTAATTCTCCCAATCCAATTCTTATCCTTCTCAGGGAGGCCTTTCGATATTATAGCCTCATGAATCATACTCAATAAATGAGCTATTCTTTCAAAAAAATATATTAGTGATAGGGTGGGTTCCTTGAAAAGAGAGGGATGTCTTGTTGTTATCTTCACCCTCTTATTGGGATGACCCTCAGCATGAGAGGGTTGAGGATTATCAGA
Organism: Magnolia sinica; assembly: GCF_029962835.1. Taxonomy (NCBI): domain Eukaryota; kingdom Viridiplantae; phylum Streptophyta; class Magnoliopsida; order Magnoliales; family Magnoliaceae; genus Magnolia; species Magnolia sinica. Next base: position 40,072,402 of record NC_080577.1, on the reverse strand, counting down.
CCTGGACCACTAAGGAGGGTTCATATGTTCTTGGAAAGTGTTAAAGAGAAGTGTATACGAGACTGCAGAAAAAAATTAATAGAGTTTGTGTACTTGGAAGGATTTTTATCGAGGCAGAAGGTGTTACACCATCGCGCAATGAGAAGGTGTTGCATGGACACGCAAAGGAGAAGTGAAGGCCTGAGGGATAATGAATGCATAAGTGAAGTGAAAGATGAGAGGATTAGCTTATATAGAGTATGAGACTCGACTGCGTGTTGTGTGGACCCGATTACGTAATGTGGATTGTGTGATCACGGAATGAAGTGAAAAGTGATTTTATAGGGAAAATTTTGTATTCCCATTTTATTCTATAAAACAAACCAAAAGGGAATCAAGGGGGCATCGGTTGGATCACAAAATACATAAATCCACATAAAATTATCATGTTGAGCGACCGCACAATGAGGATATGTTGCGCGACCACACAACACAATGGATATGACCAAAATGATGTTTTGGGGGCAGGATGTTTAGATAGGTCATGTACCCCATTGTGTGACTGCACAACAGGGGTGCAATGCACTGCCATGCAATAGCACACTATTGTGCAGATGCACATTTCACACATGTGGAGGCCTAAAAATACCCATTACCCCTTTCATTTTAGGCATTCACAAGTGAGGAGTTTCAAAGTGAGCTTCGAGAATCTTTGAAGGTTCATAGCTATGACATACAGGAATCTCGCGACACAATATGGGAGAAGCATAAAAGAAGGAGAAGGAGATGCAAGAAGTAGTGCAAGGCAAAGACCTGTTGCACGACCACGCAAAAGACATGTTTTCATGTCGATTTCAAATATTTTGGTGATATTCTTCCATGATATCTAGAATTTCCCATCAGTTGGTCTCTTATACTTGCATTTCAAGCGTATTAAGTGTGGAACAAGGGGTTTTAAACCCGCGTAACTCCTCTGTCGTTGTGACGGATGCTTCGCAAGCTGAAATGCTGCCAAAATCACTATTGAATTGTTTTTCTTTCCTTTCATTACATTGAAAAAATGTACTTTGTTTCAGAACTAAGGGAAACACAAGGGATGTAATACGCATTTAGAATTAATAAAATGAATGATGATACTTGTTCTTCCATTTTCCTTTTGTTATTATTGAATACAGATATTCCAATTTGTGATACTTTATTTCTTGTCAAAACATTTCATTGTAGGAGATTCCCCCAACCTCTCATCACCCTGATCACCTCAAAGGAGCACCACATGTAAGGTGGTTGATCTTGGATCTAAAGCATTAGCAAAGCATTGACATCATGATCAAGGGAGCAATTGAGTAACAAATTCAAGCACGGGAGAGCTCTCAAGAAGTGACTTAAGATCAGCGCATCAATGGGGCTCAATTCGACAAGTAAATGTCATTAAGTGAGTCTATACTCTCTTTCCTTATGTAGGATTATGGGTAAGATTTTGTGACCTAAATTTGATAGGTTCTTGTGTAGGACTTAAGCTCTTATATAGGGATAAATTCACCAGACACGGGCGTGTACGTGTTAGTCTTCATGGGAGCCTCTAACGGGAGTAAACATATGTCCTTATACTAGAATTGAGGTTGTTGGTTAGTCGATAGAAAATCAACTCAAGTCTCTTGCAAGAGCCTTCAATGGGATTGTACGTCAGGATCCTTGTGTAGGGCTATAAAGGTTAGAAGTGAACCTAATTTAAAACCTCCGATAGTAAAATCTGGTACACTCATGGGTTGTGTGCATCTGTCGAGAGTGGATTAGGGAAACGAAAGCACTATACATGCTTGTGTTTGGGATTGTTGTTCGCAACCCCAAGTGTAGGGTTACAATATAGTAATAATCTCGGTGAGACCGAGGTCGAATCCACAAGGACTAATCTCGTGAGTATTCTAAAAGCAACTAGAAGTAGAAGTAGAAAAAGATGTGAATCTAAATCTTAAATAAAATGAAGTAATTATGAGAGATTTAATTAGAAACTTAAGAAATTCAAAGGTGGGAACTAAGGTGTCAAGGATCCACTTGTAGTGATCAGGGAGCCCTCTTGTTTGATTCAAGTAACACAATTAGAATTGGATTCCTATCCTATTCAATTAGAAAATATATCAATAAAACTAAATCTGAACTTCCATTGACCTAATTCTCAATAAAGGAGAACTATGATAATTGGCAGGGATTCCATCACCAAACCATGCCCAGGAGACAATGGCAAACAATAGTATTTACCAATCTCATAACCTCAAAGCATGAGAATTGTGAAGATTAGGAAGGATTCCATCACCCTACCATGCCCAAGGGACGATGGTGAACAACAAGACTTACTAATTTCATAATCTCAAATCAGGAAAAGAAGATACTCAAAGCTATTACAGATTTACTGTAATTTGAGTCACAATAAACCATCAAAAACTAAAAGTATTCCTTAAATATCAAATTAAAATTCATGGAGTTTAACATAAACATGAATTAAAACAATAGAAACATCCCATCATGCTACAAGCTTTACATCTTAGCCCTAGCTAAGAGATTTAGCCAACCATAGACATGATTGGATCTAAAACCCTATAAGAAAGCATGAAAACAACTAAGGAAGAAGAAGAAAAACTCTTGGCAACGGCTTCTCCACCCTTTTGCTCTACTCCTTAAACCCTATAAGATGCTTAAGAACATCCTAGGGAGTCCTATTTATAGTTGTGGAACTCCAACTTTCACACCTAGTTGGTAAACTCTAGAAATCGCCTCAAATTTACGCAGTTTGCTAAAATAAACTTTACTTTGTGTAATTTTCTAAAATAGACTTCACTCTGTGCAATTTCACAAAATAACCTAAAGTTTCAGAATATGCTTTTTCAGGACGATTTCAAGATTCCTTTTCTTCACTTCAAATCTTTGATTCTCTTCATTCCTCACTTAGTTTTCTTGGATCTTTGGCATGTGAATTCTTCAATCTTGGTCTCTTAGGATCCATCCCTTGCCTTGGTGATTCTTGAACATCAAATCCATGCTTTTAGCACCCTTTTCAATCCAAGCTCTTAAATTCACCTTGTAACACAAACATGAGTAAAATAGAACATTAAGCATTATCATGTTCATAAAACCAAGATGTAAATGGGGGATAATATGCAATATTTGACCCTCAACAAATTGTCTTTGAGCATTTGCATAATTATGCTTATGTGATTAATTGATGAACTATATATAAGCAGATTAGATGAATGTTAGAATTTGATAGTTAATACATCCCATACACACATGTACACTATCATGTTTATAAACTATTTACTTCATAGAAATATGAATTAAAATCTATATGATTAGACCGACTAATGTCTTGTAAGCCTTGTGTTAAATTACGTAGCTAGAATGACATATTAGTTAAAGTAGGCAATTGCAACCCCCCCCCCCCCCCCCAAGGATATATCCTTCATTTTATAGCTCTATCAAGCTTTCGCACATATAGATTGAGTGGTCCACCATGACCTCGCGCAATTTTAAAGCGCATGACAGAATAAATAGAGCACATTAAGTTGGGAGGAAAATGAAGCTTATACTTTAGTGCTATGGATATTTCTAGCTGAAAATGACAATCGATTGTATCCAATATGCCAGGGGATGTGAAGCGTGTTAGAAACATGGGCTGATACAACATGTATCGGTGACCAAATTGCATCATATTATTAAACCTTAACAATTTCGAGAATGGGCCATTGATTTAATAGGTAAAATTTATCCTCATTCATCAAAAGGCCATAGTTTCATCATTGTGGCTACTGATTACTTCACTAAATGGGTAGAAACAACGCCCATGATACAGACTGGTCACAAGGAAATTATTGAATTCATCAAAACTCATATAATCCACCAATTTGAGATCCTTGAATCAATTACTATGGATTAAGGCGTGACTTTCTCATATGTAGAAGTCAAAGCAATGGTCAATCAGTATAAAATTAAGTTGTTGCATTCATCACCCTACTATGCTTAGGCCAATAGCTAGGTTGAGGCTAGTAATAAATTTATTAAAATATTCTGCGTAAGATGATTGATGGAAACCCTAGAGAGTGGCAAGTTAAGTTATCTGAAGCTCTTTAAGCTTATTGAAATTCATCTCGGATGAGCATAAAGATAAGTCCATTAATGCTTACATATGAACATTATGTAGTATTACCTTTGAAAATAATTGTGTCATCGTTAACAGCAGCTTATTATGTTAATCTCACATTGGTCGAGTTCATAGAAGCTAAGCTGATCGAACTCAAGAATTTAGATGAAACACGGTTGAAAGCCTTGGACTCTATTATGTCCAACAAAACCAACGTAGCCAGAGCTTATAATAAGAAGGTGAAAAAGAAGGCTTTTGGAGAAGGCGATATTGTTTGAAAGGTGATATTGCCTCTTAGAATCAAGGATGTTGTGTAACGCCCCGAACTTTTCAATACTTGAGTGTAACACCCAGCACTATCGCGTATTCAGGTATTGTAATTAAACTGTAGGAAGTATTTAGGTGTGTGGGAATACACAATATATATATCATCATTAGATAATGCACAAAGAGACCATCTTTGAAACCCATGAACAATTCTAGAAAATTTCGTTAGTTACAACTGTCATCGATTCAAGTCTAAGATCATTCTGAGAGTCCATTGAAACTTCAGAAGAATCCTACTCACCAACCACATTATAAAATAAGAAAATATAAAGAAAACTGGTAATCTAATATCTACATCGTAGTGTGCATATCTACCTAGCCAGATCACAATCCAACCATTAAACTTGACTAATGCATTTCACATCCATATTGGGACATGTTAAGAAGTCATGTGGATAATCAAATCGTATTCGAGACAAATCTATACCACCTGAATTAAATCAGCAAGTCACAGACACCTCATAATTATCCAAACTGTCACCCTAGTGGGCCATTAAGCTTAAAACATCTAAAAATTTGGGACCAAATCATTACATCTGCCAGTCACAATACCTAGAACCCGCAACCTAATGATACACCAATTGATTTCTCACTCAAAATGAAGTTTAGGATATTCGGACCATTGATGTCCAGATCGGGAAAGGATCTGACTGTTAAACAGTTAGTAATGGTTAGTTAGACTCATAAAAGCGGAAAGTATGGTCCACCTAAGCCTTGGAGTTGTCTGATATTTGATTAGAGGCCCTAATTAAGACCTCCAAAGGGAATGAATGAAGTAGATTTAACAAACCATCTCTGTGGACCCCCACAATTCAGGTGTGTGTGCACAACATATGCACTCACTCACGGTGCACCGGACCAATGACTTGGTCAATCGGGCACTGACCCTATACGCAACTCAAAAAGAGATATTTTCTCTCTCCTCCAATTTTTCAGCCGACAGACAAGGGCCACTACAATGGCTTGTGGCCCACCATCTTGATCATCCTAGATTATCCAAACTGTCCATCTAATTCAGAGGATGGATCCCACCAAAACCTTGGTCGTTCCACTCGTTGAAACTCACCGATGTACACACATGTTAGGAACCAAGCAAAATGTATTAGGGGAGTTTTTTCGAAAATGGAAAACCAATTCCCTCCTGCCACGCTGAAAACCACAGCAGAAGTCTTTACATAATCATAGCCCTCCATTTCGAGAGATCCCAACCCTACATGCATTCGGCATTTTAGGGCATCCGCAACTGCAAAGGAGCAGAAGGAATCTTTTTGGTTATTGATGCTGGCTCGATCCTAGCCATTCCCTAGCTTCTAGAAGCTTTCCCAGTTGATCTCCATCGTCTAGTCTAAGGCAACCAGCAAGGTCATCTCCCACCGATAGGAGTTCTCATGAGAAACTTGTGAATGCGCGAGTTATTAGTTTCAGTCAAAAATCCTAGAACCCACCGAGAAATGGTGGTCAGCCATTAAAATGGTGGGCCTCACAAGCTCTATAGGACCAATCTAGACCAATCAGAAGGCTTGGATTGAAGGTTGATTCCCTCGATCAAGATCCGCCATGAATTGTGCGGTCATCTTCCTCAATTTGGCCAAAAATCGCATCATCAGCATATGGACCCTGTTTCCACATCGGAGACATTCATCCAATGAGCCACGCCCTTTAACCATTATCGTTGGCATTGGATCTTAATCATGCAGCCTAAGAAGTCGACACTCCTAAATATCACTATAAAACAATCACTAAAACACCTTTGGTTGTAACTAATCGAACGATTAGTTACGCCCAAACTTTCATGAATGGGATTAGAGAAACCTTATAAAAGGCTGCCTTTTAGGGCAACAATTTCCCAATAAGGAAAGCGAGAGAGAGAGAGAGAGAGAGAGAGAGAGAGAGGTCAAGTCCGTTATTTCTTCATTCCACATTTGTTGACTCGGACCGAGTCATGAGTCGTTCTGAGTCGCTGCTAGTTCGAGTCGAGTCCAGGGCTTCACCTGGTTGTTTCCAACAGAGAATGAAGAAGGAGAAGAAGAAGAAGATTTTTTTAAAGGAGAAGTGGTGCTGCCTTAAGTGTCGCGTCGAGTTGAGTCTACTCGGCTCAAGTTGCTGCACATTCGAATGAGTTCGGTTCCACTCTCATTCAACCAAAGAGGAAAGAAATAAAGAAAGGAGAAGAACCAAGGAGGGTTCAAGTTGGGTTATGGCCAAGTCGAACAGATGCAACTCGGTGAAACAAAGTCTGATCGAGTTCCACTAGGTTGGATCAACTCACTGAGTCTATTCCTAAGTTAGGAAAGAATCAGGAAGAGTTTGGTTCAGATTTAAGGTTGATGGACGCCCCATGAATGAAGGAAAGAAGAAGAGAAAGAAAAAAAGAGGAAAAAGAGAGAAGAGGAAGTTACCAAGTCATGACTCAGTGTAGCCACTGAATCAAACCGAGTTGGGTCTAGCAACCCTGTGGACTTGATCTTTGAAAAGGGGAGAAAGGAAGAATGAGAGGTATTCTCTTGTTATTTTATTTAATTTAGGATAATATTTATCATTATTATTATTATCAATTTTAGTTATTATTATTATCATTATAATTGCTAGTATTATAAACTCTTACTAAAATATTGCTATCAATTAATTTTATAATTATCTTTAATTTTAATTAGATTATTATTTTTATTATTGGTATTTAATTTTAAATTCTTAAATCATTATTGTTATTTATCTGTATTTCGTTGTCGCGCAAACTAGATTTCAAATAAAATCCTTAAAATCTAGACAATACATCAAAACCCTAAAACTACTTATTGAAATACCTAGCTTTAATCCCGACCATATAAATTGGGTATACTGTGATCTATCCGCACTAATTATGTTAAATATTTTAGATATCGATCTTATTGTGCGAACATCTAATCCTAGCAACACCAAGAGATAATCTAACCCTTAAGGTGAGGATCACCCTTCAAGCTTTTCTACATCTTGATAACTATCTTAATCAACTTTGTTTATTTACTTTATCGATTGCTTAATGTGGTTCATTGCTCTTATTGATTTTAATTCCTTATGATAATTCATAAATTGAATTTAAATTCAATATTTGAATATGCAGTAAAATCTAAAGACCTCGATTCTGATTTGAAATGAATGCTTTAGATATGTATGTGCTATATTGATATTATACATGATTTAATTTGTCATTCATGATCACTTGATAGAATGATTGGAGGTCCTAGAACTAGTGGCCACTTTGTCTAATAAATTAAATGGAACATTTGATGTGGACTCATCATCTTATGGAACGTTTGTTGCCTAAGTGACTTTTGGGATAATCCCATTTATCACATCTTTGGAATGGATTGTTTGCCCTATGTGGCTTGATGTAATATTTGCCCTATGTGACTTTAAAGAATCATCTTCATATAACCTTGTGATAATAAGTTCCACTTGTAGAACTATAATTGCCCACTAGTTAAGTAGGTTACCTTTAAACATCTTATTTGTTAGTCTCATGAGCCAGGGATGGTGGAATGGGACACTATGCCTAAGTTGTCGGCTCATGCTGAGTGACAAACCCCTCATAGTAACCTTTGAGCTTCCATAAAATAGTTGTTTGAAATTAAAATAATAATGGTTAGACTAATCATACATCTTCATTGCATACGGACTTTACCGGGTGGTTGATATAAGACGCGGAGTTTTCTTGGGTCACTATGGGCTGTACCATAGAGTATTTTACCTGGTGATCCTAGGTTTTCGTTGCATGCATTCGACTACCATGGGCTGTCCATTTCGCATGGACTTTTCCAGGTATCTAGCCTTCCTTGAACGTACATAGAGTACTCTTCCAGGAAGCTAGGCCATCTTAGGTGTCCTCTTTGTATGGTCTTTTCCAAGTAGCTAGTCCTCCTTAAAGCATACCTTTGAGTACTTTTCCAGGTGGCTAGTTCTCCTTGGGCGAACTTTTGCCAAATGGATGTGCATCCCCAAGTCTGTGAGTATGTGCATGCATCCATGCATTTAAACAAGATTATCTTTGTAGAACTTATTTAATAAATGTGTATCTAATGAACCTTATCTGATTTCTATGATTATCATTGTGAAATATTTGTTATACATTGTTCTTAACAACTACACTTAACTATCATGATGTTTGTTAAATCTTGGGGGTTATACCTCATTGGGATAGCCATTGACGCTGTCAAACCATATTTAGTGTGCAGGAGACGCATATGATGCGTATGTTGATGTTCATATGAAATAAGAGAAGCCAGATGATCTTGCGATTCTCTATTTCTGACTTCATTTGTATTAAATTTGTACTATCATGTTTTGTAAAACATTAAGACATTAGTTTGTATAAGCTTTCAGGAACCACTTAAAATATTTGGTTTTATATATTTGGACTCCCTATTATACTTGATTTACTCCTATTCTACTAAAATTACTAACTCTGATAAAGAAAAAAATGTACATGAAATTTGAGTAATTTTCAAAAGTTAACACTCGGGTTTTTGGAAAACGAGTAGTGTACTCGGGTTTCGAGAACCGGGGTGTTACATCAGCATCGAAAGTTCTCGAGCGTTACTATAAGATTCAATATAATATATACATGTGTACGATACCAATCCAACTATCCTAGCCTTACATACTTGCCCTGACATAAAACTAACCGTGGGAATGGTCTTCATTCATAGATCAAGCCATTTGACCTTTAATTTTAAAGACAATGCCATCCATTATGTGACTGACATTTATACTTCCATTGAGTGAATTAGCGAATAACCAATTATCCGTAATGATTTAGATGAAAGTTCATTTGTTAAAATTGGTTGGAAACATGCTTTCTACCATGTAGACCCATTACATTTCATAAAACTCTCATATCAACAATAATTACAAAAATGCCATCAACCTAGACCACTGAATTCTACATCACATGGTTCCTATGATACTTTTGCCATGAAACTTTATATCAGGCCCAGGTTTCATAAATGAACCGTACATGACAAAGTTTGACCATTGGATCAGCGTGATCGGTGGCTAAAACAGATATTCATTCAAATATTGGCCACCTGATCTTTGGATATGCTTCAAATTTGGGCTTAACCCCTTAAATTAGATGGAAAAACGAATAGGTGTGGATCTTACACTACATCACCATGGGCCCACACTTAGGAGGTGCGTGTGCACAGGGAGTGCACACCCGCACCACACCAAAACACGGAGTCGATCAGAGACTCTTTGACCCGATGAATTTCAGAAGACAGAAAATCTCTCTCGTTCCCGCCGTGCAAATTTCAAACGGACTGTCATCCGTTGGCGCCTTCATGGGCCACCATCATGGCCCATGTAAGTCATCCGAACCGTCCATCTGATGCTAGTGAAGGCTATGATCAAATCCTCGGTGTTTCCATTCCATGACCAGCGAAGGGTGGGCCGTACACAATCAGCCGTATAGACTGTCCGGGCCTTGCATCCGGGTCATATCTTGATCCCTGGACAGGGATATTGCGAAGATCTGGATGGAGGGACCAGATCTCCCGGATGTCCAGGGTAGTGGACCCCACGGAATCCTCCAAAAGGCCAGCTGTTCCGCGAACCGACCACTCTCCCTCCGTAACGAAAGAGGAAACGCGTGCGTTCCTTTCTCACGCGCAGCAAACCACGGGAGAATGTCCTGGATGAAATCCAAGCCGTCCAAACCATGGCTGGGGAAATTACGAATCCTGTCTAGGTGTCTAAAAGCGTCGGATGAGCATCACCTACGCGGATCTCCTTCGCTGTCACGCCATGGCGAGAAAAAAACGAACCGCAGCAGGTGATGATTTCGACCAGGATGAGAAGAGCTGGGACTGATCCAAGACGTCCGATGGATAGGGTCCACTCCCTAATCAAACGCTCCTAGATTTCAGCCCAAAACTTCCGCCGAAAGTAAAGGAAGCAACAATCAATTTCCGCAAAGAAAACCGGGGGTAGTGCATAAGATAGCTATCTCTTGCGCAGTTTACGCAAGAAAGGCCTGGAAGGCCGAAGTAGATATAAAAACGACCCACTAGCGCTGCATAACACACCACGAGGAGAGACAGGAAAGAAAGGAACGAGGAAGGGAAAAGAGAAGAAAGAGAGAGAGAAAGAAGGGAGAGAGGAAGGCCAATCGCATAACTAAGACATCCTTCATATTTCCTTAAGTCTAAGTGAAATTTAGTTACAACTAATCCTAACTATACTCGAATCCTCTGAATTAGGATAAGGAGAAATGAGTTTTATCCTAATATTTCCTAGGACCCTAAACTTGCCTGAGAACGACCAAACAATTAGAGGTGAGGGTTTTATCCTTTAAGCTTGCATTAATTTAAGTTGTTATATTTATCTTGTCTTTTACATACCTTCATGTTACTAAGAATCCTCCATGCAATTATATGTTTTACCATCAATTATTTGCCCTTTCGAATTATAATGTAATGTTGATTACGGATGATCTTTAAGAATTTATGTGGGACAATGGATACAAGCCTTACCCTTGCTTTTATCAATTTATTAAGTTGGCCCTTGCCACTCTCCTCTTTATTGAGTTGGTTATTACCACTCTCCTTATATTTGAGTTGACCATTGTCACTCGTCTATTTGTTGAGTTAACCATTGCTACTCTTCTTTTATTGAGTTGACCATCATCGCTCTCCTCTTTATTACATTGGTCATTACCACTTTTATCTTTTTGATTTGGCCATTGCCACTCTTCTCTTTATGTTATTGGCCTTATGCTATCTATCTTTAAAGGGCTTGGGCATGTGTCTTGATATTCCTGAACTTCCATGATTCAATGGATTTTTCCTTTTTGGTGCAAGTACTATGTTGGGAATCCCTCTTCTAGCGATGGAATAAATATTGTGGACATAATACGGCAACATGTAATTTCATGTTTCATGGGTGATAGTGCACAAATTAGTGTATGTAAATCGTTATACGTGTTACATTAATTCTTTTCTTTTTTGGGGGCTGGATGTCGCAATTAGTCGCTCCAATCTCGTCTTTTCTTTTTGGGGGGTTAGATGTTGCAATTAGTCGCTCCAATCCAGGTTGCATGATTCACCCATTCATGTGTTGTGTTCGTCTTGAGATAACCGCATAAATCCATGTTAAACGTGGGACACGTCGGCGAATCTTCGTAGTATGGGATGCAGGGCGAGTCAGATAACTATAATCGTATTCCACATTGTGGCAATCACTAAGTGTGATCAACCGCATATACTTTGCTAGGCATGAATCTCAGGTAGATTGCTTGTGCATATTGATACCTCATATATTTGTGGAGTACGGGATATATCAAAAACTTTACATTGCTTTTATGAATCTCATGAATTACTGTTAATCTTAAAGGATGATCATCACTATGAGTAGGGCATTGACCCTCTCCTAATCGTACAGATAATGCATGTGATGTATAGATTGAAGACCTAGAGGATCATCTCCCTATAGAAGACTATACTGAAAGAATATGAAGATAGTTTTATTATTTAGTTTTATACTTCCGATGCGAACTCAATTAATGTAATAAGCTTCCATTGAAAAGGCATTTGATTATTTATTGAATTTATTTACTCTGATGAAATAATCAATCCAGTCGATTTTATTCTTGTGAATGTGACCTTCATGAATGTATCCGGATGCGATTTAAAATAATAATAATAATAATGTACAATTTTTAAAACATTCAAGTTTTACATTATTAACACTCAATTTTCTCAGGCATGAGTATAAACTCTGGCCATGAAAATTCGGGGCGTTACATGTTGCTTTTTGTAAATGGTCACCCACTTAAGATGGACCATTTACGGTGATAAAGGTTCTCAATGGAGGTGCTCATGTTCTTCGCGACATGTGGAGAAGAATCACAAAAAACCTATCAACAGTCAATTTTTTAAGACTTATCACCCTAGTTTGAGAAAGCTATGGAAATATCAAGCCAAACATTGGCTAGATTGATCAGAGTTCATGTATAATAGACTAAAATCAGTCGAGAATTAAAGACAAATGTAAGGAAATATAGGTTTTATTAATAAGCTGATATGGAAGGACAAAATAGGACCTAGGTTGATTATATACATATACATATGTGTGTGTGTAAAGAGAGAGAGAGAGAGAGAGAGAGAGAGAGAGAGAAGGCCCGATCGAGATGTAGTTTAAGCATAAGTTGTTTTCATTTCTTCAAATTCCTTAAAGGCACACTCCCTAATGAGTTCGGATGTCTGCCTTTGAGTCTTCCAAGATTCTTCACTTTTCAGAACACGATCAATGAAGCACAGAACCTGGTCGATACAATGACCGATTATGTTGGTCGTATGCTCTGCTTCTTTCTTCTGTTCACTACTTTCATGTGACAGAGCTTGATAAATATCAAGTTGAGAGTTGATGAAATTCAAAAGGGTCTGAGAGTAGTCTGAAGCCCTCCCGGGGTAAAGGCCCTTGGTCTCTTGGAGATCATTGTCGGCCTCTTTATGTTGAACTTGGAGGGTCCACGATATTACTTTATTGAAATGATGTTGTCTAGCCCAGTGAAGGTGATTATAACAAGCCGCGTCATATTAATCAGAGAGTGTTTGATTCCTTATGAATTGTGGCATGTTCGTCTTCACGAGCTTCTAGAATTTTGAGGTCTTTTCTGTTAATAAAATAAGTATTATCGATGCATTGAAGCTTAGCCAGAGCATTAAGAAGTTCTTTTAAAGGAGCATAATTCTCTGCAATGTTTTAAAGTTTATGGACAAATGGGTAAATTTCAATTTGGAGAGTAGAATGTGCAAAAGAATTAATCTCAAGGAAAAGAATTTCCAAAAAAAAAAAAAAAGTTTGAGCCCGATCGAGAGAGAAAATGAGTGAAAAGGCCATGGTAGGAAGTAAAAAATAGAAGTTTTGAATTTGGAAGTAAGAAAGATTTAAGTGCGTCATGGGGAAAGAACCATTAATTCATTTATATAAGGCTAAGGGAAGCCTAGCGTGCTCGAAGTCGAAGCGTCATGACAATTGGAGTGCTTATTAATGACACGAAATGTTCTCGAGGAAGATGGAATAGGCGGGTGCATGATTTTTAATATTTATGCCACGTTGTCAGGGTGGTTGTTCCTTTTAAGCATTGTGGAAGAAAAAAAAAACTAAGTATTAAAGGCATTGTTACTAAAGAAGGCATTGTGGCCGATTGCATTAAAAGTAGGGAATTACAAGCCAACAGTACAACAGTTGAAGAGGTAGAAAAATCTATGACAATTAAAAATCAAAAGAGGAAAAAGCAGCAATCATCTCTTGCCATTTTGATCACCTCACCTCCTGCTGATCAAGCACAATTTTAGTCTTTAAGTCTGAGTGTACCATATGACTGATCAATGGAATATGTTTTTGCATGAAGATGCTCAATGTCTTGACCTCGGATTTCTGACCACGTCTAATCTCAATCAATGATTTTCCCTCTTCCTCTAATGCCTTTTGTCTATCCTCCATCACTAAGATTTGAGCCTTCAAGTTAGTTAGAGTCAAATCTAACTCCTTCAGTTTGTCGTAGATGGTGGAAAGCTACTCCCAAGTAGTTGTAACCTCGGTCATTTTTTAGGGACACAACCGTATGCTCAGATTGGAGTCTGTCAACCACCGTGATTGTATCGTGGTACTCATGAATTAGATTAAAAAATTCATGGAGTACAGGCATCTTAATTGACAAAGATTTGTCAGACGGAGAGAGAGTTTGGTAGCGACGGATAAGAAGATTGAGTCTCTCAACCGATCCTGAAGAAGTGATGTCAGAGGCCCTAGAGGGAATGAGAATTCATACTTTCACTTGAAATTGTTGGAACTCTGATGAAGGCATTGGGGGCTCGGCTACCAAAGTATCATTGGCAAGGGATTGGTCAAAGAAGGATAAAATATCTTCTATAGGAAGAGTGTCCTCAGGCGATAAAGGGAAGACACTAGAAGTATCGACTAGCACAGGAAATGGAGCAGTAACATCGACCATAAGGATCCTTGTGGGTACATAACAATCAAAAGAATCTTCAGTAGGACGAGAGAATTCCTCTTTTACTCCTACTTTGTCTGCGATGACCACCCTATGATCACGGATTGGATCTGTTTACTCGGTTAATTCCAAGGATGGAGAAGACTGAATAGAAGAAGCTGGAATCTCCTAAGAAATGGTTGTGTCGAATGAATCTTGTAGCATTGGCACAACTAACTCTGCAACTCCTTGACCCTGATCATGAGCGAGCGACAAGGTCATATAATACAAAAGGAGACTGAAAGACTCCACAGGCTAATATGTGATTACCTCTTCAAAAGTGTGACTTTATGTCTGGTGTTGAGTATCAAATATTGCATATTTTCCCTAGTTATTCCTTGGTTTTATGAACATGATAATGCTTAAAGTGTATATTTTATACATGTTTGTATTGCAAGGTGAGTTTGAGAGCTTGGATTGAAAAGAATGTTAAAAGCATGGATTTAATGCTCAAGAATCACCAAGGCAATGGATCGATCTTAGGAGACCAAGAATGGAGAATTCACATGCCAAAGATCTAAGAAAACCAAGTGCAAAGGTTGAAAAAACTGGAGAAGATTGCTTCATCCGCAGCAGAAAACAGGATAGTTCGGTCGGACCAAAATCGCACAAAAAAGTCTAGCAACCAACAATGAAATTCAGGGCTAATTCGATTCAACAGAAAGTTAATTCAGTCCGACCAAAACTTAAGTTCGGTCTGACCGAACCCAAGCTCAGTATGACTAAAATTGGGCAACTGCTGAAGACAAAATCCAATTACAACTCGAGCTTGACTTCAGTCTCTGCTGCGTAAATCCAAGGTCGATTTGTAAAATCTCTAAGTCGGTGCAAAAGATGATGTTTCACAACTATAAATAGGAATCCCTAGGACGTTCTAAAGTATCTTCTGGGGTTTAAAAAGGGAGAGAAGGCCAAGGTGGAGCGCCGACAAATGTTCTTCTACTTTGATTTCTTCGTGGGTTCTAGTTGATCTTTTTGTTTTTCTTATAGGATGTTAGTCTTGTTAGGCTAATATCTTAGCTAAAGCTAAGGAATGAAACCTATAGTTTATTTTAACGTTTATCTTACTTTGATTCAAGTTTATGTTGAACTTCATTGATTTCTAGTTTGATTCGAGAAATATTTTCAATTTTATATGATTATTATGACTTTAATAGCAGTAGATTCTGTGTAAGCTTTTGATATCTTCTTAATCTATTTGGAGTTATGGAGATTGGTAAATCCTGTTGTTCATCAATGTCTCCTGGGCATGGTAGGATGATGGAATCTCTTCCAATCAATGCAATGGATCTTCATGTGTGAACTAATCCAATAAAACCTCAGATTCTATTTTAACCGCTTCATCATCCAATTAGATAGGATAGGACTTCGATTCCAATCGAGTTATCATTGAATCAAGTAGATTAATTTGAGATTGCTATAGGTGGATTCCTGGATCCTTAGTCTTTTATCTTTATTAATTAAAACCTTCTTTCTAAAATGTTGGATTAAAAACCCAGACCAACCAAGTTAAACTTAGATTAGTTCTAGACCGTGTTCCCCATTCCCTGTGGATTCGACCTCGTTCTCACCGAGTTATTACTACATCGCGACCCTACACTTGTGGTTGTGAACAAGTTTTTCTGGTCGATGAATGTCACTCATAGTCTCTTTAGAATAAAAAATTGTTAGGTTTTTTTGTGGGAGATTGAGCTGTGTCGACTGGAATATCTGAGAACAATGTCTCGGCCTGAGGAGACAGTGCAGAGATAGGTTGTTTCTCAGATGCCGAGAGCTCCCTGGTCACTATGAAAATGAAAAGGGAGAATTAGAAAGTGAAATTGGAATATAAAAGTATTTAAAATAAATTAATATAAATAGGTCTACCTATATCAAACCAAATAACGACGATGATAAATATGTTGACCATTGGTGAAATTTTGGTGAGATCAATAATTAAAGCCAGAGCTCGATTGGAACACGGAAAAGGAGGATTAGGCTAATATGGTTTGAGAAAGCGATCAAAAGGAAGATTGTGATCATCCAATCTTTCATTTTCTCTTTTCCATTTGTTAAAGGCCTTGTTGAAGTGAGCATCCTTGTGTCTCTTATATGCTTCTTCCATCTCCCACCAAAATTTCACTAGATCTCGATTGGAACGCGGAAAAGGAGGAGGATTAGGCTGATATGGTTCGAGAAAGTGATCAAATGGAAGATTATGATCATCCCATCTTTCCTTTTCTCTTTTCCATTTGTTAAAGGCCTTGTTGAAGTAAGCATCCTTGTGTCTCTTATATGCTTCTTCCATCTCCCACGAGTATTTTGAAAGAGGAACATCCAGCCAAATCTTGGTTTTATAATATTTTTTTGAAAGCTGCAATAGCTTTGACTGAAGAAGAAATACATAAGGATCTTAAGGCCGACTGACCAAAAGTTATGAGAGATGTAGGAAGAGGGGTTGTAAGAGGTTCAAGTTCTAAAAATTTAAGAATAACCGGAGGCACTGTAGATACTTGAACAGATGAAGTTGTAGAGACAACTTTGACTGGACTTGCTACTATAGCCTTTCTATGTTTTGGTTCAGGTGAAGCTGGCTCTACCAATCTTATTAATGAGAAAGGGGATGGTTTGACAGTCTTATTGGTGTTAAAGACAGGACAGTTGATGCAACTGATGTTGTCTTCTTTGATCGTGTCTTCTTATGAACAGGAGACGCGATCGACTAAGGTACCATCGATTTTTTAGCACCCTCGGTCGTTGTTTTCTTCTTCTCAATCATTAGTTTCTCCACTTTAGACAATGAAAGAGAAAGTCAAGCAATGATTAACTCATGGGATCCACAGACTAAAGTCCCATAATAAAATTTTCACCAGTGGTAAAACAAAAAATAGTTGCTGGTGACAACTGGGAAAGAGAGGAAGCATGAAAGCGGAGCTCACAAAGTCAAAATTATTACGGAGGGTATGGAACACACTGACAGAATCCACAACTGACCGATAATTCAGAGACTGGTTGCAAGTTTGATGAATGAATGGATAAGGAATGCCTTAGGCCTAGCCGAACTTATGAGCAAGGAGATTGGGGCAGTATTACTCGATACCGGCTTCAGCATTGACACATGTTTCTACTATGCCACCATATGGAATGTCTTTGCAAATCAATAGCTTTTGAAAACTTGATCTCTAAGACTAGCCATCTCGATATCGGTCGACTCATATTCTTCTGTAAACCAAGTCAAACTGAATTCTTTATCATTAAATGGATAGAAAGAGCTAAGAGAAAGGAAGAAGTTCATGTATTCAACAAAAGAATGATTCATTTTAGGGCAAAGGATGTTATGATGGCTAAAAAAAGAGAAATCCAACATAATGTGAATGGATTTGACAAAAATTGCCCCAAAATATTTATAAAGCCACATACTGACAAACCAAATAGATCCACCGAAATAGTAAAAACTTTTGGGGGTCACTTCAAACATACTCCGATATAAGTGGCTGAGCACGTATAGGGCAAGGGCAAACTGACGTCCTTGAGCAAGTGCCTCAGACAAATGAATGTATTCCTTCATAATCTGAATAACACTAACACAAAGTAAATACCAACATATCCACATCTTGAGAAAATTTGTGTGCTCGTAATCATCAACTTCATCTTGAGATTTACGTTGGATAGCCATGAAAGTGGAATAAGCTTTATTGGACTTTTCTGGAAGGACAAATGGATGTTTATCTGTTAGGACAAAACTAGGATAAACAGGTTCACCAAAAGAGAGAAGATGTGTAAAGGCACAAACATCCATGATTGTTGAACCTATGGGGCCACATTTGAAATGGAATGGTATTGGTCGATTGACTTCAAATGGTCGAGGTTGTTGTAAGGAGGAAAGTATTGGCTATTCATGCAAGGAAAGGCTGCTACACTCATAAATTCCAACTTGCCTCCATATATCGCCATGTTGCGCATCTATGCGAGTATACCATTTTGCCCAACCATTCATCGGTTTTGCCCATGCTCTTAAAGGTTTGAAAGCATTGGTAGGATCCGAGAAATGATCGGATTGGACGAACAGAACTTCATCGGGGCACCTTAAGAAATATGGTTATATTTCACGAAGTTATTCGTGAGTGACTTCAGGATGAAAAGCCGGACCGAGTGTTAAATATGTCTTGTTCAGTTTAACAAGAGCATTGAAGAAGAGGTCATTGACAACTCCTAAAGAAATAACATATAAATCCTTAATGAAAGTCTCCTGGTGGAAGACTGGAATAGAGGAGGAAGATGTGGCCATGGTGATTGAAGGAAGATTATACGAAGAGAGAAGCTTGGATGAGAAAGAAGAAGTAAGAGGTACAGTATCACACCCCAAAATTCGATGTTCGAGTTGGCCAGACCCGAGTCCGAATTCCAGGTTGTGATTAATTATTCTTTTTTTAACATTCTCAACCACAAATTTAATAAAAACTAATTACAATAAATCAAATATTCATCAAATACAATGTTTAGACTCACTTTTGAGTTTTTTTTTTTTTTTACAATACATTTTTTTAACATAAATAGAGAAGATCACTATGACTATACAGATGGTTAGATCGTCGCTCCATTTCGCATTTGACTACTCTCTGAGCCCCAAAACACTGTTAATGTGGGTGTGAGCATAATAGCTCGTGGGAACGTATCTAACCCAAATTTGAAATTTGTATAATTATACAAAATGTATAGATAATGAAAATACTTTGTTTAAATTTTAAAACACAAATTCAAGTACTGAATCTTAAAAGATGAGATGAATGCAATACTAGAATCGTAAATATGCTCTGAATGCCAAACTTTCAATGAATTCTATAAATAATAAAATTAAACAACCATTATATTTTACAATACCGTATCCAAGTGGATGGCCACGTTGCATTAACGCACACGCACTAGTACCTTGAGGTGAGGGACCCATTTATACGTTAGCTGGTCAGACTACTACTCCGGTTGTAGCTCTGGCATATGTCCACGCACATACTTGTACTCATATGCCGTACACAAAGGAGACTTCAAAGGATCTAGTGGGTTCTAAAGTCTTTCACCTAAGGGACACAATCGCCCTACTTGCTCGCTTTAGGATCCTCTACCTAAGGGACACAATCGCCCTACTTATTGGCTTTGGAGACTTTCACCCAAGGGACACATCGCCCTACCTGCTTATGCCTTTTAGGGACATCCCTAGGGTAGTGCACCCACATTCCAACCTTCATTATTAATTAAAAATAAATATGCACATGATATAAGTAACTACCATCCATCCAAACCGAAATTATTAAATATACAACTTATTCCAGGTTAGTTACAAACTACATAGTTACATCACATATTCTTCAATTTTCTCAAATTATGCATAGAAGTTATAGTAAGGTTCGATACCTATTAACTCAATAATTATTTTAATTAAATAATTAAAATCTTCAATTATAAATTTAGAATTAATTTTGCATATAACTTATTAATTTATCAAAATTAAAATTTTACTTAAAATCGAATTAAAATTTCTTTATAAATTTGTAAATCAATAAAGCATAAGAATTTCTAAAAGTAACTTATGTTAAATCCCGAATCCCAATAAATTAATGTATAATTTAGATTTTAACAATTTTAATTTAATTAATTTAGTAATATATAAATAAAAAATGACTCTTTTTTTAAATAATTTTATGTTTCCTTCTAATATATTATAGGAAAGATTTTTCTAAACATATTAATTGGATTCTTTTTTTTTTTAATCCTAATAATTGAATTTCTATTTTTATTAAAGTTCATCCTATTAAGGGTAGGTAACTACATATATAGAAAATCCACATTAATAACTAATTTCTAATATCTAAATTTTAATTTATCAAATGCCAAAATTTGAATTTATTATTATTATTATTTATTTATTTAGAATTAAATTTGAAATTTAAATTTACCTAATCAAAATTAATTCTATAAATCCTAAAATTTATAACCTAATTAAAATACCAATGAACAAGTAAGTTAATCAATATTAAATTAATTTTAAATTTAATTTAGTTAATTATACATCAGTATTACCAAATTGAAATTGTACTCAATTTATATTTAATTCCAATAAGTTATACTAAATTATTAAATTTGAACTTTAGTTATTATTAAAATTTACCTTATATTATACATATCATTATTTTAATTAGTATGAATTATTCTGGTATATTATTTCTAATTAGTCTTTAAAAAAATTTAAAATTAATAACTTGAGTTACTTTATAAATTTACGCCAGCAGAATTAATTTATAACTTGGATTCAAAAAATAATTTAATTCCTACATAATTATAATACTCTAAAATTATTTTGTATTAAATTTAGTAATCTAAGAAATCTAATATATATATATATATATATATATATATATATATATATATATATATATATATATATATATATATATATATATATATATATTACTCTAATCTTAATAATGATTAAAAAAATTAATAAAAAATTTCATATTAGAGATTGATCACCCACCTTAACAAAAGTTTCACGAAACTTCTTTTTTTTTTTCTATTATCTTTTTCTCACATTTCCCTTCTTATGCGTACACCACCCTATTTATAATATATAGGTCCCACCATACACAATACACGCATGTGAAAAAATAAAATAAATAGAATAAAATGGTTATATTTAAATGACATTTTGTGTAAGTGAAACAACCACCTTCTTTAGTTTCATTTATTATAAAATACGCATCACGTGTGTATATGAAGTGATGCATATGGTGCGTGGTTGTGCGTGTGCATGTGACATGGTGCCCATGTGTGAGCAGTGTATACATGGGCATACATGTAAAATTATTAACGCACAATGGATGGTTGATTCGGTGGGTAGGTTGATGGGTCAAATTGATGGATGAATTTGGGTGATGGATGACTAATTGAGAAGTTCTTTAGATGGTGTTGATTTGTGTATGGATTTAATGGTTTCATTTTATTGGTTTAAGTCAACGAACGGATGGTTGGTTGATCTAGTAATAAAACTTGGATGATTTGAAATTGTTGGGTTGATCATTTTGATGGGTGGTCTAAATTAGTGACCCCTGATGATAGTCACATGCATTTTCATTCCTAAATTCAATACTTACTTGATAATAACTTAAATACTAATTAATTTATATTTATATTTTATTAAAATTTAATAATATTTAAGACATACTATTAACTATTTAAAATGTTAAAACTTAAATGGGCATGCTACACACGTTTAATAATGCTCCATTAAAGAATTATACCGTACATGAATGGATGGTTGGGATGTTTTGAAAATAAGATTTAAGTGGACCATGCGGTACCTCAATGAGCATAGAGGTAGAT
The DNA here is from genome assembly GCF_029962835.1 of Magnolia sinica. Classification (NCBI taxonomy): domain Eukaryota; kingdom Viridiplantae; phylum Streptophyta; class Magnoliopsida; order Magnoliales; family Magnoliaceae; genus Magnolia; species Magnolia sinica. The sequence goes on along the minus strand of NC_080577.1, from coordinate 40,050,578 downwards.
GTATGGTTTATTTTATGAATGGGTTATCCGGTTGCGAGATATAGAGTGTCAGATTTACATTTGTACGTATGGATACATGGACCTCTAAAACTTGTTGAATCATGTCCCAATGTAAGAAGTACTCTAGTAAATTTGTCCGGAGAAATGTGAGAATTATCATAGTGATTTTTTTAGGCAGCCCAATTAGCAGATTCATGTATGATGTACGGTTAGATGATAAAATATAAAATAATCAAACGATTAGGAGTCTAATCTGATATGCATGTTAATGTATGGTTACTTTCATACTCAAATGGGTGCAAGATGTGTTTTTAGTTGATCAGATAGATGGATCATCGGATAAATGGCTTAGATGATTAAATTACAATCCTGAAAAATGGATGGATGAGTAGGTGGCTGCATACCCTATACAGCATATGAATGGTTGGATTTAGTGTGTGTTTCACGGTTAGATTTGAGCTGGTAAATGAATGAACAATTAATCACAGGTGTATGAATAAAGAGAGTGCACGTATACACACACATACATACATACATACATTTATATATATATATATATATATATATATATATATTAAACCATATAATTATTAATCAACAATACACTCAAAATAAAAATTGATCACACATATCACAACTTGCATACTTTATGTATGCATGCATGCATGAATGCATTTATACATGTGTAACACCCTGGATTTTTTGGGGGCCGAGTAGATACTCGACTCCCAATATCCCGAGTGCCACTTATGCTTTGCGGAAGCGGGGTTCTTATAATTCATTTTACCTGAGCTTTGAACAATTCCTGGAATTAAAAAAGACTATGCAATGGCCGCCACATCCAGCGCGTCAGGCTCTATAGTTCCTACATTCAAGATGAGGTCTGGTTGATGTTTTAAAACACCGTCCTAGAGTGGGAGTGAGTGATGAACTCAGTGGATACCATTAACAATAAGTTACATATGTTATCATACGCAAGAACAAATTTAGTGAAAGGCATACATTCAAAGAATCCTACATGCTCTTCTTAATGCAAATGCATGGTTCAATGACATAATGCATGCCCTCTCCAACAACACTCCCTCTAGCGACAACATCTAACGATCGCATATGACAAACACTCCCTCAGTGCGACCTCGACTGCCGAATTGTAAAAATTAAATAATGCAATGTAATGTAAAATATTAGCCAAGTTGATTAATTATGTTTATTCATCTAGCAATCTGGGGAAACCGAGACATCCCGACCGATCAATGCCCTTATCCGATCGTGCAGTTCTGGTGATCGTGGTCGTATGGCTCTCGCAACCCTTGGCCTGTGTGGGTTTGTCATTCCCATAACTTAATATCATACGAAGGCACTTAAGACATATAAAGTCTTGCTCGCGATCACTACGGGGAGGCTCGTCACCCCAGCGTAGGTTGACAACTCGGACATAGTGTCTCATACCACCATCTCTGGCTCACGAGTTATAGTACTCATTGGTCATTACGAGGAGGCTCGTCACCCCAGCATAGGCTAACAGCTTGGGCATAGTGTCTCATACCACCATCCCTGACTCATGAGTCTTATGGGCCATAACTTGTGGTTGTTAGTGTGCGCAAAGGTTACAAGATGCCTCAAGTTCCAGCAGGTGTGTACAACTATGGTTAACATACAAGGATGGCCAACCAGTGGACCAACTTGTCCCCACAAGACGAACCACGGGTTGCACGACATAAGAGCAACATCTCGCATAGTCCAACTACAGCCGACAGCTCGCAGTTTGGCTAGTTGGGCCAAACTCGCACTTGGGCTGACCCAAATGGAAGGGTTGCCTAGAAAATCCTAGTTGACTGACCGATCCGAAAAGGGCGCAATGTGTAAATACAAGACCAACAAGTAGAAGTCGATCTACTTGTAGTTGTGAGGGGAATTAGGTGAGTGTAATTATAGTCCACATTCGAAATCAAGGCACAAGACATAGCTGTACATAATTTGGGGAATCCCTAGTGATACATGTATGTGGATCTAGGTTTTAAGGGATCGCGGTGTGGGAATGGACACCGCAGCTAGCTATAAGGAGGATTTATCTTACGTGGTGGGGTGTGGGTAGTAAATTCCCCCATTTCAGGTCTACGAGAGGCATGTGTACTAGTCCATAGTGTACATTCAGCAATTTCAGGGACATTTCTAGCTAGGAGTTCCATAAATTTTAGCAATTCGACAGTACAAACAGCAATACACCAAATCTACACATGTAAGTTGCATGCAACAAGATCTAACTTATGAAATCAGTAAGATTAGGGAAATGCACATGCAACTTCACAATTTGACAGACAATTCAACAATGCATACATCAAGGAAATTTGAATTGAAATTTCCTTCCACAATTTAGGGAAATTTTAGGCATAAGTTCTAAAACAGCGACATGCAAGCAAATTTTCCACACAAAATCACTAGATTTTGCTCTAGGCATGATGACAGGACACCTAGAGGTAATGGTCCGCACTTATCATAGATTGGAGGTCCTTGGAGATGCTCTAGTGGCACCAGGTCCGTAAATTTGATGTGTCGAGGCCCTGTGCCTGAGGGATTGCATATCAGGACACATGCAAGTGGCCCAAGCTAAGGAAAATGGAGGAGAGATAGAATGGTTACCTTTGGTGAGCTACACTTCACCTCTACGGTGGTAGGGTCATGGTTTCTGGCAAATAATGGTGGTAAGAGAGTGAAATTTCCAAATTCTTAGCTCCCTTAACTCTCACAGCCCCCTTTCTCTCTCTCTCACTCTCTCTCTCTCCTCTCTGTCTCTCTCACTTTTGCTAGAAATTGTTGTGTGAGTGAGGGAGAGAGAGATTTGAGGGCTTTTATAGCCTGGACTTTTCTCCAATTGGCCATGGGTGCTAATAACTTCCTCAAGTGACCCTTTGGGGTCCACTTATGGCTTTCGGGGCTGCCCTATGGCCTTGGCCCATCTGAGTTATGGGATCGATGCCCCATGGTCTGATGACTGGTTGTCCAAGTTTTGAAGGCAAACAGACGCAGGAATATATCGCAAGGGTCCGATTTGCGATCAATGGTCACTGTTCCTCGATCAAGGGTCAGATTTGGCAAACGAGTGTAGAAAAATATCTTCAACCTACGGTGTACATTTGGATGAAATATAACGGTCAAAATGTCATAATTTATTGTCCTAAGTGACGGGGCTAATTGTTTTAAAAATTCAGATTTCAAGTTATTACTTAGGAGAGTTGCGTCTCACAAGTGTCGACTTGACGATGCAAACTGTCCATTTCAAGGCATCGTTTGAGTCCATTGTCCATGATGGACCATAAGCCCAGTGAGATGGACATTACTCGATAACTTCAGAGTTAGTGGCCCATTAACGAGCGGTCTAGAGCTTGTTCGGGTAATCGGGGCATTTCTATAATAAATTGGATAGGAAGATTTATTGGGTGTAGTTGTTAAGGTCTGGATTAACTAAGTTCACAGTGTGACCTATTCGAAATTAGCAAAAATGGTGATTCGGTCATAATCACTCTAAACCGTCGGTTTTAGGCTAAAAGAGTAACTGGGTTAATTTGGTTCATTAGTCAAGATCTGGGCCATAGCTGACTCGGCTTTAGGTAGATTTTTAATTTAGTTACGGTTGTTTGATTAGTCAGTGGCAGGTTAGTTAGATTTGGGCCCTATGTGAACAAATCATGGGGTTAAACTCGATGTTAAAGTGATCGATTGGATTCATTGGTTTTTCTACTGTCGATCAGTCTTATATGTACGGTTCTTTATCAGTACCAGCCGCATATAAGCTCACCTCGAGTGTTAAGGGTCAGTAAGTGACGACGTGGCGAGTTTTATATATATATATATATATATATATATATATATATATATATATATATAAGGATTTTTAGCAATCCAAAATAGTAAAAAATTCGGAGTGTTACAATCTACCCCCTTAAAAAAAAATTGTCCCCGAAATTGCCTAATGTATATAGGTAAAGATATTCTAATATAGTACATCTAGGTTCTATTGATTTCACTTTCATATGCATGGTAGGGTGCAACTAAATATGCTAGTATGGCTTATTGTAGTCTACCCCCCTTAAAAATTTTCACTTTGATGGTTTACTCCAGTCTTCTTGTTTTCAAAAGATTTAGATTTATGATAACGGTTGCCTTCTATTTAGAGTAAAAATATATGTTTTCAATGTTCGGTTAACCCGGAGAGACAGTTGTAGTGGGCTTGAAGCCGATACGTTAATCACTACCTGACCAGGGTAGAAGGTTCATTGCATCCCTTCTTAATCCTGGTGGATCCTAGTGTTCTGCTCGGCCTAAGCAGTGAGTCCGTTGGTAGTCGCCCATGATTGAGAATTGGGTCAAGCCGCGAATGCTTCACAGGTGTATAGTTTCGTAACTCCGTAGTCTGATCAACATAAATGTTTAGGGAATACCCATTATTGAAAAGTTCAAATCTCCTACTTATAAGGTTGTCCTTCGGGTCTTGGTCTAAAAGAGTTCTCGTTTTAATCTATGTCCAAATTAGAGGTTAATAAATCTCTCAATATACCTATGGTCAAAAATCATCCTAAAAAGGTTTCTAATGACATAAAATTTTATATGTATATTACCATTTCGATCTTATGGCTAGTGGGTTATGAGCAAATTGCACTTCAATTTCATTAATTTCAAGAGGGAAGGAATAATCGAAAGTTCTAAGATATTCTGGAGGTTTAGAGTGTTAATAATGTTAATAAGGACGCAGAAAAGGAAGGACAAAGAATATCGCCTTCTCGATGTTGTTTAAATCTTAAGTCCATAAGAGAATAAGAAAACTCAAAATATTTTACTGTAGTCCGCCACTAATAGAGCTTATAGAGTATTAAACAATGAACTCAATCCTGCTCAAGGGTCCTAACTTAATTGCACCAAAATAATTTAAATGATATATATAATCAAATTTAATCATAGGATGATTCCTAGTACGATTATAAATGATTCCTAAATAGACGTCAAATACTCAATTTTAATATGAAAAGACATGACTAATCTATTGGCAACTCGAAGTTGAAGAAATTTTTTGGTTTCAACCCTTCTATTATTTGTAACATATTTTGTCACCTTTAGTTACTATATTATTTTTTTATAATTTTCATAGTAATCCATTATTAATCTTACTTTTTTTTCATAAAATTTTAATTCATTTTAAGTTCTATAAAAATCATAAAAATTCTGCAAGTACCGGTTGTCCAAAACCAACGACTTTCTATATGATTCTATAATGTCTTTATTCCTTGTAACATTTTCTATGTTTTTAATTAGTAAAATATTTTAAATTTTTTATGATGGTTTATCATTAATTTTAAAGTAATCCCATAAAATTTCAATTCATTTAGAGTCTTAGAAAATTTATTAAAATTCTAGAAGTAACAACTATCTAAAACTAACAATTTTTGGACAGTTGTTAAAACATCCTAAAGTTAACTATATTTTAATTTTTTATTTTATTTTTTATTTATTTTTACATAAAAAAACTTATTAATCTTTAATTTGGCTTTTGAATAACTTAAATCGGAGTTATATCGAGGGAGATATGATTTTTTCACAGCTGATGCAGAATTTGCCCAAATCCCGGCATGGCCATGCTGATCGGGCGGGGCCAACGCCCGGTGGGGGTTCCCTGGGCATGGCCACACCCCCGGGTAACGGCAATGCCCAGGCTTTGTGTAGCCTGGCGTGGGCACAACCCAGGGCGGTGGCAGCAATGCCACTCCCTCTCCTTCTGGTCATGGGCACATCCCCTGGGCGGCGACAACGCCCCATTTTGGCTATCAGGACCGTCAAAACCTTACGACATGCATATCTCACAAACCAAAATGAGTTATTCGATGTACCCTATATGATTTTGGGGTAAGAGAAGCTACTTTAGCCAGAAAAATTAGTTATTTGGAGAGATTCCATCATATTGGTGGTCGAAAATCCATTTTAGTTCCATTTTTACTATTTATAATAAGTTTAGTTTGATTATAACTCTTCATCCCTTGAGCTTTAGGAGTTATGTCCAAAATGAAAAGTTCTTAGAAACATTAGGGGCATAACATGGTTAAGACAGATAGGGCATTTGCTTTAAATAGAAAGTTCACTATTTATATTAAGATATGAAATTTAGGGAGTTCAAGTTGGTATCACTATTTAAAGGATTGTAAATTTGTTCTTATTATCGATCATTGAATTTATTCGGAGTCATTTGGTGACAGCACTGTTCTTTGTCCAGGATAGGTGTAGGGCAATGAGTGGGTGATTCCAAGGCTAAAATGGACCGAGAAATCTATTTTATTCCCGCCTTTACTATGTATAGTAGGGTTTCAGATCGACTAGGGCCTCTGATCCTTTCTAGTTTTAAGAGTCGCGTACAATAGGGAAGATGTTTAGAGACATTTGGGGAATGGATTTGGTTGAGACAAGTGGGACACTTACTTCTTTTGGCCGGAAACCATGAGATCTATCGGAGATCATGACTATCTATAAACGGTGAGTTTACTATTTATAATAAGTTATGATTCCTAAGAGTTTTAGTCGCAGCTAGTTCCGGAGCTTCCCTTAGGGCCTAACATTACCACCTAAAGGGTTGTCTCTATGTTAGTGAATGCATTATGATGAGTCCACACCCCATGGCCTAGTTTAATTCTAAACTATTGCTCTGATACCACCTGTAACACCCCAAATTTTGTGCTTTGAGCAATTCCTGTAATTAAAAAAGACTATGCAATGGCCACCTCATCTAGCGTGTCAGGCTCTGTAGTTCCTGCATCTAAGATGAGGTCTGGTTGGTGTTTTAAAACACCGTCCCAGAGTGGGAGTGAGTGATCAACTCAATGGATACCATTAACAATAAGTTACACATGTTATCATTCGCAGGAAAAAATTTAGTACAAATGCAAATGCATGGTTCAATGACATGATGTATGCCCTCTCTAACAACACTCCCTTGAGCGACAACATTTAACGATTGCATATGACAAACACTCCCTCAGTGCGACCTCGACTGCCGAATCGCTAAAATTAAATAATGTAATGTAATGTAAAATGTTAGCCAAGTTGATTAATTATGTTCATTCATCCAGCAATTTAGGAAAACCGAGACATCCCAACAGATCATTGCCCTAATCCGATCGGGCGGCTCTGGTGGCTGTGGTCGTATGGCTCTCACGACCCTTGGCCCGTGTGGGTTCGTCATTCCCATAAATCAATATCATACAAAGGTTCTTAAGACATATAAAGTCTTGCTCGTGGTTACTACGGGGAGGCTCGTCACCCCAGCGTAAGCCGACAACTCGAGCATAGTGTCCCACACTACCATCCTTGGCTCACGAGTTATAGTCTTCACTGGTCACTACAGGAAGGCTCGTCACCCCAGCGTAGGCCGATAGCTCGGGCATAGTGTCCCAAACCACCATCCCCGGCTCATGAGTCTTGTGGGCCAAAACTTATGGTTGTCAGTGGGCGCAAAGGTTACAGGGTGACTCAGGTTCCATCAGACGTATACAAAAATGGTTAACGTACAAGGATGGCCAACCATTGGACTAATCTGTCCCCACAAGATGAACCACGAGCTGTATGACCTGAGAGCAACGTCTCACGTAGTCCAACTGCAGCCGACAGCTTGCAGTTTGGCTAGTCAGGCCAAACTCGCCCGTGGGCTGAACCAACGGAAGGGTTGCCCAAGAAAATCCCGGTTGACTAACCAATTTGAAAAGGGCGCAATGTGTAAATACATGACCAACAAGTAGAAGTCGATCAACTTATAGTTGTGAGGGGAATCAGGTGAGTGTAATTATAGTCCACATTTGAAATTAGGGCACAAGACATAGCTGTGCATAATTTGGGGAATCCCTAGTGATACATGTACGTGTATCTAGGTTTTAAGGGATCACGGTGTGGGAATGAACACTGCAGCTAGCTATAGGGAGGATTTATCTTACGTGGTGGGGTGTGGGTAGTAAATTCCCCCATTTTGGGTCTACAAGAGGCGTGTGTACTAGTCCATAGTGTTCATTCAATAATTAAGGGAAATTTTTAGCTAAGAGTTCCACAAATTTCAACAATTCGACAGTACAAACAGCAATACACCAAATCTACATATTTAAGTTGCATGCAACAAGATCTAACTTATGAAATCAGCAAGATTGGGGATAATGCACATGCAACTTCACAATTTGACAGACAATTCAATAATGCATACATCAAGGAAATTTGAATTGAAATTTCCTTCCCCGATTTAGGAAAATTTCAGGCATAAGTTCTAAATTAGCAATTTCATACTAAAACTGCAACATGCAAGCAAATTTTCCACACAAATCACTAGAGTTTGCTCTAGGCGTGATGACGGGCCACCTAGAGGTAATGGTCCACACTTATCGTAGATTGAAGGTCCTTGGAGACGCTCTAGTGGCGTCGGGTCCGTAAGGGATTGCATGTCAGGACACATGCAAGCGTCCTAAGCTAAGGAAAATAGAGGAGAGATAGAATGGTTACCTTTGGTCAGCTACACTTCGTCTCTACGGCAGTAGGGTCGTGGTTTCTGACGAATAGCGGTGGTAGGAGAGTGAAATTTCCAAATTCCTAGCTCCCTTCCCTCTCATAGCCCCCTCTTTCTCACTCTCTCTCTCTCTCCTCTCTCCTCTCTCTCTCTCACTTTTGCTGGAAATTGATGTGTGAGTGAGGGAGAGAGAGGTTTGAGGGCTTTTATAGCCTGGACTTTTGTCCAATTGGCCATGGGTGCCAATAACTTCCTCAAGTGACCCTTTGGGGTCCACTTATGGCTTTTGGGGCTGCCCTGATGGCCCCCTGGCCCATCTGAGTTATGAGATGGATGCCCCATGGTCTGATGAGCGATTATCCAAGTTTTGACAGCAAACAAATGCAAGGATATATTACAAGGGTCTGATTTGCGATCAATAACCGTTCCTCGATCAAGGGTCAGATTTGGCGGATGAGTGCAGGAAAATATCTTCAACCTATGGTGCACATTTGGGTAAAATATAACGGTTAGAATGTCATAAGTTATTGTAATTGTTTTAAAAATTCAAATTTCAAGTTATTACTTGGGAGAGTTGCGTCTGACAAGTACCGGCTTGACGATAAAAATTGTCCATTTCAAGGAATCGTTTGAGTCCATTGTCCACGATGGACCACAAGCCCAGTGAGATGGACATTACTCTATGACTTCGGAGCTTGTGGCCCATTAACGAGCAGTCTAGAGCTTGTTCGGGTAATCGGGGCATTTTTATAATAAATTGGGTAGGGAGATTTATTAGGCGCAGTTGTTAAGGTCCGGATTAACTAAGTTCACAGTGTGGCCTATTCAAAATTAGTGAAAATGGTGATTCGGTCATGATCACTCTAAACCATCGATTTTAAGCTAAAAGAGTAACTAGGTTAATTTGGTTCATTAGTCAAGATCTGGGCCATAACTGACTCGGCTTTGGGTAGATCTTTAATTTAGTTACGGTTGTTTGATTAGTCAGTGGTAGGTCGATTAGATTTAGGCCCTATGTGAACAAATTATAGGATTAAACTCGATGTTTAAGTGATCGATTAGATTCATTGGTTTTTCTACGGTCGATCAATCTTATTTGTACGGTTCTTAATCGATACTAGCCGCATATAAGCTCACCTCAAGCGTCAAGGGTCAGTAAGTGATGACATGGCCAGTTTATATATATATATATATATATATATATATATATATATATATATATATATATATATAACGATTTTTGGCAATCCAAAATAATAAAAATTCAAGGTGTTACAACATGAATGTTTAGATGGATGCAAGTGTGCATGTATACAGATGCAGATGCATGTATGTGCACCAAAATCTCAAGTCATTACATACAAGAAGGAAAACACTCACCCTGCATAGTGTTTATATATCATTCGCGATATGCGCACATTGATGAAAGGGTAATAATGACTCCTTGTACGAGATGAATATGTGAAACATGTCATAAGGACAGCCGACATTTAAGAGGTAACGACCGTCATTCAGGTTAGCTCAGTTAGGTGGAATCAACGAGGAATTAACACAAGGGGCGGACGGTTGTTCGCATTAATTGAAAGTGCCCTGCTTTGTCAATTAGCGTGAGTATTGAGTCAACCAGACATGTGAGCCCCATAGGAAGATCTTTCAAGCGACTGCCTCAACTGGATGTGTGCCCCGAACTCGTTAAAGGTAAACTTAGCCTCACATCCCATGTCCCAAAACATCAGGTATATAAAACCCTTAAAAATGGTTAGAATAACATAGGGTTTAAGGTGTGAAAACTGTTTTGCAAAATCAGGAAAATCTCTAAGTTTTCAGCCTTTGTCGATTTATCGATACTTGCTTCGATGAAATCAAACCCTGTCATCAATGTCCTCGAAACACACTCGATAATATCGAATGAGGACTTCAAAAGTCTAGCAACTACAATGAATTATAGACTAAATTATCGATGAATCAATTACAGGCTCGATATCATCGACTTTCGAATCTCGAGTCCATTGAGAAGGCTCGATAAAATCGACATCTAGTCAGTTTGTGTCCAGAAAGCAGTTAAAGAAAATCATGAGATTATCGATGTCTCAAAGAGAGTGTCGATATCTTCGAAATTCAAATCTCGATGATATAGATGGACCTTCGATGATATCGAATTGGGACACAAATCTGACCAGCAAGCTTTTAGGTAAAATCTTTTAAGTATCGAGGATCACTCAATGATATCGATATTCAAATGATCATATCGAGACTAGGTTGATGTAATCGAAATAGGACAAACTGTCTAGTAAGCTTATAGGAAAATTTCTTGAAAATATCGGTGAATTGAAACTGTATCGATATCATCAACATTCAAAATTAGATGATTCGAGGGATTCTCGATCATATCAATACCTATTAAGGCAACTCTACTCTCATGTTTTTAAATGTCAAGGAATCAAACAATGCGTCGATGAAATCAGAATTCGAAATCCAATGACATCGAAGCATCTTTGATATCCTCGACCTATTGGCAAAAAGGTTCAAAAGCATTTGACAGATTGAATTCGTGTCATCGAGTGGCCATTCGACGTTATCAAGAGTATACGCTCGATGATATCGAACTCTGTCAAAAATATGACTGTTTTATTTCCGTTGGAACTTCTTGCCTATTTAATGAGAGCTTGCCTTTGGTTGTTGTAGAGAAAATAGATAGTGCTTTTGAGTATTTCATTCAGATTACCTACCCTAAGCCTTTTTTCTCTCATGAGAGTTCATCCTCCAATCCACCCTCATCATTGATATTCAATAAAGTGGATTGGGGAATGAACTTCTGCATTCAAGGATTCTCCAACTACCACCTTAATAGCAAATCATTGAGATGGGATACCTTGAATGCATAGATGGTTGAAATCACTCTGTTTCTAATATAGAAAAACATGTAATAGAGTAAGATTCTAACATAACCTTGAACCAACCCGTCACCTTACATTGGAGCATCATACGTGTTGCAGTTCAAGGGAGCTGAAGATTCTTCATCATCAGAGGAGGAGATCTTCATCAACGTGTGTAATGGGGCTTATCTACTTATTTGTAAGTCATTAGAGTCCAGAGACCCTTTTGATCATTCCTTTTATAGGATTGAGTCAAAGGTGCTTCTCACCTATTTCAAGTCCTCATAGGAGGCCTCCGAGGGGAGAGTATGTGGGGGTGTTGTGTGTTGACCCTTGTTCTATGAAGAGTATAAAGTTAGGTCCTTTGTGTAAGTCCTTGACCTTTTTTATCTAAAACCTGGGTGTTGTGTGTTGACCCTTACTCATGGGAGCATAAACTCTAGGTTCCTTGTGTGAATCCTTGGCCCATGTGGCCTAAAATCTGGGTGTTGTGTATTGACCCTTGCTCCTGTGTGGGGCATAAACTTATGTCTCGTGGAGACATGTTAGGTACCTTGTGTAGGTCCTAGAGTCAACCTTGTGTAGGTTGTACTGGTTTGAGGTAAACCCAATTTGAAACCTCCGTTAGTGAGATCTGGTACACTCAAGGGTTGAGTGCGTCCGCCGGAAGTGGAGTAAACACATAGTCGAACCACTATAAAAACGACTGTGTTTGGGATTGCTATTTACTTTTACTGCTTATGTGATTTCTCTGAATGTTCTCATAATACATGTTTACGTGATTAGCTAGAACTAATTAGAATCACATCTCACACACAGTTACATCCATCATGAACTATGTTATATAGCTTGTTTATGTTTTGAATAGTCGTACGATTGGATCATCTACTTGGCTTGGAAGCCATTAGAGTTACATTAAAGAAATCCTGTTATTTGCATATTACTGCAGGATAGGGTTGATAGGTTCTAAATCATCATAAAAATTTTAAAAAGTCCTATTCACCCCCCTCTAGGATATCTTGGCATATTCCCACTTTGACTAAAGCGGTCATTACCGCAATTTCAATTGGTATCAGAAAGGGTCTCTCTTAAGGGCTTCACCGCCTAGAGAGTGATCTTGACTGAAGTTGGTAATATGGCTCAAGGAGAGGGCTCATCTGTAACTAGACCTCCCGTATTTGATGGATCAAATTATGCATACTGGAAGGCTAGGATGCATTACTTTCTGCGATCTTTGGATCATGATGTTTGGGATATTGTTGAAAAAGGATATGTGCCACCAACCGAACAAATAGTACTTGAAAATGGCACAACTATCACCAAACCGAAATCCAAAGAAATGTGGACAGCATTCGACAAAGAAAAACAAATGTCTGAAGCTAAAGCAATGAATGTTATCTACTGTATTGTTTCCCAAGAAGTCTTCAATCAAATTAGAATGTGTGGAACTGCTAAACAAGCATGGGACTTGTTGGAAACAACCCATGAGGGAACCAGCACTGTGAAAAGATCCAAATTGCAGCACCTAACATCATAGTTTGAAAGTCTCAGAATGGAAGAGCATGAGACCTTCATGGAGTTTTTCACAAAACTGAACACATTTGTAACTCCATGGGTGGATTAGGAGAAAAAGTTCCGGTTCTAAAAATTTGTAGGAAAATTCTGAGATCCTTACCGAAACGATTTAACTCGAAAGTTAAAACTATTGAAGAATGTAGAAACACGGATGAAATGAAAGTAGAAGAACTCATAGGTTCCCTACAAACATTTAAACTACTCTTCAAGCAAACTCCTAAACCCAAAAATACTATAAGACCCATATCGTTCCATAGGCTTTTACGGTCCTCCCAGTCGAATTCCGGTGACCCGCGATCTGTAACCGGCGTTTGTGCATGACCCTGAGTCGTATCCCGTATTCCAGAGTCAGCTCAACCCAAGTCTTGTATCCTTGCGACTACGCCATCGCCTCAGTTCCGACACCGTGTCTCGCGCACTGAGGCGATACCCGAGCCAGGAGATGTGGACCCGCGTTCAGTCCGAGCAAATGCCGCGTGTTGTAAATCCTAAGAGAATATATCCTATCAAATGTCAAGTACATACCCCATCACTCCCATCACTCACACCCATCCCCAACTACAATACCCATCCCCAAAGTCAACTATGTCAAGTACACTCATCCATCACTCACCATCCCTATCTCCCATCACTTCTCTCCCATCGCCTCTATCTCTCTCATTCTCTCTCTCCATTTTCAAGCAACCCCAAAGGAGAGAATTGTCCATGGCTTCCCAAAGAGAGGAGAAGCTTGGTGTGGCCCACTCCTTACCAACCAATCCAATCATCCAATCTCCATCATCCTCCGTTAAAAACGAAGTCGAGGAGCTAGGGATTTCATCGGACCAAGAAGAAACGAAAATGGTGGGTGATCTACCATTGATTTGATGATTTGAGGGCCCACTTGTAGTGGGACCCATCTTGATGTATGCATTGTATAGGGAGGGCCCATAGTGGCAGGGTCCCTCCCCTTCTCACGTCTCTCTCTCTCTCTCTCTCTCTCTCTCTCTCTCTCTCTCTCTCTCTCTCTCTCTCTCTCTCTTTCTATATATTTTTTTATGATGGCCCACCTATGATGATCCATGCCGTCCAGCTACTTGGGACCCACCTGCATGTGGATTTCATCCACGTCATTAGTCCATCTAGACAGGACCCACCTAATGCGTGGATGGAACCCACGCTAACCGTCCGATCTTTGGACGCTGGGAGAAAGGAAAATACAAATTTTAGCTTGATGCTGAACTGGTGGGCCCCACACGTGTGGACCCCCTCCCCATGCATGTGAACCATCTAGGCCGTCCATCTGCTGGACGGCCAGCAACTGGAGCTGCCACTGATGCAGCAAGTTCTGTAGGTCCATCACGAGGTATGTGTTTTATATCTTAATCGTCCATCTCTCTCTGGACAGTGGGTGGCCACCATAACGTATGTGATCTGCACCGTCCATCTGGACGGTGCTGTGTGTGCAGGCCACCGTGATGTAAAACACTGTTCTAGATGGTGTTGTGGCCCCCACTGTGATGTATGTGTATATCCACACCTTCCATCCATTTTCCTTAGACGTGGGTCACCTCACACATGTGGCTCGTGTGAGGGTGGGGCCCACCTACATGTATGTATTTTATCCAGCCATCCATCAATAGACACTGGACGCTATTGCCATGTAGAACAAAAAATAATAATAATAAATTTTTAAAAAATAATATATATATGGTATGCATATAGTATATATATCTGGTGGGCCCCACGTGGGACCCACCTGTTGAATAAAAGTAGACTAGTAGGTGTACGCTGGCCAGCAGCCAAGCATTTAGCTGCTATATTGCTGTTGTATTGGCGCCTGCAAGTTCTGTGGGCCCCATTTGATGTATGTGATCCCCAAGTCGTCCACTTATTTTGCCAGCATAGACACCACCACGATGTATTTATTTCATCCACAACATCCACATGTCTAGACGGTGCTGGACAATGTTTAGTCGGTGCTGTCCAATGTTTGGGCAGTGAAGATTTACATAGACAATGTTTGGACGATGCTGTCCAATGTTTGGACAGTGCTGATTTACATAGACAATGTTTGACAGTGCTGATCATCATAGTGAGCCATGTGCCCCATAGAATGATAGTGTACAGTGATACACATGTTACACCTGCAACTATTAATATGATTTTTAGTGTAACCCAAGCTCTCCCTTGAGGCCCATTAGTGCGGCCCATCTCGATGTATTTATGGCCCATCCATTAAGGCCCATCTTAATACAATTGCAGCCCATGTGATGAGGCTCATTGGGTGTGCATTAGGCCGTGGGACGTGGCCCATTGCGATGTATTTTCGGCCCATCTAATAAGGCCCATTGTGATGTATATGTGGCCCAATATGATATTTGTGCAGCCCATGTCATGCGGCCCAATTTGATGTATTTGAGGCCCACATGATGCGGCCTCATTTGAAGTATTTGAGGCCCATTGATGCGGCCCACTTGTTATATATGAGGCCCATTGATGCGGCCCACTTGTTATATATGAGGCCCATTGGCGCGACCCATTGATGCGGTCTACTTGATATATATGAAGCCCATTGTAATGTATGTGCGACTCATGAGTGAGGTCCGATGTGATGTATTTATGGCCCATGAGCCGAGGCCCATTGCGATGTATATGCGGCCCATGAGTGAGGCCCGATGTGATGTATTTATGACCAATGAGCCGAGGCCCATTGTGATGTATATGCGGCTCATGAGTAAGGCTTGATGTGATGTACTTATGGCCCATGTGTCGAGGCCCATTGGGATGTATATGTGGCCTATGAGTGAGGCCCATAGTGATGTGTATTAGGCTCTTATGTGAGGCCATGAGCCCACTATATGTAAGGCTTTATTTGGGCCACTCCTTGGGAGCAATGTTGGTTAAATGTCCACATTGATGAGCAATGGTGGTTAAATGTCCACATTGTGATCTTTCCTTAGGCCCTTTGTTAGGCCGATTACCGATTTCGATTATCGAGGCCAATTTTGATTGTCGAAGCCAATTCCGATTATTGAGGCCGATTCCGATCATCGAGGCCGATTATTAGTGCCGGTTGTCGATACCGATTATGAGTATGTGATAGCATAGCTCATGATACATGCCCATACACATCATCTGCATGTTATTATGAGATGTGGTTGACCATTGCATATGTAATTGGGCAGGTTGTTATGAGACTCCCTGATAGGTGGAGATTATCTCACATGGGTGCAAGGTATGTGCAGGATTGTGTGACTCATGCATCTTGCATTATATGTTGTGATTACTAATGCCCTAGCGACAATAGGGTCGTAGCCTCCACAGGCATGTCGTGGATGGCCAGATGAGACACCGAAAATCTATTACTAGCATCGGACCGCCATAAATGGCCCTGGGTGAAAATCCTTAAACCCTCTTGGTACAAGAGGACGCCCCAATGTCTAGACCAAGTAGATATATATGAGTGTATGAGGGCCGTATACCAGTAGGCCACGTCTCTCACTATGTCGTGGTCAGTTGGGAAGGGATGTGACCTTACCCACCTGAGTGAGGGGGCAATATCTAGGTTGAGTTTGAACAGCTTGAGGAATGAATCCGCTATAGATGAGTCGGGCCTAATATTGGCTGGTAGATAGTAAGGTCTCTTCCACTTACACAGTTGTGCGCTCGCATAAGGGCAGCAAGCTGGCGTCAAGTGTAATAGGCCTCGGTGATGATCCCGGAGATGTACAGTACTGATATGTGGACTTATTAAGTAGGAGTTGCATACTCATTTATTCACTATCCACTGGGGCTAGTGATGCACAACTATTTATTACGTGTACCTTCGTAATGGCCAAGATTTTGATTAGGGCACGAGACTAACCTGAGATCAGGAGTTTACCACATTGAGTCTGACTATCCAAATTTAGGTATAGGACTGGTTTGGATAGAAGTCCCTTGTGATGGACCCCGTAGCATGCGATACTACATACTATCATCCCCACTTCACACTCCAGCTTAGTCATTTCATTCACACCGCATATTGCATTACATTCGCGGCATATGGTATTCTAGGTTACTATGTTTCTGCACTTATATGGCTTAGACGGACTTGGCAGGATTTGCATATTACATTGCATCCTCAATATATGATATTTGGCTCATTATGATATGCATTGCGTACTCTGATATTGTATGACTCATGGACTTACCAGTATATTTTCGCTTACTCCGATATCGTATGATTCATGATCTTGACAGTATTTTCGACATTGTATGATTATGACATTGTATTGAATACTTGGCACTTATCTTGTACACATACTTACACTACCCTCTAAGCTTTCTATAAGCTTATGCACGATAGATGCGTGCAGGTGGCGTTAGGTCGCAGTAGCGTTGAGCATGGAGCGTGCAGTGGACTCCTGGAGCTTTGATTTCGACATATGTATTTCCCTTTCAACATTGTATTTTAAATGTTTATATTAGTGGATATGTAATGATGATGTTGCCTTTGTGATTTGGGTATACTTGTGGTTATACTTCTTACGACATAATTGTACATTGAAAAAATTCTCCTTGTAGGATCGCATAATCAGAATCTGGCGTATAGGCGCTGGGAGCCAAGAATGAGGTACTACGGAGGCTATCGGCACTGGATTTAGAGATCAGAAATTTTGTGAACCCGGTTTTCGAGTTTGGGGCGTGACAAATACTATCCTCAAAACTTCAAAGAACACAATAAATGAGGAAGATGAAAGTGAAAGGGAGAATGAAGATGAGGAAGTGGCTCTGTTAGCTCAACGGTTCAGAAAATTCTTCCATAGAAACCCTAGCCAACCATTTAAAGGAAGATAGTTGGATAACAAACATTTTACAGGTAAATCTAGTAAAAAGTCCAAAGAACCACAGTGCTACACTTGCCAAACGTTTGGACACCTGTCCACTGAATGCCCAAATAGGAAAACCAAAGGAAAGGCAATGGCAGCCACATGGGATGATACTGAAGAGTCAAATTCAGAATGTAGTGACTCAGAGAGTGATGGAGACCAAAAATCCCTAAAAATTCTTATGGTCTCTACAGCCTCCAACATTCTCATGAAAACTGAGAAAATCAAAGAACCTCAAGCCACTGAATCATTCCCATCTGATGATGAGGAGACAGAGAAAGAAGAAGAAGATGAAGAGAAGGATAAACTGCAGGATGCCTATAATTAACTTTATATCCATAGCATCAATATCCTTAAAAGACTTGGGATTAGTGAAAATAAAAATAAATTACTGCAAATGGATCTAGATAAAACTTCAAAAGCCAATACACACCTAATCAATGATCTACAACAATACCTCTCTGAAAATGATAAGCTAGAAGGAATCAATCTGTCCCTCAAATCTAAATCATCAAAACTGACAAAACAAATTGATCTATTGAAAGAAGAAAATGTGCATCTAAAGAATGAGAATCACACACTCATGTTTGAATTAGAGAAATCCAGAAAATCTGTTGAACTGAATTATAAATTTTTCCAAAGTAATGAAAAATTAGAAAAACTCTTAAGGATGGGAAGACCTGGAAAAGAAAAGAGTGGATTAGGATATGAAAAGTTCAAACCATGTTCCAAAAATGCAGCATCAATGAGTGAGAAATCAGTTGCATCAGGAAGTAAAACAAAAGCTACTTCTATCTGTCATTCATGTGGAGACTCTGGCCATTTTAAATTTGAATGTATTGCTCCTAAGTGGATTTAATCTAACTCCGGTCCAAATCATATTGGCAAATACAGACAAACCGAAAAAATAATACAGAATACTAAGAATCCACTAAACAATATGGAAAAAGGCACAACACACCCATCTCCACCTAGAATGACCAAGAGAATGAAGGAGCTATTGAATCAAGTGGCTTAATTAAATTAGAAAACAAATGAATTTATGAAATAGGGAAACATGGTTCAGTTACCCAACATGCCTACCAAAATCCTTAATGAAGCAAAAATTATCATAACAAGAAATCTAGTCACTAAATGGGTAGTGAAAAAAAAGAAAAATTGTCTTGTTATTCACTCAAATCATTCAACAAGCAATAGTACTAAATAGTATCTAGATAGTGGGTGCTCAAGACATGTCACAGGTGACAAATCCCTTCTCTAAATTATTCAGATCTTAATGATGGGAAAGTCACTTACGATGATGGAAGCACCGCTAAGGTAGTAGGATGTGGACCATAGAAGGAATGGAAATGCTCAAAAAGGAGAATGTTTTTTGCATAAAAGGATTGACTCATAATCTTTTAAACATCTCTCAAATATGTGACAACAAACATATGGTTACCTTTGACAAACAAAAGTGCAAGATTCTGGATCTATCAGGAAAATCAATTATGGAGGGTCTTCGCACTAGTGACCACTATTATGTCATCAATGGCAATGGAAAGGTTGATCCATATACTTAGTAATAATTGAGCATGGAAAACATGTCTAGGTCATGCATCTAGATCTGGATGGTTGTTGAAATGATATAATTTTAATGATTTTCATGATATATCTGAGGTCTCTACACCTCAATTTTTTTTTGTGTATAAACATTCTAATGTTTATAATTTTGAATAGTACAACTTTTGTACAAATTTTGATGTGTATACTGTGAGGCCCGTATCCTAGCCCGTACTGTTCCATAAGCTTCTGTGGTCCTCCCAGTTAAATTCTAGTGACCCGCGATCTGTTATAAGCATTTGCGTATGATCCTGAGTCGTGTCCCGTATATCAGAGTTGGCTCGACTCAAAACTTGTACCCTAGCAACCGCGCCATCGTCACAGTTCCAACGCCGCGTCTCACGCACCAAGGTGATACCCGGGCCAGGAGATATAAGCCCGCGTTTATTCCGAAGAAACATCGCGCGTTGCGAATTCCGAGAGAATCTCTACGGCCCGTCACATCAATCAAGTTAAGTACACCCTCCATACCCCAAAGTTACCTCACCCTATCCCAAGTACATACACCCATTCCCTCTTTTTCCCAAATCAACACTCTCTCTCCCCACCCATTCCACCTTTACACTAAATTCAAACCAACCCATACTTCCCATTCCCATTTCTTACAACGCCCACTCCATCCATCCATTACTCCTCTCTCCCTCTCTCATTTCAAACTCCATCTCCCAAGCAACCAAGAGAGAGTGGACATCCATGGCTTCCAAGGAGATGAGAACCTAATATGGCCCACCTTCCTGCCTCACATCTCCACCCTCTAAGCCTCATCTCAACCGTTGGATCACATTCTTTAGAGCTATAGAACACGTTGATGGAAGAAGGAAGAAGGGATCTTGAGGTGGGTGATTTTTGTGTGATTTTGATGATTACAAGGCCCACATATGGTGGGACTTATCTTGATGTATGCATTGTATAGGGAGTGCCCATAGTGGTGGAGTCCTTCCCCTTCTCACCGATCTCTCTCTCTCTCTCTCTCTCTCTCTCTCTCTCTCTCTCTCTCTCTCTCTCTTGTGATGAGCGTGGCCCACTAGATCCACACCGATCGTGGACCCACTGTGATGAATGTATTTTATCCATGTCGTCCGCCAAGTGGGTCCACCCGGCTGCCTGTCTATCAGGCCCAGGTATAGAGAAAACACAAATAGTAGCTTGATCCAACGTGGGGCCCACCACCTTGACGTGCTGCATCAGCCGTGGGACCCACCTGACAGCTATGTATCATCCAGGCCATCCGTCCACTTTTCTGGATGAAATGAAAATACAGATATCAGCTTGGTACAGCTGGTGGGCCACACATGTGGACCCACCAGATGTATTTCGTCCCTGGACAATGTTGTGGAAACCACCGTAATATGTGTTGTAGCCACTGTCCAATAGCTGGACGGTGGTACACACCCTGATGTAAGTGTTTCATCTAAACCATCCGTCTATTTAGACGCATGGGGCCCACCCCACACGTGTGACGCGTGTGGGCTGGTGGGACCCCACCTTGATATGTCTGTTCTTGCATCCACACCATCCATTGGGACTATGTTGTGGGCCTACACGATGTATGTATTTTATACATACCATCCTTCCATTTTGAGTTGGACGTGGGGCCACCCCACACGTGTGGCACGTGTGGGGGTGGGACCCACCTTGATTTATATTTTGTATCCAACCATCCATTGTAAGGATGTCAGCAGGATGAGGGTCTGACCATGATGTATATTTTATATCCTACTTCGTCCGTATGACCAGGACGGTGGACCCCATTGTTTTGGCATGTGTTCTTCCACACCGTCTAGATTGTTTGGACGGTGTTGTCCAATGGTTAGACGGTGCTGATTTACATAGAAATGTTTGGATGGTGCTAATTTACCTGGACAATGTTTAGACAGTGCTGATCATCATTAGTGGGCCATGTGCCCAATCGAATGATAGTGTACAGTGATACACATCTATTGAAATGATTTTAAATGTAATCCAAGCTCTGACCCACATCATAGTGGGACCCACCATGATATATATGTGTATATTCACACCATCCATTCATGTGGCCCCCATGTGATGTACGTGTTTGATTTGAGTTGTCCATGTAATGAGGCCCATTGGTGTGGTCTGTAAATGTAGCCCACCTTGATGTATCTATGGCCTATCCATGAGGCCCACCTTGATGTATTGGTGGCCCATCCGTTAAGGCCCGCCTTGATTGCAATTTGTGGCCCATTTGATGTATTTGAAGCCCATATGATGTGGCCCATTTGATGTATTTGAGGCCCACATGATACGACCCATTTGATGTATATGGGCCCATTGGTGCGACCCATATGATGTGGCCTATTTGATGCATGTTGGCCCATTGGAGCGGCCCACATGATGCAGCCCACTTGATGTATTTAAGGCCCATGGGTTAAGGCCCAATGTAATGTATATAAGGACCATGAGTGGGCCCAATGAGACGTATGTGAGACCTTTGTATGTGTTAAATGTGATGTATATGAGGCCCATTGCGATGTGAGATTCCACCATGATGTATGTAATGACGTTTATGGCGGCCACTGCTTGGGAGCAATGTTGGTTGAATGTCCACATTAATGGACAATGATGGTTGGATGTCCACATTGTGACCTTCCCTTAAGCCTTATTAGGCCCATTCTCACCGATTTTGATTGTCGAGGCCGATTATTGAGGCCGATTCTGATTGTCAAGGTCAATTGTTGAGGCCGATTCCGATTCCGATTATTGAGGCCAACTCCAATTTTTGAGGCCGATTCCAATTGTCGAGGCCAATTCTGATTGTCAAGGCCGATTGTTGAGGCCGATTCTGATTGTGAAGGCCGATTGTCGAGGCTGATTCCGATTATCAAGGCCGATTGTCGAGGCCGATTCCGATTGTCAAGGCCGACTGTAGGCCGATTCTAATTGTCAAGGCCGACTATTGAGGCCAATTCTGATTGTTGAGGTCGATTTCGATTGTCAATGCCGATTGTCGAGGCCGATTCCGATTGTCAATGCCGATTGTTGAAGCCGATTCTGATTGTCGAGGCCAATTCTGATTGTCAAGGCTGATTGTCGAGGCCGATTCCGATTGTCAAGGCCGATTGTTGAGGCCGATTCTGATTGTCGAGGTTGATTGTCGAGGTCGAATTCCAATTGTCGATACTGATTTCGATTGTCAAAGCCGATTCTGATTGTTAAGGCCAATTGTTGAGGCCGATTTCGATTGTCGAGGCCGATTGTCACGGCTGATTCTGATTGTCAAGGCCGATTGTCGAGGTCGATTGTCGAGGCTGACTGTCGAGGCCGATTCCGATTGTCGAGGCCGATTTCAATTGTCGAGGCCAATTCCGATTGTCGATACCGATTCCAATTGTCAAGGCCAATTATTGAGGTTGATTCTGATTATTGAAGTCGATTCTGATTGTCGAGACCGATTCCGATTGTTGAGGCTAATTCTATAGGGCGATTGTCGATGTCAATTATCGAGGTTGATTCTGATTGTTGAGGCTGATTGTCGAGGCCGGATACCAATTCCAATTGTCGAGGCCCAATGTGATGTATATGCGGCCAGTATTTGAGGCCCGTTGTGATGTGTATTTAGCCCGTGTTTAGGGCCCAATGTGATGTATATGAGGCCTATGTGATGAGGCCTATCGTGATGCATTTGAGGGCTAAGCGATGGAGCCTATTGTGATGTATGTTAGGCCCATGTGAAAGGCCCATCATGATGTGTATTAAGCTAATTCATATATCTTTGCTACCATGTCTCTCTACTCTCAATTATGCATAAAATTCTCTAAAATGCATGATATAAATGTTGATTACTGCATATTTTGTGGTCCTCTAACTGAGATGTAATGGTTGAATTATGGAATTTTCATAGTGTATATGCTCCGGAAGGAGTTAATTCTGTTTCTTAAAACATTAGTGCCAATGCTCTGCCCTCAAATGCTTTTGCATATCTTATGAGATGTCGTTATCTGTTATATGTTGAGATATGTTCATCTTTTGATTGGCACTTCCCTATATGGCTCTCCTATTTTGATTCTCCCAGTCGTTTCAAGTACAACTTCAGTCAAATGCTTCAGATTGGTATATTCTAACTTTTGTCAATGACTGACAAAAAGGGGGAGAACAAATCCCACCATAAAGGAAATTATGTGTATGGTGGTACAGGTGTTAGGGGGAGCAGCTGCAAGAAGATAGGAGGAGCAGCTTCGTGATTCAAGATTGTGTGTGAACTCCATAATATCTTTGTAAAATTGTGTAAAGAGTTATGTACACACAATTTAGGGTATTGGTCTAGATGCTTTTATAGGACTTCAGGTGCTTTATCACGTAATTGACAAAGGGCGAGATTGAAAGTGCCCTGGTTTGTCAATTAGCGTGAGTGTTGAGTCAGCCAGACATGTGAGCCCCATAGGAAGATCTTTCAAGCGACTGCCTCAACTGGATGTATGCCCCGAACTCGTCAACGGTAAACTTAACCTCACATCCCATATCCCAAAACATCAGGTATATAAAACCCTTAAATATGGTTAGAACGACATAGGGTTTAAGGTGTGAAAACTATTTTGCAAAATCAGGAAAATTTCTAAGTTTTCAGCCTTTGTCGATTTATCGATACTTGCTTCGATGAAATCAGACCCTGTCATCGATGTCCTCGAAACACACTCGATAATATCAAATGAGAACTTCAGAAGTCCAGCAACCACAATGAATCATGGACTGAATTATTAATGAATCGATGACAGGCTCGATATCATCGACTTTCGAATCTCGAGTCCATCGAGAAGGCTCGATAAAATTGATATCTAGTCAGTTTGTGTCCAGAAAACAGTTAAAGAAAATCAAGAGATTATCGATGTCTCTAAGGGAATCTCGATATCTTCGAAATTCAAATCCCGATGATATCAATGGACCTTTGATGATATCAGATTGGGATACAAATCTGACCAACAAGCTTTCAGGTAAAATCTTTTAAGTATCGAGCATCACTCGATGATATCGATATTCAAATATTGATCATATCGAGACCAGGTCAATGTAGTCGAAATAGGACACAAACTGTCCAGCAAGCTTATAGGAAAATTCCTTGAAAATATCGGTGAATCGAAACTGTATCGATATCATCGACATTCAAAATTAGATGATATCGTGGGATGCTCGATCATATCAATACCTGTTAAGGCAACTTTGCTCTCATGTTTTCAAATGTCGAGGAATCGAACCATGCGTTGATGAAATCGGACTTCGAAATCCGATGACATCGAAGCATCTTCGATATCCTCGACTTATTGGCAAAAAGGTTCAAAAGCATTTGACAGATTGAGTTCGTGTCATCGAGCGGTCATTCGACATTATCAAGAGTATACGCTCGATGATATCGAAGCCTGCTCGATGATATCGAACTCTGTAAAAAAATATGACTGTTTTATTTTCGTTGGAACTTTTTGCCTATTTAATGAGAGCTTGCCTTTAGTTGTTGTAAAGAAAATAGATAGAGCTTTTGAGTGTTTAATTCAGATTACTTATCCTAAGCATTTTTTCTCTCATGGGAGTTCATCCTCCAATTCACCCTCATCATTGATATTCAATAGAGTGGATTGAGGAATGAACTTTCGCATTCAAGGATTCTCCAGCTACCACCTTAATGGAAAATCATTAAGATGGGATACCTTAAATGCATAGATGGTTGGAATCACTCTGTTTCTAATATAGGAAAACATGTAATAGAGTAGGATTCCAACATAACCTTGAACTAACCTATCGCCTTACATTGGAGCATTATCTGTGTTGCGATTTAAGGAAGCTGAAGATTCTTCATCATCAAAAGAGAAGATCTTCATTAACGTGTGTAATGGGGCTCATCTACTTATCTATAAGTCATTAGAGTCCAAAGACCCTTTTGATCATTCCTTTTGTAGGATTGGGTCAAAGGTGTTTCTCACCCCTTGCAAGTCCTCATAAGAGGCCTCCACAGGAGAGTACGTGGGGGTGTTGTGTGTTGATCCTTGCTCTGTGGAGAGCATAAACTTAGATCTTTTGTGTGGGTCCTTAACCTGTGTGGTCTAAAACCTGGGTGTTATGTGTTGACCTTTGCTCATGGGAGCATAAACTCTAGGTTTCTTGTGTGGATCTTTAACATGTGTGGCTTAAAATCTGGGTGTTGTATGTTGACCCTTGCTCCTGTGTGGGGCATAACTTGTGTCTCGTGGAGACATGTTAGGTACCTTGTGTAGGTCCTAGAGTCAGCCTTGTGTAGGTTGTACTGGTTTGAGGTGAACCTGATTTGAAACCTCCGTTAGTGAGATCTGGTACACTCAAGGGTTGAGTGCGTCTGGAAGTGGAGTAGACACGTGGTCGAACCACTATAAAAACGACTATATTTGGGATTGCTAGTTACTCCTACTGCTTGTGTGATTTCTCTGAATGTTCTCATAATGCATGTTTACATGATTAGCTAGAACTAATTAGAATCACATCTCACACACAGTCACATCCATCATGAACTATGTTATACAACTTGTTTATGTTTTGAATAGTTTTATGATTGGATCTTCTACTTGACTTGGAAGCCAATAGAATTACATTGAAGAAATCCTGTTATTTGCATATTACTGCAGGATATGGTTGATAGGTTTTAAATCATCATAAAAATTTTAAAAAGTTTTATTCACCCCCCTCTAGGACATCTTGACATATTCCCGCTTCGACTAAAGTGGTTATAACCGCAATTTCATTAATTACATTAGGCAACCAAATAAAGTTGCTTTCACATTTTACCCCAAAGTGAAGCAATGTGGGGGGCAATGTTATACCCTATTTCTGATTGTTTCAGGAAAAACCAATAGGGAGGTGACATGTGGCATTACACAAAAGATATGAAGTGTATGAAAAGCTTTTTCTGAAATACTTGGATTGCTTTTTGTAGAATTATAGCTGGCATTAATTTAATGATACATGTCATTAAGTGATCGACAAAGTAGTGCGGTTGAGATATCTAGAAGTGAAACGTGGTCAAAGAGCAAGCCATAACCCAAGGAAATAGAGCTTGGCTGAGAGAAGAGGAATAGTCAAAATGAGGAACGTAACAAGAAAATGATTTAAAAGGTGATGCCTCGGTTGACATAACCAACGAATAAAGAATATAAACGTTTGAAGAATAGCTATAGAATATATCTATAAATAGTAGGAAGATTAGCGGAGCAAAAACACACGCTTAAATCAATAAAACTGAAACAAATCTATCTTTTAACTCAGTCTATCCTAAGATATTTGTGAGAAATCCATCGATGTGGATTTCCTACGAAAGCCTTTGAAGTTCTTGTGCTGGGGTTGCTAGGTGGGGCCCACCGTGATATTTGTGAGAAATCCACACTGTGCATCAATTTTGAGAGGTCATTTTAGGAGACATGACAAAAAGTGAGGTGGATCCAAAACTGAAGTGAGTTGCATGGGAGGAAACAATGAAGAGTCAGTGACCGTCGTTTGAAACATTCATTTGACCACAAAGTTTCATATCAGGCTAAGTTTTTGATTTTTTCACTTCATCCCAGTAGAAATGACCTTATAAACGGTTTGGATGGCATATTAACATCAAGGTAGATGCCAGAGAAACTTTTTCCACAGTTTTCCGTCTGGTATGACCCACTTGAGTTTTAGATCCACCTTTCTTTTCATTGTATCTCCAAAAATAATCTCTCAAAATAGATGGACTACGTCGTGTACCACACACTAGCAACGTAGCTAGTGTGGGAGCGTGGCGTGCGAAGACAAGCGCTGATGCTTGAGCTTTGAGTTGTACAAAACGGTTCAAATGAGATCAAAGTTACACACCCCACAAAGATGTATTTATTGTATCTACACCATTCATCCGTTTTCAAAATCATTTTAATTCGTGATCCCAAAAATAACTAATTTACAAGGCTCAAGTGAACCACACCATAAGTAGCAGCCGGGGCATTAATTTTCACTGATAAACATTAGTAGGGTCCCCCGTAGCATTTACTTTCCGTCTAATCTTTTCATAAAGTCCCGCAAACCTTGCCGAACAAGGAAAAACAAATATCATATTGATTCTGACTCACTTATTACTAGCTCATCGAGTAGACGAACAGTTGGGATGTAACTCATGCCTCAGGATGGGACCAAAGAACTTGGGGACGTCAACACACCAGCCACATCAGCGGTGTGTGGTACACCAGCCAATCCACTTCCGAAAAAAAAACTAGGCAATGCACCCAAACGTACAGTTGACCGATGACAACCAGCAATTAAATATTAATAAACACAATAAGAAAATAACAAAGAGAGAAATAATACGATCCTTGTGCATACGAACGGTGATATTGTCCTGATAACTGATATAGACCAACGACACCAATGGCTCGGTAATCCAGACCGTTCATCTGACAAATCCTACCCTGAATCGGTAATTACATAAAAGTTGGCCCTAAGTCCTTACCCTTAGTTCCTTGGCCTGGATAAAGACGGTTAATATAAAATAAGGTAAAGGTCCAAAAAACAAGGCACTTTTTTGTGTGTGTTTGTGTGCGCGCGCGCATCATCCCACGTATCTTGTTGTTAAGAAGAGATTTAACCGACTGGTATTTGAAAAAGGGGCCCACTGGCTGGAGATGAGTGCATTAGGACAACATCTCAGCAGCAATCTACAACGTCTTTTAACTCCAGCTAAAGAATCTGAATCCTGTCCTTGCTACGAGCAATTTTAACATTACATTTAATGTAATATTGTTGTCAATGTTAGTGATAACGTGGGCCAATAATCACAGTGAAATAAAATAGAGTTATCTGCTTGTGGCAGAGTATCCGGATTCAAATCCAAAAAACATTACAGAGAAAGGAGTTACTTTGTTACTTTGGCTGACGATGCTTAATAAGCCGGCGTTGAGTGCTAAGAAATTGTAAATAGCATATATCAACTTAAAATAGACCAACTAAACTGTGCAACTCATTGTTGATGCACCACATGAACTAGATCAGTCAAGCAATCTTAGTTTCTGATTGGCACTTTTTTGTTGAAATAAAATTATTGGGTATTCTTCATTTTAATTCTATAGTGCTACCATGATGTATGTTTCTTGTCCACACCATCTATCTATTTTATTAAATCTTTTATGTATGAGCTCAAAATTAAAGCACATCAAAGGTTCAAGCAGACTACGCTCTAAGAAACCCATCCGGTCCAATCTTTCCTAAGACACATGGTAATATTTATTTGTCATCCATCAAATACAAGAGGTTTATATAAATATGGATGAAAGGAAAATACAAATGTTACCTTGGTTAATTTTTCAACAGTAGTCACTCGCAATAAAATTTTCCTTTTTTTTTTTCACAGGCAGTGGGATTTCACCACCTATGAGTCTATGCAGCTCAGATTACTCGAGGAAAGAGATTGGCTACTGGGCCACTAGCCAATGGTTAGCGTTCAGTGCTTTGTGAGCCCCACTGTGATGTATATGTTTCATCCATACCATTCACCCATTCTTTCATATCATTTTATGGTATGAGCCTAAAAAAGAGGTTGATCCAAATATCAAGTAGACCACACACAGTTAATTGAATGCCTACCATTAAAAACTTCTTGCGAACTACAAAAGTTTTAAATTAAGCTGATATATATTTTTTCCCTTTATCCAAGTCCTAATCACCTAATTAACCGGTTAGACGTCAAATAACATTGCAGTGGGCCTAGGAGGTTTTAATGGCGGAAATTCAATCATTACTGAGATTTAGATCTACCTCTTTTTTGGGATCAAGCATTAAAATTGTCTTTCAAAATGGATGGACGGTGTGGATAAAACACATACATCTCAGTGGGTCAACGTAGCACCAACCACTAGCCACCTTGCTGGTGGCGGCGTCACTAGCAAAATTGTTCATACAGGGATTCTCAGGCGTCGGTGACATGCCCAAAACAGCCTCATACAGTGTAATACGGAGTTGTGTCAGTGGAAATCCATATGACACCGAACGTACTGATTTTAAGCCATGGGATCAATTTGTATGTCTTTTCCCAGTGCTTTATTGGGGGGCCTTACACAAAACCTTAGGATCTAGACTCCCAGAAAAAACCAGAATTATGGGATAATAAAGCAATGAAATAAATTAAAGCATAAACCACACCACCAAGAGATTTTTACATGAAAAACTCTCAAAGAGGTAAAAACCACGGGACCTCATCCAGATCAAAAATCCACTATGAAGTAGAATGTTACAACCTTCTTCACTCACGCAGGAGTGGTTAAACAATAAGAGAAACAAAGAAAACAGAGAGATCTCACCGATTATAAGGACGTAGAAGCAATGAGATATGGTAGATCACCTCTATAAGCATAGTCTCCCTTCCACAAGCTCTCTCTCTCTCTCTCTCTCTCTCTCTCTCTCATTTGATAGCCCTAAACCCTTTAGGAAACCCTTTTACCTTACCTCTTGAATGCCCTAGAAAACCCTAGGGAACTCCTATTTATAGTTTAGGAAACTCTCTTTCGTACCCTTGCGAAAGCCGCCTCAAAATTTCGAATCCCACACAAAATCGGACTCAAATCTACGTAACTAGGACTGGTCGTGCAGGCTGCAGGACTGGTCGAGCACTGTTCACTCGACTGGTAGAGCCAACCCTCGACTGGTCGAGCACTGTTTACAGAGCTCGCTAGACTTTGAGTCGAGAGACTCAAGACTAGTCGAGCACTGTTCACTCGACCGGTCGAGTAGGCTGCAAGACTGGTCGAGCAACGCGGGGATTCCACTATTTGTGGCATCCGAACCGCACCTCATCTCCTCTGACCTGAGGAGGAAAACCTCATAAAATCTCTCCCTTTCCGACTCAGGAGGAATTCACCTTCTTCAATCCAGCCAGGTTTCTACAAACCTCAAACTTGCCCTTGAATAAAGCCTTGGTCATCATGTCTGATCCATTATTGTCCGTGTGGACCTTCTTAAGCTGTAACACCTTCTGTTCCAAAGTATCCCTGATCCAGTGATACCGAATCTCTATGTGCTTTGACTTAGAGTGCTGACTTAAATTCTTGCTCAAGTGTATAGCACTTTGACTATCGCAATAGATTACGTGCTACTCCTGCTTCAGGCTAAGTTCCCGTAGGAACCTCTTCATCCAAAACATCTCTTTACATGCCTCTGTGACTACGATGTACTCAGTCTCTGTCATCAACAATGTCACTACCTTCTATAGCTTGCTCTGCCAAGATACCGCTCCCCCTGCAAACGTGAACATGAACCCCGATGTAGACTTCCTGGAGTCTATGTCACATGTTATATCTGCATTTGTGTAACCCTCTAACACAAGTTTATTGTCACCATAGCATAGGCTCAACCTGGATGAGCCTCTTAGATACTTCAGTATCCACTTCACCACTGCCCAATATTTTTTGTCAGGATTGGCAAGATACTGGCTGACAACACCAATTGCATATGCTATGTCTGGGCGTGTACACACCATAGCATACATCAAACTTCCTACAGTTGACGCGTAGGGTATCTTCTGCATCTCTTCCACCTCTACCTTCGTCTTAGGACACTGTCTGTTGCTCAATCTGAAATAACCATCCAGTGGAGTACTGACCGGCTTCGCTGCATTCATATTGAACCGCTCTAGGACTTTCTCAATATACCGCTCTTGTAACAGTCAAAGCTTCCTGCTGCTTCTGTCACGAGTTATCTCCATTCCTAGGATCTATTTAGCCGGGCCCAAGTCTTTCATCGCAAACGACTTGCCTAACTCCTGTTTCAGCATATCGATCTTCTTGATGTCTTTTCTCATGATGAACATGTCATCAACTTATAATAGCAGAACTAAGAAATCACCATCTAAGAACTTACGAGTGAACATACAGTGGTCCGACTTCGTTCTGTCATACCCATGCTTCAACATAAACGAGTCGAACTTCTTGTACCATTGTCGTAGAGCTTGTTTCAGCCCATACACGCTCTTCCTCAGCCTACACACCATATACTCTTTACCCTTGACTTCGAACCCCTCTGGTTGGTGCATGTAGATCTCTTCTTCCAGGTCACCATGGAAAAAGGAAGTTTTAACATCTAACTGCTTTATCTCCAAATCCATGATAGCCGCCAACCCAAGCAACACCCGTATGGATGTCATCTTCACCACTAGTGAGAATATCTCCTCGAAGTCTATGCCTTTCCTCTGACCAAACCCTTTTACCACAAGTCTAGCCTTGAACCTCGTCTGTGAATTCTTCTGCTTAACTTTTTTTCTGAACACCCACTTGTTGCTCAAAGCTTTCTTGCTCTTAGGCAATTTCACCATATCATAGGTGTGGTTCTTATGCAAAGATTTCTTCTCCTCTTGCATAGCTTTCAACCACTCCCCCTTATACTCGTCGACTAGGACCTAAGAATAATCTTCTGGCTCTCCATCATCAGTCAGCATAATGTACTCATGCGGCGAGTATCTCTTGGACGACTGTCTGTCCCTAGATGACTTCCTCACCTGTGGCTCAACAGGTGGATCAAGTGGGTGCTGCTCCCTTGGTCCATCTTCTGAAGGAACTCCCTCGTCATCTGCACCTTGTTTTACTCCCCCGTTATCAGGCACCATGGGAGGAATAATCGGATTCATGTCCTCTAGTTCACCTGAACTAGGATGGTTCTTATCTGGCTTACCAATGTCTTCTATACACTGATCTTCAAAGAAAACCAAATCTTTTCTCCTGACGAGCTTATTCTTGGTCGAATCCGACAATCTGTAACTGAACTGTTCATCACTATACCCCAAGAACATACACTACCTGATCTTCACATCGAGCTTGGACCTCTCATCCTTTGGTACGTGAACGGATGCCCTGCATCCAAACACCCTAGGATGACTGTACGATGGATCCTATCCAGTCCACACCTTCTCAAGCACTTCTCCATTCAACGGGGCTGATAAAAACCTATTTACCAGATACACTGCTGTGTACATTGCTTTTCCCCAGAACGTCTTGGGCAATTTCGCATGGGATAACATGCATCTGATTCTCTCTACAATGGTGCGATTCATTCGCTCAGCCACACCATTATGCTAGGGGGTCTTGGGAGCCATCTGTTTATGCCGTATACTTAGGGACTTACAATACTCATGAAAGTCGCCAATGTATTCACCACCATTGTCAGTGCGGATGTACTTCAATGATCTACCTGTCTCTCTCTCGACCATAGCATGAAACAACTTAAACACACCAAAGATCTCGTCCTTGGATTTCAAAGCATAAACCCAAACCCTCCTAGATGCATCATCTATAAAAGTGACAAAATACAATGCCCCACCCAAGGTTTTTGTCCTCATAGGACTACAAACATCAGAATAAACCAAATCTAATGCATGCACTTTATTAATATGAGAAGCAGTTTTAATAAATGAAACTCTATGCTATTTCCCTAATAAATAATCAATACAGGTTTTGAGAGGCATACCTGTCACGTCTGGAAGGAGCCGCTTCTTTACTAGTACTTGAAGCCATTTTTCACTCATGTGGCTTAGACGCCTGTGTCACATGTCAATAGCTGAATCTTCCGCTGCGTTCAACCCACCCTTGTGCACATTGACACTTACCTTGTAAAGGGTGCAACACTTCTTTTCTCTAGCTGCATCAACAAACCCTTGATGAGCTTCCAGCGCCCACCAGTAAACCGGCTTTCATAGCCATCATCATCCAACCTTCCCATCGATATCAAGTTGAGGCGAATGTCTGGGATATGCCTCACATCCCTGAGAACCAATGTGTAGCCCACATCGGTCTTCACACAAATATCACCGACCCTTGCGATATTCGATATGCCAGAATTTCTCATCTCCACAGTCTCATAGTCACCTGACTTGTAGCTTGTGAAGAGTCCCTGCATGGAGTCGTATGAAAAAAAGCTCCTGAGTCAATCACCCAGTCGGTGTCCTGACTCGTAGCCGTGAGACAAACATCATGATCTACTAAAAGAATAACTACAACGTCGTCATCTAAAGTGACCGCAGTGGAATCTGATTCATCTTCCTTCTCTTTTCCTTTTCCTTTCTTGTCGTTCTTATTTTTACGACATTCATGCTTATAGTGGCCCTTCTTGCCACAATTCTAGCATTCAACATCTTTCCTAGTACTCGACTTGCTTCTTGATTTATCTTGGGCCTTCCCGTCCTTCCTGTTCTTTCCTCTCCCCCGTTCCTGTGTTACAAGGGCCTCTTGCTGAGTAGACCCCTGAGACTTCCACCTTTTCTGTAACAACCCTAGTCCTGGTAGTCAGTCACAAGCCCTTGAGCATGTAGACATACATCATGAGAAATGTAGTAAATGCTAAGAGACAGTAGAATATAGTATCCTCATTCCCATTTTAGGTAGAAGTATTGAATTTCAGGGACGAAATTCTCTTTAAGGGGGGGTACATTGTAACACCCCGTACTTTTACGTACTCGGGTGTTACCATTATAAAATAAAACCTCATATCTGTATAAGAGTACACAGAATCCAACCATTACGTAATAAGTCTTAACACTCACAACTCATCACTAAAACTCAACAGTTAGAATATTAAATTCACAAATTCAATGGTTAATAAATCGATAGCCGTAAGTTAAGACCCTTGTATTTTGACCCATATGAAGAATGAGAGAAAGGTACATGGAATTTTAAATACTATAGCACAACATGATTATGATACACAAACATATATATAGATATATTTACATATAATTATAATAAAATTTAAAATTTATATATTACTTGAATAATAACCTATGATGAGGTGCTTAGACTTACAAACGATCCCTTAAGACATTTTGATTGTTGATGGTCGAATTGGAACTAGTCCGACCGTTGGATTCACACAATCGACGATAAAGGACTAAATTCAAATAGTAGGGCCCACCTAAGGCTCGGATCTGCCCCATACTCTAGATTGAGCCTTATTGTGAGCTAACAAAATAGATGAACGGAGTGGATCACATCAAGAACGTCCCTATGGGCCCCACCATTGATGCATGTGCACCACCTACATGTGCACTCGATGTGCACCAGGCCACTGGCATGGTCAGACGGGAGCTGACCCGTGCTCGCCCGAAAGAGGAAAGAAATTCCCTCTCTCTTTCTTTTTAAAATTTTTCGTCAGGACAGACGGACAGAGCCATCCTCGACGATTTTCGGCCCACCATCATGGATCAGTTCCATGATCTGAATCGTCCATCTAGGAGGGGGGGGGGGGGGGGGGGTATTCTGACCAAAACCTCCAAATTTCCACTCAGTGGATCCCACACACGTGACTAAAAACACCAGCGCAAGGGGGCTGTTTGTGCTTCCTTCCTTTCCAAAAATGGAAAGCTCCACGCTGGCGATCCGCGTGGGGGTTTTCTCCATCAATCCCAGCCGTCCGGTGCGAGCAATCCTAACCATCCATTGTTGTTCGCATGGATTTGGTTTTTGGTAGAAAACTGGTGTAAGGAAACCACTGGCTGCTGGCTGTTTTTAGAAAACCAAACAGCGGATTCAATCCAGGCCGTGCATTCTCCATCCAACGGTCTCAGATTGCTCAGGGCATCAAGAAAAGAGAGAATAAAGGGTGAGGTTTCGCTGCTCTACTCCTTGCAGCCGCACCTCCAAAACTCGCCCGTTTCTTTCAAAGCTTGAACCCACCGCGAAAACCAGTCGGAGCTTCGAAACTAATGGTCAGGAGGCATGTTGGGATCAAGTAAAACAGATCCTACGAAGCAGAATGAAGGAAGGGGCATCGGATGTTGACCTGCCATTAATGGCTAGCTCGTCTTCTCCACCAAGCGATGCTAACTCAGTCCGAGTCTGAGACGAGTCCAAACCCTGTTGGGTCATCAGAAAAAGGGCTTATGGAGAGAGAGAGAGAGAGAGAGAGAGAGAGAGAGAGAGAGGTAGATGGAAGGAGAAGAGAAGAAGGGAGTGAGGAAGTGAAAGAAAGAAGGGGAGAAGAAGGGACAGTGCACGGGTGAGTCAGCAGCTCAACTCGCTGTCGAGTTCGGGTCGAGCCAACAGTGGTTGGGTCGGGTCTGCTCCTGGTCTAGTCCAGGTTCTTGCTGGAAGGTTTTTTTTTTAAAAGAGAGAGAGAGAGAGAGAGAGAAAAGAAAGAAGGAAAAACGAGGAAGAAAGTAGAGGAGAGTGAGAGATCGAGCTGCAGCTGTGTCCTCCCGTTTTCATCAGGTTGGTGCTGCCTTAATGACTCACCGAGTCACGTAGCCTCAGATCTGGTGATCTGGGGTGACTCCAAATCTGTCCCATTTGGCTGCAAGAACTAGATTTGGAGAAGGAGAGAAGAAGGAAGGAAAGAAAGAGAAGAAGATTTGTGAGAAAGAGAATATGCGAGTGCAAGTTGCACTCGCTGTCAAGTTGAGTGAACTTGACTCATTAAGGCACCATGATACATGGCTGAGTTGACCTAGCTAGTGACTCAAGACTAGGGTGGTTGTTGGGCAAATGAACTCGTCAGCCATAGAAGAAAAGGAAAGAAGAAGGAAAGAGAAAGAAAGAAAGGAGAAAGAGAGCTTGGGCCTAGTTCAGGCCTTGTTAAGGTTGAGTTGAGCTACCGAATCAACATAAGTAAGTCCACATTTTCTTCCTGAACTGAGATTGTTTTAATTATCATTGTTACTATTATTATAAAAAATTTTAGGATTATTAAATTTAGATATGAATAGCCATTAGTAAATTATCCATACCGATATTAGTTAATATATATAAAAGTTATCATTATTAAAATATTAGTAGTTTATTTTGTCATTCTTAAAGTATTAGTATTAATGTTGAAGCATACTATCTACTTTCATCAAAATAATTATTAATGTCACGTTAGCTAATATTAGGTATGTTGTTACCATTAAGAGTTGTTTTGGAATTATTAGTATTATTATTCATCGTGGGTTGTTATTAGATAATTTAATGTAATAGTAGATATTGTTAATATTCCTAAATTTAATAACCAATTTATTTCATTAATTTTATTCATTTAGTAATATCATTAACGGCCATACAAAAGGGAGTTCAATTCCATAATCAAAACTTAAAATCTAAACATATAACTAAACCCTATGACGAAAACCCTAAACCTGGGTAATCCAACCGCTACGTTAAGACCCTAACCCTAAATAGTGTGTAAGCTTGGGTCTAATTGTACAACTTTGCAATTGATGGTAGGAATTGATTCCAAGGAAGCACGCAATTCTTAGCAATGGTGTAGGCAGTTCAAACATAAGGTGAAGACTCGCCCTTTGAGCTTCCCACTTGATTTTATCAATCTAGATATAGATGATAGCATGATTCCCTTAACTGAGTTTCTTACTTTACTATTGAATATGCTAACTTGTGGTATAGTTAATTCATGTGTTGGATGATAAACGTTTCTTTTAAATTATAACATGCATGAATGGTTCGATGATAACATGTTATCCCTTATTATATATGTATTAATTTATTTATATGCTACCACTTGTGCTTGAATGATGAACTGAATGGAACTTACCTTGGACTTATGATCCTGCAATCCACATCTGCCTTACACGGCTTGAATCGCACATTTACCTTTATGGCTTGGATGAGTCATTGGTGCCCTTTGTAGCTTATTGGTTATATTTATACATCTGTTGTTTCTTAGCCATCTTGCGAAGTTCAGTCGTACCATGATTTTCAGGTGGAGCTGAAGTTCATTTATCGATTTTCTAGCCATCTTGCGGTGTTTACGTACGATATGATTTCTGAGTGGTCTAGGGTTTGTATGTTGTTTGTCTCTTCATTTTCGGTGTTCAATCGTACTATGATTTCCGAGTGGAGCTGAAGTTCGCTTATCGATTTTCTAGCTATCTTGCGAGGTTCACGTACGACATGATCTCCGGATGAAGGTAAGGTTTAAAGAGTGATTTTCTATTCGCCTTGCGAATTCCACTTGTACCATGGTTTCCGGGTGGAGCTGAAGTTCACTTATCGATTTTCTAGCCATTTTGTGGAGTTCACGTACAATGTTATTTCGGGTGCAATAGAAAATCGTATGTTTGATTGTTTGGTTATCTAGACATATTTCCTTGTATTACGATTGCTATTATATTTTGCTTATGATGAAATTCTATTGATTGGCTTGATTTCCTTTATATGAGTATGAATATGAAATGCTCTGATTAGTGTATCTAAAGTGCATGACTTGTGATCTATATTAGATTATGAATTATGAGTGTGCAATCTTAGAGGGTGTTCCTCACTGCGATAGCCATTGACGCTATCAAATCGTAACAGTTGATGCAGGTATAGGGCGAGCCGATGCTATTCACTGAGTTGCTAGAGCAGATGTGATAGCTGAGGAGCTAGGCGGGGCCCCTGCGACCCGCATTGATTCTCCACTACTAGTTGATAGATTCACGTTTTTGCTTACCTGAACTTTGTTATTTGAGATTGTATAAGTCCTGTATAGGCACCACATTTGGAAACTTGGTGATGATCATAATGTTTTTATTTAATGCATGGTTTATTCTGGCTTCGCTACTGTTAACTCTGATTAATGACAGATGGTTCAAATTTACACTGGATTTTATAAGCTAATACTCGAGTTTTTGGGAAACGGGTTATATACTCGGGTCCTGAAAACACAGGGCGTTACATTTTCTCCTCATTGAAGAGATAGCTGGTTATCTGTTCCATGGATATCTTTCTGTTTGGCGCGGAGTTACTTAGAAAAACCATCAATGTCTCCCAACTGTCAGACAATGAACTAAGCAATAGTAAAGCCTGCAATTCATCATCCAGGACCATCTTCATAGCGGAGAGTTGGTTCACTATATTGCCGACCTCATTCATGTGCTCGGCCACAGAACCACCATATTTGAACTTGAGATTCATAAGTTGTCTTATCAGGAAGATTTTATTACCGGCTGTCTTCCTCTCATACAACCCTTCCAATTTCAGCCATACGCTGGTGGCTGAGGTCTCCGTAGACACATGGTGGAACATAAAATCATCCAGCCATTGTTTAATAAACCCCACCGCTTTCTGGTCCATCTTCTTCCAATCATCATCAGATATATCCTTGGATTTTGCTGATATGCCTAAAATTGGATAATATAAGTCCCTGCAATAAAGAAAATCTTCCATCTTAGCCTTCCATATGGTCCAGTTAGAACCATTGAGGCTGATCATCCTTGAAGAGCTACCTTCCATAATTCAAAACCGATCCTACCCGTTCAATGAACTTAGATCTGATACCACTTTGTTTGGGGGCCTTGCACAAAACCTTAGGATATAACCTTCCAAAACAAACCGGAATTATGGGATAATAAAGCGATGAAATAAATCAAAGCATAAACTACACCACATAAGAGATTTTTATGTGGAAAACCCTCAAAGAGGTAAAAACTACGGGACCTCATCCAGATCAACAATCCACTATGAAGTAGAACGTTACAACCTTCTTCTCTCACGCAGGAGTGGATAAACAATAAGAGAAACAAAGAAAACGGAGAGATCTCACTGATTACGAGGACGTGGAAGCGCTAAGATATGGTAGATCACCTCTACGAGCATAGCCTCACTTGCACAAGCTTCATCTCTCTCTTTCTCTCTCTCTCTTTCACACCTTTGATAGCCTTAAACCTTTTGGCAAACCTTTGCAAAACTTTAGAAAACTCTCTTGCCTTACCTTTTGAATGCCCTAAAAAATCCTAGAGACCTCCTATTTATAGTTTAGGAAACTCTCTTTCGCACCCTTTGCGAAAGCCGCCTCAAAATTCCGAATCCTGCACAAAATCGGACTCAAATTTGCGTAACCAGGACTGGTCGAGCACTGTTCACTTGACTGGTTGAGCCGACCCTCGACTGGTCGAGTACTGTTCACTTGATTGGTTTAGCCGACCCTCGACTGGTCGAGTACTGTTTATAAAGTTCTCTGGACTTTGAGTCGAGAGACCCAGGACTAGTCGAGCACTGTTCACTCGACCGGTCGAGTAGGTTGTAGGACTGGTCGAGCAGCGCGGGGATTCCACTATTTGTGGCATTTGAACCGTACTTCATCTCATCTGACCTGAAGAGGAAAACCCCATCATACTGGAGTATCATCCATTACACTCCCTCGCTGCATCAAAGGTTGTCCAATAAGAGGAAACATATAAAAAAAAAAAAAAAAGACGCTACTGGGAAAATAAGACCCCATTTTCTGGTGTGCTTTCGCATTCTCCTCCCGGCCGCTCTCGCTCTCTCTCTCTCTCTCTAAGAAAAAACCTAAAACCCCTCGATATCGCCAAACTCCTCCAGCGAAAAAATCCGGTCAAAAGCCTCCATTTTCCGGCCGCGCAATTTTCCATCCCGCATTTCCGGTCGCGATTACGCGGTCGGATCTTGACTCCTTGGGGAGGTTTTCCGTCATTCTATCCGGGTTTTCCGCCAGCTGATAGTGGTTTTCCGTCCGTGGAGAACTGTTTTGGGGGGTTTTGGAGATGTATAAGAACCAGCTGCAGGAGCTGGCGCAGAGGAGCTGTTTCAACCTGCCGTCGTACTCGTGTATAAGGGAAGGGCCTGACCATGCGCCGAGATTCAAGGCTGCCGTCAACTTTAACGGCGAGATCTTTGAAAGCCCTAACTTCTGCACGACGCTGAGGCAGGCCGAGCACTCCGCGGCTGAGGTCGCCCTCAATTCGCTCGCTAACAGGGGCCCATCACATTCTCTCGCGGCCAGGATTTTGGTAAGAGTATAAGGGTTTTCGCCTTTTCCGTTTGAATTAGGGTTTTATTCTCTATTTTTGAAACCTCTAGACGGCTTTCTCTGTCCTGGCTTCCGACACTTTCTTTTACTACTATTAGAAGGGATGGAAGTGCGGGGAAGCCAGGAGGCATGTTAACTTGCGCCGTTGGGTTGTGTGGGCTTATCGTATTCGCCCGCGACTGTTTTCTGGCTGTAGTCTGCTAATGTGCTCCGTTTCTTCATTAGCTCGGTTTTTACAAGACACTCCTGCAAAGGATCTTCCAGTTTGCTAACGCGCGCTGGATCGGGTGGGGCGCATGTTCTCAGAGAGCTTCCTGGATTTGTCCCGTCATTGGGTCATTGCTGGCGTCCATCAGCTAACGTGCGCCATCAGTGCTTGGGTCTCTTAACTGACGCCTTGACTGGTGGGTCGGGCGTGATTCTCAAAGTCTCTCGCCTTTGGTATGCAAAATGACAAAAAATGCCTGCCCTTTTGAGAAAGTAGAAGCTAGGACTCCGGTAAGCCCCACATGCACACAAATCCAGACGGTTGAAGTGGTGGGCCCCACTTCGGATGACGCATAGCCTGAAAACCACACTAATCAATCCTAACCTTCCGTTCTTCCCCACCAAATGGATGGTTTAAGAGAAAATCGTCAGTGGTTCAGATTAACAGGTGAAGAGAGGGCGTTTCAAGAAAAAAGTGTCAGCGGTTCTAACAGGCATACCATCTCAACCACAAAATGGGGCATGCAGATTGGGACTAACGATTTGGACGCTCCAGATTCTGCATGCTGGATGGTGGATGAGTCGGTATGCCTGCTAACCTTTGTGAAATGGTTAAAAATAGTTGGAGTTATGACAAGCGGACTGAATTTTTTATTGATTTAGGAAAAGGAAAATTGGAAAGTTTCTTAGGAGCATCCCGGAGAAAAATATTTAATGGTTTTTGTCACCTAAAAATATTAACATTAGATACAATGTGTTGAGGAGGTCATGATGTTGGTTACAAGTGCATAAATAATCCATCTTAGCCAAGGACAATTGACCAATTGATGGAGTTGTGCCCATCCAGACAGTACATGTCCATGGCTTGATTAAGGGGCTAAATAGTTAAAGTATAGTGACCGAAGTTGACTAGGTTATCCACTTCTTTGTTTTTGGACATTGAGAATATTTATTAGTGATAATGGATTGGGTGAGATCTTAGTTTATAGGAATTGGAAGATAGAATTAGTTGTGTGTTCCACCAAAGTGGTAGTAACCAATGTTTTCAGTATCGATATCGACGGATGCATCATATCCTTGGATACAAATACATATATGGTATCATGTAATGCCCCGCATTTTCGTAATCCAAGTTTAGTACTCGTTTTCTGAAATCCCGAGTGTTAACCTATAAAGATAGCCCATATTTAGCCATATAATTTTTTCCTTTTTCTTTTTCAGAGTGAGCAATTTAGCAGAAGAGAACAAATCAAGCATAAAGGAAAATGCTAAATATACATTCCAGATACACAAGTGGCTGCCCATAGGGTTAAATAATGAAAGGAAACTAGAATTTAGAGCTGCATAATCATCAAGCTCTTCATGCCCCACACTAGAATCAACCTGTACATCATCCACGTATCCTGCACTCACTGAATATGTTTTGATAGCGTTAATGGCTATCGTAGCGAAGTATAACCCCCAAGATTTACCAAAACATCACGATAATTAAGCATAGTTTGTCAGGAACAGTTTATAATGAACATCTCACAATGACCATCATAGTAATAAGCCAGAGTTCATTAGATACGCATACATGAAATAAATTTCACCATGATATTCCTGTTTAAATGCATGAATGCATGCACATGCTCATAAACTTGGGGATGCTCATCCAATTGGCAAAAAGGTCGCCCAAGGAGAACTAGCCACCTGAAAAAGTATTCAAAGCTATGCCCAATGAGAACTAGCCACTTGGAAAAGACAATGCAATGAGGACACCTAAGGCGAACTAGCCTCCCAGAAAAGTACTCTAAGATATGCCCAAGGAAAGCTAGGCACCCGGAAAAGTCCATCCAAAAAGGACAACCCATAATAGTTCGAATGCATGCGATGATAACTTAAAATCACCCAGTAAAATATTCTATCGTATAGCCTATAGTGACCTAAGAAACCCCGTGTCTTATATCGTCCACCCGGTAAAGTCTACATGCCATGAAATACATTATTAGCCCAACCGTTATTAGTTCAATTACAAACAATCATTTTAAGAAAGCTCAAATATCACTATGAGGGGCTGTCACCCAGCATAGGCCAACAACTCAGGCATAGAGTCCTATACCACCATCCCTAGCTCATGAGACTAACAACTAAGATGTTTAGTGGTAACCTCTTCAACTAGTGGCCGATCATAGTTCAACAAATGGAACTGACCATCGCAAGGTTATACAAAAATGGTTCATCAAAGCCACATTGGGCAAATAGTGCATCCAAGGATGCGACAAAAAGAGATGATCCCAAAAGTCACATAAGCACAAATGATCCACAAGATGGTTAGTCCATCACATAATTTCATTTAATCCATTACTTACACAAACGGCCACTAGTTCGAGGACCTCCAACAATTCTATCAAGTAATTATAAGCGGCAAAACAAGCCACATACAATATCGAAAGCACTTACACATATAAAGTGTTCATCCTAAATCAGAATAGAGATATTTGAGATCCATAGCATGTTCAAATGCTTGAATTTAAATTCAATCATCAATCATTTATGAAGAATTACTCAAATAGAAATTAGCATTTATCATCATTTCCACTAAGTACTATATTAAGCAATCAATTAGATAAATGAATGAAGCTAACTATCATGATGTAAAAAAGCTTGAAGGGTGATCCTCACTTTGGATTGGGGAGTTTGCTTAAACGTGGTTTAGGAGGTGTAACCTAGCCCGAATGCAAATCGTAAAAGAGTAAATCTGGAGATGGGATCAAACATTCCACATTAAAATCAAGATTCTAAAGCTAATTAGCTTAAATTAAGGTTATTTTAAAATTCTAAAGGAGACTTTAGGAATTGACTCATCTCAACTTCTTCAGTTGACTCAACCCAATTATACTACTCCAAATTCGAATTGAGTCAAGGTGGATCAAGAGGTGGAGTTTTGGATGTCAAGTTCCCTATATCAATTTAGAATTCAACCACGATTAACCCTAGCTTGGATTTAAACTCAAATTCCAATAGAAAGTTTGAGAGGTTAATTCACCTCAACCCACTTGAGGATAATTCAATCTCGCTACCACAAGTAGGCAAACACTTTCGTAAGGATTTAGGAGTTCTACATCAATTAACATGTGAAGCATCATCGATTAATTTAGAATCTAATTAAAATCATGTTGGAGGTTTGGATGAATCAATTTACTTAGAATTTGATTAGCTAGATTTCGTCTTGAATCCAATGAAGATAAACCTAGAAGATGCTTACCAATCCTACATTCTCACATGGAATCTCCGGCTAGCTCATCTCGAAGTGGAATGAAATCAGCACCTAAAATTCAAGATTTTACTTACCAATTGAGTCAACTCGACTCGACGACTTGGTCACGAGTTGGCGACTTCCAACCCGACTCAAACAATGAGTGGAATACAATCTTTCCCATATGCTGAACACAACCAACTCTAATATGCTGGATAGGACAACTCATCATAGGGCAAATTCGGTCATTGCCGAGTCAACTCGGGAGTGACTAAACAGCCACATAACTGCACAACCCCTCCATCTTCTCTGCTCCTCCTATATTCTTCCTCCTCTCTCTCTACTGGAAGATCACCGATCCCAAAACTCAACCAGGGCTCTACCAGGTGCTGACTCGATTCGGGTGAATTGAGTCGCTGAGTCAGCTCAACGTTTCGACTCACTTTCTTTCTTCTCTCTTACTTCATCCTTTCTCTCTCTCTCTCTCTCTCTCTCTCTAAAAAAAATTTAA
Source organism: Magnolia sinica (assembly GCF_029962835.1). NCBI lineage: Eukaryota > Viridiplantae > Streptophyta > Magnoliopsida > Magnoliales > Magnoliaceae > Magnolia > Magnolia sinica. Next base: position 40,006,480 of record NC_080577.1, on the reverse strand, counting down.
ATTCCTACATGTTTGGAAAACTACTGGACTCGTCAAAACAACTCGGTGGATTGCTGAGTTGGCCCGATTTGACGCAACAACACCCGGTTAAACATAAAATGATTTTCAGCATTATTTCTTAATGTTGATCTAGATAGTGATCTGGAATCTATCCACAACAAATTTGACTTAAGCTCTGTTGAATGATTCTAGATTCTAAGGCCCGTCGAACGATTGACTTGGATCTTGAATCCGAGCTTTATCAAAACCACATGATCATCGTGTGATTAGAGAAGATGAGCTGACCTTCAACGGTGGATTTCGCTCGATGCCTTCCTTCTTTATTCTGCTGCTTTTGGACGACCCTAATTGGCCCCTAGGAACTTCAGGACATAATAGATCAAAGCTCGGTGAAGTTTTAGTCGGTGGGTTCGTGGTTTCTTCAATCCAACCGATTTTCTAGGGTTTTTGCATGAACGGGGAGGAAAACCAAATTGCACTTGATTCTTACCTCTCTTATAGTGTTACCCTAACAATCCCACACTATTGGATTGAAAGCAGATGGTGTGGATTGAGATAGGCATCAAGCTTCTAGAAATAGACCGTGAGAGAGATTTTCGGCATTAGTTTTCTAGGAAACCCTAATCCATTTGTTATGAACGGAGGGTTAGGATTATTTTGCACCCTACGGTTGAGATAACAGGAGAAAAATCCTCATGGATTGCCAGCGTGGCAGTAGAAATCGGGGAATTCCGTTTTCGGAAAACACCGAGCGCACCTCCATTTGCGCTGAGTATTGTGCTCCTACACGCGTGTTTCAATACTTGAAGATGATCAGGGCTTGGTTGGAATCGACAATTCTTCAAGATGGACAGTTTGGATTATCCGACCATAAACAAATGGTGGGCCAAGATTAGGTGGCAATTTCCATTCTTTGAAGTTGTCCCACACACAACTTAGCTGCGTTTGGATCTGTGCCTATGCACATGTGCAGTATCTCAAGGGGGAGGTAGGGTTTTGGTCGGACCTTGATGCCACACCCGATGGACAGTTTGGATCTCCTGGACAAATGATGATGGTGGCCCACAATCGGATGATGGACGCTGCCCATTTGAAGTGCGAATGAGCGGGAAACAGGAAAGAGAGATGTTTCTCTCCCTCTTTTTTGGAAAACCATCGGGTCAACACTCGGTTGACTCGATCCTTAGTTCGATGCAACGCTGGTGCACTCCCTTTGGTGCACATGCATGATTGATATGGGCCCCGTAGCGATGCTTGTGAGAAATCCACTCTGACCATCTGTTTTGTTTCAATTAATCATGTTGGGCCACGAGCTGTAGAATGAAGTAGATCCAAAGATCAGGCGGGCCCCACAACTTGATTCATGTGATAAAATGGCATTTTCTAACGACCTAAGGCTGGATTTCCTCATTCTTAATCCATTCCTATCCAAAAGGTCCTAAGGTCCAAAGGCTATCCACATAGTGATTAGTAGTGGGATTTAAGGCCCATGTAGTGAGTCCTTACAATCTTAGTTGTGTTACTCGCAACATAGTCTTGAAGTTAATGAACAGTGGGTTTGGCGATTTGAGCCCCACAAAGGTTGATGTACGGTCTTGTTTGTCTAAAAAGGTGATTGAAATCTTAAAAATAGATTTCTCTGGTGGTGTGATGGTCCATCTTGCCAGTTAACGCATGGATGACTCGATCTACAGATGCAGTTTACTTCCAACGGTTAAATTTATTCCAAATATGACCCACACCAAAACAAAAGGTTTTTTTGACTTGTTTAAAGGTAATGAGTGGTAGTTTTAGTGATCAGATAATTTAATTATAATAACCGATGATGGATTGTGTATTAGTAGTTGTGTATCTAATTAACTATGGATCTGATGATTCAAGCTTCAAAGCCTAAGATGTATGGTTACATTTAGGCTAAAATGAAGGTGAACATTCAATGAGCTAGGTTCGTGTTACTAAGTTAGATCTTCACAGGAACACCCGAGTAATGAAAAGTATGGGGTGTTACATATCGCTTGGGAAATATATGCTATATCGCATAATATATTGTTGTTTTTTGGGAAACATTGAGAAATTGGTCAAATTTTTCAATGAAACTTTAGGGGGTGTTAAAAAAGACATTATTACATACTTAGAACTCAAAAGATTACTAAAATCAATTACGCAATAAGGTTTTTTTTTTTTTTTTTTTGTATAGGGTACTAAACTCTGTGCTGCCAGATATAATTTATGCAACTGTATTAAAAATTAGTTCATATAAAATAATAAATAAAGAAATTATCTATAATTCATATCACTTATTAGCACATTTAATGTACTAAATAGTGAGACTAGGATATGTTATGCAATATAGAGTGCATTTATTTAAAAAATTAATAATAATTTTTTAAAATTAAATTAGTTTTTGAAAATAAGTAAACAGATGTGGCTGATGTTAAGATCAATATACACTTATAAGTACAAAATATATATACACTTATAAGTACAAAATATTAGGCATACATAACATTTGGTCAATCTAATTGTTTTCAAATAAAATTATTTTTAATTAATTTTCAACATTTTTTAATTAAGAACATATTTTTTAATTTCAAAAAGTTCTTTCAATCTGTAGATCAACCTTTAAACACTCTAATGGGATTTTTAAACCACCATTTGCAAGTTCAATAGGTGAAATGGAGGCAATTTCGAATTTCCCCCAAAATTTCCAAATTTGAAAATCGAAGGTCAAAACCTTTGATGGAGCATGCAAAACATGAAAAATCATTGATTGCAAGAAATTTAAACAAGAAAAAATTGTTCCAGTTTGCAAAATATCACTAATTTGGTTTTCGGCACTGCATGCTCTCCAAATTTGATTTTGCCACCAAATTCCATTTCCTCTCCAAACGATTGAAAAGGAGTGGTTAAAATTTCTTTAGGAATGTAATGAAAGCAAAAAATTCTAAAAAACAATTTTTGGGATTTTTTTTTTTTTTTTTTTGTGATTTTTCCAATAATTTCACGAAGGGATACATTGCAATTCATTACGATATATAGATCAATATTGAGAAGTTTCCCAACTAAAGCCCAATATTGTATTGTTTTTGTGCGATATTGATAATAGCGGTTGATATTATCGATACCGTAATCATTGGCGGTAATTGAGAATGCCCATCGGTCCTTTGATTCAAAGAGCATAACGCCTTATTGTGCGTTAAGGGTCAATAAGGTAGGATTTGTATCCAAACAAATGGAATTTGATCCATAGGATTTCGTCGTGTGGTGAGAACTAAATGGGTGGTGTGGATGGTGTTGACGACATGAGATCAAAGGGTGCATCTTACCATAATGGTGTTGTGCTGCTTGGGCTGGTGTTGTTGGCATTCATCTAAAGCTCATGTGAGAAACACTTGCATGTTGCTAGTTCGACCCAAAGGAAAAAATCATAATGATGCATTGGGTTTCACACTAGGTTTGTTGTTTAGGCCATTATCCTAGATGATCTAGTTTAGTGCCCCATCGATTAGATAAAAGGTTAGCATGGTGAAGTTCTTAGTCATGCTTAGAGTTGATGTGATTCCTTTCTAATGTGATCTTTTACACAATCTTGTCATAGTTAAGAATATTTCATCGGTTAGCTCCCAAGTCAACAACAGTCCCTCCCCTATCAGATCTAACTTCCAAGAATGAAAGGAAACAATAGAAAAAACCATAGGTGCATAAATCTTTACTTAGCCTTAAGAGAGTAGCAACCTCTTAAGCCCAATTGATTCAAGCTCAGTCACTGAGGTGACCAAGTATGACAAGTAAGAATGAACAAACAAGCTAAGTTTAATGATCATTAGACATTCTATTTCAAAGCCTTTTTGTGGTGTTATACTTGAGAAAAAGAACACAAAGGAATTTTTAGCTGAAATCGGGAAAAGATTCACCAAGTCCAATAAGGGGGAGATGATAACACAACTTTAGTGAAGTCATCTTCTTAAAATATAACGATGATGAGAATATTAAGGAGCACATTATGAATATATTTGAGCCAACCTCTAAGTTGAGAGTGCTTAAGTTGGCCATATCTAATGACATGATGGTCTATCGTGTGCTTCGTTCTCTTTCATTTTGCTTTACCACATTCAAGGTCAACTACTACCCACAAGAAGAAAAGTAGATCTTGATTGGGCCAATTCTACAATGTGGGCAAGAAGAAGAAAGACTTAAATGAGATTGACATAAGAGTGCTCACATTGTGGAAAATGAAGAAAGGTTATGGGGATAAAGGCAAGCAAAAGGTTACAAATGACAACTCAAAACAAAGGATAAAAGTGAGAAGGGCCAAACTTGTTACTTTTGCAACAGGAAAGGTCACTTAAATAATTAATGCTATGACATAAAGTTTGGCCTGAAAAATGGAAAAATAAAAGTAAAACTCTTGTCTAGTTAAGATTAAGGCTAATTGATCCATATAAGGATTCACGATGGATCGATTAAGGGGTCATTATTCATATTTCCAAATTCCATGGAATGGCTTTTAAAGAGCCAGAGACCCAGTGTTGCGAAACGTTATGCGTTCACAAGGAACGACAATAAAGTGGAGATAAGGCAAAAAGTGTGTGTGAGAGATGAAGTTATTGTCAATTTACATTTGGACCTCATTAAGGACCTTTTAATGGTTTTGTTATGATTTTTTTAAGATGAAAGGAATTTATTAAGAAGGCATCGAGATGGCACAAAAAAGCTTACAACCCTATCTAGCAAAAAGCAAAGAACAATATTTTGAAAGCGCATTACAAGAAGCCTGTTCACACCCCAAGTATAGGGTTGTGATGTAGTAATAAACTCGGTAAGACCGACGTCGAATCCATAGGGACCGAACCTTGTACGTAATCTGAAATTAACTCAAACTAGAACTAGGATAAGATGAAATCTAAATCAGGTAAAAGGAAGGGAATAATGGTTAATTTATTTAACTAAAACTCGTGAAATTCAAAGGTAGAAACTAGGGATTCAGAGGATCCACTTGTAGAGATCAGGGAGATCTACGCTTGATTCATGAACTCAACTGGACTGCGAGTCCCATCTTCATCCAGTTGGAAGATATATAACTAAAACTCAATCTGAACTTCCTTTGATCTAGTTTTCAAAGAGACGAGAATTGGAGTTGATTCCATCACAAAACCATGCCCATGAGACAAAGTAAACAACAGATAAACCAATCGACAACCAATCAGAAAGATGTATGAATGTTAGGAAGGATTCCTCACCCAACCATGTCCAAGGGGCAATGGTGAACAAACAGGGCTTCCTATCTTCAGAATCAAAATAAGGGAAAGGAAGTACTCAAAGCCATCGTAGGTCTATTGTAATTTAAGTCACAACAAATCATTAAAAACTGAAAGCATTCCTAATAATCGAACCAAAATCAACATCGGTTCATAAACATGAATCCAAACTGTAAAAATTGCCCCATCACGCTACAAGCTTCACCTCTTAGCCTTAGCGAAGAGGTTTAGCCTGTCATACTCATGATCAAACTAAAAATCTCTGAAAACAAGGAATAAAAAAAACTAGAAGAAGGAAATAACTCCTCCAGCCGGCCACTCTCTCTCTCTCTTTCTTTTTCTCTCCCTCGTCCCTGGATCTCCCCTTGAATGCCTCCACGACTGCCCTGGCCTCGCTACCTCCCTCTCTCTCTTCTTGTTCCCTTTATATATAGAGTAAGGGGTGGTGCGTGAGAGTTACGTAGTAAGTAACGTTTCGCAGTTGGAAAGTCACTGAGAAAGACAACAAGTTTGATGTTTCGTTTACACATGCAATTATGATCTTTAACATGTGGAATCTACTCCTCTTTGGTGAGTTTTGAATTGCTGAGAAGATGAATGGTTTGGATTGCCTCAACAGCCAGCCGTGATGGCCGACCTGGAGCGTCAGTTCTGTATGCAAAACAAAGTCTGCGTAACGTCTGCCGGCACTGATTGATTGGTGGGGCCCCTGATCGAAGCCGGACAGGAAATCCACTCTGTCCATTGAACTCACCTCGAAAAACCGGTCAGAGATGGAGGGTTTTGGATTTTCGTTGACACGGCCCACCTGTTTGATCTTACGGCAAATATTCTGCCATTCAGCGCATTTTCAACCTCTGTCTGGCATGTTTTAGATCAAGATCAACCACATCTTGGTTAGGACCCTTGCCTGATTCGAATGGACGGATCGGATTGCTCGTTCGGATCGAGATGGTGGCCCATTGGAGTCCGTCCGTGGGTCCCTGTTTTTGATTTCATAGCGAAGAAATTTTTGAATCCGAACAGAGTTGGGTTAGCACATGCTGACCGACTCTGTTGGTTTGGTGCTCAGCAGCCTTGCGTGTGTTGTACGTACACACGACTTCTAGGTGGGGTCCACAGCGATGTAGTGTAGGATCTACACCGTCCATTCAGTTTCTCATCTACTTTAAGGAGTTGAGACCAAAATTGAAGCATATCCAGATATCAGGGGGGCCCCAAATCAATGATTTGGGGGCTGATCTGTCCGTTGAGCCACTTCCACAGGGATCCAATGGCTGAAATTCGACGTGTACGACTAATTTGTGGTCCTCAAGCCATATATAAAGTTGGAACCTTGTGATCTTGCATTCTGGATGATTTCCAAGCCCGTTTAACGTGAGTGGCTTGATTTTCTCAGATCTCTGACGTGTAAATTCTTCGATCTCGGTCCCCTGGGGTTCATCCCTTGCCTTGGTGACTTCGAAGCTTTAAATCCATGCTTTTAACACACTTTTCAGTCCATACTCTTAAATTCACCTTGCAACACAAACACGATTAAAATAGAGCATTAAACAGTATCATGTTCGTAAAAGCAGGTAATAACTGGGGTCTAACATGCAATATTTGACCCTCAACAAAGCCCAATTGGCAACAAAGGATTTCACCCTACGAATCATAAAAGCAGCTTCCTTACCAGAATCACCAAAGCAACGCCCATTCCTCTCCTCCCAAATAGCCCAAAAAGCTACTAAAAAAGCCAACTGCTTCTTTGCCCATGCTTTCCTCGGAAGACAAACCCGATGACCCATGTGCGCCTCTGTATCTTGAGTGAAGAGGATAGAAGAATCCCAAACCTTTCGAGGAAAGGGACAATAGTATTAATACAGAGAGAGAGTAATGCTCCCCTACAAATCGTAGCGTACAATACGTAGGGGAGCTACTTGTGCTCAAATCTAAGTCCGAAGTTAGCTTCTAGGATGAAACGTGTGGAATGTCCCTATGTTTTTATTTTTTATTTTTTATATGGACCCACCGTGATGTGTATGTGAAATCCACTTTGACCATTACATTTGCCTTCGGTTGTTAGGTCTAGGGCTAGAAAATTAGGCTACCCCCATGATTCAAGTGGGCCACACCAAAGGAAACAGTTGGGAGAGACATCCGTTGTTAGGCCTAGGGCTAGAAAATTAGGCTACCCCCATGATTCAAGTGGGCCACACCAAAGGAAACAGTTGGGAGAGACGTGCACTGTTGATTTTTTTATGGGGCCCACCATGATGATTGTATGAAATCCATGCAAACCGTTAGATGCCGCAAAACAGTTTAGCCCTGGGTCCAAAAATCAGACCCATCCTTGATTCATGTGGGTCACACCAAGGGAAACAATTTAGAGGGTAGGTGTCGTCCTGTATAGTCTCCAATTGTGAAGTCCACCTAAACCACGGATGTGGCTGGTTTTTCAGCCCCACGCCTAAAATTAGCTCAATTACCTAGCGGTTAGAGTGGATGTTTGAAATACATGATTGCGGGGCCCACCCAAGCTAGACCACCCATTTACCTAAATTGCTTTTTCTCAATGCCATTTACAGATAGATCACATGTCGACCATGTTAGTATGTTGCTACTGGAAAAGCTCTGTGGGCCCACCATGATATATGTGTTTTATCCACGCTGTCCATCCATTTTGCTAGCTCATTTTAGGGCATGAGCCCAAAAATGGGGTAGATCTAAATCTCAGGTCGACCACACAATAGGAAACAATGGTGATTCCACACCTACTATTGAAAGCTTCTTGTGGGCCATAAAAGTTTTGGATCAAGTTGATATTTGTGGTTTCCCTTCATTTAGGTTTGTGTGACCTAATCAGCAGGTTGGATGGCAAATAAACATTATAGTGCACCCTAAGTAAGTTTTTAATGGTGGGCGTTCAATCACCGCTGTTTCCTGTGATGTGGTTCACCCGAGTTTATATCTGCCCCATTTTTGGGTTGATGCCCGAAAATGATTTAGGAAAATGAATGGACAATGTGAATAAAACACATACATCATGGTGGTTCCACAAGGCTTTTCTAGCATCGAGGTGACGTACTGGCAGGTTAAGCGTGCAATCCACATCTGTTACGTAAAGCAATTTACATAGAGGGGTGGTCTAGCTCGGATGAGCCCCACCATTATGTGTTTCAAACATCCACTCCGACCACCATGTGAGTGACCCAAATTTAGGAATAGGGTTGAAAAACCAGCCACATCCATGATTTAGGTGGGCCTCATGATTAAAAGCAGTGTACAGGCGAAGCTTACCCTCTAAACTGTTTCCCCTGGTGGGGCCCACCTAAATCGAGGATGGGTATGATTTTTAGGGCCCGACCTAAACTGTTGTGTGGCATCTAATGGTTCGCATGAATTTCACATAATCATCAACGGTACACGTCTCTCTCCCAACTGTTTCTGTTGGTGTGGCCCACCTAAATCACAGGTCAGCCTAGTGTTTTGGCCCTAGGTCTAACATGGGATGACACATTTAATGGTTGGAGTGGATATCACGTGCACATCATGGTGGTCCTATAAAAAATTAGGATGGGGTTTCATTCAGGACTTAGATTGTGTGCAATTAGCTCCCCTATGCTACGATTCATAGGGGAACACGTGTGTAACCAATATTAAGCCTTATGCATAATGGAAATAAACAAGAATAAAGTAGTTAGGTGTCACTAGAAACGTTAGCTTCTTAGAAGTGATGATAGACAACTATGGTCTGCACAAACGTATAACATCACTTTTGTAGATAGTTTTTTATGTTGTGGCATCCATTAAAGGCACACATATATAGATATGGTTGCATGATATTATCACCCGAATCCATAGTGGTTAATGCGGGGGCATTTTCGAGCATGAGTAGGGTGGCTTGTGGGATGCAGGGGCACACTCGGGCGGCTGGGCCGTGGAACCCATGTGATTTGGGGCCCATTTGAGGCAGGTGGCTCGTGTGAGGCTGAACCCATGGATTTGGGGCCTGGGCTATGAGATAAAGGGATTAATTCACCATGCTCTATTAGTTCGAGCTTTTAGAGCGAGTGGTTAATTGTCCTGCATCAGTGGTAGAAGTTGAGAGACAAAACCAGACCTGTAAGGGCATGGTTACATCCATAGTAAAATCCAAAATTATTAGTGTCAATTTCTTCAACTAACTTGAAGGATTAAAGAGATTCAAATTCTAATACCATTCGCAGGCTATAAGGACAGTCAAAGCTGGGAATGTCGGGATTCTAAAGGATGGCAGAAGCGATTTTAAAATATAACCTGGAAACCTCCCTAAGGAGCAAATCAATTTTTATTTTTATTTTTAAAAGAATGAGAATATGATAAAGGGGAGCCAAAGTAACCTAGAAAGAAAGGAAAACAAAGCGAACAAAACAACAAAAACAATAGGAAAAACTCAAAGCAACTGTACAATTCAAAGGGACCCCAAAACATCTCTAGAAACTATACAAATAGAGACCCCCAGGGCCATTAAACTACCGAAAATACAATCGCAGAAGGAGAAACTCCAAAACAGAGAGGCTAAGAGAGCAAATCATGACTTTTCTTACGTTTGTCACATAGGAAAGATCTTCTCATTCCTCAATTGATCAATGAGTGAATAGTGGGAGATAATTAGGAGTTCTTTGGGCAAGCCTACTAAAGAAGAAACACCTAGAATGATACCCTTAAAGGAAGGACATGGTGTAATCAAAGGTGTTGTAACTCATGAGGTTTGAGCATTCGATATGCAAAGTAGTCCTATAGCTTAAAAGTAAGCATCACATTGGTGGTACTTGAGGTTTAATGAGGTGATTTCTTCATTTGGTTTTAAACAAAACACTGCTTGCAAGTATGTAAAGATTAGTGAGAGCTTGGTTTCTACCGTTGCATGACAATTCGGTCCTGTAGTCAGCCTGACAAAGCCTATATTGGAGGAATGCTTGGGATATATGGTGAATCCAAATGCGGATCCACGAAATGGGTGACAAAAAATATGATATAGTCTTTATGCTCACATACAGATGCACTAGCTAGTTGGAATCAATTACATGTACAAATTCATACTACGTTGGATGCCTAACGAAGTCCAATTTAGGCTTTGTTTTAATGGGTATGAAGGTTGTTGTGTGAAAGAGTGCAATACTGGCGCTTATCGCTTCATTCATTGTAAAACAGAGGTGAACGCCTACTACGAAGCTAGGTGTTGGGCGTTGCAGTACAATGTTCTTTTAAAAAACAATCAGGGTTCATCTAAATCAGGAGCATTTGCTTAAGGTTCTTTGTCATAAAAGAAAGAATTCAGAATCTCGGGTGTCTGTGGATCTTTACATACCTACGAATGAAGGAATTACTTCTCGTAAGATGTTTGTATAGTGGGAGTATACAAACATTACAATTATGTATGCATTCTTATTTAATTCTAGCCTGGTTGACGATTTTGGTCTTATAGCATATGTTCATTAATTACATGTTATGCATGCATAAGGTAATTGAATAGTGCATTTGGGCTTTCATTTGAGGCATAAGACATCTCTAGGTAGGGATGGAAAGACCGCTTGCAAATTTGCACACATGATCACACTTGGCATGAGATTTCCATACCACATGCCCATGCGATAGCGATCCATATTGTTGGGAGTGCTCATAAGTGTGATCATATGTAGTCTAACTTCGATAAATGAAGTGATGATTGCCATAGTTCCATATTATTATCTCAATGAACCATATTATTTAGGGTACTGCTCATGATCCATTCTTTGTATAGTACAATACCACATGCGATCCAAGTGGAAGAATGTTGGAATCTAACCACAAGATGGGCCACCTATGGCACATGTGTCTACATGAAGGGCATAGACAGTTTGGATCAAGGCGATGAGTGCCCAGTGGGTCCCAAACCAATGTGGTTGTATGATATCCAATAATGAGTAGGGAGTACCATACATATTAAGGGATTGCATTTGCAATGGGCTTTCTCCATCTTGATGGAGAGATGTGGAGGCGTCGACACCGATAGAGGAATTTGTCGATGGGTAGGATTCCACCGCCAACTGAACATATAAAGGAGAAATCTTGGTCTCCTCTCCCATCACCCAACTCAAGTAGTAAAAACCCCCATCGGTCAAAGGGTAAGGAGTGGAAGCGCTAGTGATGTTGTTCATCTTCTCCAGCAAACCTCCATTATTGGCATCAATGGCAGTCGACTCAGGTATATCCTCCACCCCAATCCCCTTATATGCAATGCACAAGGATCATCAATTTGGATGTTAACACCATGCCCCACAATCACATTGGTTTAACAAATCCTAACCATATTACTATAAAATTTTTGGGGAAAGAAAATGATCATCACCACCATCATTATCATCTAAGCCTTATCCCAACATATTAGGGACAACTACTGGAATCCTATTCGGCCACACCACTGGTCACATCCTTGGTTAAACCACAGGTCATCAAATATTGGGGAAAGATAACAAATGGTGAATCATCAGTTAAGAAAATAAGTAGATGTTTAAAACTAAAGTCCTTAAAAAAGAAATCCTCCAATCTAAGGTTATGATTGTCCAAGTGGCACGGGTTTTACGGTGTGGGCCCATTTAAGGTAGGGTCTACTCAATGATTGGTCCAAGTTTTGTACTCGTTTGCCATGTGGACAAATAGTGTGTCATTGATGAATTAGGCAAGGGAAAGTGACAAATATTCTAGGTTTATCCATCAAGAAAATCCATATTTGTATTTTTTGTGTATATATGATTAATGGTAATTATTTTTGGAGAGGTTTGAGTTTTAGGGGTGTTGATGGGCCATACCCATTCCCACCAAAGGGTACCACACGATCCACACCCTTAACCATACCCATACTTATACCCATGTTGGGCCTAAAATGAGCACTCATATCTGTATCCCCTCTAAGGTGTTGGTGTACCTATTGGGTATCAGATACCCATTTATGATTTGAGATAACTCAAAAGATTAAATTTTATAGAAAAAATAAAATTGTGGTTTTTTTTTTTTCCCTTAAAAAATCATAAATATAACATGATAGCATGTTATTTTGGATTCATCTTTTTTTTTTTAAAAAAAATAATCCATGCGTGATTAAAAGCTAAAAATTATCACAGTGAGGTTGCATACCTGAATAAGTAATTAAAATATGAGCCGTCCACCAGATGTAGAATGAGCTAAAAATTAAGCTTGTTTGATAATTTGTTTATCGGATTAGTGAGCGTTTTTTGGATGGTTTTAAGTGAGAAATATTCGATGGTCCCATTTCAACAAACAAGTGTCTAGGAGTTGGGAAGTTAGATTGTTCAATCAATATGATTTTAGGCCTATTTTAGTGATAGTGATTTCTACGATTTACTTGGTTTAATTTGAGATATTGTTCACCACATGTACAATATCAAGCATCATACATAGCATGAGTATCGATAACTTTCCATTTTATTACAACTCTTAATTTGGTATATAAACTCTACGCGGAGACTTTGATTTGATATATAAATTGAACATGAGTCCAACATGCTAGCATTTGTATTGCAAGCCATTTTACACCTAAGGTGGGCCACATGGCTATGTCAAAGTAAATAGTTGACAAGTTTGATGAGAGAGACGGTCTCCCGACCATCCATGCGAAGAAACTAGGTGGTACAATGTGATGGGTACGTGAAGTCTACTACAACCATTAGATGAATCACATCATGTTATAGCCAGGGCAAAAATAAAAATAATAATCCGTGATTCGGGTGTGGCACACCAAGGGAAATAGTTGGGAGCAATCACCCACTGTTGATTTCACTAGGGCCCAATTGAACTGTAAAATGGCCTGATTTTTGGACCTTGGTGTAACATTGGGTGACCATGGTTCTGAATGTCGATATTGGTCGACGTATCAGCTCGATGGAAAAATGATACAATATGGTGTTGGGTATTGGGGTTGTATCGGTTAGAATTTTTTTTAAGCAAAAAAATATAGAAAAATATTATGAAAATAGGAAAAATGTGATATCCAGGAATCTATCTTCTTCTTCTTCATCTTCTTCTTTTTCTTTTTCTATTTTTTTTTTTTTAATTCCTTTTTTTTTTTTTTTGACCAGGTATTCAATAGTGGATTGGACCATTCTTTGATAAGAATGTTATCTGTCAATTTGATTTGTTGAAGGTCAACTAAATTGGCTCTACTTAAACACAAATCAAGCATGTCAACAATGGCCCATTACATTGAAATACAAAAAAGAAGAAGAAGAAGAAGATGGGGTGCGTGCGTGTGTGTGTGTATCTCATGGGAACTTCCCATGAGGTTGAGCTGTGTGGGCCCCACCATGATGCATGTCGAACATCTGCCCCATCGGTCAGATGCACCATTCCATGGTGGGCCTAGGGATTAAAAATCAAGTCAATCCGTGACTTGTATGGGCCACACCACGTACAAAAGTTGAGAGGGGCTACCCTCCATTAAAACATTCATAATAATTTTTTGGGCCCACCGAGATGTGGTTCACAAATCCAGCCCATCCATTATGTGTCCCACTTGGATGAGGGGTCAGACCAAGTTTCAGATGCATCCAAATTTCAGGTGGGCCCCACTAAGTGCTTTCATATGTTTTAGGCATGTCTTCACATGATTTTAGATGGTATGGCCCACCTGAGTTCTGTATACGGCTGATCTTTGGGATATCCCATAATTAAAAGGGGACCCATCAAATGCACGGTGTTGATGTTCGACACACATCACGATGGGGCCCACACAGCTCGACCTCATGGGAAGTTCCCATGAGATCGACCGCATAAAACCTTTTCCCATATATATATATATATATGTGGTACTATGAGGTCGACCTCGTGGGAACTTCCCACAAGGTCGAGCTGTGTGGGCCCCACCGTGATGTGTGTCGAACATCAACACTGTGCATTTGATGGGTCTCCTTTAGGTTATGGGATATACCAAAAATCAGCCGTATACGGAACTGAGGTGGGTCATATCATCTAAAACCATGTGAAGACATGACTAAAATTAATAAAAGTACTTGGTGGGGCTCACTTGAGTTTTGGATGCAGCTGAAACTTGGTCTGACCCCTCATCCAAGTGGGACACACAATGGATGGTCTGGATTTGTGAACCACATCTTGGTGGGCCCAATAAATGATTATGAATGTTTTAATGGGAGGGTAACCCTTCTCAACTATTGTATGTGGTTTGGCCCACCCAAGTAATAGATTGACTTGATTTTTAAGTCCGTGGCCCACCATTGAATGGTGCATCTAACTGATGGGATAGATGTTTGACACACATCACGGTGGGGCCCACACAACTCGACCTCATGGGAACTTCCCATGAGGTCGAGCTGTGTGGGCCCCACCGTGATGTGTCAAACATCAAAATCGTGCATTTTATGGGTCCCCTTTAGGTTATGGGATATCGCAAAACTCAGCCGTATACGGAACTCAGGTGGGCCATATCATCTAAAACCATGTGAAGAGATGCCTAAAACATATAAAAGCACTTGGTGGGGCCCACCTGAGTTTTGGATGCGACTGAAACTTGGTCTGACTCCTCACCCAAGTGGGACACACAATGGATGGGCTTGATTTGTGAACCACATATCGGTGGGCCCAATAAATGATTATGAATGTTTTAATGGGAGGGTAACCGCTCTCAACTGTTGTATGTGGTGTGGCCCACCCAAGTCATGGATCGACTTGATTTTTAAGCCTGTAGCCCACCATGTAATGGTGGATCTAACCTGATGGGATAGATGTTCGACACGTCACAGTGCGGCCCACACAGCTCGACCTCATAGTACCATTTCCCACACACACACACACACACACACACACATATATATATATATATATATATATATATATAGTGAAGATTTGCTATTCTTTTTTATTTTCCCCATAATGGTCCACTTCGCTTCGATTTATTGAATCTCATTCAAATTATTTGTTTTGATCCCAAAATAGGTCTACATCTAGCCTAAAATGAGTTTTTAAGCTTGTTCCATTATTTAAATGAGAGAGAGAGAGAGAGAGAGAGAGAGAGAGAGAAATTTTGAAAAAAATAATTCTAAATTAGTCTTTTATGGGCGTATCATCCTGTATAGGCCGTATCGATGTCGATATGCCCCATATCAGCACCGATTCAAACCAATATGGGTTAGTTTTTTGTATTAGGCCGATCCGTCGTATCGCGTATCATCTCATGCTGATATGGATACGATACGGCTGTATTGGCCGATATGATACCGATATTCATATCCATGGGTGACATACGTGATGGATCGACTGGATTTCACATACACAACATAGTGGGCCCTGTACAGATCAAGGGTGAGCATTCCTCTCCAACTGTTTCCATTGGTGTGGTACACCTAAATCATAGATCAGCTTGATTTTGGGCGCTGGGCTTAACAAGGGGTGACACATCTAATGGTTAGAGTGGAGTTCACATATACATCACAATGCGGCCCACATATATATACATTATTTATTATTTATTTACCTATATATTCTCAGGGCGGGGTGAGATTTGAGTATGGGTTGGTGTATAACCACACCCAGCCCATTTATTAATTAGGCTAAAAAAATACCTAAACCCACACCCACACCCATTTAACTACACCCATACCTGACCCATGTTGGGTCGAGCTCGAATATCCATTGGATGCACCCGGCTTGTGGATTTCTTATTTGTTTCAAGTAGGGAACTTCTTTGTTAAAAACTTAGTTTGTAGATGTGGGGCCCGTGCCCGTGGTTTATCCAAGCCATTGATTTGCAGCCCCCATCAATCATCATGGATGGACCAGTCACTAAAGTCTCCTAAATTGGAAGATTCTTTGGTGCAGGAGAATTATGTGGAGCCCATGGTTAAAAAGAATGCATAGGGGTGTCAATGGGCCAGGTGCACCCAGTGGGTACTCGATCCTGGCTTGACATGGGCTTGGTATGGGTGTGGGTGTGGGTTTTTTTTTCTGAGCTCGATTAATAGATGGGTTGGGTGTGGGTATAGCCCAACCCATACCCAAATCTCACTTAAACCTGATTAAATATAGATAAATAAATAAAAAATAATGTATATATGTGGACCTCAACGTGATGTGCATGTGCACGTGACCTCTCTCTCTCTCTCTCTCTCTCTCTCTAAGGACCAAAAATCTAGGATGGTCCTTGGTTTAGGTGGGCCACACCAATGAAAACAATTCGAGGGGATGCCCACCCTTGATTTTGCACAGGGCCCAACGTGTTGTGCATGTGAAATCCATTTTTTTTTTCCCCAATTAGGGACCTCAACGTGATGTGCATGTGCACGTGACCTCTCTATATCCCTTAATGTGAAACCAACATTGGATTTTTGCTCCCAACTATATCCCTTAATGTGGCTCACTTGAATCATGGATTGGCCAGATTTTTTGGCCCATGCCTAATGTGATGTGACTCATCTAATGGTTGGAATAGATTTCACATGTACATCACGGTTGGGCCACTCAGTCTGCTTGCATGGATGGTCTCCTGTGGCATAGCTTGTAGGTGCGCGCGCACACACATATATGCATGTATTCCATGAACTAAAATGGTGGACTATTTAGGTGAAACCTACCAATTATCTGATGTGGCCCACTAATGCAAGACACATGATTTAATGCTAGCATGTAGTATAGAGATTATGAAAGAGTCCATAAAGTAATTCAATTAACAAAAGATGCTAACCCACCAAGTAATTAAGAGTAAACAATAAGAAATAAAATTTGATTTAACTTAAATCACATACCCACATGCTAAGAAATCACATAAATCAATTAAAACTAGGCTCGATGGAAGGATAAAACTTTCAATTTAGCATAGGCATTTTCAACACTCAAGGGACAGATTTGTAGGTTTTATGATTAGGGTTTAGGAAGGGGAAAATCCGAAATTTAAAAAATTAGGGTTCATGGGAATTGGAGATTTTGGAATTAGGATTTTTAGAAATTGGAAAAAATATGAAATAAAGATCTAGGGTTTAGAAGGTTGTAATGAAAGGGAAAAGAGGAAGACAAAAGAAGAAGAATAATAATACATTTCGAAGAAGAGAGAGGAAGGATATTCCTTGAGGAATCCACCACCAAACAAGCTTCTACCATTCCACAATTCAATGGGAATGGAGGGTTTCTCACAAACCCTAAAACACAAGGAGGAAAATTCATTTACACGAGTCTCTTTTTTTTTTTTTTTTTCTCTTCTCAATAACACCACGGGTTAGAACTGTACCCCCTGTGGTTTTATAATTAAAAATTCAGCATAATTACAACTATGTCACTCAAGTGATGTAGCCCATCATCCAAAATAAGAAAACTAAAATATTTATTATCAACCTCAACCATTAAATAAATCCTAAAATTAACAAAAAACATAAAGAAAGCAAGATCAGAGTCCAAGGGGCCTAGATAAGGAAGATCTGGTGGCCCGATGGCCTGATCGACAAGATCCAATGGTTGGATCGACACGAAATAGAAATTATATGACTAAAATGGTCTCCTAAGCAACCCACATGCATTATCCCAAAGTGGGTTCTTCCTGATAGACGTCCAATGCATGTGGGGTCTTCAAAATGGCCGGCAAGCCCCATCTGAAACTTGTCTCCCATCCACAAAGAAAGTTGCGCTGTTGTGGGCGGTCGTCTCTGTCTCTGGTACACTCGAGTAGGTCCTCTAATGTCCCCATCAATTCCCCTTGGCTGAGGAGATTTTGCCTCTGGCGAAATAAAGTTGCAGTGATGTTTGAGGAGATCCGAGTCTCGTCGCTGAAGCTCTGCCTCTATGATCCACGTACTGTTTGACTTTGGTATGTCATTCCACTAACAAGGTACTCCTGGTAACCGTCATGTCATGTGGAAACCGCTTGTTAATTTAAAATATCCTCTATTTCCTCTCTTCTCATAGGTACGGATGGTAAAGGTTGAGAAGAGGAGTCAGGTAATGGCCATGGGTTATGGGACAGGTCAGGGGCATCATCATCAAAGTTCATGTGAGGGTTAGAGGAAGGTCCATGAAACAGTACAAGATCTTCCACATTAAATGTGGGACTGATACCCATGTTAGGTGGAAGATCTATCAAGTAAGCATTCGAACCCAGTCTTTTTAAGATTTTATATGGTCCAGCGTCGTGGGCTTGTAATTTTTTATGGTTCTCCGTGGAAACCTTTGTGGACGTATTTTAATCATGACTTCATCACCCATAACAAACTCTTTAAATCTATGGTGTGAGTCAGCAATCATTTTGTATGTTTCATTATTTATTTTGATTCTTTTTCTAATCTCCACATGCAAGTCATGCATATGTTGTGTAGATGCATGTGCAGACTCTGAAGGCCTATGAAACATAGACATGGGTATGCACTCATTAGGGGTCCTAGGCTCATCTACTTATCTTTCCAAATCTACTTCCTCTCCGAGACTCATTTGATCCTGATGAAGGTTTGGTAGAATCAATGCGTGAATATCCCGCACGGGTGTAAGCTCATCCTGTATGTCCTCTGGAATTACAACACTGGAGTCCTCCAATGCCGGACTAACCTCAGATGATAACTCTACACTACCCTCGGGTATAACCTCGGGTGGCATCTCTATAATAACCTTAGGTGTGACCTCACTTGCCACATGGGCATACAACATCAAATCAGTTTTAGTCTCTCTTTCAAACTCTTTGGCATTAACTATAGGAAGATACTTAAGCTGGAGTTTCGTTACACCTTCAGGACCACATTTCTTGACGTCATTCTTCTTTTCCAAGATGCTTTTGGGTGGGAGAGGCTTCAAGACAATCCTTTTGCCTTCATATAGAAATGAACACGTATTCGAGCGACTGAATAGTGTTGCGTCCCCATCATACAACCAAGGCTTGCCCAAAATGACATGGCCTATATACATAAGCAAAACATCACACCACAACGTGTCTGTATAGGAACCAAATTGGATGGGAATGTGACAACGCTGAGAAACCGGAATAGAAGATGCATCAACCCATGAGACTCGATAGGGCCGAGGGTGAGGAACGACTGGCATACGTAAGCGGCCCACGGTGCTAGTAGAGACCACATTGATGCAATTGCCACTATCAATGAGCACCTTGCAGTTTTTGCTACCACACTTGGCGTAGTGTAGAAAATTGAATTCCTATGCCAATCATCACTTTCTACAATCTGGCTTAAGGCATGGCTAACAATTGCAAGTGGCACAATCTCAATTTGATCCTCGAATTGTAATTAGACATATTCCCCACTGTCGGGGTTCCCTTGAAGGGAGGCTTCAAGCTGATTGACATGTGCATTAATCACAGTCAATTGAGTTGTGGTGGTCCTATTGCACGCTTCAATAGCCATCAGATAGTTGTTGATAGCATTAAGGGACTCGGCAATCTGCTCTAGATTCATAGTGGGATGTAGACCAAAGCTACGTCCAGAATGAGTGGGCATACACAAGGTAACTCTTAGGGGAAAACCTAAATCCTATGGTAATGTCATGACAAAGACAAAACCAACCTAGAGATCAAATTAGACACGCTAGAGGCACTAATTTGAAAATTCAGCAAGCTGTTAACCTGAAATACTACCCTGAAAATTCAGCAAAGTGTAATCTGAAAATTACAAACTGAAAATTCAGCAAGGTGACACCTTGAGATTACTACGCTGAAAATTCAGCAATGGTATAAGTGGAAAGCGCTAGCTAAAAATTTAGCAATGGGACACTCCAAACGTGAAACAAAAATCTGTAGTATGATCCTAGATTCTATATGCAATGTATGCTCTAATAACCCTAGATGTGAATGCAACACAAAAATCCTATGCTAAACCTGGCTCCGATACCAAATTTGATGTAGGACACATGATTTTATGCTAGCATGCAATGTGGATATAATGAAAGAGTCCATAAAGTAATTCAATTAACAAAAGATGCTAACCCACCAAGTAATTAAGAGTAAACAATAGGAAATAAAATCTGATTTAACTTAAATCACATGCTCGCATGCTAAGAAATTACATAAATCAATTAAAACTAGGCCCGATTGAAGGATAAAACTTCCAATTTAGTATAGGCACGTTCCACACTCAAGTGACATTTGTAGGTTTTATGATTAGGGTTAGGAAGGGGTAAATCTAAAATTTGGAAAATTAGGGTTCATGGCAATTGGAGATTTTGGAATTAGGGTTTTTAGAAATTGAGAAAAATAGGAAATTGAAGATCTAGGGTTTAGAAGGTTGTAATGGAAGGGAAAAGAGGAAGACAAGAGAAGAAGAAGAAGAGAAAGAGGAAGGATGTTCATTGAGGAATCCACCACTAAACAAGCTTCTATCCTTTCACAATTCAATTGGAATGGAGGGTTTCTCACAAACCCTAAAACGCAAAGAGGAAAATTGTTTCACACAAGAGAGTTTCTCTCTTTTTATCTTTCTTCTCAATAACACCACTGGGGTTGGAACTCCACCCCCCTATAGTTTTATAATTAAAAATTCAGCATAATTACAACTATATTACTCACTTAAGTGAAGTGGCCCATCATCCAAAATAAGAAAACTAAAACATTTATTATCAAACTCAACCATCAAATAAATCTTAAAAATAACAAAAAACATAAAGAAAGCAAGATCAAAGTCTAAGGGGCCCGGATCAGGAAGATCTGGTGGCCCGATGGCCTGATCGACGAGACCCAATGGTTAGATCGACACAAAATAGAAATTCTATGACTAAAATGGTCTCATAATTAGCCCACATGCATCATCCAAAGTGGAGTCTTCTTGATACACGTCCAATGCATGTGGGGTCTTCAAAATGGTCCAGCGGGCCTCATTTGGAACTCGTCTTTTATCCACAAAGAAAGTTGTGCTGATGTAGGTGGTTGTCTCCATCTCTAGTGCACCGAAGTAGGTCCTCTAATGTCCTCATCACCCACCTTAAGGATAAAACGGTTTGTGGTACACATGCCAGTGTGTAATACCCATGTACAATTTATATACCAAATCAAAAGTCTCCTTGTAAAATTTACATAACAAATGAAGAGTTATAATAAAATGTAAAGTCATTGATGCTGGGGTTGTGTATGACACTTGATAAGTAGGAAACTATAAATACGGCGAACAATATCTCAAATTAAACCAAGTAAATTGCGGAAATCACTGTCGCTAAGTAATAAACTTGAAATCATATTGATTGAACAATCATAATCTCCAATTCCTAGGCACTTTTGTTGAAATAGGACCATGGTATATTTTTCACTTTTAACCCCCCAAAAAACATTCATGATAAACAGATAATTAAACAAGCTTAACTTTTGGTTCATTCTACATCTAATCTAGGGCTCACAATTTGGAGGGCTTATGTTTTACTTGTACTTAAAATATGCAATTTCACTATGATAGTTTCTAGCTTTTTAATCATGCAATGGATAAAAAACAACATGAAGTTGGTTTTTTTCTTTTTTCTTTTTAATGTTTTTTAAAGAAAAAACCATAGTTCTTATTTTCTTTTATGTAAAATTTGATCTTTTAAGTTAATGGCATTTTTTTCATCTCAAATCATAAATGAGTACACCAACACCCTAGAGGTTACAGGTATGGGTACCCATTTCAGGCATTACATGGGTATGGGTGCAACCACGGGGTAGTACCCATTGGCGGGTATGGGTACCCCTTTACTTGGCCCATTGACACCCCTAGAAATGCACGAACAAACTACATTCAATTGGAGGAAAGACCAAAGATTCGATGACTAGGATCCTTCCAATCTAGAGTTTGGGGAATGTTCCATCCATGATGGAGGCTGTTAGATCAGTGCCTTGGATAGACCAACCATGGGCCCCGCATCTACCAATTTCCGAACAAGTAAGGACCCTGTTCTGAAGGAATAGTGAACTTGGCCTCTTCTCCTTGTAGAAGTTAGCAAAATGATGCCAATTGACCCTCATACCTTTACACAGAGAATCAAAAGAAATTTCACCTTAAAAAAGTCGGGTGATTGTGTCAATAGGTGTGTATATGCATATATGCATGCATAAGCAAGTGATCCCTCATCAGTTTATGAATATACAATGACTCAAAAACATATGGGTGGGCCCCACCAATTATTGCTATAGCAAAAAATCCGACTCAAGCCTTGAGATGGTGTTAAAACTGTAGATAATGCTGCATGTCCAATGGCCAATTTTCTAGCGATTGGATGATTAGGACTATTCAATTACCTTGATCCTTGGGCTTGGGCAACCAAAGGTGGGACCCACCTGGTGATTGGTCCAAATGGATTTACCTATCCAATGCATGTGCACCTCATCATAGTATGATGGCGACCTGCTACATTGCATCATTACTCGTATGTATAAATCAACACATTATATGTACATATATATGCAAGGGATAATTATAAACACCTCCTTTTTTCTTTTTCTTTTTGAGAGGTAACAGAAATTTCATTAGAAGGCTCGCAAAACACGAGGAAAGAATACAACCCAAGCTACAGGAAATCAAAAAGGCCCAGAAGCAAGGCTAGCTGAAGCTGCCTTAACATACATAGCCCACCCTAATACAATATCCCTTACTCTAGAAATGGCCTCAGGTTCAATCTCCCTCGTATTCAAAAGCAACGGCCATTCCTTGCTCTCCAAATTACCCATAACACTGCCATGATTAACAATCTCCATATAGCTTTGCCGGATTTGCCCATTCCACCTCTGCTCCAAGCCCAAAGCAATTCCTTCACTGACTTTGGCATGTCCCAATCAGAATGCAGCAAAGTGAGGAAGTGTATCCAAAGTTTGGTGGCAAACGAGCAGTGGATGAGCAAATGATCAATTGACTCCTCGCTCGCCATGCACATGAGGCAAAAATTGAGGAGAACAAGCGATCTTTGCTGCAGGTTGTCAATCCTGAGAATTCTCTTCCGTCCTACTGGCCAAATGAAGGTCACAACACAAGGAGCTCCATAAAACCAATGATGAAAAGAGTGGGTGGACCCGAAGTCCATGGCATCACAGAGGTGAAGGCGAATAAGGAACTTACTGAGAACTTTACCGGAAGGATGTTTTGTCCATAGGATCTTGTATTCCTCTTGAAACTCAGCTTATAATTGTTTAGGAGATCCAAAAGGGCAACGAGATCAACGATCTCCACATCCGTTTAAGTCTCTTTGACAGGGAGGAAGCCATGCCCCAACATTCCCCTCTATTGAGAAGCAATCCGCCACGCGGATGAAGCAATCAGATGCTAGTCTAGCAATACTTGGATATAGATCGTGAAGCACAGTATCGCCACACCAAATGTCAACCCAAAATGTATCCGAGTTCCATTGCCAAGCTGAAAGGAGATCCCCCTGTTTACTAGGTATTGGGTGCCCGCTATCACTTTCCAGATAAAGGAAGCTCTATACAGAGAGGAGCTCCTTACAAACCATCCGCCATCCCGGGTACCATATTAGATACTATCAGATTCCTCTAAAGTCTGCCTTCTTCAATGCTAAATCTCATATCCTCCTGAGTAAAGCAGTGTTCATAGACACCAGCGGTCTAGTACCTGCCCCTCATCTTTGATCGGTCTACACACATCTTCCAACCTAAGAAAGATCAAACTTTCTTTCTTCAGAAGCCCCTTTCCACAGAAGATTAGACACCTCCCCTTCTGATTTCACTTTGTATACATTCCTCCCTCTGTTTTACAGATTCGTTGTAGATTCCATCATATTGTCTATTAAGATCAATATCTTTGAGCAATTGACAGTTTACCCCTATATCATAGGCAACTAGATATAGACATGCGGGCCTACTGTAGTACGTGTGTGTCATCTAAACTGTTCAGATTGGTCACTCCACCATTTGACACCCCAAAAATCAGGCTGATCCAAGTATTAAGTGGGGCCAGCACATGAATTTGGAGGATTTTTGGGTGGTTGTCCATTGTTTTCTATGGTGTGGCCCATATGCTGATCGGATCATACTTCTTTTTTAGGCATCCAATATTTATGGTGGAATGACTCTGGTGAATGGGTTGGATACCATTTAAAAATAATGGTGGGTGTCACATGCAGGCAAGAGAAACTCCTGAAGATGGTATTGATGTTATTTGGTATAGATTCCTCCAGCTTCTCTAACAGAGGAGGCACTTGCAATAATATTAAACAGAGGGGATGTGTTTACAATTGTCATAAAACAGAGTAGGGGTGGCAATGGGCTGGGTTTGGGCCTGGCCAGGCTAGGCCCACGCCCGACCTGACACTTAAGATCCATGGCCTGAGGCTGGCCCAAACCTGTGATGGACCTAGCATAGCAAGCGCAAGCCCAACCCGAAAAAATTGGTTGGGCCGAGGCCTAACCTCATAATTGATCAAATCCTTGTTTCCCCCTTGAATTTTCCTAATCTATTCATTTATCAAGTGGGCCACACATGCACAAAGAAATAAACATTTTAGAGGAGTGAAACCAGCAGTCACCTAAGGAGTAGAATGGCATATTTGTAGGATATAACACTTGTGCATAAAAAGTCGGGTGGGGCTATAAAAGGACTTGAGCCCAAGCCCGACCCAAAAATGATTGGGCCATGTATGCAAAGCCCAAGCCTGATCAAAGGGCCAAGCTGGTAGGTCCAAGCCCAACAAAAAGTGGGTCAGGCAGGCTACCTGTCTCATTTCCACCCTTAGGGAGGGTGTTTAGCATTATCTCGATAGTTATAAAGATATAAACATACATGCATAGTTGCATACGTGTGTGTCTACGTATAAAACTTTTCCTCAGTGAGCTGCGCTTTTGACAACCAGTCAGCTAAGTGAGCTCCCTTAACTCAATATAACTTCCTTTGGACAGGATGAGACAGGGGTCTACAAGAATCTGCTACAGGAAATTGCACAGAGAGTGGGAGCAGCATTGCCGGTGTACACCACGTTCCGCTCCGGCCTTGGACACCTACCTGTCTTCACAGGTAAGGTGGAGCTGGCTGGAATAATATTCACCGGAGAACCTGCCAAGAACAAGAAGCAAGCAGAGAAGAATGCAGCCATGGCTGCATGGTCATCTCTAAAACAATGTAAGTCTCCGTCCGAAGATTTCTCTCTTTTCTTTTCTAATCAGCATCTCTGCAGCTGATTTTGGCACATGGTAGAATTTTGGCTCTTTGCAAACAGATCTTCATGAAAGCCCTCAAATAAAAAATCCAATATTCATCGAAGGAAAGTAAAAAATTTATGTTCCATTTTGGATTCGCAGAATACCCTTGCAATTGGCAAGTACAAAGAAAATGAAATTTGAGTAATTAAATCAGGAAACAATATATATATATATATATATATATATAGAGAGAGAGAGAGAGAGAGAGAGAGAGAGAGAGAGAGAGAGAGAGAGAGAGAGAGGAATGCTCACCTGTGCACCTTTGCACACGTGTAACTTTCAGCCCAATACAAAACTCTAGCGGGCCATGGCAAAAGGAAACAATTTCCTCCCTTGATTTGCATTTCTCTTTGCTATGGTCCACTAGAGTGTTGGATCAGGCTGAAAATTGAGCTCATAAGAGTTTCAAGGGGTGTCGCATCACGTTGACCGTTCAGATTCTGTGCCTAAGACACGTGTGCAAAGGTGCGCACATAATGTGTGCAGGTGAGCATTTCTCTCTCTCTCTCTCTCTCTCTCTCTCTCTACACACACACACACACTCTGATTGTGAACCTCATTGTCAACGGTTGGTCAAATTCTAAATTCTTCTTCAACAGCTAAGGGAATTTTGGAATCGAATTGTGTACTGAGTAGCTGACTCCATTCAATCTTGATGTAGGACGAATGGTCGAGTCTATTATGCAATAGAAATATCATAAAACAAATCAACTCAAACAATTAGAACATAAAAATATTGCTTTTCCATCACAAATTTAAAAATTCAGATTTATACTACAACATGCATTTAGATCCAAACATCCCTCAATTCACATAACTATAAAATAAGTATAAGAAAGGCCCTATGGGAGGTAAAACTCCCTTCTAGCATAGGATTCACCCACATTCATATAAAAGACATGCGTCAAGTTAAGGGATTTAAAGGTATAGGCCTGCCCGGTTATTGTAGGGTGGTTTTGAATGGATTGGGATTGGTTTGGAGGAAATTAGGGTTTGGATGACTAGGTTTAGGAAGGATAGAATTGGGAAATTAAGCTTTTAGGGTTAGGTTTTGAAATTGGGGTTGGGAAATTTCGGGTTTTTGATGTAGGATGGAGCAATTAGGGTTTTGGATAGCTAAGGGTTATGAATTTGAAAGATGGGAATTTAGGGAATTTGGGAATTTGACGAATTGGGGCAAAATCGGAATCCTAAGGTTAGGGTTTTGAGAGAGGGCTTTTAAGGGATTAATGTAGGGTGCTTTAGAGAGGGAATGCGGGAAAAGATCAAAGGAATGAGGGCCACATGTGTCTATTCGTACGGACGCACGTGCATGTATACTAACGTGTGCATGGAAAAAGAGGGGGGAATGGATGGGTTGAGTTGGATGATGTAGGAAAAGGAAAGAATGACGAGGATGAGTAGAGAAGAAGTGAAAAGGAGAGCTAACGATGTCCTGTCGGGGGGGTTGAATAGGACAATGTCAAATAATCAAAATAAATGCGAAATATATAAAGATTACAAAAATCTCAATTGCCTGAGTATTGAAACCTTGATTCTAAATGATTCGTAGGACAACCTTCACCCAAAATATTAGGCAGGACAACCTTATTTCACGAATATCTTTAAAATCAATCTTTCAAACTAGCGAGAAAAGATAAAAAAATTACAGCATTCACCATAAGAATGAAATAATAAATAACATTCACCACCAAAAGAATAAAGCATTCACCACAAGGCACAAAGGGTTATAGTGGTTCGGTGCTTAAAACAATCACACCTACTCTACTCCCAAAATTACTATTCTCGTAATTTTGGCTTTCACTATAATAAGGTTTTCATAGGTTCACCTTAACAACCTAATACAGTTTCTTGTGACTTTCACGGGTTATCACAATAAAAACCCCTTTTGTGATTTTCACGGGCGATCACAAATAAAAATTCCATTTAGATTTTCACAAGCTATCTCAAACAAACCTAAAATGAAATACAGTAAATGTACTTATCTTCAAATGGAGATTCGAAGATGTAGCAGAAGCTTGTAGCAGAAGAACTTCTTGAACGTAGATGGCATAGTGTTCAATCAGACAGAAAGAGTCTAGGATTCTATAGATTTTATAAATGAAAAATCTAAATACTACTTGATTCAATTCTCTTAGATCTCAAAGAAAGTATAGATTACTCTTTTAGAATAAGATTGAAAAGATCTTGAGATAAGGGAATTGAATAAGCTATAAATTAAAATTATAAATACCAACAGATAGCTTGTCGAAGACTTGAGTTTCTCTCTCTCTCTTGCAGAAGGATTATAGTAAATTTTCGTTGTAATTTAGAATGAGAGAAAGCCTCAATTTATAGGCAAAGAGGTTAGAACTTCGACTAGCCTAAGATTGGCTTCGGCTAGCTGGATTCCACCGGATTCGTTCCAACAGCTATCGAATCGCGCGGTATAAGATTTATCCAAAATTCGGCTGGCTGAATTCCCACAAAAATCAAAGATTTGTATTGCTGGAATTTGACCTGAACTTTCTCGGGCTAGCCGAATTTTCAACAGAGTTTGTTATTTTGTTCGGGCTTGAAGTTAAAGCTGGCCGAGGAAGTTAGGTTGGCTGAATTCCAGAGCAAAAATACTTATAAAAATCCAATTTAATGAAAATTTGAAAGTACCTAAACCTAAGGTCTTTCTAGGGTTATACCACTTGTGTTTTAGCAAATATATGAGACACGTTGTCTTGAACTTTGACTTGATCTTGTCTTGTATTCGGGCGTTAATTTCTTGAGAAGATATGCCGATCTTGAGCTGATCTTCAGGCATGTAGAGTAGTTGTGATTCCATACTTGTGATCTGACCTTGAAGTACTTTTGTCTTACGAAATTTGACAATCCATGTGTGCTAAACATAACAACACTTACAGGAAGAGATGAGAAAGAAGATATTGTTAACTTGAATCGAAGAGAACGAAAGATATTTGTGGAATGGTCTCACACCCTCTCCAGTCTCTAGAGATGCAAGGGGCTTTCTCACAAAGCCATAAGAGAGTCCCCCCCCCCCCCCCGCTTTTGTATTCTCAGATTAAGAAATTATAAAACATCAATAAGTTCAAAATAAATAATAAACTAGAAAAAAAGGGGACTCATAGTCTAAAATGTGGTGGTCCAAAAGGCATAATGATGAGTACATCACATTACGTACACCTTTGTGTACGTATCAAAGGAAGCTGGCCGCACTGATTTCTCTGTGGCTAAGCGAGTACCCATGATCATGTTGAAGACCCCATGTGCATGTGCGAGCATCTGGAAGACCCCACCCAGGCGCACATGGGTTGTTTAGGGAGTGATTTGGACCGTCGAATTCGAGGGACGTGAAGATTGGGCCGTTGGATCGCATGGATCACATGATCGGGCCATTGATTGTGGATCATCTTCATCATTTTGGACATTATTATCTTTTATGATTTAGTTTATGATTACGTTATGTTTAGAAACCTTTTGAGTGATTTTAGTTGATTTTTCATTAGACTAGGGTCATTTTCGTCAAAATTCATAAGATGGTTGAAATTGTAATTTTGAAAAGTTCTTGAAGCTATAGGGGGGGTCGGGTGACCTATCTCCAGTTGATTTTTGAGAAAAAAAGGAGAGAGAAAGCTCTTTGCTTCTTCTCTCATCTTCATGTGATTTGAAGGTGACTTACATGTGAATTGGAATGAAGATTGGTGCGATGCTAATCTTCATCAACAGAGGTGTGAGGCTTCCATCTATCCCCCCACATTCTCATTCCTTCATCAACCATCGAGGTGTTCTTCAAGTTCTTCGATCTTCTCCATCCCAAGTCATCACCATTCTTCCAATCCTTATCCTTTATACATCTAGTGATGAGCCAAACCCTAAGGAGCCAAAATCTCACAAACTTAGCCCACACGTGTGATCGTACGGCCACACGTGTGAAACCATAGGGTGAGCTATACAGCCACACTCTTGTCCCTTTGGCTTTTCATTACCCTTGCATCAAAACCCTTCTCTCTTTTTTCCAAACCCTAAACCTATAAATCTCAAATTTTCCTATTTCCCCGAATTACCAAACCTTTGTTCTTCAAATTCTTCAATTAAGCCTAAATCCTTACATTCCCTCCATCCAAAACCCTAATTCCCTTGTCCTAGTACCTAAACCCTTTAACCCATCTACTCAATTTACCCCATTAACCCTAATTCTAAGTTTTTCCCAATTTTCCTAAACCCTAATTTCACCCTAGGTAGTATTAGATCTTCTCCTTTAAAATAGGCTATACCCCATGTTATTTGGATGTCCCTACATCTATTAGATCTTAGTTTCTCTTATTTAATGGTTTTGTAGGATGATGCTTGGTAACCTAGGCCAGAATTATGCATGATCTTCTCTTGAAATTTTGGTGTTTGTGATGATGATAGCAAGTTTTATGTTTTTTTTATTAATAAAGTTAATTTTGCTGATTAGTCTCACACAATATTTGATTGCACGTATCGGTCCTGTATCACATAATGGTCTGATCACCATAATCTGATAGTCCGATGGGCCAGCAGTTGAAATCCAACTGTAAAAAACTCCAATAAAAGTAACCTACATGCACCTTCCCAGTATGGGGTCTTCCAGATGCATAAACCATACATGTGGGGTCTTCAATGCAGCCCGTTGGGCCCCACATAGCAATTCTCCAGCCATAGTGAAACTGGGGCTTTAGTCGGGGTTTTCTTCCTCCGTTAGTAGACACGATAGGATGATGCTCTGATGTCCTCATTAATGCAGGGGCACACTCCAGGCGGGCGGCCTGTGTGAGGTGGGTGGTTTGTGTGAGGTGGAACCCATGAGATGTGGGGCCCACGAGGGTGGTTTGGCCGAGGACCTAAACCATGAGACGTGGGGCCTAGGCTATGAGATGAAGGGATTGATTCACCATGCTCACATGGAATCAAGGTCAGGAGCAGTCATAAGTTCTTGTTATAGTACAAAGAAATTTGCACATGTCAATGGAGCATGGGTGCATTATAGACAGCTTCTAGTCAAATCAAACTGATTAATGCTATCCATCCTTACTGTCATAGCCAAAACCTCACTCTCTATTCAAGTAAATCAATGGTAGCGGAAGATTTAGAATTTCCGTGTTGTGGAGCATTAAGGGGTTATTTGGGAATGAAACATATGGATTCCTTATCTTCTTCGGAGAACATGTGGTCCTACCATGCAACAATTGAGTTGTCATCTAGCACGCCTTCTTTTGTTCTTGTGTTGCAAGAGTGATTCATCAGCCTGTTTGGGAGCTTGGGAAGTATTTGGGTTGAAAATACTCTCTAAGAAGACATTTTCCCTGATTGGGAGGTTCACTTTTTGAGAAACATTTTCCAAAAATTTGTTTTCATGGAAAAAGTCCTGAAAACTTTTTCCTGCTCTCTCAATGCTTTCTTAGGAAATAACTTTCAAAGAAAATGTCACTCTCCTTTTATTTTCCAACCTTCCAAACATGCCCTAAACAACAACTCAGCCCCATAGAAGAAAAAACTCAGCCTTGTTAGGCAGCATTGGATATGGCCCTGTGGGGCCCACTTGCAGGCAACCATCAGTGGATGGGTCCCATACAGTTAAACATCGGAACGTTCCCAGTCGGTTGGATATTCCTTTTCTAATCCTCTTCTCTCAAAATTCAAATGAGAGTGGATTGGGGTATGGGGGAGAGATCGCTTCCGAACTCCCAATCCTCTCGATCCCTCCCTTTATAAAAGATGAAGGCATCCCATCTAAGAGTTACCCCATAGAGAATTGAGAGAGGAACAATACCCATTGTCCATCAGGCTGGTTCTATACGATCTAAATTGTCAATCGTGTCTTATGGCCATCGTAACCGTAGCATAAGAGGGGTGATTAGATCTTTTCCACTTTCATTGTAGTTCAGCGGATCACTGGACATGGGCCTTCCATCTTCGTCTTTATGAAAGGTCCCTAATATCGTGTAGATACTGTCAGATCCTGTAGGCTCACCCATCCAAGTAGATCAAGCAGACCCACATGTTTCAGTAACATAAGGAAACCCGGATTTCAAGCCAAACAGCCCATAAACTATCCTAACATTCACTGCTTCCATAAACCATCTCACAAGGATTAATAGACTCGCAGATTCACGAAGCCTGGCTCCACTCAGGCTCCTAATGTTACTCCATGTTCATATGATGAAATCATTGCAAAACACAAGGGCACTTTTTCAGGGCTCAAAAAAAAAAAAGGGGTACATTTTTTCCAAATAAGTAATAAAACCTTAATTGCTTTGAGTAGCTTTTCTATAAAAATAATGAGTCGTGCGTGTGCGTGTGCACGTATCGTACCATTTCATACAATAAATAGGGGAAGACACTGGCCTGTTGTGGATGGCGGCGTCTGCCTCCATTGCCACACTGCTACCATTTATATGAAAACATAAGACGATTGACATTCAAAATCAAACTGTTCAAAGAAGGTTGACATATGCATTGGTTGTATGGTACAGATTCTGAATTATGTGCTAGAAATGCAATTTTTTTGAATAATGGTAGTTTTCATTGTTTTTGGTAGTTGTGGTTGTAATAATTAACTGTCTGGGGAGTTTGGTTTGTTATGCTGTTGGGCTATAATAGATGAGCTACCTAGTGTTCCTGCCACAGATATACCACGTGCAGGGTCATCACAACTGTACATGTAGTGCATTTATCTGACAATCCAGACCCTACATATGGTGATCCCTACAGTTGGCGTTGGTGGGCCATAGCCCAAAATAGCATTCAAACTAGTCTATTTCCCAGTTGCCATGGTCTGGATGGCTTTATGTAAGTTCCATGTATACAATTTTGGTGGCTCTTCATGTCACTTGTGATTGGGCGGACCCATGATTTTACGACTCAGCAACTTGGGATGACTTAATGGTTCCTTTGGCCGAGTCACCCTCTATTTTAAATTCCGACTCGTTGTGTCAAACCAAAATAAAATAAAATTCTGCCTGCCTGAATGAAATTAGATTAGAACTAATCACTCAAGTCTCCCGAATCTTAAAACCTTGGGTGGTCCCCATTAATACCTGGGTTTGGATACTTGAATTTCACCTCATATGATCTGCCACTTGTTTTCCTTGGCAGTGGCACAGCAAACTGCAAGCTCATCAGCAGAGACTGAGACCAACGACGAGCAGGAGCAGATCACCATAGCCCGCGCTCTACTTAAATACCGTCAGGAGGAGAAGTTGGCGATGGCGACAGCAAACAAACCAAATGCACTTCCATTCCCGAAAAAATTCCCGACACAAGATCAAAGGCCATCAGTCTCACAAACTCCTTCCTCTGCCACTGGATCAAAAATCCTTCCATTAATCCGCCCAAAATCTGCTTCAAGGAACAGGCTCGCATCCCCGACCACGACCAGTGACAGGCACCCATCATCACCTAAGCTTCCCGAGAACCGTGGGCCCTGGCAACAAAAGTTCCCCATGGCAGGAGCATCACCATATGTACCTTTCCAGCACTACCAGGCACCATATCATGGGATGGCTCCACCTGTGACAATAAGAACAGCAGTGCCAGTGTACTCTGCCCCGCCACTGCCTCCCCCACCTTGTCGTTCATCTCATATAATGGCGCAAGCAATGCATGCTGCGCCACCAGTTCGTATTAGACCAGTGGTGCCAGTTTTTGCTGCCCCACCACCAATGGTCCGGATACAGCCACCAGTTCATTCCAGTCCTCCCCTGCCAACAAAGCCATCAGCTCAGATAGAAGAGATTGCAAGCACAACGGCTGTGAAAGACGCGCAAGAATCATCTGCAATAGAGAGCATGACGCAGCTGAAAATCTGATGTTGGAGGATTTGAATCCTCCGAGTTGTTTTTCTTTTCTTTTGTTTCCCCATTCTCCTCATTTTGGCGTATCTTCTGCATCTTCGTTTGTTTTATTTTATTATTATTTTTTCCTTTTGTGATAGTTTATAAACATCGGTAAGTTAGTTACGGTTGCAAATGTAGTTTTTTTTGTTCCTGGGAATCAAATCAAAGTGCAGAGTTGGAAGGTGCATGAGCTGGCCTATTCTTCTTCTTCTTCTAAACATGGCCCACCATACAAAGGTTAAGGAAAGGGTCATGGTGGTGTGGGCCATCATATAAATGGTTTGGATCCATGAACATGACCCCAGGTCCAACAACAGGGAGGTTCCAATGAGATAACATGCAATGACAATTGAGCAGTAGGTCCAAACATTCCCTTGTATTCAAGTATAGCATTAAATTGAAAGCGAATGAACTTTTATTGTCCTTATCCCACCATTTACTAAAACAGGTATTGTCTAAATTGTAGGCCCCACTGTGGATGCATATTCTGAAATCACAATGATCAGATGAATTTCGAGAGTGCTGATCATTCTCTTTTAGCACTTGTTGGTCACCTATCTGAATTGTCTGTTTTGAGCAGCTGAGGGAGTGTCAATCAGTAGGTAGGACTAGTGCATTGCGTCTGGCCTCACATAATGATGGCGAATGGCCCTATCCAATCATCAAGTAGGCAACCATTATGACAAAAGGAATGGACGGTTCAAAGCCACTTACGATCGGTTATCTCATTGAAACATGATCTGAACTATTTATATGAAAAGGCTCAATTGTAGGTTCAGGATTATTATTATTATTATTATTATTATTATTATTATTTAAAGTGTTAGATTGGATTATTTCAGACCATTGATCATTTAAATATTTTTACTTGCAGGGCTGCACCGGGAGTAGCCTTGCTCATTGCCACCTCTTGGGTAAGTCTTCACTAGGCTGGAAGGGGCCGAGCTTAAATGTTCATGCCCAAATAGTAATCAGGCTAGTAATTATGGCTGCCGGATCAAAATAGGGCCAGGCCAGATATGGGTCATGTTAATAAAAGATATATGCTAATCATATTTGTACTCATATATCTCTCTGCTATGTATAACACAAGTGGGAGGGGCAAATAAGTAAGATGTAAGTAATTATTCTGAAAAGCTAAACCGGGCAATATGGAATGACATGAGTAAGATTTTTAAGCAATCCACTGCTTTTTTTTTCTTTTTTTTTTTTTCCAGAAAGAAACTACGTTTTTAGGACCACATCAGGTCCACCTCCCTTGAACGACTTGCAAACGATTGCCCTGGGGTACATAGGTCATTCGAATTATCGATCTGATCCGTCCTTTGACTACATGCCTTTACTGGCAGGTCATGCTGAAAATTTTGTAGGGTTTGAATGATCCCCAACCTTCCAATGTAGGTCATTTTTGTTATAGCGGTCTGTTTTCTTAGAAGCCATAGGTTGGACAATTCACATCATCAGCAATCAAACGTGGGGTGCATTGAATATATGCAAGTTGACGAGACGTTCTATTTTTATCTGCTCAATTTTGACCGTCCATTTCTTGCATCATATTAATCCGGATGTTTAGAATCATCCTATTCATTGTTGTCGCTTCCAAGAGTTGGCTGGAATGATGGAAGGGTTCAGATGGATCAATATACCATCCTACTGTTCAGAAGCAATTAATGGTTAACATCCTCTCCCTCTTTTAACTTTCCTCTATATATATATATATATATATATATATATATATATATATATATATATATATATATATATATATATATATATATATATAGAACGCTCAGTTATGCACCGCACGTTATTACGTGCGAACCTTCTTATCAACCGTCGGATAAGGTAGACAGTCGAGATGAAGGCGCTCTTAGCGCGAGCTTAAAAAAGTGAGTTTCCTTTTCTTGCACGCCTCTTCATCCACTCTCCAAAGGATGCGGCGGAAGCCTTTTCATATAAAATTTTTCCGCTGGAATGCTAAGTGAGTCCCACCAAGATGTTAGTGATAAATTCACGCCGTCCATACATTTTTAAAAATAATTTTATGGTATGAACCGAAAACTGAGGTAGATCAAATTCTCAAGTGGGCCACACAGTGTTGATTGAACTCTTACCATTAAAAACTTCTTGGGGCCACCAAAATTTTGGATCAAGCTGATATTTGCTTCTTTTTTTTCCATCATCTAGGTCTATATGACCTAATCTACAAGTTGGAAGTCGAATAAATATCACGGTGGGCCCTAAAATATTTAACGGTGAGCATCATTATCACCGCTGCTTCCTGCGGTGAGGTCCACTTGAGATTTGGATTTGCCTCGGTTTTGGGATAATGCCCTGAAATGATAAGAAAAAAAATGGATGGACGAGGTAGATTTCTCAAAAACATCATAGTGGGCCCCACCTAGATTTTCAATAAACTTTGCAAATTGCGTGCGTCATTAGGGGGACGCGGACTGGCTACTGACAGATGGACACGGATTTCTTGTGAAAGCCTTTTGCAGGAAGTTCCTGCGCTGTGAACCCAAGTGGGCCCACTGTCATATTTGTGAGAAATCCTCTCCGTCCATCCGTTTTTTGAGATCATTTTAGGGGATAAGACCAAAATTTATTAGGATAAAAGACTTAAGTAGGCCACACTAAAGGAAAAGGTAGTTAGGGAAATTTCTACCGTTGAAACTTCCCTAAGTCCGACAGTAATGTTTACATGCCATCCATACCATTAATAACTTCATTTGTACTGGGATGAACTGAAAACACAAATAATAGCATGATTCAAAACTTTTTTGGCCCCACGAATATTTCAACTGTGGACATTCAATTATCATGTTTTCGGCCCACTTGAGAATTGGATACAGTTCATTTTTGGCCTCATATCTTAAAATGAACTCAAAAAATGGATGGACAGATAGGATTTCTCAAAAATATGACAGTGAGCCCCACCTAGGTTCCCAGTGCAGGAAGGCTTTTGCAAGAAATATGCGTCCCCGAGAGAGGTTGAGTAGCTGACGCGGATGGGATACTGATAGATGTTGAGTAGCCAAAGTTGCTACTGAAGTGACGTCACCAAGTTACATGTGCCCCGCATGATGTATGTGTTATATCCCCACCGTCCATACATTTGGAGAGATCATTTTAGGATATGGTCCAACGAATGAGGTAAATCCAAGCGGGGGTGGAACCCACCATAGAAAACAGTGGTGAGAGTGACGCCCACCATTGAAACCTTCAAAAGGTCCACCATAATTTTTATTTGAGATTCAATCTGTTCATGTGTTAACGTAGTCATGAAAGAAGGGAAAACACAAATATTAGCTTGATCGATAACTTTTGTGGCCCACAAAACTTTTTAATGGTGGGCGTCGCTCTTCTCACTATTTTCTGTGGTGGGGTCCACTAGATCTTTGGATCTGACTCATTCTTTGGATCATGCCCTAATACGATCTCTCCAAATGGATGGGCGGTGTAGATACAAAACATACATCATGGTGTGGCCCACAGAACTTGGTGACGTTCACTTCATTAGGGAGTTTGTTACTCAACCTATCAGTAGCTAATCGGTGCGGGAGGTGAGGGACGCATATCTCCTACCTTCGCCCGTATCTGGGAACATGCGGTGGCTTTGGGTGGTTGCCGTGATGTTTTCTACGGTCTTATTCACACCGGCCATCCATTTTTTTTCATCATTTTAAGCTATTAGCCCAAAAATGTGGCAAATCCAAGATAGACGTGGGCTACACAGTGGGGATTAAACCCTTACCGTTGAAAAATTCATGGGGGCCAAAGAAGTTTTTGATGGAGCAGATATTTGTGTTTTCTCTTCATCCAGATTTATGTAAATTTATGAATAGGTTGGATGACAAATATAAATCATGGTGGGCCCTAGAAAATTTTCAATGGTGAGAATTATTATCACCGCTGCTTCCTATGGTGTGGTCCACTTGAGCCTTGTATTTGTCTAAATTTTGGTTCTATACTATACAATGATGCTCAAAAATGGATGAATGGTGTGGATAAAACCCATACATCATGTATGGACAGTGGGTATACAACACATACATCATGTGGGGCACACGGAACTTGGTGACGTCACTCCAGTAGTGACTCTGGCTACTCAACCTTTGCCAGTCTCCAATTTGCGTTAGCTACTCAACCTCCGTCGTGACGTGGATTTCCTACCAAAGCCTTTGGCAGGAAGCCCCTGAGTAAGGATGTTGGGTGGGGCCCACCATCTTGTTTTTGGAAACTATACTCCGTTCAACCGTTTTGCAAGCTAATTTTAGGACAAACGACAAAAAATAAGGTGGATCCAAGACTCGACTGGGCAACATGAGAGGAAACAATAGGGATTCGGTGAGAACCGTTGAAACATTTTTATGACCATAAAAGCTTTTTTTGGGGATAAATTTTTTGTATTTACACTTCATCCTTGTGTTAATGACCTTATAAACGGTTTTGATGGCATATAAACATCAAGGTGGAGCCCAGGAAGGTTTCAATGGTAGGTATTTCTTTCCCCAATTTTCCCTCTCGTGTAGCCCACTTTAGTTTTGGATCTACCTTGTTTTCAGTCAATTTTCCTAAAATGAGCTCGACAAATGGATGAAAGGAGTATATTTCCCAAAAACATGGTGGTGGGCTCCACCCAGCATCTTTGCGCAAGAACTTCCTGCAAAAGGCTTTCACAGGAAATCAAATCCGCCCTAATGACACACGCAATTTGCAAAGTTCGTTGGAAATTTAGGTGGGGCCCACCATGATGTTTTTGAGAAATCTACCCCATCTATCCATTTTTCCTTATCATTTCAAGGCATTATCCCAAAATTGAGGCAAATCCAAATCTCAAGTGGACCACACCACTGGAAGTAGCGGTGATAATGATTCTCATTGTTAAATATTGTTTAGGGCCCATCGTGATATTTATTTGACGTCCAACATATAGATTAGGTCATATAGACCCGGATGATGGAAAAAAAGCAGATATCAGCTTGATCCAAAATTTTGGTAGCCCCAGGAAGTTTTTAATGGTGAGAGTTCAATCAATACTGTGTGGCCCACTTGAGAATTTGATCTACCTCAGTTTTGGGTTCATATCATAAAATTATTTTTAAAAATGTATGGATGGCGTGGATTTATCACTAACATCTTGGTGGGACCCACCTAGCATTTCAACAGAAGAATTTTATGTGAAAAGGTTTCCGCCGCATCCTTCGGAGAGTGGGTGAAGAGGCCTGCGAGAGAAGGAAACTCGCTTTCTTAAGCTCACGCTAAGAGCGCCTTCATCCCGACCGTCTACCTTATCCGACGGTTGATAGGAAGGTTCGCACATAATGACGTGCGAACCGGTGCGTAGTTGAGCGTTCCTCATATATATATGTGTGTGTGTGTGTGTGTGTGTGTGTGTGTGTGTGACCAAGAATACAATTAAGCATATTTTCCTTGTGATGAAAGGCAGTTTAGTATTTAATTGATATTTATAATAAAATAATTTTATTAAATTAATAAATTAATTGAAAGCTCTTAATCTTAAATCATCTGACTTCAATATCTAGTTTGGAAACGAAAATGGACAAAATGGAAGAAAGTCGCACCGAAAAAATGAAAAGAGTTTTGAGTCATCCATGTTGCAAGGTACTGACTCAGCCCTGACTTGCGCAAAGCCTCAAGCTGCTCGTCTAAGGTTTACCTCACCCTGCAAGACTCGGAAGTATTAACCTGACCAAGGTCTGACAAGTCCGAGTCAACTCGGACGAGTTGTATTGGAGTTGGATGTATCATCAAACGATGGTCGTACGCATGCATGCGAGATTTGAACTTCATAGAGATGGTCCACCCATCCACATTAGACTACACATATGCAAGACACGCCAAAATACAGATTTAGGAATTCTAAATTTCCAAAGTTTCTTGTCCAGCTGGGGCCCTTGTAAATATCGAGAAAAATACATACAATGAGTAGATCCACATGTATACTTAAATACAATCTATCTGACTGTTTATAGCACTCTTACTCTGTGTTTGAGAATGCAGGCAGTCAATTGTGCCTAAACAGTCAAACCTTGTGCAGCTCCCCACCTTTGCCAGATTCAAGACTTAAATCAGTGGGGTCCCACCATGTAAATGCCTTTCCTAAAATATAAGCCATCTTATTACACGTGTAAGAAAAGAAATGTGCAGTTTGAGAAATTCAATGGGATACATGTGTCAGATTGTTGGCATCCCTAACCTCCAAAATAGATGGTTAGAGATTCTTCAGCAATCAAGAAAGCATGAGCGCTCAAACACGCAATAATCTGTTTATATCTTTTTTTCAAATCTAAATTAGATATTTGAAACCCCAACTG
Source organism: Magnolia sinica (assembly GCF_029962835.1). NCBI lineage: Eukaryota > Viridiplantae > Streptophyta > Magnoliopsida > Magnoliales > Magnoliaceae > Magnolia > Magnolia sinica. Next base: position 39,966,906 of record NC_080577.1, on the reverse strand, counting down.
AATTTACTATCATCCGAATTGTGAATATCATTTGAAGTGGAGTCTTCAGATATTCTTCTGAGCTTTTATTTTTTATTTTCTGAAACTGATTGTCAGCTGTGTATCACTGAGAAGGAAATGTAAATGGGCCTCTGCCAGTGCACTTGGGACCATGCAGGTACAAGATCCAAACCACTCATCAGTAGGCCCCCACCATGTTGATGGCCCAACTCACGCATTATATTGAATGTGGACAGTCAGCCAAATTTTAACCATCCATTTTTCTGCACACAAGCAGCCCACCTGATGAACAGATCTTATTTGTGGGACAGAAACACGATTGGGCCACCCTGTTAGTAGCACATGTTAGCAAGTGCACTCATGCAACAGTATTAGCAGAAAGAAAATCATTGACAGACAAAAGTTCAATTACCGTTGCTCATTTACATCAAAAAGAAGCAGCACCTGCCAATTTTCTCATCGATAAAAATATCATCCATAATCTACAAAATAACACACAATTGGGTGAGCAAATACACCCGTGCACAAAGAGAACAGAAATTTGACACTCACTATACACAGCTATAGCCCAATCATTGATCCAAGCTGCAGTCAAAAACCCGAAGGGAACTCAACAAACAGCTATATTGGACCGTGGGGACACTAGAAATACATTTTAGGTAGCAGAGAAGACAGCCTCCATTGACCTTAGGATCTGAGCTGTGTCAAACCTGAAATTTCTAAAGCTTTTACCAGGGCCAGAATCAACCATATAAATCTCCGACCCAGGTCTGATCAACAGAGCTTCACTGGCTGATGTGCCTCCCAAAGAATTGTTCTTCGCCTTCCACACGCACGCCCCTTTTCAAATTTAGACGGAAAGAAAAACAAAAATTATTAAATTACATGGGCACATTGAACAAATCTCACTAAATTTTGCACCCAAAGGAAAAAAAAAAAACATTGTTTTCTTCAGTCATGAAGCCTTTAGTTGTATAAATGAGGAGATCAACATCATAATTTGAAGAGTACGATTCAGATTCTATAACAAACATGCTGCTGAATGAGCCGTTATGTTCTTAATTTATCAAGTGGAACTTGGATTCAACTTGGTTTGCTCCAACTTATATTCCTATTTCTTGTTTTTTTTTTTTTTCTGTAAAATCATCATAATCAACAACAGGGTCTTCCTCCCAGCAATATGGCATTGACATTTCATAAAATATTGTACATTATTCATTGACTCGCTGACTAGAGTTTGGAAGTAGAAAATATGATGGGGAACACTATGGCAACAATGCAGGAGAGATGGAAAAGCTGAATAACAGCAAACACAACCATATGGAATACATGCGTACGACCCAGTCAAAAACATTACATGGAGAGGATGGTAGATATACCATGGCCCATAAATCAGGCCACTCATCAGATGGGTTAAACTCATATGAGAAAAATGTACTGTTAGAAGAAAATCACCGATGTGCTGTTTAATGTAAGCTTGTGGCTGACTAGATGAATGGACCAATCTAGCTTTTGGAAAATGGTCTGTTTGCATAAAGCTGCACCTGGTATATGGCCCGGATCTTGCACGCAGCGATCACCACTTCTCTCTCCCCAAGTGAATCTTTTTTCTTTTTTAGACAAGGTGGACGGTACCACCAACATTTATAAATCTGGAAGAGAATCCTGCCTTACCAGATGGTCTGTAAATACTGGATACACAACTCTAATTCATCAAATACGGACATTAGCCAAACCCAGATTGTAAGACCCTAACCCAAGTGTGCATGCCGTTTCTTTAGGTCACGCGGTCCTACCGGTTGAATCCCGGCGACCCGCAACCTACATATAGTGTTTGCGGTCATCCTTAAGTCTGGTCTCGTTGAACCGACTCAGATCGACCCGAAACCTATGCCATTGCATCTGCATCGGCGCCACGGTTCTAACGCCGCGTCTCATGCATGAAACCGACGTGTACATTGCAAGTTATGGGCCACGCTTGATTTGGACCGTTGATTGTGTGTGATGGTGGACCCCACCTTAGCATCACAAACTTCCCCATGTGATGATGTCATCCCTAGGCTTAGGCTCTCTAGCAAGCCTACACCCTACACCTAGAAAACCTATGAGCCTACAACATTCTTTGTATCACCATAGCCTCATCATGGTTTTGTCTTTCTAAGGAGAGAGAAGTAATCAATTATCTCTCTTTTCTAACAAGCCCTCCTTCTTTCCCTCTCGTTTTCTCTCTCTCTCTCTTCTCTCCTCCTACCAAACCCATGGACGTTCCCACCCTCTCCATTTCTCCAGCCCCCTCTCCCTCAAATCCCCTCTAATCTAGCCTTCAACAACTCATCTCAACCTTAGGAACCCCTTCCTTAGATCATGGAGATCATGTTGATGTAGATTTGGAGATTGGATCCTTAGAGGTGGGTGCATATATTTTCTATTTCAGATTTCTTTGTATTTTGGATGTTCTCTATCTTTTCTTTTCATGATTGGAGTATCTGGGGCCCATCAAGAGATTGTGGTGGCCCCAAGACTCCATGGATGTGGCTTGAAGCCCATCCTACATTGCATGCATGTTACATGCAAGGGGCCATTCTCCATGGACCCCTTCATGGCCTTTTCTTCCTTTGATCAGGGATTCTTGGGTCATCTAGACTCTTGATCCTTGATGGAGATTGGATCTCCACCGTAGATCCCAAGTAGGAATCATATGATCCATGTATATCTTGTGTATCTTGTATAATGGAATGTATATGCATGTGTGATGAAGGGAAGGGTCTCAACGTGGCGAAAACCCTTCTCTTGTAGCTGGATCTTTGTTTTTCCCTTGTAGATAACCTCTGATAATGTGTGTGGCCCACCTTGTGGACCAACAAAATCTAGACCGTCCATGGAGGTTGGACGTTCATTACAGTCCACCTTGGACATGTGGCCCCAAAAAAATCCACCTAAATGGGGCAAATGTAAGGGGTTTTTGTTATTGGCGAAGGTCTGAATGTTTGTGGGGCCCATTGGGGTCGTCCATCCCATGATTTTCTGGGATTAAATCCCATTTTGAATAATGTTTATATTTAATTCTTTTCAGTTATATGTTGCTGTCTACAATTGTCTAGACAAATTTTTGGGTCAACTTGAGGCCAGATTTTGGGGCTTTTGGTAGGGAGTTTTGTACCAAGTAATATATGACTTTTGAAGGTGTATGTCCCACCTATAAGCATGTCAATTTTCAGCCTCAACTGATCTCATTTGAGTCTCCAAAAGAGTGGGCCAATATGGGTATGTTGTTGGATTTTTTGCTGTAAATTCCAGCAATGTTGTCTCATATAAAACCATAATTTAAAAATATTTTCTCTGATGGTGGGCCATCTTTATGGACTTTCCCTTATTGTATGCATGATGAGGGACCTTGGCCCTAAATTTTCAGATTTTTAGAGGCCCTGGACCCACTCCATTGGAGTGCCCAAAGTTGATACAACAACATACATTGCTAGAATTTTCTGCTACCTTGTTGTCCTCTTGAGTTGTAGCTGATTTTGGGCCCCAGCCCAGCTGGACTTGTGTATGTTTACTGGGGCCCACCTCTGATGTATCTGAGGTCCATGTCGACGATGTGGGGCTAACCAGCTGAACCAGCATCCCCTACTGGACGTCCAACATGGTGGACTGTCCATGGGCTGGCCCACCATGATGTATGTTTTGTGTCCACGCCGTTTCCCCCTCTGTGGTGGCCCATGTGGAGTGTGGGACCACCCCAGGTGGACGTCTCATGTGGGGCCACCTCAGGGATGTGTGGAGCCCACTTTGATGTGTGTATGGGCCAGGACGCCAAGGCCATGGGCTGCTCCTGGGCCTGCAGCCCAGCAGCAGGCCCACCTGTTTTGTATGTACCACCCTCTTTCTCCATCTGTGGGGCCCCCCTATAAATATTGCGCGCCCTTATGGAAATATTTTCCACATGTTTTAACAAGTATCTGGGCTTCAGCAGGCCCAAATTGTTGATGGATTGAAAATTCAGTAAGGGCCCAAATGAATATTGTTTTGGACTCAATTGTATGAGATGTGGGGCCCACCTTATTGAGAAAGCTAGGGTGCATGATGCACACCTATTTTGGTAATATTTTGGGCTTGATTAGTGCCCTTTTTGGGCTTGATTAGTGCATAGTTTGGCTACCCCTTTTTATGGTCCTTGTAGACCCAAGTATGACCAAATTTTTGAGACTTCCTAGTGGGCCCAGAGTGGGCTGAAACGTCCCACCTTGGCCCAGCCATATGTTGGGCTGATTTTCCACCATTTAGATGGACTTGTGGGCTAGATAAAGGTGGTTTTGGGCCCTTGGTTGCCCACTTAAATGTGCTAGTTTTGGGGCTGATGTAAAGGGCCCATTCCACCCAACTTAGACTTGTTTTTGGGCCATGTATTTGTGTCCATGGGCTGCCCCTTAAGTTCACCTAAATGTATGGGTCTTGTGGCCAATGGGACTTGGGCTTTGGGCCTTGGTTCCCCTCCTTGGGCCATGATTGTTACAGGTAGTATTGGACCTACTTCCTTATACCTTTTGTGGGACCTATGTGCATATGGTTTGGATATGAACTTTATGTTTATGTGGTTTGTGGATTAGATGCCTTGGGGCAATGGTAGTTGAAAGTCCCCATTTGGACCCCCTCTAGGTCCATTAGTTGCTAAGTGTGGTTGAATGTCCACCTTAGTCCCTTGTTAGGCCCGTTTCCATATTATCTAGGCCCTAGCTTTGTATGCTTAGTCTTGTGGGCTACCCCAGGTAAATGGTCCACCACTAGAGGTTGTATTCCTTATGAGGAATTGGTTAAGTGCCTAGACCCTTCATAGTTCGGTAGAGAGTACATCTCCTCATTCACCTCACTAGCACCCTTATTCTTCATGCCCCCCCCCCCACATACACATCATATGCATGCTTGGTTGAGGTATGATTGGCCATGGTCGTGCCATTGTGTAGGACATGTTGGTATCCCCCCGAGGGATGGAGTTTACCCTCTTGAGCACGGTGGATGCTTGAGATTAATGCATGGTTGATTGTGTGATTCATGCATGTGGCATTACATAGCATGTGGATATTCGCCTTTGCGTCATCAGGGCCGTAGCCTTTACAGAGATATTGTGGATGGCCGTGTGGACACCGAAAATGATTCTTGAGCACTTGGGGCGCATAGAATGTCCCTGGGTGAAAGCCCCTAAACTTCCACGGTACCAAGGGGACACCTCAACGCTGAGACCGAGTGGAAAACATGAGCGCACGAGGGCCTTATACCGATAGGCTGCGACTCCCACTGTTGCGAGGTCGGTTGAGATGGGGTTTGGCCTTACCGGCCTGAGTGAGGGGGCATAGCTAGGCGAAGTTTGACCAGCTCGTGAAATGGGTCCGCTACCTCGAGTCTCGCTGGTGATTGGCTATCCACAAGCAGGTGGTGAGGTCTCCTACGCTCGTTTGACTTCTGGGTCTTGTAGAGCGGCAGTCATCCAACAGTGTACTTGACCCCGGTGGATTCTTTATGATGGAACTGTACTTAATATGTGGGTTAGATATGAGGACTGGCATTACTTCGCATTTGTATTTGCATCGGCTGTATAAGCCTTATATTGCATCGCCTTGTTATGGCGCCCAATACTCATGTATTGCATTGCATAGCCTTGGTACAGCTTATTGCATTCATAACTTAGCCTCGGCACGGCTGGAGGCGTTGGTATTGTTCATTGGCTCCTTCTACATTCTCCTTATTCTTCTGAACACCATTGCCACACACTTACACCGCCCTTTAAACTTTCTATAAGCTTATGCACAATTGATGCGTGCAGGAGATCCTAGGCCAGTGCAGTAGCGAAGGAGCTGTGGATTGGATTGGCGCGAGCTGACCTGTTGCAGACCTTTCCTTTCCTTCTTTTTATATTATGTATTTCCTTTTGAGCCTTGTACCTGTAAAGTTCAAATTCTTAGTGGATTTTGCAGTGTGTTCCTTGTTATTTTCTGAGATTTACTTGCTATGATCTTGGGTATGCTCAATTGAATCGGATTATGACATGGAAATCCTCCTTGTAGGATCTCAGGATCGGAACCTGTCTCAGGGGCCGAGATTGGGGTACTCCGGAGGCTATTGCGGCTGGAACCAGCTATCAGGTTCCTTGTGAGTCCGGTCACCGAGTCTAGGGCGTGACATAGATGATCTTCGTAAGTACACAAGTCTTTGGCAGTGTCACACGTGATTTGGCCAAAGAATCAGCAACTTGATTACTTTCACAAAAGAGATTAGTAATTTCAATTTCCATCAAATGTCTGATCTCCAAGATCTGAACCCAAATCAAATTGACCATGCGACCTGTGTTTTTAACCCCATATCCAAGCAACATCGAGTCCCTTTCAACAATTGGATCAACAACCAAAAACTAAGAGCATAACTTCAATCCTACAAAGCAATGCTCTTGACACTTCCACCACCTCCAAGTCCTTAATTACTTCTTGAGGCACCATCTACATTTAATTTCACAATATTTTGAGGTGATGTCAACCATCTTGTTAGGATTGCTCTTTTCATTCTAGAAGGTCTTCTAGGAATATTAAGGGCCTTCAAATAGAAGGATCCCAGAAGACTGATCCATGTAGTAGCCTGAACTAGTGGAATCCATGTGGAAATGTTTTTAATAATGAGAACTGCATCAAGTGAAAATGCCCCTTGAATAATCCAAAATTTCTTCCTCTCACATTTCTCAATAGATGAATAAAGGGAGGAGACCAATATAGCTCCTAACCTGCAAAAGAAATAGCCACTCTGTTGAACCATTTTATTCACAATGCTGACTGAGGGACTGCTCTTCAAGAAATGGGATACCAAGAAACAGCTAAAATGAGTCCACATTCCTCTTGGTAACCACCATCTACTTGATATGCGATCAACCAATTCAACATTAGGAATGATTCAACAAACACATTCTGAAGCTATATGAATTCAATCCACCGGACATATAGATCGACTGGGATTCTGCCCTTGAGAGCGCACCACAAAAAGAAGCCTATTTTCAATCAAGACAAATGGTTGGATTTGTAAGATCTTTTGGTCAGCCAGCTTGAGTGACCTGGTTGCATCAATTCCACTCGGCTTCAAAAAGAAATCTTTGAGTTGAAGTAGGTAGCACCAATCTTTTTGCTTAAGATCTTGTTTATATTGTCTTGGGCTTCAATACCAACTGATGGTAAAGGCCCATGTCTGAATGATAGCTCGTACATACCATGATGATTGAATATGCGCTATCTCTTCCTTCGCTTTCCAACTGAGCTACATGTTATAGGCATTGACTTCCACCTCTCGTACAATAGTGGATTCGATTGCCTCGATTGTTGGATTGCTGATCTTAGTACCCTCCCTTGACCTCTACTGGGGTACAGTCATTGGAAGGTCGTCATCATTGGCCTCTAATATAGTTTCCTTCAATCGGACTTGAGATGGGACAAACACATCCATCCCCATCAATTCCTTCATCTCATTCTCCCCATCCATCAAGTTATCCAAACCTGTTGATCCATCTCTCTTTTACAAGGTTGTTCATCAACTGATCTTTTGATTTGATTGGAATTTCCATCGATCAGGTTATGGATCCATCAATAATCCCATAGTGGATTCAGTTTCAGTCAACCCCTCTTTTTGTAGGTATTGGGATCTTTAGATACAATGAATTCATTGAATTGAGATCATTCTTTTTTGCTATTTACTCGAGGATGACATGCAAGTTTTGAAATCCTCCAATATTTCCTCAACACCTTTTGCAATTCTTTAAGGCAAATCTTGTATCTTTCCTGATTTCTCTCATCTCCTAGCACATTTTTTGAACCTTCTTGTTTTCGTTGGTATTTCCTTATAATAGAGTGCTTTTGAGTAACCAACATATTGTTGCTCTCTTTCATAACATCAGGAGGGTATTGATAGGGATCTACATAAGACAAATTGGAAGATAAGTAAGAATCAGGGCAATATGAAGGGTGACTCTCACAGGTATGGTAAGCTGCATAGGAATCATTGACGAAAAAGGGCACAATAAGGACTGGAGTCGAAGTAGGAGCAATCATAGGAAGTGTATGATTACCATCTTCTTAATGACATCTTCAACATGAAACATGGGTTGGAATTTAGGTCTGGACTCTAGATCTAAAGGTTTCGAGGACGATTAGGGTTGGTATGATCTTTTTGAAAGGTTTTACAGGGTTGGTATGATCTAAATCTACGGTTTTGAGAAGTGGGAGAAATTAGAGTTTTTTATGCATTTGGAATGAATGGGAGGATAGGTTTTTGCTGGTTTTTGGATGAGTTGAAAAGGCTAGGACAATCGCAACCTACATATATAATCATAATTGGGTAGTCGCCTTAATGAAGAAGTTTGCAAATGGGTGGGAGTTGCCAACGCTAGGGGTAAGGTTGGCTACAAATATGATTTTCTAGGAGAGTTTATACCAGCATAGGCGAGAATTAAGCAAGATGATAACTTCGAGGGAGTAGCTAAACTCCAAGTATGAGAAAAAAACAACTAGCATATCAATTGAAGTTATTGTGACCATTAGAGATAGTGACTATTGGAAGCAAGTGAAAGAGGATCTCAAGGGAACCACTGACGAGGGTTCTTCCGCTTGTTGAGACCAACAATGGGCTTCCTTTATAAGGCCATGAATGGAGCTAAGCTTGCTATTCGGTATAATTGTCAAAACTACAAAGATTATTGGAAGATGACTGTCAAACGTTGGACCCATCAACTTCACCATGACCCTCATTGGGCAGGTAATAAACTAATGTTTTAAATAGCGTGTAACGTATAGCGTAGCATTTGGCCCCCTATAGTGTGTGGCGTAAGCTACACAATACTTAATATTTCTTAATTAAAATAATAGAAAAATATGATCAAATTTACAAAAAGTATAATTCTTATGAATTCTTGACTACGAATCTAGATCATCAACCACATATTTCCATGCAAAATCTCTGTCTCTTTGCCTTCAGACATCTCTAAGTGTAATCGCTTTTTTTTTCTTTTTTTTTTTAATTGAAACATCACAAATTCACAATATGGACCACAATTTGGATGGTCTAGATTGCTCTAAGTGCTCTATCCACGATATGGACCACAATTTGGATGGTCTAGATTGATCTAAGTGCTCTATCCACGATATGGACCACAATTTGGATGGCCTAAATTGATCTAATGTAGTGCCACGTGTGATGGGGATGAGTCACCACCATTTTAAAATAGGTGTTGAACTAGCATTAAAAGAAAAACTTTAAAAAAGGGGAGATTTCAGGTAGCATGTGCTACCTACGCTACGCTACATATAGCGTACGTTACATGCACTGTAGCTTACGCTACATGCCCCGTAGCTTACGTTACTAGGGAGTTACGCTACCTGCATACGCCACGTAGCATTTTAGCTATGAGCGCTACCGAAGACAATATAATAAACTTAGTCTTAGGACCGACAAGGTACTAACAATGGCCTTCCTTTACAAGGCCATGGATAGAGCTAAGCTTGTTATCCGATATTATTACTATTAAAACTACAAAGATTATTGGAAGATGATCGCCAAACATTGGACCCATTAGCTTTACCATGACCATGATAGCCAAATGTTGGAGCAAATATACCCATTAGCTTTACCATGGCCTTCATTAGGCGGGTAATAAATAAGTGATGCACGTTTTTCTACTTTGATATTTAACTAAAGTTACGTGGCTTCTTGATTTCCTCTTCTTCCTCTTTTTTTTTTTAAAAATAAAAAATTATTATTTAGGTTGTTGACAAAGGTTCGACTATAGGTGTGGGTTCGACTCCCCTCCTCGGCATTACCCGATACATGTGGTTGTGGATGATTGCGTGAATCTGCAGGGAATAGTCTTGCCTCAAAAGGGACAAGGACACCCTATGTCGTCAAAAAAAAAAAAAAGGTTCTGATACATGACAACATATGTTGAAGATGTTGAGATTCATGCCAAGCTAAAAATTGTACAATGAGGTTGGAGCCAAACATGGATATGCAAATCTAGTTACTAATAAAATTAAACACTTTCTTTCTCCTCCTCCTTGTAAACATATTTGGTAATTTTGCTAACACTAAGTTACCTTCATCCAGTTGGGATATTCATCACAGTTGAATATGTATGCATTTTGCATGGGAGCCTTTGAATAAAAATTTGTAGAAAAGGAAATTAAAAGAATGGCTCTAGGTAAAATTATTCTTTTCATGTGTACTATGTGCTATGTTCTCGTCTACATGTAAATTGTATGCTTGCTAATTTTACTTTATTATTATTACTATTAATATTATTTTTTTGTTCTTTACATAACTGATAGGTGGATCAATTATGGAAGAAGTGAAAGGCCCTCAAATCAATTGCACTAGAAGTGCTTACCAAAACCACTTCCTCCTCTACTTGTATAAGGAACTGGAATTGTTTCTCTCTCATACATACAAAGCAAAGGAACATCTTAAAGGCTTAGAGGTTGGAGAAGTTGGTTTACACACTACAGCATCAAATGAGATGGAGATCTATAAAGATGTCTAGTAAGATTGGACAATATATTTGATGAGGATGACACCCACTTCTACCCTAATTGAACAGAGAGAGAGAGAGAGAGAGAGAGAGAGAGAGAGAGAGAGAAGCATACGGAAGAAGATAGCGAGAACATCAATGTAGACCCCTCCTGACCCTTCCCTACTTGAGTAATGGTCATTAGTCTCAATGCCAGAGTCGTGCTACTGGTATTGGGATGATTACTAAAGATCTAGAGGAAGACAACAGTAGCAGTGCTACTGAGTTAGATGTTAGTCAATGGAGTAGCGGCGGTGGAGGTGATAATGATGTAGATGATGGCGATTCCAATAGTGAAATGGTTATACCTAGAACATATCTTTAACCCATGATGACAGTATACACCACACAAAAGGATCCAAGAGGCTTTAAACAGGCTGCTGACAGAACGTTCTTGCTCCCTACCCCCCAATTAGGGCTAGTTTTTCGAAACAACCTTTAGTTTTATTGGAAGAAGATAGTGTCATTGTCAGAATAATGATTATGAACAAACTGTGATGGGGACATCACGCGCACACGCATGCACCCCCCCCCCCCCCCCCAACACCACGCACGTACGCAAGGAGGAGGGCCGCACCATCGATTTGGATCGATGACGACATCCAGGGAAGGCCTCCTAGTTAGAGGACTGCGTTTTGGTTCGTTGGAGTAGACCCGATAGTCATGTGAATCCCACCATGCGTTCTCATGATCGTGGCCCACTATTCTAATTAATCTAGTACTTTGGGTTTTGCTTATTATTGTTATTAGGAATATCATAGACGGTTTAGATTGTTTTGATTAGTTGTTATTTTTTGTTACTTAGTCTCCAAGTAATAGGTTGCGCACATGGCGCGAGTTTTGGGGTATAGGGTTTTATTATAAATAGGCACCCCTTGTAGTCTTTTTTTCCTCATTAAAGATCAATAAAATCTCTGCATTTATTTTCTACTTCTCTGAGTTTCTGAGTTGTGGAAATCCAATTGGGTGTGAAACCCTCCCTTCCTTGAAGGGCTGACTACCATGGTGCGAAGCCACACTCATCCTGATTCGCCCTCAGCTTCTATCTTCCATATTTCTCCTCCTACAGTCATCCTCCCTACAAATCCATCAATATTTTGCAAACATTTCTTTTCTACAGCAGATTTCTGAGATTTGGCCCTACAGGAGAGCTGAAACTTCGGCGGAGCACCGCGCACAGACCAATCGTCAGATCATCGCGAGACTTGGTGGTTTTGTGGTCCACCCCTGGCCGACCAAGGCTAAGCTGGCCATTTTCTGATTCGTGGGCCCCACACATGTGCGGGACACCACCAGCACACCTGCGTCTGGGCCTGCACTGTTGTCCCCGCATGTGGTGCCTCTCTGGTTCGTCTTTCTCCTCTTTTTCACCCAAATCCTTAACCCTAACCCTAAATTACTCAAATCCCCAATTTTATGACCTTTCTTCAATTTTAAGGTTCCCCGAATTGAAATTTGTGAATCCCTTGAATTGAGGAATTATTTTTGTGCATGTGTGGATGAATGTACCCTCCTTTAATTATTGTTTGGTCTATAATTTTGATTATTCCGGCCCCTAGCATGTGTAGGCCTAGATCCGCATAAGATTGCCCTTGATTGAGTGCTTGAACTTTTGTATGAGATGTGGAATTTTGTGTAACTGTTTCTGAATTAGTGTGATCTAAAGCCTGAAAATCTTGCACATTATACTTGAATTTCATGTCCTGTATCAAATTTGGTATCAAAGCCAAGTTTTTTAATAAGAGAATGCATTGCATGTTTAGGGTCTAGTTTATTTGTGTCCATTATGCATCAAATATCATCATATAGAACTGTTTAGAGGTCCATAATTCCTGATATAAGCTGCTGAATTTTCTACTATCAGAAAATCCCCATATCTCTTTGCTAGATTTTCTGTTGACAGATTCTTTGGGTAAATAAGTTACTGGAAATTGAGTGGTATTGTATCGTTTTCCCCATATAGTCCTATAGAAGCATTTAGTCCCATCTAGGCGCATATAGTCGTATTAGAAGGTCCTTGAGTTAATAGTTGTATGCCCACACGTACGGGTCGTGGTTTTGGCTTGCACCCTACACTAAACATGAAGCAATTGTAAAAGTCAATGAACAAGCTGACCTAGCAGTTTGAGTCTTTGGGTAAGTGCTTGGAACAACGTATGGACCAACGCTTTGAGCAGTTTAATATGCGCGTTACCCAACTAGATACCTCCGCCCGAGCAAACCCCACCATTGGGGAAGATGACCAATTTCAGGCAAGTGATCAGGAGGTTAGACCAAGGAATGGAGGTGGCCAAGGAATTAGTCATGGGCGCGCAACCGTATACCTACCCTGCGAGGGACATTATGATCAATATGACCCAGATGCGCAACTCCTCAAGGGAGTTGAGTAGATGCCCCTACGTTTGATGGCCACTTGGACCCTAAAGCCTTTTTAGACTGGCTGGCGGATATGGACCACTATTTTGAGTGGTATGACATGTCGGATGCTCGTCGGTCCGATTCGCCAAGATGAAGCTTGTGGGTCAAGCAAAGAGGTTTTGGGCTACTGTAGAGCGAAAGAAAGAAAGAGCGAGGGAGCTTCCAATAGTCCACTGGAGAGAAATGAAAGAAACTCTTAAGGAGAAGTACATCCCTTTCTCTTATCGCTTACGTTTGATTGAGGAATGGCAGTCTCTTCGACAAGGTTCCATGAGTGTGACGGAATACATTGAGAAGTTCGAAGAGTACTTGACCAGGTGTGAAGTTGATGAGGATCCCGTACTCACCCTTGCTCGATTTAAAACAAGTCTCCGTTCTTACATTAGGAGAGAATTGTTCACCAAAAACAGAGACACTATTGAACAGTTGTATCAAGTAGTATTGGAAATCGAGCAATACCTCAAAGCATCTGTGGGAAGGCAGTTTGACTTTTGCGATTCCAATGCCAAGGCCAACCCTTCCAGGGCTAAACCTAACACTGGATATTAAAACAAATCCTCCAACAGTTCTCAGTCCAGGCCCAAGGATGATAAGGGTAAAGAGATTATCGGGTCTAGCTCGCGTGGAAGTGGGGGAACTAGGTGTTTTATGTGTCAGGGGTTTGGTCACTTTGCCCACCAGTGTGGCACAAGAGAGGGCACCAAGGTACTCCTTATTGATGGGCAAGTAGAAGTAGTGCCCCCAGAGAGTGACGGCGAAGAGGAAGAATATGAGCCAGTAGAAACTCCTAATGATGAGGAAGAGGGAGCACAAGAGTCTGCGACTCCCGCAGCTGTGTGTTGCGCCTTTGCTCAAACCAAGAACACTGACGATTAATGCCGCAACACAATCTTCTATACTTATGCAAAATGTGGGGAAAAGAGCTGTAAGATGATCGTGGATAGTGATAGTTGTGTCAACGTGGCATCGACTAGCACTGTGAGCCGTTTGGGCTTAAAGCTTGAAACCCATCCTCAACCCTATAGAGTGTCCTAAGTTGATGAAACTTCCATTCCAATCTCGCACCGTTGTCTTGTTCCTATTCAGCTTGAATCTTATAAAGACACACTTTACTGTGATGCTGTTCCCATGGATGTTGGTCATATCATTCTAGGTAGACCTTGGCTCTACGACAAGGATGTCACCATATTTGATCGTTCGAAAGTGTGTGGTTTGAGGGCAAGAAGATCAAGCTAAATCCACTTCCACCCAAGAACACAACTGGAAAAGAGACCACTACACAGAGTGGTGTGAGCGGCTCAAAAGAATTAAAGAAGTCAAAGTCCAAGTCCGAACCTCTCCATATTTTAAATGCCAAAGACTTTGAGCGAGAAACTGAGGCGGACTCGATGGTATACGCCCTTGTATCTAGGGAAAGTGCACCAGAGGCTAGTGTAGAGTTACTCACTAAGGCCATTTAGGTAGTGCATGAGTTTCGTGATGTCTTTCCTGATAATCTACCGAATGAGCTTCCCCTTATGAGGGATATACAACATGCCATTGATCTAGTCCCCGAGGCGACTCTACCAAACCTCCTTAATTACAGAATGAACCCAAAGGAGCATGCAGAGTTGAAGAGACAAATTGATGAGCTCCTAGAAAAGGGTTTCATTCGAGAGAGCATGAGCCCGTGTGCCGTGCCCGCCTTTCTTACACCTAAGAAGGATGGCACATGGAGGATGTGTGTTGATAGTAGGGTCATCAACAAAATCACAGTCAAGTATCGGTTTCTCATACCGCGTCTTGATGACATATTGGATATGATGACCAATGCTACTATCTTCTTAAAAATTGACCTAAAAAATGGTTATCACCAAATCCATGTACGCCCTAGTGATGAGTGGAAAACGGCCTTCAAGACGAAGGATGGGCTATACGAGTAGCTAGTTATGCCTTTTGGGCTGACTAACGTCCCAAGCACTTTCATGCGTGTGATGACCCAAATGTTGAGGCCCTTCATGGGGAAGTTCCTAGTCATATACTTTGATGATATCTTGATTTATAGCATAACCAAGGAACAACACCTCAACCATTTGAGGCAGGTTTGTAGGATCCTTAGAGCCTAGAAATTGTACGCCAACCTAAAGAAGTGTACGTTTTTTCTAGTAGTGTTATCTTCTTAGGTTTTGTTGTGTCAGCTGAGGATGTATCGATGGATCCTGAGAAGGTCAAGGCCATCGTCAATTGGCTAGCAACTTTAACGGCTTAGCCACCTTCTATAGGCGGTTCATTCGAGGCTTCAGCTCCATTATGGCTCCTATCACGGATTGCATAAAAAAGGGAGAGTTTCAATAGACAAAGGCAGCCTCGAAGACCTTCAAGGAGATAAAAGTCAAGATGACCAAAGGCCCAGTCATGCGACATCCGGATTATTCAAAAGCTTTTGAAGTCACATGTAACGCATTAGGAGTCGGCATAGGAGGAGTACTTAGTCAGGAAGGGCACCCTGTTGCCTTTTTTAGTGAGAAACTGAATGGGGTGAAACAAAAATATTCCACCTATGACAGAGTTCTATGCGGTAGTGCAATCACTGCGCCATTGGCGTCATTACCTATTGCCACAAGAATTTGTCTTATTCTCAGATCACGAGGCCTCGAGATATCTAAACTCTCAGAAGAAATTAAATCCTAAGCACACCAAGTGGGTTCAATTCCTTCGAGAGTACACTTTTGTGCTTAAGCACAAGGCCGGTCTAGAGAATAAGCCTGTTAGGGTTTTTCTGATCATCCCCTTTAGAGATGTGACAATTCTCCTTCAAATGCCCTCGTAATCTGCATGTTCAACAGAACTTAGGCTTACTTTCATAGATAACTGGAATCCATTGAGCTTTTGAACCCAGCATGATCCTCACCCATCTGGTAAAACCTTTTCAAGATCCACCTTTACAAAGAATCGAGCTGCATCCATTTTGGATGCTGATAATGATGCTGGATCCATCTTAATGACCTCACCCAAGGCACCCATGATGGAATGTAGACAACCTTCATTAGAAAGATTCAATGGAAGATTCGGAAATCCAACTCACATCGCTGCAAAAGAAGAATCCTAGCCAAGGACATAACATGGACTCCAATTAAAAACCCAATGGGTTTCTTCCTCGATGATTGATAGTCCCTTGGGCCTTGACAACGCATTTAGGAACTCGTCTTCTCTAATAAACAGCACCACAAAATTCCTCGGATCAAGCCCCCACATAAATCTCCTTTAACACCTCACTCTATTCGAATCGCTATCCTAATCCATTCCAACACCTGCCTATTGTTTAAAAACCAGCCTACCAATGCTAGTTTCCAAGGGGTAGATGTCTGTTGGACCTCATCCACCGTAAATGAAACCAATGGGATTCCATTTTCATATGTTGCTTCTCTAACTGGTATCTCCACTTGATTGCACAGCAAAACCGAGGAAGATTTCGATATTTCTGAAAAGACTTTTGATCCAGGTTTGAAAACGTCCTAAGGCTCTGAAGCTAACCATCCAATGAAATTGGCATCCTGATAAGGAGGATTGGACATGGGAATCTTTGGTCTCCCTGAGTGAATCACTTCATCATTTCCAAAGAATCATTTTCAGTTGAATCAGATTTAATGAATATCGATGAAAACAACAAAGGGGGCATAACTAGTTTTGCCATGATATTGATGATTTCATGAAAAGGAAAGGGGGAGGGAGAAACCTTTGAGAGATGCATCTGATTTTTGAGCTGTGGCTGGTTGATGTTTCGAAATCCATTCTTTAAGAGGCCTGCACAATGTTATTATCAACTATGCATCAAAACTGTGAGGTACCAAAAAACAGTCACAGCAATAAGCCATTCTAGACAACAAATACATGCATGCTATGCTGGGCACTCACACCAAGAAAGGGCCAACCATGTAAAGCTTCAGGCCATTGGCTCCACGTGATATTACATCATTGCTGAGCAGCTGAAGTTCATCAAGCCGGTGCCATGAAATTTCCTGTAACCAAGAAAACAGCTGTAGCTCTGAATGTTTGATTTGGACAAGAAGTGAATGTAGAGAGACCAACCATCATCTTCAAAGCAATGTTTAAGATTCAGCATTTGGGAGGATTGAGAATCGAGTCAGAAAATTTCACTGAAAATTTCAGTGACATTTTTTCAGATTTTGGAGAAATTCAGATGAGGTGAAAGCACGAGATGTACTTGATCTCCATTTCTTTTATAAACGAGTCCAAGTTTACGAAGGCATAGAGTTGAATGTTAATTCTTAATCTGTTTTAAGAATTCTGTTTTAATTTCAAAAACCATGCTAAGGGAACTTGCAAGCTACACGTGCCAATGTAGTGTGTGAGACCCGAGCTGTTCTTCACGTGGGCCCCATCATGGATCTGCCGCAGCCCAAAATTCAGGCTGGTGCGATCATCAGGTGGGTTTTAGGTGTACATTGAATCTGGACTGATGGCCAAGCCATTCTAACCATTCATTTTCTGCAAACACATATGACCTACCTGATGACCTAATGGCCAGATAGACCATGACATACAAATCAGGCCCTGCCACTAACCTAATGAAAGGTCCATATCTCAATAAACGGACCACCCAGGTTCTGAGTTGAGGGTGACTGATCAACTCGGCGGACATCTACTCGTATACCGAGTTGACTGGCTCACCTGAGCTCCAAGTTGAGTCTGATCTTTCATTAATAAACCTGCTTGATAGATATCTCATTGAACTAAAGGCATCCTACGATGGAGGCTAACACATACACTGATCTCCTTCTTGGTTAGTGGTGCAAAGACAGTATCTTCCTTAACACCAGCAATTATGTAGAGCCGCACCCTCTGTTGTCCAATTGTAACTTCAATGTACTCATCCATTTTCAAAAGCTTGGAAACATCATAACCTGTTTCCTCCAAGACCTGCATCCATCACAACACAGTGGCATATGATTTCAAGAAGGATGAAAATTACTTGGAAAGATCATCGGAGGTGAAAGAAAGAAACAGAATAAAGTTTTATGGATGAATTCTAACCAAAACAAGATCAACACAAGATAAAGGCGAGTCAGAATCAAATGTAGAATTGTTGGAACTCTTACATTAACTTACCATTCACTGCTTTATAGAAGACACAAGTGTTGATGTCTGAAACTTGGTCTAAATTGTGACAAATGTGTGTGTGTGTGTGTGTGTTTTCTTCTTCTTCTTCTTTTTTATTTTTTTTAATTTTCGGCATGTTATATTTATACATGGGTGAGGCACACCTATTGGACGGGTTGGATTCATACATAGGCGGGGTGCATGTACCGGACGGGCTGGACTACTGGATGAGTGCACTGACTGGACGGACCAGATGTCATACATGCAATAGCAGCCCTCACAATAGCCCTGTACCAAGTGGTGAATGTGTGCATGCAGATATCTAGTGGTGATATCAACTCCATTGGGACACTTGGACGGTCCAATCGACAGATCTGGAATGTCCATTAGGTCCAGCATATATTTCTTGGGCTACCAGGAAAAAATCACGCCCATTGGATCATTTGAACTGTCCATGTGTTGGCCTTCTTTTTGTAGCCTTCCATTTCCCAACCATGGATGGGATGGCTAGGATTCTCAGATAAAACAATTGACATGTTTTAATAGATTTTTAAAGCCCTCACAAATTTAAAAACATGAACGGAAGCCAAATAAATTTTAAAGATCAAGAGGAAAAATATAATTTGAATCGCAAATTAGGAGTTTAATCATAAATAGTGAGTATCAAATCATAGAATCATAGGATTCATCCAAAAAGGGATTCAAATCATTTTTCTTAAATTTAGACTTTAATCATAAATTCATAGGATTTTGGCAACATTTTTTGAAGTCCCAAGCTCCTGCAAAAATATAAACATATAATGTTAAAACAATGTTATTTTAAGTATATAGAAACCAGAAATTTAAATTCAGATGATTGGCGTCGGGCCGATTTGGGACCACTCGAATGCCTCCAAAATGGGCTAAAACTCATGCAATCCATTGGATTCATCCAACTAATACATATCCATAACCATTTGACACCACATTTCTTAAGAATTTTAAGAAAACAAATACAAAAATTAAATTGGATGAATAGTGACGAGCTGATTTGGGTACTCTTGAATGGGCCCAAAATGACCTGAAATTCACGCAATCTATGGGATTCATCCTACGGATGTATATCCTTAACCATTTGACACCATTTTCCTTTAAAATTTTGATGAAAAAATTAAAATTAAATCCGGATGAATAGTGTCAAATGGTTTGGGAACACACTCGAATGCCCCCAAAACGGCTCGAAATTCATGCGATACATGGAACTCAACCTGCTAATGCATATCCCTAATTATTAGACACCATTTTCCCTTAGAAATATGAAGAAAAAAATTAAATTAAATTCGGATGAATAGTGTCAAGCTGATTTGGGTACACACCCAAATGTGGTCCAAAAGGCCCGAAATTCATGCAATCAGTGAAATTCATCTCACTAATGCATATCCTTAAGCACGTGACACCATTCCTCTCAAGAAATCTGAGAGGGGAGGGGGAGAACCGTCATGCTCATACCAAAAATGACCCAAAATTATAAAAATACCAAAAAGAAAAAAAAAATGAAAATGAAAACATTAATTTAGTGCATGCATGTGTAGATCTAAATTCCATACACATGCATTTGAATAATCTACGATCCAAGTGTTTCATAAAAAAAAAACGCCTCCAAAATGGGATGAAATTCAAGCAATCCATTGGATTCATCCAACTAATGCATATCCCTAACCATTTTTGACACCACTTTTCTTAAGAAATTTGAGAAAAAAAAAATAAAAATAAAATTGGATGAATAGTGTCGAGTTGATTTGGGTACTGTTGAATGGCCCGAAAATGACCTGAAATTCACGCAATCTATGGGATTCATCCTATAAATGCATATCCTTAACCACATGACCCCATTTTCCTTAAAACTTTTGATGAAAATATTAAAATTAAATCCAGATGAATAGTGTTAGGTGCCTTGGGAACACACTCGAATGCCCCCAAAACGGCTCGAAATTCATGAGATATGTGGAACTCATCCTGCTAATGCATATCCCTAATCACTAGACACCATTTCCTTTAGAAATATGAAGAAAAAAATTAAATTAAATTCGGATGAATAGTGTGGAGCTGATTTGGGTACACCCGAATGGCCCAAAAGGCCCAAAATTCATGCAATCAGTGAAATTCATCTCACTAATGCATATCCTTAAGCATGTGACACCATTCCTCTCAAGAAATCTAAGAGGGGAGGGGGAGAACCGTCATGCTCATACCAAAAATGACCCAAAATTATAAAAATACCAAAAAGAAAAAGGAAAAAAAAATATGAAAACATTAATTTAGTGCATGCATGTGTAGATCTAAATTCCATACATGCATTTGAATAATCTACGATCCAAGTGTTTTACCAAAAAAGCCTCCAAAATGGGATGAGATTCAAGCAATCCATTGGATTCATCCAACTAATGCATATCCCTAACCATTTGACACCACTTTTCTTAAGAAATTTGAGAAAGAAAATTAAAATTAAAATTGGATGAATAGTGTCGAGTTGATTTGGGTATTGTTGAATGGCGCCCAACATGACCTGAAATTCATGTAATCTATGGAATTCATCCTATAAATGCATATCCTTAACCACATGACCCCATTTTCCTTAAAAATTTTGAGGAAAAAATTAAAATTAAATCCAGATGAATAGTGTTAGGTGCCTTGGGAACACACTCGAATGCCCCCAAAACGGCTCGAAATTCATGCAATCTGTGGAACTCATCCCTCTAACGCATATCCCTAACCATTGGACACCATTTCCCTTAAGAAATTTGAAGAAAAAATAAAATAAAATTCGGATGTATAGTGTCAAGCTAATTTGGGTACACACCCGAATGGCCCAAAAAGGCCCGAAATTCATGCAATTGGTGAAATTCATCTCACTAATGCATATCCTTATGCATGTCACACCATTCCCCTTAAGAAATTTGAGGGGGGGGGGGGGGGGGGGGCCCAAAAATCCTTAATTATATATATATATATATATATATATATATATATATATATATATATATATATATATTAAAAAAAAAACCCTAAAAGAAAAAAGAAGAAAATGAAAACATAAATTTAGTGCATGCATGTGTAGATCTAAATTCCATACATCTAAAGAAACTTGAAGATGGATGAAAATTATACAAAAGCCAGCAAAAAAAAAAAAATTCGAAAAAACCAAATTGAATACAAATCTAGCAAGATTTTATCATTGGTAATATAATGTTTAATCAAAAGCATGTAGCAAGAAAAACAAAAACAATGAATACTTACTTTTTTTTCGATTTTCCCTAAATTTGGCTACGAATCTTTGATTCTTTGAAAATGGGTTAAATCTTGCATTTTAATTTTCAAAATTTGCACAAATCTAGTAAAAAATGGGTTAAAATAGTCTTAAGAAGCAAAAATGTCAAAAAGATGAGGAAAATGAAAACAACCCTAAAAGGGGATGTGTATACGCGTGTAACGCCTTGAAATTCGGGGGTCGAGCATAACTCAGCTCCCGAGTTCCAAAACATCACTTATGCAACATATTTAATGATGGATGAATGTTGACTGTATTAGTGCATAAACCATGGGATAGATTAAGCCAAAACACAGATATGATTCAGGGATAAGTGAATAAAGCAAGCGGAAGACTTATAGTAAACTATGTGTACAAGTGTGAACCCCTGAACCCCAAAAGAACTCAGAACCGTCAGAAGAACGATTCAAAGTGAAGGTTCAAAGATGAAGAAGAACAAAGAAGAATCCAAGATGATTCACCAACTTATCTTTCTCACTTCCTCTCTCTTTTCCACTCTCTTTCCAAGCTAGGGTTAGAGAAAATTCGTATGGAAAAGAGGGCTAGGGTTTTAAGGACTATAAATAGGCCTATTCTTGATGAAAATAACCCTAGGGACAAGGTATACTTAAGTTATAACCAAAGCATGCCTTACTCGATCCAACGAAGCACTTCTGGTGGGCCTATAACCACGAAAGGTCGGACTTAAGCTCCTTGACCATGGATCTAGGTCAAGCTGAGTTTTCGTACCGACCGGCTCTTCAGATCAGCCGTGGCGGACCACACTCAATTCAACGGTCACGGAATCTCGATCAGGTCCACAAGCACTAGGATATGCCTGGGCCAACTATCCTGATCAGAGGGTGAAATTGGGTCAGAATCCAACGGTCAGATAGCTTAAAATCGTCGCGCAAGCGACACGACTCAGATTTCATAAAAGCTTATTAAATTCCAACCGTTCTCACACTCTTCACTCCGAGCTCAAGCAAATCGACCCAGAACGTCACATGGACTTGATTTTCGAGGTGATGGTCAAGCCCAACTCGGTGACCGCAACAGCCTAAGATCATCGCCATCGGACTTTCGACGCGCGGTCCAGGTCCGATCCAGATCTTCCAAAAATTCCCCAGAACAACTAGCGATGGATCCCAGGTTTCAGAGTAACGTAGCGCTAACTAATCTACAAGTTTAGAGCCATGCAAATACAATTTAAAGTGATTGATGCGAATTTCACAAGAAATCGAGTATAGCGCTAATTACCCCAAAAACAACTACTTAAGTAAAGATTAGCACAAAAATTTCCAAGGTCGTTACAACGCGTAATGGCCATGGGTTGTTTCACATCGTCATAACGGACCATTATGGTCCAAAAATTTCAACACGGGCCATTACAACCTCATATCGTGCCGTTACCCTTTTTGTACCTTAGACATCACCCCATCCATTGGGTTACTTTAGATCAATGGTAAAGATCTCAAAATTACAGGATATATATGTACAAAATATCATATCAGGACACCGCACATTCTGATGCAAAGGGGCCTTATTATTTCTCATGGAATTTTTTACTTCACCACCCCACATGCAAGCATCACTAGCATCTCACATTAGATCTTCAGCTCATAGATAAAACAAAAGGGAAAACTCATTTGGTCAAATTTAACAAGCGTTTCAATGAGAAAGTTCACACGTCAACTTGCTTCGCAAAAAGTAGAACTTTACCTGCCAACAACATAAGTGATGTAGGACAATTAACCACTTGCTCTAAAAGCTTGAACTGATAGAGCATGGGGAATTAATCACTTTATCTCATAGCCTAGGCCCCACATTGATGCAGGACATGAGATTTAAATATGATATGCAAGATTTCAGGCTTAGATCATACCAATTCAGAAACAATTACACAAATTCCACATCCCACATGAAAATCCAAACATTCAATTAAAGGGGAATCTATACAGGTCCAGGCCTACACAGGCTAGGACTGGACCAATAAAAATTATAAGCCAAACGATCTCAAAGGGAAATAGAAATCAACCACTCATGCATAGCAAACAGTCCCTAATCCAAGGAATTCCCCAATCTTAATTCAAGGAACCCTAGGGTGAAAAAAGGGGCAAATAAATTAGGGCTAATGCAAACTAAGGCTAGGGTTTAGGAAATAGGAATGAAAAGAGGAAAACCTGACCCGGAGAAAGCTCCTGCGCGCAAATGGTGACCCGAGGCTAATGCACGTGCGCGGGTGGGCTGGCTGCACGTGTGATAGAAGCCCGCCTCCCCAAAGTGACACCTAGGCCTTGGTCAGCTAGGGGAGACTTCCAATCCCTCCAAGTTTGACGACGATTCGACGTAAGGTCGAGGCGTAGTACTCCGCCGAAGTTTCAGCCCTCCTACAAGTCTAGATTCTAGAAACTGGTTCTAGGGGAATGAATAGCTACAAAAACTGAGAAATCCAAAGCAATAATGATGATAGAAGATGAGATATATGGATGGGAGAGGGTAGGGATGGATGGGGATAGATGTGGCTTCACACCACGTAGTTAGCCCTTCGAAAAGGGAGGGCTTCGCACCTACTTTTAAATTCTTCCACAACTCACTAAGAGAGCAGAAAAATAAAATAGGAACTTTTATTAAGCTTGAATGAATGAAAAAAACTACAAGGGGTGCCTATTTATAGGAAAAAACCTATACCCCAAAAACTCGCACCATGTGCGCAACCTATTACTTGGCGATGAAGTAAACTAAAATAAAAACCAAACAAATAAATCTAAAGCGTTCATGATGTTCTAAATAATAACAATAAGCAAAACCTAAAATATGAAATCAATCCGACGAGTGGGTCACGATCATGAGACCCCAGATGGGCTTTTCTTGGCTATCGAGCCCACTTTTTTTAACCAAAACTTGTCTTCTAACTAGGAGGCCCTCCCTGGATGTCGTCATCGAGCCAGTTCGATGGAGGGGTCCTCCTTCTGCATACGTACATGCGTAGGAGTGGTGGTGTGCGTGCGTGTGTAGGCGGCGTGCGTGTGTGCTTGTGCACGATGTCCTCATCAACTCTCCCCGGCTGCAAAGATTTCGCCACTGGCGAAATAAAACTCCTGAACCGCTCCAGGATGTCGGGGTCAAGTCTCTGAAGCTCCTCCTCAATGAGCCACGTGCCGTCTGAAGCTGGGCGTGACTTCCATTTAACTAGGTACTTCTGAAACCCGCTGTCCAATGTTGAAACTATCTCATGGTCCAGGATATCCTCTACTTCCTCTCTGGGTGTGTGAAGGCTAGGTATGGGAGGCAGAGACTGGGATGAAAGGTCGGGAAGAGGCCATGGATCAAGGGGTAAATCTGGGGAATGAGGATGGGTGGGTGAAGGGCCGGACAAAGTATCAGTGGGTCCCCGAAAAGCAACTAGATCCTCCATATTGAATGTGGAACTAATTCCCATGGAAGGTGGAAGATCTACCTCATACGCATTGAGACCGTTTCGCTTTATAATTTTAAAGGGCCCAGCACTACGTGCGTGTAACTTACGAACGACCCTGGAGGGTACCGCTTGGGCCTGATGCGGACCGTCATAGAGTCCCCAATATTAAACTCTTTGAAACGTTTATGTTGGTCTGCAGAAAATTTGTAATGTTCATTACTAGTAGTGATCTTTCCCCTGATTTCCTAATACAGTAAATGTATGTGATGCACAAAAGACTCTGCAGACTCTGATGGCCTATGGGACAATGACATGGAGATAAGATCAATAGGCTTCCTAGGCTTGTAACTAGTAACGACTTCAAAAGGACTTACACCTGTGGACCTATTTATAGAACTATTGTATGCAAACTCGGCTATGGGTAGTACGGTGTCCCATGTCCTAGTATACTCCCCCACTAAACATCGAAGTAAACTCGCTAGGCTCCTATTAACCACTTCAGTCTGGCCATCGGTCTGAGGGTGGTAGGCAGAAGAAAATTGGAGCCTAGTATTCATCATGTGTCATAGCGTCTTCCAAAAGTAACTCATGAATCGCACGTCACGGTCAGACACTATGGTTTTTGGTAACCCATGTAGTTTGACGACCTCACTAAAGAATAGCTTGGCAACATGAGATGCGTCGGAAGTCTTAGAATAAGGAATAAGTGGGCCATTTTAGAGAAACGGTCCACGACAACAAATATGGAATCATGTTTTCGAATAGTCTTGGGAAGTCCAAGCACGAAGTCCATACTGATGTCCTGCCAAGGGATGAATGGGACTGGCAAAGGTGTGTATAATCCTGTATTCTGTTTCTTTTGCTTTGCCAGTTGATAAGTACGACATTGCCTTATAATTTTCGCCACGTCTCGCTTGAGGCTTGGCCAATAAAACCTATCCTCCACTAGGGCAATGGTCTTGTCTCGATCGAAATGACCCGCAACCCCCCCTGAATGTAACTCTTAGACAAGAAAATCGCGGAGGGAGGTGTGTGGTATGCACAAGCGGTCACTCTTAAACAAATATCCGTCTAAAATCAAATACTCACTGCTAGCTCCTGACGAACTCTCTAACAACGACGCGTACACAACTCCAAAATCTGGACACTCAGAATACTCTTCTTTGATGCGCTCAAGGCCCATAACTTCAACACTCATGGAGTTGAGTAATGCGCCTCGACGACTCAACGCGTCGGCGAACTTATTCTCTACACCGGCCTTGTGCTCAAGCATAAAAGTGTACTCTTGAAGGAATTGAACCCACTTGGCATGCCTAGGGTTTAATTTCTTCTGAGAGTTCAGATATCTCAAGGCCTCATGATCTGAGAATAAGACGAATTCTTGCGGCAATAGGTAATGACGCCAATGGCGCAGAGATTGCACTACCGCATAGAATTCCTTGTCATAGGTGGTATCTTTGCTTCACCTTATTCAGTTTCTCACTACAAAAGGCAACAGGGTGCCCTTCCTGACTAAGCACTCCTCCTATGCCGACTCCTGACGCGTCACATGCGACTTCAAAAGCTTTTGAAAAATCTGGAAGTCGCGTAACTGGAGCTTCGATCATTTTGACCCTTATCTCATTGAAGGCCTTCGAGGTGGCCTTTGTCCATTGAAACTCTCCTTTTTTTATGCAATCTGTGATGGGAGCCATCATGGAACTGAAACCTTGAATGAACCGCCTATAGAAGGTGGCTAAGCCGTGAAAGCTGCGCACCTCATGAATATTACGGGGTTTAGGCCAATTGACGATGGCCTTGACCTTCTCGGAATCCGCCGATCCACCGATACGCCCTCAGCTGACACAATAAAACCTAAGAAGATCACACTACTAGACAAAAACGCACACTTCTTTACGTTGGCGTACAACTTCTCGGCCCTAAGGATCCCACAAACCTGCCTCAAATGGTTAAAGTGTTTCTCCTTGGTCATGCTATAAATCAAGATATGATCAAAGTATACTACCAGGAATTTTCCCATGAAGGGCCTCATCACTTGGGTCATCACATGCATGAAAATGCTTGAGGTGTTAGTTAACCTAAAAGGCATAACTAGTCACTCTTATAACCCATCCTTTGTCTTGAACGCCGTCTTCCACTCATCACCAGGGCGTACACGGATTTGGTGATAACCACTCTTGAGATCAATTTTTGAGAAGATAGTAGCGTTGGCCATCATATCCAACATGTCATCAAGACGCGGTATGGGAAACTGATACTTGACTGTGATTTTGTTAATGGCCCTACTATCAACACACATCCTCCATGTGTCATCCTTCTTAGGTGTAAGAAGGGCGAGCACGGCACACGGGCTCATGCTTTCTCGAATGAAACACTTCTCTAGGAGCTCATCAATCTGCCTCTTCAACTCAGCATGCTCCTTTGGGTTCATTCTGTAATGCGGTAGGTTTGGTGCCCCAGGGATTAAATCGATAGTATGCTATATATCCCTCATAGGGGGAAGCTCATTCGGTAGATCATCAGGGAAGGCATCACGAAACTCATGTACTACCAGAATGGCCTCGGTAGGTAACTCTACGCTAGCCTCTGGTACACTCTCCCTAGCCACAATGGCGTATACCATCGCATCCGCCTCTGTCTTTCTTAAAGTCTTTGGCATTCAGAATATGGAGTGGTTTGGACTTGGACTTCGATTCCTTTGCTTCTTTCGAGCTACTCACACACTGTGTGATGGACTCCTTTCCAGTCGTACTCTTGGGTGGCAGAGGGTTTAGCTTGACCTTCCTGCCCTCAAACTAGAATGTATACACATTTAAACGACCAAATATGGTGACATCCCTGTCGTAGAGCCATGGTCTACCCAGAATAATATGGCCAACGTCCATGGGAACAACATCACACTAAAGCGTGTCTTTATAAGATTCAAACTGAATAGGAACAAGACAACGGTGTGATACTGGAATGAAGGTTTCGTCAAGCCAGGAAACTCTATAGGGTTGAGGATGAGCTTCCAGCTTCAAGCCCAAACGGCTCACAGTACTAGTCGATGCCACGTTGGCACAACTACCACTATCTACGATCAATTTACAACTCTTTTCTCCACATTTTGCATAAGTGTAAAAGATCA
The DNA here is from genome assembly GCF_029962835.1 of Magnolia sinica. Classification (NCBI taxonomy): domain Eukaryota; kingdom Viridiplantae; phylum Streptophyta; class Magnoliopsida; order Magnoliales; family Magnoliaceae; genus Magnolia; species Magnolia sinica. Next base: position 39,938,969 of record NC_080577.1, on the reverse strand, counting down.
TGTTGTGGCGCCAATCATCAGTGTTCTTGCTTGAGCCAAAGCGCAACGCACAATTGCGAGGGTCGCAGACTCTTGCGCTCCCTCTTCTTCATCACTAAGAGTCTCTACGGGCTCATATTCTTCCTCTTCGCTATCACTCTCTAGGGGCACTACTTCTACCGACCCATCAATAAAGAATACTTTAGTACCCTCTCTCGTGTTGCATTGGTGAGCAAAATGACCAAACCCTTGACACCTAAAACACCTAGTAGCTCCACTTCCCTGTGAACTAGACCCGGCAATTTCTTTACCCTCATCATCCTTGGACCTAGGCTGTAAATTGTTGGAAGGTTTGTTTTGATATCCAGTGTTAGGTTTAGCCCTAGAGGGATTGGCCTTAACACTAGAATCGCGAAAATCAAACCGCCTTCCCACAAATGCTTTGAGATATTGCTCGATGTCCAACACTACTTGATATAACTATTCGATAGTGTCTATATCTTTGGTGAGCAATTCTCTCCTAATGTCAGGACGGAGGCCCGTTTTAAAACGAGCAAGGGTGAGTACGGGGTCCTCATCAACCTCATAGCGGGTCAAGTACTCTTCGAATTTCTCAATATAGTCAGTAACACTCATGGAACCTTGTTGAAGAGACTGTCACTCCTCAATCAACCGCAGGCGATAAGAAAAAGGGAGGTACTTCTCTTTCAGCGTTTCTTTCATTTCTCCCCAGTGGACTATTGGGAGTTTCTTCGCTCTTTCTTTCTTTCGTTCAACCGTTGCCCAAAACCTCGTTGCTTGACCCACAAGCTTCATCTTGGTGAATCGGACTCATCGAGCATCCGACATATCATACCACTCAAAATAGTAGTCCACATCCGTCAGCCAATCTAGAAAGGCTTTAGGGTCCAAGTGGCCATCAAATGTAGGGGCATCTACCCTAACTCCCTTGAGGAGTTGTGCATCTGGGTCATATTGATCATGATGTCCCTCACGGGGTGGGTGTACAGGTACGCGCCCATGACCAGCTCCGTAGCCGCCTCCATTCCTTGGTCTAACCTCCTAACCAACTGCCTGAGATTAGGCATCCTCCCCAGTGGTGCGGTTTGCCCTGAAGGAGGCATCTATTTCTTCAAGGCGTTTATCTATGCGTTGTTCTAAGTGCTTATTCAAGGACTCAACTTGCTGGGCTAACTTGGACACTGTTTCTTGCAGTTGCTCTATGTTTAGTGTGGGGTGCAAACCGAAACCACGACCCGTACATGTGGGCATACACTGACTTGCTCAATCTAAGGACCTGCTACAGCAACTATATGCGTCTAAAAACTAATGGACCCTATGAGACTCTATATGAAGGAGACTGCACACCGTTACTAAAATTCAGCTACACATATCAGGGACCACGATTTTCTAACAGCTATATATGATGGATTGGATGCATGAAGAACTCAAACAAACTAAACCCTAAATATGTGGTGAATTCCCCTACAAGAACCCTAGGCTCTTATACCAAATTTGATGCAGGACATGAGATTTAAATATGATATGCAAGATTTCAGGCTTAGATCAAACCAATTCAGAAACAATTATACAAATTCCACGTCCCACATGAAAAACTAAATATTCAATTAAAGGGGAATCTATGCGGGTCCAGGCCTACACAGGCTAGGACTGGACCAATAAAAATTATAAGCCAAACGATCTCAATGGGAAATAGAAATCAACCACTCATGCATAGCAAACAGTCCATAATCCAAGGAATTCCCCAATCTCAATTTAAGGAACCCTAGGGTAAAAAAAAAGGGCAAATAAATTAGGGCTAATGCAAACTAAGGCTAGGGTTTAGAAAATAGGAATGAAAAGAGGAAAAACTGACCCGAAGAAAGCTCATGCGCCCAGATGGTGACCCGAGGCTAACGCGCGTGAGCGGGTGAGCTGGCTGCACGGGTGATGGAAGCCCACCTCCGCGAAGTGGCACCTAGGCCTTAGTCGGCTAGGGGAGACCTCCAATCCTTCCAAGTTTGACGACAATCGACGTAAGGTCGAGGCGTAGTGCTCCGCCGAAGTTTCAACCCTCCTACAGGTCTAGATTCTGGAAACTGGCTGTAGGGGAATGAATAGCTGCAAAAACTGGAAAATTCAAAGCAATAATAATGATAGAAGATGAGATATATAGATGGGAGAGGATAGGGACGGATGGGGATAGATGTGGCTTCACACCACGTAGTTAGCCCTTCGAAAAGGGAGGGCTTCGCACCCACTTTTAAATTCTTCCACAATTCACTAAGAGAGCACAAAAATAAAGCAGGAATTTTTATTAAGCTTGAATGAATGAAAAAAACTACAAGGGGTGCCTATTTATAGGAAAAAACCTATACCCCAAAAACTCGCACCATGTGCGCAACCTATTACTTGGCGATGAAGTAAACTAAAATAAAAACCAAACAAAGAAATCTAAAGCGTTCATGATGTTCTAAATAATAACAATAAGCAAAACCTAAAATATGAAATCAATCCGACGAGTGGGTCACAATCATGAGATCCCATGATGGGCTTTTCTTTACTATCGGGCCCACTTTTTTGAACCAAAACTTGTCTTCTAGCTAAGAGGCCCTCCCTGGACGTCGTCGTCGAGCCAAATCGATGGTGGGGTCCTCCTTCTGCGTACGTACGTGCGTAGGGGTGGTGGTGTGTGTGCGTGTGTAGGTGGCGTGCAGGCGTGCGTATGCACGATGTCCTCATCACACATCCCATGGGTTAAGACCTCGGTCAAACCCCCTCATGGGCCCCACTTCACATGGGTTCCGCTTCACACGAGCCACCCACCTCACACAAGTGGGGCCCGCCTCACACAGGCTGCCCACCGCGAGTGTGCCCCTGCATCCCACAGCCACCCCACTCGAGCCCGGTGTGAAAATGCCCCCGCATTAATCACCCCCAGTGAGGAGTCTCGAACACGAGACCTCCCGCTCTGATACAAATTTGATGCAAGACAATTAACCACTTGCTCTAAAAGCTCGAATTGATAGAGCATGGCAAATTAATCCATTTATCTCATAACCCAGGCCCCACATCCCATGGGTTACGACCTCGCCGAAACCCCCCCCCCCCCCCCCCCCGGTGGGCCCCACTTCACACGATCCACTCGCCTCACACGGGCCACCCACCCAGAGTGTGCCCCCCGCATCCCACAGGCCACCCCACTCGAACCCAGTGTGAAAATGCCCTTGCATTGATGGGGCTTGTTTGGATGGCACCCCTTTATCATCCTTTCAATCTATCTATACAATAGGTACCGTACAAAATTGAGATCAGCACTATTTTCCCTGGAAATGAGTTTGGAAGGAAGTCATTAACCACCAGCCAGCACATGTGCCAACTGGTGGCACATGTGTGGACCAAAACCATCCGCAATGTGCACCACTACATAAAATTACCATGCCCCAACAATCAGAGCCATCCATTGTTCATATGGTTGCAGTTGTGCAGAAAATTCCAATTGTTCAGAAACTTCCCTGTCAAGCACTGGCAGCCCTGTTACACCTGAGTGAAAAATGGATACAACTGGCATTTGCTTGTCACCCAAACAGGCCCATAAAGAGAGCAGGAGAACAATCACCTGCCCTCTGAATATAGCATTCAACAAAACCCAGCTCCACTAATAATGATCAGGAAAACCATTAGCGGCATTTCCTCTTTAAAGATGGGAATACTAACATGTTGAAAAAAAAAAGAGTTTCAATAAATTAAAAAGAGAACTGATCATCTACAAACAGTTGTAGATTAACTTAGAACCCTTTTTACAAGCAATCTAGCCTTAAAATACATAATAACTTCGAGGGACAAACTGGAAAGCAAAGTTATGAAGGCATGAGAAATGGGTTCCAGTGTACAACCCATTGTGGGTGATCCCATCAATAAAAAAAACAACAATTTCAATAGAAAAGACTTTCAATAAATCAGAAGGAACAACATTTGCTCCTAAAAATGATTGCTGGAAGAAAACAACATTCAACAAGAACATATTTTACTCTTTTCAGTAAAAAAAAATCATAAAGCAACTAGAAATGGTAACAGTAGTTTCACGTAGAGCATATTACTTCTCGGATGGCACAAGTATGATCTTCCTCATCTTTATTCTTTTTTCCACGGGGAAAACTCCAACTTGCTCCAGCTTTCCAACCTTTCACCAGTAAACACTGCAAAATGCCTCTTACATAAATAATGATTTGATGCTGCTAATAATGAGAAACAAACTAATAACAGCTCGGGTACAGCATAACCTACCTACTTCAACTTGTTTAGACGTGTTACCATGCATAAGACAGGTCAAACTTGGTTTCTGTGGGAAGAAAAACCTTCTAATGAAGGTGTCTCTTTAATGATAGAGACACCACTTCAGCCAATGGCAAGTAAAGGGGCATAGTAAATCATTTCAGTCTAATGTTGTTCCATAGAGGAAGCATTTACTGGCTTGTTCAAAGCTGGCACCCTTTTCTAAAGGAGAAGTTAAAAGAATGGATTTAGATGTTAGGTAGATAAACGAAAAGGCCAACATGTTATGGTGGGTTTCCATATTTCTTGAGAGATGTAGATTTTTGGTGCAAGATATTAGAAATATGAGTCTGTTTCGTTGTTTCTTGAATATAGTCACTACCTCCAAAATGCTTTAATTATAATTTAGAAATGCATGGGGCTGAAAGACTTTAAGCCAACATGATGAATATTGAGCTAGGTTCAGGAGGTGCTTATCAACCGCCACATTACTCCAACGTTAAATAAATAAACCACCAATTCCAGTCACAACATAGAAGAGTATTTCAGGCTCACAAACTGAAATTCAACAAGAAAATCCAATTTCAAGCTGGTAGACAAGGCTTTCTAGTGATTATAAGCAGTTCCTGAGGCAACATAATTGAATTGCAGAATCCCAACGTAATTTCCAACAAATAAATTCCAGCAATCAGGAGAGAATGCCATGAGGAGAATGGATTCTGGTGATACTTAGGCTATCCATAGAAAGCTTCCTGGAGGAATGGTTGGGACTTGGAAGCAAATTTCCAGCAAGTATCTCAGGAAATTGGAATAGAAATGGAGGTAGTCATCTCTAAGATGAGGAGGTCAGCAGTAATTCAGGGTTTTGCATTCATGGAAATGGAGACGGCAGATGAAGCTGATAATATGATAAGGCACATGAATGGAAAATGGTTCTCGGGCAGAAGTATCTTAAATACAGAAGGACAAATGTGCGCCAGAAGTCATCAACAACATGATGAAAGTGAAATCTGGGGGTTATGTGACAGGACCGAAGAATAAGAGTAAAGCATGTTTTGTGGCCTAAAATAGCAAAGTGAATGGTCTTGCCAGAATGGCGTCGCATGCAATGAAGTCCTACCAGGACGATATGCTGCAGAATGAGAAGGCGAGCTCCTCCAATGAGCAGGACAACCCAGGACAGGGCTGCAACCCCTTGCACTTGGATGGTAGGTGGGCTTGTAAGGTGGAGTAAGCAGCAGCCTGCAGGTAACTCGGTTAGAGTTCATTCTGATGTCTTCCAAAGTTCATGAAAGGTGTTGGAGTGGGAGTTCAGTCACCTAGGTCAAAGAGGGTGATGCAAGACCGATGCATGGACTAAGTAATATGTAAGATCAAATGGCCGAATTAAGATATTTAACAAAAAAACACAAACATCGTTATATTCATCACAAATATCATGAAAATCAAAAGAAAATAAGGCATAATCCTGGCCTAAGCTACCAACATCGTAACACAAGATCATTAATTAAAAAAGAAACTAGGATCTAATGGATGTAAGGACATCCAATTAGCATAGGGTATAGCCTATTTCAAAATAGAAAACCTAATACAACCTAGGGTGAAAATTAGGGTTTGGTTCATTTGGGAAAGTATGAAAATTAGGAATTTTAGGTTTAGGGTTAGGGTTTCGGGGATGGAAGAAAGAGATTTTGATATAATGATGGTGGGATACCAAAAGGAGCAAGTGGGATTCACATGTATGGCCGTACGGGCACACGTGTGGCGTGGGAGGATGGGTTTAGGTCGGTTAGGGTTTGGATTGTGGATGGGTATGGGAAAGTAGGGTTTGGGAGAAGACGAAGATATGGGATGGAGAGAATGAAGAACCTGAAGAAAATACCTAAATGAAGAAGAAAAGAGAAGATGGTGTGGGGATAGATGGAGACCTTGCACCTCCGTTGATGAAGATTAGCATCGCACCAATCTTCATTCCAAATCGCATGGAAATATTTTCAAATCGCATGAAGATGGGAGAAGAAAGCAAGAGCTTCTCTTCTTCTTTTTTTTATCACAAAATCTAATGAGGTTGGATCTCCACCCCCTTGTGCTTTTACTATTAAAAATTCGGAATTAAAAATTCAGCATAATTACAACTATGCTACTCACTTAAGTGAAGTGGCCTATTGTCCAAAATAAGAAAACGAAAACATTTATTATCAATCTCAACTACCAAATAAATCCTAAAAATAACAAGAAACATAAAGAAAGCAAGATCGGAGTCCAAGGGGCCCAGATCCAACGGTCGAATCGACATGAAATAACAATCCTATGACTAAAATGATCTCCTAAGCAGCCCATATGCATCATCAAGGTGGGGTCTTCCTGATGCACGTCTAATGCATGTGGGGTCTTCAAAATGGCCTAGCGGGCCCCATCTGGAACTCGTCTCTCATCCACAAAGAAAGCTGCGCTGATGTGGGTGGTCGTCTTCATCTCTGGTACACCCGAGTAGGTCCTCCGATGTCCCCATCATAGGGTTCCTCTATTAAAGAGTTTGGTGAATGGTTAAAGTGGAGATGAGGCATTTCAGACGATGATGTCATGCTTAAGGTGCTTAGTAGACCTTTTATGTGGATGTCTCTGTGACCGAACAAAGATCTGGACAAGATTATCTTCTTGGTGGCTGTTCTTGGGGATGGCTTTATGTCAACATCGTTTAGATGACAAACATTTGAAGTGTTCAACATGAAGGAGGTATGAATCCAGATTCTAAAGTTTTGAGTTCTAGATTCAAGATGTGTTTTTGGTGTTCAACACGTGTCGATGAGACTGTAGAAATTGATCCACTCACAACTGGTCGCAAAGAGTTGCGAATGGCGAGGATCAAAGTCTAGATGAAGAAGACCAAGGCAGGTCTGGAGAAGTTGGTAATTGCAATTGGGTTTGTGTCCATCTCAATTGGGCTGTGGAAGGAAGCTTCAGCTAGAGACGATAAGGAGGCGGACTCGGGCGTCACCCAAAACAGGCATGCCTTGTCTTAGAAGTCGCCAGAAGGTGGGTTTCACAGTGGGGGAGACAATGGTGTATGTACTCCTGTGTCCTGTGGTTCACCAAATCCACCTAGTGATATGTGTCACAACGAGTGTGTGGTGTGTCAGCGGAGGCCACAGCTTCCACCGCTGATGATGTCACAGTTGTCTAAACTAGGAGGCTCAAATTTTTGAAATGGCATTCATAATTTCATACAAAGCCTAATGCGTGTGTGGAGTGCAAGCGCGCTAGCTATGTTGAGAGGATCTGCTCATGGGAAGTAGAGGGGAACATTTTTGGATTGGCACCCATCTCTTCAGTGACCTCACAGCTCCTTTACTGAAGAAGGCAGATCCCAAATAGTGTCAAGCCCATATCTGGAATGGATGTCGATAGATTGTCAGTCATTCAGGGACAAATGGTTATTACAATAGGTTTTGGTGGAAGGTGGAGTGGGAAAAGCACCTTGTTTGAACGGAGAAGGGGGGATGGGACAGATGGAAGGTTTTAGAGGTATACAAGTAGGAGATGCATCCCTGGGGTCAAACAGCAGTGACCCATGCCAATGTAACTGTTATGTTCAAAGGCTAATTCCCCCTGACTTTTTTTCTGCATTTGTTATCTCTAAGCGTGGGCAACTGATGGCTTAGACTAGTTTGGGTGAGACGTGGCAGTAGTCCTCAAGTTCAAAGATTGGGGAGGTATTGAAAGTATCTAAGGTTAATGTGATTATCACCTTGCCCTGATCTCATCAACCGTGCTGGCTCCAATGGGGTTGCGGAAATTTCTGGCAACACTTGGTACTGGAGAAGAGAAAGGGAGATATGCGTGGGTCTATAGGAACTAAGGGAGCTAGTGGAAGCAGTTCAAAAATCCTTGGCATGGGATTCCATGGCTGGGTTGAAGATTTAGAGGCCAAGGAGGCCCTAGTAGTAGTAATGGACCTAGTTCCTGAGCTAGTCCTTGAAGGGGAATCGCAAGAGTCTCCATGGATCAGGAGGAATCTTATAACTAGTTTTTCCCAGGCCCTCCTAACAAAGTCCTTAAGCAATTTTGCTAACTTCTTTTGTTTTTTGTGGAAATATGCCATAGCCCACCTGTTTTTCTCTCAGTTGTTTCAAAGTTTCCGGTGGTTTTCTTTTGGAATAACTTTATTAAGATTGGAATTTTTATTCTCTGATTTTTCGCTCTCATTTCTAATTGTATGGGCCAAGTAGCATAATCCATGCAACCGTTGGGTAATTCCGCCCAGTGTTTTGAATAGCGCCCATGGCATATCATAGCTACAACGCTACGTAGCATTAGCAAATAGTGTAAATTCCCTATAGCATATGCTACAGAGGTTGTAGCGTATGTAGCGTACGGGTAGCATATGTAGCGTCATAGCGTGCGTAGCATGCGTAGCATATGTAGCATGTGAGTAGCGTATGTAGCGTACACTACGCCTTTTTTTAAATAAATGGTAATTATATTTTGTATTTTTTAAAGGTAATTATATTTTGTGTGTTGTATTAATACTTCAAGCTATGGGATTTTAATTTCTTTTCTTACTTGTGACTTGTGGTTTCAATTAAACATTATTAATTATAGTTTGCTTAAAAAGTTATTGATGTGATAATAATTTGATTTGGTTTATGTGTGTGAATTGGCTTTTGATAAATGATGATTAATAACTTGTTTGAACATGCTTATACCTGAAAAAATGAACAAGCTTATACTCATGCGACCCAACTGCCCTGGTTGTGATTCATGCAGTTATAACATACGTATGAGATTTTACCTTGAACTATTGGCCACCCTGTGTTTGGATTAAATGGAATTTGGTTGTGGACTTACCATCTTGGTAGATCATTGTGCCTTGATGACTTGTTTGAGCAAAATCTCATTTGTGCCTTGTTGGCTTTTGTTGAGAGGAACCCATTATTGGATTCATATACTGGGATGGTAGGACCTACTTGTTGGACTAAGTCTAGCCACTAGTTGAGAGGGTTTGTTAAATGGGCTACTTACGAATCAAATTAATAAAAGTTGGATTAATCATACATTCATTGCACGCGGGCGTTATCGGGTGCATGGTTGACTATTTGAAAGAACGATGTACTGTTCAAACGACCCTTATTTCATTTGAATGGGTCGACTTTTTGAAAGACCTATTCTCTTGCATGAATGGGCTGACTATTTAAAGGTCCATTCATTGGTCCGGCTGGATTGCATCACCAGAGCGAAGAATATTCATGCATTTAAACAAGATGTGTTATAAAGTGGGATTGTTTTGGTATACTTTTTATGAAACTATACCTGATTAATTTCATAGATTTTTCTTTTTACAATTTTCCTATTTTCCCCCTTTCTATTTTAAAATTTTTTCAAAAAATAAAATAAAATGTGATCAATTATGTGATTATGCGATCCCATAAGCGATCAGGCACAAGCGATCTTGTGTGCAATCGCTTATGTGATTGTGCGATCACATAAGCGATCAAGCACAAGCGATCACTCAAGATCGCTGATGCCATTTGACAAAACTGGTCTTGGGTTTGAAAGTAAACCTTAAAAAGAGCGAGATGCTGGGCATTCGAATTTTTTCCTAAATTGATCATTTTATTGAAAGAAAACAAAAACATAACAGGAAAGAAAATGAAACAAATGTGTCAAATAACCATTTGCTCTAAAAGCTCGAGCCGTTAGAGGATGGTGTATCAATGTATACCACATCAAATAACCACTTGCTTTAAAAGCTCGAGCCGTTAGAGGATGGTGTATCAATGTATATCAAGGGATTTTAACAAAAGGGAAGAGAAAAATACAAGCTAACCACCCTGGTTAGGATCCCCAATCCCTAATAAGGGAAAGCCAAGTGTACAAATATGAACACTTTCAAAAAGCATTGGTGTATCTGTTATCAGATAAAAACAAGAACAAAAGTGCCAATTCCACACAAATAGAGGTGTGAAGGAGTAAATTTCCCATAAATAAACAATGCAATCATCATATGCATTCACTAATGGAATAAAGAGTTAGAGGCAGCCTCATGTGGTTTGATGGGTTTCAAGACTGCAATCGCTGGCTTCTCACCTAAAGTATGTTGATGATGCTTCACATTCATGTAAGCTACTGCAATTCAACAATTTCCCCCTCTCCAATTGAATTTAGAGGGTGGCATGAGTTGTGTTGCGAACATGGAAATGGAGAACTTGATTTGTAGTAGGATCTTTGCCAGGGAGGTAAGTTGGACTGTTGGAGTCCTTAGAACAGGTATTCTAATAGCTTGAGTTTTCTACGCATGCATGCTCAGAATTGTTACAAGTTCTAATCCAGCCATCCATATACAAGTGCATGCATGCATCTAGATGCACATATCCAAACATGAATAAATCTGTATGGAAACTACATATAAAATATTCAGTTGACCAAGTGAATCAAGATTTTCTTTAATGCAGAGAGAGAGAGAGAGAGAGAGAGAGAGAGAGAGAGAGAGAGAGATTTTGGACAGAATTCACGTCACAAGAAAAAAGATAAGACTGGTCCAGTTTTCTGCCTTTTCAAAAATGAACTTACCCGTTCATAAGATTCATCCAAAATTATTGCTCCAGTTACTGGAACTCGAACCTTATAGGAAGTGAAGTCCTTGTATATGTCATCAATGTGTGCAATATAAGGCCTCAGTGCAGCACAGCTATTAAACACTATAAAGAATTAAAGAAAACAACGACATTCTCAGAAAGTCATATCAAAATCTCATAAATGATTTTGCTAACATAAAACCCTTGAGCCAACATAAAGCATCAAATATCTACCATTAAAAAAATGATAACAATATAGGTTATACAATTAACAAAGCCACCAATTCTTTTTTTTATTAAAAAGAAGGGATGCACCCAAGAATAAGTTATGAACCCCATAAAGGAGAGGGCAAGACATGACAAAGCACCAAGGTTCAAAAGCATGCACACTGTCAACAGGTACCCAGACATGGGGGTACCCAATAGACCCGACCTGATTTTAATGGGTCCAGGTCCATCTTTTTCAGAAATCTTAAAACAGGGTCAGGTTGGAGCTGCCATTTTGGACCCGGTCAAAAATCGGGTCTAGTCGGGTTCAGTACAGGTCCACCATCTTGGACCGGTTGAAATCAGTACGGGTCAGGCCTAGTTAATTTTACTTGAAATTTATTTATATATATATATATATATATTAACGGAACAAGGTTTGGTAAGCCATATATGCATGTGAGAGAATCCATATACACCAGGCAAGTGTCAAAACAGCACACTAGCGTACGATCTAATCCATCCATCAATCAGGCTCAACCTTGTAAAATGCCCTCATTGGACCTGAGACCGAACCAGGCCTGACCCGAACCCAATCAGGTCTCGGTCCAGGTCCCCATAAAAGACCCGAACCTGATCAAACCGGCTATGGGTACTCTAGGACCCAACATGAAGCCAACCTGTTGACAACTGATGACCTTTTTATCCCCTGGACAAGGACAGGCTGAAACTCCCTCACTATATATCAAGATCATCATAAGAAAACATTCACAATCTGCCAGGGTGTTCAGGTCCTCTCCACAGATACTGTTATTGACTTGCCCGCTATACAAAGTGATATTTTAGTCAACATTTGCTATCTAAATATGAAAACAGCCTACATGGCTCTGCAAAACTTTGTTCTTTATTTAAATCTCATGGACCCATAGGCAAGTAATAAACCACTAGTATAGTATATGACAAAGGTTATAGGATTAGGATACTCAAAGATGTGAATTCTCTAAGTGAGAGAGCCTTCAGTAATGGATTTTGCTCCATCGAGTTGTCCTCATAGAACCAATGTGCTTGCTCCACTAGAAATAAAATCCTCTCGAACGATTGTAGGTCTTCTTGTGGTACATTCAGAACAAATCGACTGCAACAAAAAAAAAAAAAAAAAAAAAGAGATGCAAATTGTTTAGCGTTAAATAAAGCACAAGTTGATCAAGAGTGAAATTTTACACTAAGCCAAGTAGGTGATTGTAGAAACAAACTCCCTGAGCTGGAAACCCCATACTACAACGTTTGACAAAAAGCAAACATATTCTCAGGTAATATACCTGATAAGAGAAAATCTTGCCTCTCGTATTGTTTTTCAACTGTGAAATTTATCCTAGGGTGTATTATCAAAGGGCATATTATGTAGTTTGTGTACACTGATCAAGAGAACTCATCTATTCCTCCTGAATTTTGAAGGGATTCAAACCTTTCCCTGGTATTAGAGCCCTACAGTTTCTTCTTTTCTCTTAGCATTCTTCCAATCCTTCCTCATTCTCTAATCTTTCTTTCTTCTATCTTTCCTTCTTAAAAATAAATAAATTTTGAAAGGTCATCTTTCCTTCTTCAATCACATACTCTCTTGCTTGTTCCTAGATTATTATTTTTTAGTCTTTCTTTTACCTCTCCTCTCCTATTCCCATGTTTCTGCCTCTTATCATCGGTGCACATGTCCTGTATTTCTGCTCCTCTTATTACCAGTTCAGGTTAGTGTTATCTTTCCTACCTGTGTAGGTGAGTTCCCTCCCACCCCCATATTTCTGCTCATCTTATTATCAGTGCACGTTAGCGCCATCTCCTCTCTTTCCATCTCCCTCAGTCCCACCCTCCCTCTGAATTCTATGTCATGTTCTTTTTATCTTCCTTCAGTTTCCTACTTTTCTTAGATTCTGAATCTTTCCTTCCCACATTTTCACTTCATCAATAGCAAATCCTATCTCTCTTGAAGTAATTTGGGTTCAAACTATCTTTTTGGAAGAGTCAATTTGTTCCATTCTTCAAAGCCAAAAATCTCTTTGGCTTTCTTGATGGCTCCATTCCCGCCATCAACAATTCATGGACTAAATTCATCACGGGCCATATGGATGTCTATTGAAAAATTTCTCCAACATTCTTAAACGCATGAGATGCAACTCCGTTTCCAGCTTCAAATGACCAACTGTAGCACACTTTCTACTGTTGAGTACCTTCATAACGTCAAAAGTGTTTTTGATCCCCTAGCTGCTAGCAGGCATCCTATTTTGGAAGATGATCACATTCTTCAAGTTCTTCATACTCTTTCCGATCTTGGACAAGAATAGGCCATGTTCACCACCTCCATAACAACCAAAAACAATGCATTTGTTTGATGAACCGTGTAGAATTGTAGGGAGAAGAGAAGAAGAGAGATGGGAGAAAAGGAAAAGAGAGGCAGAGAGCAAGTAAAGAGCTCTCACACTCCACCCCTTGTATTATTGGATTAAGACTAACAATAATAATGTTTAATTATAAAATTGCCCCTCTTACTTAGTCCCTTACAAAACTAAGGCCCATGGGCCTAAAAGTTAACTCCAAAAAAATATGGAACCCAAGCATAAGAAGTGGGCCACCCAAAGGGGACCACTCATCACCACATGTGCTCAAGATAAGAATAAATAACACTCTCCTTCAAGCTGAAGCATATATATCATGAATGCCCAGCTTGAAAAAGAATCGATCTAGATGAGCATGACCGAGAACCTTCGTAAACATGTCTGCCACTTGATCTTGGGACTTGAGATACAGCATGCATATCTCCTTGTTAGCCACATTTTCCTGAACGAGGTGACAGTTCACTTCAATGCGTTTAGTTCTCTCATGATAAACTGGATTGTTGGCAATGTGCAACACAGCCTAGTTATCACGGTACAACCTTATCGGTAAGATCCATCACAAACCCAAGCTCACACATTAATGTCTTCAACCAAATGAGTTTGCATGTTCCATGAGCCATAGCCATGTACTCTGCTTCTGAACTTGATCAAGCAACAACACTTTGCTTCTTACTTTTCCACATAACCAAGTTGCCTCTCACAAACGTTCAATAACCTGTAATCGAACGTTTGTCAGAACGAGAACTAGCCTAGCCTGCAACATAATATCCTTCCATTCGAAGATGTGCATGCTGCTTGTAAAAAATTCCACAACTAGGGGCTCCCTTTAAGTATCAAAGTATGCAAAGCACTGCCTCCATATGAGACACCCAAGGAGCCTGCATAAACTAACTCAATACACTGACTGGATAAGTGATATCCAGTCATGTAATCATGAAAGACATCAATTTTCCAACAAGCTGGCGATATCTCCCTGGATCATTAAACAGTTCCCCTTCATATATACTCAGCTTCACATTATTATTCATGGGAGTTTCGACTAGCGTAGCCTCCAAAAGACATGTCTCTTCTAACAAATCCATCACATACTTCTTTTGTGACAAGTTTATCCTCATATTCGACCTTGCTACCTTAATACCAAGAAAGTATCAAAGATACCCTAAATCCTTCATGCAAAGGTGTTTCTACAAGAACTTCAATTCAGAGATACTTGTATCACCAGTAACAATTATATCGTCCTCATATGCAATTAAAACAATAGTGCCAGTCATGTTTCGAAAAACAAAGAAAAAAGGGTCTGCTTGATTGTCTCATCCCAAAATGAGGTACCGCCTTAATAAATTTCCTGAACCATGCACAAAAATTGACTTCTTCATATGACAAACTTTATCAGACTTCCCCTGAGAAACAAAGCCAGGCATATGCTCCATATACCTCTTAATGCATATCACTTTGAAGAAACGCGTTCTTCGTATCAAGTTGGTGCAGAGGTCGGTCTAAATTGGGAGCAATGGAGATCACCACATGAACGGAATGAAGCTTGGCCACGGGAGAAAAGGTGCCAAAGTATTCAACCCCTAACATCTGAGTGTATCCCTTTCTAAGCAGTCGAGCCTTTAAACGATCCACCAAGGGATTATACTTGACAGTACATACCATCCGCACCCTATTGCACATTTCCCTACAAGTAACTCGGCTAACATTCAAGCCTGATTTTGATGAAAAGCAACCACTTCTTCCTCCATAGCATGCTTCCACCCATCATTGTGAAGAACCTCTTGGAAAGAACAAGGAATAGACACAAAGGACAAAGACATAGCAAACTACCAAAGAGGAGATAAGTCATGAAGCAAACTACGTATACCCTTATGGAGAGCAATGGGAAAATCTTCCTCATTAGGCGATACTGGGGAAGACTCAAGAGAAGAATCTTCATATGGGGTGGCCTGATTGATAAAGGACATGTTGGTAAGCTCTCCATCACCTTTCTTGGAATGCTAGGAGTATATCTATACCGAAGGAAGATCTGAACATTCCACAAGAACTTGCTTAATGAATGAAGTTGTGTCTGGCACCAAAGGAAGAGTGTAGAGCCTTCTTCAAGTTGCAAAGATTTTCCTCCCTCAAAAAATTATGCAGTACTCTCGAAAAACGTAACATCGGCTGACACATATCGCTTATGAGAGAGAGAGAGAGAGAGAGAGAGAGAGAGAGAGAGAGATTTCCCACATAAGACTGATGAAGGCATCCTATTTATTAAATAACATGCAACCAAAATTACATCACTCCAAAAACCTTTTAGAACATTCATATTTAGCAGCAGGGCTCTAGCAACCTCAAGTAAGTGAAGATTCTTACTCTCCGCAACTCCATTCTACTGATGTGTGTACATGACATTTGGTGAATGAGATCGTGGTAGGAAGGATAGGAATGAAAGAGGTTCGATGTATATTCCCTGACACTGTCAGATCTCATAATACATATTTTAGCATCAAATTGAGCTTGTATTTGCATATAAAATTCTTTAAAACATGTAAAGACCTCAGAACGGTCTTTCATCAAGTATAACCATGTATTTCTAAAGCAATCATCCACAAAGATAACAAAATATTTAAAATCAGACAAACTGAAAACATGAACTGGACCCCAAATATCTAAATGTACCAAGTAAAAGGGTTTACCAATTATCACTAACGTTATGTTCACAAGAAAGAAAAAACACTCTATGATGCTTGCTTAACTCACAAGCTTCACACTCTAACTTAGACACATGTGGCAAAGACGGGACAAGACTCTTTAAACTATTCAGGGATGGGTGACCAAGCCTGGAGTGCCACTGATGAGGAGAAACGTTGACCTGCAAAGCTACTCCAGTTCCCTTTATTCCACGATCGTAATAGTAGAGCCCATTTAATTCATGTCCTCCACCAATCATCTTCCCCATCTTTAGATCCTGAAACACACAATAAGAATGATAGAATTTGATAGAACAATTTAGGACTTTGGTTAGTTTACTAACAGATAACAAACTCAAAGGAAATTTAGGAATATACAAAACTTACGATAATGAGAGATTTGGGGTAGGATAGATAGTACCAACCCCAGAAACACTAGTAGATGTAACATCCATCAACTAGGGTCACAATGGGGATGAATGGAGAATGAAATAACTGAGACAACACAATACGCTTATCAGTCATGTGATCATAAGCACCATAGTCAATAATCCATGGGAAACTCTTAGAGAAAGTGAAACATGTCGTACCTAACTGGGCAAAAGTAATTATAGAGGAAGAGGCATGGGTAGATTAATCTCTCAAAAGCTTGGCATGTTCTTCCTTAGACAATGTAATTGTGTCACCTTAAGAACTCGACTCAGCATGTGCGGTAGAATAGTACACTGCCCGTCAGAACAATCCTCCGATGAGTGGACATGATTAGCCAACAATGGCTTTCTCACTAGTTCCCAATAAGTCTCAACTATGTGATTGTTGAGGCCATAGTGTGTGTAATGTCGATTACCACGGCCACATCCAAAATATGTGCCACGATCATCCCAAGTATTTGGGCCTCCAACATGACCTCCCTGTGGGTCTCTACCTCCAAATCAACCACCGTGACCTCGACCACCTCTGTCCCCATCTCCTCTACTAGATGTAGAGATAAATGCAGATTGATTAGATGAGGAGGAGCCCTATGTGGTCATACTAGTTGTGCGTTGAACTCTAGTGAATGCTTCTATGACAAATGTGATCTCACTCTCTCCAAGAATTTGAGATCTCACTAGCTTGGACTCAAGACAGAGGCAAGATGAATTTTGCTACATGAAAATCCTCCCTCTGTCTTTAGAGTCTCAATATTGGTTGACAATTGACATTGGTTGATACACATTCAATTCTTCCCACATGCCCCGCAGGACATAATAGTACTCCCCCATACCCTTATCTTCCTGCTGGAATGAAAAATATACTCTATAGGAGTTCATAGATACACGTGAGATTCTTCTCGCTCGAATACATCTTCTTCAAATTATCCCATACTTCTTTGGCAATCTTGAAGATGACATTCGCACTAATATGTGGCTCCATATGATTCCACGACATTGCCCTAATTTGGGCATCTTCGGGTACCCAATCATCATAATTTGTCACAGTTGTATCAAGCTTTGGGAAGTCAAATATTTACGTCTTTGTTTCCCTATCAAAAGGACCTCTATAGATGTGGCCCATTGTAAATAATTTGTTCCATTTAGTTTAGTTGATGTGATTTGGAAATGCATCAATTCAGGTGCAAACTGCAAACATAATATTGTACTTTGATTCATTTCTAATATCCATCTTGATAGGGAGAAGAACTTCAAATGCACGCTAGGAAAAAGGATTCAACTAGATTGATTGTCGCACACGTAGAACATAATCAACTAGATCATTACTTGGTCTTTTTAGCTTCCATTCATACAACTTTTTCCTTTGATCTAGATCATCAATAATCTTCACGCACAACTTATTTATAGCCTTCAAATCTGACCACAACCTTCAAATCTAAGTATAGATCCAACTGTAGATGAGAGATGGCCCACTTTGACCCATCACATGGGTATGCATAAAAGTGGACCTTTCACACCTTTGTTGAACATGATTACACTACCCACCAAGTGATGGTATAATGAGAAAATGTGGCTAGGTTAGATCAGCTCAAACACATTAGCATTTCTCCTTGACAAGAAGAGAAAGATCAGATGAAAGGAGGGAGAGAAAAGAGAAAGGTATCATATCAATGATGCTCTGATACCATGTAGAATCTAGGGAGAAGATTGGAGAAGAGAAGGGAGATGGGGAAAAATGAAAAGAGAGGGAGAAAGCAACTAAAGAGTTCTCATCTCATGCGCCCACCCCTTGTATTATTAAATTAGCGCCAATAATAACAATGTTTAATTACAAATTACCCCTAATTTTTTAAGATTACAAATTACCCCTCTTAATCCCTTACAAAACTAAGGCCCGTTGGCCTAAAAGCTATCCCAAAACATATGGAACCCAAGCATAAGAAGCGGGCCACCCAAATGGGACCATTCATCACCACATGTGGCAAGTGTGGACCCCATATGTGATCCACACGTGCTCAAGATAAGAACAAATAACCACGTGTTCAAGATAAGAACAAATAACAAACTATGTGCATTTCTTTTGACATGTGAAGAGAACACTCTCCTTCTAGTCATGATGCTACTGTTGGTATAGCATACCACACAACAAGGTGATTTTGGTGATCAAGCGCATCCCACTGCCAATGTCAATCGAGAAGATGCCTCTTCTTGTGGACAAGATCATGATCAATGTAGCATTAGAGGAATTATAACTGTGGAGGATGTGGCAGACATTGACATCAGACATTCAGTCCTCACAGTAATCCTCATAATGGACCTAATGATGATGGTTATCTCTTTTACATGCCCTAGACTCTCGTGTCTGGGGACCATCTCTAGTACCATCTTCTACTAGTTTCCATTATGTCTGTTAATGAATTTACTCGTTACACTTGGCTTTATGCCTTTATTTTTATATATCAAATCTGATGTTTTAACTTATTCTTACATCAGATTTATTAATTCCTATTATTTTAAATATTTAAAATAAATGGATTCCCAAGTCAAACCATTTAGGAGTCAAACTAGTTGGACTAACCACCCATAATAACAGGTTGGTGTATTGTCTGAGTTTTAAAACATTAATAATGTTAAGGGGTCATTTGGATGGTGGTAAATGGTTTAAGTTGTAAATGATTTACTAGTAAATCACTTACAGTGTTTGGATAGCTTGTAAATGGTTTATATCTTGTAATTGTGTACTCACACCTGAGATAGTTTAGAGAAATAATTCATTAAAAAACATTCAAATGGCATATAAGAGTGGATTTTAAAGTGGATCATTGGGATAAGCCCATCTCACTAAAGCTTAGGGTTGATCCTCACATAAAACCAAGCAGTAGGTGAGCCATAGAAGTGGGTCCATGAATTCAAATGCTCTTTTATAACTTATAAGGCCGGTAGCAAGATCTGCTACCGTTGGCAGGGGGGATTGTGAGTTTGGAGAGAGAGAGAGAGAGAGAGAGAGAGAGAGAGAGAGTCGTTGGAGTTCTCATATACAATGTGTGTATCTCCAACCTTCAAAAAAGAGCCATTGGAGGCTTCTTCCTAGTAAATCATTTGCTAGCAAATGAAATCCCCGCTTTTTGTTGGCAAATGAAAAGGGGGAAAAGGTGGTAAATCATTTGTTATCGTTTGCATCTGGTTGAACTCGTGACTTCACCTATAGGCTACTAAGTACTGACTACCTACACCAGTAGAAAAAGGATGGACAATGGGACGTTGGCCGTGGCCGAGGACCCTTCGATGCCTAAGTCAGGTACTTGAACCTAGAGTAGGTGTGACTGGAGTCGGGATTTTTATGCGTACCTTTTGCTTTAGGTGGATGATGAATTTATAAGTTTTCTAGGCAGTCTGCATATCTGAGTGGATCTAATAGAAACGCTAGAGAAGCCCGTATTGGAGTGGGAATCTGTTCTCAAGAAAATCTTCAATTTTGCCTCGATCGACGTGATTTTCAATTAGGATCTCGTCAAATCGATCATGTTTTATACGGCATGGAATTCTCTTTGGATATTTTTGTTCCGAGGTCAAGGTCGGTATTTGAGGTCGAGGTTGGTGTTTGAGGTCGACATCAGTTAGACAGCTTGCTCGAGAAGATCAGGTTGGCTGATGAATCTTATTACCTAGCTCAATTGACTGGTTTAGCTTGGCCAACGGGTTCTTTGCCCAACTCGGCTTCTCTGGTGCTAGACATATCGGTGGTTTAGGGAGATCGCTCTGTTAATCTTTATCATGTGTCTCATATGGCTGGTCAGTTCGATTTTTCCAATAACAATTACCCCCTTACTTCCGAGTTCCATGTCCATGAGCTTGGGAAGTGAGGATTTGAACTGACGTATGAGCATCGGATTTTGAAATTCAAACTGTGAGTGGTTAGCTCGGTTCGTCCATCTTCCTCGATTTTGTCACCTAATGATGAAAGCAAGAATCAAAAAAGACGGTGAATGTCACGAGGATCAAGGAAGATATTATGACAGTTTCGCCGTACAATGAATCATGCACAGAGTGGCGAGCACTATTTCGTCTTTCAGGCAACTCACAAGTAGACACTTACCCCTGCTTCATTTGCTACTTCTAGGCGAACCCCGTGTCGCCATGTGGTAGAGATCGTGCATCGAAGCGTCTCTCCATGCCCTCGTGAATGATACTAGCATTAAAGGCATTCTCTCTTGGATGCTTATAAATAGGGGTTTTCCCTTCATTGTTCGCTCACCAGTCTAGCGAAGTCCGAGCTGTGCCGACTTGTTTCCTTCTTCCTCTGTCCACTTCTGCAGTTCGTCCAGAGACTTGACCTTTCCAGTATGTTCCCTATGTCTCTCCCTCTTCTCCTCTTCCGAGGATCTTTCAAGGGGCGCTTCTGTCTCAGGAGCCTTCCACGGGGAGTCCGTACATGATAGTGCGGACTCTAGGTTAGCTGCGTCTTCGAGGGACTCTTCACCGGCGATGGCACCTCATAATGAGGAGGCTTCTCCGCCTCAAGCGGATGCGGCTTCCTCATCTTCTCATGGATTGGCCTTATCGGCCAACATTTTTGTTTCCCGGCTGCGGCCGGAGAATTTGTGTGTCATTAGTCAACCTGATCATCTCGACCAAGCTATTTAACTGAGATCGACCTCAGATACCAACCTCGACCTCGGATACCGACCTCAATCTCGAATTCCGACCTCGACCTAGGAAAAGAAATATCTAGAGAGAATCCCACGCGAGTTCAACCAGATTTAAGAGATAACATCATTTACAACTAGTAAATGATTTACAAGCATTTTAGGGCATCCAAACGCAAGTTGTAAATGATTTACTAGTAAATCGTTTACAACTTGCCTCATTTACCACCATCCAAATGACCCCTAAGTGTTAATTTCAATGTATTAGTTATAATACGTGTTTATAGGTCACAGCAATTTACACCGACTTAGACAGCATACGTATAGTTGAATGTCTCATAAGACAAACAAAGAAACGCATGAAACTACATCCTAAGGTGCAAGAAAAGAGTCCATACAGATGAGAGATGTATAAATTGAAAGCAGATCCATTTATCTGGGGATAGCAAGTCATGAGACATTTAGGTGATGGAGTCATGAACGACAAGTCAAAACCAACAACAATGCAGGTATGTCTAAACTGATAAGGAAACCACCACTGACCTGCAGACTTGAATCTGAAAGATCGACTTCTGCTATGATATCCTACAAGCAGTGTGACAGAATAGAAAGACAAAACTATATCTCAGAAGCCAAGTTTTGCTAGCAAAGTGGACATCGTAACCCAAACGACACTAACAATAGCTTAAAACAAGACCCAAGTAGCAATTTCCTAAAGCATCTAAACCAGGACTAGATTTTCCGAAGCAACAATAGCAATGAAAATCCAGAAGAATCAAATATTTCCACAATTCCTTGCGTAAAATTCTCCAGCCAAATCGCAATAATACAGTCAATTCAACCAAACATGCCACTGAGTCTACATACTGGCGTTTCTTTAACCCCTGGCAATCAATTCATAAACATCGCGAGACTGAAAGCAAAATCCTCAGAATTTTCAGTTGCAGTAAGCAACATAAACCGAGAAAAAAATAAATCATCAACATGAAAAGAGGAACCGCAAGAAATCGTGAAAACAGAGTAGATAAGAAGGGGGAGTGAAAATGGCGGGAATATCTAAAGATTTGAAATCTGACCTGCATAGATCGTCGAGGAGCTCTTGAGGAGGAAGTATATTTCTCATGGGAGTGCTTGAAGATCGATGGATACCTGCCATTACAGAGACAGGGAGAGAGAGGGGGGGAAACCCTAGCTTTTGCTTCTTGAAATCCTGGTTTCAACGGAAAGCAGCAAGATCGGGGACTGCTGAGCAGTTTTTCTTCAGCTCTTTGTTGAGAAGACCCGAGAAGACTAGCGCATCGACGACGGATCGGGGTTAGCGTAAATTAGCGAGTCGGCAGGTAGGATGCGCCGAGTTGGTATGCGCACTCGACGAAAGCAAAAGCGATTCGCGCGGGAAGTGATTGAAGAGGTGAATCGCGGTACGCATGTTGATGGTGCACACCTGTGAGGCGTTGGGTCCGTCTGATCTTGAACAATTTTCAACGTAAACCGAACGATCATTCATTCATCATCTGGGACACCTGCCTTTAATATATATGGTTTCTTATTTTGTTGCTAGCCGTCTATCTTTCCAATGTTGTTGATATTCATAATTTTAAAAAAATTGGGCCACATGTGTTAACTCAAATGTGTGGGATTAAAACAGCGTCCAGAGTGCCACAGTCGTGCTCAAACTAGTTTTACTGAATATGACTCAAAATGCTAAATCAGCCGTGTGAGTGCCATAGTCATACTCAACTTAAGTTTTACTGAATATGACTTCAATGTGCCAAATTAACAGTAGGATTAGACTTGTGATGGTTGACTTGATTGTCCAACCACCAACGTACAGCATTCTAACCATTTAGAAATGATGGGTTAATATAAGTGTTATGGTTGAAAGCTCCTTTATGTTATCAAATTTGTGGAGTCAAAAACACTACTTGTACTTTGTGAAATTACATAAATGCAAATATTTGAAACATAGTATGGATGAAGTATGTATGGATGAAGCAAGTCTCAGTGTATGGATGTTGACTACATTAGTGAAGCACATGCTCAACTCAAGATATGTCAAGCCACGACATTGTCTCGCAAGATCGACTTCGAAAAACAAGACATGTTTACAAGTCAAGACTCGGGAATGTTCAACTGAATTTACAAGTTACAAGTCAAGATTCAAGATTGCGTAATTAAAGCTTTTAAGAAAAAGCTACATCAAGATTTCAAGCTTTACTTTCTTTAAAGGTTACATATCTTAAGGGTTCAATGTCCTTACTTCACTATTAAGGTATGTTTGACCTTAGGTTGACCTTTAGAGTAGGTCATTTCGGATACATAATGCAAATGTTATATATTTGGGAATCTGGTCTGCTTTAAGACTAGTTCTGGATCTTTCTTGACTAGTCCTAGCACTACTTCGACCTGTCTAAGATTTTCTTGGACCAGTCGTAAGTTTGTTGCAAAAATTTGAAATTTTTTGTTAAGCTTCGACCAGTCCTGAGGTCTGTTCGACCAGTCGTATGAACATTGTCAACTGTTCCTTCGACCAGTCGTGAACCCACGACTCCAACTAAAGCGATGTATTTTGCTTGGCTTTGACTAGTCGTGATCAACCTAAGACCAGTCGAAGGTATCCTTCGACCAATCGTAGACTACCTACGACTAGTCATGAAACTGCCTTATCTTGTCACGCTCAAATTTTCAAATATCTGTTGGTTCTAAGACCAGTCGTAGCAATCTCTAGACCAGTCGAAGATGCGATTTGCTCACCTATAAATAGAGCACGAATCTCTCAATATTGAGGACAGCTGAAGTAATTGTAATCCGGCCCTCTAAGAGATAAGTCTGTGCTTCATTTTAAGCTAAGTGTGCATATTTAATATTCTCTTTCTTTAGCTTTTTAAATTGATTTTGTTTCTTGTATTTCAATCTGATCTGAAAAGAGGAAGTGTTATTTTCCTTTTTCTGGAATCAAAATCAGTTAAAGCTAGCCTATTTTGGTTTAATTTAAAATCTATTAAAACATAGAACCATTATAAAGTGAGTATTGGATATTGAACTTTGACATTCGAACCTCTACTCCGACTTGGTTCTTCCGGGCTGCTACAAAGGAGAAATCCAGGTATTTTACATTATTATAACTTACATTCTGTTTTTGGTTTCTTTTGAGAAGCCAGAAAAATCTTATTGTGTTTGGTTATCTGAGGAGAGCCAGAAAACTCAGAAAGTGTGGGTTTTTGGATTGTGTAAGCCCAAGTTAAAAAGACACAACTGTGAAGGTTTTAGGTAAACGTGTGAAACCTATTTTGATAGTGAACGCTAATATCCCGTGTGAGGATATTAGGAGTGGAGTAGCATTCTGTGTGGCTGTTGTTTAACAGTTGGTGAACACACAAGCGAACCACTATAATCCTTGTGTATTGTAGTTTGAATGTTTGCTTAATTTCCTATCTTTTATCATTCAAGTTGTGAAATATATGTGTGGATGTGAATGTTGTAATATTTACATTTCAAGCACAGTGGAGAATGTTGTAATATTTTAGATTTAAATTCTTGCAAATTTTTAATTCTTTGCTATTTATTTATTTCTCTTTAGTTTGAGTTTTTGATACAAAGAACGTTCTAGAAATAAGGTTGTCCTGCCATAAATCCTTGGTTTTTATGGTGTAAGGTTATCCTTAGAACTGCATTTGTTTCAATCTCTCAATACTTGATTATTGAGGCTGCTTTTCATTTTAAGCATTGTGAATTGATTTATTTTATTTGGTTATCATTTTTCCGCTGTTATAGTCTAAATTTGGCATAGTCCTATTCGCCCCACCCCACCCCCAAGGACATATAGCTTGGCCTTTTCAAGTGGTATCAGAGCTTAATAGCTCGTTTTTAATTCTTTATTCTTAGATTCATTTCCTGAGCTAACGATCTAAACTATATATATATATATATATATATATATATATATATAAGATGTCAAATTTTGATAGCCTTTCAGTCACTAGGCCTCCACCATTTGATGGCTCCAACTATACTTATTGGAAAGCCAGGATGAGGATTTTCCTCAGATCAATAGATGAGAGTGTGTGGCAAGCCACAGTGACTGAATGGAACCCACCTACCACTGAAGTGACTAGGATCGATGGTTCAAAATCAATGAGAGTAATACCGTATTTCTCATGGACCACTCTTCAGAAAAATGAAAGTAGTGCCAATGCAAAAGCACTAAATACAATCACTTGCACACTATCACTGGATGAGTTCAAAAGAATTATATCATGTGATACTGCAAAGCAAGCTTGAGATATTTTAGAAATGACACATGAGGGTACTTTAATTGTCAAGAAATCTAAAGTCCAACTCCTCACAACCAAATTTGAAGAAATTCATATGGAGGAAAATGAAATGTTTATGAACTTTTATACAAGATTAAATGACATTGTAAACTCTATGTGGGGTCTTGGCGATAAAATCCCAGAAAGTAAAGTGCGTGCAAAGATACTATGCTCACTTCCTGAACGGTTCAACTCTAAGGTAACTGTGATACAGGAACTTCGTGATACGGACAATATAAGGGTAGAAGAACTAGTTGGGTCTTTACAAACCTATGAATTAAATTTTAAAGCTCCAAAAGGCAAATCTATCGTTCTTAAATCTTCTAAATGTATTACTTAAGAAAATTCTGATTTAGAAAATTCTGAAGATGATATGGCGCTTTTAGCAAAAAAGTTTTACCAGATCTTCAAAAGTAAAAAGAGAGTTGATTTTCAAAAATCAAATGATAAGAAAAGACTTAAATCTAAATCAAAAACTTGGAAATCTTTGAAAGATAGTCAATGTTACAACTGCCAAGAATATAGGCATTTAGTAAACAAATGTCTTAAAAAGGAAAAACCCAAAAAGAAGGGAATGTTAGCTACTTGGGATGAATCGTCTGATTCTGAAGCCTCTTCTGAATCAGAAGATTCTGAAACCGAGTCGGGCAATGAAGTTATAGCTCTTATGACTCTATCCAAGTTCACTTTTTCAGATCATGATGATTCAACTAGTGAAGAAAATCTGAATAGTGAACATGAAAATGAAGAAGTTCTTCAAGATGCTTACAATGCCCTATACAAGGAGAGTTGTAAAATTGCCGTAAAACTAAAACTTCAAAAAGAAAAGTTTTTAAAACTTAAAGAAAATTTTGAGTCTGTTGTTTTAGAAAAATCCCATATTTCAGATTATTTTGAAGAGACTAAATGCGATTTAGAATTCATAACCTCCCTGATTAATAATCTGAAATCTGAAAATGAGAAACTTAAAAACGAAGTATCTTCTCTTCTGAGTTTGAAAGATACATGGAGGTATGCTCAACGTGATTCGAAGTTAGAAAAACTTCTATCCGGATCTAGAAAATATAGTGACAGATCCAGGTTGGGCTATGATAAGAATATACCTTCTAAACGGAAGAATACTCCTCCCAAGTTTGTAAGAGGAGAAACCTCAAACTCAGAAGGGAAAAGTATTAATCAAAGTTTTTCTAAAAATATTAAATCTTTTCAAAAATATAAAAGCAGCTATGTCAACTATAAAAATCAGAACCGAAATCCTTTAGCTGAAAAGATAGTTGATTTCCTTAAGGAGCTCTTAAAATCTAACTCAGTGGGTCATTACAAATACAAGAAGACCAACTATACTTCTAAACCCAAAACAATTATGAAATGAGTTCCTAAGGTTACTTGCTTGGTTGCCCACACCGCTTTCAAAGCTATAAGTCATTCGAAGTGGTACCCTAATAGTGGACGCTCCAGGCATATGATAGGTGACAAGGCTTTATTCACCGATCTTAAAGATATGACTGATGGATCAGTCACATTTGGTGATGGTAGCAATTGCAAGATTATTGGTCAAGGTACGGTTCAACTCTATAACCTCCCCTTATTTAAAAATATTTTATATGTTAAGGGACTAAAACACAACCTGTTAAGTATATCTCAAATATATGATAACAATTATAGTGTGAAATTTTCTAATAAAGGTTATGAAATTTTAAACAAAAAGGGTTCTGTAATATTAACTGGTCGCAGGACTTCTGAAAACTGCTATATTGTAAGCAATGGTAGCTCATCTAAACAATTGTGTTACATGGTCCATACTGATGAGACTGAATTATGGCATAAATGCCTTGGACATGTACACTACCGTAATTTATACAGATTGAGCAAGAGAGAACTAATAAGAGGTCTACTAAAATCACAAAAAGTAGACAAAATATGTGGTGAATGCCAGTATGACAAGCAAACAAGGAGCTTTCACTGCCACATCAAGACCACTCGAGCTTCTCCATATGGATCTTATAGGACCTACCAAAACGGAGAGTCGAGGAGTCAAAAAATACATACTAGTAATCGTGGATGATTTTATCAGATTCACTTGGGTAGCCTTCTTAAGGGATAAATCAGAAACCCTTGATGAAGTAAAAAAAATTCTTAAACGGATCCAAACTGAAAAGGGCTCTCAAGTCTGTAAGATTAGTAGTGACCATGTATCTGAGTTCGAGAATAGCAGTTTTGAGAAATTTTGTAACGATCAGGGAATATCGCATGAATTCTCTGCGCCCAAAACACCACAACAAAATGGAATTGTGGAAAGGAAAAATAAAGTGCTTCAAGAAATGGGAAACGTATTGTTGAATAGTATGAAGCTCCCTAGAAATCTTTGAGCTGAAGCCATAAATACTGCGTGCTATATTATCAACCAAGTGTATATATGTAAGTCTGATAATAAAACTACTTATGAACTTTGGTTTGATAAGAAGCCTACTGTCAAATACTTTTGAGTTTTTGACAGCAAGTGCTATATTTTATGTGACTGTGAAAATCTGGAAAAATTTGATACAAAGAGTGATGAAGGGATCTTCTTAGGATACTCTTTAAATAGTCGGGCATATCGTGTTCTGAACAACAGGACTGGTGTGATTCAAGAGTCCATCAATGTAGTCATTGATGATCACTTGAATACACCTGCCCCAAGTTGAGATAATGATGTTCTTTTGATTGACAAACCAGATACTTCATCAAATCAAGTTAATTCTGAACTAAGGACTGTCAAAGATCATCCAACCAATCAGATACTTGGAAACCCTCTCACTGGTGTGCGCACTCGTAGACAATTAGAAGACATATGTAACTACGTGTGTTTTACATCCCAGATTGAACTGGTAAATGTAAAAGAAGCGCTTTTCTGATGAAATCTGGATGGTAGCTATGTAGGAAAAACTTAATCAATTTGTTCGAAATGATGTCTGGTATCTTGTTCCTAAACCTAAAGATAAACATATTATTAGAACAAAGTGGATTTTCAAAAATAAGTCTAACGAACTTGGTAATATTATTCGAAATAAGGCAAGACAGGTTGTTCAAGGGTACACTCAAATAGAAGGCATTGATTACGATGAAACCTTTGCCCCAGTTGCTCACCTTGAATCAATCAGACTTTTGATATCCATTGCATGCTTTAAAAAATTTAAAATTTATCAAATGGATGCAAAGAGTGCCTTTTTGAATGGCGATTTACATGAAGAAGTATATGTTGAACAACCTATAGGGTTTGAAGACTCTAAGCTTACTGATCATATATACCGTCTTAAAAAGGCTCTATATGGTCTAAAACAAGCTCCCAGGGCATGGTATGAAAAATTGACCAAGTTTTTACTAAGTCATAATTTTCAAATGGGGAGTGTCGATAAGACGCTCTTTGTTAAGAAACATAACGATGAAATCTTAATGGTTCAAATCTATGTTGATGATATTATTTATAGATCAATATGTACCAATATGACTGTTGAGTTTGCATATTTAATGAAATCTAAATTTGAAATGAGCATGGTTGGGGAATTAAATTATTTCCTAGGGTTGCAAGTAAAACAATAATCTGATGGTATTTTTATTTCTCAAACCAAGTATTCCTTAAACTTGATTAAAAGGTTCGGATTTGAGAATGGTAAGAATTTTGATACTCCTATGAGTACAACTTTGAAACTCTCAAAAGATTCTGCAGGTAAAAATGTGGATCCGAAATTATATCGAAGTATGATTGGTAGTTTACTGTATTTAACTGCTAGTAAACCTGATATCTCTCTAAGTGTTGGTATTTGATCTAGATATCAGTCTGATCCTAAAGAATCGCACTTCATTGCTGTCAAGCGAATTATGAGATATGTCGCAATTACTATTAATCTCGGTCTCTGGTATCCACTCGAGACTAGTGTTCAATTAGCTGGGTACTCGGATGCTGACTGGGCTGGTAATCTTGATGATAGAAAATCAACCAGTGGTGGTTGCTTTTATATCGAAAATTGTTTAGTTTCTTGGTTTAGCAAGAAACAAAGTTCTATATCACTTTCAACTGCTGAAGCTGAATATATCGCAGCTGGTAATGCATGTACGCAGCTTGTTTGGATGAAACGTATGCTAAGTGAGTGTGGAATTAAACAGGATTCTATGTTATTATATTGTGATAATTCCAGTGCCACAAATATTTCGAAAAATCCAATTCAGCATTCTCGTGCCAAGCACATTGACATTAGATTTCATTATATTCGTGAATTAGTAGAAGAAAATGTTATATCTTTGGAATATATCCCTACCGAGAATCAACGTGCTAACATTTTCACTAAACCGCTTGACAAAAGTAGGTTTAACAAATTGAAATTTGATCTTGGTATATACATTTTAAAATGATTATTTATGCCTATTTGTATCATATTGTATATATTTTGTTTAGATTTCAAATTTTGTAAAATATGCTGGAAATCAGATTTTTGGTGGTACTCGACCAATTGAGGATTTCCTCGACCTGTCATGACACGACCGGTCGAAGAAAGCCCACGACCAGTCGTAAATCGCGCTGTTTAACTTAAATTGGGGAAAATTTCATTTCTTCCTTATTTCAACTTCCTTCTCCAACAAGCCGACGCCCGACCAGTCAAACCCACCTTCCAAATCTGTCGAGGTTAGTATTCCATTTCCTTATTTCTTATGGATTTGTGCCAAGTTTGCTGCTATCTCTTGCTTGAAGTTGTCTATTTCTAGTTTTGTTGAGATTTGGGGTTTTTCTTCACCCAAATCTGATTTGAGAAAATTCATTTCTCAATCCATTGCAACACTTTGTTTCCTTCATATCTTTGTTACATATGACATCTAAAGGTAGAAAGACAATAGCCCATGGTCCATCTTCTTCCAAATCTACTCCTATTACCAAGCGTCATCTTCGGTTCTACGAAGAAGATCCATCTTATGTAGGTCCTGTTTCTGTAGATTATGTTGCACCGTATGATATCCTTACTATTCTTCAAACTATAGGTTGGGATAACTTATTGCATTTGGGGGGGGGGGGCAGCATACCAGTCTATTGCCCAGTCCATGTTCGCTTGCATAAGTGAGTTTTCATTGAAAAATTTAACTTTTAAAATAGCCACAAGATAAGGACCATTTGACGTTGATCATCATTTGATTTCAGCTCTTATGGAAATTTCTGTGAATGATGAGGGCAGTCCCATCCATATCTTATCTGAAAAACCCTCAGAAACTGAAAAACGTATGCTCACTAGAGCCTTATGCAATTTAGACGTACATTGGAAGCATAAAGGGAATGCACTCCCCTCAAAGTTTTTGTTACCCAATTACAGAGTTCTTCACAAATCTTTGTGTCTAACTTGTATCCTCGATCGGGTAATAAATCCGAATTGATGTCATTCATGGTTCGTGTTCTTCATTCTGTTGTCAGAGGTGTTCATGTTTGTTTACCATCCTTGATTTGTCACTCCATTATTCAGTTTCGACTCCATCCAGGTCACAGTGACATCCATTTTCCTTATTTGATGACTGTGTTGGCTACACATATGTTAGTCGACATGCCTGTTAGAGAGGCCCCGATCCATCATCTGATATTTAACAATTCTAACCTTAATAAGATGAAGCTGGATTTGCTTCCTGACAAAGGTGATGGTAATGGTGGTGCTGAAGCTGGAAATGAGGAGGATGCTAGTGATCTTTCTCATGATGACATTAACATGGATGATATTTTTGAAGAGCTTGAATCTAATTTTGCTAATGATCCAGATTATGAGCCTTCTGAGTCTGATGCGCGTTTACGTGCATTGGAGGAGAAGGTTGAGAATATGCATGTTTTTAATGTCACATAGTTCAAATATACGCGCAAATATCTTAGGCATTTGAACAAGGGCATGCATCAACTTGATCCTTCCATCTCTGCTCCTTCATCTGGTTCAGATTAGTTCTTTTTATTTTACTGGACTGTAATAACACTATTACTCTTCTGCTCTCCCTGTTTGTGAGATTGTTACTGCTTTTGACTTATCTCTATTTATGGATTAATTTTTTTATTCTCTCTTTCATTTTAACTCCTCCGCCATTTGATCATTGCTTCCTTTGTCCTATTGTGACAAAAAGGGAGAGAATGAATGTCTAATGGATGTCTATAGTATTGGATTTATGTGATGTATGTTACTCAGGAAGAGTATGTGCAGGTATGTACAGAGGTGGACTATATGTTGAATTGATTATGAATGTGGGCCAGTTAATAATAACTGGTGCATGAGTCTTTAACCATATATTCTGGTTTATGTAATATATCTTGAAAGTGTGTTTTGTCACTAATTTGACAAAGGGAGAAATTGTAAGTGCTATAGTTGAAAGCCCCTTTTATGTTGTCAAATTTGTGGTGCCAAAAACACTGCTTGTACTTTGTGAAATTACATAAATGCAAATGTTCGAGACACAGTATGGATAAAACATGTATGGATGAAGCAAGTTTCAGTGTATGGATGTTGACTATATTAGTGAAGCACATGCTCAACTTAAGATATGTCAAGCCATGACATTGTCTCGCAAGATCGACTTCGAAAGACAATACATGTTTATAAGTCAAAACTCGAGAATGTTCAACTGAATTTACAAGTTACAAGTCAAGATTTAAGATTGCGTAATTGAAGCTTTTAAGGAAAAGCTATATCAAGATTTGAAGCTTCACTTTCTTTAAAAGTTACATATCTTAAGGGTTCAATGTCCTTACTTCACTATTAAGGTATGTTTGACCTTAGGTTGACCTTTAGAGTAGGTCATTTCGGATGCATAATGCAAATGTTTTATATTTGAGAATCTGGTCTGCTCTAAGACTAGTCCTGGATCTTTCTCGACTAGTCCTAGCACTACTTCAACCTGTCTAAGATTTTCTTGGACCAGTCGTAAGTTTGTTGCAAAAATTTAAAATTTTTTGTTAAGCTTTGACCAGTCCTGGGGTCTGTTCGACCAGTCATATGAACAGTGTCGACTGTTTCTTTGACTAGTCGTGAACCTACGACTCAAACTACAGCGATGTATTTTTCTTGGCTTCGACTGGTCGTGATCAACCTAAGACCAGTCGAAGGTGTCCTTCGACCAGTCGTAGACTACCTACGATCAGTCGTGAAACTGCCTTATCTTGTCACGCTCAAATTTTCAAATATCGATTGGTTTTAAGACCAGTTGTAGCAATCTCTAGACCAGTCGAAGATGCGATTTGCTCACCTATAAATAGATCACGAATCTCTAAATATTGAGGACAACTGAAGTAATTGTAATCTGGCCTTCTGAGAGATAAATCTATGCTCCATTTTAAGCTAAGTGTGCATATTTAATATTCTCTTTCTTTAGTTTTTTAAATTGATTTTGTTTCTTGTATTCCAATCTGATCTGAAAAGAGGAAGTGTTATTTTCCTTTTTCTGGAATCAAAATCAATTAAAGTTAGCCCATTTTGGTTTAATTTAAAATCTATTTGAACATAGAACCATTATAAAGTGAGTATTGGACATTGAACTTTGACATTCGAACCTCTACTCTGACTTGGTTCTTCCGGGCTGCTACAAAGGAGAAATTCAGGTATTTGACATTATTGTAATTTATATTCTGTTTTTGGTTTCTTTTGAAATTAGGCTAGAAAAATCTCATTGTGTTTGGTTATCTGAGGAGAGCCAGAAAACTTAGAAAGTGTGGATTTTTGGATTGTGTAAGCCTAAGTTAAAAAGACACAACTGTGAAGGTTTTAGGTGAACCTGTGAAACCTATTTTGATAGTGAACGCTAATATCCCGTGTGAGGATATTAGGAGTGGAGTAGCATTCTGTGTGGCTGTTGTTTAACAGTTGGTGAACACATAAGCGAACCACTATAATCCTTGTGTATTGTAGTTTGAATGTTTACTTAATTTTCTATCTTTTATCATTCAAGTTGTGGAATGTATGTGTGGATGTGAATGTTGTAATATTTACATTTCAAGCACAGTGGGGAAGTAATAATTTAGATTTAAATTCTTGCAAATTTTTAATTTTTTGTTATTTATTTATTCCTCTTTGGTTTGAGTTTTTGATACAAAGAACGTTCTAGAAATAAGGTTGTCCTGCCATAAACCCTTGGTTTTTATGGTGTAAGGTTGTCCTTAGAACTGCATTTGTTTCAATCTCTCAATACTTGATTATTGAGGCTTATTTTCATTTTAAGCATTGTGAATTGATTTATTTTATTTGGTTATCATTTTTCTGCTATTATAGTCTAAATTTGGCATAGTCTTATTCAATACCCCCCCCCCCCCGGACACGTAGCTTGGCCTTTTCAGTTAATCCTTCTAAATAGAAAATTTTTGCTTAAGCTAAGACTTCTTTCAATGGTGATAGTAGGCTTCAAGTTTCTCGATAATGTAGTAATGAATTGAAAGAATTTAAAACTAAAGGCTAAATTATCAATTTCTATTGATTTATAAATGAAGTTCAGTACAATTGGGAAGGAAATAAAATAAGGAAATAGATTAAGTACCTGCGATCACCTATATGAACAAACAATTGAGGTAGATGATCAGCAGGATGTGACCGTAGTGTGATCTTTTAAGAAATGACTCAATTGATCGAGGATCCACTGATGGTATGTCGTAACTATTTACACTATTCCTAGACATACTGTAACGATGGCATTGGACAACAGTGATCCAAGGTATACTAAACTATGGACATTTTATAGTGAGATTGGACATAATTGGAAGGATATAAAGCTAAAATAAAAAAAAACAGTGGTGTGTTGTATAGGGAGATTATTTTTTGGTAAGGCCTCGAGCTCTTCATCGGATGCCCCTTATATAAATTTGAGAGGTTGATCGTCCATATCGAGATCCTTGAAGGTTATGAGATCCTTGAAGGTTATGAGATCAGTTTGTATCTTAGCTAAACTCAAATTCCTCATCGCGTCTTTTGATTCATTTCTGTTTTGGGAGGAATATTTTTCTCGAACTTTTGTAGACATTGTGAAAGCACTAATTGTATATAGGAATCATATATTTAGGCATGATCGTGTGAGATAGTCTTGCAATAATATATATATTTTTTAATCTCGATCGATCTTTATAAACTTGTCGAGTGCATTGCTCGACCACACGTGCTAATTGTGTGAGGGCTATGTGTCCTTTAACGCAGTGTCTCATCTATGAGTGTACGTATGACTCTGTGTAGTTTTTCTTTTGATAGATGATGTGTCGTCGAAGGATATGGGGCAAAAGATATCGTTGAGGCATAAGTAGAATTTCATTTGTCATTCATACATAGTGCCGACATGTGGTAACATTTTATTAGTATATGTAAACCCGCCAACGTTAAGGCATAAGTAGAATTTCATTTGTTATTTATACATTTGTTATTCATACATAGTGCCGACATGTGGCAACATTTTATTAGTATATGTAAACCCGCCAAGATATGGCGTAAACAAGTATGTCCTACCTGATGACTTGATTAATATGATTTATGAAACAAGGTATGTGTAGACACCCCACCCTGGACTAATAAGCTGATTGAAATTGAACTATTTAGATAGATGGCAAAAACCCTAATCCAAATTCTAATCTTAGAGGCCTAAATCATAGGAACCATAATTCACACCCTAAACTTGACCTAGCTCAACCTAATCAATTTAGTCGACGTAGTCTTAAAATCGTAGAACCCTAAACCCTAGAACCTTGAGTCAACTTGTTGAGTCAACTCATTCGGTCAGCCTACTCAGTTCATTGACCCAATCATGTCATCTAGCCAAGCCCAAACCAAAACTAAGCCTGAATTAGACCCAAATCCCAGCCCAACCGAAGTCCAATATGAAGTAAAGCCTACACACGAGTAGAGTAGGTTGCCTGCCAAGATAGGAGGCTCCATGTGTGGATGGCAGCACCCAAGGCACCGCTAGCCATGTGGCATGCCTCCTCTCTTGGCAGGTACCCTCCAAGCGTGTGGTTTTCCCCTTTCATAAACTTCAAGTGTGTGACTTTAGAGAAGAGACTTCAGTGCCCCTATTCTTAACCCATATTTACCCTTTTACCAACCAATCCAAGCCATGAGATGCTGCCACATGATAATTTTAAATTCAGACCATCAACGCCCTTTTCAACCCTAAACTTACCAGGAATTACAAGAAAACTGGGCTTAGGGGTTATAAATATCCTCTCCCCTTATCTTGATCATCGAATCATCCTTGGAAACCCCTCCTCATCCAAGCATTCGGTAGATCCCATAGTCACCCAGTAGCCAGCGGAGCATTCCTCACTCATCAGGGTTCCCTTAGCCATCCACTTTCCATACCTCCACCAAGGATAGGAAAGAGCCATAGGAAGGACAGCCTAGACCTGGTTTAGCTTAGCCTATTCGTATCCCTAGCCTCTTAAGCAAATTCAAGTCTTGATCTAAACCACTCAATATAGTCCTTGCAACACAACCATCCATCCAACCATTCAACCCTTAACAAGCTTCGACTAACCCAATATTAACATAGTGCAACACTCATTCCCCCTCCCAGCCACCTTGCACATCAAAATTCATCATCTTCGTATTGCATTATGTCACTTCTTTCACCTAATTGGTTTAAGTGTATGCTCTGTGGCTTGCTAATTAAATAAGATCCTCCCCATCATAAATCCAGTTGATTAACTCATGCTTTGTCATAAGTATTGCATATAATATAACATCACAATAACGCTCAACACCCGGTCAGTACAAAACATATGTTCTATGGCTTGCCAACATAGTCAGATCTTGCCCATTAGAAACTTGGACTGCTTGGTATTGCGCACATCCACAACACCGCAGGAGGCTTGTCCAGTCCTAGAGGAGTTTTGGGTTGTCTTCCCTGAGGACCTTCTAGACGAACTTCCACTGATGCGAGACATTCAGCATGCAATAGATCTCGTCCCAGGGGCGACCCTACCAAACTTCCCTCACTATAGAATGAACCCCACCGAGCATGCCAAGTTGAAAAGGCAGGTGGATGAATTGCTTAAAAAGGGATTCATTCATGAGAGTATGAGCCCGTGCGTTGTGCCCGCACTTTTTACGCCCAAAAAAGATGGCACGTGGCGCATGTGTGTTGATAGTAGAGCCATAAACAAGATCACTGTCAAGTATTAGTTTTCCATCCCGAGGCTTGATGACATGCTTAACATGATGGCCACCTCTACCACTATCTTTTTGAAAATTGACCTCAAGAATGGTTATTACCAAATTCGTGCTCACTCGGGAGATGAATGGAAAACTGCCTTCAAGACAAAGGACGGGCTGTACGAGTGGCTAGTTATAATTGTTAGCGCTCACTTTCTCAGTAAGAAATGCCTTTTTGTGTACATTTAATTTCCTCTTTACAGTGTACAAGTCCTTGAAATATTTAGCATATGATGGAATTTGTCTAATAACATCAAGCAGAGTAATATTGACAGTAACCTTTTGGAGCACATTCAACACCTCTTGATATTTCATGGGGACAGTCGGATTCTGAAGTCTTGATGGGAACGGAATTGGAGGCTCATATGACTTAGTCTCTTTATCGTTTTGTTTTTACGGCTCTTGTACCATAGCCGGTTCATCATTTTCTTGAGATGGTGGCTCATCCTCCAGTATTTCTACCGGTTGCATTATCTTGTTATCGACCTCTTTTTCACTTTTCAATGTAATGATGGTCTTACCTTGTTCATAATGTAGCTCACTTGGATTTGAGTCTCCAATGAAATATGTGTTTCTAGGGTTTGGCACAGGTTGAGAAGGAAGGGTGCCCTTTTCTCTAGCATTTAGTTGAGTCTCAATCCTAGCCACGACCGTCTTTAATTCCTGATTTGATTGGATTAGAGATGGATTCATTTGAGCTTGAGAGTTCATGAATGCGGTCAATGCATCCTCCACAGATGATCGCTTTTGTGGGGGCACATATGGTGCATTGTTAGGTGTCTCAAAGAAGTTATTTTGTGGAGGCATTTGAGGTGCATTGGGAGCATTAATTTGTGGTCCATTCTCCAACTAAGATTAAGATCATTACGCTAATTTGGATTGTACGTGTTTCTCATTGGTTGCATAACCGACCTTTGGTAGTTATTTATAGCATTTGCTTGCTCATGCTCATGCGTGATATTTTGTACAACTGGGATTATTGGACAATCCTTTATTTCATGGTCTGCACCACCGCAAATGCTACAAAAATTACCTAAGGAAGTATTTGCTTTAACTATATCAACCTTCATAATTTCCAAGGCATCGACCTTTCTAGCCAATGCAATGAATTTTGCATTATGGTCATCTTCCTCTCTTAGGACATACATCCCCACTTTCTTTCTAGGAATGGGTCTCGTTTGGTCTGATTTAGTAGAGACATCCTATGTCTGCGTATTCTCTGCTAACATATGTAGAAAATCTCAAGCCTCATTATGATCTTTATCAAGAAAGGTTCCACCACACATCATCTTTATGAACTGACGGGTATCCATGGTAAGCCCCTTTCGGAACGCATCAATCACATACCATGGTTTGTAACCATGATGTGGACAAGTAAGTAGAAGGTCTTTGAAGCACTCCCAAGCTTGGAAAAATAATTCATTCCCCTTTTGGGAGAACGACATGATTTCTTGTTTTAGTGCATTTGTTTTACGCTCAGGAAAGAATTTTTTTCAAAAAATCTTAATTAAGTCTTGCCATGTAGTGATGGTATTAGGTCTTAAAGAGTTAAGTCATGCTTTCGCTCGATCCTTTAGAGAAAATGAGAATAACCTAAGCTTAAGTGCATCGATATTGCCATTGTTTACTTGTAATGTTGCAATTACTTCCTCAAAGTCTTTGAGGTACAAGTAGGGGCTTTCCGAATCCAAGCCATAAAATTTATGAATCAATTGAATCACACCTAGTTTAAAATCAATGTTCCCTGTGTGAGCAGAAAACACTATACAAGATAATAAAGTTGATCTCTCAAAGTGTAGATGTTCACATAAAGTCCGTGGTTGGTTCAACACATTCCTATGAACTTTATTTTCATCCTTAAGAGAAGGATTAGGTTGATTTTCTCTATTTTGATTTATAGTTGAATCTGGCAGATTTGGATTTAGATTTTCAATTGGGTCTGCCATGGAATCCAAGTGATGTTGAGTGCCTCTTCTAAGAGAATGATCAAGGCATGAAACTAGTCTGCCTTCGGAGGAGAGTCGATTGTTTTGATCCCTACTCCAACAGGACATAAACCATCCACACCACACAACAAATATCACTAATTCAAATAGCAAGTATGGTACTTAAAATAAAAATTAAAATTTAACCAACAACCCATGCGGCAGGGCCAACCATGAAGGTTCAATCCACAAAGCAAAATAAATCAACAACCTAGGCGGCAAGGCCGACCATGAGGGTTCAATCCATAAAGCAAAAATAAATTAACAACCCAGGCGGCAGGGCCGACCATGAGGTTTCAAACCACAAAGCAAAAATAAAAAATAAATCAACAAAAGTACAACTAATGTAGAAATTAAACCATGCGTTAATATGGAAAATAGATTCAGCAGATGATCTTTGTGATCAAACAGCAACTGTAGGACAACCACAACACTTGGGTGATAAAATCCCAAGCAGGGCAACCTTATGTCATAGTTAGTGCTTAAAAGACCTAACTAAATTTACTTTCGAAGAAACAATAGAAAATCTACAAAACATTTAGAGGGTTTAGAAGTGAACTTACCTTAGAAAAGAACTTACCTTAGCTATCTTACACAGATCTAATCTATCTCAGTCTTTCCCAAGCAACAACGCCAAAAACTTGATTGCTTTCCTTCAAGTGCAGAGGTTCGTAAGTAATATCCCGTGAATACAGGGTCGATCCCACGGGGAGATGAATTATGAGAATGAGAAAATCAAATGCAAAACAAACTAAATAATAAAAAAAATTAAATTGATGATTTGATTTTAGGAGTTTTGAATAGATGTAATTCAACTGAATTAAAACAATGCCCAAGCTTCAAAGTTCCACACATAGGTTAATGTTCCAAAATCATGATGACTTAGATAACACAACTAGGATCTGAGCACTATGGTCAGCCTAATGGAAAAATAAAACAGTTTAAATATTTTAATAAATGATATAAAAGATTACAAAATCGTGGATTTGCACCATTGATATATATTCTCAAGCGCCAGTGATTTTAAGAGTTCATTATTAATGAGATAATTAATCAAAGAATTGTAGTAGGTTGAGAACCTCTCCTATCTAGGAAATCTGATTGATTCAGGGTAAGCCCATCCATCAATGTAGATTTCATATGATGGAAACATATGGATCTCACAAGAGGATCAAAAACAAAACCTAAATAATAGATAACATGCATACACCATTCTTCTTATCATTAAAATAATTAGTCATCATAACTATGAAAACATTAAACCAATGTACTTCTCTTTTAGCTTGGGCTAGAAGGAACTAGAAATACATAATTAAATTACAGAAATAAAAAGCAACAAGAAAGAAATAAATACAAATAGAAAAATCTAAAAGAAAAAAAATAATTTATAAAACTTAAATAAAATTGAAAACCCTTTAAAAACTCTAAATCTTGCTTTTGAATGCTTTGAATGATGCATAGGAATGCCCTGGGAAGACCTATTTATAAATGGAGAACTCCAACTTTCGTACAAAGTTAGAAAACTCTAGAAATCACATCAAATATACGCAAAATTTTCAAAATAGACTTCACACTGTGCAATTTGTTAAAATAGACTTTACGCTGCGTAGTTTTCCAAAATAGACTTCAAAGTTTCAGAATACACTTTTTCAGGATGATTTTAGGATTCTTCATTTCAAATCTTCGATTCTCTTTATTCCTCACTTGGTTTTCTTGGATCTTTAGTATGTGAATTCTTCAATCTTGGTCTCCTAAGATCCATCCCTTGCCTTTATGATCCTTAAGCATTAAATCCATGTTTTTAGCACCATTTTTCAATCCAAGTTCTTAAATTCACCTTTCAACATATACATGAGTAAAATAAAACATTAAGCTGATTCATGTTCATAAAACCAAGATATAAATGGGGAAAATTATGCAATATTTGAGTCTCAACAACAGGCTGTACGAGTGGTTGGTTATGCCCTTCGGGTTAACTAATGCCCCAAGTAGGTTTATGAGGGTGATGACCCAGGTGTTGCGACTCTTTATGGGCAAGTTTTTAGTTGTGTACTTTGATGATATCCTCATCTATAGTACATCCCCTAGCCAGCATATCGAGCACTTGAGGCAGGTCTGCAATACCTTGCGAGTAGAAAAGCTCTATGTAAACCTGAAGAAGTGTTCCTTCTTGACCTCTCGTGTTATCTTCCTGGGGTTCGTTGTATCATCAAAGGGTATTTCTGCAGACCTTGAGAAAGTCAAGGCCATTGTCAATTGGCCTGAGCCGCGTACAATACACGATGTGAGAAGCTTTCACGGCCTAGTTACGTTTTATGGGCAGTTCATCCATGGATTTAGCTCAATTATGGCTCCCATTACAAATTGCATATGAAAAGGGGAGTTTCAATGAACTAAAGCTGTGGAACTGGCTTTCTTGGAAATTAAAAAGAAGATGAAGGAAGCGTCAGTTATGCATCTACCTGACTTTACCAAAGCCTTTGAGGTAGCGTGTGACTTGTCAGGAATTGCTATAGGTGGAGTGTTAAGCCAAGTGGGACATCCTGTGGCCTTTTTCAGTGAGAAGCTGAATGAGGCTAAACAACGCTACTCCACTTATGACAAGGAATTCTATGAGGTTGTGCAATCATTGCGCCATTGACAGCATTATTTATTACTGCAAGAATTCGTCCTGTTCTTTGATCATGAGGCCTTGAAATATTTAAGCTCTCAAAAGAAGTTGAGCCCTAGGCATGCCAAGTGTGTACAATTTCTTCAAGAGTATACGTTTATGCTTAAACACAAGGCCAAAAAAGAGAATAAGGTTGCTGACGTGCTTAGTCGTCATATCATGACGCTGTGGTCCATGAGTATTCAAGTTACATGCTTTGAGCAACTCAAGGGTGAGTACTCAAACTGTCATGATTTTGAGATCATGTATGCGTCATTGTCTAGTGACCCGCCCTCGAGGAGTGCGGAGTTCGTCCTTACAGATGGATATCTTTTTAGAGGGGACAAGCTCTATATCCCATGAACATCCCTTTGCAATTTTTTAATTTGG
The DNA here is from genome assembly GCF_029962835.1 of Magnolia sinica. NCBI lineage: Eukaryota > Viridiplantae > Streptophyta > Magnoliopsida > Magnoliales > Magnoliaceae > Magnolia > Magnolia sinica. Next base: position 39,897,285 of record NC_080577.1, on the reverse strand, counting down.
GAGCTGCATGCTGGAGGGATGGCAAGTCACTTTGGTCGAGATAAAACAGTTGCCCTTGTGTCTGATCATTTCTATTGACATAATCTCTAGCGAGATGTGACTAAGATTGTAGGGCAATGTCGGATATGTCAATTGGTAAGCAGAGGAAGCAAAATACAGGTTTATATATTCATTTTCCAGTTTCATATGCCCCGTAGCAAAATGTCAGTATGGACTTCATACTTGGGCTTCCCAAAACTACTTGCAAGCACGACTCCATACTCGTGGTTGTTGATCGATTTTCTAAGATAGCCCATTTCCTACCTTGTTATAAGACCTCAGATGCTTCCCATGTTGCTAAGTTATTCTTTCAGGAGGTTGTGCAACTCCATGGAGTACCTAGATCCATCGTGTCTGACAGAGATACTAGGTTCACTAGTTATTTTTGGAAGTCTCTGGCATCTTTTGGGTACGAGGCTCCAGTTTTCTTCAGCATATCATCCCCAGTCAGATGGTTAAACAGAGGTAGTGAACCGTAACCTAGGGAATTTGTTAAGATGTCTGGTTGAAGACCACCATAGGATGTGGGACACTATTCTTCCCACAATAGAGTTTGAGTATAATTCTTTAGTGAACAGGTCCACATGAATGAGCCCGTTTAAAATTGTTTCAGGTCTTCGACCCTGAACCCCCATAAATTTGATCCCCATGGCTACCCCACAGTGTCCTTCAGAGTTAGGAGAGTCCTTCGCCCAGCATATACATGCATTACATAATGAGATCAAGAGGAAGATTAATTCAAGCAATGAACATTATAAACTTTCTACTGAAACTCACAGGAGATTTAGGAAATTTCAACCTGGAGATGACATCATGGTTTGTATTAGGTATAATCAGTTTCCACCTGGATCCGTGAAGAAGCTTCATGCCCGTAGCATAGGCCCACATAAAATTGTAAAAAGGTTGGGGTCTAATGCTTATGTTGTTGATGTCTCTACTACCATGAGCATCAGTTCTACATTTAATGTGGAAGATGTAGTTCCCTTTCATGAGCCATTACCTCTATCCACTAGTTCCCTTGTTTCTTCCCAGACCCTCCTTATATATGGACCTTGGCCACTACCTGATCTTCTCGTACCCATCTTACCTTCTCTTCCACCTGCACCGAGAAGAGACGAGATAGAGGAAATTTTGGACTCCGAAGTGGTTTCCACTCGCTCCAGAGGTTTCCAGAAATTCCAAGTCAAATGGAGGAACAGGCCCATTACAGGTAACTCTTAGATCACAGAAGCAGCGCTGTAGCGCATTGACCCCGATTTGCTCGAAAGATATAAGAGTTCACTTTCGCCAATGGCGAATTCTTCTTACCCGAGGAGAGTTAATGTGGACATCAGTGGTGCACCATTTAGAGTGTACCAGAGGAGGAGGCGTCGCAGATAAAGTACCGGAGCGGAGAAGTTGATGTAGATGGACGTTGGGTTCATTGGACTCATTTTCCAATGCACTATTAGTGCAGGAGCGGCATAACCGTACCTTGACCATAGATCTATGGGTCGGATTTCACACCGTACCACATGTGTGTTTTAGTTTTAGGCGTATTTTTTGTTCTTTTCCTTATTTTAGGGGCTTTATTTCACTTTCTTTACTTTTCGTTTTTTTTGTTATTTTTCTTATTTTCAAGCGCTTTAGCGCACTTTTACTTTTTCCACAACTTACATATACGTTGTGACAAACCCTATTTTCATTATTATTCAATGAATAGAAATTCATCTCTTTTCTTCCTCTTTATTTAAGTTATTAGGGTTTCAGGATTGACCCTTAGGTGTTGAGAATTCCACCCCAATTTCAGGTTTCCTTTTTTCTATATTTTCGAGGTACAGGAAAAGGTAAGAATCATCTTCCTTCTTTTCTTTTAACGACAATAGGACCCGTACTTTCTTCATCTTGAACCCTTCGTTTTTCACCCCCTTTGTTCCTCTCTAAATAGCCATTTTCTAGTTTGAATGGAAAAGAGGGATGGTTAGTCAGTACAATCAAATCCAAATTTGACCATGGATTGACTTATGCTAGATTTGGGATATCCTCATATTCCTAGGTCCTCTCTTTTTACTGTTTATGTGATCTTATGCTAAGGGGCATGATCGGAATGGAAAAACCTCATCTTTTTGTTGAGGTTTACTTCATCTCGTTGATTGGAAACGGTTAGTTAATTGGTGTATTTATTTGAATATTCTTTAAGCTGGTTACACATGCATCTAGAGTTAGGTCATGACATGTTTTTTTTTTTTTTTTAAGATAGTGCTCTCACTTTTTTACCATTGAACTACTTCCATTTCCATGGAAATCATAAATGCTAAAACAAACTGGTTATTTAGTATTCTTTTCCATAGATGTCTATTTCCACATATTTCTTCCGATATGAAGTTTTCCTTTCCAGATCTACTTTTAGGATTCCACCAATCCAAACAGGCTTATCGTCAAACCGAACAGATTTGTTGACAATGGGATTACAATTAATCCTTTTGGTAAATCTCTAAGGCCAGGCTTCATAGATTCACTTCAGTATGCAAATGTCAACAATATTTAGCCTTGATGCTACTGTTTGTTGGCTCACTCGAAAGCCTTCCATTCCCACTCAGAAATTAGTCTTTTGTAATTAGTTTTTTTTGGGTCACAAAATAGCTTTTTCCGTATATTTCTTTTTGTTGTCCTTAATTCCACTTGAAACTGATACTAATTATCACAAACCAAATTCAGCTTGCAAGATTTTCAGTAGATTGGAGATGATCAGACAACATTCCCCCAATTCCTTTAGAATGTTTTCATGAACTTGGGTTTGATAGATAGCATGATTGTGGGCATGTCTTGCAATTTTTGCAGCTTTAATATAGGTTGCTGAATTATATGCACATGTCTTTCTGTGCTCCAGTAACAAGTCAGATCCTTCTCCCAAGGAAGGCGAATCATATGGATGGAAGATAAGATATGATGAGGAATTGAGAAGGGCTCAGCTGCCGTTTGAGGAAATTACAAAGGTAACAAAGGTACAATCCTTCCATTGATTTATAGCATGGAAGGCAAATTCATCAAACCACAAGCTTTTTCTCTGAGGATATTATTCACTATTTTGGGGTATCTCCACTGTAGAAGACTGATCTTGTACTGACCATCTCCATCTGGAATAGTTCTGCGGGCCCTCAGCCATGGTGGGGTCCCATCAGATCAACAATTTGGATCAAAGGTCCCATGTGTAAAGAACCCTACATGTCAACAAACTGTCTATGCTAAGCATACTAATTAAGGCCCACCTTCAAGAAACTTGCTGCCTGAACGGCAGACTTCTACCGATTTTTATAGCACTAGATATTCTTACTATTTAAAACCAACAAACCACAATTAAACAGGCACGAGATCAAAATTCCACATATCACAAGAGGTTTTTACCTCCTTTCAGGTTCCCTTTGGATGGTAGGATCCATTTCTTCAAGTAATTCATGATTCATGTCCACAAAAGTGGTATTGGTCTGTGGATTCAAGATCTAATATGGATTTTTTAATTCATGGAAATTGTTTTGGCTTCCTCATTTCTTTCAATGACATTTGTAGGTAGATAAGCAGCTTCTCATGTGGTAAGTTCCATGAATTGAGGGCGAATAATCTTAAGTTCTTTGAACAAAACCCAGACAGCGTGATGAAAATTAGCACTCCCTGACCTTCGGATGATTGGGATAAACCACAATCTTGGCCAACTCCAAATCTACTGCCTGAAAATTTGATACTCAAAAGGTTGTTCCTTGGAAAATACCCTTGGAGCTTGGCTAAGCGCACATACATGTACAATAAAGCTCATGTACACACCGAGCATTCACCAGCATGGCACAATAGGTCCAATATGTAATCCATCCATCAGGTATGTCTGATCTTATACATGTTTTCCCAAAAATAAATCTGGTTCCCTTAGCCTGTGGGCCCCAATATTGGAAACAGGTGGATGGGTTATAAAACTTCAGCCAAGTTTGTCATAGCTGCACATTTGTGCTGTAAAATGTGGCCCACCTGACCACTGGACTAACCTGATTTGTGGATTAGGCATCAATATAGCAGTTCCTTTCTGATGGATGGATTGAATCTTGGACCTATCTTGCCATGCTAGTACATGGTGGTGTGTGTTGGGGGGACATGTGGAAGCAAACCAAGCACACAGAAAACACAAGGTTTTATGTAGAAAAATCATTGCAGGAAAAAGCCACGGCACAAAGTGAGAATGAATCCACTATGATTATCATCAACGTTACAAGAGATGGAAGAGCTTACCGATTTGACAATACACCTTGAAAACCACAAAAAAAAAGAAAAAAGAAAAAAAAGAAGCTTTGATCTCCCTTTGCTCACCAAAAGCCCTAAGCATGTTTTCTATATCCTAATCCCTGATTACAAACCCTTAAAAAGGATTAAAACCAAATTAGGAAACAAAATCCGCAATTCCGAAAAATTGCGCGAGTCAGTCGATGGGAGCTTTGATCATATCGAGTGCCATTGATGACCCCTCGATGGGATCGAGTGGGCTGTTGATGGGATTGATAACTGCTTGATGGGATCGAGTGGTCTGTCGATGCCATCCATAGACCCAGATTACAGACAAATTAAAGACATCTGACAACAATGTGTTCATGAGCTTTATTGCACATGGGTGTGAGCTTGGCGAAGTTCAATGCTCCTGTATTTGTTTCTCATACTGTAGTGAGCAAATTTTTTGCTTTGCAGGTGGAGGCTTTTAAGCTGCGGAGACAGGAATAATCAGATCTGATGAAGTTGGTGATGTGGCTGAAATTGGTAATAGCTTAATCACATAGTATCTAGAGTTCTGTTCTTCCATTCTATATCTTGGTTTTACAACGTTTCACTTATTATCTTCAGGAAAACGATATCATGAACGAACCAGTGGAGGATTTAATGAAGAAAAAATAAAGAACGAGAAACTGGAATGCAACATAAGTGATGCCCGGACTATATCAGATGGTAACTGATATTCCCATGTGGAATGAATTCTTCCTCTGAACATCTCATGTTCTTTTCATGTTTCACTTCAAAATTTGCTCAGAAGGAGCTCTGCTCATTAGGTATTTTGCACACATCCAGTGACAGGTTTCTCCCACATGAAGTGACTTCCGGAGTACCGATCATCAGTTTCCTGAGCTGAAGTTCTACATTTTCTTCATCTGTGCTCAATATTGTCTGTTCCAAGAACTAGTTGTTGACATTCAAGAACATGAAACTGGATGTATCCCATCTTTTATTGTTCTAGGCCATATCATCGGATTTCTGTGAGGAATTCAAAGATCTGAACTTTCTTTTATCGCTCTAAAATCTCCACGCTTTCTCCACGTTGGGTGTGATTTTGAATGGGAGCGATGACTTAAAAAGGCAGATCATGCATTGACTTACTACCCATCTTTCCTAGAAGAAAAATCTTTTTTTTTAGTACTAATATTGGTTTAGTTGCCAATATTAATTAAACAAATTAAAGTTAATGCTTTAACATGGAAAAACTAAAGTTTGGCCACATATACATCATAAATTCATAATATCAGCATTTTGAATTTCAAATTTGAAAAGTCCATTTTGAAATGCACGTTAAGATTCCCACCCACCATTTATTGATGGCGGAAGATATGGGCATGCCAAGTCTCGGTTAACATTGGGTGCACACATTCATTTCCCATATTGGTTTCTTTTTTTAAAAAAAATAAAATTTGTGTAGTTTAATTGTGTTTGAAACAGAGACCTTAATGCTGAAAAGCACTCTGACTACTGTTGAGCTCTCTCTTTCTGTATTGGTAACGGAACCAAATCCTAAATTTTTGTAACCCATGTGAAATATAGAGGAATAAGCTATTTTTTTTTCTTGAAATTGTATTAAGCAGGAGAAGTTGAAGCGGTGTAGATTATTTGAATCGTTCCTATTATCGTCAACCAGGGAGAAAATATAGAATGGGCATTGGCTAATAATTGCATATTGGTCTGAACTTCCAGATTGAAGATTAATACAAATGTGCTTCTCCAGGGTCATCATAGAGAATGATCTACTAGAGCTGGCTGCATGGCAGCCTATCATGCAGTTGAGCTATGTGGGGCCCACCGTGATGCGTGGATGATTTTCAAGCTGCCCATCAACTTTGTCCCCATGATTTAGGCCAGACCCTAAAAATCAGGCCAATATGGGGATTAGGTGGGCCGCAGAACAGGAAACATAGGTGGGAGGGGTTGCCCACCCTTTATTACCAGGGCCCACCTGAGTTGCAACAGGACCTGATCTTTTTGCTAGAGATGAAGGGATTGAATGGGCCAGATTTTGTAAACATAGCTTTTTGGGCCCCATACACAACTAAGGTTGGGTTCCCTCTCCCTCCCCAAGTTTTTCCTTTGGTGTAGACCATCTGATTTTCTGGGGCCTGGGGCCAGCATGATGGCAAGCATCCGATGGATGGCTTTGATATTATGTACACATCATGGTGGGACCCACAGAGCTCAATGCATGGTAAGCTACCATGCAGTCCACTATATTGGATCGAGAACTTACCCCCCACACCCACACACACGTGAATGGGCGTTCACACATGCATGTATATGTCCATGTATGAATGTAGGTGTGCAAGAAAAAATTTCCACACCATTCTTTTACTTCTCAAAATCTCCAGTTTTCATTTCTTTTGATTTTGTTTTTTTTACATTTTTTCCTATTCTTTTCAGATTTTCTAAAAATGAATGCATTTGCATTGTGTATTGTCAGTAAATAAGCATGCAATGTTGTTGCTACACTGATGTGTAATTTTAAATGCAAACTCTTAATTGCATTCGTCCTCAATGTTGATTTAAATTAGTCACACTTTTTATATTTTGTTTAATCATCCATACATATTAGACAAGATCACAGTAATACGATGATGGGCATATCAATGTCCTTCCCTACGCGCCAACAGAAATTATTATAGGAGTTATTTCATGGCTCCGTTGGATTTGCATTCAGTTCATGGAGAAATCTTGTTATGGTCTGAACAAGCACTTCATCGATGCTCGTGTCTGCTGGTGCTGATGAGGCAGCTGTCCCTTTTGAGTTCTGCACCAAATAAAGAAGAAGAAAAAGAAAGAATTCTATCATTTGACATTCAACATAAAATGCAACTTCTTTTTGCGAAATTATCCTAAAATACAGCTCTCTTTTTAAAATAAAAAATAAAAAATAAATAAAAAAATAAATTCTTTGAGTGGAGTCTTTTAGCTTTCGGTTTCTGGAAGCTTGAAACGACTTGGTTTTGTGTGTGTGTGTGTGTGTGAGTGTGAGGGTGTTTGGATGACTTGCATAAATCTACTTACCGCACACAGCAGAACATGGCATGCGTTTGCCAGATTGAGGCAACTTATCAGGTGGGTCCCAACATGTTTGTGACACGGCTAGAAATCAGGTAGGCCATTCAGCACATACCAAAAAATGGACAACTGAAAAATGAATAGCCGAAAAGAATTGAGCAATAGAATGCATTTAATGTACAGGTGGCCCACCTGATGAGAAGACCAGCTAGTTTTTCAGGCCATGATATGTGCATGGTACATACCATCTTGGTATACGCACATGCAGATCATACACATACATATGCATATACACATACATACACACGCACGCACGCACACATGTACATACATATATGTGTGTATGTGTAATAAAAGAGAGAGAGAAATAGAGTAAAAATAGCATAACACTAAGAAAATGTTAATGCTAGATGGGTTTTACAAGGATCCATATCCTTCTCTCATCACATTGGATAGGCCTCCACAAAACTCAGTAACTGTGTCATTGGAAAAGGTTATGGTATAACAAGGGATTAAAGAAGACGTACGGAGACTTACACATGATACCCTTCGCCTCTTTGGCCGTCGTGTCCTCGCATCCACCATCTCAATCAGCTCGTCAAACCGGAAAAGAAAACAGACATCCAGGAACATAATCAGCGCACATTCCAGAAAAAAAAAAATGTTAGGATTGTTTTGTTTTAATTCTCTATCCATGTTATAATCATGAAATTCAATTTACTGAGATTTTCATGTTCATGATTTTTATACGTATATATATGTATTCACTATAGTGTGTTGTGTCGTGAAAAATACATTCGAATTAAGAAGAATTGTATGATCCTCCTGCAAGAATACAGATACTATGCTTAGGTCTTGAGTTGTGGGGCACATAATCTAGACCGTGATCTGATGGGCCGCACTATGGACAGCCAATTTTTACCAAAAACCTCCATGACGGGATGATCATGACCCTTCGATCTTTGGCCTACATATAGGCGGTTAACATGAAAATACAGGAACCCAGATTCCACGGAAAAATAAAAAGCAAGCCTAAGATTGGATGGATAGGATTTTCAAACATGGAAGACTGTTGGAGCATGGCCCATCTCAAAGAAACAGCTTTGTTCACCGAATCTCGACCAACCGTACCATCAATAGTCATTCTCTTGCTAGTTAAATTACATGAAATAACAAGGAAAATTAACGGAAGTAAAGACACCAATGCAACCAAAATGAAATTATTGCATGCAGAAGCTACATATGAACTTTCACATACGCTCCCATCTTTCTCGCCAATGTGTTATTTGTGTAAGACATCCAAACCGTGCAAAAGGTGAACTGTGCCATGAAACATTTAAAAAAAAAAAGAAAAAAAAAGAAAAAAAAAAAAAAAAAAAGAGTCAGATTGGTCCATTTATCGGGTGTAGCCCAACCAATGAGTATAGCTACAACTGACTTTCATGGCAGGCGAGTAAGGCACATCTTTTTCACAGCTCAGATTACACAATCGTTTCTCTAGACAATGGATCTCCTTTCCAAGGCATCTATTTACCTGTTTTACAATCTCTTCATATTTCCTCAAGCACTGGTATTGCCTCCTATCATCATCCTCTCTAGACATTAAAAAAAAAAAAAGAAAAAGGATTTTTATCTGTTATGGGATTTGAAAATCTTTCAACGTTGGTAATGCTTGAGGTTCTTTCTTTCATGTATATATAAGGAGTTAAGTGCATGTGAATGGCATGGGAAGAGGTTGCTTTTGAGAGAAATGGCGGGAATAAAGCCTCGTGGTTCCTCTTCCTTTGCTTGAATTGAATGTGACCGTTACAATAACGACCATTTGGGAAAAGAAAAGGAAAGAAAACCGTTATTTGCGACCATCTCTTCTTCCTTACGCGTTCAAACGAGGCTCGCGTGATGGGAAAGTGAAAGAGAGGGGGAATGAATGTCCAACCTCCTAGTTTTAAAAAATATGTAGACTGCAATGTGCGTTTATCACAATCACTAAGTTGTGACAACTCAGCCAAATGGCATCACCAACTGGGGCCATTCATATTGTGGGCCCCATTTAATGTGCAAACGTCTGATCGGCATTTGTCAAATAGGTCGGTAAAGAGAAATGGCAAGTGGCTCAAGCTTGATGGTAAACATCAGGTGGCTTATACGGTTGGATCAATGTTGTTTTTTTTGGACTATGCTTCATCCACGAAGCATTCCACGATTTAGACGGTTCAGATTGGGAGGTAGATATGCCACTTGTGAGGTAGAAGAGTCGCCACCACTTAACGAGTTCTTATGAAAATCATATTGTAGTGAATCCCTTGGAAGAATAACGGTCACGACTGATACAATAATGGCGCGAAGAAAGGTGAATTGAAGAAGAAATGTACGCCCTCTAATTAGAACTAACATTTATTGTGAAGCAGGTCGTATTAAAAATTCGAGGAGTAAATTACCCGTAGCCCCTATGCACAAGCCAACTTGGGAAGCTTGCATATATTCACTCTATCTACACTTCACAAGCAAGCAGAAGCGTACAATATGACTGCTCATTTAGGTGGGCCACATCAGGGATTGGTTATGGGCCATGGGTCAAAAGTTGTACTGATCAGAAGATCTTAACCATCCAATGGAGTGGGCCTAAAATTGACCATTGTAACAAAAAATGGCCCAAAATGAGCAATCGGCTAATGAAAGTCCACCGATGAGATTCTAGGATAACGTTGTTAAGAGCGTTTTGGGTCAGTCCCATTGATGTAGAGTGGGTGGTGGACAGTTTCATAGTTAAGATGGATCAGAAAAGGCCCGGTTGACGACAGAAGTGATTCGGACCGTCGGACCTTAGATCAGACGTATCTCCCAATCCAGAATGAGTTATCGGGCGTAAAATATATAATTTTGGGATATAACGAGCTACTTTAGCAACCCAACCTCGTTATGCCGGGTTGCGCAAGCCGAATTTACGAAATACCCCTGGATCGATAGTTGTTTTCCTATTTTAATTCTATTTTTACTATAAATAGTAAGTTTTAATTTGATTATAACTCTTCATCCGTTGGGCTTTAGGAGTTGCGCCCAACATGAAAAGAGTTTAGAATAATTAGAAGAAGAACTTGGTGAAGCCAAATAGGACACTTACTATTTTTGGCCGAAAACCTTGCGCACTAGTAGACGTCCTGACCGTCTATAAATAGTAAGTTTACTATTTATCGCAAATTGCGAATTTTAGGAGTTTTAGTTATAGTTTGCTTCTGATTTCTCTCTCATTGCTTGGTATCCCTATTTAAAGGGTTATTAACTCATTTATTTCATTCATTAATCAAATTCGAATTTTATAGAATTTATTTTCCATTTTGCTTGCTTTCTTTCTCGTGGATTTGAAAAACCTCTGTGAGGAGTCCAGAGAAGTTATGTGGATTCGGAACAATTATCCTCTTGAGGAAGATGGTGCTTGACCTCATCACATTCATCCCTGCGTCACCCATCCACAATGATGACAGACTCAAATAATCAAATTAGGTATGGCGATTGACATGGCATGCAAGAGGTGGACACTCAACTTTGCTCTTGGCCGTTTGATAAAGGGGCCAAATAGCCCTACCATGGATCCTGTCACTAGAGTCGGACATTGGAACTCTTGGGTGCTTTATGCTTGCAGCCTTTATCCATTTTTTCTGGGAGCCCGCCTGTCCAAAGCAACGTAAACTGCCTTTCGGGAAATGAAATCGGCGTTTTAGCTCGGTTAATGCAGAGCATGAAAAACAATTCCAAATCTAAAACTTCTTTACACATATCCCTGAACCAGTTCGGCTGCAAAAGTGCATCCAAACGCACACAACAAGAGAGGATTATCAAAGGCGCGCATGGGCTTTATACATCGAATTTCTCAAAACCGGTAGGGATCCCCTATGCTGTGATATTTGGAAAGGTAGCTCGTTAAAAAACAACAACAGATACTTCATACACCATGCATGTTGTTGCATCAATCTACACTGTCCAAAACTGTGGGCCAAAACAACGTCCAAAAATCACCCTGGGCTTCCTACAGGGGCTTTCATGCGCACGGTTGAAAGGAAGAGTGGTCAATAATCCGAATTCAATAAATAAAAATCATGTGGCTAAGATCACCCAAACAATGCCAGTTCTTTCGAGGTCCGCAGCTGCCAAAACAGGCAACAGGATTTGGATGGTCTTGATTTGGATCAGAGGCAACCATGTACTAAACATAGCATGCCAGGAGATTGTAATATTATATTTTTATGCCAAATTCATATGGTACATCAATTTCTTATGCTTTCAGAATTTTTGTCAATGCGTCTGCCCTTCTGAAAATTATCAGATTTTTCAATGGCAAAATACTTGTAAAAATGAGTGTTTGGTTAAGTTAGCGAGAGCCTGCATCGGTTGATGGAATGCCAATTCATCTCAGAAAATTAACACCCACAAATAATCATAATGATAGTAGTAGTAGTGGTAACAATGATGAATAAATGAATGAATCATACCAAAAAGATGAGACATGCAACCAACTCTGAAATTTCAACCTCAAAGACCAAGACAACCTTATATTTCTTTTAATTTTATAATCAACACTAATCCCTCATTGCATTGTTTTACTTTCTTTTTTTTACCCCCCAGAATACTTGCGTCACTTGCATCTTTCTACCCAGCTCTTCAATTCATAGAACCTCCGATTGACCAGAACTGATACATTGCCCCACCTGTCCATGGCTGTCTCGGAATTCCTATACGAACAGACTTGCAAGCATCATGTGAGTGTCTGGAGACTGGGGAATGCCGAGGAAACCAGAACTTGCTTTCTTCTTCTGCTCATTCAATGGCTGCAAGTTCAGCTAAATTGGTATAACTGTGGGCATCACCCTCCTTAAATCTTAAGTTAACTGCATGGTTTTCTATGGACTCATGCAAAGAAAATTCAAGTTCTTGAAAACCAATATGTCATAACTGCCGAATAGCTTCACGCGGTGCTGACATGCTTTCAGTTATGGAAGTTCTCAACCCAAGTTATGAAATATACAATTTGAAGCAATCATAACTCAATCAAGACCCAAAAAAAAAAAGAAAAAAAAGAAAAAAAAAAGAGGAGACCACACCAAGGCACTAAGAAGGCTTTTTATCTTGTTTTTTATCGGGACGCCAACGACCAGAAGTTCAAGAGAAAAGATAGGGAAACGGTGAACCAGCTGATAAAGGCCATGGCTGTTGCCGTCTCAAATTCTGTGCAGTGGTTCTGCCCGCAGATTCCAAGATCATTACCCATGAGGACTGTGATACCCGCGGATGAACAAGCGGCTGCAAATGTAAGGGTGGAAGTGATCTGCAGCAAAGCACAGGTGATAATGACCCCAAAAAAAGGTACGCACAAAATAAATGAACAGGGTTTGGTATAGATTACTCCATATACTTCATGCATATGGACACATATAAGTACATATATCTGCATGCATCCATGCGAGTAATGCACTAAACTCTGCCAAGTATATATATTTACATGCAGCTATGCGAGTGATGCACTAAATTCTGACTGGCAGCGACTGCAAAAAGCCCGGCCCCTAGGCTGGGCAGAGGAGGGTTGATGTCTGAAAGGCAGTTGGTTATACAACCTTCGCTAGCAATAATAGGAATTCCTGTTTCAAATATTGATGAAAGCTTGGGCGAAACAGGATTCAAAAAGCTGAACCCAAATTGCTGGGGCCAGGCTATGCTGCTATGCACTTAGATGAAAACATGCATAAATATACATTTACATATATTTGCCAAGCAATCACAAGAATGCGTATTTCAAATATTGATCGACAAAACAGGACTCATAGCTGACTCCCAAGTAGCTGGGACTAGGCTATGATGGTGATGACAACAACGACGACGACGATGATGCATTTATACATATACACATCAATATGTACATATAGTGCCCATGAATTTCCAGTGAAGAATGTTATGGCCATTGCCAATTAGTTTTGGATGATTGCCAGGTTTTTTTTTTTTTTTTTCTTTCAATCTTTTAGCATTTTACAAAAGTATGATTGACAAATATCTAGACTCATTTCCCGCAAACAGTACGCTTTTAACTCAGAATACTTTTTATTACGTAGTACTAGCAGAGTAAGATTTCTCACCCCATCACCAATGGCAAAGAAGCTGACTACTCGGGGATTCCGCAAGCAGCGCTTCACAAGAAGGGCGTAGATATCAACCATGGCTAGTGATAGACTCCACAAGCTTTGCAAGCCAACTGCTGCTACAAGGTAACTGGCATACCAAATAAAGAAGCTTATTTCATGCAGCCATCCAAAAAACTCAATCCTATATTCTACAAGGTGGCTTTGGCTGTTTCCAGTTTTATGTAGACCAGAATACAAATACAACACTGTCGAGCACTGTGAGTAAAATATTCCTTTTTCAGATAAAGAGTGCTTGTAAGTAAGATTTTTCAGAAATGGAAAACAGGAGCAGAAAAAGGATATCTAGCACCCAGAAAGAAGTCATGAATAACAGAGGAATGGAGATATTTTCATCAGTTGGCTAAATCATGAATAATGATTTACCACTACGTGACAGCCCCCCTCCCTTGCTCTTTTCAATTTTCTCCTTTTTCTGATTTTTTTTTTTTTTTTAATTGAAGTCAACGAAGAGAAATGTGAAAAACCACTTGGGATGTACAAATATTTTTCCGTTGATCCAGTGGCCAACTCAAGGAAACATATCCTATTTATATGGGCACACATGCCAATGTGATACACGTGAGATCAATGACCACCTGACCAGTGAGCTTCCTTAAATTTTGGCCAAAGCATCTTAAGAGTGGATTCCAACTATGAATGGACCCAGGTCCCAGTTGCCATGTTTTACTTTGGGTGCAAAATCCTCCCTCCATCTATCATTAAGGGATGATGTTGGCATCCCTCTTTCATGCAAGTTTACCCAATATCAGATCGTTGATCAAAATATATACACAGTGTAGGCCACCTGTTGAACTACTTAGGGCCTGTTTGGATGCCTGTAAGAAGTCACTTACAGGTGCTGTTTGGGGGAAGAAATTCACCTGTAAGTCACTTACAGGCAAAACTGCCAGGAAACTTCCAGTGGCTGGAGGTCAGAAGCCACTTCCCTGTAAGTGACTTACAGGCCAACGGTCTGATTTTTTAAACAAGGGGAAGAAGGGGAAAACGCACCTCCATTACCGAAAAGCTCTGGCCATTGAAGATGCTCCACTAAGCTCTCTCTCTCTCTCTCTCTCTCTCTCTCTCTCTCTCTGTGTGCAACGGTTTTCTTTTTCTTTTATTGGAATAGACGGATTTAGTTAGGCTGTGACAGTGGGTCACACCACAAGAAACAGTGGGATTGAATGTCCACCATTAAAGCTCCCCATGGTCCAGTCTATTTTTAAAGTTTTTATTTAATTATTTTAATGCACTACACCTTGTACAAGTAAAATATCAAAAATGGCCCACCATGGAATAGCATAAGAATTGGCTTAAATATTCCTCTTGGAGGGCTTAAGAGAATGATATGTTTGGTGTCAGGATTTTTTAGGTGATTATAACATCTTGAAATGATTCCCTACTCCAAGCTCTGCTTGGCTGTAAATATACAACTTCTTACCTGTAAGTAACTTACAGGCTACCCAAACACAAAAACCAATTTACCTGTAAGTGACTTACAGCTTACATCCAAACAAGATAACCTGTAAGTCACTTTACTTGAAAGTCACAACTTAAAGAACTTACAGGCATCCAAACAGGCCGTAGATCTAGCACAAACTTCTGCATGTGTTGATATCTTTTTGCATGTGCACCTGTACACTGCTCCCACCTGAGATTTAGGTCATTGGAATTCACTGTTTTGACTTCAAGCATTTTCCTTTAAATTTTACCCAGTGTGGGCCCATCATTTTTTACTTTGGTGTTAAGGCCCTTGGACTTTTTAGCATTGTCTAAGAACAAAGACATCAATTGTTTAACAGCTAGTGATTTGGTGATTATTATTTCTGCTTATTTGACCTATAGGTTCAATGTCAAGCACAGATCAATCAATCATAATTTCATATATGCTAGACTGACACACCCACATACTATGGTTGTTACAATCTAACTTTTCAGTTTTTTTCAATTCTTTTCAGTCTTTTCTACTTGTACCTTTTTCCCCTATTTCCAGATATTTTAATATATTTTTTTAAGGCTTACAACCAACCTTGAATATTGGTATTGGGTAGCATATTGGCCAATACGGCCCTATAATGGCTTCTTCTTTTTGTGCTGAAAATATTCCCAAAAATATTGGAATTTTTTGAATAATGGCATAACAGATCATTATTTCGTTAGAATGTTGTCTGTTGGGCAGTTTTAGCTTAACCTTTTTTTTGAAAGATCACTAGAAAAATATTAAAAAGGAGAAGAAGAGAAGGAAACAAAACAGGGAAGGAAAAAGAGATCGCCGAGAAAGCAATCTACAACTAAGCTCCTAAAAACAAAAAATCAACATCCTTTAAGCCCCCCACATTAACCGCCCACTCAACAATAAGCCGCTTAGCCTTGCTGGCCACTACCACTTCTGAATTTGAGACATCCCTGAAACACCTTTCATTTCTTTCTTCCCAAACTGACCACCAAATGGCAATGATAGTCATACGCCATAGACGCGTCCTATTCTTGCCCAAACTAACCCCATGCCAAGCTTTGAGAAGGAGGTCAACAGAGCCGGGAAAACACCACTATAAGTTGAAGCAGGTAAGAAAAACTGACCAAATCCGGGATACAAAGGGGCAGAACATCAACAGGTGGTCTATGGTTTCTTCATTCTTCATACAGCAAAGGCATATGGTAACAATGGGCATGCCTCTTTTTCTCAGATTGTCCACCATGAGAATCCTTTTGGATCCTACCAGCCAGGCGAACGCTGCAAGCTTGGGAGGGACCGAATACTTCCAGAACTTATCGGGAGGGAGGTCTTCAAGAGGAGACATCACATGACACAAACGGAAGTAGGAAGATTTAACAGTGAAGGTGCTGGATTTGTCAGCCTTCCATGCTAATTTGTCTGAGGTGAGGAAGACTGGCGTGGCCCTGTAGATGCGCTCAAGCAGGGCTAC
Organism: Magnolia sinica; assembly: GCF_029962835.1. Taxonomy (NCBI): domain Eukaryota; kingdom Viridiplantae; phylum Streptophyta; class Magnoliopsida; order Magnoliales; family Magnoliaceae; genus Magnolia; species Magnolia sinica. Next base: position 39,880,844 of record NC_080577.1, on the reverse strand, counting down.
GAACTCCTCAACTTCCCAGTCCAACAGGTTCCTCCTACAAACAATGTTCCATTCTGGCTTATCAGCTACAAACGAAAAGCAATCAGCAACAAGAACAGCCGGGTTGGAAGCGTGGCAGAAAATGTTTGGAAAGTCGACTTTGAGGGTGGCATCGCCCACCCATCGGTCTTCCCAGAACTGGATCTTAGCACCATTGCCAAGGATAAAATCAATGCCTGAGAGCACCTCCTTCTTCAAAGACATAATCCCCTTTCAAAGGGGAGAGGGCCGAGAGGCCCTATAGCGAGAGGAATCCTTGGTCCACCAACCGCCGATCGATTTGCTATATTTGCCTTTGATAATTTTATTCCACAAACTATCGTCCTCGGTCCCAAGTATCCAGATCCATTTCCCTAGGAGAGCTCTATTCATTTTCTTGAGCTCTTTTATACCTGCTCCACCATCTCGAGTTTTCTTGCAAACTTGTTGCCAGTTGACCAAGTGGAACTTCTTTTTATCTCCCTTCCCGAACCAAAGGAAGTCTCTTCGAAGGCTTTCAAGCTTGGCCAAAACAGTGGCTGGACATTTGAAGAGGGACATAAAATACACTGGTAGATTAGAAAGAGAAGCCTTAATGAGAGTGATTCAGCCGCTCAAGGAGAGATATCTACATTTCCATCTGGCCAGGTAGATTTGGAACCTGTTTATGACTTTATCCCATAGGGATTGAGGAGGAGAGCCCAAACACAAAGGGAGACCCACGAAAGAGGCTGGAAGCGAAGCCAAAGAACACCTGAAAGAGGCGACGAAATTCGTAATTTCCTCTTCCTTCATATTGACCCCATACATCTTGGACTTGGCCATGTTGATCCTTAAACCTGAGACTGCCTCGAAACAACGAACCGTGATACAAATATTATCAACCTTAACTTGATTAGCTTCGCTAAAAATCAGTGTGTCGTCTGCATATTAGATATGGGAGATCGGAATTGGCAAACCTTTCATTCTAATGCCACTAATGATACCTTCCTCTTGCCCAACCTGACGCATCCTAGATAGGGCTTCTCCCACAATAATGAAAAGGAAGGGAGACAGCGGGTCACCTTGACGGATACCTCTAGAGCTTCTAAAGAAACTTTTCGGGGTCCCGTTAAGGAGAATGAAAAAAATGGGCCGAACGTAAGCATTCTCCAATCCAACTGCACCATTTGACTCCGAATCCCATGCGCTTCATCATATATTGGAGGAATTTCCAATCCACGTGGTCATATGCTTTTTCGATATCCAGCTTGTAAAAAATAGCTTTCACATTGCTTTTTTGGCTAGAGTCCAAACACTCGTTAGCTATGAGCGCACAGTCGATAATCTGCCTTCTCGAGATGAAAGCACTCTGGTGACTAGAGATAATCTTCTCGATGATAGACTTCAGACAGGAAGCCAAAACCTTAGCCAAAATTTTGTAAGAGCCCCCTAGTAGGCTTATAGGCCTAAAGTCTTGGAAGGAGGATGCGCCTGGAATTTTTGGGATGAGGCCAATAAAGGAGGATCCAAGACCCTTGGATAACTTTCCTCTGTCGTGAAATTCTCTAGAGAATAGCATGAGGTCCTCTTTGATGACCTCCCAAAAGAAGAAGAAGAAACTAATGGGGAAACCGTCGGGGCCCGGGGTTTTGTCGCTGCCTAAAGAAATCACCGCCAGCCGCACTTCTTCCACCGAGAAGGGGGCTTTCAAGAGCTGCGCGTCTTCTGAAGGAAGACCATCCAGGCGAAGATTGTCCATCCACGATCTGTCCCAACAGTCTTTGCGAAGCAGCGAGCTGAAGTACTCTATGGCTTCCTCTGCTATCTTGTCTCTATCTTCAATACGGCTGCTGTTAATAGTGATACTGCTTATTCTGTTCGACCTCGAATGCATACTTGCTATTGAATGGAAAAATTTCGAGTTTTTGTCCCCTTCCTTAAGCCACTTGGTGCGCGACCTTTGCCTCTAGGCAATTTCGTTTTCTAAGACCCTGGCCAACAACGCCTTAATCAGCTGAATTCTTTTAGATAAAATGCCAGTCGACATGAGGCCATCTTCAGCTCCAATGTCAATAGCCTGCAACTCTGCCTTAATCGAATCCGTTTCCGAGTCCCTATTTGACATCATTTCCTGATTCCATTGCCTCAGCTTGACCTTTAGCAATCTGAGTTTGCTGCCCAGAAAACTTGCAACCTGAAAGCCATTCCACCAATCTGAAACCATCTGAAAGAAACCATTAGAATTAAACCAGGACGATTCGAATCTAAAGGGCTTCAGGCCCAGTTGAAGTCCTCCGACGAAAGCAAAATCAGACAGTGATCATAGGGACACCTCAGCAGCGCTATCTGAGAGACGGACGGCGATGCTTCCACCCAATCTAGAGAGAGTAGAAATCTGTCCAATCTGGAGAGAGGGGATAATTCTCCCATTGGACCACATGAATCTGGAACCGAGGAGAGGAAGATCAACGAGCTCGTGATCTTCTATCCAGGAAGAAAAGGATCGCATCGCTGGAGAAACTTTCCTGCCATGAGACTTTTCTTCAACATACCTGGTTATATTGAAATCGCCAACAAAACAGCAAAGGCCCGTGAATTTGCTCCTAGAGGAGGATGGCTCAGAACAAAAAACCGCCTTGCTAGCATCGATAGAAGGGCCATAAACTGAAGAGATAAGGCGCTTCTGATTCGTGGATAAGTCGAGGAGAATCGTCGAGACTGAGAAAGTCCTGGTCCAATGTTCCACCAGCTTCCATTTGGATGATCTCCGCACAATTATGATCCCACCTGCACTACCGATGGCATCCAATGAGACCCACTTGGCATCAGGGACCTGCCACAGAGAGGCCATGAGCCTATCGCTGAAGGTCTAAGTTTTGGTTTCCTAAACGTAAAGGATATCAGGGTTGCGAGAGGTGCAGGAGTCTTTGATAAGTCCCCTTTTCTGCTGTGAACCAACTCCCCTAACGTTCCAAAAGATGATCTTCATTGGGCAACCAAACTGCCCTGAGTACCCTGGCTATCTGCACTGTTGATCGAGTCTAACGATGGTTCCATCGATGAAGCAAGCCATTGCAGCTCTCATTTGTTGCATGATTTAGACAAACGATGTCTGGGGGATTTTGAGACTACCAAAGGTTTGCCACCAGTCTCCACGCATTGGAACAGGGCGATGTAATCCTCAAGGCAATCCCTGAAAGATAGACCCACTGCCCTGACGACGTGCCCTATCGCATCCCTAATCCACTTCTTCCGGTGAATGGTGTTGATGAGAGACCTTCTGCATTCGTCCTCATTGCTCTTCTAGTCTAAGATGATCCCTTTCTCTGTAAAGTAGCCGATACGAATCTTGAGAGGTTCCGCGTCAATGACCCGATCGCCTAAATCTTCCCGGAAGAGGGAGATAAGAGCTTTGTCAGAAAAAGAGGCGAAAGAGGTTGAAGGAGAGGGAGGAAGGGGCTCAAGAGAAGACATGTTCTCCGAGTTATAAGACTGGTGCTCGAACTCTCCCAAAGTGCCGCACTCTGGAAGGTGAATGGAGAGGTCTGAAGTGCTAAGCCGCCTACTGAAAACTGCGTGTCCCGAGAGAGATGGGATATCCAAGTCTGATGCCTTTTACTTCGATGGGGAGGACCAGTTCTTCGAGATGTTAAGGTCGAAAGACTTTGGACCCGATGACAAAGGATACACTGTGATGATACTCTGATGGGCGGCTGGATCAAGGCTAAGGGAGAAATTTAGATTAATAGTCGGACCCGGTCTGAGAAGCGAACCCGATCCGAGCCCCGACTGAGACTAATTAGTAGACCCGGCCTCGAGGGACGTACCCGATGTGAAGGCTACTACAGCACCAGGTGTTGGCAGCAAGGCTATCGGCTCGGCACGTGTCTTTTGCAACCCTGGATGGACGACGCAAATGCCCTAGTTTGAATTCGAGAAAGGCCCCTGGAAACGTGGGAGGTTGGCGAGACACGTGTTGCACTGGGAAACGGGAGAGTCGGCCGCGTGGTGATCTCGAGATCAGTGCTTGGGCACGTGGCGATCTCGGGGTGCAGAAGCATCTCTCGAGGGGGGGCAGGATCATCGCCATGTGTCTGAAGAAAAACCGAGAGATTGACAGGATGCGATAGCTCAACTCAAGGGGCACGTGTCACGCCGGTAGGCACGCCATCCGTCTGGCGAAAAGAGAGAGGGCTGACAGGGTCAGCATGATCGTTAGAATATGAGAAAGCCCGATACCGTGCTCTGCGGGAGTACACATTCTGGGTAGCTCCATCTTCTACAGCGTCGCCGGGGATGGAAGAAGCGGGCCGGAGATGTCTGAGCCTCCACAGATCCCCCCACCTGGGAAGTGATTCGTTCGGGGCTTCTCTCTGGATCGGCAGAGAAAGCATTCTTTTGTCCACGATAACTGTGATATGGCTAGGCATGTTGTCCCCTTTGCTTCTTCTTACTTTGACTCTGAGGATGGCCATTTCTTCGCCAGACTTAAATCTGGGGTCCAGTTCGATAAAAGAACCCACCATCGATGTTGTTAAAACAAAAAACTCTTCGAACCAGAGTTCTAGCGGTATGGCCTAAATGAGGATCCATACGTCCTCCGTACCAAAGAGGGAGAAATCGTTCCATCTCTGGACCTTTCGAACCGAACCATCGTTGTGCAGAACCCCAACCATGATCAGGAGATCCGACCTTACTCCCGGACCTGGATTAATCCACAGTTCGTTGTAGCCGATGGGTTTCATAACATATGCAGACGGCTTGATCCTGCAACATTCATCTATCCAACTCTGGACATGGGAAATCGACGTCCCCTCTTTAGTGATGAAGACTACTGTGTATTCCAGCCCCTTTTTGGCGCAATAGAAAGATTCTTGGCTAATCCTTAAAACATTCTCCGAGGTCGAGATTGGAGAGGCCGGTGCAGTGGCCTGGTTGAGGCTGATGTTGGCAGCTGGACAGAGGGGATCGGATTTCTACGGGTTCTGAGAGGGGGACTCGCGAAGAAGGGCCTCTTTGAAAGAGGTTCCTTCAGAGGATTGGGAGGAACTACGAGGGGTTGGTTTCCTAGAGACCTGTGTAAGCTTGGCTTTGCCAGAAGGGATATGCTTGGCTTTACAATCAGGACCGAATCTAGCCCTCTGGATGAGCAAAGGCAAGCCTCCAAACCTCTCACCATGTAACATCTCCACCGCCCTAGCCAGCTCCTCTTCTGACCCCATTCGAATCAACGCAAAACCTCTGTATTGGCCGGTTGTGGAATCCCGCGGCATAACAACGTTCATAACTGCACTGGCACGACCAAACACCCTCGAGAGGTTAATGGGGAACCAACCTTCCAGGAAACCTCCCATGTAGAGGGTTGGGTAGCTCGCAACCGGTCTAGATTTACACCCACCTGTCTTTCCTTTGTGTTTCCTGCCCTCTGCTTGCTACCACGGATGTGAACTACCGTATTGAGGATGTGAGTCTGAACTATTAGCACCATTATTTGTCGGATTAATGATTCCGGTTGAGGGGCCAACGCCTTCTCCCGTCGGATGTTCGTCGACATTTACGATGGAACTGCCTACTCCGATGCCTGAGTTTGCTGCCATTGTCACCGGCAGCTCGGGCCCGTTAAATATGAATACAATAATAAAGATGGAAAAATTGGGGGGGGGAGTGATCATTTACCCCTTCCAATATTTCCTAAAATGACCCACTTTGCTTCAATTCATCAAATCCTCCTCAAGTCTTGTGTTTTGATCCTCAAAACAGGCCTAGATATCTAGCTTAAAATTAGTTTAGGAGCTTCTTTCATGATTGAAATGAAGAAAGAAGTGGTAAAATGATAGAAAACTGCAAATAAAAAAATTGCTACGTAGGACCTCCATTGCCATGTCAGCCTGGTAATGGTAATGGTAACAGTAAAGATATGGGGTGTATCAGCTGATACGGGCCAATACAGCCCTTTTTTTCACAGCCAACCAGCTCAGCGCCCATATTGCATGACAGGGGTGATCAATATGGTTACATAATGGCCAAAACAGCCATAATGTTTACTGTTTTTCCAAGCTTGCTTACGACTCTGTTCACTTTGGAGCTAGGCTTTGCTTATTGGGTCCAAATGCCTCAACCATGCATTGTGAACCTAGGTTGCGCTTTGGCCAAAAATAAAAAATAAAAGGACTTGGAAGAATGGTTAAAGAAATATGTATTTCAATGATGCTACCATTTGATCCGCTTGGCATGCTCAGATTCAAGAGCTATCTCCTCCAACTGAACCTTTAAAAGTCATTGGCAAAGGACAACTACTGTTGAATGTTGGAGGCAATGATACTGATTATCTGACCTCTATTGTGGGAATTACTTAAGGCTCCATTTTAATTCGACCCACATTTACTTCTCCATAGTTTATGCCTTGGCCTCCCAATAAATCTGCTTCCTTTTCAATTTCACATAGAGATATTATCTGTGTCATATTTACAATAGCCCAATAAACTACATTTCAGGTACATGATGTGATCATCTAACCTTTCAAGTTTCATACCTTTCTTGAATACAATAACAGAAAATGGAATAGTCTTCAGAGAGGACTTAACTGGAGTACAACATAAATAGAATACAAGACTAAAAACAGACCTAAATTGGGAAAAGCAAGTCAACATCAAACGAGAATACATGGAACCATGGTAAGCCAAAACGGTTACGTAAAGGATGGTAATGGTGGTAACCGTTAGGCATTATGGGACCAATACAGGCATTACAGAAAAACACAGCCCCGTAACAGTCCCAAAATAGATTTTTTAACAGCAGTGGCCATTACACCATTAGCTTTGTATAGCCTGGAGACATGCAAAATCTGATTTAGGAAAATGGGCCAAGCATCATCAAAGATACAGTGATCTTCAAAGGGGGTTCCATATTCACAAATACAATTTAGCAGTCAGCATATTTGGCACTAGTTAACAAATAGCATCATACCTAAGAAGCTACAAGGTGCACATCCCAATGTATCTGGATTCTGGACTGTCCAATTACTGGTCACCTCTTGATGAGCTATAACCAAAGAATGGTGAATTGGAATTTTGATAATTATCCATGAGGTGGGCAATCAATTGGATGGTCTGGATTGTCTGCTATTCCACCAATCTTATGATAGTAGGGTGGCTATAGTGTGTCAATCAATTGATAAACATGTGTGCTACTCTTGTGGCCAGTGGATTACCAGGTGAAGCCAGAAGTGCATCCGATTAAGACACCTGCGGTAAAGCCATCCTCCACAACAAATGGTCAGGCTACGGGCAAACACAATTACATTTGCAGCAGGTTTTCATCCCAAACTCCCTGAACCCTGACTTACCTTGTAAATTTCCTATGTTTAACATAATCATGATACAAGCTTACTAAGCCTAAAACTCACTCAGTGCAAGTCAGAGCACCACTGCAGCAGGGAACATGGATGTAGCTAAGGCCATTTTGCTTATCTTTGCAGGAATTTTGTTTGGGGAAGTCAACGCTATTCACTGCTGTGTATTTCAAGGATGCCCAAGGGAATCAGGAACAACACTGAAGGGAATCCCAAGAGATGTGGTGGAGATTTCAAACTTAGATCATGAGTTCGTTGTTCAGCCTAAAAAGGGATGGTAAAAGAAAAGGCAAATTCGTCATCCAGGCATGTTAGAGATTGGTGGGATCAGCATGCAAAATGCGCCAGTGTCAATATAGAAACAGTGTAACTAACCCTATTATTCTAGAAGGAGATACGGTTCAAAGATTCAGCTCTAGCATACAAATTCCTAGATTAGTGTCACAAAACATGGTCTATGATTACACCTGCAGACCTCAAAGAATCAATTTCTTGAACACCAAGATTGAACTAGCAACATCATAAGTTCCCTCCCCCCCCCCCCCCCCCCAAACAACGCTTCAGAAGTCAAAATGAGGAATACATCATAAATGAGAACAGTGCTTATCAACAATCTTGTCTCTCCTAACTGTTCGCCACTTGTAAAATTACAGCACAAGCTATTTTCTATCACCCACTGCAAGTGTTGATCATCCAGTTGAGTGTTATCTCCCATCACCAGCTTCATATTTTATACTATGTCCATGAAATTTACACTTTGACATAGTTATTCCCAGTTTCCTACAGTCCAAAGAATCTTTATCTTAAAGACAGTACCCAAGGTACTTTCCTCATGAAGGCTAAAAAGAAGACTAAAACTGCTCCAACTTTTTTTTTTTTTTTTTTTTAAATTGAGTTAGATTACATTCATCATCATCATCTAATCCTTATCCCAATTAATTGCAGTCGGCTATTTGGAATGTCGTATTGTTCGGATTCATGATGAAGGTTATGGCATAAGTTTGAAACTGGCCACCAACCTAATGCAACTCTTTCATCCAGGCTGGGGACCAGCAACAAGAGCAGAAAACTCCCACATGCGCAATGTAAAAACAATTACATAAGTTGATTACAATCAAGTGCTATCTAATAGTCTATTATATTGGTTGATTACAACCAGCAAATTATATTAAATTGGGAGTCCTGATTGGGATCCGCAGTTGTTACCGAATGACTCAAAAACTGGGAGTTTCTCTCTCTCTCTCTCTCTCTCTCTCTCTCTCTCTATATATATATATATATATATGTGTGTGTGTGTGTGTGTGTGCGTGTGTGTGTGTGTGTGTGTGTGTGTTCCTAAGACTGACAGACTATAGCCAGTTGTACACCCCAACCCATTTCTATATGCCTCAGAATTTTTGTTTCCAATATTGCCCTGGATGATATCATTTATTTTCAAGGGCAGAACTTTGACACCGGCCGCCAACCTAACACAACCCTCCTTCTTTATCCAGGCTGACCGGAAACAGCAGCACAAAACTCCCACATGCACAATGTAGTAAACTATTACATAGGATGTCACAATCAAGCACTATCTAATAGTCTATTACATAGGTTGATTATAACCAATGAGTTAGATTAAATTGGGAGTCCTAATTTGGATCCACAGTTGTCATTGAGCGACTCAAAAATTGGGAGTTATTCTGTCCATATATTCTTAAAACTGATAGACTATAGCCAGTTGTATACTCCAACCCATTTCTATATACCTCAGAATTTTTATTTCCAACTATAGCCAGAATTTTTGCGAAAACCATTTGCATGTTAACCTACAGTCGGTTGTAAGAGATCAATTCTCTCCATTCTTTACATAAAAAGAAAAAGATTTCTTTTTTATTTTTAGCTGATATCCAACAGAAGCAAAAAAGCAAAAGAGGGCATATATACACGGAAGAAATTCATGTATACAGCAGAAAAGAGGCTTGAAGAATCGCATTACCAGAAGGCAGTGACGGAGGTGAAATCACTGGTGGTAGCCATGACACAGAGAGATAAAACTGCAAACACAAACTGACAGAACCGTAAGGCGAGGCCTCCGGCGGTACCAGGCATGCCTTGGATGTCCTTCATCCTCACTCTTGGCACATTGTTGGCTGCTTCGGTGATCAAAGGAGGAGCTTCTACTGGATGAACCGTCGGACGGCTCGCGTTCATCCCTTCAGCGGACTAAACTCATAGGCCAATTTCCATCAACTGATACACAGATTTTGAAGCACAGATGCAGATTCAGATAGAAACGCTATTTCAGGAATCTCCGTCCCAACGCCCTTCTAAGAGCCCTAATTAAACATCTCTGGCAAGAAAAATAACCAATCGCGAAGTATTTGAAGCAAAGGAGAACGAAACCCTCATTCAAAACTCTAATTCCACGAAAGCAAGCCGAGTCTTCGATCCCGACGCCTGATCCAGTGGATTTTTATAACTCAAAAGCCCTAATTCCAAGTATTTTCATGAAAATAAAGCAAACTCTCGAGTTCCGAGATCGGATTGCGCGTGTTTTCAGAGGAAAGAGCGTTTGAGCTTTCGTTCTGCGATCGAAATCCGTCCGTCTTCTGAGAAGGAGACTCGAAACGGCTGAATCTCTACTTTCTGACGTTGATTTCAGCAGCAGGTAGAGAGAGTACAGCGTAAGGAAGTTCTATATATATATATATATATAGGGAGGAGCTCTCCAGTAGCGTAGGGGTTTACCGCTGGCTAACTACTCCATGTCGCGCATTTTAGCGCCAGAAGCATTTTCTTTCTCCGGTGGAAAATGTGGACTTTTGTGATCCTCGGCCCGAGGACATGCATGGCGGTGTAGTTGGTGAGCGGATTAGTTGCGGCCCTTACCGTCGGTTCCACTTTGCTGTATGTGTTCTACATCCACGCCGTCCACTGTTTCCTACGAAATGGTCCACCTAAGATTTGGATCTCTTCCTGTTTTTTGCTATTGCCTTAAAATAATATAGAAAAACAGATGTACGAAGTGGATATATAATAAATACATCAAGGTGGACCCCACAGTAAGGGCCGCACCGTTTTGGGTGAGGCCGGGGCCGCACCGAATACGCTCCCTTGTAATTGACGATTTTGGACTGGGCAGCTGATACGCTGGAGCCGGTAGAACTGAAATGTTGTAGAGCCTAACTCTCCAGAGTATAAGTGGCATAGTAATTATCAATCGGGTCCGTACAAATGGTTTCCCCTACTTTGGATGGATAGTTTTCTAAGTAGACAAATATCCAATTATGCTATCCATATAAAAAGTGACACTCAAAGCGACTGTGGTAGATGAAAATAGTTCATGGACTAGCATTTACCGATGGAAATTTGAGGATGTGATGGACAGGATTTTCTAATTCGTGTGTTTTTGAAATATTTTCTATCCATGATAAAACACGCTAGATGGACGGCCGCGATCTATATATCTTCCTTCGAAGCCGCCGTGTACCGGGAAGGGATGGCTGACCTTTTCCCGGTTGCTGCTATTTTTCCGGTTCTTGCGGTAACGGATTTAAGTGTTACCCGGGTACACCGTAGTGGGTGCTTCCCTGACTGTGGGGTCCACTTGATGTATATGTTATATATCAACGCCGTCCATCAATTTTTACAGAGTATTCTAGGATATATTTGCAAAAATGAAGCAGACCCAAATCTCAAGTTGACCAGGCAGTTGGGATTGAATTTCCACCATCAAAAATTTTTTTGAGGTGACAAAAGTTTTAGATCAAGCCGATATTTTGGTTTTCCTTCATTCGCATATGTGTGACCTTATCAACAGGTTAGATGGAAAATAAACATTACGGTTGGCCCTAGGGATCTTTTAATGGTGAGAGAGTTCATTGACCAATGTTTCCTGTTGTGTGGTCCACTTGAGATGGTATCTTATTAATTTCTGTGTCCATGCTCTAAAATGACGAGAAATTTACCACGATCCGGCAGTTTTTATGAAGCACGCGTGGATAGTAAATTTGAGGGCGAAAATACCCTTGCTTTTTAAGTGAGCTAGTTTATAGTTATGGTTTGGCGACTATCTATAGCTACGGATTATAACCGTAGCCACAGGTACTATTGTGATCTAAAAACCAACCCCAACTTTGGGACAAAACATTGAAACGGGGTTGACCGGGTCAGTTGGATGTGGCTTTTTGAGCCATGCTACATCCACATTAAGTTGATTTAAGTAGCATTTTTCTACTACAATATGAAAAGTAGCAATTACAATTTGAATAGTATTTTTCTAATGCAAGATAAAAACAACATGAATTTGCGAATCTTTTCTTTCAAAATCATGCATCATGATGCATTCTTCTTGCATTTGGGCATCAAATACAATGGGGCAAATTTCACATGCATCATTTACCCAATCACCTATGAATCTAAACACGTATTGAACAATCATTCTTGTAAAAGAAATAAATTAGAGAGGCAAAGAACAAGAAGCGATCAATTTCTTAGAGAAGAAAAATGAAAAATGATTTAACATTCTCATATGATGGTTAAATGATTTGACGTGCATAAAATTCATCCCGTCCCTTAGGTAGACCATTCCTTGTTTGGCCTTGATCCAAAAATCAACTGATTCAACGATCGCCCTATTTAAAAGTATACAGAATGTCAGAAACCACTAAATTCTCATGGCATGGCCAATACTAGGAATCGAAAAAGAATATGAAGAAGAAGAAGAAGAGACTTCTCTATCCATGACACTCTCATTGTAGAAACTCAGATTCCATTGAACTTAAGTGGGGAGTTCTACACATCCAAACAACCCCTAAGGCATTTCATTGAAACCAACTAACCATGTGAGACATCGAAGAAAGGAATTGATGGTAGGGTAGGCGTACTCATTCAACTAAACAAATAGAATAAGAAAACCCAGCTGATCATGGATACAGATTGTATAAATGAAAGATAAGGAAACATAAGATTTACTAATAATGAGAGCAACAACATGCAAAGTATGTATTTTAGTACTAGTTAAAGTATGCTTTTTAATTAGTGGTAGTTAAAAACCATGTCTCTGCCAGTAGTTGGGCATAAGCAACCATCCACCTGTGAGATAACTCAGATTCCAATATAACCAGCTAAAAGTCAGTGCAACCAGAACTAGCACGATGGAAGCAGCCTTCCAACAAAAGGTTAGGTTCAAATTGGCACAATAACTTAACTCATTCGATTAGTTTGCAATAGCCTTAAAAAATTAATGAAATAATAGTATTATAAGCATGCTACGAATTAGACTAAGCCATGTGGCATATTGACTATTATCTTAAAGCTTAGAACAGTTCAAAAGGGTCATACCCCAGCCAAAGGTGCATCTAAAATCTTATCCAAAATCAAGACCACACACTCCTAGAAATTGAGTGAGGCAACCTAGGAATTGAACGAGGAAAGATAAAAATTGAGCGAGGGAACCTCGCAATTGAGCGAGACAACCTAAGAATTGAGCAACGGAAACTAGGAATTGAGTGAGGCAGCCTAGGAATTGAGCGAGGCAAGCTAAAAATTGAGCGAGGCAACCTAGGAATTGACGAGGGTAGCTAGAATTTGAGCGGGGGAACCTATAAATTAAGTGAGGCAACCTAGGAATTGAGCGAGGGAAGCTAGAAATTCAGCGAGGCAAGCTAAAAATTGAGCAAGAGAACCTAGGAATTAAGTGAGGCAACCTAAGAATTGAGTAAGGGAAGCTAGAAATTGAGCGAGGAAACATAGGATTTGAGCGAGGAACTTACAAATTGAATAAGGTAACTTAGGAAATGAGCGAGGGAAGATAAAAATTGAGCGAGGGAAGCTATAAATTGAGCGAGGCTTGTACCAGGGCTTTGGATTCAATGATTTTTTAGAGCAAGACAGAGAAAAGAAGCGTTGAGATAATACCTTTCCTCCTAATCTCATCTATTGAAAAATGGGGTCCTCTTGATCACCTAAAGAGATTTTTAGGCAGAATTAACATAATTATGACCGCGAGGATTGAGCTACCAAATGAGATTATCCTCATTCCTCGGTTGGAGTTCTGGAAGATAAGATCTATGCAGTAAAAAAAAGTCTTCTGAATTGAGCGACAGAAGCTAGAAATTGAGTGAGGCAACCTAGAAATTGAGCGAGGGAACTTAGGAATTGAGCGAGGCAATGTAGAAATTCAACGAGGCAACCTAGGAATTGAGCAAGGGAAGCTAGAAATTGAGAGAGGGAACCTAGAAATTCAGCGAGGCAACCTAGGAATTGAGCGAGGCAACCTAGGAATTGAGCGAAGCAACCTGCAAATTGAGCGAGGCAACCTAGGAATTGACCAAGGGAAGCTAGAAATTGAGCTAGGGAAGCTAAAAATTGAGCGAGCCAACCTATAAATTGAGCGCGACAACCTAGGAATTGAGCGAGGCAACCTACGAATTGAGCGAGGCAATATACAAATTGAGTGAGGCAACCTAGGAGTTGAGCGAGAGAAGTTAGAAATTGAGCGAGGAAACCTAGAAATTGAGCGAGGCAACGTAGAAATTTAGCGATGGAACCTAGGAATTGCCTGAGCAACATAAAAATTGAGCGAGGCAACTTAGAAATTGAGCAAACGAACCTAGAAATTGAGTGAGGCAATTTAGAAATTGAGTGAGGCAACCTAAAAATTACCTGAGGCATTGTAGAAATTAAGTGAGGCAACCTATAGAAATTCAGTGAGGCAACCTAAAAATTCAGCGAGGTAACCTAGAATTTGAGCGAGGCAACCTAGAAATTCAGCGAGGCAACCTAGAAATTATGCGAGGCAACGTAGAAATTGAACTAGGCAACCTAGAAATTGAGCGACAGAACCTAAAAATTCAACGAGGCAATGTAGAAATTGAGCGAGGTAATCTAGAATTTGAGCGAGGGAAATTAGAAATTCAGTGAGACAACCTAGAAATTGAGCGAGGAAACCTAAGAATTCAGCGAGGTGACCTAGAAATTCAGTGAGGCGACCTAGCAATTAAGCGAGGCAAACTAGAAATTAAGTGAGGCAAATAAGAAATTGGGCGAGGCAAGGTGAAAATTGACCAAGGCAAGATAAAAATTGAGCGAGGCAAGTTGGAAATTGAGCAAGGCAACCTAGAAATTGAGCAAGGGAAAAATGAATTTGAGCGAGGCAAGCTTGAAATTGGGTGAGGCTAACTTGAAATTCAACGAGGCGAACATGAAATTCAGCGAGGTTAACATGAATTGGAATGAACTTTAAATATAATTGAACTAGCCTAACAATTTTCTCTTTGGTGAATTTGACCGAGCTTTACGTGAAATTCTCTTCGGTGAATTTGACCAAGTAATTAATGAAATTGGCCGAGCGATTCACAAAATTTTCCGTTACATTACATGAATCCGTGGAAGTTCCCTATCATATTCTTATGATATTTCTGTCAAATTTATGAATTGCTTAGGGAATTTCACCAATCATAAACCTTGAAGTAGGTCAAATGGACCAAAACCTCTCGCAAATTGGATTTACAGTTTGCTCAGTACACTCTTATAATATTGAGTTAACTGATTTGGGCCCACCTTAAATGTATGTGGACTATCCACGACGTTCATCCATTTTTCTATCTAAAGTAAGGGTTTCAGCCCAAAATGGTGGCATATCGAAATATCAAGTGGATCATACCACAGGAAACAGTGGTTCCACTGTAGAAACCTTGTTATGCCCCCATAATAATGTTTTATTTGTAATCCATCATGTTCATAGGATGATTTTTACATGGATGAACTGAAAACCAAGATGCGAGCTTTATCCAGCAGTTCAATGGCCCACAAAAAATTTACTGAGATGGACTTCGCCCTCAATTTGTAGGTTGCCTCACTCAATTTCTACATTGCTTCGCTTAATTCCTAGGTTGCCTCGCTCAATTTCTAGCTTCCCTCGCTCAATTTGTATGTTGCCTCACTCAATTTCTAGGTTGCCTCACTCAATTCCTAGGTTGCCTCGCTCAATTGCGAGGTTCCCTCGTTCAATTCCTAGGTTGCCTTGCTCAATTTCTAACTTCCCTCGCTCAATTCCTAGGTTCCTTCGCACAAGTTTTAGTGTGCCTCGCTTAATTCATAGGTTGCCGTGCTCAATTTATAGGTTGCCTCGCTCAATTTCTTGCTTCCCTCGCTTAATTTCTAGGTTACCTCGTTCAATTTGTAGGTTGTCTTGCTCAAATCTTATGTTCCCTCACTTAATTTCTAACTCCCATCGCTTAATTTCTAGCTTCTCTCACTCAATTCCTAGGTTGCCTCGCTTAATTCATAGGTTCTCTCGCTCAATTTTTAGCTTGCCTCGCTGAATTTCTAGCTTCCCTTGCTCAATTTATAGGTTGCTTCGCTCAATTCATAGGTTCCCTCGCTCAAATTCTAGCTTCCCTCGCTCAATTCCTAGGTTGCCTTGCTCAATTCCTAGGTTCCCTCGCTCAATTTTTAGCTTGCTTCGATGAGTTTATAGCTTTCCTCGCTCAATTCCTATGCTGCCTCGCTCAATTCCTAGCTTCCCTCGCTCAATCCTAGGTTGTCTCGCTCAATTGCGAGGTTCCCTCGCTCAATTTTTATCTTGCCTCGTTCAATTCCTAGGTTGCCTCACTCAATTCCTAGGAGTGTGTGGTCCTGATTTTGGATAAGATTTTAGATGCACCTTTGGCTGGGGTATGACCCTTTTGGACTGTTCTAAGCTTTAAGATAATAGTCAATATGCCACATGGCTTAGTCCAATTCGTAGCATGCTTGTAATACTGTTATTTCAGTAATTTTTTAAGGCTATTGCAAACTAATCGAATGGGTTAAGTTGTTGTGCCAATTTGAACCTATCATCTTGTTGGAAGGCTACTTCCGCCGTGCTGGTTCTGGTTGCACTGACTTTTAGCTGGTTATATTGGAATCTGAGTTATCTCACAGGTAGATGGTTGCTTATTCCCAACTACTAGCTGTTCTAACTTTAGGCAGAGACACGGTTTTTAACTACCACTAATTAAAAAGCATACTTTAACTAGTACTAAAATACATACTTTGCATGTTGTTGCTCTCATTATTAGTAAATCTTATGTTTCCTTATATTTCATTTATACAATCTATATCCATGATCAGCTAGGTTTTCTTATTCTATTTGTTTAGTTAAATGAGCATGCCTAGCCTGCCATCAATTCCTTTCTTCGGTGTCTCACATGGTTAGTTGGTTTCGATGATGTGCCTTAGGGGTTGTTTGGATGTGTGGAACTCCCCACTTAAGTTCAATGGAATCTGAGTTTCTACAATGAGAGTGTCATGAATAGAGAAGTCTCTTCTTCTTCTTCTTCATATTCCTTTTCGATTCCCAATATTAGCTATGCTATGAGAATTTAGTGGTTTCTGACGTTCTGTATACTTTTAAACAGGGTGATTGTTGAATTAGTTGATTTTTGGATCAAGGCCAAATAAGGAATGGTCTACCTGACGGACGGGATGGATTTTATACATGTTAAATCATTTAACCATCATATGAGAATGTTGGATAATTTTTCATTTTCTTCTCTAAGAAATTGATCGCTTCTTATTCTTTGCCTCTCTAATTTATTTCTTTTACAGAAATGATTGTTCAATATGTGTTTAGATTAATAGGTGATTCGGTAAATGATGCATGTGAAATTTGCCCCCTTGTATTGATGCCCAAATGCAAGAAGAATACATCATGATGCATGATTTTGAAGGAAAAGATTCACAAATTCATGTTGTTTTCATCTTATATTAGAAAAATGCTATTCAAATTGCAACTGCCACCTTTTATATTGCAGTAGAAAAATGCTACTTGAATTAACTTAATGTGGATGGAGTATGGTCCAAAAAGCCACATCCCACTGACCGGGTTGACCAACTTGGTCGACCCCGTTTCAATGTCTTGTCCTAATGTTGGGTTTGGTTGATAGATTAGCCATGGTGCCTTCGGCAACGGTTATAACCCGTAGCTAGAGAGGGCTGCCAATTCCTTCACCGTAGACCAGCTTAGAGAAAAAGCAGGCGTATTTTCATCCTCAATTTTACTGTCCGCACGTGCTAGTCTAACTTGGCCACTTAAGTTTGTATTGCTTCATAGAAACCACTGGATAAAAGGTTTTGTCTATGGTGGTAAATTTCTCTAAAATGATTTTTAAAAACTGATGGACGGCGTGGATATACAACAGGAACATAAGGTGGACCCCACTGTTAGGGAAACACCCAATAAGGTATTACGTGGGTTATATATAATCCGATCTAGATTTTTTCGGTTACTACTGTATCACATTCGTTTAGACCGTTGCTTCCCACCGTAGACGGACCACTGCCAGAAACCCACTCAAACCTCTAGATTTTATGGCCTGCAAAGAGACAGTTGGATTGATATAGAGGGAATGGTTCAGATTCAACTTTTAAGAAAATGACCAAAATGGGCTATTGAAGTCTTCCAATCTGGGAGATCATTACGAACATGATCCACTGATGTTCGGCTACATCAGACCAACGGTCTGGATCGCTAAACCGTGGACCCCGCTCGTGCAAATTGAAAACCTCAGGACAGTGTGCATATACTCCGGTCTACGGGTCTTTACTCTTACCGGGTGGTAGACTCCCTGGAGTTTCAACACCGGGTCAAGGGTTCGAGTACGCCACCAGTGATGAAATCCCACGGCGTGCGTGTGTGGGGGTGTGTGCGCTTGTGTCAGCGTGTGTGTAAAAAAAACTCCGGTCTACGACTATACTATACTCCTGACGAGGCTGACTCCAGCGTTGTTCAAATCAATCAGGATTCGCTGCGGCTCCAAATTATAAGTGGTTGCCCGTGGATGATTCCAAACCGTCAATATCTTGGGACTTGCCTGAGATGCCCAATGGCGCAAAAAGGACATGAGTTTATTGGCACCCACTGAGTGACAAAAATGAAAAGATGACCATTCACGTTCGAATGGGATGTCTACTAATTGGATGACTAAGATTATCCAATATATGTAAATCTTGTTCCATAAGCCTACCTATTACGGGACCAAGAATACGGATGGTCTTGATTCACTGACCACACATCCAGTTACGTGTTGAAGCCGCGAAAGACTGTTGCTGGTTCATCACGAGCGAGCTAAAAAGCTCCTCAGTTTTGTAATCTCGAGCATGACGTTTGCTCTTATTCGTTTCAAAGATGGCAAGCGTTGGTATTTTGGTCGTCGGGGGGTTTCGCCACGCAAGAGGCTGCGAGAATGGGAGCCCCTCGTAATCTATGCAGAAAGGATACATGTGAGGATCATCTGACGTACACGTGGCATGCAGCTCAATTCCAATCCGTTCAAATAGTGGGACTCTATGTAGATTGGTTATTCAATGAAAATCACATTAATTGGACAATACTCGATTCTGATTAATTAACAATTCTATCTAACTTCGACCAATGAATATTTTTGTCTTTCGCTTCATTTAATATCCACCAATGATCCGTTGAATAATATTTTATCTGTAATATTTGTCATAATTCAATGTTGGGTCCCACTTTTTGGATGGTTCTGATTCGAGATGCTATGCAAGTATACGTTAGTACAGTTCGCCTTTATTCCATACGGCTTCATTGTATTAAAAAAACCCGCTGAGCATGAGGACGTTTGATTAACGCAACCAAATGGCGGAACTTAGACAGTAGCAAACTCATCCACCGAACATTCGTTTATATAAGTTTTGATACTCTGGCAGTGACTGATGGCTGATACGCAGGCACTTAGAAATCAGTTAGCAATTTCATACATACATGCCATGCAAGCAATTCAAATTAAACGGCCCAAATTACGGGTTCCAGCTTAGGAGAACCGTGAATCGAAAATTAGCTTGTTTGACTATCAGATTCTGAATGTTGGATTGGTTTGGCGGACATGGATGGCTAATATTTAAAACATATTTGGGCAAACAAGCCTCTACGAATCAAAGCTTATGATTGTCCAAATATTCTGATTTTGTGAATGTAACTCAGTTGCAGTGGGCTTCAAAATTTATTCTGTTAAGCATTCCAGGGGTAGAATGTCCCAGTGCCTAAGCATCAAGCATCATACCCTACAGGAGTACCAATAATTTTCTTTATGAAAGATTTCTCAAGTGAAATTCCAACCCATCCAATTTTTGGGCCCTATTGTGCGGACGCCCAGATTTGGGACCGATGTGTCGATGCCATGGGCTCCATAATGATGCGTGTATATTATCCATACCGTCCATCCAATTTTCCATGTCAATTTAGAGTACGAACCTAAAAATTAGGTAAATCTAAATCTCAGATGGGAAACTTTTGTGGCCCCAAGAGGTTTTTAATGGTGGGCATTCAATCACCACTTTTTCCTGTGGGGAGGTCCACCTGAGACTGCTTCATTTTTGGGCTCATGCCTTGAAATGAACCCGAAAAATGGATGGACGGCATGGATGAAATACATACATCATGGTGGGGCCCACATCACCAATCGGTACGGAGGTCACGGCACTGAAGGGGTCACAATATGAGTCCCTATTGTGTGCCGTGCACGGCCCAACGAGAACTGATACGATGATCCTCGCTGTGTAAGTAGTGCCCCCAAATGAACTGTTTTTTTTTTTTTTAATGGCCCACTTAGCAAGTTAAAAACGCAAAATCTGATGGCTAAGATCATCCCAAACGCACCTCAGTGGCTTCCACACCCCACACAAACCTATGGCTTCTGTCACATTTCTATTGTTTCCTATGGTGCGGCCTACCTGAGTTGTGGACTAGGATGATTTCGACCCCAGTAACTAGATTGGACGGAGTGTAGCTGCGTAAACACCATGATGAATCCAAACAAGCTTGGATGTTTCTGGGCTGCGTGATATAGGTGCAGTGGAGGATTTCATCTCATCTATTTTAGCATGCGTATCCTGTCAATCGAAATCCTCTAAAACGCCTTGGGCAGAACATCCGGGCTCTACAAATTTATAAAATCCTATTCATCCATCAGATTCAATTCACGCAATGGGCTACAGATTAGCTAGATTCACAGCTAAGGTGGGTCACACCACAAGGACCAATCTGACTGGCATGCCAACCATATTTAGGTGTGACTTATCACGGTGGATTAAAGAGATAAAAATCAGCTTAATTCAAAACTTTGGCCAGCTACACCACTTGAGCGTATTGATAGGAAGTGTGAGCCCTCAAGATCTGACGGTCTACACAATATGGAGCCTTTACAAAGCTGAAGATGAACGGTCCAGATCCAATGGCCCCCTTATCCACTATTGGAGGAGATGGGTCTAATCACCTCTCTGATTCTACGGTATAGATGGCATCAGATCACAATCTATGGTTTAGATCGTCCCAAGGACAAGTTAAATGAACAAATTTCTATATACTACTATTCTTCCTTTTTACTCTCGTTATTTTTCATATGTTTATACGAAAGTACCTTATCTTATTTATATGAAAGGATGTGAGTTTGGATGAGACCAGAAGTTATCTGGTCTCATCCATGTCTCCCCATTTAAAACCAAATTCAAATTTGAATTTGAAATGCAACTGAAAGGAAGATGCCGGAAGAGACCTAAACACATGGGACCCACCCACTAGTGATTGCCTATTGGCATATTTCCAACATCTCCCGTTCAATCATATTGTGGGATATGTACAAAAATTTGTCCATCTAACTCTCCTAATAATAATCAAAACCAAACATCGCGATCAAAAGAATCAAAGGCGTGGGATCAGCTGGATCACCGTAATCTTCTCACAGGTGTTAAAGTACTAAGTGACCACTTAACTAGTACTCAATAACTCAAGCTTTGCAATGTTTGTTCTAGTCCTTATGACCACACCGAATGGAGTTAACTCCCGATCCGGAGAACTCGGCCAACATACGCACTTATCCAACTTTTCGAGTTATTCTGAAAACTCTATTTTTTTTACAAATTTCGACTAAAATCAATTTAAAGCAATATTTATATATATGTTCTTAAGAAAGAATATTTGTTTGCAAAAGTCTGATAAAAATAACTTGAAACTATCGGCGAATAAGTCTTCAAGTGCATATTTATAATTCTAAAAACTTGGTATAGCTGTCATAGGATCTTCCCCACGCAAATGTATAATTTCGAATCAATCAAGCTGCTTTCCTAGCGTAACTGAATCTAGCCAATTAAGGACCTTTCGTCATAGTACACTAAAGTAGCGACACTCAATCTTATTCTCCTATACACAAGAGGAGGGTAGCTAAGGACACAAAGAGTCACATACGGGACTGACTACTCACACGTTGCAATGATTAGATCGAATCAAAACAATCTGTAGGTAAAAGGTCCCAGCACGTGGCTACAATCCACGTCGTAAAGTAAACAATATTAGGTATATGTCGGGTCTACAATATGTAGGTTATTCTACATGAGGTACGACTTATCTCATAATCTCACAACCTGACTATTAATTTAGGCCATAACATTGATCGCATGAAACAGAATGGTGTGATTCTGTTATTTGACTTCATCAGTCTCATCTTTAATCTTAAAATATTGTAGGCGGATACGACTCACTCATATCTTTATCCTTTATTATTCACAATAAAGAGAAGTCCATACCTCAGTGTATGAACATTGCCCCAAATGTACCTCTCTTATACATTCAAGGTTGGTCAACCCGTGTGAGTGGGTGACCGGCCTACCGACAAAAAATAGAAATTCTACATGATCTCATGAAAATTGCTGATAATCTACTTACCTAGTTTATATTAGTACTTAATACTGAATAAATGGAATGTGCTATTCATTAATGAAAAATCAAAGTTACTAAATACAAGCATATCACTCAAGCTTTCCTCAATCCTATCTGTCTGACGTAAACCTAAAATAGATCTTTGACTATAGGTTTCATCATGGGATCAGCCATCATTTCCTTAGTAGAAATGTAACTGAGGGCGACCTTCGTATCTCTCACTTGATCACTGACATAATGATACTTGATCTCAATGTGTTTGGACTTCTGGTGCTGTTTAGGGTCATTCGTCAAGTCAATGGCAGAAGTATTGTCTATTTTTAACAATATAGGCTGACGAATGCTCGATACAACATGCAAACCTAGTAAAAATTTGTGAACCCATACACACTGCTGAACTGCAACACAACATGCAATATACTCAGCATCCATAGATGAAAGATCTGTAGATTCTGTTTCTTACTCAACCATGAGATAGCTCCTCATCCGAGTAAGAATACATGTCCTGAAGTAGACTTTCCCTCAACATCATAATATCCTTTGAGGTTGAGGCTAGTGCCTTCATAACACAACATTAGGTCTTTTGTTTCTCTGAGATAATAAAATATATGTTTGACGGCTTGCCAATGAGATTGTCCCGGGTTACTCTGATAATGACTGATTATGCCAACTGCATAGCTAATATCCGGTCTGGTGCAAAGGATGGTATACATTAAGCTCCCTACTACGCTTGCATAAGGTACTAAGGACAGCCAATTTGTCAACTTTAGTTTGGGGATATGATTTCTGTCTAACTTGATAACTTTATCCATAGGGGTTTCAACAGCTTTTGAATTTTTCATCCTGAACCGCTCTAAAATCTTTTGTATATAGGTGGCTTGAGACAAGCCTAAAAATTTCTTAGGGTGATCCTTGATGATTTTTCCCTAAGAATAAAGTTGGCTTCACCGAAATCTTTCATTTCAAAGTTCGAGAATAGTCAATCTTTAGTCAATATCAATAATTGCATATCATTACCAGCTAGCAGGATATCGTTTACATATAAAATAGTATCAGAAAAGATCTTCCAGATCATTTCATGTATATACAATGATCTTTTTCACTCATTATGAGTCCAAAAGTAGTGACGGCTAAGTGGAACCTCATGTACCACTGTCTTGAAGATTGCTTCAGCCCATAGATAGATTTCAGCAATTTGAAGACTTTCTTTGGATGCTTTTTGTCCACATAACCCATGTGCTATTGCATGTATATCTCTTCATCCAAGTCACCATTTAAGAAGGCGGTCTTTACATCCATCTGATATAACTCTAAGTTTAAACTTCTGACAATGGACAAGATCATGCGGATTGAGGAGAACTTTGCAACAGGTGAAAAAATCTCCTCGTAATCAATGCCTTATTTCTGTATGAAACCTTTAGCAACTAATCGTGTTTTATACTTATCCATCGTACTATCTGCCTTTTTTTTAATCTTTAGTACCCACTTATTACCTATCGTTTTGCGATTGGATTGAAGATAAAAAAGTTCCCAGACTTTATTCTTCTCCATGGAAGCGATCTCTTTGTCCATAGCAATCACCCAATCAGCTGAGTTAGAAGATAATAATGCATCCTGATACGAATCAGGTTCATCATTATCAACCGCAATGCAAGAGAATGTTTGCCCCTCAATATCGAAGTATCTTTGGGGAATTAATCCTCTTTCGCTTTGATGTAACTCAAGAGCCTGCTCAGATATTCGCCCACTGGCCTGACGAACTATAGGAGCATCATCATTTTGAGAAGCAGAACTCCCACTCTCTTGAAATACATTGGGTATTTTAAAAAGTTCTATTGGAATCTTTTGCTTCATTTGGCTGGGGTATCTATCTTCAATGAAAATCACGTTTCGAGATTTTATCTCAATCCATCGTCCATAGTCATCGTAAACTAGAACGTATCCCTTTGAATGCATGAGATAACTTATGAACACGCATTCAATGATTTTACTATTAAGTTTACCTCTATGCGGAGTGGGCAGCAAACCATATCCCAAAAACCCCCAAGGGCGTAAGTTAGCTAGAGAAAGAATCTCCTAGACTACATCTCATATGGGGTCTTAGGAATGAATTTGAATGAGACTCTATTAAGGACGTAGACGGCTGTTAACAGTGCGTCTCTCCAGAATGTGGTAGAGAGATTGACTTGTGCTATCATCGATCTAATCATGTCCAATAGTGTCCTATTCTTTCTCTCTGCAATACTATTTTGTTGTGAAGTGTAAGCCATTGTGTACTACCGAACGATGTCAACGTTTTCACAATATGACTTAAACATTTCAGACGTATACTCGCCACCTCTATTAGATCGAAGGATTTTAATCTTTTTCTCAAGCTGATTTTCTATCTCAGCTTTATATTTAAGAAAACAATCAAAAGCCTCAAATTTGTGTGAGATGAGATATATATATCCATAGCGTGAGTAATCGTCAATGAAAGTGACAAAGTATTAACATTCATTTTTGGTATGTACATTAAAAGGTCCACAGATATCTGAATGGATTATCTCTAGTTGGCCATTGGACCTAGCCGCATTGGAAAATGGTTTCTTCGAAGTCTTCTCGAACATACAATGTTCACAAAATGACAAATCAACTTTAGATAAGGAGTCTAACAGATCAAAACGTACTTGTCTTGTTATACGATCCTTTCCGATGTGCCCTAACCTCACGTGTCATTTTAGAGATTCAGATACTACAGTTTCATTCGACATAGCAGATAAAGCAAGGGTGCATTATCACTATCTATGTCTAAAATAAATAAATCTGAAATTAAACTTTCTCATGCAAAGATGAGATTATTTAGTCTCAAAGAAAATTTTGTCCCAAAAAATCGAATATCAAAACCATCAAATAATAACTTGGAAACAGAAATTAAATTCCGACGCATGCCTGGTGCATAAAGAGTATCACGGAGGATTATTGTTTACCCTATGCGCGTATGGAGATGGTAAACATCAATCCCTAGTACGTCTTAAACAGCGTTATTTCCTATATACACCTTGTAACTTCCCTTAGCTATAAGTCGGAATTCCTCGAGTCCTCGATGACTTCTTGTCACGTGCTTTGTTGTGCCTGAATCCAAAATCCACTCATTAAATATAGTATCAACAGAAAGTATTTCAGAACAAACGCTTACATATAAAATATCTAGTGACTTAGGAATTACCATCTTTTTATGGGCACACTGTCAGGCATAATGACCGAAATTTTCGCAAACGAAGCAGATTATGTTGGACTTTTTCTGCTTCTTCTTTCCATTACCTTTCTTGAGATTTGGAGGAGGTGTTGCGGATTTTTGAACTAGGCTGAATTGCATTCATTTCAACCTCTCGTACCAAATGGCCACAAAAGTTTCTGAACATAGTGATGGAATCGGAATGGTTCAGAATTCTTTTGATTGGGGTCCAGGATTCGGGCAAGGAACGGTGCATTGCTATTATCTTTTGATTTTCAGTTAATTTACACTCAACATTCCTGAGGGCACCTATCATCACTCCATCTTACAAATATGATCTTTGATGAGGCAACAGGCTGACATCCTATACTCCTGGATAGAGCTGAGCATTTCTGACCCGATCCGAACTGAATCGACAGTCTGGATCGGTGCGGATCGAGTAGGGTTAGTCAAATTCGATCATTCATCGGATCGAGTTTGGATCAGTGGCTGATTCAGACCGATTCGATTGGATCCGATCCACATAATGTTCATTAACACTATTTCCTATAGTGTTGTCCACTTGAGATCGGGATATACCTCATTTTTGGTTTAGTACCATAAAGTGATTTAGAAAACTAGATGGATGGCATGGATGAAATAAATACATCATGTGGGTCCATGAAGCACCAACCATCAGCTAAGGGCCGGTGGCAGGGGAGTATCCAATCCCTCTCTCAGCTCATGGCTCGAGGTACACATCGAGCACCGAGCTGACAAAGAGAGGAGAGGGAAATAGTTCTATGCAGTCGAGCTCATGGGAGCTTCCCATGAGGTCGAGCTGTGTGGGCCCCACCATGATGCGTGTCGAGCATCAACACCATGCATTTGATGGGTCCCCTTTAAATTATGGGACATCCCAAAAATCAGCTATAAACGGAACTCAGGTGGGCCATACCATCTAAATCATGTGAAGACATTCATAAAACATATAAAAGCACTTGGTGGGGCCCACCTAAAATTTGTATGCATTTGAAACTTGGTTTGTCCCCTCATTCAAGTGGGACATGCATAATGAATGGTCTGGATTTGTGAACCACACATCGGTGGGCCCAAAAAATGATTATGAATATTATAATGGGAGGGTAAATTGTAAACATACATGAAGCATTCATGGACTGGTATGGTTCACTTGAGCTTTAGATATGCATCAATTTTGGGTTCAACCACTAAAATGATCTGGAAAAAAGAATGGACAGCATGGATAAACCACATGCATTCATGGTGGGTCCCAATAGAGTTTACTCAGTGTGGTGGATAAACCACATGAGGCAAGGCAGTTTCGTGCCGTGCACGTCAACACAGGACGCGAATTAGATACTGACAGGTTGAGTAGCGAGTCAACTATTGAAGTGACCTCACCAAGTTCTGTTGGCTCCACTATGATGTATGTGTTATATCCACACTGTCCATCCATTTTTAGATATCATTTTAGGGTATGAACCAAAGAATGAAGCAAATAAAAATCTGTAGTGGACCCCACCAAAGAAAACGGTGGGGAGAGTGATTCCTACCGTTGAAACTATCCTAAGGCCCATCATAATGTTTATTTGAAATCTAACTTGTTAAAAGTTAAAAAAGACATGAAATTAGGGAAAACACAAATATCAACTTGATATAAAACTTTTGTGGCCTTTAGAAGTTTTAATGGTGGGCGTCA
The DNA here is from genome assembly GCF_029962835.1 of Magnolia sinica. Lineage (NCBI taxonomy): Eukaryota > Viridiplantae > Streptophyta > Magnoliopsida > Magnoliales > Magnoliaceae > Magnolia > Magnolia sinica. The sequence continues at coordinate 39,853,876 of NC_080577.1, read as the reverse complement.
CTGTCCCACTGTTTTGTGTGCTAGGGTCCACTGGAGCTTTGGATTTAACTCGTTCTTTGGATATTGCCCTAAAATGATCTCTCCAAGTGGATGGAAGGTGTGGATACAAAACATACATCATGATGGGGCCCATGGAACTTGCTGACGTCACTTCAGTAGCTTGTCTTGCTAGTCGCTACTCGACCTGTCAACCTGTCAGTAGCTAATCCACGCCCATCAACACAACAGGTTATAGGTTGGCTGTGTAGATACGTGTCGTGCAAAGACAAGTGGAGACGCGCCTCGAGCTCCGAGTTGTACGAACGGCTCAAATGAGATCAAAATTACTTGGGCCCCACAATGATGTATTTATTATATCCATACCATTTATCCATTTTTCGTGATCATTTTAGAGCATTTGAAAAAAAAATGAATCATATCTAAAGCTCAAATGGACCACACCAAAAAAACAGCGAGGATAGTGATTTTCATTGTTAAAAAATTCGTAGGGCCCACCATAACGTTTATTTTCCATATAATCTATTAATAAGATTAAAAATACCTGGATGAAGAGGAAAAGCAAATTTCATATTAATCCCAAACTTCTGTGATCTCCAAAAGGGTTTCAATGGTAAACGTTCAATCCCCTACAGTTTTTTGCAGTGTGGTCCAACTGATCTTTAGATCTGTCTTATTTTTTGGCTCAAGCCTTAAGAAGAACTCTCCAAATGGATGGACGGTTTAGATATAACACATACCATATAGTTTGACCCACAGACCTAGCCTAATCCGAACCGTACCCAACCCGATCTGACTCGATTTCCCTGATCGAGTTGGGCTCGGTTCGGGTCAGGCCAACGTGCATCGAATCGGTTCGAGTCAGATGTCCCAGACTCGGTCTCGGATCGGATCGAGTTCAGGTCAGCCCATGTAGGTTTCGGACCGAATCGAGTTGGACCCAATCTGATCCGACTTGGTCCGATGCCCAGCACTACTCCTGGAATTCTAATTCCATTGCCCGAACTTTTGCATCTGACTTCTGCACAGGCATTTGTCAGTACTTCCCAGATTCCTCTAGCAGTGTCATGCACTTCATACGTTGATATGAGTTCTTTGTGTATAGTGCTAATTAGGACATTACGGGCAGAACGATTCTATTTACGCCACTTATTGTAGTGGGTCATTGCAGCCCTATGTTCTCTTAAATTTCCATTTTTAGCCAATATAGGTTCCTCTTGAACCTCATCGAGTGTATGCGATTGTAGACACCTCACCCAAGCTAACATTTTGAAGAGACAAGGACAATACGGACCATGATCGACAACTAGAACCCAAAACCCTAATTACACCCTAGTCGAACCCGAAACCCTAATCCAAGCCCCACCCGAACCCGAAACCTTAATCTTAACCATACTCGAACTCAAAACCCTAATCTAAACCATTAGAACCTCCCAAACCCAGCCCGAAATCCCAAATCTAGGACCCATTCGAGCCAAGTCAGCCTAGAAATACACCCGGTCGAGCTAAAAACTTGAAAAAAGGACCACTGGACAAACCAGAGCGCCACACGAGGACTGCACGTTCGGGCCCGGCCCAGGCAGTAGTTGGACTACCGCCGGTGGTACTCCGATTACCTCCGCTCACCGAACGTGTGTGTCTTTCAAGCAACAGCTGGCATAACGTCTGAAAGTTAACTTTCTTCAGGAATTACCCCCTATCCGATCCTATTTAATATTTTACCAAGCCCAAGAGCCAATGAGAGCGTGCCACGTGGCATTTTTCTCTCCTCAACCAATCACCATTTGCCACCTCAACTTTTACCCCTCCTAAACTTCACAATTACCATAATGCCATTGGAGAAGGCTATAAATTGCCCTCTCCTCCTCTTATTTTCAACAACAACAACACCTTAAGCATCTCCACATCCAAGAGAGTGAGAGAAAGAGGGAGAAGAAGAGAGGGAAGGAGAGGGAAGGAGCTCTCAAGCCTCCCAAGATTTGATCCTTTAGCTACCCCCTAGTGTTTCTTCTTGACTCTTCTAGCCTAGCCCATGTTGGTCATGATTCAATCCACGTGCTAGCCTATCTAAGTCCAAAGCTAAAGATCCACTCATCTCATACACCATCATGATATCGACTCCCTTCTTAACCCCCCTACTCCTCTAGACTTCTAGCGAACGTATGCTCTATTCATAGAGACCATTTTAGAGCGTTCCCCAGAAAAATGAGTCATATCGGGAGATCATATGGACCGAACCACAAATAGCAGTGGAGATAATGATTTCCGCTATTAACAATGCACAGGGCCCACCATAACGTTTATTTTCCATTCAATCTGTTCATAAGGTCACAAAGGCCTGAATTAAGAGGGAAAACAATTTCATATTGATCCAGAACTTCTGTGACCCCAAACGGTTTCAATGGTGGACATTTAATCTCCATCGATTTTTGCAGTGTGGTCCACCTGATAGACGTTCAACAACGTGGATGGATAAAGTAGATACATCAAGGTGGGTCCACACGGGCCAGGTGGACGGATGGTTTAGATAAAACACATATATCATGGTGGAGTCCCATGGAGGGACGGTGTGTGCAACACCTACCTCAAGGTGGACCCCACCCAACAAAACGTCTAGATGGACGGCTGGATGGAACAGATGTACCATGGTTAGCCCCACGTGGCAATACATACATCAAGGTTGGGCCCCACATGTGTGGATGTAAGGCAACCACCGAGGTGGCCCCACGTCTGTGTATTGAATGGACAGAGCGTATATAACACATTCATCAGAGGTGGGGTCCCATCCCACACATGCACCACGTAAGGTGGACCCCACACTATAGCCAAGTGGAAGGACAGTTGGGATATAACTCATACCATTAGATGGGACCCACAGAATTTGTGACGTCAATACAGAGCCACCTGCTGCTATATAATGGATGGACAGCGTGGATATAAATCACATGCATCATGGTGGTTCCACGTGCTGGATACAGCACGGTAGGCCCCACCTGATATTTGAATCTGCCTCATTTTTTTGGGGTGGGCGGTGTGGATCAAAACGCACGCGTCAGGTGGGTCCCACGGAACTTGGTGACGTCTCTGGTATGAGGCGCACCAGCCAATCCACTTCCATTTGAGGTGGGTCCCACATAGGTGGGCCACCCCACTTCTCTATATGCATATACACACACACCATATTATATTATTATTATATATATTCAAACATCCAGCCCTGGACGTCCTTCTAACGGATGGTCTGGATGTGAGCTCCCACCATGATCTCCACATGTGCGTGGGTCCCACAGAGCTTGCTGACGACCAATCAGCAGCTAAAATACATAAATCACGGTGGGTCGTCATAGATGGATGGCGTGCCCATCACACAACAAGTGGGCTCCACTATCTAGAGATGGACGGTGTAGATAAAACCCATACACCACGCCAGGGCCCCACTGTTTGAATGGTTAGGATGAAACACTGGCATCAAGGTGGGATTCCCACCGTCCCAAGCAGTGGACGGTGGATAACAAATACATCAGAGGGCCCTCACACGTCCAGATAGAAGGATGGTGTGGATATGAAATACACACATCATGTGGGTCTCACCGTCAGGACGGATGGATATAAAACATGAATAGTATGGTGGGTGGGTTCCTACCTCCCTCCTTCTCTCCTCGTCAGAGGTATCCAAAAACGAGCCCGAGCGCAACCAGGGTCGAACCACGTCGACCCGGTGCGGTAAAACGATGAGGGAGAAGACTCGGACGTTAATGGCAGATTCAAGTGCTGGCCACCTATCTTCGAAACGACGCTATTGGAGGGTTTTAATCTGCTTCACGATGCTTGTAGGAGTAAGAAAGTAGAGCTCCATCAGCATTTTCATGGTGGGTTCGCATGGAGAAGAAGACAGCCAGGTTTTTGGATCTTTTCCTTTGCAAAGCCCTAATAACAAGGTGTAGACGGCTGAGATTTCTTGCAGATGAAGGGATGGGATCAAAGGATTTCCACGCACGCGGATCGCCAACGTGGAGCGGTAACAGTTTCCATTTTCGGAAACATGTGTTTGTAGGGTCGTTTTGCAGCGAGGTTTGTGTGTCCATACGTGCATGAAAATTTGTTGTGAAAGTTGGGTTTTGGTATTACGTACATCCTCTGTCAGATGTGAGGTTTGGATTGTCCAGATGGACAGTGCAGGTGGGCCACTGATAAAAGGAAATGGGTGCCCGACCGTTCGCTGACCGCAGCAAGGCGAGAGAGAGAAATCTCTCTTTTTTGGAGAGAATGTGCTAGGTCGACCAGCGCACAGCGGCTGCACGTGAAATGTGCACACGCGCAATACGGGTGGGGTCCACAGTGATGTATGGATGAAATCCACTCCACCCATTCCGCTAGGTGGGCCCTATCATGCCCTCTGACCAAAGATGGGGCAGATCCAAGGTCCAGGTGGGCCATACGAGCTGATTCCTAGCTCGAACGGTGGCTTCCCGTTGATATGAGGGTCGGATCATCCCAAGATTGAACGTCAATGGTTAAAAGATTCCAATGGACCATTTTTAAGGCTTTCATAATAGGTTACTAATTAAATACTAATATTAATATTAATTCTTCCATTATTATTATGTTATCATAAACTATTTATTTTTGTAATTGTTTATTTGCTATTATTTTTATTATCTTTACTCCACATACATATGTTTTCATTTATCATGTTGCGCGTCCCGCTCTATAGGTTATTAGGACTACCTTTCACCATGATTTTGTATTGTTATAATAATAATAATTATTATTATTATCTTCTTTTTAAGGCCTAATCTTATTTTATTTTATTTTATTCCCTGTTAGAGACGTCTGTTAAGCTTATAAATTTCTTACTAGGTCTCGGTCCCAAATTAAGGTGGATTATATGTATTAGTGGACCACGTAGAATAAATGCCCATTATATTTTTAAATTATGGATTTTTATTTTTATTTTTGAAAAACAAAGATTAAATTGGATCTAATTCGTTCCATGGGCGGATAGCTTCTATCTTGACCTAAAATAGTATTGGGGGCCATTCGATGATGATGCATCAGGTGAGTCACGTGTGTTCTCATACACGTGTAAGCCGATTCAGATCTCTATAGCAGCACCCGAGTACCTGAAAGTACGGGGTGTTACACCTTCCCTTTCTTTAACCGAGGTCCCTTACTCAGAATCCCGGATTGCAGACCAGGAGTAACCTAAGTTAGGAGCATCTTCGGATTTCTCCAACCCTACGTATTCCGCGGTTCTGACCGACTGCGGGATTCTAAGATTCATTGGCTAGTGGTGACTCCAACATCTACAAATCAGCCTAGTCACCCCCACCATCAAAACAAAAACATGCAAATCACCGTGGGCACCGATTTTCAGTGTCAACAGAATGACGACTCCACTGTGGACTACTATCTTTTACTAGCTGAGACTCGACTCAAAAGTTTGTGATATTTTACTTTCAAGGGACATTCACCATTACATTCAACAATTAAAAAAATCTTTAGTTTACACTTAGGCACTAATCCGAACCATAACCACTCGGTCCCGTGCAGCCATGACATCTCAAGCTACCCTGAGGAAGAGCTGGCAGCTCAACCAACTCCAGAAACATCAGCACCCGCACCTACACCAATGCCCGCATCGTTACCTCCAGCAACTCCAACAGACCCACAAGCTAACACAACCATGCTAGAGGTGGCCCAAAGCCTCCGAACAATGTAAGAGCTATTACTTTACCTGGTACCGAGTGCCACATCAAATACACAGGCAACCCAACTTAGTGTGTAAAACAGTTCAATCCCTCAAACTCCTTTTGCTTTTTCCCTCATTCCTCCAGTAAATCTTGTCCTCCCTCTCTCAGAGGAGTCAGCACAAGATCAACAACAACCAGCAAATGGGAGTAACCCTCCCACACATCATTACTCAACACATCACAACAATCAGGTTACAACATCCGTTCCCCCTAATAGGAACCACAGACAAGAACTGGCGGATGCCCATGAAGGGGGTCAGTTTCGAGTCCAACTCACTCCCCCTAAGGGGAGCAACATCCCGAAATTGGCAGATACCCCAGGCGGGAGTCATTTTCGTACATCACACCCTCCTCCGAAAGGGAGCGGTGTTCAATTTCAATTACCTCCCGCCACCGGGAGTCCATCTTCTTTCCAACAACCCCCTATTCTGGCAAACCAAAGGATCGAGGAAGTTGATCTTTACGAGAACGAGGTAGCACAAGCCCTACAGTAGGGGGCAAGATATGCGCAGCATAACAAAGCAGAGATTGAGGAATTGTGGGAACAACTACAAATGGTGCAGAACCAGCTGCAGAGGCAACAGGGGGTGGATCATCCATCCACCAAGTTCAGGGACCTATGTCCTTTTCCAGATGCTCGGGTACCTCCAAACTTCAAGGTGCCCAAATTCAAGAGGTATGACGGTAATGGGTGTCCCACAACACACTTGAAAGCTTTTTATGAGGAACTCGATGCGATAGCAGGGAATGATGGAGCTTTGATACGACTCTTCTAGAAATCCCTTAAAGGTGACGCTCTGGATTGGTACACCTCGCTGGACAGCCATCAAATCAGAACTTAGGAAAGACTCTCCCAGGCATTCATTGACAGATTTTCATATAACCTGAACATGGCTCCGAGAAGGTCAGACCTGGCTGCCCTGAGACAGAAAAGCGAGGAGTCCTTATCAGCATACGTAGGGCGATGGCGGGCCATGACAACCTGAATGAGAAACCCCATCGATGATAAAGAATAAATATCAATGATCATCCACTCTGCAAACCCAAGAATTTATGGATATTTGATCTCGTACCCATATGTGAATTTCTCCCAGTTCATCCGAGCTGGGGAACAGGTGAAAGCCGGGATTAGAGCCGGAACCATTTCTCCATAGCCGCACCAGGCCCCCTCAATCAAAAGAAACAAAGTCGAGGGGAAACCTGTTGGATATGGGAATGGAAACAGTACTGCTCCCGCGTAATGCACCACAGTGGTCAACAATATCGTTGCCAATGCTCAAGGCAACCAGTACGCCTTGTAACCGAAGCCACAACAAAATAGGCAGTACTAGCCACCGAACCAACAATACCAGCCACATCAAGCCCAACAGGGATATCAGGCGCAACCACCTCAGTAATAGCAACAATAGCCTTGGGGAAATGCGTAAGGCCCATACAAGCAGGCGATACTAGGCAGGAAGTTCACCCCTTTAGCGCAAATATACAGTCAGGTCCTGACAATACTGATGCAAAGGCAACTCTTGACACCACTTCAGCCTCAGCTTCCGCCAAATCCCCTACCACCAGGCTATAATGAAAACCAGTATTGCTCATATCATCACGCTCCCGGTCATCTAACAAACTGCTGTTTCACCCTGAAACATGCGGTTCAAGACTTGATCGAGAGCCAGAAGATCGCAATTACCCCGCAGGCTGGCAATGCCAATCAGGCCAACATTCTCCAAAATCCCCTGTCATCGCATCCCACGGGACCCAGCATGTCTGGCACCTCTACCGTCAACAACATCGAAAGAGAGCATCCCATATACTCTTTCCCACATCACTCCATACAAGCAATCATGCTCGATATAGCAAATCAGATGTGGAGATACCAACAGGCGCCTCCGGCTGGACCGCAGATATACCTCGAAGTAGCACCGATAGCTTCACCTCTCATTCTCAAAGTAGCACCCACCATGCCTCTGCTCATACTCGAAGCGGCACCGACATCACAACCCCTCCCCCTCCAAAAGGCATCAACAACATCCAGTTCACAATCTCAATCTTTCACCTTCTAAGGGGCACAGCTAGTGCCACCCCCAACATATCCAAACTGGTCAAATACTGAACCTATCACCCTTCTGATCGGTCTCCCTGATCTCGCCTCGCTGACCCTGTAAGGGGCACCCCTTGTCCAATCTCCAAGTCTCCTCTTGCCCCACCAATTTGCACATGCCCTGAGGATCCCTCCTTCACAAAGTACATATCAAAAGGAGGAGGAAAATCCCACCGTTAAACCCTACGAGGATTCAGTCGCATCTTACGGAAAGTCCTCGAGTCTACCAAAGACAGATCCCACCATTCAACCTCAAGAGCCCGTGATATATCTAAAAGGGAGGATGGTTCCCTCCTATAACCCAAAGGCAGTCCCATGGCACTATCTTGAATGTGCCGAAGTGGGCAACAATGGTAGGTATTTCAGAAGAGACAATAAAAAACTGAAAGAAACCCAGGGAACTGCGACGGGAACAACCCACAAAGCTGATGCCACTTATGACATAGTGGCTCAACTCAAGTCCATTCTTGCACAGATTTCCATCTGGGAACTCTTGTGTACATCAAGATCACATCGAGAGATCTTTACAAAGACTCTGAATGATGTGGACATCTCTCCTGATGTACCACCAGAAATGGTGGCAAGTATGATCGGCCAACTCTTCGCACCACGAGTGATCACATTCTCAGATGAGGAGTTGCCACTCGAGGGCCACAAACATGGACGCTCATTAAATATAGTTGTCCCTTATAAGAACTTCAAAGTACCAGTCGTGCTTATAGATAATGGATCGAGCCTAAATGTTTGCCCTCTAAGGACTGCCAAACATTTAAGGAAAGAACCATCTTCTTTCTGACCCAACACCATGAGTGTCTGAGCTTTTAATAACTCCCGAAGGCCGGTAGAAGCGGAAATAGACATTGAGTTACAGATTGGACCAAACATAACTCTAGTCACATTCCAGATTATTGATATTCCCGCCTCTTTCAACCTTTTATTGGGACGGCCATGGCTCGATGCTGTTGGAGCCATCCCATTTACTCTCCATCAAAGGGTCAAATTCCTATCGGGAAATCGGATCATCTCAATGCTGGCCGAGCCGGAAACCATCCTATCGGTGGTGGTCAATACCCCATAAACTGACATTCCAGTGATTGACGTCTAGCATGCAGAGGGTGACATATCGTATCATAGTTTCGAGTTCGAAATTGTGAACTCCATTGCCAACCCTCACCCGCTTGCAGTCAAATATGTCATCCCTCTTGCTGAGCGTTTAATCTTGAACTACCGTATCGAGTTCCATGGAAAATGTATAGTAGTAAAACCAGTCCGGGCCAACATATAAAGACAGGGATTGGGGTATCAACCGACACCGGAAGATCAGGCTGCAAGGTCTAAGAAGAGGCAACCATTTAAGTGCACACCCATCAAGTTCATCAAGGCTGGAACAGTCTGTGGTGACATGATGATCTCCCTTAAGGATCACCTCCAACGGCCCAATCTAATAGAACATTCCAGCTAAGAGTCCATTTGGCCACCAATAAGGTGGGACAAGATCCTCAAGGCATTAAAAGTACATCTAATGCTAGGGGCAAAACCTCCAGACCCATCACATGAGACTAGGGGCATGGAGGCAGGGCCACCCACAGAGGACCCAGGACCAGGGGTACCCATTACAGAGAATGCAGGTAAGAACCGGGAGGTACCCATCCCCACTAACAGTTAAGGGAAAATACCCCCACTAACGAACCATCAATATAAGGGGCAGAAGCATCCCATCCACTGGATCGAGAAAGGGAAGTGACCTTCCAATGATTGGACGGACATCAGGGTCCCACCGTAATATGGACCCGAGGAGCTCCAACTTCTGAGCGAGGAGATCGAATCAGACTTCGAATCTGAGCCCAGCTCGGCATACATCATGGTTATCGGGACGGATGACCCACAAGAGCAAACAGAGCAGAATGACAAGATCGAAAGGGTAAAAGAACCAGGCTAGACAGCCACCCCCATAACGATCGAGTCAGCCGGCGAATCACCCACGATTATCGGTCTCCCAAAAAAATACCAATGTAAATAGCAGTTGGTACCCCGAATTAGGATAAGACCAATCATGGTTTGCAACATTGTCCTGTTCAGGACCCTTGGCAACACAAAAAAATCAGAAAACCTTCAAAACACAAAAACATCATATATTCCAAAAAGCACAAAAACATCAAAATTTCTCAAAATCACAAAACAACAGAAAAACTTTCAAAAATTACTGTGCCAAACACTTCACACGCAGCACCAGAGTTCGAGGTCGACCCATACGATTTCGATCTAGAGTTGGACTTCGAGCTCATGGGTTTGGATGAAGCCCTGGATGAGGGAAATGATGATACAACTCTCGAACTCGAGGATTCCCTCGAAAGGTTCAAAACGAAGGCCAACGTCGTGGCAGATGACTTCAAAATTGTGAACTTGGGATCAATGCAACTCCCCAGAGAAGTGTACATCGATAGATCACTGTCTTTGGAATACAAGCAAAGGATGATGAAATTCCTGAGATTGAGGTTGTTTAACTTTGTTTTCTCTTATGAGGACATGCCAGGCTCGATGAAGACTTGGCAGTACACCACTTGCCTACAAAGCTAGACATGAAGCCTATTAAGCAGAAGCTACAAAGAATGAAACCAGAAGGGGCCTTGAAGGTTCATGATGAAGTCATCAAGCAATACAACGCAGGGTTCTTGGTAGTCTCCAACTATCCGGAATGGCTCCAAATAGTGTACCAGTTCTTAAGAAGGACGACAAAGTCAGGATGTATATCGACTTTAGGGACCTCAACAAAGCGAGTCCTAAAGATGATTTCTCTTTGCCTCACATCGACACACTGGTAGATAATACTGCTGGACACAAGATCTTCTCCTTCATGGACGGCTTCTCGGGCTACAATCAGATCAAGATGGCCATCAAAGATCGAGAGAAGACTTCTTTCATTACACCGTGGGGAACTTTCTGCTACCGGGTTATGCCTTTCGGGTTGAAGAATGCGGGAGACACATATCAGCAAGCCATGACTGCCTTGTTCCACAACATGATAAACAAGGAAATGAAAGTCTATGCGGACGATATGATCGTCAAATCTCGCACAATCGAAGGACATTTTGAAGACCTCAAGAAGCTTTTCGATAGGTTGAATAAGTTCAAGGTCCGCCTTAACTCGTAAAAGTGTGTCTTCGGCACAATCGGAGGCAAATTGTTAAGCTTTATCGTCAGCAAAGATGGCATACGAGTGGAAGGGACCAAGACCAAGACAATCATTGAAATGCCACCGCCCCGTATTGAAAAAGAAATTCGGGGTTTCCTCGGAAGGATCCAGTATATTAGCCGATTCATTGCACAGCTCACACCAATCTGTGAGCCCATATTCAAGCTTCTACGGAAGAATTTGCCAAAGGAATGGAATGACGACTGTCAAACGGCCTTTGATAAAATTAAGAAGTACCTGCTAAATCCTCCAATGCTCATGCCACCTGCCCTAGGTAGGTCACTATTGTAGTATATCTCTGCCGCAATAGAAGCAATCGGATGCGTCCTTGGCCAACATGATGACACAAGAAGAAAGGAGTAAGCAATCTACTATTTAAGCTGACGGTTCACAAGCTACGAAGCCAAGTACTCCAGCTTAGAGAAAATGTGCCTCGCCCTAGTTTAGGCAATGTAATGGCTACGACAGTACATGATCACTTACCCAATCCTATTGCTCCTCCCATGGACCCGTTGAAGTACTTGTTCAAAAAACTAGTACTAATGGGTAGGATAGCAAAATGGCAACTACTGCTTCCCAAATTCGACATCACCTATGTCACTTAGAAGGCAATCAAGGTGCAAGCACTAGCCGACCACCTAACAGTACACTCTCTGCCTGATTACCAACAGTTGAAGACCTTCTTCCCTGATGAAGACATCCTCTTAATTGAGGAAGAAGAAAAAAGAAAGGCAGGAGTGTGGACACTCTTCTTCGACGGAGCCGTAAACTCAAAAGAGAGTGGAGTAGGTGCCATACTCTACTCTCCCGATGACGTCCCAATTCCCATATCCAGGCGATTGGCATTTCAATGCACCAACAATGTAGCTGAATATGAAGCATGTATTGCTGGTCTGAGAGAAGCCATCATCCTCAACGTGAAGAAGTTGCGAGTCTTCGGAGATTCACAGCTCATCATGAATCAGACAAATGGCGACTGGAAGACCAAGGATGAAATGTTGATCCCCTATCACGTCTATCTGGAGAATCTAACCGAGGAATTCGAAGAGATCACATTCTCTTACATGCCCCGAACCAAGAACCAGTTTGCGGACTCTCTGGCTACCCTTGCCTCAATGCTGGAGATCCCAGAAGGAGTTGCTAAATGGGAGCTCACTGTCGAACTCCAAGAGGAACCCGCATTTTGCTTGCAGATAGACAAAGCTGAAACCTCCTCGAATGATCAGTCATGGTACACAAACATCAAAGGATATCTCGAGCATCAGAAGTACCCGAAAGGATCGACATCAACTAATCGTCTCACTATCCAATGGCTAGCAGCCCAGTTCACGATCACCGGGGGCATCCTCTACAAGCAATCCTTTAACCTAGTCCTTCTTTGCTGCGTGGATGAAACATAAGCCTCCTAGATCATGTCAGAAATCCACGAAGGACTATATGACAAACACATGAATGGACATATGATGGCAAAAAAGATCTTACGGCTCGGATACTATTGGCTAACGATGGAGACAGATTGCTGTAAACACTTCAAGAAGTGCTTCAAATGTCAGGAGCATGCGAACCATATCCATGCGCTTGTTTCCAAACTTTACAACCTGACGACACCATGGCCCTATTCTATCTGGGGACTTGACATCATCAGTAAAGTCAACCCCAAAGCTTCAAATAGGCATGAATACATCCTGGTGGCAGTAGATTATTTCACCAAGTGGATAGAGGTAGCATCCTACACCACCATCGCAGCATCTCATGTAGTCAAGTTTATGAAAAACAATATCATCAGCCGATATGGGATCCCTCAGGCCATTATTACAGACAACAAAACTCCATTCATCAACAAAAGGATGGGCGACTTCCTCGACAAGTTCAAGATTCAACGTCATTGGTCAAGTCCCTACCATCCTCAGATGAATGGTGGGGTCGAAGCTGCAAACAAAACTATCATCCACATATTGGAAAAAATGGTCAAGACATATCATGACTGGTAAAAAATGCTCCCATATGCACTCTGGGCCTATCGGACATATGTACGGTCTGCTATAGTCGCAACGTCATACGAACTTGTATACGGAATGGAAGCGGTGCTACCGGTCGAAATCAAAATCTCATCACTCTGAGTATTGTTGGAAAGCGAAGTTAAGGAAGGGAAGTGGCAACAAGCAAGATACGATCAACTGCACCTGGCAGACGAAAAGCCCATGCGTGCGTTGAGCCACTCACAGTGCTACCAAAGAAGGATTGCACGGGCCTACAACAAGAGGGTCCGAAAAAGAAGTTTAAAAGTCGGCGACATGGTCATGAAGTGTATCCTACCGCCACACTTACCAGTTCCTAGAGGAAAGTTCAAACCCTCATGGGACGGACCGCTGATCATTCGAAAAGTACTCCCAGGAAGTGCCCTCTGGCTCACTAGTTTGAGAGGAGATCTCCTCGAGCCCATCAACGCCGACAACATGAAAATCTATCATGGGTAACTATACCTAACCTTGTCAATGAGTACAATTGCAAAGCTGTATCCAATACCCCTCCCACAAAAAAAACCCCATCGCTCCTCCCACCAAAAGATATCCATCTTTCTTCCTGCCCAGTACAAAAACAACAAAAAAGAAGAGTACCCGTCATTTCTCCCATCATAGAAGAGGCTAGTACCCACTAAAAAAAATATATACCAAAAACAAAAAAGGAGAAGAAAAAGACAGAAAAACCTAAAAAAGAAGACTGAGAAGGAGAAGAAAATAAGACCATCCCCAAATAATCCGACTAAAAATAGCTTGCGATTGTGATCAAAGACAAGGACAGGAAGGTAACCAGGTGGCCGGCTATGAAAGAAGTCTCTCCATCTCTTCTGGCACTTTAAAAAAAAGAGAAAGAGAAAAACATGTCCAAGCAAAAAGGGTGAGTTGAAAACCTGAAAGGGCAGCTCGAGTAAAAACAGCGGGCATGTAGCGGACTTGGTGAAAACTTGAAAAGGCGCCAAGGGTAAAAACAGCACAGCTGCAATGGGACAGGTAAGATAAAAAAAACCCGGGACGTAGCGAAAATATGAAAGGATGCTACGGGCAAAAATGATGGGAAAGCCAGTCGTAATGAAAACCCAAAAGGGCGCTACGGGCAAAAATGGCTAGAAAAATGAAAACAACATAAAAAGTGCAGGTACAGAAGAGGTTAAGGCAACAACAAAGGAATACAAGAAAAGGACCAACCTTGGATCAGTGTTCTATCAAACTCTGCTCAAATCCAAAGGACATGATCCTGGACATACTCTCAAGGAACCAAGATCTATAGTACATAATCCAGACTACTACACACAACGTGGGCTGAGCCCTATATTATGATCCCAATCATCCAAAGCACAAATTCAAATATGAGCTAGCATTCACAAGTTTTGACACACACACAAAATCCTTTTCTTTTCAATAAGTCTTTTACATCATTTGTCTTCCTACTTGCAAAAATAATAAGAAAATATATATGTATATATATATATATATATATATATATATATATATATATATATCCATCCATACAGGACAAGCAACCAATCAGATCAAGGACCCCAGGTAAGTCCCTATCACTTGTACATCGACAGCCTCTGCTTGAGCCTCTCTATCTCCATGCGCAGGTAAAAGACTTCATCCCTCTCCAAGCGATGTGCGGCAAGCATACTCTCATCGTATCGCCTCCCTACTGCTAGTCGATGAGCCATGTCCTCACAAGAGTGACGAAGGATGACAATCTTAGATATGAGATGGCCATGTGTCGCAAGTAGAAACGACGGATCAATGAACGACTGCTCCTCAAATGCCTCCAATGAATCAACAACACATGAGGAGGACGAAGCAGTATCGCCAACCGTGTCTCGATCATCAGCCTCATCCATCAAGTGCTAACCAAGGACCTGACGATAAAGCAACTACTCTTCCACCCATCGCTAGTATGGTACTGTCGCCAAGGGTAGAGCCCAAGACTCAAACTCCAGAGCTTCCGCATCCAAAGAACCCTGCTAGGAAATCTAGACTCATCGATACAGAGCGATCAAGCTGGAAGGAAGAGGAGCATGTCCAAATCTAGAAAATGTGAAGTTAAGAACATCCTACCAGAAGCCAAACTACCGAAGAAAGCGAGTAGGATGATAAGAACAGTATCTCCGGAGGCCCAGCAACAACAGATGAATGCGAGCTGCACTACAGATCAAAGGAGTACGACAGAGCCAGGGAGCCTCCTAGCTAATCTCCCACCCTTGGAGCTGAGAAAGCATATGACGGTATAATGATTCAGTGGCTTCCGCACTAAGAGGTAGGTCATTAAGTAATAAAGACAGCACGTTGTCACGATGAGAGGTAGGCCACATAAGCGGAGGGGTCATACAGAGGTGCTCCCACAGCCATACCTGAATGGAGGTATGAGTCAAATTCAAAGTCACAAACAAGCATCAGAGTAAAAGAAAAGTGAAAATGAAAGATACTTGGAGGAAGGAACAACAGCCCCAGAGGATACGAGTGTGACCAAGAGAGCAATCGGTCAAACCCAAAAAGAGCTCCGCCAACACCACAGAAACAATGCTCCTATGGAACAGTACGTGGCGGAATACATCTAGTAAAACCACAGCGATGACTGCTGCCAGCCTGAGAAAAGCAGCTCAACCAAGACACAGAATATCAATGCATTCAAGCACTGAAGCTGGTGGTCTGATCCAGGGCCTCCTCGGGTCGTAGAACAACAATCGTACATGAGCTCAAGCAAAAGCTCACCAGCCCTACCCTCTGCAGTGGGAAAAGCAGATGGAAACCCAAACCAAGGAATCAGATCAGTTGGACGAACTGGCTCAAATGAAGGAACATAAGGCTCCCAAGCGAGAGGAAGACCAGAAAGGCATGCAAACTCCTCGAAAGATGGGCCTAGCTCTAAATCATTGAAAGAAAATAAGTTCAACGCTGGAACCCAATCATACGAAGCCGCACTCAACAATCGCCAATCTAGGAAAACTTGGTGAAAGTGAAGAACCTCCCGGAAACCCAAAGAGCCTAGCTCAAAGATCTCAGACTCGGTTAAGCTCTCTATCTAGATATGCAACCGCTCAGAACAGGTGCAGTGTGGCTATAATCGGTAAGTCTGAACAGGTACGCCCTCTACAATCTGGAACCCCGGGTCAATAGGAGAATCATCAAAGATGGGCATCCTCTCGTCCAACAGATCTATCTCATGGTGACGGAAGAAACCAAACTCACCCATTGCATCCCGTAGAGTGCCCTGAAAAGCTACAACAGGTGGGCCCGAGCTGCCTATGATCGCCACATCAGGAGCAGTCTGGAAAGCACATGCCCCAAGAGCGGCAACGTTTAAAGTATCCCAGTAGCTGACTGGACCAGCACCTTAATCCCTGACAATAGCTGCCTGTCCCATCACTACCTTGAAGTCCGCACCAAATATCTGACCCAGGCCATCCACCAGGAGTCCATCACCTGTCAGATCAAAACCGCTCGAACTGCCAAGGTGGGGCTCGCCACCCATTTAAACCCGATCCATCCCATTCACACCATCCACTCCCATCAACATAGCATCTCTGACACCCAAAAGCTGTCCACCAAAATCCGGACCATCCACTATTCCTCCAACACCATCCATACCATCCAATGATCCAACCATCCCAACATCCAATGGCCCACCAAGCATGGATCCACCAAGCCCATCCAACCCATCAAATCCTCCTAGCCATATCTCATCTTCACCATTAATAGTGGGAGGAACAATGCCATAAATAGCATGGACTTCCTCAAGAGGGCCCACTATTCCATCATTAACCCCCATCCAACCACCTTCAACACCCATAAATGGGTCCCCACCTACCACACCATCATCATTGATATGGGCTCCACCAAATCCAGCCATAATAAGGAAAAAAGAAATGAAGGACAAAGAGATAAAGGATTAAAGAGGACAAAGAAAAGAGACAAAAGGAAGGGAAGGGGACAAAAGGGAATGATCGGACGGTCCGAGCAAGGAGAGAATAACCAGGAGAGGTTCTTGAAAGCAGATAGAGAAGAAAAGAGTTCGCTGGAAGAAAAGATGGACGGAGGCGGTAATCGAATTACCGCTGGTGGTACTTGGAGTACCATTGCAGGTACTGACACCACTGTATCACTGCTGCACTTGACAAAATAGGGGAACCGACAAAAGTCAGTGGGCGGTAGTCGGACTACCACCAGCGGTAGTCTAACTACCGCCCGAGCCCACAATCACACGCAATTAACGGTAGGGTCTAATTATGAGACCCTGGAGCCCAATTCATCTTCAAAAAATTATTTGGGCCATCAACAACAATGTTTCAGAGTCCAAGGGCAGAAAAGATAGGCGAGAAAAGCTTTTTATATATCTAAGAAAGGATTGTACAAAATAAGCATACGGATCATAAGATACAACAGAAACTAGTAGTCTTCATCAGGTATATATTCATCTCTACCCTTTCGGCGGACATGCGAACCCAAAAGACCTCCACTGGCGAAGCGCGCGCCATCACCGGGAGCATAAACAGGCTACAGTATGGGACCAATACCATACTGCTCACACCAGGAGCTGTACTCCCTCATTGGGTCGACGAAGGTGCTAACATCAAAACCCTCCAAAGCAACAGTCAGCTCTCGTTTAGGCACAACTCTTCAGTCAGATGGACTAGATGGTGGACTGAATGGGACAAGCGAACTCCCATCCAACTGCCAAAAGAGCCTCTCACCGAGGTACCACTTCGTCACTCGAGGGTCTTCCAGGATACGACGCTGTTTCAAAGCCTGGAAAGCCTCCTAGGCGACAGGAGCAAGGGCCGCGTTCGACCAAAGGTACGGTTGAGTGCCTTACATCATCCGGGACCAGGACGTCTATGTTTGACCTCCAAGCGAGATCAGAAAACATATGCGTGCGGCTGCGGTTATCCTTGTATCACAGCATCATGCAGGGAAAAGGAGGCAAATGATCGATCAGAGTGGGCGCCAAGTGAGGGAAATGATCGAAAAAGCAAACCTGCATGCGATCACAGTCAAAAAGTGGTTCCAATCATCCCAAAGAGGTGAAGAGTCAGATCCAAAGGATACCTCAATGACTAGATAAAAGCCAGTTAGAGACCTACTGATGCAGCGGTTGGCCTTGTACAACCCTTCATACAGATGGGCGAGGAGAGCCGCATTCCAATTGTATGGTGTGGGGAAGGTAATATCTGCCACTAATGTTAATAGACGGGAACTCACCAGCTCATTCCCATGGCAGAAGATCATTGCCCCCATAGTGTATAGTATCAGGGCACGGGCCTTCATGATAGCTGTGGCCTCGGTTTCAGGGATACGCCGGGCAAAGTTCGACAACAGCCAGAGCAACCTGAACTGATGGTCGAAAAAATTTGAAACATCCGGCATCATTCCCAACAAACTCATCCAATCATCCTTAGAAGGTATCGAGAGGTCATTTTCAAAAGGGACAGATCCCCTGTCATACCTAAGGCCCAGCTGCATATAGATATCGCATGGGGTGATCCCCCACTCTTCGAAGGGCAAATGAAATGTATGAGTCCCAGCATGCCATTGCTCCGTCAAAGCCGACAGAAGAGACATGTTTTTCTTGCTCAGGGAACCTGGAACAGACTGGCAAATAGAGTACGCTCTAGCACATTGAAAAATAGAGGCTGAGGGTCATGGAACCAGTCTGGCCAGTGGGTCCTGACTCCCCGACCCCTTAGGATCGCAGGAGAACCACCCTCACGGGCCACATCAGATAAATGACGACCCTCAGGAGGCACGAAACAGGGATTGGCCGACTGACGAGAAGAGCCAACATCATTCCTACCACGATGAGGCATGCTGCACAAGCAAAACCCACAGGTAAGCACCCCCTTACTATCAAGCTTAAAAGACAAAAGCCCTAAAAATTGAAAAAAGCCCAACTTAAGGTCCAAGTCAAAATTCAAAGGTTAAAGTCAAAGCCCTACTCAAAGCCCAAGTCAAACAGTCAACAGTAAAAGGTCCAAGTCAATGGTCAAGATTTTCAAGGCCTATCCTAAAGGCCCATTTTCTAAAGCCCATTCTCAAGGCCCATTCCAAAGGCCCATTTTCCAAAGCCCAAATGCTCAAAGCTTATTTCCAAAGGCCCATCAAAAGCCCACTTCTTAAAGGCCCTTTCTTTTGGCCCACAACTCAGGCCCACTTTCACAAGTCCATCTCTGGGACCACATATCAAAGTCAAGACACATCTGACTACATCAGGATCATGATGTGAGGCCCACTTGAGAGATCCCATCCGTATATCATGATAAAACATGGCCCACCATCAAAATCTATGCCATCAAAGCACTCAAGTGGACCCCAAAATCATCCATCCTACGGTCCAAATCATCCCACACAAAACAAAGAAAAATAATGAAAAAGAAATAAAAGAGTGGGGCTCCCTTTCTTATCACACCCCACTCTAACAAAAAATATAAAAAATAACAAAATAGAAAAATCTAGCCAACTCTTTGGCACAAAACAAAAAAATCCAGTAAGATCCAACGGTTGAGATCTGGTCAAAATGATCCAACGGTCCCGATCATGGTTCTCCCAAACCAAAAGAAGATTCAAGGCTATGGATAAATTCTTTCAAAAAATATCCTACAAAAAGGATCCAGCCAAAGCAAAACATGATAAAATCCATGAATCATCCACCTAAAAAGCAAAGAAGGTGAGAAGACTAGGAAAAATCGTCAAGATCAAAGGCCAAAGAGAGCTTCCAGGGACAACAATGGTGTCCCTAGACGTCCAGGAGGTGAGAACAAATAGAGAAGGAGATCACACTCATCGAACCAGTGTTCAACTCGAACCAGCGGACGAAAGCTCGGACCGGCGGTAATTGGACTGCCGCCCTTGACCGGAAATACATGGGACAGTGGGCTTGTCCCCTTTGATAGGATGGGACTCCGGATCTTCCCTTAGTCCAGTGGATAAAAGCTTTAGAAAAGACAAAGAAAGAAAAAAGAGAAAGATTCTCTCAACCCCTATGATTCCGTCTTAAAATCTCATGAGAAATTGAGAATCTTAATGAATGCACCTTGGAAATTGCTAGGAAAATGCAAAATACACAAAAATTTAAAAAAAAAAAGAGAAAAAAGAAAAAAAAGAAAAAATGTTAGAAAATGCAAATATAATATAATAAAATGCCACTTTAATTCATTAGTGGAGGCCATCTGACTGTCTGAGTTGTACAATAAAAATCGGATGATCACAACCATCCGTGAGATCAGACGGATGTTTTAAAAATTCAAAAATATTTCAAACCATTAGCCCCATTAACTTATTAATGGAGGCAATCTGACTTTTTTGCAAATAAAAACTGAACGACGACGCTCGCGCGCGAGATCGAACGGATACTTTCTAAAAAAAAATCCCCAAGGAGTCTAGTTCCAAAGGGAATAGCTTTCAAACAAAAACTTTCAAAACTGCACGCGGCGTGCAGTATACTGAGGAATCTTTCATATTCTCTAGTTGCGGCCAGTGCAAACAGTTAAATAAGATTTGATCCCTTCCGGTTTCTTCGGAGGATGATCAAATTCGTACATGATACATGTACGATTGGCCCGATCTCTTAATCTGGACAGTCGTACGAATGCTAGTAGAAATTTGTGGATCTATCTCTGGAAAGAATAATCAAACTTGAAGTGACAACAATTAATTGTAACGAAAGTATCAGAATCAGCAGATTGCATGGCAAAAGATTACCTGCACATACCTAGTCCGGGATGTTTATAAAATTTGATCGAATCCAAGTCGGTGTAGTGAGTTCCCCATAAGGCCGCACCAACGCGCAGAGCAGCTAACCATTTTGATGATCAAATGGATCAATACTCCTAAGGTGATTATGTAGCAAAGGAACGATAGACCAAAGAGTACGAGAATCCTCGTAAAGTCATACCAACACGCAGAGGCCCTACTTTTCAGACTTACCCTCCAATGCTATTAATAATCTGACGTGAAAGAGTTATGATTGGTGACCCAGACAATCACAACGTTTTTCTCAACCTTCATGATATGTGCAACTCATCTTTTTTCCAAACAATCTGCTGACAATGATACCATGGTAGGCAACAGATTCGAATCACTATCTTTTCTGACCAGAAGGGTAGGGTGTCCACTCGCTTTGGCCTTCGGTTGCTCGCAACCTGGGCCAAAGAGAGGCATCTGTAGCTACCCCACCCAGGCTAACATCTTGAAGAGACAAGGACAATATGGACCATGATCGACAACTAGAACCCAAAACCCTAATCTAAACCCTACCCGAACCTGAAACCCTAATCTAAGCCCCACCCGAACCCGAAACCTTAATCCTAACCATACCCGAACCCAAAACCCTAATCTAAACCATTAGAACCTGCCAAACCTAGCCTAAAATCCCAAATTTAGGATCCATTCGAGCCAAGTCAGCTTAGAAATACACCTGGTCGAGCCAAAAATTGAAAAAAGGACCATCGGACAAACCAACACGCTACACAAGGACCGCACGTTCGGGCCCAGCCAGTAGTTGGACTATCGCCGGCGGTACTCTGATTACCTCCGCTCGCCGAACGCATGTGTCCTCCGAGCAACAGCTGGCACAACGTCCGAAAGTCAACTTTCTCTAGGAATTACCCCCCTACCCGATCCTATTTACCATTTTACCAAGTCCAAGAGCCAATGAGAGTGTGCCACATGGCGTTTCCCTCTCCTCAACCAATCACCACTTGCCACCTCAGCTTTTACCCCTCTTAAACCTCACAATTACCATAATGCCATTAGAGAAGGATATAAATAGCCCTCTCCTCCTCTCATTTTCAACAATAACAACGCCTTAAGCATCTCCACATCCAAGAGAGTGAGAGAAAGAGGGAGAAGAAGAAAGGGAGGGATCTCTCAAGCCTCCCAAGATTTGATCCTTTAGCTACCCCCTAGCCTTTCTTCTTGACTCTTCTAGCCTAGCCCATGTTGGTCATGATTCAATCCATGTTCTAGCCTATCTAAGTCCAAAGCTAAAGATCCACTCATCTCATATACCATCATGATATCTACTCCCTTTTTAACCCCCCTGCTCCTCTAGACTTCTAGCGAACGTATGTTCTATAACTTGCCGTACTACGGATCCTGTCACATCAGAAATTCCTAGTGGTCTAGTCTACTTTTCTTTATCTTGTTGCATGAGCATCATCACATCCGCCTTCTAAACACGTTGTTAGACGTATGCTTTGTGGCTTGTCGAAACTCGAATCTTGCCGCATCAGAAATCCACATGTTCCTAGTCATACCTTTACCACATTCATCTTCCCTTAAGAGTATTCTATCACACGAAGTAGAGACCGTACATTTGTATGGATAGAGAGGGTGCCTAACACCTTCCCCCTCTATAACCGAGGTCCCTTACTCGGAATGCCGAATCACAGACCAAGAGTCAACCTAAGGTAGAAGAGTCTTCGAATTTCTCCAACCTTACGTATTCCTCGGTTCTAGCTGACCGCGGGATTCTAAGATTCATCAGCTAGTAGCGACTCCAACATCTAGAAATCAGCCTAGTCACCCCCACCATCAAAACAAAAACATATAAATCAGCGTGGGCGCCGATTTTTAGTGTCCACAGTGATATGTCATCCTTGTCCAGAAGGCTTTGCACCACGCCGGACCAGTCTTCATAGTTGTTACCGTCGAATAATTGTCCTTTAAGCTGTTCAACGATTAATGCTTTGGTAGCCATCTCTACATTGCATCAAGTATTACTACTTAGTTATGATCTAAGGTATTGACACTAATCATCAACGTTTCTACATGTTATTCCAAATTTTATGGTATAAAAGTAGTCAACACATCTTAATGAGATCTGAAAGTCCACATATTCGAATGGGCGGTGTAGATCAATCAAGTTATTTTTAAAGATGAATTTGATGCTTTTATAAGAATATATTTGTATAACGTGCAACCTTCCATTATAGGTTGCATGCATCATTTAGTGGAGGAGAATTAACTCCCACTAAGGTTATCCACAACCTTTATATATATGGAGCTTCTAGCACTAAATTTTCTATTTTCCAATGAAAAATGGGCTTAGATATAATCACATCAAGCCTAATTATGTCACACATATAAGCATTATCATTGGATTTTTAAAAAATATAAAATGCTTAGATATCAAGAGAGTTCTATCATCACCAGTGATCATGTCCATTAACGATGGATCCGATCATTACTGTTAATAATCATTGTTGATGATGGATCCTATCATCAACATTGATCATCATGGTTGATGATTATTTCGATGACTAATGATATCTAGATCACTAATTCTCAAAGTATATTTTATCTACACCATCCATCCGTTCTGATAGCTCATTATAGGCGTGAGCACAAGATTAAAGCATATCAAAAGCTTGAGTGGACCAACATTGACATGGGTCCATTTGATGGGGACAACCTGGATGGTGGGACACCATCTTATGATTTGATTTGTTAGAATTTTTGTTGCCAGATCATCATGGTAGGGTGCATCTATTTAAGGGTTTGAATGTAATACACACGTCACAATCTACACCCATTTATATCTCTGGCAGGGAATCGCAAGGTTTCTAATCCAGACCATTGGTCTATAGTGTCCCACGGTGAATAGCCATGGACATGTGGCTTCAATGACATAAACATTCTATTATTTCTGTGTTACTGATAAACGGTCCAGATTTGAAAATACATTAACTGTTCACTTTCAACAGAAAAAGGGTCTGAGTCCTGATAGTTAGATCCTGAGCATTCTCACGAATGCACCATCTGTGGTTGGACATGTGGATAAAATCTATAGGTCACGGTGGGCCCCATAGAGCCCCTATCCGGAGTCCGTCCACGGAGAGGGCAGGACGCAAATTTTTTCCAATGTTTACAAAATGGTGGTAACGAACCCTCCTGACATGTTTACAATCAACACCTTCACATGAGCACACGTGCCAACATGAATCCGTGTGTGAGATCCAAGTTACTCATCAAGTGGGCCTTACCATCTACATGTCGCTACCTGAATTCAATCATCTTAAAGGTGTGTCACATATGTACACGGCCTTTTTTTAACCATCCATTCATTTCGAATGCTAGTGGCCCAATTAATGAGCAGATTGCCTTAATATTTAGGCTAAAAGGTTCAGTAAGCCTAATGATCGGCTTGGATCTGGCCCACGAGAAGAAGCCTCTATGGCCTAAAAAACGAGAAAGGAAAATGACATTACATCCACCGTTTAAAAAAAAGAGAGCCACTTACCTTTCGTGATGAAAATATTAAATTGGAGATCCGCCTTGAGGCTCTAATATCACTGATAGGAAGTGCGAAAGTGTGAGCCCTCAAGATCTGACGGTCTACATGATATGGAACCTTCACAAAGCCGAAGATGAACAGTCCAGATCCAGCAGCTCACCTATCCACTACTGGAGCAGATGGGTCTAATCACCCCTCTAATTCTACGGTATAGATGGCCCCGGATCACGATCTATGGTTTAGATTGTCTCAAGGACAAGCTAAATGAACAAATTTATATGTACCACTATTCCTCATTTTTACTCTCGTTATTTTTCATATGTTTAGACGAGATAGCCTTATCCTATTTATAGGAAAGGATATGAGTTTAGATGAGGCCAAAAGTTATCTGGTCTTATCCCTATCTCCCCATCTAAAACCAAATTCAAATTTGAATTAGAAATGCAACTAAAAGGAATAGGCCAGAAGAGGCCTAAACACATGGGACTCACCCACTAGTGATTGCCCACTAATGGGCCCCACTGGCCTATGTCCAACACTTATATCTTTAAGGAGCAATTTTATAGCCCTCCTTGTTGTAGTCTCACTGAATTTTCCACACTATTTTTTTTAATGCATGATTCAAATATCAACTCTTGATTCCCACATAATGCAAATATGATGTAGGATGTGGTACAAATGCATTCTTAATATGGTTGTATAAAAAAAAAAAGTCCAAACAAAAATGAAAGTATTTCTATATAGGGTATGATGTATTGGGCCCCACGTATGGTTCAAAGAAATTCATTTTGAATATAAAATTTTATCATTCAAAATTTTAACCATAAAGAATCATAATTTTTTTATTCAAGCATCGTCATGGAACACACAATATATCAAACTTTATGTAACAATGGTTCTGAAGTCAACCAACCCACATGGCAGGTCGTGTAAGAAAACATACACTTCTAATTCAAAATTGTTATTTTAGAAAAAATTTATTAATTTTAGTAATTTTTATACATCTCCGTAATTTTAGATATTTAATATTTTCATCTTTATATATATATATATATATATATATATATATATATATATATATATAGAAATTGCTTATAATAATGTTAGGAACACTTCAGTGACATTTGTATTTTTGGCATATTAAACTTTAAAAAAGTTTTATTATAACTAAAAAATTAGACTTTAAAATAATATTTCTATTTTGGGTAATTTTGAATTTGAATTTTGATTTTCTTTATTAGTTGTGTAATCAAGAAATCATATACACATATTATTCAATAAAAATTTAAAATTATCTCTCTTATTTTCTTGTGGGCTTAAAAATCACCTTGTGAACTCCAAGTTTTGTGTACTTAGAGAAGAAGGTGATCTTCTTCTCGATTCAAGCTTTGTCCCGAGTCAAGAGACTAGTCTTTCATATACAACATGGCGGGCCCCAAAGCTACTATAGTGTTGTAAGGGTTTTTCTTCTCTTGCTTTTAAAATCGTGACTAATGAGATTTTTTATCAATGTATAAAAGAAGATGGTGGTATTACATGGTTGTAAAATAATTTGGATCATTTAAACCCTTGACTAAGAGCTTGACTAGGAGCTTATAAATGGAGATAAATGAGAAATGGAATTGGAGATAAATGAATTGGGAGCAAATGGCTTAGTTTGTTGTGTTTGGATGACAGTAAATGATATGCATTTGACATCCAAATATTCTGTTTGGATGGGAGTAAATGAAAAGAAATGAAAGGCATTGAAAATTTTCAATATATTCACAAGAACAAAAGTAATATTCCAAATTAGCTTTGATATCCCATATTATTGTACATATGTGACATTTAGCAGATTGATTGCAATAAGCCCATTGAAAAATATACTTTATACAAAATTAGAAAATTTTGAGCCTCAGGTGGGCCACAAATACAAGGATTAGAAACAAGCTACTTACCAATGTTTTTTTAACCATTCATTTGAATGGACAACATTTGAATGATTTGGATTATGCTATCGGTGTGATTTTAGTGATGTAGTCGATAATTGAATTGTTTAAGAGTATTACTAGCATGATGTATATGATGGACATGTACGTGGACCACTTTTTTTTCACTCGTGTGACTCTCCAAGGGAGTTGGAAAAGACATTTCACTCCATTTACTTTCAAATCTTCTCTCTTACAGAGAATTTCTAAGAGAATTTCATTTACATGCTCATTTGCTTCAATTTCATTTCATATTCATACATTTACTTCCATTCAAACACACCTAAACCTCCATTTACTATCAATTACCTTCTTTTACGTCCACAAGAATACACCCCAACTTCCTAGATATCACATATGTACGCTAATTTAGAATATTAAAGCTAATATGGGATATTACATATGCTCCTATGAATATACTAAAATCTTTCAATACCTCCCAATTTCTCCCATTTACTACAAACGGAATCATTGGATTTCAAATGCATTTCATTTACTTTCATGGAAACACAACTAAGCCATTTACTCCCAATTCATTTACCTCCAATCCCATTTCTTGTTTACCTCCATTTACAAGCTCTCAATCAAATGCTAAATGTAAATTAAGCATCGTCCAACACTAACTCTAAAAAGCAGGCTACAAAAATTAATTTTAAAATGGGGAGGGATATAATGGGTTGCAACCACTTTCGGCTGTAGCAGGAATCACCTACAGCTAACTCCACGCTAAGCATGCAACCTCGTCTTTCTTGCAAGGTATCACTTGTTTAGGACATCCACACCATGTAAACGGTGGGCCCCAACATCAAGATCAGATGAATTGAAAATTACGTCAATCCTCCGTCATACGGGCCAGATATACACAACGAGTAACAGTATAGTAACAGAATAGATGGTTCTTCGAATTCAATTGGTGTGGCTTTGTCATTTGAGTGCATCGGCATCTTTTTTGGCCGAGTGCTCTTTTGGAAGGGCCCGCCCTGCCATTTGCAGAATGTCCTTCACAGGTTATAAGTTAGTGAAAAAGATGGGGCCCATTCTGAGTTAGCACGTGGCGGAGGTGATTAGTTTTCTCTTTTTCTTATTTTTTTTTTTCTTAAAAAAAATAAAAAACGTTAGGTGGGACCCACCATGGTATTTGTGAGAAATCCACTCCTTCCATCCATTTTTCCAGCTCATGTTAAAAAATAAGACCCAAAATTAAGGAGAACCAAAATTAAAGTGGACTGTACGTTAGGAAAAGGTGGGGAGGGAAATGCCTACCCTTGAAATCTTTCCAAGGTCCACCATGATGTTTTTATACCGTCCAAACCGTTCACATGGTCATTCCCACTAGGATGAGCTGAAAACGCAAAAATACTAGCCTAATACAAAGCTCCTGTTGTTGGAAAAATGTGTTGGAAATACTGAAAAATAAAATTAATTATTTTCTTTCACTAGGCTTAATCACGTAAAATATATGCTATCCTTAAAGCGTGATTTGCTCCCTTATCAAATTGCTGATGGGTAAAGGGTTTATCTAAGAACAATTTCAATGCAGCAAATCTTCTAGCAGAATCAAAATGAGAATGTGTTAACAGTATTCTAAAATGGAGATGCAATCTTTAGGATCTAATGGATGAGGAGAGATGTGATTTTGAGATGATGAAATTTGGACTGGAATAGTACAATTTATATAGGCACCAGGGAGTGGACCGTTGCTAGGTGGTCATCATGGCCCCTCTGTTTTCGGACTGTAGCTTGCAATGTAGCTAGTCGTTTTTAGAAACGGCTGACCATTTCGGATTAATAACCCAACCATTCTCAGTCGCCTATAAAGCCCCATCTCATTTCAGACTCATCGCACTTAAGCTTATATTAGACCACTTACACCGCGAGCACACCATCTTGCGACCCCTCTGTGGCACGATGCACACGTGCAAAGTGCATTTACTATAGCCCCACTGCCCACTGCCCATGCCCATGCCCATGCCCGAGTGCGCGCGAACACGCAACTCAAGCGTCACAATCTCCAAAACTTCGTGTAAGAATACTACACAAACATTCTCATATAAACCACAATTTTCTTCTTTTCATTTTCGATGTGGGACAAAAGTATACACTGCACTTTTCGATTCAAAATTTCCAAAAAACATTTTGGTGGCAAAATCCCGAAATTTTAAATATTTGATTTTTTTTCAAAAAACCACAAATCTCAACATATATAGCTTCACAAATGTTTCAACGTTCAATCCCCACGTTTCTTGTCATGTGGCTCACTTGAGTTGGATCTCCCTATTTTTGCGTTCCTATATAAGATATGAGCTACCAAAACGGATGGACATAATGAATTTCTCACAAATATCACACTGCATGGCACCTAGCTTATTGACGTAGGGATGAACATGATGAGGTCGAGTACCGCCTCCCTTAAGAGGGTAACTGTTCCGAATCCATGGATCTTCTTTGGACTCCTCACAGAGGCTTCTCGAATCCACGAGAAAGAAAGCAAGTAAAATAGAAAATAAATTCTATAAAATTCGAATTTGATTAATGAATGAAATAAACAAGTTCAAAACCCTTTAAATAGGGATACCAAGCAATGGGAGTGAAATTAGAAGCAAACTAGAACTAAAACTCTTAGAATTTGCAACTTACTATAAATAGTAAACTTACTATTTATAGACGGTCGTGATGTCTACTAGTGCGCAAGGTTTTCGGCCAAAAATAGAAGTGTCCTATTTAGCTTCACCAAACTATTCTCCTAATTATTCTAAGCTCTTTTCACGTTGGGCGCAACTCCTAAAGCCCGATGGATTTACAATGAAACTAAAAATTACTATTTATAGTAAAAAGGAAATTAAAATAGGGAAACGACCGTTAATCTGGGGGTATTTTGCAAATCCGGCTTGCATAACCCAGTATAATAGGGTTGGTTGGCTAAAGTAGCTCGTTTTATCCCAAAATTATATATTTTACACTTGATAACTCATTCCAGATTGTGAGATACACCCGATCTAAGGTCCGACGGTCTGGATCACTTCTGTCGTCGACCGGGCCTTTTCTGATCCATCTTGGCCATGAAACTGTCCGTGACCCACTCTACATTAGTCCCCTCAACTTCAAAAGAACTCATGTCATACCTCAAACCCGAAAATCGAATTCACAAGAATCCCGATCGCCGAACCCGGTGCCGACAGCCTCCGTAGTACCCCATTCTCGGCCCCCGGCGTACATCGCCAGGTTTCGATCCTGAGATCCTACAAGGAGGATTTTCCAATGTACATTTGTCTCATAAGAAGCATAACCATACGTATACCCAAATCATAAAGTCAACACCATCATCACATATCCACTAATATAATCATTTGAATACAATGCTGAAAAGGAAATACATATATCGAAATCAAAGCTCCAAAGGACAGCTGCACGCTCCAAGCTCAACGCTGCTGCAACCTAACACCACCTGCAGGCATCTATCATACATAAGCTTACAAAAGCTTAGAGGGTGGTGAAAGTGTGTGCACAAGATAAGTGCTAAGTATACCATAAAGCCCATAAATCATACATCATCAGAATAAGCGGAAATACTAACAAGATCATGAATCATACGATATCAGAGTAAGCGGAAATATACTGGTAAGTTCATGAGTCTATCAGCCGTACAAAGGCTATGCGATGCAAAACATAATAAGACAATAACAAATGCTGAGGATGTAATGCAATATGCAAATCCTGACGAGCCACGAATCCCATTAACCTCATCTAGGCCATATAAGTGCAAAAAACATAGTAACTCAAAATGCTAAGACTATAGATGCAATGTAATATGCAGTGCGAATGAAATGACCATACTGGAATGCGAAGTCAGGATGATAGTACGTAGTATCATAGGCTACAGGGTCCACCACAAGGGACTTCTATCCAAACTAGTCCCTTACCTAAATTTAGATAGTCCGACTCCATGTGGTAAACTCCTGATCTCAGGTTAGTCGCGCGCCCAACCGAAATCCTGGCAATGCAAAGGTACACATAACAAATAGTTACATACCACTAGCCCAAGTGAATGGTGAATGAATGAATGAATGGATATGCAATTCCTGCTCAATAAGTCCACATATCAGTACGGTTGCTCTCTGGAGAAATCACCGGGGTCTATTACACTTCACACCGACTGCCTCCTCCCTAGCTGCACAGCCCAGTGAGTGAGAGAGACCTCACTATCCGCCTAGCCAGAAGTCTGTCAATACCTACTCGGCTCGTCGATAGCGGACCCATTTACGAGCTGGTTATACTCAGCCTAGCCTATAGCCCCCTCACTCGGGCAGATAAGGCCACATCCATTCCAACCGACCATGACACAGTGGGAGACACGGCCTCATGATATAGGCACCGGCACTCATATTTCACTCGGTCTAGATGTTGGAGCATCTCTTGGCCTCGGAGGATTCTAGGACTTTCAAAGATATCCTAAGTGCCCACAGTGCTAGAACCAAGTATTTTTGTTTTCTCATTTAGCCATCCACGATGTGCCTGTGGAGGCCACGACCCTGATGTCATTAGGGCGTACAATGATCAAGTCACATGTATGTGAGATGCATAAGTCACACTATCCAGTCATGCAGTAATCTTGCACGTACGGCGCGATAATGTGGGCACTCCGTCTCATAAGGAGTCCCGTAAATAGTTTGCCCAATGGCGTATGCTATGATCAAACATTCCTCATATCGGGCATACATATGATGTGTATGCATGAATCATGGAGTTATACTAAGCATTTTATATGGTGATGAACTATCCACACAATGTAGATGAGCCTTGATGGCCTACACACAACAAGTATGGGCCTCTCAATGGGCCTTAGGGAGAGTTATAATGCGGACATTTAACCAACATTATTCTTATAATGTGGACGTCAAACCAACATTGCTCCAAAGGCATGGCCTGCCATAAATGTCATTACATAAACCATGATGGAATCACATAATGCAATATACCTTGTATGCATCCCATTGCGCCTCGACCCATGGGCCTCAAATACATCAAATGGGCCTCAACCCATGGGCCCTAATGCATCACAATGGGCCTTAACCCATGGGCTCTAAATACAGCATAATGGGCCTCAACCCACGGGCCCTTATACATCACAATGGGCCTCAACCCATGGGCCCTAATACATCACAATGGGTCTTGACCCATGGGCCCTTAAAATACATCAAAATGAGCCTAATCACATGGCCTCATGTATATCAAATGGGTCTCAACGGACGGCCACAAGTATATCCATATGTGTGTGTGTATATATATATAAATGAATCATATTAAAAGATCAACTGGACTGCACTCCAAATAACAGAGGGGGGTAATGAATTCCACCATTAAATTCTCAAGGCCCATCATAACATTTATTTTCTATCCAATCTGGTCATAAGGTCACACAGACTTGGATTAAGAGGAAAGAAAATTTCCTAATGATCCAAGCTTTTGTGACAACTAAAGAGTTTCAATGGCAGAAGCTCAATCCCCACTACCTTTTTGCTGGGTGGTCCACTTGATCCTAGATCTGTCTCATTCTTTAGCTCATGCCATAAAATGAGCTTTTAAAATGGTTGAACGGTTTGGATGCAGCACATGCATCACGGTGGGTCCCATAACTAGGAGGCGTGGATGATACAGGTGGACCCACAGAGCTTGGTGATGCCACTCCAGCAGCTATGCGCTGGATTGAGGTACACCAGTCGTCCCACGGACGGTGTGGGGTACAATACACACATTAGTGGGTCCCACGTGGGGCCCACCTTAATGTCCTTCTACAATCCAAGTTGTTGATAAGGTCACAGATACCCTGATGTAGAGGAAAAACAAATTTCATATTAATCCAAAACTCTGAGACAACCTAAAAAGGGTTTCAATGGCAGCCATTCAATCCCACTATTTCCTGTTATGTGGGCCACCTGAGCCATGGTAAATGGCTGATTTTTGGAGGGGGTCCACTTCAGGAAGGGGCCTACCGAATGCACAGAGTGGATGTTGAACATACATCATGGTGGGGCCCACGGCTGGGACCGTGGGTCCTACTATCCGTCCGCCTAAATGCAGCAGGCACTGCCTGCGCGTCCTCTGACAGCAGCAGCATCTGCTGCATATATTATTTTTTTAGTTGAAATCGTGTGTTTTCGTGGTTTTTCATGCGCGGGGCCTGCATAGGAAGAATCCACCCCGCCCACTGGTTCCCATAGCTCAGGACAAGCCAAACAAGCCTAATATCCGATATATTTTGATGTATAGAAACGACAAGGGGTATTTTAACGGTAAACACGCTGTTTGCTATGCTATGGCCCGCCCGAAAGTCGGATTGGCCCCATTTTTCGGCTCAACACCTAAAATGGTCTGGGGAAAGGGATGGACGACTTGGATTAAAAACATACATCAAGGTGGGGCCTGTATGAGCGGTCCACCCAATTTTTCTTAAATCCAACGGATATATATATATATATATATTCTCTGGACAGTACACCGCCCGTCAATTCACACTTCATTGAAGTCCAGCGTCCAGGGATGCTGGACGGTTTTTGGATACAACACATATTAATGTGGGCACCACCTTCAGACGTGCTGTCCAGGTGGGCCACCATATGCATGGACGGTATGGATAAGACATACACCAAGGTGGGGTCCATCCGAGTGGGCCACACAACCACATCATCACATAAGATAGGAAAAAAATGAAAGAGAAAGGGAGAGGGAGAGAGGGAGGGAGGGAGAGAGAGAGAGAGAGAGAGAGAGAGAGAGAGAGAGAGAGAGGTGTGATGGAGGGACCTCGACACTATGGGCCCTCCTTTTCAAGCATTCAATCATACATCAAGGGGGTCCCAATACATGTGGGCCCACCAAATTAAAGATCAACGGTGGAGATTCCTTCTCCACCTAAAATGGACGGTCTAGATGACCTCTTTTCATGTAAGGAAAATAAACATCATGATGGGGTCCATGGAGAATGGCTCCATCATGGAATGATCATGAGGATCAAGGTGGGCCATCGGCCACACCTATGGTCCAAAGTGAGATCCATACCATCAATCAGTAGGCTTCACTTGACCCATCATCAAAACATGAAAAATCTAACCTAATAAGCACCCACCGTTCGATCTTCTTGGTCCGTTGGAAAGCCGATCTCCTTATGTCTCACTTTCATGGTGGAAGATGAGATATGAGTGACTAGGATGACGGTTTTTGGGGTGGGAAGTGGGCCACACAACTCACACTTTCTCTCTTGGAAAACTATGGACGTCCACCACTTTTCTCTTCTTTGGTGTTGCTTGAAAATTTGTGTTTTGGGAAATGAGAGAGAGGGGGTTGTAAGGAGAGAGAGTGATAGGTGATGGATGTGAGGTGAGTGATGGGTGAGGTGAGAGATTGGTTGACTTTAGAGTTTGCTTGACTTATGGAGAAAGAAAGCATGGGTGGGTGTACTTGACATGAGGTGATTGATTGATGGGACATGTTGTAGAGATTCTCTTGAGATTGCAAATGCATGGCATTTTCTTCAAAATGAACGTCGCCCTACATCTCCCTGCGAGGGTATCGGATCGGTATACAAGATGTGGTGTTGGAACCGCAGCGACGGTGCGGTCGCAATGGTACAAGTCTCGGATTAAGCCAACTCAAATCTATGGGATACGACTTAGGGTCGTGCGCAAACGTCGATCATAGGTAGCGGGTTGTCGAAATTTGACGGGAAGGATCGCGGGAGTCGATGGAACAGTACGGATTATGATACGGGTCTTACAACTCACCCTTGAGTTCTCGTCCTGCTTTGCTTCATGATACTCGGTTAGGTCTGTGACGTTGAAAGTTTGTGAGATCACCATGTCATCTGGAAGGTCAACAACATAAGCGTTGCCATTGATCATTCGAATGATTAAGATGGGTCCAATTTTCTTATTCTTCAACTTGTTGTATGTCCCGGTCTAAAATGTCACGCCCTAAACTCGAAAAACGAGCTCATAGAATTTCCGATCGCTGAATCCGGTTCTGATAGCCTTCGTAATACCCAATTCTTGACTCCCAGCGCGCATACGCCAAGTTCCAATCCTGAGATCCTATAAGGAGGATTTTCAATGTGAATTTTTATTTTTATTTTTTATAAATAAAGGAGCATAACCATAAGTGTACCCAATTGACAAAGGTAACATCATCATCACATATCCACTAATATCAAAACTTGAGTATAATACACGAAGGGAAAATATAAGATAATGCCAAAAGTTTCAGAAGCTCAGCCGCACGCTCCTGCCTTAGCTCGATTGTTTCTTATCATCACTTGCACGCATCTATCGTGTATAAGCTTATAGAAAGCTTAGAGGGTGGTGTATGTGTGTGCACAAGATAAGTGCCAAGCACACAAATATCAGCGTAAGCGGAATACTGACAAGGCTATAAGTCATTCAATATCAGAGTATGCAATGCAGATCGGCTATGCAATGCAGAGTCATAATGAGCCAAATATCTGATACCGAAGATGTAATACAATATGTAATTTTGAAGAGCTACGAATACCATCAGCCTCATCTAGGCTATATAAATGCAGAAACATACCAACCTAAATGTTATGTGCTGAGGATGCAATGTAATATGCGGTGCGAAAGAAATGATCAAACTAGAGTATGAAGTTGGGATGATAGTATGTAGTATCACAAGCTGTGGGGTCCATTACAAAGGATTTCTATCCAAACCAGTCTCATACCTAAATTTGGATAGCTAGACTCAATGTGGTAAACTTCTGATCTCAGGTTGGTCGCACGCCCCAACCGAAATCCTTGACATTGCGAATGTACACAACAAATTAGTTGAGCACTACCAGTTCGAGTGGATAGTGAATGAATGAATGAATAAGTATGTTTTGACAAGAAAACAAATGCGTTTGATTTGGGAGATTTATTCAATGATAACAAAGAAATAATGAGAGAAAAATGATCACAAGATATCTATTCATTCTAAGTTCATTTACATCCTCGGATTCCCTTGATTCTGAAAACAAAGTACAACCAATGCAACGCAATTAATGAAAGATAAGGCAGTCTAATGGCGATTTCGGTAGCATTTTAACGGCGATTTTAGTAGCATTTTGACGCTTTTGATGTTCATCACTAAGGTGGAAAGGTTATGTGGGCTTGAAACCCTTGATCTGGTCGTTGAGATCAGTTCTGATCATCCTTCCATTCATTCTTTCTTGAAACCCTTGAAATGTGGAGCGAATATCCCATGAAATGTGGAGCGGCGATCATCCCTTGAAATGTGGAGCAATGATCCCTTGAAATGTAGAGCAATCATCCTTTGAAATGTAGAGCGATGATCATTCCTTGAAATGTGGAGTGACGATCATCCCTTGAAATGTGGAGCGCACTTTCCTTGAAATATGGAGCGATGATCATCCCTTGAAATGTGGAGCGCACTTCCCTTGAATTGTGGAGCGATGATCATCCCTTAAAATGTGGAGCACACATGCGTTAGGACACACTTCTATGAAGAATGGCGCATGGGGCATCCATTAAGACATGAAAAGCCTTTCCATTAGGACAAAGGGGAGAGAGTAGTGGCATATGGAGTATCCGTTAAGACAACAAAAGCCTCTCTTTAAGACAAACTCCTCTTAAAGTGGCGCATGGGCTATCCGTTAAGACAACAAAAGCATTGAGTCATGATAATCTCCTCTTGGAGTGGCGCATGGAATAGACTTTAAGACAACAAAAGCTTTGTATTAGGACAATCCCCTCTTGGAGTGGTGCATAAGCTCTTTCCATTTTTCATTGCGCAGGGTCGCGCAAGAGCTTCCCATTGTGCAGAGTCACACAAGAGCTTCTCATTAGGACAATGAGTCCACAAAAGGTGGCGCACCGCCCTTTAAAAGTGGCACAAAAGGTTTCCTAAAAGGTTTCCATTAGGACAAAGTCCCATATTAAGTGGTGCAAGAGACTTCTAAAGTGTTGCATGGAGACGCACAAGGGCTTCTCCTTCTCTTTGGGTTGCACGGGGTCACGCAACGACTTCCCTTTCCGCAGGGTCGCACAAACAGCTTCCCTCTCTTGTCTCTTGTCTTCCTTGTCTTCCAACCTTCTTGTCTCCCTACCAACAACCTTGTAATGAGGAGAGGAAGGGGTATTTGTAGGCATTCCTCTCTTACACAGTGGTGTTCACCACCACTTCTTTCCTCGTACAACTTCCATCTCTTTCCTTACATAGTGGTGTTCACCAACCTCTCCCTTAAATGGTAGTGTACATCTCTTCTCCATTAAAATGACACCCGTGCACCATTTTTTACCAAAATACCCTCTTCACCTCTTTTTACCAAAATAACCCAACTCACTGATTTTTACCAAAATATCCCAACTCACTGATTTTTACCAAAATACCCCAACTCACTGATTTTTACCAAAATACCTCAACTTACTGATTTTTACCAAAATACCCTTCTTCACTCATTTTTACAAAAATAAGGAGTGAACAACCCTGAAAAAGATTCGCACCATGGAATTCTCTGACCAATGCAATGGCCATGCAATGAATATTTTTTTTATGCTTCAATAGAATAAAATGCTGACTATGCAACTCTTGCTCAATAAGTCCACATATCAGTACAGTACATCTTTGGGATCATCACCGGGGTCTAGTACACTCTACGCCAGCTTGCTGCCCCATCAAACGCACAACTGGGTGAGTGGAAGAGACCTCACTATCTGCCTACAAATATTGGCCCTGCTCATCGATAACGGAGCCATTTACGAACTGGTTAAACTCAACCTAACATTACCTACTCCCTCAGGCGGGTAAGGCCACACCCCCTCCCAACAGACCACGACATAGTGGGAGACGCGGCCTCCTGGTATTCGGCCTTCATGCGCTCGTGCATCCACTCGGTCTAGACGTTAGGGTCATCCCTTGGCCTCGGGAGTTTAGAAATTTTCACCCAGGGACATATATGGTGCTCCAATGCTAGAACCAAACATTTTTGGTGTCCCATCTGGCGTTTACGATATGCCTGTGGAGGCCACAACTCTGATATCGGTCATATCACAAAATGCGATATGCATGAGTCATACCATCCTGTCATGCATTAAACTTGCACGTACCACATGCTCATGTGGGGCAACTCCGTTTCTTAGGGAGTCATATAAACAATCAGCCCAATAACACATGCTATGCTCAATCACTCCTCATAACAAGCATGCAGATGATGCGTATGGGCATGTATCATGAGTATACCAAGTATAATTATAATCGCATACATCATAGTGGGCCAGTATAAGACAGCCCATGGCCCATATAGGTGAATGGGTGGTGTGCAATAATCACCTACACATAGTGGGTCTCACACATGCAATGGGCCTCACGCATATAATGATCCTCATACATATGATGGGCCTCTTACATCATAATTGGGCCTCATACAATCATAATGAGCCTTATACAATCACAATGAGCTTCATACAATCACAACGGGCCTCGTACCATCACAATGGATCTCATACAATTATAATGAGTCTTATACAATCACAATGGGCCTCATATAATCACAATGGGACTCATACGATCACAACAGGTTTCGTACCATCACAATGGATCTCATACCATCTTAATGAGTATCATACAATCACAATAGGCCTCACATAATCACAACGGGCCTCATACAATCACAACGGGCCTCACAAGGTCACAATGGGCCTCATATAACAATTAACCTTACAATGACCTTATACAATCATAATACTATACTAACACATACTCAGTATGTATACTAAAATAGTCGTAATCAATAATTGGCCTATATATGGTGAGATCCATAGAAGGACAGCAGATCTAATCCATAACATGAGGATCGGTCCTCAACAGCAAATATACCAAATCTAATACCACAAATTTTTCTACCTATAGCCAAAAGTGATGATGCATCCTCCTCGTAACAAGGATGGGTCTAGATGGCCTACTCATGGGCCTAAGAGTGGGCTTCTAGGTTTGGGTACCTTTACTAGCATCAATGAGGACCCAAAGAATTGGGATAGCTCAATAAGGTGAGATGGATCATACTAATAATAATGGGGGCCCATTAATTTGCGTTAGCCCACTAAGGGAAAATGAGAATGAGCCTAATACAATCATAATGGGCCTCATACCATCTCAATGGCTTGTATCATGATGTTATAATAGCACGTACACATAGTCGACATAGATAATCGGCCTATACACAAGGCGGGGTCCATAAATGGACAACACATATATAACATGAGGGACAATCCTCAACTGTAGATATAACAAATCTGATAACATGGATCCTTCCGTCTACAGTGATGATGAACTCTCCTCATATGAAGGTTAGGCCTAGGTGGCTTACTTAAGGATCCGGAACGGGCTTCCTTCACCATACTATCATATGGCCCGCTAGATGCCCTAAGGGGCTCAAATAAGTCCTAAATGGACTTCAAGATTAAAACAATCCTACTAGTAACTAATGGGAGCACAATAGTTTAAGATAGCCCAATAAGGAAGGGTGGAAAATGGGCTTACAATGGGCCTTAGGAAGGCTTACAATGTGGACATTTAACTACCATTGCTCCTAAGGCACGACCTATTTGGAATATGGAATCTAACTCACAATGGGGCCCACGGCCCTTATACTATCTAGAAAATGGATGGACAACACATGCACATCACTCACACATGGTGGGCCTTACAAGGTAACCCCTAACATGGGTGTATAGCATGCACATCACGGTGGGCCTCTCAAGGTAACCCCTAACATGGGCGTATAGCATGCACATCACAGTGGGCCTCTCAAGGCAACCCCTAACATGGGCGTATAGCATGCACATCACGGTGGGCCTCTCAAGGCAACCCCCAACATGGGCGTATAGCATGCACATCACGGTGGGCCTCTCAAGGCAGTCCATAGCCTAAAGCAAATGGGTGAACAAGGATATATATAACACATTCGTCATGGTGGGCCTCATGGGGAAGCCCATGGCCCGAAAAATGGATGGACAACCCATATACAACACATATATCATGGTGGGCTTGCATAAGGTAGCCCATAGCTGGCGTAAAACACATAAATCGAGGTGGGTCTCTCATGACAAGGGGCCCATGGCCCTGAAACAATGAGTGGACCACGTGTGCAACACTTACATCATAGTGGGCCTTATGGGGCAGCCCATGGCCCTAGAAAAAATTGGGCAAACGGTGTGTACATAACCCATACATCATGGTGGGCCATACAATGCAATGGGGCCATGGCCTTGGAAAAATAGATGAACATAGTGGGTATAATACACACATTATGGTGGGGCCAAGGACTTAAAATAAAGTCAATTTGTGGCTTATGTGGGCCACACCATGCACAACAATTGAGAGGTTACACTCCATTAAAGCATTCATAATCATTTATTGGGCCCACCAAGCCGTGGTTCACAAATCCAGCCCATTCATTATGTGTGGCCCAGTTGGTTAAGAGATTAGGCCAAGTTTCAGATGCATTCAAATTTCAGGTGCGTCCCGACAAGTACTTTTATATGTTTTAGCATGTCTTCACATGATTTTAGATGGTGTGGGCCACCTGAGTTCCGTGTATGGCTGATTTTTAGGACGACCCATTCTTTAAAGGGGACCTATCAAATGCATGGTGCTGATGTTCAACATACATCATGGTGGGGCCTGTGGTGGGACCCACGGACCTAGCCTCTACTCCAAGTAGCAGGATGCTGCTTGCTGCAACGTCCCCTAGACGCTGGCAGCAACAACGTCCAACATCTTCTTTTTTTTTGTGTTTATCTAAGGATTTTCATAGGTGGGGCCCACATTAGGAGGATCCACCCCACCAGTTGGGTTCCCGGGCTCATGACAGGCCTAACAAGCCCAATATATAATATTTTTCAGTGCATAGAAACATCATAGTGGGCCCTAACAGCCTATATCACCAAAACTACTGTTTTCTACAATGTGGCCCACCAGAGATTCAGTTTGTCTTCATTTTTCGGCTCAACGCCTAAAATGAGCTGGGAAATAGGATGAATGGTGTGGATTAGATACATACATTAAGGTGGGGTCCACATGAGTGGCCCACCAGAATTTTTTGGGATCAAGCTGATATTTCCATTTTTTACCTACAACGTCCAGGCCTGTGGCCTCTCCGATCTGAATGGACGGTGTGGATACATACATCTATCCAGGTGGGGTCCATGTGAGATGTGGACGGTGTGGATACATCCATCATCAAGGTGGGGCCCACGTGAGATGTGGACGGCATAGATAGAACACTTACATCAATGAGTTCCACCATCCTAAGCTGGACGGTGGACAGTGTGGATATGGACACATACATCATGTGGCTCCACCGTCCATTGCTGGATAAAATGCATGCATCAAGTGGGGTCCACATCAATGTGGCCCACCAGAGTTTAGGATCAACTGATATTCATATTTTCCCTTCATCAGGGTCTGCCCAAAAATGGGTAGCAGCTACCACTGCTGGACGATCAGTAAGGTGGCACTGCTTGGTGGACGACATGGATACAATACGCGTGAGTCAAGGTGGGGTCCACGTGAGTGGGCCACCCTACTCGGATCAAGTAAACATTTGTGTTTTCCCTGCGTTCAAGCCTGTCCAAAATGGACAGCAGGGTAGTTGCTAAGGTGAGCTACCATATGGGCCCCGTTTTGGGTAGCAAGGGCATCCCATAAGGGGACAACGTGGTTAAGATCCATGATCATCACGGGTGGGCCATCATATAAGGAAAGATAGAGAGAGAGAGAAGAAGAGAGAGAGAGACGACGGTTGTGGGAGGGGCCTCGCCACTATGGGCCCCTCTTGCGTTACAATACATGCATGCGATCAAGGTGGGCCATTGGCCACACCAAGGGACCAAGATGGGATCCTCACCATTGATTGGTGGGTCCCACTTGCCTTATGCAAGAAAATGAAAGGATCTACCTATAGAACACCCACCGATTTCACTCCTTCTTGGCTCCTTAGAATGCTAAGCTCCACGGCTTCAACTTTGATGGAGGATGATGAAGATTGAAGAGCTAGGATGAGAGATGAGGGGGTAAGAAATGGGCTTTGATCTTGGGTTCTTTCTCTCCTTAGGATTTTCTCTCTTATTTTTGCTTGGAAAATGGTAGAGAAATGGGATAAGATGGAGTGATGGATGGGAGAGAGGGATGGAAAGCATGGGTGTTGTTGACTTGTTGGTAAGAAAGGGATGGGATAGGTATGGGTTTATTTGACTTGGTGAAGAGAGAGGTATGGGTTATGATGGGAGGTGTACTTGACTAGTGATTGATTGATTGATGTGATAGGTGGTAGAGATTCTCTTGAAATTCGCAATGCGCGGTATTTCTTCGAAATATATGTGGGCCCACAACTCCTGACTTCAGTATTGCATCGGTGCGCAAGTCACGATGTTGGAACCACAGCGACGGCGCGGTTGCTAGGGTATAAGTCTTGGGTCGAGTCGACTATGGTTGATAGGGCGCGACTCAAGGTCGTGCACAAATACCGACTACAGGTGGCGGGTTGTCAAAATTTGACAGAGAGGATCGCGGAAGTCTAAGGAACGGTACGGATTAAGATACATGCCTTATAGGAAATCTCTCTTTACGTAGATGGACCATAACGCGGTCGCCCACCTCGAACACTTTTGTTGCCAATGCTTGTCCACTTGTTCCTTATACTTCTCATTCGAGGCATGTAACTTGGTCTACACTTCTGTATGGATGCCCATGATCCTGTCTGCCATATGTTCTGCTGCAATGCTCATGCCTGGGAGCTTGGGCAGAGGGACCAATGAAGTGTGTGGTGAGGCACTCGTCCGCAGATAATCTAGAACAGTGATTTCCCTGTCGAGCGGTTTACCATGTTGTTAAATGCAAACTCTGCTTAAGACAAGGCCAAATCTCATTGCTTCAATTTTTCTCCTCAAGTAAAACAAATGAGGTTTCCCAACGTGCGATTCACAACCTCGGTTTGCCCATCAGTCTGTGGGTGGTAGGCGCTACTAAATTGAAGTCGTGTATCAAATCGAGTCCACAAAGTTCGCTAAAAGTGAATAATGAACTTCGTGTCATGATCAGAAGTAACGGTCTTGAGGACCCCGTGTAGCCGTACGACCTCCCTTAAGAATAGATTCACCACGTGTGTTGCATCGAGGGTCTTCTTACATGGGATAAAGTAGGCCATCTTGGAGAAATGATCTACCACCACGAACATCGAATCCAGGCCACATTGTGTTCATGGGAGACCAAGCAAGAAGTCAATAGATAAATCCTCCCAAGGACTGTCAGACATAGGTAATGGGGTGTAGAGGCTCGTATTCTAAGATTGCCCCTTAGAGGTCTGATAAATATGACAACGTTGTATGACTTTTTTCACATCATGTACCAATTGCAGCCAGTAATACCGCTCTTCCACAAGAGCTCGCGTCTTGTCTCGCCCAAGGTGTTCACCGAGGCCACCTCCATGTAGCTCCTGAATAATCTACTCTCTCAACGAACTTTGGAGGATGCATAATCGATTCTCTTTGAAGAGGAAACCATTTTGTATATGAAGGTCACTAGGGTGACCTTCTTGGCACTTCATCTAAGAATCTTTGAAATCCTTATCCTCGGCATACAACTCCTTAAGACAGTCGAAGTCGACCACCTCGTTGCTCATCATAACAAGTAGTGATACACGACGGCTAAGTGCATCAGCCACCTTGTTTTGCTGCCATAACTTGTGCTTCAGAACGAATATGAATTCCTATAAAAACGCAACTCATCTAGCATGCACACGATTCACGTTAGTCTGACTATTAATAAACTTTAATGCTTGAGAATCAGTGTACAAAACAAACTCTTTTTGAATCAGATAATGTCGCCAATGTCATAGCGCCTGAATAACTGCATACAAATCAAGCTCATAAGTCGGCCACTTCTTTTGAGCTTCGCTGAGCTTCTCATTGTAGAAGGCTATTGACCTCCCTTCCTGTGATAATACTCCTCTAATTCCAATGTATGAAGTGTCACACTTAACCTCAGACAACTTATCCAAATTAGGAAGCACTAAGGCCAGTGTTGTAGACAAACGATACTTGATCTCATGAACGTTCTTGTCAGCTTCATCGATCTACTAAAACGGTCATTTTTCATACAATCTGTAATAGGCACGGCTATTGTGCTAAAATTTCGCACGAATTGACGATAGAAGGTCGCCAACCTGTGAAAACTCCTCACCTCAAGAATGTTTGTCGAGATCGGCCAATCCCTAATGGCTTGCACCTTTTCATCGTCCACACGAATGCCTGTGGATATTACAACAAATCTTAGAAATAATAGGTTGTCCGTTAAAAAACTACATTTCTTCAAATTGAGATACAACTTGTTAATTTATAGGACCTGCAGCACCTGCCTGAGATGTTTCCTGTGCTTTGTCTCATCCTGGCTATACATCATTATCTCATCAAAATATACTACCACAAATCGGCCATTGAATGGTTTTAGAACTTGATTCATCAAACGTATAAAAGTACTTAGTGTATTCAATACGCCGAAGGGCATGACCAGACACTCATACAACCCTTTTTTGGTCTTGAATGTCGTTTTCCACTCATCACCTGGTCAGATACGAATCTAATGGTACCTACTCCTTAGGTCTAGTTTAGATAACACCTTAGCCCCTTCTAACATATCGAGCATGTCGTCTAATCATGGTATTGGGAACCGATATTTGATGGTAATTTTGTTGATTGCCCGGCTGTCGACACACATACACCAACTTCCATTTTTTTGCGTTAATAAAGCTGGTACGGCACATGGGCTCATGCTCTCTCTTAAGAGACCCTTACGGATTAATTCCTCCACTTGCACCTGAAGTATCTCACACTCCTTCGGACTCATCTGATAATGAGGGCGGTTGGGCAGGCTAGCCCCAGGGACGAGGTCTATGTGATGTTGGATGTCCCTCATCGAGGGCAATCCATCAGGTAAATCTTTAGGTCAGACTTCTTTGAATTCATTTAGTAGTAGTCTTAAACTTGGAGGAATGTTTGAGTGTTCCAATTCCTCGCCCTCTGCCACTACGGCGTATACCTCGCCGGTTTCCTTAGGGCTCGTTTGGCCGGTCGGATTGGAAGGGATTGGATGGTTTTGGAAGGGATTAGAAGTTAAATCCCGGGATTGGCCGGGCGTGCCAAACAGAGTCAGTGGTGTGATCCCAATCCCATGGATCTTAAGACAATCCACTGACAACACCATCATTACCTTTAAATCCCATCCAATCCACCCTAAACCGTTCAAATTTGCCCCGGACGTGTTTGGTTTGAGGGATTGGAAGCGATGAGAAGGTTTAATCCCGGGATTAGCCGGGCATGCCAAACAGACCGGATTTAGCAATCCAGGGATATAGCAATCCCATGGATCTCCAGACAATCCACTGACAACGCCATAATTACCTAGAAATCCATGCCATCCACCCTATTACCGTTCAATCCCTTCCAATCCACCCGGCCAAACGGGCCCTTAGATTCCTCCATGAATTCCTGAATTGTTTAGAGAGCTTCAGGGTGGTTATCTAGTGTCATAGGGGCAAGGATTATTTTTTTATTATACTTGACGAATATGTATACATTGTCTCAT
This sequence comes from Magnolia sinica, assembly GCF_029962835.1. Classification (NCBI taxonomy): domain Eukaryota; kingdom Viridiplantae; phylum Streptophyta; class Magnoliopsida; order Magnoliales; family Magnoliaceae; genus Magnolia; species Magnolia sinica. The sequence continues at coordinate 39,808,954 of NC_080577.1, read as the reverse complement.
CCTCGATGGGTCGCATCACGGTCCGACTGTCACGGTCAACCGAGTAACATATGGTGTGCTTCCATATCAACCACGTCACAAAGTATTTGATCCTTATAATTTTTACCAATTGAAAATGAGATAGTGTATTGTTCAGTTATCTTGGTCTCGTTCACTCTTTTTATCTAGCCAATTGAGTACAGGGAAGGATGTTTTGTCGTTGGTAACTGCGACTTGTCCACCATCACTCTTGAGACGATGTTCTCACTACTACCACTGTCTATAATCACATCACAGACCTTTCTATTGACAGTGCACTACGATGGAATATATTGTGTCACTGTGAATGTAATTCTTTCCGTGGGGTATATAATAATCACCTCACAATTAGAGATTCGCCATGATCCTCGCCCGTCAATTTATCGCCATCTGTTATTTTCTCAGTGGCTTATTCATGTTTATCAAAGCCAATGTCTTCTTCTCCGGCCTCACATTCAGTGCCCCCTTCGTTTATGGTCAAGTGTGCTGCGGGACGTTGAAGACGGGTGTTTGATAAATGGCACGATTGGCCACAGCGATAACAATTGTTTGACATTGACAGAACGTAAGGATTTAAAATTCTACTCAGGCTCGTTGTTGTGGATTTTACACGTTGAGGCCTAAATGAGTCACTCCTCGTATCACGGTTTGCGGTTGCAGGAGGTTGAAGACGCTCTCCTACTGGTTCTTTTGCTCGTGCCAGCACTGGATCCTGCATGAGACCCGTTATGGGGGGTCGAGTTGAAGGATAAGGCCGATTCAAAACTCTTGCAAGCTACTTTTCTGCCTTATCTTCCAACTGAAGCACTTCATCCATGGTCCCGACTGAGTTATTTGAACTCGATCTTGAATTGTCGATCGTAACCCTCTTATAAAACGTGCCACCTTTGTGACTCAGATTTTGATAAATCGTTTTGTGTTGCCAACTGCTGAAATTCTTCAGTGTAATCTGTGACGATTTGATTTTCTTGTCGAAAATTCTGGTATTGCTGGAATAATATCTGCTCATAATCACTAGGGAGAAATCGTGATCGAAGGAGACGTCTCATCCGTGGCCATGATGAGATGGACACCTTGTTCTGGTGGGCTCGTGAGAGTTGTAATTGCTCCCACCATGCAGAAGCATCAGATTTTAATTTAAACGTTACCAATTTTACCTTTTTATAATCTGACACGTCCATATAATCAAAATATCTCTCTACTTCGGCGAGCCAATCGAGGAAATCTTTTATGCGTAATAAACCATTAAAACTAGGAAGTTCAACCTTCCCTCGATAGTCTCTTTCAGCATGATCTAGATGATCGCCTCCATGGATTGGTCGTCGGGCAAAACCTTCATTAAGGTGATCCTCGTCACTAGAACTTGAATAATTTTGTATAGTCCTATGGTTTACCACTGGTAGTACTCTACGTAAGTCGGGGTTGTGTTATATACTAACCACAGGTGATGGAGCAACCATAAGTGGTGGAGCACTACCTAGGGCTCGGGGCGGAAGTAGCGCATTCGCAAGACGGTCGAGGGTTGCCTACAACCCTTGCATGGTCAACTGACTCTCCTGGTGAAAAGCTACCATTCTTTCCGCAAGATCACGAATCTCTGTATCACTGTCCACAGGATTTTGGCTCATACCTTCGTTGTTTGCCATCGGCCCGAGGAGAATCCTCGCTTTGATACCAATTGATGCAGGGATGAACATGATGAGGTCGAGTACCGTCTCCCTCAAGAGGGTAACTGTTCTAAATCCACGGAACTTCTCTGGACTCCTCACAGATGCTTCTTGAATCCACGAGAAAGAAAGCAAACAAAATAGAAAATAAATTCTATAAAATTCGAATTTGATTAATGAATGAAATAAATGAGTTCACAACCCTTTAAATAGGGATATCAAGCAATGAGAGAGAAATTATAAGTAAACTACAACTAAAACTCCTAGAATTTGCAACTTACTATAAATAGTAAACTTACTATTTATAGACGGTTGTGATGTCTACTAGTGTGCAAGGTTTTCGGCCAAAAATAGTAAGTATCCTATTTGGCTTCACCAAACCGTTTTCCTAATTATTCTAAGCTCTTTTCACGTTGGGCGCAACTCCTAAAGCCCGACGGATGAATAGTTATAATGAAACTAAAACTTACTATTTATAGTAAAAATGAAATTAAAATAGAGAAATGACCATCCATCCAGGGGTATTTTGCAAGTCCGGCTTACGAAACCCGGCGTAGTGGGGTTGGTTGGCTAAAGTAGCTTGTTTTACCCAAAAATTCATATATTTTACGCCCGATAAATCATTCCGGATTGTGAGATACACCCGATCTAAGGTCCGACGGTCCGAATCACTTCTATCGTCGACCGGGCTTTTTCTGATCCATCTTGGCCATGAAACTGTCCATGACCCGCTCTACATCACCTACTAACTGCAAGAAAGGTGGCAGGCAATTCGCGGCTCCATCAGAGCCGTGCAAAGAATAGAACACTAAGTGGCCTGCATTTAAACTTACTTTAGCTTTTCAGATGATGGACGTTTATTGGACGGTCCGGTTGAAAAGAAATTTCACAGCTGAAACTCAACTAGTAAGCTTCCGATCATAACAGCATTGTATTGCTGGATCATTTCGGCTTTTGAATGAGGACAAAATAAATTATAGAAAATTTATTTACCTAACCAAATGAATGGTGGGTATTTAATGGACGGTCGAAATGGATGAAAATAAAATAAAAGGAAAAAAATTATCACAAGGCATGCTCTCAAAAAATAACTAATAAAAAAAGACCCAAGGATGGGAAATTACGAAAAAGGTTACTTTATAGTTGGACTTCCTTTCTTAGTCCTTATTTTGTCTTCGTGGCTGATCACCTACACGTGATCATCTACCACTTCTTGTGGTACATCAAATTTTTAGCCATTGGATGCACTGACATGTACCACAGGGAGTGGTATCTGTGGTACAGGTAGGCGATTGGGTGGCTCAATTAAATGGAACAAAAATGTCCTTAGAGAGCCAGGTGATTGGCTCTGCCTCCTGTGAATTTAGTGGTGACAGATGGCCTGTATGGGTACGCCTATAGGGTCCAATGATCTACACGATCTTAAGACCTCCGCAAAGCTAAAGATGAACGATGAACATTTAATGGTCTGCGTTACCATTGTAGAGTAGAGAAAGGGTAACCCCTCCTGATTCTATGGTTAATATGACTCCGGATTACAATCGCTAACATAAATATTATAAGGAATGATCCAATGAGCAATATATATATATATATATATATATATATATATATATATATATATATATATATATAACTCTCTTTCCTCTTTTTTCTTAAAGAATCGTGGAATACATAAGAGTATAAGAGATCCATCTAACTTTTATAGTGAGGGATCGAAAATTTTGGATTAGAAAAGAATACATTTATCTCATCCAATATTCCTAACTCATTCAAACAGAATTAAAATCGTATTTAACCATCAAAATTAAATTTAATTATCTTAATCTACAAAATAATCTCCAAAAATAAAGTAGAAAAAAAAAATTTATAAAAGGAAACTTGTGTGGGGCTCACCCCACTAGTGGCTGGTCACAAGCGAACCACATGCCCATATCCAACAAGTGGTTCATATGGACAAAAAAAATGCCCTTAGAGAGCCATTTAGCATGCGGGGGGTCGTGAACATGCATATGGGAGCGTAAGTGGGATAACTTGAAGTGTGTGAAATAGAAATTTGTTCATCATGTGAGATACATTCTATCATAAAAATCAGTCCATTTCATACCTCACTTGGGCCACAATATATCCTAAACAAATGAATGCTTCAAAAAATCCTCCATGAATTTTTTCAGTACGCCGTGCCCCTCTGAACAGTTAAATCATTTAATTTCTTTCACAAAAGATCAGAGAAATATTTCCAAAGATCTCACACTCATGGTTCATATTTGTACATGTGCCCCCATGCATGTGGACATGTATGACTTAGTATGTGCATGGTTTATCATGCCAATGCAACAAAAAGCTTAATGGGTCCTACCATGATGTGTGTATGGCATCTACACCATCTATCATTTGTGTCAATCATATTAGCGCGCAGACCTAAAATCAACTCAATTCGAAACTTATGTGGACCACAACACATTGAAATGTGGGGATTGGACGCTTGCCATTGTAATCTTCTTAGGACCCAGCAAAGCTTTATATTACGTTATTTTTGTTTTTTTCCCTTGAATATGTTCTTGGTGGAACTTGCCTTATAATTGATAGATTGTTTGGCGTATCTCACGCTCATGTTTCATATTTGTAAATACACCTAGCATGTAGACATGTATGACGTAAGAAATAGGATTAGCAAACCTTTCAAAGGATTTGAAGGTTGACGACCGCTAAATGCAACAAAAGGCTCTGTGGGGAGTACATGATGTGTGTCATTTGAACTTAAAATCAACCCAATTCAAAACTTAATTGGGCCACACTACATTGAAATGCTTGCCATTGAAGCCTTCTTAGGACCCACCCAAGTTTTATTTCAAATAAATATTTGTTATTTTCTTCAACGAATCTGTTCATCCTTGTGGGGGCATGCTTTATTAATAGATGGTTTCGCATATAACCATCATGGTGGACCCCGAGAGGTGTTTCAATGATGGGTGTACCCATCCCCACTATTCCCTATGGTGTGACCGATATAATTTTGGGATGGGGCTGATATTTGGGCTCACGTCCTAACATTAGATGGCACAAATGGACTGATTGGATATCACACGAACATCACCCTCTCTCTGTCTCTCCTAAAATGGCATTTTTGTTCCCATGAGTCAAAAAAACTCACTAGCAGACATGATAAGGACCCAAAAGAGAGTCCAACTAAAAGGTAACTCATATTACTGATCTCTCATTCTTGAACCCTTTTGGAAATTATCTTCCAATAACATCCCTTTTCGCAATTTTCCCAAGACTAGAAATTACAATTCAACAAACAAACACCCATTAATCAAAGGATTAGATAGTTCAATGAATTTGAATTTTGGATAATGATCCATCTATAATGGGTGTGCAATCTCAAAAATATAACTCTAATCAGTGTCATGTCTAACCCTTAAACTAAACACTTGGGGAGGTGCCAGGTATTCGTCTCAATGGAAAGTCTTCGCTTGGAAACTGGCGCAAAAGTTCGGGTGGGCGAAGATCTTGCTGTCAACAAATAGGGACCATCCTTTCTATAGCCATTAATTGTATTGGTAGACATTCCCACCCATGCATTCTTGGTTTGACCAAACACAAGGTTTTGCAATTAAAGAACCAGTTCATATGCAAACCCCTCAACATATAGTTTCGAAATCCAAATATACAACGCTCGTCTTCTTAAATAATTCGATTAGGAGTCAGTACACAGATTTAAATTCAAATATTTCTTCAATTTTCTCTTCACTTCTAGGATTTTCTACAACACTTGAATTTTTAGATATAGTGCTAGTATCATCAAAGCTTACCAATTGAAGGCTTCAATGGATTTCAAGTTAATCCATCTACTTATATATATATATATATATATATATATATATATATAGAGAGAGAGAGAGAGAGAGAGAGAGAGAGAGAGAGAGAGAGAGAGAGGAATACTCACCTGTGCACCTTTGCACACTTGTCATGGGCACAGAATCTGAACAAGTCCACGTGATGTAGCACCACTTGAAACTTCAGCCCGATATAAAACTCTGATGGGCCATGGCAAAAGGAAATAGTTTCCTCCCTTGATTTGCATTTCTCTTTGTTACGGCCCACTAGAGTTTTGAATCATGCTGAAAATTGAGCCCATGGAGTTTTTGTACCCATGACGTGTGCAAAGGATGGGTGCTCACGTGCGCAAGTGAGCATTCCTCTCTCTCTCTCTCTCTCTCTCTATGTGTGTGTGTGTGGAGTAAAAGGAAGAAAATCAGCCTCCGAACAAGGTGGTTCTCATACTGGTACATGTGCCCACATGTGGACATGTGAGACATAAGATACACATAGTTTATGCCAATGTAATAGAAAGCTTATGTGTGGATGGCATCCATTCCATCCATCATTTGTGCCAATTATATTAGCGTGCAGACCTGAAATCAACCCAAATTCAAAACTTATTTGGGCCAGACCACATTGAAAAGTGGGGATTGGATACTTTCCATCCTAAGTTTCTTAGGACCCACCAAAGCTTTATGTTGGTTATTATTTGTTTTCCCCTCGAATCTGTTCATCCTGGTAGAATTTGCCTAATTAAGGCGAATGTTTGACTCATCTCACACTCATGTTTTGTATTTCTAAATGTGCTTGGCGTGTCGACGACATGTACGACTTACGACACATGTAGGATTTGAAGGTTGACGGCTGCTTGATGCAACAAAAATTTCAGTGGGGCCCACATGATGTGTGTTGTTTGTATCAATCATGACAGGGCATGAAACTAAAATCAACCCAATTCGAAACTTAATTGGACCACATACGTAAAAACCTTCTTAATTTGGACCCGCCGAAGCTTCATGTTAAATTAATATTTGTTATTTTCTTCATTGAATCTGTTCATCCTTGTGGGACCTGGGACGTCTTTCCATGATGGGTGTCCCAATGGGGAAGTATTTGCATGGAAACTCACACGAAGACCCTTTTCCATAGCACTTGCTGTCAACAAATAAGGTCTGTCTGATGTAGGGATAGACATGATGAGGTCGAGCACCATCTTCCTTAAGGATAACTACTCTGAATCTACAGAGTTTTTCTGGAGTCCTCACAGATATTCCTTGAATCTACAAGGGAAAGAAATAAATTTTAATAAAATCAAAAATAACTTGATTGGTAACTGTCCATTCCGTATGTGTTCCCATTACACTATTAATAAGAAAAAAAAACTAAACCAAAATTTGTAATTACCAAAAATAGCAAAATTCTAACTCTAATAAAAATCCTAATTCTAGTAAGACTCTTTTAAAGCCTAATTTCTAAAAATAAAAATTTAAAATAAAATTTTGCTAGAAGAGTCCTAACATGTTTAAAAGTTATTTCTAAAAAAGAAGAAAATCTAAAACTCTAAAAATAAAAAAATATTATAAAAATCAAAATTACTAAAAAAGTAATTTTTTCTTAAAATTTTGTTTTTTGAGTTGAAAGCACACATTTTCTAGTGAAATGGATAGATGCAACCCACTTTACAGGTCGGTTCACCTCAAATGACCTGTTGTGATAAAGATTGATAGGTTGTGCACCCCATCAAAAGTTATGGCTAATTTACGGTTCACCCTCTTTTGGTCCAACCATGCTAGGAATGTATTGGTCCCACGTCCTAAATCACCGTCCTTTCTATAGCAATTAATTGGGATGGTAGACCTTCCCACCCATGCTTTTGGTTGGACCAAACACACGCTTTCACAATTAAAGAACCAGTTCATATGCAAACCCATCAACATACAGTCCGTAAACTACTCAACATGCGTCTTCTTAAATAATTTGATTTGTAGTCAGTACACAGATTGAAATTGAAATATTTCTTCAATTTCACTTTCAGGATTTTTCTACAGCACTTGAATTTTTAGATATAGTGCATAGTATCATCAAAGCTTACCAATTGAAGGCTTGGATGGATTTCAAGTTAATCCATTTACTTAGATAAGATTAAAAAAAATAACATCAACATGAAAGTTGAATAAACCTCAGCTTGTTAATCCATGAAATTAAAAAATACACATTCATTTGTTGTGTCTTTGAAAGATTTGAGCCTTGAATCCCCAGCATGTGTCCTAATGGCCAAAGCATAAAATACACAATAGCCTTCGTCGGTAGTCTAAAAACATGCACTTCCTACCCAACAAAGTTCTGATGCTGAATTATTTAATACTTTGATAGGGCATGATGGTTCTCATGCATGGACTAATGGACCACACATGATAGGCAATCTGGATCATAAAACCTGTTGTAGATAGATCATAACCCAAAATTAGAAAATTGGGAAAATCCTAGCATTTGATGAGTGGACAATTTGCTTATCGAATTTTAGACCATTGACTATTTTTCATTTTAACCATCAAGTGTATGCCTGTGAATTAGCCATTGGTGGCATCACTTCATTGGAATTGTTGGTCTATTGCCATTGAAAGTGGACCCTGGTTAGTAACCACCCTGATTGTTGCTTGAGAGCATCTACACAATCAGACCTATCTATTGAATGCCATGGAAATTGTCCATGCCTGTAGACATTGTGTGAATAGTATGCCTTTCACCAGGGCAAGCATACATGCCACATGTGGCCAGTTCTATGCATTAGATGAGATGGGTCGCACTATTTTGGATCTCAATTCTCAAGTGGACCACACTATTTAGATCTTCATCCAATAGGTGTTTAGTGGGCATGGCATTTAAAAAATAAAAATAAATAAAGAATAAGGTTGGACCACCCATTGGGCATATATTAAAGTCCGTTGATATGCATTGATACGTTATTCTCTAACAGTTCCAGCTTTAGAGCAAATAGTTGTCTGACATGGTATTAGAGCAGAAAGTCTTGTGTTGGAATTTCGGGAGATCCAAACAAAGCAAGTGGTTGTTTGACATGGTATCAGAATGTTGTATTAAAACATGAAGAACTCATAGGCCTCCATTGGGAGAGTGGTCTGGATATGCATGACTGGGTCAATTTTAAAGCGAAAAACTTTGATACTCTAATAGATGATAAACAGGCACTTAGAATTTGTACACATGGAGCATGCAAGTCAAGTTAAATTGTCCAAATTTTCGGGTCCCGATGCAGTATGTGTGCAGTATTAAGTCTTAATTGATATAATGGGTTGGCATTGGCCCCAATGCTGGAAGAAAAGATCAAATGGCAAGATTGCTTAATTGATATAATTGTTCTAGTCTGGTAGGTTGAATTCTAGGGGTGTCTACAATTTGGGTTACGGCTGGGCCAAGCTGTCCAAACCAATCTATATTATTTAATGTAAGCTTAAGCTCGACGTAAGCCCATGACGAGCCAAAATAGTCTAGCCTGAAATATTTATGCAGTGCAAGTTATGCCGGGTAGAAGGAGAGCCCTTTCCAGGGGTAGCAATGGAAGGAGAGCCTCTTCTAAGAGCAGCGACAGAAGACATTCAAGAAGAAACAAATCCGGCAGGCCTATTGCCAACACTGCTCCAAGCAAAGGGAGATCGCCTAGGAGAGGGAGGTACGTCAGGTATCAAAGGTTGGGAGGTAAGGTATATGGATTTAGTGTTTTTACATGTAATATCCCCTTCGACTGCTCACAGCTGGATCTGATAAAAATATTCCAAAATTTTGGGAAGGTGACAGACGTTTTCATCCCAACATTCCCAGATTTGGGGCGTCCTAGGGGATATGCTTTCATTCGTTTCTTATATGAAGTTAATGTAAGAGTGGCCATGGGAGTGCTAGACGATCAGAGAATAGATGGGAGGGTAGCATCTGTCACGGAAGCCAGAACCAGACGATCTTCTCAGAGCAATATATGGATTTAGTGTTTTTACAGGTAATATCCCCTTCGAATGCTCCCAGCTGGATCTGATAAAAATATTCCAAAATTTTGGGAAGGTGACAGACGTTTTCATCCCAACATTCCCAGATTCGGGGCGTCCTAGGGGATATGCTTTCATTTGTTTCTTATATAAAGTTAATGCAAGAGTGGCCATGGGAGTTCTAGACGATCAGAGAATAGATGGGAGGGTAGCATCTATCATGGATGCCAAACCCAGACGATCTTCTCAGAGCAATATAAGTCCACCAGATCCCGTTCCCAGATATTAGTTCCAGGGTTGCCCTGATTCCTATGCAAGGGCGGTTGCCCACGGAGGCCAAAGGGGTAGGGCCATTGCAGCAGCCAGCCCAGACCCGAGGTACGATAGGAATATAACAACAGTAGCGGATGTAGATGCAGTTTCTACCAAACTTCAGAGCCTCAAACTGAGTCTGGTAGGAGTTGCAGCAGACTACTCTGTTTCCATCCTTAAAAACTTACTGAAGCCATCAAGGGATCCAAATATGCGGCCTCATCGATTAATGTTGTTAGAATCTCCCCGGTTAAATTTCTGATAACACTCGAAACAGGAGAGGAATATAGTGAATTCAAGGGCGATAAACCTCTTCACCTATAGATGGGCCTTGTGGATCTATATCCATGGTCCTAGCAAGAAGCAGAAGAAGGTGAGGGAACCTGGGTGCGGTGGTTTAGGATCCCTCTATACGCCTGGTTCGAATCTGTTCTTCTGGATTTGGGAAGCTTCTTCAGCAGGGTAGTTCAAGTAGATTCTGTTAGCAGATTTGGTATTTTTTAAATATTTGCCAGGAACAATCTAACTCTACTACGCCAAAATCACGAATTTGTGACGGACCAAATCCATTGTAAAACCAAATAAACGACGAATTTCGTCCGTCGCTCGGTCTGAGGCTGTTTAGTGGGTCTTTTTTTTTGTGACGGATAAGGTCTGTCGCAGATTACGACGGATAAGATCCATTGCATAAATAAAAAATCAGTCACTAAATTTCCAAAAAACCCATATTATTCGTCATTAAAAATAGTAGCGACGGACCTCAAATCGAGCTTGTTCAGAAATTAGCGACGGACTTGGTCCGTCACTAAAATATCTGTAAATAAAAAAAATATCTTCAGATTTTTTTTGATTCTTACACCTGATAGTCATTCAAAAAATAATTCACACGATTGTTTAATAAGAATCACATTCACGAGGTTCAAAAGATTGGGCTGAATATGAAGCTGGACTAAATATTAATGTGTTTGGAGTAGGCCTTGATAAGAAACTGAACTAAATATATAGTAAATAGCCAGAATTAGATCAACTATTGATGAAATTGTTAACTTGGCCAAACAGTCCTAGAACCAGAAATTTCCAACAAAAAAGGAGCAATGCATCTGGTGATGAGTTGGAATGAGCTGTGGGATTTACAGACAGTAAAAGTATAGAAACAAAGCAAAAGGATCTTAAAGCTGAATCAAAGATATCAAGAATTTGAGAGATAATTATTCTCAAATTTGTCAACTCCATCAGAAAACAAGTAAAATAAAAATAATAATGGGTGTATAGAAACATGGCCTAAACTAAACCAAACCAATGGCTAAAAGACAATATAAGCTATACATTACACACAACACAACCCCAAACCCTAGGAAGAAAGTAGATGCTCTCTAAGCACACCACACCTCATTGCAGAAATGCAAATAGTGATAACTAAAAATGAACCAGACCTCAATAATGAGGTGGACCATACCAGAAGAAACAGTGGTGACTGACTATTAGTGGGCCACAAGTTTTGGATCAAGCTGATATTTGTTTTTTCACCTTCATCCTGGCTTATGTGAACTTATCAATAGATTGGATCTACTTCATTTTTGGTATAATACCCTAAAATCATCTGGAAAAACAGAGCATTCTACCCGCTTCATTTTTAGCCTCACATGCAACCTCTGTTTTATAGGTGTGATTTCTGGGCTATCATACAATCATCAAGGGTTTTATGACTTGAAAGGTTTGGATTGTTGTGCATCTACACCACATTCGCTTGTCAGCAATTTGAAAAACTGTAATTATGAGTTGTCCAAAAACAAATGGTCCCATTTCTCTATCCTTGTATGACAAACACCATCATTATATGCCTTAATGAAAAGTACCTTTTTTTGAAGCATGGTTTCAAACCAAAATGCAAGTTGACACAGAACTGTTAATATCACTACGAAGTTCAGCACTGGAAATGGATTTCTAATTGCATAGGTACAAATAGATAAGAAACCGTCGTTTGGATTCTCACAACAGCATAACATGCATAATCTAAAATTTAAGACATAAAACCCAAAATGTTGCATCACATTTACGAACTGCAGCATTTGAAAACAGAAAATTGAGAAATTTTAGGGTTCCGCACATCAGTAAAGTTATGGTTTCCTGGTAGACAAGATTCCATACATGTGGGCCCATGGCTCAATAATCCAAACCTTGATCTGATGGGCCCCACAGTGGATGGGGAATGCATCAATCTTCAAGATTGGAAAATCCCATCTATTAATGACCTAAGAATAGACTGCTGAGAAGGAAATACAGAGATAGTCCACATTCAGAGAAAAATAGTCAAAGATCAAAGGGCACAGATCTAAGAGATTCTCGAGCATCCCAACATCCAATGTGGATCCCCATCAGATAAGTTTGGATGGACCAATATCATGATATTTCATGATATTGGTACCTGATTAATCATGAAATATCATGTGGTGTAACCAAACACACTACTAAAAAAATGCAATGCAACGGAGTGCTTGTTACAGATGTTTGCTTCCTCGGTAAGGTCATGAGCAACCGGGCATGAATTACCATAAGTCACATTGAGTTGACTGAGTCATTGACTTTACAAGGAATGACATCAACCATTGCTTGACTGATACAACTATCGAAATGCGAACAGCCATTGAGTTTACAAGAAATTGCACTAAATTCTTGGGCAACTGAACTTTTTTTTTTTTTTGAAGATTTATGCAAATGAACAAATAAAAAATCTAAAGAAACATATTTCAAAAAATATAAAATAAATAAATAAATAAAAATCTAAAGAAACAGAACTCATCAAATTTACAACTGCTGCTCACTTCTCACCTATAAAAACACCAACTTGCACCAAATTTACGAGAAATGCTGTTGCCTTGTTCACTAACTTCAAGAATAAAAATTTATTTGGACAAATAGAGCTATAGAAACACCTTACAAATTTACAAGAAATTCCACTTCTTTTCATCTAACTGGACCCAACAGGCGCACTGAGCAATAAGGTGCAGTACTTGGAGCCAATGCATTAATAGAGTAATCTGGAGTTTCCTTGCATAGGTAATTGGGTCTTCTATCTCTGATCAAATGGCTTTTCTAATCACATTTGGGCATTAGAAATGTAGAGGGCATCTCTTTGCATTGCTTTCACATTCATAAACTAATAAAAAATCTATTTAGTGCTAGAACAAAAAACAAGAGTAGCAATTGGCAAGGACAAGGAAACAGAGTACGTTAAATATTCTCTTCCTTTGTTGGTAAATATATACATTTGATTGGTAAACTAGGATCAAATTCATGTCTTAAACATTTTAGAATTCGAAAAATCACCAATGATCAACCCAAATATCACCTATGTTTGCTTATCAATTTCTTTAGCTTGCCATGTACTCATGAACTTCCTCACAGATATGATTTGAACTGCATGAGTGTCATTCCTTGTGTGGATAAAATAGTATGTCTCCGATCACTGCACTGTCCGCGAAAGTACTTTGACATGTATTTTCTTTTCTAATTTCAGTACAGTGCCATGCTCAGAACCTTTTTTGATGTTATCGATTTAGATGTATGGGAACCTTCCCATTTGCTACTACTTTCCATGCTCAAGAAGTACACTCTGCAGGTGTCTTTGTGGAAATTACAAAGGCCTGTATTGCAATCAACTAGGTCAATTTTTACAGGAACTGTGATCTCAGGACATGTCCAAGATACACCTAGATTTCACCAGCCTTTTGACTAGTCAAAATTCAATTCCAATGGAACCAATAAGGGAATCTTCAACAAGCTGTCATTGCACTGCGCTAGCCTGACTCCCGTGGGCATTGGATGGGCTTGCTGGCCACAAGCTAAGCGCTTGGTGTGACAAACGTACATCAGATCCACCCTTTCCATCAGGCGAGTCACCAGATTTTCACCATGGGTTCTTAAAAATCATTCCAATCCAAAACTTTGCCACAACACAAGGAATGCAAAAACTAAGCCTTTAAAAAATCATGCTTATTTAAATCCAGATCCAAACTAGACCAGATTCTATATGAATCATGACTGAAATTAGACCAGATCGAATTAATGCTTAAATAAGGATTTCGATCTAGTACATGATTGTTGTTACTCATATCAGTACCCAAAATGTTGGGTTCTAGTACGAGTCATATAAAATGTTAAACACCCACATCAATTAGCCAATGCTTAACCTTCAAACCTAAGATTAAAAACTTATTTTCTTTAATCCTAAAATCCAAAATTCCTAAAATCTTCACATCCCCGATTCCTAAAAACCCCAATTTGTAAAATCAGAAAATCCCCAATTTAAAGTCCTCAAATCCCCAAAATCCTAAAATCCCTAAATCCCCAATTTGTAAAATCAGAAAAACCTAATTTGGGGTCCACATTCAAATCTGTAAGCCCTAAAATCTCCAAATCCTGAAATAAGGGTCCACATTCAAATCAGAAAAACCCAATTTGGGGTCCACATTCAAATCTGCTTGACAGACCCTAAGATCTGGATCAGATTGGTATGGTGTTTACATGGCAACCACATGAAATGTGCCTTAGACCTAATGAACAGTCTAGATCAATGGATTGGGGACTTCAAAATGTCAATAAAGAAAGAGAAATAAATAAATAAAACACAGAAGGTGAAATCCCCAATTCCAAAAATCCTCAGATCCCCAAAATCCTAGAATCCCCAAATCCCTAATTTGTAAAATCAGAAAAACCCCAATTTCGGGTCCACATTCAAATCTGTAAGCCCTAAAATCCCCAAAATCTCTAAATGAGGGTCCACATCAAATCAAGTTTTAGATCTACCTTATTTTTTGGGCTGACGTCTAAATGTGGCCCATAGAGCTTACGCCAAGGTACTCCTAGGCAGGAAATCGAAGTCCCAGAAAAAATCGAATCCACCCTAAAATCCGAAAAACCCTAAATCGACATTGAGAGAGAGAGAGAGAGAGAGAGATACCTCACTGTTCCTGGAGATTTAAGCCTTCAACCACAGATTCAGAGAGAGCGAGAGGGCGTGCGTGGGTAGGGCAGTCGACAACAGGATATTGGGTGGGGATAGAGAGACAGACAGTGGGAAGAGAGATCAAGCAAGGAAGAGAGAGAGAGGAGGGAGAGATATCGACAGGAAGAGAGGAAGGAGAGATCTAGGAAGAGAGAGAGAGAGAGGAGAGAGGCGAGCGTACGAGGGAGAGATGAAACAGAGACTGGTTAGGGCAGTCCGCTTGAGAAGTCAGGTGGCTGACGTCAGCAAGTTCTGTGGGTCCATCATGAGGTATGTGTTATATCCAAACCGTCCATCCATTTGACAAGCTTGTGTTAAGGCTTGAGACGAAAAATAAGAGAGATCTAACTATCAAGTGGACCACACTGTAAAAATCAGTGGGGGATTGAACATCTACCATTGAAACCGTTTTGGGGGTCTCAGAAGTTTTGGATCAATATGAAATTTGTTTTTCCTCTTCATCCAGGTCTTTGTGACCTTACGAGCAGATTGGATGGAAAAAAATGTTACAGCGGGCCCTACGGAATTTTCAACAGTGAAAATCACCATCCCGTATTTGTGGTGTGGTAGATTTAATCTTGGGATATGATTCATTTTTTTGAATAATCCTCTAAAATGATATCATAAACTCAATTGGGCCCACCGTGAATGTATTTATGTTATCCACTCGATCCATCCATGTTTTCAAATCATTTTAGTAGTTCAGCTCAAAATTGAGGTATATCTAAAGCTCAAGTGGACCATACCACAGGAAACCATGGGAATAATGATTTCCACCATTGAAACCTTTCTATGGCCCAAGGTGACACTTTTTTGTCATCCAACCTGTTCATAATATCACAGAGACATGGATGAAGTGAAACACATATCAGATTGATCTAAAACTTCTGTGGCCCCCATGAAATTTTCAATGGTAGATGTTCAATTCATTCTCTTTATGGTGTGGTCCATTTGAGCTTTGGATATGCATCATTTTTGGCTCACAGTGATGTAAGTGCTATCCGCGCCGTTCATCATTTTTCTCAATTCATTGTAAGGTATGAGTAAAAAAATAATGAGGTAGGTAAAGGGCTCTAGTGGACCACACTAAAGGAAGCTGTAGTGATAATGACACCCACCGTTGAAACCTTTCTAAGGGCCAACGTGATGTTTTTTTACCATCCAACCTATTCATAAGGTCATGTAGACATGGATGAAGTGAAAACACAAATATCAGCTTCATCTGAAACTTGTCTAGCTCCCAGGAAGTTTTTAATGGTGGACGTTCAATCCCTACTTTGTAGTCCACTTAAGCCTTGGACCCGCCCCATTTTTTAGTTAATATCTTAAAACGATCCGAGAAAAGTGTTGAACGGTATGGAGAAAGTCAATCCATGACTTGGGTGGGCCAAATGCTTAAAAACAAAGTCAATTCATGGCTTGGGTGGGCCACACCACATAATATAGTGGAGAGGGGTTTCCTTAAAACATTCATAATCATATATTGGGCCCACCTAAAAGTGATTCACAGATCCAGCCCATTCATTATGTGTGTCCCACTTGGATGAGGGGTAAGACCAAGTTTCAGTTGCATCCAAAACTCATCTGGGCCCCACCAAGTGCTTTTATATTTTTTAGGATGTCTTCCCATAGTTTTAGATGGTATGGCCCACATGAGTTTCGTATACAGATGATTTTTGAGATATCTTATAACCTAAAGGGGACACATCAAATGCATGGTGTTGATGTTTGACACACATCATGATGGGGCCCACAAAACTTACATCAATTCTTAGGTTTTCACGAGGTCAGTAAGTTGGGTCATAAATTTGACCTGAAATATTTGGCTCATTTTAGATGTCAGGTCCATTCACTCTATTTTACTGATCAATACCCTCAATTTGACTAGTTACTTGCCTTGATCAGGCTACATATGAGAAAGATATTGGGCATACAAGATTGATCAACAATTTGAGTGAAATTTGATTTAAACATCTGAAGTTATTTACTCTTCGATTTGGACTGATTAGATTGCCTAAAAAATGGTTGAAGGTTTAATTAGTGGATGTGCTTAATAATTTAGTAAAAAATGTTTTTTTTTCACAGATAAATCTCAATTTCCATTTAAAAATCACATTTTTTTTATTCTTAATTTTTCTTTCAAAACTTTTAACAAAATATCATTTTTATTATCAAATATTTCAAAAAAAAAAAAATTAAAATACAAATTCTAAATTTTTATTTTCAAAATCTCAAAAAAATTCTCAAATTTTATTTTATTTTTATCAAAATTTTCAAAATGCCGATTTTCTTTTTCTTCAAGGGCATCATTTTGTTTTCAACTTTTCAATTTTCTTTTTTAAAATGATTTTTTTTTTTTTCAAAATCTCGATGTTTTTATAAATAACTTTTTCTTTTAATTTCAAATTTTGAACATTTTTAATTATTTTTCAATATCACAAATTTTTTCAACTTCTTTATTTTCCATTTCAAACTGTTTGTTTTTTTGTTAAAGTATCGATTTTTTAATATTGTTTTATCTTAAAAAATTTAATTCTTTCGAACTTCTCCATTTTTTTAAAGCATTTTTTTCCAACTTGTAAATTTTTATCGAACTTCTCAATTTTATTTTATTTTTCAAAATATAAACTCTCATTTTCTTTTTCAAAATATTTTCATTTTTCAACATTGTCAAAATTTTCATATTTTTTTTAAAATCTTTTTAATTTTCTATCTTAGGATATTATTTTTTCCCTGAAATCAAATTCTTTTTTTCAAAATTATCAACTTTATTCAACATTCTTTTTTTTCCCCAAAAAATAAATTTTTATTAAATCACGTTTTTCTTCTCTTCAAAATCTCAATTTTTCTCAAACATTGTTAAATTTTTTAAACTTCTCAATATTCTTTTTCATGTGATATTACAAATCATTTAAATATTAGTTTTAAATTAAAAAAATTAATAATAAATATTTCCACTCATTTGATATAAAAATAAAATAAAAAATTCTTTGCATTCAATCAATTGTTAAAAAATAATCTTAGATACAAATATGTACAATTAAACCACTAAAATTCTATTAAAAAATAATTCTTAGACTACAAAAAAACATAATTTTCCACCATATTCTAAAAAAGAAAAAGAAAAAAACAAATATTCAAGGCAAAAGTCCTTTTACGACGGACCATGATTCGTCGCAAAAACAATTAAAAACCGTCGCGAAGTGCTATTTTGGGAGGGAATTTGCAATTGATATTTCATCGCAAAATCAAAATCTGCGATGGATTTAATCTGTCACAGAAATCCGTCGTAAATAAGTTTTTAGCGACAGATTTTGGTCCGTCGCTAATTTCCACAACTTTTGGACTGGATTTTCAGGAAAAGGGATTAGCGATGGACATTTTCCATTAGCGACGGATTAAACCCGTCATTAAACGAAGCGATTTTTGCGACGGCGCAAATTCCCAATTTTGGCGTAGTGGGCCAATCTGAACCAAGTGTTGAGATTAGTGGTTGGGGATGTCGTCATCCCAATCCATGCCCAGCAAGAAGAAGCCCCTTCGGGTAGTGAGGGAGGCTAGAGAATTCATGATCCTAGGATAGAGTCGACGAGAGAACGGGTTACCATAAGGTTCGGGCAAAAAAATGTAGTTAGAGATGAATGCCTACCACTTGTTTGTCAAAATGTGGGAAAGACCAGTGATGATATTCTACAGCATGCTTGTAGTACTACTGCCCCCAATTTGAGGATGGAAGGCAACTAGACAATTAACGACAAAGAGAGTGAGGAGGGCATCGTAGTTGGAGGGCAGCTACCTGATTGCAGAACCACAGTTCCACCTGTTGTAGAACCCTGCGAGGCCAACGTGGATCGTAATCCAGGGGAGGCTACAGATTGCGGAATAGTTAGCATGACAGATAGGCATCTGAATACTACTTCAGGAGCAGATCACCTTGCTATAGTCTTTATTGAAGAGCCCTGTGTGGCCTCTGCTCAACCCGTATCAGAGAATCCTAACCCAGGAGCGGCCACGGATTGTGGAGCAGTTAGTGGTGTAGATAGGCAACTGATTGCTATCTCAGGAACAGATCCTATTCGAGATGTCTCCAACACAAGCGATTTCACCAAGATTCAAAATACGAATCTTCTCACCTGGCTACCTGAGGACCCCATCAGGGAGGCCACCTCCTTGCCTCATTTGCTCCTTTTATCCCTTGTTGGATGCATCGGGAATAGAATAGGCTTGGGGAGATCCAGATCAGTGGGTTCATCACCATTGGTTCCTGCTTCCAATATCCAAGAAGACACTGGTTGTGAGACCAATAGGAGGATGGAATTGGAGGTGGATCTCTCACCATACTTTGCCTAGGTGACTGGAACCAGTAGGGGGACTGTCATTCAGCAGCATGCTACTCTGGACTATCATGAGGATAATGTCTACCAACTGCTCCTAGCTTCTCATGAAGATAGGTCAGTGACTCAACCCCTAACAGTTAAAACTGTGTCCGCATAGGATATACTGGATATAGGACCCATCATCCAGGCTGATGAGGATCTGCAAGAGGAGTCCATCACAGGCAAGGTTGGACCACCCTCAAAGTCTGTTATACAGGAGACTAAGTGTGAGAAAGCTAAAAGAAAGGTGGCGGTTAAGTCGATAGCAGATGTTAATTGGTATAGCAGATTGCAAAGGCTGAAGAGAAGGGCGATGAGTTCTGATTGTGTCACTGATGGATAAGGTCCTAGTGCCCGCGGGGTAGGAAATGTGCCGATGCTAAGAACGTTAGAAAGGTTAATCAGAAAGCATAACCCCTTGATTGTTGCTTTCCTCGAGTTTATAGCTAGAGATGATCGAAGAGTAGGGATTGGAATCAAGCTGGGATTCCATTCCTCCTTGTTCAATTACACAGAGGGAGGGAAAAGCTAGGTGTTCTATAAGAACCATCTCAATGTATGTGTGTTCTCTTCCTCTAACCAAATGATTTCCTTGATTATTGTCCAACAGGTTATACTCCTCCTTTCCTCCTATCCTTTGTTTATGCTGGCTGCGAGAGAATCGCTAGAAGAAGGCTATGGGATGAGATGACAGTTATTAGCAGATCTTGGCAGGCTCCGTGGGTGGCCTGCGATGATTTTAATGCAGTCTTAGAAGCTTCAGAGAGATTGGGCAGAAGGAGATCTGCTGATCCAAGCTTGGTTGAATTTGTAGAAGCTATGGATAATGCAGGGCTTCAGGATGCAGGATTTGTCGGGAACAGGTTCATCTAGAGCAACGACCAAGCTGGCTTTGCTAGGGTGTGGGCTCGGCTGGATAGAGCTTTAATTAATGGGAGTTGGCCCAACCAATTTCGGCGTTTCAGAGTGGAACACCTCCCAAGAGTGAGCTCTGATCATTGCCCACTTTTGCTAGTGTGCCCAGAGGTATCTCACTCAGCTGCAACCCCTTTTAAGTTTCGAAGGATGTGGACATTCCATTCTTCTTTTCAGCAGCTCATCAAGACGGCCTAGGAGTAGCAGTCTTCGCCTCATCCGATGCTAAATATTCAGCTTAAAATGAGGAATGTGAAGAGAGCCCTAAAAAGATGGAACAAAGATGAATTTGGGGATATTTTCCAGAAAGTCAAGTTAGCTGAAAAAAGTAGTGGAAGACCTTGAGAAAAGGATGCAAGAATCGCAAGGCCAGGTTACCACCATCGAGCTTTCGGCAGCTAGGCAGTCAATGGTTTAGGCGGAACTGATGGAAGAGGTGTTTTGGAAACAGAAAGCTAGGAATTCTTGGCTCCATGAAGGGGATAAAAATAGAAAATTTTTCTATGCCTCTGCCCAAGACAGGTCCAGAAGATCAGAAATTAACTCCATAGTCTTAGAAGGTGGAACTGTCCTAACAGACCAATGCGCAATCATGGAGGCAGAGGCCATATGTTTTGAGAAGTCCTTCACTAAGGAAAGCCCCTCCATTGACCCAGCCATCATGTCTTCCATTCCTAAATTGATCACACCTCATGATAATGAGGAGCTTCTATCTTCTCCCTCCCTTCATGAGGTCTACTAGGTTGTCATTTCCCTCCCTAAGGATGGAGCGTCAGGCCCGGATAGATTCTCTGGGAGTTTCTTTGCCTCTCGTTGGCATATAATAGGCCAGGATCTCCTCAGAGCTGTAGTTTTCTTCTTTGAAGGGGGTGAATTCCCTAGAGCATTCACGTCCTCCTTGATTTGCCTTATCCCAAAGTCGGTTGCGGTTTCTTCTTTTGCAGATTTTAGGCCAATCAGCATATGTAATTATGTGTACAAGGTATTCTCCAAGATTCTTATAGCCAGATTGAGTCTACTCCTGCCCAAGATAATTTCCTCCGCGCAAGGAGCGTCCACTAGGGGGAGGTCCATTGCATAGAATGTTGCCATTACTTAAGAGATGCTTAGGGATATTAGCAGGAAGGTTGGGGGGGGGGGGGTAACTTAGTTCTAAAGATTGACATGGAAAAGGCCTATGACAGAGTTAATTGGGAGTTCTTGAAGCAGGTTTTGATCATATTTGGATTTGGTGAGAAATGGATCAGCTTAATGGAGAGGTGTTGGTCTAATAACTGGTTTTTAGTCTTGGTTAATGGGGAAGCGTCAGGCTACTTCAAGCCCTCGAGAGGGCTCCGCCAGGGCGATCCTATATCTCCTAGTCTATTCATCATCACTGTAGAAGTTTTAAGCAAAGGTTTCAAGAGGCTTATGGAAAGGAGGCTTGGGCATCCGTTTCATCTCAAGCAGGGATGCCCCATCATCTCTCACCTTTTATTTGCAGATGATACCCTGTTTTTTCTAAATGGGGGTCGTGTGTCTATCCAAGCCACAAAGATTTTTCTCAACTCTTTCCAAGAGGCCTCAGGTCAAAAAATCAACCTTCTTAAGAGTTCCTTCTTATGCTCGAATAAGGTGCCAAAGAGAAGGCTTAGAATTATGGAGCGTTTGTTGGGTTTCCCTAGAGCGAGGGCTGGATTTAGGTACCTGTGTGTGCCTATCTTTAAGGGCAGATTAAAGAGGGTAGACTTCCAATTTCTTTTGGATAAGATCCAACATAGGATAAATGGCTGGTCTGCGAAATTCTTATCCCAAGCTAGGAGAGTCACCTTGCTCAAACACGTCCTGGGCAGTATCCCAATACATGTCCTTGCTGCATCTAAGGTTCCTGTATCTGTCCTGGAAGATCTGGAAAGGAAATTCTCTAACTTTTTTTAGGGCTGGGCTGATGGCAAAAGGAAGTATCTGTAACGTCTCGAAAAAATCCGTACAAAGATCCGAGTACCACCTCAAGCATAAATCACTAAGGACTGAATCCTTTAGAAATTAGACAAAAATTAATTAAGTACTAAATTGAATTAAACGGCGAATTAGCTTGAACTACTTTCTATACAAACTGCAAGACCGAAAACTATTAGAATCACTAACTTAACATTTCCTAAAAACATAAGAGCAGTCTCAAAACCCAGTTGCTCTCGGGAGCGCATTGAAACTCCGTATCAGACTTAGACCGCGCATTGAAAGTCCGATAATTGCGAAACTATAAGGTTATGACCACCTTACTGGGTTTGACAACCATCGTGGGAATCAAGTCCAAATAGTATCCAGAAATGCACAACTTGAGCCTGGAGCGAAGTGTGTGAGAAATGCGAATATCTTCAGAAAATGAACTCAAACTTAAGTGAATTGGGTCGTTCGCTTGCAGGCCAAATTTAAGGTTTCAAACCGTTAGATTCTGACCCAACTACACCCTTGGATCAGGGAAACTTCCCTGCACCCATTGGTATACTTGTGGCCCTAATCGAGAGACGATGACCGTTGAACTGAAATGGGTCCTCCACGGTCGATCCACTAATCTGATTGGACCAAAACCTTAACCTGACTTAGATTCATGGTCAGGGAACTTTCTCCATACCGTATGCGAGCAATGGATCTCTAGATGAGCTCCGTTGGCCCGAAATAGCCACCCTTTAGCTATACCCTAAGTATACCATGGCCCTAGAGCCATTGACATCAGTTCTGGACCTATATAAGGGTCTTAAACCACCCCATTCCTACCTCATACGATTTTTCTCTAAACCTAGGAGGGAGAAGAGAGAAGAGGAGAAAAGAGTGGAGATCGAAGGGAGATCCTTGGAGTTTGCTGCAGTACTCCTATTCTGTTACTCCACGCATCAAATCGCCTTTACGTCTAGCTACTCGACTCGTTTCAACTCCGTTTTTGGGTAAGAAATCCTAACCCTAATCTGTTTTAGGAATCAAAATTTAAAAACTGATGAAACAGCTAACTTATTTCAATATTTAGGTAGCCGTTGTGCCGTAAATAAAGACGTGGTATACGAACCGAGTTCGTAACAAGCGTACCGATGAAAGGTACGGACTATAAACGTTTAGGTTATGGTTTTCAAGGCTTTCAATGTCAGCAATGATTTATGTCTGACTTAATTGCTGCCATATGATCTTAGTTATGACGTTTTCGATATATCATGTATGTGTAAACTAAGTTGTATACTAAAATGCATTTCATGTGTTTGTTGAAATGTTTGAATGAACAAGAAATTATGATTTATGCTTCCCATGACTATTAATCTAGGATTCATATTTGTTGTACATATGACAACTCCTATGTAAAAGGATTTGCCATAATATGTGTTATAACTAATTTATTACATGTATGTTGAGATGTATAGTCTAAGTGTTTGATAAAATATCTAATTGAGAAATTACTTGTTGAAATGTAATTAATGAGGGTGTTGAGATAGGATTCTCAATCACCTTATGTAACGCCCTGAAAATCGGGGGTCGAGCAGACGCTAAACTCCCGAGTTCCAACGCATCACTTATGTAACATAGATAATGATGATTAAATGTTGTTCATATTAGTGTATTAAACATGAATGAGATTTACCAAATCAGCATATCATACTCCAGAAACAATTAGATTACGCAAGCGGAAGACTGTGATATGTATATAAAACATATAAGTTATTATAAGTCTCCAGAGTGTGAACATGTTACCAGGTTAAATAATTACATGTATGATTTCAAAATATACAAAATGATAAAGTATAATGTCATCTAATCCATATCCCTATAGCCCTGGTGACGCAACTTCAGGTCTACATAGACCCGCCAGAGAGTTGTTGGTAAGAGAACTCCTTGTTGTCGTAAAAGGCTGGCTCCAACTCGTAAGCCTCGCCATCATCTGAAACTACAATAGAGTCTGGTTGGTGTTTTAAAACACCATCCCAGAGTGGGAGTGAGTGATCAACTCAGTGGAGCTATAAGGCAAAGGTTAACATGTTATCAATTCGGTTAAGCAATAATGATAAAGCGATACAACAAGCATTCCTAAGTACTCTGATTAATGCAAGGATGATATGTATTAATGATGCACGCCCTCGCCTGTACTCTCTCTGTGACATCATCTTATGGTCGCGCATGCTAAACTCCTATTATACTTAACACCCATGCCAAAGGCACATGCAATGCGGTGCATGGTCGTGTTAGCCAAGTTCTTAATTAGACTTATTCATACAGCAGATTCGGGAAGCTAAGGTACATCCCTTTATATCACTTACCCAAACAATGATTCATCTAGGGTCGTCAATCCTAGTTAATCACATATGATGGGCAAGTTCGCGAGTTTATACTATAGGTTGCTACGAGAGGCTTGTCACCTCAGCGTAGGCTTAATTCACACTCGAGGTCACTACGGGGGGCTCGTCACCCGATCGTAGGCCTATTTAATACTCGAGGTCACTACGGGAAAGGCTCGTCACCTTAGCATAAGCCGACAGCTCGAATACAGTGTCTCATACCACTGTATTCGGCTCATGAGTTTGGTTTGCTCACTGGACACTACCGGGAGGCTTGTCACCCTAGCGTAAGTCGACAGCATGACAACGGTGTCCCATACCACCATGCTCGGCTCATGAGTCTTAGCGGATCGTAGTACCAAGGTTAAACGAGTTTTTCAATGGTAAGTGGTACATTAGATTCAAACAGTAGCGTTCATATATGGTGAACATATATTAGGCCAATCGGTTACTTGATAAGCTCAACTGGTATGAGCATACGTTGAGTTAATCGACATGGACCGTAAGCACTCCGTGTGGCCTAACCACTGTTGATAATCACTGTACGACTCGGATTCATCGAACGTATTCGTCACGGCGAAACTGGTTCGGCCACTAATCGTAAACCATTACCGATTCTCTGGACTATGTATTAGTCTCAACCATACTCAAACATAATAGGCATTCATATGTGATAGTCTAAGTAACATGTGACAGCCAATTTAAACATAAATCTCATTTGAGCCTTTCAACAAACACATAGTACACATGTTATTATACATAGGCATTTCATCCATAATTCACATAGTAGTAAGAGAGGTCACACAAAGAAAACTGTAGCTATAGATAAGGTAATTAAGAATCCAATCTCAACACGCTCATTAAATACATTTAAACAAGCATTTTCTCATTCAGGCATTTTATCAAACACTTAAACTACACATATCAACATTTATGTAATAAATTAGTTATAACGTATATTATAGCAAATCCTTTCATAAAAGAGTTGCCACACGTACAACAATCATGTATTCCCAAACAACAATCATGGCAAGCACAAATCATAATTCCATATTCATGCAAACTTTTCAACAAACACATGAAATGCATTAATTTCAATATAGTTCATATATATATATATATATATATATATATATATATATATATATAATACGCAGAAAACATCGCATCTAAGAATATGCGATAGCAATCAAGTCAGTCATAAATCATTACTGACATTGAAAGCCTTGAAAACCATAACCTAAACGTTTATAGTCCGTACCTTCTGTCGGTAAAATCGTATCAAACTCAGTCCGAACACTATGCCTTTGTCTACGGCACCACGACCACCTAAATCATGAAATAGATTAGTTATTTCACCGATCTACCTATCTAGATACCTAAAGAAGATTAGGGTTAGGATTCCTTACCCAAAAATGGAGTTGAAATCGCCAGTATAGCGATACAGGTAGGATGATTCGGCACGTGGAGCAGCGGGATTGAATCCCAGCAATAAACCACAACTCTCTCACTTCTCCTCACTTTATCCTTCTCTTTTCTCTCTCCTCTCTCTTAGGGTTCTGGAAATTCGTATAGGATGAGAGAGGGGTGGGTTAGGGCCCTTATATAAGCCCAGAACTGATGTCAATGGCCCTAGGGCCATGGTATACTTAAGGTATAGCCAAGGAGTGGCTGTTTCGGGCCAACGGAGCTCATCTGGAGGTCCATTTCCTGCATACGGTTTGAAGAAAGTTTCCTGATGATGGAAATATATGCCAGGTTAAGATTTTGGTTTGATCAGATTTATGGATCGACCACGGTGGACCTATTTCAGTTCAACGATTGTCGTCTCTCGATCAAGGCCATAAGTACACTGACATGTGTAGGGAAATTTTTCTTATCTAAGGGTGTAGTTGGGTCAGAATTTGACGGTCTAAAACCTTAAATTTGGCTTATAAGCGAATGGCCCAATTCACTTAAGTTTGAGTTTATTTTCTAAAAATATTCGCATTTCTCACACACTTTGCTCCGGGCTCAAGTTGTGCGTTTCTGGATACCACTTGGACTTGATTCCCGACATGGTTGTCAAGCCCAGTAAGGCGGTCATAACCGTATAGTTTCGTGTAAATCAGGCTTTCGACGCGCGGTCCAGGTCTGATACGGAGTTTCAAGA
Source organism: Magnolia sinica (assembly GCF_029962835.1). Classification (NCBI taxonomy): domain Eukaryota; kingdom Viridiplantae; phylum Streptophyta; class Magnoliopsida; order Magnoliales; family Magnoliaceae; genus Magnolia; species Magnolia sinica. Next base: position 39,782,391 of record NC_080577.1, on the reverse strand, counting down.
TGCTCCCGAGAGCAACTGGATTTTGAGATTGATCCTAGGTTTTTGAAAAATGTAGAGTTAGTGATTTTGCTAGTTTTAGATCTTGCAGTTCATATAGAAAGTGATTCGAGCTAATTCGTCGATCAATTCAGTTTAGTACTTAATTAATTTTCGTCTAACTTCTAAAGAATTTGATACTCAGTGATTTCTGCTTAAGGTGGTACTCGGGTCTTTGTACGGATTTTTTTGAGACATTACAATCTACTTCCCTTAAAGAAAAATTTCATCCTCGAAATTAGTACATTTTCGTACTCCTCGAGAATCTAAGGGTAGTTCTTGCGGACATCGGCTTCTGTTTCCCAAGTAGCTTCTTCCTCAGTGTGGTGCGTCCATAATACCTTCACTAGCGGGATAACCTTTCAACGCAGAACCTGCTCCTTATCTAGAATTCGGGTCGATCGTAGTACATAAGTATCATCTTCACTTAACTGTACCTACTCCTATCTGATAATGTGGGAAGGGTCAAGAACGTATTTCTTCAGCATCGATACATGAAATATGTTGTGTACGCTTGCGAGTGGTGTGGGTAAAGTAAGGCGGTACGTTACCACACCCACTCGATCTAGTATCTGGAATGGGCCTATGAATCTCGGTGTGAGCTTCCCTTTCTTTCCAAACTGGAAGACTCCCTTCATTGGAGAAACTTTCAGGAATACGTGGTCCCCAACCTCAAACTCTAGCGGTCGCCGCCTCGTATCGACGTAACTCTTCTGTCTGCTCTGTGCTGCCAGGAGTCGACGCCTGATAATGTCGATCTTCTCTGAGGTCGCCTATACTAACTTTGGGCCAATCAAACTCTTCTTGCCAACCTCTGCCCAGCAACGCGGTGCTCTACAAGGACGCCCATAAAGTGCTTCGTAGGGGGCCATGCCAATACTCGTCTGAAAGCTGCTGTTATAAGCGAACTTAGTATAGGGAAGACAGTCATCTCAATTGTCCTTGAAATCAAGCACACAAGCTTGCATCATATCTTCCAACACCTGATTCACCCGTTCCATCTGCCCATCCGTCTGTGGGTGAAATGCGGTACTGAACTTCAGTTTCACACCAATTGCTTCCTAGATACGAGTCCAGAAGATAGATGTGATTCGCAGGTCACGATCAGACACGATCTCCATAGGAGCTCCATGCAGACGTACTGTCTCCCTAATGTATAGCTTGGCTAACTCGTCTGCGGAGTTTAAGACTTTAATCGGGAGGAAATGAGCCGATTTCGTCAACCGGTCCATGATCACCCAAATGGAGTCATGCCCCTTCCTCATCTTCGGTAACCCTGAGATGAAATCCATAAAAATGAAATCTCATTTCCATTCTGTTATGGGCATAGGCTGAAGCAGTCCAGGAGGTCGGCGGTGTTCGGCCTTGACCTGCTGGCACGTGAGACAACGAGATACATAGTTTGCAATGTGGCCTTCATGTTGTCCCACCAATACGAGCACTTCATATATCGATACATCGTCATACTACTAGGATGAGCAACCTCAAGAACTTCCCTTCTCAAGTCATGAAGGTTTGGGATGCATAGGCGGCCACGATAACGTAAACCCCTATCCGTACCAACTCTCCATTCTGAGTCTTCACTATCGCTCACCTGCTCCCTCATCTTTGCTAATAGTTCATCGTCCTTCTAAGCCGCAATAATCCTATCATCAATAAGTGGCTGCACATGAACGTGTGCGACGCTCTCAAACGGCTCCTCTATCGTAAGCTTCTGCTCGAAGTCTTGCACAAATTCTACCATGTTCCATTCATCGATCATTAGCAGAGCTACAAATACTATCGTCTTCTTGCTGCTCAACATGTCTGCCACAAGGTTAGCCTTACCAGGATGGTAGGAGACCTCAAACTTGAAGTCCTTCAAGGTTTCCATCCACCGTCGCTGCCTTATATTCAAGTCCCTCTGTGTGAATATGTATCTGAGGCTCTTGTGGTCACAAAAGAGCTCGAACTCCTCTCCATAAAGGTAATGTCTCCAGAGCTTTAATGCAAAGATGATAGCCGGTAACTCTAGGTCGTGTGTAGGATAGTTTTCCTCGTGCTTCTTCAACTATCGCGATGCATAGGCAATAACTTTATCCTTCTGCATTAGAACACAACCCAAACCAACACGAGATGCATTGGTGTAAATCGTATATTTGACCCCTTGCTCTGGCAATACTAGCACGGGTGCAGATGTGAACTTGTCCTTCAGTTCCTGAAAGGCTACCTCTACCTTCTCATTCTAGGCAAACTTAAGGTCTTTCCAAGTAAGTTGAGACAACGGTCTGGCTATCTTGGAAAAGTCCCTGATGAATCGGCCATAGTAGCCAGCAAGTCCCAGAAAACTCCTCACCTCTATAACCGAACCGGGCTGCTCCCAGTCCCATACTGTGGTCACCTTAGCAAGGTCCACAACTATTCCTTCCTTGGACACCACATGTCCCAGGAACTTGACTTCTTCTTTCTAGAAGTCACACTTCTTGTACTGGGTAAACAACTGGTTCTTCCTGAGCCTATCAAAGACTGCTCGCAGTTGCTCCTCATGATCTACTCGACTCTTAGAGTATATCAGGATGTCATCTATAAATACAATGATGAATCGGTACAGATACGGTCGAAACACCCAGTTCATTAGATCCATAAACACAGCTTGTGCATTTGTGAGTCCAAACGACATGACAAGGAACTCGTAGTGCCCAAAGATGGTTCTGAACGCTGTATTCTACACGTCCTCATTTCTGACGCGCAACTGGTGATTCCTTGATTATAAGTCGATCTTTAAAAAACACAGTGCCTCTTTTAATTGATCGAATAAGTCATCTATCCTGGGCAAAGGATACTTGTTCTTTACTGTGACTTAGTTCAACTTGCGATAATCAATATACAATTGTAGTGATCCATCTTTATTCTTCACGAACAACACGGGTGCTCCCCAAGGAGATACACTCAGTCGTATGAAGTCTGCATCTAACGGATCATCAATCTGTCTACTCAGTTCTTTCATCTCACATGGAGGCATGCGATACGTTGGTAGAGATATAGGTGTCGCACCAGACACTATATCAATGGTGAAATCGATCTCGCACCGAGGAGGTAATCCAGGTATCGTCCTGAACACATCCATGAAATCTCAGACTACAGGTGTGTTCCCCAATGTCGGTCCATTAACATTCTCCAGTAAGGAAGTGTAACAACTCATGCGGCAGGGCAAACTGACCTGTACTAGAAACGTAAAGACTGTGCCCTTAGGTGCACGGGCTATTACCACTTTTGTGCTACAATCGATCTCTGCCTTCATCTCAGTGAGCCAATCCATACTGAGGATAACGTCGTAATGGTATAGTGGCACGATAATCAGGTCAACGAGTACTGTCCTGCTTCCTAAGTCTATCGAGCAACCCTTACAAATCTTGGTAACGTCTAAAAAGGTCCCTATGGCGGTAAGGATTCTCACCCCCTTCGTAGGAGTTGTTTTTAGCACTAGTTGCTTGACTGCTGCGCATGATATTATAGAGATAGTGGACCCGGTGTCCACCAATAAGAAGATTAGTATACCTTGGATATGTGTCGTGACTTCGAAAGCCAGCAGTGCTGTAACTGCCATCTTGGATGCCTCAGCTGAAAGTGAGTGCACACGAGCTTGTTGAGAACGGTTCGACTGCAGTGCCATAGGCCGTTGAAGCGGCCTAAATCATGGTGCAGGTGGCCTATAAGAAGGCTGTGCAGGCAGTGCCGATCGTAGAGGTAGAGTCGAGATAGTTGGTGGCATCTGACGATTCATCCTCTGAGGGGGTATGAAGCCATTGTTCCTCATCCTGGTGAAGCAGTAAGTGTCAAAATGGCCCGACCTCTTATAGTAGGTGCACCATACATCAGGTCGCCTCAGCTGTGTCGATGAGTCGTAAGCCGAGGAGGCGAATCTGCACGAGGCCTCTTGCCAAGGAACGGCCTGCTCGGCAAATCTGGTTGAGGCCTAGGATCCATGGGCACACGTATACGGGATAATCTATCCCCATCCTGCTCAGCTCGCAGGGACTGCTCACTAGCTCAGCATAGTTGTTAATGCTAGTGTAACACATCTTCAAGCGGATCTCAGGCCGCAAACCCTCAGAAAATTATCGCATCTTCATCGGCTCGTTCACTAGGATTAAAGGAGCGTATCTGGCCAGCTCCGTGATCTGGTTCTTGTACTCTGCCACGGTCATTCCTCCCTATCGGAGGTGAAGGAACTCTCCCTCCTTATTACAGTAGGTAAGAGGAAAATACTTCTCGTGGAAGTGTGTCTCAAAAGCCTCCTAAGTCCATACGTGACCAGGAGCAACGGTCCGTAGGATGTTATCCTACCAGAGAATGGCTTCCTTCTCGATGTAAGTGACCAACTTGACCTACTCTGCCTCAGTGCAGTGCGGCGGCTTCAGCATCTTAGAGATGCAGTCAAGCCAATACTCGGCCTCCTCGAGTCTATGAGTACCCGCAAACGTGGGAGTTCGGAAGCGCTAAAATTGCTCAAATAGGCCGTTGGCACTCATATTCCCAGCATGGTGCACATGTGATGCCGGCGGAACCACACTCATGTTCTGGGCAAGAGCCCCAGCAATAGTGGTCCAAATCTGTTGCTGCTACTGCATAAGGAGCATCATTTGCTCCAGCTTATTAGGAGGAGGAGCCTAATGCATGTGGGGCGTCAACGAGGACACACGGTTCTGCTCAGGAACCGGTGGTGCAAAAGGTGTCGACCCATTTGTGGGGCCAGTGACCAGCTGAAAATTCGACATAGTCTCGCGATCCGAGCCCAAACTGGGGTCTGTATGGCTATCGCTTAAGGGAGGTACCTTGTCAATCGAGTCGCCAAGTGTAAGACATGTCGTACTCCGTGTGGCCTTAGGTGGCATTCCCTATATATAACATAGGGTGCAACACATGTAAGATTTACCATACAACACTCAATTTCTCAAGCATTCTACACATTTCATAGCAAAAGGAGCTGCGTGTATTTCATTTAACAAAATTTGTCACAATACATGAGATATAGCTTTACATGAATTATGACAAGAAATGCACGTGAGCTAATCTAACAAAGCCTTAAACACTAAACACACCATCAAACCTACGCTACTACTACGCCTAACAAGGCTATCACACAGGAAACAAGAAAGTAAAGAAAACTTAAAGACGACTACAACATAGGACTAGTCGTCCGAATCTGGTGATGGAGGAGGAGCACCATTGTCCTACATACAGCACAGGATAGCCTTCAAGGTGTGAGACACCTTCTTAAATTTTTATTTCATGAGGGCTTGACCCTCTTCAAGCTTGGCCCTAGTCTCACTGACCTCCTGTCGCAGAGCAACCTGACCCTCCTCGATCTGAACTAAGCGGGCTTCTATAGTAGCCCGATCATGGTGGGGCTCATGTGTAGTAAGAGGAGAGCCCCCATCAGAGTCTTGGGCCTCCACTTCTTCTTCCTCACTTCCTACTTCCGTCTCATTTTTTTCCTCTTCTTCATTGCTCTCATCCTCTATTTCATTACTTTCTTCTTCTTCTTCACTCTCTGTCTCATCCCCAAACTGATCGAGCCGGGCTTGATGTTGAATAGGGCCGATTCCCATGTTGTCGAGCGTAGTATCGTTAATAAAGTGCATCGGCTCAACCTCATCCATGTTAAGCCTATAGCCGAACTCTCGAGCAACCTTGCATCTAAGCCGGCCAAATGGAAGTGAGACATCTGTCCAGACAATGCGCACAGTCTGAATTATCTGTAATAGGGTGAACGTAGGTAGACAGCTTATCTCCCTACCCAGCTCTATACAAGAAGTCTACCATCAGATGAGTGCATTCGGTACGGTTGCCCCACCTAGGATACACATTGTATGTGAATATGTGGTGGAGTAGGCGGAAGTCATGAGTCATCTCGGTCGCTGAGAGGCAATTGCCTCATTTCTAGTGGACCAATCAACCACAAAGAAACCGCGTGCGGTGATCTCTTTTTCATACACTCCTGAGGTTCTTCTTGCTAGCTTGCACCTCTCTACGTGGAATCCCCATGATTCAGGCCATCACATCTACATTGACTGTCGCTTCCCACTTTTCCACGGGGATAGTGAATTGTAAAGGCTCCAGTAGTGGATCCCGAATGTGGGCATAGAAGGCTCGGACCGTGTTCTCGCGTGCGTGAAACTTGCCTTTGAATATGGGACCCCACCCGGAGTCCAACAAGAGGTCCATTACTAGATATAGCCTAAATAGCCTCTCGTCTACATGCGCTTCAAACACAACTCTATGGCCATGAAACCTACCATGTCCGATGCCCGTCGGTAGAACTCTTTCAAATGGGATCTGGGGATCAAGATCCTACTTTGTCCTTCGCTCTTGGGCGGCCCTTGTGCTAGCTTCAGTGCCTGCTTTCTTCCTTGGATGGGTCGGGCGGCTAGGCTTGGCTTCATCAGTGGATGCCCTCCTCTTTCCCATGAGAGAAAAGATTGTGGAGAGTGAAAAGATGGTAGCTACTAGTTCAAAAAAGGGCCATGGATGAGGAGAAAGCTTGATGGAGGAGATGGGTTGATGGGTTTTGGAATTTATGAGACACAAAGAGGAGTTTGTGTGCTCCAATGGGAAGGAAATGGGGAGATATAAGGTAATAGGAGATGGGTTTTAAGGGAAATGGTGGTGGGTGTATGAGTGGTGAAGAAGACGAAGAAGATGGAGTATGAGATGAAATTTAAGAGAGAAAAAATCAAATTTTGAGAGGGTTTGAGAGCTTAGAGGGGTGAAATGGAGTGAAAAAGGGCAAATGGGTGTAAATAGGGACCAAAAGGGGTCCTACATGAAAACGGGCCCCACACGAGTGGAAGAAGGGCGGCCGGCCGCCGGACCCACGGGCCCGCCGCGGTCCGTTAGACATGGCACGGTGCCACCGCCCAGGGGCGGTGGCCACCCCTCTCCCGGGGTGCCGGAAGTGTACGGGGGACCCCTTGGGTCCCATCGTTTCTTGTGGTTTAAGCCCTTATGGCCGTGAGGTGCGTCTTCTCATTCCATCTCATACATATTCACGCTTTTCGGCATATTTTGAGTCTGGGATTCGCTGGATAATGGCCTAAACTCGTCGTTTGATGGCCTAGGAAGGAATCGAGGTCATTCTACATGGTCTCGGATCCGTACGGGCTATATGCAACACTCACTTTTCGTTTGTTGGGTAAGATTGAGATCTTACGATCATTTTTACATTTTATCGCCCCCCTCTTAAGTCAAAGTACGTTAGTGCGCATCATGTTACCATAACCTAAGTCTAGTTTAATCCAAATCATGCTCTGATACCAACTTGTAACACCCTAAAAATCGGTAGTCCAGCAGACGCTCAAGTCCCGAGTTCCGACGCATCACTTATGCAACATAGATAATGATGATTAAATGTTGTCCATATTAGTGCATTAAACATGAATAAGATTATACCAAATCAGCATATCATACTCCAGAAACAATTATATTATGCAAGCGGAAGACTGTGATATGTATATAAAACATATAAGTTGTTGTAAGTCTCCAGAGTGTGAACATGTTACTAGGTTAAATAATTACATGTATGATTCAAAAATGTACAAAATGATAAAGTATAATGTCATCTAATCCATATCCCTATAGCCCTGGTGACGCAACTCCAGGTCTACATAGACCCGCCAGAGAGTTGTTTGTAAGAGAACTCCTTGTTGTCGTAAAAGGCCGGCTCCAACTCGTAAGCCTCGTCATCATCTGAAACTACAACAGAGTCTGGTTGGTGTTTTAAAAACCGTCCCAGAGTGGGAGTGAGTGATCAACTCAGTGGAGCTATAAGGCAAAGGTTAACATGTTATTAATTCGGTCAAGCAGTAATGATAAAGCGATACAACAAGCATTCCTAAGTACTCTGATTAATGCAAGGATGATATGTATTAATGATGCACGCCCTCGCCTGCACTCTCTCTGTGACATCATCTTATGGTCGCGCATGCTAAACTCCCACTGTGCTTAACACCCACGCCAAAGGCACATGCAATGTGGTGCATGGTGGTATTAAGCAAGTTCTTAATTAGACTTATTCATACAGAAGATTTGGGAAGCTAAGGTACCTCCCTTTATATCACTTACCCAAACAATGATTCATCTAAGGTCGTCAATCCTAGTTAACCACATACGATAGGCAAGTTCGCGAGTTTATACTATATGTTGCTACGAGAGGCTTGTCACCTCAGCGTAGGCTTAATTCACACTTGAAGTCATTACGAGGGGCTTGTCACCCGATCATAGGCCTATTTTATACTCGAGGTCACTATGGGAAATGCTCGTCACCTTAGCGTAGGTCGACAGCTCGAATACAGTGTCTCATACACCGTATTCTGCTCACAAGTTTGGTTTGCTCACTGGACACTACGGGGAGACTCGTCACTCTAGCATAAGTCGATAGCACGACAACGGTGTCCCATATCACTATGCCCGGCTCATGAATCTTAGCGGATCGTAGTACCAAGGTTAAACGGGTTTTTGAATGGTAAGTGGTACCTTAGATTCAAACAGTAGCGTCCATATATAGTGAACATACATTAGGCCAATCGGGTTACTTGATAAGCTCGACTGGTACAAGTGTATGTTGAGTTAATCGACATGGACCGCGTAAGTACTCCGCGTGGCCTAACCACTGTCGATAATCACCGTACGACTCGGATTCATCAAACATATTTGTCACAGCGAAACTAGTTCGACCACTAATCGTAAACCATTACCGATTGCCTAGACTACGTATTAGTCGCAACCGTACTCAAACATAATAGGCATTCATATGTGATAGTCCAAGCAGCATGTGACAACCAATTTAAAAATAAATCTCATTTGAGCCTTTCAACAAACACATAGTGCACATGTTATTATACATAGGCATTTCATCCATAATTCATATAGTAGTAAGAGAGGTCACACAAAGAAAACTATAGCTATAGATAAGGTAATTAAGAATCCAATCTTAACACGCTCATTAAATATATTTAAACAAGCATTTTCTCATTCAGGCATTTTATCAAACACTTAAACTACACATATCAACATTCATGTAATAAATTAGTTATAACGTATATTATAGCAAATCCTTTCATAAGGGAGTTGCCACACGTACAACAATCATGTATTCCCAAACAACAATCATGGCAAACACAAATCATAATTCCATATTCATACAAACTTTTCAATAAACACATGGAATGCATTAATTTCAATATAGTTCATATATATATGTAATACGCAGAAAACATCGCATCTAAGCATATGTGATAGCAATCAAGTCAGTCATAAATTATTATTGACATTGAAAGCCTTAAAAACCATAACCTAAATGTTTATAGTCCACACCTTCCGTCGGTAAACTCGTATCGAACTTAGTCCGAACACTATGTCATTGTCTACGGCACCACGACCACCTAAATCATGAAATAAATTAGCTATTTCACTGATCTACCTATCTGGATACCTAAAGCAGATTAGGGTTAGGATTCCTTATCCAAAAATGGAGTCGAAATCGCTGGTGTAGTGATACAGGTAGGATGATTCGGCAGGTGGAGCGGCGGGATTGAATCCCAGCAACAGACACAACTCCCTCTCACTTCTCCTCACTTTATCCTTCTCTTTTCTCTCTCCTCTCTCTTAGGGTTTTGAAAATTCATATGGGATGAGAGAGGGGTGGGTTAAGGCCCTTATATAGGCCCAGAATTGATGTTAATGGCCCCAGGGCCATGTTATACTTAGGGTATAGCCAAGAAGTGGCTATTTTGGGCCAACGGAGCTCATCCCGAGGTCCATTTCCTGCATATAGTTCAAAGAAAGTTCCATGATGATAGATCTATGCCAGGCTAATATTTCGGTCTGATCAAATTTATGGATCGATTGCGGTGAACCTGTTTCAGTTCAATGGTTATCGTCTCTCGATCAGGGCTACAAGTACACTGACATGTGTAGAAAAATTTTCCTGATGCAAGGGTGTAGTTGGGTCAGAATCTGACGGTCTGAAACTTTAAACTTGGCCTGCAAGTGAATGGCCCAAATCACTTAAGTTTGAGTTCATTTTCTGAAGATATTCGCATTTCTCATACACTTCACTCCGGGCTCAAGTTGTGCATTTCTGGATACTATTTGGACTTGATTCCCGAGATAGTTGTCAAGTCCAGTAAGGCGGTCATAACCGTACAGTTTCACGTAAATCGGGCTTTTGACATGCAGTCTAGATCTGATACGGAGTTTTAAGATGCTCCCGAGAGCAACTGGGTTTTGAAATTGATCTTAAGTTTTTAGGAAATGTAAAGTTAGCGATTCTTCTAGTTTTGGGTCTTACAATTTATATGGAAAGTGATTCGAGCTAATTCGCCGATCAATTCAGTTTAGTACTTAATTAATTTTCATTGAATTTCTAAAGAATTTGATACTTAGTGATTTCTGCCTGAGGTGGTACTCGAGTCTTTGTACAGATTTTTTCGAGACGTTACACCTTATCTATAGTTACGGTTTCCTTCATATAATCTATCTTGCTACTACGTGATTTATGGATGAAATGCCTATGTATGATAACATATTGAATATGGTTGTTAAAATGTCCGAATGAGGATTGTATTTAAATTAGTTATTAAATATTGTTTGACTATCATATATGAATGCCTATTGTATTTGAGTATGATTGGGACTACTACATAGTCCAGGTAATTGGTAATAGTTTTCAATCGAGTGGCCGAACTAACCTCGCCACAACGGATGCATTCGATGAATTTGAGTCGTGCGGTGATTATCGGCAGTGGTTAGGCCACGAGGAGTGCGTATGTGCTCCATGTTGATTAATTTAGCATGTGCTCGTACCAATCGAACTTGTCAAGTAACTCGATTAGCTTAATGTGTGTTTACCATGTATGGACGTTACTACTTGAATCTAAGGTACCACTTACCAATGTAAAGCCCATTTAACCTTGGTACCATGATTCGCTAAGACTCATGAGCCGGGCATGGTGGTATGGGACACCGTGATCGAGTTTTTGGCCTACGCTGGGGTGACGAGCCTCCCCGTAGTAACCATGAGCAACCCAAACTCGTGAGCTGAATACGATGGTATGAGACACTGTATTCGAGCTATCGGCCTACACTAAGGTGGCGAGCCTTCCCATAGTGACCTCAAGTATAAAATAGGCATATGCTAAGGTGACGAGCCTTCCGTAATGACCTGAACTTGCCTATCCACTGCTTTTCAAATCGTGGGGGATGTTACCCTATAACTTGCCTATCGTATGTGATTAACTAGGATTGACGACCCTAAATGGATCATTGTTGGGTAATGATAAAAAGGGAGGTACCTTAACTTCCCGAATCTGCTGTATAAATAAGCCTAATCAAGAACTCGGTTAACACGTGCATACACCGCATTGCATGTGCTTTGGCGAGGAAGTGCATAGTAGGAGTAGCATGTGCGACCGTTAGATAGTGTCGTTAAGGGAGTGCAGGCAAGGGCATGTATCATTATAGCATATCATTCCTTCATTAACAAGAGTACTTAGGACATGATTATTGTACTGCTTTATCATTACTGCTTGACTGAATTGATAACATGTTAACCTTTGCCTTATAATACCACTGAGTTGATCACTCACTCCCACTCTGAGACAGTGTTTTAAAACACCAACCAGACTCTGTTTTAGCTGCAGATGATGGCGAGGCTTGCGAAACGGAGCCTAACTTCTATGACTATAAGGAGGAGTTCTCCTATATGCAGCTATCAAGTGGGTCTATGTAGACCATGTTCTGATTGACGGGATTACAGGGATACGAATTAGTTGGACATTATACTTTATCATTTTATATATTTTAGAACAAACAAATATATATTTAGCCTGGTGACATGATCATACTCTGGGGATTTATAACCACTTATATACCTTATATATCTAGCACAGTCTTCCGCTTGCTCAATTTAATCATCTCTAGAGTCTGATATGCTGATTCAGTGTGATCTCATTCATGTTTAATGCACCAATACGGACAACATTTAATCATCATTATTCATGTTGCATATGTGATGCGTTAGAACTCGGGAGTTGAGCTGCTGCTCGACCCCCAATTTTTAGGGCGTTACAAGTTGGTATCAGAGCATGATTTGGATTAAACTAGACCTAGGTTATGGTAACACTATGCACACTGACATACTTTGACTTAGGAGGGGAAGATAAAATGTAGAAATAACCGTAGGATTTCAAGTTTCGCCAACGGGCGAAACTGACAGTTGAAATATGACCTGTATGCATCTGTGATCATGTGAGATGATCCCAGTTTCTTTCTAGACCGTCAATCAATAGGTTTAGACGATAATTCGGCATATTTCACACTTAAATGACCCGAAAAGCGTGAATATGCACGAGATGGACCCCGAAAACACCTCAAATGGGCGTAGGGGCCCAAAACACATTTTTCGGTGGGATCCAGGGGGATGTCATCACCCCTAGGGCAGCCCCATTGCCCTAGGTCCAGAGGACCGCGATGGCATTGTGCCTACCGCGAGGCCTCGTGGTCGGGTCCAGCGGGCCGCGGCGGGCTCACAGGTCCGGCGGCCTGCCGCCCCTTTACACATGTGTGGACCCACGAAAATGACGTGGGACCCTCTATATGTTCCCTTTTTGCTCATTTCAACCCCCACCTAGCTTCTAAACCCTTCTAACCCCTCTAAAAACCTGATTTTTCACCTCAAATCCCTCCTCCATTCTCATATCTACTTCTTCTTCTTCATTACATACCCACCTCCACCATTTTCATTAAAACTCATCTCCTATCCCCTTTATTTCTTCTCATTTGAGTACACAAACCCACCTTTGTGCCTCATAAATCTCCAGATCCTCCAACCCATCTCATCTTACAAGCTCTCTTAACTCCATGACCCTTTTGAGCTAGTTGTCACGATTTTCTCCCTCTCCACACTTCTTTCCCTCATGGGAAAGAAGAGGGCACCCACAGATGAAGCCAGGCCTAGCCGCCCTACCCTTCCATGGAAGCAGAGAGGCGCCAAGGCTAGCAATAGCGTTGAATGGGAGCGAAGGACGAAGCGGGATCTCGATCCCTAAATTCCTCTCGAAAGAGCTCTACCGACAGGCATTGCACATGGTAGGTTTTAAGGCCGTAGAGTTATCTTTGAAGCACACATGAACGAAAGACTATTTGGGCTTTACCTAGGGATGCACCTCCTGTTAAACACAAGGTGAGGTCCTATATTTGAGGGCAAGTCACGTGGGTGTGAGAGCACTGTCCGAGCCTTCTACATCCACATACAAGATCCATTGCTGGAGCCTCTACACTTCATTATCCCCGTGGAAAGGCAGGAAGCCACTGTTGACATTGGTGTGATATCCTGAATCATGGGGATTCCACGTGGAGAGGTGCACGCTAGCGAGAAGAATCTCAAGAGTATGCGAGAAAGGGATCGCCGCACGCAGTTTCTTTGCGGCCGACTGGTCCACTAGAAGTAAGGCAATTGCCTCCCAGTGACCGAGATGACTCTTGACTTCCGCCTACTCCACTACATAGTCACAAACAATGTGTATCCTAGGTGGAGCAATCGCAGCGAATGCACACGTTTGATGGTGGACTTTATATACAGAGCTGGGCAGGGAGACAAGCTGTGTCTGCCTATATACGTACACCGTTAGGACGGATGTTTCACTCCAATTTGGCAGACTTAGATGCAAGATTGCTCATGAGTTTGGCTACAGATTTAACGCGGATGAGCTTGCGCTGATCCATTTCATCAATGACACCACACTCAACAACATGGGCATTGAGCCGCGATAATATCAAGCCTGACTTGATGAGTATGGTGATGAGATAGAGGAAGAGGAAGCAGTGAAGAGGAGGAGGAAAAAGAATTTGAGGAAGGCAGTGAAGGCGAGGAAGGAAGTGATGGTGGGGGAAGTGATGAGGAAGAACAGGAAGAAGAAGAAGTGGAGGCCCAAGACTCTGATGGGGCTCTCCTCCTGCTACACAAGAGCACCACCGTGATCGGGCTACTTTAGAAGCCCGCTTGGGTCAGCTTGAGGAGAGCCAAGTCGCCCTGAGACAGGAGGTCAGAGAGACCTGGGCCGAAGTAAAGCAAAAGCTTGACGAGATTCAGGCTTACATGAAACAAAGATTTAAGAAGGTGTCTCACACCTTAAAGGCTTTCCTGTGCTGTATGCAGGACGAGGGTGCTCCACCATCACCAGATTCGGACAACTAGTCATATGTTGTAGTCATCTTTAGGTTTTCCTTGTTTTCTTGTTTTCTATGTTACAGCCTTGATAGGCTTAGTAGTAGGGTAGAGTTGTTGGTGTATTTTAGTGTTTAAAGCTTTGTTAAATTAGCTCACATGCATCTTCTGTCATGATCCATGTAAGACTACATCTCATGTATTATGACAATTTTGGTTAAATGAAATGCATGAAGCTCATTTTGTTATGAAATGTATAGAATGCTTGAGAAGTTGAGTGTTGTTATTCTAAATCTTACACATGTTGCACCCTATGTTATATATAGGGAATGCCACCTAAGGCCACTCGGAGTAAGACACGTCTTACGTTTGGCGAATCAAGTGACGAGGCACCTCCCCTAAGCAATAGCCACACGGACCCCAATTTGGGCCCGAATCACGAGACTATGCCGGATTCTCTACCAGCCACTGGCCCCACAAATGGGCCAACACCTAGGGCACCATCGATTTCAGAACAGAACCGTATGTCTACCTCGACGCTACACATGCCTCAGGCGGCTTCTCCTCCTGATAGGTTGGAGCAGATGATGTTCCTTATGCAGCAGCAACAACAGATTTGGACCACCATTGCGAGGGCTCTTGCCCAGAACATGAACGTGGCCTCGCCTGCACCACCTGTGCACCCTGCTGGAAATATGAATGCCAGTGGTTTATTTGAGCAATTCCAGCACTTCCAAACTCTTACATTTGCCGGTATTCACAGACCCGAGGAGGCCGAATACTGGCTTGACCGCATCTATAAGATGTTGAAACCGCTGCACTACACTAAGGTAGAGCAGGTTGAGCTGGTTACATACATGTTCAGAAGGAGGCTAGTGTATGGTGGGACAGCATCCTACGGACGGTTGCTGCTGGGTATGTATGGACGTGGGAAGCTTTTGAGACTCACTTCCATGAGAAATACCTTCCCCTCACTTACCGCGGTGAAAAAGAGAGAGAGTTTCTTAACCTCCGACAGGGAGGGATGACCGTAGCAGAGTATGAGAACCGCTTTACAGAGCTGGCTAGATATGCTCCTTTGATACTAGCAGATGAGCCGATGCGAATGAGGTGATTTTCTGAGGGCCTACGACCTAAAATATGTATGAAGATGTGTTGTGCAATTTAGACGGTGATGATAGTTCTGATTGGATTCAAAGTTCGTGGGAACGGAGAGTGGTGGTCGGTTTTGCCCTACTGTCCATATGGACAGTTTAGATTTTCATGGATCATCGTGATGGTGGCCCATCAGTTATCCCAAACGGACGAGTTCCATTAATGCTGCATGCTCTAAGGCCCTCTATTCTCAGGATTTTGCAGGTCATACCGTGTTTGACCAGGTCTATTGTTGTTGTACATTATGGTTCACATGCGCCTCATGTACATGCGTCAAATCATGGGGCCCATAGGGATGTTCCCTAAGGAATCTACACCGTCCATTCATTTCTTCATCTAATTTAAGGGATTGAGTCCAAAATTGAAGTATATCCAAAGATCAGGTGAATCATATTACATGAACAGAGGTTATTATGATTTCCATCGTTGAAACCTTTATAGGCCCTATGATGATGTTTATTTGTCATCAAATCCATTCGTAAGATCATAACGATATAGATGAAAGGGAATTATCCTACTACGACTACCCATGACCCTTCTTCACTCGATGGACACCAAAATCAATGGTTAAGGGGCTGATCTGTAAATTGGGTCACTTTTACAATGATCTAAGGGCTAAGATTCAATGTGCATGGTTAATTTATGATATGTAGGTAAGGTATAAAATTTTATGTCAAAAAGATCATAAAAACCATGTGATCTAGAATTCATGAGTCTAGGTTAATGGCATTTTCGTAATTATTACTGATCTACGAGATTTGTGAAATCTAATGGTTCTACATGGTTGTATGCACGTTTTTAAGAAATTCTTATAAAATAACTTACATCTAAATCGATAAAGAGTTATTCACTATTTAGTAAAAGGAAGGTACATATATCAAATCACACGATCAACGGTCGGATCACTTAATTTATAGATGAAGATCATTCTTAACGGTCAGATTCATGTTGAAGAATAGATGTAAGGTTAGGATAGCTAAATTGATATTGTACATATGTACATATTAAGTTAAGCTTCATGGTAACACTCGAGAACTTTCAATACTAAAGTATTTAAAAATTCGGGGGTGTTACACACCACCTCGAAAAGTTCATAAACCGCCTCAAATATATGTAGTCAATGCAGCTTCAATGGCCAACTTCGAAAAATCATCCAGAACTATCCAACAAATTTAGCCCAAAATTCCTGAAATTCTCGATGTCATCAAAGTCCATTTTTAGAATTATTTTTAGACTTTCTCTTTTTAGACTTGGAATTTCAAAATATCATATTTCTTGTCAATTTTCAGGATTCCTTTTCTTCACTTCAAATCTTTGATTCTCTTCATTCCTCACTTGGTTTCCTTAGATCTTTGGCATGTGAATTCTTCATTAATGACTTCCAAATATCCAATTCTTTATTATATTCTTTTAAGCTCTAAATCTATCCTTTTAAGCGCATATTCATCTTAAGCTTCAAAATCACCTCGCATGACAAAAACGTATATAATTAAATTTAATTAACAATCAAATGCCAGAAAAACTAATGTAATTGAAGGGTTAAATGTGCAATATTTGAATCTCAACAAACCACATTACCATTAAAAACTTTTTTCAGGCCAAAAAAGTTTTGGATCAAGCAAACATTTATATTTTCCCTTCATTTAATTCTGGTTGACCTTATTAACGAGTTGGATGACAAATAAACGTAATGCATATGCTTACAGTGGTCCTTGGGATTTGTTTTTTAGTGGTAGGCATTTAACCAGCATTGTTTCTTGTGGTCTGGTCTAGATGAGATTTGGATATGCTTAATTTTTAGGACCACATCTTAAAGTGAGCTATAAAAATGGTTGGACATAGTGGATATACAACATATGATCAAGGTGGGCCCTAAGATAAGGGTAACACCCACTAAGCTGTTACCCGGTAACACCTAATCCGTTCATCCATCTTTTTAGCTCATTCAGGACTTGCAACAAAAAATTAGGTGGATCCAAAACCCAAGTGGGCCACACGAGTGCAACAACTAAGGAAAGAGTTTCCCATCGTTAAAACCTTTCTGGGCTCCACCTTGATGTTTATATGCCATCCAAACCATTTATAAGGTCATTCCCACCTAGATGAAGTGAAATTAAAAAATATATATATTTGGCCTAATACGAAACTTTAATAGCCATAAAAATGTTTCAACGTTGGTCAATGAATCCCCATTGTCTCCTCTTATGTAGCCCACTTGAGTTTTGGATCCACATCATTTTTTATCTCATATCCTCAAATGAGCTCGCAAAATGGATGGATGGGTTATATTTCTCACAAACATCATGGTGGGTCAACCTAGCATCCCATCCTAGGAACTTCCCATGAAAGGCTTTAGAAGGAAATTTGCATCCCTAAGCCTTGACCCTCTTATAGAAGAGGCATGCTTTTTGCACACGTTTGTTCTGATTTTAGAAGTGAAAGGAGTGAATCTTTCGAGAAGAAATGTCGTGGGAGCTCTTATCAGCTCTTGAAGCCAAGTCATCCAATGTTTACGCACGTGGTAGAGATGGCGTGAGACACGGATTGGGGGCACAACTTCAGTGGATCCCCGGATCCATCAAGGTGGGTGGAACCCCTAATAGTAGAGCTCATAGTCATGCCTGTTCCTTAATTCCACACCACCCAACCATTTTAAAATCTCATTTTAGGGTGTTATCCCAAAAAATAAACCAGACACAAATCTTAGGCAGGCCACACCATGAGAAAAAGTTATGATAGAACCCACACCATTAAAAGCTTCATGGAGTCCACTGGAATGTTTATTTTCCATCCAACCTATTGGTAAGGTCATAAAGACCTATATGATGAGACCATGCAAATATCATCTTGATCCAAACCTTTTGTGGCCCACGATAAGTTTTTAATAGTCACTTATTTCCATTTCCTCTATTATAGTCCATTTGAGATTTCGATCTACTTCGTTCTTTGGGTCTTGCCCTAAAATGAGTTTTTAATATAGATGGACGATATGGATGTAGTCACATACATCATGGTGGGCCCCATAATCAGGGGTCTCCCCCACCTTGGTGGATCCAAGTAGTGAATCCTGAGCTCACAACAGGTTGGGGCTCTAAGGAGGATCTACTTTATTTTTTGGGTGTTGCCCTAAAATGAGTTTTCAATATAGATAGACGATATGGATGTAGTCACATACCTCACAGTGGGCCCCATAATCAGGGGTCTCGCCCACCTTGGTAGATCCAACCAGCGAATCCTGAGTTCATAATAGGTTGGGGCTATATATATATATATATATATATATATATATATATATATATATATATATATATATATATATATATATATATATATATATAAGTACTCATTTTAACTATAAAGCTTGAAAGCTTCCCCGAGCAAAAAGCTTTTGATAGGAACGTATGATTTTTCAATTGGGGCTCATTTGACTAATCAGTGACCCCTTGAGAATGCTTTACTCTTAGATCTTCAACCTATTATATACATCCCTTGCTCTACTTAACTAGTATATGTTGATTGACTTGCGATCGTGATCTATCGTTCGATTGATTGATTTCGCGATCTATCTCCTTTCTATGATTCGTTGTTATTCTTCTTTTTATTTGCAGTCTTTCCTTCATTCGCCCTAATGACTAAAGGCAATCATTCTTATAGTTAACTTAGGCAGATGGATAGAGGGGCCTTTAAGAGACAGGGAAGGAACAACCTTAGTTTCAACTTCACTCTAACTGAATCAGTTACGCCAGCGAACCAATAAAGAAAGATCTTCGTGCGTATTGTGCTATTAGCTTAACAATCCAATTGGGGCTTGGTGCAGATTATCATATAGAAGCAAGTAAAGCATAGCGATTCTTACTACTAGAAAAGTGTCGCAGAACGGCAGGAAGGAAAGTCATCCAATAGGCAATACATGTATGTGTGTGTGTGTGACACACACACACACACACACACACACACACACACACACACACACACACAAGAGTTTATCCTCCACGTCCATTCATTTTCCCATATCATTTTAAAGTATAAGCCCAAAAATTAAGCAAATCTAAGTCTCAAGTGAACCACAACACTAATAATAGTGGTGATAATGACACCCACCATCGAAATCTTGCAAAGGACCAACCTATTCATAAGGGTAGATACACCTATATGAAGGAAAATAAAAATATTAACTTGATCCAAAACTTCTATGCCCCCCCCCCCCCCCCCCCCCTCGTTTAGCTTATACCCTAAAATGATATGAAAATGGGATAAACAATGTGGATAAATCCATATATTAAAGTAGCTCCTTAGAGCCCCATGCTTGTGAAAGGCCCACCTTGCGGTGCAATTGCCCAAAGATTTTGATATGCTACTCAAACAGGTCGGCCACACATGTCTGTTGAACAAATCGTTGACCTGCTTTTAAAGATTTTTTTCTTTTATTTCTCTTGTTCATGTGGTGATGCTTGATGGGAAGGCTGGCTTGCTCCATGACATCTATAATGGGCCACACCCAATGAGTGACCTGATACCTTAATTGCATGGGATTGAAATCCCCTACAATATATTTTGTAATACTATAAAGTATATGGGGCCCATTATTTTGAATATGTAGAATCCACTCCATCTATCAGGTTCCTGAATTTGCACGTGGTGTAGGATACCATGGCTATGTGCAGAAGCTTGGTGGAGCTATAGAATGAATGCTATGTCCTAGAAGGGGGATTAGGACCAAATAAAAATTTGATCAATTAACACATAATTGCTTACTTAAACTAATATGCCAAATTAAACTAAGTAAAGCAATTAAACACTAAGGCTTCCAAGCCAATAGTGGGTCCAATCACATATACTACAATAGATATGTTATTCAAGCAATTAGTCTATATATGATAATATACATGTGTGCGAGCTCTATTAACTATTAACTCCTAGCATTCATCTAATCATGCATACATATAATTCACTAATTAAATATATAAGCATAATTAAAAAAGTGCTCAAATGATAATCCGAAACACAAGCATGTATAGTGGTTTGGTTTCCCTACTCCACTCCTGTATGATGCACTCAACTCACGAGTGTATCATATTTAACTATCGGATGCTTTAAATTGGGTGCACCTCTAACCTTTACAGCCTTACACAAGGACCTAACATACACTCCCGTTGGAGGCTCCCATAAGAGACTTTAATTGGTTTTCTATCAACTAACCGACAACCTCGATGCTAATCCAATGACCCACGTTTACTCCCGTCAAAGGCTCTCACAGAAACTAACACGCACATACCTATGTCTAATGAATTTGGCCTTACACAAGAGCCTAGGTCCTACACAAGAACCTATCGTATTTGGTTTACAAACTCTTACCCTCAGTCCTACACAATGAAAGATAGTATGAACTCTTACTCTCTTGTACTTGAATTAGCTCCTTAATTGCTCCCCCAAACATTGATGTCGATGCTTGCCAGTGCTTAAGCTCCTACAGTCATTTGCCTTACATATAAAGTATCAATGAGGTGACCAAGGCAAGGGAGGTTAGGTGAATCTCCAATAACTCATGGGAATGTTGTAATCCTAGGTAATTAACCTAGAAGGGTCTTGTAGAGAGTTTAGACAGTGATTTAGCTATAGGCATGGTGTCTAATCTTTAGAGAGGTGAGAGTTCATTCAAATCTTTGAATAGGAGCATGGAATGCTCATTAGAGTGAAGGATCCTAAGATGAAACTCTTAGGATGTGTGGTATGAGTGGGAAAATACATAGCCTCTATTTTCACCAAAAGCTCCTAAAAATGTCTAAGGTCCGAGTGCCCTATATAAAGGAACCAAGTTCCGGTGGTAAAAAAAGAGGTAGAAAATGGTCGGTTCAATTGATCGAACGGTGCCTTCGATCAATTGAACTCCCCTTCGATAGGATCGAAGGATGGTTCAATGGCATAAATTTTTTTCAGAAAATAGGTTGTTGAAGCAGACGTTTGGATGTCCTCGCTAAACTATTGTGTACCTGAAAAAGAAAAGAACAATGGAGACCCTGGCTGTAGCAAGGGACCCTTCAATGCCAAAGTTAGAACAAGCACTCTGTGTTTAGTAGAACTAGGGTTTTTGTGCATACCTTTTACCATAGGTGTAGTCCTTATTTATAGTGCCTCTACTTAGTGGATCCGTATATGGTTCAAGTTGTGCATATGGTAGTGCCTCTACTTGGTGGATGCATATAATAGAGAGAATCTCCTTCCCAATGTGTTGCACGTATCTTTCGAGATCCTCGAAAAAGATCTTGGGGAGAAATATCTTGAGGAGGTATGTTTCCTTGATAAGAACATCTCTGAGTGGTCGTCATCCGAGGAGGTCGAGATTAATGGCCGAGGCCGACCTATTGACTGAGGTTCTATAGATCGAGTTGAATTGTCAATTATGGTTGAGACCTATCTTCGAGGTTAGGTCGGTACTTAAAGTCATTCGTTGGTTGCTGTTGAGTGTGAAATATTGCATATTTCTCCCTATATATACCTTAGTTTTTTAAACATGATAGTGCTTAATCGATTTAATTATGTGTGTTTTCATGTGTGAGGTGATTTCGAAAGCTTAAGGTGAAATTGATGTCAAAAGGAAGATTTATACTCAAAAGATTACTAAATAAATATTTAGAGATTTGGAAGTCATTAATGAAGAATTCATATGCCAAAGATCTAAGAAAATCAAGTGAGGAATGAAGAGAATCAAAGATTTGAAGTAAAGAAAAGGAATCCTGAAATTGTCCTGAAAACAAACATATTCCTGCAATTGTCCTGAAAAGCATATTCTGAAACTCTGATTATATTTTGGGAAACTGTGCAGAGTTCTAAATTTGAGGCGGTTTAAACCCCAAGTCTATTTTGAGAAACTGCGCAAAGTGAGTAAATTTGATACGGTTTCTAGATTTTTCCAACTCGGTGTGAAAGTTGGAGTTCCATAACTATAAATAGGGCTCCCTACGATGCTCCAAAGCATCTTCTAAGGTTTGGAAAGGTCTCAAGGAGCATAGCATAAGGGTGAAGTAGCTGCCAAAGAGTTTTTCTTCTTCCCTAGTTTATTTTTCATACTTTGTTTAAGAGATTTGGTTCCAATCATGTTTATGGTTGGTTAAACCTCTTAGCTAGGGCTAAGCGGTGAAGCTTGTAGCGTATTGGGATGTTTATTTTGCTTTGATTCTTATTCTTATTGAACTTCATTGATTTCTAATTTGATATTAAAGGAATACTTTCAGTTTTCTATGATCAAATTATAATAGATGTTGTGATAGCTTTGGATATCTTTTTTTTCTGTTTTGAGATAATGAGATAGGTAAATCTCATTATTCACCAGCATCTCCTAGGCATGGTAGGGTGATGGAATCCCTACCAATCTTCACAATTCTCCTCCACTGAGAATTAGGTAAATGAAAAGTTCAGATTTGATTTAAATTGCTTTATCTTCCAATTGGATAGGATATGACTCTAATTCTAATTATGTTGATTGAATCAAGCAAGGTAGCATCTTAATAGCTATAAGTGGATCCTTGGCACCCTAGTTCCTACCTTTAATTGATAGTTTATACATTATTCATAATTACTCTATTTTATTCTAGAATTTAGATTTAGATCTTCTTCTATTTCTAGTTCTAGTTCTTTTCATAATACATACAAGTTTATTCCCTGTGGATTTGACCTCGTTCTCACGAGTTATTACCACATCACAACCCTACACTTGGTGTTGTGAACAAGTTTTTGGCACCATTGTCGGGGACTACATCTACATTTTTTTGGAATTAATTGGTATTAGAATTAGGTTAAGATTATGATTTATTTTTCTGCTATGTTTTTATGTTATGATTTTTTCTGAAATTATTTTTAGAAACTAGCATTTTTCTTGTTTTGTAGGATCTTAACATAGCAACTCCAATCCGACAATCTCTTTCCAATTCTCTCTTTCTTTTCTAGATTTCTTATTTGCTTTAGTTTTCTTTCTTTTAGGTTTTAGTTGTTTGGTGGTTGAGGGTTGTGCGTGTTTCATGCCCAAGTAGGTTCGTGAGAACACTCAACATCTCTTGAGTAAAGGAGGATTAGTCAAACGGTTGCCTATCCATCAAAGGATTAGACATCATTTGAGATCTTCTTAGTTAATTGATGTGATGGCTGCAAATCAACCTCAACCTCAACCTCAACCACTAGTTGAGGAAGTTCAAGATGAAAATGACGTGCATCATACACTCCCACCTCGTACTCTACGTGATTATTTACAACCGGCAAGGGTGAGTACACCTTCCTGCATGGTCTTTCCACTTAATGCAGGAAACGTGAATATCAAACCTGGAGTGATACAACTCCTTCGTAAGTTTCATGGACTAGATTCTGAAAGTCCATATTTGCACATCAAAGAGTTTGATGAGATAGTCGCTACATTACACTTTCCAAACGTGTCTGAAGAGACAGTGCAACTTAAATTGTTTCCTTTTTCATTGAAAGAGAAGACTAAGATTGTTTCCTTTTTCATTAACAGAGAAGGCTAAGACGTGGATGCAGTCTTTAAAGCCAAGATCCATCGACACATGGGCTGAGTTGACCCGGGAATTTCTTAAAAAGTTTTTCCCATTTCATAAAACTAACACTTTAAGAAAGACAATCATGAACTTTGCCCAAAAAGAGGAAGAGACTTTCTTCCAATGCTGGAAAAGGTTTAAAGATCTCACGAATTCCTATCTACATCATGGCTACAAAGTATGGCAAACAATAAGTTTTTTCTATAACGGATTAACTTCACCAATGCAGCAGTTCGTAGAGATGATGAGTAATGGTGAATTCATGAACAAAGAAGCCGATGATGCGTGGGATTACCTTGATCAATTGGCAAAAAACGCACAATCATGGGACACCTCTCCAAGACTCACCACTTTTAAGCCTACTCAATCAAAGAAAATGAGAGGAATTTATGTTCTAAAAGAGAAAGATGATATGAGTGTAAGAGTGGTCAATCTCACAAGAAAAGTCGAGGCCATGGAGCTTAAGAAGGCAGAACCTATCAAATCTGATAAGGCTGTGAAAGTTGTTTGTGGTATTTGTGCTTGTAACATACATACAACTGAGAATTGCCCAACAATTCCTACTTGTCAAGAGATATTGAATAAGCAATCGAATGTCGTGAACAATTACCAAAGACCTTTCAGAGGACCCACCTCAAATACATACAATTATAGCTGGAGAAACCATCCAAATTTCAATTAGAGGAATGGACAAGCAGCTAACCCACAAGAGGCCCTTACTCAATTTTTAAATCAAAAGAGACCTCAAGAGGATACAGTTCGAAAATTCATGCAAAACCAAGAGCTATTCAACCAGAATACGGTACAAACATTCTAAGATATCAAAACAACAATGGGAATGTTTGCATCGTCCATTCAAAGGATTGAGTCATGCTTAGCGAGTAAGGAGAAAGGGATGCTTCCAGCCCAACTTCTCCCCAATCCAAAGCCACAATGTGAAATTAGTAACCCAAGCTCTTCAAATCAAATGGAGCAAGCCAAGTCTATCACCACTCTTAGGAGTAGACAGACAATTGATAAATCTATTCCGGTAAGGGCTGAAACACCTACGGACCTTGAAGAAGATAAGAATGATAAACCTAGCATTACTCCACACGGGTTAAAACTGGAACCTCAAAGTAAGTCGATTGCATGATTCCCTCAACAGTTGATTGCACCAAAACCTCTATCTAATTCTTAAGATATTCTAGAGGTGCTTAAACAAGTTAAGGTTAGCATCCCTCTACTGGATGTCATTAAACAAATCCCTTCATATGCCAAATTTTTGAAAGATCTATGCATTATCAAAAGATGGCAAAACATATAAAAGAAAATCTTTTTGACAGAAAAAGTGAGTGCCATCCTCAAGCAAGATGTGCTATAAAAATAAAAAGATCCCGGTAGCCCAACCATCACTTGTGTAATTGGGAACTATCAGATTAAGCACGCACTTCTTGACTTGGGTGTGAGTGTGAACTTGATCCCTTACTCGGTTTATGAACAATTGGGTTTGGGTGAACTAAAACTCACCTGGACCACATTACAACTTATTGATTACTTAATTCATGTATCAAGAGGGATGATTGATGATGTGTTATTGATAAATTCTACTATCCAGTAGATTTTATTATCCTGGATACTCAACCCATCATAAATGTAAGCACTCAAATTCCCGTCATTCTTGGTCGCCCATTCTTTGCTACATCAAATGCAATCATTAATTGCAAGAATGGAATTATGAATTTATCTTTCGGAAATAAGACATTGGAGCTCAATATATTTTTCAATATAAGTAAACAGTCAGAGGATGTTGATCATATCCATGACATTAACTTGATAGATTCTTTCGTGGAAGATAGAGCAATCCTGACTCTATACTCTGACACTCCAAAGATGTGTTTGGCCCACATCCCTGATTTGGATGATGACACGATTAGGGAGATGGATGTCATGCTTGATGTTATACCGGTACTTGAAGTTAACAGGTGGAGGCCACAATTTGAAGAATTAACCCAAACTAATTAGTGCATCTTCTGTCTAGCTCAAAGCGTTGAAGCTTGACCTAAAACCTTTACCCTCTGATCTTAAATATGTCTATTTAGGTCAAAATGAGCCATACCTGGTGGTGATTTCTTCCCACCTTGAGCAAGAACAAAAGAGTATACTTATCTCTACTCTCAATGAGTATAAAGGAGCCCTTGGACAGTTGCTTGCGGACCTCAAGGGAATTGACCCTTGGATTTGTTCTCACCGCATTCATCTTGAGGATAATGCGAAGACCTCCTGACAACCATAACGCTGATTAAATCCAAACATCAAGGTAGTGGTTAAGGCTGAGGTACGTAAGTTGTTGGATGTGAGTATCATATGCCCCATATCCGATAGCTAATGGGTGAGTCCAACTTAGGTGGATCCTAAGAAGTCCAAAATCACCATCATATCTAATGCCGACAATGAACTCATGCCAACTAGAGTTACTATTGGTTGGAGAATGTGCATTGACTACAGAAAGTTGAATATTGTCATGAGGAAGGACAACTTTCCTTTGCCCTTTATTGATCAAATCTTGGAAAGGCAAGCTGGTCACTCTTACTATTGCCTCCTTGATGGATATTTGGGCTTCAATCAGATAGAGATAACCCTTGAAGATTAAGAAAAGACCACATTCACATGCCCCTTCGGCACCTTTGCTTACCGAAGGATGCCATTTGGACTGTGTAATGCCCCTGCCACTTTTCAGCGATGCATGTTGAGTATATTTTCAGACATGGTGGGGCAATATTTAGAGGTCTTCATGGATAACTTCTCTATCTTTGGTCCATCCTTCAGTAAGTGTTTGAAAAATCTGAAAAATATGTTAAAGCAATGTAAGGAAAAGAATTTGGTACTAAATTGGGATAAGTGTCATTTCATGGTTCGTAAGGAAATTGTTCTTAGACATATCATCTTATCCAAGGGAATTGAGGTAGATAAGGCTAAAATTGATCTTATCTCTAACCTACCTCCACCCAAGAGCATACGAGACGTGCGATCCTTCTTAGTACACGCCGAATTTTACAGATGATTTATAAAGGAATTTAGTCACCTCTCTCATCCTTTATGCAATCTACTTCAAAAGGATATACTATACGAGTAGATTGAGCAATGCCAGGAAGCTTTCACTAAGCTCAATGGCATGTTGACTACCGCACCTATCATACAGCCACTCAATTGGAGCATTCCTTTTGAGATTATGTGTCATGCATCTGACTATGCTATTGGGGCAGGGTTAGGCCAGAGAAAAGAAAAGGAGTCCTACATTATTCACTATGCAAGTAAAACTCTAAATCCTGTCCATGTGAACTACTCTACTATAGAGAAGGAACTCTTAGTCGTAGTGTTCTCTTTGGACAAATTTAGGTCCTACTTGATTAGATCCAAGATCATCATCTACACTTATCATGTGGCGTTGAAGTACCTTCTCTCTAAAAATGATGCTAAGCCTCGCTTGATAAGATGGATCCTCCTACTCCAGGAATTTGATTTGGAAATACGGGACAAAAAGGGAGTAGAGAACATAGTGGTTACCCATCTTTTGAGACTTGATCTCCCCAATTCCCTTGAAACATCACCTAGAAATGATATGTTCCCTGATGAACAATTGTTTAAACTCTCCCAATTAACTTAGTTTGCAGACATTGCTAATTATTTTGCCACAGGTTTCACGACGACTCATTGGAATGCGCAAGATAAGAAAAAATTCTTCGCCGAGGTTCGTAAGTTCTTATGGGATGACCCATATTTATTCAAATATTACCCAGACCAAATTCTAAGGAGATGTTTAGCAGACAATGAACACCAAAGTATAATCTCCTTTTGTCATTCGCAGGCCTGTGGTGGTCACTTTTCTGCTAAAAAGACCATGGCTAAAATTCTGTAGTGCAGCTTTTACTAGCCCACTATGTTCAAGGACACTTATGAGTTTTGCAAAGCTTATGAGCGCTGTCAGAAATTTGGTGCATTGTCCCATCGAAATATGATGCCTCTAAACCCCATTCTTATCATTGAAGCATTTGATTGATGGGACATCGATTTCATGGGGTCATTCCCTCAATCCTTTGGGAATTTGTACATTTTGCTAGCAGTAAACTATGTCACTGAGTGGGTCGAAGTGATCCCGTGCCGGAATAATGACCATCGTACGGTCATTCAATTTTTAAAAGAAAATATCATTTCTCAGGTCGGAACGACTCGGGCCATCATTAATAATGCAGGTTCACACTTATGTAATAGGCCATTTGAAAACTTAATGAAGAAATATGGCATCTCTTATAAGGTGAGCACTCCATACCACCCGCGACAAGTGAACAAGCTGAGATTTCCAACAAGGAAATTAAACACATTCTGGAGAAAATGGTTGACCCTGACTATAAGGATTGGTCAATCCATTTGGCCGATGCTTTATGGGGCATACCGTATAGCTTTTAATACCTCCATTAGAATGTCTCCCTATAAACTCATCTATGGGAAAGCTTGCTACTTGCCTGTAGAGTTGGAACATAGAACCTACTAGGCTATCAAAAATTTGAACTTTAATTTAGACAATGCTGGTTCACTGTGCAAACTACAGTTAAATGAACTTAAGGAAATCCAGAATGACGCATACGAGAACTCAAGAATTTACAAAGACAAGATGAAGGTGTTTCACAACAGGAACATCCTTTGGAAATCATTCATACTGGTCAAAAAGTCCTGTACAATTCTCGGTTACACCTTTTTCCGGGTAAACTCCGATCTCGATGGACCGGCCCTTTCACTGTTACTAATGTCTATCCACATAGGGCTGTTAAGATAAAGAATCCAATGAATGGCCATGTTTTTAAAGTGAAAAGACATCGTTTAAAGCCATTTATTGAGAAATTTGACTTAGAGGACATGTCCATGCCTCTGACTGATCCTGTGTACCAGGATTGATCTTCTAGTCTGATGGAGGTGTGGTTAGATTTATTACTTTCATAGGATTTAGGATTAAGATAGTTTGCTTTCAATTTGTTTGAGTCTTTGTGCTAACCCAGCTTCATATTGAGAACCTTGGAAAAGCTTCAATCCCCTTTCTTCAGGTACTACCTTTCCATCACTTCTCAATTCTTTTTATTGTCTCATATGCATTGCATGCTTATATATATTTTTACATTAAGGACAATGTAGATTTTAGGTTAGGTGGTGTGGATTAGGTAAACTAATCATTGTTTTCTTAATTTTAAGCAATTTTTTTAAAATTTTCAATGTTTCAAGTTGAAATCTATTTGGAAAATGATAAATTATGTATGTAAAGAATGTTTTGAGTATGATGATAAGATTGAGATTAAATTTTTAATTGTTGGAGTTTGATCAACTAAGTAGTCCATCACCTATAGTTCTTGCACTCAATTGATTAAGAAGAAATTTGAATATCATGTTAATCTAAGTCACAAAACACGTTCAAGTTGCTTTCGATGAATTATGCTAGAATTTATGATTGTTAGTATGTGAAGCATTGATACATGATTATGAATTAAGTCTAGAGAATTTTATTCACCTTAAAAGATGAAAAGAACCGGTTAAAAAATCATGAGATTGACAAAAAGATCATATATAATGAAAAGACTGGAAAAGAATGAAAAGACTGTAAAAGAATGAAAAAGAATGGAAAGTCTAAAAAGAATGAATAAATAAAAAGAGACCATCGATATAAAATTAAAAAGCGGAAAAAGAAGGAAAAATGGATAAGTTCGGAATCAATACTTGATTATTCAATTAATCTTGAGGATAATCATGGTTAATATTATGTAATGATAGTATATTTTTGTGAAAAGTAAGCTTGAATTCAATAAGCACATTAGAAAAACTTGATATATGAACTTATGCACTTATTTAATCGATAAAGAACCTATTTGATGGATTACTTATATGATTTGGCTCTAGGTTTTTAAAATCTCATTTTCTTGTCTTAATTCTATTTATCCATACTTGATTGCACAAGGGATTGATTTCTAAAAAAGGGTTTGAACATTGAAAATTGAGAATTACTTCACACATGTTTTACTCGGGACTAGCAAAATGTTGGTTGGGGAGTGTGTTTAAGTGTGAAATATTACATATTTCTCCTTATTTATATCTTGGTTTTATAAACATGATAGTGATTAATCGATTTAATTATGCATGTTTTCATGCACAAGGTGATTTTGAGAGCTCGAGGTGAAATTGATGCCAAAATGAAGATTTATGCTCACAAGATTAGTTAATAAAGATTTGAAGATGTAGAAGTCATTAATGAAGAATTCACATGCCAAAAGGAAGATTTTTGTTTAAAAGATTACTAAATGAAGATTTGGAGATTTGGAAGTCATTAATGAAAAATTCGCATGCCAAATATCCAAAAAAATCAAGTGAGGAATAAAGAGAATCAAAGATTTGAACTGAAGAAAAGGAATCCTCAAATTGTCTTGAAAATAAACATATTCCTGAAATTGTCTTGAAAATCATATTTTGAAACTCTGAGTATATTTTGGAAAATTACGCAGAGTACTAAATTTGAGGCGGTTTCTAGATTTTTCCAACTCGGTGCAAAAGTTGGAGTTTCACACAACTATAAATAGGACTCCCTATGATGCTCTAAAGCATCTACTAGGGTCTAGAAAGGTCTCAAGGAGCATAGCACAAGGGTAGAGTAGCTGCCAAAGAATTTTTCTTCTTTCCTAGTTTATTTTTCATGCTTTGTTAAAGATATTTGGTTTCAATCATGTCTATGGTTGGCTAAACCTCTTAGTTAGGGCTAAGAGGTGAAGCTTGTAGTGTGTTGAGATGTTTATTTTGCTTTGATTCTTGTTCTTATTGAACTTCATTGATTTCTAGTTTGATATTAAAAAAATATTTTCAGTTTTCTATGATATGATTTATTGTGACTCAAATAATAATAGGTGTTGTGATAGCTTTGGATATCTTCTTTTCCTATTTTGAGATAGTGAGATTGGTAAATCTCGTTATTCACCAGCGTCTCCTAGGCATGGTAGGGTGATGGAATCCCTTCCAATCTTCGCAATTCTCCTCCATTCAGAATTATGTCAATTTAAAGTTTAGATTTGATTTAAATTAATTTATCTACCAATTGGATATGATAAGATTCTAATTCCAATTGTGTTTATTGAAACAAGAAAGGTAGCGTCTTAATAGCTACAAGTGGATCCTTGACACCCTAGTTCCTACCTTTAATTGATAGTTTAAACATTATTCATAATTACTCTATTTTATTCTTGAATTTAGATTTAGATCTTCTTCTAGTTCTAGTTTTAGTTCTTTTTAGAATACATACAAGTTCAGTCCATGTGGATTCGACCTCGTTCTCATGAGTTATTACCACATCGCGACCCTACACTTAGGGTTGTAAACAGTTGCGATAGCAAGACATTAGCCGAAGCTAAGGTCACTACTGGTGGTTAGGGCTCGAGCTATTCATGTAGGTCATGCTCAGTAATCAAGGCCGAGCTCTTATCCGATCTCCTTTTTTGAGCTACTTGCTTTGTGTTCTCTCTCATTCTGGTTGCTCGATCGATCCAGTTTTACCCATAACAGTAGCCCCCTACTTCCAACTACTTTTTAGAAGCTCGAGAAGTAAGTTATTATGGACTAATGCTCAGGTATAATGCCTCACGTGAAAGATGTTAGGAGGTCAAACCCAGATATCATTATGAAGGAAGAGAGGAAGGTGGCGAGTGCAGGGATCGAGGAGGATCCAGTAATGATTGTGACGAGTCGCTCGAGGAGACGTGCGTTGAAACGATGCCTCTTCGGCTCCAAGTGAGTAGCATGTCGACACATGTTTGTACCTCAGTAGTCAGATTAGTTAGAGAACCAGCAGCTACCACATGGAGGGAGGTGTGAGATGTAGCGCCTCTTCGGGCTACAGCCTTGAATGCGAGTAATCAATGTCGCGGCCGAAGAGGCTATAAAAAGGGAGGTACCTGAAAACCCTCTCATTTTCTCTTCTGCCTCTACTTCATTCTCTTTGACTACTGGAGTAGGTGATTTTCAGTATGTTGGATTCATGCTACTCTAGCCTCTTCCTTGCTGCTTCTTCGGCCATCTCTGTTTCCCTTCTTTCTTTTTTGTATCTTCCTATTTTTCTTGGTTGGAATGTTGGACATCTGATAGAGAATCAGTTTTTAGGGAGTTCCATGGGGAGTCCATCCCGGACAGCATGGACTCTAGGTTGGGCACCCTCTCCAAGCCACTGTCTCTGGTAATGGGTGGCCACGAGGAGGTGGTTGTGTCCTCTTCGATATGGCAGGCAGCTTAGCCTGCAGCAGAGGAGCCTCTGGACGTCGACCCCTTTGAGTCGAGGTTGCAAGATGCTGACCTGGTTCAGATTAGGGAAGAGTACCAGATTTCAGAGTATGTGGTGCTCCAAGCTCCCAAA
The DNA here is from genome assembly GCF_029962835.1 of Magnolia sinica. Taxonomy (NCBI): domain Eukaryota; kingdom Viridiplantae; phylum Streptophyta; class Magnoliopsida; order Magnoliales; family Magnoliaceae; genus Magnolia; species Magnolia sinica. The sequence goes on along the minus strand of NC_080577.1, from coordinate 39,750,038 downwards.
CTTGGCGAAATCCTAGGCCACCCTCGCGTGGGCGAGGTGGCTATATATGTGGTCGCTCTTTAGTGCAGTCTCCAGCTTCCCGTTCACTTTATTGTGCAGGAGGTTACCCATCGCATGAGGTTAGCTCCAGGTCACATCAACCTGAATGCTTAGAGGGCCTTACTCGGGACCTACATCTTATAGCATCAACTCAGACATACCGAGTTATCCGCTGAAGAGTTTATGTATCTGTATAAAGTGAAGGCCAGCCCTAGCCATCAGGGTTGGTGTTATTTTTCTGCATGGTCAAACAAGGGTCAGGCCCTCATCATCGACAATTCGTCCTCCAACAAGGGTTGGAAGGACAAATGGTTCTTTGCGTCGAGAGAGTGTGAAGCCCCAATAGCTGAGGTGGCCAGGCTGTGTTCTCAGGTCCCCACCAAATTTGCTTGCCTAAGTCGGAAGTAGCCGAGCTGTAGACTTATTATTTTTTTATCTTGTAGCTTTGTTTGCTGACCATAGTTGTATTCCTTGCAGCACTTCCTCGAAAACAGCCACAACTCTCCGAGTTATAACTTTGCCAAGTCAATCGTGCGAAGTTACAGGACCCTACTGAGAGAAATTGGAGGAAGCGGATCACTCCTCAATCTCTCTATTAGTCCGACTTATCTTTGATTGAGCTGAGAGGTAAGTAGTAGTTAGTAGAATTTTTCTTTTAAACTTTTATGTTTGGACCTTATCCCTTCATCTCTAACTTGGGTATATCATTGTGCAGATATGGCCAATCTTCCTTCTCCTACAAAGAGGATCAGGCTTCCTTCTATGACCAACTTGGGTCAACTGAAGAGGACAATTAAGAGGGTCATTTTCCCTCCTGCAACGCATAGAGGAGGGTCCTCTACTACCGCCATAGTAGAGGGTAGGCCAGAGCTTGTCATCAAAGGGGCATTAGCTGAGCAACCGACTGCAGCCGCAGGAAGTGGAGTTGCTCAAGAAGCTACCCCAAGCAAGATCCCTCCTCAACTAGCAACTCGGGAGGTTGTAGATCTGGAGCCATCTCCGGCTCAGTAGGAGGCTCACCCCATCAAAGGGCCCTCCACTGCCCAAGTCCAGCAGGTCGAGGAGGGTGGTGCCTCGAGGCATCATGCATTTGAGGCCAGTGGGTCGGGTCCCTTACCCACAGGCTACCATATGGGTCTCCTCTCCCAGTGGGCAGCTCGACATGCACTAGAGGAGGACATAGTCGCCCTACTGGATATCCATATAATAACTTTTCTAAGCAACCTGGTGGTCACCTTTTACAAGGCAGAATTCCCATTTTTTGTCTTTTAAATATGTCACTCTCTTTCCTCGATTTTCTTACTGGTCCTTTATTTTTTATTTCTTCTTTCAAGTCATTCCTGCCCGTCGATCGTACCAACAAGTGGGACAAGGCTTTGAGAAGATGAAGGAAGACCTTCAGGCCAAGGTCGCCGAGCTCAGAGCCATTACGGCTATTAGGGATGCGGTTATGGCAAGCAGAGTCTCTCCAAGGGGCCATGCGAACATCTGGGGAGGAGCGAGCAGCTCTGGATATCCAGCTAGATGAAACCCAGTGGAAGGAGGCCGCACTATGGGCTGAGTCGGAGGGGCTGAAGGTGTGCCTCTCAATCTTTGATGAGGACCGAGCCAAGGCTGAAAGGTCAAAGGCCGAGTCGGCCAAGGTGGTGGCTAGGTTAGCAGAGATCGTGGCCAAGTTGGTGGAAGTCGAGGCCAAATTGACCAAGGTCAAGGCCCCCATGTTGGTAGTTCGGGCTGCTGCGGTGGAGTATAAGACCTCCGCAGAGTGGGTCGAGGAAGAAGAAGTGTACTTCAGCTTCAGCTATGAGCGGTGTCAGGAGGAAGTCAAGCGAAGATATCCAAAGCTTAAACTAAATGGCTTGGGTGATGAATCTCCTGCAGACCTGACGCCTGCTGAGGCTGAAGCCGAGCAGCCCTCCTCCCGAGTAGACTGAGCCTGGTTCCCCTCTATCACACTTGTAAAGCCCCTTTTTTTATCTCTTGTTGTAATGACTTTCAATGAAAAGATAGTTTTTTTCCATGATTGTTGTGTATGATGTTCTTAAGTAGATTTAATAAGTCAAACAAAGTGGAGCGAGTAGGTCAAGCCTATAGGATCGATCAATCGGCTATGTAGTAGTAGATCGTGCATGGTAGAATTATTATGCCCACCACTAAGTAGTGGATCAGGCAGTTGGTAGGACTTTCTTCCCCTAAACTAAGGGAAGTCTCCATAGTCGATCGCGTAGCTCAGATAGTCGAGAACAATATTTAAAACAAATTCTCTCCCCCTGACCTAGCGAAGTTCTTTTATTGTAAAATTCACAATAGTAGATAGAAAAATAGTAGAAATGACCCGAGCACCTTTTTCCCTTTGAGAATGGAGGTCACTCTTATCAAGCAAATCAGTCAGTCGACGTGCTCTTGGTTAGAGGACTCCTTGAGTCCTTCGAAATAGTAGATCTGCAGATGCTCGGCGTTCCATGGGTGAGGCAAGGGTTGTCCATCCATGTCTTCAAGTCGATATGCTCATGATCTTGTCGTGCCTATTATCTTGTAAGTTCCCTCCCAGCTTGGCCCCAATGTCCCCGAGCCGGGCTCCATGGTGTTCTGGAATGTTTCGCGAAGGACCAGGTCTCCTAGTAGAAATTTTCACACCTTGACCTAAGAATTGTAGTATTGGGCGACACGTACGTTGCTGATGGGCGGCCATCTTCAATTGTGCTCATCCCCTTTCTTCCTCAAGTAGGTCCAGCCCTAGTTTATCTGCTCGGCATTTTGATTTTCATTGAAGGATTCGATGCGTGCAGTCGGCAGCCTAGCTTCAACTGGCACCATGGCCTATGCACCAAAGGTCAAGGAGAAAGGAGTCTCCCCATTTGATGTCCAAGCAGTAGTTCAGTATGCCCAGAGGACATGAAACAGCTCCTCGGCCCATGCTCCTTTAGACTTCTCAAGCTTGGTCTTAAGGTGATTTTTTATGATATTGTCGATTGCCTCTACTTGCCCATTAGCCTGGGGATGCCAAGGTGATGAGTAGGCATTGCGAATCCCAAGTCTTTCACATAAACCTCAGAACTGTGCATTGTCGTACTGCTTATCATTGTCTAAGACAATAGTGTGCGGGATCCCATATCTACAGATGATATTCTTTTAGACAAAGTCAGTAATCTTCCACTCGGTGATCTTGGTTAATGGCTCAGCCTCGGCCCACTTGGTGAAGTAGACGACTGCTACAACAGTGAACTTAATTTGACCCTTGCCCATTGGTAGTGGTCCTATGATGTCAACTTCCCACTGGGTGAATGGTCAAGGGCCAGTCATCGAGGTAAGTTGCTTGGATGGCTGTAGAAGTATCACGGTGAACCATTGGCGTTTATCGCACTTCCTCACATATTGCTTGGCATCCTCATCATAGATGGTCGATGAGTAATACCCTTGTCGAATCATTTTGTGGGTGAGTACTCTCCCACTTGAATGGTTGCCACAGACCCCTTCATGGATCTCCCTTATAATATATTCAGCTTTGTCAGGTCGGAGGCATCTCAAGTAGGGTAAGGAGAATCCTCTTTTGTAGAGGACATCCCATATCATGGTATACCGAGCTGCTATGTGTTCACAACCTCAAGTGTAGGGTCACGATGTAGTAATAACTCGATGAGAATGAGGTCGAATCCACGGGGAATAGGGAACATGGTCTAGAACTAATCTAAGTCTAACTTGGTTGGTCTGGATTTTTAATACAGCGATTTTAAAAAAAGTTTTAAAATAATAAAGATAAAAAGACTAAGGATCCAGGAATCCACCTATAGCAATCTCAATATTCAATCTACTTGATTCAATGATAACTCGATTGGAATCGAAGTCCAATCCTATCCAATCGAATAATGGAGTGGTTAGAATAGAATATAAACTTTCATTGGATTAGTTCACACACGAAAAGCCATTGCATTGATTGGAAGGGATGCCATCATCCTACCATGCCTAGGAGACGATGGTGAACAACAGGATTTACAAATCTCCACAAGTCCAAATAGATTAAGAAGATATCAAAAGCCTCCACAGAATCTATTGTAATTGAAGTCACAATAAATCATGAAAAACTAAAAATATTCCTCAAATCAAACTAGACATTAATGAAGTTCAACATAAACTTGAATCAAAGTAAGATAAACATCAAAATAAACTATAGGTTTCATCCCTTACCCTTAGCTAAGAGATTAGCCTGAGAATACTAACATCCTAGAAGAAAAATAAAGTGATCTACTAGAACCCATGAAGAAATCGAAGCAGAAGGACGTTGTTGGCGATTTGCCTAGGCGTTCTCTCCCTTTTCAAACCTTGGATGATACTTTAGAACATCCTAGGGACTCCTGTTTATAGTTGCAGAACTCCAACTTTCGCACCGAGTTGAAAAATCCGCAGACGGCCTCAAATTTATGCACCCGCGTAAAATCTACATAACGCCTTCGATGCATCGAACAACCTTCAATTGCACCTTCGATGTCATCGAAGTATCTTTGATGCCATCGAAAATTGTCCAGAACTGTCTAGCGAGTTTGGCTTGAAAAATCATGAAATTCTCGATTGATCAAACTAGTTTCGATTGTACCTTGATAGCACTTCATTGGAATCAAAGTTTGTTTTGGAATTATTTCATAACAAAGTTTTTCTGGCCCTAGAATTTCATAATATTTTTTTTCAAGACAATTTTTAGGATTCCTTTTCTTCATTTTAAATCTTCGATTCTCTTCATTCCTCACTTGGTTTCCTTAGATCTTTGGCATGTGAATTCTTCATTAATGTCTTTTAAATATTCAATTCTTCATTATCTTCTTTTGAGCTCTAAATCCATCCTTTTAAGCTCATATTTATCATAAGCTTCCAAATCACCTTTTCCGTGGATAGTCTATGAACGAGTCCATCCAACTGGTTATTGAGATGACGGGAAGTGTTTCCTCCGGCTCAAGTCAACCGATGCTGGGCTCGAGCAAGAACACAATCGGAATTGTTTTGACGATGTCTTTATTGGTAGCTTCCAGAGCATCCGCTTGAGAGTTTTCTGCTCAGGGGACCAAGGTGACTTCGCATTTAACAAATCTGCCGATAAGTTCCTTCAACTTTAGGAGGTAGGCAATCATCTTCTCTCCCTTCACCTGGTACTCATCGATAACATGGTTGACGATGAGCTGGTAGTCGCTATAGATGGTCAGGGCTCCGGCTCCCATAGCTTTCGCCAGCCTAAACCTAGCGACGAGGGCTTCATACTTCGCCTCATTGTTGGACATCGGGAACCTAAATCTCAAGACATATTGTGTGTAGGTCTGATCGGATGCCACAAGGATTATCCCTACCCCACTACCTTTTAAATTGAAAGACCCATCAACATGAAGGGTCCACACTTGCAGGTTGCTTTCTTCCTTGGTTTCCTCATCTTTAGTTTCTTCCTTGGACCGTATAGTTATGTCAAAAAATCCTATGAATTTAATGATATTAATATAAGCTAAAATTCATATTTTAAACTTAGGGCAGCAGGACTCACTTTTAGAGTAATTTAGACTTATCAAGTGACCTGTCTGACTCGAAACCGCAATGTTATGCCTATGGATTCACTTTGATGTGTATGGATTATGTTTTACTCTATTGGGGTTTATTTTATTATAATTCTAGATCAATTAGTTCATGAAAACACCACGGACTTTTTATGAATTCATGAGGAGTGATGGATACAAGCCTTGCCCTTTGTCGATTTTGAGAGCGACGCGTGTTTCCATTCTATATTGAGTTGGCTTTTGCTCATCTCCTCTTATTTTTGTTGAGTTAGCCTAATTCTACTCTTATATATTATTGAGTTAGCTTATTGCAACTATTATCCTTATTAGGTTAGTCTTGTGCTACCTCTCTTATTTTATAGCTTGAGCATGTGTCTTGGAATTCCATAACTCTCATGATTCGACTTATTTCTCTATTGATGCAAGTTATGTGTTAAAGGTCTCATATCTACTAATCAATATATTTTATCATGGACATAATACACTCCAGGTACTGACCCTCTTGGTCTACACATAATTCCATGGATTTTGGGTAGTGGTACACAAATCGATGTAAGCAATCCACAATGCGTGTTCATCACTTCCGGAATTTAATGTCGCAAATAGTTGCTCCAAAAATAAATCATGTTACGTAATTCATCTGATTCATGTGTAGTGCCGCCTCGAGGTGTTCACGTAAATTCATAGGAGCGTTAGACAGGTGACTAATCTCCATAGTATGGGATGCGGGGCGAGCCGAATTTTCTATGAATTATATTCCACATTGTGATGATCACTATGTATGATGGACCACACACACTATGCTAGTCATGCATTCATGTAGATTGATTGCACATATCGATACCATTCGTAGTTGTGAAGTACGGAAAGTATCAAAATTCTTATATTGTCTTACTTTGAGAAATTACTTGGATTGTGTTAATCTTAAAAGATAAACATCACTATGAGTAGGGCATTGATCATCTCTAACCATATAGATAATGCAGGTGATGCACAGGTTGAAGATATGAGGGATGATCTCTCTATAGAAGACTATGAGTGACTTCAGATGATGTTGCTGATGCTTTTACCTTAGTTTAGTTTTATTTATGTTTCATACTGCAAGTTTGAATATTTGTAATAAGCTTCCACCTGAGTGAGCAATAGATGATTAGTTGAACTTTTATGTTTAAAGGGAATAAGAATTTTAAGGTGGTTGGTTTTATTCTCATGAATGATTACTTTCATAAATGTTATTTAAATGAAAAAAATAAGGTGCAATTTTGAAGTATTCAATTATTACATTATTACAACCCGGAATTCTCAAGCACAAATGTGGACTTGGGCCGTGAAAATTCAGAGCATTACAATTTCACAGCAGCTTCGCACATCTTCTATCCTTACTTATCATGTTCCAATTAAACTTCTAGGGCTAATGGATGATCAATAAGGTTTACCTAATAAGCTTCAGATCATTTAGAGGTTATAAGGTTGTTTTGGGTCAAGGTTAGTGTCACAAAGACACCTTATCTACCTACTTTTTTCTCCTTGATACTCCACATCCTCTTGTGTCTTCGGTCTTTAACTTTCAATGGCTCAATTGACTACATGACACATTGACTCAAGTGATTGACAAACAAGGTGCATAAATCAGTGTACTAACAATTCTATCTTTTGTGTTAGGCCCTAAGGCCAAAAATCAGCTAGATCTACAACTTGAATAGACCACACCACCCAAAATAATTGGGATGAGATGCCAACCATAGGTTTATAAGGGGGGACATCATTGTGTATATTTTCCATCAAACCCATTAGTCAGGTGTAATTCACTAGGATTAAGAGAAGATGTAAAATTCATACTAATTGAAAAATCAAACGGGCGACACCATGTGAATTAGCAGTTTTGAGAGCAATTTTAGTTTGTTGTCATTTGTGTGGACCACAAGATTTATCATTCAGGTTTATATTCTCTTTGTGCCACCTAATAATTGGTTTTCACCTTATGGGTGGAGTAGATTTTACATATAAAACATGGTGGACCCACATAGTTGTGGAGCTTTACATGCTGAGCAAACAGATTTTGTAGATGATTCCAATGACATGCCTTCCATGTGACTCATGGGAGTGGATTAGGTGAGACCCCGGATCCACTGAGGTGGTCCAATCATTTTAAAAGCCCATTTTAGTGTATGATCCAAAAAATGAAGCCGACTCATATTTTAGGTGGACCACACGATATGAAACAGTCGTGATTGAATCCACACCATAAAAATAAATAAATAAATAAACTTCATGGATTTCACCAGAATGTTTATTTGCCATCCAACATGGTGATAAGGTCACAAACACCTAGATGAAGAGACCACACAAATATCATCTTCATCCAAAGCTTTTGTGGCACACAAGAAGTTTTCAATGGTCAATCACCACTGTTTCATGCATTATGGCCCATTTAGGATTTGAATTTGCTTCATTTTTTGGATCATGCACTAAAATGAGATTTCAATATGGATGGATGGCATGGATGAAATCACATACATCACAGTGGGCCCCCATAGTAAGGGGTCCCACACACCTTACAAATCTAGAGTCTCACCTCAGTAGGTTATACGATATTGAGTAAACTCTTGGGGGGCACTGTTGGTGTCCGTATCTTCAGTCCATCAATTTTTTCTGCTCATTTTAAGGCATGAGTCCAAAATTAAACCATATCCAAAGCTCAAGTAGGCCACAGTACACGAAACAATAAGAATAATGATGTCTACCATTGAAAACTTTCAAAGGCCTGTAGTGATATTTAGTTGTCATTAAAGATGTTCATGAGGTGCTTTAAATGGTAGGCACTCAATTCACACTCTTTCCTATGGGATGTTCCACTTAAGCTTTATATATGCTTCAATTTTGGGCTCATGCCCTAAAATGAGCTGATAAAATCGTTGGATGATGTGGATAAGACATAAACTTCACAAGTGGGCCCCATATGGTTTACTTAGTATGATACGGTGTGCTGAGTTACTCGACACGCAATCCATTGATCTTAATCATTCTTTGATGACAGAGGATCTTTCTGTTGACATTCAATTTAGACACGTAGCCACACATAAAGTGAATGACCATATTTTGATTATGCGTGTACGAGTATGTATGTGTTGGGTGTACAAGAGTTATATTTGACTCAAATTGAACCAAACATCTTGGGACTCCAAGCATCAAAATAGTCGGGTTAGGACCAAATCTATGAGGAATGGCCTAACTATCGAGCTATCGATTGAAAAGGAGATCAGGCAATTTATGAAGGAAAGGATTAATCCTTTAGATGATTTCTTTTTGTATTAAAGACAATAACTTTTTATCATAGTGATGATAGCTTGGTCACTTTTGTAGACAAAAATAATACATAAAATGAAACTTAAAGGCTAAATGTCAATTTTATTAAGTGAAATGTAGATACAATATAATCGACAAACAAAAGTTAAAGAAAACACAGTGGTTTGAGCAGGCAAGATGACCATGGACTAGATAGTCTTCTGGACCAAGATACTCATCAAATTTTAGATAGTCATGAGACGACCACGGTTTGGTTAGCAAGATGTGAACAGGGAATCATTATGTGAGGATTTAGAGATTTATGGGATCAAAGAATGAGGTCATGTATATTTAACAAAACTAAATTCGATTTGTTGCAGCAATACAATGGATAGAAGTGGAGAACTGAAGTACACTATGCTAATCAATCTGAACTTGCTGCAGCATAGCATTGGGCAGAAGTATAGAGGCTAAACTAGGCCAAGTAATGGTAAGATAGGTGTCAATGAAGGATGAAGTATTAATAGGCAGCGTTGAACTGAAAAGAGTCATTGATTGAACTGATGAAGACTCGAAACTCTTTATTCTATATTGCTTCTATTGACTTGAGTTAGGTAGTGGCCTTGTGTGTGTCCCTATAGCTTTTGGGATTGACGATCCAATCAATTAGCGGCCTTTACTTTTATTATGAGACGGGACTAGCTAACCATTATGTTTTTGTGTATGGCCGTATTTTTATTTTAAGATGGCTTTCTCCTTTTATTGCACCACTTAGCGATCCACCAATGTATATGTCCAATTAAAGTTGGTCATGTGTCACTGTATATCACTACATTAACTTTGCATTGAGTGATGCATATTTTCTGAGTATATTCTATATATATGTAGCGTATACTTGCTTGTCACAGTTTATCGAAAGGATAACCACCTGTAGAATTTTAGTCATACATACGTTTCTGAATGTCTTAGCCTTCTGGGCATGACAAATGTCTTCTAAAAAAAGGTATTTGGGATCCTTATGATTCTATTTTATTTTTTATTTTTTACTTTCACAAGTACTTTTTTTATCATCATATCAACACGTAGTGACATTTTACTCTTCAAATCTTTGGCTATGATAGGTTGGGTGCAAACATTTTCATTGTCGGTCTCACAGTTACACAGTGAACGATGGACTAGACTAGTTAAAAAGTGTCCTGACTTGTATTCATATGGCATGGATGCATGGATCCATATTGTTCGAATCATCGGTCCTGTGGTGGAGCAAATCTCTCTAAAATCACATTGATCAAACAATCCTACCCATCCAATGAATGGCTTTAAAATTGATGGCTAGAGTAAAGTAACCACGGTCTGAATTCAAGTGGAAACATGCGGTTAATTCAATCTTCCTATTGTAAGGTTTAGATGGTGCCCCATCCACAGTTCGGTCAATATTTTGGATGGTCTAGATTACTTTAATTACAACTATACCATGAGTGAGTTCTAAGAGTCATGGCCATATTTTAAATTGAGTCTATCCCATGTCCTGATATTCATGATAGTCGGTGTGATCCCAATCGTTTGATAGATTGGATTAAATCATTTTGGTGTATTTTATGGGCTCGATTGTCGTCCTTCAAAAGCAAGAGTGGATTGCATACCGAGTAACTTACCATGCTGCATGCATAGCATACTCAGTAACTGTATGGGGCCCACCATGATATATGTGTCTTATCCATGTCGTCCATTCATTTTACCAGCTCGTTTTAGGACATGAGCCCAAAATTGAAGCACCTCCAAAGCTCAAGTGGATCACACCACAAGAAACACTAGAAAAAAATTGACCCAATGTTGAAACCTTCCTAGGGCTCCCCTTGATGTTTATTTGTCATCCAACCTGTTCATAAGGATACACATAAATGGATGAAGGGAAAACACAAATACCAATTTAATCTAAATTTTATGTAGCCCCTCAGGAAGTTTTCAATGATAGGCGTTAAATTCACATTGTTTCTTGTAGTGTTGGACATGCTTCAATTTTGGGCTCATTTTCTAAACTGAGCTCCTAAAATAGATGGATGGCATACATAAGACACATACATCATGGTGGGCCCACAAAGTTTTCTCCGTATTCAATCCGCTTCCTTCAAAAGCTAGAGGAAATTCATCCTCCACTGTACAACTAGCATATAACATGCACATCCGTACTAATCGCATGCCTCAACATTATTTATATGTATGGGCCACTCAGGATCACGAGCATGTTGTTGGAGAATATGTTGGAAAATTGAAAAATTAAAAATTAAAAATTAAAAATTATTTCTTTTTAGCACTAGGCTGAATCACGTATAAATACGTTGTCCTTAAAGCTTGATTCGCCCCCTTATCAATTGTTGATGTATTACAGGCGAATTGCTTTCAGGATAAGACAAGCCTTTTATGTAGATCCTGCATGCAGCAATCACGAAGGGTCTACTTAGGAACTCTTTTCAAAGCAGCTAATCGTATGGCAGACTAGATTAGTGGTCGTCTAGCAATATTCATAGAAGGAGAAGGTTTTTGGTGAGATCTGATGGATTCGGATGATATCTGATGGAATTAATTAGTTTTTTACCAGAATGGTCCAATTTATATAGGCACCAGATGAGTGGACCGTTGCTAGGTGGTCATCAATGGTTCAGAACATTTATAAAACATTTCTAACCATTGACATTAAAATTGGGGTGTTTCAGATCGTTGGATCAAACGATCTAATTGTTGGATCATCAAAGCCCATCCGTGTTCAGACCTTTGTGGCTTTTAAGGCTATTAGCACAAAGTGCAATGTGCGTCATCTAGTGCCATTACAGCCACATTGCCCATGCCTGACCCTGAGCGCACATGTGCGTGCATGTATACACACTAGAATATGCAACCCATGCATCTTAACCTCCAATACTCCAAGTAAGAATACTACACACAAATCCACATATAAACCATGAAATTTCTTTCATCCTTTCCAATGTGGGACTAAAGAAAAACCATAAGAAAAACCATACTTTTTCATTTGAAAATTTCAACATCGTTGTAATAGGAAAACGAAAATTTTAAATATTCTAATTTTTTAAAACTAAAATTTTAACAATCCCCCACTTGGTTTTTAAAAATAAACAGTAAAATTTTACTAGAGATAAAAGACAACTATTATGCATAGAGAAAGATATCTCACGATTTGAATCTTTCCTTAGTGTAAGTATTTTAAAGTTTTATCAAAATTCTTGGTTGCCACAGCTTTGAACCAATTATTCATGAATGACATAATTGAAGGTACTACACACATAATAGCTTCTGCATTATGTGAGTTCCTTTACATTACTCACTTAGCACTTGTAATGGCCATGTGCTCATCCTGTTTCATGAACGATCCCGAGAGAACTTTAACTCTCATGAGAAGCGACACTACTTCTACGTTTATATAGGTGAAATCCTTCCAGTGTTTTCGTTACTTAAAACTCTTGTCCTATTGACCGGATTTTATTAAAAGTTTCAAAACTCAACCCTCTAATTATAACAGCTGGCACTTTTTATCTTGGATGAAGTTATTTATAAATTTAGTATTGAAACTTTTCACATATCAGTGATTTATTTTTTACCCATTAAACCCAATCTTTAGAGATTTTCTAACTTTGAGTTGGGTTTCTATCACTGGTGGAACTTTGATTAAAGAGTTTCAACCACATCTCTTTAGATGTTGTCCTTATTGCCTATCTTGTTAGAAATTTAATAAAGGGATCAACCAAATTATTACTTGACCTCAAAAATGATATCACAATGATTCCATCTTGAATCAACTGCCTTATATAGTCATATCTGAAACATATGTGTCTGGACTTCCCATTATACATACCGTTGTAGGCTCTTGATAAAGTGGCTTCATTGTCACAATAAAGTGAAACAACTCGTATAGGCTTTACATAAAATGAGATTTCTAATAGAAGATCCCTCAACCACTCAACCTATTTGTCAGTTGCAGTCATTGTTATGAACTCATATTCCATTGTTGAGTGCATTATGCAAGTTTGCTTCTGAGATCCCCAAGATATTTTTGCACTTCCTAAGGTGAATATCTACCCTGTTGTGGACTTGTTGTCTCCCACACTCAATATCTAACTTGCATCAGTATATCCTTTCAACACGGCTGAAAATTCTGAGTAAAATAGCCTAGTTCTTTGGTTTCTTTTAGATATCCTAAAATTCTACTTATAGCTTTTTAATGTTCTACACTTGTATTACTAGTAAATCAACTTAGTTTACTCACAGTGTATGCTATATTCGGTCTTATGCATTACATAGCATAAATAAAACTGCATATATAACTAGCATACTCTAGTTGTGCAACTGTTCTTTCATTGTTTTTTTTTTAAATTGATTCTTTGATTAAATGGAGTTTTTGCTTTTTTGACTTTCAAGTGGTTAATATGTTCAATATCTTCTCAATATAATGAAATTGACACAATAGATAACCCCCACTATGCTTTTTAATTTTGATACCTAATATAGTATCCACGTTTCCAATGTCCTTCATTTTAAAACCAGATGAGAGAAACCTCTTTGGTTCAGTTACACCTTGAAATGGAGAGCTAGTGATGTCCTAGAGGGAGGGTGAATAGGATAATGCCAAATAATCAAAATAAATACAGAATATGTAAAATTACAAGAATCTCAATCGCTTGAGTATTGAAACCTTGATTCTAAATAATTCGTAGGACAGCCTTCACCTAAAATATTAGGCAGGACAACCTTATTTCATGAATATCTTTAAAATCAATCTTTCAAACTAGCAAGAGAATATAAAAATATTATAACATTCACCACAAGAATGAAATAATAAATAACATCAAATCACCAAAAAGAATAAAGCATTCACCACACGACACAAGGAGTTATAGTGGTTCAGTGCTTAAAACAACTACACCTACTCCACTTCCAAAATTACCACCCTTGTAATTTTGGCTTTCACTATAATAAGGTTCTCACATGTTCACCTTAACAACTTAATAGTACAATTCTTTGTGATTTTCACTGGCTATCACAATAAAAACCCCTTTTGTGATTTTCACGGGCTATTACAAATAGAAACCCCTCTGAGATTTCATAAGCTGTCTCAGACAAACCTCACTGAGATTTTCACAGGCTACCTCAGAAAATAAAAAAATATAAAATGAAATATAGTAAATGTACTTATCTTCAAATGGAGATTCGAAGATGTGGCAGAAGCTTGTATCTAAAGAACTTATTTCTTGAACGAAGATGGCGCAGTGTTCAATCAGACAGAAAGAGTTTAAGGTTTTATAGATTTTATAATTGAAAAATCTAAATGCTACTTGATTTAATTCTCCTAGATTTCAAAGAAGAGTATAGATTAATCTCTTAGAATAAGACTTAAACGATCTTGAGAAAAAGGGAATTGAATAAGTTATAAATTAAATTTTATAAATACTAATAGATGGCTTGCCGAGGACTTGAGCTTATCTCTCTCTTGCAGAAGGATTATAGTATTTTTTTTCGTTATTGTTTAAAATGAGAGAAAGATTCAATTTATAGGCAAAGAGGTTGGAACTTCGACTAGCCTAAGACTAACTTCAGCTGACTAGAGTCCACCGGATTTGTTCCAATGACTCTCGAATTGCGTGAGATAAGATTTATCCAAAATTCAGTTGGCCCGAGAACAAATTCAGCTTGCCGAATTTGCCACTCGGTTGGCTGAATTCTCACAAATTTCAAAGATTTGCATTGCTAGAATTTTACCTAAACTTTCTCGGGCTAGTCGATTTTCAAGCTTAGGCGAGTTAAACCAAAACTTAGGCTAGCCAAATTTTAAACAAAATTTATAATTTTGCTCGGGCTTAAAATTAGGCTAATAAAACTAGAAGATAGGTTGGCTGAATTCCAAGAAAAAAACACTTATAAAAATCTAATTTAACGAAATTTTAAAAGTACTTAAACCTAAGGTCTTTCTAGGGTTATACCACTTGTGTTTTAGCAAATATATAAGACACTGTCTCTTAAACTTTGGCTTAATCTTAAATTGAATACAGGCCTTGAATTCTTGAGAAGATGTGTCAATCTTGAAGATGTGTCAATCTTGAGCTGTTATAAGCTAATCTTGAGCTGATCTTCAGGCATGTAGAGTAGTTGTGATTCCATACTTGTGATATGACCTTGAAGCACTTTTGTCTTAAGAAATTTGACAATCTATGTGTATTTAACATAATAGCACTTACACACCTTCTATTTTATTGTTGATTATTAACATATCATCTACATATAAACATATGATTACAATATAATCATTACAAACTTTTGAATATATGCATTTATCAGCAATGTTATGTACAAAAATACAAGACAATACTTTAGAATCAAACTTATCATGTCATTATTTTGGTGCTTATTTTGATCTATACAAAGACATAACAAGTCTACACACTTTTCTTTCATTTTCTGGTAAAGTAAACCCATCCGGTTGCTCTATATATACCTCCTCATCGAGGTCACCATTCGGGAATGTTATTTTCACGTTCATTTGATGGATATGAAAATGATATATGAATGTTAAAATGAATAAAATCCTAATTGATGTTATTCTGGCCACTAGTGCATATGTGTCAAAATAATCATTTCATTCTTTCTGTCAGAAATCGTTAACAACTAATCTTACCTTAAAGGTTTATATTGTACTATCAATACGATATTTTTTCTTAAATACCTACTTACACCCTATAAGTTCAGAACCTGAAGGTAGATCTACTAGTTCCCATATTTGATTTGATATAATCGAATCCATTTCATCATTAATGGTCTCTTTCTAAAAAGTGAAGTCTCTTAAAAACATAGCTTCACTAAGGTTTTAGGTTCATCTTATATAGTTAAAATCATATGTATTTTCCTAATGACATTCTCTCTATCACCCTCTATAAGATAAAAAGAGAAATGTTGAAAATCTATTTGATCAGGATCAAGACTCTTCTTTACTCCTGTTCTTTGACTCCTACGAGGTTTACTAAGAGTTTCAACTTCTTGTTGAGTTCCTTCTATATTTTTATTAGGAGATTAAATCTCGGTATTCTTTTTCTCCATGAATAAAGAATCCTCAAAGAACTCTACATCCCTATATTATATGATTACATTGGAATCTAAGTCTGAAAGTCTATAAGCCTTATTATTTTATGAATATCGTACAAAGATACACTTGATAGTTCTTAGTCCTAACTTAGTTCTTTTGGGTTCAGGAGTTTTGCAATACACGAGACACCACTATACTCTAATATACCCTATGTTAGGTTTCCTCTCTTTCTATAGTTCGTATGGAAAGGCCTTAGTTTCTTATATGAGATTCTATACAGAACATGGGATGCAACTAACAGTGCTTTTCCCCAAAGGCTTAATGACAACTTTGCTTGTATTAGCATTGAGTTGACCATTTCAACTAAAGTCCTATCTTCCTCTTAACTACACCATTTTGTTGTGGTGTATAGGGTGTTGCGCACTGGTGTATTATGTCATGTACTTCATAATAGGTAGAAAATTTATTAGAAAAATATTTTCCTCCTCTATCACTATGAATGATTTTAATCTTTTTTTACCTAATTGATTTTCTACTTCGGATTTATAAACACTGAATGCATTAAATGTCTCATCTTTAGATTTTAGTAGATATATATACACATATCTTGAGCAATCATCTATGAACGTTATGAAGTACCTCTCACCTCCTTAGGTAAGAACGTCATTTAGTTCACATATATCAGTATGCACTGGGTCTAATATATAAGACGATCTTTCAACACCGAGCAATGGTTTCTTAATTATTTTAGACTGTATACATACTTCACATTTATCATTCTTACTATCATTGTATGATATTAAGTCATTCTTAGCCATGAGTTTTATAATACTATAACCAATATGTGCTAACCTACCATGCCACAATGTTACAAACTCAATCATATAAGAAGAAGAATTCTTTTTATTCAAAGAAATTTTAATCATCTCATTACAAGTAGAACCCTTTTCAATAAAGTTTTCATTCTTTGACAAGATCAACTTGCCAAATTCAAACACAACCCTTATTCCGTGTTTGCTCCAAAAATCCCCTCAGAATAAGTTTCTCCTCATGTCTGGGACTGTAATGTTTCGGAAAAATCCGTACAAGGACCCGAGTACCACCTCTGGCAGAAATCACTAAGGACTGCATTATATGAAAATTAGATAAAATTAATTAAGTACTAAACTAAATTAATCAGTGGATTAGATTAAACCACTATCTATACAAACTGCAGGACTCAAAACCATCAAAATCACTAACTCAACATTACTTAAAAACCTAAGAGAAATCCCAAAAGCCAGTCGCTCTTTGGAGCACATTGAAACTCCGTATCGGACCTCGACCACATGTCGAAAGTCTGATGACCACGAAACTATAAGGTTGTGACTGCCTTATTGGGCTTGACAACCATTGTGGAAATCGAGCCCAGATGGTGTCCTGAAACACACAACTTAAGCCCTGACCGAAATGTGTGAGAAACACGAATTCCTTAGAAAAAGTATTGAAACTTAAGTAAATTGGACCATTGGCTTATGGGTGAAATTGAAGACTTCGGACCATCAGATTATGACCAAACTTCACCCATGGATCAGAAAAATTTCCCTGCACATATCTATATACTTGTAGCCCTGATCGAGTGACAACGACCGTTGATCTGATATGGGTCTGTCACGGTTGATCGGCCTATCCAAACGCGTCGAAACCATATCCTAGTATAGATCCATCGTGAGGGAACTTACCCTACACCGCAGGTGAGCAACGGACCCCCGGATGAGCCCCATTCGTCAGAAACAGTCGCCATTTGGCTATAACCTAAGTATATCATAGCCCTGGGGCCATTTACACCAATTCTGGGCCCATATAATGCCCCTAAACCACCTCATTTTTGTTCCATACGAATTCCTCTAACCCTAGGAGAGAGAAGAGAGAAAAGAAGAGAAAATAGTGAGGAGAAGAGAGAGAGTTCGGGAGATCATTGCCGGGATTCACTCCCACTACTCCTCAAGCTAATTCGCCTTTCCACATCGTTACATGACTCGTTTCAACTACGATTTGGGTAAGAAATCATAACCCTAATCTTGATTTAGGAATCCAAATAGAGTAATCAACGAAATAGCTAACTTATTTCAATGTTTAGGTAACCGTTGTTCTGTATATGAGAGCGTAGGATTCGAACCGAGTTTGAAATGAGCAATTCGATGAAAGGTGCGGACTATAAATGTTTAGGTTATGGTTTTCAAGGCTTTCAATGTCAGCTAATGATTTATGTCTGACTTGACTGATGTCATATCGTCTTAGACATGTCGATTTCGATATATTACATATGTATGAACTATGTTGTATGAAAGTACATTCCATGTGTTTATTGAAATGTTTGAATGAATGTGAAATCTTGATTTGTGCTTGTCATGATTATTAATCTAAGATCCATGTGTGTTATATGCTTTATAACCGATGTTGTGAAATGAATTGCTATAGTGAATGTCGTAACTAATTTAGTCTATGTATTTAATAAGGTGTAGTTTAAGTTTGATAAAATGTCTGAATGAAAAAAAAAATGTTGATGGTTGGTATTTACTAAGTGTAATAAGATAGGATTCTTAATTTCCTTAATCATATGTATGCTTCTTTCATGAAATCATATCGCTACTACGCGACTTATGGATTTAATGCAAGTGTTTGGCAACATGTTCCATGTGTTTAATAAAATGCTTAAATAAGTGTTGTATTTGGATTATTCGTTAAATGCTTATATGATTATCACATGTATCCACATGCTATATCTGAGTAAGATTGAGACTACAACGTAGTCTAGGCAGTCGGTAACAATTCCCATTTGAGTAGACAAATTCGTTTCGCCACATTTGATACCTTCAGTGAATCCGGGTCGTACGATAATTGTCGACAGTGGTTAGGCCATGGGGAGTGCTTACGCGCTCCATGTTGATTAATTCGTCGTGCACTTGTACCAATCGAACTTGTCTAATAAATCGATGGGCCTATTGTGTGTTTACCATATATGGACATCACTGCTTGAATCTAAGGTACCACTTACCAATGTAAAGACCCGTTTCAACTATGGTACTATGATCCATTAAGACTCATGAGTCGGGCATGATGGTATGGGACACCATGGTCAAGTTGTCGGCCTACGTTGGGGTGACGAGCCTCCCCGTAGTGACCAGTGAGCAACTCAAACTCGTGAGTCGAATACGGTGGTATGGGACACTATATTCGAGCTGTCAGCCTACGTTGAGGTGACAAGCCTCCCTGTAATGACCTCGAGTATAAACTCTTGAATTTGCCTATCCACTGCTTTCATTAGGGGTGATGCCCTACAACTTGCCTATCGTATGTGATTAACTAGGATTGACGACCCTAAATGGATCCCCGTTTGGGTTAATGATGTAAAGAGAGGTACCTTAGCTTCCCGAATCTGCTGTATGGATAAGCCTAATTAAGTACTCGGCTAACACGACCATGCACCGCATTGCATGTGCTTTGGCGAAAAAGTGCATGTTTAGGGAGTTTGTTATGCGTGACTGGTTGATGAAGTCGTTAAGGGAGCTTTGTGCGAGGGCATGCATCATTACTGCACACCATCCTTGCATTAACAAGAGTAGCTAGGAAGTGATTGTTGTATTGCTTTATCATTACTGCTTAATTGAATAGATAACATGTTAACATTTGCCTTATAGTACCACTGAATTGATCAGTCACTCCTACTCTTGGACGGTGTTTTAAAACACCAACCAGACTTTGTTATAGATGCAGGTGATGAGGATGTATATGCAGCGGAGTTGAATTTCGTAGACGGGAAGGAATAGTTCTCTTATGTTCAGCTCTCTGGCAGGTCTATGTAGACCTCGTGCTACTTCGATGGGATTACAGGGATACGCGGATTAGCTGGATACTCCACATTTTGACATTTTGTTTAGTTTGAACCAATATATATATAAATTTCAGTCCAGTTATATGATCATACTCCAGAGGTTGTTTAATCCTTGCTTGTGCATATATATATATATATATATATATATATATATATTTCAGTCTTCCGCTTACTTGAGTAAATTATATCTGGAGTATGATATGTTGTTTTAGTATAATCCCCCTCATGTTTAATGCACTAATACGGATAACATTTAAACATCATTATCTATATTGCATAATTAATGCGTTGGATCTCGGGAGTCGAGCTTTGCTCGACCCTTAGAATTCGGGGCTTTACAGGGACATGTAGTACGTTGGTCAGGATTACCTTTTTTCTAGAGGTAAAGAGTAATTCCATGGTTCATTTGCCAACAACCGTAGATCAACCTTCATTTCTCATTTGAACCTCTTGATCATTGGTTACATCATCATAAGTTTTGAAGATAAATATGTCGTTACATACATGGACTGTGGCACATCTATCATACCACCAACCCAAGACTTTCTCTTGAATTATGTTCACTTCCATGACCATTGCTACGATATCATCGTTTGCTGCATAGGCTATTTCTTAGGCTTTTTTTGGTCCCTACAGATTTGGGCGAAATGCCTGATCTTTCCGTAGACATAACAAGGACCATTGGATTTGATGTTTTTCCTCTTTTGAGTTTTCTTGAATTTTCATTAATCTTTGTTGGGTTTTATGGAATTATTTTTCTCAAAGTTATTATTTTGGGATGCTTTTTCTACTGCATTCACCTTGGATTAAGATACACTATTTGCTTCGTCCTCCTTGCCTCGATTACGAGATTTTTCCTCAATACAAAGATGCTTTTGAATTTATTTCCTGGTAAACTATTCAAATTTATATAGTAACTTCTTCATGTAGTCTTTCCAGGTCAAAGGCAATTTAGTTATAATAGTCCCAACTTGAAAAGATTCAGGTAAGTCGATTTTCAAAGCCTTTATTTTGTTTACAATCAATTGTAATTCATGAATTTTGGCCAGTAGGGGCTTATTGTCTACCATCATGAAATTGAAGTACCTGGTGATTAGGAATTTCTATGTTTTTTCTTCTTCAGCCTTGTACTTGTATTCCAGTGCACTCCAGATTTCTTTTTCTAAGGTGGTTATTGTATATGGATTGTACAGCCGATCAGAAAACGCGTTGAGAATATGGCCACGACACGACAGTTTGTTTTCTTATTGCTTAATTCTGGCGGCAATCTGTTCTGGAGTGTTGTCGTCAATTACTTCTGGTAGAGGATGGAGATTCGGGTCTAAGATGTAGAATATCTTCAACGCAATGAGAAGAAATTTTAGTTTGTTTTGCCACCTGGTGAAAATTCGTATCATCGAATCGGTCTAATCAGATTAGATCTTGGTTCATCAGTTTGACTGATGCAACACTTTCACTATACATTATCAAGCTTTAAGATTGTTGAAAAATTGAAAAATTAAAAATTAAAAATTATATCTTTTTGGCACCAGGTTGAATCATGTATAAATACGTCGTCCTTAAAGTTTGATTTGCCCCATTATCAATTGTTGATGGGTTACAAGCGAATTGCTTTTAAGAAAAGACAAGCCTTCTATCTAGATCTTGTGTGCAATAATCATGAATGGTCTACTTAGGAACTCTTTTCAACATAGCCGATCGTCTAGCATTCTAGATTAGTGGTCATCTAGCAATATTCTTACAATGAGAAAGTTTTTGGTGAGATCTTATGGATTCGGATGAGATCTGTTGGAGTTGATTAGTTTTAGGTCGGAATGGTCCAGTTTATATAGGCACGAGAGGAGTGAATCGTTGCTAGGTGATCATCAATGGTTCAGAATGTTTGTAAAATGTTTCGGACCATTTATATTAAATTTGGGGTGTTTGAGATTGTTGAATCAAACGATCTGACCATTGGATCATCAAAGCCCATCTGTTTTCGGACTGTTGTGGCTTTCAAGGCTGTTAGCCATTCTCAAAATGGTTGACCATCATAGATCCAACTATTCTCTGTAGCCTATATAAAACTCAGGCTTATTTCACACCCCTCACATTGTGATTGCACCATGCGCGAAATGCATAGTGTGCCATCTAGCACCACTACAGCCGTATTGCCCAGGCCCGAGCGTACGTGTGTTCCAGTGCATATGCAACCCGAGCATCTCAACCTTAAAGACTTCAAGTAAGAATACTACACACACTTACATATAAGCTATCAAATTTCTTTCATCCTTTTTGATGTAGGAATAAAGAAAAACTATACATTTTCATTTGAAAATTTCAACATCATCTTAACTGAAATTTGAAAAGTTTAAATATTTTAATTTTTTAAAACTAAAATTTTAATATATGTTCTCCTACCATGGCTTACTTGAAGAGATTGTTTCGTGATGAGATCGTCTCCCTGGTATATATTTCCAAATGCACGTGATTCGTAATGACGTTGGAAGGATGATCTGGACCGCATAACAAAATGTTCTGTGTGATCCATGGTACTGTGTACTCCGTCCTTCATTTGTGGCAGCTAGTTTTAGGACCCGAGCCCAACAAAATTCAATGCTCCAGTGGGCCACACCACAAGGAATAGTGCAAATGTCCACACCAACCATTGAAATCCTATGCTTATCCTAATCCAAAACTTACGTGGCCCCTAAGAGGATGTCATTAGTGGGCATGCTGATCCCCACTTCTCCCTCTAGTTGTGGCCCACGTGAGTTTTGAAACATCTTATTTTTGGGTTGACGATCTTACATGTGCTGGTACAAATGATGTATGAGTGGAATTCAACCACGTCACTTGGGTCCCGCGAAAGCTCTGTACTGCACTGGCTCCTAGCATCCTCTTGTAGGAAATTCATGCCTACTTGAAACACTCCTTTTCAACGGTCCAAATTCAATTATCCTAATTGATGTTCAGAACATGCATATCGTGGCCCATCTAGAGAAACACCTATCTGGTCATCTCTATGCGTAGGTCTAATGGAACAGTACACGGCTGGTAATCTGTTTCATGCCTTGGGTAAAACAAAGTACTAGCTAAGCAATCCTGATCTTCTAATCTTGACCACCCCCACGTGATGATCACCAATTGGACGGTTATGATCTTTCAATCAGTCTATCCACAATGGGTGGTGCAGATTGGATGATCTGGATGGGTGTGACTATTTGGATGGTTTTTCAAGCACAATAGATGGATTGCAGCAGGGGAACAAAGTTCAGTTTGTATTAATTTCAACTCTTTTTCTTTCCGTTCGATCACCGAAACCATCTACCAAGCGCAGGCAAACAATCCGAACCATGTTAACTATAAGAAGCAAAATCAGATGGATTAGGTAATAGTAGCCTTACATCAACCAACCTTTTTTTTTTTTCTTTCTTTTCAATTTTATCATTCATGGAAAAAGCAAGATAGGTTCCCGTACACACCATGACAGATACATTCGGTATGGATTGCGCGCTGAGTAAACTATGTGGGGCCCACCATGACATATGTGTCTTAACCATGTTGTCCATCTGCTATTTCTAGCTCATTTTAGGGCATGAACTATGCATATCTAAATCTCAAATGGACCACGGCATGCGAAACAGTGGAGATAATATCATCTATTTTTGAAACCTTCTTAGGTCCCACAATAATGTTTATTTGTGGTCCATTCTGGTCATAAGATCACTAAGATATTTATGAAGAGAAAACACAAATATTAGCATGATCCAAAACTTCTTATTCTGTGGCTCCTAAGAAGCTTTCAAAAGTAGTGGTTCAATTCCAACTGGCTCATTAGCATTCAATTCTCACTTTTTTGTGTGGTGTGGTTCACTTGAGCTTTTGATATGTTTCAAATCTTGGCTCATGCCTTGAAATGAGCTTTAAAAAAATAAATAGACAGCATGGATAAGACACATACATTGTCTTGGGCCCCATGGAGTCTACAGGTGTGCTGCGTCGCTCAATGCTCAATCCCCATTCAGATCACGCAATGTTTACAACCTCCAAAAATAATATTGGATAAATACCTACACATTCATCATAGTCAAATTGCCCGGACTTGGCTAAAATAACCGTGGTACCATCTGCTATACAGTAGTTGAGATTCACCAATAATTTGCTAAGCGCTCATTGCTTAACAATGTCCAGGACCTGTATGGGAGCTTTGTTTGATGAATAATGAAAATTCTGTGGATCGAAAAGGATAAATCACCTTTCATTGATATCTAGTATTTATAGATGTGTATGCATGACTAAAATAACAAAAAATCAGAAACAAAATGAAAACCTGTCTTTTTTTTTTTTTTGGGTTAGCTTGTTAGTACACACCCATGTCAGTACACACACTCCATGTTAGCCACCCCTGATAGAGATCGATACCAAGACCTCATCAAGTGTTGAAACAAGGTATCTCCACTCAGTCTACCAGTTGAGCTATGGACCTGACGAAACACAGTCAATGTAATTACAACACATCATATCTCAGTAAATAAGAGATTGAATGTTGGTGCATAATCACCCTCAATTTCATTTTGAATGATGTTTGGCTAGGTCTCCGGATGTTGGCCTAGTAGAAGTCCCGTTGCTTCAATCATGTTGATGGAGCACATAGTGGTTTAGCCCTGAAATCCGCTACAATAATACCATTGTTTCATCTGATTACACCACCAACTCCATAGTATCCGTGGATTTAGAGATGGAGCCATCAAAGCTAAGCTTTGAAACACTTAGCTTTGGAGGACTCTCTACTGTGCTTGCCTTTGGTGTGGAATAAGACAGGACTTTTGGCTCCATTATTGCAAAATGCTGGTTTCGTGGACATTAAAAAAAAGACAACTTTCTGGTTTAGAGCTTCACAATGTCCTAAGACCAAGGAATTTTCTTTTCTTATTTGTAATCAATACAAATGATAGTGATGTTGATTTGTTTGGTGTATAAAAAATACATCTATTTCTCTAAGCCTAAACCCTCACGGTCATTTGGCACCATGGATTTGCAGGGGTTTATGGGAATTTCAAATTCCTCGGTGGCATGTTTAGCACTACAAAGGAACTATGGGTTTCAAATTCAGAGGGTTTCAAATCCTTTCAAAGAGAAGATTTGAAATCTAAAATGAAAGTTTGGATTACATCTAAAATCATTTCAATAGTTGCATGTGTAACATGTGTCACTAGGCTAATAATCTATTAGGCACATGACATACTGGTGATATCCCAAAACACTCTGTATTATCAATTGCATCACTATAATTAATTTAATATAGTGATATGTGCCATTTAAATATTGTCAGTAAATCAATGGCTAAAAATTGTTAGTTAGTCACTCGAATGTGATTTTATGATTGTGGCCTCTGTGAGACTAGGAATTTCATCATTGTTAGGCAAAGTATATATTTCAATGGGCTTATCATAACCGTTGTGTCAAACATTGCATGGGTACGCTAAGTAAAGATACTAAAATTGATTTAATGATTAAATTCAAACCCTTATAAATATACTATGCATAGTTGGATTATCGGTGATTTTGAATCCAGGGTGTCAAACACAACAAGAGGATTTCAATCCAGGATTCCAAATCCAGGCTCCCAAACAATCCCTAATGCACACTACATCACAGGAATGATTTGCCTATAACCAAGGGTTGTAAGGGCCTTTTAACTTCTTAATTGTCCCAAATCAAAGAAAAAATGTATTATCAACATTGCAGGTATGATAATCTTCAATTTTCATTATAAATTCTGAAATGACACATACACGACGCTTTTTTATTTTATTATATTAATAATTGCAAAGCACTTGTATCCATCCAGCCGTTGTAAACCGTTCTTGTCTTAAATTGTGCATAGGAAAATTGCTTTCCCACTGGGAGTGATGACCAGCGAGAAAATAGGCGCATGCGGTTTTATCTGCAGAATAGATGTATTAAAGGTCTGTCTTTAGTCAAAGCTCGGGTGTTTAAAACAATTCATGTGGAGAATTTGATTTTTGTGACGGAAGTGAGGTGCGGTGTTGCAATTCTCACTCTGTCAATCAAATGATCAAGGGTCAGTGACTTAGAACATCATTTCAGTGCAGTCTTTTTATTCGTGAACCATCTAAATCAAGGCCCACGAGTTGGACGGTTCTGATCCTGTTTCATGAACCCTAGGGTACGATTTTGGAGTACAAGCGTACGGAACCATTGTACTCCATCAGAGGATCGAAGTCTTTTCACGATCAGATCATCGGCCCAAAACCACCCTTCCGGATCTATGTGGCGACGAAGCATCCGGCGTGTGTCTCCGCTCTCTGGGACCCACATGCTGAGTGGTCCAGGGATCGGATCCATCCATGTTGTGTAATCTATACGATTTGGGCCACCACTAAAAAAAGGCTTTTGTAGATGTATTCAGAACATGAAAAGAACATTTTCAATGACTGGTATTCAACTCTAAATGTCAGAAGTTAGGATAATCACTGAAGGATGATCATGGGAGAATAGGTTAGTTACGATAGTAACGAAAACATAGACGGCTGAAATCATCGGACCATTTACAGCACGTGCATACGGATTCACGACAAATGCAAAACGAACTAGCCATTACTGTCTTACAGCGGAGTAAGAAGATCCGAAGGCGCAACGCGACAGAACTGGGCACGGCGAAAATTCTTAGAAAACCGGGGGGCACTTTTGAACTCGAGTGGGCGCATTTTAATCCCGACCACCCTGCCGTGTACTTTAGCCAAACCCTATTTCTTCCTCACACCTTGGCATTTGTCGTGAATTCCGACCCTCTTTTGTACTTTTGCAACCTCCTTCAGCATCGCCTTCGTTGCAGGAGCAGCAGCAGCAGCAGCAGCAGCCAGCGATTCCGGAGAGGAGCTTTCGTTCTCATATCTCTCTATCGATCTTCGAAGAAATCTGGGGCTTTTCTTCTCTCACACTATCTGCTGCTGCTGTTAGGGTTTCTCCGCTTTTTCTAGGGCAGATTCTCTGGGATTTTAGCTCCGAGGAGCTGCCTTGAGCTTCCGTTCCTGCTAAAATACGCCTGCCAAGATGTTCTGGCGCTTGCCTGCTCTCTCTGCTTCTTCGCCTGTAAGTTAAAGGCTTTCTCGAGTATTCCGTCCCTTGTTTCTAGCTTTTCTTGAATTAGGGTTTCCGCTCACGACTGAGAATTGCATGTATGTATGTACGTCTCTCTCTCTCTCTACATGTGTAATTTTGACTGGTATTGTTGTGGTTTGTTATTCACGCTTTTATAGTCGAGGCCAGCTATCGCCCAACCCTGTTGTGTTCATTGGTAGATGTGGTGTACAGTTGGTGATCCTGGACTGCTCATCTGCTGGGCCCGATCGTGGATGAGTCCCAGTAGAAAGGAAAAAAAGGAAAAACACCAGATATGCACT
Organism: Magnolia sinica; assembly: GCF_029962835.1. Lineage (NCBI taxonomy): Eukaryota > Viridiplantae > Streptophyta > Magnoliopsida > Magnoliales > Magnoliaceae > Magnolia > Magnolia sinica. The sequence goes on along the minus strand of NC_080577.1, from coordinate 39,722,813 downwards.
ATCAGCTCTTAGCCTTTTGCCTTGAAAGGGATATGTCTATCAACAATCTCTTTTATAATTGTTCAATTGGAGTATTTTTGTACCACGGGCCATCCATGGTAGGGTCCACCAGCTCAATTGTGGATCATTGACCTTAGAACCACATTATGAATGCATGCTTGCCTGGGCATTACACAACTCACAAAAAAACTGTTTTCTCGGGTTATTTCTGCATTTTCATTTGTTACTGATTGTGGTTTTTCTTTTTTTTGAATGGGCTTTCTGGGTTTCAATTCAGATGTGTTTCCTCACCAGAGTCAACTGTTTTTCCTTCTTTGTTTGTGCATTCTTAGGAAAATGGTTTGTTTTCTGGGTTTATTGGTAATATTTATTCTACTTGATCTTGGTATTATGTTAAATTGTTGTAACTTTTGAGGTTTTGGAGCATTTTAGTTTGTTATTCGTATGCCTAAAATTGAATATCCTTTTAAGATGGATTTGTTTTGGGATTTCAACGTCTTCATGTATTTGTATTTGGTGTGGAATAATGATTTTGTTCGTCAACAAGAATAATTGTTTTGTTTGAGTTTTCTTTCTAGAATGCAGTGGTTTTTCTTCAGAATCTTTGTTTTTTCATCAACATCACTTTTGAGCGTTTGATTAACAACCTTTCAAAATTACAATGATTCATTATTGCATGCATGGTTTTGTGATAGTTTAACTTGGAAGACAACATATTACTGTAGCTAGTTATTGTTTCAAGTGATGCATTTGTTCTTATTCAATTCATCATATCTCCATTTAATTGTAAGCATAACTTTTTGTAGGTGGAATCAATTTTGGACAAGGAGAACTTCACTTTGGAAGAGCTGCTTGATGAGGAGGAAATAATCCAAGAATGCAAAGCTCTTAATAGTCGCCTTATTAACTTGTAATATAACTTTCTGGTTTACTTCTATATGTATTTTAAACTTAAGTTACATTGAAACACTCAATCTCAAGTTGTGGGCGTTTGATTTGTAAGCTTGACCCTATTGGGCCAATGGATGCAGCCATTGATTTTGTGAAGTCAGAGTTGGGTTTGTATCCCAACTAAACTATGCTGGCTCAAATCAGCTCCAACTTGGTTTCCTGGTTTTAGTTGAGTTACCATTTTATCATCCATACCCTCGTATGAGTGGGAGTTCTTATACATCTCTTCTCAACAATTTACTCCCTTTTAAAAAAAAAAACCTCCTTTCCAGATGCAATTGTATTACATTAGCAATTTTGTCATAGCAGTTAGTATATGCATTTTTAACCTGCTTGACCTGAAAGGCTCAAATATTATTATTATTTAAGGGCGTGTTTGGGCGGTGGGATTAGAAGGGATCAGGTGGGATGGGATTAAAAAAACATAATTATTACCCATGGCAGGGATTGTCCCCTGTTGCCATGGGATAAGATTAATTGCATGCTTTGTTTGTAATACGGTGGTACATTGAATGGATATACCCACCATCATTTGAAATTAATAAGAATAACACACATGTGTTATATCTAAACTGTTCATTTGTTTTGTAACCTCATTTTGTGGCATGGGCTTAAAAATGAGGTAGATCCAAAACTTATGTGGCCCCAAAGAAGTTTTCAATGGTAAGTATTCAATCCCCGTTGCTTTTTATGGTGGGGTCCACTTGAGCTTTAGATTTACCTGATTTTTTGGCCCATGCTCTAAAATAATCTCAAAAAAATGGGTGGACGGTGTGGATATAGCCCACACATCATGGTGGGACCTACACAACTTGCTAAAATTAAGTGAAATTGGCACGAGACCCAATGCAATTCCATCTAATCTAATCCCAAACATGGAGTGGAATTGGCACAGGACCAGATGAATCCCATCCCACCTAATCCCTTCTAATCCCACTGCCCAAACACGCCCTAAGGATTTCAATATGTTTCTTTGAGTGATATGGGTTGACTGATGATGCTTCTTGGTGAATAAGCTGAATTTCTGGCCAGATTTATTCAAACTATAATCTTTGAAAGAAAAACATGGGTAGAAGGTTAATAGAAACATCAAAGGAATATCTGAGAGGTACTTGAACTTTAGTGGGTTCCAATTTGCCTGGGCTGTGGAGAAAATGGATTATGGAGTGTGTGGGATCAACAAAGTTCTTAGTTTTAATTATTAGGGCTTTTTTATGATCACAAGAGGCTTGAGGTAAGGGGATCTGAAGTTGCACGTGGTGAGCGCACGGGCTATGCATGTGGAAGCTTGGTGGGGCTATAGAATGAATGCTATGTTTGTCCTAAAGGGTGGTAGTTAGGACCAAATAAAATTTTAGCTAATTAAATCCACAATTGCTTAATTAAACTAATTTTCAATTAAACTAAGGCAATTAATTCTAAAGGTTCCAAGCCAATAGATGGTCCAATCACATAGACTACAAATCATATTCCTATGAAGCAATTTGTCTATAAACATGATAGTGTACATGTCTGTATGGGATGTGCTAACTATCAAATCCTAACATTCATCTAATCATGTGTACATATAATTCATTGATTAATCACAGAAGCATAATTAAATAAGTGCTCAAATAACAATCCTAAACACAAGCATGTATAGTGGTTTGATTTTCCTACTCCACTCCCGGCGGATGCACTCAACCCATGAGTGTACCGGATTTCACTATCGGATGTTTTAAATCAGGTTAACCTCTAACCTTTACAACCCTACAGAAGGATCGCGGTGCTACACAAGGACCTATCTAGCGTACACTCCCGCTGGAGGCTCTTGTAAGAGACTTGAGTTGGTTTTTCATTGGCTAATCAACAACCTCTGTCCCAGTCTAAGGACCTATGTTTACTCTCATTGGATGTTCTCATAGAGACTAACATGTACACATTCATGTCCGGTGAATTCAACCTTACACAAGAGCCTAGGTCCTATGCCAGAACCTAGTGAGTTTGGTCCATAAACTCTTATCCCCAATCTTACACAAGGAAAGAGAGTATGGACTCATACATGACACTTGTTGAATTGAGCCCCTTTGAAGTGTCGATCTTAAGTCGCTTCTTTAAAGCTTTCTTGTGCTTAATTCCGCTCCTCAAATGCTTCCTTGATCGTTTCTGCTAATGTGTTGCCAATGCTTCAGCTCCAAGATCATACACGTTGCATGCTATGCTCTATTGCGATGACCAAATCAAAGATGCTCGGTGTGAACATGATGGAAGAAGAGACTACAAACCTTGCCAACAAATTTTGCTGTTTTACGGGATCATTCCCAACTACTTTCGTGGGTCTACCGTTATGTATTGGTAAGCCACCAGTGCACGTGTGGCACAAGGTTATCACCAAATTCGAATCCTATTTTGCTAGATGGAAATGTGGATATCTATCCTTAGGAGGGAGAATCACACTCATAAAGGCAACCCTCTCGAACCTCCCTTTATACTTCATGTCTCTATTTATTTGCCCGACTTTGATCTTGGTCAAGCTGGAAAAGCTAAGGAGAGACTTTTTATGGCACAGTATGTAGGGGCATTTTCACACCGGGCTCGAGTGGGGTCACCTATGGGATGTAGGGGCACACTCGAGGTGGGCGGGGCCCACGGGGGAGGTCTCGTGTTCGAGACTTCTCATCGGGGGTGAATAATGCGCATTTTACACCAGGTTCGAGTGGGGTAGCCTGTGGGATGCGGGGACACACTCGGTGTGGACAGCCCGTGTGAGGCGGTACGCATGTGATTTGGGGCCCACGAAGGAGGTTCGGCCGAGGTCCTAACCCATGAGATGTGGGGCTTGGGCTATGAGAAAAAGGGATTAATTCGCCATACTCTAACAGTTCGAGCTTTTAGAGCAAGTGTTTAATTGGCCTGCATCAAATTGGTATTAGAGCGGGAGGTCTCGTGTTTGAGACTCCTCACCGGGGGTGATTAATGTAGTGACATTTTTACACTGGGCTCGAGTGGGGTCGCCTGTGGGATGCAGAGGCACACTCGGGGTGGGCGGGGACCACGGGAGATGTCTCGTGTTTGAGACTCCTCACCGGGGGTGATTAATGCCCATTTCACACTGGGCTCGAGTGGGGTAGCCTGTAGGATGCGGGGATACTCGGGGTGGGCGGTTCGTGTGAGGCGGTACCCATGTGATTTGGGGCCCACGAGGGGGGTTCGGCCGAGGTCCTAATCCATGAGATATGGGGCCTGGGCTATGAGATAAAATGATTAATTTGCTATGCTCTAACAGTTCGAGCTTTTAGAGCAAGTGGTTAATTGTCCTACATCACACGGTGAGGAAGATAAGAAGAAATTTCATCTTATGGAGTGGAAGGAGGTTTGCAGACATGTTCAAAATGGTGGGGCAGGAATTAAAGATCTTAAAAGGATGAATCGGGTGCTGTTAGCCAAGTGGATATGGAGATTAAGAACGGAGGATGACAATCTTTGGAACTTGCTGATTAAGAGGTAGTATGGGCGTTCAAAAGGGGGTTGGTGGACCAAAGATTCATCCATCTACAAAGCATCGTCAATTTGGAGGGGAATTTTATCCACAAAAGGGAAGGTAATCAAAGGGGTTGGAATTGAAATAGGGAAAGGCGATGGAACCAGATTCTGGTTTGACAAATGGGCCGGAAATGGAGCTTTGAAAACAAAATTTCCGCGCATGTTTTGCATTGCCTCTGATCAGAATATTACAGTTGCTGACAGCTATTCGATGCGTGGGGGAACGATGGTTTGGAATGTTCAGTGTAGAAGGAATCTGTTGGATCACGAGGTTGAAGAATTTCTTGCCTTGCTGAACCGCATTCAAGATGTCAAGTTAGATCAGAAAAATTGGGGACAAATTAGTGCGGAACTACCATAAATCAAAGGAATTCTCGGTTAAAACATTCTACAAGTGTACAGACATTGTATCTGAAAAGGGAAGAGAGATCTTCACCAACAAGGTTTAGAAGTACCAAGCCCATCCTAAGATTGTGGGGTTCGGTTGGCTGGTGGGCAAGAGAAGAGTTCTCATGGTAGATAATTTGAGAAAAAGAGGGATGGTCATCACTAATGTCTGCTTGTGTTGTGTGTCCAGCGAGGAATCGGTGGATCACTTATTCATCCATTGCCCATTCACCTACCACATCTGGTCTCATATTCTATGTCGTTTTGGTATGGCTTGGTCCACCCCTAACTTGACGGGAAACTTCCTAAAGGCTTGGCATGGTATAACATTAGGGAAGAAAAGGACTAAACTATGGAGAATGAGTCTTCTTGTTGTTTGTTGGGTCGTGTAGGAGGAAAGAAATGGCAGATGCTTCAAGGGGACTTCAAATTTGTCAGATTCCGTTGCTTCTAGAACTAGGTTTTTAGTAGTTGAGTGGGCGATCAATGTTGACAAATTAAAGAATTGTAATTTGCTGTTTCTTAGTGTTTAATAGGCTAAGTCGCTGTCTCGGCGGTTCAGCCTCCTATCTTCTGTTCTATTTCTCTCTTTTCCTTTTAATATAATCAGTAACTTTTCCAAAAAAAAAAAGAAGTGGTGGGAGGTTGGATGAATCTCCTACAACTAATGGAAAGTTGAAATCCTAAGGGATTCACCTAGAATGGTCTTTTAGAGAGTTTAGACATGAATTTGACTATAGGCACAATGTCTACTATTTAGAAAGGTGAGATTTCATCAACATCTTTGAATAGGAGTATAGAATGCTCATTATAGTGAATGATCATAAGAAGATTGGCATGAAACTCTTTGGATAGAGGTTTATGATGTGTGGTATGAGTGAGAAAACATTGCACCAAAACCCCTCTAATTTGCCCAAAGATCCGAATCAATATTTATAACAAAAGGCTCTGATGGCTAGGCTCGAGCAATCAAGCCTAGCCCTTGATTGATCGAGTTAGGCCAAAAATGGCCCAGTGAACTTGCTGGACTTTTTTTTTTTTTTTTTGGCCATGTTCGATCGATCGATCTCGATCGCTCGAGAGGAATTGAATATCCCTCGATCAATTGAGCTTGTGCCTCGAGTGCTCGAATTAAGTCGATTTAGGTCAGATGCTTGATGGATGTTTTTGGCCATGTTCGGTCGATCGACTCGATCGATCAAGCTTTGCTTGAGCACACCTCTGGGTCTATTGGTTTGGGCAATATGTTTTCCAACAGTTTGGGACCTCATATAGCCTATCTTATCATGTTTCAACATGGCTCCTAAGGCTAAGGGATGATCAACAAGGTATGCCTATTAAGGTTAGGATCTTCTAGAGATTTTTGGGATGTTTTGGGTCAAGGGTTAGGGTTACCAAGGCACCTCATTTATCTGTTGTTCTGTTCATTGATGCTCCGGTCTTCATGTTTCTTCGGTCTTTAGCTTCCAAGGGTTCAACTGATGACATGACACACAGACTCATGTGATTGACAAACAAGGTGCGTAAATCAGTGCATTAATAGGATCCTCTTTCCCCTTATGTTTTCGTTGTAGAGGCTGAGGCTCTGAGCAAGATGTCGGAGAAATGTTCTTCCATGGGCTTACATGGTGGTTTCAAAGTAGATAATATTGACTTCCAAATCTCTCATTTCCAATTTGCCAACACCATCTTGTTTTCTGATGCGAAAGTGGAAAAGGTAGATAACCTTAGAAAGATTATCAGGTGCTATGAGGTGATTTTTGGTCTCTAGGTTAAATTTTTAGAGAGTGTGATGTTAGGGACTTGCATAACCAAGGCTGAGATTCGTGGGCTTGTGTGGGTGTTTGGTTGTCAGGTGGGGGCACTCCCTCCTATCTTGGGCGTCCTCTGTGTTGGTAAGCCAACTACGCATTTATTTGATGGAGTGATTGAGAAAATGTAGAGGAAGTTGTCAAGTTGGAAAAGTAGGCATATTTTTTTGGAGGGTAGATTGACGCTTATCAAAGCCGTTATGATTCATCTTCTCCTATACTGTCTCTCTTTTGGTTTCCTAGAGCAGTCTTGGACAAGCTTGAGAATGTGAGAAGGGATTTCCTATGGCAGGGTACAAATAGGAATAAATTCCACTTGTTAAGGTGGGATGAGGTGTGTTGTCCGTTTAGGGAAGGTGGGGCAGGTATAAGAAAATTGGAAGACATGAATTCCGCTCTATTTGGCAAGTTGTGGTGGTGATTCAACATAGAGGAAGATAGCCTTTAGAGGGTAGTGATTGGAAGAAAGTATGGTGTAAGCAATGGAGACTGGTGGATGAAAGAATCTTCCTTATATAGGGCATTGGCTGTTTAGAAGGTAATGGCAAAGTGGGGCCGTCTACCTTCATGGAGGTGATTGGTTTTTCAGTGGCGGATGGAGAGAGGATAAGATTTAGGTAGGATGTTTGGATTGGTGAGAGGTTGCTCAAAGAAGATTTCCCGAGTTTAGCTAGGCTTTTCCCTGAAGCGAATATTCCCATATTGCGGTGCTTTTCGTGGTCTCGAATCGGTTTAGACCCTGCCATGTCACAAGAATATGACAAATGAGGAAGTAGGTGATTTCTTGTGGTTGTTGGAGCGCCTCCAAGACGTCATCCTTTGTTGGTAAGAAGGATTACATGTTATGGAAGATGGAGAGCTCGGGTTGCTTTTCCATTTGGTCGTTCTTCAACATGTTACACGGTACGCTTCATGGGAGGTGTGGGGAATTTTCATCGTTTGTTTGGAGATGTGGGGTTCCTCTGAAGGTGGCGGGCCTGGCGGCTTTCCCTTGGTCAGTGGGGAGAAACACAATGCTAACTATAAATATCCTTTAGAAGATGTATGTGGTGCTTCCCAATATCTACATGATGTGCATGAGGAATGCAGTGATGGTTGATTATCTATTCATCCTCCGCTCCTTTGCTGAAGAGCTACGGGATAGGTTCTTTGTTATTTTCAGTCTCATGGGTGTTGCCGGGCTCAATTGATGAGTTCTTTCTAGCGTGGAACGGCCGGGGGAAAAAAGGCAAGGTGCTTTGGGATATTTCTTTGTTGGCAGGTTTTGGTCCATTTGGGGGGGAAAGAAATGATAGATATTTCTTGAACCATAGTGAAGTTTCAGAAGTGGTTAGGTGGGCCGAAGTAGATGTTATGTGTTGCACTTCATGTATTGAATCCTATGATAGCTGTAACCTTTCCTCTATCTATTGGGCGTCTTTATTCTAAATCGTACTTCTCTTCTTCTTATTCTTCTTTTTTAAATATTAACCTTTCAATAAACCATAACTGCCATAATAACTTTGAAAACCTCCAACAACGCCAACATTTTTAAAATCAAAACCATAAAAAGTGAACACTTATTATTAATGATATGGAAATCCAATCCAAATGAAAAAAAACTTCCAAGTTCCTAAAAAAATTGACTTTGTTAAAATTGTCATATAGCCTATAAATTGCAGATATCATTCATATACTACAAGGCATTTATTATCCTTTCAAATGTTTGCAGTCTTCGAGATAGAGCTCAGGTAGAGCAGTTGCTGCGGTATATTGTAGAAGAACCTCCTGAGGATGCTGAAAGCAAACAGGCCTTCAAGTATGGCAATCTGATTCAATTGAAAAGTTTTACTAGGATAGGATCACTTTCTTGGTTCTGTCATTTTGATCGTTGCATTTCTTTGCTCAAAAATCAAGGTTTGGGTTTTCATGGGTTCATTTATTTTCACGATTCAGGTTTCCCTTCATCGCCTGTGAGATATTTACTTGTGAAATTGATGTCATCTTTAAGACCTTAGTAGAAGATGATGAGGTATGTGATTTCTTCATGCTCAATGTGAAGCATCATCTGCAGAAGTATAAATTATTATTATTTTCACAATAACTTAATGCTCTAAGTTCCTAAGCAATCTATTGCAAGTGCAGCTGATGAACATGCTTTTCTCCTTTCTGGAACCGAATCGTCCTCATAGTGCCTTGCTAGCTGGATATTTCAGTAAGGTATTGGGAATTGTGTATCTCAGTGTCTTCCCTTGTGCAGTGATGTTTTTACAGTGTCGCAATTAGTTGTCTTGGTGAGTAAATTGAGTTTGTTAATGTGTTGTTTTCTGCTTTAGGTTGTTGTGTGCCTTATGTTACGGAAGACAGTGCCACTAATGAATTATGTCCAGGTAAGTAGATGACTTCACTCTATTTTTAACATTTTCTGTTATTTGTTTTGTTCCTCGTATAACAATGCTGGAAATGTTTTCGGTTCTGCATATTGGAAAATATTATTTGAACTTTGAACAGTGAGTATTTAGCAAGATACTCTTTCAGGATCTGTGCTATTCTATCCATTGACTTGTTATACCGAGAATCTTGTTTGTGCTGGAACTTTCCATATTGGGGCTATGTTCTCACTTCTCACTCAGGGGAGTCATAGTTCCTCATTATGTATTCCCACTCTCTTTAAGCCGTCATGTTTCGGACCATTCCTCTTCTTTGCAAGGCTGGTCCATGTGATGATTTCTTAACCTCTAAGTCAAAGGTTCGAGGAGTAGGTGCCAACATCTTCAAAAAAGTCATGTTTCGGTTTCATCATTTCCATAGGAAAGTGGAGAGAATGATAAAATTTGATGGCCGTAGCCTATGGTTATGATAAAATAGAGTTCTGCTTATGGTTTTTGGGTTAGTGTATAATTCTATTTGATGGCTGTAGCCTATGGTTGTGATAAAATAGAGTTCTGCTTATGGTTTTTGGGTTGTGTAAAAGGAATTATATCTTCAAGTTATAGTCAAAGTGACATCTTTTTTCTTTGGATAATTAGCATTTTAGAAAGAACTAAAAATTGTTAGATGGATACCAAATTGCAAGAAAGCCTAAGGTACATGGTCCAAAATACAAAGGGACGACATGTCCTCAAGATAAGACTCCACAATATTAATGGACACAATAACCTTAAGATACCACCCTTAGTAAAGATAGGCTAGTCTCTTCTCTTAAAACATTGCAAAAGGAAGTATCAAAGCTCTTTACCAAATTTGAACCATACCCTATCTCTGAGGACCCACTGATTTTTTGTGCATCGGGAAGTGGATTGGCTGGTGTACCACACACCACCAATATAGCTGGTGTGGGTACGTGTCATGCCAAGACGAGCGCTGACACTCCACGAGCTCTGAGTTGTATGAACGGTTGAAAGGAGATCTAGTCACATTGAGTGGTTTTCAAAAGAAAAACCAAATCAAGCTTTCATACAAAGCTCATTTTCCTGCTCCATAGGAATCTTTTATGCCTATCACCTGAGGAAGCCACTCTAATGTCCCATTTTCCATCCCTATTTTAAGGCTAAAGAGCCCTTAGATATAGCTCAAATCTCTTTCTATGGGCCTGCCATAATTGGAGAGAGAGTTAGCAATGATAGAGGCACAGTTTGGATAAATTTTCTGTGCTCGATTGGGATTGGAGATTCTAATTTTGCTGAGGCTGCGGCTCTTCTTCAAGCGATTAAGATTATCTTCAACTTAAATTTATTCCGGCTACAGTGTAGGAGATTTAAGTAATGCATCTCCTGGGCCAACTTAGGTTTAAGTCTGTGGAGGGTGGCTGATCTCATCAATGAAGCGCTGGAGGTGTGTAGAGAAGCAAAACTCTTTTTCCCACGTGCACTGAGAAGCAAATGTGAACGCGGATGACCAGGTTAAAGTAGGGGTGAGTAGAGATTCCTTAGTGATGACAGCAGAGTTATGTCACATCTATGACATTATGGTGGCTCTCCTTCCTCTGTTCCCGAGTATTTTCTATTTTCTGGCCGCAGGCCCCTTGTATTTGTTATGGTTTTGGTCGTGTTTACTGACTATTGAGCCACTCCTTGTAGTTTCTCTTCTGCTTCTTATAATATTTTAGGTTATACTTCAAAAAATATCATCTATATGAATGTAAAGTACGCGTCTTTGGGGAAGCTAATCAATTTTTGATATAGTAGCTGAAGAGGGTACATTTGATCTTCATTGTAGAAGGAAATATCAAAGTGGTTTGACAAATTCTGAACCATAATCTTCAAAGACTTACCATTTCAGTTGAAGTAGATCTACTAAAATCGAGTGAATCAACACATAAATAGGACCATTCAAGTTTGAAAGGAAAAAATCGTCAAGCTCTTCCAAAGAGCTCATGCTCCCACTTTGTTGGGATCTTTTATGCCCATCAGACGTGGAAAGCCTCTCTTTTATCCCATCTGCTATCCTTACATTTAAAGTCCCTAGCTTCAGCTCCTCCAGATATGAATATAATGTACAAGTCTAAAAAGTGTAGCTAATAAGTTCTTGATATAGTAGCTGAGGAGGGTTTGTTTTGATCTTAGTGATATGTAGGACTTTTGGGTCCTCTCACTTGATATAAATTTGCCTTTGTTTTGATTTTCATAAAGGCATGGTGATTCATTAATAATCAAAAGTGGGGTAAAAAAGAATTGTGAAAACAGTTTCTGCTAGATCACTATTGAAGCTTCTCTTTGATGGTGGGTGATGCCGGAGTCCATTGAGGGTTTCTTCATGGCTTGGCACAGAGGTGGGAGTAGGGAAAAAAGGAAGGGTGATTTGGAGGTTATCCATGTTGGTAGGTGGTGCAACCGGCTGATGGGAAGGATAAGCCCAAACGTAGGCACCTGCAAGCTGAGCATAAGAATCACATACAAAGTAGAGACAATAACTAGAACTTTTATTATTTTCAAAGATGCCTTGAGACTACTCATGTAAGGGGCCCTTATATGGGCTTCTTGATGTACAAAGAAGGTAGGTTCATAATGTCATTAACAACTAATGACTTATTACAGAAATGAAAAGTAATAAAAAGATGCTGAAGAATTTAAGATGATTTGGTTGATTGATAGTTGCATGGCTAGCTACCTAAATAGGAGGCTTGGGTCTCTATTGATGGGCTAGCTGTGGGGCTTGGGCTTAGGCTTAATGGGCCTGGGCTTGGCCCATGGATTTTGGGTCCAATTAAGCTTATGTCAGTCCTCCCCATGCGTAAAAAAACTCGGCTTGAGCGAGGTAATGGCTTGATATTGCTCATAGAGGTCAGGATTCAGGTGCTGAAAATCTGTGGCTGTGATCCATGTAGCATGAGAGAGGCCGTCCTTGCCAACGGACGAGAACCTTTTGGTAACCACCTTGGTGTGTGGAAACGATTTGGTTGTTGCGAAGATCAATGATTGTATCTGTAGGTGTCAAAATGATCGGACGTGTGATAGCTTGTTCTTCAATACCATCATCAGTATGGTGCCCATGATAAAGTATGATTGATGGGCAAATCTGGTTGAAGACCTAAAGTATAAGCATTGGTACTAATCTTCCTTATGATTTTGAATGGCCCCGCATTGTGAGGATGGAGCTTCTTTGAGGTATCGGAGGTAACCATTCAGGAAAAATTTGAGCCATAACCATGTCGCCTTCCGTGAATTCAACAAAACTACGTCTTGCTAGTAACTTTTGTCATTTATGGCTATATTACATCGAACTTCATCATAGACTTGTTGCATATGGCGGATGAAGTCATCAACTTCTGCTCTTGGTCTTGACTCTATGGATGGAGAAACTAAATCGACTAGAAGATGCGAACATATTGCAGTTACTGCTTTAGAAGCTGACGTCCTTGTGGGCCCGTTAACTCAGTTATTATAGGCAAATTCAGCCATGGTATTACTAGGTCCCACCTAGCTATATGGTCACGCATAAGGCACTGTTACAACTTGTCCAAGCTGCGATTCACTTCTGTCTGACCATTGGTCTTGGGTGGTAGGCACTAGAGTAATCAAGCTTGGTCTTCGCTGCCGTCCAAAGAGTCATCCAAAATAGCTCATGAACTTGGTATCTTGATCTGATACAATCGTCTTCGGAAGTCCATAAAGACGAACATCATCTCAAAAAAAAAAAAGAGCAATCTTGAGAGCGTTTGTTATATTCGAACATGGTATGAAATGAGCCATCTTTGAAAACTCGATTAACCACCACAAAAACCAAATTAACTTTTCGTGCGATCTTTGGAAACCCAGGATGAAGTCCATGCTAAGATCTTTCTGTAGAGCATGTGGATCGACAAAGGTCGATGCAATCCATTGTTTTTCTTTTGACCCTTAGTGAGCTAGCAAACCTGCATTACTAGTAGATCTTTGAGCTGGCAAACCTTGCATAACTGGTAGATTTTTGCAACATCTGATTTTAAACGAGGCCAAACGTATCTATCTCCAACAAGGGCTAGGGTCTTATCATGACCAAGTGACCACTACGCCCACTGGCGTGTAACTCCAACATACTCGTGGATGGATGCACTGGTGCAACCGGTTGATGGGAAGAATTTGCCCAAGTGTAGGCACTTCCAAGCTAAGCATAAGTATCACACAGAGTAGAAACATTAACTAGAATTTTTATTCATTTCCAAGAAACCTTGAGACCACTCATATGAGGCCCTTATAGGCTCCTTGATGTACAAAGGTAGGTTCATAATGTACTTATTACAAAAATCAAATAGTAATAAAAAGATGCTTAAGAATTTAAGAAGATTTGGCTGATTGATTATTGCATAGCTAGCTGATTGATTTTGCACAGCTTGTTACATAAATAGGAGGTTTAGGCCTCTTTATTGATGGGCCACCTGTGAAGCTTAGGCTTGGACTTAATATGCCTAGCCCTGGCCCATGGATCTTGGGTCTAATTCGGCTTGCATGAGTAGGTATATGGGCTCATGGGGAGAAGGGAATAATTGGTGCTTCCATAATCATAACGGGTTGCCCTTTGAAGTTATTAGAAGGGAAAAATTGGATGTAATTGGGTGGGCCTCAAATATAAAGGCTCTTGCTGATATCCTTGTTCATCTTTTTCATGTCTTGCCTTGTAATTTTCTTGTTTTCGCTTTTCTTTGGTAATGAAATCATTCCCCACCACCCAAAAAAATAAAATAAAAAATCTTCTCTTTCAGCCCAAGGGCCAGGGCCTTCTGCATCACTTCTATGTCTGTGGAGGTGTGGCATATGTTACTAACTTCCATAATCAAATAGCGAATTTGATTTTGATAGGAAACATTTTCATAAAGGAGTATCTAAAGGTCAAGGGATTGATTGTCAGGACATTTAAATGAGTAAGCTTTTCATAAAGGAGAAAGGGGCCCATATAGGTATGCCTCATTCTCTATGGTCTTATAGTTATACGTCACTACCTTAGCAGGGTTGGTTTGAGAGGGTACCGTACCTATTGGAAATATTGTTGTATTCTTGGATTGAAATATGACTTTGGTGATGCAAATAATGACATCTTACATCTATTATCCTTAGAGACCTTCCGGTTTACAGTCTTATAGGAAGTTATGATAACCAGTCGTGATAGCTATTCGTTGACTTGATTTTTAATAGGCTGCATCAGTACTATGGCATTTTGTTATGACAAAACGGCTCGAGCTCCTGTGATTCTCATTTTCAGTGTCTGAAAATGTTGGTTTGCATTTCTGTTTCCTCGAAATTTTAAGTTCGAAATATGGCTGTCTTCCTACTATTCTTGAATTACATGCATTCCTTCTCTTGTTTCCCCGTTCGCATTTCATGTTTAGTGTGTCTTGCAGTCTTGTATATCATTTTATGCCACATTTTTCTTGTGCATAGTTTATTTTCATGTATGTGTGAATTCCGTTTTATGCCACAGATTTTTCTCATGCATAGTTATTTTTCATGTATGTGCATGCTATGCTTCTTCTAATCTGAATTCTTGATCTCCTATTGTGTGGACTTCACTGATTGACCATGCTTGATTTATGTCAGGCGCATCAGGACATTTTCCGCCAGCTGGTTGACTTGATTGGTATCACATCAATCATGGAGGTACGTTGCCAATGTTCTAACATGTCTTCCTGATGAGTTATACAATAGCTACTTGATCAAGTAGCCATCAGAAAATTTATCCTGAGACACCTATCCAAAAAAAAAAAATAAAAAAATCCTGAGAGGTGCTGTGAAGTTTGTGTAAGCCTGGGCTACTATCAGGTGGGTCCATTGTGTTCATGCTTTGGCTAAAAAATAAGGTAGCATGGCCATCAGGTGGGCCACATAGGTATGAGAAAATGGGTGGTTAGAGAGGGACCTATGGTCCAACATCTAACGTACAGGTTGCCTCTTGTCATGACTGAAATGGCCTTATTTTTCAGCCATGTGCATTCCAGGTGGGACCCACCTGTGGAAAATCCTCGATCTTACACATTGACATGTGTGGTTAAGAGTAGCCATTTGAATGGCCACTCATGTTGGCATGCCACTGCACTGCTTGTTGTTGAGTAAATATTAGAGCTGACTTGCATGTGTTTAATCATGTTCTAACCAGGGAGCTATACGTTTGCTCTCATTGCAGTGCATGGATTTGCTGCTTTTTTCCCCTTTCTTTTTTGCTTTCTATTTTGTTTGTTGAATTAAGTGGAATATTACTAGCTCATGTTATTTGGACCCCTAGAAAAAGAGTGCAGACTCATGGCTGAAACATTTGGGTGCCAAACTGCCAATGCTTTGAAGCCACCAGTCTTCTCGACAAGCCCACATCTACTCGAAATCCATTACCACCATCATCAGCATCATCAGCATAGCCGTTGATTAAAAAAAAATCATAGCCTTGGCCCAACCAAGTTATGAATCCTGTTGCAAACTTCTTCCTTTCTAAGGCCCTATGCATGCAAGCATTCCCTCAAAGAATTTTTACTCGAGGTGGTGATAAGGGACATGGAATCTTTGTACCATTTATACATCAATTTTTTATAGCATTAAATAACATCAATGTACTAGCAAGGTATCCCAAATCGGTTACGTATCGGCCGTAACGGCCGATACGTAACGGTAACGGTGGGACCCGTTAAGCGATACGGGGTCGAAACGGCCGTTATGGAATTCTGTGACCGTAACGGCCGTTACGGGCCATAACGGCCGTTACAGACCCGTAACGGCTGTTACGGGCCCGAAAAAAAAAAAAAAAAAAAAAAAAAAAAAAACCGTACCTTTTTTTCCTTTCTTCTTCTTCTTCTTCTTTTTCTCTTTCTTCTTCTTCTTCTTCTTCTTCTCGAGCAGCTGCGGCTGCTTCCTGTTCTTCTTCTTCTTCTTCTTTCTCTCTCTCTCTCTCTCTCTCTCTCTCTCTCGCTCAATCTCTTCTTTCCCGCTTTCCCTCTTTTTTTCTTTTCTTTCTTTCCCTCTTTTTTTCTTTTCGTTTCCCTCTCTCTCCGTTTTTTTTTTTTTTAAAATTTGCAGCAGTTGACTGCTGTAGGGACGTGTCACGCAAAGACGAGCGCTGACACTCCTCGAGCTTCGAGTTGTACGAACGGTTCAAAGGAGATCAAAGTTATATGGGCACCACAGTGATGTGTTTATTACATCTACACCGTTCACCTATTTTCAGAGATCATTTTAGAGCACCAGCCAAAAAATGAATTATATCCAGAGATCATCTGGACCACACCAAAAATAGCAGCAGGGATAATGATTTTCACGGTTAAATAATTTTTAGGGCGCACAGTAACGTTTATTTTCCATCCAATCAGATCAGACCCGAGTGGGCCTTACCATAATATATATATTTTAGCCATATCGTCCATCCATTTTGCAACGTCATTTTAAGTCAGGATTCAAAAAATTAGTAATATCCAAATCTCAGGTGGACCACACCATAGGAAATAGTGGTTATAGAATGCTCACCATTAAAAATTTCCTAAAGTCCACTGTAATGTTTATTTTCACATTGACGTGGATGAATGGAAAACACACATGTCAGCTTGATCTAAAACTTTTCTAGCCCCCAATAAATTTTTAACGATGAACGTTTAATTATTATTGTTTCTTACGGTGCAATCCACCCGAGCTTTGGATGTGCCTCATTTTTGGGCTCATGCCCTAAAATTATTTGGCAAAATGGATGGATGGTGTAGATATAACACATTCATCACGGGTGAGGCCCAAAAAACTTTGACACGTGTGCTGCACTTTACATCTGAGTCCCTCCTAATTCAAGCCTTAAAAAATTGTACACGAGACATATATTAACTTGAAATTTGACAATTAAATTATGGACTGCAATTGCTAACTCACAATGCCAAAATCAAATTATTTGAATAGTTTTAATTGTTAATTTGTGAACTTTTATTTTTTAAAATAAGGCCTTTTGATTTTTTTTTATTTTTTATTTTTTTTTATTTTTTATGATTCACTATCCAATAAATGTCCACCAATTTATAAGTGGGATAATGACAATAAATGGCATGAATTTGAGGCTGATTTGGAGAATAAATTGGTCCTCCAAGTCAGCCCCAAATTGGCAACGCCATCTACCTGAATTTAATTTCATTTTTTTAAAGAACTATTGGGAGAAATGATATCAAGATGTTATGTATATAAATTACATATTTAAAAAATTAAATATATGAATTTTGTAGTCAAATTTAAGTTATCTGGTTAAAAAATTAATTAGACAGTCCGATACAACTTCTCACCAAAGAGTGGACCGTTACAGCATCATAAACATGTTCCAATTTATAAATGAATGCATATTTGGAATGCTTAGAATATTCTGGATTTAATCCATATTTTTTTCATATTTTTTTGGCAAAAAAAATAATTTGCGCCGTTACGGGCTGTTACGCCCCCGTACCGCCGTTACGCCCCCGTATCCGTATCAGTTTCGGAGGGCATCGTTACACCAACCGATACCAATACGGGACACCTTGTGTACTAGTCACCTTTGGAAACCTCTTTTAATCCCATCCCCTTCACCCAACATACATGCTGGCACATGGTTTTGAGTTCAGAGCCACTTGTCATTCAAGCCCATCATGGATCTGACCTGGTCCAAAAATTGGGTTGGCCAGACAATAGTAACTGCTGGATTTTTGAGGAAAAAAAAAACTTGACCAACAGTCAGATTTGAAGATCAAATAAAGCAATTGGGATTGTCCAATTGAGCTGATATTGGACAATTCACCTCGACAATGAGACCTGCATGATGAGCAGTTGCTATTTGTGCCAGCCACTAGGTGCCCTGTTCAAGTGTGTGCTGTAGGGATGCGGTGTGTAGGATAAGCAAACCTCTTTATAAATTATAGGTTACCTTAGGTAATGAAAGTAACTTTCTTACCTATCCAAAAGAAAGAAAGAAAATAACTCTATCCATGTACCATGGTTTTGAGACTTGGCGACTCGGACCGACTTCTTTGGTTCCGAGTCAAGTATTGATTTGGCCAACAGTCTTGAGTCGCCCTCTGGTTTCAATTCTGACCCATGGTAAACTGAATCGGGTCTGAGTACAGGTCGACTCGGCTGTTTGTCAGAGGACTCATCCGAGTCTTAAGACCCTGCCATGTACTCCTCCTTTTAAGTGGTTGGCATATTGAAATTGAAGTGCCCTATGCATGTCACAGCCAATGTTTTAAATATCGTTATCGCGTAATGTATCGCACCCTTGGGATATAGATACATATCGGTTATCGTATGGGATATATCGGTTGTATCGCGTAATGTATCACCGTTGCTGGGAAACATGGGAACATTGGGAAATTGGTCAAAATTTTCAATGAAACTTTAGGGATTGTTGAAAAAGACATCAATACACACTTAGAAATCAAAACATTACAAAAAAAAATGCACATAATAAGGGTTTCCTTTGTATGGGGTCCTAATATATGTGCTTTCCAACTGAACTGATGCAAGTATATTCAAAGTCTATTCATATAATTTATAAACGTTAGAAGACATGTATGGAAACACAAGCAATACATTCACAAGCAAAAGAAGAATCACTAAATCAGGTTATATACATGTTTAATTTTGTGATTGGATACAAAGATTATAACTGATTTGCGAGAAATTGAGAAATTTTGATTTTTCTCAATTTTCCACAACTTGACCCATCTCCCCTAAATCTCAAAATTGAAGTTCCAAATGCGTGATTTTTAATGGAAAATATGAAGAATCATATATTTGTAACAATTTGACACTGGTTTAACGTGATTTACAACAACAACATGGATCGAAAATAAAAAATGCTCATTGGATCGAATAGGTGGGATATATTGCCACTACCCATGCGTTTCGTATCGCACAAGTGGGATACAAGATATATCGGCTGATATCGTCGATATTTAAAACACTGGTCACAGCTAACACCTATTTCCTATGTAACACAGTTAAGCACCACCTACACTGTGGCAGTAACTTATGGTATTTTTCCATTGGACAATCAATGCTTTTATCTCAAACACTTGCACTAAAATTTTGTCTTCTTAAATTCTGCAGTTTCTATACAGATTTAACACTATGTTGGACCAATTGGAATGTTTTGCATCATGCACATGGCTATCTTGTGTGGATTGTGAATTTTCTATTTTGTTTATTATTTGAAGATTGGCTTTTCCACTGGTGATTTTTTTTTTTTACTTGACAGGTTTTGGTTCGACTTGTTGGTGCTGATGATCATATGTATCCCAATTTTATGGATGTGATGAAGTGGTTAGCTGATAGCAATTTGCTAGAAATGATTGTTGATAAGTTGAACCCATCTGTAAGTGTGAAAATGACATGCTTGGTTCGAACATGGTTTTTTATGAATGCTAGTTATTGGTTATCATATGCGTGTATGTACCAAAGATTTAGTATATCATATCATTCACCACTAATATGGGGTCTATTGCCTTGGGCCAACATGGATGATACAACTGTATCATTATGGACGAAACTGGCATGTATTGGGCGATATGTACTAGTTTCGATACATAACGGTTTTGGATGATACTGTAACCATTGATGTTATGTCATATGGATACATCAGTTGGAGAGAGAGTGGGTGAAATCATGGCTGTTGACAGCCATCGTGTGGCTAAATCTTGTCTGGGGAGAGAGGGAGGGAAAGAATAGGGTTGCAGGGGTTTTGTATTGAGAGAGTGGGTAAAATTGTGGCTGTTAACAGTATTCGTGCAGCTAAAATCTTGGCTGTTGACGGCGGGAGTTACTCCAAATGACCTAAATGCCCCTGTGTGTGGTGTGCACATGGAAAAAGCATTGCCCCCACAACTCATGTTATATAAAGTATAGATATATCACCAGATTCACCCATGCATATTCCATGGATACTGACTCTACTCAAATATATCACTTATTGTTAGGTGCACCCTTTTGGCTGCTACTCCTCCATATTCTCCTGTGACTAAAATATGCACCCGTGTTTGTTTGGAGCTTGATAGACATTTTGGTAGATCCTTCAACTGAAATTTCCTGCTTTTTGGGTTCCTTCCAGTGTCTAGATGGAAAGGCATTTCCCATCCATGAGCTTTGGTTTTTTCTTCGTATACCTACTTACACCCATATCTCTGTAAAATAATTTGTTGTGAAATTGTCAATGATATGCTGCTTAGTTTTTGTCAAATGCTTGTTATGTAGAAAATTCAGCAGAATGTTCATGTAGTTTTTGAGTTCGTCAGTTTCGGATAATATAGTGAATGCATTGATAAAAGATTTGTCTTAATCAATCAGAGTCCTCCGGAAGTTCATGCTAATGCAGCTGAAACACTGTGTGTTATCACTCGAAATTCTCCATCAGCACTAGCTGCTAAAATCTCTAGCCCAAGGTTTGCAGTTTTATTTTTAATTTTTATTTATTTATTTTGTTTGGTTCATGTTCTTAGACTTGTGTTTGTTAACAGCAGTCTTACATTCACTTTCCATTCACATGCAGCTTTGTTGAGAGGATACTTAGTCATGCTCTGGAAATTTCACCATCAAAATCTACCCTTGTCCATTCATTATCCGTGTGTATCTCTTTGTTGGATCCCAAAAGATCGGCTTCAATTCCATTTATTCATTCTATCCGAAGTCAGCATTTATATGAACCACCTATCCCTCTTAATCCCGAGACTGTTAGTGCCATGTTGCCAAAACTTGGTAAGTCAAACAATGTTTGTTGCTGTTGGTTAGTAGCCATGGCCTGGAAACTTGTGCTGCCGTTTATTAATATATTTTCAGTGGCTTGTCATCATTCATTTGCCAAATTTTAATGAATAAAAGCATTAGTGCTCTCTTTGTTGCTTGAGGTGATTGGGACTGGGTTGTAATTTTTGAAGTGCAACACTGCCTTCCATTTACTATTTTTAGTATGGTGTACTTGCCAATTTGCCTCCTATTCCAGCTTTCAATACCAGATTATGTGTTAACATAATTCATTATTTAGGTACTTATGCTTGCTACTTTTTTCATCTCATGCATTTGTACTGGATCCCTATAACTTTCTGTCGAAAGTTGACTGCTGAAACTTGAGTTATATATTTGCTTTGTTTCTGTAATTTCCTGATGAAATGGGAGAAACAGGAATTCTTTGCTTCTTGAAAGCTCTTGGAGTTTGTTGCCCAGCCCTTTGGTCCCTATTTGCATGGACTGTACATGGATATGGGCTACAATTTGCAACAATATAATGGTGTATTGCTTGAAGTCATGCTATTTTATGGTCTGACATTGACCTGTGACCACAGAACTTGTGCTACTTCTATATCTTCTTCTAAGCAAAGGGTGCAGCTCATGGTATGCCAAAACGGTTACATAACGGCCATAACAGGTGTTACGTAATGGTAATGATGGTTACCATTATGCGTTACAAGGTAAAATGACTGTTACAGCCCCATAATGGGGCTGAAACAGTTTTTTTTTTTTTTTTTAAAGAAAAAGAAAAAGAAAAAGGGAGGCCGTTATGGCTCATATTGTAACGGTAATGGTGGTGGCCGTCATGGTCACTGTTACCGTTATGGAATGCCTTAGTGCAGCTAATTCGAAATTCTCTCTTTCGTATTGTCATTTATCTTTCAAAACAAGAAGCATTGTCATTTATCTTTCAAAACAACTTGAATACGCAGAACCAGGCACTGAGACCCTGCTCTATTGTTTTGTTTTAAATATTCACATATCTTTCTGTTCTTACTCAGTAAAGCATTGTCCATTTAGGGGGTCCTAGGTTCTTTTCGGTTGCCTTTGTTTTGGGTTATTTCGGTCCATTTTGTGTGGTCAGATGAGTGTTATTAATGTTTTTGGTGCCACTTTTGAGTTAAAAGCAATTATTTTAGTAAAAACAAAAAGGGCCATCTTAGTGTTGGAGAAACAATAGGGAGTTTTTTTCTTTTTTTGGTACTTAGGAAAAAAGGATTTTCTCTCATTAAAGATCTCTCTCTCTCTCATGGGTAATTGGGGAAAAGGTAAAAAGAGAATGATGGCAGGTCATCCAATAATTACAAAGATGAATAATCCCTCCGACTGGGGTTTAAGTTATCGATGAAGAGTCGAAAATATCAACGATCATATTGGTGTCGCCAGCGTTTTTTTCAAAAGATAACGATTTCTTTATTAGATGGCAAAAGGATAACAAGAACAGGGAGAATTAGCCCATTGAGATAGCGGGAAGACTACTCACCTAAAAAAGACTTACATCCGGAAAACAACATTTGAAGCCCATTCTACTATCAAGTGTTTCACCCTATTAACTAGAGACTCTGCCAAGTTTGAGGTATCCCTGAAGCATTTCCCATTCCTTTCTTCCCACACGGACCACCAGACAACCAGGAGGGCTATTCTCCAAATCTCCTTTCTATGTTTGCCTAATTTAGCTCCTTGCCAGGCATTGATCAATTGACCTGTGGATTCTGTGAAGGACCAATACATTCCAAAAAGGGACAGAATTGCTAGCCAAATTTGATTGACGATCGGTGTCGCCAGCGTTGCGACATTGAAAACCTCTTTTTTCGTTTCTCTGCCAGTTATTAGCAATTTTTTTTAAATTTTTATTTATTTTTTATTTTTTTATTTTAAAAGAGTTTTCACAATAATCAGAGTTGTCGGGAGACAACTTCGTTGTAGCTCCTAACCGGGTCATGAGCTACGCTGTAGCCAACAACTCGTTTCGCCGATAAAAAGGTAGCACGAGAATTTTGGGGACCATCATAAATACCCAAAAAAAAAAAAAAAACAAAAAAAAGAGAAAAAACTTGTAAGAATGTGATTTCGGTACTTGTAGAAGAGGTACGCCTGTCGGAAGAAGAATTCGGTGGGTCAATCAATCGATCGACAACAGTTGTGCGCCAGTCTTTTGCAAGTACGAAAAAACCACCTATTTCCCTTTTTTTCTTTAAATAGATGAAAATTTTCAGAATCAACCGGAATTCTGGTGAATAATCTGCGATATCCCTTGGGAATTTTGGTTCGATTTGGGCATTTAGGTTCGAAAAGGAAAACCCTTCAATTTGGGGATTTGGGTTCGAAATGGAAACCCTATTCCTCTTTCTTGAAATGGTGTCGATTTTTTGTTTTTATTTTAAAGGGACACGAACAACCCTAGTGGAGTATGTGAGTCGCAACTCATGGCTACTTTCAGTACTTTGTGGGCCCCACTATGATGTAATGCATTTTATTTGCACCGTCCATCTATTTTGGACGGTCGTTTTATGGAATGGGCTGAAAAATGAGTCAGATCCACATTTTAGGTGGAGCCCACCACAAGAAACAATGGTGATTGAATGCTTACCATTAAAAAATTCTTAGGGCCCACTGTACTATTTATTTGCCATCCAACCACTTCATTAGGTCCACACAGACTTGGATGAAGGGAAAACACAAATATCAGGCTAATCAATACTTTTGGGCCCCAAGAAGTTTTTAATGGTGGCCATTCAATGACCATTGTTTTCTATGGTGTGGTCTACCTCAAAATTGGATTTGACTCATTTTGTGGCCCATTCCCTAAAATAATCTGCCAAAATGAATGGATGGTGTCGGTATACATCTCATATGACTGACGTAGCCCCACGGTCAGGGTCCCACCCAACAACGGATTGTGAGGAAATCCCATCGCGTACTGAGTTACTCGTACGCTTTTATCGTACTAGGTAAACTGTGTTGGGCCCATCGTGAATGTATGTGGTTTATCCACGCCGTCATCCGTTGTTCGAGCTCATTTTAGGGGTTGAGCCCTAAATTAAAACATATCCGAAGCTCAATTGGGCTACACCACAGAAAACAATGGGAATAATGATTTCCACTGTTGAAACCTTTCTAGGGCCCATAGTGATGTTTATTTGTCATCCAACTTGTTCATAAGATCACAAAGACATGGATGAAGGGAAAATACAAATATCAGCTTCATCTAAAACTTCTGTGGCCTTCAAGAATGTTTCAACGGTAAACATTCAATTCACACTGTTTCCTATGGTGTGGTCCACTCGAGCTTTGGATATGCTTTATTTTTTGCATAAAGCCCTAAAATTGTCTGGTAAAATGGATGGACGAAGTGGATAAAATACATAAATCATGGTGTACCCCATGGAGTTTACTCAGTACGTTGAGAGTTACTCAGTCCACAATCTGCTTTCGATTTTGAGGGACGCCTGTGAAAGCATTCCAAGAAGGGCCTGCCATGGATGGTAGGTGGGCCCCTCCATGATATTTGTGAGAAATCCACCCTGCCCATCTGTTTTTCTAGATCATGTTGGGACATGGGCCCAAAAATGAGGTAGATCCAAAACTCAAGTGGGCCACATGACATGAAACAACGCAAATTGAACCTCCACCGTTGAAGCATTTGTGGGGCCATAGAAGTTTTGGATTAGGTTTTTTTTTTTTTTTTTTTTGCTTTCAATTTATCCCATTATAAATGACCTTATGAACGGTATGGATGGCATATAAACATTATAATGGACCTTAGGGAGGTTTCAATTGTAAGCATTTCCCTTCCCACTGTTTCCTATTGTACAACCCACTTGATTATTGGATCTGCGTCAATTTTGGGCTCATATCCTAAAATGATCTGGAAAAATTCCAAAGGGCTCATCGTACGGTTTTCGTAATGTTTATTTGTCATCCAACCTGTTGATAATGTTAAAAAGACCTGGATGAAGGGAAAATAAAAAGATTAGCTTGATCCAAAACGTTTGTGGCCCACAAAGTTTTTAATGGTCATTTTTCACAGTTTCTAGTGGTGTGGTCCACCTGAGATTTACATATTTTTAATGTTTAGGATTGCGTCCTAAAATGAGATGAAAAAAGATGGTAGCCGCATGTGGGGATGAAATATGGCCGGAAAGGTGTATGTTTTGAATTTACTTTTACATGTCTTAATTATTGTATGGGAGCTGCATTTGTTTTATATCAACTCATTTTGGTTACTATTGGAGTGATTTCTTATGGGAACGCATGCTTTCTGGGTCCCATTAAATGAAAACTTATTATTTAATGCATTCTTTTTGTGATTTTTAATTCCTGAATATGCAAATATGTGTATTTAGGCATTTCCTAAAGTTTCACTTAAAAATTCCACCGTTTTCTTCATGTTCCCCCTTTTTTCCCTGCATTTCTGGTTATCGGTGATATTATTGGTGATAACGATATTATGTCTTTATCTCTAGCCAGCGAAACTTGTAGCGATACCAACAACTCGAACATTGCTCCCAACCAATGTTTGAAATATCGGTATCACTACAAGTTTTGTTGGCCAGGGATACGGAAACAATATCGATATCACCGATAATATCACTGATAACTGGAAATGCGGGGAAACACGGGAAAAACGGTGGAATTTTTAGTGAAACATTAGGAGATGTTAAAATGTACATATTTGCATATTTAGACATAAAAAAATTGTAAAAAGAATGCATAACAAGTTTTCATTTAATGGGGCCTTAAAAGCATGTGCTGTTGTAAGAAATTAGTCCAACCATCCGATTTGGCCCATTTAACCATCCAACCTTCGCTAGCTCAGCGGGAGGTTCCTCCTTTTATGTAATCCGTTTCTATCAATATAATTTCTGTTACTTAAAAAAAAAAAACCATCCAACCTTCCATCCAAACATCCATCGATATTGCAAAATATCAACAACACGATATTTCATCAAGAAATCATCAACAATTGGAAAGGAAACAAAAGATTGTGGTCTCAATTTCGCGCATGTTACGATATTGATAATATCGAGATATTATCAATGACAAATTGAACACTACATAAAACCATGTGCCCATAAAAAAAATTGAAATAATTTTTTTTCTAATAAAGAAAATTTTGATGATATCAGTACGTTGGCGATATTATTGAAATATAGTTGATACACTTATGATACAGGCATTACCTAGAATTTACATTGTCGAAAATATTGGCAATACATTAGCGATATTGATACATTGGCAATACAAGTGACACTTATACTTTTACGTAGTTGAAAATATTGGCGATTAAATTAGCGATATCGATACGTTGGCAATACTTAGCGATACATTGCTAATTCTTGGAATTTTTGATACCAGCAGCGTTATCGGTATCGCTACTAGTGTTATCGGTATCGCTGAGCTAGAAATAAAGATAATATTGGAGATATTTCGATAATATTGGAGATAATTCAAACACTGCCCCCAACTACCTCCACCAGGCTCCAAAAAAACGTCATTAGTGACCCTTGCCCATTCCAAGACTAACCACTTAGCCTTGTGGAAGATCGGATCAGAATTAGAGGCGTTATTGCTAAAAGTCCAGGTGCTATGCTCAAGCCAAATGGACCACATGATAGCAAGAAGGAACAGGTGCCACGGGGTCCTTTCTTCGTTCCCAATCAAGCAAAATGCCACTTGATAAATAGATCCCTAATCTTTTGAGGCATAACCCAACTGATTTCCAACATCTCTAAGAAGCTCTTCCAAATTTTCTGGGAAAAGGAACAACGTTAAAATAAATGATTTGCATATTTCATATCTTGCAAGCATAGGATGCACCCATCGGGCAAGATTATTTGCCTTTCCTTCCGGTTATCTAATGTGAGGATTTTGTTCTTGCCCACCAGCCAGTTAAGGCCACCACTCAAGGAGGAAAGCAGATACCTCCACGTGATGAATGGGGTCCTTGGAATAGGGAAAAGAGGAGCCTCACACAATCAAGTAGAAAGGTTTAACTGTAAAAGCCGCAGAGTTGCTTGGGTTCATAACTCATCTTTCCTTTTTTGAAGAGATGCTACCTTTTGGGCCAAACAATCATACTCACTGGTCCCCTCATTGAGAAGATTCCTCTTGAATAATGGATTCGACACCAGTTGCTCACACACTTTTGATCCACATTACGATATGGGAGTAGCAATTCCATCAAACAGATGTACTCACTGATCTGCTCGTCAAGGGAAGAATTCCTTGTGAATAAAAAATCTACATCTCTCTCTCTCTCTCTCTCTCTCTCTCTCTCTCTCTCAATGATCTCTCCCTCTCACGATCTCTATGTGGAGGGGGAACTCTCTCTCTCTCTCTCTCTAGTTCTTTCCTCTGTTGACATCCTCTCTCTCTGGATGCCGGGATGATGGTGATAATGATGATGGTGCTCGGATGATGATTGATTGATATTGCTGGAATGCTAATGCTGATGATGCCTGGATGGCATTGGTGATGATGGTTGATGGATTGATGATGCCTGGATGGCAGTGATGATGGTGGTGCATGAATGATGATGATGCTCGGATGAGATGGTAATGATGATGATGCCTGAAAAATGATGCCCGGATGATGATGGCGACGATGGCAACGACAATGATGCCTTGATGGTGATGATGACGATGGTTCTTGGATGTTTATTATGATGGTGATGTTGCTGCTGCTGATGCTCAAATGCTGATGATGATGGTGATGCCAAAGATCATCCTCATCCTACCGCTTCATTTTCATAAAATGATTTTGTTTTTCTTCCTAAACAACATCCAAATGGTCCTGCTACTTGGACTATTTTTTCCATCAAATTTTGATAGTGTTCTGAGAATTTGTGATTTTCTTTTTGAATGAATGAAAAGATGAAACTTTATTAAAAACAGGTTACTCTTAGCAAAATACCAGCCACCGTCCATTTATCTTTCTTGAAGGGACGTGTTTTCAGTGATCTACAGATGTTTCCATGGCTGTCATTCTGCCCATCTATGAGCTGGTCCGTCTGTGCATCTGGAAAATCTTCTGAATATGATTGAAGCGAGGTGTTCCATTTCTTGGAGCCATAGTGTAATGTGTCTCAGAATGGAGCAGTGTTTTAAATAGCTACGCTATGTAGCATGTAGCTTATCCTACGTAGCATAGCTTAGCCTTAGCCTTAGCTCTATGTATCTCATGAAAATAGCTTAAGTCGCGTGTGGCCTACGCTACATGCTACATAGCTCACATTACAAGTTATTTTTCACTACAACATTAAAATCATTTAATTTTTTCAATGATTTGTTACCCTTTTTTTTTTTTCAATAAAAATTAGTTAATCTTTCAATGCTTTTAGTAAAATAATACAAGTAACAATATTAAATAAGTTTCGTTGCTTTTTCTTTACCTTTATACTTTAATTATTTCTTTTGCCATTACTATAGGTTGCATTTGATTGCACCAAATATCATGAAATTTTGTAAATAAAATTATTAATCAGCCTAATTTAATGTAAAATATCATGAAATTGGTACAACCAATCACAATCTTCATTAAAAATATAGAAGTAGCATGTAGCATACGCTACACGCTATGTAGCTTACGCCTCACGCTTCAGAGGGGTGAATGCTACGCTACATGCTATTCGCTATTTAAAACACTGGAATGGAGTTAGGGCATTCATGTAATCATATTTGTGAGTCGTTTCCCATCCATAGAGCTGCAGGTGGCACCATTCATGTAATCATATCTCATCTCCCATCCATGGAGCTGCAGGTAGCACCTTTGCAGGAAGTTTAATTCCTTGCCTTGTCAATTTCCTGCCTGTGTAGTAGAGGTTGATTCTTCTAATGCTGTTACATGGGCAGGTTCAAAAAGGTTTCCATGGAGGCTGGCCCACTTTATAGAGGAAGCTATTGACCTGTGTAGGAGGAGAACTAGTTTCCTCTACACAGGTAAATAGAAAGGTGAATGAGCTGGCAGACAGCCTTGCAAAAGCTGGATCCTCCAGACCTGCTATGCTGGTATCTTTCTTCCATTAGCCCCAGCGCTGGGTCCGAGCTTCTGAAGTGTTCATTGTCTGTGTTTGTTGTTCCCTCATCCCGATGTTTTATCTTCAGTGGCCATTTTCAATAAAATCTGATTACCAAGCTTCAAATATATATATATATATATATATCTGATTACCCTTGAAAAAAAATAATCCTTGCCTTATGGCAAGGACATGCACTCATTTGTGTTCTGTCAATGTTTTGATGTCTGTTTATCCACCTGATTTCTCTCCAAGTTAATTCTTCAATATGATTTGAAGGTTGATGTTGTGAAGCACTCTTGTCCTTGTTGCTTCTACTCAAAACACCAACTTAAATAATCTCAGACAGTTGTGCATAGAGAGGATAATGAAATCATACTTGGTTATAGTACTAAGTATTTATGCAATGAATTGCTTGTTTATTAAGTAATTCCATTGGTAGCATGTGAAATGATCTTGGACTTTCTATATTAATAATGAGTTTCATGTCAGAAATGGCCTTGCCCTTCTTGTGGGTAGTTGATTTGGCACCTGTTTATGTTCTGACTTCATTGTAATCTGTCATGGCATATGAGGGATCTCTGTATGAACTATGCTTATTTGCATTCATGAGGCATTAATTCTAGATTGAGTGTTTTGCACCACTAGTTATCATGCCTTTGGTTACCCTATGGTGCAGGTGACTTGCTTATGCTTTTGAGTGTGTCATCTGATGATAATATTTTGCCTACTACTTATGGTGAATTGCGGCCACCTCTTGGGAAGCATCGCCTGAAGGTTTGCTCTCTCTAGAGTATAATACTGCTATGTTTGTATGTATGTTGTGCATTATTCTTGTTCTTAAATTTGTCACTGGAGAAAGAACTCTGGGTCAGTTAACTAAACCCAGAAGTTGCAGTTACCAATACCATCCTACTTACTGCTAAAAAATCTTGCAAAAACTCGAGATCTGACTCAGGGGAATTGGATTGTTCTCCTCTACATATTCACAAAAATGAAATGAAAGGAAAATTTGTTTCCGAAGAAAAGGAAAAGAAAATAGTGGAAAGGAAAAGCGTTTCTGATGTTTTTTTTTTTTTTTTTTTTTTTTTTTTTTTTTTTTTTTTTTTAAATTGTTTTTTGAATGGCAACGGATGCTTCTTTTTTTAATAAAGTTTTTTCTATCAAAATTAGGGCCCATTTTCAGATCTAATGTTAGCCAAAAACTGACATGGGTTGCTGGCATGTGGGGCACTTGAGATGGATGGTGCTTATGTGGCACATGGACCATTGACATGTGGCACATGCGGGGTGCTTGAAGATGGACGGTGATATTTGTGGCACATGTGGAGTGCCTACTACTAGACAGCGGCACTTGGGGCACATGTTGCACATTTGCAATTTTGCATGCTCTGGGAGCTTGAAGTTGGACAATGGCACATTTGCGCACATATGGGTTGTTTAAATATGGATAGTGGTACATCCGTACATGTGAGACATTGGCACATGGCACATGTGGAGGTCTTGAAGGCTGACAATGGCATGTGGCATATTGCTACATATGGGACATTGGCACACGTGGCACATGTCGGGTGCTTGGAGGTGGACGGTGGCACATATCACTCATGTATTGGCACACTGGAAAATTAGCACTTGTGGCACATTGGAAGTCCTCTTTCGTACAAGCATGGGAAACATTGTTTTTTTAGGGTGTAAGGTGAGAAAATAAATTGTCCATTTTCAAGGAAAATCTCTACCATGGGAAAATGCCTTTCCTGTAACAAATCTTTCACAAACACGGCAAGTAGTTACGTTGGAAAGAACCTTTCCTTTCCAAGAACCCAAACTGGCTGTAAGAGTTGACTGGGGATAATCTTTGATTTATTTTGGAGTTTCTTTTAGGAATCTCTCCAGCTAATCCTTCCCAAAACTTGGCTGAGAGTTCCCTATAAAAATAAACGAGTCTTAGTATATCTCTTTTTCTTTCTCTTTTTAACAAAAGAGCAGCTAGACACTTTTTGTATACTTGCAGTCGAGATATGGTTAGAAATAAAATTTGTTTATGATATTTGACTGTTTGTCGGGGTTGATGTTAGAATATACTTTTATGTCAGGAAGCGAGCCTGCACTGAAAGCAATTAATGACTAATGGACTTTTACAGATTTCCAGGTTCATTTCCTAATTTTTTTTTTCTTTTTTTCTTGAAATTGGATGTTCAGATTGTTGAGTTCATTGCAGTATTGTTGAGGACTGGTAATGAAGATGCAGAGAAGGAATTGGTTAGCTCAGGCGCTATCCAGAGAATCCTAGATCTCTTTTTTGAGTAAGCTGCTTTCAAGCTTTGGCATTTTACGAAAGCAAACACAAGTGCCTTCTAGTTTTATTTGTGTTGCCATAATTGTTGCAGGTACCCGTTCAATAACTCATTGCATCACCATGTGGAGAGTATCATAGTATCATGCTTGGAGAGCAAGAACGGTACTATAATTGATCATCTCTTCCGTGATTGTAATTTAATTGGAAAAATACTCAAAGCCGATAGACATTCCATTCTTTCTGGTGATTCAAATCTGGTAATTAACATTCTTTGCTAAATTGAAAATTTCTTACATGACTTGTTTGTAAATATCATGACATTGTCCTTGTAAAATGTTATTCTGTTTATCTGCTTTCAGTTGGCATCCTGTTGAATCAGAATGCTTGAGAAACTAATTTTTGTTTTCTTTGACTTTTCAGCCAACAGTTCCTGCTGCTGGAAGACAGTCACCTCGGACTGGAAACCTCGGACACAATACAAGAATTGCTAATAAGCTTGTACAACTTGGGGATGGCAATGACCACATTCATGCATATTTACAGGTTAACATGATAAGTCAAATGAATGTATTTTGTTGCGAGATATC
The DNA here is from genome assembly GCF_029962835.1 of Magnolia sinica. Classification (NCBI taxonomy): domain Eukaryota; kingdom Viridiplantae; phylum Streptophyta; class Magnoliopsida; order Magnoliales; family Magnoliaceae; genus Magnolia; species Magnolia sinica. The sequence goes on along the minus strand of NC_080577.1, from coordinate 39,691,083 downwards.
TTTTGTTTGTTAAATTCAGCATTCTTAATGCATTAAATCATACCAGGTTCAAGTCCATCGTTCACTTGCAGACAGTCTGCATTTAAACATTGAGGTCTCTGGTTTGAAACCAGCCATATATCTGTCTGCATGGTTGTGCAAGCATGGGCATGTCTGGGTTTGTGTGCACCTTTTTTTCTTTGGTAAAGGGGGGTCTTGGTTCTATTGAGGACCATATCCTCAGTTAAACCATAGGTCATCAAATATTTATTTACTTCCACTCTTGGTCCTTCCCTTTCTTTTTATGGATAAGTTAGGCTCAAATGTGTGACCTCAGTTTTGAACATGCCCTGTCTACTGTTGGGTTATCAGCTCATACCCAATTTTGGCCTTCCCCTTGCCCTTTTATAAACTTCAACTTGAATAAACTCATTTCTAACTGGTGCAATTCTTGGTCTCTGATACAAATGGCCAAACCATCTTGGTCTACTCTCCTCATCTTATCACCTATTGGGGCTAGTCCTAAGTTCCCAATTTATTTCTAACTCTATCCTTTCCCTGTCTTACCATTCATCCATCTCACCATTCTCATTTCAGCCACACATTCTATGAACATGTTGTTCCTTGACTGCCTGACATGGTCCCCTAGAAGCCTTATTTGGCAACTTCAGGAATATTAATGAAAAAAGAAATTTATGCACGGTTGATCATGATGATCCTGTAATCCTGACAGTGGTGGTCGTTAAGCTGATTTTGTTGAGAATGCATTTTCGCTGTAATGGGACGATGTACATTATTTGGCAACATGAATCTAAGCCTGAATGTACAAGATGCTCTTCTTTTCTGTTATTTTGAGTATCTGCTCTACTTGTTGACTGGCCTTGCAAAATTTGGAAGGTGTTTACATATCCTATATAATGAGTATCTTTGTTGACTTCAGTTGTTCTCATCAGTTTCATCTTGCCTTTGTAGCTATGCTGCTAAGTTTGGATTTTGTGAACCCATACCAGTTTCTGATAGTCAGTTTTGTGGTTGGCATGGAAACCCTGTTGGGCCGAATTATTGGTTTTTGGTTGAGCTAGAACTTGGGCCGATATGAACCTTCACCTAGTTTTGAAATAACAGTTCATGCAAACCAGATCAATGACTGAAAAATCTATGTTGCGTGGGCTTACTTAAGAGTGAAAATAATAATATACAACGTGCCTGCATTGTACCCTTTTATGTATCTTCATCACTTATTCACTCTTGTGAACCTGATTTGTCAGTCATAAAAATAACTATGAAGTTCCTGTTTTGCAATCTAGCTCTGCTAACCATGGTTTATTTTAATAAATTTTAAACTGGTTGAATATTTTACCGGACTTTATATTTTTCAACTAAAGCATTTCAAGTTCCGAAGGATAATTGCTGTGGCAGAGTTAGTTAAACAATGTAATAGAATTAGCTAGTACAATGCATTTTTTATGATCATTTATCATGTTAAGAAATTTTTTTAGTTGATTTTTGTTTTTTAATACTTTCGTAGGAAAATGGTGAATGGATTGATTGGCAAACTAGCGTTCTTCAAGAACGGAATACCGTGGAGAATGTCTACCGATGGGCTTGTGGGTATGTATTATAATTCTATCAACCTATGATCGACAACTTATTACGTGGAGAATGTCTTGTGTATGGTAGCATTTAGGGGGTGTTTGGATGTACAGAATCAGCAACTTTGTGAATTAGTAAGTTCATTAACTTGTAGCTTAATGAAATTGGAACTTTTATTTAGAGATTTCCCTGTGAAATTCAGGATTTGTTAACTTCACCATTTAGGGGGCCTGATCAAGTTTACATTTGATGGAGAGGTCGATGTAATTCTGTCCTTTAAGGACCACTTTGATTGGATGATCCAAACAATCCAATCAATGGCAACTTGCTATCCAAATCAACTATAATGTAGTAAAGGTCCAATTTTGATCTCTACCATCAATCATGTGGATTTAATTTTTATTGCACATACCTCTTGGTTATTACTTTGATTCAATGATCATAACTATCATATCATTCATTATCATCTAAGCCTTTATTTACATCCAATTTTGATGGGCATGGTAATTCCATAGACATTCACATGACATTCATTGTCATTGCCACATACATACAGATATAGAGAAGGGCGCATATAGTTGAAAGGCTTTTATTAAATCTTTTAATATTTGGGTTCTTATTACTTTACAGGCTATAATATGACACAAGTCCTTAATTACATTTCATAGAATAACCATTGATTTTAAGGTAAGAACAAAGAAACTATGATCCGTATAATAATAATAGAAAGAACATAATGAATGCAATGCAAAGGATGCATGTAATATTGAGTATAGCTTCTCATACCTAGAGAGTATATTGGACAAACCATGCCTTGGATCTTTGCAACCCTTGCTGCATGTCTGTCAATTTTTGGTAGACTCGAACATGTACACGCACATGGTCGTACCTTGCACACATGTGCTCGGCCCCACATGTGTGTGCGCACACCCCTATATGTGTGAGAGTGACCCCCGTACACATGTAACCGAGCCTTTGTAGCCACACGTCCCGCGCACGCAGAAAATCCAGGTGAGAGAGCGCGCGAGTTTCACGTACACTAGGAGTAACTAGGGAGATGATTAGACCTAGCCCAAGCCCAAGCCCAAGCCCAAGCCCATGAATCCAAGGCCTACTCCATACCCATTCCGCTCTCTCTCTCTCTCTCTCTCTCTCTCTCTCTCTCTTAGCCACCTCACTCCTTAGACTAGCCACTTTATCTCCCCAGCAAAGCCACTTCACCCCTTTTAAAGGGGTCCTTAACCTAGCTAATGATGTCATTTTTTGAGAAAATTCCAGCAAGAGAGTGAGGGAGAGAAAAAGAGAGGAAGAAAAAGAGAAGGGAAAGAAAGAAAGAGAGAGAAAAGAAACAAAGCAAAGAGGGGGAAAGGAAGGAAGAAAGTGAGAAGGAAGAGGGACAAAAAAGAGAAAGGGAGAACAAAGAAAAGAGAGAAAAGAGAGAGAAAAAGAGAGAAGCAAAAAGAGAGAAGAAAGACGAGAAAGAAGAAGAGAGAGGACGCGGGCCCACTTCCTACCCCACGTGCCAGCAGGTCCCACGTCATAGTGGGCTTGTTGAAATAGGTGGATGGCATGAATTTAGAACATATATATCACCGTGGCGTTGACAGTCCACAACCGTGTAACCTAATATGATGTTGTGATATGTGATGTACCATGATCCACAATATGAGTGAGTATGCTACTGTAATGCCTCGGATCTTCGCAACCATTCCTGCGCGTGAGTATGTATTTCTCGTCGATTTCCGGTATCCTCGAACGTGTATATGCACATGGCCGTACCTTGCACATATATGCCCAACCTCACACATTTGCGTGCTCATCCCTATATGTGTGAGAGCGATCCCCATAAGCATGTGACTCAGCTTTTGCACCCACACGTCCCATGCACGCAAAAAACCCCCATGAGAGAGCATGTGAGTTCCACGTATACTAGGAGTAACTAGGGAGAGGCTTGGACCCAAACTTAGGTGGACTTAGACCTAGCCTAAGCCCATGAGCCCAAGGCCCACTCCATACCCATTCCGCACACTATCTCAGCCACCGCACCCTCTTAAACTTGTCACTTCACTCCCTTAGTCTAGCCACCTCATCCTCTTAGACTAGCCACCTCACCCCCTTGGACTAACCTTTTCACCCCTCTTAGCTAAGCCACTTCATCCGTCCTTCGGGGGGGCTTTACCCTCTCTATTGATGCCTTTTTTTGAGAAAATTCTAGTAATGGAGTGAGGGAGAGAAAAAGAGAGGAAGAGAAAGGAAAGAAAGAGAGAGAAAAGAAGAGAGAAGAAAGAAGAGAAAGAAGGGAGAGGACCCAAGCCCATGTGCTACCCCGCATACCGGCGGGTCCCACGTCCCAATGGACTTGTTGAAACAGGTGGATGGGGATTTAGAACATATAGACCACAATGGCGTAGATAGTCCATAACTGTGGATTGTCCATGCTGTTTTTGAAGGTGGGGCCCACCCAAGTTTCGAATCGAGCTGATGTTTGTTTCCCCCCTTCATTGGGGTCTGTGTGACCTAATCAACAAGTTGGCTAGTTAGAAAACACTACGGTGGGCTGTTGCTAGAGCGCGCGGACCTGATGTGGGTACACATTGTGTGGACAGTGTGTTGTACATGATGTCTAGTGTGGTCCCACTTGTTGGTGGGTACCACATCATCAAAAACATGGGAAAAGAGGAAGGAAAGGACAAGGAAGTTGCCGTGGTAAATGGGTTACATGCAAAGGGGTTAGGTCTTATCCTACTTCTCTTTTTCTTCCCTCCTTTCTTTTCTCCCCCTTTTTCTCTTTCCTCTCTTTTTTCTCTTCCCCTTGTTGGAATTTTATTAAAAAATGGCATCATTAGCTAGGTCAAGTTCCCCCTCTTAATGAGGGGTGAAGTGGCTTAGCTAGAGAGGTGATAAGGTTAGCCTAAGGGGTGAGGTGTCTAGTTTAAGGGAGTGCGTTGGCTATTTTAAGGGTGTGAGATGACTAGTTTAAGAGAGTCGGTGGGTAGTCTAAAAGGGTGAGGTGGCTAAGAGAGTGGAATTGGTATGAAGTGGGCCTTGGGCTTGGGCTAGGTCCAAGCCCACCTAAGTTTGGTTCCAAGCCTCTCTCTAGTTACTCACATGCACACGCATGGGGCTGGGCACATGTGTGCAGGGTACAGCCATATGCGTGTATACGTTCAAGACTATCAGAAATTGATGGAAAATACGTACTCGCACGTAGGAAGGATTGTGGATATCTGGGGCATTACACGCAGAACACTTGTGATTAATTGATTCGAGCTTTGTGCCCTTCACACGGTGAGATGATAGGTATGGGAACATTGTCTTAATAATGATCCTCCAATTTAGAATCCATAATGTCTTCAATGTAAGATGGACAAATGTGACGATGTGGCAGTATGTGGGTTCTGCGTACATTTCTCTGAAATAGGGACCGTTGAGCTATGCCTATGAAGGAAAATGCATCACGACATAGTGGAAGGTGATAGCCTGCCTTTTGATTGCCTTTTGCAACACATGTGATGTTGTATTCCGACAACAAGGACCACTTGGTCAAGATACCTGAGACCATTAGTTTAGTCATCAAATACTTGATTGGGCCTGCCTTAGATTTAAGAATGACGCCATGCACTAAACAATAATACCGTAATTTCTGAATAGCAGAAATCAATGTGAAGCAAATCTTTTCAATTGGGGAATAATTGAATTCGGCCCCCCACGAGTGTCCTGTTGAGGTAATAAAGAGCATTCTCCTTTTCGACTTCATTTTTCTGGGCAAGGAGTGTGCTAAGGGTGCTCTCACAAGTAGCTATGTATAATATTAGTGGTCTATCCTTGATCAAAGCCGCAAGAACTGGTGGCCGCCTCAACATCTATTTTATTGAACCAAATGCTCTCTGGCAGGCTTCATCCCATTCAAAAGCAATCACTTTCACAAGAAGTGATAGAAGTAGACAACGACCTCCTATGTTTGAGAAAAACCTTCGGATATAGGCAATTTTGCCTTGGAGGCTCTGCAAGTCATGATATGCCTTCCACCTTTCAAAAGTAAATAAATAAATTCATGCAATGTCTTTAGTGGCAGCATGTCTTGGAGGGCTTTTATCTTGGATGGATCAATTTCAATCCTACGGTAATAGATAATGAGGCCCAAGAATTTTCGTGGTGATACATTGAACGTGCATTGTAATGGATTCATGCGTAGCTTCTTTGTATGTAATTTGTTAAGGCGGTACGAAGATGCATGCAATGTTCTTTGTGATTGTGAGATCCCACCATGAGTTCATCAATGTAGCATTCCATATGCTTGTACATCATATCATGAAATATTGACTGCATTACACGTTGGTATGTTGGGCTAACACTCTTCAATCCGAAAGGTATTACCTGATAACAAAAGATTCCAATGGGGTTGTGCCACCTTGTCTAATTGTATTCGGCATAACGGTCCATAAATGATATTGTCAAATTATCGCTTGGCATTGTCTATAAGCAGCTCTGTTATCGGCAATGGAAAGTCATCTTTCGAACATGCTTCATTGAGGTTGCAGATAAATCAAACTTCAATACCTCTTTGATTTGCGCGGCCAAATCAGGGAAAAATTGCCTTTGGGCCTCCTCCTTGACCGGTTTCTTTTCCTAAGAGATGTTTAGCTTATACATAGCGATAGTTGGGTGAAGACCGAGCATCTCGACATAGGGCCAGTCAAAACCTTCTTTGAATTCCTTCAAGAGGTTGACATAGTTGTCAACTTCTGTTAGAGAGATACTGGCACTAACATAAGTGATGCGAGAGTCTTCTTGAGAACCTAAATTCACTTCTCGCAACTCATCAACAATGGGTTGTCTATTTCCACATTTACTCTTGGTTCACCCTTGGGCGAGGGAATTCTAGGTACCTGACCAACAATGGTGATTCCTGACCCAATCCGTGAGCCAATACTGGTGGGAGTTACATTTGGGCCCTTTTTGGGATCTATGGTAGGCCCAAGAGCACTTTGATGCATCTCATTCATCGGATCAGACAACGTTGAAGTGGCTCTGACTAAAACTAGTTTAGACCACTGTGGGTTGGAATGAAAAGCTCGAATACATTCCAGGGTCGGCAATCTCACGAATTCGTGATTGGAAAAGCTTGGGACTGCCGATGATGAAACAAACGATTCACTATTGGGTGAGCATTCACTTGTTGGTATTGCGTTTGACAAACATACCGGCCTAGTCGCCTTGGGAATGGCTAATGCAGGCTTTTGAGTATTTTGATGTGTGCTGCTCATTGAATCAGGAGTGGCTGAGGTAACCTCAACGTCAACTGACTGGAATGGTGGTACCCTAAGGGGACCAGGCTTGACAAGTGCAACAATTTTAGGTTTTGTGGCTCTACGCAAGGTGGGTATTGCAGTTGCCCCCACTCCGCAATCGATGAGGGCCCTAACTGCCGATGTCGTCTCGTATGGTGTTGAAACAAGTGGTTCGTTGGCGGGGGCGTTCTTATTCATTGAGACTGTTGGTAGGCAGGCAAACAAGCCACTGTAAAGCCCTCTTGTAGAAGAAAGAAACAAAAAGCCGTTGAGGAAGCCATTCTATTGCTGCAAACAATTGATCTTGTAATTAAACAAGTGTTTCTTGAAAGTAGCAACCACAATAGGGCATAAAGAATGAATTCGGGGCACTAACGTGCTCGCATTTGCAAACTACTTTCCTTTATTATGCCTTGAAGGGAGGAATGTTTTCGTCAAAAGTCACCTCTTTGGTGCCACATAAGGTGTCGAAGAGCCTTTCAAAATTGGAGACTCTGGGTTCGATCCCCAGAGGGTCAAAGTATGTCTATATAGGCGAGATTATCCTAATGATCCAGCAATTACTCAACATCAAGGTATTCCGTATCCGTTACGATACGCTCGTAAAGGCTGATACGTATAGGTAATGACCATGACCGTTACGCGATACGAGGGTGAAAAGGGGCATTTAGTTTTTTGAGACCGTATCAGCTGTTACGGGGCATAACGACCGTTACTCCCGTAACGGTCGAAAAACGATCACTTTTTTTTTTTCCTATTTAAATTCAATTTCTCCTCTTTTTCACTTTTTTTCATTCCAAAAACTGTCCTATATCATTTTACTACAGATTTCGACCACTCTTACTCGGTGTTTTAAATAGCGGTAGCGTGTTGCGTAGCGTTCAACCCTCTGTAGCGTGTAGCGTAAGCGACACAATACTTCTATTTTTTATTTTTATTTATATATATATATATATGATAAATATTAAATAGCACAATAAAAAATAATGCACACAAACACACACCACAATGGGCCTACCAAAGAAAACAATGCAAATCCACCCTTTCATGCACCTCAGTGTGCCACACCATAGAAAACAATGCACATCCACACATATGCACTCCACAGTGGGCCCCACGTGGGCTACAACATAGAAAACAATGCAAATCCACCCGTTCACGCACCTAAATGGGCCCCACGTGGGCCATACCATAGAAAACAATGCAAATCCATCCGTTCACGCACCTCAGTGGGCCCCATGTGGGCCATACCACAAAAAAAAAATCTATATCCACAGAGATATTGAAAAAGAAATGAAAAAAAATTATAAAGATAAAAAAACGCATAATAACCGGCATTTTAAAAGGGAAAAAATAAGAAAAACTCAAAATACTAAGTTATTTTCATTGTACATCGAAAGAAATTCAAAAAAAAGGAGCGTGCATACTTATTTTTGTCTCAAGATGAGATTGAATTAATGAAATATGCAAAAGTTCAAGCTCCACAGCCGATCGCAATTGGAATAGGGGAAATCCGATTTCTCTGTCATTTCTTCTCCATTGTTGATGAAACTGCACCAAATGGAGCTCCTTGTAGTCTCCAACAATCGGCTAAAGAAGCCCCTTTGAAGGACCTTTCGATTGCAAGATTGAAGAGGGGGAGAGGAAGCAGCGTCAGGCATCGGGTTAGGGCCGGCTGTCGAATACTGTTCGAATAGAGGGTTTATATATATATATATATATATATATATAACTTAAAGTTATTGCTGTGGTATGAGTTCACCACCATTTATGGCAGTGTAAAAAAAATAAAATAAAATCAAAACAGGTAACGCACGCTACCTGCGATACACGCTACCCTTCCGTAGCATATGCTACAACCCCTGTAGCATGCGCTACATGGGATATACGCTACTGTACACGCTACGTAGCATTTTTGGAGCTCTATGCTACCTACGCTACCGAAAACACTACTCTTACTATAGCTTTTAAGATTAAAACTGTGGATTGAAGTGATTTGAGCGAATGGAATCTCCGAGGGCCTTTTTTTTTTCCAAAAAATTGAAAAAGCAGTATTTATGCCTTTTTCTGATTTCTAGTTCTAATGCTTGATTGTGATGTGTAAACATTAGAGACATAATCATATTAAACAATTCACTAGATAACTCGATACAACATTCTCACCAAAGAGTGGACCGTTACACTACCATAAACATGTTCAAAACAAAAAATGAATATATATTTGAAATATTTATATTATTCTTGATTTTCTAGATATTTTTTTTTCAGAATTTTTCGGGCAAAAGAAAATTTTCAACCGTTACGGGGGTCGTTATGGTCGTTATGCTCCCGTATCGGCCGTTATGGCCTATAACTGTATCGGTAATGGTGGTGACCGTTATGGCCACCATCACCGATACTGAATACCTTGCTCAACATGTCAAAACCAAAGAATTTGAGTTCAATCCCCAGCAAAGTTGCCTCTTTGTTTACATCAATTTTGATGGGTATGAAAATTCCATAGACATTGCCATTGCCACTGCCACTGCCACATACAAATATAAATGGAGAAGTGTGCATATAGTTGAAAGGTTTTTATTAAATCTTTTATTGATTTGAGTTCTTATTACATTCTAGGCTGTAATCTGGCACTAGCCCTTAATTACATAGAATAACTTTCGATTTTAAGGCCCTCCAAAAAAAAAAAAAAAAACCCTGATTTTAAGGCAATAACAAGGAAATTATGATACATGTAATAATAATAGAAAGAAAATAATGAATGCAATGCAAAGGATGCATGTAGTATTGAGTATAGTTCCTGATACTTAGAGCGTAACTCGGATAGTCCATAGGATGTCTGCCTCACATGGTGAGATGAAAGGTATAAGATCACTGTCTTAATAATAATCTCTCTAATATAGAATCCTTCATGTCATTAATTTAAGATGGATGGATGCGGAGATGTGGCAATATGTGTGTTCTGCCTATGTACATCCGAGACAGGGAGCATTGAGCCATCTCTATGAAGGAGAATGCATCACGGCATAGTGGAAGGCAAGCAACCTCTCAACTGTCATCTCTCAAGAGGGTGCAGGCAACAAACAGAAGAGCCTTTGCGACTTGTTGCTATGAGGGCTCAAGCAGGTGATTGAACAATGCATGTTTATGATCTTTCATGAAACTCATCCTGCCGTCTTATGAAGGAATTGCACTGGTCGCACCCTGTTGATTATTCCACTAGGCGCAGGAATGCATGTGGCTTGGGAATTTTAGTTTTCCCTATGCACGGGAAGGAGGCACCGTATAGGCTTTTTACCTGAAAAGAGGGACATGCCTTTGGGGGGTTTTTGAAGGGATTTCTCAAAGAGAACTTCAGGAGCTGAAATCTCTTAAGTGCTTTAAATGAACCGCTACGAGGATATGTATGGGCAGTGTCCAGAAGGTTCATATGCTTCTTAGACATGTGTTGTGCTCTAACTGCCTGAAGGAACCAGCAAGTGATAGCTGTCTCACACTAACATGCTAGCTCAACACATGGCTGAAGGAACCAACAGGTGATGGATGTCTCGCACTAATAAGCTAGCTTGACGCATGGTGTGCTCACATTGGATGTAGAAACCTTGTATGGCCAGCTGGCAAGTACATGTGGCGCCCTAGGTCCACTGCTTCGAAACAACCAATGCCCCTTCCTATGGGATGTCACGAGCTGGGATGCAACCCACTCCACACCAGTTGGCTTGCCCATTTCGCTCAAGAATAAATTTGGTAAGATAATCCTAGCTCGTTGATTGCTGACCCATTACATGGAAAGTCCAAATTGACTATAAATGTCTCCACTGATTAATTTGGCCATCCACAGTGGACCCCACCATAGATTGTCTGCGTTTCTCAAGAATTACTTTAATTAGACTATTCTAGTCACTTGTTCCACAGTCAATAAAATGAAGGATCCATATCTATTGTAAAAAATGTCTAATCAAAGCATAGGACCTAGCTTTGATTGCTGATGTCTTACAGGAATTTCTTTGAGTGGATGGACTGGCCATCATGTCTCATAAGAATCAGTTTGAGTGGACCGTCCATCATTTGCTTGTGAACCATTTTATTGCTTATCGAGCTCAAGATCGCCTTCCCAACAGAATTGGTCTAATCAGGATTTGAAGAATTTCCTTTTTTTGTCCCTAATCTTTTGCTTCACGAATTTTGGCCATTTTGCTAATTGCCTAATTCATGAATCAAGAAAATGGTGCTACTCCAAACAGCTCAAGGTCCTCAACAACACACTTTGTGAATTATTCAATTAAAAGATTGCCAAATTCATGAATTAGTTGTTGAACTAAATCATATCTTAGTGAATCGGTTATGCTGGAAAAAGTTGGAGACTGAATTTTACTTGGACATGTGTTGAGTAAAAAGGTGTAAATCTGTTTCTCTAAAATCCAAAATTTGGCAAGGTAGTTGTAATCATCATAGCCCACCCCAGGTAATTGAGGTAAGGATTAGATGACGGCGACTTGTAAATTAAATAAATAAAAATGGTGGTGCTCCAAACAGCTCAAGGTCCTCAACAGCACACTGAATTATGTAATTAAAAGATTGCCAAATTCATGAATTCGGACAACCTTCAAAAAAGGAGGATGATTCTCCTGAATGTTTGCTTAATGTGCTATCAGGGCGAGGAAACGGTGGATCATCTTTTCATTCATTGCTTGTTTGCAAAATGTTTGTGGGATTGCTTTTTTGGCTTGTTCAAGGAAGCATGGCTGTCGCCAAGCTCTATTGATCGGTTTATGTCGGCATGGCATGGTGGAGGTAAAAGGGAAAAGATTGGAAAAAGAAAGTGTGGCATTTAAGTTCAGTAGCAGGTTTATGGTTCCTATGGTTATAAAGGAATGATCGATGCTTTAGGAATTGGAAAGGGGATGCATTGGAGGTTTCTAGAAGGGCAAAACCACATGCACTGGATTGGACGATTGTGTCGAAAGTTATTTCCCAATTCCTGATCAGTTGGCTTGAGTTGTAATTTTTCCATTTCTTTGGTTTTCGTTTCTTGTATTTTGGCTTTGGCCATTCATTAATTAATTTAAAGAAAATCATGAATTGATCGTTGAACCAAATAGTCCCTTAGTGAATAGGTTATGCTAGAAAAAATCGGCGACTCAATTTCACTTGGACGTGTTGAGTTAAAAGGTGTAATCTGTTTCTCTAAAATTCAAAAATTGGCAAGGTAGTTGAAATCATCATAACCCACCCCAGGTAATTGGGATAAGGATTAGATGACGACGACATGTAAATTAAAAAATAAAATAAAATCAGAACAGAACTTTAGCATTCAAACTCGAAAGAATCATTTGAATACTTGACTGCATTTCAAGTCGAGTTGGACTTTTGCCTATTCATAGTGTCTAGAGTTGAAGTTTCTACAGCTTGTCACATGGTGCATACTAGTAAAATGCTCATGCATGAAGTATACATACAGTAATTTACTTGAGTTTTGAGGTTTAAATAGTTTGATTTTGACAGATTGTTAAAGTCATCCTATTATTTGATCAATGATGATCGTTGAGATTAAGGTTTGCCAGCCACGGAATGTACGAAGATGGAGTCTGTGGCTTGGAGGGCTTCTTAAACTGAGCTTAGATGGTAGTTCTTTAGGTTCTCACAACAAGTTTGGTGATGGGCTGCTTAATCGGGGTTGCTGGAAGTATGCTAAAAGTTGCTTTTGATTCTTCAATCAGTGTTAAATTCTGACAAATGTCAATTTGGCATTATTTAAGTGTATGTGTGTTCTTGTTTCTTCTATTATGGTCCTCTAGTGGGAGATTCTTCAGCTTAATCAGATGGGTTAGTTGTGTTGTCAAGTCTCCTCAGAGAATAGAGAAATACTTGAAAAGCTTCATAGTCTGTGCTTTGCGAGAGATTTCTTTTTAATCATGTTAATGCCATGCGCTTAGTTTTGTTAGAATGTTCGGAAACATTAGAATATGTTCTCAGAGAGTCTGCTATAGTTGCGGATGAACTAAGCTAAGGTGTGAGTGGAGCATTTTATGAATCGAGCATGGCATTGCATCGGGGCTGTCAATGGGCTGGGCCAGGGGTTGGCTTCGGCCCATATTTTGAACCAGTTGTGCTGGTCCTTCTCAACATTTTCAGTTTGCTTAGCCTGGCCCCAGCCCATCAACAGCGCTAAATGCATCTTGCATCTTGCTCCTATTAATAGAAGCATTATTAAAAAATGAAGAAGTGAAAAAGAAGTAAAAAGAAAGATAAGTTTGCAGACAAGTTTTTTTTTTTTTCTTTGCAAAATTGTTTAATGGATAAACAAAGCTGCAGAAGGACGCACGAGGGGAAACTAAATCAGGTTACCTGTCATGGCACTGTTTAATAAGGATTCCCCACTGTATTTGACATGCAACAGGTTGAGAAATTGGAATAGTGTACATCTTTCTTTTTATCAATGAATTTCTTGTTGTTTGTTTAGAAAAGATGAATGCTATGTTTGTCAAATGCTGCATGGTTGCTGTTGCAAATGATCAAAGAAAGTATCCAGTGCCTAAGTTATCAAGCACTCAATCTTGGTACGGTTGGCAAGCATGTACGGAATCCAGACTGTTCATCTATTGTAGCTTGCTGTGGATAGGCAAACCACAAATGACATCAGTCGGATGATCCTAGGCATCAGTTGGTGGATTTTTGCCCATTGAACTCTACGAGTGTTGGTTGGACTCTTTCCTAACTGCCATTTGTGATCCGCTAGAGTCTTACAATCAGTGATTAGGATCACCTGACTGGTTCATCTCATCCATAGGAGGGTACTCAATCTCCTTACATGTGGCAAAAATGTAAGGATCCAGACTGGTCAGCTACTGTACCTTGTCATGGATAGGCTGTATGAAATGGTACTGGTCACCTATCTTGGGCATCAATTGGAGGATTTTTGCCCATTGAACTCTGAGCATCAATTTGTGCATCCTTTCATGCACTGGAAACTAGACATGGATTATGCTTTCAATGTTTACATGTTATTTTGTCATCACCACAATATATTTTTATGATGACATATGATGGTATAAGAATTGAAAATTGGATATTTCATCTATTCTTGGGACACTTTCGTATTAAGCACTCAGCTGAATGAAAATACTCCTGTTCTTTGCAGCCGCCCTACTGCATTGCAGGAAAGGACAAGGGACAGTGATGAGGATGAACTCCAAGACAGAGATTATGATGTAGCGGCACTAGCAAATAATCTAAGCCAGGCTTTTAGGTACAACATGTATGAAAATGAAGAGACAGAAGAGGTATTGACTAACACATCTCCATATCTGCTTAAACAGTGAACCAGCTGGTTTTTATCAATGAATGCACATTTAACTTCCAGTTTTGTGTTTGTTACGTGGGTTATGTTATTGTGCTGATTGTAGGTACATGGATCTCTCGAGCGTGATGACGAGGTAATGTTGCCACCAATTATTTAGTGGTTATGAAGGATATTACATCACATGTATGCATGAATATATGTTTGTGCATTCCAGTAAGCAGCTGAGCACATGCAATGCACCTCAAGAACTATTAAAACAAACCAAAAACATGGAAAACCATTAAAACAAATAGCGAATGCATTTCCAATTTTTTTGGTCTCTCTCTCTCTCTCTCTCTCTCTCTCTATATATATATATATATATATATGTTTATATGAAGATGGTTTCTTTTGTTATTAGTAATAATTATCTTTTGAAATTGGTCGTTTGTGGCACTTCTGTAGGTCTGCATACATTAAAACAAATAGCGAATGCATTTCCAATTTTTTTGGTCTCTCTCTCTCTCTCTCTCTCTCTATATATATATATATATATATATATATCTCTCTCTCTCTCTCTCTATATATATATATATATATATATGTATATATGAAGATGGTTTCTTTTGTTATTAGTAATAATTATCTTTTGAAATTGGTCGTTTGTGGCACTTCTGTAGGTCTGCATATGTTACATGAGGTAATATTTTGAAAAGATAGATACAAATTATGTCAAGCAACAAACGATCCAAAACCTATAACAAGATTTCTCCTTCCCGCTATAGGATCCAGCACCTTTCTAGAGTCGAATTCTTTTGGATTTTAAAAAATGAAGGTGGGGGTTCTCCCGCTGCACAAACTGGCCTGTTCATAGTAAATGAAATTATGCAGTTTAGGAATGTTATCAATAGGGTTTATTCAAACGGGATGGTATGTCGTTAGAGTTCAAGTATTTAAAAGAAATTTAACTATATCATTTTATGTGTCTCAACAAGGATAGGGTGGA
Source organism: Magnolia sinica (assembly GCF_029962835.1). Classification (NCBI taxonomy): domain Eukaryota; kingdom Viridiplantae; phylum Streptophyta; class Magnoliopsida; order Magnoliales; family Magnoliaceae; genus Magnolia; species Magnolia sinica. The sequence goes on along the minus strand of NC_080577.1, from coordinate 39,675,935 downwards.
AACAGAGTTACAAGGGGATTCTTTGAACTATCACATTCCATTAGTGGTAATAATCATACGGTATTTTTCATGTGAAAACACAGGATGTATACTTTGATGATGAATCTGCGGAAGTTGTAATATCGTCGCTGAGGGTTGGGGATGACCAGGAGAGGTAATGTCGAAGCCATTGTCTTTGATCTCCTTGTTTGCTTCCCCACTGCGTAAAAGAACTGTTGCCTCAGTTATGTTGCTGTTGCTCATGACTGCAAATTTTCACAACTTGCTGCCTGATTTGGAAATCGATTGAGTCAACTCGGCTATGCTGTTGCTGGGCTTGAAGAATTGCTAGTCTCTAAGGGCCTGTTTGGCCAGACGGATCCCATGGGATTAGGAGGGATGGGATGGATTTTAAGGTAATGATGGCGGTGTCAGTGGATTGGTTTAAGATTCATGGGATTGCTATTTCCTGGGACAAGTTCACCGAGTCTGTTTGGCATGCCCGGCATATCCCGGGATTTTACATTCCAATCCCTTCCAATCCATCCAACCAAACATGCCCCAAGCACAATTGAACGGGATTAGGAGGGATTGCTATTTCCCGGGACAAGTTCACCGAGTCTGTTTGGCATGCCCGGCATATCCCGGGATTTTACATTCCAATCCCTTCCAATCCATCCAACCAAACATGCCCCAAGCACAATTGAACGGGATTAGGAGGGATGGGATCAATTTTAAGGTAATGATGGTGATGTCAGTGGATTGGTTTTAGATCCATGGGTTTGCTATATCCCGGGACAAGTTCATCTGGTCTGTTTGGCTCGTTTGGCATGTCCTGGGATTTTACCATCCCATCTCTCCTAATCCCTCTTAATCCGCCCGGCCAAACAGGCCCTAAGAGGTCGTCCAAGTTGACCGATGGGTTTTTTTTGAAAATTTTTTTCCACAAACAGATGATTCAGATTTGGAGATTGAAAAGACCAGTTTCCAACTTTATGTTGATTTTTGGAATATCAGTTCGTACTGCCCTGTAAATAGACAAAACAAACTGGTTTTTTTTTTTTTTTTTTCATTACTGATGTTTTTATTTCATGATGCAGCAGTTTGTTTACGAATTCGAACTGGTTTGCTTTCCAAGATGACAGAACTGCGAATGAATCTCTGAGCACTTCTCTCTCGGAGAGGATGGATGAGATTAGTCTTGGTGGCACAATGACAGTGGCTAATGGTGGCAGCGGTAGTGATGATGAGGTGGTGGTTGGAGTGGATGAGGAGCTAGTTGAGAGTGCGACTTCTGGGGCATCTGGATCTACTGAAAATGGTCACAAGAATGGGAGTGGTTTGAATCCTGACAATGAGCATTCTTTGGGATTATTAGAAAAGGCAAGCATTTCCAATGATCTGGGTTTCTTCAGGTTTGAGACAGCTGACAATGACGATCTGTTTGGTGACCGGCCACTGCCTGAGTGGGTCGGATGGAGAGAGTCGTCAGATTTTCAGGTTGGTGGTTCCGTCGGGAATCCATTCACTGACAATGTTGGGCCTGATTCTGATCCTTCTAGACTACAACAGGCATCGGGCCCCATAGCCGAGAATACTCCTTGCAATGGCAAGGTTGATGTTCCAAATGGTCTAGCAAGTGTGTCGGATTCCAGTGACGGACCGGTGGAGACCGACATGAGCCGCCGGATCGTGCCTTCGTTGTTTGAAGAGGATGTGGAATTCGTCGGCGTCGAGTTGGAGGGGACGGAGAAGGCAATGGACCAAGCCTTGAAAGAAGGCATTGTGGGGGAGGCTGGGCCACTGAAGAGGAGCCAATTCGTCAAGTCGCCAGAAAAGGGGAAATCCAGTGGGGATGATGCCGAGGTCGTGGAATTCAACGACAAGAATTACTGGCGTGTCGAGCAGGAAGTGGGCATTGTTCAGGAGTGAGTTTTCTTGTAACAGGATGGGCCGGCGCCCCTGAAGAGAATGGATCAAACAAATGAGTTGACACTGGGGTGGTGGCATTACTGGCCACCAGGGAAGCTTATGTACAGTATATTTTTCCCAGGAGGGATTGGAGAGTAAGGCCATGTTATTAAGATTGTTATGTTTGCTATTTTTGGTAGGGGCATTTCTCATTGTCGTTTCTGTTACTTTATTATTATTATTGTTCGAGCTTGTGTTGTGGCTGCCCTTAATGTAGCATTTTGTGATTGCTGACTCCTCTGTTTGCTTTGCTAGTGCTGATTGTTCCATGGTGCTTTCGTTTGTTTGAGATCCAGCTTGGTTCATTGGACTATCATTTTAGGCAGTGCTCTGGTTCCTGATGGAAAGCATGGACGCCTATTACAGGTGATCCGGCGGAGGTTGAGGTTCCTGATGGAAGCATGGACGCCGATTACAGGTGAATCTTGGATGGGTTTTATCCAGCGGAGGGTCAACTGCTCCCAATCTGACCTCAAGGGGAACTGATCCGCAGCTTGAAACTTACTCGAATACCTCTATAATACTCGATCCTTGACCAACCTAACCGATCCAAGGACCCTGACAAATCAAACTCCGGTTGGTTCAATTAGGCCCATGGCAGTGCACCGAGTGGATCATCATCATCCAAATGTTTGGTCCATCTATCGACCAAAACGGGTCTTGGGGGAATCCTGATGTTCCAGATTGTGACTCATCTCACCTCTCAGGGCTCTCCATACAGTGTTGGGGCCCAATCAACAGGGCCTATTGTTAGAGAACCCTGAACCACAGGTTGTGCAGGAAATGTGGTGAATCCAGAATGTCCAGATTGTGTGGCCTATTTGTGGCTGGGTTGTGGCCTGGGATGATTTTGCCACATTCAATTTAAAGACCGCTGGTCATCATCTCTTAAGCCTCACAATTTCTAGGCCAGCGTGCCGATTGGGCAGTGCTGTACGTGCAAGGACATTTCAGTATCAGAAATGATCCGTTGCTCTTAAGAGAGCTCTGAATTGTAGTATTAATTGGATATGGATGCTTGGATACTGCAATCGGCCAATCTGGGTTCCCCATTGGGTCTACCTTGCTTTTTATGGGCAACAATTTAAAATCTTACCCAATTGAACAGTTTTAAACCATTTGATCAATTGCCTGTAAAGTGGACGGTCAACAGCATTTATGGAAAAATTGAGAGCCATCTAATTGTTCGTGAATGGTGGTTATTGTTACAAAAGAATTCACAATCTCAGAGAATGGTAACAATCTGAACCATGGGATGGAAAATGAATGGGTTGGATCATCTGATCAGTGTGATTTTCAGGTTGTAACACTTGGGTGTATGATGAACCTAATCAACTGTCCGGGTCATCATCCAATTGGACAATCTAAGCATCCAGATGCAACTATGAGTGCGCTGGATTGTTTTCAATTTTAGTTGCTCAGAAGAGGGCGGACTCCTGTATCAGCTGTTGCAAAATCTAGAAAATGGCAGTCACTCATTCTCACGTGGCACTGATGTACAACCATCCAAATTAAGTGGGTCCCATTATGGATTAATCATATCTCTAGAATCATAATGATCAAGCTTTTGTGAAATTTCTGAACTTGGCTGATCATGGTTTGTAAATGCTATCGTAGCTAAAGCCAAACCAAGTCTCAGTGAGAGTTAAGGGCCTATTTGTTTACTCTGAAAAATATTAACTAACGCGGAATTGAGAAAATACTCCATGTTAAGTGTTGTTTATTAAAGCTGAATTCGATAAGTGCTATGTGATCCACGAATTCTCTTCCGAATAGTTTGCATAATACAAAACCCAACTTTTAACGTGTAGAACTTCTTTAGGCCCTGCCATGATTTGTGTTTGATCCACACCGTCCATCAACTTTTTCAGACCATTCTAGAACATGAGCCCAAAAATGAGACACATGTAAAACTCAAGTGGACCACACCATAGAAACTAACGAAAATTGAATAATTATTGTTGAAACTTTCCTAGGATCCAATGTGACGTTTATTTCCCATATAACCTCAGTCATACTCGGTGTCTGCATACTTCGGTGCTTTGGGTTATTGTTGTTCGGTCTGAATTGGAACCGCAATCTCAATTTAGGCACACCCGTGCTTGAGAAAAGGATCGCGAAAACCGCGACGAATAATTTTCTAGCACGCCCGATGGGACCCTTACTTTAGGCTACTAGTTTCTGTTGTCATAATGCAGAGAAGAAGTGGTAGGATTGCTGGAAACAAACCCACAACGCCAACGCACCTCCCCCAGGGGATGATGTGCAGGTTCGGGTACTTCCAAGCGAAATCAATTTGAATATTAACCTGACCGGAAACCAAGCATGACCGTCGACGACTCGCCCAATCCTTCTAGACAAGGTATCGATGATACTAAGGGATGTCCATATAAGCATTTGTTCACAACCCCAAGTGTAGGGTCGCGATGTAGTAATAATCTCGGTAAGACCGAGGTCGAATCCATAGGGACTGAACTTGTACATTTCTGAAATTAAGTAGAACTAGAACTAGAAGAAAATGTGAATCTAATTTTGAAGTAATTTAGAGAGTAATTGTGATTAAAGTAATTAAAGCTTGTAAATTTAAAGTTGGGAACTAGGGTTTAAGGATCCACTTGTAGCAATTATGGTGATACTATGCTTGATTCAAGGACACAACTGGAATCAAAGTCCTATCTTATCCAGTTGGAAGAAGAGATGGTCAGATTTCCAAACTTCTCATGAATCTAGTCATCAAAGAAGTAGAATTGGAAAGATTGGAAGGGATTCCGTACCTAACTATGCCCATGGGACGATGGCAAACAACAGGATTTACCAATCCATCAATCTCGAAATAGGAAAGGACAATATTCAAAGCCATCATAGATCTATTGTAATTTGTCACAACAAACCATTAAAAACTGAAAATATTCCTTATAATCAAACTGGAATCAAAGAGAGTTCAATATAAACATGAATCAAAGTAGTAGAAACATCCCATCATGCTACAAGCTTCACATCTTAGCCCTATTTAGAGGTTTAGCCAATCATAGACATGACTGAACCAAAGTCTCTTAAATAAAACATGAAAATAACCAAGGAAGAAGAGGAAAAATACTTGGCGATGACTGCTCCACCCTTTTGCTCCACTCCTCAAACTCTAGAAGATGCCTAGGAACATCCTAGGGACTCATATTTATAGTTGGGAAACTCCTTCTTGCGAACCGACCTTTAAAATTCGCAAACCGACCTTGGAACCGTCTCAAATTTACGCAATCCGAGTGCTGTCTGCGTAACCTTCGACTAGTCGAGGACAGCCTTCGACTGGTCGATGATCACCTTCGACTGGTCAAGGATGACGGGAATTTAGAGAATTTTGATTGCTGGAGTTTGAGTCGAAGTTCCTTCGACTAGTCGAGGAAGAGCTTAGACTGGTCGAAGGAGGGCCTAGACTAGTCAAAGTAGGCAGATTTTTAGGGGTTTTTTTTTCTTCACTTCAAATATTCGATTCTCTTCATTCCTCACTTGGTTTTCTTGGATCTTTGACATGTAAATTCTTCATTCTTAGTCTCATAAGATCTATCCTTGGCTTTGGTAATTTTTGAGCGTTAAATCCATGCTTTTAGCATCTTTTTCGATCCAAGCTCTTAAATTCACCTTACAACACAATCATGATTAAACTAGAACATTAAGCATTATCATATTCATAAAACTAAGTAATAAATGAGGGATAATATGCAATATTTGACCCTCAACAACATCCATATGGTACATGAGCACAAGAGAGTTCAAGCAGAGCAATTCCGTCAGCATGCTGAAAGTACTAATTGTTACATGGCCAGTCAGACTGAAGCTATGCAGCGACTGTTAGTCATTGTGACAGAACGAACACAACCAACGCAGCAACATAACAGTAGTTTGGTTGGTAATGCCTCCCCATTCCCACCGGTACTACCGTTGCAACGTAACTAACCACCTATTCCTCCCCCAGAGGTCAGAAATGTGCCACCTCTTGCCAAAGTCAGGAGGCTAAGAATTATGAGAATAGAAATGAAGGACCACTAGTGGGGTTCTACCTGTCGTAAGGTCTTAGGTTTTAAGATAATTTTAATCGATTTGGTCCATATCATCCGCCAGACATGGAACCTCCATGGATTGATCATGACCAAATATTGCAACTCTTGCAAAAAGTTATTGACTGGGTGTTGGGTCACAATGTTATTCTTACGTATCATAAATCATACCCTAAATGGGTGTATTGATAACACCCATTATTGAGAAATTATTGATCGGATTATGCCTTATTTTCAGGAGAACACGGTCAGTCAACTATTGAATATGTCGGTTGGTTTATCATGCAATGTGGTGAGCTAGCTAATAATGATTATTATAAATTGCAGTTATTTGGCCACTCGTTGACTGTTGCGGCCTTCACGTGATATTATAATCTGTCACTAGACTTAGTACGTAGCTGGCAAGAATTTGAGGAAAAATTTAATGCACAAAGTTTCTCCAAAAATAGGGATATAACCATGGCCAATCTCACATCGTTTCGACAATTATTAGGGGAATCTTGTGAGAGTTATATTATGCGGTTTAAGTGGGCAAAAAGCCACAGTAAGGTGGTCATGACCTGTAAGTGCTATAATGTTTAAAGCACACTTTAGTTATCAAATTTCGTTTAGTCAAAACATCTTGTCAAATGATCTTCAAGTATGGTTCAAGATCAAGGTTCAAGCTTGGTTCAAGTTCTAGTAGAAGATCAAGTTTCAAAGAAAAGTTGAAGTCTCTAATCTACTTCAAGATAAAGAAGTTTAGTCATTTCAGGTATTATAAACCCTAGAGAGACTTTAGGTTTAGGTGCTTTTAAAAACTATTTAATTTGGGTTTTTATACTTGTGATTGCTTGTAATTTGACCAACCTAAGGTTTGGTTCGACTAGCCTAAGTTTTTCTTGGCCGGTCCTAGTACAAACCAAAGTAAAACTGTTTTTCTGTTGCATCTTTGACCAGTCAAAGGAGGTTCTTCAACCAGCCCTAGGTTTCTGGGCTCGAAGTCCAACAACTAAATCAGTTCAGATTTTCGGCATCTTTGGCCAGCCGAAGACCACCTTCAATCAATTGAATAGGGCCTTCGACCAGTCAAAGATCAGATAAATCTTATCCCGCTCAAATCTAGAAATCCGTTGGAACAGAATCCGGTGCTAGGGCTAGTCGAAGACTGTCTTAGGTCAGTTGAAGATTCAACTTTTTTGCCTATAAATTGAGATTCTCTCTCAATTCGAAAATCCATTCAAGACTATCTAAATCCTGTTGCAAGTGAGAGAGAAGCTCCATTTATTTTCAAGCTATTGAACAGTATTTATAAATTATTTTATAGCTTTTGTTTAATTCCCTTAATCTTAGATTCTGTCATTTTGATTCTAAAGAGAGTGAATTCTACTCTTCTTTCTTTGAGATTTAAGAGAATTAACATAAGTAGCTATTGGTTTAAACTTAATTAAAATCAATAGAATCTTGAACCTTTTCTATATGACTGAGCATTGTACATTGGACATTCAAGAAAAGCGGTTCTTTGGCTACAACTTCCTCTACGGTGAAGATAAGTATATATTCATTTCTTGTTTTAGGTTTTCTAAGATAGTCAGAAAATCTCAGTGTTGGTTTTTCTGAGATAGCTAGAAAATCTCAGTAAGGGTTTTTGTTTGTGATAGCCCAGTAAAATCACAACTGTATTAGGTTTTAAGGTGACCCTGAGAAAACCTCTTCAAGTTCTTAAAACAAATAATAATGCCATCAACTATAAACATGAAAGAAATAATAAATCACCCTTAGCTGAAAAAATTGTGGACTTACTTAAAAAGCTTCTAAAATCCAACTCAGATGAAATTGGAGTTAATAGAAAAAGGAGAAATTCTAACTCTCAAATGCAGCAAAAATTAAGAGATACTCCTAAACCTAGAACTGTAATGAAATGGGTTCCAAAGGTTACATGTCTTGTTGCCCGCCCAGCTTTCAAAGCTATTAGCCACTCAAGATGGTACCTGGATAGTGGATGTTCAAGACACATGACAGGTGATAAGGTGATATTCACCAATATAAAAGAAGTAAATGGCGGCTCAGTCACTTTCTGAGATGGAAGCAACTGTAAAATAATAGGCCAAGATAATGTAACTTCCTAACCTACCTCTTTTTGAAAATGTGTTTTATGTTGAAGGATTAAAACATAATCTGTTAAACATATCTCAGATCTATGATAATAAACACAGTGTGAAATTTTTAGATCACGGATGTGAGATTATGAATGAGAAGGGTAGTGTAATATTAAATGGTCGCAGGACATTTGAGAATTGCTATATAATTGATAACTCTTTCTCATCAAACCATTTATGTTACATGGTCCAAACTGATGAGATTGAACTTTGACATAAACGTCTTGGACATGTGAACTATAGAGATCTTTAAAAATTGAGAAAAAGAGATCACTTACATGACTTGCCCACCTGAAAAAGATAGAAAAAGTCTGTGGCGCATGTCAAATTGGCAAACAGATCAGGAGTAGTCACAAGAAAGTGAACTCCTTAGCCATAGCCAAACCTCTAGAACTACTCCATATGAACTTAGTAGGACCAACTATGTAATGCCCCGAAAATCGGGGGTCGAGCAGAAGCTCAACTCCAGAGTTCCAACGCATCACTTATGCAACATAAATAATGATGATTAAATTTTGTCTGTATCAGTGCATTAAATATGAATGAGATTATACTAAATTAGCATATCATACTACAAAGATGATTAAATTAAGCAAGTGTAAGACTGTGATAGATATATAAAGTATATAAGTGGCTATAAACTCCCAAATTATGATCATGTCACCAGGATAAATATATACATGTTTGTTCCAAAATATACAAAATAACAAAGTGTAATGTCCAACTAGTTTGTATCCCTGAAATCCCGTCGATCAGTACATGGTCTATATAGACCCACTTGATAGTTGCAAATAGGAGAACTCCTCATCATCGAAGAAGTCAAGCTTCGCTTCATAAGCCTCGCCATAATCTACAGCTAAAATAGAGTCTGGTTGGTGTTTTAAAACACCGTCCCAGAGTGGGAGTGAGTGATCAACTCAGTGGAGCTATAAGGCAAAGGTTAACATGTTGTCAATTCAGTCAAGCAGTAATGATAAAGCAGTATAACAATCAAGTCCTAAGTACTCTTGTTAATGCAGGAATGATATACTATAATGACGTATGCCCTCGTTCCTGCACTCCCTCAGCGACATCATCTCACGATCGCGCATGACAAACTCCCTAAACGTGCGTTTCCTCACCGAAGCACATGCAATGCGGTGCATGGTCATGTTAGCCAAGTAATTTATTAAGCTTATTCATACAATAGATTCGGGATGCTAAGGTACCTTCCTTTATATCATTTACCCAAACGATGATCCATCTAGGGTCGTCAATCCTAGTTAATCACATACGATAGGCAAGTTATAGGGCAACATCACCCTTGATTGAAAAGCAGTGGATAGGCAAGTTCAGGTCGCTACGGGAGGCTCGTCACCTCAACGTAGGCCTAGTTTATACTCGAGCTCACTACGAAAAGGCTCGTCACCTTAGTGTAGGCCGACAACTCGAATACAGTGTCCCATACACCATTGTAATCAGCTCACGAGTTTAGGTTACTCACTGGTCACTACGGGGAGGCTCGTCACCCCAGCGTATGCCAACAACTCGACCACGGTGTCCCATACACCACCATGCCTGGCTTATGAGTCTTAGCGGATCTTGGTACCATGGTTAAAACGGGTTTTACATTGGTAAGTAGTACCTTAGATTTAAGCAGTAGCGTCCATACATGTTAAATATACATTAGGCCAATCGGGTTACTTGACAAGTTCGATTGATACGAGCACACACTGAATTAATCGACATGGAGCGCATAAGCACTCTTTGTGGCCTAACCACTGTCGACAATCACCGTACAGCTTGGATTCACCGAACGTATCTCTTGTGGGGAGACTAGATCGGCCACTCGATCGAAAACCGTTACCGATTCCCTGGACTACGTAGTAGTCCCAATCACACTTAAATGCAATAGGTAATCACATGGGATAGTCATAACAACATTTAACAACCAATTCATATATGATTCTCATTTGAGCATTTTAATGAGCATATTGAACATGTTATCATACATATGCATTTCATATATAAATCACACATTTGAAATTTAGGTTACTTGAAGGAATTTATATATATAGGTAAGGTAGTTGAGAATCCTATCTCAACACCCTTAATAATTACAATCCATCAAACATTTACTTATTCAGACGTTTTATCAAACACTTAGCCTATACATTAATACATACATGACCTAAATTAGTTATAACATATATTATAGCAAATCCTTTGATAAAGGAGTCGTTCTACATACAACAAATATATAACCAAGATTTATAGTCATGGCAAGCACAAATCATAATAGCACTTTCATTTAAACATTTCAACAAACACATGGAATGCATTATATATTCAACATAGTTCATACATGTGTGATACATGGCAAACGTCGTATCTAAGTATATGTGGCAGTAATCAAGTCAATCATAAATCATTAACTGACATTGAAAGCCTTGAAAACTATAACCTAAACGTTTATAATCCGCACCTTTCGTCGATACGCTCGTTACGAACTCGGTTCGTACACCACGTCTTTGTCTACCGCACAACGACTACTTAAACATTGAGATAGGTTAGCTATTTCACCGATTTCTCTATTTGGATTCCTAAAACAAATTAGGGTTAGGATTTCCTACCGAAAACGGAGTTTAAATGAGTTAAGTAGCTAGACATAAAGGCAATTTGATGAGTGGAGTAGCAGAACAGGAGCACTGCAGCAAACCCCAAAGGTTTCCCTTCGATCTCCGCTCTTTTCTCCTCTTTCTCTCTTCTCTCTCCTAGGGTTAGAGAAAATTCGTATGGAATGAGAGATGGGTAGGTTTAGGACATTATATAGGCCCAAAAGTGATATCAATGGCCTCAGGGCCATGGTATACTTAGGCTGTAGCCAAAAGGCGTCTGTTTCGGGCCAACGGAGCTCATCTGGAGGTCCATTGCTCGCATACTGTCTGAAGAAAGTTCCCTGACAATGGATCTATGCCAGGTTAGGGTTTCGGTCCGATCGGATTAGTGGATCGATCGTGGAGGATCCGTTTCAGTTCAATGGTCATCGTCACTCAATCAGGGCCACAAGTATACCAATGGGTGCAGGAAAATTTTCCTGATCCAAGGGTGTAGTTGGGTTAGAATCTGACGGTTTGAAACCTTAAATTTGACCTGCAAGCGAACGGCCCAATTCACTTAAGTTTGAGTTAATTTTTTAAAGATATTCGCGTTTCTGACACACTTCGCTCCAGGCTTAAGTTGTGCGTTTCTAGATACATTTGGACTCGATTCCCATGATGGTTGTCAAGCCTAGTAAGGTGGTCATAACCTTATAGTTTCGCAGTCATCGGACTTTCGACGTGCGGTCCAGGTCCGATACGGAGGTTCAATGCGCTCCCGAGAGCAACTGGGCTTTGAGACTGATCCTAGGTTTTTAGAAAATGTTAAGTTAGTGATTCTAATAGTTTTGGGTCTTGCAGTTCATATAGAAAGTGGTTCAAGCTAATTCACCGATGAATTCAGTTTAGTACTTAATTAATTTTTGTCTAATTTCTAAAGGATTCGGTCCTTAGTGATTTCTGCCTGAGGTGGTACTCAGGTCTTTGTACAGATTTTTTTGAGACGTTACAATCTACCCCCCTTAAAGAAAAATTTCGTCCTTGAAATTAGTACATTTTCGTACTCCTCGAGAATCTGAGGGTAGTTCTTACAGACCTCAGCTTCTGTTTTCCAAGTAGCCTCTTCCTCAGTGTGGTGTGTCCACAACACCTTCACAAGCGGGATAACTGTACTGCATACCACTTGTTCCTTCATGTCTAGAATACGCGTCGGTCGCAGTACATAGTTAGTATCCTTACTTAACTGTACTTGCTCCCACTTGATAATATGGGAAGGATCAGGAACGTATTTCTTCAGCATCGATACGTGAAATACGTTGTGCACGCCTGCGAGTGGTGTGGACAAAGCAAGACGGTATGCTACCACACCCACTCGGTCTAGAATCTGGAATGGCCTAATAAATCATGGCGTGAGTTTTCCCTTTTTACCAAGTCGGAGGACTCCCTTTATGGAGGAAACCTTAAGAAACACATGATCCCTAATTTCAAACTCTAGCTGTCTCCGTCTGGTATCGGCGTAACTCTTTTGTCTGCTCTGTGCTGCAAGAAGTTGACGCCTGATAATGTCGATCTTCTTTGAGGTCGCCTATACCAAATCTAGGCTAATCAAACTCTTCTCACCAACTTTTGTCCAGCAATGCGGTGCTCGACATGGATGCCCATACAGTGCTTCGTAGGGAGCCATGCCAATGCTTGCTTGAAAGCTGTTGTTATAAGCGAACTCAGCATAAGGAAGACAGTCATCCCAACTATCTTTGAAATCAAGCACACATGCCTGCAACATATCCTCTAGCACTTGATTGACCCATTCTGTCTACCCATCCATCTATGGGTGGAACACGGTACTGAACTTCAGTTTCACACCCATTGTTTCTTAGATACGAGTCCAGAAGATAGATGTGAATCGCATGTCTTGATCCGACACAATCTCCATAGGCACTCCATGTAGACGTACTATCTCCTCGATGTACAGCTTGGCCAAATCGTTTACTGAGTTTGAGACTTTAATCGGGAGGAAATGAGCTGACTTTATCAATTGGTCCACGATCACCCAAATGGAGTCATGTCCCTTCCTCATCTTTGGTAACCCGGAATTAAAATCCATAGAGATGAAATCCCATTTCTATTCAGTTATAGGCATGGGCTGAAGTAAACCAGGAGGTCAGTGATGCTCGGCCTTAACCTGCTGGCACATGAGGCAACGGGATACAAATTCTACTATGTGGGCCTTCATGTTGTCCCACCAGTATGAACGTTTCATATCTCGATACATCTTCGTACTACTAGGATGCATCACCATCTTCGAATTGTGAGCAGCTTCAAGAACTTCCTTTCTTAAGTTATGAAGGTTTGGGACACATAGGCGGCCACGATAACGTAAACCGCCATCCGATCCAACTCTCCATTCAGAGTCTTCATCGTCACTAGCCCATTTTCTCATCTTCATTAGCCATTCATCTTCTCTCTGAGCCAAAATGACTCGATCATCAATAAGTGGCCACAAGCGGATGTGTGCGACGCTCTCGAACGGCTCCTCTACCGTAAGTTTCTGCTCAAAGTCTCGCATGAATTCTACCATGTTCCATTCTTCTATCATCAGCGGGGCTATAAATGCTATCGTCTTCTTGCGGCTCAACGCGTCTGCCACAAGGTTGGCCTTGCCAGGTAGTAGGAGACCTCAAACTTGAAGTCCTTCAAGGTTTCCATCCATCGTCATTGCCTCATATTCAGGTTTCTCCGTATGAATATGTACCTAAGGCTCTTGTGGTTGCAAAAGAGCTCGAACTCCTCTTCGTAGAGGTAATGTCTCTAGAGCTTTAATGCAAAGATGACAGCCGCCAATTCCAGGTTGTATGTAAGGTAGTTGTCTTCGTATTTCTTCAACTGTCACGATGCATAAGCAATCACCTTGTCCTTCTGCATAAGAACACAACTCAAACCAATGCGAAACACGTTGGTGTATATCGTATATCTGACCCCTTGCTCTGGCAATACTAGCATAAGGGCGAACGTCAGCTTGTCCTTCAATTCTTGAAAGGCTGCTTCTGCCTTCTCATTTCAGGCAAACTTAAGATCTTTTCAAGTGAGCTGAGACAACAGTCTGGCTATCTTGGAAAAGTCCTTAATGAATCGACGATAGTAACTTACCAGGTCGAGGAAGCTTCTCACTTCAGTAACTGAACTGGGCTGTTCCCAGTCCTGAACTGCGGTCACCTTAGCAAGTTCCACAACTATTCCTTCATTGGATACCACATGTCTCAGGAACTCAGCTTCTTTCTTCCAGAAGTCACATTTCTTGTACTGAGCAAACAACTGATTTTCCTGAGAGTATCAAAGACTGCTCGCAGGTTCTCCTCATGATCTTTCCAACTCTTGGAGTATATCAGGATGTCATTTATAAATACGATGATGAATCGGTATAAATACGGCCAAAACACCCGATTCATAAGGTCCATGAACACGGCTGGTGCGTTCGTGAGTCCAAAGACATCATAAGGAACTTGTAGTGCCCAAAGCTGGTTCTGAATGCTGTTTTCTAAACGTCCTCATCTCTGACACACAACTGGTGATACCCTGATTGTAAGTTGATCTTTGAAAAATAATGTGCCCCTTTCAACTGGTCGAACAGATCATCAATATTGGGCAAAGGATACTTGTTCTTCACTGTCACTTGGTTCAACCTGTGATAATCAATACACAATTACAGCGATCCGTCCTTCTTCTTCACAAACAACATAGGTGCTCCCCAAGGAGATACACTCGGTCGTATGAAGCCTGCATCCAACAGATTATCGATCTGTCTCCTCAGTTCCTACATCTTACACGGAGGCATGCGATACGTCGGTAGAGATATAGGTATTGAACCAGGCACTAGGTCGATGGTAAAATCGATCTCGTGCTAAGGAGGTAATCCAGGTATCTTTCTGAACACATCCATGAATTTTCGGACTACAGGCGTGTTCCCAAGTGTCGGATCATCAACATTCTCTAGTAAGGTAGCATAACAACTAATACGGTAGTACCAACTGACCTGAATTGGGAAAGTAAAGGTCGTGCCCTTAGGTCCATGGGCTGTCACCACTCTAGTATCGCAATCGATCTCTGCCTTCATCTCGGTGAGCTAATCCATACCGAGGATGACATCGTAATGACACAGCGGGGCAACAATCAGGTCAACAAGTACTGTTCTACTTTCTAAGTTTATCGAGCAACCCTTACAAATCTTGCTAGCGTCTGAGAAGGTCTTTGTGGTGGTAAGGAGTCTTATCCCAACCATAAGAGTAGTTTTCAATACTAGTTGCTTGACTGCTGCACACAATATTATTGAAATAGTGGACCCGGTGTCCACCAATAGGAAGACTGGTGTACGTTGGATATGTGCTGTGACTTCAAAAGCCAATGGTGTTGCGTTTGCTATCTCGAAAGCCTTAGCTGCAAGTGAGTGCACCTGAGCTTGTTGAGGACGATTCTGCTGCGCTGGCATAGGTCATTGAGGCGGCTTAAATCGAGGTGCCGGTGGTCGGTAAGATGGCTGTGCAGGTAGTGCTGATCGTAGAGGTGGAGCTGAGATAGCTTGTGGCATCTGACTGTTGATTTGCTGAGGAGGCGCGAAGCCGTTGTCCCTCATCCTGGTAAAGTAGTAAGTGTTAGTATGGCCCGACCTCTTATAGTAGGTGCACCACAGATCTGATCCCCTAAGCTATGTCGGTGGAGCCATAAGCCTGTGAGGCGAATCTGTATATGGCCTCTTGTCGAGGAACGGTTTGCTCGGTAAATCAGGTCAAGGCCTAGGACCCATGGGCACATGTGTATGGGATAGTCTGTCCCTATCCTGCTCAGCTCGCAAAGACATGTTCACTAGCTCAACATAGTTGGGAATGCTAGCGCAACACATCTTCATGTGGATATCGGGCTGTAGGCCATCTGAGAATCACCGCATTTTCATCGGCTCATTCGCTAGGATCAAAGGAGCGTATCTGGCTAGCTCCGTAAACTTGTACTCGTATTCGGCAACTGTCATCCCTCCCTATCAGAGGTAAAAAAACTCTCCCTCCTCATTATGGTACGTGAGGGGGAAGTACTTCCCATAGAAGCGGGTCTCAAAAGCTTCCCACATCCATACATACCCAGTAGCCACTGTCTGTAGGATGCTGTCCCACCATAGACTAGCCTCCTTCTTAAACATGTACGTAACCAACTCAACCTACTCTGCCTCAGTGCAGTGCAGTGGCTTTAGCATCTTAGAGATGCGGTCAAGCCAGTACTCGGCCTCCTCAGGTCTGTGAGTACCCGTAAAAGTGGGAGGTCAGAAGCGCTGGAATCACTCAAATAAACTGCTGGCATTCGTATTTCTAGCAGGGTACACAGGTGGTGCAGGCGGGGCCACGTTCATGCTTTGGGAGAGGGCCCCCGCAATGGTGGTCCAAATCTACTGCTGCTGCTGCATAAGGAGCATCATCTGCTCCAACCTATCAGGAGGAGGAGCCGCCTGATGCATGTGTGACGTCGACGAGGACGCACGGTTCTGTTCTGGAACTTGTGGTGCAGAAGGTGTTGGCCCATTGGTGGGGCCAGTGGCCGGCTGAGAATCTGGCATAGTCTCGTGATTCGGGCCCAAACTGGGGTCTGTCTGGCTATCGCTTAGGGGAGGTGCCCCGTCAATCGATTCACCAAGTGCAAGACGTGTCATACTCCAAGTGGCCTTAGGTGGCATTCCCTATATAAAACATACGGTTTAACCCATTTAAGATTTAACATCAGAACACACACTCATCCAAACATCATTCACATTCCAAAGCAAAAGAAGCTTCATGCATTTCATTTAACCAAAATCGTCACAATACATGAGATGTAGTATTATATGGATCATGACAGAAGATGCATGTGAGATATTCTAACACAGGTTTTTAAACGTTAAACACACTAACAACCAACCAAGCCTACCAAGGCTAGTACAAAAAAAAACTAGCAACAAAATAAACTAAAAGATAACTATAACATATGACTAGTCGTCCGAATCTGGTGATGGTGGAGGAGCACCCTTATCCTGCATATAGCACATGAGAGCCTTCAAGGTGCGAGACACCTTCTTAAACCTTTGTTTCATATAGGCCTTATTATCCTCCAACTCTTGTTTCACTTTGTCCTGGGTCTCTCTGACCTCCTGTCTTAGGGCGTCCTGACTCTCCTCAATCTGAGCCAAGTGGGTTTCTAAGGCAGCCCGATCATCGTGGTGCTCATTTGAAGCAGGAGGAGGACCCCCATTAGAGTCTTGGCCCTCCTCTTATTCCTCTTCCTGCTCTTCCTCATCACTTCCCTCTTCATCACTACCTTCTTCGCCTTCTTCACCTTCACTCCCCTCATCCTCTTCACTTTCTTCCTCTATCTTATCACCATACTCATCAAGACGGGCTTGGCATTGTCATGGCCTAATGCCCATGTTGTTGCGTTGGTGTCATTGATGAAATAGATTGGCGCAAGCTCATCTGCGTTAAGTCTGTAGCGAAATTCACGGGCAAGCTTGCATATGAGTCAGCCAAATGGAAGTGAAATATCTTCCCTAACAGTGTGCGTGGTCTAGACTATCTGAAGCAGGACGTACGTAGGCAGACATAGCCTGTCTCCTTGCCCAACTCTGTATAGGAAGTCCACCATCAAATGCATGCACCGCTGCGATTGCTCCACCTAGGATATACATTGTATATGAATATGTAGTGGAGTAGGTGGAAATCATGAGTCATCTTGGTTACTGGGAGGCAATTTCCTCACTTCCATTGGATTAGTCGGGCATAAAGAAATTGCGTGCGGCGATCTCTTTCACGTATACTCTTGAGATTTTTCTCGCTAGCATGTACCTCTTTACGTTGAATTCCCATAATTCGGGCCATCATGTCTGCATCGACAATGGCCTCTCGCCTTCCCACGGGAATAGTGAACTGAAGAGGCTCCAGCAGTGGATCTCGTATGTGGATGTAGAAGGCTCAGACAGTGCTCTCACACCCACGTGACTTGCCTTCAAATATGGGACCCCACTCGGCGTCCAACAGAAGGTCCATCACCGGATACAGCACAAATAGTCTCTTGTCCACATGTGCTTCAAAGATAACTCTACGGCTTTAAAATCTACTATGTCTGATGTCCGCTGACAGAGTTCTTTCTAGAGGAACTTGGGGATCGAGATCCCGCTTCGTCCTTCACTCCCACTCAACGCTAATGCTAGCCTCGGCGCCTTTCTGCTTCCTTGGACGGGTAGGGTGGCTAGGCCCGGCTTCATCCGCGGGTGCCCTCTTCTTTCCCATGAGGGAAATAAGTGTGGAGAGGGAGAAAATTGTGACAACTAGCTCGAAGAGAGCCATGGAGTTAAGAGAACTAGCAAGATGAGATGGGTTGGGGGATTTTGAGATTTATGAGACATAAAGGTGGGTTTGTGTACTAAAATGAGAAGAAATAAAGGGGATTGAGGGTAGTAGGAGATGGGTTTGAGAGAATGGTGGAGGTGGGTGCAAAAAAAGGAAGAAGATGAAGTTGATTTGCGAATAGAAGGAAGATTTGAGAAGAAAAGTGAGATTTTGAGAGGTTTGGAGGGTTTAAAAACTAGGTGGGGTGAAATGGAACAAACAGGGACATATAGAGGGCCCCACATGAATTTTTTGGGCCCAAATACGTGCAAAGGGGCGGCGGGCCGCCGGACTCGCGAGCCCGCTGGACCCGACTGCAAGGCCTAGTGGTAGGCGTAATGCCATCGCGGTTCGCTGGACCTAGGGCAGTGGCGCTGCCCTGGGGGCGATGGCATCCCCCTCTCGGGATGTCGGAAAGGTGTGAAGGCCACTTTGGTCCCCCCCGTTTTGTGTCGTTTGGGCCACCGAGTCCGTTTGAGGCGTTTTTAGAGTCCATCTCGCGCATATTCACGCTTTTTGGGTCATTTGAGTGTGGAATACGTTGAATTATCATCTAAACCCATCGATTAACGGTCTAAAAAGGAACTAGGATCATCTCATATGATTATAGATGCATACGGGTCATATTTCAATGGTCAGTTTCACCCGTCGGCGAAACTTCGAATCCTACGATTATTTTTACATTTTATCACCCTCTCCTAAGTCAAAGTACACCAGTGTGCATCGTGTTACCATAACCCAGGTCCAGTTTAATCCAAATCATGCTTTGATACTAACTTGTAATGCTCTGAAAATTGGGGGTTGAGCAGAAGCTCAACTCCTGAGTTCCAACGCATCACTTGTGCAACATAAATAATGATAATTAAATGTTGTCTGTATTAGTGCATTAAACATGAATGTGATTACACTAAATCAACATATCATACACCAGAGATGATTAAATTAAGCAAGCGGAAGACTGTGATATATATATATATATATATATATATATATATATATATATATATAAAGTATATAAGTGGTTATAAACCGCCAGAGTATGATCATGTCACCAGGCTAAATATATACATGTTTGTTCCAAAATATACAAAATAACAAAGTGTAATATCCAACTAGTTCGCATCCCTGAAATTCCGTCGATCAGTACATGGTTTACATAGACCTGCTTGATAGCTGCATATAGGAGAACTCCTCATCGTCGTAGAAGTCAGGCTTACCATCATCTATAGTTAAAACAGAGTCTGGTTAGTGTTTTAAAACACCGTCCTAGAGTGGGAGTGAGTGAACAACTCAGTGGAGCTATAAGGCAAAGGTTAACATGTTATCAATTCAGTCAAGCAGTAATGATAAAGCAGTATAACAATCATGTCCTAAGTACTCTTGTTAATGCAGGAATGATATGCTATAATGACATATGCCGTCGTTCCTGCACTCCCTCAGCGACATCATCTCACGATAGTGCATGGCAAACTCCCTAAACGTGTGCTTCCTCGCCAAAGCCCATGCAATGCGGTGCATGGTTGTGTTAGCCAAGTAATTTATTAGGCTTATTCATACAACAGATTCGAGAAGTTAAGACACCTCCCTTTATATCATTTACCCAAACGATGATCCATCTAGGGTCGTCAATCCTAGTTAATCACATACGATAGGCAAGTTATAGGGCAACATTACCCCTGATTGAAAAGTAGTGGATAGGCAAGTTCAGGTTGCTACGGGAGGCTCATCACCTCAATGTAGGCCTATTTTATACTTGAGGTCACTACGGAAAGGCTCGTCACCTTAGTGTAGGCCGACAGCTCGAATACAGTATCCCATACACCACCGTATTCGGCTCATGAGTTTGGGTTGCTCACTGGTCACTACGGGGAGGCTCGTCACCCCAGCATAGGTCGACAGCTCAACCATGGTGTCCCATACACCACCATGCCTGGCTCATGAGTCTTAGTGGCTCTTGGTACCATGGTTGAAATGGATTTTACATTGGTAAGTGGTACCTTAGATTCAAGCAGTAGCGTCCATACATGTTAAACACACATTAGGCCAATTGGGTTACTTGACAAGTTCGATTGATACGAGTGCACACTGAATTAATCGACATGGAGCGTATAAGCACACGTTGTGGCCTAACCACTGTCGACAATCACCGTATGGCTTGGATTCACCGAACGTATCCCTTGTGGTGAGACTAGTTCGGCCACTCGATCAGAAACCGTTACCGATTGCTTGGACTACATAGTAGTCCCAATCACACTTAAATGCAACAGGTAATCACATGTGATAGTCATAATAGCATTTAACAACTAATTCATATATGATTCTCATTTGAGCATTTTAACAAACATATTGAATATGTTATCATACATATGCATTTCATATGTAAATCACGCATTTGAAATTTAGGTTACTTGAAGGAATTTATACATATAGGTAAGGTAGTTGAGATTCCTATCTCAATACCCTTAATAATTATAATCCATCAAACATTTACTTATTCAAACATTTTATTAAACACTTAGCCTACACATTAATACATACATGACCTAACTTAGTTATAACATATATTATAGCAAATCCTTTCATAAAGGAGTTGTTCTACATACAACAAACATATAACCAAGATTTATAGTCAAGGCAAGCACAAATCATAATAGCACTTTCATTTAAACATTTCAACAAACACATGGAATGCATTATATATTCAACATAGTTCATACATGTGTGATACATGGCAAGCGTCGTATCGAAGTACATGTGGCAGCAATTAAGTCAGTCATAAATCATTAACTAACATTGAAAGCCTTGAAAACCATAACCTAAATGTTTATAATCCGCACCTTTCGTCGGTACGCTCGTTACGAACTCGGTTCATACACGTCTTTGTCTATGGCACAATGACTACCTAAACATTGAGATAGGTTAGTTATTTCACTGGTTTCTCTATTTGGATTCCTAAAACAGATTAGGATTAGGATTTCCTCACAAAAAATTGAGTTGAAATGAGTTGAGTAGCTAGACGTAAAGGCGATTCGATGAGTGGAGTAGCAGAACAGGAGCACTGCAACAAACCCTAAAGGTTTCCCTTCGATCTCCACTCTTTTCTCCTCTTTTCTCTCTTCTCTCTCCTAGGGTTAGAGAGAATTTGTATCGAATGAGAGAGGGGTGGGTTTAGGGCAGTATATATGCCCATAAGTGATCACGGCACCAAATTTTGGAATAACAATTTTGAGAAGTACTACAATGATCATGGTATATCGTATGAATTCTCTGCTCCTAAAACACCTCAACAAAATGGTCTTTTTAAAAGAAAAATCCTAATTCTACAAGAGATGGCTAGTATAATGCTAAATATCATGAATCTACCAAAAAATTTATGTGCTGAAGCTATTAGTACTGCATGCTATATTATAAATCATGCTTACATTAGAAAAGCTAAAAGTAAAACAGCTTATGAATTATGGTTTAATTAGAAACCCTCAGTTAAATATTTTTAAACTTTTGGAAGCAAATGTTCTATATTACGTGACCGAGAAAATTTGAAAAAATTTGAAGCTAAGAGTGATGAGGGAATATTTTTAGGTTATGCTCTAAACAATCAGGCATACTGAGTTCTTAACAAAAGAACTGGAGTGATTCAGGAATCTATAAATATAGTAATTGATGATCAACTAATCACACCCACTCCAAGTCAAGATGATGATGAAGTCAATATAATCGATATACCCGACTCTTCATCTAAATCAGTGAATATTGAGTCAAAGACTGGTGTTTAGATAAGAAGATAATTAGAAAATATTTGTAATTATGTTTGCTTTACTTTCCAAATTGAACCAGAAAATGTAAATGAAACACTTGGTAATGAAAGTTGTATAATTACCATGCAAGAAGAATTAAATCAATTTGTTAGAAATGATATATGGTACTTGGTTTCCAGACCTACTGACAAACATGTAATTGGAACCAAATGGATTTTTAAGAATAAAACTGATGAAATGGGTAATATTATTAAAAATAAGGCTAGACTGGTTGTACAAGGGTACACTCAAATAGAAGGTATTGATTACGATGAAACCTTTGCACCAGTTGCACGCCTTGTGTCCATAAGATTATTTATTTCGATTGCATGTTATAAGAAATTCAAAATTTATCAAATGGATGTGAAAAGTGCGTTTCTAAATGGTTACTTACATGAGGAACTATATGTTGAACAACAAAGGGTTTTGAAGACCCTAAACTTCCAAATCATGTGTACCGTCTTAAAAAGGCACTTTATGGTTTGAAACAAGCTCCCAAGGCATGGTATGAAAAATTGACTAAAGTTTTACTTTGTCACAACTTTATTATGAGCAGTGTTGATAAAACTTTATTCCTCAAGAAATATAACGATTATATACTGATAGTTCAGATCTATGTTGACGATATCATTTATAAATCTACTTGCACTAACTTATCTACTGAGTTTGCAGATCTGATGAAATCTAAGTTTGAAATGAGTATGGTTGGCGAACTAAACTATTTTTTTGGATTACAAGTTAAACAACTTAAAGATGGAATGTTCATCTCACAAACCAAATATGCCTTGAATGTTGTAAAAATATTTGGGTTTGAGAATGAAAAAAAGTTTGATACTCCAATTAGTACGACTCTTAAACTCTTAAAAGATAAATCAGGTTAAAGTATAGACTCCTGTTTCTATCGAAGTATGATTAGTAATCTTCTATACTTAATTGTTGTATACCTGAAATTGCTTTTAATGTTAAAATATATGCTAGATATCAATCTAATCCTAAGGAATCACATCTAATTACTGTTAAATGGATAATCAACATGTTGCAACTTCTGCTAACTTAGGGCTCTGGTATCCACATGATACTCTGTAGAAATTGTCGAATACACTGATGTAGACTGGGCAGGAAATATTGACGATAGAAAATCTACCAATGTGGATATTTCTACGCAGGAAACTGTTTAGTATCCTGGCTTAGCAAGACACGAAATTCAGTATCTCTCTCAACAGCTGAAGCTAAATATATTACAGCTGGTAATGCTCGCACTTAGCTTATTTAGATAAAAAAAATGTTGGCTGATTATGGTATTGTGCAAGATACAATGACATTATACTGTAATAATTTGAGCGCAATTAATATTTGAAAAATCCAATCTAACATTCTTGTACAAAACATATCTACGTTCGATACCATTATATTCGAGAATTAGTTGAAGACAAGAGTATCATGCTTGAATACATTCAAACTGAGAAGTAGCTTGCAAACATACTGACCAAACCATTTGACAAAATAGATTTTCCAATTTAAAGCATGATATTGGTTTGTGTATTATTGATTAATTAATTAGATTGTTTATGCATTTCTTTTTGTTGTTTTATGATTATTTTGATTAAATGCATAACTTGGTAATAAAATATATATATATATATATATATATATAAAAGAGAAATAAGTCAAAAATTCAGATTTTGTGTATCTTTGGCCAGTTGTGTACACACTTGACCGGCCGAACCTTCGACTAGTCGAGTACATGCTTGACCAGTCGAGGACCACGCGTTTTCACTCTAAAAAGGGGAAAACCATTTTTTCATTTCATTTTTTTATCATCTTCCTCAACTAGCCGGTGCTTCACTTGACCAACCCATCACCCAATATTGGTTCTAAGTGTTTATTTTTCAATTTCCTTCAAGTATTGGGTATATCTTTGCTAGTTAATATCATTTTTTGGGTTGTATTTTTATTTCAAACCTTCTATGTAGTGGGTTTTGCTCTAAATCTTATCTAGCTTCAATCCACTCTTTCTATTTGATTTCCTTCTTATGCTAATGTTAATGGAGCATCGTTCAAAGAGAACAACAACTCGAAAGAGCCGTGGTAGCTCTTCTTCTAGATCAACTCCATTAGATGTAAGAACCCTACGGGCCACCGAAGAAGATTCGAAGCACGTTAAGGATTTTCACACAAGAGACATAATCATAGAGAGATCAATTAATATTGATCACATTGCAACCTTTGGTCTCATTCCAATTCTTACCGAAATCGGTTAGGAGCACATCTTTGGATGGGGCAGAACGGCTTACCGTTCCATTGCACAAGGAATGTACGCTTCCATTTGTGACACGTTGAAAAGGCCAAGCTAAACGTCCTAGAGGGAGGGGGGGGGGGGGGTGAATAGGACTATGCCAAATTAAAAATAAAAGCAGAATACAAAGATAGATAGTATAATCAAATAATGAAATATCAAAAGTAAATAGCAACCTCAAATGCACTAGTCTTGAGAGGTTGATACAAATTTAGTTTTAAGGACAACCTAACATAAAAAACCAACGGCTTATGGCAAGACAACCTTACTAGAACGTTTGTAAGTATCAAAAACCCAAACCAATGAAGAGGGAAAGGAAATAAACTAAGTTATTACGACATTCACCACAAGTGCATAAAGTAAATTACACCATTCACCACATATGCATAAAGTAAATTACAACATTCACACACATAAACAAATTCAATCATCCACCACAACTCTAGAAATTATAGTGGTTCATTTTTGTGTACACCAACTGTTAAAAAATAACTACACAACTACTCTACTCCTAATATCCTCCACTCCTAATATCCTCTCCCTCAGGATATTAGCATCCACTATGAAAAAGGTTTTCTATGGTTCACCTTAAAACCTTCACAACTGTGTCTTTAGATGGGCTTACACAATTACAAAAACCCCACACTTTGAGATTTTTTGGATCACCTCAGATAAAACCAAAATGAGATTTTCTGGCACAACCTCACAAACCACAAAAGATACACAAAGAATAAATTGTACTTATCTGGAAAATTCTCCTTCTGAAGTAGCCCGGTAGAACCAATCCGATGTAGATAAAGATATTTAATGTCCAGTCTCACAAATGAAAGGTTCTAGATCTAAATGATTTTTAGATTAATTCAGCTTAGGCTAGCTTGATTTGATTTTGATCTCAAAGAGAGTAAAATCACAATTCCCTTCTTTAATGAAATTGAGTTGAATAGAGATCACAAAATCAAATGCAAAAGCTATTTAAGAGAATTTAAAATGAACACAATATAACTTAACAAAGGTAGAAACTTATCTCTCAAAGTGATGGCTTGATATTACTTGGAATGAATGAAAATTTTTGAGATTCGTCATCTATTTATAGGTGAAAATACTGTTCTCTCGACTGGTCTAAGTGTCGGTTCGACTGGTGGAAGGATCAACTAAATTTCAAAATTTCTGACGCGATAAGATAAGGTCGTTACTTAACTGGTCGAGCAGCTTACTCGACTAGTCGAGTGAGACCAAAAAATCTTGCTGGACTTTGAGTCGAGCTTGCACGACCAGTCTAGCACTGTTCACTCGACTGGTTGAGCAGTCTCCATGATTAGTCGAGGGTCCAACAAAAAATTCCAGAAATTCACAACAAATCTTGGACTGGTCGAAAAACTCTTGGACTGGTCGAGTCAGAGCTTGGACTAGTCGAACAAAGACTAGGACTAGTCGAGGAAATGACTTATAGACATATGAAATGACCCAAATAAAATATGCAATGAATATGACCTAACCTATGGTCAATCTAGGGTCATCCATACCTTGTTTGTGAGATTGAGAAATTGAAACATCGTTCGCTCTGCAAATTCATACACTTGAAATACTTGAAGCTTTGTCTTCAAATCTTGAACTTAAGCTTGAGTAAAGACTTGAGTTCTTGAGTCTTTAAGATACCGAACTTGAAGAATATACTCGAACTTGAGCCTTGAACTTGTACTTGTACTTGAGCTTGAAATCTTGAACTTCGACAATGCTTCTTCAACTTGAATACATAGAGAAGTTCGACGAAGACTCAGATAACTTTAAAATGCACGATGTTGATCTATTCATCTCATCAATACATGATACAGATTCTAAATGATTTGGCACAACAAAATTTGACAACATTGGGTGCTAGATCGACAATATAGTATTTACAATCTCCCCCTTTATCAAATTTGTGACAAAACCAAATAAAGAATCATGCACTAGTTACATAAAAAAATCATGCACAATAAAGAATCATGCACCACATGTGCAACAAATACTCTCCCCCTCAATCCATTACTCCCCCTTAATCCAGGCAAGATGATATGTAGAACCTGTATAAATCAAATACATGTTCAATCCAAAAAAAATACACCATATCTACAATCACATATCCTCAATCATCATAAAGCATTAATAACATTCCACATTTTCTCCCCCCTTTTGTCACAATATGATCAAGTACTATCCAAGCACAAATAAGAGTTAAAAGTTAATACATACCCAAAACAAATAGAGTCTAATCAGAACCAGAAGAAGGAGCAAGGATAGAAGGATCAATTTGATGTAATCCCTTATTAATGCGCCTAAGGTATTTGCACATATATTTGAATTGAGTTTCTTGGGATACATGCAAACCTTCTACATTTTCCTCTAGGGTTCGCAACCACTCATTAAAAGCAGAAGGCTGAAAGTCAGGATCAGTCTCTGAATTAGATTCTAATTCATTAAATAAATCATCCATATTTACATCATCAGGAGGTAAAGCATCTTCCTCTCCAGCTTCTTCAGCAAATCCTACATTATCCCTATAACTTGGCCGGGTACCAACCTCAGATTCATCTTGTTAATGTTGGAATTGTTCAAGGGTAGATGGTTAATAGGAGCTTCTCCAACAGGCATGACCACAAGACTATGAATGACTAGTGTGGTCATCAAATATGTAAATGGAATATCACTATGGTCAGGATGGAGATGAAACTGAATAATGATATAACAATTAAGAGATGGAAGACATATTGGAATACTAGAAACAACTGAGTGAAGTATGCGAGCCATGAAAGAAGTTAACTTAGTTTTGTTTCCAGATTGAGGATACACATTAGAAATGAAAATATGATGAAGAATCCTGTATTTGGGTAACATATTTTTAGAACTGAGTGCAATACTAGAGTTCCATTCCGCATTCATGTTGCATAACACTCAAATTAGCATACGTTTTTCAGATTCAGATGGTCTTGCAACTAATGTAGAGATAGGTATTCCTTCATCATTCACAAGAATATCTATCAATCTAGATATCAAGAGACGGTCAACATCAACTGGACCTTTTTTAGTTGTCACAGTAAAAGTTAAATTTTCAATAGAGAAGTCACTTATGCAAGCAAACATGGCCTGTACAATGGACCGGTATGTAGGACCACCCCAATTCAAAATGTTAGCCCATCCTACAGCTTCAAGGAGGGGAACAATATGGAAAGGACTTAAATGATTGCTGTTAACTGTTTGCTCAACAATCATATTGTGGAGACGAATATCCCGCACATATTCGGGGTCCTCTTCAGGTGGTCGAAGAGTACGCACCGTAATCGGTGCGGAATAAGAAGAAGAGGGTCCACGAGAGGATCTTTTCTTGTATCTACTCTCCATTACACAATGCATAAAAGGAATACAAGAAAAGAATGGAAGGATTCTCCCAAATTAGATTTTAAGTTAGAAAACCCAAGAAACCAAAAGAAAACTTGAAAAAACTTCAAAATTAAGAAAATAGAAGTGCAAAGATCCTAAATCCAAAAGGAAAATGAAAAAAAATGCACTAACTAAGTAGCAATCGAAGATGGGTTCGACCGGTCGTAGAAGGGTTTGTTGGAGAAGATGAGAGAAATGAAGAAAAAGTACTTTTTTCCCATTAAAAAACCCCAAACTTGAGTTACTCGACCAGTCGTGCCACGACTGGTCGAGTGTGTATTCAACTGGTTGTGCAACCTTAAAAATTTTCATTTTTCAGCAATTGTATGATTTAAACATTCTAAAAAAAATAAAAACATGCAATATAGTACAAGTAAATACAAATAACTCAGATCACATTACACTTACCAATATTTAATTTCAATTTAGTAAACCTGTTTCTATTAAGTGGTTTTGTGAAAATGTCTGCAAGTTAATTTTCAGTTTGAACATAATCCAATAAAATAATCTTATCTTTTACTAATTCACGAATATAATGATATCTAATGTCAATATGCTTAGTTCGTGAATGCTGGATTGGATTTTTAGAAATGTTAATTGTGCTAGAATTATCACAATACAAAACTATAGAATCTTGTGCAAATCTGTAATCATTTAACATCCTTTTCATCTACACAAGCTAAGTGCATTCATTACTGGCTGTAATATACTCAGCCTCAATTATGGAAAGCGACACGGAACTCTATTTCTTACTATGCCACGAACCAAGACAGTTCTCGACATAAAAACATCCACTGTTGGTAGACTTGCGGTCATTAATATTACCAGCCCAATCAACATCTGTATAATCGGCTAATTGAACATTAGTATCATGGGGATACCAGAGACTAAGATTGGCCGTACTTGCGACATATCTCAAAATACGCTTAACAACAATCAAGTGGGATTCTTTAGGGTCAGATTGATACCTAGCACAGATCTTACACTAAATGCAATATTCGGTCGGCTCGCAGTTAAATATAATAAACTACCTATCATACTATGATACAACTTAGGATCTACACTTTTATCTGTTGAATCCTTAGAGAGCTTAAGTGTCATACTCATAGGAGTATTGAAATTTTTACCGCTCTTAAATCTAAACTTTTTCACCAAGTTTAGAGCATACTTGGTTTGAGAGATAAAGATCCCGTTTTCAAGCTGTTTCACTTACAGACCTAAAAAACAATTCAGTTCTCCAACCATGCTCATTTCAAACTTGGACGTTATCAAATCTACAAACTCAACTGACATGTTAGAACAAGTAGATCCGCAGATAATGTCATCAACATATATCTGTACTATCAGTATGTGATCATTGTGTTTCTTTACAAACAGTATCTTATCAACACTCCCCATTACAAAGTTATGACTCAGTAGAAACTTAGTCAATTTCTCGTACCATGCCTTAGGAGCTTGTTTTAATCCATAGAGTGCCTTTTTCAAGCAATAAACATGATCAGTATATTTAGGGTCTTCAAAATTAGTAGACTGTTCTACATATACTTCCTCATGTAGATCACCGTTCAAGAAAGCACTCTTGACATCCATTTAATAGATTTTGAAAATTTTGTAACAAGCAATGGATATAAATAGTCTGATAGATTTAAGACGAGCTACTGGGGTAAAGGTTTCATCATAATCGATGCCTTCTATCTGAGTATAACCTTGTACAACCAGTCTAGCCTTGTTTCTTATAATGTTACCTAATTCATCAGACTTATTTTTAAAGATCCATTTAGTTGCAATAATATGTTTATCATTAGGTCTAGGAACTAAGTACCATACATCATTCCTTATGAATTGATTAAGTTCATCTTGCATAGCCACTATCCAGTTTTCATCAGCAAGCGCTTCTTTTACATTGGCTGGCTCAATTTGGGATGTGAAGCATACATAATATAAATATTTTCTAATTGTCTATGTGTGCGTACACCAGTGAAAGGGTTCCCAAATATTTGATCAGTTGGATGGTCTTTAACTGACCGCAGTTCAGTATCATTTTGACTAGATGAAGAGTCCGGTTTATCAAATAAAGAGACTTCATCATCTTCTGAACTTGAGACAGGTGTATTCAGGTGATCATCTATAACTACATTAATGGACTCCTGAATTACACCAGTCCTCTTATTGAGAACACGGTACACTCAACTATTTAGCGCATATCTTAGAAAAATACCCTCATCACTTTTAGTGTCAAATTTTTTCTGATTTTCCCGGTCACGTAGAATATAACATTTGCTGCCAAAAACTCGAAAGTATTTGACTGTTGGCTTTTTATCGAACCATAGTTCATATCCAGTCTTGTTATTTGACTTTCTAGTATAAATACGGTTAATAATATAATAAGCCGTGTTCATTGCTTCAACCCAAAGATTTTTAGGAAGTTTCATGCTGTTCAACATCATATTATCCATTTCTTGAAGCACATGATTTTTTCTTTCAACAACTCCATTATGTTGAGGTGTTTTAGGAGCAAAAAATTTATACGATATACCATGATCACTACAAAACTTCTCAAAACTGCTATTGTCAAATTCAGAGTCATGATCACTACGAATTTTAGAGACATGTGATTCCTTCTCAGTTTGGATACGCTTGAGTACCCTTTTCACTTCATCGAGAGTTTTAGATTTTTCTCCCATGAAAACTACCCATGTATACCTGGTAAAATCATCAACTATTACCAGAATATATTTCTTACTACCTCGACTCTTTGTTCTAGTAGGTCCAACGAGATCCATGTGGAGGAGTTCAAGGGGTTTGGATGTGGCATTGGAGTTCACTTTCTTGTGAACACTCCTAGTTTGTTTTCCAATCTAACATTCGCCACAAATTTTATCCATTTTCTTTAACTTGGGTTGACCTCTTATTACTTCACCTTTGCTCAGTCTATAAAGGTTACGGTAGTGTACATGTCCTCTGCGTTTATGCCATAGATTGGTCTCATTGGTTTGGAACATGTAACACGATAACTTAGATGAGCTTTTATCACTGACTATATAGCAGTTCTCAGATGTTCTACGACCAGTTAATATCACAGAACCATTCTCATTAGAAATCTCACACCCTTGGTTGGTGAATTTGACGCTATGTTTATTATCACAGATTTGAGAAATGCTTAAGAGATTATGCTTAAGGCCCTTTCCAAATAAACATTCTCAAATGGAGGAAGATTAAAGAGTTAAACCGTACCTTGGCTAATAATCCTGCAGTTGCTACCATCACCGAATGTGACTGAACCATCAGTCATATCTTTAAGATTGGTGAACAAATCTTTGTCACCTGTCATGTGTCTAGAACAACCACTGTCTAGGTACCACTTTGATTTACTCGAAGCCTTGAAAGCGGTGTGGGCAACCAGACAAGTAACCTTAGGGACCCATTTCATTACTGTTTTGGATTTTGGAGCATAGTTAGTTTTTCTACACTTGTAGTTGTTATATATTCTACCATTCGAGTTAGATTTTAGAAGCTCCTTGAGTAAATCAATAATTTCTCAGCTAAAAGGTTATGATTCTGATTTCTATAATTGATATGGTTGCTTTTAGATTTCATAGCCTCAAAAGTTTTAAGATTTTTGAAACTATTTTGATTCATACTTTTTCCTTTTGAGTCAGAGGACTCCCCTTTAACAAACTTAGGAGGAGTGGACTTACTTTTAGGAGGTGTATTCTTATCGTAACCCAGACCAGATCTATCGCCACATTCCTTGATCGGGTTAGTAGTCTTTCTAGTTTAGGATCACCCTAGGCATACCTCCAAGTATCCTTTAAACTCAAGAGAGAAGAGACTTCTAGTTTTAGTTTTTCATTTTCTGATTTAAGGTTTTCAACTTGGGATGTTTTGAAATCTAAATCACACTTAGCTTTTTTAAAATAAAAAAAAATTGATTTTTCTAAAACTAAGTTATCAAAATCTTCTTTTAACTTTAAAAACTTTTCTTTTTAAAGAGAAGAAGCAAGACAAGGCATTGCATGCTAACACGGTCATTGTAGCGACTGATGGTACCATCAATAGAGTAATTATAGATAGACTCACTTCTGACATGACACAACACCTCAAACAGTTGTACATATCAGCCCACTTGGATGGGTATCCTATTACTAGGATTTTGGTAGACAATCGAGCTGTGGTAAATTTGTTTCGAAAAGAATGATGGCCAAATTAAGGAAAACTGCAGCTGATTTGATTCTGTCTAAAGTGACTATCAGTAATTTTGCTGGCCATGTTACTAACACATGGAGTTCTGCCAGTTGACCTTACTATAGGTACCAAATCTGTCCTAGCACCATTCTTTGTAGTTGACGCTTCGTCAAGCTACAATGCTCTATTGGGGAGAGGTTGGATTCATTCTTTTGCATGCATCCCGTCTTCTCTTCACCAGTTTATCATTTTTTAAAATCAGAAAAGGGTGGAGCTCTTCTTGGCTGATAATAACCCTTTTCTAGCCACGTCTAATGCTAATGAAGCTTATTATTATGGGGAGCAAATAGGGCTCATCAGGTTCACCAGAAGGAATAAGCATGGACAACCGACCGATATTTCAGTAAAGAAGAATCTGGATAGCATAGTTCAAGCTATACCAACTCAAGAAAATGAGGCCTAGCTGAAGGACTTAGTTTTCTGTCGGCTGGTGGCAAGCTATGTTAATGATGAAATATCATGATCGTGACGACTGAAGGTATAGTGTGTCGGGTCGATTTTACGGCCAGAATAAAGAGGCTTAAAGAAAGCCTGAAGGAAATTGATGAGGGTGTCTTTGTAAACTTGGTTGAGTTAGATGAATCGGCCGAGGGAGATAGCTTTAAAATAAAAGATTTGCTAGAAGAAGCAGAGGAGCGTCGACCATAGGTCCAAGATCCATTGGATGAAGTAAATTTAGGAACGGATCAAAATTCAAAACCCACGTTCATAAGTAACCTGTTACGACTACCCGAGTGGGACAAATTAATAAGGCTATTACAAGAATTTGAGGACTGGTTTGCATGGGACTATCATTGTCACGCCCTAGACTCAGTGACCAGAACTCACAAGAATCCCGATAGCCAATTCCGGCGCCGACAGCCTCCGTGGTACCCCATTCTCGGCTCCTGGTACCCATTCACCAGGTTCTGATCCAGGGTCCTATAAGGAGGATTTCTATAACATAAAGAGCATACCCAAGATCATAACATAGTAACCACAGATGATAACTACAGGGACAACATTACAAAATCCACTAAGAATTTAACCTTTATACAAGGTACATGGGTCGAAAAGGGAAAATACAAGATCTGAAATAAGAACAACTCCAAAAGGTCCATGACACGCTCTTCGCTCCTCTTCAGCTACATCTGCTACCTAGAATCTCCTGCACGCATTAATCATGCATAAGCTTACAAAAAGCTTAGAGGGTAGTGTAAGTGTATGTAATACCAGTGCCGGGAACGAATATCATAGAATGTGGAAATGCGACATGAACCATGAATACCATCAATGCCAACAGCCTTATCAAGGCTATGTTATACCAAGCATGAATGCCATAAGCCATCACAAGGCTATGCGATGCAACACATGAGTACTAGGCGCCATACTAAGGCGATGCACAATAGGCCTACATAGCTAATGCCATATGCAAAGTGCAAATGCGATCATGCTAGGCCTCATATCCATGAACCATGAATATCATCAATGCCACCAGCCATACCAAGGCTATGCTATACCAACATGAATGCTATAAGCTGTCTCAAGGCTATGCAATGCGACATATGAGTATTGGGCGCCATATCAAGGCGATGCAACAAGAGGCCTACATAGCCAATGCTATATGCAAGGTGCAATGCAATCATGCTAGTCCTCATCGCAAATACACATATCAGTATAGTTCTTCTCTAGGGAAATCTCTGGGGTCTATGCACTACCTGCTGACTGTCGCTCTGCTAGCCGCACAGCCTAGCAAGTGTAAGAGACCTCACTACCTGCCTGTGGACAGCCAATCACCAGCGAGGCTTGACGGTAGCGGACCCATTCATGAGCTGGTCAAACTCAGCCTAGTTATTGCCCTCTCACTCAGGTGGGTAAGGCCACACCCCCTCTCAACCGACCACGTTACAGTGGGAGACACGACCTTAAGGTATAAAGGCACTTGGGCGCTCATGTTTTTCACTCGGTCTAACCGTTGGGGCATCTCTTGGTACCATGACGGTTAAGGGGCTTTCACCCAAGGACATCCTAAGTGCCCTAAATACTTAAGTAACATTTCTGGTGTCTAAACACGGCCATCCACGATATACCTGTGGAGGCTACGACCCTGAGGAAGCAAGGATGAATATCCACGTGCTATGCAATGCCACATACATGAATCACACAATCAACCATGCATCAATCCCATGCATCTAACGTGCTCAAGAGGGAATACTCCATCCCTTAGGAAAATACCAAAATATCTTGCCCAATGACTAATCACATCTCAACCAAGCATGCATATGATGCATATGGGAGTGGGTCATGAAGATGAACAAAGATGTCAATGCGGTGAAGATGTACTCTCCTCCTAACCAAGTAGGGTCTAGGTACTTAGACAATTTCTCATAAAGAATACAACCTCTAGTGGGGGCCCAATGGCCTGGGGTAGCCCACAAGTCTAAGATAGACAATGACATGGGCCTAAATGATGAGAATGGGCCTAACAAGAGTCTATGGTGGACCTTTAACCACTCATAGATGCAAGTGGGCCTACCACGGCCACAAATGTGGACATTCAACCACCATTTGTCCCAAGAAGGTAGCCCAATAATATTCTACCAAGAATCAAGGCCCGTGGCCCGAGTACAATCATACAAAGGAAATGGTGAAAAGGCCTAGCTATATGTCCTAGAGGGGGGGTGAATAGGACAATGCCAAATAAAACTTATAACAGCGAAATTAAAAAGAATATGATAGCCAAAATAAATCACAATGTAGGAAAGTAAAACAGCCTCAAAATTCAGATCTTGAGAGGTTGATACAAATGTTGTTCTAAGGACAACCTTACACTAAAAACCAGAGTTTATGGTAGGACAACCTTATTTCTAGAAAGATCTTTGTATCAAATCTCAAACCGAAGAGGAATACAGAAATAAATACAAACTGAATTAAAATAAATTGCAATCACAAATGTATTGTTCTAGGGACAGCCATACACCATAAAAATGGTAGGGCAACCTTGCTGGAACAACTTTTAAAAGAAATAGAATATCAAGCTGATAAAGGAATAGCAGAAAATAAATTCTAAACTGTTACAACATTCTCACAATGCTTGAATTAAATGATTACAACATTCACCACCATACATTCATCCCACAAAAGAATAATTAAAGATCAGAAGTATAAATCATTCAACCACAACACAAGGGATTATAGTGGTTCGCCTATGTGTTCACCAACTGTTAAACAACAGCCACACAAAATGCTACTCCACTCCTAATATCCTCACACAGGGGATATTGGCGTTCACTAAGAAAATAGGTTTTCCCAGGTTCACCCAAAACCTTTACAATTGTGTTTTTGTCTGTGGGCTTACATAATTAAAAAACCCCTCTTCTGAGTTTTCTTGGCTCTCCTCAGATAACCAATACAACAAGATTTTTCTGGCAAATCTTGAAAGAAACCAAAACAGAAAGGAATTTACAATTAAATGTAAAATACCTGATTATCTCCTTTGTTGTAGCAGCCCGGACTAAGTCGAGTAGATGATTGAATGTCCAAGTTCAATGTCCAGTACTCAATTACAATGGTTCTAATTCTAATAGATTTTAAATTAAACCAAATTGGGCTTGCCTTAATTGATTTTGATTCCAAAGAAAGGGAATAACAATTCCTCTTATCAAATTAGATTGGAATAGCAGAAACAAAATCAATTAAATAAAGCTAAGGAAAGAGAATATTAAATAAGCACACTTAGCTTAGATGGAGCACAGAATTATCTCTCAGAAGTTCGACGAAGATTGGCTTGAATGGATTAATTAATTCGATAATTTCTTCTGAGATTCATGCACTATTTATAGGTGAGCAGATCGTGTCTTCGACTGGTCTAGGGAGCTCTTCGACTAGTCGAAGCAATAACAGATATTTGAAAGATCCGGCGGGATAAGCTCTGACCGTTCTACGACTGGTCGTAGGTCACCTTCGACTGGTCGTAGGTCACCTTCGACTAGTCGTAGGTTTCCTTCGACCGGTCGAAGAACCTATAAAACATCGCTGTATATTGAGTCGAAGATTTACGACTGGTCGAAGATGCAGTCGACACTGTTCCTTCGACTGGTCGAACAGATTCCTGGACTAGTCGAAGCCTAATAGATTTCATCCGAAATTTGTAACAAACTCACGACTGATCGAGGAATTTCTTAGACTGGTTGAAGCAAGTCTAGGACTAGTTGAAGAAGGCTTAGGACTAGTCGAAGAACAGACCAAACTCATGTAAAATAACATTTGACTTATGTATCCAAAGTGACCTACTTCTAAGGTTAACCTAAGGTCAGTCAAACCTCAACCATGAAGTAAGGACATTGAAACATTAGGAACTAGTGACCTTGAAGTATGAGCCTTGAAGTCTTGATGTAGTCGAAATCTTGATGAAGCTCAACCTTGAAAGAGTCTTGAGTTCTTTACAAACTGCCTTGTACTCTTCTTGAAGTACAGCTTGAGTCTTGTCTTGTGATCAGTTCTTGCATTCAAGATTGATCCTTGTACTTGTGAGCTTTGCTTGTTTATGAACGTTGATCCTTGAGAGAGCTTATAATAGAGTATAATAGTGATTTTGGCACCACAAATTTGACAACAAACAGGGATATAAACTATAGCACTAACAAATGGGCAGCTAAACTATAATGTAGATGCCAATGAAATTGCGCAAATGACAACAGGACTGGAAATATGGAAGGGATTGACCATTTGGTTGATTACAGTTAAAAAAAGATGTTGCCTAATGTCTTCCGAAGAGGGAGCATAGCGGAAGTTTGTTTGATCGATGCAGAAAAAGATGATTGGAGAGCCCCTCTTATGCACTACCAACAAATGACCAACGCCGACGGTTGTATAGTGTTTTTCCTAACGGGTTTTAGCCGTCGGTGTCTCGACAAATACTAGTAATCCCCCAATGAAACCAAAAGGCTGTAAACCCATATTTCAAGTGCAATAGATAAAAAAAATTGGAATGTAATGCCCACCATAATATTTCTATTTTATCTAAGGCGTCCATCCATTTTGAAAGCGCAGTTTAAGACATGAGCCAAAAAAGGAAGTATATCGAAGGCCCAAATGGACCACACCACAGGAAATAATAGATATTGAGCACCTACCATTGATACGTGATGTCCCACTCTGCGCTTCGACTTACCTTCCTTTTGGGATAGTACCCTAAAATAAACTACAAAAATGGATGGACTGAGTGGATAAACAATATACATCATGGTGGGCTCCATGAGGCCTGATTGACCATCCATCTCTGGCTCCTTCCCACGCACAGTACAAAAGCAGATTGGTTAGTGTATCACACACCATCAGCCTATCTTAGTGTGTTGACGTCACTAAGTTCTATGGGTCTCATCATGAGGCATGAATGATATCCAAACCGTCCGTCCACTTGGTGAGTTAGTCGTAAGGATTGATCTAAAAAATAAGACATCCAATCATCAAGTGGACCACAATGTAAAAGGCAGTGAGGGATTGAACAACTGCCATTGAAACCCTTCTGGGGTCGCCAAAATTTTGGATCAATATGATATTTGTTTTCTCTTCATCTAGGTTTGTGTGACATTAATCATGAATAGAATGGATGGAATGTAAATGTAACAGTGAGCCCTATGAATGTTTTAATGGTGAGAATCATTGTCTCCATTGCTTTTTTGGGGTGTGGTCCACTTGAATCTAAAATTAATCATTTTTAGGATCAAGATCTAAAATGATCTCACCAAATGGATGAACGGTGTAGATATGATAAATACATCATCGGGTGCCCATGTAACTTTGATTTCCATTGAACCCTTTGTAAACTCGAAACTCGAGGAACATCAGTGAGCAGGAAACTGATGGGCTACTCCCACTTGCCATAAGGCAATGGCTAGTGGTCGGTGCTCTACGGACTTGAACATGATATATATGTCTCATTGTAACGCCCCGGATTTTGAGGGTCGAGCAAAGCTCAACTCTCGAGATCCAACACATCACTTATGCAACATGAAAAATGATGTTTAAATGTTGTCCATATTAATGTATTAAACATGAGTGGGATTATACTAAAACAGCATATCACACTCTAGATATAATTAAATTGAGCAAGCGGAAGACAGACACACACACATATATATATCTGAACAGGTAAGTGTTTTACAACCTCCAGAGTATGATTACGTAGCCGGGATAAATAAGTACATGTATGGTTTCAAAATAGGCAAAATATCAAAATGTAAGTGTCCAACTAATCCATGTGCCCTTGTAATCCCGTCGAATCAGAATAAGGTCTACATAGACCTTCCTGATAGCTGAACATAGGAGAATTCCTCCTCCTCATCTATGAAGTCCAACCCAGCCGCATAGACTTTGTCATCACCTACATCTATAACAGAGTTTGGTTGGTGTTTTAGATCACCGTCTTAAAGTGGGAGTGATTGATAAACTCATTGGTATTATAAGGCAAAGGTTAACATGTTATCAAGTTAATCAAGCAGTACAACAATCACTTCTTAGCTACTCTTTTTAATGCAGGAATGATATGTAGTAATGATGCATACCTTCGCACAAAGCTCCCTCACAAGCAACTTTGACAACCAATTTCGCACATGACAAACTCTCTAAAGTGCAACTTCCTCGCCAAAGCACATGTAATGTTGTGCATGGTCGTGTTAGCCGAGTACTTAATTGAGCTTATTCATACAACAGATATCATTAACACAAATCACATACGATAGGCAAGTTGTAAGGCATCACCACTAATGAAAAGTAGTGGATAGGAAAATTTAAAAGTTTATACTTGTGGTCACTACGGAGAGGCTCATCACCTCAGCGTAGGCCGACTGCTCGAATATGGTATCCCATACTACCATGCCCGGTTCACGAGTTTGGATTGCTCACTGGTCACAACGGGGAGGCTTGTCACCCCAGTGTAGGCCAACAGTTCGACCACGGTGTCCCATACCATCATGCCCGGCTCATGAGTCTTAGCGGATCGTGGTACCATGGTTGAAACGGGCTTTTACATTAGTAAGGGGTACCTTAGATTCAAGCAGTGATGTCCATGCAAGGTAAACACACAATATGCCAATCGGTTTGTTTGACAAGCTCGATTGGTACGAGCACACGTAGACTTGATTGATATGGAGCGCACAAGCACCCCTTGTGGCCTAGCCACTGTCAACAATCGTCGTGCGACCTTGATTCGTTGAATTACCTAAGGTGGCGAGACTAATTCAGCCACTTGTACATGGATTGTTACCAATTGCTTGGGCCACGTGGTATCCCCAATCTTACTTAGATGCAATAGGCAGACACATGTGATAGTCATATCAGCATTTAGCAAACAATTTAAATAAATCCCTCATTTGAACATTTCATCAAACACATTGAGCATTTCACCAAGCACTTGCATTTTATCCATAAATTCCGTAGCAACAAATATGATTACATGAAAGAAACTATACAGATGATTAAGGTAATTGAGAATCCTATCTTAATACACTTAATAAGTACAAATCATCAACATATTCAAACATTTTATCAAACACTTAGGTTACACTTCACTAAATACATAGATTATATTAGTTACGACGTATATTTTAGCAAGTCCTTATACAAAGAGATCATCAGGTATACGAAAAACATATATGCTAGATTAAACAGTCATGGCAAGCACAAATCATGATTTCATGTTCATTCAAACATTTCAACAAACACATGGGATGCATCTTGTATTCAACATAGTTCACACATGCATAATATATCGAATATGTCGTATCTAAAACAATATGGCAATAATCAAGTCAGACATAAACCATTAGCTGACATTAAAAGCATTGAAAACCATAACCTAAATGTTTATAGTCCGCACCTTTCATCAGAATACTTGATTCAGACGCAGTTCAAACACTACGTTCCTGAAAATGGAACGTCGGGCACTTAGGCAATGAAATAGGTTAGCTATTTCATCGATTACTCTATTTAGATCCCTAAATCAAGATTATGGTTAGGATTTCTTACCCAAATCCTAGTTGAGATGGATCGTGTAGTGTAACAGGAAAGCGATTCAGTGCGTGGAGTTGTGGGAAGGAATCCCAGGAACGATCTCTTGAACTCTCTCTCCTCTTCTCACTCTTTTCTCTTCTTTTCTCTCTTCTCTCTCCTAAGGTTAGAGAAATTCGTATGAAATGGGAATGTGGTAGTTTAAGGGCTTTATATAGGCCCAGAACTGATGCAAATGGCCCTAGGGCCCTGGTATACTTGGTTTATAACCAAAGAGTGTCTGTTCTTGACAAACCAGACTTGTAGGAAGGCCCATTACTCACCTACGTTACAAAGTAAGTTCCTTAACAATGGATTTATGCCAGGATGTGATTTCAGTGCGATTGGATAGGCCGATCAACCGTGGAGGACCTGTATCAGATCAATGGTCGAACTTGCTCAATCGAGGTTGCAAGTATACGGATATAAGCAAGGAAATTTCCTTTTCCCCTGGGAGAAGTTTGGTCAGAAACTGACAGTCGAAATTCTCAATTTCACGCATAAACGAATGGTCCAATTTACTTTAGTTTCAATATATTTTTTAAAGATATTAGCGTTTCTCACACACTTTACTCAGGGCTCAAGTTGTGCATTTCTGGATACTATCTGGGCTCGATTCCTGCGATGGTTGTCAAGCCCAGTAGGACGGACATAATCCTATAGTTTCGCGGTCATTGGACTTTCGACGTGCAGTCCATGTTCGATACGGAGTTTCAATGTGCTCCTGAGAGCAACAAGCTTTTGGGATTCTTCCTAGGTTTTAAAGTAGTGTTGAGTTAGCGATATTAGTGGTTTTGGGTCTTCCCATTTGTGTGAATGATGGTTCGAGCTAAATCCACCGATTAATTTAGTTCAGTATTTAATTAATTTTCGTCTAAATTAGGGTAGGGTATGGTCCTTAGGGATTTTTGCTTGAGTACCTTAAAGAAAAAATTCATCCCCGAAATTAGTACCTTATTGTTCTCCTAAAGGATCTGAGGGTAGTTTTACGGACTTCGGCTTCTATTTCCCAAGTAGCCTCTTCTTCAGTGTGATGTATCCACAATACCTTCACGAGTGGGATAACTTTGCTGCGTAGCACTTGTTCTTTCCTATCTAGAACATATGTTGGTCACAATACATAGGTAGCATCTTCACTTTACCATACTTGCTCCCATTTGATAATGTGGGTAGGGTCAGGAATATATTTTTTTAACATCGATACATGAAATACGTTATGCACGCCGATGAGTGGTGTGGGCAAAGCGAGGCGGTATGCTACCACACCCACTCGGTCTAGAATCTGGAATGGGCCAATAAATCTTGGCGTAAGTTTTCCTTTCTTACCAAATTAAAGGACTCTCTTCATTAGAAAAACTTTCAAGAATATGTGGTCCCCAACTGTAAATTTCAGTTGTCGCCATTTGGTATCGGTGTAACTCTTATGTCGACTTTGGGCTATAAGAAGTCGACGCCTGATAATGTCGATATTCTCTGAGGTTGCTTGTACTAAATCTGGGCCAACCAAACTCTTCTCGCCAACTTCTGCCCAACAATGTGGTGTTCGACACAGGCGTTCATACAGGGCTTCGTAAGGAGTTATGCTAATGCTCGCTTGGAAGCTGTTGTTATAAGCAAACTCGGCATAGGGGAGACAGTCATCCCAACTATCCTTGAAATCAAGCACACATGCTCGCAACATATCTTCTAATATCTGATTTACCCATTCTGTCTGCCCATTAGTCTGTGGGTGGAACGCGGTACTGAATTTCAGTTTCACTCCCATTACTTCTTGGATTCGAGTTTAGAAGATAGACGTTAGTCACATGTCTCGATCCGACATAATATCCATAGGAACTCCATGCAGCCGTACAATCTTCTTGATGTATAACTTGGTTAAATCATCTGCTGAATTTGAAACTCTAATCGGGAGGAAATGGGTCGATTTCGTTAATCGGTCCACAATCACCCAAATGGAGTCATGCCCCTTTCTCATCTTCGGTAACCCAAAAATGAAATACATAGATATGAAATCCCACTTCAATTAAGCTATGAGCATGGGCTGAAGTAAACCAGGAGGTTGGCGATGCTCGGCCTTAACCCACTGGCACGTAAGACAACGGGATACATAATCTGCTATCTGGGCATTCATGTTGTCCCACTAGTACGAACGTTTCATATCTTGATACATCTTTGTACTACCTGGATGTATTGCCATCTTTGAATTATGAGCGGCTTTTAAAACTTTCCTTCTCAAGTCATGGAGATTCGGGACACATAGGAGGTCACGATATCGTAAACCTCCATCTGAGCCAACTCTCCATTCGGATTCTTCGTTATCACTTGCTCGCTCTCTCATTTTCACCAACAGTTCATCTTCTTTCTGAGTCGCAATGATTCAGTCATCAATAAGTGGCTGTACATGGATGTGTGCGACGCTCTCGAACGGCTCCTTTACTATAAGCTTCTGTTCGAAATCTCGTACAAACTCTACCATATTCCACTCTTTTATCCTCAGTGGAGCCACAAATTCTATTATTTTCTTACGGCTTAATGCATTGGCCCCCAGGTTGGCCTTACCAGGATGGTAGGAGACCTCAAACTTGAAGTCTTTCAAGGTTTTCATCCAATGTCGTTGCTTCATATTCAAGTCTCTCTGAGTAAAGATGTACTTGAGGCTTTTGTGATTACAAAAGATCTCGAACTCCTCTACGTAGAGGTAATGTTTCTAGAGCTTTAATGCGAAAATGACTGCCGCTAATTCTAAGTCGTGCATGGGGTAGTTTTCTTCATGTTTCCTCAACTGTTGCGATGCATAGGCAATCACTCTGTCCTTTTGCATAAGAACACAACCCAAACCAACATGAGATGCGTCGGTGTATGTAGTATATCTGATCCCTTGCTCTGCCAATACTAGCACGAGTGTGGACGTCAACTTGTCCTTTAATTCCTAAAAAGTTACTTCTGCTTTCTCGTTCCAAGCAAACTTAAGATCCTTTTGAGTGAGTTGAGACAACGATCTGGATATCTTGAAAAAATCTTTAATGAATCGGTGATAGTAGCCCGCAAGTCTGAGGAAACTCCACACTTCGGTAACGGAGCTAGGCTGCTCCCATTCTTGTAGCAATGCCACCTTGATAAGGTCGATGACAATTCCTTCCTTGGAAACTACGTGCCCTAGAAACTTGACTTCTTTTCAGAAGTCGCATTTTCGATATTGTGCAAACAACTGATTTTTTTCTGAGAGTATCAAAGACTACTCGCAGGTGTTTTTCATGATCTTTCTGACTCTTGGAGTATATCAAAATATTATCTATAAACATGATAATGAATCGGTACAGATATGGTTGAAACACCCGTTTTATGAGGTCCATAAACATGGCTGGTGCATTTATAAGCCCAAATGGCATCACGAGGAACTCGTAGTGCCCAAA
This sequence comes from Magnolia sinica, assembly GCF_029962835.1. Lineage (NCBI taxonomy): Eukaryota > Viridiplantae > Streptophyta > Magnoliopsida > Magnoliales > Magnoliaceae > Magnolia > Magnolia sinica. The sequence continues at coordinate 39,632,626 of NC_080577.1, read as the reverse complement.
ACTAGTTCTGAAAGCTATTTTCTGCATGTCCACATTTCTAACGCGCAACTGATGATACCCGGATTATAGGTCAATTTTTGAGAAATACTGTGCCCCTTTCAACTGGTCGAACAGGTCATTTATCCTGGGCAGAGGATACTTGTTCTTGATGGTGATGTGATTCAGTTTGTGATAATCAATACACAATCGCAGCGATCCGTCTTTCTTCTTTACAAACAGCACAAGTGCTCCTGTTGAGGGTCGAATATTGCATATTAGACCCCAGTTATTACCTGAATTTATGAACATGATACTGTTTAACGACTTATTTTAATCGTGTTTGTGTTGCAAGGTGACTTTAGGAGCTTGGACTGAAAAAGGGTACTAAATGCATCGATTTGATGCTTTAGAATCGCCAAGGCAAGGGACGGACCACATGGGACCAAGATCGACGAATTTACATGCCAGAGATCTGAGAAAATTAAGAAACTGAAGCTCAAATGGTCCGGAATTGGTCCAGAATGCTAGATTATAGGGTTTCAACCATCCGTTTAGCTCAAAACTTGATATCTGGCCTGAGGACCATAAATTAACCATACACATAGAATTTCATCCGTTGGATCCTTAAGAAAGTGGCCCAACAGACAGATCAACCCACAAATCGTCAGTCTGGGGCCCACCTGTTATCTGGATATGCTTCAATTTTGGTCTCAACCCCTGAAGTTAGAAGATAAAGCAGAGGGATGGAGTAGATTTCTCATAAACATCACGCTGGGCCCCATGATCATGGGTATGTGTGCACAGAAGGTGCAAACCGCGGTGCACCGGACTAGAAACTTTCTAATTCCAGGAGAGAGTTTCTCTCTCCTCTCTGTTGCGCGAGCGGACGAGCGTCCAGTGTGACAAGTTGTGGCCCACCATCTTCATCCGAATGAGCAATCAAGACCGCCCATTAGAAGCCCACGGTATGTATGCTTGAGGCCAAGATGACGAAATTGCAAAAGACAGCGAAGATCAGGTTTCGATCGTCCAAACGGAAGACTCACGGTGCAAAAGAAACTCTGTGGACCACACCGAATCCAATCCAAACTTGAGCATGTTCGATTGGTTTCTCGAGCTAAGACCAGTGGATGGACTGGATTTCACCGCTGATGCAGATCATGGGCCCACCGATCTTCCCAGCGCAAGGACCGTGCGCAGGCTCTACGTCCGCAAAAACTGGCCGCAGTGGGCCACTATGCGATTAAGGGGATGATCAGATCGATGATCTGATCCGTCTAGAAGATGCCAAGGGGGGTCCTAATCCCGTTCATGAAGTCAAGTTGGACCGTTATTCACCACAATTCTAAGCCAATGCAAGTCGGTTTCTAAGATCTACCGCACCAAAACAGGGTCTTGCGTTCTTGGCTGCGTAACTGGCTCCGTAAAAGCCACGCAATATCACTGACCGACCTTATTCTGGCTGTCTATATAAAGGAGATGAAAGAGACTGAGAGAATTCATTCATCACCTTAGAGATCTTTGAACGTGTGAAGGCAGTAAGAGTCATTGGTGTTCTATTCTTCCTTTCTTGATTTCTTTGTCTTTATTTTCTAAGTTTTAGCCTTGTCATGTTCATGAGTGGCTAAACCTCTTAACTAGGGCTAAAAGGTGAAGCTTGTAGTGTGATGAGAGACTTTTTTCTTGTGCCTTTTGTTTAGACTGAACTGATGTTGATTTTAGTTTAATTAAGGGAATGTTTTTAGTTTCTAATGGTCTGTTGTGACTAAAATTACAATGGGTCTGTGATAGCTTTGAGCATGTTCCTTTCCTTTTTATGTTTATGATGTCAGGAAGCCGTGTTGTTCACCATCGTCTCCTGGGCATAGTCGGATGACGGTTCCCTTCCTAACCTTCATACATTGTGATTGATTGGTAATTAGTTTAATTCTGTTGTTTACTTTGTCTCTTGGGCATGGTTTGGTGATGGAATCCATTCTAATTCACATACCTTTCATCTCTTGAAAACTATATCAAAGAAAGTTTAGTTTTGATTTTCATGGTTATACCCTTCAACTGGATAAAGATGAGACTCTAAGTCTAGTTGAGTTCTTGAACCAAGCATAAGATCTCCTTGATCTCTACAAGTGGATCTGCTAAATCCCTAGTTTCCTACCTCTGATTTCTCTAAGTTTTAGATAAGTATTTCACCATTATTCCTCAAATTTCATTCGATTTAGAGTTTATCTTATTCTAGTTCTAGTTCTAGTTTTATTTAATTTCAGATTACGTACAGGTTTTAGTCCCTTGGGATTCAACCTCGGTCTTACTGAGTTTATTACTACATCACAACCCTATACTTGGGGAGTGAACAAGTTTTTGGTGCCGTTGCCGGCGACTGACGACCACGTATTTTTAAAATTAATTGGTTTTAAAAATAGATTAAGATTAAGATTTTACTAACTTTAGTTTTAGATTTTTCCTTCTTATTGATTTCTAGAACTAATTTGTTTTCCTACCTTGTTGGATTTTTGATAGATCTTCTAATCTGGTAACTTTGTCCTTATTTCCTTACTTTCTCTAGCCTTTAGATTCAGTTTTATCTTCTATAAACTAACTTGGTTTGTTTTGGTTTGCAGGATCTTCACTTAGGACTTCAAATTCGGTAACTTTTTTCCATCTTTCCTCTTTATTTCTAGAATTCCTTTCTATTCTTCCTCTTAGGTCCCGGTTTAGAATCTAAATTGAGGGTTGCGAGTGTTTCATGCCCAAGTAGGTTCATGATAACACTCGACGTCTCTTGACCGAAGGGGGATTAGTTGAGGGGTTAACTGTCCATCGCAGGACTAGACACTGCTCGAGGTCCCTAGAGTTAATTAAAGTAATGGCTGCGAATCAACCGGAAACACTACACCTAGGGTGGAGGACATTCAGGATGAGAATGAGGTGTATTAAGCACCCCCGCCTCGTACCTTACGAGATTATTTACAACCGGCGGGGGTGAGTACACCCTCATGCATGATTTTTCCTGAAAATACAGGACATATGAACATCAAGCCGGGGGTTATCCAACTCCTTCTTAAATTCTATGGGCTTGAATCAGAAAGTCCATACTTACATTTGAAAGAGTTCGATGAGATCATAGCTACTTTATACTTTCCTAATGTATCTGAGGATACGGTCAGGCTGAAACTCTTTCCCTTTTCCTTGAAGGAGAAGGCTAAGATGTGGTTACATTCACTATGTCCTAGATCCATTGGCACATGGAATGATATGCAGAGAGAATGCATAAAGAAAATTTTTTCACATCATAAAATGATTACCCTTAGAAAAGCAATCATGAACTTCGCCTAAAAGGAGGATGAAACATTCTTCTAATGTTGAGAAAGGTTCAAGGATCTTGTCAGTTCATGCCCACAACATGGCTTTGAAACGTGGCGCATTACAAATTTTTTCTATGATGGATGACATCTTCTATGCGCTAATTGGTCGAGACAATGTGTAATGGAGAATTCATGAATAAAGATGTCGATGAGGTATGAGATTACCTCGATAGACTTGCTGAAAAAACACAAGCATGGGACCATTACCCAAATTCGAACACCACGTCTAGGTTGACTCAATCTAAGGAGAAAGGTGGATTGTATCTCTTGAAAGAAGAGGATGATCTCAATTACAAAGTGACTAATCTCATAAGAAAATTCGAGGCCATGGAAGGAAAGAAGGATAAGGTTAATGAAATTGTTTGCGGCATCTGTGATTGTAACATTCACACAACTGAAAATTATCCCACAATACCTACCTTTCGAGGAGTGTTGAATGAACAAGCCAATGCCGTAAATAACTATCAAACACCTTTCAATGGACCTACCTCTAATACGTACCATCCTGGTTTGAAAAATCATCCAAAATTTAGTTGGAGAAATGGACAAACTGCTACCCCTCAAGGTTTCTTTAATCAGACTCCACAATAATAACAAGAGAAACCTGAAGAGGATCCAATTTTAAAACATTTTGAAAAGCAAGATCATTTCAATCAGGGTATGCTAGAAGTCTTACAAGACCTTAACAAAACATTACAAGGACTTAAGGCTGAAAATACAATTGGGAATAAGGGAAGCCTCCCAGCTCAACCTTTTCCCAGTCCAAAGTTGCAATATGAAGTTGGCAACCCAAGCTCTTTAAATCAAATGGAGCATGCTAAATCCATCACCACTCTTAAGAGTGGGAAGATTATTGATGAAACCCTTTCGGTTAGGCTCCAAAAGCCTCAAGAATTAGAAGAGGACAATAATGATGGATCTAGTGATGCCCCACAAAAATTAGAACCGAAACTTCTAGAGAAGCCAGTTGCTCCATTTCCCTAACGGTTGGTTGCACCAAAACCTCTCTCTAACTCTCAGGATATTCTAGAGGTGTTGAAACAACTGAAAGTCAACATTTCTCTACTTGATGCTGTAAAACAAATACCTTTATATGCTAAATTCTTGAAAGACCTATGCACGACTAAACGACAACAGAGTATTCAAAAGAAGATCTTCTTGACAGAGAAAGTGAGTGCCATCCTGAAGCAAGATGTGCCACAGAAATTCAAAGATCCTGGTAGCCCAATGATATCATGTGTAATCGGGAATTATCGAATTGATCACATACTTCTTGACTTAGGAGCGAGCGTCAATCTGATTCCCTACTCGGTATACAAACAATTAGGTTTGGGTGAATTAAAACCCACCCTAACCATATTATAACTTGCTGATCGCTCTGTTCGTGTACCAAGAGGGATAATTGAGGATGTCTTGGTCCAGTTCGATAGATTTTACTACCCTGTAAACTTTATCATCTTAGACACCGAACCCATCAATAACATGAGCACTCAGATTTCTGTCATTCTTGGTCGCCCATTCCTTGCCACTTCAAATGCAATTATCAATTGCAAGAATGGTGTCATAACTATGTCTTTTGGGAATATGACATTGGAGTCAAACATCTTTTTCAATAACGGCTGAAACTCAGAGGATGATGACAATTTCCATGACATTGACATGATTGATTCTTTTGTGGAAGATAGAATACCTCTGACCTTATCCTCTGACCCTCTAGAGACGTGCCTGACACACTGCCATGACTTGGATGATAACATGATTAGGGAAAGGTGTGCCTTGCTTGATACTGTGCCGGCACTTGAAGTTAACCAGTGGAGGCTACAATTTGAAGAATTGTTCCAAATTGATGTCGTGCCTCTATCGTCTAACCTCAAGCCACCGAAGCTTGACCTAAAACCTTTACTCTCTGATTTAGAATATGCCTATTTAGGTCAAGAAGAGACATACACAGTGGTGATTTCATCTCACCTTGAAAACAAACAAGAGAGTATGCTCATTTCTACTCTCGAAGAAGATAAAGTAGTTATTGGACATATCATCACAGATCTCGATAGAATAAATGAACTCCTTTCAACTGAATGTTTCAACTCTTTGGATGATTGCTTGGAAAACTTTTCAGATTCAAACGATCTCATGATACAAGAAATAGTAGATACCTCGCAAGACAATACCTCGGTAGTTGTCACGGACCGAGAGAACCCTTATTCTGAAATACCTCCTCCCCCAGATCCTAAATGTTTACCATTAAAGGAGGAGGAGTTAAAAATTGAACTAAAGAGTGAAACTTCGGCGTGTGTTGAGACTACACCACCTACTACAAATTTTTCTGAATTTTATCTACTTGTAGTCTCTGATTCATCATGGTGTACTAACTTCGAAATTTTATCTGCCACAGGTGAATCGTATATACTTTGGACACTTCAGATGATTAAAAGAAAACTTTATGCTGAGGTTCCTCAATTTCTCTGGATATTCACACTCCAGGACATCCAAGCCTACTGCAAAATAGGCTTTTGGATGATCTTGTTGAAAAACCTTCTGAGAAATTTACCAAGATACTGGCCAATAGAAGAACCTGGATGCTTGATTGAGTAGATTTTTCATGCTTTCACAGTTGAGGATTAGAATTTACTATTTTCATAGGACTAGGGTAGTTTGCTTTATGATGTTCTATGTTAGTCGGGTTTATGCCATTAGGTTAGTTTATTTTCATGTTTTCACTCTCGTGCTGACGTGCTCTCACACTGTGATCTCTTGAAAAGTCTTTCTCGATTCCTTCATCCAGGTACTATCTTCCCATCACTTCTCATTTACTTTCATTATCCCATGTGTATTGCATGCTCATATATCTTTTACATTGAGGACAATGTAGATTTTAGGTTGGGGGTGGGAGATTAGGTTTCCTAATCAGTGTTTTCTTGGTCTTGAGTCTTGAGTAAAAATTGTGATGAAAATTTTTAATTTTTCTAGAATTTCTTGTGAATTCGAAGTGATTTTGACGGCCATCTAGGGTACTTAGAATTTCAAGATACATAATGTTGGTAATTTATGACTCTTAGATTCAGTATCTTTTAGATTTCACAGTTAAGTTTGAATTATTAATCCATAATTAGAAGTTGTAAACATTGATTGAGTCATGATTTCACATGCCACATCTCGCTTTCACATTAAAGTTTCAGTTTGGTATTGAAGGGTTAACTTGGTAATCACTAAGCATGTAAGGAACCAGCTTGAAAAATTTGCCCGTCATGATCAATTGAAGAAAAAAGAAAATACCTAGCTTAAAAAAAAAGCTACCTTTGGAAAGGGTTGGGTGAATAATCTTCACCATAGGTTTGCTCCCTATAGGTGTAGATTTAATTCCCCGTGGATGATATGTGAAAAGGGTTGGGTGTACAGTCTTCACCATAGGTTTGCTCCCTATAGGTGAGGATTTGATTCCCCTCCTTGGTGTTGCTTTTAATAGAAAAATTAAACACTGGAAGAATGAAAAGATGATCTGTAAGGCCAGTTCTGGTTTAGGTTGTCTTGAATGCTCTTTTGATCGTCAATGTTATCATGGAAATTGACGATTGGATCTCTTAATGATGGTAAGCCGAGTTTACACTATATACCCATGGAACTCAATGTTTAAAATTGTTCTAATTGATGGATTAATACTTTGAACTTGATTATGAAGTTTACCATGTGCTTGAGAATCGGAGAAAGTAATGCCCAACATTCATGAACCTTAGAATTCTGGGATCTAGATAGTTTTTCAAAAATCACTCGAGAAATTCTCCTATAATTCTCAACGTATTTTTCACATATTTTGCTCGGGACTAGCAAGATGCTGGTTGGGGGTTGTGTTGAGGGTCGAATATTGCATATTAGACCCCAGTTATTACTTGAATTTACGAACATGTTACTGTTTAACGACCTATTTTAATTGTGTTTGTGTTGCAAGGTGACTTTAGGAGCTTGGACTAAAAAAGGGTACTAAATGTATAGATTTGATGCTCTAGAATCACCAAGGTAAGGGACGAACCACATGGGACTAAGATCAATGAATTTACATGCCAGAGATCCGAGAAAAATGAGAAACTGAAGCTCAAATGGTCCGGAATTGGTCCAGAATGCAATATCATAGGGTTTCAACCATCCGTTCGGCTCGAAACTTGATATCTGGCCTGAGGACCATAAATTAACCATACACGTAGAATTTCATCCGTTGGATCCTTAAGAAAGTGGTCCAACAGACAGATCAGCCCACAAATCGTCAGTCTGGGGCCCACCTGATATCTGGATATGCTTCAATTTTGCTCTCAACCCCTGAAGTTAGAAGATAAAGTAGAGGGATGGAGTAGATTTCTCATAAACATCACGCTGGGCACCATGATCATGGGTATGTGTGCACAGAAGGTGCACAACCGCGGTGCACCGGACTGGAAACTTTCCAATTCTAAGAGAGAGTTTCTCTCTCCTCTCTGTTGCGCGAGCGGATGAGTGTCCGCCGTGATGAGTTGTGGCCCACCAACTTCATCCGAATGAGCAATCAGGACTGTCCATTAGAAGCCCACGGTATGTATGCTTGAAGCCAAGATGACGGAATTGCAAAAGACAGCGAGGATCGGGTTTCGATCGTCCAAAAGGAAGACTCACGGTGCAAAAGAAACTCTATGGACCACACCGAATCCAATCCAAACTTGAGCATGTTCGATTTGTTTCTCGAGCTGAGACCAGTAGATGGACTAGATTTCACCGTTGATGCAGATCATGGGCCCACCAATCTTCCCAGCGCAAGGACCTTGCGCAGGCTCTGCGTCCACAAAAACTGACCGTAGTGGGCCACTGTGTGATCAAGGGGATGATCAGATCGATGATCTGATCCATCTAGAAGATGCCAAGGGGGGTCCTGATCCCGTTTATGAAGTCAAATCAGAAAGTTGGACCTTCATCCACCACAATTCTGAGCCGACGCAAGTCAGTTTCCAAGATCTGCCGCACCAAAACAGGGACTTGCGTTCTTGGCTACGTAAATGGCTCCGTAAAAGCCATGCAATATCACCGACCGACCTTATTTTGGCTGTCTATATAAAAGAGACGAAAGAGACTGAGAGAATTCATTCACCACCTTGAAGATCTTTGAACGTGTGAAGGCAGCAAGAGTCGTTAGTGTTCTATTCTTCCTTTCTTGATTTCTTTATGTCTTTATTTTCTGAGTTTTAGCCTCGTCATGTTCATGAGTGGCTAAACCTCTTAGCTAGGGCTAAGAGGTGAAGCTTATAGCGTAATGGGAGACTTTTTGCTTGTGCCTTTTGTTTATACTGAACTGATGTTGATTTTAGTTTATTTAAGGGAATGTTTTTAGTTTTTAATGGTTTGTTGTGACTAAAATTACAATGGGTCTGTGATAACTTTGAGCATGTTCCTTTCCTTTTTATGTTTATGACGTCAGGAAGCCCTGTTGTTCACCATCGTCTCCTGGGCATGGTCGGATGACGGTACCCTTCCTAACCTTCATACATTGTGATTGGTTGGTAATTAGTTTAATTCTGTTGTTTACTTTATCTCTTGGGCATGGTTTGGTGATGGAATCCATTCTAATTCATGTACCTTTCATCTCTTGAAAACTATATCAAAGAAAGTTTAGTTTTGATTTTCATGGTTACACCCTTCAACTGGATAAAGATGAGACTCTAAGTCTAGTTGAGTTCTTGAACCGAGCATAAGATCTCCCTGATCTCTACAAGTGGATCCTCTAAATCCCTAGTTTCCTACCTCTGATTTCTCTAAGTTTTAGATAAGCACTTCACCATTATTCCTTAAATTTCATTTGATTTAGAGTTTATCTTATTCTAGTTCTAGTTCTATTTAGTTTCAGATTACGTATAGGTTTCAGTCCCTTGGGATTCGACCTCGGTCTTATCGAGTTTATTACTACATCACAACCCTATACTTGGGGAGTGAACATCTCCCCAGGGAGATATGCTCGGTTGTATGAAACCCAAATCTAACAAATCATCAATTTGTCTCCTCAACTCCTCCATTTCATATGGAGGTATGCGATATGTCAGTAGGGAGAAAGGTGTTGCACCCGGCACTAGGTCGATGGTAAAATCGATCTCGCGCTGAGGAGGTAACCTAGGAATCTTTCTAAATACGTCCATGAAATCTTGGACTATAGGTGTGTCCCCAAGCATCGGACTAGTAAAATTTTCTAATAAGGAGGCTTAACAATGAATGCGGTGAGCACAATTGACCTGGATAGGGAAGGTGAAGATCGTCCCCTTGGGTCCATGGGCTGTCACCAATCTGGGATCACAGTTGATCTCTGTCTTCATTTCGGTGAGCCAATCCATGCCGAGGATAACGTCGTAGTGATATAATGAGGTGACAATCAGGTTAATAGACACCACCCTGCCCCCTAAGTCTATCAAGCAACCCTTACATAGCTTAGTGCCGTCTGTGAAGGTTCTAACAGCCGCAATGACTCTCACCCCAACCATCGGGGTAGTATTCAACCCTAACCGCTTGATTGTAGAGTATGATATCATCGAAATAGTGGACCCGGTGTCCACCAAGAGAAATACAGGGGTACCTTGAATGTGGGCAGTGACTTCGAAGGCTAAAGGCACTACAGTTGCTGACTCAGATGCTTCAGCTGCAAGTGCATGTACACGGGCTTGTTGTGGACGATTTGGTTGCGTTGTCATAGGTCGTTGTGGCTTCCTATTTCGAGGTAGGGGTGGTCAGTAAAATGGTTGTGTTGACGGTGCTGATCGTAGAGGAGGAGCTGATATAACTTGTGGTGGTTGACGGTTGATCTTCTGAGGTGGCGTAAAACCATTGCCCCTCATCTTAGTAAAACAAAAGGGTTCGTTATGACCTATCTTCTTATAGTAGACACACCAAAGATTTAAGTGCCTCTACTGGGTCGGTGGAGCCATTAGCCTGGGAGGCGAATTTTCACACGGCCTCTTGCCGAGGAATGGTCGGTTTGGCAATTTAGGCAGAGGCCTTGGGCCCATGGGCATACGTGTCCGGGACAATCCGTCTCCATCCTACTCAGCTCGCAGGGACATGTTCACTAGCTCAGCATAGTTGGGAATGCTAGCGCAACACAACTTAGTGCGGATATCAGGCCGCAGACCCTCTGAAAATCGCCGCATCCTCATCGGCTCGTCCGCTAGGATCAATGGAGCATATCTAGCTAGCTCCGTGAAGCGGTTCTCGTATTCAGCCACTGTCATCCCCCTTTGTCGAAGGAGAAGAAATTCACCCTCCTTTTCATTACGGTAAGTGAGGGGGAAATACTTTTCGTGGAAATGAGTTTCAAATGCGTCCCACATCCACACATATCCCGTGGGGACGGTTCGTAGGATGCTGTCCCACCAAAGACTAGCCTCCTTCTCAAACATATACGTAACAAGCTCCACTTGCTTTACCTCTGTATAGTGCAACGACTTCAGCATCTTGGATATACGATCCAACCAATACTCTGCCTCCTCGGGTCAGTGAGTACCTGCAAATGTAGGAGGGCGGAAGCGCTGAAAGCACTCAAATAGGCCACTGGCAGTCATAGTCCCAGTGGGCTGCACGGGTGGCATAGGCGGGACCATATTCATGTTCTAGCCAATAACCTTTGCAATAGAGGTAAAAAACTATTGCTGTTGCTACATCAGGAGCATCATCTGTCACGCCCCGAACTCGGAAACCGGGCTCACAAAATTTCCGATCGCCGAATCCGGCGCCGACAGCCTCCGTAGAACCCCATTCTCGGATCCCGACACCCATTTACCAGGTTCCGATCCTGGGATACTACAAGGAGGGTTTCAAATCATTAGTCTGATTCATAATGAGCATAACAAAAGCATAACCCACAACAATAAGCACAAGAACACCACTACAAAATCCACTATGATCAAAAACTTTTTAGTACAATGCGATAGAAAAGGAAAATACAATGTGATAAAAGAAACAAAACTCCAGAAGCTCGTCTGCACGGTCCAACTACGGCGAGACTATGGCTGCGACTGCGTCCTGGCGTCACCTGCACGCATCAATCGTGCATAAGCTTATGGAAAGCTTAGAGGGTGGTGTAAGTGTGTGCGCAATATAAACGTGCTCAAAATGCAAGGTCAGAGTGATGCGGAATCATGGTGAGGAGCACATGAATGCAATCAGCCGTACCAAGGCTATGCGGTGCAAGATGTGAATGCTATCGGCCATAACATGGCCATGCGATGCAAGATGCAACTCAAGCATGCCATTCCTCAACATGTATCAGTACAGTTCTCATTCTGGATAATCACCGGGGTTCAATACACTCCAAATGGCACTGTCGCTCTCCTAGCCGCACAGTCCAAATAAGCGTAAGAAACCTCACTATCCGCCTGACCAATAGTCTGCCAATACCTATCCGGCACGTCGATAGCGGACCCATTCGCGAGCTGGTCAAACTCAGCCTAGTATTGCCCCCTACCCTCGGGCGAGTAAGGCCACACTCCTTTCCAACCGACCACGACACAGTGGGAGACGCGGCCTCCTGGTATTCGGCCCTCATGCGCTCATATATCCACTCGGTCTCGACGTTGGAGTCATCCTCTGGTACCATCGGGTTTAGGGACTTTCACCCAGGGACATCTATAGCGCCCGTATGCTAGAACCAAACATTTTCCGGTATCCAACCCAGCCATCCACGATGTGTCTGTGGAGGCTATGGCCCTGATGTCGCTAGGGCATATAGTAACTACAATCACACAAATGCAAGTGCATGAGTCACACTATCAGTCATGCAACAGTCCTGTATGTACCATGCACTCATATGGGGCAACTCTGCCTATCAGGGAGCCCATAACCAGTCTGCCCAAAGGCATATGCTATGATCGGTCACTCCTCACATCAGGCATACATATGATGCGAATGATCATGAATCATGGATCTATACTAAACATGTTATGTGGTGATGGGCTTTGATCAAAATGAAGATGGGCCTGGACGGCCTATATACTACAGGTATGGGCCTATTAATGGGCCTTAGGGAGAATCATGATGCGGACATTTAACCGACATTGTCTTTACAATGTGGACGTCAAACCAACATTGTTCCCAAGGCTTAGCCCGCCATAAAGCACCATTACACAAACCATAGGAAATCACACATCGCAATGGACTAATATACATCTCATTGGGCCTCGACCCATAGTGCTCAGATACATCAAATGGGCCATCTCATATGGGCCTTATATAAGTCAAGTGGGCCGCATTAGTGGGCCTTATGTACATTGCAATGGGCCATAACCCATGGGCCTTTACATATGTTAAATGGGTCGAATCACATGGGCCTTATGTATATACCAAGGTGGGCCTCAATAATAGCCACGAATACACATCCAGGTGGGCCTCAACAACGGCCATATGGTTGAACAACTTGGATGTAACACTTGCATCATGGTGGGGCCCATATAGGCCCACCATCATATATATATATATATTATATAATATTATTATATGTAAACATATACAATAGTATATATAATAATAATAATATTATATATATATATACACATATATATGTATATACATATATAGATATGTATGTATGCCCACACACACACACTCACACACGTGCACACACACCCACATGCATACACACGTGCACACACTTGCACATTCACGTGCAGCAGGGAAGGGTCCCATGCGAGGCCCTCCATAGCGTTTATCTTCCATCCGCTCCGTTCATAAGGTCACACGGGCCAGGGAGAAGGGGAACAGCAAATTTCAGCTTGATCTGGAACTTCTGTGGACCCAGAAAGGGGTTTCAATGGTAGAGTTCAATTCACCTTTGTTTCTTGTGATGTGGGCCGCCCGAGCGTTGGATTGGCCTGATTTTGAGGGGAGGGGTCCATGTCAAATAGTGGCACGAATGGGACGGTGTGGATCTGAAAATCTATACATCATGGTGGGGCCCACGGATGGAGCCGTGGGTCCCTGCCTCTTGGCCGCCCGTTACTGCTGCTGCTTTAAATTTTTTTTTTTTTTTTTTTTTAATTTTTTTTTGTTTTGGGGCCCACCGAGATGTGATTCACAATCCAGCCCGTCCAATATGTGAGTCCCACCTAACTGACCGTTCAGACCAAGTTTCAACGACATCCAAAACTCGGGTAGGCCTGCCAAATGATTTTATATGTCTTCACATGATTTTCAATGATGTGGCCCACCGAAGTTCCATATACAATTTTGGAGTGGACGGCTGAACTATGGGGACCCATCAAATGCACGGTGTTGATGGTGAGATGCACCAAGGTGGGACCACGTGGGGCCGTGAGCCGTGCCGTCCGTCCGTCAATCGATCGCGCGGCGTGGCGCGCTGCGCTTCTGCAGCGGCGCGCGCTGCTTCTTCCTTGTCTATTTTTTTTGAAAAAGAGTTTTTCGCGGATTTTCACAGGTGGGGCCCGCTTGAGTAAGATCCACTCCATCCATTGGTCTCGGTGGCTTGATACCAACCCATAGAGTCCAATATTGAGCTTTTCCAGATGTACGGAGCCTTAGGGAGTAAACCGAAGGTAGGAACACTGTTTCCTATGGTACGGCCCGCCAGAAAATGGGATCAACTTCATTTTTCGGCTCAACGCCTAAAATGAGTTGAGGAACAACATGGACGGCTCGGATCTTACATATACATCAAGGTGGGGCCTGCATGAGTGGCCCACCACTCCTTTCTTCTCTCTTTTTTTTTTTTTTTAAGGTTCATTGTTGCAACGTCCAGCGTCCAGGGACGCTGGACGGTTTGTATATATTCACAAAAATGTGGTGGGTCCCACGTGAATGTGGCCCACCAATATATATATATACATATACATTAATATTTACCTTATATTGTATATATATATAAGTACATATTATATTATATATTATATACATATGTTATATAAAATATAACATACATATATATATATATATACATATAAAAAGATGCATTGGACCCATCCCAACAGTAGAGGGTGCGGATCATCACCTATAATAAAGTGGGCCACACCGTCTGATGTAGATGGACGGGGGAGATGTAACGCTTATCGGTGGGATCCACACCATTACAGAGAAAGAATGAGAGAGAGATAAAGAGAGAGATACACGGTGAGATAGAGGAACCCCGCCACTATGGGCCCTCTTGATTAAATCACATACATCCAAATGGGTCCCACCAACAAGTGGGCCCTAAAATTTAAATTAATGGAAAAACACCCACCTTATCTTCCTTCTCCTTACTCCCTTGGACTCCTTAGCTCCTTACCTTCACTTTCAATGGAGATTGATGAAGGATGAATGGTTGAGATTGGAGATGAGAGGGTGGGCCACACTTGAAGTTGAGAGAGAGGAGTGTTGGATGAGTGAAATTTCTCATGGGATTTGGAAAATTTGCTAGAGAATGAGAGGGAGAGATAGAAATAATGGGTGGAGGGATGAGTGGAGTGATGGTTGTAAGAAAGAAGTGATGAGAGGTATGGTTTAGTTTGAAATTGGTGGAGAAGAGGGATGGTTGAGGTTGAAAATGAGAAAAGAGGAATGGTGAGGTGGAAAGATGGTGGACTTTTGGAAAAAGAGGGAATGGGTGAAGTACTTTGAGGTATGGTTGCATTTATGGTTAATTAGTGGGACTAATTGTGTAGAGATTCCCTCGAAATCCGCAACGCGCGGTGTTTCTTTGGAATAAACGCTGATCGGCATCTTCTTACCTGGGTATTGGTTCGGTGCGCAAGTCACGGCGTTGGAACCGCGGCGACGACGCGATCGTCAAGACATAAGTTTCAGATCGAGCCGACGTCGGTGCGCGGGACCTGGCTTAGGATCGTGCGCAAACACCGAATATGGTGCGAAGGTTGCCGAAATTTGACCGGAAGGACCGCGGAAGCTAACAGAATGGTACGGATTAGGACACGGGTCTTACATCATCTGCTCCAACCTATCAGGAGGAGAAGCCACCTGAGGCATGTGTGGCGTCGACGAAGATGCACGGTTCTATCTCAGAACTAGTGGTGCATTCGGTGTTGGCCCATTGGTGGGGCGAGTGGCCGGTTGTGAATTTGGCATAGTCTCAATATCCGGGCCCAAACTGGGGTCCGTATGGCTATTGCTCAGGAGAGGTTTCCCGTCAATCGATCTGCCAAGTGCGAGATGTGCTATATTCCGAGTGTTTTTTAGGAGGCATTCCCTATATACAACATAGGGTGCAACATATGTAAGATTAGGATAATATTACCCATTTTTCCAAACATTCTTCACCTTCCAAATCAAAAGAAGCTTCATGCATTTCATTTAGCCAAAACTTGTCACAATACATGAGATGTAGTATTACATGAATTATGACAGAAGATGCATGCGAGCTAAGATAGCAAAAGTTTTAACACTAACTACTCTAACATCCAACTAAGCTAACCAGGGCTAGTATAAAGAAAAATAAGAAACAAAGAAAACCAGAAGACAACTGCAACACATGACTAGTCCTCTAACTCTAGCGAGGGTGGAGGCGCACCCTTATCCTACATATAGTACAGGAGGGTCTTCAAGGTGCGAGACATTCTCTTGAATTTCTGTTTCAGATAAGCCTGATTCTCCTTGAACTCCTATTTTAGGGTGGCTTGGTTTTCTTCAATCCTAACCATGCGGGCTTCTAAGGTGGCCCGATCATGGCGGTCTTCGTGTGTAGTAGGGGGTTCCCCATCTAAATCCTGGGCCTCCTCTACCTCTTCTTCCTCCTCACTTCTTTCTTCATCATCACTGCTTTCTTCTCCATTTCCTTCCTCACCTTCACTTCCATCTTCCTCTTCACTTTCTTCTTCTATTTCATCCCCATACTCATCGAGACGGGCTTGGCGTTGCCTAGGGCTGATCCCCATATTGTTGAGTGTAGTCTCATTGATAAAGTGTATGGGCGCAAGATTATCCATATTTAGTCTGAAACTAAAGTTACGAGCAATCTTGCAGATAAGTCGGCCGAATGGGAGTGAGGCGTCTCCCCGAGTAGAGCGTGAGGTCCTGATTATCTATGACAGGGGGAAAGTAGGCAGACACAACTTATATCCCTGTCCAGCTCTGTACAGGAAGTCACTATAAGGTGCGTGCATTCTATACGGTTACTCCACCTAGGATACATGTTATACGTGCATATGTGGTGGAGTAGGCAGAAGTCTGCCATCATCTTAGTCGATGCGAGGCTATTGTGTTGCCACCAATGAGCCAGTCGGCCACAAAGAAAACATGTGTGGTGATCTTTCTCTCGTCTACTAGTGAGATGAGTTGCACTTGCATGTACCATACCATGTTCAATTCTCATAATACGGGCCATCACATCCACATTGACTATGACTTCCTGCCTCCCCAAAGGGATAGTAAACTAAAGTGGCTCCAGTAGTGGGTTTCGTATGTGGGCATAGAAGGCTTGTACGGTGCCTTCACTTGCATGAGCCTTCCCTTCAAACATGGGACCCCACCCAGTCTCTAACAGAAGGTCAATAACCGGATACAATCCAAATAGTCTCTCATCAACACGAGCTTCAAATACGACTTTGCGGTCATGAAACTTACTAAGTCTGGTGCCCGCTGGTAAAGATTTTTCGAGCAAGATTTGAGGGACGAGATCCTGTTTCAATTTTTGCTCTCTGTCGGCACTTGTACTAGCCTTGGCCATCACCTTCTTCCTCTAGCGGCTTGGACGGCTCGGCCCGGCCTCATCCAGGGCTGCTCCTCTCTTTCCCATAAAGAAAAGGAGCGTTGAGAGTGAGAAAAAGGTGGTAACTAGCTCAGAGAGTGCCATGAAAGTGGAAAAGCTTGGAGATTGAAGTGGATGAGAAAGTTTAGGAGTTATGAGACACAAAAGATGGGTTTTGTCCTCAAATGAGGGGAAATATGGAAGATGGAGAGTTGTAAGGAATAGTTTTGAGAGAATGGTGGAGGATGGGTGTGAAATATAGAAGAAAAAGGAGCTTTGAGTGTATGGAATGGGGATTTGAGAGAGAAAATGGGTTTTAGAAGGTTTAAAATGGGATGGAATGAGAAAAGGGGAAAGGAGAGGGGCTATTTAGGTGGTTCCACACGTGGGTGGGCCCCACACAGTTAGTCGAACGGCGGTGCACCGCCGTTGCCACGATGCCACCCCGGCCCGCTGTGGAGCTAGGTGGTGCACCGCCGCGCCCCCCTGGGGTGTCCGGTGGTGGCTCTGCCCTGGGATGGTGGCCACCCCATCCCGGGGTGCCGAATATGCGCGGGGGACCCCCTGAGTCCCACGGTATTTTACAGTTTGGGCCCTTATGCCCGTAAGATGCACTTTTGTCATTCAACACGCGCGTATTCGTGCCTTTTGGCTTGTTTCGGGTTTGGGATGCGTCGAGTTCTAGTTTGAACCCGTCGATTGCTGGTGTAAAAAGGGTCTAAGATAATTTCACATGTTCTAGGATGCGTATGGCTACATTACAATGGTCAATCTCGCCTGTTAGTGAAACTCTGGGGTCCTACGATCATTTCTACATTTCATCGCGCCCTTCTTAAGTAGAGTGCGTTTAGAGTGCGTCGTGTTACCTATAACCCAGGTCTACTTTAATCCAAATCATGCTCTGATACCAACTTGTAACGCCTCGCATTTCGAGGGTCGAGCAAAGCTCAACTCCCAAGATCCAGCACATCACTTATGCAACATGGATAATGATGTTTAAATGTTGTCCATATTAATGTATTAAACATGAGTGAGTTTATACTAAAACAACATATCATACTCTGGATATAATTAGATTGAGCAAGCAGAAGACTGAGACATACATATATCTGAACAGGTAAGTGTTTTACAACCTAAAGAGTATGATTATGTAGCCGGGCTGAATAAGTACATGTATTGTTTCAAAATAGGCAAAATATCAAAATGTAAGTGTCCAACTAATCCATGTGTCCTTATAATCCCGTTAAATCAGAATAAGGTCTACGTAGACCCGCCTGATAGCTGGACATAGGAGAATTCATCCTCCTTATCTATGAAGTCCAACCCAGCCGCATAGACTTTGTCATCACCTGCATCTATAATAGAGTCTGGTTGGTGTTTTAGAACACCGTCCCAGAGTGGGAGTGAGTGATAAACTCAGTGGTACTATAAGGCAAAAGTTAACATGTTATCAAGTTAATCAAGCAGTAATGATAAAGCAGTACAACAATCATTTCCTAGCTACTCTTTTTAATGAAGGAATGGTATACAGTAATGATGCATGCCCTCGCACAAAGTTCCCTCACAAGCGACTCCGACAACCAATTTTGCGCATGACAAACTCCTTAAAGTCCAACTTCCTCACCAAAGCATATGTAATGCGGTACATGGTCGTGTTAGCCAAGTACTTAATTAAGCTTATTCATAAAGCAGGTTCGAGAAGTTAAGGTACCTCCCTTTATATCATTAACCCAAACCGAAGGATCCATCTAGGGTCGTCAATCCTAGTTAATCACATACGATAGGCAAGTTGTAGGGCATCACCCCTAATGAAAAGCAGTGGATAGACAAATTTAAAAGTTTATACTCGCGGTCACTACGGGGAGGCTTGTCACCTCAGTGTAGGCCGACAGCTCGAACACCGTATCATATACCACCATGCCTGGCTCACGAGTTTGGGTTGTTCACTGGGCACACGGGGAGGCTTGTCACCCCAGCGTAGGCCAACAGCTCGACCATGGTGTCCCATACCATCATGCCTGGCTCATGAGTCTTATCGGATCGTGGTACTATGGTTAAAACGGGCATTTACATTGGTAAGTGGTACCTTAGATTCAAGCAGTGATGTCCATAAAAGGTAAACACACAATAGGCCAATCGGTCTCATAGACTTGATCGACATAGAGCGCACAAGCACCCCTTGTGGATTAACCACTATCGACAATTGTCGTGCGACCTCGATTCATTGAAGCACCTAAGGTGGTGAGACTAATTCAGCCACCTGTACATGGATTGTTACTGATTGCCTAAGCCACCTGGTATCCTGATGAGGGTCGAATATTACATATCAGACCCCAGTTATTACCTAATTTTACGTACATGATAATGTTTAATGTTATATTTTAATTGTGTTTTTGTTGCTGGGAGAAATTAGGAGCGTGGATTGAAAAAGAGTACTACAAGCATGGAATTAATGCTCCAAAGTCACCAAAGCAAGGGACGGACTCCAAAGGACCAAGATTGATGGATTCACACGCTAGGGATCCGAGGAAATCAAGCCGTTCACATTAAAGAGGCCCGAAAATGGTCTAGAATGCAAGATCACAGGGTTCTCGCCATCCGATTGGCTCAAAACTTCATATATTTGCTGGGGGCTATAAATAAACTGTACATATTAAATTTTAGCCATTGGATATTTCAAAAAGTGGCCCAACGGACTGATCAGCCCCTTAATTCCCTATGTGGGGCCCACCTGCTATCTGGATATGGCTCAACTTCGGATTCAACACCTTAAATGGGGAGACCAATTAAATAGATGGATTAGATTTCTCAAGAACATTGCAGTGGACCCCACCCGAACAGAGTGTGTATAGTGCACTATTTCTCTAGCCGTGCATGAAAACAAAGAGTCGGTCAAACCGACTCTTAACCGCGTCATCCTATTTAAATAAAAATTTCCATTTTCACTGCTGCGTAACGAACGGATGTTGTCCATTTTGCGGAAGCCAGTGGGCCACCATCATGGCCCATACTAATGATCCAATCCGTCCATCTTGTAGAGGGCCTCGAAAGGATCGAACTCAAGCTGATATTTTGTGCCCATGTACACACATGTGTGCGCTACAGAGGTCACAAGCTGACTGCCTTGCGACGTTCAAAAAGATCTCAACGTGATTACTTCTCTGGACCGTGTCAATGGACATTCAAAACCAACCATTCCTAACCAAAATTTCTTCCTGAATCCAATGGACGGGGTGGATTTCCTCGAAAACACTCTTGTGGGGCCCACTGATCACGTCAGCGCAGTCACATGCGTAAGCTTACGCACGTCCTTGAAAAAGGGATTTCCAGGTGGTTATGGCCCACCATCTATGATCAGATGGAAGATCTGATCTGTCCATCATGTAGCTCAGTCAAAAACGTTCTAGGAGACATTGATTTTACGGACATAATGCAAGGAACATGGGACGTGGGAGGCTTCGATTTTTACTGCGCAAGAGTTATAGCGAATCTGATTTTTATTGTGCGAAGGTTCCACTGACTCTAACAGCTATAAAAAGAGCTGAAAAGCTTAGAGAGAGGGGGATCCGAGGGGAGTACAGCAGAAGGGAGAACGAGATCCAGAGTTGGGGAGAGAAGAAAGAGAAGAAAGAGAGAGAGAGAGAGAGAGAGAGAGAGAGAGAGAGAGAGAGAGAGAGGAAGAAAGAAGGGAAGGATGTTCTTATTGTTTTAATTTTATTTTTCCTTTATTATAATTGATTTTATGGATTGCTAATTTCTTGCCTTGGGCTGAGATGAAGCCCCTAATTTGAATAACTCTTGTATGTGTTGAATTCATCTAATTTGGTTGATTTGTTTCTTTCTCTAGTGTGCTTAACTGAAATTTCTGTACTTTTCCATTCTATGAGCTTAACCAAAGTCTAAATGTGGATATTGTTTGGAATCTTATTCTAGGTGCTTGTGTCTGACCATTAATAGGTTTCCTATAGAGAAAGAAATATGAATTACATCTCTTCATACCTGACCATGGATAGAAAGATGTGGTCCTTATGCTTTAAGAGATTATACATTCTGTGTGCTCGACCAAGGACATACAGTGTGCTTTATTTATAAATATATATCAATCTGAATTAGGGTGAATCAACAAGTAAAATAAGGGTCAGGATAATTAGGGGTGGATTCGAAAGTCCTAGTCTTCTCTTGGATTGAATTTCCTTATTGCTCTCGGTTATTTTTCATAGATTTGTGATAGTTTACTTAATAGTTCGCTAAACCCTTTGTTGGATTAGTTAAGAAGAGTCGTTAATTTTAAATTGTGACAACCAGTCCTCGTGGGAATGATCTCGTAATACGTACCATATCTACATCTGATTCGTATACTTGCGAGTTTAAAATCATTTAAATCAGATTGGTTTAAATAAAACATCAAGTTTTTGGCGCTGTTGTCGGGGACTGTTTCGGTCCAAATTGGATTTAAGATTCTTTCTTATCATAATTCATAGCCTTAGGATTTTTATAGCATTATTTTAGGAAATTTAATTTATTTTTATTTTTATTTTGTTTATAGGAATTGACGAAGCAAGTTGCAAAATAAAATTGTCTTCAAAAGCAAGAGCTCCCAAATCTTTGGTTATCGATCATCTCCTTTTCCGGGTTCTTTCTTCCAATTCTTGTTTACATAGTTTTATCTTATTTTTAGGAATTCATAATTGTTAGTTCTAGTTTTATTTCTCTTGGGTTACATCTTAGTTTAGTTTTCTTTCTTATATTGTAATAACATAGTTTATGCTAGGGCGTAGATCTTTGAACATAGAACTAGTACTTTTGATCCTGAAATAGAGAGAACATTTCGTAGAAGATTTAGAAACATTCTATTTGAAATGGCAGACGAGAATGGAATTAAAGCTCTTAGAGATTATTCAGCTCCTGTCCAATTTAATGCGCCTTCATGCATAGTGTTGCCAGCCACCATGGCAGCACACTTTGAACTTAAACCTGGAGTCATACAATTGTTGCCCTCCTTCTATGGTTTAGATAAGGAAGATCCATATCATCATGTGAAAGAATTCCTAGACATTTGCTCTACCTTTAGGCTCCAAAACTTTTCAGATGATTTGATCCGTTTGCGTCCTTTTCCTTTTTCTTTGAAGGATAAAGCGAAAGCATGGTTGAATTCTTTGGAAGTTGGGTCTATCACTACATGGGACCAACTATCTAAGAAGTTCTTAAACAAGTTCTTCCCTGTTCACAAAACTAATGCTTCCCGTAGAGAAATTACTAATTTCACACAAAAAGAGGGTGAGCACTTTCATGAATGTTGGGAAAGATGGAAGGACTTGCTGCTTAAATGTCCACACCATGGTTTTGAGAAGTGGCAACAGGTTCAATACTTCTATGACGGTCTAACACCCCAAAACTGTCGCATGGTTGATGCCACAAGTGGAGGGTCATTCATGACCAAAAGTGATGTCGAAGCTTGAAATTTCTTTGAAATCTTGTGTGAAAACTCCCAGCAATGGGACTATTCAAATAGAGGTGACAGAAGTCCCCAACCACAGAAGAAAGGTGGTATATATGAGGTAGGAGTCACGCTAGATCTTTATGCAAAGATTGATAGCTTGACAAAGAAAGTGGATGCTTTAATGTTAAATAATGGACCTCCACAAACAACTCAAGTCGAGTCATGTGCCATATGTTCCAGTCCTGCCCATCCTATGCAGTCTTGTCCATCTAGTGCAACATTTCCAGAATTTCTCTCTGAACAAGTGCATGCTATGAACACTTTCCGGAGACCTGGGAATGATCCTTACTCAGACACCTACAACTTAGGGTGGGCTGTACATCTAAGTTTTTCTTGGGCAAAAGGACCACAACAAGGAGGACCATCTGGAAATCCTCTAATGCAAACTTACCCCCAAGTTGGCAGTCAACAACCTCAGCAGTTCCTGCAATATCAACAAGTACCTCCACAATCTAGGAAACCATCTCTTGAGGATACACTCAATCTTTTTATACAGAGTTCACTTTAATTTCAAAAAGACACCCAACAAACTTTACTAGCTAACCAGCAAAGCTTACATACAAATGTGCAATCCATTGCCAAGATGGAAGTATATTTGGGTCAACTTGCTACCACATTGAGTGTGAGAGAGAAGGGCAAGTTCCCTAGTCAACCTGTGGCAAATCCAAAAGGATAGTTTGAGATTGGCTCTAATTCAAACCAAGAACAATATCATGAGCAAGCCAAATCAATCATTACCCTTAGGTCCGGTAAACAGATCGAGAACAAAGTAGAGATGCCTAGGGAAGAATCAAATTCCAAATCAGAAGATCAAAATGAAGCAGAGAGACATATAATGCATCAAAAGCCCAAAAACACTCTGACTCTCCAGGTACCACTCATGTGCCATCCTATGTGCCTAAAGCACCTTTTCCTCAACGTCTGGCACCATTTAAGAAAATAAACAAATTTAATGAGATATTGGACATGTTTAAACAAGTGCAAATTAACATTCCATTGCTTGATGCTATCAAGAAAGTCCCTGCTTACGCTAAGTTTCTTAAAGATTTATGCACTCAAAAATGTAAGATGAATGTTCATAAGAAGGTCTTCCTTGTAGAGCAACTCAGCTCTATGATTCAGAACAACACCACTCCTAAATTTAGGGATCGAGGAGCTCCTACCATTTCTTGTGTTATAGGAGATAATAAGGTTGAGAAGGCATTGCGTGATTTAGGGGCCAGTGTTAATTTGTTACCATATTCTGTATATGAGCAGCTAGGACTTAATGAGCTGAAACCAACTAAAATAACATTACAACTAGCTGATAGATCTATCAAGGTGCCCCGTGGTGTTATTAAGGATGTGTTAATCCAGGTTGATTAGTTTTATTTTCCAGTGGATTTCATCGTTCTAGATACTCAGCCTGTCCAGAATCCTACTAGTCAAATCCCGATTATTCTGGGACGTCCATTCTTAGCCACATCCAATGCTATCATAAATTGCAGGAATGGAGTTATGAAGTTGTCTTTTGGTAACATGAAGATTAAACTCAATGTTTTCAATGCTGGACAACAACCAACAGTCTCGGATGATATATTTGAAGTGGACATGATTGAGAGTCTAGTGCATGAATCTTTCCTTCAATCTTCTGAAGACGCACTTGAGACTTGCTTATCACATTTTGGCATGGATTTTAACATAGAAAGTTACATCCAAGAAGTCAATGCATTGCTTGACTCTGCTCCTATAATGGAGACTACAAAATAGAAAGCTAAAGTGGAACTTCTTCCACCCTCTGAGTCTAAACTAGTCCCGTCTGTTGAGAAACCACCCGACCTTGACCTTAAACAATTACCTACAAATCTCGAGTATGCATTTTTAGGTCCTTCTGAGACTCTGCCTGTCATCATAGCTTTTAACCTCGAGAAGGAACATGAGAGCAGGTTGTTTAATGTTCTTAGAGAATATAAGGCAGTAATTGGGTGGACAATAATAGACATAATGGGAGTATGCCCCACTGTGTGTATGCATCGTAATGATCTTGAAGAAAATGTGAAAACGTCGCGTGAAATGCAAAGGAGGCTTAACCCTAACATGGAAGAAGTTGTTCGAGCGGAAGTGCTTAAATTATTAGATGATGGTATCATTTACCCCATTTCAGATAGCACAGTTCAAGTTGTTCCCACAAAGTCTGGGATTGGTTAATCAAGGTGTTGAGGAAATTTAGTTGGCAGACCTAGGTTATCAAGATTGATTAATTCATGGTCCATTCTTGTCTGGCTGAAGACGTTAAACTTAGCGCTCCTGGGAGGCAACCTAGCTTTTTATTCCATTTCATTTTCCTATTTCAATGTTTTTGGGTAACATTGCTGCAAATTCTCACGAGACTACAACTGGTCCACTAGGGGTAACCTAGGGGTTTAAAGGCTTGTTGCATACGCTAAATGCAATCGAGAGCACCTGTGAAAGTGGTATAGGTAGGATCTTCTTTTTGTGATTTTATTTTTGTTATTTTTCTTTTGTTGATCTCTCTCTTGTGCTGATTCGCTTTTACATTGATATTTTTGGGAAAGCCTCTTGATTCTCCGTCCAGGTGCTATCTTTCCATCACACCTCTTTTATTTTTATTGTCCCATGTGCATTGCATGCTTATTTCTTTTACATTGAGGACAATGTAGATTTTAGGTTAAGGGTGGGAGATTAGGTTACCTAATCAGTATTTTCTTGGTCTTGAGCAAAAAAAAATTGTGAAAATTTTTAAATTTTTAAAGAATTTCTTGTGAATTTGAAGTGATTTTAATGGCCATCTTAGATTTAGAATTAAAAGATACGTGATTTTGGTAATTTATGACTCTTGGATTCAGTTGTCTGTTAGATTTCACCGTTAAGTTTGAGTTATTAATCTATGATTAGAAGTTGTAAATATTGATTGAGTCATGATTTCACATATCACATCTCACTTACACATGAAGGGTCCGGTTCGATATTGAATGATTAACTTGGTAATCACTAAGCATGAAAGGAACTAGCCTGATAATTTATTTTATTTTTTTATCATGTTCAGTAAGAAGAATTGAAAGGGTAAGTCGCATAATCTTCACCATAGGTTTGCTCCTTATAAGTGTAGATTCGATCTCCCATGATTGACATTTAGAGAAAGTTAGGCGACAAGTTTTCACCATAGGTTTGCTCCCTATAGGTGAGGATTTGATTCCCCTCCTTGGCGTTACTATTCATAAAGAAAATCAAAGGCTGGTATAATGAAAAGTCAATCTGTAAGGCAAGTGTTGGTTTTAGGTTTAGTTGTCATGAATTCTGTTGTTAATTTCTAATGATAATATGAAATTGACAATTGGATCTCTTAATGATTGTAAGCCGAGATTACACTATACACTCATGGAACTCAATGTTTAGAATTGTTCTAATTAATGGATTAATATTTTGAACTTGATTATGAAGTTTACTGTAAGCTTGATTCCAGGAGAAAATTCTACTCACCATTCATGAATCTTAAAATTCTCACATCTCGACTATTTGTTCACAAGTCACTCGGGTTTACAGGAATTGTCTTTTATTTCTGAAATTATTTTTCGCATGTTTTGCTTGAGACTAGCAAATGCTGGTTGAGGGTTGTAATGAGGGTCAAATATTACATATCAGATCCTAGTTATTACCTGATTTTA
Organism: Magnolia sinica; assembly: GCF_029962835.1. Classification (NCBI taxonomy): domain Eukaryota; kingdom Viridiplantae; phylum Streptophyta; class Magnoliopsida; order Magnoliales; family Magnoliaceae; genus Magnolia; species Magnolia sinica. The sequence goes on along the minus strand of NC_080577.1, from coordinate 39,606,430 downwards.
CATGCATGATAATGTTTAATGTCATATTTTAATTGTGTTTTTGTTGCAGGGAGTAATTAGGAGCGTGGACTGAAAAAGAGTACTACAAGCATGGAATTAATGCTCCGAAGTCACCAAAGCAAGGGACGGACTCCAGAGGACCAAGATTGATGGATTCACATGCCAGTGATCCAAGGAAATCAAGCTGTTCACATTAAAGAGGCCCGAAAATGGTCTAGAATGCAAGATCACAGGGTTCCCGCCATCCGATTGGCTCGAAACTTCATACATTTGCTGGGGGCTATAAATAAACTGTACATATTAAATTTCAGCCATTGGATATCTCGGAAAGTTGCCCAATGGACAGATCAACCCCTTAATTCCTTAAGTGGGGCCCACCTGCTATCTGGATATGCCTCAACTTTAGATTCAATGCCTTAAATGGGGAGACCAATTAAATGGATGGATTAGATTTCTCAAGAACATCACAGTGGACCCCACCCGAACAGAGTGTGCATAGTGCACTATTTCTCCAGCCGTGCACAGAAACAAAGAGTCGGTCAAACCGACTCTTGACCACATCATCCTATCTAAATGGAAATTTCCGTTTTCACTGTTACGTAACGAACGGACGCTGTCCGTTTTGCGAAAGCCAGTGGGCCACCATTATGGCCCGTACTAATGATCCAATCCGTCCATCATGTAGAGGGCCTCGAAAGGATCGAATTCAAGCTGATATTTTGTGCCCACGTACACACATGTGTGTGCTACAGAGGTCATAAGCGGACTACCCTGCGACGTTAAAAAAGATCTCAGCATGATTGCTTCTCTGGGCCGTGTCAATGGACATTCAAAACCAACCATTCCTAACTAAAATTTCTTCCTGAATCCAATGGATGGGGTGGATTTCCTCGAAAACACTCCTGTGGGGCCCACCGATCATGTCAGCGCAGTCACATGTATAAGCTTACACACGTCCGTGAAAAAGGGATTTCCAGGTGGTTATGGCCCACCATCTTTGATCAGATGGAAGATCTGATCCGTCCATCATGTAGCTCAGTCAAAAACGTCCCAGAAGACGTTGATTTTATGGACATAATGCAAGGAACATGGGACGTGGGAGGCTCCGATTTTTGCTGCGCAAGAGTTATACACGAAGCTGATTTTTATTGTGCGAAAGTTCCACCGACTCCAGCAGCTATAAAAAGAGTTGAAAAGCTTGGAGAGAGGGGGATCCGGGGTGAGAGCAGCAGATGGGAGAACGAGATCCAGAGCTGGGGAGAGAGGAAAGAGGAGAGAGAGAGAGAGAGAGAGAGAGAGAGAGAGAGAGAGAGAGAGAGAAGGGAAGGATGTTCTTATTGTTTAAATTTTATTTTTCTTTCATTATAATTGATTTTATGGATTGCTAATTTCTTGCCTAGGGCTGAGATGAAGCCTCTAATTTGAATAACTCTTGTATGTGTTGAATTCATCTAATTTGATTGATTTGTTTCTTTCTCTAGTGTGCTTAACGGAAATTTCTGTACTTCTTCATTCTATGAGCTTAACCAAAGTCTAGATGTGGATATTGTTTGGAATCTTATCTTAGGTGCTTGTGTCTGACCATGAATAGGTTTCCTATAAAGAAAGAAATAGAAATTACATCTCTTCATGCCTAACCATGGATGGAAAGATATGATCCTTATGCTTTAAGAGATTATACATTCTGTGTGCTCGACCAAGGACATACAGTGTGCTTTATTTATAAATATATATCAATCTGAATTAGGGTGAATCAACAAGTAAAACAAGGGTCAGGATAATTAGGGTTAGATTCAAAAGTCCTAGTCTTCTCTTGGATTGAATTTTTCTTATTGCTCTCGGTTATTTTTCATAGATTTGTGATAGTTTACTTAATAGTTCGCTAAACCCTTTGTTGGATTAGTTAAGAAGAGTCGTAAATTTCGAATTGTGACAATCAGTCCTCATGGGAACAATCTCGTAATATGTACCATATCTACATCTGATTCATATACTTGCGAGTTTAAAATCATTTAAATCAGATTGGTTTAAATAAAACATCATATCCCCAATCTTACTTAGATGCAATAGGCAGACACATGTGATAATCATATCAGCATTTAGCAAACAATCCAAATAAATTCCTCATTTGAACATTTCATTAAACACATTGAGCATGTCACCAAGCACTTGTATTTTATCCATAAATTGTGTAACGGCAAATATGATTACATGAAAGAAACTATACAGATGATTAAGGTAATTGAGAATCCTATCTTAATACACTTAATAAGTACAAATCATCAACATTTTCTTATTCAAACATTTTATCAAACACTTAAGTTACACTTCACTAAATACATAGACTAGATTAGTTACGACAAATATTTTAGCAAGTCCTTATACAGAGAGATCATCAGGCATACGATAAACATATATCCTATATTAATAGTCATGGCAAGCACAAATCACAATTTCATGTTCATTCAAACATTTCAACAAACACATGGGATGTATCTTGTATTCAACATAGTTCACACATGCATAATATATCGAATACGTCGTATCTAAAATAATATGGCAGCAATCAAGTCAGACATAAACCATTAGCTGACATTGAAAGCATTGAAAACCATAACCTAAACGTTTATAGTCCGCACATTTCATCGGAATACTTGATTCGGACCCAGTTCAAACACTACGTTCCCGAAAATGGAACGTCGGGCACCTAGGTAATGAAATAGGTTAGCTATTTTGTCGATTACTCTATTTAGATCCCTAAATCAAGATTAGGATTAGAATTTCTTACCCAAATCGTAGCTGAGATGGAACGTGTAGCGTAACAGGAAGGCGATTCAGTGCGTGGAGTTGTGGGAAGGAATCCCAGCAATGATCTCCCGAACTCTCTCTCCCCTCCTCACTCTTTTCTCTTCTTTTCTCTCTTCTCTCTCCTAAGGTTAGATAAATTCGTATAAAATGGGAATGAGGTGGTTTAAGGGCTTTATATAGGCCCAGAACTGATGCAAATGGCCCCAGGGCCATGGTATACTTGGTTTATAACCAAAGAGTGCCGGTTTTTGACAAATCGGGATTGTAGGAAGGCCCATTACTCACATACATTACAAAGTAAGTTCCTTGACAATGGATTTATGCTAGGATGTGATTTCGGTATGATTGGATAGGCCGATCGACTGTGGAGGACCTGTATCAGATTAACGGTTGAACTTACTCGATCGGGGTCACAAGTATACAGATATTAGCAGGGAAATTTCATTTTCCCCTGGGTGAAGTTTGGTAAAAAACTGACGGTCCAAAATCCTCAATTTCACGCGTAAACGAACGACCCAATTTACTTTAGTTTCAATACATTTTCTAAAGATATTCGCGTTTCTCACACACTTTACTCAGGGCTCAAGTTGTGTATTTTTGAATACTATCTGGGCTCGATTCCTGCAATGGTTATCAGGCCCAGTAGGACGGACGTAACCCTATAGTTTTGCGGTCATCGAACTTTCGATGTGCGGTCCAGGTCCAATATGGAGTTTCAATGTGCTCCCGATAGCAACAAGCTTTTGGGATTCTTCCTAGGTTTTAAATTAGTGTTGAGTTAGCAGTATTGGTGGTTTTGGGTCTTACCATTTGTGTGAATGGTGGTTCGAGCTAAACCACTGATTAATTTAGTACAGTATTTAATTAATTTTCGTCTAAATTACTGTAGGGTACGATCCTTAGGGATTTCTGCCTGAGGTGGTACTTAGGCTTTTGTACGGATTTTTCTGAGACGTTACACTCATCCATGTCGTTCATTCATTTTTTAAGATAATTTTATGGTATGATCCCAAAACTAAGGTAGATCACAATAATCCATCGGTAAAAATACAAAAATTTTAATGGCGGATATTTAATTACCACTATTTTCCTGTGTTATGGTTCACTTGAGACTTAGATCTGGCTCATTTTGGGATCACGCCCTAAAATGATATTAAGAAATGGATGGATGGCGTGGATAAAATACATACATCATGTTGGGTCCACACAGCACCTGTAGTGGTAGGGTTGTACACGAGTCAAGCTAGTTTGGAAAGCTTGCTTGACTCAGCTCGATTCAGCTCGGATTGACTCGGCTTGAAAGGCTGACTCAAGGCAAGTCAAGCTTGTTTACTAAAGCTCGAGTTGAGTTCAAGCCAAGTTCAACCATGATGTATTTCAACTCGACTCGACTCGAAGCTCGAGCTCGAGCTCAACTCGGCTCGAGTAATATATTTTAATAATATATTATATATATATTATATTAATATTAAATATATATAATATATTTATTTAAGTTAAAAAAAAAGAAGTTAAAACTTAAAAGTTTTTACTAGAAAACCCTATTTGACCCTACCTGTTCCCATTCCCTCTTTTTCTTTCCCTTACCCTACTGAGGTAAACTCGACTCGACTCGAATCACTAGCTCGACTTGAACTCGACTCGAAAGCTTTGGCAAACAAGCCAAGCTTCAATGTTGAGCTGAGGGTGAGCTCGAGCTCGAGCTTGGACTCGACTATAGCATGGACGAGTCAAGCCGAGCTTGGCCCACTTCATCTCGACTCGGCTTGATGTACAGCCCTATGTAGTGGTAACTGAATGGAAGCAGATTGGCTAGTGTACCACACACCACCAATCCAGCGGGTGTGGGGACGTGTTGTGCGAAGACCGACGCTCCTCAAGGCTCCAGTTGTACGAACGGTTCAAAGGAGATCAAAGTTACATGGGCCATAATGATGTATTTATCATATCTACACCCTTTATCCATTTGGGGAGATCATTTTAGATATTTCTTCCAAAAACGAGTAATTTCCAAGGCTCAATTGGACCACACCACAAATAACAGTGGGACAATGATTCTCACCGTTAAAACATTCGTAGGGCCACCGTAACGTTTGATTTCCATCCAATATGTTCACAAAGTCACAAAGACCTGAATGAAGGAAAAAAAAAAAATATCATATTGATCTAAAATTTCTGTGACTCCCGGGAGGGTTTCAATTGTAGGTGTTCAATCCCCCACTGCTTTTTACAATGTGGTCCATTTGATTTTTGGATCTGTGTTATTTTTTGTCTCAAGCCTTATGACAATCTAACCAAGTGGATGGACGGTTTGGATGTGACTCATATCTCATGATGGGACCCACAGAACTTGGTGATGTAAACACAACATCCACATCGGTGGTGTGTGGTACACCCGCCAATCCGCTTCCTAGCCAAACACCTTTCTCCTCTCTCGAAAACTATTTGTCAAAACCCTCTAAAAAACACAGCCCGTGCCCAGTTCGCGCGCTCTCTCTCTCTCTCTCTAGTCGTCCCCATGCCTCCGCCTATGACGAATCCTCTTATAGAGAACCCTCGAATTGCTAGAGATCCTCACAATCTCGACAGTAGGTCAGTACTCTCATTGCCTTTGCGGCCTTCTTTTATGTGCAAATCGGTTTTTTTTTTTTTCTTGCAAATATGTGGGAAACTAGGTTTTTGGAGGTAGCGAGCCATTGGAGGTTGAATTTTAAAAAAGGGTATATAGTTTTACTTGTTTGGAGAATAGGTTGGGATATTAGGTTTTTTGGTGGATTTTGGAAAGTTACAGAGTTTCAGATCTGATGATATAGGAATTCCTTCTATTTTATTTTCTCGTTGATTTTCACTAGACTTGCTTTGCTTATCAGTGGTTAGTTTGGATGATGTCTGGTGTTGTAAACTTAGATGGGAATGATAGGAAACACGGCTTACAAGGGAAAAAGGTATGCCCCATTGATTGATAATCCAAACTACAAGGGCATTTGGAAGACACATCGGATTCGAAATCCTGTTTACTCTGAACTTGAGAAACCTGACTTCCCCCGAGTGTCTTCTCTGATGCGGCGGTCTCAACACATCAGGATCTATGCTCTACAAATGGTGGGATCGGTTCAGGCATTTTGGTGGAGGGTTGGTTGATGGCAGGTTGCCGAGACATGGCCGGCTCATGGTGGGTGTTTGCCTACTCAGTGGGCTCCCACCTTTTTATTTAAAAAAAACTTGAGAAACCTGACTTTGAGCCTGTTACAACCATTGGCATTGAGATTTGTACAAGGCAAGATGGGATCCTGCTCGACAATATTTTGATAGCAAGTGGTGAGAAGGTTGCTGAATCATACAGGGAGATGACCCTAGGTTTGAAGTAGAGAAAGAAAAGCACAGAGGAAGTAGTAGGGGTTGCTTCAGATGGGCTTACGGGCATCTAGGTGATGCTTTTGTTTCATGTTTATTAGCTCTCCTTTTTATTCTTAAGTTATAAAATTTGGTTATGATCTGACATTTCTTTTGCAGTCTTCAGAAGAAGGTATTTGATGTCCTCTACTCGGATAGCAGACATCCCTTCTTGGAAGCTTACAAGATTAAGATAATTGTAAGTGTAATCCCTGGCTTGTTCAGACCTGCATCATTCTAACTGAATATGCTCTTTCCCTATTGTTAGATTTTGAAATACTGGTAGGGTTTTGGCATAAATGAGATATTTTGGTTCTCACAATCTGATTCTTGTCAACTTGAAGAGATGGATTTCCTTAGTGTTCTTCAAATGATTCCTTCATGTTTTCAACTAGCGATGACATGTAGGTATTAGCTTGAGGAAAAGCAGTTTTAAATTATGTTCTTCTATTGACAATGTGATCATTTAATTACTTGTGCAATTCATTACTCATCCATTGCTCTAACAATATCTTGTTCAGTCATTAAGCTATAGTTGCATTCTCCTATGTGTTTGCGGGTGCGGATGTGTCTCTTTTTTTAGTTTAGGAATTCAGTCTACCTAGAGGATCATGCTGATAGTTCTTTTATCCAGAACATTGGTTTGTTGGGCTCCACTGTGGATGGACTATTTCATAATATCTCCCAAGGTTAGAGATCCTAGCATTTCCTTAAGACTTTTGTATTTGCGTGCTTCTTTCACGTATGTGCGTGTGTTTTGGAATGTAGAGCTCCGTAGCAGCCATGAGATGAAACATGAACTTGTACTTTTGTACTTGTGTGCTTCTTTACACATGTTTTGTGCCCGTGATTTGTTTGCTTTTTGTGCAAATTATGAATAAAAGGCTTTATCAGCATGCCTTGGCTGTCTTCTTGTGTTAATTATAGCAAGAAGTGTGTTCACTTGGTAGTGTTCTTTTGTGTCGTATTGAAAGATTCGATCTTTTCCGCTAAGACCAACATCTCAATTTTTTTAAATTTATTTATCATTATTTATATACAATCTCATCTTTTATTGAAATATGTTTGTAGAATGATTGATCTATTGTACAACTAAGTTATGTGTTTTTTTGTATCAAATCCATTTTGAATTTTATTGTCCCTCTAGTGAAGATGGTTTAGATTTTTGGGGCGGCTGCATGCAGGTGAAATACCTTTGAATCATGAAAGAAACTCACAAGACTAATGTAGATTTTTTTACTTTGGCATGTGAAATCAGTTCTTTTATGGACACGATATGTACTAACTTAAAACCTTTTTGCAGTCATCAGGATGGACTTATACGCCGCTACAGATTTCATCTGATCAACACGTGTTTCCTTCATATGGCACATGTATCTCTTGGGTTCTAGAGTAGCTAATGGGCTACGAAGCCCTTTAAAATCTGTGATCTAGCTGAAATGTTACACATTTTTCTTATTTGTTTTCAACTCATATCCAGTGGGTGGCTATTTGTGTTGGGACCTGTACCGTTTTAGTTCTGTCTTTCTTCAATAAAGCAATGGTGTGTCTATATTGAACTGAAACTTGAATTTAATGTTTGGAACATGCTAGACTGGGCTCTTAGTCAATTAGCGAGTTTTGGACTTTGTTTAGCATCTCTGTTTCAGCATTTCACCAAGCATGCACACCATCCTTATGTATCTTATTCCATGTTGATATTTACATTCAAGTTGACTTTCTTTTCAAAGTGATGCAGAGAAGTTGTATAAACAACTTACTCATTTAAAATCAAGACCTAGGCAAAAATTTCAACGTAATGGTTTCCTGGGACTTTTTAGATGAAAGGTTGATGTTGTAGATCACACTGAGAAGAGGTTACAAGATTTGGAAGAGAATGTTAGAATGTAACAATCATATGTTCATTGATAGGAGAGGTAATGTTCTGCTTTGCTTATGTGCCCAATTTCATGTGTATAGTGGTTCTGTGTTGGATATATTGCTCAAGTTGCAATTGGTATCCTCATTGTAATGTCTGTCCCTTCTTTATCCTTGTGACCTTGATTCAAGGTGATGACTTGTAAGCCTTGATTGCACTCTAGGTAGTAGTGGGCCACACCATAGATGTGAGGCCCGTGTCTTAGCTCGTATCATTTTATAGACTTCCACGGTCCTCCCGGTCGAATTCCGGTGACCTGCGATCTGTTATCGGCGTTTGTGCGCGATCTTAAGTCGCATCCTGTCGATCTGAGTCGGCTCAACCCGAGACTTGTATTAGTGTGACCGCACCGTCGTCGTGGTTCCGATGCCACATCTCGCACGCTGAGGTCATACCCAGGCTAGGAGAAGTGGGCCCGCGTTCAGTTCGAGGAAAACCCCGCGTGTTGCGAATTTCGAGAGAATCTCTATAACATGTCACATCAATCAATCAAATCAAGTTAAGTACAAGCAACCATTCCCCTCTTACACCACCCTTACCTAAAGTCAACTCTCTCTCTCTCTCTCTCTCTCTCTCTCTCTCTCTTTCTCTCTCTCTCTCTCTCTCTCTCTTTCTCCACCCATCCCTCTCTTACCCAAATTTCAACCCAACCCATCCCTTCCTTACACCCATCCTATCTCTTTCATCCATCACTTCTCCCTCTCTCATTATCTCTCTTCACTCTCAAGCTTCCAAGAGAGCAATCGTCCATGGCCTTCCAAAGGAGAGGAGACAAGCTTGTATGGCCCACCTCCCTACCACCCAATCCCACCATCTAAAGATCATCTCCAACATTGAAATGCATCCCCCGGAGCTCTAGGATGCGTTGATGGAAGAAGAAGTCCAAGAAGATCAAAGGTGGGTGTTTCTTAGTCCTAGATTTCATTCTTTTGATGATGGGCCAAGTGAGGCCTACTGATTGATGGTATGGATCCCACTTTGGACCCTAGGTGTGGCCGATGGCCCACCATGATTCTCATGATCATTCCATGATGGGGCCATTCTCCATGGACCCCATCATGATGTCTATTTTCCTCATATGAATAGGGTCACCTAGATCTTGCATTTTGGTGGAAAAAGGATCTCCACCGTTGATTTTGATCGGTGGGCCCACATGTAATGAGACCCATTTGATGTATGTTGTAAATCATGGAAGGGAGGGCCCATAGTGCCGGGGTCCCTCCATCACTCGCCTCTCTCTCTCTCTCCTTTTCCCTTTTTGATGGCCAAATGATGTATGTAACTTATCCATGTCGTCTACCTTCATGGGACCCACTTGATGGATGTGTTGGATCTACATCATCTGCCCAAGTGGGCCCTACCTAATGGTGATGGGAAAATATAAATAGCATACAAATAGTAGATTGATCCAATCATGTGGGTCACGTCCACGTGAGACCCACCGTGATGTGTGCCATCCACGTTGTCCACACACCAGGATAGTGGGACCCACCAGCCGTGGGCCCCACACATGGGACCCAATGTATGTATATCTCACTGCACGTCCAGCAGTGAGGTGTGAACTGACAATGAGGAGTGCTAACCTGTTAAAAAAATGAAAAGAGAAAGAAGTTCTCTTTTTATTTTTTTTAAACAGGTTAGCACTCCTCATTGTCAGTTCACACCTCACTGCTGGATGTGCAGTGAGGATATACATACATTGGGTCCCACGTGTGGGGCCCACGACTGGTGGGTCCCACTATCCTGGTGTGTGGACAGCGTGGATGACACACATCACGGTGGGTCTCACGTGGACGTGGCCCTCCTGATTGGATCAATCTACTATTTGTATACTATTTGTATTTTCCCATCACCATTAGGTAGGGCCCACATGGCTTGGACGGTGTAGATCCAACACGTCCATCAAGTGGGTCCCACGAAGGTAGACGACATGGATAAGTTACATACATCATGGGGCCATCAAAAAGGGAAAAAGAGAGAGAAAGAGAGGCGAGTGATGGAGGGACCCCGACACTATGGGTCCTCCCTTCCATGATTTACAATATACATCAAATGGGTCTCATTACATGTGGGCCCACCGATCAAAATCAATGGTGGAGATCCTTTTTTCACTAAAATGCAAGGTCTAGATGACCCTATTCATATAAGGAAATAGACATCATGATGGGGTCCATGTAGAATGACCTCATCATGGAATGATCATGAGAATCATGGTGGGCCATCGGCCACACCTAGGGTCCAAAGTGGGATCCATAACATCAATCGGTAGGCCCCACTTGGCCCATCATCAAAAGAATGAAATCTAGGCCTAAGAAACACCCACCTTTGATCTTCTTGGACTTCTTCTTCCATCAATGCATCCTAGAGCTCCGGGGGATGCATTTCAACGGTGGAGATGATCTTTGGATGGTGGGATTGGGTGGTAGGGAGGTGGGCCATACAAGCTTGTCTCCTCTCTTTTGGAAGGCCATGGACGATTGCTCTCTTGGAAGCTTGAGAGTGAAGAGAGATAATGAGAGAGGGAGAAGTGATGGATGAAGGAGATGAGATGGGTGTAAGGAAGGGATGGGTTGGGTTGAAATTTGGGTAAGAGAGGGATGGGTGGAGAGAGAGAGAGAGAGTTGACTTTAGGTAAGGGTGGTGTAAGAGGAAAATGGTTGCTTGTACTTGACTTGATTTGATTGATTGATGTGACATGTTATAGAGATTCTCTCAGAATTTGACTTGATTTGATTAATTGATGTGACATGTTAAAGAGACTCTCTCGAAATTCGCAACGCGCGGTGTTTTCCTCGAACTGAACACAGGCCCACATCTCTTGGCATGAGTATCACCTCAGCGCGTGAGATGCGGAGTCGGAACCGTGGTGATGGTACGGTCGCACTGATAAAAGTCTTGGGTTGAGCCGACTCAGATCGTCAGGATGCGACTTAGGGTCAGGTGCAAATGCCGATAATAGATCGTAAGTCGCCAAAATTCGACTGGGAAGACTGCGGAAGTCTATAGAACGGTACGAGCTAAGATACAGGCCTCACAATAGAAAACAATGCCTGACCATGATAAAATAGCATCATGCAATGTGGTCCAATTGATTAGTGGATATGGCTTCTTCATTGTAAGTCCAATGACATAGCAGACATTCTTAATAAAAATAGAGATTTTTGGGAATTGAAAAAAATAATCATAATATATTCTATAATTAAAATTTCATGTACCTTTAAATTATCTGGACTTTATAACCTGCAATAAGATAATATTACCCTTGCAATTAATTTTAGAAAAATTTAAAACTAGAGAAATGCTCCAATGCTCTCATAGGATTGTAAGTTATAGTGATTCTAATGGCATTGGAATGCTTAGACATCCTAATTGACTGATCTAATTTTTCCATTGAGTTCAGACCAAATTTCATGGGCTAGCATGCAATAGTCGCTCGGGTCGATTGATCCAACAATCCTTAATTTGGCTTTATTTTCTATGTCCATACTTTTTACCACCCATGTATGGGATTGTTACAATTGCCTAACAAAACTGATTCTTTAGAATCTCATATGCAATCCATGATGAGGCCTAACAGGTAGATAGATAAAATTGTTAAATGGATATATTTCTGTGTAAATAATCTTAACTGTCCGTATTAAAGTTCAATGATCAAATGGTTGATATTTGTCAAATTGGTGAGATATTTTCATGGTAGAGCATGAAATGGGTACTAAGCACTTGTAGTCTAGATCAATGTATTGGAATGTTTAAGTGTCCTAATGCAACCAGAGCAATATAATTTATAATGCTCTAAAAAACCCAGAACATTTCTCTTAGAATAAACGACATTAGAAGTGCTTTTGCTAAAGGAAGAGTACTTTTTTATAATTTAATAAAATTTCCTTTTTTTTTTTTTATACATATATAAAAGTGCACGGACTTTCTCCTCGGGACCTCCACTTTCTTTCCTTGAGCTCTCTTTTTAGACACGAATTTCTATGCCCTCCACCAGCAAGACATTGTCAGTGAAAGTTTTGTGGGTCCACAGTGTTGGCAGTAAGAAATTTACTCTATCTATCAATTTTTTCTGCTCATATAAGATGTGAGCCCAAAAAATGAAGCAGATCCAAAATTCAAGTGGACTATCCTACAGGAAAAGGTAGTGCAGAAAAGGTGAGACTAGAAATGCCTACTAGTGTGAGAACATTAATTATACACGTCCTGATGCATCGGGGCCTGATTATTCCTTGAAAGTTGAACAAGAAATCACTTAATTGTATTAGATATAGTCTTCAAGTCGAACTGGTTGGACCATAAGGAATGGTCCACCCACTCAATAACTTCCAACATTAAGTGCATGTGAAATAAATTGTCATCCTTAATTTTAAAAAAGAAAAAAAGAAAAAAAGAATGTGAAAACTGACTGTCACCAGGAGGATCGCTTGAAAAAATTAGTCATATCCATTAGATGGGCCACACCATAGAAAACAATGCTTGGCCATGATAAATGGCATCATGCAATGTGGTCCACTTGATTAGTGGATATGGCTTCTTCATTACAAGTCTAACCTATTGAACGGGTTGGATGTCTCACACACATGAAAGGTTGAAGTTATCCCCACTGGGTGAACCATAACTTATTGTCCAACTGTTTGGACTTTAGACTAGACTTTAGACCATCTCTTAGATTCATAGTTTTTCTTTTCCTTCACACAAGACAAGGATGCTAATGTTCATTTCTTTTCCATGTTAATAAAGATAATGACAATTATATTTTGAAATCTACGCATCTTCTACTAACAGAACAATTTACAGGTATATTGCTATTGGAGATGAACCATTACTCCAAAGCTATGGAGAACAGTTCAAGCCCTTTATCGTTGGTGCAACAACAACTACAGGCACATTTGAGACTATCATAACACACGATGGTCCTAGAACATACTGCCCAGGTAAATTTCAACAACACTTCACCTCAGGAAAGGTATATAATAAAATGAGCAAGTTTTGTTTCTTTTCTACTTTGAATATATCAATGCATTGACTCTGCTGGTTAAAGTTTTCTTGGATTTGTAGTTATTTTTAATGGCTATTACATGGAGGACATTTTATATTATTCTTTTTAGGAGTATACTAAGACATATTGACTGAAATATCCAATCCAAATATTTAGAATTTGGATGATATATTTGATTTTGATTTCTTCCTCTTCTTTCATGTAGACTGATCAGGGTCAAATATTGCATATCAGACCCCAGTAATTACCAGATTTTACGTATATGATAATGCTTAATGGAGTATTTTAATTGTATTTTTGTTACAGGATGAAGTCAGGAGCGTTAATTGAAAATTGATGTTAAAGGCATGGATTTCATGATCCAAAGTCTCCAGAGCACGGGATAGACTCCAGAGAACCAATAATGAAGATTTTACACGCCTGAGATCTGAGGAAAGCAAGCCAAAGGGGCCCGAAAAGGGTCCAGAATGCAAGATCACATGGTTCCCGCTATCCAATCAGTTCGAAACTTCATACATGGGATGAGGGCCGTAAATTAACCGTACATATTAAATTTCAGCCATAGAAGATCTCGGGAAGTGGTCCAACGGACAGATCAGCCTATTAATCTCTAAATTGGGGCCCACCTGATATTTGGAACTGCCTCAACCTTTGTATTGACGGTTTAAATAAGTTGAGAAACAGGATGGATGGATTGGATTTCTCGAAACCATCACAGTGGACCCCATATGTATAGCATGTGTACATAGTGCACATGTGCACCGCCCGTATACCGAACGACCTGCGTCGGGTCAGCAACGCTGACCCGAACTCTTTCTTAAAAACGGAAAATCTCCGTTTCCAGCGCTCCGCGAACCGAACCGTTGTCGTCGGTTGTGGGGCCCACCTATTGTCCAAATGGACAATCCAAACCGTCCATCCGCTTCCTGAGGTCGATATCGTCATCGCCTAGATGTCCGTTTGGTTCCATACATATGTACGGACGTTGATCGCTGAAAAAACGCAAAACGGACGGTGAGTTCAAAACTCTGTGGGCCAGAATCCACCCCAAAACCAGTCAATTCCTACTGATTTTTCGAGCTGAAACCAATGGACGACGTGGATTCCTGTGAAAAAGTCCAGGAATGGGCCCCACAATCATCGCAGCGTCGGTTTGGCGTCCGCGTAGCGTCTTCCGCTGGCCGTTTTTGCGAAGGTTTGTGGGCCCCGTACGTCACGCGTACGGCCGATCTGACCCGTCCATCGTGTAGAGGGCTTCGAGAGCTTCAAAACCATGTTGATATTCTTCGCCCATGCGTACACACGTGTGCGGTACAGAGGCCACAAACAGGCCGTCTTGTGACGTTCAAAACTGTTTTTTTTGAGATTTCTTCTGTGGGCCGCGCTAATGGACCTTCAAAACTATCCATTCTTGACTGAAATTTCGTCCTGAATCCAATGGACGGGGTAGATTTTCCAGAAAATGCCTCTGTGGGGCCCACCGATCACGGCTGCGAAAATTTGTACTCCGAGTCCTTCTACGACTCTGCCACCGACCTCAGCCATCCAGCAGCTATAAAATGAGAGTTTTGGACGTGGGAAAGGCATTCAGAACCATTCGGAGTCATTCAGAACCAGGGGATTCCAGATCTGGAGCAAGGAAGAGAAGAAAGAGAAGAAAGAAGAGAGAAAGAGATTGTTTGGTTTGTTTTTTTCTTTATGAATTTTATTTAATATTTTTTATGGATTTTATGGGTCACTAATCTCTCAGCTAGGGCTGAGATGAAGCCCTTAATTTGATCAGCTCTTGTGTTGATTGATTTACTTTGAATTTCAATTAATTTGTTTCTTTCTCTAAGTGGGCTTTATGGGTTTAAATTCTATACTTCTCCATCTATGAATTTGATTAAAGTATATATATGGATGTTGTTTGGATGCTTATTATAGGTGCTTGTGTCTGATCAAGAACAAGTTTCCTATAGAGGAAGAAACAGGGTGCCTTAATGAATGTACATTCCATGTGCCCGACTAAAGGACATGGGATATGTCATTCATGGCATTGCTTAAAGGAATTAGACAGTTTGTATGCCCGATTAAGGACACAGATTGTGCTTTCTCTATTTAAGTGGTATCAATCTAGATCAAGGTGAATCAACAGTCAAAACAAGGGTTAGGATAATTAGGGGTGGATTCGAAAGTCCTAGTGCTTTCTCTCTGATTGAATTTTCTTCCCTGTTCTTAATTGTTTTTTTTCCTCTGAAATTGTGCTTAGTAATTCATTCCATTATTTGTTGGATTAGTTAAGGAGAATCGTAGATTTGAATTGTGACGACCAGTCCTCGTGGGAACGATCTCGTAATACGTACCGTATCTGCATCTGATTCGTATACTTGCGAGTTGAAATATCATTTAAATCGTGTTGGTTTAAATAAAACAACATAGACTTACCTTCTCAAATAGGTTAGTTCGTTTAGGGCTTTGGAGAAATGGGTATATCTAGTTTTGGATGTGTGCATTGATTAGGCAATTAATTTTCATTATTTTTTAATTAATGAGAAATGCCGACGGTTTTGGCCGTCACCCTTAGCCATCGAAAATGCCGACAGTTTTAGCTGTTGAAAACGCTGACGGCTAAAACCGTCACCCTGAGCCATCGCAAACGTCGACGGTTTTAATCCGTCAGTGAGCAACGCCAATGCCCCCTTTCCCAACGGATGGTTCGATGGCTATAGGTCATTGTCGGCATTGCCCCATTTTTTGGTAGTGATGAGTTATTTATAAAGCCCTTAGACAAAGGCCGATAGAAGCATGAGAAGAGCGGCTGTGAGTTATGTCATGGTTGACAACGAACTATACCGAAAGGGGGCTGATGGAGTTCTGCTTCGTTGCTCGTCGAGAAATGAAGCGATGACAACCATGGAGGGGGTCTATGAGGATGTTTATGGGGCTCATCAGGCAGGAAGGAAGACGAGGCTTATGCTTAGGTGCTACGAATATTTTTGGTCGGAGATGATTGCTGATTGTGTTCGGTATGTAAAAGGGTGTGAGGCTTGCCAAAGAAATGGGCCAGTCCAACATGTACCTGCGGCCGAGTTGCATCCTATCATAAAGCCTTGGCCATTTTAAGGGTGGGCGATCGATCTGATTGGACAGATTCACCCACATTTAACCAAGGTAGACATGTTCATTATCTTGGCAATCGATTGCTTTACCAAATGGGTGGAGGCAAAACTTATACGAAAGGTCGGTCACAAAGACAATATTAGTTTTATAGAAGCCAATATCATTCATCGTTTTGGTGTGCCAAAATCCATTACTATGGACTGAGGTGCTGCATTCACGGCCAAGGAGGCACGATGGCTGACCAGTATGGTATAAAGATCCTTCACTCGACCCTGTATTATGCTCAAGCTAATGGCCAGGCTGAGGCTAACGATAAGGTAATTGAGAATATTTTGAGGAAAATGATACGAGGGAATCCACAAGAATGACATCTTAAGCTATCCGAGGCTTTATGGGCCCATAGGATATCATCTTGTACTAGTACAAGGGTTAGCTCATTTATGCTGACTTACGGACATGAAACGATTTTACATTTGGAAATCATGGTCTTGTCATTACGAGTTGCACCTCAATGTCAATTAATCCTGCCTAAATTTACAGAAGCAGTGTTGGCCGAGCTTGAGAGACTAGATAAGACTCATATCAAGGCATTGAATTCCATCATGTCCAATCAAGCGGCTGTAACCCGAGCGTACAATAAAAGGGTTAAACGAAAAGCCTTTAGGGAAGGAGATACAGTTTGGAAGATGGCCTCCTCCATCGGTCAGAAAGACCGAGCTCTAGGAAAATGGTCTCATACATGAGACAGACCAGCACGTTTTAAGGGCCGGAGCCTATCTCCTTAAGGATTTAAATGACAATGTTGCCCCAACACCTATAAACGACTGATTTCTAGAACAATACTTCCCTACATTATGGGAGGTGATCAGAAGTCGGGTTGAGCCAGTTCGATAAGGAAAAGAAAATTTGTAGTTAAATAAAAGCCCTTAACATGGGGGCCTAGTAAATGTGCTTAAAATAAATGGCCAAAGGCCTTGAGTTTTCACCCACCTTGGGTAAGATATAATAAAAAAACAAAGAAAAGAAGAGAGGGGTGTAACATCCCAAATTTTCATGGCTAAAGTTTATACTCGTGTCTAAGAAAAATCAGGTGTTAATAATTGAATGAATTGGATGCTTTAAAAATCACACACTATATATATATAGATTCATTTAGATCACATCTAGTTACATTCATGAAGGTAACCATTCACGAGAATAAAATTGACTGTATTTATTATTTCATTTAAGTAAAAGAATTTAACAAATTATTAAATGCCCTCTCAATGGGTGCTTGTTACATTATTGAGTTTGCAGTGGAAATATAAAAGTAAATCATGAAACTATCTTCTTATTCATTCAGTATAATCTTTCATATGGAGATGGTCATCTAGGTCTTCAATTTGTATATCTCCTGTATCATTGTATGATTGAAGAAGGTCAATGCCCTACTCATGGTGATGGTTATCCTTTAAGATTAACAATAATTCAAGAGATTCATAAAAGTAATGTAAGGTTGCTGATACGTCCTATACTACACTACTACAAGACGTATCAATATGTGCAAGTAACCTACATGAGATGTATACCTAGCAAAGTTTATGCGGTTCATCACACTTAGTGATTGCCATAATGTGGAAGATGATTTAGAGTTATCCGGCTTGCCCTGCATCCCATTCTATGGAGATTTGCTGGTGTGTAGCACGTTGACATGGATTTACGCGGTTATCCCAAGATGACACAACACATGACTTAGATGAATCACCTGACATAATTTGTTCATGGAGCGACTATTTACGACATCCAATCCCGAAAGTGATGTAACACACATTGCAAATTACTTACATTGATTTGTGCACTACTACCCAAAATTCATGGAATTATGTTCTACCTAGGGGCTGTTATCCGAACCACATTACGTCCACGATATTTATTTGATCACTAGAAGTGGGATTTCCAACATAGTACTTGCACTAAAGAGGAAGTAAATTGAATCATAGGAGCTTTAGAATTTCAAGATACATGCCCAAGCCATAAAGGTAGATAGTATAAGGTTAACAAACTAAGGAGGAGGGTAGCAATGGCTAACTCAACAAAGAGGAGAGTGCAATGGCCAAGTCAATAAAGAGGAGAGTAACAATGGCTAACTCAACAAAGAGGAGAGTGGCAATGGCCAACGCAATAAAGAGGAGAGTATCAAGGGCTAACTCAACAAAATTTGTAAAGGCTAGGGCAAGGCTTGTATCCATCACCCCACATAAATTAATAAAGATCACGCATAAATAAAATCATGCCTTAACCATAATTCCCAGAGGATAAATAATTGTTGGTGGTAAATTAGATAATTGCAGAGAGAGAGAGAGAGAGTCATAGTAACATGAAAGTATATCATGAAAAAGCATATCAAATTATATTACTGTAAGCTTAAAGGAATCCCTCACCTTTTACGTTGAAGCACTCTCTAGTGTTGTTGAAACTTAATGCATGCACTTTAAATTCAACTATAAATTACACAAATTATATGATTAGGGTTTAAACCTGGTATTTCATCTTTCATTTATGTGAAATTTAAACTATTTATTAGTCAAATTAAAACTTAACATAAATCATCATGTAAATGGCCAACATACTTGATCAGCACCTAAGTCTCAATCTGAAAATGAGTTTAGTGCTACTCTTTCACTAAGTCGACTTAGTCACAATCTACCCATGTTTTAAATGATAACTTTGATTGAAACTTATCTCTTATAGAAGATCATAAGAGAGATCAAATAGACTGACTAACCTTTGAAGTTTGTAGGCCTTAACTCGGATCTGGACTCGGTGGTTCTACCGAGTTAACTCGGTTAATAACCTCTCTTGCTTGTCTTCTTCTTTCTCCACACTCTTCCTGTAACGCCCTGAATTTCGAGGGTTGAGCAAGATCTCAACTCCCGAGATCTGATGCATCACTTATGCAACATAGATAATAATGTTTAAATGTTGTCCATATTAGTGCATTAAACATGAGTGTGATTATACTAAAATAATATATCATACTCCAGGTGCAATTAAATTAAGCAAGTGAAAGACTTAGGTACTAGTATTATAACATGAAAGTATTTCACCATCCGGAGTATGAATCTGTTCTAGGCTGAATATATGCAAGTGTTGATCCAAAATTTACAAAATATCAAGATGTAACTATTCAACTAATCTATGTAACCCTGTAATCCCAGAGACGCAGCTCTAAGTCTACACAGACCCGCCTAAGAGCTGCATGTAGGAGAACTCCTCGTCTAAGAAATCCGGATCCGTCGCATAAGCCTCATCGGAACCTGCATCTAAATCAGAGTCTGGTTGATGTTTTAAAACACCGTCCCAGAGTGGGAGTGAGTGATTAACTCAGTGGTACTATAAGGCAAAGGTTAACATGTTATCAATTCAATCAAGCAGTAATGATAAAGCAATATAGCAATCACTTCCTAATTACTCTTGTTAATCCAGGAATGATATGCAGTAATGATGCATGCCCTCGCTTGCACTCCCTCAGCGACTTCATCTAACGATCACGTATGAAAAACTCCCTAAACATGAGCTTCCGTGCTAAAGCACATGCAATGTGGTGCATGGTCGTGTTAGCCAAGTAATTAATTAGGCTTATTCATACAGCAGATTCGGGAAGCTAATGTACCTCCCTTTATATTATTAACCCAAGCAGGGATCCATCTAGGGTCGTCAATCCTAGTTAATCACATACGATAGGCAAGTTGTAGGGCATCACCCCTAATGAAAACAGTGGATAGGTAAATTCAAGTGTTTATACTCGAGGTCACTACGGAAGGCTTGTCACCTTAGCGTAGGCCGATAGCTCGAATACGGTGTCCCATACACCACCATATTCAGCTCACGAGTTTGGGTTACTCACTGGTCACTATGGGGAGGCTCGTCACCCCAGTTTAGGCTGACAGCTTGACTACGGTATCTCATACACCACCATGCCCGACTTATGAGTCTTAGCGGATCATGGTACCATGGTTGAAATGGGCATTACATTGGTAAGCTGTACCTTAGATTCAAGCGGTGACGTCCATACATGGTGAACACACAATAGGCCAATCAGATTATTTGACAAGTTTGATTGGTACGAGCATACACTGAATTAATTGATATGGAGCGTATAATCACTCCACGTGGCCTAACCACTGTTGACAATCACCATACGGCTCAGATTCATCGAACATATCCATTATGGCGAAACCAGTTCGGCCACTCAATCAGGAACCGTTACCGATTGCCTGGACTACGCAGTAGTCCCAATCATACTCAAATGCAATAAGTAGTCACATATGTTGATCATAACAGCATTTAACAAACAATTCAAACATAATTCTCATTTGAGCATTTTATTAAACACATTGAACATGTTAATATACATATGCATTTCATGCATAAATCACATAGTAACAATTTATATTACAAGAAGGAAATTATAGATATGGATAAGGTAGTTGAGAATCCTATCTGAACACCCTTATTAAAAATGATTCATCAAACAATTCCTCATTTAGTCATTTTAACAAACACTTAGGCTACACATTACTACATCGTGAACTAAATTAGTTATGGCATATATTATGGCAAATCCTTTCGCAAAGGAGTTGTCATACATACAATAAACATGTATGCTAGATTAATAGTCTAAGGGCCTTATATAGGCTCAGAAGTGAGGTGGTTGAAGGGCCTTATATAGGCTCAAAAGTGATGTAAATGGCCTTAGGGCCATGGTATACTTAGGCTATAGCCAAAGGGTGCCTGTTTTTTACAAACAGGGCCCTTAGGAAGGTCCATTTCTCACCTAAGTCATGAATCAAGTTCCCTAACAATAGATCTATGCCAGGACTGTGTTTATGGTGCGATCTGACAAGCTGATCGGCCGTGACGGACCCGTATCAGATCAACGGTCATCGTCCCTCGAACAGGGCCATAAGTATAGCTATTGGTGCAGGGAATTTTTCCTGATCCATGGGTGTAGTTGGGTTAGAAACTGACGATCTGAAGTCTTCAATTTTGCTCGTAAGCGAATGGTCCAATTCACTTAAGTTTGAGTTCATTTTCTAAAGATATTCGCGTTTCTAACATACTTCGCTCAAGGCTTAAGTTGTACGTTTTTGGATACTATTTGAGCTCGCTTCCCACGATAGTTGTCAAGCCCAATATGACAGTCGTAGCCCTATAGTTTCGCAGTCATCGAACTTTCAACGCGCGGTCCAGGTCTAATATGGAGTTTCAATGTGCTCCCCAGAGCAACTGGGTTTTGGGATTTTCCGAGGTTTCCAAGTAACGTTGAGCTAGCGATTTTTATGGTTTTAGGTCTTGCAGTTTGTATAGATAGTGGTCCAAGCTAATCCACCTATTAATTTAGTTTTGTATTTAATTAATTTTTGTCTAATTTCGACGATTTACGGTCTTTAGGGATTTCTGCCTGATGTGGTACTTGGGTCTTAGTATAGATTTTTTCTAGACGTTACAATCTACCGCCCCTTAAAGAAAAATTTCGTCCCTGAAATTAGTACCTTCTCATACTCGAGGATCTGAGGGTAGTTCTTACGGACTTTGGCTTATGTTTCCCAAGTAGCCTCTTCCTCAGTGTGGTGAGTCCACAATACTTTTACAAATGGGATAACTTTGTTGCGTAGCACCTGTTCCTTATTATCCAAAATACGTGTTGGTCGTAGTACATAGGTAGCATCCTCACTTAGGTGCACCTACTCTCGCTTGATAATGTGAGTGGGATCAGGAACGTATTTCTTTAACATGGACACATGAAATACGTTGTGTACACCAACGGGTGGTGTGGGCAAAGCAAGGCGGTATGCTACCACACCCACTTGGTTTAGAATTTGGAATGGCCCAATAAATCGCGGTGTGAGTTTTCCTTTCTTGCCAAATCGAAGGACTCCCTTCATGGGGGAAACCTTAAGAAACACATGGTCCCCAACTTCGAATTATAACTGTTGCCATCGGGTATCGGTGTAACTCTTCTGTCTGCTCTAGACTGCAAGAAGTCGATGCTTGATAATATCAATCTTTTCTAAGGTCGCCTGAACCAAATCTGTGCCAATCAGGCTCTTCTTGCCAACTTCCGCCCAACAATGCGGTGCTCGACATGGGCGCCCATACAATGCTTCGTAGGGAGCCATGCCAATGCTTGCTTGGAAGCTATTGTTATAAGCAAACTCAGCATAGGGAAGGCAATCATCCCAATTGTCCTTGAAATCAAGCACACGCACTTGCAATAGATCTTCAAGTATCTAATATACCCGTTCTGTCTACCCATCTGTCTATGGGTGGAACGCGGTACTGAACTTCAATTTTACCTCCATTACTTCCTGGACTCGAGTCCAGAAAATGGACGTGAATCGTGTGTCTCGATTCGATACGATCTCCATAGGAACCTCATGTAGTCATACAATCTCCTTGATGTACATCTTGGCTAAATCATCTGCTGAGTTTAAAACTTTAATCGGGAGGAAATGAGCTGATTTCGTCAATCGGTCCACAATCACCCAAATGAAATCATGTCCCTTCCTCTTCTTTGGTAACCTGAAAATGAAATCCATAGATATGAAATCCCATTTCCATTCAGCTAATGGCATGGGCCAAAGTAAACTAGGAGGTCGGCGATGCTCGGCCTTGACCTGCTGGCACGTGAGACAACGGGATGCAAAATATGCTATCTGGGCCTTCATGTTATCCCACCAGTATGAACACTTCAAATCTCGATACATCTTCGTACTACCGGCATGCATTACCAACTTTGAATTATGTGCAGTTTCTTGGACTTCCCTTCTCAAGTCATGGAGATTCGGGACGCATAGGCGGCCATGGTATTTCAAACCTCCATCTAATCCAACTCTCCATTCAAAGTCTTCATTGTCACTTGCTCGCCTTCTCATCTTCACGAACAGTTCATCTTCTTTCTATGCCGTAATGATTCGGTCATCAATAAGTGGCTGTACGTGGATGTGTGCGACGCTCTCAAATGGCTCCCCTACTGTAAGCCTCTGTTCGAAGTCTCGCACAAAATCTACCATATTCCATTCTTCTATCATCTGTGGACTTACAAATTCTATTGTCTTCTTACGGCTCAATGCGTCTGCCACAAGGTTTGCCTTGCCAGGTTGGTAGAAAACCTCAAACTTGAAGTCTTTCAAGGTTTCCATCCAACGTCATTGCCTCATATTCAGGTCTCTCTGCGTGAATATGTACTTGAGGCTCTTGTGGTCGTAAAAGAGCTCGAACTCCTCTCTGTAGAGGTAATGTCTCCAAAGCTTTAATGCGAAAATAACTGCTGTCAATTCTAGGTCATGCGTTGGGTAGTTTTCTTCATGTTTCCTCAACTATTGTGATACATAGGCAATCACTTTGTCCTTTTGCATAAGGACACAGCCCAAACCAACACTAGACGCGTCGGTGTATATATTATATCTGACCCCTTGCTCTGGCAATATTAGCACGGGTGCAGACGTCAGCTTGTCCTTTAATTCCTGAAAGGCTGCTTCAGCTTTCTCGTTCCAAGTAAACTTAACATCCTTTCGAGTGAGTTGAGACAATGGCCTAACTTTCTTGGAAAAGTCTTTAATGAACCTGCGATAATAGCCTACAAGGCCAAGGAAACTCCCCACTTCTGTAACCGAACCAGGCTGTTCCCAGTCCTGTACTACGGTCACCTTGGCAAGGTCCATGGCGATACCTTTCTTGGACACTACGTGTCCCAAAAACTTGACTTCTTCCTTCCAGAAGTCGCATTTTCAGTACTGAGCAAATAACTGATTCTTCCTAAGAGTATCGAAGACTGCTCGCAGGTGTTCTTTGTGATCCTTTCGGCTCTTAGAGTATATTAAAATGTCTTCTATAAATACGAAGAGGAACTGGTACAAATACGGTTGAAACACCTGGTTCATGAGGTTCATGAATATAGCCGGTGCATTCGTAAGTCCGAACGACATCATGAGAAACTCATAATGCTCAAAACTGGTTTTGAATACTGTTTTTTGTACGTTTTCATCCCTGATGTGCAACTGATGATACCCTGACTGCAGGTCAATCTTAGAGAAATATCGTGCCCCTTTAAACTGGTTGAACAGTTCATCTATCCTGGGCAAAGGATACTTGTTCTCCACTGTCACTTGGTTCAACCTGCGATAATCAATACACAATCACAGCGATCTGTCCTTCTTATTTACAAACAAAACAGGTGCTCCCTAAGGAGATACGCTAGGTCGTATAAAACCTGCATCCAACAGATCATCAATCTGTCTCCTCAATTCCTCCATTTCATATGGAGGCATGCGATACATCAGTAAAGAAATGGGTGCCACACCAGACACAAGGTCAATCGCAAAGTCAATCTCGCGTCGAGGAGGTAGTCCAGGTATCATCCTGAATACGTCTATGAAATCTTGGACTACAGGCATGTCCCCAAGTGTCGGGCCATCAACATTCTCTAATAAGGAAGCGTAACAACTTATACGGTGAGGCCAACTAACCTGAATTGGGAAAGTAAAGGTCATGCCCTCAAGTCCATGGGCTGTCACCAATCTGGTATCGTAGTCGATCTCTGCCTTCATTTCGGTGAGCTAATCCATGTCGAGGATGACGTCGTAATGATGCAGTGGGGTGACAATCAAGTCAATGCGCACTGTTCTGCTCCCTAAGTCTATCGGACAATCTTTACAAAACTTAGTAGCGTTAGAGAAAGTCCATGTCGCAGTAAGGACTCTCACCCCAACCATAGGGGTAGTGTTCAACCCCAAACGCTTGACCATAGAGCATGATACTATTGATATAGTGGACCCAGTGTCCACCAACAGGAATATAGGTATACCTTGAATATGGGCGGTGACTTCAAAGGCCAAAAGTGCTGCAGTTGTTGACTCGGATGCTTTAGCTGCCAGTGCATGTACACGTGCCTGTTGAGAACGATTGGGTTGCACTGCCATAGGTTGTTGAGGTGGCCTATTTCGAGGTACAGGTGGTCTGAAAAATGGTTGTGTTGGCGGTACCGATTGTAGAGGTGGAGCTGATATAGCTTGTGGTAGCTGACGGTTGATCTTCTGAAGTGATGTAAAACCATTGTCCCTCATCTTAGTAAAATAGTAGGTATCTATTTGGGCCATCCTCTTATAGTAAGTGCACCACAGATCTGATTGCCTCGGCTGGGTCGGTGGAGCCATAAGCCTGAGAGGCGAATCTGCACGTGGCCTCTTGCCGAGGAACAGTCGATTTGGCAAATCAGGTCGAGGCCTTGGGCCCATTGGTAAACATGCACGAGACAGCCTGTCTCCATCCTGCTCAGCTTGTAGGGACATGTTCACTAGCTTAGCATAGTTGGGAATGCTAGTGTAACCCATCTTCGTGCGGATATCGGGCCACAGACCATCTGAAAAATGCCGCATTTTCATCGGCTCATCTACTAGGATCAAAGGAACATATCCGGCTAGCTCCGTAAATCTGTTCTCATATTCTGACATGGTCATTCCTCCCTGTTGGAGGTGAAGGAACTCACCCTCCTTTTCATTATGGTAAGTGAGGGGGAAATACTTTCCATGGAAGCGAGTCTCAAATGCATCCCACGTCCATACGTGTCCTATGGGAACTATTCGTAGGATGCTGTTTTACCATAGACTAGCCTCCTTCTCGAACATATAGGTGACTAGCTCAACTTGCTCTGCCTCAGTGCAGTGCAGCGGCTTCAACATCTTAGAGATGCGATCTATCTAGTATTCAGCTTCCTTGGGTCTCTGAGTGCTCGCAAAGGTGGGAGGACGAAAATGCTGGAAGCACTTAAAAAGGCCGCTGGTATTCATATTTCTAGCAGGTTGCACAGGTGGTGCAAGCGGGACCACATTCAGTTTCTAGGCAATGGCCCCCAAAAAAGTGGCTAAAAACTGTTGCTACTGCTGCATCAAAAATATTATTTACTCCAACCTATCAAGAGGAGGAGTTGATTGAGGTACGTGTGGCATTGATGTAGACGCACGGTTCTGTTCCGGAACCGGTGGTGCACAAGGTGTTGGCCCATTAGTGGGGCCAGTGGCCGGCTAAGAATCCGGCATTGTCTCAAAATTCAGGCCCAGGCTAAGGTCCAACTGGCTATCGTTCAGGGGAGGTGCCCCGTCAATTGATTCGTCAAGTGCAAGATGTGTCGTGCTCTGAGTGGTTTTCAGAGGCATTCCCTATATACATAGGGTGCAACATGTGTAAGATTTTGAATAACAACACTCAATTTTCCAAGCATTCTATACATTCTAAATCAAAAGAAGCCTCATGCATTTCATTTAACCAAAATAGTCACAATACATGAGATGTAGTCTTACATGGATCAAAATAGAAGATGCAAGTGAGCTAATCTAACAAAAGCTTTAAACACTAAGCACACCAACATCCAACTAAGCCTACCAAGGCTACTACAAAGGAAAACAAGAAATAAGGAGAACTCAAAGACAATTATAACATATGACTAGTCGTCTGACTCTGGAGAAGGCGGAGGCACACCCTTGTCCTGGATACAGCACAAGAGAGTCTTCAAGGTACGCAACATCTTCTTAAATTTTCGTTTCAAATACGCCTAATTCTCCTCAATCCTGGCCATGCAGGCTTCTAGGGCGGTCCGATCATGGCAGTCGTCATGTGTAGCAGTAGGAGGCTCCCTATGCAGATCTTGGGCCTCCTCTTCTTCCTCTTCCTGCTCTACCTCATTACTTCTCTCTTCATCACTGCCTTCCCCCACACTTCCTTCCTTCTCACTTCCTTCCTCTATTTCATTTTCCACCTCTTCTTCACTACTTTCTTCTTCTTCTTCTATCTCATCCCCATACTCATTGAGCCTTGTTTGTCACTGCCTGGGGCCTATGCCCATATTGCTGAGCGTAGCATCACTGATGATATGAATCGGGGTGTGGTTCTCTATATGGAGTCGGAAGCCGAAATTTTGGGCGATCTTATAAATAAGTCGACCGAAGGGAAGTGAGGCATCTCCCCATGTAGATCGTGTAGTACCCACAATCTGAGACAAGACAAATGTAGGCAGGCATAGTTTGTCTCCCTAACCAGCTCTGTATAAGAAATCCACCATGAGCCGAGTACACTCCTTGCGGTTACTCCACCTGGGATATACGTTATATGTAAATATGTGGTGGAGCAGGCAGAAAACATTTATCATTTTGGTCGTTGCAAGGCTATTTCTTCGCCTTCACCACTCAAGCTGCCTGCAAAGAAAATGGGTGCGGCGATTCCTTTCTCGTTCAGTAGCGAGATTTGTCTCACTAGCATGTACAAGTCCATGCTCCATACCCATGATACGAGCTATCATGTCTACATTGACTATGGCTTCCTCTCTTCCCATAGGGATAGTAAACTAAAGAGGCTCTAATAGTGGGTCATGTATATAAGCATAGAAGGCACGCACTGCTCCTTCACTCGCATGGGTATTTCCCTCAAATATGGGACCCCATCCATTTTTCAGGAGCATGTCCATCACTGGGTACAACCCGAAAAGCCTTTCATCCACATGAGCCTTGAATACAACTTTTTAGTTACAGAACCTACCTAATTTAACGCTCGCCGGTAGCGATCTTTCGATAGGGATTCGTGGGTCAAGATCCTGTTTTGATCTTCTCTCTCATTCGGCGCTCATGCTTGCTTCGACGCTCATCTTCTTCCTTGAATGGGTTGGGCGGCTAGGCCCGGCTTCATCCACGGACGCCCTCTTCTTTCCCATAAGGGAAAGGAGCGTTGAGAGCGAGAATATGGCGGCAACTAGCTCGAAGAGTGCCATGGAAGTGGGAAAGCTTGGATATTAAAGTGAATGGGAAAGTTTAGGGATCTTGAGACACAAAGATGGGTTTGTGTGCTCAAATGAGGAGAAATAGGGGAGATGGAAGGTTGTAGGAGTTGGGTTTGAGAGAATGGTGGAGGATGGGTGTGTAATGTAGAAGAAGAAGAAGCTTGAGTGTATGGAATGAAGATTTGAGAGGGAAAATGGGATTTTAGAGGGGTTTGGAGCTTGAAATGGGAGTGAAATGGAATGGGAGGGCCAAAAGGGGGAGAAATAGAGTGGCCCCACATGAAAACAGGGCCCCACACATGTGGGTGAGGGCGGTGGGCCACCGGAACCCCGGACCTGCCGCTGCCCGCTACCGACTGGGCGGTGCCTTTGCGGTCCTCTGGACTGGTGGCGGTGGCCTCCCCCTCCCAGGGCTCCGAAATGATGCGGGGGACCCCTTGGGTCCCACCAAAATTTATGGTATGGGACCCTATGTCCGTATAATGCATTTCCTTGGTCCATTTCACACATATTCATGCCTTTTGGCGTGTTTCAAGTTTGGGACTCGCCGACTAATAGTTTAAACCCATTGATTGATGGCCTAAGAAGGAATCGAGATCATTTCACAGGATCTTGGACGCGTATGGGTCACATTTCAACGGCCAATTTCACCTGTTGGCATAACCTTGGGATCCTACGGTCATTTCTACATTTTCACCCCCCTCCTAAGTCCAAGTGCGTCAGAGTTCGTCGTGTTACCATAATCTAGGTCTAGTTTAATCCAAATCATGCTCTGATACCAACTTGTAACGCCCCAAATTTCGAGGGTCGAGTAAGAGCTCAACTCCCGAGATCCGATGCATCACTTATGCAACATAGATAATAATGTTTAAATGTTGTCCATATTAGTGCATTAAACATGAATGAGATTATACTAAAATAACATATCATACTCCAAGTACAATTAAATTAAGCAAGCGGAAGACTTAGGTACTAGTATTATAACATGAAAGTATTTCAACATCCGGAATATGAATCTGTTCCAGGCTGAATATATACAAGTGTTGATCCAAAATTTACAAAATACCAAGATGTAAATGTTTAACTAATCTATGTAACCCTGTAATCTCGAAGATGTAGCTCTAGGTCTACACAGACCCGCCTGAGAGCTGCACATAAGAGAACTCCTCGTCTAAGAAATTTGGCTCTGTTACGTAAGCCTCATCGGAACCTACATCTAAATCAGAGTCTGGTTATGTTTTAAAACACTGTCCCAGAGTGGGAGTGAGTGATCAACTCAGTGGTACTATAAGGCAAAGGTTAACATGTTATTAATTCAATCAAGTAGTAATGATAAAGTAATATAACAATCACTTCCTAGTTACTCTTGTTAATACAGGAATGATATGCAGTAATGATGTATGCCCTCGCTTGCACTCACTCAGTGACTTCATTTAATGATCACGCATGACAAACTCCCTAAACGTGCGCTTCCTCACCAAAGCACATGCAATGCAGTGCATAGTCGTGTTAGCCAAGTAATTGATTAAGCTTATTCATACAGCAGATTCGAAAAGCTAAGGTACCTCCCTTTATATCATTAACCCAAGCAGGGATCCATCTAGGGTCGTTAATCCTAGTTAATCACATACGATAGGCAAGTTGTAGGGCATCACCCCTACTGAAAACAGTGAATAGGTAAATTCAAGTGTTTATACTCAAGGTCACTATGGAAGGCTCGTCACCTTAGCGTAGGTCGACTGGTCGAATACAGTGTCCCATACACCACCATATTCGGCTCACGAGTTTGGGTTGCTCATTGGTCACTACGGGGAGGCTCGTCACCCCAACGTAGGTTGATAGCTCGACCACGGTGTCCCATACACTACCATGCCTGGCTCATGAGTCTTAGTGGATCATGGTACCATGGTTGAAATGGACTTTATATTGGTAAGCGGTACCTTAGATTCAAGTGGTGGCGTCCATATATGGTGAACACATAATAGGCCAATTGGGTTATTTTACAAGTTTGATTGGTACGAGCGTACACTGAATTAATCAACATAGAGAGCATAAGCACTTCACGTGACCTAACCACTGTCGACAATCGGATTCGTTGAACGTATCCATTGTGGTGAAATTAGTTCGGCCACTCAATCAAGAACCGTTACCGATTGGCTAGACTACGCAGTAGTCCTAATCATACTCAAATGTAATAGGTAGTCACATATGTTAATCATAACAACATTTAACAAACAATTCAAACATAATTCTCATTTGAGCATTTTATCAAACACATTAAACATGTTAATATACATAAGCATTTCATACATAAATCACATAATGCCAATTTGTATTACATGAAGGAAATTATAGATATGGATAAGGTAGTTGAGAATCCTATCTCAACTTCCTTATTAAAAATGATTCATCAAACAATTTCTCATTTAGTCATTTTATCAAACACTTAGGCTACACATTACTACATCCTGAACTAAATTAGTTATGGCATATATTATGGCAAATCCTTTCATAAAGGAGTTGTCATACATACAATAAACATGTATGCTAGATTAATAGTCATGGTAAGCATAAATCAAAATTGCACTTTCATTCAAACCTTTCAACAAACACATGAAATGCATTACATATTCACATAGTTCACACACATGTATAGTTTATCGAATACATTGTAACTAAGATCATATGGCAGCAATCAAGTCAGACATAAATCATTGCTGACATTGAAAGCCTTGAAAACCATAACCTAAATGTTTATAGTCCACACCTTTCGTCGGTTTGCTTGTTTCGAACTCGGTTCGAATCCTACGTTCCCGAATACAGAACAATGGTACCTAAACATTGAGATAGGTTAGCTATTTCATCGATTCCTCTATTTGGATTTCTAAAACAAGATTAGGGTTAGGATTCCTTACTCAAATCGTAGTTGAAAACGATGGTGTAGCGAAACGGGAGGAGTGATTCAACCCGTGGAGTAGTGAGAGTGAATCCCAGCAACAATCTCCTTATCTCTCTCTTTACTCCTCACTCTTTTCTCCTCTTTTCTCTCTTCTCTCACCTAGGGTTTGAAAAATTCGTATGGAATGAGAGGGGTGGTTTAAGGGCCTTATATAGGCTTAGAAGTGATGTAAATGGCCCCAAGGCCATGGTATACTTAGGTTATAGCTAAAGGAGGGTGCCTGTTTTTGACAAACAAGGCCCTTAGGAAGGTCCATTTCTCACCTAAGTCATGAAGTAAGTTCCCTGACAATGGATCTACGCCAGATCTATGTTTATGGTGCAATCTGACAAGCTGATCGGCCGTGACGGATCCGTATCAGATCAACGGTCGTTGTCCCTCGATCAGGGCCACAAGAATACTGATTGGTGCAAAATTTTTTTCCTGATACATGGGTGTAGTTGGGTCAGAAACTGACGGCCTAAAGTCTTCAATTTCGCCCACAAGCGAATGGTCCAATTCACTTAAGTTTGAGTTCATTTTCTAAAGATATTCACGTTTCTCACACACTTCGCTCAAGGCTCAAGTTGTGTGTTTTTGGATACTATTTGAGCTCGATTCCCGCGATGGTTGTCAAGCCCAATATGACAGTCGTAACCCTATAGTTTCGCAGTCATCGGACTTTCGACACCCGGTACAGGTCCGATACGGAGTTTCAATGTGCTCTCGAGATCAACTGGGTTTTGGGATTTCCCCAAGGTTTTCAGGTAACGTTGAGCTAGCGATTTTCATGGTTTTAAGTCTTGCAGTTTATATAGATAGTGGTCCAAGCTAATCCACTGATTAATTTAGTTTAGTACTTAATTAATTTTTGTCTAATTTCCACAACAGACGGTATTTAGGGATTTCTACCTGAGGTGGTACTCGGGTCTTAGTACGGATTATTTCGAGACATTACACTTCCTCTCACGTTTTCTTTCCTGGAATCTCTTGGATTACCCTCTCTCTCTCTCTATCTCTCTCTCTCTCTATTTTCCTCTCGTTCTCTACTTCTCTCCTCTTTCTACCGATATGGGACAGGATAGCTGAATGGCTTTCTTCCTTCATACGTCAAGCCTTTATAGGCTTTCGGACATAGTCCAATGTAAAGGAAAGTTTCGGTTTATTCAGGTTGCGTCTTACGCAACTTTATTTTTTGTAGGGATTTCATTGCTGACCTGTGCATGGACAGGGTGTAGATTTAATGTTACGTCTCTTCCAGGGTGTTGGAAAGATTTCTTTCTCGAAAGGCTATCAGATGGATGGTTTTTATTTTTTGTTTAGACATTAGAATGGTGGTTGTTGTCCAGCATTTGATCGAGGAAGACGAACCTTGTTTTAATGGTGGATTTGTTTCCAGCTGTTCTTCCTTCGACACGACCCTCCTAAATGGTCTATGATCACCATCCGATGCTTGTTTTAATGGTGGCCCACAAAATTGGTGGCTTGGATGTTCACAACCCCAAGTGAAGGGACACGATGTAGTAATAATCTCGGTAAGACTGAGGTCAAATCCATAGGGACCGAAACTTGTACGTTTATGAAATTAACTAGAAGAAGATGTAAAACTAATTTTGAAGTATTTGAGAGAGTAATTGTGAATAGAGTAATTAAAACTAAGAATTTAAAGGTGGGAACTAGGGTGCTAAGGATCCACTTGTAGTGATTAGGGAGCCCTCTTGCTTGATTCAAGTAACACAATTAGAATTGGAGTCCTATCCTATCCAATTGGAAAATATATCAATAAAACCAAATCTGAACTTCCATTGACCTAATTCTCAATGAAAGAGA
Source organism: Magnolia sinica (assembly GCF_029962835.1). Lineage (NCBI taxonomy): Eukaryota > Viridiplantae > Streptophyta > Magnoliopsida > Magnoliales > Magnoliaceae > Magnolia > Magnolia sinica. Next base: position 39,573,633 of record NC_080577.1, on the reverse strand, counting down.
ACTATGATAATTGGCAGGGATTCCATCACCAAACCATGCCCAGGAGACAATGGCAAGCAACAGGATTTACCAATCCTATAATCTCAAAGCAGGAGAATTATGAAGATTAAGAATGATTCCATCACCCTACCATGCCTAAGGGGCGATAATGAACAATAGGACTTACTAATTTCACAATCTCAAATCAGGAAAAGAAGATACTCAATGCTATTGTAGATCCACTGTAATTTGAGTCACAATAAACCATTAAAAACTGAAAGTATTCCTTAAATATCAAATTAAAATCCATGGAGTTCAACATAAACATGAATCAAAGCAATAGAAACATCCCATCATGCTACGAGCTTTACCTCTTAGCTTTAGCCAAGAGGTTTAGCCAACCATAGACATGATTGGATCTAAAACCCTAGAAGAAAGCACGAAAACAACTAAGGAAGAAGAAGAAAAACTCTTAGCGATGGCTTCTCCACTCTTTTGCTCCACCCCTTAAACCTTAGAAATGCCTAGGAACATCCGAAGGAGTCCTATTTATAGTTGTAGAACTCCAACTTTCGCACCCAGTTGGAAAACTCTAGAAACTGCCTCAAATTTATGCAATTTGCTAAAATAGACTTCACTTTGCACAGTTTTCCAAAATAGACTTTGATCTGCACAATTTCACCAAATGACCCAGACTTTCAGAATATTCTTTTTCAGGACGATTTCAGGATTCCTTTTCTTCACTTCAAGTCTTTGATTCTCTTCATTCCTCACTTGGTTTTCTTGGATCTTTGGCATGTGAATTCTTCGATCTTAGTCTCCTAAGATCCATCCATTGCCTTGGTGATTCTTGAGCATCAAATCCATGCTTTTAACAATCTTTTCAATCCAAGCTCTTAAATTCACCTTGCAACACAAACATGAGTAAAATAGAACATTAAGCATTATCATGTTCATAAAACCAAGATATAAATAGGGGATAATATGCAATATTTGACCCTTAACACCGGACATTATGGAGAGATCTATGGGATGCTGGTTCCGCACGTTGCGGTTTGTTTCCAAGAAGAACAACATGGCACATGATCTTTCTCATCTTCTTCATGTTTTCGGATGCCTTCAGATGGATCGGAAGTCTTCTCACTGAAGTTTGGACGGCTCAAATTGAAGTCAGGCTCCAAGCATTGGTCGTCCTGCGTGTGGAAGTTGGATTACGTCTGGTTTCTCCACTGTTTGCAGAAGGAAATGATTTCGGCTCCCTATTGTAGTCGGTGGGGTCCACTTATGATGATCTTTTGAGTGATCAACTTCGTTCTGCTTTGTAGGGTCGAGTTAGGCCATGAGTTAAGATCTGAAATGGATCCGAGTTTTGGGTGGGTCACACCACTAGTCAACGTGGTGTTATATTCACCGTTGAACCGAGATGTCAGTTATGTGCAATGTGAACTTACGTGCAAAGCAATAAACTTCTTGGTTTTCATGAATGGATGGGGCAAAGGTGGGGTCCAATTGATGTTTGGTTGGAATTCACTCTGTTCACCAGTGTTACAGGATCATATTATGCTATAAGTTCTTGTATAAGGTGGATTTGAGCCTTATGTAAGCTTATCTTGAGATTCTCCTAGCGGTTGTTGAAACGAACTTAATCTCAATTAGCAATCCATGCTTAATGATCGGGTACCATTCTTCGAGAAAATGTGTAGTCAAGATAGGGAAACAATTGGACAAAATTTGGTGGTTGATTGATGGTGGAGAAAGGCTAAATTGAAATCTCACCTTTTGCGCCAGAAGGAAAGAATCGACTTCTTCATTTAATGGTGTAGGATTATAGATTGGTGTCTAAATTTTGTATGATATGGTAGTCATGTGAGGCCAAAGTGTGGTCCAAGTTTGAGTTGTGATGGATAGCAGGAATTGGTTAAATATGAAGATCTAGATTTATATAGAGTTGGTAAGCCTTAAAAGGATAACTTCGCGTCTAAGTAAAAACTTATCAAGGCGGGGTTTTCATATTTCATGCTTGGTCCATATGACGTGAAATCCAAGTCATTCATATGAATGGAAACACCTTACTATGACTACCTACGAGCTTTTCTCACTTGATGGAGACCAAAATCAACAATCAAGGGCTGATTTGTCAATTGGGCCACTTTTACAATGGTCCAATGGTTAAAATTCGACATGTATAGTTAATTTATGATAGATAGGCATGATATAAAATTTCACATCAAACATATCATGAGAACCATGCTATATAGGATTCAAGGGTCTAGGTTAATGGTATTTTCATAATTATTATTGATATAAGAGTTTTGGGAAATCTAATGGTTCTACATGGTTATAGGCACGTTTTTAAGTAATTCTTACAAAATAACTTATATCTGAATCATTATGGATAAAGAATTATTCAATAATTTAATTAAGGAGAGGTACATATATCAAATCACATGATGGATGGTCTCGTCTTAAAATTAATGGTCGGATGACTTGATCTAGGGATGGAGATTATTCCCAAGGGTCCGATTCATGTTGGAGAATAGGTGTAAGGTTAGGATAGCTAAATTGGTATCGTACACATGTACATACTAAGTTAAACTTCATGGTAACACTCGAGAACTTTCAATACTCTGGTCTTGAAAAGTTTAGGGTGTTACAAGGGGTCAGACGATGGGGGCTACCTTTTAGCCCATTTTGGGTTAGCGAAAGCCCGAACAGCAACAAGATTTGCATCCCTCGTCATGTTCCTCCTCTCGCTCTAGGGTGCTTCTTGACTCACGAGTATCTCCGCAGCACGTTCGATATAATCTAGATGGTGGTCAATGCCTGCCAATTCTTAATTAGCCAAGTGCTTTTTTCCCTCACTAACTTTAGCACGCCCTTGATAGAGAGTTATTTGGGCTTCCATGAATGTAACTAGCTCGGTGCTCTCTGGTCGGTTATGGTGGGGGTAAAGCCAGTGGATGTCGGCCAAGTCGTCGAGGAGTTGATCAAGTGAGCGCTTTGGACTTTGCGGTATCCATTGATTGAACTCGTTTTCACGAGTCCAATGCAAGTAGTTCTTCCAGGCTTCTTGATAACGGGCCGGTAAAGCCATGCACTCAGTGCTGAGAATTGACAATTGGTCCATAACAATTGTATTACGTTCGATCTTCGCATCTGTTACCGCATTTTCATCTTTGAGTCTTCGGAGTTCAAAGAAGATATTCAAGACCTCCTAGGGAGGCCATTCCTTCTCATAAATGTGTTGATATTCCAAAGAAAGGAAAGACGTTCATCTGTTGAGGAAGAGTGCGAGAAAGCTTCTATACCTTCGTCAACAATCTCTTCCAGAAGTTTAAAGGATGAAGCGAAGTGATCCATTAGAGGTGTAGTTTCTCTTGCAACGGTGGCGATTAAGATTAGTTTAGTTAACCCTTAAGTCTTGCTTTTATATATTAAGGTTTAAAAACAACATTTAATGCGCACGATTAACTAAGTGACGTTTGGTTACTCGGTATTAAAGGAGCCATTCCCCGGATCATGGGAAGGAAGTGAGATAAGTGGGCTTTATTCGAGAATGATGGTGCGAGTTGTAAAATGTTTAAGTGTTGTGCCCATGATATGAAGTACCAAACATGCACAACACGAGTTCAATGAAGATACATAATCAATGAAAATGAGTTTTATTTATTTATTTATTTATCTTTAAGCCAGATATGTCCATCATGACAACGATCGATTTCTCTATTAAATGGGACAATTTATGAGAGGATTAGTCATGAATATTTCACCCTTACAATTGCAAGGAAAATATACATAAAGTCTTCGATCGGTCATGATCATTTTATTTCACTTTGTTGGTTTTAAACCTTATAATTACATAAGACTGGAAAACTTCTCTGTTAGTAAGGATGGTATTAAGGACAAGGCCGATTCATTATAAATGAAGGATTAAGGAAGAAGGGGATGGAGCTGACAGGCTGCTGATGAAGAAGATCATCAATATCACGATCTCACGCCCTCTCTTGACCAGATGCTTCTGCCTTCTCATGATGTTTTCCCACATGTAGTTTTATTCGGGACCTTAATATTACGTTATGCCGAGCCATCTCTTGACAGATTGTAGAGTTTCGTTCGCCTAAACACAAATAGTTGTTTGGCCAAGCCATGATCAGTCTTGTTAGAGGTTGAATAGCTTTGCCGAAGAGTTGCCGAGAATCTGGTCAATGAGGCCAACCCTCTGATGTTCAACTGGACTCTGCCTAGGTGAAGCAAATGGATCTGAGCCAAGCCATCTATTGATGTTAAGGGAAAGCCCAATCGACCGTGGCGTCCCATTAATATGGTAATATGTGCGAGTTCCACGCGTTATGTTTTTCCATGCTATCTCTTGGCTAAGTCCCATATCCGAAGACAAGGAAGAAAATGATGAAGCAGTTGAGTCTGACCGCTTCATCATCATCTCAAGTCGTCGGAGTGCTAGGGAAGCCTCATGACCATCCGAGCAGATTGATTCTCTATGGAAAGATCAACGACACTTGGGATGAAGAAGGGAACAGTAGGTGTGAAGGAATTTGAGAAGGATTCTAAGCCTAACGGTGATATCTCCTCTGTGGTTTGGGAGCTTAGGGGAGGAAATCCATCATAGGTATGGCTAAGGTTACCGGGGTTGTGAGAGGTTTAGAGCCTAAGGCCTTCCTTTTATAGACGAAACAAAGCAAATGAGCAATCAATATACATAAAGGAGTTACGTCGAATGGGTTTTCTAATACATAAATACATTTATTTTTGAGGCATTGGAATGCTGCAAGATTAATTCCTCTTGACGTGACGTATCACTGCGAGTGAAGATGCAGTAGATACGACCTGGGGTGGCTAAATGTTAAAAGCCTATACTGTTATACCGAGGCCAAATGAGGCACAGGAATAGTCATTGATTCTATGCATGCATGGCTAGAATGTGAAGATTGTGATTTTTGGATATTGACTGAGAGCTTAAAAATCTTATTCATTACTTTGTTGGTCATCAACTGCATAGCTACAAGAGAAAAGAAAGTAGAAACATTAAGATGAACATGCAAGTCAAATCTTTAAGTTATCAAATTCTGTTAGAAGGGTTTGCATCATTGCTTCGTCTTTCTCTTTAGCGGGTCCCCAATGGTTTCCCTCCTTGATAAGACGTGGTAAGAAGTCAAGTAGTTGATCAACACGAACATAAGTAGAGTGCACTTCACTCTCGGCCTCTTTCTTATTAGTATGGCTTTCCATCGACTGAGCCCAGCATAGATGAATTCGTTCATCTATGAACTCTAGGTCTACTGGGTCGGCCATTTCTTTTGCATAAAAAGCATTACCTCGCTCTTGTAGTTCATCCATCATGCCAGAACGGTACGACTACAACATTCTGCGCATCGATCAGTTGAATTGATGTGCCTGTATACAACGTAACTTGTTGTACCAAGATCTTCCATGTTTGCCACTCATGTCAGCCGAATCCTTCACTACCACTTCTTATTGCTCTAGGAAACATGTGTGTACCTCGTGGACGTAGCACGAATTTTTGTATTGTTCTCCCATATCAGCTAATTGCTTTAATTTCACGAGCAGACTTTTGAGCTTGTTGTTTAACTCAGCCAAAGGATGACAGTCAAGCGAGCATGAAGCATCAGTTATGAATTTCCTCACGTCAAATGGTAAAAAGGAAAAGGAGAATTCTTTCATCCCTATGTTAAAAATCTCTTGAAGGAAGATCTCAGCTCCAGCAATAAGAGAAGATAACTCACTAGCCATAAGGTTGTTTGGGTGTAATGATGAAATTCAAAGGCCGACGCCGCTTAAATAATCAGTTTGGAAGGCCCACTACCCGCAACAGGCATGGTTACATGAAGTCGCACGTTCCAGCTTGTTCGCCTTATGAGCAGTTTATGAGCAGTTAAGGCAGAATACGCGGAAACAACCCATGTTTAGCTAAATTGCTAGGAACATTCTAGGGTGTCTAAATGTAGACATCAAGCAAAAATTATTGTGTAAAAGGGTAAGTCCCAAAAGTGGCTCAAGGGCCATCCATTCATTTATGTAGGAAACATTACAAATTAGAAGATAAGAAATTATGTAAGAATGTTTCGGCTATCTCTAACTGTCTCTTAACAATCCACAATGATGCTTCCTCCACTACCAAAAAATAGGTCAACACCGATGGGTAAAAATCATCGGCAATGACCTTCCCCGACGGCTAAAAGCCGTCGGACGGTGTTGGCGTTTCTGACAGCCGAGGGCAACAGTTTTAGTCGTTGGCATTTTCGATGGTTAAAACTGTCGGTATTTCCAACGGTTGAGGGCGATGGCCAAAATCGGCAGCGTTTCTGATGGCGAAAGCCGTTGGCGTTTTCGATGGTTTTAGCTGTTGGCATTTCCAATGATCAAGACTGACGACCATTCGCCAACGGTTTTAGTTGTCGGCATTTCTCATTCATTTCAAAAATAATAATGAAAATTAATTGCCTAATCAATGCACACATCCAAAACTAAATATACCCATTTCTCCAAAGTCCTAAACCAACCAACCTATTTGAGAAGGCAATGTCTACACAAAAGAAAAGGAAGAAATCAAAATCAGATATATCATCTAAATTCCAAACATATAAAATTTGTATTTCCATAAAGACCATTAGTTTCAAGGTAAAGATGGAGGCATTAGAAGGAAAACAAATTTTGGCACGAGAGTACCAAAGTTTCATTCTCCATTTTACAGATATCACATATCTATTCATATATTGGGCAATATTGTATGTGCATTGGCCAAAACAGACTAATCTAATCGACATTCAGATCATGGTTATGAGAGCAATGCACTGCTAGAAACAAATAACTATACTATCAAAATACAATTGACGAAAATGCAATACATTGAAGAATATATCTATAGTGTGAGTTTGTTTAGCAGATGCCAATGGAGACTCGAAAAAAAATATATATCTCTAGTTGTTTTTTTTTTTTTTTTTTTTTTAATTAATTTATTTATTTATTTAAAACTGATTTTATTCCCAAAAAAAAAAAATCATGTACCATCAGTTGTACAAACTGAAAACCACGAGCCACTGGGCATATCCTTAGTGTCAAGGATCGTATTATTCATCTTCATTATCATCATCACAAGTAAGTTTTTTTTTTGTTTAAAAACAAAGCAAAAAAAAAAAAAAATTAACAAAAAAAAACAAAACACCCACCTAGTCTCATCATGGAAATTTCAAGTAGATGGGACACTGAAAAATGTAAGTTTATCTTGGAAGAGTTCAGGGAGCATGGCCTGAATCCTACCGTGAAATATTTGTGTTTTGATGCATCAGAACCCCAAACCTATGCATATCTTGCAAAAGTTTGTAGACCATGGCCTAAATACTACAGTGATAAATGTACGGGGGAAAAAACTGTTTTCATGAAAACAAAAGATATCTAGCTCACCATTATTTCTCAGAGACTATTGTTTGAAGAGGCCAGAGAACTTTCAACTTCATTAAGACCGGAATTTCGTTCAGCATCAACCTTTGACATTCCAAACATCAGAAATGGACCAAAAGAGCATCTGGTAGGTAAATATATATACAAATGTAATAGAAAGTAGCAGACCAATCAACCCAACACGCATTCGTTAGAGTACTAATGTAACGATTCACCCACGGTACATATGTGGTATGCACAGCGATCAACATCATTTGTGGGTCCCATTGTGAATGGAGAATCATAGCCCAAAAATCATAATGAGCAGATACCTTAACCATCTTACTTCACCGATTTAATTTGGATCTGGGATCATTCTCAACTGTGGTTACTATTAGCGAGGATAGTCTAACACCACTGTGATTTTCCAGCCATGCTCCCTATATGTAGATCTAGCCTAAAAATCATAATGAGCAGATACATTAACCATCTTACTTCATCCATTTAATTTGAAGCTTGGTCTATCTCACTATGACTTGTCCTGATATCGCACATACAGTTCACGTTATTAGCTAGTTTGTTGCAACACTTTGTACATTGCATATGACAACAGTTCATCACATTATTCGATATCTTCAAGGTACCCTCGATGAGGCGCTTCTCTTTCCATCCACAAATGATCTGCCGTTATCTTCTTATTCTGATGCTAACTGGGTAGGATGTCCCACTTCACGACGATCTATTACTGACAATTGTGTTTTCTTGAGACAATCATTGGTTAGCTGGAAATATTAGAAGTAAACCACGGTATCTCGATCCAGCACAGAAGCCAAATGTCGTGCGATGGCAGAAGCTTGTAGTAAAATTACTTGGTTCAGGGGATTATTAACAGATCTTGGGATTCATTTGTTTTCGCCAACTCCATTATATGCCGACAACCTGAGTGCGATTCAGTTGGCTTCCAATCTAGTATTTCACGAGCGCACTAAGCACGTTGAAGTTGACTGCCACTATGTGTGAGAAAAATACATGGATGAAATCATTTCTTTCCCTCATGTGACATTAGAACTAGGTGTGTACATTGGGTTGAACCGAGTCGAGCTGAGCTGAGCTTGCCTCAGCTCGACTCGGCTCGGCCACTAGCTGACCTCAACTTGGCTCGGTCCTCAAGCCTGAATGGCCAACTCGGCTCGATTCGGTCAATAGCTTAGGCCAGTTCGAGTAGAGTTTGAGCCAGGATCGAGTCGAGTTCGCCTGTGCAACATTTTCACAAACACCTAGACCGCGCCTTCAAATTCTCACTGTATTTGAGACAACAACAATGGTTTTACATGTATTTTATCAAACACCTTCTAAGCAACATAAACATCAAGAAAAAAGGGTATTAGTTTCATATACATACCTTCCTTGCCACGAGCCACACTTCATTGAGTCATTTCATCAAACACTTGGTGAACACATCAATATTAAAGTAACCGAGTCACTGAACTGGTTTGATCCGAGTTCGATTCAAGCTAGGTTCGATCCGAGTCGAGTCAAGATGGGGCTAGCTCGAACTCGGCTCAAACTCATTTTTGAGCTCAAAAAATTAGCTCGACTCGGCTCGAACTCAGCTTCGAACTGAGTAGAATTAAGCCTTTTCAAGTCGAGTCAAACAAGCTAACCGAGCTATCTCGGTTCGTGTACACCTTTAATCAGAACTACAACTTGCTGATTTATTTACAAAATCCATGACATCATCCCGACATAAGTTTCTCAGTAGCAAACTAATGTTGGTTCGTTCTCTCACATCAATTTGAGGGAGTGTGTGAGATTATATTAGATGTCATTAGTTGTGCATTTTTCATGTATAGTATTAGTTTTATTCGCCATATCTATAATTAGCCATGTATAAAAATACTTTAATTAGGTATGGTTTTAATTAGATTTCATTGTAAGATTTCCTTGTCTACACATGTAAGTTCCTTATTTAAACCTGATTTAGGGTGAAGAATAATACAGAAAAGCAATTGAAATTTCTCCAATTCTGGACATTATCATTTACTGTTAGAGGCTTACTGGGGTTGGACTCAAGTGACGGGCTTGTTACGGTTGCACTGACCTACCAGACCTATAAGCCCAAAGCCGGAGCCCCAAACTTAGTCTAAGGGTCAAGTTAATGATGAACAACTTGGTCCAATTATCAAGTGCACTTGTTAGCGGTTCCCTCCAACTCATGTTAGTAGCCTCGTTTTAACACACATATTTAGCTCATTGGATATGAGGTCATGTGATAATGAACTAAAATTGTTTTTATGGTAGGACTTATATTAGAAAGTGAATGCATGTTATAATGAATTAAAATTGTTTTTATGGTAGGACTTATATTAGAAAGTGAATGCATGTTATAATGAACTAAATTTGTTTTTATGGTAGGACTTATATTAGAAAGTGAATGTACATATCTAACTATTTCAAACCTTTAATCATTTAACCCTCTTAACCTTGCAGCATGATTAGGGCTTACATTAGGGTGAGCTAGGGATAATTCAAATTGCCCCTCACCCACCTCTAGATTGCTAGCTTAAGGATCATGTGCAACTAATTGCCAATAATCAGGGCCATAGGAATTGCCAGTAACCCTTGACATGGTCTAATGAAAAGTGAGGGGCCACACTTTGATGTGAGCCATCCATCATATTGTATGGCCCACTCTGTCCACCATGTGGGCCACCTTTGATGTGGACCATTAATTATGTAGGGCCTCACCTTCAATACAGGTCGTCCATCACATGGGCCCACCTTTGATGTCCACCATCCATTATGTGGGTCCCACCTTTGACGTGGACCATCCATCAAGTGGGGCCCACTTAACATGGATGGTCCCTGCTGACCACACTTTGATGTGGTCCATCCATCATATGGGTCCACCTTTGATGTGAAGTGTGCATTATGTGGGCCCACCTTGATGTGGACCCTTCATGTGGGGGGCACCTTCAATGTAAGTTGTTCATCATGCAGGCCCATCTTTGATGTCCACCATCCATCATGTATGTCCCACCTTTGTTATGGACCATCCATCTTGTAGGGCCCACTTGATGTGGATAGTCCATCATGCGGGGTCACATTTTGACGTAGGCCATCCATCATGTGGGACCCCCCCTTTAATGTTCACCATTCATCATATTGGTCCCACCTTTGCTATGGATCGGCCTTCATGTGAGGCCCAACCTTTAATATGGGTCGTTCATCATGTAGGCTGATCTTTGATGTCAACCTTCCATCATGTGGTCCCACCTTAAATTCCCACCATCCATTATGTGGGTCCTAACTTTGATGTGGACCGTCCATTGGGTGGGGCCCGCTTGATGCGGATCATCTTCAAATGGGATCACACTTTGATGTGGGGCCCGATTGATGCGGATCATCTTCATATGGGATCACACTTTGATTGGGGCCCACCTTTGATGTGACTGTACATTATGTGGGTCCACCTTGATGTGGACCATTCATCATGTAGAGCCCCACTTTCAATATGGATAGTTCATCATGTGGGCTCACCTTAGAGAGGTTGTAAAGAGAGGATAATAGGGCAAGACCATAATTACTTAAAAAATTTAAGGACAAACTTGTCAAAAAAAAAAAAAAAAAAAAGAAGCTTAAAATGTCTACCCCACATAAACCAAATAAGCTCTTAAAGAAAAAGTGTTATCCCAATCACTTATTTTTTAAAATAAAATTAGAGCTTTACTAAATAGTCTATTTTCAAAATAAGAGTTTATTTTGGTAAAATAAGCAGACAAGCTCTTATAAGTAGAGTTGCCAAATGGCCCCAAGAGTCCAATTTCAAGTTCAACATTTGCAAACAACTATGGCTTTAAAACTTGGCCCTTTGGACCAGATTCATTGGTATTCTAAGTCAAGTCAATTTTCCTCTAACACTCTTGCTACTGTAATCTCAGAAACTAGCAGCATTCGAAAGCTAGGTGGGCCCACTGTAATGTTTGTGAGAAATCCTCCCTGTCCATCCATTTTGCCAACTCATGTTAAGACATCAGCTAAAAAATGAGACCCATCCATTTTCGTGCTCTCTGTTCATCCCAGTGGGAATAACCTTATAAAGGGTTTGGATGGCATACAAACATCATTGTGGACCCTAAAATGGTTTCAACAGTAGGCATTACCCTCCCCAACTTTTTCTAGTGGTGTGGCCAACTTGAGTTTTAAGTTCTTTTCCTTTTTGTGATCATGTCCTAACATGAATTGAAAAACGGATGATGAGGTGGATTTCTCACTAATATCACAGTGGGCCCCACCTAGCTTTTGTAGTAGTGTCATAGTCCAATCACCCCCTATTTCTTATTCGCCATCCAACCTGTTAATAAGGTCTCAGAGAGCAACTGATTTGTCCCGAATGGGCTTACGTAAGTTGTTGCCTTTCATCCCAAATGGATTCGTCGCATAAGTTGGTATCTTTCATCCCAATTTGGCTCACGTAAGTCGTGGTAGCATTCCTCATCAGAAGATAGTACACTTACAATAAGGCTCATAAGATGGAAATTAATTGTTTCTGAAAAATGTTACACACACAAGAGGGCCCTAAGGTAGATGACCCCTAGTTATGGGTCATCCTACCTTGCATCATATTCAAGTTTCACAGCTCTACTGTTCACTTCACTCACAGATTTGCACTACACTCCGAGTTTCTCAAACATCTGCACACTGAAAAACCATCGTGGGATTAGTGTTAAAAATTACATCAATGGCGAAATCACAACCACCTTGAGATCAGTATTAAAATTACAAAAATGGTAAAACACACAATCATCTTGGTATTGAAATTACATCAAAGGCAAAATGTTAGCTAACTCCCCTCCTTTGCCAAAGTAGTTAACTAACCTGTAAAGCCCACGAAGAAAAAAAAGCTCAAAGTCTATTATGAGGAGAGGATATTAGATTGTAAATCTCTAGCTATGTAATATCCTATATTTAACACCTAGATCTTTCTTAGAGCTGTGTATATTGCCTATCAATAGGTTGTAATCATACTATAAAGAGGGTGTTTTTCCTCCAATACAAAACACACAGAAATTCCAAACGTATTATCATTGAAAGAAAACATCACCACCTCCTTGAAGTTGCTCGTGCATTACGATTCCATGCACACCTGTAACACCCCATACCTATGGTACACGGGTGTTACCTCTTAAAACCACATTTATGGAAACTGAGATCGATTAACTAGGTGACTTGAAGACTTCCAGTCACCATTGAAGCCATCCATCGGGGACCGTAGGAGCCGAATTGAACCCGACACCAGTTAGAAAGGTAAAACTCAACAAACACTTCAAGATAAGACTACTTATAAGTAAATTTATCAAGTCATGTAGGACAACGCACCCACTAACGACTCTTGAGGATTAATTAATGGCCAACCAAACAATCAATGTATTCTAGAACCCCGTTTAATCGTTGAAACCAACCATCAGACCAATCCGACCATTGGATTATGATGTATGGACCGAACAAAGCCCCGAAGTGCGTGATATGGCCCACCTGGACCTCACCATCAATCCCAAGTGGGCCAGGACCTCCAAGCAGGGCCCCCAAAGGGTTTGGGCGGAACAGATCTAAGGTGATTATCACAGTGGACCCCATACGCGGTGCATGTGCACCACAAATTTCCCCTATGCCATGTGCACCGAACCGTGCCCAATGGTCAAATGACTGTTGACCGATCCTTTTGCAAAAAGAGAAGAAAAATTTCCCGCCATTGCATGTATTTGAATCTAATGAATTTTAAACCCCAAAGTGGGCCACCCTGGCCACTTTCCAGGCAATCCAAATCGTCCACTTTGTTCGTGGGGTCCATCCAAGCAGAACCATATCGGGATGTGGACCACTGCAAAGGAATGAAGAAGTTAGTGCAGGGTCATCCATTCCATCACGTACGGTTGAGATCCTTAGATGGAGGACCACCTGCTGGCTTCATGGGCAAGCCAACGTCGGCTTATCCAGAGGATTATCGACGTCCACTTGCCAGCTAGTGAGAGTCCTCTCACAAGCTAAAAATGGTCAAACATGGCTAGAAAGGTGAAAACAGGGACTTCCCATTTCGAGGAAGGAAAGCTGACATCAACGACCGTTCCCTAGGGACGTGCAAAGCAAATCCCAGCCGTTGGGTAGCCCCACCACTAGAGGGAGAAGAAGATAGGGAAAGAAAAGAGAGAGAGAGTGGAAGGAAGGAACTTGGGTGCAATTCGAGCGGAGCTGGCAAGGGCAGGTAACTCCTCCCTCTCTCCTCGGACTCCGAATCTAAGCTAAAAACAGCTTAACAATAGATGGAATCTCCAACTTAAAGACTGAGATTTCAACCTAGGGATAATTGAACATCTAGCTTGAAAAACAACCCAAAAACTTGCAAATTGAAACCAACTAAAAATGACTTGTAATGGGCTTTGATTTATGCTGGAATCTGGCCTCAAAGAGGCCCTGATTCAACGGTCTTTCTCCTGGGCCATTAAATGTTCTGAAGCTGGGATGAAACAAGCCATGAAAATGACATTTAGTTGACGTATAAATGCAGCTGTAAAACCAACTTGAAAGCAACCAAAGAACAGTTGAATGTTCAGCTTAAAAACAACCGGGGTCTATAACATGAAATTAGTTGAAAGCCAGCTTGAAATCAGCTGAGAAACGGCTGGATATCCAGCCTAAAAATGACTGAGGATGCAGCCTATAATTAGCTAAATATTCAGCTTGAAAGGAGTTGGTTACTCAGCTTGAAACCAACCAAGAATTTCAGCTTGAGAACGGCTGAAATTTCATCCTATGAGCAGCTGTAAACGGTCCCCTGGCTGGACCGTTAATTGGTCCAGAACAGGGTTGAATCCGGTCCAGATGTAGACCTCCACGTGGGCTCTAAACAGACCTAAAATCGGGCCCTGGTTAGGCCTTCCAGCTAGGCCTTAAAACCAGCTAACACCAGCAGCAGTTGGACCTTCAATCTAGCTGAAACCATGACTCGAATTGTCACGCCCCAAACCCGAAAATCAGGCTCACAAAAATTCCTGATTGCTGAATCCGGTGCCGATAGCCTCTGTAGTACCTCATTCTTGGCTCCTAGGGGCCATATGCTAGATTCCAATCTTGGGATCCTACAAGGAGGATTTTCCAACGTACATTCGTTTCATAAGAAGCATAACCACAAGTTTACCCAAATCACAAAGACAACATCGTTATCACATATCCACTAACATAATCATTTGAATACAGTGCAGAAAGGGAAATACAAATGTCAAAATCAAAGCTCCAGAAGACCGCTGCACGCTCCAATCTCAATGTTGCTGTAACGTAATATCACTTGCATGCATCTATCATGCATAAGCTTATAGAAAGCTTAAAGGGTGGTGTAAGTATGTGCACAAGGTAAGTGCCAAGTATTCAATACAATGTCATAATCATACAATATCGAAAATACTGGCAAGATCATGAATCATACGATATCAGAATAAGCGAAAATATTGTTAAGTCCATGAGTGTCATCAGCCGTACTAAGGCTATGCGGTGCAAGGCATGAATGCTAACAACCATATCAATGCAGAAACATGGTAACCCAAAATGCTAAATGTTGCGGATGCAATGCAATATGCGGTGCGAATGAAATGACCAAGCTGGAGTGAAGTTAGGATGATAGTACGTAGTATCGTAAGCTATGGGGTCCATCACAAGGGACTTCTATCCAAACCAGTCCCATACCTAAATTTGGATAGCCAGACTCAATGTAATAGACTCTTGATCTCAGGTTAGTCACGCGCTTAATTGAAATCCTGGCCATTACGAAGGTACACAACAATTAGTTGCGCACCACTAGCCCGAGTGGATAGTGAATGAATGAATGAGTATGCAACTCCTACTCAATAAGTCCACATATCAGTACGGTTCCTCTCTGAAAAATCACTGGGGTCTAGTACACTCCAAACTAGATTGCCACCCCATCGCGCGCAACAAGGTGAGTGGAGGAGACGTCACTATCCGCCTGCCAATATCGGGACTGGTTTATCGATAGTGGACCCATTCCTTGAGCTGGTTAAACACAGCCTAGCTTTGCCCCTTCCTCTCGGGTAGGTAAGGCCGCACCCCCTTCCAACTGACCATGACATAGTGGGAGACGCGGCCTAACGGTATATGGCCCTTATGTGCTCATGCATCCACTCGGTGTAGACGTTGGAGCAACCTCTGAAACCAAGAGGGTTTAGAAAATTTCACCTAGGGATATCTATAGCACCCCATGTAGAACAGATTTTCGGTATCCCATCCGGCCATCCACGATATGCCTGTGGAGGAGGCTATGGCCTTGATGTCTCTAGGGCGTACGATGGTCATATCACCAAATGCGAGATACATGAGTCACACAGTCCAATCATGCATCAATCCCGTGCATACTGTGCACTCATGTGGGGCAACTTCGCCTATTAGGGAGCCCCATGAACAACCTGCCCTATGACATATGCAATGGCCAATCACATCTCATAACAAACATGCAAATGATGCGTATGAGCATGTATTATGATGCTATAATGTCACATACTCATAATCGGTATCGATAATCGGCCTCGATGAGAATGGGCCTAACAAGGCCTAAGGACAGGTTACAAGGTGGACATTCAACCATCATTGCCCATCAATGTAAACATTTAACCAACATTGCTCCCAAGGAGTGGCCCAAATAGAGCCAAACGTATCGTAGGCCCATAGCCTCACACAAGGACCTAATACACATCACAATGGGCGTCACTCATGGGCCGCACATATATCACAATGGGCCTCACTCATGGGCCGCACATACATTATAATGGGCCTCGGCACATGGGCCATAAAATACATCACGTTGGGCCTCATTCAAGGGCCTCATATACATCACAATGGGCCTCAGCATATGTGCCATAAATACATCACATCGGGCCTTACTAATGGGCTGGAAATACATCACAATGGGCCCCGACATATGGGCCAAATATACATCTCAATGGGCCTTACCATTGGGCGAAAAATACATCACAATGGGCTATGACATATGGGCCGAACATACAGCTCAATGGGCCATGACCCATGGGCCTTAGTACATCATAATGCGCCGCAACCCATGGGTCTCAAATACATCAAGTGGGCCGCATCAATGGGCCGCACCAATGAGCGTCACATACATCACAATGGGCCATATCTTATGGGCTTCAAATACATAACAGGTGGGCCTCATCACATGGGCCAAAAATATAAGCAGGAGGGCCTCGGACATGGGCAAAAATACATCATGATGGGCCTCATGGATGGGCTGCACCAATGGGCCTTAAATGGGCTTGGACCACACCAAAAATCATTTCACTAGTTGCATGTGTAACATGTGTATCACTGTACACTATCATTCTATGGGGCACATGGCCACTAATGATGATCAGCACTATCCACCATTGGACATGCAAATCAGCACCGTCCAACCATTATCCATGTAAATCAGCACTGTCCAACCATTGCCCATGTAAATCAGCACCATCCAAACACTGTCTATGTAAATCAACACCATCCAAACATTGTCTATGTAAATCAACACCATACAAACATTGTCCAGCACCATTCAAACATTGTCCAGCACTGTACAAACATTGTCCAACACCGTTCAAACATTGTCTAGCATCGTTCACACATTGTCCAGCACCATTCAAACATTGTCTAGCACCGTCTAGGACAATATGGACGGTGTGGATGAAATAATACATCATGGTGGTGTCCACCGTGGAGATACAACACAAACATCATGGTGGGGCCCACACGTGCCATCAAGGTAGGCCTCACAACTTGCTGAATAGTTGAGTGTGCGGTACCCAGCCAATCCACATCCCACTGTCCCATGGATTGGATGGTGTGGATGGAATACATCATTACAAGGTGGGCCCCACACGCTACCATGGTGGGGTCCACGTCCAATAGATGAATGGTAGGGATATAACATATACCTCATGTGGGTCCCACACACGTGGCCCACACACGCAACAGCGTGCCTACATGGCACCGTCCAAATGGACGGTGTTATGTAAAATACATGCATTAAAGGTGGGGCCCACCTGATATAATATATAATATAATATATATTATATTATATATATCATATATAATATATATTATATTATATTATATATATATCAGATATAATATATAATATACATAGTCCAGCGTCTAGGGGGGTTTGGATGTCCGTCTAACGGACGGTTTGGATTGTAGCAACTATACAGTTGCTTGTCTCCATGGCAAGTGGGTCCCACGTATGTGAGGGCCACACGTGCCATCAAAGTGGGCCCACATCCCTTGCTGGACGGTGTAGGTGCCACACGTGTAGAAGGTGGGGTCCATGAATGGATGGTATAGATAAAACACATGTACCACACATGGGTGGCCCACAAAGCTTTGGATTAAGCTGCTATTTGTGTTATCCTTCATCCAGGCATGCTAGACGTCTAATGGACGGATGGCCTGGATTAAATGCATATGGTAGGTGGGTCCCACAAATGTGCGGGCCAGACATGCCATCAAGGTGGGCCCACGTTTCGCATCAATCCGATATATGTATTTTTCCTTCAATCGGGTCTGTCCAAACGGACCGCCAGGTGGGCCCACTCGGTCGACGATATGGATCATACATCACAGTGGGGTCCACAAAACATGAGAAAGAGAGAGAAAGAGGGAGAGAGAGAGAGAGACGTGAGAAGGAGAGGGACCTTGCCACTATGAGCCCTCTCTATACAATGCATACATCGAGATGGGTCCCACCACATGTGGGCCCTAATTCAAAAAAAATGAGATCAGATACTATGAACACCCACCATTTTTCATTTTTTCTTGGTCCGATGAAATCCCTAGCTCCTTGGCTTCGACTTTAACGGAGGATGATGGAGATTGGATAGTGGAGATGGGAGATAAGGGAGTAGGAAGATGGGCCACACCAAGCTCTTCTCTCATGGAAGCTTGGACGTGGGTTGCTTGGAGAATGAGAGAGAGAGGTTCTAAGAGAGAGAGAGAGATGGATGAGTGATGGGTGTACTTGGTTATAAGAGAGAGAGTTGACATTGGGGTTGCTTGGAGATGGGGTGATGTGTACTTGACATGAGATGTGATTGATGGGATTGATTTGAAAGCTCTTTCTTGGGTTTTGCAACTGCGTAGCGTTTTTCCTCGAACTGAATGCGACCTCACATCTCTTGGCCTGGGTATCGCCTCGGCACGTGAGACGCGGCGTCGGAACTGAAGAGACGGTGCGGTCGCAAGGGTATAAGTCTCGGGTCGAGCTGATTCTGGAATACGGGACACGACTTAGGGCTACTCATAAATGCCGATTATAGGTCGCGGGTTGCCGAAATTCGACTAGGAGGATACGGATCTCACAGCTCTCCCCTCCTAATAAAAATTTCGTTCTCAAAATTTACAGAACAAACAAGGGAAGAGGAAACATCATCAAGTATATATGTCAAGGCACAATCAATCTACAAAAGGATGAAGATAGCGCTCTCTAATCTCAACCTCGCGCTCCCAAGACGCATCATCAACACTATGGTGACCCTACTGATCTTCGGATCCTGGTCAGAAATGATCGAAACTGAAATACTATGCAGCCTCACAATCTCAATGGTAGGGAGCTATATTAGAAGATTTCTAAGTTATCTGAACTCGGGGATTTAATCATTCTAAGTTCCCAATAATCATAGAGTGCATGGTATCTATTAGTAGATATGTGATGTTATTGTCAGGTATTCCCAAGTTATTCTCTAATACCAACTTCCGTCATGCCCCAAACCCGAAAATCGGGCTCACAAAAATTCCCGATTGTTGAATCCAGTGCCGACAGCCTCCGTAGTACCCCATTCTCAGCTCCTAGTGTCCATACGCCAGATTCCGATCCTAATATCTTACAAGGAGGATTTTTCAACGTACATTCGTTTCATAAGAAGCATAACTACAAGTTTCCTCAAATCACAAAGACAACATCATCATCACTTATCCACTAATATAATCATTTGAATACAGTGCAGAAAGGGAAATACAAATGTCAAAATCAAACCTCCAGAAGACTGCTGCATGCTCCAAGCTTAATGTTGCTGCAACTTAACATCACCCGCACACATCTATCATGCATAAGCTTATAGAAAGCTTAGAGGGTGGTGTAAGAGTGTGCACAAGGTAAGTGTCAAGTATTTAATATAATGGCATAATCATACAATATCGAAAATACTGGCAAGATCATGAATCATACGATATCAGAGTAAGCGAAAATACTGTTAAGTCCATGAGTGTCATCAACCGTACCAAGGCTATGTGCTGTAGGGCATGAATGCTAACGGCCATATCAATGCAGAAACATGGTAACCCAAAATGCTCAATGCTGCAGATGCAATGCAATATGCGGTGTGAATGAAATGACCAAGCTAGAGTAAAATCAGGATGATAGTACGTAGTATCGCAGGCTATGGGGTCCATCATAAGGGACTTCTATCCAAACCAGTCTCACACCTAAATTTGGATAGCCAGACTCAATGTAGTAGACTCTTGATCTCAGGTTAGTCGCGCGCCTAACCGAAATCCTAACCATTACGAAGGTACACAACAATTAGTTGCGCACCACCAGCCAGAGTGGATAGTGAATGAATGAATGAATAAATGAATGAGTATGCAACTCCTACTCAATAAGTCCACATATCAATATGGTTCCTCTCTAGAAAATCACCAGGGTCTAGTACACTCCAAACCAGATTGCCACCCCATCGCACATAACAAGGTGAGTGGAAGAGACCTCACTATCTGCCTACCAATATTGGGACTAGCTCATCGATAGCAGACCTATTCCTCGAGCTGGTCAAACACAACCTAGCTTTGCCCCTCCTCTCGGGCAAGTAAGGCTGCACCCCCTTCCAAACCATGACACAATGGGAGACGCGGCCTAACGGTATACGGCCCTTATGCGCTCATGCATCCACTTAGTCTACACGTTAGAGCAACCTCTGGAGCTAAAAGGATTTAAGAAATTTTACCCAAGGATATCTATAGCACCCCATATAGAATAAATTTTTTGTGTCCCATCTGGCTATCCACGAGATGTCTGTGGAGGCTACGACCCTGATGTCGCTAAGGCGTATGGTGGTCATATTACCAAATGCTAGATACATGAGTCACACAGTCTAATCATGCATCAATCCTATGCATATCGTGCACTTATGTGGGGCAACTTCGCCTATTAAGGAGACCCATGAACAACCTGCCCTATGGCTTATATAATGGCCAATCACATCTCATAACAAACATGTATATGATGCGTATGGGCATGTATCATGATGCTATGTTGTCACATACTCATAATCGGTATCGATAACCGGTATCGGTAATCGGCCTCGATATTTGGTCTCGATGAGAATGGGCCTAACAAGGTTTAAGGGAAGGTCACAAGGTGGACATTCAACCATCATTGCCCATCAATTCGAACATTTAACTAACATTGCTCCCAAGGAGTGGCCCACATAGAGTCAAACATATCGTGGGCCCATGGCCTCACACAAGGACCTAATACACATCACTATGCACCTCACTCATGGGCCGCACATACATCACAATGGGCCTCGGTACATGGGCTATAAATACATCTCGTCGAGCTTCACTCAAGGGCCGCATATACATCACAATGGGCCTCAGCATATGTGTCATAAATACATTACATCGGGCCTTACCAATGGGCTGGAAATACATCACAATGGGCCCCGACATATGGGCTAAATATACATCTTAATGGGCCTTACCATTGGGCAAAAAATACATCACAATGGGCCATGACATATGGGCCGAATACATCTCAATGGGCCACGACCCATGGGCCTTAGTACATCATAATGGGCCACAACCTATGGGCCTCAAATACATCAAGTGGGCCGCCCCAATAGGCCTCACATATATCACATTGAGCCATATCTCATGGGCTTAAAATACATAACAAGTGGGCCTCATCACATGGGTATAAAATACAAACAGGTGGGCCCCGCACATGGGCCAAAAATACATCATGATGGGCCTCATGGATGGGTCACACCAATGGGCCTTAAATGGGCTTGGACCACACCAAAAATCATTTCACTAGTTGCGGGTGTAACATGTGTATTGCTATACACTATCATTCTATGGGGCACATGACCACTAATGATGATCAGCACTGTCCACCATTGGACATGCAAATCAGCACCGTCCAACCATTATCCATGTAAATCAGCACCCTCCAGCCATTGTCCATGTAAATCAGCACTATCCAAACATTGTTTATGTAAATCAGCACCATCCAAACATTGTCTATGTAAATCGGCACTGTACAAACATTGTCTAACA
The DNA here is from genome assembly GCF_029962835.1 of Magnolia sinica. Lineage (NCBI taxonomy): Eukaryota > Viridiplantae > Streptophyta > Magnoliopsida > Magnoliales > Magnoliaceae > Magnolia > Magnolia sinica. Next base: position 39,551,847 of record NC_080577.1, on the reverse strand, counting down.
CCGTTCAAACACTATCCAGCATGGTCCAAGACAATCTGGATGGTGTGGATGAAATAAATACATCATGGTGGTGTCCACCGTGGAGATATAACACAAACATCATGGTGGGGCCCACACGTGCCATCAAGGCACGCCCCACATCTTATTGAATAGCTGGGTGTGCGGTACCCAGCCAATCCACACCCACTGTCCCATGGATTGGATGGTGTGGATGAAATACATCATTACAAGGTGAGCCCCACATGCTGCCATGGTGGGGTCCACGTCCAATAGATGGATGGTAGGGATATAACATATACCTCATGTGGGTCCCACACACGTGGCCCACACATGCAACAACGTGTCTACATGGCCCCTTCCAGATGGACGGTGCTATGTAAAATACATGCATTAAAGGTGGGTCCCACGTGGGGCCCACCAGATATAATATATAATATACATTATATTATATATATATTAGATATGATATATAATATTATACATAGTCCAGCATCCAGGGGGGTTTGGATGTCCATCAAACGGACGGTCTGGATTGCAGCAGCTATACAGCTACTCGTCTCCATGGCAGGTGGGTCCCATGTATGTGATGGCCACACGTGCCATCAAAGTGGGCCCACGTCCCTTGCTGGACGGTGTGGGTGTGACACGTGTAGAGGGTGGGGTCCATGAATGGACGGTATAGATAAAACATATGCACCGCACGTGGGGGACCCACAAAGCTTTGGATCAAGCTCCTGTTTGTGTTATCCTTCATCCAGGCACGCTGGATGTCCAATGGACAGGCGACCTAGATGAAATGCATAGGCAGGTGGGTCCCACAAATGTGCGGGCTACACGTGCCATCAAGGTGGGCCCATGTTTAGCATCAAGCCGATATTTGTATTTTTCCTTCAATCGGGTCCATCCAAACGGACCGCCGGGTGGGCCCACTCGGTGGACGGTATGGATCATGCATCACAGTGGGGTCCACAACACATGAGAAAGAGAGAGAAAGAGGGAGAGAGAGAGACGTGAGAAGGGGAGGGACCCCGCTACTATGGGCCCTCCTTATACAATGCATACATCGAGATAGGTCCCACCACATGTGAGCTCTAATTCAAAAAAATGAGATCAAATACTATGAACACCCACCATTTTCGTTTCTTCTTGGTCCAATGAAATCCTTAGCTCCTCGGCTTCGACTTTAATGGAGGATGATGGAGATTGGATAGTGGAGATGTTAGATGAGGGGGGTAGGAAGATGGGTTACACCAAGCTCTTCTCTCATGGAAGCTTGGATGTGGGTTGCTTGGAGAGTGAGAGAGAGAGAGGTTGTAAGAGAGAGTTGACTTTTAGGTTGCTTGGGGACGGGGTGATGTATACTTGACATGAGATGTGATTGATGGGATTGATTTGAAAGCTCTCTCTTAGGTTTTGCAACTACCCGGCATTTTTCCTTGAACTGAATGTGGGCCCACATTCCTGGCCTGGGTATCACCTCAGCATGCGAGACCCGACGTCAGAACCATGGCGACGGCGTATTCGTAAGGGTACAAGTCTCGGGTTGAGCCGATTCTAGAATACGAGACGCGACTCAGGGCTGCGTGCAAATGCCGATTACAGGTCGTGGGTTGCCGAAATTCGACCGGGAGGGCTGTAGAAGCCTATGGAATGGTATAGGCTAGGATACGGGTCTCACATGAATGTAGGCTTTTAAATGGGCTTGGAAACCCCCTTTAGCTGGCCTGAAACCAGGTCTTCACTGGGCTTAGAATGGGCAATGCTAAGGGCCAAGATTCAGCCCCTTGTACGAGTGGGCCGCACCCCATCTTAAACAACAAGTGGGCCACACCCCCAGCTACACGACAGGTGGGCTACACCACTAACTAGTGGGCCGCACCTGAGATTCAAATCTCAGTGGGCCACACCATCTCAGCTCAGTGGGCCGCACTTGAGGTCCCATCTCAGTGGGCCACACCACAATTGCAATGCTGTGGGCCTCACCAAAAAAAATTACAGTGGGCTAACCCTACTTGGGTTTGTATTAAACATAATAACTGGGCCAAAACTGGCCCAGTTCGGACTCATTTTGGGGCCACTTCTTCTAACCCGATCCAGATTTTTGGGACCCAATAAATGGGCCCAGTTAGGCCCAGTCTAGGCCTTGTTTTTGGATATAACCTAGGCCCAATTTGGGCCACGTATTGGACCATGATCTGGTGGGCCTGGACACCCCAAATTCTGGCCCAAATGCCCTTGTTCATGAGCCCTCTCAAGCCCTTTGCCACATAATATCAATTGATTTAAAAACCTTAGAAATATGCAGCTAATACAAGCTATGAACTCTAGGGGCTACTTGTGCTATTCTTGGGCCCTAAGATATTCACAAAGGCGTTAACTCGGAGTAAATACCGCGACCCTCCAGGTGATGACTTTCCCCTTAGGCTTTCCATGTCTAAGTTAGCCAAACATGGTTTGCACTAAATTGCTACCACTAGTTTAAGGTCCTAATACTCGTTGTAAATATCTAAGTACTGTTAACTATCCCGTCTCCACCTTATGATACTATGTTCATACTATATGATAGGCCTACATGCTAGTTAATTCTTGAGAAATGATTACTATCCACATGTCTTAGTATTGTATCATCCGATGGTTATTATTTGGGTTTCATGATGCCTCCTTACATATTTCAGTATCATCACTTAAATTTATATGTCATTACATATTAAATGATTGTTGTGAGTCGCCTTGTCATTTAAACTCACAACGTTGCATGTGGAGGATTCCACTATTGTATGTGAGCCATACTTGGGATGTAACTAGACGGATTGTGTGGAAAAATAGGGCTCACCTAGTGTCTTTTTGATCAAGGGATCTTATTTAAACATCCTAAGGTAAAGAACCTCATGGGCCGAGGATGGTGGTCATGGGACACTATGCTTGAGCTATCGGCCTATGCTGGGTGATGAGCCCCCCGCAGTGACCATTGAGTTACTCAAACTGGTTGATTGTAACTGGAATAATAAATGGGTTGGCTAATCATGTATCCATAGCATATTGACGATGACGGGTGGCTAATTCTGGATGCTGTAGCACATGCCCTTAGGATCATCAAGGTATTGTTTTGCTAGCTCCCAGACCACCGACTATCGATCTATTATTCCGACTGGATGATCATTCCCAGGTCGATGATTGCATGGGTGACGAGCCCAAGTCCGACTAGATGAGCATCCCCAGGTCAATGTGCATCCATACATCCATACATCTAATAAGACTGCATCTTGCTTGTTTTTAAATTATTGCCATGTTTTCTTTAAATAATGTCTGCTAAGGTGGCGATGTGTAATCTTGAGGGAGGATTCGCACTGAACTGGTCACTCATTCATCAACTATTCAACCATACAGAGTATGTAGAAGCAGATGCAGAGGATGATAGTGCTGGCCTTGATGACATGACAGCAGAGCCCGAGGAAGGGTATTATGATGACGAACCGTAGAAGGGAGCAGTGGCGTATTTTGGGCTAAATCAGTAATCTTAGTATTTAATTTTAGTTGATCAGTGTTTCTAAACTTATGAATTTTGTAATTGAGACCCCCAGCTAGGTGGGTCAAATATTTGGGCTTATATGATTTTATCCATGCTTCATGATGTTATCGCACTCTAAATTTATGCTTCCACTAGTTCTCTGATTTATTAACTCCCAGGTTTCTAAAGCGAGTCTCGTACTCAGGTTTTAGAAACCGGGGCGTTACAACACCTTCTGCTTGAATTTTGGAGAGAATGCATCTTACTGCTACATATCTTATTAATCACATTCCAACTCCCCTCCTTTTTGGTATCACTCCATTCCAAAAACTCACCAAAAAACCCCCTTCATACACACATCTCTGGGTTTTTGGTTGTCTTTACTATGCCTCCACTTTTTCTAGCCATCGTGACAAATTTCAGCCTCGTGCTCGAAAATGTATTTTTTTGGGCTATCCACATGCACAAAAAGGTTATCGAGTTTTTGACCTTTCTTTTCATGAACTTTTTATCTCTCGGGATATTATTTTTCATGAGGACACTTTTTCCATGGCCAATCGTCCCTTCTCTACTCCTCTAGTCCTTTCATTTCCCACTCCAAATGTTTTGGACACCTCCATCCCTGACAAACCATCATCCAACCCACCCCCTACCTCACTTCCAATGGTACCCTCTTCATCTCCTCCTCCTCCCCTTCATCTCTTTGGCTTCGTGATTTTGAGTGCTCTAATGTCGCCATGCCTCTTTCTCAGGCCTCGTCTATTTTCACGAAGGTCCATCCCTTCCCCTTATCTAATTTTCTTTCTTATATTAATTTTTCTTCCTCACATAAATCTTTCCTTGCTAGTATTTCTTCTCTTGTCAAACCTACAAGCTATTCTCAGGCTGTGAAAGACCCAAATTGGTGTGAAGTTATGGCTATTGAAATAAAAGCCCTTGAGCACAACATGATGTGGACACTCACTTCATTGCCTCCTGGGAAAACTCCAATTGGTTGTAAATGGGTGTATAAACTCAAGTTTCGCTCAGATGGTACTCTTGAAAGGTACAAAGCTCGCCTTGTCGCTAAAGGCTTTACTCAACAAGAGGGATTGGATTATCATGAGACATTTGCTCCTGTCGCTAAAATGGTCACCATCTGTTGCCTCCTCGCCATTACTACCATTTACAAATGGCCCCTCTACCAATTGGATGTTCATAATACTTTCCTATATGGTGACTTGGATGAAGAGGTGTATATGTCCCTTCCGCCCGATTTTTCCTGAAAGGGGGAGTCTCGAGTTTACCTTCTTCACAAGTCTCTTTATGAACTCAAACGGGCATCTCGACAATGGTTTGCTAAATTTTCCACAGCCTTACATACTGTAGGCTAGATACAATCCAAGGCTGACTATTCTCTTTTCACAAAACACCATGGCAAAACATTTACTGCCATTTTGGTTTATGTTGATGATGTTATTATTACTGGTAATGATATCTCTACCATCAATGCTCTTAAAACCTTCTTGCATCGCCAGTTTCAAATTAAAGATCTTTGATCACTTAAATTCTTTCTTGGCATTGAGGTATCTCGTTCCTGTCGTGGTATTTATCTCAGCCAACGTAAATATACCCTTAATATCCTTTCTGATTCTGGATTACTTGGTGCTCAACCAACTGAGTTACCTATGGATGTTAACACCAAGCTTTCTAATGATATCAAAAATCTGCTCTTTGATCTGACCCCCTATCGTCGCTTGGTTGGCTGCCTTATCTACTTTACTATTACTCGACCAAATATTGTCTACTCAATCTAGACTCTTAGTCAATTCATGAGCAAACCATGATGACCACATTGGGATGCAGCACTTCGAATTCTTCGTTATCTCAAAGGAACACCAGGACACGGCTTGGTTATATCTTCTTCCAGTCCCTTGACCTTGAAGGCCTACTGTGATTCTGATTGGGCCAACTGTCCTATAACTCATCACTCTCTGACCGGTTATTGCACTTTTCTTAGTGACTCTCCTTTTTCTTAGAAAACAAAGAAGCAATCAACTGTTTCTTGTTCTTCTGCAGAGGTCGAGTATCGCTCCATGGTCTTTACGAGTTGTGAACTCACTTGGCTCCTTTTTTGTTTCACGATCTTAATGTTCGCAATGTCGACCCAGCCTTATTATTTTACAATAATCAAGTTGCTCTTCATATAGCTGTTAATCCTGTCTTTCATAAACAAACAAAACACATTGAGCTTGATTGCCATCTTGTTCGTGACAAGATTTAATCAAGATTACTTCGGACATCCTATGTTCCATCACGTCTTCAAATTGCTGATTTATTCACCAAACTTTAGGAAAAGAACTATTCCACCATTTGAGCTCCAAGTTAGGAGTCTTTAATGCTTACTCGAACAGTTTAATGAACGAGTCAATTGACTAACAGATAGAAGATTAAAATGAAAAGATGGAACACAGAGTGCATCGATAAAGGAAATGGATGGGGTGAGAGGAATGGTCCCCATATGAGTAATACGGGCAAGATTACCATTAGGTAATGTGATGGGGGGAAAGGTGGTGGATTGGGTGGATGAATGAAATAAAGATGGAGAATGATACATATGGGTTGTGGCACCAGTGTGGATAATCCATGTGGAAGGAGAGGAGGAAGCAGAGAGACAAGATAAATTACCTGCAAGATGCGCCTCAGGTTGTGTTGTACCCTTATTAAGTAGAGATAAAAGCTGTTGATACTGCTCTGGAGTAAGAGATGGAGTGGATGGGACAGAAGTGGTAACACTTGTATTGCCACAAGATGGTGCTCTGATTGGTCTTGATGGATTGGAGCCATGTAAATGATGGCCGGGTGGATATCCATGAAGGGCATGACATTTGTCTTTTGTGTGACCAATCCAGCCACAATGATCACATGTGAGATTGGGTCGGTGCTTTCCGTAGTTGTCTTTATAGGAGTTATGTCTAGGATTGTGACTGAGAATCATAGGAGATGGATGATTGGCAGTGACCAGTGTCATGGTATCGTCAGATGGCTTGGGAAACGTAGCAACTTTGCATTGTTTCTCTTCTTAGAGCAATAAGGAATATGTTTTATTAATCATCAGGAGAGGATTCATAAGAAGTAATTGTTCTCGTATAGCGGAATAGATTTTATTAAGTCCCATAAGGAATTGCATGAGACGTTCCTTCTGTTGATGACAAGTGAGATCTTTGGATGCGCCACAAGTACACGTGGGAAGTGTAGAGAAAGAAGATAATTCATCCCAGTATGATTTCAACTGAGAAAAATATGAAGCAATAGGGGACTGATTTTATGTATGAGAGCAGATGGAATGTTGGAGCTAAAATATACATGGACCATTGCTTTGAGCAAAGCGACCACGTAGATCAATCCAAACATTATAAGCGTTGTCAGTGTAAACAACACTATTGGATAACTCCTTTGTAAGGGCATTGAGAACCCAAGAGAGAACCATATGATTGCATCAAGTCCAAGACGCAAAATCAGGTGAAGTAGTGAGTGGTTGTGGGTAGGAACCATCAACGAAGCACAATTTATTTTTTGCGCTAAGAGCGACAATCATAGCACGACTCCAAGTGGTATAGTTATCTCCATTAAGTTGTTGAGAAACAAGCATAATACCTGGCTAATCCGAATGATAAAGGTAGAGTGGATTTGAATAATCATGTGATGCAAGAGTAGTGCTTATAGCAGACTCAGTAGATTCTAAAGTAGCCATGGTGTTGTTGCCTTGGTTAAAGGTGCACAGAGGATGCAAGTTTCCACGAAATACTACTTAGACCAAAAAAAAGGCCAAAAAACTGACAGATTGTCTGGTGCACTTAGACGAACCATTGGATGTTGGTCAGATGGATGATCTGATGCACTAGACAGATGGACGGTTTGGATTAGCTGGACAGATGAACGGTCGACTGGATCAGCTAAATAGATGGACAATCTAGATTCTAGTGCCGGCAGATGTCAGACGGCTTATGATGAAATCGCAGCAGTGGAGAGATGGGTTGCAACAGATGATGAGAACCGTCGTGCTAATGGGGTTGGTGGGAGTAGAGATGGGTTGAGGAAGATTATACACTGAAGATTGATGCATACTCTGATCAGTCAAGAGATCCTGACCATTCAAATTTTGGATCAACGACCCTGATCAAACTTGGCTTTGATACCATAATACGTTTGGAATTTCTATGTGTTTTGTATTGGAGGAAAAACACCCTCTTTATAGTATGATTACAACCTATCGACAAGCAATATACACAGTTGTAAGAAAGATCCTAGGTGCTAAATATAAGATATTATATAGTTGGAGAGATTTACAATCTAATAAAGGATTAGATGCGACCACAGCCTACAGATGAAGAATAGGTAGATTTAGAGATCCAGAATAGGAAAAGAAACATCATTTCCCTGCAAGAGACTAAATTGTTCTCTGCATTCAACATTGAGCAGAAAATGGAATGTAAAACTAAATTGCAATGTTTTCAATATTAAACGGAAAATGGATCCTTAGTTCTAGCTTCTTTTAGTAAAATCATACTAGGAAGGAATACCACATCAGCTAAGACACTTGGGAATCCTCTTGAGCCATCCACAATGGCATAATTCAGAATCTACATAATAGTAATTCAACATTATGGTATTGTTCTGAGAAGCTAGGCTTACTTATCTCACTTGTGGGCTAGCAAAAACTGCTTCTAGAGTCATCTAAATGTCCCTTAATAGTATGGTTGGGCTTATCATCTAATCCCCAAAATTATTCTGCTTTTACATCATCCCTGGCCATCAATCTTGAGAATTCCTCATGGTCATACCACGAAGCATATTTTCCTTCAAAATCAGAAGCAAGGGCCTCAATGTCGAAGTTCTATCTCATAAGCACAAAGCTCTCTTCATTCTTCAGGTAAATAAATTTCACCTTCTGAAATGTTTTTAGATCTAAGAAGTACCTGACAATATGCATGATACAAGAATAAAACAAGTTAATTGTCATCAATGACAAAGACATTGCTTGGTAGTTCTATACAAGGCCCAGTCATGATAAAACAAAATCATCATCATCACCATCTTAGGTTTCTCTAAGCAATTTAAGGATGGATTTTAAATAGATGATTAGGAAGAAAGGTTTTATGATTGTTGCCCATCAAACATCAGCCTTCATCCATTTACCTGGGCTCTTGAAACTGGTCATGGAAGAGGCTAACAAACAAGGAAGATGTGTATATTCATCCTTCAAAATTTACCAAGTAATGATCTTTAACAATTTCCTATCAGGATTTTGAATTTCCTTTTCTATCAAATTCAGATGCATGTAGTTGACTTGAACTCAAACTTTTGAAAAGGTCTCACAGATCCTCAAAGGATTATAAAGAAAGGTCGCGGCAAGTCTCTTCATATAGTGATTTTGCAATATATTTGTAGTTTCTTCTAGAAACTATTTTTGAAAAAAGAAGAAGAAGAAGAAGAAGAAAAAAATGAAAGGCAACTTGGTTTCATATAAGCAATTTCAATATAAAATTAGAGAGACTATCAATATTTAGATAACGAAAACTACAACAATACCTACCATGTTCAATTTGTTCAAACTACCATCAATCTTAGAAGTGTCCTTTATTCATACCAGGTAACATCAATTTAACCTCTGATATGCATGTCTGAGAAACACAACTTGTGAAATTAGTCCAGAATAGGGGTGGGAATGGGATGGATTGCCTGGCTGTGTAGGATTAAGGCTTGGGCCCTTAAACTGTGCTTGAGGGCAAAGCTCAAGCTAGAAATCTAGGCTCTGTGTCTAGGCTGGGCCGGGGGCAATGACAAATGGCCTAGCTCGGTTCATTGGCATGGTAAAATCTTTGAGTGGGTGGCTATTATATAAAAGAATGAATGATTTGAAGATACTTGTGGGGGAGTCCCATTCTGTTGATAAATGTCTTAAATTTGTAATTCAATAGTCTGTTAATGATAGGTTTGATGTTATCGAGTAGGCTTCAATTCCATCGAAGTGAGCTTGATGCCATCGAGATTCTCTGGACTTCCTTCAGTTGGTTGTTGGACATATTGGGTATTTTTTCAATGACATCGAAGATGAAGTTCGATGCCATTAAAGATGGTTCGATGCAATCGAGAAGATATGATTTTCATGTTTCGTCACCGGAAAGTTTTGGTATTAGTTCGATGTTGTTGAAGGTTAAGTTTTGATGTCATCGAACGATTTCGCGTAGATTTTTGCAGAGTTATGAATTTACATGATTTGTTTCCTATTTTGATTGTAATTCTTCCAAAGGTTATATATTTGGGTGTAATTGGGATTGGGAGGTATCTAAGGCTTTCTAATTCGTTCCTAGGGTTTCAAGGGCTTATAAGGAAGATTCGAGGCTTGTTCGAATCGGGTATTGTCTTTATCTCTTGTAATTTTCTACTTTCATAGTGCTTACTGTCGCTTTATGCCGTGGTTTTTTTCCTGCAAGGGTTTTCCATGTTAAATTCGGTGTGTTTGTGTTGTGCTCGCTTGGTGTGATTGGATTACTCCACTTAATTCATCTTTGTGTACTTCCACGGTCCCCCAAGAAGTGGTATCAGACTAATGTTGGGGCGTAGACTTGAATATGAAAGTGAGTAACAATGACTGCCAATCCTAAGTTCGATGTTAAGAAATACTCTGGGAAAAATAATTTTAAATTATAACAAGTCAAGATGATTGGCCTATTAGTTCAGCAAAGATTGGATGAGGTCCTTGAGAAGTGACTTGAATCTATGGATGATGATGAATAGAAGAAATTGGATAAGAAAACAAAATCCTCAATCTAATTGTGTTTAACGGATGATGTTCTCTACAATGTCATAAGGGAGAAAACTGCAATAGATTTATGGGCGAAGTTAGAGGACATCTATACGAAGAAGTCCCTTGAAAATTGCCTACACTTGAAGCTGCAGTTGTTCTACTTCAAGATGGAAGTGGTAAGAGATGTTGAGAACTACATCAGCAATTTTAACAAGATGATTTGCAAATTGTTGAATATGGAGGAAGTGATTAAGGATGAAGATTAGGCTTGTATCTTATTGAATTCACACCCAACTTCGTATGAGTTTTTTAAAAACATGTTGTGCACCAGTAACTTGTCCCTTAATGTTAATACCATCACCTCATCCCTTTAGGGAAAGGCGATGAGAAAGAAAAACCTCCAATGATGCATTGTTTACGAGGGGTTAGAATTTTGAGTGGGACACAAGATCTTCTCGATTAAGACCCAAATCCAAGGGAAAGGGCAAGAGAAAGTTAAAGTGCTGTAATTGTGGGATGTTAGGGCACATGAAAAATGATTATACAAATCCTAAAGCAAAGAAAGAGAACACAGAGGCTTCTTCCAGGGAGGCCATGTAATGCCTCGGTTTTTGAAACCCGAGTATATGACTCGTTTTCCAAAAACTCGAGTGTTAGCCTTTAAAAGTCAGTGTAAATTTAAACCACTTTGTTGTTAATCAGAGTTAGCGGCAAACATAGCTAGAGTAAACCATGCATTATATGAAAACATTTCAAACACCATAAAAATTCAAATGTAGTACCCATACAGGACTTATACAATCCTTAATAACAAGGTCATTAAATAAAAATAGAAAATCTATCATCTAGTGATGGAGCTTAATATGAGCCACAGGGACTCCGTCTAACTCCTCAGCTACCTGATCTGCTCTAGCAACTCAATGAACAACATCGGCTCGTTCTACACCTACATCAATTGATATGGTTTGATAGCGTCAATGACTATTGCATTGAGGACCCTCTAAAATTACACACTAGTTATTCATAACCCAGGATAGATCACAACTCATGAGAATGGATATATTTAACACCACAATTCATAATCATGATCATATACTAAAAAATTAAACCAATCAACATAATCTCATTATAAGCAAAATATAATAGCAATCACAATGCAAGTGTATGTGTCTAGATAGTCCAACAATCAATCATACAACTTTCTATTGCACCCACAAATCATGTTGTATGTGAACTCCGCGAGATGGCTAGAAAATTGATAAGCAAACTCTCGCTCCACTTGGAAGTCATGGTACAAGTGAACTCCACAAGGTGAATAGAAAATCAACCTTTAAACCTTTACTTCACTTGAAAATCATATCATACGTGAACTTCGTAAGATGGCTAGAAAATTAATAAGCGAACTCTCGGTCCACCCGAAAATCATGGTATGACTGAACATCGCAAGATGAAGAGAGAAATAACATACAAACATCTACTTCACCCAGAAATCATATCGTACGTGAACTCTGCAAGATGGTTAGAAAATCAATAAGCAAACTCCTTCTCTACCCGGAATCATGGTACGACTGAACACCACAAGATGAAGAGAGTACTAACATACAAACATCTACTTCACCTGGAAATCGTATCGTCCGTGAACTCCGCGAGATAGTTAGAAAATCGATAAGCGAACTCCCGCTCCACCCATAAATCATGGTACGACTGAACACTACAAGATGAAGAGAAAATCAACATACAAACTCTAGGCCACCTGAAAATCATATCGTATGAGAACACCTCAAGATGGCTAGAAAATCAATAAGCGAACTCCTGCTCCACCTGAAAATCATAATACGACTGGACACCGTAAGATGACTAGAAAATCAACATCCAAACCTCTACTTCACCCGAAAATCATATCGTATGTGAACTCTGCAAGGTGGCTAAAAGATTGATAAGCGAACTCCTACTCCACCCGGAAATCACCATACGACTGAACACCACGAGATGAAGAAAAAATCAATATACGAACTCCTGCATCATTCGAAAACCATATGAACTCTACAAGATGGATAGAAAATCGATAAACGAACTTCAGCTCCACCCGAAAATCATAATGAATTCCATATACTGACTCAAAAATCAACAAGATATAAAATCAACAAGATATACAAATATAACCAGCAAGTCATAAAAAGGGTGCCAATGTTCCATTAAAGCCACGAAGGGCAAATAATCGATCCAATCCGCATAAGTCAAATATGGACTGCAAGATGGTAAGTCCACAACAAGTCCCATTCAATCCACCTAATGATAGTAAGTAGCAACATCTAATCAACTAGCAGGTTATACAACTGAAAATAGCATATGAACATCAAATCATTTATGATTGCTAAAATTAAAGAGACATGTTCATTATCTAACATAGGAATCAATTTTGCAACAGATTAGCATATTCATATACTAAGATAAGTAACTCAATGAAAGAAATCAAGGCATCATATATATCTAGATTGATGAATTTAAGTGGGAAACTCAAAGGGTGAGTCCTTACCTTTCGATTTATATCGTATCAACGAGACGTGTGTGAGTGCTTCTTAGAATTAAATCCTACTCAATTAGAACCATAAGAGGTCGACTTGATCCTAATCGTGAGATATTTAGCATTCTTATATATTCAAATAAAATTTAGAATTAAATACTTTCAACTATCATGAATTTAGAACTTAGGATGTGGAGATGCAACTTACCTATCCCATTGAGTCAACTCAAACTGGCCCTGCATGTTATCCAACGAGTCGAGGTAGCCACATACTCCCTCTCTCCTTCTCCTCTTCCTCTTCTCTCTTTGATGGTGGTCCAACCAGGCCTGGACCAGGCCCAAGCCTAACTTAGCTCGGCTAGACTCGGTTGCAACTGAGTCAACTCGGCATCCACCAAGATTCTAAGTTCTCTCTCTCTGTCCCTCTCTCTCTTTCTCTTATCCTTTCCTTCTTTCCTTTCTTCTGCTTTTCCACTCATTTATTTTTATTAGAATGTCAAGCAATGTCTGGACTTAGGTAACGTTTGAGCAGACAATGTTGGGGTAGTAACTCAACCCGAGTCGGCCCACCCGACGCGACAACAACTCGAGGAAGGGGAACAATGTCCCTTCTCCTTCTATTCAGATGTTCAAGAAGCTGACCAAAACTCGAACAATAACTCACCTTGGCCCAACGAGTCAATGGGTAGCGACTTGGGTAGCGACCCAGTACGGTAGCAACCCAAGCCAAACCGACATCCCTTTTTCCTTCTCTTCTGCTTCCTTCCTTCCCTGCTTTTCATCCCTTCCTCTGCTGCTTGCAGAAGTGACTGGACCCGACATAAGACTCAGCCTGAGTCAAGCTGGTGCGGTAGCAGCAGCACTTTACCTCTCTCTCTCATTTTTTCTTTCTTCTTCTCTCTCACTGCCTATTCCTCCTTCCTTCTTGTTACGTCTCTGTGACCAGACATGCTGTGCATTCAGTCCGAACTTGGTCCGAGTCACCCTAGTGTGGTAGCGAGAAGAACATCACTCGTGGCTCTACTTCTTTTTCCCTTTTTTTTTCTTTCGTGTGGACAGGGGCTGCCCTAAAGGAGACTTGATAGGCCATAGAAAATCCGAAAACACCGGCTACTAATGTTAGGATTAATCGCGGTTGTGCGATTCTAACCCAAACAAGAGCTCTGTCTATCGCTGATTAAATCTTGAACCTGATTGCATGGATGCAATCCTTCATTACGGGTGTAATTCCAACATTATAATCCACTAAATGGTCATCTTAGATCAGTTAGTAGGCCGCATTACAAGTGGGTGGGTTTTCCACACGAACGGAGAAGGTGACCCGAGCGTTCATGATAGAATGTGACCGGAAGGTTCAAATTTCAACCATTCCTTGTGGACAGACCAGATTGGCCCTTAGGGACTTGTGGGACCCACCAAATGGATGGCCATTAACATCTCTTAATTGTTTGGCTTCAATAGCAGCGACGGGTGGAAAACTCGACTCATATCTAGGAAAGCCCTAGTTTAGAGGGCTCTGATGACTCCAAGTGGAGGGATGGGATGTTATAGAGGCAACACACGTGAATTGCTAGCATGGAAAGGAGGGAGGAACTGAATCTTCCCATTTTCATCAAATCCAGGCGCTCGAGATTGTACGTATGCACACGTGTGACAGTGCATGAAACTGGATGGGGTTTCATCATATTTGGGCGTTCTATAAGATGGACAGTTCGGATCAGGGGATCGACCCATGATGATGGCCCATGGCACTCGCAAACGAAGATCGTCTGTTTAAATAGTGTTGCGCACAGGAAAGGAAGAAGGAAATTTCCTTCTTTCATCAGGTTAGCACTCGGTTTGACCGAGTTCTCGGTCTGATGCTCAGTGGGCGCACGCACACGTTGTGCACTTGCAACAAATGTGGGGTCCACAATGATGTCTTGACAACATCTACTCGATTCATCAAGTTTCGTGAGTCCTGTTAGGACATCTAGTCGAAGGTAGGGCAAATCCAAGTTTTAAGTGGGCCATACTTTGTGATTAAGGGTCCTTAGTTATAGGTTTTTTTTATTAATCTGAGGGTTAGATTGTATCTGAATGTGGTCATCAGTGGTTATAAAAGTTTATAGTTCAATTTAGAGGGAATTTGTCAATTACTTCTATGATTCATCAATCCTATATCTCAATTGGACACACAATAGTGAGTTTAAATGGTTGAATCGCTTTAACACAGATCGTTAGTGGTCCACTAAGATGTCTAGTCAAAATCTAGCCCGTTTGCCAACCCCAACAGCTTAATATGAGCCACCAATCTGACTATGAGGCAGATCCATAGTCCAAGTGGGCCTCATTTGGTGGTTTTACGTTAACTCTAGTGATACCTAACAATCCAACGGTTAGATCATGTCCATACTTGGTTTTCAACGTCCTTAAACATTCCCAGGAAATATAGATACACTTACACAGATAGCTTCAAAGTCTAATGACTATATTGTTTACTAAGTATCTAAGTTTCCTTACAGAAGGTGGTTAATCTAATGAACGATGGGTTTTAATGATCCAATGTTTGGTTTCAGGTTAGAATGAGGGTAACTGTTAAGTCAAATTAGTTTTGTGGTCATCCTAAATTGGGTCCTTAGGGTAACACCTGAGTACTGAAAGCACAAGGTGTTACAATCTACCCCCCTTAAAGAGAATTTTGTCCCCAAAATTCAATACTTTTACCTTAAATGGGACAAGGACAATCTATTTTACCATGTCTCTTATCATTCACCACCTTCCCTGTGAAGTATGTTTGTATGCACAAGTGTTCAAGACTGTCTACTAGGACTGGGGTTGTTACAATCTACCCCCCTTAAAGAATTCGATTGTGCTCATTGCAATTTCCTTTAGTATCATCAAAGTTTTGCCCACATGACATAAAGAAGAGTTTTATTATTATCATCCTATATATATATATATGTGTGTGTGTGTGTGTGTGCTTGAAATTCACAATGACAATTCTAGATTATCTAGAGTACGAATAGTAGTTTATGTTTCCAATTTTTGGGTTAACACGAACGGATAGTTATGGTTGGTCTGAGCCTGATACAACAATCTTCTACCTGATCAGGGCAGTGAGTTCCTTGGTATCCCTTCCTAATCCCAGTAAACCTCGATCTTCTACTTGATCAGGGCATTGAGATCTTTGGAATTTACAAGGATTTAGAATTCGAATCAAACTGCGTACAGTTCGCTTAAACATGATTCCATCAGTCCGTGATCTCGATTATTCTAAGTTCTTGTGGAATATCGTATAGTTTTCTATTTTCATAAGGGGTAAGTGTATGTGGCCTATCACACTTTCACTGCGCACTCTGATTATCTAAGAATTATGCAAATTTAAATTATAATTCCTAGTATGAATTCTTAAGTTTAGAGAGTACTTATGTTCGATCTAATGTACAATGCGGTGGGTATTTGTTTACCTACAATACCTAAGTTTAGTTCATGAATTTAGCAATTATAATTTACAAAGGAACCGAGATTTTTATTAATAAGTTCAAGTGTTTAACCCTAAAAATTTCAAGGGATCCTAAAATTTAGATTTCTAGATTCAAAAGCTACCTTAAAGCTGAGGGAATTAAACCTAGTTTCAAGCTTCTAATTTCATGAACGCAACTTTGGAATATTTGAATTCATAGAAGCCCTGTTTTTCCCAAGGCTTGTTGTATCTAGACTTGCTCTGATACCAACTTGTAATGCCATAGTTTTCGAAACCCGAGTATATGACTCGTTTTCCAAAAACTCAAGTGTTAGCCTTTAAAATTCAGTGTAAATTTAAACTATTAAGTGTCAAATATTGCATATTTTTCCCTATTTATATCTTGGTTTTATGAACATGATACTGCTTAATGCTATATTTTATACATGTTTGTGTTGCAAGGTGAATCTGTGAGCTTGGATTGAAAAGAATGTTAAAAACATGGATTTAATGTTCAAGAATCACCTAAGCAAAAGATGGATCTTAGGAGACTAGGATTGAAGAATTCATATGCCAAATATCCAAGAAAACCAAGTAAAGAACGAAGAGAATTGAAGACTTGAAGTGAAGAAAATGAATCCTAAAAATTTGCCTGCTTCGACGAGTCTAAGCCCTTATTCGACTAGTTTAAGCTCTACCTCGACTAGTCGAAGAACCTTTAGCTCGAACTCCAACAACATGAACTTTTAAATTCACGCGATCCTCAACCAGTCGAAGGTGACCCTCGACCAGTCGAAGATTATCCTTGACTAGTTAAGGGTTACACAGATTTTACGTGGACTATGTAAATTTGAGGCAGTTTCCAGACTTTTCCAACTCAGTGCGAAAGTTGGAGTTTCCCAACTATAAATAGAAGTCCCTAAGATGTTCTTGGACATCTTCTAGGGTTAGAGGAGTGGAGCAAAAGGGTGTGGCCGCCGTCCAGGCATCTTTCTTCTTCTTCCTTAGTTATTTTTATGCATTTCTTAAGAGATTTTAGTTCAATCATGTCCATGGTTGGCTAAACCTCTTAGCTAGGGCTAAGAGGTGAAGCTTGTAGCGTATTGGGATGTTTGCTTTGCTTTGATTCATGTTTTTATTGAACCTTATGGATTCTAGTTCTTTATTAAGGAATATTTTTAGTTTTAATGGTTTGTTGTGACAAATTACAATAGATTTGCAATTGCTTTGAATATCTTCTTTTCCTGATTTAAGATTGTGAAATTACTAAGTCTCGTTGTTCACATCGTCCCTTGGGCATGGTAGGGTGATCGAATCCTTCCTAATCTTCAGAATTCTCCTATGATTGGTTATGGGATTAGCATATCCTATTGTTGTCCATTGTCTCTTGGGCATGGTTAGATGATGGAATCACTTCCAATCCTCACAATTCTCATCCGTTGAGACTAGGTTCATGAGAGGTTCAGAGATTTAATTATCTCTCCTTTCCAATTGGATAGGATAAGACTCTAATCCTAGTTAGATTTCCTGAATCAAGCAAGGTATCATCCTGAGAAGCTACAAGTGGATCCTTGACACCCTAGTTCCTTTTAATTGATAGTTTTCACCTTAATCACAATTACTCTCTTTAATATTTCAGATTTAGATTCACATCTTCTTCTAGTTCTACTTCTAGTTATTTTCAGAAGCACACGAGTTCATTCCCTGTGGATGTCTCACCGAGATTATTACTACATCGCGACCCTACACTTGGGGTTGTGAATAAGTTTTTGGCATCATTGCCAGGGACCAACGGCTGTGCTTTTTTTTTTTTAATTAATTGGTTTTAGAATTAGGTTAAGATTAGGATTTTTTTGCTTTGTTTTTAGAAACTAACTTTATTTACTATTTTGTAGGATTCTAACATAGCAACTCTTATTTGGTAATTTTGTTCCAACCTTCTCTCTTATCTTTTATAGATCTCTTCTTTGTTTTAATTCATCTAGTTTTCCTTCTAGGTTTAATTTCTGTTCTAGGTTAGATTTTATTATTTTTTGAATTTTTTTCTAATCTAGAGGTTTTAGAACTTTCTAATTTTAGAATTTTATTTTAAGGATTTTTTCTGTATTTTTTTTCTAGGAACTAACATTGTTTTTTGATCTTGTAGGGTTTTCAATTCTAGTCCTCTTTTAGTAACTCCTTCCCTCTACCTGTTCTCCATATTTCTATAGAATTTTTTTTAGGGAACTAATTTTAGAATTAGATTCAGAAGTTGGGTTTCACGATGTATATGCAAGAATGGGAACATCAGTATGCTAAGCTAGTTCTAGAAAGTGATCGATATTGTGAAGGGCTGTCAGATGATTATGTTAGAAAACAACCTATGTCTCAAAACTTTTCTGAAACTATCATCGAGAACCAGCCAGAATATAATGCTCCACCGATTAAGAAGTCCTTCGGTGATTTTAAGTGAGAGAATAATTACACTCTACGGATTAAGAAAACAAAATGTGATTATTGAAGTGAGAACGATTATCACCCATCCGGCAATAAGAAAACATTCCATGATTATATAATGGGTGATAATGTGCACCAACAACCATCCAACTTTCCTGCCTATGACCCTTATGACTATGATTAGTGGAAACAACAATATTGGAGAGATGAACCAAAAATCGATCATAGTGACTATTCTCTTGGATCTCTTACCTTTAAAATCCAAACAGAAACAATCCAAGAGAATTCACTTCAAAATTCCATACAAAATCTAGAGCTCATCCAACAAAACACACTCCAAACATTACAAGAACTTATAAAGGATATACAAAAGATAGGTTCACGTGTGGAACATACTGAAATTGAGAATGTAGAGTTGGATTCTGTTAACGAGCATACGGTTCAATTTACCGAAGAGTCAATCTCGATGATTGTCCAAAGGGATGATAAAGAGACATTGGTATCTTTCAAATATAATGATACTGACACACTTCACCCACATGACACACTTGGCTTCAATGAGGAGGAAGAGGCTAGTTTGTTCGAGCCTTAACCCAACCTAGAAACACAGTGTGGGGAAAGCGATCCCATCCCACTTGTGTACTGCACTGAATTGGAAAATGATGAGGATTGGGATGATACTTATGAGTTTACAATCCAAATTTCCCTGGAATCAATCTTAAGTTTGGTCCAGGTCAATAATAAAAAGGTATAAGAAGTTGTTGACCATAATGATCTACTCCACCCATCTAACATGTTTGATTTCAATGTGGAGGATGAGCTCCTTTCAACCGACCCTTCCAACTCTTGTGAGGCATGTTTAGACCACTCCCCTGTTTTAAATTATAATATAGTTAGGGAGATGGATGAGTTGCTCGATAGGACTTTGGAATTTGAACCCACCCAATGGAGGCCACCATATGAGTTGTCAACCCTTGATGATACAATGCCTTTACTGAGTAGTATCAATAAACAAAGTCTTCATATCAATTCTTCGCCTGTTGATCCTTAATCTACCAATGCAGGGCAAGGCAAGATACATCTAGTGATGATTTATTCTCACCAAGATGAAGAGCAAGAGAACATTTGTCACACCTTAAACCCCGAAATTGAATTCACAGGAATCTCGATCGCTGAATCTGGTGCTGACAGCCTCCGTAGTACCCCATTCTTGGCTCCTAACGTTCATACGCCAAATTTCGATCCTGGGATCCTACAAGGAGGATTTTTTTTTTTTTTTTTACATTTAACTCGTAATAAGCATAATCACAAGTATACCCAATTTACAAAGACAACATCATCATCACATATCCACTAATATAATCAGTTAAGTACAATGCTGGAAGGAAAATACATAAATTGAAAATCAAGCTCCAGAAGACCGCTGCACGCTCCAAGCTCAACACTACTGCAACCTAGCATCACCTGCACACAACTATCATGCATAAGTTATAGAAAGCTTAGAGGGTGGTGTAAGTGTGTGCACAAGGTAAGTGTCAAGTATTCAACGCAATGCCATAGTCATACAATACTAAACATACTGGTAATCCATAAATCGTACCATATCAGAATAAGAAGAAATATTGACAAGATCATGAATTATCAGGGTAAATAGAAATACTGACAAGATCATGACAAGATCATAAATCATGCGATAACAAAGTAAGCGGAGATACGGACAATTTCATAAGTCAATCAATATCAGAATACGCAATATAGAACAACTATGCAAATGAGGAGTCGTAAAGAGCCAGGTATCAGATGCTGAGGATGCGATGCAATATGCAATTCCTGATAAGTCCATGAATAACATCAGTCATATCTAGACCATATAATGTAGAAACATAGTAACCTAACATGTCATATGCAATGAATGTAATGCAATATGCGGTGCAAATGGAACGACCATGCTGGAGTGTGAAGTCAGGATGATAGTAGGTAGTATCGTAGGCTATGGGGTCCATCACAAGGGACTTCTATCCAAACCAGTCTCATACCTAAATTTGGATAGACAGACCCAATGTGGTAAACTCCTGATCTCAGTTTAGTCGCGCACCCAACCGAAATCCTGGCCATTGTGAAGGCACACGTAACAAATAGGTGTGCACCACCAACCCAAGTGGATAGTGAATGAATAAATGCATGAATGAGTATGCAACTCCTGCTCACTAAATCCACATATCAGTACAGTTCATCTCTAGGATCATCACCGGGGTTTAATACACTCCAAATGGTACTGCTGCTCTCCTATCCGCACAGTCCAAGTGAGCGTAAGAAACCTCACTATCCTCCTGGCCAATAGTCTGCCAATACCTATCCGGCACGTCGATAGTGGACCCATTCACGAGCTGGTCAAACTTAGCCTAGTATTGCCCCCTACCCTCGGGCGAGTAAGGCCACACCCCCTCCCAACCGACCACGACATAGTGGGAGACGCTGCCTCCTAGTATTCGGCACTCGGGCGCTCATATATCCACTCGGTCTCGACGTTGGGGCGTCTCCTGGCCACGGAGGTCTAGGGATTTTCACCCAGGGACATCTATGGCGCCCGTATGCTAGAACCAAATATTTTTGGTGTCCCATTGGCCATCCACGATATGCCTGTGGAGGCTATGGCCCTGGTGTCGCTAGGGCGTACAGTAATCATAATGTGAGATGCATGAGTCATACAATCCAGTCATGCATCAATCCCGCGCATACCGCATGCTCATGTGAGATAACCTTCGCTTATCAGGGAGTCTTATAACAACATGCTCAATGACATATGCAATGATCAACCATATCTCATAACAAACATGCAGATGATACATATGGGTATGTATCATGATGCTAAATTGTTACATACTCATAATCGGTATCAACAATCGGCATCGACAATCGACCTCGACAATGTGGACATTTAACCAACATTGCTCCTAAGGAATGGCCCACATAGAGCCAAACATATAATGGACCCACGGCCTCATACAAAGGCCTGATATACAACATAGTGGGCCTTACTCAAGGGCCACATATACACAACAGGCGAGCCCTACTCATGGGCCCAACATACATCGTAATAGGCCTTTCTCATGGGCCTAACATACATCATAATGGGCTCCATAACCTGGTCCTCAAATGCATCCCAATGGGCCTCATCGCATAGGCCTCATGTACATCAAATTAGGCCTTAAACATGACATGAATGCACATCACAACGGTCCTCAAATACGGGCCACATATATATTGTATTAGGCCTCAACAATCAGCCTCGATATTCGGCCTCAATAATCGGTACCGATAATCAACACCTATAATCAGCACTAATAATTAGCATCGATAATCAGCACCGACAACTAATATATATAAACAAGACGGGGTCCATAGATAGATAACCAATCAACAATAATGTAAAGATCGGCTCTCGGTCGTGGTTATATCAATCTGATAGCACGGAGCCATCTGTCTATGGTAAATGGGGCCACTTATTTGGGTTAACCCACGAAGAGAATGGCCTAACAAGGCCTAAGAGAAGGTCACAATGAGGGCATCTAACCGTCATTGCCCATTAATGAGGCATCTAACCAACATTGTTCCCAAGGAGTGACCTACATAGGGCCAAACATATAGTGGGCCCATGGCCTCATATACAATCACGATGGGCCTCATTTACCTCACATCGGCCTCGTCATATGGACCAACATACATCACTTGGGCCTCATACAAGGGGTACATACACATCACTACGGACTGCATCACATGGTCCCAATGCACGTCACGGTGGGCTGCATCTCCTGGTCTGCCCAATGGGCCAGTATACATCAAGTGGGTTGCATCAATGGGCCGCACTAATGAGCCAATATACATCAAGTGGGTTGCATCAATGGGCCGCACTAATGGGCCTCATACACATCAAGTGAGTTGCATTAATGGGCCGCACTAATGGGCCTCACACACATCAAGTGGGTTGCATCAATGGGCCTCATAGATGGGCTACAAATATAACAAAGTGGGCCTCATCACATAAGCCTCACATACAATCACATTAGTCCTCACACAAGGCCATATGCAACATCATAATGGTCCCCATATACAGGCCGCATGTACATTACAATGGACCATATCCCATGGGCCCCAAACATATCGTAATGGGCCACATTCCATGGGCCTCGGATACACCACATCGGGCCTTGCCATCTAGGCCGAAATACATCACAATGGGACACAACCCATGGGCCTTAATACACGATGGGTGGGCCCTACACATGGGCCTAATATACATCACAGGTGTGCCCTGCTCATGAGCCTCATATACAACAAGTTGGGCCTATGAATGGGCCCTAGGGAGAGTGACAATGTGGATATTTAACCAACATTAATCTTACAATATGGACGTCAAACCATCATTGTTCCCAAGGCACGGCCCACCATAAGTATTATTACACAAACCATGGTGGAATCATACATTACAATGAACCTTATGTATATCCCGTTGGGCCTCGACCCAAGGGCCCCAAATACATCAAATGGGCCGCATCACATGGGCCTCATATCTATATCAAGGTGGGCCTCAACAACGGGCCACAAATATATCAAGATGGGTCTAATCACATCCCAAAAAGGATCATAATGAAGGATCATTTGGACCATACCGCAAATAGCAATGGAGGTAATAATTTCCATGGGTAAATAATTCACAGGGCCCACTATAGAGTTTATTTTCCAACCAACCTAGTCATAAGGTCATAAAGACTTGGATTAAAGACCTGGATTAAGAGGGAAAACAATTCCCCATTGATCCAAAACTTTCGTGACCCAATTGGGTTTCAATGATAGACGTTCAATCCTCCACTAATTTTTTGTGGTGTGGTCCACCTGATCAAGGGTTGGTCACATCACGGTGTGGCCCGTCGTGATGTATTTGAAATCCAACCTATTCACAAGTTACCATAGTGATAAATTAAGTGAAAATAAATATCAATTTAATTTGAAACTACTATGGTCCTTAAGAGTTGAATGGTGGATGTCACTGTCCACTATTTAAATGGTGGGGTCCACTTGAACTTTAGATCTAACTCATCCTTATACCCATGCCCTAAAATGGTATCTCAAAATGTTTGGATGATAAGGATATATCATGTTCATCATGGTAGGCCCCACCGTCCAAACAGTGGACAGTGTAAAGATACATACATCAATGTGGGGCCTTGCAGGTTTGCTGCCGTCAAAGGGGCAGCAGCGATATAGCTCCTGTATGTGCAGCTTGCTGCACAAGAAGGGCAGAGGTGGGTCCCACGTAGGGCCCACCCTCATGTATATATGTAATATGTATATGTAATATTATATTATAATATAATATATATATATATATATATCATATGATATATTATAATATATTAATATTATTTTCATTATATACCACGTCCAGGCCCTGGACGGCCTGGATATACACATACACCATGGTAGCCCTACACGTGGGGCTGGGTCCCACCATCCAGGGACGGTGGACGGTGTGGATAGAAACACGTACATCATTGGGTCCCACGTGGGGCCCACCAAAATGTTCATTTTTCCATCCAATCTGTTGATAACGTCACACGGACCTAGATTGAAGGGAAAAAAAAACCAATTTCATAATGATCCAAGGCCTCTGTGAGAAAAAGGGTTTCAATGGTAGCTGCTCAATCCCACTATTTCCTGCCGTGTGGGCCATCTAAGATCCGGATGAGGTAGATTTTTGGAGGGGGCACACTTCAAGTAGGGGCCCACATAATGAACGGTTGGAATGCCATACACACATCATGGTGGGGCCCACGAGTGGGACCCAATCCTGCCCATCCACCCATAGCGCAGGACACCTGTGCTCGTCCTCTGCTCTGACAGCAGCAGCTGTAGCTTAAATTTTTTTTTTTAAAAAAAAAAAACTGTTTTCTTGTAGTTTTTCATATATGCGGCCAACATCAGGTAGATCCACACCACTCATTGCATTCCATGGCCCGATACGGACTAAACAAGTCCAGTATTCAAAGTATTTCAGTGTATAAGACCATCGGGGTAGGTTTCAATGGTAAAAATGACCATTTAATATGCTATGGCCCATCAGAACCTCGGATTGGCTCCATTTTTTGGCCCAACATCTAGAATGAGGTAGGAAAAAGGGTGGATGGCGTGGATTAAATCCATACATCAAGGTGGGGCCTGTATACGCGGCCCACCCAAAAATCAAGAAAGGCAACTGGTGTTTTATTTAAATATTATTTTTATTTATTTATAATAGCTTGGTAGTACACACCCATGTCAGTACATGAACTCCATGTTAGCCATAGCCTACTCCACGTCCAACGTCCATGGAACGCTGGACGGTATGGATAAACACAGCATGATGGTGGGTCCCATGTGTACGTGGCCCACGTTCATCAAGGTGGGTCCCACATGAACGTGGCCCACCTGATGGATCTAATTTTTTTTATTTTCTTATCATCCATAAGGTAGGGTCCACATGACTTGGACGGTTTAGATAAAACCTACATCAACTTGGGGTCCATCCAAGTGGGCCACACATCACAAAAAAATGAAAGAGAGAGAGAGAGAAGCACCCACCTCTAAATCGACTCCTTCCTCAATTCCTCGGGTCCTCAAGCCCTTTTGGGATCTTTTTCAACGTTGGAGATGAGCTTCAATGGCAGGATTGAAGGGGTTCTAAGGTGATTGTGGATGGAAATGGGAGGGCTGCCATGGACCTTTGGGAGTTCTCCTTAATGGAATGAGAAGAAAGAGAGGGAGAGAGAGAGATAAGAGAGAGAGCCATTATTGCTTGTCATAATGATGGCCATTATAAATGCCTAGGTAAGGAGGTAAGGGGAGGTGTTGACTTAAGAGGATGAGTCATTATTACTTGTGTAAGGACATGACACCTAAGGAATGGTGTCATAGAGATAGGTAGGTCCCACAATGTGCGGTCCATAGTCATTATAATGCGCGGGCCACAACTTCTGATCTAAGTGTCACTTTGATGCACGAGACGTGGCATTGGAACCGCGGCGACAATGCGGTCATGACAGTACAAGTTTTGAGTCGAGCCGCCTTAGATATACTGGACACGACTCAAGATCATGTGCAAATGCCAATAACAGATCGCGGGTCGTTGAAATTTGACCGGGAAGGCCGCGGAAGCCTAGGGAACGGTACGATCTAAGATACGGGACTTACAACATTCCATGCACTTTCAAAGACGATGGAATCCTTGGGCAGCTCATCATAGACTTCAATATGGAGAATGATCCCCTCTCAACTGACTCTCTCAACTCTCTGAAAGAATGCTTAGCACACTGTGCAGATTCAAATGATCCCATGATATAAGGCATAGTGTATGCCTTGCATGGCAACACCTCGGTAGTTGTTACTGACCGAGAGAACCCTCATTCTGAGGTCCCTCTTTCCATAGATCCTGAATGTTTACCATTAAAAGAGGAGGAGTTGACAATTGAACCGAAGTCTTAAACTTCAAATTGTATTGAGACTACACCACTTACTGTGAATTTTTCTGAATTTCATTTACTTGTAGTCTCTGATTCACCATGGTATACTAACATTAAAACTTTTTCTGTCACAGGTGAATCATATATACTTTGGACACCTCAGGAGATTAAAAAGAAACCTTATGCTGAGGTCCATAAATTTCTCTAGAAATTCATGCTCTAAGGAATCCAAGCTTATTGCAAAAGGGGCATTTAGATGATCTTGTTGAGAAACCTATTAATGAATTTATCAAGATACTAGCCGGAAGAGGAACCTTGCTGCATGACTGAGTAGCTTTCCCCTACTTTCTTAGTTTAAGTTTATTACTTTCATATGATTTAAGATTAGGATAGCTTGCTTTCAGTTTGTATAGTCTTTATGCTAATCCATCTTCAAACCAAGATCTTTTGAATAGCGTAGATTCTACTTCTTCAGGTACTACCTTTCCATCACTTCTCCTTTCTTTTCATTGTCTCATATGCATTGCATGCTTATATCTTTTACATTGAGGACAATGTAGATTTTAGGTTGGGGGTGTGGATTAGGTAAACTAATCAGTATTTTCCTAGTTTTGAGTAAATAACTGTGGAATTGTGGAAATTTTAATTTTTTAACTTTTCAAGATAAAACCTATTTGGAAATTGATAATTTGTGGATTAAGAATGCTTTAAGTATAATGATAAGATAGAAATTGAATTTTGAATTGTTGGAGTTTGATCAACTAAGTAGCGTATCACTTACCGTTCTTACATTAAATTGATTACCAAGAAGTTTGAGTATCATGTTAATTTAAATTACAAGACACGTTCAAGTTGCTTTCTCTGAATTATGCTAGAATTTCTGATTGTTAGTATGTGAATCATTGATAAATGTGAGAATTCTGTCTAGAGAATTTTTATCCACCTTAAAAGACTAAAAGAACCAGTTAAAAAACAGGAGATCGACAAAAAGGTCATGAATGATGAAAAAGAATGAAAAGAATGAAGAATCACAACATCTTTGACGAGAATGAAAAAAGTCTCTGAAAAGAATGTAAAATTTGAAAAAATAAAATAAAATAAAATAAGAGTGACCGTCGATGTAAAATCAAAAACTGGAAAAAGAAGGAAAAGTGGATATGTTCGGAATAAGTGCTTGAGTTTTTCAACTAATCCTGATATGATGGACATGGCTAACATTATGAAATGATAGTATGTTTATGGGAAGTAAGTTGATATTCACTAAGCACATTTGAAAAACTTGATATATGAACTTATGATCTTAAATAATTGATAAATAACCAATTTGATTGATTGCTTATGTGATTTGGCTCTAGGTTTTCAAAATCTCACTTTCTCATCTTGACTCTACTCATTCATACTTGATTGTACAAAAGATTATTTTCTTAAAAAGGTTTTGGACTTTAAAGATGGAAGATTACTTTATGCATGTTTTGATCGGGACTAGCAAAATGCTGGTTAGAGAGTCCGTTGAGTGTCAAATATTGCATATTTTTTCCTATTTATATCTTGGTTTTATGAACATGATACTGCTTAATGTTATATTTTATACATGTTTGTGTTGCAAGGTGAATTTGTGAGCTTGGATTGAAAAGAATGTTAAAAGTATGGATTTAATGCTCAAGAATCACCAAAGCAAAAGATAGATCTTAGGAGACCAGGAATGAAGAATTCACATGCCAAAGATCCAAGAAAACCAAGTGAAGAATGAAGAGAATCGAAGACTTGAAGCGAAGAAAAGGAATCGTAAAAATTTGCCTACTTCGAATAGTTTAAGCCCTCATTCGACTAGTTTAAGCTCTGCCTCGACTAGTTGAAGAATGTTCGGCTCGAACTCCAACAAAATAAACTTGTAAATTCACGCGATCCTCGACCAGTCAAAGGTGACACTCAACCAGTCGAAGGTGACCCTTGACCAGTCGAAGATTGTCCTCGACTAGTCGAGGGTTACGCAGATTTTGCGAGGACTGCGTAAATTTGAGGCAGTTTCTGGACTTTTTCGACTCGGTGCGAAAGTTGGAGTTCCTCAATTATAAATAGGAGTCCCTAGGATGTTCCTAGGCATCTTTTAGGGTTGGAGGAGTGGAGCAAAAGGGTGGAGCTGCCGTCTGGGAGTCTTTCTTCTTTTTCCTTAGTTATTTTTATACTTTTCTTAAGAAATTTTAGTTTAATCATGTCTATGGTTGGCTAAACCTCTTAGCTAGGGGCAAAGAGGTGAAGCTTGTAGCATGATTGAGATGTTTGCTTTGCTTAGATTCATGTTTTTATTGAACCTTATGGATTCTATTTCTTTATTAAGGAATATTTTTAGTTTTTAATTATTTGTTGTGACAAATTATAATAGATTTGCAATTGTTTTGAATATCTTCTTTTCCTGATTTGAGATTGTGAAATTAGTAAGTCCCGTTGTTCACCATCGTCCCTTGGGCATGGTAGAGTGATGAAATCCTTCATAATCTTCACAATTCTCTTATAATTGGTTGTGGGATTGGTATATCTTGTTATTTGTCATTGTCTCCTGGGCATGGTTGGATGATGGAATCACTTCCAATCCTCACAATTCTCATCCTTGAGACTAGGTTCATGAGAGGTTCAGAGATTCAATTATCTCTCTTTTCCATTTGGATAGGATAGGACTCCAATTCCAGTTGGATTTCCTAAATCAAGCAAGGTATCATATTGAGAAGCTACAAGTGGATCCTTGGCACCCTAGTTCCTTTTAAATGATAGTTTTCACCTTAATCACAATTACTCTCTTTAATATTCCATATTTATATTCACATCTTCTTCTAGTTCTACTTATAGTTATTTTCAGAAGCACATGAGTTCAGTCCCTGTGAATTTAACCTCGGTCTCACCAAGATTATTAATACATTGCGACCCTACACTTAGGGTTGTGAACACAAACCACTTTGTCATTAATCAGAGTTAGCAGCAAACGTAGCTAGAGTAAACCATGCATTGTATGAAAACATTTCAAACACCATAAATAACAAGTTCATTAATCAGGGTTGTGCCCATACATGACTTATACAAACCTAAATAACAAGTTCATTAAATAAATATCGAAAATATATCATCTAGTGACGGATCTCAATATGGGCTGCAGGGACCCCGTATAACTCCTCAGCTACCCGATCAGCTCTAGCAACCCAGTGAACAGCATCGGCTCGCTCTATACCTGCATCAACTGATATGGTTTGATAGCGTTAATGGCTATCGCAGTGAGGAGCACCCTCTACGATTACACATTCATTATTCATAACCCAGGATAGATCGCAACTCATGAGAATGGATATATTAAATACCGTAATTCATAATCATGATCATATACTCAAAAATTAAACCAATCAACATGTAACGTCCTGAATTTTTGCCAACCTGGAGTTTAGACATCCTTAGGCAATGGGTCGATCATAACAACTTTTTGACTTCTCAGAACTCAATCCCAAAGTTTAAAATCCCTTTTTAACCTATTTCCTTCACAAATCTCACCTTTCACCACCTTATTCTTTACATTTTTCTAAGTACTTTTATAGTAGACGTTAATCCTAATATTTAAATGATGGAGAACAATACTAAAACTTAAATTTACTATAATAGTAAATATATAAATAAAAGTTGGTTTTGGGTCATTAGTCTTATGGAATCTGATAAAATAAATAGGTAGTTTTGATAGAGCAACCTAGTCTGTCATAATTGGGCGACACGTAGTTAAGTACTAAACGAAACAATTGATGGATTTGGCTTGAACCACTTTCTATACAAACTACAAGACTCAAAACTATTAAAATCACTAACTCAACATTACTTAAAAATCTAGGAGTAATCTCAAAACCCAGTTGCTCACAGGAGCACATTAGAACTCCGTATTGGACCTGAACCATGTGTTGAAAGTCTGATGATTGTGAAACTATAAGTTTATGACCACCTTACAGGGCTTGACAACGATCGTGGGAATCGAGTCTAAATAATATCTAGAAATGCACAACTTGAGCCCGGAGCAAAGTGTGTGGGAAATGCGAATATCTTTAGAAAATGAACTCAGATTTGAGTGATTTGGGTCGTTCACTTGCGGGCCAAATTTAAGGTTTCAGACCGTCAGATTCTGACCCAACTACACCCTTCGATCAGGAAAATTTTCCTACACAGGTCAGTGTACTTGTGGCCCTGATTGAGCGACGATAGCCGTTGAATTGAAACTGGTCCTCCACGGTCGATCCACAAATCCGATCGAACCGAAATCTTAACCTGGCTTAGATCCATTACCAGGGAACTTACCCTACATCGTAGGTGAGTAATGGACCTCCAGATGTGCCCCGTTTATCAGAAACGAACTCCCTTTGGCTATAACCTAAATATACCATGGCCCTGGGGCCATTTGAACCAGTTCTGGGCCTATATAAGACCCTTAACCCACCCCTTCTCTCTCACATACGAATTTGCTCCAAACCCTAGGAGAGAGAAGAGAGAAAAGAGGAGAAAAGTGTGAGGAGAGATGAGAAAGAGTGGGAGATTGTTGCTGGGATTCTCTCCCACAACTCCACGCCTTGATTCACTCTTCCACATCACTTCACGACCGTCTCCAACTTCAATTTGGGTAAGGAATCCTAACCCTAATCTCATTTTAAGAATCCAAGTAGAAGAATCAGCGAAATAGCTAACCTCTTTCATGATTTAGGTAATCGTTGTGCCGTAGACAAAGACGTAGGGTTTGAATCGAGTTCGTAATCGGCGTACCAGCGAAAGGTGCAGACTATAAACGTTTAGGTTATGGTTTTCAAGGCTTTTAATGTCAGCTAATGATTTATGTCTGACTTGTTTGCTGTCATATGATCTTAGTTACGACGTTTTCAATATATCACATATGTGTAAACTAGGTTGTATACAAAATGCATTCTATGTGTTTGTTGAAATGTTTGAATGAATATGAAATCACAATTTGAGCTTGCCATGACTATTAACCTAGGATTCATGTTTGTTGTATGTATGACAATCCCCTTGTAACATGACTTGCCATAATGTATGTCGTAACTAATTTAGTCTATGTATAATACAAAATGCATTCTATGTGTTTGTTGAAATGTTTGACCGAACATGAAATGGTGAATTGTGCTTGTCATGATTTCTAATCTAAGATCCATGTTTGTTATATGTGTTATAGCCTATGTGGTGTCGTAAATTTCTATAGTTCACGTCATAACTAATCTAGTCTATGTATTTAGTAATGTATAGGCTAAGTGTTTGATAAAATGCCTGAATGAGATATTGTTTGTGAATTGTATTTAATAAGGGTGTTGAGATAGAATTCTCAATTACCTTATATATATATATATATATATATATATAATTTTCTTCATGTAATCTTAATTTCAACTATGCAATTTATGGATGAATTGAAATGTTCGGTCGCATGTTCAATATGTTGATAAAATGCTTAAATGAGTGTTGTACTTGAATTGTTTGTTAAATGCCTATATGATTATAACATGTCTCCACATGCTGCATTTGAGTATGATTGAGACTATTACATAGTCTAGGCAATTGGTAACAATTCCCGTTTGAGTGGCCGAATTAGTCTCACCACATTTGATGCGTTCGGTGAATCCGAGTCATACGATGATTGTTGATAGTGGTACCATGTTGATTAATTCAGCATATGCTCGTACCAGTCGAACTTTTCTAATAAACCAATGAGCCTATTGTGTGTTTACCATGTATGAACGCTAGTGCTTGTATCTAAGGTACCACTTATGAATGTAAAAGCCCGTTTCAACCATGGTACCACGATCCGCTAAAACTCATGAGCCAGGCATGGTGGTATAGGACACCGTGGTCGAGCTGTCGGCCTACACTGGGGTGACGAGCCTCCTCGTAGTGACCAGTGAGCAACCCAAAACTCGTGAGCCGAATACGATGGTATGGGACACTATATTCGAGCTGTCGGCCTACCCCAGCACAGCCTGGCTGTGGTCCCCAGTCGGGTTGGTGACGAGCCTTCGAAAATAGACTGCTAGTTGGTATGGCATTGGTGGTGTGACCTTGAGTACAAAATAGACCTACACTGACAGTGACGAGCCTCTCATAGCGACCTAGAGTGTAAACTCTCGATCTTGCCTATCGTATGTGATTAACTAGGATTGACGACCCTAGATGGATCATTGTTTAGGTAAATGATATAAAGAGAGGTACCTTAGCTTCCCAAACCTGCTATATGAATAGGTCTAATTAAGAACTTGGCTAACACGCACATGCACCGCATTGCATGTGCCTTTGGCGATGGAGTTGAGCACAGCGGGAGTGTTGCATGCGCAACCGTGAGACTATGTCGCTGAGGGAGTGCAGGCGAGGGCATGCATCATTATAGCATATCATCCCTGCATTAACAAGAGTACTTAGGACATGATTGTTGTACTGCTTTATCATTACTGTTTGACTGAATTGATAACATGTTAACCTTTACTTTATAGTTTCACTAAATTAGCTACTCATTCCCACCTAGGACGGTGTTTTGAACACCACCCAGACTCTGGTTTAGATGCAGGTGATGTCGAGGTCTATACAGCAGAGTTGGACTTCGTAGGTGAGGAGGAAGAGTTCTCATACGTTCAACTATCGGGCGAATCTATGTAGATCTCATACCGATGCGCAGGGACTATTGGGATACTTGTTTAGTTAAACACATTTACTTCCCGCATTTATATGGTTAGAAACAACACATGTATATATTTAGCCCGGTTTCATACTCATACTCCGAAATTTATGAAACGTTTTCATAGTTAAATGCATATATTTCAGTCTTCCGTCTGCCAAATTACATTAACCTGGAGTAAGATATGTTGTTTTCGTATAATCCCACTCATGTTTATAGCATTACTAATGGACGACATTTAAACAGCATTATCCATATTGTATAAGTGATGCGTTGGAATTGGGGAGTAGAGCTTTGCTCGACCCCCCAATTTCAGGGCGTTACACAACATAATGTCATTATAAGCAAAATATAATAGTAATTGCAATGCAAGTGTATATGTCCAGATAGTTCAACAATTAATCATACAACTTTCTACTGCACTTGAAAATCACGTTGTACATGAACTCCACGAGATGGCTAGAAAATCAATAAGCGAACTCTCACTCCACCCGAAAATCATGGTACGACTGAACACCGCAAGATGAAGAAAGAACCAATATACAAACATCTACTTCACTTGGAAATCATATTGTACGTGAACTTCGCAAGATGGCTAGAAAATTGATAAGCGAACTCCCGCTCCACCCGAAAATCATGGTACGACTGAACACCGTAAGATGAAGAGAGAACCAACATGCAAACATGTACTTCACCCGAAAATTATATCATACGTGAACACCGCAAGATGGCTAGAAAATTGATAAGAAAGCTCTCACTCCACCTAGAAATCATGGTACGACTGAACACCGCAAGATGAAGAGAAAATCAACATACAAACTCTAGACCACTCGGAAATCATATTGTATGTGAACACCACAAGATGGCTAGAAAATTGATAAGCGAACTACCGCTCCACCCGAAAATCACAATACGACTAAACACTGCAAGATAACTAGAAAATCAACATCCAAACCTCTACTTCACACGGAAATCATATTGTATGTGAACTCCACAAGGTGGCTAGAAAATCGATAAGCGAACTCCTGCTCCACCCGAAAATCACCATACGATTTAATACTACGAGATGAAGAGAGAATAGATATAGGAACTCCAGCGTCATTTGGAAATTGTATGAACTCTGCAATATGGCTAGAAAATTGATAAATGAACTTCAGCTCCACCTGAAAATTATAACGAATTCCGCATAATGACCCGAAAATCAACAAGATATACAAATATAACCAACAAGCCACAAAAAAAGCGTCAACGTTCCATCAAAACCACGAAGGGCAAATAAGCGATCTAAGCCGCGTAGGTCAAATATGGACCGCAAGATAGTAAGTCAACAATAAGTCCCATTCAATCCATCAAATGATCGCAAGTAGCAACATCTAATCAACTAGCAGTTAATACAACTGAAAATAGTATGTGAACATCAAATCATGATTGTTAAAATTAAAGAGACGTGTTCATTATCTAACATAGGAATCAATTTCATAATAGATTATCATATTCATTGTAACGCCCTAACTTTCGGGACCCGAGTATATGACTCATTTCCCAAAAATCCAAGTGTTAACCTTAAAGGATGGTCAAATTTGAGTGTATTTTTTCATCTATTAGAGTAAGCAGATGAGCGTAGAATGGACAAATCAACATAAAGAAAATTTTCATTTACATTTGAAATATACAAGAGATGCCCATAATGACTTATACAAACCAATGCCCTCATTCTTACAATTACAAAATGAAATAAAATTACATGTGAAATAAAGTAAATTACAACAAACTTGGGATATGAAATCCTATAGCAACCCTTAGCAATTACAATCATGCATCCATCTTAAATATATCTTGCTCCTCATCAATATAAACATGAATTTCACCTGGGCTACCTGTGCCACCTGTACGGTTATATATTTAATGGATGAGTGGCCAACTCAGTGTGAATTCCCCTTAAGATTACACACCGCCGCATTAGGTAAGAAATAGTATAAAACATCCAGATAACCAAGACAGAGTAAATGCAGTCTAATTAGATGCATGAATGCGTGAATCCAATCATTGTCCCGGGTAAAACATCTAGATGGACATTGGGGTCGTCACCCATACAATCATCAACCCGAGTAAAATATCCAGACGGTCTGTGCCCTAGGTAAAACATCTAGATAGGCATTGGGCTCGACTGGTCATCAGCGCAACACTAAGCGTAATCACATGGGCATGATCATCCAAGTCATTATCATAAATCGAATAACTAGTCATTAGCGCAACACACAGCGTAATCGCATGGGCATAATGATCCAAGCCATCGTAAATATGCCATGTATGCATGATTAGCTAAGTCATTATTAGTCCATTTACAACTAGCCAATTTAAATAAGCTCAAAGGTTACTACGGGGAGCACATGGCCTAGCGTAGGCCGACAGCTCAGGCATAGGTCCCATACCTCCATCCCTGACTCATGAGACTACCACCTTAGGATGTTTAATGGAACCCCGTCGACTAGTGGCCAATCATATTACAATATATGGGGCTTACCATCGCATGGTTACACAATATAAAACATCGAACCCATATAGGGAAAATACCAAAACGAAGCCACGTAGGGTCAATATCAAAATAAGCGACATAGGGCAAATATCAAAAGAAGCCACGTAGGGCGAGTATCAAAACCATGCGACAAAAGACCATCCTTGAAAACCACTTAGACACAACAACACTGGATGGTAGGTCCACATCAATGATCCATCTAAACCACCACTCAATAACCACTAGATCAAAGGTCCATTGTAATTACCATCAATCGAGTTACATCCCAAGTATGGGTGTACATTTATAGGTGGGGGTTTCCCACTAATGTACCAGTTTAAATTCTATAAGCAATCCACAAATAGTCCATGGGTATGAAATAAATATGCAGGATAAACATTAAGCATGTAACATAGCAATTCAATTCCAACAGTTAACATATGTGATTATAGAATGGAGATATCAATTATAAAATTTAATAAAAACTATAACTTAAGCTAATGAGAAGATGGAAAGCTCAAGGGGAAGTATCATCACCTGATGAATCGAATCACCTTCTAGTATTGCTAAGTTCTTGCGCCCCTAGAATCGAATCCTATCATGAATTATAAATTTTGTATGGTTAGATCTGTAAGATCCATATCCTTCCCGTTGAATTTCGGCAACCTACGACCTATGATCGACATTTGCGCGTGACCCTAAGTCATATCCTATAGATTTGAGTCAGCTTAATCCAAGACTTGTATCATTGCGACAACACTGTTACCGTGGTTCCAATGCCACATCTTGCATACCGATCCGATACCCTGACAGGAAGATGTGGGCCGGCGTTTATTTCGAAGAAATGCCACGCTTTTGCGATCCCAAGAGAATCTCTACAACATGTCCCATCAATCAATCACATCACATCATGTCAAGTACAAGAGCAACCCATGCTTCCTTTCTCCACAAGTTAAGCAAACCCCAAAGTCAACCAATCTCTCACCTCACCCATCACTCATATCTCTCTTACAACCACCACACCTCTCTCTCTTTCTCAACACAATTTCCAAGCAACAAAGAGAGCAAAAGAGTGGACATCCATGGCTTTCCTAAGTGAGAGAAAAGTGTAATGTATGTGGCCCACTCCCTATTCCAAAAAATCTTTCATCCTATCCATTCAAACCTCATCTCCCTCCATCAAAGTGAAGTACAAGGAGATCGGCTTTCCAACGGACCAAGAAGATCGAACGGTGGGTGCTTATTAGGCTAGATTTTTCATGTTTTGATGATGGGCCAAGTGACACCTACCAATTGATAGTATGGATCTCACTTTGGACCCTTGATGTGGCCGATGGATCACCTTGATCGTCATGATCATTCCATAATGGGGTCATTCTCCATGGACCCCATCATAATGTTTATTTTCCTCATATGGATGGGGTCATCTAGACCTTACATTTGGTGGAGAAAGGATCTCCACCATTGATTTTCGGTTTGATGGGCCCACGTGTAATGGGACCCGCTTGATGTATGATTGCTTACAAGGAAGGGCTCATAGTGGCGGAGCCCTCCATCACACATGTCCCATCTCTCTCTCTCTCTTTCTCTCTCTCCCTTTTTATTTTTATGTGATGATATGTCCATATGGCCCACCCGAATGGACCCCACCACAAAGCATGCATTTGATCCAAGTGATTTGTAGGTGGGGCCCACTTGTATATATGTTGTTCCACCCCACCCAGCTATGTGGTGGCCCACCTAAGCAGGGCCACCTTAAAAGTAATTGCCTTGCCCAGAATCGTCCAGTGTCTGGACGTGAACTGGGAAAACACAAATGTTAGCTTGATTCTTAAGCCTATGGGTGAGCCACTTGTATAGGCCCCACATGGATGTATGGATTCAATCCACATCGTCCATCCTATTTACCAACTTATTTTAGGCGTTGAGCCGAAAAATGAAACTGATCCAACTTTTTGGTGGGCCACACCTTTGAAAATAGTGATTTTCACTGTTGAAACTCACCTTAATTTTTTCTACACGCCGAAAGATGCCCAATATTGGGCTTGATGGATTTGTTATGGACGGTAGAATCCATTGGTGGACCTGGATTCAGTTGATGTGGGCCCTACCTCTGAAAAACCACGAAAAAAATTCAATTTTTCAAAAAATAAAAAATAAAAATACAACAGCAACATTGCTGCTGCTGCTGTCAGAGGCGCAGGCAGCGCTTGCTGCTGATGGGCGTACGAGCAGGGACCCATGGCCCCCAGCCGTGGGCCCCACCATAATGTGTATGTCATCCAAACCGTTCATTGGGTGGGGCCCTGCTTAAAGTGGGCCCCCTCCAAAAATCAACCACATCTAAAGCTCAGGTAGCTCACATTAGAGGAAACAATGGGATTGAACATCTGCCCTTGAAACCCCTTTTTTGGGCCACAGAAGTTTTGGATCAACATGAAATTTGTTTTTCCTATTCAGCCAGGTCCGTGCGACCTTATCAACGGTTGGATGTCAAATAAACATTGCAGTGGGCCCACATGGGACCCACAAAGATGTATGTGTTTCATTCCCACCGTCCACTGACTGTGGACGGTGGAACCCCTCCTTGATTTATGTGTTCTATCCACACCATCTACACTGGACGATGGGACCCACCCCCACATGTGGGAGGGTGTGTGTGTATGTGTGCAGTGTGTGTGTGTGTGTGTGTGTGTGTGTGTGTGTGTGTGTGTGTTATATTAGATATAATATTGTATTATATTATATATAATATTGTATATATTATATATATTATATGTAGATTATATATTATGTTATATATAATATATACTTGATGATGGGCCTTCATGTAGACCCCCACCATGATGCATGGGTTGCATCCAAACCATCCACCATTTGGCAAGCTTGTATTACAGGCTTGAGACTAAAAATAAGACAGATCTATAGTTCAAGTGGACCCCACCTTAGTATATGTATGGGGCCCATCTTGATTTATTTATAGTCGTCCATTAAGGCCCACCTTGGTATATGTATGGGGCCCATTTTGATTTATTTATGGCCATCCATTAAGGCCCACCTTGGTATATGTATGGGGCCCATTTTGATTTATTTATGGCCGTCCATTAAGGCCCACCTTGGTATGTGTATGAGGCCCATCTTGATTTATTTGTGGTCGTCCATTGAGGCCCATATGATATGCATATGACCCATGTGATTAGGCCCATTTTGACATATTCTAAGGCCCATCTTGATGTAGTTATGGCCCATCCATTGGGGCCCACCTTTGATATGTTTATGGTCCATCTGTGAGGCCCACCTTTGATATGTTTATGGCCCGTCTATGAGGCGCACCTTTGATATGTTTATGGACCGTTGTTGATGCCCACTTAATGTATATGAGGCCCATATGTTGTGGCCCATTTGATGTATTTGGAGCCCATGGGTTGAGGCCCATTGTGATGTATTAGGGCTCATGGGTTAAGGCCCATTGTGATGTATTAGGGCCCGTGGGTTGAGGCCCATTTGATGTATTTGAGGCCCATGGGTTGAGGCCCAATGGGATGTATACGAGGTCTATTGTATTGTGTGATTCCACCATGGGTTATGTAATAACATTTATGGTGGGCCATGCCTTGAGAGCAATGTTGGTTTGACGTCCACATTGTAAGAATAGTATTGGATAAATGTCTACATTATAACTCTCCCTAGGGCCCATTGATAGGCCCATACTTCTTGTGAGGATAGTTCATCACCATATAAAATGCTTAGCATATCTCCATAATTCATGCCCATACGCATCATATGTATGCCTGATATGAGGAATGTTTGATCATAGGATATGCCATTAGGCAAACTATTTATGGGACTCTTTATGAGACGGAGTGCCCACATTCTCGCGCCGTACGCGCAGGATTGCTGTATGACTGGATAGTGTGACTCATGCATCTCGCATATATGTGACTTGATCATTGTACGCCCTAGCAACATCAGGGTCGTGGCCTCCACAGACACATCGTGGATGGCCAGATGGGACACCAAAAATGCTTAGTTCTAGCACTGTGGGCACGTAAGATGTCCTTGGGTGAAAATCCCAGAACCTCCTTGGTACCAGGAGATACTCCAACGTTTAAACTGAGTGAAATATGAGCGTCGGTGCCTATACCAAGAGGTCATATCTCCCACTATGTTGTGGTCGGTTGGAAGAGGGTGTGGCCTTATCCGCCTTAGTGAGGGGGCTATAAGCTAGGCTGAGTATGACCAGCTCATAAATGGGTCCGCTATCAACAAGCTGGGCCCGATATTAGCAGGTGGGTAGTGAGGTCTCTTCCACTTGCTTGGCTGTGCAACTAGGGAGGATGCAGTCAGTGTAGAGTGTAATAGACCCCAGTGATTTTCCCAGAGAACAACCGTATTGATATGTGGACTTATTGAGCAGGAATTACATATTCATTCATTCACTATCCACTCGAGCTGGTGGTGCATAACTATTTGTCACGTGTACCTTCTCATGGCTAGGATTTCGGTTGGGCGCGCGACTAACCTGAGATCAGGAGTTTACCACAATAAGTCGGACTATCCAAATTTAGGTATGAGACTGATTTGGATAGAAGTCACTTGTGGTGGACTCCGTAGCTTGCGATACTACATACTATCATCCCGACTTCACATTCCAGTATGATCATTTCATTTGCACCGCATATTACATTGCATCTACAGTACTTAGCATTTTGGATTACTATATTTTTTTGCACTTATATAGCCTAGATGAGGTTGATGGTATTCATGGCTCGTCAGGATTTGCATATTGCATTGCATCCTCAGCATCTGTTATTGTCTTATTATGTTTTGCATCGCATAGCCTTGGTATGGCTGATAGCACTCATGGACTTACCAGTATATTTCCACTTACTTTGATATCATATGATTCATGTCTTGTCAGTATTTTCA
Organism: Magnolia sinica; assembly: GCF_029962835.1. Lineage (NCBI taxonomy): Eukaryota > Viridiplantae > Streptophyta > Magnoliopsida > Magnoliales > Magnoliaceae > Magnolia > Magnolia sinica. The sequence goes on along the minus strand of NC_080577.1, from coordinate 39,511,513 downwards.
TTTTTTCCGATGATGTATGATTTATGGGCTTTATGGTATACTTGGCACTTATTTTGTGCACACATTTTCACCACCCTCTAAGCTTTTGTAAGCTTATGCACGATAGATGCGTACAGGTGGCGTTAGGTTGCAGCAGCGTTGAGCTTGGAGCTTGCAGCTGTCTTCTAGAGTTTTAAATTTCGACATATGTATTTTCCTTTTAGCATTGTATTCAAATATTTATATTAGTGGATATAATGATGATGATGTTGCCTTGTTATGCTCCATACAAAAAAAAAATCATACTAAAAATCCTCCTTGTAGGATCCTAGGATCGGAATCTGGCGCATGCGAGCTGGGAGCCGAGAATGGGGTACTACAGAGGCTGTCAGCACCAAATTCGGTGATCGAAAATTTTGTGAGCCCGGTTTCCGAGTTTGGGGCGTGACAAGATCCAAGTTTCATATGTCATCTATGATTAGAATTATGACCTATGGTTTGGATCATTTAGATTTAAGGCTTTATTCATTAATCTAATATTAGACTTTGGTTTAGGGTTTGAGTTTCAACTTCTTAAATTTTATTTAAAATAATACTAGTAGTGGAGTAATGATAAATAACAATTATTGGTTAATACCATCAACACTAATCTAAAATAAATAATCTATTAATCATAATGCTAATTGTTAATATCATGCATCCATAATCACTAATACTAGCAAACTAATCTACTAATGGTTAACCACAAGTAGGTGGGCTTATAGGGATTTACCCAACCTATGAACTTGGGCTCAAACTTATGCAAATTGGGCCCAAACTGAGCCTTGAAATGGGCCTGATCGTGGCCCAGTGAGGCTGGCCATTGATGGTCCAACTGAAGTCTATGGTGAGGCCCACTGATTTTTGTGGTGTGGCCAATGTTTGTGGCTGTAGCTGGCCCACCACAAGGCTGGTTTTGGTCCAATCGAAGGGCTGGTTCCAGCCCATACTCCGGACCGATTTCAGCCAAGAATGTGGGCTGGTTTTGGCCCAATTCAAGGCCCAATTCAAAGCTAATTTCAGCCCCAAACCTGGCCCAGATTGGTGGCTGGGCCTGGTCCAGACCAGGGCCCAAATTGAGGCTGGGCTGGACTGTCCCGGTCCTGCATCAACTCCATCCTGATGGATCTCGGTTGGATTCACCAGAACTAGGCCACGAGGGACGAACTCGTGAGTTCAAGGCATGGAAAATCAATGCTTCTGACCCAAATTGTTCATGCCCGGAAGATCATCAGATCCAAACCATTAGAGCATCAGGAGTCAAGAACAAGTCAAAGACTAACCAATCCGAGTTCTTCTGCTCGCCCGAGAGAAATCCTCTTATTGCAAATGCTCTGAATCCTTTCAATCATATCCTGACTATTGGATTGAGAAAAGAGAATGTAGGGCCCAAGGATCTGCAGAGATATCATCATCGTCTCCCATAACTCCCAGCAAGTCCAGTGAGGTTGCTGGACCAAGTCCGACCAGCGGTGCGCACTAGCGAGGCAGCGAGTTGGGTTGTATTAGCGTGGTGCAACACCCGCACCACCCCACCTCTGATTTCCTTTCCTTTTTTTTTTCTTCTACACCCATTCCTCCTGTCTGCCTCTAGCTACGCCTGGACGATGCCGGACAAGGGCTAAAACTACCCGCACCCGTCGGTTTCTCGGTGAAGGAGAAGACAGCCATTAATGGCGTCTCCTCCACGAGGGCTTCCTCCTCCCTAGTCTTTCTTCAGAACAGTTCGCAGGGATTGTATGAAGCTTAGAGCACGGTCAGAGTGAAGCTCCATGGAGATTTTCCTAGTGGGTTCAAGCTTGGAAGACGGCTGCCCGTTTTTGTGCAAACGCGCAGGAAACGGTGCGAATCCCTACAACGCTCGGTTTCCTAGCTCCTTTATCGCATCCCAGATTTTCTTAGCACCGTTGGATTTGGATCCAATGGCCTGGATGCTAGGGTTTTTTCGTAATACAACAGCTAAGAGAGAAAACCGCCCGCTGTTTCTCTATACCACGAGTGGAATTTCCAATACACGTAGAGGGTTAGGATGGTGCCTAATGAATGGCTGAGATTGAGGAATTCCTCCCCACTCGGATCGCCCTCCTGGCAAATTGAAATGGAAACGGAAGTTTTCCATTTTTGGAAACATTAGCCGCGCACAGCCTCCTTGCGCGTACAAATGCACGTGGGACTCACCATATTTTGTTCAGTCCCATCAGATCAACAAGATGGACGGATCGGATTAATCATATGGGATGAGATGGTGGGCCACATCCCGATCAAACGAGGAAGAGGAAACACAAACGTGTTTCAAACAAGGAAGAGGAAACATTTGGAAAGTGTCGGGTCAGAGATCCTTTGACCCGACCCTAGGTTCGATGCACCTCAGCTGCACGCAGGATGTGTGTACACTACGCATATGGTGGGGGTCCACAGTGATGTTTACGACCAATCCACACCGTCCATTTTACTTGGTGGGCCCCATCATACCCTTTGACCAAAATGGGACAGATCCAAGGTTTTGGGTGGGCCATACATCTTGGTTTAGGGTCCTACTTGAGGATTCCCGACAATCTAATGGTTGGATCTTCCCGGGAATGAACGTCAATGGTTAAAATGGTCTGAGGGACTATTTAAGCTAAGACTAGATGGTCATATTATGGATATATGGCCTGTTCTGATTTTAGAACACTAAATATTATGTTATACTACTTTTAATAATATTATTTACTATTATCATTTTTAATTTTATATATATATATATATATATATATATATATATATATATATATATATATATATATATATATATATATAAATTAAAGTTGTAGGTTTTTGAAAATGAAAGATTAGATTGATTTTAATTTGTTCCATGGGCAGATAGCTTCCAAGTCATGCATCAATGGCCCTAGGATCTTAACGAGTGTTTAAGCGTGATACGAGGATTGAATGTGGACTACAATGATCTGATTGTATTTTTGAATGATGGGCCTTACAATGGTAACCCTGATGGTCGGTTAGATTTATGTAATCCATGAGATTAAAAATCCCAATAATTGGTCTTCCTAGTGAGGTGGTGGTCCATCTAGAAAACTAGATGGACGGATAGTCTGGTACATGGATGGGAACTGCTTTCAACAATCAGATTATGACTAGAATGCACGTGCACGCTCGCTTAGTCTAGGTTTGTACTTATTCTTGGTAACAATCGAGTACTAGAAAGTACGGGGTATTACAATCTACCCTCCTTAAAGAGAATTTCGCCCCTGAAATTCAGCACTTCTGTCGTGGACATGAATGATGACAATCTAATTTACAATGCGCCTAGGCATTCGCTATTTTCCCCTAAAGGTTGTGTTTGTACAAGTTTATACGACTAATTATAAAAACTAGGGTCATTGCAATCTAACCCCCCTTAAAGAAAATAAATAAGGTTCTACTTTAATCTTTAATGATGTACGTGCCTATTATTAACATTATGAGCGGTTCAATTATCCTTAAAAAAATGTACCCTATGTCTACGTGTGAAATCCCAACTAGCTTTATTTAAGCCCTTATGACCCCTAAGTTTCTTGTCTTAGCAAATCAGTTAAGGTGCCTAAGCCCCATTGAAGGTTATAAATCATTTCTGTATTAACTAGAGTTAGGGGATCTTACTAATGTTTGTCAACATCAGGATTTCTCATAGCACTTTACTAAGATTTTAAGTTCATTTGGGTGAAGAATGCCAATATCCAACTTTGCTCTTATTTTTCCTTTACCTTTAATGATAATTCCCAACATCTAAAGTGAAATACAATTTTCTGATTTCCCGTGTTCGAGCTGTCACGGACAATGGTTGTAGTGGGTTTGAGTCCAATACATCGATCTTTTGCCTACGTAGAACAGAGAATTACTAGTATCAATTCATAATCCTACTAAATCTCGATCCTTTACTTGATCAGGGCATTGATATCAATGAGACTTGCTAGGACTTAGAATTTAGGTCAAACCGCATACTCATCGCATAAACATGATTCCACCAATCCGTGACCCCAATTACTCTAAGCTCATGGGAAATATCATTTGACCATTTATTTTCATAATGAATAAGACTATGTGGCCCATTACGCTTCTAATGCGCACTCTGATTGTCTAAACACAAAATCCTAAGACCAAGGTTTCTATATGAAATCTAAGTTTGAATTTTTCAAGTTCACCTAGAATTTCAAACCTAGTCCCGATATGCTTAGCCTATGGTTGAAAATTTACTTAAGATTCTATAAGTTCACCCTTGACTAATCTTTACATGCTGATGGGAAATGTTATATCTAAGTAAAAAGACATATTAGGGAATTCAAACTACATTCATAGTAAGATTTCGTAAGTTCGGGGAGTGCTTATACTCAATCCTATGTACAATCTAAGGGATAAAGAATTTCCTATGAAGTCCGAGTTTGTTCGATTCACTGGTTATTGTGACAACTTTGTTTCTAACTAAGAGATTCTCGAAAAGGTTTAATTTCTAATTACCTAAGGATTGTTCATTGAGAGTCAAGCTTTAGGAATGTTCTAATTCAACCTTAGACATATCATAGTGGGTACTTGTCCTCCCACAATACACGAGTTTAATTCCTAAATGATAATTCTAATAGCTTTCAAGGGAACTAAAGTTTATGTTCCTAAGTTCAAATGATTGAACTTAAAATGTCCGAGGGTTCTAAATTCATTTCTAAGTTCTTTGGTCATCTAAACAAATTTCTACAGGCCTAAAATTATGAGTCCCTCTATCCTCAATTTCTCCTAGCTACAGGGGAAATTCATATAAGTTTAAATGGTTATTCTAATAATTTCTAAAGGAACCTAAGTTTATTTCTAAGTTCAAATAGTAGTTTTGGTGGTTTACATGGGAACCAAAGTTTTTGTTCTAAGTTCCAATGTCTAGACTTAAAATCTTCAAGGGAGCCTAAGTTTAGGTCTTTACATTCTCAATGATTCTCCTAAGTCTAAGGGAAATTCACCTAAGTTCAATTTTCTAATTTCAACATCCTAACTCGAGACATTTAAGGTTTGTATAAGATTATTTCCCAAGGCCAAGTTTGTCCAAATTATACTCTGATACCAACTGTAACGCCTCAACTTTTCCACACCCTAGTATATGACTCGTTTCCCAAAAACTCGAGTGTTAACCTTAAAGGATGGTTAAATTTGAGTGTATTTTTTCATCTATTAGAGTAAGCAGATGAGCGTAGAATAGACAAATCAACATAAAGGAAAATTTCATTTACATTTGAAATATACAAGAGTTGCTCATAATGACTTATACAAACCAATGCCCCCATTCTTACAATTATAAAATGAAATAATATTACATTTGAATTAAAGTAAATTACAACAAACTTGGGATATGAAATCCTGTAGCAACCCTCAGCAATTACAATCATGCATCCCTGTTAAATATAGCTTGCTCCTCATCAATATAAACATGAATTTCACTTGGGCAACTTGTGCTACCTGTACGGTTATATATTTAATTGATGAGTGGCCAACTCAGTGTGAATTCCCCTGAAGATTACACACTGCCGCATTAGATAAGAAATAGTATAAAATATCTAGACAACCAAAACAGAGTAAATGTAGTCTTATTAGATGTATGGATGTGTGAATCCAATCATTGTCCCGGGTAAAACATCTAGACGGACATTGGGGTCGTCACCCATGCAATCATCGACCTATGTAAAACATTTAGACGGTCTGTGCCCCGAGTAAAACATCCAGATAGGATTGGGCTCGTCACCTATGAATATGATTGGTCATCAGCGCAACACTCAGCGTAATCGTATGGGCATGTGATCCAAGTCATTATCATAAATCGAATGACTGGTCATTAGCGCAACACTTAACATAATCGCATGGGTATAATGATCCAAGTCATCGTAAATATGTCATATATACATGATTAGCCAAGTCATTATTAGTCCATCTACAACCAGCTATTTAAATAAGCTCAAAGGTCACTACAGGGAGCACATGGCCCAGCGTAGGCTGAGAGCTCGGATATAAGTCCCATGCCATCATCCCCGGCTCATAAGACTACCACCTTAGGATGTTTAATGGAACCCCGTCAACTAGTGGTCAATCATATTATAATATATGGGGCTTACCATCGCATGGTTACATAGAATAAAACATCGGACCCATATAGAGAAAATACCAAAACAAAGCCACATAGGGCCAATATCAAAATAAGCAACATAGGGAAAATGTAAGACCCGTATCCAAGCTCGTACCGTCCTGTAGGCTTCCGCGGTCCTTCCAGTAAAATTTCGACGACCCGCGATCTTTTATCGGTATTTGCGCAAGACCCTGATTCACACGCCGTCAACTCGACTCGACTCAACCTAAGACTTGTACCATAATGATCGCACCGTTGCCGCGGTTCTGATGCCTCGACTCGCGTGCCAAGGCGATACCCAGGCCAGGAGATGTGGGCCGGCGTTCAGTTCGAGAAAACGCCGTGCATTTATAAAATCCCAAGAGAATCTCTACAACCTTTCAAATCAATCCCATCAATCATGTCAAATGTCAAGTACTCCCATCACCTCACACCCCATCCCCAAGTACAACCACCCCTCCCCTAAAGTCAACACTCTCTTACAACCAAGTACACCTACCCATCACTCACCATCCCTCTCTCCCATCACTCCTCTCCCATCATCTCTCTCATTTTCAAACTCACCTCCTAAGCAACCCAAGAGCACCATCCGTCCAAGCCTCTCCCCATCTCTCCCAAGCAACAAGTGTGACCCACTTTCCCACCCCCTCATCTCCCATCTCAACCATCCAAACCCCATCTCCTCCGTTGGAATCGAAGCTAAGGAGCAAGAAGGAGCGGTGGGTGATTTTTTTTGGATTTTTGTTTTCATTCATTTGTTTCATTTAAGGGCCACATGTAGTGTGACCCACCTTAATGTAGGCTTTGTACCAAAGAGGGGCCCATAGTGGCGGGGCCCCTCCATCTTTGCCGGTGTCCTTCTCTTTCTTTCTCTCTCCCTTTCTATGATTGTGGCCCACCTAATATAATGTTTATCATCCATGCCATTTTCGGTGGACCCCATCCATGTGGGACACACCATGATGTTTATGTGCCATCCCAACCATCCATTGGGGGCCCACCTTGAGGTGGCTAATAATGGGAGTGGCTGCCAGTGAAATGTGAACTGACGTAGGCCCACCTAGCCCCTTAGATCAGGTGGTCGACCAAGTGAAAGATACCTTGTTTTAGCACTGGAGGTCATGGTATCGCACCCTGTGGAGGTGGCTAACATGGAGTGTGCACTGACAGTGGGTGTAGACTGGCATGGGGTCCACGGGACCCATCCACACCGTCCACCCTTTTTGATGAGGCCCATCATGGTGTGCATGCTCCCTTCAAACCATCCGCCATCCAGGACGGTGGGGCCCACATTCGTGTGGGGCCCTCCTTACACACTCAGATACATAGCTCAAATGGCAGACTGAGTGGAGATACCTCATTACAACACCGAGGTCTTGGCACGATTCCCCGGCAGGGGTGGCCTGCGCGTGGGACCCACCTAAGTCTTGGATGCGGCTAGAGCTTGGTCTGACCGTCCATTCAAGTGGGACGCCCACGATGGGTGGGCTGGATTTGTGGACCCCATCTCGGTGGGCCTAATAAATGTTTATGAATGTTTTAATGGAGGGTAGCCCTCTCAACTGATGTATCTGGTGTGGCCCACACATGTCACGGATTGACTTGATTTTTGAGACCTATACCCACGCTGGAATGGTGCATCTGACCGATGGGTTAGATGTTTGGCAAACATCACGGTGGGCCCCAGCAACATCACGGTGGCAGACGGAGTGAAAGATGCCTCGTTTCAACACGTGAGGTCTTGGTATCAATCCCTGTGGAGGTGGCTAACGTGGAGTGTGTACGGTCATGGGTGTGTGCTGGTTGTGGGGTCCATGGGACCCATCCACGCTGTTCATCCATTTGGAGTAGGCCACACCATCACGTAAGTGGGACCCACCCCACGTGTGGGGCAGCACCGTGATGTATGCAACTGTCTAAGCCATCCACGGCCTGGACGTTTGGCATATGATATATATATTATATTTTATTATATAATATAATATATGTATTATGTATTAAATATGGTATTGTGGAGGGCCCTACGTGGGACCCACCTCTGTTTGTGACAGAGAAGAAAAAGACAAAAGGATGCAGCTTTGCTGCTCATAAAGTAGCACGTGACTCTCTCTCTCTCTCTCTGACTCTCTCTCTCTCTCAATTTTGGCAACAAGTTTCGTGGGTCCCACCTTTTCCATCCACACCGTCTACCTATGGGACCCACCATGATGCATGGGTTGCATCCAAACCATCCACCACTCAAGTGGACCCCACCTTAGTATATGTATGGGGCCCATCTTGATTTATTTGGGCCGCCCATTGAGGCCCACCTTGGTATATGTATGAGGCCCATTTTGATTTATTTGTGGCCATCTGTTGAGGCCCACCTTGGTATATATATAAGGCCCAAGTAATTAGTCTCATCTGGTCATATTTATAGCCGTTGTTGAGGCCCACCTTGATGTACTTCATGGCCCATCCATCAAGCCCACTTTGATGTATTTTTGTGGCCTAATCGAGGGGGCCCACTTTGATATACATGTGACTCATCAGGATGTATCTTTGACCCATAAGCGAGGCCCACCTATTGTGTGTTTTGAGGCCCAGGTGCAGGGCCCACCTGTTATGTATTTGAGGCCTGTGTGTTGAGGCCCATTGTGATGTATTTGGGGCCCATGGGTCGAGGTCGATTGTGATGTATTAGGGCCCGTGGGTTGAGGCCCATTTGATGTATTTGAGGCCCATGGGTTGAGGCCCAATGGGATGTATACAAGGTCTATTGCATTGTGTGATTCCACCATAGGTTATGTAATGACATTTATGGCGGACCGTGCCTTGGGAGTGATGTTGGTTTGACGTCCACATTGTAAGAATAATGTTGGTTAAATGTCCACATTATAACTCTCCTTAGGGCCCATTGATAGGCCCACACTTGTTATGTGTTGGCCGTCTAGGCCCATTTGCATTATAAGGATAGTTCATTACCTTACAACATGCTTAGTATAATTCCATGACACATGCCCATACGCATCATCTGCATGTTTGTTATGAGATGTGATTGACCATTGCATATGTCATAGAGTAGGTTGTTCATGGGGCTTCCTGATAGGCGAAGTTGCCCCACATGAGAGCACGACATGTGCAGGATTGATGCATGATTGGACTGTGTGACTCATGCATCTCGCATTTGTGTGACGTGACCACTGTACGTACGCCCTAGCGACATCAAGGCCATAGCCTCCATAAGTATTTCGTGGATGGCCAGATGAGAGACCGGAAATCTGTTCTACATGGGGTGCTATAGATATCCTTAGGTGAAAGTCCCTAAACCCTCTTGGTTCCAAAGGTTGCTCCAACGTCTAGACCGAGTGGATGTATGAGCGCATGTAGGCCGTATACCGTTAAGCCGCGTCTCCCACTATGTCGTGGTCGGTTGGAAGGGGGTACGACCTTACCTGCCTGAGAGGAGGGGGCAATGCTAGGCTGAGTCTGACCAGCTCGAGGAATAGGTCCGCTATCGACGAGCCGGGCCCGACATTGGCAGGCGGATAGTGAGGTCTCTTCCACTCACCTTATTGTGCACGATGGGGCGGCAATCTGGTTTGGATTGTAATAGACCCCGGTGCTTTCCCAGAGAGGAACCGTACTGATATGTGGACTTATTAAGTAGGAGTTATATACTCATGCATTCATTTTATTCACTATCCACTCGGGCTGGTGGTATGCAACTGATTGTTGTGTACCTTCGCATGGCCAGGATTTTGGTTGAGCGCACGACTAACCTAAGATTAGGAGTTTACCACATTAAGTCTGACTATCTAAATTTAGGTATGGGACTGGTTTGGATAGAAGTCCCTTGTGGTGGACCCAGTAACTTGCGATAGTACGTGCTATTATCCCAACTGCACACTTCAGCTTGGTCATTTCATTCGCATCGCATATTGCATTACATCCTCAGTACATAATATTTGGGTTCTTGTAAATCCGATTTTCGGGTTTGGGGCGTGACAGCAAATATCAAAATAAGCCACGTAAGGCGAGTATCAAAATCATGCGATAAAAGACCATAATTGAAAGCCACTTAGACACAACAACACTAGATGGTAGGCCTACATCAATGATTCATCTAAACCACCACTCAATAACCACTACATCGAAGGTCCATTGTAATCACCATCAATCGAGTTACATCCCAAGTATAGGTGTGCATTTATAGGTAGGGGTTTCCTACTAATGCACCAGTTTAAATTCCATAAGCAATCCACAAATAGTCCATGGGCATGAAATAAATATGCAGGATAAACATTAAGCATGTAATATAGCAATTCAATTCCAACAGTTAACATATGTGATTATAGAATGGAGATATCAATTATAAAATTTAATAAAAACTATAACTTAAGCTAATGAGAAGATGGAAAGCTCAAGGGGAAGAATCATCACCTGATGAACCGAATCACCTTCTAGTGTTGCTAAGTGCTTGCGCCCTTAAAATCAAATCCTACCATGAATTATAAATTTTGTATGGTTAGATCCAAGTTTCATATGTCATCCATGGTTAGGATCATGACATATGGTTTGAATAATTTAGATTTAGGGTTTTATTCATTAATCTAATCTTAGACTTTGGTTTAGGGTTTGAAGTTCAACTTCCTAAATTTTATTTAAAATAATACTAATAGTGGAGTAATGATAATAACAATTATCGGTTAATACTATCAACACTAATCTAAAATAAATAATCTATTAATCATAATGCTAATTGTTAATATCATGACTCCATAATCGCTAATACAGCAAACTGATCTATTAATGGTTAACCACAAGTAGGTGGGCTTATAGGTATTTACCCAACCTATGAACTTGGGCTCAAACTTATGCAAACTGGGCCCAAACTAAGCCTCGAACTGGGCCTGATCGTGGCCCAGTGAGGCCAGCCATTGATGGTCCAGCTGAAGTCTATGGTGAGGCCCACTTCAAATGGGTATCTGAAACCCAGGCCCAGCTCGTAAGTGAGGCCCACTGATTTTTGTGGTGTGGCCCATGTTTGTGGCTGTAGCTGGCCCACCACAAGGCTGGTTTTGGTCCAACCGAAGGGCTGGTTCCAACCCATACTCCGGACCGATTTCAGCCAAGAATGTGGGCTGGTTTTAGCCCAATTCAAAGCCCAAGTAAAGGCTAATTTCAGCCCCAAACCTGTCCCAGATTAGTGGCTGGGCCTGGTCCAGACCAGGGCCCAAATTGAGGCTGGGCTGGACTGTCCCGGTCCAGCATTAACTCCATCCTGATGGATCTCGGTTGGATTCACCAAAACCAGGCCATGAGGGACGAACTCGTGAGTTCAAGGCATGGAAAATCAATGCTTCTGACCCAAATTGTTCATGGCCGGAAGATCATCAAATCCAAACCGTTAGAGCATCAGGAGTCAAGAACAAGTCAAAGACTAACCTATGCAAGTTCTTCTGCTCGCCCGAGAGAAATCCTCTTATTGCAAATGCTCTGAATCCTTTCTATCAGATCTTGACCGTTGGATTGAGAAAAGAGAATGCAGGGGCCAAGGATCTACAGAGATATCATCATCGTCTCCCATAACTCCCAGCAAGTCCAGTGAGGTTAGTGGACCAAGTCCGACCAGCGGTGCGCAGCAGCGAGGCAGCGAGTTGGGTTGTATTGGCGAGGTGCAACAGCCGCACCACCCCGCCTCCGATTTCCTTTCCTTTTTCTTTTCTTCTGCACCCATTCCTCTTGTCTGCCTCCAGCTACGCCTGGACGATGCCGGAGAAGGGCTAAAACTACCCGCACCCGTCGGTTTCTCGGTGAAGGAGGAGAAAGCCATTAATGGCGTCTCCTCCACGAGGGCTTCCTCCTCCCTATTCTTTCTTCAAAAAAATCCGCAGGGATTGTATGAAGCTTGGAGCACGGTCGGAGTGAAGCCCCATGGAGATTTTCCTGGTGGGTTCGAGCTTAGAAGACGGCTGCCCGTTTTCGTGCAAACCCGTAGGAAACGGTGCGAATCCCTGCAGCACTCGGTTTCCTAGCTCCTTTAACGCATCCCATATTTTCTTAGCACCGTTGGATTTGGATCCAATGGCCTGGATGCTAGGGTTTTTTCGCAACCTTCGGATACAACAGCTAAGAGAGAAAACCGCCCGCTGTTTTCTCTATACCACGAGTGGAATTTCCAATACATGTGGAGGGTCAGGATGGTGCCTAATGAATGGCTGAGATTGAGGAATTCCTCCCCACTCGGATCGCCCTCCTGGCAAATTGAAATGGAAACGGAAGTTTTTCGTTTTTGGAAACATTAGCCGCGCGCAGCCTCCTTGCGCTAGTGTTTGTGTGCGCGGACGAGTGTAAATGCACGTGGGACCCACCATATTTTGTTCAGGCCCATCAAATCAACAATATGGACGGCTCGGATTAATCATGTGGGATGAGATGGTGGGCCACATCCCGATCAAACGAGGAAGAGGAAACACAAACGTATTTTCTTTTCGAACGACCGCGGGCGGGAAACCCTCCCGCATTTGGAAAGTGTCGGGTCAGAGATCCTTTGACCCGACCCTAGGTTCGGTGCACCTCAGCTGCACGCAGGATGCGTGTACGTTTCGCATATGGTGGGAGTCCACACTGATGTTTAGGTCCAATCCACACCATCCATTTTACTTGGTGAGCCATATCATACCCTTTGACCAGAAATGGGACAGATCCAAGGTTTTGGGTGGGCCATACATCTTGGTTGGGGATTCCCGACAATCTAATTGTTGGATCTTCCCGGGATTGAATGTCAACGGTTAAAATGGTCTGAGGGACTATTTAAGCTAAGACTTGATGGTCAAATTATGGGTATATGGCCTGTTCGGATTTTATAACACTAAATATTATGTTATACTACTTTTAATAATATTATTTACTATTATCATTATTATTATTATTATTATTATTATTATTATATATTTTTTAAATTAAAGTGGTAGGTTTTTGAAAATCAAAGATTAGATTGATTTTAATTTGTTCCATAGGCGGATAGCTTCCAAGTCAACATCAATGGCCCTAGGATCTTAACGGGTGTTTAAGTGTGATACGAGGATTGAATGTGGACTACAATGATCTGATTTCATTTTTGAATGATGGGCCTTACAATGGTAACCCTGATGGTCGGTTAGATTTATGTAATCCATGAGATTAAAAATCCTAATAATAGGTCTTCCTAGTGAGGTGACTGTCCATCTAGAAAAGTAGATGGATCGATAGTCTGATACATGGATGGGAACTGCTTTCAACAATCAGATTATGACTGGAATGCACGTGCACACTCGCATAGTCTAGGTTTGTACTTATACTCGGTAACACTGGAGTATTGGAAAGTGTCACGCCCCAAACCCGAAAATCGGATTCACAGGAATCCTGATCGCCGAATCTGGTGCCGACAGCCTCCGTAGTACCCCATTGTCGGCTCTTAGTATCCATGCACCAGATTCTGATCGTGGGATCCTACAAGGAGGATTTTTTTTTTTAATATACATTTAACTCATAATAAGCATAACCACAAGACTACCCATTTCACAAAGACAACATCATCATCACATATCCACTAATATAAACATTTGAATACAATACTGAAAGGGAAATACGAAAATCGAAAGTCAAGCTCCAGAAGACCGTTGCACGCTCCAAGCTCAACACTGCTGTAACCTATCATCATCTGCACGCATCTATCGTGCATAAGCTTATAGAAAGCTTAGAGGGTAGTGTAAGTGTGTGCACAAGGTAAGTACCAAGTATTCAATACAATGTCATTGTTATACAATACCGAAAATACTGGTAATCCATAAGTCGTACAATATCGAAATAAGCAGGAATACTGACAAGATCATGAATTATCAGAGTAAATAGAAATGCTGACAATGCCACGAATCATAAGATAACAGAATAAGCGGAACTATCGACAAGTCCATAAGTCATACAATATTAGAATACGTAATACGAATCAACTATACAAATGAGAAGTCATGAAGAGTCAAATTTCAGATGCCGCCTCTAAACTATATAAATGCACAAACACAGTTAACGCAAAATGCCATATGCCGCGGATGTAATGCAATATGCAGTGCGAATGGAATGATCATGCTGGAGTGTGAAGCCGAGATGATAGTACGTAGTATCGCAGGCTATGGGGTCCATCACAAGGGACTTCTATCCAAACCAGTCCCATACCTAAATTTGGATAGTCAGACTCAATGTGGTAAACTCCCGATCTCAGGTTAGTCGCGCGCCCCAACCGAAATCTTGGCCATTGCGAAGGCACACGTAACAAATAGTTGCGCACCACCAACCCGAGTGGATAGTGAATGAATGAATGCATGAATAGTATGCAACTCCTGCTCACTAAATCCACATTTCAGTATAGTTCATCTCTGGGATCATCACCGGGGTTTAGTACACTCCAAATGGCACTGCCGCTCTCCCAGCCGCACAGTCCAAGTGAGCGTAAGAAACCTCACTATCCGCCTGGCCAATAGTCTGCCAATACCTATCCGGCACGTCGATAGCGGACCCATTCACGAGCTGGTCAAACTCAGCCTAATATTGCCCCCTACTCTCGGGCGGGTAAGGCCACACCCCCTCCCAACCGACCACGACACAGTGGGAGACGCGGCCTCCTGGTATTCGACACTCGGGCGCTCATGTATCCACTCGGTCTCGACGTCGGGGTGTCTCCTGGCCACGGAGGTTTAGGGATTTTCACCCAGGGACATCTATAGCGCTCGTATGCTAGAACCAAACATTTTCGGTGTCCCATTGGCCATCCACGATATGCCTGTGGAGGCTACGGCCCTGATGTCGCTAGGACATACAGTAATCATAATGCGAGATGCATGAGTCATACAATCCAGTCATACATCAATCCTACGCATACCGCGCGCTCATGTGAGATAACCTCCGCCTATCAGGGAGTCTCATAACAACATGCTCAATAACCTATGCAATGATCAACCACATCTCATAACAAACATGCAGATGATGCATGTGGGCATGTATCATGATGCTATGCTGTCACACACTCATAATCGGTATCAATAACTGGCATTGACAATTGACCTCGACAATGTGGACATTTAACCGACATTACTCCCCAAGGAATGACCCACATAGAGCCAAACATATAATGGGCCCACGGCCTCACACAAAGGCCTAATATACAACCCAGTGGGCCTTACTCAAGGGACACATATACACAACAAGCGAGCCCTGCTCATGGGCCATGAATACATCACAGTGGGCCTTTCTCATAGGCCTAACATACATCATAATGGGCTCCATAGCCTGGTCCTCAAATACATCCTAATGGGCCTCATCGCATAGGCCTCATATACATCATATTAGGCCTTAAACACGGCCTGAATGCGCATCACAACGTCCTCAAATACGGGTCGCATATACATCGCATTGGGCCTCAACAATCGGCCTCGATACTCAGCCTCAATACTCGAAATCGACACTCGGGATCGGCCTCGATAATCGGTACCGATAATCAAAATGTATAAACAAGGCAGGGTCCATAAATGGATAACTAATCAACAATAATGTAAAAGAATCGGCTCACGGCCATGGTTATATCAATCCAATAGCACGGAGCTATCTGTCTATGACGAATGGGGCCCACTTATTTGGGTTAACCCACAAAGAGAATGGGCCTAACAAGGCCTAAGAGAAGGTTACAATGAGGACACCTAACCGTCATTGCCCATCAATGTGGATATTTAACCAACATCGCTCCCAGGTAGTGACCCATGTAGAGTCAAACGTAAGATGGGCCCAAATATCCAACATGTGGTCTCAAATAGTCATCACAGGTGGGCCTTACACATGTAGCAGATGGGCCTACACATCACGGTGGTCGATACATTGGGCCGCACCATTAGCCTAATATGCACATCATGGTGGGTCGCATCATTGGGCCGCATCAATGGGCATCAATCCAACAAGTGGGCCGCTTCAATGAGCCACACTAATGGGGCTCATACACATCAAGTCGGGCCTCAATAACTGGGCTGGAAACATGTCATAATGGGACACGACATACGGGCCGAAAATACGTCGCAATGGGCCTCGACCATGGGCCTCTAACATATCATAACGGGCCTTGCATCAATGAGTCACACAAATGCACAATAGGTAGGCCCTGCACATGCGGTAGATGGCCCCCATCAGATGGTTAGTGTGGATATAGAATGCGTACATCTAGTGGGTCACACATCACATGGACAGTGTGAGTAAAACATACATCGAGACTGGCCCTATATGACCTGGATGGTTAGGGTGGAATATATGAGGTGGGCTCTCCTCACGAGTTCCAAATACATTACAATGGGCCCTACCAAATGGGCTTTAAGTACATCTCAATGGGCTTCAACCCATGGGCCGTGATATATATATCATAATGGGGTGCCTGCCCTGGATGGCGTGGATAAAAACACATCATGGTGCATCCCATCCAAATAGTTGGACAGTATGGATATAAAAACATATATATATATATATATATATATATATATATATATATATATATATATATATATATATATATATATATATCATGTGGACAGGGAGTCTACCCTGATGTGGTTCACAAATCCAACCCACCCATTCTGTGTCACACGGGTTCCACATCCCACGGCCAGAGATTGGGCGGTGAGGATAAATAAATACATCATGCTGGCCCGCACTGCATATGGACAATATGCTTATTCAACACATAATATCATATAGTAAGGAGGGCCCCACTGTCCAGCAGCTGCTGGACGATGTGAATAAGGAGTGCATGCATGAAGATGGGCACCTCGAATGGACCACAAGATACATTAAAGTGGGCCCGACAAATGGGCCACAAAATACATCAAAGTGGGCCCGACAATTGGGCCACAAAATACATCAAAGTGGGCCCGACAATTGGGCCACAAAATACATCAAAGTGGGCCCGACAATTGGGCCGCAAAATACATCAAAGTGGGCCTCATAACATGGGCCTCCTATACATTAAGGTGGGCCCCCACTGGACGGGCCACAACACATCAAGATGGCCCCCTCCCCCCCCTCACATGGTCATACGTACATCAAATGGGCCGCACCAATGGGCCCCATGTATATCAAACGGGCCACACCCAAATAAAAGTGGTGGTAATGATTTCCACCATTTAAGTTCCTAATGTCCACCATAATATATGTTTCCCATCCAACATATTCATAAATGATCGTAATGATAGATGAAGTGGAACAAATATCAGCTTAATAGAAAACTCCCATGGCCCTTAGAAATTTGAGCGGTGGACGTCATTGTCCACTACCTTGAATGGTGGGGCCCACTTAAGCTTTAGATTTGACTTATTTTTAGTCTCAAGCCTGGTAAGACAAACTTGCCAAATGGTTGGACGGTTTAGATGCAACACATGTATCAAGGGCGGGGTCCACATGAGTTATGGATCTGACTCATTCTTTAGCTCACGCCATGAAATTGGCTTTCAAAATGGATGGACAGCTTGGATGCAACACATGCATTATGGTGGGTCCCATGAAGGCCCATAATCAAGTACATATAATATAATATAATATAAAATCTATATATAAAATATATAATATATACAATATAATATATATATATATACACACACACACACACGCACACACACACATCAGCCCCCACACCTGGGGTGGTCCCACCGTCCAGGTGTGGACGGTGTAAACAAACACATACATCACCAGTGGGTTCCACATGGGGCCCACTATAACGTTTATACGTCATCCAACCCGTTGATAAGGTCCACAGACCTGGATGAAGAGTAAAAACAAATTTCATATTGATTCCAAAAGTTCCGTGGACCCAAAATGGGTTTCAATAGTATACGGTCAATCCCACCATTTCCTCTGACGTGGGCCACCTGAGCATTGGATGAGGCTGATTTTTAGAGGGGGCCCGCTGTTGGAAGTGGCCCACCATATGAGCGGGTTGGATGACAAATATACATCATGGTGGGGCCCATGGCTGGAGCCGTGGGACCCTGCCCGTTTTCACGCTGACGCCAGCAGCGTCTGCTGCACAGCAGCAGGCGCTGCATCCTTTTTTTTTTTGAAAATCTCATTTATCTGAGGTTTTTCGTACATGAGGCCCACATCGGAAGAATCTACCCCGCCCACTGATTTCTACAGCCCATGACAAGTCCATCAAGTCCAATATTGGACATCTTCCAGCGTGTAGGAAAAATTGAGTGAATTTAAACGGTGAAAGTCACTGTTTGCTATGGTAGGGCCCATCAGTAAGTCAGTTTAGCCTCATTTTTCGGCTCAACGCCTAAAATGAGGTGGGAAACATGATGGACAGAGTGGATCAAAGCCCTACCTTAAGGTGGGGCCTGCATGAGCAACCTATCCTAAAATTTACATTCAAAATTAAATTTGTATTTTCATTTGTGGGACGGTACCCGTCAGTTCACACTTCACTCTTCAGCCACGTCCAGCGTCCCTGGACGCTGGACGGTTTGGGAAACACATACATATAAGGTGGACCCCACCTACAAATGTGCCACATATGGGCCACCAAATGGCTGGATGTTGTGGATACAACACATATATAAAGTGGATCCCACCTACATATGGCTTGGATAGAATACATGCTTCATGATGGGGTCCATCCGGGTGGGCCACACGGCCACATCATCTCACAAAATGATAGAGAGAGGGAGAGAGAGGAAGAGAAAGAAGCACCCACTATGATCCAAAGGTCAAGATCTACACAAAAGAAAATCACCCACCTCGAGATTTCTTCTTCCTTCTTCCATTAACGCGTTCTATAGCTCCAAAGAACGTTATCCATCGGTTGAGATGAGGCTTTGATGGTAGAGATGAGAGGTAGGAAGGTGGGCCACACATGGCATTCTCTCATGGAGGTGGACGTGAGTTGCTTGGGAGGAAAATGAGAGAGAGAGAATGGAAGAGAGAGAGAGAGTGATGGGGGTGTGTAAGAGATGGGATGGGAAAGTTGACTTTGGGGATGGTGTTGTGTACTTGGGGATGGGATAGGGTACTTGATTTGATGAGTTGTGTACTTTGATTGATTGATGGGATTGATTTGACATTTGGTAGA
Source organism: Magnolia sinica (assembly GCF_029962835.1). NCBI lineage: Eukaryota > Viridiplantae > Streptophyta > Magnoliopsida > Magnoliales > Magnoliaceae > Magnolia > Magnolia sinica. Next base: position 39,492,239 of record NC_080577.1, on the reverse strand, counting down.
GATTCTCTCGAAGTTCGCAACGCGCGGTGTTTTTCTTGAATTGAACGCAAGCCGACATCTTCTAGCCTGGGTATCGGGTCGGTGCATGAGTCGCAGCGTCGGAACCGTGGCGACGGCGCGGTCGCACTGGTACAAGTCTCGGGTCGAGCCGACTCTGGAATATAAAATACGAATCGAAGTCGCGCGCAACTGCCGATAAAAGATCACGGGTCGCCGGAATTCGACCGGAAAGACCGCGGAAGCCTACGGAACGGTACGAGCTAGGACACGGGTCTTACAGAAAGTACGGGGTGTTACATTCATATACTAAGATAAGTAACTCAATGAGAGAAATCAAGGCATCATATATATCTAGATTGACGAATTTAAGTGGGAAGCTCAAAGGGTAAGTCCCCACCTTTTGATTTATATCGTATCAATGAGATGCGTGTGAGTGCTTCTTAGAATTGAATCCTACTCAATTGGAATTGTAAGAGGTCGACTCGACCCTAATCATGAGACATTTAGAATTCCTACATATTCAAATAAAATTTAGAATTAAATACTTTCAACTATCATGACTTTAGAACTTAGGATATGGAGATGCTACTTACCTATCCCATTGAGTCAACCCAACACCAACTAAGTCAACTCAAACTAGCCTTGTGTGTTATCCAACGAATCGAGGTAGCCAAATACTCCCTCTCTCTTTCACCTCTTCCTCCTCTCTCTTTGATGGTGGTCTAGCTAGGCCTGGACCAGGCCTAAGCCCAACTTGGCTCGGCTAGACTCAGTTTCAGCCGAGTCAACTCGGCAGCCACCAAGACTCTAAGCTCTCTCTCTCTCTCTCTCTCTCTCTCTCTCTCCCTCCCTCCCTCTCTCTCCTTCTCTTCTCCTTTCCTTCTTTCCTTTCTTCTGCTTCTCTTGTCATTTATTTTTATCGAAATGTCCAGCAATTTCTGGACTCAGGTAACGTTTGAGCAGACAATGTCGGGGTAGTAACTCAACCTGAGTCGTCCCACCCGACGTGATAGAAACTCGAGGAAGGGGATCAACGTCCCTTCTCCTTCTGTTCGGATGCTCAAAAAGCTGACTAAAACTCGGACAGCAACTCCTGTTGGCCCAACAAGCCAACGGGTCGCAACTCGAGTAACGACCCAGTGCGGTAGCAACCCAAGCCAAACCGGCATCCCTTTTTCCTTCTCTTTTACTTCCTTCCCTCCCTGCTTTTCACCCCTTCCTCTAATGCTTCTAGCAGTGATTAGACCCGACACAAGACTTAGCTTGAGTCGAGCTGGTGAGGTAGTAGTAGCAGCAGCAGCCCTCTACCTCTCTCTTATTTTTCTTTCTTCTTCTCTCTCACTGCCTATTCCTCCTTCCTTCTTGCTACTTCTCTGACGACCAGACATGCTGTGCATTCAGACCGAACTCGGTCCGAGTCACCTTTGTGCGGCAGCGAGAAGAACGACACTCGCGGCTCTACTTCTCATTCCCCCTTTTTTTGGTTTTTTTTTTTCTTTCTTTCATGTGGACAAGGGTTGCCCTGAAGGATCCTTTGTAGGCCCCAGAAAATCCGAAAACACCCCTAGAAAATTCGAAAACACCAGCTACTAATCTTAGGATTAGTCGCAGTTTTGTGATTCTAACACGAACAAGAGATCCGTCTGTTGCTGATTTAATCTTGAACTTGGTTGCATGGATGCAATCCTTCATTACAGGTGTAATCCCAACATTATAATCCACTAAATAGTCGTCTTAGATCAACAAGTGGGCCATGTTACAAGTGGGTGGGTTTTCCACACAAACGGAGAAGACGACTTGAGCATTCGTGGCAGAATGTGATCGGAAGGTTCATCTTTCGATCCATTCCTTTTGGATGGACTAGATTGGTACTTAGGGACTTTTGGGACCCACCAAACGGATGACCACTAACATCTCTTAATTATTTGGCTTCAACAACGGTGGTGGGTGGAAAACTCCACTCATAACTTGGAAAGCCCTAGTTTGGAGGGCTCTGATGGCTCAAAGTGGAAGGATGGGATGCTACATAGGCAATGTAAGGCCCGTATCCTAGTCCGTACTATTCTGTCAACTCTCATGATCCTTCCCGACGAATTTCGATAACTCGCGACATATGATCAACGTTTGCGCGTGACCCTAAGTCATATCCCATAGATCTGAGCTGACTTAATCCGAAACTTGTACCATTAAGACCGCATCGTCGCCACAGTTCTGACGCCGCATATTACGCGCCGAGGCGATACCCGGGCCAGGAGATGTGGGCCCGCGATTAGTTCGAGAAAACGCCACGCATTTGCAATTCTAAGAGAATCTCTACAACATGTCAAATTAATCCCATCAATCGCTCTCATCAATCACCTCTCATGTCAAGTACAAAACCCCATCCCCAAGCAACCCCAAAGTCAAAGCAACCCATCCCTCACATGTCAAAGTACACTTCACCCATCACTCACCTTTTCACTCATCACACCCATCCCTCTCTCTTACAACCTCTCTCTCATCTCTCTCTCTCCCATTCTCCCAGGCAAGAGAGGTGCATGTCCAAGCTCTCCGAAGTGAGAAAATTGAGTTGTGTGTGGCCCACTTCCTCTCCCAAAATCCTTCATCCTAACCCTTCATCTCTCATTATCTTCCATCAAAGAGGAACACAAGGAGATCGGCGTTCCATCGGACCAAGAAGATCAAACGGTGGGTGCTTCATATACCTAGATTTAATGTTTTGATGATGGGCCAAGTGAGGCCTACCGATTGATGGTATGGATCTCACTATGGACCTTAGGTGTGACCGATGGCCCACCTTGATCCTCATGATCATTCCATGATGGGGCCGTTTTCCATGGACCCCATCATGATGTTTATTTTTCTCATATGAACATGGTCATCTAGACCTTGCATTTTGGTGGAGAAAGGATCTCCACCGTTGATTTTGATCGGTGGGCCCACATGTAATGGGACCCACTTGATATATGTTTTGATGTATGGAAGGGAGGGCCCATAGTGCCGAGGTCCCTCCATCACTCGGTCTTTCTCTCTCTCTCTCTCTCTCTCTCTCTCTCTTTCAAATCTTTGGTGTATGATGTGGCTGTGTGGCCCACCCGGATGGACCCCACCTTGATGTGTGTCTTATCTACACCATCCAACCATTTGGTAGCCCACCTGTAGCACGTCTGTAGGTGGGGCCTACCTTATATATATGTGTTACCCAAACTGTTCAGCATTCAGGGACGTTGGACGTGGCTAGATAGTGAGGTATGAATTGACGGTGAGGTGTACCATCCAACAACCAAAAACATATATCAGCTTGATTCAAAACTTGGGGTGGGTTACTCATGTAGGCCCCACCTTGATGTATAAATTAAATCCATGTCGTTCATCTAATTTCCCAGATCATTTTAGGCGTTGAGCCAAAAAATGAAACTAATCCGAATCCCAGGTGGGCCATACCATAAATGTTAAGGGGTTGGGTTACCCACATCATTTCCTTTCTTTTGCATGGGAGGTTTGGAGTGAGCTAGTTTTCACTCATGGGAGCCATATTGATGTATTTCTTAGATCCACACCATACGTCTATTTTCTGGCACATTTTAGCTGTGAAGCCCAGAAATCTACTCGATCCAACCATCAGGTGGACCACACCATAACCGATGGTGGTAGTGGGAGCACCCCTTACGTCAACCATGCAGAAGTGGGGTGGGGTGTCCCAACCATAGACCCCACCTTAATGTATTTGTTTAATCCATGCCGTCCACCACCTTCCCCATGTAGTTTTAGGCTATGAGTTGAAAAATGAGATAAATCTTAGTTCTTAGTGGACCGCACCGAGGGAAACAAAGTCGCACTGTTGGAACCTTATAATACCTATTGTTGTGTGTATAAGTGGTGGACCTATCCATCATTAGACTCCTTTGGTCCATAGAGAGTTGGTCGATATAATAGACGGAATGGATTATCCACTAGTGGGCCCCACATAGTAGAATAAAATAAAAATAAAGGAAGAAAGAGAAGAAGAAGAAAAGTTAAGTCCCTGGACTCTATTGTCCAGTGACGGTGAGGGTGGAAACCTTACTGGGTTGCCACTACACATGGACCCCACCATGATGAATTTGTTTAATCCACACCGTCCACCATCTCCTCCTTATAATTTTAGGCCATGAGCCAAATTTTGAGGCAAATATGAGTCTCGAGTGGGTCGTACTAAGGATATTGATGCCCATCTGTTGAAACACTATAGGGCCCTCTTTGGAGTCCCTTGTCATCCAAACCAGTCTTAGTCAGAGTCTATTTGACCTCATTCGAGGTGACCAAGACGGTGAACGAATTAGATTATCACTTGGGGTGGCCCACACGGCAGGAAATAGTAGTGTTGAACGTCTACCATTGAACCCTTTTCTGGGTCTAGAAGTTTTGTATCATTATGAAATTTGTTTTTCCTCTTCATACGGGTTTGTGTTACCTTATCAACAGATTGGATGGAAAATCAACGTTATGGTGGGCCCCACATGGGACCCACCGGTTATTTGGAAGTGGATTGGTTGGCATACCACACACCAGCAGGCAGCTGGTGTGATTGATGTCAGCAAGTTCTGGTGGACCACACCTTGATGTACGTGGTGTATTTGCACCGGCCAGCAAATCTGGACGGTGGGCCACACCTTAAGGTATTTATTATATCCACATCGTCCATCCCTAGATGTGGGTTCCACCTTGACGGATGTACTCTAATCCAACCATTTGTCCAACGTCCAAGTATGGACGCTGAACTCTGTTTATATAATAATTATATATTATTATATTATATATATATGTATTGTATATATATATGAATGTGGTGGGTCCCATATGGGACCCACGTTGATGTATTTATATAATATATTGTATATAATATTATATTATATACGTGGTGGTTCACGTTGATATATATATTATATCTGGCGGGCCCCACGTGGGACCCACCTTGATGCAAGTATCTTATACCCACACTGTCCATATTTGGACGGTGGTGGGTGCAGCACATTGTGATGTAAGTGTAATCCACTCTGTCGGTCCAATAAGGGAATGTGGACCCCACCTTTGACATGTTTATGGCCCATTTGTGAGGTCCACCTTTGATATATTTATGACCCATTTGTAAGGCCCACCTTTGATATGTTTATGGCCCGTTGTTGAGGCCCACCTTGATGTGTATGAGGCCCGTTGTTAAGGCCCACCTTAATGTGTGTGAGGCCCATTGTTGAGGCCCACCTTGATGTGTATGAGGCCCATTGTTAAGGCCCACCTTGATGTGTATGAGGCCCGTTGTTAAGGCCCACCTTGATGTGTATGAGGCCCGTTGTTAAGGCCCACCTTGATGTGTATGAGGCCCGTTGTTGAGGCCCACCTTGATGTGTATGAGGCCCGTTGTTGAGGCCCACCTTGAGGTGTTGAGGCCCGTTGTTGAGGCCCACCTTGATGTGTATAAGGCCCGTTGTTGAGGCCCACCTTTATATATATATATATAAGGCCCATGTTATGAGGCTCATTGTGAGGTATGCGAGGCCCATGGGTTATGACCCATTGCAATGTATGTAAGGCCCAATTGGTGCGACCTATTCGATGTATATATGAGGCCCATGTGATTAGGCCCACTATAAGTTTGGCCCCAGGAGGGCCACTCCTTGAGAGCAATGTTGGTTGAATGTCCACATTAATGGGCAATGATAGTTAAATGTCCTCATCGTGACCTTCCCTTCAACCCTTTGTTAGGCTGATTACTGATTCTGCTTTGTCGAGGCCAATTGTCAAGGCCGATTATCAGCGCCGGTTATCAATACCGATTATTGATACCGATTATGAGTATGTGACAGCATAGCATCATGATACATGCTCATACGCATCATCTATATGTTTGTTATGATGTGTGGTTGACCATTGCATATGTCATTGGGTAGATTGTTATGAGACCCTTGATAGGCGGAGGTTATCTCACGTGAGCACACAATATGCATAGGACTGATGTGTGACTGGATTGTATGACTCATGCATCTTACATTGTGACTTATGATTACTATACGCCCTAGCGACATCAGGGCCGTAGCCTCCATAGGCATATCATGGATGGCCGGATGGGACACCAGAAATCTGTTTGAGCATCGGGCCGCCATAGATGGCCCAGGGTGAAAATCCCTAAAACCATCTTGGTACCAGAAGACTCCCGAACGTCGAGACCGAGTGGATATACATGAGTGCTTGAGTGCCAAATACCAGGAGGCTGTGTCTCCCATTGTGCCGTGGTCGGTTGGGAGGGGGTGTGGCCTTACCTGTCCGAGGGAGTAGGCATAGCTAGGCTGAGTTTGACCAACTCGAGGAATGGTTCTGCTATCAATGAGCCGGGTAGGTATTGGCAGACTACTGGCCAGGCGGATAGTGAGGTCTCTTCCACTTACCCAGTTGTGCGCTTGATGGGGCAGCAGGTGGCGTGGCGTGTACTAGACCCCAATGATGATCCTAGAGAGGAACCGTACTGATATGTGGACTTATTGAGCAGGAATTGTATATTCATTCATTCATTCATTCACGATCCACTCGGACTAGTGGTGCGTAATTATTTGTTACGTGTACCTTTGCATGGCTAGGATTTCGGTTGGGCACGCAACTAACCTGAGACCAGGAGTTTACCACATTGAGTCTAACTATCCAAATTTAGGTATGAGACTGGTTTGTATAGAAGTCCCTTGTGATGGACTCCGTAGCCTACGATACTACGTACTATCATCCTGACCTCACACTCCAGCTTAGTCATTTCATTCGCATCGCATATTGCATCCGCATTTATATGACATTTTGAGTTGTTATATTTTCTATACTTATATGGCATAGACAGACTTAGCAGGATTTACATATTGCATTGTACCCTCTACATCTGATATTTGGCTCTCTATGACTCCTCATTTGCATTGTTGATCTGTATTGCGTATTCTGATATTATATGACTCATGGACTTACCAGTATATTTTCGCTTACTCTGATTACTTTGATATCGTATGATTCATGATCTTGTTAGTATTTTCGCTTATTCCGATGATGTATGATTTATGGGCTTTATGGTATACTTGACACTTACCTTGTGCACACACTTTCACCACCCTCTAAGCTTTCTATAAGCTTATGCACGATAGATGCGTGCAAGTGGCGTTAGGTTGCAGCAGCGTTGAGCTTGGAGTGTGCAGCTGTCTTCGGGAGCTTTGATTTCGTTATATGTATTTCCTTTTCAGCATTGTATTCAAATGATTATATTAGTAAATATGTGATGATGATGTTGCCTTTATGATTTGGGTATACATGTGGTTATGCTTCTTATGAGACAAATGTACGTTGAAAAATCCTCCTTGTAGGATCCTAGGATCGGAACCTAGCGTATGAACGCTGGGAGCCGAGAATGGGGTACTACAGAGGTTGTCGGCACTGGGTTCAGCGATCGGATTCCTGTGAATCCAATTTTGGGGTTTGGGGCGTGACAGGCAATGCACGCGGGTTGCCAGCGTGGAAAGGAGGGAGGAACTGAATCTTCCCATTTTTGGCAAATCCAACGGTGCAAAGAGCTGTTGCGCTCGATATTGTATGTATGCACACGTGTGACAGTGCATGAAACTGGAGGGGGTTTCATCATATTTGAGCATTCTATAAGATGGACGATTCGGATCAGGGGACCGACTCATGATGGTGGCCCACGACACGCGTAAATGGAGACCGTCCATTTAAACAGTGCTTTGCGTGGGAAAGGAGGAAGGAAATTTCCTTCTTTTGTTGGTCAGTGCTTGATTTGACCAAATTCTCGATCTGGTGCTCAGCAAGCGCACGCACACATTGTGCACTTGCAACAAATGTGGGGTCCACAATGATGTCCTGACAAGTTTCGTGGGTTCATCAAGTTTCGTGGGTCCTGTTAGGATATTTGGTCAAAGGTGGGGCAGATCCAAGTTTTAAGTGGGCCATACTTTGTGATTCGGGGTCTTTAGTTATAGGTTTTTATTAATTCGATGGTTAGATTGTATCTGAATATGGTCATAAGTAGTTACAAAGGTTTATAGTTCAATTTAGAGGGAATTTGTCAATTACTTCTATGATTCGTCAATCCTATATCTCAATTGGACACAAAATAATGAGTTTGAATGGCTGGATCACTTCAACACAAATCTTTAGTGGCCCACCAAGATGTCTACCCAAAACCTAGCCCGTTCGTCAACTCGAACAACTTAATATGGGCCACCAATCTGACTATGAAGGCAGATCCACAGTCCAAGTGGGTCTCATTTGGTGGTTTCATCTTAAAGCTGGTGATACTCGACAATCCAACGGTCAGATCACGTCCATACTTGGTTTTCAATGTCCTTAAACGTTCCCAGGCAATATAGATACACTTACACAGATAGCTCCAAAGTCTGATGACTATATTGTTTACTAAGTATCTAAGTTTCCTTACAGAAGGTGGTAAATCTAATGAATGGCGGGTTTTGATGATCCAATGTTTGGTTTCATGTTAGAATGATGGTAACTGTTAAGTCAAATTAGTTTTGTGTTCATCTTAAATTGCGTCCTCATGGTAACACCTGAGTACTGAATGCATGGGGTGTTATAGGCCAACGTTGCCATGTCTGATGAGGAAACAAGTGGAAGTGATGTGTTGTCAGTGTCTATGATCAGACACTTATACAATGATCATAGAGACGAGTGAATTCTAAACATAAGGGCTTCATATCACATGACTCCTCACCGGAGTTGGTTCACCAATTACAGGGAGTGCGATGGTGGACAAGTATTTATGGGCAATGATAATGCTTGTAATGTTGTGGCTGTTGGATCGGTGCGCATAAAAATGTTTGATCGAATGGACCGTACCGTGACTGAGGTAAGGCATGTTCTTGATATGAAGAAGAATCTAATATCTCTTGGTGCACTCGAGGCTATTGGGTGTAGATTCATTGGTTTCAATGGTGTCCTTAAGGTTTCAAAAGGGGCACTTGTAGTCATGAGAGCACAAAGGAGCGGGAACCTTTACAGGTTGATCGGAAGCACTTCAATAGGTGGAGCTGTAGCAGCTGTAGCGGATTCCATATTTGCACGTATATGGCATACACATTTGGGCTATATGAGCGTGCGGGGGGCATGAACGTACTTTCTGATCGATGTTTAATTCCAGTCTTTAAAAGCATTGATTTTAATATATACGAGCATTGTATATATAGTAAAATTTCAATATTATCTTTTAAGTCTAGTAAACATGTATGTAAAGGAGTGCTTGACTATGTGCATTCTGACATATGGGGGTCGTCGCTCATGGTTTCCCGTGGAGGATCGTCATGGTTTGTTATATTCATTGACGACTACTCCTGAAAAGTTTGGGTTTATTTCATGAAATATAAATCCGAGGTTTTTACCAATTTTAAATAATAGAAGGCTATTGTGGAAAAACAAACAGGGCAAAAGGTGAAAGTTTTAAGGACTAATAATGGCGATGAATTTACCTCCACTAAATTTAATCAATTTTGTAAGGATAAATGGATCGTTAGGCACAACACAGTGCGCCACATACCTGAGAAAAAGAGTGTAGCGGAGCAGATGAATCAGACTTTTTTGGAGAGGGCCCGATGCATGATTAATAATGTTGGGTTAGGCAAGAACCTATGGACTGAGGCCATTAACATGGCTTGCTATTTGGTGAATCGGTCCCCTTCTATAACTATTGAATATAAAATTCTAGAGGAAGTATAGAGTGGTCAAAAAGTAGACTACTAAAATTTGTGCATATTTGGTTGTGAGGCTTACTTTCATGTACTATCAGTTGAGAGAGATAAGCTAGACTAAAGATCCAAAAAGTACACCTTTGTCAGCTATGGTGGTGGTGTAAAGGGATAGAGGCTATATGACCAAGGCACATGGAAAATCATTATTAGCAGGGACATTAAATTCGACGAAGATTCCCTACCTATATTCTAGCCGTCGGAGTAAAAATAAAAGCCAAGATCCACAATTTGGGTGGGCCAGAGCACAGGGCTATCCGAATTAGTAAAATATACCAGAAAATAGAAAGTATTAATTTCATTAAACAGGATGATTCCTAGCATGATTAAAAGCAATTCCTAAGAAGACATTGAGTACAAAAACTCTAAGATGAAAAGGATATGCGCGGCATGTCGACAATGTTGTAGAAAATTTCAGTTTAAATATGTATATTTCATACAATATTTTTGATATTTTTAGTTAATAGATTATTTTTATTATTTTTTTAATAGTTTATCATCAAGTATACTTTAGCTCCACCAAATATTATCTCATTTAGAGTTATAGAAAAATTCTAAAAATTCTGGGAGTACTAGCTGTCTGAAACCAATAATTTTGGTATAGTTTCCAAAACATCCTAAACTTAACATGCTTTAAGTTTTTTTATTATTTATTTATTAATAAAACTAGACTCCTCAAACTTCAATAGTATTGAGAAGTTGATTCAAATGTTGTTCAAAGGACAACCTTACATGAAAAACCAAAGTTTATGGTAAGATAACCTGATTTCTTGAACTCGATAAGAATAAAAAACCCAAACTAAAACAATAGGCAAAATAATGAAATCTATTACAACATTCACCACATGTACATGAAATGGATGCAATCATTCACCACTCACACATCACATACATCAATCCACAAAACACTAGAAATTATAGTGGTTCTGTGTGTACACCAGCTATTCTCAAATAGACACACCTACTCCACTCCCAATAATCACAACTGATATTGGCTTTCACTAAGAAAGAAGGTTTTCCAAGGTTCACCTTAAAACCTTTATAATTGCATTTTTAATGGGCTACCACAATTAAAAACCCTACGCTGAGATTTTCTGGCTATCTCAGTCAAAACCACAATAGAGATTTTTTGGCAATCTCAAAAACCAAAAGCAATTTAAACAAAATACTTATCTAAAGATTTTGTTTGATGTAGCCCGGTAGAACCGCTTCTTTTGAAGATGAAGATGTTTAATGTTCAATCACACATATAGTACGGTTCTAAGTCAAAATGAATTTTAAATTAATCCAACCTTGGGCTACTTTGATTTAATTCCTTGGATCTCAAAAGGGGTAGAGAAGAACAATCTTTTATAAAATCAGATTGAAGCATAAGAACAAGAGATTCTTACACAAGTTCAACTACAACATTAAGTGATAGATCAAGCTTTCAAGCTTCAACTATTCAAGACAATGTGCTTTACTCAAAGCTCAAGTTGAAATATAAGTCACAAGTACTTCAAGTTTAAAGTTCAAAGTACTTCAAGTTCAAGCTTCAAAGTACGTCAAGATGTCAAGCTTCATGTACTTCAATATCAACTATCAACCAAAGTGAGTGATGATTCAATGTTCAAATATCGCTTATAAGGTATGAATGACCCTAAATTGACAATAAGTTAGGTCATAATGATTGCATACTTAAATTGGGTCACTATATAATTTTATACGCTTTTTCTCGACTAGTCCTAGCCTATGTTCGACTAGTTCAAGTACTAACTCGACTGGTCTAAGAATTTCCTTGACCAATCCAAGGTTTGTTACTAATTTTTGAGATTTTTTGTTGGACACTCGACCAGTCCTGGAGACTGCTCGACCAGTCGAGTGAACAGTGCTCGGTCTAACAACCATTTTTGGTCCCACTCGACGAGTCGAGTGCATGGCTTGACCGGTCGTACCAATCACTCGACCAGTCATGAAACGGTCTTATCTTATCACGTCCGAAATTTTGAATTCTTGTTGGTCCTTCGACCAGTTGAGTGAACAGTTTCTGCACTTATAAATAGAGCATGATTTTCAGAGTTTGATAATTCATTCAAGCAAAATCAAGACCCCAGTCTAAGAGATAAGTTTGTGATATTCTTAAGCTATTTAGTGCTCATTTAATATTCTCTTTAATTTAGCTTTTTGCATTTGATTTTGAGTTCTACATTCCAATCTTATTTGAAGAAGGGATTTAAGTTTTCCCCCGTCTTGGAATCAAAATCAAATCAAGCTAGCCTAAGGTGATTTAATCTAAAAATCATTTAGAACTTAAACCTTTTCATAAGTGAGTGTGGACATTGAACATCTACTTCGAATTAGTTCTACCGAGCTTTATCAAAGGAGAATATCCAGATAAGTATATTTACATTTCTGTAAATCTATCTTTAGTTTTTTTTGAGATTGTGCTAGAAAAATCTCTCTTTCTTTTTTTGGTTTGTATGAGGTGATCCAGAAAACTCAGAGTTTGGGGTTTTTGAATTGTGTAAGCCCACTTAAAAGACACAATTGTGAAGGTTTTAGGTGAACCTTGAAAAACCTATTTCATAGTCACTACCAAAAAAAATGAGCAAAGGCTACGGATTATGTAGACTTTTAGCTACTGATATAAACCGTAGCTATATTACTATGGACTTAATCCATAGCTAAAACCTACTTAATCTGCAGCTAAAACGTACCTCCCCATAGGACCTTATTAGAGACTGACAATGTTAAGGGGCTCCATAGGGCCCATTTCAATATATGTGTTTTATCTAAGCCGTCCATAAATTTTGAAATATTATTTCAGTGCATGAACCCAAAAAGTAGAAAGATTAAAAGTCTAAGTGGACCACACCATAAGAAATAATGAAAAATAAATTTATAACGGTAGTATGTGGTGTGGTCCACCTACAGCTTCGATCTGACTAATTTTTTGATCAACACTAAAAATGAGCCGTTAAAATTAATGGACGGAGTGGATAATTAATATATACAATGGTGGGCCCCATAAGTCCTAAAATAAATTAAGATAGTGATGTCCGCCACCCCGGAACCTCAATCTTGCCCGCGCTCCTCTCTCGCGCGCACCGAATTTTCCAAAACCAAACCCCCCCCCCCCCCCCCTCTCTCTCGCCCGTGCACTCACCCTCCCTCACCCTCTCCTCTCTCTCGCCCGCGCACTCACCCTCCCTCGCCCTCTCCTCTCTCTCGCCCACTCTCTCTCTCTCTCTCTCTCTCTCTCTCTCTATCTCCCCCCCCCCTCTCCCCCTTGTCCTGTCTCGATCTCCCGCGCTCCCTTACCCTCTCTCTGTCTCTCAGCCCCATTTCCCTCTCTCTATTTCCCAACCTCTCTGTCTCTCTCGCTAGGGTTTTCAAAACCCCCTTTCACTGTAAACTCACCATTGATCTGTGAGCACATCCTGTGCTAGGGTTTTCAAAACCCCTTTCATCCAACCCTCATCACTACCCCGACTCATCCACCAGCCGCAGCCCCCGTGACCACAGCCTTCGTTCGCAGCCACCGCCCCTATTCGTGTCTACTTGATCCTCCAAGGAGTCCCAACTAGTTAAAAGTTCCAGGCATTTAACAATCATTTGATTGTAATTCTCCTTTGCTCGGGTGTGTGATGATAAATCTATTTTTATTTTGAATTTCTTTGCAAGGAAAAAAATATCAACAACTTCCCTCCGTTTACATGCCAGATGCTTGTCAAAATGCCAATCCCAAGGAAGGGAGTATTCAGGTAGCCCAATTCCAAGTTGATGCAGATGCAACGACCCACACAAAATTTGTAAATAGTTAAATCAAGTCAATTACATAGAAATCAATTGTAATATACTTAGATAAGCATGCCATTAAAAAAGAAAACTATTTAGGTAAGCAAAAATTAGATTTACTTGTGTTGTTTTCTTATTTTAAGAATCTGGACGTGCAGACTGTATTCCAGAAACTAGGTCATTGTATTTGTTTTTAGATTAAAAAAAGTTGGATATGTTTACTTGGCTTAACTCCATAGAAAAATCATCCTTTTGACAATCCCATTCTAATTCTATTACCTCTTGGTGCATAGCGGAATGATGGCATTGCTACAAAATTGTAGTTCATTTTTTTTCTCTATCTTTTATGTAAATGTAGTTTGTTGTTGGATCATAATTTCCTTTTCACTTCCAAGGATGAAAGGGCCTTTTGATGCTTTTGAACATGTTAGTTTTAAAATGTTCTTAGGGGTCACTGTTTTTGTAATGAATTGGGATGCTGATGGAACAAGTTGCAGTCTTGTTTTGGAGGACAACCCTCTGGTAGACTTTGTTGAGCTTCCTGATACATGCCAAGGCCTATATTATCGCAACATCTTGAGTGGAGTTATCAGAGGGGCACTAAAAATGGTGAGAATTTCATCTCTCTCTCTCTCTCTATCTATCTATCCATCTACATCTAGCTAGCTACCTACTTACCTACTAACGGGTTTAAATATGCCATAGCTCGTCAAAAATTGCATATGGAAATAAACTATCTGGTATGGAGCAATACATTTGTTGCTAATCTACTTGTGCATTCTGTTACTTACCTTGGGTTTTGGTTGCACCAAATATTTTGAGTTCTCATGATTAATTAGTTTAAATTGGTGCAAAGTATCTGGAAATTTCACGATTTTGGTGCATGCATGAATTATGGAATTGTGGGCATTTCTTAACTTAAAGGAGTGTTAGTTCTCTTCAATATATTTGTTTGTGGATACCTATTCAAAGCTTTTGCATGTGTCTTTGGATAATAATATGTTTACCTCTAGGTACTCTATCAGTTTTTTGCAACATGAGTTGTTCTGATTCTAATTCTGTGAATTTTTTGTACTTTTCTTCCCTTTAGTGTCAAAAAAAGATGGTTTTGGTTTGCCTGGGAGTCCAATTAGTGATGACCCAAGTTTCTAGACTTGGGAATCTTTAATTTTGTTTTACAAATGGGTTGCATTTCTCTACTACTTTGTTACAATTAGCAAGAATTCTGCTACTTTATTCATTTATTTGACTATAAAGTATATTTTCCCTATAAATATGAATTGTGTTCATTTCTCTTTTATATGTTTCTACCATTTCATTTCTCTAGTATTGCCATGCCAAAAGTGGCAATTTCTTGAGTCTATAATGGAATGAAAGATCATTTTTCAGTAAATTGTTTCCTAAATTCTTTTCTTATAGGAAGATCTGGAATTACCAATAAGCATGCAACATTTTCCTTTAGAAGGGCACATGTTTGTAAAAGGCATATGTCTTGCTGCCAAATAATTTGTTTCTTAATGCTTACCAATGTCAAAGTTAGCCTTAAAGTGACTCTACTATTATAGCTCTGAACATAATGATTTGAAGGAGAAATGTTATGCATATTTTCTTACATAAGTTTGAGGGTTATCTTTGCGGTAGAGGTGTGCATGATAGGGTTATTCATCAGGTGGGCCTCACCTTCAACATGCCTTACCCTAAAACCCAGTTCGATCCACTCATTGGTTGGGCCATCAACAGAGAGAGTTTCTCTGAACCCAGTGAAGTCAAGGCTATGTGAGGTTCAGAGTTCGGGGAAGGACAAATCCAGAATTGGATATATCAAACTAACGTCATTTGGGCATCCACTCAGAGAATTTAAGCTCTCCTTTGAGTATCATTTGGTTCATAAGTAAATATATTGGTAGTCAAAATGTGGTTTGCTTTGTTTATAGATTTCTGTGTCTGTTACAAGTAGAGGCGTGGCAAAGGGAAAATGTTTAAGCTAACTTCATTCATTTCTAATTCTAGGTTGTAACAAAGTCCATTGTTAATTAACTGCATTTTAGTTTTCGTTTTACCTATTAAAACTTGTATTACCACCTGCATACTAAGGATAGGGTGGATTTGAATGAGATTTAGATGCGCCAATTTCCACGTAATATTTTCTGAAAGAGAGTTTTCTTATAGGAGCTGTCAAGGAAGCTATTGAAACTTTAAGAAGTAATAATGTCAATGCCTTTGTGTTGGACCTTCGAAATAATAGGTTATTCACTTTTTAATGTGCATCCATGTTTGCATTCACCCTTTAAGTGTGCTTCTGATATACTGAAATTTGGCATAGTGGTGGATCTTTCCCAGAAGGAATTGAGATCGCCAAGATCTAGTAAGCTTCTTCATAGAATCAACAGAACAACACAATGCATCTATTGTATGCATTTACTTTACTTTTTTTTTTCTGTATTTTGTTATATACCATGTGTTCTTCTATACCATGGTCAATGAAATGTATTTTGTTATATACCATGGTCTTCTATACTTATGATTCATTTAGGTGCACTTATGGAATTTTAGTCTTGAAGGATGTAAGATGGCTGATCTTTGGTTGGTTATTAATCATTCAACAGAAATGCCATTGTGGCTAGTGCAGGGATGGCCTAGATTGCACCCACTTTCTTTTGCTTCTTTTCTTTTAATGTGTGTAGCCCACATTGACCTCCATATGGTACCTTGTTTGGCCTTGATCCCAAAAATCAGGTTGATTCAACACAGGGGGGCCACCCCAAAATCATTATACCTAAAACCTCCGAATTGACTTGCTATGGCCCACCTGAGATCGTAGTGTCCATGTAGATTTCTTACTGATATTTCATATCAAATTTTAATAGGGTGGATATTGGGACCAACGAACAGTTGCTTTTGGATGTAATGCTAAATGCCTTGACACAAATAAGCTCAGAGTAAGTTTTAACTACTCTAGCATTTGATATCTCTCTTTTTTAATTTTTTAATTTTTTTAAAATTTTAAATGCAGTATCGTAAGTTTCATTCACTAACTTTCTTATGACTCATCTAATGATGAGTAAAATGCTCCGGCTTTGTCTATATAT
The DNA here is from genome assembly GCF_029962835.1 of Magnolia sinica. Classification (NCBI taxonomy): domain Eukaryota; kingdom Viridiplantae; phylum Streptophyta; class Magnoliopsida; order Magnoliales; family Magnoliaceae; genus Magnolia; species Magnolia sinica. Next base: position 39,475,597 of record NC_080577.1, on the reverse strand, counting down.
CTTGACACAATATGTCTGACTTGCTCTCATCTCCTACATATGTTGAAAGAAGCTATGATGCAGTGTTTTGCAGATAAAAAATATATACTTCTATCTGAAATTGGTGTAATCAACCTGTAGTCTTTGGTTTCATTAGTGAAATTCAAGCTGGAAACATCTATTAGTTGAGAAGTGTTAATTAAAGATTCAAAATCTATGATATCAAAAGCAATTCTCTGTCTCTATCTTTGTATAGCTTCTTGATGATATAGTTTTAGGTATCTGCCCCCTTTATGATGTGTTTGTTTATGTAATCATGTGAGTGTCTATCTTCATGTGTTTGTTTCACTGTTGTAATGACCCTGAAAATTTTGTGCTAATCTTTCCTTAGTAGCTTTTTGGGGTAATTAGCGCTATACTCGATTGCTTATGAAATTTGAATCAATCACTTTAAATTGTATCTGCATTACTCAAAACCTATAGATTAGTTAGCGCTATGTTACTCTGAAATCTGGGATTCATCGCTAAAGCCAGTTGCTCTTGGGATTTTTTGGAAGTTTTGGATCGGACCTGGACCGCGCATCGAAAGTCCGATAGCGATGGTCTTAGGCTGTTGCGGTCACCATGTTGGGCTTGACCATCACCTCAAAAATCAAGTCCATGTGATGTCCTGGGTTGATTTGTTTGAGTTCGGAGTGAAGAGTGTGAGAACGGTTGGAAACTTAAATAAGATTTTATGAAATCTGAGTTGTGTCGCTTGCGCGACGATTTTAAGTAATCTGACCGTTGGATTCTAACCCAATTTCACCCTCTGATCAGGGAAGATGGCCCAGGCATGTCCTTGTGCTATGGACCTGATTGAGATTCAGTGACCGTTGAATTGAGTGTAGTCCGCCACGGCTGATCTGAAGATCCGGTCGGTACGAAAACTCAGCTTGTCCTAGATCCATGGTCAGTGAGCTTAAGTCCGACCTTTCGTGGTAATAGGCCCACCGGAAGTGCTTCGTTGGATCGAGAGAGGCTTATTTTGGTTATACCCTAAGTATACCTTGGCCGTGGGATTATTTTCATCAATATTAGGCCTATTTATAGACCTTAAAACCCTAGCTCTCTTTTCCATACGAATTTCCTAAACCTAGCTAAGAAAGAGAAAGGAAAAGAGAGAGAAAGTGAGAGAGAAGTTGGTGAATCATCTTAGATTCTTTCCTGTTCTTCTTCTTCCTTGAACCTTCACTTTTGAATCGTTATTCCGGCGATTCTGAGTTCATCTTTGGGTAAGTTAACCTAACCCTAATCTGTGTTAGAGCTTAGAATAGTCTTTGTGTATTGTAGCTCATTTCTATTCTTGCTTTAGGTTATCTTGTTGCCGTTGACGAAGACATATCGTCTGAAATCAGTTCGGTGTTCTTTTCTGGCTTAAGGTGCGGACTTTAATCGTATAGGTTATGATTTTCAAGGCTTTTAATGTTAGTTAATGGTTTATTCTTGCTATGGATGAGATTTCACATGCCAAATGTTATGTTTATTTTGCGTTCCTGATATGCATGTGTTATATTGAGATTTGTGTATTCTATGTGTATGTATAAAGTACCGTATGCGTGTAAAATATGAACCTATGTTTGCCATGATTATTTGTCGTGTACTTATGCTAATTGTATGTGCGACAACTCCTTGGTAAAAGAAATTGTCCAAATGTGTGTATTTCAACATACGTCATGTATGTTGAACTATGTACTCTAAGTGTTTGTAGAAATGCCTGAATGATCTAAAGTGTAATATATTATACTATTTGCGGGTGTTGAGAAGTGATTCTCAACACTCCTATTGATGTGTATGATTTCCTTCATGCTAGTGACATTCCTTGTTGTTTAATTTCAAGTCTTGTTTATGTGAAATTCCATGTTAAGTTGATTTTCTTCAAATGCTTACGTACTACATGATTTGAGTTGTTGTTCCATTACTATTCTAAATTGTAGATATGAATATCTATTATAGTGGAATGTGTGTGGGACTATGCATTAGTCCAGGAAATTGGTAATCGACCTTAAGATCGTGGCTGAGGTTGCTTTCGCCATGTAAGATGTATTAGACGAACCCGAGTCGTATTAGAGTTGTCGGCAGTGGTTTGGCCACGCGGAGTGTTTGCGCACTCTATGTCGTTCAACCCAACGTGCGCTCGTGCTAGTCGAGTTCGTCAAGTAACCCGATTGTCCGATGTATGTTCATCATGTTTGGACGCTACTGCTTGAATCTAGGGTACCGAACTTACCAATGAAATCCTATTAACCATGGTACCTTGATCCGCTAAGACTCATGAGCCGGACATGGTGGTATGGGACACCGTGGTCAAGCTGTCGGCATACGCTGGGGTGACGAGCCTCCCCGTAGTGACCAGTGAGCAACCAAACTCGTGAGCCGATTATGGTGGTATGGGACACTATATTCACGCTGTCGGCCTACATTGATTGGTGATGAGCCCTTTGTAGTGACCTCGAGCTTACCTGGATACCGCATTGAGGTGACGAGCCTTATTGTAGTAACGATGGTATGATGGGTGTGCATTGATTGGTGATGAGCCCTTTGCAACGACCTGAAAATATATGATCGTATGAGATATCTAGGACTGACGACCCTAGAATGGATCACTGTTTGGATGGTGATATGAGGAAGGTACCTTAGCTTCCCAATCCTGCTGTATGAATATGACTAATAACAACTTGGTAATCATGATCATGTACCGCATTTGCATGTGCTTTGTAGACGTGGTGCACTTTGAGGCGATGTCATGCGTAATGTAAGATGAAGACGCTGAGGGTGTACGTGCGAGGGCACGCATCATTCTGCATGCATCCTTGCATTAACAAGAGTACTTAGGACATGTTTAATTGTTCTGCTTTATCATTACTGCTTGATTGAACTGATAACATGTTAACCTTTGCTTTATTGTTCCACTGAGTTGATCACTCACTCCCACGTTCTGGGGCGGTGTTAAACACCCACCAGACTCTGTCTTAGTTGCTGTTGTTGCAGATGTTGATGCGACTTCTAAGGCAGAGCGGGAGATTGATGATGATGAGGTTGCTTTCTCTTTTATGCAGTTTTCAGACAGGTTCTAATGAGCCTTGTTCTGATGCGCGGGATGCTGGAATTTCTTTTGGGAATTAAATGATGTAATTTGACACTTGTAATTTTAATTGCAACACTTACTTTACGACCTGGTATGTGTATGTATTACAGGGATTCGCACATGTACACACATATATTTCTTTAAGTCTTCCGCTTGCTTTCTTCACTTATCCCTGAATTATATCTGCACTTTGGCTTAATCTATTCCATGTTTTATGCACTAATACAGTCAACATACATCCATCATTAAATATGTTGCATAAGTGATGTTTTGGAACTCGGGAGCTGAGTTATGCTCGACCCCCGAATTTCAGGGCGTTACAGCTGTGGATCGTGGACTGTATTTCAACATTTTTCTGTTGGGATTTTATACAAGCTATTGATGGATGTTGAGTGGCACATCACCTATGTTTCATTATGTGATTTGTGTGTGTTCTTTGAGTAGGTTGTGCAAGTGCGCATTGCTTTTTCTCATGCTTTTAATGTCAATTGCAGCCTCATCTAATTTTCTGAGTAAGAGATTGGAAATAGGGAGCTAAAGTGATCATTAAATGCTTCACAAGACATTTCTGTTTTGGTCAAGAGTTCATTCTTGGTTTCTTTTAGGCAAAAAATTTCAGACTATAGAGACTTCTATTCTTGTTTTTTTTTCTTTTTTCTATTTTGGTCAAGAGTTCATTCTTTTAGAGCTCATCTTGGAAAGAGTTCATTCTTTTATCCAGCTTTCAATATCCCTTGTTGGTCTTTTTTGCAATTTTAGTTTGGGATCTCCAGTAGCTGTTTGCAATGGTTTTTTTCACATTTGCAAACCTGCTGCTGAGAGTGTTTGGGTGTGGGAATTAGGTGTCATATTAGTAATTAGGATTAAAGTCTGCATTAGTGTATTGTTTTTTTTTTAATTTTAAATTTTTATACAAGTTAAGATCCCTGGAATGCTGGTTTTTTCTTGCAATGCTAGGGAGGAGTCTCTCATGTGTACTTTGTTTGTAGTAGTGTAGCTATCAATGTAGTGTTGTTATTATGTGGTGTAAGCTTTTTGGTTTTCCTATTTATGAATTGTAGCAAAATTTAAATTTAGATAATCTTACTGCTGTGTTTGGATGCATGCAAGATTTCAATTGCCATTATTCACTTTAAACACGAATTCATTCAATAATTCATCCAAAAGCACTCTCAGCATGTTTTCTGGCTCATGGTTTTCTCATTTGTTGAGAGGGCTTTCTCATTGTTGGGGGGCCATGAGGGGAAGTCAGATGGCTAAGATCATCCCATCAATATGATTTTGGGTATATGCTCCATCCATTTGGAACTACAGATTATGCAGAATCGAATGGAGTGTGAGCGTTGGTTTCCATGGTTGCGTGTTTCTTCTCAGATGGTGTTAGGGTGCATTTAGAAAGTCCCTGATTAGCTAAATTCTATTTCATGTATGTTGTATGAAATAGAATATCAAAACTAGCGGTTCTTTCCAAGATGAGCTCTAATAGGATGAGTTCTTGACCAAAATAGAAAAAATAGAATTTAGCTAATCTCATGTGTGTATTGTTTTGGAAAGAACCACTAATTTTGATATTCTTTTAGAGCTTCTCTCTTCTACATAGGTTAGTTCTCTTCAATTCTAAAATGAAAATTCTAATTTGGAACTGGATCTGGTCCCTTTCTGGTTACTTAAGTGTGAATTTCACACAATTTTGCTTTGTGCACTACATCTTGACTCATGTGTTTATTGTCTCATGTGAATTTTTTATTATCTGCAGAGTTTTTCAGCGGTAGTGGGTCCGATAAGAAGTGGTAAAAGCAATGTCATAGATGCAATGCTCTTTGTATTTGGAAAACGAGCTAAGCAGGTAAGCTCCATTTATATATGGGAATCTAATTAGGGTCGACATTGTTGGTTTATCTAATGCTCAGAAACCTATAGAATGGACTGGTTTGACGAGTTTTAGAATCTGATAAGACTTCACATTGTTGACTTGGTTTGAGTTAAGGAGGTAACTTGATATTTTACTTTGAGACAGGTCAGTCATCATCTAATGATTGTTGCATGCCATTGTGAATGTAGAGGATGAAAATTTTGGGGAGACAGTAATCTGAAAAGCAAATTTTAGGGTTGTTCAATCCAGCTTGATCCTGTTGGTCTTGTAACTCTCGAGTTTGATGATGGTGAAGTTTTTCAATGGAGCAAGGTATGAAAATCATGAATGAAAATAGTAACATTTGTTTCCTCATAGGGTTCAAGCCGAAATATGTATTTCTTTTTTATTTTTTCCTTCAAGTCACAGCTTTTGTGCTCTACTAATCACCAATCACCAAAACTTGGACAGTGCAGGCGTTTCTGTTTCCTTTTAGGAGATAATTGATATCGTGAGACCATTCCTTTTATGTCAATTTCATTCCTCTTTGAGTTTTTATTAATTCGTTAAGAAAAGAAAAAAAAAAGAAAATGGTCATACATAATGCACTTCTTTCATTATCTTTTTTTTCCCCAATGGTCATTTCGATTTATGAATACCATGACTATTTGTAGGATGATGGAACATATGAAGCTGTTGCAGGAAGTGACTTTGTCATTACTAGAGTTACATTTCGAGAAAACTCTTCAATGTACTACATAAATGACCGTGGAAGTAATTTTACAGAGGTCACTAAGAAATTGAAAGGAAAAAGAGTGGACTTGGACAACAATCGATTTCTGATTCTTTAGATAAGTGATGGGCTGATGGCTGAAAAAGGCCTATTTACTTGTGAGAAAAATACCATACCGTCAAAATCTAGCTTCTCTTTCAATTCTTTATCATGGAAATTTCAGGGTGAAGTCGAGCAAATTTCTCTAATGAAGCTAAAGGCCAAGATGAAGGATGTACCTGGCCATATGTGAGTGCACACAGACTCACTAAGATTTGTATTTTCAGCATTATTATAATTGTAATTGATTGAATGAAGGATTGTAATTAATTGTAATTGAATGAATGAATGATTGTAATTTATTGTAATTGAATGAATGAATGATTATGCAGGTGGTAATTGAATGAACAAATGTTTATAATAATTATTTAAATGTTGAAAATAGCTACGAATATTGATCGTAGCTAGTAATCTGAAACCATAGCCGTTATTAAATTTGGCATATTGCTACAGATCCAGCACTACTTTTAGCTACAAATAATATCCGTAGCTGTATGCACTATTTTACTACAAAAATAATTGCTACGGATTATATCTGTAGCTATTGTAATATATGGCTACGGATTAAATCCATAACAATAGGTTAAAGACCTATTGTTACAGCACCTACGACTACGGTCATGCTATGGATTAAAGCCGTATCCATAGGTCTATGGCTACGGATTTTATCCATAGCCTTTGCCCAATTTTTTGGTAGTGAGTGAACGACAATATCCACTATGTGAGGATATTCGGAGTGGAGTAGTTGTGTGGTTATTTTTCTAAATAGTTGGTGTACACAAAAGCGAACCACTATAATTTCTGGTGTTGTGGTGGATGGTTGATTGTCGCTATTGTGTGAATGTTGTAATTTCTTTTTAAACCTTTGTGGAGAATGTTGTAATCTCTTTTATGGAAGTGTGGGAATGTTGTAATAGCTTAGTTTATTTTTTTGTTATTTATATTCTTTATTCCTCTGGATCGGTTTGAGATTTTGATACACAGACCATTCTAGAAATCCGGTTGTCCTACCATAAGCCATTGGTTTTTGGTGTAATGTTATCCTTAGAACAACATCTATATCAACCTCTCAATACTTGTACATTTGAGATTGTTATTCATTTCTGCTTTGTGGGATTATTAAGTGTTATCTTTATTTATATCTAATGTCGCATTTAATTTTTTAATTTGGCATACTCCTATTCCCCCCCCCCCCCCCTCTAGGACTCTTAGCTCGGCTTTTTCAGTTTACATGAAAATAGGGTTGTGGTTTATATGAACAATGGGTCATGGTTGATAGGCACAACGGATCGCTGTTCACATGTACAATGGATCGTGGTTATTGTTAAGGTTCAAATATTGCATATTTTCTCCCATTTATATGTTGGTTTTATGAATACGATACTGCTTAATCTCCTATTTTACTCATGTTTGTGTTACAAGGTGAATTTAAGAGTTTGGATTGGAAAAGGTGTTAAACGCATGGATTTGATGCTCAAGAATTACCAAGGCAAGGGATGGATCTTAGGAGACCAAGATTGAAGAATTTACATGCCAAAGATCTAAGAAAACCAAGTGATGAAGGAAGAGAATCGAAGACTTGAAGTGAAGAAAAAGAATTCTGAAAATTGTCCTGAAAAATTGATTCCAGGACCAAAAAAGTCTAATTCCAAAAAATTGTCAAAATTGCCTTCGATCATATTGAAGGTACTTAGATGCATCGAAGATCATATCGAAAGTACTTAGATGTATCGAAGGCGGAATAAAAAATTTCAAGATTTTTAAGCCAAACTCGCTGGACAGTTCTAGACCAATTTCGATGATATCGAAAGACCTTCGTGCATCAAAGCTTATATCGAAGATCATATCGAAAGATCTTTGATGCATCGAAGCTGTTACACAGATTTTACGCGGACTGGATAAATTTGAGGCGGTTTCTAGATTCTTCCAGGTCGATGCGAAAGGAGGTGTTGCTCAACTATAAATAGGAGTTGTGAGACCCATATCCTAGCATGTATTGTTCTGTAGGCTTCCACGGTCCTCCCGGTCGAATTTCGGCAACTTGTAATTTATAATTGGCAGTTGCGTGTAACCCTGAGTCATATCCTATATTCTAGAGTCGACTCGACTCGAGACTTATACCCTAGTGACCACACCGTTGCTGCGGTTCCGACGCCCTATATTATGCGCTGAGGCAATACCCAGGCCAGGAGATGTGGGCCCGCGTTTAGTTCGAGGAAAACGTCACGTGCTGCAAATTCCAAGAGAATCTCTACAACATGTCCCATCAATTACCACATCATGTCAAGTACAACACCATCCCCAATATCAACTCTCTCTCTTACACACCCTTACATGTCAAGTACACATCACTCACTCCATCACCCATCACTCTATCACCCATCCCTCTCTCTCTCTCTCTTTACATCCCATCACCTCTCTCTCTCTCTCTCATTTCCCCATTTTCAAGTAAGCGACCCCATGAGAGGAGCAAGCGTCCAAGCTCCATGAGAAAGCTAGGTGTGGCCCACCTTCCTACCACCCAATCCCACCATCTAAAACCAATCTCGACCGTTGAATCTCATCCATTGGAGCTCTAGCATGCATTGGCGGAAGAAGGAAGAAGAGATCTAATGGTGGGTGTTCTATAGGTCTAGATTTAATGCTTTAATGATGGGCTAAGTGGGGCCTACCGATTGATGGTATGGATCTCACTTTGGACCCTAGATGTGGCCGATGGCCCACATGATTCACATGATCGTTCCATGATGGGGCCATTCTCCATGGACCCCATCATGATGTTTATTTTTCTAAGTTTTGAAAGAGGTCATCTAGACCTTTCATTTTAGTGGAGAAGGAATTTTCACCATTAATTTTGATTTGGTGGACCCACATGTATTGGGACCCACTTGATGTATGATTGAATGCATGGAAGGGAGGGCCCATAGTGTCGGGGTCCCTCCATCGCATGTCTCTCTCTCTCTCTCTCCCTCTCTCTTTCATATTTTTGGAGTGATGATGTGGCTGTGTGGCCCACCCGGATGTACCCCACCTTAATGTATGTCTTCTCCACACCATCCAGCCATTTGGTGGCCCACCTGGTAGCACATTTATAGGTGGGGCCCACCTTATATAAGTGTTGTATTCAAATCGTCCAGCGTCCATGCAGTGAAGTGTGAACTGATGGTGTGGTGTACTGACCACCAAACAACAAAAATATTAACTTGTTTCAAAGCCTTGGGGTGGGCCGCTCATGCAAGCCCCACCTTGATGTATGAATACGATCCACGCCGTCATCCTATTTCTCAGCCCATTTTAGGCGTTGAGTTGAAAAATGAAGCCAATCCGATAATCAAGCGGGCCATACCATGGAAAACTGTGATTTCTACCATCCAAATCTGTTAAGACCCACCTTGATATTTCTACACTCCAAAACATGCCAAATATTGGGCTTGTTTGGTCCGTCTTGAGTCCTAGAATCCAATTGTTGGGTTAGATTCTCCTAATGCAGGCCCCACCTACGAAAAACCATAGAAAAACAAAAAAATTGTAAAAAAATTAGGCAGTAGGCGCTACTACTGCTGCCGTCTAGAGGACGCTGCAGCAGCGTCGTGCTACATTGAGCGGTGGGCAGGGACGTGGGTCCCAGCCATGGGCCCCACCATGGTGTGTGATGAACATCAGAGCCGTGCATTTGGTGGGCTCCCCTTCTAGTTATGGGCCACCCTAAAAATCAGCCGTATGTGGAACTCAGGTGGTCCACACTACAAGGAACACTAGTGGGTTTAACGTCTACCATTGAAACCCTATTTGGGTTCACAGAAGCTTTGGATCGTTCTGAAATTTGTTTTTAGGGTTTAGGGTGTGACCTTATCAACAGATTGGATGAAAGATTAACATTATGGTGGGCCCCATGTGGGACCCACTGATGTCGTGTTTAACCCACACCGTCCCCATGTATGGGAGTGGGATGGTTGGTGTACCTCACTCCAGCTACATAGCTGTTGTAGTGACGTCACCAAGTTCTGCGGGTCCCACCTGTTTTATCCACGTCGTCCATCTATAGGACTCACCATGATGCATGTGTTGTATCCATACCGCCCAACCATTTTGGGAGGTTGTTTTAAGGCTTGAGATTAAAAGAAAAATGAGGCAGATCCAGTTATCACATTATTGAAAATAGTGGGTTTGAACGTCCACCATTAAATCCCTTGAGCTACTAAGTTTGGACCTATATGACATTTTTTTTCCCTCTAAATCCAGGTCTTTGTGACCTTATGAATAGGCTAGATGGGAAATAAACCCTATGATGGGGCCCACTGAAATTTAACTAGGGAAATCATTATCACCATGGTTAGATATGATATGGTCTAGTTGATCCTTTGATATGATTCATTTTTTACAATACTCTATCTTGATCTCTAAAAATAGATGAATTGTATTTGGCCCATTTGAATTGGCCCATTCAACTCGGCCCATTCGAATTGGCCCATTTGATTCGGTCCATTGATTCAGCCCATTTGATTAGGCTCGATGTGATGTGCTTGGGGCTCATTTGATTAGGCCCGATGTGATATATATGAGGCCCATGTGATGCGACCCATTTGATGTATTTGAGGCCCATGGGTCAAGGCCCAATAGGATGTATATAAGGTCAATTGCATTATTTGATTCCACCATAGTTTATGTAATGATATTTATAATAGGCCATGCCTTGGGAGAAATGATGGTTTGACATCCACATTATAAGAATAATGTTGGTTAAATGTCCACATCGTAACTCTCCTTAGGGCCCATTGATAGGCCCATACTTGTTGTGTGTAGGCCGTTTAGGCCCATCTTCGTTGTGAGGATAGTTCATCACCATATATCATGCCCAGTATAACTCCATGACTCATGCCCATACACGTCATATGTATACTTGATATGAGTAGTGACTGATCATAGCATATGCCATTGGGCAGACTATTTATGGGACTCATTGATAGGAGTTACCCACATGAGCACGCAGTACATGCAAGATTACTGCATGACTGGAGGGTGTGACTCATGCATCTCGCATATGTGTGACATGATTACTGTACGCCCTAGCGACATCAGGGATGTGACCTCCACAGGCATGTCGTGAATGGTCAGAGGTGACACCGAAAATGTTTGGTTCGAGCATCTGGGCACTTTGGATGTCCGTGGGTGAAAGTCCCTAAACCTCCGAGGCCAGGAGATGCTCCAACGTTTAGACCGAGTGGATAAATGAGCGCCCGAGTGCCGAATACCAGTAGGCCACTATAAGTGCTATGGTTTTTAGCTTCTATAATTGTCAAATTTTGTAGTGCTAAAACATCTTGGAATCTGTGTCTTGTGTAGTGCATCAATATATTCAAGACAGTGCAAGGACAATGGTCTTTACTTCAAGATCTTCAAATGCAAGATTACTTGTTCATGTTCAAGTACAACATCAAGTGTGAATTCAAGCTTTCAAGCTTCAAAAGTTCAAGTTTTTCAAGGCTTGGTACAAGTTAAGAAAAAGTTTTTATACTTTGATCCTCAAGCTCAAGCTTTAATATGTCACAAATTCAAGCTTTAAAAGTCTAGAGTTCAAGCTTCTACGAATGTCAAGATCTCAAGTGTCATGAACTTCAAAGAACATCTATCAACCGAAGGAAAAGAAGTTTCAATGTTCATACATCATGTATAAGGTATAAATGACCCTAAATTGACCATAGGGTAGGTCATTTTGTATACATAATTTAAATTGAGTCACTTTATATAAGTGCATTGGCTGTTTCTCGACTAGTCCTTGCACTGACTCGACTAGTCCAAGAATTCCTCGACCAGTCCTAAGTTTGTTACTGATTTTTGAGAATTTTTGTTATAGCCTCGACCAGTCTTGGAGACTGGTCAACTGGTCATATGAACAATGCTCGACCAGTCCTTCAGCCTCGACTCAAAGTCCAGCAACTAAAAATGGTTCCACACGACCAGTTGTGGAGGCCACACGACCGTCAAGCAGAGCCTACGACCAGTCGTGGAACGACTTTACCTATCGTGCTCAAAATTTTAAAAATCTGTTGGCCCTACGACCAGTCGTGCCAACCTCAGGACCAGTCGAGAGTGCGATTTCTTCAATTACAAATAGAGCACGAATTTCAGAGTTTTACATTCAATTCCAGCTAAATCAATAAGCCACTTTGAATGATAAGTTAGTGATATTCTTAAGCTATCTAGTGCTCATTTTATATTCTCTTTAATTAGCTTTCTTTGTATTTGATTTTGTATTCAGTATTTCAATTATATTTGAAAGAGGGATTAAAGTATTCCCATTTCTTGGAATCAAAATCAAATCGAGCTAGCCCAAGGTGCTTTCAATCTAAAATCTATTTAAACCTTAGAACCATTTCATAAGTAAGTGTGGACATTGAACTTCTACATTGAACTTCTACTTTGATTTGGTTCTATCGGGCTACATCTAAATGAGAATATCTACGTATTTTACATTATTGCAAATTTCTATCTTTTGGTTTCATTAAGATTGTGCCAGAAAAATCTTTCTATCTTGGTTTGTCTGAGGTGATTCAGAAAACTCAGAGTGTGGGGTTTTTGAATTGTGTAAGCCTACTTGAAAGAAACAATTGTGAGTGTTTTAGGTGAACCTTGAAAAACCTATTTTCATAGTGAACGTTAATATCCACTGTGTGAGGATATTAAGAGTGGAGTAGTTGTGTGGCTATTTTTCTAAATAGTTGGTGTGCACACAAGGGAACCACTATAATTTCGGGTCTTGTGGATTGATTTTTTATTTCTTTTTGTGGATGTTTGTAATTTTCCTTTTTGCATTTGTGGAGAATGCTATAAATTCTTTTATGCAAGTGTGAGAATGTTGTAATAACTTAGATTTCTTTCCTTGTTATTTATTTCTTTATTCCTCTGTATTAATTTGAGTTTTTGATACACAGACTTTTCTAGGAATCAGGTTGTCCTACCATAAACCTTTGGTTTTTGGTGTAAGGTTGTCCTTAGAACAACATCTGTATCAATCTCTTAATACTCGTACATTTGAGGTTGTATTTAATTTCATCATTGTGAGATTGTTTATTGCTATCAGTATTTATATTTGTTTAAATTTCATTGTTAATTTTAAATTTAGCATAGTCCTATTCACCCCCCCCCCCCCCCTCTAGGACTTAATAGATCGGCCTTTTCAAGTGGTATCAAAGCCAAATAGTTCGCTTTTAATTATTCTTTTTGGATTTATTTCCTAAGCTAATCGATCTGAGCTATTTGAGATGTCAAATTTTGATAGTCTTTCAGTCACTAGGCCTCCACCATTTGATGGCTCTAACTATGCTTATTGGAAAGCCAGAATTAGGATTTTCTTAAAATCCATGGATGAGAGCGTGTGGCAAGCCACAATGACTGAATGGACCCCTCCTACCACTGAAGTAACTGGTATCGATGGATACAAATCTATGAAAGTCACACCTTATTTTTCTTGGACCACTCTTCAGAAAAATGAGAGTAGTGCCAATGCAAAGGCTTTAAATGCCATAACTTGCGCACTATCACCGGATGAATTCAAAAGAATTATATACTATGATACTGCAAAGCAAGCCTGGGATATTTTAGAAATGACACACGATGGAACAATAATCGTCAAGAAATCTAAAGTCCAAATCCTCACAACCAAATTTGAGGAAATATGTATGGAAGAAAATGAAACCTTCATGGACTTCTATACAAGATTAAATGACATTGTGAACTCTATGTGGGGTCTCGGTGATAAAATTCCAGAAAGTAAAGTCTGTGCAAAGATACTACGCTCACTCCCTGAACAGTTCAATTAAAAGGTGACTGCAATCCAAGAACTTCGTGATACAGATAATATGAGGGTAGAAGAATTAGTTGGTTCTTTACAAACCTATGAGTTAACTTTTAAAGCTCCTAAAGGTAAATATATCACTCTTAAATCTTCTAAATATATTTTTCTAGGAAATAGTAGTAATTCTGATTTAGAAAATTCTGAAGATGATATGACCCTTTTAGCTAAAAAGTTTTATAAGATTTTCAAATGAAAAAAGAGGGTTGATTTTCAAAAACCTAATGAAAAGAAAAGATCTAAATCTAAAACTTGGAAATCTTTAAAAGACAGTCAATGTTACAACTGCCATGAATATGGGCATTTAGCAAATAAGTGTCCTAAAAAAGACAAACCTAAAAAGAAAGGTATGTTGGCTACTTGGGATGAATCTTCTGGCTCTGAAGCCTCTTCTGAATCAGAAGATTCTGAAACCAAGTCGGGTAATGAAGCCAAAGCCCTTATGACTCTAGCCAAGTTCACTTTTTTAGATCATGATGAATTAACTAGTGAAGAAAATCTAAATAGTGATCATGAGAATGAACAAGATCTTCAAGATGCTTTTTAATGCCCTTTACAAGGAGAGTTGTAAAATTGCCGTAAAACTAAAACTTTACAAAGAAAAGTTTTTGAAACTTAAAGAAAATTTTAATACTCTTGTTTTAGAAAAATCTCACATTTTAGATTGTTTTGAAAAAACTAAGTGCGACTTAGATTTTAAAAACTCCCAATTTGAAAATCTAAAATCTGAAAATGAAAAATTAAAACTTGAAGTTTCTTCACTTTTGAGTTTAAAAGACACATGGAGGTATGCCCAAGGAGATCCTAAGTTAGAAAAACTATTATCCGAATTCAAAAAATGTGGCGACCAATCTGGATTGGGCTATGACAAAAGTATTGCTCCCAAAAATAAGAATACTTCTCCTAAGTTTGTGAAAGGAGAGTCTTCAAACTCAAAAGGGAAAAGCCTAAATCAAAATTATCCTAAAAATGCTAAAACTTTTCAATCTTTAAAATCTAAAAGTAACCCTATCAATAATAAAAATTAGAATTGTAATCCTTTAGCTGAGAAAATTGTTGATTTACTTAAGGAGCTGTTAAAATCTAATTCAGTGGGTCAGTCTTATAACAATTATAAAAATAAGAAGACTAACTATACTCCTAAACCCAAGACTTTAATGAAATGGGTTCCTAAAGTTACTTGCTTGGTTGCCCACACTGCTTTCAAAGCTTCAAGTCATTCAAAGTGGTACCTAGACAGTGGTTGCTCCAAACATATGATAGGCGATAAGGGTCTGTTTACCAATCTTAAAGATATGACTGATGGTTCAGTCACATTCGATGATGGTAGTAACTGCAGGATTGTTAACCAAGGTATGGTTCAACTTTTTAACCTTTCTTTATTTGAGAACGTTTTATATGTAGAAGGGTTAAAACACAACTTATTAAGCATTTCTCAAATACGTGATAAGAATCACAACATAAAATTTACCAACCTAGGGTGTGAAATTTTAAATAAGAATGGTTCTGTAATATTAACTGGTTGCGAAACTTTTGAAAACTGCTACATTGTAAGTGATTCTAGCTCATCTAATCTATCGTGTTACATGGTCCATACCGATGAGACCGAGTTATGACATAAACGCCTCGGACATGTACACTACCGCAACTTGTATAGATTAAGCAAAAGAGAGTTAGTAAGAGGCTTACCCAAAATATAGAAAATAGATAAAATATATGGTGAATGCCTGATTGGCAAACAAACTAGGAGTTCTCACAAAAAGGTGGACTCCAATGCCACATCTAAACCGCTCGAACTCCTCCATATGGATCTTATTGGACCAACAAGAACGGAGAGTCGAGGTGGCAAGAAGTACATTTTGTAATTGTTGATGACTTTACCAGATATACTTGGGTAGTCTTCCTAAGAGACAAATCAGAAACTCTCGATGAAGTAAAATGGGTACTTAGATGTATCCAAACTGAAAAAAGAGTCTCAAGTCTATAAGATCCATAGCAATCATGGATCAGAATTTGAGAATAGCGGTTTTGAGAAGTTTCGCAGTGATCAGGGAATATCACATGAATTCTCTGCGCCTAAAACTCCACAACAAAATGGTATAGTAGAAAGGAAAAATAGAGTGCTTCAAGAAATGGCAAATGTAATATTAAACAGTATGAAGCTCCCTAAAAATCTATGGGCCGAAGCCTTAAATATTACGTGTTATATAATTAACCGTGTCTATACTAGAAAATCAAATAGTAAAATGGCTAACGAAATGTGGTTTGATAAGAAGCCTACTGTCAAATACTTTCGAGTGTTTGGCAGCAAGTGCTACATTTTACGTGACCGAGAAAATCTGGGTAAGTTTGATGCAAAAAGTGATGAAGGAATATTTTTAGGGTATGCTCTGAATAGTTGAGCGTATCGGGTTTTTAATAAGAGGACTGGTGTTGTTCAAGAGTCTATTAATGTGGTAATTGACGATCACTTGAATACACCTGTTTCAAGTTCAGAAAATGATGAAGTACTTCTAATTGATAAACTAGATACTTCATCAAGTCAAAATAACTCTGAACTAAGGACTGTTAAAGATCATCCAACTAATCAGATTCTTGGAAACCCTCTCACTAGTGTGCACACTCATAGACAACTAGAAGATATGTGTAATTATGTGTGCTTTACATCTTAGATAGAACCAGCTAATGTAAAAGAATCTCTTACTGACGAAAACTGGATAGTTGCGATGCAAGAAGAGCTTAATTAATTTATTATAAATGATGTTTGGTACTTAGTTCCAATACCTAAAGATAAACACATTATCGGAACTAAATAGATTTTTAAAAATAAGTCCGATGAACTTGGTAATATCATTAGAAACAAGGTTAGACTGGTTGTACAAGGGTACACTTAAATTGAAGGCATCGATTATGATGAAACCTTTGCCCCAGTAGCTCGTCTTGAATCAATCAGACTATTTATATCCATTGCATGCTTTAGAAAGTTCAAAATATACCAAATGGATGTAAAAAGTACTTTCTTAAATGACGATTTGTATGAAGAAGTGTATGTTGAACAACCAACGGGTTTTGAAGACCCTAAGAATGTCGATCATGTCTATCGCCTAAAAAAAGCTCTCTACAGTTTGAAACAAGCTCCTAGGGCATGGTATGAAAAGTTGACTAAGTTTTTGCTAAGTCATAATTTTCTAATGGGAAGTGTTGATAAGACTTTATTTGTTAAGAAACATAATAATCACATTTTAATAGTGCAAATTTATGTTGATGATATAATTTATGGATCTACCTATGCTAACATGACTGTTGAGTTTGTAGATCTTATGAAATCTAAGTTCGAAATGAGCATGGTTAGGGAATTGAATTATTTTCTAGGGTTGCAAGTTAAAGAGCAACTTGATGGTTTCTTTATTTCTCAAACTAAATATGCTTTGAACTTAGTTAAAAAGTTCGAATTTGAGAATGGAAAAAATTTTGATACTCCTATGAGTACAACTTTAAAACTCTCAAAGGACTCTACAGGAGTGTGGATCCTAAATTATATCAAAATATGATTGAAGTTTGCTTTATTTAACTCCAAGTAGACCTAATATTGCATTTAGTGTATGAATTTGCGTTAGATATCAATCTGACCTTAATGAGTCACATTTAACTTTTGTTAAGCGGATTATGCGATATGTCGCAAGCTCTGCTAATCTGAGTCTTTGGTATCCACATGATACTTGTGTTCAATTAACTGGTTATACTGATGCTGATTGGGCTAGTAACATTAATGATAGAAAATTAACCAGTGGTGGTTGTTTCTATGTTGGGAACTGTTTAATTTCTTAGCAAAGTAAGAAACAAAGTTCTGTATCACTTTCAACTGCTGAGCTGAATACATTGCGGCAGGTAATACATGTACTCAGCTTGTATGGATGAAAAGAATGTTAAGCAATTACAGAATTGCAGAGGACTTTATGGTTTTATATTGTGATAATTCCAGCGCAATTAATATATATAAAAATCCAATCCAACATTCATGAACCAAGCACATTGACATTAGATATCACTACATTCGTGAATTAATGAAAGAAAAGATAATTTCTTTGGAATACATACCAACTGAGACTCAACTTGCTGACATATTCACAAAACCGCTCGATAAAAGTAGGTTTTCTAAATTAAAATTTGATCTTGGTATGTACAATTTGAATTAATTATTCATGCATTTCTATATCATAATGTATATATATTTGTTATTTTATATGTTTAAAATCTTAAATTTCATGAAAATTGCTCATTTTTGGTTGTGCACGACCAGTCAAGTACATACTCGACCAGTCGTGGGTCGTGGGTTTGATGTTTATTTGGGGAAAAAAATCCATTTTTCTTCATTTTGTGCTTCTTCTCTAATGGGTCCTAGGTCGATCAGTCGAACCCATCTCCTAGTTCTTCATGGTTAGTGCTTTATTTCCATTTTCCTTATAGATTCAAGTTCATATCACTCCTTTTCCATCTTTGGTGAGATTTATTTCTTGTTTCATTGAGATTTTTGAGATTTTCTTCTCCAAAATCTGATCTTGAGAAAACCCGTTCTACTTCTTTTGCAACCACTTGGTTCCTTAATTTTCTAGTTGTAAATGGAAGGTAGAGGCAAAAAGAAAAGTTCTCGTGGTCCTTCTTCTTCTAGATCAACACCTATCATAGTGCGCCACCTTCGGTCACCTGAAAATCATCCCTCCTATGTGCGGGATATACGGTTGTGCAATGTAATAGTTGAACGACCTGTTCATGTTGAACATTTTACTCTATTTAAAATCCTTCCTCTTCTCCAATCTATAGGATGCGATAACATTCTACATTGGGGTGGGCTAGCATACCGGTCCATTGTATAAGCTATGTATGCATGTATTTATGATTTTTTAACTGAAAATTTAACATTTATTATTACTACTAGAGAAGGTCCAGTTGAAATAGATCGACATTTGATCTCTAGTCTAATAGACATTCAAGTTAATGACGAAGGTATTCCTATTAGCACTTTAGTTGCTAAACCATCTGAATCAGAAAAACGTATGCTTACTAGAGAATTGTGCAATATAGATGTGCAATGGAGTACTAATGGAAATGCGCTTGCTTCAAAATATTTGTTACCCAGATATAGAGTTCTTTATAGGATATTCATTTCTAATGTTTATCCTCATTCTGGTAACAAAACCGAACTCACTACGTTCATGGTTCGAATTCTTTATGCCATTGTTTCTAGAACCAATGTATGTCTTCCTTCTTTAATATGTCATTGCATCATTCAATTCCATCTCCATCCTGGTCACAGTGATATCCCTTTTGCTTATCTGATGACTGCGTTAGCCACCCATTTATTAATGGCTATGCATGTTGAAGAGGCTCCCATTCAACACCTAATCTTCAACAACTCCAATATAAACAAAATGAATCTGAGGTTGGCTACTGGCCAAGTCAATGTGGGTGCTGGAGGAACTGCTGTGGTGAATGAAGAAGAGGGTGATTTACCTCTAGATGATATAAACATGGATGATATTTTGATGAGATCGAATCTGATTCAGCAGATGATCCTGACTATCAGCCGTCTGATTTTGATGAGCGATTGCGCTTACTTGAGAAGAAGGTAAAGAATATGAATGTGTCCCATGATTTATAGTTCAAATATATGCGCAAGTATCTTAGGCGCCTGAACAAGGGACTTCATAAAGTTGATCTTACCATACCTACTCCTTCTTCGGGATCTGATTAGTGTTTTCTCATTTGGCTTGTAATAACTCTTATGATACTTAACTTTCTTTCAGTTTGTGAGATTGAATTTGGTTGAACTGAGTTAATGTTGGTTGATTATGCTTAAACATTACTTGCTTATGAATTTAATATCTTGACTATCTTGATCTATTATTCCTCATTGCTCATCTTATTCTTCCTTTTTTATCTATGTCCTGTTTCATGTATTGGTTTCTTCCTTTGTCATATTGTGACAAAAAGGGCAAGAATTTTGTCATTCTTGATATATGGTGTTTGTGATATATGGCATGTGGATTGTGGACATGTAGCCATCTTTGTGTAAGGGGTAGGAGTAAGTAGTAAGGGAGAGTAGCATTGTTGGAGGCATAGATGCGAATTAATTAATGTGACCTGTTTATAACTGGTGCATGATTCTTTAACCAGATTGTCACTGGTTTCTTTTGATAACTAGTGCATGATGCTTTATGCATATAATGCTTATGTTATTATGAAGTGTGTTTTATTAAAAATTTGACAAAGGGGGAGATTTTAAGTGCTATGGTTTCTAGCTCCTATAATTGTCAAATTTTGTAGTGCCAAAACATCTTGGAATCTGTGTCTTGTGTAGTGCATTAATATATTCAAGACAGTACAAGGACAATGGTCTTTACTTCAAGATCTTCAAATGTAAGATTACTTGTTCATGTTTAAGTACAACATCAAGTGTGAATTCAAGCTTTCAAGCTTCAAAAGTTCAAGTTTTTCAAGGCTTGGTACAACTTAAGAAAAAGTTTCTATACTTTGATCCTTAAGCTCAAGCTTCAATATATTACAAATTCAAGCTTCAGAAGTCTCAAGTTCAAGCTTCTACAAATGTTAAGATTTCAAGTGTCGTGAACTTCAAAGAACATCTATCAACTGAAGGAAAAGAAGTTTCAATGTTCATACATCATGTATAAGGTATGAATGACCCTAAATTGACCATAGGGTAGGTCATTTTGTATACATAATTTAAATTGAGTCACTTTATAAGTGCATTGGCTATTTCTCGACTAGTCTTGGACTATGTTCAACTAGTCCTAGCACTGGTTGACTAGTCCAAGAATTCTTTGACCAGTTCTAAGTTTGTTACTGATTTTCAGGAATTTTTGTTATAGCCTCGACCAGTCCTGGAGACTGCTCGACCGGTTGTATGAACAGTGCTCGACCAGTCCTGTAGCCTCGACTCAAAATCCGGCAACTAAGAATGGTTCCACACGACCAGTCGTGGACAGGACTCGACCAATCATGGAGGCCACGCGATCGGTCGAGCAGAGCTTACGACCAGTCGTGGAACGACTTTATCCTATCGCGCTCAAAATTTTAAAAATCTGCTGGTCTTATGACTAGTCGTGCCGACCTCAGGACTAGTCGAGAGTGTGATTTCTTCAATTATAAATAGAGCACGAATTTTAGAGTTTTACATTCAATTCAAGCTAAATTAATACGCCACTCTGAAAGATAAGTTAGTGATATTCTTAAGCTATCTAGTGCTTATTTTATATTCTCTTTAATTAGTTTTCTTTATATTTGATTTTGTATTCTGCATTCCAATTATATTTAAAAGAGGGATTGAAGTATTCTCATTTCTTGGAATCAAAATCAAATCAAGCTAGCCCAAGGTGCTTTAAATCTAAAATCTATCTAGACCTTAGAACCATTGCATAAGTGAGTGTAGACATTGAACTTTTAAGTTGAACTTCTACTTTGATTTGGTTCTTTCGGGCTACATCTAAAGGAGAATATATAGGTATTTTACATTATTGTAAATTTCTATTTTTTGGTTTCATTAAGATTGTGCCAGAAAAATCTCTCTATTTTGGTTTGTCTGAGGTGATCCAGAAAACTCAGAGTGTGGGGTTTTTGAATTGTGTAAGCCCACTTGAAAGACACAATTGTAAGGGTTTTAGGTGAACCTTGAAAAACCTATTTTCATAGTGAACGCTAATATCCACTGTGTGAGGACATTAGGAGTGGAGTAATTGTGTGGCTATTTTTCTAAACAGTTGGTGTACACACAAGCGAACCACTATAATTTTTGGTCTTGTAGATTGATTGTTTATTTCTTTTTGTGGATGTTTGTAATTTCCCTTTTTTCATTTATGGAGAATGTTATAATTTCTTTTATGGAAGTGTGGGAATGTTGTAATAACTTAGATTTCTTTCCTTGTTATTCATTTCTTTATTCCTCTGTATCAGTTTGAGTTTTTAACACACAGACCTTTCTAGGAATCAGGTTGTCCTACCATAAACCTTTGGTTTTTGGTGTAAGGTTGTCCTTAGAACAACATCTGTATCAATCTTTCAATACTCGTACATTTGAGGTTGTATTTAGTTTCAGCAGTGTGAGATTGTTTATTACTATCAGTATTTATATTTGTTTAAATTTTGCTGTTAATTTTTAATTTGGCATAGTCTTATTCACTCCCCTCCCCTCTCTAGGACTTAATAGCTCGGCCTTTTTAGCCGCGTCTCCCACTGTATCGTGGTCGGTTAGGAGGGGGTGTGGCCTTATCCGCCAGAGTGAGGGAGCTTTAAGTTAGGCTAAATTTTACCAGCTCGCAAATGAGTTCACTATCGACGAGCCGGGTAGGTATTGACAGACTACTGGTCAGGCGAATAGTGTGGTCTCTTCCACTCGCTGGGCTATGCGGCTAAGGAGGTAGCAGTCAGTGTGGAGTGTACTAGACCCCGGTGATGATCTCAGAGATGTACAGTATTGATACGTGGACTTATTGAGCAGGAGTTGCATACTCATTCATTCATCCATTCACTATCCACTCGGGCTAGTGGTGCGCAACTATTTGATATGTGTACCTTCACAATGGCCAGGATTTTGGTTGGGGCATGCAATTAACCTGAGATCAGGAGTTTATCACATTGTGTTTGACTATCCAAATTTAGGTATGGGACTGGTTTGGATAGAATTCCCTTGTGATGGACCCCATAGCCTACGATACTACGTACTATCATCCCGACTTCACTCCAGCTTGGTCATTTCTTTCGATTCGCATATTGTATTTCATCCGCGGCATATGGAATTTAGGATTATTACGTTTTTGCACTTATATAGCTCAGACGGACTTTGAAGGATCTACATATTGCATTGCATCCGCAGTATATGATATTTGGCTCATGGACTACATTGTGTACTCTGATATTATATGACTCATGGACTTACCAGTATATTTTCGCTTACTCTGATATCGTATGATTCATGATCTTGTCAGTATTTCCACTTATTCCAATGATGTATAATTTATGGGCTTTATTGTATACTTGGCACTTACCTTATACACACTTTCACCACCCTCTAAGCTTTTTATAAGCTTATGCACGATAGATGCGTGTAAGTGGCGTTAGGTGGCAGCAGCGTTGAACTTGGAGCATGCGGCGGACTTCTAGAGCTCGATTTTGATACATATGTATTCCCTTTCAATATTGTATTCAAATGTATATATTAGTGGATATGTGATGATGATGTTGCCTTTTTTATTTCGGTATACTTGTGGTTATGCTTATTACAAATTAAATGTACATTGGAAAGTCCTCTTTGTAGGGTCCTAGGATCAAAATCTGGCATATAGGCACTTGGGGCCGAGAATGGGGTACTACGAAGGCTGTCGGCATCGGATTCGGGGATCGAAAATTTTGTGAGCCCGGTTTTTGAGTTTGGGGCGTGACAGAAGATGGTATCAGAGCATAACTTGGGAATACCTAAGGATAACATCACATACTTACTGATAGCTACCCTACACTCTATGATTATTGAGAACTTAGAATGCTTAGATCCCCGAGTTCGAATAACTTAGAAACTTTCTGATATAGCTCCCTACCGAGATTGTGAGGCTGCTTAGTATTCGAGCTTCGATCATTTCTGATCTGAGATTCAAGATTAGTGGGGTCATCATAGCGTTGATGAGGCATCCTGAGAGCACGAGGTTCAGATTAGAGAGCGCTATTTGTTTATAGATTTATTATAAGTCGATGCTTCCTCTTCCCTTTCTATATTTTGCATGATAGTAAATTTTGAGGATAAAATTTTTATTAGGAGGGGAGAGCTGTGAGACTCGTATCCTAGCCCATACTATTTCGTAGGCTTCCACGGTCATCCCGGTCGAATTTCGACAACTCACAATCTATAATTGGCAGTTGCGCTCGACCCTGAGTCATATCCTGTATTCCAGAGTCAGCTTGACCCGAAACTTATACCCTAGCGACCACGCCGTCGCCGCAGTTTCGACACTGTGTATTACGTACTGAGGCGATACCCAGGCTAAGAGATATGGACCCGCATTCAGTTCGAGGAAAAGGCCACGCGTTGTGAATTCTAGGAGAATCTCTACAACATGTCCCATCAATCAATCCCATCAATCACCACATCATGTAAAGTACAACACCATCCCCAAAGTCAACTCTCTCTCTTACAAACCCTTACATGTCAAGTACACATCACTCACTCTATCACCCATCACTCCATCACCCATCCCTCTCTCTCTCTCTCATTTCCCTATTTTTAAGCAAGCAACCCCATGAGAGGAGCAAACATCTAAGCTCCATGAGAAAGCTAGGTGTGGCCCACCTTCCTACCACCCAATCCCACCATCTAAAACTAATCTCGACTGTTGAATCTCATCTATTGGAGTTCAAGCATGCATTGGCAGAAGAAGGAAGAGGAGATCTAATGGTGGGTGTTCTATAGGTTTAGATTTTATGCTTTGATGATGGGCCAAGTGGGGCCTACCGATTGATGGTATGGATCTCACTTTGGACCCTAGATGTGGCCGATGGCCCACCATGATTCACATGATCATTCCATGATGGGGCCATTCTCCATGGACTCCATTATAATGTTTACTTTTCTAAGTTTGACAGAGGTCATGTAGACCTTCCGTTTTGGTGGAGAAAGAATCTTCACCATTTGATTTTGATTTGGTGGGCCCACAGTATTGGGACCCACTTGATGTATGATTAAATGCATGGAAGGGAGGGCCCATAGTGTCGGGGTCCCTCCATCGTAAGTGTAATGCCCTGAAAATCGAGGGTTGAGTAAAAGTCCAACTCCCGAGTTCCAATGCATCACTTATGCAACATATTTAATGATGATTAAATGTTGTCTATATTAGTGCATAAAACATGAATAAGATCAAGCTAAATTAGCAAAACATAATTCAGGGACGGTTGTAATACGCAAGCGGAAGACTGGAACAAATATGTATAACTTGATAAACCAGTTTAGATCCCCAAAGTATGTATGCATTGCCAGGTCAATAATTACATGTATTGTTTCAAATTACAAAATGTTAAAATGTAATAGTCCACTACAAGTATAACCCTGAAGCCCCGCCGATCAGAACGGACTATGTAAACTTGCCTGAATATTGCATATATGAGAAAACATCCTCATCATTTGCGAAGTTCGCCTGTGCCTCATCAGTCGGGTCTCCATCTGCAACTAAGATAGAGTCTGGTTGGTGTTTAAAACACCGTCCCGTAACGTGGGAGTGAGTGATCAACTCAGTGGAACAATAAAGCAAAGGTTAACATGTTCTCAATTCAGTCAAGCAGTAATGATAAAAAAATATAATCAAACATCCCTGGATACTCTGATTAATGCAGGAATGATATATATAAATGATGCATGCCCTCACCTACACTCCCTCAGCGACCTTCATCTAACGGTCATGCATGTCAGTCACTTCCTTGTGCTCTCTATACATCGCGAAATGGCACATGCAATGTAGTGCATGAGTAAGATTACCAAGTTCTTATTAGTCCTTTTCATACAGCAGGATTGGGAAGCTAAGGTACCTCCTTTATATCAATTCCCAAACAATGATCCATTCTAGAGTCGTCAGTCCTAGTAAATCTCATACGATGTTATGGTTCTAGGTCACTACAAAGGGCTCGTCACCTTATTAGTGTAGGCCTAGTATGTACTCTTGTTGCTGCATAAGGGCTCGTCGCCTCTACAAGGTCTTAGAGTACTCTCAAGGTCACTACAAAGGGCTCGTCACCTTATCAGTGTAGGCTGACAGCTCGAATACAGTGTCCCATACCACTGTATTCGGCTCACGAGGCTGTGTTGCTCACTGGACACTACGGGGAGGCTCGTCACCCCAGCGTAGGCCGACAGCTCGACTAGTAGCGTCCATACATGATGAACATACATCAGGTCAATCGGGTTACTTGACAAGCTCAGCTAGTATGAGCGCACATTGTGTTGATCGACATGAAGTGCGTAAGCACTCCGTGTGGCCTAACCACTGCCGACATCCCAAGTACGGCTCGGATTCATCGATCACGTCCTATGTGGCGAAATCAACCTCAGCCACCTATTCAATGCTTGTTACCGATTACCTAGACTATTCCGTTGTCCCAAACACATTCAATTATAATAGATAATCATACAAGATAATCAGAACAGTAATGGATCAACAATTCCAATCATACAAGCATATGAGCATTTGATGGATTTCAACTTAAACATGAATTCACACATATGCAGTCCCTAAGTAAAACAGACAAAGAATATAAGTTACATGGCGGAAACCATATACATCATTAAGGTAGTTGAGAATCTCATCTCAACGCCCATATAAAGTACAATTTACTACTTGTCTGATCGTTCAGACATTTCTACAAACACTTATACTACATATTCCAACATACATAGATTAATTTACCTAAAACGTATATTATAGCAAATCCTTTCACATAGGAGTTGCAACACATATAACGATCATGTATTACCAATCATCCATCATAACAGGTACAAATCATAATTCAATATTCATGCAGACATTTCAATAAACACAAGAATACACTAAATTCAACATAGTTCATATATATGTGTAATGTGCGGGATACATCATGTCTAAGCATGTGATAGCAATTCAAGTTAGTCATAAATCATTAACTGACATTAAAAACCTTGAAAACTATAACCTAAACATTTATAGTCTACACCTTTTGCCAGTAGACTCGCAGCGAACTCAGTTTTAAAAGCTAAGTCTTATCTACGGCACCACAATAACCTATAACAGGGAATAGGTTAGCTAACTCATCTATTACACTAGTCGGAAACCTTAAGAAAAGTTAGGGTTAGTTTCTCTTACCTAAGTACGGAGTCGGAATTGCCTGTATAGCGATAAAGTAATGGCGGTTGAGTGTATGGAGTAGCAGGATTAAATCCCAGGAAGAATCGCTAACTCGCACTCTCACTTTCTCTCTTTTCCCTTCTCTTTTCTCTCCTCTCTCCCCTAGGGTTTCTCAAATTCGTATGTGGTGAGAGAGAGAGAGAGGGTTTAAGGTCCTTATATAGGCCTAGGACTGATGGGAATGACCCCGGGGCCAAGGTATAGTTAGGTTATATCCAAAGGGCGTCTGTTTCAGCCCAACAGAACACTTTTGGTATCCCCTTTTCCACGTGCGGTCGGACTTAAGCTCCCTGACATTGGATTTAGGTCAGGCTAAGTTTTCGTTCCGATTGGGTTTACAGATCAGTCGTAGTGGACAGGTTTTAGTTCAAAGGTCACGGTCACTCGATCAGGGCCACAAGTACACCGACATGTGTGGGACATTTCTCCTTATCTGACGGTGTATTTAGGTCAGATTCTGATGGTCTAAATCCTTGTATTTGGCCCGCAAGCGACACGACTCAGATTACTTAAATTCAGATTTTATTTCTAAATATTTTCACGTTTCTCACATACTTTGCTCTGGGCTCAAGTTGTGCATTTCTAGACACAATTAAGACTTGATTTCTGAGGGGGTTGTCAAGTCCAGTAATGTGGTTATAACTATATAGTTTTGCAGTTATCGGACTTTCGACGTGCCGTCCAGGTCCGATACGGAGTTTCGGTGTGCTCCCGAGAGCAACCGGGTTTAGGGATGGATTCTAGATTTCAGGGTAAAGTAGTGTCAATGATACTGCACAGTTTGGGTCTTGTAGATCATATTTAAAATGATTAGTGCATATTTCATAAGTACTCTAGTTTAGCACTCGCTAATACTAATCTAATTTCTAAAGGTTTTGGTCTTGGGTGATTTCTGCCTGAGGTGGTACTCGGGTCCTTGTACGGATTTTTTCGGGATGTTACAATCTACCCCCCTTAAAAAAAATTTCATCCTCGAAATTAGTACTTGCTTCTGTCTCTCAAATAGCCTCTTCTTCCGTGTGATGCGTCCACAACACTTTCACAAGTGGAATAACTTTGCTGCGCAACACATGTTCCTTCCTGTCATGTCAGCCGCAGTATATATGTAGCGTCCTCGCTCAACTGTACGTGCTCCCATTTGATAATGTGGGAAGGATCGGGAACGTATTTCTTCAGTATAGATACATGAAACACGTTATGCACTCCCGCAAGTGGAGTGAGCAAAGCAAGGCGGTTGATCCTCTGAGGTGGTGAGAAGCCGCTATCTCTCATCCTGGTGAAGCAGTTCACCTCCGTGTAGCCTGGCCTCTTGTAGTAGGAACACCACACATCAGGTCGTCTCACAGGAGCAGGTGAAGCCGTCAACCTCGACAGTGAATCTGACCATGGCCTCTTTCCGAGGAATGGTCTGCTCAGAACCTTTGGTCGCGGCCTAGGAGCCATCGGTGCTCGCATACGGGACTGCCTGTCCCTATCCTGCTCAGTTCTCATGGATATGCTCACTAGCTCAACATAGCTAGGTATGCTAGCACAGTACATCTTTGAGCAAATATCTAGTCGCAGGCCCTCAGAAAAATGCCGCATACGCATCGGCTCATCTGCCAAAATCAACGGGGCATACCTGCCCAACACCGTAAACCTGTTCTCATACTCAGCCACTGTCATCCCTCCCTGTCAGAGGCGAAGGAACTCACTCTCCTTCTCCTGGTGATAGGTGATGGGATAGTATTTCTCGTGGAAGCGGGTCTCAAAATCTGCCTAGGTCCATATGTGTCCGACCGCAACAGTACGGAGGACACTATCCCACCATAAGCTGGCCTCCTTCTCAAACATGAAGGTGACAAACTCCACCTGCTCGGGCTCTGTGTAGTGCAGCGGCTTTAGCATCTTAGAGATGTGGTCAAGCCAATACTCAGCCTCCTCGGGTCTGTGAGTACCCGCAAAAGTAGGGGGCTGCAAGCACTGGAATTGGTCAAGGTGGCCGCTGACACCTGCATTCCCAGCAGGGGGTGTAAATGGAGCAGGCAAAGCCACACCCATGCTCTGGGCAAAAATCCCCGCCATGGTGGCCAAAAACTACTGCTGCTGTTGTGCTTGCTGTTGTTGCTTCTGTGCCTATTGTTGTTGCTGCTGTACCTGCTACTGCTGCATCAACAACATCATCTGCTCTAGCCTATCAATAGGGGGAGCCGACGGAGGTACAGATGGCATCAAAGAGGACGCACGGTTCTGCTCTGGAACCGGTGGCACAACAGGTGTAGGCCCATTGGTAGGGCCAGTGGCTGGCTGAGAGTCCGGCATGGTGTCAGAGGGAGACAGGCCCGAACTGGGGTTTGTATGGCTATCGCTCAGGGGAGGTGCCCCGTCAAACGACTCGCCAATAGTGTGACGTGCCGTACTCCATGTGGCCTTAGGTGGCATTCCCTATATACAACATAGGGTGCAACCCAGGTCAGATTCAGCATGCCCACAACCTCAACCACACAGCATTTACACATAGCTTAAAGAAATTTCATACATTTCATTTACCAAAATTGTCACAATACATGAAATACATGTTACATGAATCATGACAGGAAACGCATATGAGCTATTACAAGTAAGGCTGTAAACAGTAGAACAACTACCAAATACAAACACACTTTCTACCTACTATACTTTTCGGCTCATAAACATTAAAACGTAAACATTTTAAAATAGCAATAAAATAAACCACAAGAGAACAGCATGGATGACTAGACATCCAAGTCTGGCGACGGAGGAGGGATGCCCTTATCCTGCAGCAGCACAGGATAACTTTTAAGGTACGGGTCACCTTCTTAAACTTGTGCTTCACGAGGGCCTGGGTATCAATGATCTCCTGTCGTAGGGCAGCTTGGCCCTCCTTAAGTCAAACTAAACGGGCTTCTCTAGCAGCCCGATCAGGGTCATGCTCCGCTGCCGTAGGAGGGGAGCTCTCATCCGTGTCCTGAGCCTTCACTTCTTCTTCCTGTTCTTCTTCTATCTCCTCTCTGCTTTCCTTTTTGGTTTCATATTCCTCACTGGCCATCTCGTCCTCACTCTCATCGAGTCGGGCTTGTCGCTGTCATGGCCCAATTTTCATCTGATTGAGAGTTGTTTCGTTGATGTAATGGGTCGGCATCGACACTTTCGCCCCAAGTCTATAGCCAAACTCACGTGCAATCTTGCATATGAGTCGGCCGAATGGGAGCGAATCAGACGCTCTAATGGAGCGTATGGTAAGAACTATCTACCGCAGAACGTGCGTAGGCACGTACAACTTCTCTCCCTGCCCTACTTGGTACAGGAAATCTACCATCAAATGGGTGCACTCGCTGTGGTAACTCCACCTAGGGTATACGTTGTACGTGAAGATGTGGTGGAGCAGGCAGAAGTCATTAGTCATATTGGTCGCTAGGAGGCTATTGTTCGGATTCCAGCGGGCCAGTTGTCCATAAAGGAATCGCGTGTGGTGATCCCTTTCACGTGCACTCTTTAAATTCTTCTCGCTTGTAAGCACTTCGCCAAGCGGCATCTTCATAAGTCGAGCTATCAACCCAGCATCAATTGTGGCCTCCCGATCTCTACCAACTGGGATCTTGAACTACAAGGGCTCCAACATAGGCTCTCGAATGTGGGCGTAGAAAGCTCGGATTGTGCCCACATTTGCATGGTACTTGCCCTCGAATACAGGACCCCACCCAGCCTCGACCAGGCGGTCCATCACCAGATATTGCCCAAAGAGCCTCTCATCCACATGAGCTTCAAAGAGGACCCTGCGACCCTGAAATCTCCAATGAGACATATCAGTCAGGAGGATCCTTTCGAGGGGAGCCTGGGGATCAAGCTCTCACTTGGTATTTATCTCTCGATCAACATTAGCACTAGTAGTGGCGCCCCTAGGCCTCCTTGAATGAGTAGGGCGACTAGGCCCGACCTCATCCATAGGAGTCCTCTTCTTCCCCATGAGAGAAAGAAATGTGGAAATTGAGAAAATAACCGTCACAAGCTTGAATAAAGTCATGGAAAAGGGAAGAAATTAGGGAAATGGGATGGTTGAATGGGTTCCCACGGCTTGTTGAAGCACACAATGTTATTTGTGTGTTCAAAATGAGAAGGAATGAAGAAAGTAAAAGAGGAGTTATTGGGCTTTGGAATGTTGAGCTACAAAGAGGATTTGTAAGCTCAACGAATGGGAAAAATAATAAGATGGAAGGTGAGTTTTGATGTAAAAGGTGGAGGTGTGTGTGTGTGTTTAAGGAAAATGATGAAATGAGTGGATGAAGGGGAGATTTGAGAGAGAAACAAAGATTTTTGAAGAAAAAGGAAAGTTTGGAGGGGTAGATTATGAAGGGGAGGTGTGTTTGGAGGGTTTAAAATCAACCCAACACACGTCAGTGGGCCACACAACACTCTAGGAGTGTCGGCCCGAACCGGCCTGCCCGGCCAGGACCGTTAGCCGGCGAGGCCTCGCAGAACCGGCGAGGTCCTTGCCAGTCTCTGGACATCCGGTGATGCCTCGCTGGTGGGGTGAGGTCCTCCTGCCCCCTGGACCCTAAAAACATGTGGGACCCAGGGGAAGTATTCTGTTTGGCCCTCGACTCCGTTTTGAGTCGTTTTAAGTAATTGCTGATGTAACCTAGTATTTTCTCAGTTGTTGAAGGCTGGGATTGGGTAAATCATGGTCTAAACTCGTCGATTGACGGTCTAAAAGTGGTCTGGGGTCAACTCAAGCAATCACGGATGTGTACGAACCCGATCTCAACGATCGTTTTTGGTAACTTTCGCCAATTGGCGAAACTGGGAAACGTAAGCTTGTCTCTACATTTTTCTTACACCCACCTAGGTCTAAATGTGTCAGCGTGCATCGTGTGATCATAACCCAGGTCCGGTTTAATCCAAATCATGCTCTGATACCAACTTGTAACGCCTTGAAAATCGGGGGTCGAGTAGAAGTCCAACTCCCGAGTTCCAACGCATCACTTATGCAACATATTTATTGATGATTAAATGTTTTTTGCATTAGTGCATAAAACATGAATAAGATTAAGCCAAATCAGTAAAACATAATTCAGGGACGGTTGTAATACGCAAGTGGAAGACTGAAACAAATATGTATAACTTGATAAACAAGTTTAAATCCCCAAAGTATGTATGCATTGCCAGGTCAATAATTACATTTATTGTTTCAAATTACAAAATGTCAAAACATAATAGTCCACTACAAGTATAACCCTAAAGCCCCGCTGATCAGAATGGATTATGTAAACCTGCCTGAATACTGCATATATGAGAAAGCATCCTCATCATCTGCGAAGTCCGCCTTTGCCTCATCAGTCGGGTCTCCATCTGCAACTAAGACAAAGTTTGGTTGGTGTTTAAAACACTGTCCCGTAACGTGGGAGTGAGTATCAACTCAGTGGAACAATAAAGCAAAGGTTAACATGTTCTCAATTCAGTCAAGCAGTAATGATAAAAAAATATAATCAAACATCCCTGGATACTCTGATTAATGCAGGAATGATATATATAAATGATGCATGCCCTCACCTACACTCCCTCAGCGACCTTCATCTAACGGTCACGCATGTCAGTCACTTCCTTGTGCTCTCTATACATCGCTAAATGGCACATGCAATGTAGTGCATGAGTAAGATTACCAAGTTCTTATTAGTCCTTTTCATACAGCAGGATTGGGAAGCTAAGGTACCTCCTTTATATCAATTCCCAAACAATGATCCATTCTAGAGTCGTCAGTCCTAGTAAATCTCATACGATGTTATGGTTCTAGGTCACTACAAAGGGCTCGTCACCTTATTAGTGCAGGCCTAGTATGTACTCTTGTTGCTGCGTAAGGGCTTGTCGCCTCTACGAGGTCTTAGAGTACGCTCGAGGTCACTATAAAGGGCTCGTCACCTTATCAGTGTAGGCTGATAGCTCGAATACAGTGTCGTATACCACCGTATTCGGCTCACGAGGCTGTGTTGCTCACTGGACAATATGGGGAAGCTCGTCACCCCAGCGTAGGCCGACAGCTCGACCACGGTGTCCCATACCACCATGCCCTACTCATGAGTCTTAGCAGATTGAGGTACCAAGGTTAAAGGAGTTTTCACTGGTGAGTTTGGTACCTTAAATTCAAGCAGTAGCATCCATACATGGTGAACATACTTTGGGTCAATCGGGTTACTTGACAAGC
Source organism: Magnolia sinica (assembly GCF_029962835.1). Lineage (NCBI taxonomy): Eukaryota > Viridiplantae > Streptophyta > Magnoliopsida > Magnoliales > Magnoliaceae > Magnolia > Magnolia sinica. Next base: position 39,442,827 of record NC_080577.1, on the reverse strand, counting down.
TTGACTAGTACGAGTGCATGTTGAGTTGATCGACATGAAGTGCATAAGCACTCCGTGTGGCCTAACCACTGCCGACATCCCAAGTATGGCTCGGATTCATCAATCACGTCCTATGTGGTGAAATCAACTCAGCCACCTATTCAATGCCTGTTACCGATTGCCTGGACTATTCCATAGTCCTAAACACATTCAATTATAACAGATAATCATACAAGATAATCAGAACAGTAAGGGATCAACAATTCTAATCATACAAGCATATGAGCATTTGATGGATTTCAACTTAAACATGAATTCACACATATGTAGTCCCTAAGTAAAACAGACAGAATATAAGTTTCATGGCGGAAATCATACACATCATTAAGGTAGTTGAGAATCTCATCTCAACGCTCATATAAAGTACAATTTACTACTTGCCTGATCGTTCAGACATTCTACAAACACTTAGACTACATATTCCAACATACATAGATTAATTTACCTAAAACCTATATTATAGCAAATCCTTTCACATAGGAGTTACAACACATACAACGATCATGTATTACCAATCATCCATCATAACAGGTACAAATCATAATTCAATATTCATGCAGACATTTCAACAAACACAAGAATACACTACATTCAACATAGTTCATATATATGTGTAAAGTGCGGGATACATCGTGTCTAAGCATGTGATAGTAATTCAAGTCAGTCATAAATCATTAACTGACATTGAAAGCCTTGAAAATCATAACCTAAACATTTATAGTCTACACCTTTCCCCGGTGGACTCGTAGCGAACTCAGTTTTAAAAGCTAAGTCTTATCTACGACACCACAATAACCTATAACAGGGAATAGGTTAGCTAACTCATCTATTACGCTAGTCGAAAACCTTAAGACAAGTTAGGGTTAGGTTCTCTTACCTAAGTACGGAGTCGAAATCGCCTGTATAGCGATACACGAATAGCAGTTGAGTGCGTGGAGTAGCAGGATCGAATTCCAGGAAGAATTGCCAACTCACACTCTCACTTTCTCTCTTTTCCCTTCTCTTTTCTCTCCTCTCTCCCCTAGGGTTTCTCAAATAAGTATGAGGTGAGAGAGAGAGAGGGTTTAAGGTCCTTATATAGGCCCAGGACTGATGGGAATGGCCCCGGGGCCAAGGTATACTTAGGTTATATCCAAAGGGCGTCTGTTTCAGCCCAACAGAGCACTTCTGATGGCCCCTTTTCCACGTGCGGTCGGACTTAAGCTCCCTGACATTGGATCTAGGTCAGGCTGAGTTTTCGTTCCGATCGGGTTTACAGATCAGCCGTAGCGGACCAGTTTTAGTTCAACGGTCATGGTCACTTGATCAGGGCCACAAGTACACCGACATGTGTGGGACATTTCTCCTGATCCGAGGGTGTATTTAGGTCAGATTCTAATAGTCTGAATCCTTGTATTTGGCCCACAAGCGACATGACTCAGATTACTTAAATTTGAATTTTATTTCTAAATATTTTCACGTTTCTCACACACTTCGATCTGGGCTCAAGTTGTGCATTTCTAGACACAATTAAGACTTGATTTCTAAGGGGGTTGTCAAGTCCAGTAATGCGGTCATAACTGTATAGTTTTGTAGTTATTGGACTTTCGACGTGCGGTCCAGGTCCGATACGGAGTTTCGGTGTGCTCCTGAGTGCAACCGGGTTTAGAGATGGATTCTACATTTCAGGGTAATGTAGCGTCAATGATACTGCATAGTTTGGGTCTTACAGATCATATTTAAAGTGATTAGTGCTAATTTCACAAGTACTCTAGTTTAGCACTCTCTAATACTAATCTAATTTCTAAAGGTTTTGGTCCTGGGTGATTTCTGCCTGAGGTGGTATTCGGGTCCTTGTACGGATTTTTCCGGGATGTTACAGTAAGTGTCTCTCTCTCTCTCTTTCATATTTTTGGTGTGATGATGTGGCTGTGTGGCCCACCCGGATGTACCCCACCTTGATGTATGTCTTATCCACACAATCTAGCTATTTTGTCGCCCACATAGTAACACATATATAGGTGGGGCCCACCTTAAATAAGTGTTGCATTCAAACTGTCCAGCATCCAGGGATGCTGGACATGGCCATGCAGTGAAGTGTGAGTTGACGATGTGGTGTACTGACCACCAAACAACAAAAATATTAGCTTATTTCAAAGCCTTGGGTGGGCCGCTCATGCAAGCCCCACCTTAATGTATGAATATGATCCACGCCATCGAAAAATGAAGCCAATCCGATAATCAAGCGGGCCAAACCATAAAATAGTGATTTCTTCCATCCAAATCTGTTAGGACCCACCTTGATATTTTTACACACCAAAACATGCCGACTATTGGGCTTATTTGGTCCGTCTTGAGTCCTAAAATCGAATGGTTGGGTTGGATTCTCCTAATGCAGGCCCCACCTATGAAAAACCATAGAAAAATAAAAAAATTAGGCAGTGGGCGCTGCTGCTGCTGCTGTTTATAGGACGCTGCAGCAGTGTCTTGCTGTGTTGAGCGGTGGGCAGGGGCGTGGGTCCAGCTGTGGGCCCCAATGTGATGCGTGATGAACATCAGAGCCATGAATTTGGTGGGCCCCCCTTCTAGCTGTGGGTCACCCCAAAAATCAGTCGTAGGTGTAACTCAGGTGGTCCACACTATGAGCAGTGGTGGGTTGAACGTCTACCATTGAAACCTTGTTTGGGTTCACAGAAGCTTTGGATCGTTATGAAATTTGTTTTTCCTCTTTATCCGGGTCTGTATGACCTTATCAATAGATTGGATGGAAGATTAAGGTTATGGTGGGCCCCACGTGGGACCCACTGACATCGTTTTTAACCCACACCTTCCCCACGTATGGGAGTGGGATGGCTGGTGTACCTCACTCCAATTACATAGCTGCTGTAGTGGCGTCACTAAGTTCCATGGGTCCCTCCTGTTTCATCCACGTCGTCCATCTATGGGACCACCATGATGCATGTGTTGTATCCATACCACCCAACCATTTTGGGAGGTTGTTTAAAAGATTGAGATTAAAAGAAAAATGAGGCAGATCCAGTTATTAGGTGGACCACATTACTGAAAACTATGGGTTTGAACGTCCACCATCTAAATCCCTTGGGTGACCAAGTTTGGACCTATATGATATTTGTTTTTCCCTCTAAATCCAGGTCTTTATGACCTTATGAATAGGCTAGATGGGAAATAAACCCTATGATGGGGTCCACTAGAATTTTACCCTGGAAATCATATCACCACGGTTAGATATGATGTAGTCCAGTTGATCTTTTGATATGATTCATTTTTTACAATACTCTATCTTGATCTCTAAAAATAGATGAATTGTGTTCGGTCCATTTGAATTGGCACATTCAACTCGGCCCATTTGATTCGGTCCATTGATTCGGCCCATTTGATTAGGCTCGATGTGATGTACTTGTGGCCCATTTGATTAAGCCCAATGTGATATATGAGACCCATTATTGAGGCCCACCTTGATATATATGAGGCTCATGTGATGCAGCCCATTTGATGTATTTGAGGCCCAATGGGATGTATATAAGGTCAATTGCATTGTGTAATTCCACCATGGTTTATGTAATGATATTTATAACAGGCCATGCTTGGGAGCAATGATGGTTTAACATCCACATTGTAAGAATAATGTTGGTTAAATGTCCACATTGTAACTCTCCTTAGGGCCCATTGATAGGCCCATACTTATTGTGTGTAGGCCGTTTAGGCCCATCTTCATTGTGAGGATAGTTCATCACCATATATCATGATTAGTATAACTCCATGACTCATGCCCATATGCATTAATGTATGCTTGATATGAGTAGTGACTAATCATAGCATATGCCATTGGGTAGACTATTTATGGGACTCACTGATAGGAGTTACTCACATGAGCGTGTGGTACGAGTTAGATTGCTACATGACTGGAGGGTGTGACTCATACATCTCACATATGTGTGACGTGATAACTGTACGCCCTAGCGACATTAGGGATGTGACCTCCACAGGCATGTCGTGGATGGTTAGAGGGGACACCAAAAATATTTGGTTCGAGCATCTGAGCACTTTGGATGTCCATGGGTGAAAGTCTCTAGACCTCAGAGGCCAGGAGACGCCCCAACGTCTATACCAAGTGGATACATGAGCGCCCGAGTGCCGAATACCAGTAAGCCATGTCTCCCACTGTGTTATGGTCGGTTGGGAGGGTGTGTGGCCTTATCCACCCGAGTGAGGGGGCTGTAAGCTAGGCTGAGTTTGACTAGCTTGCAAATGAGTCCGTTATCGATGAGCCGAGTAGGTATTGGCAGACTACTGGTCAGGCAGATAGTGTGGTCTCTTCCACTTGCTGGACGATGCGGCTAGGGAGGCGGCAGCCAGTGTGGAGTGTATTAGACCCTGGTAATAATCATAGAGATGTACAGTACTGATATGTGGACTTATTGAGCAGGAGTTGCATACTGATTCATTTATCCATTCACTATCCACTTGGGCTGGTGGTGCATAACTATTTGATACGTGTACCTTTGCAATGACTAGGATTTCGATTGGGGCATGCAACTAACCTGAGATCAGGAGTTTACCACATTGTATTTGACTATCCAAATTTAGGTATGAGATTGGTTTGGATAGAATTCCCTTGTGATGGACTCCATAGCCTACGATACTACATACTATCATCCCAACTTCACTCCAGCTTGGTCGTTTCATTCACATCGCATATTGCATTTCATCCACGGCATGTGACATTTTTGATTTCTACGTTTCTGCACTTATATGACTTAAACGGACTTGGCAGGATCTGTATATTGTATTGCATCTACAGTATAAGATATTTGACTCATTATGATCTGCATTACATACTCTGATATTATATAACTCATGGACTTACCAGTATATTTCTGTTTACTCTGATATCGTATGATTCATGATCTTGCCAGTATTTCTACTTATTCCGATGATGTATGATTTATAGGCTTTATTATATACTTGGCACTTACCTTACACACACTTTCACCACCCTCTAAGCTTTCTATAAGCTTATACACGATAGATGCGTGCAGGTGGCATTAGGTCGCAACAGCGTTGAACTTGGAGCATGTAGCGGACTTCTAGAGCTTGATTTTGAAGATATATATTTCCCTTTCAGCATTGTATTCAAATGTATATATTAGTGGATATGTGATGATGATGTTGTATTTTTAATTTGGGTATACTTGTGGTTATGCTTATTACGAATTAAATGTACATTGGAAAATCCTCCTTGTAGGGTCTCAGGATCAAAATATGGTGTATGGGCACTGGAAACTGAGAATCGGGTACTGCAGAGGCTGTCAACACCGGATTCGGCGATCGAAAATTTTGTGAGCCCGGTTTTTGAGTTTGGGGCGTGACAGGAGTCCCCAGTGCATCCTTAGGTATCATCTAGGGTTTAGAGGAGCAAAGCACGAGGGTGGAGAGCCATTGCCAAGCGTTTTTCTTACTTTCTTCCTCAGTTTTCATGTTTTCTTCTAGGGTTTTAGATCCAATCATGTCTATGGTTGGTTAAACCTCTTAGCTAGGGCTAAGAGGTGAAGCTTGTAGCATGATGGGATGTTTTATTGCTTTGATTCATGTTTATGTTGAACTTACTTTGATTATAGTTTGATATTTAAGGAATGCTTTCAGTTTTTAATGATTTATTATCACTTAAATTACAGTAGATCTGCAATAGCTTTGAGTATCTTCTTTTCCTATTTTGAGATTATGGGATTGGTAAATCCTGTTGTTTACCATCATCTCATGGGCATGGTTTGGTAATGGAATCCCTACTAATTATCATAATTCTTCTCTTTTGAGAATTAGGTCAAAGGAAATTCAAATTTGATCTTAATTGTTATATCTTCCATTTGGATAGGATAGGACTTCAATTTCAATCGTGCTACTTGAATCAAGTAAGGAATTACCCTGATTACTACAAGTGGATCCTTGAAAACCCCAGTTTTCACTTTTGAATTCTTAAGTTTCTAATTAAACACTTCACAATTACTTTCTTTTTATTCCTAATTTAGATTTAGATCTTCTTCTAGTTTTGATTCTAGGTACTTTCAGAATACACACGAGATTAGTCCATGTGGATTCAACCCCAGTCTTACCTAGATTATTACTACATCGTAACCCTACACTTGGGGTTGTGAACAAGTTTTTGGCGCTGTTGCCGAGGACTAACGGTTGCTTTTTTCTGAAATTAACTAGTTTTGAAATTAGGTTAAGATTAGGGTTTGCTTACCTTCTATTTTTAGGTTAAGGTTTTTCTGAATTATTTTAGAAACTAACTTAGCTTTCTATTTCTAGGTTTAGAAACAAATTTCCTTTCCTAATCTATTTTAGAAACTAATTTGCTTTCCTTTTTTCTTTTAGAAACTTTCCTAATTCATTTTTAAAAACTAGTTTGCTTTCCTTTTTCGTTTTTAGAAACTAATTTGCTTTCCTTTGCCTTCTGCAAAATCCCAATATAAAAACTTCTAATTTGGTAACTTCTTTCTAATTCTCTCTCTTTCTATTTCTATATTTCTTTTTCCCTCTTTCTTTTTTTAGGTTTAGGTTAGATTCTGAAATTAAGGGTTGAGAGTGTTTCATGCCCAAGTGGGTCCATGATAACACTCTACGTCCCTTGAGTGAAGAAGGATTAGTTGAGGGGTTTATCCATCACATGATTAGACACCACTTGAGATCCTCAGAGTTAACTTAAGTTATGGCTGCAAATCAACTGGCCAATTAACTTGAAATTCAACATTAACCTTAGGTTGAGAAAATTCAAGATAAGAATAAGGTACATCATGCACCCCCGCCTCGTACTTTATGAGATTATTTACAACCGGTGGGGGTAAGTACACCTTCATGCATGGTTTTTCCAAAGAATGCAAGACATATGAATATCAAGCCGAGAGTGATCCAACTCCTTCCAAAATTCTATGGGCTTGAATATGAAAATTCATATCTACACTTAAAGGAGTTTAATGAGATAATAGCCACTTTATACTTTCCTAATGTCTGAGGACACGTTCAGGTTGAAACTCTTTCCCTTCTCCTTAAAAGAAAAGGCCAAGACATGGTTACACTCACTACATATACGATCGATTGGTAGATGGAACAACATGAAAAGGGAGTTCACTAAGAAATTTTTTCCATATCATAAAACGAACACACTCAGAAAGTCAATCATGAACTTCACCCAAAAGGAAGATGAAACATTCTTCCAATGTTGGGAGTGGTTCAAGGATCTGGTCAGTTCATGCCCACAACACGGTTTTGAAACATGGTGCATCAAAAATTTCTTCTACAATGGACTGACATCTTCCATGTGCCAATTGGTCGAGACGATGTGCAATGGGGAATTCATGAATAAAGATGTCAATGATGCGTGAGATTATTTAGATAGACTTGCTGAAAACGCACAATCATGGGACATCTCTCCAAAACCCACCACTTCTAAGCCTACTCAATCAAAGGAAAGGGGAGGAATGTATGCTTTAAAAGAAGAAGATGACTTGAGTGTAAGGATGGCCAATCTCATAAGAAGAGTTGAGGCCATGGAACTTCAGAAGGATAAGGCTAAGGAAGTAGTTTGCGGTATTTACGCTTGCAACATACATACAACTGAAAATTGTCCAACAATACCTACTTTTCAAGAAATTCTAAATGAGTAGTCAAATGTCATGATCAACTACCAAAGACCTTTTAGTGGACCCACCTCAAATACATATAACTTCAGCTGAAGAAATAGACAAACTACTACTCCTCAAGGATTCCCTAACCAATTCCTGAATTAAGGGAAACCTCAAGAGGAGCGTTTCAATCAAGGGCTTAAGACAAAAGTGTGATTGGGGAGAAGGGAAGACTTCCATCTCAACCTCTTCCAAATCTAAAACAACAATATAAGGTTAGCTACCCGAGCTCTTCAAATCAAATGGAACAAGCTAAGTCTATCACCACTCTTAGGAGTGGGAAAACAATTCACAAATCTATTCCGGTAAGGGCTAAAAAGTCTAAGGATCTAGAATTAAATGAAACTAATAGACCTAACAACACTCCACATGAGTTAGAACCAGAACCTCAAAGCAAACCGATTGCTCCATTCCCTCAGTGGTTGATTGCACCAAAGGCTCTATCAAACTCTTAGGATATTCTAGAGGTGCTTAAGCAAGTGAAGGTCAACATTCCTCTACTGGATGTTGTTAAACAAATCCCTTCATATGCTAAATTTCTGAAAGATCTATGCACTACCAAGAGATGACAAACTATTCAACAGAGAATTTTTCTGATAGAAAAAGTGAGAGCCATCCTCACGAAAGATGTGCCACAAAAGTACAAAGACCCTGGTAGCCCAACCATCACTTATGTAATTGGGAACTACCGAATCGAGCACATACTTCTTAACTTGCGGGAAAGTGTTAATCTGATTCCTTACTTGGTTTACGAACAAATGGGCCTAGGTGAATTAAAACCCACCTGGACCACATTACAACTTGCCATCGATCACTTCATGTACCGAGAGGGATAATTGAGGTTGTGTTGGTCTAGGTTAATAAATTCTACTACCCAATAGATTTTATTGTCCTGGATACTTAACACATCGTGGGCATAAGCACTCAAATTCCTATCATTCTTGGTCTCCCATTCCTTACCACATCAAATGCAATTATTAATTGTAGGAATGGGGTTATGAGTTTATCTTTCAAAAATATGACATTGGAGCTCAATATGTTTTTTAATATGAGCAAACAGGCAGAGGATGATGACGAGGTCTAAGACATTAACATGATTGACTCGTTCGTGAAAGATAGAGCGCTCCTGACTCTATACACTGACCCTCTTCAGATGTGTTTGGCCCACTCCCCTGATTTGGATGATGACACGATTAGGGAGAGGGATGCCATGCTTAAAACCACGTCGGTACTTGAAGTTAACCGGTGGAGGCCACAATTTAAAGATTTACCTCAAACTGACGTAATGCCTCTACTGTCTAACTTCAAGAAACCAAAGTTTGACCTAAAACCTTTGCCCGTTGAGCTTGAACATGTTTACTTAGGTCAAGAAGAGACATACCCGGTGGTGATTTCATCCTACCTTGAGAAAAAATAGGAGAGTATGCACATTTCTACTCTTGAAAAAGATAAAGGAGTTATTGGGCATATCATCACAGATCTCGATGTAGTGAATGAACTCCTTTTAACTGAATACTTCGACTCTTTAGAAGATTTCTCGGTGAACTTGGTGGTTTTGAACGATCCATTGATACAAGACATAGTGGATGCCTTGCAAGATAATACCTCGGTAGTTGTTACTGACCAAGAGAACCCTCATTTTGAAGTCCCTCTTTCCATAGATCCTGAATGTTTACCATCAAAGGAGGACGAACTGAAAATTGAGCCGAGGTCTGAAACTTTGGAATGTGTTGAGACTGCACAACCTACTGAGAATTTTTCTGAAATTCATCTACTTGTAGTCTCTGATTCACCATGTTGTACTAACTTCAAAACTTTTTCTATCACAGGTGAATCATATATACTTTGGACACCTCAGGAGCTTAAAAGGAAACTTTATGCTGAGGTCTATAAATTTCTCTGGATATTCATGCTCCATGACATCCAAGCCTACTGTAAAAAAGGCTTGTAGATGATCTTGTTGAGAAACCTTCTGAGAAATTTATCAAGATACTGACCAGAGGAAGAACTTAGATGCATGAGTGAGTAGCTTTCCCCTACTTTCCTAGTTTAGGTTTATTGCTTTCATATGATTTAGGACTAGGATAGTTTGCTTGTAATTGTTTAATTTTTATACTAACCCATCTTCACACCGAGATCATTGGAAAAGCCTCAAAATTCCTTCTTCAGGTATTATTTTTCCATCACTTCCCTTTTCTTTTAATTGTCTCTTTTGCATTATATGCTTATTTCTTTTACATTGAGATGTAGATTTTAGGTTGCGGATGGGGGATTAGGTAAACCAATTAGTGTTTTCTTAGTTTTGAGCAAAATTTTTAAAATTTTCAATTTTTCAAGTTGAAATCTGTTTGGGAAGCAATGAATTGTGTATTCAAAATGCTTTGAGTATAATAAGATAGAGATTGAATTTTTGATTGTTTGAGTTTAAACAACTAAGTAATCTATCACCTAAGTTCTTACGCTCAATTGATTAAAAAGAAGTTTGAATATCATGTTAATTTAAATCATAAGACACATTCAATTTGTCTTCTGTAAGACATGCTAGAATTTCTGATTGTTAGTATGTGAATCATTGATAGGTGGTGAGAATCAAGTTTGGAGAATTTTATTCACCTTAAAAGAAGAAAAGAACCATTTAAAAAATAGGAGATGGACAAAAAGGTCATGTATGATGAAAAAGAAAAACCGGAAAAGACTGGAAAAGTTTGTAAAAATAAAGAATGAATAAAAATTGACTTTCGATATAAAATTAAAAACTAAAAAAAGGAGAAGGGGATAAGTTCGAAATTAGTACTTGAGTTTCAAACCAATCTTGAAGTGATGAGCATGGCTAGCATATGAGAAGATAGTATTTTTATGGGAAGTAAGTTGATTTTCACTGAGCACATTGAAAAACATGATATATAAACTTATACTCTGATTTAATTGATAAAGGACCTACTTGACAGATAGCTTATGTGATTCAGCTCTAGGTTTTCAAAATCTCACTTTTGTATCTTAATTCTACCCATTCATACTTGAGTGTACAAAAATTGTTTTCTTAAAGAGGTTTTACACATTGAGCATTGAGGTTTATTTCACGCATACTTTGCTCGGGACTAGCAAAATGCTTGTTGGGGATTGTGTTGAGCGTCAAATATTGCATATTATCCCCCATTTATATCTTGGTTTTATGAATATGATACTTCTTAATGTCCTATTTTACTCATGTTTGTGTTGTAAGGTGAATTTAAGAGCTTAGATTGGAAAAGGTGTTAAAAGTTATCAACCACAACCTAGTGTGGATCGTGGTTCACATGTATAACGGATCGTGGTTCACATACACAATGGATCGTCGTACTCCACCCTCAGTGTACTCACATGAACAATGGGTCTTAATTAAACACCATGACACTAAGTTATTCCTATCTTACCAATTAACATCGTCCCATTGTTAATGTAAACATAAACTTAATGGGTCGCAGTTGACAGATATTCAAAAAATGGTTGTGGTTGACAGCTTATTAAGAACGGTCGTAATTTACATGAACGTATGGTCATGGTTACTTGAAAAATGGTTCATGGTTGATAGGCACAACGGATCGTGGTTCACATGTACAATTGATCATTGTTTTCAACCACAACCCAGTGTGAACAATGACCCTTCACTATCTGCTAGCAACCACGACCCATATAACATGACTACCACTACCCATTTGTTCATGTGAACCACAGATTATATTGTACATTGGGTCATAGTTGTGTTCGTGGTTAAAATGCCAAGAGGATCGTGGTTAATGGGCACAATGGATCGTGGTTGATATACCAAGTGGATCGTGGTTGACAGGCACAACGATCTATATTGCCTTTCAACCACGATCCATTCCTCAGTGTATGCCAATCTCGAAAATGGTTGTGGTTGACAACTTATCGAGAAGGGTCATGGTTTACATTAAAACAGGGTCGTGGTTTACATGAACAATGGGTCGTGATTGATAGGCACAACGGATCGTGGTTCACATGTACAATGGATTATGGTTGTCAACCACGACCCAGTGTGGATCGCGGTTCACATGTACAGTGGATCATGGTTGACTTGTAAAATTTATCGTGGTTATTAACCATGACCTAGTGTGGATGGCGGGTCACATGTACAACGGGTCGTGGTTCACATGTACAATAGATCGTGGTTCGTATGTACAATGGTTCACATGCAAGAGAACCACGACCCTTCTCTATTTGCTAGCAACCACGACCCATATAACATGACAACAACGATCCATTTGTTCATGTGAACCACAGATTATATTGTACATTGGGTCGTGGTTGTGTTCATGGTTGATATGCCCAGTGGATCGTGGTTGACAGGCACAATGGATCGTGGCTCACATGTTATATGGGTCATGACTATCAACCACGACCCAACATGGATGACAACAACGATCCATATTGCCTGTCAACCACAATCCTTCACAAATTCCTGTCAACCACGACCTTTTGTGGATTACAACCACAATCCACTATGTAATACAACTACGACCCATGCTAAATTCCAACTCCTATAATTGCAAGATCATTTTTTTATTGATTAACAATCTAGAACCATATTGGATGTAGGTCGAAATCAACAAAAGATGACCACATGCTTAGACTTCGATAAGGCACATGTCTCTTCGAAGTGCTCCATCGGTTTTTTGAAGGAGTACATAATTAAAGATATGGAGAAGAATCCTACTAGAAAGGAATTGTTTAGAAAAAGCGGTTTTGGATTTCTACTTGACTTTTCACTGACTAGGTGGAAGTCACACTCTCAGATCATGCACTGCCTAATACAAAGGCATGTTGGTGACCTGACATTCGATGTTCAGGGCACCATGATAAAGTTTACTGAGGTTGATTTTGCATTAATAATGGGTCTTAAGTTTGGACCAGTTAGGATAGATGATGGAGGACATGAGAAGAGCATAAGAGTAAAGACAGGAAAAGGTATTGGGGAGAGCTATCTGAGAGCATTTAGTGTGAGTAGGGATGAACTGAGAAAAGCCTATATGTCACTCGCTAGGAAAAAAGAACATACAGACACGGTGAAGTTGGCTCTAATAATTTGTGTTGAGAATCTACTAGTCGGATCTTCGCAAAAGAATCACTATGTTGATAAGTTTATTGACATGGTTGATGACTTGGATTATTTTAATAACTACCCCTAGGGTAGCGTGGGGTATGAGTACTTGATGGATGGGGCTAACACTACAATTGGCAGTGTTCGTGAGAATGGTCAGTACCTCAAATCATAAAACATATGCGGATGCGCGTATGCACTACAAGTTATTCTTGTCCCCAGTCATACTTTGAGTTTGAATTTTTACTTCATACATGTTAACCAATATGTAATGCATGATAATGAATTTTAAACAGATTTGCGCATACGAGCATTTCTCAAAACTCACAGGTGACAATGGGTGGGTTGCAAGAAGACTACCTATAAGGATTCCTCGAATACTAAATTGGGATCCTTTTAGAGTAAAGTTGTCCTAGTAAGAGTTATTCAATTATTAGTGTAATCTAATTATGCGGTATGTGTATAATTAATAAATCAATTTTACTCCTGCAGGTGGTGCTTGCTCCAGAGCTGCAACCAATGGTCAAAGAAGTAGAGACCGAGGTTGTCAAAAGTGTAACTGATGACAATTATAGGAAGGACAAGGCTCTGCGGTCTGCAGCCACGACAGAGAAATTGGTCGAGGACATGGTGCTCAAACATGTCATTAGCAGAAAGGAGAAAAGAGGAAGTTGTAAGGATGGAGAGGAATATAGACAGGAGGAAGTGGAGGTAATAAGAAGAAAAATTGATAAGGGAATCAAACTTAAGGCTGACCTTAGAGCCTCCCTCAAGACACTTGCTAGTAAGGTATTTAAATAGAATAAGAAATCAAGATTCGTAATAAATAAATTTAATCAGCGGATTGAGTTCCTTGCCAATGAAGTGGAAGGAATAAAGGAGGAAATGAAGTGTATTGATGGGTTTGTAAGAGAAATAAAGCCTCTCAAGGAGGAGAATGCTTCCTTACGCGAAGAAGTGAAGTTGATGAGAGAGGATATCCATACAAAATATGTACGTGATATTGCATTTGGTTTAATTGTTAACAAGTCGCTATGAATGTAATGTCTAATATATGATTTTAATATAGGTCAACAGCATAACAACAACTGTCGAAGATGGGATGAGCCATCTCACACATTTTGAAAATGGGATGAGTCATCTTAAAGATGAGAATGCTTCACTGCGGGGGCAGACGAAGCAACTGATAGAGGAGTTTCAAGTAATGAAGGTATATGAAATTGAAATTATCTTAATCCTTATTTGGTCATAATTATGTTCCTTTATGGGTCATGGTTATCATCCACAATGGATCGTAGTTGTCATCCACAATGGGTCGAGGTTATGAAACACGACCCAATGGGATTAATATGCCCAGTCTAGACAAGGGTCGTGGTTATTATGAATAATGGGTTATAGTTATCATACACATTGAGTCGTGGTTGATGCACGATGTAAGGCCCGTATCCTAGTCCGTACCGTTCTATAGACTCCTACAATCCTTTTCGTCAAATTCCATCAATCCACGACCTATAAGCGACATTTGCGCATGACCCTACGTCATATCCCGTATATCAGAGTCAGCTCAATCCGAGACTTGTACCCTAGCGACCGCGTCGTCGCCGCAGTTCTGATGTCGCGTATTATGTGCCGAGGCGATACCCAGGCTAGGAGATGTGGGCCCATGTTCAGTTTGAGGAAAACACCATGCATTTGCAATCCTAAGAGAATCTCTACAACATGTCCCATCAATCAATCAATTACCTCACATGTTAAGTACATGTCCCATCCCCAAAAGTAACCCCAAAGTCAAAGCTACCCATCCCTTACATGTCAAGTACACATCACTCACCCATCACCCATCACTCACTCACCCATCCCTCTCTCTTTACATCCCATCCTCTCTCTCTCATTTCTTCATTTTTTAAAGTAAACCCCATGAGAGCATCCAACGTCCAAGCTCCATGCGAGACCTTTGTATGGCCCACTTTCTATCTCCCATCTCCAACATCCAAGTTTCATCTCAACTGTTGAAATTATTCCTATGGAGCTGTAGCATGCATTGACTGAAGAAGGAAGAAGAGATTGAACAATGGGTGTTTTATAGGCCTAGATTTAATGCTTTGATGATGGGCCAAGTGAGGCCTATCGATTGATGGTATGGATCTCACTTTGGACCCTAGGTGTGGCCGATGGCCCACCTTGATTCTCATGATCATCCCATGATGGGGCCATTCTCCATGGACCCCATCATGATGTTTATTTTTCCTTGCATTGATAAGGTCATCTAGACCTTGCATTTCGGTGGAGAAAGGATCTCCACCATTGATTTTGATCGGTGGACCCATATGTAATGGGACCCACTTGATGTATGTTGTAAATCATGGAATGGAGGGCCCATAGTGTTGGAGTCCCTCCATCTCTCTCTCTCTCTCTCTCTCTCTCTCTCTCTCTCTCTCTCCTTTTCCCTTGTTGATGGCCCATAATGTGTGCATTTTATCCAAGTCGTCCACCTTCGTGGGACCCACTTGATGAATGTGTTAGATCTACACCGTCCAAGCCATGTGGACCCTACCTTGGGGTGATGGGAAGACACAAATATCAGATTTATCTAATCAAGTGGGGCCACGTCCATGTGGGACCCACCTTGATGAACATTCACACCGTCCAGCGTCCTTGGACGCTGGACGTGTTCAGCAAGCATGAACAAACAGTGAATGTACTAAATATATATATATATATATATATATATATATATATATATATATATATATATATAGCTTAGTTGTATTTGTGGATGATATAAATGAAAAATACAATGTGCAGATACTAGCCTATGATAAAGAATTTTAAGCGTTGAGCCGAAGAATGAAGCTAATCCAATTATCTGGCGGGCCATATCATAGAAAATAGTGGTTTTTACTGTTCAAATCCACCCTGATGTCTTTATACACCAAAATACCTTGTATATTGGGCTCATTTAACCTGTCATGAGCCGTAGATCCAATGGTTGGAATAGATCCTCCTAATGCGGACCCCGCCTACGAAAAACCTCTGAAAATTTTTTTAAAAAAAATTAAAAAAAATTAAAAAAAATATGCAAAGTAGTAGGCACTGCCGCTGACACCAGAGGACACGCAATAACATCCTGCTGCTGTGTTGTGGGTGAGAGAGGGCAGGGACCATGGGTCCCAACCGGATGTGTGTGGAACTTCAACGTCGTGCATTTGATGGCCCCTTTAGGGCAGCGGGCCCCCTCCAAAAATCAGCTGTACCTGGAACTCTTGTGGCCCACACGGCAGGAAATAGTGGGATTAAACGTCTGCCATTGAAATCCATTTGGATTTCACAGAAGTTTTGGATCCTTCTGAAATTTGTTTTTCCTCTTCATTTCAGTCCTTGTGACCTTATTAACAGATTGGATGGAAGTTAACGTTATAGTGGGCCCCACGTGGGACCACACCTTAGTGTATATGTATGTTCCACACCGTCCAGATGGCTGGACGGTGGGCCATACCATGATGTATGTGTTCATTCCACCGTCCAGATAGCTGGACGGTGGGCCTTACTGTGATGTATATGTGGTATCCAACCGTCCGTACATCTGGTGGACTACACGTGTGGAGCCCACCATGAGATATGTGCTTCATCCATGCCGTCCATCTATATGGGGTCCGCTGATGCATGTGTTGCATCCAAACCATCCAACCATTTTGAAAGATAATTTTAAGGCTAAAAAATAAAAATAAAAATGAGACAGATCTAGGATCAGGTGGACCATATTAGAGAAAACAGTGGGTTTGAACGTCCACCATTAAACCCTTGGGCTTCAAAGTTTAGACCTATATGATATTTATTTTTTCCTCTAAATCTTGGTCTTTATGACCTTATGAATAGGCTAGATGGGAAATAAACCCTATGATGGGGCCCACTAGAATTTAACCGTGGAAATCATTACCTACGGTTAGATATGATATGGTCCAGTTGATCTTTTGATATGATTTATTTTTATATTATACTCAATATTGATCTCTAAAAATAGATGAATTGTGTTTGGCCCATTTAACTCGACCCATTCGACTTGGCCAATTTGATTCGGCCCATTGATTCGGCCCATTTGATTAGGCCCGATATGATATATGAGGCCCATTGTTAAGGCCCACCTTGATGTGATATATGAGGCCCATTATTGATGCCCGCCTTGATATATATATGAGGCCCATGTGATGTGACCCATTTGATGTATTTGAGGTCCATGGTTTGAGGCCCAATGAGATGTATATAAGGTCCATTGCAATGTGTGATTCCACCATTGTTTGTGTAATGATATTTTTGGCGGACCATGCCTTGGGAGCAATGATGGTTTAACGTCCACATTGTAAGGATAATGTTGGTTAAATGTCTGCATTACAACTCTCCTTAAGGCCCATTGATAAGCCCATACTTGTTGTGTGTAGGCCATCTAGGCCCATCCTCGTTGGAAGAATAGTTCATCACCATTTAACATGCTTAGTATAACTCCATGATTCATGCTCATACGCATCATATGTATGCTTGATATTAGGAGTGACTGATCATAGCATATGCCATTGGGCCAATTATTTATGAGACTCACTGATAGGAGTTACCCACATGAGCGCGTAGTACGCGCAGGATTGTTGCATGATTGAACGGTGTGACTCATGCATCTCGCATGTGTGACTTGATCATTGTACGCCCTAGTGACATCAGGGTTGTGGCCTCCACAGGCATGTCGTGGATGGCTAGATGGGATACCAGAAATGTTTGGTTTGAACATCTGGGCACTTTGGATGTCCGTGGGTGAAAGTCCCTAAACCTCCGAGGCCAGGAGATGCCCCAATATCTAGACTGAGTGGATACATGAGCTCCTGAGTGCCGAATACCAGTAGGCAGCATCTCCCACTATGTCATGGTCAGTTAGGATGGGCTGTAGCCTTATCCGCCCAAGTGATGGGGCTGTAAGCTAGGCTGAGTTTGACCATCTTGTAAATGGGTCCGCTATCAACGAGTCGGGTAGGTATTGGCAGACTGCTAGCTAGGAGGATAGTGAGGTCTTTTCCACTCATTGGGACCCACCTTGATGAACATTCACACCGTCCAGCGTCCCTGGACGTTGGATGTGTTCAGCAAGCATGAACAGACAGTGGATGTACTAAATAGAAAAATATATATAGCTTGGTTTAAAGCTTTTTGGGTGGGCCGCTCATGCAAGCCCGACCTTGATGCATGGGTCTGATCCACGCCATCCATCCCATTCCCCAGCTCATTTTAGGCATTGAGCCGAAGAATGAAGCTAATCCGATTATCTGGCAGGCCATATCATAGAAAACAGTGATTTTTACTGTTAAAATCCACCTTGATGTCTCTATACACCAAAATACCTTGAATATTGGGCTCATTTAGCCTGTCATGAGCCATAGGATCCAATGGTTGGAGCGGATCCTCCTAATGCGGACCCCACCTATGAAAAACCTCTGAAAAAAAAAAAAAAAAATGCAAGGCAGCAGGCGCTGCCGCTGATGCCAGAGGACACGCAGCAGCGTCTTGCTGCTGCATTATGGGTGAGAGAGGGTAGTGACCGTGGGTCCCAGCCGTAGGCCGCACCATGATGTGTGTGGAATATCAACACTGTGCATTTGATGGCCCCTTTAGGGCAACCGGCCCCCTCCAAAAATCAGCCATACCTGGAATTCAGGTGGCCCACACGGTAGGAAACAGTGGGATTGAACGTCTGCCATTAAAATACATTTGGATTTCACAGAAGTTTTGGATCCTTATGAAATTTATTTTTCCTCTTCATTTCGGTCCTTGTGACCTTATTAACAGATTGGATGGAAGTTAATGTTATGGTGGGCCTCACGTGGGACCGTACCTTAGTGTATATGTATGGTTCACACTGTCCAAATGGCTAGACGGTGGGCCATACCATGATGTATGTGTTCATTCCACCGTCCAGATAACTGGATGGTGGGCCTTGCTGTGATGTATATTTGGTATCCAACCGTCCGTACATCTAGTGGACCACACGTGTGGACCCCACCATGAGATACGTGCTTCATCCATGCCGTCCATCTATATAGGGTCCGCTGATGCATGTGTTGCATCCAAACCGTCCAACCATTTTGAAAGATAATTTTAAGGCTAAAAAATAAAAATAAAAATGAGATAGATCTAGGATCAGGTGGACCACAATATAGAAAACAGTGGGTTTGAATGTCCACCATTAAACCCTTGGGCTTCATAGTTTGGACCTATATGATATTTGTTTTTTCCTCTAAATCCAGGTCTTTGTGACCTTATGAATAGGCTAAATGGGAAATAAACCTTATGATGGGGCCCACTTGAATTTAACCGTGGAAATCATTACCTACTGTTAGATATGGTATGGTCCAGTTGATCTTTTGATATGATTTATTTTTATATTATACTCTATATTGATCTCTAAAAATAGATGAATTGTGTTTGGCCCATTCAACTCGGCCCATTCAACTTGGCCCATTTGATTTGGCCCATTTGATTAGGCCCGATATGTTATATGAGGCCCGTTGTTGAGGCCCACCTTGATGTGATATATGAGGCCCATTTTGAGGCCCACCTTGATATATATGAGGCCCATGTGATGCAACCCATTTGATGTATTTGAGGCCCATGGGTCGAGGCCCAATGGGATGTATATAAGGTCCATTGCAATATGTGATTCCACCATGGTTTGTGTAATGATATTTTTGGCGGACCATGCCTTGGGAGCAATGATGGTTTAACGTCCACATTGTAAGGATAATGTTGGTTAAATGTCTGCATTACAACTCTCCTTAAGGCCCATTGATAAGCCCATACTTGTTGTGTGTAGGCCATCTAGGCCCATCCTCGTTGGAAGAATAGTTCATCACCATTTAACATGCTTAGTATAACTCCATGATTCATGCTCATACGCATCATATGTATGCTTGATATGAGGAGTGACTGATCATAGCATATGCCATTGGGCCAATTATTTATGAGACTCACTGATAGGAGTTACCCACATGAGCGCGTAGTACGCGCAGGATTGTTGCATGATTGAACGGTGTGACTCATGCATCTCGCATATGTGTGACATGATCATTGTATGACCTAGAGACATCAGGGTCATGGCCTCCACAGGCATATCTTGGATAGCTAGATGGGACACTAGAAATATTTGGTTCGAGCATCTGGGCACTTTGGATGTCCGTGGGTGGAAGTCCCTAAACCTCCGAGGCCAGGAGACGCCCCAACGTCTAAACAGAGTAGATACATGAGCACTCGAGTACCGAATACCAGTAGGTCGCGTCTCCCACTGTGTCGTGGTCGGTTAGGAGGGAGTGTGGCCTTATCCGCCCGAGTGAGGGGGCTATAAGCTAGGCCAAGTATGACCAGCTCGTAAATGGGTCCACTATCGATGAGCTAGGAAGGTATTGGTAGACTGCTGGCTAGGTAGATAGTGAGGTCTTTTCCACTTGCTGGTTGTGCAGCTAGGGAGTCGGAAGCCATTGTGGAGTGTACTAGACCCCAATGATGATCCCATAGAGGAACTGTACTGATATGTGGACTTATTGAGCAGAAATTGCATAGTAATTTATTTATTCATTCACTATCCACTCGGGCTGGTGGTGCGCAACTATTTGTTACGTGTACCTTCACAATGGCAAGGATTTCAATTGCGGCACGCGACTAACCTGAGATCAGGAGTTTACCACATTGAGTCTGACTATCCAAATTTAGGTATGGGACTGGTTTGGATAGAAGTCCCTTGTGGTGGACCCCGTAGCCTACAACACTACATACTATCATCCCGACTTCACACTCCAGCTTAGTCATTTCATTCGCATCGCATATTGCATCCGTAGGCATATGGCATTTTGGGTTGCTATGTTTCTCACTTATATGGCCTAGATAGACTTAGCAGGATTTGTATATTGCATTGCATCCTTGACATCTGATATTTGACTCTCTATGATTCCATGTTTACATAGTTGATCTACATTACATATTCTGATATTGTATGACTTATGGACTTACCAGTATATTTTCGCTTACTCTGATATCGTATGATTCATGATCTTGTCAGTATTTCTTTTTATTCTAATATTGTATGATTCATGGCATTGTATTTGTGTGCTTGGCACTTATCTTGCGCACACACTTTCACCACCCTCTAAGCTTTCTATAAGCTTATGCATGATAGATGCGTTCAGGTGATGTTAAGATGCAGCCAATCTGAGGCAGGAGCGTGCGGTGGAGCTTTTAGAGTTTTCCTTGAATCTTTTTATTGTATTTCCCTTTTAGCGTTGTATTCAAAGTTTATATTAGTGGATATGTGACGATGATGTTGCCTTTGTGATTTGGGTAAACTTGTGGTTATGCTCCATTGCAATTTTTTTATACTGAAAATCCTCCTTGTAGGATCTCAGGATCAGAACCTGGCATATGGGTGATGGGAGCCGAGAATGGGGCACTACGGAGGCTGTCGGCATCGGATTTGGTGATCGAGATTCCTGTGAATCCGATTTCTGGGTTTGGGGCATGACACACGACCCCATGTGGATTACAACCACGATCTAGATGAGAGTTGTGGTTACTATGAACAATGGGTCATGGTTATCATGTACAATTGGTTGTGGTTTTCACCTATAGTGGATTGTGGTTGTGAACCACGACCCACTAACGATGACAACCACGACTCAGGCTAAGGGTCGCGGTTACTATGAAGAATGGGTGGTTGTTACCATCCACATTGGGTCGTGGTTAATCCATGACCCAATATGGATGACAACCACGACCCTTCATTTGGGTCATGGTTACTATGAGCCATGGATTGTAGTTATTATCCATAATGGATCGTGGTTTTTATCCGTGATGGTTCGTGGTTGTGAATCATGAACCAATGTGGATGACAACAATGATTCAGCTAAAGGGTCATGATTAACATTCCTAATGGATCGTGGTTTCCATCCATAGTGAGTTGTGATTGAACCACGATCCAATATTATGGATGACAACCACAATCCATGATCCACCCTCCCTGGTTGTGAACCGCGGCCCAATGTGAATCACAACCACGATCCAATTCAAGGGTCGTGGTTCACATGCTTAATGGATAGTGGTTTCGTCCACAGTGGATCATGGTTCAATCACTATCGAATATGGATGACAACCACGATCCAATATTCATAATAACAACAATCCTCTCCTTATAGGACATCTTGAAATACCTAAATAATATGCTATTTTATTACAGGACAAAATCCACTACCAGAAAAATGGGCAAAGGCTACGGATTTAATCCGTAGCCATAGACCTATAGCTACGGATTAAATCCGTAGCCATGACACGACCGTCGTCGTAGGTCTCGAAACAATAGGTCTAAAACCTATGGCTACGGATCTAATCCGTAGCAATAGGTTAAAATAGCTACGGATATAATCCATAGCAAATTTTTCTATAGCAAAAAAAACCAATAGCTACGGATATTATTGGTAGATAAAAGTAGTGTTGGATCCGTAGCAATATCCCAAATTTTATAACAGCTACGGTTAATATCCATAGCTATAGCCTACATTAAAAAAAAAAATTATAATCATTCATTCATTCATTCAATTACCACCTGCATAATCATTCATTCATTCAATTACCACCTTCATAATCATTCATTCATTCAATTACAATCATTCATTCATTCAATTACCACGTGCATAATCATTCATTCAATTACCACCTGCATAATCATTCATTCATTCAATTATCACCTACATAATCATTCATTCATTCAATTACAATCACATATGAGCTGCCTTAGATTGAAGCAATTACTAATGGTGAAGAGTTACAAGACTATTCAGCAATGGTGAACCAAGAACCATTCTCTGGCCTCATATGAGCTGCCTCAGATTGAAGCAAGGCAAGAGAAACACTTTCATTTCAGTTGCGGATGACTTCCATGGCCAGCTGGTGAGCAGTCTTGTTCTGCAACTTTGCAAGTTCATCCATGGCTTCATACGTGTCTTTATTAGTAAAAAGCTTTAGATTAAATCGTGTCGGTGCCTTTGTTATGCCCTCCCACTTCTCAACTGTCTCTTTCAGTTTATCAAAGCCCTGCATAGGACAGGAAGAAACTTAATGTATGCTTACTTTGCCGGTATAGAACCGTTCGGATTTTCTATTAGTTGCCCTAGGAATGATATGTAGATGAAAATGGGGCAAAACCAAGCATTAAGACACTGCTGATATAGAAATTTTCTATGGTAGTGTTCTTTTAAAAATGGTTAGACATTTGCTAAATTTCAGATCCCAAAACCCATGAAATAATTCAAGTTGCAAGTATGGATGAAAGAAATTTAGATGTTGTAAATAACATGACCCAAATACAAACTTGGGTACTCACCAGGTGGGTTGTGAAATCGCCGAAAGATTCTCCTTGTTGGTGTTTGCGACTCCAGTTGTAGGTTTAGGGATTTGAGAATACATTTACGTTTTAGGTTTACGTTTAGGTTTTACATTTTAGGTTTAGGTTTAGGTTTAGGTTTAGGTTATAGGTTTAAGTTTACGTTAGGTTATAGGTTAAGGTTTCAGGAATTGAGTTTAGGTTATAGGTTATAGGTTTATGTTATAGGTTATAGGTTAAGGTTTAGGCTATAGGTTAAGGTTTAGGTTTAGGAAATTGGGTTTGGGTTCAGGATCGGGTTTATGTTTGGGTTTTCAAGTTTAGGTTTAGATTTAGGTTAGGGAGTTGAGATTAGGATTAGGTGTAGGTTTAGGTTTAGGGATTCGAGAATACATTTAGGTTTAGGTTTAGGTTTTAGGTTTTAGGTTAAGGTTATAGGTTTAGGTTAAGGTTTAGGTTTAGGTTTAGGTTTAGGTTATAGGTTAAGGTTTTAGATCATAGGTTTTGTTTTAGGTTAAGGTTATAAGTATAGGTTAAGTTTAAGGTTTAGGTTTAGGTTAAGGTTTAGGTTTAGGTTATAAGCTATATGTTTAGGGAATTGAGAATAGGTTAAGGTTTAGGTTCAGAAAATCGGGTTCGGGTTTGGGATCGGGTTTGAGTTTGAGTTTTCAAGTTTAGGTTTAGGTTTAGGTTAGAGAGTTGAGATTAGGATTAGATGTTGGTTTAGGTTTAGGGATTTGAGAATACATTTAGGTTTTAGGTTTAGGTTTAGGTTTTATGTTTTAGGTTAAAGTTATAGGTTTAGGTTAAGGTTTAGGTTTAGGTTTAGGTTTAGGTTATAGGTTAAGGTTTTAGGTCATAGGTTTTGGTTTAGGTTAAGGTTATAGGTTTAGGTTTAGGTTATAAGATATAGGTTTAGGGAATTGAGAATAGGTTAAGGTTTAGGTTTAGGAAATCGGGTTCGGGTTCGGGACCAGGTTTATGCTTGGGTTTTCAAGTTTAGGTATGGGTTTAGGTTAGGGAGTTGAGATTAGGATTAGGTGTAGGTTTAGGTTTAGGGATATGAGAATACATTTAGGTTTTAGGTTTAGGTTTAGGTTTTAGGTTATAGGTTAAGGTTATAGGTTTAGGTTAAGGTTAAGGTCGAGGTTTAGGTCTAGGTTTAGGTTAAGGTTGAGGTTTAGGTTATCGGTTAAGGTTTTAGGTCATAGGCTTTGGTTTAGGTTGAGGTTATAGGTTTAGGTTAAGGTTTAGGTTTAGGTTATAAGCTATAGGTTTAGGGAATTGAGAATAGGTTAAGGTTTAGGTTTAGGAAATCGGGTTCGGGTTCGGGATCAGGTTTATGTTTGGGTTTTCAAGTTTAGGTATGGGTTTAGGTTAGAGAGTTGAGATTAGGATTAGGTGTAGGTTTAGGTTTAGGGATTTGAGAATACATTTAGGTTTTAGGTTTAGGTTTAGGTTTAGGTTATAGGTTAAGGTTTAGGTTATACGTTATAGGTTTAGGTTAGGTTATAGGTTATAAGTTTGGGTTATAAGTTATAGGTCAAGGTTTTAGGTCATAGGCTTTGGTTTAGGTTAAGGTTATAGGTATAGGTTAAGGTTTAGGTTTAGGTTTAGGTTAAGGTTTAGGTTTAGGTTATAAGCTATAGGTTTAGGGAATTGAGAATAGGTTAAGGTTTAAGTTTAGGAAATCGAGTTCGGGTTCGGGATCGGGTTTAGGTTTGGGTTTTCAAGTTTATGTTAGAGAGTTGAGATTAGGATTAAATGTAGGTTTAGGTTTAGGGATTTGAGAATACATTTAGGTTTTAGGTTTAGGTTTAGGTTTAGGTTTAGGTTATAGGTTAAGGTTTAGCTTATAAGTTATAGGTTTAGGTTAGGTTATAGGTTATAAGTTTGGATTATAGGTTATAGGTCATAGGTTTTGGTTTAGGTTAAGGTTATAGGTATAGGTTAAGGTTTAGGTTTAGGTTTAGGTTAAGGTTTAGGTTTAGGTTATAAGCTATAGGTTTAGGGAATTGAGAATAGGTTAAGGTTTAAGTTTAGGAAATCGGGTTCGAGTTCGGGATCGGGTTTAGGTTAGGGTTTTCAAGTTTAGGTTTAAGTTTAGGTTAGAGAGTTGAGATTAGGATTAGATGTAGGTTTAGGTTTAGGGATTTGAAATACATTTATGTTTTAGGTTTAGGTTTAGATTTTAGGTTTTAGGTTAAGGTTATAGGTTTAGGTTAAGGTTTAGGTTTAGGTTTAGGTTAAGGTTGAGGTTTAGGTTATAGGTTAAGGTTTTAGGTCATAGGTTTTGGTTTAGGTTAAGGTTATAGGTTTAGGTTTAGGTTAAGGTTAAGGTTTACATTTAGGTTTACGTTATAAGATATAGGTTTAGGGAATTGAGAATAGGTTAAGGTTTAGGTTTAGGAAATCGGGTTCGGGATCGGGATCGGGTTTATGCTTGGGTTTTCAAGTTTAGGTATGGGTTTAGGTTAGGGAGTTGAGATTGGGATTAGGTGTAGGTTTAGGTTTAGGGATTTGAGAATACATTTAGGTTTTAGGTTTAGGTTTAGGTTTTAGGTTATAGGTTAAGGTTATAGGTTTAGGTTAAGGTTAAGGTCGAGGTTTAGGTTTAGGTATAGGTTAAGGTTGTGGTTTAGGTTATAGGTTAAGGTTTTAGGTCATAGGTTTTGGTTTAGGTTAAGGTTATAGGTTTAGGTTAAGGTTTATGTTTAGGTTTAGGTTATAAGCTATAGGTTTAGGGAATTGAGAGTAGGTTAAGGTTTAGGTTTAGGAAATCAGGTTTGAATTCGGGATCGGGTTTATGTTTGGGTTTTCAAGTATAGGTTTAGGTTTAGGTTAGGGAGTTGAGATTAGGATTAGGTGTAGGTTTAGGTTTAGGGATTTGAGAATAGATTTAGGTTTTAGGTTTAGGTTTAGGTTTTAGGTTTTAGGTTAAGGTTATAGGTTTAGGTTTAGGGTTAGGTTTAGGTTTTAGGTTAAGGTTTTAGGTGATAGATTTTGGTTTAGGTTAAGGTTATAGGTATAGGTTAAGGTTTAGGTTTAGGTTTAGGTTAAAGTTTAGGTTTAGGTTATAAGCTATAGGTTTAGGGAATTGAGAATAGGTTAAGGTTTAGGTTTACGAAATCGGGTTTGGGTTCGGGATCGAGTTTAGGTTTGGGTTTTCAAGTTTAGGTTTAGGTTTAGGTTAGAGAGTTGAGATTAGGATTAGATGTAGGTTTAGGTTTAGGGATTTGAGAATACATTTAGGTTTTAGGTTTAGGTTTAGGTTTTAGGTTTTAGGTTAAGGTTATAGGTTTATGTTAAGGTTTAGGTTTAGGTTTAGGTTAAGGTTGAGGTTTAGGTTATAGGTTAAGGTTTTAGGTCATAGGTTTTGGTTTAGGTTAAGGTTATAGGTTTAGGTTAAGTATAGGTTTAAGTTATAAGATATAGGTTTAGGGAATTGAGAATAGGTTAAGGTTTAGGTTTAGGAAATCGGGTTCGGGTTCGGGATCGGGTTTAGATTTGGGTTTTCAAGTTTAGGTTTAGGTTTAGGTTAGAGAGTTGAGATTAGGATTAGATGTAGGTTTAGGTTTAGGGATTTGAGAATACATTTAGGTTTTAGGTTTTAGGTTAAGGTTATAGGTTTAGGTTAAGGTTTAGGTTTAGGTTTAGGTTAAGGTTGAGGTTTAGGTTTTATGTTAAGGTTTTAGGTCATAGGTTTTGGTTTAGGTTAAGGTTATAGGTATAGGTTAAGGTTTAGGTTTAGGTTTAGGTTAAGGTTTAGGTTTAGGTTTTAAGCTATAGGTTTAGGGAATTGAGAATAGGTTAAGGTTTAGGTTTAGGAAATCGGGTTCGGGTTCGGGATCAGGTTTAGGTATGGGTTTTCAAGTTTAGGTTTAGGTTTATGTTAGAGAGTTGAGATTAGGATTAGATGTTAGTTTAGGTTTAGGGATTTGAGAATACATTTAGGTTTTAGGTTTAGGTTTAGGTTTTAGGTTTTAGGTTTTAGGTTAAGGTTATAGGTTTAGGTTAAGGTTTAGGTTTAGGTTGAGGTTTAGGTTAAGGTTATAGGTTTAGGTTTATGTTATAAGATATAGGTTTAGGGAATTGAGAATAGGTTAAGGTTTAGGTTTAGGAAATCGGGTTCAAGTTCGGGATCAGGTTTATGCTTGGGTTTTCAAGTTTATGTATGGGTTTAGGTTAGGGTGTTGAGATTAGGATTAGGTATTGGTTTAGGTTTAGGGATTTGAGAATACATTTAGGTTTTAGGTTTAGGTTTAGGTTTTAGGTTTTAGGTTAAGGTTATAGGTTTAGGTTTAGGTTTAGGTTAAGGTTGAGGTTACGGTTATAGGTTAAGGTTTAGGTTTATGTTTAGGTTTAGGTTTAGGTTATAAGCTATATGTTTAGGGAATTGAGAATAGGTTAAGGTTTAGGTTTAGCAAATCGGGTTCGGGTTCGGGATCGGGTTTAGGTTTGGGTTTTCA
Source organism: Magnolia sinica (assembly GCF_029962835.1). NCBI lineage: Eukaryota > Viridiplantae > Streptophyta > Magnoliopsida > Magnoliales > Magnoliaceae > Magnolia > Magnolia sinica. Next base: position 39,415,137 of record NC_080577.1, on the reverse strand, counting down.
AGTTTAGGTTTAGGTTTAGGTTAGATAGTTGAGATTAGGATTAGATATAGGTTTAGGTTTAGGGATTTGAGAATACATTTAGGTTTTAGGTTTAGGTTTAGGTTTAGGTTTTAGGTTAAGGTTATAGGTTTAGGTTTTAGGTTAAGGTTATAGGTTTAGGTTAAGGTTTTAGGTCATAGGTTTAGGTTTAGGTTATAGGTTAAGGTTTTAGGTCATAGGTTTTGGTTTAGGTTAAGGTTATAGGTATAGGTTAAGGTTTTAGGTCATAGGTTTTGGTTTAGGTTAAGGTTATAGGTATAGGTTAAGGTTTAGGTTTAGGTTATAACCTATAGGTTTAGGGAATTGAGAATAGGTTAAGGTTTAGGTTTAGGAAATCGGGTTCGGGTTCGGGATCGGGTTTATATTTGGGTTTTCAAGTTTAGGTATGGGTTTAGGTTAGGGAGTTGAGATTAGGATTAGGTGTAGGTTTAGGTTTAGGGATTTGAGAATACATTTAGGTTTTAGGTTTAGGTTTAGGTTTCGGTTATAGGTTAAGGTTTAGTTTATAGGTTATAGGTTTAGGTTAGGTTATAGGTTATAAGTTTGGGTTATAGGTTATGGGTTAAGGTTTTAGGTCAAAGGTTTAGGTTTAGGTTTAGGTTAAGGTTTAGATTTAGGTTTAAGTTAAGGTTTAGGTTTAGATTATTAGCTATAGGTTTAGGGAATTGAGAATAGGTTAAGGTTTAGGTTTAGGAAATCGGGTTTGGGTTCAGGATTGGGTTTGGGTTTTCAAGTTTAGGTTTAGGTTTATGTTAGGGAGTTGAGATTCGGATTAGGTGTAGGTTTAGATTTTGGGATTTGAGAATACATTTAGGTTTTGGGTTTAGGTTTAGGTTTAGGTTATAGGTTTAGGTTTAGGTTTTGGTTTAGGTTTAGGTTAGGTTATGGGTTAAGGTTTATGGAATTGCGTTTAGGTTATAGGTTAAGGTTTAGGGAATTGAGTTTAGGTTATAGGTATAGGTTATAGGTTATAGGTTAAGTTTTAGATTTAAGTTATAGGTTTTGGGATTTAAGAATAGGTTTAGGTTAAGGTTTGAAGTTTAGGTTAAGGTTATAAGTATAGGTTTAGGTTATAGGTTAAGGTTATAAGTTAAGGTTTAGGTTTAGGTTATAAGTATAGGTTTTGGGATTTGAGAATAGGTTTAGGTTAAGGTTAGAAGTTTAGGTTTAGGTTATATGTATAGGTTTAGGTTATAGGTTAAGGTTAATGTTGTAGGTTGTAGGTTTAGCTTATAAGTATAGGTTTAGGTTATAAGTATAGGTTTAGGTTAGGTTATAGGTTAAGGTTTAGGGAATTGAGTTTAGGTTATAGGTTCATGTTATAGGTTGCAGGTTATAGGTTTAGGTTAAGGTTTAGGTTATAGGTTTTGGGATTTGAGAATAGGTTTAGGTTATAAGTATAGGTTTAGGTTAGGTTGTAGGTTAAAGTTTAGGGAATTGAGTTTAGGTTATAGGTTTAGGTTATAGGTTATAGGTTTAGGTTAAGGTTTAGGTTGTAGTTATAGGTTTTGGGATTTGAGAATAGGTTTAGGTTATAGGATAAAGGTGTGGTCCCTGCAAATATAGATATAAACACCGCCTGCTCCAATTGGCTAGGCCCTTCCAATGTTGTCCATAGGAAATGGACAGCTTCATCATAGTCATAACAGCGGTTCCCATCTTCCAGGGACCCCCACTCATCCGGATAGCTCCGATGCACATCCGGGTCTACTCCATTTATGGCGACCAAATACATAAACACGGCCTGTCCAAATGGCCAGGCCACTCCAATGCTATCCATAGGAAATTGACAGCTTCATCATGGTCATAACAGCGGTTCTCACCTTCTAGGGACCCCCGCGCAATATCTGGATAGCTCCGACGCACATCCGGGTCTGCTCCATCAATTTTTATGAAATTATGCATGTCCTGCTCATGAGCATGCCTAATATTGCCAATGCATGGGATTTAGAACAAATACCTTTTCATGATTCAAAGAAGGGAACTCGAGAGTTTTTCTTACCTTCCATTGTATGCTTCCAAGGTGCAGATGGCCCCTGAAACACACATACATCCTGGGAATCGCTTCTCAAAACCACAGACTATTTTGTTTTGAAACTCGTTCATCTCACCTGAAAACCTGTCACATAATGAATAACTGTAACCACAATGATAACTATTATGAATGCACTATAATGAACAAATTATTATTATTATAGATAACTGTAATTACAATATAGATATCATGCACACGATATCACATAATGTATTGTTTAATGAACTACACATGTGCATTCTTGACAAGAGACATACCGGATGCTTAAATCTGAAATATGTAGCTCCAATCCTCCCACATGCAACATCCACCAAGTCCAAATATGGATCAGTTGTTGGAAAGGGGTCGCCCCATGAATCTAGGAAAAAAATTATCTATTCATTATCATTATATTAAAAAATAATAATCAAGTACCACATTTTCTCCTCAATTAATTGGTTGCTTATGAGTTTATGTAACCACTCCAAAAGGCCACTGCATAGAGCAGCCTCTATTTTTAACCACCTTACCAAGGGTAGTTGATTCCAACATATAGATTATGGGCAGGTAGAAACCCAGTTATCCTTCAGCTAATGACAACCACATTAGCTTTAGCTACAGGCATGGTGTGCCATAACAACCTTTAGATAATGGTAACAGTGGCATCAGTGGCATTTTATTGGGTTGTAATTTGCAAAGTAAACTATAACAGTGGCATCAGTTACATTTCATGAGAAAATGCAACGAAATTGAGCCCCTACGAAAGTGTTGTACCTTGCATCTATTAATAGATTGAGTAATTGCCAACGGATCAACCTCGATCATCTCCCATTTTGATATTCTCTGCACAATGGATCCCAAAATGCTTTGAATGTGAGATGTGTTTCCAAGATATTGAAATACTAGGAATATTAATGACTTAAATAAAGGGCAACATCATGTGGCCCAAGACAAACAACCTAATCCACCATCTATACATTTCACAGTGAGATGACAAAATTTTAGCAACCAAAATCTCACCAAAGAATGATCCAGCATCAAATCAAAATCGACTAAACAAAATTTAATGATCAAAGCTTCTAACATACCAACCTCTCTAAGAATTGCAAAATGCACTTCATGTGTAACCAGTGCAAGCATGATCAAGTCGGCATCCTGAAATGAAAAATGCAGAAAGTCATGTCAAGAAGCCAAGAAAATAGACATAAAAGCTTGCAGACAGCTAGATATCTAAGACAAAAGGTGAAGACATTTACCAACCTATACAAGTAATGTTGTGTATTCGGGTCAAACCCTGGTAGATTTCTTTGCAATCGAATGTACGACATTATTTTGTGCTCCCCCTCACCCAGCACATTGGCATCAGAAAGAATAACCTTTGAAATTATCATGAAGTCAGAGTTGCATAAAGATTCCAGAGCCAAAGAAGAAATAGGAGAGAATAAATCAATGGTAATAGATAGATTTTTGTGTGTACCTTGATGCCACGCCACCCTGGATCCATGAACAAATACCTAAATGCATATAAAAGAAACATAATTCTTTATCATGCTTTCATGTTTCCATTTCCATCTTTAATGAAAGTGAGATCTCATGCATTACTTTGTAGAAATCAACAGCAATGAAGTTGGGCCATCGTTTGCTTGCCGTTTCATGACATGTACTAGTCATGCTAGCAAGTGGAGCCAAGTTGTCCTTGCAAGCTGTTGCTAAATCAGGATTGTCAGGAAAATAGTTCTCTAAAACAAGGGATCTTGTTGTTGTGTTCATGGGAGATGAATCTGCATGATTAGGACAAGAACCCGCCTTCATCCCATTGTCACCATCTGTAGTTTCAGCCCAATCACCAAAACCAATAAAAAGAGAATCAGCAATAGCTTCACATGTTTTCTACTCCTGTGCATCAGAAATTCAAATTGGACAATGTTTCCTATTTTGATGTATTTTATATTAATTTCATTTTATCTCCAAAACAAATTTGATTCAAGGAGAAAAAACAGAAATTTTATATTTTTACTGAATTTCATTAACAGTGTAGACCTCCTCATGAGGCCGCATTCACCAACCTGCAGAGAGCATTAGAGCATGCATCAAGCGGTCCACACTAATAAATAGCTAGGTCTGAAAATCACGCAACTTCACTCGTCAAGTGTAACACACATTTAAAAAGAACGATGAACATTTTAAAAGAATTACCAGGAGTCCACATTCAACTAAAGCACGTGGCTTGCCCAATGAGTGTATAAGCCGGATTCTCAGGCCACATCATCTACACGGCAAGGTCCATGTTATGCATGGCTCTAACATCAGGGATGGATGCATGTGGGCTAAGCAAAGCATGTACTAAATTTCTACAGCAAAAAAAATCATCCGTCTATCTATGATAGTTCCACTGCAAGATCTGCATGGGATATACATTTATGAAAGGAGAGAAAACAGGGCTTACATTGGTTTTCTACAATGTATCTCCACTCATAGGCAATGCCTTCAGAAGCCTCCTTGGCTGATTTGAGGTGAAGACCAACAAACGCTGGCTCTTACTAATCATATCATCGATGATGGGCCAATCCTGCCCATTTTTGGGCATCCCTGATACCGGAAACCAAAATTTCCTAAGGTCGGCAGCGTTAAATACGTGAGTTAGGCCTTATGGGGATGTCATAATCTTCTACGAAGATTGTGATGATCTTCAAAGGGTTGGCATCAAGGAACACTTGAATTTCTTTCAACACGTTAATAGCAGGTTGCTGTTAATCAGATAAGTTAATCAGAATTCAATCATTTCATTAGATTTATATAAAAGGAATCTGCTGCGACTTACAAATGCTGTGAAATTGTAGCATTGGCCTCCAAAGGAGTGGCACAACCAAATGTCATTGTTGAAGTCGTACATGTCAAGCATCAACCCTCTAACACCATTCTGCAATGATACAGAGTATAAATAGCAGCAACTGGAAAAAAAAAACATCTTTTTTCATTCCCTTTTTTCTTTTTGTAAAAAAATAATATTATATTTGTTAAGAGGGACATCTTGTTCATGAACATTAAACATTATATAGTAGCGAGCATATAAATCATATATATCTTCTATTTAATTGGTATACAAACACATTTGTCTAAATTGCTCAACCGATGTTCAACTCCTTCATGGGCCATTTCCAAAAATTTCACTGACTGAATGATCCAATTGTTTACTTGCTGCACCCTTTTTTTTAGGGGCAGTAGATTCTAATTTCTGCCGATCATCTAGATAGCCCATAATGAAAAGATAATGTTATGACTTCTAGGTTGTGGGAACAATTAAGAGGCGGTCCATTAAATAGATAGTCTAGATCAACCAGCACACACAAGTTAGAGGGTAGACATGTGGACATAGGAACCATAACAAATGGAAAAGGACTAAAACATGCTACTATCTTCCACAAGAAAACATATATTAGCAATGGGCATGAGAAGACCTCACATAACAACTAGTTGGTCCATAGTGTTATGTCCAATGAGCTCATAATTATCAACATGCATGCAACATCCAACTTAACCACTTGATGAATTGATTAGTTTTGATCTTTACATTATATATTTTTCATAGGGGGGCAACCTTTCAATGGGTTAGATGTCACATACACAAGACACAAAGGCAATTGTGTAGTAGGTGGATAATAACATTATCATCCAATTAGTTGGGTGTCAATGCAACTTGTTGGACAATAAAATATTCATCCAACTAGAGCATAATGACATTGTCTCATGTATGAATGACATCCAATTCATCTAAAAGGTTGGGCCCACCATGAAGATTATCTACCAAAAAAATAGGCCAGTGGCTCAGAGTTCAAACCAAGGTTTGCCATAGCAGCCGTTACGGTAACAGAGGTAACCATTACATGTTATGAGATTATAACGGTCGTTATGAAACAAAATGACCCGTTACGGAGACAATATAGGTTTTTATCCCCCAAAAAAAAGTCGTAACAGTCATCACTGCCTGTATCATAATGGTAACAGTGGTGGTTGTTACGGCCACCATTACAGTTACAGATACCTTAATTCAGTGGTGCTACCTTTTTTTCTATGGTTTAACCCCCATGATGAGTGGACCGACTTAATTTTTGAAGAGTTGTTCTTTAAGGTGGGGTCAATCCTTTTGGATAGGTAAGATGCAGTGCAGTCATATGTTCTCCCCAAAAAAAAAAATGTTTTGCTTATTTAAAAGTCGATTTCCTTTAAAAAGAGAAGAAATAATGGAAAATCTTTTTACTTGCTTTAAAAGTCGATTTGCTTTATAGAAAGAAGATATCAATGAACTTCTTTAATGCAATTACACTAATGCACTAGCTAAACCATAATTCATCTTCCAACCAGTTACACGTGAGACTCCTCTTTAAACAGTTTAATAGCTAGTTATCTCAGCCTGTTATCCAGAATAGACCTGATATGTCCTCATAATGCTAATATAAAACCATGGATAGAGCAGGTGAAACCAGTATATGGTGGAGTCATGCATCCTCCATAGTAAACGGGGCAGGGTGCAATAGCAATTGGACATAATTCATCGTGTGGCCACTGCCGGATGGAAAATCACATTGCTTGAATCATCTGAGCAATTGAATCATTCTAAACCAAGGTTGAAACAAAATATGGTTGACATTCAGTGCAGAAAATTTTTAAAAGTGATGGCTAGGATTATGCGATAGGTAAGTTACAATGGTCCATCAAGGATAATTGATAGAGCCAAGTCGACAGACAGTTCCAGTTGCCATGTTTACCCTGTCATGAGTACTGTGGGGAAACAGAACTGCCACATTCCAGGGCCACCATCTCAACCAAACCATTTCCCTTGCAAATAAGATTTGTCCTGTCATGAGTCTGGATGGATTACGTCTTATCAGATTTTTGTATCATCAACATGGCATAAATAGATAGCATGCCATTTCATTAAACAGATAGCATGTCATTTCAAAAAACAATTAGCATGCCATTTCATCAAACAGATAGCATGCATAAAATCTAGCCATTTCATCAAACAGATAACATTAATCTAAGCATACCTGTAAAGCAAAGAAAAAAGGGAGGGGTAGGCAGATTTGGGCGGGTTTTATTTAAGTATCTAAACCCATTCTTCATCCATGTAACCATCTCTGGTACACGGATTCCATCCTTCAAAAAAGGAAAACATATAAAACACTAACCCTAGAAACAAAGGAAGGGAAATGAAAATCAAATACCTATTTGTGGATTCTTTAACTTCTTCAGCAATAGAGAAATGGGGCTGGAAGTAGCGGCAGGGGTAGGCAGATTTGAGGGGGGGTTTATCCTCTATAGCAGCGGCAGTGAGATCGAGTTGGGATTACTATTTGGGTAGGTGATTTGAGCAGGGGCTACGATTTTGACAAGGGCAAGGGCTGTGATTTCGGGAGGAGCTTTGCGGCTTCATTGGAGAGAGAGGGAGGAGAATGAGATAGTGGAGATGCATTGGAGAGAGAACGATGAAAATGAGAGATATGGAGTAGGTGAGGTGGGGAAAAAGGAGAACCGGGAGCAGAGATCGGGAGAGAGAGAGAGAGAGAGAGAGAGAGAGAGAGAGAATTGGAGTTTTAGATGGGACGCGGCTCTGTTTTGAGCGTGCGCCAATTTTGGGCGTCGAATTTTAAGGATGACGGATGGATGGTCCTGTCAGGGGCTACGTGGGGCCCACCATGATGTATGTGGTTTATCTATGTCGTTCATTAATTTTCATAATGTTTTTTAGTTCATGATCCCAAAACTCAGGTAGATTGAAGGCCCAAGTGGACCACACCATAGGACGCACATGTGATTTAATCTCCATGTTTCCTACCGTGTGGTCTAGTTGAGCCTTCGATCTACCTGATTTTTGGTTTCATGCCCTAAAATAATATTTCAAGATAGATGGACGGCTTAGATAAAATAGATATATTTTTGTGGGCCCTATAAAGCCCTTTACACGACCGTTAATTATTAATGGTGTAGCAAGCTTTTAACTATGGATTAAATCCGTAGTAGATATAGCTACAGTTTATATCCGTAGCAAAAAGCTACCATAGTTGTAACGCCCTGAAATTCGAGGGTCGAGCATAACTCAGCTTTTGAGTTTCAAAACATCACTTATGTAACATATTTAATGATGGATGTATGTTGTCTGTATTAGTGCATAAAACATTGAATAGATTAAGCCAAATAGCAAATATAATTCAAGGATAAGTGAAGAACGCAAGCGGAAGACTTAAAGAAATATATGTGTACATGTGCCAATCCCTGAAATACATATACATACCAGGTCATAATATAAGTGTTACTATCAAAATTACAAGTATCAAATTACATCATTTAACCCCAAAAGTAATCCCAGAATCCCGCGCATCAGAACAAGGCTCGCTAGAACCCGTCTGAAAACTGCATGAAAGAGAAAGCAGCCTCATCATCCTCGATCTCCTGCTCTGCCTCAAAGGTTGCATCAACATCTGCAACATCAGCAACTAAGACAGAGTCTGGTGGGTGTTTAACACCGCCCCAGAACGTGGGAGTGAGTGATCAAGTCAGTGGAACAATAAAGCAAAGGTTAACATGTTATCAGTTTAATCAAGCAGTAATGATAAAGCAGAACAATTAACCATGCCCTAAGTACTCTTGTTAATGCAAGAATGTATGCAAAATGATGCGTGCCCTCGCGCGTACACCCTTAGTGTCTTCATCTTATGTTACGCATGACATCGCCTCAAAGTACGCCACGTCTACAAAGCACATGCAAATGCGGTGCATGAACATAATTACTAAGTTGTTATTAGTCCTTTTCATGCAGCAGGATTGGGAAGCTAAGGTACCTTCCTCACATCACCATCCAAACAGTGAACAATTCTAAGGTCGTCAGTCCTAGACATCTCATACGATTATATGGTTTCAGGTCGTTGCAAAGGGCTCGTCACCAATCAATGCACGCCTATCATACCTTCGTTACTATAATAAGGCGCGTCACCTCAATGCGGTATCCAGACATGCTCGAGGTCACTACAAAGGGCTCGTCACTAATCAATGTAGGCTGACAGCGCGAATATAGTGTCCCATACCACCATAATCGGCTCACGAGTTTGGTTGCTCACTGGTCACTACGGGGAGGCTCATCACCCCAGCGTAGGCCGACAGCTCGACCACGGTGTCCCATACCACCATGTCCGGCTCATGAGTCTTAGCGGATCAAGGTACCATGGTTAACAGGATTTCATTAGTAAGTTTAGTATCCTAGATTCAAACAATAGCGTCTATACATGGTGAACATACATCGGACAATTGGGTTACTTGACGAACTCGACTAGCACGAGCGCACGTTGGGTTGAACGACATAGAGTGCGCAAACACTCTGTGTGGCCAAACTACTGCCGACAACTCTAATACGACTTGGGTTCGTCTAATCACGTCCCACGTTGCGAAAGCAACCTCAGCCACGAACTTAAGGCCGATTACCGATTTCCTGGACTATTCATAGTTCCAAACACATTCCACTACAACAGATATTCATAACGAATTTAGAACAGTAATGGAACAACAATCCAAATCATATGGTATGTAAGCATTTGAAGAATATCAACTTAACATGGATTTAAGCATAAGTAAGACTTGAAATTAAACAACAAGGAATGTAACTTGCATGAAGTAAATCCTACACATCAATAGGAGTGTTGAGAATCGCTTCTCAACGCCCGCAAATATTATAATATATTGCACTTTAGTTCATTCAGGCATTTCTACAAACACTTAGAATACATAGTTCAACATACATGACGTATGTTGAAATACACACATTTGGACAATTCCTTTTACCAAGGAGTTGCCGCACATACAATTAGCATAAGTACACGACAAATAATCATGGCAACCACATGTTCATATTTTATACGCATACGGTACTTTATACATACACATAGAATACATAAATCTCAATGTAACACATGCATATCAGGAACGCAAAATAAACATAACATTTGGCATGTGAAATCTCATCCATAGCAAGAATAAACCATTCACTGGCATTGAAAGCCTTGAAAACCATAACCTATACAATTAAAGTCCGCACCTTAGACCAGAAATAGAACACCGAACTGATTCAGACGATATGTCTTCGTCAACGGCGACAGGATAACCTAAGGAAAGAATATAAATGAGCTACAACACACAAAAACTATTCTAAGCTCTAAAACAGATTAGGGTTAGGTTAACTTACCCAAAGATGAACTTAGAATCGTCGGAATAACGATTTTAAAGTGAAGGTTTAAGGATGAAGAAGAACAGGAAAGAATCTAAGATGATTCACCAACTTCTCTCTCACTTTCTCTCTCTTTTCCTCTCTCTTTCTTAGCTAGGGTTAGGAAATTCGTATGGAAAAGAGAGCTAGGGTTTTAAGGTCTATATATAGGCCGAACATTGATGAAAACAACCCCAGGGCCAAGGTATACTTAGGGTATAACCAAAACAGGCCTCTCTCGATCCAATGAAGCACTTTCGGTGGGCCTATTACCACGAAAGGTCAGACTTAAGCTCACTGGCCATGGATCTAGGTCAAGCTGAGTTTTCATACCGATCGGATCTTCAGATTAGCCATGGCGGACCACACTCAATACAACGGTCACTGAATCTCGATCAGGTCCACAAGCACAAGGACATGCCTGGGCCACCTTCCCTAATCAGAGGGTGAAATTGGGTCAGAATCCAACGGTCAGATTGCTTAAAATCGTCGCGCAAGTGACACAACTCAGATTTCATAAAATCTTATTTAATTTCTCACCGTTCTCACACTCTTCACTCCGGACTCAATTAAATCGACCCAGAACATCATCTGGACTTGATTTTTGAGGTGATGGCCAAGTCCAACATGGTGACCGCAACAGCCTAAGATCATCGCTATCGGACTTTCAACGCATGGTCCAGTTCTGATCTAGAACTTCCAAAAATTTCCAAGAGCAACTAGATTTAGCGATGAATCCCAGATTTCAAAGTAACATAGCGCTAACTATTCTACAAGTTTTGAGTCATGCAGATCAAATTTAAAGTGATTGATGCAAATTTCACAAGCAATCGAGTTAAGCGCTAATTACCCCAAAAAGCTTCTAAGGAAAATAGAGGTAGTACTCGGGTCTTGGCACAAAATTTTTAGGGTCATTACAATAGTCCGTAGCTTTTGCTCAATTTTTTGGTAGTGATCCCTTTGATACAAATAGTTGAAGCAGAAATGAAGCATCTAAAGGAGCACAATGCTTCGCTAAGGCAGGAGATGAATCTGCTAAAGGATGAAGTTAATAAGAAAAATGTATGTGTAATTGCATTTGTTTTAATCTTTAACGAGATATTATGAGCTATATAAACAATGTGTGATTTTAGTACAGGTCATCATCTCATCGATGCAAGCTGAAGATGGGATGAGCCATCTCAAAGATGAGAATGCTTCACTGCGGGAGCAGATGAAGCAGCTAATAGAGGAGTTTCAAGCAACGAAGGTATATGAAATTAAAATTATTTTGATCCATATTTGGTCATAGTTATGTTCCTTTATTGGTCATGGTTATCATCCACAATGGATCGTGGTTGTCATCCACACTAGGTCGTGGTTATGAAACATGACCCAATGTAGTTGATATGCCTAGTCTAGACAAGGGTCGTTGTTATTATGCATAATGGGTCGGGTTATCATACACATTGGATCGTGGTTGATGCACTACCCAATGTGGATGACAACCAGGATCCAGACGAGGGTCGTGGTTACTTTGAACAATGCGTCATGGTTATCATGTATAATTGGTCGTGGTTATCACCCATAGTGGATCGTTGTTGTGAACCACGACCCACTATCGATGACAACCATGACTCAGGCTATGGGTCGTGGTTACAATGAACAATGGATAGTTGTTATTATCCACATTGGGTCGTGGTTGATCCACCACCCAATGTGGATGACAACCACGACCCTTCGTCTGGGTCGTGGTTACCATGAACCATGGATCGTAGTTATCATCCATAGTGGATCGTGGTTTTCATCCACGATGGTTCGTGGTTGTGAACCATAACCCAATGTAGATGACAACAACGATCTAGTTGAAGGGTCATGGTTCACATTCCCAGTGAATCGTGATTTCTGTCCATATTGGGTCGTGATTGAACCACGAGCCAATATGGATGACAACCATGATCCATGAACCACCCTTCATGGTTGTGAACTACGGCCCAATGTGAATCACAACCACGATCCAGTTCAAGGGTCATGGTTCACATGCTCAATAGATCGTGGTTTCCATCTACAATGGATCATGGTTCAATCATGATCCAATATGGATGACAACCACAATCCAATGTTCATAATAACCATGATCCTCTCCTTACAGGACATCTTTAAATACATAAATAATATGCTATTTTATTATAAGACAAAATCCCTTCAATGAAAATAGTGGAAGCAGAAATGAAGCAGCTGAAGGATCACAATGCTTCGCTAAGGCAGGAGATGAACCTGCTAAAGGATGAAGTTAATAAGAAAAATGTATATGTAATTGCATTTGTTTTAATCTTTAACGGGACATTATGAGCTACATAAATAATGTGTGATTTTAATAAAGTTCATCATCTCATCAATGCAGGCTGAGGAGATTAGACATTTGAAGGAGGATAATGCTTCATGCAGGAAAGAAATGAAGCAACTAAGGGAAGAATTTTAATCAAAAAGTGTATGTGAAATTGCATTTGTTTTAATTTTTAACGAGACATTATGTTATGAATTACATAGATAATATGTGATTTCACTACAGCTCAAAATCATTACTTCGCAATTGAGTGAGGAAGGGAGAGGACAACCAATGGGTATAGGAGACGCGATTGGGCTAGATGCTACTCCTGCTGCGGATGTACATAGGCCACAACGCAATGCACCGGCCTCAAAATTTTTGTCTTCTCCATACACTGCTCCAACTTTTTCTCCTGTAAAGGAAAGTCGTCAGGGGTACGTGGATTCACATCGAGCTCTAACTGATGCTGAAGACAATGAGTTTAGACTCGATTTAGGTGTACATCAGTGGTTGAATAACATCTATGATTTAAATTCATGGGTCGACTCTGAAGTAAGTTTTTATCTTTTCTCTTTCTTTATTTAATATCATTGTATGAATATTATATGACACATTTTCCTCATTACGTAGGCCGTCAATCTATACATAAACTACCTATCACAGCGTTAAGAAAATCGATCACATCATATTTAGGACTGCGCATTTGTCCCATCATTATTTACGGTAATATGAAATTGAGGACCATAGTTTTCTTTATCACATCATTATATTTTTGTTTCTAACACTATCTAATATCACAATAGAAAATCATGGAAATTCAACTTGACTTGTTGTGCACTTATGGAGCCAGGAACCATAAGGATCGACAACAAATGAAGATGGAAAAAAGTGAATGAAAATCTTATATCTATAGTCGACAGTGATAGTAGAACGAAGGCTTTATGGAAATATAAATTAATAAGATCTTACTTACTTACACATGTACTTGGACTTAAATGATATTATTCATTTTAGAAAGGCATGCGTTGAACTGTTGTCTTATTTGTTGTACTTGACAAATATACATCCCTCTGAATGCAAGGCAGCAACACTGGTTAATGGGTGTCATTTATCTGAGGAAGAAAGATGTCATTTTATATGACAACATGAATACTGAATGGAAAGAGAAAAATGAGCTAGTCGTCTTGCAGATAACTGACGGTCTAAGGTGGTTATTTCATATTCTTGATGGAGTTAAGTTTTGGGAGAAGCCATGAAATGTGAAGATGATCACTGATAGACCTACACAATAAAATGGAAATGATTGTGGCGTATTCATGCTGAAATTCATAGACTTCCTGAGTAGCATGCATACAATTGATTTTCTACGTGTAAGTATATATTTATTCATCTACATTAAATCTTGATTGCTCTTTCTTTTGCTTTAATATTATTTCATTCTTTTTTTTGTAGGAGGAAATTCCTAAATTCATAAACACAATTGCATACGATGACTGTCTGCAGTATAAGAAAGAATCTGATGTTGCTTTCTTGAAGAAACAGCAACAGATATCAGCTAAACCAATGAAGAGAGCAAAATACTGATTTTGTATTGAATGTTGAATGGATTGCTCGTAAAATTATTGAATGGATTGGTGTTTATAATGTTTTTTCTTGTTAATATATGTAATGGTTTGGTGAATGAGATGGGTCGTAGTTGTCCAATGTGTTGTAGTTGTCATGCACTTCGGATCGTGGTTGTAATGTTATATGGGTCGTGGTTGTAAACCATGACCCTTTGTGGATGACAACCATGATCCATTTTTCATGTGAAGCACGATCCATAAATGGATCGTTATTGTCATCCACAAATGGTCGTTGTTGATCCATTTTGGATGTGAACCAAGATGTATTTCATCGTGTATGACAACCACGATCCATATAATATGAGAACCATAACCCATGTAGCAGGAAAACCCCGACCCATTATAACCATGACCCATATAACATGATAACCATGATCCGTGTAATATGAGAACCACAACCCATTTAGCAGGAAAACCCCAACCCATTATAACCACGATCCATATAGCATGAGAACCCTGACCCATGTAGTAGGAAAACCCCGACCCATATAACATTACCTATTTTTTCATGTAAAGGGCATTTTGTCTAAAAAAAATGACAACCACGATCCATATAACGCAACAACCATGACCCATATAACATGACAATCATGAACCATAACAATTGACAACCACGATCCATGTAACATGACTACCACGACCCATATACCATGACAACCATGACCTATATATCATGACAACCACGATGCAATAGTATGGGGCCCAACGAGTTGAGCCTTTAACGCGATCCTAAAAAGCACGATCGATATAACATGACAACCACGACCCTTACCACATGACAACCACGAACCTCACCACATTACAACCACGACCAGTACCAGATATTTTTGGATCGTGGTTGTAATCTGGTATGGGTCCTGGTTGTCATGTGATATGGGTCGTGGTTCACATGCACAAAGGATTATGATTGTCATCCATGTTGGATCGTGGTTGTCATCCATGATCCTTTATTCATGACAATAACGATTCATTGTGCATGTGAACCACGACCCTTTGTACGGAATGTGAGCCCAAATCCTCATTAGAGCTTAAAATTGCACATATATGCCTTTAGAGCTAACTAAATTGAAAATCAGTTCCAATCACCAAATTGCATATATAATGCATAATATCAAGCATATTCAAAATGTTTATAGTATTCTATTCAAAAGTTCAATCTTCAAGATTGACCACTAGTCTTCAATTATAATATATTTATCCTTCTGACGAGAGCCAAGGGGTCTTTTTATCTCTTATCTTCTTCACAATGAAGGAACTTTATCTTGCATAATTCTTGAAGGTGGAGGAGAATAAAAACACAGAGAGTTATCATTTTTTTCCGGACGACTTGATGATTCAGATATATTCTTTAAATCTATTAAAGGAATGCCAAATGCTATCCACCCTTCAAGAGTATCAGCAGGTCGCTTCACAAGTATTACCTTCCAAAGAAATCTTTATGCAAAGCTAACCTGGATAGGGGGTACGTTTCTCTTCTTCAAAGTAACCTATGCCTTGGTCTTTCTGATAACTTCTTACACATGGTGGAAGAATACGTATGACATAGTCTACTGGATAATAATTGCACACCAAATAATATTGATGAGCCCACTAACACATCCAGCAATAAGAAGTATGGACTAGATAGTTATAGTTAGGAATTACGAAGCGAGATCCAGTATTAGTATTCAAAAGTTGCCTCCATATCAAAGCCCAGTTATATGGTTCAATGCCATAACTCCTCATGGACCTTGTACCAATGTCAAAAGTCTCTGGTATCGGCTGATCGAAACCAAATTGGCGAGCAAATCTACTATGATAATATGGTTCTGGCTAGAATTTATTATCTTCTCTTAGTGGAAGAGTACTAGATCTAATAGAAACAAGAAATGAATGCTCATCAGAAGAAATGGAACATTATCGATAACTTTTGTATCATTTGGAAAATTAGTGAGTGGAAATTGAAAGAAGTCAATGGGCTCATTCTTCTCTATTTTCCTGGTGACCTAGCCATTTGATTTTTCAATCATTTTCCTTAATTGATAATGTCGATGAGGATTCAAATAGGCTCTTTCAGAATCAGCGAAAGTCCATGAAAAGTATACTCCTAACCAGCCTATGAAGAAATGCCAAGACGCATAGACTGAAAGAGGCTCAGAAGATGAAATCGCAGAATCAGAAACAATGCTTCTAAAAGCATGATATAGTGAGCAAATGACCAAAGGAGCTAATGAATATTTCTGACCTTCTGCCATTACACCCGCAACCACAAAAAGAGATGGCCTAATGATTTCCTCTTGTGTTGAATTTGGAAATATCACTAAGCATAGCCAAAAGCCAAGAAAGCAGCCAATTAACAAGAAGAACTATGTTCAGTAGAATGCTGGATATTCTCACAAGCAATCTTGACGTCGTAATGATTCTAACCTATAAAGTTGTCAAAGTAATGATGCAATTATCAGACAGGTGATATGAATATATGTGTGTGTGTGTATGTGTGTGTGTGATGAAGATTTTGAAGAATAAAAAGAAGTATACCACAAGTTTTGAGAGAAGTGAGCCAGCCAATCAAGAGAATGAATTTCATCAGGCCATGGGAAATTAGCCATTTTTCTGAACAGTTCAAGAGAAGTTTATGAAACTTCAGACATGTTACTTCCTGAAGAAGTAAGAACGAATTCATCATTTGAGGGCATATATTTGTTGAAGATATTACCCATAATAGGATGGCCAGCTATGCAAAAGAGGTCCCACAAGGTGACAGTCATCTCACCCAGAGGAAGATGGAATGAATTGGTAATTGGAGACCAGTGATTAAGAAAACTCCTGAAAATAGCTGCATCCCTGAAGAAATGTTTTGATGTAGCTATGATTGCATCAAAAAGACCAATCTGCTTCAGTATGACAATATGTTTTTGAACAATAGCACGAGCCCAAGCACTATAAAAATCTTGAGCTGATAAAAGACCTTTTATCAGGAATCCGTCCATTTTCGATGGTAATTTTTGGTTGAAGAAGCACTGTTGGGCAATCTCGAAGAAATGAGTGGGAAGTAACTGATTAGGATTATAACAAGGGCACAAAAATCATATTTTATAGACCATGCCGACTTTCTGACGAGATTTGTCTTCTTCCAAATGTCCTTCTAAAATTCTTGGCTCTATCATAATCCAATTATCAATAGAAACAAGACCATTTCGTTAATCAGACGGTTTACTACGCAAAATCAACCAGTGATGATGCAAATTGATAAGAATGACGATTGTTTCATTTGCAGAGGGGTTATGAAACTCAAAGACTTTTTCGTTGATCTTTATGCAATCCCAAGTATATTAGAAAATCTGTTTAGACCCTGAAAAAGATGAACACCCCTTCCTTCTTGAAGACGAAGCCTTCGAGTGCTTCATATCTGTGAAATGAATATTACCAGATCAAATATTGGACTACATACAGAGGATTTACATGGGCAACAAGTTGTGGACAACAAGTTGGGCGGCCAGACGAATGGTCATGGTTATAACGAACAATAGGTAATGGTTGTTATCCATAATGGGTCATGGTTGACAACCACGACCCTATGTGGATAACAACCACAACCCTATGTGGATGACGACCACGACCCATAGGAAGGGTCGTGGTTATTATGAACAATAGCTCATGGTTGTCATCCACATTGGATTGTGGTTAGTGTCATGCCCCAAACCTGAAAATCGGATTCACAGGAATCACGATCACTGAGTCCGGTGCCGACAGCCTCCGTAGTACCCCATTCTCGGCTCCTAACGTCCATACGCCAGATCCCGATCCTGAGATCCTAAAAGGAGGATTTTTTTTATATATATACATTTAACTCGTAATAAGCATAACCACAAGATTACCCAATTCACAAAGGCAACATCATCATCACATATCCATTAATATAATTATTTGAATACAAGGCTGTAAGGGAAATACATGAATCGAAAATCAATCTCCAAAAGACCGCTGCATACTCCAAGCTCAATACTGCTGCAACCTAACATCACCTGCACGCATCTATCGTGCATTAGCTTATAGAAAGCTTAGAGGGTGGTGTAAGTGTGTGCACAAGATAAGTGTCAAGTATTCAACGCAATAACATAATCATACAATGTTGAAATAAGCGCAAGGTCATGAATCATACATTATCAGAATAAGCGAAAATACTGACAAGTCCATGAGTCAAACAATATTAGAATACGTAATACAGATTAACTATACAAATAAAGAGTCAAAGAGAGCCAAATATCAGATGCCGAGAGTATAATGCAATATGTAAATCCTGCTAAGTCCGTCTAGGCCATATAAGTGCAGAAACATAGTAACCCAAAATGCTAAGTACTGCGGATGCAATGTGATATGCAATGCGAATGAAATGACCACGCCGGAGTGTGAAATCAGGATGATAGTACGTAGTATCGCAGGCTACGGGGTCCACCACAAGTGACTTCTATCCAAACCAGTCCCATACCTAAATTTGGATAGTCAGACTCAATGTAGTAAACTCCTGATCTCAAGTTAGTCGCGTGCCCGACCGAAATCCTGGCCATGCGAAGGTACACAATAATTAGTTGCGCACCACCAGCCCGAGTGGATAGTGAATGAAACAAATACATGAGTATGCAACTCCTACTCAATAAGTCCACATATCAGTATGGTTCTTCTCTGGAAAATTATCGGGGTCTATTACACTCCAAACTAGAATGCCAGCCCATCGCGCGCAATAAGGTGAGTGGAAGAGACCTCACTATCCGCCTACCAATATCGGGCTCGGCTCGTCGATAGCGGACCCATTCCACGAGCTGGTCAGACTCAGCCTAGCATTGCCCCCTCCTCTCGGGCAGGTAAGGCCGTACCCCCTTCCAACCGACCACGACACAGTGGGAGACGCGACCTAACGGTATATGGCCCTCACGCGCTCATGCATCCACTCGGTCTAGATGTTGGAGCAACCTCTGAAACTAAGAGGGTTTAGGGACTTTCACCCAGGGATATCTATAGCACCCCACGTAGAACAGATTTTCGGTGTCCCCATCTGGCCATCCACGAAATACCTGTGGAGGCTACGACCCTGATGTCGCTAGGGCGTACAGTAATCACAACACACAATGCAAGATGCATGAGTCATACAATCCAGTCATTCATCAATCCTGCGCATACCGTGTACTCATGTGAGATAATCTCTACCTATCAGGGAGTCTCATAACAACATGCCCAATGTCATATACAATGGTCAACCACATCTCATAACAAGCATGCAGATGATACGTATGGGCATGTATCGTGATGCTATGCTATCACATACTCATAATCAGTATCAATAACTGGCACCGATAATCGACATCGATAATATAGACATTTAACCAACATTACCCCCAAGAGTGGCCCACATAGAGCCTAACATATAGTGAACCCATGGCCTCACAAAGAGCCTGATATATGACACCATGAGCCTCACTCAAGAGCTTAATACACATCATGATGAGCCTTGCACATGGGCCTAACATACATCACAATGGGCTCCATCGCCTGACCCTCAAATGTATCACAATAAGCCTTATCACATAAGCCTCAACAATCGGCCTTGATGATCAAAATCGGCCTCGACACTTGGTCCCAACAATCGGAATCGGCCTCGACAAATCAGAATCGATCGATAATCAGAATCGGCAAATCAGTCACGTCGATCGGAATCGACAATCGGTCACGACAATCACTCGATAATCAGAATCGGTAAATCGGTCACATCGATCTGAATCAGCAATCGGTCATGACAATTGGAATCAATCGATGATCAGAATCGAAAAATTGGTCAAGTCAATTGAAATCGGCAATCAGTCATGACAATCAGAATCGATCGATAATCAGAATCGGTAAATCGGTCACGTCAATCGAAATCAGCAATCGATCATGACCATCGGAATCAATCGATAATCAGAATCGGCAAATTGGTCACATTAATCGAAATCGGTAATCGGTTACGACAATCGGAATCCATCGGTAATCAGAATCAGCAAATCGGTCGCGTCGATCGGAATCGACAATCAGTCATGACAATCGGAATCAATCGATGATCAGAATCAGTAAATTGGTCAAATCAATCGAAATCGGTAATCAGTCATGACAATCGGAATCGATCGATAATCAGAATCGGTAAATCGGTCACATCAATTGAAATCAGCAATCGGTCACTACCATTGGAATCAATCGATAATCAGAATCGGCAAATCGGTCACATCGATCAGAATCGACAATCGGTCATGACAATCGGTCATGACAATCGGAATTGATCGATAATCAGAATCAGTAAATCGGTCAAGTCAATCGAAATCGGCAATCAACGATCGATAATCAGAATCAGCAAATCGGTCACGTCGATCGGAATAGACAATCGGTCATGACAATTGGAATCAATCGATGATCAGAATTGGCAAATCGGTCAAGTCAATCGAAATCGACAATCAGTCATGACAATCGGAATCGATCGATAATCAAAATCGACAAATCGGTCACGACAATCGGGATCGATAGATAATCAGAGTCGGCAAATCGGTCACGACAATCAGATCGATCGATAATCAGAGTCGGTAAATCAGTCACGACAATCGGATCGATCGATAATCAGAATCGACAAATCGGTCACGACAATCGGGATCGATCGATAATCAGAGTCGGCAAATCGGTCACGACAATCAGATCGATCGATAATCAGAGTCGGTAAATCAGTTACGACAATCGGATCGATCGATAATCAGAATCGGCAAACAAGACCTAAGGGAAGGTCACAATGTGGACATCCAACCATCATTGCCCATCAATGTGGACATCTAACCAACATTGCTCCCAAGGAGTGATCCACATAAGGGATTCATACACAACGTAACGGCCACACATACATCACATCGGGCCTCGCCCATGGGCCTCAAATACATCACAATGGGCCACAACCCATGAGCCTTGAATACACAATAGGTGGCCTTGCACCTGGGCCTAATACAATCAAGTGGGCCTCATACCTGGGCCTCCAATATACCTCAATGGGTCTCAACCCATGAGCCCCAAATACATCTCAATGCGCCTCGACCCATGGACCCCAAATATATCACAATGGGCCATATCAAATGGGCCACAACGACTACACCATTCATCCATCTATAGAGATTATTTTAGAGCATTATCCAACAATGAATCATATCAAAAGATCATCTGGACCATACCACAAATAACCGCGGTGATAATAATTTTCATAGTTAAATTTCTAGTGGGCCCACCATAGTATTTATTTTTCCATCCATACTGTTCATAAGATCATAAGGACTCGAACAGGGAAGGAAAACAACTATCGTATTGAATTAAAACTTTTGTAACCCAAAGGGGTTTCAAGGGTGGGCGTTCAACACTACTGTTTTATGTAGGGTGGTCCACTTGATATTAGATCTGCCCCCCTCAAGCCCAAGGACGAGCTCACCAAATGTATAGACGGTTTGGATAAAACACATGCGGCATGGTGGGCCCACACCCAATCTGATGGACGGCTTGGATATAGAATACATACATCAAAAAGGGGCCACCGTCCCACCATGTGGACGGTGTGGATAAGACTCACACATCACCTGTGGCCCCTCAAATTGGATGGACGGTGTGGATACAGCACAGGCATCATGGTGGGGCCGCACGCACGTCAAATGGATAGACGGCAAGGATACATCAGGGCTCCACCCATAAGATGGATGGACGGCTTGGACGTCATGGCTGCTGCACCGTCTGGCAAATGGACGGTGCAGATGCAACATACATCATACATCATGGTGCGGTCCACATAGTGGCCCACCTTAACATATATAATATAATATAATATATTACATTATATTATAATATAACATGATAGGGAGAAAGCCACCGTCCAGAGAGTTTGACGATCTGGACGGTGCATATCAGATACATATGAGGTGGTGGGTCCACATGTGTGGCCCACCAATATGATATTATTAATATATTATATATTATATACATTATTATATATACAGATTTATATATAAACATGTGTGTGAGAGAAAGTGCAAGGGCCAGCGTTGAATGCAAAACATGCATCATGGTGGGATCGTCCAGATGAAATGAATGGACGGTTTGGATGAAATACATCCATCAGTGGTGGCCCGATCTGCCACCGTCCAGATGGACGGATGAAGTGGATTATACATACATCAAGGTGGGCCATCCAGCGAGTACTTTTATATGTTAAGCATATCTTCACATGATTTAAGATGGTGTGGGCCACCAAAGTGCCGTGAACGGCTGATTTCTGGGGTGACCCGCTGAATAAAGGAAACCCATCAAATGCACAATATAGATGTTCAACATACATCACAATGGGGCCCGTGGTGGGGCCGACCATCCCACCCTGCTGGGACGCTAGACGCTGCTTGCTGTAGCGTCCAGAACAGCAACAGCGTCAGAATCTTGCTTCCCTTTTTTTTCAAGAAATATTTCATAGGTGGGGCCCACATCAATAAAATCCACACCAACCATTGGTCCCCCCGACTCATAACAGGTCTAACGAGACTAATATACATTATTTTTTTGACGTAAAGAAACATCACAGTGGGCCTTAACAGTTTAAATCACCCAAAATCACTATTTTCTATATTATGGCCCACCAGAGATTCGGATTGGCTTCATTTTTCAGCTCAACGCCTCAAATGAGCTAAGAAATAGGATGGGCGGTGTGGATCAGAT
The DNA here is from genome assembly GCF_029962835.1 of Magnolia sinica. Lineage (NCBI taxonomy): Eukaryota > Viridiplantae > Streptophyta > Magnoliopsida > Magnoliales > Magnoliaceae > Magnolia > Magnolia sinica. Next base: position 39,392,164 of record NC_080577.1, on the reverse strand, counting down.
ACATACATCAAGATCAGATCCATGTGTGTGTGGAGAATGTAATGAATAAAATATAAAAATTACGTTGGGCTCCTGGATGCACAGAGTGCATAAAAAATAATACCACGGTGGTTTCCACCATCTGGGCAGCAAGATGGATGGACGGTGTGGGTGTCACACGTACATCAAGGTAGGTTCCACGGGGGTGGGGTCCATGGTTGGATGGTGTAAATAAGGCACATACATCATGTAGTGCCATGAGGATGGGCCACCACAGTTTAGATCGGGCTGCTATTTATGATTTCCTCCATCAAGGTCTGTCCGCCATGGACAACAATGTGGGCTCCCCCAACTGGATCAGGTGGGCCACACACACACATCAAGTGGGCCACACCTTACTATCATCAATACCATAAAAAAAAGGTAAAGTGAGAGATAAAGGGAGAGAGATCGGATGGTGGAGGGACCTTGCCACTATGGGCCCCTCGATACAAGGCATACATCAAGATGGGTCCCACCATATGTGGGCCCTCAAATCATCAAAATCACATAAATCAAACTCTAGAAGAACACCCACCTCAAGATCTCTTTGTCCTTCTTCCATCAACCCGTCTTATAGCTCCAAAGAACGTGATCTAATGGTTGAGATGAGGTTTGATGGTGGAGATGGGAGGTAGAAGTGGGCCACACAAAGCTCTCATGATGTTTGAAAATGCCTTGGACGTTGGCTTCTCTCCTTGGGTTGCTTGGAATGAGAGAGAAAAGAGAGAGAGAGACGTGATGTAAGAGAGAGGGAGAGATGGGTGTGATGGGTGAAAAGGTGAGTGATGGGTGTACTTTGTGTAAGAGAGTGCTGACTTTAGGGGTTTCTTGGGGATGGGGTGATGTGTACTTGACATGAGGTGTGATTGATGGGATGGATGGGACATGATTTGAAATCTTTCTTGGATTTGCAAATGCCCGGCGTTTTCCTTGAACTGAACGCAGGCCCACATCTCCTGGCCAGGGTATCGCCTCAGCACGCGAGATGCGTTATCGAAACCGCGGCGACGGCGCAGTCGCTAGGGTACAAGTCTCGGGTTGAGTCAACTCCGGTTTGTAGGACTCGGCTTAGGATCACGCGCAAACGTTGGATAAGGGTCGAAGGTTGTCGAAATTCGATTGGAAGGATCGCAGGAACTAATGGAACGGTACGGAGTAGGACACGAGCCTTACAGTTAGGAACCACCACCTACTGTGCATGATAAACATGACCCGGATGAAGGGTCGTGGTTCACATGTACAATGGATCGTAGTTATCATCCATATTGGATAGTGGTTATCGGTCATGACCCACTCTGGATGAAAACATGATCCATTACTCAAAAATGCTTTCGTCCAAGTTAAATTCTCAAGATTGAAATAACAGATAACTTCTTCCATACTCTAAAACCATATAACTACTGATCCAAGGACAAGGACATTTTCTTCTGAAATAATTTATAACAGTTGTCAGAAGGCCAACCTCAGAATATTTGGGAGGTAGGACCATGCATCGAAGCCAGTACGAAGGGTCGTGGTTATGAAGAACAATGGGTCATAGTTTGTGTGTTGTGGTTATGATGAACAATGGATTGTGGTTGTCATCCACATTGGATCATGGTTGTGAACCACGACCCAGTGTGCATGACAACCACGACCCAGATGAAGGGTCATGGTTATGGTGAACAATGGATCATTGTTGTCATCTAGAGTGGATCGTGGTTGTTAACCATGATCCAACGTGGATGACAACCACGATCCATTGTTCATCATAACCACGACCCTTCGACTAGGTCGTGGATGTCATCCACATATGGTTGTTGTGGTTGACAACCATGACCCATTGTCCATGAAAACCATGACCCATTGTTCTTAATAACCACGACCCATTGTTCTTGACAACCACGACACCCACTGCAGATGACAACCACGATCTAATGTGCATGTGAACCACTACCCTTCATCTGGGTCATGGTTTTATAATGTGAAAGGTAGTGGTTGTCAATTATGAAGGGTCATGGTTGTCACTGTCAATGAACCACGACTCACTGTGCATGACAACCATGATCTGGACGAAGAGTCGTGGTTCACATGTGCAATGGATCGTGGTTGTCATCCAAGTTAGATCGTGGTTATGAACCACAACACCCACAGTGTTGTGGATGATAACCACGATCCAATGTGCATGTGAACCACGACCCTTCGTCTGGGTCATTGTTTTACAACATGAAGGGTCGTGGTTGTCACTGTCAATGGTTGATGTTTTTTTTCTTGAGGGGTGAAAGGTTTCAAAACATGAAGTCGTTGTTTTCAATTATCAATGGTGGAGGTTTGATCAAGGGGTGCCCTACAGTAATCTCCTTTCAGGTGACAACCAAAACCCTCACCTTCTCAACTTTGATATTCCTTTACCTTAGCAAATGCCTAGAATAAAATACTAACCTCATAGTAGAAGAAGCTTTCAAATGACAGAAACGACAAGGAGAAACAGTGTCCCTCTTTGGCAGTTAGTCCCTTGATCTTAACTTTTCTAAAAAACAATAGAAGAAGAAGGTCCCAGAGAAGAAGCTTCAAATGTCGGTGGTAGAGTTGGTGTTCCGCATGGGGAAACGGTCGTTTTCCATTGGGAAATTCATTATATACATTCTCCCTTACAATGTTTCTAAGCCATGTTGAATTGCATTTTGTCTAATCCGCTCCGTCCATTCTCTTAGTAAAATTAAGGAACTCATATTTTCAAAGAATGATCAAAATATTCAAATCTGATGGACCACAACTGTAACACCTGGTCTATTCGGTACTATTTTCCATGCTTATGATGATTGAAGCCCTTAAGCTAGACATGGATTGATCATTCATAAGTACACACCTAACTGACCGGAACCCCAAGACCTTGAAACCTATCTCATATCGACCGCCCCATCGCCGCGATCGTGGAGGTACCACCCGTGTGTCGGTATGATACTCCGTTAGTGAGATACGCCGTGAAGAATAATAAGCGTATCATGTGCGCATGACACCATGTATTTCATTTCACACATGTGCACAACACATGTCAAGCACACATGTACATGCCACACATGGGTGAGAGAATCTCTACCCATGTGTGTGATGTCATATACCCATACATCTTCTCTCTCATGTGCATAAAAGTCAACATTTCTCCATGCCATACACTATGCATGACATCACCACACCATGCCATCCCATGCTCCTTTAATCCACCATTAATTGCAAAGCATGAATTAAGTACCATAATCCTAGCCTAAACTAATATTAATCACATTAGCTTAACTTAATCAAAATTTTATCCATTTCTTTATAAATACCCCTCCATCCCTTAGCATTTCACCATTTTTCCATAAGAGAGAGAGAGAGAGGAGTGATCTTGGTGGGCCATCAACTCCATCAAGCCCATACCTTCCATCCATCTCAACCATCAATTTCATCCCTTCCATCCATCTCAACCATCCATCTAATTCATCAAGGTGAGTACACCCACCCTACTCATTCTTATTTTATTTTGTTGTGTTTATGTATGGTAGAGATGATGTTAATGATGATGTGATTAATGGTGTGGATGATGAAGATAGTATGATTGATGGTGAAGATAATTGCAATAATGATGATGATGCTATTAATGGTGGGGATGCATAGGAGAAAACATATAAAATTAATTTATTATAGAGTTCATGTGGGACCCATTGATAGTGAGCCCCACCAAAATGTTTGTATGGCATTCAAATCACCCATCCATTGGCCCATTGGGCTGGCCAAACTCACACACACTTACACGTATAAAAAAAAAAGAAGAGAGAGACACTTCCAGCCATTTGATTTAAAGGGGCAGGGGTTGTGGGTCCCCAACGGGCCCCACACGTGATGTATGTATTTAATCCACGTTGTCCATTTAATTTCTCAACTCATTTTAGCCATGGAGCTGAAAAATGAAGACAATCCAAATCTTAGGTGGCCCACACCATCTAAACTAATGTGTAGACATGGCTAAAGCATATAAAAGCACTTGCTGGGCCCCACCTGAAATTTGGATGCATTTGAAACTTGGATTGGACGCTCCACCATGTGGGACACACACAACAGATGGACTAGATCGTCCTGTTGTGGGCCTCATATATGAGAAACAAAAAAAAAAAAAAACAAAACAAAACAACGTTGACGCTGCAGCATGCAGCGTCTCTTTTGACGTGGGAAAGAGGTGGCCCCACCACAGGCCTTAGCTTGATGTATGTCAAACATCAGCGCCGTGAATTTGATGGGTCCCCTCTTGAAAATGGGTCACGCCAAAAATTAACCATACAAAGAACCTAGGTGGCCCACACCATCTAAAATAATGTGTAATCATGGCTAAAACATATAAAAGCACTTGCTGGGCCCCACCTGAAATTTTGATGTATTCGAAACTTGGAATGACCCCTTAACTTAGTGGGACACACGTAATAGACGGGCTAGATCTCTTGTTATGGGCCCTAAATATGAAATTAAAAAAAAAAAAAAATTGCAACAGCAATGACTGCAGCAATCAGCGTCTCAGTTGACGCTGGAAAGAAGTGAGCCCCACCATAGGCCCCACCTTGATGTATGTCGAACATCAGCACCCTGCATTTGATGGGTCCCATTTAAAAATGGGTCACCCCCAAATTTCAGCCGTACACAGAACTCAGGCGGCCCACACCATAAATATATATATATATATATATATATATATATATATATAATAATACTTACAAAAAAAAGAGATTTGGATCAATCTGATCATGAGGTATGTGTTATATCCAAACCGTCCATCCATTTGGCAAGTTTGTCTTAAGGCTTGAGAAGAAAAAAATAAGATAGATCTAACTATCAAGTGGGCCACACTACAAAAGTGGTAGGGATTGAACGTAAACCATTGGAACCCTTTTTGGGTCAGAAATTTTGGAGCAGTATGAAATTTGTTTTTCCCCTTAATTCAGGTCTTTGTAACCTTATGAACAGATTGGATGGAAAATAAGCGGTATGGTGGGCCCTGTAAATTGTTTAATGGTGAAATCATTCTCTCCACTACTGTTTGTGGTGAGGTCCAGATAATATTCGGATATGATTCATTTTTGGATGGGCTATAAAATGATCTCAAAAAAAAAGAAGAAATAAAAATAATAAAAATAAAAATAAAAATAGATGAACTGTGTATATGTAATAAATACCTCCCTGTAGCACACATGTAACTTTGATCTCCTTGAACCATTCGTACAACTCGAAGCTCGAGCATGTAAAATCATGTGTTAGGTCCACCTGAAGTTTGGATGTATCTGAAACTTGGTCTGACCCCTCAACCAAGTGGGACACACATAATGGATGGGCTGGATTTATGAACCACATCTCTGTGGGCCCAACAAATAATTATGAATATTTAATGGAGGGTAACCCTCTCAACTTGTATGTGGTATGACCCACTTTGATGTAGGTGTTATGCCACTTAATCCACCATGGTTATGGCATGATTTATGTTTAAGATCCTCATCGTTTATCTATTTTATCAACTCTTTTGAAGATATGTTACCAAGACTTAGGCCCATCCAATGATTAGATAGTCGTACGTTCTGAAATAATGCAAATTAAACTCTCATCATTGAAAATTCATTATGAGCCATCCTGACGATGTATTAGATATCGACCCATATACCGGGTTTCCTTTAAGCCATTATCCCACAGAACAGTCAATCCAACCTGAATTGGACCATACAATACAAGGCTGTGAGAATAAGGACTTAACTATTGAATCCAACCTAAGGCCACTATGGTGTATCTATTTAATCCATGCAGACCATCCACTTCCTCATATCATTTTAGGACTTGGACTAAAATAATCAAAGCAGACCTAAGTCGTAGGTGGGTCACACACAACTCAACTTCATGGGAAATCCCCATGGACTCTACTGCATAGGACCCATTATGAATTCCATTGATATGTGAGCCCAAGAATGTTAAGGCCCATTTTGAGTGAACGCCATGTGGACCCATCAGTGATAGCCTTGTTTGGGCTAACCATTGGGCCTCTTCGATAAGAGTTTGTAATTTTCATGTGTGGAATGTATGATGAACTGGTATGGTAATTTTTGAAGTAATGATGATTAATCCTTTAAATGGGCTGATTGTGGACATCCCTTGATCACTTGGCACTTTTGTTAGAGTGCGGCCCCAAGTAATAAGATCATGATACTTGTGTTTAAACTCTTAAAAACATGTTTAATTATAACAAATATATAAACTCTAGTGGTGTGAGGGTGTGATATTACCTGTTTGGCCCATTGATCATGTGGGTATTTGATGTATGTATAGCCACCTAATCATAGGCAATGGTGGAGTACATGTAGTATACGTAGTCATCTAATTGTATGAATGTGAAATACGTACAAAGCCACCTAACCGTATGAAATCAAGTGACATTGATGGCCATTCAATGACGTAGGTTTGTGCTTATCGATATAGATACCGCCACTTGAATCACATATAACTAAGTTGTACACTAACCGAATGTGATGTAGAGTTATATTACCCAAGCTAATGCTATTAAGGTCCTGGATTCTATACGCTGTGACCGCTAAACCGTAAATGGTACGATGAAACGTGGCTCTTGGCCCTTAACTATGCAGCACCAAATATGAGCCATTAACTATGTGACGTGTGAAGTGGTTGTAATATGAGACTTATCATAATTAGTGTAGCCATGTATTTGTGGCCTATGGGCAAGGCCCATTGAGGTATATTTCTGGCCCATATGATAAGGCTCATTGTGATGTATTTGAGGCCCATGTGTAGGGCCTACCTATTGTGTATTTGAAGCTCATGGGTCGTGAAGCCTGATGTGGTGTATTCATGGCCCATGAGCCAAGGCCCATTGCGATGTGTAGTGCACATATGATACGACCCAATGTGGTCTATATGCGGCCCATGAGTGAGGCCCAATGCGATGAATGTGCGGCCCTTGTGTGAAACCCGAAGCGATGTATTTGAAGACCGATGTGGTGTGATTTCACCATGATGTATGTATTGATATTTATGTGGGCCATTCCTTGGGGACAGTGTTGGTTAAATGTCTCCATTGTCAAAGCCGATTGTTGAGGCCAGTTATTGATACTGATTATGAGTATGTGACAGCACAGCATTATCATACATGCTCATACGCATCATCTGCATGTTTGTTATGAGATATGGTTGACCATTGCATATGTCGTTGGACAGATTGTTATGAGACTCCTTGATAGGCGGAGGTTATCTCACATGAGTGCACGGTATGCACAGGATTGATGCATGACTGTATTGTATGACTCATGCATCTTGCATTGTGTGCCCTAGCGACATCAGGGCCGTAGCCTCCACGGGCATATCGTGGATGGCCAGATGGGACACCGGAAATATTTGGTTCTAGCATACGGGCGCCGTAGACGTCCCTGGGTGAAAATCCCTAAACCTCCGAGGCCAGGAGACGCCCCAATGTCGAGACCGAGTGGATACATGAGCGCCCGAGTGCCGAATACCAGGAGGCCGCGTTTCCCACTGTGTCGTGGTCGGTTGGGAGGGGGTGTGGCCTTACCCGCCCGAGGGTAGGGGGCATTACTAGGCTGAGTTTGACCAGCTCGTGAATGGGTCCGCTATCGACGTGCCGAATAGGTATTGGCAGACTATTGTCCAGGCGGATAGTGAGGTTTCTTACGCTCACTTGGACTGTGCTGCTAGGAGAGAGACAGTGTCATTTGGAGTGTACTAAACCCCGGTGATGATCCCAGGGATGAACTGTACTGATATGTGGACTTATTGAGCAGGAGTTGCATACTCATTCATTCATTCACTCACTATTCACTCGGGCTGGTGGTGTGCAGCTATTTGTTGTGTGTACCTTCGCAATGGCCAGGATTTCGGTTGGGAAGCGCGACTAACCTGAGATCAGGAGTTTACCACATTGAGTCTGACTATCCAAATTAGATATAGGACTATTTTGGATAGAAGTCCCTTGTGATAGACCCCATAGTCTGCGATACTACGTACTACCATCCCGTCTTCACTCCAGCATAGTCATTTCATTCGCACCACATATTGCATTGCATCTCTGAATCTGATATTTGGCTCTTTATAACTCCTCATTTACATGTTGATTTATATTGCGTACTCTGATATTGTATGACTCATGGACTTGTCGGTATTTCCGATATTGTATAATTATGGCATGACAATATGATGATGATGACGTGATTACGAATGCATGTAATATGGTTATGGCTGTGGTATGATTTTCTTGTAGTATAATTATTTTGCCTGCTTGCAGGACACACTGTACACACGTGTGTACTCACTAGGCTTTTTGCCTAAGCCTCCTATTTCCTATTTTTTTCAGGGTTGGAGTAGTTTGGAAGACTTAGCTTTCTCGATGCATTGCATCTATTCTTCGATTTGGCAATGTTGACGTTACGTATCTTTTGTAAAGCATTATACTTATAACCATGGGGACTTATGATGGAGAGTGTTGCTTGGTAGTTTGATCATGGATCTTCATGCTCAGGTATTACTATGTATATAAATTTAAAAAAAAAAAATTCAGTCAAAAATCTTCCTTGTGGTGCGCCGAACTCGGGACTTGGTGTATGGAAGTCGAGTGCCGAATTTGGAGCATCACGGAAGCTGTCCGTCCCCGGGTTTGGGCCGTGACAACAACAGTTCAAAACAATAAGTACTGTATAAGCAAAACATTTGTCCTTTTTCCTTAGTGTGGGCCACTGATGGCTTAATATGGTGTCAAGATTAAACATTTGTAGGGAATTCATCAGCCCTGAATAATACTAATGGATTATATCCGATTTATGATGGACCCAGAGACTAGAACAAGATGATCGACCCTTGGTTTTAGGCATTGGGAATCGTGAGCGAAACTATCCGCCTTCTCTTGCCATTTTATTGTACTTACGTGCGATTTATTTAATCGGTACAAAGTAAGATATGTGGGGTCCAGAGTGATCTATATATGTCATCTAACCTGTTCATCATATGTAAGATACGTGTATAAAGGGATAACCTAAATATAATGTTTATCAGAAAGGTGTATAGCCCACTTAGTTATTAATGCTTGATGACTATTTATTTGGGTGTTGTCCACTACATCTAATAGTAACGTTCATAATTTTGGATAAAGATTATGATGAACTCATACAACTCATGAACCAGATTGAAAATTTACATCACATTTGTCCCACAACTGAGAGATAGTCATTGCCATATGAGACATACAAGCATCACACAAGACTTCCTGTGCCGACTTCCTTTTTACATGTAAAGGGCATTTTGGTACGAAAAATGACAATTACGATCCATATAACATGACAACCACAACCCATATAATATGACAACAACGAACCATAACAACTAAAAACCACGATCCATGTAACATGATAAACACCATCCATTACAACTAACAACCACAATCCATGTAACATGACAAAAGCGACCCATATAAAATGACAACCATGATACAAAGTTGAGGGGCAAACGAGTTGGGCCTTTCACACAGCCCATGAAAACCATGACCCATATAACATTACAACCACGACCCATAACAATTGACAACCAAGACCTATGTAACATGAAAATGACAACCCATATAACATGACAATCACGACCCATAACAACTGACAACCACAACCCATGTAACATGAAAACCACGACCCATATGGCATGGCAACCACGACCCATAACAACTGACAACAACGATACAACATTGTGGGCCAAATGAGTTAGGCCTTGCACAGGGCAATGAAAAGCATGATCCTTATAACATGACAACCACAATCCTTATAATATGACAACCACAATCCATATAACATGACAACCACGACCCATAATAACTGACAACCAAGACCTATGTAACATGAAAACAACGACCCATATAACATGACAATCACGACCCATAACAAGTAACAACCATGACCCATGTAACATGAAAACCATGACCCAAATGGCATGGCAACCATGACCCATAACAACTGCTAACTACGACCCATGTAGCATGACAATCACAATACAACGTTGTGGGCCAAACGAGTTAGGCCTTACACGGGGCAATGAAAAGCATGATTCTTATAACATGACAACCACGATCCATATAACATGACAACCATGACCCATGTAACATAAAAAACCACAACCTATATAGCATGACAACCATGACCCATAACAACTGCCAACCACAACGCATGTAACATAACAATTACGACCCATGCAACATGACAACCATGATACAACGTTGTGGGCCAAACGAGTTGAGCCTTGCATAAGGCAATGAAAAGCACGATCCTTATAACATGACAACCACGATCCATATAACATGACAACCATGACCCATAACAACTGACAACCAAGACCTATGTAACATGAAAACAATGACCCATATACCATAACAACCACAACCCATAACAACTGACAACCACGACCCATGTAACATGAAAATCACGACCCATATGGCATGACAACCACGACCTATAACAACTGCCAACTACAACCCATGTAACATGACAATTACGATACAACGTTATGGGCCAAACGAGTTAGGCATTGCACGGGGCAATGAAAAGTACGATTCTTATAACATGGCAATCACGATCCATATAACATGACAACCACGACCCATGTAACATAAAAACCACGACCCATATAGCATGACAACCATGACCCATAACAACTGCCAACCACGACACATGTAACATAACAACCACGACCCATGTAACATGACAACCACGATACAATGTTGTGGGCCAAACGAGTTATTAGGCCTTGCACAAGGCAATGAAAAGCACGATCCTTATAACATGACAACCACGATCCAATGTGCATGTGAACCAAGACCCTTCGTCTGGGTCATGGTTTTACAACGTGAAGGGTCATGGTTGTCAACTATGAAGGGTTATGGTTGTCATTGTCAACGGTTGATGTTTATTTTCTTGAAGGGTAAAAGGTTTTAAAAAGTGAAGTCGTGGTTTTTTATTATCAATGGTGGAGGTTTGATCAAGGGGTGCCCTACAGTAAGCTCCCTTCATGTGACAACCTAAACCCTCACCTTCTCCACTTTGATCTTTCTTTACTTTAGCAAATGCCTAGAATAAAATACTAACCTCGTGGTGGAAGAAGCTTTCAGATGAGAGAAACGATAAGGAGAAACAGCGTCCCACTCTGGCAGTTAGTCCCTAGATGTTCACTTTTCTAGGAAAACGCTAGAAGAAGAAGAATGTCTGTAAAAAGTGAAAAAAAGCAACATTTTGCCCTTCGTAGGCTCATAAAGGCTTTCATCCACGTCACACATTCTTGGGATTGAAATAAAAGGTAACTTCTTATTCACTCTAAGACCGTACAACTGTTGAACCAAGGATAGGGGCATTTTCGTCTGAAATAATTTCCAAAGCTTGTCAGAAGGCCACCCTTGGAATATTTGAAAGGTAGTACCTCTTCAGGTAATTTGACCATACATCGAGGCTAATATGGGCAATTTCTCGAAAACCAAAGAAAGGAGGGAGAATCTCTCTTTTGGAATTGTATCAAGTCAACACCCGATTGACCCAACTCTTAGTATGGTGTACTGCGAGTACACCTTCACTTATGCATACACATATGAAAAATTGGGGTCCACAGAGGTGTCTTGTAAAATCCACACCAACCATCAGATTCCATAAGTCTCACTAGGTCATTTTACCAAAGATGAGGCAAATTAAAAACTCAAGTGGGCCCTGAAAGTGAATAAGGTCTTAACTAAGGATTTAAATCAATCTAATGGTCAAATTGATCCCAATCCAACCATCAACAGTTAGTAACACCCCAGGATTATATATATATATATATATATATATATATATATATATATATATATATATATATATATATATATATATATATATATATGAGGTGTTACATCAATTAAAATTATTCATATTATGTATCATTTTAACAATATAGAAATATTTAAATCATCTAAATTTAACAAATTAAAAATTCAAATAACTCCTAAATGAATCACTTTGTGTGTGCTCACTCCTCATGTGTAAGATAGAATATCATATAAATCCAGTGACTTTGCTCTATCATGTAAATTTCATGAACTCGGTATATCATTTAGATCCAATGAATTTAATATATCACATAAATTTTGTGATATTTGTTAGACTTTTTCAAGAGGAATTAGATTCCATGTTAATTTTTGCATCATTTAGATAATGGTAGTAAACTCTTCAATCATGCACTTTAAAAAGCAATCCAGACTATCCAAATCATTGACCCAACTATGGATGGAGCATCATCGAAAGCTTGGAGTGAGTAGATAATGCTAACCATCTAATTGTTCGTTTTGAATATAGATGACTCACAATTTAACAATCCATTTGATAGCCATTAATTGAATGGTGATGATTACTCAATCATTTTTATTTTAAAATATGATCAGTCCACAATTGAACTACAATTTAGACGGTTTAGATAGTTGTACATCAATCATCACCATTGAACTACACTTGATGTTAGTCTTGTACGTACCATTTAAAAATAACGCTGGCTCTTCAACCATAAACATGGTACACCCAGATCCATATCTCAAGTGGTACACTAAGTGAAAGATACCTCGTTTCAACACTGAGGTCTTGGTATCGATTCCCTACAGAGGGTGGCTAACAGTGAAGTGTGAGTGTACTAACAAGTTAACAAAAAAAAACACGGAATGGCTATACGACAATATAACCTGTCCAAATCATTGATCCATCAGTGGATGGTGTATTAATAAAACAATTGCGTTGAGAAGATTACATTAATTATCTTATTTTCCCTTTAAATTAGGTGAATAGACACACTAGGCAATATGTTGCAACTATATACTATCGGGTTCATTCGTCAAGGAACGCACGTTGTAAACAGGAAATTGTGATACCCATTTGAATCAGAGAAATTTACAACTGTACGACCCATTTATGGCCCATTTACATTTTTAAGCCCACTTCTTTTTACCTTTCAAGAATAAGCCCCATGCGTACAGACGGCTTCCCAAAGGTCGAAAATGCCCCTACTTTTCCTTCCGCAAGAGGATCAGCCGATGCTCGAAGACGAGCGCTGATGCTCCTCGAACTCCGAGATGTTCGAGCAGTTCAAAAGAGATCAAAGTTACATGGGCCCCACAGTTATGTATTTATTATATCCATAAGTTCATCCATATTTCAAGATCATTTCAGAGCATTATCAAAAAAAAATCATATCCAAAGATCAACTGGACCACACTACAAAGAGCAGCGGGAAAATTGATTTTCACTATTAAAATTTTTGTAGGGCCCATCATAACATTTATTTTCCATCCAATCTATTCATAAGGTCACAAAGACCTAGATGAAGAGGAAAAACAAATTCCATAATGATCCAAAACTTCTGTGACCCCTAAAAGGGTATCAATGGTAGACGTTCAATCCTCCACTGCCTTTTACAGTATGGTCCACTTGATAGCTAGATCTGTCTTATTTTTCGTCTCAAGCCTTAATACGTGTTCGCCAAATAGATTATTAATTTGTAGCCCCTGCTTCTTCTATATGTCCTTTGATATGTATCGAAGCTTTTTCGATATGTACTTCAATATGTATCGCAGGTCTTTCGATATGATCGAAAAAGGTCCAGAACTGTCCATCAAGTTTTCCTACAAAATCCAGCACTTTTCGATACATATCGAAGAGTATTCGATGTGTATTGAAGGTGATTTTCCTTATGGCCATGGATTATAACCGTAGCCATAACTGTAGTCCATAGCAGTCTGTGCAATTTTATTTTTTATTTTTTATTTTTTATTTTACATGGAGAACTTTATTCTACCTACAATTTTCTTTAATACATATTTATGTAAATATGTATATATAAGCATATAAAAATAAAAAAAAATTCTCTCTTCTTTTCATTTCTTTCTTTATTCATTTAACAATAATATATTCTAAACTAAAATTATTTGCTCAACGTACCATATATGATTTTGGGGTAGGAGAAGCTACTTTAGCTAACCAACCTAGTCATTTTCATAGATTCCATTAGGTCGATGGTCGAAAATCCATTTCATTCACTTCACGGTCAATTTCAATCAGTTCGCGGTCAATTTCATTCATTTCATTCACTTCGCGGTCAATTTCATTCACTTCGCGATCAATTTCAATCAGTTCTCAATCAATTTCAATAGCTTCATTGCCAATTTCAGTCACTTCGCAGTCAATTTCAATTACTTCACGGTCAATCCATGCGATTCCCCTTAACTTCATGATCAATTCCATGCATTTCACGGTCAATCCATGCGATTCCCCTTCACTTCACGGGCAATTCCATGCATTTCAAAGTCAATTCCCTTCACTTCACGGTCAATTCTGTGCATTTCACGGTTAATTCCCTTCATTTCATGGTCAATTCCATGCATTTCACGGTCAATTCTAGCGATTCCCCTTCACTTCACGGTGAATTCATGCATTTCATGGTCAATTCCCTTTACTTCACTTTCAATTCAATGCATTTCATGGTCAATTACCTTCATTTCACAGTCAATTCTGGCGATTCCCCTTCACTTCACGGTCAATTCCATGAATTTCATGGACAATTCCCTTTACTTCACGGTCAATTTCATGCATTTCACGGTCAATTCTGGTGATTCCCCTTCACTTCACGGTCAATTCCATGCATTTCATGGTCAATTCCCTTTACTTCACGGTCAATTCAATGCATTTCACGGTCAATTCCCTTCATTTAACGATCAATTCCGGTGATTCTCCTTCACTTCACGGTTAATTCAATTCACTTCACGGTCAATTCCATGCATTTCACGGTCAATTCAATTCATTTCACGGTCAATTCCCTTCATTTCACGGTTAATTCCGTGCATTTTATGGTCAATTTCCTTCACTTCACGGTCAATTCCATTCATTTCACTCCATTCACTCCCTTACAATCAAATACACGTCCGAACTCATCTGTGCCATCCCTATGGAGATTTAATGAAGAAAATGGGTGAAAAGAAGGAATAAGGATGGCAGAGATGAGTTCGGACGTGTATTTGAGTGTAAGGGAGTGAATGGAGTGAAATTGATAAAGCACAGTGAAATGCATGGAAATGACTGTGAAGTGAAGTGAATTGACCATGAAATGCATTGAAATGACCGTGAAGTAAAGGGAATTGACCGTGAAATGCATTGAATTGACCATGAAGTAAAGGGAATTGACCATGAAATGCATGGAATTGACTGTGACGTGAAGGGGAATCGCCGGAATTGACCGTGAAATACATGGAAATGACAGTAAAGTGAAGGGAATTGACCATGAAATGCATTGAATTGACCGTAAAGTAAAGGGAATTGACCGTGAAATGCATGGAATTGACCGTGAAGTGAAGGGGAATCGCCGGAATTGACCGTGAAATGCATGGAAATGACCGTAAAGTGCAGGGAATTGACCGTGAAGTAAAGGGAATTGACCGTGAAATGCATGGAATTGACCATGAAGTGAGGGTGAATCGTCGAAATTGATCGTGAAATGCATGGAATTGACCGTGAAATGAAGGGAATTGACCGTGAAATGCATTGAATTGACCGTGAAGTAAAGGGAATTGACCATGAAATGCATGGAATTGACCATGAAGTGAAGGGGAATCACCGGAATTAACAGTGAAATGCATGGAATTGACCACAAAATGAAGGGAATTAACTGTGAAATGCATTGAATTGACTGTGAAGTAAAGGGAATTGACCGTGAAATGCATGGAATTGACCGTGAAGTGAAGGGGAATCACCGGAATTGACCATGAAATGCATGGAATTGACCGTGAAATGAAGGGAATTGACTATCAAATGCATTTAATTGACCGTGAAGTAAAGGGAATTGACCGTGAAATGCATGGAATTGACCGTGAAGTGAAGGGGAATCACCAGAATTGACCATGAAATGAAGGGAATTGACCATGAAATGCACGGAATATACTGTGAAGTGAAGGGAATTGACCGTGAAATGCATGGAACTGACCGTGAAGTGAAGGGGAATCACCAAGATTGACCGTGAAATGCATGGAATTGATCGCGAAGTAAATGAAATGAATGAAATCAACCACGAACTGATTAAAATTAACTGCGAAGTGAATGAAATGGATTTTCAACCATCGACCTGACGGAATCATGGAAAATAACCAGGTCGATTGGCTAAAGTAGCTTCTTCTACCCCAAAATCATATAGGGTAAGTCAAGTAACTAATTTTGGTTTAGAAGATATTATTGTTAAATGAATAAAGAAAGAAATGAAAGAAAGAGAGAAAAAAAATTTATATGCTTATATATACATATATTAGAGAAAATTGTAGGTAGAATAAAGTTCTCCATGTAAAAAAAATTATAAAAAATAAAATAAAATTGCACTGACTGCCACGGACTACAGCTATGGCTATGGTTATAATCCGTAGCCATAGGGAAAATACCTTCGATACATATCGAATACTCTTCGATATGTATCGAAAATTGCAAGATTTTTAAGGCAAACTCGCCGGACAGTTCTGGACCTTTTTCGATCATATCGAAAGACCTTGGATATATATATATATATCGAAGTACATAGCAAAAGATCTTCGATACATATCAAAGGACATATCGAAAAAGCAAGGGCAACGGTTGTGGCTACGGTTATAATCCATAGCCATAGAAAACCCCCAACTTTTAGAAATCACATTTCTGAAAAAGTAGGGGCATTTTCGACCTTTGGCAAGTCGTCCGTACGTATGGGGCTTATTCTTAAGAGGTAAAAAGAAGTGGGCTTCAAAATGTAAATGGGCCATAAATGGGTCATACAATTGTAAATTTCACATCTGTTAGGTAATCCTTTAAATCAGTGCCTGAAGTTTAAATGAAAATCTCAAACATGCATAGATCACTAAGGGAAAGAATAGCTTATCATACATTATTTTTGAAACATTGCATGTATAATTGAAAGGCGTGTTTGGCCCCACCCAGTCTCTCTGTTAGTTTTGCACCATTTAAAATATGTGGGCAGTTCATCCTCTTCACATGTGGCACTGATGTATATCTATACCATTCAAAATGTAGATCACATTAAGAATGGAGCATTATCTCTAAAATCACACTAATCAAGAAATCCTAATCATTAAATTAGCAGCTATCAAATGGGTGGTAAAAAGTAAAATAGTGAGTGGTTCATAGTTGAAGGAAAAATTTGAGAGGGTTAATGATACCTTCTTAACACAAATTTTCAGTTATGATATACCTATAACTAGGGGAGGAATTTGAATGGCATAGATTGTAATACAATTTCCCCTATGTATGTTTAACTATCACCAAGTTTCTATAAAATGCTGATAAACTAACGGATGCCAATTGCCCAGTAGCAAGAAGTTTCGGCACTCAGATGCTATATTAGGACATGCGTAGAAAAATAAGGCAGATAGGAAACTTAATTGGGACGCATAACAGGAAATAGTGAGATTGAACGTCCACCGTTAAAACGTCAGTGAAACAATGAGGATTGAACATCCACTGTTGAAATGTTTGCGGGCCCACAAAAGTTTTGAATTAGGGTAATATTTTGCATTTTCAGTTCATCCCAATAGGAATGACCTTATGAACATTTTGGATGACATGTACAACGATGGGCATTTCCTTACCCAATTTTCTTTATGCGACCCGCTTGAGTTTTGGATCTGCCTTCTGTTTGGACTCTTGCTCAAGATGGATGGAGGGGTTGATTTCTCAACTCTTGCTTTAACATGATCGGGCAAGATGGATGGACGGGTTGATTTCTCACAAACATAAAGGATGTACGGGGAGGATTTCTCACAAACATAATAGTGGGCTGAGAGTGTCGTAAAATTTACCGCACTCGCCTTGAAGTCTGGGCAAATTACCTAGAAAGCTAGGTCATTCCATATATCCTTAGAAGGGCCTACTGACAAGCTTTCGAAAATTACTTGGACCAAAATGCCCTTTTCCTTGGTTCAGAAGTTATACGATTTTATAGGGAATAAGAAGTTAAGTCGTATTTAATGCCAAGAAACTGATATATATGGAACCCTTTTTTGCGCGTGGGCAAGGACCAAACTAATGGGGCCCACATTGATGTATGTGTATAATCAATGCCGCCCATCCTTTTTGTCGTGCCATTTTAGGGTTAGGGCCCAAATATCAACCTCATCCAGAGCTCATGTGGGCCACATAATAGAAAATAATGGTGATAGTGGAACCCACTGTTGAAACCTTCCAGGCTCACTATGATGTTTGTTAGAAGTGGACACTGCCCAAGTCAGGACTTTTTGGGCCCACAGCGAGTAGGTCGACAAGGTGGACGAAACGGATCACCCCATTGTGGGCCTTAGGCTATTGTACCAATGGCTATCTTTTCATTTGGTAGTAAAGGAAGTGAACACATAACAACCGCGACCTATATCACATGAGAACCACGACCCATATAACATGATAACTACGACCAAAGACAACCACGACCCATATAAACTAACAACCATGGCTCATACAACATGACAACCATGACCCATGACAACTACGACCCTTACCACATTACAACCATGACCATACAACATGACAACCGCGACCCATATAACATGGCAACTACGACCCATGCAAACCACGACCCAAATGGGCCCACATTAATGTATGTGTATAATCCATTCCACCCATCCTTTTTGTCATGTCATTTTAGGGCTAGGGCCCAAATATCAGCCCGATCCAGTGCTTTTGTGGCCCACAAAATAGAAATTAATGCTGACTGTTGAAAGTTTCCAAGCTCACTACGATGTTTGTTAGAAGTGGACATTGCCCAAGTTAGGACTTTTTTAGCCCACGTCGAGTTGGCCGACAAGGTGGATGGATCAGATCACCCCATTGTGGGCATTAAGCTATGCTACCAATGGTTTGGTAGAAAAGGAAGTGGACACATAGAAAACCAGATCCATACAACATGACAACCATGACCCATATGACATGGCAACTACAACCCATTCAAACCACGACCTAAATGGGCCCACATTGATGTATGTGTATAATCCATTCCGCCCATCCTTTTTGTCATGTCATTTGAGGTCGAGGGCCCAAATATCAGCCCAATCCAGTGTTTTTGTGGTCCACAAAATAGAAATTAAAGGTGACTATTGAAAGCTTCCAGACTCACTGTGATGTTTGTTAGAAGTGGAGATTGCCTAAGTTAAGACTTTTTGCGTCCACGCCGAGGTAGCCGACAAGGTGGATGGATCAGATCACCCCATTGTGGACCTTAAGCTATGGTACTAATGGTTTGATAGAAAAGGAATTGAACACGTTGAAAACCACGATCCATACAACATGACAACCACGACTCATATAACATGGACTCATATAACATGACAACTACAACCCATGTAAACCACGACCCAAATGAGCCCACATTGATTTATGTGTATAATCCATTCCGCCCATCCTTTTGTCATGTCATTTTAAGGCTAGGGCCTAAACTCAGCCCGATCCAGTGCTTTTGTGGCCTACAAAATAGAAATTAATGGTGGCTGTTGAAAGTTTCCAGGTTCATTGTGCCGTTTGTTAGAAATGAACATTGCCCAAGTTAGGACTTTTTTCGCCCACGCCAAGCTAGCCGACGAGGTGGATGGATCGGATCACCCCATTGTGGGCCTTAAGCTATGGTACCAATGGTTTGGTAGAAAAGGAAGTGGGCACGTTGAAAACCATGATCCATACAACATGACATCCACGACCCATATAATATGGCAACGACGACCTATGCAAACCACGACCCAAATGGGCACACATTGATGTGTACAATGGATCGTAGTTGTCATCCATATTGGATAGTGGTTGTCAGCCATGACCTGCTCAGGATGAAAACATGATCCATTGCTCAAAAATGCTTTCGTCCAAGTTAAATTCTCGGGATTGAAATAACAAGTAACTTCTTTCGCACTCTAAAACTGTATAACTACTGATCCAAGGACAAGGACATTTTCATCTAAAAAAATTTTTAACAGTTGTCAGAAGGCCACCCTCAGAATATTTGGGAGGTAGGACCATGCATCAAAGCCAGTACGAAGGGTCATGGTTATGAAGAACAATAGGTTATGGTTGTCATGGACAATGGGTCGTGGTTTGTGTGTCATGGTTATAATGAACAATGGATCGTGGTTGTCATCCACATTGGATCATGGTTGTGAACCACGACCCAGTGTGCATGACAACCACAACCTAGATGAAGGGTCGTGGTTATGGTGAAGAATGGCTCATTGTTGTCATCCAGAGTGGATCGTGGTTGCCAACCATGATCCAATGTGGATGACAACCATGATCCATTGTTCATCATAACCACGACCCTTCGACTAGGTCGTGGTTGTCATCCATATATGGTCGTTGTGATTGACAACCACGACCCATTGTCCATGACAACCACGACCCATTGTTCTTAACAAACACGACCCATTGTTCTAAACAACCACGACACCTACTGTGGATGACAACCACGATCCAATGTGCATGTGAACCATGACCCTTCGTTTGGGTCGTGGTTTTAGAATGTGAAGGGTAGTGGTTGTTAATTATGAAGGGTCATGGTTGTCACTGTCAATGAACCACGGCCCACTGTGCATGACAACCATAACCCGGACGAAGGGTCGTGGTTCACATGTGCAATGGATCGTGGTTGTCATCCAAGTTAGATCGTGGTTATGAACCACAACATCCACAGTGTTGTGGATGACAACCACAATCCAATGTGCATGTGAACCACAACCCTTCGTCTGGGTCATTGTTTTACAACGTGAAGGGTCGTGGTTGTCACTGTTAATAGTTTATGTTTGTTTTCTTAAGGGGTGAAAGGTTTCAAAACGTGAAGTCGTGGTTTTCAACTATCAATGGTGGAGGTTTGATCAAGGTGTGCCCTACAGTAATCTCCCTTCATGTGACAACCAAAACCCTCACCTTCTCAACTTTGATATTCCTTTACCTTAGCAAAAGCCTAGAATAAAATACTAAACTCATAGTGGAAGAAGCTTTCAAAAGAGAGAAACGACAAAGAGAAACAATGTCCCTCTTTGGCAGTTAGTCCCTTGATCTTAACTTTTTTGGGAAAACGATAGAAGAAGAAGAAGGTCCGAGAGAAGAAGCTACAAATGTCGATGGTAGAGTTGGTGTTCTGTATGGGGAAACGGTCATTTTCCATTGAGAAATTCATTATATGCATTCTCCTTTACGACGTTTCTAAGCCATGTTGAATTGCATTTTGTCTAATCCGCTCCGTTCATTCTCTTAGTAAAATTAAGGAAGTCAAATGTCCAAAGAATGATCAAAATATTCAAATCTGATGGACTACAACATTTCAAAACAATAAGTACTATATAAGCAAAACATTTGTCCTTTTCCTTAGTGTGGGCCACTAATGGCTTGATACGGTGTCAAGATTAAACATTTATAGGGAATTCATCAGCCCTGAATAATACAAACAGATTATATCCGATTTATGATGGACCCAGAGACTAGAACAAGATGATCGACCATTTTTTTTGTACCTACGTGCGATTTATTAAATCGGTACAAAGTAAGATATGTGGGGCCTAGAGTGATCTATATATGTCATCTAACATGTTCATCATATGTAATATACGTGTATAAAGGGATAACATAAATATAATGTTTATCAGAAAGGTGTATAGCCCACTTAGTTATCAACACTTGATGACTATTTATTTGGGTGTTGTCCACTACATCTGTAAGTAACGCTCATAATTTTAGATAAAGATTATGATGAACTCATACAACTCATGAACCGTGTAGATTGAAAATTTACATCACATTTCTCTCACAACCGAGAGATAGTCATTGCCATATGAGACATACAAGCACCACACAAGACTTCTTGCGCCGACTTCTTGTCTTCATTGTTGCCTCTTTTGATGTGTAAAGGGCATTTTGGTCCGAAAAATGACAATTACGATCCATATAACATGACAACCACGACCCATATAATACGACGACGATGAACCATAACAACTAAAAACCACGATCCATGTAACATGATAAACACCACCCATATAACATGACAACCACAATCCATTATAACTGACAACCACGATCCATGTAACATGACAAAAACAACCCATATAAAATGACAACCGTGATACAAAGTTGAGGGGTAAACGAGTTGGGCCTTGCACACGGCCCATGAAAACCATGACCCATATAACATTACAACCACGACCCATAACAATTGACAACCAAGACGTACGTAACATGAAAACGACGACCCATATAACATGACAATCACGACCCATAACAACTGACAACCACAACCCATGTAACATGAAAACCACAACCCATATGGCATGGCAACCACGACCCATAACAACTGCCAACCATGACCCATGTAACATGACAACAATGATACAACATTGTGGGCCAAACGAGTTAGGCCTTGCATAGGGCAATGAAAAGTATGATCCTTATAACATGATAACCGCGATCCTTATAACATGACAACCACGTTCTATATAACATGACAACAATGACCCATAACAACTAACAACCAAGACCTATGTAACATGAAAACAACGACCCATATAACATGATAATCACGACCCATAACAACTGACAACCACGACCCATGTAACATGAAAATCATGACCTATATGGCATGGCAAGCACGATACATAACAACTGCTAACTAGGACCCATGTAACATGACAATCATTATATAATGTTGTGGGCCAAACAAGTTGGGCCTTGCACAGGGCAATGAAAAGCACGATCCTCATAACATGACAACCACGATCCATATAACATGACAACCATGACCCATGTAACATAAAAACCACAACCCATATAGCATAACAACCACGACCCATAACAACTGCCAACCACGACGCATGTAATATAACAACCACAACCCATGTAACATGACAACCACGATACAATGTTGTGGGCCAAACAAGTTGGGCCTTGCACAAGGTAATGAAAAGCACGATCCTTATAACATGACAACCACGATCCATTGTGCATGTGAACCACGACCCTTCGTCTTGGTCATGGTTTTACAACGTGAAGGGTCGTGGTTGTCAACTACGAAGGGTCATGGTTGTCCTTTTCAATGGTTGATGTTTGTTTTCTTGAAGGGTGAAAGGTTTCAAAACATAAAGTCATGATTTTTTTACTATCAATGGTGGAGGTTTGATCAAGCTGTACCCTACAGTAAGCTCCCTTCATGTGACAACCTAAACCCTCACCTTCTCCACTTTGATCTTCCTTTACTTTAGCAAATGCCTAGAATAAAAAACTAACCTCGTGGTGGAAAAAGCTTTCAGATGAGAGAAACAATAAGGAGAAATAGCGTCCCTCTCTGGCAGTTAGTCCCTAGATCATCACTTTTCTAGGAAAATGCTAGAAGAAGAAGAATGTTTGTAAAAAGTGAAAAAAGGCAACATTTAGCCCTTCGCAGGCTCATAAAGGCTTTCGTCCACGTCGCACATTCTCAAGATTGAAATAAAAGGTAACTTCTTATTCACTCTAAGACCATACAACTACTGAACCAAGGACAGGGGCATTTTCGTCTGAAGTAATTTCCAAAGCTTGTCAGAAGGCCACCCTTGGAATATTTGAAAGGTAGTACCTCTCTAGGTAATTTGACCATACATCGAGGCCAGTACGGTCAATTTCTCAAAAAACAAAGAAAGGAGGGAGAATCTCTCTTTAGGAATTGTATCAAGTCCACACTCGATTGACCCAACTCTCAGTATAGTGTACTGCGAGTACACCTTCACTTATGCACACACATATCAAAAGTTGGGGTCCACAGAGGTGTCTTGTAAAATCCACACCGACCATCAGATTTCATAAGTCTCACTAGGTCATTTTACCAAAGATGAGGCAAATTAAAAACTCAAGTGGGCCCTGAAAGTGAATAATGTCTTAACTCAGGATTTAAATCAATCTAATGGTCAGATTGATGTCAATCCAACCATCAACAGTTAGTAACACCCCGGGATTTTATATATATATATATATATATATATATATATGAGGTGTTACATCAATTAAAATTATTCATATTATGTATCATTTTAACAATATAGAAATATTTAAATCATCTAAATTTGACAAATTAAAAATTCAAATAACTCCTATATGAATCACTTTGTGTGTGCTCACTCCTCATGTGTACGATAGAATATCATATAGATCCAGTGACTTTGCTCTATCATGTAAATTTCATGAACTCGGTATACCATTTAGATCTAATGAATTTAATATATCACATAAATTTTGTGATATTTTCAAGAGGAATTAGATTCCATGTTAATTTTGCATCATTTAGATACTGGTAGTAACCTCTTCAACCATGCGCTTTATAAAGAAATCCAGACTATCCAAATCATTGACCCAACTATGGATGGAGCATCATCGAAAGCTTGGAGTGAGTAGATAATACTAACCATCTAATTGTTCCTTTTGAATATAGATGACTTACAATTTAACAATCCATTTGGTAGCCATTAATTGAATGATGATGATTACTCAATCATTTTTATTTTAAAATATGATCAGTCCTTAATTGAACTACAATTTAGATGGTTTAGATAGTTGTACATCAGTCATCATGATTGAACTACACTTGATGTTAGTCTTGCTCATACTATTTAAAAATAACGTTGGCATTTCAACCATAAACAAGGTACACCCAGATCCATAGTTCAAATGGTACACTGAGCGAAAGATACCTCGTTTCAACGCTGAGGTCTTGGTATCGATTCCCTACAGGGGGTGGCTAACAGTGAAGTATGAACTAACAATGAGTGTACTAACAAGCTAATAATAAAAAAAAAGTAATAATAATAATAATTTTTAAAAAAAAACATGGAATGGCTATACGACAATATAACCTATCCAAATCATTGATCCATCAGTGGATGGTGTTTTAACAAAACAATTGTGTTGAGAAGATTACATTAATTATCTTATTTTCCCTTTAAATTAGGTGAATAGACACACTAGACAATATGTTGCAACTGTATACTATCGGGTTCATTCGTCAAGGAACGCACGTTGTAAATAGGAAATTGTGATACCCATTTGAATCAGAGAAATTTACAACTGTACGACCCATTTATGGCCCATTTACATTTTTAAGCCCACTTCTTTCTACCTTTCAAGAATAAGCCCCATGCGTACAGACGGCTTCCCAAAGGTCGAAAATGCCCCTGCTTTTCCTTCCGCAAGAGGATTGGCCGGTGCTCGAAGACGAGCACTGACGCTCCTCGAACTCCGAGATGTTCGAGCAGTTCAAAAGAGATCAAAGTTACATGGGCCCCACGATTATGTATTTATTATATCCATAACATTCATCCATACTTCGAGATAATTTCAGAGCATTATCCAAAAAAATATATATATCCAAAGATCAACTGGACCACACTACAAAGAGCAGCGGGAAAATTGATTTTCACCGTTAAAAATGTTGTAGGGCTCACCATAACATTTATTTTCTATCCAATCTATTTGTAAGGTCATAGAGACCTGGATGAAGAGGAAAAACAAATTTCATAATGATCCAAAACTTTTGTGACCCCTAAAAGGGTATCAATGGTAGACGTTCAATCCTCCACTGCCTTTTACAGTGTGGTCCACTTGATAGCTAGATCTGTCTTATTTTTTGTCTCAAGCCTTAATACGTGTTCGCCAAATAGATGGACAGTTTGGATATAACACATACCTCATAATAGGACTCACAAAAAGTAGTGGGGATTACAATAGAAAAATAAAATAAAATCCAGGAACCTATGGCTACGGGGTTTTCTATGGCTACGGATTATTAATCCGTAGCCCCTGCCTCTTTGATATGTCCTTTGATATGTATCGAAGGTTTTTCGATATGTACTTCGATATGTATCAAATGTCTTTCGATGTGATCGAAAAAGGTCCAAAACTATCCAGCAAGTTTGCCTCAAAAATCCTGCAATTTTCCATACATATCAAAGAGTATTCAACATGTATTGAAGGTGATTTTCCTAATGGCTACGGATTATAACCATAGCCATAATTGTAGTCCATAGTAGTCTGTACAATTTTTTTTATTTTTTTTATTTTTTTTTACATGGAGAACTTCATTCTACCTACAATTTTCTCTAATGCATATTTATATAAATATGTATATATAAGCATATTTTAAAAAAAAATAAATAAATCTCTCTTCTTTTCATTTCTTTCTTTATTCATTTAACAATAATATCTTCTAGACTAAAATTAGTTGCTTGATGTACCATATATGATTTTGGGGTAGGAGAAGCTACTTTAGCCAACGAACTTAGTCATTTTCATAGATTCCATCAGGTCGATCGTCGAAAATCCATTTCAATCACTTCAGGATTAATTTCAATTAGTTCGCGGTCAATTTCATTCACTTCGCAGTCAATTTCAATCAATTCGTGATCAATTTCATTAACTTCATGGTCAATTTCAATCACTTCGCAATCAATTTCAATTACTTTACAGTCAATTCCCTTCATTTCACAGTCAATTCCATGCATTTCACGGTCAATCCATGCGATTCCCCTTCACTTCACGGTCAATTCCATGCATTTCACAGTCAATTCCCTTCACTTCAAGGTCAATTCCGTGCATTTCATGGTCAATTCCCTTCATTTCATGGTCAATTCCATGCATTTCACAGTCAATTCCCTTTACCTCACTGTCAATTTAATGCATTTCAAGGTCAATTCCCTTCATTTCACGATCAATTCCGAAATTTCCCCTTCACTTCATGGTCAATTCCATGCATTTCATGGTCAATTCCCTTTACTTCACAGTCAATTTCATGCATTTCACGGTCAATTCCGGCGATTCCCCCTCGCTTCATGGTCAATTCCATGCGTTTCACGGTCAATTCCCTTCACTTCATGGTCAATTCCCTTCATTTCATGGTCAATTCCTGTGATTCCCCTTCACTTCACAGTCAATTCAATTCATTTCACGGTCAATTACCTTCACTTCACGGTCAATTCCATGCATTTCAAGGTCAATTCCATGCATTTCACGGTCAATTCTGGCGATTCCCCTTCACTTCACAGTCAATTCAATTCATTTCATGGTCAATTCCCTTCATTTCACTGTCAATTCAGTGCATTTTACGGTCAATTCCCTTCACTTCACGGTCAATTCCATGCATTTCACTCCATTCACTCCCTTACAATCAAATACACGTCCGAACTCATCTCTGCCATCCCTATGGAGATTTAATGAAGAAAATGGGTGAAAAGAAGGAATAAGGATGGCAAAGATGAGTTCGGACGTGTATTTGAGTATAAGGGAGTGAATGGAGTGAAATTGATAAAGCACCGTGAAATGCATGGAAATGACCGTGAAGTGAAGCGAATTGACCGTGAAATGCATTTAAATGACCGTGAAGTAAAGGGAATTGACTGTGAAATGCATTCAATTGACTGTGAACTAAAGGGAATTGATCGTGAAATGCATGGAATTGACCGTGAAGTGAAGGGGAATCGCCGGAATTGACTGTGAAATGCATGGAAGTGACCATGAAATGAAGGGAATTGACTGTGAAATGCATTGAATTGACCGTGAAGTAACAGGAATTGACCGTGAAATGCATGGAATTGATTGTGAAGTGAAGGGGAATCACCGAAATTGACCGTGAAATGCATGGAATTGACCATGAGGTGAAGGCGAATCACCAAAATTGACCGTGAAATGAAGGGAATTGACTGTGAAGTAAAGGGAATTGACCGTGAAATGCATGGAATTGACCGTGAAGTGAAGGGGAATCACCGGAATTGATCGTGAAATGCATGGAATTGACCTGAAATAAAGGGAATTGACCGTGAAATGCATTGAATTGACCGTGAAGTAAAGGGAATTGACCGTGAAATGCATGGAATTAACCGTGAAATGCATGGAATTGACTGTGAAATGAAGGGAATTGACCGTGAAATGCAGGGAATATACTGTGAAGTGAAGGGAATTGACCATGAAATGCATGGAATTGACCGTGAAGTGAAGGGGAATTGCCGGGATTGATCGTGATATGCATGGAATTGATCACTAAGTAAGTGAAATGAATGAAATTAACCATGAACTGATTGAAATTGACTGCGAAGTGAATGAAATGGATTTTCGACCATCGACCTGATGGAATCTTGAAAAATAACCAGGTTGGTTGGCTAAAGTAGCTTTTCCTACCCCAAAATCATATAGGGTACGTCAATTAACTAATTTTGGTTAAGAAAATATTATTGTTAAATGAATAAAGAAAGAAATGAAAAAAAGAGAGAAATTTTTTTTATATGCTTACATATATACATATTTATATAAATATGTATTAGAGAAAATTGTAGGTAGAATAAAGTTCTCCATGTAAAAAAATAAATAAAATAAAATTGCACAGACTGCCACAGACTACAACTATGACTACGGTTATAATCCGTAGCCATAGGGAAAAAAATACCTCCGAAACATATCGAATACTCTTTGATATGTATCGAAAATTGCAGGATTTTTGTAGCAAACTCGCTGGACAATTCTGGACCTTTTTTTATCATATCGAAAGACCTTCGATATATATCGAAGTACATATCAAAGGACATATCGAAAAAGCAAGGGCTACGGTTATGGCTACAGTTATAATCCGTATCCATAGAAAACCCCCAACCTTCAGAAATCACATTTCTGAAAAAGCAGGGGCATTTTCAACCTTTAGCAAGTCATCCGTACGTATGGGGCTTATTCTTGAGAGGTAAAAAGAAGTGGGCTTCAAAATGTAAATGGGTCATACAGTTGTAAATTTCACATCTGTTAGGTAATCCTTTAAATCAGTGCCTGACGTTTAAATGAAAATCTCAAACATGCATAGATCACTAAGGGAAAGAATAGCTTATCATACATTATTTTTGAAACATTGCATGTATAATTGGAGGGTGTGTTTTGGCTTTTAGCCCCACCCAGACTTTCTGTTAGTTTTGCACCATTTAAAATATGCGGGCAACTCATCCTCTTCACATGTGGCAATGATGTATATCTACACCATTCAAAATGTAGATCACATTAAGAATGGAGCATTATCTCTAAAATCACACTAATTAAGAAATCCTAGTCATCAAATTAGCAGCTATCAAATGAGTGGTTCATAGTTGAAGGAAAAATTCGGGAGGGTTAATGATACCTTCTTAGCAAAAATTTTCAGTTATGATATACCTATAACTAGGGGAGGAATTTGAATGGCAAAGATTGCAATACAATTTCCCCTATGTATGTTTAACTATCACCATGTTTCTATAAAATACTGATAAACTAACGAATGTCGATTGCCCAGTAGTAAGAAGTTCCGGCACTCAGATGCTATATTAGGACATGCGCAGAAAAATAAGGCAGATAGGAAACTTAAGTGGGATGCATAACAGGAAATAGTGAGGATTGAACGTCCACCGTTAAAACGTTAGTGAAACAATGAGGATTGAACATCCATTGTTGAAATGTTTGCGAGCCCACAAAAGTTTTGAATCAGGATAATATTTTGTATTTTCAGTTCATCCCAATAGGAATGACCTTATGAACGGTTTGGATGGCATGTACAACGGTGGGCATTTCCTTACCCAATTTTCTTTATACAACCCGCTTGAGTTTTGGATCTGCCTTCTGTTTGGACTCTTGCTCAAGATGGATGGATAGGTTGATTTCTCAACTCTTGCTTTAACATGATCGGGCGAGATGGATGGACGGGTTGATTTCTCACAAACATAAAGGATGTATGCGGTGGATTTCTCACAAACATAACAGTGGGCTGAGAGTGTCGTAAAATTTACCGCACTTGCCTCGAAGTCTGGGCAAATTACCTAGAAATCTAGGTCATTCCATATATCCTTAGAAGCGCCTACTGACAAGCTTCCAAAAACTACTTGGACCAAAATGCCCTTATCCTTGGTTCAGAAGTTGTATGGTTTTATAGGGAATAAGAAGTTAAGTCGTATTTAATGCAAAGAAAGTGATATATACGGAACCCTTTTTTGTGCGTGGACAAGGACCAAACTAGTGGGGCCCACATTGATGTATGTGTATAATCCATGCCGCCCATCCTTTTTGTCATGTCATTTTAGGGCTAGGGCCAAAATATCAACCTTATCCAGAGCTCGTGTGGGCCACATAATAGAAAATAATGGTGACAATGGAACCCACTATTGAAACCTTCCAAGCTCACTATGATGTTTGTTAGAACTGGACACTGCCCAAGTCAGGATTTTTTGGGCCCACGGCGAGCAGGCCGACAAGGTGGACTGAACGGATCACCCCATTATGGGCCTTAGGGTATTGTACCAATGGCTATCCATTCATTTGGTAGTAAAGGAAGTGAACATGTAACAACCGCGACCTATATCACATGAGAACCACAACCCATATAACATGATAACTACGACCTATGACAACCACGACCCATATAAACTAACAACCACGACTCATACAACATGATAACCATGACCCATGACAACTACGACCCTTACCACATTATAACCACGATCCATACAACATGACAACCACGACCCATGTAACATGGCAACTACGACCCATGCAAACCAGGACCCAAATGGGCCCACATTGATGTATGTGTATAATCCATTCCGCCCATCCTTTTTGTCGTATCATTTTAGGGCTAGGGCCCAAATATTAGCCCGATCTAGTGCTTTTGTGGCCCACAAAATAGAAATTAATGGTGACTGTTGAAAGTTTCCAGGCTCACTGTGATGTTTGTTAGAAGTGGACATTGCCCAAGTTAGGACTTTTTTGGCCCACGCCGAGTTGGCCTACAAGGTAGATGGATCGGATCACCCCATTGTGGGCATTGAGCTATGGTACCAATAGTTTGGTAGAAAAGGAAGTGGACACATTGAAAACCAAATCCATACAACATGACAACCACAACACATATAACATGATGACCCATTCAAACCACGACCCAAATGGGCCCACATTGATGTATGTGTATAATCCATTCCGCCCATACTTTTTGTCATGTCATTTGAGTTCTAGGGCCCAAATATCAGCCCAATCCAGTGCTTTTGTGGCCCACAAAATAAAAATTAATGGTGACTTTTGAAAGCTTCCAGACTCACTGTGATGTTTGTTAGTGAAAGTGCCCTGGTTTGTCAATTAGCGTGAGTGTTGAGTTAGCCAGACTACAGAGCCATATAAGAAGATCAATTCAAAGCGTCTGTCTCAACTGGACGTGTACAAGCTTGCCACAGGTAAATTTAAGCCTCACATCCCATGTCCCAAAGACAAAGCATAAAACCCTCAAAATAAATTAGAACATCATAGGGTTTTTAAGTTAAGAAAACTTTCTTCAAAAATTAGAAAATTCTTTAAGTTTTCATGCTTTGTCGATTTTATTGATACACATCTCGATACGATCAACCCGTGTTGTTGATGTCCTCGATGCTTAAACGATATCATCGATATGATGACAAAATACGTCTAGCAACCACATATATCTCTGGATGGATTTATCGATGTATAGATATACCATCGATATCGTCGATATTTAAATCTCGAGTCCATTGAAGGTGACTCAATAATATCGACAAAAAGATCTCCGGTGCCCCTATTTTTACTTAAGAAAATCACATGTGCATCGATATATCGAAGCCCTTCCTGATACCATCGAAATTCAAATCTCGATGATATCGGAAGGCCTGCGATGTTATCGATCATGGGTGCCTAGTCTTCTAGCAATTATTTCTGGTTGGGTTATCTATGATCGAGGGTCACTCGATAGAATTGATATTCAAATATCGATGATATCAATACGGTTTCAATGGCATCGAACAGGGATGGAAACTATCCAACAAGCTTAAACGAAAATCCCTTGGATTTATCGATGCCTCGAAAAAGCTAGCGATATTATCGACATTCAAATTTTAATGATCTCGAAAGTCCCTCGATCATCCTTGTAAACCTGAAATATTTCATAGCAAGTCTCTCTCATTTTTCAACGTGTTGATGAATCGAACCTCTCATCAATGATATTAGAGTTCGAAATCCGATGACATCGACATGTGTTTCGATTTCATCGACCAGCTGGCAAAAGGGTTTAAAAGCGTATGACATTTGAGTTTGTGTCATCGAGCAGCAAGTCAATGCAATCAAGAGTATACACTCGCTGATATTAACCTTGCTCGATGATATCGAACTCTGTCATAAATGTGACCGTTTTATATCCGTTGGAGCCTTTTGCCTATATAAAGAGATCTTGTCTATTGTTGCTGGTAGATAAAGAAGAGAGTGCTTTTGAGTGTTTTACCTTAGATCATATACCTAAAGCCCTTTCTCTCATGGGAGTTCATCCTCTAATCCACCCTCATTGATATTCAATAGAGTGGATTGGGGAATGAACTTCTGCATTCAAGGATCCTCCAGCTACTACCTTAATGGCAAATCATTAAGCTGGGATGCCTTGAATGCATAGATAATTGGAATCACTTTATCTCCTTTATAGGAAAATATTTGAGAGTAGGATTCCATCATAACCTTGACCCAACCCGAAGCCGTATATTCATACATCATCTGTGTTGCGGATCAAGGAAGCAGAAGATTCTTCATCAACAAGGAGGAGATCTTTGTCAACGTGCTGAATGGGACTCATCCACTTATCTGTAAGTTATTAGAGTCCAGAGGATACTTGTGATCATTCCTTTTTAGGATTAGGTCTAAGGTGTTTCTCACCCTTGCAAGCCCTCGTAGGATGCCTCTGGCGGGAGTGTACATGGTGGGTGCATTATGTTGACCCTTGCTCTGTGGAGAGCATAAACAGTTAAGGTCTTGCGAAAGATCCTTGGCCAGTGTGCCTAAAAGTCGGTGCGTTGTGTTGACCCTTGCTCGTGAGAGTATAAACAGTTAGGTTCCTTGTGTGGATCCTTGGCCAGTGTGCCTAAAACCAGGTGCTATGTGTTGACCCTTGCTTAGGAAGTATAAACAGTTAGCCTAGGTGTAGGTTGTAAAGGTTGAAGGTGAACCGCTGTGAAACCTCCTTAGTGAAATCCGATACACTCAAGGGTTGAGTGCGGTTACCGAGAGTGGAGTAGACAAGTAATCGAACCATTATAAAAATGACTGTGTTTGAGATTACAATTCTTCTGTTTGTGTGATTTACTTTAATATTTTCATATCTGAATATCTGAGATCACACCTTACACACATACATAGTCATATCTATCATAAACTAGCTGCATATTGTTCACTTCTTAAAAATTTTATGATTGGATCCTCTACTGGACTTGGAAACCAATAAAGTTACTTTTGAGTAATCCTAATTTGTGCTTACTATTAGGATTAGTGTAATAGGATTTTAAATAAACCATAAAAACCTTAAAAAATCCTATTCACCCCCCTTTAGGACATATTGACATATTCCTACTTCAACTAAAGTGGTCTTCATCGCCATTTCAATTGGTATCAGAGCAGGTCTCTCTTTAAGGGCTTCACCACCTAGAGAGTGATCTTGACTGAAGTTAGAAATATGGCCAAAGGAAAGGGCTTATCCGTCACTAAGCCTCTAGTTTTTGATGGCTCAAACTACGCATACTGGAAAGCTAGAATGCACTACTTTCTGAGATCCTTGGTTCATGATGTTTAGGATATAGTTGAAAGTGGTTATGTGCCACCATTTGAACAAATTGTACTTGATAGTGGCACAACCATCACAAAACTCAAACCTAAAGAAAAGTGGATGACGTTCGATAAGGAAAAACAGACTACTGAAGCAAAAGCTATGAACGCTATCTACTGTGTCGTGTCCCAAGATATCTTTAATCAAATCAGCATGTGTGGGACATCTAAGGAAGCATAGGATTTATTGGAAACAGCCCATGAAGGCACAAGCACTATGAAGAGGTCTAAACTACAACTACTCCTCACAGTTTGAAAATCTCATAATAGAAGAGCATGAGACATTTATGAAGTTTTTTACAAAGTTAAATATCATCTGCAACTCCATGGGTGGATTGGGAGAGAAAGTTCCGGTACCTAAAATTTGTCAGAAAATTCTAAGATCTCTACCGGAATGGTTTAATCCCAAGGTTACCACTATTGAAGAGTGTAGGAACATAGACGAAATGAAAGTAGAAGAACTGGTAGGTTCCCTACAAACTTTTGAACTACACTTCAAACAATCCCAAAAATCCAAAAATACTGTCCTCAAAACTTCAAGGAAAACAACAAATGAGGACAGTGGAAGTGAAAAAGATGATGAAGATGAGGAAGTGGCTTTGCTGGCACAACGATTCAGGAAATTCTTTCAAGAGAATCGTGGTCGTCCTTCCATAGGAAGAAAGATGGACAACAGACCTTCTACAGGCAAATTTGGTAAAAAGACCAAAGAACCACAATGTTATGCCTGTCAGAAGTATGAACATCTGTCTACTGAATGCCCAAACAGAAAAACTAAGGGCAGGGCAATGGTTGCCACATGGGATGATACAGAGGAGTCAAACTCAGAATCTAGTGACTCAGAGAGTGATGGAGACTAGAAATCGTTGAAAATTCTTATGGCCTCTACCACTCCAATCATTCCCATTGAGACTGAGAACGAGGAGCCGCAAGCCACTGAATCATTTCCGTCTGATAATGAGGAAACAGAGAAAGAAGAAGAGAAACAGGATAAACTACAAGATGCTTATAATCAACTCTACATTCATAGGATCAAAGTTATTAAAAGACTTGGAATATCTGAAAATAAAAAGGAATTGCTACAAAAAAATTTAGATAAAACTCTGGAAATTAATACACACCTAATCAATGATTTACAGCAATATCACCCAGATAATGATAGACTTGAGAGAATTAACACCTTCCTTAAATTAGAATCTGAAAAACTAAACAAACAGGTTGAGCAATTAAAAGACAAAAATACGCTCCTACAAAATGAAAATTATACACTTCTGTTTGATTTAGAGGAATCCAGAAAAATCACTAAGCCACACTATAAGTTTTCTCAGAGTGGTGAGAAGTTAGAAAAACTCTTAGGTATGGGAAAACCTGGAAAGGATAAGAATGGCTTCGAATATGAAACAAAGACTGGAACTGCAGCACTAACAACTGGAAAAACTGCTGCTTCAGGTAGCAATAAAAGAATTACTCCAGTGTGTCATTTATGTAGTGATTCGGGTCATTATAAGATTAAATGCTTGTCTCCTGGGAAGACTCAACATAGCTCTGGTCAGAATCATATTGGAAAATTCAAACCTACCAGAGAAGTCCAAAATGTCTTGAGTCAACCTAGAAATATGAATAACAGAGATTCACACCCACCACCACCTAAAATGACTAACAAAGAGCAATTAAATCAAGTGGTCAAATTAAACAAGAAAACAATATCTACCACTATTAAAAACCCTGTCACAAAATGGGTCCCAAAAGAAAAGAAGAATTGTCTGGTTACTCATTCAAACCATGTGTCAGGCAATGAAACTAAGTGGTATCTGGATAGCTGGTGTTCAAGACATGTCACAGGTGATAAATCCCTACTTACAAATTATTCAAATCTTAATCATGGGATAGTCACCTATGGAGACGGAAGCATCGCTAAGGTAATTGGACAGGGAATTATTAAGGGAATCAAATTGCTCAAAAATGAGAATGCCTTTTGCATGAAAGGATTAACACACAATCTTTTAGGCATTTCTCAAATTTGTGACAATGAGCATGTGGTTGCATTCTACAAGGAGAAATGCGAAATCCTAGACCTCTCACGAAAATCAGTAATGAAGGGTTCTCGCACAAATAACCACTACTATGTCATCAAAGGTATGGGGAAGGATAATCCCTATACATAGAAATACTGAACATAGAAAGAACAAGTCTAGGTTAGGCATCTAGATCTGGATATGTGCTGAAATGATGCAACTTTTGCTGAGCTCAAAATGACATATCTAAGGTTCCTCACCTCAATCTTTTTGTATATAAACATCCTAATGTTTATAATTTTTGATGTGTACAGTGATTGTACATAATTTTGTTGTGTATACTATTGATTCATAGAAATATTAAAAGTATACATGAAGAGTCGTCTAAATGCCGAAAATTGAAAATATTTATCTTTGATATGTCTGTCAATAAGTCATTCTCGATTAATTGATAAAGGGTCGATACCATCGACGCCTCTCTGGAATATGAAGAGTCATATGATCGAGAATGATATCGAAGCAAGATTCAGTAATATCGAACAGGATACATCGATATCATCAAAACACTGGTCGATGACATCAAAGGTCACCACCCGATAAAAGGCACATGAGCGGGAAAAATTGCTTGTGACTGTTCTTATTCTTTTCCCTGCTCATTTTTCTTGGTCTTCCTGCTCGGAGCCTCATCAGGAAGGTCTCAAGTGACCTTCAAATAGAAAGAAAATTGTCTCGGCTTGTGGTGTACCTAATGAGTAAGGAAAAAGGGAAGTCTTCGGCCATTGGAGAATCATCTCGGCCTAGTAGAAAGAAAATCATGGCTTCAAGAGGAAAGGGCAGGACGCAGTCTCAACATAGAAGCTCTATTAGAGGCAATCGACTGGGTTCCTCTTCTTGATTCTGGGGGAGCATGCCACAATGAGCAGACTTATCGGTTCTTTGCATATTGTCACTCTCCAACACTAGAACCACCATTGTTTACTATCACAATTGGAGATGATAATGTTAAGATTATTGTAGAATCCATTGCTTGCATTCTCAACCTAACCTTATCCCCAGTTGGATTGTCTGATCTTGATCTCGACTATCAAACGGTCTTCAATTACTACATTCCTATGTCAAGGTAGAGATATTCCATGGTATAAGGGAAATGCCCTACAAGCAAAATATTTGCACCCTCGATACCGCGCCTTGCATAAGATATTTTGTTCAAATGCTTATCCTCATGGACAAAATTACTCTGATCTTACCGGATTCATGACCATGATCACATACTGTGTTGCCACTAGAGTCAAAATTTGTCTGCCTACCCTGATACTCCACCAAATAGCAAGCGTCATCCATCAGTCCAGAGTAGTATACTAACCCTTTCCTCACATCATCCATGAAATCTATGATAAAATTGGTATCCCTCAAACAAGTGATCCTGTATGCCCTCTTCAACATTTTAACAAGGTCAACATCTGAAAATTGGACCTTAAGTTTCACGAGTACAAGGATGAGGATTCTGAGGAGGCTATTCATGAAGATGAAGAAATGGGGGAAGGCACTATGCCAACTGGTGTAGATCCGGTAGAGCTTCAGTATGCTCCTGAATCAAGTGGTTCGGCTCCAACTCAGTGTATCAAGTCTCACCAAGACAAAGTTGATGCGATGCAGTGTGGTTTAGCTTAGATAGAAGACAAGTTAGGGGGACATGATGCGAGATTTGCCGCCCTTGAAAAGATGATGTCTAGCATCTAACAGTCAGTCCAGCAATTGATCGACTTGTTTACCTATTG
Source organism: Magnolia sinica (assembly GCF_029962835.1). Lineage (NCBI taxonomy): Eukaryota > Viridiplantae > Streptophyta > Magnoliopsida > Magnoliales > Magnoliaceae > Magnolia > Magnolia sinica. Next base: position 39,354,634 of record NC_080577.1, on the reverse strand, counting down.
CAGAGATGATGCAGTACCATCCTCATCAGCCCCATAGTATCAATGGTCTTCATGCCATCTCAACACTCTGCTTCTCAGCGCAACGTATGGGCATGGATATCTTTTTGATTGCCTTGCATTTTTTTACGTGAGTATGAGACGGGTATTCAATTGACAGATCTGACAGTTTTTTTCTGTTTAGTTGCCCATGAATGGGCTTGATAGTTTTGTTAGGATGATTGTTAAACAACTGCCAACCTTGGGCAGTATATGTTTTTTTTTTAAATATTATTGAATGTGGCTAGATGTGATTCTCATTTTTATTGCCAAAATTATGTTTTATGATCCCCTGGTTTATCTAGTTTCTGCTATAGGATGCATTTGATGTTTTTGATGATTATCTTATTTGTCTGATATGCATCCATACTGTCTGCAAATGATGTACGCTTAAACTGATTTAATCTTTATACATCTATATCTGTTGGTTCTCCCAAATGTCTTTAAACTTCAGTCAATATCTACTATAATGCAATCTTTGTCAATGACTGAAAAAAGGGGAGAACGATTCAAACAGCCCGTCAGGAAATTTATATCTGCTTGAGTATGGTGTTGCAAGTGTTAGGGGGAGTAGCTGCACCAAGCAAGGGGGAGTTTACAGTCAGGAGGGAGCAGCTTCTGAATATGTTGTGTGTATGACATTGTTAGCATTGTACAATTGTGTAAAGAATAAGGACACACAATTTAGGATGTCAATATAGAAGCTAGTCTAGGGTGTTTTGGTATTTTTTTCACGTAATTAACAAAGGGGGAGATTGAAAGTGCCCTGGTTTGTCGATTAGCGTGAGTGTTGAGTCAGCCAGACTAAAGAGCCGTATAGGAAGATCAATTCAAAGTGTCTATCTCAACCGGATGTGTACAAGCTCACCACAGGTAAATCTAAGCCTCACATCCCATGTCCCAAAACACCAGGTACATAAAACCCTTAAAATAAATTAGAACATCATAGGGTTTTTAAGTTAAGAAAACTTTTTTCAAAAATCAGAAAATTCTCTAAGTTTTCTTACTTTTTTGATTTTATCAATACACATCTTGATATGATCGACCCATGCAGTCGATGTCCTCGATGCTTAAACGATATCATCGATATGAGAACAAAACATGTCCAACAACTACATATATCTCTAGATGGATTTATCGATGTATCGATATACTATCGATATCATCGATATTTGAATCTCGAGTCCATCGAAGGTGACTCGATAATATCGACAGACAGATCTCCGGTGCCCCTGTTTTTACTTAAGAAAATCACATGTGCATCGATATATCGAAGCCCTTCTCGATACCATTGAAATTCAAATCTCGACGATATTGGAAGGCCCGCGATGTTATCGATCATGGGTGCCTAGTCTTCCAGCAATTATTTCAGGTTGGTTTATCTATGATCGAGGGTCACTCGATAGAATCGACATTCAAATATCGATGATATTGGTACAGTTTCGATGGCATTGAATAGAGACAAACTGTCCAACAAGCTTAAACGAAAATCCCTTGGATTTATCGATGCCTCAACACAGCTATCGATATCATCGACATTCATATTTCGATGATCTCGAAGGTCCCTTGATCATCCTTGTAAACCTAAAATATTTCATAGCAAGTCTCTCTCATTTTTCAAATTGTCGATGAATCGAACCTCTCATCGATGATATCGGAGTTCGAAATCCGATGACATCGACATGTGTTCGATTCCATCGACCAGCTACGGTACTAATGGTTTGGTAGAAAAGGAATTGAACACGTTGAAAACCACGATCCATACAACATGACAACCACGTCTCATATAACATGGCAACTACAACTCATGCAAACCATGACCCAAATGAGCCCACATTGATTTATGTGTATAATCCATTCCGCCCATCCTTTTGTCATGTCATTTTAGGGCTAGGGCCCAAATTCAGCCCGATCCAGTGCTTTTGTGGCCTACAAAATAGAAATTAATGGAGACTGTTGAAAGTTTTCAGGTTCACTGTGCCATTTGTTAGAAGTGGACATTGCCCAAGTTAGGACTTTTTTGGCCCATGCCGAGCTGGCCGACAAGGTGGATGGACCAAATCTCCCCATTATGGGCCTTAAGCTATGGTACCAATGGTTTGGTAGAGATGAAAGTGCACACGTTGAAAACCACGATCTATACAACATGACAACCACGACCAATATAACATGGCAACTATGACCTATGCAAACCACGACCCAAATGGGCCCACATTGATGTATGTGTATAATCCATTCCGCCCATCCTTTTTGTCGTGTCATTTCAGGGCTAGGGCCCAAATATCAACCCGATCTAATGCTTTTGTGGCCCACAAAATAGAAATTAATGGTAATTGTTGAAAGTTTCCAGGCTCACTGTGTCGTTTGTTAGAAGTGGATATTACCCAAGTTAGGGCTTTTTTGGCCCATGTCGAGCTAGCTGACAAGGTAGATGGATCGGATCACCCTATTGTGGACTTAAGCTACGGTACCAATGGTTTTGTAGAAAAGGAAGTGGACACGTTGAAAACCACGATCCATACAACATGACAACCACGACCCATATAACATGGCAACTAGGACCCATACAAACCATGACCCAAATGGGCCCACATTGATGTATGTGTATAATCCATTCCGCCCATCCTTTTATCGTGTCAATTTAGGACTAAGGCCCAAATATCAACCTAATCCAGTGCTTTTGTGGCCCACAAAAGAGAAATTAATGGTGACTGTTGAAAGCTTCCATGCTCACTATGTTGTTTGTTAGAAGTGGACATTGCCCGAGTTAGGACTTTTTAGGTCCACGGCGAGCTAGCCGATAAGGTGGATGGATCAGATCACCCCATTGTGGGCCTTAAGCTACTAATGGTTTGGTAAAAAATGAATTGAACACATTGAAAACCACGATCCATACAACATGATAACCACGACTCATATAACATGGCAACTACGACCCATGTAAACCACGACCCAAATGCACCCACATTAATGTATGTGTATAATCTATTCTACCCAACCTTTTTGTTGTATCATTTTAGGACTAGTGCCCAAATATTAGCTCGATCTAGTGCTTTTGTGGCCCATAAAATAGAAATTAATTGTGACTACTGAAAGTTTCCAATCTCACTGTGTTGTTTGTTAGAAGTGGAGATTGCCTAAGTTAGGACTTTTTTGGCCCAAGTCGACCTGGCCGACAAGGTGGATGGATTGGATCACCCCATTGTGGGCCTTAAGCTATGGTACTATTGGTTTTGTAGAAAAGGAATTGAACACATTAAAAATCACGATCCATACAACATGACAACCATGACCCATATAACATGGCAACTACGACCCATGCAAACCACGACCCAAATGGGGCCACATTGATGTATGTGTATAATCCATTCCACCCATCCTTTTTGTCGTATCATTTTAGCACATGGGCCCAAATATCAGCCCGATCCAGTGCTTTTATGGCCCATCAAATAAAAATTAATGGTGACAGTTAAAAGTTTCTAGGCTCACTGTGAAGTTTTTTAGAAGTGGACATTGCCCAAGTTAGGACATTTTTGGCCCACGCCAAGCTGGCCGACAAGGTGGATGGATCGGATCACCCCATTGTGGGCCTTAAGCTATGGTACCAATGGTTTGGTAGAAAAGGAAGTGGACACGTTGAAAACCACGATCCATACAACATGACAACCACGAGCCATATAACATGGCAACTACGACCCATGCAAATCACGACCCAAATAAGACCACATTGATGTATGTGTATAATCCATACTGCCCATCCTTTTTGTCGTGTTATTTTAGGGCTAAGTCCTAAATATCAACCCGATCCAGTGCTTTTGTGGCCCACAAAATATAAATTAATGGTGATTGTTGAAAGTTTCCAGGCTCACCGTGCTATTTGTTAGAAGTGGACATTACTCGAGTTAGGACTTTTTTGGCCCACGCCAAGCTGGCCGACAAGGTGGATGGATCGGATCACCCCATTGTGGGCCTTAAGCTATGGTACCAATGGTTTGGTAGAAAAGGAAGTGGACACGTTGAAAACCACAATCCATACAACATGACAACCACGACCCATATAACATGGCAACTACGACCCATGCAAACCACGACCCAAATGGGCCCACATTGATGTATGTGTATAATCCATTCCGCCCATCCTTTTTGTCGTGTCATTTTAGGGCTAGGTACCAAATATTAGCTCGATCTAGTGCTTTTGTGGCCCACAAAATAGAAATTAATGGTGATTATTGAAAGCTTCCAGGCTGACTATACTGTTTGTTTGTAACATCTCGAAAAATCCATACAAAGGCCCGAGTACCACCTTTGGCAGAAATCCCTAAGGACCGTATTCTGTAGAAATTAGATGAAATTTAATCAAGTACTAAACTGAATTAATTAGTGGATTAGCTTGAACCACTATCTATACAAATGGCAAGACCAGACCCGTCAAAATCACTAACTCAACACTACTTAATAACTTAGGAGAAATCCCAAAAGTCGGTTGCTCTCGGGAGCACATTGAAACTCCGTATCGGACCTGGACCGCACGTCGAAAGTCCCATAACCGCGAAACTATAGGGTTATGACCGTCTTATTGGGCTTGACAACCATCGCGGGAATCGAACCCAGACAGTATCCAGAAATGCACAACTTGAGCCCTGAGCAAAGTGTGTGAGCAACGCGAATATCTTTAGAAAATGAACTAGAAGTTAAGTAAATTGGGCCATTGGCTTGCGGGTGAAATTGAAGATTTTAGACCATCAGTTTCTGATCGAACTTCACCCATGGATCAGGGAAATTTCCCTGCACATATCTGTATATTTATGGCCCTGATCGAGCCACAACAACTGTTGATCTGACACGGGTCCTCCGCGGTCGATCTGCTATCTCGATCGTACCAAAATCATAACCTAGCTTAGATCCATGGTCAGAGAACTCACTCCATGTCGTATGTGAGTAATGGACCTTCAGATGTGTCCCATTTGCCCGAAACAGGCACCCTTTGGCTGTAACCTAAGTATACCATGGCCCTAGGGCCATTTACACCAGTTATGGGCCTATATAATGCCCTTAAACCACTCCATTCCCATTCCATACGAATTTCTCTAACCCTAGGAGAGAGAAGAGAGAAAAGAAGAGGAAAGAGTGAGGAGAAAAGAGAGAGTTTGGGATATCGTTGTCGAGATTCAGTCCCACCACTCCACTTACTGATTCACCTCCCCACCACCGCTACGCGAATCGTTTCAACTACGATTTGGGTAAGAAATCCTAACCCTAATCTTGATTTAGGAATCCAAATAGAGTAATCGATGAATAGCTAACCTATTTCATGATTTAGGTACCCACTGTTCTGTATTCGGGAACATAAGATTTGAACCAAGTTCGAAACGAGCAATCCGACGAAAGGTGCGGACTATAAACGTTTAGGTTATGGTTTTAAAGGCTTTCAATGTCAGCAATGATTTATGTCTGACTTGATTGCTACCATATGATCTTAGTTACAACATTTTCGATGTACTATACATGTGTGAATTATGTAGAATATAAGGTGCATTCCATGTGTTTTTTGAAATGTTTGATTGAATGTGAAATTGTGATTTTTGCTTGCCATGATTTCAAAACTAAAGTCAATGTTTGTCATATGCTTTATAACCTAATTTGTATAAGGTTTGTTGTAGTTCTTATCGTAACTAATCTAGTCTATGTATTTAGTAATGTGTAGTTCAAGTGTTTGATAAAATGTCTGAATGAGAAATTGTTGATGAATTGTATTTAATAAGGGTATTGGGATAGGATTCTCAATTACCTTATTTATATGTATAGTTTCTTTCACGTAATCTTAATTTTGATTATGTAATTTATGGATGAAATGCGAACAGTTGGTAACATGTTCAATGTGTTCGATAAAATGCTCAAATGAGGAATTGATTAGAATTGTTTATCGAATGCTGATATGATTAACACATGTATTTACATGCTACATTTGTGTAAGTTTGGGATTACAACTTAGTCCAGGCAATCGGTAATAGTTTTCGTTTAAATGGCCGAATTAGTCTTGCCACATTTGATACGTTCGGTGAATCTGGGTCGTACGATGATTGTCGATAGTGCTTAGGCTACATGGAGTGCTTATGCGCTCCATATCGATTAATTCAGCATGTGCTCATACTAACCGAACTTGTCTAATAAACCGATTAGTCTATTATGTGTTCACCATATATAAAGGCCATTGTTTGAATCTAAGATACCCTCGCCAGTGTAAAAGCCCATTTTAACCATTGTACCACGATCCGCTAAGACTCATGAGCTGAGCATGGTGGTATGGGATACCTTGGTCGAGCTGTGGGCCTATGCTGGGGTGACGAGCCTCCCCATAGTGACCAGTGAGCAACCCAAACTCGTGAGCCGAATACGGTGGTATGGGACACTGTATTCAAGCTGTCAGCCTACGCTGAGGTGACAAGCCTCCTGAAAAGGCCAAGCTATATGTCCTAGAGGGGGGGTGAATAGGACAATGCCAAATAAAAACTTATAACAGCGGAATAATAAAGAAAATGATAGCCAAATTAAATAATAATGCAGGAAAGAAAAACAACCTCAAAATTCAGATCTTGAGAGGTTGATACAAACGTTATTCTAAGGACAACCTTACACCAAAAACAGAGTTTATGGTAGGACAACCTTATTTCTAGAAAGGTCTTTGTATCAAGTCTCAAATCGAAGAGGAATACAAAAACAAATATGAACTGAATTGAAATAACTTGTAATTAAAGATGTATTGTTCTAGGGACAGCCATACACCATAAAAATGGCAGGGCAACCTTGCTGGAACAACTTTCAAAATGAAATTGAAAAACAAGCTTATAAAGGAATAGCAGAAAGTAAATTCTAAGCTATTACAACATTCTCACAAAGCTTGAAATAATTACAACATTCACCACCATTCATACATCCCACAAAAAGAATAAAAACAATTAAAAGAATAAATCAATCAACCACAACTCAAAGGATTTATAGTGGTTCGCCTATGTGTTCACCAACTGTTATCCAACAGCCACACAAAAAGCTACTCCACTCCTAATATCCTCACACAGGGGATATTAGCGTTCACTAAAGATAGGTTTTCCCAGGTTCACCCAAAACCCTTACAATTGTGTCTTTGTATGTGGGCTTACACAATTAAAAAAACCCCCACTTCGAGTTTTCTGGCTTTCCTCGGATAACCAATATAACAAGATTTTTCCGCAAATCTTGAAAGAAACCAAAATAATAGAAAGGAATTTACAATATGTAAAATACGAATATCTTCTTCGTTGTAGCAGCGGTAGAACCAAATCAAAGTAGATGATTGAATGTCCAAGTTCAATGTCCAAGACTCGATTACAATGGTTCTAGTTCTAATTGATTTTAAATTAAACCAAACAGGGCTTGCCTTAATTGATTTTGATTCCAAAGAAAGGGAATAACAATTCCTCTTTTCAAATCGGATTGAATATACGAAACAAAATCAATTAAAATAAAGCTAAGGAAAGAAGATATTAAATAAGCACACTTAGCTTAGATGGAGCACAAAATTATCTCTCGGAAGTTCGACGAAGATTGGCTTGAATACTATAATTAAATCGATGATTTCTTCCGAGATTCGTGCTCTATTTATAAGTGAAAAGATCGGTCTTCGACTGGTCTAGAGTGCTCTACGACTAGTCGAAGCTCTACAGATATTTGAAAAATCCGGCGGGATATGCTTTGACCGTTCTACGAGTCGTAGCCCTCCTACGACCGGTCGTAGGTCACCTACGACGGTCGTAGGTTTCCTTCGACAGGTCGTAGGTCGCAAAGGTTCCCTGGACTTCGAGTCGTAGATTCTACGACGGGTCGAAGATGCGTCGACACTGTTCCTACGATCGGTCAAGCAGTCTCCATGACTAGTCGAAGGCTAACAGATTTTATCCGGAATTTGTAACAAACTTACGACTGGTCGAGGATTTTCTTAGACTGGTCGAAGCAAGTCTAGGACTAGTCGAAGCAGACCTATGACTGGTCGAAGAACAGACCAATCACATGTAAAATAACATTCGACTTATGTATCCAAAATGACCTACTTCTAAGGTCATCCTATGGTCAAACAAACCTCAATCATGAAGTTTGGACATTGAAACAAGAGACCATGAAGAATGAGCCTTGAAGTCTTGATGTAGACTAAACCTTGAAGTAGCTCAATCATGAAAGTGGCTTGAGTTTCAGCTTGAGTCTTGAGTTCAGCTTGAGTCTTGCCTTGTACTTTCTTTTTCTTTTCAGCTTGAGTCTTGTGAGCAGTTCTTGCATTCAAGAGTCTTGTCTTGTGATCAGTTCTTTCATTCAAGATCTTGAGTCTTATACTTGAGAGCGTTGCTTGATGTGAGCTTAGCTTGTACATGTATGTTGATCCTTGAGAGAGCTTCACTTATGCAAGTTATATATAACAGAGTATAATAGTGATTTTGGCACTACAAATTTGACAACAAACAGGGATATAAACTATAGCACTTACACCTCCCCGTAGTGACCTCGAGTAGAAACTCTCGAATTTACTTATCCACTGCTTTTCATTAGGAGTGATGTCCTACAACTTGCCTATCGTATGTGATTGACTAGGATTGACGATCCTAAATGGATCTTTCGGTTGGGTAAATGATATAAAGGGAGGTACCTTAGCTTCCCAAATTTGCTATATGAAGAAGCCTAATTAAGTACTTGGCTAACACAATCATGCACCGCATTGCATGTGCTTTGACGAGGAAGTGCACTTTAGGGAGTTTACCATACGCAAATGGTTGATGTAGTCGCTTGAGGGAGCTTTATGCGAGGGCATGCATCATTACTGCATACCATCCCAGCATTAATAAGAGTAGTTAGGAAATGATTGTTGTACTGCTTTATCATTACTGCTTGATTGAATTAATAACATGTTAACCTTTGCCTTATAGTACCACTAAGTTTATCACTCACTCTCACTCCGGGACAGTGTTTTAAAACACCAACCAGACTCTAGTTTAGATGCAGGCGATGCCAAAGTCTATGCAGCTGATCTGGACTTTGTAGATGAGGAGGAGGAATTCTCCTATCTTCAACTATCAGGTGGGTCTATGAAGACCTCATGTTGATTCGATGGGATTATAGGGATACATGGATTAGTTGGACATGTACATTTTGATATTTTATAAATTTTGAAACCATACATGTTTATATTTAGCCCGGTATCATACTCATACTTTGGAGGTTGTGACACCCTCACGTACTTTTATATATATATATATATATATGTTTCAGTCTTTCGCTTGCTAAATTAAATTATCTCTGGAGTATGATATATTGTTTTAGTATAATCTTCCTCATGTTTAATGCACTAACATGGACAACATTTAAACATCATTATCTATGTTGCATAAGTGATGAGTTGGATCTCGGGAGTTGAGCTTTGCTCGACCCTCAAAATTTGGAATGTTACAAGTTGGTATCAGAGCATGATTTGGATTAAACTGGACTTGGGTTATGCTTACACAACGTACACTGACGCACTTTGACTTAGGAGGGGGCGATAAAATGTAGAAATGAACGTAAGATCCCAAGATTTTGCCGATGGTGGAAATTAACCGTTGTAATGTAGCCCGTACGTGTCCGAGATCATGTGAAATGATCTTAGCCCCTTTTTAGGCCGTTAATCGATGAGTTAGAACAAAAATTCAGCGAATCCTAAATTTGAAACAAATCAGAAGGCACGAATACGCGCGAGCTAGACCTAGAAAACACATCACACGGGCGTAGGGGCCTAAAGCCCGATTTTCGGTGGGACCCAGGGGGTCCCCCGCATGTTTTCGGCACCCTGGGAGGGGGTGGCCACTGCCCCAAGGCAGAGACACCGCCAGCAGCCCATGGGGGCGTGGCATCACCGCCCGGACTGCGGTGCGCCGCCCGCCTTCACAGCGGGCAACGGCGGGCCCACGGTTCTAGCGGCACACTGCCCTCCACCCACTCATGTGGGCCCTGTCCATGTGTAGGACCACTCCATTTAACCCCCTTTGCTCCCCTTTATTCATTTCACCCCTCTCTTAACCCTCTAAACAACTCCAAACCCCTTTAAAACCCATTTCCCTTTCAACTCCCCTTTTTCATACACCCAAACTTTCATTTTCTTCCATATCTTCCACCCTCCACCTTGATTTCTTTAAAACCCCTCTCATACAACTCTCCATCTTCCCATTTCACACCCATATGATCACAAAACCCATCTTTTGTGTCTCATAACCTTCCAAACCCACAAATCCACCTCATTCTCAAGCTCTTCCAACTCTATGGCTCTTTTTGAGCTTGTGACCACTATCTTTTCTATCTCAACGCTCCTTTCCCTTATGGGAAAGAGAAGAGCGGCCCCGGATGAGTCCGTGCCGAGCCATCCAACTCACTCAAAGAAGCAAGCAAGCGTCATGGCTACTAAGAGCGCCGAGCGAGAGTGAAGAACAAAACGGGACCTCGATCCCCAAATCCCGCTAGAAAGATCTCTACCAGCAGGCACAGGACTTGGTACGTTTCATAACCACAAAGTCGTATTTGAAGCACATGTTGATGAAAGGCTATTTGGGCTGTACCCAATGATGGACCTCCTTTTAGAGTCCGGGTGGGGTCCTATATTTGAAGGCAAGTCTCATACAAGCGAAGGCACTATCCGAGCCTTCTATGCCCACATATGAAATCCACTACTGGATCCACTTCAGTTTACTATTCCCTTGGGGAGGCATGAAGCCATAGTCGATGTAAATGTGATGGCCCGTATTATGGGAATTAAGCATGGGGTGGTACATGCCAGTGCATCTCATCTCACTAGTGTGCGAGAGAGAGATCGCTGCATGCAGTTTCTTTGTGGCCGATTGGCTCATTGGAGGCAAGGCAATAGCCTCCCATTGACCAAGATGACGGCAGACTTTCGCCTACTCCACCACATATGCACGTACAACGTGTATCTTAGGTGGAGCAACCGTACGGAATACACTCGTCTAATAGTGGACTTCCTATATAGAGCTGGATAGGGAGATAAGTTGTGTCTGCCTACTTTCACCCTGACACAGATAATCAGGACCGTACGCTCTACTAGGGGAGATGCCTCACTCCCACTCGGCCAACTTATCTGCAAGATTGCCTGTAATTTCAGCTTCAGACTTAATATGGTTGAGCTTGCATTGATCCACTTCATTAATGACACTACACTTAACAACATGGGGATCGGTCCTAGGCTACGTCAAGCCCGACTCGATGAGTATGGGGATGAAATAGAAGATGAAAGTGAAGATGAGGAAGAAATTGAGGAGGAAGGAAGTGGAGAGGGAGAAGGCATTGAAGATGAGGAAGGTAGTGAGGAGGAAGAGCAGGACGAAGAAGAGGCCCAAGACTCTGATGAGGGACCTCCTACTACTACTAGTGAGGACCGTCATGATCGGACTGCCTTAGAATCCCGTATGGCCAAAATTGAAGAAAACCAGGCTGCCCTGAGACAGGAGGTCAAGGAGAATCAGGCTTACCTAAAGCAGAAATTCAAGAGGATGTCTCACACTTTAAAGACCCTCCTATGCTGTATGCAGGATAAGGGTGCGCCTCCACCTTCACCAGAGTCAGTAGACTAGTCCTGTGTTGTAATTGTCTTATGGTTTTCCTTATTTCTTATTTTTCTTTGTGATAGCCTTGGTAGGCTCAGTTGGATGTTAGTGTGCTTAGTGTTTAAAGCTTCTGTTAGGTTAGCTTACATGCATTCTCTATCATGATTCATGCAATACTACATTTCATGTATTGTGACAATTTTGGCTAAATGAAATTCATGAAACTTCCGTTGTTATAGAATATGTGGAATGTTTGGAAAATTGAGTAATGTTGTTCTAAAATCTCACACATGTTACACCCTATGTTGTATATAGGGAATGCCTCCTAAGAACACTCAGAACATTGCACGTCTCGCACTTGGAGGATCGATTGACGGGGCACCTCCCCTGAGCAATAGCCATACAGACCCCAGCTTGGGCCCGAATATTGAGACGATGCCAGATTCATAGCCGGCCACTGGCCCCACCAATGGGCCAACCCTTGTGCACCACCGATTCCGAAACAGAACCGCATGTCTACATCGATGCCATACATGCCTCAGGCGGCTCCTCCCCCTGATAGGTTAGAGTAGATGATGCTCCTAATGCAACAACATCAGCAAGTTTGGACCACTATTGTGGGGGTCATTGCCCAAAACATGAACATGGTCCTGCCTATGCCACCTGTGCAGCCTGCTGGAGCCATGAACATTAGTGACTTGTTTGAATGCTATAAGCGCTTCCGTCCTCCTACTTTCGCAGGAACTCACCGACCCGAGGAGGCTGAGTATTAGTTAGACCGTATTTTCAAGATGTTGAAGCCATTGCACTGTACTGAGGTAGAGCAAGTGGAGATGGTTACTTACATGTTCAAGAAGGAGGCTAGTCTTTGGTGGGACAGCATCCTACGAACCGTCCCCACAGGACACGTGTGGACGTGGGACGCATTTGAGACTCGCTTCCATGGAAAGTATTTTCCCCTCACTTACCGTAATGAAAAGGAGGGTGAATTTCTCTGCCTCCAACAGGGAGGGATGACCGTTGCTGAATACAAGAACCACTTTACGGAGCTGGCCAGATATGTTCCACTAATCCTAGCAGACAAGCCGATGAGAATGCAGCAATTCTCAAAGGGTCTGCGACCTGATATCCATACGAAGATGTATTGCGCTAGCATTCCCAACTACGCTGAGCTAGTGAACATGTCCCTGCGAGCTGAGCAGGATGGAGACAGACTGTCTCGCACACATTTACCAATGGGCCCAAGACCTTAGCCTGAATTGCCGAACTTACCGTTCCTCGGTAAGAGGCCATGTGCAGATTTGCCTCCCAGGCTTATGGCTCCATCGACCCAATTGAGATGATCAGATCTTTGGTGCCCCTACCGTAAGAGGGTGGACCATACAGACACCTACTGTTTTACCAAGATGAAGGACAACGGCTTTATGCCGGCTCAGAAGATTAACCGACAGCTGGCCCAAGCTATTTCAGCTCCACCTCTACGATCAGCACCGCCAACATAGCCTTTTTACAGACCAACCGTACCTCGAAATAGGCCGCCTCAACGACCTATGGCAGTGCAACCGAATTGTCCTCAATAAGCTCGTGTACACGCACTTACAGCTAAAGCATCTGAGGCAGCAACTGTCACGCCCCAAAACTGAAAATCAGATTCACAGGAATTCCGATCGCCGAATCCGATGCTGACGGCCTCCGTAGTACCCCATTCTCGGCCCTAGCACTAATATGCCAGGTTCCGATCTTGGGATCCCACAAGGAGGATTTTCCAATGTACATTTATCTCGTAAGAAGCATAACCACAAGTTTACCCAAATCACAAAGACAACATCATCATCACATATCCACTAATATAAACATTTGAATATAATGTTGCAAGGAAAATACATATGATAAAATCAAAGCTCCAGAGGTCCGCTGCATGCTCCAAGCTCAATGCTGCTACAACCTAACGCCAAGCTTAGTGGGTGGAGAAAGTGTGTGCACAAGGTAAGTGGCAAGTAAGCAATATCAGAGTAATCAGAGTAAGAAGAAATACTAATAAGCCCATAAATACCATCAGCCTTATCCAGGTTATGCGATGCAAAAATATAATAATAATAATAATAAACAATATCATATACTGATGAAGCAATGTAGATCAGCTATGCAATGTGGGGACAGTAAGCTAAATATCAGATGCTGATGATGCAATGCAATATGCAGTGCGAATGAAATGACTAAGCTGGAGTGTAGTTGGGATGATAGTACGTAGTATCGCAAGCTATGGGGTCCATCACAAGGGACTTCTATCCAAACCAGTCACATACCTAAATTTGGATATCCAGACTCAATGTAGTAGACTCCTAATCTCAGGTCAATCGCGCGCCCAACCAAAATCCTTGTCATTACGAAGGTACACGACAATTAGTTGCGCAACACCAACCTGAGTGGATAGTGAATGAATGAATGAATATGCAACTCCTACTCGATAAGTCCACATATCAGTACGGTTTCTCTCTGGGATCATCACCGGGGTCTAGTACACTCTACATGTAAATTGCCGCCCATTGATGCGCGACCATGCAAGTGGAAGAGACCTCACCATCCGCCTGACAGTAGTTAGCCAATATCTACCCGGCACGTCGATAGCGGACCCATTCACAAGCTGGTCAAACTTAGCCTAGCTATGCCCCCTACCCTCGGGCGGGTAAGGCCAAACTCCCTCTCAACCAACCACAACACAGTGGGAGATGCAGCCTCTTGGTATTCGGTCCTCATGCGCTCATATATATCCACTCGGTCTCGACGTTAGGGCGTCCCTTGGCCACGGAGGTTTAGGAATTTTTACCTAGGGACATCTATGGAGCCCATATGCTAGAACAGATTTTCGGTGTCCCATCTGGCCATCCACGATATGCCTGTGGAGGCTACGGCCCTGATGTCACTAGGGCACACAATGCAAGATGCATGAGTCATATAATCCAGTCATGCATCAATCCTGCACATACCGTGCGCTCATGTGAGATAACAACCTGCCCAATGTCATATGCAATGGTCAAGCATATCTCATAATAAACATGCAGATGATGCGTATGGACATGTATCATGATGTTATACTGTCACATACTTATATCGGTATCAGTAACCAGCATTAATAATCAACCTCGACAATGTGAACATTTAACCAACATTGCCCCCCAAGGAATGGCCCACATAGAGCCTAACATATAGTGGGCCCAGGGCCTCACATAAGGGCCAAATATACAACACCATGGGCCTCACTCAGGTGCTTAATACACATCACGATGGACCTTTCACATGGGCCTAAGATATATTACAATGGGCTCCATCGCCTGGCCCTCAATGCATCACAATAGACCTCATCACATAGGCCTCATAAACATCACAGTGGGCCTCACCCATGAGCCTCGAATACATCACAAAGGGCCTCGCACATGGGCCTCGAATACATCATAATGGGCCTCGCCCATGGGCTTCATCACTGGGCCCATGGGCGAGGCCCATTGTGATGTATTCAAGGCCCAAATACATCAAATCGAGCCCACTCACAATGGGCCTCGCCCATGGGCTTCATCACTGGGCCTCATATGTCAAGTGAGCCACATCACATGGGCCACAACACATGGTTCTAATATACATCGCAATGGGTCGCTCACACGGGCCTAACATACATCAAGTCGGGGCCTTATCACATGGGCTTAATATGTCAAGTGGGACACATCACATGGGCCGCATATATAATGAGTGGGTCGCACCAATGTGCTTCATGTATATCAAATAGGCTGCACCGATGGGCCTTATGGATATCAAATCGGGCCCACCCTTATGTATTTTTGAGATCCGACCTATTCATAAGTTAACATAGAGCTAAATGAAGTGAAACAAATATCAGCTTAATTGGAAACCACTGTGGCCCTTAGAAGTTTGAGCGATGGATGTCACTGTCCACAATTTTAATGGTGGGGTCCGCTTGAACTTTAGATCTGACCCATCCTATTACTCATGCCATAAAATGATATCTCACATGGTTGGACGGTTTGTATACAACACATGCATCATGGTGGGCCCCACCATCCAGATAGTGGACGGTGTAGATAAAGCACATACATCATTAGGGGCCCATGCCACAGGGATGAATCACATACATCTGGAGTGGGTCCCACTGTCAGAACAGCTTGGATGTACACGTACATCATGTGGGACCTACAGAGCTTGCTGACATTCAGAGAGAGAGAGAGAGAGAGAGCAGCTACATAGCTGCTGTACGAGCAGTATTACTACCCTTTTTTTTAAAAAAAGAGGTGGGTTCCACATATGGCCCACCACAGCATTTAATAGAAAGTATATATATTGTAATATAATATATAATATATTATATTATATATTATATTAATATAATATAATATATTAATATTATATCTAATATTTTTACAACGTCCGGGCTGTCCAGGGCCTGGACAACGCATACATCAAGGTAGCCCCACACGTGGGGTGGGTCCCACCGTAAAGGGACAGTGGATACCCCACACGCATCATGGTGTGGCCCATCTAAATGGGTGGCCGACGTGGGTAACAAATGCATCACGGTCGCCCCACGTAACACCATCCAGCTATGGACAGTGTGAAAAAACACATACATCTTGGTGGCCCACAGATTTTGGTGACGTCAATCCACTAGCTATTGCTGCTGGAGTCCCCACAAATGGATGGTGTGAGATGTAACACATACATCACGATCATGCCCACACAGCTTGTTGACGTCAACCAACAGCTATATGGTGCTGGGTTGCAGGTCAAGCGTTTAATAGATGAACGGCTTGGATTGAACCATACATCAAGGTGGTTATTCAAAGCTCATGCCCGTCCTAGCTAAGTGGAGGGACAGTGTGGTTAAATACATACAGAAGGTGGGTCCCCTACTGCTGTGACCCAAAAAGGGTTTTAATGGTAGACGTTTAACCCCTGCTGATTTGAAGTGTGGTCCACTTGAGTCTCATGAGTGACTGATTTTTGGGGACACCCCATATATAAAGGGGACTCATCAAATGCACGGTGTTGATGTTCAACACGCATCAAGGTGGGGCCTGTAATGGGGCCCACGGTCCTTGCCCAATTTATAAGCAACAGGAGCTGCAGTGTCCTGGATGCTGGACGTCAGCAGCCAGGGGCGTCAGCCCCAGGGCTATATAATTTTTTTTATTTTCTTATAGTTTTTCATAGGTGGGGCCCATATCAAGACAATCCACACCATTTACTAGATTCTATGGCTCATGGTACACCCAACGAGCCCAATATTGGATATTTTTTGATGCACAGAAACATCACAGCAGCTCCTAATAAATTTTAACTATTAAAATAATTTTTTAAATGGTGTGGCCTATAAGAGTTTTGGATCAGCTTCATTCTTCGGCTCAACGACTAAAATGAACAGAATAATTGAGTGGGGCTTGTTGTGGGTCCCACACTCCCCATTCAAGAGCTGGGACACTGCTTGCTGCAGCGTCACACCTCTACACTCACACTATGGTGGAATTTCACCACCAATGTGGGCTGCACCACCCATGTGGGCCTACTTGGTGGACAACATGGTAAATACATACCTCATGGTGGGGTCCATCCGGGTGGTCCACAAGGCCTCATCATCATAAAAAAGAAAAAAAGAGAGGGAGAGAGAAAGCGAGATGCAATGTGATGGAGGGACCCCGCCACTATGGGCCCCTCTATACATGCATACATCAATGTGGGTCCCACCATAAGTGGGCCCTTAAATCACAAGATCAAAATATAAAATCACCCACCTATGATCTTCTCCTCCTTTCGCCAAAGCATCCTAGAGTTCCAATGGACGAACTTCAACGGTTAAGATGGACTTTGGATGGTGGGATTGGGTGGTAAGAAGGTGGGCCACACTAAATTCTCCCCCATGGAAGCCATGGATGTTGGACACTCATGAGTGTTGTTTGAAAAATGGAGAGAGAGAATGAGAGAGAGAGAGAGGGGTGATGGGAGAGAGGGATGGATGGGTATACTTAAGTAAGGGAGAGAGTTGACTTTTAAGGGTTGCTTTTATACTTGGGATGGGATAGAGTATGGGTATACTTTGACAAATGATGTGATTGATGTGATGGATTCTCTAGGGATTACAACGCATGGCATTTTTTCTCGAACTAAACGTGGGCCCACATCTCCTGGCCCAGGTATCACCTCGGTGCGTAATACGCATCGTCGGAACCATGACGATGGCACAATCACAATGGTATAAGTTTTGAGTCGAGCCAACTCTGATATACGGGACACGACTCAGGATCACGCGCAAACACCGATAACAGATCGTGGGTCACCGAAATTTGACTAAGAGGACCGCTAAAGCCTTTGGAACAGTACGAAATAAGATATGGGTCTTACAACTCTCCCCTCCTAATAAAAATTTCATCATCGAAATTTAAAACAGAACACGACCAATACAGAGCTCACCAAAGGAGGGAAATCCTATCAGAACATAATATCCCAAAAAAGTCAAACACCTAAGAGATGGGGACAAAGCCCACGAATCTCAGCCTCTTGCTCCCAAGATGCCTCATCAGTACTAAGATGACGCTACTGAACCTTGGATCCTTGATCAGAAACGATCGAAACTAGAATACTATGCAACCTCACATTCTCAACGGTAGGGTGCTATATCAGAAAATTTCTAAGTTATTCGAACTCGGGGATCTAATCATTCTAAGTTCTCAACAATTATAGAGTATAGGGTAGCTATCGGTAGAAATGTGATGTTATCCTTAGGTATTCCCAACTTGTCTTTGATACCAACTTCTGTCACGCCCCAAAACCAGAAATCAGAATCACAGGAATCCCGATCGCCGAATCTAGTGCCGACAGCCTCCGTAGTACCCCATTCTCAGCTCCTAGCGCTCATACAATTTTCCAATGTATATTTATCTCGTAAGAAGCATAACCACAAGTTTACCCAAATCACAAAGATGACATCATCATCACATATCCACTAATATAAACATTTGAATACAATGCTAAAAGGAAAATACATATGACAAAATCAAAGCTCTAGAGGTCCGCTACATGCTCCAAGCTCAACACTGCTACAACCTAACGCCACAAGCACGCATCTATCGTGTAGAAGCTTATAGAAAGCTTAGTGGGTGGTGAAAGTGTGTGCACAAGGTAAGTGGCAAGTAAGCAATATCAGAGTAATCAGAGTAAGTGGAAATACTGATAAGCCCATAAATATCATCAGCCTTATCTAGGCTATGCGATGCAAAAATATAATAATAATAATAAATAATATCATGTACTGATGAAGCAATGTAGATCAGCTATGCAATGCGGGGACAGTAAGCCAAATATCAGATGCTGATGATGCAATGTAATATGCGGTGCAAATGAAATGACCAAGCTGGAGTGTGGTCGGGATGATAGTATGTAGTATCGCTGGCTATGAGGTCCATCACAAGGGACTTCTATCCAAACCAGTCCCATACCTAAATTTGGATAGCCAGACACAATGTAGTAGACTCCTGATCTCAGGTTAGTCGCGCGCCTAATCGAAATCCTTGCCATTACGAAGGTATATGACAATTAGTTGCGCACCACCAACCTAAGTGGATAGTGAATGAATGAATGAATATGCAACTCCTACTCAATAAGTCCACATATCAATATGGTTTCTCTTTGGGATCATCACGGGGGTCTAGTACATTCTACATGCAAATCTCTACCCACTAACGCGTGACCATGTATATGGAAGAGACCTTACCATCCACCTGGACAGTAGTCAGCCAATATTTACTTGACAAGTCGATAGCGGACCTATTCACGAGCTGGTCAAACTTAGCCTAACTATGCCCCTTACCCTCGGGTGGGTAAGGCCACACCCCCTCCCAAACGACCACGACACAGTGGGAGATGTGGCTTCCTGGTATTCGGCCCTCACGCGCTCATATATATCCACTAGGTCTCGACGTTGAGGTGTCTCCTAGCCATGGAGGTTTAGGAATTTTCACCCAGGGACATTTGTGGCGCCTGTATGCTAGAACAGATTTTCGATGTCCCATCTAGCCATCCACGATATGCCTGTGGAGGCTACGGCCCTGATGTCGCTAGGGCATACGATGCAAAATGCATGAGTCATATAATCCAATCATGCATCAATCTCACGCATACCGTGCGCTCATGTGAGATAACAACCTGCCCAATGTCATATGCAATGGTCAAGAAAATCTCATAACAAACCTGCAGATGATGCGTATGGGCATGTATCATGATGTTATGTTGTCACATACTCATAATCGATATCAGTAACCGGCATTAATAATTGACCTCAATAACATGGACATTTAACCAACATTGCCCCCAAGGAATGGCCCACATAGAGCCTAACATATAGTGGGCCCAGGGTCTCACACAAGGGCCAAATATACAACACTATGGGCCTCACTCAAGGGCTTAATACACATCATGATAGGCCTTTCACATGGGCCTAACATACATTACAATGGGATCCATCGCCTGGCCCTCAATACATCATAATGGAACTCATCACATAGGCCTCATATAAATCACATTGGGCCTTAAACATAGGCTGAATACACATCACAACGGCCCTCAAATATGGGCCGCATATACATCACATTGGGCCTCACCCATGAGCCTCAAATACATCATAATGGGCCTTGCCCATAGGCCTCGAATATATCACAATGGGCCTCGCCCACAGGCCTCGAATACATCAAATGGGCCTCACCCATGGGCTTCATCGCTAGGCCCATTGTGATGTATTCAAGGCCTAAATACATCAAGTCAGGCCCACTCACAATGGGCCTCGCCCATGGGCTTCATCACTGGGCCTCATATATCAAGTAGACCACATCACATGGGTCTAATATACATCGCAATGGGTCGCTCACACGGGCCTAACATACATTAAGTCGGGCCTCATCACATGAGCCTAATATGTCAAGTGGGCCACATCACATGGGCCGCATATATAATAAGTGGGCCGCACCAATGTGCTTCATGTATATCAAATAGGCCGCACCGATGGGCCTTATGGATATCAAATCGGGCCCACCCTTATGTATTTTTGAGATCCGACCTATTCATAAGTTAACATAGAGCTAAATGAAGTGAAACAAACATCAGCTTAATTGGAAACAACTGTGGCCCTTAGAAGTTTGAACGGTGGATGTCATTGTCCACTATTTCAATGGTGGGGGTCCGCTTGAACTTTAGATCTAACCCATTCTTTTACTCATGCCATAAAATGATATCTCACATGGTTGGACGGTTTGTATACAACACATGCATCATGGTGGGCCCCACCATCCAGACAGTGGACGGTGTAGATAAAGCACATACATCATTGGGGCCCATGCCACAGGGATGAATCACATACATCTGGAGTGGGTCCCATCATCAGAACAGCTTGGATGTACACGTACATCACGTGGGACTTGCAGAGCTTGCTAACGTTTAGAGAGAGAGAGAGAGCAGCTACATAGGTGTTGTACGAGCAGCATTGCTGCCCTTTTTTTTCAAAAAGAGGTGGGTTCCATGTATGGCCCACCACAGCATTTAATATAAAGTATATATATTGTAATATAATATATAATATTTTATATTATATATTATATTAATATAATATAATATATTAATATTATATCTAATATTCTTACAACATCCAGGCCATCCAGGGCCTAGACAACGGATACATCAAGGTAGCCCCAAACGTGAGGTGGGTCCCACCGTCCAAGGACGGTGGATACCCCACATGCATCATGGTGTGGCCCATCTAAATGGGTGGCCGACGTGGGTAACAAATACATCACTATCACCCCGCATAGCACCGTCCAACTATGGACGATGTGAAGAAACACATACATCTTGGTGGCCCACAAATCTTAGTGACGTCAATCCAGCAGCTGTTGCTATTGGAGTCCCCACAAATGGACGGTGCGAGATGTAACACACATCACGATCAGGCTCACACAGCTTGCTAACGTCAACCAGCAGCTGTGTGGTGTTGGGTTGCAGGTTAAGCGTTTAATAGATGAACGGCTTGGATTGAACCATACATCAAGGTGGTTATTCAAAGCTCCTGCCCGTCCTAGCTAAGTGGAGGGACGGTGTGGTTAAATATATACAGAAGGTGGGTCCCCTGCTGATGTGACCCAAAAAGGGTTTCAGTGGTAGACATTCAACCCCTGCTGCTTTGAAGTGTGGTCCACCTAAGTCCTGTGAGTGGCTGATTTTTGGGGACACCCCATATATAAAGGGGACCCATCAAATGCATGATGTTGATGTTCGACACGCATCAAGGTTGGGCCTGTAGTGGGGCCCACGGTCCCTGCTCGATTTATAAGCAACAGGAGCTGCAGCGTCCTGGATGCTGGACGTCAGCAGCCAGGGGCGTCAGCCCTTGGGTTATATAAATTTTATTTTATTTTTTTATTTTCTTGTAGTTTTTCATAGGTGGGGCCCATATCAGGACAATCCACACCATTTACTGGATTTTATGGCTCATGGTACACCCAATAAGCCCAATATTGGATATTTTTCGACACAGAAACATCATAGTAGGTCCTAATAAATTTTAACTATTAAAATAATGTTCTAGACGGTGTGGCCTACCAGAGTTTTGGATCAGCTTCATTCTTCGGCTCAACGCCTAAAATGAACTGAAAAATAGGGTGGACGGTGTGGATTAAATACGTGCATCATCAGTGGGGCCTGTTGTGGGTCCCACACTCCCCATTCAAGAGTTGGGACGCTGCTTGCTGCAGCGTCACACCTCCACACTCACGCTGTGGTGGAATTTCACCACCAATGTGGGCCGCACCACCCATGTGGGCCTAGTTGGTGGACAGCATGGCAAATACATACTTCATGGTGGGGTCCATCCGGGCGGTCCATAAGGCCTCATCATCACAAAAAAAAAGAGGGAGAGAGAAAGAGAGATGCAGTGTGATGGAGGGACCCTACCACTATGGGCCCCTCTATACATGCATACATCAATGTGGGTCCCACCATAAGTGGGCCCTTAAATCACAAGATCAAAATATAAAATCACCCACCTATGATCTTCTCCTCCTTCCGCCAAGGCATCCTAGAGCTCCAATGGACGAACTTCAACTGTTGAGATGGACTTTAGATGGTGGGATTTGGTTGTAAGAAGATGGGCTACACTAACTTCTCCCCCATAGAAGCCATGGAAGTTGGACACTCATGGGCGTTGTTTGAAAAATGGAGAGAGAGAATGAGAGAGAGAGAGGGGTAATGGGAGAGGAGTTATGGGAGAGAGGGATGGATGGGCGTACTTGAGTAAGGGAGAGAGTTGACTTTCAAGGATTGCTTTTCGACTTGGGATGGGATAGAGTAATGGGTGTTCTTTGACAAGTGATGTGATTGATGTAATGGATTATCTAGGGATTGCAACGCGAGGTATTTTTCCTCGAACTGAATGTGGGCCCCACATCTCATGGCCCGGGTATCGCCTTGGCGCGTAATATGCGGCGACGGCGCGGTCGCAATGGTACAAGTTTTGAGTCGAGCTAACTTTGATATATGGGACACGACTCAAGATCGTGCGCAAACACCGATAACAGATCACGGGTCGCTAAAATTTGACCGGGAAGACCGCGAAAGCCTATGGAATAGTATGGACTAGGATACGAGTCTTACAGCAACTGCAGTGCCTTTAGCCTTTAAAGTCACTGCCCACATTCAAGGTACACCTATATTTCTATTAGTGGACACTGGGTCCACTATTTCGATAATATCGTTCTCTACAGTCAAGCGATTAGGGTTAAGCACTACTCCTATGGTTGGGGTGAGAGTCCTTACCGCGATGGGAACTTTCTCTGATGCTACTACATTTTGTAAAGATTGCCCGATAGACTTAGGAAGCAGAACGGTTTGCATTGACCTGATTGTCACCCCACTGCATCATTATGACGTCATCCTTGGCATGGATTGACTCACCGAAATGAAGGCAAAGATCGACTTTGATACCAGATTGGTGACAGCCCGTGGACCTGAGGGCACGACCTTTACTTTTCTAGTTCAGGTCAGTTGGCCCTACCGCATAAGTTGTTATGCTTCCTTATTGGAGAATGTTGATGGTCCGACACTTGGGGACACGCCTATAGTCCAAAATTTCACGGACGTGTTCAAAATGATACCTGGACTACCTCCTCGGTGCGAGATTGACTTTACTATCGATCTTGTGCCTGGTGCGATGCCCATTTCCTTACCAACATACCGCATGCCTCCGTGTGAAATGGAAGAATTGAGGAGGTAGATAGATGATCTATTAGAATCAAGCTTTATATGACCTAGTGTATCCCCTTAGGGAGCACCGATATTGTTTGTAAATAAGAAGGATAGGTCACTGCAGTTGTGTATTGATTATCGCAGGCTGAATCGCATCACGGTCAAGAACAAGTACCCTCTGCCCAGGATAGATGACTTGTTTGACCAGTTAAAAGGGGCACAATATTTCTCTAAGTTTGACCTGCAGTCAGGGTATCATTAGTTGCGCATCAGGGATAAAGACATGCAGAAAATGGCATTCAGAACTAGTTTTGGGCACTATGAGTTTCTTGTGATGTCGTTTAGACTTACAAATGCACCGGGCGTGTTCATGGACCTCATGAACCGGGTGTTTCGGCCGTATCTATACCAGTTCATCATTGTATTTATAGATGACATTTTAATATACTCGAAGAGCCGAAAGGATCACGAAGAGCACCTGTGAGCAATCTTCGATACTCTCAGGAAGAATCAGTTGTTTGCTCAATACCGAAAATGGGACCTCTAGAAGGAAGAAGTCAAGTTTCTCGGACACGTGGTGTCCAAGGAAGGAATTATCGTGGACCTTGCCAAGGTGACCGCGGTATAAGACTGGGAACAGCCCGGTTCAGTTATTGAAGTGAGGAGTTTCCTCGGCCTTACAGGCTACTATCGTAAATTTATTAAGGACTTTTCCAAGATAGCCTGACCGTTGTCTCAACTTACTCAAAAAGATCTTAAGTTTGCCTAGAACAGGAAAGCAGAAGCAGCCTTTAAGGAATTAAAGAACAAGCTGATGTCCGCACCCGTGCTAGTATTGTCAGAGCAAGGGGTCAGATATACTATATACACCGACGCATGTCGTGTTGGTTTGGGTTGTGTTCTTATGCAAAAGGACAAAGTGATTGCCTATGCATCGTGATAGTTGAGGAAACGTAAAGAAAACTACCCCACGTACAACCTATAATTGGCAGCAGTCATCTTCGCATTAAAGCTCTGGAGACATTACCTCTACGAAGAGGACTTTGAGCTCTTTTGTGACCACAAGAGCCTTAAGTACATTTTTATGCAGAGGGACCTGAACATGAGGCAACGACATTGGATGGAAACCTTGAAAGACTTCAAGTTTAAGGTCTCCTACCATCCTGGCAAGGCCAACCTTGTGGCCAATTCGTTGAGCCGCAAGAAGACAATACAATTTACAGCTCCGCTAATGATAGAAGAGTGGAATATGGTAGAGTTTGTGCGAGACTTCAAACAGAAGCTTATAGTTGAGGAGTCATTCGAGAGCATCTCACACAAACTTGTCTAATAAACCGATTGGCCTATTATGTATTCACCATGTTTGGACGCCACTGCTTGAATCTAAGATATCCCCGTCATTGTAAAAGTCCATTTTAATCATGGTACCACGATCCGCTAAGACTCATGAGTCGGGCATGGTGGTATAGGATACCGTGGTCGAGTTGTCGGCCTACGCTGGGGTGACGAACCTTCCCGTAGTGACCAGTGAGCAACCCAAACTCGTGAGCTGAATAAGATGGTATGGGACACTGTATTCGAGCTATCGTCCTGCACTGAGGTGACGAGCCTCCCTGTAGTGACCTCGAGTATAAACTCTCAAACTTACCTATTCACTTCTTTTCGTTAGGAGTGATGTCCTACAACTTGCCTATCGTATTTGATTGATTAGGATTGATGACCCTAGATGGATCTTTCGATTGGCTAAATGATAAAAAGGGAGGTACCTTAGCTTCCCGAATTTGCTGTATGAATAAGCCTAATTAAGTACTCGGCTAACATGATCATGCACCGCATTGCAAGTGTTTTGGCGAGGAAGTGCACTTTAGGGAGTTTGCCATGAGCGAATGGCTGATGTAGTCACTTGAGGGAGCTTTGTGCGAGGGCATGCATCATTACTGCATACCATCCCTGTATTAATAAGAGTAGTTAGGAAATTATTGTTGTACTGCTTTATCATTACTGCTTGATTGAATTGATAACATGTTAACATTTGCCTTATAGTACCACTGAGTTAATCACTCCCACTCTAGGACGGTGTTTTAAAACACCAACCAGACTCTGATTTAGATGCAAGTGATGCTGGAGTCTATGCAGCTAATCTGGACTTCGTAAATGAGGAGGAATTCTCCTATCTTCAGCTATCAGGCGGGTCTATGTAGACCTCGTGCTGATTCGACGAGATTACAGGGATACATAGATTAGTTGGACATATACATTTTAATATTTTGTAAATTTTGAAACCATACATGTTTATATTCAGCCCGGTATCATACTCATACTCTGGATGTTGCGACACCCTCACATACTTATATATATGTGTTTCAGTCTTCCGCTTGCTAAATTAAATTGTCTTTGGAGTATGATATGATGTTTTAGTGTAATCCCCTTCATGTTTAATGCACTAACATGGACAACATTTAAACATCATTATCTATGTTGCATAAGTGATGCGTTGGATCTCAAGAGTTGAGCTTTGTTCGACCCTCGAAATTCGGGGCGTTAATTGTTAGAAGTGGACATTGCCCAAGTTAGGACATTTTGGGTCCACGCCGAGCTGGTCAACAGGGTGGATGGATCGGATCACCCCATTGTGAGCTTTAAGCTATCGTACCAATGGTTTTGTAGAAAAAGAATTGAACATGTTTAAAATCACGATCCATACAACATCACAACCACGACCTATATAACATGGCAACTACGACCATGCAAACCATAACCCAAATGCACCCACATTGATGTATGTGTATAATCCATTCTGCCCATCCTTTTTATAGTGTCATTTTAGGACTAGGGCCCGGATATCAGCCCAGTCCAGTGCTTTTATGTCCCACAAAATAGAAATTAATGGTGACTGTTGAAAGTTTCCAGGTTCACTGTGTTGTTTGTTTGAAGGGACATTGCCCAAGTTCAGACTTTTTTGGCCCACACTGAGTTGCACCACAAGGTGGATGGATCGGATCACCCCATTGTGGGCCTTAAGCTATGGTACCAATGGTTTGGTAGAAAAGGAAGTGGACGTGTTGAAAACCGTGATCCATACAAAATGACAACCACGACCCATATAACATGGCAACTACGACCCATGCAAACCACAACCCAAATGGGACCACTTTGATGTATGTGTATAATCCATTCTGCCCATCCTTTTTGTCGTGTCATTTTAGGGCTAGGGCCCAAATATCAGCCCGATCTAGTGCTTTTGTGGCCCACAAAATTGAAATTAATGGTGACTGTTGAATGTTTCTAGGCTCACTGGGTTGTTTGTTAAAGTAGATATTGCCCAAGTTAGGACTTTTTTGACCCACACCGAACTGGCCAACAAGGTGGATGGATCGGATCACCCCATTGTGGGCCTTAAGCTAAGTACCAATGGTTTGGCAAAAAGGGAAGTGGACACGTTGAAAACCATGATCCATACAACATGACAACCATGACCCATATAACATGACAACTACTACCCATGCAAACCACGACCCAAATGGGCCCACATTGATGTATGTGTATAGTCCATTCCGCCCATCCTTTTTGTCGTGTCATTTTAGGGCTAGGTACCAAATATCAGCCCGATCTAGTGCTTTTGTGGCCCATAAAACAGAATTTAATGGTGACTGTTGAAAGCTTCCTGGCTCACTATGCTATTTGTTAGAAGTGGACATTACCCAAGTTAGGACTTTTTGGGTCCACGCCGAGCTAGCCAACAAGGTGGATGGATCGGATCACCCCATTGTGGGCTTTAAGCTATGGTACAAATGGTTTTGTAGAAAAGGAATTGAACACGTTGAAAATAACGATCCATATGACATGACAACCATGACCCATATAACATGGCAACTATGACCATGCAAACAACGACCCAAATGCGCCCACAATGATGTGGGTGTATAATCCATTCCGCCCATCCTTTTTGTCGTGTCATTTTAGGACTAAGGCCCTAATATCAGCCCGATCCATTGCTTTTGTGGCCCATTAAATAGAAATTAATGGTGACTGTTGAAAGTTTTCAGGCCTTGTGTTGTTTGTTTGAAGTGGACATTGCCTAAGTTAGGACTTTTTTGGCCCACACCGAACTGGCCGACAAGGTGGATGGATCGGATCACCCCATTGTGGGCCTTAAGCTATGGTACCATTGGTTTGGTAGAAAAGGAAGTAGACATGTTAAAAACCACGATCCACACAACATGACAACCATGACCCATATAACGTGGCAACTATGACCCATGCAAACCACAACCCAAATGGGCCCACATTAATGTATGTGTATAATCTATTCTACCCATCCATTTTGTAGTGTGATTTTAGGGCTAGGGCCTAAATATCAACCCGACCAGTGCTTTTGTGGGCCATAAAATAGAAATTAATGGCGATTGTTGAAAGTTTTCAAGCTCACTGTGCTATTTGTTAGAAGTGCACATTGCCCGAGTTAGGATTTTTTTGGCCCACGCCGAGCTGGGCGACAAGGTGTATGGATTGGATCACCCCATTGTGGGCCATAAACTATGGTACCAATGGTTTGGTAGAAAAGGAAGTGGACATGTTGAAAACCCTGATCCATACAACATGACAATCACGACCCATATAACTTGGCAACTACGATCCATGCAAACCACGATCCAAATGGGCCCACATTGATGTATGTGTATAATCCATTCCACTAATCCTTTTTGTTGTGTCATTTTAGGACTAAGGCCCAAATATTAGCCCGATCTAGTGCTTTTGTGGCCCACAAAATAGAAATTAATGATGACTGTTGAAAGTTTCCAAGTTCAATGTGTTGTTTGTTTGAAGTGGACATTGCCCAAGTTAGGATTTTTTTGGCCCACACCAAGCTGGCTATCAATGTGGATGGATCGGATCACCCCATTGTGGGCCTTAAGCTATGGTACCATTGGTTTGGGAGAAAAGGAAGTGGATATGTTGAAAACCACGATCCATACAAAATGACAACCACGACCCATATAACATGGCAACTACGCCCCATGCAAACCACAACCCAAATGGGACCACATTGATGTATATGTATAATCCATTCCGCCCATCCTTTTTGTCGTGTCATTTTAGGGTTAGGGTCCAAATATCAGCCCGATCCAGTGCTTTTGTGGCCCACAAAATAGAAATTAATGGTGACTGTTGAATATTTCTAGGCTCACTGTGTTGTTTGTTAGAAGTAGATATTGCCCAAGTTAGGACTTTTTTTACCCATGCCGAGCTGGCCAACAAGGTAGATGGATCGGATCACCCCATTGTGGGCCTAAAGCTATGATACCAATGGTTTGGTAGAAAAGGAAGTGGATACGTTGAAAACCACGATCTATGCAACATGACAACCATGACCCATGATCCATTCTACCCATCCTTTTTGTCGTGTCATTTTAGGGGTACGGCCCAAATATCAGCCCAATCTAATGCTTTGTGGCCCACAAAATAGAAATTAATGGTGATTGTTGAAAGCTTCCAAGCTCACTTTGATGTTTGTTAGAAGTAGACATTGCCCAAGTTAGGATTTTTTGGGTCCATGCCGTGCTAGCCGACAAGGTGGATGGATTGGATCACCCCATTGTGGGCCTTAAGCTATGGTACCAATGGTTTGGTAGAAAAGAAATTAAACATGTTGAAAACTACGATCCATACAGCACGACAACCACGACCCATATAACAGGGCAACTACAACCCATGCAAACCACGACCCAAATCGGCCCACATTGATGTATGTGTATAATTCATTCTACCCATCCTTTTTGTCGTGTCATTTTAGGGCTAGGTCCCAAATATTAGCCCGATCCAGTGCTTTTGTGGCCCACAAAATAGAAATTAATGGTGACTGTTGAAAGTTTCCGTGCTCACTGTGTTGTTTGTTTGAAGTGGACATTGCCCAAGTTAATACTTTTTTGGCCCACACCGAGCTGGCCGACAAGGTGGATGGATCGGATCACCCTATTGTGGGCGTTAAGATATGGTACCAATGGTTTAGTAGAAAAGGAAGTGAACATGTTGAAAACCATGATCCATACAACATGATAACCGTGACCCATATAACATAGCAACTACGACCCATGCAAACCACGACCTAAATGGGCCCACATTGATGTATGTGTATAATCCATTCCACCCATTCTTTTTGTTGTCTCATTTTAGGGCTAGGGCCCAAATATCAGTCTGATCCAGTGCTTTTGTGGCAGGCGTCACTCCAAATAAACTCTGCGCCCTTCCGAGTCAACCTGGTCAACGGGGCTGCAATACGAGAGAAGCCCTCAATAAAACGCCGGTAGTAGCCCGCTAAACCAAGGAAACTGCGGATCTCGGACGCAGTCGTGGGCTGGCCCCACTGACGCACTGCCTCAACCTTCGAGGGGTCTACTGCGACACCCTCCCTCATCACCACGTGACCGAGGAACTTCACCTCCTCCTGCCAAAACTCGCACTTCTCCACCTTCGTATATAGCTGGTGGGTACGGATGCAATGAAATCTCCAGATGCTACACATGCTCCTCACTTGTCCTCCAATATATCAGAATGTCGTCAATGAATACCACAACAAAGTGATTGAGATAAGGACAGAAGACCTCGTTCATCAATTGCATGAAGACTGCGGGTGCATTGGTCAGTCCAAAGAACATGACCTGAAACTCAAAGTGACCATAGTGCGTCCTGAAAGTTATCTTCAGAATGTCCTCCTCTCAGACTCGAATCTAATGATAACCGAAACACAGGTCAATCTTCAAAAAGAACTGTGCATCTGATCGAACAAATCATCAATCCTCGGGAGCGGATACTTGTTCTTGATCGTGACCTTGTTGAGCTCGCGGTAATCTACGCAGAGCCTCAACGAGCCATCCTTCTTCTTCACGAAGAGTACCGGCGCTCCCCACGGCGAACTGCTCAGACGAATAAAGCCTAACTCACGCAACTCGCCCAACTGCTTCCCGCAACTTCAATGGTGCCATACGATATGGGGCCTTTGAAATAGGCGCGATACCAGGCATGAGATCAATCGAAACTCGGTGAGTCGCGAGGCGGTAATCCGGAATCTCCTGAAACACATCGGGAAAATCGCAAACCACGGGCATCGACGCTCACCGCTAAGGGCTCCTCATGGCACAAGACATCAAACAAGACAACGGCTCTCCTCTGGGCTCGGCAATGAATTGAAGCGGCAAGCCGGTATACAAAACGTGGCTGTCCTCGCGGAGCAATCCAATATGGCGTGATACTCGGCAAGCCAATCCATGCCCAGGATGACATCGAACTCGGACATAGGCAAAGCAAACAGGTCGGCAGGAAAAACATATCCCCAACCAGAGCGGGGCAAGACAAGCAAAATCGGCCCAACACTGCGGTCTTCCCCAAGGGAGTCGAGACAAAGCCTCACGAGCGGACTCCAACGATAGACCGGTCAATCGGCAAAAACTCTCGGCCACGAAAGAATGCGATGCACCGAATCAAACAACACACGTGCAATGCATGCGGATACGAAGTATACCCTCAGCGACTCCTCCGGATGACTCTGAGGATCCTGCTGGGCCGCATAGAATCGAGCTGAGGGGGGGAAGTGCTGTCCCCTCGAGCATTTCTTCTTCTGGCCGAGGCGGTCGGCTGCCCTCTGCTGCTGGCCTCGGAGGTGAGTGCTTGATCCTTCGGTGGTCTCGGTGGAGGGCCGCGCGCCTGTGGGGGTCTCTGCCGCGTGGGGGTCTCTCTGCGGCTGCGGTGGTGGAGGTGCAGGAAGGGCTGCTGCTCGGGGCGAGGACACTCCCACATACGGTGCCTCGTGCCGCACGCACCTAAAACAAGTGCCAGAACTGTCTCGGAGATGGTCTGGAGGTCTGGGGATCTTCTTTGGTGCTCGAAAGGTGGGCGACTGTGCGCCTCTGCGGTGGTCGACCCTGCTGCGTATCACCGGAAGGAGCCTGCCTCTTCGGTCCCTCTGAACCCGATCAGACTGAGAACCGTCCCACTCGGCCTCAAAAATCGGGCCTTCCGCACCACTTCCTCGAAGGTAGGGAGCTCATGCCCAATAACACGGCCTCGAAGACCGTAACGCAAGCCGCCTCGAATCGGCGGGCTCTCCCCCTCATCATCCACTAAGTAAGGTGCAAATCGGGACCGTGCTACAAAACGAGCGGCATCCTGAGCCACCATATCGCCCCGCACCAAGGCCTCAAACTCCAACGCTCGATGACGTCGGATGTGATCGGGAAAATACTCGGTCAAACCGATCCACAAAATCCTCCCAAGTCCAAACAAAATCGGGCTGAGCCAAGTAATGGAGGTCCACCGGTGCTCGGCCTCACCATGGAGAAGAAATACGGCTAATCGGACTCGCGCTCGGTCGCGCATCCCATCGTCTCAAATACCTTCTCTACGTCGGCGCCATCTCTCGGCCACGGTCGGGTCGGCTCACCCCGGAAATGCGGAGGATCGAGGCGTCGGAACTCTCGAAGGAGGGCACTCGGCGCTCTGCTCTGCTGTCTTTGGAGAAACGATCGGGGTGCCTCGCCAAGTGCGGCCGTCACGGACTGCGGCATCTGCATGGCGGGAAGCACTCACGGATACGGTAGGCTCCGCACGGTCTCGGTGGAGGAGGCTGCGCCCATAGGTGGCGGCATGAATCCACGGCGAGATGGGTGGTATCCTCAGGTGGGGCAGTAGGGATCTCGGGTGGAGGAGCAGGGATCGTAGGTGGTAGTGCGGGAGCCGCAGGTGGTGGAGCGGGAGTCGATCGGGTCACTCTCCTGGGCGCCATGTCCTACAGGAAAGAGCGAAGGTGCCTATCAACTTTGAAGCTCTCGAAGGCACACTCGTTAAAGGTCGGTAATAAAAGATCGCTAGGCTTCCCGAACTTAGGACTTAAATCATTCATAGCAGACATGTAATGTTGTTTTTGGTTATTCCCGAGTTATGCAAGGCAAGGTGTCACACCCCAAACTCAGAAACTGGGCTTATAAAATTCCCGATCGCTGAATCCGATGCTGATAGCCTCCGTAGAACCCCATTATTGGCTCCCAACGCCCATCCACCAAGTTCCGATCCTGAGATGATATGAGGAGGATTTTTAACATCAGTTTGATTCGTAATAAGCATAACCAAAGGCATAACCCACAAACAACAACCAAAAACTCCATCACATTTCCACTATAATCAAAAACTTTACAGGTACAATGAGCATAAGGGAAATACAATGAAGATAGACCAAAAATTCCAAAAGAAGATCAGCACGCGTCCAAGCCTCAGCGCTGCTGCGATCCAACGTCACCTGCACGCAACGGTCGTGCATAAGCTTATAGAAAGCCTAGAGGGTGGTGAAAGTGTATGCTCAAGTGATAATGTAGTCATGCAGTATCAGAGTAATGCGGAACATGCTGATGAATGCTAAGAATCCCATTAGCCGTACCAAGGCCATGCGGTGCAAAGAATGATGTCGGCCATACCAAGGTCATGCAATGCAAAATGCAAGTCAAGCATACAAACCCTCATCTAAGTCCACATGTCAATACGGCTCAAATCTGGAATATCACCGGGGTCTAGTACACTCCAAGCCAGATTGCCGCCCCATCGCGCGCAATAAGGTGAGTGGAAAAGACCTCACTATCCGCCTGCCAATATCGGGCTCGGCTCGTCAATAGCGGACCCATTCCTCGAGCTGGTCAGACTCAGCCTAGCATTGCCCCCTACTCTCGGGCGGGTAAGGCCCCACCCCCTTCCAACCGACCACGACACAGTGGAAAGCGCAACCGTCTGGTAATCGGCACCCAGCACTCATGCACCCACTCGGTCTAGACGTTGGAGCAACCTCCTGGTACCATAAGGGTTTAGGGACTTTCACCCAGGGATATCTATCGCACCCCATGTAGAACAAGATTTCCGGTATCCAATCCGCCAACCACGATACGCCTGTGGAGGCCACGGCCCGATGTCGCTAGGGCGTACATGAACTATACCACACAATGCGAATGCATGAATCACACTATTCAATCATGCGGCAATTCCTGCGCGTATCGTGCGCTCATGTAGGGCAACACCCTATCCGGGAGCCCCTAATCTGCCCGAAGGCTATGCTATGATCAGTCATTTCTCATATCAAGCATACGTATGATGCATATGATCATGAATCATGGAATTAAATATGTCATATGGGGTAGATGATGCTCATAATGAAGACGGGCCTAGACGGCCTACATATTACACATATGGGCCTATCAGCGGGCTCAAGGGAAAGTCATAATGCGGACATTTAACCACACTACACTTACAATGTGGACGTCAAACCAACATTGCTCCCAAGGCACGACTGCCACAAATATCATTTCATAAGTTACTTTGGGATCACACATTGCAATGGACCTTAGGTACATCCATTGGGCCCTTAAATACATCAAATTAGCCAAGTCATATGGGCCTTATATTCATTAAGTGGGCCACACCAATGGGCCTTATGTACATTGCAATGGGTTATAACCCGGGGGCTTCAGAACATATCAAATAGGCCTAAGCTTATGGGCCTTACACGTGTCAAATGGGCCTCGACAGTTGGGCTCCATATGTACATCAAATGGGTCTACTCACCCGGGCCTTATATGTATCAAATGGGCCTCACCAATTGGGCCCCATGTGCACATCAAATGGGCCTCAACTCATTGGCCCCATTACATCAAATGGGCCTCGACCCATGGGCCCCTAATACATTAAATGGCCTCGACCCATGGGCCTCTAATACATTGAATGGGCCTCGACCCATGGGCCTTTTATATACATCAAAGTGGGCCTCAACCATGGGTCACAAGTACTGAGGTGGGCCTCAATCACGGGCCTCCACATTAGTAAAAAAAATATATACATATAATATAGTATATAATATGTATATAGTATATAATATATATACATAATACATGTATATAATATTATATGAAATATAATATTATATATATATATATATATACACACACGCGCACACATCACAGTGGGCCCACACACTCATCACAGTGGGCCCACACACGTCACAGTGGGTCCACGTCCACCGTCCAGGCGGACGGTGGGAATGAAGCACATACATCAATGTGGGCTCCATGTGGGGCCCACCATAGTGTTTATATCCCATCCGGACCGTTGATAAGGTCCAGCAGACCTAGATGAAGGGTGAAAAGAATTTTCACCCTGATCCGAAACTTCTGTGGGCCCAAAAAGGGTTTCAAAGGTAAATGTTCAATTCCACTGTTTCACACGATGTGGGCCACCTGAGTCTTGGAACAGGCTGATTTTTGGGGTGGGTCCATGTCAGGGGATGGCCCACCCTATGAACGGCTTAGATGGTATATAAACATCAAGGTGGGGCCCACGGCTGCAGCCGTGACTGGCTGTACGACGGCCAAGCCGTCCGCCCGCTGCAATGCGCAGGCAGCGCTGCTGCGCTACTGACACAGGATTTTGCAGGTGGGGTCCACCTCTTGCAGATCTGCTCCGTCCAATGGCTCTCCTTGCCTCACGACAGTCAAAACAAGCCCAATATTGGGCCTGTTTCAGTGTGTAGAAGTGTTAGAGGGTGTTTTAAT
Organism: Magnolia sinica; assembly: GCF_029962835.1. NCBI lineage: Eukaryota > Viridiplantae > Streptophyta > Magnoliopsida > Magnoliales > Magnoliaceae > Magnolia > Magnolia sinica. The sequence goes on along the minus strand of NC_080577.1, from coordinate 39,319,119 downwards.
GGTGAACGCATTGTTTGCCATGCTATGGCCCGCCTGGAAGTCTGATCGGTCCCATCTTTGGGCTCAACGCCTAAAAAGAGCTTGGGAAGGGAATGGATGGTGTGGATTTAATACATACATCAAGGTGGGGCCTACATGAGTGGACAACCCCCCATTGGCAAGCTAATGTTTATGTTTTTCCCAAAACGTCCAGCGTCCCTGGACGCTGGACCCTTGTAAAAATATTAGGGGTGGGCCCTGCTTAGGTGGGCCACCTCATGGAAAAATTGGTGTGGTTACTACACACAAAGTGGGCCCCACTTGTAGGTGATTTGGATGGAATACATACCCTATGGTGGGGTCCATTCAAGTGGGCCACACAACCTCATCATCATACAACAAAATAAAATAAAATGAAATAAAATAAAATAAAATAAAAAGGGAGAGAGGTAGAGAGTGAGACCGTGTGATGGAGGGACCCCGGCACTATGGGCCCTCCCTTGCACTAAATCATACATCAAGTGGGCCCCATTACACATGGGTCTATAAAATTAGATCCAACGGTGGAGATCCCTTCTCCACTAAATTAAATGGTCTAGATGACCCTAAGCATGCAAAGAAATAAACATCATGATGGGGTCCATGGAGAATGGCCCCATCATGGAATGATCATGATGATCCAAGTGGGCCATTGGCCACATCTTAGGGTCCAAAGTAAGATCCAAACCATTGATCGGTTGGCCTCACTTGGCCCATCTAAAAAAATATGAAAATCTACCCTATCAAGGCACCCACCACATGATCTTCTTGCTCCCTTGGCTTCCTTAGCTCCTTGTGCTACTCTTTGATGGAGGAAGATGAAAAATGGATGGTTGAGATGAGAGATGAAGGGGTGGGAAAGGTGGACCTCACATATGAAGTTTTCTCACCATGGGGGACTCATGGTGCTCTCTCTTGGATTTGGATTTTTTTTTGAAAAAAAGAATAAGAGAGATAGTTGTAAAGGGAGGGAGAGAGAGAGAAAGAGATGGGTGATGGAGTGATGGGGGATGGTTTGGGTTGAAAATTGTGAAAAGGTGTATGGTTGTTGTTGAAATTTGGAAAAGAGGAGTGGTGAGGTGGAAAGAATGGTGGACTTTTAAAAAAGTGGGGATGGGTTGATGTACTTAGGGTATGGGATGCTTTAAGGGTTGATTGATGGGACTAATTGTAGAGATTCCCTCGAAATCCGCAACGCGCGGTGTTTCTTCGGAATAAACGCTGATCGGCATCTTCTTGCCTGGGTATCGGTTCGGTGCGCAAGTCACGGCGTTGGAACCGCAGCGACGACGCGGTCGCTCTGATATAACTTTCAGACTAAGCCGACGTCGGTGCGCGGGACCTGGCTTAGGATCGTGCGCAAACACCGAATACGGTGCGAAGGTTGCCGGAATTTGACCGGAAGGATCGCAGAAGCTAACGGAACAGTATGGATTAGGACACGGGTCTTACAGTAGTTTTCAACGTGTCCACTTCCTTTTCTACCAAACCATTGGTATCATAACTTAAGGCCTATAATGGGGTTTCCGATCCATCCAACTTGTCGGCCAGCTCGGCGTGGGCCAAAAATGTCCTAACTTGGGCAATGTCCACTTCTAAAAAACAGTACAGTGAGCCTGCAAACTTTCTATAGTCACCATTAATTTCTATTTTGTGGGCCACAAAAGCACTGGATCAGGCTGATATTTTGGCCCTAGTCTTAAAATGATATGACAAAAAGGATGGGCGGAATGGATTATACACATACATCAATGTGGGCACATTTGGGTCGTGGTTTACATGGGTCGTAGTTGCCATGTTATATGAGTCATGGTTGTCATGTTGTATGGATCGTGGTTTTCAACGTGTTCAATTTATTTTCTACCAAATCATTAATACCATATCTTAAGGCCCACAATGGGGTGATCCGATCCATACACCTTGTCGACCAGCTCGGCGTGGACCCAAAAAGTCCTAACTCGGGCAATGTCCAATTATAACAAACAACATAGTGAGCATGGAAACATTCAACAGTCACCATTAATTTCTATTTTGTGGGCCACAAAAGCACTGAATCAGGCTGATATTTGGGCCCTAGCCTTAAATTGACACAACAAAAAGGATGGGCGGAATGGATTATACACATACATCAATGTGGGCCCATTTGGGTCGTGGTTTGCATGGGTCGTAGTTGCCATGTTATATGAGTCGTGGTTGTCATGTTGTATAGATCGTAGTTTTCAACGTGTTCAATTCCTTTTCTACCAAACCAATAGTACCATATCTTAAGGCCCACAATGGGGTGATCCGATCCATCCACCTTGTCGGCCAGCTCGGCGTGGACCCAAAAAGTCCTTACTTAGGCAATGTCCACTTCTAACTAATATTACAGTGAGCCTGGCAGCTTTCAACAGTCATAATTAATTTCTATTTTGCAGGCCACAAAAGCATTGGATCGGGCTGATATTTGGGCCCTAGCCCTAAAATGACACGACAAAAAGGATGAGCGGAATGGATTATACGCATACATCAATGTGGGCCCATTTGGGTTGTGGTTTGCATGGGTCATAGTTGCCATGTTATATCGGTCGTGGTTGTCATGTTGTATTAATCGTGGTTTTCAACGTATCCACTTACTTTTCTACCAAATCTTTGGTATCATAGCATAAGGCCCACAATTGGGGTAATCTGATCCATCCACCTTGTCGGCCAGCTCCGCATGGCCAAAAAAGTCCTAACTTGGGCAATGTCCACTTCTAACAAACATCACAGTGAGCCTGAAAACTTTCAACAGTCACCATTAATTTCTATTTTGTAGGCCACAAAAGCACTGGATCGGGCTGATAATTGGGCCTTAACCCTAAAATGACACGACAAAAAGGATGGGCGGAATGGATTATGCACATACATCATTGTGGGCCCATTTGGGTCGTGGTTTGCATGGGTCGTACTTGTCATATTATATGGGTTGTGGTTGTCATGTTGTATGGATCGTGGTTTTCAATGTGTCCACTTCCTTTTCTACCAAACCATTGGTACCATAGCTTAAGGCCCACAATAGGATGATCCGATCCATCCACCTTGTCGGCCAGCTTGGCGTGGGCTAAAAAAGTCCTAACTTGGGCAATTTCCACTTCTAACAAACGGCACAGTGAGCTTGGAAACTTTCAACAGTCATCATTAATTTCTATTTTGTGGGTCACAAAAGCACTGGATCGAGCTGTTATTTGGGCTATGGCCCTAAAATGATATGACAAAAAGGATGGGCGGAATGAATTATACACATACATCAATGTGGGCCCATTTGGGTCGTGGTTTGCATGGGTCATAGTTGCCATGTTATATGGGTCGTGGTTGTCATGTTGTATGGATCGTGGTTATAATGTGGTAAGAGTCGTAGTTATCGTGAGTCATGGTTGTCATGTTATATGGGTCGTGGTTGTTATGTTATATGGGTCATGGTTGTCATGGGTCGTAGTTATCATGTTATATGGGTCGTTGTTCTCATGTGATATAGGTCGCGGTCGTTACATGTTCACTTCCTTTACTACCAAGTGAAAGGATAACCATTAGTACAATAGCTTAAGGCCCACAATGGGGTGATCCGTTCCGTCCACCTTGTCGGCCTGCTCGCCGTGGGCCCAAAAAGTCCTGACTTGGGCAGTGTCCACCTTTAACAAACATCACAGAGAGCCTGGAAGGTTTCAACCGTGGGTTCCATTGTCACCATTATTTCCTCTTTTGTGGCCCACACGAGCTCTAGATAAGGCTGATATTTGGGCATTAACCCTAAAATAACACGGCAAAAAGGATGGGCGACATGGATTATACACATACATCAATGTGAGCCCCACTAGTTTGGTCCTTGCCCACTCGCAAAAAAGGGTTCCGTACACATCACAATCATGGCATTAAATACGACGTAACTTCTTATTCCCAAGAAAACTGTACAACTAGGAGTGTACATCGGGCCAAACCGAGTCGAACTGGGCTCAACCCGGCCCCGCTCGATCACCTGTCAAACCCGACCCAATCATCGAGCCAACATGTCCGGCCCGGCAACAATCGGGTGAGTTCGGGCCAATTTCGGACCTCCTCCATCCACAAAGAGACGAATGGCGTTCTCACCAAATGATTAGGGTAAGGATTTAGGATATATATATATATATATATATATATATATATATATATATATATATATATATATATATATATATATATCCGGGTCGGGCCAAGTCGAGTCGGGTTTCGGACCGAGTCAGGCCGAACTAGGATATATTTGAACTCGGCGCGAACTCAGTTTCGGGCTAAATAAAATGGCCCGTCCTGGACCAAACTCAGTTTCAGGTCGGGCCGAGTCGAGCTTTTTCGAGCTGAGTCGACCGAGTTAACCCGGTTCATGTACAGCCCTACGTACAACTACAGAAACAAGGATAAAGGCATTTTGGTCCAAGTAATTTTCAAAAGCTTGTAAGAAGGCCCCGATTCAAGATATATGGAATGTCATAACTTTTTAGGTAATTTGCCTAGACTTTAAGGCAAGTAAGGTCAATTTCTTACTGGACGGCATCTAATCTAATCCGCTTCATAATTGCATTCCTTCCCTGACTTGAATTTGTCTATGCCACATGCAGGATTAACTCCTCCGCTGCCACCCAAAGCTCTGTGGGGCTCACTACGATGTTTGTGTTATATCTGCTCCATCCATCTGTTTCTTCGGATCATTTCAGGACACGAATGAGATCCAAAACTCAAGTGGCATATACCACAGGAAACCGTGGGGATGGAGACAACCACCGTTGAAACCTTCTTGCAGCCCATCGTGATATTTAGATTGCATCCAACCCGTTTATAAGGTGATTTCCGAGTGGATTAAGGGAAAAAACAAATCTGACTCTTATCCAAAACTTCTGTAATCCTAACTGATGTGTCAACGGTGGGAGTTTAATCTTCACTCGTGTGGCCTACATGAATCTTGGATCTCCCTCATGTTTGGGCTCATGTCGTAAAACTAGCTAACCAAACGGATGGATGGATTTTAATATAACACAAATATCCTGGTGGGCCCACAGAGCTTTGGGTCATCGGGGAGCAAAATAACTGCCGGTGATTACTTGGTTAGTTTTCTAAATACGAAAGGATTTGAAAAATAAGCTTGAGTTAGAGTTGGCTTTTCTCTACTCGCATACGACATGCATACGTGTGTGAGATCTAAGCCGTTGGTCACGTGGTTGTTACTGTTAATATTCCTTATTCGATAAAAATTCTAAGATGAACCGTACATCTACAGTGGATATGAACGGTTTAAAAATTTTGATCTCGTGATCACCTCCACTTAATCTATTTCATGATATGGTGGAACGCGCGTGATAAGTGGCTTAGATCTCTCATACGTGGTCAACTGTGGAGTTCTCACCAATTACTTGCCGCCAACGTTTGGTTCCGTGGGTTCTTACTCTTGCTCCGGTGGATGGAATTGCATTCGGGCATGCCAAATGATTGGGAATAGTGGAAATGCTTGGAATTAGATTAGATGGAATTGCATCAGGTCCTGTGCCAATTCCACTCAATGGTAGGTCCCATTATGATGTGTGGGCTATATCCTCACTGTCCACCCATTTTTTTAGATTATTTTAGAGCATGGCCCAAAAAATCAGGTAGATCTAAAGCTCAAGTGGACTTTACCATAGAAAGCAGTGGGGATTGAATACATACTGTTGAGAACTTCTTTGGGCCCATGTAAGTTTTGGATCTACCTCATTTTTAGGCTCATGCCATGAAATGAGATTACAAAATAGGTGAACGGTTTGAATATAACATGTGTTATTCTCAATGGTTTCAAATGATGGTGGGTATATCCATTCAATGTACCACCGTATTACAAATATAGCTGGGAATTAAGCTTATCCTAAGTAACGGGGGACAATCCCTGCCATATATAATAATTACGTTTTTTTTAATCCCAGTCAAGGGTTCGAATACCCATAGGCGGTGAAATCCTGCTACGGCGTCAGCGTAGATGTGTGGTAGTGTGTGTGCATGTGTTAAAAAAATTAATAATAAAATAAATAAATAAAATCGTTTAGGTTCCGTTACGCACTGCCTTCCATAGCCGCGGGTACTTTCCATAAAAAGTATCCTAAATTAGGTAAGTCGCTCTGCCGGTGGAATCGCCAGCTTGGACGTGGATATAGAATGAAGTGATCAGGACTGTTGATTCGGTGGGCCACCGCATGGATGGGCTTTAGCTCAGAATTAAGTGATTTGATAGCTTTGACTATCTAATTCTTGTGAGTTTTCTAGGTGAATGTGGACTGTTGCTTTGATAGGGGTAGATGGGCTATTTTTCAAGCCGCTGATAAGTTGGTTAACACAGTCCAATCACCGTTATTTCTGGAATATGGCCCATCCACGAGTTTAGTTACAAAATCAATGGTCCTAATCACCATATAACAGTGCTAGGTATACATTAAGAATGCTACGATTCTTTTTCCCAAGTGGTATGTTTGGATCCCAGCATGCATCACCCATGGTCTCAAGAGTAGAGATGGCCGGATAATTTAAGCCATCCATCTTTCCAGAAACATTCTGAACAGCCGTGCGATCCAGAAATCGAATTGTACGGATCACCCTGATCGTTGATTTGTGTGGCTGAACAGTAACTATTGAAAATTTTCATTCATCTACTATAACAATCATCCTGCGGCAGCACAACATGAACAGTTCCGATCATCAAACCATCTTTGCATATGGCCCCCAAAATGGCCGGTGATCCTGAATCTCAGTATGTAAGACAAACTCGTATTTATTGCAACGACTGACGAACTTTCCTCTTAAGACTTTTTCCAGGTAATTAAGATCTGCCGGGGGAACGTGCATTAGCTGCCAACCCCTGTCCAGCCAGATGGGCGCGACCTTGACGGTGGGGCCCACCTCGATGTATGCGTTGTATATCCACGCCGTCCATCTATTTTTCCATCTTATTTCAATGGATGGTCACAAGAATGAAACAGATAAAACGATCCTAGGTGGACCACACAGGATTGATTTCTCACAATTAAAAGCTCAATGGGAGCCACAAAAGTTTTGGATGAAGCTGCTATCTATGCTTTCCCTTCGTATTATGTGTGTGACCTTATGAACAGAATAGATGGCAAATAAACATTAAGGTGGACCCTAGGAAGATTTTAATGGTGGTGACCGCTGTTTCTTGTGGTCTGGTCAACCCGAGATTTTTGCCGGCTTAGTTTATGTGAACATGTCCCAAAATAAGCTGGAGAAACGGATGGGCGGCGTGGATATAAAAAGGCATATATCAAGGTGGGCCCCACGGTCAGGGTGGGGACTACCTGATGGTCACATATTTCTTGCTAAAGCCTTTTGCAAGAAGTTCTTGTGCAGAGATGTTGGGTGAGGCCCAAAGAGATGTTTGCACGAAGTAAACTAGAGCAACTTGGGTGAGGCCCAAAGAGATGTTTGCACCGAGTAAACTAGAGCAACTGGGGCATTATTGTTCGGTTGCACTGAACAAACTGGGGCAACTAGGGCAGCATTGCTCAGTTGCACTGAGTAAACCTCGAGCAACCGTGCAAATTTGGACAGTAGGTTCGGTTGCACCAAGTGGAACTCGGCGCAACTGAGTAACTCTATTTAGCAATATTCTCCACATTCAGATTTTGACAGTTTCAGTGCACTGACTTCAAAAATTCATATATATTTTTCTACAACTACAATTGAGGTGATTCAATATGAAATTGTAGTTTATACCGCTGTTACTGAAGAATGAATATGAGACAAGGTCCTAAAGGAGGGGTGAATAGGACTTTTTAAATATTTTGCCTATTTAAAAATCCTAATTGCCTAACTTAAATAATCATTTAGTTTAAAACAAGTAAGGCAATATAACTCTAAAGGCTTCCAAGCCAATAGAAGGTCCAATTACAAAGGCTATTCAACATATATAAAAAAAAAAAACAACTAGGCTAGTGTTGTGAGCTTGTGTGTAGAGTGTTCTTCCTATCAATCTTAGGCATTCATCTAATCATGCATAAACAATTTAAACATTCAAACATATATAAGCATGATTAAATAGATGCACAAATGACAATTCCAAACACAAGCGTATATAATGGTTCGGCTACGTGCCTACTCCACTCCCGGCATCTACATTCAATCCCAGAGTGCACTGGATTTCACTATTAATGGTTTTAAAATAGATTCACCAATAATCTTTACAGTCCTACACTAAGGACACCAATTTATGCTCTCCGCAAGAGCAAAAGTCCTACACTAAGAACCCATGTTTAGGCCCACCGGCCAAGGTCCCACACAAGGCACCTCCGTTTAGGCCCACTTGCCAAGGTCCCACACAAGGCACCTACGTTTAGGCCCACCGGCCAAGGTCCCACACTAGGCAACTAATCGAGTGTGTTGATAGCAAACTCTTAGCCTTAATCCTACATGAGGGTAGAGACTAAACTGTGGACTCTTAAAAATGACACTTACTTGTCAGATTGAGTCCTCTTTTGTAGCTTGTCTTGGGTTGCTTAATCTTCGCGCTCTCGTGCTTTAATCAGCTTCCCGGTACTCCCACGACCGCATAGCTTGGATTTTCCTGTTGGTTCAACTTCACGATTAAGAACCCTGTATAAGATATACCTATAAAGGTGAACACGGTAATGAGAGTTGGTTGAATCTCCTATTTAAGATAATGAGTAGATTTCTTAAGGGATTCAACCTATGGATGCTCTAGAGTATCAAAAAGACAAAGGATTTTCTTATTGGTTTGGTCATTGTACTTTAGAGAAGATATGAGTTTATGTTCTTCATTAATAGGAGCTTTGAATGCTCATAGAAGTGAAAGATCACAATGACGAGAGCATAAAAATTATATGGATAGAGACTAGGTAGGCTAGGATAAGCTTGGGATACACTAGAGACTCTAAGATGCCTTAATCCACTCTTTTTGTAAGTTTCTACAAGCCGCTTTTACAGAGAAAAAGTTCCAACAAATAGAAAATGGCTAGTTTACGGTGCTACCGAAGCTAACTTCGGTATCACTGAACTTGCTTCAGTGGTACCAAATTATCAATCGGTAGTACCGAATTAAATCCTCAAGTTGTTAAATGTAAAAAATCCCTTTCGGTGACACCGAAATTTGTTCGTCAGTGGCAATCAGTGGTAAAGAATTATCTTTGAAATGCTCTTGGACTATTTTGAGCGCTTTCGGTAACACCGAAGGTATCTTTGGTGATACCGAAAGTGTTATTCGATGGACCTTTTCCTACAGAATATGGACAATTTTTCTTGTTTTAATTCCTTATCCATTTAATCATTCATCAGCTTGGAACTTACTAAAGCCAAGACTAAAGGATAGAAAATATGAACTCGGAATTAGCTTTGAATAGATGACCTGAGTAGGTTTTCCTATTTGGGTTGGGATCATTTATTTGCAAGGTCAAGATCGGAGAAGTAGTTCTTTGTCTTCAATGTAGCTTTAGTGCTTTCTGATCCAGTTGCGTTGCAAATCTTCATTTGCCAAGAACTCATCCGACTACTAGACACAACTAGTCACGTAATTGACAAACAAGTGTGCAAAGGTGTGTGCACTTACACAAGATACTCAATTTACCTGTTATGCACTCCTTGATGCTTCATGTCCTTTTGTATCTTCGGTCTTCATTTCTAAGGACTCAACCGACTCACTGGCATATGAACTCACATAATTGACAAATAGGTGCACAAATGAGTACACTAACAATCTTCTTTGTTGCCAATTACATGACAAAAACCTAACATAGACCTTTTCATAGTCCATACTAATAACAAACCAAAATAACTAAAAATATTATATGTTCAGGATTTTTAAAATTAAATATAGGACTCGAGACATGTAAACATTGTTGCATTGCTCCCCCTTAATTGTTCCACTTAAGTCCATCAAATCCCTACAACAAAGAGAACCTACAAAATAGATGACACTAGTTTTGGTGGGACTTGTTCTCCCCCCTTTTGTCAGTAAATGACAAAAAGACAATTCCATGGATATAACAATAAGCACGTGAAATGGAAAGTACTATAAATCATAGATTTACCTATAAGAACAAACTGACTAAGGAATATACTAATGGTGCATATTAATGTCAAAAACATGGAGCATATATATTATGGTCATTTAGAAAATATACATATATAAGCAATATGACCAATGATAGTCTAGCAATAAACATGTGATACGAAAATTAAGCAACTTTAAAGCTTAAAATATAAAATAGATTATTAGGAAAAAATCCTCTAATTTATCTATTAGGCTGACTTAAAATGAGCTGAAATCTTCTGATTTACCTATAAGTTCAATAATGAAGCTCAAATCCTTAGATTTAGGTATAAAGTTCACATATATCTCTACGAATCACCCATTTCCTAAAACCCAGACTATGTTCGGGAGAGAATGTTTTTTCCTTGAACATATCTCTCTTAGGTGAGATCATATTCGGAGATCTATGTTTAATAGAGGATTTTCCTATGTTGTTCCTACCATGGTTGTTATTTCCCAAATTTAACATTTTCTTCATTTTTTAATTCAAAAGGGCAACGTGTTTTAACAACTCCCCCATACGATTAGTCATTTTATGAGGGGTTGGATACTCATTCTTCTTTTTTGGCTATTCTCTAGGAATGCTTTTCCATTAGTGTGTCAAATTCAACGTGATTGAGGTGTATTGGGCCCTTTTTTAGATTAAACATTTGAATTTTAACTACCAAATATCTCCATAAGCATGACACACAGGAGAGGTTCTCGATCTACTTCCTGAGGCAGATGAGCTCTTTTGGATTAACGGAGGGGTAGAGGTTGTGGCAATGGTTTGCCTATTAAATTCAAATCCACTATTGTCTCCTAAAGACTTACTCTCCTCATGGGTAGACATAATTCTAAAACTCTTATGGATCTTACTCTAGATGGTTAAGTTCTTGAATAGCAACCCACATTGATACCAATTGAAATTGTGTGGATCATCTGCCATGGCACACGGAATCTAGGTGGAGATTAGAATTACGACTAAGTCCTAAAGAATGGAGGAGGCGGGAGTGAATAGGTCCACTTAAAATTCTTACCTAATTAAAACAATTTATCAATTAAGCTAATAAGACATAATACTTAGGCTTCCAAACCAAGTGGGTCCAATCACATATACTTCAATAGATGCAATCCTATAAGCAACTAGTCTTTAAGGAAGATATTGATATTGTGTAGGTGATGTGCAAATAATTCAATGCCTAACATACATTTGATTATGTATTCATATAATTCAACAAGATAAGCTCACGAGTATAAATAGAAATGTGCACAAATAATAATCTCAAACACAAGTATGTATAGTGGTTTGGCTACTTACCTACTCCACTCCTGGCGGAAACACTCTCCTTGAGTGTACTAGAATTCACTATTGGAGGTTTTAAATCAGGTTCACCTCTAACCTTTACAGTCTTATACAAGGACCTAAATGCGTATACTCATGTGTTAGAGGAACACATTTTCATCTGTGTTGGTAGGTCCTGCGGAGACTTAGTTGGTTTTCTATCGTCTAACCAACAACTGCTACAATCCTAATCGAATGACCTACGCACACTCCCGCCGAAGGCTCCCTATGGAGACTAACACGTATGCACCCGTGTCTAGTGAATGAAGTCCTAATCCAAGGCCTTATGTGTACTCTCACCGGAGGCTCACACAAAGACTAACACATACGCACCTGTGTTCGGTGAATTCGATCCTACACAAGAACATAGGTTCTACACAAGAACCTATTCGATTTTGGGTCACAAACTCTATACTCAATCCTATACAAGGAAAGAGTATACATGAACTCTAAAGTGACAGTTTACTTGCTGGATTGAGCTCCATTGTTGTGTCATCTTAAGATGCATCTTCAATGCTCTCTCGTGCTTAAATTAGCTTCTCATTTGCTCCTACAATCGTTGAAGTTAAATGGTTCAGCTTTATGATCAAACGCTTTGCACATGATGTACCTATGAGTTGACCAAGGTGGTAAGAGATGGGTTGAATCTTATATAACTAATGGTTTTAGTAGATTCCTAGTAGGGATTTACTTAGATGGGTATTCGAGAGGATATAAACAAGGATATACCTATAGCCTTAGTGTCTAATTTTTAGAAAATGGTGGAGATTAAGTGCATCTTAATAATGGAGGTTGGAACCCTCATTATAGTGATAATCTCAAGATAGATTACTTAAATCTCATAGGTTTAGAGGCTTAGGAGAGTGATTAAGAGTGTGAAATCACCTAAGCTTTAATGGTACCAAAAACCTATTAGAATGCCCACAAAATGTATGCCCTTTTATAGCTAACAAGTTGCAACAACTAGAAAAATGGGCAAATAACAACTAGGTTGATCAATCGATCGAATCTTTGATCAAACCTTTGATTGATCGAAGTATTTTAAAATTTTTCTGATAAGTTAGATGAGCACTTTTTGCCATCTTCGATTGATTAAGGACTTGTTCGATCGATCGACGATCGACCGAACTCACCCAGAGTTCTACTATTTTGGGCTATTTGATTCAACATCTTTGAACCTTTAAAGCATATCTAAGCATGTTTCAATGAAGCTCCTAAGGCTAAATGATGATCAAAAAAATATTTACCTATATAAGAACAATCATTTAGAGGTTAAGGTAGTTATGGGTTTAAGGTTACAGTCACCAAAGTTTCTCAATTTACCTGCTCTTCACTCCTTAATGCTTCATGTCCTCTTATGTCTTCAGTCTTTAACTTTCAATGTCTCAACCGACTAATTGACACATGGACTCACGTGATTGGCAAATATGTCAATAAATAAGTGCACTAACAGGTTCCATCTTCATTGTTGGTGGGTTTCAATAAATGGCAAATCGCCTGGTGGGCTCCATCTTCATTGCTACGAGTTCCGACAAACAACGAATCGCCTTCTTATAGAAAGACAATGTGTTTCATTCGTAAGAGAGTTTCTTCGGCGAAATCTGTTGTTCCATTGGGTAGAGGCCAAGGAACGAGTAGGGGATTTGACACGTATAGCTTTGAGAGTCCGGCTTAAGGTGTCGTTGTTATCATCAGGTTTATGTGAGAGACACCTCCTCCATCAGAGCTAGTGGGGTTTCACTGCTACTAATAAACACTCCAAACAAAGTATCCCAATTCATGTGGGATATGCACAGGGATTTCTCATATTTTAAACATGGAATGGGATGTAATCAAAATTTTGAATTCCATGACAATCCATAATCATTTCTTTCAAACAATTCCATCCGACTAAATCCCACATAATCCCACACCCCAAACAGGCCCTAAGTTTAGGGGTCGTTTGGCAGCATGGATTTGGGGGGATTTCAAATCCCCTGGTTGTTTGACAGCATAAGGTAACTGGGGGTTTCAAATCCAAGGGGTTTCAAATCCCCTCAAAGAGGGGGTTTCAAATCCACCGTGAGAGCATAGATTACGCCTAAAATCGTTTCAATAGTTGCATGTGTAACATGTGTGTCATCGTACTATTATTCTATTGTACACATGGCCCACTAATGATATCCAAAACAATTAGATTGTCATTTACATCACTATAATTACTTTAATATGATGATCAGCACCGTCCAAACATTGTCCATGTAAATTAATGGCTAAAAATCATTGGTTAGTCACTCGGACGTGATCTTGCGCTTATGGCCCATCCGAGACTTGGAATTTCATAATTTTCAGGCAAAGCATATATTTCAATAGGCTTATTACAACCATTATGTCAAACATTACATATATTGCTAATTAGAGATATTAAAGTTGATTTAATAAATAAATTCAAACACCCGTAAATATACCATGCATAACTACTTTTGGATTAAAGTTGATTCCCAATCCAGGGTGCCAAACACAATAGGAGGATTTCAAATTGAGGGGGTTCCAAATCCACGCTCCCAAGAGCGTGGATTTGAAAACCCTTAGCTTCGGAACCCCCTGGATTTGAAATCCTCTTATTGTGTTTGGTACTAACTATTCATAGTATATTTGCAGGGGTTTGAATTTAAGTACTAAATCAACTTTAATATCTCTAATTAGTGAACTTATGTAATTTTTTACACAATGGTTGTAATAAGCCCACTGAAATATATACTTTGCCAAAAAATGATGAAATTCTAAGTCTCGGATGTCACGCCCCAAACTCAGGAACTGGGCTCACAAAATTCTCGGCCGCCAAATCTGGTACTGACAGCCTCTGTAGTACCCTATTCTCTGCTCCTAGCTCCCATGCGCCAAGTTCTGATCCTGGGATCCTACAAGGAGGATTTTCAAGGTGAATTTTTTTTTTGTATAGTAGTATAATCACAAGTGTACCCAAGTCACCAAAACATCATCACCACATATTCACTAATATAATATTTAAGTACAGTACTGAAAGAAAAATACATGATATAACAAAACTCTAAAAGATCAAGAACATGGTCCCACTTCAATATTGTTGTGGTCTAACATAACGTGCACGTAATGAATGTGCATAAGCTTACTACAAAGCTTAGAGAGTGCATGCGTCTGTGCGCAATGCATGTGTCAAGCATACATATGTCAGAGTAAGTAGAAATGATGGAAGGTTAAACCGACAAGTCCATGAATACCATCAACCCTATCTAGGCTATGCGATGCAAAGACATAGTAGGTTAAATGTCATTGATGAGGATGCAATGCAATATGCAAATCTTGACAAGTCCATAAATACCATCAGCTTTATCCAAGCTATGTGATGCAAAGACATAGTAGGCCAAATGTCATATGCTGAGGATGCAATGCAATATGCAAATCCTGACAAGTCCATAAATACCATCAGCCATATTCAAGCTATATGATGTAAAAGGAATGACAGAATTGGTGTGTATAGTCGGGGTGATAGTACATGGTATCGCAAGCTGTGGGGTTCATCACAAGGGACTTATATCAAAACTAGTCACATACCTGATTTGGATAGCTAAACTCAATGTGGTAAACTCCTGACCGCAGGTCAATCGTGTACTTAAACGAAATCATGGCCATTGCGAAGGTACACATAAGGATTTAGTTGTGCACCATCAGCTTGGGTAGATAATGAATAAATGAATGAATGAATGAGTCAAATGTTGAACATGCAACTCCTACTCAGTAAGTCCACATTTCAGTACAGTTATCATCACTAGAATCAACACCAGGTTCTAGTACACTCCACACTAGCTGCCGCCCCATTGCACGCATACCCAGGTGAGTGGAAGAGACCTCACTATCTGCCTTACCGGTGGTATGCCAATGCTCACTTGGCTCATCGATAAGGGACCTATTTATGAGTTGGTCAAACTCAACCTAACTTATAGCCCCCTACCCTCGGGTGGATAAGGTCACACCTCTTTCCAACTGACCATGACACAGTGGGAGACACAGCCTACTAGTATTTAGCACTTGGGCACTCATGTTATCCACTTGGTCTCGACGTTGAAGCATCATGTTGGCCCACAGAGTTTAAGAACTTTCACCCAAGGACATCCTTAGCGCCCTCATGCTAGAATAGATATTTTCGATATCCAATCCGCCCATCCACGATATGCTTGTGGAGGCCACAACTCTGATGTCGATAGGGTGTAATGCAAATGCATCATACAATGCATGAATGCATGAGTCCATCATCTGAGTCATGCAACCATGTCATGCAAGTCGTGTATACATGCAAGGGGGCCTCATCTCTTATCGGTCCCCTAGAAATGCCCAAAGTTATAAAGTCATCAATGTGGCCTTACCATGCATAAGCAATGCTAAAAATCCCGAATTAGCCATCATCCAAGTCATGCATATATGATACGAATGAGATATGATAACATACGATCATAACCACTATGCATGAGGTGTGTAATACCATATTAAGCATAAAGCAAGGCTAAATAAATATAAAGCAATGCTACATCTAACATAAAATAGTGTTGCATTAGTATAAAAAAAGCACCATGTCAACATAAAGGAAGTGTTATAGAAATCATGAGTGCAAACATCTCATAAATCACTAAGGTAATACTACATAAATTATCAAGGAAGTATTGTACTAACACACATGTAAAATATTGCACCACATGATAATGGAAATTCATCATTCATAATGGGTGGAACCTACTTGGAAACCAAGTTTATCGAGGCCCATAGGGCTATACTTAAGTGGTCTTTCAAGCTAATGGACTCACTCAGCAAGCTCGCACCTAAGCAGCCAAAACATACAACTATCGGCATCCAAACGGGATAATAAATTGTAGGATCGACAAAAAATCATAGTAGGCCCGAAATGGTCATCAAAGTGGGCCCTACAACTATCCCTAAGCAAGGCCTAAGAGGGCAGCTCGCAACCAACCAAACACAAGCCTATGATGTGCTTAATACATTCAATGTGTGGAACCTAAACGGTAGTTCAATGGTGGAAACATGACATAAACCATAGGGTTAGCATATGGTACGGCCACTACATATAAATACAGGTAGGCCTAATGGGCAGCCATGGCATGAAAAACAAGGCAACCCGTGGTGTGGGCATCATTTATTCACTAAAGAGGATCCACAATTAAGTTTGATTACAAATAAAATCACTATGGGCTCCACAAATCTAACATGGATATGACTGGGTGGGATCCACTCAAATCTACCCCTAATGGGCCCCGCATGCTCCTACATAGGTGGGCCTATAGTCAAAAGGTGCACTCATAGCGAGCCATGTGGGCACATAAAGAGTCCAAGATGGGTGCCAGTCGTAGCCTCTAATTACAACCCAAGCATGCTCATAACAGCCTAGAAAGGCGCAACATGTTCACCGATAATCATGGTGGGTCCCCTAAGTATCTGAGCCTAAAGGCATATGCTATGATCAATCATCACCCCACAACATGCATACAAATGATGCGGATGGGCATATGTCTGGGCACGATGTCATTATACTTAGCATGTTCTTAGTGTGTCCTACTAAGCCAAGTACACTAGCATGTTATCAAACATATCAGGCAATAATCAGCCTTAATCGACACATCATATACAGAGAGTGGGAACTAAACGACGTGCCCCACTAGAAATATAGAAGTCTATGTGGTGTGGCCCACGTTAGACTAATATCAGCTCCTCATGTAACCCGCAAGGCATGAATAAAATATATATATATAATAAGGCGGGGTCCACTAGGAGTGAGCCGGATGGACACCCACATGTACCATATGTGTGTCACTAGGCTACCAATCCATTTGGGCACGTGGCCTACTAATAATGTCTCCAAAATAATTAGATTATCAATGGCATCACTATAATTACTTTAGTAGAATGATCAGCACTGTCTAATCGTTGCTAATGTAAATTGATGGTTAGAGATCATTGGTTAGTCACTAGGATGTGAGTCTATGCTCATGGCTCATCTGAGTCTTGGGATTTCATCAGTTCAGGCAAAGTATATGCTTAAATGGATTTAATAAAACCATAGTTTCAACATTCACACACCAACTAATTTAAGGATTTTAATCCAAGATGCCAAACATAACCAAATACCTAAGGGATCTTGATTCCAAGGATTCCCAAGTCTAAGGGATCCCAAAACTAGTGATTCCCAAGTCCAAGGGATCCTAAAACCAAGAAATCCCAAGTCCAAGAGGTTTCTACCCCCACATTTCCCTATGTTACGGCCCACTTGAGATCTGGATCAGCCTGAGTTTTGGGCCTATGACCTAACATGGTGTGAAAAGACAGATGAATGGAGTGGATAGGATACATACATCATATAGGGTACCACATGTAGGGGCAGCCCAAGGAGGCTTCCTCCCTCATGTCACTAAGCAATAACACCCAGGGACATATTCCTTTTGTGTTTGTTTCTCTCTTTTTTATATGCTATCAGTGCGGGCCCCACATGTACTTCTAATCCATTCACCGCATAGTCCATCTCGAGCAGGTCAAATGGGCTCTGATTTGGATTGATTTGGACAAACAGGGACTCTAGTGGGCCTTGGAAGATTTCAATAACAAGGGTTCATTTCCCTCATTATGGCCCACTTGAGACCCAAATTTGTCTCATCTTTTGGCCTATGTCCTAAAATGATCTTGAAAAGTCAGTGGACGGTGTGGATTCAATATAAACATCAGAACAGGGTCCCACTTGTGAGACCCAAAATTGGCCAAGAATGGGTTACCACCTATGTGCATGGCATTCAAATATATTTTTTATATTATTATTATATTCATTGTATGTTTTGCATACACTATTAAGGTGGGTCTCAAGTGGATGATGTAATCCCTTCACCGTCTTGACCACCTTGAATGAGGTCAAATAGACTCTGACTAGGACTGGTTTGGATGATCAGGGACTCCATAACGGGCCCTAGAAGGTTTCAACAGATGGGCATTGTTCTCCTTAGTACGGCACGCTCGAGACTCAGATCTGCCTCAAATTTTGGCCCATGGCCTAAAATTATCTGAAGTAGATGGTGGACGGTGTGGATTGAACACATTCATCATGGTGGAGTCCACGTATGAGGGCAACCCAACGAGGCTTCCACCCTCACCGTCACTGGTCAATAATGCCCAATTACATCCTTTTTTGTTTCTTTTTCTTTCTTCCTTTGTTATTTTTTTTTCTACTATGTGGGGTCCACTAGTGGATAATCCATTCTGTCCATTATATCGACCAACTCTCTATGGAACAAAGGAGTCCAATGATGGGTAGGTCCACGACCTACACACACAACAATCGGCCTTAAAATGTTCCAATAGTGAGACTTTGTTTTCCTCGGTGCGGTCCACTAGGAACTTAGATTTGTCTCATTTTTCGTCTCGTAGCCTAAAATGACATGGAGAAGATGGTGGACGGAGTATATTAAACAGATACATCAAGGTGGGGTCTATAGTTGGGACACCCCCACCCCACATCCACATGGCTAACGTGAGGGGGTGCTCCCACTCCCACCGTTAGTTGTGGTGTGGTACACCTTATGGTTGGATCGGCTAGATTTCTGGGCTCCACGGCTGAAATGAGCCAGAAGATGGATAGATGGATGGTATAGATCAAAGAAATACATCAATATGGGTCCCACGAGTGAAAAATCACTCCAAACCTCCCATGCAAAGTAAGAAATGACAGTGGTAACCCAACCCCTTAGTATTTGTGGTATGGCCCATCTGGGATTCAGATTAGCTTCATTTTTTAGAGCAACCCTAAAACGAGAAGAGAAATCAGATGGACAGTATGGATGATATATATACATCATGATGGAGCCCACTAGAGAAGCCCACTTAGTGGCTTTAAAAGGTAAATGGTGTCAGAGACATGACTCTCAACATTATTGTGTCCAGCGACGACGGTGCCACTACCCATCTCCCTCTCTTGTGTTTTATTACCCATCTCCCTCTCTTGTGTTTTAAGGGTGAGGTAGGGCCCACCTAGGAAATCCACTTCATCCATTTGAATGTCCAACTCATGGTAATTGTGAGTTGTGAAACTAGAGTGCCAATCTAAAATCTAAAATCTGAATAAAATAGAGTAATCGTGAAATATTTATCAAATATCAAAAGGAAACTAGAGTGCCAAGGATCCACTTGTAGCTATCAAGATGCTACCTTACATGATTCAATAATCACAACTGCAATTGGAATCCTATCCTATCCAATTGGAAGATAAAATAATTAAAGCACAATCTGAACTTTGTATTGAATTAGTCCACACATGAAGGCATATTGTGATGATTGGAAGGGATTTCGTCATCCTACCATGCCCAGGAGACGATGGTGAACAACAAGATTTACCAATCCTACAATCTCATAACGGAAAAGAAGATATTCAAAGCTATCACAGCATCTATTATAATTTGAGTCACAATAAATCATAGAAAACTGAAAATATTCCTTAAAATCAAACAAAAAACCAATTAAGTTTAACATAAACAAGAATTAAAGAAAAATAAACATCCCAACACGCTACAAGTTTCACCTCTTAGCCCTAGCTAAGAGATTAGCTAGTCATAGCTAAATCAAAAAATTAAGAAAAATAAAAACATCTACTAGAACCCATGAAGAAATCGAAGCAGAAAAACATCGTTGGCGCTCCACCAAGGCTTCATCTCCCTTTCTAAACCCTTAAAGATGCTTTGGAGCATCCTAGGGAGTCCTATTTATACTTGTGGAACTATAACTTTCACACAGAGTTGGAAAAATATAGAAACCACCTCAAATTTACGCACTCCGCATAAAATCTGTGTAACGCCTTTGATTGAAGCTTCGATGCCATGAAGTACCTTCGATGCCATAGAAACTTGTCCAAAACTATCCAGCGAGTTTGGCTTGAAAAATCCTGAAATTCTCGATTGATCGAACTATCTTCGATGTCATAAAGTGCCTTCGATGCCATGAAGTGCCTTCTGGCACTTTTTCAGAACTATATTTTTCTAGCCTTGGAATTTCAAAATATCTTTTTTCAGAATAATTTTCAGGATTCCTTTTCTTCACTTCAAATCTTTAATTCACTTCATTTCTCACTTCGTTTCCTTTGATCTTTAGCATGTAAATTCTTCAATATTGGTCTCCTAAGATCCATCCCTTACCTTGGTAATTCTTGAGCATCAAATTCATACTTTTAACATTCTTTTCAATCCAAGCTCTCAGATTCTCCTCGCAATATAAACATGTATAAAATATACCCATTAAGCATTATCATATTCATAAAACCAAGATATAAACAGGGGGAAATATGCAATATTTGACACTCAACACACCCTCCAACCAGCATTTTGCTAGTCCCGAGCAAAACATGCGTGGTATAATCTCCAATTCTCAATGTTCAAACCTCTTCTGGAAAACAATCTTTTGTTTTAACAAGTATGAATGAGTATAATCCACAGAGGCAAGAGTGAAAATTTGAAAACCTATATCTGAATTAAGCGAGCAATCAATCAAATAAGTTCTTCATTTATCACTTAAGAGCATAAGTTCATATATCAAGTTTTTCTAATGTGCTCAGTGATTTCCAACTTACTTTCAATAAAAAAAAATATTATCATTTCATAATGTTAGTCATGCTCATTACCTCAAGACTAATTGAATAATCTAGTGTTGATTCTGAACTTATCTCATTTTCCTTCTTTTTCTAGTTTTTTATTTTATGTCGACAGTCTCTTTTTATTCATTCTTTTCAGACTTTACATCTTTATTCTTTTCATATTATTCATTCTTTTCATTTTTTTTCAGTCTTTTTCATCATACATGACCTTTTTGTCGATTTCACTATTTTTTAACTGGTTCTTTTCATCTTCTTAAGGTGGATAAAATTCTTCAAACTTAATTCTCAACATTTATCAATGATTCACATACTAACAATTAGATATTCTAACATATTTCACAGGAAGCAATTTGATGTGGCTTGTGACTTAGATTAACATGATATTCAAACTTCCCCTTAATCAATTAAATGCAAGAACTTAGACGATAGTGTACTTGGTTGATCAAACTCCAACAATTTAAAGTTCAATCTCCATCTTATCATCGTACTCAAAACATTCTTAAATACATAAATTATTACTTTTCAAATAGGTTTTTAGTTTGAGAAATTGAAATTTTTCAAAAAAAAATTGCTCAACAACTAAGAAAACACTGATTAGTTTACCTAATCCACACCCCCCGACCTAAAACCTACATTGTCCTCAATATAAAAGATATAAGCATGCAATGCACATGAGACAATGAAAAGAAATGGGAAGTAATAGGAGGATAATACCTGAAGAATAAGAATTGAAGCTTTTCCAAAGTTCTCGATATGAAATAGGTTAGCATGAAAACTAAACTTACTGAAAAAGAAATTATCCTAATCTTAAATCCTATTAAAGCAATAAACCTAACTACACCTCGATTAGACTAGGAGGTTAATCCTGATATACAGGATCAGTTAGAGGCATGGGCATGTCCTCTGAATCAAACTTCTCAATAAATGGCTTAAGATGATGACCGTTCACTTTGAAAACATTGTCATTCTTCAGATTAGTTATCTCGACGGCCCCACGAGGATAGACATTCGTAATAGTGAAAGGGTCGGTCCAACAAGATCGAAGTTTTTTTGAAAAAAGATGTAACCAAGAATTGTACAGAAGAACTTTTTGATTTGGTGTAAATGATTTTCGAAGGATGTTCCAGTCATGGAACGCCTTCATCCTGTCCTTGTAAATTCTTGAGTTCTTGTATGCGTCATTCCAGATCTCCTCAGGTTCATTTAGTTGAAGCTTGCACAGCGAGCCAGCATTATCCAAGTTAAAGTTTAGATTTTTTATAGCCCAGTAGGCTCTATGCTCCAGCTCCACAGGTAAGTGGCAAGCTTTCCCATAGAGGAGTCTAAAAGGAGACATTTCATTGAGGGTCTTATAAGTTGTATGGTAAGCCCATAAAGCATCGATCAAGTGAATTGACCAATCCTTACGGTCGGGATTAACCATTTTTTTAGAATTTGTTTAATTTCCCTGTTGAAAATCTCGTCTTACCCACTTGTTTGCGGGTGGTATGGAGTGCTCACCTTACGAGAGATGTCATATTTCTTCATTAAGTTCTTAAATGGCCTATTACAAAAGTGTGAACCTCCATCACTAATAATGGCCCGAGGTGTTCCGAACCTGGAAAGGTATTTTCTTTTAAGAATCGAATGGCTGTTTTATAATCATTATTCCGACATGGGATCGATTTGCCCACTTAGTGACATAGTCTACTGCCAATAAGATGTAATTATTTCTAAATGATTGGGGGAATGGTCTTATGAAATTGATGCCCCAGCAATCAAATGTTTTAATGATAAGAATTGAGTTTAATGGCATCATATTTGAACAGGACAATCCTCCCAATTTTCTGACAACGCTCACAAGCTTTGCAAAACTCATGAGTGCTCTTGAACAAAGTGGCCCAGTAAAAGCCACACTGTAGAATTTTGGCTATGGTATTTTTAGCAGAAAAGTGACCATCACAGGCCTGAGAATGACAAAAGGAGATGACACTCTGAAGTTCACTATTTAGCACACATCTCCTTAGAATTTGGTCTGGGCAATATTTAAATAGATAAGGATTATCCTAGAAAAACTTACGTACCTCGGTGAAGAATTTTTTTCTTATCTTGCGCAATCTAATATGTTAGCGTGAAACTTTTGGCAAGATAATTCACAATGTTAGCAAACCAAGGTAGTTAGGAGAGTTTAAACAATTGTTCGTCAGGGAACATATCATTTATCAGTGTGGGCTCAAGGGAATTAGGGAGGTCAAGTCGAGAAGAGTGGTCAGCCACTACGTTCTCTACTCTTTTTTGTCTCGTATTTCAATATCAAATTCTTAGAGTAGAAGGATCCATCTTATCAGGTGGGTCTTGGCATCCATCTTAGAAAGAAGATACTTTAGCGCCACATGGTCTGTGCAGATGATGATCTTCGATCCGATTAGGTAGGACCTAAATTTATCCAAAGTGAACACTACGTCTAAGAGTTCCTTCTCCACAGTAAAGTAGTTCACTTGGGCAGAATTTAAAGTTCTACTTGCATAGTGAATAACGTAGGGCTTCTTTTCTTTTCTCTGGCCTAACACCGCCCTAATAACATAGTCAGATACATCGCATATAATCTCAGAAGGGATACTTCAATTGGGTGGCTGCATGATAGCTGCGGTAGTCAATATGCCCTTGAGCTTACTGAAAGCTTCTTGGCATTGCTCAGTCTACTCATATGGTGCATCCTTTTGAAGTAGATTACATAAAGGATGAGAGAAATGACTAAAGCCCTTTATGAATCACCTATAAAATTTGGCGTGTCCTAAGAAGGATCATACGTCACATATGCTTTGGGGTAGAAGTAGGTTAAAGATAGAATCAATTTTTGTCTTGTTTACCTCAATTCTCTTGAACGAAATTATATGTCCAAGCACTATTCCCTTGAGAACCATAAAATGACACTTCTCCCAATTTAAAACCAAATTCTTTTTCTCACATCACTTCAACACATTTTTAAGATTTTTCAAACACTCACTGAAGGATGGACCAAAAATAAAGAAGTCGTCTATGAAGGCCTCTAAATATTGACCCACCATGTTAGAAAATACACTCACATGCATCGCTGAAAGGTGGCGGGAGCATTACACAATCCGAATGGCTGCCTTCGATAAGCAAATGTACCATAGGGACATGTGAACGTTATCTTCTCCTGATCTTCAAGGGCTATCTCTATTTGATTATAGCATGAATATCTGTCAAGGAAGCAGTAGTATGAATGACCAGCCAGCCTTTCCAAAATTTGATCAATGAAAGGCAAAGGAAAGTGGTCCTTTCTTATGATGATATTCAATTTTCTGTAGTCAATGCATATTCTCAAACCAGTAGTGACTCTAGTTGGCACGTGTTCATTGTTGGCATTAGTTACGATGGTGATTCCAAACTTCTTAGGAGCCACCTGAGTTGGACTCACTCATTGACTGTCGGATATAGGGTATATAATACCCACATCCAACAACTTAAGCACTTCTCCATTAACTACCTCTTTCATATTTGTATTTAATCCATGTTTAGTTGTCGGGAGGTATTTGGATTATCTTCAAGATGAATGCGGTGAGTACAAATCAAAGGATCAATTCCCTTGAGATTCGCAATCAACCATCCAAGGGATCCTTTATGCTCAATGAGAGTAAAAATAAGCATACTCTCTTATTTTTACTCAAGATGGAAAGAAATCACCACTGGGTATGTCTCATCTTGACCCAAGTAGATATATTTAATATCATCAGGCAACAGTTTTAAGTTAAGCTTCAGTGCCTTGAGGCTAGACGATAAAGGCACTACATCGGTTTGGTGCAATTTCTCAAATTGTGGCCTCCACCGATTAACTTCAAGTACCGGCACATCATCAAGCATGGCATCCATCTCCCTAATCGTGTCATCATCCAAATCAAGGGAGTGGGCCAAGCATGTCTCTAGAGAGTCAGAGTATGGAGTCAGGGGTGTTATATCTTCCATGAAAGAAGTGACCATATTAATGTTGTGTGTATCATCACATCCTCTACCTGTTTGCTCATATTGAAAAAGATATTAAGCTCCAATGTCATATTTACGAAAGATAGATTCATGATTCCATTCCTATAATTAATGATTGCATTTGATGTAGCAACAAATGGATGGCCAAGAATGACGAGAATT
Source organism: Magnolia sinica (assembly GCF_029962835.1). Lineage (NCBI taxonomy): Eukaryota > Viridiplantae > Streptophyta > Magnoliopsida > Magnoliales > Magnoliaceae > Magnolia > Magnolia sinica. The sequence continues at coordinate 39,293,907 of NC_080577.1, read as the reverse complement.
CTAGTGCTCATATCCATGATGGGTTAAGTATCCAAGACAATAACACTAACTAGATAATAGAATTTATCAACCTAGACCAATACATCTTCAATCATCTCTCTCGGTACACGAATTAAGCGATCGGTAAGTTGTAATGTGGTCCAAGTGCGTTTTAATTTACCTAGACCCAATTGTTCATATACCAAGAAGGGGATCAAATTAACGCTCACTCCCAAGTCAAAAAGTGCATGCTCAATCTGGTGATTCCTAATTATACAAGTGATAGTTGGGCTACCAGGATCTTTATATTTTTGTGGCACATCTTGCTTGAGGATGGCACTCATTTTTTCTGTCAGAAAATTTTTCTTTTGAATGCTCTGCCATCTTTTGGTTGTACATAAATCTTTCAGAAATTTGGCATAAGAGGGGATTTGTTTCACAGCATCCGGCAAAGGGATGTTGGCTTTCATTTATTTTAGCACGTCTAGTATATCTTGTGAGTTAGCTAGAGGTTTTGGTGCAATCAACCGTTGAGGGAATGGCGCAATCGGCTTACTTTGAGGTTTCTGTTCTAACCCATGTAAAACAATGCTAGTTTTATCACTCTCATCTTTTTCCAGGTCCTTAGGCTTTTTAGCCCTCACCGGAATAGGTTTGTTAATGATCATTCCACTCCTAAGAGTGGTGATAGAATTACCTTGCTCCATTTGATTTAAAGAGCTTAGGTCACTAATTTCATATTGTGATTTTGGATTGGGGAGAGGTTGGACTGGAAACATTCCTTTCTCCCCACTCGCTAAGTATGACTCAATCCTTTGAATAGACGATGCAAACATTCCTACAATTGTTTTGATATCCTGGAATGTTTGCGTCATATTTTGGTTGAATAGCTCTTGCTTTTGCATGAATTTTTGAACCGTATCCTCTTGAGGCCTCTTTTGATTTCAAAATTATGTAAGGGCCTCATGTGGGTTAGTTATTTGTCCATTCCTCCAACTAAAATTTAGATAATTCCTCCACCTAGAGTTGTATGTGTTTGAGGTGGGTCCTTTGAAAGGTCTTTAGTAGTTGTTCACAGCATTTGATTACTCGTTCAATATTTCTTGAAAAGCAAGAATTGTTGGGCAATTCTTAGTTGTATGTATATTACAAGTAAAAATATCATAAATAGCTTCCGCATCCTTGTCAGGTTCTACCTTCTTAAGTTCCATGGCCTCGACTTTTCTTGTGAGTTTGACCACTCTTGCATTTATATCATCTTCCTCTTTTAAAACATAAATTCATCCCATTTCCTTTGATTGAGTCGGCTTAGAAGTGGTGGTTTTTTAAGAGGTATCCCATGATTGTGCATTTTTAGCAAGTTTATCAAAATAATTTGTAACGCCCCGAGTTTTCGAAATCCGAGTATATGACTCATTCTCCAAAAACCCGAGTGTTAACCTTTAAAAATAGTTGAATTCATGTATTTTTTTTCTTTTCTTTTTCTTTCAGAGTTAGCAGTTTAGTGGAAGATGAATAAATCAAACTTAAAAGAAAATTTGCACTTACATTCAGAATATACAAGCAGCTACCCATAATGACTTATATAAACCAATGTCTCTATATTAACAAATATAAGAATTATACAAATTTACACATGAAAAATAATAAAATGCATATAAACTTGAGCCGCAAGATCACACAGCTTCTCTTGGCAGATACAACCATGCATCCCTAATAATTGTACTATGCTCTTTATCAATCTGGACATGAATATCTTTTAAGCCACCAGTATTACCTGTATGGTTATATATTTGATGAATGAGTGGTCAACTCAGTGTGAATTTCCCTCAAGATTACACACTGCCGCTTTAGCTAAGCATAGTTTAAAAAAATAAGGCATTCAAAACAATATATGATGTAGTCTTATTTAAATGCATGAATGCATGAATGCACATTAACCTGGGGATGTTCATCCAGTCGGACTTGGACTCGTCACTCATGCATAAGACTAGTCACCAACGTAGCACATTATGTGCGTACATCACGTACAGCATAATGACCAGGCCATCGTACATCATGTATGTGGGTCAATAGTCGATGGTCTGGGAGCTAGCAAAACAATACCCCACTAAGCCTAAGGGCACGTGCTACAGCATCTAGAATAAGCCATCCGTTATCACCCGTATACCATGAATGCATGATTAGCCTAACCTTAATTATTCTAATTACAACTAACCAATTTAGGTAAATTCAAAGGTCACTACGACGGTTCATCACCGAGTGTATGCCGATAGCTCGGGCATAGTGTCCCATGACCACCATCCTCGGCTCATGAGATTTCCCACCTTACGATGTTCTATGGATACCCATCGACCAGTGGCCAATCAAATTCAATACGCAGGAATTACCATCGCATGGGTGTATGAGAATGATCCATCGAAGCCACGCAGGGTAAATATCAAAACATGGGACAAATGTTAAATCGAAGCAGTAAAAGGGTTGCACGGAACATTAAATCAAGACGATAAAGGGGTTAAGTAGGGCAATGTTAAATCAAAGCGATTAAAGAAGTCATTCCCAAGCCACATAAGCAGTATGGCCTATGGATGGTAAACCCACATTAGTGTTCCATGTCCCAAATAACCTCCAAGTTGAGGGTCCATCTCTTAACATGTTCCGTCTTATTACATCCTAAGTGTGGGTTCACATACACAAGAGGGATTGCCCACTAGTAAGTGTAGTGAATAAAGATCAATAAGCGACTTACAACAATTCATGTGAAAGCATATAGTTATAGCATGCCAGACATATGTTAAGCATTTGATTCATAATAATCGCAATAAGTCATGATATGAACTATCAATTGAAATTTAAATGGAAGTTATCATGTAAGTAACTATTGCATGCAATCATGGTTCACAACTATCAACTATAATTCAGATATAAGCCATGTCTTAAGAATTGATAACTAATATAAGAGATCACATGCTATAAGATAACATTTGTGATTCCAATAAAGACTATTACTTAAACTAATTTAGAAATGGAAAGCTTAAGGGGAAGAAGTCATCACCTTATGTTTTGAATCGCCTGCATCATCGTTAGGAAATGCGTGCGCCTTTAGAGTCTTGCTGATATGGACTTGACTCAACTCACTCCCATAAGGTGAAACAAAAGATGTAATATTATGCTACATCTTAAGTGAGGTTAAGAAATTAATTAGCTAACCAAAGTCCTAATTAGAACTCTAATGTAAAGTTTGAGAGAAAACGCCCCTAGTCGATTCAACTTAAATCAACTCAGTTTGACACCCAAGTTAACTCAACCCAACATAATTACCAACTCCTCTCTCTCCCACTCTCTTTCTCCTTGCTTCCCTCGACGCAACCACAACTGGCAGTTGGTTGGACCTAACTGACTTAAAGAGCCAGCGATTCAAGGCCCGGCTGATTCAGCAGTGAGCCACACTCCCCAACTCGACTCGACGGGTTGAATCTAGTTGACCTAAGTCTCACCATCCTTCTCTTTTCTCTCCCTTTTCTTCTTTCATTACTGGAACTCCAGTCGTGCCTGGACCGGGCCCAAACCTGACTCGACCCAACTAGACTTGGTGGATTTCAACCGTCGACTCAGCAACAACCTCCGATCCAATCTCTATCTCTCCTTCATTTCACCTTTATGCTTCTCCCTTTTTCTTTCCTTTCCAAAGTCCAGCAATGTCTATCTCAGATAGAGCTTGACCCGACTAGCACAAATTAAACAACACTTGGGTTAGCAAGTCGATGCAACACGGCAACAAGGTGACCTGAAGTAGCTGTTCCACCCCTACTCTCTCTATGTTCATCTCTTCCTCCCATTCCCTTTCTTCTAGCAGGGCCAAGACTTGGCCAGTTGACCTAGATGGTCCGGACTCGACCCAAGTGATAGCCGCGACTTGGCTCGGTTCAACCTGGTGCAACAACGTACCCACTCACTCACCCTCTTCCTCCTTCCTTTTTCTACTTCTCTGCTACTCTAGAGACCCGACAGAGCTCATGGCTCAAACCAGACTCAGCATCGTAGCTCACCAACAACCTAACTAATGTTGTAGAGAAGGAGGCGGCTCTAATGGTGGATTTCGAACGGGGGCATCTCTTCTCAAAACGAAGCCACTGAACTGCTCTAAGGGGTCTCACAGTGCTTCCAGACCTTTGATTTCGAAGCTCCATGGAGGTTTGGCTGGTGGGTTCGAACATTGAAGGTGGCGGCTAGTTTTCTAGGGTTTTTGTAAAAGACAAGTGGAGAGGCATTTTCTCTCCCTTTTTATAGGAAAACCTAGCTTTCCTAGGTCGTTGGATTATCAACGAGCATTCTAGATTTGATCTGGTAGAAACCACCTCCAAAACAGTGGGTAGGACCGAAACCGGCCGTTGTTTATTTTTCTTATATAAAGGGAACCATAAACCACATAGCTAGGGGTGAAGGGCTGAATTTTCCCACAGCTGGACAGCTAGGATCGAAGGAGATGTGCTCATGCAGATTACCAGATTGGCAGCCACAACAGGTTTCCATTTTCGAAAACTGTCGCACGCACACCTCTATTTGTGCTTGCATTCCTGCGCACACACGTGTGATGCAACGTGCGGAACGACCCAGATTTTGGTCAGATCTCCTTTGTGGACATGATGGATGGTTTGGATCTTCCTCATGATCCATGCAAGTGGCCTATTCAACGGTCTGACGATGTTCGTCTACTGCTTAAAACGCCCACAGGCGAGAACTGAAGAAAGAGAGAGATCTCTCTCAATTTCAGAAAATGTTGGGTCAAAGATGTTTTGATCCTACCCTTGGTTTGGTGCACCACAGTTGAACATAGGGCATCTACACACAACGCACATGGTGGGGTCCACAATGATGTTTTGAGAAATCCACTCCATCCATGATGCTTTATGGGTCTAACTGGGTCGACTGACTAGAGAATAGGCAAATCCAAAGCTTAGGTGGGCCTTACCAACTAAATCATGATCTCTAATTATCGATTGTTGTCATTTCGATGGCCAAATTAATCCCAATCTGAACATCATCGGTTAAAATGGTCTTGAGGCCTATTTAAATGAATCTCAATGGTATATTCAATTACTAGAAGCTAGGGTAAGGATGATCAAGTGTGGTAAGTCTGATAACGATGGATCTGGCGAACTAGATCCGAACTTTAAGATGACTTAAGGTCAAGGCCCACCATACTCCTCATTGAACAATTTTAGTGGTTTCTAAGATTGTCTAAATGCAACCTAAAGATTTATTTTATAATCCAATGGTTGGATTAGGAAAATCAAGTTTTAAAGCGATTAACAGGACGTGGATCTAAGGAGCAATGGATTTCGTGGTTCAAACTTCAAATTCTAAGATTGTCAATTAGATTTATCTTCCTATGAAACAAAAATCCTAAAAATAGGTTTCTCTAACGATGCGATGGTCCATCTTGAATAGTAATGGGTGGACAGCTTGAAATATGGGTGGTGATTGTTTTCAACGGTCGGATTTAGACTAGAATGAGGGTGAATATATAAGTAAGTTAGGTTAGTATTCATACACGGTAACACCTGAGTACCGAAAAGTACGGGGTGTTACAAATGTCATGCTTCATCGGCTTCCTTGTTCATGAATTCCCCATTATACATCATCTCCACAAATTGGCGCATGGGTGAGGTCAATCCTTCATAGAAAAAGCTTGTTATATGCCATGTTTCATAGCTATGTTGTGGACATGAATTTATGAGATCGTTAAATCACTCCCAACATTGGAAGAAGGTCTCATCCTCTTTTTGTGCAAAATTCATGATTACTTTCCTTAAGGTATTCGTGTAAGGCCCGTATCCTGGTACCATACCATTTCACCAACTCCCGCGATCCTCTCCATCAAATTTCAGCGACCCGCGACCTACAGACAGTGATTGCACGCGACCCTAAGTCACATCCCGAAGATCGGAGTTGACTCGACTTGAAACTTATACCCTTACAACCACACCGTCGCCACGGTTCTAACGTTGTGTCTTACACACCAATGCGATATCCAGGCTAGGAGTAGTGGGCCTGCGTATATTTCGAGGAAACACAGTGCATTGAGAATCCTGAGAGATTCCTAGATTCCATTTAGGAGAGAGGAATCTCTACCCATCCTTTCACATCAACTAGTCAAGTACAACCATCATTTCAAACCCAAGCCTCTCTTCCCACCAAGATAAGTAACCCATCCCCTCTTATCCCAAAAGTCAACTTAACTCATGCTTTCCATGTCACCTCTCTTACACACCCATCATTCCTCTTACACAACCCATCACTCCTCTCTCATTTCAATCCATCCCATCCCATTCCCTCTCATTCTCTAACCATTCCCTAGCAACCAAGAGGAGAGAAGATCTAAGGAGAGAAAAGAATAACCCAAGCAAGACCCATCTCCCTACCACCCAATCTCACCATCCAACCATCTAATCTTCATCATCCACCATTAAAGTGAAAGTTAAGAGCTAAGGATTTCAAGGAACCAAGAAGGAGAGCAATAGGTGGGTGATCTTAGGTTTAGATGTCAATTTTATCCACGGGATAAGCGGGGCCTACCGGTTAATGGTGGGGATCCCATTTTGGACCCAAAGTGTGGCCAATGGCCCACCATGATACATATGTGTAAACCCATGATGGGGCCATTCTCCATGGACCCCACCATGATGTTTATTTGATAACCAATATGTAAAGGTCACCTAGACCCTTGATTTTGTGGTGGGGATGGCATCCTCACCTTGATTTGCTAATTTGAGGGCCCACATATTTTAGGGCCCATCTTGTTGTATGTATTGTATGGCAAGGGAGCTCATAGTGATGGAGCTCCCTCCACCACTCGATTCTCTCTCTCTCTCTCTCTCTCTCTCTCTCTCTCTCTCTCTCTCTCTCTCTCTCTCCCTCCCTCCCTCCCTCCTTCTCCCCTGTTTGATGGCCCGCCTGATGAATGTATGAGACCCACGCTGTCTAATCAGTGGGATGACCCTATTGTCTAAATCAGGGCCCACCTAGCTGCCACCATCCAGCAGTCCCCCTGACCGCTTCTTTTCGGGCAGGCCTGGTTGTGGAGAAAACTCAAATATCAGCTTGACCCCGATGATGGTGGGCTACCACGTAGACACTACCTTGACATATGCATTTTATCCACATAGTCCGGCAGGCAGGCCCACCCTGCTGACCATTGTGGGCAGCCTGTCTGGTGGAAAACATAAATGTCAACTTGATCAGTTGAGTGGGGTGGCCCACTGACGTGGACCCCACCTTAATGTATGTGTGTTATACCTACTATGACATGTATTTTATCCACACCATCTGTCCAGTGGAGAGATCATGCTAGGACGTGGGCCAGATGGGCTAGGTGTAATTGGATAGGTTGTTGTCCAGCAGCAGGCCTGGACAAAGGGAAAATACTAATATCAGCTTGATCATTGAGCTAGTGGGCCACATACACATGGACCCCACCTTGACGTATGGTGTATCCTCACCGTCCATCCAATTTTTCATATCATTCCAGGCCATGGGCCTAGGAATGAAGCAGATCCAACGCTTAACTGACCACAGGTAGCAGTGGGCTGACGCCCACCATTTGAAACCTTTTTAGGTCCACTGTGATGTTTGTGGGAGGCCCAGTGGCCGACCCACTCCCTTGGTGGCCCACATCCAGTGGGACCCACCATGTATGTGTTTTAGTCCAGGTCGTCCATTGGCTGGACGCCCAGCTGGGCCATGACGTTGCTGGACCTACTGTCCAGCAGCTGGCCATCGTGATGCAGGTGTTATGTACATATGCTATCCATCTGGTGGGGCCCATCTGCAATGTGTAGGCCCACCGTGAGGTGTATGTTTTAGCTAGGTTGTCCATCAGTAGGACGCCCAGCAGGCCCAACCGCTGGTGGGCTAGCCGTTCACCAGACAGCCCACCTATTGTATGCATTGTATATTTATGCTGCCCATGGTTTTATGGGGCCCATCAGTGCCTTATGAGGCCCACCTTATACATGTATGTGGAGTATCCAGGCCGTTCATTCACTGGACATCTAGAGGCCTAGCTCGTTGGGTGGGCTGGACGTCCAACAAGGGCCCATTGTTGTATGTGTTTTAGGGCCACGCTGGCCATTTGTGTGGGGCCAATTGTCGATGTGTGGGGTCCCCACACTCTTCTCTAGACTTTCTCGGGGCTCACTCTATGAGGTGGGCCCAGATCTAATAAAATGGATCCATAATTCAGGTGAGCGCCTATAAGACCCTAACCCAAGTGTGCACGTCATTTCTTTAGGTCATGCAGTCCTACCGGTTGAATTTCGGTGACCCACGACCTATGGTTAATGTTTGCGGCCATCCTTAAGTTCGGTCACGTAGACCTGACTTAGATTGACCTGAAACCAATGCCATTTCGTCTATATCGGTGCTGCGGTTTTAACGCCATGTCCCGTGTGTGAATCCGACATGTACATCTCAAGTTGTGGGCAACGTTCGATTTGGACCATTGATATGTGGATGGTGGACCCCACCCTAGCTCCACATGTTTTCCCATGTGGTGATGTCATGCATAGGTGTAGGTTTCTAGAAAGCCTACAAACCTACCCTAGCTAGAGCCTAGCACCTAGCAACATTGGTTATATCTCCCTAGCCTAATCATTTCTTTCTCTTCTCTACGCATGCCTCTTTTAGAGAAACAAATCATTACCCTTCTACAACTCCCAAAACCCTCTCTTTCCCTCTCATTTCTCTCTTACTCTCTCTTCTCTCCTCTTACTAGCAAGCCCTCCAACGTCCCACCCTCTCCATATTTTCCAGCCCCTTCTCCCTTTAATCCCTTCCAATCTTACCTTCTTTAGCCCATCTCACCCATAGAAACCTCTTCCATAGAGCTTGTAGATCAAGGTGGTGTAGATTTGAAGCTAGATCCTTAAGGTGGGTGTATATACATTGTAAATTTTAGATTTCTTTAGTTTCTTTCTTATTCTTCATCTTTCTTCTCATGTTGGAGCTTGTGGGGCCCATCAAGCGATGGTGGTGGCCCCAAGTCTCCATGGATGTGGCTTGTAGCCCATCCTACATTGCATGCATGTTGCATGCAAGAGACCATTCTCCATGGATCCCTTCATATTTTTTATTCCTTTGATCAGGGATCTTTGGGTCATCTAGACCCTTGATCCTTGGTGGAGATTAGATCTCCATCATAGATCCCAAGTAGATAGCCCTTTGATCTTGTAGATCTTGTGCATATTGTGATAATGGGATGTGCATGTATGTGTGATGAGGGGAAGGGCCTCAATAAGGCAGAGACCCTTCCCTTGTGGCCAGTCTTCCTTCTTTTCTTGTTATTATTCTTCTGATCATTATGTGTGGCCCACCTTGTGGACCAACAAGATCCAAACCGTCCCAAGTGGGAGGACATTTTTGACAGTCCATCCCTTAGATGTGTGACCCCCAAAATGCACTTAAATGGGGTGCATGCAAAGGTGTTTGAAAGGTTTGGATGTTTGTGGGGCCCACTAGGGTGGACCACACCATGATTTTCTGGGATTAAATCTCCTTTTAAATAATGTTTATAATTTGTTTATTTTAGATATATGTTGTTGTCCAGAACTGTCTGGACAGATTTTTGAGCCATCTTGGAGCCTAATTTTTGAACATTTGGTGGGAATATTGGTACCATGTAATATATGATTCTTGAAGGTGTATATCCCACCTATAAGAACACCAAATATCAGCCCAATTGACCCCATTTGAGCCTCCAAAAGGGTGGGCTAACATGGTGGACTACCAGAAATTTCTGCTATGCAGTCTAGCAACATTGTCTCATAAAACCATAATTTAAAAATATTTTCTTTGATGGTGGGCCATCTTTCTGAGTCTCACCTTATTATATACATGATGAGGGACCTTTTCCCTCAATTTCAAGAATTTTAGAGGCCTTGGACCCACTCCATTGGGGTGCCCAAATTCAGGATAACAACATGTACATTGCAGAATTTTTTTCTACCTCACTGTCGTCTTCATGTTTGTAACAGTAATTGGGCCCCAGCCCATTGGATTTTGGTGAATTCTTGTGGGGCCCATCCCTGATGTTATTGAGGCCCATGTAGGCCATGTTTGTCAGGCTAACCAGATGGACCAGCAAGTCCTATTGGACTTCCAGCTGGTGGACGTCCAGCAGGGCTGGCCGTCCAGATGTGCTGGCCCACCATGATGTATGTTTTCATCCACATTGTCCCTTTATTTTTTTGTGGGGCCCATGAAGGTTGGGTCCACCCTAGGTGGATGTCCCATGTGGGGCCCACTTGGGACTTGTAGAGCCCACCTTGTTGCATGTGTTTGGCTAGGACGTCCAGGCCTTAGACCATCCCACCCCTTGGGACGCCCATGCCATGGGCTGCTGCTGGGCCTGCATTCCAGCAGTAGGCCCACTTATTTTGGGTGCTAAAACCCCTTCCTCCATTTGGTGGGGCCCCCTATAAGTAATTCTGGTCCTTTTATAAATAATTCACACATACTTCGACAAGTTTCTGGGCCTCAATAGGCCCAGGAAATTAGGTGGACTGAAAGTTCAGCCATTGGGCACTAAATGTATATTGTATGGCTGGATTTTCATTAGATGAGGGACCCACCACATTGAGGGATTTGGGCATTTTCTTCCCCTTTATATTTTAGTATTCTCTTGGGCTTAATTGATGCATGATTGGGCCACCCATTGATGACCATTTGGGGGACTTAAACACATACTAGATTTTTGGGACTTCATTGTGGGCCCAGATTGGGCTGGAACGTCCCACCTTGGCCAGTCATATGTTGGGCTGCCTTTCCACCATTTTGATGGACTTATGGGCTAAGATGAGGGTGGTATTGGGCCCTTAATTTCCCACTTAAATTGATGGTTATTGGGCTGATGTAGTGGGGCCCATTCCACCCACCTTAAACTTGTTTTTTTATGCTCATGGGTTGCCCATTAAGTCCAACTAAATGTACGGATTTGATGGCCATTGGAACTTGGGCTTTGGGCCTTGATTCCCTTCCTTTGGCCCATGTTGTTATGGATGGATTGGACCCATAGTTCTTAATGCTTTATATGGGATTTATGTACATGGATTGGATGCGGGCCTTGGGCCTTGTAGCTTATGGCTTATGGTTGGATGCCTTGGGGTAATGGTGGTTGAATGTCCCCATTTGGACCCCTCTAGGCCCATTAGTATCTAAGTGTGGTTGAATGCCCACCTTAGTCTTGTTAGGCCCATCTTTATATTGTTTGGGCCCATAGTTTGTATGCTTAGTCTCGTGGGCTACCCCATGTAAATGGGCCCCCATGAGAGATTATGTTCCTTATGAGGAATTGGCTAAGTACCTAGACCCTTCTTGGGTAGGTAGAGAGTACATCTTCTCATTCACCTCATTGGCACCCTTATTCATCTTCATGGCTCACTCCCATACACATCATATGCATGCTTGGTTGAGGTATGATTGGCCATGGTTGTGCCACTGTGTAGGACATTTTGGTATTCCCCTGAGGGACGGAGTTTTCCCTCTTAGGCACAATGGATGCTTGGGATCGATACACGGGTGATTGTATGATTCATGCATCTGGTATTGCATAGCATGTGGATATTCGCCCTTGCTTCATCAGGGCCATAGCCTCCACAGATATATCGTGGATGGCCGTATGTGGACACTAGAAATAATACTTGAGCATTTGGGGCGCATAGGATGTCCTTGGGTGAAAGCCCATAAACCTTCATGGTACTGAGGAGACGCCTCAACTTCGAGACCAAGTGAAAAAAATGAGCGCCGAGTGCCTTATACCGTTTAGCCGCAACTCCCACTATTATGAGGTCAGTTGAGATGGGGTTTGGCCTTACCCGCCTGGGTGAAGGGGGCATAGGTAGGATGAGTTTGACCAACTCGTGAAATGGGTCTGCTACTGTTGAGCGTCGCTGGTGATTGGTTGTCCACAGGTGGGTAGTGAGGTCTCCTACGCTTGTTTAACTGTGCAGGTCTTGTAGAGTAGCAGTCATCCCGTTGTTATTTGACCCCGGTGGATTCCTTATGATGGAACTGCACTTGATATGTGGATTGGATATGAGGATTGGAATTACTTCGCATTGCATTTGCATTGGCTGTATAAACCTTCTGTTGCATCACCTCTGTATGGCGTCCAGTACTCATGTATTGCATTGCATAGCCTTGGTACGGCTTACCGCATTCATAGCTTAGCCTCGGTACGGCTAATATCATTCATGTTTCCTTCTGCATTCTCCCATATCTTCTTCTGAGCACCATTGTCACACATCTTCACCACCCTCTAAGCTTTCTATAAGCTTGTGCACGATTGATGCGTGCAAGAGATCCTAGGTCGTCGCAATAGCGGTGGAGCATTGGATTGGTACGAGCTGAGGACCTATTGCAGACCTTTCCTTCCCTTCTTTTATTATGTATTTCCTTTTGAGCCTTTGTACCTGAAAGGTTTTAATTCTTAGTGGATTTTGCAATATGTTTCATGTGGTTATATTCCTGGGATTTACTTGCTATGATCTTGGGTGTGCTCGATTGAATTGGATTTATGATATAGAAATCTTTGTTATAGGATCCCAGGATCGGAACCAGCTATCGGGCTCCTTGTGAGTCCAGTCACCGAGTTTGGGGCCTGACAGCGCCCACTAGTAGCAGCTTGGCTAGGATGTCCTACCATGTGGCTGACTTGTAAGGCCTGCTATGATGCATGTGTTACGTACATGCTATCCATTCGTACAAGGCCACCATGATGTGAGTTATATACACACTGTTCATCCATTATAGGGCTGGGGGCTGCCCTATGAGGCCCACCATATTGTATGTGTGATGCACACATTGTTAACCTGTCTTAAGGCCGTGGGATGCCCTGAGAGGCCCACCGTGATGTATATGATATGCACCCAATAAGGGGTTTCCTTGAGGGGCCCACCATGATGTGTGCATTTGTCACTCTCCAAACCCGGAGATCAGACTCACAGGAGTCCCGATCACCGAATCCGGTGCCGACAGCCTCCGTAGTACCCCATTCTCGGCTCCCAGAACTCATACGCTAGATTCCGATCCTGGGATCCTACAAGGAGGATTTTCTAATATACATTTATCTCGTAAGAAGCATAACCACAAGTTTACCCAAATCACAAAGGCAACATCATCATCACATATCCATTAATATAAACATTTGAATACAATGCTGAAACGGAAATACATATGTTAAAATTAAAGCTCCAGAAGACAGCTGCATGCTCCATGCTCAATGCTGCTACAACCTAACCCCACCTGCACGCATCTATAGTACATAAGCTTATAGAAAGCTTAATGGGTGGTGAAAGTGTGTGCATAAGGTAAGTGCTAAGTAAGCAATATCAGAGAAATCAGAGTAAGTGAAAATACTAACAAACTCATAAATCATACAATATCAGAAATATTGGCAAGTTCATAAATCATACGATATCAAAGTAATGCGAAAACATACTAACAGGCCCGTAAATATCATTAGCCTTATCCAGGCTATGCGATGCAGAAATATAATAAAAACAATATCATATACTGATGTAGCAATGTAGATCAGCTATGCAATATGGAGACAGCAAGCCAAATATCAGATGCCGATGATGCAATGCAATATGCAAATCCTGATGAGTCCACGAATACTGTCAGTCGTATCTAGGCTGTATAAATGTAAAAACATAGTAACCCAAAATGCCATATGCTGCAAATGTAATGCGATATGCGGTGCAAATGGAATGACCATGCTGGAGTGTGAAGTCAGGATGATAGTACGTAGTATCCCAGGCTATGGGATCCATCACAAGGGACTTCTATCCAAACCAGTCTCATACCTAAATTTGGATAGTCAGAATCAATGTGGTAAATTCTTAATCTCAGGTTAGTCGCGCGCCCCAACCGAAATCCTGACCATTGCAAAGGTACATGTAACAAATAGCTGCGCACTACCAGCCCGAGTGGATAGTGAATTAATGAATGAGTATGCAACTCCTGCTCCACAAATCAATACTATACATATCTAGGATCATCACCGGGGTTTAGTACACTCCAAATGGCACTACCCCTCTCCCAACAGCACAGTCCAAGTGAGCGTAAGAAACTTCACTATCCGCCTGGCCAATAGTCTATCAATACCCATCCGACACATCAATAGAGGACCCATTTACGAGCTGGTCAAACTCAGCCTAGCTATGCCCCCTACCCTCGAGCGGGTAAGGCCACACCCCCTCCCAACCGACCACGACACAGTAGGAGACGCGGCCTCTTAGTATTCAGCACTTGGGCACTCATGTATCTACTCGGTATCGACGTTGGGGCATCCTATGGTACCAAGAGGGTTTAGAAATTTTCACCCAGGGCCATCTATGGCGGCCTGATGCTAGAATAAATTTTCGGTGTCTTATCTGGCCATCCACGATATGCCTGTGGAGGCTACAGCCCTGATGTCGCTAGGGCGTACAGTAATCATAATGCAAGATGCATGAGTCAATCCAATCATGCATCAATCCTACACATACTGTGCGCTCATGTGAGATAACCTTCGCCTATCAAGGAGTCTCATAACAACATGCTCAATGACATATGCAATGATCAACCGCATCTCATAACAAACATGCAGATGATGCGTATAAGCATGTATCATTATGCTATGCTGTCACATACTCATAATCGGTATCAATAACCGGTATCGACAATCGACCTCAACAATGTAGACATTTAACCAACATTGCCCCCAAGGAATGGCCCACATAGATCCTAACATAGAGTGGACACATGACCTCACACAAGGGCCAAATATACAACACTATGGGCCTCACTCAAAAGCTTAATACACATCACGATGGGCCTTTCACATGGGCCTAACATACATCACAATGGGCCTTGACAATCGGAATCGGCCTCAATGCTCGGCCTCGACAATCGGCATATAAACAAGGCGGGGTCCATCAATGAACAGCCGATCAATCATAATGTAAAGATCGGCCCTCGACCGTGGTCATATCAAATCCGTTAACACAGAGCCATCTGTCTATATGAATGGGGCCCACTGATTAGGGTTAACCCACTAAGAGAATGATGAGAATGGGCCTAACAAGGCCTAAGGAAAGGTCACAATGTGGACTTCTAACCATCATTGCCCATCAACATGGACATCTAACCAACATTGCTCCCAAGCAGTGGCCCACATAGAGCCAAACATAAAGTGGGCCCATGGCCACACACAAAGGCCTAATATACATCACATGGGCCACACCAGTGGGCCTCATGTATATCAAGTGGACCGCGTCCATGGGCCGCACCAATGGCCCTTATATTCATCAAGTGGATCGTGTCCATGGGCCTCTCCAATGGGCTTCATATATATCAACTAGGCTACATCAATGGCCACACTAATGGGCCTAATACATATCACAATAGGCCTTGCCCATAGGCCAAGAATACATCATAATGGGCCTTGCCCATGGGCCTCGATATCCATCAAGTGGACCGCATTAATGTGTCTCATATACACAACAAGTGGGCCCTTCACATGGGTCTCAAATACAAAACATGTGGGCCCCATGCATGGGTCTCATATGCATCAAATGGGCCACACCAACAGGGCCTAATAAATATCACAATGGGCTGAACGATATGGGCCTAATACACATCAAGTGGGCTGCATCAATGGGCCGCCTATACAACAAGTGGGCCGCATCAATGGGCCGCCTATACAACAAGTGGGCAGCATCAATGGGCCGCCTATACAACAAGTGGGTCACATCAATGCACCGCCTATACAACAAGTGGGCCGCATCAATGGGTCGCACCAATGGGCCGCCTATACAACAAGTGGGCCGCATCAATGGGCCGCACCAATGGCCGCCTATACAACAAGTGGGCCACATTAATGGGCCGCACCAATGGTCGCCTATACAACAAGAGGGCCACATCAATGGACCGCACCAATGGGCCTCTTATATATAATAGGTGGCCTCAAATACATCAAATCAGTCCCACTATTCTAGTAATGAGCTATCTACACCATACATCTATTTAACATATCATTTTAGAATGTTACCAAAATGAATCATATCAAAAGGACATCCGGACCATATCACAAATAACAGTGGAGATAATGATTTTCACTGTTAGATTAATCACAGGGCCCACCATAAAGTTTATTCTCCATCCACTCTGATCATAAGGTCACAAAGACCCGGATCAGGAGGGTAAACAAATATCATATAGATCTGTAAGTGTTATAGTTTATAGCCCTTTTTGTTGTCAAATTTGTGGTGCCAAAGACACTGTTATGAAGCTTGCATCTGTGAAGAACAATGCTCTACTCAAGATCAACTTTGTTTGACAAGCACTATTTACAAGTCAAGATCTCAAGAAGCTTTCAAGTTCAAGTCAAGATCTCAAGAAGCTTTCAAGTTCAAGTCAAGATGTCAAGAAGCTTTCAAGTTTGAACTTCATCAAGACTTCAAGCTTCACTACTTTCAAAGGCCACTTGTCTCTTATGTTCAATCTCCTTACTTCACTATTGAGGTATGACTGACCTTAGGTTGACCTTTAGAGTAGGACATTCTGGATACATAATTCATATGTTTTATATAAATAAGTTTAGGTTGTTCTAAGACTAGTCCTGGACTTTGTTCGACTAGTCCTAGCACTGCATCGACCTGTCTGAGAATTTCCTAGATTAGTCGTAAGTTAGTTACAAAATTTGGATATTTTCTGATTGGCTTCGACTAGTCTTAGGGACTGTTCGACTAGTCGTATGAACAGTGTCGACTGTTGCTTCGACCAGTCGTAGACCTACGACTCAAAATACAGCGTTGAAATTCGGCTAGCTTCGACTAGTCGTGTGCAACCTACGACCAGTCGAAGGGGACCTACGACTAGTCGTAGACCACCTACGACCAGCCGTGAAACCTCCAGATCTTCGCCCAAATTTTCAAATATTTGTTGGTTCTAAGACCAATCGTAGAGGTCTTTAAACCATTCGAAGATGTGATTTGCTCACCTATAAATGGAGCACGAATCTCATAATAAAATAACAATTTGAACCTAATTTAGTTCGGCCTTCTGAGAGATAAGTCTGTGCTCCATTTTAAGCTAAGTGTGTATATTTAATATTCTCTTCCTTTGGCTTTTCTTATTTGATTTTGTTTCTGTATTCCAATCTTATTTGAAAAGTGGAATTGTTGTATTCCGTCTTCTTGGAATCAAAA
The DNA here is from genome assembly GCF_029962835.1 of Magnolia sinica. NCBI lineage: Eukaryota > Viridiplantae > Streptophyta > Magnoliopsida > Magnoliales > Magnoliaceae > Magnolia > Magnolia sinica. Next base: position 39,276,676 of record NC_080577.1, on the reverse strand, counting down.
TCAAATAGAGCTACGCCTAACTGGTTTAATTTAAAATTTGTTAGAACTTAGAACCATTACATGAGAGTATTAGACATTGAACTTTGGCATTCAAATCTCTACTCCGACTTAGTTCTTCCAGGCTGCTACAACGAAGGAGAAGTCAGGTATTTTACGTTTGTGTAATTTACTTTCATTTGGTTTTCTTTTGGGATTTGCCAGAAAAATCTCATTGTATTGGTTATCTAAGGAGAGCCAGGAAAACTCAGAAGAGGGGTTTTTTAATTGTGTAAGCCCACAGAGAAAAACACAATTGTGAAGGTTTTTGGTGAACCTGGAAAACCTATCTTTGATAGTGAACGCTAATATCCCCTGTGTGAGGATATTAGGAGTGGAGTAGCGCTGTGTGGCTGTTGTTGAACAGTTGGTGTACACACAGGCGAACCACTATAACTCTTTGTCTTATGGTTTGAATGCTTGCTTAAGTTTTATATCTCTATTCATTCAGATTTGTGGAATGTATGTGTGGATGTGAATGTTGTAAAATTTACATTTCAAGCACAGTGGGAATGTTGTAATAATTTAGTTTTGAATTCGTGCAATTTATTTCAATTCCTTGCTATTTATTTATTCCTCTCTGGTTTGAGTTTTTGATACAAAGGACGTTCTAGAAATAAGGTTGTCCTGCATAAACCCTTAGTTTTTATGGTGTATGGTTATCCTTAGAACTGAATTCGTATCAACCTCTCAATACTTATTTAGTGAGGTTGCTTTTATTTTAGCATTGTGATTTGATTTAGTTTATTTGGCTATCTATCTTACTTTATTCCGCTGTTAAAGTTTTATTTTGGCATCGTCCTATTCACCCCCCCCCCCCCCCCACCTCTAGGACATATAGCTAGGCCATTTCAAGTGGTATCAGAGCCTAATAGCTCGCTCTTATTGCTTTTTATTTGGATTTAATTCCTGAGGTAATGATCTAAGCTATATATAAGATGTCAAATTTTGATAACCTATCAGTCACTAGGCCTCCAACCTTTGATGGCTCCAACTATGCATATTGGAAAGCCAGGATGAAGATCTTCCTCAAATCAATGGATGAGAGTGTGTGGCAAGCCACAGTTACTGAATGGAACCCACCTACCACTGAAGTAACTGGTATTGATGGTTCAAAATCAATGAGAGTAACACCATATTTCTCATGGACCACCCTTCAGAAAAATGAGAGTAGTGCAAAAGCACTAAATGCAATCACTTGTGCACTATCACCGGATGAGTTCAAAAGAATCATATCCTGTGATACTGCAAAGCAAGCCTGGGATATATTAGAAATAACACACAAGGGTACTACAATTGTAAAAAAATCTAAAGTCCAACTCCTCACAACCAAATTTGAAGAAATTCATATGGAGGAAAATGAAATGTTTATGGACTTTTACACTAGATTAAATGACATTGTAAACTCAATGTGGGGTCTTGGCGATAAAATCCCAGAAAGTAAAGTGTGTGTAAAGATACTATGCTCACTTCCTGAACGGTTCAACTCTAAAGTAACCGTAATCCAGGAACTTCGTGATACGGACAATATGAGGGTAGAAGAACTAGTTGGTTCTTTACAAACCTATGAGTTAAACTTTAAAGCTCCTAAAAGTAAATCTATCACTCTTAAATCTTCTAAAGAAAACTCTAATTCTGAAGATGATATGGCTCTTTTAGCGAAAAAGTTTTACAACATTTTCAAGAGTAAAAAGAGGGTTGATTTTCAAAAATCAAATGATAAGAAAAGATCAAAACCCAAATCTAAAACTTGGAAGTCTTTGAAAGATAGTCAATGTTTCAACTGCCAAGAATATGGGCATTTAGCAAACAAGTGTCCTAAAAAAGACAAACCCAAAAAGAAGGGTATGTTGGCTACTTGGGATGAATCATCTGATTCTGAAGCTTCTTCTGAATCAAAAGATTCTGAAACCGAGTCGGGCGGTGAAGTTAAAGCCCGTATGACTCCAGCCAAATTCACTTTTTCAGATCATGATGATTCGACTAGCGAAGAAAATCTGAATAGTGATTATGAAAATGAAGATGATCTTCAAGATGCTTACAATGCCCTATAAAAGGAAAGTTGTAAAATTGTTGTCAAACTTAAACTTCAAAAAGAAAAGTTTTTTAAACTCAAAGAATGTTTTGAATCTCTTGTTTTAGAAAATTCCCAAATTTCAGATTATTTTGAAAAATCAAAATGTGATTTAAAACTCAAAACCTCCCTGATTGAAAATCTGAAATCTGAAAATGAGAGACTTAAAAATGAAATATCTTCTCTTCTGAGTTTAAAGGATACATGAAGGTATGCCCAAGGAGATCCAAAGTTAAAAAAACTTTTATCTGGATCTAAAAAATGTGGCAACAGATCCGAGTTGGGCTATGATAAAAATGTTCCTCCCAAACAAAAGTATACTTCTCCTAAATTTGTGAAAGGAGAGTCCTCTAACTCAAAAGGAAAAAATACTAGTCAAAGTTTTTCTAAAAATACAAAAGTTTTTCAAAAACCTAGAGGCAGCTATGTCAACTTTAAAAATCAGAACAGAAACCCACTAGCTGAAAAGATAGTGGATTTACTGAAGGAGCTCTTAAAATCTAACTCAGTAGGTTATTCTTATAACAACAGTCAGAAGAAGACCAACTATACTCCTAAGCCCAAAACAGTTCTGAAATGGGTTCCTAAAGTTGTCTGCTTGGTTGCCTACTCCGCTTTCAAAGCAACAAGCCATTCAAAGTGGTACCTAGATAGTGGATGCTCTAGACATATGACAGGCGACAAGGGCTTATTCACCGATCTTAAAGATATGACTGATGGGTCAGTTACTTTTGGTGATGGAAGCAATTGCAAGATTATGGGCCAAGGTACGGTTTAACTCTATAACCTTCCTTTGTTTAAAAATGTTTTGTATGTTGAAGGACTGAAACATAATCTTCTAAGCATATCACAAATTTGTGATAATAACCATAGTGTCTGGTTTTCTGATTAAAGCTGTGAGATTCTAAACAACAAGGGTTCAGTAATACTAATTGGACGTAGAACGTCTGAAAACTGCTATATTATTAGTGAATCCAGCTCATCTAATCAATTGTGTTACATGGTCCATACAGACGAGACTGATTTGTGGCACAAACATCTTGAACATGTACACTACCGAAATCTATATAGATTGAGCAAACGAGAACTTATAAGAGGTCTGCCCAAACTACAAAAGTTAAATAAAATATGTGGTGAATGCCAGATTGGCAAACAAACGAGGAACTCACACAAAAAGGTGAATTCCAATACCACATCAAGACCACTCGAGCTTCTCCATATGGATCTTGTAAGACCTACTAGGACGGAAAGTCGAGGTGGCAAAAGATATATCTTAGTAATAGTAGATGACTTTACCAGATATACATGGGTTGTCTTCTTAAGGGACAAATCAGAAACCCTTGAAGAAGTGAAAAAGGTTCTTAAAAGGATTCAAACTGAAAAAAGTTTTCAAGTCAGTAAGATTCGTAGTGATCATGGATCTAAATTTGAGAATAACGGTTTTAAGAAGTTCTATAGCGACCAGGGAATATTACATGAATTCTCAGTGCCCAAAACTCCACAACAAAATGGAATAGTTGAAAGGAAAAATAGAGTGCTTTAAGAAATGGCTAATGTCATGTTGAACAGTATGAAGCTCTTTAAGAATCTTTGAGCTGAAGCAGTCAATACAACTTGCTATATCATTAACCGGGTTTACACTAGTAAAGGTAATAATAAAACGGCTTACGAATTGTGGTTCGATAAAAAGCCTACTGTCAAATACTTTCGAGTTTTTGGCAGCAAGTGCTATATTTTATGAGATCGTGAAAATCTGAGAATGTTTGATACGAAGAGTGATGAAGGGATCTTTTTAGGATACTCTTAAATAATCGAGCTTATAGGGTTCTGAACAAAAGGACCAGTGTGATTCGAGAGTTTATCAATGTTGTCATTGATGATCACTTAAACACACCAGTCTCAAGTTCAGATAATGATAAAGTACTAGTAATTGATAAATCCGATACTTCATCTAATCAGACTGATTCTGAACTGAGGACTGTTAAAGATCATCCAACCACACAGATTCTTGGAAACCCTCTCACTGGTGTTCATACTCGTAAACAACTTGAGGATATATGTAATTACGTATGTTTTACATCCCAGATAGAACCATTTAACATAAAAGAAGCTCTTGCTGATGAAAACTGGATTGTTGCAATGCAAGAAGAACTTAACCAATTTGTGAGAAATGATGTTTGGTATCTCATACCTAAACCTAAAGATAAGCACATCATTGGAACTAAATGGATTTTCAAAAATAAGTCTGATAAGCTTGGCAATATTATTAGAAACAAGGCTAGACTAGTGGTACAAGGTTACACTCAAATTGAAGGCATTGATTTTGATGAAACCTTCACACCAGTAGCACGTCTTGAATCAATTAGACTTTTTATACCCATTGCATGTTTTAAAAAGTTTAAGATTTACCAAATGGATGTGAAAAGTGCTTTTTTAAATGGCGATCTGGATGAGGCTATGTTGAACAACTAATGGGTTTTGAAGACTCCAAAAATGTTGATCATCTGTATCGCCTTAAAAAGGCACTTTACGGTTTAAAACAAGCTCCTAGGGCATGGTACGAGAAACTAACAAAGTTTCTATTAAGCCATAATTTTCAAATGGGATGTGTTGATAAGACTCTGTTTATCAAAAAATATGATGATCACATTTTAGTAGTATAAATTTATGTTGATGATATCATTTATGGATCTACCTGTACTGACATGACTATTGAGTTTGCAGATTTGATGAAATCTTAGTTTGAAATGAGCATGGTTGGGGAATTGAATTATTTCCTTAGGTTGCATGTAAACCAAAAACCTAACAGAATGTTTATTTCTCAATCTAAATATGCTGTGAATTTGATTAAGAGATTTGGATTTGAGAATGGTAAGAAATTTGATACTCCTATGAGTACAACCTCAAAACTCTCAAAAGATTCAAAAGGTAAAAATGTGGATCCAAAATTATATCGTAGTATGATTGGTAGTTTACTGTATTTAACTGCTAGTAGACCTGATATTGCGCTAAGTGTTGGTATTTGCACTAGATATCAATCTGATCCTAAAAAGTCACACTTGACTGCTGTCAAGCGGATTATACGATATGTCGTAAGTACTGTTAATCTCGGTCTCTGGTATCCTCATGAGACTAGTGTTCAATTAGCTGGGTACTCGGATGCTGACTGGGCTGGTAATCTTGATGATAGAAAATCAACCAGTGGTGGTTGTTTCTATATTGGAAACTGTTTAGTTTCTTGGTTTAGTAAGAAACAAAGTTCTATATCACTTTCAACAGCTGAAGCTGAATATATCGCAGCTGGTAATGCATGTACTCAGCTTATTTGGATGAAACGTATACTAAGTGACTATGGAATTAAACAGGATTCTATATTATTATATTGTGATAATTCTAGTACCATAAATATTTCAAAAAATCCAATTCAGCATTCTCGTACTAAGCACATTGACATTAGATTTCATTACATTCGAGAATTAGTAGAAGAAAAGGTTATATCTTTAGAATATATCCCTACCGAGAATCAATGTGCTAACATTTTCACTAAACCGCTCGAAAAAAGCAGGTTTAACAAAATAAAATTTGATCTTGGCATGTGCATTTTAAAGTGATTATTTATGTCTATTTGTATCATAGTGTATATAATTGCTTAATTTGTTTTCAAATTTTTGTATATAATGTTGGAAATCAGTTTTTCTGGCCGGTACTCGACCAGTCGTGAATCTATACGACCAGTCGTGCTACAACCGGTCGTGTACATCCACGACCAGTCGTGAATCGCATGAATCTCTTATAATTTGGGGAAAGTGCTTCTTCTTCTTCATTTCTTCTTCACTCTCCAATGGGCCGATGCACGACCAGTCGAACCCATCCTTCAAAATCTTCAAGGTTAGTGCTCCTATTACATTTTTCTTGTAGATTTGAGTCTAGATTTCTTTTATTTTTCTCTTGAAGTTATCTATTTCAAATTTCTTTAAGATTTGGGGTTTTTCTTGGGTAAAATCTGATTTGAGAAAACCCACTTCTCAACCCTTTGCAACTCTCTTTTCTCTTGAAATCCTTATTGCAAATGGTATCTAGAGGTAGAAAAACAACATCCCATGGTCCTTCTTCTTCCTCTAGATCAGCCCCTATTACTAAGCGTCATCTTCAGGCTCCCGAGGACGATCCATCCTATGTTCGGGACATCAGATTACGTAATGTTATTGTTGAACATCCTGTTAACATTAATCATGTTACTCCATTTGAGATCCTTCCTATACTCCAAGCTGTAGGTTGGGATAACTTATTACATTGGGGTAGGCCAGCATACCGGTCCATTGCCCAGTCCATGTTTGCATGCATATGTGATTTTTTATTGGAAAATTTATCTTTTAAGATACAAGAGAAGGACCATTTGACGTTGATCGTCATTTGATTTCAGCTCTTATGGAAATTCCTGTGAATGATAAGGGCATTCCTATCCATAACTTATCTGAAAAACCCTCAGTATCTGAAAAATATATGCTCATAAAAGATTTATGCAATTTGGATGTTCAATGGACACATAAAGGGAATGCGCTTCCCTCAAAGTATTTGTTACCCAAATACAGAGTTCTTCACAAAATCTTTGTGTTTAGCTTGTATCCTCGATCGAGTAATAAATCTGAATTGACTTCCTTCATGGTTCGTGTTCTTCATGCTGTTGCTAGCGGTGCTTATGTTTGTCTACCATCCTTGATTTGTCACTCTATTATTCAGTTTCGACTCCATCCTGGTCACAGTGATATTCTTTTTAGTTATTTGATGACTGTGTTGGCTACGCATATGCTAGTCGATATGCCGGTTAGAGAGTCCCCTATCCATCATCTGATATTTAACAATTCTATTATCAGTAAGATGAAGCTTGATTTCCTTCCTGGTCAAGGTGTTGGTGGTGGCAATGCTAAAGCTGAACATGAGGAAGAAGCTAATGATCTTCCTCCTGATGATATCAACATGGATGATATATTTGAAGAACTTGATTCTAATTCTGGAAATGATTCAGATTATAAGCCTTCTGAGTTTGATGCACGTCTGCGTGCATTGGAAGATAAAGTTGAGAATATGAATGTTAAGATGGAAAATATGTCTGTTGCCCATGATTTACAATTCAAGTATATGCGCAAATATCTTAGGCGCTTGAACAAGGGCTTGCATCAACTTGATCCTTCCATCCTTGCACCTTCATCTGGTTCAGATTAGTTTTTTTTAAAGTTAGCTGGTCTGTTATAACTTTATTACTCTTGAGTTAGCTTAACTGGTTTTGAGACTGTAGCTATTTTTGACTTAGCTCTGTATATGAATTATGTGAACTGTTTATGCTGGTTAATCATATCATGTCTTGTTTTCGCTCATATATCTGTTTCCTTATTTCTCCTCAGCCATTTGTTTTATGCTTCCTTTGTCCTATTGTGACAAAAAGGGGGAGAATGGATATGGATGTGATGTGTCTAATGAATGATTATGTTATGAGGAGGGAGTAGCATTGTATGTTACTCAGGGGGAGTATATGCAAAAGTGGACTGTATGTTATGTTGAATATTGATTTACAGGTTTACAAAATCATGTTCGTATGTCGATTGATAACAACTGGTACATGATATAACAACTGGTGCATGATTCTTTAATCAGATATTCTGTGTTATGTATCATATCTTGGAAGTGTGTTTTGTCACTAATTTGGCAAAGGAGGAGATTGTAAGTGTTATAGTTTATAGCCCTTTTGTTGTCAAATTTTTGGTGCCATAGACACTGTTATGAAGCTTGCATCTGTGAAGAACAATGCTCTACTCAAGATCAACTTTGTTTGACAAGCACTGTTCACAAGTCAAGATCTCAAGAAGCTTTCAAGTTCAAGTCAAGATCTCAAGAAGCTTTCAAGTTCAAGTCAAGATGTCAAGAAGCTTTCAAGTTTGAACTTCATCAAGACTTCAAGCTTCACTACTTTCAAAGGTCACTTGTCTCCTATGTTCAATGTCCTTACTTCATTATTGAGGTATGACTGACCTTAGGATGACCTTTAGAGTAGGCCATTCTAGATACATAATTCATATGTTTTATCTAAGTAAGTTTAGGCTGTTCTAAGACTAGTCCTGGACTTTGTTCGACTAGTCCTAGCACTGCTTCAATCTGTCTAAGAATTTCCTAGATCAATCGTAAGTTTGTTACAAAATTCAGATATTTTCTGTTTGGCTTCGACTAGTCTTAGGGACTGTTCGACTGGTCGTATGAACAGTGTCGACTGTTCCTTCGACCAGTCGTAGACCTATGACTCAAAATACAGCGTTGAGCTAGCTTCGACTAGTCGTGTGCAACCTACAACCAGTCAAAGGGGACCTACGACCAGTCGTAGACTGCCTACGACCAGTTGTGAAATCGCCAGATCTTATCGCGCCTGAATTTTCAAATATCTGTTGGTTCTACGACCAGTCGTAGAGGTCTTTAGACCAGTCGAAGACATGATTTGCTCACCTATAAATAGAGCACGAATCTCAGAATAAAATAATAATTTGAAGCTAATTTAGTTCGGCCTTCTAAGAGATAAGTCTGTGCTCCATTTTAAGCTAAGTGTGCATATTTAATATTCTCTTTCTTTAGCTTTTCTTATTTGATTTTGTTTCTGTATTCCAATCTTATTTGAAAAGTGGAATTGCTGTATTCCGTCTTCTTGGAATCAAAATCAAATAGAGCTATGCCCAACTGGTTTAATTTAAAATTTGTTAGAACTTAGAACCATTACATGAGAGTATTGGACATTGAACTTTGGCATTCAAATCTCTACTCCGACTTGGTTCTTCCAGGCTGCTACAACGAAGGAGAAGTCAGGTATTTTACGTTTGTGTAATTTACTTTCATTTGGTTTTCTTTTGAGATTTACCAGAAAAATCTCATTGTATTGGTTATCTGAGGAGAGCCAGGAAAACTCAGAAGAGAGGTTTTTTAATTGTGTAAGCCCACAGAGAAACACACAATTGTGAAGGTTTTTGGTGAACCTGGAAAACCTATCTTTGATAGTGAACGCTGATATCCCCTGTGTGAGGATATTAGGAGTGGAGTAGCGCTGTGTGGCTGTTGTTGAATAGTTAGTGTACACACAGGCGAACCACTATAACTCTTTGTCTTATGGTTTGAATGCTTGCTTAAGTTTTATATCTCTTTTCATTCAGATTTGTGGAATGTATGTGTGGATGTGAATGTTGTAAAATTTACATTTCAAGCACAGTGGGAATATTGTAATAATTTAGTTTTGAATTCGTGCAATTTATTTCAATTCCTTGCTATTTATTTATTCCTCTCTAGTTTGAGTTTTTGATACAAAGGACGTTCTAGAAATAAGGTTGTCCTACCATAAACCCTTGATTTTTATGGTGTAAGGTTGTCCTTAGAACTGAATTCGTATCAACCTCTCAATACTTGTTTAGTAAGGTTGCTTTTATTTCAGCATTGTGATTTGATGTAGTTTATTTGGCTATCTATCTTACTTTATTTCGCTGTTAAAGTTTTATTTTGGTATCGTCCTATTCACCCCCCCCCCCCCCCTCTCTAGGACATATAGCTAGGCCATTTCAAGATCCAAAGCCTCTGTGACCCAAAAAGGGTTTCAATTGTGGGCGTTCAATCTTCACTGTTTTTGGGAGTGTGGTCCACTGATAAACAGATTTGCCTTATTTTTGTCTCAAGCCCTTAGAGAAGCTCACCAAAATGATAGACAGTTTGGATATAACACATACCTTTGATCAGACCCACATATCCTGTTGTCGTCCGCACAGCAGCTACGTGGGGGACGTTGTAGATAAGCATATACATCTGGTGACGGTGGAGATATCACACATATCATGGTGGTCCCTACACACATGGCAAGTGCATGCCACAAATACATCTCAGCAGGCCTCATCATCCATCTTATCTGGACGATAAGGATAAAACACATACCTTATGTCTGGGCCCACAGTCTTACTGACATCAATACAGCAGTGGGCTCATTGTTTGGACGGTAAGATGAACACAATGAACACAGACTTCAAGGTGTGCTCCACACACGTGGCAGGTGAGCTCCACACATTCATCATAACTAGCCTCACTTGAAAGCACGTCTGGACATATCCATCAAGGTGGGCCTCCTGCTGCTATGACCCAAAAAGGGTTTCAATGGTAGACGTTCAACCCAACCATTCCTGTGACGTGGGCCACCTAAGTCACATATAAGGCTGATTTTTGGGTGGCCCATAGCTAGGAGGGAGGCCCACCAAATGCACGGTATTGATGTTCAACTTACTTCATGATGGGACCTGAGGTGGGGCTCACTGACTAGCGTCCGTGCAAGCAGCGAACACTGGTTACTACTGCGTCCAAAGATGCTGACAGCAACAGCGTCTGCTGTTGCATTTTTTATTTCTATTTTCGGGTGGTTTTTCATAGGTGGGGCCCGCATCCAGGAGATCTAACCCACTGGTAGGGTTCTATGGCTCATGACGGACCAAACGAGCCCAATATGCAATATATTTTGGCGGGTAGAAACATCAAGGTGAATTGAACGGTAGAAATCCCTGTTTCTACGCTATGGCCCACCAGAAAAATCAGATTGGCCTCATATTTCAGCTCAACGTCTAAAATGGACAGAGAAATAAGATGGACGATGTGGATTTAATTTGTACGTCATGGTGAGGCCTGTATGAATGGTCCACCCAAGGCTTATTGAACCAAGCTTATATTTTTATTTTCATTACACGTCCAGCATCCCTGGACGCTGGACGGTTTGGGCCTAATGCATACTTAAGGTGGGCCCTACTCAGGTGGGCCACCATATGGCTAGATAGTGTGGATAAGACATACACCATGCGGGGTACATCTGGGTGGGCCACCCGGCCACGTCATCAACAAGAAAACAAGGAAGGAGAGAGAGAGAGAGAGAAGGATAAGAGAGATGGTGAATGGAGGGGCCCCACCACTATGGGCCCCTCAACACATACATCATAATGGGTCCCACCTATAAGTGGGCCCTAAAATAAGAATCAACGGTGGATCACCCACCTGTTTGCCTCTTTCTTTAGCTCCTTGGACTTGTATGCTCCTTGGCTTCAACTTTAATGGAGGTTGATGGGTATTGGAAGGTTGAGATAGGAGATGAGAAGATCGGCCACACTTAGCTTGCTCTTGGAAGGGTTGGACGTTGGAATTTGTTGCTTGGGAGAGTGTTGGAGAAAATGAGGGAGAGAAAGGAGTGATGGGATAATATAGAATGGGTGTTGGAATGGTTGTTGTAAGAAATGGGGATGGTGAGGTATAGGTTAGTTTGAAAATTGTGTAAAAGAGGGATAGGTAGGGGAGAGAGAGTTGACTTGTGAAAAAAGGAGGGATGGGTGATGTACTTAGGGTATGGCTTATACTTGACATTGATTGATTGATGGGACATGTTATAGAGATTCCTTCGAAATTCACAATGCGCGGCGTTTCTTCGAAATGAATGCGGACCCACATCTCCTGGCCTGGGTATCAGTTCGGTGCGTGAGTCACGGTGTTAGAACCACAGCGATGGCGCGGTCGCTAAGGTGTAAATTTTGGGTCGAGCCAACTTTGGTATGTAGGACTCGGCTTAGGTTCACGCGCAAAGGTTAGATATAGGTCGAGGGTTGCCGAAATTCGACCAGGGGGACCGCGGAAGCCTATGGAACAGTACGGGATAGGATACGGATCTCACAGTGTTGTACACACACTATCCATCTATTTTCTAGATAGTATAAGGGCCGTGGGCCCCCATTATGATTGAGATTCTAATCCCAAGTGGACCGCACACTAGGAGACAATAGTGGTTAAATGTCTACTGTTATAAACCTCCTTAGGGCCTATTGTTAAGCCCATTCCCAACCTTATCTTATTAGGCTAACCCAAACTGTTGGGTCTCTATTGAAGTTAGTGATACCCATTGGGCTAACCCAAACCATTGGGCCCCCATTAATGATGGTGCTTTCCACCATACCTTGTAGGATTATCCACACCTTGAAGTCTACCTTGTGTACGTATTAGGCCCCATAGGAAAGTCCAGTTTATTGCATGATAGAGAGGGTGAGGAAGCCCACTTATTATACTTAAACTCATCCTCTTAACTCACCTTGTTGTATACCCATTGATTCACCCCATGAGGCCCATCATTGATGTAAGTACGTCATCTAGACCGTCCACTGTCTGTAGGAGAGTACATCATCATCTTCGGCCATAGATAAAAGAATATGTGATATCGGATTTAGTATATCCACTATGTAGAGACTACCTTAATGTATGAGTTAGATCCCCGTCCTTTCAATGGACCCTGCCTTAGGGTATATGGTATATTACTGCCTTAAGGAGGCTATGATAGTCTAACATGGACCATACCATATAGTCTTTTATATGTCTAGTGGGTCGTATCATTCAGCTCCTACTCTTTGTATGTGATATATCGGTTAAGACCGATTGTTGTCTACTATATCTGATAATATGCTAGTGTCCTTAGTCTCGTAGGAGACTCTGAGAACATGCTTAGTATAATGATATCATGGCATATGCTTATACGCTTCATATGTATGCATGTTGTGAGGAATGATTGATCATAGCATTTACCTTTGGGCTGAGACATTTAGGGGACTCCTTGTGAAACGGGGTTGCCCCACATGATCACACGGTACACACAGGTTTGATACATGACTGGATGGTATGACTCATGCATCTCGCATTTTGTGTGACATGATCACTTGGTGCCCTAGTGATATCAGGGCTGTGGCCTCCATAGGCATATCATGGATGGTTAGATTGGATACCAAAAATATTTGGCTCTATTACTATGGGCGCTTAGGATGTTCTTGGGTGAAAGTCCCAAAACCCTTTTGATAACAAGAGATGCTCAACGTCTAAACCGAGTGGATTCATGAGCACTTAAGTGCTGAATACCAATAAGTTGCATCTCCCACTGTGTCATAGTTGGTTGTGAAGGGGGTGTGGCCTTATCCGCCCGATTAAGGGGGCTATAAGCTAGGATGAGTTTGACCAGCTTGTAAATGGGTCCGCTATCAACGAGCTGGGTAGGTATTGACAGACTACTGGTCAGGCAGGTAGTAAGGTCTTTTCCACTCACTTGGTTGTGCGTCTAGGGAGGCGGCTGCCAGTGTGGAGTGTACTAAACCCCGGTGATATCCGACATATGGGTGCCAGGAGCTAAGAATGGGGTACTACAGAGGCTGTCGGTGCCGAATTCGGTAATTAGAAATTCTGTGAGCCCAGTTTTTGAGTTTGGGCGTGAAAGAAGTTGGTATCAGATCATAACTTGGGAATACCTGAAGATAACATCACATATCTGCTATGAACTTAGAATGATTAGGTCCCGGAATTTGAATAACTTAGCAATTCTCTGTCATAGCTCCCTAACGCGTGAGCATTCGAGAGTCCGCAAGGCTAATAGGCCCCTTGTTCTTTCCTATAGAACATGATACCTAAGAGAGTGACCCGAGCGGCTCCCGTTCCCACGTCCGAGACCAGTGCAACCCCGACTGTATCTATGAGCGTGGATCAGCTTCAGTAGATGCTACAGGCAATGACCGTTATTCTTAAGAGGTAGGGTAGGCAACCCACTGCTACACTAACCCAAACTGAGCAGGAGCATGCGAGCTCCCTTCTACGAGACTTCACACGGCTCGATCCCCTGTGTTTTCAGGGACAGTCCGACCTGACGGTAGCAGAGAGATGAAGGTCCGAGGTGGAGAAGATATTTGATACTATGAGGTCCACGACCCAGCAGAGGGTTCCGTTGGCTATGTTTCTTCATCAAGGAGAGGCCGAGCACTAGTGTGCATCAGTCTCCCGAGCAGTAGGGGCCGAGTTCGAGTGGACTTGGGAGGATTTTGTTGACCGATTTGACCGAAAGTTCTTCCCTGACCACATCCGTCAATAGCGCGCGCTTGAGTTCGAGACTCTTATGCAGGGGGACATGTTGGTGTCCCAGTATGAGGCTTGTTTCATCGCGCTATCGAGATTCAAAACTTATCTTGTTGATGATGAGGGGCGAAAGGCTAGCTGTTTTGAGAACGGCTTGTGTTTTGGCCTCTGAAGCCATGTCAATGGACACATTCTCCCAACATTTGAGCAGGTCGTGCAGCAGGCCCAGATATATGAGGCGGATTGGGTTAATTCGTAGAGGGCCCATAAGCAGAGAGGAGACCGAAAGAGGAAGGCCCCTTATGGTAGCTCCAAGCAGTAGCAGCATCGATAGCAGTAAAGGCATACGGCCCGCCTAGCTTTTCGAGCACCAGTAGCACCTCCAGCACCACCACCAGGACAGTTCACAGGCACTTACTTTGGATGTAGTGTGGTAGTACATCATAGGCACGAGTGTCTCCATCCGCAGCAGCAGCGACAGCAGCACCTGCCACCGAGGTCCTAGCAGCAGTAGCCACAGCAGCTAGCGAGACCTCCCCCGTAGTAGTAGAGTCAACAGTTCAAGCCACCACAGCAGCAGCAGCAACAGCGGCAACCGCAGAGGGGATATGCACCTCCCTAGCAAGCTCAGGGTAGATTTTACACAGCCCAGAAGGATCCTCAGTCATCAAGAGGGGTCATCGAGGGTACACTCCTCGTTTCGTCATGCATAGCTCATATATTGTTTGATTCTAGGGCATCGATTCCTTTGTGGCTGAGGATTTCTGCCAATCGACCGGTTTGCCATTAGAGTCTGCTCGTGAGGGTTTCTCAATATCGACGCCCTTGGGGAAGACAGCAGTGTTAGGCCAGTTTCACTTTTCTTACCCCGTTCTGGTAGGGGAGACCTTTTTGCCTGTCAATCTGTTTGTTCTGCCGATGTCCGAGTTTGATGTCATCCTGGGCATGGATTGGCTCGATGAGTACTATGCCATATTATACTGCTCTGTGAGGACAGTCACGTTTTATATACCCAGAGTGCCGCAGTTCTAGTTTGTAGCCGAGCCCAATGGAGAGTGGCTCTCTTGCCTCATGTCATGTGCTGTTGAGGAGCCAGTCACCTTATGTATCGACCAGCTATCGATCATCTGTGGTCTTTCTAATGTGTTTCAGGAGATTCTGAGGTTACCACCTCGTCGGCACACTGAGTTTCAAATCGATCTCGTGCCTGGTACCGCGCCTATTTCAAAGGACCGATATGGTATGACACCGTTGGAGTTAAGGGAATTGCAGAAGCAGTTGGACTAGTTGCACGAGTTGGGCTTTATCCATCCAAGTAGTTCACTATAGGGAGCACCAGTACTCTTCATGAAGAAGAATGATGGCTCATTGAGGCTTTGCGTGGATAACCGCGAGCTCAACAAGGTCACGATTAAGAATAAGTACCCGCTTCCAAGGATTGATAATTTGTTCGATCAGCTGTAGGAGGCGCAGTTTTTTTGAAGATAGACCTGTGGTCCGGTTATCATCAGGTTCATGTCGAAGAGGATGATATCCCGAAGACAACATTCAGGACGCGCTATGGTCATTTTGAGTTTCAAGTCATGTCCTTCAGACTGACTAATGCGCCTGCAATGTTTATGCAGTTGATGAAAGAGGTCTTCCATCCGTATCTTGATCAGTTTGTTGTGGTATTCATCGACAACATCCTGATATATTCGAGGACCCATGAGGCGCATGAGCGGCATTTGGAGATTACCCTATAGACCCTCCGTGCACATCATCTTTATCCGAAGTTGGAGAAGTGCGAGTTCTGGCAAGAGGTGAAGTTCCTCAGTCACATGGTGACGAGGCAGGGCATGACAATGGACCCTTCGAAGATTGAAACCGTCTGTCAATGGGGCCAGCCCACGAACGCGTCTGAGATCCACAGTTTCCTTGGTTTAGCGGGCTATTACCGACATTTCATTGAGGAATTCTCCCGAATTGCAGCCCCGTTGACCAGGTTGACCCGGAAGGGCGCTGACTTTGTTTAAAGCGACGCATGTGAGTGAGCATTCACAGAGTTGAAAGACCGTCTTACATCCACACCAGTCCTCACTCTTCCCTCTAGGAGTGAAAGATTCATGGTTTTTACGGATGCTTCACATATTGGCTTTGGTGTTGTCCTGATGCAGCACGGGAAGCCCGTGGCCTTCGCGTCTCACCAGCTCAAGGTCCATAAGCAGAACTACCCCGTGCATGATCAAGAGTTGGCTACAGTTGTCTTTGCACTGAAGGTGTGGAGGCATTATCTTTATGGGGTTAGGTTTGAGCTCTTCTCTAACTATAAGAGCTTGAAGTATCTCTTCTCGCAATCAGAGTTGAACATGAGGCAGAGACGCCGGATGGAGCTCCTAAAGGATTACCATTTTGATCTTCAGTACCACCCTGGCAAGGCAAATGTGGTGGCGGATGCCCTTATCCATCAGCCATGGAGCCTGGTGGCGCATACAATGATCCAGGAGTGGAGGATGCTCGAAGATGTAGCTGAGTACAACTTCAAGTTTGGTCTGCAGTCTGCCATCGTTCAGTTATCGAGCTTGTCGATTCAACCCTCTCTTGTCGTAAGGGTAATTGAAGCTCAGTAGACAGATCAGTCGTTATAAGATTACCGAGCAGAGGCCACATCTGAGGAGTAGTTGGATTGGCAGGTTGGGTCTGACGGTGGACTTCATTTCAGAGGCCGATTATGTGTCCCAGACATTCCAAAGTTGTGCAGGGATTTGATGACTGAGTGATGTTTTGTTTAAACCAACACGATTTAAATGATATTTAAACTCGCAAGTATACGAATCAGATGCAGATACGGTACGTATTACGAGATCGTTCCCACGAGGACTGGTCGTCACAATTCAAATCTATGACTCTCCTTAACTAATCCAACAGATAATGGAATGAACTACTAAGCACAATTTTAGGGGGAAAAAAAACAATTAAGAACAGGGAAGAAAATTCAATCAGAAAGAGAGCACTAGGACTTTCGAATCCACCCCTAATTATCCTAACCCTTGTTTTGTCTGTTGATTCACCTTGATCTAGATTGATACCACTTAAATAGAGAAAGCACAATCTGTGTCCTTAATCGGGCATACAGACTGTCTAATTCCTTTAAGCAATGCCATGAATGACATATCCCATATCTTTGGTCGGGCATAAGGGATGTATAATTCATTAAAGCATCTTGTTTCCTCCTCTATGGGAAACCTGTTCTTGATCAGAAACAAGCACCTATAATAAGCATCCAAACAACATCCATATATATACTTTGGTCAAGTTCATAGATGGAGAAGTTTAGAATTTAAACCCATAAAGCCCACTTAAAGAAAGAAACAAATTAATTGAAATTCAAAGTAAATCAACCAATACAAGAGCTAATCAAATTAGGGGCTTCATCTCAGCCCTAGCTGAGAGATTAGTGACCCATAAAATCTATAAAAAATATTAAATAAAATTCATAAAGAAACGTCAAACCAAACAATCTCTCTCTCTCTTCTTTCTTCTCTTTCTTCTCTTTCTTCTCTCCCTTGCTTCAGATCTGGAATCCCCTGGTTCTGAATGCCTTTCCCACGTCCAAAACTCCTCTTTTATAGCTGCTGGATGGCTGGGGTCGGTGGCAGAGTCGTAGAAGGACTCGGAGTACAAATTTTCGCAGCCGTGATCGGTGGGCCCCACTGAGGTATTTTCTGGAAAATCCACCCCGTCCATTGGATTCAGAACGAAATTTCAGTCAAGAATGGGTGGATTCGAAGGTCCATTAGAGCGGCCCACAGAAGAAATCTCAAAAAACTCAGTTTTGAACGTCCCGGGGCAGTCTACTTTTGGCCTCTGTACCACACACGTGTGTACGCATGGGCGAGGAATATCAACATGGTTTTGAAGCTCTCGAAGCCCTCTACACGATGGACGGATCAGATCTTCCAGAAGGTTGACGAGTGGGGCCCACTAATTTCTGTAAAAACTGGCAGCGTCAGTGCGTTTCGCGGACGCCAAACCGACGCTGCGATGATGGTTGGGTCCATTATTGGACTTTTCACAGGAATCCACGCCGTCCATTGGTTTTAGCTCGAAAAATCTGTAGGAATTGACTGGTTTTGGGGTGGATTCGGTGCAGCCCACACGGCTTTCTATCTTGCCGTCCAACCTGCGTTTGAACGGCTGGGCTCTGATTTATGCGTTCATTTGAATTTTTGCCACCTAGGCAATGGTAATGGCTGCTCGAAGAAGTGGATGGACGGTTTGGATTGTCCATTTGGACACTAGGTGGGCCCCACAACCGACGACCACGGTTCGGTTCCGCGGACGCTGCAGCGGCGACTGGTTGGATTTTGAAAGAGAGAGACGGGTGCACAGCCGGTGAAAACATGTAGTGTGCACACTCCTCATACACAGGGCCCACCGTGATGTTTACGAGAAATCTACACCATCCATCCTCTTTATCATGGTAATTTAGCCGTCAATACCAAGGTTGAGGCAGTTCCAAATATCAGGTGGGCCCTAAATTGGAGATTAATAGGCTGATCTGTCCGTTGGACCACTTCCCGAGATCTTCAATGGCTGAAATTTAATATGTACGGTTAATTTACGGCCCTCATCTCATGTATGAAGTTTCGAACTGATCGGATAGCGGGAACCATGTGATCTTGCATTCTGGACCCTTTTCGGGCCCCTTTGGCTTGCTTTCCTCAGATCCCAGGCGTGTAAAATCTTCATTATTGGTTCTCTGGAGTCCATCCCATGCTCTGGAGACTTTGGATCATGAAATCCATGCCTTTAACATCAATTTTCAATTAACGCTCCTGACTTCATCCTGTAACAAAAATACAATTAAAATACTCCATTAAGCATTATCATATACGTAAAATCTGGTAATGATTAGGGTCTAATATGCAATATTCGACCCTGATCACTGAGGCCCATCGATCGAGGTTTACTATTCACCCTAGCTCCATAAAGACATATCGCGACATGAGGAGGCAGTATTTTTAGGCAGGGATAAAGCACCGGATTGTCAGTTTTGTGGCTGAGTGTGACACGTGCCAGTGTGTCAAGGCCGATCATCAAAGACCCCCATGTCCCTTGCAGCCATTAAGCATCCCGTTGTGAAAGTGGGAGCACATATCCACAGATTTTATTATGGGATTGTCGAGGACACAGCGCGGTCATGACACTATCTGGGTTGTCATCGATCGTCTGACAAAGTCAGCGCACTTTCTCGCGATTCGTGCAACTTAGCCTTTGGACCATCTTGTTAGGTTATTCATTGATGAGATTGTGAGACTGCATGGTGTCTCAGTTTCGATCATTTCTGATCGAGATCCGAGGTTCACGTCTTACTTTTGGAGGAGCTTTTAGAAGGCGATGGGGTCTACCTTACAGCTCAGCACTGCGTATCATCCGCAGACCGATGGGCAGACTAAGAGGATTAACCAGATTCTTGAGTATATGCTTCAGGCTTACATGATCGATTTCTCGGCTAGTTGGGATGAGCACCAGCATTTGGCTGAGTTTTCATATAACAACAGCTACCAGACGTCTATTTGCATGGTTTCTTTCAAGGCGTTGTATGACAGGCCGTGCAGATCTCCGAGTTGCTAGACCGAGGTTAAAGAGCATCGTCTCTTAGGTCCTGAGTTTGTTTAAAGGACATCAGAGGCCATCGATATCATTAAGCAGAGGATGCGCACAGCTCAGAACCGGTAGAAGAGTTTTACTAATTGTCGGTGTCGTCCCTTGAAGTTTGCCGTAGGGGACCATGTGTATCTCAAGGTCTCACCCATAAAGGGTGTGGTTCATTTTGAAGCAAAGGGTAAGCTTGCCCCAAGATTCATTAGACCCTTCGAGATCACTGAGCGCATTGGGAAGTGTGGGTCAGACATATTTCCTGTGATAGATTGGCAGCCTTTAGAAATTCGTGAGGACGCTTCTTACATTGAGCAGCCAGTTCGTATCCTTGATCGAAAGGAACAGGTCTTCCGGACCAAGGTCATTCCCTTGGTGAAGGTTCAGTGGGGTCATCATAGTGTATATAAGGCATCTTAGGAGCGAGAGAGTGAGATACGTGAGAGCTATCCCCATCTCTTCGATGTTTGATTGTATTTTTTATTGTGTCTCTGATTATATATGATGCTATGATTTCTCTTCCCTTTCGTTATGAGATTTGTTTAGTTGCGTTATAGTGTAAATTTTGAAGATAAAATTTTTATTAGGAGGGGAGAGCTATAAGGCCTATATCCTAGTACCGTATCGTTCCACCAACTCCTGCGATCCTCTCCGTCGAATTTCGACGACTCGCGACATGTAGATAGCGATTGCGCATGACCTTAAGTCGCATCCTGAAGACCTGAGTCGACTTGACTTGAAACTTATACCACCACAATCGTACCATCGTCGCATCTTACGCACCAATGCGATACCTAGGTTAGGAGTTGTGAGCCTGCGTATATTTCGATGAAACACTGCGCATTGCAAATCCCAAGAGAGAAATCTTTACCCATCGTTTCACATCAACTAGTCAAGTACAACCCATGATTAGCCCATGCCTTTCTTCTCACCAAGACAAGCAACACATTCCCAAAGTCAACTCTCATGTCACTCCTCTTACACCACCATACATTCCACCCCATCCTTTCTTACACACCTATCCCTCTCTCCTTACATCTCCCATCTTTCACTCATTCCATTCTCTACTATTCCCTAGCAACCAAGAGAAGAAAAATCCTAAGGAAAGAATAGAAGTTAAGTGTTAGACCCATTTTCCCACCCAATCTCACCATCCAACCATCCAATTTTCATCATCCACGATTAAAGTGGAAGCTTAGGAGCTAAGGATTCCACGGAACTAAGAAGAAGAGTTATAGGTGGGTGTTTATAAGATTAAATTATAATTTTTAATGATGGGCCAAGTGGGGCCTACTGGTTCATGGTATGGATCCTATTTGGGACCTAATGTGTGGCCAATGGCCCACCATGATTCATATATGTAATCCATGATGGGGCCATTCTCCATGGACCCCACCATGATGTTTATTTGATAATCAACATGTAGAGGGTCATCTAGACCTTGATTTTATGGTGGGGATGGTATCCCCACCTTGATTTGCTGATTTAAGGGCCACATAATTTCGGGGCCCATCTTGATGTGTACATTGTATTGCAAGGGAGCTCATAGTGGCGGAGTTTCTTCCACAACACGATTCTTTCTCTCTCTTTCTCTCTCTATTTCTCTCTTTCCCTGTTGATGGCCCACCATGATGCATGAGTTTCATCCACGTTGTCCCATTGTGGGACGCCCTTACTGCCCAAATCAGGGCCCACTTTGCTGGTCGTCCAGCCATTCCACCCTGCTGCCCGTTTTCGAGCAGGCCTGGATGAAGGGAAAACACGAATATTGGTTTGATTTGGAGTGGGGTGGCCCACTCACATGGGACCCACCTTAATAAATGTGTTGTATCCACACTGTCAAAGGTGGGACGGTGGGACCCACCTTAATGTATGCGTTGTATCCACACCGTCCAGCAGGTGAGACGGTGGGACCCACCCTGATGTATGCGATATATCCACACCATCCAGCAGGTGGGATGGTGGGACCCACCATGATGTGTAAGGCCCGTGTGAGGCCCATTGTGATGTATGAGGCCCATTATGATGAGTGAGGCCCACCATGATGTGTGTGTTGTATGCACACTATCCATTCATTTATATAGACCACCTTATGCAAGCCGACCATGATGTATGAGTTATACGCCCATTATGGGGCTGCCTTGTGAGGCCCACCATGTGTGAGTAATGTGCGCACACTGTCCACCCATTTTCTAGATATTTGGAGGGCCGAGGGCCCCATTGTGATTCAGATTCTAATCCTAAGTAGACAGTACGCTAGGAGACAATGGTGGTTAAATGTCCACTGTTGTAAACTTCCCTAGGGCCCATTGTTAAGCCCATTTCCACCCTTACCTTATTGGGCTAACACAAACCATTGGGCCCCCATTGATGATGGTGTTTTCCACCATGACTTGTAGTAATTATCCAAACCTTAGAGCCCACCTTGTATTCATATCGGGCCCCATAGGAAGGCCCAGTTTATTGTATGATAAAGGGTGAGGAAGCCCACTTGTTGTACATAGTTTCACCCTCTTAACTCACCTTGTTGTATAGCCATTAAACTCACACATGAGGCCCATTCTTAATGTAAGTATAACGCCTACGCCATCCATTAAGAGTACATCATCACCCACTGCCGTAGATGGAAGAATATGTGGTATCAGATTTAGTATATCCACTGATTAATACATCATCACCCCTTGTCGTAGATGGAAGAATATGTGGTATCAGGTTTGGTATATCTACTGTTTAGAGCCTATCTAGATGCTTGGGCTAAATCCGTCGTCCCTCAGTGGACCCCGCCATGTATTTAGGCCGATTATTGTTTATATTTGATAATCATACTAGTGTACTTAGTCTAATAGGACACACTGAGAACATGCTTAGTATTACATCACGATACATGCCCATACGCATCATTTGTATGCCTGTTGTGAAGAATGATTGATCATAGCATTTGTCGTTGGGCTGAATTATTTAGGGGACTCCTTGTGAGATGGAGTTGCCCCACATGATCGCCCGGTATGCACAGGTTGATGCATGACTGGATGGTATGACTCATGTATCTCGCATTTTGTGTGACGTGATCACTTGGCGCCCTAGCGATGTCAGGGTTGTGGCCTTCACAGGCATATTGTGGATGGTTAGATTGGATACCAAAAATATTTGGTTCTACAGTGTGGGTGCTTAGGATGTCCTTGGGTGAATGTCCCAGAACCCTTTTGGTACCAGGAGATGCTCCAACGTCTAGACCGAGTAGATACATGAGCGCACGAATGCTAAATACCAGTAGGCCACGTTTTCCACTATGTCGTGGTCGGTTCTGAGGGGGCTGTAAGCTAGGCTGAGTCTGACCAGCTCGTAAATAGGTCTGCTATCAACGAGTCGAGTAGGTATTGGCAGACTACTGGCTAGGCAGGTAGTGAGGTCTTTTCCACTCACAGGTTATGCGGCTAAGGAGGCAGCAGCCAGTGTGGAGTGTACTAGACCCCGGTGATATTCCAGAGACGAATTGTATTAACATGTGGACTTGATGAGGACTAGCATGCATGCGTTGCATCTTGCATATGACATTTGGCTACGTAGGTGTAACACTCTATACTTTTCAGTACTCAGGTGTTACCGTATAACCAAATTTAGAATAAATGTAAGCATAGCTTAAGCAAACGATCATGTGCATTTCAGTCTAAATCCAACCATTGAAAGTAATCCCTATCCACATATTAAACTATTCCTTTAATTGATTCTCAAAATGACCCATCTCAACCGTCTAACACAACCTTGATTCATAAATCAAGTCATCTGGCCATTTAGTCTCGATGAAGAAAATCATCTCATCACAAAATTGGCATTTATCATCAGGAACATCGGGTTGCTAAAATCTCAAGGGCGATGAAGGTCCAAACACTACCCTATTAGACATATTGAACCATATGTTATTAATCTTGGGTACTAGATCATCAAGATCCACCACCTAACCAATTCACATCATAACTGTGTGCAATCTAACCAGTGACCGCAATACCAACCATCGAACCCCGAGATATGGTAGAACTTTATCAAACACAAATAGATATAAATTATTTGCTAATGACCTAATCATAGGATCGCATGATGAGCTATATGAACAATTAAACTGTATGTATCCACCTTCAGGACATGAGCCAATAAATCCACATGTCAGGAGTTGTCTTCGTTCACAGAGTAAGTCAATCAAACTATCCATCCTACGTCCTAAGGCCCAGATCAATAGATCCATCGTTCATCTAACTTTAAAAACTCTCACAGGCGTACATCACTTATTACGATTAGGCCACTCGATAACTAAACTTTCCAATGATTTTCACCTAAACTAGGCCGAGAACCCTAGGAATCATCATTGATCATATTTCGTAATGATCTGACCGTCAGATCTTAATAGATCGTAAAATAACCTATGTATTTAGAAAGCATGGCCCACCTAGGTGTTAGATCTGCTTGATCTTTGATCAGGGGCCCTTCTTGGGAACCTTTAAGTGGAATGAATGGAGTGGATCTTACCCAACATCGTGGTGGACCCCACATCGGTGGTGTGCATGCACTGAAGGTGTGTACACCTGCCGTACACTAGAAGCGAAGGTTTAACCCGACAGATTCCCGAAAAGGATGGGTTTCTCCCTCCTTCCCGCTTATGGCCGTATGAAACGGCTCGTTTTTCTTCCCTTCTATTGATCGATGATTGCTTGCCTCCAAGTACAAAGGTTCATAAGTAATATCCCGTGAATACAGGATCGATCCCACGGGGAGATGAATTGTGAGAATGAGAAAATCAAATGCAAAATAAACTAAGTAACAAAAAAAACTAAACTGAAGATTTGATTTTAGGAGTTTTAAATGGATGTAATTCAACTGAATTAAAACAACACCCAAGCTTCAAATTTCCACACATAGGTTAATATTCTAAAATCATAATGACTTGGATAACACAATTAGGATCCGAGCACTATGGTCGGCCTAATCGGAAAATAAAACAGTTTAAATATTTTAATAAATGATATAAAAGATTAAAAAATCATGGATTTGCACCATTGATATATATTCTCAAGTGCCAGTGATTTTATGAATTCAATATCTATGAGATAATGAAAATCAAAAAAATATAACAGGTTGAGAACCTCTCCTATCTAGGAAATCTAATTGATTTAAGGTAAGCCTATCCATCAATGTGGATCTCATATGATGGAAACATATGGATCTCACATTAAGATAAAAAAACTAAACCCAAACAATTGATAACATGCATACACAATTCTTCTCCTCATTAAAATAATTAATCATCATAACTTAAAGAATTATTAAACCCATGTGCTTCCCTTCTAGCTTAGGCTAAATGGAACTTAGAAAAACATAATTAAATTGAAGAAATAAAAAGCAACAAGAAAGAAATAAATGCAAATAGAAAAGATCTAAAATAAAAAGACAACTTATAAAACTTTAATAAAATTAAAAACTCTTTTAAAACCCTAAATCTTGCTTTAGGATGCCTTGAATAATGCTTAGGAATGCCCTGGGAAGCCCTATTTATAAGTGGGAACTCCAATTTTCATACAAAGTTAGAAAACTCTAGAAACCGCCTCAAATATACGTAGTTTTCCAAAATAGACTTCACGCTACATAGTTTCATTAAAATAGTCTTTACGCTACGTAGTTTTCCAAAATAGACTTTAGAGTTAAGAATACACTTTTTCAGGACAATTTCAGGATTCTTTACTTCAAATCTTTGATTTTCTTCATTCCTCACTTGGTTATCTTGGATCATTGGCATGTGAATTCTTCAATCTTGGTCTCCTAAGATCCATCCCTTGCCTTGGTGATTCTTGAGTATTAAATCCATGCTTTTAACACCCTTTTTCAATCCAAGCTCTTAAATTCACCTTACAATACATACATGAGTAAAATAGAACATTAAGCTGATTCATGTTCATAAAACCAAGATATAAATGGGGAAAATTATGCAATATTTGAGTCTCAACGCACCCCCCAACTAGCATTTTACTAGTCCCGAGCAAAATAAGTGAAGAAAAATAAAAACAAGAATAAAAATTAATTCTGGAAACAAAATTAAAATGAAAAAAATTCTACGTAATCTCAATTACATTTAGCATATGCAACAAGCCTTTAAACCCCTAGGTTTCTCCTAGTGGATGAGTTATAGTCTCATGATGGTTTCCAGAAATGTTACCCATAAACATTGAAAATATGAAAAACAGTTCAACACTCAGAAATTTATACAATTATGCCTCTATTCATCATATGAATTCCAAAACAAAACAATACTGATCCTAAGTCTGAAGTTAGTTAGAATCTCAATTTCCTAATTCATTACATCTTTGAGTTCAGAAACCTAATCAAAATTTAAAATAGTTATGATCCAATATACTTAGGTGCTCCTGACACTAGTCTAACTCCTTTTAATCATCCTAAGAATATGAAATCTCTAGTTATTTCATTTCCTTTATGTCATTTCTTCTTTTATTATCATATCCTCATTACTATAGACCACTCTTAGATGAAGATTCTCACTGGGTTTGCTTCATAACTTAAGGTATCGTACTTGTAATAGTAACAGTAATGGATGCTTAGGTACCCTTACTCCGAATTACTGGCACGATTGTTATGGTCATTGCATTCATACTCTATAATAAAATTTTCTTTTTCCATCACTTTTTTCCTTTAATATTCTCTCTTTTAAGCATATATCAAGTTCATTCAACTTTGTTTGAATTAAAAGTTGTTATTCTAGTTCACATATCATATTCCTCACTTAGTTAGCTAGGGTGTATTGTGAATTTAGTACATCAAATTACAAATCACTTTAAACTAGTGATTAGATAATTGAACTCAAGTCTATAATTTTCAGTTATCAGAATTCTGACTACTATCGACCTAGACTAATTATTAACTTTACCTTTGAAATTCACAAATATCATGTTCACATTCTTATATATAAACATATTATTTTGAAAATGTTGAAAAAAATTTCCCATAAACCTAAAAAATAAACTGAAACCTAAAAAAATAAAAAAGTAAACTGAAACCTAAAAAGAATCACATGGATGACTATCCACACCCCTAAACTAAAATCTACATTGTCCCCAATGTAATGATAATGTAATGCAGATAACCAAAAAAAAAAAAAGGGGTAGATAGTACCTACCATGAAGAACTCACCTACTAGGTGACACTAAAAAAAATTGAATATGATACAAATCCTACACAAATGCTTCGTTAGACTAAGAGCATCAATCTGAATATTCTGGCTTATGAAAAGAGACGGACTCCTCTCCCAAATGAAAGTTTTCCAGATAAAGCTTCAATCTCTGATCATTAACCTTATACACATTGTCATTACGTGGATTCTCAATTTCAACAGCCCTATGAGTATAAACATTCTTCATAATGAAAGGGCATGTCCATCTTGATCTTAACTTTCTCAAAAAGAACTAGAGACAGGATTTGTACAATGGGACCTTTTGCTAAGGTTCAAAATTCTTCCTCGGGATGTTTTTGTCATAAAAAGCTTTAGTCCTCTCTTTGTAGATTTTAGAATTTTCATAGGAGTCTCTCCTCAGCTCCTCTAATTCATTCAACTCTAATTTCCTTTGTCCACTTGTTTGGTCCATATCAATGTTTAATTTCTTTATTGCCCAATAGGCTTTATGTTCCAATTCTACAAGCAAGTGGCAAGCCTTCCCATACACCAATCTATATGGAGACATTCCAATCGGGGTCTTACAGGCAGTCCTATAAGCCCATAAAGCGTCTGAGGGACCAATCCTTCCTATCTGGCCTTATAGTTTTCTCTAAAATATGTTTGATTTCCCAATTAGAAATCTCAGCTTGCCCACTCGTTTGTGGGTGGTATGCAGTGCTCACTTTATGCTTGATGCCATATTTCTTCATCAAAGCCTCAAATGTCATATTGCAAAAGTGAGACCCGCCATCACTAATGATGGCCTTTAGAGTTCCAAATCTAGAAAAAATATTTTCCTTGAGGAATCGTATGACTACTTTGTTGTCATTGGTCTTACTTGGAACTGCCTCAATCCACTTTGAAACATAGTCCACACCAACCAATATATAAAGAAATCCAAAAGAAGATGGAAATGGGCCCATAAAATCAATACCCCAACAATCAAATATCTTCAATGGCAAAATTGGGGATAAAGGCATCAGGTTGTGCCGGGAGACTCTTCCCAACTTTTGACATCTATCACAAGTAACACAGAACGCATGAGTGTCTTTAAACATGGTAGGCCAGTAAAAACCACACTGTAAGATTTTTATAGTGGTTTTCTTAGCAGAAAAATGGCCACCGCATGCTTCCATGTGGCAAAAAGAAATAACACTTTGAACTTCATCCTCTGGGACACAACGTCTAAAAATTTGATCAGTCTCATATTTACATAAATACGGGTCATCCTAGAAGAAGTTCTTAACCTCGATTTCAAAATGCTTCCTATCTTGTGACTTCCAATGATATGGCATTTTTCTCATTACAAGATAGTTCACTATATTCGCATACCAAGGCAATTTGGAGATAGCAAATAATTATTCATTAGGGAAAGTGTCATGGATATGCATCTCCTCAGTGGAATCATCTAACACTAATCTGGAAAGGTGATCAGCCACTGCGATTTCTACTTCTTTCTTATCTTTTATCTCTAAGTCAAATTCTTGGAGTAGGAGGATCCATCTCAAAAGTTCCGACTTTGTATCATTCTTAGATAGAAAATATTTTAAAGTTGAGTGGTCCGTGAAAATGACGACTTTGGATCAAAGCAAGTAGGACCTAAACTTATCCAAAGTAAAAACTACTGCAAGTAACTATTTTTCAATTGTTGAGTAGTTCACTTGGGCTGAGTTTAGAGTTCTACTCACATAGTGAATAACGTAGGGCTATTTATCTTTCATTTGGCCCAGAACAGCCCCTATGGCATAATCACTTGCATCGTACATTAGTTCAAAAGGAAGTGTCCAATCTAGTGGACGCATGATAGGTGCAGCGATAAGGGATGATTTAATTTTGTTAAAGGCACTTGCACACTCATCTTTCCACTTAAATGGAATATTCTTCTGAAGAAGATTAGTCAAGGGTCTAGTAATGTTACTAAAGTCCTTGAAAATCTTCTATAAAAACCAGCGTGCCCTAGAAGTGATCTAATATCTCTAACAGTTCAGGGGATGGGTAGATTAACTATAATGTCGAGTTTTGAGCGATCTACCTCGATTCCATTTTTGTAGATAACATGACCCAAAACAATTCCTTTTTGAACCATGAAATAACATTTCTCCCAATTTAAGACAAGGTGTTTCTCTTCACACCTAGACAAGACAAGAGAAATTATTGAGGCATTCATCAAAACTATACCTAAATACAGAGAAGTCATTCATGAAAACCTCAAGAAACTTCCCAACCATATTTGAAAAAATACTTAACATACACCGTTGGAAAGTTTTTGGGGCGTCACATAATCCAGATGGCATCCATTTGAAAGCAAACGTGCCAAATGGACAAGTGAACGTGGTTTTCTCTTGGTCTTCTAGGGCTATCTCTATTTGGTTATATCCAGAATATCCATCAAGAAAACTATAAAAGGAGTGACCTGCTACCCTCTTTAAAACCTGATCAATGAATGGTAGAGGGAAATGGTCTCTTTTTGTGACCTGGTTCAATTTTCTATAGCCAATGCAAACATGCCAACCAGTGGTGACACATGTTGGGATGAGTTCTTTATTATAATTTTTCACGATAGTTATTCCGGATTTCTTTCGGACTACTTGAGTTAGACTCACCCAAACACTATCGGATATTGAGTAGATGATTCCCACATCCAATAATTTGATCACCTCATTTTTTACAACTTTCATCATGTTTGGATTAAGACACCTTTGAGGTTGTGTAATTAGTTTTGCATCCTTATCGAGGTGGATCCGATGGGTGCATATGGAAGGGCTTATACCCTTGATGTCAGAAGTGGTCCAGCCCAAGGCTCCTTTGTGGTCCCTTAGAATATTCAACAATTTAATCTCTTGATCCTTGTCTAAAAATGAAGAGATCACTACAGGATAAGTTTTATTTTCACTTAAGTATACATACTTAAGCTCATTTGGTAGTGGTTTTAAATCAAGCTTTAGAACATTGGTTGGTGATGGCAGAGGTTGCGAGTCCTCGATAGATAGGATTTGAGTGCGCGGTCTCCATTAGTACATACCAATGTCTTGGGTGGTAGTGCTCTCATTATCATCACAAATTTCAACAAGTACTTTTTCTAAATCAGAATTTTTCAAGTCCCCAAAGACTTGAATCAATTCCTTAGTCAAACTAGGTTCCAATTTCTCTTCTTCTATCAAGCAGTCCATGAAATTCAGCTCATGGATTTCATTATTATCAATAGGCTACTTACATAGATTAAAAATATTTAGCTCTAGAGTCATGTTACCAAAAGACAAGTTCATCATTCCATTCCTGCAATTTATGATTGCATTTAAAGTTGCTAGGAATGGGCGGCCTAAAATGATGGGAACTTGAGCGCTAGCATTTACACATGGTTCAGTGTCTAGTACAATAAAATCCACAAGGAAGTAGAATTTCTCCACTTGGACTAGCACATCATCTAAAATTTTCCTTGGTACTTTAATGGAGCGGTCAGCGAGTTGGAGTATAATCGTGGTTGGTTTAAGCTCGCCTAACCCCATTTATTTGTAAACTGAATAAGGTACTAAGTTGACACTTGCACCCAAATTTAGCAAAGCATGCTCAATTTGAAAATTCTCAATAATACAAGGAATAGTGGGAGTTCTCGGGGCTTTGTATTTAGGTACGGCCCTTTATTGAATGATAGCGCTCATTTTCTCAGTAAGGAATGCCTTTTTGTGCACATTTAATTTCCTCTTTACAATGCACAAGTCCTTGAGATATTTAACATATGATGGAATTTATCTAATGGCATCGGGAGAGGAATATTAACAATAACCTTTTGGAGCACATCTAACACCTCTTGATATTTCATAGGGACAGTTGGATTCCGAAGTTTAGATAGGAATGGAACTGAGGGCTCATATGACTTAGTCTCTTTATCCTTTTGTTGTTGCGGCTCTTGAACTATAGCTAATTCATCATTCTCTTGAGACGTTGGCTCATTCTCTGGTATTTATACCGGTTGCATTATCTTGTTATCGACCTCTTTTCCACTTCTCAAGGTAATAATGGCCTTAGCTTGTTCATGATGTAGCTCGCTTGGATTTGAGTCTCCAATGAAATGTGTGTTTCTAGGGTTTGACACAGGTTGAGAAGGAATGGTGCCTTTTTCCCTAGCATTTACTTGAGTCTCGATCCTAGCCACGACCGTTTTTAATTCCTGATTTGATTGGATTAGAGACTGATTGATTTGAGCTTGAGAGTTCACGAATGCAGTTAATGCATCCTCCACAGATGATCGCTTTGGCGATGGTACATATGGTGCATTGTTAGGTGCCCCAAAGAAGTTGTTTTGTGAGGCATTTGAGTGCATTGGGCTCATTAATTTGTGGTTCATTCCTCCAACTAAGATTATGATGGTTGTGCAATTTGGATTATATGTGTTTTCCATTGGTTGCATAACTGACCTTCGGTAGTTTTTTATAGCATTTGCTTGCTCATGCTCATGCATGATATTTTGTACAACTGGGATTATTGGACGATCCTTTGTGTCATGTTTTGTACCACCATAAATGCTACAAAAATTACCTAAGGAAGTGTTTGCTTTAGCCATATCAACCTTCCTAATTTCCAAGACTTCGACCTTTCTAGCCAGTGCAGCGAATTTTACATTGAGGTCATCTTCCTCTCTTAGGACATACATCCTCGCTTTCTCTCTAGGAATGGGTCTAGTTTGGTCTGGTTTAGCAGAGACATCCCATGTCTACGTATTCTTTGCTAACATATCTAGAAAATCCCTAGCATCATTATGATCCTTGTTAAGAAAGGTTCCACCACACATCATCTCTATGAACTGACGGGTATCCATGGTGAGCCCCTTTCGGAACGCATCAATCACGTGTCATGGTTCATAACCATGATGTAGACAAGTAATTAAAAGGTCTTTAAAACACTCCCAAGCTTGAAAAAACAATTCATTCCCCTTTTGGGAGAATGACATGATTTCTTGTTTTAGTGCATTTTTTTATGCTCAGAAAAGAACTTTTTCAAAAACTCTCTACTTAAGGCTTGCCATGTAGTGATGGTATTAAGTCTTAGAGAGTTGAGCCATGATTTGGCCCGATCCTTTAGAGAAAATGAGAATAACCGAAGCTTAAGTACATCCCTATTGCCATTGTTTACTTGTAATGTTGAAATTACTTCCTCAAAGTCCTTAAGGTGCAAGTAAGGGCTTTAAAAATCCAAGCCATGACATTTCAGAATCAACTGAATCACACCTGGTTTAAAATCAATGTTCCCTGTGTGAGCAGGGAACACTATGCAAGATGGTAAAGTTAATTTCTTAGGGTGTAAACGTTCACGTATAGTCAGTGGTTGGTTTAACACATTCTTATGAACTTCATTTTCATCCTCAAGAGGAGGATTAGGTTTATTTTCTCTGTTTTAATTTATAGTTAGATCTGGCATATTTGGATTTAGATTATCAACTGGGTCTGCCATGAAATCCAAGTGATGTTGAGTGTGTCTTCTAATTGAATGATCAAGGCCTGGAACTAGTCTGCCTTCGGAGGAGAGTCGATTGTTTTGATCCCTACTCCAAAGGGACATAAACCATCCACATCATACAACAAATACTACTAATTCAAATAGCAAGTATGATACTTAAAATAAAAATAAAAACTTAACCAACAACCCAGGTGGCAGGGCCGACTATGGGGATTCAGTCCACAAAGCAAAATAAATCAACAACCAAGGCGGCAGGGCCAACTATGAGGGTTCAATCCACAAAGCAAAAATAAATCAACAACCCAGGCAGCAGGGCCAACCATGAGGGTTCAATCCATAAAGTAAAAAATAAATCAACAACCCAGGCGGCAGGGCGGACCATGAGGGTTCAATCCATAAAGCAAAAATAAATTAACAACCCAAGCAGCAGAGCTGACCATGAGGGTTCAATTCATAAAGCAAAAATAAATCAACAACCCATACGGTAAGGCCAACCATGAGGGTTCAAACCATAAAGTGAAAATAAAACATAAATCAATAAAAGTAAAACTAATACAGAAATTAAACTATGTTAATCTGAAAAATAGATTCAGCGGATGATCATTGTGATCAAACAGCAACTGTAGGCAACGATAGCACTTGGGTGATAAAATCCCAAGCAGGGCAACCTTATATCATAGTTAGTGCTTGAAAGACCCAACTGAACTTACTTTTAAAGAAAAAAAGAAAATCTACAGAAAATTTGGAGGGTTTAGAAAAGAACTTACCTCAGCTATCTTGCACAGATCTAATCTATCTCAGTTTCTCCCCGGCAATGGCGCTAAAAACTTGATTGCTTGCCTCCAAGTGCAGAGGTTTGTAAGTAACATCCTGTGAATACAGGGTCGATCCCACAGGGAGATGAATTATGAGAATGAGAAAATCAAATGCAAAACAAATTACGTAATAAAAAAACTAAACTGATGATTTGATTTTAGGAGTTTTGAATGGATGTAATTCAACTGAATTAAAACAACACCCAAGCTTCAAAGTTCCACACATAGGTTAATGTTCTAAAATCATGATGACTTGGGTAACACAATTAGGATCCAAGCACTATGGTTCGCCTAATCAGAAAATAAAACAGTTTAAATATTTTAATAAACGATATAAAAGATTAGAAAATCATGGATTTGCACCATTGATATATATTCTCAAGCGCCAGTGATTTTAAGAATTCAATATCAATGAGATAATGAAAATCAAAAAAATATAACAGGTTGAGAACCTCTTCTATCTAAGAAATCTAATTGATCTAGGGTAAGCCTATCTATGAATGTGGATCTCATATGATGGAAACATATGGATCTCACATTAGGATAAAAAACTAAACCTAAACAATAAATAACATGCATACACAATTCTTCTCATCATTAAAATAATTAATCATCATAACTTAAAGAATTATTAAACCCATGTGCTTCCCTTCTAGCTTGGGCTAGAGGGAACTTAGAAAAACATAATTAAATTGAAGAAATAAAAAGCAACAAGAAAGAAATAAATGCAAATGGAAAAATCTAAAATAAAAAAAATAACTTACAAAACTTTAATAAAATTAAAAACTCTTTTAAAACCCTAAATCTTGCTTTGGGATGCCTTGAATGATGCTTAGGAATGCCCTGGGAAGCCCTATTTATAAGTGGGGAACTCTAATTTTCATATAAAGTTCGAAAACTCTAGAAACCGCCTCAAATACATGCAGTTTTCCAAAATAGACTCTACACTGCACAGTTTCGTTAAAATAGTCTCCACGCTACGTAGTTTCTTAAAATAGACTTCAGAGTTTCATAATACACTTTTTCAGGATGATTTCAGGATTCTTCACTTCAAATCTTCAATTCTCTTCATTCCTCACTTGGTTTTCTTGGATCATTGGCATGTGAAATCTTCAATCTTGGTCTCCTAAGATCCATCCATTTCCTTGGTGATTCTTGAGCATTAAATCCATGCTTTTAGCACCCTTTTTCAATCCAAGCTCTTAGATTCATCTTGCAACACATACATGAGTAAAGTGGAACATTAAGCTGATTCATGTTCATAAAACTAAGATATAAATGGGGAAAATTGTGCAATATTTGAGTCTCAACAATCGACCTATGGCCCACCATAATCAACCGATCTGTAGATCAAAACCGTTCATCATGGCCAGATGATGATCCTAAATAAACCCTAGGTGGTCTCACCTGCTGGAGTGCACCTACATGCAAACGAGAACCGACACGAACAGGACCTGAAAGCACATGCTTTCTAAAAATGGAAACCTGCTGCTGCCAGGTTGGCGATCCGCGTGAGGCCGAATCTGCCCATCCTAGTCGTTCATCTAATGAAGCATTCTCAGCCATCCATTCTAGCTAAGCGAGTTAAGGTTTTTCTTCCACAACAAAACCAAAATGGCGACCGATTTTCATGCTACCGGCTATATTTAAGGCCGTTGCAAAACCACCTCATCTAAACAATTTATTCTCAATCCAACGGCTAAGGAAAGCTAGGTTTTCCTACAAAAAGAAGGGAAAATGTCTCTTCTCCTACCCTTTTACGAAAAACCCTAGAAAACCCGCCACAACATGCTCCCTTCGAAGTCACCAGCCAAACCTCCATGGAACTTCGAAATCAAAGGTCTGGAAGCATTGTGAGACCCCTTAGAGTAGTTTATTGGCTTCGTTTTGAGAAGAGAAGCCCCCATTCAAAATTCACCATTAGAGCCGCCTCCTTCTCTGCAACATCAGTCGAGCTGTTGGTGAGCTGCGATGCTAAGCCTAGTTCGAGCCATGGGCTCTATCAGGTCTCTAGAACAATAGAGAAGTAGAAAAGAGAGGAAGAAAGTGGGAGAAGAAAGAAAGAAGAAGGAAGAAGAGAAGATGATGAGTGTGGTTGTTGCACCACACCAACCTGACTCAGCTCGACTGAGCTCGAGTCAGGCCAGGTGAGGGTGAGTTCATAGCCTCAACTCTAGGGGAAAATAGAGGGAGAGACTGAGAGGGATGGAGGGAAGAGGGCGCAGCTACACTTCCATCCAAATCCCAGTCGAGTCGGGCGAGGCACAAGCCAAGCTCGAATCGAACCAAGTCTGTCCAAACTCGACATCCATTGCTGGACGTTCCAGCATATGGAGAGAAGAAGGAGAGTGAAAGAGAAGAAAGAGAAAGAAAGAAGAGGAGAGGGAGTTGGGTCCGAGCCATACAACTCTTCCCTGAGTTGGCTGAGCTCATGCCACCGAGTCTAACAGCCATTGCTGGACCCTTTTCCAACTAGAAGAAGATGGAGAGTGAGAGAGAGAGAGAGGTAGGGTAGTGGGTCATGGTTCATCGTTGGGAGCCAATCGGGTTTGGTAGCCTAATCCATTATTGGGTCTTGAGTTAGGCTGGGTCATGGGTGGAGTTGAGCGTGGCTGGATTGAGTTCCAACTCAGTCTAGGTCCTTCCCGATAAGAATAAGAAAGGAAGAATGAGGGAGAGAGGGAGCCATAGGTTGAGTTAACGCGGGGCTGAGTCGACTCGCTGAGTCATGTTGTGTTGGAATCCAGTCGAATCCGGGTTCTCTTGCTGGTTCGTCTAAGGAGAAAGAGAGGAATGAAGGAGGAGGTAAAGAAGAAGAAGGGCAAGTAGAGCGTCGAGATGTTGAGTCAACTCGATCTAAAACCAAGTCAACTGACCCGAGTCAACTCGGTTGGGACCGAGTCTAACTGGGCCAGGTCATGCTTGAGCCTCGTCCCAACTTTGCTGAGGTCGAGTTGGGACAACTAGTTGAGTCACGAAGCGATCGACGGTTCGAATGGAGGTCGAGTTGAACTACCGAGTCAACTAAGGTGAGTCCACATTCTCCTTCCAGATTTAAATTATTTCGATTGCAATTACCATTGTTACCACTATTTTATGAGGATTGATAACATTAGATATATTTAGCCATTAGTGGAGTATTTGCGCTCAACCCAGTTATTATAAACAAAATTGTAATTATCAAATAGTAGTATTTTATTTAACTCTCTTAAATATTATCCTTAATGGTAGATCATAGTATCTATTATCATGAGTAGATTGATTATTGATAGCTATTATTATTATCATTAGAAAATATTATCATTTTCATTCTGGGATTAGTATAATTTTTGTTAATATGATTATTAGTATTAGTCCTTATCATATTATTGTAAGTAAAAATTTTAGTATTATTACTTGTATTATTTAATAGATTATTAGTCATTATAGGAATATTAAATAACGTTGGTATATTTAAATATGAACTTATGAATCATCATTATTAATATTGATTGATTAATACTCCCATTATGAATATTATTTGATCCATTGTACAATAATAATAATAATAATAATAATTTAGGATTCAAATCCTAGAATCTAAGTTTAGGACTAAACTCGAGGATAAAACCCTAATTATACATCAAACCCTAAGAATAATTAATTCAAACCCTAGGCCATGATCTTAACCCTAATTAGTGTGTATAACTTAAATCTAATCATACAATTTCATAATTCGTGGTAGGGTTCGACCCTAAGGGCGCGCGCACCTCCTAGCAATGACGTAGGCGGTTTAAAACATAAAATGATGATTTCTTCCCCTTGAGCTTTCCATTTTCCCACTAGCTTAAATGATAGTTCTTATTTTAATTTCGATTAATAATTGATATCTTTATCTTATAGTCACATGTGTTAATTGTTAGAATTGAATTGTTACATTACATGCTTAATATTTATCCTGCATACTTTCTTATGCTTGTGGATTACCTGTGGATTGTTTCTGGAATTTAAACTGGTACATCAGTAGAAAACCCCCACTTATAAATGTATACCCATACTTGGCATGTATCTTGATTGATTGTGATTGTAATGGACCTTCGACTTAGTGGTTATTGAATGATGGTTTAAATTGAATATTGATGTGGGCCTGCCATTCAGGGGTTGTTATGTCTAAGTAGTTTTTAAAGATGGTCTTTTATCACATAGTTTTTTATATTTGCCCTATGTGGCTCAATTTTGATATTCGCCCTATGTGGCTTTGTTTTGGTATTTTTCCTATATGGGTTCGATGTTTAATTTTGTGCAACCATGCAATGTAAAACCCCATATGCTAAATATGATTGGCCACTAGTCGATGGGTTCTATTAAACATCCTAAGATGGGAGAATCTCATGAGCTGAGGATGGTGAAAATGGGACACTATGCCCAAGCTGTCGGCCTACGCTAGGTGACAAGCCTCCCGTAATGACCTTTGAGCTTTCTTAAATTAGCTGGTTGTAAATGGAATAATAATAGTTGGGCTAATCATGTATTCATAGCATACGGGCGATGACGAGTGGCTAATTCTAGATGTTGTAGCACGTGCCTATAGGATTTAGTTGGGGTATCTTTTCGCTAGCTCTCAGACCATCGACTATCAACATACGTACGTGATATGTACGATGACCTGGTCACTATGTTGTACGAGATATACTACGCTGGTGACCAGTCTTATGCATGGGTGACGAGCTTAAGTCTAACTGGATGAGCATCCCCAAGTCGATGTGCATTCACGCATCCATGTATTTAAAAAGACTGCATCATGTATTATTTTGATTGCCTTGTTGTTTTTAATTATGCTTAGCTAAGGCGGCAGTGTGTAATATTGAGGGGAATTCACACTAAGTTGGCCACTCATCCATCAAATATATAATCATACAGGTAACACAGGTGGCTTAAAAGACGTTTACGTCCAGATTCATATAGAGCAGGGTACAATTATCAGGGATGCATGACTATATCTCCCAAGAGAAGTTGCGTGATCTTGCGACTTTTCCTTGTGTAAATCATGTAATTCTTGTATTTGTTATTACAGAGATATTGGTTTGTATAAGTCATTATGGGTAGCTGCTCATATATTCTGAATGTAAGTGCAAATTTTCCTTATGTTTGATTTGTCCACCTTCCACTAATCTGCTAACTCTGAAGGAAGAAAGCAAATATATATATATATACATGTATTTGACTATCTTTAAAGGTTAACACTCGGGTTTTTGGAGAACGAGTCATATACTCGGATTTCAAAGACATG
The DNA here is from genome assembly GCF_029962835.1 of Magnolia sinica. Classification (NCBI taxonomy): domain Eukaryota; kingdom Viridiplantae; phylum Streptophyta; class Magnoliopsida; order Magnoliales; family Magnoliaceae; genus Magnolia; species Magnolia sinica. The sequence goes on along the minus strand of NC_080577.1, from coordinate 39,238,250 downwards.
GGGCATTACAGTAGGCCTTACATTGCATAGCCTTGGTATGGCTGATAGCATTCATGGACTTGCTAGTATTTCCGCTTACTCTGATTTCGTATGCTTGGTACATGCATTACGCACACAGCACACACCCTCTAAGTTTCGTTGTAAGCTTATGCACGACAGTTGCGTGCAGGTAACGTTAGGTCGCAACAGCATTGAGGCAGGAGCTTATGGCAGATCATTTTGGAGATTTTATTATTTATGTATTTCCCTTCCATATTGTACTCAAATGTTTTATTATAGTGGATATGTAATGATGTTGTTTTGTGACTTGGTTATGCTTATGGTTATGCTTCTTTACAAAAAAAATCATATTGAAAATCCTCCTTGTAGGATCCCAGGCTTGGAATCTGGCATATGGGTGTCGGGAGCCGAGAATGGGGTACTACAGAGGCTGTCGGCGACGAATTCAGCGATCGAAAATTTTGTGAGCCCGGTTTCTGAGTTTGGGTGTGACAAGGTATACTAAAATATAGACGTACTGAGTATAGGGTTGCACGTTCAACATTTGACTCATTCATTTATTCATTCACTATCCACTAGGGTTGGTGGCGCGCAACTAAATCATTATGTGTACCTTCACAATGGCCATGATTTTGGTTAGGTGCGTAATTAACCTGAGATTAGGAGTTTACCACATTGAGTCTAGCTATCCAAATTCAAGTATGGGACTAGTTTGGATAGAAACTCTTGTGATGAACCCCACAGCTTGCCATACCACGTACTATCATCTCGACTACACACACTAGCCTTGTCATTTCTTTTGCATCATATAGTCTAGATATGACTAATTGCATTTATGGACCTATCAGGATTTGCATATTGCATTGCATCCTCAGCATATGACATTTGGCTTGTTATGTCTTGCATCACATAGCCTTGTTATGGTTGACAATATTCATAAACTTGTCAGTATTTCCGCTTACTCTAATATTTGTATGCTTGGCACATGCATTGCACACACATACCAACCTCTAAGCTTTTTAGTAAGCTTATGCACGACCGTCACGTGCAGGTGATGTTAGGTTGTAGCAGCATTGAGGCAGGGGCTTGTGGTAGATCATTTTGGAGATTTTGTTATGTAATTCCCTTTCAACACTGTAATCTAATATTTATATTAGTGGATATGTGGTGATGATGTCGTTCTCGTGATTTGGGTATACTTGCGATTATGCTTCCTTAATAATAATAGTGGTTATACTTGTGGTTATACTAAAAATCCTCCTTGTAGGATCTCAGGATTAGAATCTGGCGTATGGGTGCTGGGAGCCGAGAATGGGGTACTATGGAGGCTGTCAGCAACGGATTCGGTGATCGAGAATTTTGTGAGCCCGGTTCCTGAGTTTAGGGCGTGACAATTCATTTTATAATATGGGGAGAACTTTTTAAGAAACTCTCTTGTCATCTTAGCCCATGTGCTAATGGACCGTGGTCTTAAGGAATGTAACTATGACTTAACCTTTTCTTTCAATGAGAAAGGGAATAATTTCAGTATTACTGTGTCCTCAGACATGTTTGGGAAGTGTAATATAGATATTATCTCATCAAACTCTTTCATATGCAAGTATGGACTTTCATATTTTAGTCCATGAAACTTAGGGAGGAGTTGAATTACCACTGGTTTAATATCCACCATACCTGTATTCAATGAAAATATCATGCAAGAAGGTGTACTCACCCCCGCCAGTTATAAATAATCTTGTAGAGTACAAGGCGGGGGTGTATTATGCACCTCAGTTTCATCCTGAACTTCTTCAACTAGAGGTTGAGGTTGATTTGCAGCCATCACTTCTATTAACTCAAAGGGTCACAAGTGGTGTCTAATTCTGTGATTGATAGGTAACCCTTTGACTAATCCTCCTTCATTCAAGAGACGTAGAGTATTATCACGGACCCACTTGGGCATGAAATACTCTCAACACTCAAATAACTAAACCAAACTAAACCTAAAAAAGAAAAAAATTAAAGTAAATAAGAAATATAGAAAAGAAAGAGAATTCGAAAGAGGTTATCGGATTGGAGTTACTATGTTAAGATCTTACAAAATAGAAAACAATGTTAGTTTCTAAAAATAATTTCAAAAAAAAAAATCCTAACCTAAAAGCATAGCCAAAAAATAAACTCTAATCTTAACCCAATTCTAATACCAATTAATTCTAGAAAAACGTAGCCATAGTCTCAGGCATCGGTGCCAAAAACTTGTTCACAACCCCAAGTGCAGGGTCGCGATGTAGTAATAACTCTTTAAAAACGAGGTCAAATCCATAGGGATTAAACTTGTACATATTCTGAAAAGAACTAGAACTAAAACTAGAAAAAGATCTAAATCTAAAATCTGAATAAAAGAGAGTAATTGTGAAGGATTTATCAAATATCAAAAGGGAACTAGAGCGCCAAGGATCCACTTATAGCTATCAAGATGCTACCTTGCTTGATTCAATAAACACAACTGGAATTAAAGTCCTATCCCATCCAATTGGAAGATAAAATAATTGAAGCACAATCTGAACTTTGCATTGAATTAGTTCACACATAAAGGAGTATTGTGATGATTGGAAGGGATTCTGTCATCCTACCATTCCTAGGAGACAATGGTGAACAACAAGATTTACCAATCTTACAATCTCAGAACGGAAAAGAAAATATTCAAAGCTATCACAGTATTTATTGTAATTTGAGTTACAATAAATCATAGAAAACTGAAAATATTCCTTAAAATCAATTAGAAATCAATGAAGTTCAACGTAAATAAGAATTAAAGCAAAATAAACATACCAACATGCTACAAGCTTCACCTCTTAACCCTAGTTAAGAGATTAGCTAGTCATAGCTAACTCAAAAACATAACAAAAATAAAAATATCTACTAGAACCCATGAAGAAATCGAAGCAGAAGAACGTCGTCGACGCTCCACCTAGGTCTCCTCTCCCTTTCTAAACCGTAGAAGATGCTTTGGAGCATTCTAGGGAGTCCTATTTATAATTGTGGAACTCCAACTTTCGCACCGAGTTAGAAAAATCTAGAAACCACCTTAAATTTACACACTATGTAAAATCTGCGTAACACATTCGATGCATCCAAGTGCCTTCGATTGAACCTTCGATGGCACCATCAATGCCATGAAGTGCCTTTGATGCAATCGAAACTTGTCTAGAACTGTCCAACGAGTTTGTCTTGAAATTCTCGATTGATCGAACTATCTTCGATACCATGGAGTCTATTCTGACACTTTTTCAGAACTATGTTTTTCTAGCCCCAAAATTTCAGAATATCTTTTTTAAGGATTCCTTTTCTTCATTTCAAATCTTCAATTCTCTTCATTTCTCACTTAGTTTCCTTAGATCTTTAATATATGAATTCTTCAATCCTTGTCTCCTAAGATCTATCCCTTGCCTTGGTGATTCTTGAGCATCAAATCTATGCTTTTAACATTCTTTTCAATCCAAGCTCTCAAATTCACCTCGCAATACAAACATGTATAAAATAACCATTAAGCATTATCATGTTCATAAAACCAAGATATAAACAAGGGGAAATATGCAATATTTGACACTCAATACTTCTCATGTGTTAGTGTTGCCAATGAGTTTTTTACCACTGTAAACCCCACCTTTTACCCAACGGCTTTTCTAAACGCTCCTAAACTTTACTTCCAAGACTAGACCAATTATGTACGAACACACTATTTGAAGACGAAAATACCCTTGCTTTATGAGATATACTCGAAAATATCCTTAAATTCACGGTGGCACCGTGATATCCATGGTGCCACCGTGAAACTGTCTTGTCCACAGTGGCACCATGGATATCATGGTGCCACCGTCCAATGCCAAGAAAGGGCCAAAGGCCGTAGGTAAAGACCTATGGCTACGAATTATAAACGTAGCCATTAGTAGTGTAGCCATTGCTTCATTAGATTCTTAGCCATTAGCTCTATGGCTACAGATCTAAACCGTAGTCATTTCTAATGTAGTGAAAAGTACATACAACTATGGATAATTGAGTGAGCCTAACATGAAATTTAATGAGCCTAACATGAAATTGAGCGAGCCTAACATGAAATTCAATGAGCCTCAAGGGAAACTAAGCGAGGCAAACATGAAATTCAACGAGCCTCAAGGGAAATTGAGCAAGGCAAACATGAAAATGAGCAAGGCTAACATGAAATTGTGTAACGTCTCGAAAATCGGGGGTCGAGCAAAGCTCAACTCTCGAGTTCTAACGCATCAATTATGCAACATAGATAATGATGTTTAAATATTATCCATATTAGTGTATTAAACATGAGTGGGATTACACCAAATCAGCATATCATACTCCAGAGTTAATGTAAATAAGCAAGTGGAAGACTGAACTAAATATATATAAAGTATATACGTGTTTCATAACCTCCGAAGTATGAATGTGCCATCAGGCTAAATATATACATATTTGTTTCAAAATACACAAAATATCAAAATGTAAAGGTTCAACTAATCCAATATCCCTGTAATCCCCGCGACGCAGCTCTAGGTCTACATAGACCCGCCTAAGAGCTGAATGTAGAACTCCTCCTCCTTGTCGAAGAAGTTCGGCTCCATCACGTAAGCCTCATCACAACCTGCATCTAAATCAGAGTATGGTTGGTGTTTTAAAACACCATCCCATGGTGGGAGTGAGTGATCAACTCAGTGGTACTATAAGGCAAAGGTTAACATGTTATCAATTCAGTCAAGCAGTAATGATAAGGTAATACAACAAACATTTTCTACTTTACTCTAGTTAATGCAAGAATGATATGCGTAATGATGCATGCCCTCACCTACACTCCCTCAGCGACATCATCTCACAATCACGCATGACAAACACACTAAATGTGCACTTCCTCGCCAAAGCACATGCAACGCGGTGCATGAACATGTTAGCCAAGTAATTTATTAGGCTTATTCATACATCAGGTTCGGAAAGATAAGGTACCTCCCTTTATATCATTTACCCAAACAATGATCCATCTAGGGTCATCAATCATAGTTAATCACATACGATAGGCAAGTTGTAGGGCATCACCCCTGATAAAAAGTAGTGGATAGGTAAGTTCACGAGTTTACACTCGAGGTCACTATGGAGAGGCTCGTCACCTCATCGTAGGCCTAATTTATACTCGAGGTCACTACGAGAGGCTCGTCACCTGAACGTAGGCCGACAGCTCGAATACGATGTCCCATACACCACCATATTCGGCTCATGAGTTTGGGTTGCTCACTGGTCACTACGGGGAGGCTCATCACCCTAGCGTAGGCGACAACTCGACCACGATGTCTCATACACCACCATGCCCAGTTCATGAGTCTCAGCGGATCTTGGTACCAAGGTTAAACGGGCTTTTCATTGGAAAGTAGTACTTTAGATTTAAGCAGTAGCATGTATACATGGTAAACACACAATAAGCCAATTGGGTTAATTAACAAGTGCAATTGGTATGAGCGCATGTTGAATTGATCGACATGGAACGCATAAGCACTCCACGTAGCCTAACCACTGTCGACAATCAGCGTACGGCTCGGATTCATCGAACGATCTACCGTGGTAAAACTAGTTCGGCCACCCCATCGAGAACCGTTACCGATTGCCTGGACTACGTAGTAATCCCAATCATACTCAAATGCAATAAGTAGTCACATGTGATAATCATAACTACATTTAACAAACAATTCAAATGTAATTCTCATTTGAGCATTTTATCAAACACATTAAATATGTTACTATACATGTGCGTTTTATCCATAAATCACATGACAAAAAGTTACATTATATGAAGGAAACTACAAATATGGATAAGGTAGTTAAGACTCCCATCTCAACACCCTTGTTGGAAGCGATTTATCAAACAATTTCTCATTCAGACATTTTATCAAACACTTAGACTATATAATACTATATACACAAAATAAATTAGTTATAGCATATATTATGGCAAATCCTTTCATAAAGGAATTGTCATACACACAACAAACATGTATTCTAGATTAATAGTCATGGCCAGCATAAATCATAATTTCACTTTCATTCAAACATTTCAACAAACACATAGAATGCATTTTATATTTACATAGTGCACACATATGTATAGTTTATCAAGTACATCGTAACTAAGATCATATGGCAGCAATCAAGTCAGACGTAAATCATTGCTAACATTGAGAGCCTTAAAAATCATAACCTAAACATTTATAGTCCACACCTTTCATTAGTTTGCTCATTACGAACTCTGTTCGTATACCACGTTCCCGTCTACAGTACAATGGCTACCTAAATCACGAAATAAGTTAGTTATTTCGTCGATTCCTCTATTTGGATTCCTAAAACAAGATTAGGGTTAGGATTTCTTACCCAAATCAGAGTTGGATTGGCTCATGTAACTAGATGTAAAGATGATCTAGTGCGTGTAGTCGTAAGAGAAAAACACCGCCTCGATCTCCCAAACTCTCTCTCTCTTCTCCTCACTCTTTCTTCTCTTCTCTCCTAGGGTTTAGAGAAAATTCGTATGGAATGGGAATGGGGTGGTTTAAGGTCCTTAAATAGGCCAAGAACTGGTTCAAATGACCCTAGGGCCATGGTATACTTAGGTTATAGCCAAAGGGTGTCTGTTTCGAGCAAACAGGAGTCATCTGGAGGCCCATTACTCACCTGTGTTATGAAGTAAGTTTCCTGACTATGGATCTAAGCCAAGTTATGATTTCAGTCCGATCGAATTTTTGGATTGACCGTGGAGGACCTGTATCAGTTCAACGGTCATCGTCACTCAATCAGGGCCACAAGTATACTTACATGTGCAGGGTAATTTTCCTGATCCACAAGTAAAGTTTGGTCAGAAACTGACAGTCTGAAGTCTTCAATTTCGCCCGCAAGTGAACAGTCCAAATCACTTAAGTTCTAGTTCTTTTTTGAAAGACATTCGCGTTTCTCACACACTTCGCTCCAAGCTCAAGTTGTGTGTTTTTGGATACTATTTGGGCTCGATTCCCGCTATGGTTGTCAAGCCCAATAAGGCGGTCATAACCTTATAGTTTCGCGGTCATCGGACTTTCGACAAGCGGTCTAGGTCTGATACGGGGTTTCAATGTGCTTCCGAGAGCAACTGGGTTTTGAGATTACTCCTAGGTTTTTAGGTAGTTGAGTTAGCGATTCTAATGGTTTTGGGTCTTGCAGTTCGTATACATAGTGGTCTAAGTTAAATCCACTGATTATTTAGTTTAGTACCTAATTAATTTTCGTCTAATTTCTACAGAATTCGATCCTTAGTAATTCCTGCCTAAGGTGATACTTGGGTCTTTGTATGGATTTTCCCAAGACGTTATAATCTACCCCCCTTAAAGAAAAATTCCATCCTCGAAATTAGTACATTTTCATACTCCTCGAGAATCTGAGGGTAGTTCTTATGGACCTCAGCTTCTGTTTCCCAAGTAGCCTTTTCATCAGTGTGGTGAGTCCACAATACTTTCACAAGCGAGATCACTTTGCTGCGTAGCACTTGTTCTTTCCTATTAAGAACACGTGTTAGTCGCAGTACATAGGTGGCATCTTCACTCAACTGTACCTGCTCCCATTTGATAATATGGGAAGGGTCAGGAACGTATTTGTTTAGCATTGATATGTGAAATACGTTGTTCACGCTGGTGAGTGGTGTGGACAAAGCGAGACGGTATGCCACCACACTCACTCGATCTAGGATCTGGAATGGACCAATAAATCATGGTGTAAGCTTCCCTTTCTTACCAAAATAAAGAACTCCCTTCACTAGTGAAACCTTAAGAAACACGTGGTCCCCAACCTCAAATTCTAGTTGTCGTCGTCTAGTATAGGCGTAATTCTTCTGTCTGCTCTGGGCTAGAAGAAGTCGACGCCTAATAATGTCAATCTTCTCTAAAGTCACCTGTACTAAATCTGGGTCAATCAAACTCTTCTTGCCCACTTCTGCCTAATAATGCGGTGCTCGACATGGACTCCCATATAGTGCTTCGTAGGGAGTCATGCCAATGTTTACTTGAAAGTTGTTGTTATAAGCGAACTCTGTATAGGGAAGACAGTCATCCCAACTGTTTTTGAAATCGAGCACACATGCCCACAACATATCTTCTAACACCTGATTTATCCGTTTCGTCTACCCGTCAGTCTATGGGTGGAACGCGGTACTGAACTTCAGTTTCACTCCCATTACTTCTTGGATTCGAGTCCAAAATATAGACGTGAATCGTGTCTTGATCCGACACAATCTCCATAAGCACTCCATGCAGTTGTACAATCTCCTTGATGTACAGCTTGGCTAAATCATCTTCTGAGTTTGAGACTCTAATCGAGAGGAAATGAGTCGATTTCATAAATCGGTCCACAATCACCCAACTGGAGTCATGTCCCTTCCTCATCTTCGGTAACCCAGAAATGAAATCCATAGATATGAAGTCCCACTTCCATTCAGCTATGGGCATGGGCTGAAGTAAACCAGGAGGTCGGCGATGCTCGGCCTTTACCTGCTAACATGTGAGACAACGGGACACAAAATCTGCTATGTGGGCCTTCATGTTGTCCTACCAGTACGAACGCTTCATATCTCGATACATCTTTGCACTACTAGAATGCATCGTCATCTTCGAATTGTGAACAGCTTTGAGAACTTTCCTTCTCAAGTCATGAAGATTCGGGACGCATAGGCGGCCATGATAACGTAAAACCCCATCCGAACCAACTCTCCATTTAGAGTCTTCATCGTCACTAACTCGTTTCCTCATCTTCATCAACCATTCATCTTTTCTCTGAGCCACAATAATTCAGTCATCAATAAGTGGCTACACACGAATGTGTGCGATGCTCTCGAACGGCTCCTCTATTGTAAGCTTCTGTTCAAAGTCTCATACAAATTCTACCATGTTCCATTCTTCAATCATTAGCGGAGCCGCAAATTCTATTGTCTTCTTGCGGCTTAACGCATATGTCACAAGGTTAGCCTTACCAGGATGGTAGGAGACCTCAAACTTGAAGTCTTCAAGGTTTCCATCTATTGTCGTTGTCTCATATTCAGGTCTATCTGCGTAAATATATACTTGAGGCTCTTGTGGTCGTAAAAAAGCTCGAACTCCTCTCCGTAGAGGTATTGTCTCCAAAGCTTTAATGTGAAGATGACGACCGCTAATTTCAAATCGTACATGGGGTAGTTTTCTTCGTGTTTCCTCAACTGTCACGATGCATAAGCAATCACTCTGTCCTTCTTTATAAGAACACAACCTAAACTAATATGAGATGCATCGATGTATATCGTATATCTGACCCCTTGCTCTGGTAATACTAGCACGGGTGCGGACGTCAACTTGTCCTTCAATTCCTGAAAGGCTGCTTCTGCTTTCTCATTCCAGGCAAACTTAAGATCCTTTCGTGTAAGCTGAGACAACGGTCTGGATATCTTGGAAAAATCTTTAATGAAGCGGCGATAGTAGCCAGCAAGTCCCAGAAAACTCCTCACTTCCGTAACCGAACCGAGCTGCTCTCAGTCCTGAACTGCGATCACCTTAGTAAGGTCCATAGCGATACCTTCCTTGGACACCACATGTCTCAAGAACTTGACTTCTTCCTTCCAGAAGTCGCATTTCTAGTACTGAGCAAATAACTAGGTTCTTCCTGAGAGTATCGAAGACTGCTCGCAGGTGTTCTTCGTGATCCTTTCGGCTCCTAGAGTATATCAAAATGTTATATATAAATACAATGATGAACCGGTACAGATACGGCTAAAACACCCGGTTCATGAGGTCCATGGACATAGCAGGTGCATTCGTAAGTCCGGATGACATCACGAGAAGCTCATAGTGCCCAAAACTGGTCCTGAATGCTGTCTTCTGCACATTCTCATCCCTGACACGCAACTGATGATATCCAGACTGTAAGTCAATCTTTGAGAAATATTGTGCCCATTTCAACTGATCGAATAGATTATCTATCCTGGGTAAGGGATACTTATTCTTCACTGTCACTTGGTTCAACCTACGGTAATCAATGCACAATCGCAGCGATTCGTCTTTCTTCTTTACAAACAATACTGGTGCTCCCCAAGGAGATACTCTAGGCCGTATAAAACCTGCATCCAACAGATCATTAATCTGTCTCCTCAGCTCCTCCATTTCACATGAAGACATGCGATACGTCGGTAGAGAAATGGGTGTCGCACTAGGCATAAGGTTGATAGTAAAGTCCATCTCGCACTAAGGAGGTAGTTCAGGTATCATTCTGAACAAGTCCGTGAAATCTTGGACTACAAGCGTGTCTCCAAGTGTCGGACCATCAACATTTTCCAACAAGGAAGTGTAACAACTAATGCGATAGGGCCAACTGACCTGCACTGGGAACGTAATGGCCATGTCCTCAAGTCTATGGGTGGTCACCAATCCGGTATTGCAGTCGATGTAAGACCCGTATCCTAGCCCATACCGTTCCATAGGCTTCCGCGGTTCTTCCGGTCGAATTTCAGTGACCCGCAATTTGTTATCAGCGTTTGTGAGTGATCATGAGTCGTGTCTCATATATTAGAGTCGGCTCAACTCGAAACTTATACCTTTGAGACCGCGCCGTCGCCGCGATCCTCACGTCGCGTATTACGTGCTAAGGCGATACTCAGGCCAGGAGATGTGGGCCCACGTTCAGTTCGAGGAAAAACCTCACCCGTTGCAAATCCCAAGAGAGCATCACATCAATCCCATCAATCAAAGTATACATCACACTCCATCACTCACCCATCCCTAAGTACAACCACCCTCCCCTAAAGTCAACTCTCTCTTACACAAGTACACATCACTCACTCACACCCATCTCTCTCTCTCTCTCTTACACCTCTCTCTCTCTCTCATTTCTCCAAGAAACTCCAACATCTCAACTCCTCCATGAGAGAAAGCTTGGTGTGGCCCACCTTTCTACCATCCTATCCCACCCTCCATGATCGATCTCAACCGTTGAAGTCCGTCCATTAGGATTCCAGCATGCATTAGCGGAAGAAGGAAGGGAAGATCTAACTATAGGTGCTTCTTTCTCTCTCTCTCCCCCTCTCTCTTTCAATATTTTGGTGTAATGATGTGGCCGTGTGGTCCACCCGGATGTACCCACCTTGATGTACGTGATGTTCAAGCTATCTATCAAATGGACCCCATGGTCGTCCAAGCCATATAGGCCCTACTTAACGGTGATGGGAAAACACAAATATCAATTGATCAAGTGGGCCACGTCCATGTGGGACCCACCTTGAAGAACATTCCAATCGTCTAGCGTACAAGGACGCTGGACGTGTTTTGAGAAGAGTGAGCGGACAGTGAGGTGTACTCACATTGAAATTTTTTTGGCTTTTGGAGGGGCCACTCATACATGCCCCACCTTGACGTATGGAGCTAATCCACGCTATCCATTTCATTCCCTAGCTCATTTTAGGTATTGAGCCGAAAAATGAAGCCAATCCAATCCCCTAGCGGGCCATAACATAAAAAACAGTGGGTTTCACCATTAAAAATCCACTCTAATCTTTCTACACACTGAAACCTACCCAATATTGGGCTTATTAGACCTGTCTTGAGCTAAGGAACCCAGCCGATGGACTGGATTCCCTTGATGTGGGCCCCACCTATCAAAATCTTCAAAAAAATATACTAAGCAGACGCTACTGCTGTCAGCGTCCAGAGGACGCTGCCTGCATGGAATGACAAAGGGTCAATGGGCCCCACCTCAGGCCCCACATTGATGTATGAATCAAATCCACGCTGTCCATCCCATTCCCCTACTTATTTTAGGCGTTGAGCCAAAAAATGAAGTTAATCCGAGTACCAGGTGGGCCGTATCTTGGAAAATGGTGGTCTTTACCGTTAAAATTCACCTAATGTTCCTATACACCAAAACACCTCGGATATTGGGCTCGTTTGGTTTGTCTTGAGCCACAGGAGCGAGTGGACGGAGTGGATTCACCTGATGCAGGCCCCACCTTGGAGATTCCTCAGAAAAACATAATTTTAAAAAAAAATACACGAGGCAGCAGCAGGCCAGAGAACGCAGGACGCTGGGCGGGCAGGGACCGTGGGTCCCAGCCATGGGTCCCATCATGATGCATGCTGTTCATCAACACCGTGCAATTGTTGGGTCCCTTTGGGATAGTGGGCCCCCCAAAAATCAACTGTATTTGGGACTCAAGTGGCCCACACGGCAGGAAACAGTTTGATTGACTGTCTGCCATTGAAACCCCTTTTGGGTGTCACAGGAGTTTTGGATCATTATGAAATTTGTTTTCCCTCTTCATCTGGGTCTGTATGACCTTATCAACAGACAGGATGGCAGATAAACATTATGGTGGGCCCCACATGGGACCCACTGATGTATGTATGTATACCCATGCCGTCATCCATTTGGTGGGAACCACCAATGATGAATGTGCTCTATCTGCACCACGTCCACTGTTTGGACGGTGAGGCCCACCATGATGCATGTCTTGCATTCGAACCGTCCAACCATTTCGAAAGCCCGTCTTAAGTCTTGAGACTAAAAATGAGGCAGATCCTAGTATCAGGTGGACCACACTATAGTAAACAGTGGGGGTTGAACGGCTACCCTTGAAACTCTCTTGGGCGCACAAAAGCTTCGGGTCAATATGATATTTGTTTTCCACTTAATTCAGGTATTTGTGACCTTATGATCAGATTGGTTGGAAAATAATGTTATGGTGGACCCTACCTTGATAATGTGTTGTATTCACACCGTCCATCTGGATAGGGGGTGGGGGACGCCACCATGATATTTGTGTTTCATTCGTGCTGCCTTGCAGTGTGGCCCTACACACATGTGGAACCCCCATGTTGTATGTGTCGTGTGGAGCCTGCCTTGATGGGCCATCCAGATTATGGATTCCACCGTGATGTATGTACTATATTCACACCATCTGTCCATTTGTGGTGTGAGCCCACTATGATGTTTTATCCACTCCGTCCATCCAGTAAGGGGACATGGATCCCACCATGATTCATGTGTTTTACCCACGTCGTGTGGGGTGGCCACGTGTGGACCCACCTTTAATATATGTATTTCATCCATGCCATCCTGATGCGTGGATCCCCCCTGTAGTGACGTCCGCAAGTTCCGTGGGCCATTTGATGTATGTATTCCACCCAACCGTCCATCCGGATGTTTTGCTAGGTGGGGCCCTCCTTGATATATGTGTTGCATGAGCCACTCCATGATGTATGCGTTTCATCCATACCCACTGTCCATTCGTTGGGTGGGGCCCACTTTGAAGACGTGTTGTATATTCACATCGTCCATCACATGATTGACGTGGCCCCACCATGATGAATGTATTGTATATCCACACTAAATGGTGGGGCTCACCCCAATGTATGTATTTCATATCCGTGCTGTCTACCCATTTTGATGGCGCGGGGCCCACCTATTGTGTATATAAGGCCCATTGGTGTGGCCCACTTGTCGTATTTAAGGCCCATGGGTTGTGGCCCGTATGATTTATCTGAGGCCCATGTGCAGGACCCACCTTTGTGTATATGTAGCCCTTGAGTAAGGCCTATTGTGTTGTATATTAGGCCTTTGTATGAGGCCGTGGGCCCAATTTAGGTTTAACTCTATGTGGGCCACTGCTTTGGAGCGATGTTGGTTAAATGGCCACATTGATGGGCAATGATGGATAAATGTCCACATTGTGACCTCCCCTTAGGCCTTGTTAGGCCATTCTCATCGATGTCGATTCCCGATTCCGATCATCGAGGTCGAGGATTGATCGATGCCAATTATTATGGCCAATTGCCGATTCCGATTGTCGAGGCCAAGTATCGGGCCGATTGTATAGGCCAATTCTGATTGTCGAGGCCAAGTATCGAGGCCGATTTCGATTTGTCGACGCTGATTCCGATTGTCGAGGTCGATTCCGATTGCCGAGGCCGATTGTCCAGACCTGTATGATGTATATGCGGCCCGTAGTTGAGGCCCATTGTGATATGTATTCGACCTGTGTGATGTATAAACGGCCCGTGTTTGAGGCCTAATGTGATGTATATGCGACCCGTATTTGAGGCCTATTGTGATGTGTATTTAGCCCGTGTTTAAGGCCTAATGTGATGAATATAAAGTCTATGTGATGAGGCCCACCTTGATGTATTTATGACCCATCCATGAGGTCCACCTCGATAAATTTGTAGCCCGTCCATGAGGCCCGACGTGTTGTATATGAGGCCCATATAATGCGGCCCACTTGATGCTTATATGACCCATATGGTGTATTCGAGACCCATGAGCGGGGCCCACCTATTATGTATTTGTGGCCTTTGTCAAGGCCCAATATGATGTTTTTATGGCCCACCTTGATATATTAGTGCGGCCCATTGATGCAGCCCACTTAATGTGAATGAGGCCCATGTGCAGGGCCCACCTGTGAAATGTATATTAGGCCCATGTGAACAGCCCATAGTGATGTATTTGTGGCCCAGTTGATAAGGCCCATTATGATGTATTTGTGGTCCGTATGGCGAGGCCTGTCATAATGTATATGTAACCCTTATATAAGGCCCATATGAGAGGCCCATCATGATGTTTATTAAGCTCTTGAGTGAGGCTCATGGTATTGTACATTTGGCCCTTATGTGAGGCAATGGGTCCACTATATCTTAGGCTCTATGTGGGTTATTCCTTGGGAGCAATGTTGGTTAAATGTCCACATTGTCGAGATCGATTGTCGATGCGGGTTATTGATACTAATTATGAGTACATGACAGCATAGCATCATGATACATGTCCATACGCATCATCTGCATGTTTGTTATGAGATGTGGTTGACCATTACATATGTCATTAGGCAGGTTGTTATGAGACTCCCTGATAGGCAGAGACTATCTCACATGAGCACACAGTATGCGCAGAATTAATGCATGTCTGGATTGTATGACTCATGCATCTTGCATTGTGTGTTGTGATTACTGTATGCCCTAGCGATATCAGGGCCGTAGCCTCCACAAGCAGATCGCAGATGGCCAGACGGGATACCGAAAATTTGTTCTAACATCGGGCTGCCATAGATGGCCCTGGGTGAAAATTCCTAAACCCTCTTGGTATCATAAGACGCCCCAACATCGAGACCGAGTGGATACATAAGCGCCCGAGTGCCGAATACCAGGAGACCACGTCTCCCACTGTATCATGGTTGGTTGGGAGGGGGTGTGGCCTTACTCGCCCAAGGGTAGGGGGCATAGCTAGGCTGAGTTTGACCAGCTCATAAATGGGTTCGCTATCGACATGCCGAATAGGTATTGGCAGACTATTGGTTAGGCGGATAGTGAGGTTTCTTACGCTTACTTGGACTGTGTTGCTGAGAGAGGGGGAGTGTCATTTGGAGTGTACTAAACCCTAGTGATGATCCCAGAGAGGAACTGTACTGATATGTAGACTTATTGAGTAGGAGTTGCATACTCATTCATTCATTCATTCACTATCCACTCGGGTTGGTGGTGCGCAACTATTTGTTACGTGTACCTTCGCAATGGCCAGGATTTCGGTTAGGGCACACGACTAACCTGAGATCAGGAGTTTACCACATTGAGTCTGACTATCCAAATTAGGTATGAGACTAGTTTGGATAGAAGTCCCTTGTGATGGACCCCATAGCCTGCGATATTTACTATCATCCCGACTTCACACTCCAGCATGGTCATTCCATTCGCACCGCTTATCGCGTTACATACATGGCATATGACATTTCGGGTTGCTATATTTTTGTATTTATATGACCTAGATAAGGCTGATGGTTTTAGTAGCTCTTCCAAATTACATATTGTATTGCATACTCAATATCTGATATCTGGTTCATTATGCTTCTGCATTACATAGCCAATTTACATTATTTCCTCCGTATATGATATTGGCTTGCTATGTCTTTTTATCGCATATCTTGGATGAGGTTGATGATATTTTTATGGACTTACAGTATTTCTGCTTACTCTAATAACATATGATCCATGCCAGTATTTTTAATATTGTATAATTACGGCATTATTTTGAATACTTGGCACTTACCTTGTACACACACTTACACCACCCTCTAAGCTTTCTATAAGCTTATGCACGATAAATGCATGCAAGTGATGTTAGGTTACAGCAGTATTGAGCTTGGAGCATGCAGCGGTCTTCTAGAGCCTTGATTTTTTTGACATATGTATTTCCCTTTTTGCATTGTATTCAAAGTTTATATTATTGGATATGTGATGATGATGTTGCTTTTGTAATTTGGGTAAACTTGTGGTTATGCTTCTTATGAGATAAATGTACGTTGGAAAATCCTCCTTGTAGGATCCCAAAATCGGAACCTAGCATATGGGCACTGGGAGTCGAGAATGGGGTATTATGGAGGCCGTCGGTACCGGATTCGGCGATCGGGGTTCCTATGACTCCGATTTCTGGGTTTGGGGCATGATAGTCGATCTCTACCTTCATCTCGGTGAGCTAGTCCATACCAAGGATGATATCATAATGACATAGCGGGACAACAATCAGGTTAACAAGCATTGTTCTGCTTCCTAAGTTTATCGAACAACCCTTACAAATTTTGGTAGAGTCTAAGAAAGTCCCTGTGGCGGTAAGGAGTCTCACCCCAATCATAGGAGTAGTTTCCATGATACTATTGAAATAGTAGACCCGGTGTCCACCAATAGAAATACAGGCATACCTTGAATGTGGGCAGTGACTTCAAAGGCTAAAGGTACTGTAGTTGCTTTCTCAGATGCACCAGCTACTAATGCATGTACACATGCCTGTTGAGGACGATTCGGCTGCGCTGCCATAGGTCATTGAGGCAGCCTACTTCGAGGCACATTCGGTCTATAAAAAAGTTGTGCTAGCGTGCTGATTGTAGAGGTGGAACTGAAATGGCTTGTGGTAACTGATGGTTGATCTTCTGAGGCGACGTAAAGTCATTATCCCTCATCTTGGTAAAGCAATAAGTGTCTGTATGGCCCATCCTTTTACAGTAGGTGCACCACATATCAGATCGCCTCTGCTGGGTCGGTAAAGCCATAAGCCTGGGAGAGGAATCTGCACGTGGCCTCTTGTTGAGGAATG
The DNA here is from genome assembly GCF_029962835.1 of Magnolia sinica. Classification (NCBI taxonomy): domain Eukaryota; kingdom Viridiplantae; phylum Streptophyta; class Magnoliopsida; order Magnoliales; family Magnoliaceae; genus Magnolia; species Magnolia sinica. The sequence continues at coordinate 39,221,108 of NC_080577.1, read as the reverse complement.
GTCGGTTCGGCAAGTCAGGTCGAGGCCTCAGGCCCATGGGCATATACATACGGGACAGTCTGTCCCCATTTTGCTCAGTTCGCAGGGACATGTTCACTAGCTCAACATAATTGGGAATGCTAGCGCAACACATCTTTGTGCGGATTTCAAGCCGCAGCCCCTCTAAAAATTGCCACATCTTCATCGACTCGTCTGCCAGTATCAAAGGAGCATATCTGGCTAGCTCCGTGAATCTGTTCTCATACTCTAACACAGACATTCCTCCCTATCGGAAGTGAAGGAACTCACCCTCCTTTTCATTACGGTGAGGGAAAAGTATTTTCCATGGAAGTGGGTCTCAAATGCATCCCACGTCCATATGTATCCAGGGGCAACTGTTCGTAGGACGTTGTCCCACCAGAGACTGGCCTCCTTCTCGAACATATAAGTAACCAACTCTACCTGCTCTGCCTCAGTGCAGTGCAGCGGCTTCAACATCTTAGAGATGCGATCTAGCCAGTATTTGGCCTCCTTGGGCCTGTGAGTGTCTATAAAGGTGGGAGGTCGGAAACGCTGGAAGCATTCGAATAGACTGCTGGCATTCATATTTCAAGCAGGCTGCACAGGTGGTGCAAGCGGGACCATATTCATGTTTTGGGTAAGGCCCCCCGCAATTGTGGTCCAAACTTGTTGTTGCTGTTGCATTAGGAGCATCATCTGCTCCAACCTATCAGGAGGAGCCGACTGTCGTACAGGTGGTGTCGATGAAGACGCACAGTTCTGTTCTAGAATCGGTGGTGCAAAAGATGTTGGCCCATTTATGGGGCCAGTGGCCGACTGAGAATCTGACAGTCTCAAAATTCGGCCCCAAACCAAGGTCCGTATGGCTATTGCTTGGGGGAGGTGTCCCATCAATCGATCCACCAAGTGCGAGACGTGCAGTGCTCTGAGTGTTCTTAGGGGGCATTCCCTATATACAACATAGGGTGTAACGTGTGTGAGATCCAGAACAAGGTGACTCAATTTGCCAAAAATTCCACACATTCCATAACAAAAAAAGCTTCAAGCATTTTATTTATCCAAAATTGTCACAATACATGAGATATATTCTTACATGTATCATGACAGAAGATGCATGTGAGCTAATCCAGTGCAAGTTTCACACCAACTATTTTTTTCATATTACTAAGCCTACCAAGGCTATTAAACAAAGCAAACCAAAAGACAACTGCGACCCATAATTAGTCCTCTGACTCTAGCGAAGGTGGAGGCGCACCCTTATCCTGCATACAGCATAGGTGGGCCTTCAGAGTGCGAAACATCCTTTTGAATTTTTGTTTCATATAAGCCTGATTCTCTCCAAGCCTGTACTTCAATTCGGCCTGGGTCTCCTCGACCTCCTATCTTAGGGCGGCCTGATTCTCTTCAATCTGAGCCATACAGGCTTCCAAGGCGGCCCGATCATGGCGGTTGTCATGCGTAGCAGTAGGAGGCTCCCTATGCAGATCTTGGGCCTCCCCTTCTTCCTCTTCCTGCTCTTCCTCATCGCTTCCTTCCTCAGTGCTCTCCTTGCCACTGCCTTCCTCATCATTGTCTTCCTCATCTTCACTCCCTTCTTCCTCCTCACTCTCCTCCTCAATCTCATCCCCATATTCATCAAGCCTTGTTTGGCATTACCTGGGGCTTATGCCCATATTGTTGAGCGTAATGTCACTAATGATATGAATCGGGGCAACGTCACCCATATGGAGTCTGAAACTGAAGTGACGAGCAATTTTACAAATAAGTTGGCCAAAGGGAAGTGAGGCATCTCCCTGTATAGATCATGCAGTATCCACAATCTGAGACAATACGAACTTAGGCAGACATAGCTTGTATCCCTAACTAGCTCTGTATAAGAAATCCACCATGAGCCGAGTACATTCTGTGCGATTGCTCCACCTTGGGTATACATTATACGTAAATATGTGGTGGAGCAGGCGGAAATTGTTTGTAAATTTGGTCGACCCAAGGCTATTTCCTCGCCTCCACTGCTCAAGCTAGCCGCAAAGGAAATGGGTGCGGCGATTCCTTTCTCATTCATTAGCAAAGTTTTTCTCACTAGCATGCACTAGTCCACACTCCATATCTATGATTTGAGCCACCACATCTACATTGACTATGGCTACCTCTCTTCCTAAAGGAATAGTAAATTGCAGCGGCTCTAGTAGTGGGTCCCGTATATGAGCATAGAAGGCACGCACTGCTCCTTCACTCGCATGGGTATTTCCCTCAAATATGGGACCCCAACCATTTTCAAGGAGCATGTCCATCACTGGGTACAGTCCAAATAGCTTTTCACCGACATGAGCCTCAAATACCACTCTACGGTTACAAAACCTACCTAATTCGATGCCCGCCGGTAGCGATCTTTCAATGGGGAAGCCTTGTTTGGCATTACCTGGGGCCTATGCCCATTGTTGGGCGTGCTCTCACCGATAATGTGGATCGGGACGACGTTATCCATATGGAGTCTGAAGTTGAAGTGGCGGGCAATTTTACAAATAAGTCGGCTAAAGGGAAGTGAGGCATCTCCCTGTGTAAATCGTGCAGTACCCATAATCTGAGACAAGATGAATGTAGGCAGGCATAGCTTGTCTCCCTGACTAGCTCTGTATAAGAAATCCACCATGAGCCAAGTACATTCCGTGCGGTTACTCCACATGGGATACATGTTGTACGTAAATATGTGGTGGAGCAGGCGAAAATTGTTTGTAAATTTGGTCGACCCAAGGCTATTTCCTCGCCTCCACTGCTCAAGCTAGCCGCAAAGGAAATGGGTGCGGCGATTCCTTTCTCATTCATTAGCAAAGTTTTTCTCACTAGCATGCACTAGTCCACACTCCATATCTATGATTTGAGCCACCACATCTACATTGACTATGGCTACCTCTCTTCCTAAAGGAATAGTAAATTGCAGCGGCTCCAGTAGTGGGTCCCGTATATGAGCATAGAAGGCACGCACTGCTCCTTCACTCGCATGGGTATTTCCCTCAAATATGGGACCCCAACCATTTTCAAGGAGCATGTCCATCACTGGGTACAGTCCAAATAGCTTTTCATCGACATGAGCCTCAAATACCACTCTACGGTTACAAAACCTACCTAATTCGATGCCCGCCGGTAGCGATCTTTCAATGGGGAAGCCTTGTTTGGCATTACCTGGGGCCTATGCCCATATTGTTGAGCGTAATGTCACTAATGATATGAATCGGGGCAACGTCACCCATATGGAGTCTGAAACTGAAGTGGCGGGCAATTTTACAAATAAGTCGGCCAAAGGGAAGTGAGGCATCTCCCTGTATAGATCATGCAGTATCCACAATCTGAGACAATACGAACTTAGGCAGACATAACTTGTATCCCTAACTAGCTCTGTATAAGAAATCCACCATGAGCCGAGTACATTCTGTGCGGTTGCTCCACCTTGGGTATACATTATACGTAAATATGTGGTGGAGCAGGCGAAAATTGTTTGTAAATTTGGTCGACCCAAGGCTATTTCCTCGCCTCCACTGCTCAAGCTAGCCGCAAAGGAAATGGGTGCGGCGATTCCTTTCTCATTCATTAGCAAAGTTTTTCTCACTAGCATGCACTAGTCCACACTCCATATCTATGATTTGAGCCACCACATCTACATTGACTATGGCTACCTCTCTTCCTAAAGGAATAGTAAATTGCAGCGGCTCTAGTAGTGGGTCCCGTATATGAGCATAGAAGGCACGCACTACTCCTTCACTCGCATGGGTATTTCCCTCAAATATGGGACCCCAATCATTTTCAAGGAGCATGTCCATCACTGGGTACAGTCCAAATAGCTTTTCATCGACATGAGCCTCAAATACCACTCTACGGTTACAAAACCTACCTAATTCGATGCCCGCCGGTAGCGATCTTTCAATGGGGACCAGCGGGTTAAGATCCCGTTTTGATCTCCTTTCTTGCTCGGCGCTCGTGCTTGCCTCAGCGCCCGTTTTCTTCCTCGGACGAGTTGGGCGGCTAGGCCCAGCTTCATCCGTGGACGCCCTTCTCTTCCCCATGAGAGAAAGGAGTGTGGAAAGGGAGAAGATTGTAGCAATTAGCTCAAAAAGAGCCATGGGGTTAAAAAAGCTTGAAGGATGAGATGGGTTGGTGGGTTTTGGGATTTATGAGACACAAAGATGGATTTGTGTGCTCAAATGAGAGGAAATAAGGGAGATAAAAGGTGGTAGGAGATGGGTTTTGAGGAAAATGGTGGAGGATGGGTGTGTAATGAAGAAGAAGAAGAAGGTTTGAGTATGGAATGAAGATTTGAGAGGGAAAATGAGATTTTTGAGGGGTTTGAAGAGCTTGGAGGGGGGGTGAAATGGACAAAGGGGTGCAAATAGGGGTCAAATCAGGTGGTCCCACACAAAAATGGGGCCCACACGTGCGTGTGGAGCTGCCAGAACCATGGGCCCACCGCGGCCCGCTGGATGTAGGCGCGGCGTGCGGCCGTTGGCGCGGTGCCACCGCGGTTTGTTGGACCGTGGCCGGTGGCCCCCCCTCCCGGGGTGTCGGAATGGTGCGGGGGACCCCCTGGGTCCCACCGTTTCTTATGGTTTGGGCCCCCATGTCCATTTGAGGGGATTTAGGGTTCCATCTCGCACGTATTCACGCCTTTTAGCGTGTTTCAAGTTTGGAATCCGCCGAATAATAACTTAAACCCGTCGATTGATGGTCTAAAAAGGAATTGAGATCATTTCATGTGATCTCAGACGCATACGAGGTATATTTCAGTTGTCAATTTCGTCCGTTGGTAAACTTGGAATCCTACGTTCATTTCTACATTTCATCACCCCCCACATTTCATTGCCCCCCTAAGTCAAAGTACTGAGGGTGTATCATATTACCATAACCCATTCCCAGTTTAATCCAAATCATGCTCTGATACTAAGTTGTAACGCCCTAAAAATCGAGGGTCGAGCAAAGCTCAACTCCCGAGTTCCAACGCATCACTTATGCAACATAGCTAATGATGTTTAAATATTGTCCATATTAGTGTATTAAACATGAGTGGGATTACACCAAATCAGCATATCATACTCCAGAGTTAATGTAAATAAGCAAGCGGAAGATTGAACTAAATATATATAAAGTATATACGTGTTTCATAACCTCCAGAGTATGAACGTGCCATCGGGCTGAATATATACATATTTGTTTCAAAATACACAAAATATCAAAATGTAAAGGTTCAACTAATCCAATATCTCTGTAATCCCCGCGACGCAGCTCTAGGTCTACATAGACCCGCCTGATAGCTGAATGTAGGAGAACTCCTCCTCCTCGTCGAAGAAGTTCGGCTCCATCACATAAGTATAATCACAATCTGCATGTAAATTAGAGTCTAGTTGGTGTTTTAAAACACCGTCCTAGAGTGGAAGTGAGTGATCAACTCAGTGGTACTATAAGGCAAAGGTTAACATGTTATCAATTCAGTCAAGCAGTAATGATAAGGCAATACAACAAACATTTCCTAACTACTTTAGTTAATACAAGAATGATATGCGTAATGATGCATGCCCTCACCTGCACTCCCTCAGCGACATCATCTCACGATCATGCATGGCAAACTCCCTAAACGTGTGCTTCCTCACCAAAACACATGCAATGCGGTGCATGAACGTGTTAGCCAAGTAATTTATTAGGCTTATTCATACAACGGGTTCGGGAAACTAAGGTACCTCCGTTCATATCACTTACCCAAACAATGATCCATCTAGGGTCGTCAATCTTAGTTAATCACATACGATAAGCAAGTTGTAGGGCATCACCCCTGATAAAAAGCAGTGGATAAGTAAGTTCACGAGTTTACACTCGAGGTCACTACAGAGAGGCTTGTCACCTCAGCGTAGGCTTAATTTATACTCGAGGTCACTACGGGAGGCTCGTCACCTGAACGTAGGGTAACAGCTCGAATACGGTGTCCCATATACCACTATATTCGGCTCACGAGTTTAGGTTGCTCACTGGTCACTACGGGGAGGCTCGTTACCCCAGTGTATGTCGACAGCTCGACCACGGTGTCTCATATACCACTATGCTCGGCTCATGAGTCTTAACGGATCTTGGTACCAAGGTTAAACGGACTTTACAATGATAAGAGGTACTTTAGATTCAAGTAGTAGCGTCCATACATGGTAAACACACAATAGGCCAATCGGGTTAATTGACAAGTGTGATTGGTACGAGAGTACGTTGAATTGATCGACATGGAATGCATAAGCACTCCACGTGGCCTAACCACTGTCGATAATCAGTGTACGACTTGGATTCATCGAACGTATCTATCGAGACGAAACTAGTTCGGCCACCCCATCGGGAACCGTTACCGATTGCCTAGACAACGTAGTAGTCCCAATCATACTCAAATGTAACAAGTAGTCACATGTGATAATCATAACAGCATTTAACAAACAATTCAAATGTAATTCTCATGTGAGCATTTTATCAAACACATTGAACATATTACTCTACATATGCGTTTTATCCATAAATCACACAGCAGAAAGTTACATTATATGAATGAAACTACAAATATGGATAAGGTAGTTGAGACTCCCATCTCAACACCCTTGTTGAAAGCGATTTATCAAACAATTTCTCATTCAGACATTTTATCAAACACTTAGACTACATAATACTATATACATGATTTAAATTATGGCAAATCCTTTCATAAAGGAGTTGTCATACAGACAACAAACATGTATTCTAGATTAATAGTCATGACCAGCATAAATCATAATTTCACTTTCATTCAAACATTTCAACAAACACATAGAATGCATTTTATATTCATATAGTGCACACACATGTATAGTTTATCAAATACATCGTAATTAAAATCATATGGCAGCAATCAAGCCAGACATAAATTATTGCTGACATTAAGAGCCTTGAAAACCATAACCTTAACATTTATAGTCCGCACCTTTCGTCGGTTCGCTTGTTTCGAAATCCGTTCGTATGCCACGTTCCCGTCTACAGTACAATGGCTACCTAAATCACGAAATATGTTAGCTATTTCGTCGATTCCTCTATTTGGATTCTTAAAACAAGATTAGGGTTAGGATTTCTTACCCAAATCAGAGTTGGATTAACTCGTGTAGCTAAATATAAAGACGATCTAGTGCGTGTAGTCGTAAGAGAGAAACACTGCCTCGATCTCCCAAACTCTCTCTCTTCTCCTCACTCTTCTCTTCTTTTTTCTCCTCTCTCCTAGGGTTTGGAGAAAATTCGTATGGAATGGGAATTGGGTGGTTTAAGGTCCTTAAATAAGCCCAGAACTGGTTTAAATGGCCCCAAGGCCATGGTATACTTAAGTTATAGCCAAAGGGTGTCTATTTCGGGCAAACGGGACTCATCTGGAGGCCCATTACTCACCTGCGTCATGGAGTAAGTTCCCTGATCATGGATTTAAGCCAGGTTATGATTTCGGTCTGATCGATTTGTGGATCGACCATGGAGGACCTGTATCAGTTCAACGGTCATCATCACTCGATCAGGGCCACAAGTATACTGACATGTGAAGGGAAATTTCCCTGATCCACAGGTAAAGTTTGTTCAGAAACTAATGATCTGAAGTCTTCAATTTCGCCCACAAGTGAACGGTCCAAATTAATTAAGTTCTAGTTCATTTTCTAAAGATATTCGCGTTTCTCACACACTTCGCTCCAAGCTCAAGTTGTGCATTTCTGGATACCATTTGGGCTCGATTCCCATGATGGTTGTTAAGCCCAATAAGGCGGTCATAACCTTATAGTTTCGCGGTCATCGGACTTTCGACATGCGGTCCAGGTCCGATACGGGGTTTCAATGTGCTCTCGAGAGCAACTGGGTTTTGAGATTGCTCTTAGGCTTTTAGGTAATGTTGAGTTAACGATTTAATGGTTTTGGATCTTGTAGTTCGTAAAGATAATGGTCCAATCTAATTCTATTGATTATTTAGTTTAGTACCTAATTAATTTTCGTCTAATTTTTACAGAATTTGATCCTTAGTAATTCCTGCCTGAGGTGATACTCAGGTCTTTATACGGATTTTTTCGAGACGTTACAAATTGAGTGAGGCAAACATGAAATTTAGCGAGGCAAACTGGAAATTGAGCAAGGCTAACATGAAATTGAGCGAGGTTAACTGGAAATTGAGCGTGGCAAAGAGGAAAATAGGCGAGGCAAACTGTAAATTGAGCGAGGCAAACAGGAAATTGAGCGAGACTCAGAGGAAATTGAGCAAGGAAAATGGAAATTGAGCGAGGAAAAATGGAAATTGAGTGACGCAAACATGAAATTCATCGAGGAAAACTAGAATTGAGCGAGGCAAACTGGAAATTCAGCGATGTAAACATATAATTCAATGAGGCAAACATGAAATTGAGCGAGGCAAACTGGAAGTTGAGTGAGACTAACATGAAATTGAGCGAGGCAAAGAGGAAAATGAGCGAGACAAACTAGAAATTGAGCGAGGCAAACATGAAATTCAACGAGACAAACTGAAAATTGAGCGAGGCTAACATGAAATTGAGCGAGACAAACTAGAAATTGAGCAAGGCTCAGAGGAAATTGAGCGAGGCAACCTAGAAATTCTGCGAGGCTAACAAGAAATTCAGCGAGGCAAACATGAAATTCAATGAGCATCAAAGGAAATTGAGAGAGGCTAACATGAAATTCAATGAGGCTTAAAGGAAATTGAGCGAGGAAAACATGAAATTCAACGAGGCAAATAGGAAATTGATCAAGGCAAACATGAAATTGAGCGAGGCAAACATGAAATTCAATGAGGCAAGCAGAAAATTGAGCAAGGTAAACATGAAATTCAACAAGGTAGACATGAAATTCAATGAGGCTCTAAAACTAAATGCCCTCATTTAGTTTTTTTCCCTTTTCTTTTAAAGGTGGTGAAATTAAGAATTACCAATAGGAAATTGAGCAAGCCTAACATGAAATTGAACGAGCCTAACATGAAATTCAACAAGCCTCAAAGGAAATTGAGCGAGGCAAACATGAAATTCAACAAGCCTCAAGGGAAATTGAGCGAGGCAAACATGAAATTTAATAAGCATCAAGGGAAATTGAGCGAGGCAAACATGAAATTCAACGAGGTAAACAGGAAATTGAGTGAGGCAAACAGGAAATTGAGTTAGGCAAGAATGAAATTCAATTAGGCAAACATGAAATTCAATGAGGCAAATAGGAAATTAAGTGAGGTAAACATGAAATTGAGCGAGGCAAACATGAAATTCAACGTGGCAAACAGGAAATTAAGGGAGGCAAATAGAAAATTGAGTGAGACAAACACGAAATTCAATGAGGCTCAAAGGAAATTGAGTGAGGCAAACTAAATGAGGGCATTTAGGTTTTGGAGCCTTGTTGAATTTCATGTTTGCTTCATTTAATTTCGTGTTTGCCTCACTCAATTTCCTGTTTGCCTTGTTGAATTTCATGTTTGCCTCACTCAATTTCCTTTGAGCCTCGTTGAATTTCAATTTGCCTCGCTCAATTTCATGTTAGCCTCGCTCAATTTCATGTTTGCCTCGCTCAATTTCTAGTTTTCCTCGCTCAATTTCATGTTTACCTCGCTCAATTTTCTTTTTGCCTCGCTCAATTTCCAATTTGCCTCACTGAATTTCATGTTTGCTTCGATGAATTTCCAGTTTGCCTTGCTCAATTTCATGTTTGCCTCGCTCAATTTCTATTTTGCCTCGCTCAATTTCATGTTAGCCTCGCTCAATATCTAGTTTGCCTCACTCAATTTCATGTTTGCCTCACTCAATTTCTTGGTAGCCTCACTAAATTTCATGTTTGCCTCGCTCAATTTTCTATTTGCCTCATTGAATTTCATGTTTACCTTGCTCAATTTCCTTTAAGCCTCGTTAAATTTCATGTTAGCCTCGCTCAAATTCCTTTAATGCTCGTTGAATTTCATGTTAGCCTCGCTCAATTTCCAGTTAGCCTCGCTCAATTTCCAGTTAGCCTCTCTCAATTTCATGTTTGCCTCTCTCAATTTCACGTTAGCCTCGCTCAATTTCCTCTTTGTTTTGCTCAATTTCATGTTAGTCTCACTCAATTTCTAATTTGCCATGTTGAATTTCATGTTTGCCTTGCTGAATTTCCAGTTTGCCTCGCTTAATTTCATGTTTGCCTTGTTCAATTTCTAGTTTGCCTTGCTCAATTTCATGTTAGCCTCACTTAAATTTCAGTTTGCTTCGCTCAATTTCCTCTTTGCCTCACTTAATTTCTAGTTTGCCTCGCTCAATTTCATGTTAGTCTCGCTAAATTTTATGTTTGCCTCGCTGAATTTCTAGTTTGCGTTGATTAATTTTCAGTTTACTTCTCTCAATTTTATATTTGTCTCGATCAATTTCCCTTGAGGCTCGTTCAATTTTCATGTTTGCCTTGCTTAGTTTCATTTAAGGCTTGTTGAATTTCATGTTAGGCTCGCTCAATTATCAATAGTTGTATGTTCTTTTTACAACAGAAGCAATGACTACGGTTTACATCCATAGCCACATAGCTAATGGCTATGAATCTAATGAAGCAATGGCTATGCCTCAATGGCTATGGTTATAATTCGTAACTATATATATTTAGCTACGGCCTTTTGCCTTTTTCCTGGTATTGGACGGTGGTATGGTGATATCCATGTACCATCGTAGACAAGACAGAGAGTTTCATGGTGACACCATGAAGTGCAAGGATATTTTCGTCTACAAATAATGTATTCGTACATATTGGTTTAGTTTTGAAAAGTAAAGCTTGGGAGCATTTAAAAAAGCCGCCGGGTAAAAGGTGATGTTTACAGTGTTAAAAAAAATCGCTGCCAATACCTCGAGTCCTGGTTCACCAATGCCCAGTAGGCGGAAATTGCCATTGGATTGATTGGATCATACTCGCACTCACACTCACACTCGTGTCAGAGACCCAGGCCATTCGTCGGGAGGGTATACTATTTGCATGCCATGGACCACAAATATACTGTTGGCCCATTGATCAGGAAGTTAAACTTGTGAGGATAATTGGGTGGCTAAAAAGTAAAGTCCACTCGTCTAAATTCAATGTACACGTGTGTCTCACTTGATCGGACGCAGATTGCGTACTACCTCCGCTCGTCCCTAGCTCTGAATGGGTAGTTCTGTGGGTGGGTCCATCGTGATGTATCTGTACATCCAAACTGTCGATCCCTTTTCTCATATTATTTTAAGGCATGAACACAAAAATGAGGCATATCCAACGTTCAAGTGGACCACACCAAATAATAATCTTAGTTGCATTAAAATGCACAAAGTATTAAATGTCAATTACATTAAATGCAAGAGTCATCTGTGGTGTGGTCCATTTGATCGTTGGATCTGCTTCATTTTTGTTTTGACGCCTTAAAATAATATGAGAAAAGAGATAGACGGTTTGGATGTACAGATACATCAAGGTGGGCCCGCCCACCGAACTGCCCCTCAAGAGCTAAGGACTGGCAGGGGTAATACGCAATCCACGTCCCACTTCATCAGTATACTACCCTGATCATTGGTACAGGGCATGTCCACGGTGGACCCTACATGATGACTGGCCCTGATCGCTGACACGTGTCTTCAAAACGGATCTCTGATACTTGATCCGGCCCTTTCATGAGGTGTCCTCGTTCAATTATGACCCTTTGCTTCCAGCGCCAAAAAAAAAAAAAAAACCAACTCGCCAAAAATCAGATTGGTTGAACAATCCCAACTCTTATTCGATCCTGGGACGCTGACTCGTTGAAAGATGACCAGTATATATTTTTCAGCTTTGACCGTCCAATAAGAGTCCACGAATCCGATATTGGACCGCTTAATTTGAATTACTTATGTTCATCATCTGCAATTTCTAAGTTGTAGCGTATCATCCACCACTCTCTGCCAGAGTATCAAAGGTAATCCAGAACATTGGCATGCCATAGGCCACATATACCCCCACAAATACACGGCTGAGATACCAACCGTCTACATCGGATTGGAATAGGTCCTGGTAGATTTTTCGGTCATTCTTCATCTAGATCATGACTCAACAGTCCAATGGTCCAGATTACAAACCAGTGGGCCCCAGTTGTCAGAGTTGAAAAACCGCGTAAACGTGGAAAGATGAGGTCCACGGAATCGTATAAAATGAACTCCTCCCAAAGTCCTCACGTTTGCTTGGAGAAGAAGCAAAAGAGCGGTGTCTATCTAGGGTTTTCCATCGGCAGAAGAAATCGAAAAGAAGAAGGAGAAGATGATAGAGGTGGTGTTGAACGATCGTCTTGGGAAGAAGGTGAGAGTGAAATGCAACGACGATGACACGATCGGGGATCTGAAGAAGCTCGTGGCCGCCCAAACGGGGACCCGCGCTGACAAGATCCGGATCCAGAAGTGGTATAACATCTACAAGGACCACATCACCCTCAAGGACTACGAGATCCACGACGGCATGGGCCTTGAACTCTACTACAACTAGGTCTTCTTCTGCCTTTCTCTCTCTCTCTCTCTCTCTCTCTTGATTTCTCTGTCTGATAGCAGCATCATCTGCACCTCTCACTCTTTGTTTTGTGTTTCATTAGAATTTGAATCTTGTTTGGAAAAGGGGGCGTTTCTTTCTTCTCGCTTTTTTTTTTTCGAATATTTTCTTTGGTGTGTCCCACCTGATGAGTAGATGGTGGTTATTTTTGCACGAGGTGATCCTCATGATGGGGCGAACCTATTGGACGGGTTGGATGTCGCCCCCACATGACATGTTGGAAATTATCCGCTTGGTGATGCAATCACAGTACACGCTATCCTTCACGTTCATGTTCACTCAAGAAGAGGCCCAAATGGGTCCCAGTTAAGCACATGCGTTTGGAGTCCTTACATATTTCAAATAATTCCTTATCCGTTTAGGAATTCCCTTATTTGTTTCAGTTTCCTTTATTCTTTGCACTTTTCGAAAGTTCAAGTTGTAGTTAGATTAGTAATAGCAATATTCAATAAGGATTCTAAACATGTAAATCCCAGAAATAGGGCTTCTTGGCCATATGTATGAGAACAACTTTATGAGATTATTATTATTATTATTATTATTATTATTATTCTTCAATAAGAATTGGCTGAGGGTTTAGAGAGGGGTTTGCGTGATATCTAGCATAAGACTAGCAGACCGTTGAGCTCTGCTCTCAGTCTTTTATTCTTGGTTTTTTTTTTTCTCCCCGTATCTATCTATCTATCCTTGTTGATAATTATTTGTGAGAGGGCTTGATCATCAATCTAGTATGCAAATCTCAGTTTTGCAATTAGTTTCATTTTATTTTGATTTTATTTGCAGTTAGTTGGTAACTTGGGAGGTCTAATACTAACATAATGATTTGTGATTGTTTTGAATTTGGCGAGTCCAACCTTGTTGCTTGTGGCTGTGTTATGAGTCTTGCTTAGAGATATTTTTGTTGTTTCTGTCTTCTTTCCTGTGGTGTTGTGCTAGGAAGGTAAGATTGGAATGTTTGGGATGAACTGCCATAATGGTTGAGAAAGAGTTTTTTCTTTTTTGTTAATTTATTTAAATATTGGTGTTCTTAAGAGAAAAGAAAAAGAACAGAAAGAAAATTAAACGTGGGTAGAGATTGCTAGTAAATGAAGACCCCCCTGATGAGGTTCCTATTTTGCCTGGTGTCTATAAGAACATTAGCTTCTCTTGAAATGGAAATAAATACGACTTTTGACCCCAAAGCAATATCTTGGATTTCATCAATGAGGGAAGCTATTCTCTGTAGCTCTTTGATGAAGACCTAGGAGACATTGGAAGAGTCACCATAAACGATTGACCTTCCTCGAACTGGTCTTGGAGAATACGGATTCCTTTTGGGGGGGGGGGGGGGGGTTTCGCTTAGGATTTCTTTGTACTTGTAGCACAAAATGCAAGTTCAGAACCACCTTTTCTAATTTCTAATATCGTAGTGATCCTTGCTATCATAGGTTTCCCAAAAGAGCTCCCATCAAAGTTAAGCTTGATAGTACTTGATGATGGGTCCTCCTAAGGACCTATACTTTCTTGGCATGCTTCCTTGTGGATGATTTCCATCTGATGGATAGAGAATTTGTGAAAGCTAACACCTAGAAATTCTTTTCTACAAAAGGGCAAAAGAGCATCCCCCTCGTCTTTTAGATAAGCCTCAAGATGGATGTCTTCCCCTCACTAAAAGTTCTAGGTTTTCTTTCATGTTTGATGATTGCAGCCCATTCTAAAGAAATTTTTTTGCAATAATAAATTTAATTGCAGGCTAAGAGTCAAATGAGTCTACAAATTTACATCAAATAAGTTGAAGAAATGAGCACATGCTAGCCAGGTGAATTTTGCGATTTCTTAGGCAATCGTAAGGATCTTATCCATGACCGCCAACAAATTAAAGACTGGATTTTTTAAAAAAAATTGATCCACTTCTTTTAAGATTCATCGGTGACATTGTCTGACACTATGAATGTTCCAAACCTAGAGGACTTTTGGAGGTGTTGGCGTTTAACCCATGGTGTGCCGTAAAGGCCATCACGTAAAGGTAACGGTGGCAACCGTTATACGTTACGGGGTCGTAACGGCCGTAACGATGTTATGGAAAAAATGACTCGTAATTGCGGTTAACGGCACGTTACGTCCCCTATAAAGGCCATAACAGCCCCGTAATTGTCTTTTTTGGGGCAGATACAAGTTTTCCATACTTTTTAATCAACATTACGGGGCAAATATATGTTTTTCACGATTTTTTTCAATAAAAAAAGAGATCGTAATGGCCGTTACGGAGGCTGTAATAGCCGTTTCGACCCGTATCGTAAATGTAACAGACAGAACACCTTGGACTTTAACCTCATCGAGGCTTGGCGCGATGGGATTTTTTTTTTTTTTTTGGATTATGTAGAAGGTTTGGAACAGTCGATGTTTTCAAAACAAGGGATCTTTTGTTGAGGAGGTCATTTGTTTGGTGAAAATTGCAATTTTAGATGGGCTTCTTATGTTAAGGCAACAAAGTCTACTGATCTTTCTTCTTAGTTTTTGTCTTAGCGGTTTGTTGCATTCTTTTCCCTCCTTTTGGTAGGTTTCTTAATAAAATTTTAGTTCTCTCTCAAAAAGAAAAAAAAAACCTCACAGAGTGACATGGTTTTGGAATGGGAATGAAATCAAGGTAGCACACAATTGTTCCATCAATGACAAGTATCATGATGAGGTTTGATCTGACGTGGTGCCCATAGATGTGTGATGTATATTACTTGGAAGGGCGTTGCGTTAGGTCCGGAACCCTGTGATATGGGGAAAGTAAATTCGTACACGATAGAGAAGGACAAAAAGACATTTGTATTGCATTTGAATCCTATCAACGGAGTAGATTGGATATCACGGCTAATCTGTGACGCAAGTTAAAGAGAAAGCTATTGAAGCCGATTGATACTTGACCCTTACATAAGCACAAAAATTCAACGTGGTCAAATTCCTTCAAACTGGTGGGAATAATCCAAGCATGAATGATCACAAAATGTTAGTGGTGAAGATGTAGGCCTTAAAAGCCCAATTTGTGGGGGGATTCTTCTAGACCCAAGAGGTGTATCAAGGCAGCTTTCTTGAACCCAACTAATACTCTTGCTTGGCCCATGATTCAACTTTGGCTCTTAGGGACTCCTTAAGACTTGTTCTGCCCACTTCTGACCCTTAAATATCAAAATTGATGTGGCCAACTTGGCAGTGCTGAAATGGGCCAATTGGGAACGCTTTGTTCTTGATTCAATCTTTGATGCATTTGAGGATATTAGCACCCTAACCACTGGGCTAAATATTTCATTTGCCCGTGGTGTTTGGGATGCCAAGTATCCTAGCCTATCTATTGTAATCTCTGGGACTTTCAGGCTTCATTTGTACTTTGGAAATTATGTTTCCTTTAATTTACTTTTAATGCATCTTGTCATTTCTCCAAAAAAGAAGGAAAAAAAAAGAAAAAAAGGAAAAAAAGAAAAAGGCCTAATTTGTGGGTGCCAAGGCTTGTCTGGTGGGCTCCACATGTTGATTTGTGCGTAGAGATTTTTAAGAGAGATGTATCCTTTTTGTGGTTCTATCTTGATTCTTTGAGGTCTTCATTTAGTAAAGTGATCTTTAAAATAATATGAAGTCATTAATGGTCTATTTTGAGAGATTTGTGTTGTAAGGTATCTTTAATAAGATATATTGCTATCTTAGGAGATCTTAATAAGATAAAAAAGAGATAAGCATATGCAAATAGAATGACAGAAGAGATTTGGGTCCATATAAGTGTGCTATTTCGGATTCTTTTGTTAATTTAGAATAATTGAATTATAAGTTCTTTTCCATACAACCACTTGCAGATTGGTCTGTGGACAATTTAGAGCCCATTTTTAAAATATTTTAAGAAACTTGCTTAAAGTTTTCACTGTTTGTAAAAATTATAAGTTCTTTTCCATACTGGGTATTCACACCTCTAAGGAGGAAGTGGAGAGGTTAGCTAGGGGGTTTAGATGTGTTGCGTCCTTCCCATCCACATATCTTGGTCTCCCTCTTTGCATTGGGAAGCCGCCAAAGCATCTCTGGGATATGGTCAGAGAAAATGAAAAGAAGATTATCAGGCTGGAAGAGCATGCGTCTTTTTCTCTTGGGGGAAGATTGACTTTGATAAAAGCAGTCATGACAAGCAAGCCGTTGTACTTATGTCCTTGTTCAAGTGTTTGAAAGTGGTGTTGAATAGGTTGGAAAAGCTAATGCATGACTTTTGTGCCAAGGTGTTGCAGAATCTCAAAGATTCCACTTGGTCAAGTGGGATGTCATTTGCAAGTCGACTAGGGAGGCGGGGCAGTGGTTGGAAGGTTGGGTGTAATCAATGAAGCTTTTCTTGGTAAATGGCCGTGGAGCTTCGAGACGGAGGAATTTTGTGGAGATGTGATTATTGCTAAATATGGAGCGTTAAGGGATGCTAAGTGGGTCAAAAGATCTTCCCTATATAGGGCGTTAGACATTTGTAAGGTCGTAGAAAGTATTTTGGCTACTTTTAAAGAGGGGGTCAGATTTACTGTTAGGGATGTACAAAGTGTGCTCCTGGGATGAGGTATGACTGGGAGATAAGAGCCTAGGATCCAAATTTCTTAGACCAGCGACGATTGCTTTGAATAGCAATATCACCATTGCCTGCTTATTGAAGCCAAGTAGAGAGTGGGTGTGGTCTTCGCTTCATATAAGAAATTTTATGAATGAGGAGGTTGAAGAGTTCTTAAGGGTCTTTGTAACACCCCAATTTCGGATATTCGAATTTCATTAATTTGGGTATCGAGTTCAGGGTATTAACTATTATTTTATGCCATAACCAAACTGATGCATGACAATTAACCACTTGTTGTAAAAGCTCGAACTGATAGAACATGGCGAATTAATCCCTTCATCTCATAGCCCAAGTCCCACATCGCATGGGTTAGGCCATCGGCCGAACCCCCCCAATGGGCCCCACATCACATTGGTACTGCCTCACACGAGTCACCCGCCTCACATGGGTGGGGCTCGCCTCACATGGGCCGCCCACTGGAGCGTGCCCCTGCGTCCCACAGGCAACCCACTCGAGTCCGATGTGAAAATGCCCCTTCATTAATCACCCTCGGTGAGGAGTCTTAAACACGAGACCTCCCTCTCTGTTACCACTTTGATGCTGGACAATTAACCACCTGCTCTAAAAGCTCGAATTGATAGAGCGTGGCGAATTAATCTCTTTATCTCGTAGCCCAGGCCCCACATTGCATGGGTTAGGACATCGGCTGAACCCCCCTCATGGGCCCCACATCACATGGGTATTGCCTCACATGAGCCACCCCCCTCACACAGGCCGCCACCCTGAGTGTGCCCCTGCATCCCACAGGCATCCCCACTCGAGTCCGATGTAAAAATGCCCCTTCATTAATCACCCTTGGTGAGGAGTCTCAAACACGAGACCTCCCTCCTTGCATGGCGAATTAATCTCTTTATCGGGCTCGCCTCACACGGGCCGCCCACCTGAGCGTGCCCCTGCGTCCCACAGGTAACCCCACTCGAGTCCGATGTGAAAATGCCTCTTCATTAATCACCCTCGGTGAGGAGTCTCAAACACGAGACCTTCCTCTCTGTTACCACTTTGATGCTGGACAATTAACCATCTGCTCTAAAAGCTCGAACTGATAGAGCATGGCGAATTAATCTCTTTATCTCGTAGCCCAGACCCCACATCGCATGGGTTAGGACATTGGCTGAACCCCCCTTATGGGCCCCACATCACATGGGTACTGCCTCACATGAGCCACCCCCCTCACATGGGCCGCCCACCCTGAGTGTGCCCCTGCATCCCACAGGCATCCCCACTTGAGCTCGGTGTGAAAATGCTCATGCATTACAAACCATAATACATTTATCCACTAAAATAAAAAATATCCATCAACATCATAATATATAACCGAATATTAATCGTCTGCAAACATTAAATGGCCCTAAGGCCTAAGTTCAATCCCATAACTCAATATGTAAAACAACTTAATAAAATAAAGATTGAATTGTCTCATTCTCTTTTGGCTCTCCAGCTAGTTGATCATCAAAGTCATCTTCACGGAGATGTCTCCACTATATCTTTTCCTGGATGGTTTTTCATATGCAAGACAGTGAGTTAAAAGCCCAACAAGTAATAATAAATCCCAAGATTCAATACACATCATGTTATATTAGAATATCAACAAAATATGCTAGCTATCATATAAACATATCCATAATCAAGAATCACCAGGGCCATGGCTGCACACAACTTCCGACCTGCCAATTCCCATTCAGTCGAGATTCTCCCAAGTCATACACAGGGATAAGAATATCGCTCCTACTAGATTTATTTCTCTCGCTCGTAATACAAAACATGAGTAGCCCATTCTAGAGCTGACTAAACTCCTTCCCCAGCCATGGTATTCAAAATCGGTTACGTAACGGCCGTAACGGCCATTACGTAATGGTAGCGGTCATAACCGTTACGCGTTACGGGGTTGAAACGGCCGTAATGGCCGTTTCAGAAAAATGGGCCATAACGGACTTGTAACGGTCCTATAACAATGATTTTCAAAAAATAAAAAACGGCCATAACGGCCGATACGGGGTTGTAACGGCCGTTACGGCCCATATCATAACGGTATTACTGTTTTGGAACACCTTGTCCCCAGCCCTAGGCCGCAACCTTGGGAGGAAGCCCTATTGGTAACAACTTAGGTTCTAGTTGAGAACTTTGCTCGAGAATTTAAGGGCCGTCTATTCCTAAGTTGTCTGGTGTTCATTGTTGACATCATATTTCAGATAATTGCATATATCACAAAAGCATTTTATATAATAAGATTCATGAACGCATGATGAATGCATGCTAGAAATACCATCCTGGTGTATTGTTACTTACCTAAAGGTTCTATTCTTCTTTTAATCCGCCCGAGCTTTTTGGATACAATTTTCTTTGATTCGTCGATTGGTTCTCGATTTCTTTTCTTATTAAGTCCCCTTTTAATTGTTATGCCAACTTGATTTAAACAACTATTATTCGTAAACACAATTTTGACCGTTGATTGGAAAATCAAATCCTCAAACTATCAATCCATACCTTCGGTTTAGTCCTATCGCACATTTGGTTCATGATTTACCAATCTTAATCGTTCATTTTGGGTTTATCTTCATATAGGCCTAAGAGCCTTTTGATCCGATCGTTAAACTTTGATTAGAACAGTTGATCTAGGGTATGGTTGATTGGATCTAAGTTTCTATATACTTAATCTTCCAGTTTGATCAATTTGACCCTTGTTGGATGGTTATGATTAGTTGGATTGTTAGTCCAAGGGTTTAGATCATTTCATTATATGTTTTGACATATTTCCTATGGTTTGGATTGAACTAGTTCATGATGTTATGTTTAAGATCAAGGTTAGGTCATATCGGGTTCAAGATAGCCTACTTGCGACCTTAAGTGGATTATCAGGTCCATTCATTAATCAAGTTTCACCTAGATCTTAGAATCTTGTTTTTTATTTTTATTTTTTATTTATCATGATTTAAGTGAGTTTGAGGCCATGATTAAATCCTATGGTTTGTGTTTGGAAACCAATAGCCCACTTGGATTATGATCTAGGGTTGGATCATCCAATTTGATACTTTAATCAAGGTGCAATCACATATGGCTTGATATTAACACCAAGTTCATCATCATACAGAGTGGTCCATCTGTTATTACCGTGGATCAAGATAATATGCCCATTCACTGTCTACGATGGATGATGTGGAATATTTACGACCCGATCCACATGGACAGTGTGAAACACCTGCATTTCATCACACATGGGCAATCACTTAAGGTCGACACAACTTTTATTAGGGTTCATAATTATTAAGGGCTACCTACATTGTCCATTGTTTTCGTCACTGTACCCTCGTCTAAAAATAACAAAACTTGGTATACATGGGTAACAGACTGTGGGCAACCAACTTAGCAGTGTGGATCACCCTTATGTGGTGGGGACCCACTCATGCATTGGGGTTAACATTACCACTCATCTGGGTCCCTAATCACAGAGAATTATTACTATTTATAGGTCAAAATTAAACAGATTTAGGAATTTTACCATATAGATCGTCTAATTATCAACTAAAAGAAAAGAATGTTTTTAATTGTGGGGCCCAACACTGATAGAGATCTACATCCAGTGGTTGATCCCACTAATGATGTGGTACTAGGACAACTCTATCTACTCCACATCAGGGTGTGTGGCCCACATGATCATATTTGGGGGAGGTGTGGACGTACATACGTTTCACATATGGAAACATGGGACGTCCACATCTCTACCCTAGAGATGGGTGCAATAGATCTCCTCCATTGATTTGTAGGGTCCAGTCACGTAGATCCCATGTTCCAACTCTGACCTTAATCAGATGGACGCCTGGCCCCACCATCATTTTAAGGGCCACCATTCTTATTGATGTTGTGATTACACTACTAGGTTAAAAATTCTAAAATTCGAAACATACCTCTACTGGATGGAAATAGAGCAATTGGATGACCTAGTTTTGGAATCGGAATGGGGGGTCCACCTAGATTTAGGTTTGTTTACAAGGAGATAGTTCGTACGGGCTAAAGGAAGGTGCGCCCGTCCTTTTAAAAGGATTTCCATATTTGAAACGCGTCGGGTGTTTCCTTTTGCATCTATTACTACAATCAAGGAGAGAGAAGATCTCTCTATTGCGGTGCTTTTTAGGGCATGAACATGCACCACCAACGTGGGCCCCACACCCATAGATCATACAATCCATTTTGTCCATTCTATTCACAGGAGAGTTTTATGGTTCCTAAAATTAATCTTTTAGTTAGGGGATGATCGGATTACACTAAATTAATCTTGCCCCTTTACTAGTTTGAGGGTGCATCTAGGTTAGGTACTCCATAATTATCCAAAATGAGGTTGTACATGTGTGTATACATGTCATGCATGTATGTCACAAATGGTTATGAAATACTGAATTCTAACTATATTGAATCATAGGCCATGATGTACATGTGTAGGGAAAATTAGTGTCAATGTTCAAATATGCATGATAGATGAGATAATTGGTGGTAATGATGATGTCTTATGCACTTGCGCATGATCGAGCAAGATCTAAGCATGTATGATACGATCAAATCAGATAACATGATAGATCTACTATAGTGAATCATATGAAAGCAATTTGACATAAATCAGATTACTAGATTGGTCAATATCTTTGATAAACTTTGGCCATCCATACATTTGACCTCATATCTATAGTTCTACTCAGGGAAAAATTATTATTCTTGTACCATTCTGAAGATTATAACATGATTAACAAGATGACCCACACACATTGGATGGATTGTTCTCTAAGATGATCAATTTGGAGGATTTAAACCAACCGTTCATTGATTGAACTATTTATAGCATTTGTATTGGTGATCCGAATGTAGGTTTACGTTTTATATGCCATTGATGTATGATCCATGGTTCAAATCGGTGTTTCGTTGGACAGATTGACTTATATCCACAATCAAGATTCATATGATCCACTCAATGGTCCAATTTTTTCTCAATTTCTGAAAAAAAAAATTTACACCCCTAAAATTTGTTCGGTATATTTATATTCTTCCCCTTTTAAAGGAATTTCGGCCCGAAATTCTACATACCTTATGTGAAAAGTTCAAGATACTTTTCTTTTTTCTCAGCATCAAGTTCCCATGAAGCTTCTTCCTTATTGTGGTGTCCCCATTGGACCTTAACTAACGGAATCATCTTATTTCTCAGAACTTGTTCCTTATTGTCTAGTACGCGTACTGGTCTCTCGATGTAAGATGCGTCTTCGCGGAGATTACCAATTTATAACATGGGATGGATCTCTCTCGTACTTACAGAGCATGGATACATGGAATACATTATGAATACCAGCAAGCCGTGGAGGTAAGGTGAGTTTGTAGCCTATAGGTCTGATGGATTCTAAGATTTCAAAAGGCCCTATAAATCGCGGAGCTAACTTGCCTTTCTTCCCAAATCTAATGACGCCCTTAATAGGAGACACTTTAAAAAACACGCGGTTGCCTCCTGCAAACTCCAAGTCTCTTCTTCTGTTATCGACATAGCTCTTCTGGCGACTTCGACTAGTACACAGACACTCTCGGATGATTGCAATCTTCTCGGTTGCCTATGGCGACTCTAATCATTACAAAGACGCTCTCGGATGACTGCAATATTCTTGGTTGCCTCTTCTATCATTTCTGATATGACCAATTCTTTTCTCTTTTTTCCAGCAAACAACTTGGTAATCTACAGGGTCTACTGTACAAAGCTTCAAACGGTGCCATACCTATGCTAGACTAATAGCTATTGTTGTAAGCAAATTTTGCCAAATGTAGATGATCGCTCTAACTCCCTTGAAAGTCCATAACGTAGGCACGAAACATGTTTGCTAATATTTGGTTAACTCTTTTTGTTTGACCATTTGACTGAGGGTGATAAGCAATGGTAAAATCTCGAGTTGTTCCTAGAGCTTCCTGAAAAGTTTCCTAGAAACACGACGTAAACCTTGGATCACAGTTCAATACAATAGACACCGAAACACCATGTAATCTCACAATCTCTTCCATGTAAATTTGACATAGCTTCTTCATGGAATATGTCATATCTATAAGAAGGAAATGTGCAGATTTGGTGAGTCGGTCCACAATCACCCAAATTGCGTCATATCCTTTTCTTGTCTTTGGTAATCCCATGACAAAGTCCATAGATATGTGTTCCCACTTCCATTTAACCATCGGTAAGGATTGTAACTTCCCTGTCGAATTTTTGTGTTCTGCTTTCACTTCCTGACATGTAAGACATCGTGAC
This sequence comes from Magnolia sinica, assembly GCF_029962835.1. Taxonomy (NCBI): domain Eukaryota; kingdom Viridiplantae; phylum Streptophyta; class Magnoliopsida; order Magnoliales; family Magnoliaceae; genus Magnolia; species Magnolia sinica. The sequence continues at coordinate 39,197,682 of NC_080577.1, read as the reverse complement.
ACATATACTGCTACGTCCTTCTTCATATTTTTCTACCAATATTGCCTGCGCAAATCATGGTACATCTTTGTTTCGCTTGGATGTATCGTATACTTGGACTCATGGGCTTCATTCGGGATATCTTTCCTAAACTCTTCATCTTCAGGGACACAAAGTCTATTTGGGAATCTATACGCCCCATCTGATCCCATCTTCCATTCCGAGTATGGTATCTTCATCATTTCTGCCACATGGTTCTGAATCCGTGGGTTTGATTTCTGATTGTCTATGACTCTATTGATCAGGGTCGGACGAATGGTTAGATTTGAGAGCCTAGCCACTGTATCCAGTATATCAACTTGAACATTGAATTCTTGCAAGGTCTCCAAGCCTTCCTACTCATGCATTTTCATCTTGGCCATTAAATCAAATGGTTTATGACTTAAAGCATCGCAACTACGTTTGCCTTGCCGGGATGATACTGTAGATCGAAATTGTAATCCTTGAGGAACTCGATCCATTGTCTGTCTCATGTTCAGCTCCTTTCGCGAAAAGAGATACTTCAAACTCTTATGGTCTGAGAAATGTTCGAACTTCTCACCGTAGAGATAATGTGTCCATATCTTTAGAGCAAAGACGATTGCTGCTAGCTCGAGCTCGTGCATCGGATAATTCTGCTGTGAACCTTCAATTGTTTAGATGATAAGCTATCACACGGCCTTGTTGCATGAGCACACTACCTAATCCCTTGTGTGAGGCGTTGTTGTAGACAACAAAACCTTCGCCTTTAAAGGGTAGGGTTAGCACTGGTCTAGAAGTCAACTTCATTTTTAGCTCGATAGAAGGCTTGCTCACACTCTTCATCCCATATGAATTTCACTTCCTTCTTGGTTAGATGAGTTAAAGGCACTACTATGCTCGAGAATCCCTCTATAAAACATCTGTAGTAACCTGCTAATATTAGGAAACTACATATATCTAAGGCATTCGTGGATCTTTCCTAGTTATACACAGCTTCAACCTTCAATGGGTCGACTGCTATACCTTCTTGTGTAATCACGTGGCTCAAGAATTTAACTTCTTCCTTCCAAAACTAACACATTTTCGTTTATCATACATCTGCTGCTCGCAAAGCGTCTGAAGTGCAATCCTAAGATGTTGCTTGTGCTCCTTTTCAGTTTTTGAATATACCAGAGTATCATCTATGAACACCACAATGAACTGATCCAAATACAATTTTAGCACACGATTCATTAGGTTTGTGAAGATTGCCGGGGCATTAGTTAACCCAAACGGCATGACCAAAAACTCGTGTCCGTACCGGGTTTGGAAAGCAGTTTACTGAATTTCTTTCTCCTTTATCCTCAATTGATGATAACCTGATTGTAGATCTAATTTTGAAAAGTATTTGGCCCCCTTTAACTGGTCATCTATTCTAGGCAAAGGATATTTGTTCTTGATAATAACCTTGTTCGGCTATTAGTAGTCTATACATAATCTCATTGAGCCATCTTTCTTCTTCACAAACAAAACATGCGCTCCCCAAGGTGACACATTAGGACGAATAAACCCTTGGTCCATCAGCTACTCAATTTGATCCTTCAATTCTTTTGGCTCCACAGGTGCCATTTGATACAGGGCTATAGACACGGGTGTAGTACCAAGCATCAATTCAATACCAAAATCGACCATCCAACGCGGAGGTTACCCTGGTATATCTTGAAATACGTCTTGGAACTCACAATCCACTGGAATTTGGTCCACAATACTCCTTAGCTGATCACTACTATCGTCATTTGCGATTACTAACATTAACAAACCTGTAGGTGATTTCTCCTTCTGCTCGACCGAAAATTGAAACGAAGGTTGTCCAGGTATCTGAAAAGCAATTCTCCTCTGAATAGTTGATACGGGCGTGATACTTCACCAACCAATGCATTCTTAAGATTATTTCGAAATATTCCATGTCTAATACTACCAAATCTGTGGGCATTACAACACCCGAAACCTTAATAGGGCACGACTTACATATTCGTTTAATCGTAGATGTTTGACCTACTAGGGTAGATATCACTAATTCAACCTCTAAATTTTCAGGAATTAATCCTAATGTATGTACATACTACCGAGAGAGGAACGGATGAGATGCTCCAGTATCAAACAAAAATTTGATAGGCAAAGGATAGGTGATTGAATTACCCTTATTGTCTTCTCCAGATGTTCCTTCCGTTTTCGGTGTCATAGTGTACGCTCTTCCTTGCACGCTGTTTCTGCCACGATTGCTGGTTTCTGCCATATCGAGGTTGATTCCCCTGGCTTTGGCTACTTAGATGTCCTGCTTCCACCGAGCTGCAGCTTTGGTAACCTCTAGGTCCTTTCTGCTGCTAAGGAAATGTTCTCCATTGGAATTTTTGAGCCCTCGTTGGTGATGAGTGTTCACGCTTTAGAAAGCACTATAGTAGAGAGATCTTTTCTCTCCTTGATTGTAGTAATGGATGCAAAAGGAAAAGCCTGATACGTTTCAAATATGGAAATCTCTTTAAAAGGACGGACGCACCTCCTTTTAACCCGTACCAACTATCTCTTTGCAAACAAACCTAGATCTAGGTGGACCTCATATTTCGGTTCCAGATCCAGACCATCCAATCGCTCTCTTTCCATCCAGTGGAGGTATTTTTCGAATTTTGGAATTTTTGATAAGTA